>NC_049232.1:24952020-29952020 GCF_011100685.1 Canis lupus familiaris | reverse complement strand
ATGGGGAAAAGGAGGAGTCAAAAATGACTATATGATCTATTAGAATTTGCAGTTGCCATTATGACTGTAGAGTAGCAGGATTTGAGCATTGAGATCAGAAGCAAGGCTTTGGAAATCTTGCTTGCGAGTCCTATTATAACATGAAAATATTTCTCCTGGTCAAGCAATACATATAGCCTCATCCAGTTCTCTTCTCAGTAGTGATGTGGTTTGGATGAACTGGGAATGTGCCAACACCCTCAAGAGGGAACAAGATCATTTCTCATTCTGCATGTGCATGGATAGCTCAGTCCTTGTTGTTTAACATCTTGTACTGTATTTCAAAGATAATAAACAACTAGAAAGTCTGTGTGCTATATGTTACAAGTTCAGTGATGATATATGATAGGATTGTTCAACAATGATTCACTGAGATACTTAGTGTGTCTAACAGTGACTTTGACACAGCACATCTCAAATTCCTGTGTATCCATGTCTTCATAATTAGTTTTCTAATAACTCTCTTGACTTAAAAAGCTTCCTGCACAAACCTATAACAAGTTATTTTTTTGCTGTTTATGAAATCTTTTGTGAGACTTCTTGTTTTTTTGATGTGTACAGTATAATTCTTAATTCCTTAGCATGAAATCATCATTCTATCTCAAATGGATACTGAATCAATGTTATTCATTTGGAGATATTGTTGATTAGTACTTAGAGAACTTCACATTATGCAAAAGAAAGTCTCTGAGGAGCAGGTTGCTAGTGAAATAAATTTGAGGAAATTTGCCAAGTCTGGAACATCAACAGAGTAATCTTAGGATCCCCACCTACCTGTCAGCCAGTCCCCAGCCATACCTGAAATTCTGACACAGTGAAAGGATGGTTCCTGGAATCTGTTCTTCACATATACTCTCACATATATTCTGATCAGCCAAATATGGGAAATTCTAGGCAAAGTTCTGCTTTAATACCCCTAAAAAGAACCTTGGTTGCATGATATGAAATGGACCAGTAACAAAATTAAATAAAATATCTTCTGTTGAAATCACTACTCTTAGAGTAGCTTAAAAAAAAAAAAAAAACTAGTGTCTTTTGTTCCATATATCACACTTTATTTGATATGAAAAATCAATATATCTCAATTTATATTGCATATGTAATTCAGTCTTACCATCGATTATTTTTTTATTCTTTTGTAGTCTATTTTTTAAGTCACATATCACTTTTTGGTAGGAAGAGGTGATTATTTAGCCCTATATATTTGCACACAAATGTTAATGTTCTATAGTGCATCCATTCCCTGAAGCGTGGAAAGGAGAGGATTTGGAATCTGCAACATTGCCTTCAGTTCATTTAATTATGATTGCATATTTGGTTAGGGACAAAGTAAATTCAATGAAGCATTAAAATCAAACATCCCTTTAATTAAACTGGAGAAGAGACTGACTTCGTCTTAGATATTGTTTATTTTTATTAATAGAATGAGAATACTATGTCTCTAAAGAAGGTATCATAATTTCTGTGAACTTAAGATACTTCTATCCAGCTGCATTGTCTGTAAGCTTGAGTTTGACACATGTCTAATTCAGTTTAATATTTCCTGAACAAAAGCTTTTAAAGTATGAAATGTTATACAAATTATTATTGTTACTGATATTTTGTGTAGTAATTTGCACACTTGCAGATGGTACAGATGGACTTTACCCAAATCAAGAAGGATTTAGGAAAATTCACAGCCTTCAAAATAATTGGCCCATACTTAAGTTCAATAGACTAAACAAGTTCTGCTCATATGAGAAAAATTGTACAACTGCCTTTCAAATTAATTAAAGCAAAACTCACTAAGCCTTATCTCGCTGATAAATTCACTGTGTTTTTAAATATTTTGGTAAGTCATAGCAAGAAATATATTTTACTCTGAATCACTACTTACATATATCTCCAATACTAACTAATTCTCACAGTGAAAGCACTCATCTATCTCAGTAAATATTTGAATTGGCTATTCATATGTGATATTTGCATTATAAAGAATTTTTTTTTCAAAGAAACTTTTGGGGCATAACCTAGTACTTCAATTAGTGTCAAATACACTACATTTTTCTTCATACTTAAGAAAAGTCTAAGTGACTATTAGTAAATGCATCTCTCTGTAAAATGGCGATTTCCCCCACAGAGCCTATTACAAATAGAATATGTCATATATATAGCATGGTGGTTCATTTGCACAGTGGTAATGACCTACCCTACAATGGTTCCTTGTGATTATATTGTTTGAACTCAAGTATTTATAGACAAAATTATCGATGTATCTTTTTGCTGCCTCATTGGTATACAATTGTATGGTATCTAAAAAGGCAACTGTTTCTAGTTAGAAGGTATCTGTGGCTACAGTCATGCTTTATTTCAAAAAGATATTTTTGTTCTTTCACAGAAATAAAAATCTGAAAGAAAAAAGACTAATCAAAAGAAGATTTAAATTGTATCAAAATGTAAACAGCATATTCAAATGAAAAGAAAAAGAAGAAAGCATTAAAAAGATTAGCATATATAGGGTTTGTTCCCAAATACCAGTTTTTATACCCTCCATTTATTTTATTCCTTACCTCAAGCTTTGCATTTCCCTTTTCCCTTTCCACTTATTTCCAGATCTCTCTTCCATCCTAGAAAACCACTGGATTCCTTTTTTAAATAAAAGGTTTATCTTGTATTAAAAAAAAGTCACAGAATTTAAATTTGCAAAGATAAATGAAGATAGAATGAAGTATTCATCATGAGGTCCATTAAAAACAAACTACTTTAAATGGAGATTTGATTTATATGTGATTTCAGGGTCTACTCCTGATGCATAAAGTGGAGTATAACTCTATCTTCATCAAACTGGCACCTGCTGAGGCCAACACTATAAAATAACCAACCAGAAATATCTCAGCAACCCAAATATACAGTCAACTAATTATTTGCTTTCGCTTGTTTTCCATACAAGACTCTCAGGAAATCACGACACAGTGCTGTCAGTAAGAAAGACTTGTGGAAGCAAATTATACTCTCTCCCTCTCTGTGTATGTGTGCATGTATAAATGTAATATATATACTTTGATTCTTAAAATGGTCCCTCTAACTTTAGGGTAAGTCTAAATAAGAGAATAATAAATATATGAATGAGCCATAAGGATTTAATATGCAATACTTTTTCTTTGGTTCTCAGGTTTTGTTTTTTTTCTGGAATTTACTGGAAGGCTTTGTTTCCACAAAGAAAACTTGACCAATGTATTGCTTGAATTGTAAACCATTAAATTAGCAAAACACTAAAACAGAAAGATGGAACTTTTAAACAGTTGAAATGATTCTGTTCAAATGATTTCTTGGAATTCCAATGATAATCATCTGGAAAAAGTCTTTAATATTTGTTGAAAATTTTTGATGTTTTATTGTAAAGAAAGAAGTAAATGTTCATGGTTTTCTTTATAGTCATTTCCCTCTAGCATTCGTCATTAAACCAGTTTTCTATATCTAAAGTAAATATTCCAAGGTCTGGACTTACTCCTGCCAAAGCACACATTATTTTAGAATTATCTATATCATTCATGCATTTCCCCAGCCAACCTTCAAATATCTTCAGTGCCAGATTTTTATTGTTTTTTTTTTAAGCAGTGTATCTGTAGCACTTAATATATACAAGCACATAATAATAATAAAGATGATAGCATACATAATGGTAAGAGCCTACTATGTGCCATACACCCTTTTACATACTTAAAGTGCCTTAAATCATACTCATGCTCAAATGCGATTATTATAACAGCATCACAAATGAATGAACTGAAACAGAGAGAAATTATGTAACTTGTCCAGGTTAAACAACTGGCAAAGCTGATATTCTAAACTAGGGAGTCTGCACTCCTCTAAACACTATGCTATAGCGCTTTGAATATAAATAAATCCAAAATAAATATTTGCTGATTGCACAAATAAATGTAGCCTTGATATGAATGCAGAATTCAGTCAAACAGTAGATCTCAGTTACATAGTAGAAGGGAAAAGAATCTGGCTAATAAACTAATCCAATTGATCTTGAGATGGGTGTTTGTTATGTATGTAATATCCTACCTTTTGAGGGTGTTACAATGACCTTTAAGGAAGTGGAATATTACCCACAGTGATGAATAAAATTTTAAAATTCTATCAGCAATTGAAAAATATACAATCTCTCAGGAACTGAAAGCAGTAAGACTTCATATGGTTCTGTTGGAGGAATGAGGGTAAGGAATGATAACCAAGAAATTAATTAAATACGTAAATAAGGAAAATCAATTAACTTGCAATTGAGTATTTAAGTCAGGTTAAATAAAGCTTTGTGTTAGAACTATTTGTAAGAGCAATAGCCACACTAAATTTGGTTGATGTAGACATGTGTTGAAGTATTAAATAAAGCTATTGTAGAAATTTCCCAAGTAGACTCTTATTGTCTACTTCCTAATTATTCATTTAGTGTGACTTCCTTAATACCTTTTAGCACTAGAGAATGCTGTTGCGTTTAACCTTTTTTAAAACTGAGGATTCATAATCTTTAACTTCTGCTTAAACCACAATAAAATAATGCTACTCTCCTGAAGGTGTGAATTTTGCTAACTTTTTCGTTCTGATATGTGCAACGAGTGACCCCAGAAACATAGCTGCTACTATAATTTAATTACTCTTTTCTTTATGTGAACCCCAAGCTCCTTTTCATTTACTTGTACTGAGTTCTACAAATCCTTTGGTAGGCATAATCTCATCCTATGCATTGTATACATTAACAGCCAAAAAATCATATAATATTCAGAAATTTATGTATATTTTTAGAAGCAGCTTCATGTAGAGGTTATACTCAGAGACCTAAGAGTTGTTCATGCTAACTAGATGCCTGGATACATTAGAGTTTCCAAATAATTGCACCACTTGACATCAAAATAAGATAATGGGGCATAAGACCATTGCATAGGCATATATAACTGAATGCATGTTTTAAAGAGTGTGCATTAGAATATGGGTATTTAACAAGTAATTCTGAATTAGAACTCCCCAATCTTCTATTTACTAATAATTAGACAGTGTATGCATGCATGTTTGTTTATGTATGGATAGGGAAGGTCAACAGGAGGCCAATGAGCTGAAATATATTGAATTATAGATATACTTCATATTCAGAAAAACCTATTAATGATGGTCTTCATTTGTGAGTTTCATATAAAATTGAAATAGCCAAAGCATCCTTTTCAAGTACATTCTTTAAGCTGATTATGCAACATCTATTATGTCCATGAAATAAAAATATTTAAGGTTAAATAAACACATGCAAAATATCTTTCATACCCACATATTTCAATAATGCAGTTGGGTATTTATTTTACATCTGTAATAAAATTGGCAGCCAATTTAGAAGGTACCAAGGTGAATGGAGAGGTTGAGGTACAGTGTTGACCAGATATTCTTGCAGTACCAAATTCGGGCAAATTTAGGAGGCAGATGAAATTTAACCAACTGCTTTCTCTTGCTAACTTTCTGCGCCCGAGGCATTCCCTCTAGTTGTCCTCATTGATTTATTTCCTCTAAGCTTTTCTTTACTCTCTCCTAAGGTGATCTTATCCAAAAGATTGAGTAAATGCTGATAATTGTTAAATGTACATCTCCAGCCTTGACCAATCCCCTCAGGTCAAACGTGGAAGCCCAGTCATTTATTCAAATTTATTCAATCAAATGGCATAAAGAGATCTAAATTTATCAGGTCTGAAACCCAACTATTGATTATTCTTCATTAAAACAGAATAGACATCCATACCATTGTTTGCTCAATCCAAACCTTTCAGTTAGATTTACCAAATATAACCTTTCTTATCTAGGGACCCCTTATATTCAGTCTATCTGCAAATCCTTTCAGTTATACCTTCCAAATATATTTTTCATCAATTCACTTCTTTTCATTCTTTTACTACCTACTTAGTTCATGCCACTGTTATTTCTCACTGCGTGTTACAAAGTTAAGCAACTATTCAACATATGTTCAGATATTATGGCCCATTGACCAGTGTCCATTCTGATTGGCTGGTGATTTTTCTGATCCACAGATGTCAGAGGCTATAGAAGCTAATAAATGTTTTGAATCTCATCCCCACCTAATTGTTTTCCTTAATTCCTCTCTTGTTAATTCAGACTATTTTCTACAACATACATTTAAATCAAATACTGTCTTTTATCTCTCTTCTGCTTAAAATTCCTCAAAGGCTTCCCCTTGGTTACAGAATAAAACCGTAACTCCTAGTTTTGATTTAAGATCCCTGTGTAATTTGGTACTGCCTATCTTATAAATCTTATCTCTTCCTATTCTTCCCTCACTTGAACACTTCAAAGTCTACCTCACACCCACTCTCCTTCTGCTATAACCATTCTCTGCTTTCTGCTCAGTGACTTCCTCCCTCTCACTCTTCAGAGCTCAGCTTAAACGTCACCTCCTTAGAGAAGCCTTCATATTCTACAACAGCCTTCCCCAGTCAACCTTTATTTGATTGTTCTCTTTATGTTGTAATTGTTGCTATAACAATTTCTTTATCATGTGTTATTTGTATTCTCCCTTGAGGAGGCATAACCTATAGGGACATGCAGCTTTATTTCTGCTATATACCTGTGCCTGGTGCTTATAATGTACTACAGGCTCCATAAATATTTGTTGACTATTTTGTCAGTGATTCTCAACTGGGGAAGATATTCTCTAATTAATTCATTTACCAGATATTTCCCATTACTCACTGTGTGCCCAGTATTTTGCTAGACATTGGGAAACTGAAATAAAAGCAAAGTTCCTGTCCTGAAGGCTCTCACAGACTAAAAGTGAGATAGCTCCCTCACCAGACGGTGACAGCACTGTGACAGAAAAGCAAGTTAGAGGTAAGTGCAGGTGTTGTGGGAAGGAAGTCCAACTACACCTTAGTGCTACTGGAGTGGGACAGCAGGTAAGAGAAAGGAATGCATGGGGCAATTCCTGCTGTGAGTCTTGATGGCCTAATAGGAATGGCTCTAAAGGTATCACTCCTCCTCTGACAGCAAGGTGCTCTCACAAAAGGCAGTTTGACTTTTAAAGTCAAGCAGGGTTTTGTGATGCCCTCTGACCATGCAACCACACTGCTTAGAAGCAGCCCACTTTGTCAAAGCATGGAGGAAGTTCTGCTAATGATAGGGGCCACACTGTGGAGAAACCCAGATTTGGGTATGTTACTGGCCAGCGTTGGTTTAGGTGTCTCTTTTCCAGTCAGACTGTGAGAATTAAAGGAGCCTGGCACACAGAAAGTCGTAAAGGAGTTTCTGGATGGGTGGCCAGGACGGAGAAGAGAAGGAAGGGAGGAAGAGAGGGATGAAACAAGGAAGTGGGGAAGCAAGGAAAGAAGAGGAATCAGTACAGCAATTTTTTTATTGTAAGGCGTTAACAAAATAGTGACAGAGATTTTTCAGTGTTTGGGTTATTTTCTGCTATCAAGTATGTCCAGTGGTTGGCAACTTTTGTGACAATTTTTAAATCTGTGTAAAACAGGGAAAATTGCCCAGATTTGTGACTTTTTTTGGTTTTTCTCCTATAACATTTTTGATGCAAACATAAAGCCTTATAAACTGGCAGACAATGCAACAAGGCTGAATGAAAACTGGCTGGCTTCAGCTTTATTATTTGAGGTCAAAAAGAAATGAGGCTTGAAATAGCAGCCAGCAGATCTGAACTCACCAGGAATCAAATGAATCAGATTTGGTATGAGCTGAATTGTTTGGTTTTGTTAGTTCTTTTTACTAAAAACAAAAAAACGAAACAGTTTTAGAGAAGAGATTCTATAATTGCTTTTTTTTTCAGTCTTATAATTGTCTTGAAAACAGTTATGGCCATTTTGTCATTCTGCTCTGGGCTAAATTTCAGTCTGCATTTGACCAACCATATTCAAAATGCATCAATATATTGATTATTTATGGTATTTTCTGCATGTTTCAGGAGTGTTATTTACAGAAAGTCAGAGATTCTTATTTTAGCACAAGAAAACATACGCATGTATGTGTGTGCCTATGTGTGTGCACATGTGTGTATAATCTTTTTTTAAGATTTTATTTTCTGTTTGAAAGAGAGCCACCCAGATGTCCCAACATACAATCTTATTAGCATGTGTAAATAGTATTTAATGAGGATTAATTTCAAAGCCTACCTTTTTTCCCCCAGACCTTCTGAAAGTATTTGTTGCTATCTAATGCCCTCCCAAGAAAATGTCTACTGTTGGATCAAAGACATCTATGCCATTAGTGCTTCACCATGTATGGTGCACACTTAAGTTGATAGGGCTCAATGTCTTTGCTTCCTAAGCATGGGTATAAGGTAGGATCTTACTTTCCTCATGTTTGCAACATGCTTTGTTTACTAGCCATAATAATTTCCTAGGCAGTTTTGGTAGTTCCCTCTCTGAGCTCTACTCTTTAGATGAAATGCCTACATAAGTCAATAGCTGTCCATTAGTCAATTTACTTTTTCCAAGGTGTGCGTTAACTTAGATACATTCCATTTCTTCTACATGTCTCATTTTACATTACTATGCCCCATATCAACACCAGCCATTTAATTTTGTTGACTATGACTTGTGATTCCTTGTCTTGATTCATTGATTACTGTTGAACCCTTGTCAAAATGACATTTATTTTGTCCTAAATTTGCCTTTGATAACTTAAAGTATACTCTTCAAAAATGTTATATTCCTTTTATTCTAGAAATATTCTGTAGTATAACTTGAGGCAAAGCAAGTTGTATTCTTTTGTTGTGAAGGAACCTAGGTTTCACCCTAGATATTATGATTGCTTTTGAACCCTTCATTTTGGTAAGAAACCATGTGTTCCATTTTTATCAGTCTATAGGCTGGATACTTAGCTAACAACATGTGACTTTCCTGATGTCATTGGAAAAATTTTTGTCTTTCAAGACTCTATAACTTCTATGTAGCAGAGGCATCAGAGTTCCATGTTGGCTTTCTAATCTGGACTTCAATAAGGCTCATAACTTTATACAGCATGTAGCTGGCAGTCTCCTTTATTTTTTTTTAAAGATTTTATTTATTTATTCATGAGAGATACAGAGAGAGAGAGAGAGAGAGAGAAGCACAGACCCAGACAGAGGGAGAAGCAGGCTCCATGCAGGGTGCCTGATGTGGGACTCGATCCCGGGACTCCAGGATCACGCCCTGGGCCGAAGGCAGGCACTAAACCACTGAGCCACCCAGGGATCCCTGGCAGTCTCCTTTAAATTGATGTTAATATATGACTTATTCTACTGAGTAGTTAAATGAATGATACTATTTATGCCCTGCTACATAGTACAGATAGCATGAAATCATGTCTACATAATTGCCCCTAAATCTTACTACGAATGATAATATTAGTGTTTCAGTATTTGTAAAATGCCAGAATTTTTTACACTAAAAATGGAGGATGCTCCTGCATAAACAGAGCATTTCTATTTTGACTTTCATTTCTCATTCTCTCCATGGATCTTAGGCTTGCTAAACAAACAAACAAAACAAACAAACAAAAAACAGTGAATTGAAATGTCTTAGAGAGCAGACATTAGAGAATTCCACTGCCCACATGTTGTCTCCTCTGAAGGTATGTTTGTTTTAAAATAAATGGCAGTAACTATATTAATGGTGATATGCTAAACTTCTTATACAAAGGCTGTTTTTACCACCATCAGGAATGGGGTTGAGTTTGTGTTGTTTATCCAGGTAGGGGAGATGAGTTTTTCCAGAGTGTTCAAATCTTGCACGTTATCTGATGCACTGGCAGAAACATTAGTTGGGAGTATGGGCACAGTCTGTGTCTGTGAAACAGAATGTAGCTAAACAGGAAATGCAGAATTTTAATCCACAGTTCTCTGGACAGCTGAGCCAACTAACCATATGTTTTTGATGTGCACTGTAGCAAGTGTCATAGTATTTCAAGATGGGGGAGAGCTTTGAAACCATCAAGCTTAAAATCCTTTTAAACATCTAGTTAAAACTAGGTTTGGGGTACAAAAGAGTTACAAATAAAACCCAGCATGGAGATTTGACTAAAAGGGGAAAAAACAAAATAGTGCCTCGATGGTTTTAAGCTTTCAGCTAAGTTCATAAATTTAGTATATTTACTTAAAAATTTTTGTTATATATGAAGAGTCTTCATTGAAACGCTGATTTCTGTAAATATGTAGACAGATGTGAAAAAACTAAAAAGCTTTATAATTGCAAAGGTCTCATATAGATTCACGTTTCTAAAGACTAGACCTTATATAGTGGTGCTTCTCTTTATCAACAAAGCTAGAAATGATATCTGGCAAGTAACAATATTCTTTTGTAACTTATCATTTCATTGTAAGATCTCAGAAAACCAAATGTCACTGAGTGACATATAAAGTCTGTGAGGGTAAATAGTGAACACTTTTCAAGCATCTATTTTTTTTCTAAAATACATGATTAGTATACCTTCTGTGGTAGACTGGAAAAAGGTGTCTCACCTCACTTAACAAATCTGGGAACATTAAATAAGTGGCAATAGTGACTATTTTGATATTCACCAAACATTTCTTGAGTTTATAGACTTCAAGAATTTTTAGAGTAATTCATGGGTTGAATAATAAATATTGTTCTGTATGTGAATCAAAAAATATCTAGTCAAGTTCTTTACAAGGATAGAAATTTTCAAATAAGTAAAAACATGATCATATTTTCATACGTTTGGTGTATGTTTGCACAGACCCTGTGCCATTTTGTTTGTGTTTGGCTTGCTACAAGAAAAATAATCCTTACTTCTTAATAAATGTGTGAACTAAAATTTGATTCCTAAAGCTGTTATGTAACTTCTGTAAGGTTTGTTTTCCTCATCAATAAAAGCAAATAATAGCAAATATATTACCTCAGCATTGTTATGACAACTAAATGAAATAATTCATAGAGGTGCTTAGTATAGTACTTGGCACTTAATGAGCAACCAGTTAAGTACAAGCTTTCAGTTATATTTTCAAGCAAGAGAGAACTTTTCACAATGACAAAAACTATCTTGGAAGTGTTTAGGCTTAGAAGCCACTAGTTATTGAAATATCGTGGATCGGATCCTTGGAAAGTTTGGCCTAGATCAGTACTTCCCAAATTTGGTTCAGAAAAGAATTTCTGGAGGAAATTTTAAGCTACAAACATCAGAGTGCTATTCTAAACCTGTTCTATCAGACTCTCTAGGACTAAGGCCCGAGAATCTGAATTTTTACCACTTTCTCCAGATGGTTTTCTTTCTTGGTTGAGAACTACTTGTCTAGATAACTTCTAAAATACTATATTATTTAGATATTCTGCAAATCAGAGTCTAAATATAAAGAGGTAGCTTTTATAATAAATGCAGCATGCACAGCTTTCATATTTGACATCTTTTTACACTGCCCCAAATCTCAGACATGTATATATAAATGAATAAGTTAAGTTAATGAGACACATTGCCTAAGTGCTGCTAAGTTCATTGGAGGTTGGTTTGAAGAGCTTTCTAAAGTATCACAAATACTTTATGGCATATATCATCGTAGTCTCCTTGCAATTACTGATTCAGCATTTCCCAAGCTGATGGCCCCTGCAACATTGTTCTGCAAAATGTTATGAAGCAACATAAATGATATTTTTCTTCAAATAAATTTGGAGAAGAGTTTTCTTCAGTCTAGCACTTCTCTATCCTGACTTCTCAAAGCCTTCAATAGATCATTGTGGACTATGATCTCTACGAGAGGTGTATAATCAGGCACATTGCAAGCTTTTTAGATCATGGATTCTAAAAGGGGTGTCTACCTTCTGGCATTCTTAAAAGAAAATGTATTACAGAACAATTTGGAAAATGGTATGACTTCAACCATTATGTCCCAAACACAAATTTAAAATGTTGAATAGTTTGGGATGCCTGGGTGGCTCAGCAGTCTAGCGTCTGCCTTCAGCTTGGGGCGTGATCCCAGGTCCAGGATTGAGTCTTGCCTCAGGCTCCTTACAGGGAGCCTGCTTCTCCCTCTGCCTATGTATGCCTCTCTCTACGTGTGTCTCTCATGAATAAATAAATAAAATCCTTAAAAAATAAAATGAATAGTTTGAGATAGAAAATATGACAAAAGACTGATTCAGTAGTCATTTAATCTTGCAAAGGAAATATATTACAGGGAATATTTTTGAGATGCTGAACCTGTATTGGATTTCAGTATGAAAATCTTGAACTTTGTTCTGAAAATAGATTTTTGGGCAGCCTGGGTGGCTCAGCGGCTTAGCGCCACCTTCATCACAGGGCGTGATCCTGGAGACCCAGGATGGAGTCCCAAGTCGGGCTCCCTGCGTGGAGCCTGCTTTACCTTCTGCCTGTGTCTCTGCCTCTCTCTCTCTGTGTCTCTCATGAATAAATAAATAAAACCATAAAAAAAAGAAAATATATTTTCTTATAAATAAATTATAACCCAAAAAGTTATCACTTCACTATTTTTACTCAAATTTCTGAGGCATTGGTGGAGAAACTAGTCATTTGTTATCATTAAAAGGCAGCATGTGGAGACTTTACCAGCTAGTTTTAGGAAGAAAATTAATTGGCTTACACAGGAATTTATAGCCCTGTGACGAGCTCAGTAAACCCATGAAGTAGTCAACAGTCATAATAAACTAAAAAACATTAAACCAATCCATTTCATTTCTACAGAGCATCCAGGATGCCATACAAAGAGTGTACTGGCTTGGCAGTTTTTTTTTTTTTTTTCTAGTGAAGAAAAGATTAGAGATATCTCCATTAATTTGAGTGTCTTGGTCTTTCCATGTGACAAGAAATATGTGAATCTTCATATCTTTTAGGTGAATAACATCTCTATCGCTGGCCACAGCTGTAGGCCTACTAGCTTTCTTTTGTAACTATGGAGTAAAAAAGGCAGTGTCATTTCATGTGCATAACTTTTGTCAGAAGTAATGGGAATGTTGGGTTGTATTTTATTAAAAAATAAAGTGCTCTCATAATTTACTTTAAGGTAGAATGAGCACATCATCCCTCACTAATCATATGGAATTATGAAAAATAAAAAAAAAGTTAAAAGGGCACAGTATATTGAGCTCACACTTTCTCTAATCACCTTACTTGTTCAATTATCAGCTGCTCATGCTTGCAGATAACTTCCAGGCCAAAAGCATGACCCTGTCATTTTAACACAGGGAGACTGCATCTATACACGTTTATGAACTTTTATTCTCAAGTTTTTTCAAGATGTGGGACAATATGAGCAAAGCTGAAAGATTCTAGTCTCTGAATTGCACAGCCTAGTAGAGATAGTTGCTTCGATTCTTGACATAGAGAATAAAAATGGACATTCCTAGAAGGTAGATAGGAAGCCATGGTGTGACTAGAAAGTTGCCGGGTACAAAATCTCTGTGCGTCCAGTGTGAAATTGGGCAGGATTTTTCTATTCCCACTTTAACTCCTGCAGAAAATGGTCAGTTAAGTGGGGCTAAATGTATTGTAGCAATTTACTCAACCTGTGAATCCTGGTAGTTTGGGGATCAAGCTCACCATGTATCCTCAGGGAAGTCCCTTGGTCATGCTAATGATTGAGGAAATATTTTATTATCATATAATTTCTGATAAAACATATTGAAATACTTTTATGATACCATTCAGCATTCAACTCCTGCAAAGTCACTGTGGAAGGCTGTAACAATTATTGTTTGGGTTCACCCAAGTGTGGATGATTCTACAGTGTAGCACCAGAAACAGATTTGGCCTGGTGCTCATGAGCTTTATGCTTCAGCCTCTGTCTTGTGTGGCCCTGTCTAAGGATTTGCACCTAAATTTATAGCTGTGATTTTAAAAATTATTTTTCTGGCAAAAGAGATCCCCCACATTGTGTAAAGTTCAGATGTTACAAAACCTGGATCCATCCTTTTTTGTTCCTTTCTTTTCTTTATCCTTATCATTACATATATTCAAAATAATCCATTGATCTAGTTTTCAGGCAAAGGGACAAATGACAGCCTTATTATTTCTGAAAATACTACAGCCCATGACATCACAAGTAGTTTCAAGCTGTAAAAAGATTTTGTCTTGACACATTAATATTAAAATAAAGATTCTCAAGTTTGCTTTATTCTGGGAAAGTGTAGGGATCCATTCTTTAATTTATTTATGTATTTATTTATTCAGGAAAGTTTTATTTAGTAACTGTGTTGCAACATGATTTTAGGCATCTACAGAGATAGAGTTTATGAATAAGAAGAGATTTTGCTCTTCAGTTTGCTCACCAGCTCTGTACTGAAGATGAGCAAAGTACTTAGTGAAATTCCCAAGTACAAAGTAATTTAAAAATAGCTTATTTGGGGTGTCATCATATTATGTGCATATCTCATTTGGATCATTTTATTTTGCTTAAGTACGATACATATTATAAGTTATTAAAAATGGTAAATTATTAAATAAAACAAGATGTTAATAAAAGTATTAAGGCACAATGGAGTTAGGTTTTACAAATCTAAGAGTCCCTTTATACTCAAGAATTAATTACTTGAATATAAGTTGAGTGCACCCTGAAAAAAAATTAACTTCCTGAACTCTCATTTGGAAAAAAAGATACTAAATTTAGATCAGATTCCACTTACTTATAACGTACTAAAACTGCATGAAGAACAAAAAGTGCTTCACAGTTTCTATTCAGTGTCCAGGCATTGTCTTTCTCCAAGTGTCACCTTCTTTTAATGTATCTGGGAAAGAGAAAGTTAGGCCCATGTCCGTCCTCTTCCTCGGGTGTCAGGCTCTTCATCCCTCTGAACTCCCTTGGGGGCACTACTTTATTTGGCAAACGTTTAATGAATTCTTGCTGGATCAGGCATTGTACAAAGTGCTGGAGAACCAATAGTGAGCAAACTATGCTTCTGGTTTAATTATATAATCACCAACATAGATAACAAACTGTAGCAAGTGCAAGGTATTAAGATGTGATTGAAGAATCTCTTCCTCTGGGTGCAGGGGGGCCTTTTCGGTGCAAGTAACATTGAAAGTAGAATCAGAAAGGTGACTTGAATAAAATGACCCTGCCAAAATAAATAAGAAAAGGGGTTTTAGTTGCATCAGACTTTGCTAATATGTGTTGAAATATGCAAATAATTATTCTCAAAATATAGGATTGTTTCCTAGATCAAAGAGGAAAATCTCCCAAATGAAAAACCCTCTACACATATACCAATTTCTGTACTTGCTTCTCTCCCTGAGGACATTCTTTTTTAATCCTCACTACCAGCATACCTTCTCCCTTCAGGGAACCAACAAAACAGAATAACTACCAGCAGTGCATTTACCAAAGTCTGAAAGTTATTTAGCCTAAAACAGTATTACAGACTACAAGTAATGAAGGTGATGTTTCTATAGCCCAGTCTAAGACAACAACCTGAACTTGGTTCGGTCATTCTAAATCTGGCTGTCTGTAAATAAGGTCTATCCACCAGCATGAGACAGAGATGTACCATTTTCATAATACATAGTCTCCTTAGAATAACACTGATCCATGAGCTCAGTAGAGTTTCATTTCAACTTCAGGGAGAAAATGCTCCCCTAAATACCCCATAATCTGCACAGGGGCCTCCACTCAGAGTAGAGGCAATGCTTTGTGTAATCATTCATCTTTAGATTTTGCCCAAGGCATTAAAACTGGGGCTCATGTCAAAGCCACCCCCCTACAAATGCCAACCACCTACCTACCCATAGAAAATTGAGGCAAAAACTTTACATTGATTTTCCCTTATAGTTTGGAGAGGTAAAATTCTCTATCAGGGGTGCCTTGTAATCTTTGTAGGGGGAAGAAAGGCAAGTCAAGCCTCTTTTATCCCCAGTAATGAATGATTAGGAATTGCTCTTACACCCTACCTTTAAGTTGTAGATTGGAGTTTGAGAAATGTCAATATTCCCACTGATGACGTGGTTAAGAAAAATATTTAGCAAAGAAGAAATCAACTTACTCTTCTCCCTTGAGTCAGGTATTGGGGATGGTGCCCGCCTCTAGGGCCAAAGGTTCCCACTGAGGCTTTCAATCTCCAACAAGGCCTGACTAGGATTCTGCTTGTGTATAAGGCCTTTCCCAGGCTGAGTGTTATAGAAGATCCTTATCATCTTACAACTCGACACATTCATTGTTTCATTATGGAGCTATCAAGTAACAGGGCCCACAGGCAAACACAAATGCACTCATCTCAACTGTTTGACCGTCAATACTCCTCCCTATGGGCACCCAAACCACTCTTTAGAAACCGAGTGATCTGAATGAAACCTTAGAGGCAGTATGATTGGCCTGTGGTCTGCTTGTTCCGCTTGCATTGACTAAACTTTGAATGATAGTTTTTGTGTCTGACAATAGATTGTGTTTTACAGCTCCCCTGTTTGCTTTCTCACAAGATCCTCACCATTTTATTCTACATGCCTGAAACAGCCTATTCACGGCTGTGAACCCAGAAGAGAAATCTGCTAGCTCCTACCCTGAATGGTCCTTTTTTCTCATATTCTCTTGCTCCAAAAGTCAGACCCTTTTTTGGGTGAATACTAAGTCAGTAAATACCTAGCCATAGCATATTGCCATCTCTAAAGAAAACTGAGGCTTTTAAAAAATTTTACTCTCTTACATAGAATTCTTCAAAGTGTGAATGATTTGCTATATTGCTTTTTAATATGTTTGGAAAATGCTGGATATTTCCTGGTGGTATGCTGGCAGCAACAGTAAGAATTCTGCGGCATCATTCTGCATGTCATCCCTAACACCGTCAGCCATCGTGAGTCATAATTTACAGCACTTTAAAATCACATATCTTACAGGTAATCTCAGAAATCTGTTCAACTATTAATTCCATACATTTGGGACTGGAGCTCTAGATGTCACTACTTCAAAAACAACTCTTTCCTCACTGCATTTTTTTTCTTTTAGTGCTATAGGAATGACTGAATCAGAAAAAACTTACCTAGTCTTTCAGCTTCTGCTGGTTCTCTGGCCTACCTCAGAACACCACCAAGCCTTACTGTAACACTGGAAGCTCCCTCAGGAAAAGATTTCCCTCTTTTACTGTAGATATTATATATTTGTTAGTACCTTGTGTGTTGTCACTGCATATTAAATATCCGATGACTATGGTGTAAGGCAATGGAGAGACAGTGCAATAGAGAATTCCACAAACATGAAGGGAAGAAGCAAGAGCTGAGAGGGGGAGTTTATTTTATGGTAATCTTATCAGAGATTAAAAAAAAAAAACACATTTCTTTTTTTTCCTCATTGAAAGTTTGTAATCCAAACATCTGCTGAAGCAATTCAAGAGGTACAAAACATATTTGCTATGGTCTCATGGATTTTATTGGCTTTTAAGTTATCTCATTGGGAAGAAGATTCAGAACCCTGATTTCCTTGTAATTTCTTTCACAATTTTATTAAGACTAAAATTCTATGTGATTTTAAGCCTGCACATTTATTCTCTTTCTTAAAACCTTTTCATTTTGCCATTTGATGAATATTGGAAGTGAGTGGATTATCTGGATAAAGAGAATTAGTTGAGGTTTGCATCAGTCAAGAGAGTAAAGCCACGAGAGGCTTTGAAGGGAGTAACTTACAATATAAATAGTCCTAATCTCCCACAAGCATTGACTTTCAAGAAAGAGAATTTTCTCAAGACTAGTGTTTTTAATCAGCTAGATCTGCAACAAGATTGAAAGTAATGCTGGTGATAATGGGAGCCGCCTGTGCAGAAGAAAAAGCAGCAAGCAGTCAATGATCTAATTTATGAAAAATGTTACAAGTTGGAGAGGAGGGGAAATAAAGAAGTCGCTCAGATCCCCTTACTACTTCTACCTCTAAAACAGCCATCTGAAGACATCCCCGCCTGAAGTGAAAATGTACCATTTGGATGGGAGCGAGTTATTAGCTGGAGGAGGGCGCCCAGCGAGATGTTGGAAATGTAGACAGAGCTTTAATGGCCTTAGTGTTTCCATTTTTCATGCCAAAAAGGATCAGTGCCAGATACAAAACAGGTGGAATTATTCTAGCATGGCTTTGAAGGCAGAAAAGAGAATGGCATATGTGTTTTACCTGAGATGGTTGGGTAGCAGTCAAAGCAGATAAGGTTACAGCAACATGAGAAGAGAAATGGCTCCAGTCACAAGTTGTTCAAGTCTCAGCAGCAGTGTCCTGGGCCCTTGTTCTTACACTGTTTTTTTTTCTAGTAGTCCTAGAAGAGTGCTTCGGAAGTGCTTATCTTTGGTGTGGGGAGGGAGGTTTTTTGTTTGTTTTCGTTTTTAGTAGCATATAAAAAAGTAACGGAAATAAATGACTAAATTATTTCAGTTATATTTTCTCGAGTTTGTGATTTCTCAAATGTTTTCCTCAAGTGTTTTTACAAAGAGGAAAAGAATTTTCAATGGAAAAGAGGAACACATAATCAAAATTATTTCACATCTTACATGCAATTTGCCTTGAAAAATTGGTGGTGCATGCACACTTTGCCACCTACTCTGGGGCAAAATTGATACACCAATACTATTCTACTCAGGTCACTTGTTAACAGATGCAAAGTGCAATCTAATAGTCATCACTTTTGACAACACCCAAAACATATATTGGGCTTTCAGGAAGAAATTTGTTTAGCATCTCAATATGGAGTATGTCAAATGCGCAAGGGACATATTCCCACCACTGCCTGTGTCACATCTATAATTACTTCTAGATCTAGGACTCACTGTACAACCTGGACTCCCACCTGGAAGGGAGTGACCTGAAGGTCCTTGATTTAAAAATAGGCTCAGAGGATTTTATGAAATGATTATTAGACAGCCGACTACTTTGAAAACCAAAATGTGCTGAGGACTTTATCAAGTACTGAGAGAAATTATATTAAATAAAATAAATAATTAATTTCTTCTGAGTGTAATACTTTTCTCCTTTTCTCTTTGATGAATTTCCACATTTCCTTTGAAACTCCTGACCTGGATTACTGGACAGCTCACATTATCTTCTGGTTTTCCCTTCTGGACTGTAAGTTCCATGAGGACATATACGACATCTCTCTTTCTCTCCATGTATGCCCAGTGCCTAACATGGAGTTGGGCAATGCTTTTCAATATAAGCTAAATAGTAAATATTTTAGACTTTGTGGACCATGCAGTCTCTGTTACAATAATCAATTTAGTTATAACACAAAAGAACTCAAAGACATTTGAGTTCTTTAAAACTAGACATTTGAGTTCTGTTTAAAAACAAAGACAATATTTTTAAAAATGAGTGTGGCTAGATTTTAATAAAACATTGCTTTAAAAAGCAAGCCATCACTTGGATGTACTCTGCAGTCTACTGTTTACTGATTGGCCCAACGCTAAATCTGGCACAAAATAGAGGCTCAATAATAAGGTCTTTCAATAGTTCAGGCTGAGCTGATGGTGCTCTGTGAGGATGGAGAAAAGAGGATGGATTGGACTTACCTGATAACTGGATGAGGGGTGATTTGATATGAGGGATGGGCAAGGATAAAAGGACAAATTTAAGTTTCTGGCTCATAAAGTTGGCTTTAAGGAGGAGATGTTTAAATTATAAATAGTGGAGCTGGGTATGTTAGTAGAAGTGGGGAGGGAGGGATGAGCTCTATTTGGAGATACTGAATAGGAAAAGAAAATGTAATATATTCTATAACAATGGCTCTTAGACTTTAGTGTGCATCAGAATCAGCCAGAATGGTCATAAAAAAACAGATTCCTGGGTTTACTCCCAGAGTTTCTGATTTTGGGGGGAGGGGACAATTATTTGCATTCCTATGATGTTCCCAGATGATGTTGAAGAAGCTGGTTTGGAGACCACCCTTTGATAACAACTGTCCTAGAGAGACATGACAGGGTTTGTTTCACATGTCATTACTATTGAGGGTGAATGAAATGGAGAACAGGACAGGGACAGAATTTGCAGATATCATCAATGTAAAAATGTGCATGCTCTTATCTTTCAAGCAAAGATTTAGAGCCCTTTGAGACTAGAGAAAAAAATTTTTTTGTCTTCCTCTGCCAGACATCTTTCTGTGATGAGGAGTCATGATGCCATTCCTGCCATCATTCCAACCTTCAATCCCGTAGTGTCTCCCTGGATCTCCTGATATGGCACCAAGCTCATTTGGTCCAGTCATATCAGATCCAGGTCACGTTTCTTTTCCTTTGTTTTTATGGCCTCCACACAAATGGCCCTCTAGTGTTCAATCTACATATCAATTTTCAACATCTGAGCCTTCTTTCCACCTGGCCTAGTGTTCCTGGCACACTCCTGGAATTTTCTACTAGATTGATGCATACAATGGAATATTACTCAGCCATTAGAAATGACAAATACCCACCATTTGCTTCAAAGTGGATGGAACTGGAGGGTATTATGCTGAGTGAAATAAGTCAATCGGAGAAGGGCAAACATTATATGTTCTCATTCATTTGGGGAATATAAATAATAGTGAAAGGGAATATAAGGGAAGGGAGAAGAAATGTGTGGGAAATATCAGAAAGGGAGATAGAACATAAAGACCCCTAACTCTGGGAAACGAACTAGGGGTAGTGGAAGGGGAGGAGGGTGGGGGTGAGGATGAATGGGTGATGGGCACTGAGGGGGGCACTTGATGGGATGAGCACTGGGTGTTATTCTGTATGTTGGTAAATTGAACACCAATAAAAAATAAATTTATTATTAAAAAAATGGTCCACGGGGGGGGGGGGGGAATAATGGTCCACAGGGGGGAAAAAAAAAAAAGAGAAGGCCACCATCTCTAGCCAGAATCAAAAAGAAAAGAGACATTTCTATTAAACAATCCCATTCCCACTCAGCAAAAACATAAAGAACAATATTGGAAAGATGTCAAGTAAGAAGAATATCAAGGGAGGCCTCAAATCTCTGGAATTTCAATCTCTGTGGTTAATATTTGTGTTAATATTAATTAGCATCAATAAAATATTAATATTGTTAAAAAACCTCTTGCAAACCTTTCAACTACTAAAATAAGAGAGCTCTTTGAGGCATAGACTGTCTTCATTGCTTTCTTTTTTTGTAACTCTTTCCTCCTCTATGTTGTAACTATTTTGGTTACTATTATTATTTTTTAAAAGGTTTTATTTTTTATTTTTATTTTTTTAAGATTTTATTTATTTATTAGAGACACAGAGAGACAGAGAGAGAGACAGAGGGAGAAGCAGGCTCAATGCAGGGACCCTGATGTGGGACTCCATCCCAGGTTTCCAGGATCACACCCTGGGCTGAAGGCAACGCTAAACCACTGAGCCACCCAGGCTGCCCTACTTTGGTTATCAAATTAACAATTAAAGTGATAGCCAGTATCCATTGAATGCCTATATCTAAGTGATGTACTGTTAATGTACATTTTCTTATTTTATTTTTGCAACTACCGCTAAGGTAAGTCTTTGTATCTCCATTTCAGAGAGATTCAGAGAGGCTAATTAACTCACTCATGATCAAATGGTTAATGGGCAACTGTGAGAGAATTTAAGCCAGGATCTGAATGACATAAGATCTATTCTCTCGATAAATCTTCAGCTCCCAGATTTCCTTTCTCCATCCTGCCCTCATCAAAGAAAAATGCACAGATGCTGCATTTTTAAGGACTTCACTGATAATCTGTACATGGATTGTTAGCAAGTTTTCATAGTCAAGAAGCTATTTCAAAATTTTCAAGATACTGATCCACAACAGGAAACAATCTTATGGATATAAAAGTGCAGTTAGAAGACTATCCTCATCATTTATTGCCAAGGAAGGGGTCATCAGAACTTCTCCATCCTACCCTCTCATCGTTGTTGTTCTTGCCTACAAGAGAAGAATAGGCTGACTACTGAATAAAAGAGGTACTCATTTTTTAGCACTTTGCAAGGACTAGCAGGTGATGAAGGGGAAACTGACTTTGGTTTGATGAGATGCCAGTCATACATATCTCTAAGTGAAGATGCCAGTTACAGGAATAACTTTGAACACTGAGATGCATGTTCACCCTAAATATTTACTAGCATTCCAGTTGTCTGAGTAATGTTCATACCATAGGGCCTCAACAATCACATAGTACTGCCTCTATGAGAACAGTAGGCAGAGGGATGCTAGGATGGCTCAGCAGTTTAGCACCTGCCTTTAGCCCAGGGCGTGTTCCTGGAGTCTTGGAATCAAGTTCCACATCGGGCTCGCCTCATGGAGCCTGCTTCTCCCTCTGCCTATGTCTCTGACTCTCTCTCTCTCTCTCTCTCTCTCTCTCTCTCTCATTGTGTGGCTCTTGTGAATAAATAAATAAAATTAAAAAAAAGAGAGAACACTACATAGAGATAGTCACAGCTCACCTGGTATTCATAGACCCCTTGCAGATAAGCAGGCATTGACTAGGTCTATACAATGTGCTGTGAGGAGAAATAATGTGTGTCACTTATGTGCAAAGCACTTAGGATCTAATAGATGACCTTCTAACTACCTGTTACATTTACTTAGAAACTACATAAGCCAGGTATGGCATAACCACACAATGAAAGCAGCATGGATTCCTGAGTCACCACATGGAAAAGAGTTCTCCTGGACTGTTTCTCAATCTGGAATGGATGCCATATGAGTGAAAAATAATATTGTCTTTGTTTTTACAGTGCATTATTTGTTACTACACCACAGCATTATTTAATCTAAACTATTGCAAGTTACTTTATTTATACTAATTCATTTACTCTTGACTGGGTCAAATGGAAGTTTCTGTTTGTTCCACAATATATCTTCACTTAGTTGAAAAAGATCATGGCTAAGTTCAGAGTAGAAAATAAAAACAAAAGTTAATAAGGGAAAAAAATCAAGAAAGAGTTGAGAATGCTTAATTCATATAGACAAATGCACAAAACATAGATTTTTAAATGAAAACCTATAATTCAAGAAAACCATGATTCTAACAGCTTAAAAACAGTAGTGGATGATATAAGTCCTACAGGCTTGGAGAAGAATTTATTACATTGCTTACTAAATGATTTTCTTATTTTAAAGACATGAGGAAGAAGCATGGCAACATTAGAAGAAAGGAGAAAAGCAATAATGATAGAAATTTTGAGGGAGAAAAGTGGCTTAAACATTTGTCACACATAAAATGTAAAAGGAAGGACATTTAAACCAGATTTTTCCCTGAAATATACACAGCATAGGCTTTCAAAGAACAAATAAAGGCATGTAAGCTGAAGAGGGTAGACTAAAGTAGAGTACATTTTAACCATCAATCTTAGGGGTGACAGAGATCTGAACAACTGTAGTTAAGTGTGGATCATAAATAACGTGTTACCATCTCTGCCGCAAAAGACAAATAGCTAGCTCACCAGCACGAAATTTAGGAGAATTTGTGGATGAAAACTTTCCAACCTAAGGGACAAGGACAAATAAGCTCATATATAAATAGCTGGCAGCCCCATTCTGTCTCCTATTCCACTCCTCCTATTTTACCATTTTCTTGTAGATGTATCTGTATATATGTATGCATGCAAAGTGCACTCATGTATGTACTCACACACACAAGCTCCTGCTGCTTACTGACCTAAAGCAATTGATAATTTATAATTAATAGCTGTTTTATGGTAAATAGAAGTTCTAAGTGTAGAGTGCAAGTAAGAGTTTTAAGTGTCCTCTTATAACTGGGTTATAGGCAAATGAGGCTATAACAAGGAATTTGGTCATACATACAAACATTTATTGGTAAACAAGTATCTTATTCTGTAAGCCCCTTTTAGTGGTTTGACCCTACCTGTGTGAAAAGGTTTGCTTGAGGCAAATGCAAAATATATGTTATCAGCAGCACTCAGCGTGGTGACAGGCATGCTCAGAATCAGTGGGTGTACACAAAACCATTTCAGATTCTGGCCTCTTCCAAAAGGTATAAGTAACCTGGTCTCTGGATTCTTACACCCCATTGCTGCAGGGGTAAGAAAGTCTGCGTGATATTTCTTACACTCTTATCAGTAACAAAAAAATTATAATACACATTATGCTAATCTGATGCTAATCAATCAGATATAAGAATACTAGCAATAGGGATCCCTGGGTGGCGCAGCGGTTTGGCGCCTGCCTTTGGCCCAGGGCGCGATCCTGGAGACCCGGGATCGGATCCCACATCGGGCTCCCGGTGCATGGAGCCTGCTTCTCCCTCGGCCTGTGTCTCTGCCTCTCTCTCTCTCTCTGTGACTATCATAAATAAATAAAAATTGAAAAAAAAATATTAAAAAAAAAAAGATTTAAGAATACTAACAATAAGGAGAGCTGAAATACATATCTTTGGAATGTGGGCTTCTGATTAGAAGATTTAAAATGCTAGCTATCCCTAGAGTATGTTCTCTCAATTAGGCCAACTGGCCTCCCATAGGATGTAGATTAAATTAACACAAGATACACATGTATATCACCCTGCCTATGAAGAAATATTGTCAAGGATAATAAGAAGCACTACATAAAAATTCCAATCCATGGGTATAGATAAGCCATTGATGTCAGGACAAAATAAAGAGAGAGAACAATTATCATATGCTGATATATATATCAGTATAAATATATGCATGTGTGTGTATGTATATATGAACATTTAAGCCACCAACTACAGACTTTGCTCAATGCCTTGAATTCCTTTGGTAAATGATAGCCCTATTATTAAAATTAGGTAGGACCCTGCAAATAAGAGTTTTTCCTTTTTATTGTCAATGGAAGATAGATTGAAAGAGTGAAGATAAATACCTCTCATTGGCTGTCTTTTATGAGAGCTTTTTGTGGAGTAGTGGTTAAGTATGTGACCTCCAGAGTGAGACTGCCTCAAATCTTTGTTCTGCCATGTATTAATTGTAGTATTAAACATATTATGTAACTATAATTTATGGTCTTAAAATGGGAGTGATAACTCTTATAGATGCTGTGAAGATTAAATAAATACGATTAAAGATAAAAAATAAGATTAAACAAATAACATGCTTAAAGTACTTAGAAGAGTCTCTAAAACATAGTAAGTAGGGCATATACCTGTTATTATTTTTATTTTTATCATCATTGATATTTTTATTATAACTTTAGCAGCCAAATTCTGTATAGTTTCCTGCACTACAGATGCGACTTGAGAAGTATCAAAATAATAATAATGTTTCATAAGACTTCATGTAGATTAAGTGACATAATGTGCTTGAAGCCTTAGAATACAAGAGTGACCCACTAAGCAACATTAGTCATTATGTTGAGTAACATTTCACACAGAACTATGTTTTTGTAGTTGCAATGTCCAGTCCCTGGAAATTCTTCTGGGCATATCCCACAGAGAACATACATTTTTCAATGGCAATGTCCTAGAGGAAAGCACAGAAAGTCTAGACAGTGAAAATCTACAGAGACTCTGCCTTAGGAACCTGTCTCATCCTGTTTCCCTCACCCCTCATGTACCAGAAAGAAACCTGGGTGGAATGAGGGAATATATGTCCATCACTAGAGGATGAGCGAAGAGTGTAGATCCTGCTATTTAGCACTGAAAACCTTAAATAGCTGAAAGTCAGAAATGTAAAAGTTAAACTCTAAAATGGTACTCATACTTAAGCAGAGCCACATCAATTTCACTCTAGTTGAATGGATTTGAAAAGCTAAACTGATAATCCCATGAACATTTTCAGTGTGTAGCTCTCTCATTTAGTATGTTTAATCCACTCTCCTCGATCATTATACAAGTGTTTTGTTTTGTGCCATGGGAAATTCTGATCCTAGCTGATGAGTACTCAATCACCTATAATCTTGTGAGAGCCACAAATGACGATAATTGCAATTTATGAAGTAACTTAGAATGGAAAACACAATATGCTGAGTTTGAGCTTGAGGTAATTGTATTTTTACTTCAGGTCAGCAGAAAATTCAAAAAAGGTAACACCATTTGAGCACTATTTCCCATTTAATTTTCTCAATTTTATTAACTACAATCATTAAGGAATTGCTGAAGAAAAGATAAGAGCCCTGCAAGTTGACTTAGAGAATCTGCAAAGAAAAGAGAGAATAAACAACACGCAATCAGTAAAAAGCTATGGAAGAGGTAAAGATTTAGTGTGTTGGAAACAATATTGTATTGGTACTGAAGAACTTTGAAGTTTAATAAGGTCGCCTCTAAAGAGCTGGGTGAACTTGAACTTCTCACTTCTCCTGTCAGGGCCTCTTCTTCCTCATTAATTAAATTTGAGAATCCAAATGGGTTACCACTAGGAGGTCTATCATTCATCAAATTCTGTGAGTATCGAATGTGCAATTACTACACTTTGCTATGAATAAATATTACATGTATTATCTGAGGCTGAGGGCTATAAGTGTTCTTTTCTTTAAATGTCTTAAATAGATTATTTTCTCTGAGGTCTTCATTGTACTTCCTGTCTTGCCAAGGAATCTTTCCTCTTCCATGGTGTTCTGGGATTCTCCTATATTTCACACATATCACAGGGAATCCTCTATTAGTTTCTCAGTTCCACAGCTATTATAAGTTCTTGTAGCTCAGGAATCCTGTCTAACTCACCTGTTTCTCCAGTGCTTTAGGAAAATTCTTGGCATTTAAAGTGGAATGATAGAATAAATAAAAGAATGACTAAGTGAATAAATGACTGGATGAATGGTTTGATATCAATGAGGCAGAAAGTAAGTAAAGAGACAGAGTACCAAATCCTTCAATACAACTCACTGTTAAAACGTATCTTCAAGCTCCTATTTCATGAGGTCCTCACAAGATACTACCCAAAATGGTTCTTACAGCACTTGTTTTGGCTGACAGCAGTCACATTCAGTGAAAATGACAGTGGGCTTGAGTATCATTAGAAATAACTGTTTTGCAAATCTAATTGCCATCAAACAGCCTTCACAGAGCACATACCTGAGTAGGAATGGAATATATATATATATTTATATACCAAGAGTTCATCATCCATCTCAGGGATTGGATCACTCTGGTCCTTTGGCCAAATGTGCCTTACCACCTGTTTTTGTAGAGCCAATGAGCTAAGAAATTTTTAATATTTTGGGGAAAAATTTTAAAGAATAATATTTCATTGCACATGAAACAGAAATTCAAACTTCATTGCCCATAAATTAAGTTTATTGTCTGCCTGGTTTGATGTCATAACAGCAAAGTTGACTACTTGTGACAGATACTGTATGGCCTGCAAGCCTAAAATATTTACTGTTTAGCCCTTCACAAAAAATTTGCTAAGCCTTGTTCTATCTGATCTTCAAAGTTCCTTTGTCCTATCAAAACCAATTTACAGTGATGGGTTTGTGTTTAGGAGAGCTTTTTCATCTTCAAATAGAAAGTTTCTGTACTTAAAAAACTTGGAAAAGGTTTATTGTCATTTCTTTGTTTCTTTTTAATGGAAATAGAGAGGATAACTTAAAAAGAATTACTCTAATCAAAGCTTTTCTCATAGTATTTTAATGAAATTTAAACCAAGAATTATTGTGAGCAATTAGTTTCTTGAAAATAATACATTTTCATTTAACTTACATAAATTAATCACATATTTATTTATTTATTCCACATTTTTCTTTTAATCCAAAACAATTTTCTGGTATTTTTTCATCCAAATTCAAGCAGGGTCTGATAGATCTTTTAAAAAAGACATTTGCTTGAAACAATTTAAAAAATGTATCATTGAGCAGTCCATGAAATTAGTATGATGAAACAAAGAAACTCTTCTCCAATGAAATTAAATGATAAAAGGACTTCCCTTAAATCCTTTTTCTCAGATTGTTTCCGAGGGTTAACCATTAGAAAATAATAATGACTATCTGAGATAGTCATTATCTAACCCCACCAAATAAAAAGTCTAGAAAATCACAATTTTTTGTTTTTGTAGCTATTTCATTTGTGATATTTTTACTTTTTCTCAAAATTCTGTTCCCAAAATGAAGAAAAAGTCTTCACCAGGGTAATTTACTAAATAGGTTAATTTGTTCCATGGGAGCAAATCATTTGTAAGTAACTTCCATATATGATCATGTTGTAAAACTATTGTAGTCCGCATATTTAAGAAAATGTTTTTCCACATAGGCTAAATTATTTATGTAATAAGTAACCATGGTGGGAAAGGAAATCTTTCAGTTCCAAATCAATGAGAGAGTGAATTGTTATCTTGCTGATTGATGGTGATTAGGCTCTTGGAGCAGATCTGGCCTACATACTGGTGAATGCCAAATGGCTGATGGCCACCTCTCTCTACACTCCTTTGCTGGCAGTTATCTTTCAATGAGTTGGAAGAAGCCACAGTTCCAGCAGCATGATTTTGGTTCAGTGGCTCAAATTGGCCATTTTCTTCTGCTTAGATCATTGCCCCTACCAGGCACTACCTGTTGGTGGCCTTATTATATAATGTTATATATCAATTTTATGTCAAAAAAAAACAAAAACAAAAACAAAAACAGAAGCACATCATGACTTCCTCTTTCTTGCTTTTTTATGTGGGTGACAGGATATACTATAAGACTCTCTTAAAAATAAAAAGCCATTAAAAATAGAATAGCAGCTATATCCTAGATATTTGTAAAACATATGCAATAAAACCCCAGCTGGGATCTTCAATAATCTTGTATAATACTAGGAAAATATTTAGATTTAAAAGGAGGTTCTATATGCTTGCCTTTTAGACATGGATAAGTGCATTGTCTTGACAGATGGTTCTTTTTTATCACTTATGATAAATATTAAATCAAATCAACTCCCAAGGGGGTTGTGTTTTTTGTTGTTGTTGTTGTTGTTGTTTATTTGTTTTTCAAATGCCATGCAAATCATAGCCTTATCATGTCTGGGAGTGTATTTAGCTCATATCAATTATGATAGGAGATTTAGAAAAAAATATTGAAATTTTTTGTGATCCTGGAATTCTGGAATAATTGAAACTGAAGTTTCTATATATATAATCAAGGAATAATTTCCTCTTACACTAAAGATTTAAATTAAAAATATTCTCACTTACTGTACATGTGGGTTAATCATATGGTTATTTAGGAATAACTGAATAGAGTAACATGCATAAGTGACTGATGCATATCATGTTATTAGCTTCTCAAGTTGTTTGTGGATAATAGCATGGTTTTAATGCTTTAGAATTCTTTTTAATCAGGTTCTACAAAAGATAATCATTCCATATTAGTTTCCCTAATTTATAAATGTCAGGACAATTTTGTGCAGACGTTTTGGTTTTATCACCACACCCTGCTCTGCTGATGCTTTAATGCATCAAGAATATTTTCAGAATCATTTTCTGTCCCTATTCTTAATTTCATGGGAGGGGGATACTAGTAATGTCTGCACAGGTGTATTTTTATAGAGTTGCTGGCAAATAATTCTGCTCATTCAAGAATATTGTTTGTAATAAGTGTTCTACCAGCCGTCTTGAAATAAAGAAACACCTACTTTCCCTACTACCTACCTACTCTCCCAAATTTCACCCAGCAGTTGAATTCACAAGCATCAATTTAAGCTCAAGTCTTTCTGAAAGGTACTTTATTATGACAGCAATAACTTGTTTATATGTTGAACACCATTATTGTTTATTTGTTGAAGCTCTTGTTATCTTGTTCTCTCTTTCTCTCCCTCTTTCTCTCTCTCTTTAATTATATTGATCAAATGGTTCAAATTTCATATTAACTTCCCGTGGCTCTATGATTTTTAAACATTTCCTTATTCATTTTAAATAACCAAGTATAAGAAAAATTAACAAAATAAACCTGTATTCATATCAAGGAGTCTATGTGAAATTAAATTAATGCATTGTAAATTTTGTATCAGTGAAATCACTGTGGGTGATTATACACACAGTGCAAATAAGATTTTGGAAATCCTAATTGGTAATATAATATGAGATTTGGAACTACACATTACATCACTGTGAATTTGCTATGGATTCTTATATCTAAAGTGACAAAATATAATATACAAAATATCCAGGAAATGGACTTGGATACAGGTATCGGGATGCAGGACAGAAAACATTCTGTTCAGAATGTGGCTGCCATTTTCCCTGGAATTTTTTTTTTTTTTTTTTTACTCATGAGAGACACAGAGAGAGAGGCAGAGACACAGGCAGAGGGAGAGCCTGACGTGGGACTCCATGCAGGGAGCCTGACGTGGGACTCGACCCTGGGTCTCCAGGATCACACCCTGGGCTGAAGGTGGCGCTAAACCATTGAGCCACCCGGGCTGCCCTTCCCTGGACTTTTTAACCGTATCTGTAAAGATGCTAATGGTATCTATCCATTTTTGCTGTCAAATTTTCCCTTTGTTTTACTTGTTTCATTTATTTAGTACAAACAAATAAATGTGGTGACCATATTCCTGAGCAATGTTCTGTCTACCTGTTCATTTCAACAGGATTTAAGATTTTCTGGGTCATGTCATTCTATCCCAACATAGAAAAGGAGATGTGGGGGTGGTATTCCCTTCCAAAAAAACAGTAGTGGTTGAAGTAAACCCAACTATTTACACAACTCTGTATCACTAGGGATACATTTTCAAAGCTCTTTTCAGAAATCAGTTTATCTTAGGACATCATGCTCTTGCCCATAAATTTGGGTGCCAAAATGGAAGAGCTACAGGGTTGCAGGCATATTTAGGACCAGATGGTAATAACTACTGCTGTGTCCAAATAGGCTGGTGGGCATATTTATCTGATATGTTTTTGAGCTATGATAAGAAGCCAACTATCTCTCTTTATTCACCAATGAGGAATACAATTTCAAGTAAAGGTAACCCTTTCTGTAGAGTCTGCTTGCCAGTTAAAAATAAATAATACACCTGCTGAATTTTCATGTTTCTTCCAGTGCAGTCATCACAAAAAGAATACTTTTATGGCTTGTTTAATGTTTTCTTTTAAAAATAATTCTTTAAAGTACTTGTGTATAAATAAGATCATTGCTTATTAACATTATATACTAATTGGAACACATTTTTCCAGAGTTGCTTAAAATATAGACTTTTTCAAATTTGCAGTGCATCCTAACCCTTCAGTATAGCTCTCTCCAACTCTAATTAATTCACATTGCAAAAGAAATGAGTTTGATCTCAGCTGTAGAAGTCACAGTGACTTATCTTCTCAATGAGGTGATAATTGGTGTCTGGTTAATTCTATTCATAGAAACCACAGGCCATAAAAAAAATAATCCTCTCTTCTATTACACAGCATGAAGCTTCCAGTAGCACCTATGCTGTTTCCCGGTATGAAATACTTTTATTCTTAGACCATAATTCACAATTGTACAAATACACCTTTTAAGCAAATACATATTGCCCGCTTGATAGTTATTGAAGAAGACATTGTCGTGTTGCCTTGCATGTGGTCACATGGGTTTTAACACAGAAGATTATGTTATTTACCTCCAAAAGCACAAAGCCCAACAGGGCAGAAATTGAGGTATCTCCTTACAAACATGAAAACAGGTAATATTGATAGACATTTATTCAGTACAAAGATGACTAGCGATATGCAAGGTATTTTTACATGGGTGTGGAGCACTCTCAGACATATAGAAGACTATACATATTCTTGCTGTATAGATTTGTAAATTATGAAGCAAATAAGAAAATTATTCATCATGAACCAGCACTAAAGTAAAGAGCTAAAATATCACCAATATGGTTGCATTTATTTGGGTGTTGCTCCTTACCTCTTCTATCACCTGTCCCCAACAAATATGTGTATGATCTGCTTTGTGTTTATCATTGTTTTGGCTTTTAATAAGTTTTATCATATGTTTACATGCACATACACATATGCAACTTTTTTTATTTAAATATCCTCATACCCAGTATCATCTCTCGCTTGCTTTTTCCACTCAGTATGGTTCTCAGTATTACTTATATCTTTTTATGAAACCACAGTTTGTTCTTTTTCATTATTACATAAATTCTCTCTGCTGTGAAGATTTGTATTCATTATTTTGTGTATAGGCATCTCAGTTGTTTCTAGCTTTTTAATAACAGGGACAATACCACCATAAACATATTTGTATATTTCTCCTGGTGACCATGCTTAAAAATCTCAATAGGAGTGGAATTGGTGGCTTTTAAGATGTTCACATGATTAACTCTACAAAATATGTCTAAATATGTTTCCAAAAATGTATCAATTTATATTTTCTCTCATAATATGTAAGACCCACATACTTACAGAGAGGTTATATAAATCATTGGGCTATCATAAACATAGTTGTTATGATAATTGTTTTTATCATTAGTAACTTTGCTAATGATATTGCAAATATACAGAATTAGAATAATAAATTTAAATAATAATAACTAAAATAAATAATTACATTGATAGTAATAAATATAATTATGGGACAAAGTGTAGAAATCAGGAACAGGAAACAAGAGAGTACATTACCATTTGGAAGAGAAGAAAGAAGTGCTATGTGCAGACAAAAAAAATCACTCTGATGAGTGTGACTTTGGAGGATAAATGGATAATTAGTATTTGCTAATTTTTTAATAATTACATAACATCTACATAAATACATTTACTTGCTTTATGTAGATATATTGATATCTGTTAAAAATCTAATCATTTCTGGTAAATTAAACCCCTTAACCACTGAAGAGTCACTTTCCACTTGCAGTTCTTTCTCTAGTTATGATATTAAGAGTTTAGTAGGCAGCCTCTCAGAATTTATGTATACTTAAAAATATGTATATATTGTAATATATAATTATATTGTCTATAATTATAAATATATACACACTGAGAATATTGTGAATATTTTCATAAGCATAATTTTATACCAGAAGTTTGTATCACTTGAGTTTACTTTCTTTTCTCAAATAAATGTCCAGAAACTCTTTCCACCTAAGTATATATAGCTTGACCTCACTTCATATAACCAATGGATGTCTATAACAGCCATTAGAGTTACATGATTAAATTATAGGATATTATATAGCCATTCCAGATAACTAATGGCTGTCCTATAATTTAGCCAGAATAGTTAGCCTGTGTATGTACTTAGTTTTAAACAATGTTACAGTAAATATGCTAGTGTGCCTTTATGCCTTTGAGAGGATATGGTTCTAAATTAGATACCTAGATATAAGATGTCTTGATCCAACTGCATATACATTTTGAATGTTAATAGTCACAGCCAGATGTCTCTTTAAAACACTAGAACTGTAAAAGGTCTGATATTTTACTCTACATTCAAGCTGTTGATTGAGCCTGCCACAATTTCATGGATACTGGCAGAAGATACAACACTCTTGGGTCAGAGACAAAAGACTTTATTACTCATAGCAGTAGCCATAGCCATTTTCTTATGCAAATTTCTCAGGCTCAAATTCCCACAGGGACATGTGAAGAGGGCCGAGTGATACCTGCACATGGAGTGGGTTATGTGATAGAAACCTTGAGCTTAGGGAACCTGACTCTTTTATGGTGGTCAGTAAGCATTCCTGTGATCCAGAGGAAAAAACTGCCTTTATTGGGTTGAATAATATACAAACATCTTGACTCCTTAGAGAGACACCATATCTATCTTCCAAAACTTTTCACTATGTAAACACTCTTAAAAGGATAGTCTGTATGTAATACAGTCAGGGTGACTAATCACAAAGTACACAGAAATAGGAGACCCATGGAGAATTATTTCCCAATAATTTCCTTCAGAGAAAATTTGCATATGCTTCCATTAGGAACCATGGGTTGTTACTAGCCTGTGGATACTTTAAATTGTTTCCAGGTTAATTCAGGACTATCAAGTTCAGTCCCCCTTTACTCTTGCTGCAGGATCTAATCTGAACCTCTTAATTACAGTGCTGATACTGCATTTGTTTTCAGAACAAATCATTTTCTCCCCAAGTGCTTAGCCATGATGGCAGGAATCAGGAAAATATTATACCTATTTTCTGCAAATCTCAGAAAGTGTACCTTTTATGTATAGGGATCAACCACTGCTCATATCTGGCTAATTGTTGCTCTGTATATCTGCAAACCAAGTGTTGCATTATATTCTGATGCTTCATGAAAAGAGAGAAACCTATATTTTGATGTAAAAACACCCAGTTTTCAAATGTTGGTGAATTAATTGAAAGCAATTAATAATATTTTCAGCAATGTGTGATGCAACAGAGAAACTATAGGGGATAACTATATATTTGATATTTAGGAGCTCATTGGTGACAATGCCTTTCTACACCCAGTTATGGCCCCATTCACAAAGCTTTCATGGCTTTTATTTTATTTTATTTTATTTTATTATTTTATTTTATTTTATTTATTTTTTATTTATTTTTTGTGGCTGGAAAGGCTAACTTTTTTTACATTTTTTAAATTAAAATTCAATTTGCCAACATATAGCATAACATCCAGTACTCATCCCTTAAGTGCCCTCCTCAGTGCCAATTACCCAGTTACCCCATCTCCCACCCACCTCCCTTTCCACAACCTTTTGTTTGTTTCCCAGAGCTAGTAGTCTCTCATGGTTTGTCTCCCTCTCTAATTTTTCCCATTCATTTCCTCTCCTTTAATCCCTTTCACTATTTCTTATATTCCACTTATGAGTGAAACCATTCAATGTTGTCCTTCTCCTATTAACTTATTTCACCCAGCATAATACCCTCCAGTTCCATCCACATCAAAGCAAATGGTGGGTATTTGTCTCTTCTGATGGCTGAGTAATATTCCATTGTATATTTACACCACATCTCCTTTTTTTAAGATTTTATTTATTTATTCATGAGACAGAGAGAGAGAGAGAGGCACAGGCACAGGCAGAGCGAGAAGCAGGCTCCATGCAGGGAGCCGGATGTGGGACTCGATCCTGGGACTCCAGGATCATGCCATGGGCCGAAGGCACGCGCTAAACCACTGAGCCACCCAGGAATCCCCACCATATCTGCTTTATCCATTCATCTGTCAAAGAATATCATGGCTCCTTTCAGTTAGGCTATTTGTGGACATTGCCGCTATGAAGACAATTATTCACTCTGAACAAGTGGGATTTTTCCCTGGGATGCAAGGGTGGTTCAATATTTGTAAAACAATCAACATGATAGATCACATCAATAAGAGAAAAAACAAGAAACATATGATCCTCGCAATAGAAGCAGAGAAAGCATTTGACAAAATACAGCATCCATTCCTGATCAAAACTCTTCAAAGTGTAGGGATAGAGGAACATTCCTCAATATCCTAAAAGTCATTTATGAAAAGCCCACAGCTAATATCATTCTCAATGAGGAAAAACTGAGAGACTTTCTGACAGGGATGTCCACTCTCACCACTGTTATTCAACATAGTACTAGAAGTCCTAGCCTGAGCACTCAGACAACAAAAAGAAATAAAAGGCATTCAAATTGGCAAAGAAGAAGCCAAACTTTCCCTGACTTGCAGATGACATGATATTGTACATAGAAAACCCCAAAGACTCCACCCCAAGATTGCTAGAACTCATACAGCAATTCAGCAATGTGGCAGGATACAAAATCAATGCCCAGAAATCAGTGACATTTGTATGCACTAACAATGAGACTGAAGAAAGAGAAATTAAGGAATCAATCCCATTTTTAATTGCACCCAAAAGCATAAAATACCTGGGAATAAACCTAACCAAAGAGGTAAAGGATCTATACCCTAAAAACTACAGAATATTTCTGAAAGAAATTGAGAAAGACGTAAAGAGATGGAAAAACATTCCATGCTCATGGATTGGAAGAATTAATTTTGTGAAAATGTCTATGCCATCCAGGGCAATTTACACATTTAATGCAATCCCTATCAAAATACCATGGACTTTCTTCACAGAGTTGGAACAAATAATCTTAAGATCTGTGTGGAATCAGAAAAGACACCAAATAGCTAAAGGAATGTTGAAAAAGAAAACCAATGCCAGGGACATCACAATGCTGAATTTCATAGCATTGTATGTACTTCCCCTACTATAGCACATCACATTGATTCATTATTTTTTCCAATTTAGATAAAATTTATTTCTTGTCCTAGAGGAAATTAAACTGAAATCTTTGGGAGTAGTCTTTCGTACTAAACAGAAATCATTATATCTTCATCTGATAAGTATAACTTATATGTCATATAGTTTTCTACAAGTTAACATCCAATGCTACAGACTCAGAAAGATTTATGGCACACAAAAAATTCTAATCACTGTAGAAACTAGTGTTTGGGAATAATTGTCAAAACTTTGATTTTAACCATTAAGTCACATTTCACAGTTCAAAAAGGGCCATAGTTGTCTCTTGGAAGTTCTAAGACTTTTCTGATTAGGAAGTCACATGGAGGAGGATTTCAGAATCTTCTGGTTGTCTGCATTAGGAATGTTCTTCACCACAAAAAAAAAAAAAAAAAAAACACACACAAAAAAAACAGAAAACCTCCTTGGACCTTGCCTATGACCAGATATATATATTTTTATTATACTGCAAAGTGTGTTGATTTTATAGATATGTTTGGGAAGAATCAACATCTTAAAAATGAAGTATCTTTGAGTTTTGTATGTTGACCTTGTATTTTACAGCCACGAATTTATTCAACTCTTATTCAACTAGCTTTTTTAAATATAGATTTCATCAGATTTTTTATGTAGAGAGTCACATTGTCTCTACATAAAGGCCAGTTTACTTCTCCCTTTCTATCTGGAGACTTTTTTTTTTTTTAAATTTTGGTATTACACAAAATAAGGCTTCCATTATATTAAATAGAAGTAGTAAGAACAGACTTCCTTACCTTGTTTCTAATTAGAGGAAGAAACCCTTCAGTCTTTGAGTGTTAAGTGTGAAGTTAGCTGTAGGCTTTTTGTAAATTCCATCTATTAGCAAAGATATTACTTTCTATGTCTAGTTTGCTGCAGGTGTGTTTTACTATGAATGAAAAGTTGATATCAATCGCTGGCTAATTTTCAAATCTTAAGCCACTTTTGCATTCTTCAGAATATCCCCACTTGGTCATGATGTGTTATTACATCTATACATTGCTGGGTTTGATTTGCTATTATTTTGTTGAGGATTTTTGCTTCTATGATCATGAGCGATATCGGTTTATAATTTTCTTGTGATATCTTTGTCTAATTTTGGTATTAGCAAAATGCTAGCCTCACAAAATGATCTGGCAAGTATTCCCTTCTATTCTATCTGTTGGAAGAATTTGTGTGGAATTGTTTTCTTGTTGTTGGAAGACAGCTAGACCTGAAGTTTTCTTTGAAGGCTTTAACTTTTAATTTAATTTCTTTATTGGCATAGGACTGTTCAGGCCATTTGTTTCTCCTGAGGGAGCCTTGATAGTTTGTGTCTTAAAAAGAACTAGTCCATTTTATCTAAGTTGTTGAATTTATGGTCTTTAAGTTGAGTTTAATATTCTCCTTATTAGGTTTTTAATGTATATAGGATCTGAGGCCATGCCTCCTTTTAAGTCTTGATTTTGTGCCTTCTTACTAACCCTCCTTTGATCAGTCTCGTTTGAGGTTTATCAATTTTATTGATCTCCTTTGTAAAAGTGTCTTTTGGTTTCATTGAATTCTTTATTTATTTTCCATTTTCTAAATTATTTGTTTCTGCTCTTATCTTTATTCCCTTTATTTTGCTTGTTCTTTCTAGTTTCTTAAGATGTAAGCTAAGATTAGATAATTGATTTGAGACTTTTTTCTTTTCTAATTAATCATTTGATGCTATAAATTTCCCTCTACATGCTTTTCTAACTACAGCCACAAATTTGATATGTTGTATTTTCAGTTTTATTCATCTGAAATGCTTCTAATTTCCCTTGTGACTTTTTGTTTTATCCATGTGTTATTTATGAATGTATTATTTAATTATAAATACTGGGGATTTTTTAATTATTTATTTATACTTTAATAAATTATGGAAAGAAAACATTATACAATTTCTTTTATTTTACATTTTAGGCCTATTTTATGGCCCAAAATATAATCTATTGTAATGAATATTCCTTATACAATTGAAAATAATAGGTATTCTGCTGTTATTGGATGGAGTGTTTTATTTATACTAATTAAGTCATTAGTTAATAGTGTTACTCAGACCTCCTATATACTTAGTGATTTTCTACCTGATTTTTCAATCAACTGTTAAGCAAAGAACTTCAAAGTTTCCAATTAGGATTGCAGATTTATTTATTTGATTCCTTTCAGTTCTATTAGTTTTTGCTGCATGCATTTTGAAGCTCTGTTGTTAGGTGCTTACACATCTAAGATTCTTATACCATCTTGGTTTCTTGACCCACATTTCACTACAGAATGTCTCTTTTCACACCTGTTCTGAAGCCTACATTGTCTGATACTAAAATAGGCACTTCAGCTTTCTTTTGGTTGGTACTTAGGGGTTATATCTTTTCCTACACTTTTACTTTTAACCTATGTTCTTTTATTAAAAGGGTTTCTTTTCAATTGCATTTTAACCCAATCTGAAAGATTTATATTTTAATTGGTATGTTTAGAAAATTTATATTTGATGAAATAATTGATATGATTGGAGATCATAATTTTTAATTTGTGTCTTTAAGTTCTTATATATTAACCATCTTTATATTTAAAGTACATTGCACATAATGTGAACTCAGTAGATGTTTATTGAGAAGTTTCTATTTCTTTCAGATCCATTGTCTTTTTTCACTGTACTATGGATTTGTTCTAAATATGGTATTCCTAATATTTCCAAATCATAACTTTTGTCATATGAGTTATAAATGAAGAAAATAGCTATTACACTCAGTTTCTAAATCACATTTTCTTATGAATATTTTTTACATACTCATGCAGGATAAGAGTAATATGGTAGGAGCTGAATATCAATCAGTGAATATTAGATTACTTATCATTCATCTGCTTATTACATGTTGTACTTTTGATAATTATGGGTCCATTGAAACAGCAGAAGAGAAAAAAGGAATAAGTTTATACATGCTTTGCTGCAGAAATCAGTAGCAACATATGGTCATGAATAAAGCATCACCATTTCAATATCTGTGTCTGCTTTAGTTCCCAATAGTATTATCTGTAGAGAAGACCTTTGCTCTACAACAGAGAATACTCAGCATTTGAAAAAGCATTATTTCTGAGAAGTAGGAGAACATGATAGTGGTTTAATATTAGCATGTTTATAACAATAGTGAGCCTAGTGTTTTGTTTTCATTCAAAACATTATTAACCTTCCCCCTGGAAAACAAAAGTTTAATTTAGGAGCGAATGTTCTAAAGAGGCATTACTTTCTAGCTGGGGGGAGAATCTTAAAGATGAGCAGAGATAAAAGAAAGTTACAGAGATACTCAGTAACCAGTGTATAATCCTGGCAGATAGAAGGTAGCATTATAGAGCAAAGGGAAGAAAAGAATATTTTAATTTAAGGTTCTTAGTGTGTCTTATTCCACACTCCATACAACAAACAATGGATTCTTAAGCATCATGGTAAATAATACGTAGACTAATCCTGAAAGTAAGCAATATCCAATTTGCCCCAAACCTCAGGAATCTGTGTTCCAGTGTATCATACACTACACCACTGGACCGCTGGTTGTTCTATTAGATTTTGCTTAGTTTTCTTGTGACAGAGGATTTGTCCAAATTTGTTTGCTTTATATTAGAGCCATTCTCCATGACTACTCATTCACTTATTCATTCTATAATTGAATGTGTTAGGCACTGTCCTAGGTGCTGAATAGGGCAAGTGCTGCAAAAAAAGCAGTTTTAAGAGTTGATTCTGGAGATAAGAACCATTTTTAATTATAATAGGACAAGTGCCCATATTAAAATTACCAAGAATACTTCCAAGTCTATTGAAGTCCATGAAATAATTTGCAAGCCAAAAAATGTATTTTTATGAAAAAAAAACTTTACTCAGAACCAGAATCATACTATGATTGGAGATTTACCAGAAGTGCAGAACTCCAGAAAAAATGTGCCAGTATTAATAAGAAAAAAAAAGCTTTAATTTTTCAGTATTTTTAATTAAATAAGATATCATCAAAAGCTCATTAAGAGTTACTTCAAATGTACAGTAACTCAACTAGAAGGATGCAATTTGAAATTAGTAATGTTTTGAGCAAGAATGTAGCCTTTGTTCAAGAGTCTTCATTATTAGTATTACCCCACTTAGGAATATTGAAAGTTTTTCAAGTTTGCATAAAAGTGCCAGGCTGCCAAATATTATTATTTTATCTGAAGCTGCTGTCTATCAACCAAAATTGAGGCTTAAAATGTCACAATTACAGCCACTCCAGACCTAAGTAACATTGGCATCTTCACTAATCAACCTGGGGATGTATTAGTATGGTTAGAAATGTGTGATATTTAAGAAGCCATTATGAAGAAGAAGGGGAAGAAGAAGAAGAAGAAGAAGAAAGAAGAAGCTACCACGATTATCTATGTGATCCAGTCCCAGAATGATTTTGTAATCAAATCACACAGCTCGTATTCAAAAGACAATTTGAGGGCACTAACCCCAAGATGGAAGCACCAAGCAAAGTGGGTGCAGCTGCCTAGGTGGAGGAGATGGTGGGATCAGGGGCAGTGGCTTTGGGTCTTGGGTCGTGAATGGATAGACAATTGGAGGTGCTGGTAGTGGACTGAACCATTTAGGGCTCCTATATCTTGAGTGTCCTGCAGGAGACAGAAGAAGAGAGGGTGGTTGCTCTACAGCATATACTCTCTGCCTGCTTCAAAAAAGATTCTCTTCTTAACATCTACAAAGAGATTGTAGAAGGATGGTCAGGAAGTCAGAATGTTGTCACCAAAGTGAAAAAAGAAGATTAACTACAGGCCATTGCCACCTAAATTGAGAAGCAGCCACAGATTTGCTGAAGCCCATGATGGTATCAGAAGAGAAGAAGCAGAGAAAGGCTATGCTCCTGGCCCAAGATGCTGATGTGACAGATGCAAAAGACAGAGCAGATGAGAAGGATGATCCAGGTACCACCACAATGATTATTGGTTCTAATAAATCTCTATTCCAAAACACCAATGTGGAAGATATCCTCAATGCCCAAAAACTGGAGCAAGACTCACTTCAGGGGACACCTGGGTGGTTTAGTGGTTGAGTGTCTGCCTTTGGCTCAGGGCCTGATCCTGGAGTCCCAGGATCAAGTCCCACATCAGGCTTCCTGCATGGGGCCTGCTTCTCCCTCTGCCTATGTCTCTGCCCCCCTCTCTCTGTGTGTCTCTCATGAATAAATGAATAAAATCTTAAAAAAAATACTCACTTCAGGATGAATCCTAAAGGAGAAGGAACAGGACACACTGCAGAGTGAGGGGAACAAACTAGCTAAGCAGGAGCACAAGGAAGGGGAAAAGAAAGAGGCACAAAGACGGGGGTGGAAGCAATAACTTCAGTCTACTCTGTTCTTTCTCCTCATGGAGTTGATGAAAGAGAGAACTGATTTTGCATGTATGTTTAGAAGGAATGAGAGAACAAACAAAGTTGTTTCCTGGGGTATTTCCCTTTGTTTACAAAGTCAAAAGGAAAATCACAAACACTTCTAATTACAAAATGTGTCGTGTCCCTGTGGTTGGGTAATCAGATACTGTAGTTGATGTCTTTACCAAAGATCTGGAATTTAATACTGAAGTCCTGGCTCATTTTGGCCACTTTCAAAGTCTTTTCTCAGGAAAAATAGCAGAAATATTCAGAAAGCTCATAGTTCCAGTTTTCATCCTGAAGAAGCAGAATCATGACCACTCCTTTCCTGAGATGAAATTTGGGGGCATAAAGTATTTTGAAAGTATTATTCATCCCTTAATATATTGTTTTATGGATGAAATAGAAAGCTTTTAAATAGCCCTACCTGGATCCAGATACTATGTTAACATGGCAAAGAACTACAAAAATGAAAGGAAATATGTGGTAAGTATTCTAGATTTGAGACTTTTTTTTATTAAGTTTCAGTCTATGGGAGGAAAAGAAATATTTTTTTAAGTGGAGATGGTAACATATTTTCCCCCACCTAGGCAGCAATATCAAAGAAAGATGTGTATTTGTGGAATGATACTATTGTTAGCTTGATTCATTTTTCATAATCATGAATCTTTTCGAGTGTTAGTAGAGATTTTATTCTTGATCTGCCCTAAAACATGAGTATAGAGAACTGATAATTACAGATTGAAAGAAACTGCAGGAGCCACGTGTTTAAGAAAGAAACACTGGAAGTCTCTGCAAACAAAAATATTTAAGAGTGTACATTGTGGGTGCTCAACAAATTTATGTAATAAATGGAAAATAAGCAGGAAAAATGAGCAGGAACTCTCCATTTCTACTTTTGTCACAGGCCACATTCAATTGTAAATAAGGCCTTTCTCTACTTCAGGCAGCAGACTGTCAAGAAGCCTGAAGGGAGCAATCTCCTGGACAAATTAGAAAATAGATATTTTATACCTGAGTTTGGTAAACTACTGTGGGCAAGCAAATTTGGCCCAGTCTGTTTTTGTATGGTGCAAGTCAACAATAGATTTTGCATTTTTATTTTATTTATTTTTTAAGGATTTTTTTTTAAGATTTTATTTATTCATGAGAAACATAGAGAGAAAGGTAGAGACACAGGCAGAGGGAGATGCAGGCTCCATGCAGGGAGCACAACATGGGACTCAATCCCAGGTCTCCAGGATCACACCCTGGGCCAAAGGTGGCACCAAACCGCTGAGCCACCCTGGCTGACCAGATTTTGCATTTTTATTTTTATTTATTTATTTATTTATTTATTTATTTATTTATTTATTTATGAATTTATTTTTAATTGGTGTTCACTTTGCCAACATACAGAATAACACCCAGTGCTCATCCCAAAAGGTGCCCACCTCAGTGCCCACCACCCAGTCACCTCCACCCCCCGACCTCCTCCCCTTCTACCACCCCTAGTTCGTTTCCCAGAGTTAGGAGTCTTCCATGTTCTGTCTCCTTTTCTGATATTACCCACTTATTTTTTCTCCTTTCCCCTTTATTCCCTTTCACTATTATTTATATTCCCCAAATGAATGAGACCATATAATGTTTGTCCTTCTCCGATGGACTTATTTCACTCAGCATAATACCCTCCAGTTCCATCCACGTGGAAGCAAATGGTGGGTATTTGTCGTTTCTAATGGCTGAGTAATATTCCATTGTATACATAAACCACATCTTCTTTATCCATTCATCTTTCAATGGACACCGAGGCTCCTTCCTCCGTTTAGCTATTGTGGACATTGATTTTGCATTTTTAAAGGCTTGAAACAGAAGGAATACATGACAGAGATCTTTTGTGACCTGTGAAACCTAAAAGATTTACTGTCTGGCCCTTTGGAGAAAGTTTGCCAACCATTGTTTTATACCTTTAACTCTGAGGTTGACAAATATTTTTCCTTTGTGCAGAAGGTAAAAAGAAGCATAGTTAAGGAAATGATCTGTCACTTTTATGCACTCCTATAGCTGTAGCATTACATTTTTCAAAAGTAACCACCTTTAAAAAAACGACCTATTTAAATTAAAAAAAACAGACAAAAAAATTCAAAATAAACTTTTCTGTTTGCAATTTTCACACACAATGAAAAGAATAAATATGCCACTGCATCACTGTTTCCCTTCTGCTATTCCATTCTATTCTATTCTACTCTATTCTATTCTATAGATATTGCCCCATTCCTCACTTTGGAAAATTTCACAGAATTATTTTATCCAGCCTTGGCAAGCATATCCATCTTATCCTCCCACCTCTACCCTTTTCTACTTATTATTATAAAATCCCATCAGTCGAGCAACATTGGGGCAGAGAACCTAAGTAGGCAAAGCAGGATTCTCTTTAGAGGGAGAGGAGGAGAAAATTTAGCAATATTAATAGAAAAGTAACTTTGGTTTTACTACATTAGATTTCTAGGCCTTTGCATACTAAAAGTTAGTAGAGGCTTAATCTGAAGAGAGCTCCATGAAGCATTTATTCCAACTAACAAATGAGAAACTTTAGTCATATAGCTTAAATGATCTGCCCCTGATGACATAGTAATATTCAAGGTGTATCTGGGAAGCAATTGTCCTAGCTGCATACTTATTATCTGAATATCATGCCACCTGTAATTATCTCTAGCAAAAGTCAGGAAACTATGACTCTTGGGCCAGATTTGGCCCACTGCCTGTTTTGTCAATAAAGTTTTATTGAAACACAGAGACACTCACTTGTTTACCTATTTTCTGTGACTGTTTTTACAGTATAACAGCAGAGTTGAGTAGTTGTGACAGAGACTGTAAGGCTCACAAAGTCTAAAATATTTCTTATTTGATCATTTACAGAAGACTCCTTTTCAAAAGTAGGATATCTATCAACTTGTGTCAAGTGCTTCAAGACAGAGATAACCTTCACGCCTCTTCCCCTCCACCCCCTCACACACACATGAATACAGACACATTATAGGATTATGATGACTCCTCTGGTAAGTCACAACTGATCTGAGAAAGGCCTGCCCTTTACTAAGGGGTAAAAGTAAGAGTAATATTAAATAAAACCATTGGAAGGCCTGTTGAAAGAACTCACATTTATTGAGTGCTTATCATTTTCCTGGCAGTGTTCTAAATATTTCACAATATTAACTCATGTAATAGTCACACAAAACATATATCATTATCTGCTTTTAATTCATTATAGCTGAGGAAACTGAGACTAGAAAGGTTTAATAATGTGCTTAAAGCAGCACAACTATGAACTGGCCGTCGTTTTAAATAAAGATACTGTCTCTAGAGCCCATAGGCTTAAATTTTAAGTGGGTTAGCATCTCCAGAAATAGTAAGAAAATCTGCTTTTTTGCAACTGCAGTGAGCCAAGGAAAGCTGTATGTAGATAGCCAATATTGATTTGGGATAATCTGTGATAATGTTTGTAAAGTATAAATGTCCTTTAAAGCATTTGTTCAACATATATTTCTTGAACACCTACTGATGCCCAGACTGCATTCTATTAAGCGAAGATAGTTCCTTTCTTGGTGGCACTTAAAATTTGGCAGGGATTTCCTTTCTAGAAAATTCGGGAGAAAAGTTAAGGCAACAACAATCAGGAGTCAAGGGTTCTGTGTGCATGAGGTTGTTACACTCTTTCTGACATTACACAATTATGATAAATAAAGAGTAGGCATTCTGGTTAAATGAAAAGAATGTAAGCATTATAGGGAGAAAGCAATGGATTTCACTTTCAAGCTTGACTTTGGAGAAATTACTGCAAACTTCCTTAGCCTCACTTTAAAAAAACGTATTTATAGTTTAGAATATTTACTTCCCAAAATTTTCCATGAGGATTAAATGAGATCATATATGTGATTAATTGTAGAGTAATGCCAACAACTTAGCTGGCATTTAACTTTTTAAAAAATTCCTTTTATCTTTCTTAAAAACATTTATCTATAATTGCTCGTATTTTAGTCCTGGCTCTGAATTCTTTCTCTTTAAAATGCCGTGCATATTTCTTTAGGGGAAGATATTCCCTCTGAGCACACAGGGTTGCAGAGGCAGCATTCAGGAACATATCACAACTATCTTCATTCCTGGATATATCTAAAGATCATTGAAAAATGGTCAATCATAGACAGTACCTACATTCATGTTTATTACTTGTGATTTATCTTCTCCTTTATGCATATTCTATATCAGACATTATATTGCAAACTCTTCAGGGCCAAGCACCTATATTATGCTTTGGTAGCTCATTAGGGCATTTTATAGATATTTTTCACATTTAAGGTAATGAAATATTTTAGACTGTTTCAGTTGAAAGAGATAGAAACTCACTAAGTTCATGTTAAATAATAGATATTAGAAAACTATAATGGAGGAGTAACAGAGAGAGAAATCCAAGGAGTAGATGCACAACCAATTCAGAGATCATGGAAGTCAGAGTTTTTGCTTTTCTGGGAATTTGCAACTCTAACTAGAAAAAAATAAAGTTGCCATTCTCTCTGAACAAGGACTATATTTCATTATTTTTCTTCTCTGTGTCATGGGTTTATTCAGAGCTCTTGCTGCACCTTACTTTTTACATACTATCTTCCCTCTGTATCTCTCTTTACTTCAGCTTGCTACGGTAAACTAGTTTGTTTGTTTCACTGGTTCAAATTCCCCAGAGAAAGTTTGCAACTAACTTAACCAATCATCTTTGTCCATAGTTGGATAAAGTCTTTTCTCAAATCCACACAGGGTACCACTGTTTAGCTCACAAGTTGTCAATCATGGAAAGCTGTCCATCCTTAGTCATTTCATCTGTTGCCAAGGGGATAAGTTCCTACTGATTATCAGAATTTGGCCACTTATTTTTCCAGTGTAAGACCACATTCCATAACTAAGGTAAGAGGTGAGGACAGGAGGACTATGGCTTAAATATAGCATACCCTTGGAAAGGCAGTTAAGGACTTACTATGCATTCTGGTACTTATAATGATTTATGAAGGTCATAATAATCTAATGGGAGAGACAAAATCAAATCATATATAGAGAGGCATGTGGCATAGAAATCAGTCTTTAGGGTCTTAGAATTTTTTGAGAAAAACAACTTTTTTGTTTCCCTTGTAACTTGCCTGATATGTGGGACATAAAATATTTTTAATTTATATTTTTGAATGGGTAGTGAACCACATGGATTCTTAATTAGGCTAAACATTTCAATGTTAAAACCACCATCATATGATGTTTTCATTCTATTGTTCTCAGTGGATGATACCACTGAGCCAGCAGGAAGTTCAATATTCTATGCCAATAGATTTAAAATATTTTTTTTATTTAAGATTTCTTAAGTGGACAGTGTGTGGAGGTCACACTTGCTTTCACTTGATGCCACTCTGGAAGTGATCTTCACTTTAAAAGAAAATTTAAGTCTCAGTTATGTCAGTCAGTTAATCTTTAAGAACATTATCTTGACGATGTAATCTATTCCTTATATAATAGTACACTACTATGTGTAGGCTGCATTCATATTTGCTTTTGCAAAACTAATCTAAATTGTTTCCACTGGTCCAGAAAAACAAACCCACAAGCATCTGCTAAAAAAGTAAGCAGCTTGTAGTGGTTGGAATCAAGTAACTGACAATCCTTGCTATGGGCAGTTTTGGTCTGAGCAGAAGACCTCCCTATATTCAAAAGATTGAAACTAGTATAGAATTTGGGAAAGTCTGGTAGCCCACAATATATGAAATATTTAAAACTTTTGGACATTCTATCTTATGGCAATGCAGAAAAGAGATGTTTTTGACCTTAAATCCCTGTGTATGGCAATGAGGCAGCAAACAGACAATTAAGAAGAAAAATCTGAAGGCCAAATGTCAAAAATGAGAGTGCTAACCCTGAGTTGTGACATTTGAAAAATGTCCTTGGCTCATATTGAAGTGCAATTGCTAATGTGGCCATTTATTTGTCTATTTATAAGGGGGAAAAAAGCCCTGAGACTTCTAAAATGTTTAGAAATGGATATTATTCTCTCTGAAAATAACAACAGGCTGTTATTTTCAACCTAAGGGTCAAAGCTAGAAAGAGGTGTCCATTAGTACGCATCAAAGTTTACACTTGCATGGTGCATGTCTTAAAGCAAGAATTAAGACACTATTTTTTTAATCTTAGCTAATATTTAAATATTCTCTGAGACATAGGAAGTAATTAGTATAAAATATTTGTTCTTAGTGGCAAGAGTAGAAAATTTATTCTTGTAATCCTAACTATGTGGCTGTAAAATAATTTAAAAGATAATATGTTCATGTTTCATCTTTCTTCTCAGTTTTGATCATTAGCACAGTGTCATTATTATAGGAGAAAGTCCCTGTAACTGTGTGTTGATCAAAAACTCACAAGTAGGGATCCCTGGGTGGCGCAGCGGTTTGGCACCTGCCTTTGGCCCAGGGCGTGATCCTGGAGACCCGGGATCGAATCCCACGTCAGGTTCCCGGTGCATGGAGCCTGCTTCTCCCTCTGCCTGTGTCTGCCTCTCTCTCTCTCTCTCTCTCTCTCTCTCTGTTACTATCATAAATAAATAAAAATTAAAAAAAAAAAACTCACAAGTAAAAAAAAAAAAAGAAAACAAAACAAAACCTCACAAGTACTTCTCAGACTTGTAAATGGCCACAAAAATTTTGTTTTCTAATTAAATAACTATAAAATTACTATTGACTCATGCACTTTAATCAATACTTCCTTCTTATATTTTATTATGCAAGAAAGCAGAGGAACTTTAAGAAAAACAGTATTTTCAGAGAAAAACATCATCTTACCCTATATATACTCGAAATGGTTGGTTGAAAGAGTCTTCCATCTTTTATTCTTAAAAAAAGGGGGGAGGATGATGTCTAAGATATACATAAGCTTTAGAGGTAGTACAATGTTGATATTTTGATGTAAAAATCTTTTTTTGGATAGCTCTTTTCATGAGAGATCAAAACAACAGTCCTTCAGCTATGTTGCTAACAACCCTTTCTCTTTCATAAAGTGTCCTGCTTCAAAATCTTGCCCATGTTTTGCTATCCATGCATCGTTTGAAGTATACTCTTATTACTATCATTGTGAAAGACAAAGGGCAAAGCATCACCTTTGCTTAAAAATAACACTCTCAGATTATTTTCATTTACAGTCCTTGAACAATTCTAAATATTATACACACTGACTTTGGCTCCCAGAAATGTGTGTCAGTCAGAACACTTTTTTTGGTAAAGAAAGCAGTGTGGTATACCAGCACTTAAATCATAATACATCCACACTTAATGCAAAGAGGCACAGAGCTTTGTGATTAAGTGGGATTTTCTGGAGTCACACTGCAAGAGTCAATGCCAAGTCTACTGCTTAAAACTGTATATAACCTTTGGAAGTTAACCAACCCTGTCCATACCTTATTTTACCAATCTCTAAAAAGGGTTAATAAAATGGTAGTATATCCCTTTTAGAGTTGTGAAGAGTTTATTCAAGGAAAGTAATTCAAACAGCATGTGGTACATAGTAGCAAGCTATATTTACAATGAAATTAGCATTCATGTATAGCTTTTCTTCTCTTTACTGGGCATAATTTTACATTATTTTTGCATATATTTTAAAAGATTTTTTAACAACTTATTCTGGACTAGAATGGTAACATGGTAAATTGGGGAGGAAAATCTGGACTACAGAGTCAAAGAGACCTGGAATAATTCTGTCAATCACATCTTACACCTTGTGTGAATTTGGACAAGTTACATCAACTCTCTAGACATGAACTTCCTATTCTTTAAAGTAGGAGTGTATATTTAAAAATAAACAATATAATGCATTCAGGGGTCTAACCTGATAATAGATGCTCAAAAGATAATAACTGTGGATTATTATCTAACCAAGTTAAATTAAATCCAGAATTGTACATGTTTATTGTACATAAACATGTATAGTACTACTAGTTCAGAATTTAAAGTGTTCAGGAAGTCTTTGAACATTTAATATTGAATTGCTCATGTGGTCTAGTAGTGGTTATATTTTAATATTAAACTTGAGTCAAGACTAAAGGCACCCTTACTCCAGGAATACATTATTTTCATGGTATTAATCTGATAAACTAATGAACTGGATGAAATCCCACCTTCCCGCCTTGTACCTTTGTTTATAACTACAACATATGGATTGAATTTTGGTGGGAGGTAATCTGATACTCCCTAAGTGTATACACAATGTGATGCTCCATCTCCAGATTTTGTCACTAATGTGTTTCCCTCGGCTATCTAGAGCTGCCTCCCAAAGGTTATGTCCCCTCTCAGGAAAGATTTGACCAATAACTGGATGATTGGAGGGATTTGAAGGCCTTGCTCCCTGACCCAATTTGGGGCATCTCTGGAGAGCCATCCTAGTTCCAGAGTTCACTATAGGATTAGTTGAGCTCTCTCCCAGTTTCTCTTCCACCTGTATCTCCCGAGGATACTCCATAATAATCCTTCTGCACATGACTCTCTGCCCAGAGACCGCTTTAAGGGAACACAGTCTGGTTTGAAAGGTTTTAAAGCAGTGAAATATAAACCAAATATGTCTTTATTTTCTATTATGGCATAGCAATGGATGAATTAAAAGTGGAGCTGCCTTAAGAACTTGGTCAACCCTTTTGGAAGGTGCAGCATGCATAATCGCAAACATATGAGAGTACACCCACATTCAACACTAATTATTTACTATAAAACTTTGGGAAAGCCATGTTATGAATTTGCTTTTGAAATCATTTGGCTATGTGTTATTGACATATTTTATGATTGGCTATGTTTTTGACATTTCGTGGACTTAGGAATTCTTTTAAAATGGAAAAATTTATCCACCAAACTGTTTTCAAATGTAATAAATCTTTTATGAATACTAAATTTAATAATTAATGAAGTGACATAATGTTATGCAGACATTTAATGAAACATTTATTCATTTTGATATTGTGGTTTCCTTTTTTGTGTTCTAGAGCCAGTGAGTTTAATTTTAAAGACTCAAATTTTATATGGAGGTCTTTTGAAAATCCCATGGGCCATTGAAAACTTCAAGTCATTGAATATATCTGAACAGAAATCCAGTATATTTTTTATAGAAATAAAAATATAAATTTTTCTTCTTTCTTACTAATCCACTCTAGATTAAAGCCAGATGGACACATCTTCCACAGTTTGCATCAGAGTTAACTCAAGTTTGAGAGAGAGGAGTAAAGGAGACAAAGCTAGGGGGGCGGGGGGAGTGGGTATGCTATGCGAACACATAATTAATTCAGGTTAAGCATGGGTCATTTCCTCTCACTGTTCCAAGGAATTTTCCATTTTCTTCAGCTTTATTGTATATGTGTAGTCATATCTATGTCTATAACTATGACCAGTCACATGTGGCTAGTCCAATAAAGTAGTGTTTCACAGAGCTCTCCAACCATGGCTTGTTAAAAGTAGAACATAGATCTACACATATATTCACAAATCTTTGTGTGACACTGTCTTATACTACTCTCAGAAAACTGGCTCTTTAAGCCATTTTTTAATCTCTATATTGCATATAAAGAATAATAGACTCTGATGTGTGTATGTTTTAATCAAGAGCAGCCAACCACCTTTATATTTAGTTGCCTCAATCATAAAATCACCAAAATCAGAAATGGAAAAGACTTACTGTATTAGAAAATTAAAACCATTAAGTTTATGCAAGATAACATTTAAGTCATTTGAATTTAGTCCCGTTCTGTTACTAGAAATAAAGGAGAAATATGAACCCATAATATTTTTCCTTAACAAAACAACCTTTGTTCTACATTATCAATATCTCTGAAAGGGTATGTAATAGGATTATATAATATTGTTAACCTGAAATTGTCCTAGACTAAATTTTACTATTAATTCCTCAAAATTTACTCTAAATTTGCCCTAAAATTGATTATTTTAGATATATTTATTTATGTTAATATTAAATAAAATACTAGCCAGATCAAAAATATACAATCATTCATATCTTCATGTTGTCAACTCATATTAATCTATATTTCAGTCAATATGAATTCTACCAGATGTACATAAAACATATGGACTGATGGAAAGAATCAATTAAAACCTCAATTTATGATCACTTTGTGGAATTCCACAAGAACCTTTTTTATCAATCCTAAGAACTACTACATGTTGAAAGTGAGCATTCCATCAAAATTTCCTCTTATGTGAATCAGTTCTGAAGTGTTTTCAGTATATGACCATTTTTACAAGTTCTTTCTTACTCTTCTGTCTTGTGGTATTCTTCATCTCTTTTCAGTCATTTTGATGTAAATTTAGTATTTTAGCTATCAGCAGGTTTATAATACTGAAAGAACAACAAAACCCAGGAAAAAGAAGCTGTTTTAGAAAATGTAACCATCATTTCATAATCAAAGGAATTAGCTTAATGTCTTAAGAGTTACTCAATGTCTCTCAGCTTCTGTTTCCTTATTTGTAAATAATGTATATTTTCAGGCTTATTTTAAGGGTAATAAAATAGTTCATATGTAAGGATGCCTTAGGTGTGTGAGGCACTGTGCTAGACATCATAGATTATCTGACTTAATTTTCACAATTTCTCTGGAAGGCAGTACTAGAATCAGTCCTCATTTTACAGATGAGGAATTGATAATATTAAGATTGTACAGCCCAGGTACTTACTGTTATATTCAGTAAATTATTTGTTAAATATGGGCTATCATGCCTCAAATGATCAATGCAATATTCTTAATGGATTTTAAAGAATCAGAACTGACTTTTAGCTTAGTTAGTATATGTGTTAGTCACAGTTCTTCAGGGAAACAGAATCAATAGCATATACCAATAAAATATAGAGTGAGAAGGAGAGATTTATTTTAAGGAACTGACACACATTTGTGGGAGCTGGCACATCCAAAATCCATAGGACAAGTGAGCATGCTGGAGATGCAGGTAAAAGGTGGTTTTGTAAGTCTTGAGCCTGAAAACTAAAAAGTAAGTCAGAATTTCTATGTTGCAATCTGGAAGCAGAATTCCTTCTTTGGGAGATCTCTGTTTTTACTCTTAAGGCCTTCAACTAATTGGATGAGGCTTATCCACATTATGGAGGGCAAACTGTTCTACTTAAAGCCAAACAGTGGTAAATGTCAATCTCCTTTAAAAAAAAAAAAAAAAGGTTTCCAAGGTTTTTTTGGTGTTTGACCAAACAACTGGATGCTGTATTCAAACTAAGTTGTCATATAAAATTAACAATCACAGTGTATCTCATTTTAAAAAGTCCAATATTGGTCTATTACATACAATTACAGTACTCAAAGACATCTGACTGAAGAGTATATAAGTATATGACCGTTAAATAATTAGAACACATGTGACAATGTCTTGCACAGTCTTTGGCACAAAATGGAAAGTAAATAAATCTTGCTTAAATCTGAATCCAAATCTGAGTTCAAGTTACATTCTGATATTGTGTTTTAAATATTTTATTTATTTATTCATGAGAGACAGAGAGAGAGAGGCAGAGAGAGAAGCAGGCTCCATGCAGGGAGCCCAATGTGGGACTCGATCCCAGGACCCCAGGATCACACCCTGAGCCAAAGACAGACGCTTTAACCACTGAGCCACCTAGGCATCCCACATTCTGATATTTTTCAAGAGAAACCTCAACCACTCTATTACTAATTAATATTTTTCCTCAATATTTCCTACTTTTTCCCCCTTTCTTCCTATGTCTGTTATAATATCTTCCATTGATTTCACTACTATATTGTTGAAAAGATGTATTTTAAGTCTGATTTTGACTTCTGTATTTAAGGTTTTCCAGATTAAAAAAAAAAACTTAAAAAAATGTTGTCAGTAGAAGTCTGTTAAAGATGGCTTATAATTTTTTCATGTGCCTTCATGCCTTTATGTCTATATTTTTCTTAAAGATTTAATTTTAGAGCAGTTTTAGTTTTATAATAAAATTGAGAAAGTTACAGAGATTTTCCATATACCCCTTACCCCCACACATCCATAGCTTCCTCTGCTATCTAGATCATTCACCAGAATAGTATATACATATACATGTACTCTCCTGTTCATTCCCTACATGTTCACTCCTGGCAATCACTGATCTTTGTATTGTCTCTGTACTTTTGTCTTTTCCAGAGGTCATATAGTTGGAACATAAACTATGCAGCATACTCAGATTGATTTTTTCACCTAGTAACGTGCACATAAGGTCTCTCCAAGTCTTTTCATGGTTTCATGCTAATTTATTTTCAATGTTAAGTAATGTTCCATTATCTAGATGTACCACAGTTTATGTGCATTCATCTACTGAAGGATATCTCGGTTGCTTCTAAGTTGTTGCATTGCAAATAAAGCTGCTATAAATATCTATGCCCAGGTTTTGCGGGGACACATGTGTTGAAGTCCTTTGGAAAAATACCAAAGAGCACAATTGCTGGATTATATGGTAACAGTATGTGCAGTTTTGTAGGAAACTGACAAATCTTTTCAAAAGTAGCTATACCATTCATTTTACATTCCCACCAGCAATAAAGAAGAGTTCCTATTGTTCTACATCCTCACCAGCATTTGGTATTGTCAGTGTTCCAGATTTGGTCCACTCTGATAAGTGCGTCATGGTATACCATTGTTGTTTCTATTCACATTTCCTTGTTGACATATGATGTGGAGCATTTTTTCATGTGCTCATTTGCCATCTGTATGTCTTTTTTTGGTGAGGTATCTGTTAGTGTTTTTGACCCATTTTTAAATAAGGTTATTTTCTTATTAATTTTAAGATTTATTTTTTATGTTTGGAATAAGTTCCTTTATTGTAGGAGTATCTTTTGCAAATATTCTCTCCCAGTCTGTGGCTTACCATCTAATACTCTTGATCTTGTCTTTAGCAGGGGCTAAGTTTATAATTTTGATGAAGTCTATTTCATTGATTTTTTTTTTTCAGAGTTCACACCTTTGGTGTTGCATTAAAAAAGAAATTACCAAGGACATCTGGGTGGCTCAGTGGTTTAGCATCTGCCTTTGGCTCAGGTCATGATCCTGGAGTCCCAGGATCAAGTCCCACATCAGGCTCCGTCCATGGAGCCTGCTTCTCCCTCTGCCTCTGTCTCTGCCTGTGTCTCTGCATCTCTCATGAATAAATACATAAAATCTTTAAACAGTAAAAAGAAATTACCATACCTAAGGTCATCTGGATTTTCTCCTATGTTATCTTCTAAGAGTTTTGTAGTTTTGCATTTTACATTCAGGCCTATGATCCATTTTGAGTTAATTTTTGTAAATGGCATAAGATCTATCTCTAGATTCTTTTTTTTTCTTTGTATGTAGATATTCAGCTCTTCCAGCACCATTTATTGATGTATTTCCCCATTGCATAACTTTCTTATGCCTTCTTATCCACCAAATGTCCACCTTTTTTGTGTGTGAAATGAATGGAAAGGAAGAGATGTATACAAAGTAAAATCTATTTCCATATAGTAATATAACATTGTGTTTAAAAGTGTGGTCTTGGGGCACCTGGGCGATTCATTAAGCATCCACCTTCAGCTCAGGTCCTGATCCTAGGGTCCTGGAATCCAGCCCTGCATTGGCTTCCCTGCTCAGTGACAAGTCTGCCTCTTCCTCTCTCTCTGCTCCTTCTCCCCTGTTCATGCTCTCTCTATAAAAAATAAAAGTGTGCATTCAGTAACCTAAGTTCACTTTGGGAACGTTATGTAAGTCCTCATTGCCTAAGATCCCTCATCTGCAAAATGGACATAATCATATTAACACAAATCATAGGACTGTAATGAAGATTCAATGATATGATACACATGCGTATGTACTATTGTGTCTCATGAATAAGTGATACCTCATAAAGAAGAGGTATTTTTTAAAAAGTATAGTTAATAGTGCATAAAAAGTCAACATATATTTTCAGTTCACTCCTTAAAAAAAGCACGTTAATCTAGAAAGGTAATAAGCAGGCTGAAAGAAGTAACAAAGAACGTCGTACGGTCCATACAACGGTTTTTAAAACTTCTTACAAAAGTAACTTCCAAATGACAATCTATAGTTTAGGTATGAGTCTGTGACAACGTTTTGTTTGTTCTAGTTGAAAACAAATGGGAAAATTGAAGTGTGTGTGTGTTTGTGTGTAAGTTGCAAACTTCTTTCTTGGGAGAGAGTCTTCTTTGTTCTGAGATCATGCCCATGTTATACCTTCTGGTGTTATTCTTTGTTTAGTTTTTTTTTTTAATGATAAATGATTAGATACTAGTTAGTGGTTTTGAAATGTCATTAGATTATAAAATAAAAGGTAGATAACACTATTTCTGTCCCCAAAATATATTTTAAAATTATTTTGGTTTGTGAAATCAGATATCTGGGAACCACTGCCTGAGGACATAATCACTTTGGTAGTCTGGCCAGACCTCTGAGATAAATGTGCAGCAATGTTGAGGAATGAATGTGATCTGAGAAACAAGACTACAAAGTAGTGGGCTATTTCTATGTGTTATATACAAAAAGGTTAAGAACATTTTCTTTCAACACAAGAATGAAAGACTCTAACTTCAAGCACAATAAGCATTTTGTCTGTCCATCCATATGTTTGTGGCAGAATAACAAATTGCCACACATTTAGCAGCTTCAAAAAAACACTGTTATCTCACAGTTTCTGTGAGTCACAGTTGAGGTTTGTCTTAGCTGGGTTCTCTCTTCAAGATCTTACAAGGATGCAATTAAAGTATTGTTTGGGCTGTGTTTTCAACTGTAGGTTTGCCTTGGGGAGAATTTGCTTCCAATCTCATTCTGGTTGCTGTCAGAATTCTGTGTGTGTGTATGTGTATGTGTGTGTGTATTTGTCTTTGTGACCGAGGACCCCTGCTTTTTGCTGCTGGTTATAGGCTGGAAACCAACAACGGTCCTAGAGATCATCCATAGTTTTCAGGGGCCACCTGCAGTGTCTTGCCACTTGTGCTTCCATATCATGACTTTTGCTTCATCAAGCCACTTAGGAAAATCTCTCCTGTTTGGATTCTGATCTCCATTTTAAGGGATTTTGCCTGATTAACTCTGGTCTCTCAGGAGGCTTTTTGATTAACTCAAAACCAATAAGTTTAGACCTAAATTACATATCTGCAATATCCCTTCACCTTTAGCATATTGCATCATTCAAAAACAAGTCACATTTCTTCACTCAAAGGTTGAGGATTGTTTTTACAAAGCAAGATCGTAAGAGACATAGAGAGGTGGGAAATGGCCATCAGGGTCACCATAGGTTCTACCCACTACAGAAAGGATTAAGAGTGTTTTCCCAAGCCCTTTACAGGCAGCACTATTGGTTTAGGGAAACAAGCAGCTAAACACTAAGTACTACAAGTACTAAGGTAGTCTAATTTTTAGCCTTATCTCAGCCAATTATAAGCTGCTTACACTAGTTGCTCAGTACACTAAATATATCACTTAAAAAGATAAAGATAAATACAAACTAAATGATTTTGAAATTTCCATACAATGTCATAATGCAGTGATTATAGGATCTTCACCTGAGTGAAGTAGTAAGAGCAGACAATGTGTCCCTATGGCTGAAATTCCCAAAGATTACCTAAAAATTATATATTCAAGACTACAACTAATCAAGGAAAAACTATAGAGTAAGATGGATTTCATCTCCTTTTTTAAACATACAAAATAAAAGGGAATTTACCCTAAACTTTCAACTCCCTGTGTATTAGTGCCTCTAGAACTTTGATAAAGTTGACTGGATCAACCGGAATTTTTTGAATCATTTGAATCAGCATAAATACTATACTCAAAGAGAAATAAGAATAGGCATGTGTAATAATTTATCATAATATTTCCATACCCTTACAAAGGAATGAGAGGAAAATAGCATAATATTTCTTGTAAAAGTACAAGACCCCTTATGTAAAATGGGCTTTATGAAAACCACCTTGATTTACTCTTTGACAAGTTGGCATCTTTGAATTGCATAAATTGCTTCTCCAACCTCTGTGTAAATCTAGATAATCAAGTGAAACCAAGGCAGAATGCAGCTAATATAAGTCAAGATTTCCTTGTGAATAAATAAAATCCTGAGAGTTATGTAGCTCAGTTGGTCTCCTAAGTTCTGCTGATACTTGAAATACATGACTGATTCCTCAAGGACTTTGTCCAGTGAAGGAACAAGTAGGGAAATATTTTACAATAAAGTGTTGATTTACTTTAAACTGTAATCTCTGGCAGACAATTGGGCAAAAAGCTTTTTTTTTTTCTTTTTTTGCTCCTATGTGAAATAATAAGCAATAGATGATCCTCAAACTGACATTACACAATAGCTGGGTGATTGAATCTGGCACTGCTGGAGTGAACTCATTTTTCTATTGCTCCTCTTTCAATGCTGCTAGGATTGGCTGTAGAAGATACCTGAGCTTTCTGTATTAAATTAAGAGGTATACACATTTCTTTCATCTTCACACTCTAGCCCTATCTTCGTAAACTCAATTCAGGATAGTCAAGTTTAGGAGGAGCTGAGTCAGACACTACATTGATCACTACAAGAAACTATATAATTGGCATTTAATAAAAGAGTTAATAACTTTGCTGGCTTGAAATCCTCAAAAAAAAAAAGGCTATATCCAGGAATCCGGAGTTGTAATTTAACCACTAAGTTAGCACCATGATAACTTTTCATGCTTTGAGTTTGTGACCTTTACATTCTATCAAAAAAAAAAATGGAAATGATACTTATATGTCTTACTTAAATCCCATATTCTAAAATTAATCACTTTTCTCTTATTCCAAAATAACTCATTCTAGTTACAGAGATCTTTAAGTAGTGACTGTATGAAAGCCAATTTTCCATGAATACTATTATGGATAATTTTCTTTTTTTATACTTCTCTATATTTTTGCTCTTTTACTAAGCATTTATTTATAAATAGAAGTAATACTGTTTCCATTTTGAAAAAAACAGTAAGTTTGAAGTCACGTTTATGTAACAATAATGTTTAAATATCTTTTTATTTCATTCAAATTAGTTATCATCTTGAAAATTTAAAATCTCTCCCTGGGAAAGATTTACTTAAGTAGAGTAATATACATATTTTTTACCTTCCTTTAGGTATTCAAATACACTATACTCTTGTTTATTACAGAGTAAAGGCATATCCTTAATTTATTTTTTCTTAAGTAGGTGCTTTCTATTTTCCTTTGTGTATTTGAAATCCTATTACAAAAGTAGACATAATAAAGCTATTTTCTTATCACTTAAAACTATTTAAAAATACCTAAACAACTTCTTATAAAGAAATTTGATAAAAATATAAATTTCAAAATAAAGATGAAAAAGATCCTAACTGGGTATCCTGGGAGTAAAATGTAAAATGTGACACCACATCAGTTATTAAAATATCAGATGATAGTGAATGTTAGAAATTTTAAAAGAAATTCAAGGATCATTCATAGATTACTGGTGGGAATACAAAAGGGAACAGCAACTCAAGAAAACAGCAATTTCTTTTAAGAAAACATGCAATTACAACATAGTTCAACAATTGCACTCTTGGGCATTTATTCCAGGGAAATGAAAACTTACGGCTCACAGAAAAACCTACTTATGGCTCACTACATCATTCATAGTGATGTATTCATAGTATTTCCAAACTAGAAGTAACTTAGATGTCCTTCAACAAGTGAATGGTAAACGAACAGTGGTATACCCATACCACAGTTTTCAGTAATTAAGAGGTACAAATTCTTGATATTCTCAATAATTTGGGTAACTCTCAAAGGAATTATGCTAAGTGAAGAAAAACAATACCAAAAGATTATATACAGTTTGAATCCATTTAGATAGGATTTGTGGAATGAGGGCAGCCTGGGTGACTCAGCGGTTTAGCGCTGCCTTCAGCCCAGGACGTGATCCTGGAGTCCCAGGATTGAGTCCCACGTCAGGCTCCCTGCATGGAGCCTGCTTCTCCCTCTGCCTGTGTCTCTGCCTCTCTCTCTCTCTCTCTCTGTGCCTCTCTCTCTCTCTCTCTCTCTGTGTGTGTGTGTCTCTCATGAATGAATAAAATCTTTAAAAAAAAAAAAAAAGATTTGTGGAATGATAAAATTATAGAATAGCAGAGTACTGGTTGCCAGAGACCAGTAGTTGGGAGAAAGAAGGTGAGTGTGGTTATAAAGAGACAACATGAGGGATCCTTGAGGTGATGGAGCTGCTCTGTATCTTGACTCTAGTCATGGATACAGGAACCAACACATGATAGAATTGCATAAAATTAAATACACAAACATACACAAAGAAGTAAAAGTAAAACGGGGAAAATCTAAGAACAGTAGATTGTATTAATGTCAATATTCTGGTTGTGCTATTATTGTACTACACAGGTCTGCAAGATGTTACCATTGAAAGAAATTGGAGAAAGGTTGCACAGAATCTCTCTGTATCATTTTTTGCAACTGTGAGCTAATCTACATTTCTATAAAATAAAATCATTTAATTAAAAATCCTAATTAGTTTTCAATAACCAAGGGATTAATTGAAAATGTTCTTGAAAAACTAAGAGAATAAAAATATGGAAGGTAAATACCCACTAAAAAGGGAAAGAGGCAAGAAGCACTGAGAGAAGAGGTACACTTGAATAAAACTCACAGATTGTTTATACTTAAAATTGCATATTATTTGATAATACAAGATTAATAATAAGCAAAATGAACAGAAGGACAATGAGTCAGAGAGACAGAAATGTAAAAGCACAAAAATTCAAACATAAATAGTAATGTTTTAGAAACTTTATTAAATTATACAAATACATGCAAAAATGTAATCAGAGATCTTGCAGTTTTAAAGTAGGTTTTATGATTGCCATTGAACCATTTATTTTTCAATGGAAACTAAACTTTTAGAAAGGAAATAGCAGAAGAAATTATTCCATGTTTTCTTTACAACACTGAGTTGAGGTAACTTAAAATCTTTGTGAATTATCAGGAAATGTTGAAGAAAATTTGAATAAACATAAACAGGGCAAGAAAGAAGAGAGAATGGAATGTAGAATGGTTGAGACCAATAGAAAACCAATGTAAAATAGTAAAGTTAAATCTAAATAAACCAGTAAAATATAAGTTGACCAAATATTTTAATTAAAGACAGAATGTGACATCAACAAAATGGTGGACTAGAAAGCCCCATTAACTTTCCCCTCGGGGATACATAGATTCAACAATACAAGGGCCAACTCTTTTTGTGAGAAATCCAGGAACCAGCTGAGAGATTCGTGCACCCTAGTGAGCAAAAAATCAACTACAGTGATACTGGCAGGAAAATTTGTGGCACCCTGCCACTATAACTGATCCTCCTACTATACCATTACCCACTAAGAGGAAATCCTCAACTCACAGCTTCTCCTTCAAGTGGTAAGAAGAGACTGGACCAAATATCAAATGTTCCTTTTTCCACAAGTGACTACAATATGAGTTATGGGCTTTCATATATGAGCTTAATTATGTTGAGATGATTTCCTTCTCTTCATAGTTAGTTGAGGTTTTCACATGAAAGAGTTAATTTTGTGAAATTCTTTCTTTTGGGATAATCATATGATTTTTATTCTTCATTCTGTTAGTGTATATCAAATTGATTGATTTTTGTATGTTGAATTATCCTTGTATCCCAGGACTAAACCCTGCTAAGTCATAGTGTGTGATCCTTTTAATATATGGTTGAGTCAGCTCACCAGTATTTTGTTGCATAGGCAACAAAACCAAAAATAAACAATGGGACTTGGATTATATCAAACTAAAAAGCTTCTGCACAATAAAAAGAAAAGAAAAAATTAAAGAAACAACAACAACAACAACAAAACAATTAACAGAGTGAAAGGGTAACTTACAGAATGGGAAAAAGATATTTGCAAACCACATATCTATAAATGAGTTAATATTCAGAATATGTAATTCTTACAACTCCTAGCAAAAAAAAAAAAAAAGAAGAAAAAAGAAAGAAAAGAAAAGAAAGAAAGAAAAGAAAAGAAAAGAAAAGAAAAGAAAAGAAAAGAAAAGAAAAGAAAAGAAAATGTAACCAATTTAAAAATGGGCAAAGGAGTTAAGTAAACATTTCTCCAAAGAATACATACAGATAACTGATAGGTTTATGAAAAATTCTCAGGGTCATTAATCATCACAGAAATGCAGATGAAAACGACAATAAATATTACTTTAACTCTATTAGGATGGTCCTTACAAAAACAAATAAATAACCAGTGTTTGTGAGAATGTGGAGAAATTGGAACACTGTTGATGAGAAAATAAAATGATACAGATACTATGGAAAACAATATGGGCATTCCTCAAAATATTTTAAAAACTACATATGATTCAGAACCCCCACTTCTGGGTATGTTTCTAAGGAAATTAAAAACAGGCTCTCAAAGAGATATTTGCACTTCCACATTCATTACAGTATCATTCAATATATCCAAGATATAGACACAGCCTAAATGTCTATGGAAATTGAATAAAGAGTATTTAATATATTCATGTAATTGAATATCATTCAGTCTTTAAAAAAGGAGATAATCCTGTCATATACCACAACACCGATAACCTTAAAGATATTAAGTGAAATAAACTAGTCACAAAAGGACAAATACTGTGTGAGTCCATGTATATGAGGGAACTGTAGTAGTCAAACTCATAGAAGCAATAAGTAGATTGATGGTTGTCAGGGCTGGAGTTGGGGAGAAATGGGAAGTTGCTGTTCAATGGGTGTAACGTTTCAGTTATACAAAATAAGAAAAGTGCTGGAAAGCTCCTGTACAATACTGTGCATATAATATCATACATTAAAAATTTTAGAAGAGAGTAGATCTTATATATTTTTTAAATCATGTACGCAAAATAGGACAGAAGTTTTTAGATTGGAACAAAGGCTTAATGTCCAAATCTGTTCTGTATATAAGAGATTCCAGGTAAATAAAAGGAAATACAGATACAGGTTGAGTGAAAACAAAGGAATAAAAAGATATGTTATATAAGAATTATCCAAGAACCATCAGGAATATCTAGAGTAATATCAGAAAAAAACAGACTTTAAGACAAGCATAATTTCTAGAAGTTAAGAGGGATAAATCTTAATATAAAAGTGTCAGTTACTCAGGAAAACAAATTTTTTAATTTCCTAGTTCTAATACTATAGACAGAAATACAGAAATAAATCATTGACAAAAATATAAGAAACAATAGAAAAATCCATAATTATCATGAGAGACTTTAACACATCTCAGAATGACTGATGAAACAAGTAGACAAAAAATGATGCAGAAAGTGTGAATAGCAGTTATGAAATGTGTCCTGATTATGTACTCTATGTATTTTAATAATACGTAGAATGCCATACCAAATACTAGTGGAGTAGACTTTCTTTTCAATTACACCTGGAATAGTTATAAAAATAAAATATATTCTGGATGTCCATGAAGTAAATCTCAATGCATTTTACAGGATTCAAACCATAATAAAGTATTTTTAAGAATTGTCATAGAGGCACCTGGGTGGCTCAGTCAGTTGAGCACCTGACTCTTGATTTTGGCTAAGGTTGTGATCTCAGGGCCCTGAAATTGAGTCCCAGTCAGACTCTCTGTTGAGCAGAGAGTCCGCTTGTGATTCTCTCCTTCTCCTTCTACCTCCCATTTGTATTCTCTCTCTAAAATAAACAAATATATAAATCTTTAAAAAAATAATTATTATAAACTTAACCTAGAAATCAATATACAAAGATGAAAAGAAAAAAGAATAGATGAAGAAAGCAGCCTCAAATACATAGTATATGTAAATAATCTGTAAGTCAAAGAAGATTGATATAAGAAAACATTCTAGTTACTGAATAATAATAAAAATATGACATAAAACTTGTGGGCTACTTCTAAAGTACAAATGGAAATTTGTGGCTTTTAAATGAAATAGGAAGAAAAAAAGACAAAATTTATCTATAAATTTATCTATAAAAAAGAAAATTTATCTATATTTATATAGATAAATGCAATAGAGACATGAGCAATGAATGACCTAATGTGAGAAAAGATTGGAACATTGAACACAAAGAAAGTAGAAAAAAGGAAATAAGAAAGATAAGATCATGAGTTAATAAAATAGAAAACAATTTTAAAATAAAGTGAAAGAAAAAGTCAAATGCTAGTTGTTTGAAGAATCTAATAAAAATCTAGTTCTCTAGAATATGTTCCTTTCTTCTTCCATTTTCTGGTGGCTGCCAACACTCTTAGGCTTGTGGCTGCATCTTTCCAATCTCAGCCCCATGGTCCTTTCGTCTTCTCTTCTCTTCTCTTCTCTTCTCTTCTCTTCTCTTCTCTTCTCTTCTCTTCTCTTCTTTCTCTTCTGTCTCTAAATTTTTTTTCTCTCTCTCTCTGATAAGGAGACATGTGATTGTGTTTAGGACCCATTCTGCTCATCCAGGATAACCTCCACACCTCAATGTTCTCATTTAATCACATCTGTAAAAACCCATTTTTTCATATAAACTCACATTCAGAGGTTCCAGGGATTCATGTATGATTATCTTTTGGAGACCTCTATTCAGTCTACTACAATAACTATAAATAATTGTATCTTAATTAATTTGAAATTCTAACCAAAAAAATGAATTATTTGAAAAATACAATCACCAAAACTAATACAAGGGAGAGTAGAAAATATGACTCTTGTATTTATTAGAGATTAAATCTATTTTTAGAAACTTCCCACAAAGAAAATTTCTGGCCAAAATGGCCTTACCAGTGATTTCTTCCAAAGAAGTAACACTAGCTTTTTTTTTTTTTTTTTTTTTTTTTTATGATAGTCACAGAGAGAGAGAGAGGCAGAGACATAGGCAGAGAGAGAAGCAGGCTCCATGCACCGGGAGCCCGACGTGGGATTCGATCCCGGGTCTCCAGGATCGCGCCCTGGGCCAAAGGCAGGCGCTAAACCGCTGCGCCACCCAGGGATCCTAACACTAGCTTTATGTAAACTTTTCCAAGAAAAAAATAAAGAAGAAATCTTTATTTCTTCTTTTTCCAAGAAAAAAAACTAAAGAAATCGATCTCAGTCCATTTCATGATGGCAGAATAACATTGATATCAAAACCTAGATACAAATATATGGAAAAAATATTAATCTCAGTATAATTTATGAATGCAGATGTAACAACCATAAGCAAAACATTTGCAAACTGAATCTTTCTAACCATATGAATAGATCACTTCAAGATTACATCTTTGATTAAAGTTATCCCCCAAAAAATCTATAGCGAACCTCATAATTTAATAGTAAAATAGTTTCAGCTTTTCATCAAGATGAGAAATGAAATAAGGATTCCCATTATTCCACTTCCATTCAACACTACTCTGGAAGCTCTGGCTTTTGCAATAAGGCAAGAAAAGAAAAAAAGAAAATGTGTAGCAAACGTAAATAGTGAAATAAAACTAACATTTTTGCAGAAGATATGACAATATATATAGAAAGGCCAAGCAATCTACAGATAAACAATTAAAATTCATAAATAAATTTATCAGTAAATGAGTTCACCATCCACCTGAAAAAAACAATCATATTTCTATTATATTAGCAATAAACAAAATCATGTTTAATGGTACAATTTACAGGAATTAGAGGTAAATCTAATGTGGGATTGATGTGCACGATTGCAATATTGAAACTAATGAACATTATTTAGAATAATTAAGGAAGACCTAAATAAATGAAGATAAATATTCTATTTCTCTACTGTAATAGATTTTGTACCATTAATTATGTTAACAATAACAATTAGCAAGCATTGGGAACTTATGTTTTACTGTATGATGACTGTGCTTGACATGCTGCTTTACATGCATATTCTTACATAATTCTTCTTATCATTACCTCATGAATTAGGTGCTGTTTTAAACATAACTTAATAAATAAGTGAGATAAATGGATTACATTCATAAATTACATTAATTAATGGTATAAATAGACTCTATTATTTAAAATTTAAAAAAAAAAACACTGAAAGACCTCCAGAGACATTAGGATATGATTTCAAGGACAGAGTGTGCAGCTATGGTAGGAGCAATGTGTGATTTAAAACTCTGATCCAAGCCACCATCATCTCACTCCTAATAAAACATCTTTCCATTATAACTTGAAACCCCATAATTTATTTTCACTTTGGTGAGAAAAGTAAGTCTGTTAAACTGTAATTCAATATTGGCACCCTTCTGCTCAAAACCTCCATTTTTTTTAAAGATTTATTTATTTATTTATTTATTTATTTATTTATTTATTTATTTATGGTAGACACAGAGAGAGGGAGGGAGAGAGAGGCAGAGACACAGGAGGAGGGAGAAGCAGGCTCCATGCCAGGAGCCTGACGTGGGACTCAATCCTGGGACTCCAGGATCGCGCCCTGGGCCAAAGGCAGGCGCTAAACCGCTGAGCCACCCAGGGATCTCCTCAAAACCTCCATTGTTAACTTCATACTGTGTTTGAAGTAAAAGACAACGACTTTATCATGGCCTACAAGATTCTACAGAATTGCCTTATATCTAACTCCTACTTCCCTGTTCCATGGCACTCCAGCCATACTGACTTTCTTATTGTTCCTCTAACATGCCAGGTAGAGTCCAGTCTCCTATTCTGTGTACTGGCTACACAGTCTACATGAAATATGTTTCCTACTTATATGATAGATCTCCTCCTCACTTTTTAATTTCTTCCACTGTCCTTTTCAAAAAAGTCTACCCTGATCTACTTAAAATTGAATCCTCCAACCCCAGAGTATTTCTCAACCGCCCTCTCCTGCTTCATTTCCATAGCACTATCACTTCCTAACAGTATTTGAGTAATTTGTGTAATATTTTTATTATCTATGTCTACCCAATGAAATTTCAACTCTTAGAAGAAACAAGGTTTTGTCTAATTTATTGACTGCTATATCCCCTACTCCTAGAAGGGTGCTTTATTTCATAGTAAATTCATAGTCAGTGAATATTAGGGGGATGAATGCATTAGCCGAAAGTCCTGATACATAGGAAATAAATCTGAGTTTGGGACTGATTGTTCAAATTACAGGAAATTCAAAAGTTCCTGCACACTTATATAATGTATTGTAAAACATGTGAAACTGGATGACATTGTATTATATCACTATGCTTGTTGTCTGGATCCATAGCTATCTGCTCATTTTCCTGTTAGACAAATTCTTCTAAATCCTATATTCAGACCACTTTCTGAACATAAAACTACAATATTTAATGAAGCATTATTACCATCAGGATTTTCAATAATTTTAGTAAGGTCCACACTAACTGTACAAATCCATACCAAACCTGAAATCAAATGAAATCATTGAGCTAACATTATTCACTTTAGATAGTTTCAGTTATCTTTAAACAAAGCAAAAGAAGTGTATTTAGTGTAGGGTAGTCTTTTTTTAATGTAATGGGCTCTTTTTATCCCTAGATATTGCATGCCATGTCCATCAGTGTCAGACAGAAATAACCTGACCTTGAAATGTTTGGTCCAGATGTCATAGATGAACTGAATCAGATCAATCAAAGAGCTGATTGGATCATTGTGTGACAATCAGTTTTCAAGATGACCCAAGAAAAGGCATCATGGAACAGTGAATTCTCTGACTACATAAAATATAACTATAGATTTCCTTTTTAAAAAATCTTGATGACCTATATATAAAATCACTATTCTATGATAAAGTGGTCTGGAGCAATGCAGATGATATCCATATTTTTAATTCTGCTAAACTTGGGATCTTTAAAAATAGATGCACAAATAAATAGCAATAACAAATAGAATCCATATGTTGTTGAAACTACAGATGCAGAGAAAACTTGCAAAAAACATTTCTTATGCTTTAAATTTTCTTTTAAGCCCAATTACTTTTCTAAAATATAATATATAACAATTTGAACATTGTGATATATCAGCAGCATAAACTGAAACCGATTCAAGCACTCAGGTAAACTTTTTGTGAAAATTTGCATCTTCCTTGTATATTTTTTAAAACCATGCGACAGTCAATAAAAGTAATTACTCTAGGATTAGTATAACCTTTCTATCAAATTAAAATCATGTTATATAAAATAGAGGACTATTTTCCTTGTATTATTGTAAAATCTCATCATACTTAAGCCATATACATCTCTAGAGACCTGACAAAAGAGTTTTTAGACTGAGAAATCTTCCAGATATTTTCTATTGGTTTAATTCTGGCACACCATCTTTCCTTTTGGCATATCTAAGAAAAACAAAGTCTTCCTATATTAGTGTTCATTGAACATCTTTCCCTTAAGTGGATCTAGCCTTATGCTACATTTGGTTAAATGGTTTTACTATGCATTCAGTTTCTCAAGATATGTTTTGAGTCCTAATATTGGCTACGTTTTGCTCTGGGCACTAAATATTCAGTGGTAAACAAGAGAGCCTACATTATTTTTAAGGAAACAAATGTTTTAAAAAAAGAAAAATATATACTTACAGATTATAGTGTGTTGAAGAAAGTACATATGATGATTTGCAGAAATAACTGAGAACTAACTTGGATAGGATAAGGGAAGGCTTTTCTAATATCCTGAATCACTCCTGAAGTCTAAATTCACATTACCTGATGGGAGTAGGCATTTCAATGAAGTTAGAACCTTAACTCCTAAACTGCCATTCTGCTATTTACTTTCAAAAACAATTTCTTGCCTTCTTTAGGATGAACTATCACAGTGAATCATAAAATTCCAGAATGGTAAAGCTGGAAGTTACCTTCAAGTTCGTATAATGTCTAGTTCTATCTCATTTTAAAGATGGAGTACCTGATGGACTGACAAAGAGGTAAAGAGTTTTATAAAAACTTACCAATGGTAGTTGGAAGTGGAGCCATGACAAACACTGGGGTCTCCTGACTCTCAGTTGAATGTTTATTCTAGCATAGCCCTCTCAAAGGATCTGGATGTTGAGGGTAGCATTCCATTGAAAGGAAAGCCTGACCACATATTGGGTCACAAATCGGGTCTGAACCGATACCAAAAGATTGGGATTGTCCCCTGCATATTCTCGGACCATAATGCCTTGAAATTAGAACTAAATCACAACAAGAAGTTTGGAAGGACCTCAAACACATGGAGGTTAAGGACCATCCTGCTAAAAGATAAAAGGGTCAACCAGGAAATTAAGGAAGAATTAAAAAGATTCATGGAAACTAATGAGAATGAAGATACAACCGTTCAAAATCTTTGGGATGCAGCAAAAGCAGTCCTAAGGGGGAAATACATCGCAATACAAGCATCCATTCAAAAACTGGAAAGAACTCAAATACAAAAGCTAACCTTACACATAAAGGAGCTAGAGAAAAAACAGCAAATAGATCCTACACCCAAGAGAAGAAGGGAGCTAATAAAGATTCGAGCAGAACTCAACGAAATCGAGACCAGAAGAACTGTGGAACAGATCAACAGAACCAGGAGTTGGTTCTTTGAAAGAATTAATAAGATAGATAAACCATTAGCCAGCCTTATTAAAAAGAAGAGAGAGAAGACTCAAATTAATAAAATCATGAATGAGAGAGGAGAGATCACTACCAACACCAAGGAAATACAAACGATTTTAAAAACATATTATGAACAGCTATACGCCAATAAATTAGGCAATCTAGAAGAAATGGACGCATTCCTGGAAAGCCACAAACTACCAAAACTGGAACAGGAAGAAATAGAAAACCTGAACAGGCCAATAACCAGGGAGGAAATCGAAGCAGTCATCAAAAACCTCCCAAGACACAAGAGTCCAGGGCCAGATGGCTTCCCAGGAGAATTTTATCAAACGTTTAAAGAAGAAATCATACCTATTCTCCTAAAGCTGTTTGGAAAGATAGAAAGAGATGGAGTACTTCCAAATTCGTTCTATGAAGCCAGCATCACCTTAATTCCAAAGCCAGACAAAGACCCCGCCAAAAAGGAGAATTACAGACCAATATCCCTGATGAACATGGATGCAAAAATTCTCAACAAGATACTGGCCAATAGGATCCAACAGTACATTAAGAAAATTATTCACCATGACCAAGTAGGATTTATCCCTGGGACACAAGGCTGGTTCAACACCCGTAAAACAATCAATGTGATTCATCATATCAGCAAGAGAAAAACCAAGAACCATATGATCCTCTCATTGGATGCAGAGAAAGCATTTGACAAAATACAGCATCCATTCCTGATCAAAACTCTTCAGAGTGTAGGGATAGAGGGAACATTCCTCGACATCTTAAAAGCCATCTATGAAAAGCCCACAGCAAATATCATTCTCAATGGGGAAGCACTGGGAGCCTTTCCCCTAAGATCAGGAACAAGACAGGGATGTCCACTCTCACCACTGCTATTCAACATAGTACTGGAAGTCCTAGCCTCAGCAATCAGACAACAAAAAGACATTAAAGGCATTCAAATTGGCAAAGAAGAAGTCAAACTCTCCCTCTTCGCCGATGACATGATACTCTACATAGAAAACCCAAAAGTCTCCACCCCAAGATTGCTAGAACTCATACAGCAATTCGGTAGCGTGGCAGGATACAAAATCAATGCCCAGAAGTCAGTGGCATTTCTATACACTAACAATGAGACTGAAGAAAGAGAAATTAAGGAGTCAATCCCATTTACAATTGCACCCAAAAGCATAAGATACCTAGGAATAAACCTCACCAAAGATGTAAAGGATCTATACCCTCAAAACTATAGAACACTTCTGAAAGAAATTGAGGAAGACACAAAGAGATGGAAAAATATTCCATGCTCATGGATTGGCAGAATTAATATTGTGAAAATGTCAATGTTACCCAGGGCAATATACACGTTTAATGCAATCCCTATCAAAATACCATGGACTTTCTTCAGAGAGTTAGAACAAATTATTTTAAGATTTGTGTGGAATCAGAAAAGACCCCGAATAGCCAGGGGAATTTTAAAAAAGAAAACCATATCTGGGGGCATCACAATGCCAGATTTCAGGTTGTACTACAAAGCTGTGGTCATCAAGACAGTGTGGTACTGGCACAAAAACAGACACATAGATCAGTGGAACAGAATAGAGAATCCAGAAGTGGACCCTGAACTTTATGGGCAACTAATATTCGATAAAGGAGGAAAGACTATCCATTGGAAGAAAGACAGTCTCTTCAATAAATGGTGCTGGGAAAATTGGACATCCACATGCAGAAGAATGAAACTAGACCACTCTCTTGCACCATACACAAAGATAAACTCAAAATGGATGAAAGATCTAAATGTGAGACAAGATTCCATCAAAATCCTAGAGAAGAACACAGGCAACACCCTTTTTGAACTCGGCCATAGTAACTTCTTGCAAGATACATCCACGAAGGCAAAAGAAACAAAAGCAAAAATGAACTATTGGGACTTCATCAAGATAAGAAGCTTTTGCACAGCAAAGGATACAGTCAACAAAACTCAAAGACAACCTACAGAATGGGAGAAGATATTTGCAAATGACATATCAGATAAAGGGCTAGTTTCCAAGATCTATAAAGAACTTATTAAACTCAACACCAAAGAAACAAACAATCCAATCATGAAATGGGCAAAAGACATGAACAGAAATCTCACAGAGGAAGACATAGACATGGCCAACATGCATATGAGAAAATGCTCTGCATCACTTGCCATCAGGGAAATACAAATCAAAACTACAATGAGATACCACCTCACACCAGTGAGAATGGGGAAAATTAACAAGGCAGGAAACAACAAATGTTGGAGAGGATGCGGAGAAAAGGGAACCCTCTTACACTGTTGGTGGGAATGTGACCTGGTGCAGCCACTCTGGAAAACTGTGTGGAGGTTCCTCAAACAGTTAAAAATATACCTGCCCTACGACCCAGCAATTGCACTGTTGGGGATTTACCCCAAAGATACAAATGCAATGAAACGCCGGGACACCTGCACCCCGATGTTTCTAGCAGCAATGGCCACGATAGCCAAACTGTGGAAGGAGCCTCGGTGTCCAACGAAAGATGAATGGATAAAGAAGATGTGGTTTATGTATACAATGGAATATTACTCAGCTATTAGAAATGACAAATACCCACCATTTGCTTCAACGTGGATGGAACTGGAGGGTATTATGCTGAGTGAAGTAAGTCAGTCGGAGAAGGACAAACATTATATGTTCTCATTCATTTGGGGAATATAAATAATAGTGAAAGGGAAAATAAGGGAAGGGAGAAGAAATGTGTGGGAAATATCAGAAAGGGAGACAGAACGTAAAGACTGCTAACTCTGGGAAACGAACTAGGGGTGGTAGAAGGGGAGGAGGGCGGGGGGTGGGAGTGAATGGGTGACGGGCACTGGGTGTTATTCTGTATGTTAGTAAATTGAACACCAATAAAAAAAAAGTAAATAAATAAAAAAAAAAAAAAAAAAAAGAAAGGAAAGCCTGACACATCCTGTCCAGATAAATAGTAGGCTCAGAATCACCATATGAAACCTATAGCCATTATAATATCACATTTCTTTTACAAAGTACCTTTTCTCCAATGAACTCAAATACTTCCGGACAAGTTATCACATTTATATTGAAAGCATTCTCGTGAGATAAGCAAAAGTCTCTTATTTCTGAAGTTTAGGTTTAGGAGCTGCCTGGGATTGAGAAATAAGCCCCATGGTGCCTACTAAAATCAAGTCAGTATATTCATTGAGGATAAAGGCAGAAATCAAATGATGAATGTAAGCAGTCATGGTGATATCTACATGACATTTTAAATCACTTGTGCTGAGCTCACTATTGCAATATTCATCCATTGAAACATATATTCAGTCCTATCTGTAAGCCAGCTAAATATTGGACCTCATTTTCTTTAGCATAATTAAATAGACAGACATACAGACAAATGACAATTTCCTGTAGGAGCCGTCCATGGGGATATAAGGGAACATTGTACCAACTGACAAGGGATTGAGAAACAATTACAAATCTTGAAAAAAATGGCTCCTATCAGCCACAAAGTATGCAGATCAATTATTAGCTGTGGTAGTTGTTTATAGCTGATAAGTTGTACACTAATTTGACAGTGTCCCGTGCAGTATTTATGCATTATCAACTGTATAATACTTTTTTATATCTTCCCTGATTAAAGAATGAGGGTCAAGTTGTGTTTGGACATGCAATCCCACCTACTTTTTATGATTTGGTTATACTGTGTTCAAACTATCTATATGTATATTTATAAATATATGATGTGTATATATTTATATGACTAGAAATTAGTCTAACTAAAATTTTATGCTACTAAGTAATCTTGAAGTTTAACTATTGGAATATGAAATAGACAGGAAGAAGACTGGAACATTAGGGACTGGAGATGATTTTTTGAGAAAGGTCATTGGAGAGGGAGAGATATTTGTGATAATGTTTGGTTTGTTAAAGGTTCATAAGCAAAGACATCCTTCTGTTAATGCTCCTGCAACTGATTCTTGGTGTCCATTATCTGCCCAAAACAGTGAAATCTGGCATGCTTTCTTTGAACTTGCCAGGGATTCTGTTTGAAGGGGATTATTTGAGTTTGACAACTGGGAGCAGCCCTGCCTCTCTACAGGAGGGTAGAGGGGCTGTTTATTTGGCCAGCTGAGAGGAATGTGCACAGAAGCAGACCTGCTGGTGTCACTGGATCCCAAGGCCCTCAGTAGGATACAGAATAGCAGCTGTTTGCTACAGTGAACAGATCATAGGATTTTCATTTAATAAATTGGTTCTCCACTTTTATTAATATTTCTAATGGAGCTAGGCCTCATCGTGTCCTGTATGACTCTTTGCCTACATTGTAGGGGTAGTCAAACTGGTATTTTGAGTCTTTGAGGAAAGCCTTGGGAACATCTCACAAATATTAGCAGGCCCAGGTTATTTAGGGGCAAAAGGAAAAGGAGGAAGGCACCCAGAGTAACTGCTCTGAAACCAGAGAATTGTAATATATGCTGTAGTTTTTCCAAGCCCTCCTTGTTATTGTTGTTACTATTAAATAGGATTCTAGAATCTAAGGCTACATGTCCCAAAAGGTTATGAATTGCAGTTGAAATGGGAAATTGCATTAGAAATGTATTGCTTTGTACTTAGAAGAAATACACTGTCAAAAATTCCATTCATGTGTTCTTTTTAAAAAAAAAACTTTTTGTTGTTGTTATTGAAGAATAAAGGCATCTAGAAGAGTGCAAAAAAAATTCACAGCTAAAGGAATTCTCACAAAGTGAATAACTCCTGTAACCACCATCCTGGTTAAGATATATAACATTGTCCCTGCCCTGAAAACCTTTATTTCGTGCTCTTTCAGTTATAACTCTTGCCATCTTCCCTGGAAGTCTAGTTTCTTAACTTCTGACAGGAAATGTTAGTTATGCTTCATTTTGAACTTTATATATAAACTTTAATAAGTGTGTGCATTCTTTTGTTCTTGGCTTCTTTTTTAATGTTATGTTTGTGGGATTCCATATTGTTGCAAGTAGCTCTGGTTTGTTCCTCTGTTTTGTTGAACAGGAATCCATTGTAGGGCTATTACTGTGATTTGTTTCTTCTGTTATATTGCTGATGAAGGTTTAAACTGCTCTACATACCAAAACATGCAACGCATGATATGTCATTGATACTGACTTTTGTCAGTATAATGAATGAGTCAGTTCTCTCTTTGTGGTTTCTCGGATTAACAATGAAATTTAGTGCCTCTTCATTTGTTTATTGGCCACTTGGCTATCCTTTTTTAATTTCCTGTTCAAATATCTTGCATTTTTTTCTATAGATTGGCTGTCTTTCTCTTAATGATTCCTGGAAGATCTGTATATTCTTTGCTATATATGTTAAAAGTATCTTCTCTGAGCCTATGGCTTTCAACTCTTCTTTCAGTGAACAGCAATTTATATTAAGTCTAACTTATTTTAAATTTATATATATATATATATATATATATATATATGTGAGTAGTTCTATGTATCTTTGATGTATGTGTGTAATTTTTACGTATTTTGCCTCTATGACATTTCTCTTCAACTCTAAGGAAATAAAATTATCCTCATGTATTATTTCCTAAATTTATTTTGTCTTTAATGTTATGACATGAAATTCTTCTGGAAATGATTGTTTTATAATGTGAGGTAGGGCTCAAAATTCATTTATTATGAAGACCTTTCTTTCTCCATTAATCTGCTGCACAGTTTTGTCATAAATATCTTTATATGCATGGGTCTTTTATTGGCGTCTATTATGTTCCATTGGTCAATTTCCTATCCATGAACCAATGTCTATTTTAGTTAACATAGTATTAAAAGAACTCTTGCTCCCTGATAAGGTCCTCCCACATCACTATTCTTCTTTAGGAATATTTTAGCTGTTCTTAGATCATTGCATTTCCATGTAAATTGTAAAGTAAACTTGTAAACTTCCACAATACAAATATTGATGTTTTGTGGGATTGCATTAAATTCATAAAACAACTTGTGGTCTCTGGGTGGCTCAGTTGATTGAGCATCCAACTTTTAATTTTGGCTCAAGTCATGATCTCAGGTTATGGAATCAAGCCCCACATTGAGCTCCATGCTCAGAATGGAGTCTTTTGAGTCTCTCCCTCTGATCCTCACTCAAATAAGTAAATAAGTCTTGATTGATTGATTGATTGATTGATTGATTAAGCAACTTGGGGAAAGTTGACATCTTTACAATATTGAATTTCCTAGTTCATAAGCATGGTGTAACCCTTCCATTTATTTAAGTATATAATTTCACTTTAAGTATCTCATACTTTATGTATAGTGGTCATATACATTTTTATGGGATTTATAATTAGCATTTAAAATTGTTTCCCATAGTTTCTTTATCATTTAATTTCTTATTTATTAGAAATAGAATTGATTTTTGTATATTTATATTAGATCCAACAGTCTTGCTAAATTTATGTATTGATATTTTATCTTTGTATATACAAAATTACATCATATTCTTTTGTATAACTTTCTGATATTTTTCTACTTCCTTAGCATCATTAATTTCCAACCTTTTATTCTTTTCTAACAAGCTCACTTAAGATACAAGATTTTCTCTAAGAATGATTTTAGCTGCATCTGACAACTTATCATATAATTTTTTTGTTATCTATTTTTTGTTTTTTATTATCAAAGTATAATTAGCCTACAGTGTTATATTAGTTCCAGGTTTACAATATAATAATTCAACATTCCTATACATTGCTCAGTGCTCATCACAGTGAGTGTACTCTTAGTCTTCTCTATTTCACCTCTCTTATTTTTCCTCTGGTAACTACTGGTTTGTTCTCTATATTTATGGGTCTTTCTTTGGTTTGTCTTTTTTGTTGCTGTTGTTTCTTCATTTGTTTTGTTTCTTAACTTCCTTATACAGGGAAAGCATCCTGAAGTTCTGTGTGACTACAGCTTCAACACATGGACTGAGGGTATACATCTGTTCTGACTGCTAACATGATCCAACCATAAAAAGCCCACAGTGGCTCCAGATAGACCCCTTAATGACACAGGAACCAAACCCTTACCAATGTGCACACAACAGACAAAATGGGCTGTTGCAGTCTACTGCATTGAAGACAAAAGGGGCTCAGTACACAACTGTACATGCAGCCCACATTGGAGATACCTTTGTAAAGCCTGGTTCTGGTAAACAGGGACATTATGCTACAAGGCACCACGGGACCTCTACGTTCAATGTTCCTGGATTTCTTAATACATAGAGAAAAAAAAAACACAGGGAGTTACATAAAATGAGGAGACAGACTAATACTTCCCCAATGAAAGAACAGGACAAAGCCACAGCAAAAGAACAGCATAAAACAGAGACAAACAAGATGCCTAATAAATAATTCAAATAGTCAAAAAAGTACTCACTGGACTTGAGAAAAAAGTAGATCTCAATGATACCTTCAACAAAAAGATATAAAATATAAAAGAGAACCAGTCAGGCATCTCAACAACTGAAATTTAAACACACACAAAACACACACACACACACAGACATGCACACACATGCACACACTAGAGGGAATCAAAGCAGATTAGAAGATGAAGAAGAATGGATTAGGAAACTGGAAGATGGGATATGGAAAGCAACCAAGCAGAACAACAAAAAGAAAAAAGGTAATAAAAATGAGAATAGGTTAAGGGAACTCAGTGATATCATCAAGCGTAATAGCATTTGCATTTCAGGGATCCCAGAAGGAGAAGAGAGAGAGAGAAGGGAACAGAAAGCTTATTTGAAGAAATAATAGCTGAAAACTTCCCTTATCTTAAGAAGGAAACGGACATCCAGGTCCAGGAGGTATAATAATCAAAACAGTATGATACTGATATACTGTACTTTCATTATCTTGTTTGAGCATGTCAGTGGATCATTTCAATGTTGCCAACATTAGAAATTTGTAGCTGGCTGTTTGCCTACCCTGTGTTACCTGCTTTGCATCTTTTCTTTCCTCTTTGACTAGTGTAAACATACTGTCATACAGATATCTGTCCCCAACTGGGTCCTCATACCTCCCCAGAACCGTTTTTATCCTCAGATTTTCTCCATGTTCGGTGACTCACAGCCACTGATCCAAAATGTTTCAACATTCCTAGGACCTCCAACTTTTTCTCCATCTCTTTTTCCTAAGCTTAAGACCCATGTTTTACTGAGAATATTAAAGTTCTCTGGCCTACGATCTCTCAAAACCCTCTGCTCCAAATGAAAATGTCTGGGGCACTCATCTTGATTTCTGCTATAAATATATTCTGTATTCTTCCTCATTCTTCCCTCCTCTGCTTCATATTGAGAGGAAGCACAGTCTTCTTTTTTCAAAGCCAGCATGTCATCTATTCCTTCATGACATGTTCTTTCACACTCCTCTAACTTTGATTTTCTCTCCCCTTGCATAAAGGAGCACTACTTAGATTATTTCTCTGACCTATAGTATCATAGATTTTCTCTTTTAAACTACATCTCTTTAGGTGATCTGGACAGTCCGGTGCAAGTTCAAACCAATCAGAACCAAAATAAAAGATCATTGCTTTTTTATGGTTCATGAACCATAACAATGCAAAGGGTATTGCTGCATTCTAGTACAATTCTTATAGTTGATGAGTGAAGTGAAGCCACCATAGAGCACATTGCTAAAGACAAACAAAAAAACTAGTTATAGTACAAGTCTTAGTTGCCCCTTTATTTTCTGTTTTCAAGATTTAAGTTATATTTATATGCAATATTTTTCTTTCCAAACAATAAGGTAAATGATGTATGTTTAAGAAGTGCTATGAATTTTTTTCTTACAACTCCATTTTAGGATGGTCTGTAAATATTATGAAATTGAAATCTCTGCACATGTTAGGAAATCCTACAGTAAAGGAGGATGTAAATAATAAAAGCTGTTTACTTTTCCCTCAAGAATACAGCATATGCTCATTTTTAATAGAGTGTTTATATCCATAATCATGTCTTACTTTGGCTAATATTATAATTATTTTCTATTCCTTCCACACACTGTGTATAATTATAGGGAATAATATGCTTGGTATCAGTGAAAAAAGGTTGGAATTAAGCATTTACATTATAAACAATCAGCTCATAGATAACAGAGAATTAAGAATTTCAGTGATGTTCTCCACATTCTCTGAAGCTTCACTTACCCTCACACCTTTCAGATATTATTTTATAGTGACCATATATCCTTTTTACGTATATATACTTTGTCAGACATTATTATGGTAACATGTCAGAAATACCCAACAACTTTCTATTTTAATCCTTTTCATTCTTCACTAGCAAAAAAATCCCTTAGGAAGTCTGATTCTTGTTCTTGAATCTAAAATTTCAGGCTTCATTTGTGTCCTCCTAGAATTGAAATCCATTTTAACATATAGTTTCCAAAGTGAAATCCATTTAAACCATGTAGAAAGTTTTATTTTATGTTCACATTAAATTTTACATTATGATAAGATGGGGGAGGGAGGATTAAGGGCATTGAGTTGGATGTTCTCCAAAGTCCCTTTCAGCTCAAATATACTCTGATTCTGAGGGGGGAAAAAAAAGTAAAAGCATTGCCAACACTGATAGTCCCTAGAAGAGTAGACTACTTTTAACTCATTGGAAGAATAACCTTTTGGGATGCCTGGGTGGCTCAGTGGTTGAGTGTCTGCCTTCAGCTCAGGGCGTGATCCCGCAGTCCCAGAATGGAGTCCCGCATCAGGCTCCCCGCACAGAGCTTGCTTCTCCCTCTGCCAATGTCTCTGCCTCTCTCTCTGTGTGTCTCTCATGAATAAATAAAAACTTAAAAAAAAAGGAAGAATAATCTTTTGAATGCATTTAACTTGTTCATTGACATACTGAGAAAAAAATCTTTATACATTAGAGTACATGATACTGTTTTCTGTAATCAGATTATTATCCATAATGCTAATTTCATTTGTATAACCCTTTAAGGCTTATCAAGAGCTTCTCATGAATGTCTAATTATTATAAACACTGCATAACCCCATGAAGAAAGAGAAAAAATTAGGATAAGGATATACTAGCATGAAAGCACAATCTACCTAAGATCACTAAGTTAGTAAACAGTGGAGTCAATGCACACAGACTATCTGCAAAAGGTCAATATTGTGGTCAGTGGAAACACCATCCTGAGATAGATGATAGATAGATAGATAGATAGATAGATAGATAGATAGATAGATAGATAGTAGATAGATAATAAAGTAAGCTCCACACTCAGTGTGGAACCCAACACAGGGCTTGAACTCACAACCTTGATATCAAGACCTGAGCTGAGATCAAGAGTGCAAGTTTAAGTTACCTAGATAACCCCATATATATTTTTTTTATTTCCAACATACATACTGGAAAACTTTTTCTTAAAAACAGATGATATGATAAACATGATTTAATAGATACATTTGCATAGACATATAAATAATAATGAAGAAAATTCAACAGTGCACAGCTCTACCTCAAACATAGGTATCTTGGCAATGGTGGTAAAGAAGATTGGGGGCCCTTGAATGTTTTATAAGCATAAACTTTATTCAGCCTAGAATCCCAGAAGTATTACCACCCAGTAAGAAAGTAAAAGGGTCTTTGGGAGCTTCATTTTTTTGTTTCCTTGGGATCTTTAAACCCCCATCTTCTTAAGAAGTAAAAATTTTCATTGGCATAAATTTCCCATAATGTACATTTATTTTCTTAAAAGATTGATTGATTGATTGATTGATTGATGAGATCTGGTGAGGGAGGAGCAGAGAGAGAGGGACAAGCAGACTCTTCACTGAGTGCAAGCCTGAGGCAAGGCTCAATCCCATGACCCTGAGACCATGATCTGAGCTACAATCAATAGACAACCAAGTGACCGAACCACGAGGTGCCACCCCCACATAAAGAACATTTAATCAACACTGAGAAGGAACTGGGGAATGAACATTGAAAATGATCATACTAACAATCCCTTAAAGATAATGTCTGTGCTGTGCAGGTTGCTGCTGAATTTGAACTCCCAGGTCAATCATAACTGTTTCAAAATGTGTTTATGGCCCCTTTGCTTCATTTAAGGATGGCGTTCGAGATCATCTTTGTACTCTTATGATGAGGCACATTATATTTCCGATCATCCATAAATTTATTAACACATTTTCATCTTCCCCCACATATATGTTACTGCTTGAATAGTTAACTCTTAGAGTCAAAACAGTGGTAGACTCGACAGATAATTTTATCCTCTGTTAAAATTTTATTCTCTGCAGATTGCTCTGATTATTGAGGTCTACAGATTTAGAGAACAACTAATGTGTAGTCAGCATTTTTAACATTTAGTCTTTCTTTGTGATAGACCAGTACTACCCTAGTACATTTTATCAGACATTTTGAATCAGACTGTTCACCAGAACACAAAACATATGGCACAGGGAAAAACCCAACATAGTAAACAATTTGTGGAATATTCACTGAATAATACTCATGAGCACTCACTGAGAATGTATAGAGTGTCACACTAATTTTTATGATGTACATTCATGTATGAGTTTGTATTTATATAGGTATACATATATATATATATACACACATCAGTCAGATATTTTATTTTATTTTAAGGTTTTCTTTATTTGTGACACAGAGAGCACAGTGTGAGAGGGAAGGAGAAGCAGCTACCTGCTGAGAAGGGAGCCCAATGACAGGCTGGATTCCAGGACCCTGGGATCATGACCTGAGCCAAAAGCAGATGTTTAGCTGACTGAGCCCCTGTCTGAGGCATTTAGCACATGTACTGAGTGTTCAATGTGATCTAATAGCTTTATTATTGTTGTTGCTCTTTGACTTTGAATTTAAAAGGAAAAAGTAAAAGACAAAATCTGCTTTCTTCCTTATAATATTATTACCAAATTGACTCTTAACTATATGGAGAATATTGATTTTTTAAATAAGGAAATTATCAAAAGGTCCTTTCTGATCTCATGTCCTTTTTAAAAATTGTCTAGCTAGTCAGTTAAATTTGGGTTTCAATCCATAAAGAGTGATTACACCATGAATATATTAGAATTACTTTCTAAACCTAATCTACCTAGACTACTAATCAACATTTTCAGTAGCTTCCAATTTTCACTCACAACACAATCCAAGTTAATTTTGTATATCTATCTTCTCTTCTCCATGTCCACGATAGCCACAATATTCTAAATACATCATCTGTCTAAACCCATTGACTCAACCAGGTGGATTAGTTGTGTGGAATAGACATTATTACCACCACTACCACCACCATCATCATCACTATTATCATCATCGTCATTATCATAGACTGAATGTTTGTGTCCTCTCTGGTTTATATATTAAAATCCTAACCCCCAATGTGCTGGTATTAGAAGGTGGAGCTTTGGGGAGGTAAAAAGTCCTGAAGGTAGAGCCTTCATAAAAGAGACTCCAGAGCACTTTCTAGCTCTCTGTCATTTGAGAAGGAAGAAGACAGCCATCTATGAACTAAGAAGTAGGTGCTCACTAGACACCAAATCTCCTGGTTCCTTTGTCTCCTTCCCAGTCTCCAAAATTGTGAGAAATAAATGTTTGTTGTGTAAGCCACACTGTCCATGGGTCTATGGTATTCTGTCATAGCAGCCTAAACTGACTAAAACCATCAACTATCATCACCGTTGTCATCATCATCATCATCATCATCCAACTAGCATTTTTTTCTGAACTTACAATATGACCAGCACAAGAGTTAGAATTTTATAAGGATTGCCTCTTCATGGGCCTAGTCCTCTAACATTTTTAAGTGAAAGAACCAGAATTTGACTCTAAGCCTTCTGTGACCAGATTTCATGATCTGACCCACTGTGTTATACTTATATTAAATATTATGAAATTGCTGATACTCAAATATTTTGCAAAATGTCCAACCTATTGCATGAGGCTATTCTTTGGGAAACAAAAATCTACATATCTGAGTTTTACAAATGCACATATAATATAGTTTATTATTCTATAGGAAATATTTTTAATTTTTTCCAGCTTTATTGATGTTTGATTGCCAGATAAAAATTATATATACTTAGAGTCTACTAAGTGATGATATGCTATATTTTCAAGTGACTATAATCAAGTCAATTAACATATTGGTATCTGACAGAATTACCGTGTGTGTGTGTGTGTGTGTGTGTGTGTGTGTGTGTAATAAGAATATTTAAGATCTTCTCTCTTGGCAAATAAGAAGTATTTGTTAGTACTATTTTTTTTTTCCTATTGGAAAATGCCATGCACTATGTAAAATTACCTCAAAGGACATTTAGCTCATTACATGAGTAAGTTAGCCAGGCATTTTCAGTTAATAAAAGTATTTGCTACAAACAGTGTGGAGATGGCAGGCATACTGAGCCAGCTGGCTAAAATGTCCCTATTCTTTTTCAATATTACTTCATTCAGCCTAATAAAATTATTTTTTATTGCCATGAAAGAAACATATTCCTCCAGTGGCATAAAATTACTAATGCAGTTCCAAAAGAAGTATAAAGTTACCCACTGGGAGCCAGTGACTCCTTTATAGTTTCATGCTATGTGTTCAATATACCTCCATGAACAGTGGGTTAGGACACCCAAGGCATGGGTTCCAATCTTAGATGCAGTCTGCCAGTAAGAAGATAAACCAATTATTTAGCCTTACCAGATTTCAGTGTTCATGTTGAGAAACTGAGATAGTTGCATTTAATTTCCATGCCCAGATGGTAAATATGATACTTATTTTAGATTCATTATGATGTTGTTTTGTGGCAGTAGAACAATGAGATTGAGAATATGTAATTTTGACACATATAATATATATAATTTTAATATATCAAAAAAGATCTGTTACCTTTGAGTGGTAAAACTTGCCCCCTCAAAATTTTGTTTAAATAAATTTGTAGAAAACAACTGGTTACTCCTACAAATGGGTAAAATAAAGACCGGCAACTGCTTGCCCTTCACTTACATTTAAAAGCTTTGTAATTGTCATATCCTCTAGAAACCATCAAATTCCTTTTCTTAAATGACTATGTCACAAACTAAACATTAATTTATATTCTACACCTGCAAAAAATCTCTTTAAATGATTTGGACATATGAATTTCAAATGTTCTACCTCTATTTTTATGTATTTCCTAGAATTACCATTGATTTCTGAATTTCTATGTAAAGAAATGAAAAAAAAAATACTTCTAAATTTTGATGGCAGAATGTAACACCAAATGACACCAAGGTTGGATTTTACATTTAGCTGCATTTGCATTTAGATCAATGTGTTTGGAGATATGCAATATTCTGCATACTTTCACCTGAATAAACATGCTGTACTGCATAATGAAACATTTCAGGCAATGTATGTTGGCCAAACTGAAAGCATCCCTTTTAATAAAATGGACCCCATTTTAAATAAATCCTCTTTATGCTTAAAGACAAACAAAGCTACAAAACTATTATGCCTCATAAATTCATACTATTGTTATAATAATTTTTATTTATTACTTATTTGTATTTGTTAAATATTGAAGATCTATAAAGAATGACCTTGACAGCTAAGAGACTGTATAAAAGCATGAAAAAATTCCCTATCTAGGAACCAGAAGGCTATATCTCCTCTGTTGGGAAAAATTAAAGTAGTGCCCCTACACAAATGATGTTTAATTGATATAATTTTTTCTTAGTATTTTTAAATGGTAAGCATTCTATCCTTGGTATGTAGGGACAGTGAACACACTGATTGTCTTTGAGTGTTGGGACACTGTGTTGTAAAATCTAAAAAGGGAAAAAAGTCTGTGGTTCAAGCCCAGGATCTTACCATTTTCCATTAACTATATTACTTAGCATTTCTGGGCATCACTGCTTTCATTTCTAAAATGAAACAACTATACTAACATACTTTCAGTGTTATGACCCTCTGGTTTGTTTCATTGATCCATCGAACCTGCTTTACCTCAGGAGATAAATTAAAGGGAGGAGGTTTTCAAATGTGGTATGTCATTTATGCTTTCCTCCTTTGTCAGAATAGTAGTTTTTTGTAGCTCTTGGAGATGAGGAAACCAAGACTTAGTGAAGTACCGAATTGTACCAGTGCCATTGGTTGCTAAGTAATGGAGGTAAGGGACAGCCATTTCTTCTGCTTCCTGCTCAGTGTGACTGCCTTCCCATTGCAAAGCCTCATGGCATGTCTTGCTACCTTTGACATCAAAATGGGAAGTGATACAGAAACCATTCATTTCAAGGTGGCTTCATAGAGTTATTTCTAATCCCCAAGATATTGGGAAATAGGCTGTCTCCAATCTCAAAGTCCTAGGGTCTTTGAGTTTCATTTAAGTGGAGGCAATATTAACGATTTTATTGAAACAAAACCAAGCTCATGGTTTCCAGACTGCCTGTGGCTGATTTCTCACCACAACTAAAACGTTGCTTGCATAGTTGCAGAAGAGATTTCAGTGTCCTGCAAAATCTAAAATATTTGCTATGTAATCCATTAAAGAAAAAGTTTTATGATTCCTATTACAGAGTATTATCACCTATTTGGTTAGTTTCAGTCCCCCCTAAAAATTATCAGTAAAATGAATAAGGAGACAAGAAAAATGGAATGTGCATTAATGCTCTATTCAAATTACTTGGAGTGTGATTTGAGTTGTTTTTTTGTTTGTTTGTTTGTTTGTTTTTCAGAAATATCCTCAGTTAAGTCTCCAAATGGACATAGTGTTTATTCAGTCCTCAATAACAGCCACCAATATTTCTTAAAAGAAATTTCATGTTATAATCACCACATCTCCTTCTTTGCCATGTTTAAATTACATATTATTGGATATTTTTCCTTGTAGGACAGCAAAAGACTGATATTTTAGTTAAGTAATTAGCTACAACTTAACATAAACTACATCTTCCTATAACTTCTAATTATAGCAACCAGCCTTTCTGTGTGCTTGAGGGCTGAAGTGTGCATTCAAGGAATTAGAGAGACATCATCAAGTGACTTTTGCTTTCCTTTTAAATCTGAACAATATAGATAATAGAGTTTGTGGCATTTTTACATAAAAATAAAGCATGAGTGCTATGTTAAGATAATTATATCTTTGTTCATATTTTTCAGCTCAGACTTTATCCTTTCTTTAGCACACAACAAACAAAACTGGATTAGTTTCCAGACTAGGCAGAACTAAGGCCGCTAAGGAGTGTCTGGATAAACAGATCTCAGCAGAGTGTATGGCAGTGTCTGATTGATGGAAGCCTAATCATTTCCTTTATGCAGGTCAAATATTCACCAACCTGAAACATCTGCATATCTCAAGCATTTTGCAGTTTTTACAGCTTTCTGATCATCTACTTTTTTTTTTCTTTAACATAAAATGTTTCCAGGACCTAACAGCTGGTACTTGCTGGCTGAAGGAGTGAACAGGAAGACAATGTGTTCATAGGATTATGGAACAGGCTGAGAGGGAGAATTTATGCAGAGTTTTATAAGCTTAGTCAGGCAGAAAATAGATTGGGGTGCACAGAGGAAATAATGTGTCATTCAAAGCTCAGCTTACACATAGCTTCCACAGCATAGGAGCAACCACAGGCGATCCTTGCTCCTGCCACTTCAACTGTGACCATAAAGTCGGGTGAAACCACAGAAACAGGCTGCACTCAGGTCTTTCTCTCCAATGGCTTTTTTATTGTTTGCAGATCAAAGGCAATCAGATCACCACCCTCCATTCACCCCCACCCCAACACACTTACAACTTAAAAATTTGCAGTAGTGGTCACTAGTCCAGCAACATGATAACTAAGAAGTGGTAAAGCAAAATGGATTATTTTGAAGGAAGATGAAGAGCATCCTCCAACCAAGATGGCTGGCCCCTGCAGCCTTTTTTAAAAAGCTCTGATTGCTAGGAAGCCCCTTGGGTGCTCATAACTTCACCTTCCTTTAATGAGCTCCCATATGTCACTTGTGATTCATCTAAGTACCCCAGAATCCCCTGGGTAGTGGAGTGTGTTTTGTGTTCCTAATTTGGACATGACAGAACATGTCTAGTTCTTTGGCTGAAAATGGCAACCATGTTTCTTTGACATTGTTTTTCTGAATGGTCTGGCTGACTTTCTATCATCAAGAGCTTACACTTGATTCATTTTTTTCTTGTTTCTGTTGATTATCTTGATTCTATTTTATTTTCATTTTTTATGAAAGTCTTTGATTCTGTTTTATAAGCAAAATTATTGTCCTAGTACTTCTCAGCGAATGGTCTGACTAGTGTTATCTAGACTAATGCTTATTAATAAGCTAATATGACAATACACTCAAAGTAAATATTTCATTGGTATTCTCCAGGCACGAGGGATCTGTCATTCCTTCTAAAAGGTGATTAGCTTCTAGCAAAACTAATAGGAAAAAGCAGAAGAGAAAAAGCTAGGAGAAAATATTTTAACAAGTAATTACTGTGATTCTCCTTCTGTGGAAAATGACTTAAGTTCCTGAGATGGTCGGTATATAATGACTGATAGCTCCTGACCAATTCCAAGTTAAGATCTACTTCTCTAAAGTGTACCATTTATTAAACACTGTCATGATTATTTAGACATTTTTTTGTGTGTGTGTGTGCATAGTCTTGCCTCAGAAGAGACAGAAGTGCCTAAACTAGTTACTATTCACAAAGTGAGAGACCAAACACACCTACAGTCCAGGTACTGTTAGGAGACAGTGGAAAATCACATGGCACCCTGTTTGCTATAAAAGTGTGCTCAACAGAACAGAGTCAAGCATTGTGTTTAGATATTTGTTGTGGATGAACATGGGCCACTTGTAGGGGTCATTGACATCTATCCTTAGCAACCATGTGTTCAGTTTCCAAACAAACAAAGCCTAGAGGGAAGATAAATTAATAAATCTTTTGGTGACATGCATATTTTCAGATGGTATTTAGCCTTAGCAACAATTTCCTGTCATTTCTTAGCAACTACACTCTAAATTTTATTTCCTGCCTCGAACCGTAAAAACAGACTGGATGCTCATGTTGTCACATCAAAAGCAACTTCTTAATCTTCATTGTTGTGCATTTGCAGTGACTTAGATTACACAGTTATACCACTAGCACATCAGGCTTCTAAAGGAGAATATTTGCTCTTATTTAAATTAAATATCAGCTATGTATTCAAAGTATATCCCTAAAGTTTGTTTTTCTACTTGCTCATTTTCCTTTTGGCTTTTGAGGCATTGGGATTCAGACCAATTTTCTTTAAACAGGGGGATGGCACGTTCCACCTGAGAGCTTAGTTGAAAGTGTTACCACTTATTGGCATTTTTACCTTAGTAGAAATGAAGGAGAGAAACGGAGAAGGTTATGGAGACCTTGAGGTCGCTCTGGTAATGAAATCCAAGAGAAATAATGAACTTTTACAATGACATCTACCTGCCGGTGAATGGCACAGACTATCAAATATGCTTCTGGAATTATTTAATGCAGGTTGATGTAAGTAACATCGAGTATTAAAAATAAGCTACTCTTAATATAGGGCAAGTTGCTAATCAAAGATGAGAGAAAGTAATTAAGTTTCTCAACACAGGGAGCTGCCAGAGTTTTCCGATCCCAGGATTCTGAGGCATGTGAGTTTTCTATAGCTTAGTGGCTTGCCACAGAAACTCACTCTAGATTGATTAAGCAGAGAATCAATTTGTTGTAAAGTTATGGAACTCATAGGATCACCAAGTGGGCTAGAGAACCAGACTCAGACATATGCAGGAGCAAATGAATTTGTGTAAGAGGCAAGATCCGCTTCAAATTCCAAGTACCATTCTGAACCTGTTTGGACACTGCTATCCTACCCCTCCAGACTGATGCTCAGCTCACATCCACTGCTGCTGCTGCTCCAAACTGAATACTGTCAGAGCACTGAATATTACTGTCACTTATTCTCAACTAAAAGTCCAGGTCATTGGCTGCATCAAGCTCATTTTCCTGTGCCTTAGTAACAAAGGAGGCTGGAAAACCAGGTGTTTGGCATTTTCAACTTCTCTGGAAAATGAGTAGTAGAAAATGGCTTCCACCTTCCGCCATAAGGCAATTGAGATTCATGATTCCCTAAAAGAAGGAAGGAGGTCCAGATGCTGAGTGGGCTAAAAGAATTGTTAAGTGCCTAGAGTATTCTCTAGAGGCAAAGCAAGTCTTTGGTGATTCTAACTTCTCATCCAGCACCTGCTGTTTTGACCGCCGAGCACATCTTTCCTCCTTGCTCTAGTTCCCTCACCTCCGATTCCTTTGGGAACTGCATTTCTCATACTCCAAGTGTCCTACTAGCCTGCTGCCTTCTGGTGCATGACTCCAGTTAGAGTTGACCCCTCAGTCACAGTGGACTGTCCATGGATATTCGTTTGATCTTACCAGAACCCATCCACATTTTCCCCTAGGATTTTCCTCATTAAAATTAGCAGAGAGGAATTATCTTTCCTCTTTAGTTATGAGGCATAAGGATGAAGCCTTGAGGTACCTGAAGCTCTGATCCTCGCGGCACAGAGACAATTAGCTGAGAGACCAAAATCAGCTGTAGAGGCAAGAGCAAGGCAAGAGATGTGGAGAGAGATCCTAATGATGTTTGAGCCTCTGAGTCTACGCACCCCTAGCTTGTACATGCAATGTAGTCATGTGAGCTAGTAAACTCCTCTTTTCATGCTCAAGCCAGGAGAAATTAGATTTCTGTCACACCAATAGGCTGCTGAGAAATATATTGTCCCTTTTCTGCCAAGACTAAGGAGCTCTAGAATATCTTCATGCATTTTTGAGACTTCTTGTTCAAACAATTCTAAAGGAAATGTAGACTTATATTTTTCTATTGGGAGCCAATACAGTTGAGATTAACTCTTACAGTAGGAGTTTAATTTGGATTCAAGAGTCCTGATTGTTCCTCCCCTCTGCTACAAATGTCTTGTGGCCTTGAGCTCATCACTTGATGCTTCTAGGATTTATGTACTGCGTGTATAATGGGAGAATTGGGTGGCCTCAGAGTGCCTTCCAGGACTAACTTTCTGTGACTATAATTTTCTGAGTACCTTCTGATTGTCAGTGCATTTACTCATCTGAGTTCATGGCTCCTTGTGATTTAGCTCTGTTCCCCTATATTAAAAAATGAGGGAAAGAACTTAGAAAATGAATTGATTATGGATAAGAAGGTTTTTTAAATATTGCCATATATATTCCCACATATGATACCTTTGTTAAAAGTCTTATAACAGTGAGATGCATCAGCAAATATTTTTATGAAAGACCTACCATACGCGTAGCAGTGCATGAAGTCTTATAGAGATGCACTTTGCCACCTAAGAGTCCTCAATCTAGATAAGAAGACAGTACGTACACTCAGGTAGAACTTTTACAAATCAAAATCAAGGCAGCGCACAGCCATTGTGTGAGAGGGTAGGACCCGGTCTATTTCTAAAGGCTGGTTTCCTTTAGCACTAAAAAAATAATAATAATAACTGAAAGCTTTTTCAGAGGTTCTGAACTCCTGAAGAATGGGTCTCAGCAAGCAACATTAACTGCAAGTTTGCAGTCTATTTTATGTCAAAATTTCTTTGAATTTGGCTTGAAGGGAACATTTAATTCTTTTCAGTGTTTTATTTTAAACAGATATTATGACTGTGATTATGCTTATGTTATAGATAACCTTCCATTCTGTTCAGCTTTTAGAAATTCAAAAATATGTTCTTGCTGCAATGAATTCAAAATACAACATTTAAATCGCTTCAAGTACAAAACCAGTTTTGAAAAAAAAGTTTTTTTCAGGAACTGTTATTTATGAACATCAGGCTGTGGTGGCACCAATCTCTTTATGCAAGAGCATGGCTGAATATGTAAAGTAGTTGGCTAAGATTCTATACTCCAGTATAAATGTTCAGGATTTGTTTTAAAATTTTACACCTTTAAAATCTCTAGGATTTTCTAACTTAATCCATGCTTGTTAAAGAACAACAATACACCTCAGTGGGAGGAAGAGACCAAGGCATATGGCGTTGCTTTCTTAAGCCTGGCATCAGAAGACACTGCCAGGCAGTATAGGTCATGTGAAGACACCATAGAGTAAAGTATTCAAGTCCAAGCACCTGGTTTCAGGTCCTGGCTTTGCCAGCAAATTAATGTGGCCTCACTCTTTCTAAGCCTCCAAGTCCACATCTGTGAAAATACACACTTGAGTTTTATATCTCTTGCATTAGACTGGTGAAGATTGAATGGCATCGCATAGAAAAACAGCTGTGAGCCCAGTACAGACTAGAAACTTAATACACATTTGTCTTTTCTTCCAATCTTTGAATTTTAGCTTCCTCATCTGTAAAAGTAGGAATTGAAAAAAAATGTTGCCAGAAAGAAAAGATGCACTGTTAAGTCCCAGAGTTAGCTAGAAAGGAGGACTTGACCTCCTCACAAACCCAAGTGAAAGCTCACTGGGTGTGGGCATCAGGGCAGTCTATGGGTTTTGAGCAGATATATGGAAATACCCTATCCAGAGGGCCAAGCCTAACAGATAAAAAGAATTTTCAGCAGATGTATTTATCCCTGTTCTGTGAGTCCCCAATCTCCCAGTACAAAGGATGCACAGGAGCAAACAAACAAACAAACATCCAACCAAAAGGTTGTTTGGTTAGCATGAAGTCAAGGCAAGTTGGCCGAATTATCAGTGGTCAGTAGACATTTTCAGGAAAGGGCCAGATAGTAAATATTTTCGGCTTTGTGGATCATGCAGTTTCAGGCACAACTGTGATCACTCAGCTTTGCCGTTGTATCAGAAAAACAGCCACAGACGATATATAAGCTGATGGTCATGGCTGGGTTCCAAAAAACTTTATTTTCAAAAGCAGGCTGGCAACTGGATTCCCACAGACCTTAGTTTATAGACTCCTAGATTACATGGAGACAGTTATCCAGATAAGTACTCCGGGTGCACCTGCCCTCCCTGCAGAATTAGAGCTGCAGAATGGATTTGATATCTGGATTGGGAGGTCGTGAAGCCGACTCTGTAAGTGGGGTAAGGTTTCGTTCACTACCAACGTTTGTTTCCCAGAATCCTGTGTTTCTATTGCTAAGTAACACTCCTTCCGATTGACACATTTTCTTCAGATAGGTAAATAACTTCAGTTATGTTCCAGGCTAGATTTTAGCTGGGAGGACATTCTGCCTATTTAAGGTATTCCTTTGTGTGCCTTTCATATATATAGTTCATTGTATACAATTTGTATAAATATGCCTAAATTCTTCATGTTTGCTTTATAGTTTTACTCTCAAAAAGCAATCTTACCTTAGTTTCTTATTTTCTACCTTAATATTTTGGGAGAGGGAGAAGTTTCTTTCCATTAACTCCTTGTGCTATTTACAAGTAATACTCATGAAAATATTATAACAAAACTCCTAAAAGTATATGGCACTCAGCAGAGATTCAAAAACACTTCTTGGGGGTGCCTGGATGGCTTAGTTGATTGTCTGCCTTCAGCTCTGATCATGGTCTCGGGAGCCTGGGATCGAGCCCCTTGACCCATTCCCTGCTCGGTGGGAAGTCTGCTTCTTCCTCTGTTCCTGCCCCCCCCCCCGCCCCCCACTCTTCCCATCATTGTGCTCACTTTCACTCTCTCTTTCTCTCCTGTATGCACTCCCTTTCTTTCTTTCAAATACATAAATAAAAATAAAATATTTAAAAACAAAATCACTTTTTCACAGGGAAAAATTTTTTAAATAAAAATAAAAATAATAGCTATCATATACATGGAACAAACATTGAATTAGTCCGACTAAAAGAGTTGTAATAGTTTCGTTCACATTTAGCTTTATGGTGCTCCTATTGTTTCTTTTTTTTTTAAGATTTCATTTATTTATTAATACACAGAGAGAGAGAGAGAGAGAGAGAGAGAGGGGCAGAGAGAGAAGCAGGTTCCATGCAGGGAGCCCGACGTGGGACTCAATCCCAGGTCTCCAGGATCACAGCCCAGGCTGTAGGCAGCGCCAAACCGCTGTGCCACCAGGGCTGCCTATTTGGGAGTGCTTAAAAGGAGAGTGGAAGGGAATTTGCTGAAGGAAATAAAAGGAATACAGCTGGGTATTGGAGGAGTGATGGACCAGGAAGCCTAGAGCAAACTGTTCTCCGGTGAGTCCCCAGCTGGCCATTTCCTCTCTTGTCCCATAACCTGCCTTCACATGTATAGAGCCTTGTCACCTTCTTTGCATGTTCCTAGCAATGCTCTTTTTTGAGCTCCTATTCACTCTACATCCTGTGGCTATTTGGAAATATCATGTGTCCTCTAGGATTTTGTATCCAGACATGACATAGGAAGAGGGGATAAAAGAAGGAAAAAGGAAAAAAAAAAAGTATTTAGCATTTGCTATGGTTTTCCATCTTTTGATACATTATATTAGCTTGAATCCTCTACCTAACACTCTGAAGTTATTTACATTTTATAGATGATAAAACTGAGGCTCAGAAAATTTAACAGATTTTTCCAAGGTTACGTAGATTAAACCAGCTGCACCACCACACACACCTGCTCCTGAAGTGCTTGGCTTGAGCTGTCACCAGACATCAATTCTGGATCTCACTGTGTCCCTAAGGTGCCCTGAAATCGAACCTCCTAAGAAATTGGCCCTGGTAAAAAGGAAGTTTGTTCCACTCCTCCTCAGTTTTAAATGCTCAATCCTCCAAACATCTTTGGATTTCTCTGTGGCCAGTTTTGTTAGTAAGCTTCAGTCTACCACCTGACAACTCTTTTAAAGAAGGGAAAGACAAAGCAATCGTCCAAGGATATTTTTATCTTAAGCCCTTAATTATAGAATGAAATTGATATTGCCTGCTAAAGAAATCTCAGAATTCAGTTGGGAGCAGGGAACCCTCTTCTGAGCCCTGAAGTTATAACGTGTAAGTGTGTTACATCCTTGAGTAAACTAGCCCTGCCATCTAGCATATTTATAAAGCTTAGTACTTCTGAGAAGTCCTCCCTGGAGAAGTTAATCACAATGGTTGGGTCATTAAGGTCAAATTTACTAACACAGGCTGTTGTCTATATACATTTTTTTTCATTCTACTGTAGTTCTTCTTCATACTCTTTATAGGATAAAATGACATCTAAACATGCAAGCTGGAGGAGTTTTGACAACCAGGTAATCTTCCTGGGCTTCAGCTTACATCCGCAAAATGAAGTATTTGACTAAATAGTTTTGAAGATCCTTACTGGTGAACATTCTGGGTTCATTTTATCCTGAGATACACTTTGTTGCACTCTCTAGTTTAGACTTGGCCTAGATTTAATGCCAAATACAAAGCACAGGATGAATTACTTCCTGATATTAATGTTTATTAAAAGGACTTACTGTTGTGTAGATGAAATTTTATTTTTAACCCAGTACACAGTCTTACAGATTACCTTGTAGGAGCAGACGTCTTTATGCATTTGTGTTCAAATCAATTTAACTTTCATTTTTAAGGACAATTGGAAGCATCCCAGTTCTCTAAAGTATGAGAAAATACCTAATGGCTAAACTTGTTGACCTAGGCTATGTTCTATGCTTTATTCTTCTCAAACCTTGGGCAGGCCCAACCAAGAGGCATGGGATTCTATCAACAGAATGGGATATTTATGGGACAGGAGGGTGGGAAAAAGGTAGGAAATGTAGACTAACAGGAGAGGAGTAAGTGAAAATATTTAAAAACAGAATTTTCATTCAGTATACACTCTGCTGGGCCTATGGATAAAGCAAACAAACAAACAAACAAAAAACCAAAAAAGACATTTTAGGATTTTCACTTCGGGTCTTTGTCTAAGCTCTACCCATCCACATGCCCACCCCCAGGAGAATTCCTCATAACTCACACTCAGTTTCCTCTATTATTAATGTTTGAATGGTACATTTAATGATCTCACAACTAGTGAACTACTGTTGATATATTACTATTAACTGAAATTAATACTTTATCCAGATTTCCTCAGTTTTTATCTATTTTTTCTATCCCAGAATATCATCCAGGATTCCATATTACATTTAAAAATCATGTCTCTTTAGTTCTTCTTGGCTATAAATTAACCACATTTATTTTTAACAATTAATTTCCTTTTATCTCAATACCTTCACTTATTTTATTTGGGTAAGCTGACTTAAATCCTTCCTCTATTCATCAGAGCCTAATTGTTTAAAAGTGTCTCTGTAAATCCTCACTTTCCATGCTGACTGCCAAGCATTTTTTTTTAATTTCTGGAAAACGTGCAGGTAATGAGGGCAACCCTACCCAGAGACCAATAAGCATTTATGATTAGTGAATCAAGGTTTTCTTTGGATGGCAAAAGGGAAATCATCTTTCTTAGTGAGTAAATGACTTGAAACTCTTAAATTATATTCAGTTGAGGAATAATCTAGCTAAATTTTAAAAGAGGTAGACAATTAAGGAGGGCATACGATGGGATAAACACTGGGTGTTATACTATATGTTGGCAAATTGAATTCAAATAAAATGAAAAATAAAATAACAAATAAATAAAATGAAATAAAATAAAGTAAAATAAAAATATTTGTTGAATATTTATAATTATACAAAGAAATAGTTAAGAACATTAACATTTAAATTACCTTCATTAGTCTTCATCTTGCCTCCTTAGGAAGGGTGAGAATCGTTCATATCTTCTCAATGTTTCTCATTTAATCTGTTCAACAGTCACTAACCTAGCTCTGAAATTGGACTTGTATCTAATTCAGATAGAAGGACCAGGAACTCCAGGGTTGTCTATTCCGAATTCAATAATAAAAACCCTGGCAGCTTCTAAATGAAAAGTCCTAGGAAATGCAGATTATTTTCTAATACAGAGCACAGCAGAGTCAGGTTGATAAGAATTGTTGCAGGCCATTCTTTACGTCCATAGTCATCAAATACCATTTAGACTGGGACACATGATGCTCTGCTTAACAAGCTGGAGAAACATAATTAAAAAACACAAAACTTTTATCCCAATCCAGAAATCCTTTTCAAAAAGGTAACAAAAAGAAAACACACTTATTATTGAACAGTATTAAACCAGAATGTGATATGCATCACAACCAAACCACTAAGATTGCAAAGACAGAAAGAAATCTTAACCTTTGATGTAGCCAACCAAATACATCCCATTTAGCATATCCCATTACATATATATTTCCAAGATTTAAAAAAAAAAAAAAAAAAAAAAAAAAACTTGTCCTCAAGAGGACTTGATAGCACCCTTGGTCATACATCATTATATTTTACCTTTACCTTGGTAACGGAGGTAACTATCTATGTTAGCTAATTAACTTTATCCAAAAGGGGCTGTAGGTGAAGAAAAAAAAGACCCTTCATATCTTTATGACAAGGAGATTGAAAATTTGGAGCAAAAGTCTTCCCAAATCTTGGCCCCTACCTTCCCACAGAAACTGGGCAATGGAGACACTACCTTCCATTATACTTACATTTCTGAAAGATGGCTGGTCCTTGAGAAAGACATTCCTAGGTCACAATGTTAATGAAAGACTTATTTGGTTCCTAAAAAGATACATTTCAAAGAGACAGAGAAAGAACTTCTATTGACAAGTTTCTAAGGTATATATTTTGATAAAAAGAGAGGAGAGGGAAATCTCTTAGTTTCAACAGGAAAAATTAAGCCTCATTTATTTTTATTCCTATTTGTCCTTATGCAAAGCAAAGATTTATCTTCTCATTTATGAAAAAGTATCTAATAAGCATCTGGATACGTGCCAGACTCTACACTAGGTACTATGAATATTAGTATTGGTGAGACGCAAAAAAAAAAAAAAAAAATCTAGGACTCCAGGATCTCACCATCTAAGGAATGAGATCCATGGGCTCAATGCCACATCAGTTCTGTTATAGGTCCTCAGAAGTCTCTCTTGCTAGGAGGAGAGACCTCTGCATAACTCTGGCTAAGACTTCATGCTCCAGGCACTGATTCAGAAAGAAGGCACCATGCGAATATTCCTGTGTTGCACTTATTCTTTGCTGCACCACACCCTGCACACACTAGGATATTCTTTTCCTATTGATTATCCCAACAGGCCTGTACAGTATTATTTCTATGCCCATTTTACAGATGAATCTTGATCTTTGGATAATTTACCTCTGGACAAGTAAATCAGAGACCGATATAGATATAGGTTTATCTGACTCCCAAGTCTGACAATACTGCACCCACTGTTAATGAGCTTAGGTCAGGAAAAAAAGGCTAGTCTCCCATTAGCTGAGGTTTATAGCTTCTGGAACTGGGCACAATACAGCAACTAAGACCACCCAGAGTAAGAACAATCCCTCACATCTGCAATGTTCTTAACAGTATCAAGTCACCTCTGTACATGGTTTCATTCGATCCTTACAACAATATTGGGAAACTGTAAGGCATATTTTTAAAAGCCAATTTAGGTGTTAAAAACCTGAGATTCAGAAAGGTCAGATAACTTGCCCAACATCAACCAGCTAGTGAAGGACAAGCTGGGACTCCTCTCTAGATCTCCCAACTACTAGTTATCTGTGGCTTGAAATTGGAAAAATATCAAATTGGCGACTCACCCTATATATGGATTTCTAGCAGAGCTATAGAGGCTCCAGGATTCACCTGGAGCCTGATGTCTATCCTAAGAGCTGAGCTTGATTTAGTATGAGCCCTGTCAATTCTGCCTACATCAAGTAATCCTCACTCAAGCATTCCCTTATGTTTTCCTTCATGTGACTTGTAAATAAAATTCTTTTTGCTTGATAGTCCCTGTGGCTAAAATGTTTGAGTTTTTTCAAATTTATTTTTACTGGGCTTTCTAGAGAATGTTGTACACTACTTACCCCAAATTGGGCCCTGCTCTGCAGTTTTTACTCAGGTAAAACTAATGGCATTTCCCCAGAGTGAGGAATGTGTAATCAATCCTATTGTTTGATTTCAATGGCTTATTACCGGGTGGGAGAATTGTTATAGCAGAGGCAATTTAGAAAATCAGGTACAATTGACTTCAGTCAATTAGCATGCTGCAGTCTCAACAGCAAAAAGTCATGGCGTTTTATGCCAGAGATAGTATCAGTCATTAAATGAGACCACCTGGGCAACGAATCCCCAGAGACCACAGACTGTGTGTGTGTGTGTGTGTGTGTGTGTGTGTGTGTGTGTGTGTGTGTACATGTACTGTGTGCATGCCCACATGTGTTTAAACAGGAATGCATTCTGAATTGTTTTCAATCAAAGAAGGAAAAAGTGATCTTCTAAGTGGTTATCTCTAGTATTTTCTCAAAGATAATCAAACAGAACCATCCCTTTACAGATTCTGATGTGGCAGCCTTGGATGTGATATTTGGACTTACTGTGGGTGTGAGTTCTTCTGAAAAAGTTGAAATGATGCCTCTCTCTAAGAAGTATGGGAATGCTCAGGAAAACTCCCTGAGCTGAAAAGCAGAAATCTGGGTTCTCATCCAAACCTAACCATTAACTTTTCTAAAGTCTTGGGGTGAGTTAGCTAGTTCTTAGGCCCCTGTTTCCTGGTCTTCATGAAGAATTCGGATCAGATGTCTTCCAACAAAAAAAATTTGGCGTTTCCAATCCTTTCCCTTCCTTGGGAAAGGCTTTGTGTGAAAACACTGATTTGATTACAGCACAACTGTCTAGCATGTCTACGGACCATACCCACTGAGCCAACAGAGAGAGGCAGATCGAGGAGAGAGTACAGCTGCCCATCCTAGCATACAAGTGCATCTCCATTAGGAACGAATAAGTACATGCACAAGCACTACAGCTGGTGGGTGATTAGAATCCATCTTAACAATGAAAGATAATGCAGCCTTCATTTCAATAATGTGAGGTGAATCTATTGGTCTGAGAAGTCCCTTACACAGAGGTCCCTCTCACGCACTTGATGGAGAGGGTAAAGGAAGGCAGGGTGGAAGATAAGCTGTTGACATTTGTTATGAATCAGCTAGGTTTACAGACTTTATCTTAATCCCCTCACAGCAACACAGAGGAGTAATTAAAGCACACGTCATTTGCAGGAAACTGAAATTGGGAAGGTTAAGAAACTTAGCAAGTTAAACAAAAACAACAAAACATGCTAAAAAGCAGAGCTAGGATGCAACCCTTGGCCTAACACACAAGCTCTTTCCAATAGCACATTATATATGCAGAAAAGGCCACCTCTTTTCAACTGCATCTATTTATTTTACAGTACACATTTCCCACCCCTATTTAGGCACATCTTTTCAGAGCATCACCCAGAGGTAGGGAGCATGGCCTAGCTCCTGGGGGCATGCACGAGGTCTCCATTTGTCTCCCTCATAATCATCTCGACTTCATGACTGCTCATTTTGTCCATTGCAGCTTATTCAACCCAAGGCCCCATTGTGTTTGTAGAATGTTCTTTTTATTGTTGGGAAAGAAATATCTTTAATAGTTCAAAGGCAGGCTGATGTCGATGCTGGTAGCTGCGTCAGCACGGAGACAGCAACGACTGCATCATGAAAAGCAATTGCATTTTTGAGGAGCAGCAGCTTTTTGCAATCCTCGTCTCAAAAAGATCACTTTCAGAATGTGGCATTGGGTGGAAATGGATGCAGTCATCATTTTCAGGGGTTTTTGTTGGGCTGTGGCAGCTGGGAACTCTTTTCTCATCTTCTACAACCCACAGACCCTCACACAAAACAGGAGGTAAAAATGCCATTGTCCTTAAAATAAATCTCGGCAGTGCAGCTACATATTGTAAGGAAATTTTTGTGGAAAAAAAAGTTTTTTGTAAAGGAAAAATGATCACAAGACTTCAAGTAAAAACTAACTTGATGTGGAAAGTAGGTGTTTTTCCTTAGTAAATAAAAGAGAATAAAAATTTTTGCATATAACGGATAGGCACTGTTCCTTCCCATTAGTGGCATGGCCCATTTTCACCCTTCCAGTTCTGTCCTCCTGGTTTTGCTCAAATGCCAGCTTCTCAGAAGCCTTCTCACTTTGCTTTGGGTGAGACTTTTTCTCCCACAACTTCTAATCTGTTTTGTACCTGAGTGCTTCTTTCCTTGGGCGTTTTCTTTCCTATTTGTACTCTGATTATGTACGCACAAATATTGTCTCCCCCTACTCAGTCTGTAATCTCTTTCAGGAAGGAATTCACACTTTCATTGATTTATATACTCATTAAACAAATGTGGTCTGAACACTCAGGTGCCAAGAACCATCTAGGCTTTAAGAATACAGATATTGATAAGGTAAGAATAACCTTCCCTTTTCCCAAGGATCTTCCATTCAAATGTGGTAAAGAGACATATAAACATGTAGGTAAATTGTAATCAGGGGTATGCAGGATGCATATTGAATTCATTTTATCAACTTCTAAATATGTTAGTTCCTGTTGAATGAATAAGTGAATGCAGACTCCACTCTTAAACAACGGTAAAGGCTCTAAGGAGAAACAAAGGATATGAACTGGTGGAGAAATGAAAAACCAACGACATATGTGTTCTGGGGAGCACTGTGACTTCTCAGCACTCCAAATTAAGTCTTCCTGTGAGCCTAAGCCCTGAATCTTTCTTTATTGGCTCTGTTTCCTCTATGTATGAAAAACTTTAAGCAGCAAAGGCAATACTAAGGAGGTAGCCAGGTGGGATACAAAGACACAGCTTTGGAGTCAAAAGAAATAGTATATACAAAAAAGATAATATTAGGCAGTCTGTGGCAAGTGGCAATTGAGGATGCAGGTACTAAATGCATAATCTGACATTATTCAGAGAAACTTCATGGGATAGGCATACTTACCAGACAATGAGAAAAGGTCAAATGCTTATGGAAAAAAAGCCCAGGCATGGGCCATGTTATCCAAAGGCAGAAAGACAGACCATAGTACATCTGGAGTTTCTTATTTTCACGGTTGAGGATTCCTGCCTGGTAATATTCCTGCCAGATAATATTTTGATGCTAAATAGTAAAATGCCATATACATTGTTTTATACATCTCTTACAACATTTTCTCCTGTTGGCTGGTTCTACCTCTTCAATATTGTTTAATTCCTTAGGCTACATGATCCCATACCATCTTTGTTTTCTTACTATTTCCATAACTGATCAATTTGTCTTTGTAGAATGCCCTCCTCCAACCTCCAAATGTCAGTGTTCTCCACAGTTCAGTTCTTGTCTTTGCATTTGAACTATCAAAAAAATGTCATCACCTGAAATCACACCGTCACCCTTGAATTCAACGTTCAGTTTTGTTAAGATGGTCATCTAATTTTTATCATCAAATTCCACTTTCATTTTACCAGAGTATTAAGTACATTTATTCCTCAATGCACATTCTTTTATCAGACTTAGTGATCCACCTGTTTTTCATATTCTTCATTTTACCCAGACAGTAATCATCATCAGAACTCCACGGCTACTGTATATTCCAGGGCTTAAAAACTTCTCTCCACAAAACAGGTTCCCCCATCAAATTCCTCACTTCTACTGATTGTATCATCATTTTCCCTGTCTTCCTGGTTTACAGTATCAGGCATATTTGATTTCTCCCTCTTTCTATCTTCATGCCTAGTCACTGGAGTTGATTATTCTGAAAGTCTGCTTTTATGTCTCTGGCACTAGGAACAATCTAAAAAAAAATTTTTTTTGAGCAAAAGTAATCAGACACAAAAAAGTATTTATTGCCACACCATCTTCTCCCTCATTGTCACCTGCTCCACTCAGCCCTGTCTCCTCATATGTAGGCCTTTGTGTAGTTATCATCTTCTGTACCTCTAATCTCTGGCCTCTTCTAACCCATCAGCACTTTTTAGCCTGATTACTTTTCTTAAAAATACATATTTAATAAGCCCAGCCTTGTTGCAATTAGTCACTTGATGCTGTCCAGTAGAAATACAAATCAAGTCACAAATGTGAGCTATGTGTATAATGTAAATTTTCTAGTAGCCACATGATAAAATGTAAAAACAAACAGGTGAATATGATTGTTATATTTAACCCAATATACCTCAAACGTGATCACTTGAAATGTAATGATTGATAATGATGAGATTTTTTTTTCATACTGAGTCTTTGAGATCACACATCTAATTAAGACTAACCACAGCTGAGGTCATCTAAACTATATGTGGCTAGTGGCTACCATATTAGACAATGCAGCTCTGCGGTATACCTTGTATACCGTATACATTCCTGGCTTATGCTCTCACTCTTATATCCCTCCTTTTTTCAACATAATGAGATCCTGATAATATCTCAAGGCTCTCCCAGCTTAAGTTCTAACTCTCCTGGGTAGATTTCCCTAACCACCACAAGACTATGATCTCATCTCATGAGATGTAATAGCTATACCACACAGCTGGCATCCCCTATGTCTGCCTTTTGTAATTAATGCATGAGAACTGCATCATGGCCAGATTGTCAGTATCCCGAAGGCTGATACTTCTCTCTGTCCTTCAAAACACTTAGCAGAGTGCTTTCATTGAGAAAACACAGTAAATATTTGTCGAAGGAGTGATGATAGTAAAGTGTTACAGTAATTTTAGTATATAAATAGACTTTATTAATCACCAGTCTCATATTATTTACAAAGTGGCTGTGATACCACATTATACTATCACTGATTTCATTTTAAGGTTGACTTTATAGGTTTCAGGGAAGATTTATTTTCCCAAACTATAACATTTATTCTTGTTTTAGGATAAATGAAATATCAGAAATAGGATAACAGACAGTAAATGGAAAGCGAAGTAAAACTAGTATAATTTTCTCTCTGTGATTTATTTGTATATGGAGTGATAAGAATATTGATAGTTGAAAAATAGTGAGCATATCAGTATTATTGAAGACATAATTTAGTAAGCTCCAACAAATATTGTCTGATTATCTTATCAGTATGGAGGAATTCTTGGAAACAAATTTAGAAGATTTAATAGAAGAATGTGTTGGAGAAAGTGATTTGATAAGGGATCTCCACATCAATTTGTATAGGGAGGTTTTGTACAATTACTCCGTGGACAGGTTTAAAGGCTGTAGCAAATGCTTTATCAGGGAATAGTAGATCCAATGGTGGGCTATATGTTTACATATAAAAGGGGCACTTGATGAAATTTCACACAAAGAATTGCTGATTAAAGTAATGAATCCTGGTATAGAGGGCAAAGAAGCTGAATGTGGGTACTATTTTCTTTATCCTGTGGGGGATTTGCTTATATTACTTTCATATCATGTAAGATAGAAACTGCCAGTAAGCCAAATGGTGATTAGTTTGAAGAACATAACTCATTAACATATTACAAAGTCTAGGGTAAGTTGACAAAGCAAATCTTACATAAAGTGTAAAATAAGTGAAATCTGTACTTAGAAGGCACTCAAACTTTACTATTGCCAAGTACTCTATTCTCCCTTCAGGCCTATTAATACCCAATTATTGCCCACACCACCTCCATTTCATGTGATAGGACTTTTCAGATGTACTCTGATTTTGCTGAAAGCCCTTGCAACTTAAAGATTTCAAGATACAAATACATGGTACAATGACTGGCATTAGGGAAACTAATCTGGTTGAAAGCCCCACATCAACTCTTAAAATCATGCTATAACCTTCCTTCATATAAAACTGATGCTAAAGTCCAAAACTCATAATATTTACAAAAATGGTTTAGAAAAAAATGCTTCCTAAACTCAATCAATATTTTAAAACAACTAAACGACTATAAACAAAATTACAATATTTGTGCCATGCATATGCATCTATAACGATTTGCTGTTTAGGTAACAGCTATTGTCAAATGGATAAAACCTAAACTGCAAAGGCCTGAGTTGTATATATATTTATTCTTCTTATAACTAAGGTTGGGTTTTTTTGTTTATTTAAATTCAATTAATTAACACATAGTGTATTATTAGTGATCCAAGGGGTTATCATTTATTTAAATGCAGGCAAAAAAAAGTGCCATGCAGGGAGTAGGGAAAAATAAATAATATTCTGGTTGACAGTTACATTTGTGAATCCGCCTGGAATAGCGGAGAGTGTGGGTAGTAAATGGGTTGAACACGATTCATAATGTATGCCAGCAGTTATGTAGCAAAGCTTAGGTACAACCTGAAATAGTGATGGGAAGAACAAACACAGCAGGTGCCAAAGCCAAGGATAAAGAGTGGATTATCCAGTCAAGGGGACAAGCCATACATGGGAAAAAGAAATGGATGCTCAAGCAAAACGAGGATCAAACCAGCAAAAAAGTAGTTCAAGAGAGAAGTATTGGAGAGGGACAATCCTTCCAAGAATGTCAATGGAAGATTTTTATTTTTTGTTTGTTCATTTTGTTTTGTTTTTTGGCAGATAAAACTAAAATATATGAGTAGTAAAAGAGACTGGCTTAAAGAAAAAGGGTATGGGACATGGGATAAGTAGAAAGTGGGAAAGCTATAAAGATGTCTGTTAATTATAGCTATTATTAAAATAAAGCAGTTGAGAATTTCAGAAATCCAATCCCTAAGTAAATCTATTGAGTCTTGTAAATGCTTCTTCAGCACTAAAATCAATGCAGGAAACTGGCACAAGCCTTAAGAAAAGAAATACAAACACAAATCAAGAGTAATAATTAACTTTGAGTTTAAGAGGTGAAAAACCATTTACTACAGGCAGCAACAAATTGTAGAGAAAATAAAACTGAACAGAGTCTGAATAGGAAACTAGACTCAGGAGCTGGTATGCAGTATAATATGTAGGCCAAAAACAAAAATAAAAGCAAAAGACACTGTTTTCTAAACTATTGAATTAATTATGAATTTGACCTTTATCGATTCCTTTTCTTTTTCCTTCTTCTCCTCCTCCTTCATCATCATCATCATCATCATCATCATCATAGCCCCCTCTTACCTCACCATGGCCAACTGCTTGTCATGACTACAAAGCCTTATATAACCTATGATCTGGCCTCCACCTCCTCTCCCATCCCTGTAATACCAGGCTTTTCCTGGCTCACTATACTGTAACCATACTGGGCATATTTGTGTTCTTTAAACACTAACGTTTGTTCCTATGTTAGAATCTTTGCACATATATGTCTTTTCTAGAGGTCCTCACTCCTTTCTCTTTCCATGGCTGGTCCCTCTGTTATTCATGTCTCAGCTCAAATTATCACCTTTCAACAAGATTTTCCTAACTACCCTATTCAGCATCACCCAATATTTGCTATACAGTATTTTGTTTTATTTTCTTCATGACATTTAATTCTATTTAAAATCATCAATTTATCTGCTTATCTGTCCATCTATCTATCTATAGTTTTTGTTTGTTACCTATGTTACCTATTAGCATATAATCTGTAGCAGAACAGAAACCTTGACTTTTTCTTTCCCAAGCTATAATTCCTAGTGTATAGAATTCATGGTAGATGCTCAAAAGTATGTGTTAAATAAATCAATGAATGATTTAAGTATTAAGTGAAGAAATCCACTGTATTTTTGAAACTCAGAACAGCCATGAAAGATAAGTATCATTTCCTTTTTTATATCTATTTTACTGAAAAGGAGACTGACTACTCTGTGAGCTCAGTTGATTTATGGAGATCACGTGGCAAGTAAATATGTCCACAAGACTATTGTTTTGCCCCCTACAATATCTTCCTTACCTACCCCCAGAATATTGTGAGGGTCACATAAGAGTGTGAACAGATTTTAGAACACTTTAGTAATGTGAGATATTTTATTTCAGCTCTTACAGATATGACATACTTATTTGCTAATTACTGATGAACATCACTTGTTTATAATCTGGCAGCTAGCTACATGAATTCCTGATTTTCTTGTTTTTATCATGGAATAATAATGCCTCAGTCAGAGTCTAGGGAAGTATCCCTAGAATACACATCTGAATTCCCTTGAGATTACATTGAAGATTAGCTGTTGACCTCAAAGGAGTCGCCTTTGTAATGATGTCAACAAAAACCTCAAAAAAGTCACATTCTATGTAATGAATCAAAACTAGGACAAAGCATTAGGCACCCTGTGTAAACCGAAGAAAACTACACAAAGATGATGCTGCAGATTGGTTTTTGTCTTAACCTTCACTACACCAAGAAGTCTTCCCACTTTGGGTAATATGTCAAGAAAAATTTAGTTTTAATTCATACTTTCAGAAGAAGAGAAAGTAAAACATAACCAACATAATAGCAAATAAAAATATATTATTGTAAACAGTCTAAAAATTTTTTATAAGGGACTAAACAGCAATAAAATAAATTCAACTTCAAATCAAATTTGAATAAAAATGGGATAATAAAAAATGAAGCATAGAACTGAGCTTACTGAAATTAATTAATCTACTTAAAATCACTTTTGCATCAGTAAATGAAGAAAGCTGTCTAACTTTCTCTTGGGTTTAGGAAGAATCTTGGCATATGTTAATCCTGGAAACATTGAAGTCTTCTTTAATGTTGATCTTCTTAATCAAATCTTTATGTTTTTAGTTAATACTTTAATATATCAGAAGTTAATTTTTTTAGAGATTTTATTTATGTATTCATGAGAGACAGAGAGAGAGAGAGAGAGAGAGAGAGGCAAAGACAAGGCAGAGGAAGAAGCAGTCTCCACGCAGGGAGCCCGACGTGGGACTCCATATGATGCGGGGTCTCCAGGATCACACCCTGAGCTGAAGGCAGTGCTAAACCGCTGAGCCACCCGGGCTGCCCCCCAGAAGTTAATTTAAGTGATTATACCAAAGACATATGCTCTAATAGATAACAATGAATTATAATCAGTATTATAGAAACTAATAAATATAAATAAAAAACATTAAAATTTTTTCAACTCACCTAACTAAAGAAATCTATCAAAACAATAAATGATGCAATTTTACTTATCAAACTGACAAAAACACGAAATTCAAATATAACAGTATCTATTAGCTTCAGTATAAAGAAGGAGGTATTCTCATATCTTGCTGGTAGGAGTGTTATATGTTATAACCTTTCTGGAGTGCAATTTGGTAATAGGTATTATAAAATATATAATTTGATATGCAAGCTTGACTGAGTCCAGCATTCATCCTTTTTTTTATATAAATTTATTTTTTATTGGGGTTCAATTTGCCAGCATATAGAATAACACCCAGTGCTCATCCCGTCAAGTGCCCACCTCAGTGCCCATCATCCAGTCACCCCCAGCCCCCGCCCACTTCCCCTTCCACCACCCCTTGTTCGTTTCCCAGAGTTAGGAGTCTTTCATGTTCTGTCTCCCTTTCTGATATCTCCCACTTATTTTTTCTCCTTTCCCCTTTATTCCCTTTCACTATTTTTTATATTCTCCAAGTGAATGAGACCATATAATGTTTGTCCTTCTCTGATCCAGCATTCATCCTAATGAAATAATCATGATTCATGCAAATATATAGTTTTGAGGGGGTTTATCTCAGGGCTGCTTATGCAAGAAATAAAACTAACAACAACCTTTTCGATGGGTCTATCAAATTATGTTTCATCTATAAAATTAAAATTTAAAATAGCTGTGCAGTACCTAAAAATGTTGTAGAAAAACAACTCATATTATTTTAAAATATTTGTGGAAAAGTAAGTAAAAAATAGGAGCAACAAAATGCAATTACTGAACTTATAAAATGTATGCTTGCACAAAAAAAAAAAAAAAAAACAGATTAGTAGTTATATACCAAAAGTCCATAGCAGCTGTCTCTTGGTGATAGAATTATGAATGACTTTTGTTTTCTCTTTTTTCATCATTCTCAACAGTGAATATAGAATTATTTTTGTATATAGGAAAATATGTATTATCCTTATAAAATAAAATAAATCATTATAAAATTCTGGTTCATGACTTAATCTCGAACAAAAGTGAGATAATGAAAAAGTGGGCACTATCACAGAGAGTAAAGAAAAGAAGAAAAAATAAATTAGAAATATGACTAAGTATAAAGAGGGATGGGAGAGATGGGAGGACCATATTCCAGAAATATGTTTCATTCCAAGTAATACCGTGAGCAGGTAATAGACTTTTCATTTTTACTATGTAGGCCAAAAATTAACAGTCAGCAAAGTGTGTAAGTTTTTTTTAATGTGTGTTTCCTTAATTTACCCTTTTCATCAGTGTCTGAAGAGTTGGTGTTACTTCTTTCTAGGTTTTCTTAATGATTTGGAAAATTTTAAATAAAATTAAATATAGAACACAAATTAAATCCATTGAATATTTCTTGTAATATCAGGGGCCAAAATTAGCCATAAGGTCTCATTATTATTATTGTAGTGATGTTATTTCTACAGTCTATAATATTTTGCATGGTAGAAAGACATTTTTGTGTACTTTATTGCACTTATTCTCACCAAAATTCTTGAAAGTATTGTATTATTTTAATTTTGCAGCTGAAGAAACAAAAATCTAGCCAGTTTACATGACTCCCCATCATCTCAGCAATACACAAAACAAATGGAAACTAGCCAAACCAAATCTATGAATCGTTCTTATACTAAGGGTGACTTTGAAGAACACCTTTTCATGCCAACCATGAAACTCCTATGTTTTATTTTCCTTTTATAATAATAAACTATAATTCCAAATTATTCATTCTTTCTATGATTGATCTCTATGAGTATATAAGCCTGTTGATTATAGAACATCACAGTACAGAATTTGCAACTACTTTCTGCATTTTATCAGTTTTTTTCCACATTCCAAGCACGTTATAAAGAATGAATGCTCAAGTTCTGCAAATTATTTTTATTTTTTAAGAAATTTAGCAAAGCACTATTCTTCACTTCCAATTTGATTTAGAAAGTATATATATAACAAAACATATGCAAAGATTATTTAAAAGATGTACTTTAGATGAGATGATTATAAACATTTATGACATCCAAGAGCCTTTGAGGTTAATTTTAAGATTAAACTGGAAGAAGATTAGATTAATTTACTAAAATATTTTATTTTCATATCTATATTGTGGATTTTTAAATATAAAGTTAGAAAGTAGCCTCAACTTGCCATCAGGGAAATACATATCAAAACCACAATGAGATACCACCTCACACCAGTGAGAATGGGGCAAATTAACAAGGCAGGAAACCACAAATGTTGGAGAGGATGCGGAGAAAAGGGAACCCTCTTGCGCTGTTGGTGGGAATGTGAACTGGTGCAGCCACTCTGGAAAACTGTGTGGAGGTTCCTCAAAGAGTTAAAAATAGATCTGCCCTATGACCCAGCAATTGCACTGCTGGGGATATACCCCAAAGATACAGATGCAATGAATCGTCAAGACACCTGCACCCCGATGTTTATAGCAGCAATGTCCACAATAGCCAAACTGTGGAAGGAGCCTCGGTGTCCATCGAAAGATGAATGGATAAAGAAGATGTGGTCTATGCATACAATGGAATATTCCTCAGCCATTAGAAAAGACAAATACACACCATTTCCTTCAACGTGGATGGAACTGGAGGGTATTATGCTGAGTGAAATAAGTCAATCGGAGAAGGACAAACATTATATGGTCTCATTCATTTGGGGAATATAAATAATAGTGAAAGGGAATAGAAGGGAAGGGAGAAGAAATGGGTAGGAAATATCAGAAAGGGAGACAGAACATAAAGACTCCTAACTCTGGGAAACGAACTAGGGGTGGTGGAAGGGGAGGAGGTTGGGGGTGACTTGGTGGCGGGCACTGAGGGGGGCACTTGATGGGATGAGCACTGGGTGTTATTCTGTATGTTGGCAAATTGAACACCAATAAAAATAAATTTATTATTAAAAAAGAAAGAAAGTAGCCTCAAAGGAGCATTCAATGAGAAACAATAAAACTTAGCCTCTGACTCATTGAGCTCCTTTTTGCTCTTGTTTTGGATATTTGGAGGAGAGAGGAAAGATGTTAGCATCAAGTAGATAAGCCACCTAATACCCTGACTCCGAGTTCCTTTATCTTTCCTATTCAATAGCATTTGCCTCCATTCCACGGCAGTCATTTACTCTCATTTATAGGCTGGATATATTCAAAATTATTTGTGTAACTCAAACTTTTCTTCTGAGTTCTAGAAACCTTCACCTTAACTTAAAATTGTCATTTGGTTATCTCACAGACATCTCACAAATAATATGTCTAAACTGGAACTCTTCTATTCTCCTCAAATTGAATATATTTCCAATCTTCACTATCTCAGGAAATGGCAGCACCATACATCTAGTTGCTAAAGCCATCATCCTTCATTCCTTACTCTGCCTCACCTTCACATCAGTAAGACTTTTCTTTGTACCTACTAAATCTATTGTCAGTCAATCCAGGGTTCCTTTCCCTCTACTACCAGTATGGTAGTCCAAACTTCCTTAAAGAATTTCATTTCCATTTCCAACCATTCTCTCCCCAGCCTATCATCAAATAAAGAGGTAAAAAAAAAAAAAAAAATTCACACACAACAGCCAAAAAATCTTTTAAAACAAAACTTGCAATAATAACAAGGTCCATTAATTTTTCCAATGAGCTAACTATACATTTCATGTCCTAAGTAAAAAATATATTTTACATGCTTCTATTTCTTTCTTTAGAGCTTTATTAAGGTACAGTTAACACATAATATACTGTACATGTTAAAGCGTACAATTTGATGAGTTTTGACAGATGTATATACCTGTAAAGCCATCACAGCAATCAAGATAACAAATATATCCACCAACTCCAAATGTTTATTTATGGCCCTTGTAATGCCTCCCTCCCATCTTCCTTACCTACATCTACAGATGATCACTGATCTTATATTACTCAAGATCCGTTGATATTTTCTAGAAATTGACAGAAACGAATTAATATTTCCACTTGCCTAAACTAGTCTTATGGAATCCAAATTGTTTTTTCCAATTTCACTCTTACAAAGTGAAAAAAAAACAGTAACAAATAGGTTTACAGGTTTGATGAAAATCAGTGGAAAAATAGCAGCATGATCGTCCAATTTTGAGAATGGCTTAAAAACTTCTGAAACCCTATCAAACTTTGATAAACTGGTATCTTTTACAATCCTAATTTAAACTGCCTATATACTACTAATAAATGTCCACATTTTAATTAAAATTTGAATTAGCCTTTTCCTCAAACATAGATTTGTCTCTTTCTTTTTTCACATTATGATAATACTTTGGAAGATTCTGTATTCTAGAGACCCTGTGATGTTAGTTAAAGCAACTGAATGGGCTTTGCGTATGTTTGCCAAAAGCTAAATCTTAACAAAAGTTTACAGTGCATGGAATATTTCATTTTGTGAAAATTTTTCATAGACTTTTCCAACAGAAATTTGTTTTTTTATTTAATAATATTTGATACTTATTAATATCATTCATATAAAATTGTGATTACAAAGTATATTGAATTAATAATCTAAGGTTATCATTTATCTTTCCAGAATAATCATAGCATGTTTTGCTTCTTCTTTCTTTAAAAGAAATGTTTTCTATTGCTCTTTACAACAATGACTATGAAAGGAAATGCCAAAATATAACTAATTTCAGTTCTTTTTCAAATTTGACATTTTTTACTACCAACATAATATAAACATGCATCATTTAAATGAGCCATATTTTAATAGCATCATTTTCTCAACATTCTAACTGACACATTTCTTTTTGTTTAGGGAGACGTCTGGTAAACTGCTGTGGGATCTAAACAAGTAAGATTTAAAGCATGCTGAGTTTGTTTTGGGTTGGGGGGGTTGGCCTGACTTTCAATGTTTTTGTTTGTTTTATTACTTAATAGTATTTCTTTAATACTGCGGGTTGTAGCTTTTTAGAAAAGTGTTAACAATTTTATTGTGGAGTATGAGAAAAAAAAAAAGTAAACTTTTAACAATTTGAGATTGTTTGGAGACTTAGAAAACCTACCTGAATTTTCTGTATAAGGTAGGCAGACATAAAGACATTGCAGATGGGGTAAAATTTCAAACCCAATGTAATGGAAATGTTTTTATGAGAGTGAATATGAATCCATATCGTGAATTTTTACAAAGTATTTTTTTTTTTTTACAAAATATATATTGCTATACTTGTCTTATTCTTGCCTCTTGCTTGTCAGTAGAATAAGTCAATGGATGGTTGATTTGATTTCCCAAACCACCTCACATAGAATCATGACTCAATGCCAGAGAGTTTGGGTAATGTAAGATCCACCCCAACATTGGAATGAGATGTGTTGGGATGATGAGAGAAGAGGTTTAACTTAATAATGTTAATAAAGGACTAGGAAGGAGAAGAGATGGAATGAGGATCAAAAGGAAAGCAAATGAGTAAGGAAAGCACATAATAAGAAGGAAGAAAGCAGATCACCATAGAAATAAAGATTTAAAAAAAGATTACATACATTACATACTTCATTTGTCTCTGGAAGAACAGAATTAGAGATAGAACAAATTAGGAAAAGAGAGCAGATATTGGAACAAGTAAGACTACAGAGCAGATATCAGAGAGACAGGATATGTCATAGGTTGTGTTTGAGAAAAAAGGGAAATAGAAAGGAGTAAATAGTAAAAGATGGGGGAAGAAAGTTTAATTTTTAATGTTTCCTACTTATTTGACAATTCAATTACTTGAAGCTAGACTTAAATAGTTTTAAAAAATATAAGCATTGAATATTTCAATCTATCTTATTGAAGAAAAAATCCTAGATATTGTATAATTATGCGATGTTTCCAAGAATCTCGCTTTATGCTCAATTTAAGCCATGCTTAAATGAAGAAAATGTTTCTTGACTTGTTTTAAGTTTTCTTATGAGTATTCTAAACTTGTTCTACTCTTAAAATCACATAACTTCTGAAAAAGGGAAGATCATACATTTGGAAAGGTGAAATAACTTATTAAAATGCATTTTTAATTTACAGAAAGTATATGTTAAGCAATTCAAATTTATAGTCAGAACAATTCAAATTACTCCTGCATTCAGGGACACAAAGCCCTAGATTTACCCTATAGTTATCCTGTAATTGCTATTTACAGGCAATGGAAAGGTTAACAGTGGTGCTGATCTCAATCATAATGTACAGATTTACCAAAGAAACTTGTAGAATCGACATTTTTTTGTCTCAATGCATAAATCATACAGATTCAACAAGATAATGTCCTTTGTATTGGCATAATGATTTAAATAAGTAAAAATTCCTTTTTTAGCACCCCTTGGGAAGTGTGCTTTTAGGTTTATGATTGTTACTGCTGTTGTTCATTGGTTTTTTAGTGGCTATAATGTGTTAATCATTGACCATCACAATATAAAGTCTCTTCCTAACAGTTGAAGTATCTTGGGAAAAAGATTTTGGTTATTTATGATCTGTTATGTATAAAGTTATCACTAACGGTCTACCATCCATTATTTTTCATAACTATAGAGCAAAGTTCAATGACGGCACAGTAAAAAAGTTCCCATTGATTCTGACTCTAAAATACTGGGCAAAATCCCAACATCACCATGATGGTCCATTTAATCATTCTGGGCCTCAGTGTTTTCATGTTCAAATGAGGATAATACTACCTACTCACAGGATTACTATGGCATTTGAACAGGTCAGCAATGTGAAAGCATTTGGAATTTGGTCAACATTAGTGGTTGAGGCATGGGTTTGTGCACCCCAGAAATTCCTAGCCAAAAGCCCATAAGCCACACAAATGACTTTACAAGGTCGTAATTCAACTTTACCATTGCAAAAGTTATTTGGGGGGTAAATCAACCTATCATTTAAAAAGCTATAGTCATCATCTTCATGGCTCTACATCTGGAGTACAGGAAAAGTCTTTCAGTCTCATAAAAATCTCCACCTGCTGTCTGGTGCTGTACATTCCTCTCCTGGAATAAAACTAGGACCTCTCTTCTATTTTCGTGGCACTAGGCTAGGTGGTTTTATGTACGTCTCCTCAGATAATCCTCAAGTCAATCATAAAGAGAATATCTGATTGCCCCCCTTCACAGATGATTCTCAGAAAAGCTGACTAATGTGACTGAGTTCACCTAGATTAAAAAGGAACAGAGTTGCAATTGGGATCCAGACTCTTTTCACAGAGCATGTACACTGGGAAATACCCCTGCCTTTCTTAGTGAAATATAGTCTTTTCAATACAGATATTTGTGGAAGTATTATAGCAATGATTTTATCCAAATTGGTATAGCTAAAATGTTTCAGGAAAAGAGGAAGAAGAGGGAAAGTGATTGCTAGTTCCCAAGGAGGGGGAGTACTGCTGGAAGGGTAAGTGGTTAGTCTCACCGACTCAGTTCTGTGCCTTGAACAAGTTCTGTGGGAAGGCATTAGTGAGAATTAAAAGCAAACAAACACAAAATCTTCAATTCTTTCCTACTTGGCTATTTGACAGCAAATTCCTCAAGTCTTCCCGCATGTGCCTTTAAAATCCAATTCATCAATATTCTTATGATAGTTTAACAGAGAGAAGTCCAGTCCTATATTTCTTTCTATTTATTGACATTCTCTCCTTAACAAAAACCAAAGACCCTCTTCTTTGTATACCCCTGCTTTTCTGCCAATGGTATGAAATTTGTGGTTCATTTGAGTTGGTCTAAGTATACTTACTGAAGTCAGAGAAGAGGATAATTATTATATACAAATGCATCCTGAATAGTTCCTTTGAGACACCAGCCTCTTGAACCTCTTTAGGGGAAAAAAGCTGTTAGAAAAAATAAAAGTGAGGCTCTTACATGATGGTTAATAGTTTAAAAAATATATTTGTTTCTCATTAACTTCACAAAAATAAACCTGTTTTAGCTTTTTTAAGATAAGTTGTCCTAAAAGGTTATACTATTGAGCAAAATCAAGAAATAATTCTCTATTTCTTCATACACAGGTATACTCACATGCACAGACATACTAACAGACACAATTACATGTACACAGAGACTATAACAGGATCATTCCCTACTTTCTTTTTTTATTATTTTTTTATTTTATCTTTTTCATTCCCTCCTTTCAATGAAATATCCCATATTGTCTGTTTTTTTTAGAATACATTGAAAAAGTAATTTTGGAGAAAAGTTGAAATGATTGAGTCTTAAATGTATTATACCACTTTTAAAACTTTAATAATCCAAGCCTATCTAAAAACTATGTTTGAAGTAATCACTGTTGTGCCTTGTAAACAAGAGGCTGACTGTGTTTAGAAATATGCTTGCATTGTACTGATATCACAATACAGATTTTTCTTTCCTCAGATTGTCTCCAGTGTAAACACACTGCTTGATAAAGATGACAGGAAAGCTAACTTGATTGCTAGGCAGCTGTATTGTTATTACCATAGATAAACACACTTATTTCCTCTTTGGAGTATTCCTAGTAAGGAATTTCTGGACGAGTATAATGTTTTCTTTTGAGTTGATTATAATCTTATTTATTTTAGGTAATCACATAGGTATCCTTTATACTTTTGTAAGACTGAATTTAAAGCAGAGAAAAGTTCAGAGGGAAAAGGTGAGCTATTAAATGTTGTTTTTCAGGGCATGATTAGAAACAGTGATGTTATTATTGGAGTCTTATACAAAAGGAGGAATCAAAATTGTACAACACCAGCGTGTTTCCATCTAGATTATGAAACCTAAGTGTTATCTTGGGATCATGGAGGAGCTTTATTTACAATATCAAGTTTGCTTATGAAACTCAAATAAATGTTTCCAGGAAGAAAAGAGGTAATAATAGTAATGGACCAAACAGTTGTTTATTTTGCACGGTTACCTCTTGATTTTGAAAGAGAGTTATCGTTCTCCTGTGAATCTTATATAAAGCTTACAATTTACTTGCTATAAAAAAATGTTCATTATCCGCAAAAAAACTCCAGATTATGAGGATCAGCAGGCATCAAGAGGGCAGAAATACAGCAGCAGAATTCCGCAGTAAGAAAGCATCAGAGTCCAGTCTGGTTAAATTGTAGGATGTACCTAACAAGGATCATGTTACCTAGGAACTATGGCTTGTGCTTTGGCACTTTCAGATAACTCATGTGCCCTGAGTGTCTTTTTGTGATGAAAAGGAAGGGTTGATTTAGTGGGACCTGAGTAATGGAAAAAATGCTGGCAATAGCACCTTCACCACCACTACGAAAAAACCCATTGGACATTGGACACCTCCCATGTCTGATAACAGCCAGGACTCCCAGAATTGTGATGTCACTTTGAGTATCTGGGTCAGGGCAGAGGTGGTCCTGTCTATAGTATCCATACATGCAAGAGTACTAATACTTGGATAATCTCGTAGAGCCATATATTTGCATCTGGAAAAAAAATCAGTATCCAAAAGAACTATTTCAGCATAGCAGATTAACTGGCCTCCAGTACCATCTACAATGCAGCGGGGAAAGGAAGAAAAAGAGGCTTGTTGCATGTGCCCTTTGGGGCAGTAAAACACTCATCATTCATCTGACACAGACTGTTACCAAACATAGAAGTGAGTGAAGATCCTTCCATATTTGAAGACTATTATTAGTTCTGTCTTGTGAGTGATCGCTTCTTTGCTATCATTAATGATCAATGATAGAACACAGCAACGATGGTGCAGCACTATGGGGTACTCCCACGACGCATTTATTTTCCCCATCACCTTGAGAGTGGTTTCCAAGATTAATTCTTGTGTCACTGCCCCCTTATATTAATTATTGCTGCAGAAGCTCTTTATAATATATCAGGGGTTAGCCACTCTTTTGTTACTTTGATGTGAAGTCCCTAAAGCCTCAGAGATTGAAAACACACAAGCAAACAAACAAAAGAACTGGCAAGACTTTTCAAACACCATTGTGTATACCTTTTTAAAACTAATATCTGTATTATCTGCACCCCCTCTCTCTAATTCCCTTTCTTTCTGCGCTTGTAAGCATGATTTGTTTCATTCATCTATTTCATTCAAGAAATTCAGACACTCGAAGAACTTGGCAGAAAACTTCATCTGAGACAGCAAGCAACCCTCTGATAGAGATTCGATATAACTGTTTGGCAGTGCAGGCTAGTGGCTAGTGAATGCAAAAACAAAACAACTGCTTATGGTAGCAGCACAGATACTAAAACTGGAACCATTCAGAGAAGGTTAGTAAGGCCCCTGAGCAAAGGCAAGTCACAGATTTTCTATTGGCATTGCTGAGTTTTGTGAAACTGTAAATTCTACTCTTCTACCTGATGTTACAGGATGAAATGGCAAGGATATACATCCTCATATGGTCGATAATGGCGATCCCTTATCACAGGTTCCAGAATGACACAAATGCATACAAATAGATTCAGACTTTAATAGATGGAGCTGAATAGAAATTTCAATACTGTTGGGTAAATCTGCTTTGTTCTTTTACCCACTTAAAGTAGAGCAATCATTTAACATTGTAAATAATTTCCCTGTATCTGTGTATGAAAGAAAAGCATCTTATCTGTTGGTTGTTTTTTTAGCCATGTATATTAAAATCACCTACCATAACTTCCTCAAGTGCATGGATTTCTCTCTCTCTTGTAGTCTTCATTATTCAAGAGTGAATAATTCTTGGCTCATGGTATTTACCCCTGCTTATTAACCAAGTATGTACTGGGCAAGTGTATCAGTTTCCTCTGCTGTGTAACAAATTACTACAAATTCAGTGGCTTAATACAACATATATTCATTCTCTCACAGTTTCTATGGGTAGGGACAGGCACCGCTTATCTAGGTCCTTTGCAAGGATGTAGACAATACATCAGACAGGGCCTAGTTCTCATTTTGAGGCTCTACCAGTGATGGATCCACTTCCCAGTTCATTCACATTGTTGGCAGAATTCATTTCCTTTCTACCATAAGAGCAAGGGCTCCAACTTCTTGCTGCCTGTTGGCTGGAGGCTCCTCTTAGCTCCCTGAGGCTGCCTGAAGTTCCTTGACTTTATGAGTCTCTCCACAGGACCTCTCTCAGCTTGGCGCCTTGCTTCCTGAAAACTCTAGCACCACTGGATAGCAAGATGAAATACTATACAATGTATCATATTTGGAGAGCGGACTCCTATCACCTTTGCCAAATTATATTCATTGGAAGCGTATCATAGGTTCTGTCCATACCAAAAGAAAGGGACCCTGGAGAGCACCTTAGAGTCAGTCTGACAGAGCAGCTATCGTGATAAGAACCAGTTTCAGCCTTAAAATCCCAATGAATCAGAATTTAAAATAATGTTACAGGAACAAAATGTTAGATTGGTCTTACCGAAGAAAATGTAAAATAACTATAGGGTATAGAGTTGTCACTACAGTAGTATTATGAAAGCACCATACTCACAGTACTTCCCATTGTAAGAGGTTGGATCTTCAGGGAATAGGAATGTATTCTTAGCTACTTTGACAATGAATAACATGTGACCCTCTTTCCTTGATGAGTGCATTCTGAGTTTCAGGACTCTGAATAACACAGTTTGTACTTAATGTACACCTCACTTGTCTCCATTGTTGACCTGTAACAACCACAGAGGTGATTATATACTAAGTAATTATATGCTGCAGTTAATACACATTTTACCATCTATTTATCCATAGGTCTGTTTTCTCACATAAGCACTTAATTCTATAATATTTAAATCAAAAGCTCCAGGCTTACTAGTCCTTTAGGATGTGACAACAATGGATGAATTATAAGCTATTACGCCAAGGAACAGTGAATAGAGACATGTGGGACCATGTAATACCGGAGCAGCCACATCTGGTGTTTCCTAAAAAATTCCACAACTTCATATATTCCTGTTGTTCAAAGACAGATACTATTTCTGAGTGCCCCTGCAGACCGTAATTGCCACTGTCTACATAGAAAAAGTAATCTCTAAAGTAACCAGGATACATACTCCATAGCAATCTATAATTAGGGCAATCTAAGATATGAGGATACTACATACGAACCCTAATGTAAAGAAGATTTTTTTCCATACCAAAATAACCAATATAAACAATTCAATCTGACCAATATTTATTTATCCACATTAGCTCTTGTTGGGGGACACTTTTTGTGTCTGACATGTAATAAACGTGGAAATTTTCAGCCCACCACTCACCCTACAATGTAACAATGATCATACGACAACTTACTGCATGTGTTTCAGTCAGAATCCTGTCAGGAAAATGATGGCACAATTGAAAGAGGTTGAAGAGAGTTTATTAAAGGGAGGGACAAGATTTAAGAATAGTGAAGCATCTTGCATTAACTACAACCAGAATCTACTTCCATGCCCAGGCCTACAGAGAGACCTGTCCTGTTTAAGAGGGCCACCCGAGAAGAATCTGACCTTAAATAAAGAAAAGCAACATGCTAACATGTGTCCTGCAGGTTAGGAAACAAATATCATAACTCTTCATTTCATGTACCTTTTAATATTCTGCTGGTGTTTCACATTGCCGAACCAACAAGAAGCCACGAGGAAAGAGAACCTGGTGGATATGGTGCATAAATGCTGAGCTCATGAAACACAGAGCAAGGGTGTGTGTGTATGTGTTGGGGAAGGTGAGTCAAAGAATGGATCAGGAGGGGTCAGCAGGGATTATCTTATCACATATCAATGTGTATCAAAACTGAGAGAGTTGTGGAGAATTTTGTCTTATTTTTATTAAAAGTCCAGCTTTTGTCCATGGTCTGAATTCTGTCAGTTTCTTCCTTTTACACCTAGGGATTCAAACATATATTGAACCTTATTTTTTAACATCACCTTAGGAACTGCATCAATCATTTATTTCATTTGTTAATATTCTGACCTCTTTCCAGAAACCATGGGGCTTCTAACAGAGGTTGTTGAAATCTTCAATTATCTTTTAACCATTCATAACTAGAGATGTCCCCAAAGCAGTTTCTAACAGTTTCCATCTTCATACAGGTTGCCTAGCTTAGGATACTTACATAATTCCAAATATTCTGTAGAGGAAGTTCCATAGATTATAAAAAAATAAAATTACCTAAGATTTCTCCACATGGGCTACAAGTCCACAAAAAATTTTCAGAACCCCCTTAAAAAAAATCTACCCAAAATCTAGAGAGACTTTCTGAAGGTTGCCATAAGTTATAGTTTGTTACCTAATGATTTTGCAATCTACCCTTATACTTTTTATGCAAGTAAATTAAAAGACAAGAAGCTCTATGCCCAGATTTGGGATATTACTTTTAAAACGCTTTTTGAGATAGAGTATTTCAAAATTGGCACATAAATTACTGAATGAAATCCTCCAGTTTTATCAATGGAGAGACCAATAACTTCTATATCTAAATTATATTAACTCTAATTCAAATCATTATTCAACATTTTTAAAATTTCTAATCACCCATACACATTTGGATAAATCATTCTCATTTTTTGTCTTCATGAAATCTTTCTTCCACTTTTGAATTAAAAGTTACAACTAAAATCTATGGATCACTTAGTCATTAATGTTAGGACTGTGAAAGCATGCAAACCAATATTTCAGTTCTATTGAATTTTAAGGTTAGCCTTTGTCTGACATTAAACAAGTCCATTTTTATTAATTTTCAATTTTATCATTTCTTATGTAGATGATATTCCTGATCTTTTGTTGTGTTTTTTTAAGTTTTCATTTAAATTTCAATTAGTTAACATACAGTGTAGTAGTAATTTCAGATGTACAATGTAGTGATTTAACACTTCTGTACAACACCCCATGCTCATCACAAAAAAGTGCCTTCCTTAATTCCCATCATCTATTTCACACATCTCTAACACCCTTCTCCCTTCTGGTCACCATCAGTTTATTCTCTATAGTTAAGAGTCTGCTATAAACATCAGGGTGCATGTATCCCTTCAAATTAGTATCTTTGTATTCTTGGGTAAATATCAGTAGTGCCAATGCTGGATCATAAGGTATTTCTAGTTTTAATTTTTTTGAGAAACCTGCATACTGTTTCCCAGAGTGGCTGCACCTCTTTCTCCACATCCTTGCCAACACCTGTTTTTTTCTTGTGTTGTTGATTTTAGCCATTTAACAGGTGTGAGGTAATATCTCATCATAGTTTTGATTTGCATCTCCCTGATGATGAGTGGTGTTGAGCATCTTTTCATGTGCCTGCTGGCCATCTGTGTGTCTTCTTTGGAGAAATTTCTGTTCATGTATTCTGCCCATTTTTTCATTGGATTATTTGTCTTTTGGGTGCTGAGTTTTTTTATTTTTAAGTTTTATTTATTTTTTTTAAGATTTATTTATTTATTCATTCAGAGAGAGCGAGAGAGAGGCAGAGACACAGGCAGAGGGAGAAGCAGGCTCCATGCAGGAAGCCCGATGTGGGACTCGATCCCGGGTCTCCAGGATCACAGCCCGGGCTGCAGGCGGCGCTAAACCGCTGCGCCACCAGGGCTACCCGGGTGCTGAGTTTTATAAGTTCTTTATATATTTTAGATACTAACCCTTTATCGGATATATCATTGCAAATTATCTTCTCCCATTTTAGGTGATTTTTTTTCCTTCACTGTGCAGAAGTTTTTTTGTTTTTTGTTTTTTGTTGTTGTTGTTGTTGTTGTTGTTGTTGTTTTTATGAAATCCCAATGGTTTATTTTTGCTTTTGTTTCCTTTGCCTCCAGAGACCCATCTAGAAGAAAGTTCTTACAGGGGATGTCAAAGAAGTTACAAAGAAGAATTGTGAATTTATTTTTGTGTGTAGTGTAAGAAAGTGATCCAGTTTCATTGTTTTGCACGTTGCTATCCAGTATTCCCAAAACCATTTGTTGAAAAGACTATTTCCCATTGTACATTCTTTCCTGCTTGGTTGAATATTAACTGGCCATATAGTTGTGGGTTTATTTCTGGGTTTTCTATTGTGTCCTATTGATCTATGTGTCTATTTTTGAGCCAGTGCTATACTATTTTGATTATTACAGCTTTGTAATATAACTTGAAATCTGGAATTGTGATGCATCCAGCTTTGCTTTGCTTTTTTCAAGATTGCTTTGGCTATCTGAGGTCTTTTGTGGTTCCATGCAAACTTTAGAATGGTTTATTTTAGCTCTGTGAGATATGTTGATATTTTGATAGGGACTGCATTATGTGTAGATTGCTTTGTGGATTATAGACCTTTTTAACAATGTCTGTGTTTCCAATCCATGAGCATGGGATATCTTCTCATTTCTTTGTGTCATCTTCAATTTCTTTCATCAGTGTTTTATAGTTTTCAGAGTACAGCTCTTTCTCCTCTTTGGTTTTAGTCCTAGGTATCTTATTGTTTTAGGTGCAATAAACAGGATTGACTCCTTAATTTCCCTTTCTGTTGTTTCATTATTGGTACATAGAAATGCAACAGATTTCTGTATATTGATTTTGCATCTGCAACTTTGGTGAATTCATTTTTCAGTTCTAGTAGTTTTTTGGTGGTGTCTTTCAGGTTTTCTATGTACAGCATCATGTAATCTGCAAATGGTGAAATTTTTACTTTTTCTTTTCCACTTTGGATGACTTAATTTTTTTGTTGTCTGATTGCTGTGGCTAGGACTTCCAATACTATGATAAATAGAAGTAGTAAAAGTGGACACCCCTATCTTATTCCTGCCCATAGAGGAAAAGCTCTCAGTTTTCCCCTATTGAGAATGATATTAACCAACGGTTTTTCACAAATGGCCTATACAATTTGAGGTCTGTTCCCTATAAACTTATTTTTGAAGACTTTTAATGATAATGGAAGTTGTATTTTGTCAAATGCTTTTTCTGTAGCTATTGAAATGATCATATGGTTCTTATCCTTTCTTTTATTAACACGATGTGTCACATTGATTGATTTGCAAATATTGAACCACATTTGGATCCCAGGAATAAATCCCACTTGATTGTGGTTAATAACTTTTTTAATGTATTGTTGGATTCAGTTTGCTAAGATTTTACTGAGAATTTTTACATCTATGTTCATCAGGGATATTGGCCTTTTTTGGTGGTGTCTTTACCTGGTTTTGGTATCAGGGCAATTCTGGCTCATAGAATGAATTTGGAGGTTTTCCTTTTTCTTCTATTTTTTGGAATAGTTTGAGAGGAATAGGCATTAATTCTTCTTTAAATATTTGTTAGAATTCACTTGTGAGGGATGCCTGGGTGGCTCAACGGTTGAGTGCCTGCCTTCTGCCTAGGGTGTGATCCTGGAGTCCTAGAATTGAGTCTCACATCAGGCTGCTTGCATGGAGCCTTCTTCTCTCTCTGCCTATGTTTCTGCCTCTCTCTGTGTGTCTCTCATGAATAAATAAATAAAATTTAAAAAAAAATAAATCACCTGTGAAGCCATCTGGTCCTGGACTTCCGCTTATCATGAGTTTTGTTGTTGTTGTTGTTGTTTTTAATTTCTGATTCAATTTCTTTACTAGTAATTTGTTCAATGTTTTTATTTCTTCCTGTTTCAGTGTTGGTAGTTTATATATTTCCAGGAATTTGTCCATTTCTTCCAGTTTTCCCAATTTGTTGGCATAAGGTTTTCATATTCCTCTAATTTTATTTCTGCTTGTTGGTTGTTATTTCTCCTCTCTCATTTGTGATTTTACTTCTTTTTGTTCCTTTCTCTTTTCTTCCTGATAAGTCTGACTATAGGACTGTCAATTTTATTAATTTTTTCAAAGAACCAGCTTCTTGTTTCATGATCCCTTCTATTGTGTGTGTATGTGTGTGTGTTTGATTTGGTTTGGTTTGGTTTTTGTTTTACTTTTAGTTTCTATATAATCTATTCCTGCTCTGATCTTTACTATTTCCTTCCTTCTGCTGGTTTGAGGCTTCATTTTTTGGTCTTTTCTAGCTCTTTAGGTCTCTTGTGACCATCTTTGTTTTAAAGTCAGTTTATCTGAAAATTATTAAAAATTATATAAATTAATAAAGTCTAGTTTGTCTGATATAAGTATTGCTACTCTGGCTTTCTTTTGACATCCATTTCCATAAATGTTTCTCTGTCCCCTCACTTTTAAACTGCAGGTCTTTAGGTCTTAAATGAATTTTCTGTAGACAGCATGTCGATGGGTCTTGATTTTTTATTCACTCTGATGCCATATACTTTTGATTGAAGTGTTTAGCCCATTTACATGTAAAGTGATGATCAATAGATAAGGATTTACTGCCATCTTCTTACTTGTTCTGTCATTGTTTCTGAAGATTTTCTCAGATCCTCTCTTGTCTTTTTAGGGGCTCTTCAGACAGATTGCTATTTCCACACTCTCTGCCCCTGGGTCATTTGTCTGCCTTCTCTCCAAGAGCAGAAGTGTGCCTATGGGCTCTATCCCAGCCAAGCTGACTAACTTTTAAAACTCCAGGTTTTAAACTCCACTAGTTACAAGAACTCACAAAATTCAGCCTCTCTTGTTTTCCAAGCCAATGTTTTGGGGAAATATTTTCTTTGTGTGTTCCACTGTGCACTCCTCTCTCTCTTGCCCTTTTCTTGCCCATGACTCCTTCTTTTTTATAGCACCTGTGATCCATTTCTCCCCTAAATTCCATCTCCAAACTTCTACTTTTTTCATTGTGACCTCTTCTCTCCTTTCAGTTATGGAGTTTGTTCTGTCCGTCTTCAGGTCTATTTCTGGGGTATTTAGGATGATTTAATAGCTATCCAGTTGTATTCATAAGACAAGGCAAGCCGAGGTCCTCTTATTCCACTACCATCTCCCAAAATATCTTGTGATTTTGGTATTGTGCATATAAATAGTGTTTTGTAAATGTCAAACTATTGAGCATAATGGTGAATAATTGCAAAAGGAATATTAGGTGAATGAGAGAATTTTTTGTACTTTTACAGAAAAGTCTACCATATGTATACACATATTAGCTCGATATTATGTGGGGTTTTTTGGTTTATTTTTCAAATAGATGGATTTCTTCCTAAAGCAGTGTGCCTAGGACAACTTTTATTTCCTTCTCTAATTACACTTATATCATTTAAGATTTTTTTCCTTTAAGCACAATATCATAAAATTTACCTTAAGCAAAATTGTTTTTTACCTGACGTGATACTTACTCCATTAGTATTCTGATAAACAGAACAATGAAAAATCATATGTAGTTTAAAAAAATAGTTAGAATAATATAGTGTGTTTTGAAGTTATGTAACCAGTAATTAGTAGCAGTAGTAGTAGTAGTAGTAGTAGTAGTAGCAGCAGCAGCAACAATGAGGATATTTGCAAAACTCTAAAGATCATATTAAGTGGTTGGAATATTTTAAACCATAATCTTGCCTTTTAAGTTTTTCTTTTAATTTTATTTGTTTATTCATGAGAGACACATAGAGAAAGGCAGAAACATAGGCAGAGGGAGAAACAGGCTTCCCACAGACAGCCTAATGTGGGACTTCATCCCAGGACCCCAGGAACACACCCTAAGCTGAAGGCAGACACTCAACCACTGAGCCACCCAGGCATCCCTTGCCTTTTAATTTTTTCTTTTTTTTCTGCTTTCATACCCACACTTTTTCCATAGAGTTGACAGATTGGAGACTCTAGAAGGCATTCTTATTAAGTGATGGAAGAGAAAATGCATGGGTAATTGGCAGCCTATCGTGGACGGTAGCTTTCTTAGCCACACTATAGGATAAGTAGGTATTTGAAATAGCTAAAAATATTAAAAGATACCACCTTGTAACTGTCTTTTTATTTATTATTTTTTTGTTTTCCTCAAGCAAATTTTTTAAAATTTCTGATTCTTAAATGATACTTGTTTTCTATTTTTAACTGATTTTAATTAGCCTTCTCTTCCACAACTTCGGATGAGAGAGAGAGAGAGAGAGAGAGAGAGAGAGAGGCAAAGACATAGGCAGAGGGAGGAGCAGGTTCCATGCAGGGAGCCCGATGTGGGACTCCATCCCGGGACTCCAGGATTATGCACTGGGCCAAAGGAGGCACTAAACTGCTGAGCCACCCAGGGATCCCCGTGGCATAAGCTTTCAAAAAAAAATTAAGACTTTCCAAAAACTGATTCCTTCCTTCAGGTTTAGTCTTATTTTTCTACCCTATATTCACTTTCATGCATCCTGTGCTTTAAGACTACTAAATGTATCATCTTGCTTCCCAAAAGGCTCTTCCTTGATGGTACCATGACTTTTATATGTGTTCCCCCCCGACCCAGTTAATCCTACAGTACTCTAAGTAACTTCTAATAGCTCTTACTGCACTCCATTATAATAGCGTATATATGCCTATACTTTCCAAAGGAAGGAGAATGATTTGAAGATGGGAATATCATCTAATTCTTCTTCATGTCACCAGCGGAGTAACTCATGGATATAGGATACAACAAAATGTTTATGAATAAGTTAATTGACCAACAGAAAAAAACTTGAAAGGTCTAGGAGAATGCTTCCCAATGCAGTTACAAGAATTTACTGATACTTTGTCAAGCAGAAGAAATCAACCTGATTCTTATCATGGTCACAGTGTTGTATACAGGAAAGTGGGTGAACATTTGGGACAATTGATAGAAACTTGTATCTTTTTGTTTATAGTTTGAATCAGAAAGGTTATATCAATGTCTGATCTTATCTGTAATTTTCAACAGTTTTCTAGGTTTCAGCAAATATCTCTTCTATTCACAAGAGGGAAAGAGGCCTAGAATAAAATATTATGCTTTATTTTTGTAACAGAGAGAAAAATTAGTATTGGCCAATTCAGTCATAACTTGTATTTTGAAATTGTTGGAAATACAATTAGAAAAAAACAATACAAAAGCCATATTGATTTAATGTCACTATTTTAGCTAGAGTCAGTCAAAAGGAATCCATAAGCATGCTACATACTCATTGCATATTTGTTATGCTTTCCACATCAAAATGATAATACTGTTCTTTTTTTTTTAATACTGTTCTTTTAAAGAACAGTATTCTTATAAATATGATTGTAAAGTAAATTTATTGTCTTATTTATACAGCAAAATACTAAATGGGAAAAGAAAAATATTATATATATATATATATATATATATATATATTACATGCAGTACACATACCTATACACATATATGTACACCTTTTCCTCCCATCAGAAGAAAATAGAGTTTGATATATGTGAAAAAAACATATTTAAAAATACCAAGAAAGTTAAAAAATATTTAAAAGAAAATTAATAAGAGTTAGTTGAAAAAAAGAAAAAGATTAAATTAGAAGAGTGTCTTTTTGAATATCTTATAAATTCTTTGGTCATTCATATATTAGTATAATTAGTATTTAAAGTACTTTTTAAAAAGAAAGAATATTAAGTAACACAACTCAGCAAAGACATTTCTCTCAATGAAGAGAAATGAAGGCATGATATCCTAGAAACTCAACTTCCCTATTAGTAATTCCTAGCCCATATCTTAATATCATATGGCTAGTAAAACCACATCATCTTTTATTCTTGAGTTTCTAATTCAAATTGAATCCAATGTTACATTATGTAATATCAAGCAACATTTCTGTCTGGGTGGTACTAAGCTATTAGAAGTTAATTAGAATACTAAATCTCATATTAATACAAATCTCATAATCAACATGTGTTTAAATATAGTCTACAGTCTTCAGGTAAAACATGGCATGTGGAATTCAAGTCCTCTACTACTTTCAAAAACACCTCTAAAATATCAGTTACATATTTTAAAAACAATAACACAAAAACAAATTGAAAAAGAGAGGGATAAAAGTGATTAAGAGATGTCAACAAAGTTTTGGAAGATGGAAGATGGATGAATTAGCAAAGTAGAAAAATCTGAATCCTTTGTGCCAGTAGCTTAGATAATTGGATGTGTGCCAATTCACTCCCACCACTTGTATATGGGAGGAAAGGAAAGTGCTTAACTCTGGAAACAATAGGATTATTTGAAGTTTTTAGGATATACTTAGATCACCAAATCCCTTCATATGTTCATATATGAACATGACTATGGGACCACGTAGAAAGGATTTTTCCCACAAAAGATCAGAAGTATATAGTATAGAAAAAAATAATTATTATTTTTTCAGAAAAAAATAATTAAAATCAAAGCTATCAAAACAGAAAAGTCTGAGAATGAAGCCCTGGTCAGAAATCATGAAAAAACAAACTCAAATATCCTTTCCAGACACCAAGTCCCTACTCCCAGGGTATCAGAACTAGGAGTTCAATTGGAGTATTTTTTGGAAAAGCACAATGCCCCTGAGAAAATAGCCACATAAAAAAATATGCCGGAGTTGTCATTCCAAAGTAAAGCTATCTCATTACCCATCATCCTATCATAAAGCCTCTCCCCACATACTCACACACATATACCAAGACAGAACTTCCTATAAAAACTTTTTTATGGTGCCAATTAGTTTTCAAAAATCAGATATGTGAAGAACAGTTTTAACTTAAAAGAGAACAAAACAAATAAATATGCAAATAGAGATATGAATCCTAAAAAAGAGAGAATAACTAAAGAAAAACTAAAGAATCCTGTGTATTAAAGTATTATAGCAGATAAGCAAAAATACAAAAAGGAGAGGTGAAAAATGACATTAAGAAAATTTCCCAGAAAAATAACCTAAAAGAAAAGTGATGGTGAGTGAGAAAAAAATTTTAATGAGAGAATTAATCTAAGATATCCAACATCTGTAATGATTTCCAAAGAGATCACAGAAAATCTGAAAGAATGAAAACAGCAAAGATATAATAAAAGAAAATTTCCCTAAAACTGAAGGACATAGTTCTTCAGATTGAAAGATCCAGTGACTGCTCAACATATGGATTTTTTTTTAAGAGCTCCTGTGAAGCACATCATAGGGAAATTATGGAATAACCAGGCCAAGGATTTTAAGTCCAAGGATTGTAGGCAGCAGAGAGGGCATTGATGATCATAGGTCCCATATTAAGGAATGGAAATAAAAACGGCAATGTAGTTCTCAAAATAAGATTGAATATTTGGATGCTAAAAGACAAGACAGCTTCAAACTTATACAGAGAAAAGAATTTCCAGGTTAGAATTCTGTATCCATTGAAGCTATCAATAGAATGCAAAGGTGCAGTAAAGGCAATTTCACACAGACAAAATATTTTAAGAATCACTTCCTATCTACTCTTTGACAAGAAACTACTGGAGGATATACTTAAACAACACTTAGGAGTAAATCACAGAGAACAAATCAAAGATTCAAGAAACAAGAGGCCAGATACAGAAAGGGTGGAAAGAAGTCCCAAGAAAACAGCTATACATTGGCATCTAAAGCAACAGATTCAAATTAGAGTGGGCGGTAAAGGTATGGAGGTCTCTGGAAAGTTTGCAGCCATTTCTGAATGTTTAGAAATAAATATTGATAAGTTTGTGCTAGTTCTATTGGACTATTTTAGAAAAAGAAATGAGGACCGAGTACACATACACACACACACACACACACACACACACACAAAATAAGCTATGTAAATTTTAAACATGTGTCAAGAACTTATTAAAAGAAATATGTATTTATATAACACACACAATATTTCCCTTACATTCTGTTATTTGCAGAGGCTTTGGAGGGTGATGGGGATTAAATTCTTCCTGTTCCTCTTTCACCCTGAAATACCATTGGAGCTGCCAGCTAACACAAATTAACTTGGCATGGAAAACAAAATCAAATGGTTGAGGATGGAAGCGTATGGCTTAAAAGGTCTATTTAATCTATTGGGGTTAAATTTTTACATTTCCCAAAACACATGACCATATATTTCAATGTATACCTTTACTCACACCTTACCCATAATTTGAAATGAATAATAATTTATCATTCCATTTCTCTCTTTAATGCATGTGGATGGGAACATATACTCTCTTAACTTTGTGCTTTAAAGCAATCATAAAGTCAGAAGAGGTTAACATAAGATGAACTTATGTTTTTTATATCTGGCTGTGAATAGACAAATTATTAAATGTTCCAAATAGTCAGCTTTCCATACCTCCACATGGTATAGGCCCAGGTAGAGGAAGAGAGGTAGGCTTACTTATGAATTTTTACCTTGCTGTACTAAATGTAACTATCACCCACCAATCTTTTAAAAAATAATTTATTTCCTTTTTTTCTTATACCCAGGTATTATCTCATTAAATAAGGGGTTTTTTTCTGCTCTAAAAAAGAAAAGACATTGAAAAAAATTTTAGGGTTATTTAAACTACAATTAATTATTCTATCGATTTCTTACTATTATAAAGTGTGAAACTTTTTTCTTTAAATATCAGGGAAATGGATTTAAAATCTCAATAATGCTTCCTAAAATTAGTGATTAGGCCAGCAGGCAGATGCTTACATAATATTTTTTTTTCTAATTTCAAGGTAAAAATAACAGATAGATTATGTGAATAAATATGGTAATTGAAGCCCAATGGGAATTGCAAATTAATAGTTCAATCTCCATTTTAACAAGAAGAAGGCACTTACAGAGATAGAACTCTGGGGATCAGTGACTCTTCAGAATAGCATTAGCCTTTAAGATCGAATTCATAAATACCAAGGGAATGGATGACTCTTGCTTTGTCTATTACCCAAACTTAAAGAGAGTTCCTTTTAGAAATTGTGTATTTTGTTCATTCTTAAGAAGAAGAGCAGGAAGAAGAAAGGAGAATGAGGAGAATCTAAATTTGTAAATTATCCATCAATATATTTGCCCTTATAGACTTTCTCTATTGTAAGAACCTAGAATGATAGATTCAGACTTTAATACTGAAAATCATATTACAGCATCAGTCAGATACACCTCTAATCCTTCTTTTGACAGCTAAATTCATATGCTTCAGACATGACAGTGAAAGAAGTCCTCCTTGAATCAGTGGTACTGTGCTCCATTCTAAACCAGACAGTAGCCAGCTTATGGTTCATTGATGCATTTCACTCTATGAAGATAAAAAGTTATTTAATTTATGAGGAAGCCAAAAAAATCCAGGTTGTTCAGGAAGAAGCCCCAAAAGTTTGCTAGCAAAGGAAATTCCTGAGCTCTATTTTACCCAGATAATCATTTAATGCATGGGTTGTTGTTTTTTTTTTTTTTCCTAAAGCAAGGACAACAGTTTAGTGAAGCTAATTAATTGGTCCAGAATAGTAGACCAGCCATTGGATGATGAGAAGTATGAATTTTTCTTCCAGACATTACCCAATTATGATAAGAAAACTTGACTTGCTCTTCTCAGAAGAAAAAGTATCTCCCATTTAAGATAGTTATAGTTATAGCCACTGAAGCTTGCTAAAATGTATTAGAGAATAATAAAGTGAACTTTATTAAAAGATACCCTTGGGAGCAATCCCATCATCCTCTACAACTGAGAGCAGCAGAAATTGTCTACTGGCTCTTCTCATACTTAGCTTTTTATAGAAGCCTTTTTACCAAATGGATCGGGGGAGTATAATTGCAGTCACCTCTTTAAATGATCTATCAGTGTTGAGTGGCTCAATCAGGATACAGATTAATTTCATTCCTCCTTGTTTTGTTCATCAGTTATTTCAGATAAGAAGTTCCTCTCTCCCATATGAAAAGGCATTCATTATCGTCAATGAGGATATTATTCATTAAGCACCTACTCTGTGCCATTAGCCATGGTACTTTCAGTTACATGTGCTATTTCTTACTTCCACAACAGCCAGATAAAGTAATTACCATTTTATCCTTATTTCATAGGACAGGAAATTGGGACTCATATCAAGTTTTCTGTTTCTTCTGTATCATTAAAAATGCTAGTAATCATTAAAAATGATACATAATGTTGGCTAGGTTATTATTCAGGTTCCCTAGTTGTTGAACATACTGCCATTTCAACCGATGGAAACAAATTGCAGCCATAACAAAACTATTTTGGATCTTTCCTCTTACAAGTCTACTCAAAATACATGCACTAGAGGGCATAAAGACAGTGTAGCTAATGAAGGAATGAGTGATTCCAGCAAATGATGCTATGGTCTGTAATGGGTTTAACACCTGGCAGATAATGCAAATGGCACTGAAAATTAGCTCATTTTTGGCTTCTCCATGCCCTGTTCAATTGAATAAATCGTGCATTGAAATAAGCCAAATTTTTTGTATACACACATGTTTTGAATCTGAGCTATGGCTCAGTTCGTTGCAATTACTTCAGAAAGAGTAATTTCATTAACTTGTCCCTCTCTTCTAGCTCCATCAAGATATGCATTTTATGGGTTCTAGGGAAGGTTTATTTTTCAATCCCACCTCTTGTCCATGGGCAGTTTTGCCTTCTGTTCTCTAATTTGCATTGTGGTTGTATCATCTAAATATAAATTTATTTTCTCCTTGGCATTTTTTTACCTTTTAAGTATGAGAATGATCCATATCGCTAAAGAATGTCAGGAAGGGAAACATTTGGGAAGAATTATATGGGATGTAGTCATCCCCGATCTTGATCATCCTATCCACCGAGCCAAGTAAGAGAACAGTCACAGAGGGTTATTGCCAGAAGTTTAGAATTCCTGGGTGTTTACAACACAGATAGGTGATTTAAAATTGCTGTGGTTATATAGTCCCAGCAAGCACCACGTTGAGACACTTGAAAGATAGGAGGAAGATAAGGATATAAAGTATTTGTTTTATATGGTATTTAAAAAAATATTTCATGTGCAACCTAAAGATATTTTAAAGATTTTTTGTGGCATATTATTAGACTTTAAAATGGAGTAAGATAATACAGGTGCTTCCTAAATTATAGATTACATGGATAAGAATAATATTGAATGTCAAGACATTTAATAATTTGGGGTCTGGGTTGACATTAGCATTTTACCTTAAATTCTTTTAAAGAACAAAACTGGAGTATAAGAGGTCAAAGTCCATAAAAACACACAAAGATTTCTCTAAAGGAGAAATATAAAATGCCTTTATTTTCAATATTGGTCTTTGCAGTACAGCAAAGGCTTTATGGCTAGATGGGGCCATTCCAGAGTTTGGGTCATTTAAGGGTGCAGTAGCCATAAGGCCAGTAAGTTGGGTAGCTTGCTTGAAAGCAACAAAATCACCCAAAGATTTTATTGATGTATTGCCATGCCTCTACTTGTTGTAATGCGATCGGGTGTTCGGAGATTATATTTTTTTATTCTACTTCTAGAGATAAATCTTCAATATTCATGGCAAGAGGGGAAAGGCCTTTTACCAGCTATCATAAGCCAGTTAAAACACACATGCTAGTTACGAAAACCTGGATAAGGAAATTCAGCTCAAAGGAGCAGGTATTTAGTCAAATTTCTTGCTAATGGTGCTATAACAGCTTTGCTTGCCATTCAATTTTACTGAGTATTGCTAAAAAATACCCCAACAATGGAGGTGAGTGGATGAATATTTAACTGGCATCACATAAGAGCACCGAAGATGATTGGATGCAGTTGACAATTGTTACCAAAGGACCAGTCCTATCTTAGTTTATATGCCTTGTATACTTACTTCCCCAAACCACAAATTGTATTTATATTAAAGAACAGTATTTTTCTTGTCTTTTACCACACTTTGGCACTTTAGAGGCCAAAAACACAAGTAGATGCATTTTAATAGTTGGGGCCAGCAGAGGGAGGCTTTGGGTTACAGGACAGGCCCAGGTGCAAGACACAGACTGTCCAGACTGTTCAGAAAGTCATTGTTTCAGATTCAGCTATTCTTGTTTCAGTAGCTCATGGAAGAATAAAGAGAAAACAAAAGGAACTAGAATCTGCTACCACAGTGGCTTACTGAGGTCAGGTAGTCACTTTAAAGTAATGTAAGTTCAAAGTACTGGGACAAGATCCGGTAGAATATGATACGAAATAAATATTTCAATAATAGGGGGCTCCTGGGTGGCTCAGTGATTGCGCGACTGCCTTTGGCTCAGGTCATGATCCCAGGGTCCTGAGATCCAGTCCTGCATCAGGCTCCCTCCAGGGAGGCTGCTTCTCTCTCTGCCTGTGTCTCTGCCTCTCTGTCTCTCATGAATAAATAAATAAAATCTTTAAAAAATATATTTCAATAATAGTTCACTGTCAGGAGGTCCAAACACAATTATCTAATGCAGTCTGAAAGCCACAATGAGCCAGTGGTGTGTTGATAAACCAGTTTTCTAGAGGTAAAAAGCATTTGATGACTTATATGGTTTAGTTTTACTGTGGCTTATTTCCAGCTATGGCTCCACTCACAAAATTCTTGAATATTTAACAACAGGCTTTTGCAAGCCAGTGAGATTAGGATCCAACATATCACTGAAAGTAACATCCCAACTCTAAGGAGAGAGGTAGCACAAGGAAGCCATATGGACAGATAGTACATCAGAGGGACTCTTTCTTGATGAGGTGTGGGCAGGCAAGGACCCAACGTCTTGAAAAGAGCCTGTTAAGCAAGAGCAGCTTTCTCAAGTTCTAGAGGGAGTAACATATTAAGCAGATGGCAAAGACATGGATTTGGGCACAAGGGGTAAGCAGAAGTAATCATATTTTTAGGTCAACAAATAAGTTGTTGAGATTAGAAAAAAAGTTCTTGTTATATGTAAAATATCAATCAATACAAAGTAGATATCATAAAGGACCTAATCACTGATGTGGGAAATTCTATCTGTAAAGCTATACCTCTGTACTATAAATTCTTACTTCTATAGGCATATAATTAATTATAAATACCAGCCATAACTTCCAAAGATGACAAAAAAGTTTATATGATAGGATAATTAATTTTATTTTTCACTGTTACTGACATAGCCACCCTTTGAATTTTGTTTCTGCAAATTGGTCTGTAATATGAGCTGACTAATTAACAACTTGATCATTACTTGCCTTCCATCTAATTCTTTTCAATTTGTTAATTTGTACATGGCAATTTTTAATATACTTTTGTGCCTCAATATTAAAATACACAAATATGATTTTTCTGAAAAAAAATTTGTGGTATTTTTTATATTGAATATTTTGTTTCTTTACCTTACTATTTCCTTGTTATTTGGATAAGATACATATCCTATTTTTCTATATAATATACTATGAGATTTTATGACTCCAACTTTGTTAATAGTCCTTGTAGAGCAAAGGAAAAACCTTAGCTGTGATAAGTAGAGTAATTTGATTAAAATTCCAGAACATTGTGATATAAAGGCTTTTACCTGCCCCCTCCCCCAACACACACAGAGGATGTTAGTGTTAGAAAACAATTACTGCATGCAGCAGTCCAGTGGGCAGAAACTAGACAGTACTCATTAGAGGAGAACAATTCTGAAAGGAATAAGAAGAATAGAAGAAGAAAAAAAATGGGCTGACTTTCTATTTTTACTCAGAATAATGTGAGCTAGAAACTAGCATGGAAAAGTGGATTTCAGAAACCAGAGGGTTATAGCGATCAGAGGCTGCAGATTGATAGACTTCCCAAGTTGATTTGTGAATCATTCCTTTAGAATCTTGAATGTGTTCTTCCCACCATAGCAGTGTAGTTCAAAATGGTGTTCCAAAAATCCTGTCAAAATCCTAAAATAGCTCAAATTAAGCTGATGGAAGCTGTGAGCCCTGGGTTCCCCTAACTTCTAAATCTCTAATATTTAAACCCTGATCCAGAGCTTTAAGTATTGAATCCAGAGAGGACTTTCCATCCCAATTTTCTCAGGTGCCTGGAGTAAACAGGCAAGAGGTTCTCTTCTGGAGCAAGTGTCCTGATTGTGCAAATGAAAATGTTATGTTGGAGTCCTAGATTTGAATGCCATTTCTATGACCTACTAGTGGTGTAACTTTGTATGAGTCAGTCTTTCTGAGTCTTACTCTCCTGATATGTGAAAGAGGGATTTAACTCACAAATTCAGAGACAGTCTAAAGGCACTTGGTGGAACTTCAGTTCCAAAGATGTAGGGATATTGTCTCTTTTGCTTATTGCTGCATCTGCAGGACCTAGAATAGTACTTGGCGTAGAATTCTGTATAAAATGTTTCTGTTGAAAGTCTTACATATACATAATACATTATGTTGAAAGAATGGATGCATGCATCAACATCACTTCATAAATAACATGTGCCTTTAATTTTCCCACCTTTTCCACCACCTGTGGTAGTTTAAGGGGTTATTGGCAAAGGTATACCCTCTGGAACTGGAAGGCAGGAAACTGAATGTTCTTGGATGGGCTTTTTGTTAGCTGAGCATTTTGTAAGCATTTTGTTAGCTTACATTTATAATGTAAGTTAGGGCTCATCTGCAACACTGGCATCTCCCAGTGACCTCTCCATTGTGATTATGCTTCTGGCCAAAATCCAGCAGGTTATTTTGCATGGTTTGGCTCAGGTAAGACTATCACTCATATTGTTATAAAGGGTCTCCTCAGGTTAAGCTTTCTATACAATACACCCATGCTAATATGCCCAATGTGGTATTTCTGCTTAGCAAGGTGTAATTTGGTCGAATGAGGGCTGCCTGTATGTTTAGCAGTCAGACCTGCCTAATAGCCATCTAAGGTAAAATTCATCAATTATGCTAAAATGTTTGTTTTTAAAATGTCAGGTGTCCAGATGGTGCCATGGCAATGGGGGTCATTAAAAGTGCTTAGACACACAGAGTCTTAATAAAGAAATGTTCCTGGTAGTTGTATAGGTCTCTAGCAAAAGCAGATTTTTTAAAGAAGGTTAATAGGTTGAAGTGTCATAAAGGCCAGTTGAAACAAGCACCTTGAGATGAACCATGATAGGACTCTGCATCATGTGCTAGTTCTATTATGATAGGACTCTGCTTAAATCTTTCCACTTTTGTGTCTCTTCTATCCACTCCTACTTGCCCATCTTCATCCAGGAATTCCCTGTATTGTACTCCAAAATGACTTCGTAAATAAGAGAATTTATGTTAACGAAGTCCAACAATGATGCTGTTATTGGAGTTTACTTAATTAAAGATGTTTACAGAGTTTTGGATGTTAGTAGGACTGCTTTTCTAAAATAATGTCCTTCAATTCCATTTGAAGAATTGTTATGCCAGTGACAGTTTGCCCAAATGATAGAATATTATGGCTGTTAACATTTTTCACAAATAAGGAAATGAGGAAAGAAATGAGAATTGGTGCAAGAAACTGGGAAAGGACTCTGAGAAGTATTTTGTTTTGTTTTTTTAATTTTTAAATTTATGGTCAGGTTTATAGAAGTATAACTTACAAGTGTAAAATACACCCTTTTTTGCAGTACATTTTGAACATTGACATACACAGTCATGCAACTACTACCTCCACCAACATAGAAAACAATTCCATCCCTGCTCCAAATTCCTTCATGGCTCTTTGTAGCTTTTGCCTCCCCACACCTCTACCCCTAGCAGCAATTGCTGTGGTTTTCCTTTTTTAGCATGCCCTATCAGTACAGCCATATAACATGTAGCCTTACGTGTCTGGCTTCTTTCACTTAGCACCATTCATTTGAGATCCAACCCTGTTGTTCTGTGTATCAGTAGTTTGTTTTTTAACTAAGTAAGATTCCAGGTATGGATGTATTGCAGTCCATTTATTCATTCCCCAGTTGAAAAATCTTTTGGGTTGTTTTCAGCTTGGGTGATTATGAATTAAAGCTGCTATAATATAAAGTATTTTGAGGTAACGTAAGTTTTATTTTCCCTTGGGTAAAAACTTGGAAGTGCCAGGAGTGGAATAGTTGGGCTGTATATTAACTCTATGTTGTATGTTAAGAAGTTGCCAACTGTTTTCCAAAGTGGCTGCATTCTTAAATTCTATTAGCCATGCTTGATGGTTCCAGGTTTTCCATACCTTCACCAGCAGTTGGTATTGTCTGTGTTTAGTTGTTGTTATTTTTTGTTATTTGATTTTAGCCATTCTGAGAAGTATGTCATGGTATCTCATTGTGATCATTTATTAACTAGGACAAAGGTATTGAATCTAAGTCTAGAAATACATGTTTAATAAAAGAAACAGATTTTCCTTTTTGAGTCCACTCGATAGTGTCACGTTGTCTCAGTTTGCTCTCTCAGCTCATGAAAATAGCCTTTTATACTTCACAGCGTTGTAAAATATAAACTAGTGTGATGCATCCTAAAGAGAAATTTTAGGAACCAGTATGTATCACTGCAAAACCTGAAGCTTCTGTAAGTTAGCTCTGTTCTGATTCTTTGGTAAGAAAACAGAAGTTGAGGGCACCTTCGATGTTGGAAGAATCAGATTTTAACTCTTCTGTGGGTGTAAATGTTCTGGTTATTAAATGATATGGTAACACTATTTTGAATAATACTCCCCCAAGAGGGTAAGTAGAGGTGCCAAACTGCTGAGGCTCTGTAAAAGCCTCATATGTCATGTGTTAATTTGAAGAGTAGCTTGACCCACCATAGCAATTTTCAAATATCCCCATAAGAAGAACAAATAATGAAAATCAGCATCACCATAGGAAGTTTCAACATGATCAATATATCACCCATTTGTTTTTTCTTTCCCCCAATATGGTTGTAGGAAAGAACATCATCCCTTTATAGTATATCCTTGACATTATAACATTTCACTTATAAATATATCTTCATGTATCTCTAATGAATAATGATTTTTAACATAACTCCCATGTCATACCTCATAGAATACCATAATGATGTAATATTATCTAATGCCCAGTACCGTGTTCAAATTTTCCTGAGTCGTTGGATTTGGTTGTCATGTTTGTTAAGTCTCTTAAGTTTCCTCTGCCTTTTTAAAAATGCCACACATTTATTGAAGAATATTCTATATCTCCATATAATATTTCTCTCATACATCCTTGTGGTTTTGTTAAAGATGTTTCTGTACCCTCATGTCTCCTATATCTGGTAGTTAGATTTAGAGGTTCTTTCAATTCCTTGACTAATTATAGTAGGGACAGTAGGAGGGCAGATTTAGAGATTCAAAAATCACACCACCACCACCATCTTCCCCCAACACTGCAGAATAATTGCAGGATGTTCCCTTTAGCTTAATCTCACTCTGTGGGATACAAGTAGAGGAACCAAGGGCATTTTCTGTTGCACGTAAGATGAAAACCACATTCTTTAGCTTGATGCTCCGAGTCTGACACAGACCAGTCCTACTTTTCCAAATGTCTCTCAATATTACCCAACATGAATCCTTCACTCTTTCCTGTTCATCCTTTTCACCTTGCCTTTTCTCATGAGATCTCTCAGTACGAAAAAAAAAAAAAAATCTAATTATATGTGTCTCAATATTTGTCCTGATCTCTCACTGTGGCCAAAATCCCTTACCTTGTTTTTTGGCAAACAGTACACTTCCACCACCCTCCCCTTGCCTGGAATCCTCAGATCTGATACCCCAATCACCCCATCAAAACTATCCACTGAATTACTCTCTAGTCTCAAATTCCTTTCTCTCCGATCCTTTCCTGTATTTGCATAATTGCCCCATTGAATTTAGTAATCTGTTAGATTAAAAAACAAAAATCCTTTGATTAAATAAATTAAGTAAAAGAAGCTCATCTTCATTGACATCTACAGCCTGCCTGCTAAGCACTGTCTGTGTTTTTAAAAGAGTTGTCTAGACACAGACATGGTAATTGCCCTTGAAAAGTAAATCATGTTGCAAATGTGAGAAGATGACTTTGTTATTGCTTCCAAATGCACCCCTACTTCGTGGAGTTTCAGTGATGAATCAGAGTGAAGAAAGTCATTTAAGCAGTGGAGAAGTTGGTTGAGTGAGAGGGAGCTTGTTTTAGAGCAGTAAGGCCTACCCTCAAGTTCACTGAACTCTCCCTTCACATCTTGCCCTGCTCAGTACCTATACATTCTTCAAAGTGTTGCTTAAGTCTAACTTTGTAAATAAAGCTTTCTTGAATTCTTCCAGGTGTACCAATGCAGTGCTTGTCCACAAATTTATTGGGATGCCATGATGGCATGCTGTTAGCACTTATCACTTGTTACATCAACTGCAACTGTCGCTTACTCATGGTCTTATTTGCGTCTCTCCTGCTAGTTATTGTAAATAAACTGTTGACACCACCCTGGGTTTGACAGAATGTTACAGACATAATAAGCACTTAAGCATTCAATAAATAAAGAAAATTTTCTTTTCTGAAAAGTCTAAGAAACTCTTCCTTCATCAGGGCTTGGAAGTAGAATAAAGCAATAAGACTTTTCAAATTTGTTGAACAGAACGGAAATAAATTCCAAGTAATAGGAAATTTTCTTCTATAAAAGTAGGAAAATAAAACCATCTCAATTTATTTTTCCCTGAAGTTTTTAAGAAAGTTTTGATTCAAATAAATCATTGCATTATATTAGTCATTTGACTATTTGATCAGTATGCCCTAGACTACACACACATTATAGACAAATAAAGAAGTAAAAACTAACAAATTTCCAACAGGATGGTTAATATGGAAAATGCCTTAGGGAGAGCACACGACTCAGTCTTCATGCTTCCATTTTGTGATAATAATAGCTAAAATTTGTTATACATTTCCTTTTAAACCAGATGCTACAAATTCTTCACATATATTAATGTGTTTACTCTCCAAAACAATACCAGGTAGATACTATTATTAAACTATTTTAGGGGATCTGTGGGTGGCTCAGCGGTTTAGCACCTGCCTTCCTCCCGGGGCATGGTCTTGGAGTCCTGGTGGAGTCCTGGATCGAGGCCCGCATCGGGCTCCCTGCATGAAGTCTGTTTCTCCCTCTGCCTGTGTCTTTGCCTCTCTCTCTCTCTCATTCTCTGTGTGTGTGTGTGTGTGTGTGTGTGTGTGTCTCATGAATGAATAAATAATTAAAAAAAAATTTTAAAGATGAGGAAACGGAAACATGGAAAAGTTAATCAAGCTGTCCTGAGTTACACAGCTTATAAGCAGTGACAGAGATTCTAACCTAGCAGCCACATTCCCCAGAGGGAGCACATGGCTCCCAGCTCCATACCTGTGAAACTGAATACATCACTTTCTGTGCTTTCATGTAAGTCATGAAACATAATTCTGTTCCTTGGAGTGATTACTGAGACAAGGTTATGTAAGACTAGCTACTCATATTCATCTTTTGTAGCTAGTCAATAACTTACAGTTGTGGGGAAATTAGAATATGTCTTGTCCCCTGTAATCTCTTTCCCCTTCTATAATCTCACTATCAGAGAGAGTGTTAAGTGAAAGAACATCAAAGACCACAACCAGTCCTACCAACACATATTCACAGGAATGCAGGCATAAAAAAGACTGTTCAACCTATACTCTTAGAAAAATCCCAAATGTCCTTTTCAGCCCCCTTACCGCATCTCTTGTTAAAGTTTCCTTTGAGGAATGTCTTAATTTTGCTTTCTAGTCAGAACCGGATAACAAAATCTTCCAATAAATATTTAAACAAAAGACTGGATCAGAATCCAAAACCCAGGGCCATATCCTAAAAGACAAAGGCTCTTAAGCTAGGAGGGGCCATAATTCAGGTATCTTGACAACCATCCAGGTCACCACAGAAAAATCATATTGAATATCCTGTGCTGAAAAATCACCAAACCTTTGGTTTTGATCAGATAAAAATAGTTGAAAGTCTGATAGTAGCATTCTTTCTAGAATAAGGGCTTCTGGCAACCACCCTGCTGGGAATATTCCCAATTAGTGAACTTCAAATGCTAATTAACCCTCCCAACCCCCATCACCTCCAGCCTCCCTACCAGAACATAAAATGCACTCTTAACAAATGTTGATCATACTCTTTATTTCAGTACTATAATATAAATTATAGACAAGTTAGTAAGTCAAAGTGTGGAAAACCAGTGTGAAAAAGTCTCTTTTTAGAAAGGAGGGTGCTTTGTCAATTTAAGTTGCCATTATTACAGTTTGATATGCTGACACCTGGCATTTCAGAATATTTCTTTCTTTCTATTTCCATTCTGGGTTAGAGTTATTTCCACCAGCAGATTTATATGTCATAACAGTATCATCAGACTCGGATTCCTTGTTTGAGCCCCCAAACAGAAGACTACTCATTAGAGTTCGGTAAAAAGGGAATGTAGGAATGTTTGAGCTATAAATTCGCCATCCCCATTTTCTTTCAAATCCTTTCCAGAACATTATTTATGGCTCTATCTTACCTGAACATCACACCATTGATTATTATTATAAAGAAAATTTTAATGAAAATAACCTTAAAATTTAGTTCAGTCCTAAAAACTGTTTCTTTAGAAGTAGTCTAATGAATTAGACATTGAAGGACATATGTAATTAAATATTTCCCTGAATTAAGGCATATAGGCAGATTTCCAAAATCTTTGTTGTGAACTAGCAAATAGGTAATTAGCTATTTTAAAATACTGTTGATCTGATGGACAGGGCAAAATTACCTTAATTAAAATTACTCTAACAAGCATATTGCACATAACTAATGTGTATTCAAAGCTTTTCAGTTAGAAAGAAAATAAAAAAGAGTTCCCAGTCTATTTTACAGGATAATCTAAGCCTCTGTTTTCCTGTATTTTTCATCCCACACATACGAACCAGAAATGTGCAGGCAAAGAAAGTGCTTGATGAGCATTATAGATTAAAGTGAGGACAAATTAAACCATACCAGATACACACTAATTCAAATATTTGCTGAGTACCTACTATGTGCCAGGCAACATTAGGGACACTTGATAATACAGTCAGGATCCCTGCTTTCTGTGAATTACATTTGAGGAGTAAAGTAGAAGTACGTATTCTGAAACCTATGACCTTTTCTCTCAGATGGTTAATATCCCAACATACTCCATGTAACTGACACAGGATCACTTAGCATGGGCCATTTTTAAACTGTCCTAGTGCTTCTCTATTGTTTCACTATCTTTCCTCTCTCAATGGATCTTTAAGTCCATAAGGCAACTGAATTTGGTCAAGCATTTTCTATGTATATTTATACTCAATGTGAATAGAAGTACTTGAGAATATTCTCTTGAATATTTTTGCACTGTTAAATTTGCTTAACAAATACTTGCTTCATAAATAATGGGAAAAAGACAAGTCTAAACTTGTCCTTATTATCCCCCAATTTTGAGTGAGGTACAAATTAATATGATTTTGTTATAGTTCATTTCCAAATGTTTCTTTTAGGGGCACTTTGGTGGCTCAGCCAATAAGCTTCCAACTCTAGATTTTGGTTCAGGTCTAATCTCAGAGTCTTGACATGGGCTCTGGGTGTGGAGTCTGCTTAAGATGCTCTCTCTCCTTCTGCCTTCTCCCTATACTTCTCCACTCCAGCCCTGTCAAACACGCATGTGCTCTCTCTCTTAAAAAAAAAAAAAAAAAAAAAAGTTTATTTTAGCTTTTATACAAAAAAAGTCAGAGTGAATGTTTTAAATAAAAAATGTAGAAGCAAATTTATATTGCAATTTGATTTCACTTTAACAGTAAATAGTGCTTTTGAAACTCTTTTCTTAATGTTTCTTTTTGCAAGGTTCCATGGTTTTTGGTATTATGGGTCTTTTTTTTCGTTTTTTTAAAGATTTTATTTATTCATGAGAGACACACAGACAGAGAGAGGCAGAGACACAGAGAGAGAGAGAGAGAGAGGCAGAGCTCTATGCAGGGAGCCTGACGTGGGACTTGATGTGGGGTCTCCAGGATCACACCCTGGGCTGAAGGTGATGCTAAACTGCTGAGCCACCCGGGCTGCCCGGTATTATGGGTCTTAATTCTCCAGAGAACTTCATCTATGTTTTAAGTGTTAAACAAACAAACAAACAAACAAACCAAAACATACTATAAATGAGAGTCATTTCTAATTTTTTAAGAGTAAACTCTCTATTGGTCCTACTTCCTACAACTCTTTAGGATCATGGAATATGATTTAGTTATATAATTATACTAATTAAGAAATTGAAATGTGAATGGTTAAAATCTAGAGTCTGATTCATAACATCCACTGATATTAATTATGAAATTCATGAGAATATTATTGAAAGAACTTGTATAAATATTATTGTACCTAAGAAAATATTGAACTCTGCTTTCTCAATTCTGAATGCAGCTATTTCCATTAATTTGTGCCAAGTTTCTTCTGAACTGATACCCCTAAGGATTGACTTCTCTTTTTGGGAACAATTCTGTGTAGAAGGTTGATGTCTTCTTGTCTTCAAGAGAAAGACACATTAAATTTCCAATTAGGGTTAGAAAAACAAACAAATGAAAACAAACCCCATGCAACAAAGGAGACACAAAAAGAGAAATTTAACTCTTCTCATAAAACATAGGTTGGGGGAAAGACTAAAAAACAATTTTTGCAATGTTAATGAAAATGAAGGGATTGCACTGTTAAACGGTATCTATGTAAATTAACAGAAGAGATTTCTTTTTGGAAATAAAACCCATCATGAGAAGGGCTGCTGAAACCTGTTTTTATCTCCATTAGCATAAAATCCCAGGTCACACCAACAAATACAGTCATTAAATGAAGCACTTTACTATCTGACCCTAAAAAATGAACACTAATCAAAGATACCGCCCATTGCTTTGATAACAAAAGCCAGAATTTCTTAGTTTTTCCAAAGGAAAATAACTCTGATAGGTATCACTGCAACAATCAATATGTGTTAGAGAAACATACTAATTGTCCTCTATATCTCTTTGTTTTATTTTTATTTATTTATTTTTTTAAAGATTTTATTTATTTATTCATGAGAGACAGAGAGAGAGGCAGAGACACAGGGCAGAGGGAGAAGCAGGCCCCATGCAGGGAGCCTGATGTGGGACTTGATCATGAGTCTCCAGTCTCCAGGATCACGCCCTGGGCCAAAGGCAGGCGCTAAGCCGCTGAGCTACTCGGGGATCCCCTATCTCATTGTTTTAATATCTTAACTATAACTATGCAGATTAATCACTTTAAACTACTACAAACTCATATCTGATTCTTTTGCCTAGCCACCAAAGGCCACCTTTTCTTTGGCCCAGGGGGAGAGTGTGAGTGGTATCTTTGTTTGTTTTTTTATCTTTGGTTTTTTATAATACTGACTACAGCTGCCTCCTTGAAATGCTTTTCTGTCTCAGCTCTCATATATATGCCCTACCCTGGGGAAGCATCTGCTTTTTCAATGTTTCTCCCTCCCCACTCCCTATTTTCTTCACTTTTGCTTGCCTTACTTTATGCTTCTACCACTATGGTTTCACTCACATACACTCACAGTCTGTCTCACCATTACTCTGTACAAGGGCCATTCAGTCCTATAACTCTGTTGTCTCCAGGCTGAGGATTCCCAGCATAGGCTTCTAATTCTGATTCACCTGAGATATATCTGTTTCCTATTAAGCATTTTCACTTAAATTTGTCACAGCAGGGATGCCTGAGTGGCTCAGTGGTTGAGCATCTGCCTTCTGCTCAGGGCATGATCCCAGGGTCATAGGATGAAATCTCTCATCGGGCTCCCTGCAGGGAGCCTACTTCTCCCTCTGCCTGTATCTCTACCTTTTTGTGTCTCAAATAAATAAATAAATAAATAAATAATTTTTTTTTTAGATCCTGCAGTCAGGCACTTAACCGCTTAGCCACCCAGGCGTCCCAATAAATAAAATCTTTAAAAAACATTTTTTTTTTTTGCGACAGCAATATAAAATTTGTTATCTTCTACAAATCACTTCCTCCTATCTGCTCTCTCTTGAGTAATACCAACATCATTCTTAAAGCTGATTTGGTGACTTTGAGTTCATCTTCCTGCCTCTCTACTATTTCTTTTTCCTCAAAATATTGTCATTTTTTCTGTAAAAATGCTTCTTCCAGCCCTCTTTCTAACCTTTCTCACTGCCACCATGTTAGCCAGACATTTGCATACATTGGGATCCTGCCATATCGCCTAAATAATTGTCCTGATAGAGTCATTACCTGCATCGTTCTTTCCTGTACAATTTTACCCATTTTTACTTAAACACTATGTATTTCAAATAATTCCCCCACTTATGAAACATCACCTTTTGTGTGTATCATCTCAAGTCTAGTCCAAGTAGACACTAGCATGCACAAAGACAGACAAACACACTAACACACTAGCATTTATACTTGTGTCTGGGACATGTTAGGTGATCAAACATTTTGGTGATTGAGTAGCACACACACAAACGCAACACCCTTCCTTTCTCTTCTTCACAAATGATTACTACCACATATACATATCTTTGTACCCTATCCTAAAACTACTAAAAGGAGTGAGAAAAGCTAGGGTATACCTGTACCAGAGTAGGAATCATTGTGCAAATTAACTAAAATGTGCATTCTTACTGGAAATATTCTTGTTGAGGGTGCTGTTAATAGAACCAACATACTGACTTCTACCTAGAAGAGGACAGTTTATCAAGGACCAGATATTAAGGTATCTCTTCCTCTACCTACCACATGTATCTGCACACACACTCTTGTATACCTTCAACTAGAGCTAATTATGTCAGATCTGGTGAAATATGTTAGCAGAAACCTAATATCACTAGTGCCAAAAAAATCAATAATAAAGATCTTTCCCTTGTTTGTCCTATGTAAATGGAGGATATGCTTTAAGCTCAAGTAATTTTTAGAAAGGTTCTAAGGGTGGATGAATTCCAGCAGCATCTTCTTTTTCTAAGATAAATGAGTTCATGGTTTATTTGTTAGTAGTATTTTTTGGATTGCCAATACAGATATAAGGCAGAAAGCATACAACTTAGAGGAAACTAAATGTTAATACCAAGTACACATACTCAAATATTTGCCTCTCTAGTCCTTAGAAACAGTTTTAAAGTAATATGTCATTTTCAAGTAACAAATAGTGATGACTGAAAAAGAGCAAACTTCAATGAGTGCAAGAGTGCATTGAGATGGGCACTCACACTGTGCTGGTGGGAAGGAAGTGATTTAGAATTTGTATACAAGAATCTCAGAAACACTAGTATGTATGCATCTGGTACCTCCCAGCCTAGTCATCTAGTCTAATTAGTAAGCATATGATTGTAGAAGATTTCACAAAATTTAAATTCTTCACCATAATTATTTGTAAAAGCTAACTATCAGCATGTGTCAAAATGTTAAAAAGTTATCAAATCATATGAAGGAATAATATATAGCTACATATTTCTTTTGAAACAACAGCTTGGGTGGATTTTTATGATATAATATTGAATGAAAAATGAGGATACTAAATGGATTATAACATACAACCAAGAAAAAAGTGGATAGGTAAACATATACTTATGAAATAAATATATATGTATGTATATAGATATATGTATTTATATATATTTTAAATATAGGAAGAAAATCATACAAAACCAAACAAGCTCTTATCTATTGATCTGAGTTATAGGTAGTTTTGTTTTCTCTTCTACATTTATTGACTCTTCTGCAATGATTCTATGTCATTTTCATTAGTTAAAAAATAATATTTGTTTAAATTAAAAATAAAATGAAAGTTTGGATTTGGCTTTCCAAAAAGCAATGTTTGAATCATTTTTTGGAGAGTTCATAGAAAATTGAAAGGTAGGTCATGGTAGCAAAAAGAAAAAGCATTCCATCCTTAACCCATGCTGAAAATTTAGTATAATTGCAGAGCTCACTTTTAAAGTTAATATTACTAGAGACTAATCCTTATATAACTGAATTGTAATTGATTTTGTTTTCCAGCTGATATTTTCATGTTTGCTTTAACTAGATGCATGTGAACATAATGTGCTAGCCAGTATTTTATTTTAACTAGGTATTCAATAACTTAATTAACCTCAGGTTATAGGTACACTATATATTGTTTAAAAAAGGAAATTTAATTACAGCACACATAACCTCTAATAGCTATTTTTAAATGATTTTCTAAAACACAATAGTTAAAAATATGGGCTCTGGAAACATTCTAGCAAAAGATACATCCCAGTTTCAACACCTAACACCTGCATAATTTTGAGCAAGTCATTCAACCATGCTGCATTTAGGATGATTGGAAGATGAAATGATTTAAATAAGCCAAATGCTTAAAACAGAGCCAGCCCCACAGTAAGTTTTATGGAATGTTACTTGTCACTAATACTTGCTATTTCAAACAATGTATATTAACTATAACTATGCTGGTCATAGTTACTCAGTGATTTATTAAAGGTCGATTAACTATGAGACTGTATTTCAAAATAAGTTGTAATTTTACAGATTATAAGATACAAATTTCTTATATTGAATAAAATATTCAATCACCCATTTCTGCCACAGAATAGTATTTATCAGCAATAATTTGCATAGGTATACATATGTTGAGTATATTCTTAGCATGTAAGTCAGTTATTCTATCTACTTTTAAAGATCTAAATAAAATATGTTCCAGATCTACACATTTTAAGGCAAATATGCCCATGTTTACAATTTTGCATTTCTGATTACACAAGGGGAAAAAAGGAAAAGCAACTCAACTGAGGGATTTTGTCTTTCAGTCCACTGAACTGAGTTCTAAAGTGTGCGCCTGCAGGAAAAGTTAGAAGGAAATGGGTGAAAACCAAATTTTATCTAACTCATTTCAGTTATTTCCAAAGCTCAAATAAAGTAAGTTCTAAGTCAGTAGGGCTAAAAATACAAAACAATCAAATGAGTGACTTAGTGTACCCCACAGTAGAAAAAAGAATCTATGTTAAAATAATTAGATTTCACTTATATGTGATCCCTGTGTCCAAGCTTTTATAAAACAAATGATTTTTCAAAGGAAGTACATTCTTATCATAGATAAATTCTCCAAGTGACACCATAAGTACAGAGCCACTAAAGAAAAGACTGAGACCAAGGAGAAAGAAAACAGTTCAACCCAAGGCTGAGATGACTTCTGTGATGAGAGTAAGCAGTTAAATTGCCAATTGACTGGATTTATTCCTGAAATTAGCCTAATGTGCCTGAGAAGTCGGAAGGAAGATGGATTTTACCATTGCTTGCTTGCTTGCTTGTGCTTCTAGAAGTCTTCACATCCAAACGAACTTACTGTATGTGTCAGAACAGTTTATAATTTAGGTTTCAGTTTCCACAGTATGGAGTTTTATCATTTTGTACTAAATTTAAAATAACCTAAATGATTTTTTAGGCTGATACATCTGGAGAAGAAGCATAGCCATCAGAACTGGAGAATCTTATTAAAATATTCATTTTATTTATTTATGTTTAAGAAAATAATTTATTTCTGCTCCTCACCTCTCCTCTTAGGACACGTTTTATAACCCAGAAATCATTAAATATTATTGATTGTAGTATAACATCTATGCTATCTTAGAGCTTAGAATGTTAAATTACTCATTTCATTTTAATAAAAACTCTTATTAGGGCACCTCGGTGGTTCAGGCCGTTAAGTGGCCAACTCTTGATTTCAGTTCAGGTCATGATCTCAGGGTCCCAGGATCCGGCCTGGCCTTTGGGCTTTGCACTCAGCAGGGAGTCTGCTTGGGATTCTCACTCTTCCTCTTCTTATGCCCCTTCCCACACTGCTTCGGTTTTTCTCTCTCAAATAAATAGATCCTTAAGAAAATTATTATTTTCATCATTGTTTTGTTTTTGCTCTATTGTTACAATTAGTGCTTACAAAATACTCTTCAAACACACCCACTTTTTAACCCACACCCACTTTTTTTTCTGTATTAAACAAGACACAAATATACTAATCTATGTTACAGTAAGAGACTGCCTGCTATATTTTAAAATATATATATATATTTATTTATTTAATTTTAAAATATATTTAAAGTTGAAAGAAGTTTGCTTGGAATTTTAAAATGCTGGTTTTTGAATTCAGACAGACCTTAGTTTGAGACTCAGATATACTGCTCATTAAGGAGACAAATTGATTTCTTCAAACCTCTATTTTTTTCATGTAAAAAAACAATAATAATAACTAGTTTATACAGTTGTGGTAAGGATAAGATGAAGAAAGTGTATAAAATAAGAAACATGTTTCTCAAATGCAAAAGAGGTACATAAACAGTATCTTCACTTAGAGAAATAGATGTACTGAAAAAAAAAAGAAAGAAATAGATGTACTGAATGGTAACAACACGAGTAGAGACTTTGATAGCACTGTAGGAAAATATTATTCTTCTCTATGAAATAATAGTGAAACATTATGAATTGAGGAAATTTGCCACCAGCATCAGAAGCTTTTCTTCTATGTGTTTGAAATTATCATCAGTTATAATTCTTAGGCATTTTATTTTTCACCAGACTCTCTTTTAAGGCAAAGATATCAAAAATAAATAAATAAATAAATAAATAAATAAATAAATAAATAAATAAATAAATAAAGCAAAGCTACCTTAGTGAAAGTTTCATGATGTGAAGAAAGCAGGTTTCATCCAGAGGTTATTAGGTTAATTTGGCCCATCTAATTATTACTAGCCACAGTGTTATATATGTCATAGAAAGCCACCAATATATTAAATAACTCATAATGAAAGCAGACTAGTGAAAACTTTTAAAATTATTTATAAAAATAAAATTGTATCGCATCAAATAGATTTTTTCCACGGTATGTTACAGAGTAATAGAACATGGTTTGGTTCGATTCATTGCAAGTGAGGTTAATTGATGATCCACTTCAACAATCTGAAATGTCAGTCTCAAAGCATATCCCTATCTAGAGATATTATACTCTCTTTTAGAAGAGAGCCAAAAACAAAATGTTTCCTGGCTGGTGATGTGCAAGTGAATAGTTCCAAAAAAGATCTTCTGAATATAAGTAGTGCTAAACATTGTAAAAATTATGAGTAAAATAAATAATATTTGACTATCATTATAGTCTAAAGGCATGGTAATTGCTGCATATGAGTGATAATTGGGAGGAAAATGGTGAATTTGCAGATAAGAATTTACTACATTGCTGGGATGTGTATTATTTTAGAAACATTTTATTTCAGGAGCTATAGAATTGACAATAAAGAAGATGATTCTGAAGTCTTTTGCTTTAGTTTTTGTTTGTTTTTCTGTTCTTTCCCATTAGGTAGTATTTTAATTCTCTTAAAAATAGAGTAATAATCACATATTGAAAACCATCCTACAAATGTGGGAGAACCATTATGGTGATTAAAATGATGATTTCAAGATTGAATTGCTAGGGAAGCAATTTGCTTAAGATAAAAGGTTATTTCTGGCAAGAGAACAGAAAGAAGGACATCACATATAAGGCCAATAGAAAGAAGCAAATGAAGGTTTAAAACCCGTATGATTTATACCCTAGAAAATGCTAATACATGGGATTTGGAGCAAACCCAGAACATACAATAGAAAGAAAGGTCATATAATTACTATATGAGTCACTGGGATTTGTGCATTTCATATAAACAGCATCCAGTACTAAATCAACCAGATCATATGTGCAATTTGACAAGTGCATGGCACTTGTTTTCTCTTTTTAACCTCTTTTACCTTTTACATTGTGAAATTATTATATTCAGTTTATTGTTGATTATGAAATACCTCTGTTCTGTTATTTGTGGGTTTCACTATTGTCATTTGTCGAGTTATTTCTTTGCTTACTTTATCCCTGTTGAATTACTCAGACTTGAATTTTCATTCATATTAAGACTTTAAAAAAGTAATCTACCTTTTATTCTGATGAGATTGTCTGATGAAGGGGAGTCAATGGAAAAGGAATGAAAACAAAAATTTTGAACATTAAAAAGATAAATAATTTTAACATTGTTTTTCAGTTTATTCCTTATAGTAAGAAGGTTCTATTTTTCAAATGTGTAGAAAGTTAGAAAGCTAAATAATCATATTACTTTCTTAAATAGTACTTTTTAAAAAAAAGTTTTAAAGATTTATTTATTTAGTTTAGCTTACACGTGTTCTATAATTATGTTAGACACAGTCACATACATTATCTTAGTTAGTCTTAAAAAATCCTATAAGTAAGCAGAAGAAGAAATTGAAGTTCAGAAACATAATTATGTGTGCCCAGCTCTCCTTTATTTTTTGGTCATTTTTTTTTCTAAATTAGCTATTATTTGTTTATCAATAGATAATACAAGCCCTGGATTGCCATGTACAGTTGTGCCACTTCAACATTTCACAAAGGTGTACAGCAGAGTAGATATCTTACAAATGTTTCCATAATTTTTTTCAAAATATTTGAAATGCAAACCCATGGTTTCCATGGAACTCTCATGAAGAATATAAATACTTTAATAAATAAAAATTGTTCAAAAAATTTGAATGGAAGAACTGAATCACATGACAACATATGCTTTGGAATGATTTTTGAGCATGCTAATGAGTTGCTAGTATTTAGGGTAAGACATGCCTCCTCCATTAAGATTTTTTTCTTTTTTTTTTTCTTAAGATTTCATTTATTTATTCATGATAGACACACAGAGAGAGACAGAGACATAGGCAGAGGGAGAAGTAGGCTCCCTGCAGACGGCCTGATGCAGGACTCAATCCCAGGATCCTGGGATCATGACCTGAGCCAAAGGCAGATGCTCAACCACTGAGCCATCCAGGTACCCCTAAAAGATTTTTCTTGAAAAAAATTGTAATCCTATTAATGACAAGCAGTGATATCAGTAGTAATAAAAAAAAATCTGTTTTATTATGCTCAGCTATTTATTAAGTATCCAACAAAGAAATATGTGCTCATTGAAAAACAAAATATATTTTATAATCTGATTTAGGTGACAACCCACATATTAGATCAGGATCCTGAAAGACTTGGCTCTTGAAAATAAAAGAACAGGAAATTCTGTTAGCAAGCTGATGGGGACAAGTAATTCAACATGCTGCTCAAAGATTATGGGGAGCTTTCAGCTTTGACATCTAGGAGGCCCATAATTGTAATACTGCAGTTGATGTCAATGTCAGCTTTATACTCATTATCTCTATACAAATCTACACAGTGGAATTTTGGCCTGCAAAAACACATATGTTAACAGTTCATGGTCTCTTTTATTTCCTGTTGGATCCACCCTTTGCCCTGTATGCTTCATAAATCTATACCATGAGTCCCCAGAGATGTGCTTTGAGAAACAGCTATAAGCACAGAATTCACCTTCAGAAGGTTTAGCCTTTGTTATTGTCTATTACTCACAGTAGGGATTTGGGACTACATACATGTAAGATGATGTTGTTCACTCTCTCCTTAATGGAATGCCAGAGCCATTTTCCCTAATGGAAAAATTCCCTTTGTTTAGGAAAACATAACTCTCAATTTGTCCATGGGGAACTTCTTTAGATAATTTTAATATTCTTAAGAATGTTGATAAAATTTATAGAAACCTAGTGTTGCTATCCAACAAACTATTATATCGTGATAGTATTATCTTTCAGATTTATTCCCCAGTCCTTTAGGAATACTTCAGAGAATGTCTGAATATTTTGGAATATTTCATGAGTTGTAAAGGCTTTCAAAAATCATCTAAAACTAATTCTGAAAAATTATTTTTTTTAACTTAAAGGACTAATGGCTTATCTAGTGTGTGCCTGTATGTGGGCAACTGAATTGCTTTTAACCTTTAAAAAAACAAAACAAAACAAAACAAGAAATGAATTACAAATCTGGGTTTGTTGCCAAAGTTCAGATTTTCAATTTCATAAGAATCTGTAATCTAAAGTAATGATAATTAAAAACACAAAAAGAAAGAAAAAAAGATGACAGCCACAGTGGATTGAAATTAATGTCATTTTAGCCAACTCTAAATAGCTACATGTGCATTGCCTTGCAAAGTAGTAGGTAATGTCTGGAATCTTTAGCAGTAAAGTTGAACAGGTAGGACATATTAGCTTTTGCTTCTCTCATATGAGCAAGTTTTCACTTTCTGAGCCTCATATACCAGATCACTTAAGACTCCATGTGGCAACTACTTTTTCCTTCGTTGCTCCTTGTGTCTCTTTCTCCAAGCAGGGGCCACCTAAGGCTGTACAGGTTATACCTGTGCCTGGCACAAGCCAAGGCAGGGAATATGGAGAAGCGTGGCTACACTCCAACCCCTGTTGCACTCACAAAGCACCCACCATGAATCACAGCTATGTACACCTGGATGGTTCAACAGTTAATGCTGATGTGGCTGGGTCTACCTCAAGAGAGCACCTTTCTCAATTTTACATGAAGTCAATCTAATGACCCTGACTCCATGTACTTAAATTGCCCTCTGTAGTCTCCCATTAATTCATTCAGTGGGTATTTATTGAGAGCCTACATGTGAAAGCTACCTGGAAAAGTGCTATGGAGGACACAAAGGTGAGTTCTGCAAAGGTGAATATTTTCAGTCTAGAATCTGTAACAGACTTACACAATAATAACCACATGCAAGCAGGAAAAGAATTGGCTATGGAAGATGCTGCCCATGCATCAGCCAACACCACCCTGCCCTCCAAGATTCAGACAAATTCAACTCAAGCTCCTATTCCACACTATGTAGGAATTTCAAAAATATTCCCTCTCTCCCAAATTTAAGGTAACTACCAAAGATTTGTGTATTTAAATTCACTCCTGGCTCCCAGTTTCTGTTTTTTCTGAATTTCATCTCATATTTTTCTCATCTTCTAGAGCTATTCCCTTCTCTCTACTTCATACAATTCCTTTCTTTGATTTAGGTGAAAGCAAATACAGTGAAGCATGCCAAGGGATTTATGTGTAAAAGACCACAATGTAAACAACTAAAAATTTAATATTAGATATCTGTAACAAAGAATATTTTACTGGCCACCTTTCTCTGTAGGATCTCTGCTATGTTACATCCTCATCTCCATTATCTCCTTCCTTTCTGGTCTTTCCCCACTTGAAAGTCCCTTAATTTTCTTAAAATCTGTCTTCATTGTCTCTTTCCAAGACAGTCTTGATGCCTCATTTTCTATCTTGAAGTAACCCACCAGTATATTTTCCCAAAGACACTAGGAGACAATTGAGGGCTAGCTATTACCAAGTTTTTCACTCTGTTACAGAGTAGCATAGATAACAATGTTTTATGACTTTTGAAAACAGAGAAAAGTTTCTTTTTTGGATGGCATTTAAATAAGACCTTCAGGGTTTAAGGTAGAATAGCAGAATATTTTGATGGCTTGAACAAAGATGCTTAGAACCTTATAAGAAATAGTCAATGGTTTAGTTTACATAGAGTGAAGGGTAGCTAATGTATGAAGAGAGCTAGAGTGAGAGACATTGGAAATAACAGGTAGAAGCAGATGATTGAAGTTGGAATATTCCAGATCAAGTTTTTAGGAGTCTGGGAACTTTTAAAATATCTTAATTAGGAGGACTGGCAAGATGGCAGAAGAATAGGGGTCTTCAACTCACCTGGTCCCACAAACTTACCTAGATAACTTTCAAAAATCCTGATCACCTATGAATTTGACCTAAGATGTAAAGAGAGAACTGCTGGAATGTTACAGAGAGAAAAGTTTTTGCTTCTAACAAGGTAGGAAATGGGAAAAAGAAAGAAAAGAGAAAGAAAGAAAGAAAGAAAGAAAGAAAGAAAGAAAGAAAGAAAGAAAGAAGAAAGGAAAGGAAAGAAAGAAAGAAAGAAAGGAGGAAGGAAGTGAAGTCCTTCCTTCCCTTCCTTCCTTCCTGTCCGTTCCTGCCTCCTCCCTCCCTCACTCCCCTCCTTCCGCCTCCATCCTCCTGCCCCATGGCACTCCCCGCCCTCCATCCTTCCACTGGAGGAAGAAAGAGGAGGGGAACCATGACTAGCCAGGCAGAAGTGAAGTAGTGAAAGCCTCTGGGGCATAAGAGCTCAGCTCTGGACAAGTGGGAACTTTAAAAATCAGCACTTTTCCCTCAGGGAAAAGAAACAGAAAAACTGAGCAGAATTGCAGGAGAGGCAGTGAAGCCTCAAGATTCTGGGAGTCATTATAAGAGGAAGCATGTTTGGGGGAAAGCTCACTGCAAACCAGTCCAATATGAGTAAAGGGCTGCAGCACTGCAGACCTCCAGGGCACTTGGGAGAAGCCCGCCAGTTATGCAGGCTGGCCAGGAGCTCTCTTTCCCCTAGAGCCTGTCAACAGATGGAGGCCGCTGTCCTCCATTTCTTTTAGGAGAGGCGGCCCCCAGGGAGCATGGGTCCAGCAGCACAGGGCCCTGAAGAGGACAAAGCTGGTGATTCTGAGTTCCCCTGGGACAGGCTGAAGCAGGGAGGGCACAGGAAAGCAAGGACTCTCCTGCCACCGGAGCACAGCAAGCTATGCAGATCAGTGCACCCACACTTGCCATCAGGATAATCTAAGCCAGTGGAGACTAGGAGACTGCGATTAGTTACTCGTGGGGAGCTTCTCTCCAGAGCTGGAGATCTGGCCCCTGCAATTTTTTTTCTCTTCACTTGCACCCGGTGTGGCCGCCAGAAAACAGAGGCCTCACAGGATAAACAGCTCCCACTGAGCCCAGCACCCAGCAGGGGGGTGGGGCACCTCCCCCAGGTACACACACCTGAGAATCAGCACAGCAGAACTCTTCCCCAGAAGAACTGTTGGAAGAACAGGAAAGAGCAAATTTACTGAACAAGCAGCACTGGAGAGCTCCAGGACTAAGGGAAAATAGTATATGAACTAGAGGGTCCTTTTTTTTTTTTTTTCATATCAGGTTAAAAATTTCAATATTTTTTTTCTTTTTTCCCACCTTAACTTGAATATTTTACCAATTCTTCATTTGTATTTTTTTCCTTTTTGACTTTCATATTTCTACAATTACATGCCTTATATATATTTTTTGCTTCTACAATTACATGCCTTATATATATTTTTTGCTTCTAGATTCCCTTCAATGTATTCAATTTAACTTTGGTAGATATATGAGATAAAGGTTTTTATTTTGTTTTTTCTGTCTTGTTTTGTATTATAATGGTGGAAGTTAGTACCTTCTAACACACAACCAAAATACTCCCAGAACCAAGTGCAACCCCCGTGTTGGTTCATTCCGTGAGACTATATTCTCTCTTCCTTCCCATTCTGCCCCCCCCCTTTTATCTCACTTATGTTTTTGTGGTCGATATTGGGTCCTTATGTAAGTATTGCTGGTTTCTATGAGTTTGGGATTAAGCATCTTCTAACATACGGAACAAAAAGTATTCAGAACCAAGAAGATTACTCTCTAGGTCCCCTTGGGGAGACTACATTCTCTCTCCACTACCACTTCCTCACCACCACCTTTTCTTTTCTTTTCTTTTCTTTTCTTTTCTTTTCTTTTCTTTTCTTTTCTTTTCTTTTCTTTTCTTTTTTCTTTCTTTCTTCTTTTCTTTTCTTTTCTTTTCTTTCTTCTTTTCTTTTCTTTTCTTTTCTTCTTTTCTTTTCTTTTCTTTCTTTTCTTTTCTTTTCTTTTTTTCTTCTTCTTTGTTTTTGGCTTTTTGTTTTATTTTTACTACTTTGTTTCAAAATTTGTTTTTTACTTTAGTGGTCCTTTTGTTTTATTTTGTTCTGTTCTTCTTCTTCATTTATTTTCTGGTCTCTTTGGAATCATTTAGCTCCCTCATAACAGCCACTCTGCACTGGGCAAAATGACTAGAAGGAAGAATTCACCACAAAAGAAAGACCCGGAAGCAATACTTTCTGCCACAGAGTTACAGAATATGGATTTAAATACGATGTCAGAAATTCAATTCAGAAGTATAGTTATAAAGTTACTGGTGGCTCTAGGAAAAAGTGTAAAAGACTCTAGAGACTTTGTTACTAAAGAATTGAGATCTAATTAGGCCAAAATTAAATATACATTAAATGAGAATTAATTCAAACTGGATGCTCTAACTGCTAGGGTTAATGAGTTGAAAGGGAGAGGGGGTAACATAAAAGACAAGTTGATGGAAAGGAAGGAAGCTGAGGAAAAGGATAAAAACAATTAAAGGCCACAAGGAAAGGCTTAGAGAAATAAAAGATAGCTTGAGAAGGAAGAATCTACATATATATAATTGGGATTCCAGAAGAGGCTGAGAGAGAGAGGACCACAAAGTATATTTAAACAAGTCATAGCTGAGAACTTCCCTAGTCTGGGGAGGGAAACAGACATTCAGATCAAAGAGATAGAGAGGACCCCCCCCAAAATAAATAAAAACTGTTCAACACCTCAACACTTAATAGTGAAACTTGCAAATTTCAAAGATAAAGAGAAAATTCTTAAAGCAGCGAGAGACAAAGATTCTTGACTTATATGGGGAGAAATATCAAATTATCTGCAGACCTCTCCACGAAGACCTGGCAGGCCAGAAAGGGCTGGCAGGATATATACAAGCTACTAAATGAGAAGAACACGCAGGCAAGAATACTTTATCCAGCAAGGCTATCATTGAAAATAAGAAAGATAAAGAACTTCCAGGATATGCAAAAACTGAAAGAATATGTGAAAAACAAATCAGCTCTGCAAGAAATATTAAGGGGACACTGTGAAAGAAAGAGAGAGCCCAAAGTAACAAAAATAAGAGACTGAATAGGTAATACGATGACACTAAATTCATATCTTTCAATAGTTACTCTGAATGTGAATGGGCCAAATGATCCCATCAAAAGACTCAGGGTTTCAGACTGGATAAAAGCAAGACCCATCTATATGCTGTCTACAAGAGACTCATTTAGACCTAAGGACACTTCCAGCCTGAAAAGGAAGGGGTGGAGAACCATTTACAATTCAAATTGTCCTTAAGAAAAGCTGAGGTGGCAATCTTCATATCAGATAAATTAAAGTTTATACCAGACTGTAGTAAGAGATGAAGGGGGACACTGTATTATATTTAAAGGGTCTATTCAACAAGAAGACCTAACAATTATGAATATTTATGCCCCTAATGTCAGAGCCACCAAGTATATCAATCAATTTATTACCAAAGTAAAGAGATACTTAGATAATAATACATTAATAGTAGAAGACTTCAAAACGGCACTTTCAGCAAATGACAAATATTCTAAGCAGAACAACACCAAAGAAACAAGGGCCTTAAACGATACACTGGACCAAATAGATTTCACAGATGTATACAGAACATTCCATCCAAATGCAACTATACACATTCTTCTTTAGTGCACATGGAACTTTCACCAGAATAGACCACATACTGGGTCACAAATCAGGTCTCAATCTATACCAAAAAATTGGGATTATCCCCTGTGTATTTTCAGACCACAATGCTTTGAAACTAGAACCCAATCACAAGAAATTTGGAAGAAACTCAAATACATGGAGGTTAAAGAGCATCCTACTAAAAGATGAATGGGTCAACCAGGAAATTAGAGAAGAATTAACATGATTCATGGAAACTAATGAAAATGAAAATACAACCATTCAAAATCTTTGGATATAGCATAAACGATCCTAAGAGGGAAATACATCACAATACAAGCGTCCCTCAAAAAATTGGAAAAAAACTCAAATACAGAAGCTAACCTTGCACCTACAAGAATTGGAGAAAGAACAGCAAGTATTTCCAAACCAAGCAGAAGAGAGATAATAAAGATTAGATCAGAATTCAATGAAATAGAGACCAAAAGAACTGTAAAAGAGATCAACAAAACCTGGAGCTGGTTCTTTGATGAAAGAATTAATTAGATAGATAAACTCCTAGCCAGGCTTATTAAAAAGAAAAGAAAAAGGACTCAAATTAATAAAAACATTAATGAAAGAGGAGAAATCACAACCAATACCAAGGAAATATAAAAGATTTTAAAAATGTACTATGATGGGCATCCCTGGGTGGCTCAGCAGCTTAGTGCCTGCCTTGGGCCCAGAGTGTGATCCTGGAGTCCTGAAATCAAGTCTCACATCAGGCTCCCTGAAGGGAGTCTGCTTATCCTTCTGCCTGTGTCTCTGCCCACTGCCTCCCCCCCCCACCCCGCCATGTGTCTCTCATGAATAAATAAATAAAATATTTTTTTAAAAAAATGTACTATGAACAACTATATGCCAATAAATTAGGCAATCTAGAAGAAATAAATGCATTTCTGGAAACCCACAAATTGCCAAAGCTGGAACAGGAAGAAACAGAAAACCTGAATAAGCCAATAACCAGCAAGGAAATTGTAGCAGTCATCAAAAACCTCCCAAGACACAAAAGTCCAGGGCCAGATGGCTTCCAGGGAATTCTACCACACTTTTAAAGAAGAAATATCTCTTCCACCAAAGCTATTTCAAAGGATAGAAAGTGAAGGAATACTTTCAAACTTGTTTTATGAGGCCAGCATTACCTTAATTCCCAAACCAGACAAAGATCCCACCAAAAAGGAGAATTATAGACCAATATCCCAGATGAACATGGATGCAAATATTCTCAACAAGATACTAGCCAATAAGATATAACAGTACATTAAGAGGATTATTCACCATGACCAAGTGGAATTTATTCCTCGGATGCAAGGCTGATTCAACACTCATAAAATAATCAATGTGATAGATCACATCAACAGAAGAAAAAACAATAACCATAGGATCCTCTCAATAGATGCAGAGAAAGCTTTTGACAAAATACAGCATCCATTCCTGATCAAAACTCTTCAGAGTGTAGGGTTAGAGGGAACATTCCTCAGCATCTTAAAAGCCATCTATGAAAAGCCCACAGCAAATATCATTCTCAATGGGGAGAAACCGAGAGCCTTTCCCCTAAGATCAGGAACACAACAGGGATGTCAACTCTCACCACTGCTATTCAACATAGTACTAGAAGTCCTAGCCTCAGCAATCAGACAACAAAAAGAAATAAAGGCATTCAAATTGGCAAAGAAGTCAAACTCTCCCTCTTCACACATGACATGATAATCTATATAGAAAACTCAAAAGACTCCACCTAAGATTGCTAGAATTCATACAGCAAATCGGCAATGTGGCAGGATACAAAATCAATGCCCAGAAATCAGTGGCTTTTCTATACACTAACAATGAGACTGAAGAAAGAGAAACTCAGGAATCAATCCCATTTATAATTGCACCCAAAAGCATAAGATGCCTAGGAATATACCTAACCAAAGAGGTAAAGGATCTATACCCTAAAACCTACAGAACACTTCTGAAAGAAATTGAGGAAGACACAAAGAGATGGAAAAACATTCCATACTCATGGATTGGAAGAATTAATATTGTGAAAATGTCAATGCTACCCAGGGCAACTGACATGTTCAATGCAATCCCTATCAAAATACCATGGACTTCTTCACAGAGTTGGAACAAATAATGTTAAAATTTGTATGGAACCAGAAAAGACCCTGAATAGCTAGAGGAATATTGAAAAAGAAAACCAATGCTGAGGGCATCACAGTGCCGAACTTCAAGATGTATTACAAAGCTGTGCTCATCAAGACTGTAGAGTACTGACACAAAAACAGACACCTAGATCAATGGAACAGAATAGAGAACCCAGAAATGGGCCCTCGACTCAATGGTCAACTTATCTTTGACAAAGCAGGAAAGACTATCCACTGGAAAAAAGACAGTCTCTTCAATAAATGGTGTTGGGTATTGGATAGCCACATGCTGAAGAATGAAACTGGATCATTCTTTTACACCAGACACAAAGATAAACTCAAAATGGTTGAGAGATCTCAAAGTGAGACAAGAATCCATCAAAATCCTAGAGAACACAGGCAACACCCATTTTGAACTTGGCCACAGCAACTTCTTGCAAGATATATCTATGAAGGCAAGGAAAACAAAAGCAAAAGTGAACTATTGGGACTTAATCAAGATAAAAAGCTTCTGCACAGCAAAAGAAACAGTCAACAAACCTAAAAGACAACCTACAGAATGGGAGAAGATATTTGCAAATGACCTATCAGATAAAGGGCTAGTATCCAAGATCTATAAAGAAGTTATCAAACTCAATACTCAAGAAACAAAAAGTCCAGTCATGAGATGGGCAGAAGACATGAACAGACATTTCTCCAAAGAAGACATACACATGGCTAACAAGCACTTGAAAAATGTTCTGCGTCACTTGCCTTCAGGGAAATAGAAATCAAAACCACAATGAGATACCACCTCACACCAATGAGAATGGCTAAAATTAACAAGACAGGAAGCAACAAATGTTGAAGAGGATGTGGAGAAAGGGGAACCCTCTTGCAGTATTGGTGGGAATGCAAACTGGTACAGCCACTCTGGAAAACAGTGTGGAGGTTCTTCAAAGATTTAAAAATAGAGCTACCCTATGATCCAGAAATAATTGCACTAATGGGTATTTACTCCAAAAATACAGATGTAGTGAAATGCCGGGACATCTGCACCCCAATATTCATAGTAGCAATGTCCACGGTAGCCAAAACTGTGGAAGGAGCCACAATATCCTTTGACAGATGAATGGATAAAGAAGATGTGGTCTATATATACAATGAAATATTACTCAGCCATCAGAAAGGATGAATGCCCACCATTTACTTTGACATAGATGGAACTGAGGGGTATTATGCTGAGTGAAATAAGTCAATCAGAGAAGGACAATCATCATATAGTTTCACTCATAAATGGAATATAAGAAATAGTGAAAGGGATTATAAAGGAAAGGAGGGGAACTGAGTGGGAAAAATTATAGAGAGACAAACCATGAGAGACTCCTCCCTCTGGGAAACAAACAAAGGGTTGTGGAAGGGAGGTAGGTGGGAGGACAGTGTAACTGGAGAATGGGCACTGAGGAGGGCACTTGATGGGATGAGCACTGGGTGTTATACTATATGGTGGTAAATTGTAAATTTTAAAAAGTGTTAAAAATATCTTAATTAAGAAGTCATATGATCCAATTTGCACTTGAAAACCATGAATCTGGGAAGAGTGCCTGGGATAAATTTTGCCAACAAGTTATGATTTGAGGAGTATACACTAATCAAGTAAACCAATGGGGAGTAATGGAGGCCTGAGTTTCTGAAGTTACCAGAAGAATGGAGTAGATGAATAGATACCAGAGATATTTCCAACGTAGACTCAACAAGGCTTGGTAATTGATTGGTTATGTATGGTGAGGAAAAGTAATATAAAATGTCTTGGGAGAAGCATATTTAGGAAGTGAGGTAAAGAGCTCATCTTTGGATGTCCTTTTTTTGTGTGGAGTCGGTGGCCTGCTAGGTAGAGATTCTGCTTACCAGGCCATTGCAGAGGTAGGACTAAAGCTTAGAAGAAAAGCTAGTTTTATTTATTAATTTACTTATTTAAAGATTTTATTTATTTATTCATGAGAAACACAGAGAGGCAGAGACACAGGCAGAGGGAGAAGCAGGCTCCCTGCAGGGAGCCCCAGGCGGGACTCGATCCCAGGATTCCGTGATCAAAAGCTGAGCCAAAGGCAGATGCTCAAACACCGAGCCACCCAGGTTCCCAGAAAAGTTGGTTTTAGAGATAAAAATGAGAACAGCAAGCTATAATGAAGGGAGCATCTTCATTTTCATCTTTAGAGACAAGTAAAGTGTCCAGCTTGAACCACTCCACAAAATCAACAATATCTGTTTCTACTCCAAGCAAAAATATGAGAATACTCTTCAATTTCACTACTCTGGGAAAAAATATATTTGGCTATTAAAAATCAATCTGTGGAGAGGAAGTAAGCAACATATGGATCAAATGTCGTCATAGATGAGACTTATCTAGTACAGAAGAAGGAAGAGCTCAAGTTCAAAGTTAAATTAAACAAACATTTCTTTACATAACAAACTTATATGATTGTTTTAAGTCGGAGAGCTATCTGGTACAGTACCAACTAAACAAATTGTTTGGCATCTTAATACATGTGCCTTTACCTTTCATTTATTAAAAGGCTAGCTAAAATGCACTTCAAAGTATTACCACTCAGCTAGTCCTCTTGCATATTAACTTGGCACTGCAAAACAGCATATGGAGCCTAGATTTTGATGATGATTACTTGGTTGTATTTGGAAATATGAATTAGATCCTAGTTCAATTATGAACTAATTCACTTATTACATAAACATTTCCCAAGCACTTACTATGTGCAAAACACTGTAGTAATTACCAGGGAAGGATTCAAAACTAATAGCTATGTGATTACCCTCACTCTCAAAGAACTTAAATCCAAAAATTCACTAAGGGCAATCCAAATAGGGCAAAAGGAAGTCAGGATGTAGAAAGAGACTTGAACTGAAATGACATTAAATAAATCTGTATGAACTAAAATAGTTTAATAGGCAAAGTATATATTTATTTATACACAAAGAATATATGCAGTATATTTTTTTAAAAAAACACAGCATTTTATTTATTTATTCGTGAGAGACAGAGAGAGAGAGAGAGAGGGAGAGAGGGAGAGAGAGAGAGGCAAAGACATAGGCAGAGGGAGAAGCAGGCTCCATGCAGGGAGCCTAATGTGGGACTCGATCCCGGGTCTCCAGGATCACGCCCTGGGCCGAAGGCAGGCGCTAAACCAAAGGCAGGGCTGCCTGTATGCAGTATATATTCATTCCTTTCATCACCTTTACCATGGAGATGATTTGATGAATGGCCTTCAAGAATCTTTTATGGTGTATAAGGTATATCATTAGACAACATGCTTCCTGTCTGCATCTTTATTCTCTTGATGTGATTCTCAAGCTGGTTATATTATGCATGGCAAAATGCAAGCAAACGGTTAAAAGGGAGTAATAAACAAAAGTGGTATATGTGAGCAATCCAGATAATCCAATGAAGGGAATCAGCTGTTCTCCAACTGACTGCAACAGGTGCTACCCTGAAAAAGGGAAACAGGGATTGTAAACCAAGATACCCAGGAGTCTTTGTAGTAATAGGACTCTAATAAAAAAGGCAATTTCCTTAATATGCATCATGATGCACATACTTTCCAGCAATAAATTTTAGATAGGATATTTCTTCTCTATGAGTAGTCAATGAAGAATAATATGTGTGTAAATTAAAGCAGAAAGAAAATTAAATTTCATCTAGTAGTCCATTAAAGATCTCTAAAATATTGATCTATTAAAAAACAAGTTAACTAGAATAGAATTGTGTTTCCTACTTGAATTTTATCATTTTATCTGTAGTGCACGTTTATTATTCGAGAGCATACAAAACAACATGGTAGATTTTCATTCCACTTGTGGACATTATTGGGAAATGTGCAGATAGAACAGAAATCTGAGCTTGATTGTGAAGAATCACTAGAAGTTTTTTACTTGTCTTGGTATCAATGTACTTAGTCATAAAAAAGAAATCATTTATATCCATGAAGTCTTGTAGTAAGAATTAATGAGATGATGCATGCTAATATCATGATCATTGATTAGCTCTTACTCTTCAACAAATATTAATTTTTGCTTATTTTTTTATTCTTCCCTTTCTCTCTCCCTCTTTCCTCTTTCCTTCTCCTTCCTTCCTTCTTCCCTCCTGCCTGCTTTCCTTCCATTCTACTACCATCCTTCTTTCCTTACTTTACTGAGCCAACATTAATTCTTCCAAATTATGGTATATTATAATTAGCATGCATATATAAATTTACTTAAGGGTCTTTGTTACTTTTTTGGGGGGGAAAGTCCTTTAAATGAGAATGCTTTACTTTCCCATCATTACATTTTTGCCATTCTTTTGTGTTATTCATGCCTAATACAGCTATTGACTAATAATTTTAGGAAATATTGTTAGTGGTCCTCAGCTAAAATCCTAATGCCCATTCAACACACATTTATTGAGTACTAGGCACTGTATTACAGAGACAGACATGTACTGTCTCTATATGCAAGAACATATAGGTAGATATGCTAATCAGCCATGACTGTATTAATCATTTCACTATACATGTAAACAAAACATCATATTTTATACCTTAAATATATACTAGTTTTATTTTTTTTAAATAAAATAAAACCACTTTGAAAACTTTAAAAAAAAATGTGAGAGATAATGTGTAATAGAAGTATTCATAGGGCCGGTGTGTCATAGTGATATAGTGCCATCAGAACTGACTCCTAGACTGGGTTGTTTCATGTTAGGTCATTTAAATATCCTTTTCTGTTTGATTTACTTGCCACAGAATTGTATGCTGTTTAACATAATTACATTGTATTGAAATGAAAGAAAGGAACATAGTGCAACAGCTTTGTGACTCAATTCAAGTATAGGACAAAATGGAGAATTAACTTCAATAAACTAAATTAATCTGGCAGGGGTCAATGTTCAAATACCAGCTCTACTACTACTTGCAAGCTCTGGTACTTTAAAAGTTACTTATTTCTTAGGCCTCATTTTCTTATCTATAAAAAGGGGATAAGAATAGTACTTACTTCTCAGATTTTTATGAGGATTAAATGATATAATATAAAATACTTGCAATAGAGTAAATGCTCAATATAGGTATAGACCTTATTAATACTATTTTTTTTTTGTTAAAGATTTTATTTATTTATTCATGAGAGACTCAGAGAAAGAGAGAGAGAGAGAGGCGGAGACAGAGGAAGAGGGAGAAGCAGGCTCCACGCGCAGGGAGCCTGATATGGGAATTGATCCTGGTATTCCAGGATCACACCCTGAGGGGAAGGCAGATGCTCAACTGCTGAGCTACCCAGGCGTCCCACCCTTCTTAATACAATTATTGTTTGGTTTCAACATCTATCATCTCATTAGCATGATTAGCTAGGATGGTTGCCCCACAAAAATGGGTCAAAGAAGAAAACTTTGCTGTAGTTGCTGCTATAATCTAAAAATATATTCCCAAGACTTTTAATAATTACAGATCATATTCATTTGATTTTTACTATGTACCAGATCCTACCTAAAACAGTTACAAATATAATTTAAAATTCACAAAAACTTTATGAATTTGGCGTTATTGTCCTTACCATCCTAGATAAGATAAAACACAAAGAAATTAAGTAATTATAGGAGCGGTTCTAAACTCTAGCCACCTGGTTCCAAAGCCAGTGTGCTCAACCACTGTGTTAGACTAGATTGACTTTTAACAGACAGAGGTGGGATTTGGTTTGGGGTATTTTTCTTTCAGTTTAAAAAATGATTCTCAGTTGTGAATTATTTATCTTTATTTATGCTTTAGCTAGCTACTTGTGTCTGTGCCTAGTGATTTTCAGTAAAGACATACTTTCTTTTTTTTAAAAATTTTTTTTAAATTTTTATTTATTTATGATAGTCACAGAGAGAGAGAGAGAGGTGCAGAGACACAGGCAGAGGGAGAAGCAGGCTCCATGCACCGGGAGCCCGACGTGGGATTCGATCCCGGGTCTCCAGGATCGTGCCCTGGGCCAAAAGCAGGCACCAAACCGCTGCGCCACCCAGGGATCCCAAGACATACTTTCTTTTTTTTTTTTTTTTTTTTTTAAGATTTTATTTCTTTATTCATGAGATACACAGAGAGAGGGAGAGAGAGGCAGAGACACAGACAGAGGGAGAAGCAGGCTCCATGCCGGGAGCCGGACGTGGGACTCGATCCCGGGACTCCAGGATCACACCCTGGGCTGAAGGCAGGTGCTAAACCGCTGAGCCACCCAGGGATCCCCCCAAGACATACTTTCTGAGCCAAATTATACCTAGTAAAGTTTTCTTTTGTATTTATGCATAATAACCTGGCTCAAATTAAAATATTCAAATTAAAATATATTTTGAAAGATTACACATAAAAAATTCTACAAATGTCAAGCACTATCTTTTAACATTTTAAAGTTGTAGAATAAAAGTAGGGTTGCAGCTTAACATTGTGGGCTTTTTTGTTGATAACTTGAGTTTCTACGAAGATGCTTTTAAGCTTTTTAAAACCTGGGAAACCTAAAAATGTTGTAAAAGCCTATCTTCAGTTGATTCTGGGTTTTTGTTTTGTTTTTTGAGAATGCACACTCAAGGCTTTCTTAGGGATATGCTTTCAGATAAGCTATTTTCATTACTTCTGTGAGTTGTAGTTTCCTCTTATTCTACATTTCAAAAACAATTGAAAATTTTACATTGGACCTGGGTTTTCTATTTAGCAGATTTACTTCGCAACGGTTCCTAAGGCTTTTTTCTTTACTTCATTGATTTGAATTTTTGTAATGTCAATTTTATTACTTCCACAATAGATTTTTAAGTTAGCTACTTAATGATGTCTTCTTATAGCAATTTTTAATCTCAATTTCTTTTTTTAAAAAAGATTTATTTATTTGAGAGACAGCCAGAGAGAGAGAGAGAGCTCAGGAATGGGGGAGGGAGCAGCGGGAGGAAGAGGATCCCAAGCAGACTCCCCATTGGGCATGGATCGATCTCACAACCTTGAGATCATGACCCGAGTAGAAATCAAGAGTCCAACGCTCAATTAACTGAGCCGCCCAGGCATCACTTTAATCTCTATTTCTATATTCTTTTTCATAGCCAAATGCTGTTTTCTTCTTATTTTTTTGTTCTCTTTCATAGAATTAATGAATTCTTGTATAGTCAGTTTTTAATAACCTACTTCTTTCCTAAAACAAATAATTTCCAGATACTTGATCTTTTATAATCTTTTGGAAGATGGACACCTTCCTTCATTTTGCAGAATTTTTTCACAAGTCTGAATATATCTTCAAACACAGAAAGACAATCTAGGACTCACTGTTTTGAAAAGATGCTATTTTCAATTCCGCCGTGTAGCACTGCCATAGTGTTCTATGGATGTACAGATGATAAGCTTTACAATTTTTTATTTAACATGAAAATCATGCCAGTAAGTCCATAGTACTAGCTCAGGGAGTGACAAGAGTATTCATGCTCCAATTACTTCATAACATATATTAAGTTATTAGAAATAATAATGAGTCAAGAATTTCCAGTGAAACACTGAGCACATAGCAACTTTACATACCCCTCAGTTTTAAAACTGTGAGATCACCTGACTCTTAGTCCAATTTCTCGTGTTGTGTAAACATTCATCTAATGACTTCTACTTGGTTGGTATATTCTATTTTTCTCCTATACCTTACTATGCTTTTAACACCCTATGCTTTCATCTGTTATAACACTTCTCAAAATAGTAACTTAAAAAGCTATGTTGTAATTAGTAGTTTAATATCTATTTCCTGCCTTAGACTATAGTATTCATAAAGTCTAGATGCATGTTGGTCTTCCCTTTCTTTTTTTTTTTTTTTTTTTCTCTTTTTCATGGACCTCAGGGCAGGGGTAGGACTTCATCAGACCTTATCAAAATGGCATCCTATCATCATTGGTTGATTTTATTCATCCATTCATCCATTTCTTTATTATCTTTTACCCTCATTTCCCATTGACATTCCTCTCCCACCACCCAGAGATGGTCCTTCTGAGGTGTTTCATTTGTGCATATTATTGTAAAATATGCAAGAATTCACTGTTTCTCACTAATTTTGCTCAGCATTAATTTAAAAGTTCATGCATATTATAGATTCATTGTCTAATGCTTTTCTCTTATTTATAGTATTCTGTGGTATGAAACTAGCACATACACATAGAAAACCTCTAACTCTTCACTAAAACAACCTGATGAACATCCATGTATACAAACCCTTTTATATTTGAGTGGCTGCTGGATCAGGTCATAGTCTGTGTATATTCTGATTTTGATGAAGGACTGCCAGATTGTTCTTGAGCACGTCTGTCTCAGTCTATAATATCTACGGAATCTAATGAGGGCTCTTACATCACTGCCAACACCTGGCATGATTCAGTTTTCCAATTTTTGTCAATACAATAAGTAAAAAAGTGATGTCAGTGTTTCAATTTCCACTTGTCTAACTAAATGAATTCGGGCATCACTTTCATGATAATTACAACTTTTTAGAGGGGAGGGTTCCCTTTCATTTATTGAATATCCTTTATCCTTTGCTAATTTTTTCAATGAGTTGCTATCCTTTTCTTCTTGATTAACAGGAATTGCTTGATAATCTTACTATAAATCTCATCAGTTTTAGACACTGCAAATTGAATTTCCTGGCCCAGCTTGCCATCTGATTAGGAGCTTTTCCTTTCAATCATTGGTGAATAGAAATACTTAATTCTTATCTTATAAAATACATTATATCCTTGTCATAGTATTTGTGCTATTGTGATATTGTTTAAGAAGTCCTTCCTCATTGCTATTGTGATATTGTTTAAGAAGTCCTTCCTCATATCTGGATCACAGAGATTTACTGCAAACCACTTTGTTTGATTCTCAATCGTGGCTCCCTCACAAACTAACCGGGTGAATTTGGACAACTTAATCTCTATTCACCTGTTTTTGTATGCAATGGGGGCAATAATACTAGTGGATTTATAGGACTGTGAGGACTGAGTGAACTACTATATTAAAAAGCACTTTAAAAAGTATCTGTCTCGGGCAGCCCCGGTGGCGCAGCGGTTTCACGCCGCCTGCAGCCCGGGGTGTGATCCTGGAGCCCCGAGATCGAGCCCCACTTCCGGCTCCTTGCATGGAGCCTGCTTCTCCCTCTGCCTGTGTCTCTGCCTCTCTCTCTAGCTCTCTCTGAATGAATAAATAAATTAATTAAAAAAATAAATTCTTAAAAAAAAAACGGTCTCTACATCCTAAGTACTGAATATATGTTGCTATTATGACAAAAATGCCAGTATATATGTTTCAATAGGGATACAGCTTTATTTTTGTACATATTGTATATCCATATTGACTTTACAGATATTTAAAGTCCTGTTAGTAAACTCAGTATTTTGTTTCACTGCTTCATTTCAGGATGTTCCTGAACCAAAGCCATACTATGTTTATTACTGGCTTTATATATATATATATTACTGGCTTTTATCTTATTATCTGAGAAACAAAATACCTACTCTTTGCTCTTCTTTTTCAAAGAAGAATCAGCTATTTGTTGTCTTTATTCTTCCATATAAATTTTAGAATGATTGCACTGAGTTTTAAAAATCATCCAGATGAAATTTTGTTTTTTATTACATTGAGTTTATTTATTAATATATAGGGAATTAAAATTGTTATTATTTATAAGCCCAAATAAGAGCACAAAATGTTTTTCCCAGATCTTTTATGCAAATAATTTTTGTCCATTGAAATCTGGGCACTCTTTGTCAAGTTAAAATCTATGGATACTTTACAATTTTATTGTTACTGACCTCACATTTTCACTTAGGATGTTGATTTGAAAAATAAAAAAATGGTTTTTGAAGGTTTTTGAAGGCTGATCTTGTATCCATCCACCAATATTGATAATTTTACCTCCTTTCTTCCATTTTTGTTCAATTCTGTAATTATTTTGCTCTCTTTATAGAATTTGCCAAGACCTTCAGTTCTGTATTAAGCAGTTATGATAATAATGAGTATCATTGTCTTGCTGCTGTTTAGAAACATAAACTATCTAAAGTTTCCCCACAGAGTATAATGTTTATTGCAGGTTTTGGTATATAAGTTTACTTAATTTCATACTTAGCTAGTTTTTTTTGGGAGGGGAGGTGTTTTAATTGTATATGGCTGCTAAAATTTATAGAACCCTATGGACATATCTATTGAGATAACATATGATTTTTTTCTTCACAAGCAATTTTTGTAATAAAGGAACGTGTTAGACTTTCTAGATTGAATTTTTCTTGCAACCTTTAGCTAAATCTATTTGGTCATAATGCACTGTTTTGTTTTATGCATTTTTTTTACTATTAAATGTAACATACATAGAAAAAAAGTCCACAAAATATGTATAAACACAATTATATGAATAACTGTGAAGTAACTACCCCATTCAAAAATAAAAACATTATTAGTACCTCAAAGCCTTCCATGTGTTACTACCTAATATCAAGTCACTCAAGCACTATTAGAGGTAACCACTTTCTTAGCTTTTCCATTTCCTTGTTTTTCTTAATTCTCTTACCATCTACCACCTAATAACATTTTTGCTTTTGCCTTTAAAAAAAAAACATATAAAGGAATGGGATAATATTTTATAAATTTCTTGTGTCTACCTTCTGTCACTAAATATTATACGATTATATAATGCTCTTTGGTTATAGTTCATTCATTTTTATTGCTGTATAGTATTCCACCATTTATTTATTTATGTCTTTTACTCTTGGTAGGTAGCTGTTGTTTCTAGCTTGGCTCTATTTTAAACAATGGTGCTAGGAAAACTTTTATATATTTATCCTGAGTTTTGTGCATATACATTACTTCCTGAGAATTGAATTGCCTGTTCACAAAATATACATATCTCCTTAACTTTGCTGGATGATGCCACACTGCTTTTGATTAATTAAATTATATATATATTAGAGGGTTGTAAGCACACTTACTACAAAGCTCAAATGATACCATAAGGTTTCTCTTTAGTTCTCTCCCTCCTTTCTTCTCTTTCCCTTCATTCTTCTTCAGACTTTTCCCCATCTCTTGGCTCTGGTAATCATGTTGAGGAAGATAACTACTAAAGTAACATTCAGAGTCACATCCTTTCACCATAGCGACCCAGGTAGAAAGAGACAAACTTTCCTGCATGTTTGGGGGGTAAAGTTCCAATGTAGCATAAATAATTCTTTCTGAATCATGCACTGTCTCTGAATATGAGGGGATTTGAGGGACAAAGCACCCAGATTGACCTCCTCATTGAGACAATATGAAATGGTCCTCCAAAGAATGTGAAAATGACACCTGTGCAGATACATGACTTGTTCTCACCAAGTAGTTAGATGTTCACTTATATCCTGCCTCCCTTGAAGGAGTCATGCATCTCTTCATTGACATTGTCCAGCAGGATGGTTAGCATTTAGCTAGTTTTCAGTGAAAGTTTAGCTAAATGGATAAGAAACACTTCTTGTTTTTTCATCTCCTCTATGAAATCTTCCCTAGATTCTCCAGGGCAGGCTTGGGTGTTCCTTCCACACTGGGTTTTATAGAACATTGTGCAAGTCTTTGTGAAAGCTGATCAATTATATTATACTGTTCATAGTTGACTCCTTACTAGACTTGCAGTGCCTTAAAGCAATAGAATATTTATTTTCATTTATTCGGATGATGTTAAAGATACTTTATGAGACCTCAGTTTAATATAAGGGGGCAAATGATCTAAAATTATGTAAATTTGACTGGACTTTCCCTCACACAGAACATTCTATATATAGTTCTATAGAGTTATTTCTACAGAATATATACTTTTCCTTGTAATGCCTAGTTTGAAAGCAGAATTTCAGTGCTATCACGGTAAGTGAGTGTTTCTTAAACTGTCACATGGTATGCATAGAAAAACTGAAACTTCAACCCTGGATTCTGTATATTTCAAACAGTGCCAGATGCCATGAAGTCATATGCAGATGTCTTACATCTACAAAATTATAGTAACAGTTGGGTTTCTTTATCTGAATATTTCTGCTTAGGAGGGTTAAGTAGCCTAGCAGGCAGTGGAAACTGAAACCTTCTGTTCAGCCATGGGGCAGAAATGATGTAATCAACCACATTGGATATTCTGTTAATATCCCCAACCTTGATTGCAGAAGGGCTGCCTTGATAAATGTAGACCTTAGCTGGGCAGAAGTCAGCACAGAGTGTGTGCTCTGTTGGCTACTAGAGGCAGTGATATTTGCAGGTGCAAGGCTAACTCTGACCTAGTTGAATGAATTACAGAACCTGGCCAAACGAGAGGATTATTCCAGGATCAAGGTCAGTCATTCTTCAGCATGTTCTGCAACTGAAATGACCATGATGACACTGGAAAAGAATGTGGGCCCTAGAGCCTTTGGTTTGATTTACTTGCAACTTTTGTTTCTATTTAATCCATGAAGATACAACTGGGCTTTGTGTACATTCTGTCTTTTCTCCAAGGAACGTCCTTCCCTCCCACAACCACCTGGAAAGCTCCCAGTCATCTATCAAATATCAGCTCACATTTCATCTTCTCTATGAAATCTTCCCTAAATTCTCCTGGGCAGGCTTGAGTGTTTCTTCCACACTGGGTTCTGTAGAACATTGTGCAAGTCTTTGTGAAAGCTGATCAATTATATCATATTGTTCGTAGTTGACTCCTTACTATACAATAAGTGTCTTAAAGCAATAGAATATTTATTTTCATTTTTGTATTGCAACACCAGAAACAGGATAAGGATTCAATAAATATTGCTGAATGGATTTATTTGTAATTTAATATAGTGCTTTAGAATTTTCAAGTACTTTCTTACCTATTACATAGTTTAGACATCACAACAATGCTGTGTGGTAGGCAAGTCAGATGTAATTATCCCTATTTTACTGATGAGGAAAGTGAATCACAAAAATGATGTGTAATTTGTTCAGAATCAATAGCTTGTGAGCGTCAAGATTAAACTAGAAAACAGCCTTCTGACTTTAACCAGCATCTATGTCAAGCCTTTAATTCTCCTCTAGACTGAGTTACTGCCTCTGGGCTACCAGATCTTTAAAATATAGCTAGTCCAGCTAGACTATTTTCTCTAAGGCTTCAATATCAGATCTTACGCTCTTGTGTTCAATACTTGGCATCTTCCTCTGTCTTCCAAATGCATTTTGATTCTTAGATATCAGATTTCTGAGTCTATATGACAGAATTTTCTGGATTGATTTACAAATGCTGCTGCCTGTCCAAATCCCAGTGTTCTACTGTGCATCCCTGTCACTAATTCCACTTTTCTTTCTGAGTACACCTGACATTCCAAGGTAGAGAAGCCTAATGACCTTTCCATTTCCTTGCTGCTCAATATGGATTGATATCTCTACATGTATTATGGATTAAAAATAATGACTACTACTACTAATTACTAATATTTTTGAGTGCTTGCTGTATTCTAGGCATATTGTTCAATAAATCTAATTTTGTTTGATCCTGAGAACAAAGACTTGACATAGAACTAATATCTCCACTTTACAAAGAAGGAAATTGAAGCTTAGAAAAGTTATGTAACATGTCCCTGTGCCACAGCTAGTAAATTTCAAGGGGATTTTTAAATAAATGGAATCTAATCCCTGAGGGATGTCTTAAACCCCACAATATTTGCAGATTTCTCAAAAAAAAATCAACTATTATGTACAGTAGCCAAATGAACATATATGCATGACACAACTGGGAAAAAATAGATAGTGAAGCACACTTATCACCTGAGAGATGAGGTGTTCAAGAAATACTGTTGGAATAAAGTTTTCACCCCCAAACTTGAATTTGGCTAACTTTAAAAACTGAGAATGCTTTAGCGGCTTCATGTACGTGCCCTACGGGCAAGTATTTGTTTTGTATATTTTAAAGCACTCAAAAGTCTTCAAGATCATGAAACTTTATCCTGCTGGCTTAGTAGAGGATTAGAAAGGAAATATAGTTGCCTTCCCATGGATATACTCATATGATTCTTTTATTAACATGAATTCCCAACTTCATACACATAAATGCAGACTTTCTTTTAAACAACTACAAAATGCAAACGGATAGAATAGTGTTAACCTGACATTTATATCTGATATTTGTATTTGTGATGTTTCAAGACTTTAGATGAAGCCCAAGTGCTTATCATGACTCTCAATGCCTTTAATTTCTGGTTCTACTCTTCTCTCACTTTTGCTACATTGGAGCTCTTCAAGTTCTTAAAAATGCCACATTCCCTCTTTTTCCAGGATTTGGTACATGTTGTTTCTCTGTTCCCTCTTCCCTACTCATATCAAATCTCGGGGTGAAAGCGAATTTATTGGGGATCTTTTCTCTGAGTTCTTACCATAGGTTTACTCCTCTATTATATGTTTACTTACCATCCTGCTCTTCTTCCTAACACTTACAAGGACTTGTTCAAGATTCTTCTGGAATCTTTTACCGTGTCTTACACATAGTGGGGACTCAATGAAGTTTTAATAAGTTAACAAATGAAGGCATTTCTGTACTGAAGTCACTGTTGTGTAAATAACCATTATCAAAACAAGACATATTTTAAATGTCTTGGCTCCATAGCTCATTTGACATTTGGAGTCAGGTATGCCCTTCATTTAGTGTCTGTCTCAGTTGTCATGATCCTCATATCACACTTAAGGTATCTGGAACTATAAATAATTGAAAAACCAACTCTAACTTAAAATTAATTAGCTCACATAATAAGAAGACCAGAAGAAAGAGTGGGCTTTTAGGGAATCTGATCCACCTCACCTCTCAGACACTAACCATGACACTAACTTTATCCCTAGCCCTGTTCCCTTGTGGTTGTGGGATGGTTTCAGTAGCAGTTAAGGATGCATGTTTCCTCAGCCATGTCTAGTGGGGAATAGTGAGAGAGACTTTCTCTTCTTTGAATCTTGTATAGAAGTAAGAAATTTTTTGTGAAATAACTAGGCTTATTTCTCTTTGTATTTTATTGGCTCTCATGCAGCCATGTGCCTATTTCTGAAATACTTCTATCAGTAGGAATAGATCATTGGCTTGTGCCCTGGTTCCTGGGTCCACCATTCCTGTCTCTTCTATGTGAGAGTGGGTTTGCCATGATTGGATTCTGGCCTTGCTCCTGGAGCATCACATTACTGATTCTGACTGGCCAGAGGTGAGGGGAAAAGGCCCACTACTATCATCTACTGAAAATTGCACCTATTTTACTCTCACACTTTGATTTTTTAAAAAAAAGAAAGCTCAAAAAATCAAAGTTTAATCAAATGTTCTATCAAAACAAAGTTTTATTCTAGGAAAGAGGTAGAAATTATTCTTTTATAAGAGAAAAGTACAGGAAACATTTGTGACTCCACATCTTCCTTGCTTAGTCAGAGATAGAAGTGCTAAGCAGGACAGGAAAGGAAATGAGGCACCATGGGTCCCCAAATAAATCAGTTTCTTTTGTGTGATAGCAAATTCTAACATACCTCTCTTATTCAAAAGGACACATTTAACATCAACAGGATAGAGTGGTCTTGATTGGTCACTAAGAGAGTTTAATTAGAATAAAGATTAAAGCTTCATTTAAGGAACTTTCAATTAGGATCACATTTGAAAGGACCTTAAAATTGTTGGTTTTTCTATGCTGAAGTTTTACTTTCCATCACTTTTTTGGTGTGATCTTCTGGAAATATAAATGCACTCTAAGGTTAAAAATGGTATTCTTTTTCTGAGAATGATTTTTTTTTCTTTTTTGGACCTTAGCATTCCTTTCTGTTTTGTCCTCCATATGTCCTCATAAATATAATTCTGGCACTGGAATCCAGACAGCACTTCCCAGCACTTGCATACTCAGCATTAAGCCACTGAGATATGAGATCATGGTAGCTCTGTGCCATTTAATCATTTTACATTCCTTTAACAGATGAATTTTGAGCACCTACTAGGTGTGAGACACTGCACCAGGTGCTCCAAGCTATAGATGAAATGCATATCTTGTCTTGAAAAAGCTCACAATAGCATTGGGAGCACAGTTGGACAAATTGAATGGTGCTAAAAATAAATGTTAGGGACAATGAGTTAATGAGAGTTGCTTGCATGGCTGAGAAATGCTTTAGGAAGAAATACTTGAGCTAGAGTATAGAGTGGTCAGGGTTTGATTTGGACTGAACAGAGGGAGTCAGCAGTTCAAGACAAGAGCAAAAGTTAAAAAATCGAGAAGATAGAATTGACAACGGTGCTCAGGAAGTACTGAGGATCTCTGCCATGAAATTATGCACTCTCAACTTGGAAAGAAAATCTGGACCAGATTACAGAGGCCCTGGAGTGCTCTGTTTAATAAATTTGAATACTTTACTAAAGAAGTAGGGAGTCATAGAAGATTCAAGGGCTATGTTTAGAGAATAAAATGATGAACCTTACATCTCTAGAAGATTCCTTTGTGTAAAAAGATCCAGCCAGGTGAGTGTCAAAATTAGAAAACATTATCATACTGCTATTATGTCAAGGGAAGGATATGACTATGGAGGTGGCCAGGAGATTATTGAGGAAGCAAAGGAGGAGACTACAAAGAAAGAATGGGAGTCCAGGGCTTAAATTGTTAGCCTATATAACGGACTTATTCTTGCTGCCATTAACACAGTAGAACACACAAGTGAATGCTAATGTGCTAATCAGAAGTACTCAGTCCTGACTTCACATTAGAATTACCTGCAGAGTTTTAAAAATACTAATGTTTGGGGATCCCTGGGTGGCTCAGCGGTTTAGCGCCTGCCTTCAGCCCAGGGCATGATCCTGGAGTCCCGAGATTGAGTCCTACGTAGGCTCCCTGCGTGGAGCCTACTTCTTCCTTTGCCTGTGTCTCTGCCTCTCTCTCTCTCTCTCTGTATCTCTCATGAATAAATAAATAAAATCTTTAAATATATATAAAAATTAAAAATAATAATAATAATGATTAGATCCTATCCAAATAATTTGTCTTGAGTGGAGCCTAGCTATTAGTATTTTTTTTAAAAGCAGACCATCTCAAAGGTTAAGAACTCTGGGAAAGATGATGGTAGGTTCAGATTCGGTGAAAATGCTCTCTTTATTACAAGGTGTACAGTATTCCATCAGGAATTTTTAAAGGGAGGGAGGCAGGGACAGAATGAAAGAAATGTTCTCCTTCTGTCATGGTTGGTGAAGTTCAGGAGCTTGATAGCTGTTCCCCTATTGTGAAGCATGTTACACAGCTCCAGTCCTTGATCCTGACTTTTAAAAATACAATCCAGCTCAAGCAGTGTGCTGTTATTTTTCAAAGAAATTTGCACATAACCCACTAGTCACTTCTGTATTCTAAAATTACAAAATGCTTTTCTACTTTCAGGATTATTCATTTGCTTCTTTTTTGTTAAAAAATAAAAGATTTCTTTATTTGTTCAGAGGAAGAAAAACCCTATAAAATTGTAGTAATCAAATGCATTAAACATTTATAACTTTGAGTATCAGTCCAAAATGTGAGGTTTTTCTTATTCTTTTTTTCTTCCCTTGAAGAGAAATCATCTTGTGCTTTATATGGATAAACATCAGGAGGTGATAGACTTTATTCATGGCTGTTTCCCTGCATAAATGCTTTATTCTTCAAGAAAAACATTTCTAATCAAGAGCTTTATCCCTATCACTCACCCCCCACACTGTTCACACTGGGAGGTCAGCACCTTATGTTTCTGACATTGTAATTTATTGCTGTTGGAAAGATTGGGTATTTGTATAGGATTTCCAGCATAATTCAGCTTTGTTGCAAAGTCTTACCAAGTATAACTTCTTAAGAATACTTTCAGAAGAATACTCTGTAGATTTCAAAAATAGCCAAATATATTTGGACATAGCAAATGGGTATAAATATAAATAGTATAGAGACAGATTTAATGTAAAATAAGGTGTGTGTATATATGCACAGATATGCAAATGAATGCTATATGTAGGTCTAAGGCTTGAATTTCTTTTTTTTTTTTTTTTTCCCTTCAGCAAAGGACAGTTACATTTGAGATGATTTAACAAGTTAGCACTATATATGTTACAGGAGTTAGATGTGTGTGAAAACTTTTTCTTTTTTTTTTTAATTAAAAGGCATATAATTTAGGTTTCAAGTTCTGATGTTTAAAAATGCGATGAAAATTTTAAAAGATTTCTTGTCCTTTTGCCTTGTGTTTTTGAAAATAAGCTTCTGTGGAAGACAATAAAAAGCGGAAATAGCCTCTCAGAAAAGCATCATTCTGTGAAAGGCTCAAGAGAAGTTGACAATCAAGAGAAGCGTTTAGAAAGAACTCAGGAAAGGGCACTTCCATGTCCCTAAGAGCTGAACATTTATGCTGGTGATTGTCTTCCAAATGATCCCACCCCAGTCCTTTACCAGCTATTCTGAAGCATGATGCCAGAATCATTGAGTCCAAGAGCTTCAAGTGGTACCTTTGAGTATCTATTCATCCAAGCAGATAATATCTCAAGATCACTGTTAAGAAGACAACCTATCTCCTGTCTCTGAAAATCTAGAAGTAACCTTTATTTTTGAGGCTTGCTCACAAATGTTTAAACAAATTCAGCCAACTTTTTCTTGTTGTGACCTCAGTGTAGCTAAGGAACAGCTGGCCTACATTTACTTAATAACAGCTCTTCATAGTTTGAAAAGAGTGACAATATCTCTCTTCAGCCATCTTATTTCCGGACAAAGTCATGCAAACTCCTTTAGCCTTTTCACAAGGGTCTCTTCCTCAATTCCCCACTCTTTCCTTAGATGCTGCCTAGTTTGTCAATATCTTCTTTACAACAGCCCCAAGTGAACATAAGTTTTTCACAAAACTCTAGAAGGTGGAGCTGAGAATGAATGTGGTGGTCTATAGTTTGCATCATCGTAATAATCAACTTGGCAGGGTTTTTCAATATAACTTGTATTTCTCACATAGATTATTTATGTTATTAATTAATTTACTTATTTATTTATTTATTTATTTATTTATTTATTTATACTGTTTATTTTTCTTTAACTAATCTTAAACATGGCTCCTGGAGACCATTGTTTTTAGCCACATCTTATAGTTAATGAGGAAACCTTGGCCAGTTAACCAAGTGCCCAAGAAAACAGAAAGCAAAGCAATTAAGACTGAAACCAAATGGCTTCTTTGCATAGTGTGTAAATTTTAAGGATCACTCTTTACCCTTTCATCGGAACCCTCTGTCCTCTACAGGAGAGCCCGGTAAGTGACACCTCTACCACTGGTGCCACTTACCTAGACTGTTTTTACTTCTCAACTTAAATGGCCATTCCTCTGGGAAGAACATTTCTGAAACCCACACATCTCAGCCCCCCCCCCCCCACATTTGCACACATAGACCACAGAAGACTGCTTAGTCACCACTATTATGAGCTCCCATAGAATCTACAGTAACCAAAAGCATACATTTTGATAGGAAAAAATATTGAATATAAAGTATCACTTACTGCCCTTATATTGTAAAGTCACTAAACTGGAGGGAGTGGCAACCACAGGCTTCTGACCCTGAAGACATGGTGGTACAGTAGCCACCTCCTCACAATTACTAAAAGCTGCTCTGGAGTGGAAACTAATTTGGCTCCCCTTTGTTCACATCCTTACTGGTTAAATAAGTTTTGGGACTTCGGGTTATACCATATTCAAGGTGGGTAAATGTAAATTAAAAATTATTTTAATTCATTTCTTTCACCAAGCTTTATTTTTTTCACCATATGATCACTTCTATGTAGATTTGAATCTTCTATGAAAATCTCACTTTTTCAGCACTTTTAAGAACCAAATGGAGGATATCTTTCTTTGAAGATACCATCTGTCTTCAAATAGCTTGATTGCTTACTTACGACCTTTTGAATGATTTTACTTGTAGATTCCTAGAATACGGAATCTCATCATCACTACTTAGCTATTCTTTGGAACAAAGAAAGCTTCATTTACTCATGCATTTTGGTTTGAGACAGTTAGGAGTGTGTGTGTGCGTGTGTGTGTGTTAAACATCAGTCTAATATGTTTAGTTGATACGGCTTAAGAATAAGGTAGAAAATACTTACTGTATGGTTAATTCATGAAAAAGTAGCCCTGAGCACCATTCTCTAAGATAGTGCTAATAAAATGAAATATTTTGTTTACAGTAATGTTATATTCCTTCTTTATATTAATGCATTGAATTTTTAGTTTTGTTTTCTCACTTCCATGCAATTTGATATATAAGAACAAATATAAAGGATCAGTCTGTTTCTTCAACATTTATTAGAGGTTGGTACTTAGTGTGTAGAAATGAACAAAATAAATGAAGTCCCTGACTTCGTGAAGCTTACATTTTAGTGAGGAAGCAATTTATACACACAAATGAATATATATATACACACACACACATATGTAGTAATGTTAAGCATTACAGAGAAATAAGATAGCTAGTGATGGTCAAGCAAGGAGGAATACTATGTATGTCTATCAATCTATCTATCATAGTCTCTGTGTTTTGAACAGCCTTTCAGAAGACTTGAATGAAGCAAGGAAGCAATGCTATACATCATGATAAGGACTTTGGAATATATTTCAAGTGTGATAAAAACTTAGAGGATTTGGAGCAAGAGAGCATTTTTGCTGATGTGTAAACCAAGGATATAGGAAGGAAAAGAGAGGACCATTTAGGTAACTCTTGCTGTGGTCCAGATAAGAGATGATTGTGACTTAGATGATGGTGGTAAAGGTGCTAAGAAGTTGACACTGGGTATAATGTGAAAGTACATCACATAGGATTTCCTAATTGGCTGGGCATGAAATAGAAAAGAAAGAGTGCAGTCAAGGATGATTTCAAGGTTTCTGGTCTGAGCAACTCAGGTCAATAAAGAACACAGAGATAGGAGATGAAAGGTGGAAGATCAAGCTTTTGGTTGGGGACATGCTAAATTTGAGATCACTACTAGATAAAGTAGAAATATAATATTGCTTGCTGTGTGAATTCAGATTTTAATAGAAAGTTAAGTTATTGAAGCTATAAATGTGAAGTTAATAGCTAAAGGTGATATTGGGATTTGATTAAGTTACCTAAGAGTTCAGGAGGAAAGATAATAGAAAATATTGAAACTCAGCATTGACATATTTCACTGTTTAGAGGACTGGGGTTAGGGGGAGGAGGATCCAGCAAAGGAAATAAGAAAAAAATGGCCCAAACTGTAATAAGAAAATGAAGAAAATGTGCTAAACTAAGAGGAGAGTGGAGAAAATGTTTCAAATAGTTGGTATCTACCAATATGTTCTGTCTCCTCTTCCTGTCTCTCTCTGTCTCTGTCTCTGTCTCCATCTCTGTCTCTCTCTCATTCTGTATCTGTGTGTGTGTGTGTGTGTATCTTTCTCTGTCTCTGTCTCACACTCTTCTCTCTCTCTCTCTCTCTCTCTCCCATTCATTCATCCTTATCTTAAGTGAATGGCTTACTGCAATCACTCTAAAATGTATCCTTTAAAGAGTGATACTTCCAGTCTATCCCAAATAGGATTCAAGTATCAAAACTTGTCTGAAATAACTTCATTCATTAGCAAACTGGAATTCTGAAGCTGCCTTCCAAAGTGTATTTGCTGTAGTCAGCAACCGGCAATAAAATCTGAATAAGTAGAGTAAGTGAAGTTGGGTTCTAGTCTGGGCTCTGACACTTGCTAGCTTAATTCAGCTAGCCTCTCTGGCCTCAGTTTTCACATTTCTAAAAGATTCAGGGTGCTAAAAGAATAGATTTTAGAGTATTTCTGGTTCTTCTAGTGACTTCAAATGAGTGTGTAGTATCCTGGGGAATTCTACTTATTGGAAAAATTGAATCTTTTCTCTTGTATACAGTTTTATAAGTGTAATGTGACATCATGGTATATGAGGTTATGACATCTGAAAATATGTTTTCATTACAGAGTTTCTATCTAGTGTATCAGAAAATCTTCCTTCCCCAGTACAATAACAACTTGTTTAATAAACAGCATTTTGCTCTTTTTTTTTTTTTTTAGAAGGTGACTGAACTGGTACATATAAGCAGATGGTCTTGCCCCACAGCTTTCTCCTCAACTGGACTCACATACCCTTCTCCATATGTTCCTAAATTAAATTGTTGGATGTCAATTGTGAGCAATATGTTACAGAACTTTTAACTTTGTGCCTAAATGTTTTCTTAGCTCTTTTTTTCCTACAAGATATCTCCTCCATGTGCATAATTTCTAAATTGAGATCCTAATTGGAGGAAGTGAAAAGCAGTAGGTCGAGCTACATAGTAGGTTCTTTCCTCCATCCCACCCAATGAGAAAAGTGGGGACAACATTAGAAATGAAATTTAGATTTGGATTTCATTAATAGTTTCACCTTGGCCAAATCACTTAATCTTTCTGAGCCTCCATTTTCTCATTTGTAAAAGAGATATACGAATCTCCAGTTTTTAGAATTGTTGGGAGGGCTGGTGAGTTAGAATTAGCAAAGCACCTAACAGTGTCTTAAATAGGGTAAGCAATCAGTAAGGGTCAGTTCCTCCACCGCCCTGCCTTCTATGCCTCCATTCATTCTTGAACTCATGAAATGGGTAAATCCAAGTAAGCAAGTCGAGCAGACAAAATTTCTATTCACCTTCTGGATCAGCATTGTCATTTAGTTTATGATTCTAAGCAAAATCAAAATTCAAATCATACCAATTTCATGCTATATTTCAAAATATCAGCTCACGGAAGAAAATAATCCTACGATGTTTACATTTTGTCATGCTAAATACTTAGGTGTAATATTCTTAGTAGCAGTTGAACTCTTAATACAGAATTTTAAGAAAAAAACAATAATGCATGCTTATGTGGGTGAGATAATGTTATAATGAGAGCCATACCTCTCTTATTTGCTGACCTTGATGCATTTAAATTTGTAACCTCAGCATCACATTAGCAGGATATTTTGCATATGAAATCCGTGCATGGTCTGAAAAGTTAGCAAGCTTCTAGGGACCTTTTCAAAGGTGTCATATAAATGCAAGTGATTACTATTTGTGACAGGCCCACTGTATTTTTACTGTTTTTTTTTTCCACTAAGGCTTTTCAGGTAAATTAGGCTATGACCCAAGGAGTAGAGTGATGTCTTTATATAAATAAAAGAAAATAATTTCTAGGTGAAGTCTAGTCTTAAAAATAATATGAGAGTTAATATCACAGATTACTTTTACCACTCTTAACATGTTTTACCTACCAATTATTTGCTCTCCATTGGTGGAAACAGGTCTTATTACACTATTCTTACAAATAGGGCTCACACTAGCAGACAACAAATAATCCACACACTGGAAGCCCTTGTCAAGCCATCTCTTTCTGTGATCCAAATTAATTTTATCATGTCACCTGTGATCTTTCAAAAGGTATCTCAAAATTTTGGCTTTACTCACCCTTTTCTGTTACTTGAGTCACTCATTCCATAATCAGGGAGCATGTAATCTATCAGCAATTCTGAAAGATACAAAAATTACAGGTCCTATTAATAAGATCATTCATATATTATTACTTGTTTTTGTGCCACCACAAAGATATCCTATAAAGTAAGTCTGAAAATATTCCACTGCTAAAATCAAGTAAGAACTATGTTATTTCATTTTATCTGGAAAAAAAGAAAAAAATCCCAGTGGATACCAATAGGAATCAGTGATACCTTTGAAGATTCCTGGGCATGGTAATTAAGACCCCAGCCTCTCTGGGTATACTTTTCTGGACAGAACTCCCCAGCACATGTTCTCACACCTAGTAATAATAATAGCAATTTCAACTCATAAGTAATTGTGAGGAGTAGATGGCTCAATAGAAGCAAAACACTTAAAATAGTGTCTGGCGCATGATAATTGTTTCACAAACATGAACTACTATTATTATTATTGTTTTGCCAAAGACACATCTGCTGTGCCCTGTCACAGCACCCTCCTCTTGAGATCCATGGAAAGAATATAGAATATGTTTATAAAGCAAACTGAAAATTGATTATGAGCTGAGATATTATACCACCTACCTACCCAACTCAAATAAAAGAACAAAAACCACAGAACTCTAAGGAGTTCACCTGGAAGAAATTTCCATGCCAGGGCAGTGAGAAATGTCCCTGTATATTAACAAGATGAAAGTCATCTTGGTTACTATTTCAAAAACAAAACTTGATACTCTGATCTTACCAAACTGACTTAAAAATAACACAAAATAAATAAAATAAAATAAATCCACATGTACACTAGGGAACAACAGAAGCAAATGCCAGATATGGTATAAGAAAGAATGATTAAGGGAGTGAGAGAGGCAGAGAAACAGAGTTACATAAAAACAAAACAACAACAAAATCCCAGACATAGAATGAGAGAAGAGAAATAGAGAAACAGAAGAACATGTCCAATAAAGAAGGAAAGAAGGAAAGAAAGAAGACAGGCACAGATAGATATACAGAAACAGACATAAGGAGACAGAAACTTGAGAGAGAAAGATGGAAACCAATAGAGAGAGAATGGTAGGAATGAGGCAAAAAAAGAATGATGAAGATGCAGAAAGGAGGAGACCAAGAGTCCGAGAGGCTGAGCAAGAGGCAGGTATGAAGAGGTTCTGAGTTTGTTTGGCTTCTCTCAGCTCCTGGCAAGAAGCAGGCCAGGGATTGTCGAGAACACATTCTCTAGTACTTTACCCTTAAACTGGGCATGGCAGCATCAGCCTTCAGTAGCATTCTACTTTATTAAAAGCAGAAGAAGGCAAGAGTGGTTAGTGGTGAGCTCTGTACTTCTGGTGAAGGCCATTCAGCTCCAGTTACCAAGCTCATGTTATATGACAAAGGCCTTCCATGTATTACAACCTTCAGTCCTTCCTCACCTAGTTTTCAACCCCTCACCAGTGAACTGAAGGGTGAATAGCTTAGGTGACTTTCCTAAAGACACAAAGAGGGGCCAGCATCCTAACAAAATGAGTTAAATTTATACTCCACTGCCTCCTTGGAAGAAAATCTCTTCTTTGTAAGTTTTTGAAAAAAATTGATTTATCTTAATCCCTGATGACTTCTTTCAGGTTTCTGACACCACAAACTAACACCAAAATAAGGGAACAAAAAAGCAAGCAAGTATTGGTGCAAAATTTAAGAAGAGCCAGCTGATGGTATTGATTTAACAGCTGGTTATCTTCTTTTTTTTTTCAACATAAAGGCACTTGGTTACTATTATATATTGTGTAATAGACATGTATTTAATTACATTTTGCTAGAAAGGATGTTCTTAGTTTTGTATGAGTAATTTAAATCAATATCTCATTCTCTTTCTACTGGAGAAACATGACTTAGGAGTACCTTTCTAAAGGGACCAGTCTGAGAAACTCTGAAATATCCCGAGGCAAGGAGAAGAAAATATTACAGGAATTAAGAATTTTAATGTAAACCTACAAGTGTTCACTGGCTTATTTGTGAAAGTTTTCTTGAAGGGAGTAGATTTAATCGGACCTTTAAGAAAGTGTAGAATTTAGTTTAGCTCAAGGAAGGAGAGTGCTTCCAGGTGAATGGAACAGTATGTACAGAGGTAACAGAGGCAAAAATGTATGTGCTATGTATGGACATCAGTGCAGATACAGTTGTAGAATCATGCTGTTAAGTAATGATCAGATTGGAAAGATAGAGTGAGGTAAACTGGCACAGAATTTGAATGCCAGTATATGGAGCATGGATCTGAATCATTTATTAATAAGGGCTTTACTATACCTTTGCAAAAGACTATCATAAATGAAAACCCTGTCTCAGAAAGACTAGTTCATATTGTGAATTGCTGTCGCTGGCCACGTACTGAAGTGATACAATGGTGAACATGGAAAAAAGGAAAGAACTTGGAGTATAAAAAAGAATGAGGGCACCTGGGTGGCTCAGTCAGTTGAGCGTCTGCCTTTGGCTCAGGTCATGATCCCAAGGTCCTGGGATGGATCCCCACATTAGGCTCCCCACTCAGTGGGGAGTCTGCTTGTCCCTCTCCCTCTGTTCCTCCCCCTGCTCTCTTGTTCTCTCTCTCTCCCTTAATCAAATAAATAAAATCTTTAAAAAATATGTAGAAAAAAATGGAACAGGAGGAAAGCAAAAGAGGAAGAGCAACACTGGACGCTGTTATGATTTGGGCAGGAAGTAAGAGGGAACAAAAGTACTTATTTCTTTTAAACTGTCTCTGACAAATTATTTGTAATAAAATTCAAGCCCAGAATCCAAATATGCAGGTTGATCAAGGACAAGCACACTTACATGTAGAAACTAAAAAAAAAAAAAGTCAAAGTCACAGAAACAGTAGAAAAGTGTTTACCATGGGCTGGGCGGGATGGCAGATAGAAAGGAGTTGGTAAAAAGGTACTAATTTTCAGCTATAAGATGAATAAGGTCTGAGGATCTGAGGTAAAGCAAGGTGACCGTGGATGATAACCACTGGGGGTGTTGTATGATTAAGGTTTGCTGGGAGGTGGAACTCAGATGTTCTCAGCAAAGGCAGAGAAACAGAGAAGGAGAAGGAGTGGGTATGTGTTAACTACCTACAGGATAAGTCCTTTCGTGATGTATGCATGTGTCAGGTTACCATGTTGTACACCTAAATAGCTTACAACTTTGGTTGTCAGCTATACCTACTAAAGCTAAAATATAAAAGGAAAGGGGGAGGAAGGAAGGAAGGAAGGAAGGAAGGAAGGAAGGAAGGAAGGAAGGAAGGAAGGAAGGAAACAGAGAAAAGAAAGGAAAGAAGTAAGGAAATCAGAATTACCAGGGCCCATTGACTTTCAAATTTGTTTCTTTTTTAAAAAAGAAAAATTGTTTTGATTGTTGTATGCCATTGTGTTCAATCGAATTGGCTGTCTTCCAATAATAGCAAAGGAATTGTCTTGCTCCTCCTTGCTTTCAGTGTTAACCTGAAGCCTCTGTTAATTTCATTTCTCTCTGAGAAGCATATGTCCCTAGCCACCTTCAGTGCTATACTTGATTCTGTCACTACCTGCAAGGGAAGGCTGCTGATGCGGGCTGCTTAGTGTCCACCCCTTTGTGTGACAGCTCAAATTTTAATGTCCGTGTCACCAACCAGTAACACAGTGAAGCTGTGTCCCATAAACAGGAGGCAGAGGGAGAAGCCAGGATTAATGACTTGTACCTGTTTTGGATCAGCTTTATAAGGGAGCTTAAACTATATAATTCCAGAAAGAAATATATTGTTAAAATATATTATCAGCAATGGGGAAGGTGGACAATAGATTGTAATTTCAGTAACTGATCATAGTGATGTCAGCAGGCTGAGCTAAGACCTTCATTCTCTGTTTCATATTGAACAGTGAATTAGGCAAGTCCTATTTTTGCTGTGGTCTTTGTCCAATTGGTTTCATCCAGGTTATTGCACTGACAGGTAGCTTTATCTCAAAATTGTTTTAGCTTTATTTACTTTGCCAAATGTAATATTACTATTTTTCACTAGTATATTACTTTGAATTTTCACCTTCAAATAAATTTAAGCTCAATGTTTAGAACGATACTGTAAAGAATTATTTCCTGCATCTTATAGGAAAGGAAACAAATAAGTGAGGTTAAGCTACTTATCCAAGGTCTCACAGCTAGAATTAGCAGAGCCAGTACTCAACAGCACTCTTTTTCTAACACATATATTTAAAATTATATATCTAGATATGTGATTTTTTTCATACTCTAGAAGAAATTGCATATATACTCCCTTACTTCGGTGTTAAAGCTTTAATAAATGCTTCCTCATTAAAAAAATGCTTCCTCATTGATTTAACAAGCTTAAATAAATAAATGTAAACAGTGTTTTGCTTTAAAATATTATTTTAGATTAACAGAGGTGCTTATGAACAAGGAGAACATTAAGGCATGTGCACTCCAGCTGGGTTAGGTTACTCTTGAGACAGATTTATCAGGAGTTCCTAATGAGCGATCACTGCTGTGCTAAGATAATGTCTAAATCTTCAAGCTGGAAACCATACCTTCAGTCTATAAACATTCATTTTGTTTCTTGTTTCTTGTTTTTGCTTTTGTTTTTTATTGCTTGGGACTAAATCTTATAATCACGGTAAAGTGGGCATGAAGAATGTCGAAATCTAGATGGTAGTACTGGTCACTAAGAAAGGGCTGGCCTGCTGGACATCATCATTACCATATTATTGTTGTTATTATTTTGCAGTAGCAGTTCTGTGAAGAGACAAGGCACAGTGCCAAGAGGGGTAAGGAGATCAGGTTTAGGTAGACAGGGTGAAGGTAGACAGGGTCTCTAACCAGCAGGTAGCCAGAGCAACAAAGAGATCCCAGTTGGGAGTGTTGGCATTCCTAATTCAAGATCAGCTACTGAACTATTCGGTATAACCTCTTCAATAAAAGATCTGCAAAGAGCCTAAGTCCATGGCTGAACATATGAGGAGTACAATTTATCTTGAGGGAAAGAAACAGACAAAGCATGGTATCAGAAACTAAACCAGATAGCCTGGTGTTGAGTTCAGAGCCCTCATGACTGAGACTGGGATATAAGACATTCTATAGCCTCAAAACCTCTGTCCTCACAAAAATCCAATGCTCTTTTTTCACAAGTTTATTTGTAATTATCTAAATACAGAATTAATTTAAGTTTAAAACCCTGATGCTTTAGCCTATTCTGATTTTATTTTTTGCTACTGTTTAAAAGAGGGCCAAAGAAAATAAATAAATAAATACATACATACATGCATAAATAAATAAATAAATAAATAAATAAATGCCAAAGACATGCATGTTAAGTTACTTTTTTTTTCTTAGGAAAAATTAAAAAGAAGAATGAATGAAAAGTTTAGGAAGACTATCACGGGCACACCACAAAGCAACCCTCAATCTCCATATATCAGTATTTATCATACTGATTTGCTTTAGTGTCTATTTAACCTAATCCAATGGTTGAGCATTTTAGAATGCAAGATGAACATATTCTTAGGTATTTTCCACAATCCTTTGCAGTCAAAAAAAGCCAGAGATATCATTTATTTTTTCATATTGCCTTTTAATTAAATTTGGAAAGGTTTGCAGTACAGACACATTTGGGAAAAATAGGTGTGTGTGTGTCTGCGTGTGTGTTTTATTATGTATACAGCATAGCACATACATAGATATATAGATGAAGAGCAAATATAAACATAAAGTGGAGCAATATATTATCTTCGCCAATTATATGTATTTTATGCCCAGAGGTCTTGATGAAGGGAAAAATATTTCTTGATCCCAGTAAATGACAGAACTGTTTTAAATATTACAGAAATTTTTATCTTTCAAAATGAAGTTAACCATATGCATCTATGTGTCTGTTCTCTTAAATAACTGCCTATCTATTTGATGTACTTATTCCCCCCTCTTAGTCCAAAAAGGCTTTGGAGTGTCTCCAGAGCCTTTAAAAATATTCTAGGTATTTTTTTCCTTGCAAGCAATGGAGGAACTTAAATGAGTTGTTCAAATAAATATCAGTGGCTGTAAGGGAAAGCATCTCCATTCTAAGAAGATGAGTGAGAAAGAGTTCCAGTGGCAATAAAAGATAGACTTAAATCATCACCATGTATAGTAGCAACATTATTATACCTAATCATCACCATGTACAGTAGCAACATTATTATACCGATTAAGAGATTTGGAAAGACCTTGCAGCATTCTAAATCCTTAATCATATAATGTACACTCAAAATTCAATTACATACTCAAAAAATAAATAAAGCACCCAATGGCCAGGAATCCTTAACATGCTTCAGTAATTTTAGGGCAGGAACTGTGAGAGCCAGCAACCTCAAACAGATAGCATCTATGTGATGGAACTGTGTTGGACAAATGTTGAGTGTGTAATAATTATATAGCAATGAAGGGAGGAGGGCATTTGAACTTGTCTTAATTAATATGCTAACTAAGTTAATGTCTTTACTGAAAGCTTAGGCAAGCTTAGCTCAAATTTGCTTTGTAGAAAATTTGTCCACAAAGACAGTGTCTTGGGAAGAGATTAGAATCTTCAGAGTAATGGTACTGACTTTTTTTTTTTATTCATAGTGGACTCTATACTGAGACATGTTGTCCCTTAGAAAGATCATTTTTGTCCTTCACTTAAATGCTGTCAGATTAATCAGTAGCATTTTACCAACTTGTAATTATGAGGTAGTGTGTCCCTAAATACTGTATTGCTATATTAAATATTATGGCAAATGTATTTCCGAACCATAAATCAATATGGATATCCTCACAAGTTCAGGGATACTTATGAAGCAACAGGGCAGATTGTTTTTGTTTTGTTTTGTTTTGTTTGTTTTGTTTTGTTTTTAAGAGGAATAGAGAGGGTGGGAGGCAAGGGAGAGAGAGAGAATCTTAAGCAAGTTTGACACCCAGTGCCAACCCCAACTTGGGGCTCAACCTCACAATCCTGAGATCATGGCCTGAGCCAAAATCAAAGTCAGATACTGAGCCAACCAGGAGCTTCCAGATTTTTTGATACTGGGTTTAATGGGATAGATTTGGGCTGCATGATTTCTGTATTTATTATCTTGTTAGGGTATTTGTTATACCTCCTACATTACATCTCCTAGCTAACGCACTATCTTTCACCTAGCTCAGCAATCTAGCTATGTTTTTAATTCATTTCTTTGTTTTCTCCCTCCCTACCTCCCTCTACTCCCTCTCACCTCCAAAATCTAATCAATTACCAATTCCCTATAGATCATGCATCCTTAATGTATTTCTCATCCATCTTCACCACAGGGTCTTATCATTAACATGTTGAATACTCTGGACTTCTGTTAATTCTTATGAAGCCCCCCCTCTTTTGTGATATGATATATTTTAAAAATGTTCATTTGTCTTCCCCCCTCTAAACCATAAACTTGCTGAGGACCGTATAAAACTAAGTATATCATTTTTTGAACTAAATATAAAAATAAATATGTCGGTCCATACTTATCATTTGAATCAGATAATATGTTAACATAATATAATCCTTCCTTTTTCCTCTCCTAGTATCTAAGACAATGTATAGAAAGAAAAGTACCTTTGAAGAAAAAGTGCCATAGTTCAAATATTTATGTATTGCTACTTTGAGTCTTGCTTGATTAGCAAGGATGAGGAGTCAAGATTGGAAAAGGACATTCCAGGAAGCACATGTAAAGTTATCAAGCTGGAAGGACACAGGGTCTTGGTGAGAAACTAATATTACTAAAAATACTAGACAGACCATCAGGTACACAGAGAAAAAGATGAAAAGAAACAACACTGGTATTGAACTGTGGTAGTCACCCAAATGTTTTATTTCTAAATAAACAAGGGTACTTATAAATGTAGACTATAAGTAACTTTGAAAACTAATTTCTGCTTATTATCATCATACTCACTGTGATTCTGAAAATGTGGTTCTATAAGAAAGAGAATCTGATATGAACTTCCACAAAATTAGACATTTCTCTGTATGTACTAAATGTAAATTCCATACATGTTCTTGACTATTTTATCCTATATTTACATGACTACTGCAATGTCATAAGGTAATTATAGTAAAGTTATGGTGGCTGTCTCAAATTTTGTGGGGGCTTTTTAAGATGTTACTCAACATAATATAACTATTTGATTGTCTTCTCAGGTAGCCCATAAGGTACGATGAAATAGAAAGACCATCATCCCTATTATCTGATATTAGGAGGAATATACATCACTGGAAAGTGTTTATATATGTAACATCTATCCAAATATTTTCCTCCTTATCTATTACAAAAAAAAAAAAGTGCCACTCTCACCGCTCCCACTAGGTAAGTTGATAAAAATAGATTAGTAAGTAAAATCAAATTGCTCAACACTATTATTATTATGTATTTTTCATTCCCTTAGATTAATGTGGATCCCAAAGGGCACTCTGTTTAAAAAACCATCTTTAACTGTCTCATGCTTTATATATAGCCTTTATCCTTTGAATAGCTAGCAATAAATTGATGATAGCTGAGGTCTTAGCAGGAAACTGGATTATTCAGTGTTAGAACTGACCCATGAAATTAAGCCACCGTTATCATATGATTATCTATATTTTACTACAGGCAAGTTAAGCTTAACAGTTTCATTTCTGTCTCTCCGTGATTGTTTCAATTGCATGTGAATAGTGAGTTGAGCTTTCTAGTTCCTCAAAGCAAGGCTGTCTTAGAGATGAACTACTGAAAACTTGAGCCAATTATAATTGCCACATATCCTAAACACTAAATTGCTTGTCTTACACAATAAGGATTGGATAGCTCAGTATATGAAAGTTCTCTTTTTCTCGACCTTCCATCAATTGATTTGAAGAAGCCTTCTGTCATTCAAGATAATATGTCAGAAGCAGAGGGAACAACAAACATCTCTCTGGGAATTGATGGAGTGAATGTCAAATCAAGTAGCCAAGAGCCTGGCCCTCACCAAAGCTCTATCACAACTTCGAGATTGAAAAAAAAAAAAACGAAAAAAGATCCAAGATTCACATCATGTAGTGAAGCTTCCAGCAATATCTGGAGACAGGGAGATTGTGTATCATTATTCAAATTAGTGGTAGCACCCCAAAGGGCGATTGTTTACCCACTTTGGGAAAGAAAGAGAGCCATTATGAGAAGAGGACTAAATCACTTCGAGCAAGAGTGATTATCCTGCTCTTTGGAACGGCTTTTGAAAAATATCTTTTCCAGCCTCTCATTTCATACAGCATTAAACCTCATGTAATTTCGCAGTGCTAGGGTTTTCCCCAGTGAAGCAACAGTGGACTCCACTGCCTTCTCCTCCAGGGCTTCCTGTAAAGACAGACTGGTTATGTTAAAGAAGTGTTCATTATCTAGGCCTCCCCAGAGTCTCTCAGTATGAGTGTAAGGGCATGAAGAAGAAAAGACAGTCTTTCTCTTTTGATTATATTTTAAAATCTATTATTTGCCAATACTTTAAATCTCAAAGTATTTAACTTTGAGATAGGGATCAGCTAAACTCAGTGTCTGTAGGGCCTGATTTGGGGAAGTTTCAGTTGGAACTCAATTTAGAGGGTTGAGCCTTCTCTTAATTATACATTATTTTTATTTAAAATGGCCTAGGCACTGAAAGCTTTGTCTCTCCATTTTTTTCTTCTTTAATATCCTATCACCTCAATCAACAAATATTTTTTTTGTAGCCAATTCTGTCTTCCTTGAGGAAGGAGACTTGACCTTCCTTAAGCTTTTCATGTGAAGCTCTAGTCTCTAACCTTTCATTTCCTTTCCCGGGCCCTTATTAACATAATATAAATTTAATCCTGCCTCACCTGCTAAAGAAACATTCTCTCCTGAAATGAAATGCAAAACCTAAATATGTATTCCTGTAACACTGAGGTAGAGAACTTGCCATAGAAGTCTTAGGTTTGTGATTTACTACTTTAAAAGTCTCTAGAGCTTTTGACCATTAATGGTAGAAAAGTTTAAGATGTAAGTTTGCATCATTTTTCCCTTTACAGATGGTCAAGCTGCTATCAAGTATTGAGTTCTTATCTCCTTATAACCCCCTGGAATTTTCTGATGTCAATGTATCAAGCACAAAAATAGACTTGGCTGAAAGACCCAGAAGTAGCACATCAGGTGATGGCTCTGAGCCAAATATTCCTGCAGTTAAAAGCATTAGAATACTTTATATTCACTTTAAAAAATATATTAGGATAGAATAACTGTATCAGGTATCCATTAGCTCACTGGAAATCAGTCACATGCAGTAGAGGACTGACTCAATTCATTCTTTTGCTGTGAATGGGAGAAGCATGTTTTTGGTGTCAATGATATAATATATTTATGTATGCTACAGCTAATGCTTTTGAAGTAGTTCAGAACAAGAGCTTAAACTTGCTATAACAAAAGAATAAGTGATCATTTGTATGTTACCCTAGAGTCCTTTTATAGAAAAAAAAAAGTAAACAGTCAATATTGAAGTATGTCTTAGAACAGGGAGGGGAGTGTAGGGTAGAAATCTTGTTTAAAATTGTTAAATTGCAGTTTTGTCTTGTTTCTGTGTTCTTAAGAGCAAGTCCAAATATAGCTACTAAATCACTCTGTAACCTTGAACAAATCATTCAACCTCTCTGGACCACAGTCTACTCCTCTATTAAAAAAAGGATGGGAGGGAGGAGAGAGAGAGAAATTGGCAGACATGGTTGCGTAGCTCTCTTTGAGCACTAAAATTCCATGTTCTAAAATAAAGAAATCTAAACTGATTTATCATTCATTTATTTCTAGACTCAAATAATGTTTACTACCTCAAATAATGTTAATACTTAGAATTTTTAAATACCAGAAAGAGAGGATTTAAGTGGACCTTAAAACTTGAATTCCAGAGGTTTTGGAAGCTGCTGAGAGATATCATCAGAAAAGATGATAAAGACAGGGTCACTCAGTAACTGCACAGCCTGAATGGAGGGCAGCCAAGTTCTATAGATATATGAAAATATTTAATATGAGCAATGAAGGAATGAAAATTCTATCAAAGTGAAATTAAGATTGAAAGTGATTGTTTCCAGCAGAAAAGTCAGGGAATTTTCCATGAAGAAAAGAATCACAGCCTTTTAGAACATTCATTCAGTGAACAGGCACTGAGTTAGGCTCAGAGAATAAGCAACATTAAGATACAGAACCTTCCTTTTTAGAGTTCAGAATCTCATGAGAGACACCATCAAGGTGGCAGACATTCTCTGTAATGTATCAGAAACTGTACAAGGCCGAATTTATAAAAATGCTTATCACAGTGCCTAAAACTTAGAATTCACCCCATAAATATTCACTTGTACTATTATTACCATTACTACTATTTTTATTGAGGTAAGCATAAGATGCCCTAACAGGTTGTAGAAGGAAGGAAAAACCAATCTAGATTGTGCTATTCGTGGATGGCATCCCAGAGGAGGTAGTATTTGAAATAAGTTTGAAGGACATGTAGAAGCTGATTAGGTGAGACCTGGACAGCAGGTGTTACCAGGTGAGACCAGGACAAGGAAATGTGTACCGGTCAGAGGGTGCAGTCAGGACAAAGGCACTCTAATAAAAAGAGGTACATCATGGTAAGGAGCCTCCAGGAAGCTCAGGAATGACCAGAGTGTATGAGGGGAGGCATCGCAAGAGGTAGAGCTATCAGTCCACACCACGGTCAGATCTAAAGTTGACTTTATGTCATTTTAAGTAGTTTGGGTTATGTCTTGTAAAGGAGAGAATCTTTGAAATAATTTAAACAGAATTATTACTCTATCACTTAAAAATGGCTTCAAAAGGGGCAAACTTGTAAGCAGGTTAGTTGGTTTTGAGGCCATTTGGCACACTGAGGACTTGCTTGAGAGCAGTGCTACTCTAATAGTAAAGGGTGATGGAGAAGAATAAGATGAGAGATCTTTAGAGGTGGGAAGAGTAAGGTTTGGTGCCTAGATGCATAGAATCAAGGAAAAGAAAAATTGAGGATGACATCCAAGTTATCAGCTTAGACCTGATGCAATATATTCCATGCTGACTTGTGGTCCTTGTGGATATCCATATAGAGGTACCATCCTCATGAGATGAAAAATACCTTGAAGAGCACAGATTGCCTAAACATGGTAGTGGTAGGTTTTTTGTTTTGTTTTTCTTTATTTTGCCTTTTTTATCTTGTTGATTTTTTTCTACCCTGTCAGGACAAATACAGATGTGTCTTATGCTTCAGAAATTGCATAGGTGAAGTTATATACTTTCATCTTTTTCATCTTTCTGATGTCTGCATTTTTTTTACCTAGGAGATTATGAAGAGAATGTACCTTCCCCAACCCTTAATGCCATCCTTTACCACGCTGCTATAGAAGCACCCTTTCATGTAGAGAGATGACCAATAATTAGCTGTGTATTTGGGTGTGAGTCTCCAGAAAAAAAAAAAAACAAACTAAAGCTGAAGGCTTTGGCTGCATCATCACATAGGAAGTAATCAGAGCTAGGGAGGAGATGAGATCACTCCTACTTGTGCAAGTATAGAATTAGACATGGACAGAAACATGTGATAAGAAAATGATCATAAGAAAGCTGAATAGGGAAGGTTGCTTTAGTTTATTTCCCAAACTCTGAAGATATCTTAAAGTATTTAGGGAATATAAACATGCAACCCAACAAGTCACAGTGTTCATGTCCAGCATCATCTTCAACAATGCAAGAAAATGGCAATTATGCCAGAAAAGACAGCTTCATAGGCTCATTCAGGTGACCAAAAAATTTCAAAAAATTTAGAGAGACATTTCAAGAAATATGTGGTCTTTACTATTTAACATCTGCTGGCTGACTCACACTATGCCTTACTGAATGGTGGAGTTGGGGACGATGAAGTGAAATGGAGCAAGGAGTCATTTAGAATTTCTTTCTCCCAGAAGATCAGTTCTGAGGAGTTGGTGAGCTTGCTAATGATGGACAGTCCTCCGTGGACCCATCTGTCTAGGGAGCTGAGGTGGTGAGAAGCTAAGATAAGAGAAAGCGGCAGACAGTTCTGTGAGATTCAAATACCACTTTTGATTCCCTGAGTCTTAGAAGGGTATATTTGCCTCCCCACATAAACTCTAAATTCCACAAAATAATGTAGTGTGCTGAAAGCACCTAGAAAGTAACTAATCACTGATTTCTCCTTCTATTTCAATGAAGACTAGATTTTTGTTGTTGTCATTTACTACCACCCCTAGTACCAACCAGAAAGCTGAGCAACTATTAGGAGTTTGATGAATACATGATTGAAACATTGCTTGTCAGAAAACAAAACAAAACAAACAAAAACAAACAAAAAAACAACACAAAACAGAAAAACACAAAACCTCAAGAACATTTTTTGCATTAGCAAAATAATTAAATGCATTTGGTTGGTAGTTTGCCAATGTTAATTCTTTTCAGCACTATAGACTCACTTAAGGAACTCTCTTTCAGAGAAGGTACTGAATCATAAGAGTGAGGAGAGAGTGCTGGATTTAATAGTGTCTTAGGCCCCTGGGACTGTGCCTTTATTAAGACAAATAGTAGGCATAATAATAAAATTAAAATATTTCCACTATTCCAAATTTAGAAAATGACTCTCTTCTTTTTATAACTGATAATGACTTGTAAACAGTTCAGTCTTTTAGCTTGGTAAATGGTATAATGTTGTTTAAAGGATTTTAATTAAAACAATTGGAAGATTCAAATATAGACAGTATCTTCCAAATTTGACAATGCCTTGCTTGAAAATGCAGGACTTTAAACCACAGGTGACCCACTGAGTTATCTTAATGGACTCAGTTACTAATTGGAGATGTATTCCTTCCATCTGGCAGGTAGAGCCACATGCATTGGCATTCATTAGTCCTCAGTAGGTACCATGTGTTTATGAACAGACTACTGAAGAGATTGACAACATTTGGATATCTCACCTATGTTTTGTTATTATTTCCAAAAAGCTTAAAGTTGTTAAGCCATGTTATTAATTTAAAATGGCTATAAGCAATTTCTAAATCAAAGAAGAAAAATCTAGAAGTTGCAGAGCTATGCACAAGTGGCGATGCTAAACCCACCTCTCATCCCTACCTACTAGGCCTCTGAATTGGTTCTCACACAATTGGGTGGCAGAGATAATAAATGAGAACTATCTAGAGCTTTGAATGTTATTATGACTCTTGCTAAAAAGGGGAGAACTTTCCTGATGATCTTTCTATTCTATTCATAGAAAGTCAGTGATATGAGTAAAGAGTAATGATTTGCTTTATATGATGTTTTTATATGTGTGTAAGGTGAAAGTATAAAAAAGGAATAGAGCCTGTTCAGGGGCCATTGTGTAAGGAGTGAGCTTATTGATGTATATTTTCTGAAGGTCTTGGTATTAGTAAAAATTAGCAATTGGGTCCACCCATTTCAGAAAGATGCCGGTAGCAATTATATATATATAAACTTTATATATACACACTCACAGGACTTTATAGAGAAACAAAGAATTAGTTAAGAAAAACAATGCACAAATACATGACTTTAAGTTTTTTAATATTAACATGAGGATTGAAAATAGTAGACCATCTATGAATTATCTACAAGTGTACAGTATGACTCTCGTGTTAACTACTAATCCTTTCTTATTAGTATGATAGTGAGTGCCCCAACAGCAAATGAAGACTGGGTTTTTAATCTGTCTTAATTTGGGGCTTTTTGTTTTATTGTTCTAACTATGCCTCATCTTCTTTGTCCAGCTTTAGATCCACATCTCACTCCCATCCATTCTAATTCACTTCAGACTATTTAATTTTACCAAGTTCACAAATCAATTGCATAAAATAGTGGCTTTCCAAGACCAGGCTGCATTTACTACATCAGAATGTCAAAAGACAACCTTCTAAAAATACAGTTTCATGGGGTGCCTGGGTAGCTCAGTCAGCTAAACATCCATATCTTGACCTTTGCTCAGGTCTCTGTCTCAGGGTAGTGAGTTCAAGCCTGCACAGCAGGGATCCTACTTTTAAATAAATACATAGATACATACATACATACATACATAAATAGATTCATGAGCCTCACACTCATATGCTCTTATTCAAAAGATCCAGAAATGGGGCACCTGAATGGCTCAGTGGGTTGAGCGTCTGCCTTTGGCTCAACTGGGTCCACCCTATTCAGAAAGATGCCGATAACAATTTTATATATAAACTTTACATATACATACTCAAATACTTGAATAGAGGAAATATTTGGGGCTCAGGTCATGACCTGGCTCAGATCGTGATCCCAGGGTCTTGGAATCAAGCCACGAATCAGGTTCCCTGCTCCTTGTGGGGCCTGCTTCTCCTTCTTCCTCTGCCTACCATGCTTGTGCATGCTCTTTCTCTTTCCTTCTTTCTCTCTCTCTGTCAAGTAAATGAATAAAAACTAAGAAGAAAGAAAGAAAGAAAGAAAAGAAAGAAAGAAAGAAAGAAAGAAAGAAAGAAAGAAAGAAAAGAAAAGAAGAAAGAAAAGAAAAGAAAGAAAAGAAAAGAAAAGAAAAGGAAAGAAAAGAAAAGAAAAGAAAAGAAAGGAAAGGAAAGAAATGAAAAGAAAGAAAAGAAAGAAAAGAAAAGAAAAGAAAAAGAAAGATCCAGAAAGAAGTACTGGGAATCAGTATTTTAAAATGACTCCTGCGGGGGCACCTTGTGGCTCAGTCAGTTAAGCATCTGCCTTCAGCTCAGGCCATGATCCCAGGGTTCTGAGATCAAGCCCTGTATTGGACTCCCTGCTCAGGGGTGATTCTGCTCATATTCTCTCTGTCTCTCTCTCAAATAATTTTTTTTAAAAAACTTAAAAAAAAAAAGCTCTTCAAGTGAATCTGTTGGGCAGATACTCACAGCAGTCATAGGATAATCTCTGTGTGTTCATATGTGTGTTAACTCACTTCAGACTTTAAAATGGAATCACTGCCTAGAATATATTTCTATTATGCTTTTATACTTTACACTTACCTTAGTTCTCTTCCTAATTATTTGCTCAGTGAACATGCTAGCTCCTGCCCACACACACTAACACACATGCACATTGCAATGACTCAGGTTAGTCTATTCTATCAAAATAAACAAAAGACTAGCTGTTAGTTTTCAAAACTGCAAGCTATAACTTCATGTGTAATAAGCATAAACTAAAAAAGACTAGCAATGTAATTTTATCCACAAAATATGGCTGTAGCTAATATCAAGTAACTAAATATGCCAATAAATAAATAAATAAATAAATAAATAAATAAATAAATAGGAAAGAGTGAGCAAATAATTTGTTTTTAATTTCAGACCTCTCAAAAGTCTTAGGATGGATCATTTGACTGCAGGCGACACAGACATACTCAATTAGTTTTGGAAGAAACATAAAGTCCCAAGAGCATCACTTGACAGGAAAACACAGGAAGTACAGTCAAGCCATACAAGGGGTCATGCAAGATCTGGAAAATTCTTTGGGTCATATTCTTTTTTTCTCCATCTCTTTCTTATTCTGGGGCTATGTGGATTCTCATTCTAATTTCTCTATATCTCCCTCCAGTCTTCCCTTTCTCTATACACAGGATAGCCCCAAATATTTCCTCTATTCAAGTATGGACAGGAGATTAGGATTGTTGTGCCCAAATCCCAAATATCTGGGAGAAACAATCAGATGGTCCCACCCCATATCCATTAACTAAGGCCAGAGAAGCGAAGTCCAAAAATGTATTCAGCCAAATTGTCACAGTATATTCTCTGAGAAGGGGACAGTATTGTGTTTTATTTGTTTTGTTTTGTGAGGTTTGTGTTGTTGATGTTTTGGGGACAAAGGCACAGCAATGAATGAAATGAATGACAGAGGGAGTTACTGACATCACTTGAATATCAAGATCAAATATTACTGTATCCAACATTTATCCCTAGATTCAAAGGTCCTAGTTCTCTCATACTAAATTTAGCAAAAACAGAAACAAAAACAATCCCACTTGTTTAGTATGTGGAACTTGAGACGTAATAGCTAGATAGCTAAGGGTGGAAAGATACTCATATTATCAGCTAGCTATAGTAGATACATTAAAGCAACAATCAAAATTGTGCTACTGTTAGCTGTCCTTGTTTTTAACATAGATACCTGACATTTTCAAAGTCCCGCTAAGATCCATATTACACAGTTATCTGTGCAGGAATATGCATATGTAAATAGAGTCCATGATGTTGTGCACCCAAGAAGGCCATTTATTATGATGTGAGATAATGTTGTATTAGTCATACTACTTTTCTTACTTCGATTTCCCTTCATATCATTCTAAAATGCAGCAATAAGCGTTGCTGGTGCTCACAAACAAGTATCTTAGCTGGTGAATCTACATATGCTATTTCTTCAGATTTATCTCCTTTCTCTTTCCATGTAAAAAGGTTTTGTACCTTTAACTAGTAGTTATTTCAGTGAAGGGAAGAAAGATTTTGTTTTCACAGGTTCTCCAGTTTCCTTTAGCAGCTGGCTGTTCCTGAGCAGCCAATCAGAACCTCCATTTAGTCAAAACTGACAGTGATTAATAGATGCCTTGGAGATCTACTTACTGATTATCTCCATCAGAAAACGGAGAAGCTTGCTGGGAATTATAGGCTCTGTTGTACCATGCTTTAGTCTTCTTTCTTATTCCAGCATATCAATTGCATGTAAGTGTTTAGGGGAAGGCTGAGCTTGGTTATTAATCATTTTGATCCAACTATAAAAATTTGACCGAGACAGATTTTTTAATGTTTTCAATAGTTTTCGTCATTTCAAATACATTGTTTCCTAATATTTAAGGGAAAATATTGTCTTGTTAATAGGATACATACACACACATGATTTTAAAAAATACTATAAATGTGGTTATATGTAAGGTGAATCTATAGATAAAAAAGAAAATGGTTCCATATGACATTAAACATCTTTGATGCACACAATGCCCTCAATACTCAGGATGTTTAATTAAGCCGATTTGCTGGAAGAAAATTTGAAAATAGCAAGTTTATGTCCAAATAGGCAGAGCTAATTAGAAAAATGCATAAGTCTTAGATGGAGCTTTACCAACAAAATTTAGAAAGTTCATAATTCAGGCCGAAATTTCTCCTTGATCTGCTATACCTAAGTAGCTGTTTTCATCCTTTCTTAACTTTACAGTATTATGGGGAAGAGGACAAGAAAGCAACAAAATGTCCACATGCATCTGTGTTTAGAAATCATCAGAAATAATGCTTTTGTTCCTTATGTTGTGTTGGGTTTTTTTTTTTTCATTTGTTTGTTTTGGTTTTGTTTTGTTTTGGTCAAACTTCTTAGACTTTCTGAAGTTTGTCAACGGACCAGCCCTGAAAAAAAAAGAAAGAAAGAAAGAAAAGAAAAAGAAATGCAACGTGTACTAGGCAGAAAAATAACAGTGCAAGTGACTGCAGTAGTGCAATCTGTCAAGTTAAAGAAAGTCTGATCTGCAGTATTGTGTTATAAACTACCCTTCACTTCATTCCTTTACAACTTGTGGAATATGTAACATTCCTTGCCAACAATTGGCATGTCACTAAGCAGCACTGTATGTTTTAAGTAAACTACTTTTTGTGCATTGAGAAAAGGAAGATGTTCAACACGTTTACAGAAGAGGCTAAAAGACATCATTAAAAATTAAATATATATGTGTGTGTATTAAATGCTGCTTAATCTCACCCTCCATAGATCAGTCTCTTGTTTGGTCTGATTCAAATTACATACTATTGTTCTGAAAGTGAAAAGGCTGGATTTTTTTTTTCAGGGATAAGGATCTCTTAAATGCACTGTTTAAAGAACAGTGGAACATGGTAACTACAGGTCCCCAAGTTAATGCCGATTTCCTGACAATTCATTATGTACTCCCAGTCTTGGATCTTTTCTTCTTCTTTGCTTGTTCTGTCTCCCCTTCTGGGCCAATGGAGGATCTGCTTTCTGTCTGTTTTAGGAGTTTGATTTCAGTACGTTTTGTTAGTCTGGGTAGGTCAGCAGGTGTGTACTCACACATTACCCAGGTGGCCACTTAATGCAGTGTGATTGAGCTTGGAGGAAATAACCTTTCCCAGCACATGGGGCTGTCTGGCTGCTCTGGCAGGTGAATGTGATTAGCAACTGACTTTGGGTGGAGAGTCCCATGTATTCCCAACAGACATCCCCTAATTGAAAGCTTGTTGTGATGCTGTGGATTCTGAGAGGCCCCAAATTCCCTTTAATGTCGCTTGCTCATTAAAAATACACTTCTCATCCTTAGAAAGGGAGGCTTATTTAACAATTACACACGTGTGGTGGGAGAGCCTGCACATGTACACACATGCAAAATCATCCTTTAAAGTAAAACTGTAAATCCCTTTCTGCCTTTCCCTCAGATGATCTCTAGCAATAAAGCCTGAGGTCCAAATCATATCATTTTGCCAACTGTTCCATTTACAGAAGTGAAATAAAACCAGCTCTGTGTTCTGGAATAAAGCAGTGCAGCACACTTACAGGTGCATCCTTCTGAACGGTATAGACCGCCAGGATTATTTTATTATGTACACCCTGTTATAATAAAAAAAAAAGGAAGAACATATTGTAAAAATCCATAGAGCACAAAATATTTTTTCAGACCAACTACGAAAATTGGAGTGTTGAGAGAATAAAGGTAAGGAAAAAAACCAGGGATGAGCTATGTAGACAAAATCATGCTCTTCAGTTTCTTGTCTCTGATTGTTACAAATGGACCACAGCTTAGCCCTGAGCTCCCTTGCCCCAAACAGGCTGTGCAATTCCCATCATCGAAACAATAAAACAAGTCTATTCTTTGTGTAAAGAAAAGAGAGGCATTTATCCCATGAGACCTCATAAAGAGAATACTATTATATGCAGAATCTGCCTGAACCCGTGGTTTACGTGTTCAGTTTGCCTTGGATATTTGATATTACAGGAGGTTTTATGTGAAATTTTTAATCATATAGTACATGCATTGATATATATATATTTATTATAATTCATTATGTATAATAGATTGTATTTTATAGCCCATCATTTGTAATAAAAATAGTAAAGCCATGAGTTGTGAATGGTTTTCCAGAGAGAGTGATGTCAGACATTCAAGGATGTATTCATTCAACAGATATTTATTGAGAGCTATGTGAGCCATCTTGCTACTCTCTGATTATATTAGGTGGCTCATTGCACTGTTTCGTAAGGAAGGAAAATTTTACAGCTGTATCACTGAGAATCTTGTAATCTATAACCCTATTTCTCTGCTCTCACTTTTTAAAAATCTCTCTACACATACTGCCTCTAGTTCATCATTGCTCATTTATGTTTCTGCCTTCTCCGTATTCTATGACAGCACACCTCACTTTAGCGCCCCCACCCCCACTTCATCTTACTGTAGGCTCAATTATACAAAACTCTCCATAGCGTTCCCACTACTTTTCTGACTGTGGGCCTGTCCTGTTTGCAGGATCATCCTTCTGTTCTAGTCATTCAGTGTCGTAATTCCCCAAGGATTGATTTTGGCCTTCTTCTTTTTCCCTTGACCTGTTATTGAACCTTTTCTTCTTTCCTGTCTACCTATGCTGATGGCTTCCAGTGACATCTACATGCTGTTCCTCCCACATAATTCTTTCTAAACCAAATTTCTCTTCTGAGTCTCAGGCATATATCCATTGGTATACCCACTTAGAGGTTGCTAAATCACTTTAAATTTAGCAAGTGCAGATTAAGGTGGCTGATCTTTGACCTAAATTCTGGTGCTTTTCTGGTTTTCTTAGCTTAATGAATACAACCAGATTACCAAAATAGAAATATAGACATCTCACTTAACACTTTCCTCTCTCTCAGCCCTGTGTTCAGTGTGATGATTAACTTTAATGTGTCAACTTTACTGGGCCACAGAATGCCTGCACGCTTGGTGAGACATTATTCCGATGTATCAGTGAGTGTGTTTTTGGATGAGTTTAACATTTGAGTCTATGGTCTGACTTACGCAGATTACCCTCCTTAATGAAGATGGGATTCATTCAATCATTTGAAGGCCTGAACAGAACAAAAAGACAGACCCTCCCATGAATAAGGGGGAATTTCTGCCTGCCTGGCTGCACTGAGCTGAGACATTGTGGTTTATCCTCCTACTTTGACTTGAACTGAAACATCAGCTTGTCCTGGGTCTTGTGCCCTGGGACTTGAGCCTTTGGACTGAAACTACATCATTGGCTTTGTGGGATCTCCAGCTTGCTGATGGAGGATCTCAGGATTTGTTAGCTTCCATAACTGTGTGAGCCAATCCCTTGGGATCAATCAGTCAATCTCGCTCTCTCTCTCTCTCTCCATATACAGTATATATGTCACATTGACCATACTTCCTACAAGTTCCTTTTGTCATGAACCACCTGGTTTGAACTCAGTTGTCACCATCAGAGTCCTGTCTTGTACTTAACACGAGTGTTACAGCATCTTTGACCATCACTGACTCTGATTTCCACTCAATCTATTTTCTATGGTTGGAGTGAATTTTTCATTGATAATGATACCTCCTCACTACTCACTCTCATTTTCCTACCAAAGAACCCTTCAATGGCTTTCTATTGTTTTTAGGATAAAGATCAAAATCCTGAATATGACATATATGGCTCCACATAGTCTTATATACATATTTCTCCAACCTGCTTTCATATTACTCCCTTGTTCCTCTAACACTGACTCATTGAATATTTTGCACTTGCTCAAACATATGTTCTCAGGTGTCTGGAACATGCTTTGAAATTGAGTTCCTCCTAATATGTATATACTCTCATTGCATCTGTGATGCACTAAGGACAGGATGGTAGAAGTAGTCTTCCAGGGTGGAAGCACGAAAGGGGTGTATTGTCTGTAGAGAATTTAAAAACGGTAATAAAACACAGTGTTAGTCTGCCCTTTATTATTACCTCATGTCAGCAATTCTACATAATGTCTTTCCTGAATAAATCTTTCATTGGTTTAAATTATCTTTTTAATTTTTTTAAGATTTTATTTATTTATTCACAAGAGACACAGAGAGAGAGGAAGAAACATAGGCAGAGGGAGAAGCAGGCTCCATGCAGGGAGCCCGATGCGGGACTCGATCCTCGATCTCAGGATCACACCTCGAGCAAAAGGCAGATGCTCAACCCCTGAGCCACTCCCCGTTGGTTTAAATTCTTAATGACAGAAGTAATTGCTATTTAGTTTCAATATTAAAATACACTTTAAATTAGTATTTTTTAAAAAAGTTAACCTTCCACAAGCATTATATTCTTTGTAGAAGTTAATTTGGAGAACTCCCAGCTACATTCCCAGCCCTGAACGTGAACTCAACAGCACATGCTTATTTTATTTTTTTTTAAGATTTTGTTTATTTATTCTGTAAATAAATAACACAGACACAGAGAGAGAGAGAGAGAGAGAGAGAATCTTGTACTCTATGAGACACAGAGAGAGAGAGGCGGAGACACAGGCAGAGGGAGAAGCAGGCTCCCTTCAGGGAGCCTGATGCAGAACTCAATCCCGGGATCACAACCTGAACCAAAGGCAGATGCTGAACCACTGAGCCAACCAGGTGCCCCAGAGATACACGTTTCCTGAGAGTAATTTCATAATGGTTCACAATCATTACAGCTCATTTCAAGTACGGGTTTGTCTCAACTTCTATCATACTATTTATTTGGGAGTTTAAACAGTAAATTCTGGGACACCTGGGTGGCTCAGCAGTTGAGCGTCTCCCTTCAGCCCAGGGCATGATCCTGGAGTCCCGGGATCAAGTCCCACATCGGGCTCCCTGCATGGAGCCTGCTTCTCCCTCTGCCTGTGTCTCTGCCTCTCTTTGTGTCTCTCATGAATAAATGAATAAAATCTTTTAAAAAATAAACAGTAAATTCTAAATAAGCATGATAGCACAGTAACTATAGGTAAAAGGAACAATTTGAGTTACCTCAGTTCTACAGTTCTGTAGACGCTTTGGAGTTTTTATTTCTGTTCAAAAGTTGAGATGCCAAAATGGAGGACAAATGGCAAAGTGTATTATTTGTGTTTAGAAGGAACAATTTTAATATTCACTTGAAATATTTTGCTTCATTTGAGTAATATCTTCAAAATTAAAATGTATTCTTTCACGTTTGTATCCAAATTAAAGAATGACTAAAATAGCAATAACTGACGCCTACTTGAGCATAGCACCATATGTATACATTTTTATTTGCCATTGCATTGACAGAACTTAGCACAATGTTGATGTGAAGTGAGTATTTAATAAAGGCTTACTGAAGCACGGCTAAGTCATCAGGTAATACTTAGAAGGATAAGGATTGAATCCAAGTCTCTCCAAGTGATCATAACCAGTATGCCTGATGAACTTCTGCCCGCCCCCCCTTCATTGCCACCAAGTATACCTTTAGATACATAACATTGGTAACATTGACGTTTGTTTGTTTGTTTTGCTGTTTCTAGCCATTCTTCAGTTGGGAAATGGGGGGAAAGGAGGAAGATAGGGAATGGGGCAGGGAGACTATGCCTTAATGAGAATCTCATTCTTGTTAAACATATTCCTAAATCTGGGGCAGAAGCCTACCAGTGTAGAGCAATTAAGTGGAAGGCAGGCATTATAGCACTTATTCATTTAAATTAAGGAAAAATATAAGCTCTGCCAGATGTATGTAGACTCAGAATAGAACCTCTCCTGTGTAAATAACATATTTTGCTTGATTTTCAAGGCTCAGTAAAAAGATTGATGTTACAAAATGTTTATTTTCTTTTTCTTCTTTTCCTTCCGTCCTTCCTTCCTTCCTTCCTTCCTTCCTTCTTTTCCCTTTGATGTGTTTGTGCACATCCACCAGAGGAATGCTTTCAGCAATATGTCTTACAAGGGTTCTTACAAAGGTGGATTTTAAAACTGGAATAACTACAAAGGCAAATAAAAAGGAACATTCATATTTTACCTTACAGATTTTCCTTTTTATCTTTTTGTCGATTACTTACAATCACATATTTAGAAAAGTTATACTACATATTGTACTGTAGAATGATTAAATCATATTCATAAAGTTTGTTTTGTTTTGTTTTTAATGAAAATTATGTAGTATTTATTTTGAAGGAGGGTAAAGGTGATGTTATTGAGCTTCTCGAAATGGCAGGGTGTATGACCATGAAGTCTTTCAACTAAAGAATAAAATTGATGTTCAAAATTGATGCTTTATCAGGGAAGGTCACCATCATGATCATAATTAACATTTGTGTAGAGATTTATGGCTTACAAGGTACTTTCATATCTCATCTTAGTTGCATAACAATGATTTCAAATGGGAATATAGGCATTAACATCCCTGATTTTACCAATTAGGAAATTGAGCTTTAACCATGGTAATTTGACCAGATTTTTACACAAATGTATAGAGCCAAGATTTAAATTCGGCCCCACATTTCTTATTTTGTTTAGCTAAATAATCAAATTTCTTTTTTTTTTTTAATAATCAAATTTCTTAAAAATTACATTTTCTTAATTCATTTTCCTGATTTTAGTAGAATTTGTCCTCTAATTTTTAACAGCCTTATGGGCATATAACCCAACAATTGAAAGTGTCTATAAGTCAGTGTTTTTTCATAAATTTGTGGTTTTGTATCCATAATCATAATTGTTTTAGAATGTTTCCGTCATTCTAAAAGTCCCTTTTAGTCGATTCTGATTTCCATCCTGGCCTCAGACAACCACTGATCTGCTTTCTATCTCTACAGACTTGCCCTTTCTGGAAAGTTCTTATAAATTGAATTATAAAATATGTGGTGTTTGTGTTTATATGTGGCTTTTTTTCACTTAGCATAATATTTCTGAAATTCTGTAGGGTTTATCAATAGTTTGTTCCTTTGTATTGCTGGATAGAGTTCTAGATCTATGAATATACCATATATTGTTTCCTATTCACCATTTAATGGCCATTTGGACTATTTCCAGTTTGGCCTATTAAAAATAATGCTGTTATGAACATTTGCATACATATTTTTTGTAGGAACATGTTTTCATTTTTCTAAAGTAGACACCTAGGAATGGATTCCTGGGTCATCTGGAAAATCCATATTTAACTTTTTATAAACTGTCAAAACATTTTAAAGAGTTACCATGCCATTTTTCATTCCTACTAGAAATGTAAAAAATTCCCCTTTCTCCATCTCCACATCATTGGTACTTGGTATTATCGGTCTTGTTTATTATAGTCCTTCTAGTGGGGTTTTCTTAGTGTCACACTGTATTTTCAATTTGCATGACTTAATAACTAATGAACTTGAACATCATTTTTTATTGACCATTCAGATAACATTTTTGTGAAATGTCTCCTCAAATCTTCTGCTAAGTTTTTGAGTTGTCTGTTCCTTATTGAGTTATAACATTTCCTTAACAGAAATATAAGTTGCAAACATTTTCTCTCATGCTCATGCTCTGGGTTCTCCCATAAACCCAGATTGTGGTTCTTTTTTTTTTTTTTTTTCATACTCTTAATTGCTCTTTGAAGATAAGAAGTTTTCAATTTTGATAACTTTCAACTTATTGATTTTTTTTATGGATCATACTTTTGTTCTCATATGTAAGATATCTTTATCTAATCTGTGGTCACAATGAGTTTCTCCTGTTTTCTTCTAGAAGTATTATTCTTTAGCTCTTGCATTTATATATCTATAATACATGTGAGTTAATTTTTCCATATGATTTGAGATATTAAATATCTTTCCTCACCTCTCCCCTCCTCAATACTGCCGTTCTTTTCCTTTTTCTCTTCTCCTCACTACATTGTCTAGAACCTCCAGAATAATGTTAAATTGAAAGTGGAGAGATCAGACACCATAGTCTCATTTTTCATCATTAAGCATTATATCAACTGTGGCACTTTCTGTAGATGTCCTGTTTCAGGTTGATGGAATTTTTTTGTGTTAAGTTTGTTGAAAGGTCTTATTTGGAAAAAATGTTTGGTTTTTGAAAACTTCTTCTGAACTTATTGAAATGATCATATGTTTTTGCCCTTTTTCTTATTAATATGGTTTATTACATTAATCGAATTCTGAACTATAAAACCAAACTTGTATTCCTTGGGTAAACCCCACTTGGCTAAGGAGTATAATCCATTTTTTTTATGTAAGTAAATCTAGTTTACTAATATTTTGTCAGGAATTTTTGTGTCTATGTTCACAAGGGATATTGGTTTATAGTTTTCTTTTTTTTTAAGATTTTACTTATTTATTCATGAGAGACACAAAGAAAGAGGTAGAGACATAAGCAGAGGGAGAAGCAGGCTCCTCATAAGGAGTTCAATGCGGGACCCGATCCCAGGACCCCAGGATCATGCTCTGAGCCAAAGGCAGATGCTCCCCCACTAAACCACGCAGGCGTCCTTAGTTTTATTTTCTTGTTTTATTTATTTATTTATTTTTGTTGTTTTTGGCTCCAGGATAATACCAGTGTCATTATTGATATTGGAATGAGTAGAATATTTTCTCTTTCCCATTTTCTGAAAGAATTTATTTAAAAATGATAAATTGATAAAGCTAACCAGGAAAACAGTCTAGTCCTTGGCTTCTCTTTGTGTGAAGATTTTTATTTTTTTATTTTTTATTTTATTTTTTTGTGTGTGTGTGAAGATTTTTAATTGCTAACTTAATTTATACATCTCTTCAGATGTTTTATTTCCTTTTGAGTCAGTTTTGGTAATTTGTGTCCCTCTAGGAATTTTTTTTTGTCTAAGTTACATAATTGGTTTTCAAAATGTTCATAATTATATATCTTTATGTTATATGTAATTATACATATTTTGCTATACATAATTATGTATAGTTTGTGGTTTATATAATTATGTCAAAATATAAGCCCTTTAGTTTCTGTAAGGTTAGTAGTGAAAGCCTTGTTTTAGTTCTGACTTTAGAAATTAATGTCTCTTCTTTTTTTCTTGGTCAATCTAAAGGGTCATCACTTTTGTTGATATTTCCAAAGAAGCACCTTTATGCTTCATATATTTTTTCTATTATTTTTCCACTTTATATATCATTGATTTCACTCTATTCAGTATTATTTTCTTCCTTCTGCTTTTGAGTTTAATTGCTTTTATTTTTCTAATTTCTTTTATTTTAAATATTTTATTTATTTATTCATGAGAGACACAGAGACAGAGAGAGAGGCATTGACATAGGCAGAGGGAGAAGCAGGCTCCATGCAGGGAGCCTGATATGGGACTTGACTCCGGGTCTCCAGGATCAGCCCTGGGCAGAAGGCAGGCGCTAAACCGCTGAGCCATCCAGGGATCCCTATTTTTCTAATTTCTTAAGATAGGAGCTTAGACTATTTATTTGAGGCCTTTCTTCTTACCTAATGTAGGTATTTATTTCCATAACTATCCTCCAAACACTACTTCAGCTTCATCCCATAAGTTTTTGGTTTGTTGTACTCTCATTTTCATTCAGTTTAAAATCTTTTCTAATTTAAAAAAAATTATTTGGGTTATTTAAAAGTGTTTAATTTCCACATGTTTATATATTTTTCTAAAATTTTATTGTTGTTGTTTTCTAATTTAATTTCCTTGTGATCAAGGAACATCCTTTGAATGGTTTCAGTTTCACATTTAGTGTCTTCATTTCTTCTTGCTCATTCTAATTATCTCTTGATATTATTTCCTTTCAGCATCATGAAAGAAGTGCAAGTCTGCTAGCAACAAGCATCTTAGTCTTTGTCTACTTGGGACTATCTTTATTTAACCTTCATTTTTCAAAGCTAGCTTTGCTGAATATTGAATTTTTGGCAGTCAATTTTTTTTCAGGACTTTGGATACCCCATTACCCTGCCTTCTGGCCCCTATTGTTTCTGAGAAGTCATCCATTAATTGCACTATTGTCCCCTGTATGCAATCAGTCATTTTCCTCTTCCTACTTTCAAGACTATTTTTCTTTATCTTTAGATTTCAACAGTGTGATTATAATGTTTCTAAGTTAGAATCTTTTTGCGTCTTTCCGATATGAATCCTTTACCTTCTTGGATCTATAGATTCTTTTTCATCAAAAACAGAAGGTTTTCAACCATTGCTTCTGTTTCAGTCCTTTGCTCTTTTCCTTCTGTGATTCACATTACATATATATATTGACTGACCTGATATTATTTCACAAGTCTCTGAAGTTGTTAATTTTCCTTCAATCTTTTTATTCTCTATTCTTCAGATTGAAATGTCTCTATTGATACTCTTTAGGATCACTGATTCTTTCTTATTCTATTCCTCATCTCCTGTTGAGTCCATATTGTGGATTCTGATCTTTGTTATTCTATCAACACAAGAATTTCTGGGTTTTTTTACTAGTTATTTTTTTTAATTTATTTATGATCCAGATTTAATAATTCAGTGCTATATTTCCTATGATTTTTTAAAGATTTTATTTATTTATTTGAGACAAAGAGACAACATGAATGGTGGGGAGGGACAGAAGAAGAGGTAGACAAGCAGATTCCCTGCTTAATAGGGAGCCTGGCCCAGAGCTCAATCCCAGGACTCCAAGATCATGACCTGAGCCATACGCTGACACTTGACTGACCAAGCCACCAAAGCACCCCTCCTAGGATTCTTTAAACATGGTTGTATTCTTTGACCATATTTGTAATAATTTCTGTGAAGCATTTGCTGTAAATTCATTATCTAGGCCCATTCAGAAACAATTTTTATTGTCTGCATTTTTTTCTGGGTATAATACACATTTTTTTCTGTTTATTTGCACATCCCAGAAGTTTTTTTTTTAAGCTTTATTTATTTATTCATGACAGACACACAGAGAGAGGCAGAAATACAGGCATTGGGTGAAGCAAGCTCCCAGCAGGGAGCCCAATGTGGTACTCAATCCCAGAATCCCAGGATCACACCCCGAGCCAAAGGCAGACATTCAACCACTAAGCCACCCAGGTGTCCCCATCCCAGAATTTTTTGTTGGTAACTAAAGGTTTTAGAATATGTATAACAGTAACTCTAGATTTTGATTCTTTTCCCCTGGGAGCTATCCTTTTTCCCCCTTTTGTTTGTTTGTTTGTTTATATGTTGGCTTGTAAGTAATTTTCCTTGGCTTAATCTACAGACTCTTTCTCTTGTGGTGTGCAGCTACTCATATTTCTGTGTATTTCAGCCTTATTTTCAGTTTTTAGCCTAACTTCCTAAGGATTGACACTGTGTCTACTTATCTCAAGTGTTTGCTTGGCTTAAATGTGTGCTCAAACACTTCAAGCCAGTAAGGCTTCCACATTCTGCTTATAATTTTTTTGTGTGTGTTGGGAGTGCATGCAAAGTTCAGGCAATTTTTAATTCTGTCTTAACTTTTACTCTCCACTGCATCCTTCCAAGTCTTCCCTGCATATGCTTTGACTTCTACACATCCAGAGACATGTGGAGAGTTTTGGCCCTCTCATGTATCCCCTGCCCAGGTATAAATTTCCAATCAACCAGGAATATGTAGTGAATTTATCAAGCTTCTCTACATCTCTCTCATTTTCAGGATCTCTCTTAAATTCCTGGATAGTCATAAAGTCTACCACTTACCCCAAAAGAACTCCAGTTTAAGATATGAGAGCTGTGAATTTTTCTCATGCATTTACTACCAAGTTTGCTATTACTTCTTCTAACAATTATTTAGGCATAGATATCTGAAATTAAGTTAAGCCGCTGATTTTAACAGACAGCCCTAACTTAACAGAACTCTTATGCTAATCAGGCTGTGAGGGGAGAGGGAGAAAGTGGCCAGAATGGAGGAACTCCAGGGATTAACACCCCCAACTCCCATGTTTGTCCCTGAAGTTCAGTACTTCTTATTAACAATTGCTGCTCAATTGTTTGTTTTTTATATTTCTGTCCAAAAAATTGTTTTATAATTGTTTTTATGGAGATGATTTGTTAACCGCTTTAAATTTTATGCCTAGAGGTCCCATTTTATTCTAAAGAGGATGGTTTCTGTTATCTAGTTAGAATGGTGATGGTGTCTTGATGATTTTTTAAATATTTCCTTTAACGTAGTATGTTAGTGGGAAAAAACACTATGCAATGATGATAAGAATGATAACAACATAAATTCCTACCACTTATTGGTCACTTATTTTCTGTTGATGTGTCATAGCATTATCTCATTTACTTCTTTGATCACCTTGTAAGGTAGATAATTTATTCCCATTTTACAGATTAAGGAACTGAGGTATATCAAGCCAAAGTAACTTCCCCAAAGTTATACTTCTAGAAAATGATATTGTCAATTATCTGTCTCCCTCTGTTCTCTTATTAGTTCACTAAAATGAATTGCAAAAGAATTGTGGGACAAGGTAGAGTAATTACTTTACTCCATCAAGTACCAAAAGATAAAGAATAAAAAGAATGCTGAGTCTCTTACAATTCAAACTTTTAAACTTTCATAAGTTAAAAAGTAATCTTTTATTTTTAATTTTTAAAGATGTTGATTTTAACAGCATTTTAAATGGGTAAGAAAAATCATCTGATCAGAGAAATGTCCAATCTCATGGCACAGATCCTTTAAAATACAGAATTTATGCTGCTTATGTTGTGTTCATTGCATTTAAAAAATAGATGCCAAGTGACTTTCTAAACTTCAGACATATTGATTTAGCCACATTTATCTACACATATGAAAATAAGACGTAAACCTAAAGAATGCACGCTTAGAGACTAAACCTGGAAAACTTAAACTTTGGTATTCCAATAAAGCTTGACCAGAGTAATATTTATTTTTTCCATCTGATAATGCATGGTATACATTAGCAATACAGACCTGATTTGTTTCCTTAGGGTCCTTGAGAATAAAGCCATTGGGTAACCCACCTACAGGGTATGGGTAATATCCTGTGTCAAGGCAAATTATTCTAGGCCAACCCAGGGAGGAAGAAAGGTAGACTATTCTTTATTCTCTAAAGTGTGCTCGAAGTCCCATATCTTTTTTGAACATTCAAAGGATACACAGTGCATATGGAGGGCCATAACATACACCAAAGGAATAATGCTTTTTTGGGCAATCAGAGAATATCCATGGGAGAAAGGCCAATTTCATACATATCTATGAAAACAGGAACAGAAATACAAACTATTTAAAATTAAATTTTAAATTTAATTAAAATTAATTAAAATCTAATTAAAATTAAATCAAATTAAAATTAATCAAATTAAAATCACCACAAAATTCTTTATTTTGGAACTTCTTGATTTGTTTCAGTTATAAACATTGGATTGATTTGTATGTTACATTAAGTTCTTTAACTTTCTCTTGACTTTGGGCCACCCAGAGTAGACTGGTAGAGGATGACCTTGGAGATAGGCAGTATTTTAATTCATTTCTCCATACTCATAATTTGAATCTTTTATGTCATTTAAATCTTTAAGCATTTTTCTTCTAATCTTGGTTTTATTTTCTTAACAATCTTGCCAAGCTTTAAGTTTGTATCCTCAGCCAATTTTAATATGTATATGCACCAAAAATGTCCAAACATGCTCATTTCAGTGGAAAAAAAAATGTGTGTTTATATACCAGAAAAAAATTCAGTTGATTTTTACCTCAATTTTATGAAAATATGAATTGTAAGTGTACAATCATATATGGGAGTTCCCCTACGAGTGCATTTATTCTTACAGAAAAAAGTCTCCCAAAATGACAGTAATACATGATTACTTGTATTTTTTATAAATTAACATGACCAACTTAGCATAATGTTCAATCTTCCATTGCATCCAAGTATGGAAAATAAACAATGACAAAACTGGAAATTTTAATGTAGATAATGTTCCACATAATAGCATCATTCCCATGTTAAATTTTCTGAGTTTTATAATTTACTCTGGTTACATGAAAAAATGTCCTAGTTCTTAGAAGATACTGAATTATCAAAGAACAAAGTGTCATGATGTCTGCAAGTAACTCACAAATGATTCAGGAAGAAAGGAGAGAAAAAGTTAATAAAACAAATGTGGTAAAATAGCCCCAATTGGTAAAGAGAACACAGGTGTTCATTGTAGTAAATCTTGGCTCCATATTTCTCTAGCAATAATGGACCTTTTCCTTAGACATGCTTCTGCTATTAACTATAAGTCAGTTGCCCATTATAATAGAATGTGATTAGGTTTTGGAATCAGACTCCTCAATCACTTATTAACTGTGTGACCTTAGGCAAATTCTGTAATGGATCTGGTTTCCTGATTCTGGTGAGACTGGTTCACTATTTGACTTCCCATTATTCAAGACAATTAGTACAAGATGAGATTTTGATCATCATTCTAGTTTCATACATTTTTCCATTCCAAAAAAATATGAAGCAAGTAAAAAAATTAATAAAATATCTAGCATTTTCATTACTACAATTACTTTCTGAAAAATCTTAATAGAGATAGATATTACACTTGCTTTTACATTAGTTTTTAAATCACCCTATACTATGTATTACATACACTATTATGAAGTCTTGTTTCTCCTTTCTAGAAGTTTATGATCTATGGCATTATTTCTCAAACTTTTTTTAAAAAAGATTTTATTTATTTATTCATGAGAAACACAGAGAGCAAGAGGCAGAGACACAGGCAGAGGGAGAAGAACCAGGCTTCATGCAGGGAGCCCAATGTGGGACTGGATTCTGGGACTCCGGGATCATGCCTTGGGCCAGAGGGAGGCGCTCAACTGCTGAGCCACCCAGGCATCCCATATTTCTCAAAATTTAAAGTACATACAAAACACCAAGCATCTTGTTAATGATGTAGGTTATGGTTTAATAGATATGGGATGGAGCATGAGACTCTGAATTTCTAACAATCTCCCAAATCACAGTGATGTTACTGGTCCACCAACCACAGTTTGAAAAGCAGGGGAGTCCAGCACATGACAGTGCCACAAATAAACACAAGGCCTAGAAACTTGGGTGGGAGGCTAAATGATGTTAAACTTAATAAACAATATATGAATAAATGTATGTGTAGTATGAAATAATATAAAACTTATTAATTAATAACTGAATAGAGAGTGTGTGATTGTATAGAGAAGCACTAAATCTGAATCTGTCATTTTTTAAGAAGGTAAATTGAGATTCAGAGAATTTCATGGACTTCCTCACAATTGTTGATATAAAGCCATAGAACTGATATGTGTGCCCATGTCTCCAACTTTAATTTCTGGGAAGGATCTTCTAATCTTTCACACATATGAAAACCAGCAATATGACTTTTTTTTGAGAAAAAAATATTGAGAATGATAAGTCTAGATCAAATGAGATCTAGAATGAGAAGGTACCTGCTGCTCTGCAACAAAAATAATATGATGCAGTTACAAAGTAGTTCCAAGTATTTTATTTTCCAGTTTAAGTTATACAAGTGTGACCCATTGATTAGGAGTGGCAAGAGAAATAAAGGAAAGAACTTGGTTCTGGGAATCAGGATACTTAAGTTCTAGCATCAGTTTTGCCACTGTTTCAGCCAGGAGCTTGGATGAGTTACTTAAATTTCTTGAAGCATTTTATCTTTGTTTTTCATCTGGAAATTGAAGATGAGACTCCTCGCTCTACTTCCCCCATGCTGCTGTTGTAAAAAGAACAGATGTAGAATGGGTGTGTGAAATTCACAGTGCTCTACAAGTGTAGCATTGTTTAAACCATTATTATCAATATTTATGAATATTGGTCTTCCCACCGTCAGCATTAAGGAAAGGGAATTTTGCTATAAACTTATTTCTCTTTTCTGAAGCTACTTATTTCTCTTTCTGAAATTATCCCAGACAGTTTAGGTGGCCATCTGAGCTCCAGTTCCTATCTACCAGAGCCAATCACATGGATTCAGAAAATACAAATGTTGTTTCCTCCTCAGAGTGTACATTGGTCCCTCACTGGACATGTGCAGAGCTTCAGGGTTCCAGAAGCCATCAAGGTCACTGCCCACTTCTCTCTGGCTTCTCTTCTTCCTGTTCTCTCAAGCTTTCCTCCATCTCAGTGTCTGCCCTAATTCCCCCCACTTGTGTGCCTCCCCAGGTTTGTCCTTTTCCTGCGGTTTTTCTCTATTCCTTTTCCAATCTGATAATGCCTGCTAATATCAACACCATTCATCGTTACTTACCTGTACTTATTTGAGCAGCACGTTTTTTTTATTTAAAAAAATTAAAAATCAGATTCGGAATGAACTACATAAAGCTGCTAGTTTCAGCTTTCATGGTCAAAAATTAAAATTCAGTCAGTGCAGTTACCAACAGCATTGCCGAAATCATATGCTAAACTGAACCCTTGTTTTACAACTAAAACCCCACTCAGGGGGCACCTGGGTGGTTCAGTTGGTTAAGCGACCAATGCTTGATTTTGGCTCAGGTCATGATCTCAGGATCCTGAGACTGAGCCCTACCTCAAGCTCCCGCTCAGTGGGGAGTCTGATTGACTCTCCCTCTCCCTCTGCTCTGCAACCCCTCCTCTAAAATAAATAAGTAAATATTTAAAAAAAAAAAAAAGCCCTATTCAGTGATGGATTCTTTGAGACTCCATCCCCATGTTTAATTTTCATTCAGTGCTGATACGGTTTATTACCTACAAACATGACTGTTTTTTCTTAGCATTTTGAAAATTCTACAGGAAGGCCTTATAACCTCATATGATGCTATTGTTACTACAACATTATTACCATCTCGGCCTACTTAATTCTGTCCGTATCATCATGACCAGAAATTGGTGGAGCACCACCACTCAGGGTCTGACCAAAAAGTGACCTGACCCAGGGGCTGGGTCCTAAAAGTAATAATATCCTAAAAGTAATAATAGTATGACTCTCAAAATAAGCAGTTTGGACCACTCCGTTTATAACAAAATTTATGTTAGCTCTTTATTAGGATAAAGAGTGCATTTTTTAAATTATTATTACACTGTTTTCAAATAGGCAATTAGGAATCTTAAAATTTCTAAGCAAAAGCCAACATGTTCTTTTGCTGCTGTAGTCTTTAAAAGTCAACATCTTTTACTGTGCACATCTTAATGATAAGACAACCTGTTACCACTTGTAAGAATATTTTTGATGTATTAAAAGAGATATTTTATTATTTTTTAATAATGAGTATTCTCCATAATAATACCCTTGAGCCTAATTATTTTGCTCAAATGTCATTCTTAACAAATTACTTACATACTATTGTCACATAAGCCCACTGGCTAAATTAGAGGTAACAACTGGTGAACAGAATAATCCCTTTCTGTGTTTCGTAATGGTTTGATAGACATCTACATTTACCAAAGAGCTTCATAAAACGTTTCAAAAAGAAATAAAAATTTACTGAGAAAAAAATGTGCTCAAGCCTGTTTGGAATAATTTGGATTTGTTTATCATGAATTTCCATGTTTCCAAATCTTTTGTTTGCTTCCATTCTAAAAACTTTAATAAACATTTACTGCTCTTTAAGTGTCTAGATTTTAACACGATGAACTTTTGCCATTTTACAGTCTAAGGCACAGTGCTGACTGCCAAGCCCTCGCTCACAAGGCCACCTAAAGCATGCACACACTAGCATCTGGGCAAGACTTAGCAGTCCCCATGGTGACACATCACAAATGCTAGTAAAAGGAGAAACACTCACTTTTGTGGGTTCCAAGCATCTACTCCAGTCTAAACACAGGCTGTTTCCTTTAAACCACCCTCAACAACCTTCCCACAACTGCTTCTGGCCATGAAATAACCATCTCTTGCAGGATGGGAAGAGCAAAAATGGAAACAATCTGTTTTGCAAGCACTTTTCCAGCAATTTTCTGCTTGAGACCTTATGCCCCTCCAGCTCCTTATCAGCTACAGTTGCTGTCTGTCAACGCTCAAAGATGGAGGATGCATCGATCTATATATGAACAACAGCAACAACACTGCAGAAACCCAGTCCCATCCTCTGAAATGTAACCACTGCTTGAATTAAGATTTGAGAGCATGGTCACTTTTTAAATTACAGAAACACAGAGTCCATTATGTTCAACTCACTTGCCTTCAAGAAAGCCTGTTACCTTTAGTTTTAAGGTGTTGAAAGTTAAAAGAGCAAAAACACCACTGGAAGGATTTAGGTTCTGAATGATCATTATGGTGCTCTTGGATCAGACTGCTTCGAAGCCTATGACAGATGACTTTATCAGCCCCATTCAGCAGATAAACCATCTCTCCATCTCACCTAGTTCTCTGTTAGCTCTGTACCAGAAGACAATGACTTTAAAGAGGGAGAGAGAGAGAAAATGATTTGACGCAGGAGTTCATGGAAGAAGACAATTGATATGTTGGTCACTGATGCAGAAAATCCAAAACAATGAATTTTCACCAAGTGAAATTAAGTGTTCTGTTTGTATTACATTATTACCAATTTTCCTTTTTAGATATTATATTTTCCTTTTTCCAATGAGTTTATTGAAACATGAAAAATGTTGTTCTATACAAAACAAATGCATTTTGTTAGACAGGAAAATCCAGCACTTTATTTCTTCTACTTAAAATGACCTTTCACAGATCACTTGTCTCCCTGATATGCATGGTTTCTGCATTCTGTACCATCATACCAGAGTTAGCAGTAATCGAACAGTATGTGTTATCAGTGGGGGAAAAAAGTAAGCTGGCTATTTCTGAGGATTGAAAAAAAATGCATAAAGAACTTATCCTTGCCCAAGACCTATGGATTACATATTCAATTAGTTTAAAGTATTTGATGCACAAAATATAATCTCATCCAATCTCGGTTTTTTTAAATTTAGTTTTGTGAATGCCATTTTGTTTGTGTACAATGTAACGCAGCATGTTTATTAAGTGTATTTATTATCTTATAATAATTCAACTCAGTTCATATGTAATGGAGACATGGACTATCTTCTTCATTTTATAAATAACTCAAGAAAAGAGCCAGAATTGCCAGACTATCTGTGTTGGGATCAATCTGCATTAACTTTTCCTCAGCCACCCTCCCTGAATCCTCAGTCTTTTAATTTACTTTTTCCTCATTTCTTTGCTTCCAAGTACGGTTCCAGTGTCATTTTATTTTTACTTTTTATATTTATTTATTTATTTGAGAGAGAAAGTGTGTGCACCAGGGAAGGGCAGAGGAGGGAGAGAGCCTCAAGCAGACTCCTTGCTGTGTGTGAAGTCAACATGGGGCTAGATCCCATGATTCTGAAATCGTGACCTGCCCCAAAATCAAGAGTAGGACGCTTAACCCACTGAGCCACCCAGGCACCCCAGTTCTGGAGTCCTTTTATTTTATTTTATTATTTTTTTTAAGTTTTTATTTATTTATGATAGTCACAGAGAGAGAGAGAGAGGCAGAGACACAGGCAGAGGGAGAAGCAGGCTCCATGCACTGGGAGCCTGACGTGGGATTCGATCCCGGGTCTCCAGGATCGCGCCCTGGGCCAAAGGCAGGCGCCAAACCGCTGCGCCACCCAGGGATCCCTGGTGTCATTTTAAAAGTAAAAAACTCCCTTTCCTTTAGGAGTTTATAATTCAACTGAGAGGCAACATATCCTTATATAAGATATCTTTAACACAAGTTAAAATGAATAACATGATATAAATCATGCATAAAAGTTGAAGGATAAGAAGTAAGCCTGACAGTAGATGAGTAGAGAGAGCTTCCTGAAAATAGTGGATCTACTTCAGAGAAGTGAAAAATGAATGTGGATGAATGCAGAAGAGAGAAAGAGAGCTTCTGATGGCCATGGTTCAGCCAATGAAGCAGGGATGAGGTGTCATGGATGCTGACTGCAAGTTTGAACACAATCAGCCTTAATTTACATAGCTTTGTACAAGTTACCAAATACTGTTGCCTACATTATCTCATTTGCTTTTCAACAGAATTGTACAATGTATGTCGATGGAAGGGGTGTTCCTTATCTTCAGGTTGCAAATAAAGGACTTAAGGGCCAGAGAAGTTCACCCCATGCTTGAACTTTACACACTAAAAAAGGGACAGGGTCTTAAATCAAATAAATATTTGAATGCCCCATCCAGTGGGACATTCTCTCCAGTGTGTTCATGCCTACTTTTTCAGGCGGCCAGCCTCTCTCCCAGGTTCTCAGAGGAGGCTCATTCCTCCTGGGCCAGGTCATTCATCAGGGTTCCACAGAAGTAGTGTTCAGCCAGATATTGAGTTCTGGGTCCACCTTGCCTCACTAAAAAAATCCTTTCTGTATGGTTGTAATGGTAAAGAATATCTCGTGAGCAAGGGCCCTTTGGGGATGCCAGAAATCTCTAAGACCAGCCCAAAATCTTTGCTATGTTTTTGCATCTGCTTTTACAGCAGACTGCACTGGTACATGGCAGCTCCACTCAGAGCTTCCTTCCCTGTTTCAAACCTCAGAAGACTCTCTGATGCCCTCAGTCAGCCCACTCAGACCATACCTTCAAGAAATTAGAAGAAAAAATTCTCTCTCCTTTGAAAACTTCTCAAATGCTTACTGTCTTTTCACTCATTTACCCGTTAGTCTTCGAGTAACTTGAATACAGCATCGAGTGTTAGGCTTTCTTTATATTCTCCATGGCAGGAAGCCAAGAATATTTAACCAATATTTCTTAATTGGTGGATTTCGGTCTCTGTTTCCACCACAACAAAATGAAATATTATGGTTCTATTATGAGAATTTTGTAATAAAATTAAATAAAAATTATTATCAGCAAATATGATTTATTATAACGCATTTAATAAGATTTTGTGTATATTAAAGGTTCTTCTACTTAAGCCTTTCTTGTTTGTTTTTATCTTTCTTAGATAGTGGTCTTGTTTAGTTCACTTTAGTTAACTATAGAAAATGGGAGCTAACTTGTTTTGATCTCAAACAACTATAGCTATATCTTTGTTTTTACCAATTTGGTTAGAATTATCAGTGTCCTTTTTTGGGGAAAAATTCTGAATCTATAATATAGCTTCTAAAGAAACCAAGGGAGTTGTTTTGTGTGCCTGAAGGAAGCTTTAGCACTGTACACATTAATTGTACCCTTTCATAATCTTTCTAGAAGTTACATAGACGCAGGCCACTGAATTATGAAGTTTTAAACCTAAAATTATTCAAGGCACACAGGCCATGAGGTGAAATTATCTTAGGATCACCTACTCCCTCCTCTTCATTAATCTATTGCTAAAGCAAACAGTTTTATTACCTTTTGCCCCAGCATTTGTTCATGGTTAAAACTAGTTCCAAAATTTTTACTAAGGTTACATGTTAGAATGTGATTCTTTATAATGAAATTTCATTCATCACTGAGCCATTGTTAAGTTTCTAGTGTTCCATGTGCTAATTTAGGCTTGGATAAAATTTCTGTCATCTATATTAGTTTCAGCAAATGAACAAACCACGAGTCTGTACTTTTCTACTATATTATTTTAAGTTTAATGTTATTAGAAGCTATTGTGCTTGGAGACAAAGGCAATCATGTCCCACAACCAATTCAGAAAGCAATAGGAAATTGAGAAAGTAGTTTAATAAACAGACACTTCCTTTGCTTTTTTAAAGAAAATCATATTTATTTGAGCAGCTTTCTCCATATAATACAATCTGCATATTTAAAAGGCAATCGTTTCCCCCAGTTTATTCTCTCCAATGAAATCACAACCGCTCGTGGATGTATTCTCCTCACCCATGTCCTCGCTCCGATGTGTGGAGTCAGGCTGAAAAGAGACGGAATGAAATTCCACAAGTGCTTATGATTTAGAAGAGCAACTGGAGTTTTAAGTAGTTCTGATTTTGTTAAGAATTTTTACGAGAGCAAACTACAGGGGGCAGCAGATATTAACAGGCTCTTAAGATCATGCTGAACCTTAAAATTAACAAGTGCTGGGCTGCTTAACCTCTCTCTGATGGAAATGCCCAACTGGCGCCTGAAATGTGTCATTTTCTTGTTTCTTTAGTTTCATGATACATAAGAGTTAAATCTGGAAGGCTTTTTTCCCCCATCCGTCTTTATACAGTAAGCTAAAGTCCAGAGACATCCCTCACATTTCAACAGAGTTGTGTTTTCTTTAAATTCTGCAATCAAGTGTGATGCTCTGAAGTGACATGAATGAAATGCTCTGGAATCATCTGAGCATTGAAGTGAGGGCAGCAGCGCAGCAATCGCACAGAGAGGGTAAGCAGTGTGCTGTAAGGGGCATTGTATCCTCTATTTTACTTACTAGGAGTGAGTTGAGTACTGCTGGACCTTCCTGAAACATCTCCCACACTGAAGGTTTCAGTATCTGAGACAGTTTCCAAAATACTTGGTGTATTTAAAATCAAACACACTGTCACTGAATTCTTCACCCCATACCCCTTCCCAAAATTCACAGTGTTTTTCATAAGGTTAGAGATTTTTAAAATATGGTACATATTACCCATCGATTGTGTTGAGCTTGATTTATGCTTTTATTTTGAAGACCAAAGAAGGTGAATGCCAGACCCCGTTTAAGTCTTTCCAATATCCTGGGGTGGCTTAAAAATAACACCTCATGAAGACTTGTTGTGGGCCTTTTCCCCTTTTCTAGGAAAATCTGAAAAGCAGAGAAGGAAGCATTGTCATTCTCTCGTCTACCTCAAAAGCAGTGTTTTAAAACATCAGCAACTACTAGGAGGGTTGCAAAGTTCTTTCATTGTTGATAGATACAGTTAGTGACACAGAGAGAGTAAGCGCTGGCAAAACGAAAGTCAGAGAGCAGATGCGTTTCCAAAATAAAAGTGAACATCCATGCCGTTTGCAGGAGGACAGCACTACGCTGGGATGATAAGGAGACTGGGTTCCGGCTCTGGTTTTGCTGCAGCCCATATTCTGTGATCTCTGAGCCTTGGATTCTATTACTGCCAACTAACTAGTGCCTTCCCCTAGCTGGAATTCTTAAGTGGATTCCTGGGTTTCTTTCTTTCTTTTTTTTTTTCATAACAAAATATTACAAATGAACAGCAAGTCACAGGAAATATAAAATCACCTATGAATCCATCAGCTCAGAGTACATAAAATTGTTTTACTTTGTCAAAGAACATTTTCACACATTTTATTGCAGTATAACATACATTCGGAAATGTAAATATTTAGTAAGTGTGCACTTAAATGATGTTTCATAGACCAAGAACACCTCTATGAGCAAAACTCAGATCAAGAAAGAAGACATTACCAGCACCGCAGAAGACCCACTCTGTGCCCCTTCTTAGTCTCTACCCTCCACAAAAATATATTATCCTCATTCCTACCAGGATACATTGGTTTTGATGTTTTGGTTTTTATTTTTGGCAAATTGTACAGTATATACTCTTTGCTTTCTGGTTTGTTCAATGTCATGTTTGTGAAGTTCATCTTTAGACTTGTATGTAGTTATAGATGGTTTATTATCATTGCTACACGGTATTCTGTCGCATGCGTATTTCCCAAATCATTTGCAAAATTGGATATTAGAGATCCAAGATTCAGTAAGAGTGAGCTGTGTAACCTGTCAATTATATTTTAATTATTCCACATACGTAGATGTATCCATTTGTGCACACTGATCTATCACTTGCTTTCTCCCCTCAGTATGGTGCTACAGATGTGTTTCCACTTTGCTACTGGGTACTGAGTTCATTTTAACTTCTGTATGGTGACCCAGTGAACATGCCACATTTAAAAATGTATATTCAATTAATGGTCACTTAGTTAATAACCTCCTTGTACACATAGATGGTGCATACCTGGAAGTGTAATCTGGTCAGAGACTGTACACCCTTTACCTTTACTGAAGGTGCCAAATTGCTCTCAAAGCAGGTATAGCAGAGAGTTGTATAAAGCTTCTGTTGTTCTACACATGTCAGCACTTGGAAGGATGAGATTTCCATTTGTTTGGTTGTGGCCTGTTGGTTTTTGCAGACTTGTTGGGAGTAGAATGGTATGTCCTTAGTCATGTTGAACATTATGGTCATTTTAAATCCTGTTTCTCCACAAGTTTTTTTTTTCCCTACACTCAGATCCCTTCTTCACTGTCCCTACAGATTTTGCAGGTGGCAATACAGATATTTATCTCCCTCTCTCTGCTGTTAATTAACAAAAGGGGACTGTAGTCCAATACAATGCTAATCCATCTGATGCTAATCTGTCCACCTATTCTCTTTATCATCCTCCTCCTGTCTCATTGAAGTTGGCCTCTTGAATTCCACTGAAATGAACATCAAGATTATCAATGACATCTTGATTCCCATGACTCACTTTATTATCCTCATCTCATTTCAATTCTAGGGATCTCATGCCTGTACCTCCACCCTTTCCTCATTTATTGAATGCAGTGTGTCCTTTCATTTCTCTAGCTCTTTGCCTGTTACTACTTGCTGAGATTTCTCCTTCCTCCCAATTTTGGAACTAGTGGTTCCTTTTTTTTATTACTTTTTTTGGTGGTTCTTTTTTTGAGCTTCCATGAAACTGAGCAGGTGTGTGTGTGTGTGTGTGTGTGTGCATACATACACATATGTATTACATATACATATCCACACACATATGAAGTCAAGCTTTGTATTATAATTACAGTTAAGTAGGATATGAGATTCTGAATGACAGGCATTTCTGCATCCCCAGTCCCTAACAAGGAGTCTTGGCAAATATTTAGGGAGTAAATCAATAAATCAGGCCAGCATTTCCCTGGGGTCTCTTCCAGTTCTAAGATGCTGGTTCAGAGTCTGTGATGATGAAAGCCATTCTTTCCTCCCACATTACCTCTTCTACCCAATTGCACAAATTGTCCTCTCCCTGCTGGAGAAGTCTTGTGCCAGAACCCAAGGGATAGTAGATGTGTTCCTGTCACAAGCTGAGAAACAGCAGTCTGGGTGGAAGAGCAGGGCCCCTGAGCTATGCATTTAGGATTGGGGCTAGCAGAGGAGCAGAGAAAACCCACTGTGAAATTTTATTCCCTCTCTTCTCTTTAAACCCCATATACTGAAAAAAGTGAGGGAGAAGAAAAGGGAATGAGTGAAAAGAAGAAGAAACAAACTAAAGCTCACAAGGGGCTGTTAAGTAGTGAAGATAAACATAAAGGTTTTTAGCCTGCTCAGAAGGGTGGGAATAAAATTAAAATAGACTTGGGATGCCTGGATGGCTCAGCAATTGAGCATCGCCTTCAGCTCAGAGCATGATCCTGGAATCCTGGGATAGAGTCCCTTGCAGGGAGCCTGCATCTCCCTCTGCCTGTGTCTCTGCCTGCCTCTCTCTGTGTGTCCCTCATGAATAAATAAATAAAATCTTAAAAAAATAATAATTAAAATAGACTTTTATTTAGATCACTGAAGTCTATGCAGCTCCAAGACTGCCGGATCCCAAGGTAGTTTGAAGCTGTCACAGAGTGACATTCTTTTTTCAAGCAGTTCTTAAAACTCTGACCATCACTAACAAATGTTTTCAGGGTCTCACTCTTGGTAAAAGCACCATTAACACATTACTTGGCTCACCCAATCTTGTCCTGTAAGATGTGTGAATGTATCCTGCTTCCACCACTACATGTGAGAAGCAGGGAGCAAAATTCAGGCCATCGTGTGGCTTTCCTACTGAGAAGACTTTGCTGCTGTCCAGAATCATCACTTGCCAATTTTAAATTAAATTATATGCTGCTAATTCATGCATTTAGCAAATGGCTCTTTTATGTATTAGTGTTATATTGTTTTAAGATCATACTATTCCATGTAAAGAATGCCTGCCTAAAAAAATATACAGACTGATTTAAAGCACAGAAGTTCTAAGAGAAGTGCACAACACTGTTCAAATACAAGCCCTAGCTGACTGTCTGAAGATATTGAGCCTTATCCTTAAAGTAATACATTTCATTTTTTAAAAAAACATGATCTATTTACACCTTAAAATAATAAACTTCACCCCATGCATAACCTTCCCAACAGGCTGTTGAAACTAGTATATTCCTGAAAGGCTTCCTTTGCCCATTTTCTCATGGAAATAGACAGCTGTCAATTGTGGCCTCCTCACTCCCACATTTTCTCTTATTCTACAATGAAATAACAAATGTAAATAGGCAATTGTAATAGCACTTTGCCTCTTAGAGCCCAATGTCCCTGGAAAAACTGCTGTGCTTTATAAATAGCAGATAGATTATCTGCTTACCTACAGTGTCATTGAAGACAGGATTCTCTTAAAGAAAACCCAAATGGAGCACAAAATGGGAATAGAGATTGCTCTAGAAATGGAGATATTTAATGGCATCTAAAAAAAACTACCTAATAAGTACATGAAAATAAAAACCTTTCAAAAAGAAAAGAAAGACCTTCCCATGCAAAGATCCAAGCCATCCTTTAGTTAACACACAGTTGTTGTTTTTTTTTTTTTAAACTACACTGCCATGCCAATTTGTTCCTGACCCAAGAAATGGATTCTCCACAGGGAAGGGTTCTGTGTCTCTTATGAATCATTAGGTAGAGTGAAGGGAAGCACAAGGACCTTATGGAAGTTGACAAGATCTCCGCCAGAGACTAATGACCTATTTTTTTTATTTTAAATTTATTAAATTCCTAATTTTAATTCCATTATAGTTAACAAACAGTGTTATATTAGTTCCAGATGTACAACATAGTGATTCAACAATTCTTTACATTACTCATTGCTCATCATGATAACTATACTGTAATTGCCATCACCTATTTCACCCATCCCTCACTCAATCCCCTCTGCTAGCCATCAGATTGTTCTCTATAATTAAGAGTCTATTTCTTGGTTTCTCTTGCTTTTTCTTTTTTCCCCCTTTTCATTTGTTTGGTTTCTTAAATTCCATATATGAGTGAAATCACGTGGCATTTGTCTTTCTCTGGCTGACTTATTTCACTTAGCATTATACTTTCTAGCTCCATCAATGTTTTTGCAAGTGGCAAGATTTCATTCTTTTTCATGGCTGAATATTATATACATCCCTTTTCATATATATATGTGTGTGTGTGTGTGTGTGTGTGTACATATATAGACATACATATAAACACACATAGGCATATATACCACTTATACTTTATCCATTTATCTATTGATGGACATTTGGGCCACTTCCATAATTTGACTATTGTAAATAATGCCATAAAAAACACAAGGGTGCATATGTACTTTCAAATTCATGTTTTGTATTCTTTAGGTAAAAAGTCAGCAGTGTGATTACTGGATGTAGAGTATCTCTATATTTAACTTTTTGAGGACTCTCCATTCTGTTTTCTACAGTGGCTGCACCAGTTTGCATTTTCACCAACAGTGAAAGAGCGTTCCTTTTTCTACAAATCCTCATGAACACTTACTGTTTCTCCTGCCTTTTTTTTTTTTATTTTAGCCATTCTGATGGGTGTGAGGTTTTATCTCACTAATTTGCGTTCCTCTGATGATGACTGATGTTGAGCATCTTTTCATGTGAGTGTTGGCCATCTGTTATGTCTTCTTCAGAGAAATGTCTGTTCGGGTCTTCTGCTTATTGTTTAATTGGATTATTTGGGGGGGTTTGTATTGAGTTATATAATTTCTTCATATATTTTGGATACTAACCTTTTATCAGATATGTCATTTGCAAATATCTTCTTCCATTCAGTAGGTTGTCTTTCAGTTTTGTTGATTGTTTCTTTTCCTGTGCAGAAGCTTTTTATTTTGATGGAGTCCCAATACTTTATTTTTGCTTTTATTTCCCTTGCCTCAGGAGACATATCTAGAAAAATGTGGCTACAGCCAATGTCAGAGAAATTACTGCCTGTGCTCTCTTCTAAGGCTTTTATGGTTTCTGGTCTCACATTTACTTCCCTAATTCGCTTTGAGTTTATTTTTGTGTACACTATAAGAAAGTGGTCTACTTTCATTCTTTTGCATGTAGCTGTAGTTTCTCCAATACATTTGTTGAAGAGACTTTTTCCCGTTGCATATTCTTGCCAGAGACCAATGATTTCTTAGACTTGTATGCACCCAAATAGGAATGTGAATGGTAAAAAAATAAAATAAGACTTCTAACCCTTAGCATATTAGACCAAGGAAAGGAACAGTTTCCTAATCTCTCTAGGTAATGTTGCTCTTCTGTATGTTTCATTCTCAATCTATTTTATTTGAAATACTGTACAAGTTTTGAAGTCCTTGAAAAAGAGTCCTTGAAAAAGAACATAAATGCCAAGTTAGATATTTGTATATTTCTGATAAGAAATTCTCTGATGCTTTTTTTTTGATAGTGCATCCAATTCAAATATGGTCATTGAATTAATCTGAGTTGCCTAATTATGTCATTTGCTCATAAGTATTTGTCATTTGCTAAATATGTGATTTTCTCTTTCATTAATTTATATATACATAATCATTGCCTACTCTGTTCCAGAACCTTGTTAGGAGCTAGGGATTCCGAAGTGAGCAAGACAAATGTGCTAGGCCTCATAATCTTACTCTCTTTCTCGCTAGTTTTCTTACTCTCTCTCCTTCATCTCCCTCTATCTCTAGTTTTATTGAATATCCTTCTCTTCCTCCTCCACCTCCTCCTCCTCATAATCATCATCTAGATGCCCAGCCATAATCCAGGAAACTATCTTCACTAATGCTCTTTCCTCCTCTTTATTCCACTGAAACATGTTTCTTGGTCTATACTCGCATGGATGTCTCCCTAGAACATTGCAGTAGCAAGGAAATGGATCTAATAATAAATGGGTAACGAATCTACTTATTATTTAATATCTTGTGCACCAGCTAAATGTTTACATGCAATATTACAATTGATATTGACAATAACTTTATGGAAAATAAGATATTGTCACCTTCATTGCTGAGATAGGAAAACTAAACTAAGGCTCAGATAGGTTACATGAGCTGTCCAAGGCCTTCAAGTTAGTAAACAGAATAGCTTGGATTTTAATCAAAGGCATTTTGATCACAAAGTGTGTTCTCTTCACTCTCCCACACTGTTCTGCATCCACCATGGTATTTCCTGACTGTGCTTCTCACTAGTGGAGGTTCCCAGGAGAGGTTCCTTCAGACATACCATTAGCTCATCTCTCTGAGGTGATATTTTATATCTAAGGTGAGGCACCACAGTTAAAAGCAGTCATAAAAAAAAAAAAAAAAAAAAAACCCTCAAGGTGAAGCACTTAATCTTACAAGAACTGACTGTTAAATTGTAGTCTGCCCCAGTTGGGAAAAAGCCTTTAACAAAAGACCCTCTTGTAAATCTCTTGTGAATTTCACTGTGGTTTAACAGTGGGTGAGCTGCTGTGGGGGGTACAGGGGGGGTTGTTTGTTGTTATTGTTTTTATCTTTTTGTTTTTTTGTCTGAAGCCTTTTTGGGACTAGAAAAAAAAGGTTTATGAAACCCTTTTTAAATCAAGACAGTGCCTGAAAAGCATATCTGCCTTGAATTTGGTGTTCAGAAAGCAGTTTTGGACTATATCTATAATTTCAAGTGTTCAAATGATATCACCTAATTATGTAATGAATGTAAAAGCACTTTGGAAACAACAAATGGCCACATAAATGAAAGGTGTTATTATGTTGCTAGGTAAACATTGTCTTTCACATAGTATTTGATGAGCATTCTTTTCAAAGAAAGTAAAAACAACCTAAGTAATGTCACTTGATTATTCTATTAAATGGTGAATAGCATAATTATTCCTCCTTTTAAATTTTCACACTGAAAAATGCAGCCATTTGGCTTAAAATCCCTGACTGTGTGGGTTTGTATAATGAAATTTCTTAATGTGCTACATGGTTCAATATACTAAGACCTGTGGTTTTCTAGGAATTAAGATGGCTCTTCCAGTAAGTTCCAGTGAGAAAAGACAAGACTGAAGATCAAAGAGCTGACAACACTATCTTTCAAACTTGTTTGCATACATTGTTGAAATTAGCAAAGAGATAACCATAAAGGGTGGATACTTTATTATGTGTATTGTGAATCTTTAAATGGCAATTGCAAAAAGTGAGTAACGTAACCATCATTAAAAAACCTTAAGGAGGCAGTTTTGTGTTCTACAAGTATAGATTTCATAACTGCTTCCTTTGAAGTAAAAACCTCATCTCTTTGTAACTGGAATAGGTTCTGAAGAAACAAAGCTTCAAGAGGTTCAGATGGGCTATAAAAAATGTTGTAATCTCCTACAGGAGAGATGTGATTTATAAGGTGACGTATTTTTTATGACACATCGATGTTTGCAACAGACCAGGCCAGTAAGTAAGAAGTTCAGATTTAAAAGGAAAGAGCAGCAATGTAACTTACCTTTACAGGTGTCATTCGGCTTAAAACAACCTTTGCTAACCTACTGACTGAATCATTTTGAATGTGTGCAAGTGGAGTGTGTATACTAAATGTGTACTTTTCACATCTACGTTCCCTGCTAAAATGTTTTTTTAATGAAATAGTCATAAAATGATCTGTGCACGTTTGTGTTTGTGTTTGACGGTGGTCTCAAACCTGTCTTGAGCTCTTAGCAAATCTAGGTCTCTGCAAATCTAAGTTTCTGTCAATGGATATTCATTTTAGAGGAGGCAGCAGAGGAGTGCCTGGTTGGCTCAGTGGGTTAAGCAGCCAACTCTCGATTTGGGCTGAGGGTCATGATTTAGGGTCTTTGGATCAAGCCCTGTGCACTCAGGGGGAAGTCTGCTTGAGAGTCTCTCCCTCTGCCCCTCCCTCCCCAATGCTGCATGTGCATGCTCTTTCTTTCTTTCTTTCTTTCTTTCTTTCTTTCTTTCTTTCTCTCTCTCAAATAAATAAATCAATCTTTAAAAGAAGGAGAAGAAGAAGAAGAAGAAGAAGAAGAAGAAGAAGACGACAAAGTACAGCATAAAAGTTAATGCATGGGCTCTGGTGGCTAGATAACCTGGGTTCGAAAGCCACTTGTGCCATATGCTAGATTATTGATATAACGTGAAGTGAGTCACTTGCTTAACATTTGTGCACCTCAGTTAACTCATATATGAAATGGAGATAATAAGATAATGGAGATAATAAGGCCATCTCAGAGGATTATTTTGTGGATTAAGTAATATTATACTCTTTTATGTTAAACTCAGTGTTCAGTGATGGGGGGGTCATCAAAGATTGATATTATTTTTCAGGAATTTACAAAGCATTTATGCACCAGAAAAAGTAGACAAGTGTAGTTTGTATGTGTATAGCTTCAAGTAATGAAGCCTACCCCATACCACCTCTGTATATGAAAATGTATAATTAGAGTTTTTAAGTAGTTTTTAACCACTGGCACATTAGCAAACAACAAATACTGTTACACGGTGCAGAATTTGTTTACCTGGTAAAATGCAAATAATGCAGCTGCTTCACACAACAGTCAAACAGAGAGACGTGCTGATCACAGAGTACATTGGACCCTAGGACTATCTTTGGTTAGACTGTGACATCATTTTCAAGTTTGAATTACTTGAATCATTTTTAAACAAGTTTTAGAGATGTTTGTTTAGTTATTTAAGAAAATCCAGGCATTCCACTTTTCCTGCTTCCATCCAACCAATTAAAACTTAAAAAGAAAAGGGCCATAAAGTAACTAATTTCAAAATCCATAATGTCTACATCAAGGCATGGCTATCTAGGTCAAAATACGTGTTCTGGAACATAATAACCACATGCTATAAAATATAATTGATACAACAGTCTAGGCCAATAGGGTGAGTCTTCATTCTATTCACAGACATTAGCATTATGAAAGGTTTCCCTGTGGCAATTACATAGTGAAATACCATTATGCCTATCTTTCCATGCGCAGTTATGGCTGTGACTGTATGACACTGAACATCTGTATGAAAATCAAAAAAGTTCAATCAACTTTCCAGATGTCCCCAAATAGCATCATGTTTGGCTTATGGACAAAACAGCTGGACTTTCATTTTTCATTTCATTTTTGTCCAGATGTTAAGCTCGTGTAGATATGGCCTCTTTTGGAGTTCTTTTGTACCACTTACCTTTGAGATTCTAGCTGAAAAACTAAAAAAATGAAAAAAAGTTTACTATATAAATATGTTTCTCCTGTGTTGAAAGAGGCTATTAGTCAAAGATCTGCTAGATCGTACATCGGGATTAGTAGTCAAGACAGCATCAATGAACAATTTAACAAAAGATATGGCATGCAAGTTATTTGATTCAAGAAAGAAAAACTGCCATGCTTGGATGGATAGAAAATATGTGACCCGATATTGATAAGTTTGGAATTTCTAAAGATTGAGGCAGTGTGGTGTAATGGAATGACATCTGGAAATCTTGGGCATGAGTTCATATTCCATCTTTTTTGACTGGTGACTTGGTAATGGTCAGTTTCCTCTAGGATAACCAACCACTCCAGTTTGTCAGGGACTCCACCAGCATTAGCACTAAAAGTCCCCTGGCAGAGAAACCACTCAGTCCCAGACAAATAGGTGGTTGGTCATTCTACTCCTCACCAATAAAATGAGGGCAATAATAACTTACTATAGTTACAGAGCTGTAGTACAGACTGGTGAATAAGTAAAGCATCTAGTACTGTTGAAAAGTATAGTGTCCCCAAATGGGAACTATTACTATCATTATAAATCTCATCCACATTTCCTGTTCTGTTTCCTCTCAAAGCAAAGGCTCTCCTGTTTCCATTTCACTCAACACAATCAACACTTCACCTGCACTGGGATAGTCATCCTATCCTACTTAATCCTATCTCATTCTCAAAAGCACTTAAATTTCTACAGTGAATTTTCCATCATTGATTCTGTGGTCATAAGTTTTATGTCACCCTCACTGGAGTCCAAGAGATAACTTTTTGTTTCCTCTATGCAGACCTGATATGCTGCTGTAGTTCAGACATACTTTGTGGAAACCCTTGTGTCCTCAGCTAACCTGATGCACAGTAGGTTCTCAGCAGATATTTGTTAAATGAAAGAATGACACATGATGAATATAGGTTGGGCTATGGTAGACCTGAATTGTGGCCTTTCTCTTCTCTACAACCTCCTCTTTTCTGTCAGGGATCTCACTTACTATGGAAATCGTGTTACTCTCAAACGAAGCAGGTGTATTTCTTTCCCAAAATCTTCAATATACCTATTGATCTTTAACAATTGACCAGTCTAGTCTGCTCCCATTTTCTGGCTCCCAGATCATTCTTTGGTTCTCAAGCATCCGGCAGCTCTCCTGTTGTGTTAAAACAATCACCGGCTGTCTCTAGCCTCATCACTGGGTCCAGCTGTAAACTCAAAGAACCTTCTCTTGAATCCTTCAGATTCTTCTTTTCACTCCACCTTATTCTACCCTTTGGGTTACTCATTTTTCCAAGGCTGCCACTTTAACTAGGCCACACCCCTGCTGCCAGCTCTCCCAAAGCCTGCCCTCTTAAAGGCCAGACCTAAGTAGTAGGAGGCAATCATGCCACTTGTTTTTCTTTCTGTCTTCCAAATCAGGACCCACCTTCTCCAGAAAGCTTTTTTTTTTTTTTTTTTTGGATGAGTTTAAACCAGTATCTAACCTATAATGACCACGTCAGGACAACCATTATCTCAGAGCTCTGGCTGCCAGAATCAGACAGAGCTGCATTTTTTTAAATTTTTTATTTATTTATGATAGTCACACAGAGAGAGAGAGAGAGGCAGAGACATAGGCAGAGGGAGAAGCAGGCTCCATGCACGAGGAGCCCGACGTGGGATTCGATCCCGGGTCTCCAGGATTGTGCCCTGGGCCAAAGGCAGGCGCTAAACTGCTGCGCCACCCAGGGTTCCCCAGAGCTGCATTTTGAATAACATTTCTGCCACTTACTGTTGCATGGGATTAAATCCCTAAGCCTCAATTGCTCCTTTGATAGAATGAGGATAAGAATTGTACTTGTGATAAAATGAGAATAATAATTTTGAAAATTAACTGAGGTAAAATATACAAAGCTTGGGATAGAGTAGACAATTCACTCACTCTTATTCACCTTCATATTCCTATCATCTCTAAGCTTGCCTGCTTCCCTTTCTTAAATTCTGTGGAGATTAATTGTGAGAATTCTTGAATATGTATCCCTAAATACTTTGTGCTGCCTTTGGTAGGCTCCTAATATCTATCACCAGACTGATTCTAGAAGCTATAGAACCTGAGTCTTCAAGGAAAGATATGTATTTGGGATGGATAAAGGACCAGAATATTTAGGTTCCCTAAATGACTTTAAAAGTGAAAATAACAAGACCTGAATAAAAGAAAGTCCTCAGTAGGGACTTTTGAGATCCACAGGAGTGAAAGAGGAAAGCTAACACTCCTGACCTCTCACCTTAGCATTTTTCTTCCTTTTGCTTTCAAACAGTGAATAATCAACGTGTCAGAGTTCATTTAGATCTAAATCCAATTAAGTCTGACCTTAGGGATAGTTACTCATAGCTCCCAGCAGGTGTGTGCTTGGAAGAAATTGTCATCTATGCCCTTTGTTCCATCTTTAAATTACCCAAGTTTATGGTCCTGACCCATCAAGCCTAGCAACACTGCCCACTGAAATCCAAGGAAAACAGCTGCTGGTTTAAGTGTCTTGGCATCTGTGCTGGACAGAATTTTAAGAAATCACCTCTGTCTTTTCTGCATGGAACAAATCTGAGGATAGAAAATTTTCTATAACTTTCATCTAATCTTTATGCTAGTTGTTGGACCATGGGCAACATTACTTAACAATGATGCCTCTTGGTTTTATCATCTGTGAAGTGATATGTAAGATCATTGCCAGGATTAGAATTAATGTATGTGATTGAAATGGCACAATACCTGACATACAGTAGGTGCTCAATTAGTGCTATTCATTATTTATATAACTGGCATTATTAAGGCATTACCAGGAACTTTAAACGTATGGTCACTATTCACTCTGACACGTTGATTATTAAACTTGTAGTTCTGGGAAGGATAAAATGGTCTAATCCCACCCCCTTGTTTTGTGGATTAAAAAATTACCAACCAGAGTGCTGAGATAATTTGTTCAAGATCAATTACTTAGGTGGCAAAGTTGAGACCAGAAATCAGATCTTCCAGTCTCCACAAAAGTAGAAAGTAATTTAGAGTTATTCAGATCTGGTTTGAATCCGTGCTTTTACTTACATCTGTATCTGTTTCCTCTGTATGATAACAATTGTAATAATTTGCAAGGAAGTTGTGAGAAATAGATGATAAAAATATATGAAAATCATCTAGCAGAGTACCAGAATCTTCATAGGTCCTCAACTCTACAGCGTCTTTAACTGTGATTAAGAGATTTTAGAAGATGACTTCTGAAGCCAATTTGAAGTAATGGACACTATTAATGGAAGATAAATGTGAGAATTGAAGTCTCTCTCTCTCTCTCTCTCACACACACACACACACACTTATATACACCTGCACACATACAAGGGGGGTGGGATTAGACCATTTTACCCTTTCCAGAACTATAAGTTTAAGATGAGATACTCTAAAATAAATCTAAAAATAAGTCTCATCAAGGCAAAATAAAACAAACGGACCACCTTACTGTTTTTAGTCAATGAGTCAACAATATTTGAGTATTCACCCTACCTAATATAAAGAGAAGAAGGAAAATAAAAGATCTTGTTGGACCATGTCCTAATGTGCTTTTTTTTCCAGACCAGTTTTATTTGCATTCTGGTTTAACCTTTGAGGCATGAGCCTCAGAATACTGGGGCTCTTCTCTTTTCCCTTAGTTTTCTACCAGCCTCTTAAACGATAGCCCAATCCTCCCCCGTTCAGCAAGATAGAACTTTATTTATGGAGAGAAAGCTGAATGACTGCTCCCTCCTCATTTCCTTGTTCTTTTGAGTAAGAAGACAGGAAGGAACCCATTAAGAGTCCAGGAGGCTGTCTGGAAAGGGAATCGAGGCATTCTTTCCAGGAGAGGACTGACCAAATAACCATAGTGAAGATGATGGCTGGGTGTCTTGAATTCTCTGTGATTTTATTCCTTTCTTCCACCATTTCTTCCTTTCTCGGGTTAGTTCTATTAGTCCTCAAGAACCTGGTCCTGGAAAGGTTTTTTATTTTAAATTCTGTCCCCAATGGCTCCACCCCTCATACTTTCACTATGTTATGGTCTCACATTTTTAATAAAGCACATACACTGAGTTGGGCTTAGCTGTCCATGTGTCTGTTCTTTATTTAAACTTGTATTACTGTAATTATATCAATACACAGTGATGTAAGCTATGACTCCTTCATTGTCCTGTACGGAACGAATTGTATGTCAACAGCATGATCCTTCACAGAGACCTTGTAGAAGGAAAGCATTTTCATGTTCAAGAGGAAAAATGTGCCCAGCTTTAATAAAGCTTGATATATCTGGCCTAGCCAAATAGATGTATTAGAATTCAGTGCTTTACCTTACAAAAGTATTAATGAGGAACTTTAAAATCACATTACCCTATTGAATTTTACAACAAATTCATAAAGATTTGATTAATATACAACTTTTTAAAGAATAATCTCTCTCACTAGACTCTTAGCTCCATAAAAACAAGGAACATATTTCCTTTCCACTGCACCCCAAAGCCTGGCATATAGTGAGTCCTTAATAGATATTATTGAAGGGATGAGTAAATGAGGGAAGAGATGAACAATTACAACTATGATTTTTAAAGGAGGTAGCAGAGTGTATTGTCAATTCCTGCAGCATATCAGAAATGACCTTAGAAATATTATTTTAGGCTAAAGAAACAGAGTGTACTAAAATATTTTAGTTATCTTTTCAGGGGAAGTTGTAGAAATGTGTTGTTCTACATGTGAATAATCACTTCTTGTCGGTGTTCTAGGATGAGACACAGCAGCCATGAGTGGCTGGAGAGAAAAGCGCAGGGCACCTGGACCATTTGCCTGCTTCTGTCTTTTCAGTAATAACATTACTCCTAATAGGTGCCCTCAGATTAAACAGTAATACTTAGCTCTAAGCAGTTAGAATTTTGCTCAATAAAAATAACAATATTAAAAGCAGTGAGTAGGAGATGATTGTGTGCTGCACCACATCATCATCTTTATGGAAGGGAGAAGGCAGGAGCAGGTGGCCGGCTCTTTCCACGGATAACACTGACTGGGGATGAGCCAGGCCTTGAAATGAAGCCTCTCTCAGAAAAGGCAACTTGAGGATCTGAAATCCCTCCTTATCTTTCAAGCAGTTGCCATTAATATGCTGTTTATTCAGTGATTATCGATGTGGCTACCATCCCAATTTCTACCAGATGTAACCAGGTAGATTACTGGCAGAAGGTACTGTGTTGCTCAGGGGTAGGATTGAGAGAAATGACTGTCTTAGTTTCCCTGCAGTTTGACCTCTTTTCACCCAGGAATCCCCCCCCCCCCAGCCTTTATTTTTAAGGCTACATTCCAGTCCCCACAGTAAACAGAGGGTGTATTTTCTCTGTAAACAGTGATACAAGTGGAGGTTTGAAATGTTTGCTTTGAAAATTCTTACTTAAGCAGTGAGACCAAAAAGGTTCACTCTGTGTCAATAAGTTTCTGATCTTCTGTGATTTGGAAGGCTCACTCTTTTCTCATTACACGTTTTAGAATACCTGGAAATGTGAGGGTGTTTGGAGCAGTCTCCGAAAATGGATGACCAGAACTTCGGCTTCTGGCTTTGGTCCTGCCTCTCTCCATCTCTGTCTCTCTGAGTAAAGTTTGAAGCAAAGTCTAATAAACTTTAATGCTGGAAGGTTGTCATGACAAATTAAAAGAAGATAGCATCGATCCAAGATCCATGCTAGTATTTTAAATCACCGAAATTAAATAATATTCTCCTCCCACTAAAAATGTTTAGAGTCTTTTAATAAGTCTGTAACTCACAATTTGGAGAGGAAGGTGGACATTAGTTATAAGGGAACATAGAAAACTAAAATAATAATCAAGACTGACTGCTACTGACCAGTGAGCTCCACGGTAATAGACCAGTGACCCGATTGTGTCTGTTTCTACTCATCATTGCACCCTTAGTGTTTTGCAGAGTACCATGCACATAGTAGGCTCTCGGTGGGTGTTTGGGTAAATGAATGAAAAGAAAGGTATAAGTGAGCTATGAGTGGATGCAGAGCCAAGCCCACTGGACCCAGTCAAATCGTCTATTCAGTATTCATACTGAATATGAATGACGTGCCACATCCAGCACGTTTATTTGTTGTAAAAACAGGAAAACAGGAATATGCAAGACAGCTTTGATGAAGGGCATCCTCTGTCTGCACCACTCACTCATCTCAGGGATAACAGATCTTATTTATCTGAGGTCATAATGAGTCCAAGAAAGGTGTGCAAATTCCTGCAGACACGAGGGGTACTGTCCTCTCTCTGGAATACAGAGAGATGCATTGTTTTAGGGAAGTTCTAAATGCATGTACCTTAGGCCCCCTCTCCCATCCTACCCATGGTAAGGAAAGTTGTTCTGCACTTAAAACACATAAAGCGTTTATGTTATGTACCAGAGGAGCCTGGTATACACAGAAGTACCACCAACAATGGCTCAGAGGTGGTGTGGGATTATCATCTACCCAGAGCCTCCCAAGGCAGAGCTGCGGCCATTCTTTTTTGTGTTGTATACCCTAAAAGGGGTGATAGGGTGCAGAGAATTAAATTGGTAGTAAACCAAATACTTTCTCTTTCCTTCTTAAACATTTACAACCCTCCCTTATTTAGTTTTCTTCTTCCAGATTTGTCTCCACCATCCCCTCCCCTGGCCTCACACACTGATATTTTTTAGTTTGGATCATTACAGACGCGGCTGAGAACGCAAAAGATACAGTAGTCATTTTATTCGCTTCCAAGTATTTTTTGTGCCTCTAATGAAGAACTGCATTGAAGGACATAGTGTGGAACAATTCAACAGCTTCCAATCTCATTAACTATTCCAGCCTTTGGGAACCCTGAGCAAACTCCTTCAGATGACGTCCTGAAAATAAGTAATATCCGACAATGTAAGCTAACTATTCTTTTCAAGTATGATTAGTATATACTGCACCCAGTGACCACAATGTACTAAACAAATGCTCATAATTCTAGGATCTCTAGTCGGTATTTATTTACTTTTTATTTTTTTAAATTTTCATTTATTTATTCATGATAGCTACAGAGAGAGGCAGAGACATAGGCAAAGGGAGAAGCAGGCTCCCTGAAGGGAGTCCAATGCAGGACTTCATCCAAGGACCCCAGGATCACGCCTTGAGCCAAAGGCAGATGCTCAACACTGAACCACCCAGGCGTCCCTCTGGTCAGTCTTTAAAGTCAATCATATAAACTGCCAACCTCCAGTAAGATGAAGAGTATTAACACCCAAGGAGAGATTTGACCCTCTTTCTTGGCCATTTTGAGGTGGATCATGGGTGATACTTTCATGGGCTTCTGCCCACACACATACCTTTACTTCCATTCAACATCCTTCATAGGCTTCCAGTTTAAGAAAGTGAGAGTTGGATTATCTGAGAGGAGTTGGAGACACTTATTTGCAGTGTTTAAATGTTAAAGGGGCAAAGGACAAAAGAATGACCCCTGGAGACTCTGTCTACTGGCCTGTCTCCTCTGTGAATGTAAAATGCCACTAAGGGTTATCATTCTTAGCAAATGTTACTAGAAAATAATGTCAAGTTTGACGGAGATCTGAAAGTTCCTTTGCATTTTTGTTCCTGATAAACTTGTATCATTTTATAAGTGGATGCAAATGCGAATTTTTATAATTTGACCTATTGTCAAAAAAGTCATAAGAAATACCAAAATAATAAAAGATACCTTGCCCATTAAAATATGTTATTCTATTTAGATATTAATTTAATATACTAATTTATTTTTGCTCTGAAATCCTTTACACTGGAGAAATAAACCACCACTGTAAAAGTCCTCACACATCAATGTCTCATAAAATTCTCAAAACAGCTAAAAATGTGATGTCAACCTACTCAGATTATGCAATGATCTAATGAACCATTAATTGGACATAGAAGTTACCCTGAATTCTTTGTGTTTGACTTCTTAGAACAAGGCCCACATTATCTTTCTTCTTCTAATTTGGCTAATACATACTATTTAAAATGTAAAGCAGAGTGGTTAAAGAAAAAGACAAGAAGGACACTTTATAAAGGACACGTTTAAAACATAACCTACTCTAGTCATCAATCAGGCCATGATCTTGAACTTTTTAATTTTTAAAGATGGGTGCAGACATGCTTGCATTTTTCATTCAAATATTTAAAACTAGTCTTTGTTTGCAAAGGTTACCAGGCCACTCAGTGAAGTTTTACTGCAGTCCTTAAAGAACAACAAATGTGCTGAGTTATTTTTGTAAGTAAGTTTCCCAGATTTAAATGATCAGAGTGTATTAACTTAGAATTATAAACCAATGAATTGTTCCTGACTAGGTTTCTGCCAGAAGCAAATAATGAAACCTTTAACCAGGAAATGACGAACCTCCAAATTCTTCTGAAGATATTGCAGTAAAATGATTATCCTGTAATATTAGAGTGCATGGACATTACAAAGGAGGTTCAGAGGCATAAGAAGTTTTCAGGACTCATAACATTTTTTTTCCAAAGAAAAGCAGGTTCCTGGTTTATTTCCAGAGGTTAAAGGGAGAGATAGACTGATGTTTAGAATATGAGCTTTTTTTCAACTCATTTGGTTTGATGACTATTCTCCAATATATACCTCAAGTGTATTATTAATAAAGGCAATATCAGTGAATTTTTTCACCTGTATCTCATGAGTTGTTTAAATGGCAACATGTATATGCACACACACACACACACACACACACACACACACAGAGGATCTGTTGGCTTAGGTTAACCTGATAAAGAACATTAGAGCATAAGTGGTAAAAGCCACAAGATCAAGCCAGTTCTGTGCTTGCTACTCTTACATACATGCTCACATTCTGAAGTACTGAAAAGAAGAGATATACCAGTAAAGATCCTTTGAGCTCCAAGTAAGAGAGAATCCAACAAAAATGTTATTTAAACAATAAGGACACTTATTATCTCATAAGAAATCCAGGGATAGAGTCCAGGATTGGCTAATTCATGGCTCAGCATCATAAAGAATCTGTGATCTTTCTACATGTCTCACACCAACTATGAAAAGTGTGTATGTTTTTCATCCCTTCACAAGGACAGTGAAGCTCAGAGAGCTCAGGGTTAAGCGCAACGTCACTTAGTTTATGGCTGAGCCAGGAGTTCAGCCCACTCGGAGTCTAGAGCCTGTTCTTCAAATCACAGTAAAATCATGATATAGATTACAGATTTTAACCATCATTAAGGAAGTGAAATAATGCTTATTATTAAACACAATAATATAAATGAACATCCGTGTACCTAGATTTGTTTATTTCATGATTCTCAACTTCCTGTTCCTGCTACACACTTAGGAAATATACTTCAAGATGCTCACCTTATGCTTGAAATAGGGTGTCCATGATTACAACATGTTAGAAATAAAATGAACTTTAGCAGGAAGGAACCAAGTAAAGCATTCCTAAAGTCATTCTGAAGTCTTCAGTTACAATTATTGTGATTATACTAGGATTTCCTGTATCAACACTAGAAAGAGCAGGGCAGATGGACAATTTTTTATTATAATTAACTTTAATATATTTAGTGATTGCCATTCTACTGTCTCATTTTATCATCCCCAAAACCTTAAGAGGTTTTTTCCCCCATTTTCACCTTCATTTTTTTCCCATTTCACAAATGGATGTCTACCTTTAGTGTATCCGTGTATGATTGTGTAGTTTGGGGACTGAACAACTTTACATCATGGTCCTTCACCTTCCACTTCCTCCCCAGAACACCCTTGCTCCACCTAAAGTAATCTCCTCACCATCCATTAGGAAAAAATGTCCTCAATATTTCTGTTTTGAAAGTTTCATTAGAACTACCAACTTAAGTCAAAACAAATATCCAGACATTTGCATCCCAACATCTCCTAGGAGATAGACTTTGGATGGAAATTTCAAGTACATGATTTAATGTAGTCCGTGCAATAGCTCTGTGAAATAAATATTATTATCTTTGTTTTTACAGATAAAGGAATGAGGACTCTGGGGATTTCTACAGCTCACCCCATGACACACAGCTATTAACAGAGTTACAGATTATGTTCTCTCATCCCTAGCGCAACTTCCACTTATAATAAATTAGGGAAGAGATGAAATTCCTTAAGAGAGCAAGGCAACTGAGTGGTTGGCCTGCCCGGAGTATGGAGGAGGTTGGGGTCAAGGTAGAGAGAATGAGATGCCCCGAAGAGGCCAAGAGTGGAGAAGACAGGCAATAATCAGAAGGCCAATGACACACATTTCCTACTCAGTGCTTTTCTTCCAGAATTAGGCTCTGCAGCAAGGCCACTTCCCTAATTTATTCCAGTTTCATTCGGCGATACCCAAATTGGAAAATTGCAAAAATAAGTATGTTCAACTGTCATCACATATTAGGGGCATCTCCAAGGAACAAAGAACTTCCTGTTCTATATTGGTTTGAAAAGAAAGAAATAATATCTGGAGTTGGCAGTTGAAAGTTTTATATTTGGCAGGATGACCAACCACATGTAAGTCAACAGGCAAGTCACTGAACCACTCACTCAGTGGTTTTATCAGGCACTAAATTGGGTGGTAAAATGGGAATGTTGTTAATGGTTTGGGAATTGTTACTCATTCTCACATGAGGACAATGCAGAATGCCTAAAGGAAACAAATATTATAACATATTATTAAAATGTTACCCTAAGTTTAAAAATGATGGGTTAAGAGAACTCAAAATCTAGACAAGATGAAGTTTTACCCTAAAAGCCTGGAAGGACATGAAGTCTGCCCAGAATGATAAAGAAAGTAGTCATATATTTTAATGACTAGAATCTAGAAGATGGTACACAAATGTGTTTTACAATTCACATGAGGTAGCCTGTCAGTTCACAGGGTGTCCACCACTGATGGCCTCCAGGAGAATACTTTGTTTCTTACCTCCCCGTCCTCCTCATTTCTTGTCACTCATATTTATCTGCAGGTTTGTAAACACTTGTACTAGAGACCCACAAGACCTGGTCTTCCATTCCTTAAACAATTATGTAATGAAGAAACACTTTTTTGTTGCTATTTACTGAAGTTCACAGTATAATTTTCAGGCCTTATTAAGATGAATTAGATGAGAATGAAGAGGAGAGAAAAAATAGACATTAGACAATGGGATAGAATAAACGACGGAGGGGCATCTGGGTGGCTCAGTGGTTGAGCATCTGCCTTTGGCTCAGGTTGTGATCCTGGCATCCTGGGATCGAGTCCTACATCAGGCTCCCCATAGGGAGCCTGCTTCTACCTCTGCCTATGTCTCTGCCTCTCTCTGTGTCTCTCATGAATAAATAAATAAAATCTTAAAGAAAAAAAGAATAGATGATGGAATACCATTCATTCATTCATTCATTCATCATTCATTCATTCATTCAGAAGTCAACACATATTTATAATCGCAAGTTAGTGCCAGGCAAAATTCTAGGAGCTAGGGATATCCAGGAAATCAAACCTGCTCAGTCCACCCTCTGGAAACTTAGATTTGGGTAGGGAAAAGAGAAATAATGAATAATAAAAGCAACCATGGAGCTTGACAGCTGGTAATAATTGCTCAAAAGAAAAATAAAGCAGGGCAATAGGATCGAGATGATGGGGTGTTGATATTTTATGCCAGGGATCAAGGAGTGTGGTCATGTATATAAAGATTCTTTCATTCAATATTTATTGACTGTCTTTGAAGAGTTGGGTACTGTGCAAGATACAAGATGAATAAGACATGGTCCCTGCCCTCCAGGAGCCAACAGCCTCAGTAGAGAATCTCGCCACCTGCTCCATTAGGCAGACCGATTAGAAGTCTCAGGGCATATTGCAGCAGGAGCATTGTACGCAGTGACCAATCTGAGCAGATTGTAAGTATTCCAAAACTCACAGTGGTTTCCATAAAATAATTCTCACTTCAAGTAAACATTTTCGGTTGGTGAGTAACTCTATTTTCCACTGACAGCACTCATATTTGAGGGCTCCCTTAATGCATTGATGACTTGTTTTTCTGATTGGTTGCCAAGGATTGTTTGGGTCTTAGTGAACTGTACTTGCCTAACTCCTCCAAAGCATCTTGGCTGAGTTCTTGTTGCTGTATTGGCAAATGCTGCCTTCTGTACTGAAAAATTTGTTATTTCTGAAAAATGTGGACTGTCCCTGGATGGTTTTCATGAAAATCAAAGATAAAAAAGAATTACAGGATTTGTTTTTGTTTCTTTTCCAAGTAAGGGATGAAGAACAGAACTTTGTTTCCACAAGATTTACATAATGTAGGTCACGTCCTGGGTGATCCTAGTTTTATAATGCTTTGTTCGGATACCTGGCTCAAAAGTTCCTGATTCATCAAGAAGACAGCGAAAAGTATAATTATGGTCAAAATACTAGCTTGTATAAACGAAATGCTTTTCCTTTTTGTGTGTTATTAACACAGCCTCCATGTCCTGAGCTTTACAAAGGTTGTAATAATATAACGTTGTTCAAAGGAACACTCAGTCATGGGAGAGAACACCATGGAGCAGAAAAGTCTTTGTTTTCCTGAAGACAGAGCCTTTTTGGATAGGGGGAGAGGGATCGTGGCACACACAAGTGTCCCAGAGGAGAGGAGGAAAGCTCGCTGGTGTCTCTGCTTGCAGGAGCTGCTAGCCCCTCACTGGGCAGGTTCCAGGTGGGCCTTCCTCCTCTGCACCGCCTGTGGCCCATCCCTCACCCTGCACTGCCCGGGGAAGACCCAGCAGAGGCAATTATTTCGGCTAGTCCAGGACAGAAACGCAGGTGCTACCACTCGCTATAAACTTTTCAGTTTTGGTTGGGGCTGGGGGGCGACTTTGTGGTGGATTGTTCTAGAAGTGGCAGCAAGAGCTCCTGGCCCGGCCGTTGGGGCCTAAGCCACCACCCTAAGCTCCTTAGGGTCTTATTCCTCCAAACAGCACTCTGGGGACAGTTCTGTGTATTATGGGTTGGGGAAGTGTCACAGCAAAATGTGACTTCTGTTGCGCTCCTTTTCTTTTTCTTGGCTGCACCAAGGTGGGTGAGCATCACTTTGTAGTGACGGATGTGTCGGAGCCCTTCCCATTAGTAAAGTGCTCCCTCTTATCGCAGCCTCATTGATAGCAGCTTCTGATCCTGTGATCAGGTCAGCTTCAGGGATAAAACACAGACAGGAATTTTGCCGTCAAAGTTATTTCCAAAGGCCATGGAAAGTCAGTCATTAGATAAGATCAAGAACTTAGTGCTAAATATAAACTCTTTCTTAGCACTTGCAAATAATACCACCAAAATTTAATCCTACCCTGAAGCTCCCCATGGGAACTCTGCTCTTCCCTAAATATTCTGTTCTCTAAGGATATCATTTGAGGTGAAATTTACTTCATTGAATCTTAAATTATTGATTTTGCATGTCCCACTTTTTTTTTTTTTTTTTTGGAGGGGGACCCTGGGTAAAGTGCCAACAGAAAACGTCCATTTTCAGCTCTGTGAACTTTGACTCACAGAATCTACTGCAATTAAGCAACATCTCAGGGTAGCCTTCCAAACTGGGGAGTGTGTCCAGTCATTGGTGGGTTTGGCTTAGGTGATGCTTTTTGCTGGGGTTGTATGTTTTGAACACGTGCCCAGAGCTTTTAAAAGGAGCAATGGGAACATCTGTATTCACAGAATTAAAAGCAAGAGAGCAGGCATTGTCAACACTAATGATGGACCTAGCAACATGTGGACGTGTTTTGAGAGTTTCAAGGGTATAAGTAAGACAAACTAGAAGGAAACAAGTGGTTTCAAAGGGAGTAGTTGCCTTTTCTTCTTAGCAAGCAGGAAATGGAAAGTGTAAAGCTCTTCTACCCTTTCAGATACCCAAAGATAGGGTAAACTGCCTCGTGTCTCCTTTTCCCAATATCTGAGCCAGCTCGTCATTTCTAGCAGGGCATATCTGAGTCAGAGAGCATGGTGTGGGTATATCCTGCTCTCTCCGGCCCATACAGCTTTCCTCAGAGCGAAAAGGACCCAGCATGTCATGGGGCTGCTGAGCCCCAGAGAGAAAGTAAGAGACCAAATGTGTGTGGGTAGGGGGTGAGGGGGTGTTCATGTTGATGTCTTATGACCCTCAGGGCTTTCTATTGCCCAAGAGAAAAGAGCCAAACTCTTTGGAATCTTTCTTTTTCTGACAGACAAATTTCCCAGAAACTGTAACCATAATAGCTGGAGGGTTGTTAAACAAGAGAGTATAACTAAGGTTGGGATGGTGAACCAAAGGAATTTGGAAAGTTTGAGAATCAAGAAGATTGGGGTGGTTGACACACATTTTCTTTTCCTTTAATTTTTGAGGATTTTCTTCCCTCTTGCATCTTCATTTCCAATCAAGTGTATTTTATTCCAGACCTAAAAATCAAAATCCTCTTCTCTCCAGTCTGTGTGTGGATTAGGCGTAATTATAAGATACAAGTAACATTGTCTCCTCTCTTAAAATGCATTTTTTATTCTAAAGAAGGTTTACTGAGGGGTCTATTTTACTTTTTTATTCCCCCCAGTTCTATATGAGGTGGTATTTGCAAGGTAGTATTATGCAGATCTAATATAATATAAGAGGGGTGGCTAGCTGAGAATATATCTTTTACTTTTGAGTTAGAAAGCTGACGGAGAAAGACACACACCAACACAAATAGCTCACAGCCATTCTCTTCCTGAGTCTAACAGCTAGAACTAGTGGGTTCCCAAGTATCAGGCTGAAGCCAATAGAAATGTCCCAGCAGGCCACTGGGTTTGCACTCCCATGTCCAGCAATTTTCATGTAATTACAGCTGCCTGCTGAAGGAGGCCTGTGGTCTCCATAGTTTGTTAAGACCTTAGTTGTGGCCAGAAGGGGAGTAGGTAGGATTCAGATCCTGCCACAAACGCCAGAAGCTAGGAGCTTCCTTCACAGCAAGGGCAACTGTTAGAATAAGCCAGCTGTGCAAAGCAGAATTAAAAAGCTTGTAGATTTAGGTAAAATAGTGCCACCTGTGATTTTTTCCCCCTTTTGAAAAGTATGGAAGAAAAAAGGCAAATCTGAGAAAAAGAGAGCTAGCCTCTTAACAACTGCCAGAATCGGCTCAGCTGTACTGGGTTATTTTCCTAGGAACAATACAAATCAATGAATTTGAATGGAGTGATCACTGTGGTTTTCAGAAGTACCTGAGAAGCTTGCCAAAAATTCTGGCTCCCCAGAACTAGCCCAGAGGTTCTGATTCACAGTGTCTAGGATCCATTCACGGGTCTGGGTCATGTGGAAAGTGGGTGTTTTACCATCCACAGAATTATTAGGAGTCTTAAAAGAGACAGGTGTCTTAAAGTTCTCTGTGAACTGCAAAATGCCACGTGAATGGTGATATTGAATGATGTAGTATGGAGAGTGTTCCTTGTACTTGCCAGGCACTGGGCTAGGAACTCTTAGAGAAATAAAAATGATCTGTTCTAGTTGCGTAGTTTGCATAGTTGATCGTTTTCTACTGCTAGAGTTTACGGAGAAAACTTCCCTCTCAAGAACATGAATTCCTTAAGCAAAACAATGTGAGCACCATCTTTCTCTCTCAAAGGTAGTAGTTTTGTTATTTTTTGATTGAACTGAAAATAACACATGAACATGGAGGCTCAATTCCAAATGTTTTCGGGGATGGGAGTCAATCTTTCTGATCTTTTCTTTGTTTTAATCACAGATTTATCAGGGGGCAGTGTGGCTGGAATTTCAGTTAGTTGATGGCATTTCTTCCTCTTTTAATTGAACTGCGGGGGATGAAAATCATTAGGGACTGTTTGTATTGTGTTTGGATGAAAGGGTTTTCCTTAATATGTGAGCCTTGGTCGTAGCACACATTCTTCGAATCCCTTAATAGTGCATAGTTGACATACCTCACACCACTGGAGGCCTGAATGAGTGAGCAGTGGGGATGAATGGGCATACATAAAAACCAAGTAAAAAGAAATGCTAAAAATACTACGCTAGTATACGAAATTCGAAATTTGGGCTGTGTTTCATTTGTAGTGACTACTAAAAATGGAATCCAGTCAACAGGTCATTTCCTTTTCACTTATGAAACAAAAGTGATTTCACAAAGAATCCTAAGTTGGAAAATACTTTGGAAATAATCTAGTCTAGTGATTTTCAAGTCATGCTTCCTAGAGCTGTAAAGCAAGGTTACTTCACCTTGGCTAAACATTTGAATCACTTAGGAAGCTTCTTTAAAAAATATTCTAGACCCTCACTCCCAAAGAATCCCATTCAGCTCATATGTGTAGTCCCTGGGCATATGTTTTTAAAAGTTTTCCAGATGATTCTAACATACAGCCAAGGTTGTGAACCTCCATTCTAGGGATTTGGCAGTCCAAACATATGGGCTTGTGGGCTTGTGATCGGATAAATGCAAGTATACTCCCTAGGGACAGTGGAATAGAATTTATTAAATGAGGAAAATTGGGATATGCTCATGCCCCCACAGAATTCCCATTAATATTAAAGAAAACACTAGACTTTGGAAAGTTCGGTTAAACAGCATTTTATCATATCTTTCTTGTACAGGACATTCTGCAGATGTACAAAGTACACACAGAAGATTAAGACCCAGTCTTTCTCTTAAAGATTTTACAATCTTGCAATCTGGAAATATATATGGGATTTGGCCCATGGCAGAGGCACAGAGGACTGAGGGAAACAAGAATAGATATAACTTTAATAAAAGGCAAGTGTATTACGGCCGGCACGAGAAGGACTGAATCACAGACAAAACATTTTAGATTGCAGCATTTGTTTTAATTTCTCATCTCTTCTTTCCCCAGCTTGGAACAGATCAAACTGAGCAGTTTTGACATCCAGACTCTTAGAACAGCATGAGTATAAGAAGGAAAAGCAAAGCCTGTATATCTTTTCCTTCTTACCTCCACTTGGTACAAGGTAGGATATTTCCTACAGTCTGAGACTCACTAGGTAGGAGTTCCCTCTGATAGAAAAAAGTAAAAAGTATGGGTGCCCAGTGCTCTGTTTAGGACTGCTTCTAGATATCTGACCCTGGTTTGTTTGCCAAGGGGAAGGCAGAGAAAACACATGCTTGAATTGATTTGTTTTTGTGCTTCTTGAGGTCAAAGATTGTTAATAGCCCCACGTTATATCATCCATTGATTCATTCAGCAGACTTCTTTTGAGATCTGCTTCTAGTCCAGGTTCTGTGCTTACTGGTGGTGATATAAACAGTGAGGACAAGCTCAGAGCTTATTAGGGCACAAATATACACAATAAAAATATAGGCAGATATGAAATAAGAAAAAGAAATAATGGGAGAACAGAGGCAGAGCAAATTCCATCTTACTTAGTGGCTGCAATAAGCTTTGTAAAGAAAGTAATATTTCACAAAAAAGGGTCGATTGACAACCAACTCGTGTCCTCTTTCTCTCTTCTTATCTCCATCCCTCCCTTCCTTTACTTCAGATACTTATTGGAGTATCTATAGTGTTTAAAGCACTATGATGAGAGTTTTTGGCTCAAATCAGACACTAATCTGCTCTCACATGGCTGAGAGGGAACATTCGCTAAATATGCACACCCTGTAGAAACTGTTAAGTGGCATAAGTGAAGTTAAAGATAAGTAAAGATGTGTAAGACAAAGTTTCAAAAGCAACTGAAAAATCATAGCCGTGATGCTTTTGTTCCATTCGCCGCTTTGAACACTGCTCCTGACTGTGTGTGGAAGAACCCGCAGCTCCACGTGGGGAACTTGTGGCATCCGGTAAGCAAGGCGAGGTCTTGTGACAGGTCCCTGTCCGGATACCGGGACCGTTTCTGCACTGGTCATTTATAAGCCCCAGCCTATGAAGAGGTAGATTGGCTGTTAACACGAAATCAACTTACGCTATTTCACGTCTGAGTTTCTGAAAATCATTTTCTGAAACCCTGTTTGAAGGACCCTTTAGAAATAAAGTTGCAGCTTCGTATGGCTTTCTTGCTAAAAATGTGAAAACTGGACTTGATGGGTGGACACAAAAGTCTTACAAGCTTTGAAAAACTGCTGTGCTTCGGGTTTTGCCCTCACTTTTTAATGTTTTTCCTCCCTCTCTCTTCCTAACCATTGAGTCTTGATGCACATTCTTTCATTAAGGAGATTCAGCACCCTCTCCAGTAGTTGATTGTGAGTCATTAACATCCTGCAGCATGGCCAGCCTCATGCAATAAAATATAAACAAATGCTGCTTTACATTTCTATCATTCTTTTCCCAACCCCATCATTCTCTCCAACAATATAAACTTTGGCTGGCCATGGAACCAATAACAGTGTAGTTTAGAATTTAACTTCATTTCCAGGTTATATCCCATGACATTCACCTTCTGTAGACAGTGAAAACCAAGTTTTTCCTCTTTTAAAGACTCTTGCTATCTCTCCCAAGAAATATCTGTGATTCATTTCTACCATGTGCCCCATTCTTTTGCTATTCAGCAAAATGGAGACTGCTTCATCAGTTTCTGGTCTCTGTAGATTTCCCCTTTATTGAGTGATTAATTACTAGCTTTCTGGTGACTTCTTAATCTTTTTCTGTATTTTAAAATATTCCTTCATTTCAAAATCCTCTAGTGTAAGATACAAACTCTAAATGGAATATAAGTAAGTGCAATTACTTTCTTCTTTATTCAGCTTTGCCTTTACTACCAAAGGCACCATTTGGAAAATGTATTAAAGAATCATAAAAGTTTAAAACTTAAAAATAAACACTAGGCAGTCAGTTTTGTCAATGAAAACATTAGCATCTAAAGGTTAACGTGCCAAAAAAAGTGCTTATTCCTTACATTACTAACAGAGTGCCCATTTGTATTAGCCATACTTGTATTTTTAAAAGATGCTGCAAATATATAAAGATTGGTGGCCTTTGAATATTTAAACACAATAGATTTAAGGCAACAAAACCAAAACACACTTTTATTGTTAGGGAATACTGAAACCCACGGCTTAATGTATGAGTTAATGGGACTTCTTGATAAATCACCTGTTAAATTTTAGCTGACAGCTTGTCATATATTAATTATAAATAATTGTAATATACGGCTATCATCATGCATGCAACAAAAAAAAAAAAAAAAGAAGAAAGGAAGAAAGGTAATTAGAGTATATCCTTTGTTTTCCGTTTTCCCCCTTCATTTCTTGCTCACAAGAAAAAAATGACCCAATGTTTCACTTGGGTTGGGATAGTGCCAATGGTTAATGGAATGCCCCACTCTACTAAAGAATTTAATGGGAATATCCATTTGTCACAGTCGCATGCTGTAATCTCCAGTAGCAGAGCCAATGGAAAATAGCATCGTACCATAACGTCCTCTACACACTGCAGGTGAGGGTGAAATGCAGCAGCCAAACTGAACAGAGGCAGGGGAGAGGGCCTGGCTTTTCTAAGCCTTTCTTTAGAGAAAGATGCGGATTTCTTTTCTTTAAGAGAACATCGCTGCCTGGCAGCAACAAGAAATGCTGCCCTGGAGAAAAAGAAAGTGCCTTTCTTTCATATGGAGAAAAATGTGACTGTTTGCATAGCCCGTCTCAAAATTTCTAACTACCTCTTAGTCTACTGGAAACCCCTCTGTTTGTAAAGAGACTTTGATTTGTGGAATCAGAAAGATCAAGATTAGACTCTCATTTCAATCACCAACTAGTTCTGTGTAGGAGCTTCCAAATCTGAAAATGGGAATAACAGCATCTAAATGTGTGCAATGTTCCTTCCAGAATGCATAGGACTATATGAATAAAAAAAAATTAGCATGGCATCTAAGTTACTGTCTTCCTTTCTTATTCACAATTTAGATGGAATTACGGGGTAGTCTGATTACTTTATATGTGTAGATCCTGTGTTCTCAAATGATTCAAACTATTGTTTAGTGAGTATAATTAATATCTGTTTGTTTAATCTCTCTCACGTGTTAGTTCTGTGTCTGGAACAAGCGGTAAGCTACTGAAAAATGTTGTATGAATTAAATTTGAGAAGCTGTCTCAAACATTTTAACCCTTGTAGAGATGAATGGTTATTTGAAGATTAAAAACATTAAACATTTTTCCATTTGTGCATTTAGCAGCAAATTAATGAAGTATATTGGATATAACTATCATCTATAGGAAGAGGTCTCAGATATTCGTTTCACTACCTTATGAAACTCTTCACTATCTTCAAAACATGTCACTTGAATCTATGTTATGTGTCTCCCTTCTAACTGAATTAAAAAAAAAAAAAGCTCTTACAAAAAAAAATATCAACAGGTATTCGATTCCTCGGTTAATAATGTGTAGTCAGAATAGAAATAAAAAAACACATAATTGAAATCTAACCAATATAGGTTTAAAATCCTAGCTTGGCCACTTGCTAACTCTGCCAGCGTGGCCAAATTATCCTCTCGGTTCCTGTTTTCTCACTTGTACAATGGAGCTAATTATACTTAACTAGCAAGGCAGTTGTTAAGACTGGAGGCAAGGTAACAGCTTTGAAACTTTTAATCGCTAGCCACATGGTCAAAACATAAGTTTTACAGAACAATGTTCAGTATATATAATGCGCTCTTCTTTCTTTTCTTTCCTACTTTCATTGCTTTTGCTCAGAAAATTGTTCCTGACCCACTAGATTTGTGATCCACAAAAGGTCATGATGAGCCTTTAGAAAACAATGGGATAGCATGATGTTTAGTACATAATACAAGAGTAACAAATGATTACTATCATTGCCTTATGATTATTTTTAGTCTTTTTAGCATGTTTCATTATAGATGAGAATAAAATCTTTCAAGTACTTCTAGGAACTAACTCCCTTGGATGGGGTCCAAAGTAGACTCATACTCATTGTATGCTGAATTATGCACTAGAGGGGGTTGTGCTCTAGCAAAGTTCCTGTGTGCTATTCATAACAGAATGCTAGAGCGGAAAGGAACTGAGAGAATGTCTAGTCCTATTTCTTCATTTTTCTTCATTTAAGTATAGTTTTAAAATATTCTCTATTTCATGCTCATTGATACACGGGGAAAAAGAATCGATTTGATCTAGACCTGGGTGGAAGATGTGGGGCGGGGGCCGGGGGGGCAGGGTGACATTGGGTCAGGATATCTGGGTTTTGGATCTGCTTCTGCCACTAGATAGTTTGGTTACCTTAAACTCTCAGGGGCTCAGTTTCCTTACCTGTAAAATTGGGTGATTTCAACAGATGATTAGCCCACCTCTGATGTTCTTTGACTTCAGATCTCCAAATAGTAAACATTCCCCGAGATTATATGAGATGTTGCAGTGTTACTTTGTTACAAATCTACTGACTGTATTAATATTTGTATATGGGCTCCCATGTCCTCTGTCTCCTTGATCCCCTCATCCTCATGCCCTGAATAATACTGGATCTTATATAATAATAGCTCAGACTCAATAGTCGCCGTCTCCCACTGCTACTTCTTTCTCTAAGACGTTTGGTCATGGTGGAAGATGAGCATCTAGGACTTCATGGTGTCAGAGTCCTTGGGCTAATCTCACTTACTGATAGTTTTCTCTTTCTCATCTTCTTTCTGGATCCCTTTGCTTACCTGTTTGCTGCTCACGTTGGTAAAGATCATTGCTACCTTCTCCAGTAGTCTAACTTGCTACCAGTGGAGTAGGTTATTTCCTTGATTACACTCCCAGACGGCAGTCGGATTTCTCAGCCGGGATCTTTCAAAATCAGGTCAGACCTGGTCAGACCTCCTCAAATGCGGCAGATGGATATGCGTGTCTCCACCAAATGCAATATAAAAGGATCACTAGGGTTTGACAAACTTCCCGTTTGTTCTTCTGACATCCAACATCCACTGGGCTCTCCAGTTTATGGAGGAGAATGTGGCAATGGGAAAGCCAAGTCAGTTTACACCCTGACTTTATACCCTGGGGGAGAATCACCTGTATGGGGAGGCTCAGATTTCTGAATTCATCCTTAGGCCACAGGGGCAAGGGGTCCCTCATACCTGTTCAGTCTTTCAGTTCCTCATGTCATCCGAAAGAAAGACTGGAGGGTAAACCTGGCTCTGGGGGTTGCACAGATACAAATTTCTTCTTTTTACTATAAGGCTAACCATAAAGAACAAAAGTGCAAGGAAGAGTCATGCCAGAATGATCCCCTCTCCCATTCCAATTGCTGGAAAACTAAACTTAATTTAGCAAGACTCCTTGCAAAAATATGTGGCTTCTTTTTGGAGCACAAAAGGGGCAGAAGATTACTGACCAGTCCTTCAGTGTTGTTCAGGAAGACAGCATGTAGGTGGTGGAAACCAATGGGCAGCCTGAGACAACGGTGGGGATGCTAGATCATTGGTGGCAACCTAAGAGGTCTGCTTACCTTTGCCCTTTCAAAAACACACACACCTAGTGTGTGTGTGTGTGTGTGTGTGTGTGTGTGCTGGTCTGAGTTTAGAATGAGCAAGGAAGGTGGCTGGAGGCCCTGCCTTTACTTTATTTAACCTTTCTGACCAAGTTTCTAATAAAACGTCTAATAGAATGTAGGCCAGTTGCCAATGGTGGCTTCCAGCTGCTGACTTTTCCCACATGCCAGAGATCCCCGGAGGAGGAGCGAGGAAGGTTCAGATGTGCCTGTTAGCCAAGAGTGCAACCGGCGTGTGCTGTGGTGGAAGCGTTCAACCGAGTGCACGTCTAGGGCGCGGGTTTACGGGGTTCCTCAGAGAAGCGGGGAGCAGTGAATTTCCAACATCCTAAAAGCAAGTAGCACGGAAGCAAAACGAGAGTTGTCCCCGCAAGATGGACTCGATACTTCCTCTCTTCCTCTCTGACTCCAAAGTAGATCCCACGAGCATCCCCGAGTAAGAGGCCAAGGTGAACTGGGGCGGACGCGGGCGGGCTCATCAGCGCGCGCTCCTTGTGTTCTGAGAAGCGCTTTGGGGGGCGTGGGGTGGGGGTGGGGGGCGCGATCTGCATCTTCTCCCTCCGGTGTGCGGGGGGCAGCTCTTAGGGGATGAGTGAATTTGTTGGAGGGGGTCTTTTCTGGCCTGGCGGATGGATGCCGGGGGAGTGACGTCACCCCGCCCCCTCCTGTGTGTGTGTGTGTGTGTGTGTGTGTGTGTGTGTGCGCGCGCCCGTGCGCGGGGCGCCTCCGTCACCCACGGCCCCGCCCGCCCCTCCTGCGCCCGGCGCCTCGGCCCGTCGGTGGGTCGGCGGCGCGGGCTCGGGGCTTGTCGGCGGCCGCGGGCCCCGCTGTCCTGCCCGCGCCCGGCCGCCGGGGCGCACCGCACCGCACCGCACCGCGCCGCGCCGCGCCGCGCCGCACCCGCACCCGCACCCGCACCCACTCCCGCGCCGCCAACGCGCACACGCTCTGCTCGCGCTGGGGCAGCGATTCCGGGGGATCCCCAGCGCGGTTCCGAGGATTTTAGAAATCACCCAGACGGGGAAACAAAGGGAGAAGCTTTTCCAGTCACTTTCCCGAGCTTTCCCATTTCATTTCCCCACCGAGGCCCCTGGCCCGCAGCACCGCCGCCGGGTCGCGCCAGGTCCACGGGCCGCCCCCCCCCCCCCCCCGGGCTCCGGACCGCGCTCGGGCCGCTCCCCAGGCTGCGCCGCGCCCCCTCGGCCCCGCTTCGCCCCGTTCCCCGACGGCCTCAGGTCCTGGTTACCTCTCGCGTGCGCTTCACTTTTGGGGGGAAGAAGACAAGGAGGGGAGGGAGGCGCCGAGGGGGGCAGCCGAGTTGCTATTTGTGGCCAAAGAACCGTCTTTAAAAGCAGCAGCAGCGGCAGCAGCAGGAGGGCAGGAGAGAAGCGGAGGGAGGCGAGGAGAGCCGGCCCGGACCCCGGACCCCGGACCCCGGACCCCGAGCCGCGCGCCGCGAGCCGCGCGAGGAGGAGGAGGAGGAGGAGGAGGAGGAGGAGGAGGAGGGCAGGAGGAGGAGGGAGAGCGGACCCCCCGGCGGCGCAGCCTGCGAGGCGAGCGCGGGGCGAGCAGGAGCAGCGGGAGGAGGAGGAGGAAGCGCCGCGGCAGCCTCCGGCTCAGAAGGGCCAGGAGGACGGCCCGGGAGGAGGAGGAGGAGGAGGAGGCGGAGGAGGAGGAGGAGGAGGAGGAGGAGGAGGAGGAGGAGGAGGAGAAGGGGGCAGGGGTGGAGGGAGGGCGGGGGGACGCGCTCCTCTGGATGCTGGATTTCGGGGTTTTGGACTCACTCGCTGACTCTCCCGCACTTCCTCGAGCCGGACTGGGCTGGCCGCGCGAGCGCCGGGCGGCGGCGGCCGGGGGGACTCGGGCGGCGGCCGCGGCTCCGCGGGAGTAAGGCGGCCGCGCACGAAGGCGGCGGGCAGGCGGGCTGCGCGGCCGTGGCGGGGCGCGAGGGCGCCGGGAAAGTGCTGCTGGCGGCGCGGGAGGCGGTGGCGGTGGCGGTGGCGGTGGCGGTGGCGGCAGCTGCCCGGAGCCAGCATGACCAGGTGAGTCCCCGAGTGCCCCGGTCCGCCCCCCGTGCGCTGCCCTGCCCTGCCCTGCCCTGCCCTGCCCTGCCCTGCCGGCGCCCCGGGCTTGCCCGGCCCCGGCCCCGGCCCCCGCAGCCCGCGCCCCCCGGGCCGGAGCTCCCCGCGCCCGCGAGCCCGGCCCCGGCCCCGGCCCCGGCCCCGGCCCCGGCCCCGGCCGGGCCCCGAGCGCACAGTGGCTCTTCTGAACCTTCCCGGGCGCAGGTCCTCCTCCGAGCGGCTCGCTGGGCGCCGGAAACCTCACACCGAGGACAGTGGCCACTGTAGAGAACGAGGGCGTTTGTGCGACCCCCGCGCTCTCCTCCTGGGGTGGGCAGGGTCCTGGGGAGAGGCAGGAGCTGTGGGGCGACCCGACCCGACCCGACCCGACCCGACCCGACGATGCTGCTGCCCCTGCTCCTCTCCCTGTCTGTCTGTCTGTCCATCCATCCTCTCCCTTTTTCTTTTAAGAGGCAGTGATCACTGTTTTAAGGAGGGCTGGTTATGGTGAGGGGGCGAATTCTTTTTCTTTCTTTCCCCCGAACTAGTGGGGGGAAGGAGAAATAGCAGGAATCAAAGTCTACCCGGCTGCCATAGAGGAGGGGGATTGTTTTGGAGACCTCTCCACGGCGGCATCAAAGATCCCGGGTCCTAGCTTGTGGGTATCTGCTGTTCTTACTCCTCCCGCGGGGTAAGGAACGCAGAATTGATAAGGAAAAATACAAGTTGTAGGAAACAATTTAAAAGGAAAGCCGCAGCAAACCAAAGGTTCTTTGCTTTTCTATCGATTTATTGTAGCTTTTCTGTAGCCATGGAGAAAACTTGCATTGTTTATCTATGAGGTTGATTTTCATTCAGCAGCGTTAGCAAATGAAGTCAGTTTTCTTAGGCTTAAAAAGAATCTTGAACACTAAGTGTGAGCTTGGCTTTCATTAATTGAGTGTTCCAGGATTCTGAATAGGAGTTCAGTTCTTCAAAACCCGGGACTATCACATCTACTTGTATTGTTTCCAGCTCGCCTCCCAGCACATGACTTGCCGAATGTCTCTGTTTTCTAAAATTCTTTGAGTGATCCCCCAAGACCAAGCTACAGTTTGTGCCTTAAGCACTCAGGAAGATTCCCGAGAGATCACTCCTCTTGTATTTTCTCTTAAAGTTTTATTTTTCCAATTTTCTTTTAGATGCCTATAGACACAGTGGCAGTGACTTACCAGAGCTTACTTTAGCACACTCATGTTGAGCCTCCCAGAGACTAGTAACTGCTTGTGGCTGGAGAGATAGATTCGCTGTTGGACTTCCAGAGCTACAGACTTGGACTGTTCCCTTTGATGCGTTCTGTAATAACACACATATGGAGAGTTAGACCAACCATTTGATACTTTTGACTATTTTGGCTATTGTCTGTTTGAAAGTGTGCACATCCACTACTCAACTTGAGTGAAACCAAGGTGGTGTGCCAAGACTTGAAATATTCGGATTTAAAAGAATATTTAGATGATACCCACCAAAAGATTATGCTATATTGCTAATATGATGACATCCAGGACAATACTTGGCAGATATTGTACTTATTTTGAAAGCATATTCTGTTATGCGCCACGAATAGATATTATTTTATTGACTTAGCAAAGAGAATACATTTTCAATGCTAGATGTCCGAATTCTTGAAATAGACACCCTAAATGGACATAGGAAGAAAATTTCTCTACCTCCCACCTCCCATAATTATGTACTGTACTTTGCTTTTCAATGGAGCTAGCAATTCTGTGACAGATTTTTAAAATTCACCCTCATGCTATCAGCTATTATTGTACTTTCAAAGTGTGAAATTGACAAGCTGGTCAGTTTCATGAATTCAGCTGTCAGATTGTGTCCAGTTAAAAATTGCTAAAAGCTGTAAATGTGCCTGCCTGGAATTTTCTTTTGTAAAGGAAAGACAGCAAGAGGATGAGGATTAAGGGGTGTTATTAATTGTACATCTTTTAAAATAGATGCACTCCAATGTGCGTTTTGTCACAGACTGTTGTTGGGAAATCTGTGTCGATTTCTACAATTTCAAAAGTGGCCTTCACTTTGCATCAATATTTCATTTGAAATAGTGAGCACTTTACTCAGAAATTATCTGTTCTTAAAGCCCTCCGTACAATAAGTGTAATAGGAATAAAATTCAAAGGGGAAAATTATCTCTCAAATATATTTTAATATATTTGAGTAATATATCACTTTCGTAATGACATTAAAGAGAGTGAATGTTAACTATTTTATTGTGGAGGTTATGTAACACAAATTCTTCCTGGACCAGTGCAGGGGTAGTTACCAAAGTAATGAAATGTGATGATATACTTTAATATATATGTATTTTGGTAGATAACCATGAAAGTAAAACTGATTAAAGCATTAAATACAATGATTTGGTTTGCCTTTTAAGAATGACATTTATGTAAAGCCAGAATATCTCCCAAGTGGAGAACTGAGAATTGGAATCCCCTCATCTGCTGCTGTTCGCTGAGCCACTAGGGGCCTGTATTACTGTTCTTATATCCAGGAGATACCCTTGGATGGCAGATGCAAACCCTTCCTAGAGAGACATTAAAAAAAAAAAAGAAGGAAAGAAAGAAAAGTAGGCAGCCCCCTAAGTTTTTGTTTTGTTTTTTAACCTATTAACTCATGTTCTAATCTTAGCCATAATCATTGATTGAAGAGTTTTTCAAGAACATTATTCACAGATCTTCTCTGAAACTATGGTGGTGTAAAGTTGTTTTTTTCATATAAAATGTGAAACAGGAGAAGTATTTGTGCAAATTCATATGTGATCCCAGTGTATGTCAAGGATAAACAAGTAGGAACGTTAATACATTTTTTTATTGGACTGATAAGGATGTTATTTGCATAGCGTAGGGTTAAAAGATAAATGAAGCAGCATTACTTTAAGGAAAGTGTAGTCATAGATTGATGGTGTGATTAAACTCGCTTTGTAAGTGCTGTGCAAGTTAGTATGGAAGGAGAATCTGAGGCTCTGAGTCCAGTTTAGTCAGCACTTGAGGGTCCTGGACTGAAGATTCACTATACATTTTTAAGTGTCAGTTTCACAAATTTGGAATCGACCAGCCGTGGCAATCTTGATAGACATTAGGCAATAAGGTCAAGTATACTTACACTGTTCTTTTGTTGATTTTCACTTTTTCAAACTGACAAGGGTGACTGTTGGTAAAACAGCACTCTACCAGTATTTGCATATTGGATTTCCTTCAGACCAAGCTTGATTTATCAAGCCATTAAACAATTCTATTTTTAAAAAGATTCTATGGGTAAATAAGAAATCATTAACACAATCACATATGAAAAGTGCCATTTCAGGCAGGATCATTTCTCAAGGTGATTTTGCTTTAAAACTACCCTCCTTCCATTTCAGCTGTGTATTTGTGGGTAGTCTGAGAGTTGAGGTATGTGTGTGCTCCAACTTGTAATCCCGAGAGCCTGGAACTTTCAGAGTCACATCTTTAAATCTATGCACTTAACCTTTGCTCATGGGTACTCTTTTCATTCCCCCCAAAGTTTCTGGTTATCTCACAAATGAACTTTACCTTTGACATAGTGTGCCCAACTTAGTGGCCACAAAATACACCTTTAGGATTAGTATTACAAGATATATGAAGTGCTAAATATACAGATGTAAGTATTCAGTTTTCCAGAGTACTCAAAGAATGTATTGTGTGTGTGTGTGTGTGTGTGTGTTTCTATTTCCTTAAAGGGACAGGAGTTTTGGTTGAAAAGTTTAGTGTGAGAAAATAAGGTATATTTTAAGCCAAGCCTATCTGGGTGCCTCATTGCCTTATGGAGTTATTTACCTTTTCTTTATACTGTTTGGTTTCTTTGAAAAATTCTTTTTGAAAAGCTACTTGCTTGTGATGTCACAAGGGCAACTTGCAGCCTGAAGCAAAGTCAATGTTTAAAAACATTTCTTTTTATATTATTAATGATTTGCCAAGACATAGCAAAGAGAGGTGTTTTTCTCTGTGTGCGCCATAAGATTGAGGATTCCCGTATAACACATCAACTAAGAAATCTGATAACGTGGAAGAAGATTGTTTAGAAGGGATTTGTCGGTGAATTTTATTCCAACAAACATCACTTGTTTAAGCTTCTGTAATTTCATAGCACAGTGAAATTTCCAACAAAGGATTGGTTTATTTAGGGATATGTTTTTCTATATGGATAATCTCATTTGCTTCTAATTAGTAGCTGATAACATTTTTAAAATTTCATGCTTGGCTTGCATTTGTTTTGACAATTGAAGTGTCTAACTCCCCCACCCCCCCTTTTTTTTAAATGTGTTTCAGCTCTTCACAATTAAGCCCTTAGAAAAGATCGCTAAAGAATATATGGCTTGTGCTTCTTGATTGTTCATTATATGAAATTATAGCCTTAGATATAAAAGTTCAGCATTTTCTTTGCGTCATAAGCCTTGGGAAGGTCAAAGAGCAAATGCTTATATGTTACAACAGTCTCTGACCTAATGCAACCTAAATAACAAAGTCATGACAATGGTGCTAGACTGAAGCACTAATGAAATAGAATTCTTTTAAAAAGTATGTCACAAAATTACATAGAAGTCCTCTGCCCTTCGTTTCCCCATTAATAAATCCCCCATTTGCTTTCATGTAATCAAATTTGTATTTTCTTCTCTTAACATTTTATTCATCAAATATTTTTAAGACTTAGACATTGAAGTAACTTAAGTATTATATCCACATATACTGCCATATTCCTAAAACAATGTGTTGTGTCGGGGGGGTGGGAAATGGCTAAAATCATGCCTGTAATGTCCTGCCTTCTCCCTCTCCAGGGAATCCATTCAGTATCTTTCTGTTCATTATTTTCTATTTGATGCTCTGATATATCTAATTGGATCATATCAATACTTGCCCGTTTGTCTATAGCTTTTTAAAAATTACATAAAAATAGAGCAACACTGAACTTTGTATTTACTTTTCAACCTTTACTGTCCCTCAAATCAAATCCCTTTGTGTCAGATAAGGAAATTAATGAAAGAACTGACAATTTGGAAAGCTAAGACCGCTGATTTTGTCTGTAAGCCAGCAGCTCAGGTGTGCCATCAGACCAGTAATATTGAGACAACTTAGATGATCCTTACTCCCCACCTGAAGCAAGCAGGCCCTGCTTTCCTTTGCAAACGACTGCTCTTAGGTGGCAGGCTCTTCCTCGGCTCCTTCAGCATATATGACAAAATATGAAAGCAAAAGCGGCCATCTGAGGCTAGGCTTTCTCCAAATTCTTTGGATTTTCACTGACCAGAAACCCCGTTTAACTTTGATACTCAGATAACAATATCAGGAGCATTGTGACCTTCACCACATTGCTATTTACTGGGTTTAAGCTCTGTAATTCTTGTCAGTTTCATGAAATTGATTGGATTTATAAATTCTTAATTGTCTTTTTTTTTTTTAACAGCCTTCAGGCTCTATTTCTTAATGTAGCACTAGCTAACTAAGTTGAGATTGTGAATTCCATTTAGAAAACAGCACTTCTCAGTATTGTTTTGGGATTAGGAGATATTGTACTTTCCAATATATAAAATGATCATCTGTAATCATTGGGTCACAAGTAATAAGAGCCTTCTCTTTTAAGCTTCAGTAAATCAACTCCTTTTATTAACAAAAAATTTTGTATTAGTACTGATTTTATAAATAATTGAAAACTCGCTCTTGTTAAATCTTATTTAATCCTGCTAGTTTATAGTGTATAGAAAGGTAATGCTAAAGATTGTAAAATCTCGACCGACTTCCTCCCTTCTTTGCTCCCTCCCTCTCTTCCTTTTCTTCTCCTTTTCCTCCTTCTCCTTCTTTTGCTGCAGTGAAAAGAATATAAATTTGATGCAAGAAGAACAGAATTTATACATTCGTCTTGTCACTTACTACCTGTGGAATCTTGGGGGAAGTTACGTAACATTTCAGTGTCTCAGTTTCACGATCTGCAAAGTGGAGAAAATAGCCATAGATGTAATGAAGTCCCGATTAGATAAGAAGAATTTGTCTTATTTTTCATTTAAAATAAATCCTGGTTATAAGAGTTATGTAAGAAACATGTTATATTCATTAATACTAGTTTCTGTGATAGGATTCTGCTATTTTTAGCTATCTGCTATAAATTATTGCTAACTGACCTAAAAATTAGGTGTGTTGGACATGGATGTTTTGTGTCTGTTATTCAATTTGCACTCTCTTGTGCAATGCTGTGATTACTACAGATGCTGGAACTACAGTTTCTTTTCAATAATTCTTTTCAGCATGTTTATTGAAATCTGTATACATCAGTATGTCATGGGACAGAAAGCATTTAAAGCAAAAACTAGCAATGATTTTACCTAAAATATGCAAAGAGAGCATTTTACTTGAAAATAAAAAATATATTAATGGAGTCTTAATGATATTTGACGTGGAGCTGTAGTCTGGGGGAAGAAATGTTTAGAAAAGCGTTTAATTACAACACTGAACCAAAAGAATTGCCTTTTTTTTTTTTTTCTTCAATGGTGGTGCATCTTAGAAAGCTCCTTAGCTCTTTGCCCAGTGCAGCTGTCCTTCCCTGAAAGATCAGGTTTCAAGAGCAATGATGGATGGTGGGTGCCTGTAGCCAGTTGTGGGGTTTGTTCTGAGGTCAAATGTATTGATGGAGGATAGGAATTTACTGCCTTCTGTCTCTCCCTAAGATCTGCCAGTACAGTTTCACAGAGAAAAAATTAGACTAGACACATCAAGTGCCAATCCGGTGTCCCATTATAGGTCAAAGAGACATTTGTTTTCAGTGGTTAAAATAATTTTTTCTTCCATTCCCCCTTCCTCATGTTCTGTCCCAACTGAAGGGACTTACTGAGAGTGTGCACTAATGCTTTCTTACTGCACAAGTAGGTGCTGGCCTCTGTAAAAAACAATTCAAACTACTTGTAGTAGTAACTTAACTGAAATATTATTAAAGAATTTTAAGTGAGAAAAAAAATATGTGTACCCCTTTTGATGTTTCCGGTTGAAATAGTTAAGTGTGTTTTTGAGGTACATGGTTTTATATCTTATTTTAAATGGATCTAGCCAAGATTATTTGGCTAGTTGGGAATAATAGTAGTCTATTGGAAACGACTTAAATATCCTGAATCCATTTAATGGCCAAGAAATAATTTTCCTTTTTTTTTTTTTTTTCTGGCGGGGGCAGGGATGAGAAGGAATTGTAATGTTTTTAGAGGACTATATTTTGGGGAACATCTTCCATTGGAAATATCCCATGGGTGGTAGTTGTTCTCTCTAAGTTCTTTCTTTGGCACTTTTTTTCATCAACATTGTTTTCTCTTTATCTGGTGTTTTGGCCCTGTGTCTCCATCTTCACCCTAAACTCTTTTTTTTTTCCATTGGACCTATGGCCCTCTTCAGGCCACCTTTTATCCAGTCTCCTGTGATGTTCCTATCCACCTCTTCCGGAAGCAATAATTTTGCACATAGGTGACCTTCAAAATAAACTTCCTAACTTCTCAGTGGAGTTCCAGACCTGATTTCCTATCTGCCTGTTAGATGGTTGAGAAATAGAAGGCTCTCCTGCATCCCAAACTCTGCATTTTATAACCTAAAATATTTTCTTCCATCCATACTCAGTTCAGCTTTTTTTTCTTGATACCCCATCATCTGATTTATCCCTGCCCTAGTGACTTGGGCGTCACCCTTCCTTTTATTCCTATCCCCATTCAATTTTGCGGGTGTGATTCCTGTCATCTCCTCTAACCCTATCACTCTCTTTCCACCGCTCCTTTTCCTGTGTTGTTGACATGCTCAGGACATCATTCATAGCTTCCTAGGCGGTCTCTGTGTTCTCATGCTTCTCTCCTAGCTCTTCCTGAAAACTTTTGCTCTCTGGAACGCCAGCCTTCTCAAGTCTGCACACTCAAGTGCTGAGTCCTAGCACAGCGAGCCAGGCACTTTGCAGGTGAGCCCTCACCTGTGCAGTGGGCAGCCTCCCTCACAGGACTCCAGGTGCTCATCCTCCTGCAGCGTGCAGAGTCCCTGCCATCCGAGAGAAGACTGCTCCCGGCACCTCGGGTTCTGACAGCACTGTCTCTGGAATCCTCTTTCTCTACCAGCTGTCCTAACTTGCATCCCTTGAAATCCTTCTAATTATTCTCTCATTTTCTAGTTCTCAGCTCAAGTACTCTGCCCTTTTCTTTGAATTTAGTTTGAGTTGAATTTAATTGAAATCATGAATGTGGAGAATAATAGTTCATTTGAAACCACTTATGATGCTCAGGACTCCGAAATAGGTGAAAACCAAGTTTCTGTTAATTTTTGTGATACTGGAAGTACAGTAGCTGTGGTCTGTGTCAGTGCAGAGGAGTGATGGTTGCTAGAATTTGGAGTACTTACTAGGTGCTGGACATTCAGCATAGCACTTTTTCTTCAGTACCACATTTAATCTCTAAAGTAACTGTGTCTGAGTTCAATGCTTTTATTATCACCAGTTTATTTCAGAGGAAATGGATTCATCAAGGGGTTGAGTGACTTGCCCAAGGTTGCATAGCTAGAAATAGTAAAGAAGGAACTTAAAGCCGAGGTTTTAAGTCAAGCAATATTACAATTTCAAGGATCATCCACTCTAGTCTTAACCCTCAGTATATGCTTGTGTCTGATGGGATTTTTAAGCATTTATTTCACGTATACTAGGCAAGTAAAACCAATATGGTGCTTTCTTGACCCAAATTCAGGAAGAGTCTTAGGCATTGTGTAGGTTGTCCCTCCATCATTTATTTATTTATTTATTTTTCCTCCCTCATTTATGATGAGCCTCGTCTGCTCCTTTCTCTGATTGGGACTGGAGGCATTGCCTTCCAGCTCCAAAATTATTTGCTTTTCAGGCCAGTGACACAACTGCCTGAGCTCTGGAACAGAAGTGGTTAAACAAAATATTTCTACCAAGAATAGTTTTTAAAAATCACAAAGGCTGGCATTTTCATAACTGCCCAACAGGTAAGGAAACAAAACATTTTTAGATAGAGAAATATGGATCCAGCAGGATTATCTGAAGAGCAGTCTCCCATCAAAGGAATGAAATTATGCCAAGTGACTGATATATATATGTATGTATGCATTCTATTTATTGGCAGCCTGCCCTACACAGTTGTATCTGGTAAATTTTGTCAATTATAATGTCTCTTCTAAAATACTCTATTTTCACTGCTTACCGGTTAATTTCATTATCAATAAGGGATGATTTGATAAGTTTTTCTCCATTTAATCTGTTTTATGAAGGCTTAGCTTTTTTCTTTTCTCGTGAGGCTTAGGAGGCCTATTTCTGATTAATTATGATTTTATAAATAATACAATATAGGATTTACATTTGTTTGATGATTTGGAAAATTATTTTTTCTCTGGCAACAAGGCACCCTGAAGTTTTAAGTCAGACACGGTACATAAAATAAAGCTACATAGAAAATGCTCTGGTATCTTATGGGTCTTACAGAATGTCAACAGTTAAAGCCTTCTTTACCCAGGCTTCTAAAGTGCTTCTCGCAATCATACACTATCTAGCTTAGCCATGTTTTCCTGTGAGTTAATCTATAAATACAACCTCTGAGAAGCCTGGAAAAGGAGATCCTACTTTCTTTGGCTAATGTGTAGTGAAGGTTCTTCCTCAGCTACTATCTTAATACATGTATTTTGATGATAACAGTTATAAATTAAGAATGACAAGTTCAGTAAATGTTCTTAGGAATATTCAGGCATTACCTAAGAAATGATTTCCTAAATGCATTTGAGTCTGATTTTACTATTGTATTGACTCAGCTTGATCTAATTTAGGTTTTTTTTTTTTAATTTTTTTTATTTATTTATGATAGGCACACAGTGAGAGAGAGAGAGAGGCAGAGACACAGGCAGATGGAGAAGCAGGCTCCATGCACCGGGAGCCTGACGTGGGATTCGATTCTGGGTCTCCAGGATCGCGCCCTGGGCCAAAGGCAGGCGCTAAACCGCTGCGCCACTCAGGGATCCCGATCTAATTTAGTTTTAATTAAAAAGTTAGGAAATACATAATTTTAATTGTGATTTAAAATTTGTCACTTAAAATCTGTTTTATCTAAAGGATTTGTTATCCCAAGTATACCAAAATTAATATTAACTTCCTTTCAACCAAATCTGTTGGCAAGGTCCCCATCATCTTTTGCCTGTTTTGCAGCCTCTCCGTGTTTAGTTGGGAACATACTATAGTTGCTTTTCTGTTCTGCAGCCAGTGTGGTCTTTAAGAAACTCATATTTGAACAAGTCATCTCTCTCCTCCAAATATTCCTGTGGTCCCACATTTCCTTGAAATATGCAGCAAAAGACACCTTGATATCTTTCCCTCTGCCTTGTCTCTTGCCACCTCGCCATTCTTATGTTCATTTTCTCTGTTCCCTTTGTCCCACCCTCAATGCGTGTACATTCCAGCCACACAAAAGTATTTGCTGTTTCCCAGATGCACTACTCTGACTCTTCCATCTGTTATTCTGAGCATGTCTTTTCTCTTCCATGCGTAAAGTCCCTTCTCCTTCTATTTTTGTCCGTGTCATCTCTTCCTTTAGGTCTTATCTTAGCTGATAACTCTTCCAGGAAGACATCCCCTTCTCCCAAGACTGAATACGCTTTATGCACTGAACAAGCACTGAATAAATTAGACACATAACGTATATCATAATGCACTGCAATTGCTTATATATGGGCTGACTGATTACAAATTCTTTGAAGCTAAAACCCATGTCTTGTTCCTAGCAGTATCTCTAGCACCTAGCCCATGGCCTTGCTCAGCGTAGTCCTAATTGGCACATTGTTGTGAAATATTCCATGAACAAATCAAGTGTGTGCAGAGAAATAAGAGATGGATTAGTTCGTGGCCCAAATCTTATAACCCATATGTTTAATATTTAATCCTGCAATTTACGATTATATTATCAATTGCCTATTAGAAGTTAATTTTTATTTTACGTGAGCTAAATTCCACTTACCTAGTTCTCTACCAAGCCATGACAAAGCCAAATCTGAGTATACTGTGTGTATCTACTCATATGTCACTAGACAAGACAAATCTGCCTTTACATCTGGCTGGGGTAGGAATTCCCAGATGCACTTAATTCTGACACATGGTCATTATTGAACCAAAAGCCATTGCCTGGCATGATTATAGCTTGTATTTGTTTTCATTTTAAAGGGCCTCATCCAGGCTGCCAAATGTACAACAGGTGCCTTAGTTTTATACTTGCCAATCTGTTGTTATTCAAATGACCGCCCTAACAGAGACTAATGGTATCTAATAAAATTGATCTCAGTTCTGGCAAGCGACGCTCACAAGAGCAAAAGTGGTAGAAACTGCAGTGTGGAAACATGCTGATGGTGAATGTACCTGGTGAAGCATACATTTTTTTAGGCGGCGACATATGTCTCACATATAGGCCCCTTGATTATGTGGTGCTGTGGAAATTTTCCACATCCCTGTGTTATTTAAAAACAAGGATTTGTAACACCTAATCTTATTTTAGATGGACTTGCTGGGTGGCATGTGGACAGGACTAGCTGTGCCAGCTTATCAGTGAATGGCTATGCCACTTCTGTAAGGCGCACTCAGATAATCTTTTCATGCCAAACACCTGTAAGTATGATGGGTTTTACTTCTTGTTACCAGAAATTTGCCTCACTGATTCATAGTGTTTGTAAAGACTTGACTATTAACAGAGTTAACCAGAAGAGGAATGTGTTGGTTTGCAAATAGGAGCTCATGTTTGGACATTTTCGTTCAGAGAGTGTGTATGATTTCTTGGGTTTTTCTCATGTTTTATAAGAATCTGGCCAGTGGAAACCTTTACCACCAAAAGAGATAACCTTTTGACAATTTGCCATCAAAAGTTAAAAGTGTAAGTATTGGCAAATGCTAGAACCGTTTCTCACAAGGATATAGAATTGCATGTTTTTTGTTGTTATTGTTGTTGTTGTTGTTGTTCCTGCAAGGATTTTAGAGACCTCATTTTACTACTCACCTGTTCTCCCATTTATGAATTCATTCTTTAAAGTGCCACACATTAAACTCCACTAAATGCAAGATACTGTGGGGATATACAGAGGAGGAAAACAGTGCCAAGTACAATTTGCACTGACAAATAGACAGACTTCTAAATTCTTAAGATTTTGAGAAATGGGTGCTACATAAAGTCTGTTTCCTATTGGAGAGCTTTGTGTTGTCATGTGGAAAAAAGCTACTCAAATTCCATCATGATGGTGGAACTTACAGACTTACTAAATAGCAATAATAACCACTACTAGGCTAGGAGAGAGTGAGTAGAACCTTAGCTACCTAACCACACGTCACTTAGCTCCACAGTTAATTGAGCTCATCTAATTTCCTGTGACCTAGCATATAGAATAGTTCTTAGGTTAGGATTTGGCTATTATTGGACCATCTTTTTGTATTATTTATACCCATCCTTACTTGGAAAAGGATTTGCGGCAGCTATTAAATCATATGCTTCATTATCCTTAATAAATCACCTTTGTAGAGCAGACAATGGATTATTGTACAGATGGTTAGTTTCTATGAGAAATTTTTAAAAATGTGCATCTTCTTAGCCTCATTCTGACTGTATTTTATTTCAAAGCATTTTTAAAATGATAGAGCCCTTAATGGGGTATGCCAAACTAGTCACGTTGTGAGTGTTGTTCATACTGAAAAATACACACACACACACACGCACACACATATATAAAATAATTAAAAGTAACAAATACGATTAACAGTGTTTAACAAATGTGCTTAAAAGGCCTGTTACCATTTCTGATTGTGTAAAATGTTCAAAATAGCCTTCATTATTTAGAAGAAAAGATGCACAGTGATGTAGGAGGATAATTTTTCAGTAGTAATATTTTTTTTGCAATTAGAATCGAGAAAAATAATGAAATAGGTAAAAGCTTGTATCTATAAGCCTGTGTGAACAGAGTATTACTTTTAGGTAAAGGGGAAACAAATGATCTTTTAGATATTTTAAGCATAAGACTCTTCTTTTTTTGCTTATTTAGGTACCAGAGTGACAAGCTACACAGTTTTTTCACATTTCCATATGAGAACAAAACACATTTCTGCCTGTAAGATAAGCCACATCAGCCTCTTTGTCATAGGGATAACCATTTCCCTGAAAGCTGATGGGAAATTTCCCAAAGGTACTAGAAAGGCCATTAGATTAAATTCCATGTTGTTTTGCTGAGGAAACTAAGACCCCAAGAATTGAAGACTTCACTGTCCCAGCTAGCCCTTCAACCTTGGTCTCCTGAACTATCAGCCATTTTTTTCTTTAGTCAACGCCGTCCTTGTTATGCTGCAAGAAATGGGGTCCTGGCCAATTCATTGCTGGTTCTGAGTCAGAGGAAGGTTCTACACCAGACGGTATCCACTTTGGTGAGGAATCTACTGCATTTTCTCATCAAAATTTAAGGGAGGGGCACCTGGGTGGTTCACTCCATTGAACATCCGACTCTTGATTTCGGATCAAGTTATGATCTCAGGGTCCTGGGATTGAGCCCTGCGTGGGGCTCCACACTCATTGGCAAGTTGGCTTGAGATTATCTCTCCCTCTGCCCCTCCCCTACTCAAATATCCCCTCTTTCTCTCTCAAAATGAATGGTAAATCTTTAAAAAAAATTCAAAGGAAAGAAAAGGACATAGATATTCTTTATCATATATATATATACATATATATATCACATATGCATATGTATATACCCACATGTACATACATATCTCCGTAAGATGCCAAGTCTCCTTATTTCTTAATTAAAATTAAATATAATTATAAACTTAGTTATGCTAGCTGTACTTTAAGTTGGTCAGTATCTCCATGTAGTTGGGTGTCATAGAACAGCAGAGACATAGGACATTTCCATTGTTGCCTGAAGCTGTGTTGGGCAGCGCCAGTCTCCCTGATCAGTCTGTAACGTCGCGTGGTATTTGTAAGGTTTCATATGCAATAAAATAAAGCTAGACCATTTACGTACTGACAACACCCATTGATCTTGGTAGGAAAGAATGTACCTGCCAGATGTAAGCGAAAGATACTGTGTCTCAGAAATACATCCTCGAGGAAAGAGAGTCGATAGCTGAACCTGTGCTGCTTGACTCATGGCAAATATGCATACTCTGTCTCTTGCACCTGCGGGATGTGGAGGGGTACACTTGTCTTGAAGTCAAGGAAGGAAGCAAATTGAGGACTGTCAGTTCCTCCACGTCTCCTCTTATTTCGTTAGCAGTCTTTTCTGTTATTTCCCAAGAGATTTTTGTGTGTATTTCAGCCATTCTCACTGCGGAGATACATGAGAAGGGTGAGGTAGCGGCAGGATGGCTGAACGAAGGTCCTCAGTAGTATGGGTGTGCGCTTCGGCATCCACACAGGATGCTGTGACCGTGAGTGAGGATGTTCTTAATGCGATAGCAGGTGTAGACCAGGCCTCTCTAAGCCAACTGGATACTTCTGATGTCTTAAAGCCCCATATGCAGAGCAGAATGTGTGTGTCTTTGTTAGGGTGCCTGGCACAGGCAGGAGAGAGGCCTCAAGGAGATCCTGGGTATTTCCTAGCCTCCCCTTAGCATCTGTCTTACTGTCCTTTTGCTCTATAATACTCTTGAATTTTGTCAGGGATCAAGCCAATCCAGTGTCACCTGTAGTTAATGCTGACAAGTGTGTATCAGAAAACCTGTAAGAAGTCATTGAAGGAAATATGGGGCAGATGGGGACCTCCAGAGTCTTCCCTGACAATCCAGTGGGGATGAGAGGCAGAGTGGTGCAGACAATTCTAAGCCTATACTTCAGCTCCCACCGCACCCTCTCCCACCCTCTCCCAGCCCCACAGAAGGGTTACAGGATCAGTTTAATGTTTTTTTTAGAGCCATAATAGAATAGTTAGGTGAAGGGGAGGGATAAAAGCTGAACTACTTAACAATTCCTGGAAACATAGCCTTTCTCTCAACCAGCCTCTCTTTTGGTCACAGAACCTGAGATAATTGTTCCCAAATGCCTTTCTCTTTTCCTTTCACATCTTAAGTCTCTATCACCTCCCACAGGGAGCACCACAGGTTCTGATATTTTTAGTTGCAGCCTTTGCATTTTGCAGGTAGAATTTTTTTTCACATTGTTACTATAGTTATAGAAAGAAGTTGCTTTGTTTTAAATATACTTTAGAAAATAGGTAGCAAGAGCCAGGGATAGTTTTTTGTTTGTTTGTTTTAATCAGCTTTGGGACTCTTTGTCCTATCTACCTCCAGTTACATAATCAAAATCAGCGAAAACGGGTTTCTGAGGGATAAGTATCTTTAAAGGCAGTTGTTTAGAAATACAATCTATTGGTATATTCGACAGTACTTGTAGCTTTAAAAGAAGATGCAAAGGTCTCTGTTAGGGGTAGAGGATTGTATGTATGTGATGCTGAGCGTGTTTGCTGTATAATAAATTGGTGTTTGCTTAGGACCATGAACTGTGTCTCCCACCCCTTTCTCAGAAAATTTCTCAATAGAGTAATAAAGGTTATTTCCATTTCTGTTATAACATATTTATTTATTTATTTACTGAGAGGATTCATGGCAGGGATGGGAGTGCTTATGCTTCATGACATTTTCAGCCCCCTGTAACAAAGTGGAAAAGTAGAAGGTCTGCTTTGAGCCAATTAATCTACTTGAGCCTGAGGACACTCACCTCTTACAAAGTCTCATTTTTCAAGTCTTGGCTTTTTATTGTGATTATAAGTACCGTCTCTATCAGTAACCAAGGTGAAAATCAGGTTCCTCTTGTAATTAAAGATCTAAATCTTGATGGTTGTAGAAATATTATGATAGAGCAGAAGCTATATAAAACAGCTACACATTTTCACCCCAGAAGGACTTAATGGTCCATCTTTCAACCCAGCAAACTGCAGTCACAGCTTATAGTGCTATAGGTAAGAATACAGAACTTGAATTTGTCACTGTAGAAAGGATACTGAGAACTCTCAGGTGAGGTGACATGGTGATAGAAATCTCTTGTACATATCGTTATATGCATTGTAGAATATGCAGTATTAGATCCATAATGATACTATACTTAATTGATATAATTGGTGCCAAAGGGTTGCTAAATCCATTAAATGGGGCAATTAATCATTTTTCTATCATTTAATTATCTGAAAAAAAAATCAAGGATGGGCATGATTAGTTTTTAGAAATATGTGGTTTATGTGTTAGTTTTTAAAATTTATGTAATTAGAGCCCTGCCAAATTAAATACTGAGCCCCAGGGGTAGCCCACATTCTGAGTAGAGACCAGAAAGGCACAGAAATGTGGAACATTCCACTTGGGTGTGTCTGACAAGTGGCAGAGTAAGAAAAGGTAGCTTGGGTACAACAAGGTGATTTGAAAGAAAACATGAATCCAAAGTAGGTTTGTGTGTGTGTGTGTGTGTGTGTGTGTGTGTGTGTGAACTGCTCTAATACAGTGGTAAGTGATATTTGCACTATTTTCTATTTTAAAGTCAAAGACTAATACACTCTCATTATAGAAAATTTACACTGGAAAAAAAGTCACTAATAATCCTGTTACCTGAAAACAACCCACTGTTCTACTTGAGTAAAATTTTTTTAGTCCTATATTCTGTATATTGAGTTTGCTGCTCAGTATCTTGTCAGTTAACATTTTAGCATAAATATATTTTTCTCATCTTGCCTAATTATGGCCATTGTCTTTAATGGCTGCCCAATATTTCATTGACCAGATGTGTCTATTTCCTTATGTTTTTATTTTTACCCTATTTCTCTCACTATTCCAAATACAGGGTTTAGAAGAACATTTTAATGGAGATAATTTTTTCTGTATTTTGCATTATTTCTTTTAGGGTTAATACATGGAAGTGGCATCGATAGGTCAAAGGATATGAATGTTTTTACGGCTTTTGAAACATACTGCCAAATTGCATTCCAGAAAGGATGTATGTGTTGATAACACCACCATTAATGACTGAGGATACTAGGTTTTTTTTTTTCCTTAGTCAGTTTGAAAATAATCATCTAGGTTTTTTTTATGTAATAGGCAAAACACTGCCTTCTTATTATTTTAATAATTTATTTAATTACTAAAGTGATAACTTCTCCCTAATGTTTGTTTGCAAATGATTATTCCTATTATACAACTTGTCTTTACATATCCTTTGCCTCGGGGTTTGTATTCACGAGTTCATGTTCTCTACATTATCGAGCATATTAACTCTTTGTCTTGTTTGTGATAAAATGGACCTTAAATGTATTGATTGGTCTTACTTTAGTAATTCATTTCATATGGAGAATTTTATTTATAATTTTATATAGTCAAAAGTGTTGATGATCTTTTTCTTTATTATTATGTCTATTACATTTAGAATCAGAGGTCTTTTCCTTTCCTAAGATCCTCATCTAGTTTTTCTGATGTTTCATTCCCCTTGTTACTACTCTATATCTGTTCTTTGGGCAAGTGGTCCTCAGACTTATATAGATAGTGAAGTATTTGGAAGTGCTAAATAACTAGGAAATAACATTATATTTATATCCAGCATAGAAACCTGATAGTGCTCTGTTAGAAGACACTGTATTTATTATAAATCCACAACCAAGAGTTATATGTGCCAGATTTTTTTAAAGTTGTCAAACTAAATGGTCTGTTCTTTAATCAATCAATTTTTATGTTACTATTCATAAATTAGTAACTTTTTTGTTTGAAGTAGTTATTAGAAAGTGGATTGGCATTTAGTGAAATAGCTACATTAAGTTGATTTTTAGTTAAATTTGAAAACTGTGCTTTTAGTTGATTTTAGAAATGAAATATTTCCAAGCAGCTCATAAAACCTAGACATATAGTCTCACCCTTAAATTATCTGTAAGTCATACATAGTTGTAGTACAAAGCAAGATTTTTTTCCCCTATACTGCCTGTTGCTTATCCCCAAACTATATAGTCGTTTCTTCCCCAGGATTTGTAATGCTCCTTTAAAAATAATTTTATTTGGGGATCCATGGGTGGCTCAGTGGTTTGGCGCCTGCCTTTGGCCCAGGGTGCGAGCCTGGAGCCCTGGGATCGAGTCCCGCGTCAGGCTCCCGGCATGGAGCCTGCCTCTCCCTCTGCCTGTGTCTCTGCCTCTCTCTCTCTATCATAAATAATAAATATTATCTATCATAAATAAATAAAATATTTTAAAAAATAAAAATAATTTTATTTGAAATCATTATTTTTTAAAGATTCATTTATTCATTTGAGGGAGAAAGCATAAGCAGAGGGAGGAGCAGAGGGAGAGGGAGAGAGAATCCCAAGCAGACTTCCCACTGAGTGCAGAGCTGGTCTTGGGGCTTCATCTCATCCTCGATCCTGAGATCACGATCTGAGCCGAAATCGAGTTGGATGCTTACCTGATTGAGCCATCCAGGTGCTCCTGAAATCAGAAGTTTTATACTCAGGTTTATTTTTCTACACATCCATGACTGAGTTAGTTATAATTCTTTCAATTACTGTCCTTTTTTTTTTTCCTTCACTGTTACAGTTTGTTGAGCTGAATCCTTTCTCATGTTTTTCTTATGGATTTTTCTTCAGTAATTTATCCAGTATTTTTTGAAATGAACTATAGTTGATTCTAAAATTTTGAATTAGAAACCAAGAAGCCTTAATTCAGATGTTCACAAAATATCTTAGGACTTACTCATGGTCTGAGCAGTGGGCACATTATACATAATTGTCGAATGCTTAGTTATAGTGGGAATTCTCTCCTATCTCTGTATAATGGCACATAAAACAAGCAAACAAATAACTACTTTTGCTTTAAATGGTACAGTTTTTCATTTTCAAAGTTAGAGACTATATAATTTTCTAACTAGGGAATGCCTATTTTGACTTAAAACACAGTTTTCATGATTCCAGACTTTTGTGTCAATTAGGCTTATAGTTGGAAGAAAAACAACATTTAATCTGCATATGCATCAGGTTCTCATCTTTTTTTTGTATAGCCTATTTTTAAAATATTTTTATTAAAGTTCTGAACTTAAGACCTAAAATGAAGAATTATATATTGAAAATGAGGTTTACAAAATTAATTCCTATATTTTTTTGTAAGGATGGATTTTGATTATATACTTGGTACTTATCAGTTGTTCTGTAGATGTTCTACAGTTAAAACCTTTCTAAATTTAATCAGAAAAAAAACAAAAACAAAACAGTCTGAGAAGATTATGGGTTTCAGTGATTAACCAATAACTCTGGTCTTTTCGAGATGTGCCAAGGGCTCTCTTTTCTTTGTGAAATAGAGCATATCTTGTAGTTTGCTTTGTCAGTGTTCTATTAAACTATCAAAACATTCAAGTTCTGCATTTTGAGCAGTATTTATGCTTGAATTAATTCCCAAGTTTCAGGGCCACTAACTTTGATTATATTTATTATTATTTACCAATTTAGCCGTGTCGTAATTTATATAATACAGCATGTAGCAGCACACAAAATGTAGAGCTCCAGGAAACAAAAAATGGCATTTGGACACTGTTGCTTTGAAATTTATTCGTATATTAATGAAACAAATATTTACTGAGTTCCTCCTGTATCCCAGACATGGATCTAGGCCCTCAAGATGCAGCAGGCAACAACAAAGGCAAGATTATTTTCTTAAGGAATGTTTATTTTTGTGGCTAGTCAATAAACAGATACACAGTGGTGTGAAGCATAAATGAGATAGTGATAAGTATGAAGATAAGTATGAAATACATGGCAGGGGAAGTGGAGAGATTTAAAGTGACAAGTGTTGAGGGTGTGGTGGACTGAGCTGCTTCCAGGGAAGGTGGGCATTTGAGACAGTGACTCTCTGGGGAAGAAGAATTTAGCAGAGACTAGTGAATACCATGCCCTGAGGTAGGAGAGTGCTTGGATTGCATTTCTCAACTCTTTTGATAGCACTTTCTTCTGAGGTCTCTTTGTAGAGGCTACAATTCTAGCCATCTCCTGCCCACATGCCTCAGATACACCGCCACATCCACCCGTGCTCTCTGATCTCCTCCTGGCTGCAGCTGGTCCTTGGGGGCCCTGATGATGCCTACCTGGGCAGAAGGAGCAGGGTCATCCAGGTCCTCTGTCCCAACCCATGCTCTGGTGCTGCTCTGCTGACTCTCTAAATCTGATGCTCCAGGCCTCACTTGAGTATCTGCCGAGATGACTACATTTCCTGATTACTGACCTTAACCCCGGGTCCTTGCATGACCTAGATCTTATCCGTTAGACCTTTTCCACGCTGGTGGATTCCTCAGGTCAGGCATGCGCACTCTTTTAGGCAAAAGTGTTGGCCATGCTATGGGTTAATTCTCTTAGTAATCCCACATAAATTCAAGTTACAAACTAAGCTGCCTCTATAAAGCAGTTCTGTATTTGCTTTCTTTTCTGCCCTCATTTTAGAAAAAAAAAAAAAAAAAAACAAAAACCTGAGAAACAAAAGTTTCAGTGTCTTGCCCAAAGCCGTGGAGGGAAGACCCAATGGGATGTTTGTTAGAAATCAGTATCTTTGCATGCCCTCACTCATTGTGGTTATCTTTGGATGCGTTGGGGTTTAAGTTCCTAATGTGTGACTTCTTTCACCTCAGTCTCCTCCTCTCCGATGTAGGTATACCGGAGCACCTACCTACTACTATTGCTGTGGACATTAAATGAGATAATGCATTTAAAGACTAGTGTGCCTGACACGTAGGATATTCCACACATAGAGCAACTTTTATTAGTGTGGGTGCTACTACTGTTACTACTTTTGCCATTATTCTTCCTCTCTATATAAACCTTTAAAAGTAAGTGTATGAACAGAGTAGCTCTTAATAACATATTTCTGAAGTAAATAACAGACAAATTATAGAAGATGGTCAGATGTTTGACAAAAATATTTTGCATAATTTCTGAATTTCTTACACATTTTTATCTATAAAAATTAAAGCCTATCTTGTGAATTACTGAACATTCAGTTTTTATAGGATAAGGTATATATACTGACTTATTTTCTATTCAACTTTATAATACTATTGATAACTATGTAGTAGTATGAATTATGTCTGTTATTAAGATGGCATCATTCATCCATTGAGGAGCAATTGTGTTACATCCTGAAACTTTCTGTTTTTCTTTTAAGATGTTTTTCCTTAGCTTCGTTGAGATATAATTGACATGAACATTGTAGATTAAAATGTACAGTTTGTAGTTTTGACACATTTCTGTATTGTAGCATGATTACCAGCACAACATTAACTAACCCCACTGTCCCATCACATACTTACTATTTCTTTTTTGTTTTGAGGACATTTTTTTAAAAGATTTTATTTATTTATTTGACGTAGAGAGAGAGCACAAGTAGGCGAGTGGCAGGAAGAGGGAGAAGGGGAAGCTGACTCCCCGCTGAGCAGAGAGCCCACAGAGGGTTTCATTCCAGGACCCTGGGATCATGACCTGAGCCGAAGTCAAACATTTCACCAATTGAGCCACCCAGGCACCCCTGCTGTGAGGACATTTAAGATCTACTCTCTTCACAATGTTCAAGTATATGATACAGTATTATTAGCTTTGATCATCATGCTTACATCCTAACATTTTGTTATAAAACCTAGAGAATAAGGAGAATTTTTTATATAACATCTACTAAAGTGATAAATAAATAAATTGAAATAATTACATGTTATTTATAATACGTGTCTCCACCTACTAGACTCACTTTTTTCTCCATCTTTCTGCCTGTCACTGATTGCATGTCAGGTTTATAGATCATCAAAAGTAGCTGTGCCCTGACCGCCTGCAGAAGCTTCAAAGGTTACATGTTCAAATCAATGTTAATAACTTCTTGGGAATAAAAGGTAGTAGAATACTGTCCAATAAGGTTCATTCTTTAGCAAGGTCTTCCTTTATGGTAAGTCAGAAGAGAAAAGCTATAAACTTCCTACCTCAACCTGTAAACCCCATTTTTTATTCTTCACTGTAAGCTGTGTAGCTGTGGCCTCCAGATGAACCAGATGGGTTAGCACTGTTGTTCAGATTTCTGGGCCCCACAGAGAAAATACCAAGTCAATTGTATGACTGATTTGTTTTTAACTTGGGCAAAATAAGAATAGGAAAGGAAATGTATTTTATGTTATACAGCTCTCTGGATAATGAACAGTGGATATTAAATTTATGAGAGTGCTAATAGGAAGTGAAGGGTTGCATTTCTTTTCATTTAGGATATTATTTTCTGTTCTTTGGGGGGTATGCATAGTTATTCACTTCATGGAAAAATGAAGCCTCAGGCAATCTGGTAAAAACCCCTCCAATTTAGAGAAATATTAAATATCTAGCCTCCTTCAGACATGATTACTTTTACAGTTGAAAGATTTCATATTTAAAGTAATCCTCTTTGTGAAGTCTTGTGATCCTGCAATGTGACCATAAACTTAATCAAAATCACTTTGTTAACAAAACACACTCAGTGGGTGCAAACACTAGTTAATTTTCTGTTTCACATAACTTGAAGCATATTGTGGCCCTGTTCAGTGAGGCATTTCTGAAATGTTGTGTGGCTGTTTTGGTAATCGCCATAATTGACTTACTCTCTTCCTTGTGATTCATCGTGCATTTTCCCCATAATTGTCAAATTGTGGCGTGTTATTTGATGAAGAACATGATGGCTTTAGTTGTCATTGGCCTCACATGTGACATATTTTTGTTGTTCTGCTTTCATGTCTCCAAAAATACCATTACTCACCATCAGATTTCACTGTATCTTGTGGGATTTTTCTCAGAGCAGTTCTTCACTCAGGTAAAGATGAGCTAGGAATTGGGGGGATTACTAGATCGATACATGCCATTTTAGATTACATTTTCATGGCAAGGTCCTTAAATACATTCAGGGACTATCTTAGTCATCATTAGACATGTGTGAACATCATACACATATGTGTGTGTGTGCACGCGTGTGTGCATGTGTATATGTGTGCGTGTGTGCTTATTTTAATCACCACTTACCATTTGCGTTCTGTGCACATTATAGCTCTCAGAAGATTGCACACACTTTTAATTATTGCTTTTTATCTGTCATGATGTTTGAATGATTTTACTGGACACTAGTAGAGTAGGAATGGATACAAGTAAATTACAACTTGTACCCATTTCCATTTGTCAGAAAAGCACTAAAGGAGAAGTAGAATACGGCCCGTTGCAAAACATTGTGATTTGGAAAGCGATTTTTGCCAAATTAGTATATGTAAATGGTCTTTGCTTCTAAGAAACTTTCTATGAGGGTTTTGCAGTGTTTATAATACAGTCAACTCATAAAAGTGATATGGTGTTGAGATGAATAGCAAAGTGTTTTCAGAATGATCGCATTCATTGTAGCTGTGACTGCGAGAGACATGTCTTGTATGAATTCCTTTTTGTTAGTATCAGAGATGATGGGTCTGATTCAGCAGGACTTTGAGTTTACATTTAAAGGGATTTGGCCCATGTTTGTAAATAAGTTTGGCAAAATTTAATATTGCTCACCTTGTTATTTCTCTTCCCATCCAAAATGACTGGCTTTATACTGAATTAGATGAGGTTTTCCTTTTAATTGTATGTGGACTTTATAATCTCTAATCTGGTCTCTGAGCATCTTTACGTAGCTACTCCTAATGCAATTTCATAATGGCTTAATGGAGGTTAGCCAAGTGTACTTTGATACAGAGAAAGCAAGATTGTTTTATTTTTTTAACCAACTGAGTTAGGGTTAAACATTTCCTGACATCCTCCTAGGATTCAGTAGGTAGATCCAACAAAGACAATGATCAGAAATGAAAACATCTGTTACAAGCGCAGGACTCATTTCATCAGACTCTTGGAGGAAAATCTCTAACAGCAACCTCTCACTCTTAAATTTCAGAAAAAGGAAAACAAGACCATTTTCTTTAGAGTGTTTAACAGCATAAGACTTCTGGGCTTACTGGTTTGTGACATATTCACTGAGTTTCATAGGCAGGTTCTGTAGATTTCCTGATCTCTTTCTTACCTTATGAAAAATGGTCTGGTGTTCTGTGGACACCACAGCTGTGATGATCCGATGGACAGCTACAGCGAGAGGGTGGGGTTCCGCAGGTGTAGTGAAGCTGAGTGCAGAGTCTGGAGGACTGTGAAATTGAGCACCAGGCCCTTCTCCAAGGGCTGCTTCCCGCAGGGGACTTAGGATAGCTGGAGCCTCTGAACTTGGGCTTCAAGTTCTTTTCCTCTAACTTTGTTGGGAACATGCTGTGTACTGTGGATGGGCATGAAGGGCCTGGTAAGACAGCAGGGGAATACTGTGGATTTTGTAACACATCCATTTTCCTAACAAGTGTGTAGCAATGTGGTATAGGACACAAATGCATCTCAACTGTGATTGTACAGATGTGAACTGTGTATGCAAAGCAGGTCACACCCATGTAAAAATGTATTTCTTTATAAAATCTAATTTCTAAGAGCAAGACAACTTATTTTGGGCCACCTTTATTGTTTTTGGGAGGTAAGCAGAAAATATACCTATGTGCTATCCATAGATTGATATTGATTAGGTGATTTTTGTTCAGTATTTAGGAAGTTATTATAGAAAATGTCTACTTTCCTCCATTGTCCCAAGCCTTTTTCCGCTCATATGTGGGCTAATGCATATGTAATTCTTTAGTTACAACTAATCTCTGGTAAAATGATTATCAGGGTGAGAAGGAATCCTTCTGTCACTGAAACATAGTGGTGACATTTTATTTACAATTTAATGTTATTTTGTGCTCCTGTGCTGCTGTTATATTTTCTGCTGAAAACAGGAGGTGGAACCTCAGACAGCACAGTTTCCTGATCTGCGTGATGTGGGGTTGAATTTGATGATGATATCAGTAGTCCCTTCTAAATCCACACAATTTTGAGTGCATATCTTACTGTGGAGCTGGATCATCAGCATTCTTCAGAAAACTATTCCTGAAAATTCTGAAGCATTTTGTTATTATACATATAGACTCTATAAAAATGCTAATATCATCACTGATTAATCTTTATTAAGACATCTTAATAATTAATTGAAAATGTAACTACTTTTTTGGAAAAAGAAAGCAACAGTTTGCATGTTGGAAGGATTTTGCGATTTCTTAAGCAGTGATTTCAGGACTATGGGAGCTCTTTCTCAGAATTATAGACAGAATTGGGAATATCCTCACATGTGAATGGCCATATGCACCATACTGTCCTTTTTTATTTTCCTCTCAGCCAAAAATTGTCTAATTCCCCTTTGCTGTGTACTCTAGAAACCATTATCTGGAAAGAACATGGCTGCTTCATGATCAAGGCAGACACTCTGTTGCTTCACCATGACCTCATTTATTTCCTCCCTCTGGAGGAGATGGAGAAGGGCTGAGTTGATCTTGTTCTTCACTTTTCTACTTGATCATAGAGCTCTGGATTGTCCTTGAGACACCCTGTCATGTATCCAGTATTCAACCACTTTAGCACATTTCCTACCTTCCATTCCTGTTTAACTTGTATTTCCTTTTTTTTAAAAAATTTGTTTTAGAGAAAGAGCACAGGGCAGAGGGGCAAAAGGAGAGGGAGAGAGAAACACAAGCAGACTTGGTGCTAAGCTCGGAGCCTGAATACAGGTCTTGATCTCATGACCTTGAGATCAGACCTGAGCTGAAACCAAGAATCAGATGCTCAACTGATGGTGCTCCTTAACTCTTATTTCTTAATATCACCATCCCTTTCAGGATTCCCTTGAAAATATCTGGAGGCCTCTTTCAGAATGTCCATAAAATTTTCCTTGTATCTTTTCATACTTTCTTTTCTAGTGTTATGGTTAAGCATAATTTTTATCAATTTACACTAAACAAATATATTGAAAGGAAGCAGAACAAAGTGGTTAAGAGTTTGGGCTCTGTAACCGAAGTAATTAAGTCTGTACTTCTGCTTTGCCTCTCATGAGCTATAAGTTCAGGTCACTTAATCTGGTTTACTTCATTTTCTCATCTATAAAATGAGATTAATAGTAGTACCTACTCCATTGGATTGTTTAAAAATTTAAGAGAATTAATATATGCAAAGTGACTAAGAACAGTACCTGATTCAAACATAGGGAGGACTCAATAAGTTCAAGCTCTTGTATTTAATTTTTAAATTTTATTTACTTGTATTACTCAGAAAGGGTACTGATCGCAGTTACTTATAATAACTTTTTATACAATTATACAGTATATGAAGAAACTTCATACAAGAAATCAAGAATCATTTGACATTCTTAGTATTTTTCTTTTCTCTTTTTAAAAGAGTTTATCCATTTATTCATGAGAGACACAGAGAGAGGCAGAGACACAGACAGAGGGAGAAGCAGGCTCCCTGTGGGGAACCTGATGTGGGATTTGATCCCAGGATTCCGGGATCACGTCCTGAGCCAAAGACAGAGGCTCAACCACTGAGCCACCCAGGTGTCCCTCTTAGTAAATTTCTAAAGCATTGCTCTTATTCCAATTTTATAGATTAGGAAAGTGAAGGTCAAGGAAGGTCAATGACTTACTGAATGTTGTGGCTAGTTAGTGTTAGACTGGGGTCTTTGTCCCTCATCATCTGACTCTTTTCTTTCTTTTTTTTTTTTAAGATTTTATTTATTTATTCATGAGAGACTCAGAGAGAGAGAGGCAGAGACATAGGTGGAAGGAGAAACAGGCTCCTTGCAGGGAGCTCAATGCGGGACTTGATCCTGGGACTCCAGGATCACTACCTGAGCTAAAGGCAGATGCTCAACCACTGAGTCACCCAGGTGTCTCATCATCTGACTCTGAAGTTGTTACATTATACCATGATGTCAAAATGCATCATAAATAAATATATTTTTTAGGGCAAAATGTATTCAGAGTTGTGCTCATCCTCTTCCCAGTAATGGGGCTTCCAGGATGTAGTGGATGCTCTGTTAAGTGCTGGACATCGGCCAGTGAGCAAGTCAGGCACAATCCTATACTCACAGTGGGAAAAGTACAGCTCACCAAGAAACTGGAACCCAGTATGATACTTGTTATGATAAAGGTTCTATGGGGTTTATGGTAGCCTTCAAAAGGTGTCCCTCTGACCAAGTATTTCAGCCCATTATGGAAAGCTACTCAGCAATATAAAAGGGATGAACTATTGATAAATGTACAAAATGCATAGATCTTGAAAACATATATTGTGTGAAAGATGACGGACCCACAAGAGTATATGCTATATGATTCCCTTTATGTGAAGTTTAAAACAGGTGAAACTAATCTACAATGACAGAAATCATGACAGTGGTTGCCTTGGCAGAGGATGGAAGAGGGGTGGGGGTGAAGCATGGTTGGGCAAGGACAAGAGGGAACTCTCCAGTAAAATAGAAATTTGTATATCTGGATGAAGGTGTGCATTATATGGTCATGTACTCATGACAGTTGTGACAATTCATCCAGTTACACTCAAGATCTGTGGATTTCACTATATGAATTGTACTACTGTTTTTTTAGTATGAAAAAATTTACATGAATAATTAAGAAAACAGTGGTAGTTATTTATTCAACTTGGCAAGCTCTCAATAGTAAACATAAAGTAGATGTACACAATATATGGCATTGTCATTATAGTATAATAGAGTATTTCTTTTTTTAATTTTTAATTTAAATTCAATTAAATTAACATATAGTGTATTATTAGTTTCAGAGGTAGAGCTTAGTGATTCATCAGTTGCATATAACATCTAGTGTTCATTTCATCAAGTGTCCTCCTTAATGCCCATCACCCAGTTACCCCATCCTCCCATCACCCCTCCTGCAACCCTCAGTTTGTTTCCTGTAGTTAAGAGTCTTTTATGGTTTGTTTACTCCTCTGATTCTGTCTTTATTTTTTCCTCCCTTCCCCTATATTCATCTGTTTAAATTCCATGTATGAGTGAAATAATATATATTTGTCTTTCTCTGACTTTTTTTGCTTAGAATAATACCCTCTAGTTCTGCCCATGTCATTGCAAATGGGAAGATTTCATTCTTTTTGATGGCTGAATAATATTCCAAGGTGTGCATATGTATGTATGTGTGTATGTATATATAAAAGTATATATTTCATGATTAAAAAATGAAGTAAATCCTTTTATGTATATATATATATATATATAGATATGTGTGTCTATACATATATATGTATAAATACACATACCACATTTTTTTTAATCCAGTCCTCTGTCTATGGTCATCTGGGCTCTTTCATATTGTGGCTATTGTGGACATTGTTGCTAAAAAACAGTGGGGTGCAGGTGCCCCATCAGATCAATATGTTTGTATCCTTTAGATAAATACCTAATAGTGCAATCACTGGGCCCTAGGGTAGCTGGATAGAGTAATTCAAAGAATACTTATTTTTTCTGGCAAGTAGCACATTACATGGACTACTCTTATCCACATAGGATCTGAATATGAAAGCACTTTGAGTTATTTAAAGTAATAAGAAACCTGCCATGTCTTGAGTTATTTGAATTTATTTAAGGGGAGCATTTCACGAATTTTATATGGCATATTTTATTTTATCCTATCGCAGATACTAAAGTTTTACAATGAAGTCCCCAAGCATGGACTTGACATTTTATTTTTTATGTTTTTTAAAACTATATACACAATAATAACCTCAGTTACCTTCTCAATTTTGACACCTAGTCCTGCAATTTCTACAGAACCTGATATCAGTTGTCTAACAACTCTGGGTATTCCACAGTAGCTTTGGGTCCTTGATCATCCTGTGATACTACTAGCATACTCATGTTTAAGCACAATTCTTTAAACATCTCCAGTTTCAAAGCAAAAATCTTTTGAAGATGGAAATGATCCTCTTTCTGTCAAACTTGTGTGTTTCATAATCATTAGGTCAAGTTCTTCATCTATTTTTTATGTAACCAGTAGATTTTCGTGGGATTTTCTTCCTTTTTAAATAATGGACATACTAGCAAAATAGATCAAACTGTGCCCAACATATTTTTGAATATATTATTATCTTATTATTATTTTGAGGATGGTGATAAGTGCTAATTAAATATGCTTCAGGATATTATACTAATAATTACGAAAATGTAGATTTTCCTGAGAAAGATACTCTTCCACATAATTTCAAGCCTATTATTTTAAATGGAACCTATTCACGTTCATTTAGCTATGGCTTAATTGGATTAGATCCATGTTTAGTTTAATACAAAAATTTTAATAACCTCTACTGAACAAAAATAAATCTTTGGGTGATGGGACACAATAAATAGCCTATAGGCTAAAGGCATGCTCTGTTTTGAAATGTAAATGATGAGTTGAATTACTTTGCAAGATCTGGGGGGGGGAAGGAATTTGGTTACTTTTTTTTTGTGGCAGAAAACTAAAATTCCTTGACTACCAGACAGATTGATGGGTTAAGTCATTTATTCCTTCACCATACATAGCTTTTGCTAAGCTTTAGGGGTTGAAATATAAATTAGAAATCATCCTTATCTCCAATGAGCTTAGTCTAGGAGATAGATAGGAGAACAGATTATAGCAAGTTAGTGTGATAATATTTTAATAGAAATACAGTGAACCTACAGAAGTTCTCTTCCTACATTGATTTTTCCAGGTAAGCTGGTTATCACCATCATACCATGGACTTTGGGAGTCCAGTTGTAATCACCTCCGCTTGAAGTATGTGTTTCTCTCTCCATGTGTTGTGTTTTGTGTTTGAGGGGAGAGAGAATAGAAGATCCTAGAGTTGGATCCAAGCAGTGAGTAGAGATCTGCTAGTTTAAACAAGGGGGATGGAATATTCCAGGCTAAATGAGCAGCATATTCCAAGGAAGTATGCTCTTTGTGTAAACCTTAGGCCCTTTAAAGACATGGTGAGAACAAGAGTGTGGAGTTGGAAAGTTGGGAGAGACAGCCAGGGACCAGATCACTCAAGACTTCAATTCTAGTACTTGTGGAAGGTCTTCTGTATTGCCAGGCACCGTGCTGAGCACTGAATATTTATTGGCGATTAATGCAGATCCCATCCTTGAGAGTGGGGAGCTTGCCATCAGGAGGAGAATGAAATAATACATGAATATGCAATAACAAACTGGTTAAGGATTAGGACAGAAAAGAAACAAAGTGGTGGCTGCCCTGATAGATCCTGGCTGTGTAAATCTCTCTTTGGAGACAACATTTGAATTGAGGTCAAAAGGATGAGAAGTCATCAGCTGGATATGGGTATTCAGTATCCGCATATATGAAGGACAAGAAGTGGAAATAGCTGTTTCATGAACTTTCCAGCCAGGCTGGAGGATGGTGGATTTTGGAGAATGAAAGTGGTTAAGATTGGGGAGAACTGGTCAGGGGGTGTGATGGCTTTGGTAAAGAAGTTGGATTTCATTTAAGGCACAATGGGGACTGTGGAAGGAGTCTCTACTGTAGGTAGAGGAGTGACATACTGGGTTTTTGTTTTAAAAAGATTGTAAAGAATAGATTGGGAGGTACAAGGGTAGACATGGGAAGGCCATTAGGAAGCTGTTGTATGTAGTAGGAGGACAGCTGGCAGTGGCAATGGAGACAGGATTTCTGGTGGATTAAGGGCAGGTAGAGGAGGAAGGACAGATACAAATGGAGAATAGATACAAGCTTTTGTCTTGAAATGATATATTTCACCAACATGAGGAGAGTTGGTGAATGAGCACGGTGGGAGATGGGGAAATCATTTTGGAAACCTTTAGTTTGAGGCCCCCAAGAAACATCTGAGGAGAGAGGGGTTCTATGTATGATAGAAGTCTGTCGGTGTGGTTGCCATCGAGATAAAAGTTTGAGAACATTAAGCTATGGGGTAGAGATGAGATCACCCAGGGATGTCATGAAGGGAGAGTCAGGGGGGCACAGAGTACTTCGAGATCAGGCAAAGGAGCTGGAAGTTTTAAGGAGCCCAAGAAAGAGCAGCCCGTATGATAGAAAGAAAGCCAAGATTGTATGGCACAATCAAATAGAGAAGATGGTTTCAAGAGGAGCCTGGGAAGTGGGCTGCTATGTTTAACAAGAGGAAGACAGAACACAGAGCATTATATATTTTGCTGGAGCATTTATTTGTTTTTACTTCAGCTATGACCAGGGAAACATTGGAGAGTTTGTTTTGTGCAGAGGACTGACCTGGCCAGAAGTGTATTTTAGAAAGATCACGATGTGGGCTGTGCGAACACTGAATATAGTTTAAGAACAAAAAATCTGTTCATCCTTTCTGCTTTTTAACCTGTTAAATTGCCTTATCTTAAAGTAAATGACAGCAGCACATGTAGTGGTTTTGGGAGATAGGGGACTTTGGGTTTTAAAGAACTGGATTCAAGTTCTTTTCCATGGTCAGCCCCAGGACCTGAGACAAGTTGCTTGGCTTTTGTCAACTTTAATTTCCTTATGTGTAATTTGGGGATAAAATATTATACCCCCCCCCACACACACAGGGAGGGTTATGAGGATTAATGCATTGTACAAATAATAATATAATAATATCACCTGTTATTATCATTGATACTGTATTGGTAAGCACGTGCACGCCTTTCTTAGGATTTCATCTCTGTACAGCATTGCATTTTGCCCTTCCCTTGTGGTAGTATTTTAACAGTATCCGTCAACAACCATAACCTTAACCTTCTATACAGGTATAAATGCAGTAATTCTAATTTCTCTGGGAGAATTTCCAAATTGTAGTGAGCACCTGGCTGTGCACAATTTAAAGCATACTTTCTCTGACAGAACACATGTTTATATTGGTTCACACTTTAACATTTTATCCTCAGTTCTTACAGTCTTTTATTTCTCAGTCTCTGTGAACTTTTATAGCAGTTAGGGTATTGGAACCTTGGCTGATGCAGACACTACCAGGGTGTGGGTAAATGTTTCAAAGGCAAAAGTCAAAGAGAACAGATGTCCTAAGTCATTGAGGAAACTGACAAAGACTCAACCTGATACAGAATTAAAAAAACATAAGAGGGGTGTAGCCTCTTGTGTATTTAAGGAATAATGGAAGCTGAAAAATGCTTACTAAGCAAAACAAAAAACAGAAACAACTATAAAACATCTTTTCTAATTTTTAAAGAAATATATTTATTTATTAGAGATAGAAAGAGAGAGAGAAAGCAGGAGCCAGGGGACATGAGGCAGAAGGAGAGGGAGAAGCAGACTCCCCACTGAGTGGGGAGCCTGACGTGGGGCTTGATCCCAGGATGCTGAGATCATGACCTGAGCTGAAGGCAGACACTTAACTGACTGAGCCACCCAGGTGCCCCCATTTCTTCCACTTTTACCATGACTTTCATGTTTGTCTAAATTTTGGCAACAAATCCCCCAACTGCATGTATGTCAAAATACATTTTAAATTATAAACATCTATAAGCTATTGGCAAATGTTAGTAATATCTTGTAATTAAATATAATGATTTTTTCCTTTTATCTCTGTTATTACAGAGAAAAAAATAAAATTTCAGAATACCTAGAATGTTGCCTCAAAAACAATGTTGTCTTTTGTGATTTGTGCCTTTGCCTATCTCTGTTGGCTACTTTAAGAAACTTGACATAAGGACACTCAATTGTCATGGGATTGACAATTGTCATTGTTCTATTTTTATAATAAGCTGGTTTCCAGAATATATCATTGTGTGGACGAGAAGAGCAAGGCACGGAGGAACCCACATGTGATCTTTCTTTCAGCTCATTTTGTGTTCTGATTATATGTCAGGTAAAAAATTATCTGGTAATTTTAGCTATCAAGAACTTCATCGTATTATGTCACAAAGGAATCTGGCCCTGACTAAAACTTTCCCAGCTAGTTTTATTGAAAACAATGAAAATGTCACATAGAAGGTTAATATGTGTTCCAAGATTCCCAAAGAGCTTTTGTATTAGACAGCTATGTTAATGTAAAATATAAATTAATATATTATTAAAATATATCAATATAAAATAAAATATAGATGTTTTATCAGAAAGAGTTTTTATGTATTTTATATATTCCATTTATCCAAATAGTCAAATATGTGGCAATTTTTTTTAAATAAAAACGATTCTTACTTAACAAAGGAATGGTCAGGACCCAGAAAGCTTGATATTTTATAGGTCATCAAAGTTAGTGATTTATTTTATTCCTAACAAGGTTAAGGATAATAAGATAATGTGTCCCTTCATCTTGAAAGTTCAGCTCCTGTTAAACTCTCACTTCCTAGCATTTTATGCCTTGTTCTGGTGTAGTGATATTTCTTATTTAACACGACAAACATTACAATTAGTGGGCTGTGTCCTTTCCCTCCTTTATTACAGGATGCACTGTTCTAAATGAAAACAGGGGTCCTATGAGGAGTAATTGTTTAAATCTGTTGTGAACCATTCTGTGCTTAGGATGTTTATAGTTTATTACTATAAAAATACCTGAATGTGTCCCTGAGAGGTAAATTTGCAATGATCAGACACAAATTAATAATTTGTCTGAAATTTTATGTCATAAATGTTTCATTATCAACAAATATATTTACAAGAGGGAGTGATATTGTAGGGAGCACATCTGAGTATTTGGTCTTTTACTAGAGCAGATGAGTAATAATGCCAATTCAGTGGATCTGGTCTTTGAATTCTGACAGGTGAGTTTATTGGCTGTGTGGCTTTTGTCAGACTGATGTCTCTGGATCTTTTTTTTTTTTTTTTCATCTGTAAAGGGAGAATAACCACATCTCAGAATTATTATGAAAATCAGAGAGGGCAGCCCGGGTGGCTCAGCGGTTTAGCGCCGCCTTCAGCCCAGCGGGTGATCCTGGATGGAGACCCAGGATCGAGTCCCACGTCGGGCTCCCTGCATGGAGCCTGCTTTTCTCCCTGTGTCTCTGCCTCTCTCTCTCTCTCTCTCTCTCTCTGTCATGAATAAATAAATAAAATCTTAAAAAGAGAGAGAGAATTAATAGAAAAGCTCTTGGAACAGACTATACCTGACCTATAATAGGAGTTTACTAGGTTGTTGTTTATTATTAGAAACAACAGCATTACAAATAAATGTTTTTAAACCTTATTAAGCCTCATTTTCTTCCCCTATTAATTCCCTGACTATCTCTTAGAATTTTAGAGAGTAAAATAAGGTAAGACATAGAATATACAAAAATATAAAATTATTGAGTGGGCATACAAATGCAAAGTGCTATCGTTATTTAGTATTAGGTGTATAATTTTATATTTAAAAATAAAATCAATTAAGATGATAGATTCCAAAGTAATAGATTGATGTTTTAGCTAATTGATATCAAAAGTCTTAAAATTAAAATGGACAATTTTATTTTAGTGTTTTAGGTTTTATTTTTTTAAAGATTTTATTTATTTATTCATGAGACACACACACACACACACACAGAGGCAGAGACAGAGACAGAGGCACAGGGAGAAGCAGGCTCCATGCAGGGAGCCCGATGTGGGACTCGATCCCGGGTCTCCAGGATTACACCCTGGGCTGCAGGCGGCGCCAAACCGCTGCGCCACTGGGGCTGCCCAGTGTTTTAGGTTTTAATTTACAATTTTGCTCAGGCTAATATGCCCTGAAAATATTTATACTAAACTTCCCATGCCTCAGATAATAGCCAGGCACTTAGTTTGGAAGAGCGATGTGTACCAAAACTTATATTTAATGGTATTGATGATGTTTAGTCTTTTAAAAACCTCTGAGCAACTCATTCAGATTCTATTTGTTCCAAACTCCTATCTTGGTAATTATTTCCCACCTGGTCAGAGTTGTCAAGTGTTTTGGAGTGAAGTCTGGTTGTCAGAAATCTTGAAATTCTACCACTGAGTCTAGGAAGAAAACAATGATTATTTAAAATCAAAGCTTGATATTAGGACAGAAGCTTAACCAACTAACTCTCCACTTCCATAATCAGTTTGCTTATTGGGTGTTTTAAGAATTCCACTGTTCATATTCTATGACAGTTATTTTAGGTGTATTTTCTATAACAAAACACAGGATGAGGGCATCAGCCTTCTTTTAGTATTCCTGAATTAAATAAAAAATAGGAATATGAGTGATTTACTGATACTTTCTTGAAAATCCATTGGATATGGAGCTGAGTGTCCTATTACTAAGTTTACTAAAACTTGTTGTTCAGAGTTATTTTTATTTTTGTTTTTTAAATTTCTAAAAAGATGTTATTCATTTATTCAAGAGAGAGAGAAAGAGGAAGAGAGCATGGGGGCGGGGGGGAGAAGCAGGGAGTTCCATCCCAGGACCCCAGGACCATGCTCTGAGCTGAAAGCAGACTCTTAACTGACTAAGCCAGCCAAGCATCCCAGAGTTATTTTTAATAAATAAATTAAACTAACACGAGGAGTGTCCCATAAAAATGGAGTTACCCTGTCACCAAACCATGTCACTAACATAAAATAGCCTTCAAAATTAAGCCTGTAATCCATACTATAGCTTCATCAAGCCCTGCTAAAGCCCATTAATAAAATGGATCTATAATGTTTCTCCATCTATTCTGCTTGCCTTAGTAATGATAGGCAATAAATGCTAGGATTTTTTCCATGTAAACTATGCCTGTAGTACAAATGTATCTGAAGCATAAGTTTACAAAGAAATGATAATGAAAGAATTAATAAGATGTAAGAATTGTCTTGTGTTCTTTGGAAGGTAGAGGAAAAATCATTTTTGGAAAGGGCAAGTACTACTGGATAGATTCCTTCCCCCCTCTTCCAGAAGAGCCTTCAAGAGAGTGATATTTATTTAAAAAACTGAACTTGACTAATTTAAAATGTTGATATGGAAGGAGTACATATTCTCTAATTTTGAGAAGGATTTGTGCCTTTCGCCTATCTCTAATAAGGTAACAGATGTAGTGTTAATTTAGTTGAGTTATACTTTCTCTATGAGTTTGCTAACAGAACTTGACATAAAAGCCTTTGTGAAGAAGCTTGATTGGTTTGGTTACCATGGCAACACGGTTGAATGGAAGAATGATTTCCTTTAGGAACCTTTCCTAAATGCTGTTTTGTACCCTATAAGGAAATCGCTGGCTTGTCATCCCTTGTGAGGAGGTGAGAAGAGATCATTTCGAGGGTCAACGTAGTGTCTTGTGTTTATAGATTATCCTCAGCAATCAAAAGACTGCTTGGCCCACTCACTTTTTCCATAGCTGAACCAATTCTGCTCTTCACTATACTGTGATGATAGGAGACTTGCACAGACCTTTATGTCTTGAAAAACGCGAAGGAAAAACTGGTTGTAGACCTACAATCATATCCTGTTAAGTGCATTTCCTAAAGCTAACGTCTGTTATGGATTTTTAATTCTCTGCTTATCTTTGTTTGAAATTCTGCAATTTATCAATAATTTGTCCTGTGAGTGATGTTACTGTTTTGAGGAGACAAAAGGGGTTTAACCAACAAATAGATCAGCAGGGGCTTCATTTAAAATCTTTAGCGGTGGTTTGGTATTCTGGAATTACTATAAACCCTAAGGCTTACATTTGAGATTTCCTTTGTTATGGGGTAAATGTCTGCTCCATTAGCACAGCAATTGTGTACAAAAATGCATCGAATCAGTCAAGTACCACCATAGGGTGTTTTCCAGTGGTTAAAACAGGCTAATGGTTATTTCACTTGTACATTCAATAATAACAGCAGTAAGGCCTATTATAACTATTTTTCTAATCAGCCACATGTTTGTAATTTTTCATTTTCACTCCTTGGTTTAGGTCCTTGGAATCAGATACTTCAAAATAGACTTAATAGCTTTAACTAAAGAATTGTATCAACATTGTTGATGCCAGTAATACAGACACTCAAAAGTAGTTTAGGAATAATTTTGTACAGGGAGTGAGGGGGGAAAAACATACAACCTCACACTGATATGAATTATTTTAAAGATTGCAACACAGGGGTGCCTGGGTGGCTCTGTGGTTAAGCATCTGCCTTTGGTTCAGGTTGTGATCCCTCAGGGAGCCTGCTTCTCCCTCTGCCTATGTCTCTGCCTCTCTCTGTGTCTCTCATGAGTAAATAAATAAAACCTTAAAAAAAATAAAGACTGCAACACATAGTTTCTAACTTTTCAACACATGATTAATAACAAAATTCATATACAATGCTATGAGGTAATTCAGTTAGAGTTGTTATTTAATTTTGATGAGCAAATATTAGAATTGAGTCTTTGTATTGACTTCTAGTTGCTCATTTTCAGTTTTTAAACCAATCCTTTTATCTGAGCTATCTGGAGTGCTCCTGACAGTTAAGCTATTGAAAAAGATTGGATCACATTTTGAGTCTAACTCACCTCAAATATTTATTACTGTGTATCTTGGATTGTGTGGATTATCTTGGAAAATAGATGTTTCAGAAGCACATCATTCTCTGTGATTAAAGGTAAGCCAGTTAAGTTGATGACTGTAGAAATGGCAGAAACATCGTTTAAGACTGAGAAACAAATTATATCAGATGTGGAGTTTTCATATGAGTGATTCACTCTCTCTTCTTTCCACATTATTCTCATTGCCCCTTCCCTCAATAAAAATGAAGAAAAAATTAAAAGAAAAACCAAATTCTATAAAGCCCCTGATAGCCCCTTTAAAGGTGGGATGTGGTAATTCCTATACATCACCAGGACTGGAGCCATGAGAAAACTGAGACAGATGTGGCCATATTTGAGAACGAAATTTATTGACTAAGATAAGTTTTGGGGACAAAATTGACACATTTACTCTAAGATATAATCTATTGAAATGAGCACTGTCCCCGGAAGACTATAGATGCTCACGGAAGTAGAACTTTCGGTTCAATGACAAAAGCCTTCCCCTTCTAAGGTTGAGAATTTATCTTCTCATGTGTCTTTATTATTTCTGTAGACTCAGTATATCCCCTGTATGATCTGTTCTATGTTTGTGTGTTTGTGTGTTTGAATACCATTCCTCCAGTTAAGAACTTCCCTTCTTAATCTTTATTAGTTGTGCTTACTTAGGCCACTGTATACTCTGTCCCACAGTTGATTTTGTGTTCTCCAAACCCATGTTCTTGAATGCCTAGTCCCTGGATGTCTGAGCTCTGTTTCACTCACAGTTTCAGTACATTTTTACTAAATTGTGCCATGTAGGTTTCCCTCCCTGGGTATTTCTTCTTTCTGGCTGTCTTAGCTGCCTTTGGCACTGCTAATTTCACTCTTTTCAGGACATTCCTATTGGCCTTAACTCCGGGTGGTCTGTCTCCCTGATTCTTCTGGTTCCCTGCACATTCCTTCTTTGGTTTCGTCCTTATCTTCCCACCCTTGCATCTTTTCTCCACTTAGAGCAGTTCTCCCACAAGACATTCCCGTGAAGCCTTATCCCTCTCACTCACTCATTCTGTACGGCGCTTCTCCATTTCCTGTGTTTAAAATGACCACATGTGCAGAAGATGCCCTGCTCCATATTTTTAACCTTGACCCTGGATGAATTGGAGACATTAAGTCTTGAGTTTCAGGACAGCACTCCTAGATTTTTTTTTTTTTTTGAACTACATGAAGCCATTTTGCATATGTGTTGTTTATTTTCAGTTCCAAATCAATAAACTTTTATTGAGTATCCATTATGTGTCAGGTGATGAGCCCAAAGAGGCACAAAGGCACATCATCTATGGCCCACACCCTTTCAAAGGTGAACACTTAGATGGCAAACAAGAAATAAATCTGATTATACTATAGTATTCTGATACAAAAGAAGGCTGAGAGCACTGTCCACGCATCTAGGGGAAGTAGGTAACTCAGGGACTAGTCAGTTACATCCAGGAAATAGGCATTCAAGAACCCTGAGAGAGGGAGGAAAAAAGATGGACTAGGATCAAGGAAGTGTTTCAGACAAAGTCTTAAGCTCACTGTGATATTCAATGCTCTCTCTGTTGTTATTTCCTTTTAGGCCATCTTTCTCGATAAGTGGATCATTTTTGTAATGTTGGTAACCAGAATCTGTCTTGCTTAACAGAGTATCCCTGGAACTCAGCACTGCCTCTTAGATCTTGTACTGAAAATGATGGGAGAAGGAGTAGCACACGTCGTACTTGTTCCCTGAGAGGCATTAGGTTTGCAGCTTCTTTTTCAAGCATTTGAGGTCATTATGAAATCGATTTTGTATTCCTCAATGACTGGCGACTCCCTCCTTCTTCCTTCTCTCCCTGCCCTCAACCCTTCCTTCTAGTCTGGTCTTATATGTGGATTTAATAGTGGTGCTAATTATTCCACATCCCAGGTCATTCATGAAAATCGTCTGCCAGAGCATTGTCCAGAATTGACCAAAATGGAGCCCCATTTGTTATGCTCTCTCTGAGGCTGACACTTTTTCCATCGATAGCTCCTTGCCAAGCATGACCTTCCTGCCATTTCATAGCTATGCAGTGTGGATCCTATTTTCTCAGGTTATTGATGATTATGTCAGGAGGAACAGAATCAAAAGCTTTGCTAAAATCCAAATATAAATTGTCTCTTGCTTCTTCCCCTTGATCTACTGGGCTAGTCACTTCATCAGAGAAGATTAGATTATTTTGACACGACTGAGTCTGTACCACGCTCCCTTAGTTATTACTCAGTACTCTGTTTTCTTGAAGATGTGCACAACTAGATTTTTTAAGCCATGTTTCTGAGGTTATTCCAAGATCGTAACTCTTTTTTTTTTTTTTTTAAGTTTTGTATATCTTATTAGCCTCCATGCCCCACATAGTCCTCCCAAAAGTTTGTAATGTTTATCACCTTGCAGTGGCATGGCTAGTTCCTCTAACTGTTGAAGGTCAATATGGACTAAAGATTGGAAGATTAGAATGAAGTTGATTTAAAAGACTCATCATATTTTTTCCACCCTCTTGCTCCTTTCGGTTAATCTTTCTTATGGAGTTACTCATCTATCTTGCAGAATATATTAGGTACTTTTATCATTAAAAGATGATATAAGAGTAAAAATAGTAGGTAAGAACTAATGGACATAGGTTACCAAAGGAGGGTTTTAAAAAAATGTTTTCAAAGTCATCACATAGAAATTTTACCCAACTATTTCTAGTTCTATAAATGACCTTTTTAACCAAGATGACCAACTTATTTTTCTCTAATAACCCATTTATATAGATTTTATTTATATTTAAAAAATTATATATATAATGTATATACTATATATATACATATATAGTATAAATTATTGCAAAAAATAGTATAGCAAGTCTGTAACACAGGGCACCTTTTTGTATTTTGTATATCCTTATCCTGTGTACAGGGATGAAAGTGTGTTGGGCACACTTTCATTGTGTCTTAGGCTTTGTCTAGTGTGTATTTTAGTTTTTCTGTTTTGTTTAAACCACATGTAGAAAGAGGGATAGAAATATTCATCCAATTCGACCATTTGTGTTGAAGTACCCACTCAGTTGGTAAGACAATCCTCTATTTTTATTGGAGTGTTCCCAAATCCTCCCACCTATATCGATCTCTCTGAAGCTTCCCTATGGAGATCTGTCACTCAGGCTGCCATCTTCAGGTCTCAGCTAGACCAGATGTCTTTCAAGGGAAAGACTGTGAGAGTCTCAGAAAAAGGTACAAATATCAAGACAGATTTTATATAGGAAAGACAGTGAATTTCTAGGTCACATATAATGAAAATTCAGCTTCAGTAGTAGGAAAAGATAAAACTGAATTATAATTCTTTTGTTTTTCTGGGGGCAAATGTAATTTTTTCTAAACTTTTTATTAATATGAAAAAGTATATATGATGAGATCTTATAATTTTAACAGTGGAGGCAGTGGAGGAAACAAAGTTCATCTTTGTCAGTGATTAACGTTTTTGAGTCATAAGGCCCTTTGGGGCAGGAGTTGAGAAATGATTGCTTTGTTCCTTAGTGACCTTAGGACTGTTTCTCCTGATTGGGTTTGGGTTATACTTGTAGCTAAGAGAGCTCTATTAAAAATTAAATTGTATTTGTTTGTTCAGTCCCACAAGTACTAATGGGCCTTTTCTGTGAACTGATTCAGTCCATCGATTTTTATTGAACACCTATCTTAAACTAGATTTGGGGAATGATGAACAGGTACAGCATCTCTCCTCACTGTCACAGTGGAGGGCACCAGTAGACACTGCCATGAGCCATGAAGGGTGCAGGGCAGTGGTGTGCATGCTGACCTTATGGTGGGTGGAGGAGCTTCACTCTAATGGGCTTTGCTCTGGGAGGTAGTCAGGGAAGGCATTCCTCAAGATGAAGAGCAGATGGAATCCATAAGCCAAATCAAGCCTGTGCTTGTTAGTTGTTGGGCTGCCCTATACGAGCAGTGTTATTAGTTGCTGAGATTGTTGCTTTTGGTGCCGAAAGTCACATCTCCTCCGTTACATCTAATTTCAGTCACAGCTGTGATCCCGTGAATGCTGACTGCAGCCCACCTCGGGCACACTTGTCTTTGTCAGGGCTTTCTCTCAAACTGAGGGAGCCACTCAGTGCTTTGGCAGGTACAATTGAGAAGTATAGGAGCACTTAACCAGTAAAGGACTGGGCTGGAGGATTAATGCCCTTGCTTTCCATCATCCACAGGGAAGATTCTTGGAGCCATTCTGTAGTGTGTCCCTGAGGCCAATGGGATGTCACTAGCACCCCCCCCCCCCCACTTGGTTGGTTGTGATGCCTTCCATGCCTTACTTTCCTTGCTCCTGTCCCTTGGAATCATTTCCCGAATGAATTACTTGCAAGTCTTTATCTCAAGCTCTAATTTCAGGGGAATCCTAATAAAAGCAGTTGGAACATTTAGGAATTTAGGGGTGGCAAATAAAAATTCAGACTTCCACTTCTCTTAAAACACTGAAGGCTCGGTAACCCTGAGAGCAGTTTCCTTATGGCAACAGTCAGCTGGGGCTGAGGAGGGACTGTTGATTACAATGAGATAATCTGAGCTCATCAATCTACCCTAATCCCCATCCAGTCTGAGTCTTTAAAATACCTGCCGAGGCTCTGGAAGTTTGGGAAGCTGGAGACCCGGGATAGCACTTAAATGGAATCTTTCAAGAGTAGGTAGGAGTTGGCCAGGCAAAAAATGTATCTGCATGGTGAAGATAACATTACATCAAAGCTCAGGAAATGGGTATATTATTTATACCTTGGCAGGATTGTGTGTGTTTGTGCACTTGTACACGTGCACACAAAATAGTCTCCCTTTTCCTTTTCAAAGTTACTCATACTGTGGTAAAGGGTGTAGCATTCAGTAGAGTCATGCAATTCTGGCTTTCTCTCCAAAACAAAACGAAACAAAATACATGACTATCAACACTGATTAATTGGATCGTTATACAAACAACCCTACAGTAATAAACACCCATTGTGTGGCAGTCAGGCATATGTTTGTCATACCCATTAGGGGAGCACTTGGGGCCCAGAGGACTGATGAATTGGCCCACATTGTCTTACTACTACACAGCTGTCATAGCAGCTCTGATAGCAGGTGATAGTTCTGCAAGAGCATGTCAAATTGGTGCTTATCTGTTATGACATCTGTTGATGGAAACTCCCTTTTAGGTTTGATCCAGACAATGACCTTGATATTCCTGGTGTAGAATAAAGGCTCACAATTATTGTTTTAAGAAGGAGAGACTTGTAGCTTGTGCCTCACACCTGTCATATCAAATTATCAGGCTGAAACTGATAATACAATGAACACTGGTTCTCAACAGTGTTTTATCTGTTGGATTTGTACACACATTAAACCTTCCTCCAGCTATCTTCTAGAAATCCATTGAGATAATATGCAGTCACCACCCAGAGTTGCAGTTACGTGCAGAGTCTCTGGCTGCAGAGAGTAACATCTGTTTTAGGAGGAGATCCTTGAGAACTAAATCTTTAAAAAGTGGGAAAACATCCATGGTTGAAGTGAGAGTTTGTGCAAACTTCTAGAAAGAGTAAATGGAGGGAAAACAGAACTTTGAGAGAGACGGTCAGAATTGGATTACTGACTGCACTTTGAGGAATATAAGATTCTCAAAGTCACTAAGTCTGGGATATGCAGTTTTTTTACCTGTAAGATGGAGGTGCTAATACCTGGCTCCCTTACACTGTACATCAAGGATTATAGGAAATCTGGAAACATATTTTTTGGTTGGTAAAGAACTGAATAAACATAGCATAGTGGTGGTATTATTTTATTAATTAGAACATACAGACATTCAAAAAGTTCAAGTGTGAAATTTAAACAACTACTGTTTTCAACTTTTATTTTGTAGAGATAGATGAAGCATAAGAAGCTGGAATGTGCGTTAGCCAGGCAGGAGATCTGGTTTCAAGTCCAAATAACATAACAACTAGTCTGACCTTGGACATGTCAGTTTTGGTCTTTGTTAGCCTCATTGGCTTGTGGTCTCTTAATTTTTCCCTTCCATCCTCTAGTTCTCTGGGTAGTGGCTCCTTCTGCTAACCTGGCCACTGGAGCACTCCTGTTCCATGTCTCAGTGTTAGTCTCGTCTCTCTGTGATTCTGCAGTGCACACATTCTGCTACTGTCTAAGTTGATGGTACTTACTTGCATGTCAAGCATCTGGGGAGCTCTTTGAAAATGCATATTCTATGACACTGCATTCAGAAAGTCCAGTCAGGGTCCCAGGAATCTAAATTTTCATAAGCATCCTTTGAATTTCATGCAGGTGGTCCTTTGAAAATCATTGGTTTAGAGCATACATATTTTTCATATTTTATAAAATTGAATAATGATTTATAAAGCCAAAAAGGTTATAGTTTTGATTGCTTTGTATTTTGAATTAACTCTACTGGTTTACTTGTAAACTAAGTTAACTTTATCATAAATACATTGGGCCAGCTGTTAAGATTATTGAGTGTCTCCAGGGTTTACTATAGCATCCTAAGTCTTCATATACTTAGTAATATTCTTTCTGTTTGCTCCATGAAAGCAAAAAACAAATGAGCCAACAAGCAAAATGCAAAAGCAATACATAGTTTCAAAGTTCTCCTGGCATGTAGATCTTGTGTGTAGTTGGAATTTTATTACTGTCATTTTAGAATGAGTGAATGTAGAATTGGTGGGGTGCTTTCCCCGAAGTTGCCCACCATGAAAAAATGGTGATATGCTGTTGGCAAAGAGTAGGATTCTGGTGAAGGGAGGGAGCAGGAGCAGGACTATGGTTGCTTTGGGTTAGCTTGCAGAACATTTCCCTTTCACTAAAGAAACCCTTCTCCAGCTGTATAGTAGCATCCTTTACTGGACCCTTTTGTACTTCCAAATCTCAAATCAGTTAGAGATGTGGGCAGGATGTTGGTGAGAAAAAAAAAAAAAAAAAGGCAAAACCAGAAGATGCTGTTGGGTTTAAAGTCATATCCAAGGTGAAGAGCAGAGGGAAAGCAATTGGGAGCTTTCAGCTTTCACCACTTCCTGTGGAACGTGTGTGCAGAAATATGCTGATTTCCATTTTATAGAGCAAATGTGTCCCCAAGCACTGGTTGAAATGTAGGTTTCAAAGTTGTGTAGAGTTTTGTATACTAGAGTGTGCTAGAGTGTTCAGTAGCATGCAGCTTCCGTGTAGATCTCTATGCCTGGTCACATGCCCACGCCACTTGTGCCCACTCCCATTGTGTATTTCATTAAGGGAGGCACACGTCTTGGGTAAAATAGAAGGACTGTGCATGCAAAACAAAATTCAACACAGGAGTGGACCACATTTGTTGGAATTATAGGAGGATGAAGTTCTGAAGAACTGTGGGCGACTTTTCGTGTTATCTTTCATGAACTTATTTAAAAGAGGAGTGATGAAGGTATGAGGTGAGCCCTGACCAGATCCATATTAAAAGGCAGAAAGCCTTTTAAAAAAGCCATTCAAAATTCATTAACCATTTTGAAATAAAATTACCCACACAGAAATCTAATGAAACTTTCCAAATAATAGTTCAGCTCTCTCCTAATGTGTAGTTGCTTTGTTTGTGTGATTATAGTGATTACAGTGCTCATTAGTACTGACTAGGTAGGTGCGGTGGTTCCTATCTTCACATGAGCTGTAGTCTGTGAGTGCTCACAGCTTCTATTTTCATCTTTAAAACCTCACTTCCCACTTATTTCGGTGTCAGCAGCTCTTCCCTTAACATAAATATTTTTGTCACTGTGATTGTGATGTAACAAAGGCATTCATGGGTCCTCCTGCATCTTAGTTGTCCTGGTTACTCCTGTGACAGAATTAGGTTTTTATTTCTATCGACTAAGTTATATCAGTGCAAATATATTTCTGGCACCATTATAGTAAATCTCAGTTCAGCAGCCAAAAGGAGGGAGCATGTTTGAATACTTAATTTGAGCAAAGTGGTTTTTAAAATATGTTTTTAAGAGTAATCCAAATATCTCTTGTATCAAAATGCTTTTAATCAGATGGAATGGAATGCATAAAAGTCTGAATAGAATCTCAATGTGTTAGTTACAGAAGAGCGATCTCTTACGCCAGCCAAAATGCTAAATTAAAATGCTGATTGCATTAAACATATATAGTTAATTTCAAGAAGGCTTTGTCATTACTTGCCTGATATTTGCAGGTAATCTCAAAGCACGCACTCTTTAAACTGCATGACTCATAGAAGTTACAGTACCAAAGAGTAAAGCGATTTTGTTTAAGTGTGGCAGGTACTATTTAAATCTCTGGAAATTTTCTGATGAGAGGTAGGTTTGAATCTGTTCATTACACATGAATATCAGTTCTGTGTTTTACAAAAATTACATGTTTATAGTTTGAATTTTAAAACCATCTTGCTGGTGGTGGTGTCTGGATTTTATGAATCTTTGAAAATAAAAGTGTGGTATTTATATGCACATTAATATCGTCCAGTTATCTCCTAAAGTACCAAAAAAAAAAGCACATGCAGTCATAGCATTGACGTCCAAAAAGATTTTCCTTCTCTGTCTTTGTCTATTCATATTTCTGTTGTTGTATACCAAATTGAGTTTATAGTCCTTTTCCAAAATTGAAAAGTCACTTTCTTTTCATGATTATTGTATGAAGGTGACTGGCAGAAGATTATCATTTCTGGAATTAGGGTTGGATTACTCTGATGTTTATGCTGCCTTCAAGAATGTGTAGTTTTAGAGAAAGACCACCAGGCTTGAAGTTTTATGAATTTCAATCCTAGCTCTATCTTGCTCTGTGGACTTGAGCTGGTCATCTTTTCTAAGCTGTACTTTCCTTACTATAGTTTGGATTATATCAGCACCATCCAATTATTACAAAATGGAGCTAGGCCCAGAAGGAAGGTGATGTTGACTCATTTTCTTTCAGTCTTCATATTTTTCTAGATAATGTCTGTAGCATGCAGTATCCTGTAGAATGCTATGACTCTGATCTGATGAGCACAGGTCTCATTTAATGAACAGAAGTCCAATGGAACTTTCAGCAAGTAGGGTAGTATAGTTCCTTCTGAGTCTCCCTTTCTTTTCCTTCTGTTATACAAAAAGAAAATGCAGCTCTAATTGCATATAGTCATCAGGAAATTTAGAATAGGCTCAAGATATTAGAATATTGGGAGGTGTTAAAACACCTCATTGGCCAACACTGTCCATTTTTATAGGCTTCTCTGTCTTCTTTACCAGACTTTGAGTTTCCTATGGCCGAGGATCATGGCTCAGTCACTTATTTCTCCAGGACACTGCCAGAGAGCCACCACACCGGGCCTATGACATTAGAAAGAAGTAGAAGAAGTAGTAGAATATATTTCGATTCAGAGAAAGTTCATGCCACTTGTTTGTCTCCAGTCAGGATAGTTCATTTTAAAGTCTCTTGATTTCAAACATAAAGAAACAAATACTAAAGGAACAAACATTTAGTGTAAGCTTTAGAATATTTTTTTTAGCAATAAATGGGTTTTTGACACGGCTTTCAGGTAGGAGGCTTTTTTTCTCCTTTTTCATTCAAAAAAGTTAATATGAACAGACCTACTAAAAATGATCTCATAATTTTGATAATATAAATACAGATGTAAAGAAGTCAGAGGTTGAATGTAAAATGTTACAAGATATAATTGGTAACAGGATTTGGAAAGAGTAGGTTATTGAAGAGAATGTCAAAAATCTTCCAGGTGAATTTGATTTCCTCATTGGCAAAACTAATTCCATTTGATTTTAGAAATCATTATAAGCTGCTTATTCCTGCATGTAATTAAATTAAAGGGTAAGCCTAATAACTATAGTATATGTTTTATTCATGTTATCTGAGGTGTGCATTTGTTCAGATCAGAGAAAAGAAGAAAATTTTTCCACACACACTTTTGCAGGATAACTATTCATGAATGAAGATCATGGCTGCCTTGGGCTGAATGTCCTCTATATGCCTGTTCTGTTACTTAATCCTCTCGACCATTATGTTCTGCGGGGAAGTGTGACTGTTGTCTCCATTTTAAGGATGATGAAACAGAAACTGAAAGAAATTAAGTACTTTTCTCAAGACCAAACAATTGTTAACTGTCAGCTCTGGGTTGCAAGGGCCTTTCCTGAATAAAAGCAAATGTCCTTTTGGACCTTTGGACCTACAAATTCACCTAGAAGAAGGAAACTAGAATTTGCAATTGGAAAAAATCCACTTTTAAGAGCATCCTGCTGGCAAGGGAGTGGCTATTTTTCACGCAAATCCTGGTTTCCCTCAGGCACCCACAGTCCTTGCAAGTACAGTGATGCCCCCCATCTGTGGGGGATCAGTTGCAGGGTATGTCTGAAACCACGTATAGTACCAAATCCTATATACTATCTTTTTTCCTACTTATGATGAAGTTTAATTTATGAATTAGGCCCAGTAAGAGATTAACAATAGTAACTTGGGGATCCCTGGGTGGCTCAGCGGTTTGGTGCCTGCCTTCGGTCCAGGGCGTGGTCCTGGAGTCCCGGGATCGAGTCCCGCATCAGGCTTCCTGTATGGAGCCTGCTTCTCCCTCTGCCTGTGTGTCTGCCTCTCTCTATCTGTGTCTCTCATGAATCAATAAATAAAATCTTAAAAAAAAACAATAGTAACTAATAATAAGGTACAACAATTATAACAGTCTACTGTAATAAAAGTTATGTGAATGTGGTCTCTCTCCTACAAAGTATCTTACTGAACTCACTCTTCTTGTGATGATGTGAAATGATAAAATGTCTACATTATGAGATGAAGTGAGGGGAAAGATGTGACATAGCTTTAGTCAACTGTTGACCTGACTACATGTCCGAAGGAGGATCATCTGCCTCTGGACCACGTGTAGCTGCAGTTGACTATGTTATAACTGAAACCCTGGATCGGCCGGGGGTAGGGGAGTACTGCACTCCATTTAGCTGTGCTTTCCCTGGAGGACTCCTTTTATTATCTTCTGCATTTCCTTCCTTTGCCTTTGGGACAGGAAGTGCCATTAAAGGAAAGGATTGCAAATGTTCTTCTATTTGAGCATTTAAACTTTACTGGACAAGCCCTGAATCCTGTTATTAATGGGATGAGAATCTCAGAAATCAACCACAGGACCAGTGTGAGCACCTTGAGTCTGAAGCAGAGGTTTCTATACTATTTTTCTGTATTCCAATTTATAAACCCTTCACTAGTTAACCTCAATGAACTCATCTATAACAGGGTGTGGGGGAATGTTGAGTTAATCCCTGTACTTCTTTCTACAGTCAGGCATTGTGAATCTCTGAGTAGGGATTGTGGGCAGGGCCAAGGCTCTGAAAAAGGCAAGTTATAGTAAGAGTATAGTAAGATCACAATTTAACAATTAATGCAATCCTGTTCCAATTATGGGATAGAGAAAAAGTTTCAGATTGTGGCAATAAGTAATATTTTAGAATTTTCAGAACCCTTTCCTTTTTTTCATTTGAGAGGTAAAGTAAGAAGTAAGGGGGAAATTATCTCAGTTCAGGTTTCTCTCCCCTCCTCTCTCCTCCCCTTTCTTTCTTTATGTTTTCCAATGTCTGTAGTGTGTAAAGAACTGTGGTAATATCGTTAAGGGTGACGATTGAGACTCGAGAGGTCAAGCAACGTGGCACATGGTAGAAGAGGCAATACTAGTAGCCAGGTGGATATAATAGAATAGGCAACTATTCACACCGTCAAAATTAGTGAAATATTAGTGAAATGCTTCGAACATTTCCTAAACATCGTGAAATAAATAGCTAGGCACCATTTTAAATTCTTACAAGAGGATGTCAAAACGATCTGTATGAGACAAAGATAAATTTGTTAAATATAGCAATATTTGAGAACTAGTTGTTACTCCATGACTAGGTTCTACTTACATGTGGAATCTAAAAAAGTTGAGTCCACAGAAATAGAGTACTGTGGCAGTTGCCAAGGGCTGAGGGGAGTGGGGAAAAATGGGGAGATGTTGGTTAAAGGGTAGAAACTTCCGGGTATCAGTTCTAGGGATCTAATGTACAGCATGGTGACTACAGTTAACAGTAGCATAATATATACTTGAAAGTAGCTAAGAGAATAGATCTTAAATGGTATATCATACGCACACAAAAAGGTAATTAGGTGAGGTGATAGAGGTAATAATGGACTGTGGCAATCATTTTGCATTATATACGTGTATCAAATCATCATGTTGTAGACCTTAAACTTATACAAAGTTCTGTCTGTTAAATCTGAATAAAGTCAGAAAACAATTAAAAAATAAGGATAAAAAGAAAAATATTAAAGCATACCTTTTTGAAGAATAATGAGCCAAGAAATAAATAATTAAGTTATTATTTAGTATGTTATTAAGTCATTAAATAATTAAAGTCATTAAAACTTTAGATTTCAGGCAGTCATTAGCAATCTATGCATGCATACAAACATATATTTTCCCATATATATGTATGAAAAGAGGAAGAAATGATCATTGGTGAAAGGGGAAAAATTAGAGAGGGAGACAAACCATGAGAGACTCCTAACTCTGGAAAATAAAGGGTTGCAGAAGAGGAGATGAACGGGGAATGTGGCGGGGGTTGGGGGGTGGTGGTTGGGGTACCTGGGTGACAGACAATGAGAAGGGTGCCTGATGGGATGAGCACTGGGAGTTATATTATATGTTGGCAAATTGAATTTAAATAATAAAAAAAGTGATCATTGCTATTTGATTATATGTCCATGTCCTGGAAAAATAATGGAAATTATCACCCTGTGCTTATACACTTTGTTCTTGTAAGTTAATGAATGTGAATGTTTATCCTCAATAAAGAAGAAGTTATAGTGCAGTACTAGGTTTAATTTCCAACAGAATCTTAATTTTATTTGCTTTGGAAAAAGTGGGGATTCTTTACCTGAAAAAAATTTGCTTGAGTCTGGGAAAAATCAGCCCTGAATTGACTGGAATCACATACCAGCTTGAAAAACAGCAACACACACACACACACACAGAATCCCACTATGTGTGCATAGGGGTAGAGTTGGGGGGCAACCATTAGAGTGTAATTTAGGAAGGAGGATTTCTCTGTGGAGAACTGGTAATAAGAGTGACAGATATTCATTACAAAGTGCACCTAAACATAAAAGAGGAAAGGTGAAATGTTAATTGAAGCTGGCTGCATCTCCTATACCTTCTTTGTTTAGGAGGGCAGAGGTTGGGAAGGCAGCTGGAGTTTTCAGTTGGCTGCTGGGTCTTTGAGCTTGAGCGATTGTTGAATTTCATTTCTGGCAAGAGATGCAAGCCAAGTTTCATCCTGGTTAATATTAAAGATATTCAGAGTTTATAAGGTAACACACACCCCCTCTTCCCTAACTACTTTTCAACCAAATGTCTTCCTTTTCTTCTCTTTGTCAAAACTGGACAGTTTTTGGTCTTCCCCAGCTGGGAAACTTTAAAGCACCTCAGAGGTCGTCCTGAGTCAGTTCTGCTTAATAAATGCTGAGATGGTTCCAGGCTTTTTTTTCTCATACCAACCACAACACAACTGAAATGCATTCCACCATCATCTACACAGGGGCTTCTTGAGGAAAACCTTTAAGGAAGATGAACCTATACTTCTTGAGAAAAGCCTTTAAGGAAGATGATTGCTACCAAACTCTTTTTGCTAATAATATGTGCAAATAAATGAATGCATTCATGTAGGAAAAAGAAAAACCTTGAAAGATACATTTCTTACAGATACCTATGTGCTCTGATGTGGAGGTAACAATGTTATCTTATTAGATAGAAATATCTTATAATACTGTAGGACTGTGATTAGTATTAGATAAAGCAATGCATGTAATATTAATATTGCATCTTTTATAGATATGTTCAGTGCATTATCACTTCATAAGATCTTTTTATTAAACCCTCATATAACCCTGTATGAAAAGCAGGGTAGAGGTTACTCATCCAGCCTTACATATGAAACTGCGGCTATTAGTTATGACTTCTCAGAGCCACTCAATCTGCAGAAGGGAGACTAGAACCTAGGTGCTATGACCCAAAGTGTAAATTTACATCAATGAGTGGTCTGTGAGTAAAATAATTGTATTTATTTATATATGAGTAGTGAACCACTCATGGGAGCCAGTACTGTAGATGAATTATATATAACTACTAGCGCACTTCAAGAGGGCACAACCTATTGTATTAACTGCTGATGTGCAGCCCCATCAGCAATGCAGAACATAGAGTAGGTGCTTAATAAACATTTGTTAAATGAATGGATGAGTAAAAAAAAAAAAAAAAAAAAAAGATGCTTTTAGATGACTTGCTAGGCTAGTTTTAGAATGCAACAGGAAGCTCCTCTTTATTAGAGATGATTCAGAATGATTTTGGTCGATTTAAACATCTTCCATTTATAATCTGTTTCCTGTTGTAAATATCAGAAGTTCTCCGCTGATGCATTATGCTTAGACCAGCAAACCCAGAATTGTTTGGTTTTGCATTCTCTAAATAATCCATATTTGAAAGCAGTATTATCCATGTTCTTGGCTCAGAGAGTGATAGGATGGCACTTTGGTATGATTTGAACTTTAAAAAGTTTAGAAAGTTATTATTACTATCTTAATGCTTCTTAAAGAATTTATGGAGAACTGGACTTAATGATCCTAGGATTTACTCTACATCATCAGGTTGTTCAGTTATTTTATTTAAAGGCTTAATGTATTAAGACCCGACCTGAAAAAAAGAAATACCAAAGAATAAAAAGGAAAATTTGATGCATAGATGAATACTTAGTCAGATATATAAGATGTTGTAATTACCATATTAATGAATCCAAAACGGAGAGAATCCATTCTGTAAGGCATAAAGTGTAGTATTCCATGTAAGCCCAGCATGAGATATTTTATGCAACTTCGGGTGAGAGCTCTGAGCCCAGTTGCCATCCCTCTTGAAAGAAAGATTTTGTTAAATTTATTTTCTAGGAGTCTGCACTGTTCCAGACACCAAAGAGAATAAATGCAAATAAGGAAGGTGTATGATACATTGGCAAGGACTTCACAGTCTAACAGAGAGTAGAAGACAAATACACAAATATCATTAATACAAAGCACAGTGGGATGAATGACGCAGCTTTTGATCCATGTAAGATTGGCAAGAGGGAAATCACATACAGTTGGTAGGGAAGATAGAGTTTCACGAATGGGGTGGTGTTTGGGGTAGTCCCACCGAGTCTGCAGGATAGTGAAGCATTTGACAAGCAAGATAAGATCCTAGGTCAGGAGGTGTCCTTCATGATGTGTGCTGGTGTGGAAAGGACTCTTTGCAACTGCATCACATATGACTTAGGCATCCTTTTTGTTGAGTATCAAGATCCCTTATAGACAATTTCACTACTGATGTCCCCTTGCTGTCACAGAACAAACTTAACTCAAAACCAAGTAATCTATCTATTGAATGGCTTTGGAAAATGAATTCATGATGGAAGAGTTTGGAATTCATGCCAACATGAGGTTCATGTATGATAGCACATCAAAGCTATAGTTTGGAGAGTTGGGAGCAAATCTCTTAGCCATAGAACAATCATATTGGAATTTACCTTCATCTGCAACTGGGATTTATTTAATTATAGCCAAATTTTGTGTGCTTTAAGTCATTTGAATATGGACCAATATTAAGGGGTAACATGTTTTAGCAAAATTCAGTTTATCACCAATGATCAGGAAATGGGATGTTGCAGTTCACCTAATATTATGGTAGCTAGGAGATTATAGAAGTATTTCATATAGGTTGTTCAATTCCCTAAATTACAATTAAAGAAAATATTTAACGTTTAAAATATTCTGAACATAATTTGAATTGAATTTCTTATTTGATTATTCAGAAAGATCTTTTAGGTGCAGGTGTTTTAATTTGCCAATAAAAGCATCTGTTGTTTTCTGGGAAATAACTTATGGCCATTTTGCTTTTCTAGTTAATTTTGCTTATTTCAATTCTGGATCAATGAAGTTTGAATTTCTCAATCATAAGATCAGAGCTTCTGTTTTTAAAGTCCTACATAAATCTAATATATAAATTGCAGTCTTTTTTAAAGCCTTGAATTATCTAGCACATGATGATTTGATGTGATTAATTATGGGTTTTAAATTAAGTTAATGTAGTCAATATCAGGAACCCATAGATTTCTACAGGGTTTTTGAAAAATTAAATATTGGGGAGAAGCAGTTAAATCCATACTTCACAGTTACAAGTACTCCAATGACTAATAAGTCTCTAGGCAGTACAGTATTCACTTACTCTAAGGTATTGATAAATGAGGATCATTGTCATTTAGTGGGACCATTCTCATATCTGAATGTCAGCCTGCTGAAGAACATTTTATATATTAAAGGTCAAATGTTCCACTGGCCTTCACTAGTCCCTATTATAGAATAGTGTTCCTTCTTATATACTTAAATAACTGCCCCAAGTTTAAAATATTAAATTCCAATATTATAAAAATTTATTTATATCTTTGCTTTTAAGAATTGAGGCAATTCATCCCTATATATCCCTATTGATAAGTTCATAAACCGTCCACTGACCTATAACATTTTCTGCTATGGCTACCAGTACTGTGCATAGATCATTTTAAAAGACTTAATGTGATTTGTTTTTATCAGAAACCTAAAGGTGACCTGGTTGTTACCATATTTCATCATATGACACTTAATTTCTTCAGGTATGTTTCCTTATCAGAGTTAAAGAGGTCTTTGCTACCTCCTATATCTATAAGAGATAAAAAGTACCTTTTGATTTTTTTTACACGAAATTTGATGAATCCTTTCTGTACATTTGGTTTGAGTTTACTTTTCAAAATTACATGCATTAAGATGATATATGCCTCTCCTTTACATCTTACATATAACATAATGAACAGTAGCAGAGATTGCTGTAGATACTTTGACTTTGGTATTTCCCCTTCAAGAAATAGATTCTATAAAAATTTTCTAGCTCTAAAATGTTTAGAATTTCCTTAAAGAACCTTACAAGTTATTCTTATGTGGACTCTGATTAAAATATTACCGACATATTGATAAACAATTTATTGATTCAGTTCTTACAACCTAAAAGTTTTTTATCAATCCGTCCAGTGACTATATATTGGTTGTATTATCTAGAGTGTGATTAATTCACTATCATAATTTATTCATTGTAATTCCTAAGTAAGCTATTTTATCAGATAAGATAAATAAATCCAGTTCTGTGTAATAGTAATGTTTTCCCACTTAGGTTTTGCCTAAGAAATTCTAACAAAATCTTTAAATGATTTCTGAAAATATAAAACGTTTTCACCTTTCTGGCTAATTGATATTATGAATTCAAGAGACTTCAGTATGTGCTGAAAAGGTAAGCAACTTTGTTTTAATGTTAGGCCAAAGATAATTCATCTACAGTACAAAAAGTTGACTTATGTTCCTTTTTATATTGTCAGTCATTGGCCATTTTTTCAAAGGTATTCGGAATATTTGATTTTTTTTTGCATAATCGTACATTTACATGGCACTTCCCCAAATCCTGAGCCAGTTCATTGTTACTGCCTATTATCTAAAATAATTTATTCCCTTATTTGCTCTGTCTTGTTAAGTCCCTGTGAGGCAGGTCAGTGAAGTTAAAATATTTTTGAAACCAAAGAACAACTCTATAATTTATTTTTCATTTTACGGGGAAATTATGTTGCTGTCCCAAGATTTGGCTTCTGTCAAATAATCTATAGTGTAAATACCATTAGAGAGTGTGCTGTAACTACTTGGAATTCTTTCAGAGTAGTTTGATGCAGATAAAAGGTGATTTTCTCCATATCTTCTTGCCAAGCAGAGTGTAACGTAATGGGCAGCAGTATGTGAAATGGGCTTAAGTATTATTTTATTTCCATACTCTCTGGTTCCTCGATTGCATCCTTTTCCCCCCCTAAATTAAACATATTGCACTTCCATCTGCTATACACTATCGATGATTCACATTTATTTTTGCAGAAATATTTTTCAAATGGGTTTAGGGAGCAGATGTTTTTGCATTTGTACCCGCCTTCCTTTTCCTGATGTCTTTCCACATGTACAGGGAAAAAATGCATCGCTGCTGTCCTTGGTGAATTTTGCATATCTCTTTGATTTGGGCTGTTGCACTGTAATGCATGATAATGTGACAACTGCAGTCAAGCAAGACGTTTCCTTAGTTTCCTGGTATTCAATATCAATATCCCAGCTGTGCTGCTGGGATTTGAAGAACTTCTTGAGCTCTTGGTAATTCCCCCAGGATCCTTCCACAAAAGACCGAATCCAACTCAGTCTCTCTCTCTCTCTGCTAGTCTCCTGTTGCAAGACTGAGTTGAGAGAAGTTACAGGTTTCCAAATGAACTCAAAAATACAAACACACAAACACATCGTATATTTTTAGCACAAACACTTTTGGTATGATTTTTTTTTTCCTGCTCTCAGATCCAAATAAAACACCTGCTTTATTTAAAATTACATGTGCAGACATCGGTCTCGTGTGTCTTTTTAGAATACGGAGCCTACCAGAATATTTGGCAAACCCCTATAACCAAAATTGTGTTTTGAATGCTGGGTAGCCTCTGGTAGCCTCTGTTGAGTAGGAAGAGAAAACGTGGACACAGTAGTAGTTATCCATTAATATAGAAGAAATTACCTCTAAATTAGCTGCTTAAAGCAGCACTTATTTATGAGCTCATTTAGTTTTTGAGGCTCAGGAATCTGGGACCGTGCAGCTGGTGGTTCTGGCCCACGGTCTCTCGTGAATCTGTGGTCAAAATGTTGGGTGAGGCTGTCTGTACTCGGCAGATGACTTGCCTGGGACTGAGTGATCTGATTCCAGGATGGCTTACTCACATGTGTGTTGACAAGAGTTGCTAGTTCCTTGTTGGCTCAAGGAATCCTCAGGTGGGCTCTCCACAAGCCAGTGGCTTAGGTCACTGGTTTCCTCCAAAGTGAATGAGCTGAGACAGAGAGATAGAGGGTGGGGGAAAGAAGAGACTGAGACAGGAGAGAGGAGAAAGGAGAGGGAGAGACATGCATGAGGTTTGAGGGACAGAGGGCGATTGAGAGAGGACCAAGAAGAAAGATGCCATTTTTTTTATAAGTTAATTATGGAAGTGATAGATCATCATTGTATGGCACGCTGTTGGAGCAGCCCTGCTATCATAGGCAGGGGACTACTCCGAGTTTGTGACTACAAGGAGGCAGAGATAATTTAGGGCTACCTGGGAGGTTGGCTATCACAGGCATGACCTATCTATTGGCTGCTAAATTACTACGTGGCCTTACGTAAGTCACTAACTTCTTGAACTTCAGTTTGCTCATTGCTCCTCCTACTGATCCCTCGAAATATGATGATCTTACAAGATGGTGGAGGCAGAAGTGCTCCATAAGTATGAAATAGCATCTACCTATGAGGGTCAATTAAGGAACTGTATTTTTTTTTTCAGAGTAGTAAAAGGAAAGAAAAACTAAAATCATGAGGGAGTGAGAGATGGAGAGAAGGAAACAAAGAAAAAAGAACAAGAAAGGAAAGCCTCCCCCTATTAACAGGGACCAGCAGTCCTTACCCTGTTTTTGTTCTTCTTGTCAATAGTTAACTTAAACTGCAGACAAAATGAGTGCTTCTGTCCTCAAAATACACAATCCCATCTTTTTTAGGATTAAACAAAGACAAGCTATTATGAGCTCCTCTTCTCAGCTGGGACAGATTTGATTAAAATCAAATGAATTTAAATCAGTAGTCAAAACTGCTAGATGTAAATCACCAGTTCCAGAACTCCCTCCTTGCCATCCTCAAAACCAGAGTTGAATGCTCCTCTCCGTTACAAATGCTTCTGCTGTCCATTAAAAAGGACAGGTACGAGCCATTAGTATTTCCATAAACCACTGACCTTGGCTCGGTATAAACTAGAATCTAGAAAGTGACTGTATTTATTATCATTTTTAATGTGTGCACTCTGGAACTCATTTCCCCTATAGATGACTTTCAGCTTCGTTTTGGCATCTAATTGTGGAGACATCATTTTACTTTTTGAATCAAGAGAACAAGCCCTGTTTTCCTCGGTACCATAGGTGACTGGAGACCGTTTGCCAAGTGGAGTCATAAAGGCTTAAAATTCATGTGTTCAAAGCCAAATGTATTATCCTCTTGGTCTACCCGATACATATTCTTGCTATATCAACAGAGTTATTTGAAGAAGTCATTTTGACATTGCCTAAAAATGGACTCTTTCAGCTTTCTTTTTTCTCCTCAAGAAATGATTACAACAGATAATTTCACACATTCCCTGACCTTGCCTATTTCTTGCTTCGTTGCTTCCTCAGTCTCTGACCTGCACCCTCCCTCCTACCTGAGATACCTGGGTGGGGAGTGCTGAGGGTCTGGTCCTCCAGTGCAGCCATGCACATTTTTGCATTTTGATTTGACCTTTTTCAAATGTCTCCTAAGTCAAAGCCCCTGGGTCAACAGAACCAAGTTAAGGGATGGTCAGTTTTTCCTCCCCTAGAGCCTGCCTGGCCAGTCCACATCCTCACTTGCACTCCAGTTCCTACCTTTCCTCAGGTCAACAGATCCTAATGAGGCTCATTCCGAAATTCCTTTAAATTTACCCACCCACTCACCCACCCACCAGATCCTGCTCTTTTGCCATTCTCTGACTTGTTTGACACTTTAAAAGCCTTATAACTGACCTTCCTGAAGCTTCTACTCTCTTCTCTCTTTGGTTCATTCACTCTGTAGCTGCCAGTTGCCTTCAGAAATCACTGATGTGATTGTATAATTCTCCAGCTTAAAATATAGCAAGAGCTTTTTATTGTGTATAGCAGCACTGCCCACTAGAAATTTCTGTGATGATGGAAATGTTTTGTATCTGTCTGTGCTGCCCAGTGTAGTAGCTGTGAACCACATTTGGCTATAGAGCACTTGAAATTTGTCTGGTGAGACTGAGCGACTGAATTTTTACTCTTTTAATTAAATTGATAATGGCTGCCATACTGGACAGTGTAGGTCTACAGGATAAAGTATAGCCTTCCTATTTCTATCATAACTATTTTCTCTTTTCCCACACACGAAACGTATATAAAACTGTTCTAATGCAGTAGTTTGAAATCTTTTTACCTTAATCCACACTAAGAAATGCTTTTTCTGTTGTGATTATGACAAGTATAGATGGTCATAAATCCGCACCAAATATTTATTGAGTATCTGCTACATATACAGCCTGACAATACACCTACAAAGAGAACAGGCAAGGTTCTCTACCCCCTGGGCGCTAACACTCTATTGGTGAGAAGCACAAAGTAAAATAAATCAAGTATCATGAAAGTAAATTGTATAGTGTATTGGAAGGTGATGGCTAAAGGGAAAAGCAGAGCAGGAAGGAGAGGATCAGCCTGCTGGGGAGTGTGGGGAGCAGACTGGAGGATTAAAGAAGGTGGCCAGGGTAGGCTTCTGGGAGGAGAAACAAACACTTAAAGGGAGTGGAGATAGCAAGTGGGTGTCTGGAGGGGCCATACTCAATCCACAGAGGAGGGACCAGAGCAAAGGCCCTGGTTAGGAATGCACAGGCCAGTGTAGGGAATAGCAAGGGAAGCTAGGTGGTAGTGATGTGTGTGGGGGGTCAGTGAGTAGAGAGGGGTGGCACAGGCAGGAGTGGACCAGAAAGGGAGCCCTGGAAAGGATGCCTGAGCACTCATGTATCTGCCATCATAGGCACTCTAGACACTGATTTTTTCTTATCCACCATAATCCTCTCCAACCTCTCAGAAGTAACTGCTCTTCTTGTTCTTAGAGTAATCTCATTCTTCTTTCGTTCATCCTTTACTGCTATTGTTGCATCTCTAAATAATATTATTTTCTTCTTTTTCATTTTTATATACATGGAATGATGATATGTGAATTCCTTCTTGTGACTTTTTGGCTCTACATTAAGTTTGTAAAATTTATTGATGTTTTTGTGTTTATCTACAGTTTCTTATTCTCACTGGTATATACTATTCCATTGTGTGAATATTCCACAAATTTTTCTATTGATAGACATTTATGTTGTGTTTAGTTTTGAACATTTCTGAATAGTGCTGCTCTGAGCACTTGTATATATATTCTTATTCTGGTGCATATAAGCACATGTATCTCTATAATATGCACCAAGGTGCTAAATTTTGAATGATCAGTTAGCACATCCTCAGCTTCATCCAGTAATGTCACAGTATTTTCCAAAATGATTTTTATAAGTTTGTATATATTAGAATGCCCATTGTCCTATATCCTTGCCAATACTTCATATTGTCACACTTCTAAGTGTGACAGTTTTCTGTTTTGTTTGTGACAGTTTTTGTCACATCCCTTGAAGTTTCCCTTCACATACCTCTGTTAATGGAATTGAGCACCTTTTTGCATGTTTAAAGGCCACTGGATTTCTACTTTTGGTGAAGTGCCTGTTTTGAAGTCTTTTGCCCATCTTTCTAGTTGGCTTTCACTGTTTCTCACTAATTTGTGACCATCCTTTATATTTTCAGCATATTGTCCCCTGTCAGTTACACATATACATACACTTTCCCGCGATATGTAGCTTTTTTGGCTCAGTCTATTAATCATGCCTTTGGTTGTAGGGTACTTTAAATTTTAATGTAGTAGAATTTATCAATCTTTTGCTTTATGGTTAGGTGGTTTTTTTTTTTTTTTGTATCTTGTTTAAGAGATCTTTTCCTACTCTCCAGCTCCAAAGATATTTTATCTTCTCTTCTAAAAGTTGTACAGTGTCAATCTTCACATGTAGGCCTTTAGTTCACTGGAAACTGACTTTTCTGTATGGTGAAAGGGTTTCTTCAGAAGGAGTTTAACAGCCCCCCCCCCCCCCCCGCCTGCCAGTATGGATTGCCAACTCTGTGCTAGTCTATTTCTTTAAATTGTTTCTGATGGCGACCCATTAAATTTATTTCATGCCCCACTAATAATAACCTACCTGGCAGTTTAAAAACCTGCTCTAGTGTTACCTAACCACTTCTTAAATGCCCACTGGAATTGGTTATAAGTAACAGAATCTCAGTTTGAACTTCTAAAAACAAACACAACAAAAAACATGACAGGAGTATGTGTGTGTGTGTGCATATCTCCCAGAACCTTATGGCAAGGATAGCCTTCGGAATAGATCGAAGTTCTGCAGTCTGCACATCTAAGTCAGATATGTTTCTCTACAGAGCAGGTTCATGGGTGCTGTGGCTACTAATAGTTCCTGAGCTTTGCATGTCATATACTCCACTACTATAAGAAGTCTACTTCCATATAGGTCCCATATTCCCACCGGCACATTTTAGGTTAGGGGGCCACTCCGGTGCCAATCAAATATGAAAGCTTCTGCTGCCTATGTGACTGATAAGAAGACAACAGCTTCTGGTCCAAATGCTGGTGAACAGTCCATTAGGCAAGGCGTCAAGTATGTCCATGCCTCTGTGTGCTTTTACCCAAATGGCCTGTAACTGAGACTATGCCCCTAAAATGGCATCTTTGGTGTTGCTTTCCTAGGTTCTTCAGGCAGTCAGTTAACTTCCTTTGCTACAGAGGCCCCTTAGAACTGCTTATAGAAATTTAAATAACTCAGTGCCGTGAGTGTTTCAGTTGTGAACTATGATACATTTATAGCTAGATAGAGTTATTTTTACGAAAAATAATACGACATTGATAAGGTCCAATAAACATTGAATTGTTGATATAAAGCACATCAGAATATGTGTGGCATTTCACTTGCATTCAATTAGAATTGTAAACTTCCAGAGTTGTCTTGGATGTCGCATCAATTCCTGTGTAAATCATTGGTCACTAAATAAATTCTGTTCTTCAAAGGTGGATTTAATTGTTAAAGCTGTAGGTTTGACTCAGGCTATTTCTTCCAATATTTTTAATTTGATTTTGCATTCAAAAACAATTATAGGGCAGCCTGGGTGGCGCAGCGGTTTAGTGAGCCACACATTTTGGCCCCGGGTGTGATTCTGGAGACCCGGGTGTGATTGTGAACAATTGTTTTAGTCCCGTGTCGGACTTCCTGCATGAAGCCTGCTTATCCCTCTGCCTGTGTGTGTCTCTGCCTCTCTGTGTGTCTCCCATGATTTAAAAAAAAAAAAAAAAAAAAAAAAACTTTAAAAAATAATTATAGCTAATTTGAATAATAATAAATGTCATCAGTGTAGGTATTCCTAAATTTTCTCCATCATAATATTTCCTTTGTTGCTTTTTAAAATTTTTTATATAAATATAAAAGATATATTTATTTGAAAGAGAGAGAATAAGCACAAGTGGGGGGGCAGAGGGACAAGTAGACCCCACACTGAGCAGAAACCCAATGAGGGGCTCCATCCCAGCACCCCAAGATCATGACCTGAGCTGAAGGCAGATGCTTAACTGACCGAGCCACCCACATGCCCCTTCTTTGTTGATTTTTATTTATTTATTTTTTTTATTTTTATTTTTTTTTTTTTCTTTGTTGATTTTTAAGACTAAGTTTAAAAATACTATATGAATTAAAAAAAAATATTATATGAATCAAAAGGTATGTGACTACTTTTTTCCCATTATAACCAAGGCTTCTCATAACCTTTTTTGCTTGTTAATTTAATTGTCCTAAATGGATTTTGAATGAAGAATAACAGATGTGATCAAGCACAGAATGTTTCAATCTGTCCTGCTATTAAGAAAAAAAAAATTCTGCCTTATTTTGGCATGATGAAATATTTTCATGACAGATAGTAACTGAACTTCATCCATTTACTTCTTAAAGTTAGCAAAATGAAACTTTTAAATGGGAATGACATTTGTAGATAGAGGTAAAGGAAAAAAGTAAAAAGGAAAAAAAAAAGTTATAGCCATGAAGTGAGATGCATCTTTCCTATAGTATGAACTTACACCCCAAATTATCAGCCATTTGGTGGGGAGATGACTGGGTTCAAGGCAGCCTGTGGTAGGTTGTTTGGAGAGTCGTGTTCATAAAGGGCAAACTCAGTAGGAATGCTTGCACAGATTGAAGGAAAGCCGGATCTCGTTCCTGAGGAGTACTTAGTGGGTGCTGCTGTCCTGTCCTGTCCGCGCTGCTCCCCTCTTCTCTCTACTGCAGTCCTCCCTACTTTTCTTTTCTTTTTCTGCTCCTCTTCTTTACCAGCCTCAGCTTTAGACATTTTCCATGTCTTCCCATGAGGATTGAGGGGTTTCCAGATGGATTGAGACTTCATTCAACATTCTTTTTACCAATATGCATTTCTGGCAGTAATAGGCTAGAAAAATGCACGAATTACACACATTGTGAACTTCAAGTGGAAAAACATGAAGGCAAAACTTTTTAAGATGAAAGAGCATGTTGCCATCATCTTTAATACATAAGGAAAGGCAGGGTGTTTTAGAGGGTTAGTAGCCATTTCTAATGTTGTTGAAACAATATTAATCAAAGCACTTTTGATTCCCTATTACTGTTGCTCAAGTGGAGAATCTAGAGGCTGTGTAGAGCTAGAAGTTGATTGTTGTCAAATGGCAGTGTTGAATGGTAAGAATAATCCTGAGAAAACAGCCTGAATATCTAGCTTCCTGAGATAAATACAGTATAGAGAGCAACAGCTGTGAGAATGTGGAGGTTCCAGGCTGTTTCAAATGGGTTCCTCACAATGCCTTATTCCCCTCAGCACAAACCTTAGTATCACAGTTGAAATAAATATTTTGTTTTGTGGGTATTTTTAAGATAGATATTGGGTTTAGACACTAGGGATCATTTTCTAGTTGCTGGTGAAAATGAGAATACATCTTTTTTTTTTTTTTTTTTTCCTGGGGATTCATGTGCAGAACTCCAAACTTTTTTTTTTTTTCTTTTGGCATATCTTGGACAAATCTCAAATGTAGATAGTGTCCAATATCTGCAGAAATAATGCCCACAGTATTTACCAAACCCAATAATTGTTTTAGGTGAATTTGTAGGACGTTCTTTTTTGAAAAATTTCAAGTTAGGCACCTGAGAGGCTCAATTGGTCAAGTGGCCAACTCTTGATTTCAGCTTAGGTCATGATCTCAGGGTCCTGGGATTGAGCCCAGCATCAGCTCTGCTTGATACTCTGCTTCTCTCCCTCCTTTTGCCCCTCCCCACCTCAAATAAATAAATCCTAAAAACATTCAAGTTGACTAAGAAAACTAAACTCATGCATAAAACAGGATCTGGTGCAATTGTCTGAGTCCTTAATTTATGAATTATGCCTTGGTCATTTTTCATGATAATGCTAAAATCTCTCTTAGCATTATGAACATATATGTGTTCATATTCTGTGTTAGTATCTAGGTCGCCACTAGTGATGAACGTGCATATGAACATGACCACACACATACATACTTACAGTAAATTAGGAGGTTTCGCAGACTCTTTTCCACCTCGTGTTTGTTATGCATGTATAGCAATTAGAAATGACTGTTTTACAATCAAAAGTGCACATGTTATTCAGGAAAGAGATTTAACAGTCTTTGTTTCCTTACTGGAAGCCATAGAAACTATTTTTTTTTAACCTTGTAATACATTACAGGAGAGTTTTTGTGTCCCTTATGGTTTGCTAGCTCCTGTTCGCATTGTCCCCATATTGACTGTTTCCTCAACTAATGTAGTTGGGAGCTTTACCTTAAATCTCTGAACTTGAAGAGCTTGTAGATGATTTAATCAAAGCCCAGCATGACCGCCCGTGGTTTATCCTTCATAACCAGTGGGTTTTATATTATGTCGCTTTGTTCATTAAGCCAATTGATAATAATTCTGTGACATGGCTATGACTGGGGGAGTTGACACTAGAGTCAAAGCCCAGCTGATGAAGGACTCTGATAGGAGGCAGTGAAGTTGGCAGGAAGCAGTGCTAAGTTGATTCAGATCAGTTCCTTTCATTCCAAGGGTGGATACAAGCTATAGGTCATTAGAAGGGTATTCAGAACTCTTTTTTGTGATTTGGACAGAACCATAGCTACATGAATTCACTGAAAAGCTTGTTGTTCGCCTCCATTTGTAGCTAATAATGTATAACATAAGTCAGCCATCCTGCCCAGATTAAGACCCTTGTGTGACTCCTTTTGCACTAATCACGGCTACCATCCAGTCAGCCCTAAAACTCTCACACCTTGGTAGCTATGCCAGCCTTGAATGTGACAGCGTTTCCCTTTCATTGATGGACACTTTTTCTCCCTGTCTCCCTGTTATTTATCGTCACCTCCTCATTTCAGTCTCTGAAATATGGATTCCGTCTTACCAAATTTCTTTTCTTGTGCATGTGTGTGTCTCTACACCAAGCCCTTATTTTTGGTAGGCTGTGGGAAGCCTTGTTGTTTCTATTGAGAAGCTTCCTTAGGAGCCCAGCTGTTCCCTGTCAAGGGTTTTCCCTTTTATTAGTCTCAGAAGGCACGACTGGCAGGGTGCAGCATGTTGGTACAAGATCCCAGCTGCTATCATGGTGCTCTCGGAGTCCCTGATCATTTGAAACTTGAAGAAAGATGTGACCTTATCAGAGCAGTTGTTTCTGCATGTTCATTTGTTTGTTTTTGAGGGGTTTGCAAGTGTAAGATAAAGAGAAGCAGATGATGACTAGAAAACATGAGGCCGTTTGGTGGAAGAGTTCAGTCTGTTTCACTTTTCCAACTCTCTGGAAGTAGACATTTTTGGTATGGAGGGTTTAAGATATTGGAGGAGAATGTTGACTAATGTGGACATAGATAAATTTATCTTGGCATACGTTGAGTTGGTAAACGGGTTAATAAGCAATCTTGGCAAAATTTATTCACACGTTAAAAACAGGCAAGTGAGAAAGCTAATTCTCAGAGGCACACTCTGAAAAGTTTTACTCTGTTGAAAAGTTTTGATACTGTTTAATTAAAAGAACAAATTCAGTAAAACTAGATTCTGCTTTAAATGGACTTTGCCTCTTTAAGCAATCTTGTCATTCAGGTTCTTTGGGGGATTTCTCTATGGCAGGATACTTGGGGATAGTTTAATAAGCTGACCAAATTATTGAAATAATGGAATCAAAAACCTTCTGCAATGACAATGTCTGCTTTTCCTTCGTCGTGCAAGATTGACAGACAAGAACACTCATAATAATAGCATACATTTATATTTAAGAAAAGTAACTTATTTAAAACACAGAGAGAGAAATGAGAGAAATGCTTGGTTGGAACTGAGTCATTACCCAGTTAAAAATAACCTTTCCAGGTCATGTCATTTTGTTTGCCGCAGTGAAATAAGTTTATTTCAGCAGAATGAAGCCATTATTAGCTTGGCAGAGTCCACTTGTCAGAATTTTATGGAGCACAACACTGTTTGGCTGGGAAATTCAATAAATACTGTAATGTGAGAGGAGTTAAACTCCAAGGGCTGGAGGGGCAAAGGGGGAGGGGGATTTGCTGCTAATTCATTGTTTTATGGCTCCAATAAGAAAGCATTAGGATATATGACGAATCATCATTAGAGGTCAGGCACACAAACCTTTTGTGAAATACCAAGGCAGCAGGACGTGTGAAAAAAATGAAAACCTTAAGGTGTATTAGGATGTATAGTATTGATGGTGTAACATAAATATTGAAGTGTCTTGAATCTCAAGTTTCTGATTTTTTTTTTCTTTTTTGGAGAGTGATATGTCTTCTTTACCTGCTCTCCGGCACTATCTGAGAATTTCCAGAGGAATAAAATATAGGTGAAAAGCCTATGACAATATAATCCAGTCATCAGACCAGCACAGTGATATTAAAATGGAAGTGAGCCATTTGTCATCTTAACAGCATAAGAAACCAAACCGGTGGCCACTCTCAAGCAACAATGGACTTCACCTTGAGGCAGTGTGTTGAAATAACTCTGGTGTGGTGAGCCTAAATTCTGGCTGCTGCCACTGTGTCATCTTTGGCAAATTATATAACTTCAGCAATCCTTCGTTTTCTAATCTGTAAGTGGGGCTAAATAATAGTACTCACTTCATAGAGTAGTGACTGGGAAATAAAATGAAAGATTACATACAGAGTTTTAGCAGAGAACCTAGCCCAGAGCAAAGTAAATAGCACCCAGTTATTATTTCTCAGTTGGATGCTAGGAGGAAATAGCAATGACCTGAAGATATCCAGAGAATTACTGACACTAGGCATAGCCTTTAACTTTGTAGAACATACAAAACTTAATAAAGGTGCTTTACTTGTGTCATTCTGTGTTCACTTCTGAGTATCAATGTACACATGCTCTTTTACGTAACTATAATTACTTTGTAGGTACTTTTTATATTCTGCTTTTAAAATTGATTCTTTTGTGAACATTTCCACTTATTACTATGGTTAATTTATGTTATTTTAAGTAGTTTTATTAATATTCTGGTCTTGTTGATATGCGGTAATTTGCTTGCTCTTTGGGTGGTGGATAGTCAAGTTGAAAATTGAAATTTGGTCTTTAGGGATTGAGGAGATTCAGTTGGATAGAGGAAAACATGCAAGGGTTACAGAGGAAACCTGTTTTGAGGTAAAATACCACTGCTTACCTCTTTGGAAGAAAGGTGGTTAGTTAGATGTTACCTGCGGTTGGATTGCTGCTGAATCATATGAAGAGGATGTTGATGTCTTTCTGTCTTAACGGATCCTTGTCTTAGCAGCAGATAGTTTGAGGGTTCTTTTCATATTTATCCTTTATGAGAGTATATTAGGCATGTTTTAGCCATATTATCAAAAGAAATCGATGGTGTTGGCTGCAAATACCACGTTTCTATTTTATTTTATTTTTTTAAAGATTGTATTTATTTGAGAGAAAGAGGCAGAGAGAGGGAGGGAGGGGGAGGGAGAGAGAGAGAGCGGGTGCGCGAGCATGAGGGCGGTAGGGGGGTGGGGGGGTGGGGGGGAGGGCAGAGGGAGAAGCAGACTCCCTGCTGAGCGGGGAGCCTGATGTGGGGCTCTATCTTGGAACTCCAGGATCATGACCCGAGCCGAACGAACGAAGGCAGATGCTTAACCACCTGGGCGCTCCAAATACCATGCTTTTAAAATGACTTCCTGGAAAGTCTGGAAAGTCTCCTGGACTGACCGTTGATCTGACCTACTTGCTGGGCCTGTTAAGGCATACAGAGTGGGGTGGAAGGAACTTTCACTTTGTCAAAAATGGTTAGGACATTTAAGATACGGTGCCCAGGGAAATTCTTTCGGAAAGGGGTGCTCAGCGTAATGTGCTAGTTTGCATCATTTGCTCAACAGCCTGACCTTCTCACATCCCCCTGCACAGTCTGATTAAGATTCAGAGAGCTCTGGAATTCATTTAATTAAAGCACTGCCCTGGAGTCCATTATTGCAAAATATTAGCATAGTGCTCTGTGTGACCTTTAAAAGTTTAGAAATTGGTAGCAAAATACAGAGGTTCACTATTTATTCTTTCATTTTAGTGCGTTGTGCAATGCTCTTCCCTATTTTCCTATACTAATTAGTTGTAGTCTCACTGTAAAAACCTGCCTTCCATTTATGGTAAATATTTTGACATATCTTTTCCTCAGTTGGGATGCAGATCTCCTGACTGTGTCTTTCTTCTTTCACTTAATACTTTTATCTCCTAAGGGTATTTTCCTTGGAACTGATAAATTGAACTCATATGGATTAAAACGGACACCACACAGTGGGCTTCAGACAGAGCCTCTCACCCTTTTAGAGCAATCACCAAAGTCAACTAAGAAGCAGCCCTGTAACTCCTAAGATTCTTTAGATAAGCAGTGCACCCCTTGACAGCTGATTGCCAGCTGCTGACAATAAATCGTGCTTCCCTTGTCAACCTCAAGGTGGGCCAAGGCAAAGCATTTGGCTGGTCGGAAACCGCAGGATCTTTTCCTCAGGGACTGTACAAAGTTATAGTGGAAATCAGAGTTAACCATCCCCCACCCTCCCATTGAATTCTACTAGTAATTAGAGTTAAACCTAGGGAGAAGGTGTCTGCAGAGTGTAATGGCTCCCATGGGCATGTTCACTGGAGCAGGTTAATTTATACTTACAATATCTGACTGCATCTGATCAATAACAAGTATGTGATGTGCGGAAGCAAGCACTGGAGTCATTGTAAGCAAACACACCTCAGCAGCTGATACACGTCCAACTACTTCTGCTTTTACTTTTGGCGTGATCTTTTTTTCTCACTTCCAGAAACTGGATTCAAGGATGCATTACCTGTTTCTATTTATTTATCTCAGTCTTCTTAGGAAAACAAGACGTAGTCTTGGCCTAAAAAGTCACACATGATTATTCAGGTTCATTTAGGGTAGATCACCAGGCGTTGATCAAGATTCCAGTGTTTGTTTCTAGGGATTGACATCTGGGGAGTGCCTGAGATGCCCACCTGACTCTGGGGTTACTTCAGGTCCTTCATGTAAAGAATAAAAGCACTGTGGATTAGTAGCTGGCATAGGGAGTTTTTCTTGGGACACCTCTGTGACTTTCTTCTCCCAATGTTGTAAACGTTAATCCCTGAACTTCTACGGAGACATAACCTTGTCTTAAACTGTGTTAAAAGGCTCCTGACTGGATTGTAAACCAGTCTAGCAATCCCGTTCTAGTTCTTTGCTATTCTGTCTGTGCCTCGCAAAGCATGGAGCTGAGATTTGATGCTTAAGAAATATTTGTACATGTTTGCACCTCCTCTCAAGGGAAAATGGACATATTTGAAATATTCCCTTAACTTATCAACTGAGATCCTCTTGAGAAATGGTCTAGTCTTGTGTGCTAGAATAATTGTCTAGAATTTTTACTGAAAACCAAATATTATACTTTATAATTTTATGTCAATAATTGTGATCTATCTGGTGAATTTAGAGTGGTTTTATTTCCATTTATTTGGAAGATGCTATTTTTAGTTTTCCCCCAGAAGAAAGACATTTTACAGATATTCCTGGAACTGGAGCACCGGAAGCTTATGACTGAATATTTGACACCTTTACTTCCCCCACCTAGGCTTTTGATGTTACATTGTGTGGTAAGACTTAAAGAATGCTACAGTTAATAATAGTAATTATTCAATTCACCCAGTTACCACAGCTAATCAAAAATCCAATGAAATAATAAAAGTCTGTAAAATAAATGGCACCTGTTATTGCTCATGCATGCTGTCCAAGACGTATCCATAGGACAAAAAAAAAAAAAAAATCATCAACATAATGTGTGAGCAAATATGCCTTTCCAGGGCCTGCTGACTGCAGCATTCACAAAACCCCATGATCTGGCTGAGCTTGTGGAACGCCAGCCTGAGGCACAGAAGCTTGTTTACTGTGCTGATTAAATGGAAAGCTTGAAATGACTGAGGAGATAGTGGCATCTCAAGGTGTGTGTGTGTGTGTGTGTGTGTGTGTGTGTGTGTGTGTGAGAGAGAGAGAGAGAGAGAGAGAGAGGGAGACAGAGAGACAGAGACTCAGCAAGCTCACCTCTGTAATGTTATCTGTCATTGTACGGGTTTGTTTGACTCTTTTTGGTGGGGAATGTTAGCTTTAAATTATGCCTAAATGGAGGAGGACTCGGCCTTAGGGATACACATTTTTTGAGGGGGGTTCTTTTTTACCCTTCCTTTGTCCCTCTTGTCAGCATAATATTCTGCCTGAGACCTGGGGCTCAAGGGGCTGAGATGACAGAGGGAAATGCTCCTTCTTGTGGGAGGGCACCTTGGTGGATGGTAGAAGGGGCTCAAAAAAGAGAGAGAGGGGGAGAGAGAGAGAACGGGAAGATACATACACAGAAAAGGCAGATGAATTAAAGTTGCTACGCTTTGTATTCTTGTCAACAAAACCTTAAGTAGTTCCTCAGATTGTATATCCATCTAGCCACCTATCCATCTCTCTCTCTACCTACTCGCTTACCTAATGGATCTACCTGCCCTATGCATCTGTCTGTCTAGCCAGCCAGCCATCTTCTATTTCTCCTGTGGAATGTGGGGCGGTTTCCTTTTTCTCTGGCATAAAGGGGCTAGTTCTTTGATCTGTAGATTAAGGACCTTTATCCCAGGACTTGCCTCTGACTTCTCCTTCCTGATCTCTTTCTGCTTTATTTTCCTTTTCAGAGTGGATCAAACATATATTTTCTAAGAATTTGGAGTGAAGGTGTAATAATAAATAATAAAGAATCACATTCTTTGCCTTGCTCTTGAAAGGTTGTATTTTTGTTGGTATTAGTGGTGATAAAATGTAGCTTTTTCCATGTGCCCAGCACTGTGGTAAATTCTTTACATTTACTCATCCAACTGACTAAGCAACCTTCCGAGCTCTGGGCTGTGTTATGTCCACGTCTGCATGATCAAACTGAGGCTCAGACAAGATGAGCCTTGTCCTGTGGTTCCCAGAGTAATTAAGTGGGGAAAGCCCAGGCTGGCTGTATCTGGGCAGCCCCTTGTCTTCATGGCTTCTCAGCTGTATTATTATTGATCTTTCTAAACTCAGATTTTTCTCTTTGTTTCCTTTGGGAAAAGCTGAAGTACAAACTCAAGTAAACAATGGAATAAATATCTTCTAGGCATGAGCTTGTCCTTTTATTACCAAACAACTTTGCCCTGTGTGGCTAGGAAGTTATGGTCCAGGATCCAGGCAGGAGAACATCTCAACAGTCAGAAGAGCCTGAGCTTCCTGGAACATAACAGATATCGGCCAGGCTGAAAAATGGGACTTGAGGAGTAAGATAAATTGGAGAAGAAAGGAACGTGGTGTCTCAAAAGATAAAATAAGAGGGCAAATTATCTCAGATTTTAAACAGAATAATTTTTATTACCAGTTTTGGCTTATTATAGTCCAAATGGTACAAATTATACATCAGCTTCAGTGATCTAGCCTGTGGCTATCCAGCTGGCCTAAAATTACTCTGTGTGTGTGTTTGTGTAAAGATAGACACAGAAATAGACACAAATACACCTAAATACCAAAAAGTGGAATGAAACTTTTAAGGGGAAGCACAATATATGACCACAGAAGACATAGAAGTTTTAAGTCTATTTCCATTACTTCTGAGAAAGCAAGTAACCAAATCTGACATCAACTTCTATTTGGAAAGCTTCATTCTGTAAGACCATCTGTGGACTGGTCAGTACTTCAGGACAGCTTCAAAGAGTTCGTCCTTCTGTTGTACTTCGTATTAAGGAGGTTTCCATGGTGAGTTGTGGGAATGATTTCATGCAAGATGACAATTGGAAAAAACACAAGAGTTATATGCTGTGCCTGAATCTAGTCATTAAAAGGAAGTCCATTGGCCTGTATCTTAGGTTAAATGGATGTAGGACAACATAAATCAGGAAGTATAGTAAGTAGGACTTTGGTAAAGTTTAATTTATGACCATCTTGCTTTCACTATTGAATGTTTATACCACTGGTGATCACAGATATATCATTCATATAAGATTGTTAAGTGCTGAAGTGACTTACCGAAATTCAGGTATGACTTGCTCAAAATGGGAAACCCATTCTCAGGAAAGTATGAGCTGTATTAAAAAAACAAAAGCACTAGCTGTAATAGCTCTTCTGAGTTGTAGAATTTCCTTTGACAGAAAACAAAATCAACAAAATTATCTTTCTTTACGCATTTGGGGAAGAAGGCATGTCAACTATTTGCAAGGTTATGTAAAAATGTCTTGCTGTTCATTAATTACTACTCTTCTGCACTGAAGTCATTTTCCCTTTAATGCATGTTTTTTCCCAGAAAAAAATATAAAGGACAAATGTGTCAATTTGTTAGCAATTTGGGCAATATCTCTGTTTTAATTTTATTCTTAAACAGACTAATTTAACAAGAAGTTTTAGATGATAATTTAAAGAATAGGACTTCTTTTAGAAGAAATAAAACCTATTCTAACAATTGAAACACATCTTTCCCTAAATGGAGCTCCTGCTTCTTGTCTCTCCTGTTGTGTGGATATCACAGATACTGCTCCTCGCATCATCTTGAGGAACACCTTGGATCATCACCATCATGGCTATGGTTTTGCCTGCAGATTATTGCATCTTAGATATTAGCCATTCATAATTGAGATAACAGAAGGTGTGTGGCTCAAGGCTTTCCTATTTTTTATTCCTTATCCAAGAGTTCATCTATTCTACATGTATGTGTGGAACTTATGAATTGACCTTTCCAGGGGTATGGCTTTCCTCTACACATTGTGTGGGCAGTTCGTATCCATGCTTGTTCCCTTCACAGTCCACAGCAAGAAAACTATCTCAGTGTTCCCGATCTTACTGCCTCAGGAAGCATGAAAGCTTAGGGAGCATTTTAATTAAATGTTGCCCAAAGCCTTTATTCTTGCTGAGAAAGTAAACAAAGCTTAAACAGCCCCTATCAGAAAAAGCCTCTTCCTTAAATGTTTGTGTTTGTGTGTGTATGTTTGTGTTTTTTTTTTTTAATTGTGCTTTACCTTCTTCTGTTTATTCTGAAGTATTAGGGACTTTTTTTTTTTCCCAGCTATGTGTTTTAAATACTAATATAGTCAATTGATTAGAAGTTCCTTTTAAAAGGACGTTACGAGTGTCTGCTTCATTTAAGGCATCAGTGGACACAGCAGCTAGTGGAGATTGCTGATTATTACTTGGCTGTGACCCTACCAGAGACTGTTCCTCTCCATTCCCTGTCCCTCAATACAGGGTGTGGGGGGAGGTCTCTCGTTCCCTCCAGATCTACTGTTTCCAGTTGAAAATATATTGCCTTTTAAAGAAATATCTTTGTCGGGCACCTGGGTGGCTTAGCGCTTGAGCGTCTGCCTTCGGTTCGGGTCGTGATCCTGGGGTCCTTGTATCGAGTCATCAGGCTCCCCGTGGGGAACCTGCTTCTCCCTCTGCCTATGTCTCTGCCTCTCTCCATGTCTCTCATGAATACATAAGTAAAATCTTAAAAAAAATAAAGAAGAAATATCTTTGTAATAATAGCCCAATTCTTGCTCACATCTTAATTTTTTCCCTTTCATGTTATTGTTCACATGTAAATTAATTACTTTCAAGAAATCTTGCTGCATTTATGTTAAATGATAGCATTTTTTATTGTTTTTATTTTAATTCTAGTATAGTTAACACACAGTGTTGTACTTGTTTCAGGTGTACTATATAGTGATTTAACACTTACATACAATCCCTAGTGCTCATCACGACCAGTGTCCTCCTTAATCCACATCACTTATTAAACCCATCACCTTGTGGGTGACATACCCTCTGGTGACCATCAGTTTGTTCCCTGTAGTTAACTCCCTGTTTTTCCTAGCTTGTTTCTCTCTTTCTCTTTTTTTTTTTTTTCCTTTCCTCATTTGTTTTATTTCTTAAATTCCACATGTATTGCTGACTGGCTTTTTTGCTTACTGTTGTATTCTCTACATCTATCCATATTGCAAACTGCAAAATTCCATTCTTTTTTTGTGGCTGAGTAATATTCCATTGTGTATCCACACCACCTCTTCTTTGTCCCTTCATCTGTTGATGAATACTCAGGTTGCTTCAATAGTTTTGCTATTGTAAAAGATGCTATAGTAAACATAGGGATACATATATCCCTTTGAATCAGTGTTTTTGTATTTTTTGGGTGAATACCAGAAATGTAATTACTAGATCATAGGTAGCTCTATTTTTAATGTTTTGATGAATCCCCCCACTGTTTTCCACAGTGGCTACACCAATTTGCATTCCCACCACTAGTATATGAGGCTTTCTTTTCTCTATATCCTTGCCAATACTTGTTGTTTCTTATGTTGTTGATTTTAGCCATTCTGACAGGTGTGAGGTGATATCTCATTGTGGTTTTGATTTCCATTTCCCTGATGATGAGTGATGTTTAGCATCTTTACATATGTCTGTTGGCCATCTGGATGTCTTCTTTGGAGAAATGTCTGTTCATGTCTTCTGCCCATTTTTAAATTAGATTACTTGTTTTTTGGTGTTGAGTCCTATAAGTTATTTATATGTTTCGGATACTAGCTCTCTATTGGATATGTCATTTGCAAACATCTTCTCCCAGTCAATAGGTTGCCTTTTAGTATTGTTGATTGTTTCCTTTGTTGAATGGTTTCCCCAAGGGTGGTCCCCAGAGGTCCCTTTTCGGGACCTGTCACCCAGCCCTGTACCAGGACCCTGTCACAGACTTCCCCTATGCCACTGCTTAAGCTTTCAAGATCATTTGTGAGGCCTACAAGAAGTACATCACTGCCCACAGACTGCTGCCCACTGCCTCGCTCCCGAGCCCCTCCCTCATTCTGGGCCCCAAGCCTTGTGCCAGAAAATCGTTGTCAAATAAGTAAATGTTTAATCCTTAGAAACCTCTTTCCTGCCCTGAATCGGGGCTCTTCATGTTTTTCCCTCTCTCCCTGTTTCTCCCCTTTGACAGCTCTGAGATTCGCCCATCCCTTTTCTATATTTCTTTCCCCCCAGTTCCTACTGATTTTGTGTTTTTTAATTGAATAAAAGACAAAGATCTCCCTCCCTCAAGAAAAAAAAAAAAAAAAAAAAGAAAGCAGAAGCTTTTTATTTTTATTTTGATGTAGTCCCAATAGTTTATCTTTGCTTTGATTTCCCTTCCCTCAGGAAACATATCTAGAAAAATGTTGCTGCCTGTCCTTTCTTCTAGAATTTTTATGGTTGCAAGTCTCACATGTAGGTCTTTAATAATACATTGTGAATTTATTTTTGTGTGTGGTGTAAGAAAGTGGTCTGGTTTCATTCTTTTGCATGTAGATGTCCAGTTTTCCCAACACCATTTGTTGAAGAGACTTTTTCTGACTGCATATTCATTCTTCCTTTGTTGAAGATCAATTGACCATATAAATGCCTATTTATTTCTGGGTTTTCTATTCTGTTCCATTGATTTATGGATCTATTTTTATGCCAGTGTGATACTGTTTTTTTTTTAAATTAATTTATTTATTTATGATAGTCACACAGAGAGAGAGAGAGAGGCAGAGACACAGGCAGAGGGAGAAGCAGGCTCCATGCACCGGGAGCCCGACGTGGGATTCGATCCCGGGTCTTCAGGATCGCGCCCCGGGCCAAAGGCAGGCGCTAAACCGCTGCGCCACCCAGGGATCCCTTGATTTCAACATCTTTGTAATGTAACTTGAAGTTTGGATTTGTGATACCTTCAGTTTATTTTTTCTTCTTCAAGATTGTTTTGGCTCTTCAAGGTCTTTTGTGGTTCCATACGAATTTTGGGATTGTTTGTTACAGTTCTATGAAAAATGCTGTTGGTATTTTGATAGGGATTATGTTAAATCTGTAGATTGGTCCTAAGACTCCCTGCAGCTTGTATTGTCAGTTTTCCCCTGTGGCCTCTAAGCCTTCATCTTTCCGAAGGCACTGAGGGTTTTTTTTGTTTTGTTTTGTTTTGTTTTGTTTTGTTTTGTTTTGTTTTGTTCTGTTTTGTTTTAGGACTTGCCCTGTAGTATTTTTATTGTATATTTTTCAGATCAATGATGGGTCCCGATTACTTTTAAGGGATATTAACTGAAAGAGTACTATAAAATGAAGAAAAAGAGATTGAACATAATGCAGAGAGTTGAAAATATAATTAACATACTTGTTAAAATGAATTGACCCTATGTGGTGCAACATTTCGATACCTATTACCATTTTCATTTTACAGATGAGAAAACTTGAGTGTTTGAGGAGCTTGCTTGTCCAAGGCCATAGCTGGGTAGATAGATGTTTAAAATATAATTAATATACAAAGTGATGGGTAGCATCATAGCACCAGGAATAGTAGGTTCCTGTGAGCACTGAGGTGAGCTGACTAACTTCTCTTTGGGTGAGAGCAAAGGAGAGGGGGAGAAGGTGGCTGGAAGTGTGTCAGGGAGGGAGGACTTCACACAGAGGTTACATTTGTGCATTTGTGTTGGCTATTCCTGGATGCATAGGACTTTCTCGGCAGACAAGGCAGGGAAATGAGTTGTAGGCAGGGGGAACAGCGTGTGCAAATGTACTGAAAGAATATTTTGTATGTGTGAAACTGCAGTTATTTTATTTATGGAGTATGGTTATTGGAAGCAAGTGACAGAAGCTTACTTAGAAAAGTAGACAAGGTTTAAATTATGAAGTCAGTAAGGAGCTTGGATTTTATTTTAATGATGGAAATGCAATGAAATGTTTTAGGGAGGAGAATTACATTGAGTTGTGAAAAGATAATTCTGACTTTAACTTTGGGAAAGTGGGATAAGGGACCAATTTATTCTTCTACTTGAAACATGTCAAAAAACACACAAAATGTATGAGGCTATGGTTTTCAAGACAGTGGATATCAAGTAATAAAGGACAGTGATCCCTGAATAATAGAAACCTACAAGTGAGTCCCATGATTGCCCCAGCTTATTGCCTTGAGAACATTTCTAGAAAGTGGCATAGAGAGAGGGAATCCAGTCAGAACCTGGTGGGCTCCCTATATTACAGAGTTAGGGTAGAGAGTCCAAAGAGACTAGGGCAGTTGGAATTTGTAGGAAATGGTAGAAAAGATGAGACAGCTGTGCAGAGAGAACTCTGGAGATCAGCAGAGCTCTGCTGCACTGCCCCTTCCCCAACTTGTGCCTTCCCCACCCCCGGAGTATTTAGCAGAGTGCTGAGCAGCAAATGCTTGTGAGGAAACTAAAGGTTGGAGAGAAGACCATGGAAAAGGATTTAAGGAAACAATCCCTATAGCTTGCCCAAGGCAAGGAAGCATGCCTTTTCCTACCAAACATAATTCATGGGGCAACTGGAAGAGTGCTCAGAAAGAATCAGCTTCAGAAATGGGAAAAAATGGTCTCTACACTAAAGCCTAAGCTGGTCCCACCTAAGAAATCATAAAAGCAAGACCCAAAAGGATGAACATGTTTCCAGGAAGTTTAACTATATCCCAGAACAAAAAGCAAGAATCTTCATAGGAATACAAAAATATCCAACACCCCAAAATAAAATCAGTAATATCTGATATCCAGTAGAAATTACCAGGCATAGAAATATTAAGTCAGAAAAAAAAGACAAATACTATATGATTTCACTTATATGTGGAATTTAAGAAACAAAACAAATGAACATGGGGGAAAAAAGAGAGGGGTAAACCAAGAAACAGACTCTTAGCAATAGAGAACAAATGGATGGTTACTTGGAGGGGAGGTATGTGGAGGGTTGGATTAAATAAGTGATGGCAATTAAGGAGGGCACTGGTGTATGGAAGTAATGTATGGAAGTGATAAATCACTATATTGTACACCTGAAACTAATATTACACTGTATGCTAACTAGCTGGAATTTAAATAAAAACTTGGAAAAAATTACCAGGCATAAAGAGAAGCAGAAAAATAATACTTATAATACCGAGGAGAAAAAAAATCAATTGAAAACTGACCTAGAATTGGCACAGATATTAGGTTAGTAGGCAAGAATATTAAAATAGTTTTTAAACTGTATTCTATGTTCGGAATGACCATTTGGCTCAGTCTGTTAAGTGTTGAACTCTTGATTTCAGATCAAGTCATGATCTCGGGATTGTGAGATGGGGCCCCTCATCAGGCTCAGTGCTGGGCATGGAGCCTGCTTAAGATTCTTCCTCTCCTTCTCCCTCTGTACCCCCTTATTTATTTGTTTATTTTTCTAAAATAAACAAGCTGTATTCTAAGTTCAAAAAGGTAAATAGAAATATGTAAATATTAAAAAGACCAAGATGAGTCTTCTTGAGATGAAAACTATGGTACTATGTCTGAGTTGAAAGATACATTGGATTGGATCAGTAGCTGACAAGACATAATAGAAGTAAAGATAAGTGGACCTGAAACCCTAGCAACATAAACTACACACACACACACACAAAAATAATAATAAGAAGAAAAAGAGTAAGAAGATAATTTTTGCGTCAAATTGTGTTGTTTCTTTTTCCCCAAAAAAGGACTAAATAGTAATTTTTCACAGGTTAGTAATTCTTACAAACTGACATTTCCTAATTCATGGTAATTAACTGATGAAGCACCGTGAAGAACCAACCCCTTTATTTGGTTTTTGATCCCGCATTGCTTGTTTTGGTAAACTGAGATCCTGGTGCTCTGACGGAGGTACTCCAGGGCTGGCCTGGTTCCGGAGGTGATAATAGGAAATGACTGACGCTGTATTGGTATTTTTAAACCCCACATTACTCACAGTTGTAGCTCATAGTTTTGTCATCTGAAACAAAGGTCGAATGCTTGTCATTGAACATATGTATGTGTACATGCAATTTGAGGACAGAATTGTCCTCTACATATTCTTTTTTTCTGTGTGGACTTTGGTGGCACTTTGAGTAATTTTTCACATATAAAACAAATATCCAATCCCTAGACCCACTCCACAGATTCCCCAGGGACAAATCAAGGACAAGTTACACTGGACACTCACAGGTTTTTGACTCTTATTGAAGACTTAAGTCTGTGTGTATAACTTACTATTGTGACTTAAACTGGTCACCTGTCACAAGTGAGAACATTTTTTTACCATGTCAGGAAAAGCATTGCTAGTTGATATATTTAAAAAAATATGCACTTTCATTGATTCTAAATTCTGAAAGTTTCAGAAAGTACAGTGATGGTCTTTAATATTGTATACATACACACACGCACACTCACACACACACACACATTCACGCACATTCTTGTTTCTCTGTAATGGAAAATATTTTCCAAAAACCTGGGAAATTGTTGTTTTACCTTTCTTTTTTTAAGGTTTTTATTTATTTATTCATGAGACACACACACACACACACACACACACAGAAAGAGAGAGAGAGAGAGTGCAAGAGGCAGAGACACAGGCAGAGGGAGAAGCAGGCTCCATGCAGGGAGCCTGACATGGGACTTGATCCCGGGTCTCCAGGATCAGGGCCTGGGCTGAAGGCAGTGCTAAACTGCTGAGCCACCCGGGCTGCCCTTGTTTTACCTTTCATTTGAGTTTGTATATTTAAAATTTTTTTTCATTGCCATCAATATTTTTAAGAAAAGCCCATATCAAAAGAATTGGTGGAATGTATACTATATAAAAAGTGTAATATATATTTCCAGGAAAGTATTGAACTTATAAAAGATCAACCCAAGTACTCAAGTAGATCTCCATCTGAGTGTTCTCTGAGTTTAAAGTGGAAGATTTTGCATTCAGTGAAAGCTTCTCAATCAGTTTTCCAGAGTGAGGGATTGACTGCACTAGTGTCTAATAATCATTAAATCTTCCATATTACACAGTTCAGATAGATCATATTTTATGACAGGAAAATGAATTGCCCTTGAACAGAAAATAGACAAAACTCATAGCACATATTTCTTCATTTTTTGAAGAAATCATCTCATTTTTTAAAAATTATTTTATTGGGTTAGAATAAAAGTTGATCTTTCTCTTCTTGCCTTATCATACCAAATTGAGACTGATTTGAAGCCAACTATTTGTAATCATAGATACCTTAGTACATTAATATTTTATAAATTCTCATTTTCTATTTATATGAAAGTCCATTTTTTAACCCTTTGGATATTGACCAACTTATCATTACTGGCATCCTTGGACTGGGGGTGGGAGATTAGGGTTGGATTTTCATATATTTTCAAAATGAATGAATTTGAACCATTTCTTTGAAAAAGTGTGCCCTTTCTCTTTTTTTTTTTTTTGAAAATCATTAATCTTTCTAAAAATGTAATATCAATTGAAGAAAACTCCCTTTCCTTCTAACAGCAGTATTCTCACAGTAGAGCCATTTCATTTTCACACTGAAAGCTAATTTTTAGAAGAAAATCTGTTTCATTACTGTTGGTATTCAAATGAGTGGTGGGGGACACATTTTTTAACCTATCACATTAGATTTTTGGCAGTTTTCCGCTACATTTTTTGAGGAAGGGAAATCCACACAAGCACGGATGCCTTTATTGTCAACTACCTAGGCCAAATCATGTACCCTTTGAATGTTCAATAAATATTGATTGATGATGCTATTCATCCAAAACACTCTCAGGTTAAAACTCAAAGTGAGTACTTAACATTCTCATCCAGCTGTAATTACACTTCTGCAATTTCCATTTAGCTCACAGTACTACTGTTTACAAATCTGTAACATTGTGAGGAAGCTAAACAAGGTACATACAGAGTGGATGAGTAAATAGAGACATTTCAAATGAACTCAGACAGATATTAGACTCAGAAATGTTTCCTAATACAATTTCTAGTAAGTATTATAACATAAACCTCTCTTTGTGAATTTCCCTTGATGTTGGACACTTAAATATATATATATATGTATATATATATATATATATACATATATATATATAAATATTTCAGCTATTACATGATACATTGTCCTTGGATGATTCATAAATCATTAATAAAATTCAGCATCATACTAACACAAAGGAATCAGTTGGTTTCTTTTGGACAAACACCTCCCCTGTGCCTCTGCCATGGACACAAACACTCTTGAAACATGGGCAGTACATCATTCTTACATGGCATTCTTATACATTACTATGCACTGGGAATAGTATTCAATTATATTTAATTAAATAATTTTAATTTCAATTTTATTTTTTTCTGTTTCAGTGGAGGGCTTAGATGATAATGTCATCAGAACTAAGGGAAAAATAATTTAATAAGGAAAAAATCAGGCAGCAGTCTTCTGTAGTGTTCATTAGACAAGTGGCTATTTTTTATTGTTTCAACCTGTTGTTTTGTCATTTTGTAGCTTAGTGTTTCAATGACCTTTAAAGATGAAAATTGAATCATCTGGGTGGCTCAGTGGTTGAGCGTCTGCCTTTGGCTCAGGGCATGATCTCCAGGTCAAGCTCTGTGTGAAGCTCAGGCTCAATGTGGATTCTGCTTGAGAGTTTTTCTCCCCTCTCCCCTCTCTGCCCCTTCCCCTACTTATATGCTCTCTCTCTCTCTCTCTAAAATAAATGAAAAAATCTTTTAAAAAATTAAAAAGTCAATTTAAAATCCTACATGCTTCTAATGTATGGCCAGGTTTGAGACCCCTAACGTAGCTTCTGCTGCTTGTTTTTTTCATTTATCATGGGTCATGACTGCCCTTCTATGACTAAACAGTGTTTGTTTCTTTGATTTGTTTTGGTTCTGTGTGATATGGGGCATTATCTCTTTCTTTTGTTTTTACAGCTAGGATCAGAAATATAGCAGATCAGGATTGAAAGTCATCATGTATTATCTGCTTATTCCTATCCAGTGCATCATATGGCCAACACCAATGATGATCCAATCTCCTCTACCAACAGGGCCTGGAAGGCAGATCCCATTGCTGGGCAGTACCAGTGGCCATCTTTTCTTATATTAAGGGTAGAGCTGCCTTTTATAGCTTAGTCCTGCATTTTCACTGCCAAAAGAAACCTTGGAAATCATTTTGGTTGACATTTTTCTTGAATACATGTGGAAATGAGGCCTCAAGGAGCTTTGTGACCGTGCCCAATATCCTACAACTGAGAAGTTAGAATCCTGGATTTGGAGACACAGATTCATTCTCTGGCCTTTCCCTTGCCCTGCCACAGCTTATTTTAATTGGATGTCATAGTAGTTAGCTATAGCTGTGTAACAAATCATCCCACCATTAACAGCTTAAAACATTTATTATCTCAGTTCCAGTGAATCAAGAATACGGAATGGCTTAATTGAGTATTTCTGACCTAGGATCTTTCATGAGGTTGCTGTCAAGGTGTTGGGCAGAGTTGCAGTCACTTCAAGTCTTCATTGGAAGAATTTCTGCTTCTAGGTTCACTCACATGGCTGTGGGCAGGATTCACAATAACTGCTTCTAAGCTCATGCACAGTACTGCCAGGGGCCCTTGGTTCCTTATCATGTGGGCCTCCCCAAGGTCTGCCCCAGTGCCCTAAGAACATGGCAGCTGGTTTTCCCTGGAGAGGGTGATTCAAGAGAGAGAGTCTGAGAGATTGAGAGAGAGAGAGAGAGAGAGAGAGATTTGGGCATGAATAAGTCACAATCTTTATATAACTTTATCTTGGGAGAGTCATCCCATCACCTCTGTTACTTTGATAGAAGCGACCCACTAAATTCAGTCTGCACTCCAAAGGAGTGGAATTATGCCCCATCGCTTGAGGGGAGGAGGAGCAGAGAGTTTGTGGATGTATCTTTAAACCCACACACATGTGTTTAAACTTTACTTAGCATTTAGTAATGGCAAGATTCATAATTTTAGCTCAAAGGGCATTTTATTTTACCTCCTGGCCCTTAAAGGAAGCTAGATAATTATTTTATCATCACCATACAATTAAAATAAACTTCTAAAATTAATATGGTAGCTTAACAGTGTCTTAGAGATTGCCTAGTTTATAAACAGGGGATACGGGCACCACATTTTTTAACCTGTGTCCTCATATGCAATCATGAGATGCGTTCGGTCATTAAAAAATTATATATCAACTTATTCATCACATGATTTCTGTCTCCACCAAGCAGTCCATTAGTGTGAGTATTCCGTAATGGTCTGTATTTTTAGCTTCAGAGCCATGATCCCTAAAATCTTAATGCCTGAAATCCAGATGTTTTTAATCTCTAAACTGTCAGGGTGTTACTAGGAACATAAGGTAAATGCCTTGAAGCAAAACAATAATGTGTTTTTAATGAAGAGGCCTTTCTATATTGCTGATCTCTGAATCAAGAGTTTGCCTCTCTTGCAATAGCCTTTTCCTACCACCCTTTGTAATGAAACATATGGCTTACATCGTAGTAAAATATGTAGAGGGGGAAGACGGAAAAACATGTTCCACATATGTGCCATGTCTAATGTAATGCCATATGCCCAGCAAACACAGAAGACCAGAGGTGGCTTCAGTCCTGAAATAATTAGAGTAATAGAGTGTTCGTAGCCTGTTTTAAATACCGCAAATGGTTTCCCATTTTCAAGTAATTAACACTCCCTTCACTTTTAATATTTGCATTTCATTATTAAAAAACAATCCCCCAATAACTTTTAATGAACCTTCAAATCTGTGACATTTAGAGAGCATTGGCTTTCCCAAAATAAATTATCAAGAGAAAATAGTTCAGCCTTGAATCTATTATATTTAGAGACCTTAAAAGAAGGAATTTTTAAAAAGAAAATGTGTTTTGTGCCATTTTATGAAATGTATGTTATCATACATCTTTATAGTTAATGATCTTTTTTCAGGTGATGTAAGAGAGTGGTAACTTAGGATCCTTACCTTCTAGAGGAAGAAAAAAAATCTGCCCTCAAAAATAATAAAAATTCCAAAAAAAGAGTGTGCCTGATTTTTTTGCTTTAAAATAGAGTTTATTTTGGTTGTTTTTTCTGTATTTATTTGCATAGTTAATGCAAACAGTTTTTTTTTTTTTGATTTGCAACTTGAAAACAATATTTAGCCAGAGCACTGAGGACTTCAGTACGGTATGCTAATTACCAGTGACTCTTGTAACAAATTACTCCAAACTTGGTGACTTAAAACAGTAGAAAACTATTTCTCTCACAGTTCTAGAGGCCAGAAGTCTGAAATAAATTTCACTGGTCTGCCATCTTTAACACCTCTTTTCTTCAGTGTGCTGTCTTTTTCCTGTTTTTCTTAACAGAAATGTTATTTATAGCAATGCATTACATTATCTATTGTATTACATATATGCCATATATAATATATAGCATATCAGTGTATAATTATTGCCGTTATTATTTATTACTGGAATCTTTTCTTATGATGGTGGTGTAGTCTGCTCTACTGTCTTCAAGGTAACAAGTGAGAGCAAAGAGAAGCTTTTCCCCTCTAGATTTTCCCCAACTTGAAGCCATCTTTGTTTGGCAAGATACAATTGTTTGATTGTTTGATGCGTACTGCTGGAATCTGAGTGTCTGTTTAGACCAGGATCCTGAGCATTGTGAACCTTCAAGTTAGTTATTAACCACAGAGGCCCACTGGAAAGCCTGCACAACTATCTGGGCATGTCAGTGCCATCCTGGAAAGTACCCCTGTCTTGTACTTGGGGAGGAGTTGGTGTGCAAAGTCCAGTGATCCTTTGTCCCAAGACATTCTGTGCTTTTTCTCACCACTGGGAGGCAAACTGTTTGAGGGAAGCTTTGCATTAGATCACTTCTATATAGCTGTATCTCTGGGTATCATAAAAATTTCTCCCTGCCATAAAAAGAGACATTTTTCCTACGGGTTAACTGGAACAGAGGAGGTGGAGAAAGTGCTTTTAATTTCAAGGGTCAGAAGTTAGGAGAAAAACCATAAATATTTCCTTTCCTGAGCACTCATCATGCTGTAGCAGGCCATTAATTTTGAAAGAGGTTTTCTATTGAAGGAGCCTGTTCATCTGGTGACATGATGGGTTAGCCTGTATTGCTTTCTCTCCGTGTGCCAGAGAAATGCTATTGAGGAGCAAATTATTTATTTAATAATATCTTTACAGAAAATGCTAGGCATTGGATTAAGTTTTAAAAATGGTAAAGGATTTATGCCGAGGGGCAGTTGTTATTGTTTTGGTTATAAATCTAGTTCCTATCAACAGAGGTGATTTCTGTGAGGATTTAAGAATTTCCAGGAAGGTGATATTTAAATTTTACTGATGTAGCTTCAATAGGAATGGTGCTTATTTTATACTCGCGGCGGGGAAAAGAAATATCCACAAAGCCCATCTCGCTTTCAGTGTTCAAATTTGAATTTCTCTGGCCTCAATGAAGATTTGATACTATATAGTTCTAGGAAATGCCAAAGAAAGTGTAATTGTAATTACACTGATAGATTCAATTCAATGGGGACAGATTTCCTATAAAGTTTTTGTTGTAAAGAGATATATAAATAGGTTTTAAATATAGTTTAGGGGATATAGATAGATAGATAACATATATATATATATAGATTTAGTCTCTAATTCTCTGTACTCACTCCCCCTCACAATGGATATTTTTAATGTACCTAAATTGTGCATTTGAGTTTATCTGACCCCCTGTGATTCATGTGTTAATGGTGCCTTGGAGACCGTGGTTTATAGCTCACTGGAGAAGGGAGAGATAATGGACCATGTTTTCACTCTTAGGCCGATTTGCAAGTATATTTAAAACTCAGACTTTCTACTTTCACCACATTGGTAGAATTTAGCGACCTTTAAAATTACTTTCTCCTGAGGATTTTTCTTTCCATTTTCTTTTCTTTGATAGACCCTACATCTTTTTGTTTATCTTCCTTGCACCATGATTATTGTTAACAATATTATTATTTGTCTAAGTTCTACGTAAATGAGCTTTGCAGTCAGTGACTAGCTGTATGTTCTTAGGATTGTTAGGTCCTTAGATGTATTTTAGTTGTTTTTAGCTATCCTCATGCCTGCTGTTTCTTGTGTTGTGAGTTTGAATTTCAAAATCCCATGAAGAAGGTGCATTTCTCTAAAATTCATATTTAGTTTAATTAATTGCCCTCTCCATCCATAGTCATTACGAATAGCAACATTATCCTGTGGCACAGAGCTTTGTGCAAAGAGCCATAAAAAGAAATGCTGTAATTGATTGTGAAAATGAGGGAAGTCTTTCAATTTTAAGTTTGTCAATTACCATATCCTTCAGTAGAGTTTTATTTAACCACAAGTTGCTGTTGCTGTTGCTGTTGTTGTTTTGTTCTACTTAAGTACTCCGGTCACTTTCAGTGAGCTAGGTCAGTGAGCTGTACTAGCATGCTAACCTTACTGTTTCTTATCCACATCTGACTTGATAATGCATGTTTGCCTTTTTGGGATACAAAGGGCAACCACATTTACATCCAGTTATAGTTTATAGCTTAGATCTTTTAGATCTAAGATCATTTGCTTCTTAGGCAAAGAAATGAAATCAGCTTAATTTTATCTTTTTTATTTTCTTACCTGAAGCTTCATCCCGTAGTCAGTTGTTGACACAGGATGACACAGGAGGTAGAAAAGCTTGATGCCTTTGCTTCCCCAAATTATAAACCTTTCAGTGAAAAAGGACTAAATATTAAATGATTCATCACAAAGTAAAACATTTAAAAAGGTCTATGCGAACTGTGTGGTGGACACTAGCAATAGAAGTGGCACTGTCCACATCTTTAAAATTGATAATTCTGTTACCAAGAAAGCATAATGCCTTTTCCTGTGTTCTTTTCTACTTTACTTGAACCAAGAAAAATCGTTTTTTTTTAAGATTTTATGTATCTATTCATAAGAGACAGAAAGAGAAGCAGCCTCCTCACAGGGAGCCTGATGCGGGACTTGATCCCGGAATACTGGGATCATGTCCTGAGCCAAAGACAGACGCCCAACCTCTGAGCCACCCAGGCATCCCTAAAATCATTTTTTTTTTTTAAGTGGGAAGCAAGACTACCAAGGACAGTCACTTGAAAGCCCACTGCACTCTTCTAACCTGCACAAACATGGAAGGGATGTGTGTTGCCAGGGTGTGTGACGGCGATAGCTCCAGCAGCTGGCCTGTGAAGCCCAGGCCGGCCACCTCAAGTCCTTGTTCTGAAAGAATAATATGCAAAAGTAATATGAAAAAATGTGAGGAAATAAGCAAACATTTAAATAGATGGAGGTAGCAATTGATTAGAAATTAAATGTCATATTTGTTTTTAACTAGAATCGTCAATTCATGGAAGAGAATCATGCTACTTAAAACGGAAGGGTCAGCAGCAAAAATAATAAATAAAATAAGTAAAATAAAAATAAAATCCCAGGTTCAGACAAGATTAATCTTACTTGCTTTGTTTCTGTTATTTAGATACATTTCATATGGTTAAGGAGAGAAAAACTGATATGATTTAAATAAAATAATAATAATAAATTATATATATGTATTTATATTCTCCAACTAAGCATCCCCTTTAAAAAGGTGTTAGGCTGGCAGCCCTTGACATGGTGTCTCTCATTTTACTGTGAAAATTTTCTGTTGACCCGGAAGAATAGAAATTGAAGAATGCTGGACTAAGACTAAAAAACAGCTATAATTATAATCCAAAGAATGTGTCCATCAACACAATGCTAGTGGATTAGGATGGAATTAAAAAACCAGCATGCCTTCTAATGTTTGAAAGCGGCTCCCTAAAAAGGCAAGGAACTGCTTGATCCCACCATGACTAAGAGGTCCTGACTGTATACCATTCAGAAAAGTAGGCAGCAAACTTTCTACTGCACCATTTGTTTGAAATGATCAATATCTGTCTTCCATTTTTCATATGATTGTAGTATTTATTGGCTATTCTAGTTCTTCCTACACTCCTTGTTTTCTCTTTTAAGAGAACCATGCATTGGGATTTTAGCGAATTCTTGCCTCAGTCTATCTACCAAAGCCATGTTGGATCAGTTGCAACCCCAATTGCAAGTACCTCTGCTGCCCAGATAAGGAGGGCACTACAGTAGCTTCCCCATAGGCAGTGTAGAGAAGGAACATGGGTAAAGTTTGTCAGAGAAATCTGTTCACCAACACTGTGTCTGGATAGGTCTCTAAGAACTTAAGCACAGTACATAGTAAGAATTGAACAAAAATGAGTCCAGGAAATGATGCATCAACACAGCGTAAAGGAATTTCATCCTGAGACCTCAGAAGAAAAGAACCAGTTTTCTGAAAAAGATTTATTATAGTGACCAGGAAAGAATTTTGAACAGATGTTTTACTTTCACAGTAGAAAGAACATATGGCCTCCATGACAAAGAGGAGAAAGTCATGAGGAGCGTCAAGATGAGATGAGAGGAAAAGATTCTAAAATGAAACAGGAGCTTGACGAGGACAAAAGGAAATTTGGAGAAAATAGAAAATGACAACACCAAGTGAGAATAATCGTTGGATATACAACATGACAAAAATGACACTAAAAAAACTGAAAAACTGTTACGTAAAGTCAATGCATTATTGGGTCTTCTAGGATGCAGAAGGCGATGAGGGAGTTGAAATGAGGGAGAGGAGAGGAGAGAAATACAACTTACATATTATTAGTTGCCTCCTGTAAGGAAATGATATAAATTAAATATGAAAATTTAAAAAAAACCTTCATTAAAGAACACATTATAAACTTAAAAACTGCTTGATGATATGCATCTAAAGGGCAGTCACCTCCTTGGAAAAATTAATTAAAATGAGACCCATTCCTAGGACATCTCCTTAAATATATAGGATTTTCTTATAAGCATACAAAAGCAAAGAGTATAATTAACATTTTTAACAAATTGATTTAATAATAATAATGATAATTGCATTATTGGGTATTTTTTCATGTCTCCCTTAACCATTCCATGGAAAAAGTTCTGTTCCAAAGAACTTGGAACACGTGAAATAGACCTTACTCACTATCATTTTATCGTTGTCCTCTCCTTCAAAAATAACAGTATTATGTGGTTACCAATTAAAATGTACCATGAATGGAACTGGAGGGTATTATGCTGAGTGAAGTAAGTCAGTCGGAGAAGGACAAACATTATATGTTCTCATTCATTTGGGGAATATAAATAATAGTGAAAGGGAATATAAGGGAAGGGAGAAGAAATGTGTGGGAAATATCAGAAAGGGAGACAGAACGTAAAGACTGCTAACTCTGGGAAACGAACTAGGGGTGGTAGAAGGGGAGGAGGGCGGGGGGTGGGAGTGAATGGGTGACGGGCACTGGGGGTTATTCTGTATGTTAGTAAATTGAACACCAATAAAAAATAAATCTAAAAAAAAATGTACCACGAGACTCAGAATATGATGAGGTTAGAAGATATCTTTTTACAAAAGAGTGTACAGTTACTCAGAAAAAGAGAATGTTTGGTTTTATTGGCTATTAAAATTATAAACACTAATATGAATTCTTGCTGCATTATCTAGAATTATCATTGTAGAATTAAGTAGAATATTTAAAAATAAAACTCTTGCAGCACCTGGCTGACTCAGTTGGTAAAGCATGTGACTCTTGATCTCGGGGTCATGAGTTCAAGCCTCATGTTGGGCATAGAGCTTGCTTTAAAAAAAAAAAAAAAAAACAACAACTCCTTAATGTTTGCCCTCAAGGATACATATTCACTATGCATTGCTTAATAAAATAATGAAAACCTGGAAATGTTTAATAGTAAGCATCTCATAATATTACATATATGAATTTATACATAGGATTTGTAATTATGATTTCAAAAAAATCATACTATCACCATCAAACCTCTACTAGCTTTCATTAGAGTGAGTACTTAAAAATATTTTTCCCTACAATAGATAATATAGGTCCATTTTCTTTTTTTTTTTTTAACCAAAAACAGTAAGGGGATTTTAGTTGTTTGCATTAGACAAGATGTTCTAAAAGTCTCGGTTGTAGTTTCAATCTTTAATATCATCAGAACCATAAAAGTTACAAATTTACAGAAAAAGGTTGTTTTGTACTTACTTAGTTTGTGAATTTTGAACCATTAAACGTTTTATTTTAACACTGTTTCTGTCAGTGTTTGCCAATGTATTAATTTTCTAGGGCTGCCATAACAAGTACCACAACGTGAGTACCTGACGTAAGAGAAATTGTCTCACAGATCTGGAGGCTAGAAAGTGTCAGCAGAGTTGATTCCTGTGAGGGTGATGAGGGCAGGATGTCCTGCAGGCCCCTCTCATTGGCTTAGAGAGAGATGGCCATTTTCTGCCTGTGTCTTTGCGTTGTCTTCCCTCTGTGTGTGTCTGAGTCCAAATTTCTTCTTATAAGGATACTAGTCATATTGGATTACAGCCTAACCTAATGACCTCATTTTAACTTGATTGGCTCTGTGGAGATCACATCTATGAACTATGTCACATTCCGAAATTTTGGTGGGCTAAGATTTCACCGTGAAAACTTTCAGGGGAGCACACGCAAGTCAACCCGTGACAGCCATCTTGGTTTGCTTGACTTTCTTTCCTTAACAATGGCTTGGGAGGCTGTATAAGCTTCTCAGCCAGAAACAGCTTGCTAGCACCGAACTTTTGGGCCAGACACTGAACCTCCTCTGAACCTGTTTTTTCCCTCTGCACATGAAGATAAATCTTACTCTGAGAAACTTGTTAGTAGAGAGCTACAGGAGGAACAGCCTTCATGTGTAATTAAACGAACTTGAAATTGAGCCTCTGCTTCATACCAGCTGTAGATGTTAGGAAGGTTATTTTTCCTGGGTTTCATTCTCCTCATCTCTACAACAGGAAGAAGGATGTTTGCCTTGCAGAAGCACATTGTGTAGAGTTTTAAATGGGCTCCATAAATATTAGTTATTAAGTCAGAATTTCTTTTCAAACGTTTTGTAAATGGTAAAGTATGGTAATGTTTACTCCTTCCTTCTTTGTTACTTCTGTGTAACAGCTCAAAATGTATGGGTATTCATTCCAGCATTACTCTAAGTTACTTTATTTTTCTTTAGAATATGGTGAGACTTTGAATCTACAGGATTGTAAACATAGTTTTTTTTTTTCTTATATAAAAAGACATCAAATACCAAAGCCTAATTTGTGTATAACAATACGGTGTCAGCTCTTCCCATCCTGAGTTCACAAGAAAAGTCAGCCCTGATGCCCTGCATCTACTGTATGTAATAACTTAATTTCTGGCCTGTGTATCTAGAATAGTACTAGCTTTGTACTGTTCTTGGGAGAAATGAAAAAAGAATCAAATTATATTCTGTATGGCATAATTATCTCATGGAACCCCAGCTGAGAAAAGCTGGCTAAATTTTCTGTTGTTTTTAATGACAATGGACAAAAGCTTCTCTCCTTAAAATCCTTGCTGGATCTCTGATTTTAATGTGCTTTTGTTGCTCACTGATTCTGATGGATAGCGGGAAGGCAGCTATTATTTCATTTCACACAGATGAAAGTTGGAGCATGGAGATGTCAGGAACTATCTCCAGAGCCTTCTGGAAATAAGATAATGACAAAGTGGGGAAGGCGATGCCCATTCAGTGCAGCCACTAGACTGCTTCTTTCAGATCAAGATTTCAAATTATAAAATGGATGCCATGTGTTTTATATAGATATTGATTCCACAGGGATCAGAAACGTCTAATGTCGTTTAAGATGAAATCGGTATTATATTATAGTGGCAGTAGTGTAATTTGAATAAGCATTTTTGGAATGAGTTATTGAGTTATTATTTAGGAATTATTATTATTTAGGAATGAGTTTATGAGTTATTATTACCTGGTTCACTAATATCCAGGAGACAGAAACTGCTATCATCATAGTTGTCAACTATTTTCCTTTAGGACATTTAAGGCTTATATGTACATTTTGGGAGAACTAACACAACTTTATTTCTCCTTTTTCTGTTGATGGTTTGAGGTTTACTGACCTGCAGGATAAACTCAGTTTGCCTTGAAGGACTACCACAAACTGGCTTTACATTTCTTAATTCCTTGTCATACCAAAGCTGTGATGTGTATACAATGGCCAATTTATTGGTTCCTGAAAATGCTTTGACCATATTAACCTCTAAATCTTATGCTTATTATTAAAATGCCTTTTACTCCTCTCCAATCAGGATTTTACATATTCTTCAAGGTCGTAGTCAAATACTACCAATTTCACAAAATCCTCCTTGACTACTGAGATCACATTTTCCTTCTCTAAACTTGTATGTGTATTTATTACTCAAACCACCTATTTGGTTCCTAACACATATTATCATGCTTAGAGGCATTGTTTTGTCTAATCTTCTTTATGTCTGACAAGGATTAGCAGGATGTGGGATATAGAGAGTTGACATTCAATAAATATTGGTTTATAGATTCTTTGGAATCATATCTTAACTCTGTGACTTTATCAGTAAATACATTTCTTCCAGCTATTACACGTAAGGAAAGAAAACATGTGCTCCTGAAACCATATTATTGTTTTGAGGATTTTGACTACCTCCACCTGTTTATATACATACTTTCAAAGATCCTAAGCATGGAGTAAGCTAGAAGAGTGGACAGTAATTACTTGTTAAGATTGTGAGTCTAGCGTTTTACCAAACCTACCCTGGAGTGGCCTAGTACTGTGCCCTACAAGAATAAACAGCTGTGTAGCTAACTGCGTTAACTCGACCACTGCCGCTATCATCACCATCTGCCTGTGAGCTGGAAAAGCTGCACACGGGTTTCCTGCATTTCTTGTTGTATCTTGCAAAATGAGCTGATCCTGTGTATATTTCACATATGTACTTTCACAGAAGTCATGAATATTTAATAAGGTTTTAACAAATCCTTGTCCTTGTGGATACTGTTGGGAGATGAGGACAATAAGCAATGACATAGCAAATAAATATATGATAGGTAAAGGCCATATGTGCTATAACATAGAGCAGCTTGGGAAAATGAGGCATGGAAAGGTAGTGATTTGACCAACGTGAATAGGAAAGTGAATGCTCAAGCCTATCTAGAACTCTGGTCCTGTTTGTCCCTGCACTTTTCTTTGGACTACACTGCTCCTGGAGCCAGGGGCTGTTTCTCTTTCTCCACATGGATTGCGTCTTCATGTGTCAGCCTTCTCCCTGGTATTTGAAACTGAAAGACTGTACCTGATCCCACGTACTGAAAGCCATGTCTTTAGATTTCCCCAGTGCTGTGGTCTGATCATTTACTCTTTCTATTTTCTGTCTGTTTCCAAGAGAATTTGGGCTCCACCCTAATTTGTCTTTAAGTCTGACTTATGATATTCTTAATGATAAATTTATTTTCTTTAAAGCAATGGAGTAGGGGTGAGTGGCTGGGATGGATGGGTAACTAGAGTATGACCTGAAAGTTTTCTAGGAAAACTAAGGTAAGCTAAACAAAACTAAGTTTCTATCTTAAATTATTTATTTATTTATTTATTTTCATTGCTATGAGCTATGAATTCAATTTTATGCTATACCACAATTTACTTTCCCCTCTGGTATCAATGAGCATTTAGGTTAATGCTAGTTTGTGCCTCTTTTCTATAGTAACATTTATGTTAATGCTGGGTACATCACTAAGCAATGAAACTGCTGGAAGATAGGATAGGTATATATTTAACTTTATTAAATACAAAAAATACTATTTCCAAGGAGTTTTACCAATTTTTACTCAACATCAGCAGTATATGAGTGTTCCTTTGTCAAAATGTGGTATTGTGGGATCCCTGGGTGGCGCAGCGGTTTGGCGTCTGCCTTTGGCCCAGGGCGCGATCCTGGAGACCCGGGATCGAATCCCACATCGGGCTCCCGGTGCATGGAGCCTGCTTCTCCCTCTGCCTGTCTCTGCGCCTCTCTCTCTCTGTCTGTGACTATCATAAATAAATAAAATTAAAAAAAAAATGTGGTATTGTTCAAATTCTGATTTTAAATACTCTGGTGAGTGTAGAGTGGTTTGTTGCGGTATTAATTTACATTTCGTCAATGACTAATACTGTTGAGCATCATTTTGGATATTTGGTGACCATTTGGATATTCTTTTTGTGAATTGCTTTTTCAAGACTTTTATCTTCACTCCCTCCCTCCAGAAGACAGACAATACAATCAAAAATTGATAAATAGTATTGGGCATATTGGATATCTGTTTTGTAGATTTCTCCCACTGTGTGGACTGCCCTTTCTTAATCATGTCTTTAGACGAGCAGACATTTTAAAGTTTAATTCCAACTTATCAGTCTTTATTGTTGTTACTTTGCCTTGTTTCAGCAATCTTTGCCTATCCCAAGGTTAAAAGATATTCTGTTCTATTTTTTGGTAATATTTATTGTTTATCTTCATGTTTAGGTTTCTAATCTATGTGGAACTGATTTTGTGTATGGTGTGAGGTAGGGGGTCAACATATGTTTTTATTCCTATAGATATCCACTTGACCCAGTGCTAGTTATTGAAAAAGATTATTCTTCCCCACTGTATTACAGGGACACTGTTGCTTATAAATCAACTGCCTGAATACAAGCGGATATGTTTCTAGAGTTATTATTCTGCTCCATTGGTCTGTTTGCCCTTGAGCCAATACTTCACTATCTTAAATGTTGTTGTGGCTTTATATTAAGTCTTGATAACTGGTAGTGTTACCTTCAATAGGTAGTCCTTCAATAATTGTTCTATAGGATTGTTTTGGCTGTTCTTGGTTCTTTGTACTTCCTTATAAATTTTAAAATCAGTTTTCTATTTCTCAAGAAAAAGCATGTTGAAAGTTATATTGGGATTGCATTGAATTTATAGATCATTTCAGAAAATCTTTACAATACCAAGTCTTTTAAGCCATGAGCATATTATGATCACCCATTTATTCACATCATTTTTAATTAATTATTAATGCTACATAATTTTCTGTATAGAAATCTTATTGACTTTTGTTACATTTATTTCTAGGTTTTTAAGATTTTTTTGGTGCTGTTGCAAATGGCACATTTTTAAAATGTTTATTTTCTAATCGTTTTTTTGTGAGTATATAATACAGCTGGCTTTTTGTATTGACCTTGTATTTAGCAGCCTTGCTAAATTTACGTACTGATTTTAATATTTACTATATCCTTATTTTTTCACCCATTCTAGTAGCTAGTCAAGTTGACTAGCTCCTATTCAAGAACAGATGCATCCAACATGTTGTCAGAAACTGGCCTGAAGAGTGGTCACTAGCTATTCAAAATGTCATTTCCTTAAAAGGCTTGTGAAATTTCCCTGTTTTTAGATTATTAACCTAACTCGAATTGTGGGGTTTATCCCTGGGAAGAAACTGCTTAAGGAAAACAGCATCCATGGAGATAAAATTATGCTAACTACTACCTGTCAGTACACTTGGTGAGATCAATTGAGATCTCAGACACATACGTCACTTCAATTATATCACCAGGAAGGAACGTCATGCTATGTGGTTTTAGCCAATGGTTAAAGACATTTTAGAACAATTTTATTGTCTCTGAGCTCAGTGGCAGAAAATATTTATAATTGGAAGAAGGGGCAAAGAGGCACAAATAGTTTCAAGGTACTGATTTTCCTAAATCACAGAACAATATGATACTTAAAATATCTGAAATCTAATGACAATGATTTTACTAGTTGCTGTCAAAAGAGGACAAAATCAATTCAGATGCTGCCATAAGAAGCCAAGTTGCCTACCTGTATTTAAAATATGATAAAGTCAGGATCCTTGGGTGGCTCAGCAGTTTAGCACCTGCCTCGGGCCCCAAGCGTGATCCTGGAGTCCCAGGATTGAGTCCCACATCAGACTCCCTGCATGGGACCTGCTTCTCCCTCTGCCTGTGTCTCTGCCTCTCTCTCTCTGTCTTTCTGTCTGTCTGTCTGTCTGTCTCTCTCTCTTTGTCTCTCATGAATAAATGAATAAAATCTTTTTAAAAATGTGATAAAGTATTGAAGAAAATAAACATTTTAAGAGAATCTTTATGTTATATTGGGCGAGATAAATATTTATTCCCTTGGTGCCATTAGTTTTTGCTGTATAACAAACCATCCCCAAACTTAGTGGATTCAACCCAGCATCCATTTATTTATCTCACAATGCTCTGTGTCAGCATTTTGAACTGAGCTCAGCTAGGTGGCTCAGCTGTATGGGCCACACTCGGCTCATTTTTTCTGGTCTTGCTTGTGAGTCTCTGGTCAGCCGCCAGGTCCTCTGGGGAATGAATGACTGGTCTCAGATGGCTCAGGAGGTAGCTCATCTCTTTCCATGTCCACGTGGTCTCTCTTCCTCCACTAGGTTCACTTGGCCTTGATCAAACAGGGAACCTGATATCAGCAAGTGGAGGAGAGCACACAGGGCTGCTTCCTGAGGTTTTTTGGGCTTCTAGAGGCTCAGGATCAGAAGGCACACAATGTCCCTTCTGCCCTATTCTGTTGGTCAAAGCAAGTGGCACAGACAACCAGAGGAGGAACAGACTCCTTTTGAGAGGCAGAGTAAGGTGGCATTTTCTGATCACCAGCTACACTCCCCATATGAGAAACTATACTGCCCTATAGTGTATTTTTTTTTTTAAGATTTTATTTGTTTGACAGAGAGAGAGAGAGAGCAAGTGAGAGAGCACAAGCAGGGAGAGTGGCAGGCAGAGGGAGAGAGAGAAGCAGACTCCTCCCTAGCAGGGAGCCCAACATGGGGCTCGATCCCGGGACCCCGAGATCATGACCTGAGTTGAAGGCATACACTTAGCCAACTGAGCCACCCAGGTGCCCTGCTCTGTAAAGTATTTTAAAGACAGAGGTTAAATACTGGTTGTTTCAAGTTTAGGTAACTAATAAGAAAAAGTAAGGAATTAAATGACTGCGTGTGTCGGGGTGTTAAAAGCCTTCTTGATTTAATAATGGAGGAAATCCTGGAGTGAAGACTGAGGGATGAAATGTAAAAGATAGTTCAGACCAAAAAGCTAATTCGGGAAGCTAGCCAGCAATTGACTCACAGCAGGACCTAGCTTCTAAATCCTGAAATAAAGGAGTTTTGGATTATGGGGACGGCTGTGTTTTCTAATAGTCTGGATGCAGTGTACTATTGGGTATTAGTATCACTGCTAATATTACAAGGATTAAAAGGGTCAAAACAAGACTTTGATGTACCAAACTTCAGAAACTTTTATTTAAGTGTGTGTAAAAAAGCCTTCCCGGAGTCACAGATTTAAAAGTGTGACTACAGAGATTCAGTGGGCCTACCATGTCTTTGTACATGAAAGCAGCTTTTTTTTTTTTTTTCGAGATTTCAGGAATGCAAATGAGAACTAACATCAGGTACTTTACTTTTCAAGTAAAAAATCTAAAGTGTTAAAGAATTAGATTTCTCCGGTTTTCTAGGGCCTGTTGCTATCTAGGAACAGAGAACAGTGATCCAAAACATTGAAAAGCGACACATTATTTCTGGTTGTTTTAAACAGAATTGGGAAAGGGAGAGTGCCATAGGATCCTTGAAAAGTGAAACTGGGAGACTTTCATAAAGGGTCAAAAGACTTCACAACAGAGTACAATGGCAGTGTCCAAATAAGTAGAATGGAAGGCTCTGCAGAAGCTTGGAGCGGGGTGGGTGGTGATGGGAGAATTGCATTTTTAAAACCATTGGCACACAGCCACTGGAGTCTAAATATAAATCAGACCAGACCACGTCACTCCATAGCATAAAGCCCGCCAGTGTCTTCCCATTGCATTTCAAATGAAATCCAATCTCTGCAACGTGGCCTGCAGGTCCTGTGCAATCTGGACCCAGCTAGCTTCTCCAGCCTACGGCACATAGCTCCCTGTCCTGCTCACTGGGCCCCAGCCTCTGCCCTAGACAGTCTGTCCCTTAACCTGGAAAGCTCTTCTTTTTTTTCTATCGCCTTGCACCAGAATGTATCAGGGACCTTGTTGTCTCATGCATTGTTATGTCTCTCATACCTATCACTATGCCTGGTGTTCGGGAGGATTCATGGAGCAAAAGAATGAAGGAATTCATTTTGACAACAAAAACACAGTTGATGTGTAAAAGTTATTCTAGCTCAGGATACATGGTTTACAATTATAAAATGAAGACATTGTATGAACATCTCAAAACACAATGTCTGTTCTGCTCTCTGTGTTACATCATGTTGACATCAGCTGCCACATAGAGCCTTTAATATTTGGTTATTACAGCAAGTGTTTGACTCCAGAAGGGGTTTGGAGGACACATGAGTAAAAGCTCCCTTTCTTTATCCACTGCCACCTGAAACATACGTGAAAAAAGTCCAAATTGTGGAACATCTAAGACAGTGATTTGTGTGGCCTGGGAAATAATTATAGAACTTCTGTTTCTGTTTATTTTTTACCTCGTTTAGAAATGTCTAATTTTCTGTGTTTGACACTATATGTAGTTTATTAGTAATATAATAGGTATTTAAATACATGTTTTTCACATGCATTTTTAAACACGCACTGTATTTGTGTAGGGCTTGTGTGTACCATATTTATGTATGGGATGCACACACCAGTATAAGGTGATAAGTTTGCAAACAATGAAGATTTATGCTATGAATAGTTTTGACCCTAGTCACCACTCTATGCAAGAAAGTGAGCATATTTTCTAAAAGCTTAGCTTTGCAAAAGATTTTTACTAGGTGATGTGATAACACATCATGATGGTTAAATCTATGATTTAAAAAAACATTAGAGGAAACATAATAAAGAAAAGGGTCAGTCTATTAAGTGTGTGAAGGAAACGTCATTGGACATAGCCCAAAAGGCAAAAAAATTCCTAAAAAAAAATGGCATTTGAATTTGGGGCTTGATCCCCCAGCACATACCGACCATGTTCCTCCATCTGTCTGTCGGCACCATCCCCCGTTTGCTCCATGTTAGTACCTGGCTGCTTTCCTACTTTGGAATATAAAAAGGTTCGAAAGGTTTCTGTGATGATATCTGAACATGGCAGAGAAGTTCGGTTGATGATGACATTTTCTTTCTAGTCACATGCGCCACTCATTTAAGAGTTTAGTTTAGTTTAGTCAGTATCAGTATCTAGAAAGTTTGGTGGTGAGGAAGTTAGTACACCTAGTTTGCAAGTAGGCTTTAAATGACTTTAAACACTCTTTCTGATATTGGTCTTGTGTATTTTGTTTGAGGATTTTAAAGAAGTATAATAAAAATGGCAGTATTTTACAAAAGCCTTTTTCTGGAGGTCTTGAATAGATTTTCTATAAGAGTGACTCTGGGAAAAATATTTTTTTTCATTGCTGACACATCTTGGTATGGGGAATGCATAGTGCTTTTATTGCTGCAGGAAATTTTTGTACTTTATTATCAAATCACTTCATAATGCCAGCTGCTTTGAAAAATAGCCATTGTGTGTCTTCATTTCTTCTTTCAACACAGCCATGTTGCCCTAAGCAACTTTATAGTAAAGAGCACTCGGGCTGATATCTTTCCACCTGGATAACTGTCCTGTATAACTCTGTGAATTCACCATCTAACACATCTTTACTTATTTCTAGTTAGTCCATATATATCCTTGCTAGAATTTAAATTAAAGAGAAAAACCCCATAAAAAAGAACTTGATGGCAATATTCAAAATAAGTATGTGATATAATTGTGTGTCTGCATGTTATTAACTCAGTTACTAACTTGTGAGAATTTAAAAAAATCTGCTTCTGGTTAATCATTTCTACTTCTAAACACACCTATAAACTCTTTAACTCTAAGATACTCAATTACACAATAATGGGTTATTGAGTTAAAGATTGACCTTATACAGAAATTTTGACTCATGGTATAAATTTTCATTTGTGAATTATTTATCCATCTCGGGCAATGACTTTCAAATACTTTTACCTGGTGAGATTCTTTCATCCTTCCTTCCTATACCTCACTTTTAAGGTTTTCTTCCTTCTTCATGGAAATCCTTGTACTGTCTCTCAGCCAATTAAGGGAGAGACTTTTTCTTCATGTTCCTCATTTTAGAACTTACCATGGCTTCATCTAAGCTAGGTGTCTCCATTAAAGTAAGTCAGAGATGATAGAAGCTTAATGAAATATAGATATGAGGGACTCCTAGGTGGCTCAGCGGTTGAGCATCTGCCTTTGGCCCAGGGCATGATCTGGGAGTCCCGTGATCGTGTCTCACATTGGGCTCCTACATGGAGCCTGCTTCTCTCTCTGCCTATGTCTCTGTGTCTCTCATGAATTAAAAAAAAAAAAAAAAAAAGAAAGAAAAGAAAAGAAAAAAAGAAATATAAATATGAGATATAAAATTGGTCTAGGTTGTAAACACTCGTCTGAGACTAACCTGATGTGTATTTTGAAATTATTAATTCCGTTATGTTCTTTTGCTTCATTCATTGCCTGCTAAAGGAGGGGGTTGAGCAAGTTGACCTATTTTTTTTTATGATTTTTGTCAAATTATGGTTCCATTCAAGGAGACACATAGATGTGAAGAAGGCTCTAATAATAAAGAAGAATGCAGTATTACTGAATATAATAAATAGGCAAGGTGAGAGAAGGTATCTGTGTATATTGGGTATCCGTGATTAATATTTGTCTTCTCTACCTTTCTTTAGGTTATATTTCTATTTGCTTTAATAACCGTATGTCTGGTTTCTCCACATAGAACCTAATTCAGAGATTTTTGGAGAGACACCAGCTTAAGTCATGAGGTCAATATTGGGAAAATGAAATGAATATTCCTTAATTCTACATTCCCCAGCCATCACGATGACCTCTCACCATTGTGCTTTCTATCTGTTGCTGGCAGTGATTTGAAAGAACATTCCTTGGAACGGAGTATTTCCATCCTGGGACTGTTCCCTCAGAGAAGAGCTAAGCTCCCAGCATGAGAGATGGGAGCCACTTCTATTCACTGACAGACATCGATGCAACAATGTCTGCCCCATTTAACAGATTCATTCTTTTAATTGGTGACAATATTTATGTCGCCTAAGCCTGTGAACTGAACTTCCCATAAGGCAAGCCAATTTCAATTCTAGTTTAGGACAAAAAGGGAAATTTGGGAGTCATCCATAATGTTTGACTGCCATGCCCAGAAATTCAAATCTGTTTTGAGTTTATATACTAAAACTGCACTGAAAACACCTAAAATTGTTTGGGTTAGAAAACAATGTACTAGAAACAGGCCTTGAAAATTCCATTTTTTTTTTTTTTTAATTAAAAGTTTTCCTCAACATTAGTGAACTGTCCTAAGACAGTGTTTCCCAACTTCAGCACTGTTGACATTTTGAGCCAGGTAATTCTTTTTTGGGACAGGGCCGATACTGTGCCTTGTAAGATATTTAGCAGCATCTAGCATCCCTATCCTCAACCCCTTAGATGTCACTAGCACTCTCCTTATGTTGTGACAACAAAAATATCTCTCTAGACATCACCAGATGTCCCTGGGGAGGCGGCAAAATCATTGTCAATTGAGGGCTACTGTCTAGGGCTTTGATTACTCCGAGGATGGAGTTACAGATCTACCACCTGTAAGCAAAATTGGTTTTCATTGAGCTCTAGTAAGGAAGGATTTAAAAACGTAATGTATAGGCCCTCATTTTGTCTTTAAAATCTTTTCAAGGAAAAAAAAAGTAATCAGTGCTAAAGGGAATAGTAATTTCCCCACCAATTTAAAAATTTACTTTTCCTAGTAAATTAACAAAATATATCATGTATTGCTAGATTTCTTTTCTACTATGTGTTGATGGAAATAAATAAAAATTCACATAATATATTTTTAAAACGAAGTCCATTTTATTTATTTATTTTTTTTTAATTTTTTAAAGATTTTATTTATTCATTCATGAGAGACACAGAGAGAGACAGAGAGGCAGAGACACAGGCAGAGGGAGAAGCAGGCTCCGCGCAGGGAGCCTGACCTGGGACTTGATCCTGGGTCTCCAGGATCATGCCCTGGGCTGAAGGCGGCGATAAACCTCTGAGCCACCGGGTGCCCAAACTAAGTCCATTTTAAACAACTAATATTTTGTGTGTGTGTGTGTGTGTGTGTGTGTGAAGGAAGTAACATTCTTTTTGATTTTAAGATAAATAAAATCCGGTATAGTGAGTTAGGAATGCTGATTTCACATCCATTTAAAAATGCCCGCAGTTTAAAATAATAGAGTCTCTTCCGTTTGGATAAGAAGTGGCTGGATTGAATATCTATCTTGTGAGACTGATCAGTTACTCACTTTTAATATGTGTTTTTGGAAGAATAGAACAAATAGCAGAGTCCCAATAGCATGTTGAATAGACTTGTACTGGAACTTTTTCATTGCCAGTTTCCATCAGCAGCATGTGAAACTAGATGGAGGTAATCACGTGCAATAATCATTTAAAGAAATTAGATGCTTTAGAGCTATCCTTTTCGAATCAGAATTATAGTTGTATTTTTAAAGGGAAAATAGCTAGGCCAGAACATAAGGTGGGTTTTTTCCTTCTTTATCTGTTTATTTCTTGTCATATTTCACTTTTACTTCTTGAAAGAGAAAAAAAACGATCAAAGTTAATATCATTTTGTCATTAATGAAAGTAACTAATATTCATGTCTGCCTCAAAATGTAAATTTTAACATCTTGTAGAGATGTTATCGATAGTAATTTGGAAAGTGAGTCATATTATATTGAGCTCAGATAATTTGCTTTTCTCTGTATATGTTAAAAGAAAGAGCCTTTTATAGTATCCATATTGGTAGATATTATTTTAATCTTCAGATATTCTTATAATTCAGTTGATTTCTTTGAAGAATTACTGTATGCTTACTTAGAGTCATCTGGTATCTTCCTATTAAGTCATAGCCCGTGCCAAAAGTGAGATGATTGAGTTATTGCTTTGTATTTAAATGTGACATAAAGTCTCTTTATCCCCCCCAAATTTTTGCCATGTATTCATGCTTAGTCCAAAATACTGAAAAAAAAATTTTTTTTTCTATATGACATGCTATTATGTGAAAGAGCATAATTTTGAGAGGATTCAAGTTTTACTCATAAAAATAATTCTTCATGTCCTTCAGATTTGACTGTTTCATCCAGGCATGGATTGGATAAATAGTTAATTTATCAGTGTTTAATTTATCAGTGTTTTATTTAACTTAATAGCCTTTATCTACTGTCCTTTTTCTCAGCTGTTTTTCCATGGTGGTTTTTGAGGCTTCCGACACTGCACGTATTTAAGAACTGGCATAGGGACACCTGGGTGGCTCAGTCTTGAGTGCCTGCCTTTGGCTCAGGTCCTGGGGTCCTGGGATCGAGTCCCACATTGGGCTTCCTGCATGGAGCCTGCTTCTCCCTCTGCCTAGGTCTCTGCCTCTCTCTCTGTGTCTCTCATGAATAAATAAACAAAATCTTAAAAAAAAATCTTAAAAAAAATTTGGCATAGTCCTCACTCATATTAATCAATTGAACATGACCATTTCATAATGACACCACAGATCACTTCCCATGGATGTGTATAAGTATGCTTGTCTTGCCTGTGTATGTGCCGTGGCACAAGTTTGCTGTTAGAAATTCCCATTTCTGTTGCATCCCAAGGAAGGACATTTCACTAGTGAGAAATAAAACTTTTTGTGCTATGATAGGAATCAAAAATGTTTCTTTTTAATAACAATATTTCCGTTTGGACCCTTTCCAGTTATATACTTGACCACTTACTGATCCTTCACATTCTGTGGAGTGGTTTTAAAAAAAGAGAGACACTTGCTTTTCGCCAGGGCATGGGACGGGGATGAGGAAGTGAGTGGCACAGAGGTTAAGTGGGTTTCCTCATATAACACAATGAATCTTTAAAATCCGATTATGAGAAAGCCAGGGCTGTGAGGACTAAGGGTTCCCAACTCACTGTTTCCATCTCCAACCCCCAAAGCCATGCCCTGTTTATATCTGTCCTGTTCCCTGCCATTGGACACATAACCAGAGTGTGTGCTGTCCAGAAGGGCAGCCACTCACCACATGTGGCTACTTAAATTAAATCTAAATACAATAAAATGTTTACTTCCCCCGTTTCACTATCTATGTTTGAAGTAACCAATTACTAGTGCACATAGAGAACATTTCTATCCTGCAGAAAGTTTTATTGGATAGCGCTGGAGGAGTCTTGTCCTCGCTCACAATAAAATATTTAGGTGGCTATCTCCTAGTGGAAAGCCCTCATGAATAAATGAAATGTTGAAAATTTATTTTTGTTTTTTCTTGTCGTGTCCTTGTGTTGTAACTGCACTGAGGGCAGGGAGTTCACAGATGGCTCTCAGAATCCTCCGCCAGGTTGCTAGAAACTCCAGGCCCCTCCGCTCCTAGCGTCAGCCACCACAGCCCTACTTATGCCTGTTTTACAAATTGGAGTTTCCTGGTGGCACATCTTGTGCACAAATGGTTGTTTCTCTTAAATGATTGGAAACCTGCGCTAGTCGATGTAGAGAGACCCGGCTGGTTTGGGAAGTTGATAAAAAGAAGTCACATTTTGAGACTTCCTCCTTAGCCCACCATCCCCCCCACTGCATGGATACCTCGGTGGGTAAATGCTCAGTTAAGTATTACTGCATTATGATCATTTCTAAGATGTCTAGAATTGAGAGCAGGGTGTTGTTCAATAAGCCCAAAAGCAGTAACCTGATAAACAATGAGATAAACAATGATAACTAGTTTTCTAGGACAGCAGGATTTTTTTTTTTTTTTGTCTTGTGGAGATTTTTTTTTAAATGAAACATTCTTTCCCTTTCTCTCCCTCTTTTCAAAATGATTTGATTCTTTAACTTCCTTCTAGAGTGACCGATGTAACTTTTAAAAATTATTTCTAAACTCAGGAACTCATGGATTCTTACTTAGTAGGATGTGTTTCAGTTAATTGTAGCTAGTATTGCTCTTGCTGCCAGATTTTCCTACATTTAGCCTCATCACCTTGACTCCTTGTTTTTGGATATAACTAGTAGTTCCTGACAACCTCTCTGCTTCCTTGTACAAGACGTTGCACACTCATTTTGCATATTTCCTGCATAAAATCTGTAATCATTCATTTTGCTAAGGGACTCGGGGTCTTATTTTTAAAGAAAGAAAAGTTCCATTTTGTCTTTTTTTTTTTCTGTTATGTTAACGTAATCTACAGAAACACTGCACACCACAATACAGAAAGCCGAAAAAAAAAATCCTTCAGATTCATAGTAGTTTGAATATGAATATACTTGTAACCAGAAAGGGTTACAACGTTAAATTGAAGAGTTGAGTTGATGGCAGCTTATGTGATCACTTGACACAGTGATTTGTGAAGGCTTTTAGGCAAGTGCGTTCGTTGTGATCCCATTTCAAATCATGTTCTGCACCCTGGCCCTCTGTACCGTTAGCTTTTGTAATCACACATGTACAGAAGTACAAAAGTGAATATTCGGCTAATTGAAAATAAACAAAATTATTGTTCCTTAAGATCTTTGTCCTGTAAGCAATAAGAAACCGGAGAGCTTTAAATAATTTTTTCACTTTATTTTAAACTTAGCTAGTTTTTCTCGCAGTTTTATCTGCATGTCCCAGTTAAGGAAAGACACAAAGGGCGAGGCGTATAAAAATCTGAGTTAGCCTCCGCTTGGGGCTATTGGACGCGCACATAATAATTAGTGATGTAAGGTAAACTATGGTACTTTGCATATCTCTGGACCCCTTTTCCTGCTCTTTTCATTGCAAAGTGCTTGGCAACCCTTTCTCTAGGCTAATGGACATGCCTGTAATACTCACTCATCCTCATTATTTTCGCTGTCAGTGTTTCCTTAAAAATCCATTTCCCGTGTTTGTTCTAAAATTTAAACTCCATGTTACTGATATGCAAGCCAGCATTTCCCCTCTGGCAATGTTTCTAAGTAATCAACAAGATATGAAGTGGAGATTAGCTGGAATGAACATCTAGCATAGGTCTTATCTTCACACCTCTCAGCTCCTCTTGTCATCCGGCACCAAGGACACAGGCCATTTGAGTATAAATATATATGTTCTTTAGCTGCACTCATTCCCAGACCCTATCATTGTTTTAAGTCCAGAGTAACATTTGTAGGTTCATTTGGAAGAATTTGGTCTTCTTAGGCCATCGCAGTCGGGTAGAGGAAAGAGCCAAATCACTTCTTCCCTGTGAGAACATTTCATACATCTACATCTCTGTGATCGCATCGAGTCATTATGTAGCAGTTGGCTCTGATACGCTTGCACAGACACAAATTGAGTCCGACAGGACTGATGTCTCCTAGACTTTCCTGTCATTTGAAATGCTGGCATGAGGATGGGAACAGTGGAAGGGGGAGGGGAGCAGAGCTGATTCCTTTAGCATGCTTCCTATGAAGTTTTGAGAATTTAGCATTTGAGAGCTGTGAACTGCTTGAGAAGTTATTTTCCAGATGAGATTGATAACAATAGCAGATTTGGAGCAGCTGGCTAGCTTTTGGTTTCAAGTAGATGTGTTTCAAAGTATAACTTGCTGCTTCATGCCACCCACAAACCTGTTAAAAATAAAAAGGGCTAGCGAGTGGATTGGTAATTACAATGATCCCCCACCCTTTCTTGTAGTTTTATCTTTCCAGCATTCAAACGACACATGCATAGTAATGAAAAAGATAAGATCTTTAAAAAAATTTTTATTCTCAGGCTCAAGCTCAGTTTCAAAAAATACAGACTAGAGTATCAGCATTACAATACTTTTTCAAGTACGAGTTATTTTAGTGGATTAGGTTATTTCTGGATATCTCTAGTATTTCCTGTCAAGGATTTTGTACGTGTTTCAAATATTCCAATATACAAGACTTAAAGGTATACTGTTTCATTTGGCAAAAATTCATTCTGATTGTCACACTCAGGTTCTCACAATAATAGAGGAAGCAACAGCATCCGATGCACTCGGGCTCTCTGTATTCAGAGCCTACTCTGTATGAGATGCTGTGCTAGATTTGCTGAAGGTTCCTATAGGAGCAAATATTTATCACTTGAAGAGTCATACTTCAAATTAGTGCTTGAAGCAAATCAGTCATCGCTTCCCTTCTTTTCAGTTCCCACCCAGACCACCATTGCTCTGTGGTCTGAGTTGCTTTTCACCAGGGACTCTTGCTCCGGCCTAATGGTGCCGCACTTAGGTGTCTGTTCATCTCAAAGCCAATTTTCTTATTCTTTTGCTCTGAAACACTAAGTAGCTTTATTCGTGGTGTGCTGACTTAGATCGGCATTCAGGGCTCACTATGATGTTTTCGTTTCTTCTTCTTCTTTTTCTTTTTTAGCCTGAACCATTTTCTTTTGCCTCATTTTCTTCTGGTTTCCTAATGAATTCATCACTGCAACCCAATGGTCTCAATGTGGTACCTGCACCAGCTGCATCAGCATCACTCAGGAGCTTGTTACACATGTAAATTCTTGGACCCCTTCACAGCCCCAGTGAACCACAAACTGGGAAGTGGTGCCCAGCTATCTGTTCCCTGCCCCCCACCCTCAGCTATCTGTTCTAACAAGCTTTCTAGGTGATTCTGATGCATAAATTTGGGAAGCCCTATTTCAGCCAAACCTGGAGACTCATCTTTTCCAAAGTTCCTTTCCCACTGCCCTGCCTTTGTATGGAATTTCTGGAATGCTTTTCCCTCTTGGTTAAATCCTGCCTCTACTCCCAGGCTCCCTTTGAGATACCGCTTTATCTATGATACCACTCCTGATCCTATCTTTTATGGCATTATTTGGTCTTCCCTTCCTGGCACTCATCACTTAGGAACTTATATTAGTCATCTGATGTATCTGTTTCATTTTTCCTACTAAACTGAAAAGTCATAGAGGATAGAGTCTAACTCATTTTTGTACTTCATGGCACCTTATAGTAAGTGCATTTGTACGCACGCAGTAGGCTCTCTAAAAATAGTTTGTGGCTTATCGATTTTACATAGAAGATTGAGAAAACTAAGCTACTGCCCAGGAGACATATAAAAATCCTGTTCAATCAAATAGGCTCGGGCTAACTATTGTTTTGACTTATTGAAGCCAAACTAGACTTGAACATTGATGTGCCTTCAGGGAAGAAGCCAAATGTGCTAGTGTAAAAAATTCTAACCTCTCCTATTTAGCTGGAGAAGTTGAATTAGCCCTGTCACTTCACCTCGTGCCAAGAAAGCAGCTTCTATTATTCTGTCAATAATAGACTTTTATCCAGCACGGTGGAGCTTCTCTTAAATCTTCCCCATAGCACGGCTGTGCTCTCTCCCACTGATGTATTCACATAGTGTTTCATAAGAAGTGACAGTTTCCTTCTCACACAGCACTGCCCAAAAGGTGGCAAGAGCGGAGCGTGGAATTCAAGGTGGTTCGCTTTAGCATAGGCCGACGACTGGAACGAGATGTGCGAGGGCTGCCCCATTTTGCAAACCAAGGCACTGGGACGCCTGGGTGGCTCAGCGGCAGAGCATCGGCCTTTGGCCCAGGGCGTGATCCTGGAGACCCGGGATCGAGTCCCGCATCGGGTGGGCTCCCTGCATAGATAGAGCCTGCTTCCCCCTCTGCCTGTGTCTCTGCCTCTCTCTGTGTCTCTCATGAATAAATAAATAAAACCTTTAAAGAAAAAAAAAAAACAAACAAAAAACCCCAAGGTACTGCCCTTCTACAAAAGCATCCCGGTTACGGTTTCTGGTGTCTTTACAAGGGATTGCGTCTCTTGCGGTGGTTGTGATGGAACAGGGGGAAAAGAGGAAGAGATCTAAGCTAAGCGTCTTTGTGTTTTCTCTCCTTTTCTCTTCCTCCGCCCTTCCAGGCTCTGAAAGTGTTCCAGCTGGGGTTTCAGACCGGACCGACTCGCTGCAGCTCCCGAGGCGGTGCCCGCAAGGTGCCAGCGCGCGCTGCTGCGCCGCGGCAGGATGGTGCCCGCAGGCCGGCCGCTGCTGCTGCTCGTCGCGCTCCTCCTCCGCGCCCAGGCCGAGAGTAAGCCGCCCTCCCTCCCCTGCGGGCCTGGGCCCCTGACCCGTGGCTTTGTTTGCAGCTGACCCCGGGCTCCGCGCCTCTGAATGCGTTGCCTTTGGAAGCAAATCCCGAGACACTGTGGGATCCTCCTTGGCTACCCGCCAGCCTCTGAAAGGGATTATTGACGTGACTTCCTTACCATTTCCTCTCTCTTAATGCCCCTTTTCTCGTGCATCTAACTGCTCCTACTGTTTTGCCCCCCCCCCCTTTTTTGATAGTCTTACCAGCCCCGTGGCAAAGATACCATGAGACCAATGATACAACAACTCAAACCGGTTAACCAGTTAGTTGATGGTGCCAATAAGTAAAGACTGTTCAGACCCATTAGACTTTTATTTAGTTTTGTGGATATTTCTCTGTTTAGAAAAATGCACAGTGTCACATTGAGCCCAATTAAACTTCCAAGCCCCTTGTAGCTGTCATAGCAGCTGTTCTAATGTACTGTTTCCGACAGCTGTCGTCGAGTACAGTATTCAAACAAATCAAGCAGAACTGACAACTTTGTGGCTGGGTGAAGGGTGTAGAAGTGTGACGAGAATTCTGTGGAGTGCAGACACCAAAGTTTGGTTTATTGGACTCAATTTATGAAACTGAGATTGTGGTCAATTAGCTTGCCAATTAATGAGAAGATCATATCTTCTTCCTAATTAGGAAGTCATTAGGTCTACCTTGTTTACATATGTTCCTTTTCCCATCTGGCCTGTGGCCTTTTGGAAGAGATAGTCCTGGAAAAAACATGTGTCTCTGGTGTGGGCTCACCGACGTGTCTGGTTTCTCCAGACTGGTACAGCTCATGAGTGAGTTGGCCATTCTCTTTGGGAGTCCCCTGGTACTATGAAAATGTGGAACATCTGCAGTCATTAACTTTTCCCTCTGCTGACTGTTTCAGTGAGATTAAATTTGACTCATGTTGAGGATGTTTCGAAGACAAGGATCCTGTGTCGTGTTGGCCCCTACCTATTAATTGAATTTTGACAAAAATTTCTTCCATAGCAGCCAATTTCTTTCTTTAAAAAGGGGCTCTGTTTTTTAAAGAGAGTTTTCCAGGACTGAAAGGAATCACGTTAATAACAGGATACATATGGAACACGCATGTTTTAAGCACATTCTCTGGTTAATAATGTATATAGTCTCCTAATTAGCACTTGAGAGTATGGGTTTAAGGTGACGCCAAGGAATGTCTAGGACAATGCCAGCAAATAATTAACCTGGAAAAGATTCAAATGAAAGATGCTTTTGTTATTTTAAAGCCATTTGTGTCAAAATCTATTTTAAAGTTTTAATCTAAATTTAGTTTATTAAAGAAATCAGGCATATGGTTTTATTTTTCTGTTTTGGCTAGAATGAAAAAGTATGTTGTTTTACAATTGTTGATTTTTGGCAAAAGCATATCAGCACCCTGGGAATCCACTTTAATTTCAGATCACAGTTTTAGAGATCTCCTTAAAGTTACTAGATATAATTATCATATATCCACAAAGTTATCCTTCTGGATAGGTAGAAATGTCGTTCTACTTTTGTTTAAATCTCTGGCGGAATGTGGCAGACTGATGTCAAGTACTCTTAAAATTGTTTTAAAACAGTCTACACTACAGATGACCGTCACCTACTCCCCTCTGGCCTATGCCTCCCTTCTCCCTCCACCTGCCCCCTTCACCACACTTCCTCTAAAGCAACCTTACAAAAACGGAAAACAAAGGCCACATTAACAACTTTTAGTTAAATTAAGATGTTTACCAGGCTATATATTTGTATGACATCAGCTTTCAACCTCAAGATGTAACCTGAAAAACAGTCTATACTGTCTTGTTCTTCCCTTTGCAACTACAGAAGGGGGCAGACTTTGCCAGATTAATTTGTTTAGTTTTGCCTTTGTCTACTTAGCCTTGGTTTAGTATGTTTTCCCTTCAGCAGATCCCTTTGGCACTGTTGAATAGGATGTATAGCCTGAGAGTTTCTGATGGAAGAGGAGAAATTGGCCATATTTCTTAAGGTGCCGTATTTTGAAATAAGAAAGAACATCCCTTATCAATCTATTGGAGGATATTCATGGCACATGAAAACACGTGGTAGAGTTGGAGATAGGATTTTAGTAACTTAAGGATGTTCAAAGAATAATTGGTAAAAAAGGATCTAGATTATCACCTATCAAATTGTGCCACTATCTTTTCATAAAACACTGAAAAAGCCCAGACATCATAAGTAGCATTGAAGAAGAATTAGACTTTTCATCATCATATAAATATAGTATTTCTGAAGCTTTCACTACAGGGGTCACTGGTTTGTTACCCTCTGTTTTGATTAGCACATTTAGCCATATTCTTCCTTTTACATAATTGTGTTTTGCATGTATACAAGGTATCAGGAGTTCTATTACAAGATTTGATAGTAATTTGTCAGAGCCATTTGAGAACTATGAAATAATTTTTTAAAAATTGTCTTCCCATTTGAGAAAGAAGACGGTGTGGGGGTGGGGAATGCAAAGAAGCCACTCTAGCTTACCACGCTGATTTAATGTGTTCTGCTCACTGCCTTTTGAAATGATTAACTCCAAAGAGCCAAGGAGTCAGGATTATCATCTGCCATGTGGAAGTCACAGTAAAGTGCTAGGTGTGATGTTGCATTAAGTAGGAGAGCTCTTATGAGCCTTGGTTCAAACCCAGGTTGAAAAATTGTGATAATATCCCTTTAGCAGAAAATTATAGTCTTCGCCAGTGCCAATTTAAAATGGCCCACAGATCCCCATTATTATTTGAAAAGGCTAGATGTATGCATGGATCTTATTTCTTTTCATCCCTGTCTCTTGAGTGAAATCATTTGGCTTGTTGTTTCTTGAATGTGTGTACACACGGTAGAGCTGTGGTCTCAGTATAACTTCTGTTCAAGCACAAACAGTAGTACTTCTTCATGTCAAGCCAACCAGCTTTCTGGTTTAGGCAGTGGCCCGATTGGGGTTCATTCTGGTTTAGGCAGTGGTGCGACTGAGGTCAAAATCTGGTTTAAGCAGTGGTCTGATTGAGGTCAATTCTGTGATAACATGCATGCACATTAAAAGTAAATTTATATTAGTGACTTCCTGGGGTATTTTTCTTTTGGGTGAATTTTCACAAGAATTTCTGGTAGTTTTATTTCATGTGTAGCTTTAGTTTTTCTTTACTAGTCATTTTTTGTTTGTTTGTTTGTTTTACCTGGTTGTGGGCTACAGACCTGCTTTTAGCACCTTCTTTCATCAAATTTGTTTCACTCTAATGAAATCACTGACTGCTTACTGTTACATTCTAGACTCAAGTTTACACTTTGACAACGGTAATTTGACCTGAATGCTTATTGGATCTTCATTAGAAACTCAAATTTTGATAGTTTAATTCCTCGAATGGCTTAGTTCATCCATTTTCTGTTGATTTTTGCATTTTTCCATCTCAGATGATGAAAGCTCCCTCACTTTCCATCCCTATCGTAAGGAAGCTTCCTGTAGTCCCTATCTACTCACTATATTCCTGTCCTACATGAAAGCAATTAGTTTTTCTTCCTTTTGGTATTCTATTATTATTGGTGAAATTCCTTTATTTCTTTGGCTTTAGAGAATAGGCTGACACCTATGCTGTATGGTAACCACTCTTACCTTATATATTTCCCATTGGGCAGTATGGGATAATGGTTAAGAAAAAACCCAGACATCATAAATAGCACTGAAAAATTTTGTATTTTGCATTTATACAAGGTGTCAGGAGTTCTGTTTCAAAATTTAATAGTAGCTTGTCAGAGCCTAAAACTATATATATACGTGTGTGTGTGTGTATACATATACACACACACACACACGTATATTCATATATATATGAATATATACACACATATATACACACACATTTATATATCACAAACCACTTAAATGATCCTTTAAAAGATAAATTGCTTGGGGGATGAAAATGTTCTGAAATTAGATTGGAGTGATGGTACTAATTGAGTAAAAACATACGAAATGCCATTGGATTGTACACTTTAAGTCAGTGATCTATATGTTGTGTAGATTATATTTCAACAAAACTGCCTAAAGCAGGAAAAATAAACTGCTGCTTAACCTAGCAGTTTGGTTGGATTCCCTTGGGTGTTTGCAACCTGAAAGGCAGGTGTGCTGGTTTCTTCAGGCCGGTTCTGATCGACATGCTCCCTGAGGAGGGCAGGAAGAAATCTAGTTCATTTACCAAGCTCATCTGTGTCTTCCTTGTATTTCTCTTCTCTAAATTTACAGATGTGTGGCAAAATAAAAACCTTGCCTTTCCCTCCTCCTCCCCCACTTCTCAACTTAAAGTAGCTGAAGTAGCAACATCCAGCTGCCTGCAACAAGGAAAATATTCCAGCTATTTTACTACTGATCCTTAAGCCCCATTGTGGAGTATCTGTGGCTTTCTGAATTAATTGCTCTCAGCAGAGCTGCACCTACCTAGTAAGGTTCAGAATATGTCACAAAATCAACCACTGTGTACACATAAAAGCATTTTATTGATTATAGAGGGACTTGATTTTTAAAAATAATCCTAGGTATGACATGTTTCTTAACTCTGATCTCTGTCTGTGATGAGGCCCGTAGCTCAAAGGATGCAACAGTATCTGAAATATTGGTGAATTACTTCTTGTTATTGCGAATAGCCTGGTGGTAGTTGATTAATCCATTCTATGATTTCCTCTTTTTTTTTCCTTTTCTAGTCTCTTAATTTCTTTAATTTTCCTCATTTATTATTTCAAATATCCTTGATTTTTTTGGGAGCCCCACTCACTCTGCTGCCCATTTTGCTTTGCTTCACTTAATCTTAGAAAAGCCCCGACCAGCGTCCATTGTGAAATTAAGAATCAAAGACAAAAGCACTGGTGATTGGATGGAAACCATTTCTCTGACCTATAGTTTTGTCTTTTCTCTTTTCCTCAGTTCGCTTTAGCTTTGTTTATTTATTCACCAAAGTCTTATGTGTATGCATGTGCACAGAGGGCTTTGTACAAAATGGGGGAGATATAAAAATTTAAAGAATTTGGTTTCATATCAGTTTGTGATCTACCTTCAGAATTCATAGCTCACTTTTTAGAATTTTCTAGAGCAATATTTTCAGAATTTATGTCCAGGTGAGAAATAGTATAAGACCATGGTCTGAGGAGCTGAGGTACATGTTCAGGTCCTGCCTCTGCTACATAATTATTCTGACCATGAGCAGGCTACAAATATCTGTGTGCCCCTTGTCTGTAAAATGAAGCTTGAGAACAGCACACTTGATGTGGTTATCGTAAGGATTAAGTAAAGAACTGCATGCAAAGCATCTTGAATCATAGGATTAAATATTCACTAAATGTTGGTTGCTATTATACTTTTTCCTCATTAGCGTGCATCATTTCCAAGTTAGAAGCATCTATGTTTAGATCTCTGTTGACATTTATTATCCCATTAACTTCATAATGTGAGCAGTATCTTTTAAATATGTAAATATGTATCTTTATATATATTAATGCTTCCAAAGGACATTGACTCATTGGCTCATTCATGTATTTAATAGCCTTTTTAATAAATGTTTATTGGACACATTTCTTGTGCCAAGTATTGACTTAACTACTGGAGATACAATAGTGAGATAATGATCCCTGCCCCAACGGGCTTATACTCTAGAGGGATAGACAAATATTCAACATTAATCTCAAAAGTTTACACTTTATGAATGTGTTAAATGTTATGAGGGAAGAAAATAGGGAGCTTAGTGCCTTGTCTGTTCAGAAGAGTAATGGAAATCTTTCCTGAAGGAGTGACATTGTTTTTAAATTTTGAAATAATTTTAGACTTAAAAGAAGCTGATAAATTGTACAGGAATTTCCCATGTATCCTTCACCCAGTTGTTCCCAAAGTAATATGTTATATAATGACAGTTATATCAGGAAATCAACACTGGCAGGATACTATTAACTAAAGTACAGAGTTGGCTTGTTTTATATTGGCTTATTTTTTAAAGATATATAGTTCTGTTAAATTTGAGCACATGCATAGCTCTGAGGAAATGATTTTTGAGTTTGTATCTGATAGGTGAATAGAAGCTAAGTAAACAATATCTGAAAGAGCTATTATGGTCCAAGAAAGAACGTGCTCGTGAGCCCCGAGACGGGGATAACCTAGTGTATTCTGGCACTGAAAGGATGGATGTGCCTGGATCCCAGACGGTGAGGAGAGAGAATTCAAATAAGGCTGGACAATAGGCAGAGACTGTCTAATGCAAGGCCTCATAGAACTTGTTCAAGATCTTGGTTTTTATTCTAAGAACAGCTGGGGGAGTGACAGGAAGAGATTTGCATTTAAAAAACATCCCTGTGGCTGCTGGGTGGCGAGATGCTTGGAGCTAGGCCACCGAGAATGGCTCTGAGATCTGTTGGGAGGCTGCTTAAGAAGCTATGGAAATGATGGGGTACCAGGGACAGCGTGATGGAGGTTAGGGAGGCAGGACAGCCTTGGCACTGAAAAAGTATTTTAGTTGACAATTGTGAAGATATCTTTCTCTAGAACTTGAACCATGAACAGATGATTATAATTTGTAGTGAAAGAGAAAACTAGGCTAGTAATGGATAAGTAATCCTTATTTTTATTCATTTATTTATTTATTTATTTATTTAAATTTTTATTTATTTATGATAGTCACAGAGAGAGAGAGAGAGAGAGAGGCAGAGACACAGGCAGAGGGAGAAGCAGGCTCCATGTACCGGGAGCCCGACGTGGGATTCGATCCCGGGTCTCCAGGATCATGCCCTGGGCCAAAGGCAGGCGCCAAACCGCTGCGCCACCCAGGGATCCCGTAATCCTTATTTTTAATATGGCGTGATGTATGTTTCCCAAAAATATATCACTGCTCACTTTATAATTTCCCTTTTTGATTGTATTTCAGGTAATTTTATTTAAACTTATCTTTATGTTAATATCTGTGAAAAAAAAAACAGTAGAACCAGATTCAGTTTAAAATTGTGAATGAGGTTCAATAACTTACTACAAAAATATTTCGTTAGTTTTGTTCTGTGGCAGAAGTTTTAAATTCAGTCTGTATTTTGTGATGGGTTTTGCAAAATCACAGCATAGTGTTATGACAATCATTTTATAGTGCAGTTATTAAATGTGACATTAAAATATACTAAGTACTTATATCCTCATTCTAAAAAACACACAAGATTTCACCTTTGAGCTAAAAGTACAGAATGTATGACAAACCTATTAAATTAAATACAGCCCAGCACTTTTCTTTCGTGGTTGCTTATTGTCAATTTTATTTATTTTCCCCTCATTCCTTATAAAGGGATTGTTATTTATCCCCAAAAAAGTCATTTATAGCTAAGCTATCGTGGCTTCAGGTTGTTACAAAGAAAACTCCTCTAAATATCTATATTTATCCTTCAAAGTAGATTTCAATCACAACACTTCATCTAGAATACCTCATTGAGTAAATGCCCACTATGGGGTGGGGGCAGGAAGACAAGGTTATGGACAAAAATGAATGAACAGTATGACTTTGGATGCTTCAAAGATAATAAAGCAAGGTGATGTGCATGACAGTAAGTGGGGGTGAGGGAGCAGGCAGGGTGTGCCCTTTCCTATCAAGGAAGGTGTTGCTGAGCTGAGTGATAGGAAGGGATCAGCCAGGAAAAAGTGGCATTCAGGGCATCCAGACAAAAAGAGCAGTGATTTGCAGATGAGCCAGTGTTTTTCAAAGGACAAAATAAGGTCCAGAAGACTAAACATAGAATGGGAAGAGATAGGTAGGAGAGGCAGGAGAGCTAGACTCTGTAGGCCTGTGAGCCTTGTAAGGAGCTTGGATTGCTAGGCAGAGAGGTAGGGAAATAAATATATTCTTGGAATATCTACATGTGAGACCTGAGCTGGGTACTATGATCCCTTACCAGAACAAAATAAATATATTTTTTGCAAATAATGCATTGCAGGGCTGGTACAATTTCTTGGTCAAGTTATAATCCTTGTCTAAATGGCGTAACTAAAATTTCCTTTGTACCAGCCAGTATAGATTTTGAACACTAAAGCTTTCAGCTAACAAAAGCACAAATGTCTGCTTTTGGCTCTTTATCCCCGGCCAGTTTTGCTTTTCTTTTAAAGCAGATGGTAGTTTTACATTGGGAAGCATGTAATTAAGTCTGCATGTCCCTTCATCGATATCCATAGCTGGAGAGGACTAAGGAGGGCACGTATGAAAAGCAGATCTGTAATTGGAGGGTGATCGTCAACATTGACTTGCAGGGAAGAAGGGAACTTTAATAGGTCTTTTCTCTGCATGCTTCCATTTAGTCAGGGTGATAGCAATCAACTCCTAAGTGATTCTTAGCTTGTATTTCCTCTACAGATGAAAGCATTTAAATAAAAGTTTTCCTGGTTAACCTCTTCCATTGGGGGAAAAAAGAAAAGAAAAAGATCTTTATTGCTCATGTGATTTAACATATTTCAACTTAGTTTTAAGTACAGCAGGGATATAAGGTAATAAATATAATAAGGATTATTAAACCATAACTTCAGTGTATTTACTGTAAAATATAGTACATGTTGTAAACAACGAGATTCGCCTTAAATTCTAGCCCTTCTGCTTGCCTGGAGCAGTTTTCTTAATTCTCCCGACCCTCTGGGAATGCTAAAGTACATTACCTGCTACAGGCGGATATTCAGGAAAGGTTTGTTTTCATCCTGTTGTAGATACTGTGATGCCTGACGTCTGCAGAAATCAGCTATCTAGGCTTTTCACTACTTGTGATGACTTTCAAGTCAAGGGATTAAGCTCAGATACTTTAAAGCAGCAACAAACAAAACACACAAATAGATAAAAACACCCACATCATAGATTTGTATGTTACCTGTGTGCTGGACTCTAAGTGAAGTCTCCCCGCTCAGTGTTTCTGCCATCAGTTTGCTGCTGGCACTATTGAAATTTAGGGCTAAGTAATCCTTTACTGTTGGGGACTGCCCTGAGTATTGTAGGATGTGTAGCCACATCCCTGGCTTCTAACCTTAGCACCCCAGGCTTCAGATGTGACAACCAAAATGTCTTTGGATGTTGCTCAATGTGTCCTGGGAGGCAAAATCACCTGTGGTCTAGAACCACTAGTAGCAAGCACATCAGCTCTGGAACAGAATGTGGGGCACAGGTTAAGAGAGGTAAATACTCCTCTTCTAACTTCTGTGGGGTTTGGAAAGAGGAAATTTTGTCAGACGTATGACAGACCTTTCGCATGTTCTCGAACTCAGCTATGCCAACTAGGAAAGATACAGTTCTGTTTTGTATCTGTTAATAACCAAAGTCAGATTGTCTGATCTCTTCATGTCTCAGTTTTGTGGTCTAGAACATCAGATGGTAACGGTACGGTTGCTGTGAGGAATAAATACTAAGCAATGTAAGGTGATTACAACTATGCCTTTAAACATAGGAGGCACTCAATAAATGTCAGCCAGTGTTGTTGTATTAACTGTGCATTTTATACTATATGAATTTATTTCTGTTCTGTTATTTTTATTTTAGCAATAAAAAGGAGTTTTATCTTCTAGCAATGATTGTGATAATACCTTTCCCCTGCATAATTACTTAAACACTTTTGGAGTGCCTGGGTGGGCTCACTCTCTGAAGCATCTGCCTTCCACTCAGGTCATTATCCCAGGGTCCTAGGATCGAGTCCTGCATCAGGCTCCCTGCTCAGTGGGGGGCCTGCTTCTCCCTCTGTCCTGTGCTTGTGCGGTCTCTCGTTCTCTCTCTTTCTCTCAAATAAATAATTAAATCTTTTTAAAAAAAATCTTAAAAAATAAACACTTTTTATCTTTAGTCTAATTTGTTCTTGAACACTCTAGGAGTAGGCAATCAGTATACCTTTTATTATAAACACTTCTCAGAGAAAATAAACCAAAGGTCAGAACAGGTGACCTACCTGGAGCAAAAAAGTGAATAGGTGATGGTGAAGGGCCTAGAACTCTGCTCTCTTGACTCCTTGTCTGGGCAAGGAGGCAGGTCAGTTCAAAGAGGGCAAGTTCAAGAATTCCAAATGCATGGCAGTCTGAGCCATGTGCAGAGGGCCCAAGTGATGCCACCAGAACAGCAGGCCCCGGAGCCCAGCTCTGCTGTGGGTGTCCAGAAACCCTGCTGATCATCCGAGTGAGGATTCACAGTCATGGAGGAAAGATTAGATCATATCCACAGTTTATGCACTACATGAGAATTGGAGAAGCATCAAATGGCTTTTAGAAAAGCTCCTGTGCCATTTCAATTTAACAAAGGAGAAAATACTATCAGTTTGGAAAATGTTGCATTCTGTGCAGCCAGTGTTTTATTATAAAATGATTTTTATTTTTCCTTAGACTTCCTTGCTATTCTTATCTGTCCATTTGATTCTAAATTGTCAGTGGTAAGGTCTGCTTTCAAGATTTTATCACTGTAATCATGATGTCATCATCCTCCTAGAGTGTGATAGACTGGGAATCAGGGCCAAGGAATTTCACAGCTCCTTTCAAGGTGTAGTCAGATTCCTCACCCCTGGAATGTGAGTTGGTACTTTGATGTGCTTTAACCAATAGAATGTTGCAAAATCGATGCAACTCCAGTACTGGATCTAACCCTCAGGTTCTGGGTGCTTCTACTTCCTCTCTGTGGCACCTTGAGTCATTATCGAATGATCCCCAGTTACCCTGCAGTTGCGACCCCACCCAGAGAGAGAAATGCCTAGACTATGCCCACATTGTAGCCCTCCCAGGTGAAGAGCCAGCTACGTGAGCGAAGCCATCTTCTCTCTCCAACCAGAGTCCAGCCTTCTCCTGGTGACTGCAAACCACGTGAATGATGTCAGGTGAGAGGAGGAGGAGGCCCACCCAGCTGAAGGCTGCATTGGCAGAACCTTGTGCAAAGAAATCTTTGCGTTAAAGCAAGTTTTGAGGTAGTTTAAAACACTCCAATAAATGACTGAAATACGTGGTGATTATTGTCGTCAAAATGAAGCACCGGTCAGCTTGGGGAGCAACCTTGGACCTGTGGTTGCTTTATTGCTTGACTGAGGTTCTGGGTAACAAGCACCTAAAGGTGGTGTTTTATAGGTAGATGAACACGTCGGTGTACATCAGTTGAAACCCTACCTAGTGCTACAACTCTGAAACCCTTATACGTTTTGCATGTTTTTTTTTTTTTTTTAAGATTTAGAGAGAAAACACATGTGAGTGGAGGAGGGGCGATGGGGGAGGGGGAGGGAGAGTGAGAGAGACAGGGGGGCGTTGAGAGAGAGAGAGAGAGAGAGAGAGAGTCTCAAGCAGACCCTCTGTTGAGCATAGAGCCCAATGTAGGGCTGGATCCCACGACCCTGAGATCATGATCTGAGCTGAAATCAAGAGTTGGACACTCAGCCTACTGAGCCCCACAGGCGCCCCAGCACATTTTGCATGCTTTCTGACCGGAGGTTGGCATGTGTTTTCTGTATCTTTGGGGGCTATATAGTCTGTTACAATATTCAACTCTGCCGTTACAGGAAGAAAACCACCACAGGCAATATATAAATGCGAGTGGGGTGCTTTAGTAAAAGTTTACTTAAAAACCCGAGCTGTGAGTCAGATTTGGTCTGAATTCATGGCTTGACAACCCTGCTTTTGACCTTACATTGACGTTCTCACCAGACAGTGGGAAAAGGGAGACTAGGCCACAGTGGAGGACCTTGTTTTAACCTGGTGAGATTGGGGAAGGAAAGGAGATGTGTTTGATTAGCCTCTTTTAGCACTTTGCTTTGTTAGTAATGTTTATTGGGAGCAGATTAATTAGAAGAAATAAGTTCAAGGAGCATATCTCTTGATAAACAGGGATGTTTAATAGTGCTTAACCTTTAGAATTTATGCGGCAAAAGCTTTGCATGTTACTGCACTTTATGTCTTTTGGGGGTGCTTCAGGTACTCGGCTGCTAGTGTCACTTCAAATTGCAAACTCCTGAAAAATGAATAATTTATCAGCTGTGGGATAGTTCTCATTGCACTGTGAGCCTGACATTTGGAGCTATGAACGCCTTAAATAGAGAGAAAAAAGTTCTGGAAAGCGTTCCATTTGATGGGAATGTTGTAACGGCTCTGTAAAGAAACAGGTTTGTAATCATGCGTATTGAAGCCTGATATTGGTTTCATAGAGACAAGCAAAAACAGAAACGTCATGGTGAATTTGGTCACATCATAGGTGCTTCTGGTAGAGATGTCCCGTGTACCATCTCAGTGCTTATAAATCAAAAGCAAAATAAAACTAACAAGAAAGTACCATTGATCCAGCAGCAATGTTCAGAACTAACACTTACGATGCAGTATGTCAGCACATTGCAAAGCCCTCATGGGGTGCGGTGAGGGGACAGTTTGCAATTGATTGCAACTGGAATTCCTGACTCGCAGGGGAGACTATGAGGAACCAACTGTTGCCAGTTGGTGCTGGCAATTAGGAGAAGGCACACGTTTCCTAAAATGTATGAAAGCATAACTCTATTCTTCTAAGGACAGAGGCTGTATAGAGTTGTATGCAGAAGTAGGACTAATTATATTAAACAAAAATCTTGGCTGAATATGAAGGAAGCTGACTAATGATTAAGTCTGTTCGACGATGGAGTGAAATCTCACGGGAAAGAAAGAGAGCCCCACTGCGTGAATCATTTGAAGTAAGCGGCAGAAACCATTGTGGAGAACTGCTGTTTCTGAAATAATCAGAACTACATCAGCAGAGGGATATAAAAAGATCATTTAGCAATTGCAAAACACATAATTCTTTTTGCATTTTAATTGTTCTGGTTTGGAGTGAGAGATGGAAACAGGAAGGGTATTATGATAATTATAATAAAACAATTGCCTGTATTCTGGGATCTATTTTCCCTGGAGAGTTTGCAGTGTAATAAATTGATCTGATGCCACTATTGGGCAGGGAATAGATTGGCTTCCTTCCCTTTGGGGCATTTACTCAGACCACTAGACTCCTGTCTGTAGCCTAAGAAAAGCTTTCACAGTTGCTCGTGATCACCAGCGTTCTGTTTAACTCAAGAAGCGCTTTGGATCTGCCTAGTTTTGCTACTGTTCTCCCCTCTTCCTCTCCGACTGCACATCTGAGCCATTCCAGATCTTACCTACTCTTCCAGTGCCATCTTGGCTGCTGTCTTCCTCCACCCTTATTTGGCGCCTACTGTGTCCCAACACCTGGAGAAAACGAGGGCAGAGCTAAGTCAGTGCCCTGAGGATTGCGGGGGAGGTAATGAGATAATGACACAGCAGGGCAGTGCGTGCACTGGTGGATGTGTGCCCATGCTGTTGCCACCAGCGGGTCGCTGCAGGAATTTGAAGGCGGTATTAATGGGTATGGTGGAGACAGAAAACATGCCGGGAAGCATTAAGATAGGGTTCAGGAGCTTGCACCCTGCCTGGTAGAGCAGTAGCTCTCAACCTGATAACTCTTGGCAATCACTTGGGGCTGAAACTATAGCAATCTAGGGCACACGCTGACCGATTAAATAAAAATATATGAAAGTAAGGACCAAGGGTAGGAAATCAGTTAAATATCCCTCAGTTCATTCTCAAGCAAAGTCCAGCATTACCAACCAATAAGGGAAGCCAGAGAAATTTTTTAACCTGAGAAGTTGATGTGGACCAGTTTGCATCTTAGTAGATCATTGACAGTTGGGGATGGGCTTGAGGGTGAGAGGCCAGTTAAGATATTGCTGAAAAATGAAACACAATCAGGTTCACAAGTATGTGATCTGAACTGTGGTTGCAGCTATAGGATAGGGAGGTGCCAGATACACAATTTATTCAAGACGATTAAAAACTTGCAGGATTTTGTGATGGTTTGAACTTGGAAAGTACTGGATAAGTCACAGAGGGAACAGCTAGAGAGAAGCGCCAGAGTCATGCACACTATTTTATGTATTTCTCTTCCACTCCTTCCTTCTTCTGCCAATACACCTAATGCGCTTTATTATGGTTTCTCTGTCTCTCCTGACAGTTATCATAGTTGCCATATATTCCTTTTAGTAGCTGTCTAAAATCCCCATTTCCCATACATAGGGTAAGTGTATTTCCTCATTTAGATACTGCCTCCTTGCCTCTGCCCCAATACTAGGCCACGCATAGAGCCAGGGGCAGCAAATTCAGGGTGCACGGTGACTAGTCACATAAAATTCATTATTGAAGCAGGCCAGTCCAACTCTTTGGGAAGTTTGTGCTGGATCTCACAGGGAAGCAAGCACCCAGCCTATTCTTGTGATTTGGGAAGCCATCCCCAGGGTTTTCTGATTTTCTTAGAGAAGCTTGAAATCCAGACTCATGTGTGAAATATCCCTAATTTTTGCATATTGGCTTGAATTAAAAAATTGTTAAGCAACAATAATAGTGAGGCCGAAGGAAAAACATATTTGGGATGGATCTGGTCCGGAACCACAGGTTTTTTTACTCTCTGTGTAGGGTCTCAGTAGAAATTTATAGAATTGAAATGAATAAAATTTCCCAGTACCAGCAGTTTCCAGACCTTTCTGTGGTTTAACAATAGCAGAGAATTTCACAAAGCACCAGCAGCAAACATTTGGGCTGATTCTGTTTGTGGAAAGTGAATTAGAGAATGGATTCCATTACCTGGTATCTCACACTAAAATATAAAGCAGAAGGACACATTTAAAGTCCTTTACCTGCCATTATATAGATACTTCCAGTGAATGTGAATTTGGGATGATGAATTATTCATTTAATTCCTTTCCTTTCCAGTTTTGTACATTCTAACAATGCCGGGTTTAAGGACCTGAGGCGGCCCCTCATAGCAGAGAGGCTCTGTCCCCTGCTTCTGCTGTAGTCCCACATCCTCCAGAGTCAAGGCTGCTTGGATGCTGGAGCTCCTTTTTCTCTCAGGGGCTGCTCCGGCTACCCAATGTGAAGCCTCAGAATGTTTAAGGCTAAAGAGCAATTGAACAGTTGTTCAGCCAGTGAATTAGCATTTCAAAGGCCAGTGCTCATAAGGGCACTGCCCGAGAGAGCAGCTGGGTGGAAATAGAGGACTTGCACTCATACTGTCAGGTTTGAGTAATACAGTATTTCTATGAAAATGACTTTCTAATTACATGAAGACTAAAGATTTGGTGCTAAAACTTTCTGGCTTATCTGTTTCGATGGCATTCTCTCTACAACGTAACTTGCACCCTTCAATACTAAACAGATCAAATGGAGCATGATTGTTGCCAAACCATGTGGGTGATACTAATCAGGACTATCGACTTTTATATTTCCTTCTGTGATACTGAGAAACCCTGAAGAGTCGCTGTGGTATAGAGTTGGTGGGATGGCTGCATTTTTGGGGCAGTGCATGCTCTGCTCTCCCTTTAGTCAGAAGGGATGTGGTGTGTTGGCAAGAATGTTGTCTTCCAAGTAAAAAGATCTGCATTCAAATTCTGTCTTTGCTAGTTATCAGATGGGTGGAGTTGGGTGAGTTTATTAACCCCTCTGAGTGTGTGTGTGTGTATATATATATATATATATATATATATATATATATAATATATATATTCGGTAAATATGTTTTCTGCACTGAATCCCTACCAGCATTTTGCTGGTTGCTGGGAATGGGATAGTGAAGAGGATTGAGACAGGTAGGGCCAATGCCCTGCGACAGCCTCCAGTCTAGCCTTGGATTTCTCCTCTGTAAAATGGGCCTAAGAATCGCATCCTGCATGTGTTTCCTAGGGATTCATTGTGATATTGTGTGTGAGGTGCCGAGCAATGGTTATGGGCTTGTGACTGTAGATGTAGCTGCTGGATTTACTTCTTCCTCTTTGCTGAATTGCCAATGCTTTCTAATCTGTTACCTTAAATTTACACAGAACTGTTTTCTTTGAGAGATATTTCTGCTCACACAGTCTAATTAACAGATGGTGCTCAGGTCCTCGATGTCTGAGTATCCTCCCTTTCTCCTTTATAAATGTTTTGCACACATGGTCCTTAAGCAGTTCATTCCAGAGATTATTCTTGTCTCTAGGCTTTGAGATTCATCAGCCACCAAACAGACCGACAACAACAAAATATTGCATCATAAAGATCACATTCTAGGGGGCTCAAAATTATGAAATAGAATAATAAATATAATACAGTAAACAATACAAATTATAAAGAATAAAGTACATTATGTGCTCAAAGGTAATGAGTGTTATGGGGTAAAATACCAGAGTAGGAGAATCAGAAGCAGGGAGAGGGAAATCCCATGTAATTTTAACTTGAGTGGTCAGAGGAGGCCTCATTGAGGAGGTTACATTTAAGCAGATTTGAAAGAGGTGGTAAACTTAATCACAGCGGGTGGGGGACAAGTATTCCAGGCAGAGAGGATAGCTGGTTCAAAGACAATGGGATGGAAGTTTGCCTGCATGTTCTAGGAATAGCAAGGGAATAAATAGGGCAAGGGGTTATGAGAGGAACCTGGCACAGAGCACCTCTAACAGGCAGATAATTCACCTCATTGGGAGGTCAGGTTCCCTGGAAGCCAATAGTGCCTTGAGATCGTAGGGAAGATTTAGGAGTTTACTAATGACTCTGCGGTGGTAGAACCTATAAACAAAAAAAAAAAAACCCAGGTTGCACCAAGGTCCTGAGGCCAGGGAAGCATGACTTGTGTCTAAAGAGGGCAGGATAAAAGGGGATGTAACAACAATAACAACAGCAAGGGCAAGCTACTAGAGGGAGAAGGTGAAGATGCCTATGTTTGGGTGTTAGCAGGGTTACTCTGGTTACGATATGGAAAATCTGTCATTGCTCTTTCTATAAAAATGTTTTTTAAAAATTTAATTTTTCTTTATTTGAGATAGCATGAGCAAAGTCGAGAGCACAAGCCGGGGACAGGGGGCAGAGAGAGAGGGAGAAAGCCTAACCTGAGGCTCAATCCCAGGATCCTGGGACCATGACCTGAGCCAAAAGCAGATACTTAACTGTCTGAACCACCCAGGTGTCCCTCTAACACTGCTCTCGATGGCAGTGATGATTAAGGCACAAAAATCCTCTCCTAAATGGATGGATTTCTATGCATACAAAACAAAATGAATGGAAAAGAAAAAAAACATTATGTAGACTATCTTTTTAGGTTCCTCGGATACACTCCTATTTCCTTGGGCTGTACAAGGAAATAGGGCCAAGCCTTCATTATCATAGCCAATAGTAAATTTCCCAGGATGCTCTGGCCTGCGGCATTCCCAACAATAGATGCAAAGTTTGCCCTGAATCACTGTGGACCTCACAGGGCAGGCCTCGGGAATTCTCCCCACGGTCCCTCAGGTCATGTGACATTGCTAAAGATTTTAGGTGGACGAGCTGGGGATTCAGTTCAAGAACAAACCAGCCTTCCAATCAGATGTTTGTATGCACCTGGAATTATGGCATTGGACTACCAGCTATGTAGGAGGAGTTGTGAGGTTTTCTAGTAAGTCTTTCATTTCTCATCATCTCAAATCCTGTTTTAGAAATAAAAAGCACACTACACGTAGGTTTCCAAGAATGCTTTCATTTATTCTGAGATTTTTGACAAACTAAAGAATCAGTAATATTTTTGCAGACTCAAATTTTATGAACATGAAAAGACCTGAAACAGTAGAATAAAGTACACAATGAGATGAGCACTGGATGTTATACTATAGGTTAGCAAATTGAATTTAAATTAAAAAAAAAAAAGTAAATTAAAAAAAAAAGTACACAGATCAACCCCTGATGAGCTAAGTTGATTGTTACCTGCTGAAGCAACAGCCTTTGACATTGGGTACATTTTCAACTCGTTTTGCCGTTGGCTTTGTTAATGTCCATGCTCTGGACCCAGCGGCAATCTCTGTCCACTTCCACACTTTCAAGAGGCCTTTCATTTAAACAACCTTTCATAATTTAAGAATACCCTATATTGTTTATTATTCAATGCATTCACACGGTTGATAAAGAAGAAATCCAAGTAAATATTACAGAGATTGCAAAAGTATAAACCTTTTTCCGGGTAATGACTTTTTTTTTCAGACCAAGAAAATGCTGTTCCCGTGGGCTATGTTTAGCCTTACAGTACCCAGTCAAAACACTATTTTCCAAAATTACTTAGGATAGTTCTTTCCCCCTCTCCTTCTGTCTAGTTATATGATACATTTGTAAGGCAGTTGGATGGATTTGTCACAGTCTGCATTCCCTGGCTTTCCACCCCCCACTTCCTGATTGATTTTTAGAAATTTATATACAGTAAAATCCATTATTTGTGGCATACAGTTGCATGGGTTTTGACAGATGCAGAGTTACATATCCTCCACTACAATTACATGGCAGTTCCTGCATCCTAGAAATTCCCTCACACTGCCCCAATGTGTAGCCTTTTTATTTGTTTTATTCCAGCTTTTTTTTATTTAGCAAAATGCATTTAAGATTCATCCATGTTGTTACATGAATCAATAGATTGTCGCTTGAGTAGTATTGCATTGTATATATACACAGTTTGTTTATCCATTTACCGGTTGAAGGACATCTGGGTTGTTTCAAATATTTAGTGATTATGAACAAAGCTGCTATAAACATTTACGGACTGGGAAAAAAATAAATTTTAATCAGTCTCTGGTGCAGTGGTTCTGGGGACTTTCAAAAATAACAAAAAACACAGATGTCTGGGCCCCACTCCCAACCAATTGAAACAGAATCTCTGTGCATGGGGCCTGGGCTAATGGTTTTTGTAAAAGCTCCCCAGGTGGTCCTCTTGTGCAATCTGGGTTGAGAATTAATGCTTAGAGACATGTGATCATTGTATTTTTGGTAAATCAGCTCTCTAGGGTTTTCTTTATTATTTTTACTTGGTGAGGTTTGGTAATTATATTTAGGTAATATAAGATTATGCTTCAAATTAGTTGTTTCTCTTAAGGATTTAATTTCATTTCAAGAGGAGAGTTACTGTATGCTAATTAAACCAAGGCCTTTTCAAAGGTTTAAGTAGTCATGATAGAAATATATTTATAATATGCCAATTATATCCCTCAGGAATATTTTAATAATTATATATTTGATTAAAGGGAGTACTTGTTAGTTATACAGTGTAATTATATGTTTAAATAAACTAGCACTAGAACTAAATGAGCTTCCTTAATTACCATGACAAGTATTTTATATTGCTGGTGAAATATATTATTATCTTATATATATTGGTAGTGAGTTCTTAGCTGTGGTTTGTAATGGTGTTTAACAACTATTTAATCAATTATGTTGAGTTACAGAGTGAAACAACGTTAATGTCATTATGAATTGGGCAACTTAGATTTTTTGCATTAAAATAAAGATGTTCACATGGTGCATAAATTACATAAGAACACACAGGATTTTTAAAATTTCCCTGAACCAACTAGAGATGTAATTTGAAAGCTGTGTGCTCTTTGGTGACTAAAATGATTACCAAAATGAATTTTTATAATTTTGTCTTAACCCTAATCCTAGTTTAATTCAGTGATGGAAAGATCCTGAAATAATTCTTTGATCACTAAGTGCTAGAAGGCCCTTCACAAGTTCCAAGAAATAAAGGCTTTTTAAATAAAAGATTTCTCCATATTTTTAGTAGACTATATTTACATGAATAATTGTTTATTCTGCTTTAATAACACATTTATGATGATAAATGGGACTTAATGTTGGTATCCTCTTGATTTAGCTCTTCTATTTTAAATTGCTAATGAACGTGAGCTTTTTACTATTTGCCCCAGGACATTGGAGAGAGCCAAGACTTTCAAAGATTTGCTTTCCTGCAATAGGCTATAAGGAAACTCATAGCCAGGGGCACATATTTTTCACTATTGCAAAGAAAGACTTTGTAGTATTAGTAATAGAAAGAGCTAACAAGTATTGGGTACTTAGCATATGCATGCAGCACGCTACTTGAGGATTATCTCATTTAATCACTGCAGCACTTCTGTGCTTTAGAAACCCTTATTATCCTGCCTGTAAAATAGGGTACATTGTAGTTTACAGAGGTTAAGTAACTTGTCCTTAGTTGTGTGCATACTAAGTGGTGAAACCATGATTCATGACTATGTAGTTTGACCTCAGAGACCGCATATTAATCCCTGTGCCACAGTCTATTAGCATCATTTGCCTCTATCTTTCCTGAATTTAAAGGAACGGTATCTTGTGTTCCCCTGGCACATTTTTACTTATGACTTTAGTCATATTATTTTGTTTTTTTGATTCCAGTATTTGCTCATAGAGACACACCCTCCCATTAGTATCTAGATGCTTTCTTCTGTGTTCTGAATATATTTGCATATTGCCTGACCTTTGGTAGTCCTCCAAGACGCTTGCCTGATTAAATCACAGACGTGAATTTCTTATAGGGCATCCATTATGTTGGGTTGAGATCACCTCTTCATTTCAGAGGTGTCTTCCTGAATCAGTTCTCTTGTTTGGTGCAGAGCTGGCTTAGTCTGTAAGGTATAAAATCTCAGCACCTTTCATCAATGGTTAAGTTTGAGCTTCCTCTGTAAGCATACAGCATTGATGCTGGCACCGTACAAGGAAACCCACAGTATGACTGAATTTTGTTCTGAGAGAAAATACACAATCAATGTAGGTAAACTGGGGGATGTGATGAACGGGACAGATTAAAACACTATGGTTTGTATTGCATATTTTTAAAACTTTTTGCTCATTTTTTGTTGTTTTGACCTTTTGCTCAGAGAAAGAATTATTTAAAATGATTCATTCCAGATGATAATAATTGATCATGCTTTAGTAGGGATCGTGATTAAACACGATAGTATGAGATCTTTCTCTCTGAAGAACATCCAATATAATTAAGGAATCAGACCTTAAAGACTTAAGTTCCAAAATGGGGTCAGAAGGTGGGTAAGAAGAACGTGAGAACTGTCATTACTCTTGTCTGTGTTGTTCCCTGTCCCCTCTTTCTGCTTGCTTCTTGTCTGTTCTGTGTTCTTATGAGATCTATGAATTTTTTAGGTTATCGTAAGTAATGTAAAGAACATTTTGCTGCAAGAACAATGCAATCAAGGAACACTGCTACTTTCCGATAGATTTTGAGAGGGTTTGTATTCCTACATACTTATTTTGAAGTGACTCAAATAATAGAAGCGGGGTGACTTAAAGGGACGCACATTCCTGCCTTTGGTGGATCACTTGCTTCAGAGAGACATAATCTCATTTAAAATCTGCAATTCTGCTGGAATGTTAACTATCTAGATAACACTTTCACAACCTTCTGTCACCAAAGAATCATCCAAGTGACCTTGTAGTTTTGCTTAAAGCACTGTAGGATCATATCCCCTTAATTTGTTCAATAACATACTGCAGCGACTAAGGAAAAGGGTGTGGTCCTTAAGGCCCCAAGCACAAAATAGAAAATTTGGATAAAGCTAATTGATTGTAGCTTGCAGTGTTCGTTATCTTAATTAGCCTAGGTAATTAAATCATTAATTGATTGAAGCTGATCCCTTGCTAACACACAGTAAAACTCAGTGCTTTTCTACTTGATCCCATAAGAACTGTCACTTCAGCTCTTCATGCACCTCTTCCTTTATGGCTTCCGTGCTGCGGAGAGGCATGGGCTTTGCTCTGCCCTTCCAGTGGGGACAGTGTCCCCGGAGGCTAACACCTATGGACATCGCTGCCGCCTGTGAGATGCACCTCAGTGCAATCAGGAAGCAGCCCCATCCGGGCCCTGGTTAATTAAGGCTGGGTGGTAAATCGTGCAGAAGCAATCCATTACGAAGGCAATCCTGCCTCTGGCAATTAACTTTCACTATTTGTTGTGTTTTGCTTGGTTATCTTTCTGAAACTGTGGATTTCCATCAAAGGCTTCTGACACCCATCCCTGCCTGGCATATGCCCGCACATCTTTAGTCTGTTGCACTAATGTTCCTGAGGTGAATGCTTTTTCTTCCTATTACTCCAGTTCAGAGCTGTGGGATAATCACTGTGTTTCCTAAATATGTGAAGTTGTTTTAAAACTTCAAAGCCTCCTGGGGGGAGGGGAGGAGGGAGAGGGAGGAAAGATGCCTCTCTGGAGAGTATGTAGGGAATTGACAAAACCGTGAACCCTTGTCTTGTCTTCAGGTGCTGAAATATGTGATGTTTTCACCAAGTGATTTCAAGTTCAGAAAAGCTGGCTTTTAAAATGAATCACTAATCCAATAATTACAATAACACTAAAGGCAGACTAAACAAAGGAAAAGGCAAGGCAGTAGGAAGTTGTTTTGCCTTGGAATATCCACGTTTCTAACCTCCCTGTCAGTCCTATCCTATGTAATTTCAGAAGAACTTCTATGGTAAGCTTGGTTTTATCAAGATCGTGCAAATCCTGTGAAGTTTCCTTTCTCTAATTTCTACCTTCTTCCCTCATGGTCCTCATGAGGAGAACTGTGGGAGTAATGAAATTCATAATTGGGTTCTTTTCTCTGCCTGGACTGAGTCTGGCCATTCCTTGGAAGAGTTCAAGTTGTGTGCTTCACTGGGGGATATGATAGTGTTAGTAAGGCGGCAAAGGCGGGTTGAAATGAATGCCTGGCTTGGAATTTACACATAAGGGTATAATGCTGCCTGAACACTCCTAATCACAGTTAGTTAAGTTTTATTATTATTGACATAGTTTTCAGATAATTCTGCTCATGGAAAAATACAGCAAACAAATATAAATCATAGGTGCTATTACTGAAACAGATTTCTAGAGAATTGTGGTTACTGTGTCATCAGTAGTTTATTATGGCTGCAATTTTATCCAATAAACAATAAACATTGGTTATATGATTATAAAGATACTTTCTTTTTTTTTTTAATTTTTATTTATTTATGATAGTCACAGAGAGAGAGAGAGAGAGGCAGAGACATAGGCAGAGGGAGAAGCAGGCTCCATGCACCGGGAGCCTGACGTGGGATTCGATCCCGGGTCTCCAGGATCGCGCCCTGGGCCAAAGGCAGGCGCCAAACCGCTGCGCCACCCAGGGATCCCAAAGATACTTTCTTTCTGGAAATACATATCCTTTCCTCAAAACTATTTTACATGAATGTGATAAATTACAATTCTGTATCGTTCATTTAACGTGTGCTTCATCGCTCTGTAACCTAGAAGGCAGATATATCTTGTGTATCCCTCTGTGCTGTTGCTTCTTATTTTATGTAGTAAAGAGACAAGGAAATGGTGCTTCAGACATGGAAAAGGATATTCCCTAAGGAATCATAAATAATTTAAAACTTAAAACTATTATTAGTTGATATGTTAACCTCTGGGAATTTCTTTCTTATAGGTACTCTTCTGTTTGTATTTGTTTTAAAGTTTAAACAGTACATTTGTTTTAAAATAATTTGGGGGGAAGTGATTATACCTATTAGGAAAATCAATATCTTCTTTACTTGCAGGAAGGACACAAATTTGACAATCTTGGGATGGAGAGAGGTCAGAGGCAGAGCCTTTTTTAAACTTATCATTGAAAAGTGAACAGTGTAATGAGATACATTGGTCGGGGCATGTTATAATCAATCTCACTTGGTTATGATGAATTTTGTATTGTTCTGACTTGAGAACAGTACAGGGAGAGAGGGAAGAAGGATTGAGAACCATTAACACACATTTAGTTTTATTATCTAAATTGCATTATATATGAGAGGCTCCTGAGGTACTTTTATATCCTGAATTTCCACATTCTGTTTGTATTATGCTTTACAGTATACAGAGGACGTCCACACACATTGCCTTGCTTAGCTTTTAATACATCCCCTGAGAGGGAACATTATGCCCACTTTAGAGCTCATTATGAGTTAGGACTCAAACCCAGTTTTTCCAATTCCAAAGCAGATTTTCTTTTTAATTTACTATGAGCCTACCATACTTCTTCCTTATGTGTAGGGAGAACTGCATGGGGCAGGAAGGAGGAGGGCGGCCAACCCTGAAGAGCCTAGTTGTCTTTGGCTGCTCTATGAAATATTTATCAAGGGAAGTACAGTAGATCAAGATGAGAGAGGATGATGGCTTTTACTGTGATGGTAGCTGGAGAGAAGTGAGTGGCTTCCAGAAATATTCAGAAGGGTGAAATAAACAAGAGTAAGTAAATTATTTCATCAGATGTGGAGGGTGAGAGAAATGTCAAGGAAGACTCTCTGATTTCTGTTATGAGCACCTACTTGGATGGTTATTGTATTTATGGAGATAGGAAACACTAGGGGAAGGGTGGAGTTATTTCGGTTGAATGGAGAATCGTGAGTTTGGTTTGGGACATATTGAACGAACCTGTCTGATAAATAAGGTACTGCAGATGCTAAATGAACAACTGGATATGCAGATGCAGGGATGAGAAGTGAGCTGTAGGCTAATGATAATTTCCTGGGAGTCACTTGCGTATAAATGGTAAAAGAAGCATGGGGAGAGGCAAAATCATCTAAGGAGAGAATAAACAAAGACTGAACCTTTGGGAACCCCCTATTTATAGAGGATGAGTATAGGAGGAGAAGTTGGAAGGAGAAGGAGAAAGAGAAAGGAAACCATAGAATAAGAGGAAAATCTAGGAGGGTTGTTCCAGAAACCAAATGCATAGATGTTTGGAGGAAAGATGCTCTCAGATGCTATTGAAGGTTCTGAAAAGTGTCTGTGGAATTTGGTAACACAGGGGACACTGGTGACTCTTGAGAGCCTGGGGTGGGGGAAATGAGGTAATGAGGTGGTTTCATTGTAGAAGGACAACACAGAGCATCCTGAATCAGGAAGTGCTCCTACCATTCATCCCCAGTTCACACAAGTCACAGCAGAATCTTTTTGAATTCATATTGTAAGTACTTGTCAACCAAAAAAGAAACCTTTAAGTTTCCAGGCTTCTAGACTTTATCATTCTTCTTCCCTTTTCAGCTGACCTGTTCACAGACAGATCATATATCCCCATCCTGCTTGTTTGGTCTGGGGAGGATGTCTAAATAGATTTTCAGAGTCACAGTTGGTATATGCCCCCAAATATGTCTTCATGGTCTGGTCTCTGACCAGCTCTCCTGCATTTTTTTGAAGAAACCTGTTACTGTCATTCCAATTATGCTGAATACTTAAAATTCTCTAAGTAATTGGAAATTATACTTATAAATATTAAAAAGTTCCTGATCAATTAGGTTGATTCACTGCTGCTGAATCTGCCTGAAATGTCCTCTCTCCTGCTTTTAGACTGAGCTAAATTTCTCTTATTATGCCTTCCCTTAAAGACTGAGGGAGAATCTCTTATATGCCTTTAATGTACAGATTTCTATAATAGAGCTTCCAGCTGTTCATATTTGTTTTTCTATTTATTTATCATCTGTCTGTCTATCTAGCCATCCCGGACTAAAACTTCCTGAAGACAGAGATACTATGTGTTTATTCTGACGGTCTATTGTCTATAAGGGGCAAATATTCCGCTGGCTCAACGTAGCAGGTAATCTGCAAATGTTTCATGAATAGATGAACCTCAACTAGGTTGACCAAATGAAACATAAGCAGAAAGACCTCTGAAAAGCCAGAGGAGATGGTACAACAAATAGGTATAGTACTTTATTCAAAGTAAAGGAATGTAGAATTTACCTAAGTAAATAGGCTCTAAAGCCTATTTTCTTTGACTTTCCATGCAATTTTATTTTTTATTTTTATTTTTTGCTTTTTATTTTATTAAGATTTTTTATTTTCTTAAGATTTTATTTATTTGAGATGAAGAAAGCACAAGAGAGAGCACAAGCACAAGTGTGGGGGCAGAGGGAGGAGGAGCAGAGGGGGAAGGGGCAAAGGAGGATGGGGTGGAGTGAGGAAGGGCAGAAGGGGAGGAAATGGAGAAGCAGGCTCCCCTCTGAGCATGGAGCCTGACCCCAGTCTTGATCCCAGGACCCTCAGATCATGACCTGAGCCAAAGGCAGACACTTAACCAACTGAGCCACCCAGGCGCCCCTTCAAAAACTATTGTAAAATGTTGATTTATATGGTAACCATGCTGTCCTATAGAAACTCCGACAAACCCTTGGCTGACAGACCCCAGAAAACAAAACAAGTGACTAATAGAGAAACTGAAGCTTAGTAGATAAAAACAAAAACTATGAAACAAACAGAATGAATTGAAAGAAGGCAAAATAAGGGAGAGAAGTCATATCGCTCTCTCTTTCCCCAAATGTGGCTTCTAGGACCTTCCATCAGAGTTAAAGCCAAGTGAATAAATGAATTCACTAAAACAGAGTGTAAATAAACCCTGACAATCAGTAAATGTTTTGGCCATATTTTATACTTTTCCAAAAGGCAGAAAGGCATTTAGGAAGAAAATCATTATTAAGTTTAAAATATTCAAATATATATACTTTATTGAGAATAACAGTTATTTTTTTTTGTTGTTGTTGTTGTTCGATTTGATATGGAATAACGTATTCCTAAGGATGGCAGTAATGGAGATCATAATGTAAAAACACAAGAACACTCAGCTTAAGATAATTTGGAGGTGGGAAATGCATTGTATGAAAATGAGGCATTCTGTTGTGAAAAAGAAAGAACAATATGTAGCAAACATTTGGGAAATCACTATGCATTAACATTGGTAAATTTATTTTCTGTCAGTGTAATAATGGAGTTAAAATGTTACGTGTGTTTTTTCATCTTTCCATGATTGGATACTTTATTCCCCCCTTAGGGCAACTAAGAGGATTCTTATTCTTTCTTTTTCCTAAATTACAGCACTAAGAAAAATTTTACCTTCTTTTTTTTTTTTTTTAAGATTTTATTTATTTATTCATGAGAGACACAGAGAGAAGGCAGACACATAGGCAGAGGGAGAAGCAGGCTCTTCACAGGGAACCTGATATGGGACTGGATCCCGGGATTCTGGGATCACGACCTGAGCCAAGGCAGACGCTCAACAACTGAGCCACCCAGGTGTCCCTCTTAATAATTTTCTTTTTTTTTTTTTAAGATTTTATTTATTCATGATAGACACAGGGGTGGTGGGGAGAGGCAGAGACACAGGCAGAGGGAGAAGCAGGTTCCATGCAGGGAACCTGATGTGGGACTCGATCCCATGACTCCAGGATCATACTCTGGGCCAAAGGCAGCACTAAACCGCTGAGCCACCCAGGGATCTCCCTCTTAATAATTTTCTAAAACATTGCTGTTACTCCAATTTTATAGATTAGGAAAGTGAAGGTCAAGGAAGGTCAATGACTTACTGAATGTTGTGGCTAGTTAGTGAGAGACTGGGCTCTTTGTCCCTCATCATCTGACTCTTTTATTTTATTTATTTATATTTATTTATTTATTTATTTATTTATTTATTTATTTATTTATTTTTAAAGATTTTATTTATTTATTTATTCATGAGCGACACACAGAGAGAGCCAGAAACATAGATGGAAGGAGAAGCAGGCTCCATGCAGGGAGCTCCATGCAGGACCTGATCCTGGGACTCCAGGATCACCACCTGAGCCAAAGGCAGATGCTCAACCACTGAGCCACCCAGGTGCCCCCCAAATTTTACTTTCTTTAAAAATCCCCAACTTTTATATTTCTCCTTTTTAATTTAAATTAATTGTTGGTGGGCAAAAGGCAATGGTATTTAAAGGACAGACACATCTCAAATAAACACAGTGTTCTAGCAACTCAAACACTGGCTGAAGGTTATTAGAAAGTGATTTGTCTTATTTGATTAATTTCATTTTTTTTTCTTTTTTGGTGTTTGTTCACTGTTTAGTGACGTTAAAATCAAGAGATTTTTCTAATTACTCCTAGTGAAATGGGGTTTTCTGCCTTCTGTGAACTAGATTCAGTTGTATTTCTGTTTTTACAAATGAATGAAAACACTGGCTATCGCAGAATATCTGTAATGCAGTGTATTATTTTTCTCACTCTTCAGAAATAATCAAAGCACACCATCATACATGGTTGCTATTAACAGCTGACCGCCAGCCTGCTGCGGAGCCATGTAATTGAATAACACTATTTGTAGAGGGAAATGTTCAATAGAAGAAGTGAATTTAAGTGCATGACGATAAAACAGTTGCTTGGTGATTGTGTAAGTTCTGAAATGGAGAAACTGCCTTTGGTTTCTCGTGGCTATTTTCTTTCCTAAGTGGAATTTGAGAGTTTGCCACAATATAGTAAATAATAATTTAGATGCATTTTTACTGATGGCAGCAGTAATGAAAGAAATATTATAGTATGGAGGTAAAATTATAGTTTAAGATACATGCCCACAGAATGTCACATGGACTCATAAAAAAAGTGAGTGGAATTTGGAAAGCAGAAACTATTTGAAATGGCACTTTAGATAATAAGGATTTTTTTTTTTAATTGGCTACTGGGCATTATATTGCTATTCAGAAATTACTGATCTATTTTTTTTGCATACCCCACATTGAAGGAACTCAGCCATTATATATTTTGGAACCGGTTCCTAACATCTTTGATATTTGAAAAAGGTGCACCATCCGTAACATAAAGAACAGGAAGCATGTCATTGGTGACTTTTTTTAAATGGTTATATTAATTAGGGTTTACGAAGTGGCCATTTTTAGTTTCTGTGCCCATCACAACAGATGATTCTCTCTGTGCTTTCTGTAAAGATTAATGTAAAATTACTTCTTAATTGTGCAGAATATTACCACAGACTGTAGAGGTGTTGCTGCCATTGCATCGGGCTTCATTTTCAATCAAGGTTGTACTGAAGCAACATGATGGATAACATTTCAGAAAAGAATAATTTCTTGCAACTCAGTTATCTAGTACATTAAACATTCACACCGGTATATGAAATTGTATTTGCGAGACTCACTGGCTCAACCACGGAGAATCACAAATCAGAAACACTTGGTTTTAATTTCCATAAATTTTCATAAGATTATTTTCAAATATTGCCCAATGGAATCAGTTTATTTTCCCATTTTCTTTTAAAATAACGCTACTAAATATGCTCAGAATGATCCATTGTACTGGTATTTGATTCTGATTGTTACAGGATATGGAAAAAGCTATGTCCTGTGAGTGCTTATATTGAAAAAGAAAAAGAAAAAGAAAAAGAAAAAGAATGTTTAATTGAGAAGAACATTGACCATCTAAGATTCATTCAGGAGTTGATCTTTTATTTTTTATTTTATTTTACTTTTAATTATGTGCAATGTCTGGTTAGAATTTCTTTGTCTACCTCTTTTTTCTGTCGGGGATATGTTGAAAGACCCTGCAAAAACCAGGAACTTGATTTAATAACTTGCCAGAGCAACTGTTTAGCATCTGTCCTCAAGGCAAAGAGTTGAACTGATAGGTTTCCTACAGAAAATGAGGAATCATTATACAGTTCATCTGAATTTCATTACTTGTTAGAAATTCACTTAAAGGATCATAAATTCTGTGGTTTTTTTTTTTTCATTATTTAGAAGTTAGGAATAAAAGGTGTGCATTGTGTGATAACAAAAATTCTGATAAAGTATTAGAAATTCCTACTTTAATCAAAGGAAAAAGACTTCACAGCTTTAAGTGGATGCTGTTTCCTCATGAAGGATTTGCCCAGTGGCTGGAGTGTGCTCCCAATATTACCAGTGCTAATACTTGTTTTCAGTTTGGGGCTTATTGGCACTACAGGATTTTTGTTAGTGTTTTGAGTTTGTAATCTCCTATTTGACGATTACTTGTGAGTAAAGGGAGACTTTCCACTTAGGCATAAATTCTCCTCACATCAATGCCATGTTTTACCACTTTAACTTTTCTTTGGATTCTTAATGTATGACTAAATGACTTTCCCTAAGGCAGATAAAAAAGAAACCAATAATGTAAGGAAGTCCTAAGCATACTATTAAGATTAGTGACCTGTAAGTTAAAGGGTAGGCTCCGTAATTTTGAGAGATATGTATATTTACAAGCTATCCCATAATTGGATTCTTTTGTCTATGTTTTTATAACAAAAAAGCCAGATCATAGGGTGATTTCTCTCTTTCTCTTACCCCATCATGACATCCAACCCAAATGTAGGTGCCAGGATTCCTCGATGTAGAATTAACATTCATGAACTGAATATTTTTATATCTTGGTGACAGCATGTGTGCTGTAGTGACAGTTGACCTCTAAACTATATCTTGCAATGACAAACATTTATTTAATCTTCAGGTTGCAGAAAAAAAAAAAACTTCAGGTTGCAGGTGGCAGCAGTGGGTCAGCCATCTTGAATCTATGTTTGTCCTCTCATTTTGGGACTCAAACTCAAGGGTTTACCTTATTTGGCATGTGCCATTCTTAACGGTAACAAGTAAAAACATGTGACTGGGTTGAACCACTCTGTCACACTTAAATCTCTGCTTAGATATGGTGTATATTGTGTCATATTCTATTGGTCAATGCAAGTCACACAAACCTATGACAGGGAGGTATGCTCTGCATCTCAAGGAGGCAGCATGAGTCACATGCTCATAAGCAGGGAAATATAATCTTCTTATAGGGAAGAGAGCAAAATTTGGAAATAATTTCCCATGGAGGTGTAGTAAATTTGATAGCAATCTTTGTAACTCTGTTTTTGGTACTTGTGAATTGTGGTTTCTCTTTTCCTATGCTGGGCATTCAGACTTCCAGAGTCAGTTTCAGTTTCCTTCAGGGATTTCATAGGTTACCACCTCTGTCACTATGAGCAAGGTTGCTGTAATTATTAAGCACTGAGAAGGTATTTGCAGACCACATTAAAAACAGGATAAAGCAATGAAAATAAAGGGTAGGATTACTTGGCACTTTCCAACCTAAACAGATCGGTACCAAGATACCTAGTTTCTTGTGGAAAGTCTGGTTCTTTTATTTTCCTGACTATTTCTGCATGCCCTCCCTGGGGACAGTTTTCAGGCTGTTTCAACATGAGGTCACAGGTTTAGAATCCCCTCAGGATGCAGTTGAACATACGCTCATGGTAGCATTCCTATGCTCAATAACAGAAAGAACCCTTTTGTGTTTTTTCTGGGGCACGAAATAAAGCTTAATAAAGTAGAAGCATAGATAAAACCTTCAACAGAAAACAGCTGAGGGGTATTGAGATCCAGCTATTCATTGATAAATGTACATCACCTTTATACTAGTTCTGTGAACATATGAGATGTACTTCTTTTTAAAGATACATTCATTTATTTTAGAGAGAGAGAGAGAGAGAGAGAGAGAGCATGAGCGGAAGGGGTAGGGGAAAGGGAGAGAGAATCTCCAGCAGATTCTGTGCTGAGCACAGAATCTGATGCTGGGCTAGATCTTATGACCTTGAGATCACAACCTGAGTTGAAACCAAGAGTCAAACACTTGAGCAACTGCACCACCCAGGCACCCCAAGATGTACTACTTATATTTAAACAATTAGAGTGATCCTTTCTCAAAAACTTAAACCATGCCTATAGCTACAATTTCCACCTCTTCCCCACCATTCTTCCTCTCATTCCTTGGTCCCTAACTTTTACCTACATTTCCAAGAATTCACACATAACAGTTACTCAGATTTGAGTGAAGCACTGAGTAACACATCTGACACACAGTAGAGGTTCTGTATATAGTAGCTATTATAAATTCTACTACTACAATTTTTACAATAGTAAAATGGTCAGCTTTGACCTTCATTTCTTCTGTGTGAAATATATTTTAAACTACTTGCCTTAATTTGAAAATTATGTGAAAATTATGTAAAAAATTATGTAAAAGCCTTACATTTATATACAATTTTAGATAATAAAATTTCACAAATTTTATTGAGTATTTACTATAATTATATAATTATAATTTATATAATTCACTCATAGCAAAGACCACAGAATATGGTGATACTATCCATGTGATACTATCAGGGATAGTGATAATATGTCATGTATAGTAATTCATGACCTCAGAAGTCTATAATCAGCCATGTTCACTTGATAATTGAATAGTTTATGTGCTTTGTGGTAATAGATGAAATGGGTGAAAAATTAAAGGATGAAAATAATACACATTTACCAATAAGTTCTGATAGAAAGTAGTAAGATGCTGTTCTGGTTATTTACTCTTCTCATCAATAATGTATCCATGAAATTGTGTGCCTCTCCAACACAGACACAGACACACACACACACACACACACACACACACACACACACACACATTTTTTAAAAACCCAAAAGCAATAATAGAATCACAGTCTGGAAACCTTACTCAGTAAGGAGTGATTTAATTTATAGTTTAGGAACCTCATGATCCATGCCATTGGGCTGCAACATTTCTCTGTTAATAAGCTGATTATGGTACATGAAGGATCCTTGAAAGCTCCCTCCCCTTTTTCTTTTTCCAAAGTATAATCAGTAGTTAAGAATGAGACCTGTTCTTTCAGTTTAAACCAACTCTTTTATTTAGTTTTGACCCTAATTCCATAGTTATGGCTTTCTTGGGTACTATCTCTAAATTTTGTCAGAAAGCCAAACAAATATCAGAAAACAGGGCTATGTTTATTTTGTGGAGCAAAATATAATTCTGCTAGGCCAGAAGGTGTTATTGTTGTCTTGATGCTTCTAAGAGCATTTTGTAACCAGTTTGATTTTAAGAAGAAAGAGAAAACAAACAAAATGAAGAAATAGTTATTGGGAAGTCCAAGGGAGCATTTCTTTTTCAGCACACCTCTGGTTGTAACAGCAATATTTGATGAAAATTCTGGCCAGGGTACTTAAAAAAAAAGAACAATTTTGCAGTTCTCAGAACCTTCTGTAGCAGAAGCAATTTGTCTAGATTCATAGAGTCATTAAAGGCTCCGTAACTTGGAATAAAGTAAAAACTCTGTCTTTGGTTCACAAGGCCCTGGGCGATCTAGCTCCTGTGTTCCTGTCTGTATCCATCTTGTATCAGACCCTCATTTGCTGTCTGCATCCGGATTGTCTCAACACCTGCGTACATGGTCCTCCCTTCTCTTGGAACTCTCTTTCTGTTTAACCTATTTCACCCTTCCTCACAAGTTCCTTTTCTGCAAGGCTTTCTTTGACCATCCTAAATAGGTCTATCTTCTACTTCATCGCTATGTTTATCTCATTCATAACACTTCACATTTTGATTGCTTGGTTGTTGCTTCTCTCTCCCACACCTAATTGTAGGGCTGTGTCTCTTTTTTTCTGTACACCTAGTACCTAATATAATACTTGATGCAAATAAGTGCTCAATGAGCATTTGTTAATTAAGTGAATCGATGAATAAATTAGTGCAAAGGAGATGAATTGTATTTCCAATAATATCCCCCCCTTCTCTGTAAGATGAGGGAAAAGGATCTTTCAGGCTCCCCAAAGGACCAAACCTCTTAGTTCCCCATCTAGTGTCTCTGTGTCTCTACTGGTTTATGAGGCTACCTTGAGAACCTCATGTGAGGGTCAGCTCTGGTCCACAGTCCAGCTGAGGTCTGCTGACTCTGGAGATGCCTCTGGTGACCTGATTCCTTGAATGTCTATCGGATTGTACTTTTACTTTCTTAGGTCAGATACGGTACTAGAGTTTTTAAGGGATCAGATACAAAACCCATATGTAGTAACGAGAGAGTGGGCATTTGATATGATCAAATTTTGGTTTGGAGCAGGTGGCTGAGTAAAAAATCAAAGAGGTTAATGTGAGAATAGAGAGATAGTAAATGAGCAGATGTGTACCATTTTCATTTTTGGATATGATCATTTCTAACTTAAGAATACCGGGTATTCAAAATCAAAAATCTTCAAGTGAAGGCTCTCATAAGTAGCAAACATCCCTAGCAAAGTCACACTATTATTTAATTTATCAGAGATCAGTTTGTCAATATCAAGGATCATCTACCTTAGAATTTTATGATTTTATACAATTCAGCTATAGTAAACTGGATTTATAGGTGAGAAAATAGAATAAGATGCATATTGCATCAGCCAGTTACCTGCAATCATTTACACAAATGACTTACCAACCAGAATGGTTTTTCCTATTACAAATGGATACTTGATAGTGCCTGTGTGTATAAACAGACTGTGTGGAAGGCATTATTGGTTGCCTGAATAGTAGATGCTTACTTCTTGCTTGCTAATCACAGAACCCAGATTTTATTTATATTTCCTTCTGAATGGCTGTTGTGTGCCCTGGGTGGCTAAGTCCTAAGCAGTGAATATTATTAATCCAAAAAATGTAGTCTCACTTTCCCTGTTAACTGATGCACTTGAGTAGAGGCATATGAATGACTTCTGGCCAATAAAAATTGAGAGAAAAATCTACTGGGGAATTTTTGTAAAGGCTTTATTCATCACAAGAGAGGGATACGAGACAGGAATGTTCCCAGAGTGTTTCCTCTATATATGGTGTTTGGAACCGCTGTGTTCCAGTGCGTCTTGGGACCATGAGAGGAGTCGATCTAACAGGACAGGCCAGCCCAGTGAAAAGGGCAGAGGACAGAAGCGGATGGGAGGATACTGAGCACTTGGTGCCATCCTTGAATGCAGGATAAACCACCCTGACTTTGGTCTTATGTGAGAGAAAAATGTTCTTACTATTTAAACCATTTTTGGTAAGGGATTCTTCTACTTCCAGCTTAAAATATTTGAACAGATACAAGTACTTCGGGTCAGCTAAAGATGATGTAGGAAAGGTTACAGTCCTAAACCACTAGGCTCTGTGGTGGGAAAGACGTCAACAAAAATAACAAAAGCTAGGTATTTTGAGATTTAAGCAGCTATGAAGGCTAAACAGAGAAAAATGAGCTAGTCTATAGACTGCCAATATCCACAAATAATGGATATTTAGTATACACAGCTTAAAAAGAAATCAAGATTTAAATTTATGAACTTATGCTTTATTTTCTGAATTTATTTACAAATGTCTAAGCATAAGCCAATGGTTTTCCTTGGCTCATGCATAAAACAAGTGTTTTTTTTTTTTTTTTTTTTTTAATCCTGAAGAAAATGTATTGTTCTTTGCTGTTTTTATCTTTTGCCACTGGGTATGTTAAGATCCTACCTAAAAATATTTTTCTTGTTAATTCAACTTTTCCAGGAAAAATACTAACTCCCCAAACATTTATATTTCAGTGGGACTGACTTCAAATCAAATTTTCCATCAGCCTTTTGCTCTAGAAGTTACTGTTAGTGTGAATGTTATCGGTATGAGTTTGCTTTGGGGTTAGAGGCTTCTGTAAATTGGGTAGCTCTGTAGGTTTTGCTTTCTTTTGCTAAAGAGCAAAAAAAATTACAACTTTTTCATGTCTCTCCCATGGCTATTTTCTATTCAGGTTTCACATTTCTTCTTGAGTCAATCTCTGTAATTTATATCTTTTCCAGAAAATTATTTATTTCATCTGGATTTAAACCTCCATTTCCTATGTGTTGCATGTATATTCACTTATTTTAAGTAAATTCCATTACTGTCATTGTTAGATCATCTTTTCATGTCTAGGTAAAATATCCAGAGATTTGCATAATTATTTAAAATAAGACTTAAAACAGGTGCAAGCCCTAGAATATTAATGAAAGTCTTTTCTTTAGAATAGTGTACTGAGAATTGTGCCTAGAAAGATGTGATCCTGCATGCTTTTTAAAAAGATAAATTATTTATTTTTACATTATTCAAACATTTACATGCTGTCTAAGCTTTCTACCTCTATGCCTAAACATCTAGTGTTTAGATGGGGTCTTATTAACAGGTGCTATATATGGAGAAAACCCCAGACACAGACATTGAAGAAACACAAGTTGTTTGTTTGGTTTGTGGAGATGTTGTTTCTTCTCCTCCTCCTCCTCCTCCTCCTCCTGCTTCTTCTTCTTCTTCTTCTTCTTCTTCTTCTTCTTCTTCTTCTTCTTCTTCTTCTTTTTACTTTATTTTGCTTTTACTATGGAACTTCTCAGAACAACCAATATACAAATATATGCCAAGCAGCCCCATAGCTCTGCTCTGTAGAAACAACTCACTTAACTCAATTAACATGCTACATTTCCTCATAACTACAGAGCATTTTCTTTGACTTCTATTGCTTATATTGAATATGGACAACTGATTGATGTGTGCCCCTTGCGGAATATGAACTCCTTGAGGAGGATTAACTACCTTTATGTCTTCAGTCCTGGCCACATGCTTATGAGTAAGAGTGTGGGAAATAAAATGGCATAGTAAATGTTTCACTTAAGTACCTCCATGCCTATGTTCTGCTATGTGCTACCCAACCCAGGTTCTGTGTTCTCTCTCATATCCCCATGTGTTCTGATTGAGAAGGGTAATCATGCAGGAAAAGGGTATGTTTTTTATGAGAGGAGAGTGAATGATCCTGTGGGAGTGTATCTGTCAGCTCCACAAAGACATGGAAGACCTTCTCGTCAACTGAGTAAGGTTTTGGGAAGAAGGATTTTCCAAGCTGCTTGAGAGGGATGGGTGGGAGATGTGGTGGTGAACTGGGAGGCGATGCAAAACATGAGCAAGTTTCTCAAAAACTCCACGAGCATAATAACACATAGGCCAAATCCTCATAGACTTACCATGGACAGTTTTGACTAGTTTTGTGTTACCTCAGAGTTGCATAATGTACAATACTTATTTTGTTGATCTTTCGAGTCCGGATTTGAATCACACTGTTGCTAAAGCTAGTGTGGGTGAATGAACAGGATCTGTAGCTGAGCAGTAAACATAGTTGACTTTCAAACATTTGCATGTTAATTTTGCTTTATTCTTTGTCTTTTTGAATAAGTTTACATAAAGGCTTGAGACCTATTAAAAACTGTGTCTGTTTTGAAAGACATTATCAACAAGAGAGATACCTTTGAGCTGCAGAAACAAGTTAATTTGTGGTATATCTCTGTGACTAGAAAAGAAGTGTCTTAGGTGGAATATGGTTGAGGGGAAGACCTGAAACCTATAAAAATGTTTATATATTTATGAATTTGGGAAATCTCAAAAGTCTGATGGAGAATATTTTGTGGATGTCTAGAGGCCAATGAGCCATATATTTACATAGCACTTTACAATTTAAAATGTATGTCACATCCCTTATTTACTTGACCCTCACCACAACTTTTTGAGATAGGGCAAATATCAAATTGCCACATGTTTGAAAGGCTAAGCTTATGGATAAAATTAGCTTTTTGTGCTAGATATTGCTACTGCTCACTACTGTCTTCTTGTATTTATAAGTACATCACTCAACCAAATTTACCAGCTTCTCCAGCACTTAAATGGGACCATGATTAGTGGAGTATTATTGAGAATGATGCAGAAGTGAGTTGTGTCACCTCTAAGCTCATTTAAGAGTGGTTCTACATGCTCTCTCTGTCCCCTGGTCTGTTGGCTGAAGATAGAAGAGTTAGTGGAAGATTCTGGGGAGTAGAGGATGATAGAGGTACTAGATGGAAGAAACTGAGTTTCCTGAATATGTTTGCGTGGAACAAAGCCTCCCTACAAATCACATTAGACTGTGACATGAATGAAAAATAGATATTATTATGTCAAGCTATGGAGATTGTGGGTTGTCTATTGTGGTGGATTAATCCACTTTTGACTCCTCTGTCCCATGTATTTCTGTTACTTTTATTCCCCATCTGTGTGAGTGAACATCTCGTATCTTATTTATAAATGAATGCAAAGCCATTTGAGAATCTGAAGAAGGTGTGTGGTATGATTAAAGAGATAAAATACAGGACTACTTAAACACCATTAAGGTGGAGTCTGAGTCTTTCAAAGGAAAAACAGTCAAATAATCTAAGAGGTAGTTGCCTCAGTTCTGAGCCCACTGGATGTGCAAAAGAATGGAAGAAGTAGGAGTATGAAGGAAAAAACAACATGATTATAAGTTGAGTGGCACTGTTTCAAGACTTTTCATTTTTGAAACATAAGTCGATATGTTCTTGGCCTGAGGTAGGGCTAATAGGAAGGAATAAAGTTGCATGAAGCTGCTTTTGGTGGAAAGTTAGTATTAGATTTTAGGACTGTTTGATCACATCACTATAAAAATGTGAAAGGGAGTCATGATCAAGTTATTTTAAGTCAGCTGGCAAATACGGAGTAAAAATTGGCCAAGTAGAGTCTGGTTACTATTTTACAACTTCAAGATGGTTAAGAATGTTGTTTGTACTGAAAGTATAGTGAGCGAAACACCTTAAAATTTGGTAGAATTCTTTTCTGATGAAGATGCCAAAAGACTTATGAAATTCCAAAATTGGTAGACATTCTGACCAACTAGGAAAAGTTGTCTCATTCCTTTCTTCTTTGTGTGTTGCTGCTGCTTTTCTCTCCCTCCCTTGTTCAAGGCAGATACTAGTAATCCATCATAGAGCTTTCTCCTGTTGTTTCTAGAGGAACCAGTCCTTCTACACATGGTCCTCCAGATACTCCCCTCTCTCCTCCTGGGAGGCAGGAGAGTAGAGTGAGGAGAGGGAAAATAGTAAGAGATACCCTTGTACAAACTACTTCTTTAATCTGAGTATTATTTCATGTCCTTCTTTTCTATCCTGAGTCCTCCTCAAATCACAAGAGACAATACATATTTTAGAGCTATGGCCATGGGGAGTTATTGAAGTTTAAGGCCATGAGAAATAATTATATCAAAGGCCATTTAACGTTTCTTTTAAAATCTTTTTTCCCCACTCATTTCTAAATGGTTTTGCACTCTAGGCTCCTAATTAAGGGAGGGTTAGTAATTTTCTGCCAGTACCTAAAGATTTACCTTTTTAAGATTTGGTAATGCCTCCCTTCATGTGGGAAGAGAAAGGAGGACACATTGCAGTCAAATTTATTGCCCTACTTATTGTCAAGTCTGCTAAATATTGGAAGAGAAGATGCAAAGTGTCAGCTACAAAGGAAGCCTCAGTACTTGAATACTCAAAGTAGGTTGGCTTATTCTGATTATTGAAAGTAAATAACAGATTCTCTAATCTTCAAACTGATGTAAAAAGAAATTTTACCCAAATCAAAATTTTGCCTGTTAATTGCTCACAAAATGTGCCCATGTACCAGACATTTTCTCAGACCTATTGTGAAATTGATATTTTTCTTCCTTTTTTCTCCAGCTTTTGCTTTTTTCTCTGATCTCGATCCCTTCTTTACTAAATCTTCTTTTTAATTTTCACATCACTTTTGGGCATCTTGTTCCGGTTTATGAGAAATATGCAGTGTGTCCTCTTGAATAAGTTAGCCCCATTGATGGGTTGCTGAGTTTATTTATTTTTTTTTTCTTTTTTTTTTTGTTTTTTTTTTGCTGAGTTTATTTTTAGCTATAAATATTTTAAAGAGGAAATTTATGCTAAGTCATGTATGTAAGATAACTCCATACTATTATTTTGTTGCAGGAAGACTTAGGATTCCTAGGATAATTATTTTATTTATTTATTTTTTAATTTAAATTCAGTTTGCCAACATATAGTATAACACCTAGTGCTCATCTCATCACATGCCCTCCTAGTGCCTGTCACCCAGTTCCTCCATCCCCCCCTACACCCCCCCGCCTCCCCTTCTGCAACCCTTTATTTGTTTCCCAGAGTTAGGAGTCTCACATGGTTTGTCTTCCTCTCTAATTTTTCCCACTCAGCTTCCCCCCTTCCCCTATGGTCCCTTTCACTATTTCTTATATTCCACCTATGATGATTGTCTTTCTCTGACTGACTTATTTCACTCAGCATAATAACCTCCAGTTCCATCCATGTCAATGAAAATGGTAGATATTCATCTTTTCTGATGACTGAGTAATATCCTAGGAGAGGAATTTTAAAAATTCTATCCAAATATATATTCCCATTTCACTCAATGTTTATAGAAAGAATAATACTGTAAAACAGAATGGACCAAACAGGATATCCCATCTTCTGATTCCATGGATTACTCCAGTAAGTCTTTGGGTTACAAGGAGTGAAATTACCTTCTCAGTGTTTACTTATTCATACCTTACTTTTATGTGTATCTTAAAATACACATAAATGTGTTTTCACACACACACAAGAAAAACTCGTGAGGATGATTCTCAGAGTCACTTAAACCTGACTTAGACATCTCCATTGTTTAAGAAGAATGTAATTTAAAAAATTATTGAATCTATCCTGGTTCTAATCAATAATTTTCAAGAGCCTCTTCTTGGTCCATGTTTCTGTTTCTCAGGGCCTGAAATCAAATTTGGAAGATTCCTCAAATATATTCACACACACGAGGATATAAATATGAGCACATATGTTTAGAATAGGAAAGATGTAGAACTACAAGGTACTTCAGAAATTATTTGAAAAGACCCATACATATTATGGATGAGAAAATTGTAATATAGTTCGATGAAGATTTGTTTTGTGCATTTTTCTTAGCCTCATTCAATTGTAAATGATATTCTGTAGGAAAAATGTATCAATTGTAAAGGTCATCATGGCCCAGGACTTAATAGTAACAGCAGCATCTCCACCAATGATCACAGCTTGGATTTATCCAAGGCCTATGGATATTTGATGCTATTCTCAAAGTTACAGACACTTAACTAATTGAAATCCCATAATGAGTTTATGATGTAGAGTGTAATGTCCATAGAAACTCCCTCCTGAGTGAGAAAATACAACTGTGGCTTAGGAAGTAAGTGGTGGAACCAGAACATGAACTGTGAAATTTAGAGGCTGTGCTCTTTATCCCCTTTGCTATGACTGGATTCTCTTAGTGACCACAGAATTACATAGCCTGCAGGAAGGACTAGACACAGACCTGAATCCAGGACATTTGTCATCTCTCTCTGACAGTATCTTCAATACCTGTGCACACAGATTCTGGATACTTTATTTTTGGTGCCTGTCAATGAGATCTTTCTGCTCATTTAATAATAAAATAAAATAAAATAAAATAAAATAAAATAAAATAAAATAACTATATCCAGTTGTAAGTATCTCTCCTTCTACAAACTATTTTTCTTTTTATATAGTAAAGTCACTATCTTGTTCATAATGTGTTTTTATCTAGATACCATCTTAAAATTATTTTCTTTTTCAGCACATAACTAAATAACCCAGCAGTCTTATCATTTGATCTTATTATTTAAGGAGAGAATAAGGGGTTATGATGAGTACAAAGGATAAGAAGGTAATACAGAAAGATAAAAATATATTTATACCCTGCTTACGAAGACTTTCTACATTGTGCATGTTATATATTTACTGGTCAGGGCCAAGTAAATGGAATACGATGTCTATTTATGCAAATAAAATCCTTGTTTTCAATCCAAAGAATTCTCACATTCTCATTATATAGTGAACATTTTATTGCAAAAAGGAATAATTTTCCTGGCATCTGGAATTTTAGAAGACTGTAAAAATTACATAGCTCAAGCACCTATTTTTCTGATCTTTTGAGTGTTTGCACAATATGAACAATCAAACAGCAAAGATTTGAACACAGCCCTTTCAATTATTTATGAAACAACTTCACCATCTACAAAGTGGAGAAACTGATGTGGATAGCATTCTCAGGGGATACATCTAGTGTACGAAATGTAAAACTTAATATGAGAAGAGGAGAATAGCTGGAAGAGATTAGGCTCTCCCATTTTACCCAAGACCTCTTGTTTTATTTACTTCAGAATTTAATATTTGCCTTTTCCCCATTGCACATATTTGCTTTGGATAGCAATATTGTACCCTAAAATGTCAGTTTTCTTGCTTGACATTAAAAAATTAGACTGAGGCTCGCAGAGCCCACACTTCCGTTGACCTTGGCTGTAACTGCAGTCACAGTAAACATCGTTGTTTGTTGATGTTGGCACTTCAGGTGGAGTGTATCAAGTGCGAGGAGCCTCATGGACCATGTGGTTCACATCACATACCTGAAACATATGGTTTGTATTGTCCCCACTGAACTTTCCTTAAAGGGCATTCATCTTGGTTTTCTTTTGAAAATGCCATAGTTTTACTTTTGAATCAATTAGAAGACATTTTTTCATCCCTCATAATTTTCTGGCAGAGTTTTGAGACCGGCCATGACAAATTTTAATATAAGAAGTTGGGAAAACTTGAAAGAAAACACTTTAAAACCAAATGCAGGATACATTTTTCCCCCCTACTTTCTGCCAGGCATTCCCGATATTCCCTTAAATGGATAAAATCTAAGGATTAATTTGATTCCACAAACAATATATATGGAATATTTTTTGAGTAGAGTCCAGCACTTGCTGCCGTAGAAATGTGTCCAGTGTGTTTCTTGTTCTTTGGGATGGCATTGAAGGTCTTCCAGGAGAGCTTTAATTGACTTTTCTTTCAATTAAGATAGTGAAAAACTAAGCTTATACAAGCTCTTCTCTCCCAGAGGAAATGCTATGTCTTATACATTAGCTTCATAGAGAAATTTAAATTTTTTTAAAGTTTGGTTTGTTTGATCTACTTGCTTTTCTGCCTTGAGAGTATATCAGATCCTGATAGCTAGCTTTCAACATTTAACCTATGCCTTAGAGAGCTACTTTTAATGCATCAAAACTTATCTTGGTGTTCTTTTTACTGTGTGGTTTCAATAAATCACAGATGATATTTTACCTTTTCCTGATTTTGGTAGTAGTTATTATTTCCATTAGGATAGGCACTCACTGGTACTGGGTTCCTGGGCCTCTTAGTCAAAATAACTCTGATCCAGATCCTAGTTTTGCCAGTTACAACTCTGTGAATGTGGGCAATGCTTTAGCTTCCTTGGCTCTCCTTTTACTCATCTCTGAAATGGGGCTCTTATCTATCTTATGAAATTGTTGTAAAGATCAAGGAGGATAACACATATACAATAGACATACAATATATGTCATCATGTCTGAAATATAGTAGGTGTTTATTAACATACAGAGATTTCTTTTGGTGAAAATTAGAATGTGTATTAATTCTTCATGAGATTGTTCTGTGTCTTGGACCCAAACCTGGAGAATTTTCACCCTCTACTTATATACACAAATGTAGCATATAGATTTGTATTGTAGCATATAGATTTGTATATATGTATTGTACACAGACTCAGACTCTAGCTAGTTTGTTGAATTTGGAATTCTTCTCTGAGTAATCTTAGGCTCAACCAAGGTTGCCTCAGAATTAATGGGCCACTGAATAATCATCTTCCTAACACAGAAACAACATGATATCTTAGAATATTAGGGAAGCAGGCAATTCTCTTTTTTTGATTAAGGATGAAATTGGCTCATATTATGCACTGTACATTGAACTTGATTAAGAAGTTCAAGAATTGTAGATATTTTGATAGTGTTTGCATGCCTTCAAAGGACCATTTGTCTCCCTTAGGAGAGTCCCTTAACATTCAAATGAGGACACTTGTTTTTGAACATCTTTCCATGAGCCAGACTGGACAGATGTTTCTTAAAATGAGGTGCTGAAAACAACTGAAACTAGAATTTAAAAGAAAATGGTCTAATCTAGCTCAGGTTTTTTATTTTTAAAGTCAGAGACCAAAACCGTGGCATAATAAAGGAGAACATGGTGTTCACTTGACATTTTTTATGAACAAAGACCATCTTATGTTAAAGTACTGTTTTGGGGAAGATTTCAGTTTGAAAATGAAGATGTGATTGGAATTATTTCATTTATATTGGCCTGTTCCTCTCCTATGGCCGTATTATCGCTTGATGTTTTGAGTACCTCCAATTCTATACGCAGGTTTGCCCTGCTTTCTGAAGGTAGAGTTCTGTGAAACCTTTCATAAGACAAAATGGTGTAGAGCAAACAATTATCATTAATTTACATGGAAATTTTTTTAGCATTCCCAGACCCCAAAAATAACCTCTTTTAAGCTTTTCTGATACCTTAGGACACATCTTGCTAACGGATGCACAAAATAAATTGAGATAAGGCATAGATGCTCACAGACACAGTTCAAAGCTTCCAGTGCTTTGATGCTGAGATGCTGAGTGTAGTTCCTGAGGAAAGAGTTTGGCAGGGCCACTCTTGGGTTGCCTGCTGCCTTCATAAAGGCTCACTGCCAAACAAATGCCAAACAACATTTTTTTTCTTTCTTTCTTTCTTTCTTTCTTTCTTTCTTTCTTTCTTTCTTTCTTTCTTTCTTTCTTTCTTTCTTTCTTTTTCTTTCTTTCTTTCTTTCTTTTTCTTTCTTTCTTCTTTCTTTCTTTCTTTCTTTCTTTCTCTTTCTTTCTTTCTTCTTTCTTTTTTCTTTTTTTTTGTAAACGTGAAATTTTTCTTTGAATTTCTTTCAGTTAGTGAAAATAGGTACTAATGTAGGTCTTTCATAAAAGCCAAGTGGTGGAATGCAAACCTAGTTAGAAAAGGGGAAAGGGGATACCTATACTTCTTTTTGTCCTTAGCCTTGTACAATATTTGTACAAATTCACCATTCTGTCAGGTTAAACACAGGTCATTTATGGTAAAAATCAACCCAATCAGTTGATCAACACCATATTAAACCAAAATACTGGCTGGTTTCCAAATTATTCCTCATGTGTTTATTGACTTGATATAAACATATCACATTCAGTCTGTTATACATGTAGAGTTTGCTCACAGGAATTCTTCTGGAACCCCAACAAAATGCAAACATTGTGGCTGTATTTTAAATTCCTGGCTGTCAGTTTTGTTCATGGAACCTTCAAAAGTTATTTTCCCTTAAACTTCAACATTAGTGAAGGAAGACTATTGGACCATTGGGCCTTCCATCTCCACTCTTAACTCCAAGTATAATGTACCTTTTATTCCCCCACTTTCTACATTTATGCACTTCTTTGTAGAGGCCTTTTTATTTTCTTTAAAAGATGATTCCTTTCATCTTTTGCCTTTGTTTTCATTCACTGCCAAAGAAAAGCTTTCTCTTGAAGGCTCCAGAATATAAGGATGGCTTTTTATAAACTCAATCCATTGGAATATAAATGTAATGCTTTTGCCCTTGAAAATATCAGGACAGAGGGTGTTCTAACATCTAGCTCCTGATACAAACACAGCCCAGTCCTGGAAGAGTATCTTTACAGGTGTAGAAATTTACTCAAAACAACCGCAGACGGGGAAGCTGATCACTTTTTTCTGTCCCTGGGATCATGAAGTTTGTGAATATTGTCTGAGTACATGCATATTAATCATATGCCCACAGAGAGCAGTAAATTCTTTGAATGAAAACATTCATTGTGAAATAAATGAATGTAATTATAATTCATAGGAGCACTTTTGTCAAAGTGCAATTTGTAACTCTTAAAATCAAAACACAGCAGGCACCCTTAATAATGTTCAAAATAAGTCTCTTATCTGAAAGTTTTCTATTAATCGACTTTAACTTAAATCCTAATTCTTATATTATTTGCTTTACCATATCTAGAAATAACTATAATTTAGCATTAGTTTGCAAATGATATGATTCAGTGTCTTTGACCGAGGTTAATTGAAAAGGGAGGAATGAGTGAGATTAGTTTTCTGAGTGCAGTACAACAGCTGGGACCTTCTTCATGATTTCTCCCACAGTGTGGATTTCTAGGGTGAGGCAATGAAGGAAAGAGGATCATGCACTTTACAACCAGAAGAACCTGAGTTCCAGTATTGGTATTGGTTCCACCTTCCATCCGTATGACAACAAACAAGTTATTAGCTTCTCTGAGCCCTGAAGTCCTCATCTATAATATAAAATGACTTGCAAAATGCTTGTGAGGAGAAGTAGTAATATACAAAGTACAGTCCTTGGCATGTAATACATGTATTTGTCCAAAGAACTGTGTTTGCTGACAGCACAGCAAGGGAGAATGTTTCTGTTACTATAGGTGTTTGACAAATTACACAAAACTCGGTGGCTTAAATAAAGACATCTGTTATGTTCACAGATTCTGTAGGTCAGGAATGCAGACAGGGCACCTTGAAAATGACTTTTCTCCTCCACAGTGTTTTGGAGCAAGAATATTTTTTTTTTCTAGCAAGAATATTTTAAAGGAGGTAGATGGAATCATCTGAAGGCTTACTTAATCACATATCCACCAGTTGATGTTGGGAAGCCTCAAACATCTAGGGGCTGGTCCAGTTAGGTCTCCTCAGATATTTCTTGCTCTATCTGTGTGTGGTCTCTCCATGAGTGCCTTATAGCATGACAGGTTCAGAGTAGTTGGAACTCTCACATCTTGTCTCAGGACTCCTAAAGCATATGTTCTGTGAGAGGGGACTGGGGGTAGGGTGGATGGAGGGAGGAGGATGCTGGTAGAACCTGTATTCTTTTATGACCTAGACTCAGAAGTCACACAGCATCATTTCCAGCATCTCCTGTTGGCCAGTGAAACCCCAGCCCCCTACCCAGATTAATGGCAAGAAGGCTTATGGGGTTAAATATGTACATCTTTGGAAAGTACAGTCTGCCACAAGGAGATAATGTTTGAATCAAGAAGAATTTTATTTTTTATTTTTTATTTTTTCTTCTTCCTCCTCCACTTGCTCCTTTTTTCTTTTTCTTTCTCTTTGTCTTTGTCTTTGCCTTTCCTTTCCTTTCCTTTCCTTTCCTTTCCTTTCCTTTCCTTTCCTTTCCTTTCCTTTCCTTTCCTTTCCTGTGGAGATATGGTCAGAGAGACATATTGGAGCCAGATATGAAGGCTCCTTCATGCTAGGTTGAAAAAAAAGTGAGCTGTTTTACAGGCTGTGGAAGGCTACTAGAATTCCCTTTTCTCTGTGCATGTGTGTGTTTATATGTATACATATACATACATGTGTGCATGCATCTATATCTGTATTTATATTTATATCTTCATCTGCAATCCTTTTTTTTTTTTTGTTTTTGAGACAGGACTGATTCCATGAAAGATATAATCATCTATGTTATGAAGTACCATTTCTCAAAGAAGCTGACCTGATAGGATTTCAGATTTCCAGTTTTTTAAAATTGAGTGTTCAGAATTAATAGTCAGGTGTTCAGAATTGAGAGTCAAATCCTGAAAGCAAGGTCAGATTTGAACAAACTTGAAAAGAATCCCATGGGAGAGACATTGTAACATATACAGAAAATGCAGCCTCATATGGGGCACCCAAAGGTAGTCTAATTTCTTGAAAAGGGACCCCCTATTCTTCCAAGCTTGCAGCTCACTCTTCATAGTCTACTCATAAAAAATTAAAATGTGAAAACCATGGAGACTTGTTAAAGCGATGATTTGGAAATGCTACTGTTGAAATTAGAGTGAAAATCCCTATTTCTGGAATCCAGGTTTATGACCTTCAAAAAATTTTTTTAAAGCCTGGGAGTCATAGTCTAGAATGCTGAAAAGAAACAAATACTAAAGCCAAAACAGCGACAGCAAAAACTCCCTTCTTACAGAAAGCAAGCAACAACTTAGCAAACCTCAAAATCATCGTTAAGAGGCCCCAGAAGAGTAGAGGTGAAGAATATCTGTTCCCTGCTCTCATACCTCCTGATTTAGTATTACCCGATCTCTGATATTTAATGAGAACATACTCTTGTGGACGTATCCCATTTTCCTCTCCTTGAGTTTCCTCAAATACGTTGCTCTGCCTGATGTCTTAATAAGGGAAGAGCTCTACAAATCAGCTGCTGTGACCAGGATAACATCTTGGTTTAACTATTGCCAATGAAATCTCCATAGGTGTCCGTGAAAGGGAGAGAAAAGTGTTAATTATTTAAAGCTCAAGTTCTAGCTTCCTCCATGGGAGCTCCTGTGAGGTTTTGTTTGTCATGCTAAGAATGTGGATCCCTGCAGGATTCAGAGTCCCCTTGAAGGGGCTTAATAAATAAATTTATATTCTTGCTTAGACTTCTTTAGTATTGAAACATAGTTGTTGTTTGCCTAATACATAATGCATTTTTATAGTGTTTAGATGAACCACATGCATTCTACACATTGTTGTGGGCCAGCGTGTACTAAATAACAAAGTGGCCTTATTGCTGTTTTGCTGCCCCTTGAATATGATACATACATGTAATACTCATAAATGCATGATATGAAGTAGTGGTATTTTTATATTTTAGGAGGATTTGTTTTTTAAGATTCTCATGGGTTTCGTGGGAAATGTTATCAGAGCATTTTGGAGGTTACTGTGCATTATCTTGTTCTACATTGGCAGTTGTCCAGCACATTCAATAGCCCAAACACTGGTTGGGGTCCCAAGAATATAATAATTAAAACACATAGCAGTATGTTTTTTGAGGGTTGAGTGCAGGGTAATCACGGAATATTGCTATGCTTGCTTTTTTATACTCAATATTTTGCTAAAGGCAACAATGACAAAGGAAAAATGAATTTATATGCTAGGATGGGGATTTTAAAGTCATCTTTAGAAGATTGTTTTTAAGGGGTCTGTCTTTAATGGAGAGTTTTAATAATACTAACTTAGCTATGGCTCACACAACATGCTTGCAGGCTAGGAGACTTGTGCCACCATTTCTTTTTGCTGCCAGTCTGGTCTTTGTTGGAGAAGCTTTCCCTGCACAGTCTGTGTAAGTGTGTGTGGTGGGGTGTGGGTTGATGAATACAGCTTTTAAAGATACAGTGCTTTCCTCAGTGAAAAGGTTAAAACTGGAAATAACAGGATCTTAAAGTTAGCAGCTTTTTGGTCAGACCATTGACCAAAACTAATCTATCCCAAATTATATATAACCCACCGCATCTATCTTCTCTTTTTGTTCCCTAGTTACAATTCTTTCCAATTCCTTTTTTAAATATTTATATTTACAAGCATATTCCTTGAGAAAGAAATATGTAAATGTGTTTGGTGTGGTTCAAGGTACTTTGATTAACCAAAAATTAATTCCTAACATCTATGAGAGTTCATCTACACTCAGTATGTGGGTCTTTGGATGATGGGGTAGGAAAACTGAGGAAATGTTGGCATGAGGAGTGACTGAGAATAATGTAACCTTGATAGAGATCTACAGCCTGAACATGAAGGGCACGTGAGGGTGACAGCAAAGTTAGGAGATGAGTGGAAGGAGAGGAGAGAATGCCAAAGTGACTCTTTCACAGTTTTGAACCTTAGAAACAGAGAACATATGTTTCTCCCCTTTCCCTTTTCCATCCTCCGTGGTCCTGTTCCTTCTTTCATAACATGGCTTCCTCTTCCAGGGCTCCCAAACTCAGGTTAGTGCTATGGCACCTATAACCCAACTGCATGATGGGTTTATGAGATTTTGATGAGCCAGCCTGGGAACATGTAATATTGTTTCTGTGAAAATTTAGTTCTAAATGTCAAACAACGTATTTGCAAATAGGTGCATATCACAGTTTATTCTGGGAATGGAAAGATATCGATATGGAAATACATATGTATATATATATAATATCTCTAGCTAGATAGCAAAAATCTAGATATATGTATATATGTATGTAACATCACTGTATAATACGTAGAGTTATATACAATGCCACATATGTGTGAGTATATATATAGTCCACATAGAGATATATTCATAGGTAGATATATAAATATAATTAATTATGGGTATTTAAATAGGTATAGATAGGTATATAAATATAAGAAATGTTGGGACGCCTGGGTGGCTCAGTGGTTGAGCGTCTGTCTTTGGCTCAGGGCGTGATCCTAGAGTCCCGGGATCAAGTCCAACATCGGGCTCCCCGCATGAAGCCTGCTTCTCCCTCTGCCTCTCTCTCTGTGTCTCTCATGAATAAATAAACAGTTTTTAAAAAATATATAAGAAATGTAAGAAATATAAAATTGCAATTGAATTTAATAGTTCTGACATTATGCTTTTGCTAGACTCTGAATCTCAAGATTCCCCATAGATGGAAAGGTGGACAGCCATTTATGATATTGGGAAGAAAGGATCAATAGGGGAGAAGACATACCAGCTGCTGAATGAGAAAGGATGTCCTAGGAGTTGTACTTCTTTCTTCTTTGAGGAATAAAAGATGGGGAGAGATGTAATTAAAGTTATAGAAGATTATGTTTCCTAAGGTGTATTTTAATTAGCTTTTGAGGAGAAACAGGTGGTATAATTGAAAACTGTGGATTCTTTTCAACATGGTTTTCCAATGTTCGCTCTTTATGCTTTTTATAGTTTTTATAGCAATTTCTTTCTCATTTTTTCCTTTCTGTCTTCTTTGATTAATTAAATTGATTTTATAACATAGAAGTTATTATTCTAACTGATATATTTCCAATCAGGTAATAAAAATAACAGGGCCATATTATTTAATATGTAAAATAAGATTTATAAGAAATATTTCAATAATATATTTAATCTCCTTGTACTGGGTTATATTAAGTATTTGAAGAAGGTTAATTTACTTCCTGGCTAATTGATTATTTTTTCTCTAATAGATAGGCAGCATAAAATATAAGATATTGGCAATTAGAATTAGTAATTCATAAATTTGAGAACTTTTTATTAAATTGAATCCTCTAAAGTGCACCTATTATGCTATATTTATTCAGCACTCGTAGCCTATCCAGAAATGAAGCTGTAGTAACTGTAGTGGAGGAAGAGTCAGCAGGCGGGAAGAGCCCGAGGAGAGCAGAGCCTTCTTTGGCCATGATGTCAGTCATGGCAAATATCTCATTGGAAAGAATCTCATACCACTATTTAGATTTTCGTCTCTGAATGTCAGTATTGGTTGTACATATTTATTTCCTAAACCACATGTTTTTTCCAGCAATAAAATTGGTGAGTCCTTTAAAAGAAAACGTATTTAGCACTTTTAAAGCAGCACTGACCCAGGAATTGAAGGCATTCTGTGCTCTCTGACAGTACTCTGTATTTAAAATTATGGCCTCATATATACTCTGTAATGTTGGTAGGAAGCCTCTCTTGAAATCATTCTCTCAGATAGCAAAGTTGATCATGATAGCCAAAAAGGTACCATCATGGCTCACTTTTTTTTCTCACAATTAGGGAAAGTGCAGGGATTTTGAAACAGTTTTAGAAATAGAATTTGGAGAACAAATTTAAGCATCTAAATTTCTAGGTCAGAAATCAATCAATTGTTGAAATTGTTTGGTAATGAACAAACTGCTTTGTGGTTGTGGGATGGTGCTAGAAATGGGATAAGAATTTATTGCTTTGGGATTCCCAGAGTTCAGCAGGAATCAACCATAGTTTCTGCTAATAAAGATGGAATCGTTTGTTGCAAGTTGTTGGTGCCAAGGATTACTGCTCCTGTGCTACTGTCTTCCAGTTTTTACGTACTAATTTCCATCTTAACCCCATATATACCTCTAGCAAGGTCATCAGTTTAACTCAGAAATCCCTGAGATGGTATTTCTGATATGCACTGTGACTGAAGTCACTCTATATTGTAGGGACAGTGTATGTATTTGTGTACCTCATTTTATTCTTTACCTAAGCATTTTATTATAGCTTGTTTAAATTACCTTTGCTACTACTAGCTTTCACTTTAACCCATGCCTTAAAGAACTGGCTCCGAATCATGCCATCAATTTTATTTATTAGAGTGAGTATAAATGTGGTGTGTGTTTTTATGTATCGAGGCTCATGTGTATATAGTTTTACACATACAGAAATCTGTTCTGCCAAGCTACTAGAAAATACTTAATGCCTTTCAGAACTCTGTGTATGGGAAAGGACTTTCTGGAATTGCAATTGATAATAGTACTCCTGTCCTCTGGAATCTTACCCTATTGAAAGGAAACGTGGATCAAAATACCACATCAGCTTCATGATTAAAAATACTGATTGGAAATGTCAATAAGGTTTTCTTTCCTTCATCTTCCTTGAACTTGAACCCTGGAAACTTCCTAAGAGAAACATGGAAGAAGACTTGGTTATGGAGGGTGGGGTGCAAGGAAGAAGGAAAGAGAGAGGAATGGGAGAGAGAGAAAAGATATGAACTGATGTATGAGGAGGTAAATAAGGGAGTATGGCTTCTTTCATATCATGCCAAAAAAGGTGTCTCTTCTTTGTTTTTAATTTTTGCTTCGATTAAAAGAATAAACCACATAACATAAAAATACATAAGTTTGATGGAGTAGATATTAACTTCTGGGAGACTTTGGTTTTGAAAAGGTCAAGTATTTGACATTAACTTGAGTCAGAACAATTAATTAAGGACTGCTGGGTCATAACGACAGTCAAGGTGGTGTTGAGCATGGGTGTGAGTTGAAGACTCATGCTATGTATTCCTTTACCTGTCCTACAAAAGAAGCTATTTTCTAGAAGTTTAATGCTTTCAAAACTTTACACAAATATAACTACAATTTAAAATTCTGATTTAAATTGTTGCCTTGTTTTATTTTCACACTTCACTGCTGGGATTCTAAGTTGTCACACAATGAGGCTGTCAGCAGAGACAGCAAGGGAGAGACACAAGTGGCCTGCAGGCCTGTACCCACAAAGAGTGTGGAGCCCAGCAGAGGCTCAGATACAAAAGACACCAAAACCTCCAACTGATCAAAATAACTGCCTCCTCCTTCCTTTGCCTCTGAATCATCAGTCCCTAAGCTAAATAAATGTGTTGTTCACTTCCCAAATGCTGTCCCCACTGCTTCTGGTTCCAGGGTCTGTTAATAATTTAGCGAGTGTTACAATATGTCACAGGGAAGTCAGACATTTTGGAATAAAAGTTGTAACTGACATCCCACTTTAGGTCTTGCCATTTTTGGAGAACAGTCTGGCTACCACATTTTGATTGCTGGGACTTCCAGTTAAGAAATTCTGAGATGGAACTTTGAACATCAGTTCTGTGCTGTAAATCTTTATTTTTGTATTAAAACTAAGATTTTTTATGGTTATGCTAGATACATAAGCCATTTAAAAATGTCATTTGACCTGATTCTGGAGTCCTGGGATCGAGTCCCATGTCGGGCTCCCTGCATGGAGCCTGCTTCTCCCTCTGCCTGTGTCTCTGCCTCTCTCTCTCTCTTTCTCTATGTCTCTCATGCATAAATAAATTTTTAAAAAATCTTAAAATTTTTTTAAAAAATAAAAGTGCCATTTTATCATGTCTCCATCCACTATGGCCCTTTGAGATAGAATGGAACTTCTGATTTCCCCAATATACATAGTGTTCATTTGTTTCATTCATTCAAATATTCTTGTACACAAACATATTTTGGGTGCCTGCTCTGTGGCAAGCACTCAATAATTTCTTGAACAAAAAATAAATAAAAATTATGTCAATGTCTGATAATAAATTTTAATGGGGGTGATAGAGAAAGAAGCCAACAAATACAATGCAAGGATCAGCTTCATAAGGTAGGTTCAGGGAATTGTGGGAAGAGACTAGAGATAAAGAAAAACCTCTCAGACTTCAGGGATTCTGAAACTGCTTTAGAGAGGATTTGATGATGGAAAGACTTCAAAGGTGAGCTTGAGGGACTGTGAGCATGGAGATTGGCATGCTGGACAGCATGCCTATCACATACACGGTAGAAGGGGGAATGTCACTTGTCAGAAACCTGGGGGTAGAATGGGTTTATGGGAGGAGCAGTGGGCAAAAGTGGATGGATAACCAGGGCTCAAGTCCTGAAGCCTATCTGTTATGCTCCGAGGATTGGAGTTTATCCCGAAGCTTGGGTGTCAGGAAGAGGCACAGGGGCATGGCACTCTATATCATACATGGAAGTAGCAATCAGACATGTGTTTTAGAAATGAAATACTCTGGCTTCACTGTGTGGGATGGATTACAATAGGAGTGCTAAAGTAGATGTGTTTCAAAAGCTTCTATAACTGTCCAGAGTCATGAAAAAGAGGGGCTGACCCCGGATGGGGATGGTAGGGATGGAGAGGAGGTGATGGATGAAAAACATCTGTTCTTGAGGGGCTGAAGGTGACTTGAGGTGATGTGAGGATATTCGTGGAGTTACAGGGCTCATCGCTTCTCAGATGGGAAGTGGAGGTAATGAGCACAGTAGAGGGAACTAGGATTACTTTTTTTTTTTTTTTGTCAAATAGCTGGAAAAGGAGGGTGACATAAAGAAATGCAGATACACGCAAATATGGAGGGGTACAGTTGCAGTTTTTCTGTGAGAAAATACTGACTTTGAAGCACATTCATTGATTAATGAATCTGTATTACTGGGTAACATCTATTCAGCATTCACTCTGTGTAGGGCATGTGCTAAAATCTTTATATTTAAACTTTACAATGATTCCATGAAATAGTTCACTTGCCATCACCCTTTGCACCTCCGGAAACTGAGGCTTCTAGATGGTAACATGCTCAAGTTCACACAGATAAATGAGGGATTGGGCACTGGGATTCGTCAGTTGCAGAGCCCAGGCACCTGAGCACGACCTCATAAGGCTTCTGATGAGACTCAGATGTCCAGGATATGAATTCAGTGCTATTTGTGTTAGGGCCTAAAATAAAGAAAGCTCATTTATATGTGTTTACTGACCATAGGAGAGAAAACTTAAAAAAAAGAAAGAAAAAAAAAGAGCACGTTAGTTATTTTGGTTGTAATTTACAAGGCTTTCAACTGCATTAGAGATTAAATGCTTCTTGACAGTATCCAAATTTATAATAATTTTCAGAAGCAGGGGGACCTTGGCTAGTTTAGTGAAGGAAGCAAAGAAATCTTGGAAAATAGTGAAGTATAGCTCATTTTGAAATGTACTGTGACCTTGTGAAATGAGAACCTTTTTTTCATCTCTGAATGTACCGTAATCATAATGTAGCCCAGGGGAGCCAAACATTTTATATGTTTTAACAAGCTAAGTGATTTTATAAAAGTGCTGTTAGAAGGATTTATTTTAATTGAACGTTAAGACATACTAGTCTTAAATCATAGCTAGTTCCTTGCTTAGAGCTCTATTCCAGGTTAGCTTTCATAAGTAAAGAAGCAGAACTTTTTTTTTTTTTCATCAAAATAATCCTCAGTATTGGAATTCTATTTGTTTTTGCTTGTCTTAACTTTAGGCTTCTTAAATGCTTAAACTGCGCATTCAAAATATTTTAGGGAGTGTGGGTATCTGTATGGGGTTTAATGTGATTCTCATTTCATACTTATCACACTTTCTACTCTGTGTTATTCCAGCAGTGTGACATACTGAAAGGATTGGTTTTACCTTATCACGATGGGTCTCTACCAGATGGTGATGGGGACTGTTTCCCAGGGAATATTTGGCAAAGTTTGGAGACACTTTTGGTTATCATAAATGAGAGTTGAGGGGAGTGGGCTACTGGCATCTAGTGGGTAGGGTCTAGGAAATGCTGCTACATACCCTACAATGCACAGGACAGCCCTCTACTATAAAAAAACTGTGCACCCCAAAATGTCAATGATGCCAACATTGATCAAACCAGGGTTAGTTCAGTAGTTATACTAATTGAGCATATGCAAATGTAGATATTTTCCTTAGCAGATAAGTAAAAACTACTGATGCTGCTTGACATTCAGGGGGAAATAATAGGTGTGGTAGTTAAAGAAAAATAGAGGGATAAATTAAAACACAGGGAAAAAATAAATGAGATCCATGAAGGAGAATTAAAAATGGAATAGAAGGAAAAGGCAAAACGATCTTAATAACCATTCCTCTATTGTGCATCATCTAGATTAGAGGGAGTGTGAATAAGTGGCAGTTGTGATGTCCACATATTCCTTTGTATTAAGAAAAGTATATGTTGTTACTGCAGTTATTATTAATAATTTATAGAGCATGAAAAATGTGTTAAGTGCAGTGCAGAATACAGAGTCAGTCACCACCCAGAGGGTTTCGAGCTTATAATTAGACAGATGGAGCAGACTCAAGCTCAGGATGGGGAAAACAGGTGACAAGGCAAAGAAGATGTCACAACTGCTCCAAACTTTATTTCATGTGATTTTTACTTGCCTTTCAGTTAAACTTTAATTTAAAAGGAAAAAAAAAATGATAGCAGCCAGTGAGTACCATAGCAAAAAAGGCTTTGAGAAATGATTTGATACTACCAAAGAACAAATCTCAAAAATACCAGCTAATATGAATTAGCTTGAAATATTTTTCATAAAGTATATACAGAAATCTTATTAGGAAGCAAATATCAAATTATTTTTTAATGTGTAAGTTTACACTTTTTATTTTTTTAATTTATTTTTTATTTTTTTTTTTTACACTTTTGATAAATTCATTTTGATATTGGAAATAGATGGGAGGTTTGATTTTTTCCATACGAATTTTCCAGTTACATATATTTGTTATATTTGTTGTTTTTAGTTGGCAGAATTAGAACAGAAAGATTAAAATATTTTATGTCTGTGAAACACACACACACACACACACACACACACACAACCAAGATTAAAATGTTGGAAAATGAAGATATGTTACATTTTCTTGCTAACTATGGATATCATATTTGAGTCTTTAATTAAAAATTCCATAATCAGTTTGCATTTTAATGTGTTTATCTGAAAGAGATACTATTTTGGGGATAGAGTCTGACCTCCTTGGCTATGAAATGGTGCTTTCCAAAGAGTATACTATAATTGATGTCTTATCCAACAGAAAGTAATTATTCAGTTTCTAAGTTTGCATACTTTTCAATTTCTAAAGAAGCAAATAACAAATTAATGAGTAAGTGCAAGGAGGCAGAGCCAAATTTGTATTACAAGACACCCCAGAATGTCACTCTCAATATGGGGGAGTCTCCACTGCACCCCAATAAAGCATGAAAGAATCACAACTAGACAAAGTTGGAGAGCTGAAATGAAAATTGTAGTCAATATGCTTTACAAATATGTTTAGTGTCAATTCTTTGGGTGGAAATTAATGACAAACTCGGATAACTTTTTCTCCTTTAATTTGACTTTGGTAGCAAATGATGAAAACCATTTGCATAAACTACTTAAGTGTCATTCTATTTAATTCGAGAGTTTCTGCACGAGTAAAATTATTTTCAAGTCTCAGCAAAGAAATGAACATGATGAGAAGATCTAGCAGCAACTTAAAAAGTTTATAGCAAAGGCTTCTTTAAGACTGACTAGATTATCATGAACATGGACCTTCAACAGGCAAGGAGATGGTACAATATACATAGCTTATTTAACACAAGTCTGAGGAGAATAGCATTAAATGATAATTCAGTTTAGGTGGAAATTTGTGACACTTTGTCCCCATGAATGCTTATGAACTTGTTAGATGGTTGGTTTCTCTGCATAATTCTTTGAATATTGGTTTGATTAATGCATATTCACCTGTGTCACTCAAGCATATCTGAAATTGTCCAAGAATGTTCTCAAAGGATTTGGGATAGATTGTGCTAGGAACTGTTAAAAGATAAACTAGGACATATTAAAAAATTCAAGAGTTTATTTGAGCAAAAATTGATTTGAATTGGGCAGCACCAAAGTAGAAGTGGTTGGGAGTGCTCCATCAACAGGGACCAGGAGAAAGACTTACGTGGGAGAAAGTGTTGGAAGCAGAGAGGAAATCACTTAAGCGTTGGATGGCTCTTTGTGATTGGCTGTGCTCAGCGTTTTCATTCCATAACCTTGACAAATTTACAGGCTTAGATTTTGATTTGCCTGTGTGTAGCCCACCCCAGCATCAAAGCCCCATCAGTCTAATGGCCTCCTTGTTTGACTAACAGTATCAAATTGAGTGCTTGGTAGATAAATTCTTTCACATGAACCACAAAAATGATGTGTGGAGTGTTTTATGAAAGTTGTTGTAAGCTGCCAGCTTTTGAATGAAGCAGTCTCTTCAAGCAGTAGGTGTATAGAAAAATAATCTTTGGAGATTGTTCTTTAGGTATATGCCCCTTTAAATTCAATGTAACAATTTAGATGACTGCAAATGAACACAATTCCAAATTCAATTTAGGTATTTCTCTAATTCCTATACACAAAATATTTGGCCACGTACTGCTTTAAAAAATTAGGCTTCAGAACATATTGCTCTAATTTTCCCAGCTCCATTTTCTAAACTGTTTTGATGGTTAACATGTTCTATAACTTAGGGAAATGATTGTTCACTTTGATGCTTTTAATTTAAACAACGTGCATTTGTGACTACTATTGCCCTTCACCTTCTCAGAAACACCTTTTCAAGGCTTGCTCATTTACATGCCCTCTTTTTACTTTAGTAGCTCTTCTAACTCATTTTGTGAATATCAGTTAAGTGATGTTACCTTGTATATTTTTAAATTAAATTAGAAGTACTGTATCATTTTTCTATATAATTCAGTAGCTTCGATTTATAATGATCCATTTAGAATGTATTTATTTTCAGCTTGTCCTTATTTTATTTTTTGATTGTTCTTTTCAATATGATACCCTTCAAATAGTTTTGTATAAATAGAGCTGAAGCATGAGAGGGTGTGGGCATTGCCACCACGCCGAACACAGGAGACCCCCTCCAGTATGCTGTGCTTGTCTTCACACTTCCAAGAAATTTGTGCCTCAGTTTCTCGCTACCCACTCCCCTTCAATCTGTCTTTCTCCAGAGAAACTGAGCTGATGTTGTGCTCTCAATTCTACCAGTGATCCTCCAACTGCTAAAAGCGTGGCTTTTTCTTAGGTCTTGTTCTCTGTAAGCTCTCTACTCCCCTGCATCTCACGCACTGACTGCTTATCTCACCCCTAATGTGGGTTCTGCAGTGTCCTTTGGCCTCTGACCTATTGTATTCCCAGTGCCATGGTGCTGGATCTCTCTTTATTTGATGCCTTCTCTTTCTGACCAAATATCCAGAGGGCATCTTGTCATTTGCAAAAATTTAAATAAAGGTAACAAGTTAACCCCAAGACTTATAAATTGCTTTCTAATTAGTAGGCCAAATATTCTCTCAATTTGTCTCTTGAAACTACATTAATGATGCATGAGGGTGTGGTATGTAAAAGGTCGAACTTAATATGGGAAAAAAATAATACTGTAGTTTTATATAAAACCAATCCTCAATTCTTTTTACTTTTGCATATAATGATGCCAAAATAACATTGTTGCAGATAATGTGTGTACAAGACAAAAGATTTGGGATCCCTGGGTGGCGCAGCGGTTTGGCGCCTGCCTTTGGCCCAGGGCACTATCCTGGAGACCCGGGATCGAATCCCACGTCGGTTGGGCTCCCGGTGCATGGAGCCTGCTTCTCCCTCTGCCTGTGTCTCTGCCTCTCTCTCTCTCTCTCTCTCTCTCTCTCTCTCTGTGTCTCTCTGTGTGACTATCATAAATAAATAAAGATTAAAAAAAAAGACAAAAGATTTGTGGTTTGAGTAGACAGCAAGAATCAGAATTCTTCCTATTATAGCAGTTACAGAAGGTAGAGGTCATAGGAGACCAGGACAGTTTGCTTTGTTGAATCCAGTGGGGGTAGCATTCATTCCCAGGGAGGCTCCTTTGGCCTGCTCGATGTCTTCAGAGAACAATGCAGAGGATATTCCGTATATGGAAACTACTGAGATTTAGAAGTAATAGAATTTAATGTGCTGTACAATTTTGTCTTTTTTCATAGGCGAGTCATCTAGAAATTTGCAAATCTATTGGCTAAGGGGATGCGTGTATTTTTCCTTCCACCTGTCTTAGAACACAAATTTATAAGTATTTTTGCAGGAGGCAGTTTCTGTGAAAGGAAGACATTTGTCTTCAATTTTATTGCTAAAATTTTATGAGACAGTGACAACTGTAAGGTTTTGTGATAGGAAGCCACATTAACTCCATTAAGATTATAGCCTTCACTTTTTAAATTTGTATTTTTCCCTCTCTCACATAACATTTGTATGGCTTATCCCTGGAAAAACAACAGAAACGGAAAGAATAAATGAGGAAATTTTTCCCTCTTCCTTCCGAACCAACCATTAAATTTCATCCTGCATTGAATGTTGACCTAACACTTAAAATATTTGAAGTGAATCATGATCAGCCTTTGAGTTGTGGGTTCTTGTTCTAGTGTGTTTAGCGATTTGCCCAATATCGAAATTTTCTACAAGGAGGGGAGGAAGAATATGTCATTTTAAAACACTGGATTTTCAACGAGGCCTTCAGTGTAAAAACACGGACAAAAATAGCATATTCTATTACAACAAAACACTGTAAAAGCTAGTAGTTTTAAATATAAAGTGTAATTAATTTAGGAAGAAAAAAAAAGCAGTTTTAAAATGCCCAAATGATTTTGCAGTAATAATTAGGGGGAAATAATCGTTCAGTTCTTTAGCTAACGTACTTTACTTTAATGGAACACTTTGAATTAACAAACACATCCATACTTTTTGTCTGTGTGACAGTAATAACCACAGTGTATCTTATCAGATAATTAACTTCCACAAACATAATAACAAGTCTATGGAGCAGCAATGGCACTGTTATAATAAAGTATTTCTTTGGATGTTGAAATCTTAAAAGGAGAGCAACTACTTAAATTTAAGTAGCTTCCTTCTTGCAAAGGGGCTGTCACTTTTGTTACAATGTGTAATGCAGACGACATTTCTGTGAGGAGCAATCAAAGGAGGGGAGGAAGAATACAAAAATAGACAATAGGAAAAAGCAAGGAAACAGATTTAAAAATAGGCGCGCACAGCCCTCCTGGAAGGTAGCATCGCAGCACCCTGTTGGCTGGGTAGGGCGAGCATCTAGCAGGACCTCTATTGCTCTTTAATGAGGAGAAGTGACTTAGCAGGTCGGCCTTCCTGTCTAACTCAGGTAAGCTCTTTTCTCTCAGTAGCTCTCAGAAGATCAGTTCATGAAAAACAGAAGCTTGTCTTTTCTCTTTTGAAATAGTTTTCTTAAAAGCAAACTGCAGATTACACACGTGCGTTGGGACAGCCTGTAGCTGTAGCTCAGCGACCAGAGGCGCCCGCTCTGTGGGAAGGAGGGGCCGCGCCCAGTAGGTGTCCGAGCCCGGGCAGGATTGCACCCTGCTCCCTGTTGGTGGGGACGCAGCAGCAGCTAGCTGAATGTTTGTTTCTGTTCTTGATAGTGTCTGAGACATGTCGAACAAACACAAATCTACCATCAATTTAAAATTGCTTTGGAAAAAAAAAATTAAAGAACATAAATAAATAAAATTGCTTTGGAATTAACTGAAATTAAAAGGAAAAGAGGGAAAGAAAAATCCAAATTCAGTTTTTTGAGGGTAAGCAAACAACACACACACACACACATGCACATATTTCTGCTTTACTTTAACTACTGTAATCTGACAAAATTTAGGCTTATTCTTTTTTTTTTTTTAATTTAGGCCTATTCTGATAGAATTTAGTGTTTTGAAAAGAAAGCATGAAGTATTTTGTATTCTTTCTAATCATTCAGGGTGTGCACTTGGCAAAAATTTTGCAGACTGTGCCTATTGAATTATGCCTTCAGTGTTCCATGAATGTTAGAAGTTGTGCAGTTAATTTTCCCCTCATTAAGCTGAAATGCACCTTTTGGTGATATAACCATGGGGTGCAAGAAATTTAATTTAAAATTAGGTGAAAACCTGTGAAAAAATAGAAACATTTATATTTATATCTGAATATGAGTAGAGAAATACTTTAAAGCAGCTCTGACTGTACAGGAATAGTGTACTGTGGGATACATACCACATGAGTCATGATTTTATTTCAGTAAATGTGCATTTAGGAGGACTGTGTGCTGTTAACACCAGAGCTATCCTGAGGTTTATGACCTGGGGAGTTTTGCTCACCAGGAGCATCCAGATTTACTGGCAGATACAGCTTTAGTGCTGATTGACTGATCCTGTACATATGAGGGGCAAGTACCAGATAGAGGTGTGTGTTCCCTGCTCTTGGAGAGCTCTTGGAGATCAGAGACAATTCCTACCTCCTGTTTGTGCTCAGAGTGCTTAGCACAGTACTTGCCTTCAACAAAGAAAAGGTGGGCAACATTGATGCAGCTATATTCTCTACCAGAAAATACTCTCTTCACTTGCAAGCATCTTGAAATTGGATAGTTGGTAATCTGATTTAGAAGAACTGGTATATTTACACTATGGTAACTAGTAACAGGAAGGCATCTCATATGTGGCCATTTTGTTTTAAGGATTATTAAGTCAGAAACTTCAAATGTGGATATAAATTTCAGAATAGATTTATTTAATAATGGTTGCAAGTAATTTAAGCTCTCCCAAGTTTCTAGAGAAAGTTTGGAATGGGTTGAGATGCAGACTGGTTTTGTGCAATGTTCTCATGTTCAATCTCCAAAGAGTATTAGAATAAAAATTAAGATTCTTGCCATGTAGAAGAGATAATGAAGATACTGGAGAAAATATCATTTGGCTATGGTGTCTGGAAACAGTTGTAGGTAGTGTAAAAAATCAGAGTGACTCTCATAGGAAGAAGCCACTTGAATCTTAGGGCAATGCAGGGGCACTGGGGCGGCTTAGTCAGTTAAGTGTCTGACTCTTGATTTCAGCTCAGGTCATGATCTCAGGGTCCTGAGATTGAGCCCTGTTTTGGGCTCCATGCATAGCATGGGATTTTTCTTCCTTTCCCTGTGTCCCTCCTTGCTTGCACTCTTTCTCTGTCAGAGAGAGACAGAGAGAGAGAGAGAGAAAGAGAGAGGAGGAGGAGGAGGAGGAGGAGGAGGAGGAGGAAAAAAATCATAGAGCAATGCAGTGATTTTAAAAATCTGACACCCTAAACATTTATTATTCTTTTTTACACTTTGAAGATTTCATTGGAGATGTTCATAATATGTTTAGTTAATATTGTTTTATTTCATTTAAGCACATATATTACCATCATAAAATCTCTATTATAGCTGCACTTGCACAAGTAAAAGTAGAACAGAAATTTATATTAATGGCACCCAGTGATAATACTATTTTCCTAGTTTGTAGAAAAATTAACTAATTTGGACTTTGTATGTATATTTATATATTTAACTAATTATATATTTAGAATTTTGTTAATATTAGGTTTTGCCCTATGAGTCTTTAAGAAAACAACAACAACAACAATTTTGGCAAGCAGAGCTAACAAGAAAATTAGTCTTGCTGCTTGGGATGAAAGAGTAGGAGGTGGAAACCTAATGAAGGATGAGGATAGAGGACAGACAAAAGCAAGACAATGAAAGTTTTCTCTTTTTCCTAAGCTAGGTCAGAGCCCCAAAGAGTTGTCTACAATTATAGGTAGCAGTTGTAGAGGACCGAAAGACTAGAGTGGTGCTGTCTCCATCTTGTCCCACCCAGACCAGACCATGGACATGCTAACTACAGACCAGCTGACTCTGAAGGATGGGAAAGGCTGGTGCTTGGATGGGGTTAGGAGGAGTTATGCCATCTGTAGTACATCTGGGGCATGGCCGAGCCTCTTGATGCTGTGGAATCATTTGGAGCCCACACAGAGGCCCCACACAAGTTTCCTTCTAGACTAATTACAAATGGTCTCCTGTGCAGTTCAGTTTCAGGTCTTGTGATCACAAGACTGGTACTCTTCTGCAGGGCTTCTCTAGTCTTCTCTAACTTGGAGTTGGATTCTGTTCTTTTGTTGGCACAGTAGTGACCTCTCATCCCCACATCCCAATAACACATATAGAGCTGATTTTGGTTTTCCTCTTGGGAAGAGTTTCCCACTTCATCAGTACAATTGGTTACATTTACACAATCATGACTAGTTGTATTAATTGTGTAATATATATATATATATATATATATATATATATATTCCTCGTAAATTATGGTTCTACTTTAATAGACCCATATCATAGACCAAGTTCATAACTAATTGTCACATATTCAGTTTAATGTACAAAATACTGTGAAAATTTAGAGTCAACAAGGGCAAATTGTTCATTGTTACTTTTCTACAACTGCATGGGTCATAAGTACTTCTTAAGTGCTGGTGGTTGGAGAGGCAAAACATAAACACTGAAATAACCGTGAGAGTATGGAATCAACATTTCTATCATGCTTTTCTCAACATATGGCAGAGTAATAATGGGATATAATTATTACTGGTATTGCCATTTTTTGCTCTCTGCTTCTGTTTTATTTTGTTAGATCATATTAAAAATATTTCAAAGGTAGAGACAAAGAGTGGGGGAAAATTACTGCCATTCTTATTTTTCTTTATTTAACATGTGATAGTTTATTTTCTCCTGCTTTTGTTAAACTTTAAAGTGAATTTTTATTTGTAATCATTTTGTATCCTAACATTTCTATTGTTCCTAAACTTTAAATTTTCCCTTAAGTATGCAAAGTTATGTTCCAATAATTCAATAGGTTGGGAATGATACAGCCTTTATCCTAGATGTGGGAATGCCTATAATATAAAAAAGATCTCCTGTTGTGACCAGTAATGATAAATAAGAGACTGATTTTGAATATCTGTGTCCCTTTCAATGTAATTTAGAGCAGTGAATCAAATTCTTGCACTGAACTGAGAACTGACCATGATGAAAAGATTTCTCCTTTAAAAATTTCTCTGAAGATTGCATTGCAGTGTGAATCTCCTTAGTGTCCTCAAATGCTTTCCTACTAGTGTGATATTGTGACTCATAATAAGAAATAAATATTTGGTCTTTGTCCCCATTTCTGGCACAGAGCACCTGAAACCCTTGGAATTTCTTAAGAGTTGAGGGCAACTAAAATGTCTTTTGTTATGTTAACAAGGCAACTTGTGGACTCACCTAAACTTAGAGGCTGGTTGCCCACTGAGCCAACCTTGTGATTAGCGGGTGGGAACTTCAGACCCACCTCCCTGACTTCCTGGAGGAGACAGGGGTTGGAGGTTGAATCAGTTGCTAGTGACAGTGACCAGTGATTTAATCACTCATGCTTCTGTGATGAAACCTCCATAAAATCCCAAAAGGGACAGGGCTCAGAAAGCTTCCAGGTTGGTAAATACCCAGGGGGTCCTAGGAGAGTGGTGGGATCAGAGAGGGCAGAGAGAGAGGGATCAGAGAGAGCATTCTGTGCACTTTTGCCATAACCTGCACTCTCCATCTCTTCCATCTGACAGTTCATGAGCTATATCCAATAATAATAATAATAATAATAATAATAATAATAATAATAATGATAATAATAATAACCCTGTAATCTAATGAGTAAGTGGATCTCCTGAGTCCTGTGAACAGCTTTTGCAAATTAATCCAACTCAAGGAGGAAGTCTTGGGAACCTCTGGTTTATAGATGGCTGATTGGAAGCACAGGTGACAAGCTGGGTTAAGACTGGCATCTGAATTAAGGGGTAACGGAATTGTCTTGTGAACCTGAGCCCTTAACCTGTAGAATCTGACACTGTCTCTGAGTAGCTGTGTTAGAATTGAGTTGAAGTCTTTGGCATCTTGCTGGTGTCCCAAGAATTGCTTGGTGGTGTGTGGGGAAGCCCTCTTTCACACACATTGGAATCGAGCCCAGGAACCCAAAATAGCTAGGTAGATCTTTCCATCAGAGCATTTTTGTCTCCTCCTTGTAGGGGCCTGGCTTAGTATAAAAAGCAGGGAATTCAAAGACAGAATACGTACTTGAGATGCCATCCAGTTGCAAAAGTGATGACTTTAAGAACAAGCCTGTAACATCAGCTGTAAAAAGGAAATCGTGTAACATCCTTCATAGCCAAAGTGAGTGCATGTGTTAGAGTGTATTAGTTAATTATAAAATATGGTGGGATTCTGTGACCTCAGAGATGCTTCATGAAGGTTGGTTTTCACAGTCCTTTTGCTCACTGCAGCTACAGTCCAGGACAGCTGTGAGAGTTGGGAAAGATCTTCTAAGATAATGCAAAGTGTTAGATTTAAGAAAGTGAGGAATAAGTTGGAAGCCAAGAGTGTTTATATATAAAATCCTACCCCTTATGGGTGTGTTTTTTAACTGATGATCATGACACAATGTAGGGCTTAGCAAGACCAAATACAGGCTATGTGAGGTCATTGCTGATGAAGGAACAGGCCAAGTTAAGTTTGTGGTCTCAGAGGTGGAATCATGGCTGATAGCCAGGGTTAAAACCAGAAGTTCCCTGAGAGGCTGGAAGTCAGCTGGGAGAGAATTTCAGAGACATTGCTGAAAATGGGAGCCAGGGATCAGTGACCAAGGAAGCAGATCTGTAATAGGAGACAGGAATGTGAGAAACAGCTTTTTATGGAGTTCCTCTAGTTCAGATGGGGGTTATCTTTTTTATTGTATCACATCCAGCCTTTCACCACCAGCCGTCTTCCTCCTCAAGAGCAAGGCTTTGAACTGAGCCAGAGACTGTCAAACACCAGAGGTGTGAACAGTTGTCATTAAATGTGATAAAAAACTGAAAAGTTGACCTAGACCCACATTATTGTAGTGAAAATTCAAACTGATGATTTTAAACTATAAATGCATCTTGGCATTTCCTGTCTTAAGGAAGTGCATGCTACAAATATCCCATTCATTAGGGAATGGTTGACTATGTTGCACATTTGAGTACAAAAGGAACATGGGATGTCTCCACCATTTTAGATGACATTGCTATTTTGAACATTTTTGTTCTTATAGTAGGTAGTTATATTATCCTTCTATCTGGTTTCCTTCTATATCCATTCTCCTCTGGTGAATGATTCCTTTGCTCTGCTATCAGAATAGTCTTCCTAAAACTCAAATGTGATCATTGCAGGGAAATAATTTTAATAATCCTTGAGAAGACCAGCATTAATTATGTCATATAATAACTTTGGTAGAAAATTTTCAAATATGAAGTTTTTTGCTCTTAGTTAACTCTCCTTAAATGAAATTACTGTAAACAACCCTATATTTGCTTTATGAGTTTTGCTTCCTTCACTACTTACTTCAACTTACTTACTTATTCTCTGTATTTTCTTGGTCCAAGACTCCATGGATAGGAATCTTTGATGTTTATTTTTTTAATTTTTTAAAAAGATTTTATTTATTCATGAGAGAGAGAGAGACAGAGAGAGAGAGAGGCAGAGACACAGGCAGAGGGAGAAGCAGGCTCCATGCAGGGAGCCTGATGTAGGACTTGATCCTGGGGTTCCAGGATCACGTCCTGAGCTAAAGACAGATGCTCAACCGCTGAGCCACCCAGAAGCCCCTGGAATCTTCGATGTTTAAAATATAAGTAACTTGCTTCTTCAGAACATTGTGTACAATATGTTAGAAATGATAGAAATCTTGGGAAACATATCCCTTGATGGAGAGTATTGGAAACCTTTCCTCTTGACTGGTTTTGCTTGCTTTATTATTTAAAAATGCTGATTGTCATGGTGATAGCAAGAGGATGGAATTTAGAATAGTCTTGATGGGATATTGTAATATTTTGGCTCATAAAATATATGTGGAAGTTTTCCGGTCTTAAATCAATTTTGAGTTGGAACATTTCATGACTTCTCTGGCATGGTAGCCACCATCTGGCCAACATAATAAACTAAGAATCTTACAGGCAAAATGTCTCATCATTTTCCGGAAGAAATTCATCTTTTGAATCTCTCTAGAACCTCAGAGGGCCATGGATACCAAAAATGGGAGATAGATTTATGCCTGTCCTGTCCCTCCTTATTCAAAAGTAATCTGCTTCAAGGGATGGTACAATTCCTTTCATCTCTGCCTGTCTTGACCTCCCTCTGCTTATTCTCTCTTAGGAGTTTTACTGTTTGCAATAGCTCTACATCCACAGAGTGATTGGTTTCTTATTGGTGATTTATATTTTAGATGATTGAGGTAGAATATCTGATCAATTGCTTTGAATAAGATGGCTATTTTCTGGACAAAAAAAAGCCATTACTTGGAAACGACTGGATCATGTCATATCTAATTACATCCCTTGCAGACTTTGTGGGCAGGTGAACAATGAGAAGTGCATCTCTACATTGTCCTTCTTAGCCCTTCTTCTTTTATAGCATGCTATGTCGTGCTCCAGCCATTCAGGTAGACTATACATTTTCCTTAAAAATCATGCATTTCGACTCTTCATTGCCTTTCCTTTGAGTGCAACTGCCCTTCCATTTTCCTTATCATTTTATCCTATTTAAATCTATTTTAACTTATTAATTATATCAAATTTAAGAATTTAGGTTTCAACAAATAGGGATGGACAAAAATATATATAAAGTATAGGAGACAGCAAGACTAAAAAGTGTTGAAATTCAATATTTCTTTCTTAGAATTCATCAGAGAGTATTAACACTCATTTCTAGTATAATTTATTTCTTTATTATTTGTCATGCTGAATTAGTTTTAAAACTAGAGAGACTACAACATATTTTTATTTATGGGAATCTAGCTTAAAGAGACACCATTTTAGTTCAAGAAAAATCTTTCTTTTTTTTTTAAGTTGTCAGTTATTTCTCAAAAAAAGCCGTCATTATTCTCATTATGGTGACATTTCTCAAATGGAAATTTGTGGAATAGTGGATATTAGTAAACATATGCTTGAAGGATTTGTCGTGATAGAATAGTCTTATGATGGCAAATAAAATTGGAGCCTACTGTGTGTGAGCCACTTGTGATGGTACAAAGTAAGTTCAGTTATGTGTACCATTGGGAATCTCACATGATTTCATATGGTTTAGTCTTGCTGAACGGGCAGATACATTGTTGGCATTTATTAAAGAGCCTTTATTTCTCAGGAGGCAATTGAGAAACTCCAAACCTGAACAGTGCTCTCTTCTTTTTATATGAACCATCTCACCTTTACTAGACTTAAATGTGTTAAAAAAAAATGTACCCTTTACATTATTGATTAAACAAAGGAGGTCTAGGAGACTGACAAACAGACTCAACATATTATTTTAATAGAATGCAGTCCTTTGCTAGAATCTTTCAGTATGTCAAGTTTGATTTACTTTGTCATTAGGTCAGTAAAGTCACAAGATAGGAGGTCTCTTTCCTGAGATTTGTCTTCCTACATAAAGTCAGTCAAATCTCTTGTACAATAGTAAAGTAAAATTTTACTTTTTGGATGAAAAGTAATTATGATGATGACTATCTGGTTGTTTCAAAGGATAAAGCAGAAATTAATCTGATGATCATTTTATTTGTAGTTGCAGCTTCCTCACATTTCATATGACTGTAGTGAAGGTTGAATGTGCATGAAGCTCTTGTTTTATTCACAGACATAGTGACTTAATAACTGTAAATTCCATATTTCCTTTTCCCCTAATTTTTTTTATGATTCATTATTAAAAGGTTAATGTACATGATGGTATAGTAATTTTGATAACTCTTACTTAAGTGGAGGCCTTTTGTATGGCAATCCCAGGCATCTTGAACATATCTCCAGAACTGAATACAAGTGACAAGAACTGAGTATATTTAAAATAGTGAAATTCAAAAGTATGCAAAAAACCTGGAATAATTTTTTCTAGCTCTCTCAAACGACTTTAAATCACCAAAACAATGAAACTTGAGATTTAAAAATAATTAGATAGCAAAGTATGCATAATTTGCAGTATGCCTAGGGCAAAAGAGAACACAGTTTTTTTTTGTAAAAACTCTAGAACCAACTTTTAAAAGAAAGAGTATATAAGAACAATGGTAAAAATCAGTATAATATAGTTATAAATAAAAAAATCTAAAATTCATTATCTACTCAGTATTAAATAAGACGTAGTTTTGACAGAAAGCTTCTAAGGATTCATAATCATCTGCATCTGAAAAAATGTCTGGCCAAGTCACTGTACATTCTCATGAATTTCACTGGCTTTGGAGTTCATTTTGCTACATATTTACAAAATAAGTGTGGTTCCTGGTGCCCAGTGGTGGACTGAGCACAGAACCACTGGGCCCAGAGTCTTTGAGCAGCAGGTAAATCCTGGCCTAGGGGAAGCTCAGCCCTAAGACCTGTCCTGGTCTAGCAGTCATAATAAAATCCCCAGATATTCCCTGAAAATCACATCAGCTTTTTGGTTAACCATCTTCCTTAATTAATCTTTTGTAAAAGGTAGCTCCTAAGATACAGAATGGTCTCGTCTTGCTTTTTGTCTTTTCCCTCTTATTTCAGTTGCCTCTTGAAATTGCTGAAAGATGAGGATAAAGGCAAGACTTCCTAAGGATGAAGGAGGTGAAAGGCCTGCTGAGAAAATAATCAGTTCTTGAATAATTAGAGCTGATATTATTAAGAATTGGCAATAAAACTGGATTTTGGAACATAGTTAGCATTTTAGTTAATTGTCTAAATCCATTGCAATTTTATTTATTTCTTTTGGTCATTTTGGTGTCAAACAGGAGCAAGGCAGGGCTGGATGTTCAAAGCTCCTTGAAGAATATAGGCTCCATTGGTAGCAATAGAGACCACCTCATCCTCTGTTACGAGGCCTATTTCCATCCAGATACAAAAAGGGTGAATTTCTGACTTGTCATCACTCCTCTTCTTCACACGTGTTTTTATCCTTTTGCTAAAGAAAATTGCAAAAGTAATTGCAGGGAAAAATTCACATCATTTTATGAAACTTGGAAGAAATATATGAGAGAATCTAGACCACACAGAAATGTTGAAATCATTTTTTAAAATAGACCTGTATTGACTACTGATACTAATAGAAAAATGTCTTTCATGATAGTGAACTTATTAAGAACTACTCATGGAGGCTCTTGGTACATTGTTTCTGGGAAAAATCATCTTAATGGGAAAGGTCAGAGCAATTTAATAAGACAAGGTATGAGTGCTATTGAGAAGACTCGTACTAGTTCTCACATAGCACCTGAGGATTTGCCAAATATTGGACATTTATTGCAACTAACAGTAAGGATTAAAAAAAAAAATCCTAAATTAGATTCCTTTATGTGTATAAACTTCCATAATAGTAAGCATAGGAAAAAAATCAGTCTGTACAGAGATTTAATTCCTACAATCTCTACTATGACACATATTACTTGTAGGTTTTCACTTATGTGGTAACTAGGCAATGTGCTGGTACAAAATAAGTTGAAAAAAAATCACCTCAACATTTATATTTTATGCATTAGTCTCTTTATTCAGATATGTAGAGGAGAGATTAAAAGAATAAAATATGTTTTCCATACATAATTAATTAAAAACACAAACAATATTTTGCTGCTAAGAATTTGGCCAAGGGGAACTGAATCTGTTAAATTAGAAAAACTTTAAGAATTTATTATAAAGTGTTACAGGAGAGTGACAAACACTATTATAAGAAATAATTTGAAATAGAATCTGTAAATAGATATGATCATGGAAATAAATCAATTCACTATAATAGACTATGAATGAGAAACTACTCGGTGTGTGTGTGTGTGTGTGTGTGTGTGTGTGTGTGGGGCGGGTGTTTAATTACCATGTACTAATTTCTACAGGGTATGTAAAGCTTAGTAATAAGTGTGCCCTTGCTTCTGTAGTATATAGTTTTGGAGGAAAAAGGAGATAAGAGCACAGAATATAATATTGTGTAAATCATTTTCAAGACCATGATCAAGGGTGATCTGGAGTTTGGATGCTCTAAGCTTATACAAGTTGGTGGGCTCTCTTGCAGAAAAATAATTTAAAATTATAAATATACTATTAGAGTCAACACTTAGTAGTTATTCAGAATAAGAAAATAAATCATAATTGTAATTCTTTTAAAATTTGTTCTGTATTTTTAAATTTTTAAAAATAATTTTTAATTTTCGTTAAACACCATAAAGCTCTAGAAGTATGTACAATATATTTATTAGCCCCCTGCCATACCTCTAAATTTTATTTCAGGTATATTTTTTCATTGAGTTTTCATATGGCAATTTTACAATATTTTCTATATGAAAATAGAAAAATTGTTCAAAAACAGAAAAAATTTCTTCCTTATAGCAATGTTGAAAGAGGCTTATTTTTCTGTTGACAGTTCAGAAACTGCTCATCAGCTTTATGACTTTTTGCTGGTAACATGATAATTTCTGTGACATCTAGCTAAAAGAGGCCAGGCATCCCAGTTTTCTTGCACAGTTACTGATCATAATATTCCTTGAATTTATGGCAAGCATCAACCAGTTTGTCACTGGTGTCCTCACAGAAGAAGCTAGATGAGTTGGTAGAGTGAGCCATAGAAGTAGAGCTAGAAATCATTCCTAAAGCAGATCAACAGTAGTAATTGAACTATAAACCACATTAATGTATTCTACTAAATCCAGGCTAAATTTATCCTTCTTTAACTTCCTTAACTGGCTCTCCAAAACTGCCTGTAGTCCTTTAACACTAGTCTGCAGGAAGGGAAGTATGAATAATGAATGTTAAAGTGACTGGGAGTGAAACCTCTTACCATTGCAAATTTTAGGAAACATTTGACTCTGCCAGTGTGAGGTGGTGATACATGGGGGCCTATGCATTTGAAGTGCCCTGAAGCTAAAGTTTCATTAAGGTCAAGGCAACTGCACTTTTAGCCCTGAGGGAAGGTATGCAAAGTCTTAGAAACCGTGCTTTATAGGCATCAGAAAAGATCTCATCCAGGAGAGGGCATTTGGGATGGTCTTAAAAGAGGACTAGGCTTTCAAGATGCAGGTATTTGGTGAAATTATTTGAGAGGAATGAAATAGTGTTAATACACATAAAGTTGTAAAATCTTGGTATGCTTAAAGATATCTGTTGGATATAATAGGGACACAGATCACCAGCCCTTATTTTGACATTCTGATTCAGATCTGGACTAGGGCATGGAATATGGATTTAACAAGCAACAAAAAGTGATGTTGTTGTAGGTGGCTCTGTATGGTATTTTCAAATAAAATGTGATGAAATTATGTTTTCAGAAAGTCTTTGAGTCTGACATGTTTGTGAGTAGCAAAAATTGAGGTCGTGTCAGGTAAATCAGAGACCTAACATACAGGGTCTTATCTACTACATTTAATTAATTCTCTCAGCAGAGCATCCTGCCCTGTATTAGGTAGACAATAGTAGTGAACCATTGTAGATTCTTGAGCAGGAATGTAGCCTGATTGCAACTGCATTTTCATCGAACAGCACTCTCAGTGAAATGGATTTGTTGAGTTTGGGAAGACCAGAAGTAAGGAGTCTATTTTAATAAACCTAGTCAAGAGATAAAGAAGTCCTGTCAAAGATGTGGTAATATAAAAGCAATGGGTGAAAGAGATATAAAAAAAAAAAATGCAAGAGTATCATGCAATGTAAAAGTGTCATGTTCCGAGGATCAAAAGAAATGTAAAAATTCTGAAAAAGTTCATGTATATGGCATTTCCAGGGTCATGTGGTAGTGGCCAAAATATATCTGCTCATTCACAAATGACTTTTTCAAAGCTTTTTAGTTCCCTTTATGCTTTTATGTGTGCACTTTCATATTTATATTTTTGTTGCTTAAAATTTTAAGTGTAGAAGTTCAGTATATAAAGCAGTGAGATAAAGGACACTATTTCTGGAAAGTACTTTTTATAATTTGGGAGGTGAATGGTCACTGTATACTTAAAAGCAAATTGTGTTATTGAATGCTTTGCGATTACACCCTAAATTCTGGCTGCAAAGGGCACATTAACCTTTCTGCCATTAAAGTATGTATTCTATTCACAATTATAAAATACATTTTCCCATAGAGGCAGGGCAAGAGAGTGGAGATTGTGAATTGTTTTGGTCCTTTAGGAAAAACACCCTGTGTGAAATTACTTTATATATAAAATGTTCCATGTATTTTTGCATAATCAGAGAGTTGAGTGCTTTCTCAGCTAGTCTGGATTTATGACTTTGTGATAAATGTGTTCTCATTTTTACTTTCTTTTAAACTATTATTTATTTTCACCATCATTGTTAATTATTAACATAATTCCAATTACATATCCTACTTAGGTTTAGGAGTCTTACATAAATTCATATTGCCTTGTATGTTAATATATGAAGTCATTTTGCTTAAAAATAAACAAAACACAAACACCACAAAAATTTGCCAAAAAGACATACAAGGGGAAGAAAATCAAATAGAGAACAAAAAGAAAAAAAAAATAGTGGAAGAAAGAGAGAGAGTGCACACGAGCGAGCTAATGATATCACATATTAGGATCAACTTGAGTTGTCAGTACAGACCAGGCAAGTTAATGGTCTTGAATAAGATTTCCTTCATCACAGTTAAAATCCAGGGATAGATTTGCCTACATAGGGTGACAATTACCATGTTCGTGTATTAAATTTATTTTTATCAGCAGTGTTTGATAAAAGGAATATATTCTGTGTGTATACACACACACATACATATATATACATATATATATATACACACACACAAACACACACATACATATATACGCATATATATGTATATTTATATATAAACACACATATATATTTCCACTGGCTTATATTCATAGAGCATAACAAAAAAATCCTTAATAAAAGTATAAATTAGGTGCATAATTGGTATTTATTTTTTACTACATTATGGCCTTAGCCAAAATATGTCCTTATATGAAAGTTGTATAGTTAGTTGAATCTCACGCAATCACTGATACTTCAGTAAACTTTAATGGAAGCACAATTCTTAGAGTTTTAATATTAGAGGAATGCCTGCTACAGGTCATTCTTCTTGTCTCACAGTCTCACAGGGGAGACAGGAGCAGTGTGAAATGTGCAGCAATGGTAATACTTATAAAGGAACAGAGAGGTACAGAAAGGGGTGTAATCGAGCAAGTAATTGGCACGGCCTAAGCTAGGGTGACCAACTATCCTGGTTGGCTGGAGGCTGTTGGGATGCCTAGGATGTGATATGTTTTTTGTCCCTAAACCTTAGAACATCTTCTCAGGGGACAGTTGGCCCTGTTTTCCTTTCACAACTGGAGCGAGAGGGCATTACTGGCATTTAGTAAAAGAGGCCAGAGATGCTGCTGTAGGATGTTTATCCTAAAATACATAGGCCAATTCCATGGAAGAAGAATCTGACTCAGAATATCAGTTGTGAGAGACTCTGGTCCAAAGGGGAAGGAGTTTGAGAGAGAGAGAGAAAGATGCTGATTGTGTATAGACAGGGAGCAATGGATACTCAAGATGATGAGAGGGAATCAAAAAACAAGAGAAGCTATTGGTGTGGAACAGGATAAACTGAAGGGAGGTTCTTATACGGCAGAGAGGATGTGGCTCCATTGAATTCATGCCAGATGGCATTATTTTCCCTGTTGAAGTAGGAGCAAGAGCATCAATCTCTTGGAGGTGAGAGGTCTGCGTAAGACAGGCTTCTGGAGAGTGGTGCAGGGTGGATGGATGATTGATGGATGATGCAGGGTCCTGTTGAGTCTAAAAGCATGAATTTACAGTGGCACTAGCCCACACAGTGCTGGGATTTACCAGGCAAGGTTCAACCCTTTGACATGAGAAGGGAGCAAGGTGTGCTCTTGAACTGACTGGGGATCTTAAGGCAAATGTCCAGTGTGGGAAAGACTTCCGGGAACACCAGGACTTCTGGTGGGAGCAGTGTGACTGTTAGAACTCAGCTCGGTGGTACAGCAGGGCGGTGCCTTCATATTGACCCTTTGCAAAATAATGACCATGTTCCCAAATGCTTATCATTTAGTTCAGTTTCGAGAATAAGTGTTGCGACTGCTTTGCTTTGTAGATTCTGAACACTGGTTTTATCTTTCTCTGTTTCTTTTGCCTCAGAAAAACACTGATAACCCCAAAGGATATTTATTTAGTGAATTGTAGTAACTGATGCATATTTAACTATTAATTGCAGACCATCCCTTTAGCTTCCTCTTTTGTCTTTTCCCTCTGAAACTCCAGCCCCGAAAAAAGATCTAGTTCATGGTATTTTTTAGATCTACCTCAAAAAAGAGCTTTGACTCTCACTGGGTTTCCAAAGACTTCAGGTAGTAAAATTTGACAAAGGTGATGCAAAGAGCTTTAAGGCACTATTTCCTTTGATTAAATTAGTGACTATGATTAATTAGATGATGATTCAGGGAAAGAAGTAGCATGCATCAACTTTTAGCATCCCAGAAACTTTATCTTTTCATTTGGTACTTAATCAAGGTTTATCCCAGGATAATCTAGAAGCCCTTTTTCTAATTCTGAAAGATTAAGTTTATCCAGATTCTCACATATGTGGCCTGGCATATATTCACAAATGCTCCTGTTACACAAATACAAGGGAACCATTTTCTTCCTTTTTATAACAATTTTGTGATTATTACCAAAAATACTGTGGGGCATGTATCTAAAAATGTGCTCAGGTTTTACAGCAATATTTTAGAATGGTGCAAAGAAGGCCAGTATTATTGTGTAATTGGAATCGTTAATAATTAATACAGTATTTTTCTCATCTAAAGCTATGTCCAGCCTTGCAGGAGGTCCCAAAATGGTGTCATTTTATTGTAGTCAGCAAAGATAATGGTGTAACCCTGCTGGATGAAAGGGTGGCTACAGCATGCTTGGGTCTGGCAAGAGGCTCTGCGTATCTGCAAATGTGTTCTGAGGATAGCAGGGGGTTGGGCCCGTCAGCTGTCAGCCACAGCTTCTGTTTTGCTCTGAACAATAGCCATGTTGCCAGGGCAGTAATTAATGGCTGATTTTCCTTCTAAAATAAGTGTCCTAATAATTTGTCACAAAACTAACTTAGATTGCTGTGATGTTACTTGCAACACTTAAATTAGGAAAAAAAAAAAAGAAAGAAAGAAAGCCATAGTAAGTAATGCTCCAATTTATTTCTTTACACAGTCTATATTGGTAAATAGTATAATTAAAACCTCGTTTGCAGGTTTTTCAAAAAGATTATTTTTCTGTGGGAATATCTTTTGTTTTCTTTCTTACTACCCTGAGTTGTAAATTAGAGAATGGGGGAAAAGTTAGTTGGCAAATAAAGGTCCTCACTGTCTATGCTGTTTTGGAATCCCTCCCATATTCCTGGGGCTCAGATAATGTGTTTCTCTAGAAAAGCATGCATAATCTGCACCGAAATGAGCTGGTACCAGGGTCTGCACTGCCCAGGGATACAAATTAGGGACTTGATATTTGAAAACTAATCTGACTGAAAAAGCGTTTCCAGACTATTTGAGTAGTGTTACCTCGTGTCTCTAGGTTCAGATGTCAACAAAATTCTCTTACCAAGAGGGGTGAGATGGGTATTTGTGTAGATAAATAGGATGCTGTTAGAGAAAATGGGAACAAAATCACTGGCCAGAGCATAACAGATTTCAATGACAGGAAAAAAAAAAAAAAAAAAACAAAAAAAACAAAAAAAACAAAAAAAAACAAAAAAAACAAAAAAAAGCGAGACCCAAAAAAACCAAAAGGCCCTTCCCCCTCCTCTTGTTGGCTTTATAAATCTGTATGTGTTTCAGCTCACAGGCGGCAAGAATGAGACATTTCCTCCTCAGATTTAACATGCTGTCATGGAAATGCTGATAGGGTTATTTTACAGAGACAGAGCTAAAAAAATAGAAAGAGCAAGAATTAGATTACAGCATTATACTCTGTTCTATCTAGGGCTCATTTTATTAAAGTTCTTTAAAGGTTTATTTTCATCTACAAACCAAGGAATTGTACCCTGTCCTCTTTGTGCCAAGATCCAATTAATGTCAACTTGAGTTTTCTGTGTGGACATAGCCAGTCTATGTCCCTGGGTGATCGCCTATTATTATCATAGCTTGCTTGTACATGACTTCACAGCTCTAGCATAAACCAGTTGTCATGCTTTCCATCTTTTGTACCCCTAAATAGTTCACTGAGTAGAATTTGAGAATGGGTGGGTAACGGGCTACTCTTTGAGAATGCATAGATCAATCACTCTTTAGCAAGATTAAATTCAATGGAATACTCTCCTCAACTTGTGTCGTATGAATGCAGATTCTTTCTCTTGACTCTAAAAAAGAATTTGATTTTATTTTAGAAAGGATGGATTTAATATGTAAAATAAAAACCATTCTTTTGCTTGCTACATGTGTTCAGTTGGAAGGATACCAGAAAATGAGTATTTTTAATATCCTACAAAATGTTATTGGTTCTAATAGTTACCTAATATTGAATGAGAATATTTGGAATCCTGCAAATCACTGCCAAATACCTCTTTGGCTTTGTGTCTACAGAGAAGTGAATTTAAAAAAAAAAATCTAAATTTTGTGGAAAATATCTGCAAGGACAAAGACTCATATATAAAATATCCATATGACCAAAGTAATTATGCCTTTTTAAAAGGCATTGAATGCCTTCAGTATGCTAGATATTACACAGAATGAAGCTATGACATAAGCCTTAGAAACTCAGTGTATTATGATCTCTAGCAAGTATTGGTCTAACTGTGGTTGAGTGTCTGCCTTTGGCTCAGGACATGATCCCAGAGTCCTGGGATCGAGTCTCACATCGGGCTCCCTGCTGGGAGCCTGCTTCTCCCTCTGTCTGTGTCTCTGCCTCTCTCTCTCTCTGTCTCTCATGAATAAATAAAGAAAACCTTTTTTAAAAAAAGAAGATAAGGGATCCCTGGGTGGCGCAGCGGTTTGGCGCCTGCCTTTGGCCCAGGGCGCGATCCTGGAGACCCGGGATCGAATCCCACGTTGGGCTCCCGGTGCATGGAGCCTGCTTCTCCCTCTGCCTATGTCTCTGCCTCTCTCTCTCTCTCTCTGTGACTATCATAAATAAATAAAAATTAAAAAATAAATAAATAAATAAAAAATAAAAAATAAAAAAAATAAATCAGAGGTCTTCACAGTCCCCTCTTCATGATCTCATAGAACTCAGGAAAACAATTTAAAAAAAAAAAAAAAAGAAAAAAAAAAAAGAAGATAATATTGATTATAGACTTTCTTTAGGAAATGCTATCCTACTTATTTTAAAACTATATTCTATAATTAATATGTCATGTGTAATAAATACCCTGGCATTTTATTTTTCCAATATTCTCTTTTAGGTCATTTTTGTAACATATCAAAACAGTATATGTCAGGAGATGCTCTTTTGTCTCCATGAGGTTTTCCTATGATAATGATTCTAAATTTCTCTAAGAAATACATTTGAATATCATTTTGTCATCTGTTTTACTACTTACTGAAGGCACATATACCCCTTCCATGTTGGACCTACTTGGGGATATTTTAGTCATTTTTATTTTCCAAAGTACCTTGCAAATTTACCAGTGTGAAAATGATAAATGAAAACTTGCGGTCCCTTTATTCCAGGAAGATGGATCTATCTTATAAGAAATGACCCAGGCTTTTGCCAGTTATAGTAACACCTCACTTGGTTGGAAGGCAGGACTTATGAATAGTACCTCATATTGGCTCAAAGCACTGATAGTGATATCAGCAGATCTTTTCTTTGTGGCATTGACTTGCTACTGGTGTCTAAAATGAAGCCAGCACAGCATACCATTCTAGTTCCTCTGAAGCAATAATAAACCATAATTTATGTAATTGATATATTGGAAATTTCTTAGAGGGGAAGTAATAGCGACCATGTTCTGTATTTTGGTAATGTAAAATTGGGGGAAAATCGGGGGGAAATGCCAAAGGTGGTATTGTTTTATCTTTTATTTTTTCTTTCTTTGCCACTTCAATTACATCTATGCTCATGTTCCTTTTCAAATAAGCCAATTACATTTCCTGTGTGATCCAATTTGCAGGTACATGATAAGCAGCAGGTTAGAATGAAGAATAAATGGTTACTTTTAATAATGATCAGCACATCTGATGTGATAAATTATGATTAATGAGTAAATTAGCAGTGAATGATGTAAATGAATCTGCTTTGAAAACTAATTCTATAAAAAGATGCTAAAGGGTCGGTGCAGTTTCTTTCTTTCTTTCTTCTTCTTCTTCTTTCTTTTCTTTTTTTTTTTTTTTGTGAAAAACAGTGTCTGTTTAAAGAGCCTTGTGAGTATATTACCATTTAGAGGAAATATGAAAAAAGCCAATAAATATTGTGTCATTTGCCTACATCTTTACTGAATGAGACTGGGAGATTGCATGACTTTTCATCTGTTTCAGCATAAAGGCCTTTATCACTCTATTGAACGAAAACGGATATGCGGTCTGTGTATTTTGAATGCATAAGTAGCTAGTAAGCAAACCAGGAGGCTTAAAGTGGAAAATGAGTAAATATCTAGATGGTGCTGCTGATAACATGTTTTCGTTAAGAATGCATGACTCTGGCATAGGGAATGGTAGGAATGGCTTTACAGATTGTATCTAAGAGTGATTCAAGACCACTGGCTGCCTTTCTGAAATTTATATCACTAAACCAGTGGTTACTGTGAGCATCTTACACCAAAACAGATGGCCAGTCTTACTAAGCATGTCAATAGTTCAGAGAGGTTTTATGGTCCAGACACAGTGAATGTAGGGGATTGTTTGTTTTGGTCATAATATCCCATGGCTATATGTTACAAAAAAAAGTTACAGTGGTGAGGCCATACGACTTTTACTGCTGTCAAACAAGTGTTTATGACCAGGTATTAATATATCTTGACATAGGACACACTAGAAATTTATTTAACTGTTAAACGGAGTTCATATATAATCTCATCTCTACAAGATTTTTTTTAAAAAACAACTTTTTAAAAAGAATAAAATGAACTTCAGTGCCTTGACATTTTTAAATTGAAAATTATTTTTTTCTATAATGTTTAAATACTATTCTCAGTAGTTATGTTTTGTAAATTTTTTTTCTTCATCCTTTTCCTCTTTCTTCACTGGTCTATAAATGTTCACCACTGAGTATTTACCTTATACTCTGTTGTCCTAAGCAGAAATGTAAAAGGCAGGGTTAGGGAAGTATTTGAAGATGATTCTTTTTTAAGGGGGTAGATTTTCTGGTTTTCTCCTCAAAACCAGTCACTCTCTGACCTTCACCTTTTCTCTCTCCTGTTTAGCTCAAAGGGCTAAAAATTTGGCCAATGATAAAGTGAGAATTTTGAGCTTTTTCAGTAGTCTAGGTAATTGGATACTCTGAATATATTTTTTCCCATTTATGTACGAGTTATTTAAAAATGTATAAAAGTTTTAAAAACATACAATTTTTGATCAAATAGTTTTGCATATAGGAATGCATCGTATGTATTGAAATTTTACATGTAAGAATGAATCGCATATATGGATCTCACATATGTGCAAGGATATAATCATTAAAACATTTTTTATAATATAGAGAAATTAGAAATAGTCTGTTTAGTAGTAAATTAAAATATTGTCCATGTGCTTTATAATATAAAAACGATATTCTATTTAAAAACTTACTGACAAAGGATATATACCTTAAATAAAATGCAGACTACAAAATATAGTATAAGCTCTTTTTTATACGAATTATTAAATATTAAATGGGCATAGAAAAATTCTTAAAAGCTATTCATCAAGGTGATAACCATTAGGATGTTTAAAATTTCTTTTATTTGTTTTCTAATTTATGTATAATAAGTATATTGTTATGTATAATAGATAAGATCATTTTACTTAAATATGAAACGCAAAAAAAGAGCCAGAGAGATGGATAACAATGTGATAACAATGAGGTGGTGTGAATTCATAAAAAAGATGAAATTCATTGCATTGTTATACTTCATCTGAATTCAGTCCTAAGGTGGACATATGAATGTGTAATTTGGTTCTGCTACATTTTGCCAACTTGAACCCGGTATGGTTCTGTCAGCTCCCACCATGTCACATCACTGTTTTATGGTGTCAATGTGTATTACATAAAATTTGCATTCTGCAGCTGATTGATACTGTAAGTAAACATAATTCAAATAGAGGCACATTAATCATGTTTACAATATTACTATCCATCCGAAATACTCAAAAGGTGTATAGCCAAGGACGAGGGGGTGTAGAAACTTGGAGAGCCTTTTACCATGTGTGTATATGCAATGAACTCTTACTATGTGCCGGGAGCAATTAGGAGTTATGGGACTTCAGAGATGACCAGGTCACAGATGCTTCTCTCAAGGTTCAATTAATGTGAAGGGAGAGAAATACATGAGCATAAAATAACTGTAATAAAATATAGACTGTGCAAACTCATAAGAGAGATATAAAAAGAGATAAGAGATACAAGAAGAGAGAAAAGAAGAGTGGATTTCATTCAGATGGGTGGCTCAAAGAAGGCTTCACGATATTTAATGGGATTGAAAATGGAAGACTTCTATAAAATAAAAAATGTGGGAGAAAGCATTTTGTGCAAGGGAAAAGCATATACTAGGACACAGAGGCAGGGAATTTTAGTTTCTTGATGGGCAAAGGTAGAAACATTTGGAAAATACAGGTTGGCAGGAGCTTTGAAAGATCTTAAAGCCAAAGAAAATTTCTGGTTTTGACAGTGGTAAGCTACAAAATGCATTTATTTGTGTGTTTCTTTTGAATGGAAAAGAGCTTTAATCATAGATGCATTTTTAAAAAACTCAAAGAGTAACAAGGAGAGAGAAAAGAATCAGCAGTAATGTGTGATATTGATTGTAACAAGAAATACTTGAAGTGAACCCTCACCAGAGGGGAAAGTTCAGTTACTATGGTATCCTTAAATGATTCTCAAACCTGGCTGGACATAAGAGTCCTCTGGAAATTCATTACCCATCCCTACCCAATGATTTTCTTTTAATTCGTATGAAATGGAGTCTAAGTACCTATGGTTTTGTTTGTTTGCTTGTTTGTTTAAGGCTCTCAAGTGATTCTAATGTCCATCTTTACAGGAGAATCATGGTAATTGTTGCTGGATATGAAAAAAAGAGGCATGAGGCAGTAGTAGAAACAGAATCTGTAGGACTAAAAAGTGAGTGGTAGTGATGTGGAGAAGAAGACAAAGAAGATGTCAGGGCTGCAGGGTTGGGTGTTTGGAAGTGCCGTAAATAGAAATGGAAACAGTAAGAGAAGGAGGGTTGGGAAGGCAGATGGCATGGTGTGTTTCCATGAGAATGACTTTGGACACTGCCAGGTAATCTTTCAAGCGATTAGAAAGGAGGAGTCAACATTGACAAAAAGTTCAAGTGAGAGATATCTGTCCATTACATGCAATTTCTTCTTCCTATCCTTCTTCCCTTCCAGTTCCTCTCCTTTCTGTCAGTGTGTATATCAATCCTTTGTCAACTTGAATATTGATAGTTATTCAGAGGTGTAGACATCTGTCTACCCAATGGAGGGATGCTTCAGAGTCATTTTCAAAGCATTGCAAGTTGTAGCCTTAATATAGTTAGTGTTGTAGACACACCTAAAATATATCATTGGAATGCTCTGGAAAGGAAAAGGGGAATCGATGGCAAGAACATTGGTGGAGTATTTATCTTTATCCACCGCGAACAAATGTAATGTATACATTAAGTAGTGTAAAAGCATTCTACCCTACTAACCTTGGCATTTATGTGACCTGTTTATGAATTTTGTGTCATCAATTTTTTTTTTCTGCTGACTAGGCATCATAGTTCATTTATCCCTGATTTAAATTGGCTCCTGGAAATTAGAAGAACAATTTCAATAGACCTTTTGAATGAGCTTTTTCACTTAACAAGTGAATAATAATTGCTGTAATACAGCACAAAGTACTTGAGGAAACAGTATATATTTAATAGTTAACTAAAACGGATTTGGAAGTATACAATAAATTGAATTATCCCATATTGTCAATGCAGTGTCATTGTAACTTTCCGTCTTCCTGTTTGGCACAGTGAAAATATTGGGGCTTCACAATTAGATCAGAAGTCCATGACTCACTCATAACTTCAGTGAGCCTTCCTTCCTTTTTCCCATTTTTCCCTCTTTCCTTCCAAACCTTTGTAGTACTGTAAAGATTTCCGTGATTCTGTAAAATTGGAGGAATGCTGTCATCTTGCAGGACTGTGGAAAACGTTGCATGTGAGATGTAGAACAAATAGTCCACTGCATGGAATTCAGTAGAGATTAATTATTTCTTTATCCCATTTTGAAGTGTAGTGCTTCTTAAGTCAAATTTTAAGGCAGTAAGATTGAAGGACAGCATCATTGATGACTCAAAAAAAAATCTCTTTGACGTTGAAGGTCTATTCTGGCCATAGATATCAGACATGAAGCTATTCAGATCCATTGTGATAGGATAGATATTTCCAACAGCCCCAGTTTATGTAGAACATGTGCCATAGAAACCAGTCCAACCTGGTGTGTGCACCACACTTCTGCCTTCCTTATAGAGATGCGTCAACTTTGGGACCTTCCTCTTTTTTCTTTTCATGTGCCCCTGTAGTTTTGCTGATATCTCAGATACACTTTCCTTCCTCCATTCCTGCCCAGTAAAGATCAAATTAATCATAACAAAATTCATCATCCACTAAACTCTAGCCACTCTTTGTGCTTGTGGCAGTGGGAAGGAGTGTGTTGTGGCAGGAAGGGGCTATAAAACCCCAGGAGTCATTTACTTTCAGACCTGGCCCTTATCCTTAGAGCCTTAGAGCACCCCTGTTTCTTCTGCTATGCTCTGCATTGTTTACTCCACCGCAGAGGCCCTGTTCCTGAGCTTCCCTTCCTAATACTTACAGAGAAAGAAAAAGCAGGGATGAATTCCGCTGACAGTCTCATAAATTTTACAGACACCTTTTTGGGAGGCAGATTCTTAAGGACAGAACTACCTACATATTCCTACTGAACATTCCCTCATCCTCTGCCTTAGTATCATTAAATAGCATCATTAACCTTCCCCTTTCAAGATTTTAAGTACATTATTATGACAAATATCCCTTTAAAAACAGAACTCTCTATTTAAGAAAATGTTAATCAGCTGAAAGAAACAAAGCCAATTAGTTACATGCTGTTAGTTTTGTCCCTCATTCTTCATAATTCCTTGATGTCTATAGAAGCGGCTTATTCATTACAGTTAAATTAGACAAATGGCACTCTCATTGCTTCCCTTCACTTTTGTAGTATGTAGCCCTTTCTGTGAATTGGTTTCAAGTGATTCTCAGTTGGCCAATCAAGTTACTGCAAATCTGAGTTGTCTTTTTAACCTTTAAGGATTTCTCATAAATTCCTTTCTTGCATGGATGTTACTAGAAGATTTCAATGGTTCTCCCCCATTAATGTCTAGCTCTATCTAATATAGTGTACTAAGGGGAGAGTTTTGTCCTTGATAGAGCACTTTGTTAAGGATGGTCAAAGACAGCTTGCTGGTCTTGTTAGGATCTATCCAATTCATTTAATAACTGTTTGTTGGGCTAATCTCCTTGTCTTTAGAAAACCTAGCAACTTGAAACCTGATATGGCATATTACGATGATTATTAGATGCAAAGGTACTGTGTATTGGTTATATTTAAAGAAACAAACTAACCTCTTAGAAACAAAAATCATGCAGTTTGTGACTCCTCTTGAGCTGTGTAGGGAAGAATAATCTACCAGATTCCCAGAGCTGGTGTCTGTATCCTGAGAATGCATAATCTCTGAAAACAGCAAGTGAGCATGGCAGATATGTTTTAGAATATCAGCCCTGCCTCTGCTCTGACTCATATGCATGTTTAGCTTTTCTGTTTTCCATTTAGAAAACAGACTTTCTGGGCTTAACAGTAATTTGACCTCTGCAGTGCCCAGCATTAGTTTAATGAAAGGTCATACTCCTCACTTGTCAAAACCAGCTTGATCAGGAATGTATTTGCAAAGCACAGTGCTGGCAGGTTTAGGTGATAGCAGTAATAATGGAAGGGGGACTATATAAGTACTGGTGACTGTAAAGTTTTGCTTTTTTTTTTTAAGGAAAGATTAGAGTTTTCTTTTCTTTTTTTTTTTTTAAAGATTTTATTTATTTATTCACTAGAGACAGAGAGAAAGAGAGAGGCAGAGACACAGGCAGAGGGAGAAGCAGGCTCCATGCAGGAAGTGATGTGGGACTCCATCCTGGGACCCCCGGGATCACACCCTGGGCTGAAGGCAGACGCTCAACCGCTGAGCCACCCAGGCGTCCCAACTGTTAAGTTTTAATGTCTTTCTCTCCATCTTTAAACTCTTGATCTATTTAACTCTTTCTTTCTTGGGAGGGGGGGAGGGGAGGAGGGGGGGGGAGGAAGGGAGGGATTTTCTGGGATTCTTTCTTTCTCGTCTTTCTTGGGCGGAGGTTCTTCTTGAGTGCTTTCTTGAGGTCGGGATTTCTTTGGTTTTTCTTTATTCTTTTCTTTCTTTCTTTCTTTCTTTCTTTCTTTCTCTCCTTCCTTCCTTCCTTCCTTCCTTCCTTCCTTCCTTCCTTCCTTCCTTCCTTCCTTTCCTTCCTTTTTTACCAAGTGTAATATTTGGTGTATCTCTAAGTGCATCTCATGGGATAAACATAGGAATTTTGATTATTTAGACCTGAGGCTGTCATATTGTATGATTTTTTAGTAAAAGTCTTTGTTTTATGCTTTTATGTGGATTTTCTTCTCTTCCTATCTTCAGAGCCTGACTTAAATTTGGGTAATATCCATGACAAAAGAAGGGAGAAGATTCATTTAGTTTCTTTCAGTAAGCTGAGATATTAGAGAGGAGGAAGTGGAGCTATATATTTTTATACCCCTCTGAGAATAAACACTTTTACTTGCCTCAAGCAGCATTTGTTGGAGTTATTAAGTTTGGTCTTCTCTCTTTCTCATTTCTTTCCTTTGGCTGGCTGCCTCTCATTGACAGCATCAGTCTTAGAGATTGACCAGCCAAGATGATTATTTATGCAACAAACATGCTCACAGAGAGTGACTTTACTACATTATCTAGAAACTACACTGTATCATAGAGTGATGCTCTATGTCCTTTTTGTGGTTTGGATTTTGTGAGAAAATGTGGAAAAATTGACATCAGATCTCATAAGAAAGTCATGATTCTATTGTCTGTGAAGGCTAATGTCTTTTATATTAAAAAAAATTTTTAGAAAGCTCTGTGTACATGCACTTGATATACCTTTTTAAAAAAATGTGGTGTGATCAATTTCATTTCTTGCTTTCAAATAATATATTTAAGGACCCTTTTCAGTAAGTGTTTTTGCAGAATACTGTGTCACTACAGTGGTATTTAGTGGGATTTAAGAAAATAGTCCCAGATCTGAAGCAGATTCTGATTATTTTAATACATTTTCCACAGTTCAATATGTTAATTTCATTACTTGACCTTCTCTTCAAAAATAAAATCTTTATGGTAGCATTAGTGGTCATAACACTCACAGATTTGAATATTTGTGAATATTAGCATGAAGACTTCAGGTATGACCAGAAAATGAAGGTAAGCGAGAAACATAGCTGAACTCTGGAATGATAGTCACATCACCTCCCTAAGAATATGGGGGGATTTGCCTTCTGTACTTTCCATTTAGAAGTCAGATTTCTATGTTTAATAGTAATTTCACTCTTTAGTGTCCCCACTCACCAGGATTTAAGAAGCACTTGTTCTAGTAGCCATTTCCTATTTATTGATCTCCAATTTTTTTTTTGTGAATAAGAAATAGGATACTATCCCTTAAACAAAACAAAACTTGATGCAATAAGAATAGCATCCTATATTCTAGATTTACTTAATTTCTGATTAGTACATAGTCATTTTATATCATAGCCCTTTACCTCATTCACACATTCTTGCAAGAAATTTCAAAACGGAAGTTAAAGGAGAAAACAAGTTGTTAAGACTCATTTTCATTCAGGGTCAATGATTTTTTTAGCTGTACTTTGAAGAGGAAGGTTCCAAAAATGACAGTTATTATAGCGGTATAGCAATACAACACATTTTATTTTTCTAGGGAAATTCCCTAGGAATTTTAATTGCATGAGTATAATTTCCATATTAGATGCTGACAAGTGTGTGGTTATTATCAATTTGCATTGTTTGCAACAGCAGAATGAAAAACATAAACACTTCTAATATCATTTTTGTTTGTTTGTTTCCAGAAGAGTGACATCAGTGTACAGTGTTTTTTATTCTTCTCACTGTTAGTCATTTCAGATCATTTTAAGTACTTCCAGCAGTTCTGGTAATCATCTCATTTGTACTGCCACCCAAAGATGGTGCAGGATGTGATATCTAGTTAGGGATGTGGGAGCCCGCTTTCTTTCCTAGTATTCTTGAACAAACAGGGACCTGTGTTCTCACCAGTTCTGCTATCACCAAGTTGAATTTGTTGAGGTGGAGACTAATTTCCCAGCACTAACATTACAAAGATGCCTCTCCCACTCTTCTTTCTTTCTCTTGTCAGGGAGATAATACACTAAGCTAGAAAACATTAAAAGTGGAAGGCATCTCTAAAAAAAATTGATTTACATTTCATTTTTTTACAGTTAAGAAATAGGAAAGTTAGGGAGCTCTTGGCTGGCTCAGTCAGTTTATCTCCAGTTCTTGGTTTCAGCTCAGGTCATGGTCTTAGAGTTGTGAGATGGAGCCCCGTGTTGGGCTCTGCAGTAAGCACAGAATCTGCTTGAGATTCTCTCTCACTCTGCTTCTGCTCCTCTCTACTCCCATGCTCTCCCTTTCTCTCTCACGTTTGTGGTCTCTCAAATCAATCAATTAATAAAAAAAATTAATAGGAAAGTGAGGCATTTTTTCCCCTCAAGCTGAAACATATACTATGGTGGAGCTGAGATGGGAGTCTGGCTTCCCTGACTCTTGGAAAATCAAGATGAGAGTCAGAACACACCAGCAAGCCAGCAGGAGGATCATGTGGGAAACATGAAAACAAGGCAGAGAAAATAATGGGGATGAGAAAATAGTGATGAACTTTGTTTTTTTTTTCTTAAAATCTAAGGATTATTTTTAAATAAATGTTAGCTACAGTTGCTTAAAACTATTTTTCAATAACATTTAACTGAAAAAGAGTATGAGAGAAACTTTATAATAGGGATAAGAAAATGAAAAAGTAAGATGATTCTAAATTAAAAAATTCTAATTGCAGCATAGTTGCAAAAACTGAAGGATGTGAGAAAAATGTAAAGATGTAGGAAAAATAATGACTATACCTCCCCCCCCAAGTAGCAACAGTTTGTCCCATCTTTTTGGGGTGCATTTTCTTTACTATCTGATATCCCTTGTATTAATTGTGTCTGATGCTTTTGTTGTTTATCTTTGAATCGTAAGTATTTCTCACATAACACTATTTGTATGACTTGTATCATCATGCTGTAATACATTTCACTGTCAATTCCAATTTTATTTCATATTTAGGGTACTTATGGTCTTTGCTAAATAAATAGCATAATGAATATTTTTGTGCATAAATAACATCTCCATTTTATTTAAATCCATATGATAGATTTCTAGATCTAGAAATGCAGTATGGATAATAATTGGGTTTTGAAGAGAAAGGGTGAATGTTAGGAACATTTCAAGGAAGTAGAGAACATTTAAAAAGCCCCTAACTTCTAGCCTTTCACCTTTAGGATTCTTAAAGTCTACATCTTCCTTTACAGAAATTCCTTTTTTTCCTCCTATGATTTTGGGGACTTTTTGACTCATTTTTAATGCAAATTATGAAGTTAAGTTTTAAGTAAGACAGAGCACAGTATCTGGGCAAGGAGTCACTTTACCATTTTTCCCTATTTCTGTTTCTTGCCAAACCTTCTAATTCAGGGCTATATTTCTTGTCTCTTTAAAATTTCCTAGAATTTCTCTTAAATGTCACTAATTTTAATGGCTTAGCAGTGGCAGCACTGCTTTCTGGCAGCACCCTGATAATGGCATCAAAGCAAAGAGCTAAAATTTTACTCACTTTGATTGATGAGCTCATTTTGTTACAGAGGACAAATTGGATTTTTTTTTTATACTGGTAATAAAAATTAATGTGTGATGTTGCTTTTCGGATGTTATTGGATCTCTGCCTTAATACAGATTTCAGCAATAAAAACACTAGCGGATAACTTGACCAGAAAGTTACCTCCCTCCCCTTTAAACTACCCTTAAAAGTAAAGGTCCTTTTCTAATTTTCTTTATCCTGGTGTGTGCGTATATGTTTGTGCGCATTGGCCTCAATGAAGTCGAGGGCTGTAGGGGATGCAGTGGCAATGGGGATGGTGTGTGTTTCAATTTTCCATCTAATTGTGATGTTTATTTCTTGTTATTTCAGCACCTCCAAGGTTTACGAGAACTCCTGTTGACCAGACTGGGGTCTCTGGCGGAGTTGCCTCTTTCATTTGCCAAGCTACAGGAGACCCAAGACCTAAAATTGTCTGGAACAAAAAAGGAAAGAAAGTCAGCAATCAGAGATTTGAGGTATTAGGTCCATTGTTCTGTTTCTCTGGGGGAAAAGTGTATCTGCTGTATCTTTGGCTTATATATTACTTGCTTGTTTTACTCTAGTATGAAGTACCCTAATCACGGAGATATGGCAATCTTTTTGTTGCTTGTATTGGAAAACTTAGTTCTAAATGGCTTTTAGAAAAAGAGTTTGTGGGTTCAGGTGATTCCCTTTTGTATTTGATTGTACCAGGCTCCGTGTCTAACATCCATTTGTTAGCCTCATTATCAGACTGTTTCCCCTGAAGATTGCAGTATGGTAGTCTCACATCCTCCCACAACCAAGTCTAGAAGATGGGTGAAAGCTTCCTCTGCTGTCAGCTCTTACTGAGTTACTTGCTTATCCTTGGACTAGTGTATATGGACAACTTGATGGTACGAACCAACTAATTTAAGTTAATCAGAACCTACCTCTGGTGCTAGGAATGAGGTCAGTTCCATCCAACCCCACTCTTGGAATGGGGAAGCAGTATTTTCCCATCTGGGACTCACATGCCTCTTACAAGAAAGAAGGGGAATGGATGTTGGGCAGCAAATGAAGTTGCCCACAGCACCTCACACCTGTGTTTTACAAACACCATGAACTAAAATGAGAAGTTAGCTCCAGTAACTGGTCTCAGAACTACTCTGGAGGAACATACCAAGGTGATATTGCAGTTAATCCTTTGAGTAAATCACTCAAGAAAGCTGTGTGACTTGACAATGATGAAGCATAAAACAGATATTTTTGAGTGTTTTTAAGGAGACTAATGTTTCAGAAAGTTGCTTGTTTTGGAGGCGAAAAATCGGTAATAAGCTATGCAGAGAAAAATTGGAAGAAGCACACAATACAATGCCTGAAATTTAAGACATGAAGAGAATAGTTTGATTCTTAGAGAGTACAAATCTTCCAGTCTGCCCCAAATTGTAAAACTCACCTTCTCTTATCTGAGTTCCTGACATACTTCATGGCCTAAATCACAGTTTGGCAAAGGTAAGGCAATTTCTAGTTAAAAGAAACAGAGCAAGTACAAAATTCAGAACATTTTGATTTTACTCACTTTTTAAAAATCAGTTTTCACAGAGTAATAAATGGTCCAAGTACCTTATAAAGGGTATAATTAAGGGAGTGAATGGGTGATGGGCACTGGGGGTTATTCTGTATGTTAGTAAATTGAACACCAATAAAAAATAAATTTAAAAAAAAAAGAAAAAAAAAGGGTATAATTAATTACACTGGTAAAAGTAAAAATGTAGATTGTAGTTTACATATGATAACTTTAAAATTATGTTTGTTTGAAAATCAAATACCAACAGTGATTAAACATAAAAAACATCTTAATCTTTGAGAAATGTTTCCTATATCATGTGGAAAATGATGTGTGTGTGATCCTTACTACAAATTTATTTTAGTTTAGATGAAATTGAAATTTTTTTATCAAAGAGGTGTTTGACATCATACTTGCCTGGCAGTAGGTTCTTAACAAAATCTTGTAACAAAGATTAAATTATAATAGTAAGCATTTCAAAGCATGAGCTTTGCTCGTTACGTAATTCCTGATGAGAATCATATAAACAGTCAAGGAAAATTATTTTTACATGAGGCACGTGCATCAAGACGTGAGTCTTGGGTTGAGAATCCTTAAGATCTGTAATGTATTTTTTTTTTTTTTTGGTTTGCTAGTTTATAAAGGCTATGAGCGCTCTAAGACCTATTTTGCTGCTTGTATCTCCAGTGGCAAATACAATGCCTGGCATAGAGTAAGTAGGTAGAGCACAATCAGTACTGGGGATTAAAACTGGAAATTACAGCACTAGCATGTGTCATGTAGTATAGTGTTTGGTGAACGAGGATAGGTCTAACTGTGGCAAATAGTCCAGAAATGTAAACATACAGTGACACAAGTAATCAAACGTTGTTAAGAGGGTAGGTTCTAAGCCTTCTCATCACAGGAAGAAATCTTTTTTTCCTTTTTATTGTATCTATATGAAATAATGGATGTTAATTAAACCTGTTGTAATAATCATTTCACAATACATGTAAATCAAACCATCATGTTATATGCCTTAGACCTTGTACAGTGATGTTTGCCCATTATTTCTCAATAAAACTGGAAAAAACTTAAAATTCAAATTGGCATTAAGGATATTTAAACCTTTCTCTACATGAAGCCATGATATATATATATATATGTATATATATATCATGAGATACCTATATATCTATATAGATAGATAGATGTATGATTATGATATATTTGACAAAGATTCTAATAACTATGAAACTTTTTTCTCTCATCACACACAGTGGATTCATTCTAAAATATATGCTTAATAGAGCATTAATAGAGTTGCAAATAAATTGTAGTACTTTGGGAAGTGGGACACTTTGGCTGTCTCTGTGAATTTAAAGCATAAATAGAATGCAGAAAGTACCTAAGGTGGATATATTTTAAAAACATTCGATCTTTCTTCCATAGGTTGGCATAAACACATTTATGCACAAAATCTGGGATTGAGCAACCCAATAAATGTATTTGCAAGGTATTCTCAATTCATAATTTAGGCACATGGAACTCTTAGTCATAGGGAAATGCAAAAAACCTCACCAAAACCAGAAGGCAGCTGGAAGAACACATTGAGCAGCTGGAAGAACACAGCACAGTTCTAGAAAAGATGAGTAGAGGACTCCCACAGCTTCATAGCCATATTTATCAATCTCATCATCATCATCATTATCACCTTTTAAAGTAGTACTTGAATTAGCTGACAAATATCTAGGATTGCTAAGCTGTTTCAGAGTACAGTCCATAATGATAGTGAATTCAGGCTTACTCTTTAGGACATTAATTTTCTGCCCGGTGAAGCAAGCCTCCATTTTACAGCAAGAATGCCTCCAAAATGCAGAAAATGCTAAGCTAGAACAAATACTGGAATGATTTATAGCAAAATTAATGCATGCCATCAGTCTCTTGGGTTGTGAAAGCCATCTCGTTGGCTGCCTAAGTATTAGATTTATGCAGTTTCTCTTCATGGTTTGCTCATCTAAACTATTCAGGATGAAACACTTTAAAGAGCTGTCTGTGGTGGTATGCACTATGTCTTCACCTTACAATCCAATTATTGAGTAGACCCACAAATGTGTACATGCTGTCAGAGATAGAATAATTTGAGGTTATCCATTAGAGCAACAAGTCTCTGGCGAAATTACTAGGGTCAAATTGTCCTAGATACACATAATAGAATATTTTCACGAGTAGACTCTGGATGGTTTACAGTAGACTTTGCATTTGTAGTTGCATGTCTTTCCCTTTGCTCAGAAGAAGATTCCTTAAATTAAACGAGATACTCTGTTTCACCACTATGTATCAAAATTCAGTCTTAAAATGATGCTGTGTTTATTCTGAGCCTAAAGACTGCTTCACCACTGTATTAAGGTTTAGCTTAGAGGTAGACCATTGTAACAACACCTGTGACAGCTATTGTTTCCTCTAATAGGTAATAGAGTTTGACGATGGATCTGGATCAGTTCTCAGAATACAGCCCTTACGGACTCCGCGGGATGAGGCCATTTATGAATGTGTGGCCTCAAATAACGTGGGAGAAATAAGTGTATCCACTAGACTCACAGTTTTGCGTGGTAAGTACTCAAGTACAAAGTTGTAGCTTGTGTCATTTTTGAAATTCTGTATCCCTGATGTTCTTTTGTAGGACCACTAAAAAGATTAGAGTTGTCATGACGCTTAAATGGAAAATGAATTTAAATGCAATGTTTATAAGGGTGAAACTTTTAAACAGAGAGTGTGTGCCTTTTCTCATGGGTCTTGAAGAATGCTATCCAGGGAGGGAAAAGAAAATATCAGAGAAATGCTGAATTCCAATGCCAGAAAGCATCATGAATTTGGTAGAGTACCTAGAAAGGAAACAGGACGTGCTAGTCTTTTCATGTTAGTTAGCATTGTTTGTGTATGGATTTTTTTGTACCAGGATTGGCCATTACTTTTTACAGATTACCACAGTTGACACTGATGTTTTCAAATTAAAGGGGCATCCTCTACCTAAAGATGAGTTCCTCATAAATGGAGGAATTGAGGAAAGCAAAGGCACCTTTTGTTTCTACATAAAAATATGTTTTTATTTCATTCTTTTATATTTCTGGAACTAACATCTGTTAATGCAAAGTGAGTGAAAACAGTGTGTCTCCTTCTGTGTTTCCTGCTACATGGCTTATGCAGTTTGACCAAAGTCTGAGATGACTTTCCAAAACTCCAATATAGTGGGTCTGCTTTCTAGACTTTCTTTAGAATGGCAGTACTAGAGAATAAAGGCTGGTGATTAATAATACTAGGTTATGTATCTCTACATCAACATTTTGTGTTTTGTTTGTTCTTTGTGTTTTGCTTTGAACTTCACTTCACGATTCCACCACATACGAGAATAGACTTTCTTAAGATGAAGGGAAGTGGAAAAGAGGGATCAAAATTTCATTACCACAGAGGAATATAACATGGATTAAGATAATTTGTTGTCCACTCTGTGTTTCCCATTGTGGGATGTATTTACTTTGTATGTTTTATAAAATAAAAAACATTTCCTTCTATATCTTTGATAATCTTTGATTACCAAAATCACTTAGTTAATCCAAGAAGCCTAGAAATTGAGATTATTTACTTACATATCTTAAAATATGTCTCAAATAATGTAGATATCTTACTAAATATCAGGAGAAATACTGAACAACTGGATATAGATATTTTAAATGCATGTAACAAAATGATGCTTAAAAACAAATAAATCAGATTTGAGCTACATTTCTATCCATTATGAGAAGCTATGTTTATACACAAAATTCACATACTCCTGTAAACACATTGAGATGTTGATAAAATATCTGCAAATAAACTAAATGCATGGTTAGGCTGGCAAATGAGGAAGAAGTTTCCAGGTGCTAAAAAACAAAGAGAAAATCTCCAGAGAATAGACAATAATAACCAAAAGGACTATATGTTTTAGGGCTGAGTTTTAGATCTGCAACAACACATAGGCCTATATAAAATAAAATGCAAGTAGGAAGAGCTAGACCAGCTTTTTGCATAAAGGTAAGAATTCTAGCACTGCTATAGTGGAACACTCAGAACCTAGAAGTGAACACAAAAACTGGTCAGATAACAGTGACTCTCACAGAGTGTGGAACAGGCCGCCATGTAAGTACTCAGCCCACAGAGATGCCCCCACAATTCAGGGTATGCAACCCCAGAGAAGGTCATTCATACCCAGGTGGGCTTGTAACTACCAATTCTAAAGCTTTCATGCAAGTTCTAATTCATGAAGGACAGTGAGCCCAATCAAGGAGAGTAGAACTCATAGTCTCTGAACTATAGATAATTGAACCACATGACTGGGTTTGGAAATAAATGTATTTTAAATGTATGAAAAGGTAATAGAAAGCTTGAAACCTCTCAGGCAAGAATAAGATATTAAGGGGGAAAAAAAAGAGCAGATGGGAGTTAGAGTCAGATTTTAGAATTGGAAGGAATCTTAGAGACTATGTTTATAAAGACTATAATATGTACCTCAAATTGCATGCACATTTCTGTGTACATGTACATATATATACACGTACATTTACATGTACATTTACATTTTATGTACATTTATATACATATATGTACATTTACATGTACATTTAAATTACATGTACATTTGTGTGTACATGTATATATATATTCCATGTTCACTCAGACTTAGCAGGATATATATATCCATGTTCACTCAGACTTAGCAGGTCTGAAAATTGTAGAATAGTTTCTTCAGGTGAACAGTTGAAGCAAACTCAGACTTATTTGTTGATCTTTTAAAATTTAAATCTTCATTTCTTCACCTAGTTTAGAACTAATGCTATATATAGACATTATGTTACAAAGGTACAATAAAATAAAATTTATCAAACACTTTTTTTTAACCTTCTAACTTTCATGAATTCACTCTTTACAAAGGAATAGTGACAATCATTTGGCTTGATTTAATCTTTATGCATTGATGAAGAGATTAGCAAAAACTTGGGAGGAAAATAATCACTTTACTTAGACTTTCACATGGATTTATGTTTTCCTGCCTCCCAATCTGATTAGGGTCCCCTGTTTCATCTACTTTTACTCAAGAGCTCCCCCATAAAATAAATACACGTGAGAATTTTTATATGATCTTGACTTTCTGTGTGCATAGCTGTCATATGTGAATATATTTGTATGAAATTTATGATTCTAGTAAAGATAGTAAAACCTTTTTTTAAGACTATGTTTAGTAATTTTGGAAATGTTTCATGAGAAAAACACAAAGGTATTTTAGAAAATGGAAAAGTAGTCTAAACATAACTTAGAATACTTTTCATATATCCCTGTGGGATAAAATAAATGGGTTGGGAATTATCTTTATTCCCTTTAGAGCTACCTCCTTGTTTAAAATTTCTAAATAACTATAATGCTCTTAAGAATAGTCTTGAAAAAAATTCCATTAGTAAAATCAGATTTGAAGCTTATGAACATGGTGAAGAGTTAATTAAAATGAATGTGAAGAATTTCATACTATACTTGGTGAGTTCTGTGCCCATTTTAAGTTCCCTTGCTTTTGCAGATCACCTTGGCAGATGCTCAAGCTCTGTGCTCTACCGTTGGTGAAACTGCCGTACACTTTGAGCCAGGGCCTCACATCAGATGCCCATTTCATCCACATGGGTCATTTACTTTTTCCTTACTTTGCTGACAATGCCAAAAATGTGCCAACTGTCATCATGGGTTTTGTCTAAGTAGACTGGATGGAGATCACTAATTTATTTCACACAGGCTACTAGAGAACCTAATTAATTGGAGATTTAAACATCTGAACTGTATGGCTAATGCAGAAGACATTGAAATAATACTCTGACCACCCATGTGCATTAAAGGGAGTATTTCAGGGGAAACTTTCCCTCTGTAGCTCTCTTCAAATTACCATAGCTCTGAAAAACTGTTTTCATAAGGAAGGATAACCACAAGCTCAGGCTGAGCATGCCGTGGAATGAGATATTTAGGCAATTACCACTTATGCACTGTGCACTGTAGTTCTTAGTAGAAGTAGTAGGAGAATGGGGAGTGGAATGCAGCACTTGTGGCCTCCAGGTCATATTTTATTTTTTTGGCTGCCCTGCCTATGGAAACCAGCAAAAACCAGCTCCCTCATTCTGCAGTACTAGGATGCTGATGTATCTCTTGTACACGTGTTTTCCCTCTTGAGCAGAACTTTAAGTGAAGGCTTCGATGTCACTGAGAGGTTATAAAGAGCTGACACTTGCCTAATTGTAGAATTTGAAGGTCTTTAGATTACAAATTAGGCTTTGAAGGGCACAAGTAGAACCAGAGAGGGTGCCTTAAGAAAAGGATCATTATCTGGATGGGTTTAGTTCTTTCTGAATCTTTGGTTTACTGGTCATAATTTCTTACTAACCAAAGGTTGTCAGGGGGAAATCATGTAGTATAAATTATATAATGATAACTAGGAATGAAAATGTTCTCTCGGGTACGTGGTATCAGCCCCTGGGCAGGGGGAAGGGGGAAATGAGATTTTGCCAATTTTGCATCCAACTGTCTAACTAAATGTCATGTTTCTTTTTTTAAAAGAGATTTTATTTATTTATTCATGAGAGACAGAGACAGAGACAGAGACAGAGATACAGGCAGAGGGAGAAGCAAGCTCCATCCAGGGAGCCGGATGTGAGACTCGATCCTGGGTCTCCAGGATCATGCCCTGGGCTGAAGGCGGCACTAAACCACTGTGAGCCAATCGGGCTGCCCCGTGTTTCTTGAATGTAGACATTTTTCAAGCAGTATTCAGAAAATATTCATATTATTGTCATCCAACACAGCATGTAATACATTATTTATTTAAGTTTAGCAGATTATTTTTGAAGATTTGTCCATTCCCAAATAGCACTACCCCCAAAACTACCACCAGCACTACCGCAACAAAACAGGGCATAATATATAACACTGTCACTCTCACCTACCTATTGGAAACTTGCTTTCTCGTAGAACACATATAAATTAAAATTATTGCCTAAAAAGATAACCAAATGTGAGATAATTTCATCACCTAGTTTTGCAGGTGTATTTTATGAAATTATGTTTGTGTTTACTCTGCACAAGTGCATCTTATTTTATGAATGGTCACCATCAAGACATAAGACAATATACAAAGTTCCTAAGTCTTGGTCACAGGTATTACAGGTCCAGCTCTCACTCTGTCCCAAAATAGTTGTGGCATCTTGAGCAAATGTGTTAACTTCCCTACTTCCCTATTCTTCTTCTTCTTCATTATCTTCACGAGCACAGAGAAGCAAAGACATCCGCCTGGATCACTGAGATCTCTTTTCTCTAGCTTCCTGTACTTCGGTAACATGCCTATTTGAGCAGCCACCTCTTGCGAGGTGGAAAAAATATGCTCCCTGAAGGTGACTGTAACTGAGATAGTAAAACACCAGTGAGCAGTTGGGTGAGACAGAGAAGGCATCTCATTGGGAAATGGAGAGAAATGTTTGCATAATATGTCGGTTTCAAAAAATGTAAGCCATTATAGCAGTTGTTAAAAAAAGAAAACAACAACTTTTACAATCTTTCAGGGAGAAGGCAGTCGACTATCTCCACCATTGTGCAGTACCCTGTGATCAGAATTAGCATGTTCATTACAGTCTCATTTTATTAATGCCTCTTTTTGAAGATGAACACAGTTGTCCCCGCTGTGAAAATGGTACTTTGCTGTTTATGTTCTAAAGTGGTCTCGGCTGGGGATCCAGGCTAGGAACATTAAAGAACAAAGCACAGCTGCTTGACTGTCAACACAAAAGGATTTTTATGAAAGACTGAAACAAAAGGAAGGGTGGCCAACACAGAACAAACTTGCTGACAATTATGGTACTGAGTGAAGATGACTTGAAAAGGCTTATAAAATAGTTGAGTAGTTGGAATAAATTGATAACAACATGGTAAAGCCTTTCTGTGTACTCCACTGCCTTACGGAGCCACATAACTACTCAGAAACGTCTGAGTTTCGGTAGTGTGATCTTGAGTACTTAAAAATAACTGTTCTTTACATATTAGTGTTCATCAAGGCAGGAGCCCACGTGCACAGGTCCATGGGAGACTGTTGTAAGCAAAGACATGAAAACTGATAATATGGGGGGGGGGGGAAGTACACTTGTGAGCTGAGGTTTTTTCCTGTTTCCTTATGATCAGTCTTTTAAAGACCATTCTGTTGGTGATGGATGTTGCGTTCTTTGAATCATTATCACTAGTTTTTCCACACTGGGATTATATCTTAAAGGACACAGAGAGAATGGCTGCACTTGTAAATCATTGCATCTAAGTGATAAAATTTTTTCTTCTTTTGGCTTCCGATTATCTTTAACAATTTTAAAATGAATATTAAGTCATGTGAGTATTTGCTATAGATTGACTATTAGTGGCACTGTGGAAATGTCGATTTGGGAGGGAATTTGGCTTACTTAGCCTCATCTCTTATTTTTGATATAAGAAACTAAAGTCTAAAGAGTTTGAAATGATTTGTTTTCTTGGTCATACAGCTGAGATTTTCTTTGGGTTTCACCCAGTCAGAAATAATCCCTGCCCTATTATGTTGTGACAATGTATTCTAGCCCTTGGGTTATTTACTTTTGGTGTATTTATAAAAGATATTTTCCTGGAAGAATACAATATTCTTTCAGCTGATCAGCTACAGACAAGTATGACATGAAAGACAACAGTGCTAATGTGCCATGGGTGTGCAAAGTGTGGAAAAATCCTACCTTGATGATGCATAAATAAGAAATTGCTAAATATTTGGCAGTAGATACAAGTGGGTTCTCCAGAGAGAAGAATGAGTGTATGTATATACATACCTAAACACACACACACACACACACACACACACACACACATATATATATATATATGATTTATTATAAGGAGATGGTTCATACTATTAAGAAGTCTCTCCCAAGATCTGCAGAATAAGTAGGTAAGCTGGAGGCCTCAGAGCTGATGATATAGTCTAAAAGTAGGCAGGCTTGAAACTCAGGAAGAGCCAAGGTTTCAGGATGAGCCTGAAGACAGGAATAAGCTAGTGTCTCATTTGGAAGGCAATTAAGCAGGAGGAATTCTCTTAGTGAGAGGAGGGTCATCCTTTTTATTCTATTCAGATCTTCAACTGATTGCATGAGATCCACTCATATTAGGATAGGCAATCTTCTTTACTGGCTCTATTGATTTAAATCTTAACCTCATCCAAACCCCTTACAGTAACATTCAGGGTAAGCTTGGGCTAAATATCTGGACATCTTATGGCCCATTCAAGGTGACACATGAAATTAACCATCACAAGTGGGTATAAACTATAGTACCTCGAATAGAGTAGAAGTAAAAAAGAGTAATAGAAGAAAATGAGGTTGGGACATGCTTCATTGGCTAAAGAGAGCAAACTACACAAGCAGGAAATCATGTGACTAAGTTAACATAAACGGTCTCTATATGAGTTGAAATTTGCAGAGGTTTGCTAAAATACTTAAAGTAATATAGCATACAATTGACAATCCTTTATGTATAATTGATGTTTATACTGTAAAACTGAATATTTAGTTGACTTTCATTGATAAAACTTGAACAATTAAAAAAATAAAATTTCTGGCTTTCAAAATTAGTTTTATTTTAAGCTACTAATTAAGATGTAGTTTTAAAAGTTGTGCATGCATAATTTATTGGGATTTAGGGCATACATATAGCATATGCCCCGTCTAGGGTTTAATTATCAAAATCCTAATTACATGTCTCCTTAAAAGAGCATGTAACTTACTTTATATTATTAAAAACAATGACTTATGAGTTAATGCTACATTAAATATAAGTATGATGGCATGCATCCTAATTTTCTTAATATACTTTATTAAATAACAGGAAATTTTATTTATTTTTTTAGTTTTATTTTATTCATTTTTTAGTTTTTTTGTATATTTTTTATTGGACTTCCATTTGCCAATATATAGCATATCACCCAGTGCTCTTGCTGTCAAGTACCCCCCTCACTGCCCATCACTCAGTCACCCCAACCCCCCGCCCACCTCCCTTTCCACTATCCCTTGTTCGTTTCCCAGAGTTAGGAGTCTCTCATGTTCTGTCTCCCTCTCTGATATTTCCCACTCATTTTCTCTCCTTTCCCCTTTAATCCCTTTCACTATTTTTTATATTTCCCAAATGAATGAAACCATATAATGTCTGATCTTCTCCGATTGACTCACTTCACTCAGCATAATGCCCTCCAGTTCTATCCACGTTGAAGAAAATGGTGGTTATTTGTCATTTCTAATGGCTGAGTAATATTCCATTGTATACATAGACCACATCTTCTTTATCCATTCATCTTTCGATGGACACCGAGGCTCCTTCCACAGTTTGGCTGCTGTGGACATTGCTGCTATAAACATTGGGGGTGCAGGCGTCCTGCCATTTCACTGCATCTGTATCTTTGGGGTAAATCCCCAACAGTGCAATTGCTGGGTCAAAGGGTAGCTCTATTTTTAACTCTTTGAGGAACCTCCACACAGTTTTCCAGAGTGGCTGTACCAGTTCACATTCTCACCAACAGTGCAAGAGGGTTCCCCTTTCTTCACATCCTCTCCAGCATTTGTTTCCTGTCTTGTTAATGTTCATCATTCTCACTGGTGTGAGGTGGTATCTCATTGTGGTTTTGATTTGTATTTCCTTGATGGCAAGTGATGCGGAGCATTTTCTCATGTGCTTGTTGGCCATGTCTGTGTCTTCTTTGGTGAAATTTCTGTTCATGTCTTTTGCCCATTTCATGATTGGATTGTTTGTTTCTTTGGTGTTGAGTTTAATAAGTTCTTTATATATCTTGGATACTAGCCTTTATCTGATAGGTCATTTGCAAATATCTTCTCCCATTCTGTAGGTTGTCTTTTAGTTTTGTTGACTGTTTCTTTTGCTGTGCAGAAGATTTTTATCTTGATGAAGTCCCAATAGTTCATTTTCGCTTTTGTTTCCCTTGCCTTCATAGATGTATCTTGCAAGAAGTTGCTGTGGCCAAGTTCAAAAAGGGTGTTGCCTGTGTTCTCCTCTAGGATTTTGATGGATTCTAAATAATAGGAAATTTAAAAAACTATTTTATCGGTGGTCTTTCTAAATGAAATTGTGTTTTAATTTATATGTCAAAACATTTCATGCTCTTGATTTTTAAACTTCATCCTTGCATTAAATACATATTTTCACACAATGAGTTTTTTCCTAACTAATAAATGTAGACCACCAAGTATAGCCCTGTTAATTTGTTTCTCATATTTGATGATATGTGTGTTAGGATGATAGATTTGATACTAGTTTGTGTTTTCCCAGAAGAGATCCTACATTTTAAAAAGTATAATGCCAAAAGAGCTGTTTAAAGAATGAAACTGGATCATGAGTGAGACTAGCAAAACAATATTAGCAGTTTTCAATTGACATGCACGTACTTTTTGTTTGTGTGTTTGTTTAATTCCTTGGGTATCCATGGATCTATCATTTACCAGATAAGTAGATAATCATTTATGGTAAAAAATTTTATGGCTCTTAATAAAATTAGTTATAAATTGTCAGTACTTACACATTATATAGTTAAACCAAAAATTTTGTTGGGGAGGTATATTTGTGTACATATATATGTGCATGTGTTTTTTCTACATGCAATATAGTGTATGTATGGCCTGTTTAATTTGCCTCATAGCACTTTTCACTATGTGAAATTATACTTCAGTTCTTAAAACTTTTATTTTATGTATCCTTCACCCTTTTGTGTATAAGCTCCATTGCATTTCTCTCTGGCCTAGAAATAATCCTAGCATTTCCTGGGCACCCAACAAATATTTGTGGAATGAGTGTATACATTTAAAAAGGGATATAGAGATGGTTGTGTAAACACATATGAGGCAGTAAGAGGCCATTTGGGCGGTAACTGAGATCATTATTCCCATGGACACTGTAGGATGAAGGTGAATTTGAGAACCAGAAAATCAAGACAGAAGACAGACAGAAAGGGGACTACCATGGAAACGGAGTATGGTTTGTAGCTAGATAGGCATGGGTTTATATCAAGAGTCCACTGTTTCTGACTCTATGGGATTAGACACGTTACGTGAGTCTAAACTTGAGGGTCCTCATCTTTAAAGTGTAGGATAAATCCTAGCTATATTTTAGGGTTGACTTTAGAAGTTAATGACGTAAATATGTAAAACATGTGGTGCAGTGATTAAAATATAAAAGTTGCTGAAAAATAGTAATTTTTTTCCTTCTCCTTTTATCGTCCATTTGAAGCTGAGCTGTTTAGTTTAGTCCTCTTGCCCACTGTTCAATCTCCAGCATCTAAGACAGTGCCTGGCACATAGTAATTAAAAAAACTGTTCATTAAGTGAATGCATGGCTATGACTATGGAAAGGGAGGATCAATAATCCTGGAAAAGAAGTGTGCAATGGCTTTATAACACATTGCTTACCACAAATAAATGAAAATTGGCTTTGCACATGGAAATAAGCAAAAACTACATGTGTGTTACCAAGTTATTTGGAATGACTAAAGATCATGTATTGGCACAATGATCTCTAATATGCAATATCAAGAAGTTTAGCTTCATTTTTTTCCTTCTTACACTTGTGCTTAATATTGTATTAACACATAGTTCTATAGTCTTCAGGTACATTAGTACCTAGTAGGCAATTGCGTAGACTGCTTCTGTCAGAGTAGGGTCATATTTAAAATATAACCTCAGTTCTATTACATCTGGACTATACAAAGTCACAGAATAGATAAAAACTTATAATTGTTTTTAATGTCTGCAAAAACGCAGCATCATTATGTTATATATTTTAGAGGAAGGAAGAAAATTTCATACATCAAGACACTGGGATGGCACAGTTGGTTAAGCATCCGACTCGGATTCAGCTCAGGTCATGATCTCAGAGTTCCTGAGATTGAGCCCTGCATTAAGCTCTGCACTCAGCACAGAGTTGGCTTGGGATTCTCTCCTTCTCCCTCTACCCCTCACCCTATTGGAGCTCTCTTTTTTTCTCTCTCTCTCAAATAAAATAAATAAATAAAATCTTTAAAAAAAAGTCTCCTATATCATGTCAGTATTTAAAGAGATAATAGAAAAGATATTTTGTTGCTTAGTTTTGTTTTTGTCTTTTAGATTCCACTTTTGGCATAGCAGGTGATAGAAAGTGTGGTTATGAGTTCAGGTTCTGCTAGCAAGCAGGTCTGAATTCAAATCTTGACTCCATTATTTGCTCTGTTGCTATGTACACACTTCTCAACCTCTCTGAACTTCAGCTTGTTTATTTGTCAAATGGAGATAATAAGAAAAATTGCTACCTAAACTTGAAAGATCACAGATGATCCACATAAAGCTTTTTAGCAAAGTGCTAGGCCCTCAGTAAATGTGAGTCATTGTGAATATCATTATCTTCACCAATATTATTACTACCAGTACTATTATTATAATTATCAATAAATAATTTTAAATTATTTTGATTAAAGATCACTGCCATATGTGTGAAGCAAAATTTTCTGGTGCAAGCAGAACCAATTTTCTAAGTCTAGAAAGACATATAATTTTATAGTCAGTAAGTCGGGCTGCCTTGTCCACTAAATAATCCTTTAGTCTAGATGGGTGAGCCACCAATTGACTACTTTGGCTCCACAGTCTTTTTTTTTTTTTTTTTTTAAGTCAGTGGGTTTTTTTTTTTTATTTTCTTATTTTTTTATTTTAAAGATTTTATGTATTTATTAGAGACACAAAGAGACAGAGAGAGAGAGGCAGAGACACAGGCAGAGGGAGAAGTAGGCTCCATGTAGAGAGCCCGACATAGGACTCGATCCGGGGTCTCCAGGATCAGGCCCTGGACTGAAGGCTGCGCTAAACCGCTGAGCCACCAGGGCTGCCCCTCCACAGAGTGTTTGAATTTGAATGTCATTCATTCCCTTATAAGTGATTGAGGAGTATAATTTGGAGAAATGAAGTGAAGCTTTTCTTTCATCCTACACAGAGTTATCTTCATGCTTAGACTGGACATTTCGAGAGGGCAGGGCTTTGTTTTGCCCAAGATTGAGCACACAGTGCCATGCTTGACACATTATAAATTTTCAGTAAATATTTGTTGATTGAGTGAACAAATGACAAGTTTAATAAAGAATTTCTAAATGTTTTGTTTTCTTCCAGAACTACTTTATCTTGGGTTTTATTTTAAAAAACTCAGAAATAAAAAAAATAAAAATAAAAAAATAAAAAACTCAGAAATAATTGAATATGTATATGTTTCTTCCACATTAGAATAAGCACACAGTGCATGAAAAGCAATTTGTATTACTCATTAAATTATTGATTTGATGATATAGTTCCCCCTCATCCCAGGGATTATATTAAGGGCTGGGCATAAAAAGATAGAAAAGACTTTACTACCACCTGCCTTCAAGGAAGCTACAATCTCTTGACAAGGAACCATAATTTTAGTTATAATGACAAGGCAGTTATACATATAATACTGTGGTTGGGGATAATGAAGTCTATTTTTAGAAGTGTGTTCACAGGAATTCAGCTTATACCTTTCTAAGCTAGTCCCTGCATAAGAATTTATGTTTCCTTGAGTATCCCATCAATATGACAGTAAGGTTTGTTGAAATGTAAGATGTGTTTGACATATGAGGCCTCAAGTGACAGAAAAATTAAACTCACCTTTTTTTTCTGATGAATAAAAATGTTCTGAGGGAAAATTATATTTTATTCATAGGATGATTGGGGATATACTTTGCTTGAGTTTTGAGAAAATATGATGCAATAAAAAAAACTTAAGTCATTACCTTCAAAGTAATATTCCCATTTGTTTCTCTCTCAACTAATAGTAAAAGGGATTTTTATGGCTGCATTTACCATTTTTTATGACTCCTTTTTGCTCTAGGTGGAGATGACAAAGCATACCTAACTATGAAATGATTTTAATAAAATATCTTAAAACATTTTCTCCTTCAAAAGACTTCATTAAACAAAATTGATTTTCATAATAAAATATTTATTTATTAAAAAGATGGGAGGTGAGATGTTTTTACCCTTGAGGAAAAGTCATTAGCATATACTCCAAAACAGGAACATTCTTAGATACATTGCTTCCTAAGGCAACTTGGGTTGGAGCCCTGTACCCTAAAGGATCTTCTGTTTACACTCAGCGTTTATGCATGTCATTATATCTTATGATGACAGATCTGAATTTCCAGATATTGCAAAGCCTATTATAAACTGACATCAAGTGCTGGAGCTGATTTATTGGGGGGTCCTGTTAATCTTTGTGGCAAAGATGCATTAATAAAGTTAGCATTCAATTGGCTCAACAGCAAATGGAATTCCCTCATCTCAGTTTACAAACAGATAAATCATTGCCTAGCAGAAAGAGTCCACTCTGACTTATTTTTCACAATAATTTACCATAAACCCATGACAAAGAGCCAAGGAGGAGGTTTAATGCTAGCCAGAAGGACTGGGGTTTTGCCCAGAAAAACTGGAGCTTGGGTTAATCTTGTCCTAGTTCCCTATCAACATGTTTAAAATATGGCTCTGATAATTTAAAAAGAAACAAGATTATGTTAACATATGTTTCAAACAAGCCCGATTACATGCAGACAGAATTGATCAGGCTCGGGAGCCTTTCTTCTTATATGCTTCAGTGATAAATTCTTGGTCAAAGACCCCTACCAAACTATCAACTGTTTTCTGATGCCAGAAAATCTATCGGGAATGGTAGAGGGGAAGTAATCTGACATGGAATTGAGGTAGAGACAGATTTATCCCTGTAGCTAAGGAAGCTTCAGTGTCAAGGCTTTTGCTTGCACAATGCCTATCAAAGCCCTGGGAGGGCCCAGGAGTATTCAGTTGATTAAATGTGTTTTTTTTTTTTTTTCCTAAAATTTGTGAAAGTAGTATTTTTGCTTTCATTTTCATAAAGTAGGTCTCTAAAATTTTATAAACTTCAGACTTTACAAAATCTGTCTCTATCACTGAGATAACACCAAGGGAAAGAAGATCTGCTTTCTGTTTTATATTAATAAAAAAAAATGTCCACACGAATGCACAGATGTGAGTCTAACATGGAAGAGCTAATGTCTTTCTTGACTCATCCTCCATTATGATTAGCATTGGAATTAAAAGGATTTGCCCGATGTTTATAATCCTGAGTCCCTAAGTTTATGAAGAATATCTTAGCTTGGTTTTCTTCCTCTTCTGTTTAACATACAGTAGTACTTATGCAATGAGTGCAGTACTGCTCTATCCCAGAACAGTGGGCTGTGCACTCTTCGTAGGCATTCTGAGTAGTAACCAAACTTAATCTAGATGCTCTTATTCCTCCATTCTATTTGTTTTTTTTTATTTTATTTATTTATTTATTTATTTTTATTTTTTTTATTTTTATTTATTTTTTTTTATTATTCCTCCATTCTAAAAGGCTGTTTTTTCCCATTGCTTCTTCCATGGAATATCACCACCACTACCATCACTGAGACAAAAATTATATTTTCTGCAAGACACTATGTATACATTATCTTAATATAATCTAGTTCTAACGTTTGGTGTTATTACTTACTAAAATTTAGCAGATGGATTTCTGAGCTTATTCTCTGTGAATATATAGTCTGTGAATATATATATATAGTCTTTTCTGTCAAAGAAGAGATGAAGAGAAGTGCAGAAGTGGTGGGGGTCTGCTTCCTTCAAGGTTTCTTCTGTAAAATGAATATTTAAAAGATCTTCAGATTCCCCTTCTCAATATTGGATGGAGAAAGAAAGAGTGGAAGAGAAGAAGGAAGGAAGGAAGGAAGGAAGGAAGGAAGGAAGGAAGGAAGGAAGGAAGGCGAAGAATAACAGAAGAAGAAAAGAAAGACACTGAAACCGAAATACAGAAACCAAGAACAGAAAAAACGAAAGAAATAAACCTGCACCGCACTGAACGACGAAACGCCCGCAGAAACCTAAGAATCCCGAACGAAGAAAGAAAGAAAGAAAAAAGAAAAAAGGAAGGAAAGGGGAGAAAAAAGATTCCTACAGAATTAATAATCACCAAGCATGTAAGTCAGTCTGGGGATGTGTGAATTTTAGTATATAAGCATTCCCTCTATTAGATCCAGAAGATCCTTAACTCTGAAAGAGAAGACAGCTTAGTACATGATGACTACCAAGGGAGGTTCCCAGTTCACAGGAACCAAAGTTCAGAAGTTGCTTGACCGAAATCTCTTAGTATTAAATGTGATTTATTAAGGAGGTTTTCTGACTCCAAATCCCATTCTCTGGTCACTCCCCATCTTATGTTGTCTTTTAGTTGCAAAGGGTACAGTTGAGTGTAAAGAGACATGGATGAATAAGAGAGATTAGGTGTTGTTGTTGTTGTTGTTCCCTAGTAGAGGAATGAGAATGTGTGAAAAATATCTTAATAATAGTGAGAGGGGCCACTGGATTGGTTGTTTAGGGGCATTTTGTCATAATCTTTGAACTTCTTCTTAACAAAGGTAGAAAGAGAGCTCTGAGAATAGGAGAGGGTGGGATGGTGTGGAATAAAGAGATGGACGCAAAGAAAATGCATTAAAACATGTGCAGTTTAAGGAAGACTTCAGGACCCCCAACAGGCTGATTTCAAGAGTGCTTCCTAAATGTCTGTCTTGTCTAACCACAGGAAATTAGAAGGTAAGCACTGGTCATGTCAGTTGTTGGAACTGAGTTGACTTTCCCTTTAAAACCTCTGGTTGATAGAGATTACCAAGATCCCTTACCACCAGTCTAATAATCTCACAAGAAAATAGTTCTCCGTCACTAAGAAAATTTTTCAGAGAATCTCTGAGCACCATTCATGACTTTGTAAACAATATATTTTCATGAAAATGAAAAGCTCAACATCAGTTTTGTTTGTTCTTATTCAATATTATCAGTTATTAGAATTGCTGAGCTAATTGGAAAATACCAAGACCTTTGTATTTATAGTCTTTATTCAGTCTTTATCAGAGAATCAGAGGCATGGTAATCTCTTTTTCAGAGCTCAACTATCTTACCATTAGGGGAAAATATTCTCTTTGCTATACCCCACAGAGGGCTATTTTGTGAAGGAAGTGTTCTTTCACTGTCTGTCTTGAACAGCGGTTGGTGGAAGCTTTACATGTCTTACTGTTGAGGAGGTGACTTTAAATTCTTATTTTAGGTAAAAGCATCTGCAAATTAAGACTGCAGAAAGCAGCAGTAAGAAGATCCTCACAGTTCTACTCAGTTGGACAATTCTTCATTACACTGACAATTTAATTGGGTGTAAAAAGAAATGGCAATTTAAAATCAAGGTCTTTAAGTGGGACAACCTACCAGTTTCAGAGTTAGTATTTTTAAAAAAATCAACAAGACTCAAAAAAAGTACATCTTTAGTCCTCTAGTTAGTTATTTCCTATTGAGTATGTTCTGTGCTGAAATTACCCCATTAGATGTGCCTTTTAATGGCAACTTTTGCAAAAGAGTTTGAAGATGGAGAGCAGAAGAAATTGAATTCACCTTTTTATGCAGGCATGAAGACACACATAGAAATGCTTCCTCTTATGAAAGTTTATTCACTCAGTTTATTATTATTTTGGTGCTTCAATGCCTGTCTAGTGTTCTAATTCAAGTAACGTGGATGTTTTTAGTAATTTTAAATAGGAATGAAATTGATCTACTTATCTCATGAGGGAGAGATTGTATTTGACTTATCCATGCTTGTATTCCCAGCACAGAAGGTGCTACAGAGTGTGCACTCAGAGATTTGTTGAAATAATGTGTCAGGCAAACTTTACAAGTCGGAATTGCTTAAGTGACATAGATGAAGTTGACTGTAGCCTAGTATTTAGGAAGAGAAATAAATACCTCCATATATCCGATTTTACACATTCACTTGATGAGTGGTCATCAGATTTCTCCAAACTGAGCCTACAGTTCATTCTCCTGAGAACTGTACAACTATCAGCTCCCTCAGGTTATAAGAAGGTACTCCATACACCAGCCCTTATCAGTTGCACTAGGTAGACATTTCCCTTCTCCTCTTCTTCTTTATCTTCTTTCCTCTCTCTCTCCCTTCTTTCCACCAATATTTTAGATGATTGTAATTAGTAGCCATCAGTTTGCTTTACATCCTATGAGTTGCCTAAATTTCATGAATTCTCAGATGGAAATATATTTATTTCCCTTATACAGAGGGACTGTGTTAAAAATATTTTTAAAGATGAATATTTTGGACAAAAGCTACAGAAAGTAGAGGATGGTTGTGCTTATAAGGGTGTTTGAATAAATGTCATTTTGTACACTATTAGACCCAGTTAAACCATTATCAACTAAATTGTTTCTAAATAAGAAAGTGGCTATGTATGTGCCAGCTGAAGTTCTGGATGCGTTTTGGATCAGCTGGGGATTATGTCCTCAGCAACACAGAGGACATAATCACTCCAGGAAGATTACTAGCACAGCTAAATTGTTGACATGTTTAGTCAGAGTAATTCAGAGAGAGAGAGAAAAAAAAAAAAAAACTAAGAAGAAAACTTCATAGACCTCTGACCTACCAAGAGTTACCTCTCTCTCTTGAAAGATGGTTCTGTGTATGAGATAAACTGATTGGGTATCTCAATTTGAGTCAAATTACAGATATGATAGATACAATCCACAACCGTTTTTGATGAGAAACAGTGAATTCCTTTTCACATTTGCCATCACTATTAATTCTGTTAGCCATAGGCCATGATTGAGAATCTCACCTCTGTTTATCATTCTTTATTCAGTCTTCCATAGGATCTGATGTAAGGTATCAGTGTATTCAGTTTTGACATGCTCTGTTCTTTAACACACTGGCTTTCAAATTCCATGAAAAGATGGTTGCTATAAAACTTATAAGCAAAGAATTAATTAAATATTAAGTACAAAATGTTATTGGAGACCAATATTTGTGAACACCAATATTAGTTTTTTTTTTAAGATTTTATTTATTTATTCATGAGAGACAGAGCAAGAGAGAGAGGGAGAGAGAGAGGCAGAGACACAGGCAGAGGGAGAAGCAGGCTCCATGCAGGGAGCCCAATGTGGGACTCAATCCCGGGACTCCAGGATGATGCCCTGGGCCGAAGGCAAGCGCTAAACTGCTGAGCCACTCAGGGATTCCCGAAGACCAATATTTGATGAAATTTTAAAAATGGAGATACTCACCTAGCTCATCTGCCAGGTTAAATTTGAAAAGTTTCCTAACATCTCAGCACTCTTATAAGCTCTGTTGTCTTTTTGACAAGCTCATTGGCCCATTGGAATTTGTTTGATTTGTACTTATGATCCAGTACCTAAGATACCCTTAATTTCTCAAATAATTAGGAAATCTAAATATAATGTTTCATCATGAAGGGGATGATAATATATGTCAATACTAGATTAGTAATTCACTTCTGTATCCTTGGAGTTGCTTAATTTACTTCTTTATAAAATAGCAAAATTCTTATTTATAACCTTCTCTTTAAAGTTTGGGGAAAGTGTGTGGACAGGAGAAAATGAATGATTTAAATGATACTAAATCAGTCAGAATTATTTTCTCTGTGGAGATAGGGTCACGACTATGATACAACACAGATTAGCTAACATATATTGATATTTTATTGAAGCTATAATATGTATTGATTCCATGTTGAAAATTTTGAGCAAGTGTCTTTGGAATGAGGTAAAGGAATGAAAATCATTATTTCTCGATAATACATTTATTATTTGAGGCAAGCATTTTCCTCTCTAATTGATTTTGTTTTAAATGCCAAGTCATTTTACCCCCTAACTTTGAGTCATAATAAAGCTATTAAATAGAAGACATAAAAAGGCACTGAAGGTATATAGATACCATGCTGGATTTTCTGGATAGGAAATTCACTTAAAATGGTCTTGGTGGGGAATCCTGGGTAGCTCAGCAGTTTAGCGCCTGCCTTTGGCCCAGGGCATCATCCTGGAGTCCCGGGATTGAGTCCCACACTGGGCTCCCTGCATGGAGCCTGCTTCTCCCTCTGCCTGTGTCTCTGCCTCTCTCTCTCTCTCTCTCTCTGTCTTATAAATAAATAAATAAAATATTTTTAAAAAATAGTCTTGGTCTTATTGGACACTGTTATCTCTGAGGTCGGTCTGTTAAGTGATGCTTATGAAAACATAGCTAAACTTTTTTTAATAGAAGAGTGACTTTTTTTCTCAAAGCACCATGAAAGGCCATTGTCGACATCTAAAAGGATAAATGAAATGATAATAGGCCTAATTTGAATAGCTCTTTCTTCATGTTTAAATAGAAGTGATAGCTTACTTTACCAAAGTGAGCATACTTGGTTTTGCATGAATACTTGGTGTACTTACTATGCTCTCCTTGAAAAATTTGGGCCATAAGGTTTAATTGCATCTCATCAAGCAAATAGACTTGGAGGTATATTCTCTGAGCAGTGGCCTCCCACAGCTCCCAATAATGCTAATGGGAGTTACACATGTGTATTGAGGAGAGAATAATACAGCCTTTGAAGTTGGAGTTGCTAATTGAGTGCTTTCTTCAGCTATGCTCAGCTTCAGTCTACAAGGTCTAAGATGTCAGGCTCTCTAAAGCCCCCAGAACATTATCATTGCAAACTGCAGACTGGCAGTGAAAGAAGCAGGGAGGGAAAAAGAGAGAGAAAGCTCTCCCTTGAATGGAGAAAGAATTTTCAAGCCAAACAAAAGGAGCAAAGAAGTCTCAAGAATGGATACTCCTATCCTCTAATGTGGCTTAAGTTAGTTTAGTTTAGAAAGTAGGAAAGTTGTAGGCCCTTTCCTTTGGGAGATCTGCCTGCCCTATGCAGATTCTTTGTGGAGTTTGGGGACTACTCAGAACTGAATGATACGCAGCTCCATCTTGCACTTTGGCCAACGGACAGAGAAGCACTTGTCCTTGTACGTGATTTGATCATGTAGTGCCATCCTAGATGTCCATGCTCTCAAGTTTCCAGGCTTCTTATACCCTCTCCTTTTCCTTGCAAAAACTCCTTTCAGCAGTAGTTTTTGCAAGGATATGAGAACATTGTACAGTAATCCCCTCTTATCTTCATGGGATATGTTCTAAGGCCCTCAGTAGATTATTTATTTATTTATTTATTTATTTATTTATTTATTTATTTATCCTCAGTAGATTCTTGAAACCACAGGTAGTCCCAAACCCTACATATACCATGTTTCTTTTTCCTGTACACACATACTTATAATAAAGTTTAATTTATTAATTAGACACATTAAGCGAGTAACAATGATACCTAATAATAGAATGATTGTGTAAGATGATAAAATGCTCACATGATGAGATAAAGCAAAATGAATGAGTAGGCATTGTATGATGTAGTGTTAGGCTACTATTGGCCTTCTGATGAAATGTCAGAAGAAGGATTGTCTGCTTGTCAATTACAGTTCACCGAGGGTAACTGAAACTGCAGAAAGCAAAACCACAGATAAGGGAACTATTGTAAAATTCTTCATTTTAGGGTTCTTTAAAAAGGAAAATGGAATTGACTTACTCCTAAAAAAATATATGTGATTATCTTCTCTATTAGAGTTGATCCTCATTATTTGTGGATTCCATTTTTATCAATTCACCTACTTGTTAAGATTTATTTTTCACCCTCAAATCAATACTCATGGCACTTTGATGGTCATTTCACCGGGCTGCAAAAAATTTGTGTCACCCAACACTCATGTTCTCTGCTCAGGTCAAACAAGGTGACCAGTTCATGCAGTTGGTATAATCAATCCAAGAGTAATGAGTTCAGAGGTTTGAACATCTTATGACCAGGGATAGTTTTGCCTGTGTTCAGTATGATAAGACACCATGCGATTAATAGTGAATACTGTGAGGAAGTCCAGGACAAAATCTGTGGCTAGCTCAGTGTAATCCCATTGCTACTTCTGGAAACATAAATCATGTTTACTAATAATGCATTAGTTATGTCATATTTGTGTCTAAAGGGAGTATAATACAGATAGTAATACATTATCAAAAATTAAATAAGAGAAACTCATATTCTGGTTAATTGCCTTCCAGATTTACCAAACTATGGAGAGCTTCAGTTTTACTATGTTTAGAGAAAAAAAATAGTGCAAGGATAACTATATTCTTCTTTAAATAGGAATTGTCTCTAAGAAGACAAACTATTCATTTAAGAAAGTTCTTGCAGAGAAGACAGTTGGGCTGAGATGTGGAAATGTAATTTTTCTCATCCCTCAGGGGCTTAAGAAAAATAACTAAACCAGTTATGAAGCTGTGGTTGCCCCTGCGGACTGTCATGTAGAAGAGGGATTAGACTCATTTTATGTTAGTTCAGACAGCCCAATGAGGATCAGAAAGTGGCAGATTTCTGGATTGGTCCCAGAAAGAACTCTGGAATGATCTCAGCTTCCTGAAATTACCAGAGCAATTTTAGGAGGTAGAGGTGAGTGATCATTTTCTGGAAGTGCTGGAGTGATAGAGGATTCAGGCTTTGAGGAGAAAACATGGTGTGATGATGTCAGAGATTCTGTGATGCTGCAATATATTAATCTGCCTTTATTCCCACTTGGGTTTATTTTTAGTTAAAAAAAAAAAAAGAATCACTAGAGGAATAGTCTCCCAGTCCCCTAGGATGAAGGCATCAGTCTTATATTATAATGTCTACATCCTCAGCAGCAGTGTCAGTGATGGGGCCAGTCCTTCTGTTCCCACTGTCCTCTCTTCTTCCAAAAATAGGTGAGGTCATTGAGACAAAAGAATGTTACTTGTCCTTTAAAACATTTGCTATAGAACTTTGTCTTGATGTGTCTGTGGTTTTTTACGTTTGTTTCTCAGTTTCTCAAAAGCCGTGTGTGGCAAATACTTACTATGTGTTGAATGTAATAGAAAACTAAAATACCCCCTCATACACACAAGAGAAAGTGAAATACAATCTCTTTATTAATCAAATAAATCTTAGGGTTTTGTTATTGACCAATAGAATGGTGACTATAAACATATGAAAGCTTAGCTTTTGATGTGATTTAAATAACCCTGTTGTCAATTTAAATATCTAACAATATCTAATACTCTGTAGTAAGTCTTATTAGTGCTATCATAGAGAACCATGGAACTGTCTTGAGTCAGTTATTTATTGTGATTTTAAGTAATCACACTTGAGCTAATTGTTAAGCCATGCTAATAGTCTTTCATAGAAGATAATGTGAAATTTCTTGTATTTATTTTTATTTTAATATGTTCCTTTTTAATTTTAAAATGTATGTAAGTGATATGTAAATACATTTTCTTTCAAACCACTTCACCCATTTCAAACCATGTAGAAATAAAACAGTGAAAGATGCCCTTCATCATCTCATTCCTCAGAGGCGGCCCCGTGTGCTGTACATCTTTCCAGATCCTTTTTTAGTATACTATGTGTTAATAGCTGTGGAAGACATAGATATAGGTTTATGGTTTTTATCTTGTTTTGCTTTAGCCAATATTTCATAGATTGTTCTGCAGTTTGATTTTATTTTCACGGAACAATATTTTGCCTGTTTCCATGTCGAAACGTATAGATCGACTACTGTGATGCGATGCTGCAGTCTGTTGCATAACGCACTGTAATGTATTTGGTTGTTAATGACTGCTTCAGACCGTGCTCATACTGTGCTTGCCACAAACACCCTTAAAGATGCTTTTGCTGCGCATGGTAGGATTGCTGTAGGATTATCACCTAGAAGTAGACTGAGTTTCATTTAAACTATTATCTGTATGGAGCCATAGGTAGATTATACAAAATGATTTATAAAATGAAAACTGCTCTGCAAGGATTAACGTCACTAATGTAATCATAAGTGTATTTTGAAAACAACTGTTTCATAGTATGAATTACATATTCATAAACTTATATACTCTTGAAAAGTTTCTTAATGACTATTTTTCGCATTTACGCAAGATTTGTTTTAGACTTTTTTTGCCTTTTAACCAGAACTTACTTTTTCTTGGTGTTTGATGTCTTTTAAACATAATTTTCATAAGAGTTATTTTTATAGACATTGTGTAGACACTTCAGTGAAAGAGAGAAAAGATGCACACAAGTAGCTAAAATTGACTCCTCTACTAATTTTTAATGCAACAGAGGCTTTAAGGATGGAAAAAAATTGTGGAGTTATTATTAAATACTATTGTTGTAAGCACCTGTGCCACCTGTAGAGAACTGTTTTCCCTAATATCAATCACTCCTACAAAAGCTGTCTAACGGACATAGAAACTCACACAGATACTTAAGAAAGTAGATGATAATGCCATAGCAAATGTGAATCTTTTAAAAATTAATAAATAATTTGGTAGAGTTTAAATGCTGTGGTTTGTGCACATGAAGATACACAGTGTAAGGGCTGTGGCATTCAGTTTGGACCATATAACAGCAAAGACGACTAAGTTTGATTTGGGATTGAGGCCTACTGTCTGCTTGTCAAGTTGACTTGAATGAATGGGGTCACTTGTCTCATCCATTAGCACTTCAGATACTAACCCAGTGAAGATGAGGCTTTCAGAAAATTCTACCAGCCGACACAGCATGAATGCACCAGGCTTCGATTTCCTAACAGAAACACATTTCTTACTATTGATTGATTTGGGGTCTAGCCATGATCTTCGGGACAGATATTTAGTTGGCACAGGCTGGCTCTATGCCTCTCAGTAATTACCGCATTGCTCTAGGTCGGTATCAGTTGGAAGGACTATGGCTTAAGCATCCGATTTTAATGTTTTTGCCAAAGAGGAGTACTGATAGCACTGATTCTTGTAGACTTTCTTGCTTAATTCGGGGGCAGGCCTCCCTGGGTTAGCCATTATCTGCGGTAACCTGCCTAAAACTGATCGGAGGATTTTATTATAGACACAGAACTTACCTTGCTTCCCACATGGCACCATCTCCCTCCTTATGTGCCATGTTGTGCTCTGCGGCACTCGGGAGAGTAGAAGGAAAGTGCACCTGTTTCCTACTAGACAAGAGTTGAGAATAGTACCTTCTGTGCTTAGTGGTCCCACCAACATGAGTGTGTCCCAGAAGAGGTTTCACACTCTTCCCATCTCAACAAGCTCCCCTCCCGGGTACCGCATTCATTCTGAGGTCTGCAGCCCCACTGCACTTCCACTCTGCTCTCCAGGTCGGAAGCTTATGCATTTCCCTTGACTTATTTCATGGCCTTGCCTTTTCTGACCTATGCAATCCCACATCATAAATTACACAATGCTCCTTGTATTCACCCATGTCTTTCCATTGTGCTACCGATGCCTTAATTGAGAACTATCCTATTTCCTACTGCAATAGCTTTCAAATGGTCTGTCTCTCTGCAATCTCTCTTGCCCCTCACTTATCCCAGGTACTGCTGCCAGGTGTACCCTTTGCTCCTAGACTGGAATTCATACACAACCATGGAATTAAAAAAATGCATATTCTTTAGTGTTCTTTGACTTTCATGTGGCAAGATGTGCAAAATGAAAGCAATAGAACATGTAGTGTAAATGTATTTCTTGGGTAAATTATATACAGGAAATATGTTTCAGAGGATATTTAGATACAAAAAGTACTAGATAACATTGTTAAAAACTAGCCTTTTTGAAAGTTTTAGCATAATGCTTTCTTCTTGCTTTCTCCTTCCTCCCTCCCTTCCTTCCTTCCTTCCTTCCTTCCTTCCTTCCTTCCTTCCTTCCTTCCTTTCCATCCTTTACTCTCTTTCCTGTTCTAGTCATCAACATCCATTCACCTTCTAGTGATATCTTTGAAAAATAGCACTTGCAAGTGGCAAGAACTGCCAGTATTTGTGATAAAACAAGAGAAAATCCCAGTGACTTAGAGTCGGGCTAGCTTTGAGGTTTTTGTGAGTAACAAGTTTTCTCCCCTCACTCTATATGGGCTATGTTATAAAGAAAAGGAGTGTTTGTTGAAAAGAAGTTAGGAAACAGTTTGGTTTTAATTATTATTATCATTATATATTTTTAAGATTTTATCTATTCATGAGAGACACACAGAGAGAGGCAGGGACATAGACAGAGGGAGAAGCAGGCTCCCTGGAGCCTGTTGTGGGACTTGATCATGGGTCTCTGGGACCACGCCCTGGGCTGAAGGCAGACGCTCAACCACTGAGCTACCCAGGTGTCCCTGATTTTAATTATTATTATTATAAGAAGCTTAATCTTCCAGGTATTTTACTTGTTTTGTTAAACAAATGTCTGATAGAGATTTGAAGATTTCATTATCTAAAATAAAATTAATCCATGAGTTATGATTGGAAGTATCATATTTCAGGGATCCCTGGGTGGCGCAGCGGTTCGGCGCCTGCCTTTGGCCCAGGGCGCGATCCTGGAGACCCGGGATCGAATCCCACGTTGGGCTCCCGGTGCATGGAGCCTGCTTCTCCCTCTGCCTGTGTCTCTGCCTCTCTCTCTCTCTCTCTCTCTCTCTCTGTGACTATCATAAATAAATTAAAAAAAAATTAAAAAAAGGAAGTATCATATTCCAACTTTACAATGTAAAACCATCATGAATGTTGATGTGGAAAATTTTAATGTAATTACCTAGGCTTATAAAAATTTAGTTCTGGGGTGCCTGGATGGCTCAGTTGGTTGGGAAACCAACTCTTCTTGATTTTTGCTCAATGGGGTATCTGCTTGAGGATTCTCTCTCACTCTGCCCCTCCCCCCACTTATGCTCCTGTGCACTCTCTCTCAAATAAATAAATGAATCTAAAAAAAAAAAAAAAAAAACCTTCCAGTACCGTAACAGCCAATAGAGTTATTTTTTCTGGGCTTTGTATTCCCCCCCCCACCCCCCGCCTCATCTAGACGAGATCACTTCCTGTTATGTAACTTAATGAAATGGTTATATGGAATTTTTTTTAAAAGTCAAGAAATAAAAGCGCTTCTAAAAACTAGATAGAATAATACAGTAAAACTAGATGCATAAATAATGTCCATGTAGCTTAAAATAATGAATGAAGCCACGGTGGTATGCCAAAGCAGTGATTTGCAACAGGGCTGTTAAACTGAATGCCAATGAGTAAATACTTTATTTTTAATTTTTAATTTTTATTCTTATTTTTTTGGAGTAAATACTTTAAATGCCATTCTGCCGTACTTCTACCCACTTCTTATATAAAACAGTGCTGTTTCACTGTGCATGTAGAACGGCTCAATTTTCATTTTGCTTAACAGAAGTGAAAGGGGGAAAGGTCCTAACTTGGATTCAGATCTGTACAGGAAACCATGTAATGCGACAGGACACTGGAATGGACATCAGGAGGCCAAGCATCTCATCCTGGAATCAACACTAAATGGCAAAGTGATGTTAACTAGAACTCCTAAGCTTTTTAATGCTTCAGGTTTTTTTTTTTTTTCCTTCTGAAGACTGGAGTTGATAATAATAGCCAACATTTTATTGAGCCCTTACTATGTACCAGCACTGTATAAGTGCTTTATAAAAATGTCTCTTTTGCTTTTCACAGCAATCCTGTGATCTCTACTTAAAATACATAGTCTTTTTATACTTATGAGCCAGATTTTTCTGCATATTACCTCGTTTAATCTTATAGAAGCCCCGACGGTTAGATAGAAAATTTTCTTTCTATTTGACAACCGAGGAGCTTGCAGTACAGTGAACCTTAGTAGCTCAACTCAAATCAGAGCTTAATCATAAGGCTAAACTTCTCTCATTCAATATTTGTGTCAGAAGTTTTGAGGGAGATATCTTGAAATGTTTTTCTTTGTACATCATTTGTATAAGGACTGGAATAAATATGGTTAAAAAAGAAGGAAAATGTCAAGTGGATAATAGAAAAATATATGACATTCAGGGACCCTTCTATTTCTATGAATTCATGGCAAGCCATTTATTCTGTGGTAATTTAGTATCCACAACCTTAAAAATTTCTTAGTAAAATAAGATAGAATCAAATAATTATAATTAAAGTTGGACTTTTTGTTGATTTAGTTTTTATTTCATTTTACTTTTTTAAGAGCGCTGTTTTATGAAGGATGCTCATGCTCATTGTTCATGGTCTGTAGATTATGTGTTTGGATGATGAGAGAGACTTGCATGTAGTCACGAGAACCTCCATGCATGCATTGAACATTCACTCGTATTTCAAGTGTCATGTTACTTGTTCATCACATATTATCATTTTATTCCCACGATAACCCTACCAGATGGGTTATATTTTCCATAATTTATAGATGCAGAAATTACGGTAAGATGAAATGCCTCAAACCACAAAGTATGGGGAGGAACCTGACCTTGAAAGAATCCAGGCTTCAAAGTCCATATCCTTTTCTACACTATGCTGTGGCCCTTTCTGAAATGACTTATCAGCCAGTCAGTCCTGAGTTACCACATTAACATGCTCAGGTCCTGGACTCAGCTAAGTACATGTGCAGTTATGAATTAATACACCTCCTCTTTCTGGAACATCGGCTTTACTCAGAGATTCAGAGGAAACAAGCACTATAATAACATTTAAAATACGTTGCATTTATTAAGGAGGTTAAATATAAAATTATCATTCACCTTTAATATGAGACAAACAGACATAGGAATTTTGATGTTGTTTTTATTTATTTTGGGCTTTGGACACAGATGACCTTGGTCCTCTGATTTTAGGGGTATCATGTGGAAAATATTGAAAGGTCTGTTCTTCATCACCTGGTCTCACCAGTATGTAAAATGCCTCAGCCATATTGACTCCTGATGATTTTTCTCTTCTGGCCACTTATCATTTCCCAGTTGTAGAGATAAAGAACATATGGCCCAAGTCATGAAGACCACTAAAGAAAAATGCCCATTAGAGCCTCCAGAATTAAGATCATCAAGAGAGTATTTTTCTATCCTTTATTTTTATCCTTAGGCACATTTTAAAATTTTTATTTACATCATCCATTTGCCGTCACTAATCTAATGGTGATTGCTGGTCATTCACTAAAGCCAGTGGAGATTTTCCTGTATTCTGGCTAATTTGATAAATGTGGACAGCTAATTCAGATCCCAGATGCCATCCAGCAGGGAGAGATGAGCCAGATGAAGATGTGGGAGGGACTCTGAAGGTCTCTAAGTGATTCTAAATGACTCTTTGAGAATATGCTTTTAAGGAGGAGTGTGCTTTTCTGGATGACCAGGTGGCCTTGAAATGCACTGCAGTGATGCTTTGCTAAGTGGCATTCTAGGGTTTGGAAATATTATGCTCTTCTTACCCAAATTCCTTATTGGGGATATGTTATGCTATATTTGCTACCACAAGCAGAATTACTTTATAATTGTGTAGATTTTATTATTGTGCTCATTTTATTAACCTGGATTCAGTCATAGTCTAAATGATGGGCTTTGTGAATATTTTGATAAAGTTCCTGAAATTTAAATTGTGACAACTTAAGAAATAAGAAGGATAAAGTAATTGTATAGACATAACAATAATCTTTCTAGAAGGAAAAAAAAACAATATTTAGTGTGATTTTGTGGACTGGGGAAGGGGAAATTGTTGAGAAGAAGGGATGAAAGGCAGGGTGGATTTCAGGATATCAAGCACCACATAGGACAGTAATGCTTGGTACACTAAATGGCATCTGGGATTGGTTGCCTTCCTCCTAGAATTACAGTTTTACTCCTTGGAAGTAAACTGAAAACTCATTTCAGCTCTCTTATATATCATATGACCTGGAATCCTAATGCCTTCACATAAGGAACATATATATTTACAAATGCTTCACATCACTTCAGGTAACCAATTTTCCTTCTCTTGGCCTCTGCTCCTGTCTTTAAAAAGGAGAGGGCTAAAAAAAAAAAAAAATGAGAGAGCTAGACTGAGTTGGTCTCTCTCAGATCCCTGCGGACATGAACATTCTCTAATTAGACTCATGCTGATTGGCTAGTGTGAGTTTTTGTTTTTGTTTTAGTGTGTGTGTGTGTGTGTGTGTGTGTGTGTGTGTGCATATAAAATCTCCTATCCAAACACTCCTCCTCCCCTTTTCTTTTCCTCCTTTCAGAATACCCTTCAGCCTTCTCAGCACTTATATCCCCAAAAGGAATTTTTGGAGACATTCTTTCATAGAGATTTGGTCCATATACATGGACCCCTTCATTTTTTAAGGTTTTATTTTTAAGTAATCTCTCCACCCAACATGGGGCTCTAACTCGACCCCAAGATCAAAATCCCATGTGTTACAAACTGAGCCAGCCAGGTATCCCCCCATTATTTTAATTTTTCTTATAGAGACATACAATGGAAGTGAAGAGAAGGATCCTTTTAGATTCTTGAGGATGACATAATACAATCTGCACATCTTCTTTCCCAAAGAAAGAACTCAACCATACTACGGTTTTCCTTATGCTACTTAGTTGTGTGCCACCAGTTGTATCAGGGAAGTGACCAGTAGCCATTAGGATGATCAGCAACCAGTAAACAGAATAAACTTCTGTTGCTGAAGTTCATGGTGATGAGAATAAAGACCTCCAATTGGTTTGTGTCTGTTGAGGCAGAAAGTCAGGGCACCAAGTCTAAAGGCAGCCAACATGCATCAATTGCATAACAGAGGCACTCTGCTAGATGTTTTAGGCACATTGTCTCTTCATCCACAGAACAGTCTCTAGTGGTTGACATCATTTTTATGTCCAAAGGAAAAAACAGGTTTTCAGGGATTTTGTGACTTGCCCAAAGGTTCATAGTAACTAGGAGGTCTGGAATTGAAACCCAGGTTTTCTGACTCCAACCTGGGTGTTTCAGTGATTTTCACGGAAGCTCATTCTTTTTGTGAAATGAAAGAACCACGTTCTTTAATCTAGCAGTGTCAGGTCATGTTAATAGTTGTTTGGTGAGGTAGAAGATAGCTCTCAAAATTTTCCTTAGTTTGGTCAAGTGTGCTCAAAGAGCAGGCAAAACTATGATAATGAGGTTAAATTCACAACTCATTAAATCTAAGCGAATAGTTAAGTCCAATTATGCTTAGCACTTGCAGCTTACATAAATACTAAATTGTCAGGTTTAATAAACTTCAAAATTTTCCCCTCTTGCATTCTTCCAACTTCATTGTGTTAAGGCCTGCTGAAGTACTTTATATTGGTGAAAAGCTTTCTTGCTGAAGAGAGTGATAAAAGAGTTCATTTGTGCCACTTGAGTTGATGAATATGGGCAGTTGCACATTTTGACAGGCCAGAGGTTACTTACCATGATTTAAATAAGAGATTTCAAAAATGTAAGTTCTCTTTTGTTTTTTAAATAACTTAGGAATATTGAAACTAGTTGCCATTGCTCCTAAGTAAGTTGCTCATCTCATCATGCTTCCTTTTTCTCTGACTGGTCCTTAAAGGTCTAGGCCTTGAGATATATGTTAAGATTTTTGTCTGTATTTCATGTATGATATCACTCTCTCCCATGTGGCTTCAGGGACCAAAATCTTGATCCTTATTCTTTTTCCCTAAGCCAATATTTCCAAGAGCTCACTGGGTATTACCCACTATATATATTGCAGTGATCTCAAACTAAAATTTAAGAACTAATCTCATTTTCTCTTCCATTTCTTGAACTTTTCATCTCAGTTAATGGCGCCACCATATTTCTGGTTGTATCAGCCTGAAAACTCATGGTATTACTTGATTCTTATCTTGTCCTTTGCTCTAGAGAACTGAGTAGACAATAGCTTCTGTCAATTTTACCTCAGAAATGTGTCTCAAATTTGGTCTCTTCATTTCATCCTGCCTTTGGCTGACATAACTCAGGCACTAATTATTGCTTTTGGAACCTCTGTAAGAGATTGTATCTTTTTTTTTCTTTTCTTTTGAGTATGGTTGATGCATAATGTTACATTATTTTCAGGTGTACAACTCAGTGATTTGATGGTTTTATACATTTTGCTGTGTTCACTGCAAGTATATCAGCCATTCTATCCTATTACATCTCTATTGCAATATCATTGATTGTATTCCTATTGTTCTGCTTTTTACTCCTGTGACTTACTCATTCTAAAAATGGAGGTGTGAATCTCCTCTTCTTCACCCATTTTGCCTGTTCTTGGCATCTGTTCATCTCTTGCCAACTTTGGTTTCATTCCCCAGTGACTATAGTTTAAATCGAAGCTTGTTAGAATGGCCAGAGTCCCTTGCTGGCCTTGTCTCTGGCTACCACCATTTCATGGAATGTATTTTGGTGGAGAGGATAGCTGTATGGTTTCCAGGACAATTAGTAGAAACTTTGATGCACAACTGATGAAAAAAAGTATCTTCTAGTTCTGATACTTTTTAATCCAAAGCATATGTTAGTATATAAACAGCCAGAAAATCATGAAAGCATCCTTCACGCATACCCGTAGTCAGTCTTCTAATTTGCTAGGCTTTTCCATTAATGAGTTTCAATATGATTTCAGTGTGACTAAACTGTAAAATATTTGCATTGGGAAATCACATATAATCTTTTGCTTCCTCCAAAGTTTTTTTTAACTGTATATTTATCGATTGATTGATTGTATCAGTGGATAAGAGAATTAGGACATGTACTTTATGTCAATTCTCTTTATAAATAACAGCTGTTGTCAGATTTATATTATAAATGGGATTAATCATCTAATTGCTTGCTGAACTTTAGTGACTATAATTGAGAGCAGCTCCTTCTCAAATAAATGAAGTATTTAATTTAGGAGATGAAGCTTGGGATGCTAAGGTTCTCTCTTTTTATTCTGGTCATGGAAAAATGTTCTCGAATTATTGAGGAAGCAAACACATTAAAAGGAGGCAGCTCCTGTGTTACAAAGTAAATAGTCTTGAAACTAATGACTGGAGAAAGCTATCTATTGTGGCTTTCACCAGCCTTTCCACCCACACCAAGAGTTTGAACTGTGATCTAAGTACAGCACAATATTTAAGAAAAGTTATTTTTTCTTTGAATTTTTTCTATTGCAATTACAGTAAAAGCAACCTTTAAATCTGGTTTAATCTAATAATTGTCTGTGTAGTTCTCCTGCTGATGTTTGCAAGGAGTAATGAATGATTTTACTAAGACTGAATTAAGCAACTTGTAAATGGTGAAACCTCCTAAATCAATGCAATTTCATTAAAATCATTATTAGTTTCAGGTAAGGGTTATAATACGTCTTCTATAGAATACAAATCAGCTTGCAGGTACTAGAATGCTATTTATGATTTAAAATGCTTTTTGAAAGCTAAAAATTTATTAAGGCAGGTTCAGTGGCTATATTTTGTTCGAGCATTGTTGGAATCTCTTCATCTTCCAAAGGCAGCAGTCTGAAGAAGATGAAGTAATTTAATGGTGGCTCTTGCTAAAAAGGAATATTTTGAACGATTATATATGCAGATGCATAGAGACAGAGATGTGATTATAGATATGATACTGATATAGACAGATATGTTCTACATATACATATATGTATATATTTGCATATGCATTACATATTTTTCTTAGTTTGAACACGGGGCAGACTTGGGAAAAATATTAATGAAAATGAGTTTATTCAGATAGATAGTCTTTTCTATTTAAGGTTGTGGTATTTGATCACACGGGAACAGAATAATGGGAGGTTGAAGGGAGAACACTTTTGTTTTTATGTCAAACAAAACATGCTGATTCCTATTGTACTTTGAATTTTCAAAAAATATACTTATAAAAAAACTGTGTACTCTCACACAAATTCAAAGAATTTATCAACTCATAAAAGAATGAATGGTCTCTGGTGTCCTCATTCCTGATAAATTTTATAGTGCAGCTTATATGGCAAGTCATAAGCAAAGAACAGTAAACAAAAAGGGCTGAAAGCCACCTACATCACATGCAATTTAGTTAGCATTTCATTTGTTATTTCATCATCAAATGTTTTGAATTTAAGAATCACTTCTCTACTTCCTACACCTCGTAACTCATCTGCTTTTCTAATTCTGTGTATACTTGGAGGGAAGAGTCACTGCCACAGGCTTTTGCAAACATGGTGGGGTAAATTCCCAGGAATCTTGGACAAAGAGGAAGGGGCATGCTCGGGTGACCTAGGGGTCCTTCTGTCTGGATGAATAGATATAACTCAAAACCTTTTAACTTTGAAAACATGGTAATACTTTGATATGTAGAACTCTTGGGTGAGTCGAAAGGATAGAATGCCAAGATCATTTACCAAAGGCATTTGATTTCTTTACTTTCTTCTCAATGGTTTTGGGATTTTGTGTCTCCAGGTGCATGTAGAAAGTTCCTTCCATTGTTCAGTCTCTCCTTACTCTGCATCTTCTGTTTAAGGCACGTGGCTAAGTGTCAGTGACCCGGGGAGAATTGAAGGTCTGACACCTCCTTCCCTTCTCTGTCTTTCTGTTACTGCATTGTATCAGCATTGTGAATGCCTCTTTAGGCTGAGACCCCTTAAAGGTGGTTCTTGTGCCTTTTATCTATATATTCCTAAACCTAGCACAATGCCAGGCACATAATAGGGACTTGATATGTGTTTCTTGACTGATTGACCTAATTAATAAAGAAATGATTTTCTAAGTGTCATTTTTCAACCCTGATGATCTGTGCTATTAGTTTAAGGGTGTACTCTGTTAGGATGCCATCGATCAATAGTGAGAAAACATCAATAGGGTGAAGCCAGTGCAAGTTATTATGGTTGAATAATGTCTCCATTGGGTAAGTAGTGAAATGAAATTTACACAGAGTTAAGATGGCCCTGTTAATTTGGAGGAATAATTGAATATAAATACTCAGGAAAACGTAAATAAAGCAGTATTTCTTTTCTTACACATTTCTGGTATTCTTATAATTTAGCAATATTAAAAAATACTACACATATGGTGGTTTATTCTCAAATGACTACATTTGGTATGTTAAGTTTAAGAGTGTGGTGTTTTTTTCAAACACTAGTTACAAACTCACTGATTGAATTAAATTTAAATGTTATAACTTTTGTTATACATAGAGTTCCAAAGCTGAGAGAATAGAAATAATTCAGTATATTTTGTGTTCTGTGAATTTTGTGCTTTATGAACTTGTGAGTTAGGAATTGAGAAAAAATGATAATCCAAAGGAAATTATTCAGTTTTTCAGTCTTACTACTCGCATTAGGTTTTACAGATACAGAAAGTGTTTCATAGTTACCTTATACTTAACCAGTTTTTGGTCTACACCACTCAATACTCTTAGGCCTCTTGGTTTTTGCTTTCGATTAAAATCTGAACTTTTTTTCTTTTTTCCACAAAGAAGCAGAATCCTATGCTCAACTATGTTTTGCTATCTTTGTCTTTAGGTCTTGAACTGTCGAGACCTGGGATTTAATAATTCTTACTCTGCTTCTAGATTACTAACACAAGTGTATTAACTCCTCAGAAGCAGCATTTCTCTGTGAAGGTCAGAGAATTTTGTTCCTTTTGTAATGGCTCTTCCAAGGAAGAGTCTTCTTCCCTTTCACTGTGAAGAGTATCTTATGGTACTCTGAAAACTAAACTGGGCTGTATATATGATTGATTTTAGGGAAGAATTGCTAGAGTTGAAAATGTATGATCTGATAAAAGGACCTTGTTTCGAGCCATTTTCCTAGTGGTCAAATAATGTATGCTGCTCTTACAGGTTAGCTGATCATATATTCTATCTCATAGTATTTTTTAGTACTTTGACATTTTTCAGATAGTGGTAATTTTTTCATGATAATATCATTGTAGAAAATTTTGAGAATGGGGGTGCCTGAATGGCTCAATTAGTTAAGTGTCTGCCTTTGGCTCAGGTCATGATCCCAGGGTCCTGGGATCCAGTCCCACTTGGGAGGGCTTCCTGCTCAGCGCGGGGTCTGCTTCTCCCTCCCTGCTCCCCCTGCTTGTGTGCTTTATCTTTCTCTGTGTCAAATAAATAAATAAAATCTTAAAAAAAACAAAAACAAAACAAGAAAATTTTGAGAATGTAGGAAAGTCTGAAAAAGAAAATGAAAATGATCATGATCCTGTGACTGGAATAAACACTGTAAACATGTTGGTGGATACTCTTCCAGGCTTTTTTTCTGTATATGCTTGTATGTTTTAATGCTTATATAACTAAAAGGTCTCTCTCCTTACTCCCAAAAGAAGAGATGCTAAAAAATGACATAAAAAGTTATAATTATTTACAGTTTTGGTCATTATATTTCCTTTATATCTTTAAACAACTTGGCCCAAGAAAAATGGGTATATTTTTATCTTAAAAAGTAAAAATCAGGGATCCCTGGGTGGCGCAGCAGTTTAGCGCCTGCCTTTGGCCCAGGGCACGATCCTGGAGACCCAGGATCGAATCCCACGTCGGGCTCCCGGTGCATGGAGCCTGCTTCTCCCTCTGCCTGTGTCTCTGCCTCTCTCTCTCTCTCTCTCTCTCTCTCTGTGTGACTATCATAAATAAATAAAAATTAAAAAAAAAAAGTAAAAATCACCTGGGATAATGGATTACGCTTGTCACAAGAGTTTAATGGAGAGTGAAAAGAATTATCCGAGCGTTGTTACCAACTCAGATCCTGTAGCTATGACAAGGCACGAGTCTTTGGGAATATAGGCAAAGCTAGGTTCACAGTGTTCAGGGCCATACTGGATAAGGCAGCAGAGCTCCTTGGGAACATCAGTGAGCATGAAATTAATATTGATTTAATGCTCAACAAAAGTGTTCAGAAATCTGAAGTGTAGTTCTAAATGTAAACTTGAATGTGTGATTTTTATTTTTCATCTTATTTCTTTGTTATGGTTTCTTCTCACAACTTAAAAAAATGATCTTTTTCTTTATTGTTTGTATAAATTATAAGGTGTGCCGAATTCTTTCCGGAATGAGGCATATATGGACTAACAAATATGTAATAAATGGGATATAGTAATTTTCCTTTAACTTAAAGGTAATTAGTGAGGAAACTTACTTTACAAGAAAAGAAATAGAAGTTTAGATATTTGTGTCTAATTCTTGTTTTAATGTTTCATCTTTTTTCTTCTTCTTTTTTTTTTTTTTTAAGATTTTCTTTATTTATTCATGAGAGGCACACAGAGAGAGGCAGAGACATAAGCAGAGGAAGAAGCAGGCTTCCTATGGGGAGCCTGATGCAGGACTCGGTCCCAGGACTCCGGGATCATGACCTGAGGCAAAGGCAGACACTCAACTACTGAGTCACCCAGGTGCCCCTCACCTCCTTTCTTTACAAATTTTAAGATTAAACTTGGATCCCTGTAAGCCACATTATTATTAACTCCAAGTCTGTTCTCCTAGAATTAAATCTAGGAAAACAAACAAACAAAAAGTTCCCACTTAATTTTTTTTTGCTTTAGAAATAAATGAAAAGAAAGAATTGATAATGACAGTCATTTGTAATTTATGATTGTAATTAAAAAATCACTTGCTTGTCCCTGTTACAATTGATTTCTTAGAGCAAATCTACCATATTTTTTAGTGTAATTAATAGAAGCCATAAATCTTTGCAAGCTGTTTCTGTTAACAGCACAGTAATATAGGAACATGAGGTTTAATATGACATCCTGTTAGATATTTAGCCAAAAATTGCTTGCACCATTTAATGAATGTGCCAAATAGAGTCCACCCACAGCACATTAAAACTAAAGCTATCAAAAGTTTATTTGGTTTCCCAATAATTTATGTAGTGAAGCTAAACTTTTCTATAATAATAATTATTATTTTATTTGCATTTCTTAGCTAAAATGATAATCAAGGTATTACTACATTAATTAGGTCTTTGAACCTAGATTTTATTAAATGTAGTTTATGTGTATAAATTTTCTGGTATTCATGTATATATATGTATATATTATATACATATGCTATACTTGCTATAAGGGTTTAATATTATATAAGTATATGTTGTAAGTATTTTATTTTAATTGATTATAAATGTCTTGATTAAGCTTCAGTTCTTAATATGGAAAACTGACGTATCTGAAACAACTTCATTCTTCAGAATAACTTACTTTTTATGTTTATCACTTTCCACGTGGCTTCTACTTCTCTAGAATCCTCTGCCACATATTTTTCTCTTCTTATAGTTTTTTTTCTTAAGATTTATTTGTTTATTCATGAGAGACACAGAGAGAGAGGCAGAGACACAGGCAGACATGTGTCTTTAGTGATACAGTCTAACGTGTGTCTTTAGCGATGCAAAGAGCTGGAATTTTTTTTTTTAAATCAATGCACATGAATTTGTACCTTTATGTTTTACTTATTAATTAGACTATATTGCTGTGCATGAGCATGCATGTATTGTTTTTCTCTATTCCTGGCTCATATCCAGGTGGAAATTATAGTTAATTACTTAAATGCCACATCAATACTGTTGTGTTTGTTTGTTTTACTCTAGGCACAGAATACTCCTCTATGACACTTAAAAACTAAGTTGTCTTTCTGAACTTAATGATTTATGGTCTTTAAGTCATTAATGATCGATAGTATAGTTCCACATTTTAACATCTTCTTGAACCTTCTGTTGCATTTATTTTTTTAAAAAGAATGTATATCATGCAATCTTTTTTGCTTTAGCAATGCTTAGTGTCAATAATCTTATCACACTTTCTGACTTAAAGTGTATTCTGTATATTTAAATATAAAAGAAATGCCTTTAAACTCTGAAATGATCTTTAATATACCATGAAATTGTTTGCAAGACTTTATATTGTATATTTGAGTTCTGATAGATATGTGTTAAACATTTTAATAGTTAAGAAATAGTTAACTGTATGGTCAGCCATGATGTATTTGATGAAGTAAACATTGCCATTTCAAAATGACCAAAATTTCTTTATAAGTCTTATAATTTGAAAAAAAAATTTGAGGTAATTGGAATTTTTGTTTTATTTGGTTTTGATTTTATCTTAAAAAATAGGAATCTTTGGAATGGAAGGTAAAACATTTAGAGTAACTGATGTAGCTAGGGCAGTGGAGAGTGTAGAACAGAGATTAGATTTATCCTATATGATTCCCATGTCAAGCCAACTGAGAACTCTGGGTAGCAGAGTTTATAAAAATATTGTGACTTGCCTAGTATTGAAAAGGTAACATGGCCTCTAGAGAGGTCCTTATCACTGGAATGTGCTTTTCCATGATGTTTATATATATATATATCTGAGTGGCATCTTTTAGCCCAGCTCCTTAAGACTCTGTGATTCAGTGAGGTGATCAGAAAAGAAAAAAATAAAAGTTCTCTAGCAATCACATTTCACCAGCTATGATATTTCTCTGTAGGCATTTTGTCGAAGCAATTATGGCCATGTTGAGCACACACAGTATATGATTACTGTTTCTAAAAGTTGCATTTCCTAAAGGTCTAGATGGCTTTTTTATTGAAAAATCTGCCATTTCTTTTAAGGATATGATCCCCAAATCTTTAAGAGAATGTTTCACACCAATAAGAAACAGAGTCTAACTAGACATTTATACCAGTGAAGTAACACTGCCTCCTATGCAACATTGTTAATATGTTTCCCCTCAATTCTCTGAGGAATTAGGAATTTATAAAAAGGACTTGGTATCATTCAGAGAAAATACAGTGGTAATATCTACTCATTTGACGTCTGGAAACATGCTTCTTAAAAGTAAATGGCAACAATAAAGTTAAATTTACAATATAGAGAATGTGAATGTTCACTGACTGTGAATATCTACACTTGTAGTCCACACTGGTTCTCTAAGACATCAAACCCCAGTAGTCCTGGGAGACCACAGTATCTTTTAAATAAATAGTTAAGCATCTTTCATAGCAGAGAAATTTATCATCTTATTAGTCTTAGCAAAGTTTGACATTGCAGAAGAAAATCCTCACTGATGGAAGGCTCTTTCTGAATCAGATGCTTTTAATTGAGAATTAAGTTTCTTGTGTTAATTTTCCAACACTTCTAGGTATATAGTTTTACAAAGAGTCCTCATCAGGGAGATTGAGTTGGTCCTTTCTTTGGCCCTGGCTTTCCTTTTCAGCCTTGTCTTCTCCTGTTCCGCCATTTCTTCCTTTCACACCAGCCATGCAAAATAATCCCGTTTCCCAAATGCACTACACTAATTTATGCCTCTAGGAAATTACTTTTCTGTGTTTCTTTTTTATCCTTCTTTATTGTCTCAGCCAAATTCCTAATCGTCCTTCAAAATTCAACTCACAAATCACCACCTGGTTTGACTTTCTTTGGTTGACTTATTGCCTCCTTCTCCTTGAATGTATACTACTGTATTTTAGCTCCATTCACATGTTATGTCATAAATATTTGTTATCATTTAGGCACTCACCAAGCTAAGATCTTCAAGCATGGCAATCTCTGTGGCATTACTCTTTATATCAGATCCACTGCTCAGTAACCAGGCAATGCAATCTTTGTTGGGTGAATAAAGGAAAGACTTCAGGAAACCTGCTCATTATGTAGCTGAGATACATTAAAGAATTGTGAATTCAGGAGAGTCATTGTCTCTAGTGTGCACGCCTTTGGTGTTGACTCTAATCAAGGTGAATGACATGCAATCCTTCATAGATCTACTCTACAATTGAATAGCTATGCACATTCCCAGAGTGCTTCCTTCTTCGAATGCTTCTGTGTGAATGATAGTCACTCACCTAAGAGTCAATTCTACTTTCTTAGAAGTAATATGCACTGCTGTTTATTATCACGGACACACAGAGTGCTTAGATTGGTTTTAAAGTTCATTCTGCCAAAGGAAGAAGGCTATTATATGTGACCAAGTCAGGTTTAGTGTTGAGGCTTGTATTGGGGGGATTACTTTTGAGTTTGAGTAGTTGTTTAAGGAATTGAACTTCACGAAGAACCTAGAAAGAGGGAATTGAATTTAGCTGGAAGGTTTTCATATCAATACAAGTGTGTGTGGCTAAAGCTCTATATGTTCAATACCATTTATTTTTATTTATTACAGTGAGTTCTTTGACATTTGAATTTTCATGTTAAAGTCACTATATTTGGCCCTATGTGTTTCATCTCAAAGTTGTTTTGATGAATATATGCTATTGTGGGAATAGACTTCCATTAGTTCTGTAAAACCAATAACCAGCTGCCCAAAGTTTGTTTCTCCTCTGCCCAGAAATTTGTGCTACTTCAGCCAAATCCTGAAGACCTAAAGAAAATTGAACTTATTAACGGCCAAGTAGCTGTTTTAGACTGCAGTCCATAGCGTTAGAATACAGTACATACAGAGTTCAAATTCAAAGCTTGGTTTAGAGCTGTATGAGCTGTATCCTATGCCTACAGTGAAATCTTGTGGTATATGATATGATATTGTTACTACAACTTGTTTTGCTCTCAAGGCTCATGAAATGGCAACTTCCTCATTATTCTCAGATTTGGTGCTTTAGCCAACTAAACCTATCCTTATGAATTTGATCTTTAAAAATTCTTAAAATAATCTCCAATTAAATCACTTGGAAAAATTCTACCCCTTCCCACATTCTTTCTCCTATTCCATTTTCCGTAAATTATTCTGTTTGATTTTGATTGCAATCAAGTGATTATCTTTTGAAAATTAAAGCAAGTCTGACAAGAACCACCTTGGATCAGTGTGTATAAGACGCTGAAGTCAAAATGAGGCTGAGTGAAGTCTCGCAGCTGAAGACTGGAAGATGTTTCTTCCTTTGAAACAGTATTCCCATTCACAGAGCAGTAATAAAATATGACTTTCATTATAATCTTTGTGGTAGGCAGAAAAAAGTCCCTCCTTCCAAAGATGCCAAGATCTTAATCCTTGGAACCTGTGACTTTACCTTGCAAGGCAAAGGGAAATTAAGGTTGCAGATGGAATTAATGTTATGAATCAACTGACCCTAAGATAGGGAGATTATTTATGTCATTCAGGTAAATCCAATATAAGCTTTTTTAAGTGGAAGGCAGAAGAGTCGGCATGAGACTGATGCAGTCCGAGGAAGACTCAACAGGCCTCTGTTGGCTTTGAAGTTGGCAGCGGGGACACAAACTGAGAAATAATAAGTATTTTCTAGAAGCTGGAAAAGGCAAGAAAACAGTCTCTCCCTTAGAGCCTCCAGGAAGGAATGCAACCCTGTTAATACTTTGATTTAACCCATATTGGACTTGTGATGCCCAGGACAGTAAGATAATAAATTTTTGTTTTAAGCCACTGACTCTGTAGTAATTATAGCATCAAAAGGAAACTAATTGCCCATGTTAATTTTATTCAGATCATTCTAGTGTTTGGTCTACTATTTAGTTTACTAAATTATGGTGCACATCTTTACTAGTATTTCTTCCTTTACCATTTGTGTGCCGTCGTGACCCTCATTCTCACCCTGAAGAAACATTTGCTGAGTTTTTGTGAGTCCTTCATTTGAGAATTTCCATTGAATTCACACCTCATGCCAATCATAGTTAACAGTGAATCTTTACTGGGTTTGGCTGGGAGTTGTGGTAGAACAAAAGCAGAAAATAAGCTTTAAGGGTAGAAGTAAGATCTCTAGAAAGAGGATAGGAATAATTGATAAGCATATCCATAAATGGAAAAGACTAAAAATTGTGAAACAACTTACTACTAGTCCCCTGAAGTCTGCCTGCACAACCTGTGTTTTGGGCTATAACACACAACCATGAGAGTGTTTTTCAGATAAAATATCCTGGAAGACATAATCCACATACTCCAGAACAAGACATTATTATTCTTAAATTATTCTTGACTCAGCCCTGGAGGTCTTTTATGTCATATTAAGAACTCTATTCCTTTTTTTCTTGAGCTATTTTTTAGCATAGCTTAAGGGAAAGCTATATCTGTTTCAGACACTTTGACCATCTGGTTTCTATTACCAGCCCTAATAAAATCAATTCCAGCTCACTATGACTGTATGATATCTTTATACCCTTAAGTATGGCCCTATTCTCTTTGCAAAAATCAATGCTCATACCTTGGCTAATCCTTTGTTACCAATGACCAGTCATTATTAGTTGACTATGTAGAAGCAAGCAATTTCTTTTGTTTCTGACATGATTCCCTTCCAAGAAATTTCTCAATTTACATTTCCCAAATTGGCAAAAGCACATTTAAAATTTCAACTAGCCACCACGAGACTTCAACAACATTCACTGCAGTCTACAAATGTTGTAACAGGTTGTGCGGGTACAGTTCAGGAATCAGAGGAATGTGTCAAGTTTCTCATTCAGACGGAAGCATGACTTTACTGATTTCTGAGGTGGCAGACATGCCAAGGCATCCAAGTACCAGGATGCTATCCAAGGCAGTTTCTGGAGAGGAACAACCCCTACTGGGAACGCACTGTGATCTAAAAAAATTGGATTGTGTTCTGAACTCCATGTTCTAGTTTTCAAGTCACAAATAGCTTATGGTGACAGTAAATTCCTACTTGAAGTACCATCTTATTTTCAACATTGTTAATTCAGATACTTAGACTTAGGTTGGAGGGTTTTCATAATATCCTTATCTGTGTTTCCTCTGTGTTTCTTGAGGATACATAAAGAATCAGAAGGCAAGTTAGAATGTAACTACAATTATGCTTTACTGTTTATTGCTCTATCCCAGGATTTATTAGAATACTCCCTAGAGTAGTATATTTCTTTAAATGTACAAGGTGTGGATTTCCAATGTTTATTAGTTAAAAGTTGGATTTATGCAAACACAGAAGAATATAGACTTAGCTTTTTGAAAGGACTTGTTTGGTTGTTGGTTTGGTTAGTTCACTTAGCACAGCTGTTCCTCGCAATGTGAAGATTAACCAAAATAAATTCCTGTCAGTATGATTTTTCTCAAAATATTACTTTGCAGGAGGAATTCTTCTTCTGAATGTTGATTTTATACACTTCTGTGTCATTCTGGATTTTCTATAGAGCTTCACTTTTTTTTTTTTTTTTTTTTTTTTAGTGTTTTAGTGTATAGTGACTAAGTAAGAATTGTCTGTTTTAAAATACAAATTCCTAAGCCCCTCAATCCAAATGCTGATTCATTAGGTCTGGAATATGGCCCAAGACTCACCTTAACAATTACCCAGATAATTATTATGAACAAGTAATTTACCTAAAGACTCTTCTTCAAAAGATTGGTTATTATTTCTACTGGTTGACAAAGAACCTGAGGCAAAATCAACTTTTATGGTTACAAGGCAGGTAGAATCTGTTTTTCTATGTTCTTTTCATTGGTTGATATTATTTGCTCTGTGTGTGTCTGTGTGGGTGAGAATGGTCAGATATAGGAAGATAAGGAGAATCTCTTTCTTCCTAGTTATATCTGGTTCTTGCAAATATAATATGTATGGATTGAGGTCACAGCACTAGTTATAGATTTATGCATGAATATACTTTCGCCAAAGAATCATTATTCCTATGATAAAGCAAAAAATATAAGTGCTATGAAAAATTCATGGTGGTTAAACAAAAAAGTTTATTCCCCTTCCTACTGGTGTATCTTTTATATATCTTGTAATATTGGAGGATAGGTCTTCCAAAACACATTTTGGTTATTGCAGTTGCCATGAGTTTAATAGGACTGTGATGGAAATGTCAGCTGGTACAATTTCCTTCAAAATATAAAGACTACAGCTGGCTTCTTATTTTTGTCCATTCTAAAGATACTGTGGCTAGCCTAATTTGTACGGGCCCACTGGATCATGCCTAATTGAGTTAATGAAGCTCTTCTGTAACAAGAACCCTCTAAAGGAAAATAAAAACACAGAATGAAATTTCAGAATGCAAATTAGCCTAGCTTTGCTGGCTTTCATTCTCATGGGTAGAAGACACAGTAAAAGAAAACTCTTAAATTAAAGCCAATTATACCACATAGCCAAAGATCAGGTTTACCTAAAATTGTCACTGGGGAGCTGCGTGCATTCTGGGGAGAATAGCCCAATCACTGGTAGATTGTTGGCACTTGACCCTGCTTGGCATACAAAAAGCTATTTGCTGTTTAATTTTAATGACTTGATTATTTCAAGTGTCTGTCGACATCTTTGAGAATTTATGGTTTTCATCTAATCAATGGAAACCTGCATTGGAAAAAACTATTTGCCGCAGTGGAGATTTATATTTGTGTATTTTTTGTTTAAGTTTGTCCCTTTTTACTAAGTAGTTTGTTACTTTCTTGTAACATGTTTCACATGTCTTGGCTACCTGGCTATAAAGACCACATACAGCTTTTCAGGGCCTTTGAGGTCAAGGTATTTCAACACTTTATAAGGTCATCAAGCGTCTTTATGCTTTCCCTCAATTTCTTCTCTTTTGTAGCTCTTTATTTTCCTTTTAGGATATAAGAGAATTTTTAATCTCTTGAATTTAACTTGATTTCTCCCCCTCATTCAATTTCTCCTTTAAACTTTATGTATTGAGGAACTTTAAGGAATATGATAGTAGATTGGATGGATTTTACTAGTTTTGCTCAATTTATTTTGTAGTTCAATATTTTAAGATTTTACAAGTATATTCAAGTACAACAGTGGCAAAAAAACAAACAAACAAAAAAAACACAATATAAATCAATTCTTTTCCAAGAATATCAGGAAGGGGTCAGTGTAATTAGAGAAAGCCTGGCATTACTATAAAGTCTGATTTTTAAAAAAATGTTTAGGGGCGAATAGAATTATTAGAAACCTAAGAAAGCTAAAATCTATCAAAAATTTGTCCTAATCTGTAGCTGGTGCCTGTACTGACTTGTATTATTTGTTAGCGGTTGAATAACCTAAAATAAAAATAAAGTATGACCCTGTTCTCTTAGTATCTCTTAGTCTGAATTTCATTATGGATGCAATGAAGAGTTTGGCAGTAAGATCTATTTGACTTCGATGTCTAAGATTTCATATTTTAAAATCCTGGATTAGTATATTGAAGTACCTATTGGATCTAGCACTACCATGGGGTAATATATGGGAAGCATCAGAAACCAAAGGGATGGAGAGTGTTGTAGTGATTAGGGGACAGAGAGGTGGATCCTCCTTCTGATTTAACCACTTAACTAACTGTGTAAGATCATCTTCTGCCTTGAGAGCTGACTTTCTGAATACTTAAAATGGAATGATTTATTCAAGTCATCCCGCTAAATTTCCTTTTTTTTTTTTTTTCTTGGACCAACTGTCTTTAGTTTCTGTTTAGAAGAGGTGAATGAAACAAGGACCTGCAGAGAAGAGCATAGACTTGATGAAATGGGTGGTACAGACTAACTGTGCTATGGAACGTGAGTGAGGGGGGAGTAAATATGGGCTCAAAGAGAGTGAACAGTGTAGTTTATATAATTTATTTCTTGGTAACCCACACAACAGGATTATTCTTAAAAAGTGATGTCTATTAATAGGATCCCTACAAATGGTTTGAGTATAATTGGTTACAATAAAATTTTAGTTCCTGTTTGATGGAGAAACTGTGACACAGAGACCAGTGGATTCATGAGATGACTGGATTTCTGACATTTTTTGATCTATAAAATGTAGATATGTCCTATCTCATAGGGCTGTTGATATGTATAATTAAATAATCCAAAAGGCTCAATTACATGCCACATTTGAAAAAATGTAATTAATGGAGGTATAGTTTTTACTTCTTAAAATAACTTTTAAAATGTCAAAAAATAATGTTTTACCAGATTATATGCATTTTGTTAAAGCAAGTAGATACTACTATGAAAATTGACTTATGTACAAAAGGACTATCTTCAGTGTAGGATGTTTGGTATGATGCAGAGTAATCATGCACACGGCCATTGACATAACTCAAAATGAAATTAATCACACCAAACCCTAAACCTCCTAATGGCATCTGACCTCTGTGATCATGCCTGAGACTTTACAGTCTCTGGAGAAAAACTTCTCTAAGTGGCTTAAAAGAAGACCAGTGATAAAGTGGCAATTCTTTAGTGTAGTTCAGTGATAAACCTTGCCAGAGTGCCAAAGCAACAAAAAGCTGACTCAACAATGGACCCCAGAATTCACTTTTTTGTTTTTGTTTTTTCTTTTTATAGAATCATCAAGTGTCTCTACACTTTCCCTCTATTTCTTCTCTTTTGAAACTCTGCTGTTAAACTTAAAAAAAAAAAAATTGAGTACTTCATAGTTGGTGAACTCGCTTTCATATTTCAAGATCAATGTTGAAAATTTTACATGACAAGCATTCATTTGAGTGCGAAAGCAGTGAATTTTTCCTGTTACTTTTAAGAGTATGGAGTTTCTTATATTTGCACACAAAGTACTAGTTAATCCTATGAGTAGATCCTTGCAACACAGTTTGAGTTTTCAAATATTGGAAAACAGTATTTTAACAATCTCACAGTTAAATATGTGAGAAAGCCCAAGTTGTATGGATGATAGAAACATTTTCCTTCCTAGCAAAAATAAAAGGTGCTATTCCAGAATGTTCACATTTAGAAAGAATGGCCTAATTAGTTATAAAATAATTGATAAATTTAGGTGGCTCATTGTTTTCAATAACAAAAGAATCAAGGAGTGGCAACACCAACATGTGCTAAGTACACAGCAGCAATCAAAAGAGGCCAGAATGGGACATGTTCTTATTTTAGTGGTCTTAGGCTTGATGGCAGGATGTAATAGATCTCACTGTTTTGACTATAAAATAGTTAAATGATTCCTATGATCAAGGATAGAAAATATATTTGCTATGGAGGTACTGGTAAACATGACCTCTGCTTTCTAATTATGAAATTAAGAAAGTGCAGAAAGTAACATAGTGGACACATGCCTATTAAATCCTACTATTTTGTCAGACTTCAGATTTAAAGAAAATAAAATATTAGAGTTAGGCTGTTCTCATTATTTTTTTCCTTCCTCCATTTTTTTCATACCAAAGAACAAAAGTGTCCTAACGTTGGTATACAGTTTTGGTAAAAGTTTGTATGCCTAAAACATATGCATGTGTCTTTTATATATATAGCTTAATATAGAAAAAAATACAGAGGTAGCATAGTTTTGCATGTTTGCAAATTCTACATAAATTGATATCATAATGTACATAAATGATATCTTTCTCCAAATTGATTTGTTCAATGTTATGCTTTTTTAAATTCATAATATATACACAGGATTTAAAGAACTCTGTTATATGGAAAAATAAATATCAATTTTTAAAAAATACATGTTGAAACATATAGTCAGATCATGGATTTATTTTACCTTAAATATTCCATTGACTTAATATACTGTAGTTTATTAAATAATTTTTAAGATAATAAGCATCTGGGTGATTTCTAACTGTTTCCAATTCCAAGCAGAGCTTCAGTTGATATACTTCTATAGGTCTCTTTACTTGCATAAAGGAGAAATCCTCCAGAAATTTATCTATTCAATTTGCAGAATTGAATAGCAAGAAAACAAAAATAAACCAAAAAATACAGAACTGAACAAAAACCTTCAATTTTACTAGATATTGCCAAATTTGTCTCTAATGGCTATCTTGATTTATTTCTACCAGAAATAAATAAAATGTATTTTTTCTACATATCCTTGCTAAAGTTTGGTTTTTCAGAATTTAAAATTTTGCTAATCAAATGGGCATGCAATAATACCTCATTGGATTTTTTTCCCCTTAAATCATAGGAAAGCTGGACATTCTTCATATGTTCATTCTCAATTTGTAGTCCATCTTCTATAAATTTCTAGTTTACATCTTTTTCTACTTTTCCCTGATCATATCACTGTTCTCATTAATGTGAAAGTTCCTTTACTAATTCTCTGTCATCTAAATGCATTGCAAATACAGTCTCTCAGTCTGCAACTAACCTAGTGCCTTGTTATGTTTGTTTGTTTTTTAATTGAACAAGAATTTTTAGTTTTCATGTAGTCAAGTATAACAAGCTTTCTTTACAATTATTGCTTTCTGAGTAATGTTTGGGACATTCTTTTCTGTACCGAGTTATAATTAAATTCAACAAGATTTACATTTTCACATTTATATCTTTAACTTATCTGAAGTTGATTTTTTTTTCTCTCTTTGGTGTGAAATGGTAATCTAATCTTGCTTTCCCACGTGGATACTTAGTTGCCCCAATACTATTTATTGTCTAGTCTATTCTTTCTCCTCTGATTTGGAATGCTGCCTGTCTTACAGCCAGTTTCCACTTTTTTATGTGAAACTTTTTCTGGTTTCTTTATCCTGACAATTTTTAAAATCCTTGTCACTTTCAATAATTTACCTTTCTAGAATTTTGGTTTCATTTAATTCTTGGAGTTAAATTAATGGATACTTAATTTTTTCTTTGTAAAGAAGTGCTTTGTAAGAGCACTTAAAAATCTGTACTCTGTCCCTTTTTCGTGCTTCATGAAATTTCTTTGTGCCAATTCTTTTTACCTTAATAAGACTCACTGAAAGTTTAGTTTTCAATTACTGTGTTCAAACAAGAATGTGCTATGTTGGTTCTTTCTACTGTATTTGTTTCTGTGTTTCTCTAATGTCTAATCTTTTACTACTTTCTGCTTTCTTTGGATTTACTAAATCTCTTTTTTGAATATATTGATTGAATAAATTCATTTTCTTTCTTTTTAAGTGTATTTCTCTGGTATCTGCAGCATCTTTACTTCCAATCATTTTAACTTGATTATCTGTATCTAACTTTCAGGTAGCACCTTTCTTAGAGCTAGTTTTATTTTATTTTATTTTATTTTATTTTATTTTATTTTATTTTATTTTATTTATTTTAGAGAGCATGTGTGCAGCAAAGAAGGGGCATAGGGAGAGGGAGAAGGGGAGAGAGTCTCAAGTAGACTCTATGTTGAGCACGGAGCCTGATGTGGGGCTTGAGATCACGACCAGAGCCGGATCCAATAATTGGATGGTTAACTGAGCCACCCAGGTACCCCTCTTAGAGATAATTCTTAGGACCATTCTTAGTACCAATCAGTTGACTGAGTTAAATGTGTAGGTATATATATGCACACACATACACGCACATACATATACACAGCTTTAGGAAGTGTGTGCACTGTGATAAGTATGTACAATTTATTTTCAAATCACTTAAAATTAAAGTATTAGCAATACCAACCACAGATTTCCTTTCATTGTTTGTTCTCCAAACTTATAGGAAAACAGGATGTTAGGGATTATATGACTCATCATGTTTAGCTTTCTACTTCTAGGGAATTGCTACAAAAACAGGTGTCTCCACTGTTATTCAATATAGTACTAGATATCCTAGCCTCAGCAATCAGACAACAAAAAGAAATAAAAGGCATTCAAATTGGCAAAGAAGTCAAACTCTCCCTCTTCACAGATGACATGATAGTGTACGTAGAAAACTCAAAAGACTCCACCCCAAGATTGTTAGAACTCATACAGCAATTCAGCAATGTGGCAGGATACAAAATCAATGGACAGAAATCAGTGGCATTTCTATACACTAGCTATGAGACTGAAGAATGAAAAATTAAGGAGTCAATTCCATGTACAGTTGCACCCAAAAGCATGAGATACGTAGGAATAAATCTAATCAAAGAGGGCAAGGATCTATACTCTAAAAACTATAGAACACTTATGAAAGAACTTGAAGAAGACACAAAGAGATGGAAAAATCATTCCATGCTCATGGATTTGAAAAATAAATATTGTGAAAATGTCTATGCTACCCAGGGCAATTTATACATTCAGTGCAATCCCTATCAAAATGCCATGGACTTTCTTCACAGCATTGGAACAAATAAGACTTGTATGAAGCCAGAAAAGACTCCAAATAGCCAGAGGAATATTGAAAAAGAAAGCCAATGCTGGGGACATCACAATGTCAAATTTCAAGCTATATTACAGAGCTTTGATCATCAAGACAGTGTGGTACTGGCACAAAAACCAACACCTAGATCAATGGAACAGAATAGAGAACCCAGAAATAGGCCCTCAACTCTATGGTCAGCTAATATTCGACAAAGCAGGAAAAACTATCCACTGGAAAGAGGGCAGTCTCTTCAATTAATGGTGCTGGGGAAATTGGACAGGCACATGCAGAAGAATGAAACTAGACCAGTCTCTTACACCAGACACAAAGATAAACTCAAAATGAATGAAAGATCTAAATGTGAGATAAGAATCCATCAAAATCTTAGAGGAGAACCCAGGCAACACCTTTTTGAACTTGGCCACAGTAACTTCTTGCAAGACACATCTATGAAGGCACAGGAAACGAAATAAAAAACGAACTATTGGGACTTAACAGGATAAAAACCTTCTGCACAGTAAAAGAAACAGTCAGCAAAACTAAAAGACAACCTACAGAATGGGAGAAGATATTTGCAAATGACCTATCAGATAAAGGGCTACTATCCAAGATCTATAAGGAACTTATTACACTCAACACCCATAAAACAAACAATCCAATCACAAAATGGGCAGAAGACACAAACAGACATTTCACCAAAGAAGACCTACACATGGCCAACAAGCACATGAGAAAATGCTTGCCATCAGAAAAATACAAAGCAAAACCACAATGAGATACCACCTCACACCGGTAAGAATGGCAAAAATTAACAAGACAGGAAACAATGAGTGTTGGAGAGGATGTGGAGAAAGAGAACCCTTTCTCCACATCCTGAATTGTTGGTGGGAATGCGAACTGGGACAGCCACTCTGGAAAACAGTGTGGAGGTTCCTCAAAGAGTTAAAAATAGAGCTACCCTATGACCCAGCAATTGCACTACTGGGTATTTACCCCAAAGATACAGATGTAGTGAAACACCGGGACACCTGTACCCCAATGTTCATAGCAGCAATGTCCACAATAGCCAAACTGTGGAAGGAGTCACGATGTCCTTCGACAGATGAATGGATCTATGAAGATGTGGTCTATGAATACAATGGAATAATACTCAGCTACCAGGAAGGATGAATACCCACCAGTTGCTTCGACGTGATTGGAATTGGAGGTTATTGCGCTGAGTGAAATAAGTCAATTGGAATCATGATATGATTTCACTCATACAGGGAATATAAGAAATAGTGAAAGGGATTATAAGAGAAAGGAGGGGAACTGAGTGGAAAAATCAGAGAGGGAGACAAACCATGAGAGACTCCTAACTCTGGGAAACAAAGGGTTGCGGAAGGGGAGGTGGGCAGGGGGTTGGGGTGACTGGGTGATGGGCACTGAGGAGGTTACTTGATGGGATGAGCACTGTTATATGTTGGCAAATTGAACTTCAATAAAAACAAATGAAAAAATTAGGTGTCTCTTTTATTGCTAAACAAGATTTTACCTCAATTTATTATACATAATAGCATCTCATGTGTGTCTGGATATATATATCCACACACATATGTACATGTATATATACATTTAGTCCAGTCAGCCAGACAAAAAAGTTTCATATATAGTACTCATTTGGCACAAATGGCCCCATGGCCAGTTAGCTATTTTCTATAATTAGATCATTTACTAAATCATACCTCACTACTTGGGCTGAAGATGCTGTTGTAATGGACAATGTAAGTTTAAGTGTTTTTGTGTGTGTGTGTTTTTTTTTTTTTTTTTTTAGTTTACTTGTCAAAGACATCCCTGATTGTGTGGTTCAAGCCATCATGTACCATGTTATACTTATATTTGGGTGCTTATTTTCATTTGCAAATATAAGGAGTACACCAGGAACTATAAACTACAGCATATACTTAAAACCAAAGAACAAAGATGTCTTGGGTCAGTATTGTACAAGAGAAACTAAATTGCTATAATCATCCTCTTTTTTAGATCTGGTACTTCCAGTTTTTGTGCTGCTCTGTTATCAGCCATTTTCTTATTGCTTCAGTGTTTTAGAGTCATGTATCCTTTGGAATCTGTCTTCATTTGTCAGTTATCTCAACCCCAGTGCTTATGGCTTTCTTAGCATATTATCTTGTTCCTTTATTTTTCCAAAGGCAAGCGTGTGTTCTCTTCTCTCATGTCTAATGCTACTGATAACAGTTCTACCTTAAACATTTGGTAAACTTTATTTCTTCTGTCTTAATACCTGACATTATCAGGACACATTTGTTGTTAATAGAAATGTATTTCCCTTTTACTGTGACTTTCTTGCTGCAAATTTGCAGACTGGCTCGGGAGCTCTATTATAGTTCCCTCAAACACTGATAAATGCTCATGACTGCCACACAGGAGTGAAACTAAGCATACCCCTGTCTTGTTTTCACACCTCTAATGATATACCAGTGGGTGAAAGAGCAAATAGTTTAGCATAGCCACACATATATAATTTTCACATCTTTTTTTTTTAAAGATTCATTTATTTTAGAGAGTATGGACAGGAGAAAAAAGAGAAGGAGAGGAAAAGAGATAGAGAGAAGCAGAGAAGCAGACTCCACTGAGCGCAGAGGCTGATGTGGGACTTGATGCCAGGACCCTGAGATCAAGACCTGAGCTGAAATCAAGTGTTGGAGGCCTAATTACTAAGCCACTCAGGTGCCCCTCACATCTTTTTTATCCATTCATTAATCCCTTTTAAAAATGTCATCTAGGAAAGCTTGTGTGGCTTAGCGATTGAGCGTCTGCTTTTGGCTCAGGGCATGATCCTGCCATTTTGGAATTGAGTCCTGCATTGGGCTCCCTATGGAGAGCCGCTTCTCCCTCTGCCTGTGTCTCTGCCCCCCTCTCTCTCTCTCTCTCTCTCTCTATGACTTTCATGAATAAATGAATAAAATCTTTAAAAAAATAAATAAGAATGTCATCTAGTCTTCTGAGGAAGATGGCCGAGTAGAAGGACCCAAAGTTCACCTTGTCCCACAGATATAGCTAGGTAACACCCAAATCAATGTCATAAACCAGAAAATGACATGAACACTGGCAGAGTGGACTCTTCACAGCTAAATTTAGAGAGTTTAGGCCACATCCAAGAGGTTAGGAAGGATAGAGAAATGGTGGGAGCTAAATAGACTGATGGGACTGTCCACAGACAGAAGGAATGCCCTGGGATTAGAAAGGAGAGAGAACCAGACCCTCACACCAAGCACTGTAGGCATGAAGAACTTGCATGAAAACCAGAGGGGAATGCTTTTGTGAGTTGTAACAATCAACAGGCTTTAACACCTGGATCTTTGCAAAAATCCTCGGTCTCAACTCTGGGAGAGCCAAGAAGGTGAGTGGAAACTGAAAGAGACAGCACAACAAACATAGCCTTGGAGATAAAGCATAGAAGCAGCAACTTGAAGAGTGCCTGGGATATACAAGAGGGAGAATCGTTTATTAATCTCAGAGCATGTACTGGAGTGGCAAGGATCATTGGGATACTTTTCTAGGAACAAAGGTAATGGCAGATGCCATTTCTCTACCCTTCCCCCAGCTCAGGCACACAGACACGTGCAGGAAGCAGCCCAGTGCCTACACTCTCAGCCTTACTTGCAAATAGTGCATTCTACCTCTGCATTCTTTTGTGGACATGTCTCCTCCAGCCTGGCTTTGGTTCCAGATCTCCTCTCATAGCTGAACCACACAAATCTTGTTAACACCATGACCCAGCCAACCTGGCCTGCCTTGATTCACCTCCCATGGACCAGCACAGACCTTGCTTCAACCATTCAGCCCACCTCCACATTCTCCTATGGATGTGCCTCCCCCAATAGCTCTTGGCTGGAGCCCATCCAAAGTGGTGCCCCAAGCCTGGCAGTGTGCTAACAGTCCCAACAGGGAGCAACACCACTCCAAAGTGACTCCTGCTATGGGGAGAGGGGAAGATCACCACAATACAGTCTTACAGTGGCCCTAGCAGTGGGCTTGGGGCAGATAGCTAGTCTGACTGCAGGTTCTGTTCACCAATGAAAGCTTCTCCAGGGACAACACAAGGAAAGCATCCTGAAGTTTGGTGCTACTACATCTCTGCTAAACACCTGGTCTAAGCCAACTCAGGCCCAATGAGACACTGCACTGGCCTGCTAACAACCCAAAGATTAAACAGTGCCCACAACAGTCAAAGAGAGCCTTTAGGACAACTGGACTGAAGGCAAAAGCAGCTCAGCCACAACAGTGGGACACACAACACATGTAGGAGATATTCCTCAAGTGCAAGGTTCTGGTGAATAGGCAATATTGCACTGTAGGGTACTTACTTTCAAGAACAGGAGATCTAGCTGTCTTTCCTAGCACATGAAAATCAATACAGAGTTAAGGTGAGGAGACAGAGGAATATGACACAAATGAAACAACAGGACAGAATCACAACAAGAGAGATGAAATGGAGATAAGTAATAAGCTTCATAGAATACTTAAACTATTTAAAGTTACTCAGTGGTTTGAATAGAGTTGAGGGCCTCAATGAGACCTTAAAAAAATGTAGAAAACACCAAAAAAGAACCAGTCAGATGCAACCACTCTGGAAAACTGTATGGAATTTCCTCAGAAAGTTAAAAGTAGAACCACACTACAATGCAATAATTGTACTACTAAGTATGTATCCAAAGGATATAAAAATAGTAATTCAAAGGGGCACATGCACCCCAATATTTATTGCAGTACTGTTCACGATAGTCAAAATATGGAAAGAGCCCAGGTGTCTACTGACAGATGAATGGATAAAAAAGATATATAATGGAATATTATTCAGCCATCAAAAAGAATGAAATCTTGCCATTTGCAGGGACAGGTTAGAACTAGAGGTTATTATGGTAACTGAAACTCATATGGGGAGTTTAAGAAACAGAATAGATGGACATAGGAGAAAGGAATGAAAATTAAAATAGAATAAAAACAGAAAGGGAAGGAGGCAAACAATAAGAGACTCTTGACCATAAGAAACAAACTGAGGGTTGCTGGAAGGGAGGTGATAGGATCGTGGGGTAATTGGGTGATTGGCATTAAGGAGGGGACTTGATGTAATGAGTACTGGGTGTTATATGCAACCGATGAACCACTAAATTGTACCCCTGAAACTAATAATACACTATATGTTAATAAATTGAGTTTAAATATATTAAATATATTAAATCTTAAAAAAAAAAAGAGAGAGAGAACACCTAGGTGTTTCTCGCTGGTGCTCCAAGGTATCTTTATAGAGGCATTTTACTTCTACAACCAGTCTTCAGCTGGAGACTGGCCTCTCAACAACCACTTCTTGCACTTTGACAAGTCCCTGTATATATATATTTAAAAAGGAACCAGTCATGGGACACCTGGGTGGCTTAGCAGTTGAGTGTGTCTGCCTTTGGTTCAGAGCATGATCCTAGAGTACTGGGATCGAGTCCCACATCAGGCTCCCTACAGGGAGCCTGCTTCTCCCTCTGCCTATGTCTCTGCTTCTCTCCCTGTGTCTCTCATAAATAAATAAATAAAATCTAAAAAAAAAAAAAAAAAAAGAACCAGTCAGAGATGAATACCTCAATAACTGCAAATAAAAATACATTGGGTGGAATAAATAGTAGACTAGAAGAAGCAAAAGGGATGGATCACTGAACTGGAACATAGAGTAAAGGAAAACAATCAAACTTTGATACTATTATCAAAAAACAATAGACTTAGGGTACTTGGTGATGCTAGCAAACAATATTTGCATTATGGGATTCACAGAAGAAGAGAAAAAAAGAGCAGAAAATTTATTTAAAGAAATAATAGCTGAGAGCTTCATGAACCTGGGAAAGGAAACAGAAATCCACATCCAAAAGGCACAGAGAACCACCATCAAAATCATGCCAAGGACGTCCAACCAAGACACATGATAATGACAATGGCAAAAAGTAGTGGTAAAGAGAGAATTTTAAAAGCACAAAGAGAAAAGGAAGCAGTTATATACTGGAGGAACCCCATAAAGTTGTCAGATGATTTTCAGTAGAAATTTTCCAGGCCAGAAGAGAGTGGCATGATATTTTCAAAATGATGAAAGAAAAAAAAGAAACAAACAGTGAAGCCAAGAATATGCTATCTAGCGAGGCTGTCATTTAAGAACAGAAGGAGAGGTAAAGAGTTTCCCAGACAAACAAAAGTTGAAGGAATTCATAATCACTAAACTAGCCTTATAAGAAATGTTAAAAGGGACATTTTGAGTAGAACGTAAAGTCTGTAAGCAGGAGTAACAAAAGTAGGAAGTGCAGAAGCAGTAAAATTAAGTATACTATAACAAATTAGTCAAGAAATTCATAAAATAAAATGATGTAATGTATGACACCATATACATAAAATGTGGGTTACAGAATAATAATACAGAGGAATACAGAATCGGTTCAAACTTAGATGACCATCAACTTAACATAGACCGCTATAGACAGAGGATGTTATATGCAAACGTAATTGTAATCACAAATCAAAAACAAGTAATAGAGGTGCAAAAAATAAAAAGGGATCCAACTATATCACTAAAGAAAGCCAGCAAACTTATGAGAAGAGTAAGAGAACAAAGGAATAGAGAAGAAATACAAAAACAACCACAAAACAGGTAACAAAATGGCAATAAGTACCTACCTATCAACAATTACTTTGAATGGAGGTGGACTAAACACTGTAATCAAAAGACATAGGGTGATGTAATGAGTAAAAAAGCAAGATATGCAGGCTAAAGGAGACTTATTTCAGACTTAGACACATGCAGATTGAAAGTGAAGGGCTTAAAAAGCATTTTTCATGTAAATGGAGGTGAAAATAAAGCTGAGGTACCCATACTTGTATTGGACAAAATAGACTTTAAAAATGAAGACTGTAACAGACACAAAGAAAGACACTATATAATCATAAAGGGAACAATACAACAAGAAAATACAATGATTGTAAATATTTATGCACTCAACTGGAAACACCCAAACACATAAAGCAGATAACAACAAACATAAAGGAAGTAATCAATAGTAATAGAATACTAGTAGGGGACTTTAAAATCCCTCTTACCTCAATGGATAGATATCCAAACAGAAAATCAGCTGGGAAACAGTGGCATACTGTACCAGATGGTTCTAATAGCTATATTCAGAACATTCTATCCTAAACCAGCAGAATACTGTTTTCAAGTGCTTGTGGAACATTCTCCATAATAGATCACATATTAGGCCACAAAACAAATCTTAACAAATCAAAAAAGATCAAAGTCAGACCATGCATCTTTTCCAAGCACAATGTTATAAAACTAGAAATCAACCACATGAAAAAAAATAAAAACACAAACATATAGAGGTCAAATAACATGGTACTAAATAATGAATGGGTCATAGAGAAATCATAAAAATAAAAAAAAATCATGGAAATAAATGAAAATGAAAACACAATGGCCCCAAATCTTTGGGATATAGTAAAAGTCGTTTCCAAGAGGGAAGTTTATAGCAATACAGCCTTATCTCTAGAATTTAAAAACAAAAACAAAACAAAACAAAAACCTCAAACAACTTAACCTTATATCCACAGGTGCTAGAAAAAGAAGAACAAAACCTGAAACCAGTAGAAGGAAGGAAATATTAAAGATCAAAGCTGAAATAAGTGAAAGAGAAACAAACAAACAAAGAAAACGATCAATGCAACCAGGAGGTGTTTTTTTGAAAAGATCAACATATTAATAAGACTATTAGCCATACTCAAAAAAGAAAGAGAGAAAACTCAAGCAAAATCAGAAATGAAAGAGGAGAGTTAACAACCGATATTGTAGGAATACAAGATTATAAGAGAATATTATGAAAAATTATATGCCAACAAATTGAACAATTTAGAATAAATGGAAAAATTCTTAGAAACATTATTACCTCCCAAAACAGAATCAGGAGAAATAGAAAATTTGAACAGACTGATTACCAGCAATGAAATTGAATCAGTAATCAAAAGACACTCAACAAATAAAAGTTCAGGACAAGATTGCTTCACAGGCAAACTTTCCCAAACATTTACAGTATTAATACCAGGACGCCTGGGTGGCTCAGTGGTTGAGTATCTGCTTTGGCTCAGGGCCTGATCCTGAAGTCTCAGGATCGAGTCCCATGTTGGGCTCCTTGCAGGGAGCCTGCTTCTCCAACTCTTGTCTATGTCTCTGCCTCTCTCTCTGTGTTTCTCATGAATGGATAAGTAAATAAAATTGATTTTTTAAAAATAAAGTGTTAATACCCATTCTTCTCAAACTATTAAAAAAAAAAAATAGGAGAGGAAAGCTTTTAAATTCCTTCTGTGAGGCCAGTATTCTCCTGTTACAAAAACTAGATAAAGCCTACAAAAAAAAAAGAACTACAGGCCAATATCTCTGATGATCATAGATACAAAAGTCCTCAACAAAATATTAGCAAACCAAATCCAACAATACTGAAACAAAATCATTCACCATGTTGAAGTGGGATTTATTCCTGGGGTGCAAGTGTGGTTCAGTATTTGCAAAGCAAACATGATCCATCACATCAAGACAAAGGGTAAAAATACATTTCAATAGATGCAGAAAAAAAAATTTCTGACAAAGGATAGCATCTGTTCATGCTAAAACCCTTAATAAAGTAGGTCTAGAGATAACATATCTCAACATAATAAAGGCCACATGTAAGAAACCCACAGCTTATCATCATTCTCAATGGTGAAAAGCAAAGCTTTCCCCTGTGTTCAGGTATAAGACAATGGTGTCCCTCCAGTGTTATCTCTATTATTCAGGATAGTACTAGAAGTTCTAGTCAGAGTAGTCAGACAAGAAAAAATAAATAAATAAAAGGCATCCAAATTGGTAAGGAAGAAGTAAAACCTTCACTATTTGCAGACAACATATTATATATAGAAAATCCTAAAAACTCCACCTAAAAACTACTAGAACTAAAGAAGAGATTCAGTAAAGTCACAGGATACAAAGTCAGTATACAGAAACCCATTGCATTTCTCTACAATAATAATGAAGTAGCAGGAAGAGAAATGAGGAAAACAGTCCCATTTATAATTGCACCAAATATAATAAAATTCCTGGGAGTAACCTTAACCAAGATGGTGAAAGACTTTTACCCTGAAAACTTTAAGACATTGACGAAAGAAATTGAAGATGACACAAACAAATGGAAAAATATTTCATGCTCATGGATTTGAACAACACATATTGTTAAAATGTCCATGGTACCCAAAGCAATCTACAGATCTAATGCAATCCTTATGAAAATACCAACAGCATTTTTCACAGAGCTAGGGCAAATAACTCTAAAATTTTTGTGGAACCACTAAGGACTCCTAATAGGCAAAGCAATTTTGAAAGAAAAGAACAAAATTGTAGGTATAACAATCTCAGATTTAGAGATATGCTGCAAGATGTAGTAATCAAAACAGTATGGTAATGGCACAAAAATAGACATACAGATCAATAGAACAGAATAAAGTGTCCAGAAATAAATCCATGATTATTTGGTAAATTAATCTTAGACAAAGGAGGCAGAAATATGCAATAGGAAATGCATATAATGGTGTTTGGAAAACTGGACAGCTACATGCAAAAGAATGAAACTGGACCATTTTCTGGCACCATACACAGAAATAACCTCAGAATGGATTAAGGACTTAATTGTGAGCAGTGAAACCATAAAAATCTTAGAAGAGAGCACAAGCAATAATTTCTCTGATATCTCTCATAGCAATATTTTTCCAAATATGCCTCCTGAGACAAGGGAAACACAAGTAAACATAAACTGTTGGGATTACATCAAAATAAAATAACTACTACACTACAAAGGAAAGAATCAACAAAATTAAAGGATAACCTATGGAATGGGAGAAGGCATTTGCAAATATCATATTCAATAAAGGATTAGAATGCAAAATTTATAAAGAACTGAAACACCTGAACACCCAAAAGACAATCCAATTAAAAAATCGGCAGAAGACATGAACAGATATTTCTCCAAAGAAGACATCCAGATGGCAAGGAGATACATGAAAAGATTCTCAGCATCATTCATTGTCAGGGAAATGCAAATCAATACTACAAAGAAATATTACTTCTTACCTATCAGAATGGCTGCAATCAAAAACATAAGAAACAAGTTTTGGCAAGGCTGTGTAGAAAAAGTTACCTTTGTGCACTGTTGGTGGGAATACCAATTGGTGCAGCCACTGTGGAAAATAATATGGAGGTTCCTCAAAAAATTTAATATAGAATTGCTATATAATTCAGTAATTTCATTACTGGGAATTTGCCTAAAGAATATGAAAACACTAATTTGAAAAAAAAAAGGTACTTTTATGTTTACTGCATCATTATTTATAATAGCCAGATTATGGAAGCAGCCCAAGTGTCCATCAATAGATTAATGGATAAAGAAGAGGTGATACACACACACATGCACATATATGCACACCAGAATATTACTCACCCATAAAAAGAATGAAATCTTGCCATTTGCAACAATATGGATGAGTCTGGGGAGTAAGTGAAGTAAGTCAGTCAGTGAAAGACAAATACCCTAATTATATGGTATTTGAGAAACGAAGCAATTGAAATTTAAGCAAATGAAAAAAAAAAAAAAAAGACAACTCAAAAAGTAACTCTTAACTATAGAGAACAAGCTGATGGTTACTAGAGGGGAGGTGGTGAGGGGATGGGTGAAATGGGTGAAGGGGATTAAGATCATACTTATCATGATGAGCACTGAATAATGTATAGAATCGTTGAACCAAATAATGTACACCTAAAACTAATATGACACTATATGTTAACTACACTGGAATTTAAAAGAAAAATGGGTCATCTAACCAACCTCATCTAGTCAGTGAAGTGGATTATTGGTTCACAAAGCATGGCATTGTCCCTTAGAAGTCATATATGCACTGTATGAAATACTCTCTCCGATTAAGTTCCAATTCATTAATAGTTCTTAATTGTCTTTCTTCTTCCCTTCTTTCCACAAGCATTTTTTTGTGCATCTTCTAAAATTTGCCTCAGTGCTGGACATATAGAAGTGAAAAATTATCTGTATCCTAAAGCATTATAAATCCAGTTTAATAAATTTATTAGGATCCCAGCAAGAATACCATAAAATGGAAGTAGAGGTTATACCTGAGATATACTGACCTCTAAAGGACTAATCCATGTAATTCAAAAGTTATTCCTATTCTTTTACTCAAAATAGTAGAGAAGAATTACTTAGTAATTCTGTTTAAGTCGTTATTTTATTGAAAAATTGCCATGTGCAAAGATACTGTAAATGGCATTTGAGGATGGAAAGTAAAGCATAAAGTGTAACATCCAGTCTTCATTTTAGACATTTCAACATTTAGAAATATATGTTGAAATATTTTAGCTATTATTGCTACCTTTATACTAATTAGTCCATGTTTGCACAATAGCTTCTGATAAGGTCTCTACAATCTCTTAATCAATAATTAGAATATTTGTTGTGTTGACAGCCTAGGGCGTTTTTTCTGAGAAAGTTTTGTTTAAAGTGTTTGCAATCATTGACTTGACTTATTAATCAAATTATAATTACAGTTTTTGATGTAAAACATATACAAAATAAAGATCTATAAAAGAAAAATATTAGCCATGTTTAATAGACATGTTATATATTAGAATTGAGGGGCCTCTGAGCAATAGCATCTTCAGTTGACGATTTAAGGAAATAATTTGTAAATGGTTTTTAACTCATAGCAGCTCCTAATAAATGACTGTGGTTTGCATAGAACTTCATATGATATAGTGCATTTTTCAGGATAAATGTGTGTCATGGGATGACTTAACGGCAATGCTTTATATATGCCTTTGTTTTAATACGATCATCTCAATACTGTATGTACAAACCTTGATGAGTTAAGACTCTTTATAAAGTACAATTAAATTAATTATAAAGTCTCTATCTTAATCATTATATTTGTAACTGTATTCATCAAATGTATATTGCATATGCAGAGGAAAGGAATATGAAACCATGAAGGTAATCTCAGTTAGGTGAGGAGACTGAAATGGAAACATAAGATTTCAATAGAACAGGAGTTCTCAAACATCAGTGTACATGGGAATCACCTGGAAGGTTCCCTACAACGAAGATTGCCAGGCTCCATCCCTACAGTTCCTTAATCAGTAGGTCTGGGATGGGGCCCAATAATTTGTATCTTTAACAAGTGCCCCAAGATGCTGAAGCTGCTGCTATGGGACTGACCATCTTTTACCACCACTGCCACTGAGTATAAGTAGAATGATAAAGATAGATTGAAGGTGCATCCAGAATGGAGACAGGATATCCTCCATCTATTTGAGAAGTTAGGGAGACTGTTAAAAGGAACTAACACTAAAGGCTTAAGTATCCCTGAAGCTCTCTAAGCAGATAAGAGTTCCAGGTATCCCAGGCAAAGGGAATGGGTATATGCTGAAGCAATGTGCTATATTCACAGCACTCTAAAGTAGCTCAGATTCTAGAATACAGGTCACCTTGAGGCACTTGGAACAGGGAAGCTGGAGAGATTTGGGTAGCCTCTGAAGGAAAAAGACTTGAATCAGAAAAATGCTAGCAAAATATTTCCAATTGTGATAGAAAGCTCTGGCTGCAGCATGGAGGGAGAATGGGTTGGTGAGTTCAGTCCTGAGGTTAAAATAGACAATCAGTGATGAAAATCCAGACTACTCTAAGGACAGAAGGGATAAACAGGAGAGAGAGAGGTGGTAACTAAAAAAATAGCATTTCTAGTAATTAAATATGGTCTGTAAGGAAGAAAAGTCACCAAAGGTACTTTCTGGCTTGGCCTGCTGGTTTGGATGGAGGTGATATGTACCGAGGCCTCCAGAGAAGAGTATATTTGTGCAGGTTTGGTGGTGCTGAATAATTTGAAACTTAAAAATTAGATATGTTCAGGAAAGGGACCTTGATATGAAAATATGGATTACTTTGTTGCTATATTAGCCTTGCTATATGTATATGTAACACATAAATATCTATATATTTGTGTCTATCTGCTAGACCCAAACAGAACCACACATAACCCTAATTTAATTATCATGGCCTTAATATACAGAAATTCCATTTATTTTTACTTTACAATATCACTAAGGAAAAAACTAAAATCTGGAATTTTAGATAACATCAGAAAGGATGTAAAGCATAATAGGTAATCATTAAAAATTCAAATCATGAGCATGAAGCAACCATCATTTCCCCCTACAAATATCAGTCAATCTTGGAAGCCTGCCTGAAATGCAGAATTATTCTGGTAAGTTGGAAATGGCACTATAACAAAACTTAATATCATGTGTTTGTAGTTATTATAGATATTGACATTGCTTTTCACAAACATGATAGAATCAGGAATTGCTGCAGGTGTTACGTGCCAACAATTGGTTGAAAAGTGTGCATATTAATATTTAAGAGGAAGCAATAAAAGCCTTCAGTAATCTTCCAACATTTGAGGATTTGGTGTTAGAAGGATAAATCATTTGTGCAAACATTATCCTTTTCCAAGCTGTGTGCATGCTAAATATCACCCATTACAACATTTGGGGATTCTAAGGCTGTTAGGGATGTCTCATTTGTGATTGTAAACTGACCCAAGTGATATCTTTGCTGAATTCTCTGCAGCTCCTTTTCTAGCCACGCTGTGCCCAGAGCTCAGCTTTGTGAGCAACCATGACTCGCTGGGCTTTGCATCCTCAGTACCTAGCAAAATGGTTAGCACGTAGTAGCATTTTAGCTTAATAGACAGTTTAGTTAAATCAGTTTTAGTTAATGTACTTATTTCTCAGAATCACTTGTTGTAACCATTTTCTACTTGTTTTGGAAACTTGAATTCATTTAGAAAAACCTTTTTAAAAAGCGCCTTTTCAGCACATTTTCCCCTTCTGAATGATTCTTGAGCAAAAGGTACCCGTAATTGTTTTCCGTACATTCCCATGGAAAAGTTGTGGACTGAATCACTTCATTACTGCTCACAACCTGAACATGCGAGTCTCTTCTGGGGCCATGACTTTAGAGATACTAGTTGAGATGAACATTATCATCTGATAGAGGCAGGTGTGATGAAAAGAAGGACAGAGTGGCAAGGCATACTCACTAACCTATAATTTATTTTGAAGAATTCACTGAGACCAGACAAAAGAAGTTCAGCAGTATACATGCTTGCATGTTGTCTAGCCCCTAAAGAGCTATTTAATGAATTTGCTCTACTCTTAGAACTGAGTCGTTGCTTTTTCTATCAGAACTTGAGGTGAGGAATTAGGGGATGAGGACACAATATAGTATAGGAGTGTCTCAAAACCTGAGAGTGTTGGTTCTGAGAACTAAATTCAATCAGGCCTTGTTTGACATATATAAATATATAATCCTCTTTTTTTTCTCTCTCTCTCATGCACACGTGCAATCTGAGTAACTTTCTGGAAAAATCTAGCTCCCTCATGTTAAATGAGACTTAGAGTACACATACTAACTTTAAATATATCATCCTGTTAAGTTCAAAGTAAGAGATCTACCTGTTTGCAGTATAAACTATGGAACAAGAATTCTCAGAGTATAACAACAGTTCTTCTACAAGCCCTCTGATGAAGTGTGATCTAATTGCATCACTGTAATAAAATAAATAACCAAATTATGCCCGTGACTTATTGCCAAAGTTGGGGTAATGTACTTTTACTTGTCATTACAGAATATTGATTTTCTAATTAATGAAAGTACTTCCTGTTCTGGACATGCACATTCTTCTATTTTAAATACATTTTAAAATTTGTGACTATTTATGAAAGTCAGCATATCCCTTTATTTTATGTTTGTTTGGAGATCAGCAGTGAGTCATTTAAATGAGATTGGCTATTAATTGAGCAATTAATTGAGTTTTAATAGCTCTGGGGGAAGAATGAAAGTGTAATGAAAATGGACATTTATTTCACTGAATGGAGAAAAATGTAAAGAACCCACAGGAATCTGTGCCATGAGCTCTAAAAGTAATAATAAAATATCTGCAAGTTTAAGGAAAATATTTCTCTCAGAAATTTTCTTTTTGCTATGTAAAAACACCTAATAAATTAAATGTTCCCTGGGTGCTCTCAAACTGCTGAGATTATGATGCTTTAATGGACATTTTATGATTTAATGCCATTTGAAATTATTTAATTCATTATTCATTATTGAATAATGTTCAGCCATTTTTAGGGTCTCTTCAATACTGTCATCATGAATTAGGATGGTCAAATAAATCATTAAAAGAGGGGGAAACAAAAAAAAAAAAAAAAAAAAAGAGGGGGAAACAGTATTGTAACAGCTATAGTAGTAGATAATGTCCAAATTGAATACTTTATAGTGACATTTTTTGGGAAGTATGCCTCTTTGATAATACAAAAGAATATTTGTTATAGCTTACTATCAGTTATTAATATTTTGATGATTATTTTTAGAAGTTTTCAGAAGGAACTACCATATTCATTTAGTCTTGTCTTGAGATAAATTGAGGCAGGTGTCAATCGGAAAGATGAAGATGTGCATGATATAGCACGCCCTTGGCAGTATCTGTAGATATTGATAAGTTTTCACAGGACTGGACATGGAAACTGAAGCATTAATAGAATATGTAATAAATGGTTTTGTACCGAGGAAGATTGCAGAAGGACTCTGAAACTGCCACTTCTGCCCAGTATTGGCAATGATAAGAATGAATGATTAGTATTACCGTACTTGCTCCTAAATGAAAGTTAAAATATTCATTAGAGAAATTATTTTCTGCCAAGTTCATGCACAGATGAATTCTAAAATTATTCCACTAGAATTAAAATATAAACAAAGTGTAAATATTACCCTCATTCATATTTTAATCATAATATTAAATAGTAGTTACAGAATATTCAGTACAGATGAAAAATGCAGAATTAATAATAACATGCTATAAATACTCCTAATGATTTTTACTTAGGTGGTGCAAATTATGCAGTATTTTTTTAGGGGATAGAGGAGAACTTTGCTACAGAGGGAGGAAGTGAAACAAAGGCAATTTTAGGTTGGAAATATGGTAATAGTCAAAGAAAGATGGGCTCCATCTATTTTGAATAGAGAAATGTGTTATATCAGTTTTAATATTATCGAAACTTCTCTGGCTGATTGCCATGGACCCACAGTTTACCAAACTGACTTCTAAAGAGTGCCTGCGGCTCTGGATGAGATGATATAGGGTCTCCCCAATCTCCTAACACTCTAGAAACTGAACTTTGTGCTGATTCTGTTGAAATAGTTGTGTATTTCTAGATTTCTTCGAGACTGCTTACTTCATTTCTTCCATAAGTAGATTAAATATATAATAGAATGAATAAGAATATCTTTATTAGCATCAATAGTTTTCTAAGGTTGCATGAAAATTAAAAACATTTATACATGCCTCTCTAGAATTTTGATACATATTTTAACCTAATAAGAAAATCCCAAGGTCTTAACAACAGCAGCAGCAAAGCAAATAATAAACCCAGGACAAGCTATATAACTTCAAGGCACAGTTCAAAATGAAAATGCAGAGCCCCTTGTTCTAAAGTTCTTACACATGTAAGGATGAAAAGAGTAGAACATAGCTAAGTACAGGGCCCTGTGTCACTGCACAGGTTGTACACCCGTGAAGCAACTCTAAATAAACAAACTCATGGAAAAATTGTATCCTTGCTAGTGGCCAAAGAAATGCAGATTATCGAAGCATAGCTATATATTTGAAAAGGAATGCTTGCATTAACTTAACTTGGTGTTACCACCAAGTTAGCATTGGATTACATTTTAATATTTAATTTTAACATTTAATGTTAGCATATTAAAAATGCAACCTCTGCTTGCTATGTATTCATGCCTAATGATGGCCTTAGAAGTAGCAACACAAAATAATAGGCATAAAATACTCCTATCCTGTGACTTGGTATTTCTAGGCCTAGGAATTTAAATCACAGAGATAATTCAATAAAAACTAAAAGAACCATGAACAAAAAGTATTTATAGGAATTGCTGTAATGGCAAGAAGTTATAATCAATCTAAATGTATTCAACCAGAATAAGAAGTTATACCAACAACTTTGAATATTATCCATCTTTCAAAATGTTAACCTTACAATATGTTGAAGTTTTTGAAATACTTTTGGCATTTGTAAAAATAGCATGCAAACCAATGTGGGCATGGTACTGTGTTTAATAACCATGTAATGTAAGATGTAAAAATGTGGAAAATATGCAAAAGATAAAAACTTATGTTAGATGATAGGAATGTTACTACATTGTTTTTTAAATATATATTTTTAAGCCAGGCAGTACACATGTCATTCAGAAGGGTCTTCTTGAGACTTCCTCCTATGTTTTGATCTAATCTGTTTTTGAATGCCTCTAATGAAGATGTCTCAAGTACCTCTCTGAGCAGTTATTTGATTACCTAATTCCCCTTGTGTAAATTTTTGTTATGTTTAGTCTTAATGTTTCCCCTTTTTAGTTTAGGACTGTCATTCTTCATTTCAGTCTTTTATTACCATTTAAAAATATTTATGTAGTCCTTACAAATTCCTCATAATTGACTTTTACCTCAAAAATGAATTGTTTCCTTGAAATGATTTCTTGTATACAAGAGGCAGGGCAGAAAGTCTTATTCTGCAATGCTATTAAAAAGTAAAGGCCTTTAGCCCCAGAATATAAGCCTAGGACTTCTTATGTTAAAAGAATATTATAAAAAACCGGTTTTGCGAAGGGTTTCGTTTTGCTTTTCATTAGGTGCTAGAGCCCTTTATTCTCTCCTGACTCTTAATCACTCTGTTTCAGTTTCTTTATCTGTAAAATTAAGTTCTTGGTCAAAGTCATACTCCATTTGTGACTCACTGAAGCTATCAGCCCAATTTTACTGACATTCAGAACTTGCCTATTATATTTAAGAGAAGAGTTCATTAAATCCCTGGATCTGTTTGTATATTTTGAAGAAAGCATTTTGCATTGCAGCCAAGCTTTGGTTTGTCCACTCCGCTTTGGAGTTTAATTTTTAATCACCTCTGTACACTTCATTTTTGTTTCACCAACTTTACTTCTTTCACATAATTTCCCTGTGCCTCTGAAATAGCCTGAAAGAGACCATGACCAAGAACTATCACCAGAAACTTTCCTCTCTTGATACTCTGGATGAGTTTTGACTTCGTGTTTATAGACTCTTATCAGAGCATGTTCCCGGAAATAATGGGCAATTTCCTCGGCTTCCAGAAGTTGTTTATTTATATAGTTTCACGGGGTTGAAGGTTTACTATAGCAACAAGTCACAGCTGTTACTATGAGTTTCCTTTAAAACAGAACAAAGCAAACAAAAGAAAAACTGCACTATCCATCAAATACTGGTTTTCTAGATCTAAAAAAGGGATTTTTTTTAAAAAGATACATTCTGATTGCTTAATTGTTATTTATCCACTAAAAGTCCCCTTCTCCTTACCCACGTATATGAAGAAAACCACTGGTTTTGAGTTGCTTAACTCTAAAATGTTTCTCTTGCATAAGTGTATGTATAGATACTCTAGGTGAAGACCTCATGGCTAATTTTATGGTGTGGTGCATTCTAGATTTTAGAATTCTCAGTTTCCTTTTTCTTAATTTCTGCTTAGTTTGCTGCCATTGAGCTGTCTGAAGTCGAATATTCCAGAATGTATATTGTAACTGTTCACTATAAAGCTTTATTTTTGTTGGAACCTGCTAACCCTACTTTTTCACTGAGCCTTGAAACTCGGGTATTTACCAGGCAGAGTTAGAAAGTGAGTAGTAGAGAACATTAGCATGAAAGCCTTAAAAGAGTGGTTTACTAAGACAAGAAAGCGTAGCTCCTTGGATGCTGATGATAAACACCAAGTGCGCTTATTGCTCCAGGTAAACATTTGTAGGTGGAATATGCCATGGGAATCTGTGAGCAGGAGCGCTCTGTGGCAGCTGGATGCTTTTATGTGTTAGCCTGTGGAAACGATCCCACTTCTGAAATGCTTCAAGACTGTTTGAGTATAATGGGCTTTGTACTGCCTGCCTGGTCTCTACCCTGTAGAGTGCACTCAGCCCATTCAGCTTGAACTCCATTTTATCTAGCTTTTTATCCATTAATTTTCTCCTGACCTTGGGCATAAAATATATGCGCTTTTTATGCTGTGGCGCTTTGTGCAGACAAAGAGAAATAGCATTACCTATCCATCACCATTATGAATGATACAGCTTAAAACAAACACAGGTCAGAGACAGATATTTTAAGAGCAGATTTGTATTGATTCCATCACAACATTGAGCTAAAAGGAAAAGAACTCTGAGACTATAAATGATGAAGCAAGTTTTGACAAATAGCCACAGCCATGCAAGACGACTTGAGAATGTGCCTCATGGGCAGTCGTTGGTAAGAAAACAAAATTTGTTATTATTATTAAAACCCACCTCCCTTACGTGTATTTATTACCATACTTTACACAGCACGTTTGGGCGCGATGCTTTTCTCTTTTTCCGTGTCTCTGACGCTTGAAAGCTTTTTTGTTAAAAGAAACATGCACGCTTATTAGATTCTTTAATCTTTATTAACTTGTTGCTTTTGAGATGTTTAAACTACCCCTTAATAGTAGGTGGTAGCTTATTTGTTTTGAGCACATCTGTTTAACATTTTGCAAGTGTTTGTATTGTGGCAAATAGCATGTTACTGAAGCATAATAAATCATGATTAGTATATTTATTTTCACCAATACTGTTAATAATTTCAATTCACACACAAAAAAGAGCTCTACCATATCATGTAATAGTCACATATATTACCAAGGTAGGTTGTCTTCTATTTCCCAAGTTGCTGAGATTCTAGTGGACCAGGTCTCTGCTTTAGGGACAGCCACACTTGAGGTTAACATCCATGCATGTCATCACGATTGCATTTCAGCTCATTTCAGCTCCAACTTCATATTTCTCCATAACAATTCACTATATTTCGTAGCCAAATTTATATCTGAAATGACAGTAGATATATTGAGAATAGGTACTGAAAGAAAAAAAACATATCAAGCATGTAGATTTTTGCAAATTCCAGAAGGATAAGGAAATCTATTTTTCTGAGAGGTGAAGTCCAAACTATAAAGTTTATTTCCCTGACACTGAAATATGGCCATAACTTATGGAATATTTTGTCGCTTAATTAAAGGTATTATTGCCAAAAAATTGACTATAATTTTAATCGTTTAACCTAATATTCGTGCTCATTCCTGTCAGAATTATGGTGGCAAAAATGTGCATACCACACTTTGTTTCATATATAATGTGACTTAAAGTGTGCAATTATATTTTTATCTTGTAGGCACTTTTCAGTGTGATACTGAATCTGAGTCTTATTATGATAATGATTCTGTGGACTCTGGACACCTTTCAGAATCCCACACTGCCGTCCCTGTCTTCAGTATTGAATTGTTATAAAGGTTCTAAGCACTAAGTTGCTTTTCAGACTTACCCAGATTTCTTTTAATACATTTCCCACCATCAGGATCCATAATGAAAATTGGATCAGTAATGAAGAACACTGGATCAAAAGTCAGAAGATTTACTTTTGAGACTGCATCTAACCATCAGCAACTGACAAGTTATTGCTTCTGTCTCTAAAATCCTTGCAAAACATAGAGTTGACCCAAATCACTTCCTCCTTTATTCCTTCCTTCCTCTTCTCTCTTCTTTTGCTTTCTCCCTCTTTCCCTTGTATGTAAAATGATAATTACCACCCTGTGTTTTCTGAGATTTGAGCAATAGTGTAGAAGAAGAGCCTAGTGCAATATTAGGAATTTAACACGTGCTCAATAAATGGTGTCACTTATCCTTTCTCTCTTCTTTCTTTCTCCTACCTGGCTACATATGTACCAACCAACACTCTCAAGCTGCTATGGGGCTGTTATGTGCAAAGCACAGTGTCAAGTATACTGTGAGTCATGTGTAGAACTTACCTCAAAGTATTCATTTTCTAGTAAAAGGAAAAAAAAATCTTATTATATACAGATTAACTCTTTAAGGTTAATTAGACTATATTATTGTAGGCCCAAAAGGTAATCATAAATCATTTTCTGTAATACTGGTAAATTTTGTCCATAGAGTCAAATTTTGTTCATAGGACTCAATGTTAACAAAATGAACTCATTTTAGTTGGTTCGTTGCTTAAATCTCATTCATCTTAAATTAAGGTCAATTCCAAAGATGGATTAAACAAATCGTAAATTAGTTCTTATTGATAAGCTGAAAGTTCTTTTATGATGGTAGCATTAACATTTATTTTCAGACATGTAGTAAGGAAAGACAAAAAAAATTTCCAAATATGTTTTCAAATCAAGCTCTTGTCTTAACTAAAATTTCTTTCTTGTTGTATGTTTTAGAATAAAAATAATGAAGATTTAAAAATACTTTTTTAAAAGAAAAATATACACTAGTGACACAAATTTTAAATATAGTGGGCTTGATTTGTGTGTGATGTGTGATGGCAAGTGTCTGAGCCACAGCCAAGGGAGGTCACAAAACTGAGCTACATGTAACTGTTGTTGAGATTTGGATAAGTCTACCAGACAGCACCACCACCATCAGAGCCCCACATCAAGTAAGTACTTAGATACACGGAGTCTAGGAAATGAGTTACATCTTTTAAACCATGGCCCACAGGAAGGAGTTCCAGAACCTTGAGTGGAGAGCCGTGGCTTTCTGTCCCATTCCTTTTCTTTCCCTAGAGTAAACACTACAGTTGGAGTGCTCGTCTCATGGAGGGCTTCAATCTCATAGTTGCTTCTCTGATCATAAGGGCACAGGGATGATATTCCATTAAAAAGTTACTTGGAAGGACATCTTTTTAAAATCATGGGTTTGTAATTTTATCACAAAATTATAAAACAAAAGCCAGATGGAAAGAATGTTCCTGTCTTTTATCTGTGATTGTATGTGTGAATATTGAAACTTCTTGGCTGTGCATAAAATAGTATAAAATCTCTAAAGTACATTTTTACCATATTTTATATATTCCTTAATTATATTTATTAACTATTAAATTAGAGGCAGTGATTCATTCTTGAAACAGGCCTGCTTTTTTTCATCTCCATTTTAATTTTACAAACTGTATTGACCTTTGTTTTATATCATTGGTATCTGTATTTGGATTTCATTGTGCTTATTACCTTTGTTTTTTATTATTGGTATCTGTATTTGGATTTCACTGTGCTTATTTTTATAAAATAATGGCAAAATGTATAAGAAGACCCAGGTAATTTCACATACAGTACTGTACAGAGAAGAGGCAGCCTGTAGGCAATGTTACAGTTAATGTTTATTGTCACATGGAAGGACGCCCTTTCCGATATAGATTAAAGGTGTGTGTATCAAAGTTGATATTATGCCAGGGAAAAGCTGCCTATAGTTCAAACCAGGGAGTGGTGAAGTGAGTCAGCTATAAAAGCCCAATAAGTAAAAACGGAGTGCACAAGGATGCTCTGATAGAAGGAGGGTATGTAAACTGGGAGTTCTTCACTGGGCTGATACTAGCCCATGGTGACCTCTCTTAGGTGTGGCTCCTCCCACTAGAGCTCCCTGGAGCCACTTCTGAAAACCCTTGCTTTGTCTGTGCCTGTTTGTTGTTTTCTATGTATACAATGGAATATTACTCAGCCATTAGAAACGACAAATACTCACCATTTGCTTTGAGGTGGATGGAACTGGAGGGTATTATGCTGAGTGAAATAAGTCCATCGGAGAATGACAAACATTATATGGTCTTATTCATTTGGGGAATATAAAAAATAGTGAAAGGGAATAAAGGGGAAAGGAGAAAAAATTAGTGGGAAATATCAGAAAGGGAGACAGAACATGAGAGACTCCTAACTCTGGGAAACAAACTAGGGGTGGTGAAAGGTGAGTTGGGGGGGGTGAGGGTGACTGAGTGATGGGCACTGAGGGGGGCACTTGATGGGATGAGCACCGGGTGTTATTCTATATGTGGGCAAATTGAACACCAATAAAAAATAAATTTATAAATAAAAAAATGAATAAAGCCACATCAGGTATATACTGGATGAAGCTTTAAAATATCCCTAAGCATATGTACAAACGATCATAACTAATCCTGAGAAATAAATACTTGCTTTGGGAGCTTCTGTCATTCAACCCATTTTATTTTTTTATATTTGTTTCAGGGTTGATTTTTTTTAAAAGCTTTGTTTTATTTAAAGCAGTATCTTTAGGTTGAAACATCATTAGCTATCACTGGGGAGTTAGAAACAACTTTGAAAGATAATACTATTTTTTATGTGATCACATGAGCAAACTTACCTCTACAAATTAATGCGAGTGGTGTGATGTGGGCGTGAGAAAACCAAGTGGTGCATTTTAGGCATTGGGAACAATGTCTTCATGTTTTTATTCATTGGTTTGACAATAGCATGTAACATTTATAAAACTGTTTGCTTGGAATAGAAGATAGGCCTCCTTTCATTTTTGAGACTGATCCATATCAAGACATAAGCAGGGGGAAAATTAGCAATTTGGGCAGAGAAAGGAGGATATGAACCAAATGTCATGGAATTTGACAGAGGAATGAACCAAAGTGTCAATCACTTAGTTTTGTTTTTCCTGAAAAGCATATTTGATACGATCTTCTTAAAAAAAAACAAAACAAAACAAAACAAAAACAAAAAAACAAAATTAAAAAAAAAAACAAGAACAAAAAACAACTTAAATCATGATCAAATTAGCAATATCTTCAAGATATCTGGAAATTCCCCAATTGTGGAACTCTGGTGTCTATAATGTCCTAATGTGCTGTCTTATCAATTTTCAACTTGAATTTATAATTTGAGTAGGGATTTTATAATATATACAATTAGTAGCATTTAGTGTTTTTTTTTTCTCTTTGTTTTAAAACCAGTATCATCCTTAAGTAAAATAATGCACAAACATTCTTTGATAGAGAAAATTCATAAGATCTCTTGAGGGAATTTTTTTAAGCATTGAGAACTTTAAAATCTCTTTTTAAGGATGTTTATATGATTGTTCAGTTTTTGATGAATCAAAAAGAATGAACAAGCCGAATTGTGAAGTGTGATTCTTTAATTTTTATCCTTTGAAAATAAATCGTCACCAGATGAAGGGAACTATAGACACATCAGTGGTGATGGGGATAGGGAATGTGTGATAATTGGAGCACTCTTTTTTTTTCTTCAGTTTTTATAGGAAGTTATATCAGAGATCTTGTTTGTTAAAGAGCTTTTCTGAAGGAGAGGTGGATAAAGATCTCTTTGCCTGTCTGTAGCAGAGGACTAGAGGAGTTTTCATTTACCATTAATTTCTGTAGGTTCATAATTTCAAATAGGTTGGAGAGTAATTGACCTCCCAGGAGAGTTTGGGAAACGTTGAGTGGGGTGGGCTTTCTTTTGCCATCTATTTATCATGTTTATCATGTTGCCTGTAATTCCACTATCATCGCTGTTTCTTGTAGAACGTTTAAGACTTGAAGGGACAGCAACCCTTGGGGTGGAAAGAAATGTCAAGCCCTTGTTGAAGGATACTTGTGGTATCATTGAAGTGGGTAGAAATGAACTCTCTAGGTTGAAGAGAGGTCTTTTGGTTTAGGAGAGGAAGCCTCTGGGAAAGGGGAGTTTCTGATAGAGAAGGTACAGTTTTGCCAACAAAGATCATATTTTGCCTACAGTCAGATAGTTTTTTGGATTTAAGCTTGGGAAGTGTATTTCCATATAATGGAAATACAGTCAGTGTTTGTACGGCTGCATTCAAAGTATTAGATTTGTGCAAAAACTACATAAAAGCTCAACAGGAGGCAACTATTACCATGTTTACATTATGTAGCACTTAGAATTTAAAATAGTAACATTTATGGAAGTTTCCTAAAACACCAGTATTTCTTCTGAGTTAATTGGAAAATAGAACCCCTTACTTATATACCTGAAAAATAAAATACTTGGGGAAAACTCAGGTTTATACTGGATGTTTTCATTTGGCTTTTGATTTAAAACTCATTAAAATTTGTGATTATGATCAGGTTAAAATAATCTGTTGTGTCTAGTGGCAGTATAGAAAAATCAAATCTACGTGACATATTAGCCATGACCTTTCTCCCTCTCTACTGAAGCTGAGAATCAGTCTGCTGTGTTCTCTTATTTGTGTTTTACCAAAGGTTAATAATCATCTTTTCAAAACGACTTGGTTCGAAATCCGATTAGCCCAGATGTCTCTAGCAGCCTAATTACCAGTATCTTCTAGGTGATTTAGGGGTGATAGGAACAATAGGTTTCAGAAAGATGAAGGCAACATCTTTGCTATTGACAGGTAATGTGGAAGCCTCTGTCACATTGCCTTAGACCCACTGTTATCAGAGAGGAGGGGAGGGATCTTCTGTTTTATTCCTGAAATTCCTGGGCCTAGTTTAATACCTTTGAGGTTTTCAGACCCAAATCCTAACTCCTCATTATGTTGATAAGTGCTCTGTATTGTCATTTAGAATTCCTACAATATACAAGACACTTGTATATAAAAATTTTTGCTGCTTAGCCAAAACCTATTGGATTTTAAAATTATTATTAGTGGTTCAGTTGACACTATTTTGAAAATAACATCCTCCTTTTTCTATTTTAAAGGATAATCTGTAACTGCCAGCCCCTTATAGATCCTAGCAGAATTTATGAAAAAGGTCGGCAGCAAGTTTTGTCAAACTTCCATAAAACAAAAGTCTCATTTCTAAATATCGAGTCACATTGATAACTGCTTAATATCTTAGTCTTTAGAAGTGATTAGTTTGATCATTTGTTCATTAATTCAGACATTCCTTTAAAAACATCATAGTAAACAAAGAATTCTGTGCTTAGAATTTGAAAACATGATCATGGCTAAATCCTGATTGCATGAATAGAAAATTCCACTATTTCTTCTGGAGTTTTAAGTGTTAAAAGGACAACAACCCTTGTGGTGAGAGGAAATGTCAAGTCCTTGTTGGAAGATACTGAGAGTATCATTTAGATGAGTGAAAATGAACACTCTAGATTGAAGAGACGTATTTTGGCCTGAGGGAAGATGTCAAGCCCTGTAACTTACCTTGGTCATTATATCTCATTTGTTAAAGAGGAAAATTGGATTAAAAATATTAATGATTACTTCTAGCCTCAAGTTTTATGATTCATTCATTTACTGGTCATGCATTTAAATATGTACCATGTACTAAATATCTTGATTTAGCAATATCTTGACTTTGAAGAGCTCACAGTCCAATACAGGAGATGTCACATAAATACAATAAGTTCATTTTATTCATTCGTAAAGTGTTGAACAGCCACAATGAAACAAATACCTAGCCAAGTGGTAGAAAAATTCTGTGATAACTAAGGGACCATCCCATTTCAGTGGGAGACACAATTCTCCCAGGTAATTAATTGTACCATCCTTAGTGAAGAAGGAGATGTAAACATAACATTATGGAAGTTGAGTTCCTAACTCAGTTGGGACTGGAGATAAGGAAGCAATCCAACTTTGTGTATATTGTGTGTGCATTTGGGGAAGAAAAAAATGTATAAACGTATATATATTTGATGAAGTGACTCCCTAACTGGGTCCTAAAGAATATTTTAGTGACAAGAGGGGACAGGATTATAGGCTAGTAATGATATCTGGGACAGAATAAATAGAAGTGAATGAAAAATAAATGCAGCATAAAGCCAAAGAAATTCATCATGAAAAAGATCTACATTGTTCTCTGATTTTTTTTCTAGTAGTTTTTTTTTTTTTTTAATTGCATTGATGTAAAACATTCTTTAAAAACTATTGGAAAACTACTGTTTTCCCTCGGAAGAAGGAGAAATTACTTCCATCTAGGATAAACAAGAAGGACTTAAAGAAGAAGGTATTTTTGAAAGAGGTGCTTATGTAGAGTTTATATGAGGAGAAACTTGGACACACACTTTGAGAAAGAGCATTCCAGGTGATGAGAAATCCCTGAGGTGGGAATGAAGGTTTCACCAGGAACAGCAGTCAGAACTAAGATAACTAGAACCATCTACCCAAGGCAGTATTGAGGCTGAATGCTCTTTGAGAACTCCAACCTCAACATCTAACCATCTGTGTCCTTCCTTTGGAATTTTCAAGAGGCAGGGCAAGAACTATGTTTCCTAACTTTCCCCTCTTAAAAGCATTGTTTGTAGCAGTTCACAACGCTTATTTTTTTTTTTTAAATTTCCCTTTAACTTGAAAGTATATGCTGAGTACTTATCATATTTCAGGCTCTGCACTAGCCACCAGGGAGCCAAAGATTAATTGGACAGCACCTGCCCTCAAGGAGCTTCAGTTAGTGCTGAAGCAAAGAGGTGCTGGTGATCTACTCCCATCTGTACATTTAAATAGTGTCTGACTCAGTCAGACATGAAGGTGTGGCTGTAAATGAGCTCACCTTAGGCCCAACGTCCATCTGAGTTTTTTTGCAGTAAAGTTATTATCAGAATTATAGGATTTTCTTTCCTTCTTTTTTTAAAGATTTTATTTATTTATTCATGAGACACACACAGAGAGAGAGGGAGAGAGAGAGAGAGGCAGAGAGGAGAGGCAGAGACACAGGCAGAGACACAGGCAGAGGGAGAAGCAGGTTCTCTGCAGGGAGCCTGATGTGGGATTCAATCCCGGGTCTCCAGGATCAGGCCCTGGGCTGAAGGTGGCGCTACACTGCTGGGCCACCAGGGCTGCCCCAGAATTACAGGATTTTCTGATCAGGTTTGATATGTTGTTATTCTTAGAGTCAAACAGCAAGATAAGGAATGTGACACTCAAACAGGTGAGTCTCTGTTCTTCTTTATTTTTTTTTAAGATTTTATTTATTTATTCATGAGAGACACAGAGAAAGAGGCAGAGACATAAGCAGAGGGAGATGTGGGGAGCCTGAAGTGGGACTCGATCCCTGTACCCCAGGATCACAACCCAAGCCAAAGGCACACGCTCAACTGCTGAGCCACCCAGGTGCCCTGAGTCTCTGCTCTTTAGGAATGTGACTGAAGAAAATAGGGAAGCTCCACTATTGCTATAGATGCTCAAACATTGATTCTTTGGGTGGCTCCCTTCTTGAAGTAGAAATATGCCTAAACCCTAGAGGAAGCAGTTGTCCCACGCATACCGCATTTCATATGTTCGTAACAGTAGTTTTAAAAACTGCCTCTGCCAAAGAGAATGCATTGGTCCATAAATGGAACTCTTGCTCTATACATTTTACATTGAATGTATTTCTTTTCAGAGGAGGTATTTTCAGTTTCTGTTACACCAGTGATTTTATTCTATGTCCAGTTTTTCCAGGAGCCCTGCTATATAACCTTCACATATATGATCTATAATCCTTCAGTCCTAAGGTACCTGCAGTCTCATAAAGTTTGTCTCCTTGTTTTTTCTCTGTATACAAACAACACTAGAACACTTTCTATTTCTGTGATATACTATGGTTTCAAGAGGTATACTTTTGCTACTAATACTTTTAGTGATAAAACCGCAATTTTTAACCGTCCATGATCTTTATGATAAACATTTTAGAAACCAAGTGGAAAAATTAGCCAGAAAGATGAAATATTTTAGGATAGTTTTAGCAGTTTTAAAGGAAGGAGAGAAAGAAAATTCAACATAGATTATAGAAACTGGATATTCTATATGTTTTCTTTGCTCTGTACTCTTGATGACTAAATAGTTTATAGCCTTATTTATAAAATTTTTCTTAGGTCAATCATAGTATCCCCAGTGTGTTTAAAACACTTTGTATTTCCTCTGCAGTGGCAATGTATATTTAAAATATAACATGTCAAGGGGAGAAAAATAAGAGAGAAAAGTACTTCCTGGAATAGTACCCATGCTTAGGAATTACATTTCAAATTCAAGTCTAATGCAATGTGCTGCACTTAATATTTGATGAGAAAATGAATCTCATTCTTTTTATGGGCAGTGAATTAATAGCTTATTACTTAGGCAACCGAATGTGGTTCTCGCACAAAAACTGTGGCATATGAAATTTCTTTTCTAGGAAGTAGTCAAATGTTAAAATAGCACTTGAGTGGTCACAGAAAGCCCTGTAACCTCAGGCTAAATATCCGTGTGAAGAGTTGTCCTATCTTGCCATGAAAGCTCTTACATCCTCCTCGCCACTATTCTCCCCCAGATTCCTCCCCATATTCTTGTCATCATGGTTTCTTGTGATCCAACTCACTGCTTAGCTCAAAGCTCCTCTAGTGGGGAGCAGACCTCACTGCCAAATTCTGATCTTTCCCCCTTATATCGACTTTTTTTTTTTTTTATTTCTGTCTTTGCTACAAGCTCCATAATTATCTTTGTTGGAGGGCATTTTCCAGGGAAGAATCTATTATACTTTGAGAGAACAATTTTGTCAAAGGTTTCCTTTTAACCAGTTGCTATAATTTGCTAATCTCATGATTTCTCTTAAACACATGTAGTCTAACTAGAGTATGGGGACAATAAGTATGTATATAATTGGATAATAAATACTTGCATTGCTTAGATTGTTCAGATTTTTTTAATACTCTTTCTGGTTCTTTACCAAATAAGTAAACATGCAAAACATCCAATCACATCTAATCACTTATTTGCATAAAGAAAATTCTCCAGAGATGCTTACGTTGTCCAAAACAATGTGATAGGACTTGATTGTGAATGCTAACCATGAGAATATGTATGTATATACCTGTGTGTATGCACATGTGTCTGAAATATAATTGAGGTGTGATAAGCTGCATATATTTAAAATCTATAGCTTGCTAAGTTCCGGCATATGTACACCTGTGAAACTTTTGCCACATTTGAAATCCCTCCATCTTGGCCCTTGCTCCCCTGGCTTGGCCCCTGGCACTCCCCATGCAAACACTGATCTTTCTGTCACCAAAGATCAGTTTTAAGTCTAGAATTCTATAGATATGGAATCGTACAATGTGTACACATTTTGCCTGGTGCACATTAAGCATGATTATTCCAAAATGTATCCATGTTGTAATGTATATCAATAGTTCATTCCTTTTTATTGCTGAATAGTATTATTAGCTTAAGATACTCGCACTCTCCTTCTGCTCCTCTCTTCTGCATGCTTGCTCTCTCTCTCTCTCTTTAAAATAAATGTCTTTGGGACACCTTCATGGCTCAACAGTTGAGCGTCTGCCTTTGGCTCAGGTCATGATCCCAGGATCCGGGATCGAGTCCCACATCAGGCTCCTGCGAAGAGCCTGCTTCTCTCTCTGCCTGTGTCTCTGCCTCTCTCTCTCTCTCTCTCTCATGAATAAATAAATCTTAAATAAAATAAAATAAAATAAATGTCTTAAAAAACAAAACAATAACAAGAACATGAACTTGGACTTTTTTTTTTTTTTTTTAAATTTTTATTTATTTATGATAGTCACACAGAGAGAGAAAGAGAGAGAGGCAGAGACACAGGCAGTGGGAGAAGCAGGCTCCATGCACCGAGAGCCCGATGTGGGATTCGATCCCGGGTCTCCAGGATCGCGCCCTGGGCCAAAGGCAGGCGCCAAACCGCTGCGCCACCCAGGGATCCTGAACTTGGACTTATACCTTACATGAGACAGAAAAATTAACTCCTAGACCCAAATATTAAAAACTATAAAACCATACAACTTCTGAAGGAAAGTATAGGAGAAAAATCTCTGATTTGAATTAGGAAATACTGCTTAAGTACAACCACAAAACCCACAATTTGTCAAAGAAAACCTCAGCGACTTGAATATCATCAAAAGACATTATTAAGAGAATGAAAAAAGAAAAATCAAAACACAGCCTTGGGATGAGGTTTCAGAAAATATTTAAAATGTAAAACTTACAGAAAAAAGTACAAGGAATAATATAGGTAATACCGTTATGTAAAACCTTTAGAGTATAAATTCGGCTGAAAGTTTGGATAAACTAAAAATTAAGGAATGAGAATTGATAGCTCAGATATTGGGCCCCCAGTGCTTTTCACATTTTTATCAACTTATAATTAATTGATGCCAACAGAAAATTGTATTACTAGTTAACTAAAATGGGCAAATCCAGACCCCTCTGCAACTGTACCGTTAGTGTATGTAATTCCATCTTGAATTTCCTCTTGCTTCAAACGTATAAATTAATTTTGTTTCCATCTGACAGCTGTTCTCTTTGATGTAGGTTATTCATGATTTTATAGTTCAATGGTAGGTCCTTCAGGAAAATGTGCTAACTCAGAACTCTACTGGGTGCCCTGACATGTGCAGTTTTTCAGAATGCACAGCATTGAAAGCAGGTGTAGTTTAACCAAGCATCTAGGTTGGGCACTGAAAACATTTGATTATTTAAACATATATACTGGGATGCCTGGGTGGCTCAGCAGTTGAGCATCTGCCTTCGGCTCGGGGTGTGATCCTGGGGCCTGGGACCGAGTCCCACATCGAGCTCCCTGCATGGAGCCTGCTTCTCCCTATGCCTGTGTCTCTGCCTCTCTCTGTGTGTGTCTCATGAATAAATAAATAAATCTTAAAAGCAACAACAACAACAAAATAACACATACACTTAGACATCTCAACTATTACCCTTACCATTTATGGCACTGATAGCATTGCTTTCTAATCCTGGGCTGAAAAAGACTAAGAGTTCCTTCTAAGGACTTCATAACAGTAATAAACTCTTGAAATTTGAATCCATGTATCACTATGACTATATAGTATAAGAACTTTTGTATCTTTATTTGCACTTTGCCCAAAGAGCCTTGAGAATTTTATCCTCTGAATCCGGTCTATCAATGGAAAACAGAAAAGACAGATCCATTTGCCAGTACAGATCTCTTTCTTAAGCTCTGGGTAACCCTGTTTTGCAGAATATTTTATGCTTTTTTTACAGCATGGCATAAAAAGTGCGTCATTTTGAGGAACCACTGCTTATCTTAAAGTCTTTGAAGGGTATTGCTCATTTGATAGTTTGAGGGGAGGATAACTCAAAAGTTTATTCATGCTTAGCATTGCCTCATCGTCTCACTACAATTGATTGAATAATTTTATTCAGCCCTTCCCCAGTGTTAGATACTCATCTATACATACATATATTTTGTTCTGTTCAGTTTAATTATTACATGTTGATTACTCTCAAAATGAAAGAGCCTCTGTGGCACTGAGTGTGTGTTTGTGTATGTATGTATATGTGTGTGTATATCTAAAATGACCATGATCCATCTAAATTGCTCCTACCTAGTTTTTTTTCTCCCTTACCCCATTTTGGATTTGGTTTTATCAACAAAGTTTTAAACTCTATTATATAAAAATATATGATTTACTTGGATTTTAAAAATCCATCTCCTCTTATACACTTGGTTTATCTACATGTACAGATGATTACTTGTTGAATTGAGAGATTATAAAATCAGCACAATCTATATTAAATCCTTAGAAAGAAGGACAAATCTTTTTAGGGTTATGCAAATTGATACATGCTTAAAACCTAATCCTTCCACCATTGAAAACAGGCAGCATCAGGTTTGAGTTTACATCTTGCTTGACATTCAGCTCTGTTGCTTGCTTACTGCATATAGACTTTTCCTAAGAATTTCCTGTTAATGATATTAAAGAGATGCAATCAATGCACTATTACTTTGTTGGAGATACAGAAAGGATGTCAATAAATACTACTCTACAAATTCATGTTAATTGGTCTAGATGGATAAACCCCTTATGAAGCTTTCCATTTACATTGGAAATGTACTTTGAAAATCAGAATGGTATATTTTTCTAAAGCTGACTTCTCATGGGGCTTGTAAATTAAAGCTGTGAGAGCTGAACTGTTGGGCAGCAGAGGTGTTAGTTTGAGATGTGGTGGAGGGGTTTCTTTGCAGGCCAACTTCATAGCACATTTCTTAAAGCTGTGCCTGAAACAGGCATTAGGACCATCTCAAGCCTGGTTTTGTAAATGGAAATGGAAGAGTGAATCTATTAGGCTTCTTGTCCTTGATAACTGGAATGGCTTACATTGCCCTTCATGTATATCCACAAAATATGGTAGTTAAGGATGATAAAGTCTCTTCTCCCTATTCAAATAAAATAAGCAAAAATCTACTCCCTAAGCAAATCTCTTTTTTTTTTTTTTTTTTTTTTTTTTTGCTATTGTTGGGTTTTTCTCCTAAACAAGTATTTTTTTTTTAAAGATTTTATTTATTTATTCATGAGAGTCACACAGAGAGAGGCAGAGACATAGGTAGAGGGAGCCCCCACACTGCAGGGAGCCCAATGTAGGACTTGATCCTGGGACGCCGGGGTCATGCCCTGAGCCAAAGGGAGGCACTCAACCACTGAGCCACCCAGGCGTCTGTCCCTAAACAAGTCTTAAAGAGACAAACCAAGTGTTCAATAAAATTTGATTATAAGTGATATGATATGAACATTTGAATTATTGTATGTTTTCCTCATATTTTTTCCTGTTTTGAGAAAATTAATTAGAGATTAATCATATCACTTGAATGGTAATAAAAACAATTTGGCTTGAAACTAATAGAAAAAGAAAAAGCTTAAGTTAATTATTAGATTGCTCATAACCCCAGGCTGTCTTTCTGATTCTGAAAGGAGCTGTACCTTTTATGAATATTATTACTAAATCATTAAATGCCATGTCTTGAACCTTTCTTATTTATTTTTTTTTAAATTCTAAGCACTTTTGTGGCCATCTGCCATTTTATTTCAGTTCATCACCATATGTAAGCAAAGTAATGATTATATGTAAGATAAAGTGTTACAAATGAAGTTCACCCTGTTTTGATAAGAAAATTATTTTGAGCTCTCACTTCAGAACAAATGAACAATGACAACAGCAAAAATAATACATGTTTTTGATTAGATGAAAGGTTTGTGCAAAAGCCCAAACTATGTGATTTGCTAGATTCAAATCTGTTTCTGACCTGTCATGAAAACTGTTCCACTGTACCCTTCAGAGAGATGAAAATCTGACACAATTTAAGAGGCCATGTTTGGGTTCTCTGTCAGAGCAGGCCTGAAGATGTATGGGCTCTTCAGGTTCTCTGGGAGGTGCTTGTTGGAGAACCTGACATAGGAATGTGGCGTGGCTCTGTGGACTCCCCTGTGCCAGTACCACAGCCTGACAGGGAGGAAAAGTGGAAGTGAATATGTCGCTGCTACCTTGCAATGAATCCCTTGTAGGGATCCCATGTGATTCAGCTCACATTTATTCTTCATGGCAAGGCTGAATGAAAACCAGGAGAGAAGATACTAGGGAGGAAGGGGAGGCATCCTTAAGTTGTCTCCATTTGTAAAAGGAAATAGCTAATTACTGATCCTGGGAAAAGGATGAGTATCAATGATTAAAGTTCAAAGCAGTCAAACTTAAGTAAGAATGAGTGACCTGTTCACTTGCTCATGCTGTTTACCAGTCTCTCATTTTTAATATTGTCTTAAACACATTGCCATTATTTCAAAATAGGGAAAAAAACCCAAAGGCTCACTTATTTATTTTGGCTGAAATAATAGATTAGTTACATTCACCTATTTCTTTTCTTTTTTTCCAGGAACTACATTTAAACTAGAGTGTTTCCTAAATTAAAAATGGCAGCATAAAAGAAATAATAGGTAACAAAAGTGAGGGGATAGTGATCTTTACCTTCTTTTAATAGCTTTCTTATCTACATGTATAATTATATACACACACAATTACATTATAAATATATATTTGCCTACATACTAATTTATGAATTTAAAGCTTAATTTTGTAAATAAATTTTTTAAAAAATATATTGTTTCTTCTTTTAAGATTTTATTTATTTGACAGAGAGCACACACAAGCAGGGAGAGCTGCAGAGGGAGAAGGAGAAGCAGACTCCCCACTGAGCAAGAAGTCTGAGGTGGGGCTCTATCCCAGGACTCTGAGATCATGACCAGAGCCACCCAGGCACCCCAGTATATTGTTTCTGAAATATTTTTTAAAATAAAATGGACTAGTAGGTAACATTTGGCTTCTCATAACTATGGTTTCTGTTGAGTTTGTAAGAACATGTCAGGCACTGTGCTAATCTTGGGTACATTATTCACTATAGTAAGCTCTCTCTCACAAGTAATGGTCGTTCTTGCCGAGAGCCTATCAGTACTATCAAAGTAGAAATCTTCCGTAAATTCCCTTGTACCTCAGTTTACACGACCAAACTGCATTGCTCTGTTCACTTCCTGTCCACCATTGTCTCCCTCCTTTGTGGGTGCCCCTTCCTTTTGCTGCTCATCTTTTCCTATACCACTAAGCACTTCCAGATCATCACAAACTTCTGTTCTAGGCTTTGCTGGCATAAAACAACTAGTATATTATTTTCTTTAATGTAAAAATTTAAAAGTAGATAAGCATAGAGAGATGGTAAAGGTCAACTTGGGACATTTGGTTGGCCTGTCTTCCTAATTCACATGGCATGTATGGTCAGTGACCGATACAGGTTCAGTTCTGTGACCTACAGTGTCTCCTTCAGCCTCCTTACCAATCTAATACCTATCAAAACTGAAGTCCTACATTCTAAGCCAGAAACAGAACAGGTAAATACCTAAATGCATAGTGAAAGCAGTCCCCAATATAGCCGACAATTGTATATATGAAAGTGTGATTTTTTATACCAGAAGGAAATGCATGACTATGTTAGTAATTAAACATGTTTATCCTAATAGAAAATAAAGTACACATGTATATTTTTAGACATAATTAGTATTTTCCGGCTTACCTCTGACTTTGATACAGTTTATTTTGATGGCCTTGAAATATCTTTTTATATTGTCTAACTCATTTCTAAGGTTTAGAAGCTGTTAGTTGGCTACCCATAGCTTTTTGTTTTTTGGGGTTGTTGTTGTTGTTGTTGTTTTGGTTAGTACATATCACACACTCAGCCACAGACTGTTAGAAAAACATTTACGCTTATGTTTATTTTGGATGTTTTGCAACAGAATTTCAATTTTGACCCATCGTGAGTAACCAAACATGGCCCAACTTAGTTGTGACATATGTTCTACACATAGTAAAGTTGAGTGCAGCATAAGAAACTAGACATATACACTGAAATTCCTTTAATTTTGTTGAGACTTTCAAATACATTTTTAGCTTTCACTGTGACAGAGCAGTGTAAGAATGACAGAAGTCTTAAGCAGGGTGAGAGAGCTTGGAATTCTTGCCTTCTATTCTCCAAGACAATGTAACAGCCCAGATGTTTTCCCAAAGGGTAGCATGCTCTTTCCAGATCAGCCAAGACACATTCTTTACATCCATCTGTCCCTGTTCCGCATGAGAGATGAAGATATCTTCACAGATCTGCATCTGTCCTGTCCCAATTCTGTATTTCGATTCTGTTCTGCAGGTGGCAATAAAAAGTCTAGGATTGACCTTGACCTGTGTCAAATGGAGCTTTTTTTTCTTTTTCTTTGTTTTTATTAGTTGCCTACTTTTCATCCATCTCTAATACTGTATTCATGTGCTTCCCCTGCAAATGTAGACTTTCTCTCTGGGAGGTGAGTGGACTATTCTTTCCCCTAACTTCAGATGTCATTGGCTAGTCCACCATCCCTGCCTGGGCTTAGGAAACCACATTCTCAGTTGTGTCTGGAATATAAATAAAATTTCATATTTGGGATGTATCCAAAGGAAGATGATGCAAAACCAGATGGCTGTTAGGCTTATGAAGCCCCTGCCATTCAAAACCAGTGCTTATTCTGAGAAATTTGGATTTAGGATTTCATGTCATTTGCTCCAGAGGAAATGTATGTGTATTAAAATAAAAAATCTTCCTGAAGAAAAACATAGTGACATCTTCTACATTAACTTCCAGTTTACCAAAACTAAAGTATGGACGATAACCAAGTAAGATTTTTGTTCGCTATTTTCCTCTTTGTGTCTTAAATTTAGGAGAGCATTTGTCTTTATTCTGGGAGTTTAATATATTATAATAGGAGAAAATGGTATTCTTTTGAGAGAGTAGGATTTAGCAAATTGAAAGCTACTTTTTTTAAGGATTCCCTCATAAAATATTTCATTTATTCTTAATCCTACCTCAAGTATCAGGCTCATCTGTAAATCATAATCAATATTTTCTCAACAATAAAATCCTCTTTCAAATGATTTTTTAAAGATTTTATTTATTTATTAATGAAAGACACAGATAGAGAGACAGAGACACAGGCAGAGGGAGAAGCAGGCTCCTTGCAGGAAGCCCGATGCGGGACTCAGTCCCTGACCCTATGATCATGACCTGGGCTGAAGGCAGACTCTCAACCACTGAACCATCCAGATGTCCCTCAAAGGACTTTTTAAGTGAGAAATCATATTTAAAAGTGTGTGCCACGAGCACCTGATCTATATTAATATTCATTTATGTAACAGAGAATGCACTTGGCAGACAAGAGTCTTGACTGCAGTATGGGGGTTGAGGCTTTCCCTTTAACCTCACCTTGCCTCATAGCCCCTCTCTTAGAGTACTGTTTGGTCTTATAATTGTCCCTGCAGCACTGCAGGAAGGAATCCTAAAGGGACATCCAGATGGTGATGGAATTATCTCCCATATTGCTCATGATGATGCCTTGATGTGGCCAGAAAGATGTTCCTGTCCACATGATGTCTGCATGAGGGTGCAGTTCTGTTGGATTGGCCATAAGGGATACTAAGTAGTGCTGGGATGCTCACAATGAGCCCTAAAAGCTGCTCTTTTAAAGGAACAATGTGGCGCGCATGTGTGTATAATCTTCAAGCAAATGGATTTTTCAGTTGATAAGTCATGTACTCATAGTCAGGTATGAAGAGAGTTCAGTTTTAAGATGATAGACTGATTCTGAGTCAGCTTACTCTCACCTCACCAAGACAGTAGAAATGATAGAAAAGATAGAAAAATACCAATGATGGTGTGTTATGTTTCACTTAAAGACCCTTAAATGTCTTCATATATATCTTTGAGACCTCTGCAGTACTTGTTCCAGCAGGCCAAAATAAGCATGATTGCTGGGCAATGAATAAATTTCTATCCCAGGATTAACTTTATTTCTCAGAATCACTATAAAATTTTATCTCAATATCTAGTCATCTAAATCCAATTCAAACTATGCACCATTCAGTAGCCTGGCACTTAATGTCTGTATTTTAACTTGTTAAAGACTAGGTGTCACCACTTCTCTTAGGGTGGTTTCTGTGTCAGTCAGACAAAACTATCTGATGCTCATTTTCTAGATTGTTCACATACCTCTCTGAATACATTGCACATAATATATTATGTATTTTGACCAAAGATTATTCATAACTATATTTAAAAGGTGACCAAGAAGTTTATTTTCCCCTACTTTCTATTTTCTATATCTGAAAATTCTGTATATTAAAATATATTTATATGATATAAAAACACAAGAAAGGGATTTCCCCCCATTAGTTTTCTTTCTGCTTTTCTTTTTTTTTCTTTCTGCTTTTCAAAGCATAATTCAAAGTCCTTCCTGTTAATAAAATTTTACTTTTGTAATACTCCCCATCTTGTCTAATTTGTTATCCCCCCCTTTTTTTTTTAAGATTCTATTTATTTATTCATGACAGACACAGAGAGAGAGAGAGAGGCAGAGACACAGGCAGAGGGGGAGGGAGAGAAGCAGGCTCCATGCAGGGAGCCTGATACGGGACTCGATCCCGGGTCTCCAGGATCATACCCCAGGCTGAAGGCGGCACCAAACCGCTGGGCCACTGGGACTGCCCCTTTTTTTCTGAATTCCCTAGGAGCCCTGCCCCTTCCTTTCTTAAATTGTAGTGTGCATGCCCCATTTCCTTAAGCGAGGATAGAATTTTCAGGCTAATAGCAAAGTCATATCTTACTAAAAGAGCCATGCAGTTTCTCTGAGCCTATTAATACATCTATAAGAATAAGAGTTCTTACAGGATTTTGTGGCTTTTAAAAGAGATCATACATTTTACAGTGCCCAGACATGTACCTGTCCTATAGGTACACCTCAGTCCTTTTTCTCCCATTTTTGGTTGCAAGAACATTAGCATGGAAGCCATTCTAATGATCCTCTAAATTCTGTGTTTCAGTTGGGCAGCTATTGTAGTCCAGGACAGCTTAACTGATTTACACAGATTCTCATGCATTTGTAGTTGTGTGGAGGGGTAGCTTAGGGATAGATCATATGGAATATGCTCATTCACATGTTGGGTTTGGCAGGCAATTGTTTTTTGCAACAGAGCGCTTGGGCTACATGTCTTTGGAAGACTTTTCCACATGGTTCGTAGGGTTCAAAAGAGTAGCCCCAGTACTCAGTGATACACCAAATAATTGCTTCTGTATGTCAATTTACTAATGTCCCACTGTCTACAGCAAATTATATGGCCAACTCAGAATTGAGAGTTTATGGCCATTTTAAGCCTATCATAAAAGACAGAGGCTGGGGTAAGTATTCTTGTGGTCACATTTGACTTTCTCTTGTTCAATATTGTTCATTGTCCTTCTTGGAAAAGGACAGTACTATGTATTCATTCACTGCCCTTATGCATGCTGCCCAGACCTTTTTGGGTTTCCTCTTACTTGGCCCTCCCTTTACCATCATGAATGTTCTCACAAGGCTTCAAGGAGTTCTCGAGATTCCCTCTCCATCCTTTGAAAGGTACAATGATGTGGGTTGATGGAAATACCTCCATCTGATTTCTTCAGTGAAGCTTCTTTTGTCAACTCTCTGGGAGAAAAGTAGATACCAAAGCTGAGGAACACACACCTCTCAAAACACATCTCACATATTTTCTCAAAAACTATCTCACCCAGGGTGCCTGTGTGACTCAGTCAGTTAAGTATCTGACTCTTGATTTTGGCGCAGGTCATGATCTCAGGGTGCTGAGATCAAACTGTGCATCAAGCTTCATCCTGGGCATGGAGCCTGCTTAGGATTCTTTCTCTTCTACTCTTGATACCCCTCCCCCACTATCTCCATCTTTATATTAATTATATGTAATAAAATAATGATATATATATAAATAAAATAAAATAAATTTAAAAAGAACTATCTCACCTGGGTCAACTCAGACACAGCAAGAAGAAAAACCTGCTACCATTGCCTTTGGCAAGCATCCCAGACTATGCCATGATTTGCCAAGACGGAAAGAGCTCTGTGCTTTCTAAATATCTATTGACTTTCCTTTTTCTCCCATTATTCTAGAGTTTAGGGATTAGATTTAGGGTATCACAGGGCCTGTGGTTATTGGGAATAGGTAGGTCAGTGCTGTTACTCTCAGAGGCTCTGCAGGGAGATACCTGTTGCCATCATCTGGCAGTCCAGATCCATGATTGCTTCCCTTAAAATTAATAGCATTGATAGGGTATAACCACCAGTTGGTTTCAACTTAGGTCTTACCTACAACTGAAAGATAGTCAGGAAAGTTCTACCCAAATGCCAATGTGCATTATTTTATCTGCACTTTTTGCACATATGCTCTTCTTTTCATTTGGAGCAGACTGACTGAATCCCACTTCTGGTTTGATCTATTCCAGAGTTTGAGTCTGCTGATTGTGTACCAATGAAGGCTGTGCTTGTTGATTCCAAGCAAAGGGATTCCTTTGAGTGGCATTCAGAGTCAACTTTTTATGGACCATCTTCATCGATTTTTTAAATATTCTATTTATTTATTCATGAGATGCAGAGAGAGAGAGGCAGAGACATAGGCAGAGGGAGAAGCAGGCTCCACACAGGGAACCTGATGCGGGACTCGATCCCGGGACTCCAGGATCACGCCCTGCACCGAAGGCTGGCACCAAACTGCTGAGCCACCCAGGCATCCCTTCATCTATGTTTTGAAAATTGAATTATTGTATCTATGAATTTTGCAGAAATGATAATAATTTCAGGGAAACCCATTTAATGATTTTATTTCATAATGAAGTAACTGTATCGTCTCCCACACAGTTTGGGATCTGAAGCCATTTTTATAATGATTGCTTCTTTAGGCTGCTAGACAGTTTTGTCAGTCTTGCATCTTTATAAATCTTTTAGGAAGATTACTGTCCTCTCTTCCTTCCCCAAAGGAAAGGAATAGGAGATTAAAAAAATGATCTGCAATATACTTTCTTGCCTTCAGAATGAGAGTTTTTATTGTTGAAAACAAATTGATGCAATATGGAGCATATAGTGATCTAATCAAATGGGTTTAGATGATATCAACTCCCATGTTGAATGCCCCTTGATGTAGAACAATCATATAAAGCAGAAAATTTCTCACATGGCTTTTGGAATTCTAACAAATTATAATGACAAAATATGTTTCAGGCATCATAAGGCCCAAAAGTTACAGAAGTTAGGATCACTTAAGAAAGAGATAACCAGTTATTGGAAAAGGTACCTTTTGAATAATTCAGAAAGAAAGAAAAAATACTCAAAGGGACTATCTGTTAAGCAAAAAAACACCCCAAGTTACAGTCTTATTGATTATGCTTTCATTGGAACTTCGCCATCTAGGTGTCAAGAACATGCCAGGGATGAGGTTTATTCAACCTTATTTTCAAGGCAGGTCTGATATGTGCTGTTTGTAGTGGTGAGTAAGTGTTATGACAGCCATAGAATAAGCTCACTGTCAAAGGCAAGCTTGTGGAAGAAATATTCTTTTTCATACCCTGCTCTGGGGATCCAGTTTTCTCAGTACTCTCGTTTAACTGACCTGATCCATGTCTGAATTAACAGAGCAGTTGAACATTGAATCTGAATGTCTTAGGTGTTTTTGTCAGCGACTCTGGAAGTCAGCTCAGTAGATCATGGTGGCCAGTGTATCCTTCAAGAAATCATAGCGATGGGCTTTTATATTATCAGTTGTATATAATACTTCATTTCTGATTTTTCTTTTTGATAAGGATTTAGTTATAGTTGAGTTGATTGGAAAATAAGAATTCTTCTTAAACGGGGTACCTTACTACAAATTATGTTGGAGAATAGGCATGTGGGTAAGCACAGGTATATTTGTGTGTGTAGACTAGATGCATTGTCAAGTAGGTCATTTAACCAATTGAAATATTAGGTGGACTTAAAATATTCAAGAGCCACTAGTTATAATAAAGAATGAAGAATATATTTTTGATTTGCTTTTTACCTGATGTAGTGCTGTACTAGTAGTGGTAAATATTAAGTATCCCTGATATGACAAATCTACTTTAAACATCATATACACATTAAATTATTTAATACTCAACACTCCAGATATGGGAGGTATCATATGCATGTAAATTACATGTAGTAATATTAGAGACTTGACTATGTATACATTGAAATGGAGACCTTTTACTTTAAATATGGAAGTAATCTACAAGTCCATAGAAATGAAGAACACATTCTTATGCATAGAAAGCTATCGTTTTTTTTAATAACATAGATTGCACTTTGAATTTTCAAATTCCTAGACATATAATAAAAAGTGGAGAGGCTTTCCGTTTGTTTCTCTAAACTCTGAATGATTACCTGATACAGTTTTTGCTTTGAGCTTGGGTCTGTTCCAGTTGACCATGATGTTTGTATTTGACTTGAGTGGGCCTTTTTAATCTCCTTTCAGGTGTTTCACATGAGATTATTTCATGAATAGAGATCTGAATATATATGAACTAAATGGAAGTGTTTGAAACATTGGCCTCTTCTTTAAATGATTACATGGCTTAAAGCAAGAGTTAATAATAGCATCTTCTTTCTTTTGGAATGATTAAAAAAAAAAAAAAACTCGGTTGACTTGATAACCTAAGTTAACATTAGAGTGTTTTTTTTTTTTTTTTTCCTTTTTTCCTGGTTAATTTACAATTTGAGTTGTTTTATACTGCCTATTTAAGTAATTTTCTTAGGGGCTATTTTTCACTTATCTTTTTGTCTCTCAAAGTTTGTGTTGTTTTCTCATATGCCCCTCCCTACAAGGTTAATATTCACATATACTTTCCCTGTCTAGAATGATTTATAAGTCTATAACTTTTAAAAATGTAATTACCCATAACATTTTTTGTAATGAAAGATGATAAGCAAAGATACTACTCTATGAAAAAAAATACTTAAAGAATTTGCCAACAGAGTAGACAGAGCATGAAAAAGGATTCCACATGATATAATGAGTAAAATACATATACAGCAAATTAGAGTTTCTAAAGGAAATTATCTCATCATACAGAATCCTTAAGTATGGTTACTTCCCATACTCCTCTCATGGTGAATTCTTCCCTGGGTCGTCTCATCTGTTCACCTGTTTCCAACTTTTACTTGTATATAATTGACACTCAAAACTGTATTTCAAATCTTGAGCTTTCCTTATGTCTTCCTGTACCTTTTATGTTTGGTAACATCCATCTCTGCCCAACCACCACAGTTTACCAAAGAGATAAGAATCTAGAATATTTTTACCACATTTTCCCCTCAAATAAAATGAACACTTCCTAAACCTGTGGAACATTCTTCCAATGTGTAGCTAACTCATCCATTCCATTCTCTTTCCAGGAATTGTATCCAAACAAAGACTATCCTTTTGCATTAAAATGAAGATGGCAACTTTCTAACTATTCTTGTTCTTTGTCCCCCACCACTAAACTCCTCTGACAAAGATTGTGCTTTAGAATGTGAACTATTTCCTCTTACCTTCTCTGTTAGAAAATATTCATCTCCCTGGTGCCTGCCAAATGAACCCTACTCCCTTCCCGGTTCCCACTGCTGGGACCAGCTGAGCATCTCTGCATCCTGCTTCCACATACTTTGCCATACTGCCTTCCTGACTCCATCTCCAAACAGATGTACCCAAGCAATAGCTACACTCACCCTCAGTATATTATCTATTTAATCATTACCCTGTAACTCAAAGGCCCTTAGAAGATTCATGTTTGTCAAAATTCTATTCATGCTTGTCAAGCCTGGCTTCTCTGATCTCCAGCAAAATTCATCACTCACCCATTTGTGCCCTCTTAGCTATTTATTCTTTCATGTATTTCCTTCTGGACACATATGTATTTCCACCATTATATTGTAAGACTTTTGAGGAACTGGCCTTGGAGCTCTCAAGAGTTAAACAGTGTTTCATGTGGAGTAGTTGAGAGGTGTTCGACACATTTGCTAAATTGAGTAAATAGCACTGTGACTGAATGTTTGCTAAATGCAAGTATAACTCCCTGCAGATAATATGATAATGTGCCTTATGTAAACACATATGAATGTATTATATGTCTTCAGGAAGATATATTCATTCAGCTTTGTCATGGAATGAATATTTTAATTAAAGTGATTTACCTCAAAGAGAAATAGAACACAAAAGTCACTCTGTCCTTTTACATCCTTCTCCATCTCCTTTTTCTTAATCCTTTTCTTTAAATTAGTGTTCTCTAAATCAAAGATTTTATGCCATACTTTCTCAGAAGCTCACTTTAATGAGTTTGGTTTTGGTTTATTATAACTGCAGATAACTTTAACATTTCTCATAGACTGTTGTGAGAAATGTAGACTGCTTTAGTCTCTTGGTATGTTGGAGATCATCTCTTTTGTTTATTATATATTTTTGAAAAATCGGATAGATAATATTCATTTCCATCTATTATAACATTGCTTCAAAGGGATATAAGATTAATTTACAGGGAAATGTTCTTTATGATGAGATAAAGAACTTACCCTTGTTGTGTTGTGATGGTGGAAGAGTGATGTTGTGATGTTGTGATGTTGTTGTGATGGTGGAACAGTGAATTTGGAACACAGACCATGCCATGAGCTTCTGTGCCTATTCACAGGTTTAGCTCTAAATGTCCTAACAGCTCTGGAAGTGAGAAAGGGCAACCCTGTGCACAATGTCTATAATATATAAATAAATCAGTTCTTCAGATAAAAATCATAACTATTCCTGAGACTGAAACCAGGGGGAAATATTTCTCTTGTAGTTATTCAGAAATAAAGATGCTGCCATGTTGTAAAGAATAACCTCTGCATCATATGCATGTTTAACTCTTTCCAGCTTCATAGGACTGCTGCTTATGAAAATCCTTCAGTATAACCTGGGGAATTATACCTAAAGGCAACCCAGTAAAACTTATTTACTAGCAAACAACAGAAAATAGTCCTGGTAACCCAGTCTCTGATCCTCTACATAAACAAAGGATTAGTTTTCTGTTATGTGAAGGAATGCATGAGATTGCATTATCTCAGCTAATTACCCATACTTGTTACTTCTCTAGCCAAATTGCAATAGGTTTTATCCATCAGTTTGAGGTTGAGATCCCCAATAAGGAAAGATTAAAGCAAAACAGGGTTGCTGGTTTACATTAATAAACTAGTTTTATATTTTGACAACACTCTGTGTTAAGACGGAGTCTATATATCTCTGTAAGCAAACTAATGTGCTTAGATAGCAGCACCCTCAACATTGAGGTAGACCAAGGGAGCACCCATAATATCAGCTTGAGTTTGCATGAAATATCTCAGATCACTTCTCAAACAAGATTACTAGGAAATTAAGGAACTACCAATCTATGGCATGAAGTTGGATATAATCATTAGAACCAGAAAGAATATTAAGAGATTGAAAGTAAGGATTCATCTCATTCATTACATTTAAAATAAAAGGCCTCTGGAAGGGAAACCTCAGTGGCTCAGTGGTTGAGCATCTGCCTTCGGCTCAGGTTGTGATCCTGGGGTCTTTGAATGGAGTCCTACATCAGGGTCCCCACAGGGCGCCTGCTTCTCTCTCTGCCTATGTCTCTGCCTCTCTCTGTGTCTCTCCTGAATTAAAAAAAAAAAAAGCCTCTGGAAAACACCATATGAACACTTAACTGTGATCAATCAGTTGCAGTGTACGAGCTTTTGGTAACTGAATGAGGTAATGTCTACATGGACTCTATCACTGAAAACAGTTATGCACTTCAGAGTATCCACCAAAAAGTGTGACTTTGATTTTAGTCAATCTGCATAGCCATTTTCTTAAAATTAGTGATAAAATCTATTATAGTTGACTCCATTCTAGGGTTTAGTCCAGTATTAATATATTTTATCAGAATGGCCTAGTTCCTCTCAAAATTATCTCATGTTCTATAATTTATAAGTAATTTTAGTGAGAAATTTTCCATTTAGTATCTACGTTTTGAAGACTAACCCAGAGGAAATAGTTCTTCTCATTAACACAGTAGGGATCCTGGAGTACCCAGACCCCTGACACACTCTGCTGTGGGCTGAATAGAATAACTAAAAGTTAAACGATCAGAAATGTGTCACTGTATGTCTGAACAAAGAGTAGGCTCCTTGACAGGGGTGGAATATAAGTATTAAGATAAATATTATCCTCCCTGCCAGGAAATGGATTAAAAATATGAAGAAAGAAATTTTGTCTAGGAATGAAGGAGGAAAGGGTGAGCCAATTTAGCCTTACATCTTCCACTGCAATTTTTTTCTTACAACTGAAGAGATAAACATTTCAAAACTATGGTTATATAGCTAAAAACTTCTTTTTAAAAAGATTTTATTTATTCATGAGAGAGAGAGAGAGGCAGAGACAGAGGCAGAAGAGGAACAGGCTCCTTGCAGGGAGCACAATGTAGGACTTGATCCCAGGACCCTGGGATCACACCCTGAGTCAGAGGCAGATGTGCAACTGCTGAGCCACCCAGGCATCCCTATAGTTAGAATGTTCTTAAATCTCTATCATTTTAAAACACACCAGGAAAACTAACCTCCCGGGAAGGTTTTGTTTGCTTGTTTGTTTTTGTTTTTGTTTTTTGCTAGAACCCTACTTAATTATGTTTCAGGAAAGTAGCTTGGGCTTTGGGAGGAGGGCATACACTAAGAGTAACCCAAAAATTACCAGCGGAGGGCTAAGGAGGGGTGAGGGGCGAGGCAAGGTTGAAGTTGATGGTGAGGCTGGAGAGATTGACTTGTGTGACTTAGCTATTGTTATCAAAGAAACAGATCTGTCATGATTCAAACAGCTGAGTACATGTGATGTGCCCAATAGCTTTTCAATCTATGGGCTTTCATGTCAAAATCATCAGCACTGTAGAGGGGAGGTGGGGATGCAGGGAAGATATGATAACTGTTAGAAAAAACTAAATTGAAAATGTCTTTTTCCCACTGGGTAAACATTCTTGATTATATGTTATATTCTTCTGAGTTAATTCCTGAGAAACTATAAAATGTGCCCATTTGATTATAATTTGCCCATGAAACTTTTCATACATATTATACAAAGCTGTATGGCATATTATTTTATTTTTATAACAACAAACAGTTAAACAACATTAGTTGTTTTAGGGATCAGTGGCTAAAATACAAGTTCTTATTTCCTTTAGTGAATGCAGATTATTTACTCAGCAGCCTCATAACCATCATCACTGAGCAATTGAAGCAGCATTAATCTTGCTGTAAACATAAAAACCATCCACTTGTGCTGTGGAAAGAACAGTAGTATATGTGGGCTTTCTGTGTCAGTGAATTCAAGGCTGAGATAACTTCTTCACTTGTCAAGTTGCTGTCACTTTGTTAAGAATTAGAGATTGTATGTTTTCTAAATTTATAACAATATGTCAGCCTATTGCAACTAAATGAAAATGAACAACTCTGGGTTGTTTTCAGGATGTTAAGGAAAAGGTTTATTGTATCACTACTGAATATCTTGTCTTTGGAAACTTGTATCTATTTAATTGGCATGTAGCATATTAAAATGTAACAGCCATGAGTTATCTTTATAGAGATTCTTAATGGCATGTCTTCATAGGAGTACAACTCAGATTATTTTCCTTTTTATTCAGGAGGCCATTGGCTATGATACCCTGATGGTTAGTGACTTTCTTCCTTGGCTAGAGAGTAAAATACCCTGACATACTCAGCTATCTTCAGATTGAAGGAATTAACTGTGAGTGGGGAAAATCGATGCAAACCCATGAGTATCTCCCTACCATTTGGTGCCCAGGGAGTCCCTGGCACATCCACAGGAGGAATGCTGAGCTCAGTTTTGTACAGGCAGAGCCAGTACCTTCTTGCCTTCACCCTGACACAAGCATATAAGGAAGCAAATGGTATATTTACCAGCCTTCTCTGCTAGTTCCTGAAAGTAAATGTAGGTCAGTCTTCATTTGGCAGATGACTGGTGCTTGGTGCTTGGTGCTGTGCTCCACCTTGGAAGAACTATCTTGGTGAGGGGAAGCCAGAGTCCAGCCCCTGGGGGTGCATATCATCTATTATATAGACGCTCAAATGTGTGACATTATTCCCTAAGGGAAGACAGTACTGGGAATCTATCACATATTTTTAGGAAACCATTCCTGAAAATTCTTCCTGGTTCTCCATCCTCAACATATCACCAACCCATGTAAAATTGACCTTCAAATTATTCTCAACTCTCACAATATATACACATACCAAGTTACCACAGTATACACTTTACATATCTTACAGTTTTATTTGCCAGTTCTGTGATAAATAAATTTGTCAATTATGTATTGTCAATAAAGCTAAAATAAAAATAAATTTTATATATAAATAAAATTTATATAAAAACTTATATGTAAATATATAAAAATTTATATATAAAATATATAAATATCTATATATCCTTCTACTTCCTATCTCCTCCATCACTTACCTGACATAGGTTTACCCTTATCTCACCAAATTAGCCTTTCTACATCTTTTCTTTTTTTTTTTCCCCTGTGCAATGCATTTTTTCACATTGTAGTTAAAAGGACATTTTTTAAATGGAAATTTGATAAACAACATAGCCTCCTAACACTTAAGTCTGTAGGCACTTAAGTGCTCATACACTTACCACTATCACTAAAACTTTTCTTTACCTTATATTTATCTTGTTTTTTTTTCTTTTTTTATAATAAATTTATTTTTTATTGGTGTTCAATTTGCCAACATACAGAATAACACCCAGTGCTCATCCCGTCAAGTGCCCCCCTCAGTGCCCGTCACCCATTCACCCCCACCCCCCGCCCTCCTCCCCTTCCACCACCCCTAGTTCATTTCCCAGAGTTAGGAGTCTATGTTCTGTCTCCCTTTCTGATATTTCCCACACATTTCTTCTCCCTTCCCTTACCTTCTATTTATTTTGAGAAGGACCACAATCCTTTATGTAATCCCCTCAGGCTTTGCCTCAAACCCTTTTTGTCATTTGCTGAGCTTAACCTACTCTTAAGGAAAATCTAGCCTTTAGAATTTTATATATGGAAACCTGATACCTCTCCTAGCAGCACAGGATATGGAATTTTATTCATGTGATTTTTGGTAATGATTTTGGTCATTTTTGCTAGGTTTTCTTCCATCTGGTTATTTTCTTTTTTTTTTTTTTTAATTTTTATTTGTTTATGATAGTCACAGAGAGAGAGAGAGAGGCAGAGACACAGGCAGAGGGAGAAGCAGGCTCCATGCACCGGGAGCCCGACGTGGGATTTGATCCCGGGTCTCCAGGATCGTGCCCTGGGCCAAAGGCAGGCGCCAAACTGCTGCGCCACCCAGGGATCCCCCATCTGGTTATTTTCTAAATATCTGACTTCCTGTTTGGTGCCACGTTAATATTTTTGATGTATCAGAATGTAATGAATACACTTCTACCCTATGTTTACATTTATTTTTTAAAATATTTTATTTATTTAGGGGCGCCTGTATGGCTCAGTCGGTTAAGCAACAGACTCTTGCCTTTGGCTCAGGTCATGATCTCAGGGTTATGGGATCAAGTTGCACATCAGGCTCCACACTAGGAGGGAGTCTGCTTCTTTTTCTGCCTCTACCCCTTTGCACTAGTACTGTCTCTCTCTTAAATAAATACAGTATTTTGAAAAAAAAATCTATTTTGTTTGCACTTGCATATGGATAGTATTGTTTGGGGGCACCTGGTTGGCTCAGTTGGTTAAGCAATGACTGAATTTTGGCTCAGGTCATGACCTTAAGGTTGTGGAATCCAGCCCAATTTAGGGCTCTGCACTCAGTAGGGAGACTGATTAAAATTCTCTCCCTCTCCCTCTACCCTTTTAACCTGCATGCATGTGTACATGTACTCTCTCTCCAAAATAAATAAATCTTTAAATAAATAAATCTTTAAAAATAAACATGATATTGTTTTATTAAGTTTATATAGAGAGGGTGGAAAATTCAAAAATTAAAAAAAATCATAGTTATAAATTTCTTTGGGTAGTATCTATACGTTGACAGCTTGTGATTCTAAAGACTTAAGAAAAAGTCTCATACACTGGCACATATAAACTAGCTCAATTTAGTAATTCTTTGATGTTAAATTGAAGCTCACTTTTGGCATACGAAACAGAATATTATTTGCATTTAGGGGAAATTATCCTCTGTAGATACACAACACATTCTTGAAACATAAGTTTAAAGGTTTTTTCATGTGCTCATTTAGTTTTCATTCTGTACAGTGAAACATTGTATATATAATATCTGTTTTAAGATTTGATCTTTTTATTTTCCAAGATACCCTCTGAAGAAAACTGCCATCACTTGTTTTCAGAATCTGTCTTCTCCCTCGGATAGAACAAATTCCTACCACTGTTAGCCTTTAAAACTATAAGAGATGCTACTGAATAGAGTTAAATGGTGACTTGTTCTCTTTAAAAACAGACATATCTGAATCACTTAATTTTTGTGCTTGCAGCAGTTACTCCACTTCCCTACCTGGTTAAGGAGCACAGAATGGCAAGGATTTTGCTTTACTGTGCTGTAGGTATCAGAGGAGAACTGTGAAGAGCTGGTAGGAAGGTAGATTTCTCCTGAAAGATTTCAAAAGCCTGGCTTGAGAAACAACACTTGGATTCCTGAGACTCCTGGGTGCTAAGTCAAGTTGCCCATCTTGTAGTTGGGAGGAAGCAAAGTTCATCTTCTATCATAAACTTTCTCAGATGCTTTCAGAGAAAATTAATAAAGAGTCTCTCAGCTTCACATTTTCACTTATCTAAAAAATTTTTTTTTGAATTTTTAATTAAAAATTTTTTGTAAAAAATATTACAAAAAATCTTGTAATTCTGAAATTATTTTTTAGAGTATTGATTTCTCTGCATTTTCTTTTCATGAGCTTTCCTTGCTCTCGAGTTACTACTCCATTTTGTTCATTGTTCAGCATTGATAATGAAATATTTGTAAGTCTTAATTTTAAAGGAATTTACATATTTCCAGACCTAACAATTTTCTGGTATTATCATCATTGGTGTAAAATTGGTAACAACTGAAATGTCAATTAACTAGTCTTCATGTTCAAGAGGGCCTCAAATGAAGTATGTATTTAGGAATATTCTTCAGAATTGGGACAGAATGCTTGAGTACATCCAGCTATTCAGAAGCCTTGGGGATAACTCGTGTACAACTGAGATATTAATAAGATAATCTAAAGATTTGTAAAATTTCATTTATTTATGATAATATAATGATAGTAATTTACTTTTATATAATTTTAGAATTTTGAAACCATCCAAGTCTTATACAAGAAAAAAAACCTAGAAACTATAATACAAAGGAATTTTCCTGTATTATCTGAGATTAAATTAATGACATAACACCTATCACCCTCAAATACCTCTATTTCTCTAAGCAAGGGCATTCTCCTATTTGACTACTATGATCATTAAAATAAGGAGGTAAATATTGATGCAGCATAACCATGTAATCTCCTCAGATTACATTTAGGCCGTTTTCCCATTTGGATTTTGCCACGTGTCCTATTAAGTTGCTCTGATTGTCCTCAGAGGCTCCAGTTCAGAATTGTACTGTGCCCTTAACTGTCAATATGAAAGAGTTTCTCAGGTTTTTCTTTGACATTCTTGATCTTGATCGCTTTGAAGATAACAAGTTTGATATCTCATAAAATGTTTTCATTTTGGGTTTTGCTGATGCTACGTTGATCATATTTAGATTATGAATCTTTGGCAATAACACTGTCTTAGTCTATTCTGGCCACTATAACCAAATGCCATAAACTGGGTGGTGTATAAGCAGAGATTTATTTTTCACAGTTATAGAAGTTAGGAAGTGCAAGATCACATTGCCAGCACACTTGGTGTTTGGTTGGGGCCTGATTTCTGGATCCTAGACAGCCCTTTTTTGAATGTGTGTCCTCACATGGAATTGGCAAGAGCTGTCACTGGCGTCTCTCATGAGGGCACTAGTCCCATTCATAAGGGCTCTGCCCTAATAAATTAATTGATTCCCAAAGGTCCCACCTCTAAATACCATCATATTGAATGTTAAGATTAAACATGAATTTTGGTGAGATACAAATATTCAATCTACAGCAAATATCATGGAAGTGATATGTTTTTCTCAATATATGATTCTGATATGCTCATTATTAGTGTCAACTTTGTTATCTTAAGGTTGTTTTTGTGAGACTTAATTATAAAGTTATTCATAAATATCAGTGTGGAGTTCTGTCTTTTTATTTTATTTAATATATTATAATTTGTTTATATATACATATATGAATTCTGATGTTCAGATTGTCCTACATTTGGCTAATGAGAGCCCCATCAAGCCAGCATCTTTGTTTTTTTAACATGTCCTTGTCACTTTAAGAACTTTACTATGTAACAGATATTTCAGGTATATCTTGTACTTTCTTCTTGTACTGAAGGGAATCAGTCCTTTCTCCAAGGACCTGTGCTTCCTTTACTAGAGAGTCAAATTTAGTGAGTCAAATTCAAGATCTGGTTGCTAGATGTGACTGTTGCTATCAGGTATTGCTGCTTCTAGCCTCTTTGGGCTCGCACAGAAAGGGCAGGTGTGTTTGGAAAGTTTATATAATGTACATTTATAATTATAGTCGTTTCTATAGCAGTGCGTATGTTTTTAAAACCATGAATTCACACCAATGCCTTCAATCTCTATCCACACACAGCTTATCCCAGTCTTCTTTTTTTATATAACAATTGATGGGGATCCCTGGGTGGCGCAGAGGTTTAGCGCCTGCCTTTGGCCCAGGGTGCGATCCTGGAGACCCGGGATCGAATCCCACGTCGGGCTCCTGGTGTGTGGAGCCTGCTTCTCCCTCTGCCTGTCTCTCTCTCACTGTGTGCCTATCATAAATAAAAAAATAAATAAAAATTAAAAAAAAAACAATTGATGGTTTAAAAATCTTACTTTCACTTACATTCACCACGATACAGTGGAGCAGTCAGGATGAATGTTTTTCTTGGCCTTGTTTGATTTGAACTCATTAGAGTTTTTGACTTTTACAAACCTGGCAAATAATGGAGGCAGGAGCCAAACCCAGTTCTATTTCTACGTTTACTATTTCTGTCTTTGTGTCTCTTTTTCCAAAAACACAGGAATGAAATTCTTGTACTTCAGCTCCATCGTTGATTTTTGCCTTTCTTTTCTTAAAACAAAACAAAACAAAAACAACTGGTACTATGATTTAAATATAAATTAATGTAAAAAGTTTTATCATTCAAAATATGGCAAAAACTTTGGATAATGTACAAGGGTATCATGACACCAGCTTGTTAATAAAACTAATAGAGAGCAGTGAGGCTTGTGAAAGTGGGTGAGCATTAGATTTTGTTATCTTAGTGAGATTTGCATTACAGGGAAGAGAATAAAAGCATCACCCTTATTACTAATATTTGCTTAAATAACCAAGAACTAATAGTGTTGTTAGATAGGAGATGATACTTCCATATCCTCATGAATTCATCTAATTTTGGATCACAAAGAGTGAGATCATTTGCTAAACCCAAACATAAATAATTAATAACTGACTTAAAGCATATGAATTGGCAGCTACCACATTTATACAAATGATAATTTATCTAACTGGGTTTGTGTACTGCTATGTAGACACTGCTTTGTGAATTGTAGGGTAATTGCATACATTACTTTAAATAAGTTTGCTTTATTCTGTGCCAAGAGTGCCTTACAACCTCCTCAACATGTAAAGAATATTTCAGAAAATGGAGCTGCTCTGGAATGATCTGTGGGTAGTTGGTTAGTATGCTGAATATTTAGTAGCTGCTAATGAAGCTCCTATCAGCTTATCACTGTCCAATTTTCTATTCTTGCATGGCATAATTCTATGAGAAATCATTGGAGACACTAGTGCCCAGTAACTGCCCTTAAGAGATATCTAAATCCACTCTGAAATAAAAGCTTTTCTGATTGATTTATAGCCATATTAAGACAAGCATGCCATCTGTATGTAATAACTTGCAAAGAGGAACTGGACGAAATATTCATCATAGCTTGTTCATAATTACTTTTTGGGGACCAGATCTTATATTTATTAAATATTCCATTTGGGATATCATTTATTAACTGGCAGTTTTCTCCTGCTTTGGATAATTTCTTTCTGATTTAGAGTAGCCTTTGACTTATAATTAGAAACCACTTTATTGATACACATATTTTTTCAATTTCATTCATATGAATATCATTTTGATAATGACCCAGGAGCCCAACTTTGCTGGAAAATGTTGATTTAGCTCTTATTTCTTTTCTTTTTATTTTTCTATTTTTAGTCCCTTATTCAATATACTTGTAGGAAGATTGACTTTGAATAATACAGTCATGATGTCAAAACAGTACAAATTATACCCCACTGCCATCTGGAATAGTGAAAATAAAAGCTTTATTTACACTGTTTTCTTTAAGAAAAGAATAATAAATGATTTTCCCCCTTTTCAGGGACTTTATTCTGGAATAAAATAGTTCTTGTTTGTAGCCTGATACTGTGGTTTATTCTGAAAGATAATGACTTGAAAACCCATTTGCTGATCAACAAAGTAGCAAATACTCTAACACAGTAACCTCTTGGCCTTCTAGCCACTGAGACACTGATCTGTCTCCTTTCCTAGACAAAGCAGTTTGGGATGGTCATTATTGGTCCCTTATTACAGTGGAGACCTCTGTGTGGCCTAACGTCGTAGGGTTGATATGCTGAATCTAGTGATGTCTAGTTCTCTGCTCTGTGTACTATCTTTTGGTGTCTGCTCAGAACCGAAGTCCTGCCACTTATAGCCCTTCCTAGATAATTAACAGAAATTACAGAAGGGTTAAAGACATAGGCACAGTGCTGAACTTGAGCTCCCTAGGGAAATTACTTGATATTTATCATCCTTTTCACACTCTTCCATTTCTCATGCACATTTTCTTGGCTAGGATACATGGTAGATTTATGTCTCCACCTGGAACCAGTGCTAAACAAATGAGAAGCCAATTGATATACATCAAAAGGTGAATTTTCTTAAAAATGTAGTACTGTTTTTAAAATTATTATTAAATTCCATGGAACTTTAGTCGTTTCTGCTTAAAAACAACCAGTTAGTAATAATAACAAATTATTTTCGTTGTGCCTTCCATTATAACATGACTTCCATTAAGAGTTCTGTCACTGTTCATGATGAAAATTTATTCAAAGAAAAGCTACCGGCATAGAGGAATCATGATGAAACAAAAACACACCAAATCTAGAAATAAAAGATTGTCTTTTATTTTTGCTGTAGGTTATGATCTAGAGCAAGTAATTTAATTTTGCTGAGTCTTTGTTTTGTGTCTACAGAAGATGGTAATTATGATACCACTTTTGCCTATCTCAGGGAACTTTAATAAAAGCTCAAATGATTTAAGTGTTTTCAGGCATTCACAATAAAGTTTTTCTGTCCCAAACATTTAGAACTATTTTTTGAGTTCATTTTTGAGAACAAATCATATAACAACATGGATTTGTTTTATTTCTGCTGTTGATTAATCAAAGAATGTAAAATCTTGTTGAAAGGGAGAAATTAGGGCTTTTATGAGGTTTTGAAAAGGTTATTTGACGCAGATACTGCTTTCTAAATTCACTTATACATCTACATAATCCTGTGTTTTTGTTTTTTTTTTTAATGATTTGCACAGCCTATTTCCCATTTGCAGTTTATTGGTGCAGCTTTTGTTATATTAAGACTTGGAGTCCTATGACTCTGTTCTGTTTAAATCTATTGTGGGAGTTTGGGATTGAGTAAGTGTATATATGCTAATATTTTACAAAATGCCAGACACTAGTGCCAGGCAGTGCTAGTCACATTTAATGCATTATCTCATTCAGTCCTCCCATCTATGAGCTGGGCACTATTCTCACTCCCAAAGAATCTAATTATCTGCAGATACAAATAAATCACCACACTATAGAGATTCTCTAGATTACTTCATACCCAGAGCCTGGCCCACCATTGGCCCAACAAAGGTATTTAATAATTATCTATAGAATGAATGATGCCATCTATTGACTAGCCAGTAGATTCTTAAAACTAATAGTTCAAAAGCTCTTTTTCTTTTAATTTAATGAAATTATCATAAATATGAAAACATTTTATTTATTTTATTATGTGACCATCTGAACACCAACACACTTAAACTTTTCAAGAGAACTTTTACTTTTTAAGTATAAGAACATACTAGCTTTGTATGCCATAGATTAGTACTATTTCTTTAACACATAGGGATGCTTTTCAATATATTTAAAGGGGCTACCACTTTTATTAAGAAAATATTCTTTATATGATTCATATGACATTTGACTTTTCTTATGTTAATGAAAACTTTCCTTAATCCCTTCATCCTTCAAAAGAAAAACAAAACTTTAGAGCTTCTCTAAGATTGCACTGTGAATGCCTAAAGGATTAGGATATTTAACTTTTGAAAAGTTTTTGCTCCTGTCAGTGAAAGATGACCTGAGTGTTTGCCTCAACACACAGCTGAATGATTCACTTGGGTTTTATCATTAGTTTGAACATCAGTAATTTCATTTTTCTAAAGATGAGATAACAGAGCATAGATACATATTCTGTTGTATTCTTTTGAGTTTCATTGTGTTTGCAAATAGTGTTTTTGTTATGTGGTTGCAGTTTTGGCTTGTAGGAATGTACAAACAGTATATGGAGGGAGCCTTTCTATACAATTAGATAAAGCAGGCACTGGATTGTGTGTTCCCAGTGCAGCAACTGCATTAAATTTGTAAAAAGAACCAAGCCTGAATTGCACATCTCAACCCATGGAAATTGTTTGTTAATTAAATAAGATTTAAATAAGCTATTTTTGTGAGTCTGTGTCATATTATTTAAGACACTGTAAAAAATAGAAATTATAGGATAGTTTTATGTTTCTTAGACAGTAACCAAATTGGGGAGGCCACATGTATAGCCCCAAAACAAAGAATGATTAGTTGTTTAAATGAATGGCACTAAATAAAACCAGTAGGAATGCAGAGATGCCATATGAGTGAGTATTGAAATTTTTGCCACAATTTCCTAAACATGTGTATGTGCAAATGTTTATTATACACTGTCATGGTTAAATATTTATTGTACACTGTCATGGTTATAAAGGAAATAACATAGAGCCCTGCCCTCCATGAGCTTATGAGTTCAAGCATACTCATTGACTTATTAAGGAGTTATTGATAACGCCAGTTGAGGGCTTCTAACAAGGAGCTACTGTAAATTATTTGTTGGGTTGAATTCTCTAAGACAAAAACTACTTATCTCTTCCTCCAGATTTTGATTTGGCTTTATTGCACTACCATTCTCATCAGAACCTCTACATTGTCCACAATATCCAAATGATCAAGTGTATTTGCCAAATATGTTAATACTGCTTTTGTAAAAGCATACTGTTGATGTAATTGACATGATAAATTGGAAATGTAGCAACATGACAAACAGTCCTTCACTGAAAACTTCTTTAAGTCATTTGGAACCAGAGTCAAAGCACTTGTCTATTTAAATTCATTCAGAGTCTCCGCAAGATTTGGCAAGATGAACTGCTTGGGCCACCTTGGAAGGAGGCTATGGTCTTAGCAGGCAATTTAGTTTTGTGGTTTCCTATCAAATAAGAGAGGTTCAGTGTTTGCGGAATTGGAGTGCAAGTAAAAACATCATTAAAACTGTATATGGATGAACAATGAAAGTTGTTTAAGTGAGCAAATTATGCAAAAGCTTTTATTTAATCATTCACAAATATCTAAAGCATGACTCCCTACAAAACAGTATCAGACTATTTCTCCCTACATTCCATTCAGGTCCTGGGTAGGTCAGGGGTTATTAACACAAGTTCTGCACAAATGGGAAGTTCAACTCTGGAAAATGCTGATGTTCATATTTCTGTTTCCTTAATGGAACTATAAGTTTCATATCAGCATATTTCATTAAGACACCAAACAGATTCAAAGAATGGCTATATTTCCAGGTCTATTATAGCTGCCATTCCAAACAAAATATGTACGGCTTCCATGATTCGCTAAGCACAAGTATGTAGTAATCTGCCCTTTAATGGCCTCTCAAAATGACAGACCAAATGGCTTTGTGAAGGTCAAGTCTGATTTAAATTGTTGATGAATTAGGAGCTAATTCTGCATGATTGAATATTAATATGGAACAGTGATAAGTAAGGCACTTTAAAGCTTAATGAGCACATTAATGAATAGGACAAAATGTTTTTCTTTTCACCTCATGTAAAAGTTTAAAGCTGCTAACATATTGACAATTTGTTAATTTTTGATAGCTGCTTTTTTTTTTTTCCTGTAAAAGTTTATGTGGTTAAGATATAAAAGGTATCGATTTTCCTCCCCCCCAAGTTCCTGGTAGTATACATTTGATGAGCTGTCAAAATTGATGTTATCAAATGGCCAAGGCAGTTTTATATAAATCACTAATAAATGCAGAAGGTGAAAAAAAAAAGCAATTAACATCTTCTAAACTACACCCACTGAGATAAGCATTCCAATTAGAAATTTCATTATTTCTACAGTTCGTTTTATGTTGAATACTGAGTTTTATTGCCAAATACCTGACAGTCAAATTGGAAACAAGCCACAACTGTCAACGTGTAAGAGTTCTGGCTATTTGAATCTGTTACATTGTGATGTTTCTCATGAAAATTTAATGAAGAAAGTACATTCAAAGAGATTCTGTGCAAAGGGGGGATGGATAGAATTTAATTACCCTTATTAAAAATAAGAAAGGAGCACTCTTTACATCCACTGTCCGATTAGTATGCAAGAAAGATTATCTTTGTTGTGCACTTGTGTATATGAAAAGGGGGCTCTGGAGTGTTCTTTATGAGCCAAGAAGGAAAAGAAAGGTCATGCAAATGTATTAGACTGCTTTTAGTAGGGCACAAGTCAATTTTGTCAGCTTTCCCCAAGGTGAGGACTTCATTTCTTATAAATGGTTATTAATTCTAGATTTCTTTAGTAAGAGCCTCTAGTAAGTGGCTCAACAATCTTAAGTCTTTGACACTTGCCACTTGGTACAGAGTATTGGTTTGGTTCTTCAGAGAGTTGACACTGTAGAAGGAAAGTAATGACTAGTAGGTCAATGTTCATGCATGCTAATGTAACTAGTATTCAAATGCCTGGGGCTAGATACAATGCTTTAGGAAATACTGAACCAGTTTAGGAATCTCAAGGTGATTTTTTATTAACCTAAGTTGGTGGCTTTAAATATGGAAAACAGCAACAAAATCAAAGAGCTTTTTAAAAACCTCACTTCTAAGCCCGTGTAGTTGGCTTTGAAGCACTTGAGGTGAATTATTTTTTTCCTTTGAAGCATTTGTGTCAATAGTGGCCAAGTGAGATGTTTCATATGTGTATGAAACGATGGCTATTGATCTTTCTGCTTATGTTTTTCAAGTAACACTAGAACAATGCTGTAGATGTAAATATATCATAATGACAAAACCCTTAAAGTCATAAAGATCAGCCTGATGAAATTCAAATGGAGCAGATTATCAAAATTAGCCTAATTTGCAAAATATTCTATTCCATTTGTAACTTTTAACTTTCCAACTTGGAGCCCTGAAAAATCACATTGAAATTTCATTCTTAACTATTGTTTCTGACACTTGTCCACCATAGACTACTGCTTGGCTGATCATGTGTGAGCATTCAGATAAACAGAATGGGTTCCTCCTTCCTTAACACAGTCATATCTTTCAAGTTAAGTAAATTGTAACTCATTGAAGTGAACTATTATATATATATATATATATATATAAAATATTTATTTATTTATTTATTTATTTATTTATTTATTTATTTATTTATTTATTTATCTCCAGCTGAAACTAGCTCATGGGACAGGAAAATATTATCTAGTGAATTGAGATGTCAAACCCAATTTGCCTTAGCAGCTTCTATTTCATAAATATCCCTACAGGAGAGCCAGAATCCACACTTTTCCCTGTTCTCTTGCAATAATCTGGAGTTGTTGAGGGAAAACTTCCCTTTATTGGGAATTTTATTCTTTGGTAATATTTTGACATTCATTCATTGTTCACATTCAAAATCTCTCTCTCTCTGTAGTTCTGAACTACTCCTAAGGTCAACACTCTACCAGAAGTAGTTTTCTACTATATGTACTAGAAGAAAAAAAGTTTTTCATTTTTTAATAACTAGGATATATTTATATTTGGGCTTGTCACTAGGATATATTTATATTTGGGCTTGGAAATCACTGAAGGTTCTCCTCAAAGTTGAGTAATCCAAGGGCCCCTGGGTGGCTCAGTCGGTTAGGGTCTGACTTTTGATTTTGGCTCAGGTCATGATCTCAAGAGTTGTAAGATTGAGCCCCACATCAGGCTCTAGGAGTAGAACCTCTCCCTCTCTGTGTTTTTTTTTTTTTTTTCCTCTCAAAAAAAAACGTCAAGTACTCCAGATTAGTTTGATGGCAAGAGATATAAATGAGACATGGAGGAACTCATGGTATAGGAAGATAAGCTGTAGATACTAAGTACAAGAAAATGGATTTAAGTTACTATCCTAGTACTCTGAGGAGGAAAATATTAAATATATTTGAGAGGATTTTTCTTACAAAGAAGGTGATTTTGACTGTATGGCTTTTCAGAGACAGAATACTTAGTGGACATGATTTGTCTGGGGAATGCTAAGAATTACAATGTGATCAGAAGAAACTTTCCTATGGGGAATATAATCCATGAGAAGCTGAGAAAAATGGGGCCTGATTTAAAAGGATTTTGCTACCTAGATTTAGGAGATGGAGCTTATCTGTAATGATAGAGAGGAGGCAGTAGAGAACACATAGATTTGACTGACTACACAGTGCAAGTGTCAGATGGAGCCTTTTCCCTAGAAATTAAAACCCAGACTTCAGCAGGATTCATAGGATCATGCCAGAAATTGCAGGCAAAATCCAAGGAAAAGTGAGGTGCCACATGTGATGATTCCTATTTTTTTTTTCCACTGGTGTGTGTGCTTTTAAGTAATTTTGGAATTGGTGACTTATGAAAATTAAACAGAGGTCATGAAGGAAGGTTGATTAAATTAATGCAAGACCAATGAGAATTCAAAATGTTTCATAATGGTTTTCGAACATCAAGTTCTAATTTGGATAATCATCACCCATATAACTAAAATTCCTTCAAATTCAAAATTTCTTCAAGATAGAATACACCTTCCTAATGCTGGCTGGAAGAGCTGATAATACAGGTTACTAATGTGGATCATCATGCTTAGGGGATTTAAGACTTTAATTTTACGAGATCTAATATCTGGGATAATTTTTTTGGAGGATAGGGAGAAGTGAACTTTGGGTGAGTTGAGGATTCAAAATTTAGGAATTTCAACTCCTAGTGAGGGAAAATGGTATAGGCCTTTAGAATAGAGGAAAATACTCTTTAACTCAGAGGAATATACTTCCACTTGTTCTTAAAGGCCCACTCCAGAGCCTCCATTGGTACTCACTGACCTCCACAGGCGTGTACACATTCTGTAATTTTTTTCCCCTCCATCATCCCAGAGAACTAGATGCATTTTTTTTTCATCGTGGTTTTTAGCACACGTGTCTAAAGTTCTTTGTTAGGTTGGTGTCTTACACAGACAGTGGGATGAGGAACAATATTGGGACTATAACCTAATCTGATAGTGCAACGTTGCCAGGTCTGCATTAGCTTCTCAAGAAATGCTGAGCAAAGTAAGGGGAAAGATTAATGAGTAATGGCTCTTATCTTGGGTTTCTGACTTGTTAACAGGATATTTGTATCACCTTTTGTCTTGCAGAGGATCAAATTCCCAGGGGCTTCCCTACCATTGACATGGGCCCACAGTTGAAGGTGGTTGAGCGTACACGCACTGCCACCATGCTTTGTGCAGCCAGTGGGAATCCGGATCCAGAAATAACTTGGTTTAAAGATTTCTTACCCGTCGATACAAGCAACAACAATGGCCGTATTAAGCAGTTACGATCAGGTAGGGTCTTGTTACTGTTTCTACTAACTTTTAGAGAATTTTTTTTTAGCTTTCTCTCTCTTTATTTTAATTTTAATTTAATTTTATTTTAATTTTTAGGTATTGATTTTTCTCCCTCTTCTCTTTCTCTGTTATTTAATGTGTTGTCCATGTTTGTGATGTCATAGCCTGTTTCAGAGTCTGTCTTCTCTCTGTGTTTTGCAGCTTCTGTTTAATCCACATTGCTCACTGCTGTGACTGTATTTTTGATAATTTTTTAATTTACTGCTTTTCTGCAGTATTTGATGGATCCATTTTCTCCTCTTTCTTTCTTCTTTCTGTTTTCTTTTGAAACAAATTTATTTCAACATTGGACTTCATTCAGAACTTGCAAGGAGCTCCAATGGTTGTATCCATTAGAAACCAAAAGATTCATATTAAACACTAAAATGATTCAGTTTTATTAAAGTGTGTTTTCTCTGTCTTTTCTGCATTTGAACTCATCAAAGTGCCAAAGATTAGTAAGTTTGGTCACATCTGCTTTCTTCTCACTAATACATAAACCACAGAAATGTTATCTCCTGAGTAACCAGATGTATTTTTCAAAAGTCCTTTACCAAGTACCAATGAAAGGAGGGGATTTTTATTAATTTTATTATTATCATATTGTGAGTGAGACTTTTCTACACATAAGCCACAGTAGTGTGCACCCACACTAAAGAGTTTTGAACCCTCCAGTGACTGGATCTACAGAAGTCTGCTTTTGGTGTAGACTCCAGCTCTTGCTTCTTCCTCCTCTCTCTCCCTGCTGCCCTTTTGTCCCCCACCCCCCAACCCCATCCCAATTTCATTCCTCTGCTCTCTTTAGATTAAAAATATAGATAATTCTAAATTTCTTAAATTTTAGAGCCGTCCCTAGGTGATTTCACTGGGACATGTAGTAATAAGCTGTTTACTTTGACGTTGGGAGTAATATTGATATAGAATTCTAAGTTGTTTAACTTAACTGCCTGTCTTCCCAGAACTCTCAGCTTTTGACCTGTCCTGTGATGTTAAAGCGTCTTGTTAACTGCCTCTTTTGCTTGTTGTCAGCGGAATTGTGTAGATTAGCATTCTGTTACTGTAAATAAAGAATTAATTATTCACATGTAACATAGATGATTTAGTATATAAAGCTTTAACTCTGAAAAATTTGTACCAAATTATAAGGAATATAATAATATTTTTATGCTGTCTTTCTTCTCTCCGTATTTAAATCTCCAGAATCTATTGGTAAGTGCTTAGTTCTGAAGCGCACTTCACCCCCACTAATTTCCATATCCAGAATATTATTATTATTATTTTTATTATTAATAAAATGCATGGCATGCATTTTACTAACTGTCAGTGTAGACACCAGATCTCGATAGTGGCGCGCACACGCACACATCCACAGAACTAGTATCGTAAAAACACTGTATAGAAAATAAAATAGTACACAAGTTATATATATGTCACACAAATAGAGCATAGTGAGAAGCATAAGATATCCAATCAACAGTGTTTGTTTCTAGTTAGTTATTAGTATTTCCTATAATAGTATATATATATGTGTATCTATATATATACTTAAATAGATTAGCCAGTATTTTCCCTAAACTATGTCTTTCAAAAGTATTGTTTAATTTTTATTTCCTTTTTTTAAGAATATGAGGCATCTAAGATATAATTCTAACCCTATGTGACCCCAGACCTAAGAACTCAGTTGCTTCTCTGAGAAAGGCAATGATGCCTGTTGTGGTCTTTGCCCTCGGTGGTATAATGCAACTTGCTTTTATAATCTAATAATACTTTTTAATATATTCCTGTTTTACCAGTATAGTAATTCAAGTTTCTTTTAAGACCTTATTTAATTCTGTAAATCTAATTTAATTCTTCTCCCCAGCCCTAGCCTCCTCCTTCTCGTACTAATGCTTCTTCTTTCTAATCTTATTTGCATTCATATTATCCACCCAGGTGGTACACCAATAAGAGGTAAGAGTGCTGAACTAACGTTCACAGAATGATCTTGCTCATTCTTTCTGTCCTCTCATCACTCCCATCTTTGTCCTGTTTTCAAAATCATTCCAATAATATGTCCATCAACTTATTTTTTCCCTTTGTACCGTTTGGTTATGATCGGTGACTCTCATATTGTGAGTTTTCCTTTTCTTTTTCTTTTCTCTTTGTTTTGTTCATTTCTTTCTTTCTGGAAATGATTATTTAAGTTGTGATATGCTTCAAAGAAAGCATATCCGGGTCTCTAGACCACAGACCAGTCACAGCGTACCATCTGTCCCTCTTTTTTTCCTTTTCTTCTTCTTCTTCCTTTTTTCCTTTTTTTCTTTTTTTTTTTTTCTTCTTTTTCCTTTTTTTTTGTCCAACTGGAGAAAAAAAAAAGATCATTTTTTTTCTTCCTTAGCTGTTCTTGTTCTGGACCAAAGCCAAGATGGTCTGGAGAACAGTGGCAGACATGCAGAAGACAGCCTGGAACATCTGCTTTTTGTCTTTATCTTTCAAAAGGTTTTTGCTTTTGTTCTTCGATTCTTTTTTCTCTTACTGTCTTAAAAGTCAAAGATTGACTCCCCTTTCCACCTGATCTCACTCGCCTACAACCTGACAGCGATGCTTTTTTCCCCCCACTTCTTTTTTTCTTGGATTACTCGCCTCTGGATTTTTGGATCTTCGGTCCTTCAGGCTATGGAAACAAAAGGTGCTCAGTATTCTTGGTGGTATGTGATATTGCTGGTTTTTCATACTTTGACTCGGTGTTCATTTCTTTTAGAATTCTTGTTTTGTATTTTTCTTGGGGTTTTGTGACACCACACTGCTAATCCCACTGGTGGATTTTGATGGGTGTCTTAGGGGATCTGCCTCGAGGTCCTCAAGCAGTGGTTGGTTGGCTCTTCCTCGCTGGCATAGGCAGTGCTTTTTAACTTTTTTAAAACCTTCTAATTCAACTGCTCTTTGTTTTTCAGCAAATGTAATAAATGATTGTAAGTCGTGGCAAACTGTCTTTCTTTTCTTCAAACTCTGCATGTCTTAAGGGAGTTTTGTTTCTTTAAGTAATATTTTCCTAATCTATAATGACTAATTTTAATTTTTTGCTTTGTGCAGCCTTTTTGTACTTGCTGCGTATTTTTGCCTTTCTTCAGCGGAAGACTTTCTTGAAAACCCGGCCTGCTTTTTTTTGAGCGTACCTATCTTTTGCGCCACTTTTGGTACCAAAATGGAACAAAACAAAACAAAACCAAAAATTAATCTTTTGTTTGATTTAAAAGCCATACTTCCTTGAAGCAGTCTCACCCATCTTCATTTTAATAGTCTAGGAAATGAAAGTGTTAATTATGACTAAAAGTCTTGCTTGGGAAAAAGAGATAATTGTTTCTTTATGCTAGCATTGATGATGTAAAAAAAATAATCTCTATATGTTTTTCTCATCGCATCATTTTCTGTCTGTGCACCTTAGCGAGAGATTGAATCGACGTTGAGCGGACCTTCGCTTTGCAGGGCTTTTCATATTGTTAAGAGGTTTAGCTTTCTGAGCTGAGGAAGCCTTCTCTGATCAGCTCTTTGGCACTATATTTTATATCCATACAGGAGCCCTTCAGATCGAACAGAGCGAAGAATCTGACCAAGGAAAATATGAGTGTGTTGCCACCAACAGCGCGGGCACTCGCTACTCTGCCCCTGCCAATTTATATGTCAGAGGTAGGAATGACACAACCCTGGCATCGCGGCTTCATTAAGGCTCAGGGGGAGTTGAGAGACCCACAAGATCTGTGTTGTTATGTCAGTAGGTACCGAGCCGATATGCTAATAATTATAGTAGCTGAAGCACTGTAGCCAATAGAGAATTAAAGATCTTAAGCCTATTGTTAAAAAAGTGGACAACTTTTGGGTAAAACCTGTCCTGAGGCTTGCAGTTTGTAAGTATGTTTGCATTTTTACATCTTGATTTCAACTCTTACTGCATTGATTGAACTATGCTTGGCATTTGTTTGAAGTTTTCTTCTTTTCCTCCTTTTTTTTTCTGTTGCTGTTTCTCTTCTGTTTCCTTATCAAACCCTGAAATAATTGCTTGGTGTGCTACTAATCGGTTTTCTGTGCAACTCCAAGCATAAAGGTGTTTATGTCTTCAAGACCTCTGCTGCGGAGCTGTAAGGATAAAGCTGCTAACTTAAAAACAAACAAACAAACAAAAACAAACAAAAACAAAAGGTGCTCCATGCAAAAGGCATGATTGTATTTCCTTTCTTTTTATACTTTTTTTTAAAAATTTATAAACAGGTGGTATCATATACGTGCATACGTCTGCGGATATATTTACACAGATTAAAAAAAGTTATTAAGGTTCTGCAAAGTTTAAAATTTTGATTGCCGTGGAACCCTGATTGTATTTTTTTAAAATAGCCTTAGTTGTCCTTGGGACAAGTATGAATTATGAGGATACATTCATGTTTTCTCATAAAGTAATACAAATGGTTCTATTTTGAGCTTCTGAATGGCTGTGCCTCTCGTTTCAATTAGAAAGAAGTATTTCTTCTTCCCCAGAGTTTCTCAAAGCTTGTTCCTATAGCCTTTTGTCCAATGGCAATGCTCCTATTCCTGGTCTACGTGTCTGTAAATAACCATAAGAGGCGTGGGAGGGGGTGGGAATAGATTAAAGGCTATGAGGGCTTTAAGTTACAGTAAGATGGGTTTCCTTAGGAAAATATCTAGCTTGATTTTGAAATTTTTGTTTGAGATAATTTTGTTTCTGGGGGGATGTTTTCCTCTCCTATCTTTCTCTGGAGTATGGGGTGGGAGAATATGAAGAAAACCATTTCTTCTCCAAATTCCTCGAAAGCCCCTTGATCCTTCTTCTTACAATGGTGACCTCCTTTGCTGCATGAGGCATGTGAACCTTCTTCAATGGAAAAATTTCAAAATGATGCTAGCTATTGTTTCTCATACTGTATTAGCCTGTGAGGTGTTGCTAACATTTTCAGCTGAGGTAGGAAGGATTAACTAGAGCAAATAAAGATGTTCAAGTAGCAGTTGAAAGCCTTGATATGGCCTTTTTACTCTCTCTGTGTTTCCCTTGTTTTTCTCCTTTCCTCATTTCATTGTGTTCTGCATCAAACCCCCTACATCCCTCAGAGCTGCGAGAAGGTTGGTGTGTTTTTTACTTTTTACCCACCTTACAAAACTCTTAATTAAACCAATAACAAAGAATACAAATGAAATGAATGTAGCTGCATTGTGGTCTTCTTTTGGTTAATGGTATGTTGTAGCAGAGAATGCCCTGGCCATGGCTTTGGTGCTTGCTGGCGGTATCTAACCGTGGTGCATGATGGGAGAGAATGTACCTGGGTGCATGGTAACTGGTAACACTTAACTCTCTCAGGCCCCATGAACTTGGTCAGTGTTCCTGCTTTCCTTCCTGCTCCACTCTTCCCATCTCCTGCCTCACCTTAATTTTCGTCTTACAAGGATGCCTGCTGCCCATAGAATGACTTTTTGTAGTTGTTCCCCTAATCCCAAGCATGAAGACTAAACTCCCCTCTATTTTCTTGACATGTTCTTTGACACCCTAGAGTCTACAGTGGCTCCTGCTTGCTTTGTGTAACCTGTGAATTGGCTGCAGGAGGCATGCTTAGCTCTGTCTTCTCCTCTGCCTGTCATTCTCCCGTGAGGCCATCACAGTGAGCACTCTCGAATCATGGAAGTTTATCCCCATCTTAACGACAGCCAAAAAGTTTACAGACAGAATTATTTACTTATTGTTTTCTTGGGGTTATAAGGTTATTAACATATATAATCTAAAAAAATCACTTTATTATCTATATTGAAGGTATGTTCCTAATGATCACCTCTTGAGCTAAAATACTCTTGGTTTAATGTTTTGCGAATAAGAGCCCCAGATGAAGCCTATCTGTCTCTTACCCTCTCCTTGTCCAAGATACGCGTAATTAAGCACTCGTAAACATGCAGATTATCTGAAGCAGGAACACTGAACTATATTGCTTGGTAACTTTTTCTGTGTTGCGTTGCTTTAATATGACCTCTTCTCTTAACGTCATGTTTCATTGTATGTTTTCACACCCAGTGTCCTTCTATTTGAATGTAGGCCTAAAAAGCTTCTTACCCGATTTTGTTACCATTGTCTATGTTGTTGTACCTTAGATACAAACTGAACAGAACCTGGAATGTAAAATACCCATTTCCTTTTCTAAATTAGCAATCCTTGCCTTTGACAACCTAGCTTAATCTAATGTCTTCCTTCTTTGAGCCCTATCATCTCTTAAATCCCTGTGTTAATCACTTGTACTTATACTTTACCTCCTCCCTTTATGTTGAGTGCTGTTACCTTGTTATTTCCTCTGTTGTCATTGCTGTCTTGGATTCCAGCCATCCTCCCATTGTTCTAAGCACGGGCCTTGAGACTTCATTGTGTGCATGACTTGCATGACTCAATCCAGTATCTCTACTGGCATTGGCTTTGTTTCTTCTTCCGTGAGCATAAATTGATATGTGTGTATATTTCTGTGTCTATTCCAGTGTTAGTGTGAGGTCTTGGGGTTGCATCCATTCTGAGTCTGAAAGCAAATAAATTGCACTTTCCGTGTCCTCTAGATAATGTTTTCCAGGGCTGGGATGTGACAGTGTGGTCCCACACATACATTCACATCAACTGGAAGTGCACAGCACTGAAGTTGGTTTTGATACTCAACTTAAACTTGCTGATGACCTTCCAGCCCCCTTTTCTGCATATACATGCATGCATAGGATCTTTGCTATATGCATGCATGTATATGTTTTTGTGTTTATCTTATGCATGACGTTTGTGTATTGTTAGTTTGTAGATAGTTTTTTTGTTGTTGTTTCTTTTTTTTTTTTTTTTTGTGGGGCCCTTGTAGGTCTGAATCAACTTTTGTATGAATGTGTCTAAGATATCAATGACTAAACTAAATGATTTTTTCTGTGTATACACATACCATACTTGTATGGTCTGTATTATCCACAGTTTTTCTTTGTTTTGTTTTTGAAAAATCCACGACATGTTTTAATTGTTTAATTGTGTTTGTACAGTGCATGTCATATGTTTAACAAGCCACTTTATCTTGCCTTGTGTATTTTATCATTTTCCCTTGTGTTTTGTTCCAGTTCGCCGTGTCCCACCAAGATTCTCTATCCCACCTACTAATCATGAAATCATGCCAGGTGGAAGTGTCAATATCACCTGTGTGGCCGTGGGGTCACCAATGCCTTATGTGAAGTGGATGTTGGGGGCAGAAGATCTGACACCTGAAGATGATATGCCAATAGGAAGAAATGTACTGGAACTGAATGATGTAAGACAGTCAGCAAATTACACCTGTGTTGCTATGTCAACATTGGGTGTCATTGAAGCAATAGCACAGATCACTGTCAAAGGTATGCTCAATGGTTTTTGCTCTGAAAGTGAAATTTCCTGACTAATGTTCCTACAAAGTCTACCCTTGGAATTCTAAAATGAATCAGTTCATCTGGGTTCAGCTTTCAGGTGCCAAAGTCTAATCATATCTATGGTATCATATAAGGTACACATATCTAGGTAGGCAGATTCTCTCTTAAAAGGACTGACAGCCTAAGTGATTATAATCATCAAAACATTTAACAATAGACTGGGCCAGAGCACTAACCAGGCAGAATGAGAAATGTTAGACACTGTCAACCATTGTGATAGAACTAATGCATACAGGTTTCATATTAATCCAACACTGGGGAGAGTGTATGATAGAAAAATACAAGTAAATATCAATAAACGCTCAAATCCATGAAGACAAAAGAAAATTAAATCAACATGGCTTAATAAGAGATGTTTTAAATTTTTAATGGGGCCTATCATTAAGAACCAAAATGTAAGGGACATTATATTCTATTTTAACTTAATCTCTTACCTACTGTACATGAAGTGCTCAGGAAATATTTCCTTTAAGTGCACCAAATGTAACCGAAGTACTATGTTTCACAAATATTTTTGAAATGAAGGAAACAAAAGTAAGTGTGTGAGGTACCAGTTATTTTTATCAGTGTTTATAGAATTCTAGAAAACTGTTGCAAACACAGTCAGAGTGAGGGTGACTTTAGATTCTCCCAAATGTCTGTGACTATTGCAAAAATGAACACAAAATATCTTTGCTTTCCAGGAAGTATTATCCTAAAAAAAAGTAACAGATGTGTTGTCACTGGTGTCATATCCCCCACCAGGCATGTAGATCAAATATATGCTGCATAAAAGCAATAATGTGGCGTGAGAACAAAGCTACACACTACTGTCAACATTTAGTCATTTAAAATAGTAACATTGTATTGAATATCCATAACTGTATTAGGCATACTTATACTATCCACACATTATAGGCACAAAACCTATACTATACAGTAAATGTGACCCCAAAATTAATGTCTATTAAGTAGCAGTAAGCACACCTTAATTAGCAATATTTTTACTTACCATAATAATTCAGAAAGCTATCTAGGGAAAATTTAGATCATCTACTTTTCTGAAAAATGCCAATCCAGAATATTTAAACAAATGTCTTTCTATTATTGTTTTCAGTAAAATCCCTTGGCCAAATGTTATCATTCTATAGTTCTTAGAATAATATGCAAATATTGAATCACCTTTCTTATAATAACTATTTCAGTTTCAAATATTTGAAGGTTTATTGAAGACTTTTCAAGAATTCAAATTCGGGACTAACAATAATATCTTGTTCGACTTACCTTTGTTTTCCTGACTCTTGCCGGTCCTTACACTCTGCACTTCAAAAATAAATAAATATAAGGATGAAACCTATAGGCAAAAAGTAAATCAAAACAAAAAGAACAAGTGAAAGAGAGTGGGGGAGAATGTATCCTCACTCATTCATTCAGTTAGGCGTCCATTCAGGTTAACACTGCTAGGCAAGGTACTAGCAGTGTTCCGGAGTTATCAAGTACAAGCTTGCAACTCTTGAACATCTACCATTCTAGAGAGTATTGTACTCTTTGCCTTTACATTGACAAGGGAAAAGCGTTTGAAAGGGTTAATCATATGAATGTTACATTCTGGGTTTTCTCTCAAAAGTTAGCTTGCTGGAATTCTCTCTTCCCCTAGTAACAATTCCTTTCAAAATCAATCTCCAGGGCAAGACACTTAAGTATGAGGTCACCAGTGTGGATAGTTTGTATTCTCAATCAGTAGCATTTTGAGTGAGGTCCCTCTGCTAACAGGAAAGAATTGGAGCTCTAAAAGATGGATTTAATTGCAAATATTTGTCAGATAACCAGGTATTACCAGGATTGAATATAGGGACACCTGGGTGACTCAGTGGTGAAGCATCACCTTGTGCCCAGGGTGTGATCCCGGGGTCCTGGGATCGAGTCTCACATCGGGTCCCCACAGGCAACTGCTTCTCCCTCTGCCTGTGTCTCTGCCTCTCTCTGTGTCTCTCATGAATAAATAAATAAATAATCTTAAAAAATAGAATACATATTATGACAGTAAACTACCTTAAAAAGTTATTTGTGAATATGTTTTAATTTAGTTCAACATTTCTGAATATTAACTAAAAAACATGAATTTGAAATTAATTTGAAATTTACTATTCTTTCTTATCTAAAAATTCTTGGTTAGATTATTATTTTTTAAATTACAGTAATAAAGTCTTACAGCTGGAAAACATTAAGGTCATTATTTGTCTATAGCAATTCAATGCCACTTCAAAATATTCTAAATTGTATTCTTTTCAATGTTGGTATTTAGTTATTCATTTCTTGAAGCAAGGGGCTAATTGGCTAATTGCCAAACTCTTGGTTATAATAATAGTAATAATTGCAACTACTGTTTTTTGAAGGTGCTGGATACATACTAAGAGCATTACTGGAGTAGCTCATTAAATCTTCACAGCAATCTCATGAAATATGGTTACCCAGCTATACAATATAATCCAGTGATAGTTCTTCCCATTTTCCACGTGAGAAAACTAAAACAAAGAGAGGTTATGCAACACATTCAGGATCATATAATTAATAACTGGTGGATTTGAATACAAGCCTCAAAATACAATGCTCTAGTGTGCTTCTAGTAAAATGGCCTTTGTCCCCTATGCATCTTACTGTACATCCTACCTACTTAGAAAACTATCTTTTGTTATAATCAAATCTAATTCAATCTTTGGTAGATGCATAATTTGGTCATTCTGGTAGAACAGCTTATGTATCTTTGTAATATCTGAGAGCTGATGAATACTCACCATCCTTTCCTCTCCCCCTAAGCCTTACCCAAACCTCCAGGAACTCCTGTTGTGACAGAGAGCACAGCCACAAGCATCACGTTGACATGGGACTCCGGGAACCCAGAGCCTGTCTCTTACTACATTATTCAACATAAACCTAAAAATTCGGAGGAACCTTACAAAGAAATTGATGGGGTGGCAACCACTCGCTACAGTGTTGCTGGACTAAGTCCCTACTCAGATTATGAATTCAGGGTTGTTGCTGTCAATAACATTGGACGGGGACCTCCCAGTGAGCCTGTGCTAACGCAGACCTCAGAACAGGCACCATCCAGTGCCCCACGGGACGTCCAGGCGCGGATGTTAAGTTCAACCACCATTTTGGTACAGTGGAAGGAACCTGAAGAGCCAAATGGACAAATCCAAGGATACAGAGTTTATTATACAATGGATCCCACTCAGCATGTCAACAACTGGATGAAGCATAATGTAGCTGACAGCCAAATCACTACTATTGGCAACTTAGTGCCCCAGAAAACATATTCTGTCAAAGTTTTGGCTTTTACCTCAATTGGAGATGGTCCTCTTTCAAGTGACATACAAGTCATCACTCAGACAGGAGGTACGTCAGGTTTGGGATGGGAAGTAGGGCGGGAGGGGAGGAATAGATGTTAAGAGGTGGGAATGGCAAAAACAAAGAAAGGACCAAGATAAGTATGAATTTTAATTTTTGAGACTTAAGAGTTTCTAAATGGAAGTTTAAGATAAGGTCTCTGGAGTGGAACAGGTATGGACACCTGAAAGACTAAGTAATACTTTTAAGTGGAGGGATGCATTTAGCATTTTTCTTTTTTGTACCTGAGTGACTTGAAGATTTTTCTGCATGAGCTGGATGAATGCATCCTCTATGCAGCATTTGAGACTAGAAATAGGCTGCTTTATATTAGTAACTGATAGAATACTCTTACACAATTGTTTAACTTATGAAAGGTTTTATGGTTCAAGATAAAGTTGAAAGTGAAACCATTTTTTCAGGAGGTCTTAGACAATTCAAGGTCTTTTTAGGGAAGCTATTCACTAAAAATAATCTTCTAATGGATTTTTTATTATTTTTTTTTCTTTGGATGGCTTCATGGGTGGAGAGAGACAGTTATTGAGATCCAGGATCAAACTTTGGGGCCTCATTGATGCATTTTATTGGATATTAGAACAGACATTGCATTATTTTTTGGAGAAGACCTTGGCCCTTCCAGTGGTTTTATTTTCATAAGCAGTTATCAGACCCCTCTGATCTGATTCAAAATGATCAATTTTGCCTTGGGTTGAGAATATGACAGCAACTTTCTTCGAAAGTTTATTTTTGAACATCTGAGAGCTCTTAGTTTGACCCCTTGTTGTGTCGCTACCTCATAACTTGTGTTAATCTCAATGTCTTGGCAGCATGCCATTGGTCTGTTCCAAGAATCTACATAAAAACCATATTATTGGATGTAGTAGCTATAGTCTGTAGCTATACAGATGCATTTCTGTGTGGGATGCATTTTCTGAATTATCAGAACCAGATCAACCTGTGTGGTTAACCCTGACTTATCTTCATGTTTCATCTTTATGAATTATATCACTGGGGGTGTTCATTGATTTTCCCTGGCTACCAGAGACCTCAGAACATATTTGCAGTCTGCCCGGCTTTGTTTTATTTTCATAGTGTGATTTGGCTCTCACTGGTTCATGGATTTATTATTTTCTCTAATAATATGAAAGATAGCTATAAAAATATGTTTATTTTTCTATATACACAATTATTCTAAAAACATTCATATATCTTTCCTACTTGGCTTTTGCAGTTCTTCTGTATTTATTTGCTATATCAATATATAGAAGAACACTGTAGATTAAATTTTCCTTATATAGCTCATTGGTAAATGCAGAAATCTGTGAATCTTGTTCTTTTTCTTGTCTAAAACTGGTTAATTATTATAAGATTATTTTTATTGCACTATTTTAGCAGCTACGTAACACTTTAAAAAGAAAATATGTAAGAACATATACCTGTGTTCCATGTTTAGTTTTTCTAATTTTTCAGTGGTGATATATATTTTTAAGGATTTATTTATTTATTTGAGAGAGAGAGAGAGAGAGGGAGAGAGAGAAGTGGGGGTGGACCTGAAGAAAGAAACCCAAGCAGACTCCCTCCTGAGCATGGAGCCCAGACACAGGCTCAATCCTACCACCCGTGAGATAATGACCTGAGCTGAAATCACTAGTCAGACACTTAACTGACTGAGCCACCCATGTGTCCCTTAGTGTTAATATTTTTAAAATTCCTAGTCTTGGAGTAATATAACCAGAGTTTGAATCCACGTCTACCAGTTTTAGCTCTATAACCTTGAACAATTACTTCATTTCTCTGAACTTCAGTTTTCTCATCAAAAATAATAAGCCTTGTAGAGTTTCGAGGTGATATTTGGTTTCTAGGGCAGCTGTAACAAAATACCACAGACTGGATGGTTTGAATAACAGGAATTTACTGTCTCTCTGTTCTAGTGGCCAGACGTTTGAGATTAAGGTGTGCATGGAATTGGTTCTTTCTCAGGGCTCTGAGGGAGCTTCCAGGCCTCTCTCCTAGCTTCTGGTAGTTTGCTAGCAATCATGGCTGTTCCTTGCTTTGGAGAGGCATCACCCCTGACCCATGCCTTTATTTTCACATCCTCTTCTCCCTGTGGACATGTCTCTCTATCCAAATTTCCTCTTTTCATAAGGATACCAGTCGTAATAGATTAAGGCTTAAGCTAGTGATCTGATCTTAAATAATTACATTTGCAAAAATCTTATTTCCAAATAAGATTACATTCTGAGGGTTAGGAATTCAACATATGGATTTTTGTGAGATACACTTCAACCCATAACAGCCCTATGAATTAGTTATTGGACAGAAATATTTTATAACTTAATAAGTAATAGATAATCATCATCATAAACAGTTGCATATGTGGCATAGTCTGCTGTGAACTTTGCATGTATTAATTTTAGTACCCAATTAGATAGATATGGAATTACCCCATTTGCCAATGAGTAATTTGAGGATTAAAGAAGATTCAGGAACTTGTTTTGTGGTCATAAGATTGGTAAGCAGGAAGGCAGAATTTAAATCCAAGCTCCCTGCCTACCTTAAACCATCATTACTTTCAAATTAATAATTTGCCTTTTGTGACAGGTTTAATGTCTGCTAAATTTTTGTGCCCACCAGGTGCTCAATAAATAAATAGAGGCAGGAAACATAATCATTCATTTATTAATATCTTTATGATAAATCTTTATTTAAGAATTGTATGAATTTACTTCTGAAAGACTTGGCTATTAGATTATTCCATTACAAAAGTACAAAACATCATTTAGATGTTAAAAAAAAAAAAAGCTTATCTGAAAGTAGTGAAAGGAATATCTCTTTTAGAGGTTATTATACTTGATTCACTAAATTTGGCTCTAAGTTTTTAAACCACAAATTTAAATATAGGACTCCTTGATGACTTATAATTTTTTTTCCCTGACACTAGGAAGATTTAGGTATCTGAGATACCAAATACTTTCTGGAACTAAATTCAACCAAAACATAAGAATCCTTGGGAATCATGAGAATCCTTATATTCAGAACACAGAAGACAGACAATAATCCCTTGGCTATAGTTTATTGATAGATAGAGAACTGATGGTTAAATGAACCATATTTTGGTTTTCTGTATCACCAAGAGACATAATATGACATAAGCCATAACTCAGTTAAGGTAGGGCTACACCAGGGGCAACTGAGTTAATGTGGGACTATAAACTTAGAAAAATCTGGATGAATTGAGCCACTGATGCATTAGAATAGTTGCTCCAAATCTCAGAGCATTTTTATATTATTTCCAAGAACCTTGTATAATAGTACTTTTACTACTCATTGATTGAGAAGATATAATGACTTGTGCCTGCCAAGATCAATAGGCTAAGAAAACCTTCCAAAATAGCACAATGATTTGATCTGTTCCCTAGGCTTAATTAACAAAAAGCCATTTGATGTTAGTGGACACCTGCCAAATACAATGATGTTAGTCCTAATATAATTAATGCTGAGGTGCTCCTTTTTTTTTCTTGCTGACTAACTATTTCTTAGGATCATAGCTAGGCAAAAACATAAAATCATTATGAAATATTCCTCTAGAGAGATTACAGAAAATTTGAGGATATAATTATTTTAACTGCTATTTTATCTTTACCAAACCTATGACAATTTACTTACCAAGATGTATGAATTTCTTAAGTATATTTTAATTTTGTTCATGCAAAGATACAAATTTCTATGTCTTCTATATCTGAAAAATGTTCATTTCATTTTTTATCTTTAATTCCCTGGCACTAACAGTTCTATTTTTGTTTAAAATTGGACTATGAAGAAACAGTACTTAGTAACAAAGTGAGTTTAAGAGGAAAGTTGTCACTTTTGAACTCATCTAAGATTATTGTTAACATATTGATGTAAATGGAGGATTAATATTAAATTATGTATTTCTGATAATATAGAAAATCAAAATAGAATCTGTTTTATAGTCAATAATATTCTCTTTAATCATGAATATTCATACAGTTAACAATATTAAGTAATTTTTAAATGGTTTTAGATATGAAAATAATATTTCGGTTAAAATATTATTTTTTAGAAACATGAATTCATCTTCCAGTTTTTCCATAGCTTTACCACTGGTATTACAGTCACTTGCTGCTAGTTCACCTTAAAAATATGGAGAATGTAGTATATGGCCATAGTCAAGGGAAGAATTTATATTGTACTAGAAAATGATTTCTTCTATTAGAATACACATTTTGAAAGAATGTCTTTTTATATAGTTTTCTTGTATAGATAATTATAATAAGAACATACAGTAACTGTACTATATAAAAGACAAATAAAACTGTGATAAAGAATATAGTAAATTACATCTAAGACCTAATGCCCTAAATTATTGCCTGATGTTTGTGCTAATTGGAGCCATTCTAAATCTGTTAAATCCCAATGTCTTGTCTTTTTTCTTTCTTTAGAAAGCATATCTGACCTCTAATTTTTCTGCACATTTAATAGATTCTTGGGAAAAATCTATGGATTGCTATGTGTATACCTTTCTCGGCATAGGCTTTTGGGAGGAAAAGAATTATGTATATTTACTAAATAAATACTGAATAACACCAACTTTAAACTTTTTGAAGAAGCTAATTCCACTCCAAATTCTGGGCATTGTAAAATTGTTATAAAAATATCTATGACATTTAGAGACATTATGTTTTAGATTCCTAGAACTTACTAAATCATTTTATTAGTGTATGTCAACAGGCCTAACTGAGCAAACTAGAAAAAGATTGATTTCCAATTTCCCAAGTTATGAATCCAATTTAAATGCATTCTTAAAATAGTTTTAGCAAAGGAGCTAAAAGGAATTTGAGTAAAGGAGCTCTGGATGTAAATACAACTGTAATAAAATTTAACTTTTCACATTGGTATCTAATGACAATTGAGAGTAAGATGTGTGCAGGTGCTCATGTGTTAAATACTTACTTATCAATGATATGTTTTCGGCACTTACAAATCAGACTCCTTGTTTTGAATTTTGTTTTGTTTTACTACCTCTAAAATTCTGGCCATTGTTTTTATTGTTGTTATCATTTATTAAAATGCTAAATACATTTTTAAATATATTTTAGCAATAATAGGTTTTCTAGTCTCTGATAATATTTTGTATTTGTAATATAGCTAAATGAAATTGTTGGCTAGACATTTACTACATTTTAACCCTCTTTAGAAATATTTCCTAAATTTTACTTAAGTGTCTATCTCTAATATTATTAGCATTTCAGGTGACATACAGATTTTACCTCCATCCTTCATTCATTCTCCATTCTCTGTCTTTGAGTTGCCTTCAGATATTTATATGGAGTATGATAGTAGTACTACTCAAATACTTTATATTTATCAATACGATCATAAGCTTATTTTAGGGAATTGATAACTCATATTTGTATTTCCTTGTGGACTTTAAATAATCAAGAAGGAAACTATAATGTTGACACCATTTACAGAATACAAAGATTTCTTAAATATAGTTTTAAGGAAAAATTTTAAGTTCTACCCGCATTTTCTCTGTCCACATCTAAATTCTAAATTTGGTTTATGGTCGATATGATTACATCTCGCTTTTTAATGTAGAATGATTGCTCTGAAGTTTCTAGATAGACTTTTAAAATTTTTCCCATGATTTTCCAGAATCTCAGAGTTCCCTATAAAATTTGTGTTCAGTTATTTGGTGAGAGAAATACTACAACCCAGAAAAGCTCTTAAATAAAAGTAAAATAGACACAGACAAACAAGAAGTGAAGATAAAAGAATGCCAGTCGGTTTGAGGTGTAAAGACTGTGAAAACATTTGTGGAGAGAGAGAGAGAGAGAGAGAGAGAGAGAAAAGGTGTTTTTTGTGTTTTAAAAAACACAAACATACATGATAATAGAACCTGAAGCCACAGTAATTGATATCCAAGTCTAACTGACAGAAGATGAAGTACTCCCTGTGTTTCTAAATAATACAGAGAAATAAAACTGGGGCTCCCTGAAGTGATCCTTCATGTACATATATTATGATCATTAGGACAACTGTGTTTGAGGAATGTAAACATAAATCCATTAATTTCATAGCTGTTTTTCTTTTACTTTGATGACTCCATTTTATTGTGGTTGTTTCAACTATGGCTAAATGAGGAAGCATCTCCGTAGGTGAATCTTCAGTTCCCAGGGAGGTGGCACCTTAAGGTGTTTATGAATATAGAGACTGATATAATACAAAGGTCTTTGACAGCACTTGTCCATTTGCTGGATTTTGCCTGTAGACATATTTGTCTCCTATCGTGTTTTTCAATTAATTTCAATTAATTCAGTTAATTTCCAATGGTTAAAAATGGAAAGATTTTACTTAGAAGGTAAACTTCCGTTGAAAAATCAGTTCAGGCAAGCTTGGACCAAAATTGCACAAAGCCTTAGTCTCCTGGCACTGAACATTACCAAGGCCTACAGGTGGCTAGGCGCACTTCCACTGGCCCCAGACCCCACTGATCTCTGTACTAAGTGATCTCTCTGCCTGATACCTCTGGACATCCATATTTCTACCACAAATTTAACGTCTAGTAAATTAAATTACCCTCCAGACCACTTCGAAAGAAGGACAAGATAGAAGAAGAGGAGAACCTTGTATATATATTTAAAGTCGTTTGACCACTGCTTATTTTGTCCAAGAATAAAATGGACAGTACACCCTCTGATGCTTCAAGCCTGTTTAATTCGTTATTTAGAAGGAGAGGTGTCTTAATGCATTGGAGGCTCAGATGAAGTTTGTGTCACTACACAAGGATAAAACATGGAGACCTACTGGGAATTTGTTCAAGACAAATTAAAAGCAAAAAAGTAAACAGTTTAAATAAGAAGAAGTTAATTAGATTCCCAAGATGTTTTCAATCAATGTCAATTTATTATTATCATTAGTCCGGGAGGAAATACATAACAAGCAATAATTATCCTGAGAGCAGCTTTCAGTTCTGTCCCTGGTTTTAATTCTTGACAATACTGTGTTCCAGTTTGGGGTAAGTCAGGAGTTACCATAAGGCTTTCTTCCTTCCCAGGCTGGTGGAAGTTGGGAGAAAGAAAAAAGGAAACAAAAGTGGAGAGAAGGAAGTGACCACACACATATGCATAAATATGCATTTTTAGGCTGAGAACCCTTTTAATCCTCTGAATATTAAAATCCAATCATAAATTCCCCATCTGTCTGATTGTTCTTGGCTTCCATTTTTGCTCCTGCCAGCGTTTTTGGTATTTACCTTTTAGAACTAATGCATTCTCTATTTGCTTTGCTATTTTCCTGTTTATTTTTCCCTCTGTTCTCCCTTCTCTGCTCTTGATCTTTTATCTTCTTTTGTCTCCATTTCTCGGTCTGGATGATTGCCTTAGGTATCTCACTAGGCAAATACTTACAGAGAAAAAAGAAAAGAAAAAAAGATACCCTGTTTAGAAAGTATGTTCACAGAGGCATCAAGTTAATGAGTATCTCAAGGCCTGTGATACAAAAGAGGAGAAAAGATGATGAATGCAACTAGAAATAAGAAGCACTGACTATTGATCCCCCCTTATGCATAAGTCCAAACATGAGAGTGTATGCCTGCACATGCAGGTACATACATGCACGCACACGTGTGTGCATGCATGAGCGTGTGTGTGTGCGTACACACACACACACACACACACACTGTTAGCACCCCAGAGAGAGGAATAAAATAGGAATACTGGAAACTATTGTGGTAGATCTGTTTAGACTTCGATCTCTTTTTAAACAAAAGACTTTTTTTTTTAAGTTGTATTACAGAGAGATGGCTACAAAAGAAAAAAAAGTAAAACCTTTTATATTTCCAAAGATCTTCTTACTTAGGAAAATTATGCTTTAAGTATTACTTAAGAAATTGAAGTCTTATGTTAGCTACAAAGTATATTTTTTCTTAAGTTTTTCAATGTTTATGCCCATTCACCAAAAAACACTTCACATGTTCTTTCCCCTCTAGTATAAAAGTATTATTGTTCTGTTTTTCATTGAATATGCACAGAATTTTCATGTTTACTTGTGGGAATACGGGCATATGGTCAGCTATCAGCCTTTAAGACATAACACAGTATCAGGGGTAATGACACAAATATTTAATTTGAACCAATCAGAGCAGACATGGGCCAAGGACCATGTAAGGTTAGCTGGACTAGTGATGCCTGAGCTCCATGAGTCTTATGTATAAGGGATAGAGGACTTAATGGGATTTGGTGTTAACTAGGACGTTGGGGTTGTAAAACCTATTCTAATACAGCATTTGAGTAAAGTGTTTTAAACTAGATAGAAGTCTCATCTTTTAATAGATCTGATATAGAGCTATCCAAGTTGTCTATTACAAGGGTATGTGACTAATATGAGAATTATGGATAACATCTGTTAAATTACTGCATTTCTGATAATAAATGTATTCTTTAAACTTTTTTATTTGTGTAGTAAATTTAGCTCCATCTTACTATGGACAGTATTAAGTTCACTTTAGGCCTAGTATACTAAGTGATTTAAAAAGTCAATTAGGGATTAGAAGTAATTATTTGTAAGTGATTGTTTTTTTTCTTTAACCTCTTTTTCAAAATATGGGTTGGTAAGAAAAAATGCAATGGGATTCTGGATTACCAGTAGGTTTTGTTCATGGAGCAAAGGTGGGATTTTATAAATCTAATTGGAAATAATTTTGAAAGTTGAATGTAGTGCTAGAGAACAAGCTCTCAGTTGTAAAATAACAACAATGGTGTTTCTGTATTTAGCACTTGTTATGATTTGACAATATTTATTCCAAGTGGATTGTATGAATTGTCTCGTTTATTACTTTTACCAGTATTATGAAATAAGTTTATTGTTCTTAAGATCACATTTAGAAACTGATCTATTCTATATTTGTTAATTCTACTATATCTTGTATAGATTTTAAATTGATCAAGGACAAGTTCAGTGTTAATAATACTCTCATCCGTTGAAGGAGGGAAAGTAGACTATAACAATGTTAAGAGACCTAGCACTTTATTAAGTTGATGTATGTGGACACATTTTGAGAGGTTTAAACAGATGCACTAATGGAAGGGTTTTCAAATACTCAAGGTGATGATCAGCTCAGTCCTCTGCCTTCCTGTTTTTAGTGCCAGGGCAACCACTAAACTTCAAAGCTGAACCTGAGTCAGAAACAAGTATATTACTGTCTTGGACACCTCCACGTTCAGATACCATTGCCAGCTACGAACTGGTCTACAAGGATGGGGAACATGGCGAGGAGGTAAGGTCATTTGCTTCTTATCATTCACTGCACTGTGGCGTGACTCTACTTTTGTGTACTTGCCCAAGTTCTGCCAAAAGGTCAGATGTCTTATAGAGCACTTAGGTTGAAAAATTTACTCATCCAAAAAGAAGCTTGACCAAAAAAAATCAGAGTATTGATTTCAAGCCTTTGGAAGGTGAAGTGGGGTAAATGACCACAACAAAACAGCTCCTGTCCCTATTTCCAGGTTCCCAAACTTCATCTGAAAGTATCTAAAGGAATATACCCCATGAGACTTAAGGACTTCCTTTATTTCTCTTCTGCATTATAGTACTTGAGTCATATGCCGACATGTGACTAAATGACCTCCAAGGCTTTGGATATATGGATTTGTCCAAACTGGTTCAGAGAAAGAGGCTGTGCAGCAAATGTTAATTTCTATTCCAAGAGTTCTTTGATATTTATAGGAGTATATGTAATGTCTGAGTGTGCTGTGCAAATAAGAAAATGGTACATTGAAGAAGTCTGACCATTGTTGATAGTTACTGAAAAGAGAAACAAAGTCAATATAACTAATATATATATTGACAGATATAGCAAGGGTTTCACATATGTTAACTCATTCAGTTCTTACAATGGTGCTGTGAGTCAGTCTCTACTTTTAATTGAGTTCACATATAACAAAATGGGGCACAAAGATAAATCCCTCAGCTCTCACACTATTGAATGACAGAACTGGGATCTGAAAATCGAGGCATTCAGGTTCCAGAACCGATCTTTTTAAGGATTTGGGTCTACTGCCTCTTGGGTGTACTTTGTATAAATTACAGAAATCAGTATCAAGATACATCCAACATTTTCAGAATGGGAATATATGATAGCAATGAATGCAATTCTTTTGTTCCTGTGAAATCCAGTCTGGAACACTGGGACAGAAATGTTGGTGAAACTATATGTGAAAACTCAATCCACCTAAGTCATTTTATTATACTTCTTAGTATTCTTTATCTTAAAAAGATCTTCACAAATCTAGGCAGCCCTTGACTTCTAACAGAAATATCTTTTTTAAAACACTCACATAATAAATGAAATATTATCAGTTAACTTATGGTATATCATTCTGAATGCTAAAATAAATTAGTATGTTCCTATACACTTCTATCTTATTACAGTTCTTTGAATTGAGCAGAATCTCCAAAGACCAGGTTCTAAATACAGTGCTTTTAGAGTTAGCTAACAGAGCCAATATGAATTAAGCACTCAAGTTATGTAATTGAAATGCTGCTATAACTTAAAGTACTCATGTCAACACTGTTGGTGTTTTTATTAAGACATAATTCAACATTAATTTATTTTAAATCCTTACCACTACCCAACTAAAAAACAAATAAAATACAACAGTGTAGGAGAGTGGTACTCCTCTGAGAATGCTATAGATGTAGATGCTTGAATGTTGGCACATCTACTCTGTTTTACAGTTGTTTCTTTGGGGATTCCCTTTTTACTTACCATTTGGGAAATCTAAAATTTCTGAAAAGCTTTTGTGTTTGTGAGCCAGAATACCCTAGGGATGCTTTCTTTTACTTTTATATTTGAATTCCCCTTGAATGATTTCTGTTTGTGTGAACAGCAAACTCTATTCAATGAGAAGCCTTAAGATTATTTATGCCAGTACTAGATTACATATTAGTGGATATTTTTAGGCTTACTTAAACAGGCTGATGTTCGATATGAGATTGATTACCCCTATATAGCTCTGTTTTTGCTAAAACACAAGTCAATTTTAAGCATGAAAAGTAAGAGTTCTAATATTCAATTAAAGAAACCTTATTTCAAAAGCTCTTTATGATGTTAAAATTCGCGGAAAAGTTTGTGATTTTTTTCCTCCAACTGTGTGCTCTATAGTCACAAAGAAGGTTTTAAAATTATTTTATTTTTATTTATTTATTTTTTTATTTTAAATCAGTCTAAAGTGATGATACAGTCTCATATAACTTATCCAGCTTTCTTCAGTGACTAACCCTCTGGTTTTTATCCCATCAGAATTCTGCAATTTCAGATCTCGTGTAGCAATGTCATAGAAACCGTACAGTAGTTTCTGTTGCTACTTTTGGCCATATCTTCTATGCCTCTATTTAAAATGCATAAAGTCATGGGAGATGAGCTAGACAATCTCTTCAGTTGAAATTGCACACATTGGCCATGCTCCAGTGCCAGGGGCAGGTGTCAATTGCTATTGTGGGCTTTGTCACAGCAACACATGCACCATAAGGTACAACACATTTATGGGTAGTGGCCTCTCAACCTCTCTCTTATTTGATGCATTTGATAACTAGATCATCATTAGAATGATCTCTGGTTTCCATTGTTCTAATTGCCTTACTTGTTGTATTAATTTGCTTTTTAAACACTGATGGTTTCCTTCTGTAATTCCCCTGGTAGAGTCCTAGATACTCACTGTTGGTTCTGTTTGTGATATTTTGATGATTTTATAACCCCAATGGCAGAAACTGGAGGTTGCAGACAGTGTGATAAAAATATTTGCATGTATCTTAATAAAAATGACCCAGTCCTTTTGTTACTTATCCACAGCAACGAGTTACCATTGAGCCAGGGACATCTTATAGGCTGCAAGGGCTGAAACCAAACAGTTTGTACTACTTCCGTCTGGCCGCACGCTCTCCTCAAGGCCTGGGTGCTTCCACAGCTGAAATATCAGCCAGAACCATGCAGTCAAGTAGGTGTCTCTCTTTGCTTACTTTTTGCCCTTTCTCACCAGGAGGTATTGTGGCCTTTTATCTCCACCAACAAACAATCAGCTAATTAATAATTTTTGACAATCAGTAGTGTCTATGCTACTAAGCGTCCACTTTGGAGATTACAGCCATGATCTATTTTGGTTTCCACCTTGGTCCAAATAGCAGACCCCATTCTCCCACTTCCTAAGCTGAAAGAAGTTGAAAGGGTTAGGAGATTTCTGTAAGAAAAATCAATGAGAGTTCCACCTGTCCTGTGTAGTGATTTTTAACCCTGTAAAGCAAAATTCTGGTTGAGAACACTGCCAAATAATCACAAGAGGACTTAACAAACTAAAGAGGTAACAAAGAAAGACCAAACTTGTATGTTTTTTAAGCACACAGGTTTTTTTTAAAGTTTATTTATTTCTATTTATTTATGTCTGTCTGTATGTATGTATGTATGTATTTATCTTAGCGGGAGTGGGGGTGCTTTGGGAGGGACAAAGGGAGAGAAAGAATCTTAAGCAACACCCAGTGCAGAGCCTGATGCATGGCTTGATCTCATGACCTGAGCTGAAATCAAGAGTTGGTTGCTTAGTGGATGGAGTCCCCCAGGTGCCCCTAAGCATACAGGTTTTAATTTTGGTAACAAACAGGTTTTTATTTCATATATTTGTTTCTACTCAGAGAAAAGCTCAGCTCTTGTGACTAGTTTGTTATTAACTCTGCAAGTAGTACATGTGGAAATTTGGAACATGTGTAGAAAATCTGTATTTGGGCAAATTTAGGAACAATGGAATAATCACAAGTACATTTGCAATCCTAAATTGTATTTTGTTTCCTCAGGTTCAATTTCTTTTGGAACTGTTACCTTAAAGCATAGTTGTGTTTATCACAATGGGGGTTTATTGTGTCCAGGCAAGATTGCTTTGTGTAAAGCATTGTATGGAAGTTTATTTTTGGTGGAAAGTTTGGTGACTCATAGTAATAGTATTGTTTGCTCTTTATTAGTATGTTTCTATAATTAGTCTATTAAACTACCACTTACCTTGAATTGAACAGCTTTATGGAGTTATTTCCCTAAGTATTTTTTTTGATTCTTCATACTTTTTATGTGATTTTTGATGTAGTAGTAGTAGATATGTATAATCTCAATACATTGAATTTTATAAAGGGATGCTCTGCAGACCTAAATTTTAGACCTATCAGCAACCATGAAATTTATGGATATTTTCAAAAAATGAATTTTCTTTCATATAAGTAAGTCTATTTTCTATAGAAATTTAAAATCTTTCAGAATTTTTTGAAGATAAAATTTATATTCTTTCTCTTTCTCAAAACATGGCTGGTGGTACAAAAAAGTATTAGGATCCTATTACTTAAACCATGAGTGATTATACCCTATTCCCATAAAGTTCTCTTTCTTTAAAAAACTGAAGCATGTAAATTAAGCATGTAAATTAATGCAGTTTTGTATTCTGCTTTGAAATCCAGGCAGGCTAATAAGTAATATCATAGAAGACAACTCTTAAACTCAGATATTTAATTAAAAGAATGTGACATGCTTCAATATTCTGTTTTGTGTGGTTTACAAAACAGACTTTTTTGCATACATACATACATACCTATTTACATACATAGAGATGGAATGGACATTTTATAACCACATCAAAGCTTATCTACTCAATTATATTAAAGTAAAAGGTTCAAGAGGTGTTGAATATATTCTCACAGAATAGGAGGTCTGAAGGTAGCAATGTAGTAAAAACCAAATCAGCTTTTTAAAAAGAATTACAAATGAGTCCTTGCTGTTACAAGAACAACTCAATTTATTATGAATAATGATAATGCATATGAAATAGTTTTATAATTTGAAATCTAAGAACCTGGAGTCAGAATCAATAAAAATGACAGATATTCTAGTGATTTTGCAAACCTTACTCCAAACTTATAAGATTGTCTTATGAGAATTTCCTTTTGGTTGGTACAGGGAGCTTTTATTTTGATTGACTGTAATGAAGAAGCCAAGACATATAAATTAAAAAAGACTGATAATCCTATAAACAATTAGATACATCTAATGCTACATAATATTAAGACCCACAAAGTCTAAGGAAATAAAAAAAAAGGCTAAGGAAATACCCAAACCACATATTGACATACACAAAATTAGAAATGATTTACTCATTCTATCATATCAATTGCCTTAAAATAAAGAAATATAGATATATATAGTTATGTATATCTTATCCCCCTTATTCGTTCTTTAGGAATTATACATTATTAACTTTAAAAATAATTTATGATAATGGTTACATTGCTCTTTATTGCTTTTTAAATTTTTCTCAAATAGTAAAAAAAAATAAATAAATAAATAAATAAATTTTTCTCAAATAGTGATATATTTGGATAATTTGATAAAAAATAATTACTCAGAAAGTGACCATTTTATTTTAGAATGGACAATAAAAAGTTTCTCTTTTAACTCATACAAATTCTACTTAATATGATTACATATGAAATGAAAGAAATTTTGCACATAAGTAATATATTTTCCAGATGGTTCTCAAAATCTTTTTTTAAACAGTTCTTTTTAATGACTATGTTACTGACATTTTGTAAGGGATAGATGATTATTATTGATTTTATCAAAATTTGCTGGTGGAATCTAATTCTTTACTAGCAATGGTGTCTCAAGAAGAGTTACAATAAATTTTTTTTAAAAACTGAAAGCTGACATAGGGTAAGTACAAGTTACAGTCAGAATCAACAAGCCCGACATTACCTTCGGGTAGGTAAATCTTGGACTACATGTTTTCATCCTTTTTGATTCTGCATGTTCACTGTATATGGGCTACAATCAATGCTAGATTAATACCTTTCCTTAAAACTAGTCAGGCTGACTCAGTTTTTCAGATAGTTAGAAAGAATGCTCTTATATTTGGGCTTTTATTTTTCTTTTTTTTTTTTTTTTAATTAGAATTGGTGGAAGGGTCTGTAACAGTTATTGCAACTTTTTAGACCTAAAAACCTTTTCACAAATGAATAGTGTATATGACTCACCTCATTCTAGAATGTAGAAGTGAAAGCTTGAAACAGAATCTGTGAAGCATCATCAGACTATCATGTAATAAATCTTCGATATTTACAGCTTTTTTTTTTTTTTAATTGGGTAGTCTGTACAGTAGGGCTGGGGAATTGGTTTAGAAGAAGAATGTAAATTGCAGGTAGGTAATTTTATTTGAGGCTCTATTATCTCAAGGTTTCATGTTCACATATTCCCCCCACCCATTATTTAACAATTATTTTTGGTCATTTATTCATTTTTTGGTTTATTCATATTACTAAGCCAAGGTACATAAATTTAAAATTTTAAGTTTCAAAGCCTTATTTTCATTTTGTTGCCCTTATTGTTCATTTATTTATTTTTGCCTTTTCTTTTGTTTTATCATTTTTTTTTCCAACCACTCCTGTCCTTTCACTCAAACCCTCCTTTAACTCACTACCAAAATAAGAGCCATCAGCTCCTCCTCAAGACATTAGTTGCACCAGCCCAAGTTCCACTAGTATTTTGGTAAGTTGGCAACCTCCACCCGTGGAAAAACAGAATGGCATTATTACTGAATACTCTATCAAGTACACCTCAGTGGATGGAGAAGATGACAAACCTCATGAGATTTTGGGCATTCCTTCGGACACTACTAAATACCTTTTGGAACAGCTGGAAAAATGGACTGAGTACCGCATCACTGTGACAGCACACACAGACGTTGGCCCTGGCCCTGAGAGCTTCTCCGTGTTGATTCGAACTGATGAAGATGGTATGTTGCCTCTGCTCCGTCAGTTTGCACCCTTCTGACACAATCTTGGTCTGCTGTCCTTTGATAGGCTAACAGTAATCAGTTGTTTTCTGCTCATCTTTTTTTTACCCAGCATCGCTGTAACTTCAATAGTTTTTGCCAAAGACCTATCTTTGCTGTAGCCTGGGCATTTTTTTTTTTTCAATCTCAACACAATAATTTGCTTCCTTTTAAAAGAACATTTGGCTCTTATGACCTTGTAATCCAGGCCCTTCTCTGTACTTCCGTCTGAAGTCTTCTGCGTTTTTCTTGGCCTTTTTTTGTCATTCTTTTACATTTTGAAGTTAACTTTTCAAAACTGTCTTCTTATCTTCTTGTTGCTTTTTTGTCTTGCATATTTCAGAGACACTGATGCTCGACATTCAATTTTTGGCATCTGTTGTTTGGAAAACCTTTGATAGGAGAAAAAAAGAAGAAAACCGATATAATCAAGAATCTTTTTATTCTGCTAAAAAGAGATCTTTAAAAAACACACAACAATCAACAACCAGTTTTTGTTATTATTTCAATGCTATTCCTCTTTGTGCTTTAATGCTTTGAGCCTCAAAGCATCTTCCTTGGCTTTTGTACATTTTTTACATGTTTTTCTATTTCTCTGATACTCTTTTTTTCTTCCATTTTTTTTTTTTTTGGCATCGGTCATGTTTTTTGATCTTTTCTTAAAAGGTAGAGCAGATTGGTTGAGCATTTTCATTGCTTGAAAATGTTTGTATTCCACAAAGGAAACATAGTGGGTCTGCCCATTTTTTTTTTTTAAACCTAAGTAAAGAAAATACTCTGACTGGGTGGGACAAGTGCCTATAATTTTCTTTTATCCAATGATGTTGTTCCAGTTCCTAGTGGTCCTCCTCGCAAAGTCGAGGTAGAGGCTGTCAACTCAACATCTGTTAAAGTCTCATGGCGCTCACCTGTGCCCAATAAACAGCATGGCCAGATAAGAGGATACCAGGTGCATTATGTGAGGATGGAAAATGGTGAGCCTAAGGGCCAGCCCATGCTGAAGGATGTCATGCTGGCTGATGCGCAGGTAAGCCTCTGAAATTACATACCTATGTTTTTATTTATTTATTATATATTTATTTTAGCCTATACCTTGAAATGGACCCTCATTTTAATTGTTTTTGACATTTAAAAATCCTGTACAAAATTCTAGTTTTTAAAACAGATGATACATATTTACCTTCTCAGAGTTGACAGCATATGAGGAAGTGAGTTGTACTGAAATGATATTCAAGCCTAATTAAAAACATGTGATTGTTTTCTTAAAATACAGATACTCAACTCTCCACATTTATATCTGAATTTGCCTTTCTGACTTCAAAAAAATTGAATTGATTTTAATCAAAGTAACAAGAAGAATTCTAAGCAGCTGTGTTAGAACTATTGAAACTAAGTTGATCTGACTACTAAATGTATGACCTGTTCTGTTGAAGAAAAGACATGTTTATTTGAAGAAAATTATCCAGCTTGTATTTTATTTAGTACATATTTATCAAACCATATACTTAGAAGTAATTATTTCATTTCCCAGAAAAATGAAGAACAATGCATTCATATATTTAAAATAAAGGTCATACAAAATAATACTTTACCTTTAATATATGAAATGAAAAATTAATTTAGAGTTTTCTGGAAAATAAATGGGATCCACCATGTTAAGCCAAGTTAAGAAAAGTATGAAGAGCAGTTGAGTGTGTGAGAAATTCTCTTGATCCTTGGGTGATAGTTTTCAACCATGCAGTCACTACTTGGCTTTGTAATCAGTTGTTTAAAGCAGAGCATTACATGTTTTATTTATTTTATTTTTTTGTAAATTAAAGTGTTTCAAAGATAATGCTATAATAAATACACCTGTATTCTATATAGTTACCTGAAAAGAAGAAGAAGATTTCAATTCATAGCTTCTCCTGGGGATTACATGTAACCTGTGGATAGCTTCTCTATACTGGGTCCAGTATAGAGATGGTATGCTATGAATAGGAGAGTACTAGGCTTATCTAGCAAATTGGTGGCTGGGCATGGAAAAGGCTGGGGTTTGGAAAATTTGAAATGTATTTCAGTAAAAGGTTTCTTACCCTGTGTCAAAGTAAGGAAGACTATGAGCTAAGTTGAGAACTCTTATGTCAGGTTGCCAAATTTTGCATTCTTGTCTCAGTGCAAATAAGAGAGCAACTCATGTGTCTGTGGCTCTAAGGAAAATATTGACCCTAAAGTTTTAATATAATCAACTCATGAAAATGCTGTTTTTCCTAATATATTGAAACGTTTTGACAACGGGATCTGGATTAAAGGTTCACTTAATGAGGTCCAAATCCAGTTCCATGGTTTTGAAGTCTATTTTTGTGAACTTATTACTTAGATTCATAGTCCTTTAGACTCTAGAAAAAGGGCATTGCTTTTTCTAAATATTTATTCTGTCCTGTCTGATTATGTAATCATAATATGAAATTAATCAAGCCATTAATGCCTATATTTTCTTTTGTAAGTCTGTTATTATGAAAAAGAAAATGATATGGCCATAATGGTTTTATGTTCTTCAAGTCCTAGAAAGTTTTACATTATAAACCTGTAGTTCTATCAGTGTTTTCATTGTGGAGGATGGTGGTTAATGGAATTATATGATAAAAAATGCCTTAAATGTGAACACAGTTCTTCCCGTCTTCTACTTTGTCATTTCTTTTCTTTTTTTTTTTAATTTTTTAAAAGATTTTATTTATTTATTCATGAGAGAGAGACAGAGAGAGAGAGAGAGAGGCAGAGACACAGGCAGAGGGAAAAGCAGGCTTCATGCAGGGAGCCCGAGGCGGGACTTGATCCTGGGACTCCAGAATCACGCCCTGGGCTGAAGGCAGGCTCTAAACCGCTGAGCCACCCAGGGATCCCCTACTTTGTCTTTTCTTTATTAATTTGATGATTTGCCTTATGTGTATATGTTTTTGATTATTGTTCTTTTGCCTACTTCATGTATTCTCTGAATTTTCATTGAAATTCCACTGCATCTTGCAAGATTTCCCTGGGGCTATAAGATTCCAATATTTTATGAAAGATGGTATTCTAATTAGTGACATAAATTAATTGCATAACATAAAGAAAAAGTAAAAATAAATGTCATAAAGTAGTATATGATTAAAAACATTAACTGTATATTATACCTTATTGATTCATTTCAGTGAACCACACATTAAAAATATGTGTTAGCTGATTTTAATAATAACAATACAAACATATTTACTTTTGATGTCTCAGTTCAGAGTGAGGGTGGCAGCCTAACACACCTACTCTTTGGAATTTTACGTACACACTGCTTTAGTTGCTTGTTTTGTTTTGTTTTGTTTTAATCTAAGGAGGGCAACATTGACTTTATAAGGCTACAAATTTCTCTTCATTCCTTTTTATTTTGTTTTCCTCTTCCCCAACCTTCTTAAACTCAATCAGTGGGAATTTGATGATACTACTGAACATGTGAGTAATTTTGGACGGCTTTGTCAGAAAAGATTATAAATGCTTGATTTTTCTGTTATCCTTCTTTCACTTATTTGTGATATGTCATCACAGTTTGCTTGGATGCATGAACTAACAAATTATTTTTAAATTATCCTCACTACATGGTATACTTTTAATTTAAGTTTTTGTTTTGTGAAATTGGCATGGTGCTACTGATTGCATAAGAAATATCATGAGCTCATGTTGCTTTGATGGCTGTTACTAACTCTGCCTTGTGACACAGTTAGAGGAGGAATGCTTTAAGTGGATGTATCACAGATGAGAGATATCAAGCTGTTTGATATAGGCCACTCATAGACCGTACCCCAGGGTTACATTTTCCGCAGATAAAACTCTGTAGATCTGGTACTAATTATATCTAGACATGGCAATTCTCTGTTGTACCCATAGAAATTTGAGTTAAATTGAATAAGTCATGCCAAGAGGCAGAAAGTATCTCACTGAAGGAGGAATTTTTTAAAATATTTCAATGGCTGGATTATGTTATTTATTGGTAGCTTATTACTATGCATAGGTTTCTGTGGGAGATATAGGATGTGACACCTACCTTCTAAGTGTTTGCAGTAGGTGGCTAGGAAGGATGTACAGTTCAGAAAAGTTCCATAAATTACAACAAAAGTGATGACCTCAAGCAATATGTAATTAATTAGTAAATGAGTGGCATTGTCAGCCAGAACTATGAGTTCAGGGGCCATGGACCAAAAGTAGAAGAGGTCTTGAAACTTTGTTGAGAACTTAAGAAATATATAAAGGTTGAAGAGGTGGAAAAGTGTGTGTGTGTGTGTGTGTGTGTGTGTGTGTGTGTGTCTGTGTGTGTTGGGGATTCAGAGGTAGGAATGCATTTTTTATGATGTAGCTATTGAGGCAGGTCATGAATGTGATATAGTCAAGTGATATGGGCTTTCCAATTCAACATGAATGAAGGGGTTCAAGCTAGTAAATTAGTGCTAAGTATGGTGAAGGAATAACTTTCAGTATAATGTTGGGAAAACCTGAAGTGTCAAGCTAAAGAGCTAGCTTTTAACTCTTCAGGACTGGAGAGATACAGAAAATTATTAAAAACAGAAGTAAGATAAAGGCTGGTAAGGGTATTTTTTCATTTAGTATTTTTTTTTTTTTTTTTTTTGCCGAAATGCAGGGCTCTTATTGGGAATATTGGTAAATACGATAGGCAAGGTATCAGTTTTAGTGGAACTGACAGTGTTTGATAAACTTCTTATTGTGATCCATAGTAAGAAATGCATTATATGTTATGACCAATGTGTTCATATGTTTAAAATAAAGGTCTTACAAAATAATATATTACCTTTAAATATATGTAAAATTTAATATTTTGCATGAAGTATATCCTATTTCTTTTTTAAAATGCAAGTCATGACTGAGTAAATTGATTTCATGACCTACTTAAGTGGGTCATTACCTGCAGCTTGAAAGCCAATGACATAGTGGATAGATTAGAGAGAAAGAAGATAGTAAACAGGGAAACAAAAATAGTTCTTTTACTAAAGTAGTCATTAAATAATAAAAATTCAATAGAGTTGAAGCAGTGGAGATGAAAAAGGGGCAGTTTTGGTCAATATTTTAGAAGAAAAATTGACAAAAACTTACTAAGAATTAGAGGAAGAAAAAGAGATCAAGTCACTCATAGGTTTGGAGCATCTAAACCATTCATCAAAGTGTAGAAGCAAGGAGGGGAATTTGCTCTTGGGAATGACATTTGAGCTTCAGTTAAGTTGAACTTGAGGGAACAATTGATTGTCAAGGGGAAATGTCCAACACATATTTACAGTGTACATGCCACTGGAGCCCTGATGGGAAAACAGGACCAGAAATGAGTTTAGAACATAGAGAGGAAAAATTCCTTAAGGTTTGGAGGTGTGTTTTTTTGGGGGGGAGGGGGGACTAGAGAGAAACACAGCAGGCCAGTAACTGTTTCAGCATCCAGGAATGCCAATTTTTAATAGGCAGGGGCAGGAAGTTGAGTGGGGATATGATGGGAGAAGGCAAACGAGAATGAGGAATGGTGGTCATGCTATCAGCCACACCACCTCACAGAGCATATGGAAACCACCAAGGAAGTATGCCCACAGTTTAAAGAAAGAAAATATAACACACGAGATGATGTGATCCAGGCAGATAGGGGTGTATTCAGCTGCGATTATACCACCACAGAGGGTTTGGCCAATTACAAATTGCATTACATATGTTATCCTGTAACAGCCGGCATGAGAGGAAGGGCATGTGTGGTTCATCCAATTTGACAAATGAAAGAGACTTATATAAGGCTCAGAGTACATAAATTCCTTTCTACATGATTTGGTGATAGAACCAAGCCCTGCTTTTCCCCACCCTACCCCAGTCTTGCCTACTGGGGTAGTCTTGCCTAAATATAGCAGAAATTCAGTAGCATGTGAGAGGGACTTTGGAAACAATAATGTTGTCATTTTCCCATCATAATTTCTGGAATACCCAGTATATCTACTGTAATTTAGAATGCTACTCTTGGGTGATTCAGATGGTTTTTATAGCCTCTCTAATGTTAGTGAAACCATTCCAAGGTCCTGAAAATAAAATCTCTCTCCCAAATATAGCCCATTCTTTTGGTAGAATAATATTTCCAATGGCTGCTCAGGATGATATCTGAAATTCCTGAATTTCTATTCCAATGATATTCCTACTATTTTGAGAAAAGCATACTGTCGAAAGCTGTCATATTTGGGATCAGATTCAATAGTTGAGTTCTATGGTGTGTCTTACAGCCTTGCACAGAAAAATCCTTCTGTCCTACACACAATCTAGTCCATTCCATAAACTCTCACTTGCATTGTCTTCAGATGTGGAAGACAATGACATTGTATTATTTATTGAATCTAATCATATTTAATTTGAAAACATAGCAGTGCCAAATATCTGAAAGGGCTCTTTACGACTGTGTATTTGTGTGTGGGGATGCAGGTGTATGTGTAGCAACTCTAAAGAAAATAACAGAACAAACTACTCTATGTAAAGAATTATATAATCTCCTGTTTGGAAGAACAGGTCTAAATTTTGTAACCATTCACATTTTTGGGCCAAAATTAAGAGAAAACTAGAATTGTGATAAATAGTGTATGACATTTGACATTTCTAAACAGAATTAATTGAGTACTCTCCATGAGGATGTGCTGTGAGTACTCTCCATGAGGATGTGGTGAAAAATGCATTGTTCTTTGGTTTTATGACCTACTCCAAATCACCAGAAAATTCTCCTTAATGTGTAATGATTTTAGTCCATACTGTATGTAACTAACCAATACTATGTTACTTGAGTCCTAAGAAACTTCTCTGGCTGTCAGGATATCTAGGTCTGACAGATCAGCCATTTGGCAAAATACTAGCATAGGCATAAAACAGACTGCATTGGCATCAGCTGCATCACTGGTCTGTGGGCCAGACTATAGTGGATCCATATTGAGAGCTCCTGGCATAATATAACTGCTGGTTTATTGTTTGCTCACCATGAGCCAGGCATAAGTTTTTAGTATTTACCTGATACAATTCATTGAATCCTTCTGTTATTCCAACCTTCACATGAGAAACTGAGGTACAGAGGGGGTTAACTCACCTGCCCTGGATCACCAAGCTAGTAAATAAGGAGATGCAGCTTTAAATTCAAGAATTCAGGAGTTCTGGCCCCAGGTATTGTGTTTTTAACTACTACTTCTTAGAATTACCTCTCACGATGGCTAAAGACCCCACTTTAATGTCAGCATGAAAACACATCATTCATAGCATGAGCAACAGGCATGAAGCTTCCAGTGCTTGGCATGGCTACAGGGAGTATTCAAGCATGCAGAGAATGAAGATGAATGCTTTGATTTTTCCCCCAGGGTATTTGTAGTGTTTTGAATCAGTGTTGTTCTATTGTGTCATTTTAGGACATGATTATTTCTGGGCTACAGCCTGAAACTTCCTACTCCCTCACTGTCACAGCCTATACCACCAAAGGAGATGGTGCTCGCAGCAAGCCTAAACTGGTGTCCACCACTGGGGCAGGTAACCTTATTTGTGCATAAATGTGCCTTGAACATTTTCCAGGTGACAATAATACTCATTTTCCGAATGGTATGGTGAATTCTATCAGAAAGAAAAAGTGGACTATGGTTCAACTTTTGTGTTTTTTGATATACAGTTCAGAAAAAAAATTTCAAGACACACTTTGCCCAAATTATCCAGTCAGTCATTCAACAAGTATGTTCATGTGCACCTACTACATGTCAAGCATTACTACCAGTACTGAGGATACAGCCATCAACAGAACAGAAATATTCTTCCCTCCTGAAACTTATTTTCTAAGTCAAACTAGATACTTAGCTAGTAGACAAATGAATATATAATAAATCATCAGTAAGTTTGAAGTTGAAATATAAAGGTAAGTAGACATTAAAGATAGGATAGCCCCTAGTGGCTGTTTACGAAGAGTGGTTGGAGAGGGTCTCTTAGAGGAAAGTTATTTGAGCTGAAACATGAGTGATGCAAGTTCCATGAATGTCCAGTGGGATGATCATGTGGGCAGAGATGTCACTCATTAGCTTCAACCTCTCTCTGCAACAAACCTTTTTAGAAGAGCTGCCATGTTGAACTCGCTGATGACTTACAGTTCTAGGGTGTTTTTGCCATTTTCTCCTCTTCACTCCTTGCTGTGGGGATTCTGAAGAAGCCAAATCACATAAAAGATGGGGAACAGAAAAGAGAAGAAGGCTGCAAAATGTCAGATCGCTCCTCTGAAGAACAAAGTTTCTTAATGCTCTTTAGAGTTACTTTGATTGGCTCACATTAGGAAAAGCCAGCATGAAGGAAGACCTGACATTGTAAAACCAATAAATTAAGACATAATTACAAAAGGATTCTCCTCCAATCCCTTTATATAGCAATCTCCCATGGAACATTTAAACTATGATTTGATTTACTCCTCCTGATTCGCTTCTCTCACAACTTTTTAGGAACACACCTCTAGGTAAAGGCATAAAGCAAAGAACAGCTGTGATGTTGAGTACCCTCCTGGGTGCCATGCTCACTGCCAAATTTGTCTAAATGTCATAAGATTTGCCTCACTTACATCCTGCCACCTGGAACTGCCTCAAGCAGCAGGATTACAGATGGCAAAACTCCTTTAAGGCAAAGTCTTCTGGGCCTTATTTTTTTAAAATATTTTTTTTAAGAATAGCATTGTATCAAGCTAATTTAATACCCTGCAGAGGAGATACATGTTCAGTGGGGGCATGTTGCCTGGCTGTGGAACCAGCCTATATTGAAATGTAGACAACTAAGGGTAAACCCCTGAAATTAAATCTCAAAATGAAGAAAATACATTTCCTACACCTAAATTTGTAATTGTGTCTTAATTAGTCTGAGATGTCTTACGTAAAGCATCAAGTTCCTATTGCTCTTAAGATAGAGGTGCTATAATGAGACAGAGAAAGTAGAGAATTTATAGCCTAGGGATGTGAATCCCAGGGAAATAAATGGCATTGTCTATTTCAATAGCACTAAGACTGGATCATCACTTTTTTGTGACTATTCAAAAATTATTTAGAATTGTTATAGATTATTTTGGTGTTTCTATTTACAATTTCAAATCTTTCTTAATCACAGGAAACTTGGATGTTGAGGTAGACAATGCTTATATTTTAGATGTCTATACATTTATTGTCTTCATACTTCCTCACTGAGCCTAGGTTGGAGGTGTGAAAATCCAGATTTATAATATCCTTAAGAGAAAAGCTCGAGTTTTATTTAATGTCAACCTCCTAGTCAAAAAGCATCCTTTAGTCATGGTTTATCCCAATATAAAGTATAGACAAAGAGTGCAAATTATAACCAATATAACTCAAAGAAACATAATTTTGTACTTTAAAAAATCTTTCAAGCAACATAAGAATAGAGTTAAGTGTTGGGGCTATGGATTCAGATTGTCTCATAGCTTTCTCACTTATTATACCTTTGACTATGCAGTTTTCTATCTCTCTGGGTGTCATTTTCTTATTATGGAAAATGAAGATAATAAATAATCAGAGTGTGTAGTCAAGAGTGAAAAATGTAAATCAAATGAGATACTACACTGAACGCTCTGAGCACAGTGCCTGGTACATTGCGTGTACCCAATAATTAAATATGTTATGATTATTATTCTTATTAGCTGTATCTAATTAGCTAATCTCTACTTGGATTCATTTTTCTGTGGCATGAACCTTTACCACATGTGTGGTAGTTTTGATATGAGAAGATATTTTGTTTTGTTTTATTTTTTTAAAGATTTATTTATTTTTTTATTTATTAATTCATTCATGAGACACACAGAGAGAGGCAGACACAGGCAGAGGGAGAAGCAGGCTCCCTGTAGGGAGCCTAATGTGGAACTTGAACCCGGGACTCTGGGATTGTGTCCTGGGCCAAAGGCAGATGCTCAACCACTGAGCCACCCAGGTGTCCCTTTTTGTTTTGTTTTAAATACTCTTGAATTATTGTTTAAGCCTATTTGTGTCTGTTATCAAATTCTGGTATCTCAGCCTATCTTAATAATTAACTATGAGAAGAAGCATATTTCCACAGAGGTATATAGACCAAGGCTTTTTAAATAAATAGCGTCATGGGAATTTCCATAGAGTGGTGCTCCCACTCAGCAGTGATTACAGTGTGAATGTCTGTATAGGTTGGTCTGACCACTCCCTCCCGTGTGCTCTAGTTCCAGGAAAACCTCGGCTTGTGATTAATCACACTCAAATGAATACTGCTCTCATTCAATGGCACCCCCCTGTGGACACATTTGGACCTCTTCAGGGCTATCGCCTAAAATTTGGCCGGAAAGATACGGAACCACTCACTACTCTTGAGTTCTCTGATAAAGAAGATCACTTTACAGCTACAGACATCCATAAGGGAGCATCATATATCTTCAGGCTCTCAGCCAGAAACAAAGTGGGCTTTGGGGAAGAGATAGTGAAGGAGATTTCTGTTCCAGAAGAAGTCCCAACTGGATTCCCTCAAAACCTCCACTCAGAAGGCACTACTTCAACCTCCGTCCAGTTATCCTGGCAGCCACCTGTCCTAGCAGAGAGAAATGGCATCATCACCAAGTACACTCTTCTGTATCGGGATATCAACATCCCTCTTCTTCCGTTGGAGCAGCTTATTGTTCCAGCTGATACCACTATGACACTCAGTGGCTTAAAGCCAGATACCACATATGATGTAAAAGTACGTGCTCACACGAGCAAAGGGCCCGGGCCATATAGTCCCAGTGTCCAGTTCAGGACACTGCCTGTGGATCAAGGTAGGATTTGTCTGCTTATGGCCTTCCTCCTTTAAAGGAATGTCGGTCTTTGGAAATCAGTATTTTGAAGCTATAAATAAACTGATCGGACCATTCATATTAATATAGGTTCAGCAAAAGCAAAAAGGTAAAGTATATAAAACTTAATATGTTTTGGATGCCTTAGATTTTGGTTATAGAATGCCAAGCAAGTCTGGCTGACAGCACCCCAGTGTTCTCAGGTAAGGAGAGTATAATATAGTTGACTGAATTGGAAAAAAGAGAGATCCTTATGAGAATGGGGTAGTAGAATGAATGGTCTAAACAGGTAGGCAAATCACACTTGTCTCTCTGATCAAAGTACATGGCATCTGCCGTAAGCCCGATGGTCTATGGTGGACAAGGACAGGTCATACATTCTTAGGAGGAGTGTAAATACACTGTTTTTCCTTTTCCAGCAGTGTTTGCAAAAAATTTTCATGTGAAAGCAGTAATGAAGACTTCAGTGCTGCTATCTTGGGAAATTCCAGAAAATTATAATTCCGCCATGCCTTTCAAAGTAAGTTGCCTTCTAATTTGTAAGGTATCATGGGTGAAGGGGGGGCGGGCACGCAGTTTACCTGGGTAGGTTACTTAGAAAGCATATGCACCACTGATTCAACCGCACACACTTGCTTTTCTCCGTTTTGGTTTCACTTGAAAGATGAAGAGGGAGCTGAAGCCTAGGGGTGGTATTACTTGTCAGTCACCTTGTAGTTCCAAGTCTTTTTACATCTAAGCTAGTGCTTTTCTTATTTCACCAGAAAATGAAATTTACATAGTTTCTAATTCTTTAAAATGCTGCATCCTGGGATTTTAAAAATGTGTTTATGGACCTGATTCTTTGTATGTTTTTTTAATTTAAAAAATCTTTTATTTATTTATTCATGAGAGATACAGAGACAGAGGCAGAGACACAGGCAGAAGGATAAGCAGACTCCTCACAGGGAGCCCGATGTGGGACTCAATCCCAGGATCCTGGGATCATGCCCTGAGCCAAAGGCAGATGCTCAACCGCTGAGCCACCCAGGTGTCCTTCTTTGTATGTTTTAAACTCTAATTTGTGGTTGAGAGATACTAGAGATGTTAGCAAGAAGTGCAAGTCTATGAAAGTGCAAGTCTATGAAGAAAGAAACATTTTTGAAGGCAAAACTATACTCCAGAACAGGAATAACAGCATTTAGAAAAAAGGTGATATGAATAATACATTGAAAACCCAGAACATTTCTGCACAATCTCCGTTAATTATATACAAGCAACAAGTCGAATATTGGAAAAATATTGTACATTTCTTTCTGTATTTTTGATAGACTTAGAAACATTACAGAATTATGCAGTAAGAACCAAAAGAAAAATTGGTTCAATCTCTAGAGTTTATGAACACTTACAGGCTTGGGAATTATCCAAAATTAGAATTGACTTGACATGCATATTCTATACACAGGAACACATTAGTTTAGAAAGCACACATTGCCTCTCTGATAACCAAATCTCTTTGATTGGTTGTATCTTCTAGATTCTTTATGATGATGGGAAAATGGTAGAAGAAGTAGATGGCCGGGCCACCCAGAAGTTAATTGTCAACTTGAAGCCTGAGAAGTCATATTCATTTGTGCTAACAAACCGTGGAAATAGTGCTGGTGGGCTGCAACACAGGGTCACGGCAAAGACTGCACCAGATGTGCTACGTACCAAGCCCGCCTTCATTGGGAAGACCAACCTGGATGGCATGATTACTGTGCAACTGCCTGAAGTACCCGCAAATGAGAATATAAAGTAAGTTGACTGAAGGGCTAGGGCCAAGGGATAGGAATGCAAGCAAGCAGGAAAAGAATATTCAACCTCAGTATTAGAGAAGTTATAAAAGAGTCTATTACTGTATGTGGAGTAAAAGATTCTTGCTCATTGGCCCTCCATTTTATTTGAATTTTATTACACCATGTTCTCATGTTCATTATAATACAGATTCTCATTAATTTAACATTAAGTGTTTTTTATGTCCCAGGAATGATGTAATGTAGTAGAGATAGACAAAAAGAAAACATGGTCCTTACTCCAAAGGAGTTTATGCCATAGTATACAGAATAAAGTGACTAGTTGAATAATATTTGGCAAATCTTATTATAATGGTGAGGAAGTCTCACAAAACATTACGAAGCTGAAAGAAACTTTGGGAAATGAGAAAAAAATAGTACGGCACTGTTGTTTTATATGTGTATTGAAAGGAGGCATTTCAAAAGTTATAGTTCAGAATGACATTGGAAAATACATGAAAGTTAGAAAATGGAAGTTTTCTCTTGTGGACAGAGCACAGTGTAGAGGCCAGTGGGGCTGATGTAAACAATCAAATCCAGTCAATTAAGTAGTTTACTGGTTATATATAGTTAGTTGATTTAGCCAATGCATTTTTAAAAATATTTTATTTATTGCCAATGCATTTTATAACCAGTATAGCTGGCCGGATATAGTTGATAGGAAAAAAAATTTTTTTTCACTGCAGTCAGTATTCAGTATGAATATTGTGGGTGACCCTGGAGAACAAAAAAAGATGTGGTCTTTGCCCTCAAAGAGCTACCATAGAGTGAAGGATACAGAGGAACAGGTATAATACATGCCAATGATAGAGTTAGACTCTATTAAGAACAGCTAACTGATAATGAAATGGGTCAAGGAGAGTTCTTGTTTAATCTTAAAGGACAAGTAGGATACAAAATATCAGAGTGAGAAGATTATATGCAAAGGCTCATTAGTTAAGGAAGCCAAGTTATTTTGTAAGGCCTGGACAAGAAACATAAGAGAGGTGAGTAAGAGCCAGGTTGCACTCAGAACTGGACCATGGAAATTCAGGAAAGGTGTTTATGCAAGAGAGTGGCATGTATCATTTATATAATACCTCAGTTTCCTTCTTTCCATTTCAGGAAATACTTATTGAATATTTACTGCATGGTGAAGCTTGTGCTGTCTGCTTGCCTTCTCATTTCTTGTATCCCATACAATCATGTTTAGATGAAACTTGTTTCAAAAGATTTGAAGGTCAAGCAGAGATGTTTATGCATAGTTTATGAATTGTTAGGACCTTCACATTTAGCAGCAATCTGGTGACATAATTAGGACAGTTCTTAGGGAAGATGGCTCCTGAGGGCATACGTTGGAAGGATTGGAGCAATGTAGAGAAAAGTGTTGGGATGTCATTACGTAGTTGGTTGATTCTAGATAAACAACTAGATTCTGAAATCAGTTGGAATTGAGGGAAATAGGATAAAGAGGCAGATAAGGGCAGTAACATAGTAGGAATGAGGGATCGAGGCAAAGAAAAAAATGTCATGGATGACTCTGAGAGTTGAATTTGGATGACAAAGTGAATAATGCTGCCATTCATCCTAAAGGATGAAAAATCAGGAGGAAATGAAGGGGTTCAATTTTGGGTATGTTTTATGTGAGATATCAGTGAAATACCTAGTTAGAGATGCATGTTTAAAGAAATTACTATGTTTATGAATAGGAATTTGAGAGTCGTTAACAGAACAGCATGTATTTATGGAAAAAGAATCACTGAGACAGTGGGGTGAAGATATGAAGCGAAAGGCTAAAGTAAAGGTCTCAGGAAGGAAAGAGCTAGTAGAGGACACAGTAGGGTTTATTACAAAGTTAAGTGAAGAACCAAGCCAGGGCAAGTTCATGGCAAAAGAATTTTCAAGAAGGTGTGTACAGTCAAAATTTTCCAAAGCTCCAGAAAATTAAAAAAAAAAAAAGATGACAGAAAAAAAAGAATAGCTATTAAAAAGTAAAATTATAAGCAAGAAGTTTTTAATGTAGTGCCATGGTTGAAATTTAGGAGAGTCTAATAATTGGTGACTTTTGACTTAACTAATATAAATGCTTCCAGAGAAAACGTTCTGTTCTTATTTATTTGATGAGATAATTGGAGGATTTTAACCAGATGGTGGGATTTCCAAAAGATCATGACTAAAATAAATTCACTGAGAAATCAGATCTCCTTTTTTTGTCCACTCTTCCTTTTGTATCATTCAGAAAACTGGAAACAAGAATGGAATATTAGTGTAATTTTTATTCCAACAAGATTTAATATGAGAGTGAGATTATATTTATCCATTTTTGTTTAAATCATCTGTGGATATATATATATATGCCAGGAAATGTTTTAGGGACATAGTAGAGATAATGCTAACTTCCTCATTGCTCTTCTACCACATAGTTAATTGGGAAATTTGGACAAATAGAGTCAGTTGAAATGGAGTTTTAGGATACCAAAGACTAGCTGGATAAGGGAGGCCAAAGGAGGAGTATCCAACTCCAGTTTAGTAGCTCAGGGAAGGGTTCCCGAGAAAGCAACATTAAAACTGAGGTCTAAAGAATGACAGGAGCCTAGCTGGTCTGTGGGAGTGGGGTTGGAGAGATGCTGTTTCTGGGAAAAGACAGTATACGTGATACAGCAGGAGCAAGAGAAAGACTAGCATTTGTTACTTGTCTACCTCATCCACAAAGACATTTCAGCTGGCATCCAACAAACATGTATTCTATACATTGCCAGTGCCAGGTCTGGGAATAGATGACTGAGATGAAGCCCTACATTATGGTACCAGGACAGATAGAAAAAATAGATCATGTGAATATAATGGAGTAAGTACTGCCCAAGTTCCAGCCCAAATTGAGTGTCAGGGGAGACATCATCTAGAAGGAGCTAGTATTTAACCTGAGTCTTGAAGGGGAGGAAAGATTTAGGAAAGGTAAAATAGTTGCAAATAAAGAACAGGGAAAGATACAGAGTATAAATTCAGTCCATTTAAAAACATGAACTGTCTATTCAGGGAAAGAGCAATGGAAAGATGAAAATAGGATAGAATAATTTGTAGTATTTGTTATTAGTTTCCAAGACTTAAGAAAAAAAAATGCCTTTAGTGGCTCTTTACCCAATTGGCTTAGTGGAATGTGTTAGACATTATTGAGAAATGGCATTTTATTCCATTGGTGGTATATTTTTGGTTCATTTTCCAACTTCTGAATGAGTCAAGAATATCGTAGAATGTAGTCTTTTAGTGCTCTTCTTTAGCTTGCTCAGTTTTCCCCTTTGTTTTATTTATGTACTGCTTCCTCCTACATTTGAAATGGGAGTCAGAGAAAAGAGTAAAACTTTGGTAACAAAGAGAAGAGATCATTATGAAATATAAAAAGAAAGCAAATGACTGTGGGGGAAAAATGTGTTCTAGAAATGAATTTAAGGATTCCCAGAAATATATTCTAGTCTCTCTGGGGAAAAAAAGAGCAAAAGACAAAACTAGGAAACTACTCGAGAGGGAAAAGTATCAGAACCATAGGAAATGAAAAACAAGGGATCCCTGGGTGGCGCAGCGGTTTGGCGCCTGCCTTTGGCCCAGGGCGCGATCCTGGAGACCCGGGATCGAGTCCCACGTCGGGCTCCCGGTGCATGGAGCCTGCTTCTCCCTCTGCCTGTGTCTCTGCCTCTCTCTCTCTCTGTGACTATCATAAATAAATAAAAATTAAAAAAAAAAAAGGAAATGAAAAACAAATTTCCTGTTAGAAAAATAAACCAAAAAAAAAATGCTAAATAATCTATATACATTGGACTTTTTCAAGGGGTGATAACAAAGTTACACATCCTGTTGTCATGTGGCACAGTCCATTTTATTAGAGGCAGCTGGGTGCCATGCTGTGCCACTTGCAGCAGTTGGCAAGTTAAGAAATTAGAAAGGAATGTAGCTTTCCAGAATATCCTGGGAGAAATGAGGAGAGAAAACACTAATACCAGAGCCATGGGCTGGGTTGCTAACTTATATTTAGGTGAAAGCTCTTTAGAAAAATACTTCCAGGGACACATGGGTGGCTCAGTGGTTGAGCATCTGCCTTAGGCTCAGGTTGTGATCCCTCCATACGGTCTGCTTCTCCCTCTGCCTGTGTCTCTGCCTCTATCTCTGTGTCTCTCATGAATAAATAAATATTAAAAAAAAAAAGAAAAATACTTCCAATTTGTTTTCTGGTAAAATGAAATTTTGGTGATTAAAGGGCCGTGTTGCTTTTTTAAAAGATTTTATTTATTTATTTATTCATGAGAGACAGAGAGGCAGAAACAGAAGCAGTCTCCCCAGAGGGATCCTGATTTGGGACTCGATCCGAGGACTCAGGGATCACTACCTGAGCCAAAGGCAGATGCTCAACCACTGAACCACCCAGGTGCCCCTAAAGGACTGTTTTTTATCAACAGAAACCATGCATCTAATTTCTGGCCAAGGTAATTGGGAAGTCTTGATCCCTACCCCCAACCTCTCACCACCCAGCAACAAATCTGACTCTTGTAAACATGACACAGCCATGGCTCATTGCTTTTGTACTCTTTCACACATGGTTTTTGTGTGGAGAAGTGAGGAACCTCTTTCAGGGAAAGTCCAAATTTCTTGTGAAATAGCCCTGTGGGTACTGCAGGTTCTGCTAGCAGGAATTTGTGATGCCTCAGTCTTCTTGGATAGATTTAGGGGTCAGAATGCCAGTCAGAAAATCTAGCAACTCCACCATTCTTCAGAAGCAAGTTGTGATGAAGGGAACTTTCCTGACTTTATAGAGCAGGATTTTACTCTGGGTGGTAACGAAAAATGTACCATACAGATTGTACTAAGAGATAAGCTGCTGGAAGGTACCCGATGTAAGTTAATTTCATGGTAATCATCTTATATTTATGAAAAATAGAAATGAAACAGAGCATTTTATGAAATTTTTAATGTCTTTGGTCTTACTAATTTGGCTTTCAGGTTGGCCTACTTTTTCCTCTTTTAAAGAAAATATTCTTGGAAGCATGGCTTACAAAGATGCTTCATAAAATGTGTGCACCATTACTAGTTTAATGTATTAATGTATCATCTGTTTAATGTTTAATGAGAAATAATTCACTCATCACATGGTTGTCAAGTGCAGTGGTGAAAGTTTAAATTTGTACAGTGCTTTACACTTTACTGAGGACATTTGAATGTTTTATTTTAGTCTCACAATAGTCCTGTGAGGTAGGTATTATAGGTGAGTAAAGTGAGGCTCAGAGATACTAAACGGCCCGGCCACAATCATAAAGTTGATATTAAGAACAGTTATAATAGTGACAGGAGCCTTACTAGTTATTGTTCCAGGGCATCGCACACAATAGCTGATGGAATCTTCAGGAAAAGAGTGCTTCGTATTTTATGGCTGAGGAAGTTCTAGGGTGAACTGGCCTGCCTTCCCACACAAGATTGGAGCTGGAGAGGAAAGATTTGAACCCAGGCAGTCTGGCTGTAAGCCCACATGTTGAACCATGACCATAGAGTATTTGGTCAGACCAGGACATTTTTTTTTTCTAGGACAATTGATAAACCGTTAAGAACTTGAGGACAAGTAAGAATGGACAGAACTGCCCCAGACAGACCTTAGAATAAGGAGTAATTAGGCACCTGTGCCTGGTCATAGATCATGGAAATGTGTAAGTGTTATGGAGCAATTAAACCAATCAATTGCCATGAGAATTTAGATGAGAGGTAAAGGGAGAAGCTCCCCAGGGGCCAGCATTATCATCCACTATTTTACAAAAAAAGAAAATGAGGCCTGAAGAAATTAGGTGACTTTAACTTGTCTGAAAACACATCGCTAAAAATATTGAAAACCTTAATTTAAACATGGAGACTGGAAGGATCATTCAACCTGCTTTGGGTTTTCTATGGTAAATTAATTTGGTTTAAACAATATATACCCAAATAACTGTAGTGCGTGCACATGCGCGCGTGCACACACACACACACACACGAAATTATGCAAGGAATGACATTCATCATTAAATTCTGATACAAATTTTGACCTTCTAGTTAAATAATGAGTTTGAGAATGCTAATACATTCTGCTAATACAAAAAGCCTGGCTGAATTTGAAAAGGGACCACCACAAACACCAGACCTAGTCTTCTCAAATAATTATATGGAGCCAGGCCCCTTGGTGATAACATGTTAAATAAAACTAGTAAAATTTTACTTAATGTAATTAAAATTCTGAAGGTTAGATTTAACCTATCTAATTAAATCTAACATACTGGGAAAACACAGCTTACTTTATAAGTAGTCAGAGCATTTGCAGATATATTGATTCTGAAGTTATTTATTTTTCTATTAGTTTAATAGTTAAAGTCTATGTCAAAAAAAAGATATTTTGAGCTTAAACTTCAAGCTTGAGTCAGACAGGCAAAGCATAGTGTAAACTTTAATTTTATCCATATATGAAGCTGATCTATATCCAAAAACATTTTTTTTTTCCATTTCAGACAAGTTCTTTCAGTTCATATGATTTGGTTGATTTCAATTTGTAGAGTACATCTTAGCTCCCCATTTCACTTTTCTTATCTGAGTCATCTTTTCGTCCTTATTACCCCATGAAAGTCGAACAAGAATCATTACTACACGGGTAAAGAAAACTTTCGCAGAAACAAGAGTATTTTCTATAAACACTATTTGGCCAGTTGGGAGTAGCCATGTAGTTTGGTAGGTTTGGAAGATGAGAGAGTTCTAGTCCAAATGTGCTTATTTTCTCTTTACATAAACATAAAGCTATCTCCTAGTGAGGAGGTAAGGATGTCCAAGGTTTGAGGCCAGGGGAGAAAGTCTGACAAATGTGTTGTACAAAAGAGAAGGAAGAGATAACTGGAGAAATTGTGGTGAGATGTCCAGACAGATCAAAGTCCTGAATTTGCTGAATATGAATTTACAAAATCATTTTTCCCTGTGCATTATTTCTCAAGCCATATGCAGCTCTGTAGCTTCAGGCCCAGAGAAGGGCAATTACAGATTTTAGCTAGTGTTAAGTGGAAGATGTGGGCTCTAGAAAAGAAGAGTCAAAGATCTGAGAGCCCTGGGTGGTGCATGGTGCCTTCTGGAACTTGAAATCACCCAGGATGATGGCAGAGTTTGGGAGAAAAGGAAGAAGACCCTGGGGGAAAAGAGAAAAAGAAAGAAAGGGTTTCTGAAAGGGTTTATGGATGATAAAAGTCAGTGAGAGAAGAGCATAATAATATAACAATATAGCTGAAATATATGCCTCAAACAAGAGGCACTTGTCTTTTGGCTTGCTTTTTGTTTTAGCTAAAGTGGGGAGGAAAAAAATACCTGGAAGAAGCAACAGTGAGCGAGGAGGGAAACCCTGGGCCCTCCCTCCAGCTCAGGTGCATGGGTGGTGGAGGGGCATGAATAAGCAGCCACCCTATGAGAAGCCTGTGAGGGAAGCAGGATTGTCAGGGGAAAACTAGGTTTCAGAAAAGGCAAAAACATGTGTGTTTACAAACCCGTGGTTACAGAAAACATGGATGAAATGTGTGGATTTAGGCTAAACTTTTTTATACTACGAAGTTTCGAATTCCCTATGCCACGTTTCTTTCAAAGACTGAGAGCTGCTTTGAAGCAGCTCCTCTTGGACTGCTCTAGATGAAGGCTTTGGATATCAGGAGACAGAAAAGGCCATGCAAATCCAGGCACACTGTTAATTACTTGCTGTGGGGGAGGCTCTTCAATTCTTATCCCAGCCACAAATTGAATGAACATTTGGGGAGTACTGCGAAAGAAGTGAATGGATTCTTTTTTCATGCACAAGAATAGCAACTCAACTGTGAAAGCAGGAGAAAAATTAATAGGATTCATCATCTTAACCTTGATTTACAAGATTCTGAAAGAGGACAATGGGAACTCTCCGATAATGAGGAGTATCATTACTTTAGGTGAAGAGAAGCGGTCTTGACTTGGTGCAATTGGTAGTGAAGAGCAAGAGGTTCCCGGATGAGTGTTGTCACGTGCATCTGTAGTGTTATTTTTTATGCTCAGTTGCAGCCCTTGTCATTCTTCTCCAGGCTTGTTTAATGTGATGGACTTGTTTGGCAAATCCTTCAGGTGGTGGGAGGATAGGAAGAGGAGGATGCTTCCTCTGGATCATAAAGTACAAGATACTGGCCTTTCTCACATGCTCCAGCTCTTCCTTCTCACCCTCCTCAATCATCATGATTATTGGTGGGAAAGAAAATGGTTGGCTAGGTGATGTGATTCTGGGAGTCTGGTGATTAGTTGCTCAGAGCACCATGGAGAGAGGGTCCTGGCATAGTTGTCTGGTTTGATCTGATTTCTTGATTGAGGAGAAAAAAAACGTTTTGACAAGTTCTTTAACTTGCATCTCAGGGACTGTTGCTGAGTCCTACTTGAATAACTTGGTTCACATGCATTCCCCCCATGATGAGGGTCAGTACTAATGATAGTGGCTTGCCTCAGTTTGGTGCTGCCTGTGTGTGACAGGTGACAGCACAGGTGTGTGCTCTCATTTTTCAGAGTACACAACTGATATTAAGGAATGTTAAATGATCAGCCCAAGATCACACAGCGAATCAGTGACAGAGCTTAACTTGTGGGCCAGATGTATCTTCAGATGCCATATTCTTCACCTAAACACTTTAAAATGGCACCTTTCAATATAATAAAAGCCATATAGAATTTTAAATTTTCTAACAACTACAGTGAAAAGTACAAAGACATAGGTAAAATTAATTTTAATAGCACATTTTATTTTACCTAATATATCCAGAATATTATCATTTAACATATGGTCACTATTAAACATTTATTGCTGAGATATCTTACATTTACATTCTGTACTGAGTCTTGAAAATCCAATGTCCTTTACACTGTGAAGACATTTCAGTTCAGACTGGCCACATGTCGGGTACTCAAGAGCCACAAAGGCTAGTGGCTACCATATTGAACAGTGCAGCTTTAGACTCTGTTTATGGAAACAGAGTTGGTTAGCATAGAGTTTTACTGAGTTTATTGCAGGTTTTGTTTTGATATAAGTAGAAAGAGGCCTTTCTGCACATGTTCTTGGTTTCTTTGATATAAGGAGATGCAAGGTTGGTAGTGCCCATCCTGCAGTCCCCTTTCCCAGTATGGCAGCCTTCTCTTTCAAAAGTGTGTGTGTGGGTGGGGGCACCTGGGTGGCTCAGTGGTTGAGCATCTGCCTTTGGCTCAGGTTGTGATCCCCAGGGTCCTGGGATGGAGTCCCATATCCGGCTCCCTGCATGGAGCCTGCTTCTCCCTCTGCCTGTGTCTCTGCCTCTCTCTCTCTGTCTCATGAATAAATAAAAAAGAATCTTTAATAAATAAAAATGTATGTGTGTCGGTGTGTTCATTTTCACAACAAATATCCACAAAATAATGGAGTCCTTTAAAAGTAGTTTATAATACAAATAAACGAAACAAAGTAAGAGCCAGACTATTGCCAAGGTTAAGATATGTATAAGTTTGTATCCCCGTAACAGTATGTTTTAATTTTGGTCATAATTTAATCTCTCTGGATTAATCTTTTTGCCTGTTACCTGTCCTTATGCAGTTTTTGACAAGGCAAAATGAGATTATACATTTAATATACCTGAGAAGTAGGAAGTGATTGATGTGTTCGTTATTATTATATACCTATGTTTCAAGTCATTGTAGAGTTACTACCAGAGATCAAGCAGAGTCAGGAATACAAGAGCAGAGTATACATTTTATGGAAGATGCAGAACAACTTTTCAAATAGCCCATACCTATTTTTGAACCTTTATAGTTATTTAAATTTTGGCTGATTATTCTTAATGTGAGTGCTCAGTTACTTTTGTCCTTTGTATACATTTATTTTTTGAGATCTATTTTGAAGGCATTTCGATGGTGATGGTCTCCAAGTTTCTACTGTATTTACCTTAAGGTTTGCAATTGGATGGGTAGAAATAATTACATCATTATTTAACTGTTGTGAAATTGTTGGTAATTTTGGTGTGTTTAATTTCTTATCCAAATAAAAAGTATTTTAGGGATGTATAAATGAAATCATTGTTGTCATCATCTAGGCATTTGTATGAGCTAAGGGAAATTTTTATTACACATTTTCTATTAAAACATCATCTTATAAATTGATGTCATAGAAAATACTTGGTTCAGCAGCTTGTGATGCTGCATTTCAGCATACTAAACTTGAATGTGTCTAGCACCAGGGTCCTAACAAACTGTTTCTGCTCTGTTTACGATACCTAATAAAGAGCAGTCAACCATGGTGGTATTACCATACAAGATCATTGAAGTCACACATAAATGTCTACCCATGTTGTTTTTAAAATTGAACAAACAAGTGGTTATTTCTCATTGATGGACAAGTCACTCCATATCCATAATTTACCTTCATTCTCAATCACTGGCCTGTGGAAGATTTAAGGACATATCCATTTTCTTTTCCCTTTGAACTAACCTTATTTCTGTCTGTCCATTCTTGTGCAGAGGTTACTATATAATAATTGTACCTTTGAAGAAATCTCGTGGGAAATTTATCAAGCCATGGGAGAGTCCAGATGAAATGGAATTAGATGAGGTAACTATGTGTTTGTTGGATGTGCTTTTCATTAGTTACTTAATTTTTTAAGCATATTCTTCCTCTTGATGGAAGGAAGTCTAGGTGCTGACTTTCATCTGAGTGGCTGGTCAGCTGGTTGGATAGGTCAGTGTTATGGGCCTGATAACCTCTAGAAATCCCAACAAAGACCTTTTTGCTTTGATTAAAAGACATTTAGCTGCAATAACGCTTACAACCTGTCTTATCATTGTTGGCTTTAATATTTTGTCTCTTGCCCCTTGTAAAACATGATGCAAAGTGTAGAAGGTGAAGTGAATTGTCAGAAAAGGCTTAATCATCATTGTAATGAACTCCAAGGTCTGCTTAATGAGTGTAGTGGTAGCTGAAGCTGTTACAAATGCTAATTTGCAATTTGCACTAGAGTTCAATGTACCACCTACTATGTGTTTTTGACCTATTTCTCACAGAATTATGCTGATTGGCTCGTTTGCCTTATTCTGTATTTTGTAGGATTTCAGAATCAAAGATGCATTTAACTGCAGGGACAAAAAACAAACAAAAACAAACAAAAAACCAAAACAAACAAACAAAAACCACATCCCAAAAGTTTGAGCCAGGCAAGAGATATAGAACAAAAAACAGAACAAATACTAAATAGTGTGATTTTAATTTTTGAAATCTTACAACAGTAGGTGCATTTTAATTAGTACTCTTTTTGCAAAAAGAACATTTGTTTTTAGGTTTTGGTTTTTGTTCTCATGGGAGTTAATACATAGAATGAAGAACAAGACCTAAATATTATATACTCTATTTAGGTGGGAAAACTGTGATCAGAAATGTTAAGCCATATCCCAAAGGACCAAGCAAGTTCATGGCTATGGTTCAGTCAAATACAGGAAAGATTTTGCTATTTTAACATGATGTTGGTTTGAATCATGTCAGAAAGCAAATCAAAAGTCCCTCACTTGGGAACACATGAGATTTTAATTTGTTGAGTTTATTTACAACAGAAGCCACATCTGATAGCCCAATCTATTATTTCGGGGTATGTTCTCCACCTTAAATTAGCAAGAGAAAGCAGAAATTCCTTAACTGCCTCACAGGGAAGAGATGTTTATTTCATACATGTCTGCACTAAAGAGACTGTGATCTGACGGATATGGACCACTAGCTTCTTTTGGCAGACACACAACCTCTCTAGACATATGGTTTACTTCACCTACTTAATTTATCTGAATTAAACTTGATCATGTTCAGAAGGGGAGATGAATTCAAGGTTAGAATTATACTTTTATGTCACCCTTTAATGATTAGATAAGCATTGGAGGGGTGTAAAATGAGATCCCATTTCAATAATGTCAAGCAATTTATGTTATAATTTTTTTTCTGTTAATAAAGAAGAAAGATCATTTTTCTATGTTAGAGGAATAGTAGTCTTCCATCTGAATGTGCAAAATGTCAGCTGGTCTTCTGTAAACATTTTGAAGCAAGCCATACTTTTACTTGCAACTGATTAATCAGTTAATCTTAAGATTATTGTCATTATTACTTATGATTTTAATCACCTGTTGAGTAAATTACTGATTTGAATTGTAATTGGTTTTAAAATGCAAAGGTAACTTGTAGAATCTATGAATCTTTCCTCCTGTTAAAAATAAGAAACGGAAGACAAAAAACAAGTTATCAAAGAATTAAGATCCTCCAATCCAAAAATTATGTCAAATACTTTTAAATAATAAACTTTTCTTGGAAGTAGAACCATTTGCTAGTAATAGGAAGCTGATTCTCTTTTATAGCCAGGTTTTAACCTCCAAAATGCACAGCAATGCTAATGGATTAAAGTATAGAGCTATATGACATTGAACTTTCCTGCAATTAAATTCTATGGGTCTGTGCTGCTGATTCCCATAACAGAGGGTCATTTTAATCATCTCACAAGTTGTGGTGCATTAATCTGTATAATAGTTTGATAAAGAACATTTATTAATTCAAAATTTTGGGGTCAGGTTGGGGTGTTTCCCACTTTTCTTACTGATATAATTGAGACCACATTGTAGAATTAATGGTGGAAGAAATAAGATATGCATTGACTGGAAAATGAAAATTATTTCTGATAAAAAACTAAAGCCCTTGATATATCTTCTGGAATTACCTCCAATACATTTTGTAACTATTGTGTAGGGGAGCAAATGAAACTAGGCTATGGCCTCACTTTATGCTTACTCATCCAGTTTCTGATCCCTACAGACATTTTTCCCCCTATCATGGATAATAAAAGCATTGTTGTAATTTTATCTATGGCTTGGTACTGCCAGCTTTGACAAAGCAGTGTTCCCCTCTTAAATGTATTTGACCAAGTGATTTTTTAGAAAGGCCTATAATTCAAATCGTTGAGAGTATATCATCGAATATAATGGTGGCCTAAGGGGATTTCCACATGTATGCCTCACATCTAGGCCCATAAAAAATGGAAAGAGGCTTCCTAAACAGAGTCACTCTCAATATTATCTTCTGAGCTCATTTATCCTTTGTCTGGGGATAATCTCCACATAATAAATCCGTGCACTAGAACTTCTGTTGTCAAGGTCAGACTGGGCAGAGCAGACGTTGATAGTCAAACTGAATTTTGGACAGAATGACTCATAAAATATTAGTTATATTTAATTCAGGGAAGGTCTTACAATGTATCATAAGCTTTTCATTGCTATGTACTTCAAAGGCTTGCTGCTAAATAATGTAGTCATTTGTAGTTGTAACTTCAATATACTGGGTAACTTTGGTGTCATCTAAGCACACTTGACCAGTTTAAAGTACAACATAGGAAGCATCCTGCAGAGATGAGAACAACCTACAGGGGCAGGTTGACCTTAATGAATGGCTGCATTGCATCTAAGGAGCAGCAAAAAACCCAAATATTTAATTCTAAAGTACTTCTGCTAAGTCTTCTAAAGACACCCTAGCAAAGTGTACTCACAGGGATGACAGTGAGCAAAAGGTACTTTTGGGGCTGACAGTGATATGGATGAATTATGACAGTTGCATACATCTGAAATATGAATAAAATCAAAGTAGGGTTTGATCAGTGAAGTGGAAGAGGGGATGCAGTCACATAAACAACTGATGGTAAATGTTTTTGATTAACCAACTTCAAAAAGCTGTTCAGCTCATCTGCAGTACATTTGTCCTTAATATAATGGCTCATTGTTTACCACATATCAATGATAACCTTCGTAATGACTTTTCCACTATACTATTAAATATATGGCATCAGAATGTTTTAAAATAACATGTTAAAATAATCCAGGAAAAGGAAACCTAAGTACACATTCAGCTGCATTAATGAGAACAGATGCACAAAAATTACATCTGTCTAAGTAAGCATAGACTGAGTTAAAACAATTTAGATGATCAGTTTAGCTTAAATGTTGCATTTGTGTTTTCTTGATATTGTGCAACCATTACGCCAACAAAAATATAGCTTAAAAAATCTCTTACATGTAATTTCATTTTATTTCACCAGTTGATCAGATTATAAACTGCCACTTTCTGTTATGCCTTAGTGTTCTCATTTATAAAATGGGGATATAATAATGCCCTCAGTTATAAGGTTTATTATGAGGAGTAAATGAACTAATAAATATTGGGCTTCTGAGAACAGTGCTTGGCAGCAACTAAGTGCTTAATAAATATTAGCCATCATTGTGATTAGCATTATTATAAGTAAACCTAAACTTGACAGCAGGATTGAAAGATGGTGCTGAGTTCCTGGCCTTATTTTATTACCTCTTCTTTGGTGCATAATAGATCAGCCTTCTGAATTTATCATCAGATCGTCCAAATTTGCTAAACAGGTGATGCCCGCAATTGTGGGTCTCATAAAAGAGCTATAGAGTTCATGTAATTTTCATCACATCAATAAATTCAAATTTAAAGAAAATAGAGCATTTTAAATTAAATTCAAAAATAACATGGGCACAGAATATAACCAAAAGAATGTTTACAATTTTAGTTTCCATTTGATCAGCTGAGCACATTTACAACTCTGTGTAGTGTGCCACCAGGTTCCTTACATTAGTATTTGACCTTTGCCATGTATAGAGGAGTCTGCAGCCATTATCAAAGAAGCCTGACCTTGAGAATGCCAGGGTCTCATTTTGCTAAGCAGATATTGCTGCTTTGGTTTTTTATCTATCATTTCCACTTATAGATACAAGAGTAGTAGCAAATAATTTCACCAGAATGTTTCCATTAGTATCTTAATTTTATTTATTGAGCTGAAAACAAGTTTCATTCCCCCCCCCAAAAAAAAAGACATCACAGACTGCTATAAACTTTTCCCCCGGTTATGCCCTATGAAACACCAATATATTTAAGGGGAGAAGACAAAGCTAACTTCAACATCACTTTGAAATCATTTGTCATAAAATATCGTTAATGTGACTTTCTAATGAAAACGGTGAATGCGAAACAGCAATGTTGAAACAAGTTCTACCTTTTCCCTTTTAAAAGTACTTGAACATGTGTATGTTTGTGTACATGTGTATGTTTGTTTTCTTCAGGGTAATACTAAAATTAATGTTCATCTACCATGCCTATATCACCTGGGAAGATAAGTCAACCTCTCCAGGGAGCTTTCAGCTCCAGAAAAGTTGATGTCACAATAAATGTGTGAGGAATAACCAAAAGGTTATTCAAGGAGCCAAGAAATCAAGTCAAGCCACAAATTGTTAAATGAGTGACAATGTCTATTTAATAGAAATTTCAATAAAACTTGATCATTGGATTCTATTTCTACTGATTTGAGGGAATTTGTATCATGTAAATGATCTCATTACTAAAAACAATCTAAAACGGTACTAACCTCTTCAGAAGGTGATCATATTTGATGGCTTTATCTGAAGTTACTAGTTATTTAATAAAAAACTAATAATAAATACTGCTTGAGAGGCTTATGTGAATCAAGCTGAATTTTTTTTTTTTTTTTTTTTTTTTTTTTTACTTAGGTTATAGTGCACTCTTGCCCTTTAAGAAGATTTCCTTGGGGTGGACTATGATATGAGCTACCTTTGGGAGGAAGGGTCTAATAGTCTTGTGTTTATAGTTAGCCTGGGCCTCGTCGTAGCAGTCTAACACCTTACTTCAGCAGCAAGACAAGCATTTGAAAGATAGAACTGAGATTTAGTGAGGCTGACGTGGTACATGAAATGTGGACAAATTGTATTTGAGTTCTCCCCGGTCCTGAATTAATTTCTCCTATTAAACAGCCATTAAGTTGGGTTATTGTTGTTTACAATTTCGTTTTCTGTTTCCCACTTTTTTCCTTAAGCTGCTTAAAGAGATATCTAGGAAACGCAGAAGCATCCGCTATGGGAGGGAAGTTGAATTAAAGCCATATATTGCTGCTCACTTTGATGTCCTTCCCACTGAGTTCACCCTGGGGGATGACAAACATTATGGTGGATTCACAAACAAGCAACTCCAGAGTGGTCAAGAATATGTCTTCTTTGTGTTAGCAGTGATGGAGCATGCAGAGTCTGTAAGTTCATTGTGCTTGTATCTCTTCCCTTTGGTTTTCTTATATATTTTCACCAGAATATGGTTATTTGGAGGACATGTAAATATATCCATCCTAATTATTTCTCATGAGCTGTCATTAACTTAAATGGAGCAACAGGTTGCCTGCTATTTAAACGTTGCTGAATAATCTGCCTGAGATTTCATTATAAACAAGGCTGTGTCTCTAATGGCATGGACTTCAGGTGGACTTTTTGGCTGATGGAGTGCCGAATTGACAGGACATCTTTCTTGAAATCATCAATGTGATGCATATGGATAAGAGGGTGATGCCCATCACTGCTCAAAATCTCCTTCGTCATCCTTTGAAAATGTTCTCAGTTTATTTAATTACAATAAGAACTATCAAGTTCTGCAGTTAAACATAGTGTATTTCCAGATATTTAAAAATATTGATTGAGTGTGATTGTGTCTTATTCTCTTGTAACTGCCAGTGAGCCCACATTCTCTGCCCAGATTCACAGGGAAGAAAGGTCTGTCTAGGAAAAGACAAGCACAGCCAGCTTCTTTAATTATAGCAATTTACCAATGACTTTATCAGTGAAAAGCCAAGAATGTTAGAAAATAATTCAATAAAACAGAGAATTCCTGAGGTACTCTAAATAATGAGTTGTCTTCTTTTATGTAATTCATCTTGCTCTTATGTCGTTTTACGCTTCAGTTGCTGTGAATGTTAAAAAAAGAGAGAGGGGGGAAGAGAATTATAGACGTGAAGGGGGGTGGATTCTGAAGTGGCAGTTCACATTAACATTTAATATACATATTCGAACTGTATCCTTCTAATAGGGACCTGAAGCTGACAGGCGTGGCAGCTCAGCTGAGCCAGTCGCTTCGCGCGTGTAAGAAGCCTGAGATGTATCAAAGGTTTCTTCACATCAGGTGTTAGCACGTACAGTGGGGCTTCTCTTCAAATGACTGAAGGAATTCCCCCGGGGAAAATCAAAACACAAAGGCAGCCTTTCTGCCTGGTTTACCTTTGTGCACAGAATGTCATTTGGAAACAAAGTGATGGGCTCCCTGGAATGTTAATGCACGTCCTCTTTTTAGCTGAAGGTTTTAAGGCAGAACATCAAGGGAATAGGATGGTAGAAATCATCGTTTTCTTTCTTGTTTTTAATGACTTTTAGATATTTGAAGCGATTTTCTTTACATAGCTCTAATATGTTACAGAAAGCACATTGAGACCAGTGAGGTAGATCAGAGAATTCAGCAAAGAAGAGAAGCCTCAGCAAACCATGCAGGCTGGTGGCACCACCATCAGAGACTCTGGTTTGAATTCTCCCCGACGTTTCTAGTGTTTAAATGCATTATCACTGATGAGGACTCTACCCCTTCCCTTAGTATTTCATTTCACTGTTTCATTAATTATGTGATTCGAACTTTTTCCAAATACACCATCTGAATTGTCCCTTTTCTCCATCATCTTTCTTGACAATGCTCTTTATGCATTGTATGTGTTTTTAGGCCAGCATCTACTTTATAGAAAAGACCTGTATCCAACTAGTATAATGCTAGCAGTGATACCGTCATTTTATAAGCCTCAGATTTTTTTGAATAATTGTTGTTCAGCACTTAACCACTCCCAGGGTAGGCTGATAATTTTCATAGAGAAAATATTCACTCCCTAAGACATGAGCTTTCCCTAGTCCATTATTACCTCTTGCTAAGAATATCAGAGGACTGGTTTAGAATAACCAAAGGCCATTACCCCCACACAATGAACAGGTTTTACTTTTTACGAGGCTGGTATCATTTTATGGTTTTGTTTTGTTTTCTTTTCATTTTCACGTGTCTCTATTTCCTGATTTGGGTTGGAAATCTGTATGCTTTGGGGAAACCTCTGCTTAGATTTGTATCTTGGCTGACCAAGATGATTATCTCAAAGGCTCTTGGTAAAGAATTTCAAATCACAGAGTTTTGTTTACTTTTGTCTGCCAAAGAGTTTCAGTGTGACCTACAAGATGGAAAGGGGAAAGGATAAACCAAAACAAACAATTATACTTATATAAAGAATCATGTTTCTTGGATATTTAATGTCTTTGCCAAGTCCTTACACTGTACATATCTATTTTTTTTTAGCTGCTTCTGAGAAGGTTGGAAATGTACTGAATTTTTCTCTTTTGACACATTAGAAAATCTGGAAATGTAGTCAGTCTCTTTCCTAAGTACGATGGGGAAAGTGAGAAGGAAGAATAGAATACAAGCATTTAGTGGGACATATGCCCTCCAGATTGACTAAGCTTGCTGCACTTAAGTTCAGAATATATGTCCTAAATTAATTTTTTAAATGCAGATGAAAAAATTAGACCACTTCCTACTCATAGAAAAATGAGAATATTCCCTTATGTCTTGATACGGTCAGCCATTTGAAAAGATGAGCATTTATTTTATTTGACAAAGATTTGCTGGGAACTCACTAAGTGCAAAGTTCTGGGCTAGCTGCTCTAAGTATACAAGCACAAATGGAATATAAACCCCTATCTTCCAGGAGTTTATAGTTTTGTTAAAGAAAATAAGGTATCTGCACAAACAAAAAAGGAAAATGGAGTTTGAGGAATACTATTAAAAAAAAGAATAAATGGCTACCTGAAATGTAAAAAATAATTTACCTATATTTTGTGAAATGATTGGTTATTTCCAATTAAGAAGCAGTAGCTTCCCTGGAGGCAGTATTTAAGTGGGGCCTTGGAGATCAGTTAGATTTCAGGAGCTAAATGTTGTGGAATTTGTGAGAGGGTTAGAAAGAATAGAGCATTTAGGGAATAGTAGCAAGAAGCTCACCGTGATAGAAAATGTTGTGTGTGGTACAAAAGTTTAAAGCAAAATCATGGAGGCCCTTAAGATCCATGCTAAGACATGTGGGTTTTATTTAGGAATCACCAGAGATCCTCCTGAAGATTTTACAGCTACAGTTGACAGTTGAGGGTAATAACTCTAGCAGCAGTAGAGAAGGAAGAAACTCGGTATGGCTTAGGGAGGCATGAATGAGGTCCTGAAGAAAAGTACTACCCATGAGGTTAGACAGAGGGTAGATCGACCTGAGGGCCATTGGCAAGAAAAAATCAGTAGTTTTTCATTCCTAAGTATTGAGAGGATGAGAAAAATTAGCAAGTTGGAGTGGAGAGTATATCTAGCAAGCAGGGAAATAGCGCATGCAGTTCTTAACTTGCAGGTATATGTAGGAATCTCTAGAATGAATTGGAAATGCAGGTCTGGGACTTAGCAGAGTTTTTCAGTTTAGAAATATTAATCAGGAAGTAATCTGCATAGAAGTTGGTAGTTAGAAGTAAGGATGATCATGCCAGAGAAGGGAGAAGAAGACTAGCAGAAAATAAAACTTAAGAATGCTGGCACAGGATGGATTCAGAGGTGGTCAGTTCAGCAGGACATGATCAGGTGGCAAGATTAGGATGGGACCAGTTGAGTACAGAATTAGGAGAACCAGGGGAGGAGTTTTAAATAAGGCTCAATCAACTGTAGTAAATCTGGAAAAGATGTCTGGAAGGGAGTAAATAATCACAATTAGATTTAGCAAATGAAGGAAACAGAACCAGTGCTAGTGCTAGAGTGAGAAGAGATGAGGAGCTAATGGCAGGACAAGTGGACCAGATTGTGGGTGTGGATTGGTCTCTATCGGAAAAGGAAAAGCTAGGATCTTAGCTGGGGGCAGAATCAAGACAATACTGTGCTAAGAGAGCCTGAAATGGGACAGAACAATATAGGATATTATAAAAACAAAATTCATAATATTCAGTCCATTCCTTCACCAAGTAACCATATATTTTCCCCAACTTCATTGAGGGAAAAATAACAAATATAATTATATATTTAAGGTGTACAACATGATGATTTGACTTATAATATACATTGTGGGATGATTACTGAGATCAAAATACTCATCATATCCATCATCTCATATAGTTAGTTCTTTACGTGTGTGTGCATGTGAGTGTGCTGAGAAATACTTAAGATCTACTCTCAGCAACTTCCAAGTAGATAGTACTGTATTATAAACTCTAGTCACCACCATGCAGTGCATTAGAGCCTCAGAACTTTTTATAACTGAAGGTTTGTACCCTTTGACCTACATCTTCATTTCCCCTCTCTAAATACTGACATTTTCCCTATAAATGTTTATTTTTAAATTTGGTCTCCTTAGCTGGGTGATAATGTCTTTAGGCTGGAATTAGAATATTTCTGTTGATTTTCACACAACACAGAACACCTTGGCACAATGTAAGTGCTCACTGAATATTTTGTGAATGGTTAACTGCTTGCGTTTTATACTTCATAAAATTGTTTAATAGGTCATATATAGACCTCAATGAAAATGTGTCTACAGAGCAATTTACACCATCAAAAATGATTTTATTTGAAAATATTTCACTCTACAGGGAAATTTACATTACAGGACTTCTTTAGTTTATACTCTTCTCTCCCTTTTTCTCCCACATCTTCTCTCATCCCTTTCTCTCCCCTCTTTTTTTTACGACATTGTTTCATACACTTAACATCACATCCACTAAGTTCTGAATTTTTGCTTCTTCTAATGCTATAGATACACACTAGAAAGCCATTAGTTTATAAGTAACACAGACTCTGTTTTTCCTCAGAAGATGTATGCGACCAGTCCCTACTCTGACCCCGTTGTATCGATGGATCTGGATCCACAGCCAATCACAGATGAAGAAGAAGGCTTGATCTGGGTTGTAGGTCCTGTGCTTGCAGTGGTCTTTATCATCTGTATTGTCATAGCTATCCTTCTTTATAAAAGGTAGGTTTGCCCAATATTTCTGTTGCAATTTGGTAATCTTTCTATGGTCCTTGTGTTGTTGCTATTAATGAAATACTTCAGTGTAGCCCCCCTAATGGTTGGAAAATGTTTCCACTAGATTAGAATGAACTGTAAAGATTGTGCCATTTCAAGTCCCATTCAAGTGTGGTATAGACTTTCTTGCCCAGCATTCATGGATCCTAGTCTTGATCTTATGAGCTACTTTATGCATTAAATACACTTTGCATGGTATTTGAGACATTAGTACATTCATAAGCAGATCATTCCAAGCTTGCATTTAATCGCTTTAGATGATCAATTGCTCAATTTCAACTTGGTTTTAGAAATACTATTATAAATTTGCACATTTATGTCCATTCCATATGTCTAATGAGTGCACGAGCTAAGATTTTTCCTGTAGCTTTCTTAAAACAGTGAAAGTAGCTAAAATTTGAAGATAAAAGAAGGAAAACTGTGGAAGAGAATGAATTTTTTTCTTTCTTTTTTCTATAATCTTTATTCCAATAGTAAATTCTGTTTGTGTCCAAGAAGGGATCTAAGGTACCATTTTCCTTTAATAAAACTAAACTAAAAACTTGGCCTCTATACTTAAGTTTTAATCTAATATAATGTCTTTGACTATAATGAGGATGCAGATAATCCACATCTACCCCATGCTTTCTGATCTCCTGCCCTTTTTTGATTACATTGCTGCCTCCTTTATGGTAAGTTAGACTTTTCCACTAGTCCCAATCAGTTGGAAAGAGTACATTAGTAATTCCCTAAGTCCTTTATAACTTAAAATACATATAATGTTAAAATATATAAAATTTAAAAAATAAGGGGATCCCTGGGTGGTTCAGTGGTTTGGTGCCTGCCTTCGGCCTAGGGCATGATCCTGGAGTGCTGGGATCGAGTCCCGCATTGGGCTCCCTGCATGGAGCCTGCTTCCCCTGTCTGTGTCTTGCCTCTCTCTTTCTCTGTGTCTCTTATGAATAAATAAATAAAATATTTAAAATTTTTTTAAAAAATTAACATATATAACACATTCTCTTAAACATGTAGAATGACTAAATTCTGAATTATCTCCCTTTATATCACTTTGTTTTCTTCCAATCCAAATTTTATTCTTATGAAACTTTAATCTATGTTCCCATTTTTCTCTTTAGTATGTCATCTTTCAGAGTGCTACTGTAAAAATGATCCCTTCTCTCTACTATGGAATAGCCTCCCGGCCCCCCACCCCACCCTGCCCTAACCTTGACTTTCAAAATCAGATGAGAATGTCTTCATTTTGATTCTTGCTGACATGTTTAATCTGATAATCTTATTTCCATTATCTCTTTTTCCTATTTATCTAGCTCCCTTCACTGGGTTTATATTATTTCTACCTATATTCTTTTCTTAATCATGTTCTTCTTATGTTCCTGGAATAGTCTTTTTTTTTTCATAACCTATTCTCAACTTAAAAAAATATCCTTCAAAACACTTGTCCTTTGCAAAAGTTTCTCTTATGAAGCTGCATTCTATTTTATTTAAGTGTAAAGAGAGGGTTGAAAAGAAAAGACAAATTAAAGAAAGAAGTTCATAACCATAATTTATTGAATTGTCAATCCTATTTTAGATTTAGGAAGAATGAAAGAAATACCCGTCATTATTATTTTTTTTCCTGATCACTGCCATCACTCAGTTACCCATACTATAAAATGGCTGAAAAAGCAAGTAATTGAAGGCCAAACTCTCTCTTAGATGATGGTCTCAATTTCCCCATCCTAAACCATATTGTATCAGTGTGTTTTTAATTGCCTCTCTCTTGTCTAAGGAGTAAGGGCAGGAAGCACAAGGTACCCACGCGCCTCAGAACAATAACAAATCCTGAGTGAGTCCAAGCAGGACCTGGTACCCTTTGCTGTTCATGTGCTACAGTTATTACCAGAAGAGAATGTAATAATTAAAGATTTAAAGTAGAATTATCATTGTTTTCTGTGATGTATATTTAGGTGGCCAAATCCTACTATGGGAGTCAAATCAGAAAGTGCTTGCTGATGGTTGCATTTCTAGACCATGGCACATGACATTTTGTGATTATTCAAATGAACAAAATACTTGCTGTATTTTTTTAAGTTGTGTTTCATTTGGCTATATCTGGCTATCATTAAGTCATGTCACATGTAACATGTCACATGTTAACAGAGATGTGCATGGCATTTGTGAGTTATGTAAATGTGAAGAGAGGATTATAACCTTGATAGTTTTTTAAAGATTTATAATTAACTGTTTCTCGCCTCATGTGCATGTGCTTGGGGAAAAAATCGACTTGGGTATATTTTTTTTCTAAGCCTGCAAAAAGAGGCGTCACATTTAAAGATTTTATGACTCTGTTAAAATAAAGTTGCATTTTAGTGTGTGCATATGTAAGCATCGTCTAATGCAATTGTTGGGAAATGCACACATCCTCGAATGCTAAGTATATTTAGCCAACCATCTGAAGGCCCATGAAGCGTTTCTGAAATAGAAATGCTTGCTTCAGCAGTAAAGAACATTCCTGACTTGAAATTCAAGTAGACCCAACAATGTCCTTCTTGATTATCATGAGGCGGTTCAAGAGGAAATCTTCTGTAGGCAATGAATAGTGTCTTTTATAGCTTGGATTCTGAGCAAAGTTAATTATATAATAAATACTTCATCTCTCTTTTTAGGTGCCTTTCAGTTTATACATAGGTCATTGGTAATGATTCAGAATTAAATATATCATTATTATTATCATTATTATTATTAAAAATTATTAACTCATATTATCTTGATAATCCCACTTATCACACACTCCTGCCTACAAAACTACTTGCCTTAGGAGTAGGTCTGTAGCCATGGATGGTTTGTTCACATAAAGAAGCATATTTTATAGATCCGTGTCAAGAAGCTGAGATTATTCCTGTTAAGTATATTGATGTGGAATTAGTGTACTCTTTTATCCGGCACTATATTTATTTGACTTTAGTTTTAATCTCAATTTGTAAAGCTAAATACATTGATAATCAATGACAAAACAACATCAATTGAGGCTTTGTAAGGACCCTAAAATACCTGCTGACTCATCAGAATATTAAAATATATTTGGTAGGCCTTCAGTGATGAATTATCTTGCCCTCTGATTTCTTTCTAATTTGTTCTCTATATGTGATATATACAAGATTTCAAAGTGTAAATTACAGAGATAAGATGGTAACAGGGTTTAGAAAAACACTAACCAGAAAATCAGGAATCAGGAAACCTGAGTCCTACCTTTGTGACTAGGTAGCTAACTGGGTAGAAAGTCATGCTATCACTCTGGGCTTCAGTTTCCTCATTTATAAAGTAAGTGGGTAGACTAGATAATTGAACCTTTTTAATAGTAATGTTTTATAATCTGACAACATAAAAAACCAAGTAATATAATTATTGCTATATTATTTCTGCCTCTGGTGTGTGTATGTTTTTTAAATATGACTCCAGTTTGCCCTTCATCCATCCACCCCACAAAAAAGAAGAGTCCATAAAGCAAATGAACAGTTAGATATCCATCTACCTTGTATACTTATTCCATGTGTAAGCCTTTCTGGTCATTAGTTCTAGAACAGTCCAGGAATTATTATATAGAGATATTTGAAAATAAAATGTTAGCTTGACTATACAGAAAAGCATTTCAAATGAATGAGAAGTATTTATTATGCGCTACGGAAAAAAAAGGAAATATGGATTAGGAGATTGGAAAGATCTAAGGCACTATCTAAACAAAATCGTTAGTCATGGTCTCACCTAAATAGGAATTATGGACAGAGTAAATAATTCCCATCCCGACCTGTGGATTATGAAAGCCATGGGACAGATGGGGCTAAAACACAGACTGCAGGTTTTTCAGCTCCTCCCCCAGTTCCAACATTAGCTGCTCTTTGTGGACTGTGCCTCCTTCGTCTACTCTTTTTGTATCAACTTTACCTATATTTCCAAGATGTCATCAAAGAAAGAAATATAGATCAGAATATTTTGAGATGCTGCGGAGGAATATGCTGCCGAACCTAGTTGCTCCAGACAATGCCACTTGATTCTGCCTGCTGGCCTTTGAGTAGATCCTTCCGTATACCTCTGACTCCCCAGCCTTCTTTTCTTGGCCTGGTTAACTCTAAAACATCCCTTAGAAGTAATCTAAGATGCCACCTCCTAAACAAGAAGCCTTCCTGGGTGTCCCCGTTTTGCCCTGTTCTACTAGTTCAGGTTGCCCTAGGGTTGTTCCCTTGTCTGTGCTCTCAGAGCACTTGTTGCTTATCTATGTCACAGAACCACCACATTACTGGGCTTGCCCCTTCCCCTGTCTTTCTTACCCCCACTAAACTGTATGTCAAGGACTCAAAGTCCTCAAACTCAGATACTTGCACTAAATATACCCCTGTATGTGGTGGGTCTGACATTTCTGTGGAAGAGGGAGTGAATCACACATTAACTATGCATTTGTTCAGCAGAATACTCAACCTTTTAATACACAAAACTGATAACTCATTAAGTAGTTCTCTTCCATCCAAAAAATAGATTCTCCTACAACTGATTCACTAAAGAGCTCCTTGATTAAAAATGAACAAGCTAGTGGTGCCTGGATGGCTCAGTTGGTTAAGCATCCAACTCTTAATCTCAGCTCAAGTTTCTATCTCATGGTTGTGGGTTCAAGCCCTGTGTTGGGCTCCATGCTGGACATGGAGCCCATTTAAAAAAAAAAAAAAAAGATAAGCAAGTTAGAAACACATATGTTGGATTGTTAAAACCTGGGGCACTAGGTAAATCATTTTAAAATTAAGAATACAAAGAATTAGCCAGTGTGTTTGATATCATTTTCATTTTTCACTTTGTCTGCGTGTGTTTGTACAATTTAAATGTGGATTTTGTATTTTTGAAAGGAGATAGACTGGATTATCTTAAAGCTAAGATTCTTTAGCAACTTGGGTCTATATATTTCATTGGTATTAAGGCAGACTTACGGTCTCTATTTTGGATTTGAGAACTCACCAAATACTTTGCAATTCTCCTCACTATGGAGATTATTTAGATTAATTTTTTTTTTTAGGTAAAAGTTTTACTTTCTGCATAAAGAACATCGTTATCTAAACAATCCACATATTATCACATGAGCTAGATGTGTTCACAGACAGCAGCACCTCTTTGACTTGAAAAATATGTCATGTCAATGGCTGGTAATAGAATACTTTCAGGATTAGCCCAGCAGTATAGATGGGTCATGGTCTGCAGATTTATAATGATGAGTATTACTTTTCCCAAAACTGAAAATGTATTTGATCTCTTATTGGAAAACTGATTTATGATAACCTTACTTGTCAAAAGGAGTTTAAAGAAATCACTTTTGCCACTTTATTACTTCATAGTGTATTATACCATTGTGCACATTTTTGTGCAGTTCAACACAATTTGCAGGTATTTTGTATCATTAAAGGAATAACATACCTCTTAACTGAAGATTTTGTTTTGGATGACCGAATTTCTTACCTGGAATTATGCTGTATTCCCATTAAGTACATAAGTAGTTTCTTCATAGCATGTATTGTAAGAATCATATTATATTTCTACCATTAAGCATTTTCTGGGATATGATTAATTGTGGCAATATTATGTAGATTGATGGATAAAAGTGAATGTGACATTAACACATGCACAAAAATGCTTTAGTTATTTATATATCCTCATGTCTTCCATTTAATTCATAATTAGAGGCCTTTAAAATTTTGATATACTGTCACTTCCTAATGTGTGTCAGTTGATGTGTCCCTGCCTGTGAGCAGTGTTTCTTAAATCTCGATTGTCATAGTTGCTCTTGTTACCATTAGCCAACTAACATTTAGCCTTTCTTTTTTCTTTTTTTGCTGCATTAAAATGGAGCAGTAAACCTGACAGGTGAGGCATAGAGAAACAAATCCCTTTAATGCTTAGTTATAGATACCAGTAGCCTTTGGAAGTATTGAGGGGGTGAGAGTGGAGGTTGTATATAAAAGGTATGGACTGGCAAGTGGAAGTTGGATAAAGCCTAGATATAGAAAATATTAAAATGATTGGGATTAAAATGATTCTGGAGGAAATAAATTAGTTTGTATATATAAAAAGAAATAAATCATTCAAATTTATAAGGTAATGAAACCAGTCTGAGTTTTGTTTTAATGAGCATTTGTATGTGTTAATGTGTCTACAGAACAGAAATGTGAGGTGTCCCATAAGACATTTGTTTTGTTTTGTTTGTTTCTATGCAAGACCAATTTTTAAGTTTGATCTGAGGTTACCTTCTGATACAGGAACACTATAGGCACTTTCATATCCTGCAAATATTGGTGGCCATGCCTTTGTGAAAACTCTTACATAATTCCAAATTATTTTTCACATTTTCCAGACTCAAATAATAATAGCAGCACCAGCAGTAGTCGTAGCAATAATAATAATAATAATAATAATAATAATAATAATGGTAAGACTACCTATGTATGTGATTATTGAATGACTGATCCAATCTAACTTTCTACCTTTCTAACTTTTATCTCTATCTATCTATCTACTTATCTATCTATCTATCATATCAGTATCAATAGATACACATTTCTGATAAAACTTAAACTAAGAAAAGGATCTCAGTGCTCATCTCAATTGCCTTCCTTCCCAAGCTATATTCCAGTAGTTCCCAATGCTTGTTCCCTGGACCAGCAGCAGAAGCATCAGCATCACCTAGAAACTTGAGAGAAATAAAAATTCTTGGACTCCCTACCCCAGACCTAGTGACTCAGAAACTCTGGGTGTGAGTGCAACAGTCTACAGCTTATTAAACCCTCCCAGGCGATTTGCATACTAAAGTTTGAGAACCATGGCTGTATTATTTTGCCTAAAATCACTTAACACTGGTCAGCAAGTTATATTACACTTTCACTCGTAAGAAAGTCAGTACTTCTATAGGGTGCTTTGTGTTTTTGTTTTGTTTTTTTTTTTATATCACTAGTTGCCATTAATCTAAGTAGGTTTGTTTTTTGGTTTGTTTCATAGTCAAAACACAAAACACTTTGAACCCACTTAGTATACTCAGAGATTTACCTTCCCATTAATATCGTTCACATTTCATAACATCATCAGTGCCTTCTGGTTACATTAAGATGAAAGAGTTCGCTCTTTTTTTTCTCAGAACCACTAATTAAACACTTATTGAATATTCAAGATACTAAAAATGAGCTTATAATATTTTTAATTAAATGATGTTTTAATTTATGTATTATGGTTTAGAATTACCTAAGTCATATGTGGGTAACTTTGCCAATGCATACATCTAATGTATACATGGAAGGACTTAGAAATTTCCTTTAACATTTTATTCTTTACAAATATAAAAATAAATAAAACAATTCAACTTTTAAAGAATTACAACATTTAACCTAGATGTCATCTCCTAATCATCTTCCTCTCTTACGTATGTGAAGAGAGTGAGAAGCATTATAGTTGACTTCCCCAAGAAGATACACACCAGTAATGGCAGAGTGGGGTTACATTCTTAAAGGCATCAGAATCATAAAGTGTTTGAACTGACTTCTTTGAATATTAATAGTAGGGATTTCAGATAAATATATCTGTCTTCCAAAAGCCTTGACCCATGTCTGAATCTCTTTATTCTAACTAAGTAGATTCCCTCCCACTTTGTCCATAGATGAGAGCCAGCTGAGAATAAATGAAAATAAAAATCCTTTTAGGCCACAGAGTAGCATTTTTGTTATACATGATCCACATCCCAAACCACTACATGTTTTTATACTACTAGCAGTTTCTACCATATCTGAAATGTCATGTGACTTTGCATTGCCTTTTCACTCATTTAACTCCTGCACACAGTAGATATTTCTTTCTGCAGGAAATAAACTTACAATAGGGCTTTATAATCTTAATAGAAAAAATAAAATAGCAAGGCAAAATTCAAATCATTTTGGAGTCACTATTTGTTTTTTTCTTAATTGAAAATGAGAATAATGAGACCTCTGAAAACAAAGGAAAAATGTGACTAAGTATGTTCATGTTGGGCCTGATTTAAGTCATCATATGCCATTTAATACTGTATGGCAGTAAATTCTATTTTTGAAGCTCTTTAGCATTATTACCAATGATGACCAAACTCTGCATCCTGCAAACATTTCTTAGAAATCGTCTATGTTGGAAAACAACCACTTTGGCACATTTGTGTTTAAAAATAATGTGACAAAAGTGTGGGCAGCCAGAATTATCCATGTTGTGATCACCAGAACTAAACTGAGCAAAACAAAATTTAAACAGCTGGTTTTCTGAGATGGCTAGGATGTTTGGAGTCTGAGATCTTGGAGGTCATTTATTTAGAGAGGTAAAGTGGGGGAGAAGGTAGTAATTAAATGTCATCCCCCCTCACTTTATCACAAGTATAAATTTCAATTTTAGTCTCAAGTTCTGGGTTTTGAGATTCATCTGAGCAACAAGATGTGATGTTCCTAGCACTGTGAAGTGAGACCTGGCACTAGAGAAACAGAGTCAGTTGCTTTAAAGAGTATTCTTTTCTGTCCCTTTGTCTCTTCATCACTCAGCCTGGCCTCAGTGAAAAAGAAGATAAGGAGTATGTCCCACAGTACGTGCAGGAGTGACCTAGTTTCCTTGCCCAGATATTTCTACATCTGGTTCCATAGTCCTATAGGGATGACAGTGGAGCCACTTGGAGAAAGAATAAAAATCCAGGTTTGAATCATTAGGTCTGGCACATCAGTAAAGAAACATATCTGTGACCACTTGTGTGGCAAAGAAAAACGAACCTAAGAAGGGCCACTAGGGTTCCCTGAAGTGAGACCAGGCATGTGTTTGTGACTGGGGGGACTGACCTGCTAGCAGTCAATGGCATTTCCTTAGGCCCTTTAGATTCTGTAGCTTTGGTGGTCAAATGAATCCCTGTGAAGAAAACACCCACAGCCTAATCATAGGGACGTTTTCTACTCTAAAACTGATCACCATGTCCTCCTTCACACGGTCTTCCTAGCCACTCTTCCTCTTTCTTCTCATGTCTTTCTTGCCAGCCCTCAGCTCAGCTTTTCCTTCCCTTCTCATTCTCCACTCCAGACAACTGGAACTGCTGGTTCCTTCAGCATGCCTCAGTTTCACTGCTCACCTGTGATAGGTAGTGTAGCCTTGCCATGCATTCTGTCCTCAGGCTATACCTGACACCTTTAGATAGAAACAGGAAATCCCGAGACAGGTTAATCCAAGGTTCTGAGAGAGGAGGGTGTCTAACAGGACTCACCCAAGAAAATTCATTCCATTGATGCCGTTTTGCTGAAGGCGTTGCACTTGAGCAAATCAAGTGTATTTTCCCTTTGCATCAATCTTCCCTTCATCCCCTGGTTAGTTTTATTTTATACAGATGAGCAGAGATGGAAAGAAAGGCTATTTAACAGGAGCCCTCTGGCTAACCATGGAATGACCCGGGTGGCACTGAATGAGATCCCATTGCCACAGCAACGCTAATGAGCTGTGCGACAGTCATATCAGAAAGAGAAGGGAGTATTCCTCAATACTGCTGTGCCCCTTTCTCCAAAGAAGAATGCCTTTGTTTTGAACAGGGGTGAGATGCTAGGATTATAACTGTAGCCTGGAGATTGTTGGAATCAGTATTTGAATAAATAAATACAGAATAAGACACTGCTTGAAAAGATCTCCATTTCTTCAGTTTTTAATCTAGTTTAACCTTAAAGAAAACAGGTAGCACCCTGTGTTTTGGGAGAGTTGAAAAACAATGGGTAAGAAATCTTATGGAAAAAAAATCCTGACATTTCTTGCATAGACATTTGTTAATATTTCATTATCACACCCTAAACAAAGGTATTTAATAAAAGTAGTAGATAGTAATTAAAACAAAGAGGAAATGAATTGTGAGAAGAATTACTTATAACAAGGAGGTTATATTAATGGTTATATTAATGGTTCCTATGCCCTGAATAATCATTGGAAGAGTGAGACTACCCAGTAGGTGAAATTACTTTTTCTCTGATCTTTCTGTGATTGACTTTCATTAATGAAATATTAGTCATAGTTTAACACCATAAACAGCCAACACTATTTTTTTTTTAACTTGAAAGAGAAAAAGGATGTTGGTCTTTCATTGTGCTAATTCTCCTTCCAGGTGTTAGGCTAACTTGGAATCTTAGAACACACTTAATGTATGTCTGCCTGATGGGAAAATCCAATGCGGGTCCACTATGTAGCTATCAGTTATATAATCTTGGAAAGAGGAATGAAGGGGTATGGATTTTGCTCTTCAGCTTGAGGCTCAGTATTTTCAGAGGTTTTCTCCCTGGAAACCACATTCTTGGCTCCATTAGTATTGGCTATTAGGGGTACACTGCCCTGTTCCTCACAAATTGAACCAGTGGATAAAGGAGATTTGCTGAAGGAGGACTCAAGCATATCTCTCCAACCCCCCTTTAAAGCCTAAAGGCAGAGGCAAGGAAGAATTTAATTCTAGAGCTGAAGGAGGACTTTGAGATCATTTTCTTAAACAAAAATTTTAGACTTAAGGAAACAGTCTAGGGCAAGAAAAGAAAAGCAACCTGAACAAGATCACAAAGCTGGCCTGTCAAATGGTTTTAAAGCAGAAATTTGGGAGGAAGAGGGGGCTGCATGACTATCTGCTTTGTAAATGTTTTGATTGTTTTTATTTTCTTATTTTATTCTTACACCTTAATTTTCTCCCTATAGGAAGAGGGCAGAGTCTGATTCTAGAAAGAGCAGCATACCCAACAGTAAGGAAGTCCCTTCACACCATCCAACAGACCCAGTAGAACTGAGGCGCCTTAATTTTCAAACACCAGGTAAGAGGCAGGACTCATCTTGCCCATGATACAGTATTTATTGAATGTTTTTTGGCCAACTGATACTGCCTTAAGAGATAAATGCATCACTTTATTTAGAACAATTTTGTTTATCCTGCTTTTTTAATTGTAATATTATTGATATTCACCAAACGTAAGTCTTGAAAGGAAACAAAGTTCTTTTTGCAAATCTGAGGTGGGATAGTCATGAGAAAATGTGTAATTCGTCTTCATAGTTTGGAAAAACTATAATCTTGCAAGAATATCTACCATTTGGAGAGTTAACATAGCTCATTATTTTTATTGACACTTGTTTGGCAAGAATTCAGTTTCTCATCTTGTAAAGTGAATGACTGAATGGATGGATGGATGGATGGATGGATGGATGGATGGACACTGCATCATTCATACCATTGGGAAAGAATAGATTTATTTTATATTTTCCTATTAATTTGTGTCTGTGTTACACTGAAGAAAGGGAGAGGATAAGAGGGAAAGAAAGTGAGACAAAGTGAGTTTCTTTTCAAATATAACCTATACTGCATGTCACCACAAATTTAGGTTTCTTATGGGGAGACACATAAAGTGATTGAGGATAGTAAAAATACACTTGTTTCCTAAAGAACATTAAGTGCTTCAACAGAGCAAACCTGTCGTTCCCACTGAGGGGCATTTTGTACAGTATTATTAATTCGAGGCCAGCTCTATTTTGCTTTCTTTCAAATAAATTCATTTATACAAAATGAATGGAAAATAATAAGTGGCAAGGAGATCTCAAAACATAAAACCAAGTGACACTGTTATAATACCTAATAATAATTAAGAAAGTAAAGAACTGATCTAAGAAGTAATTAAAATTTGGTTGTGTTATTGTTCTCCAGATTGTTGGCAAATGTGTCAGATGGATGTCCTCACTCACAGTAGGACACACCACAAGTTTATTAAAGTACACATTTGCAGTGAATCACTTTGAATTGAAAATACAACTTATTGTATTTGGCATATTTTCTCTTTTATGTGTAGGTGTATCACAGTAACTAGTAACAATTCAGTTGAAAGAAGCACCTGGAATTTTCAAAGTAGCTATACAAAAATATATATCTTTGCTTTTAAAAAGCAAAGATATACCTCCAACAGCATAAAGGTAGAAGAAAATGTTCATGTAGCCAAAAATCTCTTGTATGTATTTTTTAAAGGGCTGATAAGTATAGACTACTCACATGTGATGATGACTGAACAAACTTACGCAGTCCTCTGGGATCATTGTAGTCTCTCAGATGCTCCCTGTTGAGTCTCTATCTAGTACTCCATTAAGGCAACTAGAGATGAATTGAATTACTGTAGTAAACCTTTTCGGTTCACTTTCTGAAATACTACTGTGCTGACTTTTTTAAGCTACAGGCAATTTCTTAATAATGGACCCGGGAATTCATGTACTTTTTAACTTGGCCAAACCAGTGCAGAGAGGACCTAAAAGCCAGAGATAATGTGCTACAGGATTTCTTTATAAGAGTAGCATGTTGTGGAAGTAGAGTAAATGATTGTTACTCAGTACCTTGCTGCTCGGCCCTGCCCTCATCTCCTCCTGCTTTTATGTGAAGTGTGATCTATACTGGAAACAACCTTAGTCTTCTAGCAGTGACAGAAGCATAGTATATGGTGAGTGGAAGGTCGGAGACAGTCCCAGAAGAAAAGAACCAGTAGGAATACTATCCCTCATCTACTCCAGCACCAACAAAGAATGTTTCCAGGCATAAATAGGAAGTATGAATGGGAGCTGTGTAGAAAGGATTGTTAGCAGAGTGCTGGCAACTACAAACAAGGGAATAGAAGTGACTTCAGCCAAGAGATCTCTGTCTATAAGTACTTCTCACTTTTATAGGCAATTTTGCAAATATGGTCAAATCAAAAAATATATATATATATAAAGAATCTAATTTCCCAGTGTATGTGGGAATATTAGATCTATTTATGGAGAGAGCCCTTTACATTTCCTAGAAGTCCATGGAAAGGATAATGAATGTTGCCATTGAAGGGACATTGCTTATCTCATCAATAGCTTTACAAAATTAAAATGGAGGCCTAAGTTTATAGATAGTATCGTCTAAGTAAGGTTAGACTCATTACATCAAATGAGTAATGGAAGAAAGTGGGCCAAATGAATAAAGAGGAAGAAAGGAGATTTAATAAAGAAAGACTAGAATAGGAAAAATTGTCCTAAGATCCTAGCACATCTGCTCACTGGGGAAGCACTGTGTTGTGCCTTTTAGCTCAGGTAAGCAATCTGCTTGAGTTTGATTTGTTGAAACAGTCTATTTGCCTCCCAAGCTCAGTGATGTGACCGGCTGTCCTGAAAATTTCATCAGTTTACAAAGAAAATAGACTCAGGTGTTAATGTGAAATTCATAAAAATGTGACCATTTGCTTCAGCCAGTATAGATTCTCAGCAATGGCTACAAATTGCCTTAATTACTTGCCAATAGGATGAGAGCAGAAGGTAGGGTTTCTAACCAAATAACTTTTTGTGCTTTTTCCTCTCCTCTTGTTCACAAATAATCAAGGGCTTTCCTGGATAATGCCATAAAATGACCCTTTAGTAGGTGTTGCGCAGTAAATGATATGATGTTCCTAAATTTTTGGATTTTAAACCTTTCAGTGTCTACAATGTGCTTTTGTATACCTCATACCTTTGGAAGTATAATCGTTTATCCACAAATATAAAATATGACATTCTTATTAATGGTATGCATAAGGAGGGAATTAACCATCCACATCTTCACTCCAAACAAATGACTTTCAATGAAATAAAAAATCTCTGATTCATATATCAGCCCCTAGCACCTGAACTTGTTCATGAAATCAAATTCACTTCCACTTCTGATGGATCTGTTGGGGGAGATAAAAATGCCAAACAAACATTTCCATTTGAAATTCAGTAGGTATTTCAGAAGGTAAAGGAAGCACAGCATTTAGTTCACTAATTCTATTAAATCTACTTTTCTTTAAAAAAACTCATGAATGAAAATCTATTTACTTTTACTTTTTAAGTATTTATTCTTGTTGAAGAACCTAGAATATAAGGAGGCAGACATTTTTCCCTCAGTCCTACCCCATACCCCAAATGTATTGAAAATGCATTCCAAGTTTCATACATATACAGTATCTTGAAAGTTTAAATACTTCGAAGAAATATACCCTTCACTCTGGTACCACAGATATACTTATCGCTGGGTCAGGAAAGGGAAATCAGATTTCTGTCCACTGTCTCTCCAGTAAGACACAAAGTAAATGCAGAGAAACCAGTTGTCTTCAGTAAAACCATCTTTGCAAGGTGTGGGATGTGAAAAAAACACTGCTTTAGCACATTTTATAAATTTTGGATGACAACCTTGTCACTGTATTTGTGAAACACTGCATTCAAGCAGCTGAACAGGATGAGGAAGACGAGCATCTTCCCAAGAACAGGTGGTGCCTCTGCTTATGTGTATTTCCATGAATGTGTTTTTAGCCAGGATACTGTCGGAGTCGGCAGTATTCAACTAAGTTGTATTTAGAACCTAAACTACTAAGCCTATTAAAAAAATATAGTTGGCAATAATTAGTCATCAGTTATTGGTATTGTGAAACATGCAATTCAAATGCCATTGTTTGTATCACCCATGACCTACAGAATTAGTGTACTAAGTATATAAGAAGGTATCATTTAGTTAGTAAGGTAGACTTATCACCTCAAATAGAAAATGAAATAAAACGAGAAAAGGAGAGAAGAGATATTGTAAAAGAATATGCTAGATTTATTAACTGCTAATCAAGTTTTGCAAGTCTTTAAGTTCTGCAGAGGAAGAGAAAAATAATCACTTATTAAAAGATGATTTTAAAATAAACCTCTATTGGGGCACCTGGGTGGCTCAGTCAGTTAAGCATCTGCATTCAGTTCAGGTCTTGATCCCAGGATCCAGGGATCTGGTTCCTCATTTAGCTCCCTGCTCAGTAGGGAGTCTGCTCCTCCTTCTCCCTCCACCCCTCCCCTGGCTTGTGCTCTCTCTCACCCACACTCTTTCTCAAATGAATAAATAAAATCTTTTTTTTTAAGATTTTATTTATTCATTCATGAGAGACATAGAGGGAGAGAGAGAGAGGCAGAGACATAGACAGAGGGAGAAGCAGGCTCCTCATAGGGAACCCGACATGGGACTCGATCTTGGGTCTCCAGGATCAGGCCTTTGGCCGAAGGCAGCGCTAAACCTCTGAGCTACCGGGGCTGCCCAAATAAAATCTTTTTTAAAAATTAAAAAAATAAAAGAAACCTCTATTAATCTTCATGTATCTTTGTAGGCAGGAGTAGCTGGGTATGCATTAAGATGAGTTGATAGGTGAGTTACATGTTAAACATAAGTGAAATGTATCCATTACCCTAGGTTTGGAGGAAAGTTCTTTTTTTGTCTAAAAAATTTCCAAGTCTTCTTATAACCCATACCTCAAATAATTATTTTTCTTAATTACAAAAGCAAGACATGTTTATTGGGGGGAATTGTGTAAAATAGAAAATAAGCATGTTAACAATTGTTGTACATGGGTTGTGGCTACACAGGTGTTCATTTTAGTAAATATTTTATATGTTTGAAAATATTCATAGATTGGAAAAGGTGAAAAAAGCACTTTTAGAAAAGAAAAGGCAGGGGATCCCTGGGTGGCTCAGTGGTTAAGCACCTGCCTTCAGCCCAGGGCATAGTCCTGGAGTCCCAGGATCGAGTCCCAGGTCGGGCTCCCTGCATGGAGCCTGCTTGTGTCTCTCCCTATGTCTCTGCCTCTCTCTCTCATGAATAAATAAAAAAATTAAAAATCTTTAAAAAAAAAAGAAAAGAAGAGGCATATTTAAAATACAAGTAAAAGATTTCCTGTAACTACTCCAAATTTACCCTTCAGGAATAGTTACCATATACAGCCCCATGCCTATCCTTTTCAGATTTTTTTTTCATATGTATATTACAGTTCTTCAATTGATAAAAACATGTAGTAGGGATATAGACAGACAAACAGGTGCATATACATAAAATTTCCTGTTTTAACATTTAACTACATAAACATAGACCTTTTCCCAAGTTAGCGTTTAGGCTTTATCTCCTTCTTAGCAGCCAGTGGTATTGATGTTATTCTTTTCTATGGACAACACAAAATGTATTGACTCATTCGTTATTAATGGAGGCTATTTTCCATATTTTACTCTTGCAAATAATACTGCAGTGAACAGTACTGAGCTCACATTTTTTCACATCTTTGTTGCTACCTTCAGATGTTAGACACCTGGAAATGCAAGTACAAGGTCCTAGGGTAGGCACATTTGCCATTTTGATAGAGATTACCAATTACAGATTTTTTTTTTGAAATACTGTAAAAAGCTTTTACTTACAGTGTGGCAGCCTCTCTGAGCCTTGGCCTCTAGCATTGGATAGAATGACTAAAATAAATATAGTATCATCAAAAGATGATATATAAGAAAACCAAAGAAGCTACTGATGTGTGTTCATATATCTATCTTATCCCAACAAAGCAAACTTAGAATTTCAGCATCTCAGAGAAATAAACTTGCTTTCTAGTACAAAGGTGTAAGGAAACATGTAGCTAATAGCATCATATAGTAATCCAGTCACCACCTTTCTCTGTGCCTACAAAATTCTTCCTCTCTGCGGCCTTTTGGTTGCCTCGTCAATTACCACCAGAAATGTTATTTTTTTCCTGTGAAATTCTTTCTTCTAGTATTTGCCCCTCCATCTCACATCCCTCTCTCTGCCCACCCCCACCAAACACACACACACACACACACACACACACACACACACCTTCAAACAAAAACAACAAAAAATTCTAGGATTTGTACTTGCACCTTTTAAGAAAAGAAATTTAAAAATTGATGATCAGATGTTACAACATAAAAGCCTCATTTTCATTCTGAGGATGACCTTAATATGTTTTGCCCTAAAGCATACATGGATGCTAGGTGATTGATGGGCTGTGGGAAACAGTAACAAACTGGCAAAAACTTGTCTAATCAGAAATAGCAGTATCAGCAGCAGAAATGTCTGCACAGCAGCTGAATGGGCTTTAAAAGCTTTTGAGGCATCTCTTCTGATCCATTAGTGCTATTAATTGGATCAATGCTAACAAAATCCATTTTTTATATATACTTATCTTCACCTTTTATACTGTAAGAAACTTACATATATGATCTTGCTTAGGAACACCATCTGTGTTCTTTATATTTAAAAAATCTTGGCTCATTGAATAGAAATAGTAAATCTCTGATATAAAGAAACATGGTTTGTTCAAATTCTGTATTCTGAGAAATCCTCCGTAAAAATGAGTCTTATTTATGCTCTCCAGTGCTTACCTGAAAATGTGAAAGATTGGAACATCTTCCCTTAATGATGATCCTGGTCATGGATTAAGTCAAATTGTCATTATTGTTCTGCCAAGTACCAATTAGATCTTATAAATCAATGTTCTCTTTTGCCTTTAATTCATTATTCATTTGTGAAACAAATTTAAATATTTCACTCAGGGTATTCTAAATAGTGCATAAATTATATTAAAATCTGACCAATAGTTTATAAGCTAAGTTTCTCTCTGTGACTGTTAACTTAGTTAAATATATTTTTATCAGAGCAACATCATTGATTTGATGAACAAATTATTTTCTCCCTGTTCCATGACCACAAATTGTTCTCTAGACTTTATCTCGCCTTTGTTTGGAAAGGAGAACCATGAAGAGAGTATTGTTGAATCATCACACATATATCCTAACAGAAAAAAATCATCTCGTAAATGTTCTACCACTATTAGTGACCTCAGCAGCTCTACTTAGCAAAATAATTATAAAGTGGTTATTGGCATTAAATGCAAGATGTTAACATTGCCAAAATAAAGCAAGTATTTGATAGACATTTCTCTGTAGATATTTGAAGATAATGTCAATTAGATTACTTAGTAAAAAAAGAACAATATTCAGAAGGCAAAAACATTGTAAATTGCAGATTTTTAAAAAATCTGCCAAATACTACTACAGTTTTTAACATTTTGAATGTATACCTTTAGTGTATCTTTAGTTACGTGTTCATGTAAACTCACAAAATGTTGACATGAGGCAACTGGTATGTATAGGAGCGCCTCTTCCCCCGTCCCCACCACTGAACAGGCTTGCCTTCAAATGAAGCTACTATTAACACTTAGTTTTCTCTAACTGAGGATGGTTTATGAGGATGGTTTATGATGGTTTACTATGAGCATAATAGCTCATCACATCTGTGTGTCAGAGCATAATACCCCAGACATTTTCACAGGCCCATACTTATGTACATGGCACCACTCTTCTCGAGCATTCAATGGTGTAAGAGGCAGTATGGCATAATGAAAAGTGGCCCAAATAAGAAGTGACAAGTTCTGGGATCAAATCCCCCATGTAGCCTTAGTTTTACTAATAGTGATGACCTTGATCCAGTCCTTTTCCCCTCTGGGCCTTTTTTTCCTGATTGATAAAATTAATATGGAAAGGGAGAGGAAACAAATGAACTTGCAGAGGGTATGTATGAGAGATGTATACATTGTCACTGCTCCCCCCCAGACAACACTTGATGTCTAGTCTGTTTACTTGTGGATACAAGCATGCTGTCACTCTCCACCTGCTTGGATTTTAATTTACCAACAGAAGGAACATTTTGCTCTTTTAAAAAAGATGCCGCAATTTTGTTAGCCATATGTGGCCTGCAAAGTTCTTTTCTTTGACTCCCACTGTATTTCAACAAAATTTTGAGGCAGCAGTGAAAACTGAGGAAATGTCACATCATACTCTGGGTTTGCAGTTTCTACTAAAATCGTGAGAAATACTTAAGTCTGATTCTGCAGTTCCACCTGGAAGATATCTCCTAAAGCTGAATAGCATGGCCCGTATAGAAGGTCTCCATAATCTACTGCAGCCCCAAACATGACCCTGACATTGAGAATGAATATCAGTTGCCATTCATCTCATGCTTACTTTTATTTTTAATATAATAGAGATTTTTTTTCTTGAGCTTCCTTGAAAATAGGGAAATGAAAGCCAGCCATAGAAGCCTGCCTGCTGCAAGGGAATGAGTATGAGCATGTCTGTTTGTGAAAGCCTTCACCATGCCCTGCCTGGTGTCTGTAATCATTTACCTTACCCACCTGCCTCTCTCAGCCCCTGAAGACTTTGCACCCTGGTTGAGAAGACCATAATCGCCATTCCAGAATTAAAACAGTAGAAAGATGCCAAAACCACTTAAGATTTTATTTACTAGGGAGGCCTAGGTGGCTCAGCTGTTTAGCAACTGCCTTCGGCCCAGGGCGTAATTCTGGAGTCCCAGGATCGAGTCCCACATCAGGCTCCCTGCATGGAGTCTGCTTCTCCCTCTGCCTCTGTCTCTGCCTCTCTCTTTGTGTCTCTCATGAATAAATAAAATCTTTTAAAAATATATTTTATTTACTAGATGGACTAATGTACAAAGTCATTTAACTTTTCTGGGCTTCAGAATCGTCCTGTATAAAACGGAAAGGCTGGACTAAGTAATCTCTAAGGCACCTCTCAGTTTAAATGCCTTTTAATTCTTAAAAGGAAGCTCTCGTGACATTACTATCATAAATATGTACCTACTAAAAGTAGCCATCATGGTTTTTCCTCCAACTTAACTGAGGCAGAGTTCAGTGACTATACCCATCCATTTTTCATGTTGACAGTATATATTGTAGATATCATAGCTTCAAAACAAAAGCACTGTTCAGATTCAACGTGTGTCTTTAAAATGCACTTATGGTGTCCATTTGTAGCTTTCAACTGATAAGGTCATGACCCTGGCAAGTCCTCATCAGCTGTGAGCTGCAATTCAAGTTCTTTGATACTGATAATAGCTAAAGTGCTAAAGCTCACTAAATGGAGAATCAAAGCAGATTCAAGGTATTACTAAAAGAAAGCTGAGTGCGTTCTCATAAATCCTGATATAATCTTGAATGGAAACAAATAAATGAGTTACAGGCCCCTCATCATAATTTCTGCTGGACTGACAGCCATTGCAAAGAAACTTTAAAAATATAAATGCCCGGTTCATACCCCCAGGACTCTAATTAACTGGTCTGGTGTGCAGCCAGGAAAAAAAAAAAAAAAGAGTGTTAAGGCACCTCAAATGATGCTAATGTAAAAACACTTGTCTAATAAAAATATTTGTATACTGTGAGCAATAGCCAGATTGCCCAGCCAAAATTGACAGTGATGTCAATTTCATAGTTTCCTTAGTGTCTACTTTTCCATTCAGAATCTAACATGCTTGATGATATCACATAAAATTGTTTCCAGGTTGGACAATGGAGAAGTTTGGGGAGAACTATTTAACAGTATTTTTTAGTAGCTCTTTGGTGATTATTTCCTGGTATGAGCTAGAGTTTCATGTTAGAGGAGTTTCATCCCAGATTTATTAAGTAGCATAACTTTTATGATGATGTTTGTTTCAAATTTGTGACATCGTACTTTTGCGCTAGCCAAAGAAAATAGTACCGAACTTAAATAATTCAAAAAGTTGATCATTCAACTGCATAGACTTTCTAGTTTATAGACAGTAAATTCTTCCTCCAGCTCGAAGAAAAGGTACAATAATGTTTAGAACCCTTACATGAGAACTGTGTCCAAGAGAGCCTTCTCTGTTCCCTATGTTTAGAAGTCCTATCTACCAGAAGTAGAAATGAGAGTTATAAAGAAGAAGGTGACTCCAGAAGTTACCTAGCTCAGCAGTTTTATTTTACAGATGAAAAATTGAGATTCTTGATAACAAGTGATTTGTCCTTATTAGTAGATGGCAAAACCAGAAGGAGAACTCCTATCCATATTCTAGTCTAGAATTCCTTCTCCTGTACCATCAGAATCCCACAAGTTCTCCTCCTCTGGAAACATCCATTCTGCCATTTTTACTTGTGCTAGAATTGTGATGCAACATGATACATATTGATTTGTCTAAAATAAGGATTCTTGAATGCTATGTTATCTTTGCATGTGATATATACATCCTGATTTAGAAGGTAATAAGTCAGTACAGGTTTACTTGGATCTCTGTATAATTAGCTTCCAAAGTAAATATGTTGATCACATCTTTGGTTGATTATTATGGTCTTGTACTGCTGTTATACTAATATTTTTCCCATCTCCAACTGGCTTTACTTTTTGCAGCTTTGAGCAGTAATTCAGTCCCCTACGCCTCCCTGATTGGCTCTGTGTCCTCCCTCTCTAGCCAAACCACCACTCAGTCCATATATGATAATAACTCTCTCCCACGATTCGCTCGAAAAGGTCTAAACATCTTTGTCTCTTTATTTTCTCTGTTAAAGCACTGTAATGGATGTCCACATCATTCCATTTCCATTACCAGATAAGCCTTGAGTCTCTTGTGCCTTTGCATCTTCATTCTTGCCATTGGGGATGCCTCATCTGGATAAGATCCCTTTAATTGTTAGACCACTGTCACCCACCTACTCCCTCTACAGAATGTAAATTAGTTCGATCCTACGATCTGTATGAAAAGTTTCAGAAATGGGCTTCAACATTTTTGGTCCAAATACATAATTATATCTGCAACAAAGAGGCACTACTTCTAAGCCAACTCATTTTTATGAGATCTTCCATCAAGATTTTAGTTGCCTGGAAGCTATAAACACTAAGACACCACTTATCATAGCACTGTGCTAAATAATTGTCTGGAAGAAGCAAAATAGTTTTTTACTTAACTTACCAGAACCATTGTTAAGTTGGCATTTGAGATCATGGAACTTACTGTGTGGCTTTCAATAAATTGCACAATTTCTAAAATGTCCACAAAGTAAGCACATGTCGAGTTGACTTGATGGTCACCATTGCAGAGCCTAATACCTTCCAGAGAGTCCCAGGACAGCAGAATGTAAATAAGACTTCCAGTTTGAGCTCCTCCCCCATTCTTTTTCAGCTTCAGAAGCTTCCCTGGGGGGCATGCTAGTTCAAGTTTTTCTAGCCAGCTGGAATTTGTATACATAAGACTTGAGTCATCGATGCTCTCTCATGATACTCTTAAAAAATTAATCACAAAGAAATAAAATGTAAATCACATGAAAAATGAGAAGACATTGGAAAGATACAGGAATTATCAAAATTAGTGGTGGATTATTTTTAACAGAATCTGTTAAATTAATATCACTTCAGCTGGCCGACTGAACTAAGACGTGCTGTCCCTGTCACTGCTTTCTTTCTTTTTCCATCTTCTTTCCCTCCTTATCCCTTCACCATCTGCTCACTCTCCTGCTTTCATTTCCCATTTGTGGACAAAGATGTTTACACCTGAAGTAGATTGTAGGTTCGCTAGGGGTTGAATAACGGGGATCTGGGGCAAATACTACAAAGCTGTTAGCATGGCCATTTCTAAATATCCAGGTGAAAGCTACAACCCCAACCTCTACAATCTGCTACTAGTGGAAACATTTTTGAAACTCAATAAGGTGTCTAATTTTGTCATCAGTGATGATCATTTATGAACTGTGGTGCATGTCATTCTTTGTGTCCATGTTTGCATGTGAATGTCAGTCGCCTCCAGGTTTGTGAAATATTAAAGCGATCTTAATCAAGTCACACAATGTCTAGTGAATCCTGTAAAAATGTGCAGCATTTTTATCAGTCCTTTAAAAAAAGAAGTATATCAGACTATCCATTTCATTTTTTTTTAACAAATCCGTCCTATTTTATTTTATTTACATCATCATTTCCTTTGCAGGTTCAGATGATTCCGGTTACCCTGGTAACCTTCATTCTTCAAGTTAGTTTTCCTTGATTATGCATAAGTCACTTTATGTTTCCTATCAAGCTACTACTCTTTCCCTTTTAGGCCTTCCTCAGTGTCTGTTTTCTTAGTTCACTTTACACCATTTAATTCCACACAATTTCCATTTCACACAGTGCAGGAGAAGGAGTTTGAAATGACATAACAGTCATTACTCAAAGCAGAAGTTGACATCAAGCCTGACTCAGTTTTCTCCGCTAGCTAACTGCATTGATTTGTAGCACAATAACGCTTTCTTTCACACTAGGAGTGTTAGTTTGGGGATTATGCTTGGTGACTTTTCATTTGGCTACAAAATTCATCCTTCCAGAGCATGTCCTGCTTTGAGTAACCAAACTATCTGCCTGCTTCCTCACATTAAACATCTTTACTACTCACATATTTTCAGGCCATTTCTAACTATAGTATTCTCTATATTTCGGAATAGTCACCATCGTTTTCATTTGTTTTCAAGTGTGTTTCTTCTTTCCTTTTAATAGGTATGGCTAGCCATCCTCCAATTCCTATCTTGGAGCTTGCAGATCACATTGAAAGGTTGAAAGCAAATGACAACTTGAAGTTTTCCCAGGAATATGAGGTATTTCAGTGCATTTGTACTTGGAAGTAATTTGAAGAGTTATCCTCCTTTTAAGACCATATTCTTAAAAACAAACTTCATTGGTGTTTTTTCTTTTAAATATGACTCCAAATTGGATATAAAAATTGATAGCAAATAGGCAACTAAAAAGTTTCTATACAATCAGTATAGTAGTTGCAGTTTTAGGATGTGTTGAATATATTATATTCAGTGTTACTTAATGAGGTTGATTTTTTTCTTTTCTGGTTTTATGTTCATAGGATATATTGAATTGATGAGCTTTCGTATACTAGATGGTTGCTAAATACACTAATTCATGGGCAGAAACCCCCCTGAAAGAGAGAGGACAGAGAACAAATTGATTTCTCTGCATCCTTCGTTTCCTTGACCCGAAAACCCTTTGATTATGTACACAGACATGTATATGTGCATGATTTTACCCTTTAGTCTTACAATAATGCTAGAGTTAATATTAAGATAGTAATATGTTCCTAGAAAGTTGCCTATTTTTGAAGCAATGATAAACTGAATAGTATCTTAAGTTCTGTGTGAATTCTTGATGAAAGTGAATGAATATATTTGTATATTTGTGTGTATTTGAATATTGTAGTATTTATCAAGCAGGAAGTTTTAAAATGGGATATTTCTGGTATTCCCCAGCAATAGGAATTCATACTGAAACCAAGTCATGAATTGACAACTAAATCATCATTATTCTTTTAGACCAAGTTTGACTTAGCATAAGATTAAAAGGTACAACTAGAGTCTTGTTGTTGTGCCAAACAACAAAAGGTTATTGGGTGCCTGAGAAGCCCAAATACTGCTGCAAAGAGTTGCTATTGATTTACTTAACAGAGAATCTTAAAACACATCCCTGTTACCCCTCTTGTTTCTGTTGTATCAATTTTTTTTTCCTCGAGTTTTTATTTAAATTCCAGTTAGTTAACATACAGTGTAATAATTGCTTTCAGGTATAGAACTTAGTGACTCATCACTTATACACAATACCCAGCGCTCATGATAACCTGTTGTATCAACTTTAAATGAGGCTGTTGGACTAGATGATCTCTCAGTTTCTACCAGTTCTAACATTCTTAAAGGATTCTTTTTTAAGATTATTTATTTATTTGAGAGAGAGAGAGAAAGAGACCACGAGTGCACCAGGGCATGTGCACAAGTGGGGGGAGGTGCAGCAGGAGAAAATCTTCAGGAAGACACCCTGCTGAGCAGGAGCCCATCACGAGGCTCCATCTCAGGACCCATGAGATCATGGCTTCAGCCGAAACCAAGCGTTGGATGCTTAACCCACTGAGCTACCCAGGTGCCCCCAGTTCTAATATTCTACCTTTTCAGTGAGAACCTTAAGAGGATCTCAATCTCAGGTGGCTAGATGGAGATCAAATTATGTGAAGATGCTCCACAAAAGAGAATCTCGAGCAATGGGGCCTGTGGCAGTCTGAATATGTGCATGGACTTTCTGACGTCTTCAAATCGTCAATTTTTCATTATTTTAAATTACTATGCTGGCTAAGTAAAATGTATTGATAGCCCCATGACCTCTACCCTTGAGAGCCAGAGAGCCTTTTGATTCAATTTGAATATACAGCATCTTTGTCAATCAAATATTCCATAGAATTTTAAAGGAGATTTTATTTTTCTGATTGGCTATGCCATGCTTTTCTTCATTTAGAGGAACAGTTGTAATTTTAGGAAACTCACATTGGATTGTGAATTGTGTTATTTTCTCAAATGGTCTGCTTCTTGTTCATTCTTTGTTCTTCTTCTTGGTTATAATGGCTATTTTTAAATTATGCAGTATTTTTAAAAACAGTTTCTGCAGGTTCTAGTTTGGGGCTTGAGGCTGAAAATTGAATTTTAACAAAGAAAACAATGCAGATGATAAATGCTACCTGGGGCAACATTAAAAACTCCTAGAAATCTTTTACCTTTCCAACCTGCTCTTTATTGTTAATCATGATTCTTCTTATTCTTTTGCTATGTGGTATTTTCTTCATGGCCCCATTTTAATACTTGATTTGAGATTATGAATGATATAATGAGTCACAAAAAATCAAAAATTGATATCTCAACCTATAAGTCAGTAATTCACTCTCTGTCAGTATAGCTTTAAGCCATTGATGATATTTGCATCACTCAAGAAATCCATTATATACATGAACAACAATAACCAGCCTTCTTTAAAAAGGAATTTCTCTGGAAATATTATATGTAAAGATACTGTAATGATACTCATTTAGCCTTTAGATCAGAAGTACTCCTTAAAAGTAGTTATGAACTGCATGCTGCCAATGTTCCCATTAAAAACTCCCCCAGTAGCCATTGACATGATAGCTCACACTGACTTTTCACCATTTATCATGACGATGGTCTGTGATTAAAGCTCCCTGGGCATGAATTGACTCTACTGTGCCTTAACAGCCATGAAGGAGATATTTAAGTGTTTTATTCATCTGTGATAATAGGATAAAGACCTCTATGTAATATTTTAGGCCACAGAGCAACACTTTGAAAAACAATTTTATTTTACTTGTTACCTTCCACATAAATTTAAATAGGTTTTTTTTTTACTACTTTTTAGTGAAGAAAATGGAAGAAAGGCAAAGCACATTACCTTCAAACATCTAATTATTTTGGCATAATCACTGTGAATTAATGATTACTCAGACTTCTCAAGAGGCATGAAACTAAATTTGTTACTTTAAGACTAAAGCAAAGGTTAAAGAAGTGGAGGCTGTTTGCACTGATTCTGAGGTCAGAATAGGAAGAAGTAGATTTAGATTGCCCAGCATTATTACGTCATGTGAGAACTTCTTTTATTGTAAAGAAAATTTGGCTTAAACACTGGACTTAATGACAGCTGGAAGAAGGAACCCGAGAAATTAGTAGCAAGAGCAACTGCACCTTGAAAATATTATAAGTATTTCTGGTTTTCATTCTGATATGGGACTGTAAAATTTTGCTAGAATTTAAGTAGCTAGAAGTTGAGGATGACATCCAAAATGCAAGGATTAAAGTTCTTCTAAAAGTTGGTATTTGTTACAGCCTTTGCATTAGCTAGTGAATCTATGGGCTAATTAAGAATATTATGTATATGTCTTACCAAATGAAGTCTTAGCTAATGCCTGTGAATCTTTGGAAGCCTAATTAAAACTTGAACTCCTGGTCCCAACAACAGAAATACTGATTCAGTAGGTTAGCCATGATAACCAGTAATGTCTGTTTTACTTATTTTTCCCCAGTTTCCTTGAAATATTATTGACAGTTAACATTGTTATTAGCTTGTGGTATACAATATAATAATTTGATACATGTGCATATATTACATAATGATTACCACAATTAGTTTAGTTAACATCTATCCCCTTACATAATTACAAACTTTTCTTATAGGAACTTTTAAGATCTACCTTCTTAAGCAACTTTAAAATATAAAATATTGTTAATAATCATCATGTTGTACATTACATTCCTAAGACTTATTTATCTTATAACCAGAAGTTCGTACCTTTTAACAACCTTTACCCTTTTACTGCTACCGTCTGTTCCACCCCAACCTCTGGCACCACTAATCTGTTCTCTATCTCTGTAAGTTTGTTTTTTTAAGGTTCCACATATAAGTGAGATCATACAGTGCTTATCTTTCTCTGTCTAGCTTATTTCATTTAATGTATTGCCTTCAAGGTCCACCCATGTTGTCACAAATGGCAATATTTCCTTTTTTATGAATTAATAATATCATATTTTATATATTTTCTTGATCCATTAATCCATCAATGGACACCTAAGTTGTTTCCATGTCTTGGCTATTGTAAATAATGCTGCAGTGGATATGGGGATACAGATACCTCTTCAATTTACATTCTCATCAACAGTGCATGAGGGTTTTCTTTTCTCCACATCCTTGCCAACATTTATTTTTTGCCTTTTTGATGTCAGTCATTCTAAGAGGTGTGAGGGGATACTTCATTGTACTTCGCATTTCCCTGATAATTAGTTATGCTGAGCACCTTTTCATTTACCTGTTGGCAATGTGTATGTCTTCTATGGAAAAATGTTCATTCAGATCCTTTGTCTATTTTTTTTAATTTATTTATTTATTTATTTATGATAGTCACAGAGAGAGAAGGAGAGAGAGGCAGAGACATAGGCAGAGGGAGAAGCAGGCTCCATGCACCGGGAGCCTGATGTGGGATTCGATCCCCAGTCTCCAGGATCGCGCCCTGGGCCAAAGGCAGGCGCCAAGCCGCTGCGCCACCCAGGGATCCCCAGATCCTTTGTCTATTTTTAATTGGCTTGGATTTTTTTTAATTTAGTTTTGCTTTTGTTTTTTGCTATTTTATGAGTTCTTTGTACATTTTGGGTAGTGGATTCTTATTAGATATATAATTTGTAAATCTTTTCTCCCAGGTAATGTCCATTTTAATAGAACAGTTCAGGTGATTTTGATGCAGGTGCTCTGAAGACCTTAATTTAAGAAACATCATTGGTGTAGGGTTGTATATTACAGAGCATCATCCTCCAGTCCTCATTTCACCATCCCCTGAGATGGCAAATAAACCAATGTATAAGATTCATTTGACACGCATCACAGCCAGCATTATCATTATCAGTATCATATACATAAATCCTATTTAGTAGACTGATTGTAAGTAACTATAGCTCCTACAGTTTGCCTAAGGGGGGAAAAAGAGAAATTTGCTTTACTTATTATGAATTATCCATTATAAATGTATTTATTATAAATTATCTATCTATTATAGAGCCAAATGCTAACAATATAGGTATGCTTCAAGAACTGTTGTCTGGATTTCCTGACATCCTCTTTGAAATTGTCAACTTTGTGTTTTTATCTGGACCAATTTCATTCTCCCTTTATATAGGCCAAATTATTTTGTTTATCCCACCCACATATAGAAAATGTGGCCTTTGAATACATTTCCAATAACAGAGCATCCCTCTGAAGAAAAGACCAAATTTTTCTTTTCAGTCAAATTCCAAATGCCAGAGAACAAACTCTGAACTCCAACTGACTCATTTTGTTATGGAGACACACATGAGGACATAGCTGCTAACAGTCCACCATACAGATCTTGCTCCTTCCTTGGGTTGGAAAGAGGGAAGTTACTATGGAAAGATGTTTGTGAGCTGGGAGAAAGAACCAATAATTATTCACCACACTACTACAGAAAAGCACTATGCTAAGTTCTGGGAGGAAAATAGAAGTGATAAGAAACCTTTACTTCCAGGAAAAATCGAATACATGCAGGCAAAATCAAATACATATGTGCAAAAATAACAAAAAGAACACCAAGTTGGTGATCCCAAATACTAATGGAATACTGTTGAGGCTTAGTAAAGGTCAGAGTGAGATGAGGAACTGGGAAGGGTATTGAAGAAAAGATGATACTAGTAGTATAACTAGGAAGAAAACGAGTGAAGAGCATTTTGTGTAGAGAAGGATCAAAGGCACATTCAAGGATGCTCTGTACTTTTATGTTCAAACATCACTGGGAGTTTGTTAGAAACATGGAATTTTAGGCACCGTCCCAAACCTACTGAATCAGAATCTTCACTTTAACAAGACACCCTGTGATCTGTTTGAAGGATAAGGTATATGTAGAGGTAGGGGGAGCTCTAAGGACACTTGCCATGATGGAGCACAGTGCTTCTAGTGAGAGCTGAGTGCAATGAAGTCAGGCAAGTAAAGAGGGCCAAGAACTGTAATGAGCTTTTATTGCCAGACTCACCATTGGCAAGGGTGGGGTCGATTAATGGTAGAAACAATATGAACATGGGCTTTGGACTCAGTCAAATTTGTAGCCTGTTTGGAACACTTGGTATGGCTGGGACCTTGTACAATTATATAACCCTATGAGTTTCTCATCTATAAAATGTGTTGCCATGAGAATTAGGGAATATGTATGCATATGTGCATGGATTTCAGGACACACATGCAGTGAGGTGTGTGTGTATGTGTGTGTGAGACAGAGAGAGTGTAAAATAAGGACCTCAATAATGGTAGCTGAGAGGTTGCACTGTTTTTACATAGCCAGTGAAAGATTTTGTAGAGAGTAATTTTATGTATTATTAATAAATGAATAGTATTAAGTATACTCTTTCATGGAACATATGTCAATGAAAAATTATAATAAAATATAATAAGTCCTATGCCAACAGTGTTTCAAAGTATGATGAGAACACAGAGCACACTTGCATGATGGTTTCTTGGAAAATTACTCCGTTATTGATGCATATAACAGATAAAAAGGAGAAACTGGAGACAAGAAGAACAATTAGGGAACTGGAAATCAAATCTTGCATATTCAGGTCACTTAAACATGCAAATAGCACTGTTAGTAGTGGAAATGCTCTCACTTCTGCACTTGGTGCCCTATCCTTTGTGTTGTGAGGAGTGAATGATGTGGAAACAGCCTTCTCTCTTAGTTATGTTGATAAGTCCCTTCTTTTCTATAAAGAGCTGGTTCACTGTTGACTGGTTGTATTCACTCCACCCCTGCTGGTCGAGACACCAATATGGAGGCATCCCAGTGGTCATTAGCAAGGAAAGTTACGAAGTCAGAGAAGCTGTGAAACCATCTCCCAATTTGGTCTTCACGTTGCAGTTCTCCATAGAAATAATGCCCAATACCCATACTGCACTTCAGGTACATTATAGATTTTATACCTGAGTTGAGATAATAACCTCCTTTTAAATATAGTTACACCACACACTTTCTTACAAGTTCCAAATAGCTGACTTACAAATAGACATAGTTATCCAATATCTAGTTTCAATTAGCCATCACTATTTCTTTCAGTAGTATTATCTTAAACATATATGTTAAAACTAGTCTGAAGAGCAGTCTTTTTGTTGGATCAAAGCAGAGTGAGAAACTGATTCTCAGAAGGCCTACCTTTGACCTATTTTGTTCTCACCACAAAATCCAGTTCCAACATCATTGCTGCCATCTGTGGGTGTATATTATCTTTTATCTCAGCACTCAAGTGTCCTCCAGCATTTAGTATCCAGATGGGCTGAGATTTTCTTCCTGTACTCATGGCAACACTCACATCTCCTGTCTGTGTGGATGATAATGAGCCTCTTATTTGAAACATTCCAGATATCGGCGTCCTGTCCTTCTGTTTTAATAACAGCATGTATGTGGCATCTTTGTCTAGAAGACTAAATGCTTCACAATACTCTAGTGAGACAGGTAACAGAAAAAGATACCTTATTTCTTTCATGAATAATGAAGTTCATCAGGACAGTGCCAAGACATATAGAGACCTTAGAAACTGTTGCTTGTGTCATCTTTTTAAGTGCTGAGAGCTGAAGTAGATAGAGAGCATGTGGTTGAAACCTTTCTATCTCAGATGTAAAGAAGAAGAGTTGAGAAAAGAGGGACTCACTCAAGGTCACACATGTACCTAGAACATATCTGAACCAGGCCACAAATTTATTCCTTCTGATTGTTAAAAGGACACTGTACCTTTAATCCACCTGCTCTAAAGACCTAAATATTTTACAGTTTGTTTCTTACTATGGCCTGACTTACAGAGTCCAGAAGCCTGTCTTCAAGTCTTCAACTAGATCAGTATTTATACTAAAAATCTCTATGAAAATGTCATAGGTATGCTGCATGCTTCCCTACAGTGGTTTTCCTGATACACTTCTTATGACATTTCTTTTCCTTATAGATCTTTTTTTTTCATTCCCAATGATAATATTAAATTTCTTTATAAAAGGACAAAATTGTCATCAAGACAATAATCACAAAAGAGAATATTGCTGTTTTCCCTAGGAATAGGCTCTTGGTATATTTGACCATGTGTTCTAGAGTGCATTTGTAGGCCTAAAGCCTTCATTATTAAATGTTTCATAAATCTCCAAGCCTTCATAATGCAAAAACACTTGCCATATCTACTTTCAATTAGTTTATAATTTATGTGTAAATTCACAAGAGTGAACATGCATTAGAGCACTACACAGACACAAATAAGTAACCAGACACACACACACACACACACACACACACACACACAACTTTTTCCTAGCTTTGAATGCACTGCAGCTTTCTGAAGTAAGAAAGTAGTAGATGACAGAGATCTATTTTCATTTATTATGCAAAGTTGAAGAGTAGAATAGACAAGGGAAAAGCCTTCATTTTTAGATATTACTGACACATGATCCACATGAGATAATTTTTTTAAAAATTTTGAGCAAATTATGGTAGTTTGTGTGATGGGATGAGAAAAAAAAATGACTTCATAAAATAAAAAGTAATAACAACCTTTTTTTTTTATACTGAATTGAATGAACCAACTTTCTTCGTGGGGAATGAATGGCTAAGTTTACTATTCCAAAGTGTATCTCCTGGTACTCTAGTATTGAGGGCTTCAGTGAGAAAGGCATTGCCTGCTCTCTTCCTTAAGTACATGCTTTAGATTGGGTCCAAACCCCTAGGCCTGCCATTCAGAGCCCTCTGCTCACTGAGCTAATGATGGGAATAGTGTGGCACAGTGGCTAAGTACACAGGTGCTAGAGTCAGGCTGCCTAAGGTTGGCCCCTGGATCAAGCTATGTGACCTTACATGAATAACTGAATAATCTCTATTTTACTCTTCATCTCTACAAAGAAAGTAATCATAGCACTTACCCCATATGTAATTAAAAATTGGTACATATGAAATATTCAGCACCGTCCCTGATACAAGTGCTTAGTAGTCTTTGTAGCTATTACATCGAATACATGCCATCACTTTTAAGACGCACATCAATTTCAGAGATATTAAAATATGAAAAAAATGTCTATTTTAGACTCTCTGAAACCCTGGCCTCCTCCTATCCCTGCCATTAGTCACATCCATAGGACTTGGTTGAATTCAGTAAAATAAACACTAAAGGAAGAAAAAAGAAAACATGCTAACTTAATGCTGTGTAATTAGCACTTACTATGGTTTTTTTTTTTTCTTTTATTCTGATCATTCCCTGTGTTAGAATATAAGCTGCTCCTGGTCAGGTGTTTATGCCTTCCTGGTGCACTATTGGCCACATGGTAACAAACCCACCACGGGGCATGCAGCAGGTGATTAACAAAAGTGTGTGTCTGGATCGATTTCTTGCTAAATTTACAGTTCACAGAAGCTCTTTGTTGTGATCACAATTGCTGGTACCAACAACAGGAGCAAAGAGAACAAAGAATGTCTTACTATAAAAAGAGCTACTTTTTCACTTGACATCTCCACCTGATTTATCAGCAGTGAAGCCTTATTTTCAGAACTTTTCTCTCGGAAAATAGACTTTTATTATCTTTAGAAAATACAGAAGTGAATACATTTTAATACAGGCCCCTCAGATTTAACTCAAAGTACCTACTGATTAAACTCCTGGTACAGTTTTTATAGTAAAGATGGGCCTACCAGTTGGCAATCTGAGAAGATGGGGTTTTTTTGGTTCATAGCTAAGAACCAGCCTCACCAAGTAAGATATGAATGTACAGAGAGTCCCTTCCCAGCTGGCTGCCATTCTGCATGTTGCAAACAAATCTAGTACAACACAAAGAAACAGCAGCTCACCTTGGAAGAAACACATCCCAAACCAGGGTGTGTATCTGTGTTTATAGTCTTTTATTATTTTTAAACTATATTTGTTAGAATTCACATTACAACCAAATTTTCAAGTTTCAAAGTTTATATTTATTTGAACTTTTAAGATATTCTTGTGCCTACTTTTTTTTTTAATCTCATTTTCCTTACCAATGTTAAACTCCCTATCTTTATACTTGAGCCTTTTTTTTTCTTCTAGGAAGCTTTCAACTTCAAAGAGACTGTAGCAAGGACTAAAAAAGAGAATGGTTTTTTGAGTTTTATTTTTTATTTTAAAATTGAGTTGGAATTGTAGGGCCAGAATGATGTGTGCATGTAGAGAGAAACAGTAGCAGATGCTGGGGAGAGTGTTGGAATTCAAGGAAAACAAGGCTCGTATTTGGACTCTGCCAATTAGTGGCTGTGCTGCTTGACCATGAACCAGTTACTTCACCTCTTGTGGCCTTAGTTCTGTCTTACTTATGATGAGAATATTAGCATCTACTCATAAGGTTGCTATGACGATGACTATATGTCAGACACCTGGCATCTTTGCCTTTCTGTACAAAGCAGGCACACAGGAAACAAGTGGCCCTCAGGACCGAGCTTTAAACTCATGACCTACCTGTAGTCATTTACTAACACTGCATTTTTTTTCCACAAGTTGTTTTGTTTGTATAGAAGTCTCTTCTTTTTCCAAAGAAGGGCTCTATGAAAGCAATTAGGAGAAGGTGAGCAGTGATTAAGTTGGAAGGTAGTTATGATGTCTACTAAGTTCTTTTAATATTTTGTATCTAATGGACTTTCTGGAAATCTGCATGAAGTACACAGGAAAACTCATTTTCACTGAGTAGTAGAACCTGCCTTGGGTCTCTACTGTGAATCTGAATGCCCCTAGACAAGCTGTTTAACTCCTCCTAACTCAGTTTCCTTATTTATAAGAGAAGCAGTTGGAATGCATTCATCTGTTTGATAAACATTAACTGGAAAGGAAGATAAAAAGTCAAGAAATAAGCTCTGCCCTGATTAAATCCATAATCTCTTAGGAAAAAACAGAGGAAAGAACCAGTATTTATAGGACATAGTGGGTGATAATGGGGAGGAAAAGTTTAAGAAGGGACAGTACTGAAGAGAGGTTTCCCAGAAAACAGTGAGTTGGACTCACTGAAGTTTGCTAAGATTGCAAGATCCCAGGCAGAGAGGGAGATGCACACACAAAAACATGGAGTTGAGAAGGACCATGGCTTATTCAGGGGTCCCCAGTGTATTCTGTGCCTGTCACTGCAACTTTGGGGTCATGCTGCTCAGAGGTAAGGCGGAAAAGGTGATTACACTCTTGAAAGGCTGTGACACCAACACTAAGAGGAGTCTGTATTGGGGGATCTCAAAAGTACTCTCAAGTCATGGAAATGATTTCCTGCCTCTCCTCCTAAAGCTGTAAGTACCCCCAGGGATCAGATAATGCATCTATTTCTATGACACTTGTGAGCACAGCTTCAGGGTGAATTGGAATAATGCTGCAGAAAGGGATTGGGGCAAGGAGAGCCTATTGCTGCACAACATAATAGGAATGTCTTTACTTACTTATGTATTTCTTTTTAGTTGTAAAAAATGTAGTGGTAGTATTATTTGCCATGATTTTTCTCCTGTGGCTAAACAGTTGGTCATGCTACATGAAAAATAATTGTTGGGCATGCCGCCATGTTGGGGAGTACAGAAAGGATAAGAGAAGGATGTAAGCATTAAGATATTACATGTACTTGTGGATTTAGCAATGCCTTGGAAAACATTGGTCTTTTGGCTTTAACTAAAAAGTTCAGGTGTACAGCATAATCAGAACTGTGTTATTTCTCATTTGCTGAGTACATTTCCCTTCTGGTGCACATGCATCTGTCATCCAAACTCTAGCCAGAGGCTCATGGAAATTCTTGATTGAGTGCATTCTTCCTCCCTCATCCATTCTTCCTCATCCCCTTCTTTCTCCACCTTCAACCTAGCCACCCTTTCCCTTTCCTATCCCCTCCCCCATCCCCTCTGTCTCCCTTTCTCCCTCCCCTCTGTCTCCCTTCCACACCTTCCCACTTTCCCCCTTTCTCATCCGCCCCCTCCACTCCTAACTGCAAAATACTCCTTCACACATTCTTCTTTAGTATTAAACTACGTAACATTGTAATATTATGGTGATAATATTACCTAGCTTTTCTGTAAGGCTTCATGGTCTAGAAAGAGCTTTGCAGAGATAATAATGATAGCAAATGTGTATGGCACTTGCTATGTGCTAAGCATCCTTCACAGCATGTTACAAATATTAACTCATACAGTCCTGTCGAGTAGGTACTATTAGTATCCTCGTGTTACAAGGGAAGGGAGTAAACTGAAACACAGGGAAGTTAAGTAACTTGTCTAAGGCCGTATGGCTGGTTGATGGCAGAACTGGAATATGAACCCAATGGCTTGGTGTCAGAGTCATGTTCTGACCACCGTAAATAATTCTCTTTGATGGTTCCTCCAACAACCATTTTCATTATGGTATTAAAATAAAAGACATTTTACCTCATTATCTATTAAGGTGATTGCATAAGATTCATGAGTATTTTTGATCCCAAATAAGACATATTGACCCAAATTTCTTATTGATACAATTATATTTTATTTTTGTTTTTCAATATCATGAACATTCTTTGAACAACAAAAAAGGACTTGGTTTCCTTTGGGTAAGAGCCTTTGTAATCCTCCTATCCCTTCCTTTTCTTTTTTATTTTATTATTTTTTTTAAATAAGCAAGTTTAAAAATTATGAAAGGTTACAGTTTGTACCTGAAAACAAAAAGCTAACATTATACTCTAATTGAAGAAATCATCAGTCCACCAAGTTAACTCTATAGATTTCCCTACATAGTAGTGACAATATTTGTTTTCTGATCTTGACCAATTCCCTAGGAAAATAAAGCAGAAGCAGATGTAGGAAGGATTAAAAGATATAAAGACCCAGTCTTAACTCTCTGAGAGAGTAGTTGGTATTGGCTTTTTCTTGTCTTGACATTTTAAACTATAACCAGAGTCTACTTACTTGCTTAAACCTGAAGATCAAAAGAAGTGATGACCTATGCTGGCAAAATGCCCTCCTCTATGCGTATCACCAAATTCCAACTTCATTTAGATAAGCCCCATGATAAAAGTAAAATTTGTTCACTATGATAAATTCAGCTTTGTAAATATATTAAAATTATATAAAATGTCATTTTGCCTTAAGATTTTTAAAACGTTATTTCATCTATGCAAAAACCCTCTTTCAAGTCTCTGCAACTTAATTTCATATAAAAGCTCCTAAATGATTTGAAAAGATAGAAGCTGTTACTTCACAATCAGAAGTTTGTCATATTTCAAAATGGCAGCAACATACAAACTCTTTGCCTACTTATATTTCTTTCTATTAGTTTCAGGGTCCATTGTTGTTGTTTTGTTTGTTTTAGCTCCAGCTTTGATTTCTGTGAAACTGAACAGTATGTCAAGTGGCTTATAACTTAATGAGCTGGATTCATGAGGCAGAAGGTTAGTGTTAGATGAGTGATTGCACTAGGTAACCTTTTCAGATTCTTTCTCTAAGCCTGGAATTCTGATTCTCTAATTATTATAAAACACAACTAAAAGTAGAGGTTATAAATATGATGTTTCAATGCCTGGTTTCCCTTTTTGCTTTCTTACTGTGGTGATGCCTCTATCCCCTCTTCCCAACCTTAAGCCCAGCCTCTTCTGTTGGTGTTCTCTAACTCGGGAATGGCAGCCATGGCTGAAATGATTGAGAAACTATAATTAGGATGGTTAATGAACAGTGAAATGCTGCCTCCCTTTGTATTAAGGCAGTTAGGGTACTACATTAGCAAAGGTAGGAGAACTCAGTCTCGTTTTCCCCCATGGTAATTAATTGACCTCCTTGTCATCAGTTGAGACATGAGAAGAATAAAAATTTTCAGCCTAAGTATTGGAGTTGGTGGGTGTTGCTGTGAACTTGGCATTGATTTCCTTATTTGTTCCTTTTCTATTCCTTGCATATTGATCCTCCCTGTCACAGCTCATGGATTCTCCCATTATCTTACAAAAAAAAAAAAAAAAACTGTCCTAAAGTTTCAGAGGTTTGGATTCAGTGTCATAAAGTTTCCACTGTGGAGCAATATTTGAGGATTCCTAAAATCTTTGAGTCTAGTCCACTCCTGTTATTTAGCAGAAGAGAAGACATTTTTTTTTCTGGGAAGTTAAGTGATGTGGCCGAACAAGATGTGGCTGAAATCATTCAGCCAGTTTCACATCTAACATTATACAGAAGCTGATGTTTTTTAGGCAGACTTCCTAGACAAAAACAAAGTGTTGAATAAAACGGAAGGTTTTCTGAAAATGAAACTGTAGTCATCTATGTCAAAGTTACGTTAATTAGAAACATCAAAGAAGTTTTGCTTCCTATATAAGAACCCAAATCATAAACAGTTCTAGAAATTTAGGTAACTATATCAATGATTGTGATTGATAAAAGGCAATTTTTTAAGGCAATTTTTATTTATTGAAAGGAACAATGGTTCATGGCAAAAAAAATTATGTGATATATTTCCATGTATTTTCTTTATCATGCTATTCAGAAACAATTCATGTATTATAAAGTTCATGGTTTTAAGTTATACAATTCAGTGGATATACTTTGTATTTGAATATTAAATGGATATTTTATAAGGACTCAGGAGACCAATAGGTGTTTTCCCCCTACATTTTGGTGAAGATTTGTATTTCTTTTGTTTGCATTGTTTTTAAAGAACTTATGAAAGGAACTAATGACACTGGGGAATTGTTTGGAGACAGAAGTGTCAGAATCCGGGGATAGCTTGAGTATGGAAGGCCAAAATTAAGAAGAGACAGGTGCCAGATTTGATTTGCTTTTTGCTGTACTTGAATCCTTGATACTACAAAGGATTGCAGTCTTTATTGTTTTACTTGTGAATCTTCCACTATAATAATCAAAATTTCTTTAGGGCAAGGAATGTATCATTTTTATTGGGGTATCCTTGTGACTAGCATGCGAAATATTTCTCAAATGAATGTAGGAATAAGTTTCAAAAATGAAACAAGAACCTGGCTTACTCTTTGCATCTCCCTCTTCCCAAGCAAAAAAAAAAAAAAAAAAAAAAAAAAGACATCATTTATCAACCTATGAATAAAGGTGCTTCAATAGGTCATAATATTACTGTACTGCAGCAGAGAGCATGTGAGAAAAGAGGTTCTATGGGCACAGGGAAATGACAGCTTGATGGGCAGTGGTTCCCCATCTGGACAGGGAATCCATCTTTGGCTTTCCTTGGCGGGCCTCCCTTGGAAGGATATCATTAGAATGGTACAGGAGATCAAGCTTCCTGACAAGGATTCTGTGCGCAGATGGGGAAGCTGTTCACTCCCCTGCCTGAAACGAAGGAGTGGAAGAATGAATGCTGGTTGCAAAACTCACTTTTCCTATACTCACAGTCTATGAAGAAAAATGATCTTAGAGTATTCATATCTCAGAGTTAACATGAAGGGGAAGAAAAGTCACCTTTCCTCAACACTAAAGATTTAGCAATTTTTACAAAGACTAGTAGTTTCAGTATTTATCTCTCTGCAGTTTTATTATTAAAATATTTGCATGAAAAGAACATCTTTGCTTCCTCAAGACTTACTCTGTTCTTGCTACTCATTTGCTCTTAAAAAAAGAATGTAATCTTATTGCTTTTGATCTGTAATCATTCCACAGCAACCAATTGTGAAGCCATAGACCAAGGATTATAATTTTCATTAGAGAATGAACAAATGTATCCCACAAGACAATGCCGCTCATTTCTTCCAAATATCCCTGAACACAATGGAAAGCCAATTCTAAAAATACTGGCTACTTCTAAAAAATTTTTTTGTGAGAACATGAATGTCTGCTTCTTTAGAGGTCTCTTTTCTTTCCCAGCTTTCATCTGGGAAATTCTGTTCATCTCATGCAACAAACCTTTACTGAGTTCTTACTATGTGCCAGGTACTTTGCTCTGTGTTGGGGGAGTAACAAAGATGAATAATACGTGATCCTTTCTCTTGAACTCTGAGCCTCAAAGTTCCTTCAGTTTTTTAGCTAAACGGTAGGCTAAAGCTGTAATAACTGGATCTTGTAAGCCTTTCCGTATCATACAGCTATAAGTTCTCCTCCAGTGTAATGCAATTTGGATTTTAGTCTGTATTAGTTATATTCACCATGAAGAGCTTTTTTTGGTTTTCTAATATTCAATAAATTCAGTGATTTAGAAGTCAAGGTAGAGTGCTAGCAGCTAAAATCTGTTCTTCAAAGTGTAAATTTGCTAATTTCCTCGACAGAGAAAGAAATCCTTAAAACGTATATGTTTTTTGGACTCATTCTAGAGGAAACTCATATTTTTCTTTCTCATAACCTGAATGTATGTTAAGATTAAGGGAACAACATTTGTTCTTTATTATGTTTCTGTGGCAAAACTTCTGAATGTTTCACTAGGCTGTGGAAGTAATTATCAAGCTATTTTGTGTTATAATTTCAACCAAAATTTTCTATCTGGTTGAAATATGTACCTCCAGGAAGAAATATGAGATCCTCAAATATTATACTGATTTCTTTCAATTATAAATTATTGGTTAAGGTAATCTACTTGTATTTTAATATTTATATTGATGAAAGAAGTTTATTAGAACACATTTTTATATTTATTACTTTACCCATATTGCTCTTTATAAGATTGGCCTCCTTGTATTTTGTTCGCTATCTCATTAAATTATCAAAGTATGCCCTCAAATTGGAATAATATAAGATTTATGCTGTATAAAAAAAAGCAGAACTATAATCTAATGATTATTCTTAATCATTTAACAAAAGATATTTTAAATGAACTCAAATATATTTCTTTTCCAGAATAAAATTCCATTTACTTTTGTTGTTTTCAATTTTGAAAAAAGAGAGTCATTTTTATATAACATTACTTGTAAATGGACATATACAGATCCCCTAGTAAGGGTATGTCAATTCAAATTTTTCCAACATTGGCTCTGAGAAGAAATATTTTTTTAAAGATTTTATTTATTCATGAGAGACAGAGAGAGCAAGAGAGAGAGAGAGAGAAGCAGGCTCCATGCAAGGAGCCGGATGTGGGACTCGATCCTGGGACTCCAGGACCACACCCTGGGCCAAAGGCAGGAGCTAAACCACTGAGCCACCCAGGAATTCCCGAGAAGGAATATTTTTATTCTTCTAACATACTCTAGGCCTTAATCAATTTGTGAAAATGTAACGAACTATAGCTTAGCCACTATATGTAGCTTAGCCACAGATATTTTCAGTGGTCTTGATAATCAATATAAATTATAGTAAAGCCAATAAATTTATAGCATTATTGGGGAAGATAATCTGAGGAATGCATCAGTATGTTATCATTAGGTTCAAAATTTTACATATACTTTAAGATTCAGCATTAATAATCAGGGGGTGAAAGTATAATTACAAAAGAGATGAGTTTCCCAATTTTAAAAGACTTTCATGGAAAACAAGGCAAAAATCAGAAACTATTAAAATAAGATATATATATATATTATACATATATACATAATATATATATATATTATACATATATACATAATATATATATATATATCACTTGCACCTGGACTGGGCTAGCCATTTTATAGACTACAAAGATACATAGTAGACTATATTTTGTTTAAGAACTTCTAATAGAGTTGGGGAATTAAGGAATTATCAAATGAAAAAAAAGTTATGATGATTTTAAATAACTTTAAAGGAAGAAATGTTAAAAGACTAAACCTAACTGTGAAATGGATGGTCCACACTCTGCTGTATGGTGGCAGGTACAGAAGAAAGTGTATAAGAGAGTTCTGTAAGTAGGAGTGCATTAGAACAATGGAATTTGAGCTAAACTGTGAAAGAAAGGTAGGATTTGGAAAAACAGAAAGGATAAGAAAGTTCTCTCCAGACAAGAGGTATTCCAGTGTGAAAAAGTCAAAATTGAGAACCTCTGACTTAACAGATTAAAAGAGAGCCAAGGGCAGGGTACCTGGGTGGCTCACTTGGTTAAATGTTGATGCTTGATTTCAGGTCAGGCCATGATCTCAGTGTTCTGAGATCTCAGTGTTCTGAGATGATGAGATCGAACCCCACATTGGGCTCTGAGCTCAGGTGGAATCTGCTTGAGATTCTCTCTCTCCCTTCCTTCTGCTCTTCCCCTTCCTCATGCTCTCTCTCTAAATAAATAGATCAAATCCAAAACCAAACAAAAAACAAAAGGAGAGGAGCCCAGGGCTGGAATTTAGGAATACTTGCCAGGACTGACTATAAGCCAGCCATCTTATATTGAGGTGGTATGCTCATGGAAGAAGACAATCTGACAACCTCTGATTTCAGACAACTTTAAGTCAGTACAGAAATTGAGGTAATATAAACAAATACGAGACAAATGTAGAAAGTGCTGTGGGCATTCCAAATCTCATTACTCCAAAATTTCGGTGAGTTATTTCAAAGAGAACTCCAGTGATTCTCTCAAGTTTCAATGTTCACAAACACCTATGTGTTTGGATTACAGTTACTGTTTCTACTTGTCTTTGGGCACATAAACTGACAATTGTGAGCTTTCTGCTGTATTTTGTTTAATGCCAACTGAATCCCCTTAGTATAAATAGGCCTACTTCACTGGCAAACTACATTTTGAGCATGTAGGTCTCTCACAATAGTGAACAGAATACTTGAGATGAGGCTGGAAATACAGGATGACAACTGCCATAATTTTGTTATGTTCAGATTCAGTAAACTATAGTTATGTGGTGAAGCAATTCAGCTCTTTGTTAATGACAGATTTATTGAAGACAAGCTTTCAGAAGGATTGTACTAGAAATCCTATTAAAGTGCCATCCATTAAACCATTAGAATAGTCATTAAAACTGTTAGTGCGGACTTGTTATTCATGAGTTATTGGTCTCTCACCATTCTCAGTGGTTTCTGTCAATACTACTCTACTGTTTGCTCCATTGTGGTTCTTGTTCCAAGAAATGAATGCGTATCAGCTTTCTCTTTTTTCCTGCAAAATTGGTGGGGTGGAGGTAGGAGAGAGGGAGTATGGTTGGGAGGCTGGAAATGAGAGAGATTAAAATCCCTGTCCTAATTGTTCCCGGTTATATAAAGATTATACTTAAAACCCCACTCTTTTTATTTTGATAAGAATCATGTTAAAATCTAACCATACAGAAAGCTATAGCTTGGCTTTCATTTTCAAAAAAAAAAAATTGGAAGTGGAAAGTACTATGGGATTAATGTATCATTAAACCAAACTGACAGACATCTGGTCTTAATTGATTTTCCTTTCTGTTCACAGTTTTGAAATAAGGAATTAAACTTTATAAAAGTGAATTTAAAATCACAACTTAATATACATGCATTAGAGTGTAGTAGTTAAGAGCTCAGCCTCCAAAGTCTGAAAACTCTGGATTCACATCCCCGTTCCACTGCTTAATAGACTAACAGGGTGATTTGTGGAAAGTGTCTTAACTCATCTAGGCCTTTATTTGTAATATGGAGATAAGAGTATCTACCTAAATTTGTTTTAAGGATCACTGTACATGAGACTCAGTGCATAATGATGGTGTACTCATCATTATCATCATCATTATCATAGAAATCAGAAGTAATTTAACCTGATTACTTCTCAGTACCATTCTTTGATGAGGTTAGAGAGAGACAATCTAATTTAGTGTTGGCTCTTTCAATATTTTTTCTGGTCATAAATCTACACTGAGCTTTTTCTCTAGATTACCAGAGAAACCAGCTGAAAACCTTGACATAAGTTGAGTCATGCAGGCTTATCTTTCAGAGTATTGAGTCCTATAATCTGCTCCCTCTGCACCTAACAGGACAAGACAAATGTGCAGTTGTGAAGTGTCTTGCAACTCCCATTTGCCCTCATTTTTGGAAAATACTACAATGTTTACAAACTGAAAACTTAAAGAACACAGATAACAAGTATAAAATATTAAAATGGTTATTGCTAAAAGGTAAATTAAAGAGCTCAGTCAGTAGAACATGCAACTCTTGATCTCACGGTTATAAGTTTGAGCCTCAATGTCTTTGTAGAGATTACTTTAAAAATATTTTAAAAATAGATAAACTGAGCCGTATTAAACATTTTAAGAGTTTATTTGAGCAAAAATTCATTCAAATTGGGCAGTCCCAAACCAGAAGTGTTTAGAAGCACTCCACTAACAGGAGCCAGGGCAAAAACTCATATAAAATAAGTATGAAAGCAAAGAAGAGGAGTTATTGATTGGTTATAGCTTAAAGCAGAGGAATTATTGATTGGTTATAGCTTAAAGCCCACTTGGCTAGTTATGATTGATTATCCTTAATGTTTTGATTTTGTAATCTTAAGGCATTTACAGACTTAGATTTTGGTTTGCTTCCATAGACCACCACAGCATTAGAGCCCCCTCGGTCTAATGCCTTCTTGTTTAATTAATTTAACATTATCAATCTCTGCATCTGAGAGATAAATGCCAGTAGCATTGATACATAACATTCTAGGTTTATGTATGTGTGTGTGTATATATATGTTATATATATGTATATATATGTATATCTGTAAATGTCTAGATATACATATATAATGTATATATATATATACACATATTTTAAATAATGCTGTTTTATTTCTTTTTTCCTTAACAGTAAAAGTGAATGTCTTTATGTCAGTGGATACACATTTTAAATAGTTTCATAGGTTTTTCATACTCTAAGTCATTTAACCAGTCTCCTATAATAATAAGGTTATTTCCTTTTATTCCCCCTACTATTGTAATGGTTCTATAATGGCTGCTCTATACATTTATTTGTCCAGGAGAAACACATATCTTTCACTTTCAAGGCTTTTAGGCAGAGTTTAGTGCCTGACAGAATGGCCAAAATCTAATTCTAGGAGATGATGAATTTGAAGAAGGCGCATGGTGGGACAATGGGGAAGGCAAAGAGATCATTAGCCAGGCCTCCAGACCATGAAAGTACTTTGAGATGGTCACTTAAATACAGGGCCTGCTTACCTATGTAAACTTGAGGGATAATTGGGTTCCAAAGACCTCACTTCCACTAGGTGTGTGATGTCAGTAGCTATGTCGTCAGGCTGTGATGACTAGATGCTACCATCTTTCTGAGAGGATCAGGTAATCATGCTCATCATCCTTTCTTATCCTCCATTTTCTATGTGTCTATGAGTTATATCATCTCCTCTTGACTGACCTAGCTTTTGTTTAGGTATATCAATGCAGGCATATTGTTAAAAGATATGTTAATATATGTCCTAACACTTTAGAACATATTATACTTCAAGACATATTTGATGATTGAATTGTGTAATTCTCAAGCAATAGAATAAATGTATGGTTCCATTTCCAGAGCATTAAAAAAGGAAAGAAATTATGACATAATTCTACCTAATATTTTAATAATAATTTTAAAATATAAAATATTAGACAAAAGATTATTTTTTTAAGATTTTATTTATTTATTCATGAGAGACACAGAGAGAGAGAGAAACAGAGAGGCAGAGACACAGGCACAGGGAGAAGCAGGCTCCATGCAGGGAATCCCGACACAGGACTCGATCCCGGGTCTCCAGGATCATGCCCTGGGCCAAAGGCAAGCACTAAACCGCTGAGCCACCCAGGGATTCCCCAAGATTAATTTTTTTCTGTAGAATTATCAATGTACAAAATCAGTTGTTCAACTTTGTTCGTTTTGTACACAATTGAAAACACATCCAACCAGCTTCTGAACCACCACATTCTTTCCAGCCTCCACACTGCCCCAGAAAAAGGGGAAAAAAAAAAATATATATATATATATATATAATGTAAATAGACTAAATTGCTAGTTTTGTAGAGAACAGGGTAGATGTTTGATAAGAGTCACATGTCCCATTCTCTTCCTTTCTCTGTCTTCTGTGCGGCTCCTGGGAAAAGTTGAACAAGGTGAAACAATGTATCAGGCCAACCACTTTCTCTTGTTCTGGCTTTATTCCACATACAGCATCAGAGTAGATAAGTGGAGGCAGGTGTTGTTCTGCAGAAATTGCTACCTTTACTCTTCCCCACCCACCTGTCCATGTGGTAGAGTTTGTAAGTGAACTTAGTATTTGTCTGTCTCTCTTGCTTTCTTTCTACATATACATACTCACTTGGCTATGATGGTTTAGATACTCAATCATGAAGCACACTTGGATCCCAAGATATAGATAAGGATACAAGGAAGTTAAGATGTACTCTAACCTTATAATTTATTGCCCTAATTGGGACACTTTGAAAAATGGTGCTTTGTAATAAAACTAGGACAAAGTGTAAACTGGGATATAAGGCCCTTTCTAACTTAAACCTTATGCCAGAGCTGAATCCTGGGCTTTTTATTCTTCTATCTGGTCAGGACTTTCCTGTTCTCCTCGTAAAGGCCAACAAGTGGCCTTGAGAGCTCTGAGGAGCACATTTGTTAAAACAAACACCTCACTCCCTGCACAAAATGAAGGAGAAACCCATTGTATTAAAACTGTTAATTGTATTCACACATTGATAGTATGTCCAGAAAATTTGGTGGTATGATGTATATAGGATTGTTTCCTGGCAAGCGGCCCCTATGTGATACTTCAGAATAGTGAGTGTATATATAAAAATTGGAAATCATGGCATGGAAGGCTATTATACCTGTCCACTTAGAAAGAATTTTGAAGGTGCCAAAGTCCAAGATGGCTCTTATCATGAATCAGGTTATGGACAAATCTGAGCCTGGAAGCCATTCTATTTAAAAAGACTTTATATATTTCTGGTCTGTTCCAATGTATGTTTACTTAATAGTCACATGTTCAGCAGGGAAATTTATTTAACTATTTCTAAGATTCTGTGGTAAAAGTCACTATTGCCATATATCCTGCCTATATAATGCATTTCAGTTATTCATTCTATAAATACATTTTAAAATCAACTGTATGCTAAACACTGAGTATACAACACCAGGTGAATTATAACCCCTCTGGCGATATCCTCAAGTGATTCCATTTTTTTTTTCAAAAGGTCAAGTATATAAAATGTATGGACAATTTTTCATATGTATGGACTTTTTTCTAATATATTTTATCTGGAACGTCTTTAACTTTACATTATAAAGCCAATATACATTTTAAATGAAACAAATTAATCTCTGAGACTGATCCTTTAGTTTAGAAATAAACTCTAAAATTCCAGTTTGTGTTAATTTGTTTTAGCCTTTCTAGTTTGCTTGTCATATGTAACATCAAAGAAAGTAAGCACAACACTTTCGGGTATAAATACTTTCTAAGCTACTTGAACACCATGAGTATAAGTAGTAATGATCAACCTGTGTGTTTTTAATTAGAAGCCTATATTTAATATAATATACTGTGTCCTTTCCTGTAAGGAGTAATGATATAAACACACACACAGGTTGAGGGTAAAACAAACTGAAGGTGTCATGTTTTTTTCATTTCATTTCAGATGTAAAATTTTTATTCTTTGAACCAGGAAATAAGATGTGAAAGGCATTGATTGAACATTAACAAATGTTTATTCATATTTAAGTTTGGAAACTCATCTATTTTTCCTCTCCCATCTAAAAATAAATATGGAAGAGTTAACAAATTTTTAATTAAACAGCAAGCAAGATAATACTGAAAGCCTTAAATATGTATGTGTACACTATGCAGAGTAAAATGAGGGAAAAGTTAGTGTTGTAAATTAGGTTAAAAATCTGTATAGTTGATAAAGAAGAATTAATGTTACCACTAAAACTCAACTGATCAAACAAAAACATGATGCCCAAAAAACAAGATGATTATTTATCTTCCCTATTTTCCTTATATTGTTGTTTATGTTTATAATAGAAGGCACAAGACAATTACAAAGCCACTCTAACCATTATCAATTGTTTTTTTTTTTTTTTTTTTTTAAAGATTTATTTATTTTAGAGAGTGAGAGAGTGCAGGCACGCTTGGTAGGGGGCGCCCAAGGGAGAAAGAAACTGAAGCAGATGCCAGGCTAAGCGCAGAGCCCTATGTGGGGCCTAAGCTGACAACCCCGAGATCAGAACCTGAGCTCACACCAAGAGTCAGATGCTTAACTGAGTGTGCCAGCCAGGTACCCCAGTTAGTTTTTCTTCTGAATCTACTTTTACACTGTATTTCTGATCAGCTCAAATTAAATAAAACACTAAGAAATACATGTGATTATTTGTGTTTTGTTTTTGTTGTTTGTTTGTTGTTATTACCTGCCTCAGATAAGTAAATCCGTTTCCAAACTATGTAGACGGACATGTTGTTACGTAGCAAATGGGAGGGCAGAGGTGGATTTCTTTGCCTAGATTAACTGGGCTATTGTGTCTGTTTTATGCTTTATTGTGGAAAGAGATCTTTTTAGCATAAGGGAGAAAGTGGATATTCCTTGGAAACTGAGATTGCCTTAAATCAGGGTCTTCTCACACAAGTCAATAGATGGAGGCAGGAAAAGGAAAACATCCACCATTCTTTCACCGAGAACTTTTCATCAGGTTTTTTACTTGTATTATTTTACTTAATATTTTCAGTCTATACAAATGTGGCAGCATTTACAGAGTGGTGAAGAATTAGTGCATTCATCTTGTTAATTTGGTGCCAGAATCTAGTGCCCTGTTATTTGCAGAAAAGAAAGGATGCCACTGTGAATTTATTCAGTTTAGTGCTGCACATAGGTTGCAATCAATAGATAATTTTATTTGTTACCTATACACAGTTCTTTTTATAAACACTGTAATTACTTTCTATCAATTCAATCAACTTTATCTCTTTAATCAGAGCAGTTTAATAAAATTTTAATAACATTTTCTTGCCCCAAACTGTCTGGAAAATTTTTAATTCTTTTCACTTTTCCGAGTAACATCAAAAATCCTAGTCTGTGAATTGTATTTGTAAAAATGATTACTATGAAGCTCTAGTTTTTAGGAACATCAACTATAATTCTGTCCATTGCTTTCTTATTACTCGCTTTAATTTGATATAGGAGATAAATAGCTAAAAACTAAAACATTATGATTAAATATATCACTACCTTCATTCTTCTAGAACATTGCCTTTGGTAACTAGGAGTTTTTCTTTTCTGCATTCAGTACTATCTAGGAAAATGTTAAGGCACATTTAAAAAGAGAGTATATGGGGACTCCCGGGTGGCTCAGTGGCTTAGCGCCTGCCTTCGGCCCAGGGCGTGATACTGGAGTCCTGGAATCGAGTCCCATGTCAGGCTTCTGCATGGAGCCTGCTTCTCCCTGTGCCTGTGTCTCTGCCTCTCTCTCTCTCTCTCTCTCTCTCTCTGGGTCTCTAATGAATAAATAAATTAAAATCTTTAAAAAAAGTATAATAAAAATCTGGCCTTTTAAATCTTCAGATCTTTAAGTTATGTGTTCTCTTCTGAACTCTCATTTGAAAAGATCTGTCAAAAATAGTCTTTTTCCCAGTCATACACAGAAAGTAGTAAAATAACTTAACCTGCATTCCAGAGATCACATACCATCATCCTATTGGATTGAAAAAGAATCTAGTGTTTGTTGTTGTTGTTGCATTATTTTTTTTGTCATTTTGAATTTATGGTAAATAAGGACAAAGTTAAGTATACTTCTAGGAGTAAATGGAATTCTCAAAGAAATAAGCTAACTCTTCCTCATCCTTAGTGCTAAGATATAATTTAGGGAAAAAAATGTTCATCAGATGCTTGCCTCTAATATTTACTCACTTTATATGGCTGAATGGCTTACAATGAGTATAGTGTCTCTTTGCTTCTCTACATGTCAGTTCTAATGTAAATAAAGAAATTATTACTTCAGGTACTTTTCTATAAGTATTTGTTACATAATATGTGATAATTGGGATTGCAAATCAAACCACAAGACAACTGATAAGTTGATACAATTTTATCACTTATTTGAGGAAAAAAATTTTAACTGTACATAAAAATACCTGATTGAAATATTATTAATGCCTTTACAAGTGTACATTTATAAACTGTTCACCTTTCCACTTATAGATGGAGAACTCCCATATGCATTCATAAGTTAACATTGAGACATTTGAAAAGCCCCTGTTAAATCCTTCAGATTCTAATTGTGGTCCAGATCAAAGATGCTTTTATAGGAAAAGACTTAAGAAGTTTTGATAACTAATTGGATAAAGGAGAAAAGAGAAGATGAGGGCACCAACCTGACACTGGAAAGACATTATAGAAAAAAAGGAACAGAACAAACAGACTGAAAGCTAACCATGGGCAAAGAGAAAGCCAGAACGAGACTCAGAGGCTCTGACCTGCAGACTTTGCTCATGATCACACTTTCCACTCCCTCCTCACATTCCCCTTTTTAAAGCATCATTGGATTCAACTAAACTCATGTTCTTCTCTTTGAAGAAAGTACTCATTATGCCAATTGCAGGCCTTTGCTAATTTTGCAAAATATAGCCCTTCTCAACTAAGCAAACGTGGGGCTTTTTCAAATGGATACATATTAATTTACCATTTTCAATCTTGAAGAGAGAAAGAATATGAATGAATGAGATTTTTTAAAGACTTCACTGCAGAAATACAGTCAATGGCAAATTGCTCTTCAAAACCTCAAAAAGGGCTTGAAAATATGTGGGTGCACACTAAGGACTAAATGAACCTACTGATTAGGAACTCTGGAAGGATAGTATTCCTCTGGAGGTTAAGGTCATGGAAAGTTCAGTTCCCTGTAAAGAGACTGGTTAGTCTGACCCATAGTTTGCCCCGTCAAGTAGCTGGTCTATTCCTTCTATATAATTAAATTTTTGTTAGTTGTTTTAAAACACACAAAAACAGGATGTATCTTTTTTGTGGTTTTTCTTTGATGAGTTTCTAAAGGGAATAGTTTGAGGTTTTTCTCTTGATGGGACACAGAACAGCTAGTATTGTAGGGAGTTTGCACATGTGAATTATATTTTTGTTCTTGGTAGAGACGTTGAAATTTTACAGGGCCATATTTAAAGGACTTTGCTTTAAGTTGATGACTTTAGCTTTATCAAAAAAGGTCACTCTGGATGCCATTATGCTCAGTGACTGTAATGTGATGTGCAAATTTATGAGTACTCTCTTGTTTTGAGTTTGGAATTATAAATATAGATTAGAAGCCCCATAAAGATTTTTGCTTCCAAACCTCTCATTGTGTTTCAAGAGAATAATTAAAAAACAATCAAGAAATCTTCTCAAACTTGGCCAGGGAAAAAGCATAATATGGCAACCAGACATTCAGATGGGGTCCAGAATACGAGGTCCCCCAGTGGAGCTTACGAGCTGTTTGACCCTGAGAAAGTTATTTCATTTCTCTGCATTTCAGTTTCTTCATTTGCAAAATGGTGATAGTAATACTACTTCTAGGCTCTTTGTGAAGATAAAATTGCTTAACATATGTGAAGCACAAAGAAAACACAGTAAATGTGATATAAGTGTTATTATAACTATTGGATATAAAATATATTTTAAATCTGGCTTTTTATCAAGAATATAGTGCAAAATTATAAATCCATCAGTTATATGTAACTTATTTTTCCACTTACCTATTTTTTTCCACTTAACCTATTTTAAGACAAAGTTCTAGTTGGTTAAAAAAAATTAGAACTTTCAGACCATCAAGTAAATGACTACATAAATGCATAGTATTTGATATTACCAGCTGTCTTCTCTGGATTTTCCCTTTCTTCTTTAAATTACAGGGAGGTTTTGGGGTGCCTGGGTGGCTCAGTCAGTTAAGTGACTGCCTTCTGCTGGGTTCAGGTCATGATCATGGAATCCTGGGATCAAGCCCCATATCAAGCTTCCTGCTCAGTGGAGAGCCTGCTTCTCCCTCTCTCTTTCTGTGCTTTCTCTCTCTCTCTCTCTCTCTCTCTCTCTCTCTCTCTCTCTTTCTCTCTCTCAAATAAACAAAAATTTTAAAAAGTAAAAATAAATGGCAGGGAGGTTTTTCTTTGCTCACTCTGCTCAGTAAGACAAAGCTATTGAGTTGAAGTCCTGTTAGTATTAGAATGATTCAATCACACACATATTGGGGTTGGAAGGGGAGTGTGTCATGTGCTACGTATGCAGATAGGAAGCAAAGTAATATGGTTTGACATGAGAAGGTTTAGGTACTACATACTCTTCATTCAGTATATTCCAGGGCCTTGTTGACTGCCTAGAGAAACAAAAGTAAACATGAGGAAGTAGCATTCTTGTTTACGAATTCCATGACAATGCAATATACAAATGCCATATAGCTTATTTTTAAAAAATAGTCTATTAATCAGGGACGCCTGGGTGGCTCAGTGGTTGAGTGTCTGCCTTTGGCTCAGCTTGTGATCCCAGGGTCCTGAGATCCAGTCCTTCATCAGGCTCCCTGTGGGAGAGCCTGCTTCTCCCTCTGCCTATGCCTCTGCCTCTGCCTCTGCCTCTCTCTCTGGGTCTCTCATGAATAAATAAATAAAATATATTTTTTAAAAATCCATTAATTAAATTTGCGTTGAATACATCTACATTGCTTTATTTCCAACTTGCAAACTTTCCTCCAGGGCAGCTACAGAAAACTTGGCCAGGATTCCAGCTCATGAGGGTAGAATTTGGGATTGAGTTCTAGGAAGGAGGGGATATCTCACCAAAAGTTGTTTGGATAAATAGAATTGAGAGGATGAGAAGAGATAATCTGAGAGTCAAGCTGAGGAAAACCAAATGCCCTCGGCAGGAAGAATTTGAATCCATTAGGAACAAGGGTGCTTATTTCAAATTGTTTTGAATAATATTGGGGTGATGTCAGATTAACTTTATAGTAGGACGATGCATAGTCATGGTGGGTTAGCCAAAAATATAAGATTAGAGTGGAAATCAACTTCTCCAGACCTGTGTTGTTCTTTTTCCATATTGGCCATTTTATTTTTCCTTAGGAGGATTCAGCAAGAGAAACCAGAACACAGAGATGCAAAGCACTATACCATCACCTGCACTAAGAAAAACCTAAAAAGTCAGTTAGGCATCTGAATCTTGGTTTTTGGCTCTGGCTGTGATCTCAGGGTTGTGAGATAGAACCCTGCAAGCGGCTCCATGCTTAGCACAGCATCTGCTTGAGGTCCTCTCTCCCTCTTTCTCTCTCTTTCTCTCTCTCCCTCCTCTACTAGCCCCTCCTGCTAGAGCTCTTTCTCTCTCAAACAAATAAATCTTTAAAAAAAAAAAGGTGTGTTTTGAGAATTAGTGTCTTATTCATCCATGGTACCTTTGCCTCATTAAGATGGATAATTGAAATTTGATTTTCCTCAACCAGTTTTATTTTTTCTCAATAGAAAAAAAAATCATCTTATACCTCACCTACTTTTTGTAGTCATTATTTCTTACTGAGTTTACTGCTCTCAGCTTTCTGACAAGCTCCAAAATAATGATCTATGCTGTGTATTGTTAAATGTTCAGTCAGACAGATAGATACAGATAGATGAGTATGTGTTGCACAAAGACAGTTTAGCATTATTTAATCAATATTTGTTTGATCCGCATAAAATGACTATAAATGTAAGTTACATCCCATCTGTTTTATCATCCATGTGAAGCCAACCTCATTTCTAAAACTTGATTTCTTATGTAATTGCCCTAGAATGACAGAGGATGATCAGTTGGGAAGAAGTACCTTTTGGACTGGCAAGATAACGGATAGTTATGTTTAAGTGTGTTTCACATATTGGGCTTTCTCGTTTTTTAGTGGCCTTCAGGATAAGTAGCATCATGACTTGGTAATTACTAGCTGTTAATCATTAGCTTGGCTTTGAAATCACACAGACCTGGGTTTGAGGGTAAATGTATGAGTCTAGGTGTGTGAACAAATAACCATCAAATTGCTCAATGTCTGCCACAGAGAAGGCCCTCAGTAAGATTTATAGAATTAATCTTTCTTTACTTCAGTTTCCTTGTCTGGAAAATAACAAGGATATGTACTTCATAAGATTTGTGAGAATTAAACAGGATACTGCATGACCTAGCAGCTATTATAATTACCTATTACTTATAGGTCTTCTTCTCAACGGTCAGCCTTTAAGCCTAAACATATTAATGCATGTGACATAAAACTCATGTTTCCATGACTGGTTTTTAAACTCTTCAATGTAGGTATCAAATCAAGCATTCAGAAGGCTGGGAATATGTGGCAAGAGTGGAAATGGACATGGGTTAACAGTGTCTGTGTTGAGAGATGCAGTTTCATTAGTCTAATTAAATGCATGCCACTTTACATATTTGTGAGTGATCTTAGTCTAAAGAACAGGGTCATCAGAGGGAGTAATATCTTCTGCCAAAGCACTGTGCATCAGGGAGCCTAGGAGCTTCTTGGCATATTTTAGAGAACAGTGTATAAGACCATTATGTCCTCAGCAATGCTCATCAGTGTAAAGTGGAATATCACTCACTGCTAGTTGTAATTTCAGGATCACATACTTTACTATTAAACCATGTGATAACGAGTGTTAAAGTGTTAGCTATAGTGCACTGCACATTGCAGTTTCCATAGTCTGTTCTTTAACTCCCATGTTACATGAAAGAATTGTTCCATGATTCTCTTTATGAACTCTTCTCAACAACATTTATTCATCAATTCAATTCATTTAAGGAAGTCTGCTGAACCATAATTTATTGAGCTATCTTTGTAGATGCAAAGATGACTAAAGATGTTTAGGTAGGACTGTGACTTAGAATTTCAGAATTTAAGCTGTAGGTTACTCAGAGCCAGTAGAGGTTCTTAAGCAGGAACCTAACCTGTCCAGAGCTGAGCTTCAGAAAGACTACTTTGGTATGGAAAGTGCACTGGAGTGAGAGTTTGAAGAGAGAATTCAAGAAGACATCAAATACTGAAGGCTTGGATTTAGGGAATGACAGTGAGCTGGTAGATTTGGGACTGATTTAAGAAAAGTTTAAGATAGGGCTTGCTCACCAAATAAAGCTGCTTTGTGTGGAGAAGGTTCAAGGTTGACTTGAAGGCTTCCACCTGGGCATCTGCATGCTTCACCTCACCCGATACTTGGAGAGAAGTACATTCCACAGGGGAGATGCTGAACTTCTCTGGAAGAACAAACTAGAAAGACCCCTAATTTCATTATTCTTTAGAGTCTAAAGCATGGATAGTTATTGTGCTGAATATTGTTCAATGATGGACTGGTTATATATAGATTAGCATAGGCTAAGAAAAGGGGTTTTATAATCCTTAGTAGAGACTGCAATCTATACTGCTGAGAATTTTAGTATGTTTGGTGGCTGTTCATGACTGTTAATAGGTTGACTCTTTACACTTGTGAGTTTTACTATCTCTATTAAACACAAAATATATACATCTTTAACATTGTGGTACTTGTTGGATATGTTTTACTTTCCAGTTCCACATGTGTACATCCAAGCACAGTAAATGCCCAGCATCAAAAACAACTGCTAAAAATTCTATTAATGTAACATAGTATCTTTACTTTTTAAAGAATTTCACCTTTATATAAGCTCAATTCATCATTATTTCTGAAAACTTGACTTTAATCATTTGAAATCATGTTTATGTAATTAAGGAACTCTTATTTCCATATACCATGAAATTATGTCTTAAAAAAGTGTCAGTGTCCTATGATAGAAGAAAAGATGTTTTGATTTTCATAACATTACAGGAAATTAAAAATTTCCTCAGGGTTTTATAATCAAATCCTGAATTCAGTCTCAAAATAATGGTTCTGCTTTCACTATAAAAATGTATATATTATTTTATATCTATGCAATATTTTATTATAGGTTATTGAGTAATGGGTTGAATGAAGGCATTAAAAAAGGCATTATAAGTCAGAAAAAAATAGTTTAAAATAAAGAACAAAAAGAAGCAAACTTTGTCAACATGACACATAATAATAAATAGAAAGTGTAATAAACAGAAAAGCAATTAGATCCTATCTGCATTGGGTTATAAATTGATATTTGAAGATGATTATTAGATTTAACCAACTTTCTTTCTTTACTATTATCCTAAACTGTTTGAATTATATGAAATGCCTTGTGATACTGGTCAGTGTTTTATGGAGAAACAGGCACAGTTCTAAGTTGCCATCAAGTTGTCAGCCTGTAGGTGAAGAAAAAACAGTGAAGCCTGTGACCAATGAAGCTAGCTAGTAAATTTAAAGGGTGAGATTCGGTCTCGACAGGAAAGTGTAGGGAGAATAATCAAGATAAAATAATGTTCACAGAACTAGACGGAATATTGAACCCAATAACTTGTAAAGTACAGCTGCAGAGAAGGAAATGGAAAAGCAAAACAATTTTAAAAACCCTGCCTTTCCAATATTCACAGAACATCTACATTGATTTTTTTTTCATTTGAATCAATGTTGATGACTATCACTGTTTTTTACTATGGTTAATCATTTCATGTTATGCTGGTTATATCAGTGTCCAGCTTCATAGCTAGGATCATCATTGACACAGTGTGACTTCAGACTTTGCTTCTTAAGTCATGTTTGTTTCTTGTGATGAATGACTATAATCTGGTGTTATTAAGTATTGATTTTGTGTATGTGTGTGCTGTTTTTCTTTTAAAGTCAATTGACCCTGGCCAGCAGTTCACATGGGAACATTCAAACTTGGAAGTAAACAAACCAAAGAATAGATATGCAAATGTAATTGCATATGATCATTCTCGGGTTCTCCTATCAGCAATAGAAGGTAAGGAAATTCTTTTTTTTTTTTTTTATTGGAGTTCAATTTGCCAACATATAGCATAACACCCAGTGCTCATTCCGCCAAGTGCCCCACTCAGTGCCCATCACCCAGTCACCCCAACCCCCCACCCACCTCCCTTTCCACTACCCCTTGTTCTAATGTTATTTATACTTTTATTTTCATGAGTTTACGAGTGTGCATGATAATATAGTTTTAGCTAGGTTTTTCGCTATCAATGGAAATAGTTAATTAAGATTCAGGTACCACTTGTTCTCACATTTTCTTTCCCATACAAATGTACTATATATGGGCACACAATATCCCTAACACAATATAACATAAAGGCATCTTTCATTACCTTCTTGCTTCAACTCTAGATGAAAGACGTTATGATGTAGTTGATGCTTATAGAGGGGAAGTAGATCAAAGTTGTCCATTTTACTGATGGCTGCTGACCATTATAAGTAAATGGTGATTGTTGGAAAATATTCCTTGATTGTTTTTTTTGTTAAATGGGTGGGGAGGGGGGCGGGGGACTTGTTTGTAAATAAACCTGGATAGCCACTAGAGACAGACTAAAGGTTAGGAGTTGGTGGTGTGGTGATTAATTAAAATTAAGCATATTGGAAATCTCTGGTACTGCTAATTTGTGGACTGCTTGGTAATCTATCTCTCACAATTGTAGTAAAGAGTGCATTCCAGAGGGAATGGTTGCTCCAAAAGATGAGGATTACACCTCTAATATACCTAGCTTCTTAAAAGGATTCATGAGGAGAGTATTTTCTATTCATCCCTTTCTTGTAATAAATCCCTTCACATGGCATATTAAAATCAATTAGGAGCTCATGTTCAACACTCAGCATTTTGTTAGGTTTCTTTTGGCTATGGTAGTACATTTCGGTCCATAAAAAAAGAATTTATAATGTCACTTAAATCCTTCCTTCTGTCATAATTGCTAACCTAGACCACCAACTGCCACATACCACATTCATCCTCATTGGCATCCTTTGGAAAAGTTCTGTGGCCTTTTCATACATGAAAGTTCACTGCTTACTCTCTTCCAGATGTTTTGTCAAGCATTAAATAATACAAGCTTCATACTCAGTCCTTTTTAGAACCTGGAAGTTCAAACATTGTCATCCATAGTCATCCAAATATCTTTCACTTTTTTTCTGCTTCCCAAATCTGTGATGACTACCATTTAACCTCATAACTCTAACCAAGTCCTACATGCTTTCGTTAGTGCCCAAAATTAATTTGAAAATGAGATGCTGCTTAAAAGCTTTCCCAGCAAGCACAAAAGGCAACCAATACATTTATTTCCAGTTCTTTAGGAAGAACTATCTTTCCGCATTTAAGCAAGCCTATCATACCTGCAGCCTCCTCTCTTCAAAATGGTTTTACGTGGCATAGATCTATTTTGTAGAATTCTCACAATCAATCAACATCGAAAGTTGGAAAATATTATAACCCTTTTTTGAGGCTATTGAAGATACTAGGAGTTCAAGAGTTAACTTTTCTCCATATGAAAAAATATGATCAGGTTTGTAAAAATTTCACCAATGCTAGTTATTCAAGCAGGGGGTATCAAACAGGCAATTGCTTCAAGTCCTATTTGAAAACTGTAATTGGTATATGTGGAGGATTAACATATAGCATTTATAATTTATCTCTGTATTTCTCACTTTAAAAAGTTAAACAAAAAGCAATTTCTTGTCTCAAGTCTCCTAAATCAACTCCATAGTTAGTAAGAAACTAAACCAAGTCACAAGTGGAGGAGAAGATCTTTTTGCCATTAGTGAAACAGGTAAGTTATAGAAATTAAATGAATATAAATTGAGAACCTATTTGGCATAATCTTGGCTGGAGAACTTGTCCGTCTGCCTTTGCTGTATTGTATAGCATTATTTCCACTTGGAATTTAGGTCATTCAGTACTACTGTCACCTTGTACTTTTGCCTACTTTATCATTATTTTCTTTAACCTGTTATTTTCCATCATCTTTGAACAGTAAAGTATGTCGAAGGACAAAAAATATTCTTCCTTGTACCTTTATTATGATCGATGGAAGCTATGACCATTCCATTTCTATGCTCTTTTTACAGTACGAAAGCAAAAGCACTTGAATCAGGCTAAAACCTGCCTTTTTATAGCTCTGTGCTCACAAATATATCCTAAATCTAGAGCTGACCTAGAAACCAAAAGTCTTTCAATTTTAAGTCGTATGCAAAAGGTTAGAAGCATTTAATTGAAGTTTATGGGCTATATAGAGAGCTTTAATCTAGATTACAACCTCGAATGGTATTTTATCTTAGACTAAGCCCTACTCGGCAGATATTTAAGGGGGTAAGCCACAGTCCTATATCTTAAGCACGGAAAAGGAATGCTGGCAACAGGAATCACACAACTGCTAACTAAGGCTTCTCACATAAAGGGAGCTTTGATAACACAGAGCCAGATTTTTCAAGAGTATTTAAATGTTAAGAGACCTCATGCACAATTTATAAAATTGAACATGCTTGTTTGGGGTTCCACCTGTGGTGATAACTTGAAAGATTTTGGTTGAAGGTTTACTTTGGACATTTTTGCTGCTGTTCTCTCAGTGGTACAGCTCCTCTTCATGTTTACTTTGCAGAGTGGTCTGACAGACAATAAAGGAACGCTGGAAGTTACCACAGTGATTCCTATTATCTTTATCTCTGTTTCCTGGAGCCAAACCTTTCCACTACCTCCACTGAGCAGTGGCAGGGAAATAAAATAAGGAATGGGGAACTGTGTGTCAGCACCAGTGTGTTTATTGAATTTCATGAAACTAGTAATACTTCATGACATGTTTCCAAATTACAGTCATTTTATTTATGCTGAGGAAAATGTAGACTAAATTCAAGAGATTTCTAACTACAGAAACACTTATAATTGTTGAATTATAGAGCAAGCAGTATGGAAACACAATTAAATTTTTGACTAGTACAGTTACTGTTGGCATCCCCTCCATGTGGAAGCTGTCCTTAAGAGATATCAGTAACTCCTGAGGAAGAGAGGTGATAGGATATATTTTCATAGTTTAAACTATATATTGTCAAAGACTAAATGGAAACTAATACTTATGTCTACATAAAATAATAAGTAATTATCTGTTTAATCTTATAGAATCCAAAGATGCTCATTACTTTTACTAAAGTAGCAAAAAAGAAATGGATAAACCAAAAGATGAAGAGCAAAGAAATCTGGGTTTGGATCACAGCTTACTAGTCACTTACTAGTCACGTAACCTCACCTTCTCTGAGTGTCAATTCCTCAGCTGAAACCTTTTTTAAAAAAATTTTTCAATTTAAGTAGATTTGACAAACAATGTCACATTAGTTTTAAGTATACAACATAAGTTTTATGCAACTGATTCAATTTCTCTTTAGGTTATGCTGTGCTCACCACAAGTGTAGTGTCCATCTCTCCCCATACAAGGCTAGCTACTAAAGTACCATTGGCCATATTCCCTATGTTGTGCCTTTTATTCCCATGATTTATCTATCCCATAATTGGAAACCTGTATCTCCCACTCCCCTTCACCCATTTTACCCATCCTTTCATCCCCCCTTTCCTCTGGCAACCAGTGGTTTGTTCTCTGTATTTATAGGTCTGATTCTGATTTTTGTTTACCCATTTGTTTTGTTAAATTCAGCATGTGAGTAAAATTTCTTTTACTTCTGACTTCTACGAGTTAGCTCTACATAGCTTTCTTATGAATTTTATCATTTACCGTACGCACAACAGTGTTTTACTGTGTATATATTTGTGTGTGTGTCTGTGTATATTCACATCATATATAAGAATAGAACTCAAATTGGAAATGAGCTCTTCTGATTCCTCAATTCATGGTTACATAGGCCCACCTCCTTTACACTGCTTTCCTATGGATAGACCATGTGTCTGACTAAGTTACTGGCTTGAATCTAAATGTCCAGACTTACCATTTTGCCTAAAAATCCATTTTATCATTGGGCATTAAACAATAAATAATACAAACATTGCATTTTAGTATTTCATTTCCTATTTTATGGCATAATTAATCTGAGGCAATGACACGATATGGCAACTCATCAGAGACCCAAATGCATCAGAGCCCTGTGGTTGCAGAAGTAAGGTCAAATGCATCTATCTCTCACTGATTCCGAAGGTGGTTTACTTGCCTCGGTAACTCTGTATGTATCTTCAACTTCTTATAAACCCAGGAATATTAATTAGTGGCAGATTATTTATTGGAATATAACTAGCAAAACTTCAATATAATTATTTCAGTCCTAGATTTTTAAAAAAAGGTATTTTCCCCCTAAAACATAATTATTCTTCACTGCTACCAGTAATTTATTTCTATTAGTAGGATCATAATTCATATTTTACTTTAAAATCCATATTCAAATGGAATTTTTAAAAATTGTTGGCCAGGACTAAATATAAGGTAAAATTTAAAACTCTACTTTTTATGTCAACAACAAAGATAAAAAGTTAAAATAGATGTAATTATTTGGATACCTGTGGTGTATTGGGCACCGTGTCATAGATTTTATACCATGTATGAAATCATGGATAGTTTATCTATAATGTTCAGAACAATCTCAAAAGCTAGTTGTTATCATCAATTTTACAGATGAAGAAACTGTTAAACCTTTAAAATTCAATCAAGTAACTTGTTTATAATTAGTAGCTAGTAGTTTGAGGCAGAGCCAAAATTCTTATATGAGTCAGTCAAACTCAAGACTGCTATTCTCTCGAATTGGCCACTCAGAACTGTAGCATTTTTTGAAGTCATAATGACCATACATATATATGTCATACCTATTCAAAAATGATGGATTTTTGCCTGGGAAGACTGTCTAGGAATTTTGAAATACACATTTTTAAACACTCGTGTTGGAAATCTGAGAACTAGAGGTCTTCCATTGTGTTCTTAGACTCTAGTCAAAGTGAAATTTTCCAAAGAATAAATGACATATAAATGGTTTCAGTTGGCTTTTTTGGTCTGTTTAATATTATTTTTAAAGTTCTATTAGGAAGAACATCGAATAAGAAGACAGAAGACTGGAAACTAAATTCTAAGCTAAGCTATTCTGTGACCATGGGCATGTCACTTAGTACAGTTAACCCTTTGGGGAAGCTAGATCCTTTTTAAAATCTCGCAAGCATTTTAAACATCACTTGGAAACAAATGACACTTACCCAATTTATGTATACATTAATTTCAGAGAGTTCAAGGGCACAGAAGCCCTTTGTAAGCTCATTCGTCAATTTAGAAACTCCTGACTTCGGTGTTTTGTTCTGATTGAGGGCAGAATGAGGATGCGTAAAACCCTTCCTGCTCTTCCTAAAATTCTGAAAATTGATTCTAAATCTAGAAATCAGTAGACACTGATTAATATTTATTATATAAATATTAAATCTTAGACATTAAGAGATTCATTCTCCTAAAACAAACAAAGAAACAAACAAAAAGCCCACATTTAAGCTAGAGGATTTACACCAAATTGAACTATTAGCCTGTGTGTGTCTCTTCTACCAAGCCAGATCTAAATGGTTTTATCCATGAAAGAGTTTCAAATGACAAAGAATAGGAGCGCCTGGCTGGCTCAGCTGGTTAAGCATCTGAATCCTGATTTTGATGCAGGTCATGATCTCAGGGTTGTGAGTCCAGCTTCACAACTCAGTGAGGTGTCTGCTTAAGATTCTCTCTCCCTCTACCCCGACGCTTGCACTTGTGCATGCACCCTCTCTCTCAAATAAATAAATAAATCTTAAAAAAAAGAAATGACAAATAATCCACATCATGTAATATGTATTCTGTAACACGAGTGCTTATAAATCTGATAAGAGAAGTTTAGTGAAATAGGAGGTTTTTATTTTTTCTGGTTTGGGGGGAATATATTTAAAGTTTTAAAATACAAATATATGTATTCACTCTTTTTCTTTAGTGGATACATTGTTACAAGGGCTCACATTCTTCTCAAGAACTTCTGTTAAATCATCCTAAGCTATTCTTGCTTCTGAAGAGTTTGTGCCTCAGTTTCCTCATCAGTGTCATAGGATTAATAATAGTACCTGCCTCCTAGAATGATTAGGGCAATTTAATGAATTAATACATATAAAGTTTTTAGGGGAGTGTCTGGAACAAAGAAAATGCCTAATAAATATTGGAAACTATGAAAATTACCAGTGCTGTTATTATGAATTCTTTTATTACTACTAATATGTCCTTTTGGTTTGCATAATAGGAACAATTAAAAAAATTCAACTGCAAATAATACAGATGATGTTGCAACAGCCTGATTATTTGTGAGATGGGAAATTTAGCACTTTAAAATGAGAAAGTGACTCAAGGAAATCACTGCCCCTCAGATAAATCATATATTTTTTTAAAGTAAAGAAAAGAAACTACTGGTATTGCCCTGTATTGTTGAATTATCTTTGACTGCCACACTAGTGCTTCGCATTTAAGTAGCGCCTTAGCTTCTCTACTGCAGTGTTCAGTGTCTCCTGATTCATTTTACAAAGCTGTCAGCACATGGTAACATATTCCTCCATTTCACATCACTCCCATGCTATGAGTTATCTGTTTTTTTTTTTCTATAATCACTTGATATTTTTCAATAAGTAAAAACAAAACAAAAACACAGGAAAATAAGTTAATAGAATTTACCCAACATTTTCTAATAAAATGTGAATTATATTATTGTAAATATAAATGTTCCATATGAAGCTCTAACATCAAAGAATTGAAATTATTTTCCCCAGCCACAAACCTCTTTAATAGCTGCCATGCCCTATTTCCCATATAAGTTCAATAAATGATTCTATTTCCTCCCTCTTAGTTCTTGTACTTTCTCAGTCTCTCCTACCCTCTCCCTAAAGAGTTTCCTTTTAGGAAACTCTTTACCCTTTCCCTCCCTACTCCTTACCCCCAGACACCAATGACTGATTTGTGGGTACCTGGTGTTTCTTTTATTTTGCTCTTGAAATTCGATTTCAATTAGCAAAGGAATTTTGTTAGACTGTATGTCTCATCTATGAAAAAAAAACTGAAACAAAAAACTTGTCTAAATCTCATTCAACTGCTGGTTGAGTTGATTTTCCTCACATTGCTCAGAACATCAATCATTGATTTAGCAGTTTTGTTTTTTTTAATATTTCCAGTCCTTCACTTTTCAAGTTGGTTGTTTACAAGCATGACAAATTTTAATTCTGTCATTTCAGGGTGGTCTTTTTACTTTATTTTTGAAAGCATTTATTTTTGAGGAGCAGGGCACAGTCAAATTTTTATGGCTTAATTTGTCTTAAATAGAGAGCTAGAGAGAACTTAGCCTTTAGAAACTTGGAGCAAATTCACAAGGTGCTTGCAGCGTGCCTAAAGACTAATTAGAGCTACTTAAATGACATCTTTCTCAAAAAAAAAAAAAAAAAATGACATCTTTCTCTTGCATGTAGCCAAGCAAGTGGTGTGGAGATGGTTACTCCCCAGCTCCTATTTCAGCCTATATCTGGTGGTGCTTCTTATCTGGAAATGAGAAAAAAAAAATTTTTTTAGACGATGCCTAGATGTGCTAGTTTTCTTCTTTACTCTGTTTCCAGGAAGCCAGCCAAAAAGTAAATCAAAAAAATCCATGAGTTTATTTTTATCTCCATTGTCTTTACTTGTTGGGATTTTTTATTCATTTTTATTGTATACCTCTGAAGATTATGCTAATGAATCTACACTTCATTGCTGTGAGGCTATAGAAAAACCTGCATCAACTGTACTGTGGTTCTGTTGGTAAAATATAGTCCCAGGTTGTATATCGTTGGGAAGTCATAAAATAATTTTTGTCCTCTCCATTATTTTTTAAAAGATTTTATTTATTTATTCATAAGAGACACACAGAGAGAGGCAGAGACATAGGCAGAGAGAGAAGCAGACTCCCTATAGGGAGCCCCATGCAGGACTCGATCCCAGGACCCCGGGATAATGCCCTGAGCTGAAGACAGTTGCTCAACTGCTGAGCCACTCAGGGGTCTCTCCATTATTTTTTTTTAATTTTTTATTTATTTATGATAGTCACACACACAGAGAGAGAGAGAGAGAGAGAGAGAGGCAGAGGGAGAAGCAGGCTCCATGCACTGGGAGCCCGACGTGGGACTCGATCCCGGGTCTCCAGGATCGCGCCCTGGGCCAAAGGCAGGCACCAAACCCCTGTGCCACCCAGGGATCCCCCTCTCCATTATTTTTTAAATAGAAAATGGAAAGGGGACTTCCAGATTTGGAATAACTTTTCATCAGTAGAGTATTCATTACTGTTTTATTACATTGATCATAAGAATAATCTCCACTGGTATTTTAGAAGTTTCAAATGCATTAATAGACTCATTATATTCTCACAGAGGTGTTGGGTAAGGACATTATGAAAATGCTGCTTATATTCTGGGATCTGTGAGGAGACTGGGGTTCTACAAGTTTCCTACAGGCAGAGCTCCTATCGCCATATTCTGCCTTTGATTCAGACTACCTCATTGTTGTATAAAGCCCTATAATAATTTCACCCTTCTTAATATTAGTTTCACAAAATTCTGTGATACTGTACTGGCCCAAGTTTTGCTTTATTTCAGAGCAGAGTGCTCCCTAACTATAAAAGAGTCTCCTCCATCACAGGTGCTGATAATTCCTAACATGTATAGCTAAACTTGGAATATATTCAGTGACAATTCAATCACTCACATCCTTCTCTGTGGCTACTCTCATAATCCAGCCTCTTCAGCAGTGCTGAGGAATAGAAAACCAAGGGGAGGAGAACACAGAACCTTGAGGGGATGGAGCCTGGCTTCACAAACTCTTGAAAAGATTGCTCATCCCCCCCTTAACTCATTGTCATGATGAGCTCACATAACAAGGCATGCTTCTAAAATAATCCCCCTCAAAATAACAAAATAAAATAATTGTCCTATATCCTGTAGAACCATGGAAGGCAGTTTGCCTCTGTGTGGTACTTCTGGGGACACCCAAGGCAGATAATACCCTGTACCTTTGCAAGAGGCATTTGATTTTTCTGCTCTGTTGCCTAAAGAATCCTTCATTTTGCTAGTTCTGATGTGGCTGTAGGAGGCTGAGGGGGACAGGCTGAGGCCTGTGCCACTTGGAATTAAATAATTTAACATTTGTTTAATTTAAATAATTAAATAATTATTATTGGATTTCATTTTTCTATTTTCTCTTTAGTTTTGCCAGTGTCAGCAATGAAGTTAGGATTTTTTCTTCATTGTGGGTTGGAAAACCTGTAATCTGGGTGTTAAACATCAATTCATTGTTGTTAGGTATGGTGTGTGTGTGTGTGTGTGTGTGTGTGTGTGTGTGTGTGTGTATTGAATTGGAGAAGGAGACATGATTTACAAAGTAGAAAGTGGCTTTTGTGCTTCATTGGATTTTGAGGACTTCTGTCTCACAATAGGGAATAAACTGATTTACCAAAAAGCATTTTTTTTTTTTTTTGGACACAAACTTCACTAAGGAGTTGTAGTAGTGAAAGGAAATCAGAGTAGCTGGGTTTTGGTGCCATGCTGTGAGTCGGGACGGAGTCAGCTGCTCAGCGGAAGGTCCATCTGCAGCTCTGTGGTACAGTAGTTGTTTATCCACTGGAGCAGGCATGGGAGTCGGTCTTTCCTGGAAGGCCACCTCTTTCTCATTCTCACCTCCATGTTCCAGGGACAGCTTCTTTCCATGAATAAACTGCCTGCTAGTCTATCCCACAGTACCCCCGTCCTCCCCCCTTGGATTTGATTTTGTTTGCTTTTTCCCCCACCAGAGTCTAATCAAGATTTGAAATATCAGTCACACCAAAAAAATCTCATCCCAGCACATAAGAGGTAGAAGCAATAGGAATCAGCTTGAAAGAGCATCAGAGCATGTTCCCGCCTAATCTGGGAGACACAAAGCCTCTATCTTAAAATAACTTCACAGAGATTTCTGAATCCAAGAAGGTTAAGAATATCACAGAGAGACATCTTATTTTAGAACTCAAAAGGACTGGAGGGAATCAATTTGTCCAACATGCCTTGTTTAGCAGATAAGCAATCAAAGGTCTGGACAAGTTGAACAACTGCCCAAATGTCAAAGAGCAAACTACCAGCAGCCCTAGATACAAGTCCTGGTTTCTTGGGCAGTTTCTCTAAATTTTTAGCAAGTGCTTAGTATTGTTTCAAGACTTTAAAAGGCACATGTGACTTTTCCTACAGGATGGAGTGATATAGAAATACTCACATACCCATTATAATTACTTAATTTCACATTGATAAAATAACTGCTGTACTATTTGGGATCCTGCTCTTTCACTTAACACCAGGGCATGAGGCCTTATTATAAAACTTTTATGATTATGAACACCCCTCAACAAGGGAGGTCTTTTCAAATCAAATTATCTCCTGACTTGAAAAATTGAATGCAGAGCAAGTTTGTCTGTTTGTGTTTTTGCTTCTTTTTTTTTTTGTTTGGGTTTTTTTAGGGGGGTGGGGGAGTAAAGGGAGAAGGAGAGAAAGAATCTTAGGCAGGCTCTATGCCCAGCACAGAGCCACACACAGGGCTTGATCTCACACCTCTGACATCACAACCAGACCTAAGATCTCAAGAGTTGGATGCTTAGCCAACTAAGTGACCCAGGTGTTCCTTGGTTTTGTTTTGTTTTGTTTTGTTTTTTATTCATTTGGTAGAGACACAGAGAGAGCACAAGCTAGGGGAGAGGCAGAGAGAGAGGGAGAAGCAGACTCCCAGCTGAACTGAGAGCCCAGTGTGGGGCTCAGTCCCAGGATCTGGAGATCATGACCTGAGAGCTGAAGGCAGATGTTAAACCATCTGAGCCACCTCGGTGCCCCTCTTTTGTTTTGTTTTAATAGACCCATATGACCCAATTAGTTCTCTCAAGTTAATAGGAAAAAAAATTATTTTAGCCCAGTCATGATAAAACAGTTAAGATAGTTACTCTTTGGCAGTTCAACATGCTTTCAAGGTTTTAGCATTCTTCAGCATGAATTATTTATTCATCACAAATATTCTTTGAATAGCTTTATCTTTCCAAGGATTCCTCTTCTTTTAATATTTAAACACATGTGGGACCAATGTCATAAAGCCCTGTTCTATTTTTTTATTTAAATTCAATTAATTAATATATATTAATTTCAGAAGTAGAGTTCAGTGAGTCATCAGTCTTATATAACACCCAGTGCTCATTACATCACACACCCTCCTTAATGTCCATCACCCAGTTACTCCATCTCCCCACTCCCCACCCCTCCAGCAACCCTCAGTTTGTTTTCTACCGTTAAGAAGCCCTATTCTATAAATCGTATGCTTAGGTGAAGAAAAATGGCATGTTGAATTCATGGTACGTTTCCAAAGCTTTGCAGATAATTACACGAACTTGGGGCCCAAAATTCATGCCTAGGTGTGCTTTCCACTGAAAGCTGTAACCAGCAATTCCCAGCAAGTGAAATGAGGGCCTAACTCTGAATTGCTGTTGCTGCATCTTGCTATGCATGAAGGCCACAGAAGCACTGCTCTACCGGCTATTCACCTCATCACAATCTCTGTTGGTCTTGAAGGCTTGAATTTTGTAGCTCCAAGCTTTCTTTGCCCCAAACACAAAACCCAGTATAAAATACGTAAGCAATATTTGTATGTACCACAAGAAAGAATAGTCCATTACCTGATAAAACATACTACAACGTAGGAAAGAGTCGTGTAGGTATAATATGAACTCAAGATTTAGCCTCAGTTTTTTCACTTATAAGATTAGAATAATAATTATGGGTGTCGGACCTGTTTAGATGGCTATTGGTAAGTGGGGAGTACACATGAAGTAGTACATGGGAAGTCATGAAACTCACTTTTATAAAGGTAATAAGCTGTTCTTGAACAAAGTTGGTCAAAGACCAACAGACTCCAAGACAGTTCCTACAGCAGGGCCAGCCCTAAAGTTTATGCCTATGATGAGCTAAAGGCAGACATCTTTGTTATGCTTACTAAGCAACCCCCATTAAAAAAAAAAAAAAAAAAAGCAATGAGCACCATTATTATCATAGTATTGGACAAAGGTCTCCTTGGCTCCAAAAATTAAAAGCAATCAGCTAATTTATAGTAATTCTATATTCTTTCAGTACTGCATGTTAAGTTAGATCTCCATCCATCATAGCCCCAGAGGGATTCAATTAATTCTCACACACTTCTCTTGGATTAGTAGTGCACTCTGATTAGTGTTGCATTAGCAGATGCAAATCATCTTCTGGATAAGGCAGGGAATTGAAAATTAAATAAACAAATATGCACATTACTTGGAGAAGGTCACCCCCAAAAAAGTGAAAGGATTTTGTAGATCCAGCCTCCTAGCATAAATATCACAATCGAGAGCTACTGAGGAAGCGTTTCATGGCACCAAAACACTTGGAAAGCCACCATGTTGTTTTTCTCACAAAATTGGTTGAAAAATCTTTCTAAATATGTCACACTGAAAACTGAGATCTCATCTATTTGAAACACACTTCTGCTCAACTTTAGTTTCCAATCTGGGGTTAATGTTTTTAAAAGGGCAAACCACCACCCTTCCTAAAATCTTTTCTCATCCATCTTTCTACACAGCTTGTTGTTTGGGATGTATGAAATACAGATATATTAGATCTCAGACCTTCTGTAGAACATGATCATTTATCACATCCCCATCTTATAAAGGTTATATGGGAGAAGACTTACCTGGAAATGTCTTTTTGTCAGAGTATATAAAGGGATTTGCTGGAAGGAGGTTTTCATTCCAGGTACTACTTCCTGATAGATGAGTGTTAAAATAGAAAAGGAGCCTCAGCATTATTTTCAAGATGTAAATATTAGCCTAATAATTAACTCTACTAGGTATTGAATTTTTTCTTTTAATTTTCTTTTTTAAATATCAGGTCCCAAATTCCTAAAGCATTTTGTGATCCAGTACAGATCCCGAGTGCCTAGTATTTTTCAGACAGATTTTCAGTCTTCTTATCTCTGGGAAGTGGAAGTATTATTAGGTAGCAACCCACCCTTCCCACCCCTCTGCCTAAAAATAATAATAATTTATTATTCTAACTTAAGCAGTATGTCAAAAAAACAATTAATTACATAATAAATGATTAAAATTTACATAAGAATGTTGGGTGGGGCTGATTGCCTTCCTTTAGATGTGAATCTCCTGTCCATCTCTCCTCTGCCTTCTGACATATTTTTCAGATACAATTCTTATCCTTGATAAGGGGGAAGTGGCATGATGCCCAGCTGATGCATTTTCTGAGTCATTAACCCAGATTTCTCTATTTTGAACTTTCTTAGAAAAAACTTTTCTGTATATTGGTAGCTGAGAGGCCTTTAGCCAGAATCCCTTTTCATCAATTCTTTAATGTTGTTAATTGTCATATTGAAATTTCAAAAGTGGGCTTTTCCTGTATCATAAAATAGATTCATTGTTGGCTCAGAACCAAATCCTGTGGACATGAGATTGTGTGTGCTTCCCAGTGGCCGTAACCTGAGGACTTTATTTAAACTGTTTCTTGAATCTACAGTAATTTGGTGTCTGGAGGAATAGGATCTTTATCAACAAAGAACTGCCAGAACCCCAACTGCTTCTTGAGTAGCTGTAATAGATGAATAATGTTACAACCAACCGTGCATTTCAGTCTTTACTCAAAAGGCTTTTCACTAATGCTGGTGGTATTCCGTATCCATGTGTTCATCTCAGAGCCCAGTAGTTCCCATCTGACTTTCATTACTTTTTTGAGAGGATCAGTTTTACAACTGGAATCAGAAAAGCAGTCAAAGTAATTGCAAATGGCAATCAGTGAAATATAACAATTTTAGCTTGGGAACATATGTTCCATTATAAAGAAAAATGTTCTTTTTTTTTTTTTTCATAGCTCCAGGACTCATATTTTCCCAGGGCAAAAAGGGCCATGTACAGGTTCTGGTGCTACCTCTCATATCATGCTGGTATCCACGTAAAGTGCTTATTCCCTTCCAGGGACAGGCAACTCATTACATCCCAAGGAAATCTATTCCCTTTTGGATTCTGACAATTTGAAAATGCTTTATTATATTGGAGATGAAATTCTCTCTCTGTAGTTAACATGATTCAGAGTTGAAAAACTTAGATCTCAACAGAGTAAACCTAACCCTCTCTTCAGATCCTCACAGACAGCTCTCATCCCCAACCCCTACATTTTCCCCTGCCAAACTGTAGTATGTATTTTTCTTACAGAATAGGTTTGATTTCCTTAACCACCCTGGTCACTCTCCTTGGAGGAAGCTCAGATTTACCTATATATCTCTTAAAAGTGTCACTCTGAATTAGACTTTCAATCAGAATATCAGCATTAAATTTAAGGTCTGTCCACTTATTAGGTGTCAGAACTGGGGCAATTTTTTTTTTGTCCCTAGAGACAGCAAGAGCTAATAACAAAGATGTAGTCTAGAAGTCAACACAGGCAATAACCATGTTAACAAACAAGTACATGATTACAAAGTGTAATAAGGGGAACCCTGGGTGGCGCAGCGGGTTTAGCGCCTGCCTTTGGCCCAGGGCGCGATCCTGGAGACCCGGGATCGAATCCCACGTTGGGCTCCCGGTGCATGGAGCCTGCTTCTTCCTCTGCCTATGTCTCTGCCTCTCTCTCTCTCTGTGACTATCATAAATAATAAATAAATAAATAAATAAAGTTTAAAAAAAAAAGTGTAATAAGTAATATAAAGAGTTGTGAAGGGAGTTCTGAAGCCCAAGAGTAACGAGGGCAGGCTTTCTGAGAGACAGGCTGAGTGTTTTACAATGGGAAGGAGACACTGTGGGTGTTCTAAGATGTGGGATGGCACTAAGGTAGGAAAGCAATGTTTTCTACCAGTGGAAGCAAAACCAGACTCTAGAGTTTAGAAGGCAAGAAGATGAGTAGAACAAGATGTGTTTGGAAAAGTGTGGAGCTTTGCAGCTATTGTTGAGAGTTTGGATTTTGTTTGAAATAAAAGGGAAGCCCATTGTTGGGTTTGAAGGAAAGAAGTTACAGTGTCTGAAATATATTCTTAGAAATTGCTGTCATGCTAGATGAAGAGCAGACTGCAAAGGACAAAAGCAGAAGTGGGATAACCAATTAAGAGGCAACTTGTCATAATCGAGGGAGAGGTGCATGTGGTGTAGTACTGTGAAGTTTGAACAAGAAGCAATCTCGGCAGAGTTTAAGACAGACTTAGCAGACAGACTGACTATAATTAAACCAGACTCTACCATTTTGAGCAAGTACTTTAATCTCTATGCACCTCAGTCTTCTCCTTTGTTAAAGGAAGATCCTGACAGGACTTACTTCACAGAGTTGTTGTAAATGAGTTTACAAATGAGTTCCCTGTTAGCTAAATTTGTGAAGAATGTTTCACTGCTACACATGTTCCACTCTACATTGCATTTTCAGACTCAGGCATTATTTTATTTCACTTTTGTCTGGCAATGTGGAATAGCATGAGTGAGAAATGTGACCAGGTAATTTTTTATCCTCCTCTGCATGCTATATTTTACTGATGCAGTGGAGAAAATAGACAGTGTGTGAGAAAAATGGCACCTTATGGACAAACAGTTGTATGTTTCTTTCTTTGGTATATACCTTGTCATATTACAGAGATCCAACACCTGGAACACTATATTTCTTTAATGTGACAGTCCTGATAAGACCTGTTTTTATCTTGCTTAAGACCCAAAGTTTAATATATTGTGATTCCTCTAGCATAGTGTGGAAAATAATATAGCAACACCCGCAGGCCAGATCCCAGGCTGTTTCCTCTCGTGATAGATTCACCTAGTGGAATAACACTTTGTGTTTTACAGGCATCCCAGGAAGTGACTATGTGAATGCCAACTACATAGATGGCTATAGGAAACAAAACGCCTATATTGCAACACAGGGATCACTCCCCGAAACATTTGGGGACTTTTGGAGAATGATATGGGAACAACGGAGTGCAACAGTTGTCATGATGACAAAACTAGAAGAACGGTCCAGGGTAAGAATATCTACCTTCTCCCCCTTCAGATCTTTCCTCAAGTAGTCCCTATGTTGCATATTTTATTATTTTCAGAATTTGCTCTTTCCTTAAACTTTGACTTTCTAACAGGCACAGATCAGGAATGGGAATCAACAACTCTGATGAAGCCATTCTTTAACACTAAGTCTTTCAAGAAAGAAATTCTCTTGTTACCACACAATTGAAAACAAAACAAAACAAAACAAAAACAAACCAAAAAAACCCCAAAACAAAAACCTACTGAAAAATTGGTTAGAGAAAATAAATATTAGCTTGACGCTCTTTCGAAAACTCACAGTGAACAAGAACACCCAGACTTTGGGGGAGAATTCCACCAATATAGACTTGTCAGTATTTTTAACTTTTTATTTCAAGTAATCTGCAGGGTAAGATCTAAAATTCTATGAAAGAGGCTCTTATATAAATTATTCAAATTAGCATAAATTAAGTTAGGGCAGCCAGAAAAATAATGTGGGTTAATACACAGCTTAGAAAACACATAAATGTGTAGAGGGCATTTGCTACTTTAGCCTTCTCCAAAATGAATAGATTTTAATAGCAGAGTCATTGCTAGTTAAGGTCTAAGAAAGGAATTTTATTCATCATATGGGTCCAATATTATGGTGCATGGCACATTAGTTAAATGTTATTGATTTGCAAAACTAAAACATAATGGGTAAGCAGTGTGCCATATTCCCAAGTGATTATGCAAATATTGTAGCCATCTGATGAAAATCAATCTTTAACCTTGAGAATTTAATGAAGGAGTCTGAAAAATCACTGAAGGCAGCACATGCTCTCACTGAAGAGTAAGACCTTCAGAGCAGAGTTTGAAACTACTGGTGAGAGGTCTCTTTTACTGTGGTCATAGTAGCCTCGAAAGAATATTTAGAAGGAAGCCAAAGTCCACTCCCCGTTTGTTGTATGACAGTTGAGTTTTTAAAATGGTCTTCTAAGCTCGATACCATGGTGGTTTCTTTTAGCCCAAGTAGGTAGATGAGGGAAGAGTTGAAGGCTGTGCAGGGGTTTTATAAGGGAAAGCTCAGGCTCAAGAAAATATAAAAAGTTCCAGCCATTACTTTAAAGATGGGAAATAAAGGATATGGTACACAACTGGTTTAGCAAACCCAAAAAGCAATTAAACCTCTTTATAACATGTGAATTGGATGGAAATACTGAAATATTATCTGAAAGGAATTCAGATGAAAACTGTTATGACTGTGAAGACAAATGTCACTGTCATTCTTTACATGAAAATCCCATCCAAAAGATGTAAATGGGTCCATTATTGATTTGTACTCAGGGTAACCCCTATATAGCAAGTCCTCTAAAAACAACACCCCATCCAAACGTTTCTTGGATAGAACTCTTCGTAATGCAACATCTAACACGTATCAGATGCATTGATATTTCACAAAATCTTGTGAGATAAACACTACTATGATCTCCATTTCACATATGAATCAACTAAGCCTAGAACATTCCAGAAGGTCACTCAAGGTCATTCAGCTACCAAGGTCAGAGTGAGGATTTGAAGATAGGCAGTCTGGCTCCAGAACACATGTACTTAACCATCAGGCCATATTGCCTGTTAACACTTCTGTGAAGCTGAGACAGCTGAACTATTATATTACAGCATGCATGTAAATCCAACCTACCCAGACTGCTCTGCCTGGAGATACCGGCTGGTAACAAGCAGTCATTTGCAAAAGCTGTTTTCAGTAAAACACACATTTTATCTTGACACTGCAGGCCTTCATTAAACCGTGCACAGAAACTTGTTTTGAAATAACCAAATGAAATTCTGCCCCTTTTCTCCCTAATTGCTTCTAATAATAAAGTTAGTTCTAACTGGTCCCACTGCCACCGCAGCATCTGATGGTAATGAGCAGTTCTTGGCGGAAGGCATTGTGACTTAAATACCTGCAGTTTATCTTTATGTTGCAGGCTACCTTTTTTTCCCCTCCTCAGACAGAGGAACTTATTTTGAAGTTACTAAATGAACCTCTGTTTGCTCCCTTCATTAATTACTCTTTGCTCTTGCAAGTTAGCTTTCTCCTTTGTTAAATGGCCTAAGGAAGCCAATTAAAATGCTGTCTTGTGATTTTTATTCTGTGGTAGTTCAGTCTGTACCCAACTTATGATGACCTGCATAAGCCAATGTTAAGGAGTCTCAACATCATCAATCTGACCATACAAATGAGCCCTGACCCAGAAGGCACCAAAGCCCTTCTTTCCCCATTCTAGAAGACTCGAGAATAAATGACCAAATAAATGACCGAGAAATCTAGCAAAGCACTCCCCAAAATATCTCACCTGCTCTTCCATCTTCTCCTTCACATCCTCCCACCTCACTTTTTTCCCTATCCAGTTGCTCTCTCACCAAAAATCCAGGGAGAAAGGGGATGGCATTCCTGGATTCACAAATAAAAACTTGGATTTAGTTTCTCTAAATAGTGGCTGTTACTGAAATATATAGCTTTATTATTTAGAAACTCTGTGGGTTATGTGGGCTGATCTGGGGACTCAACAATTTTTGATTCCCAATAGCCAACTACAAAGCAGATGTTTGAACTAGTCTGGCTTTATTTAGGGACAGACTGCCTGCAGACTAGTCTCCCTCATAAAGGGAGGTGATCCAGGTGGTTAAAACAAGACACCTCTCAAGGGCTGGTGCCTAAAATTTCATTATTCTGATGAAGGCTTAGGTTCTTGAAATAATATTCACCCCGCCCCATGGTATGTGGGGGAAAAAAAGTGTGTCTGTGTGCGTACGTAAACATTTCTGTGTACTGCAGAATACTTGTATGCAGGAGTATATGTTGACTGGCGATTTGGTGTGGGGAGAGAAGAGGAAAGGAAAGAGAAGATAGATGAGAGTTCACAAGACCACCTAGGAATACCGACATCAGAGAGAAGAGAATGATCTGACACAGTCCCAAGTAGGGGTGCCTTGCAGTCAAATGTCTGAGTTTCAATTCCAGCTATGGTGCTTCTTGGCAGTTTACTGGGAAAATCTCATTTGTCCCTTTTAAACTACATAGAGGGATTCTTGTGAGTATTCACCAAGGTAAGGGATATGACAGGGAGCCTCAGTGAATCTCACCTGTTAGTGTTTGGTTGAGATAGAGCTGGGAGGTTGTATCTATATAATCAATTTCTGGGCAGCCCAGGTGGCGCAGGGGTTGAGCGCTGCTTTTAGCCCAGGGCATGATCCTGGAAACCTGGGATCAAGTCCCACGTCGGGCTCCCTGCATGGAACCTGCTTCTCTCCCTGCCTGTGTCTCTGCCTTTCTCCCTCTGTGTGTCTCTCATGAATAAATAAATAAAATCTCTAAAATATATATATATATATATATATATATATATATATATATATATAATCTGTTTCTCCTAAAGCTGCTTCTCAGATAATTCAGTTTTGGGGTTGTTTTTGTTTTTGTTTTGTTTTGTTTTCCCCAAATGCAATGGGTTTGTTTCTCCGCGGCTGACAGTGAACCCTGAGCGGTATCACAGAGTCACTGCTCATGGTGAATTCCGCCAGCAGTTGCCAGTGTAACAACCGTGTACAGTGTTCAAGCAGGGCTCATAATGGAGGCTCCTTTTGCTCTTGCCTTCCCCAGGACAGGGGCCACAAGGGCATCCTGGCTGCAGCCTCCTCTGCAACCATAGCATGAAAATGGTTACAATCTGAAAATAGTAATATCAACAAGAAATACACGTAGTAATAATTGTCACTAAAGGTAATATATTCTTGATGCCACATTTCCTTTTGACTCGGTTTTGCGTGACCCCTCCTCATTCCCTTATTTACTTGACTGTGCCAGGGGACTCACCTCTTAGTACCTACCTCCTGTGTTCTCTAGCTTCGTGCTCTGCATCATCACTCAGGCCTTTGGTTGATGAAGCAGCAGTGCACTTAGAACCTTTGCCAAGTTAGAGCAGCGCACTCATACAAAAGGCTCCTTGGTTCATTAGCATGTGTTAGAAGTTTCACTAGCTTTTTGTTAAAGAGCTGACCGTTCTTAGCATTTTATTGGCTAAAGAAGCCCTTCCAAGTGTGATAGCTTAGGACTTAAATTGGCCTTTTGGTTTTCAAACTCTTCATATGTGGCCTTGCAAGAATTCCAAACTTAACCAAGAAGACTATTTGCATAGTGTGTGCATTCAGCTATCAGCCCTGAAGACAGAATGTGTACATTGAATATTTTCTGAGTTTCATTTGGATATGTAAAGAAACAAAACAAAATATAAGGCTATAAACTGGAGATTTTGAAAGTAAAATACAATTGCTGCCTGAAAACACACAGATAAGTTTAAAGCTTTGTAAAATGTGCTTTGTGACATGAGATATTGTTAGTAGGTCTTATTCTACAATTTCCATCTTTTTTTGCCAAATCCTCTCAAGTTCTGCATAGTTCATTGATTCTGTAGCAAGTCATTCTCTCATGCCCTAGAATGTGGTCTCTAATTGTTTCCATGTTTCATAACATGCCAGTAAGCACATGAATTGGTTTGGGCAACCACATGGAGGGAAGAAAAAGCTCGGAAAAAATGAAGCACTCATAGGAGAGTAAATGTATACAGCTGGGATTTCCACTCCAAGGGTGTTATTTGTGGGCAACTAGGACACATGGTTGGCAGCCTCACTTGAACCATTAGAGGCTCCAAGGTAGGATTTGCCAAGGTGACTCTTGGCCCAGGAACCTCTATTATTTAGTGGGTGATTGTCCTTCTTCCCCCTCACCCCCCCACACCTTCATCTATTTGCTTTTAGCTCTTTCTTTTCTACTTTGTTTCCCATCCTAAGGAATACAAGACAGAGGAAGTGTGGAAGCGTCATGCTTAACAAATTCTTCAGCAGCCTTAATTAGTGTTACAAATTGGAACAGCTTAACCAAGGCTAAGGGATATCTGGCTTTGTCTTGGCCTCACCAGCTTGCCCTTACTTACTGCCCATGGTTGATGTTCACTGTCACTTCTGTTGTCTTGCAAGCTTTATAGTGGAACTTGAATCACCTAAAGTGCTATTAGTGTGGATTAGTGCTATAAATGTTGAGGATGAGGAGTGAAATTTTGACCCTCAACAAAGGGGGCATGACTTAAATTGTCATTCAGTGTGGGCCACATCAATTAGTGGTGTAAACAGAGTTAAAAGTGAGGAATTCTACACTTGGCTTCCAGATTAAATCCCATTTTCTGTTCTCAAATAGAAAATTATGCAACCAGTTGATGGTATCCATTGCTAGAGCAGATCAGATGTTTTGTGCATCATGACTTTAGTTTATCTTAGGTCATTGCACAGAAAATTCCCTGCTCCACTAAATTGTGTTGTTTGTGCTAATGAATGTCAAGGCCTAAGGCACTGGGATGCTGTTAACTACACTGTGTTAATAGTTTAGGGAGTTAGAATACAGAGGCTTGACATTGGATGGGTGGAGCACTTCTGACCTATTGATCATTCCCTCCACCACCAATGTCCTCCCCTGTCCTTGAATGTCACCTTAGTATATTTCCCCCAACAGAGAGTGTGGGGGAATTTGGTTCAAATTTGGTTGTGTGGCCAAGAGGGCAATTCTAGGCAAAGAAGGAGGTTCTGATAAAATGTTTTCTTGTTTTCTTGTAAAACACATCTTGAGATTCTTTTCAGATTGTGAGGTCCTTTTGGGTTAGAAGTTGGCAGACTCCTGTTGAAGATTATAAATGGCAGTGTTATTGTTTTCATTGTCGTTATCGGTTTTGGAAGGCCCAGCCTTGGCCAGCAGCAGACTAATTCTTGGCCCCTCTGGTTTGTCAAGGTTCGGTAAATTTAATGGAGAGCAAATGCTTTCCAAATGCCAGGTCTCTGTCCTTTTCCAAATAGAACTGGAAGCACCGAAGGCCTTGAACATTTAATTTCTCAAACTGCAGCCTAAAGCACTGCCTATCTAGGGCAACAGAAACTGCTTTTTCCTTAAGCAACTGTAGAAACGGCAGCACAAACATTGCCTTTGGAGTCTGCATGATGTATGGGATTGTTTTTGAAAAGTGGTGGATATTTAATGTAAATAGGACACTGGCAACAAAAAGAATGGTGCTCATATTGGCAACCTAAAGGATGTTTGGGTTCTTATCTAGCAAGTTCCACACTCTTGGTTTTCTCTAGTCAACAGACACAATGTCAGATAAAAGAGAAAGCATTCCACCACTTTCTTACTGTGTTAGCTTCTTGGATTTTCTACCTTCTTTCCCTACCCCCATCTCCTCTATTTAGAATGGCAGCCTACAGATTCTGGCCCAAAAGAAACATTCCTGTGAAAATGAATTAGAGGCGTCATGGCCTAGGGAAAAGCTGAACTGGGAGGATGCAATTTTGCTCTTGGTGACATTGTACAAAGCCCATCTCATTGTCCACATTCGTGTGTATAGCACTCCCAAGCTGATGAGGTCGCTTCGAAAATCGTAAGAAGTGTGAATTAACTCTGTGTTTAGGCAAAGGTGAGGCTCAGCGGGTATGCAACAGTATAATTATACTGGTTGTTAAAATGCTAAAATGTATCAATACTACCAATATACAGAAATTATCTTTTCACTGAAACTTTAAGTTGCCTGATATATTGTTCAATGACAGTGACACAGGAGTGTTGCCAGGCCATAGGCAGCCACCGAGCGGATCCAAGCAGACACAGGGGTGATAGTATGGCTCTGTAGAGCCCCCGCCTGCTTCCAGGTGTGATTCAGGCTGAGGTGCAAACTCTAAGGGCCACAGCTACATGGGAAGAGCTGACATTTAAGTACCACCTCGCCATGACAAAGGGGTAATTTATAGTGTTTTCCTCTGGTTACAACAGAGTGCCAGAAACTTGAGATATAATGACTGTCAATTTAATGGAGGGGGAGGAGGGAGTCATTAGAAAAGTTTAGTGCAGCTCCCTGTATGAACTTCTGGCAGACACATTGTCCTAGTCTGTTCAGGCTGCTACAACCAAATGCCATAGACTGGATGGCTTCAAAATTATTTCTCCCAGTTCTGGAAACCAGGAAGTGTAAGATCAAGAAGCCAGCAGATTTTGGTATCTGGTGAAGCTCCACTTCCTCACTCACAAAAATCTCTCTTCCTGTTTTATCCTTACATGGTGGAGGGGGTGAGGGAGCTTTCAGAGTCTCTATTACAAGGCATGAAGCCTATTCATGAAGGCTCCACTCTAGACTTAATCACCTCCCAAAGGCTCAGCTCCTCATAATCAAACTAGGGATTAAATTTCAACCTATGAAGTTTGTTTGTTGTTGTTTTGGCAGGGGGGAGGGGGACAAAAATATTTAGTCTAGAGCACACATCAAACAAAAGGAAATACCAATTTTTGAATTAATAAATGGTTCAGAAAGTGTTCAAATGGTTCAATGAACTGATAAGCAGTTTTATATGAATAATTTGGTTTATTTAGAGAATAAGATTTTTCATCTTTCCAGTTTTATTTATGAAAAGCTATCACTGCACTGGTGGTTAAATGCTTTAATATTACTCTCATTTCAGCTATTCTGTGTCCTTGATCTCCAGTACATAATGGTCAGCAAAGATAAAATGAAGAGGGGAAATACACAAACCAGCCTACCCTTTTGCCATTTGAAAATAGATATGGCCAAATGTTAGTTGAGTGAAAAGAATGACATCGCTGAAAGAGAATAGAATCACCTCCATACTTATTTTTAGATAGTCAAATATTGAAGCTGGTCTTTAAAACTGCCAAGAAAAGATATTATAACCTATAAAAATAAACAGCTCAGCATATAATTTATCCATCCACTAAAACATATCCTCATAATTATCTGAAACTTCCTTTTATTATATCCTCCCTTACAGAATGTGTATTGACAGGGCATATTAACATTTCCATATTCCCAATACCAACTTTGACTTGTATTATCTAATGTTAGCATACTTTCTAACTGCTCCTTATAGAAGGTTCCTCTGCCCAAACATAGTAGATACTAATTTTTCCAGTTAATTTCAGCAACAGTTATACTTTTCCATCTATCATTTACTGTTTATTCTAAGTTCTTCTTTGGCTAAATAATCTGGTCCTAGGTAAGATTTTCAAAGTACTCCACAAAGTACGTGGATTTTGCATTAGTGATGCTGGGACCCTTTGGAGGTATTTGGTTTGTTACCTTTGCAATTATGATGCTTCGCCATGCTGCCATGCTCAAGAAGTCTTTATTAAAATGAGAAGGTTTTGGTTTCAGAAAGTTTTGGGCAATTTAAAAATAAGCTAACGTAGACCACAGTGTAGTTGATTATAAAACTGGCTTCTAGTTTTTGAGTGTCTGTGGTGTTCCAGGCACTTCCAAGATAAGCCATATGGAAGTGAAAAGAGACTAGAAAGAAAGCATTTCCCTGAAGCACAGTCAGCAGACCTACTGGATAAATCCTATCTCATATTTCCAGTGACAATTTTTATCTTTCCATCAATTTGCTTTTAATAGATTGCCATGAAAGAGGTGGTATGAATTAATTCCATAGCATACAGTTAGTGATGGTCAACTTGTTCTTTCCATAATTATGAAGAAATGAAGCTACCACATATGGGTAATCCCTTTGTAATAATAAAAATAAATATATCCCCCAAATTCAGACAGAAATATGAACTGTCTTATTTAGGTTAGGCTTCAAATTGAGTTACTGGGTGAGGTTCCTAAACCACAGCTTGGGTAGCATGTTCTGCTTCTCTCCTTTTTCACCACAGACACTAATACATTCCCTGCTCACATCTGACTAGGACCCAGGTAGAGCAAGGGAGTTACCTGGAAACCTCACATCTATGCTTTTGAAGAACCAGCAGATGTAAGCATACCTTTATATTTATTTAGCCAGTAAAGCTGATGGATTGGGGGTAGGAGGGCATCTCATTTCACTTTGATGCCCCCACAGTTGCTAAGACCTTGCCTCCCACCTCTCAACTCCTAAATACATGTCCACTGGGATTAATAACATGCTTCTTTTTTTCAATTTAGAATGATTACATTTTTATAATAACAACCATAAAAATCGAAAACACAATCTGAGAATTAATAATAGCTGTTGTCTGTTGAATGCCTGTTGGGTTTAGAGTTTCAGGTGCATGGTCTTTGAGCCTTATGATAGCCCTGTCATGCTGGAGATATTCTACCCATTTAACAGATGAGGCTGCTTTGGCCCTACAAATAAAGAAGCCATTACCTGGTCTCTAGTCAGATAGCCCAATCTTCTATGCTTCAGTCCTGGAGATCATTTGTAGTCAATCACTTCAGAATCAAATAGGAAAAGACAAGCATCAGTATTTTTATTCAGGAGCTACCGCCTTCTAGTTCTTAGATGCTCAGAGAGGAGCCTCCCACACTGGGCTCTGTGCACAAAGCCTAAAAGTAGTAACTCTAGAAATACCTTCCAGAGATTTTCTCCCAGGGGAGAAAAAAGGTTTACTATTGTCAAAGTAAAACATTTCAAGAGAGAGAATGGAGCAAGTTCATTTGTATTGGATAATTAGAAAAAAAAAATCATTTCTAACCATTCTCCTGTGCCCTTTTCCCCCCCTCACTACACTTCCCAATTACTTTCTAATGTTGAAATCAGAATTATTTGTTTAGTATATAGCTAAAAATGAAGGACTTAAAAGAATGTTGATAAATCTGAGCCTTTAAATGGATCCCTTAGAAAGCAGATGAAAGCGTAGGGGCTATTCAGAGAAGGAGGAGGAGAAAAGAGTGCCCAGGTACTTACTAGTGAAGGGAAGAGTACATTGCTGTAACTGTTTTGAGAAGCCTGGGGACAGCTTCTAATCCTGTTTCTGAGACCATATGTGTGCATGTGTAGATACATTCAAATATTTATTTTTTCATAAGCTCTCTTTGTAAAATATTTCTTGAGAGAAAACAGCAATGTTTAAATATATTTGCTTTAAAATATTGCTCCCAGTTTTTTGCTGTTGAATTTGAAACATTTTAGAGCAGGTTTGTGTGTGTGTGTGTGTGTGTGTGTGTGTGTGTAGTTTTGTTGTTGTTGTAAAAAGTAAGATTCAAATACATTATTTAAATTAGTACAAAAGCTTTCTTCTTCTTTAGCTGAAAATGTACACAACATTAACTCTTTATAGTAATATTTCCTGGTATTCTTTTTTCCTAAAGGAGCTAGAGTCTAAGTTAATAATAGTTGCAGTTTTAAACTTAATACTAGAACTATGAGAATAATTAGTGTAACTTCAGTTTTTCCTATATCTTACGTATGGGGTAGAGTTGTAGATGGAAAGTCGCTAAATAATGAAATGATTTTTCCAGAGGTCACATAAAAGCTGGCTTATGGTCTTTTCCTCCATTTCCTTTGTCTTATCTCGCCCAAAGGTCTGATGATAATCAATTCCCAGCTTTGAAATAAAATTGCATTGAATTTGGTTCAGTGCATCATACTGACCTCATAGATCATTTCATTGCATTAACCTGCTGTTTTTACATCTGTCATAGTGATACCTGTCCCTGTGGGATTTGATCTGTTGATTTTGATTTGAAAGGGTTGACATCCAGCTGAAATTGTTAAGTAATGAGTTGAGTTTCGCTCTTCATTTTTTTTTTAACTTAACACATTGCTGGCATCCTCTCAAATGCTGCAGTAAGAGGTCTCCAAAGTTACTTTTGTTCTTTGCAGTGAGACATCAACTTGACATCTATTTTATGGTTTAAAACAGTCCCTTTGGCATACTTTTTGTGATTTTCTTTTCGTCTGAATCGTGGCTACTGTTGGCTCTATTCAGGTGGTATCCTCTGTTAATTCCATCCAACATACAACTTATGTTTTAATGGATGGTCAGAGAACATACAGAGGCACTGAGTCAGGGTATTGCTACATCAATATTCTCCTGAAAGAGTATTGTCTTTCCCTTGTGTTATTGTTAGAAATAACAAGTAGAACATAGAAATATAAACACAGAAGAAAATATTATGCATCTACGGAACACGTAAGCATGTTTTTAAAAATCCTATTAAGACAAAAATTTCCCATCTTACTTGAATCATTTTTTGTTTTAATAAGTGATGTTTGTGTGGCCTCACCATTGAAATAAAAGCACGAGAGTCAAACCTTGTGAATTCAATGTCCACTTACTATATAACTGTACATTAAAGTGGTCTTCAACTTTTTATTGTCTAGAAAATTCGAGAATAAAATCTCTGCTTTTTTTTTTAGAAGGTTCAGGATCTAGATAGAAAGAGCCTGAATCCTTTGAGGAGCAGATGCTATGTCTATGAAAGAGAAAAATTATAGTATTATTCACAGAATGCTACTAATATTTATATTCAACATGAAAGTAAATAATTATCTACCAATTCTATTCACTGGACCAAAAAATTCTAGTGTCTATGATAATAATGCCTCATTGCTTTTGTTTAAATCCAGATTATGACTTTTAAATCTTTCTTTCTCAACTACAAGGTATGTTTCCTAATATAAAATGGTATTAGATTTCTTTACCTAGAGAAATGCATTTCAGATAAGAATTACTCCCATCTTTTTCTTTCTTTTAATCTGAGGTAGAAAGGGTGAATATATTAGTATCTATGACCTTACTAGAAAATATACTGTTGTGTTTGTCATTTTTATTATGTTTTTTTAATGCCCACAGAACATAGTCAGTAATTTGAAACATATTCCAGACCTGGAATTATTTTTCTGTTGCATGTTAAACTAATTGGCTTGAATACCTTTTATGTGTTTTTATTCAACTGCACGTAGAAATTGTAGATTATTTATCTGATATGAATGAATTTTAAATTATTTGAACTTTGCACTAGTGTATGACCCTCTGAGACCAGTTTCAAAGAACACACAGCTCTTTCTCCACTACACATTACAGATTTAATTTGTTTTGGATACAAATACCATTTATCTTGTATTTTTTACAATGCTGTGTTGTTTATTATACTTTGATAGCTTCACAAATTATTCTACTTTTATTTAAACAAGTATATTTGGAAATCATGATAGTTCAAGATGAACTAGCTTGTGCCTTTTAAACCTTGATGGATGAACACTGTCTCACTGTGTTGTTTAAATGGCTGAGCATAATCCTCCTGACGCGATTCATAACGTATATCCCAGAACAAATTTGTGTTTTCTTTTCAAGTACTCTAAAGTTTCAAATACCTCTTTCCTTATTTTACTCAGCAACAATCTGCAATTTATTTTTCTCCAGGAAAATTGAATCTGTTACTGCTTAGTATTCCTACCAGTTTGAAAAATGTGGTTTATATTGGCATCAGAGCAGTAATTTACATATATTGGGATAACAAGAATGCGTGCCAGAAAAAGATCAACATAAAATGAAATGCAAAAAAGCTGTTTTCCTTCAACAGCAACTCAGAGTGAAACTAATAGAGAAATTGATGAGCATCTGCCCTGAATGTGTCACTTGTTTCTTCTAGGTGAAGTGTGACCAGTATTGGCCTAGTAGAGGCACGGAAAGCCATGGACTGGTCCAAGTGACGCTGCTCGATACAGTGGAACTGGCCACGTACTGTGTGCGGACATTTGCACTTTACAAGGTTTGCCTTTTTTGTTTCTCTTTCTCTCTCCCTTTCCCCTTTCCATTATTTAAAGAAAGCATCCTTTGAGAAATCAAATATCTTAAGACTATACTTAAATCTTGATTCCACTGGCAACTCTGAAGAATGAAATAATTCTTCCATTACCACTCAGCAATTTTTCTCCTTGTCCAGTGATTTATCAGTAAATATGGAACTCTCACTCCGAACAGAAGTTTTGGCAAATGAAGAATAGATGAAGAAGAACTAGTTCTTTCTATAAAATATATCAGGAGCAGTCCTGGAAGCATTACATTTTACCTGCAAAATGTAATGCTTCTCAGCTAAGAATGTTTATCTTCCTGAGCATATAGTTATCATTTACAAATAGCTTGGCATTGATAACTCCGAAGAGTGCATCTTCCGAAAGGTCATGGGGGTAGGGTGAGAAATTCAGGTAGCACATTTTCATGTTACCTTTTCCATGTTACTACTCATCGTTACAGCCTGAGGGTAGGAATGCAGAATTTCATAGAGTCTTCCTACTTCACAGAATGGGTCAAGTGAGAAGAGAGAAGTAAGACAATTCCAGTTCACCGCCTGGCCTGATCACGGCGTTCCAGAACACCCCACACCTTTCCTAGCTTTCTTACGGAGAGTCAAAACCTGTAACCCTCCTGATGCGGGTCCCATGGTTGTGCACTGCAGGTAAGAACCTCTGAGAACATTTGTTTTTCTCATAGTCAGAAGGTTGGAGAGGAAACAGAAAGATCAATTGTTCCTCATTGGATATTCTCTTTCCAACTTCTTGATATTCTGGGAAAGTAGACCTCTTTATAAACAACATAGGTGGATTTTAGTCAAATGAGGCCTATACTGACATTCATAGAAAGCATTTGATAGAGATGAATATTCCACTCTGGAGATGATAGGCAACTATGGTTCATGCTGTTTTCTCTTTGGAGCAAAAATAAATAAATAGATAAGCACAAAATTAACTGTGCATATGGCATTAAACATATGAAACAGAAAAGAATCAAGAATCAATCTTATAATTTGGTTCAAGTTTCATCTTTGTGAGGAATATTCTTTAAAAGATGATAGATAGATAGATAGATAGATAGATAGATAGATAGATGAATTATTTGACAAGTTCTTGTGACCTGGGAAGATACAACCTTTTTTCTATTTATAGGAAAAAAATTGCTGAACAAAATAATACTATAAATATAAAAGGTTTTAAAGAAGGTGTCTTATTGCTTAAAGATACCTTCTACATATTAGTATGATCAAGTCACATATAGAAAATATACTAATTTGAGTCTTAAAAATTTATTTAATATGATATGAAGACTATATTTTAGAAGAATTTACTTTTTATACTTGGAAGTAATGAGTCTAGATTTCTTTTGAAATGTTTTATAATTTAGTGTTACTTTTTACTTAATTCTGACTAACATTCTATCACCACTCAGGTTCTACTATATATGTGTTTATATGTTTTTTAGTATTTAACTGTTTTTTACCAGTTCCTTAGTTCCTCTCTCAAATATCATTACTAACATATTATTAAAGATACCTAGTCAAGTTCTATATATCACAATATGAATGTATAGTTCATATAATCATAATAGTTATTTGTAAACTGGGTTATTCAAACATGAGAGAATATGATTTCTTTCACAGATGTGTAAAATGCAGTAGGTTAAGTATATTTAAAAAAAAGAAAGAAAACATCTATCATAAACCACTTCTATCATCACTTAATAGTATAACACTTTCACATCCTATATTATGCTTGAGCATAATACCCTGGATCCTAGAAATGACATCTGTTTTTACAAAAGATGGGGGCAAGAGATAGATCAGAATAAAAGCAACAGAATTCACTTAACTAACCCATGTTACAATGGTAATTGCTGAACAGTGGCCTAGCAGGATTTAAACAAGGAGATGTTTTATTTCTCTTCCCCAGCAATTTTTTCACAACTCAACTAATAACATCACAGTATATTTACAGAGTATTTTACAAATTCCGAAGCACTCTTCGATGCTTTATTCTGTTTGATGTTCTTAACAATATGTCAGATCAAGAGAAGAGAGCAGAAAAAGCTACAGGGTTTGGTTCAAGTACTGAGAGTTAAGAAGCCAGACATAGTCCAGCTCATGTCTTAAAATCTAGTACTTATTGCTCTTAACCTGACACTATGTTGCAGTGTTTTGCATGATTCTGGAACACTAGAAATTATTTTTGTTTATTTGATAAAGGCTTTTGCATCATGACAGCAGGTTTCTGGTTCACCTGCCTGTTGTTTTCAGCACGCACTAGTTTGACCAGCCTCTATACTGTTATACATACTTCTTTGCAGACCTCAAACAGCCATTGTGCCTGGTGACGTGGTGCCCCTGCTCAAGTTGATTATGAAGATCACACATGAAGTGTTTTCAGATGGATTTTGGTCACAGGATAGGGAAACAGAAGTTTTGGCTCACTGAAGAAAGGTTTCCCTCATATTCCTAATGGCAAAAATTCAATTCACATGGATACATGCATTCATACATACAGAGATATATACACAAGCACATACACAAACACTGAGATATACATATATATAGATAGATAGAGATATACACATATCTATCTATCTATAAAATACACATAAAAATTAAAGAAACCTAACAGTAGTTTTCACAAGACATTGTATTTGCATTACCATTTGAAATATAGCATGTCCCCCCCTCTCAGAATATGTTTTCCAATCTTGTGAATTAAAGTGGAGGACCTGGGAAACTTGATTGAATGATTGATTGACTGATAATTTAAAAATGCAATTTATCTTCTGCTGATCATATACAAAGTGTAAGGCTTTATGCTAGATACTTAGTTGGATCCAAAAATCTTGCAGGCAAGTAGGAGAGATAAGATAGATATCTAAATGATATTTTGAGAAAATACATACACTCCTACACACACACACACTACACAGAGCCCTATGTTATGTTAAGCCACCTGGACTCACTTCTAAGAGATACAGACAACTTTAGAGAAAACAAAGAAACAAAGATGAATGTGCAGAGCTAATAGCTGTTGACATTTGGAAGTGCCTGTGCCTGAGGCTCTGGAGAAGCTTTGTATTAAACAGAAAAGTAGATATATTGGTAGAAGAAATTTATTAGTGACTTTGAAACAATGAGGGAAAGATGCAGCATAAACTGAGCTGTGAGAAATGATCTGTGTTCAACCATAGGTTATCTCATGTGCCTGTGAGAAGTCTTAGCTGTTTTATTTAGGAGAGACCATGTCTGCACTGTTACCATGCAAAGCATCACGAATTCTTGACTTGGTCACAGTGTATGTTAAAATTTCAGGGCAGCTGGGGTGGCTCAGCGGTTTAGTGGTTTAGCGTACTGCCTTTAGCCCAGGGCCTGATCCTAGAGACCCAGGATTGAGTCCCACATCAGTCTCCCTGCATGGAGCCTGCTTCTCCCTCTGCCTGTGTCTCTGCCTCTCTCTCTCTCTCTCTGTGTGTGTGTGTGTGTCTCATGAATAAATAAAATAAAATAAAATTTCAGAGCACATTTTTTCTGAGGAGGTGGCAGAGAAAAGTCACTGCAGACAGCGAAAGCTTGCATGGGGCCCCAAGAAATGCTAGTTGTTGTTTTTTTTTTAAGATTTTATTTATTCATTTGAGAGAGAGTAAGCCAGAGCATAAGCAGAGGGGAGAGGTAGCAGCAGACTCCCCACCAAGCAGAGAGCCCAGTGTGGGACTCTCCCCCAAGACCCTGGAATCATGACCTGAGCTGAAAACAGACACTTAGCTGATTAAGTCACCCAGGCACCCCTAGAAATTCTATTTTAGAAAACATCTCTAAGCAGGAAGAAACTTTGCAGAAAGCCACAATAGACATGTCACAAAGGGTTATTGATGACAGGTAACCATGATCATGTTGTAAATAATCACATGAATACTCTGGGATGTAAATACTGTATTTCATATTATGATTTCTTGTATGATGGATTTGACTTTTTTCCCCTTCTGTCATGAAAAAGTAGTGACAAACTCAAACTCAAGTCTTCTGCCAAACAGATATGTGAGGATGGAGGAGGTTTTAAATGAAGTCTGGTAGTAGACCAAACAGAGGGAGGAGGGGGCAGAAAAAGAGAAGATGCACATTCCTCCAGTAGTTCTGTCTATTGATAAATGAGCCAGGACTAAAAAGAGCTACTGTGAGTAAAAGAAATTCCAATAGACAGTAGCTAGATAGAAGTAGGAGGATAGCCTAGTGGTAACCACAGATAAGACCTTGCAAAGTCACAAAGGATAGGGTCTACCATGTTCCTAGAAGAATGGTTCTATGGGCATAGGAAGGAAGACCAGCTCAAACTAGCAGTCAGTTCATAAAGAGCATATAAACTCAGAGTTATATGAGTATAACTCATACTCATGAGTTTGCCTGGGTAAAATGCTGGATTGTTAGCTTATGGGTTGTGGGCCTTTGGGCAAGTTATTTCATATCTGCTGGCCTCTGTTTCTTCACCTGTAAATTAGTAATGCTCTCCATAACAATAAGAATTTCATGGAGATTAAATGAAATGATATAAAATGATAAAGCACTTAGAACACTGCATAGTATGTAGAAATATGAAATATCAAATTATTAGTATAGTAATTACTAAGTTTTAAAAGCTGTAAGAATATTTACAACTCAAGAGAAGATAACATTACCTTGGCTATAATCTATATGACTTGAGTCATGTATCCTATGAATAACCAGCTGGTAAAAATAGACAATTTTTAATTCCGTGGATTTTTAAAAAATGTAGATGTTTTCCATTATGGTAATTCCATCAAATTTTCCCCTGTGACAGCACATTTTCTCATTTGCTGAGTTAGAATCATTTATAATAACAAATTTGTATTTGTGAAGACTTGAGAAACCATTGAACTCTTAAGATGATACTGTTAAGGATACATAATAGCTAATGTGATGGTTCTTGATGCCCTCAAGATGAAGTTTGAACCTAAGCATTGTGTTACTGGCCCTTTGTTGATCTAGCCTGATGTCTCCCTCATGCCTCATTGTTCACTCTTAGCTATTACCACTAGCTACATATTCCAAGTACTTTCATCTCTGGCTCTTGGTAAATATTTATCCACTCTAGAATTTCACCTATTCCCCTCTCTTGATTATGTTCAACCTTGTTTCCAAATCCATCTCAAGTAGCACTTGTCCTGTGTGTTGCAAAGGCTGCAAACTAGCCTCAGATGGTTTTGTTGACATTTTTTTTTTAATTTGAACTTGAATGCCTTTAACTGGGAAGCACTATCCAGTTTTCCAAACCTTCCCTATCCCTATTTTACATATTGCTCAACTCATCCATTTATAGGGATTGCTTCATATTGTAAACAACTGAGTTGAAATTATGGAGAATCCTTTAAAGCTCATTTCCCATTCCTCTTCCTGAAGAAAGAATTAAACACTATATTCTCTGAGTTCTTATAGAATAGGTTCACACATAGCATATTTAGCTGTATGTGTACAGATCACATATGCCTTGAAATCCCAGAGGGCATGTGCAATGAATTATGCACATTTGTAACTTACATCATACTTGGTGCTCAATAATTGCTTTCTGAAGTTAATTGAATTCCATGTGGTGTTTTAGAAATTTTTATAGAAACAGTAAGATAATTTCAGGGCTGGACTATTTGTTTGTTTAACATGAGACTGTATTTTTCTCTCTTTATATTTTATGGTATTGCTTATGAGAATTTAATTATTTTAAATTGCCTTTATTTTTCGTATACATACTTCTGAGTCCTTTTTTCTACAACTCTTTTATGTTCTTTCCTACGTGCTCTCCCTTCCATTATTAAATATAGACATAGCTCCCTGTTTTTTAGCCATAGTAATAGTTAAACATACTGAACCCTTAATCAACAGCAATTACTCTTTCTTCTCCACCGGAAATCTACCTAAGTGTTTTACATGTGTTAATGTTTTTTATACTGTCAGTTATCGTCAGAGGTAGAAACCTTATTTTCCCATTTTACACAAGAAGAAACAGACCAAGGAGGACCAACTTACTTGCCTCAGCTCATGCCACTACTGATAACGTAGCCACTGTGGCCCTAGGTTGCCTGTCCCTATTGACCAAGTGAGTTTTCTAACCTTTAGATCACTTGGTGTTCCTCACATCTACTTTTGACCACCCACTTTGAGGGCATTTCACTTTTTAAGCTTACTCTGATGACCTAGTCAGAATGAGCCATTCCTTTCTTTCTGACTCCACATCACAAGGCCATATTCTAGCCTTTATTTCACTCTTTCTGTATCAACGGTAATTGCTAGCATGTCTCTTCTACATCTTAATCGTTTTAGAATAATCACAGTAGCCACTCATTACTGAACCATCACTGTTATCAAAGTATCACTAAGCATTTAAGGGATCACTCATTTAATCCACAAAACGGTTCCGTTTTATTTGTGAGGAGCATTAAGCACAAGGAGGTTGTAAATTCAGCCCCTATATCAAAGTCCTTGACCTGTTTACTCATCATCATATCTATTTTATCTAGTTCTGACTTTTCTTGTTGCCGAGACTACCTTAGTTCCTTACACTTATCTCCCAAGTATATATTTGTTGACTGAATGATTGTCAGATGGGTATTTGCCATTACCACTTCACAGATATCTATGCAGTGCATGAATAGAGATATGCAGGATTTTTCTCCTTACTTAAAAAATCTATTTTTGAAAGAAACTAAAGGACACATCTTTCAAGTTATTTATTAAACTTAGGTTTTCATAGAGGTCATATGTTACATTTCCCCATATTGTTTCACTCTTCCTTTTAGAAAACAAAGAAGTTTTATTCCCTTTTCTCCCTTTTGAGCCCTCTTCTTTATGTTGTTTTGTAGAAGAATTTGTGGTTTATATTTTACTAGTACCAAAAGAATATGACAGCTGATTTGAATTTGCTTTTTGTTAAGAATGAATAAATTGGGGTGAAGCCATAATTTCACTATGTCAGTTATAAACCCTTGACCCATGACACAAACTTTGAGTCATGGTTAACCCCTTTTAGGATCAAGGGAATATATTATCTTTATATGAGAAATTTATTTGTGAATACAAGTGAAGGAAGGATAGATCAAGACCCCCTAAATCTGTTTTCTAAATGAAAAGATTTCAAGAACAGTAAAACAGTCCTCCTAAGGATAATTAAAGTCTGGTACATTATAGAATCAAACTGGTCTTTAAAACCAGAAGGAATTGGGGGCACCTGGGTGGCTCAGTCAGTTAAAAGGCTGCCTTCAGCTCAGGTCATGATGCTGGGGTTCTGGGATTGAACCCCAAATCAGACTCCTTGCTCAGCAGGGAGTCTGCTTCTCCCTCTGCCTCTGCCCCTCCCCCTACTTCCATTCGCTTGCTCTCTCACACACAAATAAATAAACAAAAACTTAAAAAAAAAATAAAACCCTGAAAAATAGGAACTGAGGGATAGATGTAGATCAATAATGTTTTGGAAGCATCAGTGGACTACCAAGGTGGTTGGATAAAAAAATCAAATGAAAATTTGGGTTTAGAAAGATTCCTAAGATCCAATCTTGATAATTCTTTTTTACTTTATAGGTAAAAGCACAACCAAGAAACTACTTAGATCATATTTATAACATAACCATTTACTTCTAACATCAAACCAATATTGACAAAAATAGCCTTTTCAAGGTAAAAAGAGTTTGGGAACATGTTGCATATGATCATAAAACTAAGAAACCTTGTGATCCAAAGGAGTTAAGAAATCTATGGAAAATTATTTAATGCATTTTAACCATTCATTCTAAATTCCATCCTTTATTTTCCCCAATGTTCCATTCAAATATCTTTAGATCAAAGACCACAAGTATTGCCAAAATATGTGATAGTTTTGAGATGCTGACAAATGCAAACCATAGACCCATATTTTCCTTAAACCTGGGATTCATTTTCATGTATAAGTTAAGTAATAAGAGAAGCTAGCATTCTAGAGATGAAAGACTGGTTTGTTAAAAATATCAATAACTCTCGATAAGAAAATGGATAGAATATACAAATTTTGTCCTTATTTATGGAAACATTTTAAGGTGAGAATACATAATTATACCACATTGAAACTATTGTGTAGATTTTGTTCTTATAAACTAATAAGTGTGTGTACAGAGAAAATTCCTAATTTATGAAACAACATGGTGATATAAATCAGGAGGTCATATCTTCAATACTTTGATGGCACAATCCTATAAAAGAAAAATGCCTTACTTGCGCTGAAATAGTTTAAAAGTAATTGAACCCAAGGAAAACATTAAAAGGAATTGTGTAATGGCTCCAATAGCTGTGAAATACAAGACTCACACTGAAGGTGTTTGGGGTGCTGAGGGGAGCATTCTGGGTACCTGATGAAATGGAAAATTTTTTTGAAAAGACATAGATATAAAGGCAATAGAGGAGAGGTGAGGCCAGTATCATAAGAAACAATTAATGCCCATGTCAGATATCAGGGGTAGGTCCTTGCAAGGGCACCTGGGAAACTATCACCTTTCCATCCCATGTCATGCCCAAGAAGAGCAACAAAATTACTTTTGTGTAAGTGGCCATTGATGGAGCATTTTTCCATCATCTATTTGACTTAATCTTTACAACAAAAATAGTAGGGGTGTATCATTACCATCCCCACACTACAGATAAGGAAATTGAGACTCTGAGAAGTTAAGTGACTTACTGAAGACCACATACCCCATTAGTAAATAGAAAGTCTGGCTGAGAACCCATGTTTCAGAATTCAGGGTCCTCTCCTCTTTGTCTATACCATACTGCCATTTTCTATTTTTCCCAATTTATGTCATACAAATTAGAACAGAACTATCCCCAGTCCACAAGAGAGATGGCTTTGAGCAGATCCAAAACCCGCTTTGGGGGCAACATTAAATGGTTGAAAATCAGTTGAAATCATCTTACTAGAGTTCAAATCACAGCTGCACTGTCCACCGCAACTTACTTAACCTTTCTAAGCCTCAATTTCCTGATCAATAAGATGGGGATAACAGTAGTATGTCCCTCACAATATTGTGTATAAAGATTAAATAAGATGGTATGTGTAAAATGATAATTAGCCAGGTACCTGCCACAGAGAATAAGTCATAAATGGTCTGTACTAATAGATTTTTTTGTAATCATTGTTTACCCCCACATAAAATATGTGCTTATTTAAATTGGTTCTCTTACTATCAAACAACAAAGAACGTCATCACATTTTTCTAAAATGTGAGTTTGACTTCTATGTAATTTGTAAGTTAGAGAAATAGAAAAGGCATGGGTGTGTATATACATATATTAACCTAGATGAGTGGCAACCACTTTAAAAACACGTATTTACTACATGTAGTAATTATTTCATTGCACTATAAAACTCTTGTTATAATAAATTATTACTGTAAGACTAGCTTTTTCAACCTCAACACCATTGATATTTGGGTCATATAATTTTGCTGTGGGAGACTGCCCTGTGCATTGAATGCTATTTCTCAGCATCCCTGCCAGTAGCATGCCCCAAGGATTGTGACAATCAAAAATGCCCTCAGACATGCCAAATGTCCTCTTGGGAACAAATTCACCCTTAGTTGAGAACCATTGCTATATGGCAGCAAAACTAATCTATGATTGTGCAGAATGTATGCATCCAAATGATAGCCCACATCAAAGCCTTAAAGCTTGAAAATACTTGTTTGAATGGCCTCTTCATTTTAAACATTGGGAGGACTTCTTTACGAGACTAACTTGAAGAATCACTTTTTAGAGTATACAGTGAGCTAGGCTCATTACTTGAAAAATTAGCCAATAGCATCCCCTACCTTGGCCACCAGCAAATCAAAGACTTGCCTCTACATGTCTCTTGGCACTTAAAAAAGCAAATAAATAAATAATCCACCTTCAAGGACGAAGATGTGCTACCATTAGGGAATTCAAAAGAATGGGTGACAGGCTCTTAACTCTACTGCCAAAAAGAGTTGCAAAAATACTTTTGCACCATTGCAGCAAATTAATGCAACAGTAATAAATCTTCAGCCTCCCAAGGTGGCTGCTTCTAAGGGCCATGATATTTGGAACTGACAAGTGCTGGTTTGTTACTGGTTTTTTGTTTGTTTGTTTGTTTTACTAGGGTATTGGTCACATTGCTTCATACTCATACTTGGTATGGACATCTAGCATTCTGGAAGTTCAAAATAAGAAGCCCTAGGAATGCCTTTAAGTGGCATAAGACTTAGTGGCTGTCCCCTTTTTAAGTGTCTGGTGGAAGCCAAAGAAAAGATTAGATGGATGTAAGACAAGTGAGACATAATGCAAACCCCCTGCCCAAACGTAAAGGTCCCCCAAATCCCTTGCTCTTTGATTTTGAGGGTGGATATATATATTTTGGGGCAGCACACTCTATTTTTAAATCAAAGATTTTATTTTAAAGATTTGTATTTATTTATTCATGAGAGACACACACACAGAAAGAGAGAGAGAGAGAGAGAGAGAGAGGCAGAGACACAGGCAAAGGGAGAATCAAGCTCCATGCTGGGAGCCTGACATGGAACTCGATCCCAGGTCTCCAGGATTGGGCCCTGGCCTGAAGGTGGCACTAAACCGCAGAGCCACCCGGGCTACCCTCAAAAATCTTATTGTAGATAAGTTTCTTGTGAAATAATTAAACACTTTTCATTTTTTTTGTAGTCCTTCTTCCAAAGAGTCTCTTTCTCTCTTTCTCCATCCCATCTCCCTTCATACCTTTCCCACTCCCAAAAAAATCCTCTTCATCTTTCAGTCCACCAAGAGAGTGTCAATGATTAAGACTTTCATTGATCTACAGTGGTATTTGTAGAGTTTATGGTTTATGATATACCTAAATGGACTAGATGAGATGGGGCAGGGTTAACTATAGCTCTTCTGTTCTGATAATAAAAGCTAACTGGCTACTTGTTCAAATTCCTTTTTAATGCTTGAAAAGAAAAGAATTTGGGAATTATGATCTATTTGAGAAAGTATGTCTTTTCCATTTATCTGGTTTTGTTCATTTGTCTCAGATTGGTTTGGTTTTGAGCATTGAATCTAACAAAAAAATGTAACCATATTTCTGTTTCTGATACATCTATGTGCCTTTGGAATTGGGGACCTTTCTGAAATGGAGGGTATGGTAATCAGTTTACCACCACTGCTTACAAATACCACCCCAAATTTACTGGCTTAAAACCACCACAATCTGCTATTTCTCACAATTCTGTGAGTTGACTTGGGGCCAGGCAGTGGTCTTCTGCTGGTCTCTCCTGAGCTATCCTTTGCAGCCAACTGGAGGGCCTGGGAAAGCTAGCCTGACCCCTCACCATGACTTTGAATCCTGGTCTTTGGCCTCAGAGTTCTGGTGATCAAAGAAGCTTATGAGGCCTTTTGAGGGCAAACCTTGGAAGTCATACATCATCACTTTCACCACATTCTTTTTTGCTCAAAGCAAGGCAGGGACCAGTTCAGAATCAAGACGTAATGAAACAGACACCACTTCATGATGAGAGAAGCAACAAATGGTGTGTGACTTCATTGATCCCAGCAATGAGTTCTACATCAATGAACCCTATTTACTGGAGGCATGGAGCTCTTCTCTCCACCCTGGCCAGCCTGGGCTAAGTCCACAGTAAATGTTCCTCCTAAAGAACAAAACCCCCAGGCCCACCCTAAAATACAGAGAATTTTTGTTGAAATATGAAATAAGTTTTTAAAAAGTAGAGGAAAAGTCTAAGTAATTCGTTTTGTAACTGCTACCTGATTCTTTTTCTGAAATAACACCTTCTGTGGTAGGAGAAAATTTATACTCTTTGACCCCTTTTCACCCTATCAAAAATATTTTCTTTACATCTTCCTGTAATTTAGGAATTATTAGAGTTGATAGGCTTCTTTTTAAACTCAAAAGTTCGAGGAATATGATTCATATACAGTGAATCATGGACCTAGAAGAGACACCTCAAGCTTCCCAGACACGCCCTCTTCCCTCTCTCTCTCTCTTTTCTTTTCCATTTCTGCCTTCTTCCTTTCTACCTCCCCATGTCTCCTTCCCTTTCTGCTCTATCTCTTTAATTTCAGAGATAAGAAAATAAAATGAGGCCCAAGGAGGTTGACAGCTTTCCCATAGACTCTTCCTGGACTCAAGTCTTCTGTTGTCCAATATGTTTCCCACTGCATTATGATCCTTTTAAGTTTGGTCCAATTAATTTGATTAAGGAGTCCCTGGGATGTTTGGGTCGCTCAGTGGTTGAGCATCTGCCTTTCACTCAGGGAATGATCCCGGGAGTTCTAGGATCAAGTCCTTCATCGGGCTCCCTATGGGGAGCCTGCTTCTCCCTCTGCCTATGCTCTGCCTCTCTCTGTGTGTCTCTCATGAATAAATAAATAAAACATTTTTTTTTTTAAAAAGGAGTCCCTTAACATTTTCTACCTTAATTAGGAAAATAGCCAGGAAGCACCTATATAACAGGAGGGATGCATTATATTTGAAACTAAGATGGTCATAATAGGTAATTTTGATGCAAGGAGCCAATTAAGTGTCACAGATCTTTAAGACCATGACTAAAAGAAGAGCTGAGGGATAGTTGAGTAGTAGCCTGAATGTGCTGAGCACCTAGGTGGTCAGTAAGACCAGGGCAGCAGAAAATGATAGAGGACTGCCAGAGGGAGAAGAATGTGTTAGAGATAAATTCCTCTTGCTTTGCAGTAGTGCCTGGAGCCTTGATGGTGAAAACCACTCAGGCCACTAAAAATGACTTAACATGCTGTCTTGGCAGCCCTGCCTTGGTTCGGACTGGCAGCCTTTTGTATCTGCTGCTCCATTGGAGTTCCATCCTGGCTGTGCTATGGCTGTAGTGTGAGCTTTTCAGTGGCCATATGCCTGGGAGGCTCATCATCCACAATTTCCTCATCCCAGACTCCAGCCAAGTGCAGCAGATGCTATTGTTACCTCTTCTATTGAATAAAGTAGGAAGCAAAGAGAGAAAGAAATTTGTCAATATTGTTTTTCTGCTGGAATCGAAATAAAAACTGTGTGTGGTATATTGTCTGATAGCAACCCACGTGCCAAATCCCCATTTTGTGTAATACACTTATATAAGATAAGAATCTGCCCCTATATTTCTTAACATAATGCAAATGACCTTCTTCATTCTACTGTAAATATGTTACAATTATAGCTATTCGGGCTTCTCAATTTGGATTTGTGCTTTTCCTTGCACTTGGAAACCCTTTGCTTCTGCCCATGCCATCTGCTGGAATCACTTATATTTCTTTCACACACTCACAGTGTTTGTTATATGCCCTAAATCTAGCTGTACAAAACTCAAATCTTTTATGTAGATAAACAAATGTTTAGCAAGTATTTTTAAATACTTTGCCTTGATAAATAGCATTATTAAGGTACATTTGTGCTTCTAAAGTACAGCTGCTGAGAGAATTTCTCACAGAACTGTATGAAGTAACACCAAAATCAGAAGAGAATCTTGAAATAAATGCCTGCATATATAAATAGTTTCTGCGCTGAAGAAAACTAAATGATGATAAGTTAAGCAAACAGAAAGTCTCTTTTTGGCATAGAACATAGTTGAGTGGGGGTGGAAAGAGGTCTTAAGACTCCTGAGCCACGGGACCCGTCCCTGTCATGTTATCTTATGAAACCCTTTCAGCCCAAATAGGACACTGATGACCTTGCAGGGTCCTGTTGATTTCTGCTGTGCTGCTCTCACAGCCTTGCTAGGGGCACCATGAGTTTCCTTCACAGAACAAGAGAAGAAAAGTGAAACCATAAGTGTCACCCAAAAACACACGTCCTTTTGCCAATCTATAAATTAAGAAAGCAGAAGAAAAGTCCGTTTAATGTCTTCCGGAATCTCTCCCCAATTTTTGGCCATCATCACCTTTTTAAAAGTTTCCTGAATTTTTTTTTTCTTTTGGATCTGTAACTGTCGTCAGATTTGTTTGTAAGAGATGCAGGTCGGAATGCCTTTTTCTATCTATACTTTTTCACCTCACTGCCATGGTCTCTAGCCTAAAGAACAGGGCTAAGTGGGGAGCCTCCTCTTGCCACTGAGGCTAGGCAGTTGGCACGATTTGACCTACTCATTGCCTGATACAGACTGAGAATGCTGGGTTCTTTCTTTCTTTCTTTCTTTCTTTCTTTCTTTCTTTCTTTCTTTCTTTCTTTTTACACTATGCTTTGAGTACTAAGCTCAATTTTAATACTACATGGAAATATAGAAGTCAAATATACAAAAGATGCAACCTCAGTAGGTCACAGTACAAAGCCCCTAAATTTTATCAAGACCCAAAATTGTTAGATTGGACAAAGGAGGACCATGGATTGTCTCAACATATGAAGCATGTTTCACATATGTCTTAGAGCTTCCTGGAGTAGTTCATACATAGTAAGGATTTTAAAAATGCAAGGTAAGAAGTGAAGCTCGTAGATCTTTTACTATAAGGGTATACTAATAAGAACTACTCAGAGTTCCATGGCTTTCACTCCATATTTGGCTTTCAAGCTAAGAAAGGAAAATTACACATCTAGGAAAATAAGAGATATCGGACTGCCCTAAAACTATGAGATCTTGTGCAAATCACTTGTCTGCCTGAGTATCTATTCCTCTAGAAAGGTAAAGAACAATCTGGTCATTTGCCAAAGGCATCTTTTCTACATGGGAAAACTGCATAAAATTTGGTAGATTAAATGGTTCTTGATGATGATGATGATGGTGCTTAGGAATTTTGGTTTTGTAGAAGCCACAATAAGTTTTCTTTCTTAAAAAAAAATATTTTATTTATTCATGAGAGACACAGAGAGAGACAGAGACACAGGCAGAGGGAGAGCAGGGTCCCTGCAGGGAGCCCTATGTGGGACTCTATCCCAGACCCCAGGATCACGCCCTGAGCCAAAGGCAGATGCTCAACTGCTGAGCCACCCAGGTGTCCTCCATAATAAGTTTTCTCTACCTTCAAATTCAGTCCCAACTTGGGTTCACAGGTGATCAGTGAAAAACAAGTACTGTATGATCTCTCATAGGTGGAATCTAACACACACACACACACACACACAAAGGGGAAAAAAAAAAAAAGCTCCTAGATACAGAAAATACATTGATGGTTGCCAGAAACTAAAGGTGGAGGGGGGTAGGAGAAATGAGCAAAGGGGTTTGATAAAATGAAAAACAAATAATAATTAATCAGTTAAAAGTCTTACTTTGTCAACTGTAACCCAGTTCAAATTCTAATCATTTGGGCAAAGAGTTTTGCTCCGTCTGGACTCTTGCTTATTACTTTCATTTGAAAAACCATAACCAATCACATTTAAACCACAAAATTCATTTTAACCTATGGTTAACATTTCATCCCTCTTTTATGTGTCTGGAAATGATTGACTTGGCTTCAGATTATTTCCTCTGATGTACTACAGCCTGAAATTCACTTGTTATCTTGGTTCAATTAAACTCAAACTTACTGGTTTGTAGGGCACGACAGTAAAGCCACAAGCTTAGCAATACCTTTTCCAGAATTCAGTAAGAAGCTCTGTGAATGTAGTCAGTTATAAGAGCTATGTATGTATGCCTTTGTTGTTATGCTTCTATTTCCTAAAGGTTTAGGAATAAACTCATTTTAAAAATTTGAAATGATAATTCTGCATGTAAGTCATTTTCAGAGTGAATCTTCATGGCGTACATAACATGCAATGGTACAGAAGTTCCTGAGGTGAACATCATACCTTTTTGTGAATTATGCCTGTATTTCCATATAGATCACCTCATCAAGTAGCACTTTTGGAATTATCACGAATGTCCACAGTTGCTTTTTAAAGCTGCATTGTATCACAGTTCGGCTATGACATGGGAAACTTAGGTCCAATCTTAGCTATTGGAACTTGGTTAATGGTTCTAAACAACATCTCCTTTGTTATTTCCCTCCTGAGGGACCCTGCACTCGGAAAGAGTTTTATTTTAGGGAGAAAAAATAGTCCGTTTTTCCTGAATTTTTTAGTGTAACATTTCAAACATACTCGAGTGTAGAGAGAGCGTATAATGAACCCCTAAGCACCCATCACCCGGCTTTATATCAGCATTTCAAGCATTGTTTATTAAATGACAGTTCATTTTTTATTTTTAAAAAGAAGCTTATTACATAACTGCCATTCAATGTGTGAGATGATAATAATGGGCAACCTTTTCTCAGGTAAATGTTCAATTTCCATGGGCATACTTAATATAAAAGGCACTCCTTACTGCTTGCTCAGCTCCCAGGAAAGGATGCCTGGACTCTATCTCCTGTGCCACTATCCTTTTACACTGCTTCTCTAAGTCTGAAGTCTTAACAGCATCAAGATTTTGTATCATAATTATTGAAGTATGATTAACATACAGTGTAATTTTAGTTTCAGATGGACAACATGATGATGTAACAATTCTAGATTTTATTCAGTGCTCCCCACAGTGGATCTAGTCATCATCTCTAACTAGACGTCATTTCTACAATCTTTTTGACCATATTCCCTATGGCATACCTTTCATCTCCATGACTTAACATATTTTGGAACTGGAAATTTGTACCTTTTCTTTCTTATCTATTTCACCCATGTTCCCATCCACCTACCTTTTGGCTACCACCTATTTGTTCTCTGTATTTAAGGGTCTGTGTTTTTTTTTTTTTTTTTTGAGGGGGGGTTGTCTTTTTTTCTTTGTTCATTTGTCTTTTTTCTTTAATTCCACATATGAGTGAAATCTTATGGTATTTGTCTTTCACTGTTTGACTTATTTCACTTAATTATACCCTCAAGGTCCATCCATGTTGTTGCAAATGGCAAAATCTCATTCTTTTTTATGGCTCAGTAATATTCCAGTTTGTGTGTGGCCTCTTTATCCATTCATCAATGGACAATTGGGTTGCTTCCATATGGCTATTGTAAATAATGCTGCAAGAAACATAGGGGGTACATATATCTTTTCAAATTCGTGTTTTTGTTTTCATTGGGTAAATACCCAGTGGTGGAATTACTGGATCACATGATATTTCTATTTTTAATTTTTTTTAAGATTTTATTTATTTATTCATGAGAGACACAGAGAGAGAGAGAGAGAGAGAGAGAGGCAGAGTCACAGGCAGAGGGAGAAGCAGGCTCCATGCAGAGAGCCCGACATGGGACTCGATCCTGGATCTCCAGGATCAGGCCCTGGGCTGAAGGCAGCGCTAAACTGCCGAGCCACCCGGGCTGCCCTAATTTTTTGAGGAAGCTCCACACTGTTTCCCACAGTAGCTACACCATTTGCATTCCATGCACAAGGGTTCCTTTTTCTCCGTATCACTTTTTCTCCACTAACACTTGTCATTTCCTATCTTTTTGATTCTTGCCGTTCTGACAGGTATAAAGTGATTTCTCATTGATACTTTGATTTGGATTTCCCAGTGATTAGTGATATTGAGCATTTTTTCATATGTCTGTTGGCCATGTGGTTGTGTTCTTTGGAAAAATGTCTACTCAGGTCTTCAGTTCATTTTTAATTGGATCATTATTGCTTTTGGGGAGGAGTTGAGTGGTAAAAGTTCTTTATATATTTTGAATGTTAACCTCTTATCAGATATATCATTTGCAAACGTCTTCCCCATTCAGCAGGTTGCTTTTTTGTTCTGTAGATGGTTTCCTTCACTGTTCAAGTTTCTTATTTTGATATAGTCTCAATAGTTTATTTTTGTTTTTGCTTCCCATAGCTCAGGAGACATATCTAGAAAAATGTGTTTATATCTGATGTCAGAGATTCTACTGCCTATTTTTTTCTTCTAGGACTTTTGTGGTTTCAAGTCTTTAATCCATTTTTAGTTCATTTTTGTGTTTGGTGTAAGAAAAGTAGCCCAACTTTCTCCTTTTGCACATACCTGTACAGTTTTTCCAGCTACCATTTGTTGAAGAGACTATCTTCTTCTGTAAATCTTGGCCTCTTTTGTCATAGATTAATTGACCATATAAATGTGGGTTTATTTCTTGGCTCTCTGTTCTGTTCCATTGGTCTATGTGTCTAATTTTGTGCCAGATAATACTGTTATCTGTGAACAACAGATAATTCTGTTTTGATTACTACAGCTTTATAGTATATCTTGAAACCTAGAATTGTGATACGACCCCACCAGCTTTGTTCTTTTTTTCTCAAGATTGCTTTGACTATCTGGTTCTATACAAATTGTAATATAATTTGTTCTAGTTCTGTGAAAAATGCTGTTGGTATTTTGATAGAAATTGTGTTGAATCTGTAGATTGCTTTAGGCAGAGTGGACATTTTAATAATACCAGTTCTTTTAATCCATGAGTAGGCATATCTTTCCATTAATAGCATCAAGTTTTAAAATGGTTCCAGACTATTCAAAACACCTCCCTCTCTGGAGAGCTTGTTTCCAAAGCAGTACTTAGCAAACTTTGACTTACAGACAGCTACTTTTTATTCAATGCATTTATTTTAAAATTAAATGTTATTATTTAAAGGCTCAGTTCATCAGAGGCCCACCACTGTTATTTAACATCCAATGCTTCACACTCCCCTGCTTAAAGCTTCCTTATTTTAATCTGTGAAAGTAAAGCTGAATTCAGAAATTACTAGCTACTTGATTTAGAAAAAAAGAGAACAAAAGAGAAATAAAAATAACAATTTTGCAAATCAAAATATTGAGCATTTCCTAAACAATTATTGGTACACATAGTCTGATGAATGATTTTCATACCCATTCTATGCTCTGCAAGAAATGTGGAAACAGAATTCAGGATGTCTTATTAATTAATGTTTGTGAACACCATGTCCTCAGTTGTTAATAGATGCTATGTGAGGAGTTTTTTCTATCTTCAAGTAAGTATGGCTTAAACTAAGTTAAATTACCTTACAACAGAGTTCCTCAATCCTATAGAGTACTCATTTCTATCGTGAGCTTTCAAGAGGGAATTTCTGAAACTTATTTAAACACAGATCTCTACTGCCTTCCCCCACCTTGGCATTCATTTTTGTTTTTAAGTTTTTATTCAAATTCCAGTTAGTTAACACACAGTGTAGTATTAGTTTTAAGTGTACAACATAGTGATTCAACATGTCCATACAAAACCCAGTGGTCATCATGACAAGTGTACTCCCTAATCCTCATTGCCTATTTCACCCATGCACCACCCACCCCACCACACCTATGCTCCCCTCTGGTAACCATAAGTTTATTTTCTATAGTTAAGAGCCTGTTTCTTGGTTTGCCTCTCTCTCTCTCTCTCTCTCTCTCTTTTTCCATTTGCTCATTTGTTTTGTTTCTTAAATTCCACATATAAGTAAAATTGTATGATATTTTTCTTTCTCTGACTAATTTCACTTAGCATAATACTCTCTAATTCCATCCATGCCATCGAAAATGTCAGGATTGCATGCTTTTTTATGGCTCATGGCTCAGTAATATTCCATTACACACACACACACACACACACACACACACCACAACTTCTTTATCCATTCATTCACTGATGGACTTTTGGGATCTTCCCATATTTTGGCTGTGATGGACATTGCTTCTATAAATATTGGGATGCATGTGTACCTTCGAATCAGTCTCTCCATCTGTTAAATTTAAGAGATTGGCTTGGAGGTGGTTCTGAAACTTTAGCATGCATCAGGGTCCGTTGAGGGGCTTGTTGAAACTCAGGTTGTTTGACAGCACCTCTAGAGTTTCTGATTTTGTAGGTCAAGATAGGGCATCCAAATCTACATTTCTAACAAATTCCCAAATAATGCTACTGGTCAGGGTGTAGCACTTTGAGAACCACTGGATTAGATCATCTCTAATATCCCTTTCAAGCCTAAAATTTGATTTTTTTTTTGTATATGATATATTTTTTCTAGAGAGGAAGGAAATCAGGAAATAAAATGGAATATTAGTTTCATTAATTCATTAGTGTAAGTGTTTGAAATAAACCATGAAAGAGTAGAAAAAGTTGCATTATCTACTCTGCTATTAGCCAACCAATGAAAATATTAAACTCTAGGTCCTTAATTCATAGAAAAAAAAGAGTAAGGAAATTAACATTTATCAAGAATACATTAATTAAAGGCATTTTGCCAACAATAGCCTTATAGCAACCTTTAGGAATGGGTTTAAATTTTACAGATGAGAAAACTGAGGCCCAGGGGGGATAAATATATGACTTAACATCATGCAGGTAGCAGGCAAAGAGCCAGATGCTGAATCTCTAAAGTCCAGGTTCTTTCCACTTGCCAAACTGACTCATAAAACAAGCATATCACATCACTGCTTTCCCTGTCACACTGACGTAAAAATAAAATAGTCCATTTCACCAACTCTGCCAATACTTTGTGTTTAAATTATTTTTCAGTTAAAAGTGAACTTTTAAGGAAAAAAATGGACTTCTTAAGCATAGTAAGTATTAACTTCCATAGGCAGAAACTGAATTTCTTTCCTGGATTTTAACATCTGACCATTAAAGATACGAATTCAGAAATGGTATCTAGGAGTTCAGGATTGTGTCTTTCTTCCCTGGATCTATGCCACACATGAAAATGACAATAAATATTGGATGGATAAATGAACATGAGTGGATGTGTCATTATCCAAAACAATACAAAGAGCAAAGCCATGCAAGAATTCTAAATGATATAGTCTGTGTTGTATAGGTAAAAAGTAATAATAAAAGGCCAGTAGTATTATTCTTAAAATGCCATATAAAATGGTTTTTATTGCTACTTGGTTGGGAGAAAGGCTGGAAGTAGGCAATGGACCAGATTTTGTGGGCACCAAGCCCTATAGGATACTTTACATTCATTATATGTGAGGCTTTGTAAGTGTTGAGTCTCGGGCTTGCATTCTAATTACCATTATGTCTGGTATTAATGGAAATGTATGCTGCAACCCTGAGAATTATCAGGGTAATAAGCATCCCATTCCTAATATCTTACTCCCTATATGAGGTAGATTAAGTCTGCAAAGAGAAGCACTTAGTGCCCCCAGAAAGGGAAGTGCCATATAGTGTCCCTGATGTTAAGAGAAAGATTATTTTCCTTGAATGGGTTCCTTACTAAGGAGCAGTTTGCCCATCCCTGATCATCACATTCCCTCCACTTCCAGAACACACAGACTGGAAATAAAACAAGCTATTGCTCTTCTCAAATGCAGTATTATTTGCTGCTCATATGGTCTCTGCTGAATCCAGTCCTGGGTTTACCCCTCTACAGAGGGTTCCAGTCCACTAAGGAAAGCAGCTTGGGGTCCCAAAATTGGCCTAGACTCTGTAAGCGAGGCTGCTGAGGCATGTGATAGAATGAGCATTTCCAAGCTGTTCCTGTATCTCTTGGGGAGCTGCTAAAATGAGGCATTCCCTTTTAAGAGAATCTTCCAAAGGAAGTAGCTTTGACATCAATGGATTTGTACTCCTCTTCTGCAAAGTTAGGGAAAGCAACTCATCCATAGCCATGGTTGAAGAGCAAGGAAGAGTCGGTGCCCAGCAAAACAATCACACAGTGTGTCAGATTCCTTCTGACTGGTGTTGGTTGTCGCAGGCATTTCAGGTTCTCTGCACACAGTATGTCAGATATTATTCAGTTAATTCTTCAGTAGATTAAATGCCTTATCAATTACTCAAATATAGTAATTTAGAAGTCTCTTGAATGAAAGGGCAAATTTTTAGCCCCTTGCAGTGGTACATGCCTGTAGTGCCATTTACTGGGGAGGCTGCAGCAGGAGGATGGATTGAGCCCAGGAGTTCTGAGCTGCAGTGAGCTGTGCCCATCAGGTGTCTGCACTAAATTCAGTTTCAATATGGTGACCTTCCGGGAATAGGAAACACCAGGTTGCTTAAGGAGGGTTGAGCTGGCCCAGGTTGGAAACAGAGCAGGTCAAAACTCCCATACCGATCAATAAAGGAGCAGATCCTCAGATGCTGCCACTCATCATCTATATATTTTAATACTTATGACTATTTCCATATAATTAATACTGTAAATGGTAAGTGCTGTAATTTCCTTTGACCTATGTTGCCGTTAGATACATTACTTGATCAGTGCTCTCAATGAATCATTTTATACACACGTATTTAGTTAATTGGTTATTTTTTTTCCTGCCTGTGTTTATGTATAATATACTCTATAAGGGGAAGGAAATCAGCCCACTTGCAGCTGAGTCTGGTAAAAGAGCAATTAGGTTCTATCAGAACAAACAGCTGTCAATAATGAGTTCTGAATTAAAATTACTAGCAAAGAAAGGAATCTAGACATCTGCAGGAAATGTGAAAATATTTTTATAACCTAATAGCTGAGATCTGGACAGGGGTATCACTGAGTTTTCCCAGCTGTACCTGCAATGTATTTTGAAATATTCCTAGATTGAAAGAACACTGAAATTCATTGCATAAACTAGGCTGCTTTTTTAATGTTAGCTGTTTTTGAACAGTGTGTATTTTGATTTCATGTAATCAGCATGAAAACTTTCTATTTCAAACTCTTTTGCTGTGCCCCTAGTCATAAAATGTAGCTTAAAAATAGTTCTGTTATCTTTGTATTGTGTCTTTCCAATCAGGGTTCTGTTGCTTTGATATTTTTCTTTCTGTCTTCGGAAAAATACTTTTGGGTCTTAATCTGATTTGCTCATATTGGGGTTGTTTCTCACAAAGAAAACTTGCAAGGTGGGTTTCTGGCATCTGAGTTTTATTACAAGATAATTCCATATATGTGCAAGTATCTGGAGATAGTAAAGTGTTTGGTCTTAAATAAATGAACTATATGTTTTTGAGAACAAACTTTGCAAGTATCCTTTTGCATTAAAAGTTTAAGGTGGTTAGGTCAAAAATAACCCATGTGAATGCCACGTCAAAATTTTTAAAAATTATATATATATAATTTAATATACATATGCACATATGTATATACACGAGCATAGATAATTAGGAGTATATCTGATATATTTCTTGTCCCCATTTACTTATAAAATATGAGAAGAGTAGTCTCTCTGTAACTTTATGGCCCATGGACTAGCAGTAACAGCAACACTTTGGAACTTGTTGGAAATGCACAATCTTGGGTTCTACTCCATACCTACTGAACTGGAATCTCTTGAACAAAAACCAGGAATCTGTTTTTTAATGCTGCCTGGGAATGTGTGCAGACCACATTGATGGACAGATAATGCATAAATGCCTGGTGGTACATTGCATAGTGATTGATACAAAGAAGAGGAATCTCTCATTTTTTATTTATTGAATTGAATTATTGAATATTTTCATCTTTCTGATGTCACAGTCTCATGGCTGTATTCTTCATCTTCTGGTATTACTCTGCATGAGAGGCAAACCCTATCCTCTCTACTCCCATTGTCAAACATGACCAGTATGTCATTCTAAATACACTTAATACTAATTTTTCATTAATTAAGTAGTCATCATGTATGAATGCTATGCTTACTGAAAGTCATCCATCTATCTGGAACAGATAGAGCTGACATCAGTATAAACTACTTAATTCATAGCCAGGTACACAAAGATCTATTTTGACAGTCCTTCAAAAGCCACTTAATGCCTTTCTCTTGGGGCAGTTGGGAATCTAATGTTTCATGAATAAAGGGCTGTTACAGGCACAGCATGTCTCTTTTAGACCAGCATTCTTGCAGCCTAGATTGATAGAATCATGGACCTAGGGTCCATCTGAGAGCTCTAAGGAAAACTGTCATCTGTTTCCAGTAAACTCCCACTGCTGGAAGCATGAGTCTGGGAAAGAGGAGACATAGACGCAAGCATCAGCTCTCAGCTCTGCTCTAACAGCCACATGATCTTGAACCAATTCTTAACCCTTACTAGGTCTCAGTTTCCTCCTTTGAAAAATCCAAGTAGGCAGACCAGAGGCAAGAAGTACTGATGCAGTAATTCAGAAACCTGTGCGTTTAAGAAGCCAGATCAGACCCATGGGAACACAACACAAAGGCTTGTTGGAGGCCTGTTGGGAGATATAAATAAGTGAAGCAGGCCCTGGTAAGACACGAGGTGGATGGACTGTAGTGAGACTGAGAGTCTTACAGCCTTACAAAAAGTCTTGTGAGAATCAAACAAAATGACCTAAACAAAAGGACCAAATGAAACACAGAGATGCAATTTTGTAACCCCTGATTTAGGGCCTTCAAAACGGTTGAACCATTTATGTTTAAATGAACATAATAGCATCTTTGAAAAGCCAAAACAGAAAACCCCTGAAAGCTTGCTCTTGTGGGAAAATATTGAGATGTTTCCCAAAACGATTAAAATAAAGTCCTGAAGTTCAGTTGCTAAACTTTGATATCTTAATAAATTCCTTCCCCTGACTCTTTTCTTGAGTCTGCTTAAGCTGAGTCAGGAATAATGGCATTTATGTTGCTATGGTGAATCTGCTACATTCACTGAACAGGTTTTACACATTGTAGTTGACATGATTGTAACTTTCTTTGGGTGGAGCAGTACACAACCTGTGCAGCTTTACTTTGCAGGCCTAGTTAATAGTTGTATCCAGTTTCAAAATGTAGATAATTTTATGTTATTATAAAAAGAATATAGAATATGAGCTGAACTGATAGGCCATTTACAAAGAAAATCTCTGTGAAAATGATACAGTTCCATATACTTCCGTAGCATCATTCGATTGACCTCATTCAGATTCAAGTCAATTACCAATTATCAGGGCCATCTGAGTAGGTTTCTACCTGTGGCTAATTGCCTCCTCTAGCCATCTGTAAAATAAGACCTGCTATGGTATATTCAGGTGTTCTTTATATAAACATATTAGCCTTCTAATTTATCTTGAGTACCACATTTTAAGAATAATAGGAAATGTGTTTGGCAGATAATGTTGGTACAGAGCCAATATCACATGGAAGTCTTTGGAGGATTTCTGTTAGAGTCAAATAAATGAAAGAAAAAAATCTGATTTGGCCCTGTGTGGATTTTGGTTTTTGTAGACTTACTCTTTTTAAGAAGTCCCCCTCCAGGCAATGATGGAAAAATAAAATGTCTGATGGGAATATGATCTGGCTAGGCTACCCCCGACCTCTCAATATTCTAGATTAAGATCTTTGTCATGCTGCTTTCTCTGTGCTTAGTTTTGACTATTTCTCTGTCGATGAAGTATGAACTTTGGATCGTTGAAGGATGCCACCCAAGAGGGCAACATATTTTTCTTTCTAGAGTGATCAGGTTCTGCATTGAGTCACCCTAACTTTTGCTTATTCTAGCTCTTTACTAAGCATTGTCTTCTCTAGGCTGTCTTCTCTATCCCCCTGCTTTCTGAAACCCACACCTTAAAAGCTGGTGCTGGATGGCAGGACCAAATCCTGGCTGTAAGGAGCTGTCAACATTGCCTAGACGTCTCCTGAGAATCCATCTCTGGGCAATATTACTGAGCTCGAGTGGATAGATTTCCATCTTCTTTATCTCGTTGGGGCCTCAACTATATATTGATTTTTAATATTTTTATAATGGCAATTTTTATTCACTATTCTATATTTCTTTTTAATTCCTTATTGAATGATTATGTTGTCCTTGCTTTAAAGAAGATATCAAGGGGCGCCCAAGTGGCTCAGTCCCTTAGGCATCCAACTCTTGATTTCACCTCAGATCATGATCTCAGGGTCATGATATAGAGCCCCACATTGGTCTCCATGCTGGACATGAAGCCTGCTTAAGATTCTCTCTTCCTTTCCCTCTGCCCCCCTACCAACACACTCACTTGTTCTCTCTCTCTAAAATAATAATAATAATAATAATAATAATAATAATAATTAATAATAATACAATTAAATTAAATTTAAAAATTGAGCACTTAAACTGAAGTCAAAGTATCCCTTACAATACCGAAACCAATAGCATTCTCCACTAAGAGGTAACTATTCTAATAATTTGTACATCTTTGCAGATCAAGTCCTATCCATCAACATGTATGCATATAAAACGATGTAATCTTGATGTATGGTCTTTTTAAAAAATGTAAATGGTATCATGATGTATCTATTGGTCTGCAACATATTTAGGTGGGCTCAATAGTATCTTGGACAACTTTTTTTTGGCCAATATGTGGATTTACCTCATTCTTTTAACTGGTACTCCTGATATTTATGTATTATAGTTTATTTAACCATTTCCTTTGTCCTAGTAATTGTTTTACCTAATTAACATGTTATTTCCAATAATGCTGCAATGAATATCCCTTTCTAATACCCTCTGTGCATATATGTACATCTATGTCAGTGACAAGATTTCTAGAAATAGTAGTGCCATGTCAGAGAATATGTGCACTTAAAATTTTAATGAACACTACAAAATTGCCGCCTCAAACAACTATAATACCTAGGCTTTTAGTCTGTGTTTAATAGCATGGAGAATTTTAATTGACTATTTGTTCAAAATATTTAATTTTTATTTTATAATATATAAAAGTAAATCAAACAGATGAATATTTATGTCAAAGAAATTTGCATAATCTCTCTAGTCATTTTAGGTTAAAAAAAAAGATGCCAGAGAATGTGATACTAAAATACTTTGGGGTCAGTTTTTTTGTAGAGAGCACTAAATACTCTAGAGGTGCCCAGTATAGTTGAACATTAAGTTAAATGTTAATTTTTAACAAAAATGAGAGGAGAGTATTACAATGACAGCCATATGAAGATCACATCACAGTTTTATCAGGATAGCAGGATAGTTATCTGATGAATCTTCGTAAACCTCAGTCATAAAATTCAACCCATTCTCTTAGGTGTCCTTTTTTTCTCTTTGCAGTTTGTAAATGCCATTTTTGTTGTAGCTGAACTGTAATATTCAATCAAATTATGAGCTGATATATGTACAAATGCTCACCAAGATTTTTGGTTCATATTTTATTGTCTTTGCACCCAACTAAATGATCTGTAAAATCTCCTAATTCTGTTGCCATTTTTTTGCCAGACCATTGAAGTATCAGTAAAGGGTCAGCATTAACACTCCACCAAATTAATCAGAAAAGCCAACTTTTAAGCACATCCCCAGAATTATTTTAGTGCAAAACAGTCCCCTTATGCCTCTTAATGTTTTCCTTTGCACATTACTACCGTATCGCATCACGGGACATTAAGCATATTTCAACTCGTGGGACTAACTCAATCATGTTTTTAGAAATTGAAAACAAATGTTGTAACTGGATGAATGATAATATTGAAGTAATAACAATTTCCTAGTAGGCGTACCTGCTCAATGGGTTGCATAGCCTTGCAGCTCATAAATGCTGGAATGTCTATCACTCACTGAAGCCAGTTTTTTGTTGTTCCTATTGTTTAAGGCAAAATTTTGTCAATAATTTGCTTTGCTTTGGTGGCATCATTGTCCTCACTGGAAGGCAGTTTAGAAAGCTGGATTTACTTCAAGGGAAACAGGGACCAACCTAACGCTAGATTTGATTTAACAGTGCTGTCCTCTTCCCTTTTTGCTGGAATATTCTGTAACATAATAAATGTACTGAATTGTGCTGGCCTCAGCCTGAAGCACAGGGTTATGCACTTTTTTTTTTAAGATATTTAGAAAAATCTGTCTCTATGCTTGGCAACTACTCCGACAGAAAACAGATAAAAATAAGGGTGGTTTATCAGTTTTGCTGTTCTTATCATGTTTCAGGTTGAAGGCTGTTGAAATGATGAAAAACAAACAGCATTAAATAGGGTTCCGTCATTATTGCTGCTATGGGGAGCTGAGTTTTTCAAGATCAAAGAAAAATGCATTTGCTTTTAGAACTATGATCCTTCATTTTGAGAGGTGCACTGCACTCAGCTACTGATGGGTGAAAAATAGAGCAAATTGGAGTAGGAAGTAAAATATGTGCTGTTGGGGGAACTTGGAAATTCAAACAAAAGTAGCTGGCATACTTCTAAAAGCTCTGAATTTTCAATATTCAGTTTCTTAAGAAAAAAGTGGTGCCTGAGGTTTGTTATTTCTGAATAACTGGAGTAGAGCATAAACACCAGTAGCTTCTATCTCATCAAATTCTAAGAACTCCCCTTCTCTTCATAAGCATGTATCAAAAATATTCCCACCAAGGGGAGATTTTGAGGAGTGTTCCTGTATATATATATCATTGATCCAAAAGAAATGGCTTCATATTTTTAAACTTATATTTTTGAAATGTTGGAACTCAAGTCGAGGGCTTCCTATTTCCCTGGTATGGAAATTGCCATGAGACATTATCAAATTAGAGACAAGGAAGCTGTTGTTCATCTCCTCAAGGAGATTGTCAGCTGGCATCAAGATAATAACCAGAAAACAGATATGAGATAAGGCAGTTGCTGATAGAGAAGTATAAGTTTCCATAGGGATCCAAGGAGGAGTAAACCAAGGGGGAGTCTTGGTGGAGGATGTAGCACTTGTGGAGTCTTGAAGGAAGATAGATATCAACATGTAGACCTGATAAGGAGGAGGAGGGGTCTGTGTAGACAAAGGCCCAGAGTTGGGAAAGCTTTAAATGTGTTTAATTTGCCTGGAGCTGGGGAAATCTATGACTCTTGTAATAAAAGTCTTACCTGAGAACCATACAATTTTAACTAGGTAAAGGAAATAAACAAACATTCTCAGATATCCAAAGCATCAGTATTAATACTACTCGTGCATATTTTACATAAAACATTATTTAGAGACACCTTCCAGCAAACCAATATGTGTATCTGAATAAAAAACTGTTGGTGAGGGATCCCTGGGTGGCGCAGAGGTTTAGCGCCTGCCTTTGGCCCAGGGCGCGATCCTGGAGACCCGGGATCAAGTCCCACGTCGGGCTCCCGGTGCATGGAGCCTGCTTCTCCCTCTGCCTATGTCTCTGCCTCTCTCTCTCTCTCTCTCTCTGTGACTATCATAAATAAATAAAAATTAATTAAAAAAAAAAACTGTTGGTGAGGCTATTATCCCACAAAAATGTTACTGAGTTTCTACCGTATGCTAGGACATCAGGGAAGTGGTGAGCAAAACAGGAGGTTCCATCATTGTCAAGGCCACAGTTTAGCAGGAGAATGAGGTACTAAAGAATCCTGTGGGTAGAACTCCACACACCACCACTGCTGTGTGGTGCATGTACAGCATGCTGGTAGAGCACTTTTGAAGGATTTAAACTGATACCTCTTATGGACTGAATTGTGTCCCCTCAAAATTCATGTGTTGGAGGTTTAACCCTCCCCTCTGCTGCCATACCTGTATGTGGACATAGAGCTCTCTCTGTGTGCACACGCGCAGGGGAGAGGCCACGTGAAGACACAGCTAAAAGGCTGTGTCTTAAACCGAGAAGAGAGGTCTCACCACAAACAACCCTGATGATGCCTTAATCTGGCCTCCTAAACGTACACAAACTAAATTTCGGTTGTTGAAGGCACACAGTATCTAAAGGACAAGGAATGGTTTGCTGAGTGAAGAAGGAAAAGCTTTCTAGGTGAGAATATCCCAAGAAAAGGCCCTGGAGGAGAAAATGGCTTAGCCTATTTGCATTACAATGAAAGCTGGGTGGTTGGAAAGTGGTGTGGGAGAAAGGGGAGGTTCCACATATGTATTTTCCATCTTAAGGATTCTTTATAACATTTTTATTAAATGTATAATTGTATTAACACCAATTCTTTAAAAGTAACTGTTTTGCTTATTTGTAGTTCTCTGGTGTCTCTTCTTAATCTGATAAAGATGCCAGTCTGACTGGGGAAAGGCCTCACTATTGTGACCTTGGTTAACCTTAATTACCTCCCTGAAGACCCTCTCAGCAAATACAATTGTGTTCAGGGTTAAGGCTTCAACATATGGATTTTGAGAAGACACAATTCAGTCTATAACAGGTGTCAAATGACACTTCCTCAAAAGTGCTCAGCCAGCATGCTGTACATTTACTTCATAGCAGTGGTTAGAGATTTATAACTAAATACTTATTCATATGATTACTTACTATCTACTTCTTCTGTTAAACTGTAATCTCCATGAGGAAAGGATCCTGTTGGTTTTGCTCAACACTTCCTTGATGTCTTAGCACATGGTAGGCACTCAATAAATATTTTTGGAATAGTAGCCTGCAGAGTATTATGAGAGTATGTGGATGGAAAAACAAAGTAATGAGCACTTTCCTGTCTGTCCCTGGCTGGTGGGTATGGAGGAATTAGGACAATGTGTGCTGGTAATATGTAACAAACAGCTCTGGGGGGGGTGGGGGGGACAAGTATTTGCCAGTTTCCTTGGTGTAAGCCCTCCCACCATGTCTGATTTCAAGGTACAAATGTGACATCAGTGAATACAAAGCTTGGGAGAGATGCTCCAGTAGGACCTCATTATATAATACTTTCACCTAAAGAGCATAAATGTAAAATAATTAAGAGGCAGTGTGTTTTGAGTATAGCTTTTTAAAAATCTGTTTAAGCAAAATTTCTGAGAATTTAATAATACTTTCACCTAAAGAGCATAAATGTAAAATAATTAAGAGGCAGTGTGAGTATAGCTTTTTAAAAATACATTCATTTAAGCAAAATTTCTGAGAATTTAACAATTGGCTTTTGCCAGCTCCAGCACACCACTGATGGATAGTTGAATAAAATTTGTAGAGGTTGAAAACACAGGAATTTATAATTCATTACTGTGCAGGGCAGGAAGAGAAAACAATCCAAACTGATTCTTAAATTTTAGACCCAAATAGCAAGGAAAGAGAGAGAAGAGCAGATTTGAGCAGAGAAGATGCTAATTAGTCTTGGAATCTATTTATTTCTGGAGAAACTTGAGGGAAGCTTGAATTATAGGTCTCCCCTTGGGCTCAAAGAAAGGACCATCACTTCAGGAATCATTTGTTTGAAGATTATTGCTGAACCATGAAGGGGAATGAAAGAATGGAGGACAGAACTTTGGGGACATTATCTACATTTTGATGGCTGACTGAGGTATGTGAATTAGAGAAAGAGATACAGATGGAAAAATCCAGAGAAGCATGAGGATAACCAATACAGGAATTAAACAGAAAAAACATCACTTACTGAGACACAGTCTAAAGGGATGCTGGTAGGTTTCTGAAACTGACATATTGAGTTCATCCTGGTCTTGGTTTCCAACTTGCTAGAAATTCTATCCTGTCATGGAATCCATGGAACCATTATGTGTGAGTCACAGTTTCTCTTAGCTCATTTCATGTGCTACATGTTTCAGGTGATTTTGTATTGGAAATCATCTCCCTTCCTGCCCTCAACCACAAGGGGAGTATCTGTTGTTTTGCATACTCAGTGGCACAGAAACCAAGGAAGAAAGGCTTCTCAAGGAACCTGCATTCAGGATTGTTGAACACTGCTAAAGGAATGTTCTAGAGGGTTCTAGAGGGGTGAGCCACAAGAAAGGTGCTTTTTTTTTTTTTTTTTGGCCTTTTTTGTCTGACCCAACTAGCAGAAAGCAGTGTGTAATGAAAGTTGTGCCATGGAATGTGGTGCTAAAGTTTAGCACTGCGCAATCTCCATTTGAATTCCTTTTTTGGCCATTTACCATTAGCTGTAGGACTTCAGGGCAGCTTCCAAATGTTATAAATCATGGAAGAGAAAACAGAACTGACAGACCTTTGCCGAATGCCTCCTGGAAACCAAGCACTATGGTGGGAAGGCTCTTTACTGCCATCTCATTTACCATGACAATATATGTGAAAGCAGAAAGTTCTTCCAATGTAAGGCATAATTTATTGGAAATATGAGGAGAGAGGGGAGAACAGCTTGAGGGGATAGACTAAAGCAAGATTTTGAAAGCCTAATCTTAAATGATCCTGCAGTGATTCTGTCATAATTTTCTCAGCATTAACATTACCTATTCCTTTTGTCAGCTTCAGAGGTAGAATTTTAAAACGCAGTTTGTACCTACAAAGTAATTGTCTCTTCCTTTATGTTTGCAAAACATTCAGTACATTTAATTCAGCCTTAGACTTACTAGGTAATTAACTAGAATTAATTATCACTATCATCATTTAAGAAAAACGGAAAAGCAGGGAAGAAGTTAGGTGACTTTCTCAAGGACACCCAGCCGTTGGTATCTGAGAAAAGTATCTTGAACCCAGGGTGTGATCTGGGAAGATCCGGGATCGAGTCCCACGGCACACTCCCTGCATGGGGCCTGCTTCTCCCTCTGCCTGTGTCTCTGCCTCTCTCTTTCTCTCTGTCTCTCATGAATAAATAAATAAAATCTTTTAAAAAAAATTTAAAAAGTAAATCCCCCAAAGAACTCTTCCTCCTAAAGAAGAAGTAACATGTAAGTTAAAAGGATCAGCTCCTTCCCTACCTTCTGTATGAATAAGCAAGATTGGGCAGTTAACAGTATTTTGAATTTTGGGGAGAGAAAAAATAGATTTTGCACAAGTCATAGCCTCTCTTCTTTCTTTTCTTTCCATACTTTGTAATTTAGATTCAGGCATGTATTTTTTTTTCCCTCATTACCACCATGAAGAGGTTGCTACTGTTTGAAACTAGAGTCATTCCTACCAATTTTCCAAGATTCTGTGATATTTTTTGTCAGAATATAGATCCATGCATCATGCAGACATTTGGAATTGTGCCTGATGCATATTTTGGGAAAATATCCCTGCCATTATCTAGAATTGATATTTAAGGCTCAGTTATAAGGCTTACAGTATGGTTTCCACTATGAAGAACTACATGAAGGTGTATCCAGTTAGAGACAATGCACAATAAGGATGAAGATAATGAAGGAAAAGCAACACAGAAAAAGAAAAAATGGTATTACTCAGTCTTAGAACCTCCCCAATGTGGGGGCTACTTCCCTTCTCCAAGATCAGTCATAGTTTCTTTCCATTGCACTGCAATGGCAGATCAGGAGACCAAGAAACAGAGGCCACTCAAAGCATTTTCCAGTCTCCCTGTCCCCACCCAGCACCGTGGAGCAGTCTTCGGGCATTCTCTGCACAGTTCTGAGCCTTTGTCAAATATAGGATTCCTTTCATTAACTGAAGAGTTCTGCTTCCTCGGTAGTGTTACCAAACATGAATGAGCTTCTCATTATATAAGGTCTCTGATGCCAATCACTCATTTATATTCTTATTTCACAAACATTATTGAGCACCAACTGCATGCTTGGTGGGGGGAACACAGAGGTAATAGAAACTGCTCTCAGGTTACACGCCATGATTTATGGATGGCAGCCCCACCAGGCTAATTAATAATATGATGTGACTGAGACTGTACTGGGGTGGTTTTTGACACACGACTTAAGTGATCTGGAACAGAGAGTGGTTAATCCTGCCTGGGGGTGGTGAGGGAGTGGGGTAATGGGGAGTGTCAGGGAAAACTCGCCATCTCACAGGTTTATTAGTAGACTAAACTAGATAAAAATGGGACTTTGTGGACATCGGTGCATCAGGTCTCTAATTGTGTGGTAAAAAAAAAAATTCTGTCATTTCAAAGACTCCGTCTCAAGGGGCTTTTGCATTATATCTCAGTGTCATGTCACTTTGTGGTTAAACTTTGGATGGAGTCTTAGAATAAAAATCCAGAGGCTCTCCGACGAAATAGTAACAGTCCTTTTTTTTATATCTGACAGGAGATAAAAAAGTAAGCAAGTTTTAAATAGTGGTCATACCATATTTCCACTTAACCTAGAGTACAAACCTCAGGGTTTGTATGGAAGCTAGATTAAAGTTGTACTGCTCAATAGTTAAATAAAACTATTATTTCCTCTGTGTTTTAGAAGAGGAATAATTTAATAAAAATATTATTTGTAACAAAATGCTTACTTCTCACCTTGTGGCACTTGGCACTAGAAAGAAATAACCATTTCAGTTGTGTCAGGTGCCCTACTGCTCACTATACTCATCCATTTGGAGTCTGGTACAGTCCTTGTACAAGTGCCTCACAAGGCCGATGAAGAGTTTCACATGTAACTCCCAGAGCCAACAGTATCACTACAAAAGCCATTTTTTTCTCTTTTGCTATTCTAGCCTCCTCAATTCCCCATCTTTCCTGTCTTTTGAGTACTAGATTCAAATGCCACATCATCCACGAACTAACACATCCCTCTTCTTCTCCTTCTTCTTCTCCTTCTCCCTCTTCTTCTCCCTCTTCTTCTCTCTCTTCTCCTCCTCCTCCTTTTTCTTTTTCTTCTTCTTCTTCTGTCTTTTAGTATAAGTAGTTAAGTGACCTTTTACTTCATTGATAGATGCTGAGCTTTTTAGGTATGATCTAAGTCATCTTGAATGTTGTATCCCCTATGTTACTTAACAAAGTACTGTTCATTGAATGAAGAGAAGGATATGTCAATGGACAGATGGATAAATAAACGAACACATAGATACACAATGACAGGAAGCAGTGGCATGTAGCTAATGAAGAGTTTGTCTGTTGTTTAGTGTCTGTAGTGGTGATATATACCTATTCCTGTTGATGACCTGCTTCCCAGCCAGGTAACTATCCACAATCATGAGGAGAAAAATATCTTGGATTCAACCATACTTGACATATAAATGGACTCACTCTAAAGAGTTTGATAAAAGACAAACAAGGCTTACCTAGAGATTTAAGAACACAGATATGTTATTTTGTTGGTATTCTTTTCAACACTCGAGGAAATTCCAGTGTTTCAACCACCTGACTCTGTAATCCAGTTCAGTAAATTAGATTGTCTCCTTGGAACGTCGGATCTGGTCTTTGGGTTTTGCTCACTCTATCACCTTCTCTTCTTTGAATTGTTTTCCACCAACTGGAAAATGACCAATAAGTCCCAAAGTAGTGGAATTTAAAAAATGCCTCAGAGTTTCTTCAGTAACAAAGATTTAGGCTTCTATTTTCCCACACAGAATACTTGAATTTCACCTGGAATTTCAAATTACATTCAACACTGGAAGAGAAGGGAGTAAAACCAAAAAGCACACCTATTCTCTAGTGATGGTTTTTTAGTAAGAATTTATTTCCATTGAGGATACCCTGCACCTTTTTTAGTGTGCAACATTTTAATATTTTAATTATGTATTTTCTACTAAGTTGATTTTAGAACTTCCTTGCTGGGCTTTGGAATATGAAATGTTTGAAGTGTTTCAGATTGAGTAATTTTCTAGTTTTTATTTCACAAATTGAACTGAAATAGATGGAAACGTTTTGCAAAAAGATATAGCCTAATTATATCTTAACCAATTTTTAAAATATCTCCTAATATAAACAACCTAAATGTTTGTGATTTTTGCATATCAGTTTCAAAATAAGGTCTACTTCATGTTACATGATCAAAGAACACAGCAATTATGGATTTAATGTTTTTACATTTTGAGACCAAATTAATTTTACTTGGTCCTACCCTCTGGTTATGGGGACTTGATAATACGTTTTACTTTAGAGTGCTCCAAAATAATCCCAATAGCTACTTGAAAATAATTAATGGGTTTAAACTAAGTTAGCAAGAATTAAAATTATTTTTTATGTGTTGCTTTTCCTGATAGATTTATTTGGACTTTTCTTTTTGTTTATCTTGTAGTGCGGGAGTTGGCCGGACTGGTTGTTTCATCGTAATAGATGCCATGTTAGAAAGAATAAAGCATGAAAAAACTGTAGATATTTATGGCCATGTAACTTTAATGAGAGCCCAGAGGAATTACATGGTTCAAACAGAAGACCAGTACATCTTTATCCATGATGCACTGTTAGAAGCAGTGACTTGTGGAAATACCGAAGTGCCAGCTAGAAACTTGTATGCCTACATTCAGAAGCTGACACAAATAGAAGCAGGAGAGAATGTCACAGGAATGGAGCTTGAATTTAAGGTACGATATTGGATGTGATGTGGTAATTCAGGAGCAAGTCATTCTGGGATTGTCTCTGAGTGGTGGCTTCACTTTCTTAACCTTTCAAATTTGTGAAGTTACAAGATTCGTTTGACCTTCTCAAGTGTCTGACTATAAAACACTCTCTTCCTCTTTCCCTCTTCTGTTCTTTGCTTCCTAACAATACCTTGAGCTCTTTTGTGCCCTAATTTAAATTGAGAGTCATATTCTCAGAACGTATTTAAAAATTCAGTACACTATGTGTAATCATTAGGTAGAAGTCAAAAGTAGTACAGTTTGAAGAGTCCTTTGCTTTAAAGTAAACACAAGCTTTATATCTAAAGAGGAGATATTGAGTACATTGCATCTAACCATAGGGTAAAATTATCTTTGTCGGATTTTTTTTTTCTATCCAACAGCGTCTAGCCAGCTCTAAAGCTCACACCTCAAGATTCATCAGTGCCAATCTTCCATGTAATAAATTCAAAAATCGCCTTGTTAATATTATGCCATATGAATCCACAAGGGTATGCCTGCAGCCTATCCGAGGAGTGGAAGGATCTGATTACATCAATGCCAGTTTTATTGATGGATACAGGTATACACTCTTGTTCCCCTGACAGCCCAAAGCCTTGATATTTACATGTGCCCTAGTTTCACAGCCAGAATGAATTTCGTCTCAATTCAAAGCATCTTCTTTCTGCATAGGTCAGCATTCAGTCCCTTGGTATTTTATTATTTTTCATAGGAGTAAGAAGAAGCAGTCATGGAATCTTTAGTCTGGCCTTCTGCACTCTTCCTTGAGAAGCCATTTGATTGTAGAAGGAGTTAATCTAATAAAGAAACTGTTTTATACCACATTTCATACATTTAATAGATTGTGTAAGATCCCTATCTACAAAATGAAACCACACCACTGTTCTTACGTGACTTGTATGATACATGAAACTGAGCTATTAGCATTGCACCAAAATTTAAATACTAATGATGAAGATATACACCATGATATTAACAAAGCAATTTTCTTTTGCAAAGTCCCCAAAATGTACTAAATATTCTCATTTGATTACACAATCTTAATGGGCATTTACTGCAATTGCACTGTAATATGTTTTCAGTTTTCATTAGTGGGTTTGATGTACATATCAAATGTTCTCTGATTACTTTAACATGTTACTTTTATTCTCTATAATTCAGACAACAGAAAGCATATATCGCTACCCAGGGGCCATTGGCAGAGACCACTGAAGACTTCTGGCGGATGCTCTGGGAACACAATTCCACCATTGTTGTGATGCTCACCAAGCTGCGTGAGATGGGCAGAGTGAGTGTCTTCTCATAGGACATTCATTCCATGAAGAAATTACTATTTTAATAACCCAAGGGCCAGCGTCATTTCTTTGAAATGTGGAGGTTCTCCGGACACATTCTGGGCCATTCATTACTGTGTGTTGGTTTTTAATTTGCATAAGCCACATCAAGGTCTTTAATTTGTGTGTTTTGAAGAAAGTATTTTGTTTCCAGTGCAGCATGATCATAAGAGCAAAGAAGCAGATGCCCCTGTTTGACTTATGTCCCAATTCTCAGAATAGTCTTTCTCCCTTTTACCCTGGACAAGCTGGAGTTTCATGAGCAAATAAATGTGCCATCATTTCTCTGTGTGAAGAAACTTGACTTTCTTTCATCTGTGAGGCAGTTTTTCCCTGTCCAACCCACCCCCTTGTTGAATAGGGTGTTAGAAAGTTACAGAGTTTTTCCAAGGATATAATCTGGTCATCTCAGAAATACATTTTGAAAGTGATTATTCTGAAAAATACATAAAATAGTCCTAGAGATACCCAAGAAATTACCACTTACATTCAATGGATGTAAGTATTTTTCTATGTTTGGTTAAAATTCTCTTTCTCTCCTCCTTGTATAAATGTAGAGATGGATCGAAAACTCATCATCTAAAGCCCATTAAGAGGGCAAAACATGCCAAATAAGCAAATAACTTTACTATTCTGACTATTCATAGTAGACTTTCTGCAAGATTTAGCCAAATCATTAGAACTACTTGGGCTCCAGTTTCTTCAGCTGACAAGGGAGACTGGACCAGATCAATATAGAATTTTCTTTCTGCATTTGCACTTGATGGTTCTATTCATTCCATAACACAGCAACGCAAGTCTACTCTGGAGATGCAGTGCATGATTGACAGGGCCAGCATTGTATCCAAGGACTAATGTAGTTATTTGGAGAACTTGTAGATATGTATACACTTATCCTATCAAAGTATTCAATTCAGTGGATGTGTATTAATAAGTTACCGCATGCCCCAGTACTGTGCTTGATGCCATGAGCAAATGTTAAACCATATGATATCCCTATTTTTGAGGACCTTACAGTTTCAAAGAAAAAAATGAGTTACATGCAATTGGAATGGCTTTGAATTTTGAACTTTTCTTAATGAGAGAAAGAAATTAAATGTATAGATTGATAGATGATAGATAAAATTTTATTTGTACTTTGTATATTTTGACATCAGTCTTTTCTCTTTTTAGGAGAAATGTCACCAATACTGGCCAGCAGAACGATCTGCAAGATACCAGTATTTTGTTGTAGATCCCATGGCTGAGTACAACATGCCACAGTATATCCTAAGAGAATTCAAGGTCACAGATGCCAGGGTAAGTTGGCCAATCTTATGCTCTTAACCATTGGCTAAAAAGCCATATAAAATGTATTTCTGAGAGAGACATTTGCTGAGTGACCATACTCCCAAAGTGAAAAGAAATAACTGATCTTGGAGGGCTGTCTTGTTTTTTAATTTAAGAGTAACTTTTCCTCTGTCTGGCAAGTGTTCTCACAAACCCAGAGTTGGCTTCCGTTCAAACATAACATCTGGCAGCCCAACTTTGAGGATATACTTGGTAACTGTGTGTCCTGGGAAGCATTTACTGATTGGTTGGCTGTGCTTACATTCACTTTCTCAGCTCATTCTCTTTGGAGCTTTTTGACTTCTTCATTACTTGAGGCTGTAAATATGTTGTTGTTTTGCAAAGCCCTTTAGGTCATGTGGGCTTGGAGGTTAATTTGGTATGATTTTAAAACTGCAGAGCAAATGGCATTCTTTAGAAGACTCTGACAAGCTTTGCACATTCTAATTTGATTCCTGGCATGGTTTATTCTTTGGTGTGCTAATGTGTCTGTCCATGAGAGCTGTGCACCCATGACCCTTGTTGGCTAATTTTCATTCTGCATTTCTTATCTAGATTGCTGAGTCCAAGGTTCAGCCCTGATGTAACATGTTCTATGCATAAACTTTAATATCCTTGCCTTTGGCCACTTTCAGACCATGATTACAAACACATTTTAGGAGAGAGAGGGGTCAGTCCAAAGCCCTGCTTTGTTTTTGGAACTGTCACAGTAGGTGGGTTGAATTAAACTCCAGGATAGAGCTATTTACTTGATCCATTGTTTTTTTTCTGGAAAGGAGCTTTTCCAACCAATACTCATGTTTAGAGATTGTCTGCTAATCCCCAAAGCTGTGCCCTTGCTGTTAACCTAAAGTGAAGGAGAAATTGGTTAGCTGGCTGGTTGGCCCAGGTGACAGACCTGTTAATCCCAGAAAGTCTGAAATCTTAACTACTCTGAAGGTTACTGTACTCGAGGTAGCAGTTAAGTCTGTGGTCTCAGCTTTGAATTGCCCAAGCAAGCATGCCTTGCTGACCCACCCCATTGTTGGGAAAAAAAAAAAAAAAAAAGTGTGCCCTTTCAGAATTTGAAGATAGGTATGTGGGTGAAAAATCTTCAGTACAGCCCAAGCAAACTCACCAACTATTTCTGATGATAAAGACCAGGGGCCAGGCCCTACAAATAGCAGAGACACCTTCCTTACTACTCGTTACTTGCCCAGATTAAATCTGATCTCAAAAAGCAAAAGAAATACTGAAGTAAGAACTTGTTCACATTCTTTTCATTAAAAAAGGCTCCCTGTGATTTTATAATTTCCTAAGCTGCCTCATTTGCTGTTTGTGTCCCTAGTGTGTTTCTAATCTGAATTTAGCAGTTTAGAAAGCACGTTGGCACTTGGAATGCAGTTTTGTTAAACAGGTAACCTTTAAATGGAGTCAGCTGATCTCTCTTTCAAATAGTAAGGGTTTGTGCACATGACCTATTCTTGCAATTGAATGACCTATTCTTGCAATTGAATGACCTATTCAAGCACCGTGGTCAGAAATGAAAGCCCCAGGATATTTAGAGGAGGACAAATCTGCATTACCTAGCCTTTGACTTCCTTCCTGTGCTTGCCAAACCTTTTCCAGAAACAGAGGGAAGTAAATCATGCTCCCATGGTAACCATCCATAAGTTAGTAATGGGGTCAAGCAGTTATTTTCATATTCCTGAGTATTCTCGCAAGGTTAATATGATCTTCCTGCTTTATCAAATGATGCCAGTCAGGAAGATGCCCTGTTGTTGTGTGCCCATCTCAAGCTAAGCCATCCCTTCCTCTTAGTATGACTCAGTGAGAAAGACTGGGTCTGTCTACTTGACCAGAATCGTGGGAATGTATACACCCATATTCAAAAGGCCTTTAAAGGGGAAAGATGTTACAAAAATGGAAAGGAGGAACAAGTTGAAGCCTTAATGGGAACAGGGCCTCTTTAAATGGAATCAGTCTCTCTAAGCTTGGAATTTGGATTCTTTCCTTCTCAGAGGATTCAAAGAAAGTTAGTGGGCATAATTGTTACTCTGCTTCTATAAGCAGAAGGTGGCTTCCGCTTTTGTTGTGCTTCTGAAAACACTGTTCTAGAAGGAATCAGAAGCATATCAGTAACTCCTTCTCAAACGATTTGTACTTCGGGAGTCAGAGCAGTTTTGCCTAACTGCTAACAGAGCAGTTTTGCCTCTAGAAAAGACTCCTCTTACATCTGCGTTTGGTCTGTCTGTTAAAGCCCCCCACAAATGCTTTAATTCCTATGGTCAGTGGGAAGAGTCCTTTTTCAGAATCGAGTGTGTATTTGCTAATCCTCTCTTTCCTTCCCTGGAGGGACCCGTCCCTTCCCACTCAACAGCGTGGTTGCATAGCACATGCTGTGTATGCTGCCATGGGTAGAGATGGTATGCCTCTGAGACATGTGGGGCATCCAGTTTAACCACTACCCAGTTTGTGTCAGATCCTTTCAGTGTCACTATCTGTCACTTGACAATGCTAGAAATAAGCAAACATGGCAGGTGTGAAGTTATTGTGACCATAGCAAAATCTCTGGTCTGCATGCCCAGATGCTCCTTCCAATACTATGTTATTGGCTTCTGAAATCTTTGAAATAGAGTATATATGGGAACTAGATGGCCCTTAATGAAAACCCAGGTTTTTACTTGAGCATTGCCAGAATAAAATTACAATTTAAATACATGTGACTGTGGACAGTGTTAATAACAGGGAAGACACATGTGTGACTAAGTTGCTAGTTAAACACGTTTCTGACTTTTTTCTTACCCCTTTGTTTTTCTTTCTGGAAAAAAAATATCACTCTTGCTGATGTGGTCTGTGCCCTGGCCGAATCCTCCTGGCATCCTTCTTTGTGGCTGGGGATGTGGCTTTCTCTCTAAAGGACGGTCAGTCCCGAACAGTGAGGCAGTTCCAGTTCACTGACTGGCCAGAACAAGGAGTGCCAAAGTCTGGAGAAGGATTTATTGACTTCATTGGCCAAGTCCATAAAACAAAAGAGCAGTTTGGCCAAGATGGGCCCATTTCAGTACATTGCAGGTGAGTGAACAATCAAGAATGATGGGTTCCCCATCTGTGATCAATGTGATAATAATTTTGAAAATGTACGTTATTGTCTAATCATTTTCAGTACAAGCTGATTATAGTGAATCAGCATAATAAGTATTTTATTCTCAGAAATACATTGTAAAATCTTAAGCAAGGACTCATTTCCCTTTCTTTCCATAAAATGAAAATAACCTGAGGTAGAATTTTCTTCCCCAAATTTTACCTTTTGTAAAAAAGGGATTATAGGGGAAAGGAGAGAAAATGAGTGGGAAAAATTAGAGAGACAAACCATGAGAGAGTCCTAACTCTGGGAAACAAACCAGAGGATTGTGGAAGGGGAGGTAGGTGGGGGGATGGGGTAACTGGGTGATGGGCACTGAGGAGTGCACTTGATGGGATGAGCACTGGGTTTTATGCTATATGTTGGCAAATCGAACTTCAATTCAAAAATATATAACAAAAAAGAAAGAAAGAAAAAACAAAAACCAAGCTGTGTTTTTCCTTTCCTAGTTTTAACTTAACAAATTATTGGCACATCCACTCATGATAATTTGTTCAGTTAATCATTTCTTACTTGTTTTACTTCTGTGTCATTACACCAATAACTGTCCTTCTGTATCTATCTCCTGTGTTTGTCTTTTTAGGAAAACCATAAATAGTTATCCAGCCTAATGACAATACTAATTCTTGCCAGTCAGTAAGTGATTAGAATGATACCTCAGTTAAAATTGCAATTTGCTTGAAAATTGTTGCTATATCAGAAAATGAAGCACCTTCAAGTTAATTATTTTCAATAGTTTCCACAGCATTTTATAATTCAAGTCATTGAAGTTAATAGAAATAGCAAGTAAATGGTTCAGAAAGGACACTCACCATAAATATAGTGCTTTTGGAAGTTGCTATGTAGAAACCTTCCAGCAAAAGGAATTCACCTAATTTTATTTACCCTAATATATTTTCAGAATCTAGCAATTTGAAATCTCAGTTTCTAATTTCTTTGTGGTCAAAATATTGAGAGACTTCAAAATTTCGCTTTGCTTCAAAACAAAAAAAGAAAAAAGAAAAAAAGGAAGGGAGGGAGGGAGGAAGGAAAAAGAAAAAGAGAAAGATAGAAAAATTCCAAACTATGATACTTAGTGATATGGAAGAAAAGCTCTCAAAATAGGAGACATATTCAATTCAGGCTTTTGGATAGCTGAATTCTAGCCTTACTTCTGTCATCATATAGCTCTATGACGGAACCTTAGAATGTCTCTAAGATTCTTTCCAGCACATGATGTTCCCCAGGGATGCTATATTCTATGAGCAACAGACCTTCTTTATTCACATTTGCTTTGTGTTGAGTTTGGTTACTCTAGACAATCAACGATCATGTAGGGAACAACATATGGACTCAAATATTCAGACAAAGTAGATGGATTGAAATTACCTGGCTATTCCCCTTCACCTTCCACATAATTTGCCCAAATACTAATTCAGACTTTTCTAGCATAAGCTATTAAAAAATAGATTTAATATGTATTTTTAACTTTAGATATAACCATAAGTTTAAGCATATAAATGTGTGTTACATCCCATTGTTTCTGCTGTTGCAAAATGATTTAAATACTCCTTTGGTATTTGGAGGTTAGCTATGTCCTGTTATATATATATATATATATATATATAAATATACACACACACACACACACACGTATATGACTTCTAGATATTTTCTCCTATCTGGGAATATCCTTAAAATACTAACCTGAAGTATAATCTCAGTTGAAAAATTATTTTATTATATTAGACTCAATCTCTTTTTTTTTTTTAATTTTTATTTATTTATGATAGTCACACAGGGAGAGAGAGAGGCAGAGACATAGGCAGAGGGAGAAGCAGGCTCCATGCACCGGGAGCCCGACATGGGACTCGATCCTGGGTCTCCAGGATCGCGCCCTGGGCCAAAGGCAGGCGCCAAACCGCTGCGCCACCCAGGGATCTCAATTACTCCACGTATAACCTTATTATAACTTATTAAACTAGCATTGTAAAGTCAATAAATTCAGAAGTTGTTAAGGCCGGTATCTGTTATTTGCTTGAAAGAACCTAGTAGAAAGCCAGAAACCCTATATTTTGCTAGGGTTTGAGCAGTCAAATCAAGGTTAAATAGATTCTGGAATACCTGGACCATTCAGGAAAAAAAAGATCATAAATCACAGCCTCAGGAGTAAGAGAGGCTTTCAAGGTTGAAAAGGACCTTCAAGGTCATCTATTCCATCTTTACAGATAGCCTTCACTGCTGTAGGACATCCTCAGCCTCTTTGTAAAGACTACCCATGGATTTTAAAGCCTCACTTAACATTTCTGTTTGGGCTCTTTAGAAAACCCAGTTTATAAAGGGACACACTATTTATACATGCCTGTCAGCTACATCCCCAAGTAAATGAATCCATCCATTTTCTACAGCCTGTACCCAAGCGTTACACATGCCGTTTAATTAGGATCGAAAAATGTAAAGATTTTTCAAATTATTCACTCTTCTCCTTATTACCTAAACCTCCAGATGCTTTCTTACTTTTTAAGAGCACAAAAGCTATGAATTAATTTTCTTCTCCCGCTGCAGTGAACATTCTGGAATTATCTTAAAACAATAAAGAAAACAAACTCAAAACCTTGCTAATGTGATAGAAAGAATCCTGGTGTTTTAGCTGCTGAATATCTAAAAGTAGATAAGCTTAGTGATGCTCAACCATTTCTTTTTAAAAGTTAGAGACCCTTTTGAGTATCTGTTAAAGTTTGAAGTTTCAGGAGAGAGAACAAATATATACATATATATATATATATATATATATATACATTTACACAGTCTGTAAGTATAAGATATTCACTGACCCTTCTAAAGATTGAATAAGGATCCACATCAAAAAACCCGTAACAGAATGTGTTTTCTATATCAAAACTAACATCTCAGTCTGAATAGTCTTATACACCTTCTTACTTATTTACATGTCTAAGTGATGAAACATCCTTCATAGATTGTGACCACAAGAAGTAAATAATATATAGAAAACTTGATTCACCTTACCTGAATTATTTTATACTTTAAAAATATTAAGTGGGCAAGGTCTATTATTTCAGGATGTACATGAACGGAGTCAACCTATATTTACCCTTCCTCGTATCTATTTGCTTTGCAACATTTATGTTTCCTGCAGTATAATCTCAGTTGAAAAATTATTGTATTATATTAGACTCAATCTCAATTACTCCACGTGGACTTACGTTCACATTTTACCATGACACATTATCCCAAGAATAGTCATTTTGTGAACCCAATACCACATTTTCCTGAACATTGCTGTGGAAGAACCTGATATGGTATGGAATTGGATACACATATATCTACTTCCAAGCTAATGTGGTGAAGACTGTGAGTGTTGCATGCAGTAACACTGTCTTTGTTATTATGACAGCGCGGGCGTTGGAAGAACTGGAGTCTTCATAACACTAAGCATTGTTTTGGAAAGAATGAGATACGAAGGAGTTGTAGATATCTTCCAGACTGTCAAAATGTTGAGAACACAACGACCAGCCATGGTACAGACAGAGGTGAGAAAAATCTCCATGAATTTTATCACATCTCAAGAGCCAAATAATCCATTTTATCAACCAGAACCTGTTAGAGCCCAGAGACTCTCAATATCAGAGCAAAATACAGGAAAATACTGTTGGGAAAGCATCCAACTGTTCAATATTTTTGAACCTCATTTTTACCCCTCTATATGTGGGAGTGACAGTTTCAAAGCTTTACAGTTGTTTTGGAAGTTATGTGAGATTATATATTAGGTTGTACCATGATAAATTGTCACTATTTGACCACTTTTGACCCATAAAAATGGCAATTTTATATATAAAGCACATTGCCTGGTGCATAACAGATCCTCAGCTCGTTTTACTTCTCCATTCTCCTAATGGTCATTTTAAATACTTGGATCGTGGATAAGCACTAGAGAAATTAATGCCCCATTTTCTATTCTAATAACTGATCATGAAATTCTCATTTTTTAAAGAATAATATGAGTTTGTGATATAGCCAGTGTGGCCTATTGACTATTCATTTCTAAGAATAATATGAGTATTTCTGTTCCTCAAAAAAGCCACCAAATTCTACATTCTATATGTATTCCTAAATTCACTGCCCATGATATCTTCCAAACTGTGATTTCAAAATAGCACAAGCATTTGGCTTACAATACTCAAAGCATGATGTCAACCTGACAGACTTAATGGGTATTGGGGGTGGCAGAGGGAAATTGGACATTTAAAAACCCTTAACACTTAGCCAAGCAGCTTACTGTAATAACATAGGAATTCAAACTCCATTTATTTTGCATTACCATTTTTGTTGTAAAAAAATTCATGTTTAAGCAAAATAGAAACTATCTACTTTCAGCCCCATTGGCTACTGAAAAGTTTCTTTTATGGCAAAAATTCTATTTTTTCTCTCTCTCCAACAATGCCCCAACTTATTCCGATATGACAGTGTTCTTCTCTGTCTGAAAAAGGACATGTTTCAAGTTATTTTATTTTAATGTGGGCCTTTCTCGGACAGATAACTAGTAATCACACTGAATTAGGCCAAACAACACAGGTACTTTTTGATATAGACAGCCAGTCTTTGGATGTCATTTTCAGGGGATGAAAAGCTTGAAAGTCCAGAGCCCTGTGTGAGTTGCTTTGTGTATTTACTGTTCCTCATCCTTACTTGTATAACAACATCAGAAATGGTGGTGGGTAGTTCTGATTGCAGGTAGTAAGGTCTGATGAGATATTTTTTTATTCAAATTCTTTTGGCAATAGCCCAGAAGATAAATGAATCCAGATTTTCCTTAGGATAGCATATGTCTGGGTCAGCCTCTCTTTAATATGCAAACTGAGAATAAGTAATCATAAGTAAGCAGATAGTTGTAAAGACAACAGTGACACGTTCTCGTGTTCAGTGGAGGAGATTGTTTGGTACTGCTTGGAGAACAGCTCACACTTGTCTGGAAAATAATGTTCGCTTTAGCTGTTACTACTTTGGAATTAGGAGACTATATTAGTCAAATTGATTGGTGAAATTAATAAACACCCCATGTGGCTGATCGTTCTTTGCTCACTGAAACGGATTGATCATTGGATTGACTTAACTGATGAGAGTAGCAATTTTGCCCCCATCCAGATGGGGGGCAAAACTTTGTTTTTGAATATGGATTTTCATCTTTCTATTACAATATACTCATGACCCCTTTTCCTCTCTCTTCCTATGCTGGGCCTCCTGCAGGACCAGTACCAGTTCTGCTATCGAGCCGCACTGGAGTACCTGGGCAGCTTTGATCACTATGCAACGTAGAAACCCCGGACCCATGCTGGGTTCTTCCTGCAGGCCCTTCAGTATCCACGGAGTCTCTTCTGAGCCATACAGGGCACTTGAGAAGTCCTTCTTAACTTCTAGCTAACTACCACTTAGTGGGACTATGACACACAAAACAAAATAAAAACAAACTCTTCTGGATGGACCAAGAATTCACAGTTTAATAATCTAACCTGAAAAATAATAAAGAGAATCCTGACTGATGAGGCATCTAAAGGATTTTATTTACAGATACCTCAAGGATTCAAAATAAAGGGAAGAAGAAATCACAGCAAAGAACCACCATCTTGTTCAGGATTGTTTGTTAGGTGTGAGGAGAAATTGCCAGAGTCCTGCAGTTCAGTGCAAGATGTTTGCTGGTGTGGCTTCTCATGATGAAATGGACTCTGCTGCGACATCGCCCCTTCCCACCATACTGCTCATAATAACATTTTAGGGGGGAATGGGGGGACATGTTTAAAAAGAAAGTCTTTGATTTAGTTTTTTAGTATTGTAAAGATACTGCTGACCTGTGCTTCATTTTTAACTGTGTAAACTTTTTTTTAACAAAATGTATCATTCGATAAAGTGAATTTTAAAAAAGTTACATAACTCTTCATTTTTTAATTTCCAAAATGTAGGTTTTTTTAAGCCGTAGAACTGTTATCTGTAATATCTTGCTGTAGAAATATCCAATAATTTGAAAATTTGCACATTTTTGTGCAATATTCTTAAACTACAGTATCAGTCTTGTCAGATATTACTTTTACACTTCTGTTCAGTTTTGGTTGGTGAGAAAGTACCCATTCTCTTCAAATAGTCAGAGAACTTTGTTTTGTTTTGTTTTGTTTTGTTTTTGGAATCAACAGGGAGGCGCAAAGTATAAAGTTGCTGCTAACATATATACATATATATCCATATTTAACAGGGGTGTCTATGTATATATAAACAGTGTGTCCACTCAAAAAGATAGACATAGCTATCATTCAGTTCTTCCATGATTTAGTTGTGGGTTTTTTTTGTTTTGTTTTGTTTTTAGGTAGAGAAGCTATTATAAACATCTTTTACAATGTTACCAATTTTATGACATATGGATATTTCTTAATATCATAAAATTTTAATTTTAAGGGAAATGAGGAATGCACATCAGTGATTGTCAAGCCTCACCCCCTAATTTCCTATCCAGTCTCCTCCCACCCACCTACTCATATTCACAAATATCCTTTTGTTAGCCAGGCTTCCAACAAAGTTCAGTATTTCTAACACTCTAGTGCAATAAAAAAATTATTAAATATCTAAGAGGTGTGCATGTGGGAAAGGTCAGTGCATATCCCTTTAGGAGGGGAGAATGTTGTAATATATCAGCTATCAAGTTGTTTAAAAAACAATGTATTCAATCGTATATCGTCTATAGTATGTGCTATAAAATTTGCATTTATGATATGTAACAGGGGCAAAGCCAAACTCATGTTACTCTGTTCAGTCAGAAACATTTTGTGGCATACAGCACAACTGGGAAGTGCTGTACTTTGTTTTCTTTTGGTTTTAGTTATGCATTTAGAGTGCCTTATAATTGATGCCTATTTTAATAGCATTTCTTTTTAGCCTTTGGTTCACATTTTCATTAGTTGTTCATATATGTTTCTCTTCCAATTAAAGCATTATCTGTTTACCACATGTACAAAAACTCTTTGAATAATATGCATTCCTAGTTTTCAACCAAGTCGGGGATGTTAGTGATTGTACCAGCCCAAAGCACTTGGATAATCAGGGCCCTTCCTTTCATGGTTGCCAACATCAGGAAAAAATGACTTGTTTTATTTAGAATCCCTTCCATTCAGTAACTGCACCAAACTTACTTTAGTGACAACATTGACAATTTTGGAATATATTTACTAGTCCATTAGGATTTTTCTAAAATGAGGATTAAACGATTAGATATTTTCCAATGTAATTCCGAATTTTCCAACATAAGTGCTATAGGAAGCCATGGAAAATGGCTTGAGTTTGCCATATCTTATATGATTTTAAAGAACCCTCAAATTATCCAAGGAACTCTTAAAGAGTTTTGGTATAGATATAATATTTTGGTTTAATTTTAGCTTCATTGATGTTCAGCATACAAAGATTTTTGTTTTCCACATTTTACCATCACTAGCAGAATGAAATCCAAGAGACCAAACACTTGCAAGCATCATATTGAGCACTTTTGTAAAAAAAGAAAAAAGAAAAAAAAAAGAAAAAAGAAAAGAAAAAAAAAAGGAAAAAAAGAAAAAAAAAGGAAAGAAAAAAGAAAAAAAAAGAAAAAATACAATACTAAAAAAAAAAAAAGTATCTAGAAGGCTACCTCAGAATGAGACTCTCTAACCTACATCAGAACCAGAGAAGAATGTGCACTATGTGGATCTGTTGTCGTTTTCTTTTAGTTTGTATCTTTTGGAGATTTATCCAAGTGCCAGTGATTTACTGAGTGCTGTGATTTTCATTTAGTGAAACAAAGGGGGTCAGACAGACTTGCCGACATGCCACGTTAGACATGTAGAATCTGATGGTGTATATTACACACCAGAAGGAATTGCCAATGAACAGTTTCTCTCCCTGAGATAAAAACTGCCCATTTGGCAAAGGGAAAGAGGAGAATATTCACAAGAAGAAAATTAACGGGATGCATACCATACAAATGAGGCAGAGACTATCCAGATATCTTAATGTTTAGGCGCTGTTCCGAGAACTAACTCCCTTACTGTCATTGATGTGCATTCCACTCTGTGCTTTTCTGTACAACCATTCTAGTTTGATTTTCCCAGGTAAACATCTTTATCTACCATTACCATTAACTTTCGAGTTTCCAATTATTTTCATCATCATAACCAGTACGGTGCTATTATTTACCTATGTACGTGTAGTTATGTATAATTTTGTAATTAGTTACAATGGTAAAAAAAATCAAAATATATAAAAAGTGATTTGTACAGAACTTTATTTTAGCTCTTTTTTAAAAATGATTTGCATGGTTAGACAACGGCGAGGACAGCCAGGGGAGGGAAGGGCCTCTAGGGAACTTTGCACTTTCTATACCTTTGTACTATGCACTGCCCTATTGATTCTACACCCAATAATGTTATTACTTGAACCCATCTATAAGAAACTGCTTCAGAAATTCATTTGTGCGTATGTAAATAACACAACATAGATGCAGGAATGGAAAAAATTCTTCAGTAACATAGAGAATTTTTTCTTTCCTGTTTATTTTTGGGTTTGCTTTGTTTTAGCCTCTCCTTTTCATTTTTAATTCCCGTTTCTTTTAACTTTTTTGGGTTTTGGTTTCCTTTGGGTTTATGGGTGCCCTGATACTCCAGCAGAGATCAGAAGGCTACAGATCCATCCTATCCATCTGTTATGTGGCTTTGCCATTCAAGCTTGGAGTGTCTTTACAAAGATAATAACAGTTGTGTTCTTTGCTCTCGTTTTGGATGCATAGACTGAAAAATTAAAAAAAATAACTTGTAAAATGGCTTGTTAAAAAAATACAATTACCTCTAATTAGTAGTACGCGTAAATGTTTTACAGAATGAAAGGCGTGCTTTTTATTTTCTTACTTCGTTACATTGGTGGCGAAAGAAGTCTGTATGAAAATCAGTTCTTTGCTGACACAAGTTCCATTTGTTACAAATGAATTCTAATAAAAATGTCAGTGTTATGCAGCCCTGGCCTTTGCTTTTGTCTACTCACGCACTTTGGTTTTGACCTGACTATATATGTTCCCTTTTCTCCCTGGTTATCTGGTTAGTTCCTTTGAACTAACAGTGATACAAGTTACCAAGAGGCTGTTATATATGGTTGCCTGCCTTGGGGTGAGGACCTTTCACTGCTAACCAAAGCGAGGCTTAGAAAAACAGTTTGCCCAAGTTCACACAGGCAAAAGGGGGCCTTGGTATCATTCAAACTAGAATTCATGGGCAATCCTTAACCCTATAGAAAATGATTACATATCCAATGTAAATTTAAGTGGATTTCAGCCTATAAGTATTATCATCTTGAAACAACAGATCTCTCTCAGGCACATAAAAATAGCTCCATAATGTTAACTTCTTAAGCTTTTTGGAAACTAAGAAAATACTTGGCTTGACTTGCTTATTCAGTCATTCAGTATTAAGGGTCAGAACTGTTCTAGGCATTAGGCTGCAGCTATTGATATATGAGATGCTGCTACTCAAACGGAGACTACAGTCTAGGGAGAAAGACTGGCATTTAATAAATAATAAAACTTTACTCTGAAATGTGCTATGAAGGAAAGTAAGGGATTCATGAAGTTAGGACTTTGAATTCTGAGGGACAGGAAGTCTGACTCAATTTGGCTTACAGTGAGAGGAAAGTGTTTATAGGATCATATACTAAAAGATTAGGAGTGAGTTCATACTTAAAGAGTAGGAATACCTTTAGGTAATACCTAATCATTAGGCACAGTGGCATTCAGGGGTCAGGTGATGTCTCCCAGCCTAGTTCAACTTACCTAGTGTCAATTATAAGCAACTTTGTGGTCCTTGGAAGCTTCACCACAAGGTAAGCAAGTAAAAAGTTTACTTTCCCAACAGCACAAATAGAAGTTTTTGAATAGAATGAAGGCTTTCTAGCCCTCAGTGATATGACTTGGGTTAAGTGATCATCTTAGGGTCACAGTTATGAATAGGAGTAGAGAATGTGCTCATTGAGTTGTCAAATCAAGGAAGGTTTAAGGTGGCTGCCACCTTGCCAAATACAAATGAATATGGTAGGACCAACAACTGACTGAAAGTCAACCCAATGAGTTAAGATGAGGCCAAGCACATGTATGTTTGTTGTTATTAAAACTACTTGTTGCCATGGGAATAGTGAGGAATGAAACAATCCATAATCCATACATTATTTTGGAAAACCTGAAACTGGATAGACAACTAGGTGATTTTTTTTCTCTCTCATCTTTCCTCTCCAAGTAACCGGCCTTTAATTTGCAGATTTGATCACCCTATTATTTGGTTCTATAAGTACATAATCCTTAACCATAAAATAGAACAAAAAAGCTAAGGTGACTCATATTTGCAATTTTAATCACTGTGATGCCTTATTTTTAATCAGATGTCTGATTGGAATGCCGAAGACGACAAAATAGCTAATTTCACACATAAACACCCATGCAGATATTACTAGTTAGTAATAACTTACTAAAAAAAATACATGGACACAAATGAAAATGAAAACAGTTATCCAAAATCTTTGGGATGCAGCCAAAGCAGTTCTAGGAGAGAAGTTTATAGCAATATAGGCCTACCTCAAGAAAACCTCAATCTAAACTTACACCCAAAGGACCTAGAAAAAGAATAAACAAGTGCAAAGGCAGTAGAAGGAAGTAAATAAAGACAGGAGCAGAAATGAAGTTTGCAAAAAAAAGAAAAAGAGAGAGAGATAAAATAAAAACCAAGAGCTTGTTCTTTGAAAAGATACACAAAATTTATAAATCTTTAACCAGACTCATTAATAAAGAGAGGATTCAAATAAAATCAGAAATGAAGGAGAACATATAACAGCACCACAGAAATACAAAGGATTGTAAGAGAATATTATGAAAAATTGTGTAACAAATTGGACAACTAGAACAAATGGATAAATTCCTAAAAAACATACAGCCTCCCAAAACTGAATCAGGAAGAACTAGAAAATTTGAATAGAACAATTACTAGCAACGAAATTGGATCAGTAACTTAAAAAAAAAAAAAATCCGGGATCCCTGGGTGGCGCAGCAGTTTGGCGCCTGCCTTTGGCCCAGGGCGCGATCCTGGAGACCCGGGATCGAATCCCACGTCGGGCTCCTGGTGCCTGGAGCCTGCTTCTCCCTCTGCCTATGTCTCTGCCTCTCTCTCTCTCTCTCTGTGACTATCATAAAATAAATAAAAAAAAATTTAAAAAAAAAAAAAAAAAAAAAAAAAAAAAAAAAAAAAAAAAAAAATCCAACAAACAAAAGTCCAGGACCAGATGGCTTCACAGGTGAATTCTACCAAATATTTAAAGACTTAATACCCACTCTTCTCAAACTATTCCAAAAGATAAAAGAATAAGGAAAGCTTCCAAATCAATTTATGAGGCCAGAATTATCCTGATGCCAAAACCAGGTAAGCACAAACAAAAAAAGGGATGCCTGGGTGGCTCAGTGGTTGAGTGTCTGCCTTTGGCTCAGGGTGTGATCCCAGTGTTCCGGGATACAGTCCCACATCGGGTTCCCTGTGAAGAGCCTGCTTCTCTCTCTGCCTATGTGTCTGCCTTCTCTCTCTGTCTCTCATGAATAAATAAATAAAATCTTTAAAAACAAGTACAAACAAAAGCAAAAGCAACAACCAACAACTACTACAGAACTATAGGCCATATTTCTAATGAACATTGATGCAAAAATCTTCAATGAGATACTTACAAACTGATCTCCTTCACCACAATTGCATCAGATTTATTCCACAGATGCAAGGGTACATAAATATTTGCAAATTAATCAATATGATATATTAACATGAGAAAGGATAAAAAACATATCTCAGAGATGGAGAAAAAAGATTTTGACAATGTCCAATATTCATTTATAATAAAAATGCTCTACAAAGTAGAGTTAGAGAGAACATACTTCAACAGAATAAATGCTATATATGAAAACCCCACAGCTAAAATAATACTCAGTGGTGAAAAACTGAAAGCTTTTCCTTTAAGATCAGGAACAAGACAAAGATGTCCACTCTCCCCACTTTGATTTAACATAGTATTGAAGTCATAGATGTATCAATCAGATAAGAAAAAGAAAAAAAAAAGGCATCCATATTGGTAAGGAAGAAGTAAACTTGTTAACTACCTGTAGATGACATGATACTATATATACACAAAACCCCTCAAACTCCTCAAAAAACTATATAAAATTAATATACAGGAAGCTGTTGCTTTTCTAGACACTAATAACAAAATAGCATAAAGAGAAATTAAGAAAAAAATCTCATTTACAATCACACCAAAAAGAATAAAATGCCTAGAAATAAAACTGACCGGGTGCCTGGGTGGCTCAGCTATTGAACGTCTGCCTTTGGCTTAGGGCGTGATCCCAGATTCCCAGGTTTGAGTCCCACATTGGGCTTCTTGAAAGGAGCCTGTGTCTCCCTCTGCCTGTGTCTTCTGCCATTCTCTCTCTCTCTCTCTCTCTCTCTCTCTCTCTCTGTCTCTCATGAATAAATAAATAATTTTTTTTAAAAAAAAAGGACAAAAAAAATGACCAAAAAAAATGAAAGACCTCTCCTCTGAAAATTATAAAACACTGTGAAATTGAAGATGACACAAACAAATGTAAAGATATTCCATGACCATGGATTGGAAGAACTGATATTGTTAAAATGGCTATACTACCCAAAGCGATTTCAGATTCAACACAATCCCCATTAAGATAACAATAGCATTTTCACAGAACTAGAAAAAATAGTACTACAGTTTGTATGGAACTGCAAAAGACTCTAAATAGCCAAAGCAGTCTTGAAGAACAAACCTGGTGGTATCACAATTTCAGATTTCAAGATCTACTACAAAGCTATAGTGATCAAAACAATATAATACTGGGATACACACACAAAAAAAGACACATAGTTGAGTGGAACAGAATGGAGACCCCTAAAATAAAACTACACTTATAAAATCATTTAGTCCAAAACAACAACAAAAAGCAAGAATACACAATGAGGGAAAGATAATATGTTTAATAAATGGTTCTGGGAAAACTGGACAGCTACATGCAAAAGAATGAAACTGGGACAGTTTCTTACACCATACACAAGAACAAACTCAAAATGGATTAAAAACCTAAATGTGAGACCTGACGACATAAAACTCCTATAAGAACACATAGGCAGGGATTTCTTTGACACTAGCCATAGAAACATTTTCTAGATATATCTCCTCAGTCAAGGGAAGCAAAAGAGAAAGCAACTATACTGAGACTATACCAAAATAAAAAGTTTTTGCTCAGTAAGAAAAACTACTAACAAAACCAAAAGGCAACCTATTGAATGGGAGAAGATATTTGCAAGTGACCTATCTGATAAAAGGTTAATATCCAAAATATATAAAGAACTTCTACAATTGAACACCAAAAAAGAAAATAATCTGATTAGAAATGGGCAGAGGACCTCAATAGTCATTTTTCCAGGGTTTTTAAAGACATTTTTCCAAAGAAAGCATACAGATGGCCAATAGAGACATGAAAACATGCTCAACATCACTAATTGTTAGGGAAATGCAAATTGAAACCACAATGAGATGGCAATATTAACAGGTACAACCACTGTAAGAAACAGTATGGAGCGTCCTCAAAAACTTAAAGATAGAAATAACATATGATCCAGTAATTCCACTCCTGGGTATTTACCCAAAGAAAACAAAAACACTAAGTCTAAAAGATATATATACTACTATTTTTATTGAAGCCAATATACAGAAGTAACCCAGGCATCCATTGACAGATGAATAGATAAAGATGGGGGAGGGGGTTCTTGTGTGTGTGTGTGTGTGTGTGTGTGTGTGTGTGTGTGTGATGGAATACTATCTAGCCACAGAAAAGAATGAGATCTTGCCGTTTGAAACAATGTGGATGGGCCTAGAAGATATAATACTAAGTGAAATAAGTCAATCAAAAACAAATATCATATCATTTCATTCATATGTGGCATTTAAGAAAAAAAAAAAAAAAAGACAAAAAAAACACAGACTTTAAATACATAAAAGAAACTGGAGGTTGCCAGGGGAGAGGTAGGTAGGGAGAATGAGTGATAAAGTGATAAAGTTAGAGTGGATTATGAGATATAAAGACCCAGTTACAAAGTAAGTAAGTCATAGAGATGAAAATTATGGCTTAGAGAATAAGGTCATGTGATTATAATAACATTGTTTGGTGACAAATGTTGACTACATTTATTGTGATGAGCTCTGAGTAATGTATAGAATTATTAAATAATTATGTTTTACACTTGAAACTAATATAACACTGTACATTAATCATACTTCAATTTTTTAAAGAAACCTAAAAACTAAAGTGTAAAAAATAATGAAACACTCTATTTCAAAATTGGCTAAAAGGATCTGAATAGTCATCTCAAACAAGAGAGATGGCAGACAAACCTATGAAAATATGTTCAAATACCAGCACACATGTATTAGAATGGAAAAAATTCAAAACAATGAAAACACCAAATGCCAGTGAGGAAATGGAAAAACATGAACATTCATTGCTGGTGAGAATGCAAAGAGATACAGCTGCAGTAGAGGATATTTTGGCAGTTTCTTATAGACCTACACACATTCTTACAATATAATCCAGCAATCATGCTCCTTGGTAATTACCCAAAGGAGAGAAAAGATTATGTCCACACAAAACCTATACAGAGATATTTACAGCAGCTTCACTCCTATTTGTCAGATCTTAGAAGTAATGAAGATGCATTTCAACAGATGAAAGTGCAAAAAACCCCACTTTGATACAAACAATGAATTGTTATTCAGTGCAAAAAAAAAAAGGAAAAAGGAAAAAAAGAAAAAAAAAAGGATCTGTGAAGCCATGGGAAGTCATGGAGGGACCTTAATCTAAATATATACCACTAAGTGGTGGAATCAAGTCTGGAGAAAGCAGATACTGCATAACTTTGGTGGTAATGTGGGTTCATTAATTTTAACCTATGCACCACTCTGATGTGAGATGCTGATAGTACGTGAAATTACACTTTTGGGGACTTTATGGGAATTCTCTGTACTCTGTTGAGTTTTGTTGTCAACCTAAAACTACTCAAAAATTAAAAGTATTTGTAAAAAGAAAAAATAATAACTCCCTAATAATTAGTTTAGGACTCTTTTACTTAGACATATGATTAGACTTCATAAGTTGAGAATTTCAATAAATTAAAATATGAAAATATAAATCTAAATATTTATCTTTGATTTTTAAAAATATTTTATTTATTCATGAGAGATACAGAGAGAGAGAGAGAGGCAGAGACCCAGGCAGAGGGAGAAAGAAGCAGGCTCCATGCAGGGAGCCTGATGTGGGACTCCATCCCAGGTCTCCAGGATCATGCCCTGGGCTGAAGGCGGCGCTAAACCGCTGAGCCGCCCAGGAATCCCCTATCTTTGATTTTTAAAAGCTTCTCCAAATTCCAAGGAAATAAATCAGTAGGCAAGATCTATGAAATCTGAAATTGTAGATTTTTAAAAAAGATTTTAGAGGTGCCTGGGTGGCTCAGTCAGTTAAGCATCTGCCTTCAGCTCAGTCAACCGCCAGGGTCCTGGGATCAGGCTCTATGTCTGACAACCTGCTCAATGGGAAACTTGATTCTCTCCCTTTCTCTGTGCCTCCTCTGCTTGTGTTCTCTCTCTTGCTCTCTCTCTCTCTCTCTTTCTCTCTCTCAGAGAGAGTATGAGTCAGGGGAGAGAATCAGAGGAAGAAAGGCAGAAGGAGAGGCAGGAGCAAACTCTGTGAGCAGGGAGCCAGATGTGAGACTTGATTCTAGACCTTGAGATCCTGACCTTAGCCAAAGGCTGATGCTTGACCAACTGAGCTACCTAGGCACCCCTGAAATTGTAGATTTTATAATTATTTATAATAGTAAAATAAAAGTGGAAACACCCTAAATTTCCAAAACTATGGAATGATTAAAGAAAAATACATATATATGTGAAATTAGGTATATGTAAAATTTTATAGACACACACATATATATACACACACACCATAGTATCATGTATAATCCATTACCTTTTAGCCATTAACAGCTAAATTGTTTTTGAAAAAAAAAATGAAATAAAAAATGACTATATTTTTTAAAGGAGGTATAAAATAACACATAAAATTAAAGAAATATTTGTGCAGAAATAATTATTTGTAAATTCTGGTGCAATAAAAATTGTTTTGGTCTTTCCAGTTCTTTATTATCAAGTTTTTGTTTTGTTTCTTTTTTTTTTTTTTTCCTACTTGGACTGGAAATAAAAGAGGATTGGATTGTCCAATCCACTCTGGATTGAACAACTAAAGTTGATAAAGTCTTGGCTTATGTAAGTGAGAAGGACTTAAATGTGTCTCATGGTCCTAGGTTGTGCAGCTAGCCAATCCAGCAAATTGAAAGAGTAGGTGACTGAATACCAAGACAGACCAGCACAAGAATATGAATGGATCAGTGCTCAATTTATATTATTTCTGGAAAATCAAATGAAGGTTCAAAGCCTATTGTTTATGACAATGTCACATATCAAGAAGAAAAGCAAAATCCCAGAATCAGACTTGGGTTAAAATCCACCTTCATCATTTGATAAAAGCTGAATTGGTCCTAATCAAGTTACTTAATCTTCTCAGCCTTGCATTCATCTATAAAATGGAAATGAAATTATTTATCCTCCAGGTTTACTTTATAAATTAGAATTAATTCACAAAATAGGCATGAAAGTTATGATCCATGGAGGATTTATGTTCATTGTTGATAAGCTCAGCATTTCCACTTTTCCATTAAGGAAGCACATGTCTCTTAAAGAACAATATTGAAGTAGAAAAACAATAGTCACCTACAAAATATCTTGTGATATACTCATATGCAATGTTTGATCTTTTTTCCTGAGGATACTCTTAAGATGCAAAAGAAATGGCCATTTCTGCAAAGTCATTCAGGAATTGCTCTACTGATTTCTCCCTTATTGGATGCCAAGTTAATTACTGTGAAATAGACTTGCTTGAACCACATTTGTGTTTATATAATGCTGTATATTGCAGAGTGTTTTATAGCTATTAATTATTGTCCTCACAATATTGAGAAGTGGACCACTGCAACCTTCTTGGAGCAAAGATCATATAACTTGCTGAAGGTCATTCACTGAAGAAGGCATTGAAGACTGCAGGGAGAAAGGAGAAGCCAGTATACTGAAATGTAAGGAATCACAAATTGGAAATCCTGAGGTCTAGATTCTAATCTCAGCTCTGCTACTCACTTTGTAATCTGGGCGAGTCACATAATCTCTGAATCTCATTTCCTCAAGTGAAAAATAATCAGAAGGACTCAGATATTAGTGAGATCTAGATTCTAGGATTATGGTAGCTTAAAGTTTTATGAATGGGAACATACATTGACATTTTTGTTACTAAAAAAAGTATCTTTGTCATTAAAAAGACAGTCAGTAACCACCAGGATGGAACATGTTGGACTCAGTTACCAAGAAGGAATAAAATTCAAATTTGAGGGGAGCAGGGTTAGAGGGAACCCTGTGCAACTGCATTTGACCTTCAAAAAACAGTCATTACACCTGGGGAACATGGAGTTTAAAGCAGGTCAAACAGGAAGTAAATTTAGCCTTCTCCACTTAATAGCTACATGACTTGGACAATAGACCTAATTTTTCAAAGCCTCTTAACTCCTCTATAAAACAGAGACAGCACCTCCCTTATAAAGTTTTTGTGAGGAGTAAAAGGGATGGCATAGAATAAGGACAAAATAAATGATGGCTAAAAATATATTTGTTACTTCTAGTAATGAAAATAAAACATAGAAGGGCTGAAGGGCTGCTCATGTATACCAACATGGTAACCTGTAATATTTGGAATTTGTAACATTTTTCGATATGTTTGGTAAGACCACAAAATTCTTTACTTCCTCTGAAATATTCTGAGATAAAATATGTTCTAAGCTAACAAAAACTATCTTGACATTCCAACTGCATTCTCTTCAAGATGCTATTAGCAAGGACATGTGACTATTGATGGTAAAGTCACCTGCATGGTCCTCTGGACTATTTGCTCCTTCCATTCTTTCATTTATTCAAAACTTAACATTAGCAAACACTCATCCCCTTTTCCTAACACTAGGCAAATGACTGGCATTTAATGGACTCTGAAAATAACATTGGGTCCCTACCCTCAAGATGCTTCTAGACTAAGAAGGAACCCTTTTAACAATACATGATTTAAACTGAGCAATATGAAATAAGTTTGAATGGAATAACTCAATTCTACCAGTAATGTAATTACGTAAACTACCAGTAATGTCCGTTTAAGACATCCTGTCCTTGGCAAAGCTACATTGCATCTTGAAAGATGAGTAGGATTTAATCAATTGGACAAGTTTGGGGAGCACATTTTAGGCAAAGAGAATAATGTGCCAAAGGGCAAACAAAGATCCACATATCAGGTTAAGGGAATGATAAGGCTTTGTCATAAGTGTTGTATGGGGAGAGACAGTGATAGAAGAGCTGTGTATTGAGGAGTTGTCCTTCATCGTGAAACTAATCAGGTGCCCTGAAATGGATTCGTAAACACAAGTGTCATGATAAACAAATGGAAAACTCAAAAACTCTTGTTCAGAACTGCCAAATTTATAAAACTATCATCTGCAAAGGAGAACATTCATTCCCTTCCCCACAACCAGTCTTGCCTCTATTCCATCATTTCTAGCCAATAATAGGTAATAAAGTGTTGCTAACTTGGCAGTGATTTTGCCCCTTAGTATTTTTTCTATGAAAAGCCTTTCTGACCTCACCCTACATCATATCATATTCTACTTGCATCTATGTTAAGGTTCTAGTCACATTTAGCCTTGTATTTGTTGTCTCAGTTCCCTTATTACATAAAAATTTCCTTCAGGGACATGAATACTAGTGAGCACAACCACTGTGCCTTAGGAGGCAGGAACTCAGGCTCTACTTTCCCCATTTCTGCTTCCATTGGTTATTAAGTAAGTGAATTTAAGGCTTCCCTTGGAGTCCAGCCATCTCTCTCTCTCTCTCTTTCACTTTCTCTCTCTCTCTCTCTCTCTCTTTAAGCATACCTGAACATGCCAGTCCCAAAAAGCAGATGTAAACTGAACTGGCAGGAAGTGGAGGGGGAAGGAAGGTAAGAGGCACTGCCTAGGCCTCTACCCAGCTTTTGACCGGGACTCTAAACTGTGTAGATCTTAATAAAGTGGTGCCCACATTCTCATCCTTCTATTATTCCCTATAGTGAAACCCACGGATAGTTGAAGTAATTGTCATGGAATGATCAGGTGTCCTAACTGTGATTATACTATCATCTGATACCTTCCTTAACTTCTGCCTATATATGATAGATCCTCACCAAAACTCTCAAGGATACACTAATGGTCTATCCCCCACTAATTTTTTTAATCTAATCCCAGTAAAATGGAAAATGAAGATTTAAAAATCTCACTGGAAAAAAAAATAAAAAAAATAAAAATCTCACTGGATAATCCCATCATAAGGGGTAGACATTGCCACAATTAAAGCAGTCAGATTATCAGTGTAAAAAGTAACCTGAAGATATATTTTTAAAACTGCATTGAATTTGGCAGTAGATATCAATTGAGAACATCCTATTTATCAGACTTTTTGCTCAGCTAAGAATGCAAAGATTAAATACAGTACTTCCCTTAAAGAGATTTTTTTATAAGAGAACTAAGATAACAAATATAAGGCTAAAGATGACAAGAGGTTTCAGAGAAGTATAAATAAAATATGGTATGGAACAGGGAATGCATAGGATGAAGTCAGAAAATTTATCCTATCCAGGAGCCCCTGGCCTGTGCCTGCTTTGGTTCTAGCCACCTCCACTAAAGAAACCCTTGTGTGGGGCACCCCAAGACACTGGCTTGCACCCACTCCAGCTTCAGTGGCCCCAACAGGGTACTCTGTGTGTAAAGAGTCCCAAGAAACTCTAGCGTGCATCCACTATCTTGCCAGGACAGCCTTTGTACTAAGAACAGAGGGACCACACCAGCCCAAGCTGTCCCACCAGGGCACCCCCTGCAGGAAGCTTCCCAAGAGCCCCCAGTCCACATCCAACCTTGGCTCTAGCCACCCTGTCAGAGTACCCTTCATGGGGAAAGTTTGGAACACCCACTTCGGTTTCACCAGTCCTGCCAAGGTGCCCTCAGTATGTCTAGTCCTAGGACTCGCTCACCTCCACTTAGACTGACTTCAGCTTCAGCTGTTCTGCCAAGGCATCCTCTGCATGGAAAACTCAGAGACTACACTGGCTCGTCCCCACTTCAGCTACAGCCCTGCCAGGTTGTTCTCTACACAAGGAGGCCTGAAACCTCCGAACTTACACCACTTCAGGTTCAGCTCTCCTGCAGGGTGTTCTCTGCAGTAGAACCACCGAGACTACACCCACTTCAGCTTTAGTTATCCTGCCTGGTGCCCACTGTGTAGAAAGCCCCAGAACTACAACAGTCAGCATCAGCTTTTGTTTCTTGCCAGTGCATCTATAATGTGTAGAGCCACGAGATCCCTCAGCTTGTTCCACTTTAGCTGCAAATGCCCTGCCAGGAAAAGCGGGAACTTTAAAAATCCGCGACAGAAAGGCGCTGAGCGGGGAGCCCGGGCGGAGCCGCGGAGGGGCCGTGGGGCCTCCAGCCTCCCGGGGTCACTGGCAGGACGTGCGCCCGGGGCAGGGCGCCCCACACCCCGCGGGCCGAGCGCGGGAAAGGGCTGGAGCGCCCGGCGGGGCCTCGGGGAGCAGCCGGGCGGGCGGGGGCTCCGGGCGGAGGGGGCTGCGCCCTGCTGCCTTCGGGAGCCGCGGCCCCGGGAGCGACCCCAGCAGCGCAGGCCCCGGAGCCCAGGGCGCGGGGGACACGGCCGGGACCCTGCGCTCCCCCCGGGACGGGGAGGCGGGGAGGCGGGGAGGCGGGGAGGGCCCGGGACGGCGGGGACGCTCCTGCCGCCGCCGCCGGGCGCCCCCGAGCTGTGCGGGGCCGCGCCCCCCGCCCCGGAGCATCCAGGCCAGTGCGGACGGGGAGCTGCGGTCGGTACCGCGGGAGCTGACGCCGGGGCTGGGGACCCGGCCGCCGCCAGGGGGGTTGTCCCTCCTGGGTCACCCTGCGCCTGGGAGGGGCGGGGCCGCCAGGGGACGGGGCCTCACGGGGTCAGCAGCAGGGGCGGAGCATCTCCCCAGGTGCACACACCTGAGAACCGGCACAGCAGGCCCCGCCCCAGAAGACCAGCTGGAAGGACGGGGAAGGGCAAGTTCTCCACCCAGCAGCGCTGTGAAGCTCCAGGGGAAGTGCAGGGATTTACAGTGTATAGAACCAGAGGGTACCCCTCCTTTTTCCCCCCTTTTTCCAGTACACCTCAATTTTATATCTGACTAAAAATTTCCAATTTTTTTCTTTTCCCACCTTAACTACAATATTTTTCCACCTCTTCATTTTTAAGTTTCTTCCTTTTTGACTTTCATATTTCTACAATTACAGGTCTTAGATATATTTTCCACTTCTAGATTCCCTTCAACATACTCAACTTAATTTCAGGAGATATATAAGTTTTGTGTGTGTGTGTGTGTGTGTGTGTGTGTGTGTTTTGTTTTCCCTGCCTCATTTTGTTCTACAATGGCGGAAGTTAATATCTTCTAAAACAACAATCATGCACGCAGAACCAAGTGGTATACCATGTTGGTTCATTCTGTGAGATTATATTCTCTCTTCATTTGCATTCTGTCCCCTCTTTTATCTCGTTTATGTCTTGATGGTCAATTTTGGGGCTCTCTACAAGCATTTCTGGTTTATATAAATTTGGGACTGAGCATCTGCTACCATACAGAACTTAATACAATCAGAACCAAGAGGATTACCCTCTAGGACTCCTCAGGTAGACTACATTCTCCCTCCACTACAACTTCCTCACCACCACCATCTCCCAGTCCCCTCCTTTTTTTTCTTTCTTTTTTTTTCCTCTTTACTTTTGCTTTTTTCTCTTCTTTTTTTTTTTCTCTATTCTTTTTTTTTTCTTCTTTGGGATTCTTGGCCTTTTTTTTTTTTACTACTTTGTTTTAAAATTTGTTTTTCACTTTAGTGGTCCTTTTGTTTTATTTCATTCTGATCTTTGTTTTCATTTTATGGTCTCTGACCTCATCAGATCATCTAGGGTAAAATTTAGTAGGGTTGTGATTGATATTCTTCACTCAGCCCGCTCATACAGCCACTCTGCACTGAGCAAAATGACTAGAAGGAAGAACCCACCACAAATGAAAGAATCAGAAACAGTACTCTCTGCCACAGAAATACAGAATTTGGATTACAATTTGATGTCAGAAAGCCGATTCAGAAGCACAATTATAAAGCTACTGGTGACTCTGGAAAAAAAAAGCATAAAAGATTCAAGAGACTTCATGACTGCACAATTTAGATCTAATCAGGCCGAAATTAAAAATCAATTAAATGAGATGCATTCCAAACTGGAGGTCCTAATGATGAGGGTTAATGAGGTGGAAGAAAGAGTGAGTGACGTAGAAGACAAGTTGATGGCAAGGAAAGAAGCTGAGGAAAAAAAGAGAAAAATAATTAAAAGATCATGAGGAAAGGTTAAGGGAAATAAATGACAGCCTCACGAGGAAAAATCTATGTATAATTTGGGTTCCAGAGAGCACTGAGAAGGACAGAGGGACAAAAAGTATACTTGAACAAATCATAGCTGAGAACTTCCTTAACTTAGGGAGTGAAACAGGCATTCAGATCCAGGAGATAGAGAGGCTCCCCCCACCCAAAATCAATAAAAACCATTCAACACCTCAACATTTAATAATGAAACTTGCAAATTCCAAAGGTAAAGAGAAAATCCTTAAAGCAGCAAGAGACAAGAGATTCCTAAATTATATGGAGAGAAATATTAGATTAACAGCAGACCTCTCCACAGAGACCTGCCAGGCCAGAAAGGGCTGGCAGGATATATTCAGGGCACTAAATGAGAAGAGCATGCAGCCAAGAATACTCTATCCAGCAAGGGTCTCATTCAGAAGAGGAGAGATAAAAAGTTTCCATGATAGGCAGAAACTGAAAGAATATGTGACTACCAAACCAGCTCTTCAAGAAGTATTAAGGGGGACCCTGTAAAAGAAAGAGGAAGCCCAAAGAAATAAGCCACAAAAACAGGGACTGAATAGGTATTATGATGACACTAAATTCCTATCTTTCAATAGTAACTCTGAACGTGAATGGGTTTAATGATCCCATCAAAAGACGCAGGGTTTTGGACAGGATAGAAAAGCAAGATACAACTATTTGCTGTCTACAAGAGACTCATTTTAGACCTAAGAACACCTCCAGTCTAAAAATGAAAGGTTGGAGAACCATTTATCATTCAAATGGTCCTCAAAAGAAAGCTGGAGTAGTAATCTTCATATCAGATAAATAAAAGTTTATCCCAAAGACTGTAGTAAGATATGAAAAGGGACATTATATCATACTTAAAAGGTCTATCCAACAAGAAGACCTAACAACCACGAATATTTATGCCCCTAAAGTGGGAGCTGCCAAGTATATCAATTAACCAAAGTAAAGACATATGTAGATAATAATATACTAATAGTAGGAGACTTCAACACGGCACTTTCTGCAGATGACAGATATTCTAAGCACAACATCACCAAAGAAACAAGGGCTTTAAATGATACACTGGACCAGTTGGATTTCAGAGACATATACAGAACTTTCCATCCGAATGCAACTGAATACACATTCTTCTCAAGTGCACATGGAACTCTCTCCAGAATAGACCACACACTGGATCACAAATCAAGTCTCAACCAATATGAAAAGATTGGAATTATTCCCTGCATATTTTTAGACCACATACTTTGAAACTCGAACTCAATCACAAGAAATTTGGAAGAGACTCAAACACGTGGAGGTTAAAGAAAATCTACTAAAAGATGAATGTGTCAACCAGGAAATTAGAGAAGAATTATAAAGATTCATGGAAACGAAAATGAAGATACAACTGTTCAAAATCTTTGGGATACAGCAAAAACAGTCCTAAGAAGGAAATACATTGCAATACAAGCCTCCCTCAAAAAGCTGGAAAAAAAACTCAAATACACAAGCTAACCTCACATCTAAAGAACTGGAAAAAGAACAGCAAACACAACCTACACCAAGCAGAAGAAGAGAGATAATAAAGATTCAAGCAGAACTCAATGAAATAGAGACCAGAAGAACTGTAGAACAGATCAACAAAACCAGGAGTCAGTTCTTTGAAAGAATTAATAGGATAGATAAACCATTAGCCAGCCTTATTAAAAACAAAAGAGAAAAGACTCAAATTAATAAAATCATGAATGAAAAAGAAGAGATCACAACCAATACCAAGGAAATACAAACGATTTTAAATACATATTATGAGCAGCTATATGACAATAAATTAGGCAATCTAGAAGAAATGGACACATGTTTGGAAAAATCACAAACTACCAAAACTGGAGCAGGAAGAAATAGAAAACCTGAACAGGCCACTAACCAGGGAGGAAATTGAAGCAGTCATCAAAACCCTCCCAAGACACAAAAGCTCAGGGCCAGATGGTTTCCCGGGGAAGTTCTATCAAATGTTTAAAGAAGAAACAATACCTATTCTACTAAAGCTGTTCTGAAAGATAGAAAGGGATGGAATACTTCTAAACTCATTTTATGAGGCCAGTATTACCTTAATTCCAAAACCAAAGACTCCACCAAAAGGACAAGTAGAGATCAATATCCTTGATGAACACAGATGCAGAAATTCTCAACAAGATACTAGTCAATAGATCCAACAGTGCATTAAGAAGATTATTCACCATGACCAAGTGGGCTTTATCCCAGGATGCAAGATTGGTTCAACACTTGTAAAACAATCAATGTGATAGATCATATGAACAAGAGAAAAAACAAGAACCAGATCAATGGAGCACTATAGAGAACCCAGAAATTCCCTCAACTCTATGGTCAACTAATATTCAACAAAGCAGGAAAGACTATCCATTGGAAAAAGGACAGTCTCTTCATTAAATGGTGCTGGGAAATTGGACAGCCACATGAGAAGAATGAAACTAAACCATTCTCTTACACCATACACGAAGATAACTCAAAATGGATGAAAGATCTAAATGTGAGACACGAATCCATCAAAATCATAGAGGACAACACAGGCAACACCCTTTTTGAGCTTGGCCACAGCAACTTTTTGCAAGTTCAAGTAAAAATGAACTATCAGGACTTGATCAATATAAAAAGCTTCTGCGCAGCAAAAGAAACAGTCAACAAAACTAAAAGACAACTTACAGAATGGGAGAAAATATTTGTAAATGACGTATCAGATAAAGGGCTAGTATTCAAGATCTATAAAGAACTTATTAAACTCAACAGCAAAGAAACAAACAATCCAATCATGAAATGGGCAAAAGACATGAACAGAAATTTCACCAAAGAAGACATACACATGGCCAACAAGCACATGAGAAAATGCTCCACATCACTTGCCATCAGGGAAATACAAATGGAAACCACAATGAGATACCACCTCACACCAGTGAGAATGGCTAATATTACCAAGACAGTAAACAATAAATATTGGTAAGGATATGGCAAAAAGAGAACCCTCTTGCACTGTTGATGGGGATGTGAACATACAGCCACTCTGGAAAACCGTGTGGAGGTCCCTCAAAGAGTTAAAATTATAGCTACCCTACGAGCCAGAAATTGCACTACTGGGGATTTACTCCAAAGATATAGATGCAGTGAAAATCTGAGACACTGCACCCCAATGCTTATAGCAGCAAGGTCCACAGTAACCAAATTGTGGAATGAGCCTCGGTGTCCATCAAAAGATGAATGGATAAAGAAGATGTGGTATATATATACAATGGAACATACTCAGCCATTAGAAAGAACGAATAGGGGGATCCCTGGGTGGCGCAGCGGTTTGGCGCCTGCCTTTGGCCCAGGGCGCGATCCTGGAGACCCGGGATCGAATCCCACGTCGGGCTCCCGGTGCATGGAGCCTGCTTCTCCCTCTGCCTGTGTCTCTGCCCCCCTCTCTCTCTCTCTCTCTCTCTCTGTGACTATCATAAATAAATAAAAATTAAAAAAAAAATTAAAAAAAAAAAAGAAAGAACGAATACCCACCATTTACTTCAACATGGATGGAACTTGAGGGTATTATGCTGAATGAAGAAAGTCAGTCAGAAAAGACAATCATCATATAGTTTCACTCATACAGGGAATATTAAAAAATAGTGAAAGGGATTATAGGGGAAAGGAAGAAAATGAGTGGGAAAAATCAGAGAGGGAGACAAAACATAAGAGACACCTAACTCTGGGACACAACAAGGGGTAGTGGAAGGGGAGGTGGGTGGGGGATGAGGTGACTGGGTGATGAGCAGTGAGGGGGGCACTTGATGGGATGAGCCCTGGATATTATACTATATGTTGGCAAATCAAACTCCAATAAAAAATATACCAAAAAAAGTCACAAATCATATCCAGTTTACATAGGGTATCCATATAGAAGACTACCTCTTTAAGTTTAGCTAGATAGCTGTTCAGTGTAACCTACGGAAAACAAAAACAGAAAATTAAGCAAAATGTAAAGACAGAGAAATAAGCTCCAAAAGAAAAATTAAGATAAAACCTCAGATATAGAACTAATGATAAGCAATAGGCCTGAAAAAATTTAAAGTAATGATTGTAAAGTTGCACAATGGACTTGACAGAAGAGTGAGAGAATTAACTGAGAAATTCAACTAAGAACTACAACAAAGAACTTCAACAAAGAAAATATTAAAAAGAACCAGAGTTCGGGCAGCCCAGGTGGCGCAGTGGTTTAGCGCCACCTGCAGCCCAGGGTGTGATCCTGGAGACCGGAGATCGAGTCCCATGACCGGCTCTCTGCATGGAGCCTGCTTCTCTCTCTGCCTGTGTCTCTGCCTCTCTCTCTCTCTCTCTGAATAAATAAATAAAATCTTAAAAAAAAAAAAAAGAACCATAGTTCAAGAATACAATAATTTAAATGAAAAACTACACTAGAAGGATCAATAGTGGATTAGTGAATGCAGAATAGATAAGCAATCCAGAAAACGGGATTAATGAAAAGGGCCCAAGCTGAACAGCAAAAAGTAAACAGACTTTTTTTTATAAATAGAATTTTTTTTAATGAGGATACATTAAGGGATCTCTTTGACAACACCAAGCAAACATTCACATTATAGAGTCTCACAAGAATAGAGAGAGAGGGTCAGAACACTTATTTGAAGAAATAATAGCTGAGAACTTCTCTCACCCAGGGAGGGAAACAGACATCCAGTTTTAGGAATAACAGAGAGTTCTAAACATTTTGCCTGCAAGAAGTCTATACTATGAAACAGAATAATTAAAATGCCGAAGGTTAAAAATAAAGAATTTAACTATTCTTAACTATTCTATTGCCTATAAGCAGTAAGAGAGGAGCAAAAAGTTATATACAAGGAAAACTCCATAAGATTTTCAGCTGATTTTTTCAGTAGAACCTTTGCCGGCCAGAAGAAAGTGGCATGACATATTTGAAGTGCTGAGAGGAAAAACACCTACTACCAAAAATATTCCACCCAGCAAGATTATCATTCAGAATTAAAGGAAATGTAAAAAACTTCCCAAACAAGCAAATTAAAGGAGTTTATCACCACCAAAACAGCCTAATAAAATCAAAACCCATCTACATACTGTCTATAAGAGACTCACTTCAGATTTAAAGTCATCCAAAGACTAAAAATGAAGAGAAGGAAAAACATCTATCATACAAACGCCATTAAAAAACAAAACAGGGTAGTTATACTTATATTAGACAAAATATGCATTAAAGAAGTATTGTAATAAGAGAAAAATGGGCGCTACATAATGATAAAGAAAGCAATCCAAAAGAAGATAAAACAGTTGTAAATATCTATGCAGCTGATATGGGAGCGCCTAACTACATAAAGCAAATATTAATGGACATAAGGAAGAAATCAATGGTAATATAATAATAGTAGGGGACTTTAGCACCCAATGTACAATGATAGATCATCCAGGCAGAAAATAATTAGGGAAACATTGCCTTTGTAGGACACATTAGACCAGATGGACACAATATATATATACAGAACATTCCATTCCTAAACAACACAGTACACATTCTTTTCTAGTGCACAGGGACCATTCTCTAGGATTGATTGCATGTTAGGCCACAAAACAAGTCTCAATAAATTTAAGAAGACCGAAGTCATAATATGAAAGTTTTCCACCATAACAGAATGCAACTAGAAATCAATTGAACACACACACACACAGAGAGACACACAAAGAGACATAAAACAAAAATCTAACCCCAAAACACCCTGAAAAAAACAGAAACACATATAGGCTAAACAATATGCTACTAAACAACCAATGGGTTAACAAAGAAATCAAATAAGAAGTTAAAAAATGTATATAGACTAATGTAAATGAAACACAATGGTCCAAAATCTTTGGGAATCAATTAAAGTATTTCTAAAAGGAAAATACACAGCAATCCAGACCTCCCTCAAGACACAAGAGAAAACTCAATCTAATCTTACACCTAAAGTAACTACAAAAATAAATAAATAAATAAATAAATAAATAAATAAATAAAGCCTAAGGTTAATAGAGGAAGAAAGTAATATAAACCACAACAGAAATCAATGACATAGACTATAATAATAATAATAATAGAAAAGATCGGTGAAACCAAGAACTAGTTGTTTGAAAAGATAAATAAAATTGATAAAATGTTAACAAGACTCATGAAGAATAAAAGAGAAAGGACCCAAATAAATAATAAACAAAATATGAGAAGTAACAATTGACACTACAGAAATACAAACCATTATGAGACTACTACCAAAAATTACATGCCAACAAATTGGAGAATCTAGAAATAGGTAAATCCCTATAAAATACAATCTTATAAATCTTAGTAAGGAAAAAAATAGAAAATCAAAACAGACCAAAAACTGAGAACTTTTCCTTTAAGATCAGCACCAAGACAAGGATGTCTACTCTTGCCACTTTCACTTAATATAGTACAGGAAGTCCTAGCCTAAGCAATCACACAAGAGAAAAAAAAAAAAGAGGCATCCATATTGGCAAGGAAGAAGTTAAATCATCACTATTTGCAGATGACATGATACTATACATAACAAACCCTGAAGACTCCACCCAAAAAGCTATTAGAAGTAATAAATGTATTCAATAAAGTTGTAGGATACAAAATTAATACCCAGATATCAGTTGTGTTTCTATGCAGGAATAACAAAGTAGCAGACATAGAAATTAAGAATATAACTCCATTCATAATTGCACCAAAAAGCCCTCAAAATATCCAAGAATTAAGTCAACCAAGGAGGTAAAGACTTGTACACTGAAAACTATCAAACATTGATGAAAGAAATGAAAGATGATACAAACAAATGGAAACATCCAATGCTCATGAATTGGATAAATTAATGTTACAAAAATGTTTATACTACCCAACGCAATCTACAGATCAAATGTAATACCCATCAAAATACCCACAGCATTTCTTAAAGCTAGAAAAAAAATAACACTATAATTTGTATGGAACCACAGAAACCCCAAAACCAAAGCAATCTTGAGAAAGAACAAAGCTGAAGATAGCACAATTCCAAATTTCAAGATACACTTCAAAGATGTAGTAATCAAAAAAACAAAACAAAACAAAACAAAAACAAAAACAAAAAACAAAACAAAAAACAAAAACCCCAAAAATGAAGTAATCAAAACAGTATGATACTGGCATAAAAGTAGACACATAGATCAGTGGAATAGAATAGATATCCCTGAAATAAATCCACATTATACAGTGAATTAGTCTACAACAAAGGAGGTAAGAACATACATGAGGAAAATACAAGGCACTGAGGGGGGCACTTGACAGGATGAGCACTGGAGGTTATACTATATGTTGGCAAATTGAACGTCAATAAAAACATTTAAAAAATTAAAAATTAAAATAAAAAATAAAAAATAAATGGTGCTAGGAAAACTACATAAAAGCTACAAAAAATAGCTACATGCAAAAGAATGAAACTAGACCACTTTTTTTACACCATACACAAAAAAATAAGCTAAAACTGGATTAAAAACCTACATGTGAGACCTGAATCCTTAAAATTCCTAAAAGATAACATAGGAAGCAACTTCTTTTGGCATCAGGTTTAGCAACATCTTTCTAGATATGTCTCCTGAAGCAAGAGAAACAAAAGCAAAAATACTTTTGGGACCATATCAAAATAAAAAGCTTTTGCACAGCGAAGGAAACCATGAACAAAACAAAAAGGTAATGTTCCAAATGGGAGAAAATATTTGAAAAAAATATATTTGGTAAAGGCTTAATATCCAAAATATATAAAGAATGTCTATAACTCAACACACACACACACACACACACACACACACACACAAATCCAATTAAAAAATAGCAGAAGACCTGAATAGATTTTTCCAAAGAAGTCAGATGGTCAACTGTCATATGAGAAGATGCTCAACATCACTGATCATCAAAGAAATGCAAATCAAAACTATAAAGTAATATTACCTCACACCAGTCAGAATGGCCAGTATCAAAAAAAGACGAGAAATCACAAGTGTTGGTGAAGATGAGGACTAAAAGGAACCCTCATGCACTGTTGGTGGTAATGGGAATTAGTACTGCCACTGTGAAACAAATGGCATGGAATTTTGTCAAAAAATTAAAAATAAAAATACCATATGACTCAATTCCAAAATTGGGTATTAACCCAAAGAAAATGAAAAAATATACTTCAAGACTCCTATATTTTTGCAGCATTATTTCTAGCAGCTAAGATATGGAAGCAACCCACATTTCCATAGATAGATAAATGGATAAAGAAGATGTGGTATATAAATACAATGGAATTTTATACAGCTATAAAAAAGGAATGAGATATTGCCATTTGCAGCAACATGGATAAATCCAGATAGTCTTATGCTAAAAGAAATAAGTCAGAGAAAAGACAAATACCATATGATTTTACCTATACGTAGATCCCATGAAAATAATATAAATGACTAAATGAACAGTAGAATTAGATGTATAAATACAGAAAACAAACTGATGGCTGCTAAAGAGGAAGGGGTTAAGGGGTTGGGCAAAATGAATGAAGAGTAGTGGGAGATACAGGCTTCGAGTTACAGAATAAATAAGTCAGGTAAGTCAGGGGAATAAAAGGTACAGAAGGGAGAATATAGTCAATGGTATTGTAATAGCATTGTATGGTGACAGATTATAGCTACATTTGTGAGCATAGCATAATGAATGTATAGAGTTGTTGAATCATTACGTACCTAAAACTAATGTAACATTGAGTGTCAAATGCTTAAATAAAAAAAATTGCTCAAATAAAAAATAACAACTAAAAAGGAGAGTTTTACTTTGTCATACTGAACATCCAACTCATTTTGAATCTCTTTTAGTTGAACATGTCTACCTTGTGCACAAATACCCTCTTTCCCAGCATTGCTGTGATACTTGAAAAACTGACAGAATTTTAATAGAAAAAAAATCTAGGAAGAGGGAATTTTAGTGGAGGAAGTAAATGAAGACAAAGTTTTAAAGAATGTTGGATTCTTTCTTATAGCCAAAAGAGTCATGGGATATGAAGCCTGGATTAAGGGTATTTTTTCTCCCTGCTGACTCTCATTGCATGAGGTTCTCAATCTCTTTGCCAATTTTCCCTCTATGTCTCCAACAGGCTAGGATATATACAGGCTTTTTTCCAGTTTGCATCTGGATGGTACTTTTTAAATCATCTTCTTTGTTTTTGAACCTCTCTTGGGTTTTAAAAACCCAGCAAATATTTCTTAGAACATTTCTTTCAAGCTCTCCCTCTCTCTAACCAAATCACTAGAAGGTATACAAAAATGCAAGGTTTCTCCAAGATGAATTTTCTGTAAGCTTTCAAAATAATGTCTCCTTTGAGAAATCAAATAAATTCAAGGAAATAACAAATCATGGTTTGTTCTAAAAAAAAAGCACTTTATTCAGAAGTGCACCTGTAATAGAAATCAAGTTTTTATGTCAAGATAGGGTCTGTAATAAAACTAGGAGCATTTGACCTGTGAAAACTCCTCTGGGTAGACCCACAGACTACCTAGTCTCTGTGCTTCAATTCAATGTCAGCTCTATTCTTTATGTAATACATAGGACTTTTGTTTAACTTCCAAGGATATTTTCCAGCCTATCCTCGAAAGGTTGCCAAGGACTAGACAGCCCCGAGATTTCCCTCTCCTAACCCCAGCCAAGAAGGCCCCTTGCATACATCTATACCTGCCTTCAAAGATGCAGAATGATAACCTGCAAATCCAGCATTGCAATAAATAGAGCTTATTTGGCAGCGGGGCTATAAATAGGGTGCTTTAGAACTCAAGGTGCATTCAGCCTGCTTCTGTCAGCAAAGACTAAGAAAGAAGGCTGTATTATTATAGCAGGAGCAAGTAAACAGGATTTTCTCACCACTAAAAGCAGGACATAATATACTCAACACACCTGCTTGTGCTGGATCATAAATCAACCATCAGTTCTGAGCAGCACATAAAGGGCTTTCCCTCATCACAGTTACTAAAGTAAAAGAGCACACATAGACAGCTCATCATTGAAAAAAAGAAATTAGTCATTTGGTCTTCTATATTTTCTTGTGATGCTTTTAGTTAGTAGGTACTGTGTGTGTCGATGTGACTCTACAGTGTTTAGTTGATAAGTCTAGGTGAAAAAGAGGGCAGAGGTGAACATATCAGACACTGAAAAATCAAAGTGGGGATTCTGAATACAAGGAAGATGTATCAGATGGCTCTAGGCAGTCACAATGACTAGAGCTAGGAGGTCAAGGTGGAGCAACAAATGAAAGGATTTTCTATAAATCAGAGTTATTCAAAGAAAAAAACCATCCCTGGAAATATTCTAGCAGTAGGTGATTGGCCATTTGGTCAAAGATTTTAGATTACTCATGGATGCTAGAAGGGGAAGCATAGTAAGAATGGGTAGCCAGGATATTCACTCATGGTTCCTTTCATCTTCACATGTTCTAATAAATCAACTTCTCTCAGATTACATATTAAGTCATAGTCCATGTGGAAGAGCTCAATCCTATTCATTCAGGAAAATACATCCATTTTATCCATAGTCCCAAAAGTTTCAGTGTTCCCTCATCTAGCCACCAGGCAAAGGAATATTGGAATATTTTCATCTTTAAAATAAATTGGGATTGTCTCTGCTTGCATTATAAAAAGGGCTAAATTTTGGGATATCTATTTTGTTGCTCTTTTGAATGCACTAGGGATGCCTTTTACATAAAGAAATCCTACAAAGAAATTAACCAGGATTTTAGGGGGTCACTTTTTTATTTACCATTTTTTTAGTCCATATTATGGTCACCTCTAGAGGCAAATGGAACTCTTGCCTTAATTTGGTTCAGATGTCATGATTGATGATGGAAGCACACACCAAGAAAGTATGACAAGGCTTATTACTTACATAATTGGGTTCACTAGGAGAGGGGGACATTCCTCTCAAAAAGGTCTGAAATAGCTTGAGAGGGCAAAGAAAGGAGATAGGCCGGGGCTTCTATTGTTTTTAGGAGATGAGTCTGAGTGAGAGTTCCCATGTGGCAGGGACTTTGTGGTTTGAATCTCCTGCTGGCACCAAAGGATGGAGTATCGAAGATTTATAATCTATTTGTCTAGATGTGAGACAAAAAGGGAAGAGGGTGAAGAGAGGTCTAAAAGCTGTCAGAATCGGACAACCAAAAACGGAGTCAAGGTTCTGATTTAGGATGGCCCTGAACTCACTTCCATGGACACATGAATTTTATAGCTATTTATAGACCCATTCCTCCTAAAGAACTGATAACTGACTGAATAGTTTCTGCACAATAAGAGACAGAAAGAATGGCAAGAGAAGCAGAGATGTGATGAAGGGAACACCCAACCCAACACTATAAACTGCAGTGGGAAGAGATAGTATTAAGAGACCATGAACAGATTCCTCTATGTTAGGGCACAACAAAAATGTCACAATTTAAAAGAGCAACTAGTTTATAAAAGATCCAGCCCTAGAACTCTGCCAAATGGTGGGGGAACTGCTAGAAATCTCCCTGGATCAAAGCGACTAGCTAGTACCACAGTTTACAATCCCCTTTTGTCTTGAGAGGGAAGATTGGAGCAGGGTCCAGACACCATAGCCAGATTTTCACCTCAGCTAGCACCTGGTCCCTAGCCCACATTACACTGGGACATAGGGGGAAAAAAGCTGTGAGTTAAAAAAGCAACTAGCCTTATAAAAAAGCCAGTCCTGGAATTCTGCTAAATAGCAAGGTTGGTAGGAAGTATGGGTAAGGGAACAAAGGGGGAGGCTGTTGCTAGAACTTTCTCTGAGTCAGAGGGACTAGTAAAAAAAACTCAATTTATGCTCCCACTCCACCTTGATAATGTGACAGGAGCAGAGTCCTGGCACCCTAACCATCATGCTGCTTCAGTGAACCCAAGGCCATTAGCCCATACTACCCAAGCTGTAAAAATCAAACTGATATCCCGTGGCTTATACCCATTTCAGCTTCAACTGTCCTGCTAGGGTCTATTCTGCACATAGAGACCTGGGAATTTCCCAGCCTGCACCCACTTCAACTTCAGTTGTCCTAGCATGGCACTTTCTACATAGAGAAACCTAAGACCACACAGGCTTATGCCAAAATAAGCTCCGGCCATCCCACCAGGGCAGCCCCAGCAAAGTCCCCAAGCCTCCAGCCACAGCTCTAGCCTACCATCAAAAATCATCAAGCATAAATGGTCTACAAATAACAACAATTACACAATATGACTCCTTTAAGTCTAGAAGTAGTTGTTTCACTTATTTCATAGAAACAAATACATTAAGAAAAATGGGGATACAGAGGAATATGCTCCAAAAGAAAGAAAACAAAACCCTGGAAAAGGAACTGAGGTAGAGATAAGCAATATGCCTGATAAAGAGTTTGAAGTAATGATGGTAAAGGTGCTCATATGCTGGAAAGAATAGTGGGTGCACTCGGTGAGATCTTTAACTAACAGACAGAAAATATAAAAAATCCAATATAGTTTGAAGAATACAATAACTGAAATGAAAAATATACTGGTGGGAACCAACAGATTAGTAGATGCAGAAAATAGAGGACAGAGTAATTGATAGGACCCAAGCAAAAACTAAACATATATATATATATATATATATATATATATATATATATATACACACATATATATATATTTTTAATGAGGATAGGTTAAGGGATCACTTAGACAACATCAAAAAAACCAATATTCACATGATAGGGTTCCCACAAGGAGAAAAGAGAGAGCAAGGGGCAGAAAGCTATTTGAAGAAATAATAGCTAAGTACTTCCTTAACTTAAGGAAAGAAATAGACATCTAGTTTTAGGAAACAGAGTTCCAAACACAATGGACCCCCCCAAATGTCCATGACATGAAACATAATAATTAAAATGTAAAAAATTAAAGGTAAAGAGAATTTAAAAGCAGTGCAAGGGAAACCCCATACAGTATTCAGCTGTTTTTTTCAGGAGAAACTTTGAAGATCAAAAGAAAGTGGCATGATATATTTAAATTGTTGAAAATAAAGAAAACCTACAACCAAGAATATTCTACCTAACAAGATTATCATTCAGCACTGAAAAAGAAATAATTTCCCACACAAACAAAAGTTAAAGGAGCTTATCACACTAAATCAACCTAATAAGAAATGATAAAGGGTTTTTTTTAAGTGGGAAAAAAGGCCATAATAACACATGTAAATTATGAATGGACAAGTGTTGGTAAGGATGTGGAGAAAAAGGAATCTTCTTGCACTATTGGTGTGAATGTAAACTAATGCAGCCACTGTGGAAAACAGTATGGAAGTTCCTCAAAAAATTAAAAATATAACTACCCTATGGTCTAGTAATTGTGCTACTGCTTATTTACCCCCAAAATACAAAAACACTAATTCAAAGGGGTATATGCACCCTATGTTTATAGCAGCATTATTTACTATAGACAAGATATGGACGTAGCCCAAATATCCACTGATAGATTAATGGATAAAGAAGATGTGGTACAATGGAATATTATTCAGCCATAAAAGGATGAAATTTTGCCATTTGCAATGCCATGGATGGAGGTGCAGTATAATCCTAAGTAAATCAGAGAAAGACAAATACCATATGATTCCACTAATATGTGGAATTTAAGAAACAAAACAAATTAACAAAGGAAAAGAGAGAAAGGCAAGATAAGAAACAGATTCTTAACTATTGAGAACAAATTATTGGTTACAAAGGGAAGATGGGTGGGAGGATGGGGGAAACTGGTGATGGGGGATTAAGGAGTGTACTGGTGATGAGCACTGGGTGATGTATGGAACTATCAAGTCACTATGTTGCACACTTGAAACTAATATAACACTGTATGTTATACAGTATAGAATACTGTAATTAAAATTAAAAGGAGTTCTAACATCTACAAATAAATAAATATAATAAAATCATCTTAAAAAACAAAGAAAATTATGAATAAAAATATGTAAAATGTGACAGTATATATCTTAAATGTGGAAAAAGAACTCTTGCACACTATTGGTGAGAATGAAAATTGGTGTAACTGCTATGGAAAAAATATGGAGGCTCGTCATAAAGTTAAAAATAGAAATACAGTATGATCCAGCAATTTTGCTATTGGGTATTGCTCAAAGAAACAAAAATATTAATTTGAAAAAATGTATGCATTCCTATATTTATTGCATTATTTACAATAACTAAGATATGGAATCAGCCCAAGTGTCCATTGACAGATGGATGGATAAAGTGGGGTGTACATGTGTATAAAATATTATATCAAAATATTTTTATATAATGGAATATTACTCAGCCTTAAAAAAGATAAGGATCTTGCCTTTTGCAGCAACATAAATGGACCTAGAGAATATTGTGCTAAGTGAAATAAGACAGAGACACAATACCATATGATTTTTATTTATACATGTAATCTAAAAAGCGTAACCAACAAATAAACAAATAAAAAGCAGAATAAGACCTAAAAATACACAGAATAAACATGTTTGTCAAAAGGAAAAAGGTAGTGGGATGGGCAAAATGGGTGAAGAGGAGTGGGAGATACAGGCTTCCAGTTACAGAACAAATAAGTCAGGGAAATAAAAGGCATAGCATAGGGAATATAGTCAATGGTATTGTAATAGCTTTATATGGTGACAAAGGGTAGCTACATTTGTGGTGAGCATAGGATCAGACAGAGAAGTTGAATCACTATGGTGTAATACCTGAAATTAATGTAATAGCATCAAGTAAACTAATTAAAAAAAATGGAGTCAACTCTTCATTACAATTCATTATAGTGGACTCATACTGCCTTTGCTTTGTCAACTCACTTTTAAACTTCTTTCTACATTTGGAGAACCTGCCATCAGGTGAGTCTTTTATAGAAGTAGGGATTTGCCTTTCAGCTGCCAGGAACCAAAAAGCCTAGACAGTGGGTTTCTCTGAAGCCTAGAAATAAGAGTGTAGGCAGGTAATCCAAACTAAGTCAAGCAGGAAACAGGATTCATTCAAAGATCATGGTTAATATTCAGGGCTGGCAAGAGCAGAAATACCAGTAGTGACAACCAGCAGTAGTGGCTGTGGTGTCCTATTCAAACTTTTCTTCTAGTATGTTTTTGGCTACAGTCTTGGCAATCTGCCTCCCTTGATTCTTTCCTATTTGTAGGTTTGGTTCTCCAGGCTTTCCATCTGTTTATGAACCAGATAAAATCTCCCCACAAATTTTATTTTTGCTTATGTTACCCAAAGTTGATTTCTGTTGTTTGCAGTGAAGAATCCTGTCTAGTTGATGAGTCTCACACACATACACATGCACATATGCACATGTGTATACAGATACTCTGAGCAGGAATACACTTATAGATAAACATAAGGACCGATCGAGGAAATAGCCTAACTTCACTTTTCAGCAAGTCTGTAGCATATTGTTCAATAATTTCAGTAGCTAGGCAACCTGGGTGGCTTAGCATTTTAGCGCCGCCTTTGGCCCAGTATGTGATCACGGGACTGAGTCCCATATTGGGCTCCCTGCATGGGGCCTGCTTCTCCCTGCCTGTGTCTCTGCCTCTCTCTATGTCTCTCATGAATAAATAAATAAAATCTTAAAAAAAAATAATTGGAGTAGCTATATCTTAGATATCTTTTCTAAAAAAGGAAGTACGATAGCAGAAAATTATAAGCTCTCAATTTTGCATTCAGAAATTAAAACATTTTGTATCGACACCAATAACCATAAGTCATAATTGCAACTAGAGATAAATTTTTAGAAGATAAGAAGATGGGTGACACACATACCTTTGAGAATGCAAAGACTGGGTGTAGAAATATCCTGATGGAGGCACACCTATATCTTGACAATATGAGATTAAGTTTATAGCTAGTTTGTTTGAAAAGTATGACTAGACACTCTCCTGTGACATTCTGCTCTTTAAGTGCATGTTTTATTGTTATTTCTTATAAAATACAATCCTTAACCTTGAGGCTGATTACTGAAAAAATGCTTTTTATATTTGTTATTGGATTTTGTATTTACTCTCTTTATGTTTTTAGAGGAAAATGTATTTGTTAGTATATGTTTGTTGTAGAAAATTGAATATAGTTATCTAAGTTATAATGTATACATCCATTCTGGGATGATTTTCTCATTATAAGTGATCATGCTAACTTTATGTTCTAAGTACATATAAATCTCTTAAAGTTACTCTTTAGTCGAAGAGCATCATGACACCTGTCTCAGTTTTATTCCTTCATCAGTTTCAGAAAACTAAACTTGTAGTTCTAAATGACTTATTTATAAAAGAAATGAGAAGCTACTTTTAGCCACAGAAGAAAACAGAAATCATTGCCCTGTAATTATAAATAGTGAAAAGACAAACATATCTATGCATAGACATAATTGTGATGGTATTATCTGAAAACTTGTATTACTGAAAACTTGTAAATTTCTAGTATTCTAGAGAGAAGAGGAAAATTCACCTTGGGGGGGCAGGTTTTTTTTTTTTTTTTAATTAGTACTCTATTGGGTTTTCAGATTTCAAATGTAAAGTCAAGCTCCTATTCTGGAATACATGAGTATAATTAGGTAAAATCTTGTCTCAGCTGTGAGGAAAGATGTTGTCTCTATTTTTTTTTAAAGATGTTGTCTCTAAATTGTGCTGCTTGATAGCCACTGCCTACTAGAGACAAAATGGGCTATTTTTTTTTCTTTGAAACTGATTATTTGCTCATCAAATCTACTTCCTTTTCTTCTTGGATGTATACTTAAGTTAGGTCTCCCAGATTTCCTTATAGGTAGGTGTTGTTATGTGGCCGATAGAAGAAGAAAGAAAGTATACTTCAAGCTTGATATGTAAAGAACTCCCAAATCTGATCCTCTGTGCTTCTATTCCTTTCTCTGTTTAATGCAGATGAACACAATATCCTTGGAAGCCATATGATGAAGATGGCAGAGTCTCAAGGTTGAAGAGTATGGGTCTCTGAATTATTGACTGAAGAAGAGCCACTCTCAATTATAAAAATCCACTTTGAATTTTATGTGAATGGGAAACATGTCTATTACATTTGAGGCATTACACATTTCTGTCTCAACTTGTAGAGTAGACAGGCCTCTGCAATGTTGTGAGTGTGTGGTGTAGACTGGGGAGAGACACAGTCAATGGAGTAACTATATGGAGGGTCATAGCCTGGGGAGTGTGGGTGCAGTAATATGTAGCTTTCAGTGAACATGGTCTTTCTGCTTTGTAATTCTGAGTTGTAAAGTATTATTATCTGGTTTTTAGGTATATCTTTGGAAAATATGGGAGGGGACTGTTTCTGTTCTATATCAGCATTTGGGGAATATGGCAGAAAAAACCCTGCAGGACAACAGTAATTCAGAATAAGAACTGTCTGCAAAGATGGGAAGTGTTTGTGACCAATGGAATAATTTCTTAGGAACTGCTCATAAATACATATGAGTAGAAACATGATAAAAGCCGCAGCCATAGGGTGCCTGGTTGTCTCAGTTGGTTAAGCATCTTCTTTTGGCTCAGGTCATGATGTCATGGTCCTGGGTTTGAGCCCTGCATCAGGCTCCCTCCTTAGCAGGGAGCCTGTTTTTCCCTCTATCTCTGCCTTCCACTCTCTCTGTTTGTGCTCTGCTTGTATGTGTGTGTGTGTGTGTGTGTGTGTGTGTGTGTGTGTGTGTCAGATAAATAAATAAATAAATAAATAAATAAATAAATAAATAAATAGCATCTTTTTAAAAAATGCTGCAGCCACATGCCCTCTATTATTTGCATATTAAATGGTGAGTAGTCTCTGGAGCCCAGAAATTAGGATCTCTGAGTTACATAGTTTTACACACGGGCAAAATAATATTCCAGAGTATACACTGACATCCTACTTTAGTCTGATTCCCCATAGTTTCAGACTCCTGCACACTTGACGGATAAAGGAGCATCTTCAGAGTAGAGATATCCCCACAGAGAAGCCACATTCTAAGCTTCTAAGTTTAAAAGACATCATGGTGTGAATCAGAAGTGATTTGCTCAGAGATACCAACAGCATAACATTGTTCTGTTTCTGCTCCACCTGCACTAATAAATCCTCTGAGCTTATGAGGTGGAAGTGCAAAGAGTATAAGAAGGCAGCCACCAAGGAATGTTTCTTGCCTCCTACCACTTTTCTGTACAAATAGAAGATACTGAGAATAAAAGATATTCCAGAAATGTGGGCATTTCTAGAGTAGGGAGACTGGAGTCCTGCTTCTCTTATGGAACGTTTTGAGTTTTATTTTTTGTTTGTCTTATTTTTTTAAGAGCTGAAGTTGACAAGTATTTCCCACAACACTGCCCTATTCATGATGGAGATCAATAGAGATGGTGGCAGGTGAATTTTGGCATCAGAGAGGCCTAAGATCAGCATCTTTTATTTTCTTTAGGTTAATAAGAGACATAGAGAAGTTCACTGTACCCAGGAGAACAGAACTTTGTTGAGAGGCAGCCTATAAGCCTGTCTGGGGATTCCCTTGGTTGTGCCAGGGAAGGCTCCACATCAGAATGTATGAGTACACTTAACCAAGCTGGAGACTGAAGGAGGACACAGCTGCAATTTACAAAAGATTGCCAACATCAGAGATCTGTGTACTGAATGAACATCTGCAACCTGCTCACTCACTAACTTCTGAAAGAAGCATTTGGGCATCCCCAGGGGCAAAACACATGCTGAGCCAGGGCATCATCAATGACTGAGAAGGGAAAAAAAACAAGAAATGAACCTGTCTCTCTCCTGTATCATCACGGAGCTATTGGCAAAGCCATTTCAAAATCCAGGTAGGGTTAGTCTGGGGAAGTAAGAACGTTGGAGGAAACTGATTAGAACTAAATCATGAACTAGAAATAACTGACTTGTCGAATCAGCTTTTTAAAAAGCTAAAAGTGATTTAATACTTTCTACTGTTAACAGAAATGGGGATTGGCCAAATGCTAGTTCTTTTGGAATGCTGGGTTTGTGATGTAAGGGCCAAATCTCCTGCTTAAAAGCAAAGAGCTGAGTTAGTTAACAAATGGGTGATATATCTATAAAGTTATCTGCATCTTAAGTTAAAGTCAGATTATAAGTGAGGTGTGTATGTGTGTGCATGCACATAAGGATCAGAGTGAAGCTATGCTAAAATAAACAAAGGAAAGCAGATAGATATCTCAAACCCAGGCATTCAAATTGCCCAATCTTGGAATGAGTAAACAAATGAGGAAGTCAAATTTTTCATCTCCATCTTTCTTTTCTCTTACTCTCTATTTTTCTCACTTCCCTCCTTTTTATTTCTCAAGAAGAATGACAACTCAAAACCATTGCAATAGTTGAGCATATATAGCCTCCCTTCTCCGTCATCTGCTCTACTCAATGACTTTCCACCTGTCAGATTCCTTGCAATCTTCTTTTTGGCTTCATGCTCAAGAATACTACTCATGATTATACTCATTTTTCATTGAATCTGGCAAGGCCAAAAAGCTCCACTCGAATTAATCTCCCCATTTAGGAACTTCATCAGCAGAAAGCACATCCATTCCTCAGCTCAGGTTGAGGTCTTTTATGCAATCTTGAGATGTTGCTGCTTAGGGACATAATGTAATGGGCAGTGCTAAAAGAAGCATTGCAGTTCTCAGGTCGTAACACCCAAAATTTGGGAATCATCTCCTCAACAATGGAAATGCACAATAGTGCTTGAATTGAGGAGGAAAGGAACTCCCTCTCCTCAAGTCCTTTACCCAAAGAAGTGACAAGGAGGTATACAGAAGCAGTGTTGGCTCCAAAATGACATATAGGGGCAGAGAGTATTACAGGCAAGGAGTAGAGACTCTGCCCAAGGAAATCCTTGTTATCAATAGCAATCCGTTCTGTCTCCTTAAAGCTCATTTGAGATGCCACCATGAAGTCATATTGAGTCTCCAATTTAAATATTTCCTAATGAGATTTTTTTTCCTGCTGGATATCTTAGAACATCTAACATGTAAATAGGTTACCCCTTAACATTTTAAATCTGATATGCCTAAAATGAATTGGAAAACAGAGTGGGAGTAGGGAGAGAGTAACTATGTAGTTTTCTTAATCCCAGATTTATTGGACAAGAGAATATATATTCTCCAGACTCCTCTTGCAGAAGTCTAGTGCCTAAAGGCATGTAGTTTGCAAAGTATTGATAAATATCAAACTCCCAAGGGTAAAAAAGAAAAAAAATCCAAAAGCTTGATTACAGCATTTCCCAAATAATGTCTCTTGGAATTTTATGCACCTGTAATATTCACCTGTTAAAGGATTCTGTGCTTAAATAGGGTTAGGGAAAATTGCCTTTGCTAGATGTCATTTAGCTTTTTGTCCACCTAAATACTTATTGATTAATCTATATCTTTATATCTTATCACCTTATCTTTGCAACATAATAACTTGTGTCTCTGCTTGCAGCAGAAGAGGTTTTACATATGATTCATTTCTATAGCTCCTCTCCTTGAGAACACCTTAAAAATAGAAGGTACTCAAGAAATATTTGTTGAATAAAAGAACAAAGAATAATCTGGGAGCCGTAGTTGACGACAGACTATAGTGCTGGATGGAAGAGAGGTATGATCCCTATATTGACTTGACGATAGGTCCGTTGTAATTAGGAGAGCCATGTCATTCATGACTGTGCCTAAACCCTTTAAAAGCTACAATGTGGTCTGCTACTTCCTCTGAAATGTGCATTCCCCATATATCTAGGGAAAAAGAGCAAAACCCATCGAGATGAAATAATGTCCAGAGGCTAAAATCAAGCTTCTTGGATGTTGTCCAAGGCTGGCCTAGTATGCAGGGTTTTTGCCTTGAGGACTGGCAGCAATATCTCCTCTGTGGAGATAATTGATCCTTAGCCCAGTGAGCAGATGTTATTAGAAGGATGATGTGTGTAGCAAAGGAGTGCCCCCAGGCCTTTGATAGCTTCCATGGTGGTTTCAACAGGAAGCTAAAGAAGCCGGCACCATTATATGTTTGTCTACATTATTCTCATGCTAAGAAACCCACCTTACTTAACATGATAGACTTCTTCTTCTTCTTTTTTTTTTTACATGATAGACTTCTAAAGGTAAAACACTATCACCTTCTCTTGGTATAACTTTGTCATTTCACTGTTTAAATATGGCTGAGAGAGAAGTAAATAACATTTTGCCTAGTTGGTGATTACTTTGCCTAGGAGTCAAAATTATCCCAGTGTGCCCTGGTTCCTGGTAGTTCTAGCTATCAAGTTGGTGTGAAGGGAAGAAAAGGCAGCATGGATCAATTCTTTCATAAATGCATTTCTTTGTTCATTAGCAATGAGTACTAGATGCCTACCATATCCCAATAATTGCTTAATTGACCCTTTAATATAAACCTGGCTGACTCACACAAACCTTGGGCATATAAAAAGCCTCTACAATACTTGCATTGGAAGTTATTTAGGTTTCAGCCAATCACTTCCTCTGTTATTCCTGTTCCTTCACTTTCTGGATCCAAATCCCCACTTTGACTCTGTAACTCAGCTTCTACTCTCCTTCTAACTAGTTGGTTTTCCTATCAGTAAGCTTCTTCAGAGAAACAAAAGCAAGAAGAAATAAATATGAGTAAGATTTATTTTAAGAAATCGACGCCATTGTAGGGATTGACAATCTCAAGTCTGACTAGCAGGCTGGAAACATGGGCAAGATTTGATGTTGTCTTGATTTTGAAATCTGTAGGGTGTCTGCAGGCTAGAAACTCAGGAGGGACTAGACATTGCAATCTTGAGTCTGAAAGTTGTAGAGCAGGCAGCAAGCTGTGAACTCTGACAGATGTCCATGTTACTCTCTTAATGTAAAGTTACTTCTCCAGGAAATAGGTTTCTGCACTTAAGGCTTTCAACTGATTGAATGAGGCCTACAGATATAATCAAGGACAACCTCCTTTACTTAAAGCCAATTGATTGTAAATGTTAATTACAAGTATAAAACACCTTCACAGCAACATCTTGACTGGTGTTTGGCCAAACAGGTGGGTGCCATAAGCTTGCCCCGTTGACAGAAAATCTTTTTTTTTTTTAATATAACGGAGCAAAAAAGCTCTTTTATTAATAATCCGATGTACATTAAATATCTTTGCAGCTGTTACATGAATGTTAGGTATCTGGCATATAAATGTATACACGCTTCCACATCTGATAGATTTATGCTGTACACGAGTCGTTCCACACAGAGCATGCCCTTTCACCAGGATACTCACCGGTGCCTGGGGACATTTGTCAAAACATACTTGGTCAAACATCGTTGACAGAAAATCTTAACCGTCACAGTTTGATATCTGTAATTTTGCCCTATTTTTCTCTTGATTATAATGTAGGATGTGACTCCTAGTTCCTGCATCCTGAAGTGATTCCACATCTTTAGGCTACCACCTACATCAGGTTTGTGTATAGGAAGATAATTAGAAAAGTGCAATGTAGAAAGAGATTTGGACCCAAACCCCAAAGAACTTCTGATGTAGGCAAGGTAGTTTTATTTGATTGCAAGTCTAAGTCTCTATGGGTACATATATACAAAATTAGATTGGCAGAGTGGAAGGTGGGATTAGTTCCATCTATTAGAAGGAAGATGAAAGGTAGGGAATTCATGAAATTGAAATGCTATATCTTCAGAATGAATGTATGATTTCAGATGGGTAAATGTCAAGAAAACATTGTGGGCAGAGGAAACAAAAAGTGAACATGGGTAGAATACTATGGAGTCCAGTTACTTGCTTATCTGGAGAAAAGAAGGAGCAAGCAAAATGGACACAGAGAAGATGGGGAAAGAGGACTAGGAATAGACTGAGAAGGACTTTGAATGCCACACTTAGTGGCATTCACATTATCCTATAGGCAACAAAAAGGCAAAAAATTTTAACCCAAGATACAGATAGACTGTGAAAGCTCCCAATTACAGGGTCTGAGAAGATGTGGGATGACAGTTGATGTGACAAAGGGGAAAGAGGCAGCCCTCTGGCAAAAGCTGATTTTCTGGGCTGAACTTCATTCCTGCATTAACATAATCAGACATTAGTATTAGCTAGCATGTTCTCACAGCAACCCCATTCTCCTTCTCCAGGAGGCCAAAGGCAGCTTACCCAATTTGTAGCTTGTCATCTGTTGGGATTTGCAGCTTCACCTGACCCACAGCCTCATTAACACTAGGTGCAAATGCCTTGGGATTTTTATGGCTAGTGTAACCTTTGTTACTGCTCAGGGGTAAGCTTGAGTTTTTGAGTTGCCCTGACTTGCCCACCTCCAATGAAACCTTTAGCTAATCAGCTGTTTGTAGAAAGGAGGGTGATTTACTGCATCCAAAAGCATAAGATACATAGGAATAAAGCTAACCAAAGAGGTAAAGGATCTATACCCTAAAAATTACAGAACACTTCTGAAAGAAATTGAGGAAGACACAAAGAGATGGAAAAATATTCCATGCTCATGGATTGGAAGAATTAATATTGTGAAAATGTCAATGTTACCCAGGGCAATTTACATGTTTAATGCAATCCCTATCAAAATACATGGACTTTTTTCAAAGAGTTAGAACAAATTATTTTAAGATTTGTGTGGAATCAGAAAAGACCTCGAATAGCCAGGGGAATATTAAAAAAGAAAACCACAGCTGGGGGCATCACAATGCTAGATTTCAGGTTGTACTACAAAGCTGTGGTCATCAAGACAGTGTGGTACTGGCACAAAAACAGACACATAGATCAATGGAACAGAATAGAGAATCCAGAAGTGGACCCTCAACTTTATGGTCAACTAATATTTGACAAAGGAGGAAAGACTATCCACTGGAAAAAAAGACAGTCTCTTCAATAAATGGTGCTGGGAAAATTGGACATCCACATGCAGAAGAATGAAACTAGACCACTCTCTTGCACCATACCCAAAGATAAACTCAAAATGGATGAAAGATCTAAATGTGAGACAAGATTCCATCAAAATCCTAGAGGAGAACACAGGCTACACCCTTTTTGAACTTGGCCACAGTAACTTCTTGCAAGATACATCCATGAAGGCAAGAGAAATAAAAGCAAAAATGAACTATTGGGACTTCTTCAAGATAAGAAGCTTTTGCACAGCAAAAGGTACAGTCAATAAAACTAAAAGACAACCTACAGAATGGGAGAAGATATTTGCAAATGACGTATCAGATAAAGGGCTAGTTTCCAAGATCTATAAAGAACTTCTTAAACTCAACACCAAAGAAACAATCCAATCATGAAATGGGCAAAAGACATGAAGAGAAATCTCACAGAGGAAGACATAAACATAGCCAACATGCACATGAGAAAATGCTCTGCATCACTTGCCATCAGGGAAATGCAAATCAAATCCACAATGAGATACCACCTCACACCAGTGAGAATGGGGAAAATTAACAAGGCAGGAAACCACAAATGTTGGAGAGGATGTGGAGAAAGGGGAACCCTCTTGCACTGTTGGTGGGAATGTGAACTGGTGCAGCCACTCTGGAAAACTGTGTGGAGGTTCCTCAAAGAGTTAAAAATAGATCTGCCCTACGACCCAGCAATTGCACTGCTGGGGATTTACCCCAAAGATACAGATGCAATGAAACGCCGGGACACCTGCACCCCGATGTTTCTAGCAGCAATGGCCACAATAGCCAAACTGTGGAAGGAGCCTCAGTATCCATCGAAAGATGAATGGATAAAGAAGATGTGGTCTATGTATACAATGGAATATTACTCAGCCATTAGAAACGACAAATACCCACCATTTGCTTTGACGTGGATGGAACTGGAGGGTATTATGCTGAGTGAAATAAGTCAATCAGAGAAGGACAAACATTATATGGTCTCATTCATTTGGGGAATATAAAAAACCATGAAAGGGAATAAAGGGGAAAGGAGAAAAAATGTGTGGGAAATATCAGAAAGGGAGACAGAAAATGAGAGACTCCTAACTCTGGGAAACAAACTAGAGGGGGGTGGAAGGGGAGGTGGGCGGGGGGGTGGGGGTGACTGGGTGACGGGCACTGAGGGGGGCACTTGATGGGATGAGCACTGGGTGTTATTCTATATGTTGGCAAATTGAACACCAGTAAAAAATAAATTTATATATATATATATATATATATATATATATATATATATAAATTAAAAAAGAAAAAAAAGAAAGGAGAGTGATTTTTTTCCTTTGAATTAAAAGTGGTACAGAGGTGGGGGTCGGGAGCTTGATTCACCATCTGACTTGGTGCTGATGTAGTTTAGATAGAAATTAATTATAATTTTCTCAGATATATGTAGTTATATAACTCAAGCAAATATTTAAAAGATTTTCCTGAGACAAAATAATGCCTGGAGGTTAGAATCAAGGCTAATGCCTAGAAAGGTTTTATGTTGCCTACTTAAGGTGTTGCCATGGAGCATATCCAATAATGTGAGTTTCGGGAAGTTGACCTGTGGGCCAAGCACATGTAGAGCACCATATGTAGGGAAGGAAGAGGTCACTCCTGTCTAACCTGCTCCCTTTGTTCTGATAGTCAGAGTATGAACTAAGCACCTTGTTTATAAGCTTCTAAGCTGAGTCTGAAGAGTTTGAGTCATTGAGATGCTGCAAGATCTTAATACTGTTTCTCAACTTGTTCCTTTCAGAGTGGAGGAATTGTCAGTTTGCTCTCACCCAACATGGAATCTCTTTTTCTCTCCTCCTCTCTGTTTCCCATGTGTTTCAGGCAGCAAAGAGAAAAAGAATTAAAAAACATAAAGATGAGTACATCTCAATTCACAACATACTCTGTGCAATAACCATGAGGTATGTAAGGTATGTAATTCAACTAGAGATCCCACATCTTTAAATGGGGTTCAAGAAGGTGGGTAGAAGAATCAAAACTACATCTAAGAAAAGCCTGCTTATTTCCATTCATTTTCTCTACCACTAGAAAGACAATATTCTTAAAGAAAAGGTAGTAGGCATAATTAAACCAAATATTTATGCCTTTTATGATTCATTCTATGAGTGATTTAAGAAGATGAAAAGGAAGAAATATGACACCAAGACTGTGTAATCTATAGAAGAGTTCCTGAAAGGGAAACATCATTTTATGTGCTTAATTTCTGACAAAACAACAGCACAGGGCCTCTCTAGCTTTCCCATGCCCATTTCCTCTAATATTAGAACTCTACTAAACTTCTTCCCACTTTCTTTTTGTGGGATAGTCTCACAATTGACTTCCTAAATGTGGAGCTCCCCAGAGGGTGTAATTCACATTGAAAAAGTGTCACTTTACCATAGAGTTGAGTGCCCATTTCTGGGTTCTCTTTTTTTTTTTCCCAAGGCCCTCCTCCCAGGCCCCCTCCCGAGGCCCCCCCACAGCCCCCCTCTGCCCTGAGGCATTTCTGGGTTCTCTATTCTGTTCCATTGATCTAAGAGTCTGTTTTTGTGCCAGTACCACACTGTCTTGATGATCACAGCTTTGAAGTACAACTTGAAATCCACCATTGTGATGCCCCCAGCTCTGGTTTTCTTTTTCAATAATCCTCTGACTATTCTGGGTCTTTTCTGATTCTTAAGATTATTTGTCCCAACTTAAATCTTAAGATTATTTGTCCAAATCTTAAGATTATTTGTCCCAACTCTCTGAAGAAAGTCCATGGTATTTTGATAGGGATTGCATTAACATGTAAATTGGCCTGGGTAGCATAGACATTTTCACAATATTAATTCTTCCAATCCATGAGCATGGAATAGTTTTCCATCTCTTTGTGTCTTCCTCAATTTCTTTCAGAAGTGTTCTGTGGTTTTTAGGGTGTAGATCCTTTACCTCTTTGGTTAGGTTTATTCCTAGGTATGTTATGGTTTGGGGTGCAATTATAAGTGGGATTGACTCCTTAATCTCTCTTTCTTCAGTCTCATTGTTAGTGACAGAAATGCCACTGATTTCTGGGCATTAATTTTGTATCCTGCCACATTGGCGAATTGCTGTATGAGTTCTAGCAATCTTGAGGTGGAGTCTTTTGGGAGTTCTATGTACAGTATCATGTCATCTGCAAAGAGGGAGAGTTTGGCTTCCTCTTTGCCAATTTGAATGCTTTTTATTTCTTTTTGTTGTCTGATTGCTGAGGTAGGACTTCTAGTACGATGTTGAATAGCAATGATGAGAGTGGACATCACTGTCGTGTTCCTGATCTTAGGGGAAAGACTCTCAGTTTTTCTCCAATGGGAATGATATTTGCTGTGGGCTTTTCGTAGATAGCTGTTAAGATACTGAGGAATGTTGCCTCTCTCCCTACACTCTGAAGAGTTTTGATCAGGAATGGATGCTGTATTTTGTTAAATGCTTTCTCTGCATCGATTGAGAGGATCATATGGTTCTTGTTTTTTCTCTTGTTGATGTGATCTATCACGTTGATTGCTTTATGAGTGTTGAACCAACCGTGGAAGGAGCGTCGGTGTCCATCAAAAGATAAATGGATAAAGAAGATGTGGTCTATATATACAATGGAATATTACTCAGCTATTAGAAATGATGAATACCCACCATTTACTTCGACGTGGATGGAACTGGAGGGTATTATGCTGAGTGAAGTAAGTCAATCAGAGAAGGACAATCATATGGTTTCACTCATAAAGGGAATATAAAAAATATTGAAAGGGATTATAAGGGAAGGAGAGAAAATGAGAGGGAAAATCAGAGAGGGTGACAAAACATGAGAGACTCCTAACTCTGAGAAAAGAACAAGGGGTAGTGGAAGGGGAGGTGGGCAGGGGGATGGGGTGACTGGGTGACAGGCACTGAGGGGGGCACTTGACAGGATTAGCACTGGGTGTTATACTATAGGTTGGCAGATCGAACTCCAGTAAAAAAATATATGTAGAAAAAGAAAAAGTGTCACTTAAGTCACTTAACAAAAACTTCAGTTGGCCTCTCTTGCTCCATTTTGCACTCAAGGGTTAGGTATGAATAAGAAATACGAATCCTACCATGCGAAGGATGATTTTAATGAGCCAATTAGATACAAATAAGGTTTCTTTTCTAAAAATTACTTCCACTTATAACTGTTTTCAGAGCTATTTTTGTTCTTATCAGGTATCTGGGGGTAGTTTTCCCCCCAAAAGGCAGTATGTAAAATTACTTTCCTATAAATTGCAGTTTATGGGAAACGCAGGTTACAATTCCCTATTACTAGCTGTATTAGATAATTACACTAAGGATGGCCAATGAATCACATCTTTGGGTGTGTAACCTCTCGTAGAATAATCCACCCCTTTGTATAATCCCATCCCACACTGAAAGACCACATGAAAAGAAAAGCCCAACATTAATTCACTTCCTCAGAGAAGCAGATGCAAAGACAGGATCAAATGTGCAAGATATTCACTGGTGAAAAAGCCAGAAGAAATTAAGAGTAGGGAGTCAGAAGGGCAGGGATATGATATAGGTCTACCCCTATAAAGGAGAAGGGTTAGGGAGGAGTGTTGGGTGTGCTGCATGTGTTTCTAGAAAAGTCTTAGATGTATTGATGAACACTACTGAGGCGGGAGGCAAAGTAGCCTATCTCAGAAGTGAGTCTGTCTTTCTATGACTGCCAAGCTTAGTTGCTGGCCCATGAGAACTGTGGCTTACATGTGAATACAGTAGTAAGCACAAAGCCAGGAGCTTGGGCTGTGGGTCAGTTAATGTTCTCTAAACCAGGATAGCTGAGGGATCCCTGGGTGGCGCAGCGGTTTGGCGCCTGCCTTTGGCCCAGGGCGTGATCCTGGAGACCAGGATCGAATCCCACGTCGGGCTCCCGGTGCATGGAGCCTGCTTCTCCCTCTGCCTATGTCTCTGCCTCTCTCTCTCTCTCTCTCTCTCTCTCTCTCTGTGACTATCATAAATAAATAAAAATTAAAAAAAAAAAACAAAAACAGGATAGCTGAGTGGCCTATTTTCATGGTCACGACAGGTAGGTAACAAAGGTTCTCAAACTTCATGTTTCTCAGTTCCTACCACCAGATAAAGACTGATACTTTCCCCTTAATTTTGGTTCAAATAATCTAGTGGAAGGATCTAAATGGTTCAGCTTGGTGTAGTACCAAAATGTGGTCTAAATTAGCTTTGTCCAGAAATACAGTGGTTTTTGTGTTCTTAGAGGCATGGCATGGAAAGTCCATCCTTATGTTCCTAGAGGGGACACATTGTGAGCCAGGCAATCACCCACAATGGAAAGAAGAGGAACAAATAGATGTAGCCAGAGGACTCCAACTGACACTACAGATATTATGAGATCAAGTTTGGAAATGTAGTCCCTTTAGCCTATGATCTTCCATCTGTGATGGTAGTCCTTGAAGCTCCCAATCAAGATAAACTATTATTTCTCCTCTAAGTACACAGCATTTCCTCTTATTACTTGATGCTTTATATGAAGATCAAATGAGTAAATACATTTAAGGAGTTTAGAACAAAACTAGTCCTAGCGTGAGTGAGTGTTCAAGAAATTTAGCTATAATCATCATCATTACTATTATTAAATTTAGTAGGATGCATACTTGTTTCCTTCACTAGCTCATATGTCCCTTACAACCAGGGACTGTTTTCTGGACATTTTTGCCCACTGCAGAGCAAATCAGTCTCCCAATGAATGCCTGGTGAATTGAGTCAAATCTGCTTTCAAGATTTCTCTGAGGAGAAAGCATCTGAAATGCTGAAGAGCCCCCACACCACAACAATATGTGAGCTTTTGCTCTGCTGTCAGATCTTAATTATCCTCCTGTAGAGTCTCCACTTCTTGGATTAGCCACAGCACATGTTTAATCCCTTGTCACCAAAATGCTTCTGGGACTCTGCCTTGAATTGGGATCAGTTAGGAAGGGAAAAGTAATTTTAGTAATTAGCCCATGCAGAACATGATCAAAAAGGTTAATTTTCTACTCTCAAAAGCACACAATGCACACAGAAATGCTTTTTATATTCTCCACCCTCTTCTCTCCTCTGCATTAGTATGAATGGCTGAGGGCTTCCTATAAAAATCACAATTATTGTTTAATCAATGAAAATGCTAGAAGTGATGATCTCTAAGTGGTAGGATTAGAGATAATTTTTATTTTTCCAATTTTGTTTGCATATCTTTTCAAGTTTTTTTAAAACGAGAACTTTCTCTTACAAGAAGAAAGTTCCTTCCTTCCTCCTACCAACTACTCACCATTTAATTGTGTTAGAACAAATTTCATGGTGCTCATAAAAATTCCGGAATTAATTAGTTAGTTAACATTAAATGCGGCATCGTATGATGTTATTTAGCTTTCCTGAGTCTTAATTTTCTCATCTGTAAAATGGAAATAAAATAATTATCTTAAGTGGCATGAAAAATAAATAACACAAAGCATAGTGCATGGATCATGCTCTTAAAATATTTTAATTTCCTTTTTTTTTTAAACTGAGTTTTTGTGACTCTGAAGAGCACACAACTCTCCAGAGAAAATTCATCCATGTTAGCCATGAAATTAGTAATAAAGATCCCCATATGATATATTTAAATTGTAGTGTTGAACACAGTCTTTTCCTGAGGTATTTTTTAAATAAATGTATTGTCCCCAACACTTAGTATTTGTGACCGAGGGCTATTATTGAACATTCTGATTCTTTACCTAATAAACAATATGTTTTTGAGGTGATTGTCAAAAGGGAAAAAGACTTGTCCCACACAAGCTCTGTCCCATCCTATGCTTTCTTTTTTAAAATCAATTTATTGAAGTATGACTGACATAAAAAAGCTGTACATATTTAATGCATACGATCTGATGAGTTTGGAGATAAGTATATATCCATGACATCATCATCCCAATCTATTCCATAAACATAAACATAACCATCACCTTTGAAAGATTCCTCCTACTCTTTTTATACTTTCTGAAGGGAATGAAATTGGCCCTCCAAGGATTATTGATTTGAAATGCTGGGGAGAGCAGCAATTTTACCAGTAAGGGACTAATAATAAAATAGAGACTGGTGAGGAAATACCCCAGATCAGAGAAATTGCTTTATATATTACAAGGGATCTAAGGCATTCAACAAAAGCAAATTGAAAAATTTCAGAAGAGAACAACAGCTTTCAATAGTAATGGTAACGATGATCAACATCCAACCTGAACATTTGTTGAGTGATCGCCATGTATGTGCCAAGTGCTAAGCTGAGCATTTTACATTCATTGTTTCACAAGAGCCCAGTGAAGTGTCTACTATCATGCCCTTTTGCAGATGAAAAAACTGAACTTTTAAAAGGTAAAGTGATATCCCTAAGATTATACAAGTAATAAACTACAGTGCCAGATTTGTCTGGTTCAGGTACCTGAACACATAACATGCCTAGTGTAGAGTAGAAGAACTGCATAGACCATAAATACTTAATAAATATCACTAGCTTGGAATACAAGAATGGCCCCAGAGATAAAGCAGTGTCTCAAACTGGGAGACACAGCTTTTGTATGGAGTCATGCCATCCACTCATAGTAACTATGCATGATCAGGGTAGCTATTTATAGGAAGGAATTACACTAGGTAAGTAGGATTAGGGAGCAATCTGATAAGGCTTGAGGTCCAAGGGATTTTCTGGGGAGTACATTTGCAAAATCTGTTTATATTTGGTTTGTTCATTAGCTTGGCTCGAAGTGGTATTAGTTTTCTAGAGTTGCCTTAGCAAAATACCACAGAATCAGTGAGTCAAAGAAGAGAAATTGATTTTCCCATGGTTCTAAAGGCTGGTAGTCCAAAATCAAGGTTAGTTTCACCTGATGGCCATAATGGAAGGATCTGTTCTAAGCCTTTCTCCTTGGCTTATAGATAGTAGTGACTCATTGCTCTCATTGCTTTGTTCTCACATGGTGATCCCTCTGGGCCCATGGTGTCTCTTCCTCTTCTTATAGGGATAGAAGTCATATTGGATTAGAGACCCACCTTAATGGCTTGATTTTATTTCAATCACCTCTTTAAAGACCCTATCTCTGAATACAGTTACATTCTAAAGTCCTGGGGATTGAGACTTCATCATATGAATCTTGGGAGGACATAATTCAGCCTATAACATTGTCTGATAGAAATAATTAGGGAAGGAGCACTAGGTCTGGGCAAATTGTGCCCTGTTGTGCAATGTAACAGCTGTTGGGGGTCACCATCCTGTGGGGTTGTCTCCAACTGTGTCCCTATCAGATCCCATCTGTGCATTGCAAATCTACTGTGAACAGATGCTCTCTGTCAAATGAAATTCCTCCCCACACTTAAAGGGCATGTTGTGGAACCAAGCTGTCCAGTAGAGAGTATTCTCAGTACTACATGCTGGGCAGGGGCTCAGGGCAAATGACTGTGATGCTATCACTCCTCCATGCCCTTTTATAAAGTTAGCATGATCTATAGGAAGGCTGTTTGTATTCCAGGAAGCAGTGATATGGCTAGAGAGAATCTCATTCCAACAGAGAGACAGATACACTGTTCTGGAGGTATACAGGCTAGCAATGAATACTGACTGACAACATCCTGTATTTTTATTCATGCAGTGGCTTGCTATGTTGTTTAGATTCTGCATCTCCTTTTTCTAATTCTATTATTTCTTGGGCTGCTTTGACATAGTGTCTCAGGTAGATCACAGCTGGCAGGTAAAGCTATGAATTGCCCTCTTTTTCTACCTTTCCAGTATCTCTTTTGCAAACATTGGACCTAAAGAGCCTCCAGAGAAAAAGGGAAGGGGACTCATATATTATCTGTATGATTTGAATTCAGACTTTTAAAAGTTTGTATAGAGCACTGGAGAAGAATAGGGGGATGTATTAAAAGACAATTTTTACCAGGGTCTTCTAAAAACCCAGAAAGAGTGCTCATCAAGAAGGAAGAGTGGTACGTTGAGACAAATTCAGTAACCCAGTAGGGGTCTGAGTTGTTATTCCAGGTATTATAGAACTTGAGTTTAGACCAGTAGCATCACTTAGTGTTTGTGTGCTCAGGCACGACATAGGCTGTGTTTGTAATCTCAGTAACCCAGTGAACTCTAAGATGTTGTATGACTGAGCAACTCTACGTGATAGAGCATAACTCATAAGTAGTGACCTTCTTCTTCCCTTCTTGGATGACACCAAGGCTGCCCCCTGCATTTTGAAGAACTGATGCCCAGTGACTAGAACGATTGGTCGGAATCTATATTCAGGGATGCCACTTAAAGCTGGAAAAGATATTGTAGTAGCTGAAGCACATCTTCATGTGTCCACATAGAAGCTTCTGTGGGAGGTCTGGCACCTCTGTGAGGACATAAACACCGTTAAGGCACTTTATAAGGTATCACTATGTTCAGGCTTCATGCTAGCAAAATGCAGGTGTAATATTTATCTGACATCTCTTACCAGAAACTGGTAAATCTGAGCATATTGGGATCATAATTAGCAAGAGCAAATTTTCTTTCTGCTTTATTTCATAATTTTCTTTAGGTGAAAATGTTTGTTTTTTAAGCTGTTCTTATTTCCCATCAGAAATAAGCACTCCTTTTGCTGCTCAATCTTAGGCCTTGTAAGTTCTATTTAAGAAGTTAGGGCAAGATTATGGCAAAGTAAGTATCATGGCAAAGAATAAAGAGCAACCTTGAGTCTGAGAAACTTTGGCCCATTGGGGAACACCTAAGAATCTAGTAAATAGGAAAGGATAAAGCACTGTGATGTAACACTTAGGAACACTGAGCAGATTGTTAGTTCTTTTTAGTGTAATGCCAGGTGCTATCTCTACATCCTGTCTTTCCAACCACACAGGACCTAGGATTCAACTAGCTATTTGTACTCAAGATATTTCAAACTAAATCTATCATCTTCTACAGTGAAGCTTCCCATGTGCTGGTAAGTGGTGGAATCAAGATTTGAACTCAAGTACTTTGATACTGGGACTTACCTGTGTAATGATTATCCAATGCTGACTGTTCAGCTCAAATAGCTTCTTCATCTTACTTTTCTAAGTCGGCCTTGTTCCGTCCTTTCTCCTGTTTTTCCTCATCCTAGGAAATTAATAGGGACTGGATCTCATCCTCCTGGAACTCAGCCAGTACAAAGGAGAATACATTAAGTGACAAACAAACAGTACAGACAAGTTCCTCAGAGAAAGAAATATGTGTTTAAGGCCACAGTTTTATTTAATTTTGGTTTGTTCCCTGTAGGGATTAAAAATGGACTCTCAGTTCCTCAGGTCTGCAAGAGATTTTTTTTTTTCATTCCTGAACTTTCCATAGGCTTCTGATTTATAATGTGTGTTCTCTGCAGATTGTCACAGAACAAGAAACTTGCCTAACCAAACAATGGATGCACCAGACCTCTGCTGACATTATTGGGGAGCATCATCTTGCCTGCCATGGGGGTGAACAGTCATCCAGAAAAAGAGAGAAAAACCTAAAGGAGAGGGTGTGACTGACTCCAAAGGGAAGAGCAAACCGTCTTGAAAAGCGGTCCTAAGAACTACTTCCTGTCCAGGTTTATGTTCTGGTTTGTATGTTGCAGGACTCTGTTTCTTTTATTAATTAGTTTCATGACTTTGAGCAAGACCCCGACTTTCTTCAAGTCTCAATTCCATTTCTCAATTTGATATGTTAATATCTGCTATGAAGATCAAAAGATGAAAAAGATGCAAAAGAATTTTAATTCATTCATGTATTCCACAAACATGTTTTTGGAACATGAAACATGTTTCATGAGCAAGTCATTGAATCTTGCTCCCTTATTCTTCCCATGTCTAAAGATGATGCCAGTAACATTTTCTTCCATAACATTCATGATGGAAGTATTTTAATTTTAAGGAAGAAAAGCAAAAAAAAAAAAAAAAGTTTTATGAGGATATATGAAATTGCAATTGTTTTATTCATATTAGTATACATTTAAAGTCATTTGTGAAGAATCTAGTAGCTTGGGATACATGGGTGGCTCAGCGATTGAGCGTCTGCCTTTGGTCCAGGGCATGGTCCTCGAGTCCCTGGATCAAGTCCCACGTCGGGCTCCCTGCATGGAGCCTGCTTCTCTCTCTGCCTGTGTCTCTGCCTCTCTTTCTCCATGTCTCTCATGAATAAATAAATAAAATCTTAAAAAAAAAGAATCTAGTAGCTTTGTCAACACCACTATCTCTGGCAAGAGACCACTGCAGTTCAAATCCTACTACATATTGGCTATGTAACTTTGGACAATTTACCCACCCTCTGTAAACCTCCCTTCCCCACATTTTTTTAAAAAGAGAGAATGTAGATAATATCTATATTACAGAGTCACTCCAAGGATTAAGCATATATATTCATGATTATAGATGGGAAATAAAGGCATTAAAATTTAATGACTCACTCAAAATTTAAGGCAAAACAGGACCTGTGTCCTTATATGTACTTACTCAGCATACTGCTGGCTTAAACGCCTTAAAAATTATTTATTAAGGTTATCTATATTCCTCATTTAAGTGTGTTCTAAAGAAGTTTAACTCCAAATTAAAAATCAAGATGATGGGGTGCCTAGGTGGCTCAGTCAGTTAATCATCTGCCTTTGGCTCAGGTCATGATTTGGGAGTCCTGAGATCGAGTCCCGCTTTGAGCTCCCTACTCTGCAGGGAGCCTGCTTCTCCCTCTCCCACTCCCCTGCTTGTGCTCTTTCTGGCTCTCTCCCTCTCTCAAATGAATACAAAAAAATCTTTAAAAAAATCAAAATGATGATGGAGATAATAACTACGACGTCTTGAACACCCTGTGCTAGATATTATGGAAAGTACTTTATATACATAACCTAGAACCCTATTAAATATCAGCAAATATGATGGTTGCCATCAGCGTATAGATGAAAAAACTTGGGCATAGAGAATTTAAATTCCTCACTCAAAGCTGTACAGGTAGTAGGAAGTAGAATTAGGTTTTGAACCCAAGTGATCTTACTAGCGTCTGAATTCTTAACCCTTATGCAGCTGAAAAAGAAAAAGAAAGAAAGAAAGAAAGAAAGAAAGAAAGAAAGAAAGAAAGAAAGAAAGAAAGAATATCCTTTTGAGCCTTCTGCCCCTTGTGGCCTGGCATACCTTACATCTTGTGAGCCAGATGGAGCCAGTTGATCAGTTCCTGGTTTAGAGATTGCCAGACTTCTCAGCCAAGTCTATGCTGGACTTGGGCTACTACAAGAGGAAATGCAAGGATATGCCTCATGTTCCATCCCTAGAAAGGCCAGGGCAGGGTGGGCAAGGGCAATAGCAATGAAGGGATGAGGTGCTCAGTAGGACAGCAATACAAGGTGAGGATGATGATGTTGTGGTCAAATTAATTACTCAACATTGCAGCTGAGCCCTTAAGCACAAAGAATCCTCTTGGGTAGAGCCTTCATAAAGAGTCCTTCATATTTGAAGATCTAGGTAGTCTAATTCTTAGAGGTGGTTACTTTTCAGGGCAAGGGATCTTTTTTTTTTTCTCCTGAGAAGACAGATAAAAGCAGACTTAAACAGTGATTATGTTTAGAATGAACTAAAAGGCAGAACGTCAATAGGTTAACTGGTTAGATAAGAGGAAATGAGAACCAAGATTAAAATATACTATTTTATACTGTAGAAATGAGAGTTAGTATGAAAGCCAGGGAAATAATTGAGCAGATAGGAAGTGAGAATCAGAAAGAAAGCTTAGAGCCCCCTCTGACTTCCTCTTAATCAGACCCTGATCTTGTTGGTCAGGCGGCACAAGCACAGGTGAACACCCTACACCTGTGTTTCTTTGTTCCACAGGTGAAGATTTCAGATCTGGATGAGAATGAAGGAAGAAAAAGAGCATCCTAGAACTCTGGATATTTACTATCTCAGTAGATCCAGAAAAAATGTGCATAGAAATGTCCTCTGAAATCACCAGCATCCAGCTGAACCCAGTTGTTCCTATATCCTCTCCCCTCATTAAATTCTGGGTCACTTACATTTGAAATGGATGATATCTTACAGAAAGAATAATAGCTAGCATTTGATAGTAAGATGCTCACATAGTTTATTGTCTAAATCATGATGTTTCTGATAATGAAAAAGTATGCCATGGGAGTCATAAACCAGCACCATCTTGAACAAATACAAGCCATAGAATCACTGTTTATTGAGCATTTGCTTTGTGCCAGGCACTGGCTTAGGGCTTTGGAGGTTATATCTCATTTATTCTTGGCAACAATCTTGTAAAGAAAGTGTTTTTATGACTCTAATTTTATCGGCAAGAAAACAGAGTAGGAGAGCCACCAGCCTGAGAGCTAACATTGCTCAGTGGAACCATCTGATTAGCCCCTGTTTTCCCAGTAATCTGTTTGCCGATCTCTCAGCTTTAAGCTGAGGTCTCCTTTTCCCATTAGGAAACCACCTCCTCACAATGACCACCTGCACCAAGTCCACAAGAAGTCATGAGTGACAACCTGATGGACTAAAATTAAGACTGTACAGAGCCCAGAAGTCACCTGATTAGTTACCCCTAACATTCCCTTCACAGGCCAAGAAATTAAAGAAAAGTCTTTTTTCTCTTAGGAAGTGAAGGTAAACTTTTCAAAAATGATTACACTGTGGTCATGAGACAGCGAATAGAATGGGAGAGGGAGAGTTCAGAGGAGAATCTTGTTCCTTCTTGCAAAATGTAAGCACAAAATTTTTCAAAGAAGGCTTTTGCCTGTTGAAGAGATTGTCTCATTGTGGTAGCTTCAAAAGGCAGAAAGGAGGATGTGATGTTAAATGGGCAAAAGAGGGGTGAAACACCAGAATTTCTTTTCTTCATTCATACACTGAAAGAAGAGCACGTGGCTGTGCTATTTGGCAGCTTTGTGCGCATGGGCACATTAATCTAATTCTGAAATTCAATTTCCTCCTCTGTATAAAGAGAAATGACATCTACTTTGCAATATAGTAGATATTATTATCTTCTATAATAGAGTTCAAGGACTGGTCCTTTGACTCCCCACCAACAGGATTGCTAAGAATTAGGTCCTGAACAAACAAGCATATGCTAGGAGCAAATTCTTTTCCAGAAGTCTTTATTCTTACAAAAACACCGATTTTTTCCCCCAACTGCTAAATGCTGTATCATTACACCATTCTCCTTGTTGATCCTACTATGGCTTGTTTCACTTGGGAAACTTTCAGAATTGAAAATGTGGTCAAAGCACCAAATGGATTTTTCTGCCCCTATGCCTTCCAGAATGATGGATTATTATGGTTAAGTTCCCTTAAGTCTACCACATTTTTGAACCTGAGCTCAAACTGAACAGGGTGTTTGAGGATGTCACAGCCATGCCCACTTTTGATTCTGCTGCAAGTATTTTGTTCAAATTTGTGACTATTAATGAATATACATTCAAACTTTCATTACACAAAAATGTATCTAATAATCAATTATTTTCCCTACATCTGCTTCCTTGGGGGTTGGCTTTCACTGCTTTAAGCCAATCATGAATCCAGTATGACCTCATTGGTTGTCAGTTTACTTTCAGCAGTAGCTCAGATCTCAGCTGTGGCTAAGTAATTTCTAGTGATTTTGAATATGGAAACCAGAGTGCAGACTATGTCCCAAAGGCTTCTGCTTATCCCGTTCCAGTCCTTAAATCATGGTATTTGGTTGAGGCATATAGTAACAACCTTTCCCAAGGCTATAAAGGACACTCCATAGCCTCTTCTGGAATGATAGAATGGGCCAATGATCAATCTCTCTGGCTAAGCCTGTTTCATTCTCATAATTCTTAACTCAGGGCTTCAGATAACCACTTACCAATCAGTTGGTGTGTGAGAGAAAGTCCATGTGCTATTGCTGCTTGAGATAGAACACAGCATTTTACCGCTGTCTGGAGCAAAAGAACCAGAAGACTTTCCAATATAAACCTTTAGCTTCAGAGCTAAGTAATGACTGCTTTCTCTTTTTTTAAATATTTTATTTTTTTATGAGAGAGAGAGAGAGAGAGAGAGAGAGAGGCAGAGACACAAGCAGAAAGAGAAGCCGGTTCCATGCAGCAAGCCTGATGTGGGACCTGATCCTGGGACTCCGGGATCATGCCCTGAGCTGAAGACAGATGCTCAACCACTGAGCCACCCAGGTGTCCCAGTTATGACCATTTTCAATGTCTTTATTTCTCTTACCTAGTCACTCGGATGCACATATATATAAACGTGTGCATTTGCATATATGAATACACACATGTAACATGTGGCCAAATATCCTATACACTACCTCTTGAAATGTACTGGGAGGCAAGAAAGATCAACCCTGTGGGAAGGCAAAGCTGTGTTCTATGGCTTGGTCCAACTATGCTCAGCCAGCTCATCATCATGGGTGATTATGTTCTCATTTCCACCCTCAAGCTGCAAAAGGAGAAAGGTCAGCTAGTCTGAGATCCCTTACACAGCTGTTATAGATGTTTATGGAAGAATACGATATACCAAATCTTTCCCAGAAGTTAAAAAAAAAAAAGACTTGTGAATGGGATATTGAAAGCTCTAAATTAGAGAGAACAGATTTTTTTTTTTGTTAACTGACCCAGAACATTAAATTGATTATGTAATTTAACATCACTGTTCTATTTGATAGCTGCCTATTAATACTGTACCCTCCTACATTATAGTCAATTGCAAACTCTAGAAATGGAAGAACATATTTATTTTGCTTGGAATTTGCAATTTTCTGCCATATGAACTATTAGTAATTTGTAATTTCTTTCTCCAAGGGGAGCCTTATTACCCCAGGAGAAATGATGATCACCCTTATTTGAATTGTGCAGTCTTAAACTCATCTTTTTATATTCTCTGCTACAAGCAGATATGGGATTCAAGGAGCTCAAAAATTGCCCATATTTGGCAATGTGCTTCCTAGCCTTGGAAAAGATTTTGCCCTACTCGCGCTCACTATCCTCTACTTCAGAGAAAGTCAGGAGGCCATAGAAGAGGAACTTATGGCAGAACCACCAACAGCTGTCCAAATAGAGGACAATGAGCTGCAAAGAGGGTACAGATTAACCAAAAATGCTTGTTGAAAATGCAGATTCTCAGACCCCACTGCAGATCGACTGAGTCAGAATATCCAATCCAGATGATTCTCAGGCTCAGTAAATTTGAGAATGATATTCACCTAGAGATATAATACCTAGAGAAGACCCTGGAAAACAGGGAATAAGAATGTTTTGTTCAATAAAGACCATTTTCTATCCTCCCTCTGGTATGATATGTCATTCTCAGCAGAGACCTATTTGAAGTAATCTCACACTCACTATGGTTTTTCTTTCAAAGATCAAGACAGTGTGTGAGTCTACAAACTAAGCATGCCTCAGTTACCCTCAGATCCCTCTAAATTAGACTCAAAATTCAAATAATGTTCAAGCCCTTGTAAGAATGATCTTTCTCTAGTTATTAGTTTGAGTCCATGAGGATTCTATTTCTTGCTTTTACTTAGTCTTTTAAAAAAGTTGAACACTGTTATACAAACCATGCTGGTATTTTCCACTGTGGGTATAATCCCTCCACATTCCATTTCAGCCAGTGATGACGGCTGGGACCTGACCCCAGGCAGAGCTCTCCAAAGAACATAGCAGCCAAATTATGCTTCCAAAATTCCCAGTAACAGTTGAAAAGAGCCAAGGAGGCCAGGTGCTGGGCAGGAGGATATTTTAGGCTTGGCTGGTGGTCCAAATTGGATCCTTCCTCTGCCTATAAGAACTATCCATTAAGAAAGAGTGCGTTGTATCTCTCTCCCTGCCCTCCCATCTCCCTTTTCCCTCATTCTATACTCCTCCCTTTTCTTTTGAGTTGTGTGAAATTATTTTTGTATCATGTAAAATACTGCACATATGTAATCACTTGGTTGACAATATGAAAGTTCTGAGTGTCAGAAAGGAAGAACTGGTAGCTTGTGCCTCTACATGCTTTCACTTTATTATATGTTTTGCCTTGGTATAATGACTATGGCACATTGGAGGAACAGTGGGGACAGAGGGATCAGAGGCATTGATGAGTTATACTCGGATCTAAGAAGTGAAAGTAATTCTAAGACAATGATCAAACTCAGACATTAGGGACAGAGCATTTAAATGCCTTCAGTATTAGGACATCAGCATAGTGAAAAGGTGATCAGTATAGGAAAATCCAGCCTCTTTTTTTACCAATCCTGAGGGCTTTTCTAGAGCATGCAAGAATCCTCCTTTGTCTTCTGTAGTCTATCACATCCTTGAGCTTAATCAGTTTATTACAACAATGTGCTTTCACCCGTCCACTTCTCTTCACCTTCATAACCACAATTTCAGTTCAGGTCCTAGTGAACTCTTGCATTCTCTTGATAGTTCTTAATTACTGAATGAAATAGTCTCGCTCTCTTGGCCTCTAATACGATGCCCTCAGTCCACATTGCTGCGAGGATGATTTCTTGTAACAGTTCTCATCATATTCAGTCTAAACACCTTAGAAGACTCTCCCCTGGCTCAAAGGGAAAAGCCTAAACTCTTTAGGCCTTCATCAGGTTCCAGAATACCTGTTCAGACTTACCTCGTAAGATCCTTCTGCACACCCTATGTTCCTGCATATCCAACATCTTAGTCCCTTCCAAAATGCTCTTCCTTTTTATGCTTTTATAGGTCCTTTTCTCCTGACTGTTCTTCTCACCTCTGCAAGCATTTTGAAATGTATGTATTCTTTAAGGTCTAAATGAAATATCACTTCTTCTACTGTTTCCCTGATTTCTTTGGTAAGAATTCTTCCTTGGTAAGAACTGCTCTACACTATGGCACCATCGATTTTTCCATCTACTTCAATACATCTTATATTATAGTTGTTGCAAGGCTGTAAGGTCCCACAGGTTAGGGATAAGCTTATTCATCCGTGTACAAGCAGCAGTGTCCAGTACTGTGTACTGCCCATAAAACAGCTCAATATATGCTGGCTTGTAATAAATGAATGATTCATGCTAAAGCAGGAAGCTACTCTGGGTTATAATCTTCACTTTTACAGAAAGTCTGTAGGATGCCAAGGGTGAGGTAAGTCCAAGGTGGACCACAGTGGAAATTTTTGAGACACCTGCCCTTCAAGGCCCATCTTTCATTACTCCCCACAAGACCTACACAAAGAACATCTTCTGTGGTTTTTCTCACCTGCTCCAGCTTCTGCAGTTCTTTCGTATGCTTATTTCAGTTTCACATAGCTTCTTGGAAGTGGTTGTATTAAAATGTGTTTTAATACACTTGCTGGTCCATTAACACTTTTTTTATATCCAGCTGTGTCAGATAAGCACTGAGAAACTTTTATTTTTCTCAATTAAGAAAAGTTGCAGTTGCAGAGACATATGAGAGGCTTCTGGGTCTACCCAGGATGTAGTAACACCATGACAAACAATGACACCACTGCTATGCCTTGGTACCAAGTATTCATGTTGATACACTGAAATGCTGAGCCTGAACCAGGGAAATTGCTCCTGCAGCCAGTAACCCTCCTGGACATGGTCCACAGCACGTTCTAGACCCTGGAGATAAGCTAAAAGATTCACCTTCAAAACTGAAGTAAAAGAGCAAATAGTTGAAAGATTCAGGAGCAAAATTATTGCAATAGACAAATATTTCTGGTTCTAACCCTGATTGCTGCCTAAGGAGGCTGGGTAGCATGAGACTCTTGTTTCTGCTAGGGATCATGAAGAATTGGGTACAAGAGTCTGGGGAAAGAACTGAGGAATACTTTTCATAATAGAAAGCAAAGAATGAAGAATTCTCAGCAATTCATATAGGGAAAAAAAGGAAAAAATGGGAGAGGAACAACAACAGTAAGGGAGTTAGAATGTGGTGGAGGACCATGTTCTCTGTTATGTGAGAAAATTGTGTGTGGAATTTCATGGATGTTCTAAATTTCTCACTCCAAGTTGAAAACAAAAGAATTGAAGTTGCAACCTACAGGTACTAGAGCTAAAGAGAGAAACCAAAGGCCTGGACAAATCTTGCCTTAAAGGTCAAGAAACTTGAAACTCAGCCATATGAAAACCCCTGTTTACTCTGAAAAAATAATAGACTTGATAAATCATTGCTAGTGTCCTTGAAGCACCAAAGAGTGTGACAATTTGTCTTCCTTACAAAGGAAAAGAAAAAAAAAGAGCAAGAGAGATTCTATAAATTTATTTTTGAAATATTTTCTCTATACTGAAGTATTATTCATATTTACCATTTTGTAATAGTTGTTTCTTTGTTAGCAAATGAGAAGTCCATAGATAGCAGGGAAGAACTGGGATTGGATGTTCTTTCAGTCATCTTGACTTAATAATGGAGTCTCTTACCTTGTTCCTTGGAAGCATTGATAGTATAGGTTTATGGCTTTGCTGTCACTGAAATCTTTTTGTCTGCTTCTCCTAGTGTAAAGGAGATAAGCCTCAGCTGTTAGAATATTTGAAACAAAGACAGAAATTTTCCTAGCAGAGACCTAACAAGTCAGCATAGAAAATGTCTTATTATTTGATATACTCTTAAGTCAAAAATAAAAGACATTTTGCTGGAAAAAAACAAGACAAAACAAAACAAAACAAAACAAAACAAAAATAGAAAGCAAAAACACTTTGATTGAGTCCACCTCAGAGATCTAAAGCATTTGTTCACATCTTTAAGAAAAGAGCCAAACAATTAATTTAGGGCCTGGCAAGAAGGGAGTCTCCCTTGTTATTTTGTCATGAATGATCTTCAGCAGGCCACCGTGCATTAGCTATAGGGATTCACCAGACATTTTTGGGAGGACTTTGGATTCTTTACATCCTGGAATTGAATCAAGCAAGTCTAGAAATCTTTAGGAGAAAGGGTCCCAGTTGACATCTATGTTACATGAAGATTAAGGAGACACAGGACAGGAAACCATGGCAAAGAAAGAGAAAATGAGGCAAATTGCAATCATTAGCCAGTGATACAAACAATTTAATGCAATATGAGAAAGTGATAGATAAAGGAGAGTTTCAGAGTTAGAAGATAATAAGATTTGGGAAGGGATTTGAAGGTCAAGAGTAAGATTTTGACATGTATCCCTTGTTTCTCCAGACCTCTCTGGCCTTTGGGACGTTTGAGTAATTGTGTGCTAAGCTCCTTCCCAATTTGGCTGTTGCTACAGCAGAGCCCTATCCTCTCTTTTTCTTGTGAGCCATAGATCCTTGAGGCCCCCTAGGTGGTTGTACTCAGCCTTCCCCTAAAGACAACAGCAGAGTCTTTCTTCTGATCAAACATGTGCAAGGTGGACTTTGTACAGCAGCTGTAGCTTTTTAGGTACTCATTTGTCCCTGGCCAGTGAAAGCAAGGACCCTCTGTGTGTGTGTGTCTGTGTACTGACCATAAAATTTCAAGCAAGCCTGTGTAAGGGGTGCCCATGGCATATAGACTATCCTTTTTCTGGCTTTATTTTGGACAGCAAATACCATTCCCTATCCATTTGCTGACATAATTCTGGAAAGCTGGCCTTGTCACAGTTTTCTTATTTGAAGCTGGACTTAATATATGATTGGTGTTTATCCTAAACCTGCGCCTCCATTCTAGCATGTGCATGCGTAAGCATACATATGCAGGTACATATACCCACCCCTCGTGATTGACATATTGAAAAGAGGGCTGTATTCCACAAAAAGCAATTGTTCTGGATTGTTCCTGCCCATGCTTTCCATATGTTATTCTATTCCAGCATCTGACAGTTTTTTTTTTTTTTTTTCCCCTTTCATCTACTGGTTCTGGACACCTTTCTTCACTGCTTTCCTTTTTTCTCCTGAACTTGATGATGGCTTTGCCTCCTGAGGTATGAGTTCTCAACACACCCAGGATGTATTTGATCATTTCTCTCTGGCACTTCATACTTCTGGCCACTGAAGCAAGTAGTCAGTCCCAACCTCAGCCTGGTCTACCTGGCCAGCTCTCCTGCCAGAGCTCCAAGTGAGACAGAGCTCTGGGAAGGTGTTAGGTCACTACACAAACTTTGCAAAGTTTTATCCTTGCAAGGATGGTATTACCACTATAAACAAAAAGGACACTATCCAAAAATTTTTAAAAAGTTGCATCTCAACACAGGGGAAAATAAAAGGAATGTCCAACACATTGTCAACTACAGATTGCAGACTCTACTATCAACTACTTGGGACCAAGCTTAGATATTTTTGTAATCTTCTTCAAGGCAACTCTTTGGATCTTTTGAATTTCTCTTTCCAAATAGAAAATACCACTTAAAAACAGTTCAGAAACCATCAAATAGATTAGAACCGCACAGACTGCTGAGAGTCAGTAACAGGAAAAATCTGGGACAAATAATCTGTGTGTGAAGAGGATAAAGAGAGCAAGAGGAGGCGGTGGATGATATAGTTTGTGCAGAATACCAGGGGAATACTAAGAAATCAAAAACATTGGAAAATGGCAGGATTCCTTGACCTCAGAAAACCTGCCAATTACAAGAGGCTGTGCTGTGACCCAGGGGAGGAATGGACTCAAGCCTTAGGCTGCTTGTTCAGATCTCAATCTGTTACTTGACCTTTGGCAAGTTCTTTAGTCTCTACCTCAATGTACTCATCTGCAAAATGGGGATAATAATATGAGCTGCCTCCTGGGGTTGAGATAAGGATCAGGTGAGCTGATGTGTACAAAGTGTTCAGCATGTTGCTCGTCACCAGGTAAGTTCCATGCCAGTGCTTGTGAGGAAGATCAAATGATACAAGGGGTACAGGTGGGGTCAGGAGCAGAAAGCCTGCAGTGGTGGCTGGAGAGGGAAACAGGAAGTGCCCTAGGACCTCAAGATTTTACTGTCCTCTTTCTCATTTCCTGATTCCTCCTCTCACATCTCAATTATTACACCACAACTACCACCATTTCTGAAAGGCTCATCACCTAAGATAGGTTTAGGTAGCTTGCGGCTCTCACTTAGAAACTCCAGGAAATATATCTTGTCTTTCCAAACTCTTCCCTGCTACTTCATGCTGTGCAGGGAAAAGTGACTTCTCCCCACATAGAGTTAGAGAATTCCTGGCCTTCCAGTACCTCCAGGAAACAGAAATCACAGACAAACTCTCACTAGGGTGCAAATGACCGACAACAAGCCCTTCCAGGAAGAAGCTTTACATGGTACCCTTGAGAAATTGACCCTGGGCTTGGAAGACAAGGAGAACTTTAAAGATCAGAAAGGATATGTGCTAATGTAGAAGGAATAATGCTTCAATGAGTGCCTGCGGCTGCCCTTCCCATAAGTAAAGAGCCAGGATCCACCTGGGCTTCTCAATGGGAAATATTTACATTGGAGTTTGTGCGCTCCCTCTTATTTGTTCCTTGAGAAAAGTTCCTCTGTACCTTGGATGTTTCAGTTTTCTCAAAAATAGGCATAATAGTGGCATCTACTCCAGAGATCTGATATAAGGATTAAATGAGATCACATAAAAGAAATCCCAGTTCTGTAGTTAACTTAGTCCATATCCAAACTTCAACTGCCTCCTACATTCTCCACCCATCCAGGCCCCCTTCACCGTTCATCCTTGCCTGGACGCCATCACTTCTGATGCCATTTGTAAACTCTCCAAGTCTTTTCAGGCCTTGCCTAGTGGATTTTGGCTTTTGACTTAAAACAACAACAACAACAACAACAACCCACAGGCTCCAGATTGTGCCACTTAGGCTAAGTCACCACCACCACCACCACCAACAACAACAACAACCCACAGGCTCCAGATTGTGCCACTTAGGCTAAGTCACCAAACCAGAACTTAGTACCAAACCTAATTGCGGTTTCAACCTCCCCCCAGAATGTAGTCCTGAAAGTCAGTTATGAGTTTTCTGATCATCATCAGTGAGGCAATCTGTCACATGGACCCTCTCCATCCCCCAGAAGATGAGGTAATTTGCCTGGAAAGAGCCCCTTTCCACCCCTTTAAGGGAAAGTGTACCTGAAACAAAACTTTCTTTTCTTTTGCTATTAACTCTTTGCCCCTCCCACCTTTCTATAAAAACCTTCCGTTTGTGTAACCCCTTGGTGTTCCCCTCTGCTTGCTAGATGAGATGATGCTGCATTCACGAATCACTTAATAAAGCCAATTAAATTTTCAAATTCACTTGGCTAAATTTTGCCTTTCAAGAGGAATCAATTCTGAATAAAGTTATCTATCAAGACTTGGTTGAGCCCTGGTTAGACAATAGAGTGAGGCTTTATCTGCCTTCACCTTTATAGCACCCCAGATAGTGCTATTATAGTGTTGCTCCAGCCCTCCTGCTGCACTGCAGGGTTTGTGGCAGCCATTTGCACAGTGAAGTGGGTCCACTTCTTATTCCTATATTAAATACCCACAGGCAGCAATCCTCATTTGGGGCCAATGGCTTGGAAAATGTTATTATTAAATCAAAACCATTTGTAATAAGGAGAACAATTTCATCTGTAACTACAAACTCTGTTGCTTACAGCTGGGCATTAAAAAAAAAACAAACAAATAGTGTCCAATTCTCTTCAAGCTTGGAACTTCCCATGGCAGGTCCTCCTTGGGTCATGCTGGAAGAGATGAGATCACTAACCCAGGGGAAAGTTCCTGGATATGGGAATTCATGGGAGATATGACTTGGCCCTGAATGTCAGGAGCAATGGCACTGGCATGGGCATGTGATGGTCTGGCTGTGACTCAGAATAGACTGTTGCCTTCCCAGTTTGTTTTCTGAAAAGGTATGAGGAAGCCTTTACTTCTACGGGGCTCCTGTTCCCCCTTATAGAAGACTGAGCATTGGCATGGGAGTCAGACATACCTGGCTGGTAAGTCCAGCTGTACTACTTACTGGAACAAATTTGGACAAGTGACTCAAAGCCTCCATTTCCACCCCTCAGGGTTGTGATGAAGTCATAGAAATTGTTGAATCAGAACACGTTTTATCAGAGTTACAGTCATGTCTCAGGTTATAGATCTTGAGTCTAAGAAAGAGTTCATGCCTTATGCTGGGCCCCAGTTAATCTAGTGTGTGTTCATGGGGTCTGTGCTACGATGAAGGCTGATGAGGCTCACCCCACACACTTCACTCCTTTGGTTATCAATGACAGACATTGAGACTAAGACCCATCTCTGCTGAGTCATGAGGGTCCTAATCATGACTGCTAATTACTTAACAGAAATACTGTGGCTCTTTCTAGAACTGATTAATTCAGGATCTCTAAAAATGGAGCCCAAACATGTATATGTTTTTGTTGTTGTTGTTGTTGTTGTTTCTTTGTTTGTTTTTTAAACTTCCCTTATTCATCCTTTTGGATTTTTCCAGAAGATTTGTTAATTGAGCCCCACAGTCCATGGCCTGATGAAGTCAGTATGTTATTCGGTGAAAAGTTAACCAAGTAATGATGTGATGCTCTTCTGGTGTGGAACTCTTTGAAAATGCTACAATTGTTATTTAACTAGGCTTCCTTTAAAAAAAAAAAAAGTGTATAGAAAAGACTGGTCATTTCACTTCCCAGGCCAAAAGTTCTGGAGTGAATTGGGATTTTTTAGATTCTGGTGTAGGTCAGAGGAAGGGCAGGGTTGCAGAGTATAAAGCCTGGTGCATTTCTGCATGCTACAAATACCACGTTTGCCCTCTACACTGTGCTGAGTGCTGGACTCAGTGGTGACCGTAGCAAGTTTTGTCTTACTAAAGGAATATATAAGCTAGTTGTTGGAGAGACAACAAATACAATTAAACACATCAGTCTTACCTGATATGAACTGATTCAAGAGATCATACCTGGGGAGAGCAAGGCGGGTAGTTTAACTGAGACATAATCCAAAGAAGTTGCAAAGGGGAAGAATCCAGGCTTAGGGCAACTCAATCAAAGCTCTGAGGACAAGAAGCTAAAGAGAATAAGCATTCTGCCTGTTTCATTCAAAGGTCTGCATCAGGCAGGGGCTGTTGGAGGTGTAGACATCTCCCCTCCACCATGGTGTAGTATGGTCAAGCTTTCCTCACAGTGATTTATGGGGCAGTGAAAAAGCAGAGCATCCAGATGAGATGTGAGGAATGTGGGCCAGTGCTTCCATTCAGGCCTGCTGCTCTGGGTGATCCGTGTGTGACCAGCCCCTGGGGTATGTTCTGTCTCTCCCAGTCCTCTTGGGTGTCCTAAGGAAATAGGTCCATGCAGTGCAGCCTTTCCAGGCTTGCTACTAAGTGAACCCAGCTGTTAATACATGCTGGAAAAGCTGAATACCTACTGCAGCCTTTGGCAGCATGTCTTCATTGGTACCCATCGTACTTTCTTGTTCCTTTCTCTATTTTCTCATTGTTTCCATTCTTCCCTAAATTAGACTCTGTTGCTTAGTACACTGACCACTGTCCTTCAGCAACCCTTTCCTGCCATGCATTGATGAATTAGCCAGTCAGCCCTTTCTTTCCCAATATGGTGTTTGATGTTAGTCCTCTAGTATCAATAATCCCAGCACCTCCCTGCCCCACCCCATCCCCACCTTAGCCCATGAGCTGCAATGCCTGATTGATGTCAGCCTTCTGTGACTGTCTCAAGTAACCTCAAGGAGAAATCAAAACCAGGAAGAACCAGAAAACCAGTTGAGTGGAGGCATACAAGTAATATTTTTAAGCAATCAGGCATGATAGAAGCATAATGTATTAAGATGACTTAATGGTCTCTCTCATGCCTATGTAGAAATCAATAAGTAAACCTTAATTTTTGCAACTATAACAAATTAAACCTTGTGACTCACAAGTATTTGAAGAACTGGTTGCAAGAATGTATAGGCTTTACCCTTTCTTGTAATCCCCTGTAGTTAATAAGCTTCCAAGTTCTTCAGAGCAATATAAAAGGCTATTTCCCAGGCTATAGTCCTCAGCAAAACAATAAAGCATTTATAAACTTATTTTGAGGTTGGCTTTCCTTCAGTCCACAGCCCAAGGGTCTGGTCAATTCTGGCCTATGCTTTCCTGTGGAATCATACTGGAGGTGAAAGTTGTGAAGGGAGGTAAGTGTTCAGCATCCAAGTTTACTGTGAAGGGGTAGGGGGAGAGGACAGAGGTGTTTCCCTATACCAATGAGCAATGCCCTGACACCAGCTGAGTGTCTTATAATCCCATTCAATTGAAGATGAATGCTGGAGATATCGTCACCTCTCACAGGTGAAGAGCCCAGTCCTATAAGACTGCTGCCACACACACACACACACACACACACACACACACACACACACCATTTTACACTAATCACAAGTCAAGTTTGTTACCTGGACTTCTGACCAACCAGCTTTTGATAGGAGGTTACAGTGACCCCCTTTTCAGGTTTAATTGTTAGAGGGCTCACAGAACTCAGAGAAACACATGTCTCACTAGATTACTATTTATTATGAAAAGATACAACTGAGGAACAGCCAGACAGAAGACATGCAAAGAGCAAGGTGTGGGGAGAGGGCATGGAAGCTAAGCGTGCAGCTCTCCACAGATCCCCCAGTGCTCACCAACCTGGAAGCTCTTCAAACCCCACCCTTTTGGATTTTTATGGAGGCTTCATTACAGAAGCATGATTGACTAAATCATTGACCATTAGTGATCAATTCAACCTCTAGCCCCTCTCCCCTTCCCAGAAATCAGACGGTGTGATTGAAAGTTTCACTCCTTTCTTCATAGGTGGTCCCCCTGGCAAGCAGCCCCCATTCTTAGGTACTTTCCAAAAGTTACCTCATTAACATAAACCCAATTGTGGTGGTAAGGGGCTTGTCATGAATAATAAGATACCGTTTGAACTTATGGCTCTGAAGCTATTTCAGGAACTAAGAACAAGAACCAAATTTTATGACAAAATAAAATTCCCATTGCTTCCATCACTCAGAAAATTCCAAGTGTTTTGGAAGTTGTGAGCCAGGAAGAGTGGACAAAGACCACATATATTTGAGAAATATATTTTGATCATTTGAATGACCAGGTATATATTTCTATAAATCACAGCATTGCAGGAGACAAAATAAAAGCTCTGAAAGGGAACTGGGAAGAGACTTCTTCCTGTCTTTGACATGTTGTTGAATTCATAAAGTGACTGTTGAATTCATGAGCAATGACTTGTAAGATGAAGACTAAGAAGCCTAGAACTGAGCCCTGGAGGTACTTGCCATCTACTCTACCCCCTCCCTCATTCTATGGAGGAGCTCACTGAAGTCCAGAAAGGTATTATTTCAGAGTTCCACAGTTTGTTAAAATCAGTTCTGTTTCCCAGTCCAGCATATTTCAAAATCTTTTGCAACTTTATTTTTCTTTAACAGGGGTACAGCTGACATAAAACATTAGTTTCAGGTATACAATGTAATGATTTATGTTTGTATGTATTACAAAATGATCACTACAGTAAGTCTAGTTAAAATTCATCACTATGAATAGTTACAGAATTTTTTCTTATGATGAGAACCGTTAAGATTTACTCTTTTAGTGAGTCTCAAATATGCAATACAAAATTATTGACTCTTGTTGCCATGTTTTGGGTTTTCAGAACTTTAAACATCACCTCTACCTCCCTAAAACAAAAAGGTCATAACTGTTAATTCTCTCGATAACATCAGGGGACACCAGTTATGAGTTTGGCCTCTGGAGCCTCTTTTATATTGCTTCCCATAAAATGCTACTCTCTAGAGTTGTACAGAAGAAGATCCTGTGGGATGAAATCTATGTATCAAGATTGGAGGATTTTCAGGAGTTTGTACTTTGGTGATATTACCAATAGTTTAGGGTCTCCCACTCAGAAACTGATTCTTGGCCCAGGTCTGGAATATATACATCAGAGTGCCATTTTCCCCCACTTATTATCAGAAACAGAACTGTTGAGCTGTTGAAGTGTGTCCCTTGTTTAACTTGAAGAATTAAGGACAGGAAAAACATAATCTAGTTGGAATAAAATCTTTGCAGGACATAAACAGTATGATGTTCCATCCATAAGTAATTCATAATAAAACAGATGTTTTACTTTTCCCACAAAGACAATGTTAATACATTTAAAAAAAATATTTTCTCATTTCCAAAAGTCTTTTTCTTGTTGTTCCTACAATACTGATTCCTGGACTGATTTTTGGGGAAACTGGTAGTAAATAATTATCTTCCTTACTCCAATCATCCTAAACCCACACACAGGAATCACTGGATATGAAAAATACATATTTATATTTGGGTTCAGTGAACAAAGAATGGTACATAGTGTCATGTCTCTTTAACCCCCATCTTTGTTTTAGAATAGAAAAGTCTGTGTAAACAGGCAGTGTGTCTCAGGGTATTGATAGCTGATGTCATTACTAGTCTCTTGCTCTACATCAGTTAAATTGTTTATGCAAGGGGAGCAAGAGGGCCAAGTAGAATCTCAGCATCTCATTCTATTGAATGGGATGGTGACCAGAGCAGTAATACTATTTCACATGATTCTACCCTATTTATATCTTTAGGAACAAGATTATTTTCCCTGTGGCATTCCTTTAATATTACTACAGTACACATTATATTATTTCTTATCTAATGGAGTACTTTGGTGTTTGAAGGGCCCAATAATAACAACTCTTCCTTAGTTCAAATTAAGTGATAAATAAGACATAAGAAAGTTATAGATGAATTTCAGAATATCAGTTTTTAGTATTGACAAACTGATTGGAGACTATGGCTATAAATTGTGACCAAAAGAGCTTGTTACTATCCCTTGTCTCATTCTCTGCTTCTCGGTTAGGTTCCAAGGAGAGTTCACTTCAATCAAAGTTTGATTCCATAAAACATAGCAAGGATTGCAAACTGCATTGGTCCAGAATATTTAGTATCCTCAGCTTCTTCATGGAAACCTTTTTTAAGGGAATATATCCTATCTCTTAATAAATTTTGCTTTCCTTTTCCTCATTTTTTGTGTATAGTATTATTTGTGTGTATTTAGATAGATGATTATATGTGTGTGTAGATATATATACGTATGCATAACAGATTGGAGATACAGATATATATTTGTTTTTGAATGAATTGATTTTCCCAGATCAGGTGTTTGTAAGAGTGTGGAAGAACCAAGGCAGCTTTTCAGGCTAGTAGTTTTTTACAACAAAAAGTTCTCAATTTCTCAATGACCACGAAGATAGTCTGAGTCCTTTGAATATGATTTTTCTGTTTTTCTGTGATACTTCAGGTAGCCCTGCCTCCTCTGCTTCTTTTAAAAAGAATAAGTTAAGGATGGGAGCTTCTGTGTCATCTCCCTCTTTCTAACCTCCACACCATCTAGAGATCAAGGAACATAGTTTTGGCTTCTCAATACATTCTGCCCACCATTAGGAAATAATATCTTCTGTGGGTAGTTTCTGAGACCTATTTTTGGCAGTTTTCTTTCTACTGAAAGTTATCTTCCACTTGTTCCTACTTACCCTTAGGGAGCTTCAGTAAAAAATCAGCTATGTTTGGCTTCCTTTGAAAATAGTTTGGAGCCTACCTCCTAATTTTACCAAAAGTTGAGTTTTCAATATTTTCCATTATTTTTGCTGCTTTTGGATGGTTCCCAGAAGAAAAGGAAAATGCTAAATCTGTTCAGCCATTCTTTACTCTTAATATGAACAATGAGCCAAGGTTCACCAGATATTTTGAAGGAAGAACCTAACACTAAAGAGAAAGATGAAAGCAAAGAGACAAAGAGAAGTAGACTGGAGGAGACAGAGATAAAGAGTAGAATAAAACTTAATTTTTTTTCTTATAAAGGCAAGAGAAAATATATCTATGAAATAATACCAGGGTGTTATATGTAGATATAACCAGATAACTATAAAAAGATGTTGAAAATTAAGCCTTAATGTTAGACATTTCAAAATTCAAATACAACAGGGTATTTACTGTTTGCTGTAAACTTGAAAAATTTTATTTAAAAAGAAAAATCCAACAAAAGAGGTGAAATGTAAAGTTGTAGAAATTTCCCAAAAGAAGAACAAAGAACAAAGGAAAATAAGAAGAAATATAAGAAGGCATTTAAGGAATCATTCAATGGTTATAGAGATTCTAGAAAGAGAAGCAGACAAAAGAAAGGAGGGAAATGATCATAAAGTGATATAAGAGAAGTAGAACACAGAATGAAAGACATGAACTTCAGATATTGAGTGCCCATCATCTGATGAAGATATAACTACACCAAGGCACTCTGTTCCAAGATTTCAAAAGTAACCATTTAGAAGTCAGCTTAAAAGTCTGTGTAAAGAAAAAAGAAATCAGTTTGTATAGAAAGGATTAAAAATTCAAAATGGCATTTGACCTTCTCTAGCACAACATTGGATGCTGGAAGATAATAGAGCAATATCTTTAAGATTATAAAGGAGATTATTTTTCAATTTAACACGCTCCACTCACAAAAAAATAACACTCAAGTGTGAAGTTAGAATAAAGATATTTTCAAGTGAAGCATTTCAAAACGATGTAACTTCTAAGCACTTTTCCCCAGGAAACTGCTGGAAATGTGCCTCATCAAAAGGAAGATCTATGCTAAAGAAGAAGACATAGATCAAATAAGAGGGTTTCTGACACATGGGAGAGGGATTTCTCAAGATTATGGTGAAAGAGAGCTGCCAAATGGCAGCCATGGAACAAGCAGGAAGGTGTGAAAAGGACGTGGAACTGGTAGATTTTTTTTTGCCTTGTGTGACCCTTGTAAGACTCATTTCACAACCTGGAAGAGACTCTGCCAATGACAGGGACAGAAAAAAAAAAGGCAAACTCATACCCCACCCAATCCTCTTACCAAAGCAGTGATTAATTCCAGGGAAAACAAAAATTTTTACCAGAAATGAAATGTAATCATAATACATACGGCACAGTTGGGCAGCACTGCCTTCAGCCCAGAGCCTGAACCTGGAGACCCGGGATCGAGTCCCACATCAGACTCCTTGCATGGAGCCTGCTTCTCCTTCTGCCTGTGTCTCTGACTCTCTCTCTCTCTCTCTCTCTCTCTGTGTGTTTCTCATGAATAAATAAAATCTTAAAAAAAAAATCTTTACATATGGCACAGGTAAAATAAATCTACATAATAAAAATAATGCAAATGCTGAACTTTGTTTTAAACAAAAAGTATCTTATTTAAACCACCACTCTTCACCTGCCATTATCTATCCCCTCATCCAGCTATTTCTCCCCATAGCTGATGTCTACTTGATAGTGAATATTTGTATTTGTTTATTTCTATCTGTCTCTTTCAATAGAATATAAGCCCAAAGAGGGCAAGGACTTGGTCTATTTTGCAACCATTGTATCCCCATATTACCTAGAACACTGCTGAGTATAGTGCATCTCAGTAATTTCTCCTAAGTAAATTAATATAAATTTAGGAGCAGAAGTGTGTGTGTGTGGGGCTGGTGGTGGTGGTGGTGTGGGTATGGTATTATGCACATCTTTATGCAAATCATGTGCAACAGATGTCTAAAATAAAACAATGAAAAATAGCAGTAAACAGTGCTGCATGGTGATAAGGTGAACAGCAGAAGAGCTATGAGAATTAGAAGTGGTTCTTTTGGAGAGCAGAAGTGCTGGGCCTGGAACGGGCTGCTAGCTTCTGCTGTAAAACTTACAGCATTATTTGATGTTGAAATCTGGCACATGTATCATTTTGATAAAAGCATAAATTAAAAGAACAGCTAGGAAAAGTTGACTACTCTCATTTCTTATACATATTATATAAGAGCTATGTTTCTTTTGTTAGTGAAGAGGCTAATAGGGTATTTGGGGATTGCTCAGCAGAGTAGGCTTAATTTCTAGGTACATCAAGTCAAGTCTCTAGCTTGACTGAGAGTGGCCAACTTCTTATGAAACTTTTTCTAAAGAAATGAAAACATCTGTTTATGTTAAATATCTTTGGAAGTTCTTTGTACCTAGTTTGATTTTTTTTTTTGAAAAGCAGGTTGAAGAATAATGGCAAGGTAAGATGTGTTTACTTCTGACTCTTAACACCTCCAAAGCTCCCAGTGGGGGTGATAATATGCATTTCATTAGGTTATGGAATTTATTAAATAAGATTGCTCTGTGAAATCCCAGTGTAAGATAGATATTTGATGCCTGCTAGCTTTCTTCCCTTCCTTTTCCCCCCTGGAACTGAATTAGCTAGTCAAAATCATCATCATCATCATCATCATCATCATCATCATCATCATCATCATCATCTGTTTGCTGTGCCAGTGACAGATTGAAACTTCTCAGGGAAATTTGTACTTCTTTTCACATTATTGCATATTTCCATGGAAATGCATGGTCCATATACATCAGTGTCTGGATAGGGAATTCACAGAATTGTTATTTGTCATGAAATCTGTCATGGGAGAAAGAGGACACTCCTGCCAGGCATCACTCATTTGTAGGCACCCATCACTTTACCCAAGGACTCAGTGCCCTGAATTTGGCTGATACATTCAGACAGGTCAGTATGGACCAGTTTGGAGACCCTCTGGTATTCCTGTCCAGGTGTCCTTTAGGGTGGGAGTGGATTCAATACAACTACAAATATAAGGAGATATGTTATCACTTCAAATACTGAATTACCAACTTGTTTGTTGAAAAGATTACAGAGACTCCTTCTCTGACCAGATCCTGCATAATGAATTCCCTAGTGGACTAGGTAGCTTCTCTACAAAAGGTTAATTTCTTCTCCCATTACAAAGCCATGTGAATTGTCCCTTGGGCTGTCCTTGGAAAAAGAAGAGGAGGTCTTATTTGTTACGTATTAATGATCACAGTGGCAGGTTCACAATATCACCTTCTCTCTGGGAAGGAAAAGATCACTTCATTGACATTTATCAAGGGAGCTTCCACTGGGAACCAAGAGCACAGTCATCACTCTCCAGTATGGGCACAGTGAAAAATGGCTGATTCTCTCCCATTTGCTATTTGCTACAATTTTCTAACCCAAAAGTAAATGAAGCTACAAAGTTACAACAAGGATGGAGAGGGGATAAAACCAGAATTTTAATTTAAAGTGGGATTATTCTAATTCAACCCTTGTAATTTCAGAAAAAAAATATTTACTGATACGGCTTGTGTTACTTTTCCTTATTTCCTCTATTTTTGCATGAAAAAAGCTTCTTTGAAATCCAGGAATGTTAGGTAACGCATCTAATGTCAATTTGGTATTTCCCGGGATCCCTGGGTGGCGCAGCGGATTGGCGCCTGCCTTTGGCCCAGGGCGCGATCCTGGAGGCCTGGGATCGAATCCCACATCGGGCTCCCGGTGCATGGAGCCTGCTTCTCCCTCTGCCTGTGTCTCTGCGCCTCTCTCTCTCTCTGTGACTATCATAAATAAAAAAAAAAATTAAAAAAAAAATTTGGTATTTCCCAATGAGGGCAAAGAGGCAATCAAGTCTCTTCTACATGAAGTACTAGATAAAAGGCATTTTATAACAATGTAGCAGAATACACTGAAGACTATTTGTGCTCCAACCTCTCACCCATCAAAAAAAGAATTTGAAATTCTGAAGAAAAAAAAAGAATTTACTTGGTGAAGATGTCACTGGCAAGGAGTTTTCCCCTTAAATAATGTATGAGGTATTCCTTTTGACCCCTTAAAAGATCTAAGAAAAGGAAAGTATTATGTGTTCTGCTGTGCCGTGCTTTTCCTTCCACACAGTGCATGTTCCCCCACCCAGGCTGCCACTAAAAGGGAGGTGGAGGATTAGACTGGCCTTGGAACAGGTTCTCCCAGTCCCTAGATGATAATGGGACTTCCCACAATTCTCCTCACATGTCCCAGTTTCTATACCACTCACCACCCAGCTTATAGATAAGGGGCTTCTGATCACCATAGGTTCTAAGCTGCCGTCCTATCGCGCTGCCTGTATGTAGTGAAGGTCTGACTCTGGTGAAAGACTGAGAGCCTACAAGGGCACCAGAATCACATTACCTCCATTGGCATCCATGCTCAGCAGCTTTGTCAGCTGTTTAGGTGGATTACTTAGGGACACATCATAGTTTGAGTATCATTTTTATAATCTGAGTTATTGAAAGATAATGAGGTTTGCACATATAAAATGTTCAACCTAGTGTCTAGCACAAAATAAGCACCATATAAAAAGGAGTATTAACTTCTATATATGTTAGCATTTTCTCAAGTTTCATCTCAGTATGGTTTTCACTCCCACAACAGACAAGTCAATACCTACTGATCCCTTAAACTAAGTATATACTTATGAAATTTTGGAAAACATACTAAGTGAATGTTAGGAAATGTGGTCTGAGAACACCAAAAGCCACATCATCTAGGCTTATCCCTGGAGGTAATAACTTCCATAGTGATTCTAAACATGCTGACAATTTTGAGTGGTGATAAAGTCATTGTATTTCTAAAGAACCACTCTCACTACTGTGTGAAAAATAGACTGTAGAGATACAAGAATGGTAAGTTGACCTAAGCAGTTGGTCGGATTTTTCTAAGAAGAGGAAGTATAGAAGATAGGAATGAAGAGCTCTTTTTGGTCAGGTACATTTAAATATCTTAATGAATATTCTTCTAAGAAGACTTCTAAGAGAGATAATGGGATTGTTGTATATATGCATCTAGCATACAGAGAAGAAAATTCTAGAACTATTAATGTATCTTCAGTGTGCAGATGCTCTTTTCATAAATACATCCTATAGGACTAGATAAGAGACTATGCTCACAGAAAAGAGAAGAAACCCTAGAGACTTCACTGGTTAGACATTAGGGTTTTGAAAAGATCTTGATAAGGTGACTGAGAAAAAGTGAGCAATGAGGTAGGAAAAAAATCCCAGAAAAAGTATGAAGAACCAGAAGGCAAATTAATATGTTGTTCAACGGGGAGATAGTGATGTGTTGTATACTTCTGGTAGTTTAAGTATAAAGAGGAATGGAGGTTGGCCATCAATTAGTTTTAGCGATGGGAATCCACTCATGAATTCAGCAAGAACAATTTCTGTAGAGTGGTGGAGATCCAGACATGGCTGGAGTAAGTTAAAGAAGGAATAAACAAGATGAATGAACAACCACAGATATGGATGACTATATGGGTGTTTGCTACAAAATGTATGAGAATGGGGCAGAGCTAGAGAGCAGTGACTGGAGACAAGATAGAAAGGTATTTCATTTCCTGTTTTTAAGATCAGAGAAATAACAGTATGTTATATTCTGTTGAAAATAATCTGATAGAAAAAATATAGCTCCTATGAGCTTTTGGAGCAATACTCTTGAGTAGGTTAGAGAACATAAACATAGTAGACAAAAAAAACTGGCCTTGGATAGAAGTTTCTTCCCTGTATGAATTAATTAGCTTGTTGCTTAAGTAACTAGTTAAATTAAAAGTCTGCTTTAACTAAAAGACCATTATCTAGACATCTGATTGTATCTACAGTGATCATTTATTATATTTCTCTGATTTCCAGCATCTTTTGAAGCCCTATAGGTTTTTGAGGACTTTTGAATGCTGCATTTTCCTGGTAAAAGCCAGACAATTCATTTCCAGCTTCTCCTCCCAGCTAGGGTGCAATAAAATGACCTAGCCTCTCTAGGCAAATGCATACAGAGGTGATCAGCATAATGGTAAAGCTGGCATCAGCTGGGATTGCCATTAGTAAAAGGCCACATGCCTCTTACAGAATTTTGTCATCAGAATGGCAGACAATGGTGGTTGCAGTAAAGTTGACTCCCTGGTCCTCAAAACAAACTAGAGCATCTAGAGCTTGATGATGGCAGGTTTTTTTTTTTTTATCAGACTGATCTGTGGAGTGATTTAGGGTGTTGTTCCTGAAAGTTAAGGATTAAGCTTGATTGTCTAGCCCTCCTCTGAGTCTGAGGGATCTCCTCATATTTTTAATAAAGTCCCCTTTCTCTTAAATATTCCAGTTTCTGCTGTCTGCAATTAAGAACACTTCCTAGCAAACCATAGTGACTCTTAACTATAGGAAACAATAGGGTTGCTGGAGGGGTGGTGGGTGGGGGAATGGGGTAATTGGGTGATGGGCATTGAGGACACTTGAATAATGAGCACTGGGTATTGTATGCAACTGATGAATTGCTAAATTCTACCTCTGAAACTAATATGCACTATATGTTAATTACATTGAGTTAAAAAAAAATGTCTAGGACAGAGGTTAAGGAAGCAAACTGGTAAATTGCTACTCTCCTCAGGTTAGTTTTTGTTACCAGGTTATTTTGTTGTTTAAACAGATATTCTTTAAGAATAAGAAAATAAACCATGATATTGAGAAGTGAATTTTCAAGATAGGCAAACATCTGTTAATTCTCAGACCATTTGAGGATAGTGGCCATAACATATCTGTGATATCCCTTTTGTGATATATATGAAATCATAACTGCTGAAGAGAGAATCGTGCTAAATCATCTAACAAAGATAAAGGGATTAATGGAGACGTTGGAACAGAGTATTTGAAGTGGGTACTTTTCCAGAATATCTAGGCCTTAAATACACATGCACGTGTGTGCATGCATATGTAGATGCACACCATGTGCACATGCATGGAGTCTAAAAACAAAGACAACTTGTAAACAACTACCCCATCCGCTAGCTGTAACCATAGCAACTGAAACTGTTCATTTTCTGTCTCGAATAACGTGTGCAAGTCTGTCTCACTAACAATTCAGAAGGGGACATTGACAAATGATCACTATATTCACCCAGCCATTTTAAATAGGAAGGCATTTGGCTGAATTCTAATTTGACCAATGAATATTTAACTGATAATGCTGCCAGATAAGATATTGGCCAAAAAAGAAAGAAGAGAAATGAAGCTGGAGTTGCTATCATGCAAAAATCCTTTAATGAAGGACATGAAAGGACTGTTGTGAATTTGGGGCTGAAATCTGTTCTGTATTGGGAGATGGAAGAGCAGCTGGCCCACAGTGTAGAAACTTTGAAGATTCTGTGACCTCTAGAATGTGTAAGTCATGCAGGGTGCTTTTCCTCCTTTGTTTAATGTTTTGTATACTCAAAAGAGTAAGAAAAAAAAATGCCTTAAAATGTTTTAACTTCAAAGCAACAGAAATAAAATGAAGTATTAAGAGTATTGGGAAATTCAGACTCTGCCCATGTCCTAACACTGTCAAACTTCTCTTCATAGATTGCATTGCATCATAATATCCAGAGAGAATTTGTTGATTTATTTGAACCTCCACTGGTCTCAGGAATGTTCAAAGAAATCCCAAATCAGGTTACATTTTCAAATAGATTTCACAGTGATACTAACTATTCATTATTTTTTGTTTCCTTCTTAAAATACTGAATCCTTTAGTCTTCTCAAGAATTTACTGAAACAGGTACTATTTTTTGTTCCATTTTGTGAATAATGAAACCAAAGTTCAGATGTGTTAAATAACTTGCCTAAGGCTGTACTGGATTAAGTAAAGGAGAAGCTGGGAGTAGAACCTATACTCTCTCTCTTGAAATCCAGTGCTGAGCCACTCTGCTCTACTGTCTTCTATTTTTCTATTTCTCTAATCCTTATCTCTTCTGCCCTTTCTTCTCTTTCCCTGCTACTCAATTGTTTTCACAAAGTACAAAGACATAAATTAAAGGGAGAAAAATAAAATGAATAGAGTATATAGCTGTGCTTGACATATAGTAACCATTCAATACATTTTACAGATTGCAATTATTTATATGTATGCACATTTATTATTTGCAATATTGGACTTGATTGCTCAGCATATTTTTTTGTATGTAGGAAAGTTATTGCATGGTCAAATTACAATCAGAGGTTGTTTGGGAAACTTTAAATAGGAGCAGGATCATATAGTAGAAAATCATAATGACTAGAGTCATCAAGCTAAGAGAAACCAGGGCACTCATCCAGGGCACTCATCCAGGGCTCTTCTGTCTATTGCATCCAATACTAACTTGCACCCACATTACTAACCTTCTCAAGGTCTTACTGAAATGCTTAAATCCCTAGAAAATTGGCTGGAAATACAAAAGCAAAATTGCAAAATCTAAATTCTTAAATGCTTACTTACATGTCTACAAAATAAAACTTATATCAATTTCACTCATTGTTACGTTTTGTTCTTGAAAATATTTTTTAAACATCTCAGAGAATATATGATGATTTCTGAGAAATTACAGTAAATGATAAAAGAGTGACTTATAGTCACATATGTTTGAAAGGAAATTAATAAATTTCTTTTCCAAAATCTTTACCCCAAAAGTCTATGTTTAATGAGAATGTGGGTAACATTTAAATACGTTTCATATGGTGGGGAAGTAGGACCGATGATGGCTGAAAATGACTTTGCGTCTATATATTTGCATATGGATATTCTTGCTGCTGATAGAGGCGAATTCTGGAACGAGCTGACCAGCAATCCCTTTTCCTTGGATAGTTAAGGAGACGTGCCTCATCATACAATTTTCTTAAAGAAGTGTTAACTTCCATACATTATTGCTGGGTAACTACTGATGTTAGAGGGCCTCATTTTCCCCCCAAGGTCTACCTCCCACTATTTATCTTTCCTTAGTCTATGATGCACTTAAGGTTGGTTAGCTGCCAAATAGATTGATGATTTCTCCACTCCAGAAAATATTATTAATTGTCTCTAGAATGCTACTCCCACACATGTTGGCATTCTTTAAGTCACCTCAGTATTGAGAGGTTACATTAGCAAAACAATACTAAGCTGTATTAAACAGTCCAGGAAAGAAATTGCCAGTTTTGTTTCAGAGGCAGAGATTTCTCTTTAAAAAGTTGTCATAGGCAGATTCACTGTGGGACATTCAGGCAAAGCATTGTTCAGTCTGGCTCACTATAAAATAATGCATAGGTAACCAAGATTCTGTTATTTCTTTTTTAAAATTTAAATTCAATCAGCCAACATAAACTACATACTTAGTTTCAGATGTAGTGATTTATCAGTATAACACCCAGTGCTCATCACATCATGTGCCCTCCTGAATGCCCATCACCAAATTACCCCTTCCCCCCAACCACCTCCCCTCCATCAACCCTCACTTTGTTCCCTATAGTTAAGAGTCTCATGGTTTTTCTCCCTCTCTGATAACTTCCCATTCAGTTTTCCCTCCCTTACCTTATGAACCTCTGTGCTGTTTCTTATATTTCACATCCAAGTGAAACCATATAATAATTGTCTTTCTCTGATTGACTTATTTCACTCCGCATAATACCCTCCGGTTCCATTACGTTGATGTAAATGGTTTAAGTATTCATTCTTTCTGATGGCTGAGTAATATTCCATTATATAAATATATACCACATCTTCTTTATCCATTCATCTGTTGATGGACATCTAGGCTCTTTCCACAGTTTGACTATTGTGGACTTTGCTGAACATTGGGGTGCAGGCATCCCTTCAGATCACCATATTTGTATCTTTGGGGCAAACACCTAGTAATGCAATTGCTGGATCATAGGGTAGCTCTATTTTTAACTTCTTGAGGGAAACAAAAAACACTGGCAAGGATGCAGAGAAAGGGGAACACTCTTATACTGTTGATGGGAATGCAAGCTGGTCCAGCCACTCTAGAAAAGAGTATGAAGATTATGTTATTTCTAAAAGCAGTGATCAAAATGGGGCCTTTGATGACTTTGGTTATTTAGTGCTTTCAATATACATGGTCTGATCTTTGTCCCTGAATCTGCTCAAGAAGCAATTTTCTTATAGGTTTCCCAGCACTCTGGATTCAGACACACCCACTATTCATCACCCAGGGATCTTGGGGTGCTGGGAGTTACAAATTCCCACTTAAGGATAGAGCCAGAGGGATTGTATTTCAGGACTGATACAGATGGCCCAAAAAAAGCTTCTAAATGAGGAGAGTGTATGGTAGAAAAATGCTAGATGACAGGCCTAAGGCGAAGGGAAAGGAGACCCAGAGTCAAAATTAAGAACTTCAAAAGGAATTTAATTATAATAAAGCAGGAAACAAGAGGAAATTGGAGGAAGCAACAGGGTTCTCAGAGTGGGGTTGAATAGCAGGTAGGTTTGTCTGGCACCGGAGGTCACAACTAGTCTGCCCAAATTAGCATAGTTACTACCATAAATCCTCTCCTTCCTGCTCAAGTCAAAACTATTTTCCAATCTTTTAGTACCTGGTGCTTCTCTGAACACTTAATGCATTTACACTGCTTTATGGTTTAGTACTTCATTGTATAATACATGTTATTATTTTATATTTGATAAATGTATTACTGTTGCATCATCCCAAATGCATTGTCTGCTTCTTGAGGGCAGTAATCATACATTATAGTTCTTTTATTTTGCATTCTTAGTAACAGGAATATTTAAATAATAAAAATATTCATTACTTTTTTATTTTCTAAATAAAAATATTTAGAAAGTAAATATAAGGGCAATTAAAGTAGCTCTTTATTGATGAATTACACAGGGCTCATGCACCTCTGCTTTATGGTATTCTCACAGTTGAATTTTTAGATTTCCATGAGTGAATACTTGCTTAACATCTCTAGCCCTAACTGGCCTTGAAGCTCCATGAAAGGAGAGACCAGTTCTATTTTTGCTTACTATGTATATTGGTTTGAAGTGGGTTGAATCCTTAAATTAAGGTGAGATGAGATCCTACTGGATTAGGGTGGATCCTAAATCCAAGGCTAGTGTCCATTAGAGACAGAAAAAAAAAAAAAAAGAAAACCATATAGAGACACAGAAAAGAAGCAGACGCAAAGATACAAGCAAAGATTGGAAGGATCCATCTGGAAGCCAAGGTGAAACAAGGACTGCCAGCAAAACACCAGAAGCTAGGAGAAGGGTGTGGGGCATTTTCTCCCCTGGAGCATTCAGAAGGAATCAGCCTGCTGACACCTTGATTTTGGACCCCTAGCCTCCTGAACTGCAAGAGAATAAACTTCTATTGTTTTAAGCTACCCTGTTTCTGGCATTTTGCTAAATCAAGCCTAGGAGAGGAATATACTATTATATCTCTATTGTAGCAAAGTGCCTAGATCATAGCAAGGGTCCAATAATTATCTGTGGGAGGAAGGAAGGTATGGTGATTCTTCGCCTTTCTCTACATCTTTTCCTAATTTAGTGTTTTTCTAAGTGTAAGTATTGGATTCTCTTATTCAGAATCACCTGGGTACTTATTAAAAATACAGATTCCTAGGACCACCTCAAACCAGCTGTGTCAAAATCTCAGGGGCTGAGAATATGTTTCTGTAATATATTTCTATGGCAAATCTTACACTCATGAAATTTTTTCAACTGGGCTCTTTTTTATTATAATTCTTAAGGCTCTTTGAATTTTATCAAAGACATTTCTCTATCCCTTGCGTACAATGCACATGATGGAAGGAAGCTTGCCTCCTTGTGGGAGGTGTGTGGCTGACCTCCTCATTAACGCTGCTGGGAATTTCTGAAGCAGGATGCTGCAGCTGTCCATTCTTTTTTTTTTCCTTGAGGATACACCTAGCTGCTTGAAACAACCCCAAATCTCATCTGCAGCAAAGGTTTTCACTTTGATAGCAGTTTCCTCAAGAAAAGAATAAGTCAGAATAAGACAGATATAGAATCCCTCCATTCTTAGGACAATTTTCCCCAAACAGTTATGTCCCAATACCTACACACAAGCTTTTGTAGATTTGTAACTTGCAACTTCCACCACGTGTGATCTCTTTAAAAACTTGACTCTTAAAAAATAGGTGACAGTTTATTACAAACAGGCTGTTTCATGTTCCATATCCATCTCCCATTTATGACTTTCTCATCCAGATTATTGAATCCTCTAATCATAACACAAACTGGGCTGCAAGCTCAAATTGGCATCTGCAAATCAAACTGTGCTTTCTGCTGTGTACCTGCCCCCAGGACCTCTCAGAGACCTGCCGTTGTCATTCATTGGGGTGTGAACAGCTCTGTGGGCCCTGTGACAGAGCCAGCTACCCTTCCAGGTGTCTTTTTCTAAGATTTTTAATCCTGTTGCTCAGGATGCCTCCTTCCTGCACACCTGACATAGCAACCCAAACTCAAAACAAGAATAGGGGAGGTTAGTTTAGCTCCATGACTTTGCACTAAGTCTGGGAGGATTTGTGGACTGTCAAGAGGGATTTGTTGCAAAACCCAAGCGAATCATGAAGTGGGGGTGGATATTAAGTCGGACAAGGCAGAGGAGAATGAAAAGGAAACATCACGGAACATGTAGAAGTACTTTGAGCTAGCAAGGGTGTCCTGACTTCAAGTTATCACCAGTGCGCGACATTAAACCTCTGGCCTTGAATAATAAACTATAGGATAAACCCGTTTTACAACAAAATAAGACAGAGACACCAGAATTTGAAGTGGATTTGAAGTAATGTTTCTACTACTAGAGAAATAAAGTTTATCCAACTCCTACTAATTTTTTTCTCCTGAAAATTAAGCATCATCCATCCTTGCCACATTGCCTTGAAGTCTCAAGCTTTCTTTTTTTAGCTTTCTCTTACTATCCCCCAAACTCATATCATATCTGTCACAAATTACTATCATTTTTTTCTCCATATGACCCAAATACTCTGGGTAAGCCATATGGCTCTGCTAACTTTTTACCATTTTGTAACATTTATTCCCTTCATTAATTCTTCTGAAAGGTGTATTACCTCCTGTTTATCAGTCATCCAGACTCAAGAACTTGAAGGTGCCTGACTCATTGCTTTACTCTTCTTGTTAACTCATATTATCAAGATGCCTCCTTTGTCTTCCTTACCCTTACCACCACCCTCATCAGAGGCTTCACACTTGATTTTCTGCTCCAGCTGCCCTGATATTACCTTTGGAGACAGTAAAAGTCCTACCATGGGTTTTCTTTTTATTCTTTTCTTTTTAAAAAGATTTAATGTTTAATATTTTTACCTGCTAATAATAAAAATAGCTACTATTTACTGAGTACCTACTATGTCCCAGATGCTTCACTAACACAGCAAAGATACCAATTCAGCAAATCTGATGTACAGACTTAGAAATCTGCATTTTTAGGAAACACCCCCATGCAAATGACTCATCTAGATGGACTGCTATATACTGTGGCCAACTCTGAAATATCTATTTCAAATAGATGGAGTCAAGGAATTGGTGGAGTCTTTGCAACATTTATGTTATTCTGGCTTAGTTGTTTGTTCTGAATAAGAAAATATTTTATACTTTGGTTTTTAAAACTTCTTGGCTTTATACCCTAGCTTTGTTTTTTGAATATTCATTCTTATTGATCCATCATTACTAAAGAAGGGGAGTTAACAATTATGGTTGCTTAGCAAATAAACAAAGGAGGTACATTTTGGCCTAAAATGCACAATGTAGAAGTTTATAATTATATTACTTTAGGACAGAAAGCTTAAAGATCACACAGTGTTAGAATTTTAGAGTTAGGACTTCTCATTAAAAAAAAAAAAGTTGGTCAGAATATGAGATATATATGTATACATTATACAAATATGATGGGCAGCCTAATGAAGAGCAGTGTAGGTACTAAACTGTCAGTAGGTGCTGTGAAACAGGGAGGGGTAGTGTGCCTGGCAAGGATTGAAGCAGAGTGTAAAAATATGACTCGCTTTGACCAATAACATGTGAACTGAAGGAAGTGATGTCACCTTTGGTTAGAGGCTTTAATGACCGTGTCTGATTTTTCATATCCTCTTTTCCTGGGTCAACGATCATGGAAATACATGACAAAATTGAACTTCCACTGGTGTGGGCCCCTGAGCGACAGGGATGAACAGACTTCTATTGTTGGTATATGCTTAAGCCATTGGAATTAGGAGATTGTCACCTGATGAAACTTCTGGATGATTGAGACCAATATGCTATTCTTTGTCCAGTTTTTTAAGCCAGACCAATTCACTGATAGTCATGAGGATGATGGTGAGGAGGAAAATAGCTAATGTTCACTGATGGTATGCCATGGTCCCAGCACTGTGCAGGGTGCTTTACAGGTTTTATGTCATGTAACCTATATAACATTATGAGGAGACACTATTATGAATCTCATTTTATAGATAAGACACTGAGATGCAAAATGCTTAATTTACAAGTCCAAGATTATATCAATTAAGTTTGAGACTCAAATTCAGACATGATTTCAGAGCTGCCTTCTTAACCTTTAAATTACTTCTGATAGTTCATAGGCCCAAAATGCTAATGCTCCAAGGTAGTCTGCATAATACTGGTTTTATGGAATATTAACTGTCATTACTTAAGAAATGGATTTAAATCTTGTTTTAAATATGTTTGTGAAACATTGAGTCAAGTGAAAGAAAAGAGATTTTGAAATGTCAGACCTTCTTGATGTTTTCAGGATCTGCTTCCTTGACAATCTCTGCTTGAACTTGTTTTCCTTCTGCTTCAGGCCCCAGGTTTCTCATTCCCTGTCTACATACCTATATAGCCCCATGAGGAGTAGTAATCTTACCCATTCCCTCACTGTTGATTTGAACCTCAACATTCCATTTGATTTTAAGTTTTGTTGGCTTCTTGGGCATAGGCATCTCCTTTTCAGGCTAAGAATTTTCAAGGAGAGCTTTCTACTGCACAATTTCTAGGTACTTTATTTATTATTCAGTCCCACCCACTTGTACATAGAGACATATAATGCAATAAGAATTTTTCCTGCTCTTCTTTCCAATTATTCTCCTTTATATATTCCCAGAAGCTTCTCTCATTAGTGTTCTTTCCATTGAGATCCTTCAAAGTTTCCAAGTTTTAATCACTTCCTTCTTCATATTCCATTCGAAACTCTATAAAGTGTGCCAGTTAGTCTTTAATTAAATATGGCTTTCCCTATTTTTGTGAGCTATAGGTGATTTAAAAACCTGATAGTGGCAGTTGGAATTTTAGGAATGGATTATATAAAGTCTGGGGTCATTCAGTACTTTTCCAGTAAGAAAGACTAAAGATTTATTTAATCTTTAGAAAGTCAATATTCTTCAGAAAGACCAAACTTAGCTGTAGTGCTATATTAAAGGGCTTTGGGATAGTCCAAGAGGAAGATATAACTTTTAAAGGTCTTGTATGTAGGACTTAGAGAATTAGAATGAATCTGACTGAATATATATGTATATATAAAAAGCCTTAGCAAGGTGTGGGATCTATAGGCAATTCAAGTTTCCATATCATTTTGAGAATTGGGTGAATGCTGTCAAATGTTTCTTCATAAAACTACTCTTACCTCCATCCATATAATACATTGCTCCTTGCAGACCCTTGAAGTCCATCCACCTGTCCCTTTGGTGAAGAATGCCTGATAATGGAGGTAAGGATGATATAAGTTGTGTTGTAAGTGAATGTGAACACCATGAACACATAATTCCCTTGAAATGGTGAAATGAGGCCAGACTATATGCTACCTTGTACTAAAGGGGACAGGAAATACTGTGCTTTTCCCCATTTCTACCTGGCAATCAACATGTTTTAAGACATATTGGAGAATATGAAAGACCCAAATTAATGTTTGAGGGGTATCATTCTTAAGGTAATGCTTTAAAAAAGTAATTTGGCAAAACCATGCAAGTAGTACTGTATTTTTATGATTCTGAATCAAATGCTCAACTAATGTGAAATATTAAAAAAAAATCCTTGTTCTCTCCCATTGAGATTTTGTTCCTTATAAATATCATCAAAAGAGAATATATCTGGGTTAAATGTAAATATCACAATACTTTTCTAGTTTTGAAATTTGAAATAGCCACTTTTCTGCCATTGAAAATCACTGATTATTCAGAGCTAGTTATAAAGAGCAAAATATCTGTGTGATTGCATGGTTTCTATTACCATCGTCATAATGCTGTGCACAAAGGCTGATTACCTTCCATTTTGCACTTCTTGTTAAAACTGGGTTAATAAGAGACTTTGCAAGGATATTCTCCTCCTTCTCACATGGAGTTTTTCATAGAAATGCATATGCGATAATTAAAATTATTTTACTACTAAAGGAAGGATTAGCCTATTGTACAGTTTGTGGTGATTGACAATATCTTATCATTAATGTATTTATTGATTAAAACACTTGCTTTATATGAAGCAAATTTTGGTGTTGTGTGTATGTCTAATCCTGGTTTCTGTGAGACTTGGGTCCAACAATTTAGAGCTACATTCAACTTAAGACTGAAAGGTTTAGGGGTGTCTTGGTGGCTCAGTCAGTTAATTGTCTGCCTTCAGCTCAGGTCACGATCCCAGAGTCCTGAGATCGAGCCCCACATTGGGCTCCTGTCACAGGTGGATTCTGTTTCACCCTCTGCCTCTGACTTGGCTTATTCTCTCTCACTTTCTCTTTCAAATAATTAAATAAGGGCAGCCCCGGTGGCCGAGGGGTTTAGCGCCGCCTTCAGCCCGGGGTATGATCCTGGAGACCTGGAATGGAGTCCCACGTTAGGCTCACTGTATGGAGCCTGTTTCTCCCTCTGCCTGTGCCTGTGCCTCTCTCTCTCTGTGTTTCTCATGAATAAATAAATAAAATCTTAAAAAAAAAACAATTAAATAAAAATCTTTTAAAAAGTTGGATAGGTTTAAAGCTATTATTTTCTCTATATATATTATAGTGGTAATAAATTAGAACTATTTCATTTCATGTGAACTTTGTAGGGAACATACATTATTTAGGGTAGCTTTCTTTGGCTGGTAGTGACTTTCTCATTAAAAAATATAAAAAATATATATATGATTTTTTTTCAAAAACATTCAATAGGCAGAAGAAAAGAAAGAAGAAACAGCTGGTATAAGTAATACCTTTCTCAAAAGATAGAAGCAGGTTAAGGAGAAGTGTGGGCAATGGAATCAGAGTTGAATTTTTCATTTCCAATCATGAATTCATTAAGTTCCTTCCTTTAGCCATGCCATGATCCCCTTATATGCAAAACAAGTGATAAAGGATTGTTACTATGAAAACTCCCCAGCCCTAGGCCACTCTTAAGATAGTAAGATCCTCAGAATGGAAAAAGTACAGAAATGGGAGAGAGAGAAAAGAGGAAATTTTCCTGTTTAGTCAGTGTCTCATAATATATAAGAAAAGTCATTACATGCTATTGACTTTGATGGATATGCTTACACTGCTTATTGTAGGAAGTGATAGGAGGTAATTGAGAGTTAGTAAGAGGAATAAGAAGTCTGTATTTCTTTTGAAAATAGTTCTTGTTGTTATTTGACTTGTGAAATTAAAGTCATAATTGGAAGCAAATGAAATGTTTGGGCAGTTAAGAAAGTTTGAGGAATTATGACTGGATCGATATGATCTGTTGTTTGAGTCGGTTTGGGCTTCTGTAACAGAATACCACAGACTCGGTGGTTTAAACAACAAACACATCTCACAGTTCTGGAGGCTGGGCATCTGAGATGAAGACGCCAGCAGATTTGGTGCCTGCTAGGAACACTCTCCCTGGTTTGCACATGTCTGCCTGTTTGCTATGTCATTTCATGGCAAGAAGAACAAGGGCTCTGGCTCTTCTTCTTATAAAGGGCACCAATCTCACCATGGGAGCTCCATCCTCATAAGCTCATCTAAACTTAAATACCCATGACCTCCCAATACCATTACTTTAGGGCTTAGGGATGCCACATATTAATTGGGGGAAGAGACAAAAAATTCATAGCATCTGTTAATTCTACTTCTCAGTTATTCATGGAATGCTTACCTATGGAAACCTGCAAAGCACTAATTGCTCACCTGGTGGCAGCTACCTGCAGGTATAACATTAATCTTTTTAGAGATCTCCAAATATGTTTTTTCTGTGGCATCTTCGATTTCAACTATTCAACCCTGCAATAATGAACTAGAGTCTTATTGAGTAATTTGGCTTTTGAGGGTGGGGGCAGAAATGTCATTATTCACTACAAAAGCCTAGTAGTCTTAGGTACATATTCAAGTGACATAGACTATAATCTAAATCTTTATTTCATTTTTTCTGGGGGCATAGAGACCTAGAATTTTTATGGTATTCTACACCATGTGAAGAAGAAGAGGGAGAAGAGAGACAATATATTCTTGAAATGGTAATGAATGATGAAAGTATTCCATCTGTAAAGGTATGAGAAAGTTTTTCAGAATTAACTATCCATTCAATATGTCAATAGACTTAAAAATGTTTGTTTATTAACTCAATCAATATACATGTATGACTCCATCGTAAGGAGATAATCTGAAACACCTAATAAATTTTACCTTTAGATATTCATAGCAGCACTATTTATAAAAAAAACAACACATAAAGATGTACAACAGCAACATAAAGATATAACTGTAGGTAAATGAATGTGTTAGAGTTTGCAGATATTTGATGTAAATATGTGCATAATGTGCATAATCATAATGATACAAATCATGACCTGAAAAAATGGGGAAAATGATTACAAAATAACATTAGGTGAAAACAAAAGAGTTGCAAAGTTGTGCAAATAGTGTCATTACCAAATGCAAACTCTGGCACAGAGAAGAGCAATGGAAAGGTGTGCACCTTCATGTTGGCACCAGTCATATTTGGGAGGTAGGATGACAGAGGATTTGGCTGGTGAGACTTCTTTCTAATTTTCTGCATCTCCCACATTTTCTATGACAACATTCATTTCAAGACTCTCCGGTTCTCAGGTAGCAAAGGAAGCCAATTTTAAACTCCAACCCCTCCGTGCAGTTTCCCTCCCAGCCTCCGAATCTTCACTCACATCCCCCTTAAGCAGCTTAGCATGGAAAGCTAGGCCGGGCAGCTCTTTCCCACCACCAGCATCCTTTCTCAGCAGTGCCTGCCCCCTCCCCCCCACCTCATCTGGGAGCTGAGAGGAATCACATTAGAATCCCCCTTTCCCTGAGCTTGTGCCCTCCTCCCCAGAGCCCCAGCAGTGCCTTTCTTCTCTTCTTTCTTGATTTCCCTTCTGAATCTTCCCTACATTCTCATTCCAAGGCCAGATGGCTGATTTTCTGAAGCATTCACATTTCTCCTCTGCTGACTTATAACTGTTGAAAACCCATCATCCGCACCTCCCTGGTAACCAGGTTTCTGCCACAGCAGGCTGCCTGGTGGGATTTGGCAAGTGAGCAGAGGGTGGGGAAAGAGAAACTGTCCAAAGGGAAATCGGCCAATATACTAGTTGCTCATCGGCTTTACTTCATTCATTTGGAACACTTGGAAAGCATAGGGAGTGCTTAATGAGGACCCATTAAAGGGAAAGCTGCGTTGTTTAAAGAGCCATCAGTTCTGCTAAGCCTGGTTCAGCAATTCAAAAGTTGATAAGCAGCTTTTTAGTTTTTGCCTCAAAAATAGATATCGCTTATGTTAAAATAAATAAGTATATAGAGAGGTACTCCTGGATGGTCCCATGGCTGAGCGTCTGCCTTTGGCTCAGGGTGTGATGGAGGAATCCAGGAATGGAGACCCATATTGGGGGCCTTGCATGGAGCCTGCTTCTCCTGTCTTTGCCTCTCTCTCTGCCTCTCTCTGGGTCTTTCATGAATAAATAAATAAAATCTTTATAAATAAATAAATAAATAACCTATAGATAAAAAGCTTCAGAGACTTTTATTTCACATGGGCTTGGGCAGAGTTGTAGCTGCTAATTTGCTTTGACTACTGGTGAAGCTGGAAAATGTGAAAAGAAATATCAAGTCCTTCAGAGCAAAGGAGAATGAAAACTGCATCATGCATCTGGTTTGGTTTCAAAATATCCAAAAATAAATTGAACCTGCTCTGGGCAAGTCACTGTTCAAAGAATGGTGAATGACAAAAGTGGATAAATACAGGATCTATATCCTCAAAAATATTACAACAGGAGAAAAATATATATGGCAAGTTAAATAAAATCATTCTATTAAAGGAAATGTAACTGTACATACCAAATATTTTCCACAAAGGCTGGCAGAGTAGCAACTCAACAAATTCCCTTTCCCCTACCCACTATGTGTCCCAGGGTTCCACTTAGAATGTTTTTCCCTTCAATTAAGTAGTCCTAACAATAAGAAAAATTCACTATTTCTTAAAACAAGAAATCTGGAAGGAAAGCAATTCTTTATATGGTATATCAGTCAGCATCCAGATCGGAAAATACAAATCACTCTAGATTTTTCAAGCAGAAAGACTTTACTGTAAGAAATTGGTCACAAAGGCATCAGAAGGACTAGAGAAGCAGAAGGGTGACCTCTTGGGTGTTACTGCAGAGGAAGCTGCCTGAATGCCACGACTGCTGTTGGACCGTAGTCACTACTGCCAAGTCAAGAGTCAGGAGCTTGTGACCACCTTGAATGTTGCTGGAATCTCTAGCCACTTAGTTTGCCTGCTGTTGTTTGTATAAAAAGCAATATTTGCCTGCAGCCTCCCACTGCTCTAATACTAAAACCAGAAGCAGAAAGAATGATTTCTGTCTTCCTTTTTCCATCCAGTCTCTTCAAATGCCTTGCCATTGACAGAAGCTACCAAAAACCAGCTGGTGAAGGAGGCTGGGAAATACTGTTTCCAGGTGCTTTTCTTCCAGGTTAAAGAGAACAGCTCAGAAAAATTGGAATGGGGTTAAGTAACAGAAAGAATCTGTTACAGTAGGATAATTCAGCAGTTCAATAACATTATGAAGGTCAAATGTCCTTTTGTCTTTCCTCTCTCCATCCTCAGAGATAAATGGCTTTTCCCCTAGGCTGGATTCCTTAAACACTTGAATGTTGAAGACAATATTCAATGACAGAAAAAGGAAATGTCCTTTTCTTGTGTGTGTGTGTGTGTTTTGTCTTGTGTTCTTTTTAAAAGAGTGAAATAAACTCCCAGCTGACTTGTTCACCCATGTGATGGGTCAGAAAATGTAATATAATCTTTCTTAAACAAATTACCAACAAGGGTTAAAAAAATGAATGCTATACTTATCTAATAAATAACAATTATATGGCTTCATATTATCTTGTGATAAAAAATTAATTCAGTAAATATAAACTTTTGAAATATGCTACAAAATGTTTGTAATCCTGTTTTGCATTTCTTCATTTTTTTATTATTATACATTGGTATTATGTCATCATATACTTAAAAAGCAGAAGTGGTTTGGACTCTCTCAATTCTGAGAGGCTCTGTGGGGAGGATGGACCAGCCCAGGGAGACTTCATGGAAAAACAAGACAGTTGGGCATTTCCCAAGCTACTTTGGCCAATAATATGATTTAACCAGTAGAAATAGAATAACTCTACCAGTAGAAAACCAACCAGGCCAAATGAGTCTCTGGAAATCATGAAATACCCTTAATGATTTGGTTGCTCACCCTGAGTTCTGGCGTCATTTTGGCAAAATGAACAAGAAGAAATCACAGAGTGAGCTCTTTCATGCCAATAATGAATGCAATGGAAATTGACTTCTTTCCATTCCAGCTGTAGAAGCAGGAGTAGGTTTTGCTGCCAACAAAAAGCTCCATCACAGTTTAGAGTTGAAGTACTGGTCAAATCAAAGGGCAGGGAGCAGCATTTAGTGCAGATATGACATGTCAAATTGCCAATCTCATGCCCAAAGCTTTACTCCCTGTGTCATAAACACCTCCTTGGAGATTGTTTATCTTCTTCCAGCCCTTCGATTAATGAACTATCCATCAACACTCAGTAATATTAATAACCATCATCTGTACATTAATTTGTAAAGTGCTTTTCCTTTTACATGGTCTTATTTAATCCCTACAGCTACTCAGTGAGCTGGCTTTTTACCTAGGCAGAAATCAAATTCAGAGATGTAACTTGGATGATGTATATAAACTTGTGAGAATGAGAGTTGAGGGCAATAAAAATCCAACATTGGATGGAATTGGGTAAGATACACTTCTAGCCCTGAGGGAATTTATTTTGTAGCTGGGAAAATGAAGAATGCAGATAAAGAGCATCCAGCAAGTTGTTAAATGTGCTGAACGAGCTGTACATAAGAAAAGTACCATGCAGGTAAGGGAAAGAAATGTTCACCATTTGTTGGGGTGGTCTACTGTAATCTAAAATAAACCTTAAGTATCCCAGTAATTAAATTTGGATATTCTTTTTAGTGATCACCATGAAGGATAATTAAGGGAACTCATAGTAATTTAATAACTCAAAGAGGATATAAAAACAACCATGTAACAAATGCCATAAAAACACAGACATTCAGAACCTAACTTTTGGAATCTTTCATCTTTTGAACTGCTATGACCTTCTTTCTCATACATGCCACACACTATGGTGAATATTCGTATTTCTAGGAACTGACTCCATGAACAATTAAAGGAGGATGATTTCCACTTTTACCAAAATCAGCCTATAGTTTATTACTGAAGTTATAAGGCTTTCCTATGTAAAATGAGCCTGTACGTGATCTCTTCCTTCCAGCCTCAACTCCTACATTTTTTATTTTATTTTTGGAATTATCTGTATAAAATAGAGTATCAGACTGATTATTCAAGCTTGTTTCAGTCACTGATAATTAGGTAATGAGGAGACAGAAGTCCTTGACCGTAACAAAATCTGATAAGACTATTCCAAAAATGCTCTTGGAATGCTGAAGAACTGAAAGTGCAGTAGCTAACTGAACTCAAATTTACCTCAAGTATTTAGTGCTTTGGGGAAACCCCCAACTTGCTTCTGGAAGCTCTGTTCCCTTAAGATGTCTTTCTGAATGTCTTCTACATCAGCTTATGCAACCAAGACCCCATGTACTGCACCATCTTTTGTTCTGAAGGCATTTATCTGCAATTCTGAGAGTTCTTAGCATGCATGTAGCTTTAAGAGTAAGACTTTATCAGCAGTATCAATGGAGTAGATAAATGATGGAAGAAATTTGAATAAAAATGCTTGTTATGTATACAATAGTCTTCAGCAATAGGTTCATAAACCTACAAAGGTGCTCCGATTATTATTGGAAGACACAGGTCTTCTAAATTCTTCTAAATTGTGTTTTTTTGAAGATTTATTTGGAGAGAGAGAAACAGAGAATGAATGCAAGCAAGGGAAGGGGCAGAGGGAAAGGGAAAAAGAGAATCTCAAGCAGAGTCCCTGCTGAGTATAGAGCCTCATACCAGGGCTCAGTCTCACCACACTGAGATCTTGACCTGAGCTGAAATCAAGAGTCAGACACTCAAATGGCTGAGCCATCTAGGTGCCCCCAAAATGTGTGTTTTTAAAATACTTATGTATTTATGTATTTATTTAAGTATTTAAGTATTTATTTATTTATTTATTTATTTATTTATTTATTTATGAGAGACGCATATAGAGAGGCAGAGACATAGGCAGAGGGAGAAGCAGGCTCCTGCCAAGGAGCCCAATGTGGGACTTGATCCCAGATTTCGGGATCACGCTCTGAGCTGAAGGCAGACACTCAACTGCTGAGCAACCCAGGCATTCCATGTTTGTTTGTTTGTTTAAATTTAAGTAACAACAATAATCCTATTGATTAAAAAAAAAAAAAAAAACTCAAGGTTTTTATTGCAGGATTGGTCCCGATGTATGTAGGCACCTTAAGCTCTACTTAAATATTGTGGATTTGTGCTTCCAAAATAGCAAACTCAGGAAGGATGGTAATTTCTTTTCTTTGCATATTTTCAATTTGAATAAGAGAAGAAAAATCTCAACTTAAACCTCAATTTGAGCAGAATTAACCCTCAAGATATTCCTTTTAAGAGTCTCAGGTAAATCAGTTGACACTGGACTTTTCCTGGTATTTAGATATATAAACCATGAGAACCTTTTGTTGTTGGTACCCTGAGGTTAAGCCCACCAGATGGCCTATGACTTATTTCAAAGATTTCTGTACTATTTACAAAGTAAAATGGAAAAAGTACAGAACAACTGCATTAGCCAAAAGCTTATACTATCAATGTTGCTTGTATACATTTCAGTATTTCTTATTATTTAAATTTGATTTTAGGATGGAAGGAAGGAGGCTAGCAGGGACAGCAGGAGGATGATTGCACACACAAAAAAATGCCAGGCCAAAAAAGTCTGAGAGTCTTTCTCAGTAGGAGGCAGTGGTCAGTCTCCCAGTGCCACAGAGTAGGTTTGATGAAGGACAATTAGACATGTGTGTAAAGAGGCCAAGGACTGGTTGAAGCTTCCAATTCTCATCATGGATTCCATTTCTCTTTCAGCTAATTCACTCAATCCACTACTTGTGTACAGAATCTGTGGCTTAAGGGAAGCAATAGGATCTTGATGTTCAAAATTCACAGTGAAAATCAGGGACTGCAGAATCTATTACCTCTTCCTTATACACTATAGTTATCTGGAGTCAGTATTGCAGCTGGCAAGAAATCATGAGAATGATGATAATGCTTTCACTCAATCAATAGTGTTTCTAACTCTTTTTTGTGTTTACTGGGACCCAAAAAGACAGAGAGGCTAACAGAATTTCTAACTCATCTTGGAGTTCTTTAAGGTCTTTTGCTCTCCTTATTACTAGATATTTACATTTATAGATAGGACAGGTGTTCTTCAAGTCCTTAGCCTTTCTCATTTTTTGGCCAGAATTCAATTTTGCAAAGATAATAAATGACAGTGAAATGTGGTTGCTATAATAATCACTAAACAAGCTGACTCTGGCATTTTTTAAAAAAACAAATTCTTGTGAATAGTTGTCTTATATTTGCAGGATGTCAAACAAAATGTAAGTGCTATCTTTTGTAATAAAGGATGACAGGGAAGGAAATTTAAGACACACTGCCATTAAATATGGTGTGTAAAATTGAAAACTTAGTGATGTTGTAATTCCACTCACACAAATGCTCAGCATTCCCCTGTTGGTGGATGATCTAATTAATCAGCTCTTTTGCTGCACTATATTAAGGGTGACCATTTCCCTCCAGGGTACTGGAAGTGGAGGAAAGTCTGAAGTTTCACTTTGAAGTCCCTTTTTTTCTCATATTTCCTGTTCTATGGATTCTTCTTTCATACCATCCTTTTCCACATTTGTTTCCATTTTCTTTGCTTGGAACTTCTGTTGTCCTAAATTCCTGAATTTCCACCACATCCTGGACACTGGCTTTAATTAACGGTTGGTGGTTTGTCACACAAACAGGTTTTCACTTAGAACATGATGTAGTTTAGTAGTTTTTAAGATCTCATCTCAGCCTTTGCTTCTTCAGAAAAGTCTTCCTAATCTGATCTATGTCAAAGCCCTATAGTTTATATTATGTATCTTTTTTGTATCACTTTTTTCATAATTGTAACTTTGCATTTTTCTGTATGATTCCTTGTTTAAAGACAGATTTCTGAATCAGTCTTAAATTCAATGTATGCACAAAGTGCCTGTCTATTTTTGTTTTCCACTGCATACCCAATGCCTAGCACATGGTAGGTGCTCAAGAAATATGTGTTTTGTAAATGAATAAACTGGAAAAGCCTTGCTGTGGGTAACATTTGCTAACAAGTATGCCAAGCACAGCAAGTCCAAAACTGAGATCTCCATTTTCTCTCCTCCACTCTCTTCTGTAAGCAGAGGATCTTTTTGAAACAAATCAAGTCCTACTGCTTTTTTCTCAAACCATCAAATGTTTTCCCACCTCACTCATGGTAAAAGTCCCTCTGGAGGCCTGTGTGGCCCTACACACTCTGCTCCATAATAGATATTTTGTTTTATTATGTTCTCTGCTATATCTGCAATGCAAAGAACATCTGGGACAAAGTAGATGTTTGATAAATACTTGTTGATGATTCTGTATACCCACAAATCAGAGGCTATGCCATTTAAGAAGCAGTCTATGACCCTTAAAGCAAAAACTATTCCAATTCATGAATTCCAGTGGATACATTTACCCTTTAGTTAACTCATACTGAGAGTGTTCAAAACATAACATGATGCTATAAACTTTTGTTCCAAGTCATGCTCCTAAAACACGTGTCATAATACTTGTATTGTGAAGTCAATTTTGACTTGTTAGGAAAATCATTATTGTAATTAGGATTAGCTTAAATAATCATTCAAGGGCATGCTAATGTCATAAAGCTGACTATTGTGGTTGACTGAATTTAGAATTAGAGAAGAAAAAAATCTTCTTGATAGTTTAGTCTATTTTTATGTACTAGAATAACTTCTCAAGTTGGTGGTGATTTTGTGACATATTTCAGGTAGTAGAAATCATAATACTTCAATATTTTTGGTGGGTAGTTTTCATCTGTTAAGGCATTTAGGCAATCAGTAAATCATTAAATCTATAACAGTTTTACACCAAATCATGTATCAATTGCATTACTGTCTGCCTCTTTAATCTGCTTGTGGTATTAAAATCTCACACAGAATAATTTATAATCTTAGGATAAGGGAATGTGGTTACAGCAAACTTCTGAAAGCAATTCTAAGTTTTTGGGTTTTTTTTCTGCCTATACTAACATATACAAATAAAGTGACTGTATTACATTGAGAGACTAGAGGTGGCATTTCATATCATTTAAATGAAAAATAATGGCTAATGTACAATGAATTTCCACCTGTCTTTAATCATAAGATCACTTCTTGGGATGGTTATGATGATAAAATTGAAATTAGGATGATGAAAGGGGAAGGAGAAACATGATGGCTTACTAAAGTTAGATCTCTGAATCGTTCATTCTTCCTCAAATCCATTAATTTCCATACTTCAACGGTTATCTAGGGATATTCAGAAAATTCAGGTTTGTTCTCAAGGCTGAAGAAGCTTCATCATTTTATCATTTAACATCTATTCATCCAACAAATATTTATTAAACATCTATTTTGTGCCAAACACTGTTCTAAATTCTGAATATGTGAATACTTTTATTAAATCTGTTTCAGGGATTCCTGGGTGGCTCAGCGGTTTGGCGCCTGCCTTTGGCCCAGGGCGCGATCCCGGAGACCGGGGATCGGGTCCCATGTCGGGCTCCCGGTGCATGGAGCCTGCTTCTCCCTCTGCCTGCGTCTCTGCCTCTCTCTCTCTCCTCTCTGTGCATTCTCATGAATAAATAAATAAAATCTTAAAAAAAAAAAATCTGTTTCAGTGTAGAGCCATTATATGCCCTGTAAAACTATGACTGAAGGGAAGATTTATCTCATGGAGAGACTGAAACATGCTGGAAGCAAGAAATAAGAGTTTGTTTTATTTTGATTAAGAAAAAAGAATCATAGTAAGCGAGGGATTTCCCTAAACTCAGACTTATCTGCTCCGGAAATTTGGAAGCAGAAAAAAAGGAATTTGAGAATAAGCCTTTGCTATAAATATATTTTACCACCATTAATATAATCAGAGCATTCTTGAATAAAATAAATGGTAATCCATTAAAAAAATAAGGTCCAAAATTATATATGCAAAAAAAATTTTACAGGCCATCTATTTTTTCTTTTTTTCAATTCAGGGCTTAAACTCACGACTCTGAGAATAAGACCTGAGCTGAGATGGAAAGTTGGACACTTAACTGAGTCCCTTTATAGGCCATCTTAATGATTGCTTTCCATATGATTGATTTGTTGTATATATAGCCAATCTGAGATTGGTGGTAAAATTGTTAAAATATAACAAAAACAAAACAAAAAACAATGGATTGGAAATGAGAAAATATGTTGCAATAGATTAATAAATTTACATGCTGTTGTTCAATCTTACTGAATCCAGTCCAAGAAAAGATATCCAAGGCTCCTCCTGCTTCTCATTCCCTTTATTGAAACAGTTACGGCAGGAAGTTCAGAGATGTTATACATTCAAGGGTAAGGGAGAAAGTCACTCTGAAACAAAGAATAAAATAACAAATGGAACAAAAAGCAACAAACAAACAAAAAAAGTAGAAGAAGCCCTCAAGAAAGTTTTTCAACTACTGGTGAAAGAAACTGTATGAACTCTCTAAAAACTAGAGCTCATCGAAACGTACTACATCCATATTCAACACTCAAATAAGCACATTAGAACCTCAGGCATCCTTTAAAGACCCATATGTTTGGTGCAATTGCTCTAAACGAAAATAAATTTCCAAATCCTGAGAATGTTTCTTTTCTTTTATCCCAGGAAGGAGGCTGCTCAAGCAATAAGAACCTCTTCAGAAACCCCTTCTTACCAACCTGGACCCTGCACTGTTCACCCATAGCAAATGCCACACACATGAATGGAAACTATTATACTATAGAAGACCAACTCTAAAATAATAAAAATCACTTATCCTTAAAGAGGATTAAGCATATCCTCAAAGCAGAGAACTTGAGACAGCTGAAATTCTGTACATTTATATGCACACATCTAAGCAATAACAGTTAACCAAAATACAAACTATCAAAAACACATGGCTGAGCAACCTAGGAATTTTGCTGTCAGCTATGATGCTGCAGTGGGAACCTCATATAGTATGTCACCCTGCCTTGATTCTGTTTATCCAAAGGCCTGCACTGAATAATTCCCTAGGAGAATGTCAGCGGTTTTCTTCTGGAAAAATAAGGTCATGATGTATGATTCTATGTTAGTCTTAAATTTTTAAGATTTCCCCTCCCCTGCCACACATACACATCATAATGAATTTGAATTATTCTTCAAAATAAATATCTGAGCAAGTCATATTCTATACAATGTTCCTCTCAACAACTTGTCAACCAAATGAATTACAGTGAACTGAGAAAGGAGAAGTGTAAAAATGGAGAAGGGCAGATCCAACCCATTTCCTCATTTCCTTAATCTGCAGGTTAATTGTAACCAGGGTAATACTAGCTAAACCTAAAGAAGGTCAAGTTTAGGGATGCCTGGGTGTCTCCGTGGTTAAGCATCTCCCTTTGGCTCAGGGATCAAGTCCCACATCGGGCTCCCTGCATGGATCCTGCTTCTCCCTCTGCCTGTGTCTCTGCCTCTCTCTCTGTGTCTCTCATGAATAAATAAACAAAATCTTTAAAAGAAAAAAAGAGTCAAGTTTAAATGACTGCTGTCTGGTATCTCCTTGTGGTCTATGTGCCTAGGATGTTTTTATAAGGACATTTGTTGGTTGGTTGCAGGAGGAAAGGGAAATGGGGCTTTGGCACCTGGAATGATGAAAAAGACAAGAATCCAATAGTGGACATGTTAGTGGATTGTGGGGTTTTGCATTCAGATAAACATTTGTTCTAAGGAGAGCAGAGTTTTGGCAAAAGCTGAAGAAGCCATCTTCATGAGAAAGAGACACATTTAACCCAATTAATAGCTGTAGGAAAGTGGAATCTCTTCTTTTCTGTATAGAACAGAACAGGATAGGTTCCAAAGACAGGTGCTTCCTATGGCTTCTCCTCAGCATGAGGAAAATGTGACCATTTGATTTTGTAGTAACTAAAGTGTTCAGAGCCTCAGCCTGGGTCCTCAAGCCTCAACTAGTTAAAGTGTTATTTCTGCACATTAATGAGGAGGCAGGAGTCGGCCCAGTGTACATTTGTTCCTTCCATGCACACGACCTCACCAGAAGTCTCCTGGCTGCCAGCCATGGACACAGTTCACCATGAGTCAAGCGCAAATCTCTTAACAGGTTGGCAGAAGAGCAAGCTTGCGCTGCATTTCCTGGCCTCAGAAATTTCTCCTAGTACATATTTAAGTTTCCTTGATTTATTCCCCATATGGTCCATGTGGTTAACCACAGTTTTATTTTTCTTAATAGCAGTAAAGAGAGACTCATCATGACCCTTCTTCAGGCTCATCACTCTCTTGCTCAGACCTATAATTTATTAGGTCTGTGGGGATGAATGGCTCTGCTCTTTGGTAATAGGATATGGAGCTTTTACACACTGTGAGCTGTGCTGCTTAGTGCCAGAACAACAGTTCTGGTAAGTCACTGAGGGAAATAAGAATCTGTCTTCTTTCCTGATCCACTGAACTTGCAAGGTAGGTGCCAGGCTTAGGTTAAGAAGGGGCCAAGTCTTCTTCCTTTGCATATCCTCAGAGTCACCTATAGGGCTTAAGAGAAAGGGCAGAGACATTTGAGCCAGATAGACTTGTTTTTATTTTTTTTAATTTTATTTATTTATGATAGTCACATAGAGAGAGAGAGAGAGGCAGAGACACAGGCAGAGGGAGAAGCAGGCTCCATGCACCGGGAGCCCGACGTGGGATTCGATCCCAGGTCTCCAGGATCGCACCCTGGGCCAAAGGCAGGCGCCAAACCGCTGCGCCACCCAGGGATCCCTAGACTTGTTTTTAAATTCAGGCCCATGACTCTACTGCAGAGGTTCCCAATCAGGCTCAATTTAGTCTCATAGAAGACATCTGGCCATGTCTGCAGGCATTTGTATTTGTCATGACTGGGGAGGTACTTCTGGGAACAGGTCATCCATCCCACAATGCACAGGAGGGCCTGCTTCCCCTTACCACCTTTCAAAAAAGAACTATCTAGCTTGCAGTGTCAGTAGTGCTGAGGTTAAGAAAACTCAACCTAAATGGTTGATGCTGAGCAAGTTTCTTAACCTTCTTGAAGATGAGAGATAATTATTGACCTTTTAAGGTTGTGAGAGAGATTAAAATGAAAGAAACAAGGAATATAAATGTATTAAGTACAGAACTAAGACAATTCATTTCCTCTTCTCTTTGGTATCCCAGCACCTACAAGCTACCTATTTGCCATTACCCTCTGTTCTTATCACAAGTCTGTTTCAACTTAACTTAGGCTAAGTTATGATGAGTTATCCTAAATTACTCTGCAGAAACAAAAACTCCAAATTCTCAGAGTTTATACCAAGCAAGTTTGGTCCCTCACTTCTGTCTGTTTTTTAGGGTTGCCTCCAATTCTTTCATTAGGCCCACACTTATGGAGCAGCCTGTGTCTTAGACATTACGATGTCTAGTAAAAACAAAGCAATAGAAAGCACATACCGACTTTTAAAATTTCCACACAGATGTGTCCTACTTTACTGTTTTAAATGCTTCCTACTCACCCATTGTTGAAGGATGGATTCTTACCATAGGGTTATGGGAGTGGCTGACTATATGACACCTGACGCTGGACAGATAAAATGAACAGCAATTTATTAGTCACATATCTCCGCTGCCCAAGGGAGGAGGACATGGCACATGATGCAGAGTCACATGAGAGTTGCACTCAGAGTGAGCAAGCAGGGCTATGGCAGGCTGACTCTGTTGTATCACTAGGGTGAGGTGCCCCTGGTTACCACAGTAGGATGTTATTGGCTTCTTTGAATAATTCAATAGTTGGAATTCCATAATTAATAAATTAAGTAATTCATTAGCTTGTTTGAATGATTCCTGGTAAGGAACTGAAACCTGTTACAAAAGGAGTATCCCTGGTCTCTTTGACAAGAAGGATGATTTGGCTAGCGGATCTTATTCAAGGAAACAGAGGAGGAAAGGAGCTTGTGAGTAAGCCGTCAGAGCCCTGCTGACTTTACCAGATGTGAAGACAGAAAATAATATTAAGTCTTAATTTTAGGGCTTAAACCATAATCACTTCTGCTTATATTTCTTAGCCCACAAAGGTTACATGGAAAATTGAATCAAGTGACAAAAAATAACTTAAAGATCATTTGTCATTTTAAGCCAGTAGATTCCACACTTCTATTTCTGTTCATTGACACTTTAGTTGAATGGTATCTCATCTAAACATCATCGTCTACAACAAAGATGGAATCAGAAATCAGATCCAACAGGCTGAAAGCAGGATACAGGTCTGGGCATCCCACTGTCTCCTCATCCACTGACATTTGCCCAATCCTGTGTTTTACCAATGAAAACATTAAAGACGAGAGAGCGGGTAGTGACTTAACAAGTTAAACAGTAAAGTTCACATCTTCTGGTAGGAACACATATTTCTAAGCTGGAAGTAACAAATTCCATGGTGAAAAAATACAGGGAGACAAAATGAGGCCAGTTATCCTAGGACAATGAGGGGGGCAAAGGAAGAGGAGGGATGATGGTAAAAGAGAAAAGATGGTAATAATTATGGAGATCAGAGGAAAGAAAGCAGAAAGACAGGAGGCAGCAAGGCCAATTCAGATGTTTACCATGCTGATGACTTTCAACCTCTCTGTCCAGCCAGAGCTCTGAGCTTCAGACTTGTGAATCCAACTGCCTGGCTTAACATCTGACCTGAAGCCCGCTGACATCTTGGTCTTGTTAAGTCCAAAACAGAAGTCTTAGTCCCTCACCATCCTCACCCTACTTCTCCTTAGTCTTCTCGACCTCACCGGGTTGTATCATCTACCCAGTTTCTCAAGTTAAATATATAAATGTTAGTCAGTGACTCTTTTTTTTTTTTTCCCTTCTGCTCCAGAGCCAATCCATTAGAATAGCCTATTGGCCCACCTTCTAATTATATCCAAATTTTGAGTTCTTCTCACACCACCCTGTCCTGGAACACTATAATGGGCTCTTGTTTGCTCTCTCTGCTTCTTTTTTGGTTACCACAATCCATTTTCTTCCCAGCAGCCTAAGTGACCTCTATACAACATAAATCAAATTATATCACCTCTCTGACTAAAGTTCTCTAGTAATTTTCCATCAGTTCATAGAATTAAGTCCTAACTCTATCTTGACTTACAAGGCCCCACTTTGTTGAGCCCCAGCCTACCTCTCATAGCTTATGTCCTACCACTGGCCAACTAATCCATTCTGCTGATGCATCTTCTACCATACTGACCTTCTCTAAATTCCTAGGACATATCAAGATTGTATTGCTGTATAGGCTCACACACTAGGCTTTCTTTTTTTTTTTTTTATTTTTTTTTTTATTTTATTTTTTTTTTATTTTTTTTTTTTTTTACAGTAATCAATTGTTTATTGGCTCAATAATTCATTTATTCACTCATTCATTCCATTCACATCAGTCTGATTGCAAATTTATATTTTCTATATTTTAAAGGTTGTGTAAAACTTCTAATTCTGGCAGTGAAGAAATGGGACCAGACTTACACTCTCACATTAAACAACTAGAAAAAATAGATAAAACATACAGAAAACAACATTTTTCTCAGGTATTAAACAGAGAGGACAGGACCGTGACCTTTGACTATGAAAAGAGAACTGAGATGAATCTATAATTACCTTATTTCCAGAGGCACTTTTCAGACCACAAGGAAGAAAAGGGAAACAAAGTCAGCAGTCTTGCTGAATCAAAGAGACAGAGATTAGAGTTCAGGCCAACTTGCCTAGAATCCGTGGGGTGAAGAATGTCTAAGAGAAGGAAGCTGCAAAGAGAAAGGTCTCCAGAGATGTTCAGAAGGTTCTCCATGAGTATCATACTGAATACTGATTAGCACTGAATGCCACTGGTGAGCAGTAAGCCAAACAGGTTCCTGAGTTTCTATAGGGAGGGGAACAGTTTGTGCTTGCAACAAAGTAGAAAGGCTTCTTAATATATGGAGCATGGAGCAAATTCCCAAAAGTGATATTGCTTTAGAGTGAGATCAAATTAGCTATATATTAAAAAAAAAAAAAAAAAAAAAACCTCTGAACATAACCTAGGATATCTTAAAAGTAAGGCTTGAAGAGTCAAATGATTCAGTGACTTAACTGTGTCCCAGAACACAGCCCAACAGTGTTTAAAAAACAAGACAACCACCAGAACTCAATAAAGCAAAACGCACAGTGCACAAGTACCAGGCATGTAAAGAAGCAGGAAAAGATAAACTATAATCTGAAGAAAACTCAACAGACGGACACAGAAACAACAAATACGATGCATTTAACAAACAAGATGGTAAAACTGTGATTAGTATGATATATATTTTAAGTAGAGATGAAAACACACAAATGATTAGGAGATAAAAATATAAAATAAATCCAAATTAATTATTAAAGTTAAAAAAATCCACACTGAAATATAAAATACACTATACTTTTTACATATGGCATGGGGTATAAGTTGAAGTTTGCTTTTTTATAGAGGTGTCTAATGGTTTCAGAACAATTTGCTAGAAATTCTATTCTTTCCTCTATTGAATTGAATTGTCTTTGCATCTTTATTGAAAATCAACTAGTCATATATATATTATGATATATATCATATATGTTATATATCATATATATGTGTCTGTCTCTGGACTCTATTATTCCATTTGATTTATATGTCTATTCTTTCTTAAACCCATACTTTCATGATTACTATAGATTTTAAATTTTGAAATCAGCTACTTTGAGTCCCTAATTTTGAATGATGTTTCAATCTTTATAGCATTCCAAAATTTCAATGCACAAATGCAAAAAAAAAAATGACTCGTGTGGTCAGAAAATATGGTTTCTCTCAGTTTACTAACATTCAGAAAACTCTAAGATTAAAAGATTTTCGATTAAATCTAAGATTAAGTAGAAAAAATTTATTTAAAAAAACAATTAAATTTGATCTGAGTGAGAAGATAAAAAGATATTTTATTTTTTTTTATATTTCTTTTTTTTCTTTTCTTTTTTTTTTTTTTTATTGGTGTTCAATTTACTAACATACAGAATAACACCCAGTGCCCGTCACCCATTCACTCCCACCCCCCGCCCTCCTCCCCTTCTACCACCCCTAGTTCGTTTCCCAGAGTTAGCAGTCTTTACCTTCTGTCTCCCTTTCTGATATTTCCCACACATTTCTTCTCCCTTCCCTTATTTTCCCTTTCACTATTATTTATATTCCCCAAATGAATGAGAACATATAATGTTTGTCCTTCTCCGACTGACTTACTTCACTCAGCATAATACCCTCCAGTTCCATCCACGTTGAAGCAAATGGTGGGTATTTGTCATTTCTAATAGCCGAGTAATATTCCATTGTATACATAAACCACATCTTCTTTATCCATTCATCTTTCGTTGGACACCGAGGCTCCTTCCACAGTTTGGCTATCGTGGCCATTGCTGCTAGAAACATCGGGGTGCAGGTGTCCCGGCGTTTCATTGCATTTGTATCTTTGGGGTAAATCCCCAACAGTGCAATTGCTGGGTCGTAGGGCAGGTATATTTTTAACTGTTTGAGGAACCTCCACACAGTTTTCCAGAGTGGCTGCACCAGTTCACATTCCCACCAACAGTGTAAGAGGGTTCCCTTTTCTCCGCATCCTCTCCAACATTTGTTGTTTCCTGCCTTGTTAATTTTCCCCATTCTCACTGGTGTGAGGTGGTATCTCATTGTAGTTTTGATTTGTATTTCCCTGATGGCAAGTGATGCAGAGCATTTTCTCATGTGCATGTTGGCCATGTCTATGTCTTCCTCTGTGAGATTTCTGTTCATGTCTTTGCCCATTTCATGATTGGATTGTTTGTTTCTTTGGTGTTGAGTTTAATAAGTTCTTTATAGATCTTGGAAACTAGCCCTTTATCTGATATGTCATTTGCAAATATCTTCTCCCATTCTGTAGGTTGTCTTTGAGTTTTGTTGACTGTATCCTTTGCTGTGCAAAAGCTTCTTATCTTGATGAAGTCCCAATAGTTCATTTTTGCTTTTGTTTCTTTTGCCTTCGTGGATGTATCTTGCAAGAAGTTACTATGGCCGAGTTCAAAAAGGGTGTTGCCTGTGTTCTTCTCTAGGATTTTGATGGAATCTTGTCTCACATTTAGATCTTTCATCCATTTTGAGTTTATCTTTGTGTATGGTGAAAGAGAGTGGTCTAGTTCATTCTTCTGCATGTGGATGTCCAATTTTCCCAGCACCATTTATTGAAGAGACTGTCTTTCTTCCAATGGATAGTCTTTCCTCCTTTATCGAATATTAGTTGCCCATAAAGTTCAGGGTCCACTTCTGGATTCTCTATTCTGTTCCACTGATCTATGTGTCTGTTTTTGTGCCAGTACCACACTGTCTTGATGACCACAGCTTTGTAGTACAACCTGAAATCTGGCATTGTGATGCCCCCAGATATGGTTTTCTTTTTTAAAATTCCCCTGGCTATTCGGGGTCTTTTCTGATTCCACACAAATCTTAAAATAATTTGTTCTAACTCTCTGAAGAAAGTCCATGGTATTTTGATAGGGATTGCATTAAACGTGTATATTGCCCTGGGTAACATTGACATTTTCACAATATTAATTCTGCCAATCCATGAGCATGGAATATTTTTCCATCTCTTTGTGTCTTCCTCAATTTGTTTCAGAAGTGTTCTATAGTTTTGAGGGTATAGATCCTTTACATCTTTGGTTAGGTTTATTCCTAGGTATCTTATGCTTTTGGGTGCAATTGTAAATGGGATTGACTCCTTAATTTCTCTTTCTTCAGTCTCATTGTTAGTGTATAGAAATGCCACTGACTTCTGGGCATTGATTTTGTATCCTGCCACGCTACCGAATTGCTGTATGAGTTCTAGCAATCTTGGGGTGGAGACTTTTGGGTTTTCTATGTAGAGTATCATGTCATCGGCGAAGAGGGAGAGTTTGACTTCTTCTTTGCCAATTTGAATGCCTTTAATGTCTTTTTGTTGTCTGATTGCTGAGGCTAGGACTTCCAGTACTATGTTGAATAGCAGTGGTGAGAGTGGACATCCCTGTCTTGTTCCTGATCTTAGGGGAAAGGCTCCCAGTGCTTCCCCATTGAGAATGATATTTGCTGTGGGCTTTTCATAGATGGCTTTTAAGATGTCGAGGAATGTTCCCTCTATCCCTACACTCTGAAGAGTTTTGATCAGGAATGGATGCTGTATTTTGTCAAATGCTTTCTCTGCATCCAATGAGAGGATCATATGGTTCTTGGTTTTTCTCTTGCTGATATGATGAATCACATTGATTGTTTTACGGGTGTTGAACCAGCCTTGTGTCCCAGGGATAAATCCTACTTGGTCATGGTGAATAATTTTCTTAATGTACTGTTGGATCCTATTGGCCAGTATCTTGTTGAGAATTTTTGCATCCATGTTCATCAGGGATATTGGTCTGTAATTCTCCTTTTTGGCGGGGTCTTTGTCTGGCTTTGGAATTAAGGTGATGCTGGCTTCATAGAACGAATTTGGAAGTACTCCATCTCTTTCTATCTTTCCAAACAGCTTTAGGAGAATAGGTATGATTTCTTCTTTAAACGTTTGATAAAATTCTCCTGGGAAGCCATCTGGCCCTGGACTCTTGTGTCTTGGGAGGTTTTTGATGACTGCTTCAATTTCCTCCCTGGTTATTGGCCTGTTCAGGTTTTCTATTTCTTCCTGTTCCAGTTTTGGTAGTTTGTGGCTTTCCAGGAATGCGTCCTTTTCTTCTAGATTGCCTAATTTATTGGTCAAAAACCCAGTCAGGTTGATTTGCATCATTTTGGAGTCTGGATTCTTCACTTCCAGCTGGTTGAATATAAACTCAATCACAACATCATCTTCAAACCCAAGGATTTCCGTTACTCGTTTTGTTATCCAAGGCTTTATAACCTCCAAATTTACTTTGCTCATGTCCACCTTTTTTTCTAGGCATTCTGCAAATTTCAGCTGCTTCAGTAGCTTCTTCTGTTTGTTGCTGAACCGATTATCCTGTTCTGCACTTGTTCCGCGGAAGAATCCCGCGTCCATCTTGCTGCCTCGCTCGGAGATCGCTCCCTATCCCCACACACTAGGCTTTCATGAGATCTTACCCTTCTTATCCTTCCCATCATCCACTCATTCAACTAATGTTTATTCCAGTTTTAAAAACTATAGCAGGTACTGTTTTCTTATCTGAAATGTCTCTTCCTCAAAAAGGCCTTCTTTGAATCTTGCCATCACTTCAATCATTTTTATCTCCTCATTTTGCTTTATTACTATTATTAATATTGTTATTATTATTATGGCATTTATCACCACATAAAATTATATTCCTTTTTTTTTTTTTTTACTTTTTCTTTTATCAACTGTAAAATATGTTGTAGGAGCATAAAATAATCCATTGTTGAGCAACTCACAATGGGGGAAGAGAGGAATTTCAATATTTAAATTATGCTTAAATATGCCACTATAACCAGATAAAAAGTGTATGTTTGGTGTGTCACAAAATGATAGAAGTATTGTGGATTAAGAAGTGGGGGGTAGCAATCAATTTACTGAGCTAGGTAACATTACTTGCCATAGTTTACATCCTACATGAGCAATAAAAGGGATAAACTAATCAAAATATAAGGAAATATAAAAACATTGAGGTAATTCTCAACATCCTCGGATCAGAAGCTGAAAAAGAGTGGTTTACTTCATTCATCCTCAGACCTAGCTGTAAATCAAAATTTTTTTTTTTTTTTTTTTTTTTGTAAATCAAAATCTTTTGAGGATGATTTTTACACATGCAGATTCATTAGCCATACCTCTTGAAATTCTGAATCTCTAGGGCTGTGATGGAGCCTAGGAATCTAAATGTTTTATCAAACTTCTCCACGGAGTTCTGATGATCAGCCTCATTTGGAAAACTTTGGACAAGTTACTTACTTGTATTATGTTTTTCTAGACTAACCAAGCATTTGAATAAACGTGCTAAATGGATTGCTTTGAGTTTGAGCTTGGACAATACTGATCTGGAACTTCATTTTTTTTCCCCATAGCAATATAAGGAACCTTAAATTCAGAGCTATAGAGAATCTCTAGGTTATGTTAGATCCATGGAGGCAAAGTGAAATCCTTGGTTATTCCTCTTGTAAATATTGGTCTTTTCCAGAATAGTTTTATAAGCAAAAAATAAGCACAAAGCAGCAGCTTCCAATGATTGAAGCTGCTCCACTACTGAAATAGTGAATTGTGGAAAGCTGCACACTAACACCCATCTTCCTATTTCCCATCACAGAAAACTGACCCCTTAGGTAAACCCTGTCCTTGATCAGCATCCACAAACTTTGAAACACCAGTTCATTTGATGATATTCTGAGATGTGTCAGCAACAGTTACTGTGATTAAATACATTTAATGAGTCGTATCCCCAGGAAACGAAATAGGACAAGGCGAAAGATTTATGCGATCTGAAGAGAAACCAGAGTATTAGGACAAAATTCTCATACGATATTCCTTTTCTAACTGGGATTTTATTCTCCTTTGGAAGGGGATAAAAATGCAAAATAAAATTCCCTAGCCTATAGCATGCTAGCTTTTGTTGTCCTGGACTTTTTCATGCCCCAGTGACACTTGCTGATTATATTTACAGGGCACAAGTGATTTTGAACTCACAGTACATTTGGGAAGTAAACCTAATGGGCATGCAAACAGCTAATTGCAGTGTCAGGGAAATTAACTCAGTACATTTCCAATCTTAAAACTCAAGTTTTCTCAACAAAGGATTGGCACAGTAGTAGAAGAATTTGAGTCTTACGGAACTTGGATGAAAAGTTTATATTACCACAAGATGGAAAGAAATATTTTTTCTTAAGTTACCTAGATATTTTATTTAAAGCCAGATTATTCCCAATTCTAAATCTGTACTATAGATCCAGATTACAGGGATGCCTGGATGGCTCAGCAATTGAGCATCTGCCTTCCGCCCACGGCGTGATCCTGGAGTCCCAGAATCGAGTCCCACATTGGGCTTCCTGCAGAGCCTGTTTCCCTCTCTGCCCATGTCTCTGCCTCTCTGTCTCTCTCTGTGTCTCTCATGAATAAATAAATAAAATCTTAAAAAAATAAAAAAAAAATCCAGATTACAGTTGTGGTCTAGGTGCCATGGTGGGGAGTAGGATGCAGAAGTTTAATTGCAATGAGTCCTCCTTGGCAATATATTGTCTTAAGCTATCAGCAAAAGCTGACCAGTTGAACAAGTTTGCATAGACCTGCTAGTCTATCTGAAATGCAAATGCTGCCAGTCTGCTCTTCTATGAATTAATTTTAGGTGGGAAGAAGTACTGCTAGAAGCTGGAAGCTCTTCTGCTTCTAATATATGCAAATACTTTAAAACTCATTCCTCAGTTCAGAAGGCTGCAAATGAAAACCATCCCTGTAATTCTTCACTCTAGTCTTAGGCATGGAACAATGGGAACTGTTTTTCCCTCATAGTTCTACATTCCTCTTTGGAATTTCATCACTCACCTCACCAAGATTCTTTAGGACAAAAATAAGCTTCCCAAAGAAAATTCCACTGGCTTCATCCCGCGTTTGCTTTTGATACATCAAAAAATGAAACACATTTGTATGCTGCTATACAATTAATAAAAGGCCCAGTAGAAAAACTGACAGAAAATCTAAATAAATACATGAAATAACAAAAGACATCCTTTCATAGAATAAACACAAACGAGCTGTCAATAGGAGAGTATTAGAAATGACAGAATAATCTCAGGCAAAATAAAGCCCCTTAGCTACTATATCAATTATTGGGAAATGAGATAGAAGAAATGGAATAGAACAGGCTGAAAAATAACTATAATACAAGGTGGCAAATGCCATAAAAAGATGGCAAGAGAGTACTGGAGGTGTTTAGAGACAAAAAAGCCCCCATTCTTGCCTTGGAAGTTTACTGAAAGAGGTAACATTTAAGATAAACTTTGAGCAGTACATAAGACTTGGCTATGTGGAGTTGAGGGTGGGTAAGAATGATTCAAGCTAAGGCATAGCATAATCAAAGGCATTAAATGAAGTAAATGGAGAGAGTATATAAAGAATAGTAAATAACAATAGTCCCTTTGTTTTGTTTTTGTTTTTGTTCTTAGAGAATAAAGATCGACTTGACACTAGAGTAAACCTTGGAGTTTGGGGCCACAGGAGTCAGCCTGTAGCCTGACCCCATGGAGGCCAGCCTGGAGACTGAGGCTACAGGGGCTGTCCTGGAACTCAGATAGACCAAAAACCTGGGTCCTTGTAAGCCAGTCTAGGTCTAGGTCCAAGGGGTACTGGCCTGCCAGTTGGGTGGACCAGGACCCAATGTTCATGGGAGTCTCCTGGGGCTGTGGGACCTCATGCGGGTGTGATGCTGAGGTCTGTGGTGAAGGGGGTTGCTTATTCTACGGTCCTTTCCCCATGGAAAGGACATTTTTTCTCTCCCTTGGCATACCTGGCCTTGAGGGAAGGGTGGTGGAGATAACATGAAACTTTCTTTCCTATCTTCCTTATTATTTCTTTTCTTATTTCTATCCTTCTCTCAGGTGCTATAATCCTCACCTGGAATCCTTGGTGCTTGAGAAGCATGTTTGTTTTCTTTCTTTCTTTCTTTCTTTCTTTCTTTCTTTCTTTCTTTCTTTCTTTCTTTCTTTCTCTTTCTTTCTTTCTTTTCTTTCTTTCTTTCTTTCTTTCTTTCTTTCTTTCTTTCTTTCTTTCTTCTCTTTCTTTCTTTCACCATGTAGATAGTGGTTCAGATTGCTGATTCTGGGAGGGGATAAGTGCTAGAAATTTCTACACTGCCATCCTGCTCGTTTTTAATTTTGAAGGAGACTGATTCATCTGTTTCTCTCTCTTGTACTTTTTATGTTCTAAGAAGGCTTTGCCTTCCCCAAATTTATGAAGACCTACTCCCTGTTTTCTTCTAAGAGTTTTATAGTTTTAGATCTATGATTTATTTTGAATTAATTTGTGTGTGTGGTGAGGTCCAATTGCATTCTTTTGCATGTGGATATCCAGTTGTTCGGTGTTATTTGTTGGAAATACTATTATTTTCATTTAATAATCTTGGCAGCATTGTTGAAATCAATTGACCAAAGATAGTTTTATATTTGGACTCTCAATTCTATTCAATTGATCTATATGTCTATCTTTATGCTAATGTCACCATGTCTTGATTACTGTAGCTTTGCAGTACATTTTAAAATTGAGAAGTATGATTCCTCCTACTCAGTTCATTTTTTTTAAAGATTTTATTTATTCATGAGAGAGACAGAGAGGCAGAAACACAGGCAGAGGAAGAAGCAGGCTCCATGCAGGGAGCCCAATGTAGGACTCGACCCCAGAACTCCAGGATCATGCCCTGGGCTGAAGGCAGGCGATAAACCGCTGAGCCACCCAGGGATCCCTCTGTTCATTTTTAAGATTGCTTGGCTATTCTTGGTCCCTTAAATTTTTACATACATTTAGGATCAGCTTGCTAATTTCCATAAAAAGTCCAACTGAGATTTTGATAAGGATAAGACTGAAACTATAGATAAAATTGGGGAGTATTTCTCTTAATATTAAATCTTCTAATCCATGAACATGAGATATCTTTCCATTTATTTCAACTTCTTTCATTTTATTCAACAATGTTGGCTAATTTTCAGAGTTCAGATTTTGTGCTTTCATATTTTGTGCTTTTATGCATTATAAATGAAATTATTTTCTTAGTTTTACTTTCAAGTTGTATTACTATTATATAGAAATACAATTGGTTTTTGTACATTGCTCTTGTATTGTGCAACCTTGCTGAACTTGTTTATTTGTTCTAATAGTTTTTTAGTGGATTCCTTAGGATTTTCTATCCACAAAATTATGTTATCTGTGTATAGAGATAGTCTTGCTTTATTTCCAATCTGGATGCTTTTTATATATTTTTCATGCCTTATTGCCCTGAACTTGCAGTAAAATATTTAACAGATGTGGCAACAATGTCATGTTTGTGATCTTAGGGGGAAAACATTAATTTTCTTACCATTAAATGTGATGTTAATAGTGTGTTTTTTTTTTTTTCATAGATGCCCTTTATTAGGTTGAGGAAATTCTACCACATATTATTTTTATAACAAAAATTATTTGAAAAAGAAGTATACAAATGAATAAATACTTGATAAATAGAATTGAATTTCATGGCTTCACTGTCAGAGCAGATCTTGGGTATGATATCAAACTTGACCTAAAATAAATTTTTTAAAAAAGGAACCAGTTGAATTCATAGTCTTTTGAGAAAGAAGGTTGAAAATTTTAAGGCTTTCACTTCACCCAATTTTTTATGTTTCTTTCTAACCAGCCCATTACCTCTTTTATTCCTCTGTTACCCTGATCTTCATTCTGGCTATAATAATTTTTAATGATATAATCTTGTCTCTAATGATGACTCTAATGCTAATGCCCAGCACTTTCCTCTACATCATTCATTATCGAAGTCTGATAAGCTCCAGGTGAAGAAACAAGGCAATTTCTTTTGAAAGGAGTATTAGCTATTAATGAGGCTTAACCATTTCGGGAAATGATGAAGACTTGATCAAATAAAAATCCCAAGGAGACTATCCTCCAATAGTTTCTTGCATCTCCTACTAACAATGCAAGTTCAATTAATAGAAAAGTTACACTGGTAGACAACATTGAAACAGCAGACAGCTCATTTTAGATGAATCCTATTGTTAAAAATACATCTACTTTTATAATGGGTGGGAGGTTGGAGAGCTGCTGCATCACAAAATTGTTTAAGGTCAATTGGCTTACCTGTCTATCTATCCACACACATATATATACAATATACACAATATAATATATATACATATATATTCCATATATATTTTCCAAATACATATATATATATTTGCCAAATACATATATTTACCAAATATATATGTATACATATACTTACATATGTATATATATGCATATTTGCCCTCTTGACCCTCTAGGCCCTGAAGCTCATAATTTCTTCCATATTTCCAATTTATCTGGCCTACTCAATAAAAAGAAACCATCATTTTTTTGTACTTCAAATTCTATTTGAAATATTTTGCAAGTTTCACTGGGATGCACTGAAAGAGAGATCCTGAATGAAATGCTTTGGCAATGGGAGATTGGAATGAACAGGGGATGTCTATCTTTTTAGTATCAAATTGTTTTGTCTTCTTCCTAAATTAAATATAGAGCTTTATGAGAGAGTTCTACTAAATCATAAAATATGTTTTGTTACTTTTTGGATTGTTAATTAAATTCAGAGTGAACCTGTAGATGAATTTCAGTGAATTACATTTGAAGTCTGGATTAGTGAAATAGAAATCATGATTGTCATGACGGACATTTTAGCAGATAACAAATTTCACCTTTTTATTTTGTTCTAGCCAAGATTAGCAATGATACCTAGTCAAATAACTTATTTCCAAGTAAGACTCATGTAACATTCTAATATTAGGTTATAAAAAAAAAGAATATAGTTTTGGAAAATTGGGATTTTCTCCCTGAATAACAACAAAAAGCTCTCTCTCTCTCTTTTTTTTTTTTTTTTGGTAAACGTCTAGAAAATCCCGAAACAATGTCATAGTTAGCTAAGAAAAAGTAAGTAGATTTTTGAACATAAATATGCAAGAGTTGAAGGGGTAGCAATCCTAATTTATATTTGATATATGTATATGCAGCTGTGGTTCTACAGTATATGCAGGCCTTAGCAACAAAGTAAAGAAGGCTGCTTTCAAGGTGGATTAGATTTTTTTTTTTTTTTTTAATGTAAGAACAGGGATTCCTAAGCAAGTGATCCTTGGATAAGATTTAAAGAGCTTATGAAATTAGACAATAAAATCAGTATATTATTTCACCAATTATAACTAACATTTTATTCAGTTATGAATTGAAGGTAGTAATCCTCAGAAGCAGTAACAAAATCTGTGACCATGATGAAATAGGAAATGCAGATTTTTTTAATAGCACTTTATGTTTGCAGATATCTTGAAATATTTTTATTTACTACTTTGAAATTATAGCAACAATGTGACTTGGCAATAAATCTTTCATGTAAAATAATGATGAAGAAGCATATGCAATATATACTACAAATTTAGCTTTTTAAACATATTTTGATAACTACTGCAATTTAATATTTGTAATTACATGTTTTATTTAAATCAATGTAAAAATATTTATCTGGAGGTGGTCTGTTGGTATTACCAGACTGCCCAGGGGCCCCATAGAATGTGCATAATAACTTCTGATGTATAGGGAATAGGAAAAGAAGCTGTTTACATGTGCTCCTTGTCTGGACAAAAGGAATCTGCCACACACTCCACCTTAGGTCATCTAGCAAACATCTACCTGGCCTTGTTCTCTCTTTGTATCTTTCCTTTGACAGTTCCAGATGATAGTAGACAGTTAATTGAGGATCAGTTTTAAGATCTAGGGTCTGTTTTAATCAGAGAGATTCTCACATTAAAAAACAAACAAATGAAAAGCCCTCGAAAAACAGAAAATTAACCCCAGCTTGAACAGAAAGAAAAATGAATACCTTACATTACAAGCCTTGAGATGGAATACATTTAGAAGGGACCTGTGAAAGCTTTGTCTCTGCTTCTCTAACACTGTGGGCTCTTCCCTCTTTTCTGTGTGTGCTTCAACACAGAAAGCTGATGGCAGGAGGGCTCCAGTGATTCTGGTCGTTGTGTGCAGAAACTACGATGTCCAGGGCAAGCATAAAAGGAGGGTCTTCTATGTTTACTACTTTGAAGCAAGAAAATATTTCTGAAATCCTCTCATAATGGTTTCCTTCATGTCTCATTGGCCAGGAATCAATCATATTTCTATATCTAAAATAATCATTGACAAAGTGACTCTGATCCCCATGATTGGCTTTTGAGGGCAGAATGGATATTGTAGATTCAACCTCTAAGACCTAGTAGGTACCCATCTCACTCAATCTCTTTTTACTAGGGACTACCATTGCAATTTTAATTTCAGATGAATATAATGCAATACTTTTATGAGGGTGGCAAATAATAAAAAAAAATTAAACAGATAAATATAGAGTGCTGCAAATCTAAAATATTTATCAAATTTCCTTCCTTTGCACTCAATTCACTTAATCTTTGGGCAAATGTCTTAGTCATTAAAATCTCTAGCCGCTAGATGAGAATGACAATGTGAACCGATTGGTGACCTCATAGATATGCTCTGAAGGTGAATGTCACATTCTGAAGACAGACTGAAGTCTTCTAAAAACAATGCCAAGTCTCTCACTGTTTAACTTGGCACACAAATTTTGCTGACAGAGGAACTTCCAAAACTGGCCAAGTAAAATCTAAGGCTCATCTTGGAGTATTGTGTCAGAATTCCCAGTTTTCAACACCATGGAATTTCTCCAGTTTTCACATACTTTATGTAATTATAATAAATATCTCAGCAATTAAGGAGTAAAAAGAAGAATCCAGATTTAATTGACAAAACTGAAATGTAGGCTCCAAAGCATTTGAAATTTTTAATCTGAGAGTAAAAGCCAGGGTTTTTATGAAGTTCTGACCCACCATGGACTCTAAACCTCTTTACTCAGAAAGCAAAACTTGAATGAGAAATATAGTTTACTGTGCATAGCTATCTGCAAACTTCAATAGAAAAAGGTTAAGAGATTTGTTTTTAGGAATAAATTAGAGAAATCTCTGTCTTAAACAAACAGAAAATAGAATGGACATATGGAAAGTGCACCCTGAGGAGACTTCCCATAGAAGAGTCAGTGAAGTGGCACTAAAATGTCCCAGAGTTTTGCTTGAAGCTGGAGTAGGGATGTACATGTAGCTCAAGTGAGAGACCCTATGTTGTCTGCCATGGGAATAAACGGCAAACTTACGGAAAAGAGGTTGCACTGTCTTTTCTCTGGACTTTAGTGATGCTGAGTCCTAGGTATTAAACCTGGCTTTGGCCTTGTCTCTTGATGGTTGTGAGAGGTTACAAGCCAATTAATGCAACTCAGAAGTCCTCATCCATCTAGCTAAACTCTTCCTTAATGTTGCTCCATAGCGGGCCAATAGGAGAGCTGAGGAGAGAGGAGCTTATGTTCTGGAGATGTGTGATGGTGTTTCAGTTTCTGTGTCCTTAGTATTCTTCTCTTTGTCTCATTCTCTAAGCCCTACTTTTATCACCTGCCATTTCTCCTCAGAAAACCTCCTCACTCCCTGCCAGTTTAGGTTGGGTGATGCTTTTCCAGGCTCTCATAACACTTTCTATGCTCCTTTAACAGTGTTTGTGTGGCCTTGTTCAGAATTTATCTATTATTTGTGTATCTCTCTCATATCAGCATGTGATCTCTTCCAATCTCTGTATCCAGGTCCTAACAGAGTTCCCAGCACATTTTAAGTGCCCAAATGATGTGTAATGTAATTGAATAGGGGTTGCCAAAATAATAAAATGAAGTGACATCATTTTCCCAGGAATGTTCTTAGTGCCCCCCAACCTATTTACCTGCCTTCTTTCACTCTAAAAGGGACATCAATCAAAATGTTTTGGTAACATGCTTTAGTGTTCTGCCTTAAGCACTTGTATGGAGTTTTCGATAAGAATCAGAAAAACAAAATGAAAAATCTAATATTTCATCCCAAAATGCATCAGTAAATCCATCAGGTTATTAATATGCACCTAGCATGATAACCAGGCTTCAATATTAAATATGATTATGATTTTTATTCATTCTAAGGTCATTGGTATCAATCTCTTAATAAATCAAGTCAAATTTAGTATATATCAAAGAACATGATTAATACTAAGGAGACACTATCAACTAATAAAAGCCTCCAAATTTGGGTTTGAGAGAATCTGAGACTAAGAAAATCCAATGAGAGGAAAATTATTTGAAAGATATTTTTAACCTGATGGAAAAAAAGTAGTGAACTAAAATTATACCATCTATTACAATATTTCAAATTCAAACATTCCAGTTCCTTTTGAAAGAAAGGAACTAAAAATGCAACCATCCCTTTAAAGAGTGAAAGGGATGAGATACTTTAATCCTTCCATGTCAGTTAGTCTCCACTCTAGCCTGAATAGAAGGCAGGACATTGAGCCATTAAGAAGGGTTCTGGGGCAGCCCGGTGGCTCAGCGGTTTAGCACCACCTTCATTCCAGGGCGTGATCCTGGAGACCTGGGATTGAGTCCCACCTCAGGCTCCCTGCATGGAGCCTGCTTCTCCCTCTGCCTGTGTCTCTGCTTCTCTCTCTCTCTCTCTCTCTCTCTCTCTCTCTGTCTCTCATGAATAAATAAATAAAATCTTAAAAAAAAGAGGGGTTCTGTGATGGTTTTAGGATGTGAAGGGAAAAGGCTTTGATGTGAGTAATCAGGAACTCCTTGAAGCAATATTGGCACTATGTTCTAGAAGAGATGCCCACAGAATGCAGGGAAATCATGGTAGCTGCACTGAAGGGGGAAAAGAGATCCTAGATAAGACAAAGATATTTGAGGTTCTTCAACATGTGGGCTTCCCATCCTCCTTCCTTTTGTCTGAGCAAAAGGGCAGAAGCCACTCATGGTCCTCAAGTCTTAAAAGCTGTCCTTTCTGGCTGAGACTATTTTAAATAGACACATCTGAGATGTGTCTACTTTGTTTAGAGGACTACTTTCAGCTGGCAAAACAATTCATGAGGATAATATAATAGCTTAAACTTCTACCTATTGCAAAGCTTTTGAGCCATGGATTTTAATACATCCTTAATCAAATGATATAGTTAATAAGGGAGCTGTCTAGAAAGCCAGAGAGAGTGCTGTATTTGAGCATAAAATAATTCTTTACAACAGGGAGCAGCAAGATAAGGTACATTCATCCAAGGTGTTGCTCAATGTATTCCATTGGGAAGAAAATGTAAACATTTTTATTTATATTCTTATGTATGTTATTCTTTTAAATTCATTTCATAGTACATAATTTATTGATATAGTAGGGTACCTTTAAGATTTATAAGCAAATAAATTTTTATTTATTAGGGTTGAATTTGCTACACTTTTTGGGTATTTTTATTTTATTTTCCTGATAATAATGTTCGTTGTTCCATTCAAACCTTGCCATTTTGATGGTTTACCTATATTATCTTAATGCAGAAGATTTTCCCATTGTAATCCAACTGCTCTGGAGCCTCTGGACCTGGCTGCTTCTGCTTCATTTCAATAAATGTTTAGGGTCTTAGGCACATGGTTATGAGGGTTGTTTTCATTCTTGCATAGAAAGAACATGTGGGGGATCCCTGGGTGGCTCAGTGGTTTGGTGCCTGCCTTCAGCCCAGGGTGTGATCTTGGAGTCCCTGGATCGAGTCCTGTGTCAGGCTCCCTGCATGGAGCCTGCTTCTCCCTCTGCCTATGTCTCTGCCGCCCCCCCCCCCCCCGTATCTCATGAATAAATAAATAAAATCTTTAAAAAAAAGAACATGTGGCTGACTGAACTAAGATATCTCCATTCTTCATGAATTATCAGTCCACCAATGTTGATCTCTATGGACATTCTGCAAGTTACATATTGAGCACTGGTGAAGTGGTTATGTTTTGTACTGCACTGCCTATGGATGCTTGGTGCATTTCCTCTTTACTATTATTATTTTCTTCTCTGCTCACTTAAAGCTATCAGCTTGAAGTGACAATCTTCCCCTGGTAAAGAATCCCTACTCTGTCTTAATCAGCATAGGAAATATAGTTACAACCATTAAAAGCAAAACTTAATTATTATAAAAATATACATTCAATCATTGTTAGAAAAATCCCAGAGTCAAATTATAGAAGTACAGCATGGAGATGAATGGAATCCAATTTCTAAAGGGCAGAAATGTATCATGACAAAGCAAGAGGAAAGCTCGCTGAATATTAAAAATAGAGCACATAGGAATATTGAGAGAGCTCTCAAATTCAAATTCCTGTGCTGCCAGTGTTTTATAAAATATTTTCTATAAACTATATTAACGGTTACTTGAACATATTTTCCAGTGACTTTAGGTTGATGAGAGGGTTAGAATAACTTTAAAAAAGGTAAAGGCTCATCTGGGCCATGGACTGTGTCCAGCTAAACATCAAGACCACAAGAACATGGCATTTCTATCCTAGCTCAAAATCCACCTTTCAAATTACACTCATAGGAAGAGAAAAGAAAAAAATAAAACCGTCTTTTCCTTTGCACTCCTTTTAGTGACAATGAATGGAGTAAATAGTGTCAGGAGAAAGGGGAGAAATCAAACTGCTGCAATGATTTTCCCCTTTATTTAATGATAATTGTTTTGGGACAACACTTTACTTATCCTCCTTATAAGTTCTTAGCATCTAGGGAAATTCAGCTTGGGTTCTTTCCTATGTCCAGCTTTAAGATATAAGTGTGGAAAATCTATAGCTATTACTAAAATTGGTGTGACCTGATGCACAGGCTTGAAATTCAAATATGATCACAACACAGTTGTTTTATTTCCAATGATTAAAATGCAGGCTGGTGAAAATTTAACAAATTAAATATTTAATAAATTTAAATATTAAAAATTCACCTGCATATACTTATCCAAAGAAAAATGTGAGACATCAACTTTAAGAGCGTTGTCAGGCAGCTGGAGATTGTTTTAGCAGGGTGATGGGGGTTTCTGATACTCTCTTTCCTACTCTTGTATATGTTTTACATTTTTCATAATAATATTTTTTTTAAACATTAAATATCAGGAGCAGTTCTGCCAGTTATTATACTCAATGAGCTGTTCTCCAGAAGAAGCATCAGCTATTTCCTTAGTGGGTTTCATTTCCTGTCTGCTTTCAGAGTGAAAGCATCTTCCTATATAAAGAGTGAGTATAGGATTCTATGGTATGTATTTTTCATGCAACATGGATGCCAAATGAAAGTTAACATCTTCATGCAATGCTCAAGTAAAACACTTCAGTTTGTTCCAGTGCTAGAGATAATATATGTATATTAAGCACTGGAGAAAAAAGGAACTTTGTTGCACTAAATGAGAGAGAATTTTGAGGTGGTCTCTTCAAAGAGATTTTCAAGGCAATTTCACTATGTACAAGACCATAGATTCCTTTTGGTGAAGCGTCATTCTCCCATGTCCATGCCAATTATCCATAAAAGGCTTTGCATTATTCTTCCAGAATCCAAAGAGATTAAGAATCTCATTAATCTCTAATATTATTCTGGCTTCATAAGGTCCCACAATGTCATTTTTGAAAACATGTTCTTGGGACACCTGGGTGGCTCAGCAGTTGACCGTCTGCCTTCGGCTCAGGGAGTGATCCCAGGATCTGGGATTGAGTCCCACATCAGGCTCCTTGTGGGAAGCCTGCTTCTCCCTCTGCCTGTGTCTCTGCCTCTCTCTTTCTCTCTCTCTATCTCTCTCATAAATAAATAAATAAAATCATAAAAAAAGAAGAAAGAAAACCTGTTTTGTACAGTCCACAGCTATTGTTTCCAGAGTTCTAAGTGTTTTCTACCCTCCTTTTCTTCCATGTAATTCAAATCCCTTCCTCCCAAGAAATTCCCTCACTCTAATTGAATAATTTTAACCACTAACAATAATTTTGAGACTGTTTTAGTCACTAATGGTTGGATAGAAGAAAAGAATTGAAAGGATGGGAGGACACTGGTTTTGTGCTTTATAGTTTTCAGAGTCTGAAAACAATCTCCTGTTTCTTTCCTGGAGCAAGGCCCTAGGCCTGAAATAACTAACGAGGCTCCAGAGTTCATTTGAATTAAGAGTAAACAAAATTATTCTTTAATCTCTGCAGTGAACCGAACCATTTCAAACCCAAATTGGTTGCAACTATTAAGAAGAGACAAATGAAACAAGAGAATGAGAGAGGCAAAGACTTAGGGTCATCTACTGTGGGTCCCCAAGGATATAGCCTGAAGATGCCTGAGAGCTTCTGGGAGGTAGACTTGCCCTGAAAATTTATGGCCAAAATATTAATATCTTTGCATAAATGGTCCATTCTAATGCAATTCAAGATATCATTTTATGTTGTACCTAAAAGAGGCCAAGGAGTAAAGAAGGAGCAGACCTCAGTCAAAAGTGGGATTGGACACATCATTGGTAGCCTGTTCATTGTATTTCCTTGACCATCCATCTCCTTCCTAAGTTATTTTGACTATTGAGGTATCTTGGGCTGATGATACATTATGAGTATCTTTAGAACCAGTTTTCAAATTGATGAAATGTATGCTTATGTGTTTTTGTCTAAGTAGACCTATTTTAAAATTCCAAAACTTCTGTCACTTACTAGGTGTTATCTTTTTTAAAAAAATATTTTATTTATATATTTGGGAGAAAGAGAGAAAGAGCATAAGTAGGGGGAGGGGAAGAAGGTAAAGGACAAGCAGACTCCCCACCTAGCAGGGAGCTAGACTCTAGGCTCTAAGCCAGGACCCTGAGATCACAACTTGAGCTGAAGTCAGATGCTTAACTGACAGAGCCACCCAGGCCCCCCTACTAGGTGTTATTTTAATTCATTACTTAATCCCTTTTTGTTTTTAAAACAAAGACTGAAATACATTACCAATGTTTGATAGGAGGCTTAATTTGAAGAAAACTCATGAAGTGGTTTAACTCATAGACAACACTCAGGAAATCTTTCCTGTTGGACTTGTAACACTTTAATTCATAAGGCATCAGAACCTATCCTCCATCCTCACCTCAATTTCCTTAATTTTTTAAAATGTAAATTTGAAAAATGAGCAGTCTTCTATCAGTAAAGTTCTAATATAGGAAAAAATGACGAAGAGAAACCTAGTTGCACCTAAAGAAAATAAAGCTATTGGATAAAAGAAGAATCCAGGTGGTTGGATTAATTTAGTCAAGCATTAAATCAAGTCAATAAAAAAGTCATTAGCCAAGTAATTTGTTGAGTGATTCATTGGGGTCATGTCATCAAAATAATTCTAAACAGAAGGGTTTTTGTGTTTTGTTTTGTATTGTGAATATCTCACCTTTATCTTTTTTGCTTCTCTTTCTATATTATTTCTCTAGTATTTTGGGGGTAGTTTGAAAATTGTAAAATAATACAAGTTCAATGTAAAACAAATAAAACAAAAATATGTAAAATCAAAAATAAAATCTCCATCTTACTCAGGTATACTCCTTAGAGAAAGCCATAGTAATATTGCGGTGCATTTCCTACAATACTTAGTACACATTTTTAAATCTATTTTTTAACTTAACAACATGTTTTGATCATCTTTCCAAGTCAGTGTATGAAAAATTACCTTATTCATTTTAACTGCAATGAGTATGACATTTTAAATGTACCCTAACATATTTAACCAATCTTTTTTTTTTTCAAAGATTTAATTTACTTATTCATGAGAGACACACAGAGAGAGGCAGAGACATAGGCAGAGGAGAAGCAGGCTCCGTGCAGGTAGCCCGATGCAGGATTTGATCCTGAGACTCCAGGATCACGCTCTGAGGCGAAGGCAGGCACTAAACCCCTGAGCCACCCAGGGATCCCTTAACCAATTTTCTGATTGATGGACATTATCTTACTCTTCTTGATAAAGTTCTACCAAATCAGTTCATTCCATGGGTTTCTGTGTCAGAGGAAAAGTAAGAATATCCTTGCCAAGGGCATGTCTTTGGGTCTCTGGGAACCAGGAGGCTCCAGTGACACATGAAACACTTAAAAAGGAGAAAAGTCTCAAAGGACAATATGAATTAGTCAAGGTACATTTTTGTGGGCTAACCAGCATTTATGTATGCTTGATAATTTTTGGAAACACCTCAAAATTCTGTTAAATTTCCTATATATTATCTTTAGCTCTTGAAATCTGTTTCTTTGTTTTTAATATTTTATTTAAGTTCAATTTGCCAGCATAGAGTATAACACCCAGTGCTCACCCCATCAAGTGCCCTCCCTTAGTTGACACTTGTTTGTAAAGAAAAAGAAAAGAAAAGAAAGAAGAAGAAAGAAAGAAAGAAAGAAAGAAAAAAAGAAGAAGAAGAAGAAGAAGAAGAAGAAGAAGAAGAAGAAGAAGAAGAAAGAAAGAAAGAAAGAAAGAAAGAGAAAGAAAGAAAGAAAGAAAGAAAGAAAGAAAGAAAGAAAGAAAGAAAGAAAGAAAGAAAGAAAAACTTGTTTGTGATCTGGCTCCCATTCTGCCTCAGCTCTCACTTCTTTCCCATGGACTCCCAAGTTGCAGCCATCCAAACACTGGCCACCATGCGCAGAGGCCATACTTCGCCCCACCTTGCCTCTACATATGGTGTGCTCTCTGCCACGAGTCCCCCTTGCCCTTAACTCCCTACTGAAATGTCCCATGTCCAAAGCCTTTGACTATTGTTTCCTCCATCAATCTCTTCCTTCTCTCATATGACTTCATGAAACACAGCAGTTTTCTCTTTACTTCCATTGCACCATGGACATTTCTCTTTTTGTATCTACTGTAACAATATGTTTAAGTCTGGTTTCTTCTAAGCACAATGGGATTCTTGAGAGCATGAACTGCTTGCTGAGCATTTAGCCTAGTGGCTAACCCAGAGAAGAAACTGCCAAGATGACAGGTGACTTGACTCAAAAGGCAGCTATCTAGAGATCTTCGTCTCATCCTGCACAGGCTATATATCACAGAAGCTGGCAAAGTACTCCTATGGTCTGAAAGTACACATGGATATTTTTATATGATTGTTATTTCAGAAGTTGCCTTTTTTGCTCAAGCTGCCATCACACTGAAAATTATGTCACCCACACATTACTGTACACAGTTCCCACTGCTAAGTAATGTTCAACTATGTACTGTAGCATCCAGTACAATAGCAAGTTCCATATGGCTCCTCACACATTTACTTTTACATTCATTGGCAATTTAGAATGGCATTGTTCATTATATTTCAGATGTCAGCCTGGCTGGAGCCTATCCAAGGATGTGTACTTAGACTGTCAGAAAGTGAAAGGCTGACATTGGGCATGACTCATTACTGTGCAATAGATGTGAGAGAGCATTTCAGGGGAAAATCAGCTTTAATCAGTGTCAGTAGATGTCGTGTGGTTTTTCCAACACTGATAACAATGCACCAATTCAGAAATGACAGCTGCCGGACATAAGCCATTGTGTCATTTATGCTTCTCCATACCACCAGGCTCCAAACTCTAGTCATTGATCTAATCTGCTTCTGTTTTGGAGGACCAACAGCAATATCTATGAACATACAAGACAAGTCTCCTTTCTTAAAGGTAACAATTACCTTACATGTTTCTAATAGCTTATTTTACTTACGTTTAGTACAGCCCTATGAGGTAGATTAATATCATCATCTCTGTTTTGCAGTTGAGATATCTGAGATTCACTAAAGTTGATAATTAAATGATGTGTCCCACTGAGAATCAGTGAAAGAATCAGGAGGACTTAAACCAAGGTGTTCTGCCTCCATGGATTTCCAGAGGAGTATTCATGAGAGAAAAATTCTGGATCAAATCATTCAAAAATCCAAACTGCAAATAGCCCAAAGAGCTCTAGATAAAGAGTAGCAATCAAAGTAAAGAAATGAAAATAAGACACTTTACTCAAGTTTTTCATTTTCCTAATATAAGCTTTATAATTCTGGCATTTTAAAATAACTCAAGAAATGGAAGCCATCTCTACCTTCCCACAAGTTGCCACAGAAGTGCTTTGACAAACTATCAAGAACTATATATATATTTTTTGCATTTTATTGCTGCCATAGAAATATGTTTGTTCAATTCTTATCAGACTAGCTTTATTGGTAGTTTTCCAGAAGGAAAAGACTAAGGTTATATCTGTATAATATGCCTTTGCAATTGATAATCAAGCATTTCTTCCAATAGTGCAGAAAGAAAAAAAAAAAGTATTTTTCCCTCAAGCAATGGATCCTTTGAGGAAGCCTCAAGGTAGACAAAAACCCAAGGAGTTATAGTGACATGCAACCATATCTTTACTTCTAGGACTTGAGGTAAAGATATGGTTTCTTCTCTCTTCCCTATAACTTTTTTTCTTTTTCTTCCTATTCCTGAATAACCCTGAGATATGGGAAATCTGAAAGCCATTGTTATTCCAGTTTATTGTTTTTTTATTATTTTTTGTGAACATTTTATTTATTCAAGAGAGGCACACAGAGAAAGGCAGAGACACAGGCAGAAGGAGAAGCAGGCTCCATGCAGAAAGTCCAATGCAGGACTCGATCCCAGGACCCCAGGATCACAACCTGAGCCCAAGGCAGATACTCAACCACTGAGCCACTCTGGTGCCCCTTATTGGGATTTTTAAAGACAGATTCATGAGATCCCTGAAGGTCTTCAACTGTGTAGCTGATAGATTCCAGGCTGTCTCAGACTGGTATAGCTCCTTTTTTTCCAAAATCATTTTTGAAAAGAAACAAATAATCCCTGAGCACTTTGGCAAAAACTTGATTTTCATTAGAAGACAGCACAGGTTAAAAATCTATTCCTACAAAGGCATGGCTCACATTTTTTTCTTTGTTTCTTTGTTTGTATTAAAATAGGATTAGGAATCAAGCAGATCAAGGTAAGCTTATATAAATAGAGTTGCTTCCCTTCAGCAAAGCATTTGAAGAAGTGGATATTTTTCTTATCTTTAAAACAATATAGAATATTACTCACTGGGTAGTTACCTCCAACAAATTAATTTGAAGTAGTACTTTCAATTGTGTATTGGTGAGGGGCACCTGGATAGCTAAATCAGTTAAGCATCTGCCTTTGGCTCAGGTGATGATCCCGGGGTTCTAGGATTAAGTTAGGCTCCCTGCACAATCTGCTTCTCCCTCTTCTTCTTTTTTTTTTTTTTTTTTTTTTTTATAAATTTTTATTTATTTATGATAGTCACACACAGAGAGAGAGAGAGAGAGGCAGAGACACAGGCAGAGTCTCCCTCTTCTTCTGATCCTCTTCCCTGCTTGTGCTCTTTCTCAATCTCCCCCCAAATGAATGAATAAATAAATAAATAAATAAATACATAAATACATAAATCTTTTTAAAAAATTGTGTATTGATGAGAATTGACTAATTAATGGTAATAAATTAATAATTACAAGAGAGGATTTCTTTTGAAGTAATGAAATAATTTCTGGGTGCTGAGTAAATGATATTCTCCTCAGTTAATTTTTAAATATTTAAAGTATTTGAAACATAAGGGAATGTATTTAAAATATAAAAAAATAATTGGATCCCTGTATAGCTTATGGTACTTCTGATAAAGCTTGCAACTGAAGTAAGACACCAAAATTTGGCCTTTTCTTTCCAGAGAACAGGAAAACAGCCAGTCAGTGGGAGAGTCACATAGCTGATTTTATCCATGGGATATGAGCAGAAATATGTTTCACTCCGAGGACAAAGGAGTTAAGATGTGAATTTTCTTTCTCCATCTTTTTCTTTCCCCTTCTACTAGTCTGATGAATGCAAGCATGAAGACTTTGAAAGCCATATTATTACAATGTGTGGAATATGAAGATGTTTGGAATTTGCATCCCTGAATCATTAGGTAAAGACCACCCACTAAGCTGGAACTATTATCAGACTGTGAGTGTTAAATTTTGTTGGATTAAGACATTGAAATTTTATTTTGTTATGTTTTTCTTACATCAGAGTTGATGTTACTCTAATACAGATTGAAGCTCTGTGAAAGTCATTGCTTAGTCCATTAAAATGAGTTAATTTGATTGTCTCTTGAGTTCTACACTTAGTAGTCTGTGACAAGCTCTGGCTGCTGGCAATTCTTTTCCCACCCACAGACCCAGTGTCTGGAAAGTAAAGATTGCCAGGACAACTGTCCCTATTCTTTTTCTTTTTTTTCTTTTTACGAGGTGCATGAATATTGGGAGAATAAAAACATTTCTCTTGAGCTAAAACCTTTTTCACTGATTTGAAGAGTCTAGGGCCTAGAGATGGTAAGTTCCAGAAATACAGATTATAAATGAATACCAATTTGTCCCATATGAATCATTTTCTTACCATATTATGGTATGCAAGAGCCAGCACAGGCATATATTAAATATGTCATCAATAACTTGGATGATGATTAAACAAAAGAGGGTGTGTTTTAAATTTTTGATGGAGACAAAGATGAAAGAAAACGTTAATAAAATAGAGTAGATGGGAGACCACATCATTTGCTCTCATGCTTTCAAGCTATTGCTTGTTACTTACTGGGCCTAAAATTTTCTTGCCCTTTCTTTTTCATTTAGCTAATTCATACACATTTTTCAAAATTCATCTCAACTGTCACTTCCTCCAGTGACAAAGAAGTCTTTGTCTTCTTACCAATAGCTGATCTAGATGTTTTTCTTTGTATTTTCTTAGTGCTTTGCACTTACATCAGTCACTGATTTTTTTTTTTGAAGATTTTATCGTATCTTTCTTTAAAACACTTATTTATTTATTCATGAGAGACACAGAGAGGTAGAGGCACAGACAGAGGGAGAAGCAGACTCCCTGCAGGGAGCCCAATGTAGGACTCATTGCTCAGACTCAGGAACTATGACCTGAGCCTAAGGCAGACGCTGAACTACTGAGCCTTCCAGGTGTCTCTATAAGTCTCTATGTTTTATTTTTTTTAAGACTTTTTAAAATTTATTTATTCATGAGAGATATATATATAGAGGCAGAGACATAGGCAGAGGGAAATGCAAGCTTCCCATGGCAAGACCGATGTGGGACTCCATCCCAGGACCCAGGGATCACAACTTGAGCCCAAGGCAGATGCTCAACAGCTAAGCAACTCAGGCATCCCCTGTTATTTCATTTTTGTGCCCCAATCACTGCTTTTATTAACTAATTTTTTTGTCTAGAAATGTCTAATTTTTCTTGTGGTAGACATTTTCTTATTTAATTCTGCATTATCGAAGTCTTACATGGATCCTGGCACTTTATTTTATTAATACCCGTCATGTTCTAACACTAACAGGAAATGAATGAAAGATTAAATCATGACATGTTTAACCATCAATAATCACAAATGATAAGTTCAAGTAATGGAGAAATAAAAATAGTATCAAGGAAAAATTCTAAGTTTTTTTTTAAATAAATACAAGCAAAATAAAAACAAAAACAAGCAAAAATACCCTGTATTGAAAATAAAGATCACAGAATTCACGGTTTCACCAAAGTTAATGTAAAAAGGATGTGAAGTTTTAGAGAACTAGAGGCTTCAAAAGAACCAACAAATAAATGATATATAAATAGAACTAGAGGGTCACAATCAATACAGAGAATAATGCTATATGTTCTGTAGGATGTGAAGGCACAGTTATAAGATTCTTTACAATGATAAGTGCCATCATTACTCAAGAGAAACCAGAGGATGCCCAGAAGACAATGACTAGGATAGGGATTAGGGTAGATCTAGGATTCTTTAAAAAAAGACCTTTAAATGATCTCAGGGATCTTGTGAATAAAAAGGGGTTGAATTACCTTGCTGAATGCTAGAAGCACAAACTGGGACAAATATACAAAGGTGCAGAAGATAAGTTTTATGATTTTGGAGAAAAACAGTCTGATAATCAAGCTTTTCAAAAATACCAAAGGCAACTTTGGGCGAGTCGTGGAGTTTGAGCAAAGGCTGAATGACTTTTCATCAGAGTTGTGACAGATGAGATACCTGCATTAGGAAAGAGGTAAAACAGTTACATTTTATTGTCATTTACAACCTGATTATTCTAGATTGGTTACAGTGAATCAGACCAATCATAAGTTATCCCAATATGTACATAAAACTATTCTTTCTTTCCTGACTCTCTTTATATCTTTTCCTTCCTTTTCTTTCACTCTTGCTTCCTTCTTCTCCCTTCCATTTTTTCTTTATTCTTCTTTTTCACTAATACTTATTAGCAACTACTATAGGTCAGGCAATGTAGTAGGCACTGTTATTTCACCAACGAACAAGTTAGACAAAACTTGCTTCTCTTACAGATTTCAGTCTACTGTGAGGTAGAACAGGCAAATAAATACAATAAATATCATTAAAGATTATGATAGGAGGTTTGTAGAGTTGTCTGGGAGTACTTAGGAGTGGTTATTAATCCAGGCATAGAGTGTTCAAGGGGAGTGACATGGAATTTGTAGGCCTCTTGGAGGCAAGTTCAGCTTTGCTGGTAGCATTGACATGCAGACCCAGTGCAAACTGCATTCATGTGTTTCTATTAGCTTTTTCCCCAAGATACCTCAAGCATTTTCCAAATTAATTTCTTTGATCATCTGAGAGTGATGCATCCTTTTACCCCCATCTGATAACTATCAATGCAGATGTTCTATGCTGGCAAGTGGGTAGAGAAAGAAAGAGAAACAGACAGAGACAGAAAGAGGAAGGGAGGGAGGAATAGAGAGTATAGAATTACCTAAGTCATCCAGGAGATATAGCTTCTTGTGACTAGAAAGATTTTAATTTCAGGGCTGGGTGTAAACTAGGCCTTGAATATGTAATGGCTAACATGATTGCCTACAGAGCCATTGTCAATCCAGATTTGAAACTCATTACTGTAAATTGCTTTGGGATACCTTGAGCATGAAAAATGCAATAAAAAACAAAACCTACTTTGCAAAGAAAGTGGTAAAACTGTAAGGACACATTTTAGAGCTCTCCTTACAGAAGTAAGGAGTTAAAGAGAATACAAGGAACCCTGATTCTTCCCATGGGAGGTAGTGATATCTGTTGAAAGAAGAGGAAAAACAAGATTAAAATGGTTTACTTTCTTTCCCAGAAACAACAAGAAACTAATTAACTGAGCTGGTCTCAATACACTGACCTTTATTATTTGTTGTCTATTAAGATATTTCCACCAGAAGCCAGTAGTGACATATGCTAATTGCATCCTATTTGTGTTGACTATCGTGCCCCTTATAATGATCATTTGTTTCTACAAAATTGCCACATGTCAACACTTCAACCAAAGAGTCCAGTTAAGCCACGCATGACCTTCAATAGGCATAATTTGGGTTGGTTTTCATTCTTTGTCAGTCTGTCAAGGAAAGGCAGGGAATCTGGCCAGCACAACTGGAAATGACATAAATTTAGTACTTAAAATGTAATCCAGATGTTTTTCTCCCCCTCTCTCAGAGATTAAACTCTCTTGTGCTGCTACAAAATACCCTATTCTAGCCTGATGGCATTGCCACCTTACTGCAAAAGGACTGCTAAGGAAATAATTTTCTAAAAAGTATTGATTTTAATAGGTCATGAGTGATAGATACTGTGTCTTCTGAGAACAAAGTCTTTACCAGGAACCATGATTGGCCTAGAATCATTGCAAATCAAAATCTGTAATGTCAATAAGAGCATGTATTTGGTGAAATGGAGAAAGCAATAGGTAAGGTTTCAAGGGTACTGGATTCCAGTTCCAGCTCTGACATCAACCAGATGAGCGATATTGAGCAATACAGGCTTCTTGAGATGTTTTCTCATCTATAAACACAGATAATATCTATTCAATCTGCACTTTTATTTCATACTCTTGGAACACTACAGACTTTCTTTATAGCATTTAGCGCAGTTTTATTTGTAGTATTATTATGTGATTCTTTGATTAATGACTTTCCCTCCACTCTACTGATGTTCCATGAGAACAAGGATCCTGTCTAATTTTGTTCAATATCTCATTTCTAAATTTAGAAAGTATGGTATTACTTTAAGAGTCCTAGAAATGCTATCACCTCAAGAAGACTCAGTCTACACTTGACTTCTCTGAATTCCAGGGCAACTTCTCTATGTCTGTCTTAAAGAGTTTATAGCATACTATCTTGGATTATAATTGTTTAGATTCATGTCGGATGCCCTGAATGACTACAAATTGCCTTATACACAATAGGAACTCAATAAATATGTATTGATTGTGTGACAGCATATCTGCCTTACTTATCTTTATATCCCATGACTAATAGATGCTTAATAGTGTTTGTTAAATTAAATTTGGTGACATTTCACTGTTTGGAAAACATTCAGATTTTAAGTAACAGAAAGCTCAACTGAAACAGACTTAATCAATAAAGACATACTTTATGACATATAACTAAAAAGCCCAGAGGTAGGGTTCAGAAGAGTTACTGCTATCCCTGAAGTCCTAACTTTCTATCTTTTCTCTCTACCTTCTTCTTCCTCTTGCTGAGAGTGACTGCAAGCAGCTTCCTAGAACTATATTTATTTTTTAAGTGCTTACTATGTACCAGACACTGTTTTCAGTGCTTAAGAAGTGTTCACATAGTTTTTGGAAACAACTCTATAATAGGAATGATTAATATTCTCATTTTACACATAAGAAGACTGAGGAACAGAGAAATTAAATAACTTGCCCAAAGTCATACAACTGCAGTAGCAATATTTAACCCCAGGAAATTTGTCTCTACAATGTCTATTCCTAACTATAATAATTCCTTATTCCGAAACAGAAAGAAAGTTGCTCTTTTATTAGATCCTAAGGAATAAAGTAGAAACATCTTTCCTGAAGACCCAAGCAAATATCTCTTTGCATCTCATTGGCTTGATTGGGTTATGTTTTCATCCCAATCACTCCTTGAAGTCAGTAGTAGAGACAAGAGGATTGGCTTAAATCAATTAAAAGCAAATTCTGGAGCCGAGTGGCCTAAATATCTTATGATGTGAATAGGGCAGGACAGAAATCCAAGCAAATTCATTGATACTGTTACCATGGATTTGAGTGAGTGTTTTTTGGGTGAACAAAAAGATCAAATGTCCACTGTGACTGGTAAATCCTAAGATATTTTTAAAAAGAGTTACATATCAAAACTTTTGTATCTTTGATGAATAGTGGGAATCCTAGTTAAGTCCATTGAAAAACAGGAATGTTAGCTTGTGTTGCTGATAGATGTTGAACAACTTTGTAATCTTGATCAGAGGAAGCCTAACTTCATGGTGGCCAAATCTAATTGATTACACTGGTTAGGTGAACCAAGAGATTTATTTAATTATGTTTTAGAATTATCGCTGTTCTATAATTGAGCTTATAGGAATAGCTGGTCCTTGGTTTAAGAAAACTCAAAGGGTACATTAACTGAGTTTTGGTCTGCAATAATGTGGCAAGTAAATATTCAAATCAAACCAGCAGATATCTAGTTCTAGTTTGAAAAAACTGAAGAGGAGAAAATCATTGAGCAACTAAATCAGCATAAATCAGGACTCAAAAAATGCAGTATCCCAATCAGTTTATTTTTATTTTTTAAAAGATTTTATTTATTTATTCATAAGAGAGAGAGAGAGAGAGAGGCAGAGACACAGGCAGAGGGAGAAGCAGGCTCCTTGCAGGGAGCCTGATGGCGGGACTCGATCCCGGGACTCCAGGATCATGCCTTAGGCCAAAGGCAGACACTTTATTGCTGAGCCACCCAGGCATCCCTCCCAAACAGTTTATAAACTTATACTTCCAAATTGACTCCTCTCCACACAATCTAGAATGCATCTGAACTTCCAAAATGCTTATCTGAAAAAATAGGAGATCTGGATTAGAAAATAGCTGACCTGAGCTGAAAACCAGATGCTTGCAACTCAGCTGAAATTTCTAGGGTAAATAAATTGTGAACAAAAACATTTTAGAAACTCTGATGTCAGTGAGCTAATGGGCAACTCCAGACAAAGACTAGAGAAGAAAAGCATTGTTATTTGAGGATGTTAATAGAAGTAATTATCTGTGTGCCAGGAAAAAAAAAAAAAAAAAAAGGCACTAAAAGGCCATGATGAGTCCATAGAATCAGTCAACAAAAGAAATTTTCTAGAATTATTTGACCTAATTACAACTGAGGATTTGTTGGCTGTTTTTATAAATGTCTTAAGGATGTAGCATTCACCCCAAAATGAGCTATATCATTAATGGGTCATGTAGCATAAAACCTGAAGCCCAAAAGAGCCTATAGACTATGGACAAAGAGAAAATGAAGTACTGGGAATAAAATGAACAAATCAACCATAATTTAGACACACTGAAGAAAGTAGAAATAAGAGAATCTGAAGCTCTGACTGTGTAAAATTAAAATATAATAAAATAAATACAGAGCCAAAGGTAAGTATTGTGTGAGGAACATTCTAACTCTAAATTAAGTTTAGATTATCAGCTTCATCACCCAATTATCCTTGATTTATTTATCATCTATGCAAATGACAAAAAGAAAAAGGAATTAAAACTATTGTTGAGGACTGTTTAGCAAGAGATATTATTCCTGACCCCAAAGGATTTTATTTTTAAGTAGGCTCCATGCCCAGTGTGGAGCACAGTGCAGGGCTTGAATTCATGACGCCGAGATTGAAAACTGAGCTAAATCAAGAGTTGGACACTTAACTGGCTAAGCCACTCAGGCACTCCCAAAGGATTATTTTTAAATTAATCAATGATCATTTTATTAGCCTAGGTATTTGGGAGTATACAACTATATTTAAGACATGACCTGTGGCAGGGACGATGATTTCAAAAACATATTTAACCATGTGACAACCAGAATCTCCTTCTGGTAAATGCACCTTTCTGGAATGCCCATATCCTGGCAATCCCAAAACATCTGTTTTCTCTGATACTGTTCTTGCATCGTTGAGTGTTGCCTGGGAAAATATAAGTCAGTTCCCTTACAAATTTATAATTTTAAAATTTTCTTACATTTCTTAAGGTATGTTCTATTTATCATTTTCTATGTTCTTCCCCCTCTCTCATGATAACTTAGCTTCCTAATTCCCAGCCATAAATTGCCCTAATACTCCCTCAGGGACCTCTTATCTACATCCATATTTTTACCTATTCTTTGTCTTCCTTCTTAAAAGGAAGAGGGAGTGGTGGAAATATCTTCTGCTATCCAAGTGTTATCCCTCAGTTAGGCTTTGGAATATATTCTCTTCTATCTCCATCAAATTTAACTTGACAGACTATCCTGTATTTATTTTCTTTCTCTCTCCCTCACCTTCTCCTTTCTCTTAGGCTCAAATCTCCTCTCTGAGAAAATGTTTGATTCATCTTCCATAACAAACCACCATCCTTCTCCTCTTTATACAACCAGACTTTGAAGTCTTTGTCTAAAGCAGAATTTCTCAACTTTGGCACTACTGATATTTTAAGCCAAAATTTTTTTTAATTTTAATTAATTAATTCATTAATTTTTGCTGTGGGAGCTTCCCTGTGCATTATAGGATGTTTAGCATTCCTAGCCTCCACCTGCTAAATGTCAGTAGGACTTCCCTAGCTATGAAAACCAAAAAGGTCCCCAGACATTTCCAAATGTCTCCTAGAGAATAAAGTCATGCCTGGTTGAGAACCACTGTTCTAAAGTTACACTCTCCATTTGCTTACATCCTAATTGATATTCTACTCAGTACAGTATGACTTCTGCTCTGACAACTCTAGGAAAACTGTTCAAATACAGAACATCAATATCCTAATGGTCAAACTCAATTGTTTATTTTCAGTTTCACTTTTTGACATTTGATCTCCTCGACAGTTTCTTTTTATTTTATTTTATTTTTTTAGGATTTCATTTATTTACTCATGAGAGAGAGAGAGAAGGAGAGAGAGAGAGAGAGGCAGAGACAAAGGCAGAGGAAGAAGCAGGCTCCATGCAGGGAGCCCGATGTGGGACTCGATCCCAGGTCTCCAGGATCATACCCTGGAATGAAGACAGCGCTAAACCGCCAACCCACCCAGGCTGCCTGGCAGTTTCTTTTTTTCTTTTTTTTTAAACTGAAAAAACTTTTTTTTTTCATTTAAATAAGTATTTAGAACACATAAAACAAGGCAACATTTATTCTTTCTTCTCATCTTCTGGTGTGGGGTCTGTCGGTGGCTCCTCCACTGTTGCACTGTTGCTCTCTGAGCCAGTGTTACTATCACTGGTCCCTTCCTCGGCCATACTGTCCACCCCCCTCCTGCCCGCTCTCCTTGTCCTCGGGAGTAGATGTGCCTTCTTCACTGTTGGCTTTCTGTTGCTTCTTCAAGGTGTGTCTCCTCTGTCTCCATAGGGATGCTTCCGTCGTCCTTCTTCTCCTGGGTCTTACTAGCAGCTGGCTCTTCTTCAGGAACCATGCTGCTCTGACTACGCTCAGCCTGCTCTGCTGCTTCTTTCTCCCTCCCTCTTGCCTTTTGCAAGCCTTTTCTTCTGCCTGTGCAATTTCACAGCAATCTTTTCCATCTCCACTTCTACTTTCAAACCACACAACCTTTTAAGTTCATTGTTAAAGGAATCTGTGCTTTCTAGGAACTTTCTCTTATTTTCCTGGTGTCGTTGCTCTATCTGAAGAAGTTCAGCTTCTAGTTTTCGCTGATGAACCATTAAGGACTGGACCTGTCGTTTGAGGGCCAGCATTCTAGCTGTTGTGACAACTGACCGAACATCTAGCACCATACCCTAAGGATTTCACTGATGAGGCTGCCTGACCATGTCTTATTGAAAACTTCCATTCAATGGCTTATTGATCACTCGCAGAGTTCTTTAGTTTCTCTTGCCAGTTCCCCTTCTTCTATAATACTTTTAAATTCAGCAATGTTCATTTCTCACTTCTGGCTTATGTCCACTTCCATGACTCTAACTAACTCAAGTTCAGTGCACATAAGTCAATGACTTCACAAACTTAACTGTATCTCAGAACTGTTTTTATGAACTCTAGACACACATTGATAGCTATTAAGGTGTGTATTTCTAGTTATATCCCAAATGCACTCAAAATGTAATGTGTCCAACTGGAATTCTCAAGTACATATTCTAAAAATCAGATCTTTTAGTGTTCACTATCTCATTTTAATTTAACACCATCCACTAGTTAGCTGTCAGGTAAACTACCACTTTACAGTCAATATAAACTCCTCCATCATTCTGAATTCCTAAATCTGTCGGTCACTGAATCCCTTCTCTTCCATTTCTGAATCACCCTGATTCAAAGAATATTCTACTTTTACCTGGCTTTATGCATCTAAACTTACCTCTAGTTCATTCTATTCATTGTCAGTATCTTTAAAATACATATCTGATTTTTCCACATTCATGTTTATAATTTTGTCAGTATTTCTCACTGCCTATATCTGTGTTTTTCAAACAATGCACTCATAACTTTTGATAACACAGAAGACAATTTTAGGTGATGTGTATTTTTTTCTTTAAAAAGTTTTGTTCCTATTGTAATTTATATTAGGAAAAAATATACATCTAGTACATCAAATCTGTGATTTCATGGACACTATGAGAGTAAGGGTAAATAAAAACACTTCAACTATTTAAAATCATTTTAAAGAAAACATCAAATAAATAATAGTTCATGGTGGTGGCAAGAGTTATACAGGTGCTGTATAAATGTCTGAAGTATGAAACTTTTATATAAAATGGTAATTATGAGCCTACTAGATAAAACCCAAAGTCCTTAGTAGGCCACAAAGTTGCTTTCATAACCCAACCCACTCTCCCTATCATGAATTCTCCCACAATTCTCCAATATCCACTTTATATCCAAGCCAACAAGAACTTCTTTCTTATTGAACATGGTATGTAGTTTTATGTCTTCTTATCTTTGTTTTTGCTGTTTCCTCTGTCTGGACCAGCGTTGTGGCAGATCCAGTGGATTACTTCTCTCCATCTATTTTAACATCTTGTTAAAAGAGGTAATTGAGATGGTGTAATTGCCATTTGACATGCAAGCTGGACTCAAGCAATTGGAGGCTCCTCCCCTATCCTTGGATGCATGCCCTGCCTACAGCTCCCAAGTGGAAACCAATTTCAAGGACATAGTGTTGAGAGAGCAATGTTTTCTTGAGACCATTTGGACAGTGTATGTGACTAAATCCTTTTAAGGCCTCTAAGTTTTAAGAGACCCATTTGTCTTAAGGCTCTAACTTTTAAGAGATCCATTTGTCTTAAAGTCACCCAAGACAGGCCTTGTATGTAAGTTCCTTTGCTTATTAAAATTGCTACCTACCAATGTAAGTGCTCTGACTCTCCCTTTAGTCTCTCCTTGCTCTCTGTGTACGGGTTCAAATTGCACTCAGGAAGGTCCCAAGATTGTGAACCACCACAGTTTTCTAGTGTGCATTCTGTGTGGCAAGTCTAGATCACTTCCCAGACTCCCTTGCAGCTGGAGTTCTGAATATGGGTCAGGACCCACCACTCAGAAGCACATGCATGAGATTTCAAAGTGAGAAAAAGACTCCTATAGAACTGATCATCTGTTGCCTCTGCTCCTTCTGTAGCAGCACAGTCATGGAAATGTTGAATTTTCTAAAGAAGCATATGGTCCATGGTCTAGCATGGGGTTGAGATGCAGAGCAGAAGTCAGGCATTTATTTATCATAGCAAAAATGGATTATTCCCAGGGACAAGAGATGTGGTAAGGGATTTCAAATGTTCTATCTTCTGGGTCATGGTAACAGGGGTATTTGCTCTTCTGTCAGCCAGTTCCACTATATTGTTCTGGAAGTTGTTCTCAGAAACATATCCTTGAGCATGATTCTCTAGGTTCGGCAAGGTTTCTCTGAGCACCTATTTTCTTAAATTAAATGCCTCTCTACTTAAACTTACTAGAGCATGTTTTGTCACCTAACATTAAATACTGGCTAAAAGAGGCCCTACTTCCAATCACTGTTCACAATTTGAATTTTATCCAACTTTTCTGCACTTTCAAAAAAAATATTTATTATATTGGTAAATAAAGAACTTATTTGCATATACTATTTGTAAATATTTATAGACATACATAGGTAAATATAAATATATGGGTGTGTATGATATGTCCATAGTCATATTTAGAAAAAATGTGCATGCAGAAGAACTTAAAAATTCTCATAGCCATAAAAGTATGAGATGCTTATGTTTCTCTTAGCATGTATTACACTAAAATCGCAGCTTGTTTTGGGATCTCTGTTATAACCTTATACCACAGCTCAGGTTATTTTAAATCCAAATTTCACTGAGTCAGTGGATGGCTTTTTATCTCCAACATACTATCAAAGTGTTTATTATGAATTTCCACCATTTCAAAAAAAAGAAGTTATATAAGAAACTAAAACCGCAGATGGGATCCCCTATTCCCTCCCAAGCCTTCTCCCCAACTAAGCAGGAGGCCTTCCTTGCCATAGTGAGGTTATATTTGCATCCAGAGTGAGCAGAGAGTAAATTTCTATCTTTCTTGGCACATTGTGCTGGTTATTTCAAAGTCTTTAAAAGGCAATGTTGTTATTTATTTATGTCAGATTTTCAGCACAGTTCCACCAGGCACTGCCTATTTGAGTTCTGCCTCTTTCTTGATGTTTTAATTCACTGCTAGCAGAGATACGTTTCTTAGCAGCATGCAGGTTGAAAGGCTGACCTCAGTCTGAATGCTGCTACTAATCAGACTCCCTGGTTTGGTCCAGCATTTTAATTCATTTCATTTATTTATTTATATGTTTGTTTATGCCTTCTTCCTGCTTAGAAGTTAACTATGGATGTTTCTACCTATCTCCACAGCTTAGTAAGTAAATATTCAAGCAATTGATGCCTCTCTATTACACACAAAATAGATAAATTTTTCCTCCTTCAGAGTCTTCTTCATTGTTCGGGATTAATTTAGGCATTTTATTACTCTAAGGAAAATAAAATATGGTGTTAGTATAAAATATAGTAGTAGCTAACATTAATTGAATATTTAAGTTTTAATGAGCCATATGCAAAAAACCCCCACATTTAATACGTACATAAGTCCTGTTAGTTAGATCCTAATTCCATAGTTGAAACTGAGGCTTGGAAAGGCTAAATAAGACTTCAAACAAATATAAAGGATACCAAGGTCACATCTGTGAACAACACTGGTAGTTCTCAGGCCACATAACTCTGGGGACAAAGTAGTCTGTTCACAGACGTAGAAAAATCACAAACCTCTCATTTTGACTGTATTCTTAGACTTGTGGCCACTTCAGACTTGAGCAAAGCACTAACAATCAGTTCTAGGAATATTCTGAGGGTCTCCTCTGCTTATTCTTCTTTGAGAAACCAGATGGTCCTTCTGTTCCTTCCTCACTTGTTATTTCTGGTATATGTCTGCTTACCATGCTTGCTACTATTCCTTTCTAGTCTCCATTCCAGATGTATGAGTACTGAATCTAAAATTATCCATCCTGCTAGCTGTAGTTCCTGTTATAACTGAAGAACTGAGATATCAGTTCCCTGAGCAGGCCAATTTTGAACGGGTATCAGAATCAGTGGTATAAAGAAGGTCAAAATGAAGGGAAGGCCTGGTAGAAGACTGAAAGGTGAAATTCAAATTGGTGTGTGACTGGCGAGGCCAAAGCCATGAAGAAATTAGTTGAAAGAGCCAAGGGTCAAAGAACATGAAGTCAAAACTGAGTCACTGAAGTAACTCTCTGTCTCAAATGCCCTTTAAAGCTAATTTTTCCAGCCAGAAGAGTCTCAATGTCAACTCAAGAGGATGTCCACAGACAACTTGAAAAAAAGCTCTTAACATCTCCCCCTTAGAGTAGTGCCTGACATAGCAAATACTAAATAAATATTAGTTAGAACCAAGTGCACACATTCTGGAATGGAAATATTTATTGATTAAAATCAACAGTTGTTATGTCAGACTGAGAGAATGTGAATTGTCCAGAACAAGCTCACTTGGTTTTCAACTATTTTGAGCTAAGAGCTGCTTCTATCTTTGACATTTCATTGCTATTTATGGCTGGCTAGAAAAGATTTATTGCTTTAAAAGGAGAAGACATGCACACCTCCACACATGGAGGCACGTAAGGCTTCCCCAGACATCAAATAACTCTAATGATGGTTTGATGAGTTAAGGGTAAGTGAATCAGAAATTTATTGATTCAATTTCCTCTGTAATACACAAGGGTTTACAAATTCTGGGAAGAGCTCAATTTGAAGAGATCAAGTTTTAAAATAGCAAAACTTTGCCAAACCATAGTGCAATAATTTTCTCCCAATCCAAGTAGAGATGTCTATAAAATAAATGGTCAATACGTTTTTTTAAGTTTGGTTTAATGTAAAAATAGTTGGACCTGGGTTATTGATCCTATTCTCGATCACTGATGCCATAAAATGAAGTGATACAAATAATATTTTCTTTCTAATATTTATTGAAGGTTTTAGTATTAGTCAGGCACTCTTCTAGTTACTTTACATGGGTTACCACATTTAATTCTCACAATAGTCCTACAAAGCAGGCACCATTAATATCACCATTTTATAGATTAGAACACAGAGGCACAGGGAGATTAAAGAATGTGTCTCAGTTCAAACAGCTAATAATTGAAAAGCCTAGGATTCAATCCCAAGCACTCTAAAATATTTATTTATTTATTTGAGAAAGAGCAAGTGAGAGAGGAAGCATGAGTGGGGGAGAAGCAGAGGGAGAAAATTTCAAGCAGACTCTCCCGCTGAGCACAGAGCCAGACATTTTGATCTTAAGATTTTATCTCAAGACCCATGAGATCATGACCTGAGCTGAAATCATAAATCAGACACTTGACCCACTGAGCCACCCCAGTGCCCCTCAAACCCAGGCAGTCTGTCACAAACTTTTAATTCCTGAACTAGATATACTTTAAAGTCCCTTCCAGTCTGATATTTTTTGACTTTCTGTTCCCTTTCATGATGCTGCTGGAGACACTGAAGCTTTATCCCTACCTGTGGGGGACCAAAAAAAGAAGACAAGATACTTGAATAAAATTAACTTTTAATTAATATTCAGAAAGCCAAAAGGAAGCATCTATGAATTCATGGGACACATTGCCATTTTGGAAGGTAGATCTGGAAAATCTAAGCTGAATCTGAACTGGATCTTCCAGGTCCTCCAGAAATCCCAATGGTAAGAGCACAAATTATTGATGTGACCTACTGGTTCTGAAAGAAGTTCAAGCAAAATTAAGGTTTAATGCTGGTTTGACGTACCCTGTCTGGAATGATGTGATATCCCTATACTCAAATGCTCTAATTTCTATAGAGTACCAACTATTTCTAGTAATTTCAAGTTTAAATTTTGTTACCCTGCCACATAGGTTATAAATAAAGAAAAGTATATTTAATATTTGATCTTTGCCTAGGGATGTGATATCCAGGGTAAATAAGGAATAAAGTACAATAACCAAAGGATAACAAAAATTCACAGAAAATGACCAAAATAAGAAACTGTTTAAATTCTGGTAAAGACATAAGATGGAATATTCTTAAATACTAATAATGTTCATAATCCCATGTTTCTCAAAATATGAGAGAATATTCATGACAAAACACATGAAAGAAGCAGAATAAAATATTGAACACAAATATGACCATAACAAAGTAAAACAAATCAAGTACAGAAAAAAGACTGGAATGAAATTAACCAAAAATATTAATAATGTTTGTTTCTATGTGGAAAAATTACTTTATGCTTTCTTTCTTTTAAGAATTTTCTATTTTTTTATGGTACATATATTTTAAAGATTTTGTTTATTTATTCATGAGAGACACACAGAGAGAGGCAGAGACATAGGTGGAGGGAGAAGCAGGCTCCCTGCAAGGAGCCTGATTTGGAACTCAGTCCCAGGACCTTGGGATCACAACCTGAGCCCAAGGCAGAGATGTTCAACCACTGAGCCACCCAGGTGCCCCTTAAGAATTTTTTTCAAATTTCTTACCATGATCATGTGTTTGTATTATCATAAAATAAAAACCCAATTAAAAATATATATAAATAGTTTTTTAAATGTTCTCTGAAATTTTTAACAAAATATTTACATGTAATTCTTGTGAACTCTCTAAATGATGGCATGGTATGCAGAAGAAATATTTAAATGGCAGTATAACAATATGGAAAGAACAGTACACTATTAATCAGATGATGTGGTTTCTTAGATTTGCTATTCACTAGCTCTCTAATCTTGAAAAAGTATTTACCCTCTCTGATCCTCAATTTCTTCATCAGTAAAGTACAGGGAATAATATTTTCCCCGTATACCACAGAGAGTTGTTGAGAAGATTGAATATATACAGAAATGCTAAAAAAAAAAAAAAAAAAGAAAAAAAAAAAAGAAATGCTTTGGAAAATTTAATGTATCTTACCACAGACCTTATCTTATTAAAGGGCAATAGTTAGACTCATTCTTTATGAATAATAAAGGAATTCGTGTTTATACATTTCTTAACTTTGATTATTTACTTTTCTAAATTCACTTGACCATTAGTGGATAGTTTTATCTTTGAGTGAAATAAATGAAGGCCAGAATTTGCCAAGTTCTAATGTGAGTGGTGATAAATTGGGGAAAGGAACGCATGTGATAAATTATTGAAGGAGCATCACTGAACTCATTATCCCCATTGAAATTCTTGGTAAAAGCATGGAGGGAGTTTTAAGGCTATTGAGAAAAACAGACATAGAAGATCTTCAGAGATAGAGTGTGCCTAGATGAGACACAAACCTACCTTTGCAATCACGCTGAAAACAAATCATCACATGCAATATGCCTAGTGATGTAGTGACTTTAGGAACAGGGAGAAGGATGGATCCTCACCCTGCTTACAGAAGTTAAAGAAACCTTCATAAAGAAGGCTTCATAAAGTAGGTGATCAAGGATGTAGCTGGATTATGCAGAATGCTACATGGGGCCGGGAGGGAGAAACATTACAGGAAGAGGAAATATAATGACAGGGAAGCATGAAAGAGTATGGCCTGCTGTTGGGACTACAGAAGTTCTCTGTGCTTGCAGGTAATTGAGAAAGAAGTGGCAGATGAGGTAGAATAATAGGTGGAGCCAGTGTGAAGTGCCTTATACAGTTTCATTAAAGGTTTATACTTCAATCTAGAGACAATGGTAACACAACTAATGCTTTAGAGCTTTAGAATTACATGGTAATATTTAGCTTTTAGAAACAGTAGGACCGTGACCAGATAAGATGGGGATTTTTCAGGTGGGCAAAGACCAGATAGGAAACTACTTTTTGGTAAGGGATGAAAGCCTGAAAGCAATAGCAAGTGGATGAAACATATTTAAAAGACAATTGGAGACACACAGTAGAACTAGCTCACATTTATAGATCATTACTACATGCCAGGCAATGTGTGATGTTTTACATGGGATATCTTATGTTAGTCCTAAAATGCTAGGAACTTGGTACCATTATGATGGAGATGAAACAAAGAAGCTAGGGATTCTATGCAACTCGTCAGAAAACACAGAGTTCCAGAGATGAGGTATGGATCCAGTGTTTAATGGATCCATACTAATTTTAAATGTTTAGTATGCAGGTGGCTGCTTGAAAAAATGGTGACCCTGAGAAAATAAGAAAGGTCTAGGTGATTTCCCATGTTTCCAGATTAGGACAGTGGGTAGACAGAAAATAAAGGAGAGGAGGTTTAAAGAGAGGCATATTTGGGGAGGCTGATAATATATATAACCCATATCGGAATTGTTGAATATGAAGTGGCTGGGTACAGATTCCAAGAAGTAACTGGAAATGCTGGTTTAGCTAAGTTTATCAAGGAGAACCAAGGGGAAATGGTTTAGCATTTAGGTTGGATATAAATGTTTAATTAATTCTTCAGGAAGTTAAACTCTTACTAAAAGAAAATGGTCATAAAAATGTAGCTGTATTCATTGAGAGAAAGGAGAAAAAGGAAGGAAAGGAGAGAAAGAGGGAAGAGAAATATAATAAAGAAATGGATGGAGGAAGGAAGGAAGGAAGGAAGGAAGGAAGGAAGGAAGGAAGGAAGAAGGGAGGAATTTGTAATAAGGGTGTCAGACCACCAACATCAGAGAAAAAGAGCCCCAGGCTAGAATGCACTTGTCAACGTACAATAAGGGCTACTAGATGCCAGGACACGTTTTCTTTTCTTGACTCAGAAAAGATGTCTAATGAAATACAGGCTCCATTGTGAGTGTGCCAGGGTGATTGGAAGTTGACAAAGAAAATGTCTTACTAACCTCTGTGCTTGGTGTGGCCTCCAAAACTGAGATATTTGTTGTACTCTATTATTTTTCTCCCACACAAAAGAACGTTGCAGTTCCATTTGAACTTTGTATTTGATCAGTTAATGAAGAAACCCAGTGTTTATTTTGAGACACAACTAGAGCCACATCTTGACTTATTGACTGTTTTGGCTTTGACGAAGCAAATGACGTACCATCTGGGAGTAGTCAGATTATGATTCTCTAAGAAGTTATCTATAAGTTCCTCTCAATTGCTTCTTTAAAAAACAAAACAAACAAAACAAAACAAAAAACTCCACACATCTAAAATAAAACAATGAAACCAGTGCTCATTTACATGGGTGAAGTATTTTAAAGTCTGTGCAATCTTTCAGAGTAATATTTTCCAACGTGAAAGCTATTAATCCTTTCTGAATTTTAACGAACCCAAAGAGCTTCTCCATCAATTTCATGTGAGAAGGGCTGGTGAGTGCTGTTTTCCACAAACTTTATTTTTATAATAGAGTTCTTCAGTTCAAATGGGCTTTTGACCTAGCTAATTTAATTGTCTTTGTTATTGATAGCTGCAGAGCAGTAAATAAACTTAGTTTGAAAATGTGCATGTGAGGTTTACTTTACAAATGGCAAAATTTCCCTTTATTTTTACAAGAGTATGCTGTTTTTTATCATAAGCAACATAAGGAGGGTGATGTGAAGGCATCAAAGTGCTTTCCTCCCTTAGAACACGCTCCCACCAGGATCATCCAATGCCAGCTCTCTATAACCACTTGGCCAAGGGAAAACACACATAGTTAAATAAATTAAAACATCCAGTTTGTTGTACCCTCCTGCTCTATCTGACCCCCTTAACTGAAGGAGGCAGGTGGATACCAAGTGGCCAAGAGCGGAATGGTCTTAGCTAAAGCAGAGCATCTGTAAGTAACTTCCCTTCCCCCTTGTCAACACCTCTGGGGGTTATTTGAGCCACTGGAGCTTCTGGAGCATGGAAGAACCTTAGAGGAAAATAGCTCAGGGGTGCTGCCTGGGAAAAGGAACAAAACCCCAAGATCTTAGCATTTTTGAGGGTTGTTTTTTGTTTGGTTGGTTTTGGTTTTGGCTTTTGTATATGCTTTTTGTTTGTTTTAGCCTTTTCTATAGAGAGCTGAAGAAATCCTGGCATACTGTCATCACAGGTCCACGCAAGGACTGGTTTCTTTTCCTTCCCTCCATTCGTCTGTTCCTCCCTCTCTTCCTTCTTTCCTTCCTCCTTGAAAATCATCCCCCATTAACTTGCAGGATCTTTATCTCTCACATTAGGTTGTGATTCTAAATCCTTAATCCTGGAGTCCTGAATTCTTGTGTTAGCTTGCAAATTATCTATCTATGCATCTATCTATCTATTATCTATCTATCGATCTATCATGTCTCTACTTATTATCTATCTCTCATCTATTGAGAAAGATCACCAGTTTTATGAATATTACCTCTTTCCCCATGTGTACATGGTGCAACTCACTTGTGTATTATATTTCTCTCTATATGTGATTTCATCACTGAGCTATTTTGTTCTAGAAATCCATTTGCCTGTCTTTGCACCAATGCATGCATGATTTCTACTACAAATGTTTTACAATATGCTTTACTAATTGATAAAACAAATGCCCCCTTTGTTTTACATTTTCAAAGGTGACTTTTCACATTCATACACATTTAAAATATTTCTATTAGATTGCCTAAAAAAAATATCAAGCTGAAATTACTTTGGAATTAATGCAACTGATGGATTCATTAGAATATCTAATATATATCAAGTTGTCTCACTCAAGAGTAGCAATGTGTCCTCTTAATCAGTACTTCCATGTATTTCAAAGATCATCCCCAGAGATCTTGTGTACTCTCTGGTAATTCCTGAAACCTTTAAAGATTTTGTTTCTATTTTGCATGGTATCATATTTTGGGTTAAATTTTCTGTTTCTCTTGATTTGGTTTGCTTTCCCCACTCTTTCCCCTAGGTTTAGGCCTGTCTTGAAAAAAAAAATCACACATCAGCATTCTTTTTCTGTAGAACTGCTAGTGGTGGATCTAAAACACACTGAAATCTCAAATCTGGCTAAGGTTGAAACTTTTATAGCTATGTCTATCTAGTTCAGGACTTATAACAACAACATTGCTATTACTAGAGAGATTTTAACTTTCTTTTAGAGGGTTTAAAATACTTTGCAAACATTACTTCCTTAAATTCCCACAGCATTTCTAAGGATAGGAATGTAGGTAGCAAGGGTAAGAAACTGTCTTACCTCAGTCATTCAAGGCCAAATCTTGGCCTCATTTGATGTCCCATTCAGTGGGAATCACGGATGAGCCCTTCATCAGTGAAGACAACTCCCTGAATAGTATAATCAACTTAGGAACATGCTTTGAGATGGGCTCAGTGTATAGGAACTCCTGGCTGAGGCCAGACCTATGTCCCTCTGAGGAAGTTCTTTGCTTTGCTTGTACTAGTTTCAACTTTTCCTGCCACTGTTTATTTAGCCAACTCCTTTCCTCTTTTTTCTTTTGCCCAAATCCAGATATATAAAAAAGTAGTCAAAGTTAATCCAAAGCAAACTGCCAAATATGTTTTATAAGCTTCAATGTACCACTTAAAATGCCAGACTGTTGAACACCAGACTTAGAGTGTGTTCTCAAGGGCAATGGATATAGGTGGAATGTTTTTAGTAGTCTTTAGCCAATAATTTGTGAGTTCTGTGCCTGTTTTCATTATCTTGGAAAAAATGAAAGGTTTTCTCCTCTTTCTCCATCTCCCCTTCCTTCTCCTTCTTTTACTCTCCCCTTCTTCTTTGTTCATAGATCTTTTTGAAATGAGGAAAAATAGGCAAAAAAATGTGGTAAAAGAATAAACACATTATGATCATTTTTATCAATAACATCCAAAGACACTGATAGAAGAAATGAGAGGAAAATTTGTCTTGAGTTTTGTCCAAATAAAATTGGAAATAAATCAAAAGAAAACATAAAACAAAATGGGTTTGTTTTAAATTTTTAGGAGTTAAATCAAGACATGGACTTGGGATAAATTTAAACTAAAAAAAAAAAAACAGTCTTGGGCACCTGGGTCAGTTAAACTTCTACCTCTAGCTCAGTTCATGATCCCAGGGTTCTGAGATCTAGCCTTCATGCTCAGTGAGGAGACTTCTTCCTTTGCCTCTCCCCTCCACTTGTGCTTTCTCCCTCTCATATAAATAAATTCTTTTTAAAAATTTAAAAAATACTTTCACAAATGTTTCTGTGATAAAAAAACAAGCCATAAAGTTAATAACAATTCTTCCTCATGCAAGATAGTTACTAGGACCATGTTTTAGTATAGGTATATTTGCCTCTGAGTAAACTTTTCCAGATTTAGAACAATTTAGTTTTGTATATTTTTAAATTTCAATCCATTTAATTTGGGGATTATTAGAAGGGAAAAGGGCTGAAAAAGTAGGCATGATTTCTGCAGTGCAAACTTGGATATGAAAACATGAAGAATGATTTTCCTTTTAGAAGTCATTCCAGTTGCCTTCTTATTTAGTGGGGAATTGTACCTTATGAAGAAGGGTCAGATGGGCAATTAGCTCAATTTCTGCAAATTGAGCTAATTTTTCAGTGTGCTCTGGCTTGAAGTTTTAATAAACAGAACTGATATTATAAGGAACCCCACCTATGAGTACAGTATTTGAGAAATAAAAGTGAACTTACTAAAGTTCAAGTATACAAGTTACTCTGTGCCTTTGGGATGGGCAAGAGAACTCCTGAAAAGAGAGTCAATAATTTCAAATCATAAGAAAGATATAACATTGTAGAATCATTATACTGATACACTTTAGTTTATATGTAGATCATGGTTCAAATACAAAATAATTTAATCCACAAAATTGGTTGCTTTAAAAAAAAAAAAAAGGTGGAAAGGCTTAAGGATTAGGCTCTAAGCAGAGGTTATAAGGTTAAATTTGAAAACATCACTGAAGAATTGGCTCACCAAAAGAGTTGCTGCCACTGACACAATAAGGAAGGTGAGGAACCAGGAAGCTACTGCCTCAACTATGGACTCTGACCCACACTCCTTTTGATCTCGGATTCATCTGAGCATCAAGAAGCTGCTGCCAAAACAACTGGTCCCAGAACCACACCATCATACCACAGACCATGCCAATAAAATGGATATCCCACCAAATTCTCAAAACCCACAGAATTATACACTAGATACTTAAAAGCCTTGTTTCTGCTGTTGCCAAGAAGCCAAATGCTTCCATGTTTTGCCCACAAGCAAAAGTCTTCCATCTCACTTTTGCCTGCCAGTTCTTCCATGGGTACATTCACTGGATGGGAACCAAGTAATTGCAGAATCTAAGCTATAAGGCAGTTGTGCAATAAGGTAAAACACAAGGGGATTAGAAGAGAGTTGAATGAGTAAATATCTACCATATGCTGCAGTATGCATATTTTTTTAAAGATTTATTTATTCACGATAGACAGAGAGAGAGAGAGAGGCAGAGACACAGGAGGAGGGAGAAGCAGGCTCCATGCCGGCAGCCCAATGAGGGACTCGATCCCGGGTCTCCAGGATCGCGCCCTGGGCCAAAGGCAGGCGCTAAACTGCTGGGCCACCCAGGGATCCCCTGCAGTATGCATATTATCTACAACTAAGCAAAACAAATATATAAGCATTTCATAAAAACTGTTATGGCATGAAGATGTTGTAAAGTTATCCTTGGACAAAAATGGCAGTAGGAGATTAATTGTAATCGCAATTTGTATTAATTTTGGATATTTAAAATATTACTGAACTATTCTTTACTTAGTATATATTATCTTAGCTGAGGTAAAAATATTTTCAAAGACTTCCATGGTTCACTCACAACCTCAGTCCCCCTTACTTTATTTTTCTCATAAATTTCCATATTTTTCATCTGTAATTTCATCATTAGAGTTGCCAGAAAACTGTCAAGGTAAGAGCAGATACATTCAATCATTATTTAAATCATTATTAGTATAGAGCTTTATACTTCTAGTAAGATATCGTCTTCAAATCTTTATCATTACATTGTCCTTTTCCTGCTACATTATATAGGACTTTTTTCTTAATCAGTTAGATATCCAGATTGTTTCAAAACATATTTTTGAAAATGAAAAATGAAGAACTACTTACAAACAGACACACAGGCCATCTATTCATGGCTTTAAGAAGACTATAGCAGGGTGACCTTGGGTGACCTTGGCTGGAGGGTGAGGGGAGTGAGGTGTGACCTCAAAGGGATCTGCCCTGACAGAAGTGCGAGTGGGGATTTGGAGAAGAGTTAGATGAACTTTGTCCAGTACTGAGTACAGGCTATGCAGAAATCTGATTGGGAACTAAGCAGAACAATAAACCTACTAAAGTCTGCAGAGCTTATTACTCATCCAGGGAGTCCCACTCATCACCTGTGCAGCAGTTTGTAAGGTCACTGAGGTAAGGGCCTTTCTCAGGTTCTGAGAAAGAAACTCATCAATACCACAAGGTTTTACTACACACCATTTCTGCCTTTTGAGAAAGTTCTGCCCATTTTAAAGATCCTAGAACACTCACAAGCCCTATAATGGAGTGTAAGCAGACTTGATGGTCAGGGAAGAGGTTGAATGCAAGGAAAATCTTACCACTAGAACCAGGATGACCCTAAATATTGGTGACATACTCGCTCATTACACTAAGAGATGTTCATCTACATAATCTCCTTTGAGCCTCACAATATTCCCAAGTAGAAAGCAGAGAAGTTATTACCTTCATCCAATAGATAAAAAACAATAAATTTCAGAGAGGTTTTAAAACTAGCCAAGAGGGATGCCTGGGTGGCTCAGCAGTTGAGAGTCTGCCTTCAGCTCAGGGCGTGATCCTGGAGTCCCAGGATTGAGATCTGCATCGAGGTTCCTGCGGGGAGCCTCCTTCTCCCTCTGCCAGTGTCTCTGCCTCTCTCTGTGTTTCTCATGAATAAATAAATAAAATCTTTAAAAATAAATAAATAAAACTAGTCAGGGGTCACACTGGTGATAGATGACAGAACATAGAAGGGAACCAAAATTTTCTGACTCTAAGATCTGTGCTTTTTCAATGCACTGGGTCTGTGGATGTAGTACATCCTTTGTAAAGAGGATATAACAAAGAAAAACTGTTATCGCAAAGTTGGATTTAGTCAAAAAGTGTTATTTCTTACTGCAATAGATTTAATGCAGTAAGTAGATTGCCTTACTAAAAGGAATAGGATTTTTGAAACCTGAATTCAACTTGTTTGGGTAGGAATATCCTGAAGCTATGTTATCATAAGAAAATATGTTTAGAAAAGCATCAATGTCAAAGCAATGACTGATTTGGTCAATTCAAGTGAATTACCAGTTAATTATATAAGAAATATCTAAAACTGAGAAAAATGTAGTCAAGGTGGTTATTTGATGTTGTGAAATAAAATCAGCAATCATTGCATTCCCCTCCTTTTCAAATAATGGTGTTGGCACAGTAGGAAAACAAACTATGGACTTACAGAATCCCATACTAATGTTTCTTTGTATATTATGGGTCATTTATTAAACTCTCTACATTTTCACAACAAGGCTGAATTGCAGATCCAAATTTTACTACCATCTCCTTTATCTCTAGTGCTGGGAAAATTAATTTGGATAATTTATTTGGTATTCATTTGCTTCTTTATTCATTCCATCCAGCTTTAGCCACTTGGTAGGTGGCAGGTACTGTATGATTGTAATAATGAAATTGTAATGTATTTCTGCATGAAAGAGAACCTAACACTGTGGAACTGTGCTTGAGCCACAGCAGATTTGGTGTTTCTTTCTACCTCTAGGCTAAAGTTCACAGGGAATACAAGAGAGAATACTTTAAAAAGATATCAATGGTGACATTGACTATAATAATTAAGAAATATTTCTGGTTGTGAAGAGATAGGATTTTATCATGGTTTGGATATTATAATCTGAAAAGCTGGAAACAACCCCAATGTTCAATAGATGAACAGATAAATATATACTGGTGTACATCATTGAATGATGATACTTGGCAATAAAAAAGGGATAAACTGATGATTTCTGCAACAACATGGTTAACTCTCAGTGCATTATGCTAAGTGAAAGAAGCCAGACTGGAAAAGCTATACGCTTTATGCTTCTGTTGATGACCTTCTGGAAAAGTGAAAACTAAAAGAAAGGAGATAGATCAGTGGTTGCCAGAAGCTGTGCAAGGTGGGGAGTGGTGTTGACTACAAGGAATGTGAGGGAATTTGGGGAGGTTATGTATTTTTAGTGGGCAATTACATGAGTGTGTACACTTGCCAAAACTCATAGATATTCTCACTAAAAAGGATGACTTTTACTGTATATAAATTACACTTTTAAAATGATACTGGGTTCTAGAGTTTGATTTGTTAGGTTCTAATCAAATCCCACCCCAGCTATTTGTTATTTGTATACCTTGGCCAAATTACTTTGCTTATTCAAGAATTCTCATTTATAATAGAAGTATCATAATAATATTGACCTCATTAAGTTGTCATGAGGATTAAATGAAGTAATCTATGTGAATTGCCTAGCACAGTACCTGGCATGGATTTACTTTCATCAATGAGAAAATCACAAGTTTGTGTAAATAATAGCAGCATACTTAACCAATGCTACCTCTTTTATTAGACTAGTGGGCCCTCCAGTATCTCCTCACATTCATACACATCCTCCTAGGAGCACAGTTCATGTGTTGAGCTTCCCCTTTGCCACTTAACACCTGTATGGCTACCAAGAGCACATCATCACCCCCTTTTCTGATGCTCAGAATAGTTGGTTCCATGACACATTATCTCTTAATGGCAGCCACACATTGTGCTTGTCAGGGCTGGAAAGAAAGAAAAGACAAAATACAACTCAATCATGTCTCACTGATGATTTATTCATGATGACTTACTTTTTTTCTATTTTTTCTTTATCCAAAATATCAAAAAATGTCATTTACAAACAAAAATAAGGAATGCTTGAATAATATATGCAGCTTGTTATTTCAAAGTATTGTATTATGAGGTCCTGAAAATTCCTCTAAGTGGCATTATTTGGTGCAGCAAAGAGTTTAGTTAGTTTGGAGGTCAAAAAAATGGAAATTACTTTTCTCCAATATCAAGGCTAATGGTGAGGAACCATGGCATGGGTCCTCTAAAACAATGGATAGTGCCCAAATTCCCTACATGGTACAGTGCTTCATTTTGGAAAGCATTTCATTTCTTTTTCCAACAGATTGCTTTTCTAATTATATTTTGCTTATGTCATTGCCCTTACTTTGCATTTTCAGAGAACTCAATAAGGACAGGTGGGGTGAGAGGAAACAAAATGACCTAGGGATATACTAGATTCACCTTTTTGAAGTCAGGAGCTCCAGCATATGGTTTTTACTTCTGCAAGTCAATAGCTAAGCATAAAAGAAATGTATTCATATCATAAAACTTGGTCTCATGTTAAATACAAATTATTCTGGAATGATAACATATCCAAACTTATTAGTCATTTACATGTTAGTAAGAAGAGGTTTCTAAGGTGATTTGTTGATGAGAGTGAGAATGAGAAGAGGAGCAATGAGAGCTTTGGGCAAATGTTGACAGGAGGAAAAGTACAACTCTATGACTTGTAATGATGCACAAAAGAAGATACTAGTTTTTCTTTTATTTATCAATCCAACTTTTCTTATAGTTTTCAACTCTTTTAACCCTTGGACCATTAGGTGGCTTGTTCTTTTTTCATGTATTTGGAAGCTAGTTGTACATTTATATGTTATTAATTTTTTTTCCTGCAGAAATTGATAGCATTCCTTTGGTCCTGACCAAAGCAGAATGCTATTGTCCAAATAGTCACATTGTCACATTTGATACAATAGAGACTTACTTATTATAGAGACTTACTTAAGACTTTCTGGAGAGTACACACACACATATAAACACACACACACACACACACACACATACACACACCCTGCCTGTACAGACTCTTTTGCTTCTTTAATAAATAGAAAAAAAAGTTTAATTCCACTCTATCTGTACCCTGTGCATGGCCTAACATTTGAGCTGATTATTAGAAGGTAGTAAAAGAGAAATACACACAGATAAGAATGTGCCTTGGTCACTACATACACATTTATTTCAATAATGTGCCTTGGTTGGGATGCCTGGGTGGCTCAGCGGTTGAGCATCTACCTTCAGCCCAGGATGTGATCCTGGAGTCCCAGGATTTAGTATCACATCAGGCTTCCTGCATGGAGCCTATTTCTCCCTCTGCCTATGTCTCTGCCTTTCTTTCTATGTCTCTCATGAATAAATAAATAACATTTTAAAAATGTGCTTTGATCATCATATACACTTTTATTTCAATCATGTTTCTTTATTCTTGGAAGAAGATAGTTTCCTGTCAAAAATATTGTGATGGTTTGCTGAGGAAATGCAAATAATTTGTGCAAATAATACTTTTCTGTATGAAAAGTATAGTATACTTTCTGTGGCAGTCTCCAAAGATAGTCAGTCAATGGCAATTTCCTTCTTCATACATGCATTCCATCCTACCCATCAAGAAGTCTATTTCTTCTTTTAAGTCTATATGGGAACTCTGACTTGTGACCAAGATAGCTTGGTAAAGGTGATATTTGGGACTTTTGAGGTCAGACATTAAATAGATCAAGAGTTCCCACTTTCTTCTCTTAGAAGTCAGCTGCCATGTAAAAGTCCCAGGTCATCATGCATGAGACTACTATGCTGTGAGTAGCTGGTCACATGGAGAGGCAACATGGACTATACATGAAAATGAATGCTAATGAGTGATCCTAGTTGACCCCACATGAAGCAAAAAGAACAACTTATCTGAAACTGGTTCCTTTTTATCACAGGATCTGGAATAAACTGTGGTTTTAAGTCACTAAGTTTCAGAATAGTTTGCTGTGCAGCACTATATACAGAAACATTTTCCTTCCCATTCATTTCACATGTGTCACCTCCAACAAAGATTAAGAAGAAAGTCAAATAAACATGCATGCCAACAATTAAGAATGCATACACATTCATAAGTAACAATTTGTTGTCAAGACCCTAAGTAACCAAAATTTTCAGTTTAAATTAAATTCAATTGGAATTAAGCTATTATGATAGATAACTTTTTTTATTAAGAAATCAGCCTCCATATCATTAGGTTTGGAAGATCCATTTTCAATGTGGTATCTCATTCTGCTAATATAAGCTGAAGGCAGTAGTAAAACCAGAAATGCATGTAATTGAAAAGTACATCCATCTATTCATTGATGTTATTTTCTCTGATCCACATTTAAAGAAATTTATGAGCTTGTTTGGAAAATGTGAAAGAAAAAAATCAATATAGTAACCATGATTTATAAAGGTGAAACCTTTATGTCATGAATATTTCATCAGGGAAATGTGGAAGCCATCAGATTTTATCTGAGCATATTCCTCAATCTGATGTGATTAATTCATGAATCGGCTGATTCCCATTATTAATTGAGATGATCACTGGATACATAGGAACCTCATGAGAGCTACAAAACAAATACTAGTCTCAGGAGGCTTCTGGGAAATTTGAAGGTAGTCTGGGTTAAAGGTGATTATAGGTTGATGGTGAGGAGAGGACAACAAAGAGAGGACAAGATTTTCTGCATGCCTTGCTAGAGGGACGTCAGATTGGGTCAAATTGCACAGTCTACAGGAAAATTGAGCCAACCTCTGCCTATTTTTCCTAGGACTGGATCAGATGCTTCTCTCAGAAGCCATTTCAGTGGGGAACCTAGTTCCCAGTATTTGTGCTGACAGTAGCTCAATTTCCACGAGTATCCAACTGTCTTTAAGCTTCTACACTCAGTTATGAGAGTCCTGGAGATATTAACATACAAAATGGAGAAAGCAAAAGACATTTCATGGAGAAGAAACAAATCAGCTACATTCAAGAGGCCCATAGTCAAGCAATTAGTGATACAATCAGTTGCACAATAAACACCCATGGATCCCCAGTAGAGTGGGAGGCAGCACAAAGAACAAGGTAAATTGCAAGCAGATCAAAAGAGAAGTATATTCAATAAAAAGCTCAGGTGGAATGTTGCCAAGGCCTGCTCTGCATCAAGATTTCAAATGGTAAAAGTGTGAGGGGCTGGATGGCCCAAGCGTTGTATTGCCCTCTATAGTTTTCAAAGGTGGCACATGGTGACGTGATTTCATTCTTAAGCTATTGATTTCATTGAAGAAATCCAAAACTTTCCAAGAGTCATTGAGAAGGACATAGAAAGGGTCAGAAGTTAATTTAGCAGCAGGAGCACTCGCTGAGACTAACATGTTTCTTTGCAGAGGAAATTAATCATGGATTTGAAGGCAATCTTTTCATGGCTCAAAAAAACAGTCTGTATAGGTGTTTGTGCCTGTATTAGTGAGCACCTCAACCTAGAGCTGAAAGCCATCTGTTCGCATTGACAGATTTAATTACAGTGGAAGAGACAGAAGACATCATGACAAGATATGTCAGCACGGAGGAAGCTTATATGTGGTTTGCACCAGCTTCCTCGAGTCCATTGGCTGTTTCTTATTGGCATGGAAAATCGGTGGTTTTCCTTACCTAAGAGACTGATCTCAGAATACTGTATGTACATTCAAAAGTCTTATATAGATAGTAGAGGCATTTAAAAACCTTTTAGAATGCAAAAATGTTCCTTAGTTTTTTCCTCATTTACTATGAGTCAAATTATACACATTACATATATGTATATGCAAATACGGGGAAAATGGAGTCTGTTTCATGTTTTATCCTTTTCTCTATCCCTAATATCTAGCAAGTGAATACTCAATACATTTTTACTAAATAAAAAAAGGAATGAATGAATGAATGAAGTTCTTATAAGTCCTCCAGAAATATAAGGCACAGTCATATTTTTACTTAAATATTTAGATCGCCTTCCTTGATTATACTAACACATTCTTGTATACAACCAATAAATTTTTGTATACAAACTGATGATTTAGAACCAAAGTAGTACAGAATTAAAAAAAAATTCAGCAAAGCAAAACAGAAAACAAAAAGCTAGACCGGGATTTAGATTCTTATTTCTGGAGTTTCACTAACTTGCTGGGGCCTTGAGAATTTCAGCCCTCTAGATTTTAGCCTCCTCAGCATGAAAGGTTGGAAGGCCAGTGAGGGAAGGGCTATTATGTTCAAAGTCCTTTTCAGAGACAACATTTTATAATTCCATAAAGAAGTTATATTTTTAGAGCATGATATGAGACTCTTAGTAACTTCATGAGATTAAAAAAAAAAAAAGAAACCATAACATGTGAAAACTAAGGAATAATTTCAATTGAGGAAATAGAACAGTAAAATATTTTAAAGGATCTGGTTTAATACCATATGTTCAGGAAGATAAATGGTTAAATTTGTAGGATTAATGATGGTCCCATCATTCTGAAATATCCCCAGTCACAATTATTTATTTATCTAGTAGCTGACCTGGAATTACTTAACTGATGATTTGATTTGAAAACTTCAATGGCATTCACTATCTGTCTCCCTCTCTGTGTCAGTCTTTCTCTCTCTTTCATACACACACACATATGCCAGAGCAGAAAAATCCTCTTGGTGAAGCTTCAAACAATCTAGGGAGTAAAGGCAATCACAGCCTCTCTGATGCTAGCCAACAAGACTTGAGGAACTTCCTTTTTCTCATTATCCATTCATTCAGTAGCAGGCTACTCTGATTTTACCCTTAATGGTAAAGAGATTTGTAAATTTAAAAATATACTATCTTTATAAGTCAAAAGTTCCACATTTTTGTTGTACATGTGCCATTCTATAAACTTTCACACCGTCATCTGCTTATTGGAAGATAACTTCTACCAAATTAAGCTAAAATGGACTAAATCAAAACCATGCTTACTTTCTTGACTTTCCTCATTTTCTCTACTTTACCTTTCTATCCCTTAATTGGCTGCTAAAATGGCTCAACATGTAAACATTGAATGAAAAGTGTGCAAAATGTCTTCTAAAGAGATGTCAGCAGTTTAGAATATGTCATTTTAGACTTACAGTCTGTTAAAGCATTTGATTTACCTATCAAAAAGAAAGATCCATGCTAGTTTTTTCCCCCCTTCATTAGTAAAATCCATTTTAAGGTCTCCAGGAGGTAAATTATTTTTAGAATTAGTTTTTATTTTATTAGTCAGGTTTCAGAGTGTCAAAATTGCGCTGAAGCCAGTGGCACTTCACTGAGCTTATTAATATTGATATGATCACTCTGTGTTCTGTGCTGAGTGACACTGCTAACCTTCTGAGATGGTGAGGATTCTTCTTAAAGGGACTACACAATTTTAAAAAAATAGATCCTCAGGTCTTCTGGTGTTGGTGAAAAGAGCACGTAGAATGTCTGCATCAGTTTGTTATGATTCAATTAATTCAACCAACTTTTCTCAAGCACCAGCTATATGCTAAACACTATGCTAGATGCTGAAGCTGCGAAGGACTTCCAATATGTGGTCTTCCCTTCCAAGGGATTCAATTTGTTCAGTAAAGATTTCTCTAGCATTGTGTATGTCAGATGCTATGTTGAGAACTGTAGAAATTTTTAAATGGTTATAGTATCATCTCTTTTGTCAAGGAACTTACTAATTAGTAGAGAGGGTAAAATAATTATTCCATTATAAAGAACCCTAAAGGATTAGTGAGGTGAGAGATTATATCCAAAAACAGCTGATATTTGAACAGGGCTTGGAAACATGGGTAGATTCTGAGACAGATTAGGGGTGCAAACTTGGAGGAAAGGATGAAGGAGAAGATAAGAGGGAACAGCATAAGCAAAGAGAAGCAAATCTAACTAAAATGTAGTCAGAGAAGAGCAAGTGCTGTTTAGGGATGTAGTGGGTGACGGCAGAAATTGGGTTCTGGTCATGTTGCTGATACTGAAATGCCAAATGGAGTAATCTGAGCTAAATTTCCATAGAGGTTTATCTATCAAAAGTTTCCAAGCAAGAAATTAAATTTACTGCTTATAACAACAGTTTTTGATACAAGGTTACATTAATTCTTTCATAGGCATGCATCATATTTGGAATAGTATTTTACTAAATGTTTGAGGCTATTTTTTTGAATCAAAATAATGCCCCAGTAATCATGGAAAGTGAAAGTCAATCTTCTATTTACCATAAAAGATAAAAGGACATTTTGCAATTTATATTAAGTGTGCAATCAAGAATGCACTTTAATTTCTTAGATTATAACTTTTTTCAACATGATATCCAGTGATTGTTGACAGGCATTGTGTATCTACAACTGAGATCTCAGAAAAAAAAGTTTCTGGAAGCTTCTTTCAGAACATGGCAGAAGAAAGTCTGAGGTCATCCTGTCTTGAATTGCTTGGGAATCAATCTGGACCCAAAAATGGACTTGGAAAATCTAGTCGTTAATCATAGTTTTGCCAGTCACTGTGTTAAATGTAAAAATGCATGCAAAGGATTAGAAGTCTTTTGTTTTTGTTTTTCCTTTTTGACAAATAGAATAAAATCTTCAGAACAAATATTACAGGAGTTCAGAACAAACCCTTATAGGAATCAGCAGAACTGAACCTACTGGAACCAATATTAGAATCTGCTTACCTTGTAAAGCATAACACTGGAAAGATGATGAGACGCTGTTAATTGACTCAGTTCTCATTCAATCCTAAGTACTGGCTAATAAAGAAGTTAACAATAGTATTAATGGAATAGAGACAATTCAGGAATAATACTAAACTAATGGTTCTCCCCAATCTAATTGGAAATAGAGAATGTAAACAAATGATTATAATAGGAAGTGTTATAGGAGATAGGTATAAAGCATTATGGGAAGATAGATGAGGGACCAATGACTTGCAGCATGTCTGGTTGGTGGGATACTCCCCACATCTACAAGGTGCTGTTCTTTCATGAGTGATCCATTTGAGAGAATTAAAATACATTTAACAGTTTTTTCACTGTTGGTGCCAAAGCTAGTACCTATGCAAACATTCTCTAGACTTATTTACTTGAGTGGTACCACTCTAATATATACCAAAGAAAAGCCTCTGGCTCCCTCGAACTGGGAGTTCTCTTTTCTACAGTCTGAAGCACTCAACACTCTCCAACTCTGTGTCTTACGTGATCATCACCAGAAACAAGGCCTTCATTTAAGCCTCCAAGTGAGTATGTCCCTATAGTGATGGTATTTAAGGTGAACTTGAAGCACCCTGTTCTTGAGTGAACTAGGATATGCAAAGGCAAATAGATGCCAGCAATGATAAAAATCCAAGGACTGCTCCCAGGTTGAAGCTAAAATCAGAGAAGGAGACAGAACATGAGAGATTCCTAACTCTGGGGAACGAACAAGGGGTAATGGAAGGGGAGGTGGGTGGGGAATGGGGTGTCTGGATGATGGGCACTGAGGGGGGCACTTGACGGGATGAGCATTGGGTGTTATACTATATGTTGGCAAATTGAACTCCAATAAAAAATATACAAAAATAAAAGGAAAGAAGAGAAAAGAAAAGAAAAGAAAACCTCTGAGGACATGGGACTAAGGCTGCAGGGTTGCCAGAGGCATGGTCTTCAGGGAATTCTGCACATCGGTGAACCCCAGATCATAAGGTGGGAGAGGGAGAGGCAGCAGAGGGGTTATCCATCTACCATGTTCTCATTCTCTCATCTCTCCCTCAGTCTCTGCCTGTGACCTTCCTTCTAATACATCTCCAGAGTAATCTAGTTGGCCCTGGAATGAGAAAACATTTATACATAAATTGTAATATATAAAATTACAATTAATTGTCTCTATATATTCTCAATTATATCATTTATGTTTCTAAAGTGAGCTGGAAAATAATTTTATCATTATAGTATGTACAAATTTCGAGGTTTTTTTGTGTGTGACTTTAAGTTAGTTTCTACTATCTCTAAAGAAACTTATGAGGTCCCAGCTCAGAAAGGGATTAGATCAATTAGACCTTGCAGGACTGACTGATTATAGTATAAGTAAGCAATACTGAGCAGTAAGACAAGATTATAAAAGGAAATGGTATGATAGAGAATTCCCCTTTCTCCTTAAAACATGCAATTTTTTCCTCCAGAATTTCTTAATTGAGAAAGTGGTGTATTTGTCTCTGATTTGTTGGAAGAGAGCAAATATTAATAGCACAGCTGATGCCAAATAGCACAGATTGAAAAGCTCTGACATGAGTTGATATAATGTAGACCTTATTTTTATGATGTAATTGTGAGTTATGTACTTTATGCATTGGTAATTAGAGAGTTGAGCAGATGGAGAAGGTTTAGTTTAAAGTGATGTGTCCATTAAAATAACCTGCACTGCCAAGAGTCTATTCATGTTCATGAGTCTAGCAAATTTGTTCTATTAAAATATGATTGGGAGATAAGGACTTATTGTCATTGTGTTAGAGTCATCTATCTACTGATGGGAGTAAAAACCCTCCTTAAACCTCGAATCCACATATTATCCTGTTTTGCTTTGCAGAGGGTCTTAACCGCACATTTTGGCTACTATGGAAATTCTAATGTTTGGCATTTCTCTGTTTTCCCATTATTTAGACATTATCATAAAGAAAATCAAACTAACCACCAAATAAAAATAGCAATTTTAACTATTGCTTCGTGTATCTTTTAGTTTATTGTTGAAAGGACAGATGGCAAGTAATTTTTTTAATGTGAATATTGTATTTTTCTATTTTCAGTAGACATGTTTGCTTCTACCCACCACATATTTTCCTCAACCTTTTTGGATGGCATCTAGGTTTGCTTTTCTGCTCAGCTTTAATCTTCTTTCACAGGGAAGAGAAAATGAAAGAGTCCAGATTTCTCATGTGTTCCGGCTAGGGATAATGCCACATTTAAAGTACCACAATTGAGGGTATAGAGGCAGACTTTCTCATACATTGTTGGTGGGGGTATAAACGGGTGTGTTCTTCTAGAAAGGGATTTGGCAATGTGTATCTTTAAACAAACAACCCCAGAATTGCCAATTCTGGGAATACTTCTTATGGAACTAAACAAAAGTGTAGACAAATGCACACAGATCCAAGCATAGCCAAAAGAAAAGAAAGAAAAGAAAAGAAAAGAAAAGAAAAGAAAAGAAAAGAAAAGAAAAGAAAGAAAAGAAAAGAAAAGAAAAGAAAAGAAAAGAAAAGAAAAGAAAAGAAAAAAAGACAAATAGCTTTAAACCTAAAAATCATCATTGCATTCAATATATAATAGCTAACGATAGGGATTAGACTAAATATGCTACAGAGGAGATGGTTAAGAAAAATCATGGTGTAGCCACATAAAGAACTACTGGATTATATTACATATGTGAAGAATCTGTAGTAACATAGCAAAATGGTTATATTATAATGTGGAGTAGAAAAATAAGACATTTTGAATTATTAACAAATGAAGATAGTTATATCACTAAGTGTTTTTTATATGCCAGGTACTCTTCTAAGCATTGTGTAAGTAAGATACCCTAAAACACTCATATAACCCATGAGATGAGTAGTAGGAGAGCTGGTAGAGGGGAAGGATCTGAAACTTGAACCCAGATACTCTGATTTCTGAGACTTTGCTTTTAGTTTTTATACTATACCTATGTTTTTAGTAAGATAGTAGCTATGTAGAAATAATGCTAAACTTATGAGTGCACACACATATACATATAAGTGAGGAAACACATTCTACAGTTTTTCCCATCAAGAGATAGAGTCTATTTTCCTACCCCAGCATCTGGGTGGCCTTGTGACTTGCTTTGAAAATATAATGCAGTGGAAATGATTCTGTGCAGATTTCAAGGTAAAGCCTTAAGAAGCCTTACAGCTTCTATTTTCACATTCTTACAGTGCTGCCCAGAGATGGTCATGCAGGACAGCCAGTCTACCCTACTGGATAATGAGTGATCACTTGGAGAAGAATTGAGGTGCCCTCATTCACAGCCGGCATCAACAACCAGACATGTGGGTGAGGCCATCTTGAACCTTCCATCTTAGTCCACAACTGAATGCAGTCATATGACTTGAGTTCACATGAAATGGGCCAAATCAACTCACTGAATTGTGAAAAATAATAATTTACTGCTGTTTTAATCTACTGATTGTTAAGGTGGTTTGTAATACAGCAATATATAACTGATATGGTCAAAATGCTATCAGATGTCTCTGAGGGTAATTATGGAAAAATGTGTCTGATTTTTAATATGATTAATGAATTATCATTATAGAAATTTTTAAATTTCTTTAGACTTTGGAACCTGACATTTGGCATTCCTTTGGAGTAGACCTGACAGTTTTCTCAGGTTTGTCAGACTAAGGTGGGAATCTTTCTGGAAAGAACCAATCCTCTTGAAATATCATCAGCATGTCATTGAATGGTCACAGAAAATAAATCAGTGGGTTGGGCACAGAATGAGCAGCTATTGCATAGTCCAGTGTTGAGGTGAGGAATCTGCAGTCTGGGGGATGGAGATAATGCTACTCAAATTTCTCCCCATCAACCATAAAAACTCCCAGGATAAACACTAAGCTTGGGATCATTCCACATTGGAACATGTCTCTCATATACTGCCCTGTATCTCTAGTTTTTGTTCAGTCTCTGTCATATTAAAAAGAAACTGTAGTTCAATTAGTACCTGCCTGTACTCTAGAAAATCTGCTTTCTTTTACTGAGTCAGAGAAAATCTGAAATTATAATCAGGGTGGGGCAAGGCAACTGTCAACAATCAAATAGGAAGTCAATATTTTATCAGAGAATTGTGATGAGGATTAAAATATCAAACTGGAAAGTCAATTTCTAGCCACGTGGCGTTTGTTACTGTTGATCACTTCCTTCTCTCAGAGGACTACTCCTCTGGCTTCCACAAACATTTCTCCTGACTCTTTTTTTCTAGCTAACTATCTATCAGCTACTCTTTCTTAAACGTTCGTCGAATTTTGGTCTCTATGTTTCTAACCCTCCACACTCTGAGCCACATCTGTGGTTTTCAATATGGTGACTTCCCACTTAGCGTCTTCAGCTTCTGAGTTCCAGAAGTAACATTCAGCTCTCTCCTAGATGTCTTTATCTGAACCTTTCCCCTATACCACACTATTGCTATGATCAACACATTTTTTTTTCTCCTAGATCTTCTTCTCCTCCATTATTTTTAGCCAGTCTTTTATTTTTTTTAAAGATTTATTTGTTTATTTATTTATGATAGATATATATATATAGAGAGAGAGAGAGGCAGAGACACAGGAGGAGGGAGAAGCAGGCTCCATGCCGGGAGCCCGATGTGGGACTCGATCCCGGGTCTCCAGGATGGTGCCCTGGGCCAAAGGCAGGCGCTAATCCGCTGAGCCACCCAGGGATCCCCTAGCCAGTCTTTTAATTTTAGTCTTTTACTGGCACACTTACTCAAGTTTTGTCCATTTTCATTCCTTAACATTTCTGAAAACAGCATCAAGCCCATTCCACATGGCCTGGCAAACATGGTGTTCATGTCTGGCCCATGCATCTCCTCTAGCTCTTCTCTTCTGCCCTCAGTGTAGTTGTATCCAGTGAATTTCAGAGTGGAATGTGCCCTCACACCTTTCTGCATTGGTATGTATAGTCCCTATGCAGAATGCTTTTCTTTCTGCCTGTGTTGACCAACACATTCTCATCTTGTCAAACTCTGTTCACAGGGACTTGTGTGAGGGAGTTTACCTGAGCTCTCTTCCCTGCAGCTGTGTGGATCGGGTGTTCCTCTTCCCACAGTGTGTCATGTAGAGTGATGTTGTTGCATTGGATCATACTGCTCGTAGTTGACTCTTGTCTGCCTTGCCAAGTAGACTGAACTGTTTCCTGAGGGCAGGGACTGACTGTGTGCTTATCTATGTAGCTCTATTACCTAACATAATACTTGAACCTATTAGGTGCACAAAACATTCTTTGTGGAATGAGTGGATGTGATATAATCACTTCTCAAGAGAGGGAGCACTCTAGAAGACAGCAGGGAGAGGTATTGGCTATGGATGTACAAGGTACAAATGAAAAAGTCATAAGGGGAAAAAAAAAAAGAAAAAGTCATAAGGGGCTCAAGTATAAGACCGAGTTGCCCAAGTATGAGATTGCCCATGTTTCAGTACCAGTTAAATAAGTAGGCTGTTCCAATCTAGAATGCTTCACTGAACAAACACATAACTATGATTTTGCTGGTCACATTCCCAGATATAACAAAGAGATCTTACCTTAGCCACTATCATAGGTCAAGTGTCTCATTCCTTGCAACTTGCTGGTATTAAAATCACTATGGTAATGAATTGCTACTGCTTGCCACACACTAGCTTCACACTAGCTGAACCATCTCTCCTCTAGTCTCTAATACTAGTTACTCAAATATGAAGGAACATGCTGATATCCACTCCCTCTCATATCCCAGGAAACCTCCATGTTTGTACCTTGAGCCTGCTGGGAGGGCTTATTTGTCTAGTTTACATTAATTGAATGAATCAGAAAAATCTACGCTGAACTGCTTCTTCAAGGCATACTAGACCCTTTCATCTACAGCATTTTCCTTTTCTTCACTTAGAAACTTTCCCCCTTCTGCCACAGTTTTGGCAAAAGCTGTTTAAACTACTGAGTAATTTTTTCCCTTTCCACTCTTTGTAGACACAATAGCCATATACACTAACCAAAATGAGAGTGCATATGTTTATAGGAGACATCTATCTTTAGGATAGAGCTCTATACTTTTTTCTATTAAAGCCATTTACATCAATTGAAACATCAAGCCATCAGTCTACACTGCCTGGGCAGTTGAGATTTGCAAAACACTAAAATAGGTGGTAGAAGATATAAACACAAGTGAATAAAACACATGATCTTGATAGAGCTAAGAATATCTTTAAGAAAAGAATCTATGAATTATATAGTAAATCACAAGGTTAGAGGAGATATGATAAATTGCTTGGGAGTTTATGAATCAGGTCTTTATTCATGACACTTTTAATTTAATCCTTATAACTATTCAGTGAAGTAAAGTATTATTGGACTAGAATTATAGGTGAGGGAATCAGGAATCAGAGGTAAGAGGTAAGCTTCCAACACCACATGGCCAGTATGAATCACACCTGAACTCAAGCCTACACCATGATTTAATCACTATTATATTTTCCCTCCTAGAGCCAGAAGAGTTTGGAAGAAGATTCAATTGCCGTGGATTGGAGCACTAAGGAAAGTTTTCACTGAGAGGAAGTGAAATAGGCCTTAAAGATTGCCAGGGTTTAGAGAAATGGAAAGAAAATGAAAGGCTGTTTGGGGCAGCAAATATCTTTATAAATATCCTTCTGTAAAACAAAGGATGGAGATAAATCTAAGGATTTCTTGGCAATCTGGTGAGTCCTAAGAATTTCCTCTTCCAAAATAACTACGCTCATTCAACTTGTAGCCCAACTGACCTGCTTGTACATGTTTCTCTCCACAGTAACACCAGGGGCACCTGGCAGCTCTGGACATCATAAACTAAAGGGTTATCTGTAACTTCACTCTACTACTAGAGCTCCTATTTGGTCGCAGAGCCTGTCAGTTTGATATCTCCCACTAACTTTAAACAGGATTGAAAATAAATGTGTCAGATGGTATTGCTCGCAGTTTATGCAATATAAAATGAAATCCTCTTGAAATAATACCATCTGAACAAACCAGCCATTAAATAAATACAGATACTTCTTCCCTGATCCACAAGCATATCATTGAACTGTGAGAGGTCTTTGCTAATGTGAGTCAAATGCTGACTGATTGGGAATAACCTAACATTTAGTTTATGAAGCATTTATCCATCACTGAGGAGGTCTGAAAGAGTCACAGTGGTGTTTGAGCTACAGCTTTGTTGCCTTGGCAGAATGAGTTCAGTGGCCATGTCTTCCTGGGCATACCTTGACAGTAAATCTGAATTTCCTCCCCAAACAGATTGTAGCCAAACAAATTCTATGACAGATATCTAATCCTTTGGGTAGCAGGAGAGAAAGCTGGCCAAGTGGCTAGAAAATCAACAGTTGGAAATTTGCACTGGCCTAGCCCTTAGTCCCACAAGAAACAAAGGTTCCCTCACTAGGCAAGTTCTCATTTGTCTTTTTCAAAAAACATTTGCTCTAATTTCCAGTCTTCACTTCAGTAAGTAGTTTCAATTAGTTTTTAGATCAACAAACATTGGTATCCTTTACTCCCTATTCAGGGAAATAAGAAATCAAACCTGAACTGCAAGTATGTTACTTGACTTCAGCCCAACCCATGTCTCTCTTGAATTCTGCCTCCATCTATAACCTCTACTTCTGCAGCCTATGGCTTCTTTCTTTTTCTATGAATAAAAATGAGTTATCAAGAGACAAGGCCATAGGGCATCTATTCTCTCAAGTATCTGTATTGACTCGAACCATGACATTAGTATCACAGAGCTCTTCCCAACTACCATAAGTACCACTCTACTTTGCTCTCAACTCAGTTTTTGAGGTCAAACCGGCAAATACCAGCACACTTACTTTTCTAAACCATTCTCTTGATCAGCTCCTTGTGAACATGAGCATAAAACACAGAACAAACTTAAATGAGATAAGTCATGTTGGACATTTAGTCTCATGACTAGGGTATAGATCTTACTTGTGATGCTTAGACGTTTCACAGAATTTCTTGGAGAAATACCATACCTGACCCTAATAGTGAATACAAGGTTGCATTTGGATCTACCTATTGCCCACATGTGCCCATCTGCTAATCTATTAGGGATGAAAGTCTTATAAAATTCTCAGTTTCTCTACAGAGGCTTCATTTCCAAAGGTGCAGACTTGGCAATCATAATTTAACCATCTAAATTTCCTTAAAGGATAGAAGTACATAAAACTCATTTATAAGATATCTGTGTCTTAAAGGAAATTTAAAATCCATAGGCTAATCTCCCTTTGAGATTTGTATGCTAACATTTCATTTTAATTGGTGTCCTGCCTATCCTCACAATTGAAAGGAACAATAGAGCTCATTTTGGTCTTTCATGCTTCCCTTTCATGGACCCTCCTCCTCCAGGACAGTAAACTAATCATTGAAAATAGGTCTCTTAAAAACACAGTTATGAACACAAAAGATGTAAGCCACATTTTATTTATATTCAAATCTTTGTCATGCAAAGATCTTCAGTTTTATCTTCCTTTGTTCTCCAATTACTGAATTTCATTCAGTATGCATGTTCATATGTGCGTGTATGTGTGTGCTTTTGTGTGTGTGCAGAGGGGGAACATTTTGGTAATTGATTGGAAAATTTTACTAGATCTATTTGTCTGGGGCATTTGTAAAATAGAGTTGTTTTCGGAAAGTATCCCAAAAGAGGAATAAAAGATAGTGAGGATGGGAGAAGTCACTTGCATACTTGCTATTTACCTCTTTATATGAATTGGCAAGCACTTAGTATGGTTTGGCTCCAGCAGAATGCTTGCTCCATGACTCTGGTCAAGTCATATACCCTCTTTAGCTTGTCCTCTCCTTGGTAAAATGGGGTTAATACCTTGTAGGATAGTGGCAAGACATAAGTGACAGACCATATGTGAAAACATTTGTCAGTTTTTTGCTGCATATCAAGTGCTCGACAAATATTAACATTCTCCATGAAGCTCAAAAGCAAAGTCTGTAACATTGGTCTAGTCTACTGAAGGAGACCAAAATGTATATATCAAACACCTCCTCTTCCACCAGAATGTCAGCATGCTGGTAAATGTGCTGTATCTGTGCAAGGAGAATGACTTGAAATGGTTCATGCAAATTCTATTGAGGTTTTTAAAAAAATTGCAGGCAGGATATACAAAGAAGATGATTTCCTTTAGATCCAAAGCCTGATTTTCTTTCAAGACTCTCTGATTTCTTTTAAGTCCTGGGCACACAGGCATATGTTTATGTTTTGGCTGTTAGGAAGCCTAATTGGTTTCTCTGGTGACTTGGCATTCTTCTTTTTCCAGGTTTCTCTTTTATTCTCATCTCAGAGGAGCTCTGCCATCCTTCTTTCAAGTGATAGGTGCTTGATACATACTCCCTAACTGTGATCTGTAGTTTGAAGCCTGGCTTTGCCTCCTTTTTCTCCCGACGGGGAGAATATGTTCTTTTTATGATACATGAACTTGAGATTGCAGGACTTTTGATCTGGTTCCTTCATGGCTTTACTGGGTAATGGGTGAAAAGACTGAAAGTGAGATTTGGAGAAAGAAGGAATAAGAACATTTCCCTTTGATTCCATGAAAGACCTGATTTAGAATGTTTCCCTCTGGTCCTATCTGGTCAGTCCTGCTATAATTATAGATTGCTTTGATAAAGCCTTTCTTCGAAGTACACTAACATGAATTCAGAATCCCATTTTTTAAGTGAGGTAAGTACAGAGCATTTATATACTTTGCTGATTTACTTGTTAGAAGAATTCAATGATATTCCAGTAAAATAATTTAGAGATACTTAAAATCTAGACTAAATAATAGGTATGTGCTTGGTACTATATTTTAATTCCCAAATTATTGATACTTAGGCTGATCACTTGCAAGTTCTGCTACAAATCTGTTGAACTTCCCATCCTTGTAGTTTGCATCTTTGTTAATATTTTCCTGTCATCATTAATGATAAAAATATCACACATTCATTAAATGATTGTGTGCCAGTTTCTATACATTATTTAAACCTCCCACCCACACTTTGATGAAAGTAGTGTTATCATTCCTATTGTACAGATGAGACTATTTAGGCATTGGAAGATAAAACATTTTTCCAAGATTATACAGATATTAAATTTTAGAACCATAATTAATTATGTCCTTACTCATCAGCTACCCACTGTACCTAGGCAGGTTTTTTTTTTTTTTAGTTGGAACCTAGGCAGGTTTAAGACAAGAGTGTGATTGTCTACTCTTTCTTGTTATAAAATGTTAATATAATTAATACATAGAATAGGTTTACAGGTCTTCATTGTTTCTTTAGTAGATTGATTGCAAAAATGATTCAATTTTCCACCCACTCCATATCCACATCCCTTGTTAAAGACTTTGCTGCTACTCCCACAGGGATTCCTTTCTTTTACTTCTGAATATCAGTTATGATTCAAGCCCAGAGTGAGTGAAGGCCTTGACTTGTTTTGATCCATAAAATATGACAGAAGTCATGGTGGGCCAGTTTTCAGTCTAGGCTTCAAGAGACAATGAGCCTCCCACTCTAGTTTTTTCACTGAACATGCCACCACCATCTTGGAGGCCACCTTGGAGGGCATCTTGGAGGCCAGTCTCCAGCTGACCTGCCGCTTGATTGTAGGCACAAGCAGCCCAGCAGAGATTCACTGAACCCACCTCAGATCAGCAGTGCATCCTTGCTGAGTTCTACAATCATCAGAAATGATAAAGGGTTATTGCTTTAAGCTACTGAGTTTTAAGGTGGTTTGTTATGTAGAAATAGTTAACCAATGCAGTGCTGATCTGATTAGAAGCAGTTTTTTGTTAGAGTTTATGCCCTCAATTGCAGAGTTATAGAATGTTCAAACCTATCTTCCTCACTTAAAAAAAAAATAAAATGTAAAATAAAATTAAAAAATAAACTAAGATAAAAACAGAATTCAAAACACAGAATTCAAAATAAGAAAAACAAGGTCCAGAAAGATTATTAACTTCTATTCTTGTTTCCCTATTCCTTGTCCAAGGGCCTTCCTGTTGTTATTCAGTTTCTATTAATTAGAATTTATTAAGGCCATTTAGAGCTGCAAGTTAGAAACAGTCTACCCCTCTGGTCAAAGAAAAACCATGCTAAATGGATTCACCAGAAGTAATAGTTTAACACATTTCTTAATGTTGAGCATGTATATACAACCTTTGTTCTATTTTTTTGGTGAGTATCCAGACACATGACACCTGCTTTTTATTCTTCTATAGGGACCTTATGAATGGATTTGAAATATGATTTCCAACTAGTTTAGCAGACCTTATAAAAGAAGAGCATTCTGGGACTTATCCATCAACTTAACACTCCCATCCTCCTTAAATCATAGAAATTCTAGAACTAGTATTTATTAGCTTGTTCTTTCTGTACATCAATTACCTTAGGCCCTATACGCTACAGTTCCATCAAAAGCATTAAATAGTTCCCAGTGGCAAATTCCTGGTTATCTTTAGCTCATGCTGTTAAGTAAGTTTCCACAGTCTTTATAGCTCCAGCTTTTATTATATTTTTAAAATGACTTGGTTTCAGCTGTTAAAGCCTAAGACTTTGACTTAAAGAGAAAATACATGCCAGCATGTGGAGTATAGAATTTGACTTTTTAGCTTCACCAAAGCCAGCCAGTTTGGTGCATCCCTTCTATATTGGAGAGTTTCCAAATGCTGTTTGCCTGGGTTTCTAATGATAATATTTTACATCTATATTTCTAGTAGAATGATTGGCCCTTCCATCTTGCTAGGCCCTTGACCAGTTAGCTGATCTGCCTTAGTATTCTCCATCTGCAGGACTTCACACTTCACAAACAAACGTTCTGTGTCTTCTGATTTTGCTATTTCCTGGATTATATGACTTAGAGGTGAAAATCTATCCTTAGCTCCCTGATGCCCAAAGCCCTCTTCACAATGTCCTTGGTCCTCTTCCTTTCTTCTCTAGCCTTTTAATATGTTCAGAGTGACATTCCAGATTAAGCTGGCTATGAGAGGTAATTATTCTTTTCAGCAGGTGGAGGGTGGGGGGACACCACTGAACTCAGCCATAATTGTGAGGTGGTGTTAATGTCTACAAGGACCTTTCTGGAATTTTAAAATTTGTAGTAATGTCTATAGTGATTTCTCAGTCAATGCAGCAAAGCAAAAACAATTGACCAAATATATTGTAACTTCTTTTTCAAAAATTCTGTAACTAGTTTTCTTACAATTCTATTTCCATTAGGTGAAAGATTTTGAACTCCTCCAAATAGAAAAGTAGACCAATCAGTTAGCTTGTTGGTTCCCTACCCTGTATTTTAAAATTTTTATTAGTATTGCAATCTACTATTTCCTTTATTCAGCTATTTTGGGAAAATTTCTGTCTTGCATTGATACACTTTTCTTTCAGGTGATTTGTTTGTTTCATTTCCCAAACAATTTTTCTACTACTTGAAGTTTAGTCAGTGTGGCTAGACTATTTCTTTTCTCCTTCTATGAGCAAGTCTTATTTTCTTAGAGCAATGGTTTACATACTTGAGCACCCTTGAACACACAGCTCAAATATATCGATATTTATTCTTGCATATACACAATGTATAGCTAACATATATGTGAATGCATTCTGAACTTTATATTATAAAAATGAGAATTAAGTAATGAAGGTGTAAAATGTACCTACTTTTCTAATAAAATCTTCCTGACTATCTCAAACAGCTTCTTTTTAACACTTGGCTTGGAGATGTTACACTGCCTCTACATGTTATTTATCTGAACAAAATTTTTAATATCATCCATTTCTGACATAGTAATAGGTAAAAACTTGGAAAATAAAGTTATCTTTAGACTCTAGATTTGCTATATTCCAGTTACATTGAAAAGGGCTTTCTGTGTTTTTATTCACCATATAGTTGTTGATACTCAACAAGCCACTTACTAAATAGAATTCTATTGTAATCTATAATTCCCTGTAGTAGAAGGAAAATGCATTTTTTTTTGTTATAATCACACCGAGAATTTCATGTTCTCACTAAAATATATTAGTTGGCTTCCTTTTAGTTAACAACCTTTGGAAATTATTGAAGCCAAGCACATTTTGCCAACAGGGAAATAGAGCTCCACTGAACATTTTCATGGGATCTGACCTGAAACAGCTTAGGAAGTACAATATAGGAGCAACTGAGGATGATTGGAAATAAAATGGACCTGAAGGCCAGCCTTATTAAAAAGAAGAGAGAGAAGACTCAAATTAATAAAATCATGAATGAGAAAGGAGAGATCACTACCAACACCAAGGAAATACAAACGATTTTAAAAACATATTATGAACAGCTATACGCCAATAAATTAGGCAATCTAGAAGAAATGGACGCATTCCTGGAAAGCCACAAACTACCAAAACTGGAACAGGAAGAAATAGAAAACCTGAACAGGCCAATAACCAGGGAGGAAATTGAAGCAGTCATCAAAAACCTCCCAAGACACAAGAGTCCAGGGCCAGATGGCTTCCCAGGAGAATTTTATCAAACGTTTAAAGAAGAAATCATACCTATTCTCCTAAAGCTGTTTGGAAAGATAGAAAGAGATGGAGTACTTCCAAATTCGTTCTATGAAGCCAGCATCACCTTAATTCCAAAGCCAGACAAAGACCCCGCCAAAAAGGAGAATTACAGACCAATATCCCTGATGAACATGGATGCAAAAATTCTCAACAAGATACTGGCCAATAGGATCCAACAGTACATTAAGAAAATTATTCACCATGACCAAGTAGGATTTATCCCTGAGACACAAGGCTGGTTCAACACCCGTAAAACAATCAATGTGATTCATCATATCAGCAAGAGAAAAACCAAGAACCATATGATCCTCTCATTGGATGCAGAGAAAGCATTTGACAAAATACAGCATCCATTCCTGATTAAAACTCTTCAGAGTGTAGGGATAGAGGGAACATTCCTCGACATCTTAAGAGCCATCTATGAAAAGCCCACAGCAAATATCATTCTCAATGGGGAAGCACTGGGAGCCTTTCCCCTAAGATCAGGAACAAGACAGGGATGTCCACTCTCACCACTGCTATTCAACATAGTACTGGAAGTCCTAGCCTCAGCAATCAGACAACAAAAAGACATTAAAGGCATTCAAATTGGCAAAGAAGAAGTCAAACTCTCTCTCTTCGCCGATGACATGATACTCTACATAGAAAACCCAAAAGTCTCCACCCCAAGATTGCTAGAACTCATACAGCAATTCGGTAGCGTGGCAGGATACAAAATCAATGCCCAGAAGTCAGTGGCATTTCTATACACTAACAATGAGACTGAAGAAAGAGAAATTAAGGAGTCAATCCCATTTACAATTGCACCCAAAAGCATAAGATACCTAGGAATAAACCTCACCAAAGATGTAAAGGATCTATACCCTCAAAACTATAGAACACTTCTGAAAGAAATTGAGGAAGACACAAAGAGATGGAAAAATATTCCATGCTCATGGATTGGCAGAATTAATATTGTGAAAATGTCAATGTTACCCAGGGCAATATACACGTTTAATGCAATCCCTATCAAAATACCATGGACTTTCTTCAGAGAGTTAGAACAAATTATTTTAAGATTTGTGTGGAATCAGAAAAGACCCCGAATAGCCAGGGGAATTTTACAAAAGAAAACCATATCTGGGGGCATCACAATGCCAGATTTCAGGTTGTACTACAAAGCTGTGGTCATCAAGACAGTGTGGTACTGGCACAAAAACAGACACATAGATCAGTGGAACAGAATAGAGAATCCAGAAGTGGACCCTGAACTTTATGGGCAACTAATATTCGATAAAGGAGGAAAGACTATCCATTGGAAGAAAGACGGTCTCTTCAATAAATGGTGCTGGGAAAATTGGACATCCACATGCAGAAGAATGAAACTAGACCACTCTCTTTCACCATACACAAAGATAAACTCAAAATGGATGAAAGATCTAAATGTGAGACAAGATTCCATCAAAATCCTAGAGAAGAACACAGGCAACACCCTTTTTGAACTCGGCCATAGTAACTTCTTGCAAGATACATCCACAAAGGCAAAAGAAACAAAAGCAAAAATGAACTATTGGGACTTCATCAAGATAAGAAGCTTTTGCACAGCAAAGGATACAGTCAACAAAACTCAAAGACAACCTACAGAATGGGAGAAGATATTTGCAAATGACATATCAGATAAAGGGCTAGTTTCCAAGATCTATAAAGAACTTATTAAACTCAACACCAAAGAAACAAACAATCCAATCATGAAATGGGCAAAAGACATGAACAGAAATCTCACAGAGGAAGACATAGACATGGCCAACATGCATATGAGAAAATGCTCTGCATCACTTGCCATCAGGGAAATACAAATCAAAACTACAATGAGATACCACCTCACACCAGTGAGAATGGGGAAAATTAACAAGGCAGGAAACAACAAATGTTGGAGAGGATGCGGAGAAAAGGGAACCCTCTTACACTGTTGGTGGGAATGTGAACTGGTGCAGCCACTCTGGAAAACTGTGTGGAGGTTCCTCAAACAGTTAAAAATATACCTGCCCTACGACCCAGCAATTGCACTGTTGGGGATTTACCCCAAAGATACAAATGCAATGAAACGCCGGGACACCTGCACCCCGATGTTTCTAGCAGCAATGGCCACTATAGCCAAACTGTGGAAGGAGCCTCGGTGTCCAACGAAAGATGGATGGATAAAGAAGATGTGGTTTATGTATACAATGGAATATTACTCAGCTATTAGAAATGACAAATACCCACCATTTGCTTCAACGTGGATGGAACTGGAGGGTATTATGCTGAGTGAAGTAAGTCAGTCGGAGAAGGACAAACATTATATGTTCTCATTCATTTGGGGAATATAAATAATAGTGAAAGGGAAAATAAGGGAAGGGAGAAGAAATGTGTGGGAAATATCAGAAAGGGAGACAGAACGTAAAGACTGCTAACTCTGGGAAACGAACTAGGGGTGGTAGAAGGGGAGGAGGGCGGGGGGTGGGAGTGAATGGGTGACGGGCACTGGGTGTTATTCTGTATGTTAGTAAATTGAACACCAATAAAAAAAAAAAAAAAAAAAAAAAAAAAAAAAAAAAAAAAAAAAAAAAAAAAAAAAAAAAAAAAAATGGACCTGAAGACATCATAGAACAAATACATGTGTAGGAGGGAAGATGGAAGTGGTTTGTGACCCTTTTAATACAATTACATGTGTACAAATAAATTTAATTCCATTTTTAAAAGCCACACTAGAAATATTTAATACATTTTAATAAATTTCCAAGCTGTGACTATCTTCAAAACCTATACATTTTGTTCTGTTGATCTCCGACTTTAGTCTGTATAAGAATCATTTTAGGGGAAAACATATCTATATATGTATATTCAGGAAGTCTGGTATAATACCCTAGGTGTGAGTCTGCTGAAGAAAGATGTATAACTTGTTCCCTCTGATTCCAAAGGAAAGAGAATGTATATGAAATGTATTTAAAGGTTCTTTTCAGAGATCTGAGCACAAAATATTTATTTAGGATAATCTGTGATATTTCTTTTCTGATAAGTACTGTAGCTATATGTGCTTTCCTATATGTTAAACACACACACACACACACACACAACATCTGCGTTTGCATCATCTCATTGTATTATACCACAGAGGCATGCTTTTGTAATAATTTATGAAGTACATAAGTAATAGTTGCCCCTATTAGAAAATTGTAATAGGTAATAAATAAATAAATAAATAAATAAATAAATAAATAAATAAATAAATCTATTATCTCAATTAGTTTAAGCATTGCTTTCATTTTTGGCTAGCAACAAAAACAGAAGGAAGAATTGCAAATGACTTAAGAGTATATTTTTGGTTTCTGTTACTAGATTTCTTTCCTCATTTCTATCCCTTCTTTCTCTAGCCTTCTATTGTTGTTATATTTGTTTTTTATCTCCTTATCATGTTTGTGATTAGATTGGAGCTACCTGTATCATAGTGGAGTGTATCAGGGGCTTCAGAGCAACATGCCTGGGTTGGAGTCTCACCCAGCTCAGCCACTTTCTCTGATTTTGTCCAATTTTTGTGTGCATCTCAAAAAATATATAAACATAAGTCAAGATCTTATGAAAAAAACCCGAACAATTCAGAAAAGCATAAAGAAGAAAATTTAAATTATCTATACACCTATCACTCAGATATAATCACTGCATTTTCATATATATCTTTACTGATTATTTTTAGTTATAAAAATTGTACAGTTAAATAAAACACATATGTATAAAAATAAGATCATATTTTACATACTGTTTTGTATGTATATTTTTACCTTGACAATGTATTAAGGTCATGTGACAGGAGTATGTGTTTTTATTCTAATTAATAACTACTTAAATTTTATTGTGTAGGTGACCTCTTTCTATTGGTTTTAATTTTAGGCACTTCAGAATAAAGATGGAGAAGACACATTTGCACAGTTATGTACTGGAAATGTAATTGTAAAGGTATGTCTTTGCAATTTCTATACATAGGGTAAGTTTAGTCTATGAAGATCTTCTACTTCAACAAATGAAGAGAATTGAGAAGAATGTAAGCTTTTAAAAGGAAAGAAACAATAGATAGGCAAACTGCACTGTGGAAGAAAACAAAGCAAGCATGATATATTTGTTTCCTCCTGCCTTTCTGTTTTTTCCTTGCTTCCTCATGAATTCTTGGTCTATCATTCCTGCTCATTTCTGAAAGGTAGAGAAGTTTACTTTATAGACCCAGAGAGTGAACTTAATACATTATCTACTGTGTATTTTTCCTTCTCATAACTAATCTATTATCGGATGCTGGGAGCTTATCCTTCAAAATCCTTTCTGGGAAGAAATAACCCTTTGCGAAGACTTGCAAGATTGGCAAGAAAGAAGTGGGAAAAGAAATAAAGAAAATGTAGAAGCAGGAGAGGAAAAATTTAGTTCATTAATTTCATTTTTACTTTAATTAGGTCAAATTATATCATTATTCCAAAGTATGTTTCACCATATATTTGTTTAATATGGGTTCCATTTCCATTATTACATATAATATTTTATTCATGTTAATGCTTACTCTGACATGTATGTTCTCTATCCTGACTGCATCATTTGAAAGAACCATCTTATTTGCAGATATTTTCAAAATTGCTTACAGTGAATAACAAAAGGTAAGAGATGTCAAACGCTTTGCATAGGTTCTGGCACAGAGCTCTCAAAGATGTTTATGGAAGCAGATTCTGAATCTTTCAAAGTGAACCGCCACCACAATCTTCACCCATTTATGTTTAGAAAACACAATTCAGGTAGCATAAACTGCTCGTTAGCTTGTTTTCCTTCTGAATGGATTACTAGCCTGATGTCTACACTTAAAGAAGGGAGTGTTTTTAAGTCTTCATGTATTTTAACAGCTATAACATTTGCAGAGTCTCCTGAATCAATCTTCTATCTTTCTGGTTTATTGTCATTTAAAAACAGATGTGAATTCCTTTCCTGTGTGAATTTCATGGCTGGATTCAGCAATACTTCTCTCTGGGCCTACAATTCGTCACCCTGTTGGGCTATATTGAATTCCAGTGTTGGAAAATTGCTGTATATTTCGCAAGATTATTTTGTTTGCCAAATCTCAGCCATCTAAATTTTAGTATAGAAAGGGACACACATGAATAGGAAGATTTAGTTTGCACCAACATTTAATGAAAACTTCACTATATTTACTCCTTGAGTTCTTCTCCATGACTCATGAGATAATAGTATAGTATCAGCTCTTTATTTATTTATTTTTTGTCTCTGCTAATCTTTTCATTCTAATCAGGCACTGCTGTCAAAACTGTGGGCTCACACTGATAAGTGCTCAGGAAGTAAATAGACTCACCTGCTTAAGTGATCTTTTGCTGCAGGGTATAAGCATCTGCCCATGTTTTTGGTTTTTGTATCTTTCTAAGAGAAATCTTGAGTTATTTTGTTCTTCTGCTTCTATTCACTAATCTCATATAATTGGACCTTCTTATATTTCTACTTTAATAAATTTATATTTTATTTTTTATGGAAGGTTATATATGTAGAGCATTGGAGGTAATATAGCTAAGTATATCTACCATCTATCTATCATCTACCATTTATCTACTTGAAAAAGGACTAAGAGCCTATAAACATTTTCATAGTTTTAGTTTCAGTTTCTTTCAAGTGAATGTTGATCTGATAAAACTTGGATGTTTTTGTTTTTCAAGTTGAATTTAATAATTCATAAATTCCTTCAGTTTATAATGGAAAAATAATTTTTGAATCATCAGCTATATAAGACCTGCAAAATGGAGATGTATATACTTGGTTTTTCCAAACTGACTATTTTAAAAAGGCACTCAAGAATAAATAAATATCTCTTTCTCTTTCCATATACTGAAGGAAATCTTGGATTCATTTCTGGGCATTACAGTTTGAGAATAGACATAAAGCAAAATGCCTTATGAGGGGATTAGATTGTGAGACACCCCAAAATATGTTATCGAAGGATCTGAAATAACTGGAATAATATACCTTTATATAGAAAAAAAAGCTCAAGAGGGGTGAACATGGGCAGCCATCATTAAATATTCGAGGTTGTCGGGTGGAACTGGGCTTTTTCTTTTATGTTCAAAATGTTTCATGAACACCAAAGATTATAATGTATTATATGGTAGAATCAGTGTGAGTATTTGAAATTCTAATACCACCTATAACTAATAGCACCTTCCTTTTCTAATTGAGTCCTGAGGTTTTTGAGAACAACAAAGGAATGGCAGATAAAGATCAAAGCATTATCCTTATTAATGATGGAGTTCAATTGGAGGTATGCTCCTAGTGTGAAAGCCAACCTCAGAATTAGATTTCTTGTCTCAGGGAGCATTGGATGAGGGCTCCTTACAAGGAAGGACTCCACAGGAAGGCAGAACATGTATTTATGTGTTCCCAGTATTCAATCCTAAGAGGAGGAAAGTCAAGGCTGAATCAATCATGCCCATTTATTCCCCCCAAATGTATCAATCAGAGAACCATCTGCCTCCTCTATAAATGGGGATGAGAGTCCAGGGGTATGTTTGAGAAAACTACCTTTATATAGAAATCAGAACTGAGGACAACATACCTCTCTAGTAATACAGGAAGTCTTTTTATTGATCAGTACTCTCCAAGTTGCATATATTGCTTTTGGAGTACATTGAAGATTTCCACTCATTCAATTAATAATTGTTTAGTGCTTGCCAGTTCTCAGGCTCTTTACTCAATACTGGGAACAAAATGTGCAAGGAAATAGATAAAATGCCTCTCTTCTTTTTAATTTTGCCTTATTTTACTTTTAATACTTTATTTAATTTCATTTAGTTAATATATATATATTATATATAACTAATAACATATATATTAACAATTTAGTTTATATATATTAAATATATAACTAATAACATATATATAACATCTATATATATATATATATAACATATATGTGTGTGATATATATATGTTATTAGTTACCAGGATAGAATTCAGTGATTCAACAGTTGCATGTTACACTCAGTACTCATTACATCAAGTTCCCTCCTTAATGCCCATCACCTAATTACCCTATCCCCCCACCAACCTTCCCTCCAGCAACTCTAAGGTTGTTTCCTACAGTTCAGCATCTCTTATGGTTTGCTTCTCTCTCTGTTTTCATCTTATTTTATTTTTCCTCTCTTCCCCTATGTTCATATGTTTTGCTGCTTAAATTCCACATAGGAGTGAAATATGGTATTTGTCTTTCTCTGATTGACTTATTTCACATAGCATAATACCCTGTGGTTCCATCCATGTCATTGCAAATGATAATGCCTCTCTTCCTGAGGCTTCAGGTGCAGGAACATTTAAGCTCAGTGTAGATAATCATTTGGTAGGAATGTGGTAGAGCAGTAACTCTTCACTTTGGCTGCACTTTGAAATCCCATGGGGAACTATAAAAAATACTGATGCTCAGGCCCCACTCAATTTTGATTCTGATTTACGTAATCTGAAATTCATCTTGGGCATGAAGATTTTCTAAAGTCCCCAGGCAATTCTAATGTGCAGTCAAGGTGGAACCACTGTGGTTCAAGGGTAAGATCATGGATGAAATAAATGCCTATGCATGTCTTTCTCATGCTGATTCTCACTGCTGGCACATATTACAGGTACTAAAAAATGCATGTTGAATAAATTGACAACTGGAAAGTCAATGATTCTCAGCCCTTTCTCATGACCTTTATTTTTTCTCTTTCATGTTTGACGTCCGTGTTTAATGTACCTGATATTTTCTACTTCATTCATAGATTTTCTACTTCATTGACCTTCAGAGCTTCACTTTCTGAGAAGATTCCAAATGTTTCTGCCTTATAGCTATTACTGCTTGGTCATCTACAATGGTGCCAAATAGCTTTTATGAAGGAGATGTTGAATTAAACAGATTAACCACCATGAAATAGTATATGGCAGAATTATTTACTTAGGCAAGGATTATTTTACTCATTCACTAATTCATTCATTCAGTATGATTCTACTTGCTTATCTTGTTGCTGAGTTCTTGACAATCTAGAATTATTCCAGAATTATTCCAAAATTCTACCTTCCAAAAAAGATTTTTAAAAACAGATAAAATATGAAACCTCTCATGGTTAAATCCTATGTGACCTACACATAATGAAAGAATGCATGCAGTAACCAAGATAATAAATACTTATTGAAAGATTTCTGTGTACTAATTGCTGTTCCAGGCATATATGATACCATAGTAAATCAGTCAAGGAACCTGCTGTCAAAGACCTTATATGGAAGATGGAAATTGAGAATAATGAATGAATAGAATAAATAAATAGAAAATTTTCTATGAATAAATAGAAAAATTGAGAAAATAATTTCAAATAAGGAAATGTTTTATAAAGATAAATACAATGATAGGGATAGCTCATTGTTGACCACTTTGCATACAGTGGTCATCGAGAGCCTCTGTGTTGAAAAACTGAGACCTAAAATACTGTAAGTCAGTTTCTGAGAAATAGTGTTCTACATAGAGAGAACAGTAAAATGGGAAAGTGCTTGATGTAGCTGAGCAATATGTAGAAGGCTGGTGGCTGCAACTTGGTAAATGATACAAGTAAACTGGCAAACAAACTTGTTCCTCTTGGGAGTCTTAAAGTAGACCACTGAATTGGAAAAATCTACAGGGACACATATTTTTGACAATATGGGAGACTTAAAAGCCCTGAATAAAAATACAAACAGATTTTTAAATGTAGAGCTAAGTTCATAAGAAAGAAAAGGAAATTCCCAGAGGCCAGAAATGAACAAGGAGCTAGAAATCAGAAATACACAAAAACAAATCTTCTAATTCCCTATGGGGGGGGAAAGGGAGCTAGGAATGGAGAGGGTGAGTAACCAGGAGGCTTATGTTCTAATGGCCCCATCAGTCCCAGAAAATAAGGCAGGATTCTACCCCACACATGATAGAAAATTGGCATGGACAACTCATCATAGAGCCAGAACCCAGGAAAGGCCCCATCCTCAATAAAAGGGAGGACTTATAAAAAAAATCCATCCACTGATAAAAGAAAACAAAGAATACATCTTGGCCTCCTAGTAAGGGTTAAATAAAGGCTCTGAGAATTTGTGACCACAAGTCTGCCTCCAGGAAGGCCTGGTGCAAGTTTTTACCATGGTGTGACCTGGGAAAGCACAATTAAAAAATTCAAGTGTCACAGATTAGTTCTCTCTGATAGAATGAGATTAGGATGAAGGACAGGAGCCCAGAAGATTTCAACTGCATCATTAATATTTTTTTTTCTTAAGCAGAGTGATACTTAGAAGTGATACTTATAATATGGAATAGTATGTCTGAGTTTAAAATAATTTTTAAAATATCAATATCAAATATAATATTTTAAAAATGAGGAAAATGTTAAACTTGATAGAAAAACAATTACTTAGGTAATATTTGACCAATAGATTTTTCTTATGTTAAATCCCAGCCTGCGAAGACAATTTTATAGATCTACTACCAAGTACAATTTACTCCTAATTATGGATGTGCAAATATTCATGTAATGGGTTGTCTATCTAAAACAATCTTCAATTCTTTCCAACTTGACAAAGCACAGTTTCTTCCTCATTTCTTTGATTCTCTTGATATGGCCAACAATATCATCATCGTTGTCATCGTCACGACTAAATTTTTAACTCTTATATTAGACCATGAGCTTCTGGAACACAGAATCAGATTCACCTCTGTATTCCCCACAATACTAAGCAGAGGACTTTGCTTGCAATAGACATCACTGTCATCTATCAGCCTTAACTGACCCTAGGCTATACGCGAATTATGAATATAAAAAAAGGAAGCAAAATGGTCTGGGCTAGAAGTGCTGATAATGTAATTGGATAGGAATGGGGTGAAGACGGAATCCCTCGGTGGCTCAGCGGTTTAGCGCCTGCTTTCAGCCCAGGGGGTGATTTGGAATCCCGGGTTCGAGTCCTACATCGGGCTCCCGGCATGAAGCCTGCTTCTCTCTCTGCCTGTGTCTTTGCCTCTCTGTCTGCCATAAATAAATAAAATCTAAAAAAAAAAAAAAAAAGAAATGGAGTGAAGAAGTCACAGGTAATGATGTGGAATAACAACTGGCATGAAATTTCCCTTGGAATGAAACTATCTTTCATTCCAAGGGAAATATCTTGATATTTTGGGAAAGAAACCAAGACTCTGGTGGCAGAAAAATTCTGGAGACAAACAACAAAAGTGATGGCTTAGGTACTCTGCTTGAGAGAGGGGGGAAAAGTTTGTTCTGTTGTGAAAAGGAAGGGGAGAAAAGAGTGGCAGGGGGAAGAGAGGTCCCAGGAAGAGAGTATGAGGCTGAGAGGTCCCACAGCCCAGTCAATAAAAAGTTCCCAGTTAGGGGGAGCTGCTGAGGAACTGAAATCTCCCACATGCAATCTGAAGTTATTTGTGTTATGTAATGGATCCCTTCTCCAATATCCTCAATTTGTCACTGATGGCTATTGCATTGTTAAGTGCTTTCATTGAGTAAGGAAGACTGTAGAAACTGAGAAGGAATTGAATTTTATATTTAGGCCCAACCAAGATAGAACAAAGACAGTACTCCAGGGCAATAAGATGATCTAAAACCTTAAATATTTCAAAAAGGGTATAAACCAATAGTCCACATAAAACGTAACCTCTAAAAGACTTGGAGGAAATCCCGAATTTCCCCTAGGTATTAAATGAAGTTTAAAATTGATGCTATTTAGCTCTAAAACTACCAAGAGACCCTTGTTAACATCTGGGATACATTTTCAAAAGGCAAATAGCAATATAAGGTGGAAGATATTAGGAACCAAATGAACAGTACTCACTGTTAAAGCAACACAGAATTGGGAAATACTGAAGTCTGTGAGTTAGGGATGGGATTCTAGAAGAGTTTTTTGAGCTAGATCTCCAAGAAAGAATAAGATGGATGGGAGGAAGAGAAAACAGTGAGGAAAGTGTTTGAAGCAAAGAAAATAGATTGAGCACAGACATAAAATGAGAAGGGTGGCCACCTGACAGCTAATATATGCTCAAGGAAAGCAAGCAAACTTTAACAGTAGTCCAAGCAAAACATAAATTACTAAAAGAATCGTGTAATACATTCCCAATCCAAATGTTAATAGTGTTAGGAGTTTCTGGCCTTTTGGATTAACTATTCTATGGTTTCCCTCATTAGTACATGTAGCTATTTCTATGAGTTATAAAGTGCCAACTTGCACGTACAAGTATTGCCAGGTGTGGGAAGCCTGTATGTGTATGTCTTGGTGTGTGTGTGTGTATTTGGGATGGATACAATTGCTGATGATGGTTCAATGGGTTGGTCCCTGTGGCAGTCCTGGTCAGAGGCTGAGCTGTGCTTCCTGACAGTGGATAAGTTTGGAAATGTTGGCATGAGGCCTGGATTTCACAACATCGGTCCCAAGACTACAAGTAGTAGAGCCCTGTCCTGATAGTCTTAGGGCCAGCCAATAGCCCAGGTGGAGTCATCAACAGGTAATCACCCACGAAGGACTAAGTAACAAAAGGACACATGCAGCATCATCCAGCACACATCAATAGTCTCCTGCTGCAAGAATAGTAAGACTGCTTAGCATTTATATAGAAATTTTCAATCATTAATTAGTTAATCCACATAACTTCCCAATGAGGAGAGTATTTTTAGTTCTTTTTTGTTTCCAGATGAGGAACCGAACACACAGTGAGGTTAAATAACTTGCTCGAAGCTAAAAATCAAGTCAATAAACAGCAGGCATGTGGTGGGAATGCAGTTTCTAAATTCCTATTTTGTCTGCTTACTCCTTAAATGCCACTTGGTCTTTGGGGAAAGATGGTCAAGTTGCTCCTCAGAGAGACACGACCTTCCACTAGAGTAAATGATACATTTTTTCTACTAGCAAGATCTGCCTAGGGAGATTTCTGTTTCCGGATTTGATGCTTTTTGCCCACCCTGAAACAATTAAGCTGAAATAACATTCACTGTTGCAGGACATTTGGGGTTTGTAAGCTGGGGTGTAAGGTCAGTTAATGTGTTCCACCTGCCCGGAATTGGAATCCATCAGTGGCTGTGAATGGGGAGTTTTAGTGTTGCGCTCCATAAAGGAGTGAGGGTGATGAGGAGTAAGAAGAGTCTGAATGGAGAAGGGGGAAAATGAGGGCAAAGAATGGAGTCCACTTTTTATCCAGCCTTTTTTTGTGAGAGTCTGTGTTATGTGAGAGAGGGAGACCTGAAACTTTTGGAGGGATTCTTGAGAGCTAAAGGAGTGTATCAAATCTGCTCACTTACCCAGAACTTTTAAATGTACTAATTCAACACTTGTACAAATAGAAAATCTTTAGTTTACCTGATGATTTTGCTCTATTTCAGTTAACTCTCCACAGTCCTCTGTTGGAGTGAATCTTTTCTTTTTTTTTTTTTTTTAAAGATTTTATTTATTTATTCATGAGACACACACACACACACACACACAGATAGAGAGAGAGAGGGAGAGAGGCAGAGACACAGGCAGAGGGAGAAACAGTCTCCATACAGGGAGTCTGACATGGGACTCGATCCTGGGTCTCCAGGATCAGGCCCTGGGCTGAAGGCATCACTAAACTGCTGAGCCTCCCCAGGCTGCCCAAGAGTGAATCTTTTCTAATGACTTATGGCCACATGTAGAAATGAAGGCAATAAAGCACCAAAGGATGTTTTATGACTTAGATTATTTTAAAATGAAGTCCCCTGTGTTTGAGGTCCTTCCAAACTTCTGGTGATTTAGTTCAAATTTCAAGGCATTATGGTCTGAGAATATGCAGGGGACGATCCCAATCTTTTGGTATCAGTTCAGACCCGATTTGTGACCCAGTATGTGGTCTATTCTGGAGAAAGTTCCATGTGCACTTGAGAAGAATGTGTATTCAGTTGAGTTTGGATGTAAAGTTCTGTAAATTTCTGTGAAATCATCTGGTCCAGTGTATCATTTAAAGCTCTCGTTTCTTTGGAGATGTTGTGCTTAGAAGATCTATCGAGTATAGAAAGAACTAGATTGAAGTCACCAAGTATAAGTGCATTATTATATAAGTATTTCTTCACTTTGGTTATTAATTGATTGATATATTTGGCAGCTCCCACATTCAGGGAATATATATTGAGGATTGTTAAGTCCTCTTGTTGGATAGATCCTTTAAGTATGATATAGTGTCCCTCTTCATCTCTCACTGCAGTCTTCGGGGTAAACTATCAAAATACCATGGACTTTCTTCAGAGAGTTAGAACAGATTATTTTAAGATTTGTGTGGAATCAGAAAAGACCCCAAATAGCCAGGGGAATTTTAAAAAAGAAAACCATATCTGGGGGCATCACGATGCCAGATTTCAGGTTGTACTACAAAGCTGTGGTCATCAAGACAGTGTGGTACTGGCACAAAAACAGACACATAGATCAATGGAACAGAATAAAGAACCCAGAAGTGGACCCTGAACTTTATGGTCAACTAATATTTGATAAAGGAGGAAAGACTATCCATTGGAAGAAAGACAGTCTCTTCAATAAATGGTGCTGGGAAAATTGGACATCCACATGCAGAAGAATGAAACTAGACCACTCTCTTTCACCATACCCAAAGATAAACTCAAAATGGATGAAAGATCTAAATGTGAGACAAGATTCCATCAAAATCCTAGAGGAGAACCAGGCAACACCCTTTTTGAACTCAGCCACAGTAACTTCTTGCAAGATACATCCACGAAGGCAAAAGAAACAAAAGCAAAAATGAACTATTGGGACTTCATCAAGATAAGAAGCTTTTGCACAGCAAAGGATACAGTCAACAAAACTCAAAGACAACCTACTGAATGGGAGAAGATATTTGCAAATGGCGTATCAGATAAAGGACTAGTCTCCAAGATCTATAAAGAACTTATTCAACTCAACACCAAAGAAACAAACAATCCAATCATGAAATGGGCAAAAGACATGAACAGAAATCTCACAGAGGAAGACATAGACATGGCCAACATGCACATGAGAAAATGCTCTGCATCACTTGCCATTAGGGAAATACAAATCAAAACCACAATGAGATACCACCTCACACCAGTGAGAATGGGGAAAATTAACAAGGCAGGAAACCACAAATGTTGGAGAGGATGTGGAGAAAAGGGAACCCTCTTACACTGTTGGTGGGAATGTGAACTGGTGCAGCCACTCTGGAAAACTGTGTGGAGGTTCCTCAAAGAGTTAAAAATAGACCTTCCCTAGACCCAGCAATTGCACTGCTGGGGATTTACCCCAAAGATACAGATGCAATGAAACACCCAATGTTTCTAGCAGCAATGTCCACAATAGCCAAACTGTGGAAGGAGCCTCGGTGTCCATTGAAAGATGAATGGATAAAGAAGATGTGGTTTATGTATACAATGGAATATTACTCAGCCATTAGAAACGACAAATACCCACCATTTGCTTCAACGTGGATGGAACTGGAGGGTATTATGCTGAGTGAAGTAAGTCAATCGGAGAAGGACAAACATTATATGTTCTCATTCATTTGGGGAATATAAATAATAGTGAAAGGGAATATAAGGGAAGGGAGAAGAAATGTGTGGGAAATATCAGAAAGGGAGACAGAACATAAAGACTCCTAACTCTGAGAAATGAACTAGGGGTGGTGGAATGGGAGGAGGGCGGGGGGTGGGGGTGAATGGGTGACGGGCACTGAGGGGGGCACTTAACGGGATGAACACTAGGTGTTATTCTGTATGTTGGTAAATTGAACACCAATAAAAAATAAATTTATTAAAAAAATAAAAAATAATAATATAAAATGAAGTCCCCTGGAGGTGGGGAATGGGTGGGTAAGATAGGTGATGGAGATTAAGGAAGGCACTTGTGATGAGCACTGGGCATTTTATGGAAGTGTTAAATCACTATGTTGTATACCTGAAACAAATATTACACACATATTAGTATGTTAACTAACTGTAATTTAAATAAAAACTTAAGGAAAAATTAAATAAATAAATAGAATGAAGTCCCTGAGTGGTGAAAAGCTAGGTCCTATATGGTAATCTAAGCACCCCCGACCACCTTCTAAGAGGTTCTGTTTTCAGCCTGCCTGCTGCAGATGATATAGGTCATATACCTCTCAGTGGGAATCTGTGGTCTGTTAAAGAACTTGTACATTTAAATCAAGTACAGTACGGCTGAGCCTACATGAAATTGTTTTGGAAGCAACTCATCACCATCACCAGAAATAATTAACTGAACACTTAATAAATACTCTTTTCTCAGAGAGAATTAGGCAAACAGATAATGCCTATACTTTGGAAGCTTAAAATAATTTGGTCACACATGAAAGGAATGCATAGACATAAAAATAAGACCTTGAAAAAGATAATATATACCAACCTAAGTATTTGAACATGTGCATGCATACATATGTATTATATGTATTTATGTGCATATATATGTACATATATACAGAAATACCTAGGTACCTATATATTGTTCCTTAGTTCCACTCACATCTCCTTCAATATTTCATGTACATTTGTCTATCTATGAGAGACAAGGAAAGGGGAGAGAGAGGGAGGGAGGATGTCTTCCTCTAGGTTATATTTGTGTGTATATGTATTTGTGAATTAATGTTAGTGGTGGCCAATAGGGTCAATTTTTTCATAGAAAAGAAATTGGAGGGTTCTTATGGCACCAATGCCATATTTCCAAAACATCTTGGATGTTCCATGATCAGATCATGGAACTTGGATGTTCCATGATCAGATCAATCTCAACAGAACTGAAAACAAACTCTTCTCTAATCAACTCTTTCCCAAAAGAATTCTAGTATTTCAGAGTTGGAGGGATTCTTGTCCAAGGATCATCCAGCTTATGTTTGAACTCTCTAATTCTCAGACAGTCATTTCAACATTGATTCTTAGGCTCCACAATTCCCTCCAAGACAAACCAGGCCTTGAGCATGTTCATGGAGATCTTTGCTGGGCAAAGGGTTAGAGAGGGAATTAGCTGGCATGAAGATTATGGAGTTCAAGGTGACCTCAGAGGTGGTTTTGGATATTAAAATAAAATGGAAAGCCAACCATACAGTCCAATAAACTGCCTGGTAGACTGTTATTTGAGGGAGAGAAGCCAAGTCTGAGGCAATGAGGTCAATTCAGAAAATATAAAACTGAATTAATTGGGTTCAAACTGTGAGTCACAGGCAGCATACAGCTATTGGCTCTCTGTACACAATTTATGTAACTTCATCCAAGGGTCCAATAACCTTGTTACAAAAATAAATGAGCTTAGTCTAACAATGTCTGAGAAGAAAAATAACCCCTCAAACTTGCTTTGATGGTATTCTTACCTATTTCTCCATCAATTATCCCCACATCCTTCCTTTATCTTCAATCTTTCCTTTCCATTTTCTGCCCCTATAAGTATGAAGTTTTTTCTGAGTTCTTCTTGCCAACTCTATTGCCTCCACAAGTCAGCTTGGTCCCCTTTCTTCTTTTCAGTGCTAAACACTTTAAAGAATAATTGAGCCCTCAATGACTTTTGTGCTTTGCTTTCCAATTTTGCCACCTGGCACAATTTGATTTTCACCCTCAAAAGTTTACTTAGGACTCTACTCCACTAACATCATCATGGGCTTCCTTATTGCTAAATCCAGTGATATATCTCAATATATACAACCAATCCCTTCATATAGAAAGCTTGTCAACATCTGGCCTTAATAATACCACTACCCTTGATTCTCTCTTTAATTCTTAAGTCCTTCAATGACCCCTCCTCTTTTTTGCCCATTAAATACCATTATTCCATAGGCTAAGGTACAATCCTTAACCCATGACTTCTACATTTTCATTCCGAAGTAAACTCATTAAATGCCAGGGATTCAATGCTGACACTCTTCTGTAGATGAAACTCATTCTACATCTATAGCTTTTACTTTTCCTCTATGTCCGAGTAAGTATTTTATGTTTCTTTTCGAAATTTCTATAAAAATGACCTAACACACCTCAAACTCAGTTATGTCCACACTGAATATCTATTATTGTACTTCCCAAAGCTGCTTTAGTTCCATATTCCCCATTTCATTTCAGGATGTTAGGACCCACTCATTTACACAAACAAGAAATCTTAGTTAAATGGATGTCTCTCCTTGCCATTCAATTTTATGTCCAATTAATAGTTAGGCTTTTAAGATTCTACCTCTGCAGGGTAAAAATTGTTAAAAAATCAAATTGTTTGTTTTATTGTGACTGTACTTACAACACTCAGTGAATCTTACTTCAAGTGACCTCCACATCACCAATCTCCTCCAATTCCTTCCCGCGCATGCTCAGATTATTTTTATCATGAATAGATTTGACCAATTAATTTCTCTGTTCAAAAAATCTTTTATGACTCCGCATTATCCTCCTGAGAAAGCCTAAATTTTTCTCCTACAATTTAGATATTCCATAATTTTTTACCTCCCATGTTTCTTATCTATATGCTCACCAATCCTCCTCCCTGAAACAGTCTTATACCCTAAATTCCAATTCTGTCTCCATTTTTCAAGTGTGCCATGCCCCTGATGTTTCTAGCTTTTATTGATCTTCATTTTTTCAGAATCCTAGTGAGTCTTCATAAAACTATGCTGAATTCCCTTAGATAAAATAAACACCTACCTTCTCTGAATATCTTTATAGTCTTTTGAGAAGCATGTATGGAACTGTCTTGCTTAGTACTATACTCACTGTTGTATATCTATAACTCGCATTCCAGATTTTTAATTCATAAAACACAGCCTTGTTCCTCTTAAGGCACTATGCTTTTCATTGTGCCTTTTGCTTAGATACATACAATAAATGATTATCTTACTGAGTTAAAATCTTATTGTTAGTTCCCTTAAATTATATATTAGATTTTCTATTCTTTTATTCCGGTGATGCTAGCCCCTGCCAAAGCCCTACTCACTGCTTACCCTGTTTACTAACTTTATGGGCTTGATCTTTCAACCCCTCCTGCATAAGTAACCCTTTCCTTATGTTGTTGCCCACTCCCAGGCCCAAAATGACCTTGATTGGCTTTTGCACCAAATCCAGACTCCATTGTCCATCTCTCCATGTCATCTGAGATCCCCATGCCCTCCCTCTCTATCTCAAACTTACTTTCTACTACTCTATAAACTGTATTCTTCATACCAATCAGGTCCACTTCCCCCAAAATTCTTTTTTTTTAAAGGTTATTTATTTATTTATTCATAGAGACACACAGAGAGAGAGAGAGAGAGAGGCAGAGACACCGGCAGAGGGAGAAGCAGGCTCCATGCAGAGAGCCCGACGTGGGACTTGATCCCGGGTCTCCAGGATCACACCCCAGGCTGAAGGTGGCCCTAAACCGCTGCGCCACAGGGGCTGTGCCCCCTGCTCCCCCACCCCCCCAAATTCTGTACGTGCAATTCTATTGCCACCTTCGTGCTTCTGTTCACTCTGTATCTTCTATCTGGAACATCTTTCATTCAATATACTTTCAAAACATGCAATGTCTACCTCAAATTTCATTTCTCTCTGAAGTAATTCTTCATTCCCATTCTTCTATGAATGGCTATTATACATAAAATCAGTATCCCAGGTAAATAATCAACTGTTTTCTCAATTAATTTCTATAGATTGGTTAGTTTTCTCTCTCCAAACAGCTCTATGAGGCCAGATGCAAATAGCCTCTATGAGGTCATACATATGCTTCTCTATCTCTGCCAGCACCCTTAAGTACATTGCTGGTCATATTATGCTTACTGGTTGATTAGAAATAATCCATCCATTAGGGATCCATTCTCTAATAAACTGGGACAATATAACTCACATGATATTCCAGAAAACTGAATGTAGTGGATGGCTTTTAGAGGGGCTGCGATACTCTGAATCAGGATGCCCCGCTCAAGACCCAGGTGGACCCAATGCACAATCAGAGAAGCAGCTGGCAGAACCTGACTAACTCAATGAGATAGTTTATTGTGCCAGCTTCATCTGCTGGTCCCATCAACCCTAATTATAATCAACTAATTCTATTAGCTTCTTAAACCTATTCAAGAGAGAGTGCATTATACTGAGCAACCATCATCAAGTAATAGAGTTATGCTCTTTCTACATCAGGCTCCATTCTAGTCAGTCAAGCAGAAAGAACATTTTGAATTAATGTTCTCATAGAAGTGTACAGTTTTCACTTTTCAAAACTTTGTTTCTGTGGTCAATTATTTTGGTCTGCAAAAGCCCAAAACAGGTGTTATATTTACCTGATGATTTCTATGAGGGGTGGACAGAACAACCTAAAAGGAGAACATTTATTTCAAGCTGTCAGGGAAGAACCAACCAACCTTGATTCTGCAAAACTTATTAGCTGGAGGTAATAGAGAAGGAAAGGTGTAGGAACTAGGAATGCTGTAATTGCTGCCTTTATGCTGTTATGCAGAACACTGTGCCTCTGGGCTATTCAAACATGTTTCCCCAACCCAGAAAGATACTGTTATTCCCCACTCCCCAGAGTTCTGAAATGGGTTAACATGAAGTTTAATACAAGTATTAGGATGAGATTAGGCTGTAGAAATAAGAATGGCAAGCACATTTTTACCTACACTTTGGTAGGGGACTCTGGTGACCGAAGTTTTTGCCAGGAATGACTCCTACTCTGCAAACTAGTAAGCATAGAAAGATAATTTTTTTAAAAAAAGATAAAATCAAAACTCTTACATAGATATAAAATGTCCATGTGTTAAGGATTTTAACTTCTTACTAAGGGAATTGGTCAGATGTTACAATCAGCTCAAAGGAAAATCCAAAGGACACATGCATTTGTAGATCAGACATCTACAAAGCAGTGTGCAAATGGGGACAAAACCAGCTCTTGTTTGGTGGAGGAAAGAAGTCAGTTGTATCTCCACTGAATGGAATATCCTTGTCTCTAGACAATAATGATGCTTCATTGCTATCAGCTATTTATAACTTACAGAGTTGTAACATAGCTACTCTAGAGTCAGAATCACAGAGCCCTAAAACGTGTGATCTAGATAATGCACTGTTTTCCACTGAAGCATCATTTCCCTCTGGAAAACTTCTAGGGCAGTAAATGAAATATTATGTTCTGTTTCTGAATTGAAGGAATGGGACTTTCTTTAAGAAACTCAGAAAGGAAGGTGATATTAGAAATGGTCCTATAAATAAAATCTTAAAAAAAAAAAAAACACCTGGAGGCTCAGTGGTTGACTGTCTGCCTTTGGCTCAGGGCATGGTTCCTTGGGTTCTGGAATCGAGTCCTGCATCAGGTTCCACGCAGGGAGCCTGCTTTTCCCTCTGCCTATGTCTCTGCCTCTCTCTCTCTGTGTCTCTCATGAATAAATAAATAACACCTTTTTAAAAATGGTCCTAATTATACTTTGTATGCATACCTAAAAATGTTCAAATCCTGTGCTGAAGTGTATCCCTAAGCATAAGCCCTGACCACCAGGTCTGAAGAAAACTCAGAGGATAGAGTGACTTAAAGTGCTTTCCTTCTCTCTACTTATTTTACTTATTTCCTTTTTTGTTTTTGTTTTTTTTGCTGTTGTTGTTTTTATTTTCTTCCACCTTAGAAAAGAGTGACTGTTTTCATACACAGAACAATGGTTAAAATGATCAGTGAGTCAGTGGCAGACAGCAGGCGAATAGGGAAATGGGGGAGAGGTGACAGGCTGCTACCAGCAGCTCCAACTACTCTAAGCTGCACAGAACAGGTATAATTTTGCCCTAATAACCAATCATGTTTCTCCATATAGTCTCAGTCTTAATTTTAGACAACCACAGAACCCACTAGCAGGGTTTGAAACGTGTTCCAATCTGCATTAAGGGGAGGTTTAGAAGACATTTAGAGGAATTTTTTTTTGTCTTTTTTGATTATAGTTGATACATAATGTCACATTAGTCTTAGGCGTATAACAGTGATTTCACAAGTTTATACATTAGGCTATGTTCAGAAGTATAGCTACCATTGTCATGATACAATATCACTGTATTTCTTATGCTGTGACTTATTCTCATGACTTACTCACTTCATAACTGGAAGCCTGTATCTCCTACTCCCCTTCACCCATTTTGCCCAAACCCTCACCCTCATCCTCTCTGGCAACCATCAGTTTGTTCTCGTATTTATAGGTCTAATTCTTCTTTTTGTTTTGTTTTTTTTACTCATTTTTAAAGATTCTGCTTGTGAGTGAAATCATATATTTGTCTTTCTCAGTCTGACTTCTTTCACTTAGCATAATACCCTATATGTCCATCCATGTTGTCTCAAATGGCATGATCTCAGCCTTTTTATGGCTGTGTAATATTCCACTGTGGGTGAGAATATGTGTGTGTGTGCATACATCTCTGCCCATTTGTGTATACATATACACACACATATGTAGTTTTATATATATACAATGTTATATATATGTAAATATATATATAAAACACATAGAATTCTTCAAACTATGAGCTTTTTATCGACGAAATTCTGTTTATATTATGTAATCCCATCATCATTCTTCTTAATATCTCTTTTATGGTGAGCAGAATGTTTATGCTTGATAGCACATCAGTAAAAATCAAAGTATTAGTACACTTTTCTATTTCTTTGTTTTTTATTGCTGATCAACTGCTTACTCAGACCTAAAAGATACCTATTATCTCCCTTCTCATCTTGGCCTCTGCAATACAATGTGGGCTAATTGTATTACTTACCTTGGCTGAGAAATCTTACTACCTCACAAAACTAGAGATAGCTTTAAATGGGCTTTCAGGCATCAATTTCTTCAGCTCCTTCCATATTCTTTCAAAATAGTGGCTCTTTCTGGTTGTCTCTTTCATTGGATCCAGGACTCTTCTAAAGCTCCTCTCTCAGAAGTAAGTTATTTCCCTCCCATCATAATGTTCCTTCCTGCTTCCCCCAAAGCCCACGTCTGCATCTCAGAGGCCCAAGATGTGGATCAGGGAAAATCTTAATTTAACAAGCATCATGCTCACCCAGGGAGAATACTGCTACACAAAGGAATTAATTCTTCTCCAATCAAATGTATGCCTTACTCTTGCATAAACAACATGTCTATTAAAGGATCTCTTGAAGCCAAATACCATATCTATCTTAAAAATGAGACTTCAGCTATCTAGGAACAACCCAATTGTCCCTTCTGATCCTTTTTGTTGCAGATTCTATAGCTAGACAGTAAATATGTTAAACTCCTTTAGACAGGGAATGGAAGTGTACATGCTCTGAGCCTGTTTGTTTAGAACAGAAAATAGCAAAGTATTGGCAGTGGGCCAAATCTACCCACCGCCAATTTTTGTATGGCCTACAATCTGATGGGAAAAATCAGAACAATAGTTCTGATTTTTTTTTATATATTTCACATTTGATGACATGTGAAATATATAAAATTCTAATTTCAGTGTTCATCAATAAAGTTTTATTGGAACACAATCATGTTCATTTGTTTCTATAAGATTTGTGGCTGCTTTCACAATACAAGGACAAAGTGCTATAGCTCTGATAGAGATCCTCTGGTCCACAAATCCCAAAATACTCTATCTGATCCTTTACAGTCAAAGTTCGTTGACCCATGGTTTAGAATCTTGTCTCTACCACTTTATCATCCCAATGACTTTGGGCAAGTTATGTAGCCTTCTGATGCCTCAGTTTCCTCATTTGTAAAGGGAAGTCTCTCATTATTTTCTTATGAGGGCAAGGGAGCTAAAATACATAAAGTGCTTATCAGAGTGTCTGGCATGTAGTAAATTCATATGAACATTGGCTACTATCATTATTATGATTTCTACCTTTAGTTTTACTCCTGCCGATATTTCTATTATTATTTATAGAACCACTATTGGAATGCCTTCTTTGTGTGAGTTCCTGAGCTAATAATTTTACATGAACTTCTATAATTTACATGGGATTTCTATCCTCTCCATTTTTATGACAGAAAAAAGGTCTGATAAGCTTGAACAACTTCAATTTATTCAGCAAATAAATAGAAAAACCAAGATTTGAATACAGGCCTGACTGCAAAACCCAAGTTCATCCTACCATACCAGTGCTTTTTAACCTTTTCTTTTTTGTAATGGAATCCTTAATTTTCTCTCAGCCAAATTTTACCCAATATCTTCATTTCTTTGATGGCTGAAATTGTTTCCTTCACTGCTTAGTTCAGCCTATGTCTTTGCCTATCCCTTGCTCCCCACTGCCCCCTGAATCAGTTCAAGGGAATGGTGGGTCTCTGTGAATGCAGTACAACAATGGTTGTATAGGCTACCATCCTGTGTCTCCTTCAATAGTACAGAAATCTTGGATCTTCTTGAAGGATCATTGCTTAAGGGTGATAAGACATGAGGGTGAGAGGGCTTGCCAATATTTTATTGGCAGATTCTTTAAACTCAATGCAATAATAGCATAATGTGAGGACAAAGATTCTGGAGCCAGAATGCCTGTATTCAAATAACAGCTCTGCCCCTTTCTTGCTTTGTGACATTGAACAAATCATTTGACTTTTACATGCTTTGATTTCCCCATGTATAGACGTAACTCTAACATTTGTGCTGCCGGGAGAAAGAATACAAAAGGAAGTCTATACTATATGCCCATTTAAGATCATAAATCAAGCCAGCACATTGTTATATGTTTTATTAACCTAGATAGACAAAATGAGTGTTTAGAATTCTCAAAACATCATATATAAGAGAACATGATGACACTAGGATGCTAGTCAGTAACACATACTTCTTTCTTCCACCAAGCCGTTCCTTTACAACGTGGATAAAATGTTTACGTGACTCTGTCCCCTGAGTGTGAGTTCCTTCTGGGACTGCCATCCCTAGACCATCCAGTGAGGCATGTCTCCTTGGCCCCATTTCTATCTATGAGGAGAGGCACAACTAGAGAAGGGCTAAAGCAGGGCCCACTAAAGCACAGAGCCCGAGACAGAGACCTCTCTAGCTCTGGCCCAAAATGGTACTATTTATCAGTATATGATGATAATAATGGAATGTCCACTGCTGTGAGAATTAATAAGTTAATATGTTTAAAGTACTTAGAGAAATCCTCAATAAATGGTAAAAACAATACATATAAAGTGTTTTATTACCATTAATTTTAACCCCACTGTTAATGAGTAGAAATCTGTGCTTTTGCGAAAACTAATGAAGAATGTGACTAAAAAAAGAAAAAAAAAATGTGACTGACCAAACATGAATCTAGAAGCAAACATCAATTTGAAAATAAATCACAAAAGACAGAATGACCTTATATAATGTCATATAGATTCTTGGATAAATCTTCTTTTTAAAATAATTTTTAAAAATGGGAGATGTTGCATGAACAAGGGCTCAATACTATAGAACAGGTAATATATGCTATGGCAGTTGAGAATCTAGAGATTAACCTCAGTATCAGGGAACTGATGGCAATCAGATGAAATACAAATCATACATCGTCAACCAAGTAACTACAAACTCTGGTACAGTCTGCCATTGTCTATTGGTATCCCTAATGAAAGGAGGCCATGTCTTGATTTTGTTCTCTATTATCAGTTATATTAAGAGCATATTTATAAGTAACTGATGAACTTTAGAATTGTATGTAGAATAAGTGACCAAAGAGAACAACAAAAGTAATACTAATGCAACCCATACTGAATCCTTTTGGTACTAAACAATAGTGACAAAGCTGCCATTTGTCAAGTACTTTCTATATTTACAAACTAGAGCCATTATATCCATTGTATAGTTGTAGAAACTAGGGCTCAGAGGGATGCATGGGTGGCTCATTGATTGATTGAGCATCTGTCTTTGGCTCAGGGCAAGATCCTGGGGTTCTGAGATCAAGTCCCGCATCCAGCTCCCTTTGAGGAACTCGCTTCTCCCTCTGCCTATGTGTCTGCCTCTCTCTGTCTCATGAATAAATAAATAAAATCATTTTTTAAAAAAGAAACTAGGGCTCAGAAAGGTTAAATGACTCTTCCTAGACCACACAGTTTGTGAGTTGCAGAGCTAGCATTTGAATCCAGAACTACCTTGTGCCTAAGTCAACTTTTCAACCCAAAAACATGCAGTATCTTAATGTACAATGCACTTGAAAAGAGTATATTTTTTATGTGCAACATCATGCCTAATAACTCATCCAACGTCATCATCCCCATGTTCTAGTGAAGTTCATTTCAGGTTTATGCTTCTCTCATGTGGTTGCTTCCCTTTAGATTTAGTCCCTAAATTGTCAAAATCTTCACTAATATATTCATCATGGTCCTAGCTTAAGCTATCTTACTAAATTTTTACTCAAGTGGCACTTTCATAAATACCAAGGATGCCCTATTGACAAGCATTTTAAAAATCCCTAGGACAAAGCACATTGCTGACTAAGCATTCTATAGGGTTTCTTTGCCACAGTCCTGGCAGGCCAAGTTGGTTATTTTATTCTAGTTCTGGGAAAAGATGGCCAGAACCATCCCCTGGACTTGACACTCTTCACCCAGACCCTTTTCTCCTCTGCAAAGAAGTATTCTCTTTTATCCCATGTCTGCAGTGTCCCTGCCACCTGGCCGTTCACAGAAAAGGAACAGATTCTAGAACATCACTTCCCAAGGTGAGGTATATCCATTTCATTCTCTAAATGAGGAAACTGCTGGTGCAGAAAATCACTAAACAAAAAAGCATCTCCTTCAAATGCCCTCATGAAAGGACACATTCTCTGGCAGTGGAATGAGGAAGCAAGCAGCCATTACAAAGGGACACTAAGACAAGGAAAATCTGTTCATTCCAGAGTTCTGTGCCAGTCTCCCAGATCTGTTAGCCATTGGGTGCTATGCTACGCTGGCACAGGGGCACTGACAGCAGGAAAAAGATCTCAGACTTTACTGTAGGGTCTTGAAAGTAGTGCCAAGAATGTTGTGCCTTGTTTCTAGCAATCACAGCCCCTGAGATCCAAAAATAAAAACCAAAGCCACTCAACTCAGCTATTCACAAGCATACCCATTCTACCCTGGTATGATCTCCCAGATAGGGTTTTTCTAAATACAGGGCTTGATTTTCAATAAGGAAGCTGTGTTAAAGGAAAAAATACTCTAATTATGTAATACTTGCTTTCAATTCCCAACTTTTGCATCTTACTATCTTCATAAACTCTACCAAACACTGAGTCTATTTCCCCATTTACATAAGGGAATAATAGTATCTGCTTCTTGTTCTTGTGAGAATCAAATGGGATATTGTGTATGAAACCTCTGTGAAACTAATAACATTATCCATGGTTGTGCTGGTATAGTCTAGTTACTTATGTTCTGTAGTCTTCTCCATTTTAAGTTGGCCTTTCAGTTTAGAAAGGAAGCAATTACTAAAAGCTGCAAAGGTCATGAATCTCTTTCTTTTCCCCTAATCTTCTTGCAGTGTTTCAATATAAAATGGTTGTCACCAACTCTTTCTTAAACAGCCAAGATCCCCACGTTTGGGGCTACGTTAGGTGACAATGAGAAATGAACAGGGCTTTTAAAGAGAAAGGGGAAGCTCCTTTCACATCTGGCTTCTGTGATTAAAATTATACTTTCCCTTGACTCTTCAGTGTTGTCAAGGAGTTAAGCTGTCATCCATCCACTGTTTGCTCTGGGTACCTTTTTAGAACTGTGGCATTATGATCACCAACTGACAAGTAGGTCTGAATATTGAAGCTGATCATGATTGGCATCCTTAAACATGGTAAACATGAAGACTTTTCATCCAGAAGACACTGATTTTGTTTCTGGCAGTGATGAGGGATGGGCCATGTCAAAACCAAATGAGAATCCACAGTTTTGTGAGAAAACAGACTTTACAAAAAAGAGAACCTGTGGCTGAATCTGACATAATCAGTCTTCTCCCAGAGTCTGCCTTATCCCCTTTTCCTCTTCCTTTGCCTTTTTCTTTAGACACTGTCCTTTTTTCCATTCTCCTCTCTTGTCTCATTTTCCATAACAAGAGATATATACAGTCTACACATAGCTTTCTAACTGACTTTTACAGTGCCTCCTTCAGACTTGTCATTTCAGCCTCAGCTCATTCACTGATCTAGCTGTGTGACCCTGAAAAGTGTATTTGACTATTCTCCAATGTGGAGTTGGCAATGCCATAGTCTTTCCCTGCCCAGTCCTTTAGTTTTAGCAAACTAAAAACTGATTATAAGGATGTAGCTAGAATCTTGCGTCTTCCAAACAGGAAATAGTTGATCAAATCTAATTAGCTTTCAGCCCAACAGAGGCAATGGAGCTACACAGATGGGCAAGGATGAATGATTTTGAAGAGGAAAAGAAAATAGCTTGAACTCAGGAAATCTCTTTGCTATTTATTTATTTGTTTGTTTGTTTCCAAATTTGCAGATTCTGCAAACACTGAGCATATTTTATGCCAAGCACTTCCTCCTCTATTTAAATTCATTGACACATATATAATAAGCTGGCTCACCAAGTTGTTTTGTCAAATATTTTTAAAAGATATTTTTAGGAAGGGCCTTAGACATCATCAAATTCAATCCTTTTGTTTTACAGGTTAGTAAACTGAGGTCTAAAGCTATGAATTGGTCTACAATTGGTCCATGATAGAGATGACCCTGGAAATCATGCTATGGAGCTCTAATTCATGATTCTTTCCACCACAGTTAAGGCTGCCAGGCAAACTTCGTATAAATAAGCCAAACATTTTCGTAGGACTCAGAATGTTACATCTTTTCCAAACAAGAATGAATAGAACATGGCCTCTCAGCAGGAAACTGCCAAAAATTAGTATTCCTAAATTGGTGTGTAGCCTCACAACCTGGCAAATATCTCCTCCTGTCCCAGAAACCTTGTGTTATTATCAACAGGATAAATGGATGGCTACTTAATTAAACCAGTGCTGGAAGAAAGAAACATTAAGTCTGACCATAGATGCCCTCTTGCTGCATAACAGATATTCTCCAGGAATCTCATGGAGAAAACAGTCTTTAAGGAAGGGCCAGCTAAGCTAAAGTGGAGACCTAAAAGCTTGCATAAAATTCACAGCTTGCAATCCACAGTTGAGCCTTTGAATTTTAAATTCTGTCGTGTGACAATGACATAAAACAAACTTGTTTGTTTCCTTCTTTCTTAAAAGCCTAATAAAGACATTGTGCAGAATCCATTATCAAATCTTGGCTGGAGTCTTTAATTTGAGCTCTGATGTCCTAAAAGTTCAATCCCCAACAAACGCCTATCCCAGCTGGTATGTTGACCTGAATGGCAAGTCACAGAGCTGGTAGCATTGGCAAAATGGCAACAGCTACACACACACACACACACACACACACACACACACACACTTATATATCCACGTGTGTATGTTTGTTGTGCATATAAATATAAATATATATGCATATATGCATATACACACACATAAGCCCACCCCATTCTGTTTCATAAGAATCTTTTATCGTCTGAAGAGCTGCAGAAATCTATACTACTATAGTAGCCCTGTTAACAGCCAAGTCTGTGACAAGGGCCTACTCAAAAGAGAAGAAAGTCAATAAAAGTAAAGTGTAAGTGTACTGTTAATGACAGGTTCTTGCAGGCACTTTCCCCCAAATTATACCATTCCTATTCAAATACCATCTCAAGAGTCTCAGACAGTGTCAAGTGCAATCATTGTTATTGCAGTTGCCAAGGTAATCAATTGAAATCATAATGAAGGGAACAGAAGGAAATCAATAGAGTCTGAAATTACAAATAAAGAGAAGCTATCGTTTAAGAGCATTTGGCTGAAATCTTCCATATTAATGGAGTCAGAAATGGCTGTGTCATTCAGAAGCAGTGTGGTGCATAATTCAGCTGAGTGCATTGGAACACCTAAAAGTGATTGCAATAATTAGGGCTGCCTACCAAGAATCTGTCCACCTTAGAAGGCATATTGCTGAGTTGTTTATTATAGTTCCAATGTGTTTTCATATCTTAATATTTTCAATCATCTCCCAGAGCACCCTTAGGCAGGAGCAGGATTAGCTTGCTCAGAGGCATTAAAAGCAGGTTGTTGGTCCAGTCTGATTCTGAGATTGGGAAGTAAGAGGGACTAATCATGCATTTTATTTTAGAAATATTTTCCTTTTCAAAACTTTTATTTATTTGTGTAGAGTGATACAGGTAGTACGGAAAGCAAGAGATAAATGTGAAAATAGATTATAGGAAAATCGATTATTGTCTAGTCTTTAGTCACATGCCTGAAAAAGTTCATTGAGTTTGATTAGAGTGACATAAAATCTTTCAATTTCACTGTTATTTGTAGATGCAAAATGAGTATTCCAGAATTGCTGAATACTCATGATCAACTATACTCTAAGGAGAGAACAGGAGCCAAATGACAGTAAAGATTGAAAAGCTATCCAGTTCTTTTATCAGGAAATAGTCCATAAAAAGGATAAGGAATTATGAAAAAATCATGTAGACTTTCTTATATTGGCTTATCATTGGGAACTGAAAATGACAGGTTTATGGATTTCAGCAGAAATATGATTATTACGTTATTCAATATTCTATGACAGGCTTTCCATATGCATTGACTTACAGGCTGTCTGTCTAAGAAATCCTGAACTTTTTTTTTTTTTTTTTTTTTTTTTTTTTTTTTATTTATGATAGTCACAGAGAGAGAGAGGCAGAGGCACAGGCAGAGGGAGAAGCAGGCTCCATGCACCGGGAGCCCGATGTGGGATTCGATCCCGGGTCTCCAGGATCGCGCCCTGGGCCAAAGGCAGGCGCCAAACCGCTGTGCCACCCAGGGATCCCGAAATCCTGAACTTTTGATCTCAATCTATAGATGGCAGGAATACATAAAAAGTTTACTTGTGTTGGGGACGGATATTATGAGAACCTTGGAACTATATGCATATATAATTTACACAATTTAACTATATTCTTTCAGTGAAAAATAGAGAGGAATACAACAATCAACCTAGAGTGAGTCCTGCTTGCCATTCTACTCAGTGAGCCTATACCCAAAAAAAGGGCATGAAATGGGAAGTTAAACATCTGTTTCCTATAGCAATCTTGGTTTCCACATGCCTCTCAGAGAGCAAGCATTATAATTCTAGTGCTTAAAAATATGTATTCATTTATTGACCTATTTACCAGTCATTTATTTTTATACAACATGATCTCTACATGTAAACTGACTCCTTCACATGATGCTCAAGCAAGGTATTATCAAATTTCTACAGATAAGTCAGTAGAAAAATCTCTTCACTTCATCTTTCTAGCTTTAAATATTAGCCACACACAGAAGAAAGTTGGGTTGTCAGGCCTGGGAGCACAGTCTTGATGGAAGCAGTTTATTATATGCATTTCACTGGTCCTTTGTCAGTTGCCTAACACTGAAGCATCAAGCTGATATTATGTGGAACTTACTGAGAAAACTGTGCTTTTCTCCACCAGGGCAACTTCTCACGATACTTCAAAGATAATTTTAATTGTATACAGTGTTGGCTGATTTTAGAACCCAAACTTCATTAGAGATATAAACTCTTCATGTATAAATTTTCTGCCAGGTCTCAGCACTCATTCAATTCACAGCAATGAAACCATGTTTTCCAGAGCCTACAGATCAGTCATATTGGAATTGTTTGGGAGCTTCTTAGAAATGCATATTTTCAGGACTCATCCCAGATCTACTGCATCAGTATTTGCATTTTAAGAAAATACTCAGGTAGTTTATATTCATGTTGATGTTTGAGATTCACTGTGCTAGATATCACATGAAAGGCAAATGCTCGGCATAACAGGCCCTCTTAAAGTGTTGCCCTATTAACTAAGAAGAAAGCAAAAGAGAGAGAGAAAGCATACACACATTTGTGCAGGTGTACTAGTTGGGGCATAGTACTATTGCTACATGTATGAGCATATCATAATCGTCATCTTAGCTTTGGCATTATGGTTATTAGTAATCATAAGTAGATTCAGAATGCGTTCATATTTTATAATATTGAATCATCTCTCCTCCTACGTCTAGGCCAAGAGAAAGTGTGTAAACAAATAATTAAAAGGCAACATGATAACTGCTATAATAGAGATATAAATAAAATGCTGAGGAAGCTGAGAAAATTGAACTATTCATTCTGCCTGGAGGGATTGAAGAAAGGCTTCTTCAAGCAGATAGTGGTTGACTCAGATCTTAAGGAGAGGGCCATTCCAGACAACAAGAACACTAGAAGTATTTAAAGGCTTTACCATTTTGGAGTTACCAAGAACTTGAGTGTGCCTAGAGTTTATAGTGTATGCAGCTTTGGGATTTCTTTAGATTAGGGACAGTAGGGAAGAAAGAAGGGGACAAATGGGAAGAAATGAAGCTGGAAACATGGAAGAAGGTGGAGGGAGGTGGACTCTAGTGTTGAGGCATCACTACAAGACGTGGGACTACTGTGCTACTGCTGTCAAGCCCCAAATTCAAGCTCATTAAAACTGATATGATATGGTCAGTTTTTTAATAGTTTTTATCAAAACCACTTATAAAAACAACAACACATAAAATTACACTGGCATATTACAACTGGGTTGCTGAAAAATATATGGCTGTTCCAACTAAAAAAATTAAAAACCTGGCTTTCAGAATACAAAACAAATTAAAATGTTTGCTATCTTTTTTTTGCAAGATAAATATATACTCTACCTTCCCATTGTTGAGGGTGGCTATTCCTTTGTTTTCAAGTATAATATATATATATATATATATATATATAAAATCTCAACTTTAAACCTCAAATTCTATTATTTCTGGATATTCAGCTCTTTCCCAAGATACACATACGTTATATGGGAGATTTTGTCTTCATGTCTCTCTCTGTCTATGTGCTAAAGGCTGTACCATGTGAATATAGACAAGAAATTCAGTTCCTCCACCAGTTCTTAAGAAAAAAAAGCTGTTCAAAGCATTCTTGGATGTTTGAAAGTTCAAGAGAGAATATAATACCACATACCACACAGTTTTACACTCTCCACAATTCTTCTCTCTCCTTTCTCATCACCATGACCCATCCCAAAGTCTCAAGGAAAGTGAAAATACCTCTCCCTCTATTATAGAAGGCAGCTCTCTCCCCGCCCCCTCCCCTCTCCCAGGAGCTCACCTTCTACTCCAAGCACTTACTATAGCAGTTTTCAAAACTAGAAATTAAAGAAGTTGAGACAGCACATGTTAAAAGAAAAAATGTTTACTTTGTTATACAATATATACTATTCAGACACATAATGTGTATATGTATATGAATAAAACCCACTCACACTTATATATATGTGTATATACACACAGCAACATATATATGTATATCTGTATATATACTGTATAATATATGGGGTTTGTGTATATTTGCATAAACATACATGTATGGACAGAAGGTTGGAAAAATATGTAAAACAATGTTAACCATTATTATATCTGGGTCTTGGGATTATGGGTAATTTTTCCTTCTTACTCCTCCCATATTCATTTTTAACGTACAGGAATATGTAATTTAAAAATCTGTAGTAAAAGGGAATATGGTCAATAGATACTTTTATTTGAAGGATTGGTTTCATTTGAATAATGAGTGAAAGCTAAAGTACAAGGGCTTACTAACTGAATAAGATTGTTGAAGGATATGAGGCAATCCACGCAAACTATGGTTTGGAGAGGGGATAATTGGGTTAGTAGTTCTAAAATAGTATTTACTAAACTAATTCCAGACATTGTGCTTAGGCAAATACATCTAGCAAATACTGTTATAAAGGGGCACCTGGGTGGTTCAGTCGGTTAAGCATCTGTCCGGCTCAGGTCATGATCTCAGGGTCCTGAGATAGAGCCCCATGTTGGGCTCTCTGTTCAGTGGAGGGTCTGCTTCTCTCTTTTTTACTCTCCCTCTGTGATCTCCCTCCCTCCCTCTATCTATCTCTCAAATAAATAAAATCTTAAAAAAATACTGTTATAAAATGTTTGAACTATGTTTAACCTAGCATTTCCAAATGTATTTGATCTAGAATCTAGTTTTTGCATCAAATACTATATCTTGAAAGACTTTGTTCCATAAGATGCAATTTGGAGAATGCTGTCTTAAGGAATAGTAGACTTAGTGAAAGGTCTATTTGCTAGATGTGATTATGTTTTTGGGCCTAAGAAAAAGAGATAGTGGAGATGAGATATGGGCCTAGGAAAAAGAGACAGTGGAGATGAGATAAAAGATTTAAGACAAAAGAAAAATAGTTTTTTTGACTGAAGTTCCAGAGAAAGCAGAAGGGGAGAAAATCTAAGATTTCCTACTCAAAAGGATGGTTTTCAAATCAGTAATTTCAGCAACACATGTTGAAATTTCACTTTAACAAGGTTTCCCAGGAAATCTGTTTGCCCATTAACATTTAGGAAACTTTGCTTTAAGAAGAAGGAGTAAGATCAGATGCCTGACAAATGTGGGGAAATGTTTGCAACAGCTGTTGTGGGAATGTGGTAGGTAAGATCCATTTCAGACAGATTCATTTGGTTGTTATTTAAGTTTCTCCAGTGTAGCTCAGAATCTAGAAGTAGAGAAATAGAATTATGATTATGACCCAGGGTGGGAAACTGACAGAGGGGATATAAACGAAGAGCAAGAGAACAGCAAGTTCTAAAGCAGTCAATGAAATAATGTTGAAATAGCTGAATTGGAGTTCATTAGAGGATCCAAGAAAGTTGAGAGGAAGCTGAGGCATGAGGGAATCAGGGAAAACCTCAGAATTTGAGGTTGATAAGAAAGTTGGGTTGGAAGCATGGATTTCTGAAATATCAAGAGCGAAAGTGGAGTGGTAAGTTTATTCAGCTTTGTGTAGTTGAAATGGAATGGAAATGAAAGTTGCAGAAACTAAAAGTTATAAAGCTGAGAAATTTAAAAGTTAAGGCTTTAATTTTCTCATCAACATGGAAGCTGAAGTAGTCAGAAAGGAAGGCAGGGAATGAGTGGGAAGAAGAAAGGTTGTTGGTTAGATGCTCAATCCAGCCAAACTCCATCTCAAAGCAGAGCCAGACAGATGTAAATTCAATTGTTTGTTCTCTCTCCAGCAGTCAGGAAGATGAGCCCCAGAAAAGGATCGACCTTGGTGAAGGAGAGAGACGATGAGAAAAACAAGGGGAATAGAAGATGGGAAGAGATGATACAAAAAGTCCAAGGGGGGAAGAGATTTTCCTGCTGTTCACAGAATTGTCACACACAGCCCTAGATGGATCTGAATCCCCTCCTCTCTGTGGTTCCAGATTGGTTAGGAATATGCCAATGTAACCCCCAACTAAGGACAATTTATTCTTTGTGTCTGCTTTTTAAGTAAAAGAAACATGTGTTAGAAGTCTCCCAGATTTCCCCTCTAGTCTTACTCCTTAGAATTGGGTTGCTTGTTACTTCCTAATCAGATAACTGGCCAAGGGAAGGAGATTGCTTGGACCAGTTTACACGAATGCCCGGCATGGACTAGACACTGGGGAAACAGCAAACATAGTTATTACAGAATCCAAGGCACCCATGCCACCACTGGCTTCTAGGAGATCACTGCTCAGCTCTACCACCCTAGTTTCTGCCCTCTTCACTCTCAGCCTGTTGTCAAGATCCTCTTAATTCATAAAATATTAATTACCAGCCAACTTTTTGCCAGTGTCATTCAGTTGAAAGGGTAATCTAATTCCAGATGACGGGCCCCAGTTGTTTAGACAGCAATAACCCTTAAAAGGAAAGGCAACTATACCTAGATAGAAAATTAAAATTAAAATTAAAATTAAAGAAGACTCTAATTTCTTTAATGAAGTTTGGAATGCCAAGAGCACTAGACTAAGGAACTGGGACATGGCTGCAAAATCTGGAGGAAGGTGGTTCTGTGCAAATGTGCACAAGTTTTTTTGTCTACCTGAGCCTCACTTCATTTGCCTGGAAAGTGATCATTCTTTGGCCTGTTTTATCTCATGCTATGAGGATCATAAGTGATAATGCATGGAATGAATGTTGGAAAGCAAACATAGAATGTTATTATTACTATTCCTTGGACCTTCTATTCTCCTCTAGTACAAAGGACAGTGCCCTGCTCTAGATGTTGAATGTGTTTGTTGAATGAATGATTGACGGTGTTTTCACCTTTCCAGGAAAAGGTATTTGAATTTAACCTGACAAAGCAATTTTACAGTGTCTATCTGCATTAAGCAGCAAGTGCCTACTAGCCTTTCCAAAGCTCTACAATTCATCTTAATCCATTTATGAAAATTTACCTCCACTCTGGTCAAAATGAAGAAAAATAGCAGGTTTACATTACTTTGAATAATGAAATATTGTATTGGAAAAATACACATGAAATCTCATAAAAAATTAGACAAGCCTTTTGTTTACTTTTTGAAAATAAAATATTTTTACTCTTTTGTTATAGAAAGTAGTATTCATTACAAAAAGAAGATAAAGAAAAGTATAAGTTACAAGTTTAAATCTAATATATTCCCATCACTCAGATGCAACCATAAATAAAATCTTGGCACCTTTTAGGCTCTTGACTTTGAATATATATTAGTTTATATTCTATCCTACCCATATACCTATATATGCACTTGTGTAATTAAAATAGAATCATACTACATATGCTGCTTATCAATGAGCTCTTTCACTAATCAATTCGATTATGTATATAAGTTCAAATCAGTAAATATAGACCTTCATTATCATATTTTATGGGGTATGGTAGTTCTTGATGTGGATAACCATGATTAATTTAGCCAGTATTTTGTAAACAGACTACTCATTTTTCTCCATAAGGCTTTTATTTTTTTCCAGAGGAAGACCAACTTATTATCATTTTAAGAAGTGTGTTTTAGAAAGAGAGGAGCTTCAGGAATCCTGCTTCTTCCCACCTGAATGACAATGTGTGATGTTGTGGAGATCAGATGTTTGCGAAGCAGAAAGAAGGGCGCATCTGACCAAATAACATCTGTGTAATGGCAATTATTCCACGGCCATTATCTGAAGTGCTATTGTGGGTCTGAAGAGCAGCAGAGAAACAAACACACATAATGCAGCCGGCCATCAGCCCATCAAGCAAAACATGCTTATTAGAGCACTACAGAAATTAAGTCATTTCAGAGGGAAAAAAAAAAAAACAAAAACCCTACTTTCCTCGCCTTTGGCACCTTCTCTTTATACACAAAACTCATCACAGATAATTTTCAGACATCATGCTATACCCAACGGCACCATAATTTTAGCTACAGAGCAAGAGATTGAATCAAGAGGTTCTCTAATCTATTAAATTCTTCTTGCCTCTGAACTAAGAGTGTGAGTTATCAGTTCCAGAGTGTGTAAGAATAGACTTGCCTGAATAATTGAATGGCTCTGTTACTCTCAATTGTTTTCATACTAGAGGAGGTTTTTTTTCATTTGTCATTAAAGGTCTCAAGGAAGCCATACGTGCACTAAGTCACACAACAGGTATCTGGTCCCTTACCCACAACTGTCCAAAGACCTTACTGTGCACATTGTCATATCTTGGGCTCTCTGGTGTTTTTTCCTACCTAATCATATTCTCTGACTTCTTCTTTACCTCTTTTCCCAGAAGGTGGCCAGCATCCTATTCTTTTTACTTTCTTACCTACCAAAACTTTCCTTTAAATGAGGCTCTATTAATTTATAGACATTGTTATTTAACTATTGCAATGATAATGCTAATATACCCCCAAATTTAGTAGTTTCCATTAAAAACCATTTATTCTGAGTCTGTGGATCAATTGATGTATGCTAGGCTAGGTGCAGCTCTGCTTTAGGCTGTAGGTTGGGTTCAGGTCTGCTCTACATTTCTCTCACCTTCTTTGGACCAGCAGACACCTAGGCATGTTCTTTTTAGGATGAAAGGCAGGAGTATGACAGGACAAGTGGGATTATTCCATGCGTTTAATGGTCTTGGCCTGAAGCTGGCATACTAACACTTCTTGCACATTTCATTGGCTAAAAAAGTTTTATGGCCCAATTTAGCATCAAGGCCATGGGGTGGGGGAGGGCAATACTGCAAGGTCACATGGCAAAGCATATAAATGTATAATTCTAACACAATGAGGGCATGAAGAATAGAAAAATGATCTAATCTGCCACATATCCTGAGGCTGCTAACAGACTGTTGGCCTTTCTTGGGGAATTTTTTTTAACATAGGAAACCAAATTGAAGCCAAATTTCAATGAAATCCTAAATGTGCAGTTATACGAAGCAACATAGTTGAGAGGAACAGTATGGTGTCCTTTTAAAGGGATAATTAGGCAACTCCTTACTTACTTATAAAGTAGAACCAAAGTGATAGCGACTCCATGGATGGATGACAAGTCATCCCAATGGGAACCTGAAAGCATTCCCAGAAATAATCTTGGGTTTGGGATTTTAATGGAGACTTAAATTTCAATTCCACTATTGCTAGCTGCATGACTTAATATTCATAAGCCTTAGTTCCTTTACCTGTAAGATAAGAAATTAGTTATCATCCAGTTTGTTCCCCTTACAGTTGTGGAGGGGAACAAACAAAATACTTTATATGAATTGCTTTGTTTCTAATGAAGTTCCTGACACATAGTAGACAAGCCTGAAGCTTTTTTTTTTTTCATTTATATTTTATCTTTCAGAAAAGAAATACCATGTTCACTATACTGTGAAGGTGAAATACACTGTATTGGTTAAATAATTGATCCAAAATCACACAGTAGGGTCTCCTGCATTTACTTTGTGCATTTCCTTTCAGTTCTATGTCCTTTCCATAGAAGATGGCTCTAATACAGCCCTCTAACCTATATAAACATAATTGTTGGTAGATGGCCTTTAGGTACATGCTAGATCTTGAAGGCTAGGGAATGGGTTAAGAACACAGAGACAGGGATCCCTGGGTGGCGCAGTGGTTTGGCGCCTGCCTTTGGCCCAGGGCGCGATCCTGGAGACCCGGGATCGAATCCCACGTCGGGCTCCCGGTGCATAGAGCCTGCTTCTCCCTCTGCCTGTGTCTCTGCCTCTCTCTCTCTCTCTCTGTGTGTGACTATCATAAATAAATAAAAATTAAAAAAAAAAAAGAACACAGAGACATCTTACTGTATTTTGGAAAACTAAACTGTGACTCATTTCAAAGATTGATATCCATGGCAAATACTTAAAGTGGAAAGCTACAGCAGGCTCTTCCTCCAAACTAACCCACTCACCATTGCTCTCACATTCACTAAATTCTCATAAATTATTCTACATCAATTCAATCTTTAATCTGGATGTAAAATGTAATGCCGTCCTTATGGATTAAATGAGAGGTTCTTTGAAAGAATGCCTAGCATAATGCTTACCATGGAATAAGAGCTCACCAAAATCCTTTTATATCTGGAAAAAATCTGAATGTTTTCTTAAAATTGTAAAAGTGATAAACTACACATGTATAATTAATTTCAGTATAGAAATCTGTAGATTATTTTATTTTCAGTAATGTTGATACTCATGCCCCCAAGTCATAGAGCTAAAGAAATGTAGGGTCAGGAATGCAGGTCTTCCCACCTTAAGTCCAATAATCTCCTTCAGTCTCAGGCACTTCTTTTCAGAAGTCAAGCTGCTGATTGAGTCCTGATAGATCACAAAACAAAACTACAGAATGGCACAAGAAGATTCATGCTCTATTACCACCTGTTTTAGGAAGGATCAGCCTTTTATGAAAGTAATAAAGTAATGTACTTTTTACTTATCCACATAGCTCATTGAACAGTTACAGTAGTGTGACACAAATAGGAAGAGATAAGCTTGACAGTATGTTGAATTTGATTAAAATTGTTTTAGAAAATCTTGCAGAAGTTGGAGATCTGGGTAATGCCAACTATGATATATTTGCCTATTTTAGTTTTTGAATATATGTGTATTCTAGAAAATATGATTTTATGTTAGTATGCATATACTTTAAGCAATTAATGGACTTCTAAAACTTGTGTAGAATAATTTTATAACATGAATTATTAGATGCATACAACTGGGGTTGCTTACTGCTTCATGGAAATGATGGATCTTAGAGTTAGTAAAAGTCCTCAAAACTTTACCCAAAGCTCTGCTTTATAGATGAGCACTAGAACCCAGAAAGTTAAGGAAGTGCCCCTAGTATAGGTAGTTAATGATAGATTAGGACCCAACTGTTTTGCAGTCCAGCCAAATGTTTGAGGGTTTTTTTTTCCCACTATGCTACTAAGAAAACAAAGAAATGAACAAAAATCTTTATGGTACACCATTTTGCAAAGAAAATGCTATTTTTGTACATATTTGATATTAATACATCTCTTATTCTGATTTTTGAGGTTACATATTGAATTGCTTTTGAGTAGAATGTATATACATGTACATACAAATGCATACATTTGTATTTATTTTGGTTTCCACGGTAGCTTTTTGCTTGCTTCAAATCATTAGATCCTCCACAGCATGGGCTTATTTTCTTTCTAATCCCCAACAGTCCCTGAAACATTTATGATATTGTCATATGCATACTGGGTACTTGATAAATATTTGGGGTTGCTGATGGAACTGCCCCTGCTGATAAACTACTGTTGGAAAAGCCTGAGGTCTATATCAGAGAGAAGCTTTTCTCTTCTAAACTATCGATTGACTCTTGCATGACATTTAATAAAACCTTTCTATTACCAGTTGCATAACAGCAATTAAAACCCTCATCAAATCTATCTTAACTGCTTAGAGTCTTCCACTGGGGAGCATTTTCCTTGGCAAACATCTGCAATAAAAGGCTATTTAATCTTCATAACTGAAACAGTCAGTTATGCTAATTTGTCTCTTTTATTGTCAGTTTACATTGGAATCACACACAGCTCTGGTCCTTTGGAAAGGTACAGAAAAGAGCACAGCTCCTCTAGGAAAAACGGTTAGTATTGAGGTCCATGTCACTGGAAGCAGCCACACCTAGCCCAAGTGATTGTCAATAATGCTATGGAAGGCATTTCTCATTGAGAATGAGTTGGACTAATGAAAATCTATGATGTCTTTCAATTTGAGGTTCTTTATTTGTAGGATTTCTTAGCTTACACTCTCAAACACTGAGAAAGCCATTCCATATTAAAATTCTGGAACCAGATTTCAGAGATGGGTAAAAGTCTTCCCTGATACCTCCATTGCCTGTTTCAAATTCTTTACATTTGTCCCACTTCACAACAGAATGGGGAAGTACTCATTTTTGAGCCTTTAGGTAAAAATAAGGCAAGATATAAAACTGTATATGCAATATAATCTTTAAAATACCAATAATGCTAGTAGTTTATATGTATGGAACACACACATGAGCCAGGCATGATGTCGGGGCTCTGGTTGACATGCTGCCTGTTCACACATTAATCACATGTGTGTCACTGAGTTTTCACTAGCATTGCTTCCTGGAATAAGTTACACTTGAGTGGAGTTTTAAAATATAAATAGGGAGGGGGGTGGCTGGGTGGCTCAGCTGGTTAAGCGTCTGCTTTCTTCTCAGGTCATGATCCTAGGATCTTGGGATCCAGCCCCACATCAGGCTTCTTGCTCAGTGGGGAGCCTGCTTTTCCCTCTCCTTTTGTTCCTTCCCCTGCTTGTGTACTTGCTCTCTCTCTTTCTGTCAAATAAATAAGTAAAATCTTTTAAAAAATAATAAAATAGGGATGCCTGGGTGCCTCAGTGATTGAGCACCAGCCTTCGGCTCAGGTCATGATCAAGTCCTGAGATCGAGTTCCTCATTGGGTTCCCAGCACGGAGCCTGCTTCACCCTCTGCCTATGTCTCTGCCTCTGTGTGTGTGTGTCTCTCATCAACAAATAAAATCTTTAAAAAATAAAAGTATAATTTCAACTCTCTGAAGAAAGTCCATGGTATTTTGATAGGGATTGCATTAAATGCGTAAATTGCCCTGGGAAGCACTGACATTTTCACAATATTAATTCTTCCAATCCATTATCATGGAATATTTTTCCATCTCTTTGTGTCTTCCTCAATTTCCTTCAGAAGTGTTCTGTAGTTTTTAGGGTACAGATCCTTTACCTCTTTGGTTAGGTTTATTCCTAGGTATCTTATGCTTTTGGGTGCAATTGTTAATGGGATTGACTCCTTAATTTCTCTTTCTTCAGTCTCATTGTTAGTGTATAGAAATACCACTGACTTCTGGGCATTGATTTTGTATCCTGCCACACTGCCAAATTGCTGTATAAGTTCTAGCAATCTTGGGGTGGAGTCTTTTGGGTTTTTTATGTACAGTATCATGTCATCTGCAAAGAGGGAGAGTTTGACTTCTTCTTAGCCAATTTGAATGACTTTTATTTTTTTGTTGCCTGATTGCTAAGGCTAGGACTTCTAGTACTATGTTGAATATCTGCCCTCCGACCCAACAATTGCACTGCTGGGGATTTACCCCAATGATACAGATGCAGTGAAATGCCGGGACACCTGCACCCCGATGTTCATAGCAGCAATGTCCACAATAGCCAAACTGTGGAAGGAGCCTCAGTGTCCATCGAAAGATGAATGGATAAAGAAGATGTGGTCTATGTATACAATGGAATATTACTCAGCCATTAGAAACGACAAATACCCACCATTTACTTGACATGGATGGAACTGGAGGGTATTATGCTGAGTGAAATAAGTCAATCGGAGAAGAACAAACATTACATGGCCTCATTCATTTGGGGAATATAAAAAATAGTGAAAGAGAATAAAGGGGAAAGGAGAAAAAATGAGTGGGAAATATCAGAGAGGGAGACAGAACATGAGAGACTCCTAACTCTGGGAAACGAACAAGGGGTGGTGGATAGGGAGGTGGGCGGGGAGTGGGGGTGACTGGGTGACGGGCACTGAGGGAGGCACTTGATGGGATGAGCATTGGGTGTTATGCTATATATTGGCAAACTGAAGTCCAATTAAAAAAAAATGTAAAAAATAATAATAAAATAAATAATAAATAAATAAATAAATAAATAAATAAATAAATAAATACTACAAATAGATGTTGGGCTCACTAAACTGGTGATTGACTTGTTATAAATGTGTGTAATAAAATTTAGATTACTGAGTAGTATTTCCATTTAACAGAGCAGAAAAGAGAAGCTTGGGGAAGTTCAACAACTCATCCAAGATCCACAGCTAATAGGATCAGTATGCAAACCAGGCATATCTCACTCCAAAGTCCATAGGAAGCATTAAAAACAAAGAAGGGAAACAACACATTAAAACAATGATAATGGTTTTAATGAAACTATTGAATGTACAAAAACCAAGGAAAGTATAAAAACAAACCAATGAAAAAAAAATGAAACACCAAACTTCTCAAACATATTCAAGCCCTCAAGCTACCATGTTGAGTTTAAAAATCATTGCCCTTCAGAACTATAAATGGATTTCTCCATTGTCTTCTGGCTTCTCTTAGAGTGGATTTTGAGAAGTCCAAAACTAATTCTCATTTTCATTCCTTTTAGATGAAATCTCATTGCTTCTCCTTTCCTCCCCTTTTCTGCCTCTCCCATCCCTGACTCTTCTCCTCCTTTTTCTTCTCTCTCTCTCTAGACTTGTACAATGTTTTATCTCCAGTGTTGTCAAAGGTCATGATATGGTGTCTTTCAATCTGGAAATTTATTCATGTCTTTGATTCAGTTTTATTGAATCTTTTCTTTGATTTCTTCCCTTCTTGTTCTCTGTTCTTTCTTTCTTGCATTTCTTAATATTCAAATTGGATCTCCTAGACAGTTTCTCTAACTGCCCATCTCTTGTCTTTCCTTTCTAGTTTCTGGGAGATAGTTTTCTTCACTTTAACTTCTAACTCCTCTATTGATTTTCCCATTTCTTTATTTTTAATTTCCAAGTACTTCTTTTCATATTTTTGAGGATGACACTTTCATTGCATCCTTTTGGTTTTTCTCATGCTTACATTTACTTTCCTTATCTTTTAAAAACTATTATTAGCAATTGTTTATTTGCTTTATTTTATTTTTATATTTGTTCTCCTTGCACAATCTGTGTTTGTTTGGTATTTTTTTTCTCTTTGATTATTAGGGCTCCTTTTGTTCATACTAAAAGTTTTCCTGAGATATCTGGTGATCACTAACTTACTGCTCATATTTAAGAGTTGACATTAAAAAGATTTCTGAGAGCGCCTGGGTGGTTCAGTTGATTAAGCAGCCGACTCTTGATTTTGGCTCAGGTCATGATCTAAGGGTCATGAGATTAAGCCCTGAGTGGGAGTTGGTTAAGAGTTTGCTTGAGCTTCTCTCCTTCTTCCCCACCCCTCCCAAATAAATAAATAAATAAATAGATAGATAGATAAATAAATATATATATATTTCTACATGTAAGAAGCTTTGAGTGACTATGGTCTTCACCGTGGGGTGATTTTATTTATTTATTTATTTATTTATTTATTTATTTATTTATAAGATTTATTTAATTTAGAGAGAGAACACACAAGTGGTGGTAGAGGGAGAGAGAGAATCCTGAAGTAGACTCTGCACTGAGCATGGAGCCCCATGTGAAGTTCAATCCTAGGACCCTGCGATTGGACCTGAGCCAAAACCAAGAGCTCACCACTTAACTGACAGCACCACCCAGCAGCCTCTGACTATCTTGATTTGTTTATTTATTTATTTACTTACTTATTTACTTATTTTTGAGTAAGGGAGTCTTTAATATTCAGATTGTACAGGAGCAGCAATAGTCACCAACAAAAGTAGAGAAGATGTAAGACTACCCAGTCTGCTGAATCTGGAGGAAGAGAGCAAAGATCTAGCTTCATGGTAGCTGCATCAATGACCATTCCCATGAGTCCTTGTTAATGACTTTATTTATGTTTTTTTTTTAATTTTTATTTATTTATGATAGTCACAGAGAGAGAGAGAGAGAGGCAGAGACACAGGCAGAGGGAGAAGCAGGCTCCATGCACCGGGAGCCCGACGTGGGATTCGATCCCGTGTCTCCAGGATCGCGCCCTGGGCCAAAGGCAGGCGCCAAACCGCTGCGCCACCCAGGGATCCCGACTTTATTTATGTTTTAAGTTGGCTTTAAGACTTCTTCCATCAAAAGGTCAGAGTTGACCATCTCTTAACCTCAAGAGAGATATCTTTTAGTCCTCAAAGTGCCATTGTCTTAAAAGTGAGCACAATCAAAATTATGGGGATTGCATTTCTAGGTGAAGCTCTGGTGCCTTCCAGTTTAATAGCGATCCTTTGATGGAAGAACCAGTGTCTGCTAAACTGGGGTGAATGGAGATTGTCTTTTCCCTCAATTACCTCTTGGAATGGCACCTAGGAAGATGGCAGAGCTATGTCTAATGGAAAAGGGAGTCTGGCTCCACATGTTGGGATGAAAAGAAGGATGAACTATTAAGTAATCCTCTCTGTTTCTGTGGCCAGCTCTGCAGTCTAGGCCTACTTATCTCTCAAAGCAATCTGTCTCCACCCTCACATGACCTTTTGTTTTGTCTAGTCACCCCATGTGTCTCTTATTAGTATACTTGTCATTGGATTCAGGTCTACCAAGATAATCCAGGATGATCTTTTCATCTCAAGATCCTTGATTACATCTTCAAGGGATCCCTTTTCCAAATAAGGTAACATTCACAGCTGCTAGGAATTAGGACATGGGCACATCTTCTCGGGGGCCACCATCCCTCCCATTTCAGGTCCTTTCCATGTGCCGGGCATTGTCCTAAGCATCTTATAATTTATTAACTCACCTAATTCACAATAACCCAATAAGATAAGTTATTATTGTGGTCCACATTGAGGAAATGGAACCATGGAGCCATTAACTAACTTGGAAGCATTAAGATAATTTGGCTTGAGTGATGGGCTTACATTGAGGAGGAGTGAGAGATAAGTTTGGATAAACAAGTTAAGGTCATGTGCAGAATGCCTTAAATACCTAAAAAATGTTGTACCCTAGTCTGTGGGCAGTGGTCAGCCACTGAGTGTTTTGAGCAAGAGCATCATGTGAGCATTGATGTATGGAAATATTGATCAGAAAGCACTGTGTTAAGTAGATTGGAGGAGGGCAGGAGTGGGAAGCCTATTAGGCTATATTGCTTTATAAGAGAACTTCTGAGGTTTATACTTCAAGTGTTTTCTCTTGCTTTAGTCAGATTCCCCAGCAACTGAAACTTTCAATACATATCCTGGGAGTCACTGAATATCAAGTGGGCAAAATGGTTGGTTGTTCTTAATATTTATTATACAAACATATATATAGTCTCCTGTTTTTAGTACATAGCTCTTATCCTCAACTTTGGTGAGTCTTTTTGTCCAATGATCTCTGCTTTCCTCTCTCCAGGGAATAGATTTCCCATCTTATGTGTGGATAAAGGAAGAATAGTCAGTTTTTTACTTAAAATTGGGGAAAATATCTGAGGTTTTAATTACCTCTTGAATAGACATTGATCAGTACTTTTTTGTTAAGCCATCTCTGTCTTGCACTTTCACTAATTTAACTAACATACTGCTTATTTCTGAACTTTGGAGAATTTCTGTGATATAATTTGCTTCTCTGGTTTCCCTATTGTTACCTTGGGACTTAGTTTTCTTAGGACTGATAAGTTAATTATCACTCACACATCATCTTGCTTTATAGCTACATAATTGTGTTGTTATATCTTCTTTTTCTTTCTATTTGTCTTTATGGGTTGATGCCTTAAATTTTTCCCACTAGTTCCAAATTGCTGGAGTTTGGGGAGAGAAAAAGATCTAAATATCAATTTTCAATGTCTCTGGCTGAAACTATAGATGTAAATTCTCAAAACTTTAAGAAATATATAATCTGTGCTTTTTAAATATTTCCAAAAGTTGTATTTCCCAAATTACCTAAGAAAACTCTTTAAAAATTTTGGTAAAATGTATATTTCTGGATTTCACTTCTGATTTACTGAATTACAATCCTCAGGGGAAACGCAAGGGATTTTGTACTGTTAACAAATGTACAAAAGGATAACTGATATGTTACTTTGTCAAGTACTGTTTCAAGATATGTGAAAAGAACATTTTCACAAATAATGTTAGCATTGCCTTCATACCAAGAATAAATAAACATTTGCACACACACAGACACATCCACAAACTAAAAATCATTCTCAATTATAAACATAGATTCAAAAACTATAAATATTAGCAAATCGAATGTAACATATTAAAAGAATAATCATTTATTACCAAGTCATGAATCTTTCAAAGATGTCTCAGGATTAGAAAAGCATTTGTTTTTCACCACAAACCACATTAATCTTTTAAAGAAGAAAATCTATGTGATTATCTCAGTATATGTTGATAAGGATCAAATAATAATTAATATGCACTTCAGATAATAAGCAAACAACATCTTTCTAGGAATAAAAAGAAAGTTCCCTGGCTAGATTAAGTGCTACCTACCAGAAACTAATAGATGTCTTACTTAATGGTTAATATTAGGACCATTTCAATAAAAGGCAAGAAAGAGGTAAGGATGTTGCTATCATCTCTCCTATTAAATATAGTCCTGTAAGCCTTCCTCAATGCAGTAAGAAAAAAATAATAGGGTTAAAAATATTGCAAAGAAACCAACCAGTCTCTAATTTTCTACTTAGCAAATCTAAGAGAATTATCTGAAAAATAATAAGAATTTATTTAAGTGTCTGCATATAAAACTAACATTTAAAAATTCAATAGAATTGGGGCACCTGAGTGGCTTAGTGGTTGGGTGCCTGCCTTCAGCTCAGGGTGTGATCCCGGGGTCCTGGGATTAAGTCCCACATTGTGCTCCCTGCAGGGAGCCTGCTTCTCCCTCTGCCTGTGTCTCTGCCTCTCTCTCTATGTTTCATGAAGAAATAAATAAATCTTAAAAAAAAGAAATAGAATACAATAAAAGTAACATTTCAGATCAGTAGGGAGATGTGGAATATTCATAAAGTGATCTGGAAAATACAGTCCTTTCATTTAGGAAAATCAGATACAACAAAACAGAAAAATGTGTTAAACATGTGACCAGGAATTTCTTGATAAAAGATGCATAAGTGACTAATAAATGTATTTAAAAATTAAATATCAGTAAGCCCATTTAAAAACCACATTTAAAAATTAAATTTCCTTCATTGGGAAAAACAAATGAAAAGAGCAATCAAATTTTATATCATTTAGGTGAGGAAAAGTTTTTTAAATTGATACTATCCTGTGTTAGTGAGATTGGTGTGAACAACACTCTCACAATATTTTCATAGTACTGCAGGAATTTAATATCCACTTGGAGAAATTTGGCACCATCTTTCACAATTTAAAATACACGAAAACATTTATCCAGATGTTCTCTAAGAGTATCTCACATAGAAACATTCTCATATAGAACAGATATCCATATCCAAAACATCAATTGAATAGTCATTTTTAATGGCAAAAATATGTTGCAAATAGCCTAGACATTAATCAGAAAGGAAACAAAATTGTCATGTTCACCCTATGAAATACTAGGTAATGCCTTAAAAAAATGATATGTGTAGCATAGAAAAATCTCCAAGACATCCAAAGAAAGAAAAGCAAATCACAAGGAAATATGAAAAAGTATCCATTTATGTGAAATTTAGAACATAACTAAAAGGTTATATATGAAATGAGTGGCAGAGGTTACGTCACATAAATGAGGAGTAGAAGTTGGAAAAAGGTACTTACTCTGCATTCTTTATATTTTACAACAAGATAAACTACCCTTTATATTATTTCAGAAATAGTTTGCCTAGAAAAGCAGCCTTAGTTTCCCAAATTCATTAGATGCTATTATGAGAGTTTTCTCTTAAAATATTAGTGTCTGTAGTTGTCGATTTTTATCTAAATAGGAATACGGCATTTGAATTCTACCTCACTTCCGACTGACTTAACAGAATAGCAGGAAAATCACCTTTCCTGTGTTGTCTTCTCAAGTCAACCAACCTCACCCTCTTTTCTCTACTATCTGTCCTTATTAATATTCTTATATCCTGAGAGATTCCTACCTCAGTTTTCTCTCTTGACCAATTAAAGCTTTTATCAAGCAGAGATAATTATCATTTACATCCACGTGACCTATGTGCTGTGTCTCTGAAGGTTTCTAGACAAACTGTTGTAAAGAAGGAAACTTCTACTTTATAATGGGGAAGAAGCAGAGGGCAACAGTCCTCCCTGAAAAGGAGGTCTTCCTAGGCCTTGCTCTTTGGTATCAGCTTTGAAGAAATGAGTCTCCTTTACTTCTTGTGACTTAATTATAAATTTAGGTGCATGTTCATTAGCCTTTCCTTTTCCTTTTATTTTTTTTTCTCCTTATCACTTTAGCTTTTAAATATGGAACCCAGACAACATCATAGACCAGATCTGGGTAAAGCTTGTGGTAAAACATAAAGAAGGAGTTGGGGGAGCCAAACAAAAGAGTAAAATTGTATTACAAATGTTTGGATATAAGCTTAAAAAATACATCAATAGGTATTCACACTTTAAATAACGTGCTGAGTGTTTCGCTACTGTAAGCCCTTCATAGCAGATCAATACCGTTTATACCACTCACTCACAGCAAGCAGTAAATGCCTTTCACTTCACCTGTTTCTAACCATTTAACATGGTTAAAAAAAAATGGCTAGAAACATCAATTGGAGTGATTTCTCCTAAACTGAAAATGGGCCAATTAGTCTTGGCATTCACTGCATGGAAAAAGGATCTACAGAAAGAAACAGAAAGAGGAAATCACACAGTGAATGTAAATGCATTAGTTTTGCAAGTTCATGAAAGTTAAGTTCAACCTCAAGGTTCAAAAAAATGTGCCGGAGAAGGGAAAACAATATGCTGTTGTATTGTACTGCTAACCTGTTTGATACATATGCACTATGGATTGCCTAACATATTGATTATGCTGTAAGTATATCAAGTTAAACAATAACTCTGAACCTAGTCCTGGACATTTGTCATGTCAAATCTCCTCAGCAGCAGTGGAAATTGGTGATCAATGGCATTTTAAAAGGAACAGATATTCATTATTAATAAACATGGCAAGGCTGAAATGAGGTAATTAAGTAGAAATAAATTAAGTTCTACTCTACTCCTAGGGAAAAACCTGCCAGGATTGATTGCTGCATTCATTTAATTAATGTTTTAGTGCAATTCAGAAATAGTGGAAAGATTGAGGAGTGGGACATGCTATATAAAATTCTAAAAAGGGAACAGGGATATTTTAGGATAATTTTTTTTTTTCTTTCTCATGCTTGGCATTGCCTACATTGTTTAATTCTGGCAGTATGATGTTTGTTTGAGTGGATTTTATTCTCTGGGGTCCCAAATCCATTTTTGCTATGTAATTTGACTAAAGAAAGGAATAAAACTTTAACTTTTGGCCTCGGTGATTTATGGCTAAATTGATGCCTCTTTTATTTGTGAAAGTATTCAGTTTTCCAGAGGCCCAATGGGAAACATTCTCAACGGGCAACTTGGCACCATTACTGACTACTTCTAATTCACCACTGCATTGCAGTGGAGAAGCCATAAACTACATTTCCTGGAATTCCTTTCCCCTAATTGTTACAGGTTCCATTCAGCCAATATGACGTACTTATATAAGAGTTGGAAGGTGTTAGAAAGAAGAAGTCAAATCTGCCTATTCGTTAGGCAGATTTCTGGGATTAAAGCAAATTTCCAGCTAATCCTTGAAAGCCACCCAATACTCTTGAAAAGTACATAGCAATGTTCTCAGATACTCTTTCTTTTAAAATTTTTTTTAATTTAAATTCAATTTAGTTAACATATAGTGTAATATTAGTTTCAGGGGTAGAGTTTAGTAATTCATGAGTTGAATATAACACTCAGTGCTCATTACATCAAGTGCCCTCCTTAATGCCCATCACCCAATTACCCTATCCCCTCACCCACCTGCCTTCAGCAACCCTCAGTTTGTTCTCTATAGTTAAGAGTCTCTTATGGTTTTCCTCCCTCTCTTTTATCTTATTTTATCTTATTTTACTTCTCTTTCTATTCCTCTATATTCATCTGTTTTGTTTCTCAAATTCCACAGATGAGTGAAATCATATGGTATTTGTCTTTCTCTGACTTCTTTCACTTAGCACAATACCCTCTAGTTCCATCGATGTTGTTGCAAATGGCAAGATTTCATTCTTTTTGAGTGAATATATATATACACACACACACACACATACTACTTTATCCATTCATCTGTTGATGGACATCTGGGATCTTCCCATATTTTAGCTATTAATTATAGACACTGCTGCTATAAACGTTGGGGTGCATGCTCCCCATCACATCACTATTTTTGTATGCTTTGGATAAATACTTCATAGTAAAATTGCTGGATCATAGCATAGTTCTATTTTTTACTTTTTGAGTAACTTCCATAGTTTTCCAGAGTGGCTCTACCAGTTTGCACTCCCAACAGCGTAAGAGGGTTCTCCTTTCTCCACATCCTTGCCAACATCTGTGGTTTTCTGAATCATTAATTTTAGTCATTCTGACTGGCAGTATCTCATTGTGGTTTTGATTTATATTTCCCTGATAATGAGTGATGTTGATGTGTCCATTAGCCATTTGTATGTCTTCTTTGGAGAAATGTCTGTTCATGTCTTTTGTCTATTTCTTGACTAGTTTTTTTTGGTTTTTGGGTGTTGAGTTTGATTAATTCTTATAGGTTTTGGGTACTAACCCTTTATCTCGTACATCATTTGTGACTATCTTCTCCCATTCCATAAGCTGTCTTTTAATTTTGTGGATTATTTCCTTTGCTGTGCAAAAGCTTCTTATCCTGATAAAATCCCAAAAGTTAATTTTTGCTTTTGTTTCCTTACCTTTGGAGATGTATCTAACAAAAAGTTTCTGTGACCAAGGTCAAAGAGGTTGCTGCCTGTGTTCTCCTCTAGGATTTTGATGGATTCCTGTCTCACATTTAGGTCTTTCATCCATTTTGGATTTATTTTCGTGTGTGGTGTTAAGAAAATGGTTCAGGTTCATTATTTTGCCTGTGGCCATCCAGTTTTCCCAACACCATTTGTTGAAGAAACTTTTTTCCATTGGATATTCTTCCCTGCTTTGTCAAAGATTCATTGACCATGGAGTTGAGGGTCCATTTCTGGGTTCTCTATTCTATTCCATTGATCTATGTGGATATCAAGGCCAATTCAAGCACTCTCCTGGTTTTCTCCTCTAAATTCAATGGAATCATATGGGGAAATATCGGTGAAGATTTTTAGAGCTTTTGGAAACCCTTTGGTGTCTGAATTGTAATTAGCAATTAACCAAAACAAGAAACTCCAGATGTCAGATGCTTGCCTTGTTACTTGGAGGACTAAATGTGGGTGTCACTAGTATCCTTTGTATGTTCTTGATATCTGCAGAGAATTTTGTGAATCTATGGAATTTATTTTTTCAGTCTTACTTGACAAATTCCTGTCCTATAAGTAGCAGGATACTGTAGGCAGAGAAACTTAAGGCACTTTTGCCACTTGGTAATGAAAGGGAGGGTGGAATAATTAGAAACAGTACCTGCACCCCTAAACCCATACCAAACTAAAACCAGAAACTCCTCCTATCTAATATGTCCAGTGGTCATGGTGGAAGACTTTGTACTGCCACTAAAATTGCAAAATGATTTTAATAAAACTGTCCTGATGATCACAGATTTGCGATACAACTTGAAGTCTGGAATTGGAATGCCTCCAGCTTTGGTTTTCTTTCTCAACATTACCTTGGCTATTTGGGGTCTTTTCTGGTTCCATATGTCTCAGATATTCTGAAGATCTGCAATGGTTTCTAGGCAAGCTGTTGAGAATCTTCTGCTTCAGTACAAGATATTCTCTGTTACTTCCTGACCTTTATTCTTCTGTGTTCCCTTGATTGATAAGCTTAATTTCCTTTGTTAAAATCCTTCACACTTGGAATACATGGAACTGCTTATATATTCTTTTAATTGTCAGAATTATCTTTGAATCATAGGAATTTTCTTTTTACAATTTTAATATACATCCCTTGCATATAAAGCTAGAATTTCAAATACTAGAATCTTTCTAAATATCTTGCCTTGGTCACTCTGAGCATGATATGACATGTCTTAATGGTTAATAAAGATCACATGAGGTCAACCAACATGAATGTCTTTGCTGCATATCAGAGATGCCTCTATCTTGACAGATAAGGTAAGGGGTAGAGAGAGCTGTAAGAGGCATGGCATCATCTCCAAGGAAGGGTGAAGGAAAGGGAGTATTCAGGAAGAAGACTAGGAGACTGAGGATATGAAGGGTATGTTTGGTATGCAACAAAGATGCTAGTAGTGAAAGAAAAACAGTAAGAGAGGAGTAGTGAACGTGTGAATCAGGGGAAAGGACCAGAATGGAAAGAATGGGGGTAAGAGGTGGCAACAGGGAAGTGAATGATGAAATAGCTGATACAAATGTTACCACTAAAAATCAGTATAATTGACATTCTCCTGTTAAAACAGTCTGGCTAAGTGAAATATTGGTCAGATTTTATTCATTTATTAAAGAAACATTTACTAAGCATTTTCTACATACCAGTAACAGATGAAAGCTTTATAAAATAAAATAGTTATTTTTCTTTGTGAAAATGTTCTCCAAAGAGTAAGGGATTGTAAAGAAAAGCTAATGTAATTCCAATTAGATTATACAGATTCAATTGAATTGAAAAATCATCTCCTATTCTAAGGGAAAAATTTAAAATCTTCTAGCATCCATGTAGCTGAGATGTTCTCAAAGTTCTCATACATCCCTGCTGACCATCTCTATTGCTCACTATATGGATATTGAATGTCTTAATTAACACTCTTGGTTACAAGCAACAGATCAACTCAATTTAGTTTAAGAGTAAAAAAGGAATTATAGGTCATCCACTGAGTGTTGCAGGTTGGATTGCCCAGAAGCAGATAGAGTTGAATTTGACATATAGGAAATTTATTAGGGATCCAAAACTGTGGAAGTAGGAATGGTTAGAGTGATAAGCTGAAGTGTGCAGTAGACCTGGCAAAACCTTGGAAAAACTCATGAGGAGTTTGGAATCTATAGAGCCTATCTGAATTTTCTTTTAGTGGACCTCAGGGCCTGAGACCTTATCCCTTGCACAGTGATCAGAAACAGATATGGGCAAACTTTGGAATAAAGCAGCTCTTTGCAGCCCAGGCAAATCCTGCAGGAACTGACAGCATTCTCAGAAGTTAGGGCACCAAGTCCTTTCTTGAAAAGGGTTATAGATGACTCATCTCCATGTACACCACAGCAGATTATCTTGTGTTATCCAAGATAAAGGAGAATAATCAGGTCTTCTGGAAGGTTGAAGAACTAGGGAAACTCTGGACTACAGCAATTGCATTTTGTGGATTTTGTTTCTGAACTCTGCCTTTAACCTTATTGATCTTTCAATATTCATTGGCCATTCAATTTCAGTCTGTAATCCTTTTGTCTTCCAATTCCAGTTCCCAAAAAGATAATTTAATTGGCTCAGATTTGATCAGTTAATCAACCTTGGTCCAGTCCTTTGCTGTCAAGGAACATGGCTTCAATGTGAACATGGCTTTAGGATACTTTAAGTGGATAGGTGGCATTGTTGGTGGTGAATTAGTTCTTAGGAAAGAAGGAAAGGCTCATGGACTCGGAAGACACCTCAAAAGGCAATCATGCAATCAGTAGCCATTAGAAATGTTTGTGATTAAGTCTCTAAAGGAACATTCATATCTGGGGACTAGAATCAATCAATATCCTTGGATTTTTGCTGAAAGGAAAATATTTGAAAAATTTCCTCTTTGCTCAAGCTTGTCAAAAGATGTTGATAATATCTCTCACCCAACAGTACTGAGCATTGTTAGTTTAGAATTTCAGTTAACCAGCAGATATATTTCCTGGTATAGATTCTAGGAGAACATGTTAAGATTCCAGGCATGACAATACATTTTCATGGTGAATCACAGTAAACAGTTTCTAGGAAGCAATATAAGGTTTCCATGATGAAGATATCTAAGTGATGTTGGAAAGAGGGAGAGAATGTAAACTATGAACTTAGAATGTGATATTCTTTCATTATTGCTTCAGACATTCATCACAGAAATATAAGATCTGACTATTCCAAAAACAAAGGAAGAGCAACAGATCTTAGAGATACTCAGTTTCTGTTTTATGTATATGGAAGGCTACAATTACATGAATAATTTCCTGACCTACCTGATAAAGACAGAGGCTGTTTCATAGAAATAGAAAAGAGTAAGGTTAAGTAGTTCTTGAAGTCTGAGCCTATTCACCTTATGATGAATATGAATGAATATAAATCACTGCTTTTTATTTTTTAAAAATGGATATTTCACTTCCTAGTGTTGAGGCTCTGCTTTCCCATGAAAGTCCAGATGATAGAAATAGAGCAATTATTTACTTCTCCAAAACAATGTCATTTATAGCATGAGAAAACACAAAAAGCCCATCAGTCGAAAGAAATCACCTCTAGATAGTAATGTAGATTAAATACACTGATGGTCCCTTCATTATAAAACAACTAAAGTTAGAAAAGTAAAATTTTTAATGAATTGCTGGAGTTAAAAAAAGTTAAACTAAACAGAACTAGTGGTATTCTTTTCAAGCATGTACAAAATAAAAACAAAAGTGAGATTACCCTAAAGGCAATTGAAAGTATCAGCACTGCAGTCAGGGTTAAGGTTGGGGACATGGTATAGAAAAGACTACGACTTTGGCCAGCAATAGATGAAGAGATGTTTCCTGTCTTAAACCAGGATATAAAAGGACTAACATGGGTCCTTTTATATCCTGGGTTTACCATCAAGATAAGGCTAGATTTCTACAAGACAGCTGGTCATTTGTCTATTCCAGTAAGTAACAAAGTCACCTTAACTTTTGTTTCTTGTCTTTTCCGCACCCAGAGGAATAAAGCAAACCTTATGCCTTCGTGGATGTATCTTGCAAGAAGTTACTGTGGCCGAGTTCAAAAGGGTGTTGCCTATGTTCTCCTCTAGGATTTTGATGGAATCTTGTCTCACATTTAGATCTTTCATCCATTTTGAGTTTATCTTTGTGTATGGTGAAAGAGAGTGGTCTAGTTTCATTCTTCTGCATGTGGATGTCCAATTTTCCCAGCACCATTTACTGAAGAGACTGTCTTTCTTCCAGTGGAGAGTCTTTCCTCCTTTATCAAATATTAATTGACCATAAAGTTGAGGGTTCACTTCTGGGTTCTCTATTCTGTTCCATTGATCTATGTGTCTGTTTTTGTGCCAGTACCACACTGTCTTGATGACCACAGCTTTGTAGTACAACCTGAAATCTGGCATTGTGATGCCCCCAGCTATGGTTTTCTTTTTAAAATTCCCCTGGCTATTCGGGGTCTTTTCTGATTCCACACAAATCTTAAGATGCTTTGTTCCAACTCTCTGAAGAAAGTCCAGGGTATTTTGATAGGGATTGCATTAAATGTGTAAATTGCCCTGGGTAGCATTGACATTTTCACAATATTAATTCTGCCAATCCATGAGCATGGAAGATTTTTCCATCTCTTTGTGTCTTCCTCAATTTCTTTCAGAAGTGTTCTATAGTTTTTAGGGTATAGATCCTTTACGTCTTTGGTTAGGTTTATTCCTAGGTATCTTATGCTTTTGGGTGCAATTGTAAATGGGATTGACTCCTTAATTTCTCTTTCTTCAGCCTCATTGTTAGTGTATAGAAATGCCACTGACTTCTGGGCATTGATTTTGTATCCTGCCACACTGCCAAATTGCTGCATGAGTTCTAGCAATCTTGAGGTGGAGTCTTTTGGATTTTCTATGTAGAGTATCATGTCATCAGCAAAGAAGGAGAGTTTGACTTCTTTGCCAATTAGAATGCTTTTAATGTCTTTTTGTTGTCTGATTGCTGAGGCTAGGACTTCCAGTACTATGTTGAATAACAGTGGTGAGAGTGGACATCCCTGTCGTGTTCCTGCAGCCACTCTGGAAAACTGTGTGGAGGTTCCTCAAAGGGTTAAAAATAGATCTGCCCTACGACCCAGCAATTGCACTGCTGGGGATTTACCCCAAAGATACAGATGCAGTGAAACGCTGGGACACTGCACCCCAATGTTTATAGCAGCAATGTCCACAATAGCCAAACTGTGGAAGGAGCCTCAGTGTCCATCGAAAGATGAATGGATAAAGAAGATGTGGTTTATGTATACAATGGAATATTACTCAGCCATTAGAAATGACAAATACCCGCCATTTGCTTGGACGTGGATGGAACTGGAGGGTATTATGCTGAGTGACACAAGTCAATCGGAGAAGGACAAACATTGTATGGTCTCGTTCATTTGGGGAATATAAATAATAGTGAAAGGGAATAGAGGGGGAGGGAGAAGAAATGGGTAGGAAATATCAGAAAGGGAGACAGAACATGGGAGACTCCTAGCTCTGGGAAACGAACTAGGGGTGGTGGAAGGGAGGAGGGTGGGGGGTGGGGGTGACTGGGTGGCGGGCACTTAGGGGGGCACTTGATGGGATGAGCACTGGGTGTTATTCTGTATGTTGGCAAATTGAACACCAATAAAAAATAAATTTATTATTAAAAAAATAAAAATAAAATAAAAAAATAGTGAAAGGGAATAAAGGGGAAAGGAGAAAAAATATGTAGGAAATATCAGAAAGGGAGACAGAACATGAGAGACTCCTAACTGGGAGACAAACTAGGGATGGTGAAAGGGAGGTGGGCGGGGGGTGGGGGTGACTGGGTGGTGCGCACTGAGGTGGGCACTTGAGGGATGAACACTGGGTGTTATTCTGTATGTTGACAAATTGAACAATAAAAAATAAATTTATTTAAAAAATAAAAAAGATAAAGCAAACCTTATGGCTACAACCAATCAATTTACAAAGTTTCAGAAAAAAGACAAAATGCAAAGGCAGTGAATAAAAGCAGTGAAGTACCCATGATAAGAGGGTGGTTTATGTTTTGCAAAAACAAGAAGAGTTAAGAAAGTAAGAGAGAAAGTGAATTCTGAGTTTTAATCATTTCAACCTCTTTCCTTTTTGCCTCTATCTCTAGGGTATGGTAGCTGCTTCTTGCAATTGCTACCCTCATGACACCTTATTATTCCATTTTTATCTTTTTGAAATTTTGATATCTAATTACCAATTTTTTATATTAAATTATCTTAGGTGAAATAACTGGTGCTGTTTCTGTCTCCTGACTAGACCCTTATAGATACATACGTGGAACTCCTTATTTTTAAAACCTACTATTTTCATCCTTATTTTAGTGTTGGGAAAAAGTGGCAAAGCACCCCAGAGAACAAGCAACTTGGGGACAGGAATGATAGAGTGGCAAACATAGAAGGGAGAGAGGAAGTCCCAGGCTCCTCTGCCTTCTGGGCTGTGAAGTATGAAAGAACAAGCTATCATTGACCTCAGCCCCTGCTTTCCCAGCAACCTGAAATAACAATTGCAATCTTGATTTTAACGAGCTCACCACTAAAAATCAGTCAGCAGTTGAGATCAAATGTTGAAACTGGAAAAAAAAAAAGTACAAAAAAAGTACAAGCTATCACCACTCACATAAAAATTCTGTCTTTTTTAGAGCTGATATTCCCATTTTCCAACTATTTAAAAATGAGACTGCAGTGAGCAGGAGCAATTGCTTTATATTCAGTGCACTTAGATGAATGTTTGATATAAAGGGAAATTAACTTCATATAGTCTTTCTCTGTATACTATATTAAGCATGAGGTTTTCAGTTCTGTACCATGTAGTAAAAGAAATGTACACAGAGAACATTAAGACTGAAGCAATGACTATTCCATTTCTGAAAACTGGTCAGGAAGACGTGGCTCCATTCTACTCCATATAGAGAACAAGCTGTGTGTTTATGGGGAGGAGCTGGTATAGGAGAGGGTGTCAATTTGGACTCTCTTGAAAAATCCAAGGTATCGAGCTAGTCATTGCTGCAGTATAGTACAAATGCTAGGTAAGGCAAACTGCACACCCAGATAAGAGGTTACAAGGACATTTGACATATTTTCAGGGCCTAATTGATGGCATAGCTGGAAGTGCCTCCAGGTAATTCTTGTGCTGAAGTGGCTTTCCAAGTTGAAGAAAGGTTTTTTTTTTTTTTTTTTTTTTTTTAATATATCGCTAGTTGGTTTGTTTCACTGATAAAGGTTTCTTTCTCCTGTGTTTTTGTCTTCATGTTCTGACAATTGCCAAAGAAATCTTAGAATGCATCCAGCTTGGAAAAAGAGAAAAGAGTTTTTAGTTCATAGTTGAGAAGAGAGAAAGAGAAAAAAGTAATTCTGATAATAAGAAAAAATAAGTATGTGTTGCTATGGATGCCATTGAGATGCTAAGAAATATTATTTAAATAAAATGTATCTTGAATATTAAAAATATGAAGCAGAAAATGCAAATGTTAATGCACTACTTATTGCTGACCAGATAGTTTTTAAGGAACTCATAGGTGAAAGTCCAAGCTGACCTAGCAGAGGGTCAATACTGGCCTCTATCCACTCACCACACAGGCACAGTAATGGTAATGTCTCTTGTCCTGACAATAGTGATACATTTCTGGCTCTGGAGAAAACCACTTGCATCTTAATGTGCAAATATAGCTGCCTTTCCAAATGCTGAATCTGTAAGGAAAGAAAATTATCCACCCACTCAACTTATAGAGAAGGAAAAGAAGGTCAAATTTGCTTTGATATAAACATCTAAAGTGAATGAAAGAGAGAGAAAAAATAAGTTAATAGACATTTTAATAAGTCTGCAGATTTATGATGGCCATGTTTTTCCATTTGATGGTTTGCTATGGCTGAATGTTTATGTTCTCTTAAAATTCACATGAGGGAATCTTAAGGCCCAATATGATGGTTTTAGAAGATGGAATTTTGAAGATGTCATTAGGTAATAATGATGGAGCTCTCATGTAATGGGATTAGTGCTCTTATCAAAAAGATTTCACAAAGTTCCATAGCCCCTTCTGCCATATGAAAATACAAGAAGTCTACAATCAAAACAGGGCACTCATCCAACCATGCTGACACTCTGAATTCAGATTTCCAGCCTCCAGACTGTGAGAAATAAATGGTCTTTATATGAATAAACAGTTCTTTATATGATACTCAGTCTGTGACATTTTGTTATAGCAGCCTAGCTAGACTAAGATATGGTCTCTCTTAATTTTTCTTATTTTCATTAATTTTGACCAAGTTTAATAGAGGGTTGTTAAGTGTTTTCTGGTTTAAGATGTTAGAAAACAATAGAAATAAGTGTAATACATGAGAATCTTAGGTAAGGATACTCACTGATGCTGAGATGATGCTGATAATCTTACAATAATAATCTATTACTAATCTCATAATATAATAGATCATCCATCTTTCATTCATCTCTTTGACATATAGTGAGCATCTAGTATATACCAGACTGTGCTTGGTGTGATGGGGATGTAGAAATAAAAGACTATTTTGAAGAATTTTAGTTTATTATAGTAATTTAAAAAATAATTCAAACAATAGTATAAAGTAATAATTGTTGTGATAGAGGAAACCACAGCATGCTCTAAGAACCTAAAAGTGGTACATTTGGATATAATAAGTAAGATTAAGAAGTTCCTCTGTTTTGCTCTGTCTGGCTTCCTGGTTCTACATGTTGCTGAAATTGATTCCATTCATAGCTTCCCCATTCTCTTCTCCTCTTTACTGTCAGTAACTCTTCCCTGAACTAAGACATCAATTTTGAGTTCACTCCAGAGCAATGCTCATACCCTACTCCCCTCCCGTAAAGTCCCTGGGGAATGGCAAGATGCTGTGTGATGTTTATAAAGGCAGTTCACAACCAAATATCTTACAGGAGCTTCTTGGGTTCCTTTAGAGAAAGTTGCATTAAAAGTAGAGTCATATCCTTAGACACAGTGATTCCACTTCTGGGAATATATCCTGTATAAATTAGGATATATAAATTTTACATATATAGATGATATAGATACATGGATACACACAGACACACACAGACACAATACACAGATATATAGTATATTCCTACTGAAGAAGATTATGGTCCTGACTTACCTGCATCTTCCCCATCCCACCCTCCATTGGAGTCACCCCTTTTCTGTAGGGTTCTTTACTTTTCAGTGGTACAGAATATAAAGGTTGAGAGGAGTGAAAAGAAGAATAAGAAACACTTAAGTTAGGACAGAGAAAGTCCTTCAGAGGGGAGTTTTGAAGAATTCTCATTTTATCATAAAAAATAAGCTATACATATTTATTCATGTAGATTTAAAGATATGTCTACTAGGGGCAGCCCGGGTGGCTCAAAGGTTTAGCGTTGCCTTCAGCCCAGGGCGTGATCCTGGAGTCCCAGGATCGAGTACCGCATCAGGCTCCCCGCATGGAGCCTGCTTCTCCCTCTGCCTGTGTCTATGCCTCTCTCTCTCTTTCTCTCTGTGTCTCTCATGAATAAATAAATAAAATCTTTTTTAAAAAAGATATGTCTACTAATAGATATTTATGTAGTTTCTTTAGAATATGTAGATAGATGTATTCATAAAATTCATTCATATATACATAGAAAAAAAATCTTGGAAGGATACCTTCCATACAGCTAACCTTTATCCGGAATGGAATTATATTGGGGTTAGGGGTAAATTTTCACATTTTTTGAAATAAGCATGTGTTAACTTTGTAATTTAATAAAATCAATGAAAAATTTTTAAGAGAAAAGACAGATTCACAGTATTTTTTAAAAAATCCATGGCATTCATTTTGCCTCTACAAAAAAAATCATAGATGTCTAGAGCTAAAAGGGAGCCCAAGAGACCACCCAGACCAGACAAGGCTATGTCTAGCCCATCTAGCAGATGGTTGTATTTTCTTTTCTTTATGTTCCCCAGGAATGGAGAGATTCCCATGGTAGTCTATTCTTGGGTTCAATTATCCTTCCTCTCTTGAAATTTCCATTTCTAAAGAAATAAATTCCCATAGCTAAGAGACATTGTTCATAAAGTATTATTTTTAGTTATTATTCTGAAGCATATGGGTTGAATGATGAAGGGTAAAAATATTTAAATACCTGATATGTGTGCCAAGCAGAAATTATCTGTTGAAGGACTTTTAAGTGACCCAAATAAATCATAACATGTGAAACATTAGCAAGTCCTAGCAGGACAAATCCGAGTAAAGTAGTTTTCCAACTATGACTTAAAGACAGACATCTCCAATCTTGACTTAGTTCTATCATATTCTGGATGCCTGAGTACTCTATCATCTATCATCTTCCAATGGGATTAAAGCCAGGCACTAATTCTAATCTAAGAGAAGTTCACAGATTAGAAAAAAAAGAAAGAAAGAAAGAAAGAAAGAAAGAAAGAAAGAAAGAAAGAAAGAAAGAAAGAAAGAAGAAAAATCAGAATCCTACAAATCAAGAAAGAAAACAGAACACTTATTAAATTTCTTAAATATATTCCTTGAGACTAGCTACAAGGGCCTTTTTCTACTTCCTTATATTTCTAGAAGATATTCTTGGGGCATTTTCTGTTCAGGATATAAATACTCCAAGAAAATCATTTTTAGTGGATGTGTTGCTATGTCCAAAAAAAAAAAAAAAAAAAAAATGATGGCTTAAGATCCAGGGAGATCTGAAACCATTGGGTTTACTTTACAGTTGATCTTAATTAGTGTTATATCCATTCAGATACTGGTCCTCTTTTTGATTATTCTTGTTAAAATGATTTGGGGGGGTCTTGTTGAACTATTTATTTCTCAGCAAATAAAAACACCTCTTAATCATGAGGCCTTAGGAGTTGTAAATAACATATACTCTAAATAATACATTAATTGCTAATATTGTATAAAGAAGCATTTCTGAAGGGTTACTATTGATATATTTTGTTAATAGCTCTATTCTACCCTTGTAACATAACTTTTATCTGTAAATTTTAGATAAATATGCCAAATCAAAGATGCATGCAAACTTTTCATCATTGAGAATTCAAAAAAGACAACTATTTTGAGTTCAGTTTTCACATACAATAAATATAAAGCATACTTAATGAAATATATCATATTAATTTTTATTAGTTTAAAAAACACTGTTTTACTTTCATTTCAAATACTTATCCTATTAGGAATACAGTTCAATATTATATATCTTACTTGGTGAAATAAAAGCTACATAAAAATTGCTTCACTTTCTGAGTAGAAAAATAAAGACAAAGGCCTCAGGGCTTAGAAGAGGAATCATAAGTGACACTTGAGGTGGGTGGCCTAAGAAGTTGCAACCTGATTAGTTAGATATCCAGACATAATATTCTGGCCAGGAAATGGGTGGCAAGGTCAACTGATTAGCCTATAGTGCCTTAGAATTGTTGCTTAGGAAGAACTATCAAGATCTACCCTAACATTTTTTTTTATTTTACATAAAACTACTATCCTATTCACTAGTCCGGTGATTGCCAGCAGGAGATGCAGGAGGAGGATTTTAGCCTCCAGTGAGACACTAGACAATGTCTGGAGACATTTTGGTGTCACAACTTGGCGGTGTAAAACAGAGGCCAGGGAGTGTGCCAAATATCTGTAATGAAAGGGAAAGTCCCCAGAAGAAAGAATTAATTGCCCCACCCAAAATATTAGTTTTGTGCTGAGGTAGAAATACTAGTTTCTTCTCTTCTGTGTTCAAATATTACCCCTCAAAGAGTCTCCTCTGCACTCCTACACCAGATTCGACACCCAAACTCCCACTGTAGCCACTCTTTACCACATCTCTCTTTCATTTTCTTTGTGGCACATACTATTTATCATTTGTCTTATTCACCTCTGTTTCCATTGTGAAACAGCCATGCTTACCAAATAATAAGCTCTCAATAAACATTTGTAGTAAGACTGAATATACATATATTGATATTTATTCGTATTCACATTTGAAATTGATTAGCTAAGACTTTATCTAGGACGAATACTTATAGTCAATATTTATTGCATAATTGCTATAGGATAAACGGTCGTCTAAAAGTTTTGCATGGGTTATCTCATTTAATCTTTTCAACTGACTCAGGTAAGCACTCTAAAGACTTCTATTTTACTGATGAGGAAACTGAAGGAGAAGTAAGTTATCAAGGTCAAGCAGTTAGTATATGAATAGTAGGCAATGTCTGTACTCTGCCCAGGAAGCCTGCTCAAGCTTCTTGTTATTAAATAGGAGACAAATTTTGTTTAAGAAACATAGCTAGTTTTCCAAGTGGGTAAAAAAAGCCATAATAAAACAGATTACATTTGATTTATTTCAATTCTAGAGCAATGTATTGACTATCTTCCAGGTGTCAATGCTGTGCTTCGTGCTACTGAGTACTCAAAGAGAATGAATTTTTCCTGACAATAAACATACAGCCCAAATTGCAACATGAAAAGTTGACCAAACAGAACTTTCCTGCTCTTTCATTTTATCTTAATGCCATTAACATATACCTAATGCACATATTGTATATGGGTTAGTAAAACAGTTATATAATGGACCAATCTAAAGTGCTGAAAGAGCAAAGTTTGCACTAAAAAATGCTTCCTGTGTCTTGGGTCCCTCACATACTTTTTAACTTAAGAAACATCTCTCTTAACCTCTTATAAATACAGTTCAAAATTATATTGAATAAACTCACAGACTGTTATTTGGAAACATAAAACAGGCGCATAAACAAATTCACAAAAGGGTAACAATTTTATTTTTCTCTTAACCTCTTGCAAATGCCAACTCTCATCCCTCAAATCGTTCTTTGGAGAAAAGACAATACAGTTAATATACACTGTCTCTGAGCCCCTAAGTGTGGTGTCAGGAGCTGAGCACTGCAGCATGGAAACATCTTAGCTCTCTGAGTTCTTTTCTTTTCCCATTACAGAATGAACTGCTTTGAGTGTCTTTGCGTTCATCCGGAGAACCCAGTTGTGCAGCAAAGATCAAACTACTTTCCTGACCACATGGAAAATCTTCAAAAACAAAAACAAAAGATGCATATGACCCCACCACACCTACCCAAGAACTCTGGGCAGTTCTGAAATATTTGAAACAAGTATTACCATGATTTTTTTTCTTTCTCATTTAAAACAAAAGAAATTGATGAAACGCAGTCTTAGAATCTCACAAATACATTTTATTAGTATTGGATATTCCTTATCAAAAATCCTCTATTCTTTCTTCCTGCTTCAAGGATCAAACTATACATTTAAATTTTTCAAATTCTTCTGAAAAAATATTGTTTTAACATACCTTATTGTCCTCCCCACTGCCGACATCAAAAAGTTCTTATTATCAAGAAAAATAAGTCTTTTGTCAAAATGAAATTATTTTACTATTTAATACAGCTTCTTTCTTTTAGAAGAAGATGGAGAAATAGAACAACCGCCTCTAGTTAACCTTCCATTAATATCAGCATATATGTTTGAGTGCTTTAGATGTTTAGAGAGGAATTTTACATACATTGTCTCATTGGAGAGTAAAAACATCTGATTTTAGATTTGAGGAAATTGATATTCATAGAGGAATAGGCCACATGACTGGTATGCAGCAAAACATATTGAGTTATTCTGACTTTTTTCTCTTGAAAAAATGGAATTTATATTTGTTTTAATGGATAATATTATGACACCATTTTCTCATTTCCTGGAGTTCTTTTTGAAATTTTGCCAAATACTCCACATTTCTTAAATTATGCAGAGATCATTCTGGACATTGCTGAGGATAATAGGTGATGAATTTTCAGAGTTTACAGTCCTCAATGTGTGTGTATGGCTGGGGAGTTAGTTCATAGTAGGTTCGTGGTATGAAATGATAGTTTCTAATAGCATGTTTTCTGATATTAATTAGTAGTGCAATTTTGGCAAAGCACCTCTCTCGGGACTCCAGGTCCTCATCTGTGAGTTGAAGAGGGAAGTTTGGCGTCACTGGTTGGGAGGTATAAAAGCCAACTTGGAGATCATCTGAGCAAACTTCTTGGGCCTGATTGCCAATCAATAAAGATCTGTCGAATTTCAGTGGATTTAATTGTGCCTCTGAGAAAACAGAAGCCTGGAGAAACTAAAAAAATTGACAAAATTCACATAGCAAGAAGACTACAGGATTCTGGATTCTGCTTCTGGTTTGTATCTTGCAGTCATAATATCTGAACTCTGAGAACACTCATCCCTTTAAAATCTATGATTATTAAATGTTTTCTGTTTAAGTATCCATTTCTTTAAGTGTCTTGCCCATTGCTTGTTTGAAATGAGCTTTTTAAAACTTGCTTAGAATAACAACTTTATGCTGAGATATATACAATTATTGTTTTTTTAATTTCCAGGATATAAGCCCTTTATTGCTATTTAGAACTCATAATAAATGCCAGACTGATTGCTAGTTGCCCAGAGAAAAGACACTCATATGTTAAAACCCTACCTAAATTATTTTCAAAGTTTATTATGAGAGGAGGCTTAATAAAACACTTAAGAGAATAATTCTATCACAATTTCTGTATAACCAGAGATTTAATCAACAGCAAAATACTTTTTTCCAATTCATTCATTCATTCATTCATTCATTCATCCAACTGCAATGATTAGAAGAAGTTTAGTTCTCCCACTTTTCTTTGATTTAACTTTGGATAGATTATGTACCAAATCTAGGCCTCAATTTTCTACCTTATAAAAGTAGGAATATTTGTATTACCTAACCAAAAGAGAGATTGTAAGGAAAATAGAAATAATGCATGGAAAACACTCAGCATAACAGAAATTTTCATATTAATTGCTCAGTAAATACTGGCTGTTTTATGAATAAATGACAAATATGTAAAAGTTATTGTCTACAATCTTGGTTTTAGGCTAGGCACTTAGGACACAATTGTGGACAATGTGGACAATATTTATCTTTGGCTTTAGAGGCACTCACAGTCTAGCAGTGAAGACATATATGGAGTCAAGATATTATAGAAAAGAAGTATAAGTCCTATGATAAAGGTGATACCAGATCCTATAGTGACATAAAGAAAGATGTGACCATCTTGGCTCAGGGAAGTCAAAAGAGGGAGAATGTGTTAAACAGAGAAAAGGGAGTTGTGGTCAAGGAGCAATGAAGAGCCAAAGCATGGGACATAAGAAAGTGATAGGTTGTGAAGGACCTTGATGACTATGTTAATAAGGAGTTTGGGCTTTTATTTTGGGTAAGTCCATTAAATAGAGGAGCAACACAATTAAATGTGTTTTTTTTTTAGAAGATGATTCTTCAGGGTAGAAAATATACCAGCAAAGGAAAAGACAGATGATAGGGAAACAAGTACAGGGGCTTTTGTCATAGCTCAGGAAGGAGATGTGGTGGCCCACACAGTAGTGTTGGCTGTGAGTATGGACTGAAGATTGTGATAAGGAACATAAAGATTGCAGTGATCACGGTGCATGCTGCAGATTGGAGACCTCTGAAAATATATCCAAAGTATTAACGCTCCCCAAAACTTTCACTAGCTACTTTAATTAAAGACTAATTTAATGGTGGTAAAAGTAAAATATTAGATTATGTGGAATATTCATTTTCTTTTTAATAAAAAGACTAAATTAGGTACTGTAACCCTCAACCACTCCCAGAACTAGTCTAAAAGTAAAATTATATGGACCTACTCATTTTATAATGACAGATTCCCTCCTCTTCTCCAGGTGGTTAGGTTCTTCTTTCTAATAATCTATGGTGCCCTAAACTTATCTCAATTTATCCATTATTGCACTTATATTAGAATTGCCTTTCCACTGGCTCCTGTCTGTCAACAAGCCACGTGAGGATGAGGGCAGAAATTGCTTGTTGCACATCTTTGTACTCACATGCCTGGCATATAGAGATGCTTTCTAAAGGAACATGGAATAAATGAATGAATCTGAGGAATGAAACAAATATCAATTAGAAAGATATGAGGAAAAATCATGCCTAATATAGGTCCTAAGTACAATAAAGCATTTCCTCCTCTTTTGCATAAATGTATGCATTTTCTATCACTATATGAGTGGCAGAGACATACTGGATTTAAGCAGGCTCAAATTGTCTCAAATTACATTTTAATACAATGAAAAGAATGTGGTTTCTGGAGTTGATTATATCTGCTCAGATTCTGCTTTGGCCAGATATTATTAGTTAGTTAACTCTGAGACTCTGTTTTCTCATCCATAATGTATAAACAATTAGTAATTATATAAGAGGATTGATAAAGGATTGAATCAGATAATATGTTAGATAACATGATATGTGATATAGATGATCTATACATGGTAGTTCTTATTATTAGGTACTTCTTAATAGTTTCTAAATAAGATGAATAACTTAAACACCTTGAGAAGAACTAAGAGGCCACAATTGATAGTAATATCCTTCCTAGCAATAAAGAAACCTCCCAGTGAGAACAAAGGTTTTCATGAATGAGTAAATTTTTTTCTTTCTATCAAAATGTTCCATGCAGCCATCTAATAAAGACAGATAATTTAAAAAAGAAAATATTTCTCAGTTAGGCACTAACATCTTGAAACTTACAAGTTGGAAATATTAAGAATATAATTTTGTACTTGAGAAGCAAAGCTTTAAGAAAATGATAAATGAGTGTCAATAGTCAGAATTTGGGTTAAATTTACTATTTCATATATAGAAGCTGTAAAATTAGTTCCATTGACTGAATAAAGGATATAAAATGATGAAGAACTACAATGGGTTCAATGACTCTCCTAAATGGTTGGCAACTATTGATTATATCAGCATCACCAAATGTTTGAAAAATAATAAGGTATTTATTCTATCAGCAGTATTAGGTAGGCATATGGAGTTGCAGATTCTATAATATCTAAGAATTTCTTAGGCCCTTCTACTCATAAATTGGGAGCCACTGATATGCATTTGATAAGTAGTGGAAGAATTCAGAACACATTTAAACTGAAAATGCTTTGCACGTGCTTATTCTTTGTACATGCTTTGTACGTGCTTCAGATTTTTTAAACAAAGGAATTTTAATTAGATAATCTGGAGGAGGACAAAATAAGAATAAGACCATTTGAGTATTTTTCCTCTCAAACTGACTTGTTGTCTATTCTATATATTATACAATATTCTAAAATTTATGATTTTCTCCATATAATCTTACATATATGTTGATATTCTTTTCATGCTTTTATATATGGACTCACTTCAACAACTAGATTGAAAGCTCTTTGTGGGCAAATATTTTACTTCTCTTATGTCTCTGGGACCTTTGGTAGAAAGTAGGAATAATAAATAATTGTTAGTTAATAGGCTAGTTAGCTTTTTAATGTTGTTAAAGATCCTATGGGAATTTGAAATCAAAATGCAATTCTACTTTGGAATAAAGGGTGAGTAGTGGTAAAGATAGAGTGACTTATTTCACAGACTGTGGCTATGTTTTGAGGTGAGGGAGTGTTTGAATGGTATAGGGCCTGGAGTCCATGTGGCCTTCAGTCAGCCCAGTATCTCTGTCATCTGTGCTGATAACTGCCAAATTAGTCTCCCTCTGTAATGATACCCAAGTTAGCTTTAGTTAATGAACTGAAAGGAGCTGTAGGTACTTCTGGCCATTAACTGCCTTTCTTTGTGGCTCTGTGAGTTTGCAAGCTTTCTCTTATCCCAGAATCCAATGGCAGCCATCTAAGGGGCCTGCTGTGAGGCAGATTGCAGTGAGACAAATCTATATGAGGCAGGTTCTCATCTGAGAGTCCTTGCCAGAGCCAAGATGCTCATGCTTTAAGTTTTAATTAAAGACAAACTGAACCATTTTTGTGAAAAGTTTAGGCACTTCTGGCCGGGAAGACAGCCATATACTCTGTGTAGCTGGGGTTATTGTGGGCTCGTCTCCATCTGTATAGTGGGATACTAAGGGCAATACAACTAGCAGGCATAAGAAAATGGATGCCGCTCTGGTCCTCAAAGAAATTTAATAGCACAAAATGGACAAAGGAATAAAAAGAAAACATAGAGAAATGCAGGTATATTTTCCACATAGATACAGACAAATACAAAAATGGAGACTTCAGAGGGGAAAAAAAGTTACTATAAAAATATAGGTTGAGAGTTTTCCTTTTAAATAAAACTTAGTATATTGCCTTAAGAGACAAGCTGGAATTCATAACATAAACTAAGAAGAGCATTATGAAGGCTTACTCTCTCAGACTACATACTTCTCAAAATTAACTCTTATAAATTGGTTTAGATGCTCTTATTGTATTTATGTTATTGCAACATTTGTATCCATGAGGCCCACAATACCTAGAGCCCAGATTATTTACAGAAATGCCTCACTTCTTTGAGTCTATGCTATTTCCCCAAACCTGGAGAACTCTGGTGTCCAGACGATATATTGGACTGATACTCACTTATAACTGAATCAGAAATAATGTGAAATTTATATAGAGAGGAAAGGAGAAGTCAAGCATGATATTCCACAGTAGCTAAATATTATTTCCTTGAAGCTTCACTATGTCTTCCAAGTCTTTCTTGATGTTTCTAGATGCAAAGTCTTTTCAGAGTAGGCCCTTATAATCATCCTAAATGCATTTATTTTCTGCTTTCTGTACTCTGCAGCTCATAGCTTTTGGTCTGTTGCCATGACTGACTTAGATCTTTTTGCTGATGGGCTTTTTTCTTCTCTTTTTTAAAATAGATTTTATTTATTTTTTCATGAGAGTCATAGAGGCAGAGACATGGGCAGAGGAGGAGGGAGAAGCAGGCTTCTGGCAGGTAGACTGATGTGGGACTTGATCCCGGGACTCTGGGATCACACCCTGAGCAGAAGGCAGACACTCAACCACTGAGCCACTCCAGTGTCCCAAAAGGCTGTTTTCTAAGCTAGAGTCTTTTCCTATCTGGAGTTGTATTCCTTTATTATCATTTTCAGGTCTTCATGGGCACTTAAGGAATTCATAGAAGTTATATGGTTGGAGACCACAGGTCTTTCAGAAGAGTTCACAGATTTTTCAATAAACCACAAAATCAGGAGTTCCCCCTCCTTCAAGTTGCTTTACCTAGTCACAGCACAACTGCCTTTGAATGGCAAAAGCTGACTCCATGCAGAATTGTTATGTTTTCTGGCAGAGTAACAGAAATACATCCAAGTCCTATTTCCTTCTTCAGTCTCTAAGAAAGTCTTCATCACTTCCATGTGCAGATGGACTGATAGGGCTGTCTTTGACTTCAGTGTACTTCCTAGAACCCAATAAAAAGATTGGCTATCTTTTCTTCAAGAAACTACTTGCCTTTGGCAAGATACACCTGATATTCTGCTGCAGAAGCACACAAATACATAGTTACATCCCAGGTCAAAAGGTATGGATACTCCCTTCACTATATACTAATTGGGTACCTTGTGTAAGGATGTAGGGTGCTAGAGACTGGCTAGCTGTTCATCAAACTTTTTCATTTTCTCCTGTTCTCACTAGACTATATTTCTCCCACTTCCTTGTAATTAGGTATAATCAAATGACTATAGTCTAGCCAATAGAATGTGGGAAAAGTGATGTGTACCACATATAATTCTACATTCTCTTTCCCTATTAACCAGCTGGAGTGGTCTCCAAGGTACTTCCATCCTGAACCCCCAAGTTGCTGTCTGAAGGATTACCTGACCAGGAACATTGTGTTGAGCTATTGTTACAATGAAAGAAAGAAAAAGAAATAATCTTATGCTTTGCCAAGACACTGAAATTTGGAGGTTAAATGTTAGCAGATAGCCCACTTTGAGATTCTCTGAAACTCAGTTCCTCATAAGCAGTATAAAGATAATACTTTCTATGATGGTCACAAAGATTAACACTAGATTTCAGAGGTATCTGGTACACAAGTGTTAAAAAGATGGAGGCAATCATAAAACTGCAGAGTTATAAATCCCTTAGAATCCTCGGTGGTAATGTTGAACTTCAATCTTCTTTCAGGGATGTTAAATCAAGGAGATGGGATATGAGGGCCAGCACTTATCTTTGAGAATGTGCATAATGATCAAGCCCCACATATCTCTGAGTATCTGTCTCACTTCCACTCTTCCCCTATATACTATATACTTTACTTTTCCAGTGAAAAAGTATATTACTTTACCATATACTTTACTTACTCTATACTTTACTATATACGTATCTTTTCCAGTGAGGAAAGGAGATGATAAAACATGCATCTGTTATGACTTTGGGAATCAGACTCTACCCAGACAATCTCCATTGGAGGGAAGGATCTGGGCATTCAGACATGTAGATGAGTATAAGAAGGATATAGGACCAAATTTTAGAGTTCAGTTTTTGATAGCAATAGTAGTTGTGAGAATAGAAAAAATTTGAAATTTACCCATGTTAGGAGGAATGTGGGATTCATTTGCTTGAACTTCAGAACTAATTAAAATTTGCAGGTTGGATAAATATTTAGGTCACTAGAGTCCACCAGTCACCAGAGTCTCACCATCAGAGATTATTCTCCTCTCTTCATAGTTATGTCAGGCAATAGTGTCTGTGGTACAGTAAGCCTTCAATATATATTAACTGAATGAATGAGTAAGAAAAATGGCATAATATCTGTGAATCATGGTAGAAGATTCCTAGAAGTTCACCCCCAGGAGAATAGAGGATGGAGAGATTCAAACTCAGACAAGGGCAATGACATTTTTTAACCAGAATTATGTGCTCTCTGCTAATAAAGGTGTAAACAGTAGAGCCGAATTAATCCAAATTATAGAAAACCATTTATTTCAAAATTTAGGCACTTATATTGAGGCAGAACTGCTTCTAAACCAGTCTGGATGCACAGTTTTATGCTCTACTTAAAATATTTTCAAGGAAAACAATTCAGTGAGCCCCCTCAGTAAATGACTCTAATGTCTGACCAACTTATCTCATTATCTACTTTCCCTTGAAGCTATTTCTCCTTGTTCTGTCCTTTGTGATAATAGTGAATAGCTAATAACACCGTCTACACATCCAAAGACCTTTTGAGGTAAATTATAGAAGACACAATTCCCACTTCCAAGGAGCATAAAATCTACCAAAGGAAAAGAACAAACATATTAGCTATGCTTGAGTGAAAGAGAGCTATTTGAGGTAAGGCAGTTCAAGTGACTGTATATATAGCAGTAGACTATGGTGCACTCTGAACAGTTCATTGTTTGTCAGTAAACCAAATCTATGTCTTAGGTTCTTACAGGAGACCTCTCTCCTACAAGTGTTCCAGTTAATAAGTGATGAAGACAAGAAATGTGTACAGTGTGTACAATTTTAAGGCCTAATTTTTAAAAGAGGAAAATCCTTTATTTAAGATGCTCTTATTTGGTCTCTGTTAGAGCAGCTAAAGCTATATTCAAATTAATTCATATATAAATATATTATATATAAATAAATACATATGAATATACAAGTGTATTCATCTATTATATTCACATATATACGTACAAACATATGAAATTAAGTAAAGAAAAGAATGAATGACTTGAATCAAGGAACATGTACATAAAAAAATGTCTAGCAATAAGTTTTGCTCACAGCTAATACTCACTATTGTTAAGTTTCTCTTGAGGTTGTCATTTTTTACTCATAAAAGTGATATTGGGCAGGTGGAACTGCTAATTTTGTTTGTAAACCTATAGGTATGAGCTATGGTCTATTAGTCCTAATTTGGTAGCATCAAAGTCAGAAACTTTGCTAAGATGAGGCATTGCGAAGTTCTCATTAGGCTTATAGAGGAGGTAGTGGGTAGTCATGCTCTAGGATTAGCCGGGGGCCCAGAGGCCGTTTCCTCAATGTAAAACAGGTCAGTCTCAGAGAGCTGAACCCAGAAAATGGTGATGGAAATCAAGTTGTGATAGAAACCCAAAACCAAGCAAAAAGCAACCAAATAAACAAATAAACCAAATCAAAACAAAACAGAAACAAACAAAAACACTCCCCCTACATACATACACACATACACACACACACACACACACACTTCAACAGAAAGGCCAGTTTGCATTACAGTTCAGAAAGATCAGCTGGATAGCAGGGATGCTGAAACCATCAAAATTTCTGAACAAGAAGAGAGAGAACCCAGAAGGAGCTTGGTGCCAGCTACAGAGTCCCAATCTAATCAAGACTGAGTTTGATATTGAAATTAGCTGCTTTAGTTAATAAACTTAATCCAAAGTTTCATGTTTGGTCAGGAGGCAAGTCTGGCTAACATTGGAGTGAGGAGAAACACATGCCTGTAGGAAGAAGTATTGAAACAGATGAGGAGCAGAGTTGACAGTACTCCAGACCCAGCCAGAACGGACACACAATCTTGCCATGTTCATTAGTTTCAATCTTTCTTCATCTAGATAAGATCTAAGAAGGGATTTGAGTTTTCTATCTTCTTTTCCTTTCACTGGATCATTGCTGGAACTATTAATGAGTGTGAAATAGCCACAGGGCAGGCAGCCTTAGAGAAGAAGAGATGAAACAGATGGCAAGACTAATCCACAAACTAGATAAGGCCATTAAGAATCCACTCATCATCACTATTAAACATTCAAGAGGTGGTTTTTCTGCATGTTAACTTGACAGTATAATATGAGTCACAGTCTTTCTGGGGCTTAGTTTTAATATCTGTAGAATGTGGAGCTTGGACTAGCTCAGTGGTTATTAAAACTGCTCTAAGGAGCCCTAGGGTTCTAATCTAGTCCTTCAGGTCCCCTGGAGAAACAAGAAGAAATCTCCAGGCCTCTATTTGAACTAAAGCCATGCTGCATTTATACATTTTATGCAGCAACACTACAGTCAAATTTCTTCCGGAGGAAAAAATGGTTCCACTGCTAAAATAAAGTTTGTGAATCACTGGGCAAGGGAAATCTGAAGAACATCCCTGGCTCTAACAATCTGGGACTCTGTGCTGAACAAGCATCACACCTCTTGACCATAGCTTTTTGTCTTCCCATGTAATGCTGATAAGGTTAAGGGGGGAGAAAATATTTTCAGCCCATTGAAAGGCAATACTGTGTGTGATAGCCAGTGTTCATCACACACACACAAAAAATCTGCTGCCTAAATTCCCACTTATTACCTGATAGAATATAAATAATAAATTAACATTTTAAAAAGTATTCCATCTTTAAATTATGCAAAAATAAACCATGTTTATATTTTCCACTGATACCTCATTGTCAGAGTTATAATTTAGAATAAAGTAAGCAGCAGTGGGTTGTCCACCTGGACAGAGGGCAATGGGTATTTTAGGAAGTTAGTGCAAACTTGCATTTTGGAAAAAAAAAAGGAGAAAGACCATTGAGAATGTCCATGCCCTGCTCCACCTTCACCTCTCACTCCCTCCTTTCCACCACCACCCCCAATGTGGGTATCAGAGAGTTGGTTAGTTTAAACATTTAAAAAAGATTTTTCACTAAATTCTGGCATAGGCTTGTATTATGATGCACTTAAATATAAAAAAGTTTTTATTTAAACCATGTTTGTTTATTCCATTCATTCATTTTCTATATATTTATCTGGCATCTACAATGTGTCAGGTTCTCTCTCTCTCCCCCATATCTTTCATATGAATAGCTAAGAACACAACTCCCTTCTGTCTAGCAGTCCCTAATATGTGAAAATATTCTGGAGTCTATAAATAAGTTCATATTAAAAATTCACTCTCCATATTGACAGCAAGAGAGTGTTCAACCATGCATAGATTTTACCTTTTGGTGGAAAATATAGTAACATTTTGTATATCCTTCCAGACTGTTGTATCTGTCTATTAAGATATCTATATAGATGTATTATTTAAAATGAGATTCTACTGCATGCTGTTCTTTTGTAATCTCTTTCATGTAAGGGGTAAACTGTAGATACTACTAAAATATGTAACTGAATCCAGTGGGGGCATTTTTATCAGTGAAGCACAAGTCAAAAAGGGTAGCCAAAATCAGATGCCTGGCTTGAGACCCAAGTCAAACTGAATTGAGGAGATGTAGCTGAGATAGAGAACAGACACATAGTCCTAAAGTAAGATCAAGTGGCAATGTTTCACTGTTAGGTCAGGCTTATAGAGAGCATAGGCTGGGCCTTCCTTCACGTCCACACTTGTCCCTCTTAAAGTTGTCATATTTTTTGCACTTTGACACTCATATTTGGGGCAATTTGTGGATTCACTCCATTAAGTCAAGAATTACAAACCTGCATCCAATAGGTTAGCTTTGTTGAAAAGATAGTTTTGCTGGCTATTGAGATTTAAAAAAAAAAAAAAACCAAAGACCAATATTTGTAAATTAAAAGATTTTAAAAAACCTGACTTGCTGACCATTCTTGGAAAGGTCAGAAGCATGTGGGCTACAATTCTGCAATTCAATATGACATGAACTGGCTAAAGCCTTAGGGAAGGGTTCCCACACTTTGTTGCACATTAAAGTTACCTGGGGAGATTTTGGAACATTTGATGTTCAGGTTATTTGATGAGCCCAGCCTAACTAAATCAGAATGTTTGAGAGCCAGTATCAGTAATTTTTGGATGCCTGGATATGTTCAATGTCCAGAAAAACCTGAGAACTACTACCTGAGGGAATTTTTGAACTTACTATTTTGTCTGCCTGAAAGATCTGTTCTTTCCTTCCACATAGCCACATGAGTTGATGGCTCATATCCCACTAGTAATTCATCCCATGTCACTTTCCACCCTAACTGCAACATCCTCTCTCTCAGCACCTGGATATAACTTTACATTTTGCTTAATTCCTCAACACTTGTCTTCACTCAACTTATTATGTATTCATTTATTTGTTACCTATCTCTTACTACTGAAGTATAAAACCCAAACAACGCAGGGAATTTTTCTGTTCACTGTTGTATCCCCAGCATTTAGAGCAGGTATACAGCTGGAGTAATTTGTTGCCTAGGGCAGAATGATGCTGAGAAGCAGTTACTTTCTTTAGCTGGGGCATGCATCTTGTTTGCCACAGCCTGCTTTGTTTCTCCAAGTCTTCTATCTGGTGAATCTGTGACTCTGTATTTAACTATCACCCTTCAGTTCAAATGGAAATGTAAGTCAAAGGAAATACTAAGTTAAGCTGGTTTAAGATGAGATGCTAGAACATTAAGGAAAAAATACATGGGTAAGGAACTTTCAGAGTCATGATGTATTTGGGTGTTTATTTCAGAGTTAAAAAGATGAATCATGACATTATCACACTCTCTGATCTCAGCTCAGTTTGGTACTCGACAAACAACAAATGCTTTGTAATCCACTTAATAAGTTTTTTCTTTTCTCAGCAAGTGTCTAAACTAGTTTTTCTATAGCAGAGCATTGATCAAAAGTGGCAAACGTCATTATTGTTGGCAGATTACCAGGAGTTCTGCAATTAACGCAACATGAATAAAACTATTTTATGGACTTTAAAGTAAATGTAGCTTGATGAAGGGAAAACATATTCATTTTGCCACAAATTAACCTACTGTTGGAACTCTTCACATTGAATACATTTCTAAGGTTACTGAGAATTGCAGCAGAAAGAAAAGCAAATGGAAACAAGAAATAAAATAACTGTCACCTTGCGAGCTCTTCTTCTATGAATTCATTAGCAAACAGTATTTATTTAGTAACCTCATGCACAGAGCCCTGAGCTGGGTGCTCAGGGGTGTCAATAGAGAAAGAGGGAATATTTGTCCTTCAACACTTATATAATACAGGAAATGAGTCCATATAACAATTCAGACTAAGAGAACTATGTGGATAAAAACTGGATTAAATTATGAAGAAAATAAATGGCTGACTGAATCACAAGTATCATTGTATAAAATACTTTGAATTTTGAAAATCTGATCCTCTTCTGAATTTATGTTAGTATATAAATAAAAGAAATATTAATAAAATATTTATACTTGCATGGCAGTATCTGGAAAGAATATGTTGTTTATATCTGAGATCATAAAATCTGTTAAGTCTGTTTTTATGTATGTAGTATATTATTTTACCTAAAGATAGGTAAACACACATATAAGTGCCAGCTAGTAATATTTGCTTCTGGGATATATCCCTTGACCTCTCTTTCTAAGCTTTATACAAGAGGCCGTTCCCTATAAATTGTAGTTTCTACCTTCCCTAACAAACCGGCTCCCAGGTAGAATGAGAAGTCCTTGGCAGAAAATGTGAAGCTAGAACAAAGGGAATATCCAAGATGTTTCTTCCTTCCTCTCTTTGCTTTGGGTGGCTCCATCAGTAGTGGCTTAATGTCCTCTCTTGTGCCAGCTCCAAATGGGCTGTCTATTCCTTGGTAAAGCAGCTCCCCATCATAGTTTAACTCCAAGTAGGCAGTCTAGACACTTTGCCCTTGTTCCTTCATCCTTACAAGTAGCAATGGCTTCTTGCTATTGATAATGTTTTCTTTGATCATGTAACACCTGTGTAGTTAGTTCCTTAATTAAAAATCCCTCTACTGACCTAATGAATTTTCTGGCTGTTCTCCTCGGTGACTCTAACTGACACATATATACGGAGGAGTGTATATACATTTATTATAAAGTTATCCTGGCACTACCAAAATTGGCATTTAGTGGGAATAGAGAATTATATACCTTTTATACATCTCATAAGGAATCCTATCTTCAACCAGAAGATAGGATTCAAGATGAAATGAAGAAAATCACACACCGCCCATTTATAAAAAGATAGGTTAAAAGATACATCTAGAAGTTGGTTCTCTATGTTCTTTGAGATAAAAGGAAAAAAAAAAAGATGAATCATTCTAAACCTCTCTTTATTCTTCAAACTTTCTCCCCCATATAATTGGTCCTTACATCATATCTATTCTACCTCTCAAGTGTTTCTTGAATCTGATCCTTTATTTATTTCCTCTGATATTTCTTTGGTTCAAGTAGACCCATACTTTTCTCCCCAAGGTGATTCCTTCAATATATTCTTCACAAGACAGTCAGTGAGTGCTTTCTGCTACAATAAATGCCTTACTTAGAACCCCCTGATGAAGTCCATTTTCTATACAATAAAATTTAAATTCTTCCGTATTTCATATATAGTTCTTCAGGATTTGGTTCCTTCCCCTTTTTTATCCTAATTCTCTCTTCACACATCTCTCTTTTATATCACTTCAGCTGTCCTGAACTATTTGCAGTTCCTCAAATAAGCCACACAATTTCTTCCTCTGCATGAATGCAGTGTTGTGACAGAAGTATATGCAATGTCCTTTCCTTGTTCTTGGCCATGAGAAAGTCTTTTTCATTCTTCAAAACTCAGTTGGCCTATCAACCTTGCTATAATGTTTTTCCTGGCCTTCATAAGTAGGATGAAATACTCTCTGTGCTTGTAGGGTACCTTTGCCTTTTAATTATTGTTCTTACTATTGTTATTGGTTCACACATATTCTTCCTTAACTTGACTCTAGTCTCTACCATCTGTCCCCATCATTGAGCCCAATGAGTGGTATTTAGCAGAGCATTGCTAGATTTTTATTGACTGACTGTATGACAGTGTTAACAGTAATAACTACTTTGATGTGTGTCTCCCCAGAACTTCTGCAAGGTTCCCCTCGACTAGGGGAGGAGAGTTCTCCAGCCCATTGGTTCAGCTATTTCTCATGTTTGTCTCTCTGAAACATATTTTGGTCCCAGTTGTGAGCTCATTCTAGGTCACTCTTAGCCACCTACTCACTTTCCTGTTTTTTTTTTTTCTACTTGTAGAGTTTCAAAAGATAAAGAGAAATATCTACTGTGCTACAGGAAGTTGTAAGAAAAGAAGACACTGCTGTGATGAGGCATCTGTGTATGGATGTATATATGATCTCTCCCAGCACATCTTCTGTATACTCAGAACTGAAGTCATACCAGATAACAGCTCAGTCTTAGAAAAGCAGTAGACTTGATGGAATGAGCACTGGGTGTTATACTATATATTGGCAAATTGAACTTTAATTTTAAAAATAGTAAAATAAATTAACAAAATTAAGAAAAAAACAACTTTAGAAAATCAAAACACTAAAGTACCATCCTTCCACAGTCACCACAGTTAGGCTCCTAAAATAACTAATAATAGCCACCATTTGTTGAATGTCTACACGTTATACCTAAACCTCACAACAAGCCTTCCCTTAACAAATTACTGTTTGCTTGTTAAAGGTATTAATGCTAGGGCACATAGTGATGTCACTAACATCAGTAATAGTTAAATGGCAAAACTAACTTTCAAACCTCTATCTGATTCCAAAGCCTACAGACCCTTTCCCTTGCACTATGCTGCCTCCTAGTAAGATAACTGGCTTTTGAGACATTTGAGACTTCTGAAAGTCAAAAACTGGTGAAAGTTTACCTCAAATGAGCCTTGAGAAGCCTCATAAACAATTTTTTGCTTACCAAAAGATAAATAAATAAATAAATAAATAAATAAATAAATAAATAAATAAAGACAGCCCTGTAAAAAATACAAAAAAAAAGGAGAAGCAATAGGTTTCTAAACTTCCAATCTTTACCTCCATGTTGTGGCCTCAGCCTAGAATACTCTTTACCCCATTTCCTATCTACTCATCAGTCAGAGCTGAAATCAAATGCCATCACTTCTGTTGAGTGTCTTTCTGATCTGTCAAAGAGAGGAAAACAGCTTTTTTCCCTTTCCCCATAGCTTGCTGTCACTATCTTTATCTGGCATTTACTTTGGTCTGCATTGTATGTTAATATTAGGGTTTTTTGATTATCTGTCTCCTATTTGTGATTTTCTTGAAAGCAGGACACTTGTCTTCCTTATCTTCTCAGAACTTGTCATGCTGATTGGCACAAAAAATATACCTAACAAATATTTGTAGAATTAAGTTGAAATAAATTAACTGATCAAATAATTCACATGTGGATTATTCTTGAACCCATAAATGTATTAGGTTGTGTGAAGACACTGAGAAGTTGATTAGGCTCCCAGTAATCCATGAGATGTCAAAATGTGAACACTGCACCTTCAACACTTGAAGGTAACACCTCTGTTTCAATCGCTTCTCTGCCGTTCACCCTCAGCCTCGTCTAACAGTGTTAGGCCTCAAGTTCTCAAGGCCTTGTTAAGGTGTCTAATAATAAAAGGTGTCTAAAGTGTCTAATTCTCCCCAAAGCAGTTGCACTATAATTGGAAACTTTTGAACAATATTTATCCAAAGAAGGAACAAAAGAACAAATTGTGGTAGAAATTCAGACACCTTGGTGTTTGGTAGGAAAAAGATGTGAGTCAGTGATGAGCTTTCATAGTCTTTCTCAAAGCACAAAATACCAACAGTTGCTGCTTTGCTTTTTATCCGAGATGACTGCATTTGGACTTGGATATAAATAAAACAGATTTCTAAAAACAAAATTTTAAAGGGACTATGCAATAGTTAGAATTTAAACCTGGCCAAAAATCACTAGCTTTTTCTCCTGAATAGAAATGAATTCTTAGAATAATGTAAGCATTTAATAATAGACTCCTATTATTTTAACCCTGCACAATTGAAGGGGAAATGAAAAGAAGCCAGTAGGTACCCTCAACATGGAATAAAACCTATCAGGTGAACATTAGTAGTTTCTTCCTGACTTTGGTCCATTATACAGCTGTTTTGCTGGTCTCCCAAAGGAGCTCTAAAACTGAAGGCATGAGGATTTGCTGATATTTATCAGGTAGAAGTTAAGTTAAAATGGAAGGAAGGCAAAGTCAAAGAAGTAAAACATGCCAAGCTTTCACCAGACATCTTTCTTTCAGGGAATATAACACATTTTAAAAACCTCATCTCATTAACTTCTATCAGATTTTTTTCTTTGGTGTTTCTATAAATACCTATACTTTTAAATAGACATGTGTGTCAGAATGTATTAGTGACTTTATGGAGCAATTAGTGTTATAGACTTGATTCTCTATTTTTATTTTTTTTTAAGACTTGATTCTTTAGTACTCATCTTAGAAAACAGCTATTGGCCAAGTCAAGTCTAAGAGAAGATTTTGGAAAGCAGTTAGAAAAAGTAGATGAACCACGCAGGGAGAGAGGTTCAATTATTCTGCTTCTATAGATCATCAGGTAAGATTAAATCTTCTGATCTTTTATGTTCAGGAATCAGTTTCTTCTTAGATGCTTGCATTGTATAGTTGCCCCATCAGGTTTTTCCTTTGTATTCTATGTGTACAAATTGGAAAAATTAGACAGAACATTTATAAGTCTATTACCACAATCATTATCTGATTTAGGCAAAATAATGAAGAAATAAAAATTCACTTTGGTGTATTCAATCTTCCCATCAAACTTCACCTCCCACCCCAGGTCCCTTTCAAAGACTTGGATGGTAGGAACACTATCACAGATGACCTGAAGAACAGACTAGAAACATTGCCAATATCAGCCCTTCTTAAAGTAATAAGGCTAAAAGTCCCTGAAGGAAGAATGAATGTATTAGTGTAAGATTTAAGAGCATAGGAAGGAGACAGGAAGATATTCTAGGAGCCATATAATCCATAGTCAAGTCTGCCAGTGAGTGAAACAGTCTAGCTGCCTAGAATGGATCAACCAAAATACAAATTTGGGAAACCATTATAACTCATAAACCACAGTATGTGTGACACCAAAAACATTTGCTTTGGCACTGGCTCTGTATTCAGCAAACCTCAAAGTTCTTGTCCTTTAATGTATTTGCATCCAAAGCTTAGGGAAAAACTCCCACAAAGTTTGTTAGCAATATAAGTGAACTCTGCCTAAAATAACAACAATAAATGAAGAAGACAAAACAAAGCAAAATCACAAGTAATCATTCACACTGCTAATAGGAAAAATAAAATAATGAAAAAGACTATCCCATATGACTATAGCATCAAATCCAGCATCTTTGAACATGAGACAAACATTTATCCACCATTGTCTTCTAAGCAAATAGTTGAATGGCCTGGACAAGATTTAGACTTCACGATCAGTACTTGTTTTACATAACAGAAGAAATAAAGCTTTCATAAATTCAAAAAAGTTCCTGTTACTTTTCTTAGATTCCTTATTAAACAATAATATAAAATATATTCATATTGATGACTAGAATTTCTGGATGTTGTTGGTAATTTTTTTTAACTCTCAATGATTTATAATCTCTTTATGGGAAGTAAGTATTCATCCAATATTGTGCCTAGACAACAGTTCAAAAGGAGTTTAAAAATGGTAAAAATTGAGAAAAAGTGCTGTCCAACTTACTGTGATAGCTCAAGAACTCAATTTCAGTCTTAACTGAGCCTACCATTTTTTTTTCCTTTTCTGTGGAAAAAAAGGGGGTTGTTTGTTGTTGTCTGAGTTCTTGTGTTTGCTGCCTAATTTATGAGTAAAAGAACTGACTAGTCTAAGTGAGAAAAAAATAAGCATAAAATTGTTGTCCAGCAAACCTCAGACAGGTTGAAAGAGGTACACTTTTCATTCTACCCAATAGCCGTATGGAAGCAATGTGTGAGAGAGAAGGGAACCATGCAAATAAATAAACTAAAAATAAATAAATTGAGAAATAACTTAAGGTTGGAGAGGCTTTCAGGCCAAATGGTTCCTGAAATATATCTTTTGGATACCTAAAAATAAGGAGGTCCCTTTCTACCCTTTCTACCGAGGCTTCAGTGGGCATATCACAGAAGTCTTTTCACAGCTGACATTAACAAGGCACATTTGCAATGAAGTATTGTGTTATGGGTTTATGATATAGCTGGCAGGAGCAAGGTTCACAGTTGCTTAATTCTTTCTTTGTAAAGCATGAAAATGATGCACGCTAAAAACCGAATATCAAGCCAGCTGAAGACAAGTTGAGTGAGAATTATTTTTTAAATTTTAATTAGCAGGTCATCTCTGATATAAGAAAAATGCAGTAGAGTATGGTGCAGTGTTGGCAATGAAAGGAGAGAAATACCCATGATCCCAATACAGAAAGTATGTATAATAGACCCTAAATACTTATGGTATTAAATACTAAGTGTCTGAACTGGGGACTATGGCACACAGCTGAAAATAGAACCACTAAATTGTATACATTTTAAGCTTAGAGATCATCTTCTTCATGGGGCCAGCCTTCTCTTGACAATTTACTGACAGATGCCAGTTCAGACCTGCCACTCCCCTACCCCCGTTTCTCCTACTGTGGTAGGTATAAGAAAGTATCTGAGAGAGAATTATGGAGCTCCTTTGCAAGTAGAAAGAAGGCAGTGCACTATTCATGAAGAAAGGATATTCCTTTCCCTAACTTCCTTGTGGGAGATGGAACTATATGATAAAGTCCCCAAGAAAATCACTCACACAAACACAAAGGGATTCATGTTTAATCAGCAGTATACATGTCCATTTAACCTCTAGAGCTTGCTTATCACAAGCCTGCTTTCCATCAGCACATAGGAGAGATAGTATGGTGTGAGGTGGCGATGTGTAGAGGGGACCAGGATCAACTCTCTTTAGTTCTAGGTGCCCCAGAGGTACAGAAAGTGGGATTCTTCAATGTTTGCAACCTCCAGAATAGGAAAGTAGTTGAAGGTGCATATGATGAGGGAAATATCACATAAAATGGCAAAAGGCATGGACAATTGAGGAATGAAGCATGATGCCATTTCCTGAAGATTGAATAGCAAATATAGACAAACTTCTTTTTTTTTTAATTGGAGTTCAATTTGCCAACATATAGCATAACACCCAGTGCTCATCCCATCAAGTGCCCCCCTCAGTTCCCATAACCCAGTCATCCCACCCCCTCGCCCACCTTCCCTTCCATCACCCCTTGTTCGTTTCCCAGAATTAGGTGATGGACAAACTTCTTAAGGGGCTACCAATACCCAGGGGAACTGCTAAGAAGTAAGGCAGCTTCAGGGCTAATTGATGATACTTTCTTCCTATACAAAGCCTATGGATGGCAGCTTCATAACTAAGGGCTCCTCATCAGTTAGAAATGTGTTTGGTTGCAAGTAATTCAAAGTTTACACTTCCATGGCCTTAACAAGTAGAGATTTATGTTTCTCATTTAACAAGATATCGAGTAGGAAGTTGCTGTTGGCCTTGGTTCCTTATCTCAATGGTTCTGAAATTCTTTCAGCCTCCCCTTCATGGATTGCAATATGGTTGTCTCATCCCTAGCCATACAGTCCACATTTAAGGAAGGAAGAAGCCTAGGAATAAGAGAAGACCACTAAATCTATTACTTTTATTAATAAAATAAAACTGTTCTCAGAAGTCCCATCACAGGAGTGCCTGGGTGGCTCAGTCAGTTAAGCATCTGACTTCGGCTCAGGTCATGATCTTGGAGTCCTGGGTTCAAGCCCTGCATTGGCCTCCCTGCTCAGTGAGGAGCCTGCTTATCCTTCTTCCTCTTCTTGTGTTCTCTCATTTTTTTTCCTCTCCCTCTCTCAAATAAATAAATAAAATCTTAAGAAAAAAAAGTCCTGTAAGAAACTTATATCTCATCAACCAGAATTATATCACCTTGGTACTCCAACCCCAAGGGAAGCAGGGAAGTTTTGAGCTCCTTCAACCTTTATAGGGCAAGTGTAGCTTTCTAATAGTACCTGACACTTTTAGTCATGTTGAAGGAGGCCCTGCATCCCAGCTCCCTCATTCTGCACTCCTGCTCCAAGCACAAGACATGCAAGGGAAGGAGAGGTAAAGGTGAGTAGTCAGAGGAGGGAGTTCAAGGTAAGCCAAGTACCTTACACACTCACCAAGACCCCAGAGGCATGTATATGGCCTATGTAGATTGGGATGTGGGAGAAAAATAAAAAGGTCATTATACTGAATATAATAAAGTATGAAATAATAAAGTTTGAAATAGTATGTTATAATAGACAGTATGAAAACAAACAAGACACAATCTTAAAGATCCAAAAGGAGACTCTTCCACTAATTGAAAGAGGCAAAAAAAGAAATAGAATTGAGTGAGAGGTTGTCAAGGGAATCTTCTACCAGCTGCAAGGAGACTGTGACTGAGGATAGTTAGCACAATGAAATCATTTTATTCCTGTGCACTAACAAATTCAGACTCCTCACTAACTCAGTTACACCAAAGTTAACTGTTTATTTATTAGATGATCCCAGTGGGTAGAGTTGAGCTTTTTTAAGCCAAACTTCTTTTGTTTTATAAAGTTCTGAATTGAAAAGACCCTTTAAGAAGACATACTTTATTAAAATAAATACAATTAATTTTTGTGAGATCCTCAAACAGGTTGCTATGTAACCCAGTACATGCTTCACAAAGTTGTATCTGGGAATAATATTTGTTCTGTTTAGGAATAAGATGTGGCTGACATGCGATAGATTAATCATATTGCTAATCCTTCTGTTTCCCAAGCTAATATTGGGACATCTCTGCCCCCACTGCCACAAACACACAGACTAGTCCAACATACTATTTAACTGTATAGTATTCTGTCATTTCAAACTGTGATTCTAGCACATCTTTGTATATCCTTCCTCAAAGAAGTAGATATATTCTTAATGGTCTAAAATCAAATCCAATAAGAAATCATTTTCCAACTTTTAAATGTGCTCCATTTTATTAAGGGATGCCATTGGAGCACTGTGTCTGCCATTGTAGTCAATAAAAACTTTAGACACTTCTAATATTCTAAAGGAGAAAAAACTGATTTGATGTAGTATAGTTGAGATTTCAGATATCTCACTCCACAAACATTTATAGAGTTTCAGCTATGTGCAGTCACCATGTTACATGATGGGAGCACACAAAGGAAGTTGGTGTTCCTTGTTCTTTAAGAAACTAAAAATTCAGTTGGTGGTTATACTAGTAGCAGCATAAGTTAATACCCATAACACATTGTGATAATTTACCATGAAAAAAATTAATATAGAGCTGAGGAAATGCAATGGAGGAAATAACTATAGTTATGTAAAATTTATTAGTAGTTTATGAAGGAAAAATTAATTAAATGAGTTAATCAAGGTCTCAAAGTCAGCTAAATTCTTCCCTGTGTTTGAGAGAGCAGCATGTCCTTCCAGGCATGAAAGGAAGAATTTCTCACCCAACTCAAGAAAAGATTCACAACCTAAGTGCTGGCTGCCTCTGCAGAAACCTGCAGAGAAATTTTCTTATATTGCATCAGGTATAGCAGAAGGAAACAGCTGGAAGCTGAGGGGCAAATATCAGCAGCTCCTGTGTGATTAAAAAGAATTGCCAAGTGCAGTAGGTACATCCCTCCTCCCAGCAGTAGCTTTTTTCATGGTTGTGTGCTAAGTCTCAAAATAATAAATAGTAACAGTTATCATTTATTGAGTGTCCACATGTCACTTATATAAGCTTGACATTGTAAAATTGAGTTTGTGTATGTTATTTCTGAACTTCTCCACAATTCCGATATGAAGTAGATACATTTTATGGGCAACAAAACCATGAATTAGAAAATTATCCATAAGTGGAGAACACAGGAGTTGAGTTCAGTTTTTTTTTTTTTTTTTTTTTTACTTCAGTGCCTATGCAGTTCCCACTGTACATGGAAAAGAATAGGTCATTATTAATGTCCCAATTTAAGAACAAGGGTGTGCCTCTTTTTAACCTTCCTTTAGAAATTAACACAAAATCATCACTCTTTCAGTATGAATTTGGACTTCCAAGGCCAAGGGTAAAATAAGTGTCAGAGTTCAAAAACTGTTCTACATTAGCAAATCCTCTTCTTTCCATTGCTGCCAATTGATATTTTTCCCTGCTCAAGTCTGATTTTGGTTTTGCTGGTAAATATTGTTTCTATCTCCACCCTCACTAGCAAACACAGCTGGTTTTAGTTGTCAAAGATTCAAAGAATCTTCTGAAAAGATTTAAACTATATGAAAACAATAAAATGAAAAGGTGAAAGAATGTTTAAATGGAAGATAACATCTTAAAATACAGGTTTGGCTTTGCTTCCATTTTTTGGAAGCCAATGAAAGTTGAGGAAGAATTGATAATTCTATTGTGGTTCTTGTCATATGATTCTTCTGAACAGAAATGTCCCAAATGAATTATAAAGTCAGCAAAGTCATTATTTAATTCCTGTGTTTTCCATTATCTTACTAGCAAAGAAGCATATCCTCAAGTCCTCAGTTGGGTGCCTATTGACCTCCATCAGGTCCCTTCATCTCAGAGTGCAATTTCTTCAAGTGTAATATAAAAGGCTAGATTACGTGGTCAAGCTCTAGTTCTAACACTCTATTTATTATATTTATAAACATTAGTATCACTATTTCTTAAGCACAATGATTCTGTTTCCTCTAAATTCATGCTTCTTGTAGATTTTTTGTATGCACTGGGACTAAAGTTATGTATCAATGATGAATGTGCCACATGATATACATAACATACGTTTTTAGGAGGTTGATGTAACAACAATTCCGGGGTAAGACAAAATTTTACAACAACTGTATTAATGTATAATCAAATACAATTAAGATCACATATTTCAAGTCTACAATTTCTTAAGTTTTGGCAAGGTATACACCTGTGGAACCATCACCATAATAAGATAATGAACAGAAATTTTCTCATGCCCCTTATAATCCTTCCTTTCCCCTTCTCTATTCTTATCCCCATTGAATTGTTTTTGTCATGACAGATTTGTTTGCACATCATAGAATTTTACATAAATATAATCACACAATATGCACAATTTTATATATCTTCTTTCATTTAATACAGTAAAATCGAGGTCCAGCCATGCTGCCACATGTGTAAGTAGGTCATCCCTTTTTACAGCTAAGTAATATTCCATTACATGAAAATACCACCATGTATTTGTCTATTTATCTATTAACAGGCACTTGGGTTGTTCCTGGAGCTTGGCATTTGCCAAACTTAGCTTCAAGTGGCCAGCTTCCTCTAGCAGTGAAGTAGTTGGTTCTCATGGATTTGTCAGTCATAATAGAACTGTGATGGCTGTGGAGCTGGAAGTGGTGGTAGTTTTGGAATGAGAGCCAGCTTACACCACAGATTATCATTGTCCTTGCCTGGTATTTAGTAACTTTTCTCAAATAAATGCTCCATAATTCATTGTATGCTTGAGTCCTGAAATGGTTACTTTTAACATTTTTTCTAGTTTATTTGTTTGTTTATTTATTTATTTGAGAGAGAAAGCACAACCAGGGGAGTGAGAGGGACAAGCAGACTCCACACCAAGTGTAGAGCCCCCAACATAGGGCTCAAATCCAGTACTCCAGATCAAGACCTGAGCTGAAATAAAGAGTTGGAAGCTCAACTGACTGATCCACCCAGATGTCCCTACAATCTTTTCTAGTTTTATCAATGTTTTTTGGATAGTAGATTTACCAATTTATTCACTCTGACATTCCAGAAATCCCCCAACTTCTATTTTGGTATAATTTTTCTATAAGTTACATGAAATACATGATAGTTTCTACTTTTCAAAAAAGTTCCATCTAATAAGGACAATAGAATTTGTGCTCATGTAACTAAGATACAAGAGAAATACAAAGGCATTGCACAAATAAGCAACCACCTAGTTCTTTAGGTATCCAGAAGAAGGAAATAACATTCCTTTTAGGAAGGATAAGGAAAATCATCAAAGTAGGGGGTGAAATTTGAATAAGCCTTAAAGGATTGATAGGATTTCAATAGGTATTGAAAGACTGAGTATAGTAGTTGCATGAGTAGTTATGCTGACCCTGAAATTGTTAAATTTCTTTCTGTTTGTAAAGTTTTGCATGAATACATTTTCATTGTAAAGCTATTCAGATAATACAGTTGGTCAAATCCAAGCATCTCTGTTCCCTGACCTCCTCTCAACCTCATCCCATATCTTTTCCCACCAATACTTCTAGGCTTTTTCATGTGGATTTCTGAAAATTTGAATGGAGTGAGCTCATCTACAGTTACATGAAGAACAACAACAACAAAAAAGGAATATTTCTAAGGTTAGGTCTTTGTTGACACAGATGGATATTTGTAAAGATCAATGAATCAACTGGGGGCACCTGGCTAATAGCAGCAGGAGCAGGAAATAATTTAATATCTGAATAAGCATATAAAAGCCACTCAGTATCCAGAGAAGTTGGTTTATTTGTTAGTCAAGATAAGCTAGGCTTTGCTATATTAGATTCCAAAGGTTTAATGCAATAAAAGCTTATTTCTCATCCATATTTCCAGCTTTCCTGAAATAGAGCAGTACTTCCCCTCCAGCTGCACAGCCTTGGGACATAGAAAGAGTATAAGATTGCACAAGACATTCCATGGTTAGGAATGTACATCATTTCTGCCTACATTCCATTGGACAGAATTCAGTAGAAGATAGGTTCAAGGAGGGCTGGCAAATTAGTCTTCTTGTGTGCCTCAGTTTGTTGAAAAGTTTAAAATAGGTTAGTGAATTCATATTTTTTTCTGCCTCAAGTTTCCTTATATGTGAGGTGTATGTCAACTAGATGATGATTACAGCCTTCTCTATTACATTCTTTTATGAATTTTACATTCAATGAATTAATCTGCCTTCATTTTTGAGTTCAAATGGATTGAGTTTATTTTTAACTCCTTTAAATTGTGTTTTTTTAATTTACTTGCCATTATATTGTGTTTCATATCAAGTTAAGAGATTAATGTATATGATTGTAATCTCGCTGCATTATCTGTCACTCCATTGAGTACAAGTGTTGATGAGGCTGACCTAGCTAGCTAGACAGGGTCTCCTTCCTCCCTCATCACTCTGTGTGTTCTTCTGGAACATGTAAGCTAGCTTGATTGAATAGGAGGACGTTCCCTGATAGAGGAGGAACATATATGAGCAGTTGTACTTTCCTGCATAACCTCTAAACAAGCTCTCAGTGTCTAACTGTTTAATATAGGATAGTCAAGCTTCCAAGACCCCAGACACATCCAAATGAAATACTGCATGTGGTAGTCTGCTCTTACAAAAGAAAAAAGAAAGTTGTGATTATCTGAGTAATTTTTTCTCATAAAATTCCTCCCAAGTTTCAAAAAGTAATGGGATATGTAGATATATAGAAAAAAAACAACAACAACCAGACCTCAATATCTGTGGTGAGGAGGGAGCCACAGGCACAGAGAAGGGAGAGAAATAGACTATCATAAAGGGAATCTCCCAGAGGGAAGATGAATCCCCAAAACATTTGTCTTTGAAAACTGGAAGGGCTGAATTTTGTGAGTTCTTACAACCAGCAGGACTTAAAGCCTGGAACTTTAAATATCAGTGGGCTCAGCTCTGGGAGAGCCTAAGGACAATAAGAAGTGGAGTCCTTATCCTTAAAGAGACAGCATGATAAACAACCTAAGGAGACACAGATTAGAAGCAGCAGTTTGAAAAATGCCTGGGGCATATAAGAGGGACAGTTATTCACTCAACTCAGAGCATGTCCTGGAAGGGCAAGGCTCAGAGGGAGACACTTCCAGGAACAAAGGAGCTGGCAGGTGCCATTTCTTTCCCCTGCCCCTTAACATAAACACAGGGCCACCTGCAGGGACTAACTCAGTAGGAACACTCACTACCTAACTTGCTTACACAAAGCAGACTCCACACCAAGTGTAGAGCCCCCAACATAGAGCTCAAATCCAGTACTCCAGATCAAGACCTGAGCTGAAATAAAGAGTTGGAAGCTCAACTGACTGATCCACCCAGATGTCCCTACAATCTTTTCTAGTTTTAGAAAACTAGAAAACTAGTTTTAGAAAACACCACTTTGGCAGATATGCTCTTTCCATTCATGCTTGCCTCAGTCTCCTCCACCAGAAGACCAGCACAAACCTTGCCAAAACCTTGTCCCCCTACCCACAGGGTTTGTGGGCCCTTGATACCAGACCAGCAAGCATCTTGTTAAATTTGAATACCCCACCTCTGCTGGCCCAGTCCTGGCAGCAGCTGCTCATCCTTTCTCAGTAGCATACAAACCTTGCAGGCACTGTGCCCTGCCCCTTCCAGTACCCCCTTGGTTGAGCCCATTCAAACTGAAGTCACAAGACTGGCAGTGTGCAAGCAGCCTTTTTAGGGGCCAGCACTACTCCAAAATGACTTCTGCTCTGGGGAAAGGGAAAAATACACACACCAATCAGATGGTGGCCCTAACAGTGGGTCAGAGATAGACAATTGGTCTGATTGCAGGCCTTGCCCACCAATGAGAGATTTTCAGGAGACAACAGAGAGAAAGCACCCTGTGGTTTGTTGCTTCCGTATCACTGGCAGACACATGGTCTGACTAAATGCAAAACCAGAGTGACCCTGGATTGATCTATGAACACACAAAGATCAAACACTGCACAAAACAGGCAAGGAGGGCCACTACAGAAGACTGAACTGAAGGAAAAAATGTCCAAGATGCAACATCAGGGTGCAGGAAACACACATAGGAAATACCCTGTGAAGCATCAAGTTCTGGCAAATAGGGGACATTGCACTGTAGGCCACTACAGGACCTCTTCTTTTAAGGTCATTACTTCCAAGAGCAAGGGATATAGATGACTTCCCTAACACAGAGAAACCACACAAAGAGTCAGACAAAATGAGGAGACAAAGGAATATGTCCCAAATGAAAGAATAGAACACAATCACAGCAAAAGATCAAAGCAAAAAAAGATAAGTAGTAAACTGATAGAGTATTTAAAGTAATGATCACAAGGATCACTGGACTTAGAAAAAGAGTGGAAGACATCAGTGAGACCCTAAAAGAGATAAAAAAAAAAAAAGCACCAAAGATGAAGAACACAGTACTTGAAATTGAGTTTACTTTTAACTTCATGAAATTATGTTGAATCAATCAATTGTGTTGAATTGAATCAAGCTGAGCAAATGAGAGGAAAAAATATAAAACAAATGAGAAGAGACTCAGGGAATTCAGACACTTCTCAAGCATAATAACATTTGTATTATAGAGATCCCAGAAGAAGAAAAACAAGTTTTATTTAAATATATAATAGCTGAAATTTTTGCTAATCTGAGGAAGGCAACAAATAGACAGGTCCAGGAGGCATAGAGATCCCCAACAAAATAAACCAAGGAAGTCCACACCAAGACACACAGTATTTAAAATGGCAAAAGTAGGGATAAAGACAAAATTTGCAAACAGTAAGAGTAAAAAAAGACAGTGATATGAAGAGGAAACACCATAAGATTATCAGATGATCTTTCAGCAGATATTTTGCAGTCAGATGTGAGTGGCATGACATATTCAAAGTGCTGAAAAGAAAATATCTGCAGTCAAGAATATTATATCCAGCCAGGCTATCTTTCAAAATAGAAGGAGAGATAGTTTCCAGACAAAGAAAAGCTAAAGAAGTTCATGGCCACTAAACCAATCCTAAAATAAATGTTAAAGGGGGCTCTTTGAATAGACAGGAAGCACTATAAATAGAAGTACAAAAAATGGGAAGCACAGAAGCAGTAAAATTAAATATATTTGCAAAAATCAGTCAAGGGACTCACAAAAGGATGCAAAATATGATACCTGATACCTAAAAGATGGAGAGGAGAGGAAAAAAATTGGGTTCAAATAGAAGTGACCATCAACTTTATACAGATTTTTATATGCAGAAAATGTTATATATAAACTGAATAGTAACCACAAATCAAACCAGTAATAGACAATCAAAACTAAAGAGAAAGGAATCCAAGTATACCACTAAAGAAAGCAGCAAACCATTAGAGAAGAGAACAAGAGAAGAAAGGATCAGATAAGAACTACAAAAACTACCACAGAACAGGTAGTAAAATGGTGATAAATACATACTTACCATTAATTACTTTAAATGTAAATTGCTAAATGTTCTAATCAAAAGACATAGGAGCATGGAATGGATAAAAAAAATAAAAGACCTATATGTATGCTGCTTAGAAGAGACTCGTTTCACATCTAAAGACATCTACATATTGAAAGTAATAAGATGGAAAAATTTTATCATGCAAATTGATGTGAAAAGGAACTCAGGGTAGTAAACTTATAATGAACAAAAAAGACTTTAAAACAAAGACTGCAAAAGTGGCAAAGGAGGACACTATATAGAAATAAAAGAGATAATCCAACAAGAAGACATAACAATTGTAAATACTTATGTACTTAACATAGGAGCATCCAAATACATGAAACAGTTAATAACAAACATAAAGGAACTAATCAGTAGTAACAAGATAGTAGTAGGGGACTTTAACACCCCACTTACATTAATGAGCAGATCATCTGAACAGAAAATCAACAAGGAAACAGTGGCTTTGAATAACACACGGGACTAGATGAATTTAACAGACTGACATTCAGAACATTCCACCCTAAAACAGTAGAATGCACACTGGAGAGATCACAATTTCAGATCTCAAGTTATATTACAAAGTTGTAGTAATCAAAATAGTATGATACTTGCACAAAAATAGACATATAGATCAATAGAATAGAAAGTCCAGAAGTAAACCCACAATTAATCTCCTACAATTATTCTTTGACAAGAATATACAGTGGGAAGAAGTCGGTTTCTTCTACAAATGGTGTTAGGAAAATTGGAGAGCTACATGAACAAGAATAAGACTGGGTCACTTTCTTATGCCATACACAGAAATAGACTCAAAATGGATTGAGGAGCTAAATGTGAAACCTGAAACCATGAAAATCCTAGAGGAGAGCATAGGCAGTAATTTCTCTGACATTGATGGTGATATCTTCCTAGATACATGTCTGGAGGTGAGGGAAACAAAAGCAAAAATAAGTTATTGGGACTATAAAAAATAAAAAGCTTCTGCACAGCAAACAACCAACAAAACTAATGGGAGAAAATATATGCAAATGACATATCTGAAAAAGGGTTAGTATCCAAAATACATAAAGAATTTATACAACTCAACACCAAAAAAACAACTAACCCAACTAAAAAATAGACAGAAGACATGAACAGATATTTCCCCACAGAAGGCATCCAAATAGCCAAGAGACACATGAAAAGATGCTCAACATCACTCATCAACAGGGAGATACAAATCAAAACCACAATGAGATATCACCTTACATCTGTCAGAATGGCTAAAACAAAAAACTCAAGAAACAACAAGTGTTGGCAAGGATGTAATGAAAGAAAGGATGTTGGTGGGAATGCAAACTGTTGAGGTCACTGTAGAAGACCATATAAAGATTCCTCAAAAAATTTAAAATAGAAGTGACCTATGATCCAGTAATCATACTACTTGGGTATTCACCCAACGAATGCAGAAACACTAAATTGAAGGGATGTATGCTCCCTATGTTTCTGGAAACATTATTTACAATAGCCAAAATATGGAAGCAGCCCAAGTGTCCATCAATAGATGAATGGATAAAGAAGAGATTATATATATGATGGAATATTATTCAACCTTAAAACAGAATGGATTCTTGCCATTGCCACCACATGGGTGGAGCTAGAGAGTATAATGCTAAGCAAAATAATCCAGTCAGAGAAAGACAAATACCACATTATTTTACTCACACATGAAATTTAAGTAGCAAAACAAAGGAACAAAGGGGAAAAAAAAGAGAGAGACAAACCAAAAACAAACACCTCTAGAGAACAAAGTAATAGTTACCAGAGGGGAGATGAGTAGGAGGATGGGTGAAATGGGTGGAGTTTAAGAGTACATTTATCATGATGAGCACTGAGTAACATATGCAACTTTTGAATCACTGTATTATATGCCTCAAACCAATATAACACTGTGTGTCAACTACACTGGAATTAAAATTGAAAATATGAAAGAATAATAATAATCAGAACCAACTCACCTGGATATTATGAAGATCAAAAGACAAAATGCATGGGAAGTTGCTCTGTAAACTAGTGACCTACACAATTTAAAAAGTAAATAAGGAGAGGAAAACACAAAAAGGAAAGCAAGCAAGAGAAAGCACGGGGCTAGATGTGTAGTGTTCATGAGAAAATGGCAATCTGAAGAAAATGGGTTGGGTTTTGAGCCTATGCACTAATCCCAGATGGAAAATAGGTTGAGCTAGAAGTCTAGAGAGGGAAGAAGAAGCTGGGGAGCAGGGTCAGGTGGGGAAAAGAAAGAATGGGAAGAAAAAGAGATAAGACATTGTGAGTTAAAAGGAATGAGTTTAGAGGGCAGTTTTTTAATATATATTTTTTTAAAATTTTGAAACAAATTTAGATTTACTGAAAAGCTACAAATGTAGCACACAGATTTCTTTTATAACCCCTCACTAGATTTTTCCCATTGTTAACAGCAGAGTAGCCATAGTATATTTGCCAAAAGTGTGACATAGAGCACAGCATACTGAACATAATGTCTCATGAAAATTACACTATACTGATTCATACATACCACTTGCACTAGTGAGAAAATAACATTGGTACATTATTATTAACTAAACACCATAATTTATTTGAAACCTAATCTTTTGATAGCTGTCAATTTATTTTACTGAGCTCAGATGAACTTAAATTGATCCCTGTCTTCAGGTGTTACACCTTCCTTAGTTAATTTCTGGCTTACTGATTCAGTTTCCAAAAATGTATAGCAAAGTGGGATCATCACAGGAACTGTTCCTGGACCTCAGGACAACACATACCTGTGTCTTGATGGACAGATATTTTGGAAATAACTCTTAGATATTATCCTTTCTAGGTAGCAGGATGAGATGATTCAGCCAGCTGGGTCAGGAAAGAGAGGGCCACTACTTTTTCTTTAACTTAGTCACAAACCACCAGGCAAAAAGCAATTACTTTTAACAATATGAGGCATATTGCAGAAGGCCATAGGGAGATGAGGCATTTAAAATTTCCCACATTCTACAATATTAGTAGAGGCATCTAAGGAGAAAGCGTAACATAGCAGCACTCTCTCAGATCATCCCAGGAAAACCTGAAGTTTGCTTTTGAAGTTTCATCTATTTGTAGTGGTCTTCAAACAGGTATTTCTAAGAAGAGTTTAGATATGGTGTGTGTTGGGTTGTCATAATGACTATTGGCATTTAGTGCATCTGGAGTAAGATATGGGAAGCATCTGCAATGCTTAGGTCACTCTCACATAATTAAGAATTGTTCCGCTTAGCCATCAAGCAAATAATGCTGAATACTGCCAAGAAAAAAAATAGTCTGGGGTATCCTAAGGCAGTTTCTAAGGATTCATTAACAGTTTTCCTAGGAATCAGTATCTCCTATTTAGTTAGGGCTAGCTCTTCAGGGGAATACCAGTTGTTAGAAATGCAATGTCACGTGTGTGTATACTTCCTTCTTCAGCATGGAGGAAGAAAGGAGGCAAATTTCTGGGAACTGTAAATCACAATATAAATAAGGATAGCCATAAATACATATACACATTCCATGAATGGTTTCCTTTCTCTTGAATGTGTCAGTGCTAGAGCAGGAATAATTATAGTCTGGTGCTTGCCAAGTTTCTTAATGCTGTAGCAGTTGCAAGTCATTCTTGTAAATTAATAGAATTCTGAGAGCAAATATCACTAAATATCATGAAAATGCTTCTCATTATTTTACATGTTTTCTTTCTGTATCTGCATGTCTCCAAAGGGCCCTAAAAGCTCTACCGGGGCAAGAGTTCACCACTTCAACACGTGTCCTGTGTAAAATGTTCAAAAATCCACAAATTAATTTGCGAGCTAAACTATGTAATCATATCCTGATTTATTCTCTAAGTCCAATTAATAGGTTGCTTTTTTATTTTCTTTTTTTGGAGGAGGCAAAAAGACTTGCCATGAATCCAAGAAGAGATTTGCCAGTATGTAGAGTTTGCTGAAGGTAGAAATTTCAGTCCTTATTTGGCTTAAATTCATGGTATATGAGGTTATAGAATCTGCCAGAAATGATCATTGAAAGTCTCATTTAAAAATGTATTCATTTCCTTTCCCCCTGTAAGCTTTGCAAATACAACCCTGCTTCCAACTTCTGGAAATCTAGCTGTTTATCTTCTACCGGTATGCCATTCAGTTACACTAGATTTATTTCTTATAGCAAACACACAATATTTATCTCAGTCTCATTATTGCTCAAACCTTACCTAATTTCATTTGGGCTTTGATATTTGTTAGCTTTGATGGGGAGGGATAGGTCTGGTATCCCTTCCATTCCAATGAAGACATGCTAACTGTCATATAGCAAGTGGGACAATTTAGAAGCTTTACAAAATTTCAACAGAAGGAGGAATTCATGCAGTGAAATAGAAATTAGGCTCTGCTGAAATCTTTGCATGGTCTCAGCATGATTTCAAATGCACTTAATATATTGATAAGTATTCCAAATACAGAGTAATTCAGATTTTTAATTCAGGATATTAAGTATCACTGAAACAAAACCATTTTTTTAGTTTAACCTATGGATTCCAAACCAGTTCCTGGACCATTGACTTTTCACTAAAAGATTTCATTCTTTCTTTGACAATAAATAAGCTCCTATGCCAAGATCTGTTTTATTTACCAAGGATAAATACTTAAGAGATGTCCTTTAAAGATTCCAATCTTATGTCATAGGAAGTGGCAACTAGTAGTTTTTTATGATATACAAACAGAATGTATGTATGTGTATCCACTGCCTGAGCAGGGGCAATGGCCAAGTCATAAGGAGATAAGGCATTAGTATTATTTTAATAACTGTGCTTACTGTTATCTTTGTAATATGATACTGTATTGGCAACTGGGAATATCTTGGAATTAAGGCCTCTGTGCTAAAGAGAAACTTAGAGACCAACTGGATGATTTCCTTTGCTTTATAAATATGGAAGTCAAGGTCCAGTGAGTTAAGTGACTCAATCAAGACTGTCCAAAGTTCTAGGAGACTTATATAATAACTTTGCCACTTTTAAGAAAGACTTTTATATTTTTTTCTGGAAATAAAACTCCCACATTTTTAACTTTAGTAGTTATAATGTTTATTGACATTAAGGACAAGTTCGCTGTTGCTAGACTTTGGCACAGGCCCTAAGATAATGCAGAGGATGAATTTAAGTCACTTACCTTATTCCTATTGTATGTGTTGCAACTGACAATTTTGCTAGTTAATCTCATATGAAAAAACCACAAATGTTTTCATATTTTGATCAGATTCCAAGATCTCTTATCATATGTTCTAAAGCTTCATACATAAGATTCAGGATAAAAGATACCTCATCCTGACCATAGTACAATCTGATCTTCCTTTATATTTTTCCCCATTTATCACATATCATAAAGAAATGATTATATAAGTTATATAGTGCTGAATGAGAGAGAATTTATTTTTTGCTCTGATCTGGTCAGATATCTCATCTAAGCCTCTACAATATACTGTTTAGGTCACAGACTTAAATATAGAAAATTCTAGGAATTATAGCAAATGAGTCTTCTCAGGTGGTTAATGTTTTTTACAGATCGAAAGAGATCATATTTGTTAAACTAGTGACTAGAAACATAGCAAGTCTATTGTAGGAGGGTGTTTATTTTAAGGGTATAGTTATAACTCTTTAATGAGAGGGAGTTATTGTTTTGACATGAGTTTAGAGATACAAACCCTTTCCACTGGCAGCCCAATGGAATTCCATGACTTTTTTTACCTTGGCCATCAATATTATGGCTTCTAGCCATCCCTCTGTTTTGGTCTGAGTGCACAGGTGGCAGTATGACAAATAAAACAGTTGGGGCACAGGTTAAAATGCCAGTGGCAGAATTTGAGCCACCATGACCTAGGGAGTTAAGTAATCATAACAGTACCATAGCATCTGTGAATTCAGACCCATGGTGCTATTCCAGAAAGTGAGAATTCAAGTTCCCTTCCCAAAATGACTGTTCTGTCTTTCCCTCATGGATTTCCCTCTTGCAACAGAGGCTCAGGTTGATCCATCCAATCTGCAGCAATGACAGAATCTGGGAGTCACACCTTCCAAGATCAGTTGACCTAGGAAAGTTAGACAATCAATACTATGTTTGATGATTGCCATTTTCTCAATTTATCCTAAAGCAGTGAATCTCAATATTATCTCAATATTTTTTAACCTACCTTTAAATAGATATCTCTGGAGCTCATGCTGAATAATCATAATGGCTTGTAAATTAAAAACTAATTGAATTTAATTCTAATACTATCAAGTTTCCTATTAGGAATTCATCATTGCAATGGGTTTCACCATGGGATATTGCTACTCTCCTGCCATTTATAAAAATAACTTTCACTTCAGAGTTTTATTTTGTTAGTCCATAAAAGGACACTTGACTTAGTACCACAATTTAAAAAGGAAGTCATTATAGGTGCAGTCTTTAAAAAAGCAGAAGTATGTATGTTCCATTTGCTTTGTATTGTGTCCTACCATGCTGCCACAGACTCAGCAGGGAAATACTGTTAGAGAATGAGATTTTTATGCTGTTCCTTTAGGTTGCTTTGCACTGAAATGTTTTGAAATCTGGAATTTTACTTTGCCATTTTCATGAGTTATTTAAAGCATTCCTTCTGCATACTCGAGAATGATGAGGGTTTGAGGGTGCCAAGAACTAGCTTAAACTGACTAGGAGTGAATTCATGTTTTGAAGTCCTTATATCTCCCTACTCATATCACACTCTTTTGAGGAATGCTAAGAAATTGTGTGGACCTCAGAAATTTTTCACATGGACCTTTTGTTCTCTTAAATATTGTTTGATTTCATTTCTCTCTCATTTTGTAAAATAATGTACTAATAAAATGTCCTGCTTTTGTATTCTGTGGAATCAATGAAAGATTTTTTTTCTATCTCTATCTCTCTCATTCTCTCTCTCTCTCCCTCCACTCCATCTTGTTGGAACTTGATGTGACAATACAAAAGAAAGGAGGACTTCAAGACACTAAGCTGAGAAGCTACCATTTGTAAGCAAAATCTGAAAATATTTCTAGCTAGGTATATTTCTTAATGAAAATCTTTCCTTTCGCATTGCCCCCTCGATGGGTGTTCCTAATGTTATCCCTTTACCTGTGTATTTAAGAATTGTTTTCAGATGTATCTCTTTCTTCTTATATCCTTTGCAATCTACTTATTTATTTAGCTAATAGCAGATGTTTACCTACTTACAAGGAATATTACTCCAGGGAATTGTTATGAAATCCTTCATGGAGTGTAAAAGGAATTCCTGACATTTTTCATCCTGAATACCCAGTACTTTCTCCCTTTTTTTTTTTTTTTTTGAAATATACCACTGCACATGGATTTTAATTAAACCCAAATTACATTCATAGAGGGGTTTACATGTCACCAATTTTTCTAAATGAGGGTTTTTCTCTCCTTTTTGGATATTAAATCATCTGTCTTTCAACACATGTGGAAAATGCAGCTATAATTGTTGTAAATAACATCCTTTCCTAAGCATAAATTTGGGATACGGTCAGTTTTTTCTTTTTCCTCCAGAATCTCAAAAACTTCAATTGTCTAACTGTGGGTGTTTTCTAAAGTACAATCACAAAAGAAATTGTGAAAATGACAATGTTGTATTTGATATTTATTCTCTTGCACTGACTTCCATATCAAAACCGCTAAGTTGGGAAGACAAAGGATGCTTTCCTAACTGCTGACAACACAAAGCTCCTTTGTATTCTGATTCTTCTCTTTCCTTTACATCAACATCAATAAGTATTTTGTGGGAGAGACCAAAATGTCAGTCTTTCCAAGGAGCAATCAAGTCCAGTTTATTCTTTGCTCTGTAATTAAAGCCTGTTTCTGTGAGAAGAGTAAACCAATACCCCAGCAGCCAAAGATAAACTGCAGTGCTATTTTTAATCTATAACAACCCATTCAACAATATGAACCCTTTGAGACTTGCTGCAGTTTTGCATTCTTGAATCAATAGAAAAAACAGTCATGGAAGACAATAGTGGATAATAGTTTTATGGTATTAAAATTGGGTGTCTTCTTTCAAATTATTGTTTTTAAACAAACACACTACAAAGGACATGGATGAAAGTAGAGGATTTGATGAATGTGCTTTATCCATCCAAAATGTGTATGCAGTCTGAAGCGGAGCAGAATATACCACTCTAAAATATGCTTCTTTGGCATAAGGATTATTTTGAGCTAGTTATTAAAAAAGCCAAAATACACAAAACAACAACAACAAAAAAAAATCTAGCAGACATGGGAGAAGCTCTGAAAACCAAATAGAAAACCCTTTTGTAAGAGATATTTGAATTTATAAGGGAAATATTCATTTGTAATGGTATCTTTCTTTCTGTACTGGGAAGAACTTTAGAAACTCTGATCAATGGGGAAGTCTAGAACCTAAATCTGCCTAACAGCTATACCCTTGTTACTGATTTTCCTGACAACCTCCTATAACTAGCTCTCCCATCCTCAACAGCTTCTTTTGTCTTTAGCTAGAAATGATACTAAAGGTGGTGGCTTGGGCTATTTTAGAGTTAGTTTTCCTGAGTCTCTCCTATGTAAACAGTAATTATACATATTATTAAATTTCTTGTTTTTCTTCTGTTAATCCATCTTTTATTATGGGAGGAGGTGGGTCTCAGTGAAGAACCAAGAAGGGTAGAGGAAAAATTCCTCTCCTATAAGTCTTTCCTTTCATTCCATAAATATGTCCCAAGCCCAATCCCAATGCCTCAACTTGAACATATTAAGGAATTCTAAAGCAAAAAGGGAAAAGAGCTTAAATGGTAATTAGATTCACTTCTCAATTCCCACCATAAAGCTTCCCCAGTATTAGCTTCCTCCTTCCCACTTAGTTATCTGCCATACAGAAATATGGGCACTGTGGTATGTCCCTCCTGAATCCCAGGGTCTTCTTCTCATGTTTGGATTCTGGCTTCTTCTCTAGAGAAGAGAAAAAAAATAATGCCATAATAACCTTATCAATGCAGTAAGCAACCCTTGTAAAGTTTTTAATGCCAGTTAAGAATTTCTCCACTCAATCCCTCTCTTCTTTTATTTGGTATTTATGTAATCAAAACATACATTATAATGTTTTTCTAAACTAATCTGCAGCCTCTTCTCAAAGATATATAGAACCAATCCTATGACTCTCTATATAGAAATATAGAGCCAAGTCTATGAAATTTTTAAATAGCAATATTTTGAATAGATAAGTCTCTTTTCCTCATCTTCTGGGTCCAAAAAAGTGCCTTCTCACCAGGAGGTGTTCTGCTCTAGTTATGGAATATGTATAATAGGTGAGAATTTGTAAAAGATTTTCCAGGGAAAATATCATCCTCATCCTCAAGTCTCACTGAGATTTTAACATGTCAGTGCAAGCCACAGATGTGACCCACACGTGCAATTTAAAACTATTCCCTGACCAAATTAAAAAAATAAAAGAAAGAGATTAAATTAATCTTAATAATATATTTTATTTAACTTAATATATCCTTAATATCATTTTAAGATGCACTCAATATTAAAAACATCATTACTGAGTTCTTTTTTTTTTTAAATATAGAGGCTTTGAATTCAGTGGATATTATACATTTACAGCACATCTCATTTTGGATTAGCTACATTTCAAAAGCTCAATAGCCACACAAGTCCAGTGGGTACGATACTGGATGAAGAAGTTCTAAATCTTAATAGGTAGATGAATCTTTCCTTTATATAGACCCACAGACTGGATGCATAGATAGACAATAGCAAGACCATGTATGACAGTAAACTCTGATGCATATAGCATGTCCAGGAAGTCAACCTATAATATCTATAGCAGTTGTTTTGGAATGGTCAGGACTCGGTCAATGTCAGCATCCTTCCCTACCCCTCCTCTACTCTGTCCTTCAAGTGCAGGACCAACCAGAGAAAGCCAAATATGCTCCCCAATCAATCACATAGGATGCTTGCTTCTAGTTAGCTGTCTCCAGTTTTATATGCCAACAAACTCCAACCAGAACATGACTGAAGCCTTCCCTTTTCCCCTCATTATTAAGCTTTCTCACTTCCCTGCCTGCCTTTGATTTCTTACCAAACATAATGTGACTACTTGCTTTAGACTTCCGAATTCATAGCCTCTGTTATCATTTGAATGGTCTTAGGTTATTTCTATAAGACTTCAACTTCACTTTCCATCATGTAGAAATTCTCTCATATTTGAAAACACAATTTGTGAACTCCGTGAGGAAAGGGTGGTACAGAAGAGTGCTCTTGATCCAAGGCAATATGGATTAGAGCAGTTATGATTTGCTAGAAACACACATTCAGGTGTTTTGTTTGTTTGTTTCTACATTTACTTAGCAGCAGACAAATATTTACCAAGACAAAGGCATATTGTGTCATGATGCTGGTGGAGAGCTGAAAAGGAAGTCTTCCTCAGCTGTGCTTAGAGGAAAAACACTTTCCAACACAGAGAGGATAACAGCCCTTCGTCTTCCTTGATTTTTCACAATCCATTTCCCATTACATAGCCTGTGCCTATAGAGGCATTTTAAAAGCTTTCTGATAATGCTAGCTGTTGGTTGAGGTTTTTTAGAAACAGGCAACTTGTCTTCCCAAAATGTGGGATTAGCACTTCATTCCTGGCTGTAGTTAAAGTGGGGAGAAAGCCCAAAGGAAAAACAGATCACTTCTGTGGCTGCAAAAGCAGTAGAATAATATATATATGTATTATAGAATATATATATATATAGAATATCTCCAAGAAAATCTAGAAATTGTTTGCAAGCCCAGCAGTATAAATGTTATTTTTAAGACTCAAGTTAAAAGAAAACTTAATCAAGGCAAATAAAAAATGACTTTTTTCAGAGTTAAGTAAAAATTGGGTTCATTGCTTATTGAAGAAATTTTTTTCCTAATAGTTATCCCTGCTTAGGATTATGACCAATTAAACTGGTTTAATAATACCTATTCTACTAAAGCTGTTCCAAAGGATAGAAAGAGACAGAATACTTTCAAACTCATTTTATGAGGCCAGCATCACCTTAATTCCAAAACCAAAAACCCCACCCAAAAAGGAGAATTATAGACCAATATCCCTGATGAACATAGATGCAAATATTCTCAATAAGATACTAGCCAATAGGCTCCAACAGTTCATTAAGAAGATTATTCACCATGACCAAGTGGGATTTATCCCTGGGATGCAAGACTGGTTCAACACCCATAGAACAATCAACGTGATAGATCATAAGAACAAGAGAAAAAACAAGACTGATATGATCCTTTCAATAGATGCAGAGAAAGCATTTGACAAAATACAGCATCCATTCCTGATCAAGACTCTTCAGAGTGTAGGGACGGAGGGAACATTCCTCAGCATCTTAAAAGCCATCTACGAAAAGCTGACAGCTAATATCATTCTCAATGGGGAAAAATTGAGAGCCTTTTCCCTAAAATCAGGAACACAACAGCAATGTCCACTCTCACCATTGCTATTCAACATAGTACTAGAAGTCCTAGCCTCAACAATCAGACAACAAAAAGAAATAAAAGGCAGTCAAATTGGCAAAGAAGAAGTCAAACTCTCCCTCTTTGTAGATGACATGACACTATATGTAGAAAACCCAAAAGACTCCACCCCAAGATTGCCAGAACTCATACAGCAATTCGGCAGTGGGGCAGGATACAAAATTAATTCCCAGAAATCAGTAGCATTTCTATACACTAACAATGAGCCTGAGGAAAGAGAGATTAAGGAGTCAATCCCACTTACAACTGCACCCTAAACTACAAGATACCTAGGAATAAACCTAACCAAAGAGGCAAAGGATCTATACCCTAAAAACTACACAACACTTCTGAAATAAATTGAGGAAGATACAAAGAAATGGAAAACTATTCCATGCTCATGGATTGGACGAATTAATATTGTGAAAATGTGTATGCTACCCAGGGCAATTTACATGTTCAATGCAATCCCTATCAAAATATCATGGACTTTCTTCAGTGAATTGGAACAAATCATCTTAAGATTTGTGTGAAATCAGAAAAGACCCCAAATAGCCAAGGGAATATAGAAAAAGAAAACCAAATCTGGGGGAATCACAATGCCAGATTTCAGGTTGTGTTCATCCACACTACAAAGCTGTGTTCATCAAGAGAGTATGGTACTGGCACAAAAACAGATATAGAGATCAATAGAACAGAAGAGAGGACCCAGAAATGGGCCCTCAACTCTATGGTCAACTAATATTCAACAAAGCAGGAAAGTCTATCCACTGGAAAAAGGACAATCTCTTCAATAAATGATGCTGGGAAAATTGGACATCCACGTGCAGAAGAATGAAACTAGACTATTCTCTTACACCACACCCAAAGATAAACTCAAAATGGATGAAAGATCTAAATGTGAGGCAAGAATCCATCAAAATCCTAGAGGAGAACACAGGCAACAACACCCTTTTTGAACTTGACTACAGCAACTTCTTGCAAGATACATCTATGAAGGCAAGAGAAACAAAAGCAAAGTTGAATTATTGGGACTTAAGATAAAAAGCTTCTGCACAGCAAAAGAAACAGTCAACAAAACTAAAGACAACCTACAGAATGGGAGAAGATATTTGCAAATGACGTATCAGATAAAGGGCTAGTTTCCAAGATCTATAAAGAACTTATTAAACTCAACACCAAAGAAACAAACAATCCAATCAAGAAATGGACATAAGACATGAACAGAAATTTCACCTAAGAGGACATACACCTGGGCAACAAGCACATGAGAAAATGCTCCGCATCACTTGCCATCAGGGAAATACAAATCCAAATCACAATGAGATACCACCTCACACCAGTGAGGATGGTGAAAATTAATAAGACAGGAAACTACAAATGTTGGAGAGGATGTGGAGAAAGGGGGACCCTCTTCCCAGTTGGTGGGAATGTGAACTGGTACAGCCACTCTGGAAAACTGTGTGGAGGTTCCTCAAAGAGTTAAAAATAGGGCTACCCTATGATCCAGCAATTGCACTACTGGGGATTTACCCCAAAGATACAGATGCAATGAAAAGCCAAGACACCTGCTTATATGTTTATGTTTATAAATGTTTCTAACATCACTGTACACAATAGCCAAACTGTAGAAGGAGCCTCAGTGTCCATCAAAAGATGAATGGATAAAGAAGATGTGGTCTATGTATACAATGGAATATTACTCAGCCATTAGAAATGACGAATACCCACCATTTGCTTTGATGTGGATGGAATTGGAGAGTATTATGCTGAGTGAAGTAAGTCAATCAGAGAGGGACAATCATTATACAGTTTCACTCATACAGGAAATATTTAAAATAGCACAAGGGATTATAGGGGAAAGAAGAAAAATGAGTGGGAAAAATCAGAGAGGATAACAAAAAATGAGAGACTCCTAACTCTGAGAAACGAACAAGCAGTAGTGGAAGGAGAGATTGGTGGTGGTGGGGGGGGATGGGGTGACTGGGTGATGGGCCCTGTGGGGGACACTTGACAGGATGAGCACTGGGTGTTATACTATATGTTTACAAGTTGAACTCCAATAAAAAAATATACAAAAATAATAAACAAAAGTAAAACTGGTTTAAAATGACAATTGGCCAAAATGAAAGCTTGAATTTTAAAGTTGCCATTAAATAAAAAGACTTTATTTTTAATAATAAATGAATGAAATGAAATCTATTTCCACAGCTAGGTTATGGGAATTGTGAAATATTAGAAAGGAAGTCTAGTTATTTGCAAGGTATTTATAACATAAAAGTCCAGGGCTCCCTAAGAGCCTACTTAGCATATGACAGCCACACCTTGGCACAAGGAATCATGAGGGTTTCAAAGGTCCCAAACACTCTTGCAAAGGGAGTCCTTCCCACTCCTGCAGTAACTAGTTATCTGACATGCTTCTACATAATATGTTTCAGAATTTAATGTGGACTGCACTATTTCTATATGAAATTCACTATTTCTTAGACTCTATTTAAAAAAATCTTCTTTCCAGTGTATAGTCCCACTCTGCGATATGATTACGTGGTAAAAAGGTAGCATTCCTGTCCTCTAAAAGATTTACAATGCAAACATCATCCAAAGAGGAAAATTACATCACCTCACTATGAAGATGAGGCTTAGCTCATCAATCACTAATTGAAGAACTTAGTTAAATATTAATATAAATGTCATATCTCTATCAGACAGGCCACAGAGCAATGGTTTTGATTTGGTCATAACTTACATCGTCAGTGAGCCTTGATGTCTGCTATCTTACCCATGCAGCAAGGGTCTTATCTAGGAAGTGAATTTCATTGGAAAGCTGGCTGTCTTGAAACAGAGAGAAGAGATGAGAAAGAAAAACTAGACTCAGAGAACCAATAACATTTTCATTTGTGAACAGTTCAGATTAACTCATAAACAACAGAAACATTTTCATGATCGGGCAACAGGACCCTATCTGCTGGCCATATTTCTTATCCTTTGGAGGAAACCAGTCCAACCAATGTGACCTCTTGCAATAATAGCAGTATGAAGATTCCAGCCAGTTCTAGGGCTCAGTTCTTGTCACAGTATAGCCACCTAGACTGCCAGACATTAGGGAGTCATCAAGGAAATTTATTAATAACACTTCCTTCCTTTTTCTGCTTTAGACCTTTGATATTTGTTGATATTTATTGAAATAGAAATAGCCACAAAGTGATAAAGTATGAGAAACCCTCCCTACTGCCAAGTACACACTTAAGGGAGGAAATAATAACTGCTGTTTCTCCTGTGTAGACCTGAAATCAGGAGACAATTTTTCCCATGCTTTTCTCTCACTCCTCATTATCTTCTCTCTGACCAGAATAGCCCTTGGAAGGCATAAAGGGCCAAGCCCCTCCAAAACAACATCATGTGTGATTCAAGAGCTTCCAGAAATTAAGTCCATTAAGGCATCTATTTTTGTATCATACTTATGCGATCCACAGCCATTGCTGCTCAACTTGCTTGTCACTTAATTTGGTGTATCATTCCAGACTTCAGGGATTTGGCTTCAACCTCCTGATGTTAAAGTCTTTTAGTAATATGTCTATCTTCCCTATTCAATTACAGCTGGCTAAAAATATTGATCTATTGCTGCTATGTTGCTATTATTTTATTCTAAATGCTCATATGTTAACTCAAATTAATCATCACAGGAAATCTTTGTAATAATAATATAACTATCTGATCTTACAGATGAGGAAACTGAGGCAGAGTAGGTTAGTAACTTGCCCAAGATTTCTCAGCCAGTAAGTGGCCAAGCCAGGTTTCAAATCCAGTATTCTGGGCACAAAATCACAGCTCTGAACCTATACATACGGCTTTTGGAGGACTGAGCCTATATTTCCCCGATCTCTGTATTAGTAGGCCCTAGTATGAAGCCTGGATTATCATAATTTTGAGTAAATGTTCAGAGATTTGGGGATGACATTGAAGGCAGAGTCCCTGTGCAGCTCTCATCATGTGGAGGTGGATCATGATGTGTGTATCCTTGAAGCTAAGGTCTATGTCCTCCAGCAGGCTGACCTGTCATTGTCCCTATCATCCAGCCTGAGCTCCTCTTTCTCACTGGTCTAGTTCTTCCTAAGATTATCAATGAAGCCTGGGTGACAGCAAGACTGCCATCATACCTCTGCCTTCTAATCTGTTGCTTCCTCTAACACTAGTTCATTTCTTCCAGTCCCTTTCTCTGCTTCCAAAAGGAATGTGAAACCTTTATATACTAAACAATGAAAAAAATAAAAACATGACCAGCTATCCATTCTGCACTATATGGCAAAGGGGACTTATTTAGAAAAGTCTGCCTTGTGTAAGTTGGTTACTTTTTCCCAGTCATAATCTACAGGAATGTTGCTAGTTAAAGAAGACAATATGATCATATCACAATCCTATCCTTGAATATAACTCCCCTTCAGTGGATGCTGGTTTCTTTAGCTTTGTAATATCCTTACCTCATCTATGCAACTAAAACATTTCCTATTCTTCTTGGTATTCGTACTTTGGAAGCTAATAGAAGCAGAAGTATTAGGCACATGGCTTCTATGTGCTCCTGGAATGTGACTGAGTGCTAACAGTTTCAACATTGTGAAGGCAATGATCCACATCCTGGAGTGGATATTTAGATTGCCTAGAATTAAGCACTTCCCTAGATATCAAGCACTTTCTTCTAATTAGGAGAATCTTATGGAATGAAGATGTGGGCATAACTGAGCCTTGGACTTCATCAGTGGTTCATTGGTGCTGATGATACAATAATGAATGGAACAAGTCCCTGGCTTCAAGGAGTTCATAATCCATCAGAGAATATAGACTATTTCTCAAAGTATTACCCATTATAATAGAGGTCTGCACATGTTACATGAATACATACATGCAGAATGGGCTATGTAAGTTTCAGGGCTAAGTGCAAATGAAAATGTGCTGCCTTTGTTCATGCATTCTTAATAATTTCAAAATGCATTAAACCAAATGCAGTTCCCTTGGGCCATGAAGCTGGTCTTGCACCCATGGAAGAGGTAATGGGATTGAGGTATAGAGCCCTGAGAGGACTCAAAAGGGAGTGACAGCAGAGCTGGTTCTAAGTAGAATGACTAGAAATTTGGCATGTAGAGGAGGATAGAAGCACATTATGGGCAAGAAAAGAGACAAATATACAAAGGCAGGCTGTCTGAGAGCAGGTTGTCCAATCTATTTGCAGGATGACAAGCTATAAGGCCAGACCAAGTCTTGGACTGAGGATGCCAGGAGACATATCTGTGAAGGGAAGTTGCAACCAGAGTGTCAGGAGATTCCTGGAATGACCTGGGAAGAAGCAGACAAATCACTATGTAATTGTAGTTTCACTGCTTACTGCCTGCAAGCACTTGGGTTAATGACAACATCCTGAGCTTAAGTTTTTTTATCTGAAAATTAGAGAGCTCTAGTCTGGCTCAGTCATTAATTAGCTGTGAGACCTCAAATAAATCACTTCGCCTCTCTGAAACTCAACATCTCCATGTATAAAATGAAAATCTGGGGCTACATGAGTGTTTTTCAAACTGAGCTCTGAGGAGTACCTCAGGGAACATGGGGAAGGTGGATGAGGTGGAGGGGAAAGCTTTAGCCACCACACACTTGAACTGGAGAGCTTCATTTTTATCAGCATTATATATAAATACATATTCATCTAAATATGTCCATATATGTGCGTATACACAGAGGCATAAATGTATCTATATGTATCATATATAACATGTCGTATGTTGCATACTATTATATGTATTTTTGTATATTCTGTTATGTCATTTAACAGAAATGATGTTATATATTATATGGAAATAAACATAACATTGTAAAAAAAAACATTATAACTGTTATATATATTTTATTTATTCACCGAAGTGCCTCAATGTTCACATCTGAAAATTAGGGATATTTAATAGTATCTCACTTGTAGGTTAGTATGAAGATTAAATGTCTAAAATATATGTAATGTACCTAAAAATGTATCAGGCACAGAGTAAGTATTGCTAAATTTTAGCTCTTATTCTTTAATTAGCCAGAATCTAAGCTTAAGATATCAGGAATATGTGAGTCTTTTGTTCACTAATGTCTTCCTAGCACCTTGGACAGTGTTGGTACTTAGTGGATGCTCACTGTATATGTATATGAATGGACAGGTTTTCTGACACACTTATTTCTAGGCTAATGTTGGAATTTGTGCTTAGTGCTTTATTAGGATTACAGATAAGATTTCGTTTGAAGAAATAGCTCCCTTTCTGCTAACAGTTTGAAATTTGCAGGAGTGATTCATCCCAAATGCTTGCCAAAGTTGTAAATTGTCAGATTTTTCTAATATGTGAGGCAACAGGTAGAGAGATAGAGGAAATGAGAGTTCTCAGCCAGTAGCAGGGACCCACCTGGCTAAGACTCTAGGAAACTAGAAACAGAAAGCAGAAATGATTCCATTCTACAAAAATGATTTTTCCCTAATGGACTATGTTATCTCTATTTCTTCTGTGTCACCAAAGGAAGGAAAAAGAGATGGGCCCTGTCTTCAAAGAATTTCTCATCAATTGGAAAAGACAGGATCAAGACACACTCATAAAATAGCAGTAAGACTTTCCCTCCACCCACTACTATCTCAAGCCAAGATATTCCCAAAGGAACAATGGGAAAGCATTGGACTTGCTCTGGGAAGGTTTACAAAACATGAGTTTACAACAGAGAAGGGAGAAGAAACTCTGAGTAGCTCAAAATTGTCATGGAACAACTGATTATGTAGCAAGACTTGCTTGCTTGCAGCCAAGGACATAAACAGGTGCTCGTGAGAGGCATGTCAGTTAGCTGAGATCAGCACTGCCGCAGTGGTGAACCAGCTAGCAAATGTACCCACGGACACTTCCTGTTACTCAGGCAGCTGAGTATGTTCACAGCAATATCATTTCTTTAAACCCACAAGGCCTAACTACACAAATATATCCATTTGTCAATATCTTTGCTAGAGCAATCATATAAACGTACAAGAGCAAGGAAAAGTAAAACCAGACTCCCAGGGCAACCATAATTCACCCACATTGCTCATCCATGTTCATTTGGTTTCTAAGTGGATTGCTTATTTTATGGCATGTGCGGTATGTATGAGTTTTCTTAGAATTAGTTTAAATTGCCCTTAATCAGAAATATGTCACACAACAGTCTTTTTCTCCAAATGAGTATTTTACTCAGTGGCACACAGACTGTGCCATTAAGCCTAAAATTAAAGAACATGAAACAATTAACATTTTTCATTCCTACTGGTTCTATTTTGCTGTGCCTACATTTGAGGGAGAGGGAATACTTAGGTCCTCAGAGAACCATGAGTAATGTTATCATTCAAACAATTTGGAATTCTTATCTTCTTTAAACCATGTAATTGTGTACTAAACAAGGTGGGAGAAAATGCCTTTTCACTCCCATTTTTGCCAATGCGGAGACTGATGAACATGAGATAGCAGAGATTTATGTCTTTTGGGCTGGCAGTCATTTCATATTTATTTGGACTATGCGATTGAAATCAAATCGGAAGCTCCCTACCCAGGAGTGTGTGATTTGTTATCTAAATAACTGTGTGTGAGCAAATCAGATGTGGATAAGATATTTCCATTATTATCGTGTGTGTTAGCTCTGATTCATGAGGCCCCCACTTCATCTATACTAGCTTTATCAATGCCGGTTCTTTCTGTTTTTATGTATTTGCTATGCTTGGATAGGAGATTCTGTTCTTGTTAACTTTTCAACTGGTAATCACAAAGGAAATATTTAATAAAAAGAACTGAGGAAATACATTTTGTGTATGGTCTTGGTTAATAGACAAACCCATTGCTTGATAAGGAATTAAGGGGGAAATGTACAAAGAATTCATAGAAGCAGGAGTTTGCTTTGTTCACAGTATATAAGCCTCAAATTCCAAAATGCCAGATTGGAGACTATTTATATTTCCTTTCTTCTTTCTAGGGCTTCTTGTCTACTTTTTTCCTAACAATCTTACCTTTAGTTTGCAAGGAGAAAAAAAAAACATATCATGCAAACCTATTTTTGCCATACAATTTCACAAACTATTTGACCTTAACTTTGCAAGCAGAAGTGTGTATCTCTACCAATATTTATGCTATCAGTCAAGATTCTTGTTTGTAAACCTACAACTGACTTAAGTATTTTAAACAAAGGAAAAAAATTACAGAAAGAACCCAACATATGCATCAAGGATATTTTAATAGGAACTGTCTGTCAAGAACAGCCCAGCACTGTTGCAGAGACCCAGTACTGCTCGTCATTCACACAGCTACTACAAATAAATCCTATCTTTCCTTTTGTTAAGGAATTCAAAGTCCCAAGTCCAAGCCAGAGACCAGGTCTTCTGGCTGCTTGTGCCCTGCTATGAAACCACAGGGAGAAGGAAACTTTTGTTTATGTCCTATAATGAAAGGAAAGACACTATGTCTCTCATGAATGTATCACTGGGTGCTATCTCCCAAACAGGAATAGGAATTATATATTGGAGTCCCTCCAAATAATAAAGGTTTGTTATTCCTTCTTTATTGTTGATTTTATTTAAAATTATAGGTTATAAGCATGTTGATACTTTTTAAAACCTGACATTGAAATTTCTTTGTTCTTGGTATATTGCTATGTAACATATAGGCAAACATGTTACATGTTACAATAAACCTTTTGAGATTCATTTTATATTTAGAGACAAGATAAAATTAGAGAAGTTCTCATCTTTAACTAGAATGTCAGGATTATTTCTCAGATATATAACTACTTTAAATGTCTTACTTCTCTTTTTAATTCCAAGCTCCATGAGTATCAGGGTTGTTTCAAAATTGACTATGGTCTGAATACACAAGAAATGTACTGTGGGTGGCTTTAGCACCCTTCTCCCTTGCACATTCTAACATAGAGACTGGAAATACACATACCATGTTACACAGCTTTTTTTTTTTTTTTTTTTTTTTTTTGCAGAGTAGAGTTTGTATGTAATCCACTTCCAGACTATGATATATCTGCAGAGTTGAACCAAAGACACTTTTAGGAAAGTTACTGTTTACTGAAATTAAAGTATGGATACAGCCTAAGCAATGCTCCTCACTTCTCTCTACTTTCTGCCTTGAACATGGTCAAAGGTACCCAGAGATGAAGAGAAAAGACCAGCCTTTCTTTTAAAGTTATTTATTTTTTTATTTAAATTCAAACTATTTAACATATAATATATTATTAGCTTCAGAGGTAGAGGTCAGTGGTTCATCAGTCTTATGTAACACCCAGTGTTTATTACATTATGTGCCCTCTTTAATGCCCAGTTACCCCATCTGCCCACTCACCTCCTCTTCAGTAATACTCAGTTTGTTTCCTATGATGAAGAGTCTTTTATGGTTTGTCTCCCTCTCTGATTTCATCATGTTTTATTTTTTCTTCTCTTCCCCTATGATCCTCTGTTTTGTTTTTTAAATTCCACATGTGAAGGAGATCATATGATAGTTGTCTTTCTCTAATTGACTTACTTCGCTTAGCATATCTTCTAGATCTTCTAATTCCATCCATGTCATTTGGCAATATTTCATTTTTCATGACTGAATAAGTAGTCCATTGTGTGTGCGGATATATATATATATATATATATATATATATATATATATACCACATCTTCTTTATTCGTTTATCTATCAATGGATAGCTGGGCTCTTTCCATAATTTGGCTATTGTGGATATTGTTGCTACAAACATTGGAGTCTAGGTGCCCCTTAAGATCACTATATTTATATTTTGAGGGTAAATACCCAGTAGTGCAATTGCTAGGTCACAGGGAAGTTCTATTTTCAACTTTTTGAGGAACCTCCATACTGTTTTCTGGAGTGGCTGCACCAGCTTGCATTCCCACCAATAGTGCAAGAGGGATCCCTTTTCTCTGCATCCTCCACCAGCCTTTAGGGAAAACCAAAGAACCGAGAGATGGGAGTGCTGTTACCTGCTTCCAGACTCAAGACTTCTTGCTAAAGAGTGAAATTAACCCCTTCTTTCCTTTGGGTCCAATGTAAGTCAAGTCTGAGGGGCTCACAGTTGAAAGAGCATTCCTGAGGGATATAGTATTTTTTAACAATTCACGTCCACTCACGAAAACATCCATTAGACACTTCAAATAACCTACTCCTATCATTTATTGGTGTTGAATTTGGGCTGGCACTGTGGAAGTGAGGTATAATCCAGACTCTCAAGGAGAAAGATAGTATACACAATGAAATGCATAACTAATATAATGTGGTAAATGCTAAACAGAAGAATGTTCCCTGAGCCAGGTTAGGACATAATTAATTTCAATATTAGGACTAGATTCAGTATAATGAAATAATTTGGAAAAAGATCAGTTGTGTCCCATTGAATAATATGACAGGAATACTTAGGGCTTTATAATAAATATTATTATAGAAAATTACTACTTCTAATGAATACTAGAATAGCATCTATTATATGGGATCTTTCACATAGTAATCTCATTTTATATTGGAAAAACTGGTGTTAAGTGGAACACATATGTAGCTGATGGAAATTGAATTACAAAAAGTCTAAATCAGTTTTTCTCAGCCTCATTATTATTAACATTTTAGACTAGCCAATTTTTAAAAAGATTTTATTGTAGTCAGCACACTTAACATGAGATTTACTTTTTCACAGACTTTTCAATATACAATACAGTGTTGTTAATTATAGGCAAATAGATCTGTTGTACAACAGATTTCTAGAACTTATTCATCCTGCATAATTGGAATTTTATACATGTTGATTAGCAACTCTCCATTTCCTCTCCTCCCAGCACCTGATAATCACCATTCTAGTCTTTGCTTCTGTGAGTTTAACTATTTTTGATACTCATAAATGGAATCATGCAGTATGTATCTTTCTTTGGCTGGTTTATTTTACTTACCATAATGTCTTCAAGGTTCATCTATGTTGTCATATATTAAGGGATTTCCTAATTTTTTAAGACTGAATAATATTGTATGTAAATACCATATTTTAAAATTCAGTAATCCATCAATGGATATATAAATTGTATTCATATCATGGCTATAGTGAATAGTGCTTCGAAGAATATGGGAGTGCATGTATCACTTTAAGATCCTAATTCAGGATAAGACTTCATTGTGTGGAGATAACCTGTGCCCTGTATGATGTCTAGCAGCATTTTTGGCCTCCATCCACCTATAGTGCCACTTGCATATACCTTACTTATAGTACCAGCCCTCTTCCAGTTGTCAAAACCAAAAATGTCTCCAGATATAGCCAAATATTCCCTGGGTTATAGAAAAGAATTATCACCTCCGAATGAGAACCCCACCAGTTTAGACGGCTTGAAAAGAAAGTGTGACCAAATCAAAACTAAGATCTCTTGAGGAACCTCCACATTGTTTTCCAGAGTGGCTGCACCAGTTTGCAATCCCAACAGTGCAAGAGGGTTCCCTTTTCTCCATATCCTTGCACTTGATGGGATGAGCACCAGGTATTATACTATATGTTGGCAAATGGAATTTAAATTTTAAAAATATAAAACAAAAACAAAAAATTTTTTTATTTTAAAAACCTAAGACTTACATCACTTGATACCCCATTCTGTATTCTCATCCTTGGAGAACTGGAACTCACGGAATAAGATTGCCCAATCTCTACAACCACTTTCATTCACAGATAAGACTTCCCAGTGGTAACTCAAAGCATATCTTCTAGATGTAAAATCAAATCATCAAGCATAAATAACAAACCAATACATCAAAAGGATTGTATGAGGAGCTCTAAGGACAACTGTAGTATGTGCCACCTATTTAGTGTTCCTATTTCTCATATTTCTCATAACCTCTGAAATGGGGCCACCTACCCCAGGTTTTGAGGCCAGGCTTATTCTCAACAGGAGAAATTTAAACAATTGGACATCAATAGAGTGCAATCACAAGATTCATTTAGCCTCTTCTGAGCTTGTACTGTAGTTCATGGAAACCTTTTTGGTAAAGGGCCAGATAGTAAATATTTGAGGTTTAGTGGTCTCTCTCACAACTGCTAAACTCTGCCTTTGTAGCTGGAAATCAACCATTGAAAATACATATATGAATGAATGTAGCTCTGTTCCAACAAAACTTTATTTACAGAAACAGGATTGTAGTTGGCCCTTGGGCCATAGTTTGCAACTTCTTCAGTGAACTGCATTATTTATTTCTGTGTCAAATCTTTCTTCTACCCATATAATATTTACTTTTCTATAACTTAAACTAATTTCTGTCTCAGACCTACATTCTGGTGGGTGGTAAAAACTAAATCTCAGCCAACTTAGATTCATCTCAGCCTTTTCATAATAAATTCGGGATTATCTTATTTATTTTAGGACTTTCTTCATCAACTCAAGCTGTTTTCTTCCCTTCCCGGGTTGTGGCTCTCTTTTAGAAGGCTCCTGTAGAGCATACATCAGGGGAGGGAGTATAGTCACCTGTCTTCCTGTGACCAACTGACCTTATGATTCCTTCTGGTTTCTGTTTGCTTATCTACAATACACTCCCTGTTTTACATTATTACTTAGTAATTGTAAGGTCAACAGATCCAGAGGTGACTGCCATTATAAAGAGAGTTTGTTATATTCACAGATTCCAAGAGGAAAAGGCATGCCATGTGTCCATGGAGTGTCATATGGGGAAACACCAGGGTCATCAGGAGGCAGAGGAAGGTAGAAACCATGGGCAAGAGACTTTAGTGTGGTTTCTGTAGGAAGAAATAGTCAGGGTAGGCTAAACAGGCATAGGATCAGCTAGTTTGAATAATTTCAGTGGGTTCCAGGTTATAAGTTGGGCTGATAGCTGGCTCTGGAGTGAGTAGGGTAGATAAATAGTGGCCTGGAGTGTTAAGGATCCAATAAGGAAGGTATTTGGGAGTATAGGCTCTGGATTGGTTGGTTTGCATTTTAAAAACTGGATAGTTAGACTAGTAAGTTGTTTACGTTTACTATCTCGAGAAATTGGCTAACTCTGGGAGAGATCAATCCCTCCAGGGTCAGCATGACCCCTAATGTCAAAGCATCAGAACATAGAAAATAAAGACATAAATTATACACTTCCTTCTTCAGACTACAAGGCCTTAGATTGCTCTTTGGGCTGAATTTACATGCTTTTGGGCACGTGGTAAAAGTTCTGAGGACCCTCACACTATGCCTAAAGCACAAAAATGCCATGAACTTACTTAATACTAAACAAAAATCTCTATAGTCCTCCCAACTATTTTGCATGGCAGAGAAAATAGCCAAAGCTATCTGCCTCTTCCAAGTCTAATTAACATCAATACTCATGGATGCTACCATCAGACCTCCTAGACTTATCTAGGTTTCTAAAGTCCTGCCTCTGATCTCATCTAGAGAGAGGAGAGCAGAGGCACAGCACTTCTTCTCATGGACACCCAAGTGTAGAAAATCTTGCTTTCCCGTGGTTTAATTCTCTCATGGAGCCTGAAGAAAATTAACCTTGCTAGGGTAGGGGCAAGACGAAATGAAAAAAATTACCTCTTGTCAGGTGAGTATTCTTTCCCAGCTATTACTTAGTGCATAAACTTTGTGGCCTGTTTTCCTAAGGGCTATGAGTTTTGGAAAGCAAAACCAAGGCTTTTGAAACTCATACCTCTTTTTCTCTTATACCACTTTCTGCCACAATATTTAAAAGTTTATTTTGTTACTCAAAATTGAGCTTTGACTCCTTTTTTTTTATTCTGGTGTTTTCTTTGGTAATATTTCAGAGAAGGAGCCTGGGAAGGAGAAACACATTGATTAATATATCAAAATACTATCTTACAGCACCTGTTATACCCACTGGGTACCTGCCTTATTCTCCTTGCTCAACTTCTACCTTGAATGCTTTTCTGAAACCATGGCTCTTGTGTCCTGATTTCTTCATGCTGTTCCTGTTTGGACAACCCTTACATCCTTCCCTTTCCTGGTGAAGCTGTGCTCCAACTGATGAGTAATTTTCTCAGATACATCAACAAGAAGAGAGTCTATGCTTGAGGAGATTATGGGGAATTACAGATTCTGAAACTTTCATCCAATATAACTTATTTCCCCTTAAAAACCTGAATACAAGAAAATCTGGATGAAGGGGAGAATTTTAATATGCCAATTCTCTACCTTGCACACACTGAAGGTCTTCAAATGTAAAAATTTGAAAATAGACAAGAAACTTGACTAACCAAGCTTGTGTCTTTGGGTGCAGACAAGTGTGATTTAACTGTAGATTCTCTTCTTTGTGTACAAAAAAGACTGGCTGCATTTCCATGTATTTTTACTTCCTTTATTTGTTTACTAAATATTTGTTGAGCACTTACTATGTGCCAGAAACTAATCTAGCCACTGAGGATACATTAGTGAACAAGAGATAAAATCAGCTGCCTTCATGGAATATATATTCCAATGGCAGGAATTAAGTGTTTAATTGCTAACATCTACATAGGACTTATTATGTGCCAGACATTGATTTACTCTCCACAGTAGCATGATGAGACTGCTACTGTTATTTACCACCCCCATCTTCCAGGTAATTTTTAGTAGTTTGTCAACAATTTTAGAGCTAGTAAGAGGCTCTAAAAGAAGTAAGAAGTTGAATCTAGGCAGACTAGCTGCAGAGTTCATGTTCTCAATCTCTCCAGTTGACTGTCTCTAACTTATAAGTAAATTATAGAGGATGTTAGAAGTCAATGATTTCTTTGGGAAAAAAAAATTAAGTGTAAAAAAGGAGTAGAGCATACAAGGAGAAATCAGAATCTTAAAAAGGGTAGTTAGTAAAGGCTCAACTAGGATGTGTGATTTGAGTGAGAACTTGAAGGATCTTGAGGAATCAAGAGAAATAAATACTTATGGTAAAGATGTTCAGACAGAGGGAAGGAACTCCAAAATCCTTGCAGCAGAGCCATGTCTGGCCTTCATGGGTGCAATTTTGCTTCCACTTTATAAATAAAGCACATCACATCTGTTTATCATAAAACACCCATCTTTGAGTTCTACTACCATTGTGGCAAAATATAAAGCTTTCAAAAATGATCTATCATAATTCTTTCTAATAATTTCAAAGCAAAATTTTTGTAACTTTTTCTTCCACAATTAAAAACAGAAATAAATGGATGGATGTGGGGCACTTGGGTGGCTCAGTTGTTGAACGTCTGCCTTCGGTTCAAGACATGATCCTGGGGTTCTGGCATTTAGTCCCATTTCAGGCTCCCAACAGGGAGCTGCTTCTGCCTCTGCCTATGTCTCTGCCTCTCTCTCTCTCTCTCTCTTTTTCTCTCTCTGTCTCTCATGAATAAATAAATAAAATCTTTTCTTTTTAAAAAAAGAAAAGAAACTTATGGATGAGACAAGAGTTAAAAAAGAGAAATAAATAGAAAGATGTATTATCATCATTCCTTGATATGTTCAATGATGCATTATAAGGGGTTAATAAAATGTGAGGCAAACAAAAATAAGAACAAGCTCTGATTTGATTTTAATATGCATTTCTTTTTAAATTAAAATGATCATACTTATTAATTGGGAAAAAAATCTAAACATCATGAATACTTGCCTTGTTAATATAGGTATGGGCCTAGTGGTAAACCTCAAAGTATCTTATCTGCCCCAGAAGAGAAAGAATTTACAGAGCTGGTCGTGGTTAAAGCTAAGCTTATGGTTGCTATTGCATGTACTTAGCCCTAAACTTCTCCAAAGTCTTTATCAACCAGTTGGTATTGTTCCTGATTTACAGGAATTAAACAGCTTGCAACAGAGGCTGCCCAGCCAGACCCTGGCAGGACTGATGTGGAGCTCACGAATGCCTGGCTGTTTTGCTTTGCTCTGTCACAGATGGCTTATTTCTAAGGACAAAGTTCTTTATTTTCTTTCAAGTTTTCTTCCAGTTGTATAAAGAATGGAGGTCCTGGCAGCTTGATATTCACTTTCCTCAGTCCCAGAAGACATTAATCAAGGTCTAATGAGAAGAGATCTTAGGCTCAGAATCAAGAGAATGGGACACATATCCCAGCATTTTCATTATCTAGTGGAGCAATTTATAAAAATGGATTTTTGATCCTTTTCAGTATCCTCATTTGAAAGTGAAGGCAAAAATTACTTCTCTTCTCATTTTCATAGAATGTTGTAAGAAAAAGTGAGAAAATAGGTTGAAGTACACTAAAAATTAAAATCTTTAGCAATAAAAGTGGTTGTGTATTATCCTGTCTTATTTTCCTTACCTTTTTATTCGTTAATAATTCTTGAGATTTTCACAACCTGTTTATTCTCTTATCTAACTTTTTAATCTTTCCGGCTTCTTCTGCCTCCTTTCACTGATTTAATACTTAAGTTATTTTTCCTCAAACAGACTTATTTCTAAATTAATTCTTTTGAGTCAATTCACTTACCTAACAACCTCAGTACTACAGTTTTGCAGATTATTTTCTTCTGCTATGCCCTCGTGTCTGAATTTTAATTTGTATATATTCTTATGTGACATTGGCTAGCATTCGCTCTAATATAATATAAGGACCCCAGCAGTCAACTGGATTTCATCCAAATCTCTGACTGCACTGGTTTGGCGGCTCTGCTCCCATCTGCCCAGACTGAAAGGATCAAATGCAAAGGACTGGTTCTCCTGAACAGAAGGAATGCTTGCACATTTGGGTAGAAGTATGGAAATTCATGCTGAGTAAGATTTAGGGAAGCCTAAAAAAGAGGTAGTAACTGAGGAGACCCAAGAAAACGATGCTATTCTGAATTAGATGGAAAGTCACCACAAACTCTTTAAGGAGACTGAAGAATCTATTTCTCCTTTTTTCCCTATTTCATCCATTTTTCTACGTAATGTTTAATGAGCTGTCTTAGAAATATAACCTAGTCTCAAACACTAATATAATGATAGAAGAATTTATCCTCTGATGAATTATCCAATGTCTTTGGTGCCAAGCTGTGTGAATTCGTCTTTCTCCTCATTCTCCCCCATGTGTCCACTGTTTCCCTGTCTGTATTCAGTTCACTGTTTTCCCCAAACCTATACTCTTCTTACTTTTTTTTTCTTTTGCTAAAGATAACTTGGTCTGCTTAGTCTCTTAACCTCTCCTAAGCTATGCTCCTCTTGAAGTCAGGGGTCATGTTGTTCATACAGTATTTCCATTCCCAGCTCCATATTCTACTGCAAATCCTCAAGAAGTTGATAGATTAATTTCCCAGCCCTCACATAATCCTGTGTGGACTCACCCTGCCCTCACTAAAGTAACATCAAATACCAGCGAAACAGTTGTGAGATCCATATTACTTCTACTTCTGATCTTAGTGCAGTGGCTTCAAGCTATGTACCATGAAGCCCAAAGGGCCTTTGGATTCTGGAGAAAAGAAAATGAAAACCAGTGTTCTAGTGAGAAATTGCAACCATGTCTAGGCACAGATTGGGATCTCCAAAAGCAGATGCTGACATGGAGTTTGAAGTGTAAGGTGTTTATTAGAGATCAACACTTGTGAAAGTTTGGAGGAAGCACAATTGGGCAGAGGGACATGTCAAACTGTCATGCAGCTTAAAAAAGCCTTAGCCAACCCAAGCCAGGAAGGGGGCAGGGATTGTCTGGAACAGATATTGCTTGTCATAGATGTCCCTATGCGTTTTGGACCAAAATAGCTGAATCTTTATACTTTCTCTTTCCTCAACACACACACACACACACACACACACACACACACACACACACACAGCTTCCAGTAACCAAATGTAGGCTCTGACTTTAGGTGGGGAGGATGTTTGGAGCTGAGATCCACCCTGTAGGAGCTGACACCTGGAGGCTGCTGGCTGACCACATTCCCCACAGCTGAGCAACCAGTCTCACCTTGAAAGGAAATCTATGTGGCATGTCTCTTCACCTACCACTTGAATTGTCAGAATTATATTTGTACACATGGATTAAAAAGTGGATATGTGCTTAGTTAGCCTTGAGTTTAGTTCTGCAAGGCATGTCATTGAGCAATCTTGAGTCTACTATGAAAGTAAACTATAAAACATCTCTGTAGTTATTTCTTTCAGAGTTCATGCTTCCTCCTCTGTCCGTATTTCAGCCATCTCTTCCTTGGAGTGTATTATAAACAACTCTTAAAATTCAAACTCTTCTTTTATCAATTGTCCATATCAATTAGTTGATCTGTTGCAACCACAGTTGAAAAAGCTGACATTATTTGGGGTAGTACAATTACTACTAGCCAAGTAACTTCTATGCTTAGTGCCATTGTCATCATGTATCAGATACAAACAAAGGAGCAAGGGTCATATGCTAGCCCGAAATAGACATCAAAGAGCATCTGCTGTTAGTTGCTGCATTCACAAAAAATGAATGGGAACTGTAAAAATTAATCAGAGCCTTTTTGATCACTGACACATTTTAAGATAAAGCAGTTATAAACGATCACAATATGGTTTCCTATTCTCTTTTATTCTCTCTCTTCTGATCCTGTGTCCCCTCTCCATGCTACCATGTCTTCCTCCTCTTGACACTTCTGATTTTTGCAAACATAGTCCCTTTGGGGGAAGAAAAGGGGGGAAAGAGAATTAGCTAGAATTGGTTATATGAACTGCAAAGAAGTTCACCACTCTGAAGCAGTTGCATCTGTGAAAATCTAAAGCTTTTCCCAGTGGGCCATGATAATTGTGTGGTTTTCTGGGAAGGCCTGACCAAAGCTTCAGTGTTGTCTGAGGGCTCTTGCCCCCTGGGGATTCACATATGTACAGATATACTTCATTATGCTTGAACAGGAATTTCACCATTAGTGATTAAAACTCAGTTTAAATGGTTTGCCATAGGGTCGCCTGGATGGTGCAATTGGCTAAGCACCCTACTCTTGATTTTGCCTTACGTTATGATCTCAGAGCTGTGACATAGAACCCTGTATACGGTCCTTACTCAGTGGGGAGACTGTTTAAGGATTCTCTTTCTCCCTTTTCCTCTGCCTCTCCCTCTTCCTTCTCTCAAATAAATAAAGAAAGAAAGAAGAAGAAGTTTGCCAGGGCACCTAAGCAATGAGAAGTCTTCAAGAGTTTCTTTTATTCTATCTTTTTTTCAAACTGGGTAAGTTATCACATAGTTGGGCTTCCAAGAATCACAATGAAAGGGTTCAAATGTCATCTATTAATTAGTGTTTGTTTTAGTAATAGGCTGCCAAAATTTGATAGAAGATGAGAACAGTACTTGGTGAGAGATGGCATCTATGGCAATGTGTATTATTCTAAGTTAGAATTTTGGGGAATAGTTTTGATTCAGGCTAGGTTCAATAACTGAAATCACCACCATAGCCTGTTACTTAAAGGTATGATCCATGTATCTGCATCTCTGCTATGAAGGTTCAAATTTATTGCATATGTTTGCATGTGTTTGCACATGCATGTGCTTTAGGGCATGGAGAAGAGCAGTATCATACTTTACTTGACATAGCAACTACTAAGTGCCCTCAGAATAAATACTATACTAGTTGGCAAATTTTCTCCCCAGGCATTTGTGCATAGTTAAGCTCATAGAATGTGTCTTAAAATGTTAATTTTTACTGAGCATTTATTGTACATAAGTCTTAGCACTGAAAGTTCTATAAGTGCACATGAATTATTTAATTAAATCCTTACCAAATCCTACTATCAGGCGCATTGTTATCTCCATTTTTACACATGAGGAAATTAATACTTAGAAACTTTAAGCAACTTGCCTAGGGTCACTCAACTAGTAAGTGGCAGTGTCAGGGCTAAAATCAACTCTTCATGGCTCTAGGACCAATGGTCAACCAGCTGGTAAATGGCACACTTGGGATTTAAACCCAGGGCTTTCACCTCCAACACTTATGCTTCAAAAAAAAAAAAAACAAAAACAAAAAAACCACCAGATTTTATTTATTTATTCATGAGAGACACAGAAAGAGGCAGAAACATAGGCAGGGGGAGAAGCAGGCTGCCTGTAGTGAGCCTGATGTGGGACTCGATCCCAGGACCACTGAGCCGAAGGCAGATGCTCAACCACTAAGCAACCCAGGTGCTCCAAAGAGTAATCTTTTAAGCAACTTATACAGCCTTGGTGTTTAGAAAGCACACTAATAAATACTGTATCTGAAGAAGATAGGTAGAAGCTGAAGCTAAGACCAAATACATACCTACAAACTGAAACAAAATAAATAAAACACAAATTAGTTAAATGTCCTCTGCTTAATTCATGATTGATTGACAGGCAAGGAAATATCTTGTCTTGGAGGTTTCCTTTCCACCTTAGTTCAGTGGGACCCATGCTCCAGTCCTCAGACCTCTCCAGAAAATGCACTTGTGCTTTGTTGCCACAATAACTGGGACACTAGTAGGTTCCCCCTACTCCTTCACACTCTCATGTGCTGATCTATCATGTGCTCCAAAGTCAGCCAAGGGGAGGAGAAAACAGGAGCAGGCCTTCATCTCCCCATCTTTTCCAGGGGCTGCTGCTTTCTTTCTTTCCTCAAGAGGAACAACAGTAAAAACAAAACAAATCCAAAGACCACTTCTGAAAATCCCCAGGAAATTCCTTTTCCAGAGTTCTCACTCACTAATTTGGCTAACATTCCTACTCGTACAGACCCAATGAATCCTCCATAATTGCTGTGAGCCACAGGGGGAAAAGGCTAGGAGGAAATCTCTTCTACAACAGCAAACAGCAAGAGTAAAAGAGGCAAGGGATTTTGCAGAATGTTAGCTTGCTAGAATTAAGAACAAAGCCTTTCTTGCCAAACCTATCCTAGTCTGGCCATCATGAAATGGTATATGTTGCCATTTACAGCAATTTTATAATCAACAGCTTCTTATAATTCTTAAGATCTCATATTTTTCTCTGTCCTTGTCTGTATTCCCGTGTGTGTTGTATGTGTATAGTGGGTTAAGGAGTGAGAGGCTGTAGGACAGCCACAGATGAGAACAAAATAGTTGTTGTTACTGTTACTTTTCCTCAAGATGACCCCTTCCCTCCAGAAGAACAATATGTTGTGATCTTTGGCTGCCCAGGCTTTACATCATCCATATTACCCTGCGGTGGCAACAGATTGATGTGTATTTCTGCTGCCCCCAGAGAATTACCCTCTAATCCTTCCTTTGCTGCTCCAGCACAATTGCTCAGAAGAGCAGAGAGAGTGCATACAATTGATTCCAATATATCTTTCAGTTAAGCTACAGTCTAGGACATCAGGAAGAAGAAAAAGAAAGAAAAAAAAAAAGAAAAAAGAAAGAAAGAAAGAAAAAAAGGAAGAGAAATCCCCAAAACTTTGAATCATGAAATGCTTGTCCATTCTAGATCAAAGAAAAAATCATACAATTTGGTTTGATTCTTTGACCTCTAGTATAGTTTCCCACTTTTCAGCAGCGAAAGATTAATGCTTGCTTGTGAACATTCTGTAATGAGGTAATAGTGGAGGTGATGGTATGCATTTTTAAATTACATTTTGTGGAAGACCAGCTTCTACCTACCACTATCTTTGGATTCTGGCATTAACTTTTCTTAATGGGCATCAAGGAAATGGGGCTTTGTCTAATTAACTTTAACTGGATTGGGGAAATTTAACCTTAGTTCATATGTCCTCAAATATATAATTAAGAATAAGCAAGAGGTTAAGTAGAAGAAATATTTAGTAACTCAAATAATTTTGATGTAAACTAGTAAACATCTATTGTATGGGGGACTAATCCTATTTCTTTAGGAGATCGCAGATGACAGAGACACAGATCCCACCCTCAAGCTGCTCATAATCTAGGAGAGAAGAATAAAAGTTTACACATATAACTATAATAAATACAAAGGGCTCTAAATTGGTTTGTAGAATTGACTGACTTATCTATACTTCTGTATGTGAAGGCTCTAAGCTTAAAATTTCCAAACCTCTAGCCCTACATCCATGGCTGCTGGAATCAAAAGACTCAATATTAGAAATTGAAAGGCCATTATGCCTTCAAATTATAGGAACAGGAAAGAGACAGGAAGAACACTTCAGGCAAGGAAAGCATACAGGAGTCAAAGAAATTACTAAAGTGCTCCAGATGAGCATTTAGAGGGTACACCTGGTACTTAGGTTTGTAGTTTCTTCAATAACTGAATTTTGTTAAATAAACATAACCTAAAAGGAGCAATAAAAGGTAAAAGCTTAAAAAGAAAAAGGGATAAGCTATCTCTACAAAGTAGTACTATAAAAATTCTTAGGCATTTGTCCCTCATGCTTCTCAGGAACAAGTCTTCACAGTTAGAATTTGAGTTTAACTTTCTGAATGTGAAAAGAAATTCCATATGTGTATATACTTTTTGCAGCCTGTGTGATTTAGCAAAAAACAGGCAGATCTATTGCTTTCATACTTATATTAGAAATGCCAGATGCATAATCACAATTTAGGTTTGATTTTTTTTTCAACTCAAACAATAGTGTTCCTTTAAGCAAAATTGGCTTGACTTTGTGAGTGAATGCAAAAATTTAATGTTTTGAAATCTTGCAGAATAATTTATTGGCAGCTCAAGATCTTGTTTTGCCAAGTTTTACTCCAAAATAATTTTCTTACTCACAGTTGATACGGGGAATGGCAATTCTCACTTGAATATATGGCAGTTATACAACTGAGCCAACTAACACACTGGAAGAATGAGGATGTCTTAGACTCAAGGAAGAGACCTAGTTATTTCAGTGATGGGCACTTGGGGGCCCAAAGAGGTAGGTGACTAGTCAAAATGTGCATTATCAGTTAGTGGCAAAGGCAGAACTAGTAATGTGTTCAAGTTGGCAAGCTTCCAGAAATACTCCCCTAAAAGAAAAATTAGAGAAAACTCTGGGAAGATGGTGGCTTGAGGCATCCCACAGCCTTCTATTCAGGGCTCTGACTTCAACTCAGCCACTTCTTGCAGGCCAATGGGCAGGGGTAAGTCAAGACATGTTTCCATACTTCCTCCTCTTTGGGTCAGCATTCTAGGGCTCAGTACAAAAGTCCAAGCAAGGATCATAAAGCAGTCCTTCTTGAAAAGTCCATTTTAGCTCTCTGAACTTCAGAGTCTCCCTGACCTTAGGGATTTGAAGAGAAGGTGAACAGTTAGGTTTACTCATCTCTACCTCTGAGATTTGGAGACAATAGAAGCAGAGAAGCTCTGCCTTCAAGCATGAGACAGGAGGAATGCAGTCAGCTGTATGTACAATGACCCACCAGGCAGGAGGGCTGCACCTTCCAGCACATTCAGGAGCACTCTCATATAATGTGGCCAAATGAGCAAATACAGAAATGACATTTTGTTAAAAGGGCATATAAGCCAGAAAGCAGAATAAACAAGAAAACTCAGAATAAACTGCTAAAGAAATAGAGCTGCTTCTTTTAAAACTAGATCTAAAAGGAGAGAAACTTGTAAAGAGATCTGAATATAGTATTCAGAATAATTCCTAGCACAAAAACCACATGACTTTTTAAACTTGAAAATTGAATAGATGAAGTGAAAGAGAAAGTCAGCACTATAGATGCTCAAGTTGATGCCTTAGAATATCTGGTAGAGGAATATGTTAAGTCATAGAGCGGGAGAAGAAAAAAAAACACGATAGAAATATGAGAAAAATATGTACTTTGGAAAATAAATTTATGAGAAAAAATGGAGGTGACAAATGGAAGAGACAATGATTAAATACATGATTGAAGAAAATTTCCCTGAGCTGAAGACCTGGGCCAGCATATTTAACTGCTCATCAACTTCCAGATCAGACTGCTGAGATAGTACTGCAGCTAGATGTGTCCTTATCAAATCACTGGAATCCAATGATGAAGACACATAAGTATTTAATGCATCCAGACAGACACAAGTAATATACAAAGGAAAAGGAATTAGATTGGTAGTGAATTCTTGCAATTCCAAAGCAATAAGACTGTGCAATATTATCTGCAGATGCTTTAGAATAAAGGACTGGATATGTGACAAGATATTATTCCTTAACAGCCTAGAAGTATGCTATTTGCAGAGATTACATCACCCATATACCCCACCTGAGGAAACGTTTAAGAAAAGACTGAAGCCAGAAAATGATAAATCTGAACTTCATGATAGGTGTAATGGAAGAAGAGGTAAAGTTGATGAGAAAAGAATTTGGTAATATATTTATAACTAAAAATAACTGAATAGTGATAGGTTCTCTGGGAACTTGTACACTGAGGGATAAAGAAGAGTTGTTTTTTTTTTAATTATAAAGGCACTCTGCAAGAAAAATTCTAATAATCGTGTGAAACTAAAAGTATAAAATTATTTGAGAAGGAGTTTAGATGGTAGAAAGAAGGGGAAAATAAAAACATTCCAGAAATCTCATATGGTGTGCAGATGGGGTTAGGGGAAACTAGTGAGCAAGTGAAAATATTCTAAAGTTCTCACCTTATTAGGAGGAGAAGGAGAAGCAGAGGATTGAAGAGCCTTAATTAGGGAAAGAGTTTTGATCTTGTTTTCATATAATATTAAATAAATGTGGGTATAATTATGGGCATAAGGAAAATGAAGGTGACCATTTACGAAAAATAAAATTATACTAGAAATCTTTAGGTAATAAGGGGGAAGAAGCAATTAATAAAGTTAATAACAACTTAATAGACATTAAAAAATTAAAATAAATAACGAAGTATGGAGTATTAAATAAAATCAAGTATATCATTATGCAAACATAAATGACAAATTCTCCCAATAAAGATCACAGAATATTAGATTGGAGTAAAAATAAAATTTGAACTATTTATTATTTACCAGAAACACAATTAAAGAGAATAGATAAACATGGAAATAAGGGGATAGACCTATGACTTCGCAAATATAAATAAAAACAAAACAGGAAGTGCAATATCAGGCTAAGATTAGCTTTAAAATTAAAATTCCTAGGTAGAAAAAAGAGATATTACATAATATTAAAAGGTATAATTTATGAAGCAGAAAAACAGTCCTAACTCTGTAGATATTGAAAAACAGAAGAGTTAAAGAAATAAAGCAAAAACTAATAGTGATTCAAGAGAACCCAGTAAAAAATTAGTGATGGCATATTTCAACATATTTCTTACAATCAGATCAAGTAGACAAAATATTAATAAGGACATAGAGAAATTTAATAATATATTTGATCAACTTTATTCAATTGATGTGTTGAATCTCATATTTGGGGAATAGAGAATATTTTGTTACATTTAATAGAAATTTACAAAAATCAATTACATATTTGGATACAAATAAGACTTCAATATTTGTTTTCAATTTTTTATTTAAATTCTAGTTAGTTAACATATACTGTAATATTGGTTTCAGGAGTAGAATTTAGTGATTCATTATTTACATTTAACACTCAGGTCAACCCAAGTGACCCCCCTTAATATCCATCGCCCATTTAGCCCTCCCCTCCATCAACGCTCAGTTCGTTCTCCATAGGTAAGAGTCTCTTATGATTTGTTCCCTCTCTCTGTCTCTTTTCCCCGTTTCTCTTATGTTCCTTTATTTTGTTTCATAAGGTATTTGTTTTTCTCTGACTGACTTATTTTGCCTAGCATAATACACTCTAGCTCCATCCACATGGTTGCAAATGGCAAGATTTCAGTCCTCTTGATGGCTGAGTAATATTCAGTTGTGTATATATATCACCTCTTTTTTATCCAATCATCAGTCAATGGACATTTGGGCTCTTTCCATAGTTTGGTTATTGTTGGTAATGCTGCTATAAACACTGGTGTACATGTACCCCTTTGAATCTGTATTTTTGTATCCTTTGGGTAAATACCTAGTGGTACAATTGCTGGATTATAGGGTAGTTCTATTTTCAACTTTTTGAGGAACCTCCATTACTGTTTTCCAGAGTGGCTACACCAGTTTGCATTGCCACCAACAGTGCAAGAGGGTTCCCCTTTCTCTGCATCCTCACCATCACTTATTTCGTGTGCTGCTAAAAAATCATGGAATACTTCACAAATTTGCCTGTCATCCTTGTGCAGGGGCCATGCTAATCTCTGTATCATTCCAATTTTAACATATGTACTGCCAAAGTGAGCATTCAATAAAAATTTTTTATCATAAATCCTACACTCTAAAAATCATCCAATAAAATAAGAAAAATATAATAGTAAAATACTATCTTCTTTAAAATAATTAATGACTTTCCTATATAATCTTTGTCTTAAAGGGCAAGCAAAACTAAAATTACATTTTATCTGAAAAGAATTAAAAAGAAAACACTAATACTTATTGAAAACAGTAAACACTAAAATGTATGGGAAACAGCAAAAGCAATATTCATGGCAAAAGCTATAACCTTAAATTATTTTATATTTAAAAAGAAAGAATGATGGGACGCCTGGGTGGCTCAGCGGTTGGACATCTGCCTTTGGCCCAGAGCATGAAACTGGAGTCCCAGGATCTAGTCCCACATCAGGCTTCCTGCATGGAGCCTGCTTCTCTCTCTGTGTCTCTCATGAGTAAATAAATAAAATCTTTTAAAAATAATAAAATAAAAATAAAGAATGAAATTAAGAAAAGTTAACATTCATCTCAAAAAAAATGTGAAACAACAAAACCTACCAAGACAGAGTAAGAAAAGAGAATTAACGTATACAATCTGAAAGTAATGGACTAGAAAACAAAACAAAAATAGTAGAAGAGATAAATACAAAAGCTAATCCTCTGACAAGCTGAAAAGAAGTAAACATCTCCTAATCCAAATTCAAGGGGGAAAGGGAAGAGAGAAAACAGGTGAAAAGCTGCAAGGTTATGGATGATAAAGGAGACCCAACCACATCCAGAAAAAGAATAAATTTGTAGTATATAAGAGAATACTACAGGAAACTCTATGGCAACAAAATTTAAAATATAAAGAAAATGGGTAATATGATGAACCCAGATAAATGAAGAATTAGAAAACTTGAGTAGATCAGGTAAATATAGAAGAGGCTGAAAGAGTGTAAATATTTTTTATCGAAAATAGCAACTGATAATATCATAGCTAATTCACAGGCCCGCTCATTCTCCCTCCTGTTCCTTGTTCTTTTCTTTCTTCATACCTTATACTAATATATATCAAGTGCTCAGTATATATCAAGTTACTGTTTTAGGCTGCAGTATACAATATTAAATAAAATAAGGCCCCTGTTCTTGAAGAGCGTATCTTCTACTTTACACCTTGTAGGTAAAGATGGTGGACTGTTCAATGAATTTCATGATATCATAAACTGTCAAACCTGCTACAAAGAGTATATAATAAATTCACAGACCAATCTCACTAATGGGTATAGATATAAAAATAATAAATAAGATACAATCAATGGAATGTACGAAGATGTGTGGAAAAATATACTGACTAAAAACATTTGTTCCAAGATTTTAATCATGGCCCTAAATTAGGAAATCTATCAATATAATTCACTATATCAACAAATGAAAGAAAAAAAAACATTATAAACATACAAATGGCATCTGAAAAAAAGTATCTGATAAAATTCAACAATCCCTAAACTAAAACTCTAACAAAATAGGAATAGAAGGAAAAGTATTAGCTACATAAAGTTAAGATATTGGTTCTATTATTTAATCTATTCTCAAAACACAGAGCCTTTTCCTTACATTTGAAGGAGTTCTATAGAGTTAAAAATCTTAATCCTAGTTTTTATATACTATCAGGAAAAATTATGGCCTTACCAATCACAAAGCAAATCCAGAACTTAGACCTAGTCACCACCTAAGCACCTCCACAAAATGAAAAGCCAAAAGCCCAATGAGCTTCCTGTGCAATTCCAAGACACTTGATCCTTGCACTGGATAAGTGCTTAATAAGTATTTGTTCAAGGTGAATAAGTCATTTAACCCCCACGAGCCCTAGTTTTCTCACAAAATAGAAAAGCATGCCCTCCCTATCTAATCAAATTGCTAAAACAATCTAATCAATAATATATGTGAAATTGTTTTGTGAACCAAAATGCCAAACTGTAAGTTCTTTCCATTAATACAAAAGAAAATATGCTTACATGTCAAATGAGTTACGAAGACAAATGCTAAGAGTTTTCAGATAAGTTTGAATAAGAAGGTCATTTTAGGGACAAATCCTCAAAATTTCTTGAAGAGCATCATACCAAACTATGTTTTTACCCTTACTTCCTGTGGCCATCATTATCTAATATTACAGTGGCTCTTGTTGGTGATTGTTCTTGATTATTCTTACTCTCATCTGGAATTCTACTCATTCAGTTAGCAAATATTTACCCAACACTTTCTATGTACTAGACATTGTGTTAGGCAGAAGTGATGGGGGCTAATCTCTTTCTTCAAAGAGCTTATAATATGTGGTGCACATTGCTCAAACTTTAAATATTTGTATACTAACATTATTATTTTACCATAACAATTATCTTTATTTTGTTTATTCAATATTTTTCTTTAAACGGATTCATTTTCAAATGTGCATCTTATGTTCACTTTGACTTAAGCAATAATATTACTGAAATCACTGATTTTATATGTTAGTTTTACATTTCTTTCAAATACATATTAAAGATTGCACACACGCACTTTTGAGGTTCATCTCCGCACCAGCAAAATGGTCTTCTAAACTGCAAGTAGCACACATATCTCATTTTTGGAAAGAGAAAAATGCAGACTAGTAAGTAGTAAATTAAGATGCATACACTGTACATTAAGGATAGTTTAATGTTGGGGGAAAGTTTGTGCCATAACCAAATTTTAGTGGATAAGAAGAGAGGGATGCACTTTCTTTCCTGCATCCTTTCATTTGGAAACTCACTGCTATCAAAGAATGAAGGAAGTGGTGAGCTCCCACCAAAGCACCAAAGCAAGATTTGTTGCTTCCTAGGGAAGGCAGATCTGTAGTTGCAGGACATGGGGCATCAAAACTGCTGATCAAACAGAGTGTGTTGGAAGTGTGGTGTTCAGAATTGGTGGGTGATCTTTCAGAAGAGTCTGTTTAGAGGTTTGTTGGCCTTTAGCCCAAAAGCGGGGTCTTCAGAGTCGGTGATTGGCTGTCAGAAGCAGGGGCTGTCCCTGATTGGTTGACTTTCAGGAGCAGAGTTCTGGTACAGAAGCACAAATATGCTCATTAGGCACGGGTTCCTCTCAGTGCTGGGTGTGATTTAAAAAAAAATTTTTTTAAATAATAAAAAAATATGTATTTCCCTAGGATTAGAAAGTTCTATTCCTGCAACTAAAAAAAGGAGATAAACAGAAAAATGATTCCCAAAGTGAATGAAGAATTGATCTAACCAAATAGCTTCAAAACTGTACCTATTGAACAATTATTTTAATTTATGTATTTATAAAATAGTAAAATCTGTTAGAGCATGGATGTCAATTTATTCAAAACTATAACAAAGCTTAGGAGGAAAATCACCTGGTGGACAGTAGATAAATATATTCTGCTACCTGTTCTGGAACCCAGCATACAGAGTTTCCATTTGAGAATTAACTTCTGTTGGAGCATGGTCTTGTGATTTTACCTGATGTCTTATTACTTATGGGCAGTCTTAGTTTTAGCCACCCATAGGAGGTGAGTGCCTGTTTTGAAGGTGCTCCTCAGAATTCCCAAACTGAATTTTACATATGCCACATAGTCTTTAAATTTTGTTATCCAAAATTTCCCCCTCTAAATTTAGAGAAATGCTGGGTATTCCTTAATTTTCATGACATAGTAACAAATATATGTATGTATAGTGCACATGTGGACTCAGGAATCCTTGGGTATAGAGATGGCTTATTTGCTCATGGAAAGCATATTTTTACTAATATCTCAATTACAGAAATTATTCTGTTTGGCCTCCTTCCCTTCTCCCTCCCTACCTTTGAATTCCATAGATTAGATTCAAAAAACAGATACATGTTTTTTTTAAAAAAATGTGCACTATGATTTTATGTATATATATATATATATATATATGCACATACATACACACACACATAAATGCATTTCCACAGACTTTTGTGCTTGTGTGTGTACTTCTACTAACTCTCCTAAACACTGGGTAATTCTCTCCTTTTAAATATATTTGAAACTGGTTTGTAAAGATGTTCCAGAATTTAGTTTCATAGGACAAGAATCACAATTAATTATAGACATAAAAACAAATATGTAAGCTTCTCAAATTCTATAAAATATAGTAAGATATTATACTGCAAAAGTATCATTTATGCCATGTGAGTAGAGGCTTCATTATTTCAATGAACAGACCAAGTTTTAAAATATTAGAAGACATGAACAGATATTTCTCCCAAAGAAGACATACAAATGGCCAACAGATACATGAAAAGATACTCAACGATACTCATTATCAGGGAAATATAAATCAAAACTACAATGAGATATCACCTCATATTAGAATGGCTAAAATCAGAAACACAATAAACAACAGGCTTTGGTGAGGATGTGAGGACCTGGAGAAAAAAGAATTCTCTTGCACTGTTAATGGGAATGCAAATTGGTTCAGCCACTCTGGAAAACAGTATGGAGATTCACCAAAAGGCTAAAAATAGAACTACCTTATGATCCATTAATCACACTACTGGCTACTTATTCTGAAAATACAAAAACACTAACTCAAAGTGATACATGTACTTCCTATGTTCATTGCAGCATTATTTACAATAGTCAAAATATGGAAAAGCCCAAGTGTCCATCAATATATGAATGGATAAAGAACAGGTGGTATATATATTTATGGAATACTATTCAGCCATACAAAAGAATGAAATCCTGACATTTGCCACAACATGGATGGAACTAGAGTATAATGTTAAGTGAAATAAGTCAGAGAAAGACAAATACCATATGATTTAACTCACATGTGGAACCTAGTAACAGAACAAATGAGCAAAGGAAAGATAAGAGAGAGGGGAGAGAGAGAGAGAGAAATGGAGAGACTCTTAACTACTGAGAACACACTGAAAGTTACGAGAGGGTAGATAGGTGGGGATATGAGTGAAATAGGCAAAGGGAATTAAAGATCAAACTTATCATGATGAGAACTGACTAATGTATTGAATTGTTGAATTACTGGGTCATCTGGGTGGCTCAGTAGGTTGAGGGTTCCACTCTTGATTTCAGCTCATGTCATGATCTCAGGGTCCTGGGATCCAGTGGCAGCTGGGCTCCACACTCAGCAGGGAATCTGATTGAGATTTCCCTCTGTTCCCTTTCCCTGCTCATGCTCTTTCTGTCTTTCAAATAAATGAATAAATCTTAAAAAAAAAAAAAAGAATTGTTGAATCACTATATTGTATACCTAAAACTATTATAATAGTGTATATTAACTATACTGGAATTAAAATTTAAAAAGTAATAGAAAATAAAATATTAAGATATATTGGAACTACTCAGTTGTAAATCCAAAAATATCTTCTTGTAGTATGACACTGCTATTATTTTCCACATAAGACTTCCACTGTACTTTTTCTCTTCATTTTTGGAAAAAATATATAATGTAAGTTATTGTCTAGGCCTAAATATATAATGATATATAATTCACCATAGCTTCTAGGGAATCTGGCCTTTTCTATTATATTATTGATAAAAAGGTATTAATGATGATAACAAGTTATTTTGTCTACTTTTTGATTCATATTTATGAATCATAAAATAAAACTTGTTGAGTTCCTACTAGGTGCCAATATTCCACAAGATGCTCTAGGAGATACAAACATGAATAGTTTGTAATCTAGTAAGAGGCTTATATTATTAATCACAGAATTCTGTCAATTTATAATGTGAACATGAGCTATGAATGTAGATAAAGTGATCTGGCTCAATCAAAACCAGAGTGGATTGTGTCAAGTTACCTAATTTGTGCATCTATAAAATGAGGGCAGTGGTAATAATACCCTTGTAGAGACCTTGTGGAGAGTCACTGAAATTATGTGAGCATTATGCCTAGTACTGTGCCCAGAACATTGTAAATGAATACTTAATTTTAAAAGTTATCTTTAAAAACTTAAACTTAAACTTGAGTGTATGTATGTGTATATATATATTATTATTTATAATGTAATTTTATTATTTATGATAATATATTATTTACATATATATATAATTCAAAGAGCAGGATTAATTATTTCCTATTATACAGAGAGATTTTTAAAGGAGATGACTTTTCCAGGGTCACACAGCAACTCATTGGCAAGTCAGTATCAGAGATATCCTCAAGAGAACCCATGTCTAAAGATGGCCAGCATCAATCATCCTGAGTTTTTCCTTAGCTCAGAATAATGCCTTTCAACAACTGAAATCCTCAGGGTAGGGATGACTCATGACCACTCTGACAAAGCAAAGGACATGTTTCATAGTTTTAATCCATGTACTTACTTCAAACCCACCAAAGGATGGGATCTGGTTTGCGGAGTTCTGACCTGAATTAGAATCAAACACTGTGTGCATGCAAGGGCTTGCTTTTGCTTTTCTACCTTCAGCCTTAGGTCTAATCTGAGTCTATACTTTCAGCACTGCACAAAAGAAAATAGCCCTTCTAAAATGCCCCTTCTGAATGGATCCATGAGTTATGCTGTTAGAGATATTTATTAGTTTATCTTCTATCTTACAGATTGCAGTTGGCAAATCCGCAGGAGGGGTATGATTACACTTAAAAACAAAATTTTAAGGATTGAGAGTGGAAAAAAAAAGTTATCTCATTTAGTATTTCCAATGCAGCACTTCTATTAGTTTGTTTAGGTGGTCACTTTGGAGAGGGAAGGTTGGAGAAGGTGTATGATGTGTCTTTTCCAGCTGACCTTCTGGAGTACTGTGGAGAAAGAAACTAACCACAAAAAAGAATATATAACAATAAGAGTTTCCATGGCTTACTTTCCCCACCAAGCTGCATGCCCTTCAAGGGTATGTTCCACCTTTATGATCTACCTTGCACTGTGCCTGATACAAAGACAAATGGCCAAGTACAGAAGAAAGAATATTTTATTGTGAATCATCCAGATAGCAGTTTTTTTTAAAAAAAAAAAAGATTTTATTTATTTATTCATAAGAGACACAGGAGGCAGAGATACAGGCAGAGGGAGAAGCGGGCTCCATGCAAGGAGCCTGACACGGGACTCAATCCCAGGTCTCCAAGATGACACCCTGGGCTGAAGGTGGCACTAAACCGCCGAGCCACCTGGGGTTCCTGCAGATAGCAGTTAAATCTGGTCCTAGCTCCTTGAAAACTGTACTATTTTAAATCAATTATGTCAATCATTTGAGCTTCAGTCTCTTAATCTGTGAAATAGGAATAATGCTGTTTTGGATTAGAAGTGGCAAGTGCAAAGTGCCTATCACATTGTGGAAATATAATAAATAACTTTTATTATTATAGCAGATGTCTTAATGTTTGCTAAATAAGAGAGATTATGAATTATTATGATAATCTTTATATTATGAGCCTCAGAACTCCATACCTATTACAAAACATGCAACATTTTTTTCTCTTCTTTTCAGAATTACTTTTTCCCCATTCAGGATTATAGAATCCTGGGAGTCCTAGGATGGGTTGCATTTATTTGAGGTACAAAGAAAACCCTTATTTAAAACAATCCTTTTGAGTGAGCTAACATCTTCTAACTATGTATTATCTATCTATCTATCTATCTATCTATCTATCTATCTATCTATCATCTATCGTGGCCAAAATTATACATACTATATATATATATATATATATATATATATATATATGCACCTATATAATATAGCATATAGTATAACTAAATGCTCACTAGATAGGAAGAGAAGCATAAAAATATTTCCTCATTGTCCCTTTGCAAGAGCACTGTTTTAATAGCCATGTGCAGAGGATGGACAGCAGCAGGTTTGCCAAACAGCCACCATATGGTCAGCTGGAGGAGGAAAAAACCTCCAGGTAGGAGGGCAAAAATGTTCCAAGGACATAACAAAGTAGAGTTTCCAAGCTCCTGGTATAAAATGACCCGTGACACTTAGGGCAGGGAGATGTTGAGGGCCAAGCCTCTTCTATAGCAGTCAATAGACCATGGAAGTCTTACGTATTCATTTGTTGTTGTTGTTACTGTTGCTATTTTTAAGCAAAGTGGTTGATAATTGTTATTATTTTTGAAGGACATCTTGTTCTGCAATGGTTAGAGGAAAGCCTTTTGTAAAGTTAATGTAATATTAGAGGTCACATTAGCTGGAGTTTCAAGTGGGGCCATGTTACCATCTATAACACATAGCCTGCTAGTTCTGGCTCTCATCTGTGAGTGCAAATCCAATACCAGAAACCATCATGAAGGTGTTGTAGTATGAGTATTTCTTTGGAATCACACTTACCTGATTTGGTTCAAATCTATTTGACTACTAACTGGGTAGTCCTGGAGATGTATATCCTATTTTACTTTATCATGCATATGTATAAGTGAATTGCGGTGAAGATTAAATGCAGTGTCAGGTACTTAGTAAATGGAAGCTATTATTCTTTTTATTTAAAATGGCACTCGACACACATACACACACACACACACACCCCATACGGCCCTGACAATGGGAGGCTATCATTTGGGTTAGCTTGACTCCTGTCTTTGGATTGCCTTCCTCTTAGAAGGCTCTCAGTTCTATCCTATAAATAAACCAGATAGGGTTTCCCAGCACTCTACCAGTCTTTTCCATATTTCTTGCCTCATGTCCCATCTAATACCAAAATATAAAATTAACCACAGATCATAAATTGAGGGGAGAAAAAAATCCTTGTTATTGATCCACATATGCAAAGAGACGTTTTTCTGTAATTTTCACCAAAACAGACAACTCCCATCCACAAAACAGCAGCAGCAGTGAATCTACCAATGACATGGAGATTTTTATCAAGAATTGTGAATATTTGAAATTAAACATTATAGACCCATATTTCAAATCTTTTAGCTGTGTTAGCTTTCAGTCTTCTTCCGTGTTTCTCAGTAAGTGCCCTTTTCCCCTTCTGGTCTTCTGCAATCTGCTTTCTACCCATCTACCATCACATTTTTCTCCCTCTAAATTTCTAAGATTTAGTAATTCCAACCTGTATCATCGCTCTCAATCCTAGCATTAGAAACTAGTTCCTGGACTTACTGTCTCCATGATACCCTACTTACATAGTAACAAATTTATACCTTGTTAATGATTCTTTTTTTTTTTTTTTTTGTTAATGATTCTTTAAATTCCCCCTGTTCTTATGAATTCTGTCTCCTCCTAGGGCCCTGTAGAGACAGGGGTAACCTTTATTGAGTACCTACTCTGTGTTAACTATTGTGCCAAACCTTTACTTATTTCAGGTTTCTTAGATAAGTGAGAGATTATGTGTTTCAGTTATGTTTAGCAGCAAAGAATTCGTCTCTTCCTGATTCTCACCCACAGTAGGCCCTGAAGAGTGAGTTACTCATTACCCTGATTTCCAAAAACAACTGCATGTAGAAGACTCACTCCATCCTATAGAGAAGGGAGGAGCAAGACGCGGAGGAGTAGGGTCCTTACCTCGCCTGGCCCCACCAACTCACTTAGACTAGTTTCAAACGATCCTGAACACCTATAAATCCGACCTGAGATCTAAGGAGACAACAGCTGGAACGCTACAGAGAGAAGGGTTTTCGCTTCTAACAAGGTTGGAAGGTGGAAAAAAATAAAATAAAAAAGAATCCAGTGAGGGAGGGCCCGCGGGGAGCCGGGCTAAGGCCAGGGATGAAAGGGTCTCCAGGATCGCGCCCTGGGCCAAAGGCAGGCGCTGAACCACTGCGCCACCCAGGGATCCCCGAGGCGGGAACTTCACATCCGCCCCGGATTCTTCCCGAGGGAAAGGCGCTGAGCGGGGAGCCCGGGCGGAGCCGCGGAGGGACCGTGGGGCCTCCAGCCTCCCGGGGTCACTGGCAGGACGTGCGCCCGGGGCAGGGCGCCCCACACCCCGCGGGCCGAGCGCGGGAAAGGGCTGGAGCGCCCGGCGGGGCCTCGGGGAGCAGCCGGGCGGGCGGGCGGGCGGGGGCTCCGGGCGGAGGGGGCTGCGCCCTGCTGCCTTCGGGAGCCGCGGCCCCGGGAGCGACCCCAGCAGCGCAGGCCCCGGAGCCCAGGGCGCGGGGGACACGGCCGGGACCCTGCGCTCCCCCCGGGACGGGGAGGCGGGGAGGCGGGGAGGCGGGGAGGGCCCGGGACGGCGGGGACGCTCCTGCCGCCGCCGCCGGGCGCCCCCGAGCTGTGCGGGGCCGCGCCCCCCGCCCCGGAGCATCCAGGCCAGTGCGGACGGGGAGCTGCGGTCGGTACCGCGGGAGCTGACGCCGGGGCTGGGGACCCGGCCGCCGCCAGGGGGGTTGTCCCTCCTGGGTCACCCTGCGCCTGGGAGGGGCGGGGCCGCCAGGGGACGGGGGCCTCACGGGGTCAGCAGCTCCCGCTGAGCCCGGCACCGGCAGGGGCGGAGCATCTCCCCAGGTGCACACACCTGAGAACCGACACAGCAGGCCCCGCCCCAGAAGACCAGCTGGAAGGACGGGGAAGAGCAAGTTCTCCACCCAGCAGCGCTGTGAAGCTCCAGGAATGAGAGAAAATAGTATATAGAACTAGAAGGTCCTTTTTTTTTCTTTTTCCATTATGACGCGTTTTTATATAAGACTAAAGATTTCTAATATATTTCCTCTTTTCCCACCAACTACAATATTTTACCAGCTCTTCATTTTTAAGTTTTTTCCTTTTTGACTTTCATATTTCTACAATTACATGTCTTAGATATATTTTTTGACTTCTGGATTCCCTTCAATGTATTCAATTTAATTTGGGTACATAATATGAGATATGGGTTTTTGTTTTTTAGTTTTTTTCTGCCTTGTTTTGTTTTATAATGGTGGAAGTTACAACCTTATAAAGTATGAGCAACATACACCCAGAACCAAGTGGAACACCATCCTGGCTCATTCTGTGAGATTATATTCTCTCTTCCTTCCCATTCTGCCCCCCTCTTTTATATTGTTGATGTTTTGGTGGTCAATGTTGGGGTTCTCTACAAGTATTGCTGGTTTATATATATTTGAGACTGAGCATCTTCTAACATACGAAATAAAATACACTCAGAACCAAGATGATCACCCTCTAGGTCCCCTCAGGGGGACTACATTCTCTCTCTACTACAACTTCGTCATCACCACCATCCCTTTTTTTTTCTTTTTCCTCTTTTCTTTACTTTTTTTTCTTTCTTTTTTCTTGTTCTTTGTTTTGGATTTTTATTTTTACTACTTTGTTTTAGAATTTGTTTTTCACTTTAGTGGTCCTTTGTTTTATTTTGTTCTGTTCTTCTTTTTCTTTTATTTTCTGGTCTCTTGCCTCTTCAGAATCATCTAGGGTGTATTTTACTTATGTCCTGGTTGATATTTTTGACTCAGCCAGCTCATACAGCCACACTGCATGGGGCAAAATGACTAGAAGGAATAATTCACCACCAAAGAAAGAACTGGAAACAGTACTCTGCCACAGAGTTACAGAATTTGGATTTAAATACAAAGTCAGAAATTCAATTCATAAGTACAATTATAAAGTTACTGGTGGCTCTGGAAAAAAAGCATAAAGGACTCTAGACACTTCGTTACTGCAGAATTGAGATCTAATCAGGCCAAAATTAAAAATAAATTAACTGAGATGCAATCCAAACTGGATGTTCTAACTACTGGGGTTAATGAGGTGGAAGAGAGAGTGAGTGACATAGAAGACAAGTTGATGGTAAGGAAGGAAACTGAGGAAAAAAATTAAAAAAAAAAAAAAAGGCAAGAGCCCACACAGAAAGGCTTAGGGAAATAAATGATAGCTTGAGAAGGAAAAATGTATGTCTAATTTAGATTCCAGAAGAGCCTGAGAGAGGACCACAAAACATATTTGAACAAATCATAGCTGAGAACTTCCCAAATCTTGGGAAAGAAACAGGTATTCAGATCCAAGAGATAGAGATATTAAATTCACATTTAATAGTGAAGCTTGCAAATTTCAAAGATAAAGGGAAAATTCTTAAAGCAGCACAAGACAATAGATTTTTACTTAAATGGGGAGAAATATCAGATTAATAGCAGACCTCTCCACAGAGACCTGACAGGCCAGAAGGGGCTGGCAGGATATATTCAGGGTCCTAAATGAGAAGAACATGCAGGCAAGAATACTTTATCCAGAAAGGCTGTCATTTAGAATAAAAGAAGAGAGAAAAAGCATCCAGGATAAGCAGAAATGGAAATAATATGTGACCACCAAACCAGCTCTGCAAGAAATACTGCAGGGGACCCTTTAAAAGAAAGAGGAAGCCCAAAGAAACAATCTACAAAAACAGGGACTGTATAGGTAATACAATGACACTAAATTCATATCTGTCAATAGTAACTCTGAATGTGAATGAGTTAAATGATCCCATCAAAAGATGCAGGGTATTGGAATGGATAAAAAAGCAAGACCCATCTATATACTGTCTACAAGAGACTCATTTTAGACCTAAGGATAATGAAAATGAAAGGCGGGAGAAACATTTACCTTTTAAATGGTCCTCAAAAGAAAGCTGGAGTAGCAATTCTCATATCAGATAAAGTTTATCCCAAAGACTGTAGTAAGAGACAAAGATGGAAACTGTATCATACTTAAATGGTCTATCCAACAAGAAGACCTAACAATCATGAATATTTTATGCCCCTAATATGGGAGCCACCAAGTATATCAATTAATAACCAAAGTAAAGAGATACTTAGATAATCATACACAAATAGTAGGAGACTTCAACACAGCAATTACTGCAAATGTCAGATCTTCTAAGCACAACATCACCGAAGAAACAAGAGCCTTAAATGATACATAGGACCAAAGAGATTTCATAGATATATACAGAACTTTCCACCTGAACGCAACTGAATACACATTCTTCTCAAGTACATATGGACCTTTCTCCAGAATAGACCACACACTGGGTCACAAATCAGGTCTCAAAAGATTGAGATTGTCCCCTGAATATTTTCAGACCACAATACTTTGCAACTAGAACTCAATCACAAGAAGAAATTTGGAAGAAACTCAAACACATGGAGGTTAAAGAGCATCCTAATAAAAGACGAACAGGCCAATCAGGAAATTAGAGAAGAACTAAAAAGACTCATGGAAACTAATGAAAATGAAGATACAACCATTCAAAATCTTGGAGATACAGCAAAAGCAGTCCTAAGAGTGAATACATTGCAACACAAGCCTCCCTCAAAAAACTAAAAAATTTCAAATACACAAGCTAACCTCACATCCTAAAGGAATTGGAGAAAGAACAGCAAGTAAAGTCTACACCAAGCAGAAGAAGAACGATAATAAAGATCTGAGCGGAACTAAATGAAATAGAGACCAGAAGAACTGTAGAAGAGATCAGCAAAACCAGGAGAGAACCAGGAGTTGGTTCTTTGAAAGAATTAATAAGATAGATAAACCCCTAGCCAGCCTTATTAAAAGAGAAAAGACTCAAATTAATTAAATCACAAATGATAGAGGAGAGATCACAACCAATACCAAGGAAATACAAATGATTTTAAAAATGTATTATGAACAGCTACATGCCAACAAATTAGGCAGTCTAGAAGAAATGGGTGCATTTCTGGAAAACCACAAATTACCAAAATTGGAGCAGGAAGAAATAGAAAACCTGAACAGGTCAATAACCAGTGAAGAAATTGAAGCAGTCATCAAAAACCACTCAAAACACAAAAGTCCAGGACCAGATGGCTTCCCAGGGGAATTCTATCAAATGTTTAAAGAAGAAATAATACCTCTTCTACTAAAGCTGTTCCAAAGGATAGAAAGGGATGGAATACTTCCAAACTCATTTAATGAGGCCAGCATTACCTTGGTTCCAAAACCAGACAAAGACCCCACCCAAACAGGAGAATTATCGACCAATATTCCTGATGAACACAGATGTGAAAATTTTCACCAAAATACTTGCCAGTAGGATCCAACAGTACATTAAGAGGATTATTCACCAGGACCAAGAGGAATTTATCCCCAGGATGTAGGGTTGGTTCAGCACTTATAAAACAATCAACGTGCTAGATCACATCAACAAGAGAAAAAACAAGAACCATATGATCCTCTCAATAGATGCAGAGAAAGCATTTGACAAAATGCAGCATCAAAACTGATCAAAACTCTTCAGAGTGTACGGATGGAGAGAACATTCCTCAGCATCTTAAAAGCCATTTATGAAAAGCCCACAGTGAAATCATTCTCAATGGTGAAAAACTGAGAGCCTTTTCCCTAAGATGAGGAACACAACAGCGATGTCCACTCTCCCCACTATTATTCAGCATAGTACTAGAAGTCCTAGCCTCAACAATCAGACAGCAAAAAGAAATAAAAGGCAGTCAAGTTGGCAAAGAAGTCAAACTCTCCCTCTTCGTAGATGACATGACACTGTATGTAGAAAACCCAAAAGACTCCACCCCAAGATTGCTAGAACTCATACAGCAATTCGGCAATGTGGCAGGATACAAAATCAATGCACAGAAATCAGTGGCATTTCTATATACTAACAATGAGCCTGAAGAAAGATTAAGGAGTCAATCAAACTTACAATTGCACCCAAAACCATAGGATACCTAGGAATAAACCTAACGAAAGAGGTAAAGGATATATACCCTAAAAACTACAGAACACTTCTGAAAGAAATTGAGGAAGACACAAAGAGATGGAAAAACATTCCATGCTCATGGATTGGCAGAATAAATATTGTGAAAATTTCTATGCTACCCAGGGCAATTTATACGTTCAATGCAATCCCTATCAAAATATCACGGACTTTCTTCAGTGAATTGAAACAAATCATCTTAAGATTTGTGAGAAATCAGAAAAGACCCCGAATAGCCAAGGGAATATAGAAAAAGAAAACCAGAGCCGGGGACATCACAATGCCAGATTTCAGGTTGTACTACAAAGCTGTGATCATCAAGACAGTGTGGTACTGGCACAAAAACAGACACATAGATCAATGGAACAGAAGAGAGAACCCAGAAATGGGCCCTCAACTCTATGGTCAACTAATATTTGGTAAAGCAGTAAAGACTATTCACTGGAAAAAGGATACTCTCATCAATAAATGGTGCTGGGAAAATTGGACAGCCACATGCAGAAGAATGAAACTAGACCATTCTCTTACACCATACCCAAAGATAAACTCAAAATGGATGAAAGATCTAAATGTGAGACAAGAATCCATCAAAATCCTAGAGGAGAACACAGGCAACATCCTTTTTGAACTTGGCCATAGCAACTTCTTGCAAAACACATCTATGACAGCAAGGGAAACAAAAGCAAAAAATGAACTATTGTGACTTAATCAAGATAAAAAGCTTCTGCACAACAAAAGAAACAATCAACAAAACTAAAAGACAACCTACAGAATGGGAGAAGATATTTGCAAATGACCTATCAGATAAAGGGCTAGTATCCAAGATCTATAAAGAACTTATTAAACTCAACAGCAAAGAAACAAGAAACAAACAATCCAATCATGAAATGGGCATAAGACATGAACAGAAATTTCACCTAAGAGGACATACACCTGGCCAACAAGCACATGAGAAAATGCTCCGCATCACTTGCCATCAGGGAAATACAAATCAAATCCATAATGAGATACCACCTCACACCAGTAAGAGTGGGGGAAATTAACAAAATAGTTAATAACAAATGTTGGTGAGGATGTGAAGGGGGATCCTTTTTACACTGTTGGTGGGAATGCAAACTGGTACAGACACTCTGGAAAACAGTGTGGAGGTTTCTCAAAGAGTTTAAAATAGAGCTACTCTATGACCCAGCAATTGCACTACTGGGGATTTGCCCCAAAGATACAGATATAGTGAAATGCTCTGATACCTGCACCCCAATGTTCATAGCAGCAATGTCCACAGTAGTTAAGCCGTGGAAGGACCCTTGATGTCTTTTGACAGATGAATGGATAGAGAAGATGTGGTCTAAATATACAATGTAATATTACTCAGCCATCAGAAAGGATGAATACCCACCATTTTCTTCCACATGGATGGACCTAGAAGGTATTATGCTGAGTGAAGTAAGTCAGGTGGAGAAGGATGATCATTCTATGGTTTCACTCATATGGACAATATAAGAAATAGTGAAAGGGATTATAAGGGAAAGGAGGGAAAATGAGTGGGAAAAATTATAGAGGGAGACAAACCATGAGAGACTAACTTGGGAAACAAAGGGTGGAAGGGGAGATGGGTGGGGGATGGGGTAACTGGATGACAAGCACTGAGGAAGACACTGGGTGTTATACTATATTTTGGAAAATCAAACTTCAATAAAAACAAATGAAGAAGATCATATAGAGAAAAATGTTATTAACTACTGCATCCTGGCTCACTACCATCCAGTAGAATTTTCTGCAATGGTAGAAATGTTCTATATCTGTGTTGTCCAATACAGTAGACACTGATCACATACATGGCTAGTGAATGATTGAACTGTAACTGCTATGACTAGTTAGTTACTAATCACACTTATGCCTCAAAATTGGATCTTTAATTTTAATTAATTTTAACTTAAATACCTATTTGTGGCCAGGGATACTGTATTGGACAGTGGAGTTAGAATTTTTAGGGCAGCAGCAAACTTGGGTATGGTGGAGGAAGCACCTTTGGCTTTCTGGATGTATAATTTCATGGCAAACATAAATGCTGATTTGGATTGTTATAGTGTGTGCCTAGGTGACTTGTCAATGAGCTTTTATGTATGAAAAGACTGTCAAGAACAGATCATTCATGCTGGGGCTCACCTCCACAGGTGCCAGGGAGCTTCTTGCCTTGGGGAAGAAAGAAAATCTATACTCCATGATTAGTGTGTGATTATATTTTACAGACAGGCATCAATGCCTGGTGATTTTGATGCACTTGGCTTTTCTCTTGTGAGATTTATTTAAGGAAGCATAAGCATGGCTTACAGCCTTAGGGAATGATAATATATAAAAATAGGAAAGCATAAAAGGAAATAAAAGAAAATCTGCTTCATGAAAAGGCTGGCTCCCCTTTCAGGACCTCCAAATTCTACACCTGCACCTCTTCTCTTAACAAATCCTTTCCCTAACTCAACTCTTACAGAATGTCTTTCATTATTTTCCCACCAGAAAACCCTCTCCAACATTGCCCAATGTTGCCCCAGCTCTTATTAGAAGAAATCAAAAAGAAGAGAAAAGCAATGTTGACCTGGGGTGGTGGGGAGGAGGGCATGGAAGAGGGTGAGAATTAGAATGAGTTTCATTGTATTTGTCAGGTTTTGTTTCTTAAAAAAAAAAATAATAAGTAAATATAATTAAAACTTTAATTTCTATGTTATGGATAATGTTTGGTCTTATTCTTCTTACTTTCCATAATTTAATTTAAAAAATAATTTTAAAATGAAAGGAAAAGCAATGATGAAAAAAAGATAATAATTCCAGACAGTATACTGCTCCACTTTTTACATTGGTACTTTCAGCTATTCTGGAACAGATGGATCTTTATAATATCCATGCTGTTAAGGTAATGTTGTCCAGTAACTATTTATGTTTAGCTTTTTTACAAGTTCATTTGGTATTTATTTGGAGATGTCTCTGAACAGGACTGTTTCCATTAAATAGGCACAGGATAGGAGGGAGCACTTAGACCATATTGCAAAACTGCCCTCAGTTTAACCCTCAGCAATACATGTGTATATTTCCTTAAGTAAGTTTGCATAGTACTTTATAGGCTGTTAAAAGTAAGATATTTCACTAAAGCGCTCACCACTTAAATCAAGGATAGTGAATAGGTTGAGTTCACAACTAAGAACCTAAGAATCAGAACTTAGTAACAAAGCTTTACTCAAACCTGAGTATTTGATATAAATGTGAGACACGAATCCATCAAAATCCTAGAGGAGAACATAGGCAACACCCTTTTTGAACTTGGCCACAGCAACTTCTTGCAAGATACATCCATGAAGGCAAGAGAAACAAAAGCAAAAATGAACTATTGGGACTTCATCAAGATAAGAAGCTTCTGCACAGCAAAGGATACAGTCAACAAAACTAAAAGACAACCTACAGAATGGGAGAAGATATTTGCAAATGACCTATCAGATAAAGGGCTAGTTTCCAAGATCTATAAAGAACTTATTAAACTCAACACCAAAGAAACAAACAATCCAATCATTAAATGGGCATAAGACATGAACAGAAATTTCACAGAGGAGGACATAGACATGGCCAACAAGCACATGAAAAAATGCTCCACATCACTGGCCATCAGGGAAATAAAAATCAAAACCACAATTAGATACCACCTCACACCAGTGAGAATGGGGAAAATTAACAAGGCAGGAAACAACAAATGTTGGAGAGGATGCGGAGAAAAGGGAACCCTCCTGCAATGTTGGTGGGAATGTGACCTGGTGCAGCCACTCTGGAAAACTGTGTGGAGGTTCCTCAAAGAGTTAAAAATAGATCTGCCCTAGACCCAGCAATTGCACTGCTGGGGATTTACCCCAAAGATTCAGATGCAGTGAAACGTCGGGACACCTGCACCCCGATGTTTATAGCAGCAATGTCCACAGTGGCCAAACTGTGGAAGGAGCCTTGGTGTCCATCGAAAGATGAATGGATAAAGAAGATGTGGTCTATGTATACAATGAAATATTACTCAGCTATTAGAAAAGACAAATACGCACCATTTGCTTCGACGTGGAAGGAACTGGAAGGTATTATGCTGAGTGAAATAAATCAATCAGAGAAGGACAAACATATGGTCTCATTCATTTGGGGAATATAAAAAATAGTGAAAGGGAATAAAGGGGAAAGGAGAAAAAATGAGTGGGAAATATCAGAGAGGGAGACAGAACATGAGAGACTCCTAACTCTGGGAAACGAACAAGAGGTGGTGTAAAGGGAGGTAGGCAGGGGAGTGGGGGTGACTGGGTGATGGGCACTGGGGGGGGCACTTGATGGGATGAGCACTGGGTGTTATGCTATATGATAGCAAATTGAACTCCAATTAAAAAAAAAACCTGAGTATTTTAAGGCATTTGCTTTTTCATGTTGGTTTCAGCTTCAAATATTCTCTGTACAGGTCCCTGAGTTTGTTTATATTTATCAGATTATGCATGCCAGTTTTGGTTTCGAAATGATGATCTTTGATACCTAAATATCAAATAGAGCCTGTCTCTCTTTTCTGAGTGGTTTTGTTCTTATGGCTGTAGCCTTCTGGATGTTGGACTAGTTCCAAAGATAAGAAGAATAAAAGCCCTTTTTAAAGAATATCTCAAAGCCTAAGTTGAAACATGTTACTGGTGGTAATAACTTTTCCTATCTGTCTCCTATTTTTCTGGCATTTTCTCTGTCACCTATACTACAAAGGCCACACAGGAAGTATAAGAATTGTGTTTCAAATAGAGAAATAATTTTAACCTTCTTTCAAAGTTCTCATATAAAAATGTATAAAGGCTATCACAGGTGTTGATTGGTAATGATACTCTTATGAAAATCTTGGAAGTAAATAGAAAGTCTGGTAGATCCCAATGCGGAATCAAACAAACAAACAAAACAAACAAACAAACAAGATTTGTTTTAAGTTTAAACAAGTCACAAATAAATAATCCTAGGACTGAATAAAAAAGAACTATAGCTTCAACAAAGATGATAAAAAGAGAACATTATAAACAAATTTGTTCCAACTAACTTGAAAGCCAATGAGAACTTCCTAGAGTTTTCTGAAATTACTTTCTAGAAATATTACAAAAAAATTACTCAAGAAAAAATTTTACAAAGCAATTACCATTAAGATCAAAATCAGTAACTGGGGAACCTGGGTGGCTCAGTGGTTGATTATCTACCTTTGGCTAAGGTCTTGATCCCAGGGTCCTGGGTTTGAGTCCCACATCAGGCTCCCCACAGGGAGTCTGCTTCTCCCTCTGGAGAAAAAGCCTCTGTCTTTTTCCATGTGTCTCTCATGAAAAAAATAAATAAAATCTTTAAGGTTGAAATCAGCAACTGAAAGTTCTACTCCAAACCATTCTTGGACCATTTGATTATACATTTTTCTCCTAAAAATTTCTTCTGAAAAGTTTTAGTAATGCTTTACTAAGTCTTCCCTCAACAGAGAAATCTCAATTCTTTTTTTTTTTTATTTATTATTTATGATAGTCACACACAGAGAGAGAGAGAGAGAGAGAGAGGCAGAGACACAGGCAGAGGGAGAAGCAGGCTCCATGCACCGGGAGCCCGACGTGGGACTCGATCCCGGGTCTCCAGGATCGCGCTCTGGGCCAAAGGCAGTCGCCAAACCACTGCGCCACCCAGGGGTCTCTCAATTCTATAAAATTTTATTAGATATACAAAAATAGGGGAAGCTATCTGACTTGTATAATTTGATAACAAAACCATATAAATATGGTGAAAGAAAAATTAAATTAAATTAAAACATAATATTAAACAAAAAAACTAGAAACCAATCTCAACTATAAATTTTAAAAATGTAATTAAAAATTAGAGTATTTAGCAGTGTATTAAATAAATATTTCCAAATATAGTTTTTTTCTATAATTATAAAAATATACAACTTCAAAATATAGAATAGAAACTAAATTTTTAATGTAATTATAATAAATAAAGAATGGCATTCAATACAATTCAACATTTATATTTGATTAAAAGAAACTCTAAGGAAACTAAAACTAGAAGAAAGTATCTTTGGCCAGATAAAAAATATTTACTGAAAACTTACATCAAATACCATACACTTAATGTCAAAACCCCAGACACAGTCCCAATGTAAAGGTTTTCACTATTGATTTTGTTCAGTACTGTGTAGGAGATCCTGGACAATTCCCTGAAACAGAGTAAAGAAGTAGGAGATATGAGAATTGGAAATAAAGATGCACATAATATTTATATTCACATGACCCTAAACTAATGGAAGAATGAAAAATCAAAAGCTAACAAAAAAAGGCTAAGATACAAGGTTGGGGAGAAACCAGATATTAAGACTTTTTTTAAAGCTCTAGTAATGAAGAAAGAGTAACAAACTCTGATCACAGGGTAATAGAGGGTGTGAAATTGACAATCTACATGAAATAAATAAGATCTAAATACTTATTTCACACCATAGACACAGTTAAGTTCTAGGCGTATTAAAGAAAAAAAATTATGGAAAAAAAAACCCTAGCATTTAAACTTTTAAAATAAAATATAAGAAAACATTGTTTTCTGATCTCAGGTTAGAGCGAAAATTTCTTAAACGAATCATTCATGATTAAGAAATATTAATCATGATTGATGACTTCAGAATTTCTCCTCAAAGTCTCTATAATGTTAAAAGACAAGGAATAGGGGCATCCCGGTGGCTCAGTGGTTTGGCACCGCCCTCAGCCCAGGGCGTGATCCCAGAGACCCCGGATCGAGTCCCACTTCAGGCTCTCTGCATGGAGCCTGCTTCTCCCTCTGCCTGTGTCTCTGCCTCTCTCTCTCTCTGTCTCTCATGAATAAATAAGATCTTTTAAATAAATAAATAAATAAATAAATAAATAAATAAATAAATAAATAAACTGACTGACAAGGAACAGACCAAAAGGAGATACTTGTAATTCTTATAATTGATAAAACCAAGTATTCAGATTTAGGAACTCTTATTAATTAACTATAAAAACATCAAACAGCCTGGTGAAAAATAAGGAAAAAAGAAGATATAAATAAGGACTTTACAGAAAACATCAGAATTGATAATAAACTCATGAAAAGATGCTCAATCTTACTAGTAAATAATAAAATGTTGTTTGATAAACCAAAATGAGATGTATACCTTGTCACATCAATCATATTGACAAAGGGATGAAAATTAGCTAATGCCACGAATTGATGAGGTTGTGAAGGAATACATACATTTTGGAAAACGATTTATCATTATCAAATAATTGCTCTGACCCAGCAATGCTAGGACATATATATTTACATTGTAGTGAATAGCAGAAACCCAAAACAACCTAAGTGTCCATCTAAAGGAAAATGAAAATATGACTACACTATGCTCATATAGTAGAATGTTACACAACAGTTAAAATGAGTGAATCATAGCTACAAAATTAAATATCAAAACATAATGTGGAGCAAAAGATGCAAGTTGTAGAAGGACACAAATGGTATATTATTTGCTTATAGCATGAAATTTGCAAAATAATGTATTATTTAGATACACATATATAATATTCTAAAATTATCTGTGGGAAAGAGACCAACTCCTGAATATTAATTATTTTTGGAATTAAGGGAGGTGAATGGGATTGGGGAAAGCATACAGGTGGACTCACCTCTATCTGTGATGTTTTTGCTGCTTAAAAGTATCTCAAGCAAATATGACATTTTAAAGTTTGATCAGGCTAAGTGATTGAGTACATGGTGTTTGCTATGTTAATCTTTACAATTCTCTGAATATTTTTAAATACTTTTTGAAGATTTATTTATTTATTTATTTATTTATTTATTTATTTATTTATTTATTTATTTTAGAGTGTGTGAGCAGGGGGAGGGGCAGAGGGAGAGAATCAGACTCCCCACTGAGCATGAGCCCAACGCAGGTTGATCCCACAAACCCAAGATCATGAGATCATGACCTGACCTGAATGGAAATTAAGGGTCAGATGCCCAATTGACTTATTTACCCAGATGCCTCTGTTTATTAATATTGTATAATAGAAATGTTTTAGTAAGAAACAAGGGTACAGTGAGCTTAGGGAGCACAAATATTAAAAAAAACAAATCAATAACGTATGCCTGTCCTAACTTGTAATGATTTGCCTGGACCTCAAGGCTAAGAAATCACTATGCTACCTTTATCCTAGCTCTACCTGGACCCTGTTCTTTAAACACCTCATTTTTGCCCTGACACCATCTTGCACTTCCAATCTGGCTTGCTTATGGTATACATCCTTTGTTTCCCTCCTCGACTTTGTAGCAGCACCTTTTTACAAAACTTTTAGATTCCAGGGGCTGATTCTTCATCCAAGCATTGAGTACTAAATCATTCCCTTGGCAGATACAGCCCTTCCTGTCTGCCCAGATTCTTCCCTAAATATAGGTAAACTGTGGTATAGGCATACTACAACTATTTCACAGAAGTTAAAAAAGATGAACTATTGTCATATTTCTCAACCAAATAGATCAAAACATAATGGGAAAAAAAGAAACAGGTGCCCTTCCCAAGAATTATTTGTATTGCCTTCCTGGGGCCTGGACACTGCCCATGGCCCAGCCTCAGCCAGAAGTGGGCACTGCCATTCCATAGCTATGGCAATTGAAGAGTCTGAAACATGGAAAAAGCTTCTGCCTTAATGTTTACTGAAAAAAACATAAGTAGAATACAATATTATAGCACTCCTAAAGTCTAACACTATAAAAATTATATATGTGGACCAGGGTTGGAAGGGAATAGATAGAAATGAAAATAGATTTTTTTTAAAAATGTGTCAGAATTGTGAGTAATTTTCTTTTTTTTTTTTTTTTTTGCATTCCATCGATATTGTTATGTGTTTGTGTAACAAGTTATTTTAGAATGTTAAAAAACGTAGGTCGTAGGGCAGATAGAATCAATCTGTAATCTTTCTAGTAATGAACAGAGTACTCTCAGAGTTGATAATGGACTTCAATTCCACTCTCAGAACCACAATTTATCTGCAATTCCAGGACAGCCGTTCCTCACTGATCTTGTGCTCTGGGATAAGAATGACAGAGCACCGCTGTATATAATACAGCTGTCTGAAATTTTAATTGCAACTTGTTTTTCAAAGAGTTTTACAGATTAATTACTTCACTTGCATTGTAGGAATGGTGAATAAAGCTTACAAGTATTTCAAAGGCAGTTAGTGGAGTTGGTGGGAACATACCACTTGCTCAAAGCTGTTGGAATGTTAATATCCCACTTGGAGGAATGACCAGAAAATGCTTCACTGGGAAGGTAAAAAGCACGTCTGGGGGCAGAAGTGTAACATCTGGTCCAAATGACTGGCTTTGGGGCAGTCCCGGTGGCGCAGTGGTTTAGCGCCGCCTTCAGCCCAGGGCCTGAGCCTGGAGACCCGGAATCGAGTCCCACGTCGGGCTCCCTGCGCGGAGCCTGCTTCTCCCTCTGCCTGTCTCTCTGCCTCTGTGTGTGTGTGTCTCTCATGAATAAATAAATAAAATCTTCAAAAGAAAAAAAGAAAAAATGACTGGCTTTGGTGGTCCTGCTTTCAGCCATAGCCATTGGGTAATCTTGAACATGTCCAGCCTAAGCTGCAGTTTTCTTTTTGGTACAATAAGGATAATAATGTTCGCCAGCAGAACGGATGTGTGCATGATTTGAGGTAGTGGGTATAAATGGTTAGCTAAGAACCTGGCCCATAGCTGATGCCCAGTATATAGCAGCTTTTACTTTTCACTCAGCTCATTTTCCCTCAGCTCTATTTAGAGATGACACTTAACTAAAGTAATATAGGTAGACTGTTTCTGAGCAGGCCTATACATAGAGTAGCAATTTAATGTAATTGCCAAGGATATTGTAGATATCTGGTGAATGCTATTATTTGAAAAGTAATCATAACTATGGATTTAAAACAGTCCAACTCTACTTTCCACGGATTTCTCTACCCAAGATAAATCCATAGATACGTATCCACATAGAATAGACCTGAACAACACACAGTTCTCAGCATGCAGATCCAATGCAGTCTTGCAAGTGATAATATTTCAGTGCCCCAAATGGGTGGGTTGGTAGATCATTCCTAAGCTGGCAGTTTGCCAAGTGTTCTTATTAACAGCAAAAGAAGGAAAGCAAAGCAAAACAAAATAAAACAAAAATTTAAGGAAAGAGGAATCTATTGTAAATAGAATATAAGTCCAGCCCATTATAATAGAGCAGAATCTGTAGATCTGTGATATAAGATCACAGGAATATGGGCTGGCAAACAGAAGTAGCTTCCTGTTGCCCCTGCCACAGGCATCCAGAGAACCACTGGTATATCTCTCTCATTTTCTTTTTTCTAGAGTCCACGTGTGTTTATCCACAAGTGGTGCTCCGTGATCAAGAAATAGAGGGGAGGGGAGGAAGAGGGATGGACCAATCATGCTGATTAGAGCTTAGGAAAAAATTCTGAAAGCAGCTGTTTTCACAGATGTATCTCTTATAAAATCCCAGAAAATCTGTACCTTGTTCTTGGGAATATTCCAAACCGTATCCTATTGGCATGGTCCTGACCTAAAGGTCCAATCATGTAAAGATTCCTTCCTTATGAGAAAGCTCCCACCCTCACTCCAGGTTCTCAATTTTCCTGTTTCTGTCTGAACTTTGCTCAATTTTACTTAAAAAAAAAATACAATAGATTTCACACTAAAGATTTTATCTTCCTCCAGGGTATTTTTTCTCCATTTACTTGAGGAACCATGCCCAGAAAATATTTTGAGAATGAAATTATACCAAAAATAAAATAACTTACAGAGCCTCAACCTTTTGGGGCATGACTTCATATCACTTATTTTAAATAACTGCTGGTGTCTGGGATTGCTATAGATATTTATCCTATCCTGAGTCATTGTAGAACATCTGAAAAGTGTTTTAGCAGCAGCTTGTAGAGGAAAGACAAGTGATGGAAAAAGGCCTGGAACATACATGGCAGGGTCTGTAATGGAGAACCCAGCTTCTCTGAATTCTCAGACTTAGGCAAGTCACTTTATATCCCCCTTATCACCTGCTGAGGTGTCTTTCCTGGCAGCAGGGATAATAATATTTTTTTTTCCTATTCACCTCTCATGGCTATCATAAAAATAAAATAAATCTATATGATAGTGCTTTGAAAAAATATAAATGTACACATAAGTCATTACTATTTTTTATTATTATTATTATTATTATTATTATTATTATTATTATTTTGCTTCAAGTTCCATTTGGGATTTACCCAATAGAATTAAGTTATAATTTTCTTTTTTTTTTAAGATTTTATTTATTCATGAGAAACAGAGAGAGAGAGAGAGAGAGAGAGAAAGGTAGAGACACAGGCAGAGGGAGAAGCAGACTCCATGCAGGGAGCCTGACATGGGACTCAATCCCGATCCCGGGTCTCTAGGATCATGCCCTGGGCAGAAGGCAGTGCTAAACCGCTGAGCCACCGAGGCTGCCCAAGTTATAGTTTTCTACAGCTCTGATCTCCCAACAACTTTTGTAAAAACAAAATCATTTAAAGACTGTTATGAACTGAATTGTGTCTCTTGCTCTCCAAATTCATACGTTGAGGCTATAACCCCCAATGTGATTGTATTTAAAGATAGGGCCTTTAAGGAGGTAATTAAGGTTACAAGAGTCATAAGAGTAGGGCCTTAATCCTATAGGACTGGTTTCCTTACAAGAAGAGGAAGAGACACCAGAGCTCTGTCTTCATATGTACGGAGAGGAAAAGCCACATAAGGACTGAGTAAGCTCCGTCCAGAAACAGAGTCTTCCAGCATCTTAATTTTTGACTCCCAGCATCCAGGACTGTGAGAAAATAAATGTATGTTATTTAAACCACACAGTTGGTGGTATCTTATTATGACAGCCTGAGCTGACTAACATGAAGAGAAAGAAATAGGAGTCACTTTTTAGCCCTGCTCAGAACTCAGCATGCCACACACCTAGCCTCAGGCCACCTCTGCCCTGATGCCTCTGATGAGCCCTGGAAAAGGCTATACAGGCTCACACCACCCTTTTGCCTTATCTTGTCCCTCCAAAAGGCAGGCTTAACATCGGAGGTTGCCACCATTAAACACACTCCCAGCCACAGAAGGGAATCAAATAAAATTTAAACCTCAAAGACATCCTTGCTTCTGTATTTATTGGCTCCTATAGAGTAACTTCCCAGCTTGAGAAATGTCTCCAAGGACCTTCTTAGGGACATCCTGATCTACCACATGCAATCCAAGCCTCTGGGATTTGGATTTCTAAGATTGGAGCTAAACTTGTAACTTAGTTGTCCATACACAATAAAAAAATTTCCCCAGGTGCATCTCAATTGTGAGCTCTTTACTTGGAGATTTAAAGTCACGCTAATATACAATGGTAGAACTCAATGTTCAGGTTTAAAATCTCACTGTATCTTTACATGTTTATTAATTTATTATACCTTGTCCAACTAGATCCAACTGTATTTAGACTATTGAATTAATACATGACCTACTGTAACTGCCTGCCATTTAGACATCCTTTTAGATACTGTGGGCATATCTCAGGCCAGAAATAATATTTTTAAGCCCTCTATACTCTATTATTTCCCTTTGTTTTTTAACAGGGGGAGGAGAACACATTGACATAAATCCCCAGCAGGTGATTTTGCAAGTCTCAGGGTAGCCCATGCTGTTATCCAGACTGAAGAAAACATCATTCCATTTCACCTCCATTTCTGGCCATGCAACTGCCCTCAAATGTACTTTAAAGGAGTACTTCAAATCAGTGCTATAGGAGGGGTACTGGTTTGTGTCTATCAAAGCCATTTACTCTCTTTTTGGCTGTATCTTTATACCTGCAGAAAATCCCACCTATTTCCTGAACCAAAGCGGGCAGTATGTGAGGAGTCCTGGCTTTGCTAGCAGGAGGGGTCCAAAAATAGCTTTTTAGCCATAAATTCAGAATCTGGTATGCCTGGTGTGAGTTCTGGATACCTGGGGCCTGACCAAATGGTAGTCCTCTCTTTCCCTCTGTATTCTGGGCCTAGTCCACATTGGCTGGCCTTCTGCCTCAAATTCCTGCTGGGATTTTAGCCCTTTGACGAGTCATAACAGCCTGGGCTAAGGCCCTACACATTGCCTGGCTTCTCAAAGACATTTCCCCTGAGGAGAAAAAACATGCTCTCTTTTTTCTTCTTCTTTCCTCATTGCTAATAATCACTGCCTTCCCAACAACTGGGCAGGTGCCTGTCTGAACATAGATACACAGAGGAGTGTCACTGTATTATGAAAATTGAGTATTTGGTGCCATTTTTGAGAACATGCTGGTGGGGGCATATGGTGGCTTTGCCAATCAACCCCTTTTCATCTGTTGACATGTGAGATAGGAACAAAGAACTTTCTCACCCCCAAAAAACATTGTGTAGCTCTGATCTGGTCCACCTTCCATATGGATAAGAAACTTAAGACTCAGGAGAATAGTTGAAGCAAGACTCCATGAATTTTCATTATTCATTAGTCTATTCAAAAAATATTCATTGAGTATCTAGCATGTATATAACATGAACTGCTATGGTTTCATTCTCATTTGAGAAATTTTCCTACCTCAACATAAGTGCCACCATTCTCATGTAACAATTCTTAATGTATCAAACAAGGAAATGATCTTGACACCCTATTCTCCCACCCCTAAACCAGGGCTCTACATGTAAACAGGGATGCAGGTAGAGTAAAATCAGGCTTTTCTTTTGCAGTCTACAGGGCCAACTTCTGGTACATGATTAGAGAAGTGAGTCCTTTCTCTAGCCTTCTTTTGAACAGTGTATATACTCCATAGTTCATGGATGTTTCAATAGGCAAAGGATGAGGGCAAACTCCTATCCTAAGTGGGAAAGGAGCAGAAAAAGTTCATGAGAGAAAATTATGATACATGACAAAAACTTGGGGGAAAATCTCTTGCATTTTAGTTAGTGTTAACTTTGATGACAATATTTCAAAAGCTCTGATATTGTCTAGGATCCTAGGGAATGGCCTCTGGCAGTTCTTTAATCTAGAGTTTTCACAGACACAGCAGAATATTCCATAGATCCTTAAAACAAATAATCCTCAAAGAATGATGTGAACAATTATGTAGTCATCAGAAAATGGAACCTGGCAGCATGTAGATTACAAACAGTGCTCACACTTTATTATAATAAATTAGATTCTGCACTCTTTGGTTATATTTGTCCAGTTCTCACATTGTAGGTCCCCAGAGGTCCCTCTTACTTGTGAAGTGATTGGAAGCAGAGAGTCCAGAGACGTCATTCAGTTTCCTCTGGTGATGGTTAGAGCCTTTTCTCATCCATCTCTGCTCTCTGTTCAGACATCATAAATTACTTTATCTGAATTAATTTATTTATTTGAATGTCACTGCAATAATCACTTACTAAAAACAATGAAGGTACTTCTGTTTTAAAAAATTATACATATATGTTTATTGTGCATATGTAAGCATAAATATCTATAGACATAGATATCCTTCTAAGATATAAAAGGTAAATATTTCCATTCATTTTGTATTATTTTAAACTTGGACTATGAAAAATGTTAATAACAATAATCATTCTGAGCATGTTTATGCTAGGTGTCTTATTAATTGTTGGGCAGGTACTATTATTTTTCCAATTTTACATATTAGGATATTAACTTAGAAAATTAAAGTAACATATTCAAGCCAATGGAATTATGAAGTGTCAGGGCCTGAGAATTAATGAAACACAGGCCTTTCTGACTCCAGAGCCCATGTTCTTAATAATTGAGCTAAATGTTCTTTCTCTCTTGGAAGGACAGAAATGTGGGTAGGAAGAGAGGGATAGACCTGTCCTATATAGGTATATCAGGCAGAAATCAGAACTTGCACATCTTGAACAAGACCTCCCATTTTTTACCCCACAAATTGCTTTTGTATTTGAGAAACGGTATTACCCAGTCTGCTTGTGTGAAAGTAGCCCATTCTTACATTGACTTGGTGCTCTTTTTTAGCTTGGGGAGAGGGTGTTGAGTGGCAGAGAGCTATCTACTTGTTTTGAAACAGTAGCATACATAGCAAAATTAAGTGTGATTGTGATGATGGCCATGTTGGAATGGTAGAAGGGATCTATTTTCTTGGCTGAATGGACATTCATCCAATACATTCCAAAATACCTGAAAATAGCAATAGAGAGACACAGACCTTGTCAACCTCCAAACAGCAGTTTTCTAACTAATAACTTTTACAACTGAAACAAGAGCCAGATCTTGTCATTTGCAAAACAGCAGTATTCTGATTTTAATAATTTTAAGTGCCAGGTACAGTTGAATGAATGAATGAGTAAATTCTGTATTAACACACTTTCTTCTAGTCCTGCCATGGCCTTAGTCACCATGCTGATAACCAGGTTCTTGTCTTGTTCTTTCCGCATTTCTATCCTTTATTCCAGTTTCATGCAATAGTAATGATGCAGGTAGGCAGAAGAAAGTGCATGTTGGACTTTAAGCAAGTAAAAATATACTCATTAGTTAAATTTGGAATTAAAAATAAAATAAGGAGTTAATGTGATTGACAGGAATTGCCTCTACATACAATAAAAAAGCAGGGGACAAAAAAATTATTTCAAAACTCAGAGCAACTATGTCGCAAACAACATTCCTCCCTAGAGTCTACTGTGTTCTACACTTTGCTCAAATAGTTCATTATTTTTAGGCACATGGATTATCAAGGCTTATAATTATTTTCAAACATGAAGTCTTTTGGATAATCTGCCTGAAGAAGAAAATTCCAGAAGATATAAAAAGGATTCTAAACCATCATCCTTCATAAAATTTAAAATTTTCCCCTGGATGTTTTTAAACCATATATCAAGAAGATAAGAAAAATGAGAAAAATGGAACATCTGCTCAGTGAAACTTTCAGGCAGAAAAAGATTAACTCTTAGATTAAGCCAATTGTCCATAGGCAGTTTCTCTTGGCTTTCTCTAATGACTCAGAAATATTATTTCCTTCTCCTCATGAAATGACTTTGGCACCCTTGATTTCATTATTTTTGGAAAAAGCAAAGTTAGTTAATTAAAATCATAAACCTATATGAGTTGGGTTAAGATTCCACTCTGCTAAATAGCATTGGTATTTCATTGCATTTTAGTCTATATATAGTGAAGAAGTAACTACCTTTGTTGAAATGTTCTCAATTACTTTCTTATGGGGAACTCAGATAAAAGTTTTTGTTTTTCTTTTAAATGAGAAAGAAGTGTTCATGCCAATAAGAAAAGTAATCATGTTTCTGGATATGTAAACACGAAATCTATGAAATAAATGTTTTGGTAAAATATATCTTTTTGGCACTAATTTATCTGGCAACCAAAAGCATTTTCCTGGGGAACAAAAGGTTTTGTGGAAGAAACCTTCTGTATCCTACAACTGATTGATTACAGAGTAAATTACAGACCCAAGAATGGAAAGTTATCAAAACCAGGAAATGCTTTGGTTTAAGTAACTTCATTGAAATTGTCTGTGTGTATAGCTACTATTTCTACATCTTTGCCAATAATCCACACTCACAAATCAGTCAGGTTTCTATTGGATCCAGAATATTGACACTTAGGGCAAAGGAAAAAAAAATACATAGTCAAATCAACTTTATTGCCTTTATGTACCCAAGTCTTCAGATTTTAGCGTATTTTATGGATATGGTCCAAAAATATTTGTAGGCTAGTTCACTCTCCCACCTTCAAATGAGAAACAAAACAGAGAAAGTCTCAAAAATAGTAACACCAGATTTACTAAAAAAGACCTTTCCTTGTTTATACAATGCAGAAGAAGGGGAAGTTTCCATGAATGGCAATCTGGGGAGAGAAGAAAGGGGATATTTAAAAATTCATTAAAGCAAATAGAGACAATAATACTTGAGGACTGCTGAACTTGCATGTGGCTCTGTCATCTAAGTGTGTGACAACTCTCCCAAGCCTCAGTGTCTTTATTGGAAAAGAAGTCTATAATTTTCTCCTATCTACATCACAGGATTGTTACATCACAGAAATTATTATGGGTAAAAGTGTTTTGTAAATGTTTAAGCACCAAAACGTTTTATTATTAATATTACCATTCTTTTAGATTCTTTTTCTGGTGATTGTAGTTGATGTTATTATTTCTCTTGCTCAGAAAGGCAGCTTCCCAGGAGAATCACCTCCATTTTCATTGAAATTCCAGAGACAACAGTCAATGCTATTCAAGTAATCTTTTTGTCATACAAGAAGGCCCACATAGAACACTAGGTAATCAATAGTCCCTATTCTTTGATCCTGACAAAATGAATGATCAAAGTTTTCTAAACATCCAATGAGCTTGATTCTTTTTAAAGATATCAACAAACGTATTAATTTTCTCTGGCCTGACTGTCCAAATCAGGGAGGGGCAGAAGCAGGCATACCAACAAACCTAATAAAGTAAACTCATCACAAAGCAAGATGGTTATAATGCTAGGGGCCTTAAAGCACACTTTAAAAAATCACATATTTATATATATCTGTCATTGCAGATCTATATAACAATGATAATTTAAGAAGGTAAAAGAAGGTAGGTGGATGGGTGGATAGAGAAACGGAGAAAAAAACAGAGCGCAAAAAAAACAGGTGGATAGATATAGTATATAGATATATAAAATTGAAAATATATACGTCTAGTAGAGATTTAATAAAACAATCAAGTAGAAGAAAAAATTACTAATTCCATACCTAGACCTAATGAATATAAATGTTTTAACACATTAATATTCTTCATAGTATGTTTCTATGCAGTTTCTTATTTATTTCACATAACTGATTTATACTATGTATCAGTTTTAGATCAACATTGGGATAATTATATATAATAAAATATATAAAATGTAAGTATACAATTTGATGATTTGTGACAAATAATACTCCTGTGTAACTACCATCAGTATCAAGATATAGAATATTTATACAACCTAACATGGTTCCTTGTGGCCCTTTGCAGTGAGTCCCTCTTAACCAATGTCTCAGATTAGCATCTGTTCTTTGTTCCCACAGATTAATTTATTAGGGGATGCCTGGGTGGCTCAGAGGTTGAGCACCTGCCCCTGGCTCAGGGCATGATCCCGTGGTCTCAGGATCAAGTCCCACATCAGGCTCCCTGCCCGGAGCCTGCTTCTCCCTCTGTCTACGTCTCTGCCTTTCTCTCTCTGTATCTTTTATGAATAAATAAATAAAATCTTTAAAAAATTTTTAAAAGTTTTAAAAATGATTAATATATTAGTTTTACCTACTCTAGAAATTAACAAATGGAAACAATATATAAATTTTTTGTGTCTGGCTTTTATTCACTCAACATAACATTTTTCAAATTTGTTCATGATTAGTAGTTTGCTCTTTTTATGATTGAATAGTGTTCTACTATATGAGTCTACTAAAATTTTGTTTATCCATTCACATTCTAGAAACATTTGGATTAATTCTAGTTTTTTGGTATTAATAATACAACTATTATGAGGGACGCCTGGGTGGCTCAGTGGTTGAGTGTCTGCCTTTGGCTCAGGGATCTGGAATGGAGTCCCGCATTGGGCTCCCTGCATGGAGCCTGCATCTCCCTCTGCCTGTGTCTTTGATTCATTCTCTATGTGTCTCTCATGAATAAATAAAATCTTAAAAAAATAAAATTACTATAACATTTATATATATTAGACATTGAGTGGTTTATTTTACTTAATATAAAACAGTATTTGTTGATTATTTTTTAAATGTTCAAACATGTTTTAAGTGGTGGATACACCATAATTCATTAAAACATCCTATATATTTGCATATTTAAACAGTTAAATTTAATTTATTCAAATATTTAATTTATTTGAATTGTTAAATTACATATTTAAATTGTAATTGTTTTCTTTTATAAATAACAATGCAATGAACATCTTTGCTTTTTCTCTTCTTTGGATGTTAGCAAAGTTTCTTAGAGCAGTCCAAACTGAAGCTGACACACACATACACAAAACTAAAGAAAATGCTCAATAATGTTCTTTGTCCTCTCTGACTTATAATACATGAAACACCAGACATTCTACCAGAATAATTTAAAATATAATCTAAATTGCAAATGCTTTCTAGAGAGTTCCCTCTCTTCCTGGCTTTTTTTTTTTTTTTTTTTAAGAGTTACTGCTGAAGAGTTAGCTTCTTTGTTATTTTCTCCCTTTTCAATTGACAATCACCTTGATAAATAGAGGAAGAAAGGCATCTCAACTCTCTTTGGATTAATTGTAAGGAAAGAAATTGTTGAATGACGCCAAATGTGTAGGTGTTGAGCATTGTTTGTTTTTTCTTAAATTGAGAAGTATGCTTTTGCACCATGGCAGTCAAACCCTACATCAAAGAAGCAAAATATGGAATAATGTAACAAAAAAGAAAATCCTTTTTGGAGCCAAAAAAATGATCAAAACAGAGAATCAAAGGTAGAGCCTATAGTGACAGAACTGCAGGAGATTGAAGCATTTAAAATACACCTGTGTTTGTGCTAGTTGAAAAACTCATATTCATAACCTAGGTAGTCTTTTAAACAAGCAATATATTTAATGTGTATTTCTATTCTATATTTTTCCCTAGTATCATTTACATGAGAAAGAAAACACTGGACCTATTCCCACACTTTATTTTAAAGAACAAGGCCTTCCTCAAGGTTTTTAAATTTTGAATTCAAAAGCTGGACTTCAATAAATGGTGCTAGGAAAATTGGACAGCCACATGCAGAAGAATGAAATGAGACCATTCTCTTACACCATACCCAAAGATAAACTCAAAATGGATGAAAGATCTAAATGTGAGACAAGAATCCATCAAAATCCTAGAGGAGAACACAGTCAACAACCTTTTTTTAACTTGGCCATAGCAACTTCTTGCAAGATACATCTATGAAGGCAAGAGAAACAAAAGCAAAAATGAACTATTGGGACTTAATCAAGATAAAAGTCTTCTGCACAGCAAAAGAAACAGTCAACAAAACTAAAAGACAACCTACAGAATGGGAGAAGATATTTGCAAATGAACTATCAGATAAAGGGCTAGTATCCAAGATCCATAAAGAACTTTTAAAATTCAACAGCAAAGAAACAAACAATCCAATCATGAAATGGGCAAAAGACATGAACAGAAATTTCACCAAAGAAGACATACACATGGCCAAGAAACACAAGAGAAAATGCTCCGCATCACTGGCCATCAGGGAAATACAAATCAAAACCACAATGAGATACCACCTCACACCAGTGAGAATGGTGAAAATTAATAAGACAGGAGACAACAAATGTTAGAGAGGATGTGGAGGAAGGGGAACCTTCTTGCACTGTTGGTGGGAATGTGAACTGGTACAGCCACTTTGGAAAACTGTGTGGAGGTTCCTCAAAGAGTTAAAAAAAGAGCTACCCTATGACCCAGCAATTGCACTACAGGGGATTTACCCCAAAGATACAGATGCAGTGAAAAGCCAAGACACCTGCACCCCAATGTTTATAGCAGCAATGTCCACAAGAGCCAAACTGTGAAAGGAGCCTTGGTGTCCATCGAAAGATGAATGGATAAAGAAGATGTGGTCTATGTATACAATGGAATATTACTCAGCCATTAGAAAAGACAAATACCCACCATTTGCTTCAATGTGGATGGAACTGAATGGTATTATGTTGAGTGAAATAAGTCAATCGGAGAAGGACAAACATTATATGGTTTCATTCATTCAGAGAATATTAAAAAGTAGTGAAAGGGACTATAAGAGAAAGGAGAGAAAATGGGTGGGAAATATCAGAGAGGGTGACAGAACATAAGAGACACCCAGCTCTGGGAAACGAGCAAGGGGTGATGGAAGGGGAGGTGGGCAAGGGGTTGGGGTGACTAGGTGATAGGCACTGAGGGGAGCACTTGACAGGATGAGCACTGTGTCTTACACTATATGTTGGCAAATTGAACTCCAATAAAAAAAATACACACAAAAAAATAATTCATGAAGGAAAGTAATATCCTTTTATTTTTTCCTCTGTTTTCTCAACTAAGAAATGGATTTTAAAAAGAAACTGTTTCTCACTGATAGCAGGTATCTGAATCTGTGCAGTTGCTACTCTGAGTGCTTCCTTCTACGGACTGAAGATTTGTGTCCCACCAAAATCCATGTTAAAATCTAATCCTTGGGCAGCCTGGGTGGCTCAGCGGTTTAGCGCCGCCTTCAGCCCAGGGCATGATCCTGGAGACCCTGGATCGAGTCCCACATCAGGCTCCCTGAATGGAGCCTGCTTCTCCCTCTGCTTGTGTCTCTACCTCTCTCTCTCTCTCTCTCTCTCTCTCTCTTCTCTCTGTTTCTCATGAATAAATAAAATCTTTAAAAAAAAAATCTAATCCTCAAAGTGATGGTATTTAAAGGTGGGGCCGTTGTGAAATATTAGGTGATGAGGCTGGAGCCCTCGTAAATGGGATTAATGCCCTTAAAAGAAAAGACACAAGAGGGATGATCAGCCTCTCTGTCTCCACTATGTGAAGATTCAGTGAAAAGATAGGCGTCTACAAACCAGGAAGCAGGTCCTTACTAGAATCCAACCATGCTGACACCCTAATCTAGAACTTCCAAGCTCCAGAATTGTAGAAATATATTATTGTTATTTAAGCCATCAGTCTATACTTTTTGTTGTTTTGTTATAACAGCCCAAGCAAACCAAGACACCTTCCCAGCCGGTAAGAAGAAGTAACAAGACCGAAGATGAGTAATGTAGTTACTCACATGTTTAGCCATGGTAATTGGTCTAAAATGATAGTAAGTCACTCAAAGCAAGCCAGAGACCTTCCCTATGATTTTTTTTTTTTTTAAGAGAAACCCCATTCCAGGATGTTTGGGAGTTGATTAGTAATCTCATACTGATTTATAAGAACTAAAGCCTGAATTTTCAGGAATTTGAAAGCCAGTAAATTAACTGCTAATAGGTTAAAATCAGTCATGGTGAGAGTGTTTACATTACAGAAACTAGAAAATGCTAAATCACATTAACAAAATGAAGGATAAAAATCATATGATTATCCCAATAGATACAGAAAAAGAATTTGAAAAAAAACAAACATCCTTTCATGATAAAAACTGTCAACAATTAGGTGTTAGTGGCATGCATTTTAGAATAATAAAGACCATATATAACAAACCCACAGCTAACATCATATTCAACAGTGAAAACCTGAAAGTTTTTCCTTTAAGATCAGAAACAAGACAATGACACCCACTCTTGCTACTTTTATTCAAGTTAGTGCTGAAAGTCCTAGCCAGGGCAATTAGGCAAGGAAAAGAAATAACAGGTATACAAATCAGAAAGGAAAAGTAAAAATCTCCGGTTTGCAGATGACATGATGTTTTCTCTAGAAAATACTAAAAAACCCAACCAAAAACTATTAGAACTTTAGAACTAATTAAGGAATTCAGCAAACTTACAAGATACAAAATCAATATACAAAAATCAGTTTCATTTTTATACACTGACAACAAATTATCAGGAAAAGAAAATAAGAAAACAATACACTTGCAATAGTATCAAACAGAATAAAACCCTTAGGAATAAATTTAACCTAGGGAAGGGTATGAAAAATCTATATCCTGGAAACTATAAAATATTGATGAAAAAATTGAAGAAGACACAAATAAATAGTAAGGTATCCTGTGTTCATGGTTTAGAAGAATTAAAATTGTTAAAATCTCCATACCACCTAAAGTGATCTATAGATTCAATGCAATCTCTAACAAAATCCCAGTGGTATTTTTCATAGAAATAGAATAAACACTCCTAAAATTCATATGGAACCAGAGAAGATTCCAAATGAGTAAGGGATAGGCAGGGCTAGGTAGGGAGAGATAGGTAAGGGGCTATGGAATCTGGCTCACAAAAGTCCTAAAAATGTGTAGGTGAAAGGAAATTGGAGATAAAGAAACAAACCAGACCATCCTGTCCTAGGTGTCAGAAGTGGGGTCTTGTTATAATAGCTACTTGTGACCAACATAGAACTACCTGACCCTAAAACGGAAGTAAGCCATTGAAAGTGCTATCACCAGTCCTTACTCAGTGGTGATATCAATAGAGAGGTTAAAAGGATTTAGGTTCTCTGGTTGGCTTTCAATAAAAGACCAGCACTACAATCCCCAGTGGCAACCCTGCCCATCCCCTCTCACTCTTGAGAGCTCTCTCTGTATCCTTGCTTAATAAACTTCTATCATTTTACTCATTCTCCTTTGTCCACAAGATTCATTCTTCAACTCCATGAGACAAAAACCTAGCTCTCCTGCTTCCCAGGTAGCCAAAGCTATTTTTAGAAAGAACAGCAAAGCTAGAGGCATCATACTTCCGGATTTAAAACCACATTATGAAGCTATAATAATCAAAACAGTATGGTATTGGCATAAAAACAGGCACATAGATCAATGAAACAATACAATACAAAGGCCAGAAATAAATATAGGCATAGATGGCCAATTAATTTCAACAAAGATGCCAAAATGATATAATGGAAAGAATAGCATTTTCCATAAATGACATCCACATGAAAAAGAGTGAAACTGAAGCACTATCTTATGCCATACACAAAAATCAACTCACAAGACTTGTATGTAACAACAGGAATTGTTCCCAGAAGAAAATATAGGAGGGGTAAGTTCCTTGGCATCCATCCTGTCAGTGATTTTTTTGGATTTGACATCAAAATCAAAGGCAACAAAGTGAAAATAAACAAGTGAGACCACATCAAACTAAAAAGCTTCTGCGCAGCAAAGGAAACAGCAAAATGAAAAGGCAGCCTATGAAAAATATTTGTAAAGTACACATCTGATAAAGGGTTAAGATATAAAATATACAAAGAACTCATAAAATTCAATAGCCAGGGAAATAATAAAAAGTAAATAACACAATTAAAAAGTGAACTTAAGTTCAGAACAATTTCTGTACTTTGACAAATGCCATATTCTAGTTAGTTTGGGGATTCTGATACCTTAACTTAGTTATGGACAAGGAGATGAGATTTTGTTTTTACCATCCAATTCAATAAACATTTATTGAGCATTTTGCTAAATTAGAGGACAGAGGCATCTATACATGGATCTCCAATGCAAATCTTCGCCTTTCACAAATATAATCTGAATTTTTGGTCATTTGAATAAAAATATTTTAAGAGGCCATATGTATATGAAATATAACTTGCTAATTATCTAAAGACTCTTTATTGTCAGAAATTTATTAGTTGCTTCATTAAATTATTACAACAAAATACTTAAAAATCTTTCCTGGCTATTCACTGACAAACTTCTAGGGCTGATTATTACAAATCATCTTGACCTGACCTTCATCTCAGTTGCTGATCCAAGTGTCAGTAATGAGAACAAAACAAAAAGTCAAAAGCAGGAAAATAGCATGCATTCAAAGACTTCAACAGGGTAAAAAGGAGCAAGGTGCAAACTTCAAAATGCCACCTCTGATTATAACACCAAGCTGAAAGAGGTGGTATCACTAGAGCTTTGGTAAAGGGACAGAAGTTAGGGAAGTGTGAGACTGGAGGAAAAGATTCCAGATTGTTCCATGAGGTCTCCTGTCAATGCTGTTTCATGACCAAGTGAGGAATATATGTTCTCTTCATCAGGCTTTTTCAATTGTAAGTGAACATCAATTCAGATTGACTTAAGGACAAACAAATCTAAGCATGGAATCTATTGGCCCTTAAACTGAGAAGTTGAAGGGTCCAATGTATGACTGGATGTAGAGACTCAAATATTATCCCTAGGTCTAGAATTCTATTTCTTGTGTCTCAGATACCTAGCTTCCTTTTGGGTAGCCTCTACCCATATAGTGACCCCATGTAGCACCACATCCAATCATTGTGGCCAGGGGCATGGAATATTCTAATTGGCTAGGTCTGCATCTGATACCTCCCCCGGGAACCATGGGGTAAGGTTAGTCCCACCCAGACCACCTGACGTGGAGCAAGGTCTTGTCCTCAAGCAAAGATAAAAGCATTCTTTTTTTTTTTTTTTAAAGATTTATTTATTTATTTATGATAGACAGAGAGAGAGAGAGAGAGGCAGAGAACACAGGAGGAGGGAGAAGCAGGCTCCATGCCGGGAGCCCGACGTGGGACTCGATCCCAGGACTCCAGGATCACACCCTGGGCCAAAGGCAGGCGCTAAACCGCTGAGCCACCCAGGGATCCTGATAAAAGCATTCTTATTAAAAGTAGGAGGAACTGAAGTTAGGATGTAAGGTCTCTGTGGTTGGTTCCCTGGGCTGCCCTGAGCAGGCAATATAGATTAAGCATCAGGCTTTAGAGTCAAACAGACCTGTATCTATACTCCAGATCTGACACATCCTAGCTGTGGGGACTCGGACAAGTTGTTTAATCTCTCTGTAGTTGTGTCCATGAAATGGAAATATTCATTCCTAGCTCATAGATTCTCAATGAGTATCATAAGAGATCATATATGAATATAAAGCACAGTAACAGGCAAATAGTAATCAATCACTTAATAAATATTTAAAGAAGCTAATATGACTAGAAAGGATAGAAAATTTAGAGACAAATGAATTTCATCCCTGAACAGACATTGATGCCTTTTTAAATCACTGATAAGATAAAGCAAAATCCAAATTATACTCATCTAATGATGATAAATATTCCATTGTTTATTGTAAATTTTTTATAAGGATTCTTATCACTACATTAAAGAATTTCTTAGGTAGATAACCCTACCTAGTTTCTGCATCTTATACTAGTATATACATGATTTAGGATCAACATTTTAAAATATTAAGATTACTTCACAGCCCTCAATAACTCATTTGTACCTGCTTACATATTTTGATGAGAAAGAAGAGAGGAAATTCAGAGCCTAGACAAAAGATTGAAGTAAAATCTAATACAGAATTGGGATTGCTAACTCAGCACAGAGATGCCAAAACTGCATGGATAAGTGATTTTGAAAACCATCAAATAGACATTCCACAAGGTCAACCATAATGCATTGTGCCTGAGAGTAATGAGTGATTTTAGTCCAATAGTCATTAAAATGCCTAAGTATAAGGGTTTCTGTTCTGCCGGTTTTCATAGGAGGGTATCATTTTATATATAAATTTCATCTTGCCTTTAATTGCCTAGTTTAACCATAAATACTTTTTAGAAAACTCTTGACATTTCTGAAGTGAGAAATCTGGCCTGGGCTTAGAGTTACTTGGGGTCGGTGACAAGGATGAAGGTACACCAAGGAAACGAGTCAAACAGAAGCCAAGAAGCCTCCAATGCAAATAAATCCATTTACTTTCCTTCCTTCCTTCCTCCCTTCCTCCCTCCCTTCCTTCCTTCCTTCCTTCCTTCCTTCCTTCCTTCCTTCCTTCCTTCCTTCCTTCCTTCCTTCTTTCCTTCCTTCCTTCCTTCTATCTTGTAGGCACAAGCAATATGTGAATATTTTTTCACATTCAAATGACCTTTTTACAAGCAAAACAGCCAAATTTAATGATATCCTGAGATCATGTGTCACAATCCTTGATGTTCAGGACTGAATTTGCACTGTTGATTTCAATGATTTTCTGTGTCAACTCTGCACCAAAACCCCTAAGTGAAAATTTTGATTGACTCCCTGGGTGTGATCACAACCAACAGTCATGTACTTGCATGAGTAAACATATTTTTAAGAATACTTCATAGAAACAATGTAGACATTGCCCAAATGGTTTTCAAGTGGTGTTGTCAGGTTAAAATTGAGTGCTTTTCCCAAGGAGGAGGACCTTGGTAGATAATAAAAACTAACTAAAACAATTTCAATTTTTAAGATAATACCTTGAATTCTAAAGAATGGCTATGATCTTTTAAAAGCACATGGGCTTTGCTATCCAATAGATGTGGGTTTAGCCTCAGATTTTCCACTTAATAGGTATGATTTTGGAAACTTGATACTTTTAAGCTTCAGTTTCTTCATCTATACAATTAAAATATCAAAAATACTTACCTCAATAATAGGTTGTGAGGCCCAAATGAGATGTCGCATGTAAAGTGCTCAGCGTAGCATCTGACTTGTGGTTAGCACACGATGCATTTAGTTGTGGATACTTAGATTCTATACTGGTTTGCATTGAGTTTTGTTTGTTTGTGTTATGTTGTTTTAAGAGGTCTTAGACCCATGAATGATGGATGGAAAGAGATAAAATATTTTCTACTCAAGTCCCATAGGTCCTGTGATCCCATAGGTACTTTTGAGCACAGGGATAGGCTGAGTTATCATTTTAATTCCGTGCCCTGCCCCCTCTATGGCCTGTGACAGAGTAGGTACTGAAGTCTCAAGCTTGTCATATCCTCTTTATTTTTATTTCTCTTTTTGCATAACAGATAAAGCCTTATGGGTAAGCAACCTTGTACAGAATTCAGCAATTCTCTTCATTTCCAAAAAAAAAAAAAATCTTCTTCACAGGACCTTGGCCAAATAGTGGATGTTCTCCTGGAGATTCTGCTGAGGGGTAGCAAAGGGGATTTATATGATATAGTGTGTATTTTCTTTTCAATCTTCCAGGATCTCTTTTGGTCTTTAATCTTATAGGCTCCTGTTTCCCTTGAGGTTCTCCTGTCTCACACTATTCCAGCACCTTCCCTCAAGACCATTATTTCTGCCTATTTCATACACAGAATAATTTAGCTCCTGCAATCCAGCATCCATATCACTTAATATGGTCTTTAAGTTGAATAAACTAAAGTTTTTCCATGTCTGAGGTTTCACCCTTCCTAGACAAGATACCACAGATAGCAAATTTTATTTCCTGTCACTACTATTTCTAAATTTTCCCATAAAAGTTACATCTTATCATGTAAAATTATTTATTGTCATACTAGTCTGTAAGCCACGTGAGGACAAAGACTGCCAATCAAGTCCACCACTTCAGCATCAACCTCAAATACCATCGGAGCAGTCAGTAAATATTTATTTATGATGCATGTCACTGTAGGATAAATCTATTATCCTTCCTGGGGGCAGCATGCACTTTATCACAAATATTCTATCTAGCAAGCTTGCAAGTATACATGTGTGGGTGTGTTTGTGTACATACATGTGTATGGGACAAGAAGTCTTATTACCTTTCATACTTACACTAAAATCTCCTTTCAGATATTCATTTATCAAAAGCTTGATCCAGTCCTGTGTTACTTTAGCTAATAAGTGAGGATATCATACCCAACTCCAGATGTTGAATCAGAAAGTTTATGAGGTAAAGGTTGATCAAAGGAAAACAATGCTCTGGGTAATAACAACTAGTTTTGGGGTTTGTTTTGTTTTGTTTTCTGGGAAATAAATACAGAAAATTTGTGACGTACCAGTTCTCATTAGACTCAGACATGGAAGCTTTAGAGATATCTAGTTTGATATTTTTATTATATTTACTTCATCCACATTTTCAGCTCTTTTGTTTTCTTGCATTTTCAGTTTTAATAATCTTTGTATTCTTCTCCTACCCTGTGGCCAATTGCCCTGATCTCATTTCTTATTTTCCTCCTATGTTCACTTCCTCCACTTGCTAACTTGATTTATCTTTTTGCCTGGTATCAGTTTCTAACCTTTCCCTTATTTTCCTCTGATTTCCACTTATCCTCCAGCTAATCTTTTGACCTTTTTGTAATCTCTTTTCTTTCCACATTATCTTGTTTTCAGACTTGTCCTTATCTGCTTAGCCTACGGTCAAGTTCAGGTGGAACATTCAATCTGAAGTCTTTAGCCTATAAATGGATTACCAGTTGTCTCAAAAGCCTTGGCTCACCTGAGAATGGTCCCTTCAGGAATAAATGGAGCCTATGTGTTCTCTGTTCTTCCCCACTTTCCCACATGCTTACTATTTTGAAACTTCAGGCAGAATTTCTAAGTAAAAGGAGCACAGTGATTAACTTAGGTTTTATCCAATCATTCATTGTTTTCTCTCCATTTCTCCTCGACCCTCTGTCTTAGGACATTTAAAGAGTGAGGGGCAATTTGGCACAGGACTGCCTGCATCTTTCAGATTTAAATTGATACTCTAAAAAGCCCAGCCACCTCCAAGGCAAATGTTTCCCAAGTTTCAATTTAGTTTTCATTAGGAACCCGGCAGTCGTGTGCCAGCCTGCCTGCCCATTTAAACAAGGCCTCTCTCAGGGGATTATGCAGTTGCAAGCTGAAACATCTATATGCAAATGAGTCTTTCTGTATTTGCTATCAGCTACCACAGAAATTTTCCATTCCTTCAAAGCTATTTTTTTAAGGCAAACAGAAATCAAAAAGGAAAGAAAGAAAGAAAATCTCTTTAGCATAGAGAGACACCCTGAAGAAGAGTGGAAGTTTGGCTCTCATCCTACCCACGTCCACACCTGTGCACCTACTCCTTCAAACAGCTGCAGGAGGTAGAGAACTCCTGCCTTCCCCACCAGGGGACATAAATATATCCGAAGGCAAAGTTGTATTACAATTCTAATATATCCAAAATAAATAACTGGGCACAACATAAGTAGGAAAGCTTTTTCTTGAGGTGAAAAACATAAGCTAAAATGAGTCTAAAGTTTTTGAACAAAATTAAGTTTGATATTTTAAAAATATATATATAGAATTAACTCTATGTTATTTGCTTGAATAGAGTGGAACAGCATTGCTAATGTTATGATTTATGTCTCATGTAAACTTAAAGTATTTTATTTTGAAATGCAATACCTTTTACTAAAATTGAATATTGTAAGAATCACTTATACATGGCAATTGGTCCTCAAGCAGGTCCTTTGGGTATCAATTTCCTCACCTGTCAATCAAGGACTGAATTAGATCAGGAGGTTTCTTTTTTTTTTTTTTAATTTTTTTTAAATTTTATTTATTTATGATAGTCACATAGAGAGAGAGAGAGAGAGAGAGAGGCAGAGACATAGGCAGAGGGAGAAGCAGGCTCCATGCACCGGGAGCCTGACGTGGGATTCGATCCGGGGTCTCCAGGATCGCGCCCTGGGCCAAAGGCAGGCGCCAAACCGCTGCGCCACCCAGGGATCCCAGATCAGGAGGTTTCTAATGAAACTGTTAGACAATCCCTCAATACTTTAACTTTGATTTTGGAATTTAAAGTTACAAGGCTAATATGAAGGACCCTCATTCTTCTTATTTTTTTTCTAATTTTTTAAAGATTTTATTTCTTTATTTGAGAGAGATAGAGAGCATGAGCCAGGGAAGGGGCAGAGGGAAAGGAAGATGCATACTCCTCATTGAGCAGGGGCCCCAACACAGGGCTAGATACCAGGATCCCAGGAGTATGACTTGAGCAAAAGGCAGACGCTTAACTGACTGAGCCACCCAGGTGCCCCATTATTCTTCACCAGATTCACCTATAGTTGACATTTTGTCCCATCTGCTTTGTCATTGCTATTCTCTCTCTCTCTCTCTCTCTCTCTCTCTCTGGATAGATAGATGATAGATAGATAGATAGATAGATAGATAGATAGATAGATAGATAGATGATAGATAGATAGGAGACAGATGACAAATAGTAAATAGATGATGGATGAAAGATAGATGATAGAGAGACATATAAATAATAGATGATAAATGATAGCTGATAAATATGCACATCTACCATATATATAAATAGAAATATGTAGATATATAGATCTCTCTATGCATAACACATATGTGAATATACACATATATACATACACATAGATATGTATACATATTCATTTATTTATCTGAAATTCAGATTGAATTTTTTTCTGGCAAGCCAATATGGGAGAAAAGCCAACAGAGTGTAATAATGAGCAAGCTAACAATGTGGATAATTGGGGTTCCATCTTGCTGGGGACTTTCTGAGAAACCATATAGAATACTCCTTTAGAATTGAACCACAGAAGAAGAAACAGCCTGAGACATTATCTCTGGACTCCCATCCAGTTTCTCTTGAGGACTATACCCAGGGCAGCATTAACTCCTTGGTCCTTCTGTGTTGTTCTGACTTGTAGCTGAGCAAGCTTGTAAGCATGAAAGATGCCTTCAAGCAGAGAAGTGCAGAGAAGCAGGCATTTAAAGCAGGAAGCTGTCCATGGTATAGCTGATACCATCCACCACAGGGGCGGAGGATGTTTAGAGGTGAGCCTTGGGGACATGGGGCAGGGCATCAACAGAGTCAGAGTTCTTTTTAGTAGTTCCTTCACTTCACTTTCATACTCATAAAGCAATGTTGTGATTATCGTATGGCTTCTAAAATGTTACAAGGAGAGAGTGGTGCAGCCCTGAGGCTCCCAGCCCTGTCATTATGGCTTTCAATATTTAGAAATCACTGACATTCTGGACTTTCCCACCAGCTGTAGGAGCTTAACCAATGTACCTACTCTCGAAAGTACTTACTTTCGGCAGCCCAACAATTTATGTTTCTGGGCCAGTAAGACTATGGGACAGGCCTCCAGATGGTGCCAAGATGCCTCTATATAAAATAGTACATAAAAGAGTACTCTCTGAGTCCTCCTGAGAGATAGTTGACCTCCTTCTCACAGCCTCACAACCCTGTAACAACATTTCAGTGGTTGGGTGTCATAGTCTCTATTCTGAATTTTTACAATATTCATTCTCCAGATGGACAAATTGAGTTTCTGGTATGAATACCTCTCCCCAAAAGCCCATTTTCTATGAATTTTTATGTAAAGGCTTTGACTTTAAGCCTCAAATCATTCTTAGATTAATTAAAAACACCTGGTTATTATCTAGTCCCTTTTATCTATAGAGTGGGGTCTTAAACTTAGCCTGAAGGAACTCACATTTCTTAGTGGGTTTGATTAGCAGCAGAGAAAGCACGAAGATTCTCTTTCTTCCAGGCCTGTGTCTATCTAACCCAGTTCTACCAGGAAGTATTCTGGGGTATAGTGTAAAATTAAGGGGTTGAGTATTCATCCTGAAATAATTCAGAAGCTGATGGAAAGTATGAGCTTATAAGTACACGTTGTTTTATTTTGTAAAAATGTGGATTAGAATATGTGTTAACCTGGGTCCTTCAGGAAGCAGATCTGCTTTTCTTCCTTTCCTTTCTTAACTTACTTTCTTTACTCCATTATAGGTTTCACAGAAGAGTACTCCCTCCATAAATCACTTAACAAGAATCCCTGCTTTCATCTGATCTAACACAGATTTGGAGACAGGTAAGCCTGAAAGGTTTAGAGGTAATGGATATGAGGGCAATGCTGTAGAATGAAAGAAGTAATGAATTACTTTTCTCTTAAAAAAAAAAAAAAAGGTTTAAATGAAATAATTCAACATGTACAATTTGATACTTTCTTTCATTTTAACCTACAAATGTTATAAATACCACTTTGCTAAACCTTCACTTTACCTCTAACTTAGTGCTAAGAACTCCAAGCCTTATTCACAGAATCAAAGAATTAATATACTACTGTACAACCTCTCTGATGTTGCAACCTTCAAATGAGTCTTTAATAGCATGTCCATCCTCTTGCTGTGATTTGCTGGCATTCAAACCTCACCAGCTAATTTTAATAAGAACCTTAGAATTTTATAGCTGAAAATTTTTAGGGATCATCTAGTCCAATTCTTTTAGGTCAAGAACAAATGGAAGCCAACGAATTCCAATTATTGCTCTAGGTCATTTAGCTACCAAATGGCAGAACTGAGATGATAATCCCGTCTCATGGTGCCAATCGAACACTATTTACACTGAATCACATTACCTGGCCTTTACCAAACTTTACATATTTCAGATGGAGGAGTAAAAGAGTATTCAACTTTTTTACTCACTACTCATTAAATCATATCATTGGGCTCATAAAGGAATTACATTAGTATTTGCTTTAGTCTTCTAATGAGTTTGTAATGCTAAATTATAAAATCATCTTCTTTTCTTACTCTTTTCCTGGCTATATAAGCTTTAGCCAATTTCTTCAAATAACAACAAGCATGCAACTGTCTCTGAGAGAGAAAGCCTCATAGGCAGAACTATTGAATGTTGTGTTATTTCAGTCAAGATATAGTTGGATTTACCTGAACTAGACTAAATGGATTCATTTTCAGGAAGACTTAGGTTGTCTGTAAATAAGATCAATGTTATAAATAAAAGCATTGCTGTACACATATGTTTATATACATATTGTTGCCCTTTGCCTTGAAAGATGAAATTATATGGAATAAAAAGAAATTCTTGCAGGGCCCAGCCACTTCCATAAGGTCTAACAAAATCACTGTTTGCTCACCATTAATTATAGCTATCTAAGCAAATTGACCTTTATGCCCCTTAGGTTGTTCTTCAAATACAGGCATCTCTGACAGCCTTAAAAGATTACATACCTCAAAGCTACTGAACTTCCCTATTGAATTTTTTGTCTCTGTTTGAAACAAAAGCAAAATTTACTAAAGAAAAAATTGCTGCTTTAAGTGATATAATTTGACTACTAGGAATTTACATTAGATTCTTTTCTATAATGAACAATTCCATAGAAAAAAGGGAGAAAGAAGAAAAAGAAAAAGGGAGAATATCCTCTTCTCAGGTGTCTAGAGCTAATAATATCATAATCTTTTTCATAATAATGACTTCCATATGTAGTTAATAGTAAGGTTTTAAAAACAAAAGAAAATAAAACAATAAAACTCCCCGCCCCCCCCCAAAAATACTTGTTTACTTCCAGTGAACAAATGGGAAGGAGAGGTGAAAGGTGTCACACTTGAAAAATGTCCCTTTATTATACTTTTCAGCTCTACAAAAAATGGAGCCCTCCATGGCTTCAGTTTTGGGACCTGGTTATTTTGGTAGTTTCTCTTCTGAGAAATTTCAACCCAATATCAGAGTGAAGATGGCCTACCATTATTCACAGACCTTCTAAATGATTTGTTACTAACATCCAATTAAAGCTAAGAATGATAGTGATGTTGATTAATTGTATGTGTCTGACATTTGATGAAGGCGAACTGACAAAGATTATCCTGCTTGAGGTCATCATTGCACAGCACAAGTGTGCAAGACTTTCCTGGGCAATTCTTTCATTTTGCAAATACTCATGAGAATGTTATTGTTGCTGTTTGTACTATACTGTATTTCCCTATATATAGTTATACAGGGGAACTTCATTAAGAAGTTATCCTTTGATTGATTTTGAAGTCAATCATATGTTCATGAATGCAACATAAATGTATATTTGTGTTCATTTTCCTTTTCTAAGTTGAATTAATGCATTTTATTTGAATAATTCATAATATATATGATCAAAAATCATTCTAAAAGTTCAAATGGGCATACAGTGAAAAGTAAGCCTCCATCCTACCCCCGCCCACTTCCTTGTCTTCTCCCAAAGCAACTGTTTCTACCAGAGATCTATGTAAACTTCCAAAGATGTTCTGTCCCTAAATAAGCACATGTGTTAAAAAAAAAAAAGGCACATATAAATCCAACATTCTGCATCTTGTCAGCATATCATTTCATATTTGTGTATATAAAGCTGCCTTGTTCCATCCCTTCATGGGATCCCATTATGGTTTTAGTATAATTCAACTAGTTTGTGGACATTTAGTTTTGTTTATTTTTTCCCCAATTCTTTGTTCTTATGAACAATAGTGCAGTGAATTTCTTTATATAAACTTCTTTCTACACATGTTCCTGTACTCCTATAGATTAAAATCTGTCCTAGAAAGGTAATTGCTATATCAAAGAGGGGGTGTACATTTTTAATTTTTATAATTATTACACCATTTTTCTCTATAGGAATTACACTAATTTATATTCCCCTAGACCATGAATGGGACTATCATTTTCCCACATTCTTGCCAATACATGTATTATCGTATTTTCTGATTTTGACAATCTAATAAGTAAAAATGTTATCTCATTGTAGTCTTAATTTACATTTATTTTATTATAAGACGCTTAAATTATATTTGTGTTTGCTCTACTGAATTGTGAATTCTTAGTTTATAAGGTTTTCAATATTTTCTGTTTATTACTGGGCTATTATGTGTTAATTAAAGGAGCACAATGTCATGTGTACTATAGGGTATCTTTACCTCTGCAACACCATATGTTAATAAATTATTCTTGTCTCCTCACAAAGTACTTGGTTATAATGGAACTCTACGATGTAATTGTTTGAATCAATGCCCATAATTATATAACATTAATTAGTTTAAGCAGGAACTATTTCTGTTTATTCTTCTATTTCCAAATCAACATTTGGAAATTTATTGGGTGGTATGTAAGTGTATATGATTCTCAAAAAGGGAGGGGGTAGATAGGGGAAAAGATGAACTCTAGAACCAAAAAATCCTTAATTGAACAAAATTAAATGAGATTAATCTGTCAAGTTTATCTACATCTGAATTTGCTAAAACTATATGAAAAAAACATTGTATATGTGTCTCAAAATTATTCACCTACACACTCCTTGAGACTAGTAATCTGCCAAATGGTTTAGAAAATAGTCTTTTTAAGTAAAAAATTTGCTTTGATTATAACTAAGTTGTTTGCTTTCCAACAAGTCTTGAATTTCACAAGTAGCAACAAATACTTTTCATGCTATATTCCTAATCAAGGCATAGCCCTTAATTAAATTGTAAATTCTGCAAATAGTTACACAGAAACATCATTTACTCATTCTATTTGCTGATTATTCCTTCACAATGCAAATATAAAATTTTGACCCCTAGACATACACACATGTTGCATATCTGATGGCACTGTGACCTCCTGATAGATTTGAATGAATTAACTGGTTCCTAGATTTGTACCTTCTGAGCTCTTATGAGGTTCAAGGCACTGTGGAGACAAACAGAAATCAGATAGGCATTTTGCCCTTACAGAGCTTACTGTTTTGAAATCAAGTAACAAAAATATATTCTATAATGTGCCTTGTGTAAAACATTTGTACATCTTAATATTACCTTCAGTGCTACATCCAGAGCATTTCTTTCTTTTCTTAATGTTTTTAAATTTATGTTCCAGTTAGTTAACATAAAGCACAATATTAGTTTCATGTGTACAACATAGTAATTCAACACTTCCATACAAAACTCAATGCTTGTCAGAAGTGCACTCTTCAATCACCTATTTCACCCATCCTTTGCCCCGCCTCCCTACTGGTAACTATTAGTTTGTTCTCTATGATTAAGAGTCTGTTTCTTGGTTTGCTTCTCTTTTTTCCCTCTTTGCTTATTTGTTTTGTTTCTTAAATTCTACATATAAGTGAAATCATATATTTGTCTTTCTCTGACTGACTTATTTCACTTAGCGTAATACTCTCTAACTCTATCCATGTCCTTGCAAATGCAAGATCTTGTTCTTTTTTATGGCTGATTATATATATACATATAATATATATATATTATATATATATCACATCTAATTTATTCATTCATCAATTGATGGATACTTGATCTGTGTCCATAATTTGGCTATTATAGATAATGCTGCTATACTTTGGGGTGTATATATCCCTTTGAGTTGGTATTTTTGTGTTCTTTGAGTAAATACCTATTAGTGTAATTGCTGGATTGTAAGGTAGTTCTATTTTAAAATTTAAGTGTATTTCTTAAATTATCTCATCTGACCCTTACCACTGTCTTAGGAGGAGGATCATTGCCTTCATTTGACAGATGATGGCACAGTTAGTTAAAGGAAAGATGACATGCCCAAAACATAGCATGAGATAGTGACAGAACTATAGCTGGTACTCAGCCTCCCTAAGATGTTACAGGAACCCACATTCTGTGGCCTCTAGACACAGTTATTCTCTCTTTGAAGCTGAGCTGAAGTGAGCAAGACCACACGTTAGAATAGGCACAGTCACTCCTTCTGTCACTAACCAGAATATTTCCTTTTCCTTTCTAGATTTGAAGTCACCAGGATATATTAAAAATATAGAATAATGAGAGGAATCTGAAACCCATTTGAGCAGAAATGCTAAAGCCTATGAAACCAACAGGCCTTAGAACCCACAAACAGGATACAAGTGCTGGACTTACTTATTCCTAACTGTGTGGCCTCAGGTAAGTTACCAAACCTCTCTGTTTCTGAATTTCTTTTTCCAGGGAGTAGAAACAGTTCCCTCACAGGATGGTCATGAAGATAAAATGAGGTGAGTTTTCACAGGCCATTTTCACAGTGAGGAAGTTTTCATAGTGCATGGCTCCTGGCAGTCAGTCACGGGGTCACAAGACATTACAACTGTAATAGGTAGTCTAGGATCCCTGCTTTCACTTCTTTTACACAGAGGCACAGAACTGGAATTACATTACTGAAAGCTATTCCTTTTAGGGTTTGTGGTAATAAATACTGCCTAGTGAGGGGAAATAATCCCCTCACTACCCCAATGGTTCTTACTCTTTTGAGATCAAAAGTTTATAAATCCTTTCCTGACAAAAATGTGCAAACTTTTGCCCACGATTTACAGTGTCCATAGACTCTGAGAAACCCTCTGTAAGGCTTGAAAGGGAGCTTACAGACCCCATGCATGGGAAATACATTAGTGGCAAACAAGTCACTCCCTCTTCTACTCTCTGATGGAAATGTATACTATTTTTTTTCTTAATGTTTTAAAGTTTTCTTTTCAGGAAAAATACTTCAGTGAAGGTGGAGGACCTGGACCACTTTGATCCCAGACTACCTCGGAGTCATCTGGCCTTCTCTGCCCAGCTCCCTTATCCACTGGCTGAGGCTGTCATCTTCCCCACAAAACACTGGCAATCTGCTCAGATGCACAGCAAGCTCTGATAACACTTTAACCTGTGTTATTCCACATGTCCCACCCAGAGGTGATTAAATGTAGTCATCAGAATGTCAGGAAGAGGATGGATCTGGCAGGACTTTTCCTTGAGATATTGTGGGATAGAATGACAATTGTCCAGGCTATCTATTCCACTGGAGAACAATATGTTAATGTAATTAGAAATTTCTCACAGAATCTGGCATAACTAAATAACAAACTAATGAACAGCACTGGACAAATTTTTATTTACTTCCATCCTTGAGGCCGGTATTAAAACTAAGAATTTTGTTTTACAAGTGTGAGATGGTTCACAGTTCTTTATTTTTCTAATTCCAGAGAATTCCATTTTAACTCTCCATTTGCAAGATCATCAAAGGGTCTTGTTTTCAAAGACATCTCCCATTGAGTTACGTTGTAGAAAAGCCCAGGAGCTTTTATGTCTCAAGATATTGGAGACAGTCCTGGCTTAAGGTTATTGTGAATACTGCAGAAATTTACATGTCTCATTCAAATACAGGACGGTCACTGGACCTGTACTCAGTGCTCCTGAGGTCCTGGGGCTTAGTGTTTAATCACTTTCCAGTATCTTTAGAAGCACAACATTGGTCTCTTTTTCCAGAGGTAGAGGCAGAGTGTACAGGGAAGAAAATGCTCTCTGGGCTCCCAGCCTGACTACAGTAACAAACAAATCAAAACAAGATCCTGATTTAATTATTTCAATAAATCACATACATATGTAGAGGCTTCTTTATGTCACCTTATCAGGATGACTATTGACCATGTGGCAAGTGATCACAGCCTTCCTTTTAGGATTTATACAATTGTCCTGGAGCTGTTGTACCACTACTGGGACCAAGGAGATGTGAGACAGAGAAAGTCTGTGATTATCAAGGGCCTCAGGAATTTTCTTTTTCTAGAGAATTTACAGGAGTGCCTACAATCACCTGGTATTTGGTAGATTTCATTTTTCCAGTTGCATTATATATTTGTTTGGTCTGCAATAAGAGGTTATTCTTTCTATTCTCAATGTGCCTGCCATGCCATATGATTATTTATAATAATATTTTTTAAATGGCTTATACTTGGAAACGAGTTTTTTTTTATTTTTGAATGTGGACCACTGACGCATAGAAAATAACTTTACTGTTAAATAAATGCTCTTTAGAAATGACAAGTCATTAACGTACTCAGAATAATATAGTGTTACAGCAGGGATTATGAATGCTGTGATTATTGTAGTTTCTTATATTATACCTAATATTTCTTTCAAGTTTCCGTCTGACAGCTGAGCAAAACAGGAGAGAGCGAGTGATGTTTGTTGGATCTGAAGCAGAAACTGTACATTTAGTGGATTGAAAATTAGGAACCAACAGGCCTTGGTTTTAATGAAAGTTGCACTTGACAATAGCCCATATCTCAGTTCCTCCAACTTGGCAAGATTGATGGCAGAGCAGCTCTGAAATGCCATGAGGGCAAAATTGAAATATCTGTGGCTCTCTTCACCTCAATGTGTCTCCTCCTATTTCCTTCTAGTTTCCACTGAGTGCCCACCATGAAGGACTCTAAGAGCTGGTGGAGAGAGGAGAGGAAGTTTTGTTTTTCCTTTCTTTCTCTCATTTCTTCTTTACTTCTTCATTTTCTTCCTTCCTCTATCACTCTCTTCTTTGTTCTCTTTATGTGTCTCATAATTACCCCCTCACACTTCATACCAGTATCACACACAGATATTCCCTACTTCCTCCAGTGAAAAGGTTCCAGCAGTCATTTTATTTTACTTTTATACAAGAAGGCTTGGGGTATGGTGGTTTCAATAAGAATGAGGGACAAGAACTAGCAGTTATGGAGTGTACATGTGGATAGAGTGTGTATATTAGTTTTCCAGGACTGCTGTAACAAATTACCATAGACTGGTGGCTTAAAACAACTGATCTTTATTCTCTCACAGTTCTGGAGCCCAAGTCTGAAATCAAGGTGTTGGCAGGGCCTCACTCCCCCTGAGTAGTTCTAGGGGAGAATTTTTCCTTGCCCCACCCAGCCTCTATTGGCTGACATCACTCCAATCTCTGCCTTCCTCTCTATATGGCTTTCTCTCACTGTGTCTGTGTGTCTATTAGAAAGGCATTTGTTATTGGATGTATGGCCGGCCCTCCAAAAAATTCAGGATGATCTCATCTTGAGAACCTTACATTGGAAGACCTTTTTTCCAAATCAGGTCACATTCACAGGTCCTGAGACATGGAAAAATGTTTGGGGAGGTCAGTACTCAACCCAAAACTGTATATTTAACATTAACAAAATCTATTAGGTGGGTAATAGAAACTCCGATTTACAGATGAGAAAAGTGAGATCCAGAGCAGTTAAACAGCTCAATAAGAAATGATGGACCTAGAATTCAAATTTAGATCAGTATATAAAAGCTTCAGTCTTTCACCATTGACCTTCCTTTAGCATCCAGAGAAGGGCACAAAACCACTCCAACTCAAAGGAGATATTAACATCTCTAACAAATAAAAAGCATCCTTTCATCAAATACATTTTCTTTAATTTATATAATGGATTTTTACAATTTCATTTAGTATATTAAAAAGAAAAAAAAACACAGATTTTAATTTACCAAAAAGTCTCTCTTAAAAGTAAAAATGGCATGGAAGTAGATATTAAACCTCTGGCATAGGGCTAGGATAGGGAGGAAAAAGGTAACTGTGCTTCTTCGTTTTTGTATATTTTTTTGAAAATTTGAATCTGTGACCTCAATGTATTCTCTGCCAAATGGAATTTCAATTTCAAAGGACTTCAGCCAACCAGCTCAATTTTCTATATTAAAGGAGAACACACTGGCAGTTTTCTCAGCATATAACCCAATATTTCCAATGACCTCCTGAACATTTCTACATGGATATCCCAGTATCATTTCAAATTCATATGCAGCATCATTTCTTTTCCAACATTGCTGTTTCTACTACTGTTTCTGTCATCATGCTTCCATTTACCAAGTAAAGAATTTTTGACTCATCAAATTTTGTTGCTCTTTTCTTCACAGTGTGTCTGACAGGCATCCATTTGTTCCCCAAGTGTTTTTTTGAGTATTTCCACTGGGCCAGCCACCATGCTGGGTACTGGAGATGCATGGTTCTAAAAAGGCAGACACAATCATGCCCTATGGGGAGCTTATATTTTAGTAGGAAAAATAGACACTGAGCATTTGATTACAAATATAATGCTCTATATAAAAGAAGAAGCAAAAGTTTCAAAGGAGAATATGTTGCTGGAGAATCAACTCCCTCCTTTCTATTTCTCTGCCCTACCCTGGTTACAGCCTTTATTGTACCTGGCTTCCTCAGGTAGCCTCTTTGGCTTTAGTCTGTCTTCCTCTGATCCATCCTTCAGGCTGCTTCCTTGTTAAACATCTCATATCTCCACTTACCATATGTTACTTTCCCCTAACTAATTCTCAATAACATTCTGATGCTTACACACTTTGCTCTTTTATGTAGCATTTAGGACTTTCATTCTTATGAACACAACTCCATTCAACCCTGGATAGAGAACTTGGGGAAGTTGGGGAAGAGGCTTAGGGTCCCCCCAATATTGTGAGCTTGTTGATGCTCTATATCCAGCAATATTAGCCTCAAAAAACTTTTATAAAAGCCAACCTTCCCATTCATTATCTGTCCTAAGATATCGGACACATTCTAATGCCTTAATATTTGTTCATACTCTTTTTCCCTATAGCACACACTTTTTCCTCTTCTCTATTTCTCAAATCCCTCCCCCAAAGATCACAACTCTGAATCCTCAATAATCCCAAGAGCTTTCACTTCTCTCCCTGAACTCAAAGCAGTCATTGTCACACCTAGTCTTTGGGTGAGGGAAGTCAACTGGTTTCAATGATGTTAATTTTCTCTACATATATCTATGCTTTATCTCTCCCGCAGAGACCATAGACTTCTTAAGAAGGTCTAGTCCTGTGGTCAGTATTTCTTTGTCCCATTGCACTTTTCACTTAGTAGACAGTCAATAGTTCATAAAACCATAGAGCAGTAGGGCTGGACCCTGAGTATAATGAAGTCCAGAGAGGTAAAGTGACCACTCAAGGATACACAGCTGCTTACTGGCATGACTCAGACTAGAACCTAGATCTCTTGTTAACAGATAATGTTCTTTTTCCTAATGAATGAATGCAATAAATAAATGAATATAAAGAGAAAAAAGTTTCATTCATTTCTAGTTGGTCCATCTAGTGCTAAACCCTTTCTATCCAGAAGCCATTCTACTGAACCGTAGATGCTGTGGTTTCTACAGACATATAATAATAACTGTATTGCTGCGTTTGAGCTCCGATGCCATCATTACTGCAGATGTTGACTCCTACCACTTGCCTCCTGCATCCCATGCACTCTGATCTATTCTCAGCTATATCCAGGGGTAGACATATTTTGAAAACTTGAAATCAAAGTTGTCAGCTCATCTTCTGACTGACATCTGATATTTGTGGTGTAGCACCGAGGGAGACACAAGCACACACTCTGTGTGTGAGGGAGGCTGTTGTGTGAGATGACGAAGCCCTTTGTCTCTAGCCACTGAGACAGCTGACGCTGGCTCTAACATTTTACCAGGCTTTGGAGCTGTCAATCAGAAGACCAGAGGTGGGACAGGGACACCCCAGGAAATCAAAGCAAACCCAATGATTATCTATTTGCTGACAAGGATAAAACCATTTCTTTCCTCAACTCCTCCCAGAGTGAGGTGGGGGGGTAGAGGCTGTGAAGAAATTAAAAGTGTGAACATTTTTAATGAGTACAATTACTGAATCATCAGTCACACAATCCATCTGCTTCATAGCGTCCCAGTGATGAGTGAAATTCTAAAATACTGCATTGCATTTTTGCATTCATGTAATTACATAAATGCTCTTTAAGGAACAGATAATGATATTCATATATCATGCTCATCCCTCCTATAACTCAGCATTCTCCTTTTGTCTGTTTCATTTTATTAGTTACTAACTCTACATTGTGACACCAAGTTGGTGGGAATTTGCTGGCAACTGCATGGTAGAAGGTAGCCCAGTGACATTAAATATTGTGTTGTGGAGTATTCATTTATAGAGATAGACTAATGCAACACTAATCTCAAAGATTCTGTGTAGCCTGAAGTTTTAAAAGCAAAGTGAATGCAGTGTCAGAGGGAAGAGAGAGGACTTATTTCAAAAGTCCTTTCCCAGAGATGATTACTCAACTCAGGAGAGATGAAACAATGGCAGATGTCAATGAGCAGACAGGGTTTGTGGGGGATGGCTCTAAAAGGAAGTTCTGGACCCATTAGTAGAGACTGCTTTTAGACAACAAGCTTGAGCAATGGAAACCTAAGATAAAAGGGCCCACAGCAACCACCAAGCAGAATTCAAACAGGCTCATTAAGTGACCTGTCTTGAAATAGCTGGAGGTGTGAACTAACGAATTACACTAGGCACAGTTCCAAAGATTACCAAAAAAAGGAAAATTCCATATATTCCTAAGCTTCCTCACTCTGCTCTATAATTGTGGCCTCTCACCATCACTGCCTAACAGCAGTCTCTCCTTTGCTGTCCTGTCCATTTCTTTTCAGTGTAGTCAGTAAACTTCTATCTCTTTTGTTCTGCCCTAGATGAATTCTTTCACTGCCCAGGCCACCAGCCCCCATCCAATTGGAGCATCCCACACCAATGTCCAGTTTTTGAGGTGTTTCCTCATACTAACAAGCAATTCTCTGACATCAGCAGGTTGTCCTAGAATTCAACTCAATTCTGACACTATCTACCAGAGATAGTCCTACCAGTCCTACCAGACTGCCACCCTCTCCCCCAACACACACTTCAGATGCCAGGGGCAAGCTCGGATTGTTACCTGTGCTTTTGACCTACTGGCTATATAAATCAGAAGTTCCCATGACTCCTTCCTTGGGTTCAGTGAATTTGCTAGCATGACTCCTAGAACTCCGACAAATATTACACTTACTGGATCATTGGTTAAAATTCAGGAATGCAGAGGAAGAAATGCATAGAGTAAGGGATAGGTAAAGGATGAGGAACTCCCATGTTCCCTCCAAGCAGGCCTCTTTCTCCAAATCTCCACACGTTCACCAACTAGGAAGCTCTATGAACCTTGTCATTTTGGGTTTCTATAAAGGCTTCATTACATAGACATGATTGACTAAATCTGTGGCCATTGGTGATTGATTCAATTGCCAGATTCTCTCCCCAATCCAGATCTGAGGGGATGGGATTTCAACCTGCTAATCACATGGTTTGCTCCACTGGCAACCAACTCCCATCTTTCCATGGGCTCTAAAAGTCACATCATTAACATAGCAAAAGACACATTTGTGACTCTCTTCACTTTGGTAATTCCAAAGGTTTTAGGAGCTCTGAGCCAGGAACTGTGGATGAAGATCAAATAGGAGAACTATACATTTGAGATATGCCTGAGTGGCTCAGTCAGTTGAGCATCCGACTCTTGGTTTCAGCTCAGGTCATGATCTCAGAGCTATGGGATCAAGCCCCAAATCAAACTCCAAGCTTAGTGAAGAATCTGCTGGAGATTCTTTCCTTCTACCTCCCCACCGCAATTTGCATGCTAACACACGTGCTCTCTCTCTATTTTTTTCTCTCTCTTTAAAATAATAAATCTTAAATATATATATATATATATTTGAATGACCAAATATGTGTTTTCTCTAAATTACAATATCATAGGCTCAAAAGCCTTTGCAAATTGGAGCAAAAGGGATGGGGAAGAGGAAGACTGATGAGGAAAAGATGGCTATAACCAAGGAATGCTGTCTGGGAGAACCGTGGAACCAGAATAGCTCACACATCTTAAGAGTTGAAGTCTGTCCTCCAGAAAGAGATGTTGAAATCCTGATCCCTGGTACCTGTGAATGTGATCTGTTTTAGAAATGGAAACTTTGCAGATCTAACCAGGTTAAGGTAAGATTATTAGGGTAGGACCTTAATTTAATACCCCTAGTATCCTTAAAGGGGGGGTGTGTGGGGAGGGTTATATGAAGACATAGATACACAAGGACAACACTATGTGACAGTAGAAGCAGTGATTGACATGCTGTAGCTACAAGCCAAGAAAACTTGAAGAGTCAAGGATCTTATCCTAGAGCCCTCTGAAAGAGCATGGCCCCACAGATACTTTAACTTCAGACTTCTAGTCTCTAGAACAGCAAGACAATAACATTCTGTTGTTTTAAGTCATTCAGTTTCCGGTACTTCGTGTGGCAGCCCTAAGAAATTAATCAAGGAATAATGATATTTGCTGTGACTTAGATCTCTGCATATCACACATTTATCAAGCACTTTCCAGTCTGATCAATATTAAGTTCAGTACTGCAAAGTTGGTTAAGTAATCATGATGCTTTCATTTTGCTCTAAAAGTTAAAGCACACTGGTGTCACTTCCATCAGTCTACCCAGGCCCATAAATGTTTTCTATTTCTTTGTTGATTGTTACATTGCCTTTCAGGAAAATTTACTAGTCTATTGCCTGATAGCATTATTTAGGAACTCCTCTAACTAATTGAGATAATAGGTTTGATATGTCTTTGAAAAGAAAATCACCAGAAAGGACACCTCAGAGGGCCTCAGAGGGATTTTACAGCTGAAAGCGAATACACTCTGACTGCCTAGTTCTGGAGATTGTCTCAACCCAGATGCCAACTGAGAGGTGGGAGCCAGGGTGCCCGAGTCTCTATTCTAGCCCCCTGACTAAATTAACTGTTGTGTAACTTAAGCAGGTTATGTCATCAGTTTGTGTCTTTTTTTTTTAACCTGTATTTAACTCATAGATTCATTGAAAAAATTAACTAGTGCATATAGATTGCTTAGAATAGAACATTGTCCCTAGTAAGGTTTCAATAGATGTTAACTATTATTTTATATCTAAGCATCATTGAAACCTTAGACATAGATTTTTATATCAGAGTTATAAGTAAAATAATTATCTAGGAAAAGATTCTTTCTGGAACTAGAAATCTTTTTTTATGGTATGTTAATATGTCTTTCTATGAACAGAAATTGTTATGGGATGGGTCAGAAACACAAAACTACTTGAAAGATAAAGATTGTTATTCAATGAAAGACTTTTGTAACAGCAACCTAGTATATTCTGGAAAGACAAAAACTGAACAAGAGGGAGGGGATAAAGAAAGCATAAGATTAATGAAGGGACATATGTGTGGGTGTGTATATTGTGTGTGAGCATGTATGAGTTTAGGGGGTAAGAGTGAGGAGACATACTGTATCATAGAGAAATGGATACATTTTTCACTGTTTCCTCTATGTATCTTTGGAACTCAACTGATTCCATTTCCCTTCTGTATGACAATAACCAGAAAAACAGTTGGTTGTGCCTACTTTTAAAAATCATGCTATTATTTGCATAGAGTGAATTGCACAAATCTTAAATGTATAGCCAAAACTTTTTTAAAAATTTATATACATATGTGTACATGTGTATACATGTTCATATATACATAAATTTTTACATATATGTGTATACATATATATCTGGATCACATCAGCCAGATCAAGATAAATAACATTTCTGTCATTCCAGAAAATTCCCTTGTGCTGCTTTCAATCAACAGCATCTTGCAGGAAGATGTCTAAACATATAATTAGCATTATATGAGTTAAATTATAAAAAGTATTCTCTTTTGTGTCTGGCTTCTTTTAGTTCAACATAAGGTTTTTGAGATTTATCCATGTGTTGTGTGCATATACAGTTCATTTATTTTTAATGATGAGTAGTAACCCATTACTACACTACACTGAATACATTACATTTTTTTTTTTTAGAGAGAAAGAAAAGAGAGCGAGAGTGTGTGTGTGGCAGGGGGTGTGTGTGGGGGGAGACAGAGGCAGAGGGAGAGAGAGAATCTTAAGCAGACTTCACACTCAATGCAAAGCCTGACTCAAAGCTCAATCTCACAACCCTGAGATCATGACCTGAGCCAAAATCAAGAGTCAACATTTAACTGAATAAGCCACTTACTATAAATTTTTTATCCATTCTCCTGTTCATGGATATTTGGGTTCTTTGCTGTTTTCACAGTTGCAAATGAAATAAATGGAATGAATTTATGGTCTTCAATTTGGTTTTTATCAAACTGTTTTTTAAAAATATTATGTGGAAGTCCAAAATGTATAAAATACATAAACGTAAACCTATTCTACATGGAAGGAGATCGGACTTGGAGAGGCAGACATCTATATCAGCTTCTTCCCCATCTTTCCCTCCCCACCAAATCTGGTTTCCTTTATTCTTCAAAAGAGGGTTCCATGGAGCAATTAAAACAAAAACAAGAGCTCTAAAAAACACTTGTTTAACCATTAATGGATCCATTATATACATTTAGGACAAAAAACTTCATAAACAATTATGGCACACATTATTTTAAAGCCTCAACTCTTTAGGCAGCCCGGGTGGCTCAGTGGTTCAGCGCTGCCTTTGGCCCAGGCTGTGATCCTGGAGCCCGGGATCGAATCCCATGTCAGGCTCCCTGCATGGAGCCTGCTTCTACCTCTCTCTCTCTCTCTCTCTCTCTCTCTCTCTCTTTCTCTCTGTCTCTCATAAATAAATAATATCTTTAAAACAAACAAACAAACAAACAAAAAAACCACCTCAACTTTTTAAACAGTTGTTGTCTGAAATAAGTGACCTCATTTACAGATGAGGATATTGGCATAGCTTGTCTCATCTAAAATGACATACCTAGCAAGTAGGCAGAAACTCAGAGCTAGGCTTCTTGACTCAAGTACAGTGAATTCTGTTGTGCTGTATCAAAACTGACACCTGTTCATATTTGTGGCCTATTTGCATATTCAAAAGGTTCTTACTGTGTGTGGAAATGTATGAATTTTTGTCAGTCTTTGTTTTGTAGTTTGACCTTAACTCAATAATCATTTAGAAAGCATTTATTCAGTGCTTACTATCTGTAAGATACTCTGTGGAGATATCAAGGCATCTGTGAATATAAATATAGCTATTAGACTTTCCTTGCGTGTTAGTTTCAAATTTAATCATGTCAAACACTTATGAATAACATTCTAATTACAGCATTACATCCCAATTCATCTTGGAGTGTTAAAATTTTTCATTTTTCTATTCAACCACAGAAACAATGGTGTTCCCATCCTTCCATCTTACCTCCCCACCATCCAGTCTTAAAATATAATGTGGAATAATTTAGCACATAAATTAGTGTTTCTTTGTAAAAATACATTTGTCTTTTTCATTCAAAAATACTTGTAAGTATAAAAAGCAAAGGTATTTTAAAATATATTTATAAAATCTCCCTATGTATTCAAATAACTGCTACACAGGCTTTTGTGCAAGCATGGAGATCAGAGGTCTGAAGTCTCAGGATTGAATCTCAGAATCTTTTGTCTTAGCTCATAATGAGAATTGGCACTTAGTTACAATCTTTTGTTTATTGCTGAAATAATTATTTGTGATGTTTTTCAAATTCTCTAATTTTGTGGAATGAATATACATCAAAGACTCAACCAAGATTGTCATCACCCTGGTTAAAGATACCTGGCTCCCAGCTGGTGGTCATTGAACACTCCAGGTTCTTTTTCTTCTCTCCATTACTTTGGTATTTATCTTGACCTGTGGGGCGGTTTCCCTGAGTGAGGCTAACAACATCCAAACATCTCCATGTGTTCACGAACATATTCCCCAAGGTTATGTTTCAGGATTGATTAGAATCAGTTTGGTGCTTTTCTCTTTCCCCTGGCTTTGCAATGAGAGACTCAGGAAGTGGCTCAGTGTAGGAAAGATTTGAGAATAAGTTAGTTAAAAAGTTTTATGCCTTTAAAAGACTAGGAAAAAGACTAATATATGTGAAGAAGAGAATGCAAGAATCTCCTGGGTTATGGATGGCAATAGAACCAGTGCTGCAAATGAGCCCTGAAATCTAAATTGGTTTAGAAATAGAAGAAATGGCAGTATTCAGTGCCATTTTACAATAAGTGCCACCACTTAGTGCTCTAGTTTGGCTTTTTATGTATTTATGTGAGTACACTAGGTGTCCATTTGGATCTTTTAATCTAACCAGTTATATGCTTGGGCGTGTTCTCCGCATAATATCCTTCCTCCTAGGTCTCTGGAAATGCATGAACAAATACTGACTTGTGGAATAGAGAATTTTTGCTGATTAGAGAGCAAAGCAAGAATGTTAAACCCAGCAGGGGATTTCTATTTGCATTCCATGGAAGGGCTGAGTGTATACTTTTGGAGTGTATGGGCCTTGCTATGTGGTAGACATTTGACCCACTGAACTCCCACTAAAGAAATCACAAAGCCCTAGATGGCCAAGTACTGCTAAGTTCATGAAGCCTTCCAGTACTATAAGGACTTGCATCTTCTGTCTTCAGATGTGAGCACCACATTTTCAGACACATCTATGCAGGTCCATGGAATGTATCCAAACATGAATGCTACCACTTAAGAAAATTGCAGGAGTAATGTTAGGCAGAAAGAAGCACCAGCAACTTCTAATACCATCTCATTTTTTATATCATCCAGGAAATTTTAAGAAATGAATAACATGAAGCAGCTTAGACTAGTTGAGAACATGGATTCTGGAGCTAATTCACTTCAGATAATATCTATCTCTTGGCTCTGCTGCTAACTAGATAAAAAACCACCTGGCTTTGGGTGAATCAACTAATTCTTCAATGCCTTAGATTTTTTATCTGCAAAATGGGCATAATAATAATGGTGGCAACTGTAGATTTTGCATGTATTAAGTTAGTTAATATGTGCAAAACACATAATAAACTCAATATGGATATTATATACTCTTGTTTTTTATGGAATGGAAGTATTTACCCTAGCTATTACTGAGGACTTTTTATTGTCCTTTTTTCTTCTATAAGAATTGTCCTTGGTTTCTTTCCAAGTATGTAAGAAAAACTACAAACCTCACCACTAGTAGTGGAATCCACCTGAAAGTGATGTGTTTACTTGGAATAGTCACCCATAAGTACAGCCTTTTAATGTACTGAAGTAAACTTAAAAGAATGATTATTTCATTCAAGAGTCCATTTATCCTTTTTTTTTTTCTTGTACTGATATTTTCCATGGCTTTTTTCTTTTAATGGACCATATCCATGGGCAACTTTTACTACCTACTGGGAAGATAGAAATTCCATCTATCCTACTCATCTCTCTGTCCCCATAATGAGCATAACACATTGAAGCAACATCATAAGTATTTTTGATTGAATAAACAAATTAGTATTTCTTTCATGCTTTTCCCACTTAAAAAGTGCCACCCTATTCTTTCACTCATACACATACACAATATATACTCAGACTTGGCTCTTCCACTGCCTATTACCTCAAATGTAATTCTTATTTATTCCTCAAAGTTTAACTCAAAACAACTCTTCCAACATAGCTTTCCTCATTTTTCTAACAAAATGTGATATAGTCCTTGAACTTCAAAATGCTTTCTCTGTGCCATTCTTAATATACTTATGATTTTACACTTTCATTATGATTATGCATGGAAATAGCATGTATCACATAATGGACCTAGGATGTTATGTACTGACTGATGTCTAATACAGTGACTATCACTCAAAATATAATTATTAAAAAACTAAACAAATGAGTGTGTTTATATACACATTTCAGACCACTTCAGATTACAATCTGACCTAAACAGGTTTATATTTATAATATTAGAATTGAATGAGGTCCCCAACTCCTAATTCCTTAATTTGGCCAACAACGGGCCCTTCTTTGTCTGAGCTCATTCTAATGAATTGCTTGTTAAGCTACTGACTAAACATTTATTTTTCTAAGCCTTGTGAATACTTTGGTATTCTTGAACTTAACAGGATGTTAAGAATGATCTGTAAAATATTTTTCAGAATACATTTCCTGAGTCAGGTAGGCAGTTTAACCATTTACCAGTCATTGCCATTCTTTCAATTGTCCTTCTACTCTACCCTGTTTTGAACTTATCTTGGATTGTAAGAATAGGTAGCTCTCCTTATTGGACTTCCATTAGCATATTCTCCAAAATACGTTCTATCAGCAAAAACCACAAATTGTGGATTGTAAATCAGGGGATTCTTGAATTTGCCCTCAGATTAAGTGGCCATACCTAATCAGCAGCACTTACTGAGTTTAGGAACGACCCATCAGATAACAGGGATGTTGTGCCTCAGCCAGGACGGTGAGCCTATTGGCAACATTGCTAAAAAGGCTGACAAAGGCAGCTTCTGCAGCATTAAACTTGATCAAGTCATTTCTAATTCTTGTTGTAAGTAGGCAGGGTATAAATAAATAAATTGATTAATGCAATCAGATTAGTTTAGCAAGTTATGGATTATAGCAGTATATTTTAAAAAGTCATTTAAGGAAAACAACGGAAGGGGTTATATGATAGAAACATAGACCAAGTCTTGACTTTGTCATCAAGTAGCTAACTAATTCATTCAAGTTATTCCTCTCTTTGAAATCAATATAGAAAAAATAATTTTGCCTAAGATTTCTTACTGAATGACAGGTACCCTCAGAAATGGCATCCCCATTTTCCCTGTCAAAGGAGTGGCACTATTATGTTACTGATGAAGAAATTGCAGCTCAGAGAGGCCCCATTGCATGCTGGACAGCAATTATAATGGGGTAGAGACCCAGGATTTTAACCTGGGTCTATTAACCCTCAAATCATCATCTCTCACTCTAACATAGTGTATCTCTCTACCTTAAAGACATAGAACCACAAAGATGAAATGTGGTAAGGGAAGAGAGAATACTTATAGACTACAGTGTTACTATGACTGAGGTCTGACAGTTTTATTCATAAACAATTACCTATTAGGCCAAAAATACCTACTACCAAAGCAAAATGAAAGAAAACAAAACAATCCTAAAATACAAATCTCAGATTTTCTGATTTATCCTTCATTCATATTTTTGTCCTCCATACCATGAGGGGGTAGTGGTTAGTCTTCCGCATATAGTGGAGCCCCTGCCTCCTTTTCTGTCCAGTGCAGCCTTCTGTATCAGTTTCCTATTGCTGCTGTAGCAACTTGCTAAGTCTAGTTGCTTAAGATAACACAGATTTTTTATAATTCTGGAAGTCAGAAGCCCAAAAGAAGTCTCACTGGATTAAAATCAAGGTGTTGGAGGGGCCATGCTCCTTCCTGGAGGCCTCAGGGGAGAATCTTGCCAGCTTCTAGAGGCTTCCCATGCTCCTCGGCTCATGGCCCCTTCCTTCATCTTTAAAGTCAGAAAAGGCTGATTGAGCCTTGATCACATCTTACTCTGACACAGACTCTTTTGCCTCCCTCTTCCACATTTCAGGACCCGTGTGATTACAATGTACCATCCAGATAGCACAGAATAAGATACTTATATTATTTTTTTTTTCAATCTAAGAAAACTTTATTTCTTGAAGAAAAAAATTCCAGTGTGGCTGCCTTCCTTGTGGTTATTGCCACACTCTTTCTATATTTTAACTTATCCCTATTCAAGGTCTTCAGATTGCTTTCCATTCAGCTGGAGGATAAGTAAAAAGAGAAAGAAAGGGTCTTGTGGAGAAGTTTTAATGGGCCAGTTTGGAAGAAATATTCATCTCTTCAACCCATTGGTCAGAACACAGTCACATGTTTACTCCTAACTGCAAGGGAGGCAGGGAAATGTAGTCTACCCTTGTGCCCATTAAAAAAAGGAAATGGATTTTTGTGAATTCATAGAATAGTAATTACCACAGCAAATGAAGTGAAGAAGTGAGTCATTAGCAACCTTAATTTCCTTTGTCATGTAATATAATATATTCATAGTTTCCAGGGATTAAGAAGCAACCTCTTTGGGGCCCATTATTCTGCATATGTATCCCTTCTCTCCAAGGGAAAAGCCTAGATCTTATACTTCTTTCAACTCTAGAAATATAACCACATCACTAGATGGTTTCACACTTTCATTATGGTATGACAATAGCATAGAACTTTTTTTTTTTTTTAAGATTTTATTCATTTATTCATGAGAGACAGAGAGAGAGTGAGAGAGAGACGGGAGGGGGCAGAGGGAGAAGCAGGCTCCATGCAGGGAGCCCGATGTGGGACTCGATCCCAAATCTCCAGGATCACGCTCTGGGCTGAAAGCGGTGCTAAACTGCTGAGCCACCCGGGCTGCCCAGCATAGAACATTTTGATTAAAAGTGTAGTCCCTGGAGCTACATGCCAGAATTCAAGTCCCAGATCTGGTACTTTCTAAGTGATCATGAGCCAATTACTTCTCTGTGCTTCTATTTCCTCATCTGTAAATGAGGAAAATGAGAGTAATAAGAGCAAATACTTACATAGCACTTACTGTGTATCATACATTGTTTTAAATCACTTTACATATATTTACTCTTTATTGATCAAAATAGCATTATAAGATAGTTTCTTTAATTATCCAATGTGAAAATCAAGTAACTGATATGTTCAGTGACTTGTAAAGGTCACTTAGCTAATAAGAGGCAAAGCTTGTACTCAAACAATACTTCTTCCTATACACCACAGCAAACATTATGCAGGTGTTGCAAGGATCAAATGAATTTAATACTTATGTTGTATATAGAATTATGGCTAGAAAATTTTAAAAACTTAAATGCTAGCTATTATTTTTATAGATCATACTCTACTTTAAAAACTCTGTTGAATAGATACACTTGGAAAGAAAAAAATAGTGTTAATGTAATATTTACTCCTTTCCCACATACATGTCAATACAGTCTTGCCTGACTTTTCCACATCAATCCTTTTTTTTAAAAAATTATTTTTATTTATTCGTTTATGATAGACACAGAGAGACAGAGAGAGGCAGAGACATAGGCAGAGGGAGAAGCAGGCTCCATGCACCGGGAGCCCGACGTGGGATTCGATCCCGGGTCTCCAGGATCGCGCCCTGGGCCAAAGGCAGGCGCCAAACCGCTGCGCCACCCAGGGATCCCTTCCACATCAATCCTAACCTTCTAATCCAAGTATCCAAACCACAGCTAGTTTGTAAATACCTTTCCTGAGTCCAAAGCTGTTTTGGGAAACTCATAATGCTAAAAGCTGCTTCTCCTATCTCAGTCATTAGCTTGTCTTCAGCTCTGCATTAATTCCCATCTCCAAGCCAATGTCTTCTTCAGTGGATGTAGCTATCCCCAAACTCTAAAAATCCCAGGTAGGTTTTCTCCATAACAGATCCCTCTCCTGGCCTAGCTAGCACTTGCTTTCTTCTCCCTCCAACTTGATAAAGAAACTTCTCAAACACTATCATAAATATAGCATAGAACTCACAGTCTCAAGACTTTTGTTGAAGGTCCAGCAATAGACCTTGAATTGAGTATTTGCATCCTCAACTGTAAAATGAGGATACACTTAGAGGATAGAGATAGATTAAAAGATCAAATGAGATAATGCATATGAAACCAATGTGTAAAAGTAAAATACTTTTCATCTTTGGGCAGCATTAGTATTAACTTACACACACACAACCAACAGATACTGGCTATGGTTGTACCTAATCAAAATGAACTATAGTTTTGGTGTAATCTTAAAACTATACTGCAGAAAAGTGGCAACTATGATCACCATCTTTTCTCTCATGCTCCAATGTAGGGAGACAGAAATGAGTATGAAGAATATGAATTAATCTTTCTGAGCCTCATTTCCTGACCCTTAATAATTATACTTTCTAGAATAGTCATGAAGACTAAGTAAGATAATGCATATAAAAGTGGCAAGCTGCCAAGTTTAGAACTTAGTTAAGTGTGTACTAAAATGTCAGTTATCATCATTATTATCCTCTTCATCATTTGTATCATGAAGATGCAAGGATAAAAGAAAAAGGTTCCCTGGACTAGAGCCCAAATTCCATTGTATTTGCAAATCTTTGCCATAGGCCACTCACAGCTTCAGACCATCCAGGAATTTGTTTATTTTTAATTGGGGATCTGAGCCTATAGATTAGGTTAACAGAGATGAAATTTGCATTGTTCTCATCAAGTTAAGGTCTATCAAGCACTTTAAAATTCTACCTGTAGGAAGCAGCTTTCAATAAATTCCCTCTTACTTATCAGCTCATTCAAGTCTCAGCTAGGTTCTCCTTACCTTAAAGCCAACTTTTGCTCAGGAAAAAGTGTTTGAGATATGCACAATGAGAAGAACACAAAGAAATTAAAAAGCCTAATAGATAAATGTTGAACTCTCTGGTTTTAAGATATAAATGGAAGATTAGACCTGGGATGCCTTGGTGGCTCAGTGGTTGAGTGTCTGCCTTTGGCTTAGGTCATGATCCTGGGGTCCTGGGATTGAGTCCTGCATTGGGCTCCCCACTGGGCACCTGCTTCTTCCTCTGCCTATGTCTCTGCCTCTCTCTGTGTCTCTCGTTAATAAATAAATAAATTCTTTAAAAAAAAAAGAAAGAAAGTTTAAACCTGACTCCCCTGCATCTGTGGAGTTTATCATATAGAATTTTCTTTTTTTTTAATTGTATAGAATTTTCATTTGTTCATTCATTTGTTCATTTCTCATATGCATATAGTCAGCTCTTGGTACTTACTGAGGCCTTTAGAGAAAAAAGCAAAAATATTTAGATTAGAGAGCTTACCCACCAAGAGCTCACACCTCAGTTCCCGTATGAACTGATTCATGATGTAATTAGATTGAATGAGTAAAATTTGTTTATTTAGTGAAATAGGATGATACATTAAGAAGGTGCACTGGGTGTTAGGTTATATGTTGGCAAATTGAACTCCAAAAAAAAAAAAAAAAAAAAAAAAAAAAAAAAAAGGAGGTGAGGTGCAACCTCATCAAAGGTCTTAATAGATTTCTCTGCAAGAAAATTTGTTTTCTAATTCTTCATTCAGTGATGAAACAAATATTTATTGAATTCCTATTGTATGTTGCATTGTGTTGCTAGTCATTGGAGGTACAAGATAGACCCAAACAGACCAGATCTCTCCCTGCTTTCATGGAGCAAGCATCTAATGAAAGGAGACCAGTAGTAATGAAATTTATACTCAGTTACAACTAAGATTTGAAGAATGAGTATGAAAAAGAGAGGAAAGTACATTCAGGACATAGAGAATAAGATGTTCAAATATGGAGGAAAATAGGAAGCTTAATGAATGAAATGGGAATATGTTAGGATATCAGGCTGAAGAAGAATGCATGTGAAATACCATCTAGGAATTTGTTGGCCACTTTGAGGAGTTTACTTTTAATCTTAAGGACAGTAAGACACGTTGAATGTTGTAAAAGAGTGTGGGACCATGCTGGACTGGGATTTTTTTTTTTTTTAAAGATTTTATTTATTTATTCATGATAGTCACAGAGAGAGAGAGAGAGAGAGGCAGAGACACAGGCAGAGGGAGAAGCAGGCTCCATGCACCGGGAGCCCGACGTGGGATTCGATCCCGGGTCTCCAGGATCACGCCCCGGGCCAAAGGCAGGCGCCAAACCGCTGCGCCACCCAGGGATCCCTGGACTGGGATTTTTGAAAATATCATGTTGATTGCTGTGTGGAGAAGAAATTGGAGCAGGAATCCAGAGAATAATTAGGTGATATTGGAATGGTTTAGACAAGGGATGATGACAATTTAGACGAGGGAAGTGGTAATGGCAATGGAAACTGGTTGGTCGGGTTAAAAGATATGTGAAAGATAAAGTAAATAAGGTTTGGGAATGGACTAGGTGTTGAGATGAAAAGAAAAATAAGTGTTGACCAATTTTGACTGATTAGTTCAAGTGAGACAGGACTGAGTAAAATCTAGACAGAGAATTTTATTTTCAATGTCCCCAGTCACTACTTTCTATCCTTTGTTCCTACTCAGTGGCAATTTTCCACTCAGTTTCTAACTTCTGGAGTTGTTCAGTTCTTCAAACAGACAAACACACATACACATTTTCTCAGAATTTAGGTCTTTTATACTCACTTGTAAATTATTGTGATAAGGATTAATATTTTTCTCCCCTTAATGCTATTTGCTCTGCAAAGAGGAATGAGTGTGTTGGTGTGGGTGCATAGTATGAAATTCTCAGATACTCCATCCCTAGATCAGTGGTTTTAAACCAAGGACAATTTTGCCATTCAGTGAATATTTAGCAATACCTGCAGACAGTTTTGGTTGCCCAAACTACAGGGGGTGGCCACTGGCATCTATGCAATAGAGCAAGGGATGCTGGAAAACATTTTACAAGGCATAGAACAATCTCCCACAACAAAGAATTATCTGACCCCAAATGTCAATAGTACCAGGGTTGAGAAATCTTGCCATACAAATTAACAGCTTGTAAAGTTGGCCAAACTAAAGCAATGCTATGGGTGCTATCTCTAACCTCTTATTTATTCTTGCTGTATAAAAAAAGAAAGAAAAAAAGAAAAATCCAAAACTGGAAATTCGGCATATCAAGATGCCACTCTCGATGTTTTAAAACTAATCAAAATGGAGAAAGTTTAGGGAGAGGAGTCCGTAATTACAGCACTTCTGAATTGGAAGCAAGAGCAAAGCCAGCCAGAGAAAAGTATAATTTAGTGCCTAATCAACTAGCTGATTGAATTTTCCATGAGATTAGGTCAGAGGCCCAAATGGATTACAGTGTGATCTTGAGCACAGTCTTGAACAACTATTAGTCATATATGAGGCTGGGGGAGTGGGGAGATTTCAAGTATTTAAAAGTGTCTGTAATTAATTCAATGAATTATAATAATAGAGGAAAGATATAAAACTCCTTAACACAATGGAACTCCAAGGAAAAACTGGCAGATAATTTCCATCTTACCCTGTTGTGCTTGTGGATTGCAGCACATATGGTCCTGCACCAGGGGTTGTAGAGCAGTGAAAGATTCTAACACCATATGTGTGGAAATCCTGTACCTTGCAGAGAGTGAAGGAGTAGGAAAGCTTGTCCTTGAATCTGGACCTTTATGGCCATTTTCTTCTTGGCTCAATATCAGATTTTGTCCTCTCCATATGGTATTTTTAAAATATTGTATTTCATCTTTAATGTAGTTTTTGGGGGATTTTAATTGCTTATTTCCAATACTAATTTCCATTCCTGTGAATACAGAGTAAGTAGATTTGCTTCTCTTTCAATAATACAAAAAGAAAACAATTAAGAAAACTACACAGCGTGAATACTATTTAGTTTTCCAATGAAAGGTCTATACTGTGTCAAATACATGCACCCATATGCATATGCATAACTTCAAAATTCTGTACTCAGATTTTTGGAGGTTTGCTGTAAGAAAATGCAATCTTTATATGCATTAAGATCCTATTATTTATCTAATATTTTGGGACCGGAGGATTTCAAGGGCACAATTCTCTATTTTTGGAAAACTTTAATTATGCTTCCTTTGCACATTAAGCTGAAATAATTAAGGATACTGTAAAATTAAGAGACTCAGATAGTGGACATTTTAGAAGATATGACACAGAGCTATTTTCAGAGATTTGTCTATAACACCATTCTAGAGTAAGAGAAGAGGACTTATTGCCCTTCTTTACCAACACTCTTATTCTATCGGCCCTTGCCTTTCAGCTATATGAGCCCTAAATATCACACAATAGTTAATTCTGGATGCCTTATAAATTCATGGTCTTTAACTCTTTAGCATTAAGCCCTTTGACAGTTTCTTCTATTCCCTTTACTTGTTATCATAAACCTTCAACAGTTGCCTCAAACCACACTATCTAATTTCTATCCCACTCACATTCTGATGATGATGATCTCAGCTCCTATTACTTTGAAGAATGGAGGCTACTAACACTGTTTTTCAGTTTGGGGCTTCCTCATCTACACATATGCTCTTTTTGTAATCTAGCTCTCTCTTTCCTAAAGCCATAGATAAGGAGACAGCAGTTCAGGGCTGGACCCTTGAACTGGTTCATTTTCATCTCCTCTGGAACCCTCTGTGCTCCATCAATGATCTCCTTTCCATCCTACAACATTTACCTATCCATCAATCTGGATCTTTTCCCATGGTCTATAAACATGCTAATTTCTCCCCTATACTTAAAATTACAATCTTCCATTTAACTCAAGTATTTTTTTCTCCTTTCCTTCTCAGCCAGGCACTTGGTTGGAGGACTGCCATGTCACCATTCCCTCTCTTCCCACTCAACTCTTCAACCCATAGCAATCCAGCTTTTCTTCTCATCACTTCATTGCAGCTGTGATTGCTGGCTGCTGATCGCCTCTTTGTTGCTAAATACCATAGACCTACACAAGCGAGTATCTTTCTTAAACTCTCTGCTTTATTGGCATTGTTGATTCCTTTTCCCTAGTTCCTTATTTTGCCTTGGCTTCTCAGATTCGTGATGCCCCTGGCTCCCTTCTATGTCTCTGACTATTCCTTCACAGTCTTCTATGTGAATCACACAACACCTCCTCTACCCCACCCCACCCACTTCCCAACCTTGATTTGTTGATATTTTTCTCTATAGACTCTATGTGGTCAGTTTCATTAAAATCTTTATAGAACATGACTATTCACATGCTGATGAGTCCCATAATTTTGTCTTAAGTTCACATAACCTCCTTTGAACATAAGAGTCGAAATCTTTTGTACATCTCCTTTTGAAGTTCCACTGACTCTTCAGACTTAGTATATTCAAGTGTGAATTCATTATGTGCATCAAGACTCTCTCCTCCCTCTTTATCCTCCAAAAACTTACTGCTTCCCTGCTTTCTGATCTCAAATTATGAGCCCAAATATACCTGAACATCCAGTTTAGGTACTTGGAAGTCAATTTAGATTCTCCCTTCTCTCTCTACATGTCCAAACACTTGGTTCTGCTTATTATACCTTGCAAATATTTCTTGAATGTAGCCCTCTAACACTACAACCATTTCCATAGTTCCCACATTAATCATGGCTCTTGGGTACTTCTCTAATGTTTCTATACCTTGCCTCTGTGCCCCCAGTTTTGCCACCATAAATCCACTCTCCACACTGCAGCCAAAGTAATCTGTGTAATATAAAATCTAAGTAGGGAGGCTTCACTGACTTCCCAGTATCTATAGAATACAGTCAAGGCTTCTGAACATGCCACACAAGGCCCTCCATAACTAGGCTCCCACAGATCTCCTCAGAATTATTTTTCTATCATTTTCCAATTTATATTTTATGGTCTTGTAATAATGGTGTGCTTGTAGATTTCTACACACATGTTGTGTTTTATACCTCTGCACCTGCTCTTTCTTTCAGGATCACCGTTCCCATCTTTCCTTTTTAAAATAACTCAAATACATCATTCAAATTCAGATCTTGTGATGCTTTATTTCATGTGTCAACTCAGCCAGGCCATGGTATTCACATATTTAGTCAAATACTATTCTAGATGTTTCTAGGGAGATATTTTTAGATGAGATTAAAGTTTAAATCAGTGAATTTTTGGTAAAGCAAATTGTCCTCCCTAATGTGAGTAGGCTTCATCTAGTTAGTTGAAGGCCTTAATAGAAAAAAGACTGACCTCCTTGGACAAAGAAGGGATTTTGCCAGCAGAGAGCCTTTGGACTCCAACTGTAACTCTTCCCTGGGTCTCCAGCATGTTAGCTTACCCTGTTGATTTTGGATTTGCCAACCTCTACAATTATGTGAGCCAATTCTTTAACATAAATATTTCTCTTTCTTTCTTTTTCTAACTAAAAGTTACTGATAACTCCCTTTCGACCTAATTAATTTTCATTATTGAATTTATCAGGTCAGAAATAAACTAATTTATTGATTCATAAATAGTGGCATATTAAGAATCAAGACCCATTTTGAATGAATGCACAAAGGATTTATGTGTTCATAATTCCTATAATGCTGATAGGGAGTAACTATAAAAACACAATTCTTAGGCATTTGGGTAGCTTATTAAGTGCCTTCAGCTCAGATCATCAAGTCCCATATCAGGCTCCTTGCTCAGTGGGGCATTTGCTTCTTCCTCTCCCTCTGCCTCTCCACCCTACTCATGCTCTCTCTCTCTCTCTCTCTCAAATAGATAAAATCTTAAAACACACACACACACACACACACACACAATTCTTGCCATTGAATACCTTGCAAACTACTTGGTTGAGGTTATCACTGATGAAATTCTCAATGGAATAAGGTGAGGCAATATAGGTGATAAGTTGTGTGATGCAGATCAGGGCTAGAAGCTTCAGAGGAAAATGAGATCTATCAGGCTAGAGACATCAGGCAGAAAGCAAGACCTTATATTGACCTTGTTGAATGGGTAGAGCTCTTATTAGCATAGAAAACAGTGAATGAAGACAGGGAGACAAACATGAAGGATAAATTAGCATGAGACTGAAAACATGGTAGTTCTTTAGTTTTATTTAGTCTTACCTTCTGTGGAGGTTAGAAGCACCAGAAAGTGGCAAGAAAATTAGTCTTGTTAGGAAAAATAAGGCAGATGACTTTAAAAAAAGAAAAAAGTTTTAATTTGGCTTGGTAGCCAAATGGGAGTAACTGAATATTTTAAAGAAGAGAGACCTTAAAGAAATGAAAGTTAGTTTGTAAAAAGTTAGCCTGACAGTGCTAGGCAGCATGGATTGAGTGATAAGAAATCTGGATTGAGATAAAACTAGTTTATCTCTCAGCAGATTGTCCTTGCCAGTTCATTATGGCCCAAAGCATTGTTAACTCCTTTTTCATGGCCCAAAGCATTGTTGAGACTCTTCCCACAGGCCTGCTTCACCCAGACCCAAGCTAGTAGTCTTTTAGGTAGATGACATGTGTTCACTTGTCTCCCTTCTCTACTTCCTTCTCCTTGTTACCTCTTTCTCTGGTACAGTTATCATGGGCCTCATACTGATCAAGGATGAACTGGGGTCCAATCCCAGAAGTTGCACCACTCACTCATTCCACAATATCCTAAGGGTTAAAAAACATTTAACACCATATCATTGTCAAATCTGACATCAACTCACAATTAAGATTACTTGACCTTGATATTTTGTGTTTGTATCTCTGTCTGAATAAGTATCCTCTTATTTAGGAAGTTTGAAGAATCCGAACCACTAGTTCGGATTTATTGTCAGAGTAGCTGTGGCCTTAGGGCCCAATTCTTACAGCCTGGTTTCTGCCTTCTTTCTCATGGTGTCCTGAATTTGGCAACACCTACCTGTTCATAAGTGGTTTAAAATATTTAATGTCATTAGAATAGACTTCTATTCTAAGAATAGATTGCTTTGAATTGGCAAAAAAGATTATTGGATCCAATATGAGCTATTTTGAAATGGCTAGATATACACGAGCCAGGTAAAACTAAATAATCAAACACAAAAGAACCACTTGAAATCAGAACTACTTTTTAATAGCATAGTTAAGCTGCAATCCAAAGGAACTAGCGAGAAATCTTTGTTCTTGTTAAGACAAGTTTACACTGGCTTACTGGCTTAAAACAGTTTGATCCAGTTTTCTTTTGGTCATATTCGAACTAATTTGATTTAGTTGAATTCAAGTGGAATAAAAATGAACTAGTTTAATCCCATCAAAACTTCCCCTGAGACATAAAATTATATTTGTTATAAAAATCTTTGAATTCTTAATATCAGAATAGGAAACTATTATACGTAGTTAAAACCATAGATGACTAAAATGGAACAACTGAACACTAATCTGGTGGACATGGGCACTACATACTCCAAGACAAGGGCTAATGACTAGGATTCCTCTTACTGAAGTTACAGAAACTGTTCTGTTCAATACCATAGCCACTAGCTACGTGTTATGTGTCTTGAAATGTGGTTAATCTGAATTTAGTTGTGGTATACATGTAAAATACACATTAGATTTCAAAGACTTGATAAAAAAAGAAAAATAACTCAATTTTATATTGATTCTATAGTCTAATAATATTTTGAATATATCAATTTAAACACAATATAGTATTTTTTAAAATATTTATTTATTTTAGGGAAAGAGAGAAAGAGCAGGGGGAGGGCCAGAGGAAGAGAGAGAATCCTGAAGCAAACTCCCTGCTGAGTGCAGAGCCCAACTTGGGGCTAGATCTCAGGACCCTGAGATCATGGCCTGAGCTGGAATCAAGAGCCAGCCACTCAACAGACTGAGCCATCCAAGCAGCCCTAAATATAATATAGTATTAAAGTTGATTTTATTTCTTTCTTTAGCTACTTTTTAATAGGACCACAAGCCAATTTGAAATTACATATGTGACTCTCATTATCTCTGTTGGACAGTGTTGGTATGCAATGTCCTGCCACTGCTCACTCATTAGAAGTGTCCATCACCATATAATCAATGCCTATGCTCAAAAATAGGCCCAGTACACTTTTCCAAACACATCAGGAGTGTGCACTTGAGTAACTGCCATTCTCAAATTCAAGAACTATCTTATCTGTTCTTTAAACAAAAAACAAAATAAAACAAAAACAACCTTATTACTCCATCTGTTTGTTATCAAATTCTCCTGTGTTTTCTTTAAAATATTTTCCAAATCTTCTCTTTTCACTCTCTTCTACCAGGTACTTTTTGTCTTACCGAACTCCTCACTTCTATTTGTCTTATACCTATGTCTTATGAATGTGTCTCTTAAAATGAAAAAAATAAAAGCATATTGGACTTAAGATCACCTGCAATTCATGACCTCTATGATACCCAGTCACTGCCTAGGCCAGGCCATCAATTTTTTTTTTCATATTTTATTTAACTAATACGGTGTTTACTGTATGCCCAGCACTGCTCTCATCACTTTCCCAACATCAACTCATTGGGTTCTCATAGCTCCCTTATGAGAAATGTTCTACTATTGTCCCCATTTCACTGATAGGAAAGCAATACAGAGAAGTTGTCACTGCCAGAGATGGCAGAACCAGGGTTTGAACTAGGTAATCTCTTTATTACTTGTTTAGCCTCATGTGGGAGAGGTTGTCTTCCTCCCCGATGGTTTCATCACCCTGGATTTGCTCTACATAGACAAGAATGAACACCAGCATATCTTGATCATTCCCAGGCTTTCCCTTTCCCTTGCTTTTATGATTTGTTTGTCCTCTGCCTCATTGTGCCAGAGTCTTTCTTTTTGATTTCCAAAGTAAGAATAATCCATATTAATCTAAATTATGACATTGATCATGCCAAATAATATAATTTCTTACATTTGTAAAGGGTTTTCAGCTTATAAAGTACTTGAAGGTACAATTTTAAATTACCAATATGTTGACAGGAGAAAGTAAGTTCATTTTGATCCTAATGTTTTAAAGAAACTAAGTCAACTTATTATTAGAAATATTTCTAATGGTGGGGTTTCAGGCATTGTGACAAATCACTGAGTGGGAGAGCACGAACATGAGTGGGAACATTGCTAACTTTTCCTGCATTTTTATTATAGTCTTTATTCTTTCATTCATGCATACATATCCTGTTTTGCTCACAAAGGGATTTGAGGCAGTTTTCAAAAATAAATAATAATCTAATAGGATTAAATAAATAGATAAGGAAACTGTAGCTGTTATTTATGTCCTTTGTAGCTGTTATTCATGTTCTCTGTGGCAAGAATCCAAATTCCTATTCCAGTTGCCTAGCCTGGTCATGGTGGCCTGAAAAACAGAGGCACAAGGCCCACATACACTCTTCTTCTCTAGTTAGGGCTTTGTCCCAATTGACCTGGTAAGCAGAAGCAGCTATGGTAGGTACTGAGTACCCAACTGACTGTTTTTATTTATTTATCTTTGAAATTTTTCAGTTTTATTGAGATGTATTTGATATATAATATTGCATTATGTGTTAGCCTATGATGTACAAAATAATGATTTTTATATACATTAAATATATATACATACATACACAGTGAAATAATCACCATAATAAGTCTAGTTAACACTAATCACCTCACATAGATATGTTTTTAAGATCTACTCTCCTCAGCAAATTTAAAATATTTAAGAGTATTGTGAACTATATTCACTCTGCTGTATATTAAATCCCAGTTATTTATAAGTAGAAGTTTTCACCTTTTACTTACTTAGGAACTTAGGAACTAACAATCTGGTCCCTGTATCTATAAATTCAGATTTTTTTCAATTCCCCATATAAATGAGATTATATCAATTTGTCTTTCTCTGTCTTATTTCACTTAGCATGATGCCCTCAACATCTATTCATGTTTCCACCAACAACAGAATTTTCTTCTTTGTTATAGTTGAATAACATTCTACGGTACGTGTTTGTGTATATATATATGTATATATATATATATATATGTATATATATATATATATATATATATATATAGCCATATTATCTTTATTTATCCTTTAATGAAGACTTAGGTTGGTTCATGTCTTGATTATTGTCAAAAATGCTGAAATGAACATTGTGGGGTACAGATAGCTTTTTGAGATAGTAATTTTGAGGTACAGTTATATTTTTGAGATAGTAATTTTGATTCCTTTGAATATATGTCCAGAAGTGGAATTACAGGATCATATTTGGTTGGTTGGTTGGTTGGTTGGTTGGTTTTATTTTTCTATTTTTTCTTTTTTCATATTTTGAGGAACCTCTCAAACCTCACTATTTTCCATGGTGGCTGTACCAATTTATATTCCCACCCAATTCCTTTTAAAGATGAGTCTAAAAATCTACATGATAAGCTGATTTGAGCTTCCTTTTCTCTGAATCTTTTCAGATTCTCACTTGGCCTTCTAAGGCAGAGTACCTCCCAGTCAGAAGACATGTCTAGCCCTTGACCTGCCACACCAATTTCTTGAGAGGCAAAAACAAAAAGAGAGAGAGAGAGAGAGAGAAAACGAGGCAATAAAATTGATGTCTTTCATTTCATTTTGTCTATAACTAGTTTGTACCCACACTAAGATCTCTACCTCCTCCTCTGATATGGTAGTCTAATTTGGTTAAGCCGGGAATTCCATTTTAACTTTGAACTATTTTAGAGCTCCCAGTCCCTGGGGATGGAGGCTTCTAAAGCCCCTTTGGAATTGGCATTGTTGAGGTCATAGTAAATCAGATAAAAGGACTAGAAGGAATGTCAGCCAGCCAAACCACATTGACACCAAAGTGGTAGAGAAACAGAATCTCTGACCTTATGGAGGCAGTCAATCTCCCACCCTCCTTGTTGCATTATCTGTAATTGTCTTTTGTCAGAAGAAAGTAGAAAACATACTCTTTTCTCAGGCCCCCCACCTATCATTTGCCCAGCCTCTGTGCATCCAGACAAGTTCTATCTTGGATATCCTTCTTAAGAAAAAAAAAAAAAAAAAAGTCAGGAGAACCTAGGGGCCACTGCCCCGGTGAGGGCAGGGATAAGAAAGCAGGTGCCTGGGTAAACTGGTTGACTGAGGTCGCTATCTTACTGGTGACAACATGGGAGGGTTTGATGTTTAAATGTATTCATTTATAACAAGGCATATTGAGCACTTGAAATGAAATGTTTAAGAGAACCTCATGCACTAGGGGAACCAATGCCCTAAGCTCCTGAAGAAGGAAATTGACACTCAACTCTCCAGGAAACAGGATGTCAAGTATTAGCCCAAGCTCTTGCAGATTAGGATGGCAGTTTGCTACAGCAGGAGACCCAGAGAAATCAATATTTCAACAATTACCTCTACAGCATGAAGGCATGGGCCAGCAAAAGTGCCTTTGAGACCCCATTTCATGCTACAGACCAACACCTCCATTTCCTAATGGACAAAACATTTCAGCCTTTACTGCTGAGATCTCCAAAACATCAGTATCCTTTCAAAACAGCCTGTGAAGGCCTCTGGGATATCCTGCTAGTTGCTTATGAAATAGTCTGCTCTGGGAAGGGCTTTCTATGCAGAGTGAGCACTTGCTAGATTAGAAAGCAGGGTCAGAGTCTGCTGAGGCATAAAAGCACAGCCAAAGATGCTGCCCAGTCTCCTTAACCACCCATCTTAGGGTCATACCTCCCTTCTGGAAAGGGGCAAAAGTCTGTCAAGCTTTTTCCTCAGACTGGTGAGCATTAAGAACAGTTGCAATGCACTGAAGAGTGCCTCATGACTGGGATGAAGAACTCCAAGTGTCAGACAGATCCAAACAGACTTCTCTGCTGCCTAAGATACTCATTTGGTTCACCTAACACCCAAGCAATCCCTAATGTAACAAAAGTAGTAAAATGGGCAAATATTAGAAAACCAAAAGGAAACAAGAAAGTTTGAAAAATCTACCAAAAGAACATTCTAGTTCTGAATTGTGGGAGATGGAGGAATTTAAACACATTGTTGGAATGAAGTGACGTATTGGCTGAGTTACACACCACATTACTCTTTTAAGACAAAAGCATACGTCTGTGGAGAAAGGTAATTTAGCTGAATTGATAAAGGGTGCTGGTTTTTAAGGTAGCCAGTCTTAAAACTAAGATTCCAAAAGATTTGTTTGGTTTGGACAAAACTGTAGCAATAAAATACCTTGAAGGAAGCTCCATCTTTTGTGGAATCAAGACTTCAAGGAGATCAAAACAGTTACTAGATGGACATACGTTGTTTAGCATTGGTAGTCTCAGCATGTGGTTCTACAAAAACCTTGGGACCAATAACCCCATGTTAAGTCACAGTCAAATGTACAGGAAAAGAACAAATCAGACACCACGTGAAAGAAAGCATAGAAATAAACAATATCAAAAGAAAGTAAACTGCATGCTCTATTTGTGGTTAGACAGAAACTGTAATATAGAGAGGAAAACCTGCTCTAGTTGTGCTTTGGAGCGCTCCCTTTAGCAACTCTTGCCCTTATCACCTTTTAGCCAGGTGACCTCAGGCACTTGCCCTATATCTTGTAGCTACTGGTTACACATTTGTAAATAATGAGAGTAATACATACTACACAAAACTACTATATAGATTAAATAGGATCAAGGACGAAAAATTTTTGGTTTGTAAAAGGCATTCAGTACATGTTTATTTCCTCATTTTGATGTTTATCTGATGATGTTAAGATGTAGGAAACATCACAGATCCCCAAATCAAAAGGAATATTAAAAACTTCACTGGAGAGACCAACTGTTCCCTGTTAATCAGTTCTCTCCCATACTCCCTCTCGGAAAACAAGCTCCTTTTACAAAAGTGGGAAGGTGATCCTTTGTTTTGTGTGGAACTGCACAGCATGGTAAGAAGGGCATAACAAGGACATCTCTCCAAGTTTTCATTGATGTTTTATGAGGTAATATTCTTATGTTTGGCTGATTTAATTTGTAGCATATTTATTTTCCTTATTTTTTTTTTCTGGGATCATCATCTCCCTAAGCCTGGTTCTGTCTGCCAGTAGGATTTTTTTTAAGATTTTATTTATTTATTCATGAGAGACACAGGAAGAAATTGGCAGAGACACAGGCAGAGGGAGAAGCAGGCTTCCCGCAAGGATCCCAATGCGGGACTCAATCCCGGATCCCGGGATCACGTCCTGAGCCGAAGGCACACGCCTAACTGCTGAGCCACTCAGGAGTCCCTGCCAGTAGGATTTCTAAGTTGAAGATATTCACTCTCAGTAGGGCTGAGAGCCTACAGGATCTGGATTAATTCTTTCTAAAAATTGCGCAAGGCAAAAATGTTACATAGCTAATAACAGATACATCATTATTTTAAAGTAAAATATTCTTAAAATTTCAGAAAAAGAAATTAAACATATACTACATATACATATGTATTTATGTATAATATATATTAGCTATAACCCACTAAGGTTACTTTTTTGACCCACTTATAGGTTGCCATCCACAATTAGAAATATATTATTAATTTCTTTCTGTCAATGGACAAAGTGCTTCCTGATCCAGTTGGACAGAAAAAGGCTCCCCTTTGAGTCAGGTACTAACTTCTCCTGAGGATGTTTGCTTGCTCCTCTGTTTTCAAGTATAAGCACTTTCACACCTCTTCACAGGCTCTGGATCAGAGGAGAGACACTATAAGGCCAAGGCTTTTATTATCTTTGGAAACTGCTCTAGCCATTCCCAGTCCCATAGGATTTGGGGCTAGGCAATGTTACTAGCAATATTTTCTGAGCAACTAAGGAAACTAAGGAATTTTTCATAAGGTTAAGACTTTACAGTGGGTGGGAGGATAGCCTGGCAAAGCCACCAAGTAGACAAGACTCCAAGAGGAGCTCATTTAAAACGTTAAGCTAGCTAAGATACCGCATGGGCTCCATCTTGTTTAGAAGATAGATCAGTTGCAGCAGTCAGGAAAGGAAATTGTGGTCCATCTCACTAGTCAGCTTAGACATTTCTCACTGAAAATGACCAAAAAGGACTTGATAACTTTAAGGAATTTCCATATATTCATAGTTTCCCTAGAATATCTTATTCTATCTGAGGTATCACATTTATTGGCCAACCACATTCAAACAATCTCAGAGGAGTGATCAATATCTGTCCATAACTATGGATGAGAAGATCCACAGTTATGAAAAATGACAAGTATTGGAACCATCATCTACAGAGGTCCGGTCATCCTCTCCAGTAGCACAATGCTATCCAGAGAATTACCCTTGGCATTAGGAAAAAGTGAGAATTTTCTCTTGTCTTCTTTTACTTGTGGCCATATTTTGCAGTCTCAGCTTTGCTCAGTGTTGGGTCCATCCCTTGAAAGTTCTAAATCCCAACTTCATTTCCAGTTTTTGCAAAAGTGAAAATATTTTGTTGGTAAAAGAGCACTCTTTTCTCCTCTCCAGGACTTCCTCAATCCATTACAGGAACTAGTTATCAGTAGTAAGAGCTCCATACCTTTGGGATCCTCATCACCCTGACATGGTTCTGTCTCCACTAGGATACCTGCATTAGGTTGTGACGGACTAAATATGCCCCTCCATTCATGTGTTGAAATCTAATCCCCAGTGTGATGGTATATGGAGGTGAAGCCTTTAGGAGGTAATTAGGTCATGAGAGGGGAACTTTTATGAATGAGGCCAGAGACCTGGCTCATTCTCTTTCTTCCATGTGAAAATACCACTAGAAGTTGATAGTTCACAATGCAGAAGTGGGCCTTCACTAGAACCTGACCATGCTGCCATTCTGAGCTCAGATTTCCAGCCTCTAGAACTCTAAGATAAATTTCTATTGTTTGTAAGTCACCTATTCATGGTAGTTTTTTAAAGCAGCCTGAACTAAGACAGGTATCCATCTAGTCACAACTGAGAGTTCTTAGAAAACTGAAAATTCATCCTATAAATAAATCCTTGCAATAAACTTCCTAGGAATGTTTCTTCATGAACTTCTTTGAAGATAGCCTCTTTCTTTCTTTTTTCTTTCTTTCTTTTCTTTTCTTTTATTTCTTCTTTCTTTCTTTCTTTCTTTCTTTCTTTCTTTCTTTCTTTTCTTTCTTTCCTTCTTTTTCTTTTGCCTTCCCTTGCCTTTTCACCATTTTGATCTTTGTTTGGATATTTGGTTTGTTTGTTTCAAGTTATTATTTTAATTCTAGTTAGTTGACATAAAGAGTGATATTGGCTTCAGTAGTAGAATTTAGTGATTCATGATACCCAGTGCTCATCACAACAGTGCCCTCCTTTATACCCATCACCCATTTAGCCCATCTCCCCCACCCCTCCATTAACCCTCAGTTTGTTCTCTGTAGTTAAGAGTCTCTAATGGCTTACTTCCTTCTTTTTTTTTTCCTTCCTTTCTCTGATGTTCATCTGTTTTCTTTTTCTTTTTTTTTTAGTTTAAATTCAATTAGCCAACATATAGTACATCATTAGTTTCAGATGTAGTGTTCAATGATTCATCAGTTGCATATAACACCCAGTGCTCATCATATCACATGTCCCCCCCAGTGCCCACCCCCAATTAACCCATGCCCCTACCCATCCCTTCAGCAACCCTCAGTTTATTTCTTATACTTAAGAATCTTTCATGGTTTTTCTTCCTTAAGTCCCACATATGAGAGAAATCATATATTTGTTTTTCTCTGATTTATTTTGCTTAGCATCATACTCTCTAGCTCCAATCACATTGTTGCAAAAGGCAAGATTTCATTCTTTTTATGGCTGAGTAATATTCCATTGTATATACATATCACCTCTTCCTTATCCATTCATCAGTTGATGGACATTTGAGCTATTTCCATAATTTGGCTATTGTTAATAATGTTATTATAAACATCAGGATGCATGTGCCCCCTTTAAATCAGTATTTTTGTATCCTTTGGGTACCTAGTAGTGCAATGGCTGTATTGTAGGCTAGTTCTATTTTCAACTTTTGAGGAACCTCCATACCATTTTCCAGAGTAGCTGCACTAGTTTTCATTCCCATCAATAATGTAAGAGGGTACCTCTTTCTCCACAACCTCACCAACATCTGTGGTTTCCTATGCTGTTAATTTGAGCCATTCTGATAGGTGTAAGGTAACTTTTCATTTATATTTCCCTGATGATGGGTGATGTTGAGCATCTTTTCATGTGTCTATAAGCCATCTGAATGTCTTCTTTGGAAAAGGACCTGTTCATGTCTTCTGCTCATTTCTCAACTGGATCATTTGTTTTTTTCATGTGGAATTTGATAAGTTCTTTATATATTTTGGATACTAACCCTTTATCATATATGCCATTTACAGATATCTTCTTCCATTCTGAAGGTTGTCTTTTAGTTATATTGATTGTTTTCTTCACTGTACAAGAGCTTTTTATCTTGATGAAGTCCCAATAGCTCATCTTTTGTGTTTGTTTCCGTTGCCTCTAGAGACATGTCTCTGGAGAAGTTGCTATGGCCAAGTCAGAGAAGTTTCTGTTTCTGTTCTCCTTTAGGATTATGATGACTTCCTGTCTCACATTTAGGTCTTTCATCCATTTTGAATTTATATCTGTGTATGGTTTAAGAAAGTGGTCCAGTTTCAGTCTGCATGTTGCTGTTCAGGTTCCCCAACACCATTTATTGAATAGACTGTCCTTTTTCCAGTGGATGTTCTTTCCTGTTTTGTCAAAGATTAGTTTATCATACTGTTGTGGGTCCATTTCTGGGCTTTCTATTCTGTTCCATTGATCAATGTGTCTGTTTTTGTGCCAGTACCATACTGTCTTCATGACTACAGCTTTGTAATATAACTTGAAGTCCAGAATTATGATGCCTCCAGCTTTGCTTTCTTTTTTCAAGATTGCTTTGGCTATCCAGAGGCTTTTGTAGTTCTACACAAATTTTAGGATTGTTTGTTCCAGCTCTGTGAAAAATACTGGTGGTATTTTGATAGGGATTGCATTAAATGCATGGATTGCTTTGGGCAGTATAGGCATTTTAGCAATATTTGTGTTTCCAATCCATGAGAATGGAATGTTTCTCCATTTCTTTGTGTCATCTTCAGTTTCTTTCTTTCTTTTTTTTTTTTTTTTGTATATATTTGTATTGGAGTTCGACCTGCCAACATAATATAGTGCTCATAATATAGTGCTCATCCCGTCAAGTGCTCCCCTCTGTGCCTGTCACCCAGTCAATCCATTGCCCTACTGATCTCCCCTTCCACTACCCCTTTTTCATTTCCCAGAGTTAGGAGTCTCTCATGTTTTGTCACTCTCTCTGATTTTTCAAAATACCATGGACTTTCTTCACAGAGTTGGAAAAAATTATCTGAAGATTTGTGTGGAATTAGAAAAGACCCTGAATAGCCAGGGGAATATTGAAAAAGAAAACCAGAGCCGGGGGCATCACAATGCCGGATTTCAAGTTGTACTACAAAACTGTGATCATCAAGACAGTGTGGTACTGGCACAAAAGCAGACACATAGGTCAATGGAACAGAATAAAGAACCCAGAAATGAGCCCTCAACTTTATGGTCAACTAATATTCGACAAAGCAGGAAAGACTATCCACTGGATAAAGGACAGTCTCTTCAATAAATAGTGCTGGGAAAATTGGACAGCCATGAGCAGAAGAATGAAACAATACCATTCTCTTACACCATACAAAAAGATAAACTCAAGATGGATGAAGAACCAAATGTGAGACAAGAATCCATCAAAATCCTAGAGGAGAACACAGGCAACACCCTTTTTGAACTTGGCCACAGCAACTGCTTGCACGATACATCTATGAAGGCAAGAGAAACAAAGGCAAAAATGAACTATTGTGACTTAATCAAGAAAAAAAGCTTCTGCACAGCAAAAGAAACAGTCAACAAAACTAAAAGACAACCTACAGAATGGGAGAAGATATTTGCAAATGACATTTCAGTTTCTTTCATAAGTGTTCTAATTCAAATCCTAGCAGATTTATTCTTCATGATCAAACCAAAGCTAGGCCCACATTCTGGGGCTGAGTTTGCTCACATTTTCCTATGGTCTCTCTTACTGACATGTTTTATTTTCCCTAATTCAACTACCAGTAGATCACACTAATTTAAACTTCTGGAATGCCTTAAGATGCTGTCCATGGACTGACAACAGGCAGCATGGTTGTCAGAATTTGTGCATTGTTTTATCAAGGATTAATTAGAAATTTATCTCATGAACTTGGCTGAATTCTCTCCAACTATATCTTTTCTCAAAATATACTTTGTATTTCTTATCTTCCATATTTAGAGAAATAGCAGTAAACGGGTGATTTTGAAAAACCTAACAATAATCACCATCATCAGAGTTCAAAGCAAGAAATATGCCTCCTAATTCTGTTCCTTCAGTCATGTCCAATGAGTTCCAGTCAAATTGATCCTTTTTAACTTTAAATAATTTCTTTCTCTCATTTCTTGTCATTACAGGCCCTGTTTCTCCTACCCAGAATGCAATTCCTCTTTTTATATACTGTACACTCTATACTAATGGTTGGCTACTTTTCTTATGTCTTACTATATTGTAAGCAATTACTATAGGCAAGGAGTATGATAGATAGTGGGTTCTTTTTTTCTCCTAAAGATTTCATTTATTTATTTATTTATTTAGTTAGTTAGTTAGTTAGTTAGTTAGTTTAAAAGAGAGAAAGGGAGAGAGAGCACACAAGTGGGTGTAGGGGAGAGGAAGAGGGAGAAACAGACTCCCCATTGAGTATGGAACCCGATGTGGAGCTCAATCCCAGGACCCTAGAATCATGACCTGAGCTAAAGGCAGCCACTTAACTGACTGAGGCACCAATGGTGCCCTAGAGAGCGGGTTCTTAAAAATATTTCTGTATAGATGAACAAAAAAATAAGCAAATGAAAAGCTATAAAAATATTTTATAATGTATTTCTAAGCTTTAGACAATTTCTTTTTTGTTTTTAGAATTATTGTTAGGAAACTCACTATTGCAATTAAACTAGTACACTGAACTATTTTTTAAAAAATCTACTATTTGTCTTTTATTTGTGTGTGTGTTTATTTCTTTTATTGGAATTCAATTTGCCAATATATAGCATAACACCCAGTGTTCATCCCATCAAGTGACCCCCTCAGTGCCCGTCACCCAGTCACCCCCAACCCCTGCCCACCTCCCATTCTACCACCCCTTGTTCGTTTCCCAGAGTTAGGAATCTCTCATGTTCTGTCTCCCTTTCTGATATTTCCCACTCATTTTTTTGCCTTTCCCTTTTAATCCCTTTCACTATTTTTTATATTCCCCGAATGAATGAAACCATATAATGTTTGTCCTTCTCTGATTGACTTATTTCACTCAGCATAATAGTTCCATCCACGTCGAAGCCAATGGTGGGTATTTGTCGTTTCTAATGGCTGAGTAACATTCCATTGTATACATAGACCACATCTTCTTTATCCATTCATCTTTTGATGGACACTGAGGCTCCTTCCATAGTTTGGCTCTTGTGGACATTGCTGCTAGAAACATCGGGGTGCAGGTGTCCCGGCGTTTCATTGCATCTGAATTTTTGGGGTAAATCCCCAACAGTGCAATTGCTGGGTTGTAGGGCAGGTCTATTTTTAACTCTTTGAGGAACCTCCACACAGTTTTCCAGAGTGGCTGCACCAGTTCACACTCCCACCAACAGTGCAAGAGGGTTTCCCTTTCTCCACATCCTCTCCAACATTTGTTGTTTCCTGCCTTGTTAATTTTCCCCATTCTCACTGGTGTGAGGTGGTATCTCATTGTGGTTTTGATTTGTATTTCCCTGATGGCAAGTGATGCAGAGCATTTTTCTCATGTGCTTGTTGGCCATGTCTATGTCTTCCTCTGTGAGATTTCTCTTCATGTTTTTGCCCATTTCATGATTGGATTGTTTGTTTGTTTGCTGTTGAGTTTAATATGTTCTTTATAGATCTTGGATACTAGCCCTTTATCTGATACGTCATTTGCAAATATCTTCTCCCATTCTGTAGGTTGTCTTTTAGTTTTTTTGACTGTTTCTTTTGCTGTGCAAAAGCTTCTTATCTTGATGAAGTCCCAATAGTTCATTTTTGCTTTTATTTCTCTTGCCTTCATGGATGTATCTTGCAAGAAGTTACTGTGGCCAAGTTCAAAAAGGTTGTTGCCTGTGTTCTCCTCTAGGATTTTGATGGAATCTTGTCTCACATTTAGATCTTTCATCCATTTTGAGTTTATCTTTGGGTATGGTGTAAGGGAATGGTCTAGTTTCATTCTTCTGCATGTGGATGTCCAATTTTCCCAGCACCATTTATTGAAGAGATGGTCTTTTTTCCACTGGATAGTCTTTCCTGCTTTGTGGAATATTAGTTGACCATAAAGTTGAGGGTCCACTTCTGGATTCTCTATTCTGTTCCATTGATCTAGGTGTCTGTTTTTGTGCCAGTACCACACTGTCTTGATGACCACAGCTTTGTAGTACAGCCTGAAATCTGGCATTGTGAAGCCCCCAGCTATGGTTTTCTTTTTTAATATTTCCCTGGCTATTCGGGATCTTCTTTGATTCCACACAAATCTTCAGATAATTTGTTCTAACTCTCTGAAGAAAGTCCATGGTATTTTGGTAGGGATTGCATTAAATGTCTAAATTGCCCTGAGTAGCATTGACATTTTCACAATATTAATTCTTCCAATCCATGAGCATGGAATATTTTTCCATCCCTTTCTGTCTTCCTCAATTTCTTTCAGAAGTGTTCTGTAGTTTTTAGGGTATAGATCCCTTACCTCTTTGGTTAGGTTTATTCCTAGGTATCTTATGCTTTTGGGTGCCATTGTAAATGGGATTGACTCCTTAATTTCTCTTTCTTCAGTCTCATTGTTAGAATATAGAAACTCTCCCTCTTTGCAGATGAAATAGTACTGTACATAGAAAACCCAAAAGACTCCACCCCAAGATTGCTAGAACTCATACAGCAATTTGGCAGTGTGACAGGATACAAAATCAATACAATTTGTCTTTCGATTGTGAAAAACTTTCTATTAATCACATGTAATAATTTATCTCCCTCATTTTGATATTTTCTCATCTGACTATACATGTGTTGGAGCTGCACAGTCTACATTTTGTAACTCTGTTTTCATTTCTGTGTATTTCTATTGTTTCTCCAGAATCATCCAGCATGTTTTGTAGCCATGCCTAAAAGTGATACACTTCAGTATCACTCACATTGCAATCACATTGCCCCAGTCTCAGTCAAGGGCATCCAGGAAATATGGTTTTCTTATGCACTCAGGAAAAGGAAATGCCACTGGTGACTACCTAGCCAACCTCTACCGCATTTACTTACTTGCCTCTTCCAATATACTTTTTTAAAATTTACCCTAGATAGGCTATTTATCTCATCTACTAAATCATTTACTCAGTCTTTGTTTTCAACATTTTTAGTTTATTTTTATAGATGCCTTTTCAATTTTGTAAACTATCCTCATTTTAAGAATGCTATTTCACATTTAACTCTTTAAGGATTCTAAACAAAATTGTTTTAAACACTTTGACCATTTACTCCATTATTACTATTTTATTTTTTAAATTTAAATATTTTATTTATTTATTTAACAGAGAGAGAAAACACAAGCAGGAGAAGTGGCAGAGGGAGAGGGAGAAGCAGGCTCTGCATTGAGCAGCAGGCCTATATGGGGCTCCATCCTAGGACCTGGCAGCATAATCTGAGTCAAAGGCAGACACTCAACCAACTGAGCCACTCAGGTACCTCCATTATGACTATTTTATTAGATGTGACTTATCCTATTTGTTGGGACAAAGGGCACTCATTATTATGAATTTGTTTATGTATTTTCTAATTTTTATATGAAAGCTGATCATGTATGGAAAATTTTCCCATTTCTCTCTCAAATCAATCTAAAATCCTTTGCTATCTCAATTTTTTTTTTCTTTTCATGTACTGTTTCGAAGTTAATATGGAAATACAAAAGATTGAGAATGATCAAAGTACTTTTATAGAACTAGTTGGGAAGACTATTACCAAAGAGCTTGAAATTTAGATTAATTTGGTGAGAAATTAACAAAGTAAAAATATTGAGTCTTCTATTATTATTGAGTCTCCCACATTCTAACTTCCATAAATGTTTTTACGTTTTCTGCATAGAATTACTATATTTATCCTGATATTTGGCATATTTATGCTATTGTAAAAGTTGTCTTTTTAGAATTATTTTGTTTGTTTCTAGTATATGAAATTCAATTGACTTTTATATATTGACCTTGTGTTTCACAATCCTGATAAATTCATCTTTTAATTCCAGTCATTCTTTTTTATTTTTTTAAGTGCATAATCATATTATTGTTAATAATGACAGTTCATTTCTTCCTTTTTGGTCCTTATATTTCTTTTTTTCTCCCTCTTGCCTAAATGTTCTCTATAGAATGTCCAGTACAATTTTGAATAATTATGGTCTTAAAAGGCACCTTTGTCTGCTACTTGGTCTCATAAAGTAACCTTTTCACATTTTACCATTAGGTAAGATATTTACTGTATGCTCTTTGCCACTACAGTTTATCAAATTCTATTCCTTCTATTTTTAGTTTGCTAAGTTTAAAAAAATATATGAATGGGTGTTCTCCACAGAATATCAAGTAAAAACAAAATATTATGTAGTACTGAAAGGAGTAAAAGTAGCTAACTTTTACTGATGTTTATTTGGAATTAGGCATTACTCCAAGTGTTTTACTTATATTAAATCATTTAATGAGGATAACAACCATTGAAGTAGGTTCTAGGAATGTAAACATCTTACAGATTTAAAATCTGAGGCTCAGAAAGGTTAAATACCTTGCCCATAATCACACAATTTATAAATGGAGGAACTGGCATTTGAATCCAGGAATCTCTATGTTTAGAATCCTTATATAATATTGTCACTTCCATACCCTTTCTACATAGTACTAATATAGAAGATAAATTTAAGCTCTAGACATAGAACACATGCAAAGTAGATGCTCAATAAGAGCCAGTTGATTCTGCTTATCTACTGTTCCCTGAGTCATCAAAACAAAATCATTATCCAAAGTTTAAGGCTTAATTTGAGTTGATTACACTTTAACATTCTTTACCTCTTGGGCTATGAGAAATGAAGATACAACCATGAACTTACTACAATTGAGCAAATGATTTGAATCTCTAAAAATCCCTGACTCAAAAGTGGAATACTGACCACATACTTCCCTTCCTTCACTCCCCAATTCATCCTGAAAGCTGTAGACAGGACATGTGTCATTCCAGTTGCATTGCTGTCATATTCAGAATTTAAACTCCAGCTGAATACAGCATGATCATATAAATGATATTTAAATGGTAACATATCAAGCAAGTGTACAATATTCCATTAAAATTGGCCAGAGTATTGTATTAATTTTCTCTTAAGCATCCTTATGGATTTGATGTCTTTTTCGTTACATACGCATACAATTTGAAATACTATATTCCTCCAGTTTTCCTCCTTATGCTCTTATGACTATTTGTGTGCTTACAGCCTATATTTATATACATTGCTTTGTAAATATTTATTCCCCTATGTGCCTCTCTCACAGCAATGTGTACACCTTAACATAAGACACAGTCATGTTTATCTTTGTATCCCCACCACCTAATACAGAGAATGACACTAGTTATGGCTAAATGAATATTAATGGAGTGGATAGAGAATGGATGGGTGGATGGATCTGAAGAGAGAGACCACTCAGAGTTCCATGTTGAGTTATCCACTGACATTTTTAACTTCTGTTGCCCAGATCACTATGGCTATGCAAATACTTTTATCTTTCTGCTTCAGAAATATTAGACTTTTTCTTCATTCTATTATATTGAAATTGCTTCCTAGATGATGGATAGTTTGCTTTTCCCCACTAGTTTACCTAACATCACCCTCTGTGATCTTTTAAACATGTTACCAGCCTCCTTTCCTTTCTTCTCATTTGTTTTCTGATTTACATTTAGTAAGCCAATGAAGGAAAGGAACTGGTTCAGAGGAGTTCAGACTCTAATGCGTATCTCATAAGGCTGCCAGAAATTACAGGCTTTGCATTAATATAGTCCTCTGCAAATAAACATCTAAATACTACAGAAGTCCATGCTTATGTAATTTTAAGGCTTTAAATCAGAACAAGGAGCTGACATTGGTTTTTATCTTATTCAGCTCCCAACAAAAAGTCCAAGGTTGAATTGTAGCTGGTTTATCATTTTGGCTCAACATCTGAGTTCTGACTTTGGGCCTGGATAGATAGATAGAGGGCATCCAGAAAGCAATCCTACCTGCTGTACCTTCAACCTAACAATATATTTTTGTGACTAAATATTTTGTAGTATGTGTTTCATGCAGCCATTGGATGTGTGTGTGCACACTTAGTTGAAATATGGATGTTTTCTTTCATTCAGTTTGAATGTAAAAGCAGCTCTCTGAATTGCCTCAGGGTACTTTTCAAATTCCCTGTGATATCACCCAGTTGGAATTATACACACTCATTTTCTAAATTCTGCAAAGAAAATCATTGAATTCTCTGTAACATTTACCATAACTCAGAAAATTTACGCTGCTTTTTTTCCTTCTTCTATCCCTACTCCCTTTCCAAAAGGATACTTCTCCTGGCTCTATCTCTTTGAGCGTTAAATGCTTTTAGAAATCATTCATTTTTATTATCAGCCATCTTGCTTCATTTTATTTGCCACAGAATTATTCCATAGTCTAGTCTTATTCTTAGCTATAAAAAGAGAATACCATTATTTGAATTGAGGCTCTGTCTCATATGTGTTGGGTTTAGTTCAACAATATAAAAAAATCCTACCCTGATGGATAGAATATACTCTAAAGTCCTAAAGAAAAAGAAACCCAGTGTATGCTGTCTTAATCTCTCCTTTCTTTCTGATTACTTCCCTTGGCTTTCTACTACCTTAACAAGGACTCTCACACTCTAGAGGGCCGTAAATTCTCCCAGGTAAATTATAAAATTTGTGTATTACCCACACTTTACTCTCAGAGATTTTGATTCAGGAAGTCTAGGTTAAGGCCTTGCAAATTGCATTTCTAAAAAATAATCCCAAGGAGTTTTATACAAGAAGCACAGGGATTACATTTTGAGAAGTACTGACTCCCGAGAAAAATTGTAACTCTTTAACACTGCACTACATCTTAATCAGCTTTCCCCTATCATTCTTTTCTCTTTGCCTGACACTGCTCTAAATGTTTACAGTCCATATTTACTCATCTTTTTGCCACCTTTCTATACATCTCCATGCCCTTATCACTTCAGCGTTGTAAGTGCTCAGAATGTCCTTTCTCTCTACACACTCATTTCCTTAAAATCTATTTCCAATAATCTCTTCTTTGTGCAGCCAGAAGTCAGTCACTTTGTTATAAATGTGTAATAAGTGAATGAATTGACCACCATTTACCAAATACCTAAGTGCTTAAATATATGCAATCTCATTTACCTCTCCCAATCTTACAAAGACCATTTATTCTTTTCATTTTACAGATGAGGACAGTGAGTGTTGGAGATGATTTGTGACTTTTGCCAAAGTTACAGAGCTGTTAGTACTAGAACAGAGAATCTGATCCACCTCCAATGATTCTACAGTCAATACTCCTTTCCCTCCTCTTCACTGCCTTTCATAGATCCTGTTCAGTGAATTTCATTTTTCACTTTATTCATGACTCATCATGACCCTGATCAGATTGTATTGTACTTATTCCTTTATAGGCTTCTCTTACCTACTAGATTGTGTTCCTTTCAAGGTCAGAGGCTAACTTCTCTGCTCAGTGGCTAGACAGAATACACATGCATCATGTTAGTTGACTGAATAAATGTAAGTCTGCATTTTTAAGCATTTTCTGTGGTGGATGTTTGTCACTTTGGGACCACTCAATATGCATCCCCCTTTATAATAGCTTCCTGGTTTACTGCAGGAAGTTACCTTTTCCCCACTGCATACAATTTTTTAGACAGTACAGTATAATTCTAGGCATCTCTCTTCCCTAAAGGAAACTGGAAAAGGAGAACTCTTAAGTGGGTGCCTCAAGGATTGAGGTATTCTCCTAAATCCATTCTTTTTAATAATGGCAACAGTAGTGTTCTAACCAGACAGTTCAGGGTATTGACATAGCTGCAGGGCTTCTGTCTCATATTTTTTTTTGGAACTTCTTTGGTTCCCACTTATCCTCAAGCCCCATTCCCCAGCATCTCAAGTCCTTGTGAGTCCTCTATGCCTAGGCAATAAATTTTCTTTTATTAGACATAAAGTCTCTGTTGCTTACAGTCAAGAATCATAACTGATATGTCTGCTCTTCAAAGAAGTCATTTTAGCTTTCCTTGCTACACGGTATGATTTTTACAAGCAACCACCAAAACCTATGGAATAGAACTAAGTAAGTAAAAATTGCATGCTATTCTTAAGACCTAAGCTGTGATAAGCAACCTTTAACATCAAAATGCTTTTAAAGGCTTGTTTGGAGTTGATTATTCATGCTGACCCTTCTCACAGACATAGAAGCTGGATTTTTACTAGCACTTTATGAGACAGGCCATTTATGATGTCCAGAGGCAATGCAAATTCGTGATTCATACTTATAAAAGGCAACAGTGGCCACTGAGTTTGACATTGTTTACCTAAAGGGAATAATAAGATTTTATGAGTTTTTGCCAATATTTGCTTACTTGCAGATGTGATTAGACAAGGGCAAGTGCTCTCTTGGTGCAGAGACTCTATTGGAGGAAAACAAAGTATTGGAGTTCATGGCATATTAATAATAATAATAATAAAAGCTATGGAGATTAATGTACTTTGAAGGGGAGTATTTACATGCCCAGATAAAAAGCTCAGGTTTCAAAGGTGTTCTGTTGCTGCATGGAATAAAAGCTGAAACTATTTTCTTTTTTTTTTTTTTTTTGAAACTATTTTCAATAAAACTAGTGGCTAATAAAAGCTCTCAAATAAGTGGATATTCATTCTTTCCTTCTTTCAACCAACTTTTATTGAACACTGGCTATGTATTAGGTGCCAGGAATGAAAAGATGAACAAAGAACAGTTCTACAGAGGAGGTAATATCTGACCTGAGTTTAGATAAAGAACAGGTTTGTTTCAGCCCACAGAGCCAAGATTGGACTCCCAATCTTAAAAGACTTTGATAGGAAGATAGGAAGAGAAAGTTACGAGATTGTTCTGGGGAGTAGTTGGAAATAAAAATGGGTTTGTGGGGTGAGGTGACTTTGGAGGGCTTTAAAAGCAGACTAGCTAAGACAAGGTTGTTTAAGAAAGTAGACACAATTGGAAAACTGAGTATTCAGAGGTGCTAGCAATTTGGGAAGTTATTTTGTAAAGATGAAATGTAGAAGGAGATGAATTATAGAAAAACTGAATTTGAGATTATAGTAATGGATCAGCCAGCAAATATCGCTTTTCCCCCAGATATTATATTTTAACATTAACAAGTGACAAATTCAAAAGACCTGACAGTATTTACACATTATTTAATGTTCCATTTAACATTTTAAAATTTAAAATCTTCTCTTTCAGAAATCCAACCGCAATAAGGTATAGCACCATCATATAAAAGAAGAATCTGGTAGTACTCATGGGGAGGTGAGGAGGAGTTATAAGGATTAATGGCTTGAGACAGCAAGTCTTGGTGTGAGTTCTGGTAAAATATGGAGAATTTAAAATAAGAAAAGAAATCTACCCTTAACTATAAACAATTGCATTATATTCAGTAAATATGTATTTCTATATTTTATTGAATTAAGATATCATTTATTATAAAGAATATCATCACTTAATGTATCATTGAAGAAAGAAAAATCACTGCTAGTTAAAATGTGATTCAGTGCTATCATGTTATTGATTAAAAGATGTGCTTCAATTTTAGAAATATGAAAATGTGGATATTTTAGAATGAGTGAAATATTACAGGTACCTAGTATTTATCAAGCCATAATGAATTTGTTTATATGTTTCTTTTAGTAACCCTTATGAACTATATTATGAAAGCAGTCTGGTGTAGGGGAATAGGCTTGATTCAGCTGAGACAGACTTAAGAATAAGTCCCTGGTATATACCTAAATAAACCAGTGACTTGGGACAAGTTTAGTTAATCTGAGCTTCAGGTTCTACATAAAGAAAACAGGAATTGATCACTGCTATTTTGTAATCTATTATAAGGATTTTAAAAAACAGGTAAAATGCCTAGCATAATACTGGCACATCATAAATAGTGCTAAAAAAATATCAGCCTAATGGGGTTAATTCCTCTCACATTCCATAACGCCCATGAATTATATGAAAACATCAGATGCATTTTACTTTAGGGACTGCTAATACAATGCAGGCCATACTAAGACCTTTAAAAGTATATCTCAGTCTTAGAAAATTGAGACTGTAAAATTTCAGGTAAAAGAAAACATAAATTAAACGGTGCTTGTGCACGTCACCAAAGAATTCTTGCTTTACAAGAGGTATAATTTTAGGATTGTTTTAGCACTCTCTCCTCAATCAAAGTGTATTTAAAATACTATAAGTTCTACTAATATTTGATTTAAGTAAAACTTTTCAAAAATATTTCTTTTTAAATAAAGGGAAGTGAATGCTAAAGTTTATAGGCACAGAATTTTAAAACAGGAGGCAGGATAATAGAACAGAGAAGAAAAAAGGTTTTTGACAGTAGTGCAAGATGTAAAATTAGACTCTGAAACTTGCAACTGTGTCATCTTAGGCAAGCTAACCACTCTAAAGTTCAATTAACCCATCTGTAAAATGAAAATAATAATAGGCCCTACAACATATGGCTGTTGCATGGAATTACATTTAAATGAAATAAAACAGGGATCCCTGGGTGGCGCAGCTGTTTGGCTCCTGCCTTTGGCCCAGGGCGCGATCCTGGAGACCCGGGATCGAATCCCACGTCGGCTCCCGGTGCATGGAGCCTGCTTCTCCCTCTGCCTATGTCTCTGCCTCTCTCTCTCTCTCTCTCTCTTTCTGTGACTATCATAAATAAATAAAAATTAAAAAAAATAAATGTAGACACAGTGCCAGACACATACTACATAGGTTCAGTAGAATATTATATAGCAAGTCACTTCTCATTTATATTTTATCTTCTGAATCCTAGAATAGACAAGCTAAGAGTATGTGTATTCAAAATTAATGTTTTTTGTTAGATTTTTTTTTACATGTTGTTAGAAATTTTTTAGATATCAGATGCATAATAATTAATTTCATAGTACTCCTCCATTTATAGAATTCTATCAGTATCAGTCAATCATTTGATTATTTTTCCTACTCTTGTCTAAGAAAGACCATTCTCCAGTTTAATTACCTGAGGGAGAAGGCTGGAAGAGGCAGTGACCTAATGATACCTATTGCATTAGGTTGGAACTATTGCTTCTGCAGCAGAGGAAGGAGCCAATGACCATTTGTGTGACTGTATTTTGTTACCATAGGCAGTCTGCATCAGGCCTTCTCAGTTCCATCAATGCATCTACCTAGCCTCCAGCAACAGTTAGTTTGCTTGCTTACTTGCTTTTTTCTCTTTCTCTTTCTTTCTCTCTCTCCCTTTCTTCTTTCTTTCTTTCTTTCACAGTCAGGTTTCTTTCTTTCTTTCTTTCTTTCTTTCTTTCTTTCTTTCTTTCTTCTTTCTTTCTTTTTCTTTTTTTCTTTCTTCCTTTCTTTCACAGTCAGGTTTCTAAGAAAGGGGCCAAAAGACCAAATTTATTCACAGTCTTATGCAGAATTGGTCATGACTGGTTTGTTCAATAAAGAGCCATTTGGGGATGCCTGGTTGGCTCAGTGGTTGAGCATCTGCCTTCAGGGAGTGATCCTGAGATCTGAGATCAAGTCCTGAATTGGGGTCCCTGCAGGGCGTCTGCTTCTCCTTCTGCCTATGTCTCTGCCTGTCTGTGTGTGTGTGTGTGTGTGTTTCTCACAAATAAATAAATAAATCTTTTTTAAAAAGAGCCATTCAGATGGATAGATGGTAGATGGATGGGCAAATAGATGTATGGCAGGGTGAATATGAATGGAAAGTTACAATGGCAAAGTCAAGGAGTTTTCAAAGAAATTTCTGAAACATTACTTTGCTCTAAGCAGCACATTTTGTATTTTCCCTCAAAATCTAGAAACTTTCTCAAAAATGCATTTACTCTTCTAATGGATACCTAAAGGAACAATAAGAATGATTTTTATTTGGATTTAGCTGGTGTTTACTTCATGGCACTCCTCTAGTAAGAGGCAAGAGAAGAAAGATAAGATAGTTGACTGTGTGGTTCATGGACATAAACTTTGAAATAAGATGTAAGTGTTTTGAAAGAATGTTTTAGTCAAAGTAAGTGGAGGATCCTTGCTGTATAATAACTTACTATTGATTCCATTTGAGAATATCAATAGGCACAATGCAAAGGTACACAAGGGTACATGGAGTTTCTCTTGTAAATACTTCAATGTTCCATGGAGAAAGTTGAGTGTAAACTGATAGTTAAAAAAAAAAAAAAAAAAAAAAACAACCTTAGGAAAGTTAAAGCATTTAGTAGCTGCTTGGCAATAGATATATAAGTGTAGGTACTCAGAGACCAATGTTGATGTTTTACCATAATGTTTGACTTGTTCATCATAAATATAAAGCTTGTTAAGTCACATTCAAAAACCATAAAATGTAATTACACATTAGTTACCAATGTCATTTTAAGTTTATTTCAAATCAGCTAGATTTACTCTATGCTGCATCAGTCCTAAATCACAATAGAGCTCTGAGAATAATCAATATTTAATTAACTTATAATTACTCATCCTAACTGCCTTTTAAGTATAAATTAAATGCCACCATGTGACACTTAAGGAGATTGTCATTTTTCCTATTAGGTCACTGTATAATATGTTTATTGCCACTATTTATCCTTCTTGCCATTGAGAGTGTTTGTAGTCTCAGAAGATGTGTAAATTTACAGAACATTAAGAAAAACAAAGCACTAGCAACTGTATTGTATTATCTTCTAAAGTCATAATTTAGAAGGAGAATAAATATATAATTTTTTAAATTTCACAATTCTGATCTTGCTCCAAGGGATGTACTGACTGCTTGCAGCTCAGATGTCCCTGGACTGACTCAGTGGACTCCCCCACTTACAACAAATGCCCTGTTACCTGCAGTGAACAGTCAAGGCCCAGATGTGAGTAGATTGCACTGATCAGTTGAGATGCTGCTCTCTGCTTGCAGCTTTCACTCCTTTGAAAGATACAGAAATTCATTCAGGCCTCAGGATACCTTTGAGAAGATAGCTACTTCAGCGCACTAAATAGTATTCTACTGGCATTCATCAAGTGTCCAGAGTGGTAGGACTTACAAATAAGAGATAGCTTGAGCTATTAGATTGGAAATGGCTTCTAATTAGATTGTTTTGTTAGTTTCTGAGAGGTCTTATAATCAATTGTTGGTACCCTTCATGATGCCTAGACCTGTGACTGGCTTATTATAAGCATTCTTGTAGTACTTAGTTTGTTACACAGTGGGAAACTACAATAATCTATTTTTAAGGAGGGTCTTTTACATCCAACACCAAACCACTTTAGCATTAGAGTCAAGCCATAATTAAGAAAATTGAATTTAAAGATGCCTATAAAATCAGGATATCAAAGATCCATGCTTCCAATTCACTAGAAAGTGAATTTCAGTGATAATAGCAACTACCTCTGGGTTCAGGAGAGGCTCCATTCGTGAGGATGCCCTCAGGTGACATAAATGCCCAATGGGATATAGCTAGTGACAATATGTTCCAGAATTACAGATATGATAGGGAGAAATGGAGACTGTGGTGGCCACAAATGCATGCCCCATCTATAGGGAACAACTGTTGCTAACTCCGGCCAACTGTTTATATACCTTCTTCTAATTTTTCAAAAAATATGGAAATCCAGATTTTTATGTAAAATATGATCACATGGCAGCTAATTTGAATCTTAAAAATATTATATGAGTTTCCATTGTACAAGCAACACAAAATACAACTTTGGATTCTATATGGCTCATGGGTGATCAACTAAGAACCTTTGTTCTGTTGTGTCTAACACATACTCTTTACTCCAACCCAACAGCTTCCTTATAGATCTGTAAACTACTTACTGCTCCACACCAGCACAACTGTCATTTTTCTCCACTACATCCAGATCTCATCACATCATTTGCTGGCTTACATTCCTTAGAGCTTCTCTGTTGTGTAGGATAAAGTCAAATTCTTTGATAAACTCCATTAAGTCCATCTACAGTCTTAACCTTTAATACCCTGGGGCTCAAGAAACCTGTACTCAAAAAATTCCAAATGACTCACAGCTTTCCAAGTATGTCCTGCCATTTTACATATATATGTGATTGCACATGCTATTCCAAGTGAAATGTCTCCCTGCTCCTGTCTCCTCCACCTGGAAAAGCCTACTTAGTCTCCAAGACCCACAGTCAGTGTCTTTCTCCGTGAAAATTTCCCTACTTGTACCATTAGTTTCTCCTTCCTCTGTGTTCCCATAGATCCTTTAGCATTTATTATATCAGATTGTAAATATGCATTTATGCCTTTCCCTATTTGTCTGTGAATTCTTTCAGAGAAAAGAACAATTCTCTATCTACATCTTTGTATTCTCAGTGCCCAATAGAGCACCTGGTCTTTATTAATATTTTATTAATAAATGGATAAATCCAATATTGACACCTTGATATTTCATTGGCAAAGCACAGATTTTTGTAAAATATAAAGTGTATTTAGGGAGTATGCATTAGATACATATGTGTTCATGGAAGAAAGAAATTAACGAGTAAATGTGTCAGCCAAAATATAGCAGATGGACTGTAAGAGTACATGCCAGGTACTGGCTATTCTAGAGATGTGCTGAAACGGCACTGCAGCAGGACTATAAAAGACTGTGAGGTAAGCCTGGCTTTAAGGCAGAATGGCCATGAGAGAAGTGCCTATGTAAAAGTTTGAGAGAGTGAGAAACAGCTTGTGGGAGAGCAAAATGCTGGGTAGTATGCAAGTTTTTTATTAATCTAAGCTTTCTGTATCCTGTCATCAAGTAGATGTGGAATTTTGAAACCAACCTCGACAGCCAACGATGACAAAAGGAAATAGACATATGATTAGCAAACCTGCTGGAGGAGACAAAGATGAGGCTGGATAAAGGTGATGGTTTTTGGTTTTCACTATGGCCCTAATGCTGGACAGGTGATCTAGGTTTTGTTTTACAGCAACTTGGTGTGGACTTCAGGCAAAGCATTAAATTCTCTTGGCCTTTATTTCTTCATTTGTAAATAAAAGATTTTGATAAAATATTCCCGAAATTCATTCTAATCCACTGGTTTATGATCCTATTTGGTTTGTAAATGTCTAAAACACATCTGTAGAAACTTCCCTCACCTTATAACTGCTCAGCTCTAGGGGCTAAAGACACCAAAGTGCTGCAATGATACCAAAAAGTGAGTTCCACGAGGGCAGAGATTTTTGTCTGTTAGGTTCACTCTCGTAACACCTGTATCCAGAATAGTAATTGGCTCATAATAGGCTCTCAGTAAATATTTACTGATTGAATTAATTGGGGAAATATCTCACAAAGATACTTGTAAGTTTGTTCTAAGCATGGATACACTGCCTACATGCCAGACATGACTGTGGGGGTGGGGTGTGTGTGCGTGCATGTGCATGCGCCTACACTCGCCTGAAAACCTGTCATTCTTCCCTTTACCAACTGTTGGCAAACGTACTTCATGTTTTGAAATAACTCTGTGCAGTAGGTAGTTATTTGTACTACAGCATGAATAAAGGCACAGCCATGAGTCAAATAAGTCCCATTCTGTCCTCAGTCCACCCCCAAATGTCTATCAGGACTATTCCAGGCATTGTAGGTTCCATTTTCTGAACCAGTGAAAATCCAGACAAATAGATGATAGTATCTGCCTTCCTAGAAAGTGGGGTCTGGACAATTCTAGCTCAGTAGTTTTCAGATTGTGTTCTTCATGGCCCTTGGGTTCCATGAGGTCATGTGGAGGGCTAAGTATGCAGGGCCCTGAGTTCCCCATCTCCTGTACTTACTGGAGAAGTAACATGTTTACCTATCATATGCATTGAGTTACACATAAAATTTTTAATTTGAAGAAAGAATTCAACTATCTTAAAAATATTTGAAAACTACAGATCTAGCCCTTGAATGTTCTACTCAAAATTTCCAACTGCCTACAAGTGAAGAATAGTAGTAGTTAAATTAACATTAATGAGCTCTTACTATGTACTAAGCCCTGATCTAAGAACTTCACAAACATTCATCCATTTAATCCTCATAGCATCCCTATGAGATATATATTACTGTTAGTCTCACTTTTAGATGCAGAAACTGGGGCCCAAAGAGGTTAGAAAATTTGGTTAAAGTCACACATAGCTAGTAATTGGCATGACTGAGATTTAAAGTGAAGTACATTAGCTTCAGAATTCAGGCTCTTAGCCACTCCATTATAGTACTGAGAAAAAAAATAAAAATAAGCACTTCCTACCAGCTTCACACTAGGTTTTGCTTGTGGAAATATCTCCAATAATTTTTGCATGATCTTCCTTGAGAGACGGTAAGACTTGCAACTAAAAACAAAAACCACATCTGCCCAGGAAGTTCAAAACTGTGTCTTGTTTCACTTCCCTCAGATTCAATCCCTTGGAATTAACAAGTTGATATAGAACTTGAATTTGTTTCCACACCGTTTGGGCTTAAAAGTTTAACCTAATATTGGGACAGAAACTCTGTCATATATGAAACTAACTCTGGCCCTTTGCAGCAACTAAAATATTCAGGTGCCAGACTTATGAATGATTGCTGACAAGCTAGAGATATCCTAAATAAATCATGACAATCTCCCTATATCTTGCTTACTTGTACCTAAACTGCTGCTTCTCTATCTCTAGTCTTCTATGAACTCTTGGCTCTGAAACCCCTATTCCATCTTGCCCCAGGACCTATGGCCTTGGTGTTGCTTCTTGGCTTGCCAGAATCTGATGGGTTCAGATTTGGCTCACTTCTCTGGCTTTCTCAGCCAAGTATTGTTTCATGTTACAATTCAGCTTTAGTCCCTGTTGTTTGAAATATAATTACCAGCACTATCCAGTGTCCTGGCCCAGGATTCCAAAGCCTCTCTCTTCTAGAGCTGCATTTAGTTGTTACATCATTTTAGCCTTAATTCTGGTTTATTCCACTTCACTGTGCAAGAGCTCTTAGCATCCACCATGGCCAGAGCTGAGTCATTTATAACATGATTAGAGTATCTAACTAATGACAAAGTGAGACTGAACAAGTCTTTCAGAAACTCTAAAAAATGGATAAGAAGATTATAAAGAGAGCCAAGGAAAGGTAACTGGATTGGATTGCCTCACTATTAAACTGATACAACTATAGACAGTTTTTAAAGTGAGGTTTCAAAACCAAGGCTCTAAGACCTAAGAACTAAATATGTGATATAAAAAAAGGCTCTCACCATTGGGGGATGGGCACTGAGAAAGCCCTTACCTACATATTAATACATTTACATGTTTGGGACTTTGGGTAACCTCAGAATTTGATGGAATATCATGTAAGAATTCAAATACTTACGACTCACCCGGTTATGACTAATCCTTAAATCTTTAATCAGAGGAGAGAAATAACGATAGAAAATGGCCTGGATGGATATTACTACATGGATTTCCAAGAACTTGTAACTGTGTTTTCTAGCCCTAGAAGTCATTTAATTTGATGCAAAACTATTAACTCCAGACTGATAGGAAGGTAACTTGGGGTTAGGGTGTATGGAAATTATACTCCATTAGAATAAGAGAGAGATGAAGTAGCCTATGCTCTCAGCTAACCTACACTGACTTTAGTCCAAGTGTAATATTGACAAAACCAGGATGCCTGGCAGTTATGCATTAAAAGCAGCACCTGAGTGGCATTTGCAATAAATGATTAGCTGAACACTTTGCTCCCTGCTGAGCCAGTAGAGTTTGTTTTGCTTTATTAGTATGCAATATTTAGAACATGTGACTACCGAAAGACCCAGGATGCATGCATAATTAAAACAAAGAATAGAAGATGTATGCATGATTTTTGAGAATGTTTGGTTTTCTTACAGAAGAATAGGTCATAAGCCTTTATTGAAGTTCTACTAATTCTAGACACTGCCCTAGGTTTTGTCATGGTCATGAAAACATGTCTCTCAGATCTCCGTTTGTGAGAAGCACGATTGATCTAGGCCTCAACTACTGTACTCTGAAATCCATCCCTGTCTTCTCTGGAGGCTGTGCTGCTCCTAATCAAAAATTTATCATGGCTGGACATCTATGTAGGTCCATTCTTGGTAGATTGGGAGTTCCTCTGATAAGCGACTTTGGCTTGAGGACTTTCTTAAAACTATGTTGTAGTCTATGACTCCTCCACATGGTCCTCCTTCCTTCCTTCCCTCTCTCCTTCACAAGGGTCAGATCAGCACAATATCCCACTGGATCTCCTATTTCCCTTCACTCCTTACCTGTCTTCCTTCACAGCCACTCTTCTAATAAAGTTCTTGCATATCGAAAACCATTTTAGTGTGTGCCTTTCAGATGGTCCTGACTTAACACAGTTTTTTTTATATATTGATTTATTCTACTTTTTACAAAAATATCATGAAATAGTTTATTAATTAGGGCTCATTTTAAATTGTACAAACCTACTTTTTTTTAAAAAAAAATGAGAACATATGTTCAGATTGTGGGGTCAGGTGGGAAGTGTAATTTTTTTTGTTTGAAAAGTCCATGGAAAGATGATAAGTTATGGATGGATCTAAGGATTTAATCAATGTCATTAAGAATTACTTTCTGTCTATCTTTTGGCTCTGAAGTTCTCTGTTTTGGCTCCATTCTGTAACAGCTTATGTTTTCATATAACTAGAGGTTTATATTTTCCTCTTCTAAATTCAATGCTAGAGAGCTTCCGTCTTCTCAATAGCTTCAGTCAAACTCCTAGACATGACTTCTGTTGGCCTTAATCATACCAGATATCCATACCTGAAGTAATCATTGTGGCCTGGAGGATGGGATACACTGATTGGGTTGGTGCTAGAACATGATCCCACCCTAAAGCTGAGGGTGAGATCAGCTCCAACAAACCACATGGGTAGAGTATAGGGAAAAGGTGATTTCCAAAATGGAAAACTTTAATGTACTTGTCAAAGAGGAACAATTTCTAAGCATAATATGTTGAGTACAGAAATGTATTACAGATTGGGAAAAGGAAATCTAGAAATATTAATCCATTTGCATGTGTAGGTGATTCCTAAACTTTTAGAGTTCATCATAATTATTTGGATGGCTTGTTGAAATGCAAATTGCTGGGCTTCATCCTCACAGGTTCTGATTTAGTAGATCTATATTGAGTCGTAAGAATTTGCTTTTCTGATAATTGATGTTCCCAGGTGATATTGATGCTGATCTAGGGACCACACTGAATGCTACTGCTCTAAGTAAAATATGTTAACTTTTTTGAAAGATAAATTCAAAATGAATGAAAGATCTAAATGTGAGACAAGAATCCATCAAAATCCTAGCAGGGAACACAGGCAACAGCCTTTTTTAACTTGGCCACAGTAACTTCTTGCAAGATACATCAATGAAGGCAAGGGAAACAAAAGTAAAAATGAATTATTGGGACTTCATCAAGATAAAAAGCTTCTGCACAGCAAAAGAAACAGTCAACAAAACTAAAAGACAACCTACAGAATGGGAGAAGATATTTGCAAATGACATATTAGATAAAGAGCTAGTATCCAAGATCTATAAAGAACTTATTAAACTCAACAGCCAAGAAACAAACAATCCAATCATGAAATGGGCAAAAGACATGAACAGAAATTTCACAGAGGAAGATATAGACATGGCCAACATGCACATGAGAAAAATGCTCTGCATGACTTGCCATCAGGGAAATACAAATCAAAACCACAATGAGATACCACCTCACACCAGTCAGAATGGGGAAAATTAACAAGACAGGAAACAACAAATGTTGGAGAGCATGTGGAGAAAGGGGAACCCTCTTGCACTGTTGGTGGGAATGTGAACTGGTACAGCCACTCTGGAAAACTGTGTGGAGGTCCTCAAAGAGTTAAAAATAGAGCTACCCTACAACCCAGCAATTGCACTGCTGAGGATTTACCCCAAAGATACAGATGCAGTGAAAAGCCAAGACACCTGCACCCCAATGTTTATAGCAGCAATTTCCACAATAGCCAAAGTGTGGAAGAAGCCTCGGTGTCCATCGAAAGATGAATGGATAAAGAAGATGTGGTCTATGTATACAATGGAATGTTAATCAGCCATTAGAAATGACAAATACCCACCATTTGCTTCAACATGGAAAGAACTGGAGGGTATTATGCTGAGTGAAATAAGTCAATCGAAGAAGGGCAAACATTATATGGTTTCATTCATTAGGGGAATATAAAAAATAGTGAAAGGGATTAAAGGGGAAAGGAGAGAAAAGGAGTGGGAACTATCAGAGAGGGTGACATAACATGAAAGACTCCTATCTCTGGGAAATGAACAAGAGGTAGTGGAAAGGGAGGTGGGCGGGGAGGGGGATGGGGTGACTGGGTGACTGGCACTGGGTGCACTTGACAGGATGAGTGCTGGGTGTTATACTATATGTTGGCATATCGAACTCCAATAAAAAATATACAAAAAAAGGAAAAAAAAAAGAAAAATTACTAAATTCCAACCATCTATACGGTTTGCATACATTATCTCATTTAGTTTTCACAATAATGTTAGGAGGTAGTTACTGTTATTATCTCCATTTTAAAGTTTTAGAAAGCGAAGATTCAAAAGAACTAACTAACTTTACCAAAGATACTAGGAAAGCGTTAAAGTTGGAATTGAAACTCAATTGGCTCCTAAAATAAATTTTTCTAAGACAAACAGCCAGTAGGATGACATCTGCCTAAGGAAAATAAAAACCAAGTAGTTCCCCACTATTGGGTTATCCATGGTCTATGTGATTTGAAGTTTAAAAATCAATTAACCGCCATTTTCCCCAAGATCATTCATGTTAATTATATCCTAAGCACATATAGGCACATAAAGTGGTTATAAAAATGGTAATGATTTCATGCCAGTTTATAACCAAGATCAGAATCCACCCCATAGAAATACCTAGAAAGAACATGTTTCTTTCAGATATTTCCTCTTGAGCTCCTGCTGTAGTGTGAAATTTTAATATCTCATCAACTATATAGCAGTCATAAACCACCGTCCCTTTTTATCTAATTTCTAATGCAAGAAGAAGCACATTCTTAATAATGACCTAAACCTATCTCATGAAATAATGCTTGAGGATGATGAACTCTAAATTACGAGTGATTATTTTTAAATTCATGGCAACTTTTCTGAGCGTTTTTACTACCTGCTTAATTTTTCCAGAAAACCATAGTCATTGTTACATATAATATAAGCTGTTCATCTAGAGGAAGGATTTCCTAGTTTCCTTAAAGGTTTATTGGATTTTAAAGAAGAATTTATCACATCAGGTCATGGCATATTCCACTGCCAAGCACAACCTTATGTTTACAAAAACTGAATCACAAAAAATTATTAATTCTAGCCTCCAAATAGGCTGTAATTGAGGAAGGGAAATTGCAAAGTTCAGATATGAAAAGAAAAGGGAAAGAATGCATGACAACTAGGACTTTAAACTCTGAATAATATGAACTATTATTTAATCTCAGGAATTGTACTTATTCTATAAAGAATTGTAATAAATTCGCAATGCACAAGGTCCTGTGTGAAATGTTGCAGAAGATTCAAAGAACATTAAAACATGAACACTTCCCTTAAAGAAATAATAGTCTGAGAAGGGAATTGACACAATAACCTACAGATTTTGAACCCCTATAACTAACCAGATCTCATACTACCTACCTAGTTAGAATAAAGCAGACAGTATTCCAAAAAGAATACTCAAATAAGGTATCAAGATCAGTAGCTAGTCTCTGCTCCAAAAATCATGAAGGGACACATCTGCCATCATCTTCCCAACATCTAGCATCTGGGACATTACCATCTGCATGGACAAAACACAAAAATGGCACTATGTCTTGGTTCACCCAGAAGAAAGAAAACATGAAGACAACAGGCATAACGCTGTAGTGACACACATCACTTCTGTTCCCATTCATCATTGGAAAGGATTTAGTCATATGGCCACATTGAGTCACAAGGGAAGATAGAAAATGAGGTCGAGTACTTGTCCCAAGAGGAAGCAGAGAACAAATTTCAGTGGACAACTAATAGTCTCTTCTTTAGTACCATACATGATTTATTTCACCTAACCCTCACAATAACACAATGATGTAGATATTTTTTATTTCCACATTATATATGATGTAACTGAGGCTTAGAGAAGTCAAGTAGCTGGCCCAAGATTACAAGAAGTCTTTGACTAGAAGAACTGGAATCTAAACCACAGTGCACCTGAGGTGGGCTTATGCAGACAGCCACGGTGACAGGGGACTACTATTACATCCTGCTTTCTCATTGCTCTAAAAAACATAGCCATAATATTGGGTAGAGTGTGAAAAAAAAGAGTTCTTTTTCTTTTAATGTGAGAGTAGTTAATAGAAACTATAAGATATATGAATTCATAAAGTTGTGAATCTTGACAAAAGGCCAAAAATGTGTGGTCTGTGACCTACCCACTAGGGACAGAGAGCCATTTATTTCACTACAGCTTGTCCCCTACAACACTTTTCATCCATTTTTGTGTTTTATTGGGGGTTGTGTGGAGTAATGTTATTATAATGAACTAGTTTCCAGATAGTACGTGTTATTTGGCCAAGACAAGAAGGATTGCAATCAGGGAAGAACTGGCTGTGAACACTGAGTTGAAAACTATAGCTGAGCTACATGACATTTGAAAGATTGGGGAGTTGTTTTTATTGTCGTTTTGTTTCACAAGTGCAATTTAATTTCTACAGCCTTTTTTATTCACCATATTTCAAATGTCTGCCACTATGTACGAACGCAGAGAGATATGTGGTGCCTGCAAAGGGAGTCTTGGGCTGCCTGCCACTTGGAATGTGAAGACAGGCATAGTGGCTCTTTATTTCAAAAGGGTATTGGCCACTTTCTGAAGTTTCTCATGAACATCTGCAAGATTAGGAAAACAGAAAAAAAGAAAAGGAAGGATGAGAGAGGGCATGCTGGAACAAAGAATGCAGGAAAGCTTGGTAAATAAGAGTGTTTAAAAATGTTGTAGTAGAGAGCTAAAGAATTTTGGATATCTGAGACTTTTTTTTTTTTTTTTTTAGTTATTTAAGAAGAGAGAAAATTCAAAACCTGGTGATTTTACTGGACAGCTCATCACTTTCTGCTTGGGAATGACATCTGCTAAGCAGCTAGCATTCAGGACTGGAAGGAGCGATTAGCTCTAGCTCACTCCACTGTCATATAACCTTATCCGTGGCTGGCAAAATACCTATCAGGGAAACAGCAGCAGCAGCCATGTCATCTCACTGAGGAAGGAAGAATGGTATTGGCTGATAAGTGAGAGAAAGCTTGACATCTGGCCATTTATCATCTGAAAAACTCCAACAAACAAAAGGAAGTGCCGTGGATGTGCAATTCTAGGATAAGTGAAATAAACCATTAAACCTCTCCCTCTATATTCTATGCATGCACTCAGAACAATGATCCAGACACTACACTACTCTATGGTTTTCTCTTCCACACTGGAGTCCTCAAAATGTCCTTATGGGCATGACTCACCTCCACTGTGTCCTGGCAGGTAGGTGCATGGGCTTGCCTTTCTTTTCCCAATATCCTCTAAAGCTATGGCTTTACTTAAGGAAGCAGGAGAAATATTAGTCAAGATATAGCTTTTCTCAGATTAATCAGATTAATCAAAATGTCTGTACACACTGGAAAATTCACCAGAATCCAAGATAGTGTAGAAACAAGGGGTGGATATTGTTGGGAGAAAATTGCCCATGTAACTCTCACATTTCTTCACAACTTACAAGCAGAGGTAAATATAGGTTTTTGTTTTTGTTTCATTTTATATTATCTTTGTGATAGTGTTTATATAGCAAAGAGCCTTGGAAGATACAGTTAGTTTCTCCTTCTAGACCAGAGGCCAGGTTTGTCTACTGTCCACTATTATACAAAAAATCTCCCCCTAGGAGAGATTGAGTGGATCTATTTGCAGCTAGTTATAAAGATTTGGATTTCCTAATCTTCAAGTTATTCAGCTGTGACACGATGCTGTTGCTTGCCTTCATTCCTCTGGCCCTTCTGCATCACTTCTGTGAGACCTGGATGAAAAGAGGAACCAATACCAGCATGAAGTTCATGTTGCTTCCACAGCCATGAAAGTAAAGTTCTTTGTCTCTGACCCACGAATCTTGTGTTTTCTGCTTACATCCATGAAACTATAGAAGGCTAACTTGTCAGGTTTCCAGCAGGGTAAAACTGTAGATCCTTCACGGTCTTGACAATCATCTCTCTGTAGTTTGTAATCATCTCTTGGATTCTACAACTTAATTTCAAATTGATCCCCAAAAGATTTAATTTTTCTTAAAAATATTTATCCCTGACATTTATACAAGCCCTATTATGACACTTATTGAAAGTTATTATTCAAATAAATATCTTTCTCTCACTTGGCTTTGTACCACTAAGACAAAAGCCCTTGTCTTACTCACCTTTGAAGCTTCAACTACAAGTATAAAACAGATGCTTAATAAATGAATCAAAATAGGGTATTTGAAATAGCCCAGTTGAGTCCTTCAGATATTAGTTATCTTCTTGGCATGGTAAACTCTCCATCTGGTTCCTATTTATAGATTCAGCCATCATGGTAATCTTAACATAACCACTCAAGTACCTACAATTTCATCTAGTGGTAGCACTACTTTGAGAATCATCTATGTCTGAGGAGCACAAAGAGGCTATTGCAGTGATCCTGATTATTGGAAAATCCCAGAAAAAAGGCCTGCTGTAGTTGAGGTTTTTTTTCCAAACATCTTTGCTGATATTCTAGGGTAAATACAGCCTGGGAACAAACTGTTGTTACCAAGAATATGGCATCTTTTCCAAGACTCAAATGTCCCTACCATAGAGAAGAGTACTATCATTTCAAAGACTAATTGCGATTCCTCTATAACTTTCCCAAAAGAGACAGATTCATTTCTTCATTCCCCCATTGCTCTTGATTCTCTTCAGCAACCATTTCTTCCACTAGCTAATGGGTAGATTTGAATGACAGATGTTCAAAATGGCAATGGTGGTTCCCTCTGCTCCCACCAATAAACTGTGGTGTCATTTTCTAAAAGGAGACCTCAAGTGAAAACAAATATCTATGGGAAGAAATTTATAGTTAGAATGAAATAGGAACCTTTTCCTTTCTCAAAATCCTTTTTTAAAGGGAAATAAAAATTCCCTCTACGCAAGCATAGTTTGATCATAACTATTGTATTTGGCACAATTCAAAAACTCATTTTCCACAAAAGTGAAGAAATATATTTGAAACAGCTTCCCCCTTCCTCTCACTCTCAGTCTCAAGAAAAAGCAAAGGATATAAAATCTTGCAGACTCTACAATATTCTTTAGTTAAAAGAAACTGGACACATGTGTAAAACAGATTTTTAAAGATGTATAAATAAATATTATTAAAATGAAATCAAAGACTCCCCGTAGCCTATAAAAATATTGATAAGTTCTGATGAAAGAATATGCCTTTATCTCTACCTTTGAAGAGGGATTATGATTATGATTTAATTAAGCAGCTCAACCCAGATTACCATATTTTAAGAATGTATAATTCACCTTTATTGCTTCTTTTGTTCCTTACGTCTCACTGATAACACTGTGATTTAAAGTAATTTGGGACACTGCTTTCTAAAGTAAAAGAAGGAAGGAACAGAGTATGCTATAATAACTTAGAAACTTATACCTGACTTTCTATGCAGCCACTTGCTAGATTGAAGCAAATTACTTAAGTTTAATTAGCCTCAGTCTCCTCATCTGTGAAGTGTCAAATATAACATGTCAACCTTAAGGGTTTTGTGCCGGTTAAGTAAAATGATATAAAAGTGTTTTTGTAGTAATTGTTCCATGGTAAGTGTGCAAAGATTAGTATTAGTCACCACTTTGTGAAACTTAGGACATGACAATCCCAATGCCAAACACTTTACTATATAATAGCTTATTTTTTTAAAAACAGATACTATTTTGCTAATGAGGATTCTGAGTTCAGAGAAATGACATATTTTACCTGAAGCCGTAGAGCTAGTAATTAACAGTACAAGGAATATAAACCCAGCAAGATCTTCTGACTCTAGGTCCAGTACTCTTTCCAATAAATGCAAGCAAATGGAAATAGGCATGAATTGGTTCCATTTCACTCTCCAGTCTAGCTACACACAAACTGCCACCTGTTTTCTGACAAACATACCCCACAGTGTCCATCTTTAAAAATTTTATGAATACAATTGAAGTGCAATCATTTCTGTCAGGGGCTAAGTTTTACTGCTCTTTGCAGTCACCTTAGTTCCTGGGCAGAAGTTGGACCAAGAATACCTATAGTAATAGGAGATAACTATCCTTAGATATGACTTCAAGAAAGCATCAAACCACAAAAGGAAATCCCTTATCCTCAGCTGTCTGCCCTTGTGTCTTAGGAATAGTCCAATGTGGACTTAATCCATTTCCAACATTAGCATATTGAATCCTTTTTCTTATCCAGTCACTCCTCTGAACACATTTCATGCTTCTTGAATATAAATGATGCTTTCCACAGTGGTCTTATGACTCATGCTAATACCATTCTAGTACCCTATCCCTTACTTGGACTCTGTTTTTTCACAGATGCTTGTATCCAGCATATAAATTATAGCCTGATACACCCTATAACCATATGCAGTTTCCTATTTGTATTTTTATAGTTATTAAAAGTCATTTGAAGGATTTTTTGTAGTAAAAATAGTGGGAATTTTGGGAGAATTTTTTCCCAAAAAGTTCTCCCTTCTTGGAAATTTTTCAAACTGCACGTATACAAAAATGGAAGCCTGCCCTCCTAATCTTCCTTGAACATGAATACTATTAATAATTTAGGATGTATCCCTTTAGATCCTTCTGTATATAAAATCTACCCAATTGTATGCAAATATGTATGTTGTATACATGTATATACATTATATATTGTATATATATTTAGTATAGATAGTTATGTATACTATACAATATATTGTTTACACAATGTCTTTAGATAAATGGAATCTTAGATTTTTAACCTCTTTTTATAAACAACATATGATAGACACCTGTCCACATCAATACATATGTCTATATCTAATTATTTTTGCTAATAGTATTATATTCTACTATATTAGTGTTCTATGCTAAGCCAATTTCCTACTGATATATATTGTTTCCAGTTTGAAACAGTTTTAGCTATTATAGTCAACACTTCAATAAATATCCTTGTATGTATTGAGTACTTGTTATTTTTATTTTTTTACGTGTAATTTATTTTATTAAAATAATTTTTTACATTTAATTTATTTTATTGAAATAAACTTGTTATTTTTATAGAATGAATTTCTAGAGGTGGGATTGCTAATTCAGAGAGTATACATAGTCAAAATTTTGACAGACATTGTCAAATCATCCTCTCATCCACTGTGCTTGAGAGTGATTTTTTTCCCAACATAATCAATGTTTTCTCATTTTTGACACTGGATAAGTATTTAAAAATCTTATTTTACTTATATTTCATCAAATATTAATAAAATTCAATATTATAGTTTCAATTCTAATTCTACTTCTCTGTGAAACTCTAGTAATTCTGCATCTTACTTCCAGGCCGAATCTCCTGCTGATCTCTCCACCAACTTGACTCATCACTATCACATTTAAGACAGACTACTTTGAGATCATCTACCATCCTCACCACTTTATAGAAAGAAAGCCCAGAGAAGTCAGAGTTCAAGGTGATATGTAGTGAAATTAAGAAGGGTCAATGCAGTTGCCTTCTTACTAGTTCTTGTCCTAGGCAGATACTATGTTCTTATTCATTTTATGTTCCTTCATTATGTCTACCATGATGTAGGAAGTACTAAATAATTGTTTATTAAATCAATGAATTGAAAGAAAATAAGCTCTTTTGCTTTTTAGTGGTAAGATGTATTAGTAAATGTCTCTAGTGATTGCAATATTGAAACCAAAAAGACAATACTAGGCTTTTTACCTATTTCTTATAATATTACATCCAAACTTTGATATCCAAATTTGGTAGCATGATAACGCATTTTTGTGCTAATGTGGAAAAAGTCAGATAGGCACAAAATGCTCAACACATGCGATTATTCAACCAAGTAGGCACATATTAATCACATAAAAGTGTCACTTTTTATTTAAAAGCAAAGACCTCAGATGTCATTCCTACATGAATGAGAACAGGGCCAGTATGACAGGGAGAATAATTGGAGTAGAGGGGTCTGCTTAAACAATTTAAAGTAAGAAATAGATTCAGGTCGGTTTTTCTGAAGGAAAAAAAATAATCAGAGGAATAAAGTGAAGAGAATCTAGCTATGAGCAAAAGCAGGTCTTTGCACTCCATAGAACAATTGGGAATTGGGCCTGAAAACACTCTTCTTTTCTTCTTATATCCCACATAACTTACTAACCACACCCATGTTCCATAATGTTCCACCATTCGCACCACTTCCCTCATCTAAGGAAACATCCATTGTACTCAATTTTTTAAAGATTTTTAAAATTTATTTATTCATGAGAGACACAGAGAGAGAGAAAGGCAGAGACACAGGCAGAGGGAGAAACAGGCTCCATGCAGGGAGCCTGTGGTGGGACTCCATCGCGGGTCCCCAGGATCACACCCTGGGCTGCAGTCGGCGCTAAACCGCTGCGCCACCGCGGCTGCCCAATTGTACTCATTTTTATTGCTATTTAACAATGCCACAAATTCGGTGGTTTAAAATAACACTCGTGTATTATTTCAGAGTTCTTTAGAAGTCCAGGCATGGCATAGATGGGCTCCTTGCTCAGGGTCTCATTAAACTGAAAAGTATTAGCCAGCACTTTGTTCTCATCTGGATCTTAGAATCTTCTTCACCCAAGCTCATTCATACTGTAGATGGAATTCAGTTCCTAGTAATTGTATGATAGGTTCACATTTTGTTGCTGTTGACCAGTGATCACTCTTAGCTCCTAAAGCCTGCCCTTAAGTTTTACCCATGCAGCAAGATGTCACGTGGACATATGGCAATACATCATATGACCATGTCACAGTATGGCATCTTGCTTCTTCAAAGCTAACAGGAACATATCTCTTAGTATTATGGTAGTAATGACATAAAGTAATCATGAGAAGGACCATCATCTTTGTCCTATCACATAACCTTAACAAGGGAGTGACTGCCCAATCATATTCACAATTCCCATCCATACCCAAGGAGATTATACAAAGCATGAACTTCAGAGTGCGGGAATCTTGAGAATTATCTTAGAATTCTTACTGCCACACAAATATGGCAGAGAGAAACCCAAAGTGACTCTGGTGAAATACACATGCTCATCAGCAGCCTAGGAAAGGGGAGTCATAGCAGTAGGACTACAAGTTGTGAAGGTTTTTTTAAAAGGGAGGAATATGGTTAGAAAAGTGTGGATATATTTTGTTGGTCTGAAAATGATCATCTCTGTGTTGAGAATTCAACACATCAAATAATTTTTCAATTACGTCAACATAAGTGTCAGCATTTAGCTACTTAAAAACAACTCAGTGCATCAAAATATCAGAATACTAAAAATCAATATTGCAATCATGAAATGTCTCCTGGACTTGAGGAAATGAATCAATATAAATCTTTATAAATTATTCTCCTATGAAAAAGGCTACCTAAATATTAAGTAAACTTATTTATTTTCTGAATATACAGGCTTTCTTCATACCTATGAAAATCCTGGCCTATTTTTTTTTCTTCTTTGTTTTTTAGATTTTTCTTACTTATCTATTTTAGAGGGAGAGAGAGAGAGCACATGAGCAGTGGGAGGGGCAGAGGAAAAGGAAGAGAGAGAATCCCAAGCAGACTGACCTGAGCATGAAGCCCAATGTGGAGCTTGATCTCACAGCCTTGAGGTCACGACCTGAGCCAAAATCAAGTCAGACACCCCTGGACTATTTCTTAGCTTACATTCTTCTACAATTTAATGAAGCATTTCTTTTTTCTTTTCTTTTTTATTTTTCTGCTCTTCCACATCTCACTAAATCTGTATTCTCCATTCTCCTTTCTTTGTTTTTTGATGAAGTCAATCCTTCCCCCTTCCAGTTAATTTTTTAAATAGAATTTCACTCATGCTGAAACACCCACTGCCTGCTGTTACCTACAGGCAAAATCCTTGCCACCCATGGGAAATGAATGAACTGAATATTTCAAACAAATAAACATAAACAATTCAACTTGTGACACATTCTGACTTTGAATTCTTAAATAATTAGGTCTGATACATTCTTGATTAGGCTGAGCACAGCTTTAGTGACTTAAACCTGTAGCCCAACAGAGTGGAAATGGTGGTAGATAGTTTTCTGTAAGGTAAAATTAAGACCTGTTAAAGATTGTTCCTTTATTTCCTTTCAATCAAATTATGTCTTACTTATCATGGGATTTAAAAACATTCACTATTCATTTTTTGTGGATTTTATTTTAAAATTTTATTACTGAGATTTCAACCATAAATATGAGTAGTAGCAATAGTATTATAAGCTCAATGTACTCATCTCATCACCCAGTTTCAACAACTATTAACAATATTAACAAATGACAAGCTTGTTTCACTGTATTTTTACCCATCACTCCCTCAATTATTTTATAGCACATTCTACAGGTCATATCATTTCATATCATAGAAATACACCAGCCTGTTTCTCTAAAATTTGAGATTCCTTTTAGAAAGCATAAAAAATATAACCAAACCTAATTAACAATAATTCCTTTATTTATTTTTAACAGTGATTCCTTTTAGAAAACATTTAAGATATAATCATAATAAATTATTGTATTTCATACCATATTCATATTTCATTTATCATATCAAAAAATCACATAATAATCATAGTAATGAAAATAAATTAATAATAATTCCCTAATATCACAAGGAAACCAGTCGTTTGTTCACATATCTTTGATTGTCTTATAATTTTTGTAAACAGATAATTCAAGTAAATCAATAACAAGTAAGGCCCATACACTGAGGTGGCTGGTATATCTTTTAAATCCTTCTCCTGTTTTTGTTTCTTACATTTCCTTTTTGTTGTTGAAGATGCTAGGGAATTTATCCTGTAGAGGCTTATAAGCCTACTATGCTAATTATATTCCAGTGGTGTCATTTATTGAGTTTTTACTTTGTTACTTTGTATTACTTATAAATTAGCAGATAAATCTGGATGCTTGATAAAAGTTAGATTAATTTATTTCTTTTCTGGGAATATTTCCTTCATGGGTAATATTGCGTGCTTATTTCAGGATGTACACATTGTCTCTCTTTTTTGATATCAACTATTAATGAGTATTAATTAGATCCATTAATTCACGGGGGAGTACAAAATAGTGATATTTGTTATTGCTTTTTATTTATTAGCTAGAATACTTCTATAAAGGGAAATTTTCCCTCATTAATTATTTGGTTGCTGAGGGATAGTTATATAAGAATGGAGGACAAATGCCCCATTCTTTCTCCTTAGGCATTTTCATAAATAAATAAATATCACCAAAAATCATCAATTATTTGCTTTTAGTATATTATAAACCCATGAACTTAAACATATTTTGATGGGATTCAATCCATTATAGTTTTTGTCTTAACTGATGCTCAAATTATTTCATCTTTGACCAATGGGATCGTATTTAGACTGTCTCCTGAGTTCTTTTGACATGATCCAGAAGTCTTTGATAGTTACTTTCCTTTCCAATAGTAGATGGAAGCTGTGTTCAGGCTCAGTCTGCACATTTCTTGTTGTCCTATATCTAGAATCATCCATTTCTCAAAAAAATACCAATTCCTTTTAATGTAAGTTGAAGACACCATAATCTGGGCACAAGAGTAAACTTTGCTATTGGGTTAGTCACTATTTTAAGTCATTTTCAGTGTACAGAGGTAGCAAAAGATTTTAAAAATAAAATACATCACTGATTCATATTGATAATTATAATTCAGACTCAGGTTTATAAAGTTTTGGTTTTTTCTTTAAATAAAAGCATTATGAGGGGGCTTTTGATGGGATCAGCACTGGGTGTTATGCTATATGTTGGCAAATTGAACTCCAATAAAAAAAATAAAATTAAATTTAAAAAAATAAAAAAATAAATAACAGCATTATTAAGATCTAATTCACATCCATAAAATTTATCCTCCTAAAACATACTATTCAATGTTTTGTTCAGTATATTCATAGTTGCCTAACCATCACTACAACTTTAGGACATTGCCATCACCATCCATATACTTATATATATTTAAATATATATCTGGAAGGGCAATTGCTAGATTATATGGTAACTATTTTTAAGTATTTATTTATTTATTTATTTATTTATTTTTAAAGATTTTTTTTATTTATTCATAGACACAGAGAGAGAGAGGCAGAGACACAGACAGAGGGAGAAGCAGGCCCCATGTAAGAAGCCCGATGTGGAGCTTGATCCCAGGTCTCCAGGACCACACCCCAGGCCACAGGCAGCACCAAACTGCTATGCCACCGGAGCTGCCCCTATTTTTAAGTTTTTAAAGCACTGTCAGGTAGTTTTCCAGATAACTGCACCAATTTACATTCCTGCCAGCAGTGTTTGAGGTACTCTACAACATTTATTATTATCTGACTCTTTTGCTGTAGTCATCTTGATGAGTGTGAAATGTTATCCCATTTGGATTTGCATTCCCTTGATAACTAATGATGGTGACCATATTTGCATGTGCCTATTGACCATTTTTGTACCCTTCCTGGATAAAAATCTGTTTGTATCCTTTGATTATTTTAAAAATTGAGTTATTTGTCTTTTAATCATTTTTTTTTTAATTTTTTTTTTTATTTATTTATGATAGTCACACAGAGAGAGAGAGAGAGGCAGAGACATAGGCAGAGGGAGAAGCAGGCTCCATGCACTGGGAGCCTGACGTGGGATTCGATCCCGGGTCTCCAGGATCGTGCCCTGGGCCAAAGGCAGGCGCTAAACTGCTGCGCCACCCAGGGATCCCTGTCTTTTAATCATTGAGTTGTAAGAGGTCTTTGTATATTTTAGATATACATTCCTTATCAAATATGATTGGCAAATATTTTCTCTTATTCTGTGTCTAATCAGCTACAATCAAATACCAATCTACAGTGCCAGATTTTCCTGCCTGTTACCATCATGACCTCTATGGTCTAGCCATGGCTTACATCCTGATCTTCTATTTAGAGTCCATAAATTTCTTGTCTAGTAATAAAATCTAACTAAACTTTTAAAACAATGAAACCTTTTCCACATGACCTCAAGACAATAACCCAATTATCTGTAATATATAACCTGTCCTTGTATATAATATATATCCTGGTCTTTGTATGTAGTTGACCCAAGTAAAACTTAATTAATTATGCAATAACCTGCACTATTGACTCGGGGGGCAATAAAGGTTCATAGAAAGATCACATAAATGTGGCCTATGGAAGTTAGAGGAAATATCAATCTAAAAGATATAAAACTTGAGCTAGTATCCTACATAAATTAGAGGTTATCTCTTTTTAAACATATTTACATATTCCATTGATGGGCAGTACTCATCCTCCTGCCAACCTCATTCAGAGTTTAAATCTATTTTCTGAATTATAGTCTTAGGAAGAATAAATATAACTCATCCATAGCCTCTTTTCATATAACAACTTATTAAATTTAAAAAAAAAACGTATTAAATTACTTACAGCCAATGTTTTTCCTCCAGGTTCCAGCTCACTTAATCAATTCTCACTCAAGTTTTTAAAAGAACCAACTAGGATCTTCGTTGGCCTGATCCTGCAACAGTTACTTACCTCAGGAATGTTGAATTATTCTTAGATTTATCTAAGAACTGAAAATGGCCATCTAACTAAACTTTGTCCACTTATAAATGGTAAATAGTATAGCATGATCATTCTTGTAGTGTGTTATCTGATTTGCCAGGCTTTCCAGAAGCTTATCTTTTTCAATTTCCTTTTTTAAAATAACTGTTGTTCATTAAGACTTATCCAAAACTGTGATTCTGCATTTACATCTGTTAAATCTTTCAGGATCCTGTCGTGTAACTGAAGAACTATACTAATTTATTGGACCTAAGTTCTCTGCCACATCTGATCTTGCTTGAACTTAAAATAACCTCTCTTATGTCTATTCTACTCTTTCCAGTGCATTTCTTCAGAGTCAAAAGAGGGAAAGAGATCCACCATTAGTAAAAAGAGCAGTTAACTTTTTTGGCTTCTTTTGGGAAGGTGGAGTAGGAGGACCCTAAACTCACCTCACCCCATGAATACAACTAGGTAACACTCAGATGTATGTAAATAACCCAGAAAATGACCCAAAGACAGACAGAACAAACTCCACAACTAAATATGGTTAAAAGGCACACTGAAGAGGATCAGAAGCTAAACTCTGCAGGTCTGGCCACTGGAAGAAGGGAGCTACAGATGTAGAGAAGGATGAGAAACAGACTATTGTACCAGGGATCCTGCAGGTAGACAATAAATCCTCATAGCACTTGGCTTTGAAAATCAGAGGGACCAAATTTTGTGAGTTCTTACAACTGACAGGATATAAAGCCAGGAACTTTACAAATCAGTAGACTTGGCTCTGGAACAGCCTGGAGGGCAATAATAAACTGAGTCCTTGCCCTTCAAGAGATTGATAACAAACAGCCTGGGAAGATACAGCTTAGAGGGAGCAGTTTGAAAAAAAATTCTTGGGTCATATAGGAGGGAGAGCGTGTTATCAATCTCAAAGTTACTGCAGGACCTTTCCATGAGCAAAGGCACTGACAGGCGCCATTTCCCTACCCTGCACCCAACAAAATCACATGACCACCTGTGAGAACAAGCAAGGGGCAGCTATTCACTTCTTAACTTTCTTTTTTTTTTTTAATTTTTATTTATTTATGATAGTCACACACACAGAGAGAGAAGCAGAGACATAGGCAGAAGGAGAAGCAGGCTCCATGCACCGGGAGCCCGATGTGGGATTCGATCCCGGGTCTCCAGGATCGCGCCCTGGGCCAAAGGCAGGCGCTAAACCACTGCGCCACCCAGGGATCCCCACTTCTTAACTTTCTTACACTGTGCCCGCCTCCTCCAGCTAGGCCTATCTCAGTCCCAGCACTGCAAGTCCCCTCCCCAGAAGACAGGTATGAATCTTACCAATACTGCATCTCCTGACCTCCTTCAGAGGATACACACTCTTTGTTAAAACTGCATCCTTCACCCGCACAAAGCTTAGGAGAGCAGCCCTGGCTAGCCACAGTCTCCATAGTGTCTGTGTGTCCTCTAAGTAGCTGCATGATCCATAGGCAGAGTTTGCAGGCACCACAACCCCACCAATGAGTGCTTAGCAGAGCAGCCAGCCAGCTCAGTCTCAGCAGTAGCATGTCCCTTGTGGAAGAGGACCAATGCAAATTTCTTAAAAGTATGCACCTCACCCACTATTTTCAAGAGTAAGAGACATAGCTGATTTTCCTAAAAAAAGAAACAAACACAGAGAGTTAGACAAAATGAGGATACAGAGGAATATGTCCCAAATGAAAGACTAGGACAAAATCACAGTCAGAGACATAAGTGAAGCAGAGATAAATAATATGCCTGATAGAGAATTTAAAGTAATGATCATAAAGATACTCGCTGGACTTGAAAAAAGATTGAAAGACATCAGTGAGACCCTTAACGAAGAGATTAAAAAAAAAAAAACAGAGATAACACAATACTTGAAATTAAAACAACAACAACAGAGGAAATAAACAACATGCTAGAGAAAGCAAAAGAACAAATTAATGATCTGGAAAAGAGAGTAATGGAAAGTAATAAAGCTGAGCAATTTTTTGAATAAAAAGTTATTCAAAAAGAAAATAGACTTAGGAAACTCAGTGACTCTTCAAGGGAAATAACACATTATAGGGAACCCAGAAGAAGGGAGAGAAAATTTATTTGAACACACAATAGCTGAAAACTTCCCAAATCAAAGGAAGGAAACAGATATCCAGATCCAAGAGGACAGAGATACCCCAACAAATCCACCCAAAGAGGTCCACACTAAGATATACAGTAAATAAAATGACAGAAAGGGGTGATAACAATAAAATTTTAAAAAGATCAAAAGAAAAGAAGACAGTTACATCAAAGGGAAACCCCCATAAGATTATAAGTAGATTTTTCTGCAGAAGCTTTACAGCCAGAGAGAGTGGCATGATATATTCAAAGTGCAAAAAGGGAAAAATCTGCAGCCAAGAATTCTCTATCCAGCAAGGCTATCACTCAAAATGGAAAGAGAGATAAAGAGTTTAAGCAAACAAAAACTAAAGGAGTTCATGACCATTAAACTATCCCTGCAAGAAATATTAAAGGGGCACTTTGAGTAGAAAGGAAAGATCATAAGGCAGAGTATAAAAAGTAGGAACCATGAAATCAGTAAAATAAGTATACCTGTAAAAATCAGTCAAGGAATTTACAAAATAAAAGGATTTAAAATATGACATCATATACCCAAAACAGAGGAAAGAGGAGTAAAGACTGGTTTCAGTTGTAAGCAGGAATCAGCTTCATATACACAGCTCACAGCTATCTGCAGAAGATATTGTATACAAGACTTGTTGTAACCACAAGTCAAAAACCAGTATTGGTATGTAAAGAATAAAGAGAAAGGAATCCAAGTATATCACTAAAAAAAGCCAGCAAAGCATGAAAGAGAGAATGAGAAGACAGAATCAGAAAAAAACTACAAAAACAACCACAAAACAAGTAACTAAATGTAAATAAATACATATCTATCAATAATTACTTTGAATGCAAATGGACTAAATGCTCCAATCATATCAAAAGACATAGGGTGAGAAGCAGATTGAAAACAGACCAATACACATGCTACCTATGAGACTTATTTCAAATGTAAAGGGAGCTGCAGACTGAAAGTGATGGAGAAACATTAATTATGCAAATGAATGTTTTTTAATATTTATTTATTCAAGAGAGACAGAGACACACAGAGAGAGAGGCAGGGACACAGGCAGAGAGAGAAGCAGGCTCCATGCAGGGAGCCTGATGTGGGACTCCATCCCAGGACTCCAGGATCATGCCCTGGACCAAAGGCAGGTGCTAAACCTCTGAGTCACCCAGGGATCCTGTAAATGAATGTTAAAAGAAAACCAAGATAGCAATATTTGTATTGAACAAAATACACTTTAAAACAAAGACTTTAATAAAAGATAAAGAAGGGCAATGTATCATAATAAAGGAGATAATCCAACAAGAAGATACAACAATTATAAATATTTATGCACCCAAACATGGGAAGACCCAAATACATAAAACAGTTCATAACAAACATAAAGAAACTAATCAATAGTAATACAATAGCGGGGGACTTTAACATCCCACTTTACATCAACAGACAGATAATCCAGAGAATCAGAAAGAGTGGCTTGAATGACACAGTAAATTAGAGGGATTTAACAGATACATTCTATCCTTAAACAGCAGAATACACATTATTTTCAAGGGCACATGGAATGTTCTCCAGAATAGATCACAGATTAGGCCACAAAACAAGTCTCAACAAATTTTTAAAAAATCAAAATCATACCATGCATCTTTTTTTAATATAATGCTATGAAACTAAAAATTAACTACAAGTAAAATTTGGAAAGAGCACAAATACATAGTGGTTAAATAATATGCCATTAAACAATGGATGGGTCAACCACGAAATCAGAGAAGAGATAAAAAAAATTACACGGAAATGGAAACACAGTAGTCCAAATTCTTTGGGATGCAGCAAAAGTGGTCCTCAGAGAGAAGTATACAGCAATATAAGCCTACATCAAGAGGCAAGAAAAATCTCAAATAAACAACTTAACCTTACACCAAAAGGAGCTAGAAAAAGAACAACAAATGAAACCCAAAACCAGTAGAGAGAAGGGAAACTTGTAATAAAGTTTAGAATATAAATAAATGATATAGAAACTAAACAAATAAAAATCAACAACAAAAAAACAGATCAATGAAACAGGACCTGGTGTTTTTAAAACATCAACAAAGTTGATAAACTTTTAGCTAAGCTCATAAAAAAGAGAGAGAGGACTCAAAAATAAAATCACAAGTGATAGAGGAGAAATAACAAGCACCACCACAAAAATACAAATGGCTGTAAGAAATATTATGAAAATATATGCCAACAAATTGGACAACCTAGAAGAAATGGACAAATTCGTAGAAACATATAACCTCTCAAAACTAAATCAGGAAGAAATATAGAATCTGAACAGACCAACTACCAGCAATGAAACTGAATCAACAATCAAAAAACTCCCAACAAACAAAAGTATAGGACTACACAGCTTCACAGGCAAATTCTACCAAACATTTAAATAAGACTTACTACCTCTTTTTCTCAGAGTATTCCAAAAAAGAGAAGAAGGAAAACTTCCAAATTCATTCTATGAGGCTAGCAATATCCTAATACCCAAACCAGATAAAGACACCACAAAAAAAGAACTACAAACCAGTATCTCTGATGAACATAGATGCAAAAATGCTCAACAAAAAACTGGCAAACAAGTTCTAACAATACATTTTGAAAAATCATTCACCACAATCAAGAGGGCTTTATTCCCAGAATGCAAAAAAATGGTTCAATATTTGCAAATCAATCAACCTGATGCATCACACAAAGAAGAGAAAGGATAAAAACCATATATTCATTTCAATAGCTGCAAAGTACAACATCATTCGTGATAAAAACTCTCAACAAAGTAGGTTTAGAGAGAACATACCTCAACACAATAAAGGCCTTGTATGAAAAACCCATAACTAACATCATACTCAAAGGCGAAAAACCGAGACCTTTTCTCCTTAGGTCAGGAACAAGACAAAGATGTCCACTCTCATCACTTTTATTCAACATAGTACTGGAAGTCCTAGCCACAACAATAAGATAACAAAAATGAAATAAAAGCCACTCAAATGGGCAAAACAAGAAATAAACTTTTCACCATTTGCAGAGGACATGACACTATAGATAGAGAACTAAAGGACTCCACCAAAGAACTACTAGAACTGATAAATGAATTCAGTAAAGTCACAGGATACAAAATCAGTGAAATAACTCTGTTGGATTTCTATACATTAATAATGAAGCAGCAGAAAGAGAAATTAAGAAAAAAATCCCATTTACAATTTCACCCAAAATAATAAATACCTAGGACTAACCTGTACTCTGAAAACTAACACATTGATGAAGGAAATTGAAGATGACTCAAAGAAATGGAAAGACATTTCATGCTCATGGATTGGAAGAATATTGTTAAAATTTTTATACTATCCAAAGAAATCTACAGATATAATGTAATCCCTATCAAAATACCAATAGCATTGTTCACTGAATTAGAACAAACAATCCTAAAATTTGTATGGAACCAAAGAATATCCCAAATAGTCAAACCAACCTTGAAAAAGAAAAAAAAAAAAAAACTGGAGGGATAATGATTCCAGACTTCAAGTTTTATTACAAACCTGTATTGATTAAAACAGCATGGTGCTGGCACAAAAACAGACACATAGATCAATAGAACAGGATAAGAGAGCCCAGAAATAAACCTGCAACTTTATGGTCAACCAATCCTCAACAAAGTAGGATGAATATGCAATTGGAGAAAGTCTCTACAACAAATGGTATTGGGAAAACTGTGCAGCCTATATGCAAAATGATAAAACTGGACCACTCTCTTACACCACACACAAAAATAAACTCAAAATGGATTAAGGACCTAAATGTGAGACTCAAAACCATAAAATCCTAGAAGAGAGTACAGTCACTTCTCTGACACCAGTCATAGCAACATCTCTACATGTTTCCAGAGGCAAGGTAAACAAAATAAAAAATATACTATTTGGACTACATAAAAATAAAATCCTTCTAAACACACACACAGGGACACCTTCATGGATCAGTGATTGAGCACCTGCCTTCAGCTCAGGGTGTGATCCCAGGGTCCTGGAATCAAGACACCCTGCAGGGAGCCTGCTTCTCCTGCTGCCTATGTCTCTGCCTCTCTGTGTCTCTCATGAATAAATACATAAAATCTTTATTTTAAAAGCTTCTAAACAGCAAAGATGGCATACTGAATGGAAGAAATATTTGCAAATGACATATCTGAAAAAGGGTTAATATCCAAAATATATAAAGAACTTATACAACTCAACACACACACACACACACACACACAAATATTCCAACTAAAAAATGGACAGAATACATGAACAGACTTTCTAAAGAAGACATCCAGATGGCCAACAGATACATGAAAAGATGCTCAACATCACTCATCACAGGGATATTCAAATCAAAACCACAATTAAATATCACCTGGAATCTGTCAGAATGGCTGAAATCAAAAACTCAAGAAATAACAGCTATTGGCAAGGATGTGAAAAAAAGGAAGCCCCATGCACTGTGCAGTCACTGTGGAAAATAGTATGCTGTTTCTTCACAAAATTAAAAGTACAACTACCGGGGAACCCTGGGTGGCTCAGCGGTTCAGCGCCTGCCTTTGGCCCGGGGCATGATCCTGGAGTCCCGGGATCCAGTCCCACGTCGGGCTCCCGTCATGGGGCCTGCATCTCCCTCTACCTGTGTCTCTGCCTCTCTCTCTCTCTCTCTCTCTCATGAATAAATAAATAAATAAATAAATAAATAAATAAATAAATAAATAAATAAAATCTTTAAAAAAACAAAAAAAGTACAACTACCCTACCATCCAGTAGTCTCTTTCTCGGGTATTTACACCAAAAAGACAAAAACACTAATTCAATGGGATACATGCACCTCTATGTTTATTGCACAATTATTTACAATAGACAAATTATGGAAGCAGCTGAAGTGTTCATCAACAGACAAATGGATAGAGAAGTGGCAAATACACATAATGGACTATTATACGACATTAAAAAAATGAAATCTTACTACTTTCAATAACATGGATGAAGCTAGAGAGTATAATGCTAAGTGAAATAAATCAATCAGAAAATGACAAATACCATATGATTTCACTTACATGTGGAATTTAAGAAAAAAACATGAACAAAGGAATAAAAAAAGAGGCAAACTAAGAAGCAGACTCAACTATAGAGAATAAACTGATGATTATCAAAGGGGTGGTGGGTTGGGGTAAGGGTGAAATAGGTGATGGAGATTAAAGAGTAAACTTATGATGAGCACTGAGTAATGTATAGAATTGTTGAATCACTATATTGTACACCTGATACTAATATAACACTGTATGTTAAGTAACTGAAATTAAAATAAAAACCTAATTTAAAAAATAGCAGTTAGGGATCCCTGGGTGGCTCAGCGGTTTAGCGCCTGCTTTTGGCCCAGGGCGCGATCCTGGAGACCCGGGATCGAATCCCACGTCGGGCTCCCGGTGCATGGAGACTGCTTCTCCCTCTGCCTGTGTCTCTGCCTCTCTCTCTCTCTCTCTCTGTGACTATCATAAATAAATAAATAAATAAAATTTAAAAAAATAGCAGTTAAAAGAGCATATACATGAGAACTGGAAAAGTGAGGGTATTTTGTAGTTGTTAATTCAGTCTCACTGTGTGTGACTTTAGGCAAAGCTCACAATCAGTATTGACTCTGCTTCCTCTTGTATATCAAAAGTCAAGAACAGGCAGCTCTTAGATCTTCCATCCATGTTTGTCCTCAGAAAATGTACTTCTCACTTTCCAGTTTAGTCATATCCCTTTTAATATTCAAGTGGTTGGCTCCAAGCCACCATCTTCTGGTTAAGTCAATTTTCTTCTATCCTGAGATCTTTCAGCCTAAACTATTGCTAGGAAACCTACATAATATTCATATAGTCCATGAATAAGTCATTTCCCTCACTCATTATGTGGTCATCTGCTAAGAAATCTCAGACTTTTTTGTTGGAAGTTCTCTAGGATTGTTGACCTTGCTCCCCCTCCCCCTCATTATTTCACACTCCTACCATCACAACCCAATTTGGGAAGTGTGAAAAAAGAAGTAAGTTCTGTGTGGTACCACAGTCACTGGAGGGGCCTAGAAGTCAAAGGCAAGACAGAACTGCAAATTCGGTGAATGTTTCACTGTGGATTTGGCTCCTCGAAGGGCAGGAAAACCCACACTTCTCTCTGGATCTTGCAAGTTCACATCATAAAAATAGCCTGAGACCTAGTGTTACTGCTCCCCATTAACAAAGTTCTTCATCACACACACACACACACACACTCACACACACACACACACACACACACACACACACACACACACACACACCTCACAGTGTATTGAGTTAGAAGGGCTTTCAATACCAGACACAAAAACCTCTAAAACTAAGAGCCTAGAAGAACCCCTCCTTCTCTTTGGCTAGAGCCCACTTTGTTTAATTTTGAAACCTTTTTGACATATAACTAACATTGCTAAAAAGTAGTAATTAAAATGTACAATTTGATATTTTAAACTATATACACACCTAAGGAGCCATCACCACAATTAAGATAAAGATCATATCTTTCTCTAAAGTTTTTTCCAGTCCTTTTAATCACCCCTTCTTGCCCCTTTTTCATGCACCCTTTACCTGTTGCAGATATTTACTGGATATGAACATCCTTTGGGAATGGGGCTCAGAAAGCTAGTGTTTAACTGTCTCCCCAGTGATCCCCTACATACCAAGGTTTGAAAATCACTGCCTTGAGGAAAGAACTTTACATCTCCTTGAAAACATTCTCACTTTTGGGCCTTTTTCTATGAAAGCACATCTCTCTCAATCTCTCTCTCTCTTTCTTTCTCTCTCTCTCTCTCTCTCTCTCTCATTTTTTTTGGAAAAAATCTCTCCTATATGTATATGTCCAACTATTCCCATACGTCTCTTATTTTTTGGAATTCCAAGTCAAGGTAGCCATTTAATCATAATCGTTACATAGTTCTAAGAAAATATGAGGGATAATACAAATTTCCAAACTTTACAAAGTTCTGAGAAGTTTTCTAAAAGGCTCACATTTTATCATACAGAAAATTTCAATAATTCCTATGTACAAAATTTCCAGAAATGTGCTATATGCATTTTCAATAGACAGGATTCACCTCACGGTGCTAGATAATTAATTTAAAATTATTTTTTGGAAAAGTGTCCATCATGGTTCTATAAGTCAAATTTTAAACTATTTAGATTTTACTGAACATATACAGTCACCCGGTTCAAATGGGAATACAGAGAGAGCATCAAATGTGACCACCAAAACCATTAAATAATTTATGTTAATAATATTAAAATTGTTGATATTTTTCTTTATACTATTCTTCAAAATGTTTCTACAGGAAATCATATAAAAGTAAAATTTTTGGAAAATCCATTTAATGTGTTTACTGTTTATTATTGTAATAAAAACAAGCTGAAGTCTCACCTCTATAATTAATGCTTTAAGCTCTTATTTATACTTTTGATGATTACAAACGAGGTAAAATTTAGAAAACATTTTTAAAAACTCAAATTTCTGGTAGAAGCATTATTATTTTCTCTTGAGAAAAGGAAAGCATTGTAAATCGCTGCAATCAAATGGAAAAAAATCCTTATGGTAAATAATGCTTCCTTTTATCGTTGGTATAAAAACTCAGCTCTAGAGACCAAGGAGGTATTGCGAGTGGTTTTCTATAAAAAGAAATAAAACAAAATGATCAATGTGGAGACTAGAGCATAATCCAGGCCCAGAATCTAGCAGGAATTCTCATATCCTAGTTTTTACGGCCAGCCTGCAGAAAGATGTTAAAATTAAATGGAGTGAGGAGTGAGGATGTAACTGAAGACTTTTGGCTTGGTGTTCTCTCTCTCCAGGAAATGATGCAACCTCTCAAAATTCTTCGGTTCTGTGTTTGATTATACATCCAAAATGCTTCTCTGAACTAAAAAGACTTAGTAAATCTCCACAAGAGAGTAAAGCATTCTCAAGATCTACTGTGAATTCTAGAAGGGCCAAACTGAGTATCCCAAGATCCTTGATCACAGAGTGTTTTGACATTTTTTATCTCACTGATTTCAAGTCACACCAAAATATCTCAACAGTAGTGTATTTTTAAAAGCTAATACATTAAAATTTTTGTTGGGAAGATTCATCTATTCATTCAATCTAAGTGTTTTGAATGCCCACTGTGTCTACCTACAGTGAGGAGATTTAAATCTCCTACTTCTTATTTTCACTAGACTAGTTTATTCACATTGCTCTAAAAAAAGGATAAATCTTTATTACTTACCTTTCATTCAATAGTGTGTGTTACATGAAATCTTTCCCTAATCATTTCAACTGGAAATTATGCCTCTTCTCTATATCATTTGGTCATGTATGATTCTTGCATTTTATTTATTTTAGTTTCATATCTTTCAATTCAGTAACATAAGCTCCTGGAGAGCAAGGATCCTGACTGTGTATTCCTATTTATTTATTAATTCATTCATTCATCCATCTACCATATATTCATTCATTCATTCAACAAGAAAGCTACTGAGCTAGACTTTATGTGAAATGTAAATATAAATAAGACATACTTACCATCATCAATTTGATTTTAGTTTGATCATAGAAATAAGACATGTAAGTAATTACCATGACATGGGTCCTATAATTTTTTTAAGATTTAAAAATGTATTAAGTAGAGGTGAAGATTTTTCCCAGCATCCTTGACCCCTACTGCTTTATATGCCTCACAAAATTTAATATGATGTCATGGACAAAGTAGGAACTAAATAAATATATGTTAAATAAACATTTGTTAAAAGAAATTTTTAAGATTTCAATATTAAGCCCATCAAATTTCCCTCTTTGCTCATGCATTTCATAAAGCTACCCACTGTGATACTTTATTACATTTGCATTTTCAGATTCTAGGGGTTCATAACTAATATATGGAGATAGAAATCTTAATAAAAATATGACAGAATAATGTGGAGAGAGAAAAGCATCAAGTTTTAATTCAGGGAATCTGTGCTGGGTTTTGGTTCCTCTATTACCTAGTTTTGTTAGGAAAATGACTCTGGGTCTCAATTTCCCTATTTGTACAGCAGGGATATTTAATATCTCACAATGTTGTGAGATACAAATGAAAGAATGCATTTGAAGGCACTTAGAAAAATGCAAAGCATTTTAAAAATGATATTGTTAGTTCACTGGCTGAGTAAGGTGAGTGAAGGATAGAATGGCAGTCAAGCACAATAAGAAATTGCCTTGTTGCTACACCTTGCCAACCTGACTTGACATTGACATCTTATCAACTTAGAAAGGTTGTCTTCAATTTGAGCTTTTGTTTTCTTTTTTAAAAAATTTGTTTATTTATTTTAGAGAGAGAATGTGCAAGTGGTTGAAAGGCAGAGGAAGAGAATCTTCAGCAGACTCCATGCTGAATGGGGAACCTGATCTGGGGCTCCATCTCACCATCCCAACATCAAGACCTGAGCTGAAACCAAGAATTAGATGCTCAACCAACTGAGCCATCAAGGCACACCTGAATTTCAGCTTTTCTGTACACAACTTGAGAAGATACTTTATAAAGGTAAAGGCTTAATGAAATCCAGCATTCCATGATCCTAACAATAGTTGCAAAATCTTCAAAAATATTTATAATAAAGGTAATAGGCAAATACACCCTTGTTACTCACGTATTAATGATAGCTTTTACTCACAAAATGTTTTTCATGTGCAAAGCAGCATGTAAAGCACTTTATAGACATTATTTTAACACAGTATATGGGTAAACACCTCAAATTGCAGTTAAAAGATGCCACATGATTTGGAATGCATTCTGCATCTGTAGACCTAGATTCAAGTCTAGTCTTTATCACTTAACTAAGTGACTTCTAATACCTGGTTTCTCACCCATCAAAAAAAAAAAAAAAAAAAAAAAAAAGGTACTGTTAATCTCTGCACATAAAGGTATTGTGACAATTGAATTTAACTGAGGGAATTGAATTGAACTGAATTAGTTTTATTTTTAACCGAACTGAATTCAAAATGCAGAATGTCTTGCTCAATATTAGGCAGTATTTTTTTCATCTCTTCCACCTACTGGCAAATTACTTTACACAAACTACTTTCCTTATCTGCAAAATGGGGATAATAATAATACTTCTGTTACTGTTCTATTGTATTAAATTTGATAATGTATAATCTGGAAAATACACAGCTATTTTAATTCATATTATCACCTCATCTTCTTTCTCTTCTGTTGTTTTATTCTTCATACTAAACACAGTAAACTACCAGGATATGTTCTCAGGGAGGAAATTTTGGAATAAATTAAAATTCCAAGAAAACTGTGCATTTTATCACCAAGAGAAGTTATCTCCTTTGGGTTATGTCAGCAGCAGCCCCAAAACCATCTAACTTGATGGTAGGATGCCATGTGGATTAGTGTCAGCAATCCTTAGGATATTAATCCTCCTGGGCTGCAGGAGGACACCTGGGGCCAATCTCCTTTTCTGATGATTCACTGGACAGCAAAGAACAGCATTCCCAGATATCCACCCACACAATACCTACCAGGACTGAAAAAGATCCCAAAAACGATCAATAGAAGTTCCTTCCTCATGATGCTAATAAGGAGCAAGGGAGTTATAGAGGCATCCTGTTGAACTGAATAAGTGTTATGGGAAGAACTGAAATAATTAAATCATTTTTTGTTCACAGTTCTAAAGGTCTGAGCTCACTGACATGTATTTGAACAACTTTTCCTCCTCAGCTGTGTATATACATTAGACATTCCTAAGTTAAAAAATATTCAAGACACTACAAAGTGCCATTTCTTGAAGAAAAGTCAAACTATTTATTCTTCATCTAATCAATACCAGTATCCAGACCAAAGGAAATATACTGCTTAGTAGCCCATATACAACTCCTTGAATTTGACAAACAAACATTAGTACTAGGATGTAAGAGTGGTTCATCTTCTAAGACGAGAATTAAACATCATTTTGAATAACATGTTTAAGTTTGGATTCTGGTGGAGCAAGGAATCAATGTTAGTAGAGTGAAGCAATGTAGAGGATGTACTAGCTGCCATTTTGCACGACATGAGCATCCTAGGATATAGGTATACAAGCAATGATAAATTAAAGAGAAATCAGTGGGAAATTATCATAATTTTTAGTATACCCCAATTTTTAATTCCTTTAACATTACATTTCAGGTTTTAATTACATAAACCATCTGATAACATTAATATGGCCATATGAATAACGTGTGTAACAGTATTCTTTAACTGTAAAACATTTTTACCAATGTTAGCTATTATACCTCTTAACCCCTAAGACAACAGAATCAGTGATATTTACATATCACTCCATGGTCCACACATTAGGCTGCTTTTAAGGCTCAACTTAAAAGTACTTTTCCTTCTAAATTTATCTAATTTGCCTCCACTCAGAAACAATCTTTTCTCCCCCCTGCATTCCCACTAAATTCATAACTGCCTCTGTTATAACAGTTGCCACAGTCTACAAGTATTTATCTATGTATATGTTCAGTTTCCAGAAAAGATTCTTGGAACCTAGAAGGCAGTTCCTATCCTGCTCATCTTTGTGTAAGCTACCCGTCTATTTCTCTCTACTAGGGGTTTGCACCTAGCTGGTATTTTATTTTATTTTATTTTTTTTAGTGATAAAAAATGTTGCTTGTTATGTCAGTTATATTTTAACTATGGTGCTACTTATTTTCTGATCCTTAAAATAAGATAATTATGTAACCCACCCTCACCTCTTATAAAAACATATGGTTATCTACTAGGGGGACACTGCAGCCAGATGTATTTTCTGCCTTTCTCTCGGCTACACAGAAAATTCTCTCCCGCAGTTCTAGGGTGATACTTTCTCTCCATGCTGTCTGTGGTAAGTGGCAAGCAGTTCTTTTCCCTAGTGAGAAGGAAGTCAATAGGCTGTATTTTACTGTGACAGCTGGGCCATTTGACTTGAGTCTTATTACACTTGATGGCTACCTTTAGGGAATGTCTTTTTCAATTGTTTATTTTCCAAGCCTCTTCTCAGTTCAAACTACAGAAAACAAAAGGGGAACCCACATTTTACTAATCTGCACCCACAATATGGAATTCACTTTATCAAACCTGGGCCCAAAAAAATATTTCAGCCAAATTAAATCCACAGATATTTACTGAGTACCAACAACTTCATGAAAATCATATAAAAATTAATAAGATATAATAGTCCACTCAAGGATATTATATTTAGGAGATAATAAGTACATATATAACAATTTTAAATCATCTGAACTACTTAAAAATAGAAGATTATAAAAAGCCCCCAAAAATCCAATTTGGGCAAGATTTTAATAATGGGCACTCATTTCTGGAAGGCAGTTTGGCTGTACTTGTCAAGTCATTTACTGAGTTATTCAATGAGGAAGCTATTGACATTTCAGCACAGCAAACTCTATTGCATAGGTCTGTTCCAAGCATTCCCAGAGATTATTAGTATCCTTGGCCCTTGGACACTATCATTGTGACAACGAGAAGTGCCTCCTTATATTTCCAAATGTCCTTGAGGGTAGCACCTCAGTTGTAAACAAACTGTATCAGTCAAAATAGGCTAGGTTATGCTACAGTAAACAAACAACAACATACATCCCTCATATCTCAGGGACTTCAAACAACAAAAGTTTATTTTTCTTTTATCCAAATTATTGAAAGAAATCAAGAGGAATATTCTGCTCATTATAATGACCAGGGACCAGGGCTGATAAGGCTTCAATGCAATATGTATATGTGCAATCACTATGTCAGTGGTGGTAATGCAAGATTATATTACAAGGAAGACCAGAGCAGGGGCATTGCAGCTCATATAAGAATGAGTCAGCATGGGATCCCCGGGTGGCGCAGCGGTTTAGTGCCTGCCTTTGGCCCAGGGCGCGATCCTGGAGACCCGGGATTGAATCCCACGTCAGGCTCCCGGTGCATGGAGCCTGCTTCTCCCTCTGCCTATGTCTCTGCCTCTCGATCTCTCTCTGTGTGACTATCATAAATAAAAATTTAAAAAAAAAAAAAAAAGAATGAGTCAGCAAGGTACAATTCTTGAAGGTGAAGAGCACACCTTGAGATGCAGAATTTAAGTCCCTACATTCTTTGGACCAAGTTTCACTCCATGAAATAATGAAGGTAAAGTGAAATAAAGAAACCCACCAAGAAGCCATGTATGCAGAATGCACACTGTCTCTGTGGCAGTGTAGAAGAAAAAAAACTCTGGATTAAAAAAGGAAACCCCCCAAAGTTGCTTGTTCCATTCACTGGGAAGAAAAAAGGGGGACATAAATTCACGTAAGACTCCTTGAGCCAAGAAGATAATCCCAACTGGCCTGCAGTACAGTTCTGGCTCTGTCCTGATGTACCTACTCCTAATAGAGATGGGAAAATCCACCTTTTCAAAGATGCTTCATAAACAGGGGAGTCAAAACAGGATGTTCAAAGATACACTAAGGAACAAAAGGAAAAGAATAGAAGAAGCAAGAAAAATAAATGGTAAATTCATAATAACACTCAGAAACATATTGTCATGGAGCATACAAAAATAATGACCAAACATTTCTCCATGAATTTTAAAAATTTAAAAACCAGCCAATTCTCTGAAGCAAGCTCAAAACACAAATAAAAGAACTTACAGACAAGATAACTAGACAGCAGGAAAAGATAAAATATGAGTTGTCAGAATTCAAGTGAAACAGTAGGAGAAGTAAACAAAAGTATCAAAGGATTATAAGGAAAAAAAATAGAGGAATCTGAGAGAGAACAGACATTGCTATAAACACATCAGGGAGCAAAGCAAAAATAAATAAGAAAACAAATGAAAAAAAATTTAAGAAAATTAAAGAAGATATAATAAAGTATATAATTGGAATCCTTGAAGAACAAAGAAAAAAAACAAATATTAAAGAGCAGATCCATATTGACAATAGTATAGGAGGAAGAAATACTGTGATGATTACTCTGCTGAGCCCACACTAAACTTCCAGGGCACAGGTGAGGGGTTGCATGCAGCATGTCACACCGCCTTGTCATTCTTCACATGCTGATGTTGCAGTCCATGACTCTCTGGCCACTGCCCTTCCCAAGGTCTATGGAAGTAATGACATCAACAAAGTAGAAAACACTGCTAGCTGCAGGAAAATATGTGGTGTCTATTTCTTGTCACAAAAAGGCAAACATGTAGCTTTCTGAATCCATGAGCTGACATGGTCTGAACTGGCCCATTTCTCATTTTATTTGCAAATGGACTGTTGCATGAAGCAGCTACTGCTCATTCTGGAGAGGGGGAAAAGAGAGAAGCATGTGGAAGTATGAAAGCCCAACAGAATATGGACAAGGATGTTGCTCCTCATCTTCAGGCATCTCCAACCCTCTGTTGTGGAATTTAAAAGCCCACGTCCTTTTTTTTTTTTTTTTTTCTGGTAATTGAGGCTCACCACAAAGACATACCTCCAGAAGTTAGGGGGGATGGTGGTTATGCAAACCTATTTTTTAGATGTGGTAATATAATAAGCCAACTTAGCCAAATATTAGAAACAAAGCTCTAAAAGATGATCAAATACTTATAACTGAGCAGATAACTAAAATTGCATACCTAAAGAGGCAGGCGGCATTCCTTGCGGCTAAAAATGAAAAAAGGTCAGTCCTCAAAAAGGCCCAATAAAAAAGGAACTGTAGATGCTGATTTTCTAGGAAGAAAATATGAAGCTTGTAATCACATGTAAAAACACATCATCAGTCTAGCAGAAGTCTGAAGCAAATATAGGGACATCCAAGGACATGCTGATACCCAGTCTTTAGTTTTTCATCTCTAAAACTTCCTTAGAGAAATATCTTCTTGTGAACATTCTGAAAGGGCCTATATTCAAGTAAAATAAACGAGCACATGAGAGGAGGAAAGGAGGTGAAATAATGTAGTTCATACACAACAACAACATACAGAAAACTACTACCATGCCAGGATACTCCCCTGACATGTCAGTATTTCAGAAGAAAATGTAGATTCCTGACTTAGAAAAAAATCACTGTGAAATACTTGGTATATCTAATTTTGGTAAATACTAAAATCTTAGAGGTTCAGTTTATCCTATTTTATTTATTTTTTTTAATTTATTTTTTATTGGTGTTCAATTTACTAACTTACAGAATAACCCCCAGTGCCCGTCACCCATTCACTCCCACCCCCCGCCCTCCTCCCCTTCTACCACCCCTAGTTCGTTTCCCAGAGTTAGCAGTCTTTACGTTCTGTCTCCCTTTCTGATATTTCCCACACATTTCTTCCCCCTTCCCTTATATTCCCTTTCACTATTATTTATATTCCCCAAATGAATGAGAACATATAATGTTTGTCCTTCTCCGACTGACTTACTTCACTCAGCATAATACCCTCCAGTTCCATCCACGTTGAAGCAAATGGTGGGTATTTGTCATTTCTAATAGCTGAGTAATATTCCATTGTATACATAACCCACATCTTCTTTATCCATTCATCTTTCGTTGGACACCGAGGCTCCTTCCACAGTTTGGCTATCGTGGCCATTGCTGCTATAAACATCGGGGTGCAGGTGTCCCGGCGTTTCATTGCATTTGTATCTTTGGGGTAAATCCCCAACAGTGCAATTGCTGGGTCGTAGGGCAGGTATATTTTTAACTGTTTGAGGAACCTCCACACAGTTTTCCAGAGTGGCTGCACCAGTTCACATTCCCACCAACAGTGTAAGAGGGTTCCCTTTTCTCCGCATCCTCTCCAACATTTGTGGTTTCCTGCCTTGTTAATTTTCTCCATTCTCACTGGTGTGAGGTGGTATCTCATTGTGGTTTTGATTTGTATTTCCCTGATGGCAAGTGATGCAGAGCATTTTCTCATATGCATGTTGGCCATGTCTATGTCTTCCTCTGTGAGATTTCTGTTCATGTCTTTTGCCCATTTCATGATTGGATTGTTTGTTTCTTTGGTGTTGAGTTTAATAAGTTCTTTATAGATCTTGGAAACTAGCCCTTTATCTGATATGTCATTTGCAAATATCTTCTCCCATTCTGTAGGTTGTCTTTGAGTTTTGTTGACTGTATCCTTTGCTGTGCAAAAGCTTCTTATCTTGATGAAGTCCCAATAGTTCATTTTTGCTTTTGTTTCTTTTGCCTTCGTGGTTGTATCTTGCAAGAAGTTACTATGGCCGAGTTCAAAAAGGGTGTTGCCTGTGTTCTTCTCTAGGATTTTGATGGAATCTTGTCTCACATTTAGATCTTTCATCCATTTTGAGTTTATCTTTGTGTATGGTGCAAGAGAGTGGTCTAGTTTCATTCTTCTGCATGTGGATGTCCAATTTTCCCAGCACCATTTATTGAAGAGACTGTCTTTCTTCCAATGGATAGTCTTTCCTCCTTTATCGAATATTAGTTGCCCATAAAGTTCAGGGTCCACTTCTGGATTCTCTATTCTGTTCCACTGATCTATGTGTCTGTTTTTGTGCCAGTACCACACTGTCTTGTTGACCACAGCTTTGTAGTACAACCTGAAATCTGGCATTGTGATGCCCCCAGATATGGTTTTCTTTTTTAAAATTCCCCTGGCTATTCGGGGTCTTTTCTGATTCCACACAAATCTTAAAATAATTTGTTCTAACTCTCTGAAGAAAGTCCATGGTATTTTGATAGGGATTGCATTAAACGTGTATATTGCCCTGGGTAACATTGACATTTTCACAATATTAATTCTGCCAATCCATGAGCATGGAATATTTTTCCATCTCTTTGTGTCTTCCTCAATTTCTTTCAGAAGTGTTCTATAGTTTTGAGGGTATAGATCCTTTACCTCTTTGGTTAGGTTTATTCCTAGGTATCTTATGCTTTTGGGTGCAATTGTAAATGGGATTGACTCCTTAATTTCTCTTTCTTCAGTCTCATTGTTAGTGTATAGAAATGCCACTGACTTCTGGGCATTGATTTTGTATCCTGCCACGCTACCGAATTGCTGTATGAGTTCTAGCAATCTTGGGGTGGAGACTTTTGGGTTTTCTATGTAGAGTATCATGTCATCGGCGAAGAGGGAGAGTTTGACTTCTTCTTTGCCAATTTGAATGCCTTTAATGTCTTTTTGTTGTCTGATTGCTGAGGCTAGGACTTCCAGTACTATGTTGAACAGCAGTGGTGAGAGTGGACATCCCTGTCTTGTTCCTGATCTTAGGGGAAAGGCTCCTAGTGCTTCCCCATTGAGAATGATATTTGCTGTGGGCTTTTCATAGATGGCTTTTAAGGTGTCGAGGAATGTTCCCTCTATCCCTACACTCTGAAGAGTTTTGATCAGGAATGGATGCTGTATTTTGTCAAATGCTTTCTCTGCATCCAATGAGAGGATCATATGGTTCTTGGTTTTTCTCTTGCTGATATGATGAATCACATTGATTGTTTTACGGGTGTTGAACCAGCCTTGTGTCCCAGGGATAAATCCTACTTGGTCATGGTGAATAATTTTCTTAATATACTGTTGGATCCTATTGGCCAGTATCTTGTTGAGAATTTTTGCATCCATGTTCATCAGGGATATTGGTCTGTAATTCTCCTTTTTGGTGGGGTCTTTGTCTGGCTTTGGAATTAAGGTGATGCTGGCTTCATAGAACGAATTTGGAAGTACTCCATCTCTTTCTATCTTTCCAAACAGCTTTAGGAGAATAGGTATGATTTCTTCTTTAAACGTTTGATAGAATTCCCCTGGGAAGCCATCTGGCCCTGGACTTTTGTGTCTTGGGACGTTTTTGATGACTGCTTCAATTTCCTCCCTGGTTATTGGCCTGTTCAGGTTTTCTATTTCTTCCTGTTCCAGTTTTGGTAGTTTGTGGCTTTCCAGGAATGCGTCCATTTCTTCCAGATTGCCTAATTTATTGGCGTATAGCTGTTCATAATATGTTTTTAAAATCGTTTGTATTTCCTTGGTGTTGGTAGTGATCTCTCCTTTCTCATTCATGATTTTATTAATTTGAGTCTTCTCTCTCTTCTTTTTAATAAGGCTGGCTAATGGTTTATCTATCTTATTAATTCTTTCAAAGAACCAACTCCTGGTTCTGTTGATCTGTTCCACAGTTCTTCTGGTCTCGATTTCGTTGAGTTCTGCTCGAATCTTTATTAACTCCCTTCTTCTCTTGGGTGTAGGATCTATTTGCTGTTTTTTCTCTAGCTCCTTTATGTGTAAGGTTAGCTTTTGTATTTGAGTTCTTTCCAGTTTTTGAATGGATGCTTGTATTGCGATGTATTTCCCCCTTAGGACTGCTTTTGCTGCATCCCAAAGATTTTGAACGGTTGTATCTTCATTCTCATTAGTTTCCATGAATCTTTTTAATTCTTCCTTAATTTCCTGGTTGACCCTTTTATCTTTTAGCAGGATGGTCCTTAACCTCCACGTGTTTGAGGTCCTTCCAAACTTCTTGTTGTGATTTAGTTCTAATTTCAAGGCATTATGGTCCGAGAATATGCAGGGGACGATCCCAATCTTTTGGTATCGGTTCAGACTCGATTTGTGTCCCAATATGTGGTCTATTCTGGAGAAAGTTCCATGTGCGCTTGAGAAGAATGTGTATTCAGTTGAGTTTGGATGTAAAGTTCTGTAGATATCTGTGAAATCCATCTGGTCCAGTGTATCATTTAAAGCTCTCGTTTCTTTGGAGATGTTGTGCTTAGAAGACCTATCGAGTATAGAAAGAGCTAGATTGAAGTCACCAAGTATAAGTGTATTATTATCTAAGTATTTCTTCACTTTGGTTAATAATTGATTTATATATTTGGCAGCTCCCACATTCGGAGCATATATATTGAGGATTGTTAAGTCCTCTTGTTGAATAGATCCTTTAAGTATGATATAGTGTCCCTCTTCATCTCTCACTACAGTCTTCGGGGTAAATTTTAGTTTATCTGATATAAGGATGGCTACCCCTGCTTTCTTTTGAGGACCATTCGAATGGTAAATGGTTCTCCAACCTTTTATTTTCAGGCTGTAGGTGTCCTTCTGTCTAAAATGAGTCTCTTGTAGACAGCAAATAGATGGGTCCTGCTTTTTTATCCAGTCTGAAACCCTGCGCCTTTTGATGGGGTCATTAAGCCCGTTCACATTCAGAGTTACTATTGAGAGATATGAGTTTAGTGTCATCATGATATCTATTCAGTCCTTGTTTTTGTGGATTGTTCCACTGAACTTCTTCTTAAAGGGGAGTTTTAAGAGTCCCCCTTAAAATTTCTTGCAGAGCTGGTTTGGAGGTCACATATTCTTTCAGTTCCTGCCTGTCTTGGAAGCTCTTTATCTCTCCTTCCATTTTGAATGAGAGCCTTGCTGGATAAAGTATTCTTGGTTGCATGTTCTTCTCATTTAGGACCCTGAATATATCCTGCCAGCCCTTTCTGGCCTGCCAGGTCTCTGTGGAGAGGTCTGCTGTTACCCTAATACTCCTCCCCATAAAAGTCAGGGATTTCTTGTCTCTTGCTGCTTTAAGGATCTTCTCCTTATCTTTGGAATTTGCAAGCTTCACAATTAAATGTCGAGGTGTTGAACGGTTTTTATTGATTTTAGGGGGGGATCTCTCTATTTCCTGGATCTGAATGCCTGTTTCCCTTCCCAGATTAGGAACGTTTTCAGCTAGAATTTGTTCAAATACATATTCTGGCCCTCTGTCCCTTTCGGCGCCCTCGGGAACCCCAATTAAACGTAGGTTTTTCTTCCTCAGGCTGTCGTTTATTTCCCTTAATCTATCTTCATGGTCTTTTAATTGTTTGTCTCTTTTTTCCTCAGTTTCCCTCTTTGCCATCAACTTGTCTTCTATGTCACTCACTCGTTCTTCCACCTCGTTAACCCTCGTCGTTAGGACTTCTAGTTTGGATTGCATCTCATTCAATTGATTTTTAATTTCTGCCTGATTAGCTCTAAATTCTGCAGTCATGAAGTCTCTTGAGTCCTTTATACTTTTTTCTAGAGCCACCAGTAGCTGTATAATAGTGCTTCTGAATTGGCTTTCTGACATTGAATTGTAATCCAGATTTTGTAACTCTGTGGGAGAGAGGACTGTTTCTGATTCTTTCTTTTGAGGTGAGGTTTTCCTTCTAGTCATTTTGCTCAGTGCAGAGTGGCCAAAAGCAAGTTGTACTGGGAAAAAGAGAAAAAGAGAGGAGAGAAAGAAGGAAAGAAAAGAGAAAGAGAAAAAAAAGGGAAGAGAAAAAAAAACGAAAGAAAAAAAAGAAGAAAAAGAGAAAGAAAAAGAAAGGAGAAAAAAAGGGGGGGTGGGGGAAGGAAACAAATCAAAAAGCAAAACAAAACAAAAAAAAAACAAAAACAAAAAAAAAACCAAAACAAAACAACAACAAAAAAAGAACCACAAGGGAGTATCTTCTGATTCTGTGTACTTTAAGTCCCTTGACTTCCCCTGGAACTTGTCAGTCTAGCTGGTGTTCTGGGGGAGGGGCCTGCTGTGCTGATTTTCAGGTGTTAGCAGTTGGGGGAGCTGCTGTGCCCCTGCCTGGTGCAGGGCTCGGTGGGGGTTGTTTACCCCGTGAGGCCGCAGGAGGAACAGCCCCAGTGGCGGGGCAGCTCTGGAAACCTGGATTCAGCTCCGGCAGGAACTCCGTCTGCAGGGCCTGGAGGCTCCGGGGCGGGGCCGCTGATCTGCTCAGCTGGGGCAGGAGCGTCCTTGCTGTCCTGGGCCCTCCCGGCCTCTGCCTGTCCCGGGGGAGGCGGGATCCTGGGCTGTGTCCCGGCGCCCTGTGCTCCGGGGCCTGCGCTGTTGGATTCGCGCTCCCGGGCCGCGCAGCCCCCTCCGCGGAGCCGCCGCCCGAGCGCCCCGAGCTGCTCCGGGTCCCGCCGGGTCCCGCCGTGCGCGCTGCAGCCCTTAGGGAGCTCGGCGCACTCTCCTGGGCACGGAGTTGCTGTTACTGTCCCCGGGAGCCCGAGGGCATCCCCGCCCTCCTGGGTCCTGCTCCAACTCCCTGCGAGCCCCTTTCCCCCGGGAAGGTCGGTGCAGCTCCTGCTCTCCGGGACGGGGCTCTCCTGTCCTGGGGACACTCGCCCCGGCCTCAGCCCGGCTCCTCGCGGGGCGCCTCCCCCTTGGAGGCCTTTGTTTCTTTATTTCTTTTTCCACGTCTTCCTACCTTGATAGAAGCGCGAACTCTTCTCACTGTTGCATTCCAGCTGGTCTCTCTTTAAATCTCAGGCCGAATTCATAGATTTTCAGGATAATTTGAAGGTTTTCTAGGTAGTTTGGTGGAGACAGGTGATTTGGAGACCCTACTCTTCTGCCATCTTGCTCCTCCCCCCAGTTTATCCTATTTTAAACCAAATAATTACTAGGAGATCTTTACCAAGAAACAATTATTTTTCTTTTCTTAGGGTTATAAGTGTAAAAAATGTATTTTGTGTACTAATATACAATGTCATAAAGGATCACTCAACATACAATTTTTAATGAAAGCCTAGGGTTCTCTGTAATCGTTTAGTTATGCAAATTTTATTCATTCATATGAGGTATTTAAATTACATATCTTAAAAAATAAATAAATAAATAAATTACATATCTTTCTAGTTAAAACTATATGTACCACCTTTTGAGATTCATTAACCACAAAGATTACACTATGATTAACAGAACTCTTTAAATTTCTATTTTATAAGGAAAGAAACAAATGATTAGTGTTTCTTTTTTCCTAATTACCAGTTCACATAATTAATCAGGATGCCTTGCTAAATTTAACTTTTTGTTCGTTTTATGGTGTATTATTTTGAAAATATTAAATGAATTATCCTTCCATCTTCAATAATGTACGGGTGGCTGTATTTGGTGACAAATAAAAAATTAAAATAATTGTGCCTTGAAAGATATAATTCAGATAAACATTCTTGAAATAAAGATAAGAGAATGTGTATATATATAGGTATATATACATATATGTATATTTGTCTTTAAAATATGGAATTATATAATATATAATAATATACAATAATACAAATATATAACATACGATAATAGATACTGTTTATGCCTGGAAATCTGAACTAGAATAGTCAGCAAACATATGTGGGACCCAGGAAATTTAACAAAAATCCCCTACCCCTGGACAAGCAGAGCAGGACTAACTCCATTTTGTGCTGCACCCGCCACCTCCTGTATGCCCGCCACATGACCTGCTTATTGCTTAAGGTGCTCCCCCACCCTAGTCAAGCTGCTGGGCACACCCTTACCAGAAACTGCTTCATTAGAATGTAAACCCCGCCTTTTGCCCACCAAACCTGCACACCAATTCTGACCAGAGTGATAGGCTAGTTCAAACGGTCACTATAGGGTAAATTGTAATTCAGTTGGCCACCTGCTTGTGGACCGACATGACTGTGCAACTTTCTGCGTATGTTATAATCCCATTGGCCGCTGGCCCCTACAAAGCTGCTAGGCCTCTTAGCCTCGGGGTCCAAGTCCCTGCTCCACTGTGTCGGGTATACTTGGACCCAAGCTCCAGCTTGTAAATAAACCCTCGTGTGTTTGCATAGGTGTTGGCTCCTTGGTGGTTTCTCGGATTTGCAATCTTGGGCACAACAATATATCCTGGTAAAATGTTATTGGATTTCAACAACTTTACAGAGAAATGGAAGGGAGGGGAGGTGAGGGAGGTCATGGTGCCTTCTGTTCTCTGTGTACCCTTTACACAGTATTTATAATGACATATGTGACTATATTTAGGGTCTGCCCAGATAATCCAGCATAATAATCCCTCTATTTCAAGATCCCAAGGATTAGCATTTATAGATTCCACATAGGTTATAAAGAAATTAAGGTAATTGTAAGGGGCTACTCTTCTCAATTTAGTGCAAATAAACTGGAAAACTGGGATGAAGTAGATAATGTTCCATAAACGTATAATTTGCCAAAACTCTTTGCAGTATAAAATTTAAACATATTTCTAAAATATAAAGAAATGTGTCAAAGAACCTTCTTCCACATTCCTTCCTTCCCCCACCAAAATAATAAAGTGCCTGAAGTAGGCAATATCATAAGGAAATTCTAAGAAAGCCTTTAAAAAAAACATAATTCCAGTGGTATTTTAACTGTTGTAATGTATAGAAAAAGAATGCTCCCAAATTTTGTTTTTGAAGTGGGTATAAAGTATTCCTCAAAGTCAACTAGAATTGCATAAAAAGAAAACAATCAATCACATTTCAAAAGTTCACCAGAAGGCACCAATTTAATTCAATGTTAGGATATATGGAAATCAATAATCTTCTTGTATTCAAGCAACAACTGGTTAGAAGCCAGAACATGAGGAAAAAATGCCTTAATTTCAATAACAGCACAAAAGATAAAGTTTCTGAGAGGAAATGTGTGAGATCATTATAAAAAAGACTTTAAAATGTTACAGAGGAACACAAAATAAGATATGAACAAAAGAAAAAGCCTTCCCTGTCCTTGTATAGGATGACTCAACATCATAAAGATGTCAATTCTCTCTAAATTAACCCACAATTTTCACAGAAGTCTAATAAAAATGTCAGCATCATTTTGTCAGAATAATCAAGCTAAGTCAAAAGTTCATGTGGAAAAATAAACATGTAAAAATAGCCAAGAAAAGTCTGGAATGGGAGGGAACCTTTCTCCAAGTCTTAACACATTACAAAGCTGCAGTAATTAAAATACTGTAACACTGGCACATAAATAAATAGACAAATCATGAAGCAGAACATGAAGTCTAGGAAAGGACATATATCTATGTATGGCATTTTAGAAAAGGGGTTATTTCTAATAGGTGGGAAAAGATGGATTATTTAATAAATAGAGTTGAGAAAAATGGATTGGGGAAAAAAAGGAAAAATCCAATTCCATTCCTAACACCTAATAATAGGAGGAATTCCTATTTTCTTTAAACACTTAAAATTTTAAAGAAAAGACCAAAATGTTTAAAGAAACATTTAAAATTTTAAGTGTTTAAAGAAAAGATCAAAATACCAAGGGAAACCATAAGAAGTAGAAGGCCTTTCTGATTACATGAAACTCAAAGCTATAGAAAGAAAGGTTGTTAAATTCAATTAAATATTTTTAAAACGTTCATGGTAAAAAGTACAAGCAAAGTCAAAAGGCAACTATCATGTTGGGTGAAAAACCATGAACTTACATCACAGACAAAAAGTTAATCTCTCTAATGTATAAAGAATTCTCAGAATTCAAAGAGAAAAACACAATCCAATGGGGGAAAAATGGGCAAAAAATATGGACAGTTGACAGAAAAAGAAGTATGAATTGCCCTTAAACATATGAAGAAGCTCACTAATAATAAGAAAAAGAAAATGAAACCTATCACATTGGCAGAAATCAAATTCATATAATTCACTGTTTGAAGGACCAGGATAGAGAAACTGATCTCACACTTGTTGGTGAGAGTGTAAATTGGTACATCTTCTGTGAAGGGCAATTTGGCAATGTCCATCAAGTTTATGAATACTATATAGCCTTTCAGAAATATATTCTAAGATATATGTTTGTGATATGATGTATGTACAAGGTTATATACTGTGGCGCTATTTGTAATACCAAAAGAGTGGGAGCAATCTAAATTTCTATTAATGTCCCTTAATATGAGATCAGTTAAATACAGTATAGTACAACCATACATGGACTACTACAGAGCCATACAAAGACCTAAAGAAGCTACTTACATATTGGCTGATATGGAATGGCCTCCAAAGTCACTGGAGAAAAGAATATACACATACACACAGACATCTCTGAAAAGACACACAAGAAGCTGATGAAACTGGCTGTATTAGAGAAGGGGAACTGGGTGGCTGGGAGACAGGAGTGTGAAGGACACTTTTTATGCCTTTTGCATTTTTAAAATTCATAAATAAATAAGAGAGGTCATAAGGCTTTGTGAGTCATAAGTGCCAAAATGAACTCTAGAGATAATAACTAATAAAAAAATAAATAAATATAATAGAATGAAGTAAAGTTCTATTTCAACCTTCTCCTTCTATTTCTTTCCCTCCAAATGCACACATCCTCCTCCAATTTTAGTTTTGTCTGATCTCTATCCTTGTCCTCTCTCAAGAAGTGTTTTAACATTTCTAATAATTTTCCAATCAGTCTCATTTCAACATCTCAATTTCAATATGGGCTATGTTCAATAATAAAAGAGCTGGAATAATTTATTTGAGGCAATCATAAGAAAAGAATCACAGCTTTTGGAAGGTACTTTTAAAAAGCAATAGTTAAAATATTGCCTGTTGTTTGAAAACATGTGTCATGGGTCATTTTAATAATATTTGTTTAGAGAATATCCTCTCCTGGCATCTTTAATTGTAATGTGCACATTAAAGGAGCTTTTAGATAAATTAATAAAGTCACATGTCAGATAATCATGGTGTCCATGGAGATGCACAAACCTATATATCAAGATATGAGAAAATATTAAAATTTATATTTCTATTATTTTATCATCCTCATAATGTACAAAGTAATATATAATTTATAAATAATAGGTATGCATAAATGTTCTGTGCTCAACTTTTTCTTTTTGCATGTGCTCAACCTTTTTTATCCACAGAAGTGCACAATCAAAATGTTTGGTAACTGCTGCCAAAAGATTTTTTTTTTCACATAAGGAGGAATCATGTGCATTACAGAGTGTTGAATCAGGCATAGTGAAAAGAAGCGGCTATAAATTGTGAATTTCTAAGTTAAATGCTATTAAACTCATTTAGTATGGAACTTAGCATAATGCTATCTGAAAATAATAGTAAATTATAGAACTTTCAAGTTAGGAAAAAGTATTATCACCTATTCCGAATCTCCTTATTACAAACATGAGGTAACCACAGTCCTACGAAAATTAAAAATGTTCTCTATGTCATAAGGCTGACTCCTGGTAACAGAGCCTGCTATAGAACCCAAATTTCTCAACACTTTGTATTTCTCCTGCACAAGACATGGGGAGAGAGACAGAGACAGAGACAGAGAGACAGGAAGATAAGGAAATGAAGATAGTCATTGAAATTAAGCAGCAGGCCAACCTGTGTTCTCATGATTGTATTTTCTCCTATTACTTTCTTTTCTCCTATGTATCCATACCTTTGGGATGCCTAGGGGGGGTTCAGTGGTTGAGTGTCTGCCTTCAGTTCCTGAGTTCCAGGATCAAGTCCTGCATCCGTCTTCCTGTGAGAAACTTACTTCTCCCTCTGCCTCTGTCTCTGCCTCTCTCTCTGTATTTCTCACAAATAAATATTTTTTTAAAAAGTCCATTCTTAAGGGATGATAAGAATTTAAACCTGCAAAAATAGATTCTATATTAACTTTTCAAGTCCATTAGCCTGATTCTGAGTTGAATTATCTCCAGGGCTCTCAAAGTAGAAATAACATGAGTATGACAAAATTGAGACATGATGCTATGAAAAAAAAAAAAAAGAAGAAGAGAAATGAAAAGTACTTATCCAGGTAATTCAAACTCATTTTTAATACCTTGATTATGTTTATGTAGTCCCCTCACAATATTGATAAAGGAAATGTTCAACTTTGTATGTTTCCTGCTCTTGAGCTCCCAGAGAAGCTATACTTTAACAAGGTCAAAATGACATGGAAAACCTCAAAGCATGAGTTCTATTTATATCCCCAGCAAACATTCATCTTCTTCACTTAAAAATAAATAATAAATAAAACAGAAAATAACCAAAAATGAGTATATTGAACACAAGAAAAAAGAAACTTCCCTGGTTCGTGTAAGATTAAAGCCATACAGTCTTCCAATGTACTATAAAAACTAAGATAAATTCTATGACTTTCTAGAATGTTCTTAATCATGGTGATTTGTAATTTTTTACGTGAAGACATATATAACCTTGCACCAAAAAATTTTTCCCCCCCAGAACACTTTCTTTTTTGTGAATACTGTGTATACCCAAGGCAGCTGTCTTAACTTGGGCTGGAATAAAACTCTTTTTCCTTTCTCTTAAAAAAAAAAAAAAAAAAAAAAAAAAAAAGGTTTGTTCGTTTTGCACCCACAATATGTACAGGTCGCTCGTAAGAAATTTGACTGTATTGACACTGGCATTGGTTTCAACCACGGCTATGTCAATCAGTTTTGTCAATTTTTGAGAAACTGACACCTTATTGGGTTGAGAAGACTAAATGGCTTGATGCAAATAATCGCTTAGCAAGTGTCTAGCATATAGTTAAGCACATGTACAACTTAACTCCTGAGTTACACACCTCCAGACAGGTGCAGTGACATGGTCAAGGTCTCACTTTGTATACTAGGGAAACCACTTAGAAACCCAGACTCCTCCTCTAAGGAAAGTAAAAACCAAGACATTTAGGGAGTTGACTAAGTCATAATTCTTAAAATGATTGGGGCCAGGTGTTAAGTGTGGGTGGCCTCTGGCAAGACCAAAGTTGTAGCTACAGAAATCCACCAAGCAGGTCCGCCCCATCTTTTTCGTTCGAGAAAGGCCAGAACTACATTTCCCAGCGACCCTCGGGCTGCTTCCGGTGCAGTGCGCCGGCGCTCTGCTTTCCGGCCGTATTTTTTTTTTTTTTACGTCAGTTCGGCTGGAAGACTCCTGGAGCTGAAGCCGAGCTCTGGAGCATGGGGTCTTTCGTTTCGCGGTCTCAGGAGCCGATCCAGGTCGCTGCGCTTCCGGAGGCCACCCACGCCGCCGAGCCCCTGCCCCTCGCCGCACCTGGAGCGCCGACCTCTCCAGCGGAAGCCCGTCTGTTTAATGACTGCTGGAGCTGTCGCGTGCTGTCCGGGTCGGGGCTGGTAGGGGCGGGCGGGTACGTGTACTGGGTGGCGCGGAAGCCCATGAAGCTGGGATACGCCCCGGGTCCGGGCACGATTACGCAGATGGTCATCGGCATCAGTGAGAGTCGGGGCCCCGCAGGGCCTGTGGGCGGGGGGGCGGGGGAGCGGGCCGCGGGCAGGGCACGGGGCGGGGGGCGGGGGGCGGGGGCTCCAAACCGGAAGCGAGGCCGGGAGAAGGGGCTGATGGGAAGCTTTCCTCGTTAAAAAAAAAAAAAAATCGCAGAATTTCTTGAGAACTTTTATTAGCTTCAACCTTTAATCCAGCAATAGGTATGATTATAGCAATCCCTTTTTACCGCCCAACAAAACTAAGGCACAGAGACTAAGAAGTACTGTGTCCGAGGTCAGATCATCGGGATGGGACACACTGTTCAAGGTCAGAGCATCAGAATGTGACACTGTTCAAGGTCAGAGCATCAGGATGTGACACTGTTCAAGGTCAGAGCATCAGGATGTGACACTGTTCAAGGTCAGAGCATCAGGATGTGACACTGTTCAGGGTCAGATCCATCAAGCTGTGACACTGCTGACACCAGATCGTGGAGGAGGTCGGAGTGAGGGTGCATAACTTTGCTTTAACAGCTGGGGCTCTGAAGTTACCTCCTAGACACCGATTGTAAGCCCACATTCTAGGTGTGCCATGGGTAAAGTGGCCCACAGTCCTTATCTGTAACCAATGGGGAAGTAACCGATTTTTCCCCTCCAAACTTTCTTTTCCTTTTCTGAGTTTCACTCTTTTATTAGAAAAATGTAATGGTGATGTATCTTGTAGGAGAGTTGTGAGGATTACAAATGATGGCATATATGGAAGCGCTTAGTACACTGGGCTGTAACATCCATGTAAGGCACTGTTGTTTTCTTTCCCTAGGCATTGCTTGTTGGGGTGTAATCATCCTAACAGACCCCAAGGGGAAGGCCTTCCGTGTGGATTGAAAGTACTGCCTGTGAATTTGTCATCTATCCATGTCCCCAGGACAGCAGAACAAGCATGGGACTTATGGATGTTCTGGACAGACAAATGGACGTTGAGAGACTTCAGTCCTGAGGATACTACAAGACTGAAATGTGGGCCGTTATTCTTTGGTCATGAGTGTCGTTGCCTTCTCAGATTCCACGGAGACCAATAAATCCCTAAGAGAAGAGAACAGTTCTGTGTCTTACCTGGGGAAGGAAAGTCTAATAAAACTTTTAAAAATAATAATTAAAAAAAAAAAAGGAAATAATAAGCCAAATTGGAAAATGAACTAAACTATTATTTTACTTTTTTTAAAAAATTTATTTATTTATTTATGATAGTCACACACAGAGAGAGAGAGAGAGGCAGAGACACAGGCAGAGGGAGAAGCAGGCTCCATGCACCGGGAGCCCGATGTGGGATTCGATCCGGGGTCTCCAGGATCGCGCCCTGGGCCAAAGGCAGGCGCCAAACAGCTGAGCCACCCAGGGTTCCCTAAACTATTATTTTAAATAGTACTTTTTACTTCTCCTATAATGGGGTCAACACCTATTAACACTGAATTGGCATCATGTAATGTGCAGAAGTATACACATAAAACTTTATATCTGTGTACTGCTTATAATTTCCAAGGTGTTACCACTTGAAGAGTTTCAAAGCTACTCTTTTTCAAGGTGGCAAGTGAAACTTAAAAAGCAGTCCTAGTGATTTTGCTCAGGTTTATTCAGCAAGTTAGTGGTGCATCTAGGACTTGTTCAGTTCTCATTCTAGTCTTTTCAGAATGAGGATGACTCCAAAGAGGCAAGAATTATCTTTACGAAACAAAAATCAGCATATAATAAAAGACAAGTACTGAGATATTTGAGAAAAATTCACAAAAACATTTGCTTCTTTGTCCACAACCACTGGAAATGTTTCTGTGATGAAATTTCCTGCTTTTGTGATAATGACTTAAAATTTGACAGTTCATTTCTAAAGAAGTCTGCTTCCTACCAGTTTTTTTTTTTTTCCGTTTCCGATATACCCTTGCTACTCTATAATATACACACCTTTTTTCAGAGCAGAAAGATAAAAGTTCAGCTTCCAGTCCTAGCGTGTAAGTTTTAAAAGCTATGTTGAGCAAGTCCCTTCAGAACTGTTAACTCTGGTATGTAAGAGTGCCTGGATCTAATGCTGAATGACTGTATTCCCAACATTTTCTTAGGTTAAACTAAAAATACATAAATCTAACTTTTGGTCTTGGATTGACCTCTGGATAGAGTAAGTCTTAAATAACTCAGTATAATTGTAACATCTCAATGTGTACTAGTATGGAAATAAATAAGCACTTTTTCCAAATAAACTTGCCTGCTCACTAGAATATTGCCAAAATGTGTTTGGTTCTCCTCAACTCCAGGTCGGGGCTGGTAGGGGCGGGCAGCAAATTAACCCAAAGGGCAAATGTTAAGTGCAGCAGTGCTGCTAGAAATCACTGCTCAGTCGTGTGACAACTTGCATGTACTTCAGAAATGTGGTTTTTGAAGGACTGTTTAGGTTTGAGTAAAATAACTCTGCTATGTCTATGGGCAATTAAATGGAAGTAACACTCCCCCTCCCCCAAAAATAGGTTAGTTAAATTTGAAATTAATAGTTGTTTTTCTTATTTTTTAACTTTGGAAAAGTTGCTTTGATTTCTGCCAGTGCAAAGTCGGGGATACTACTTTAGTCCTGCAAAGCAGAAAGTACATATAGTATCCCTATTATCTTCCCTTTTGTTGGGGATGAAGTGGGGTAAGTAGGATAAATAGCCTCAAGGATCAGTGGGTTATTACTCGGTAATGTAAGAACACCTGTTCTTTATGATTCATGGGCTTGAGAATCTATGGAAATGAGTTTACAGAGGCTCATAATTACTTGTAGCAAAGGAGAAGAGAAAAAGTACAAAAAGGGTAATTTGAAATGATCTTACAGTTTTCCTTGAAACAAAGCAAAATGGAAACATACATGTGAACACTATGTCCAAAGTATTAACTAAACGGTTACATAGTATAAACTTTAGTAGCCCAGTGATAAATCATTACACGGGGGCACCTTCATGGCTCAGTTGGTTAAGCAGCCAAGGTGATTTTGGCTCAGATCGTGATCTCAGGGTCATGAGATCTAGCCCTGCCTCTTGAGATTCTCCCTCTCCCTTTGCTCTTACCCCAGCTTGCACTTGTGTGCATGCTCTCTCTCTCTCTCTGAATAAAGCCTTAAAAAAAAAAAAAAATTTTTTTTTGCATCATCTCTTGTGCCTTTTGTGTATCACATTGACCAGCCTGGAATCCTGTGATCCACTAACAGTATTTATGAACATATGAAAGGACCCAAATAGAGGTTGATCCTAAGGCTCTTGCTATATGTTGGGAAGGAGAGATGAGGAGTCTCTCTTCTCAGGCCAATTGCTGAGACTGCTATTGGCAGCACTGGAGACATCCAAGTGAAGATCAATCTAAAAAGTTACAGAGTTTCACCTGACTGAGACCCTAGTCTTAGATTAAGCATTTTAGCCATGGCTTGTACTACACCTCCACCCTCAGCAATTGCTCCTTGTTCATTACTGGTTTCTCAGCCTGGCTGAGTCTGGATTAGAGGTCTCTTGAATGAAGCCAGTTGATTTGATAAAATAAATTGCTCCTAAATTAAATATATGTTCAGGGCAGCATATGTTCAAGTACCCCCAAAACCAGCCTTGGCCTCAACTGATTTATTGCCAGGACTGCATTGATCAAACCGACACTTCTCAAATCTTGGTCAGGAATAGTAAGCAATTTTGAGTTGGAAGCCACTTTTTTTTTTTTCAATGACAGATAAATCCTTGCCTTGACCCAGTGATTATATAGGTGTTAGGGGCACAGAGTCGGAGGTGAAAGACTTATGATTACACATCATTCAGAAGGACCCTAAGAGCATGGGGAGAAAATATGTCACTCTCTAAATGCAGGTCTCTTGGCCTTTGAGATATTCAGCAACTTGTCATTCATTTGTAGAAGGAGTGTTAGAGAAATAACTCAAAGGGCAAATGTTAAGTACAGCAGTGCTGCTAAAAATCACTGCTCATTCGTGTGACAACTTGCATGTACTTCAGAAATGTGGTAAGCAAGATTCTTAAGAGGCCTAGATCCCTGGTGTACACACACTTTCTCCCAGTTACTCAAACACCATTCCGGGTGCTGCTGTGAAGGAAATTTATAGATATGATTAAGGTCCCAGATCAGTTGATCTTAAAATAGGGAGATTATCTGGATGGGCTAATCACATAAGCCCATTAAATCTTGTTCTAGAAGTCAGAGACAAGAGAAGTTAGAGATTAGACACAAGAGGAGGATTCAATGTAAGATAAGTCCCTGCAGGACTAGAAGAAAACAAACATCCCTGTGAACTGCCTATGCGGGCCATGTGGCTAGAAGGTGCAGGACACCTGGAGCTGTTGAGGAAAGCTACAAGGGAAACTATGACCTCAGTTCAACTACAAGGGAATGAGCACTTCCAACAACCTGTAAGCTTGCGTTACTTCCAAACCTTATGAGAACCAAGAACTGCAGCCCCTTGGTTTCAGTCCAATAAGACCCTAAGCAGAGTATCTAGTTATGCTGTGAAACTGTGAAATAATACATTTGTGTCATTTTAAGTCTCTAGGTTTGTGGCAATTTATTACACCGCAATAGAAAATGAATACAATGACTCAGGAATGCTTTGTGATGTCCATGGCATGCCAGACCAAATATGCACTCCCATTCTGGTATTCAGGAAGTAACAAGAAGAGGCTATCCGGTAGCATTTGTCTTTACAGTTACTGTCTTTACCTGTTCTTTTGCTGGCAGCTTTCTTGGATAGTTTTTGTGTTCTGTTTTCTAGCAGAATGTTCCACTGCTGAGTTTATGTGTGTGTGTGTGTGTGTGTATAAAATTATGTGCATATATAATATACACACACACATATATATATATATCAGGGTCATGAGATCTAGCCCTGCCTCTTGAGATTCTCCCTCTCCCTTTGCTCTTACCCCAGCTCACATGTGTGTGCTCTCTCTCTCTCTAAATAAATAAAGCCTTAAAAAAAATCATTGCATCATCTCTTGTGCAATGTTCACATTATATATATAATATATATATTAATAGCTCCCTTTTTATGTGCCAAGTATTATGCTAAGTGCTTTGTAGGAATTGTTAAATCCTCTCAGCAGCCCTGTTTTACAGTTGAGATAAGCAAGGCCTGGAGAAGGTAAGAATTTTCCCAAAGCCTCAGGTGACCAAACAGTAGTGGTTGGTGAAGAGCATGAACTGAGAGCTGGGGATTCATGTTGCTATAGTTTTCTTAGCATTCATTCTCAAAATGTTCAGATGTTAAAGTTACAGATTTTGAGTTCTGATTTTCTGGGTTTTTTTTTTTTAATGATTTTATTTATTCATGAGAGAGACAGAGAGAAAGAGGCAGAGACACAGGCAGAGAGAGAAGCAGGCTCCATGCAGGAAGCCCGAAGTGGGACTCGATTCCGGGTCTCCAGGATCACACCATGGGCCGAAGGCAGCGCTAAACCACTGAGCCACCCGGGCTACCCCGATTTTCTGTTTTTAACTTGATTATTGCTTAGTTTAATATGTATCATTAATCTCTTGATTTCCTCTTTTATTTTTTTAAAAAAAAGATTTATTTATTTATTTATGATAGAGAGAGAGAGAGAGGCAGAGACACAGGAGGAGGGAGAAGCAGGCTCCATGCTGGGAGCCCAATGCGGAACTCTATCCGGGGACTCCAGGATCGTGCCCTGGGCCAAAGGCAGGCGCTAAAATGCTGAGCCACCCAGGGATCCCTGATTTCCTCTTTTTAATTGAGGTTTTATCACTTATCACTCTGACGGCACTTTGCATATTAATCCAGGACAAAAAAATTCACATCTCCCTGAGCAGGCTCATGCCCTTCCATGACTTTACCTGAATCTCTCTCCTGACTTTGGAGGATTCTCCTGAACTTCAGACTCTATTTCCCAGCTGCAGTAGGGCATCCTACTTGCCCGTCTACAGACACCAGTGTTCCAACTTGTCCCAAATGAACTTACCTCACCCCACTAACTACTCTTATTTGCTATCTCTGTTCATAGCATTTCCATCTCATCAGCTGACCAAGCTAGAAACTATAGAATTATCTATGGTTCTCTATTCTTATTCTTTACCTCTGATCTGTTAGCCAGTCCTGGTTATTTTAACCCTTTAATGCTCTTTTCTGAGCATTCCCATTGCTGTTGTTTTGGATGTGTTATCATCATTCCTAATGTAGATTAATACAATACAATCTTAATTTATACTTGCTTCCAGAAAACTGTTCTCATCCTCCCTCACACTCTGGCCAAAGGTTACTTTTAATCAAGTAATCTTTGGCCAGAGTGTGAGGACATCCCACCTAAAAATCTTTCAGTATCCCTGCTGCGCACAAGGTGAACTCCAGAGTCCTTGGAAGGATATGGAATGCCCTTCATTAATACACCCTCCATATCTTTCAATCTTCATTTCTTCTGCTCCCTGACTTCTGTTCCATACACCCCATGTTCCTGCCACTCTTACTTAGCCAACTCCTCCTAAAGATGTCACTCTCCATGCCTTTGCACCTTCTGTTCCTTCAGCCTAAAAGAATATCCTTTTGTCTCTCCTCCATCTGAAAAAATCCCACTTGTCCTTCCAAGCCTAGCTCAAATGTCACCTCTCTGGCAAAGCCTTCCCTAAAAGTCTTTGTGTCATTATTTTCAGGACTGTGCAACCATTATACTTTATATAAACTTCTATCGCTACAATTAAAAGATTGCTCATTATTTATGCATCTGCCCCTCCCCACTGATTGTGAACTCCTCAAAAAGAGGATTGTGCTTTTGTCATCTTCATGTTTCTGGTCCCCAGCACCAAACATGCCAGGCATTTGGTTCATATTCGGTAAATATTGAAAAAAAAAAAAGTAAATTAAAGAGGAAGGAGAGGGCAATGTTTGTTCCATTTGACAACTTTAGTATATCTCAGGTATAATCTCAGGCCCAAGAGCATAAACATCACCTGTGATCTCATTAGAAATGCACATTCCCAGCCCCATGCCAGATCCACTACTCAATCAGAAGCCCTAAGGGCAGGTCCCAATCTATATTTTAATAAGCCCTTTGGCTGGTTCAAATGAAGGTTTAAATTTGAGAACCACTGTGTATTTGAACCTGAATAATGTGTACAAACAGATCTCAACTGTAATGTAATGGAAAAAATCATCTGACTGAAGCCATGAGACTCAGGTTCTAATCTCAGTTCTGCCATCAGCTCCTAATCAGCTTTTGAGCAAGCTACATAAACTTTTAGAATATGTTACCCTCTGTGAAGTCAGAAGACAAAGCAATCTATAAATTCCTTTTCGTCACGAAGCTTCTCTCTTTATATAAAAGACATGTATTCTCTGATGCCAAAGGACAGAGATAGTAGTTGAGAACAGAGAAAACTGAAATAGCACTCTCTGCAGTGATGGTGTGAAACTACCACAGAGGCTCAGACCATTGCTCTGACAAGCTCATTCTTCATCTTGAAGCGGCAAATGCTTCAAGGAGTTTAGGAATCCCTCACCCCAAATACTGTACCAACCAACCAACCATTCTGCGGGGTAGGAACAGGGTCCTTTTGGACCCTCTTGTGATCAGATCATTCTTAGAAGCATGAAATGTGATTACCTTTTTCTGGTGTGTGTAACTGCTCAGTCATTCAAAGGAACTATGGGAAATCAGGAAGGATTGGGATTGGTGGGGGTGTGTGGTGTATGTGTGTGTGGTCTCTTTCTATTTCCCAAGAAACCAAGTAGGAAAATTCCTCCCTCAGTTTCACTCTGCATAATACTGGTTTAGTGATGTGAATTAAGTTAAGCACGTTATGTTATCTAAACTGTTATCTAGAATAACAATAAATCTCAGCAAAGGAAAATATTCCATCAGTGAGTGGGCAAAGCAGATCAATAAAAAATGCACATTCTACCCTGAACCTGGAAGTACCAGATCATATACACACACATACACACATATGTGTTTATTTTTTTTTAAGATTTTATTTATTTATTCAAGAGAGACACACACAGAGAGAGAGAGAGAGAGAGAGAGAGAGACACAGGCAGAGGGAGAAGCAGGCTCCACACAGGGAGCCCGATGTGGGACTCGATCCAAATTCTCCAGGATCACAACCTGGGCTGAAGGCGGTGCTAAACCTCTGAGCCACCTGGGCTGCCCCCACACATATGTGTTTAAAGAAATGTATATTTCATAAATATATATTTATATACAATATATTTCAAAAATAAATATATATGAATCATTTAAAGGAATGTATTTTATAAATTTGTATTATATAATATATATGTTTTATAATACATATGACACATATAATACATATGATGTCCACCCATATGTAAAGGTAAGTGGACACAATAAACTCCAAGTGACTTTATCACTCTAACAGCCAACTACAAAAATAAACTTTAGGCCTGGGACCAGAAGCGACTACTGTTGAATCCCTAGATCTAGTTGTGTTATCATAAAAAAGGTTTTAGTAACTAGAAGAAATATGGTCTCATTTCTGTCGGGGGGATTATCATTTTCAGGTACCTCATATGCATTGAATTAAGATTCAGTCCAATATGCATTTATTAGCCTTTGTTATATGCCAGATTCTGTACTTAGTGTGTTAGGAATATTACAGGGTTCCTGCTCCTAGAAACTGAGAGTCTAGGGGGAGAGGCAGACACTTTAAAAAGTGATTATGATATAAGTAGGGATTATACATACACTGGGTACATGGGAGCAAGACAAAGAGATATTTTAGATCTTAGTGAACAGGTATAGAAATCAAGTCTGATACCTTACCTGGAGTAAAGCCCAGTCACCAGTCAGACAAACTTTGGATCAGGAGGATGAATAAGCAGACGCATGTTAAGAGGAAGGCTACCAGCACTCATATGTAGGCATGTCATCAAACAGAAACTCTAAGGGGAAATTCTCTGAGTTCCTTGACTTGGGGTTGCTTTGAGCAGCATGCTGTGCAGCCGTGCTTAGAACCGTGTGACAGGGAACTGCAAATGCCTGTCAAAACCCTTGACAAGTGAAAGACAAGCAAAGTGGGGGGGAGGCTTTTTCTCCATCCTCACCAGCCTGTGAACACCTGTTACTAACGGAGCAAGCTGAGAGACGCATTTGGCACATGTTTGAAGCGCCAGCAGAATCAGCCCCTCCTTATGATTTAGTGAAAGCATGGTCCTTTTTCTGTGGCTTCTGCTGCACAAAACCCATTTCAGTTCCGTTTTCTGTATAGTTATCAGAAGTGAGAGGTAGAGATAAGAAATCTCAAGCTGATTTTACCATGGCTGAATATGAGCATGCTAAATATTTTGGCAGCATTCTTCCTGAGGTGAGAAAAATCACACACCATTGTGGGGAGTTTTTCAACTGACAGATGAAGGGGCAGGGCATCTCTCGTGGAGCCCCCATTTTACAGATAAAGAAATGAAGGTGGCTTCAGGTGGGTAAGGAACTGTACAATCACCAGTAAGAAGCAGATTGGATCATATGAATGCAAGTCTTTGGCATCCTTGCAGGACATCAGTTCTCAAAGAATTCGGAAAGATGTGTCTACTCAAATTCTAGACTTCTGGGTAGAAAGTAGCTTAGGTTGCACCTTTCCAAGCAACAGAAATTCCGTTTGTCTCCCTCAAAGTGCATCAACTATTTTTGGAAGCCCGAGGTTCACAGGGACTGGAACAATGCAGGCGGAAGGTGTGCTATGAGAGTCAGCCAGTTGGAAGCTGTCTGTCCCTAAACAAGCTACCTTCTCTGAGCCTCAGTTCCTTGATTTGTAAAATGCGCAGTCATACCCAACAAGTTTTGTGAGGACTGAATGTATGTTTAGTGACTGTGATGCACTAGGCAGTCAGTCAATGATGATCACTATCATAGTTTTTAAAAACACAAATAATGTATGACTACTCTCGCCTGCTGAATGTATGACTAGTCAGGGTCTGGATGTAGGGAAGGGTCTTCTCTCCTAGTGTCTGTGGAATTGAGTGTTTTTGGTCTCATCATGTATTATAGACAAATGCCAGGAAGGCAGAGTTTTAAAAACGTGAAAACCTGCACATTGCTCAAGGCATGTCTGTACTTGCAATTTGGCTCAGTTCATTCCAATTTTTTTTTTTACTTTAAAATGTTTCATTTAATTAGAAATGTAACTTTAAAATAAACAGCAAATGAAAAAAAAATGACAAGCTCTATCTAGAAAAAAAGTTCTCTTCTGAGGGGGCTCCAGAGTTGGCTCTACAAAAGTACCAGCTGCCGGTTTGCTTTATTATTACTTGGTTTAAATATATCCATGGCTGAGGGGGAGGAGGGCAATTGACAGCAGCTCTGGCTTCCTGCAATGCTTGATGCTTATCTCACCAAGTTGCTTGTGGGATTGATATGCTTTTCCTTGACATGAGCTCTAAATGAATCTCTAGGCTGAACCTTTTCCCTAGCACATATTGACTGTCTCACTTCCTCATTTGGAAAATAGGGATGATGTCTCCTATCTTGCCTGTCTATGACTTTTTCACATACATCAAATAAGATAGATCCTGCTAGTTTTACTCACTTTTTTCATTCAGTTGTACTTTTTCAAAAATATGTAATCCAGCTCTTCAGAAACAGAATGGTGCTACCAGGCATTCTGAATCTAAAACCTTCCAAGCTATCTTGTTTTTGTGCAATGTTAGCCATTCTCCTTTGCAGCCAATTTAGCTCTTCAAAAACACTATGATGATACTAATTCTTGATACTAATTCTTGAATAAATATCATGAGTTCTTGGAACTTGCTTTTTTAAGAGATAATCTTATTAACTAAGACTGAGAGCTCTGAATCCCTCAAATTAGAGGATGAAGCATCATGTCTGCTCTTTCCTTTATCCTAATAGTTCAAATTCTGTCCTATGATTCCTCTGATCTTTGATGTGAAATACTTCAGTTCGTTCCACAGGGATGCCATTGAGAGTCCCAGCTGATCAGGGGTATGGCCACTTCTTCTCTTAAAAATTGGAGTCGAGATCCCTGGGTGGCTCAGCGGTTTGGCACCTGACTTTGGCCTGGGGCGTGATCCTGGAGTCCCAGGATCAAGTCCCACATCGGCCTCCCTGCATGGAGCCTGTTTCTCCCTCTGCCTCTCTCTCTCTCTCTCTCTCTCTCTCTCTCTCTGTGTGTGTGTGTGTGTCATTGATAAATAAATAGGATCTTTAAAAAAAAATGGAGTCAAAGGGTGCCTGGGTGGCTCATTCGGCTGACTCTTGGTTTCGGTTTACAACATATCTCATGGATTGTGGTATAGAACCCCAAGTCAGGCTCTTAAAAAAATCTTAAAAACATTGGAGTCAAATGGAACATCCTACCTGGGCTTGTTAGTCTACTCTAGTCCAGGTGAACTTTCATGACATTTTACCTACAAAGCCATATGTGATCTTGAGGCCAGTTAACATTGACATCATTCCTTGAACTCAACTGTCCCCCAGGTTTGAGGTTGGCCAAGGAGCTCCAGGTGATTCTCTCTCTATTTGAACTTTAGTTGGAACATCATGTCTAAATGAGGGCTTTTCTTTTGAGGTTTAGAAAACTCTGATGATCTTTACACATAATTATAACATCTTTTGTATTTAGGATTTTCTCTTACTGAATATGACTTTCACTCATTTTCTTGAATGCAGATTACATATGTGTGAGAAATATATAACATGTATTTCACGTAAGATATATATTTTAATTAAAATAATACTAAAATAACTTGCCAATTTCTGACAGATATGTTTTGTCTCAGTAATCATCTAGATATAGCCAATATGACGCCTGGGTGGCTCAGTAATTGAGCGTCTGCCTTCGGCTCAGGTCGTGATCCTGGGGTCCATGATCAAGTCCCACATCAGGGTCCTTGCAAGGAGCCTGCTTCTCCCTCTCCCTGTGTCTCTGCCTCTCTCTCTGTCTCTCTGTGTCTCTCATGAATAAATAAAATAAAATCTTCTAAAAAATAGATACCGCCAATATGGAAAAAGGAAGAAGGTATAAGTTTATTTTCTTTATGTAGATTCTAATTAGTTAACATACAGTGTAATATTAGTTTCAGGGTACAATTCTGTGATTCAACACTACATCACCCAGTGTTCACCACGATTGCACTCCTTAATCCCTATTACCTATTTAACTCATCTCCCAACCCACCTCCCCTCTGGTAACAATCACTGTTCTCTACACTGAAGAGTCTGTTTCTTGGTTTGTCTTCCTCTGTCTCTTTTTTTTCTTGCTTGTTTTATTTCTTAAATTGAAGATTTATATGGTATAAATCATATGGTATTTGTCTTTCTTTGACATTTCACTTAGCATCATACTCTCTAGCTCCATCCACCTTGTTGCAAAAGGCAAGATTTCATTCTTTTTATGGCTGAGTAATATTCCATTGTATATACATATCACCTCTTCCTTATCCATTCATCAGTCAATGAACACTTGGGCTGTTTCGATAATTGGGCTATGGTAGATAATGCTGGAATAAACAACCAGATGCTTGCATCCTTTGAATTAGTATTTTTGTATCCTTTGGGTAAATACCTAGTAGTGTAGTTGCTGTATTATAGGGTAGTTTTGTTTTTAATTTTTTGAGGAAACTTCATACTGTTTTCTAGAGTGGCTATTCCAGTTTTCATTCCCACCAACAGCACAAGAGGGTACCCCTTTCTCCACATCCTTGCCAATACCTGTTGTTTCTTGTGTTGTTGATTTTAGCCATTCTGACAAGTGTGAGGTGATACTTCATTGTAGGGTTGCATGCCCAGCATGGAGCGGATCACAGGGCTTTGATTCATGACCTGCAATCAACAGTTAGACACTTAACCCACTGAGCCACCCAGGTGCTCCCTCTCATTGTAGTTTCGATTTGTATTTCCCTGATTACCAGTGATATTGAGCATTTTTTTTCATGTGTCTGTTGGCTATATGGATATTTTTTTGGAAAAGTGTCCATTTATGGGACACCTGGGTGGCTCAGTGGTTGAGCACCTCCCTTCCATCCACGCCATGATCCTGGAGTCCTGGGATCGAGTCCCACATGGGGCTCCCTGCGTGGAGCCTGCTTCTCTCTCTGCCTCTCTCTGTGTGTCTCTCATGAATAAATAAATAAAATCTAAAGAAAAGGCATTTCTTTAAAAAAAAATCCATTTATGTCTTCTGCTCACTTTAGATTATTCATTTTTGGTGTATTAAGTTTTATAAGTTCTTTATAAATGTCAAATAATAACCCTTTATCAGACAGAACATTTGCAAATTTCTTCTCCTATTCTGTAGGCTGACTTTAGTTTGGATGATTGTTTCCTTCTCTGTGCAGAAGCCTTTAATTTTGATATAGTCCCAATAGTTTATTTTTACTTTTGTTTCCCTTGCTTCAGGAGACACATCTAAGAAGTTGCTACAACGATGTTAAAGAGGTTACTGCTTGTGTTCTCTAGGATTTTTATGGTTTCATGTCTCACATTTAGTCTTTAATCCATTTTCAATTTATTTTTGTGTGTGGTATAAGAAAGTAGTCCAGTTTTCATTCTTTTGCATGTTGCCATCCAGTATTCCCCACATCACATTTTGAAAAGACTGTGTTTTTCCCATTGGATATTCTTTCTTGCTTTGTTGAAGATTAATTGACCATATAGTTGTGAGTTCATTTCTGGGTTCTCTATTCTGTTCCATTAATTTGTATGTCTATTTTGTGCTGGTATCATACTGTTTTGATCGCTAGCTTGTAATATAACTTGAATTCCAGAATTGTGATGCCTCCAATGTTGCTTTTCTTTTTCAAGACTGCTTTGGCTATCTGGGATCCTTTGTGGTTCCATAGACATTTTAGGATTTTTAAATTCTAGTTCTGTGAAAAATGCAATTACTATTTGATTGGGATTATATTAAATGTATAGATTGCTTTGGATAATGTAGACATTTTAACATTATTTGTCCTTCCAATCCATGAGCATGGAATGTCTTTCCATTTGTTTGCGTTGTCTTCAATTTCTTTCATCAGTGTTTTATGCTTTTCAGAGTACAGGTCTTTCATCTCTTTGGTTAGATTTATTCCTAGGCATTTTTTTGTTTTTGGCACAATTGTAAATGGGATTAATTCATTAACTTCTCTTTCTGCTGCTTCCCTTAAGTATTAGTGTAAAGAAATGCAAGATTTCTGTATTGAATTGTACCCTGCAACTTTGCCAAATTCTTTTCCAGGTTTCCATATAGAGTATTGTGTCATTTGCAAGTAGTGAAAGATTTCTTTCTTCCTTGCCCACGATAGCTTTTATTTCCTTTTGTTGTCTGATTGCTATGGCTCGGACTTTCAGTACTATATTAAATAACAGTGGCAAGAGAGAACATCCCTGTCTTCTTCCTGACTGTAGAGGAAAAGCTCTGTTTTTTTCCCCCATCGAGGTTGATATTAACTGTGCGTTTTTCATATAAGGCCTTTATTATATTGAGGTATATTCTCTCTAAACTTGCTTTGTTGAGGGTTTTTATCATAAATGGGTGTTGTACTTGTCAAATGCTTTTTCTATATCTATCGAAATGATAATATGGTTTGTGTCCTTTCTTTTATTAATGTGGTATATCATGTTGATTGATCTGTGAATATTGAACCACCCGTACAATAGAAATAAATCCCATTTAATCACAGTGAATGATTTTTTAATGTATTATTGAATTCAACTTGCTAGTATTTTATTGAGAATTTTTGCATCCATATTCATCAGGAATATTGGCCTATAATTCCTTTAATAGTGGAGTCTTTATCTGGTTTTGGTATCAGAGTGATACTGGTCTCATAGAATGACTTCAGAAGTTTTCTTTCCTTTTCTATTTTTTAGAATGGTTTAAGAGAAATAAGTATTAAGTCTTTAAATGCTTGAAAGGTTTCATCTGTGAAACCATCTGGCCATGAACATTTGTTTGTTGGGAGATTTTTGATTACTAATTCAATTTCTTTGCTGGCTATCAAGTTTTCTATTTCTTCCTGTTTCAATTTTGGTAGTTCATTATGTTTCTAGGAATTTATCTATTTCTTCCATGTTGTTCAATGTGTTGGCATATAGTTTTTCATAATATTCTTTTACATTTGTTTATATTTATGTAGTGCTGGTTGTTATTTCTCCCCTCTTGCTTGTGATTTTATTTGTTTTGGTCCTTTCTCTTTCCTTTTTGGTAAGTCAGTCTAGTGGACTGTAAATTTTATGAGTCTTTCCAAAGAACCAGTTCCTGGTTTCATTGATCTGTTCTATTTTTTGTTTTTTGTTTTCTTTATCTTTTTTTTTTTTTTTTTAGTTTCTATATCATTTATTTCTGCTCTAATCTTTATTATTTTCTTCCTTCTGCTGGTCTTAGGTTTCATTTGTTGTTTTACTGGGTCTTTTAGATATAAGGTTAGGTTGTTTGAGATTTTTTTTGCTTCTTGAGGTAAGACTGCATTGCTATATATTTTCCTCTTTGCACTGCTTTGCTGCATTCCAAAGATTTTGGACCATTGTGTTTTCATTTTCATTTGTTTCTATGTATTTTTTTTAATTTTCTTGGTTTCCTGAGTGACCCATTTATTGTTTAGTAACATCACTTATCCTCCACACATTTGTGGTCTTTCCAATTTTTTTTCTTGTGGTTGACTCCTAGTTTCATATTGTTGTGGTCAGAAAAGTTGTATGGTATTTTATTCTTTTGGTATTTGTTGAAGCCTAATTTATGATCTAATATGTGATCTATTCTGGAGAATATTCCACGTTAACTTGAAAAGAATGTGTATTCTGATGTCTTAGGAAGGAATGTTCTTAATATATCTGTTAGGTCCATCCGGTTCAGTGTGTCATTCAAAGCCACTGTCTCCTTGATTATATTCTCTCTAAATGATCTGACCATTGATGTAAGTGGGATGTTAACATCTCCCACTATTATTGTATTACTATCGATTAGTTCCTTTATATTTGCTATTAATTGTTTTATATATTTGGGAGCTTCCAGGTTGGGTGCAAAAATATTTATAATTGTTATATCTTCTTGTTGGATTATCCCCTTCATTATGATATAATGCCTTTCATTATCTCTTTTACAGTCCTTGTTATTTTTTTCAAATATTGTTTAAATTCTAGTTAGTTAATATATAGTATAATACTGGTTTCAGGATTGAATTTACTGATTCATCACTTATGTATAATATCCAGTGCTCATCATAATAAGTACCCTCTTTAATACCTATCACCCATCTAGCCCATCCTGCACCCTACTTCCATTCATCAAGTCTCAGTTTGTTCTCCACCATTAAGAGTCTCTTATGGTTTGCTTCCCTCTCTCTTTTTTTCCCCCTTTCACATCTGTTTTGTTTCTTAAATTCCACATATGCATGAAATCAGATGGTATTTTTCTTTCTCTGACTGACTTGTTTCACTTAGACTAATATACTCCAGCTCCATCTACATAATTACAAATGGCAAGATTTCGTTCTTTTTGATGCCTGAGTAATATTCAATTATATCTACAATGGGATATATACATATATTCTTTACCATCTTCTTTATCCATTCATTTCAGTTCTTTCCATAGTTTGGATATTGTCAACAGTCTGTTTTAAAGTCTCGTTTGTCCAATGTAAGTATTGCTACTCTGGCTTTCTTGTGACACTCATTGTTTGATAAATGTTTCTCCAGAGCCTCATTTTCTATCTGGGGGTGTCTTTAGGTCTAAAATGAGTCTTCTGTAGGCAACCTATACATGGGTCTTGTCTTTTTATCCATTCTGACACCCTATGTCTTTAGATTGGAGCTTTTAGTCCATTTATGTTCCAAGTAATTATTGAGAGCTATGTGTTCATTGTTTTTTATTACTTCTTTTCTTATTGTTTCTGGAGGTTTCTCTAATCTTTTCTTGTTTTTGTCACTTTTGATCTTTCTTTTCTGCTCAAAGACTCCCCTTTAGTATTTCTTGCAGAGCTGATTTTGTAGGTCACACACTAATTTAGTTTTGTTTTTGTTTTATTTTATTATTCTTTTTGTATACTTTTTTTTTTGGAGTTCGATTTGCCAACATATAGCATAACACCCAGTGTTCATCCTGTCAAGTGCCCATCCCAGTGCCCGTCACCCAGTCACGTCATCCCCCCACCCACCTCCCTTTTCACTACTCCTTGTTCATTTCCCAGAGTTAGGTATCTCTCATGTTCTGTCACCCTCACCGATATTTCTGAACTCTTTTCTCTCCTTTCCCCTTTAATCCCTTTCACTATTTTTGTATTCCCCAAATGAATGAGACCATATAATGATTGTCCTTCTCTGATTGACTTATTTCACTCAGCAGAATACCCTCCAGTTCTGTCTACAATGAAGCAAAAGGTGGGTATTTGTCATTTCTAATGGCTGAGTAATATTCCATTGTATATATAGACCACATCTTCTTTATCCAATCATCTTTCGATGGACACTGAGGCTCCTTCCACAGTTCGGCTATTGTGAATATTGCTGCTAAAAACATTGGGGTACAGGTATCCTGCTGTTTCACTGCATCTGTATCTTTGGGGTAAAACCTCAGTAGAGCAATTGCTGGGTGGTAGATTAGTTCTATTTTTAACTCTTTGAAAACCTCCACACAGTTTTTCAGAGTGGTTGTACCAGTTCACATTCCCACTAACAGTGCAAGAGGATTCCCTTTCTCCACCTCCTCTTCAACATTTGTTGTTTCTTGTCTTGTTAATTTTCACCATTCTCACTAGTGTGAGGTGGTAGCTCATTGGGGTTTTGATTTGTATTTCCCTGATGGCATGTGATGTGGAGCATTTTCTCATGTGCTTCTTGGCCATGTCTATGTCTTCTGTGATGAAATTTCTGCTCATGTTTTTTGCCCATTTCATGATTGGATTGTTTGTTTCTTTGCTATTGAGTTTAATAAGTTCTTTATGGATCTTGGATACTAGCACTTTATCTAATATGTCATTTGCAAATATCTTCTCTCATTCTGTAGGTTATCTTTTAGTTTTGTTCACTGTTTCTTTTGCTGTGCAGAAGCTTTTTATCTTGATTAAGTCCCAATAGTTCGTTTTTGCTTTTGTTTCCTTTGCCTTCACAGATGTATCTTGCAAGTTGCTGTGGCCAAGTCCAAAAAGGGTGTGGCCTCTGTTCTCCTCTAGGATTTTGATGGATTCTTGTCTCACATTTAGATCTTTCATCCATTCTGAGTTTATCTTGGGTATGGTGTAAGAGAATGGTCTAGTTTCATTCTTCTGCACGTGGCTGTCCAATTTTCCCAGCACCATTTATTGAAGAGACTGTCGTTTTTCCAGTGGATAGTCTTTCCTGCTTTGTCGAATATTAGTGGACCATAGAGTTTAGGGCCCATTTCTGGATTCTCTATTCTGTTCCATTGATCTAGGTGTCTGTTTTTGTGCCTGTACCACACTGTCTTGATGATCACAGCTTTGTAGTACAACCTGAAATCTGGCATTGTGATGCCCCCGGCTCTGATTTTCTTTTTTAATATTCCTCTGGCTATTCGGGGTCTTTTCTGATTCCACACAAATCTTAAGATGATTTATTCCAACTCTCTGAAGAAAGTCCATGGTATTTTGGTAAGGATTTCATTGAATGTGTAAATTGCCCTGGGTAGCATTGACATTTTCGCAATATTAATTCTTCCAATCCATGAGCATGGAATAGTTTTCCATCACTTTGTGTCTTCTTCAATTTCTTTCAGAAGTGTTCTGTGTTTTGTAGGGCAAAGATCCTTTACTCTTTGGTTAGGTTTATTCCTAGGTATCTTATGCTTTCAGGTACAGATGTAAATGGGATCGACTCCTTAATTTCTCTTTCTTCAGTCTCATTGTTAGTGTATAGATGTGCCACTGATTTCTGGGCATTGATTGTGTATCCTGCCCCACTGCCGAATTGCTGTATGAGCTCTAGCAATCTTGGGGTCGAGTCTGTCAGGTTTTCTAGGTACAGTGTCATGTCATCTGCAAAGAGGGAGAGTTTGACTTCTTCTTTGCCAGTTTGAATGCCTTTTATTTCTTTTTGTTGTCTAATTGCTGAGGCTAGGACTTCTAGTACTATGTTGAATAACAGTAGTGAGAGTGGGCATCCCTGTCGTGTTCCTGATCTTAGGGGAAATGCTCCCAGTGTTTCCACATTGAGAACAATATTTGCTGTGGGATTTTCATAGATAGATGTTAAGATGGTGAGGAATGTTCCCTCTATCCCTACACTCTGAAGAGTTTTGATCAGGAATGGATGCTGTATTTTGTCAAATGCTTTCTCTGCATCTATTGAGAGGATCATATGGTACTTGTTTTTTGTTTTTTTTTTTTTTTTTTTTATCTCTTGTTGTTATGATCTATCACATTGATTGCTTTACGAGTGTTGAACCAGCCTTGCATCCCGGAGATAAATCCCACTTGGTCATGGTGAATAATCTTCTTACTGTATTGTTTGATCCTATTGGCAGGTATCTTGTTGAGAATTTTTGCATCTGTGTTCATCAGGGATATTGGTCTATAATTCTCCTTTTTGGGTGGGGTCTTTGTCTGATTTTGGAATTAAGGTGATGCTGGCCTCGTAAAATGAGTTTGGAAGTATTCCATTCCTTTCTATCTTTCCGAATAGCTTCAGTAGAATAGGTATTGTTTCTTCTTTAAACATTTTTTTCAAATATTTTATTTATTTATTCATGAGAGAGAGAGAGAGAGAGAAGCAGAGACACGGGCAGAGGGAGAAGCAGGCTCCATGGAGGGAGGCTGACATGGGACTCCATCCCAGGTCTCCAGGATCACACCCTGGACTGAAAGTGGCGCTAAGCCGCTGAGCCACTGAGACTGCTCTCTTTAAACATTTGATAGAATTCCCCTGGGAAGCCATCTGGCCCTGGGTTTCTGTGTCTTGGGAGGTTTTGGATGATTGCTTCAATTTCCTCCCTGGTTATTGGCCTGTTCAGGTTTTCTGTTTCTTACTGCTCCAGTTTTGGTAATTTGTGGTTTTCCAGAAATGCGTCCATTTCTTCTAGATTGTCTAATTTATTGGCATATAGCTGCTCATAGTATGTTTTTAAAATTGTTTGTATTTCCTTGGTGTTGGTAGTGATCTCTCCTTTCTCATTCATGATTTTATTGAGTCTTCTCTCTCTTCTTTTTAATAAGGCTGGCTAATGGTTTATGTATCTTATTAATTCTTTCAAAGAACCAACTCCTGGTTTTGTTGATCTGTTCTACAGTTCTTCTGGTCTCTACTTCATTGAGTTCTGCTCGGATCTTTATTAACTCTCTTCCTCTGCTTGCTGTAGGTTTTATTTGCTGTTCTTTCTCCAGTTCCTTTAGGTGCAAGGTTAGCTTGTGTATTTGAGTTTTTTTTCCAGTTTTTTGAGGGATGCTTGTATTGTGATGTATTTCCCTCTTCAGACTGCTTTTGCTGTATCCCAAAGATTTTGAACGGTTGTATCTTCATTCTCATTAGTTTCCATAAATCTTTTTCATTTTTCTCTAAATTCCTGGTTGACCCTTTCATCTTTTAGCAGTATCCTCTTTTACCTCCACCTGTTTAAGTTTCTTCCAAATTTCTTTTTGTGATTGAGTCAAGTTTCAAAGCATTATGGTCTGAAAATATGCAGGGGACAATGCCAATCTTTTGGTATCAGTTGAGACCTGATTTATGACCCAATGTGTGGTCTATTCTGGAGAAAGTTCCATGAGCACCTGAGAAGAATGTGTATTTAGTTGCTTTTGTATGTAAAGTTCTGAAATATCTGTGAAATCCATCTGGTCCAGTGTATCATTTAAAGCTCTTGTTCCTTTAGAAATGTTGTGCTTAGAAGATCTGTCATTTGCAGAAAGTGCCATGTTGAAGTCTCCCAGTATTAGTGTATTATGTAAGTATGTCTTTACTTTGGTTATTAATGGATTGATATACTAGGCAGTTCCCACACTGGGGGCATAAATATTCATGATTGTTAGGTCTTCTTGTTGTATAGATCCTTTAAGTATGATGTAGTGTCCCTCCTCATCTCTTACTACAGTCTTTGGGATAAACTTTAATTGATCTGATATGAGGATTGCTACCTCTGCTTTCTTTTCAGGACCATTTGAATAGTAAATGGTTCTCCAATCTTTCATTTTCAGGCTGTACATGTCCTTAGGTCTAAAATGAGTCTCTTGTAGACAGCAAATAGACAGGTCTCGCTTTTTTATCTAGTCTGAAACCCTGCGTCTTTTGATGGTACCATTAAGCCCATTCATGTTCAGATTTACTGTTGAAAGAGATGAATTTAGTGTCATCATAATACCTATTCAGTCCCTGTTTTTGTGGCTTATTTCTTTGGGTTTCATCTTTCTTTTACAGGGTCCCCCTTAACATTTCTCATGGAGCTGGTTTGGTGGTCACATATTTTTTCAGTTTCTGCCTATCTTGGAAGCCCTTTATCTCTCCTTCTATTCTGAATGAGAGCCTTACTAGATAAAGTATTCTTGGCTGCATGTTCTCCTCATTTAGGACCCTGAATAGATCCTGCCAGCCCTTTCTGGCCTGCCAGGTCTCTGTGGAGAGGTCTGCTGTTAATCTAATATTTCTCCCCATATAATTAGGGGTCTCTTGTCTCTTGCTGCTTTAAGGATTTTCTCTTTATCTTGGGAAGTTGCAAGTTTCACTATTAAATGTTGAGGTGTTGAATGGTTTTTATTGATTTTAGGGGGGAATCTCTCTATCTCCTGGATCTGAATGCCTGTTTCCCTCCCCAAGTTAGGGAAGTTCTCAGCTATGATTTGTTCAAATATGCTTTCTGGCCCTCTGGCCCTTTCAGCACCCTCTGGAACCCCAATTATACGTAGATTTTCCTTCTGAGGCTGTCATTTATTTCCCTTAACCTTTTTTCATGGTCTTTTAATTGTTTTTCTCTTTTTTCCTCAGCTTCCTTCCTTTCCATCAACCTGTCTTCTATGTCACTCACTAGTTCTTCTACCTCATTAACCCTTGTCGTTAGTACCTCCAGTTTGGATTGCATCTCATTTAATTGATATTTAATTTCATCCTTTAGATCTAAATTCTGCAGTCATGAAGTCTTTTGAATCCTTTATGCTTTCCTCTAGAGCCACCAGTAGCTTTATAATTGTGCTTCTGAATTGCCTTTCTGACATCGAATTGTAATCCAAATTCTGTAATTCTGTGGGAGAGAGTACTGTTTCTGATTCTTTCTTTTGTGGTGAGTTCTTCTTTCTAGTCATTTTGCTCAGTGCAGAGTGGCTGTATGTGTGGGCTGAGTCAAGAATATCAACCACGACCTAAGTAAATTTCACCCTAGATGATTCTACTGAGGTCAGAGACCAGAAATTGAAAACAAACATCAGAATAAAATAAAAGGATCACCTAAGTGAAAAACATATTTTAAAACAAAGTAGTAAAAAGTAAAAGGCTAGGAATCCTAAAGAGGAAGAGAAAAAAAAGAAAAAAGAAGGAGAAGAAAAAAAGTAGGGGGGACTGGGAGATGGTGGTGGTGATGAAGTTGTAGTGGAGTGAGAATGTATCTACCTGAGGTATTTAGAGGGTGATCCTCTTGTTTCTGAGTATATTAATTCTGTATACTAGAAGATGCTCAGGCCTGAATTTATATAAACCAGAAATACTTGTAGAGGGCCCCAACATTGACCACCAAAACATAAATGAGATAAAAGAGAGGGGCAGAATGGAAATGAGGAATCTCACAGAATGAACCAGCACAGTATACCACTTGGTTCTGGGTGCATACTGGTTATGTTTTATAAGGTATTAACTTCTGCCATTTTAGAATAGAATGAGGCAGAGAAAACAAAAAATACAAACCAAAAAAAAAAAAAAAATCTTGCATATCTCCCAAAATTAAGTTGAGTATTCTGAAAGGAATCTAGAAGTGGAAAATATATCTAAGACCTATAATTGTAGAAGTATGAAAGTCAAAAAGGAAGAATCTTAAAAATGAAGAGGTGGTAAAATATTGTAGTTAAGGTGGGAAAAGAGAAAAAAATGGAAATTTACAGTCTGATATACAAATGAGTTGTACTGGAAAAAGGAAGAAAAAAAAGGAGGAAGAAAAAGGACAAACAACAAACAAGCAAAGAAAAAATAAGGAGGGGTACCCTCTGGTTCTATACACTGTAAATCTCTCGACTTCCCCTGGAGCTTTCCAGCGCTGCTCCGTGGAGAACTTGCTCTTCCCCGTCCTTCCAGCTGGTCTTCTGGGGCGGGGCCTGCTGTGCCGGTTCTCAGGTGTGTGCACCTGGGGAGATGCTCCGCCCCTGCTGCTGACCCCGTGAGGCCCCGTCCCCTGGCGGCCCCGCCCCTCCCAGGCGCAGGGTGACCCAGGAGGGACAACCCCCCTGGCGGCGGCCGGGTCCCCAGCCCCGGCGTCAGCTCCCGCGGTACCGACCGCAGCTCCCCGTCCGCACTGGCCTGGATGCTCCGGGGCGGGGGGCGCGGCCCCGCACAGCTCGGGGGCGCCCGGCGGCGGCGGCAGGAGCGTCCCCGCCGTCCCGGGCCCTCCCCGCCTCCCCGCCTCCCCGTCCCGGGGGGAGCGCAGGGTCCCGGCCGTGTCCCCCGCGCCCTGGGCTCCGGGGCCTGCGCTGCTGGGGTCGCTCCCGGGGCCGCGGCTCCCGAAGGCAGCAGGGCGCAGCCCCCTCCGCCCGGAGCCCCCGCCCGCCCGCCCGCCCGGCTGCTCCCCGAGGCCCCGCCGGGCGCTCCAGCCCTTTCCCGCGCTCGGCCCGCGGGGTGTGGGGCGCCCTGCCCCGGGCGCACGTCCTGCCAGTGACCCCGGGAGGCTGGAGGCCCCACGGCCCCTCCGCGGCTCCGCCCGGGCTCCCCGCTCAGCGCCTTTCCCTCGGGAAGAATCCGGGGCGGATGTGAAGTTCCCGCTGCCCCGGGCGGGGCCTCCCTGTGCCGAGGCTTTGCCACCCCCCACCGCCTTAGCCCGGCTCCTCGCGGGACCCCTCCCCCACTTGATTCTTTTTTATTTTTATTTTTTTCTGTCTTCCTACCTTGTTAGAAGCACAAATTCTTCTGTCTGTAGGGTTCCAGCTGTTCTCTCTTTAAATCTCAGGCCGAATTTGTAGGTGTTCAGGATGATTTGAAAGGTATCTAGGTGAGTTGGTGGGGCCAGGTGACTTGGGGACCCTACTCTTCCATCATCTTGCCCTGCCCACTAATTTTATTTTTACATTTCATTTAATCTTATTTCCAAAATACCATCATTTCAATATGTAACGAATTAAAAAAATGATTGAGGTATTTTACAATCTTTTTTGATATTCTAAATCTTCTAAATCTTAAAAATTTAATGTGCATTTTACATTCCAGGACATTTCAATTCAACCTAGCCAGATTTCAAATGTTTAGTAGCCACATGTGGTCTTGGCTACTGTATTGAACAACACAGGATATGCAAGTAGCATAATCACCCAAGTACCAGTCAAACCTTAAGATGTTGTCACATTAACCTTACACTAAAAGCCACACTCTGTCTATGGCCTATCAGCTTCTCCTCTCCTTTCCACCTTCACCTTCATGCTATAATCCCTTGCTCACTTTCTATTTCCTTAAGGATGAACACTCAGATCATAGAATGGTGTCATAGTCTTAAGAATGCTTGGACTGTGTAGTATATCAGTTAATATGTCTGTATTTCCTAAAAAGATCAATATAGCTGTTTAAACTTGGTATTTTACTTGAAATGAATTATATTAGTCTACTATATCTTAAGTTTATATGAGAAAGATCTTTATTCAGGAAATCTAAATGTCAGGAACAGAACAACATATAATTCTTAATATATGTACCTCCCTGAAAAAAACCCCTTAAAGACACTTATGTATATATTGCTTATATATAGAAAGAAACTGGTCTTAGTAGCCAACTTTGGAAAAGAAGTATGATGGATTGGAAAATTAAGTTTTTAAAAAATTATATATGCTTTTATAGTGTTTGAAATTTTTACCAGAATTTTCAACAAAAGTGATAAAAATTCCTTTTTCAGTCAAAATTACTACAACAGGATAAAATTACGTTTTTAACAAAGCTATCAATTAAAAAAGATAAACCTGCATCAGAGAGCAGGAAAATTCCATTGATTTTTTACTTTTTTTCTCAGTTAGAGCCCAATGTTCAGCCAGAAAGTTAGAAATTGCCGTGGCATATTATCCAAGGTTATAATCAATGTATAAACCCAGGAAGGTTCAAACATATCACGGCAGTGTAGGAGGCAGACATAGTCTGTCGAAAAGTTCCTGTGAATTTGATGGGATTTGTAGCCCTACTTTACCCACGGGCTTGGCTGTCAAGCAACCTGAGAAAATCAATAAAGACTCCTTACTTGTACCCTGAATTGCAGGGCATGTTTGATGTGTTATCAGCCACCTGGTGTGACCATATTCTGGCAGATTCTGATCATGTCATTGCACTGGTTCTAGATCAATCAAATCCTTTTTTTTTTTTTTTTTTAGGGTACATAGTTTGGTGTCATATTTATTTCCTAAAGTGACTAATTCACTGAACACTAATTAGAGGGGTTACTCTTAAAGATAATTTCTACTTATTATATTTTTAGACACTGGCAATCAACCTTATCATATTAATGACTCATAAAAGTCCTATAATAAGAAGACCTTCTTGCTGTTGATTAATCCAGCATTTACCAAGCTTATGTGGTGAAGCAACGTTAGTTTCTTTGGGACATACTTAATTGACACACTGAAAGACACTTGAAACCGTGGCATAGTTGTAAGTGGATGCCACTTATCATTTATGTGATTTTGTAACTTAATTTAACTTTCCTAAGCTTTCTTTTAAAGAAGGCAATAATGATATATGAGGACCAAATTAATTTAGTGAAATGATACATGAAGGAAAGACCTCCATAATGGGCAACACATAGAAGGAGGCATAACTCAACTGAAATTAATTATATTCTTTTCTGCTCTTCTGCCCTTACTTGTTTCTCTTTGTTATTAGGCAAACTCTTGTAGAAAAGATGAATATTGCTAAACCATAATCATTAGAAAATTAGAAGACCTTTTTTCTTATATTATAACACACATTTCCAGTAAGGCTAAGACACAAAAGGGTGCAAATGAAACAGAAGATGAGAGCGTCCTAAAAAGCATGAACCACACTTGTATATGTTGTTTTAATCAGGTTTTCAGCACAAAAACAGATTTTGGTCTACAGAATTTCCTTAAAGTAGGAATTTCTCCAATTATACTCTTTCTTCCTCCTCCCTTCCTTCTTTCCTCCCTTCTTTCCTCCCTCCCTCCCTCCCTCTCTCCCTTCCTTCCTTCCTTCCTTCCTTCCTTCCTTCCTTCCTTCCTTCCTTCCTTCCTTCCTTCCTTCTCTTCCCTCCCTCCCTCCCTCCCTCCCTCCCTTCCTTCCTTCCTTCCTTTTTCTAAAAGATTTTATTTATTTGAGAGAGAGAGTGTTTAAGTAGGAGCAGGAGGAAGGACAGAGGGAGAGGGAGAAGCAGACCCCCCACTTAGCATGGAGCCTGACTCGGGGTGTAGCACTTGATGAACAACTTGATCCCAGGACCCTGAGATCGTGACTTGAGCTTAACCGACTGAGCCACCCAGGCAACCCATTCCTTCCTTCCTTCCTTCCTTCCTTCCTTCCTTCCTTCCTTCCTTCCTTCCTTCCTTCCTTCCTCTTTCCTTCTTTCTTTCTTTTTCTTTCTTTTCTTCTTTCTTTCTTTCTTTCTTTCTTTCTTTCTTTCTTTCTTTCTTTCTTTCTTTTTCTTTCTTTCTTTCTTTCTTTCTTTTCTTTCTTTCTTTCTTTCTTCTTTCTTTCTTTCTTTCTTTCTTTCTTTCTTTCTTTCTTTCTTTCTTTCTTCTTTCTCTTTCTTTTTCTTTCTTCTTTTCTTTCTGTTTTAACTGAGAATAATCTTACAATTAGAAATTCCTAAACTAAATATAAAAGTATAAATTCTATGGAGTCTGGATTCAGTCCTCAATCTTAAACATTTTGTGGAAGGTCCACTTGTAGTATTGTGAATAGCCTAGATCCCCAACCATGTTTCCAGCATAAATTACCAAACATTGTCTTCTTCTTTTTTTTTTTTTAACACTTTATTTCTTTATTCATGAGAGACACAGAGAGAGGCAGAAACACAAGCAGAGGGAGAAGCAGGCTGCATGCAGGGAACCCGACGTAGGACCCGATCCTGGGTCATCAGGATCATACCCTGGGCTAAAGGCAGTGCTAAACCGCTGAGCTACCCGGGCTGTCCCAAATACTGTCTTTTTATTTGATACACACTCTTTTCTTTGAAGCGAAGTAATATATGTATACATGTGAATTTTGGATTTAAACATATGTTTTAAAATCACATGTAGGTTTATTTACTTAAAATCGAATACTTGGTATCAGTTGGGGTCACTGTTGCTTGAGATGAAAATAAGATCAATTTAACTCTGCATTCCATGGAAGATCCAGTGCCATCAGAAAATGTTTTTGTAAATTCCTAGCAGGCTTTGCCTTTCATGAGCACTTACAACCTCAGGTTCTGTTTCTGCTGAAGTAGTTCGGTTACACATTTTCCTGTCATCCTAAATGTGCTGTCCCCAGAACTCACTGTATCAACCCAGATGTAAAACTCAGCCCCTTTACTTGATGTTCAGAACACAGACAACAAAAAATTAAAAACAAAAATTTCATTTTAAAGACTCTATAGGTATAAAAGAATATTTAGGGAAAAGGAAAGGATTTGCATTTCAGAAATGTAAACAGTATAAAAAAGTAGGCTTTTTTTTTTTCTTAAAGTCTTGTAGCTATTTCTGCAAAATAGGGCTTCAGGGTTCCTCCATATGGCTAAACTCTGTCCTTTCATGCTTTACTCTCTTATTTTCTGTTATTTCTCCCTCAGAAGCAAAGGAGAAAAAAATCTCTATGCCCCCAGAATATCTTAGTAAACATTAAGTGGTGTAAGAACAATAAGAATTGTTCAGGACAGTCAATAAATTCCTATTGCCATTTGCCCTACTTAAAAGGATCCATGTGAAAAGTAGCTCCAAGTAGAAATCAACCACTGTGCAGCATTTGTCCCTTGAGAATTGCATTTTCATCTTGGGTTTCATATTTGAACCCACTGTCCATGGCATGTCAGTATGGAAGCTCTGTCTGTACCAAGAAGCGGTTTTAGTTTGGAAGCTATTTAACATGTTCCCCAGGACCTTCACATTGAATTTTGTATAAGTCGCATATATTTTAGGTTAGACAATCCCAAATTAAATTTTCCAACTTGATGAAATTCTATCCAAGTATTTTCGGAGGGTATAGACTTAGTTGGAAATTTAGTTATTATATTAATATTTATATTTGTACATGTGACTAATCAATAGATGTGATAAATATTATAATTTAAACCATGGTTATTTATTTTTTTTTAAGATTTTATTTATTTTTTTGTGAGAGACACAGAGAGAGAAAGAGAGAGAGAGGCAGAGACACAGGCAGAGGGAGAAGCAGGCTCCATGCAGGGAGCCCGACGTGGGACTCGATCCCAGGCCTCCAGGATCACGCCCTAGGCCAAAGGCGGCACTAAACCGCTGAGCCACCTGGGCTGCCCTGGTTATTTAATTTTATTGCATAATTTTATATTCATATTTTGTTTATACAAGCTTATTTATCTGGCATCATAAGGGAAGAGATATTTATTGCTGTCTAATAATAGATGTTCCTTTTTAATAAAAAATGACAAAATTTTATTAAAACATGGTCAGTAGAAGTATTTCTAAAATAAATGTTTCTCTCAAAATACATTGATCTTATTGTAGTCTAAGTTGAGATGAAAACAAGGGGAGATGGAGTGGGAGACATAACACTGGAGGAATTGAACAAAGGAGCATTATTCAAAATTGCAATCAGGAAGTCAATTTAGTGAGTCTTGACCAGTAATGAAATAGAATTGGAATAGAATGGAATAGAAAAATCGGAGTATATCACGTATAATATGAATAGGTACTTTTCTGAGAAGTTTTGTTTATTAGGTGTGTATATTTGTGTGTGTGACCTTGGATGCAGTGTAAAACATAGTTCTTACTGTGGGTCACAAAGGCATTTGAAAGTCACTAGTATAGAGACCAGCCTGTGCTGAGGAAGCATGTGATCACCACAATAGAATCTGATCCTTACCCTTGCAGGTAAGAAATGAAATTTTCTTTGTGCATTGATTCTCAACTGAATCCTGATTGCTTCTTGGATAAAGGTCAAGGTCAGGCTCAAGCTGGGAACGCATGAATCAGACCTTTGTTTCTCTCTGTTGGGCTCTGGCTACAAAAGGGCGTTAGAACCGGACCACCTTGGTTCAGATCCTGGCTTTTTCACTTACTAGTTATATGACCTTGGACAAGACACACAACCTTTTTAAGCCTTGGATTTCTCTCCAGGAAAGTGGAAGTAACAATAATTCTCGTTTCCAGGGGTTACTTTGAGTGATATGTAATATCATTTATTAATCATTAAACATAAAGCCTTCATGTAGTAAGCTATGTTAACTATGGTGATAATTATTTTAATTTCCATAAACATAGTTATAATAAATATGAATGTTGGTCCTTAACTCTGTGTGTGTTGGGGGGAGGGGCATATGGAGGTCTTACTTTGATAGAAAAAGTCATAAAATTATATAACTTTAAACATAATATTTACATATAAAATTAGGTATAAATTCAGTCTTTGTTCATTGAAGGTCTTCTTTGGAGTTGGTGTAGGCTATTAACAGGTCAGTGGGTAAATGGGTGGCTGATTTACATTAATCAAGCTCAAGAGTCAGAATTGCAAATATATATTTCTTAATTATTTATATTAGATATTTTTTAGTGATCAGAATTTTGTGCCCCCTAGAGACATCATTCCTCCTCCATTATTAAAGTATCTCAAATCTTAATTGAGAAATTGCTTGTTGTATGCAAGAATAACTGTGTGGGATTATTTTAGCCTAAACACTAAACCTCTAAAATAACCCTACTGATAGAACATCTCTCTGAAGAAATTTGTCTCATCTTTCAGATTGAAGATATTCTCTGAAAATGTCATATACTGATAAAGTTGGCCAATTCTGAAATGGGTTCCATGCCAGTAATTCCTACCTTTCTTGGTAGTTTTTATCTATGTATGTAATAATATCTCAAATTGAGCTTTGGTCAAGCCCGGGATAGATAAATATACAGAGGCAGCCCCTACTAGTTCTGAAGCCCAAGGTATACATTATTGATGATGCATAAGGCTATCTTTCTTTAGATTACAGAGTATAGAGTAAGCCTTAACACAGTACTTAACACAGTACTCTCCCCAGTTTATGCTAATCTATTAGAGCTGGCACTGCAGATACAAATTATTTTCCATGACATGTCAAGAGACATGTCAAGAGATCTTCTCCAAACATGTCATGATTTAATTACACTGACTTGGAATTCTAGGAATGTCTCATTGCCTTTATCCACACAGAGCATAACAAAATTTCCTTGATGATTCTGGGCCACTATCATTAATCACTGCAAAAATTATCATTCAGTCAAGTCTACACTATGACTAGTGTCTATTAGATACTTATTCCTACACTAAATGACTCTAAAATCTTACCTTTTAAATTTTTATTATTTTTTTCCTCTATGATATATTGGAGGTTTTCCCAATGCTCTAAGGCTGTTGGTTATCACTTCACGTACCATTAAGGTATAACTATTTAATTATTGACTGAATAATTAAAAGAATATCTCCTCCAGAGCTTCTTTAGGAAGCTCCTTACCAACTTTGAACTAAAAAATTAGATCTTGTTAGATTGTGTCAAGAGGAAAAGTGGGTCCAATATGGATTATCTATTGGGATTCATGACTTTAGTCTATTAAGCTTATAAACTTTATGCTGAGTTTTTCTACCTCTTTGCTGTTTACATTCTAATGGTTGGGAAGGCTGTTTAATACTAATTCAGAAATGCAAAAATGGCTTTCATTAGAAGACTCTCTACTAAAATGTTAACAGTATTATATTCTGGATTCTAGGAATGTAGGTATTTTCATTTACTTGCCTGTACCTTTTGCTTTTTTGTGTTTTCCAAATTATTTAGTTATTTCCTACATTTATTACTTTACTTGAAATTAATAACATTTATAATGACAATAAATATTTAATTAGGACTGAGTACGTAACAGGTAATGTGCTAAGTTCCTTCATGTGGGTTAACTCAGTAATTCTTTATTCTTTTTTAATTTTTAAAATCTTATTTAAATTCAATTGCCAACATATAGTATAACACCCAGTTCTCATCTCATCGTGTGCCTTCCTTAGTGCCCATCACCCAGTCACCCCATCCCCCCCACCCTCCTCCCCTTCTGCAAACCTTTATTTGTTTCCCAGAGTTAGAGTCTCTTGTGGTTTGCTTTCCTCTCTATTTTTTTTTCCAAAATCAGTTTCCCTCTTTCCTTATGGTCCCTTTCACTATTTCTTATATTCCACATATGAGTGAAACCATATGATAATTGTTTTTCTCTGATTGACTTATTTCACTCAACATAATGCCCTCCAGTTCTATCCACATCGATGTAAATAGTAGGTATTCATCCTTTTTGATGGCTGAATAACATTCCATATATATTATATTCCATATATTTATATGGAATATATATAATATATTCCATATATTTCACATCTTCTTTATCCATCATCTGTTGAAGGACATCATGGCTCCTTCTACAGTTTGGTTATTGTGAACATTGCTGCTATAAACATTGGGGTGCAGGTGTCCCATCATTTCACTACATCTGTATCTTTGGGGTAAATACCCAGTAGTGCAATTGCTGGGTTACAGGGTAGTTCTAATTTTAATTTCTTGAGGAACCTCCACACTGTTTTCTCACCAACAGTGCAAGAGGGTTCCCCTTTATCCACATCCTTATTGACATTTGTTCTTTTCTGTCTTGTTAATTTTAGCCATTCTCATTGTTAGGTGTTAGGTGGTATCTCATTGTTGTTTTGATTCATATTTCTCTGCTGGCAAGTGAGGTGGAACATTTTTTTTTTTCATGTGCATGTTGGCCATGTATAGGTCTTCTTTGGAGAAATGTTTGTTCATGTCTTCTGCCCATTTCATGACTAGATTATTTGTTTCTTGGGTATTGAGTCTGATAAGTTCTTTATGGATCTTGGATACTAGCCCTTTATCTGATAGGTCATTTGCCAATATTTTCTCCCAATCTGTAGGTTGTCTTTTAGTTGTGTTGACTGTTTCCTTTGCTATAAAGAAGGCTTTTATCTTGAAGAAGTCTGAATAGTTCATTATTGCTTTCGTTTCCCTTGCCTTCATAGATATATCTTGCAAGAAGTTGCTATAGCCAAGATCAGAAAAGTTGTTGCCAAAAGCCTTTAGGATTGATGGATTCTTGTCTCACATTTAGATCTTTCATCCATTTTGGGTTTATCTTTGTGTATGGTGTAAGAGAATGGCTTAGTTTCATTCTTCTGCATGTGGCTGTCCAATTTTCCCATCATTTATTGAAGAGACTCTTTTTCCCATTGGATATTCTTTCCAACTTTGACAAAGATGAGTAGATCATAGAGTTGAGGGCCCATTTCTGGGTTCTCTATTTGGTTCCATTGATCTTTGTATCTGTTTCTGTGCAAGTGCCATGCTGTCTTGATGACCACAGCTTTGTAATACAGCTTGAAGTCAGGCATTATGATGCCCCCAGTTTTGGTTTTCTTTTTCAAAATTTCTCTGGCTATTTCGGGTCTTTTCTGATTCCATACAAATCTTAAGATTATTTGTTCCAGCTCTGTGAAGAAAGTTCATGGTATTTTGATAGGAATTGCACTGAATGTGTAAATTGCCCTGGGTAGCATAGACATTTTTACAATATTTATTCTGCCAATCCATGAGCATGGAATATTGTTCCATCTTTTGGTGTCTTCTTCAATTTCTTTCAGAGGTCTTCTGTAGTTTCTAGGGCACAGATTCTTTATCTCTTTGGTTAGGTTTATTCCCAGGTATCAAATGGTTTTGGGTGCAAATGTAAATGGGATTGACTCCTTAATTTCTCTTTCTTCAGTCTCATTGTTAGTGTATAGAAATGTTGCTGATTTCTGGGCATTGATCTTGTATCCTGCCACACTGCCAAATTGCTGTATGAGTTCTAGCAATCTTGGGGTGGAGCCTTTTGGGTTTTCTACATACAGTATCATGTCATCTGCAAAGAGAGAGAGTTTGACTTCTTTGCCAATTTGACTGCCTTATATTTCTTTTTGTTGTCTGATTGCTGAGGCTAGGACTTCTAGTACTATGTTGAATAACAGTAAAAAGAGTGGACATCTCTGTCATGTTCCTGATCTTAGGGGAAAGGTTCTTAGTTTCTCCTCATTGAGAATGATATTTTCTGTGGGCTTTTCATAGATGGCTTTTATGATATTGAGATATACTCCCTGTATCCCTACACTTTGAAGAGTTTTAATCAGGAATGGATGCTGTATTTTGTCAAATGCTTTCTCTACATCTATTGAGAGGATAGTATGGTTCTTGTCTTTTATTAAGTGATCTATCACATTGATTATTTTATGAGTGTTGAACCTTGCATCTGGGGATAAATCCCACTTAGTCCTGGTGAATCTGGGGATAAATCCCACTTAGTCCTGGTGAATAATCCTCTTAATGTACTGTTGTATCCTATTGGTTAGCATCTTGGTGAGAATTTTGTATCCATTTTCATCAGGGATATTGGTTTATAACTCTCCTTTTTGGTGGGGTCTTTGTCTGGTTTTGGGATCAAAGTAATGCTGGCCTCATAGAATGAGTTTGAAAGTATTCTTTCCATTTCTATCCTTAGAAACAGATTTACTGGAATAGGTATTATTTTTTCTTTCACTGTTTTGTAGAATTTCCCTGAGAAATCCATCTGGCCCTGGACTTTTGTTTCTTGGAAGATTTTGATGACTGCTTCAATTTCCTTGCTGGTTATTGGTTGGTTCAGGTTTTCTGTTTCTTCCTGTTTTAGTTTTGGTAGTTTATAGGTTTCCAAGAGTGCATTCATTTCTTCTAGATTGCCTAATTTGTTGGCATATAGTTGCTCATAATATGTTTTAAAAATCATTTGTATTTTTTTGGTGTTGGTTGTGATCTCTCCTCTTTCATTTATGATCTTATTAATGTGAGTCTCTTCTCTTTTCTTTTTAATGAGTCTGGATAGAGGTTTATCTGTCTTATAAATTCTTTCAAATAACCACCTCCTGCTTTCATTGATCTGTTCTATAGTTCTTCTGGTCTCTATTTCATTCTTTTCTGCTCTAAAAATCCTTATGATTTCTCTTCCTCTGCTTTGTTTAGGCTTTATTTGCTATTCTTTCTCCAGTTCCTTCAGGTGTAAGGTTAGCTTGTGTATTTGAGATTTTTCCATTTTTTAAATATATTGAAATGTTTTTTTTCAATACAAGCCTTTGCTGCATCCCAAAGATTCTGAACAGTTGTGCTTTCATCTTTGTTACTTTGCATGAATCTTTTTGATTCCTTTCTAATTTTCTGGTTGATACATTTATTTTTAGTAGGATGCTCTTTAACCTCCAAGTATTTGAGTTCCTTCCAAATTTCTTCTTGTGAATGAGTTCTATTTTCAAAACATTGTGATCCAAAAATATGCAAGGAATAATTCCAATCTTTTGGTATCCATTGAGACCTGATTTGTAACCCAGTATGTGGTCTATTCTGGAGAGAGTTCCATGTACACTTGAGAAGAATGTGTATTCTGTTGTATTAGGATGGAATTTCTGTATATATCTTTGAAGTCCATTTGGTTCAGGGTGTCATTCAAAACCTTGTTTCTTTGCTAATATTCTGCTTAGAAGATTTGTCCTTGCCTGAGAGTGGAGCGTTGAAGTCTCCTACTATTAATGTATTATTATCTATGTGTCTCTTTACTTTGTTTTTTAATTGGTTGACATAATTGGCTGCTCTCATGTTAAGGACATAAATATTCATAATTCTTAGGCCTTCTTGTTGGATAGATCCTTTAAATATGATATTGTGTCCCTCTTCATCTCTTACTATAGTCTTTGGTTTAAAATCTAATTTATCTGATATGAAGATTGTTACCCCAGCTTTCTTTGAGGTCCATTTGCATGATAAATGATTCTCCACCCCTTCATTTTCAGTCTGAAGGTGTCCTTCATTCTAATATGAGTCTCTTGTAGACAGGATGGGTCCTACTTTTTTATCCAGTCTCATATCCTGTGTGTTTGACTGGATCATTTAGCCCATTCACATTCAGAGTAACTATTGAAAGACATAAAATTAATGTAATAGTATTACCTGTACATAGTAGTTTCTGCAGATTGTTTCTTTGGGCTTCGTCTTCACTTAGAGTCCCCCTTAATATTTCTTTCAAGGCAGGTTTGGTGGTCACATATTCTTTCCATTTCTGTGTATCCTGGAAGCTCATTATCTCTCCTTTTATTCTGAATGACAGCCTTGCTAGATAAAGTATTCTTGGCTGCATGTTTTTCTTGTTTAGTATTTTGAACATATGATGCCAGCCCTTTTCTGGTCTGCCAGGTCTCTGTGGATAGTTTGGTTATTAATCTGATATTTCTCTGCATATATGTTAGGAATCTCTTATCTCAAGCTGCTTTTAGGATTTTCTTTTTATCTGTAAAATTTGCAAGCTTCACTATTATATGTTGGGGTGTTGATCAGCTTTTGTTGATCTTGGATATGAATGTCTGTTTACTTCCACAGATTAGGGAAATTCTCAGTGATGATTTGTTCAAATATACCTTCTGGTCCCCTCTCTCTCCATATCCTCTGGAATCCCAATAATATGGATGTTATACTTTTTCAAACTACCATTTAATTCTTAGAGTCTCTCTTCATAGGCTCTTAGTTGCTTTTCTCAGCTTCCTTCTTTTCCATCAACATGTCTTCTATGTCACTGACTCTCTCTTCTACCTCATTTACCCTACCTGTTAGAGCATCCGGTTTCAACAGCATCTCAGAGTAATTTTAACTTGGGCCTGATTAGATATCATTTCTGCAGTAAGAGATTTTCTAGAGTCTTATGCTTTTTTTTTCAAGAGCCACCAGTAATTTTATAACTGTAATCTTGAATTCTATCCCCAACATCTTATTTGAATCCATATCCATTAGATTTGTGGCAGAGTATTACCTGTGGTTCTTTCTTTTGTGGTGAGTTCTTCCTTCTAGACATTTTGTCCTGTGCAGAATTGCTGTACAAGTGAGGAGAGTCAAATACACATTAGACAATTCCAAAGAGGTCAGAGACCAGAAAATAAAGAAAAAAGCCAACAAAAGTGAAAAAACGAATTTAAAAAGATGGGGAGGAAATGGGGACAGAGAATATAGTCTCACAGAGTGGACCAAGACAATGATCCAGTTGGTTCTGAGTGTGTTTTGGTCTGTATGTTAAAAGATACTAAATTCCGGGATCCCTGGGTGGCGCAGTGATTTGGTGCCTGCCTTTGGCCCAGGGCACGATCCTGGAGACCCGGGATCGAATCCCACATCGGGCTCCCGGTGCATGGAGCCTGCTTCTCCCTCTGCCTGTGTCTCTGCCTCTCTCTCTCTCTCTGTGTGTGTGACTATCATAAATAAATAAATAAAAATTAAAAAAAAAGATACTAAATTCCAAATGTATATAAAAAAGCAAAACTTATACAAAGAATAACATGTAACTGTAAAAATATGAAAGCCAAAAAGCAGAAACCTTAAAAAATGAAGGATTGATAAAATATTATAGTTAAAATGAGAAAAAAGAAAGAATATTGGAAATTTTTATCCTGAAAGATAAAAGAATCATAAGGAAAAAACTTCAAGTTCTATTCACTAGTTTTCATCAGTCCTAGAGTTTTCCAGTCCTGCTTGGTCAGTAACCTTGCTGTTCCCCTGTTCTTTTAGCAGTTCTTCTGAGGAAGGGGCCTTCTGGGCTGATTCTCAGGTGTCTGTGCCTGGGCAGAGATGCCCCACCCCTTCCTGGGTGGCTGGGCTCAATTAAGCTGTTTGCCTTGTGAGGCCTTTGTTCCCTGGAGGCTGCGCCTCTCTTGAGGGTGAAAGAGGGAAAAAATAATAAAAATGGCCAAAGCCAGATCTGCAGCCCCAGAGCCAAGAGCTCCCAGTGTGTGCCAAACTGCAGACTCCTATAGTGCCCACTGGCTCAGATCCTTCTGAGGACAGCAGTGGGGGTAAGAGGGGTGGACTGATTTGTACAATTTGAAGGGCTCCCAGGCAGTGGGAGAGCTTTCTCAGGCCTATGGGCTTACCAGCTCTGCCCCTTCTGGAGAAAGTGAAGGGTCTTCCTGCTTTTGTCTGTTGCAGGGCCCTGGCATGGAGAGTGCTCACTGGTTGGGTGCACACCTGTTCTACCTCTCCCAGATGCAAGTGGAGGGTTGCTGCATTCCAGTGCTTTGCAGGGACCCAGCATAGACAGCTGTCCCCCAATTTATCTGCAGTTTGTGGCTTATGGCCCAACAAGCTGAGCCTTCTCTGGGGCTTACTGACCTAAACCCATTTCCAGTTCCAATGCCTGGGAACTTTGAGGGCTCAAGCACCCCTGTTCTTTCTGTACCTCTGGGAATACTGAGACCTCACTGCCCCTCCTGCAATTCTGCCCTGTTGCACCACTGAGCACTTTTCAAGCTGGGAAGACTCTCTCAGGAGCAGATTCCTAAAGGTCTTGATTTTGCTCCTCAGAGCTGTATCATTTTCCTGCAGCCAGCTTTCACAGGCTCCTTCCCCCCGCCATTTATCTTCCCACATATCCCCTCCTTTTCTCCTCTCCAAACTCCTACCTTGCAAGAGGTGATCATATTTCTATCTGTAGTGTTCCAGCTGCTCTTTCTTTACATCTTAGGTTGAATTCATAGGTGTTCAGGATGGTTTTAAAGTTATCGAGCTCAGAAGGCCTGGGTGGCTCAGTGGGTGTCTGCCATCTGCCTTGGATTTAGGGCGTGATCCAGGAATTCCAGGATCAGGTACCCTCTTAGGGTTCCCTGCAGGGAGGTGGCTTCTCCCTCTGCCTATGTCTCTGTCTCTATCTCTGTGTCTCTCATGAATAAGTAAATAAAATCTTAAAAAAATAAAGTTTTCTAGCTAAATTTGGAATGCCAGATGAAACAAGGACCCATTCTTCTGCCATCTTGCCTCTCCTTCCTAACTCAGTAATTCTTCCCATAACCTACTAAGATTGGTACTATTATCTTCATGTTATTCATTAGGAGATTATGTCTTGAAGAAGTAACCTAACTTGCTAAGAGATCATATAGAATATGTGTGAAGGAACTTAGATTCAAACATGGATCTTCTTTAATATTCTCTCTCATTTCCAATCTTTAGTAGATACTTCTGAGAATATCTACCCAACCTCTAGTGACATCCTTTTGTGAGAACTGCTCCCCTCCACACAAGCACCTGCTCCTTTGTCTTCCTAAACCTACAGTTCATATTTGGCTTTCTTTCCCATGTCACATCCATGGCACAATTGATTGGATAAGACACTTGATCAAAGCCATGTAAACAAGATTCTTCTTTCCTTCTTTTCCCCTTTTCCTTCTCTTCCTTTTCCCTCTCCTCCTCCTTCTTCTTTTTAAATTGGATGTTTGGAATATTTGTCATCTTACCATATAAATGAGGTTGCAGAGAAAACCACTCTTCTGAAAAAAAAGAGAGAGTTGAATAGGGGTGAAAAGAAAAACAAACTCAGGAGACTGAGAGAAGGGGGGTTGGGGGAGAACATGGGTTGGATTCCTGACAGGCTTCCAGTGTTTGGTATAGTCCAAGTAGCTTTTGTGTTTCATTGACTCATGTGCATTGCTATAGAGTTGTAATCATTACAATAATTTCCTATTTTTGCTTAAAACATTCAAGTTGGATTCTGAATGTGTCCATAATTCACACTGGAGTTATTTTTCTAAAATAAATCATTTTTTTTTATCATTACCCTGCATTGAACCACCACCTTGATGTGTCCCAGGTTTCTTTTTGTTCTTGAGATGAAACCCTAACTCCTTAGTATGATTACCTAGCCCCTCACAACATTTCCCATTTTGCTTTCCTTTTGAATTTCCCATCGCACATCTAGGACCCTGCCCTAGCAAACCACTTGTGGCCTAATTCACCATGCTCTCACAATTTCTGCAGGTTGCTGAGCCAGCCCCTGACAACCTACTTCCTCTGGACAGGTAGTAGTGAGCTTTTAAATCACTTTGCTAATACCTGTTCAGTGGTGTGCTACAGCTAGCTTATACTACCTCCTAAAAGCTGATTTTTAAGTGTTCAGAAATTTTGCAGTTAGTTGATGCCATATTGGTTGCTTGAAATCAACCACGTGGGAATATTTACACTGTGAATACTGGTAAGCACTGCAAATCAAAAGCACACGCCTATCCCCAGAACTGGTTGTTAAACATTTACTGGCAAACCACTGCCTATGGCACTTGTTTTCCATTGTATTTTGATTATCTGTCTTTTGCTCTCAGACACTGGGAGCTTCAGTGGGGGAGACAGATGGCAGATGGACACTGGAAAAAGGAAGAAATAAGGGCCAAAAGTAGGGATTTTTATCTCTTACATTAATCTGTTCATGAAATGTGTGAAATCAAAGGATCAATGAAAAGCTACCTGCATGCATTTTTTTTTTCTGTTTGGAATAGGCCATTTAAGAGATAATTTCATGTTATTTCAAAGTTTCTTAAGAGGAGTTACATATTCTTTCCCATTGCCTATTGCAACTTTGACATCCAATGCAGTCCGTGTTAAAACTAATCTTAGCAAATAGAGAACATTTCCTCTCATGCTGACCAAAGTTAGATTAAGTCCAACTGATCTTCATCTCAAAAAAAAAAAAAAAATCCTTTATTAAAATAAAGACCAGTTTGCTCACTTTTAACCATTTCTATAATCTAACTATTCTGACTTTTCCCTAATTAGCTCATTTTCTTCAACTTTTATTAAAATTGTGGCTCCCTCCTCAATTAATATTTTAAAAATGTTAAAGCAGAAATGACTTTAAGAGTCTTACAATCAAAATATCATCTTTCATAGAGGAAAGAATAGGACTCAGAAAAATGGAAATATTTGCCACAATTACATGGCTCTATTGGTAGAGCTAATGTCAAAATCCATGCTTCCTGAATACTCAATTTATGTCATTTCTCCTCTTCTCATCTACTTTTATTTTAGGACCATAATAGTTAGAGAAATTAAGAAAATATTACTTTAAACCAGTCTTTCTTGTAAAATACTTGCTTTCTAGAGGCATCATGTCTCCTTTCTCTCTAGGCAGAACAGCTGGGGGCTTCCAGTGTCCCTGGAGTTTTCCCACACAAATAGTGGTACCTGAGTACCTATTTCTGTGTGCTGTCTGTTCTGCTGGATCATTTTGGTTTCATCCCCACATTTTGTGTAGCTCGTATGATTCTGCTCTAGCCAGCAGGGTTCTGCTCTCAACATTCTTAAAATAAGAAAAATGCAGGGATGATTTTAAGTGGGTTGTGCTGGGAGTTAGCAAAGGGATGGATGAGTTATCATGGCAGAATTAACTGCAGCTACTGAAAATGCAGCTGGATGGAGAATGTCAGGTCACAGGCAGTGCACAGTGGCTCACACATGCACACATACATAGATAGGTCCATTCTTATTACAGGGCAAGGTGGTGGTTCTTTTGGGGCAGGCAGTGTGTGTGTAGAGGACAACTGAGACATGTGAGCATGTGTCATGGAATAGAGAAATGTGGAAATGGTGAGGAGGGTAGCTGAGGCTCAATTTGTTTGTAGCATTTAAGGCAAAGTTTTGGGAAGTGAAATGACAGGGTAGCAGAGGACAGGGAGTGTAGAGAAGGCAACAAATTTGCTTGTGTATAGCTGTCTCTGTTATAAGTATACATACATATATTTTTTCCTCTCATCTATTGTGAGTCATTCTTCTGCCTACCCCCTTTTTAAAAATTCCATTATTATTTGTGAATTATTATAAAGGATGTTTATTCATTTAAACCTCACTGAGCATTTTTACATATGAGACAATTTGCTTCTATCTCAAAACCTTGTAAAAACTGAAAAGATGTCACAGACATGTCACAGGAAAAGGAGGCACTTGCTGCAATTATATTTTCTATAAGGTCACAATATATGATATTAACAATATTCAACTTTTTTAAACTATAAGAATGATAATATATTATTTGCTTTTTATTTGTCCAGGGTTAGTGGGATATAGACAACCCTTGAAGTGGTGGCTGTGTGGGGAGCCCTTAAAAATGACTTTTATTTTTATTTTTCCTTTCCCAGAATATGTAGCATAGGGCTTTGAAATCTAAAAGGTTCAAAGTGCTTCAGTTTTGTTTTGCTTATTTTTATTTTTATTTTTTTGTTTTGTTTATTTAGTTGAGAGGGATAGAGAGAGAAAGAAAGAAGGGGAGGAGAGGCAGAGGGAAAGGGAGAAGCAGATTCCCACTGAGCAGGGAGCCTGATGCAGGGCTCCATCCCAGGACCCTGGGATCATGACCTGAGTCAAAGGCAGACACAATCATTGAGCCACCTAGGCACCCATAAAAGGCTTCAGTTTTAATCCAAATGCTCTCATTTACTTTCTTTGTGATCTTGAGTTCATTTTATAGCCTCCATAAAACTGACTTATTTCACCTATAAAATAGGATGACAGTAGACACAACCGTATTTAGTTCTTTCTCACTGCATAACACATTTCCCCAGAACTTAATGGGTTAAAAGAAAACCGCAATCATTATTTCATAGTTTCTGTGGGTCAGGAATTTGGAAACAGCTTAACTGGGTGGTTCTGGTTAATGTTCCCTCATGACATTGTGGTCAAAGTGTTGGCTAGAGTTTCAGTCATCTAAAGACTAGACTGAGGCTGAAGAATCTATTCAGTTGTATGCATGATGAATTGGTCCTGGCTATTAGCAGGGTGTCTCAGCTCTCTACTGTGTAGACTTCTCTGTAGGGCTACATAAGAGCCCTCACAACATGGCAGCCAGTACCCTCCAAAGTGAGTAATCCAATAAACGGCAAGGTAGAATCTGTACTGTATTTTATGACAATTTCAGAAGCCCCACATCATTCTTTTCACCACATGCTACTGGTTATATAGGTCAGGTCTATTCAATGTGGGTGGTGAGTATATAAGAGTGTGAATATCAGAAGTCAAGGATCAATGACACCATCTTGGTTGGTCACACCAACCCTACTGGGTTATTGTTAGGAATAACTGATGCACATAAGTATTTAGCCTGGCATGTATCACGCACAATTCAAGTTATGATTAACTTATAATTAATATTGTTAATTTATTTTTAAAAAATATTTTATTCAAATTCAACTTGCCAACATATAGTATAACACCCAGTTCTCATCTCATCACGTACCCTCCTTAATGCCGTGAGTAATATTCCATTGTATACATAGACCACATCTTCTTTATCCATTCATCTTTCGATGGACACCGAGGCTCCTTCCACAGTTTGGCTATTGTGAACATTGCTGCTAGAAACATTGGGGTGCAGGTGTCCCGGCATTTCACTGCATCTGTATCTTTGGGGTAATTATAGTGTAATTGCTGGGTCATAGGGTAGCTCTATTTTTAACTCTTTGAGGAACCTCCACACAGTTTTCTGGAGTGGCTGTACGAGTTCACATTCCCACCAACAGTACAAGAGGGTTCCCCTTTCTCCACATCCTCTCCAACATTTGTTGTTTCCTGTCTTGTTAATTCTACCATTCTCACCAGTGAAATTGGTATCTCATTGTGGTTTTGATTTGTATTTCCCTGATGGCAAGTGATGCGGAGCATTTTCTCATGTACTTGTTGGCCACGTACGTGTATGTCTTCTTTGGAGAAATACGTATTCGTGTGTTCTGCCCATTTCATGACTGGATTGTTTGTTCCTTGGGTGTTGAGTTTGATAAGTTCTTTATAGATCTTGGATACGAATATTAATTTATTAAAATAAATTTAAACATTAATTCATAATTTATGTTTAAAGTTTAAAAATGCTCAAAAAGAACACCAAAGAAATTTTGAATAAATATAAACACTCATTTCTAACTTGTCTTTAAACCTCTCATCTAGAATAGTACATAAAACACAAAACAGGTTGTGGGGTTTGTTAAAATATTAGAATCCTGCAGCTCCATAGGTAACTATGTGGCTATCTGAAAAAAAAAAAGTTTTATTAATTACAAACGTTCTTTTTTTACAGTATAATCTCATATTTAGTTTACATGGTCCTTTTGAGATTATAAATAAATAAAGAAGAAATTAGGAGCAAGTTCTTTTCAATATAATACATGCTCTTCAGTGGTCTATAAATTCATAAATTCCTCCCGCTCTTCTGCATACAACTAATGTTTTATTTAAAAGGTATCTTTAAAAAATAAAAATAAAAAAAATAAATAAAAGGTATCTTTTTATTGTAAGTGACAGAAGCCAACTCAGTCTACTTCAAGATGAAAGGGAATGTTTAAGCTCTCAAACAACTGACAAGTCATGGGTGGAGCAGTGTGTGACATAGTCAGACGCAGACTATCTCATCTTGTCTTGCTTCCCACTGTGTAGTGAGTAACATGGTCACCAGTATACCCAAACTCCCACATTTATGGCATAGCAGTAGAATAGAAAGAAGATCTTTCCCTCTCAGCACCTATCAATCCCAAGTCACATGCTCACTCCTGAGCCAATCACTGTAGTTGACCAGCCTGATTGATGTGTATACTTTGAGATGACGGTATTGACGGTAGTAGTCAGTGGTAGCAGGTAGAGTTAGAGTCAAGGAACACCATGAATTTCAGTCCCACCTGCTCACCAGAGAAGCCAGAAGAAATCTGGTTGGAAAGTGTGTAAAGAAAAGGAAAATTATAGCTACTCTAGCCATCTATGAATAAGTAGAATTTATGATAGAAGCACTCTGTAAAATGAATTAAAAATAAATGTTTAGAATAGCTTTGTTTCCTATTATATATAATATTTTATTTTAGACTTTATAAAGGAAGAAAGCACAGAGTATGTACATCCTGTAGTTAGAAGATGTAAATGTTTGTCACTTGTGAGGGAAAAAAAAATCTTTCCTGCTTATTGTGAGAAAGGTAGGCCACACAAAAATTAGGTTTTTAATAACCTATGACACTAAATATAAAATATAGTAGTATAGAAAGCTGCACAAATACCTTGTGAGGATTCTATAGACCAATAGTTTTAAACTAGGTTAAGAGGAATTTATTGCTGAGAGATGGTAATGATACAGAGAGGAAGAATCTTCAAGTTCCAGTCTCTCAATTTTGTTTTTGTCTTATCTGGAGGAATCTTGCATGAGTTTTTATTTGGAAGGAGGGCTCCATTACTAGAAAAATAGTTTGGAAATCTAATGTCATGTAAAAGATTATAAAGTTTTAGGGTCTGTATACCCTCACACATTCAGTTATTCAACAAACGTTTGTTTATTTGTCTACAAATAAACCAAAAAGCATTTCTTTTCCCTCTTGGAGTTAAGAATTGAGGGTGTATCTGTTGCTATCTTAGGGTTATAAGCTCATACCAGTAACTATGGCTCAAGTCCATTAACATTTGAAAGATATTTAGCAGGTTTCTATTATGTGCAAGATAGTAGGTAGAGCAGGTGGGTGCTGGGAATGCAAAAATGAATAGCAATCTCTGCTCTCAGAAAGTCACAAATCAATACTTTGCTTCTCGGTCTCAAGGATGGTAGACTTTTGACCTCCTCTTATGCTCCCACTTTCAGTGAAGGAGGAAATATGTAGTGAATATTGTCTTCCATATTTCTCATCCCCCCAACTCCCCCTCCCCAACAACAACAACAGCAACAAAATTCCCTCTGTTTTAAGAAACCTCTATGAAGAAAAATGACTGCTATACAATAGCTCTTGGGTGGCTAAATCACAACTCCTGGACTATTTGTAGATCCCAAGAGGACTATTCAGTATCAAGCTCATTCCTAACAGTAGAACAATATTTCAAATGCAAAGCCTTCTTAGAGGGGAAAGCTCCATGTTTTTATTTATGACATCTGTACTTTAATGCAGAATTCTTAGAGCAGAGTTTCTTAAAGTGTGGTCCAGAGATCACCTATATTAGAGTCACATAGAAAACCTGTTAAAAATGCAGATTCCTGGGCTTCACCCCACACCTTCATAATGAGAATCTGCAAACTCCAGGAATCAGCAATTTAAATGAGAACACTAGGTGAGTCTTAAGCATGCTAATGTTTCAGAAACAATACTTCAGAAACTTAAGTTGTATGAGATCTCAAATGGGTAACCAGTCTTACTCTGGAATGTATTCATTCATTGTGTTATGAGTAGGCAACATTAGGCAACATTGAACTCCATTAAAAAATAGCAACTACAAACCACTAATCTACCATTAATCAGAATTTGTCCTGGTAGCTCTTAAAAGAGGTCTCTCCACACATCAATTTTCTGTTCTAACCCAAATCAAATTACTACTAGTTTGATAACAGAGAACCCTGTTCTTCCCTGTCACAAGGATCTAGGGAAAGAATAGCCCTCCCACTGGACACCCAGAAACCCCAACCCCAAATGACTCCCAAGGCATTCAAAAGAAGTCTCCAGAGGGTATGTGCTTTTCAAGCCTGCTATGGTTTTTTGCTCTCAACTTCCCAAACCCAGGAGTTTGGTTTGGTCCTGCTTTGCTACTTCTAGTTCCAACAAGCTACCTGCCAGTGAGGAATACTTTCTTCATCTAGCCCTGTGTTGTCTTCTGCATCCAAAATTGTAAATGGATTTGACTTTTAACTTCTGTGTCTTGCCAGAGAATGGAGTGATGTGTTTCTCATTTGGTCGTATCTTCCTGTGCACAGAAATTGGTCAGAAGTCACATTAGTGGGGTTTAGGAGGTTGGAGAGGGAGCTAATGACATTTAAATTGATCTTTTTTTTTCTTTTTCCACAGATTGCTTCAATTTCATATCAACTTTATAGAGCTCAACATCCTCTCTAATAGGCCGAGATTTTTTTTTCCTTAGGAGGTTTTAAAAGATGCTTTCATTGAGTTAACAATGCCATCAAGGAATAGCTTTCTGTCTTCCTGTTGTGCCATCAAGAATTTGTTGGCTTGTCCTCACACTGGTTCACTCCATGGTCACAGGACAGCTGCAGCAGTGCAAGGCATCAAATACAGACCCAACAATCAAAAGAAGAGAGTCCATCCCTTTCTATATGTCTGTATTAATACTGAGGAGATGTCTCTCACAAGATTCTCAGCAAGTTGACCTTTAATCTCTTGAACAAAAGTGAATCACATGCTCACTCATAAACCAATCACCATCAAGGAGTACAGGTTAATCTTGTGAGGTTTTTGTTTGTTTGTTGCTACAATATTCAATATTTCCTCCCTAAGGGCTAGACGTATGGATACAGTTAGAGTCTTATTAACAGAGAAGAAAGAGGTGGGTTTGGGGTAGTGTGGTCCAGCTATTCCTACTACTAAAAGACTTTTGGTCCTTCATGATGAAAATCTCTGGGAGACTAATGTAGTTATTCATATCCTAATCTCTGGCATGTTTACAACTCCTAGATTCTCATTTGGAACCATAGAATAGCCAGAAACACACCTGATTTTGGCTTACAGCAATGAGGAGGTTTGGGTTTAATTTAATTTATTTATTTTAATTTTTCACTAGTTATCCACAATGTACAGTGTCTGATTTTTCAATTTATTTCCAACTAGACCTTGCCTTTTCATTTTTTCAGTAAAAAAAAAAAAAAAGCCCTAAAAGACAAGAAACAAAAACAAAACTAAGAATTTTCAACAGCTTTGTAGGTCAATATAAGTAACATGAAGGTTTAATAATAAAACAATTGAGATTTAAACAAAACATTCATATCTGATATTTTCTAGGGTTTGTCAGTCATTTCAGTCCTGCTGAGTAGAACTCTCTAAATCTCTCACTTTTCACAAACAGCCAACAACTTTAATGGTGCAAGTAACATGAGTCACAGATCACAGCCTCATTTCAAATGAAAAATGCCATAGTACACCCTCTGCCTCAGTCCTGCATCAAATGCCTGTATTAAAAAATTAAATAAATAAATAAATAAATAAATAAATAAATAAATAATAAATGGAATGAAATGAATAAGAAGAAAAAGATCTCGAAAACTCTCAAATGAACAACTGCAAGCAACCATTAAAGCTAATTAGAACCAAGTGTCAGAAACAGAACTTTGAAGATTTCATTGATGTTTCTCTAAAACCCACTTTCCCCCGAAGCTTCCATGTGCTTCTTTATTTGGTTTTATTTCTAGGACTTTCGCTCACAGCAGCAGATGTGGGAGCAAAAATGAAATCAGAAAGACTTTGGAATTCTTGAGTAAATTGCTCTCCACTGCATTAGTGAAGGAGAACAGATTGTAGCTAGGATAAGAGCAGTGTAAATAATTTTAAGTGTGCAATAGCACATAGCATCGATTTAAATGACCTGGTAACTCGACACTATCCCAGGCAATTATTCCCTAAGCAGGATTTATGTCATGTGTTGTCAAAAAGCAGTCCAAACCTTGGACTCAGATATATGTTTAGATATATGTTTGGAAGTTGCTCTTCTCAATTGGAAAAGACCTTTGGATTGCTTTGTCATAAAAAGCAGAAAGGTCATTTTCTCTATCTTTTCCTATAAATTTAATAACCCTTTGTGCTATGAAGGAATAATTCTCTTTTTCCCAGTCATTTAAATATTTAGATACACATGCAGATTTATTTGAAAAGTATCTGAAGCAATGATAGCATTTCTCATTACAAATATATGAATGAAATTACAAGAAGCCTTACATTTTTATTTTAATATCTTCTATATATATCTAAAACCATTTCTGGGCTTTTAGTGAAACTGCAGAAGAAATTAAAATATTTTAGGTTTCCCTCTCTCACATTTCTTTCTGGGGAAGCAGCAAGGCTTGGATTCACATAAAGAACTGCATGTTAATGTCATAGCCTCAGATTGTCTGGGCAAATGCCAACGAGCACATCAGAGTTAGTAATGAACCTTCCAGTGACAACTCAGTCAGCCTTTTGACTTCACATTTTATGGCTCCCTACTCTGCCTGACGCTATATTTCAGGACTATAGTTGGCATGCTGAGTACAATGGTTCGCACATTCTAATCTCAGGTGCTCAGATGCATTGGTGGATTTTTCTTTTCAGTTCACAGCCAATACACCTCATGACTCTTGGGTTTAAACTTGGCTGTAATTTTGGTAACAGAGCTGCCAGTCAAGAGCTGATCTAACCTGTGCATTTGCTGTTCTTCTCTCTCACTTATAACTTGCCAAAGCAGAACCAGATCTATGGGACATTCTCAGGTGGAATTCTGAGCTAATGTATATCATCTATACATGTACTATATTGATCATAATATAAGAAAAAAATGCTGCATTCTAAAATCTTGCCTTTAGCTTCTCCAACTTTTTTGTTGCTACTGTTGCTTGGCACCTTTGCCTTGATTTTTTCTAAAAAGAAAATATCGTAAGCCTCCTCCTAACCCTCTTCTATCTGATTTTGCTAATTGTGATATGATAAATTTATTTCTCTTTCCCATTCTTACTCCTTTACAGGAAATAGATACATTAAAATCAGGATAGCAAAAAGAGGAATTTGGTAATGTAGATCAAATGAAGAAAGAAACAGAAACTCTAGCTATGCAAAGGTTTGGCAGCATAGAACTATTCTGTTGTTTTACCAATTTTCCACTTGCAGCATCCTAAGTACTATCCTCCCCCACCATACACATACCCACCCACAAATAATTGTTAACTTGTGTCAGATACATGATAAGAAGAAGACCTCCAAAAGAGAAAGGCAGAGGAGTAAAAAAGCCATCAGTCATAGAGAGAAGGGTTTGCTTTCCTAGTGACTCCAAGGGTAGAAGTGACAGGCAACCCTGATATGTAAGAAGCTTCTATTCTCAACAATTATGAGATCGAGAAGATGGAAGTTGTGTCTCAAAGTAAAGGACAATTTTTACATACTCTGTGTTCTCTGTAAGCACTTTACTTAAGAGTAAGGGTATTTCAAAATGAAAATGAATGGTGCCCTTTCTTATTCATTAGTAAAGAATAGTGTTAGTATTATTTTAAGTTTACTTCAAACTTCTTTATGTTGAATGGAAGCCAAAAAAGGCTGGCTTTCATGAACATTATGAAAGAGGTCTGTCTGTCTGTTTCCCCGCCTTAAACACACAGAACAATTTCAGCATTAAAGCTATTTCATTATCTTGGTCAATCCATTCAATAGGTGAAGGTCAGGTAATTTATGATTTGACTACCTACAGGATGCATTGGAATAGATAACCTGAATCAAATTGTTCATTTGATTATAATACATTGCTTGGGAAGTACCTGCAAATTAGGAGCTCAAAGAGAATGATTTCAGGATGTCCTTGCCTATGTGGCTACATTTATAAAGCTCTCTGGAAATAAGAAGGCTGACTCTAAGGCTCCAGACCTCACCAGCATTTTGGTTTGCTTAAATGGTCACACTCCTATCATTTCTATCCATGGTATTAGATGTACTAATTTATATTCCACAACCATAAATTCTGAGAAATGAGATATTTAATCAGAAGGAAATTTTAGAGCAAGTTCTTAAAAGTTACTGTAGAGATGCTATTTGGTTAACTCAGTGCTTCCTATGCTACTGTTTTTTGACACAGTTGACTTTCTATACATAACGAAGCAAGATGATAAAGCAAAAAATAAAGTAAGGGATCATGGGATTTTAAGGCTAGTGGTATTCTTATAGATCATCTGATTGTAGCCCATATTTTACAGAAAAGAAACAGGCCCAGAACCTGCCTGCTTTCATTCACTGACAATTATTCATTTTGCTCTTACTGAATACAGGACACTGTTTAGTTACTAGGAATAAAGTTGTAAACTTCACATCCTAAGTTTATGTCCTTATGACGCTAACATTTGACTGAGGAACAAACAAGTGTGGGTATGTATTTGAGCAGAATATCAGGTAGTGATGGGTGTTAGGAAGAGAAAGAGTACAGAAAAGAGATAGAGTAATAGGAGCAAAAGTAGGAGCTCTTCTGGATTTGATAGAGAGTGCTCTGAGAGAGTTTGAGCAAGTATCTGATTGATGTGAAGGACAAGCTATGTGACTATTTGAGGGAGTTCCAGGCAAAGGGAAAAGTGAGTACAGACTCTGAGATGAGGAGATATTATGTGTATGTTTGAGTGACAACAAGGTCTCTGTTTGGAACTCTGTAAGCAAGATGAAAATTATGAAATAAAATCATACAACTATCCAGGGCTCAATCATATAAAATATTAAAGGCCAAGAAAAGAAGCTTAAAATCTATTCTAAGTGTGATAGGAAAAGATAGGTGATTGGTGGGTTTTAAGAAATAATATGATATGATCCAATTTACATTTGAATGGGTCATTCTGGCTGCTGTGTGGGGTGAAAGTATAGGAGGTATACTATAAGACAAGAGGGAGAATCAGGAGAGGATTATAATAAGCCAGGTAACAGCTGTGGTGACGTGAAGCAGGGTGATGTAGCAGGTAATGGGGGTCAGATTTAGGAATATTCTAAAGATAGAACTAACAGGATTTGCTGTGGAGTTGGGTTTATTAAAAGGAAAACCATGGCCTATTAAAAATTTTAGGAGTTATCTGAGTAAAAATTTATTTGAATCAGGTAGTGCTAAACCAGAAGTGGTTAGGAGCACTCCTGGACAGAAGCCAGGAGAAAGATTTATATAGGAGAAAGTGTGGGAACAAAGAGGAAAGTATTGATTGGATATAGCTTAAAGCATATTTGGCTCCTTGTGATTGGTGGTCCTTCATGTTTTGGTTTCATAACCTTGAGACATTTATAAGCGGAGATTTTCATTTGTTTATGTAGGCTACCATGACAGAGTAACGTCCGTCTAATGACCTCTTTGCTTAATTAACTTAATAGATGTGTAAAATAAGAGAAAAGGAAGAGTCAGAGATAATTTCCAAGTTTTTGATATGACCACCAAGAGGATGGTGATGCCACTTCTTAAGAAAGGGACAAAGAGAGGGGATCCCTGGCTGGCGCAGCGGTTTATCGCCTGCCTTTGGCCCAGGGCGCGATCCTGGAGACCCGGGATCGAATCCCACGTCGGGCTCCCGGTGCATGGAGCCTGCTTCTCCCTCTGCCTGTGTCTCTGCCTCTCTCTCTCTCTCTCTGTGACTATCATAAATAAATAAAAAAAAAAATTTAAAAAAAAAAAAAAAAAGAAAGGGACAAAGAGAGAAAGTAGATTTGGGAAGTAAAAGGAAAAATCAAGAGGTTTTTGACTTTTATTTGGCAGTGTTAAGTTCAAGGCATCTATTAGTCATCCAAACAGCAATGTCAAAGGCAATCAAATATATGAATCTGGGGCTTAGGAAGATTTTGAGTCCAGAGGTGTAAATTTGAGAATCATTCCCATTGACTTATTTAAGATCACTGAGACTTGAAGTCTAACCTTGTACCTCCTGGTTGGTCAGAAAGAAAATGGTAGAAGAATAGGAGGAAGACCCAAAGCTTGTCTTGTCCCACAAACATAAATGGATAACTATCAAATCATCCTAAATAACCCAGAAGCCAATCTGAAGAATGACAGAACAAACCCCACAACTAAAGGATGAGAAGAGGCCACATCAAAGAAAGTAGGAAATGCAGATACAGTGGTTTAGGGGAGGGAGATCACAGAGGGGAGGGAGCTGTGATTGTGCAGAAAGGGGAAAGAGAGAGGACCACACAGGAGAATGCACAAGAAGAACAGTTCCCCAAAGCCATTGGCTTGGAAAATGAGAGGGGATGAATTTCATAAGTTCTTGCAACCATTGGGGCTTAAAGCTTGGAGTTTTAAAGATCAGCAGGCATGGCTGGGATAAAGCCCTAAGGGCACTGCCCTGCTCCTGGGAGCAGACAGTGTGGAAAGAGCAATTTGAAGAATGCCTGGAGCACACAGAGGGGAGATTATTGCTCTTCTCAGAGTGCTTCCCTGAGATGCATTCACAGAGATGCCTTTCCAGGAACAAAGGAATTGGCTGGCACCGTTTCCCCTCCTTTACCCCTCAGCATAATCACAGAGCCACCTGCACAATGCAGCACAGTGCTGACACTGGCTGCCTAACTTGCTTACACCAAGTCCCACACCCCTGTGCTCTATTGAGGCTACTCTTCTCAGTCAAGCTGGCCTCAGGCCCAGCATGGCAAGCCCCTCCCCCAGAAGACCAGCACAAACGCCTGCCAACACCATGTCTCCTGACCAAGAGGCCTCAGTTCTCATGGAAGTAGTATCAGGTTGCATTTTACAAACAGACCAGAGCACACTTAGCTAAAACTCACCACATTCAGGCCAAGAACTAAACACTGCCCAGAGCAGACAAGATCTTCTGCAGATGACTGGCCTGAAGGATAGAGAAGCCAAAACATAAGCAGAACACATGAAGGACATACCAGAGACACTCCCTGAAGTGCCAGGCCCTGAACACTGCTACACGACCTCTTCTTCATAAAGTTATTACTTTCAGGAGCAGGAAACACAACTCGCTTTCCTAACACAGAGAGCAAGACCCATCTATATGGTGCCTACAGAAAATATAAAAATTGTAAATATTTATGCACAGAAAAGAAGGGAAAAACTTAAACAAAATGCCATTATGGAGGAATTTATCCCAAATGAAAAATAAAATAAGGCCACGGCCAGAGATCTAAGTGAAACAGATGTAAGTAACATGCTTGATGGGAATTTAAAGCAACAACCATAAGGATAGTCATCAAGCTTGAGAGAAGAATAGAAAACATCAGGGAGACTTTTACCACAAAGATAAAAGAGTTAAAAAAGAATCATAGATGATGAATGCAATAAACAAGATCGGAAACATGCTTGATACAGTGAACAACAGGCTGGAAGAAGCAGAGGAATGATTAGTAACCAAGAAGACAAAGTAAAGTAAAATAATGAAACTGAGCAAATATCTGAGAAAAAAGAATTGTGCAGCATGAGACTTAGGGAACTCAGTGACTCCATCAAATGTGATGACATTTGTATCATAGGAGTCCCAGAGGAAGAAGAGACAAAGGGGGCAGAACATTTATTGAGGAGATAATAGCTGAAAACTTCCTTAATCTGGGGAAGGAATCATATATCTAAATCCAGGAGGCCAGGAGAATTCCCACCGTATCTTAAGAAGCAGGCAACACTAAGACATATTGTACTCAAATTTACAAAATGTAGTGATCAAGAAAAAATCTTAAGCAGTAAGCCAAAGAAGTCCTCAACTTACAAGGGAAGACCCATAAGGCTAGCTAGAGATGTCTCAATAGAAATTTTGCAAGCTAGAAGAAAGTGGCATTATAATATTAAATTTTCTGAATGGGAAAAATCTGCAGCCAAGAATACTCTATCCATCAAGGCTATCATTCAGAATAGAAAGAGAGATACAGAGTTTCCCAGGCAAAAAAAAAAGAAAGAAAAAAAGAAAGAAAGAAAGAAAGAAAGAAAGAAAGAAAGAAAGAAAGAAAGAAAGAAAGAAAGAAAGAAAGAAAGAAAAGAAAGAAAGAAAGAAAGAAACTTGGAGGCAGGGCAAGACGGCAGAGGAGTAGGGTCCCCAAGTCACCTGGCCCCACCAACTTACCTAGATACCTTTCAAATCATCCTTAAAACCTATAAATTCGACCTTGGCTTTAAAGAGAGAACAGCTGGAGCGCTACAGAGGGAAGGGTTTTCGCCTCTAGCAAGGTAGGGAGGTGTGGACACAATGGAATAAGAAAGAATCCAGTGGGGGAGGCCCCGGGAGCCGGCCGAGGCCGGGGTGAAAGCCTCGGCACAGGGAGGCCCCGCCCGGGGCAGCGGGAACTTCACATCCGCCCCGGATTCTTCCCGAGGGAAAGGCGCTGAGCGGGGAGCCCGGGCGGAGCCGCGGAGGGGCCGTGGGGCCTCCAGCCTCCCGGGGTCACTGGCAGGACGTGCGCCCGGGGCAGGGCGCCCCACACCCCGCGGGCCGAGCGCGGGAAAGGGCTGGAGCGCCCGGCGGGGCCTCGGGGAGCAGCCGGGCGGGCGGGCGGGCGGGGGCTCCGGGCGGAGGGGGCTGCGCCCTGCTGCCTTCGGGAGCCGCGGCCCCGGGAGCGACCCCAGCAGCGCAGGCCCCGGAGCCCAGGGCGCGGGGGACACGGCCGGGACCCTGCGCTCCCCCCGGGACGGGGAGGCGGGGAGGCGGGGAGGGCCCGGGACGGCGGGGACGCTCCTGCCGCCGCCGCCGGGCGCCCCCGAGCTGTGCGGGGCCGCGCCCCCCGCCCCGGAGCATCCAGGCCAGTGCGGACGGGGAGCTGCGGTCGGTACCGCGGGAGCTGACGCCGGGGCTGGGGACCCGGCCGCCGCCAGCGGGGTTGTCCCTCCTGGGTCACCCTGCGCCTGGGAGGGGCGGGGCCGCCAGGGGACGGGGGCCTCACGGGGTCAGCAGCAGGGGCGGAGCATCTCCCCAGGTGCACACACCTGAGAACCGGCACAGCAGGCCCCGCCCCAGAAGACCAGCTGGAAGGACGGGGAAGGGCAAGTTCTCCACCCAGCAGCGCTGTGAAGCTCCAGGGGAAGTGCAGGGATTTACAGTGTATAGAACCAGAGGGTACCCCTCCTTTTTTTTGCCTTTTTCCAGTACAACTTGTTTTTAGGAACTGTGCACTGAGCAAAATGACTAGAAAAAAGAACTCACCACAAAGAAAGAATCGGAAACAGTACTCTCTGCCACAGAGTCATAGAATTTGGATTACATTTCAATGTCAGAAAACCAATTCAGAACTACAATTATAAAGCTATTGGTGGTTCTGGAAAAAAAGCATAAAAGATTCAAGAGACTTCATGACTGCAGAATTTAGATCTAATCAGGCCGAAATTAAAAATCAATTAAATGAGATGCAATCCAAACTGGAGGTACTAATGACGAGGGTTAATGAGGTAGAACAAGTGAGTGACATAGAAGACAAGTTGATGGCAAGGAAGGAAGCTGAGAAAAAAAGAAAAACAAAAGACCATGAGGAAAGGTTAAGGGAAATAAATGGCCTCAGAAGGGAAAATCTACATTTCGTTGGGGTTCCAAAGGGCACGGAAAGGGACAGAGGACCAGAAAACATATTTGAACAAATCATAGCTGAGAACTCCCTAACTTGGGGAGGGAAACAGGCATTCAGATCCAGGAGATAGAGAGGTCCCCCACTAAAATCAATAAAACCTTTTCAACACCTCAACATTTAATAGTGAAAGTTGCAAATTCCCAAGATAAAGAGAAAATCCTTAAAGCAGCAAGAGATAACAGATCCCTAACTTATAAGGGGAGAAATATTAGATTAACAGCAGACCTCTCCACAGAGACCTGGCAGGCCAGAAAGGGCTGGCAGTATATATTCAGGGTTCCAAATGAGAAGAACATGCAGCCAATAATACTTGGTACAGCAAGGCTCTCATTCAGAATAGAAGGAGAGAAAAAGAGCTTCCAAGAGAGGCAGAAACTGAAAGAATATGTGACCACCAAACCAGCTCCACAAAATATTAAGGGAGACTCTGTAAAAGAAAGAGGAGCCCAAAGAAATAAGCCACAAAAACAGGGACTGAATAGGTATTATGATGACACTAAATTCATATCTTTCAATAGTAACTCTGAATGAGAATGGGTTTAATGATCCCATCAAAAGACGCAGCTTTTCAGACTGGATAAAACAGCATCTATTTTCTGTCTAAAAGAGACTCATTTTAGATCTAAGGACACCTCCTGCCTGAAAATGAAAGGTTGGAGAACCATTTACTATTTAAATGGTCCTCAAAAGAAATCAGGGGTAGCAATCCTTATATCAGATCAATTAAAGTTTGTTCCAAAGACTAGCAAGAGATGAAGAGGGATGCTGTATCATACTTAAAGGATCTATCCAGCAATCGGACCTAACAAACATGAGTATTTATGCCCCTAATGTGGGAGCTGCCAAGTATATCAACTATTAATAACCAAAGTAAAGACATACTTAGATAATAATACACTTATACTGGGAGACTTCAACATGGCGCTTTCTGCAAATGACAGATCTTCTAAGCACAACATCTCCAAAGATAAAAGAACTTTAAATTATACACTGGACCAGATGGATTTCACAGATATTTACAGAACTTTACATCCAACTGCAACTGAATACACATTCTTCTCAGGTGCACATGGAACTTTCTCCAGAGTAGACCACATATTGGGTCACAAGTCAGGTCTCTACTGATACCAAAAGATTGGGATTGTCCCTGCATATTTTCAGACCATAATGCTTTGAAACTTGATTCAATCACAAGAACAAATTTGGAAGAAACTCAAACAGGTGGAGATAAAAGAGGATACTGCTAAAAGATGAAAGGGTCAACCAGGAAATTAGAGAATTAATGAGTTTCATGGAAACTAATGAGAATGAAGATAACACCGTTCAAAATCTTTGGGATACAGCAAAAGCAATCCTGAGGGGGAAATACATTGCAATAAAAGCATCCCTCAAAAAATTGGAAAAAAAACTCAAATATACAAGCTAACCTTGCACCTATAGGAACTGGAGAATGAACAACAAATAAAACCTACACCAAGCAGAAGAAGAGACTTAATAGAGATCCGAGCAGAACTCAATGAAGTAGAGACCAGAAGAACCAACCAATACCAAGGAAATACAAATGATTTTAAAAACATATTATGAGGGATCCCTGGGTGGCTCAGTGGTACCTTCCACCGAGGGCATGATCCTGGAGTCCTGAGATCGAGTCCCACATTGGACTACCTGCAAAGAGCCTGCTTCTCCCTCTTCATGTGTCTCTGCTTCTCTCTCTGTATCTCTCATGAATAAATAAATAATATCTTTTTTAAAAACCTATTATGAGCAGCTATATGCCAAAAACAGGCAATTGAGGAGAAATGGACACATTGCTGGAAAACCACAAACTACCAAAAATGGAACAAGAAGAAATAGAAAACCTGAACAGGCCAATAACCAGGGAGGAAATTGTGAAGCAGTCATCAAAAACCTCCCAAGACACAAAAGCCCAGGGCCAGATGGCTTCCCAGGGGAATTCTATCAAACCTTTAAAGAAGAAACAACACCTATTCTACTAAAGCTGTTCCAAAAGATAGAAAGGGATGGAATACTTCCAAACTCGTTCTATGAGGCCAGCATCACCTTAATTCCAAAACCAGACAAAGACCCCACCAAAAGGAAGATTATAGACCAATATCCCTGATGAACTCAGTGCAAAATTTCTCAACAAGATATCTGCCAATAGGATCCAACAATAAATTAAGAAGATAATTCACCATGACCAAGTGGGATTTATCCCGGGGATGCAAGGCTGGTTCAACACTTGTAAAGCAATCAACGTGATAGATCATATCAACAAGAGAAGAAACAAGAACCTTATGATCCTCTTAATAGATGCAGAGAAAGCATTTGACAAAATACAGCATCCATTCCTGATCAAAACTCTTCAGAGTATAGAGATTGAGGGAACATTCCTCAGCATCTTAAAAGCCATCTACTAAAAGCCCACAGCAACTATCATTCTCAATGGGGAAACACAGGGATTTCCACTCTCACCACTGCTATTCAACATAGTACTAGAAGTCCTAGCCTCAGCAATCAGGCAACAAAAAGAAATAAAATTCATTCAAATTGGCAAAGAAGAAGTCAAACACTCCCTCTTTGAAGATGACATGATACTGTACCTAGAAAACCCAAAAGACGCCACTCCAAGATTGCTAGAGCTCATACAGCAATTCGGCAGTGGGGCAGGATACAAAATCAATGACCAGAAATCAGTGGCATTTCTATACACTAACAATGAGACAGAAGAAAGAGAAATTAAGGAGTCAATCCCATTTACAATTGCACTCAAAAGTATAAGATACCTAGGAATAAACCTAACCAAAGAGTAAAGGATCTTTGCCCTCAAAATCCCAGAACACTTCTGAAAGAAATTGAGGAAGACACAAGAGATGAAAAACTATTCCATGCTCATGGATTGGAAGAATTAATATTGTGAAAATGTCAATGTTACCCAGGGCAATTTACATGTTCAATGCAATTCCTGTCAACATACCATAGACTTTCTTCAGAGAGTTGGAACAAATCATCTTAAGATTTGTGGGTAATCGGAAAACCCCGATTAGCTAGGGGAATATTAAAAAAGAAACCATAGCCAGGGGCATCACAATGCCGGATTTCAAGTTGTACTACAAAGATGAGATCATCAAGACAGTTTGGTACAGGCACAAAAACAGACACCTAGATCAATGGAACAGAATAGAGAATCTAGAAATGGGTCCTCAATTCTATGGCCCACTAATATTCAACAAAGCAGGAAAGACTATCCACTGGAAAAAGGACAGTCTCTTCAATAAATGGTGCTGGGAAAATTGGACAGCCACATGCAGAAGAATGAAACTAGACCATTCTCTTACACCATACCCAAAGATAAACTCAAAATGGATGAAAGATCTAAATGTGAGACACGAATCCATCAAAATCCTGGAGCAGAACACAGGCAACACCCTTTTTGAACTTGACCACAGCAACTTCTTGCAGGATACATCCGTGAAGGCAAGAGAAACAAAAGCAAAAATGAACTATTGGGACTTCATCAAGATAAGAAGCTTTTGCACAGCAAAAGAAACAGTAAGCAAAACTAAAAGACAATCTACAGAATGGGAGAAGATATGACCTATCAGATAAAGGGCTAGTATCCAAGATCTATAAAGAACTTATTAAACTCAACGGCACAGAAACAAACGGTCCAATCATGAAATGGGCAAAAGACATAAACAGAAATCTCACAGAGGATGACATAGACATGGCCAACAAGCACATGAGAAAATGCTCCGCATCCCTTGCCATCAGGGAAATACAAATCAAAACCACAATGAGATACCACCTCACACCAGTGAGAATGGTGAAAATTAACAAGATAGGAAACAACAAGTGTTGGAGAGGATGTGGAGAAAGGGGACCCTCTTGCACTGTTGGTGGGAATGTGAACTGGTACAGCCAGTTCTGGAAAACTGTGTGGTGGTTCCTGAAAGAGTTAAAAATAGACCTGCCCTACGACCCAGCAATTGCACTGCTGGGGATTTACCCCAAGGATACAGATGCAGTGAAATGCCAAGACACCTGCACCCCAATGTTTATAGCAGCAATGTCCACAGTGGCCAAACTGTCCATTGAAAGATGAATGGATAAAGAAGATGTGGTCTATGTATACAATGGAATATTACTCAGCCATTAGAAACAACGAATACCCACCATTTGCTTCAACGTGGATGGAACAGGAGGGTATTATGCTGAGTGAAATAAGTCAATCAGAGAAGGACAAACATTATATGGTCTCATTCATTTGCGGTATTTAAAAATAGTGAAAGGGAATAAAGGGGGAAGGAGAGAAAATGAATGGGAAATATCGGTGAGTGTGACAGAACATGAGAGACACCTAACTCTAGGAGACAAACAAGGGGTGGTAGAAAGGGAGTTGGGCGGGAGGTTGGGGTGCCTGGGTGACGGGCACTGAGGGGGGCACTTGATGGGATGAGCACTGGTGTTATGTTATATGTTGGCAAATGAACTCCAATAAAAAATACAAAAAATAAACAAATAAAATAAAATAAAAATAAAATTAATTTCACCTACCCATTTTTAGTTGTTTAATGTGGCTACTAGGAATCCTTAAAATTTTATATTTTCATTGAATAAAACAGAAACAAGAAGATCTAATTAAGTGCTCACTGGAAGTGTTGTCTATGTGGTTTCTTGTAGCTCTGAAACCTCATTTGAATTTTCTTTTTTTTGAAGTAGGCTCCACACCCACCATGGAGCCCAGAGTGGGGCTTGAACTCATGACCCTGAGATCAAGACCTGAGCTGAGATCAAAGAGTCAAATGCTTAACTGACTGAGCCACCTGAATTATTTTGTAGAATGGATATTAAGAATGGATCAACTTTTTTAAGTCTTTGGTTTGAAAGATAATATGGTTCTTAGAAAGAAATTCTGTGTGCAAGTATCTGAGGGTTACTATATAGTCTAAGAAGCACTGTAGTATATTGGAAAAATGACCATAGTCAATGTTAGGGAGTCTGAATTCAAACACTGTCCATGGACATGGCATTTAACCTCAATTTTCTCATCTCTTTACCAAGAATTATATCATCTGGCCTTTATTTGTAAGCATCAAATAAAGAAGCAGATAAACATTTAATGAATTATTAAGCACAGTTTAATAATTGATTACACAAATACATTAAAACAAAGAACTGAAAACATTATTGGAAGTTTATCCTTAGAAGCTCTTTAAGAAACCATGTAGTCTAACACAACTTCACTTCCTTCACAAACATCTTCATTTTACAGATGAGAAAATTGAGTCTGGGTTTAACTCAGAGAGGTTTAAACCAACAGTAATGTGTTGGTACATAGTAAATTTAAGATTAGAATCCAGAGCTGATTTACTCATTTTTTCAGTGAGTACCTAAATGGGCTCTGGCCCATTCATTCACTTATTCCGTAAATACTAAGTATCTTTTATGGACCAGGACTATGAAAGATTCTAATGATAACAATAGCTAACATTCATTGATTTTATACAAACATATAATTTATCTCATCTCATCTAACAGCCCTCGAGATAGGTGAGTTATTACAGGCTACTTACAAATTGAGAAACCTAGGCTCTATGACGTTAAGAAATCTAAAGGGGGGGATCCCTGGGTGACTCAGTGGTTTAGTTGCCTTCCTTCGGTCCAGGGTGTGATCCTGGGATCGAGTTCTGCATCAGGCTTCTTGAGTGGAGCCTGCTTCTCCCTCTGCCTGTGTCTCTGCCTCTCTCTCTCTCTCTCTCTCTCTGTGTCTCTCATGAATAAATAAATAAAATCTTAAAAAAAAAAAAAGAAACCCGACAAAGGTCACACAGTGAGTGAGTGACAGAGCATAGATTTGACCCCTGTTGTCTTCCACTCAAAAGTCCATTCTATTGACTCTTGTGCTTTTTGCTCAAAGGGATGAAAAAGCTTTCAGGGAAGGTAGTCAGATAGACAATAAACCAAAGCATATTGTAGTTCACTCTATAACAAAAATGTGTACAAGATTCTCAAGGGGCCCAGAGAAAGCTTGAACTGTCTTTCTGTCTCCTACAGTCTTTCCCAACCCAGTAAATGACACCATCACACAACCATTCTATTAAACCATTTCATAAATTCCTAAATTATGCTTAATCACCCTTCATACTACCCAGGTTTATTCTACCTCTAGTGTGTGTCCTCATTATTCTGCTTCTTTTTACCTACGCTGTCATCACTTCCCACCGCTGCAACATTATTCCACACCAGGAATATTAGAACACCTAGTTATTTGGCTGTGAATCCTTTGGTACTCTCCCTACACAAGACTTTTTCCATCAAGTAACCAAAGCAATCTTTTGAAATTGTAAATATGTTTATGCCATTCACCTGAGTCAAATCTTTAAATGTTTTCATATTAACCTTACAATAAAAACTATATTTTATACATGGCCTACCAACCCCTACTTTCCTGCCCAACTTCCCATTCATGCCACCTTCCCTTCCTCTAACCACATTACTTTCCTTTTAGTTCCCAGACTAAGCCAAGCTTTTTCCCTCCCAGAGATTTTGTGCATGTGTTCAATGGAGGTGTCCTGCTCTTGTCATTTAACATGGATGGCTCCTCCTCATCTTGTAAACTCAACTTAAATGGCTGCTGGTGCCGCTAAGCAGGTTGTCACCATCTTCTATCTTCGTAGCACTTTCATTTAACTGAAAATAAATATTTCTTTACTCAGTTACATGTTTACTGGATTCACTAGGCTGCAAGCCCCAGGAAGGTCAGGTATCATGGTATTCTACTTGCCTTATGAATACCCAATACTTAACATTCTGCCTGGCATATAGTAGATGATTAACAAATGTTTGTAGAATAAATGAGTTATAATTAATTCTTATTGGAAGAATGGTGAAATTCTACTAAAAAAGCAAATCAATCATTCTTACTTCTTTTTTATTGTTTGAGTAGTTACATTTCTTTTGCTTTCATGCTCCTGCTAGAAAAATTATAGGTAGCTCATCATGCAGTTTCCCAGAATTGGAAAAGTCAATGTGCAATGCCTGTAATGCTCACAGTTTGGGTGATTTGCCTCCAATGTAGTCCTGTAGCCATGCATTATGGATGGCTCTCTTAAGTAAAAACTGCTAGAGAAATGAATCAGCAAGAGCTAGAAGTTGCTGCATCCATCCAGACACAGCTGTTTTCCTGGCTTTATTCAATTCTTACTTCCTGGCCACCTAATTCAACCAATGATTTTCTAGAGAGAATAGCACAGTGGTTGGTATGTAATAAGATACGCAATTCTCTCCCAAAAGCAAATAATCTGAGTGCCTGAGCTGGATTTTTGCTTCACTGAAGTTTCTTCCTAATTTGGGTGTTATAAACAAGCCACACAGTGAAAATCTAGCACAGTAAAAATTGAGAGCTGTTGATTTTTACTGTCTAAAAATACCTTTTAAAAATCTATTACCTATTTCATCACTATAAGAGGGCAAGACATTAATTAAAGAATTAAAGGGAATATAATGGAAGTTAACATTTATTGAGTATCTGTTGGGGACAGGAAACTTGCTGAATATTTTACATTTCTATTTTTATCTTCATAAAGAAACCCTGTCAAGTAAATATGAACATTTTATCCTCACCTTATGTTGACAAAGCAGAAAGCTTAATTAATTTATCCAAAGTTACACCACTAGTCAAAGGCAGACCTAGGATTTGAAATTGTGTCTATCTTTGTTTGAATCCCATTTTCCCTGAAAAGGAGAAAGTAAAATTCAAGCTTATCTGGGGATTTCTGGTTAGCCAAACCAGTTCAAGTTTTGGTCCAGGAGAAATTGAAATTAGGGCCCGAAATGGTATTTCTGAACCATCTGAGAAGCAGCTGTGAAACATCCATGTCTCTTTATATCTGAGAATGAAAATAAATCAGGTAAATTTTAACATGGAAGCTAGTTTGAAAGAAATATGACTTTTTTTGCCATTATTTACTCAAGACTTCCTTTCCCTTTGGGTTTTGAAAAGCACTGATTTGGTAGGAAGCAGTATTTGACAGATGACTAGTTCAAAAAGAAGAGAGACACAGATGGGAACAACCAGTACTGAGCAGGATACAGGGAGACAGTGTACAGAATTCATGCTTGGGACACATTTCACAAACTATTCAAAAGACTGACCCATGGATTCATTGTATACTAAAAACATGCCTCAGTTCCAATGATATCCAACTGCTGCCCAGTAAGACACCCTTCAACAAACCACATGTTTCTTATGGCTGAGCAGATATGGGGTATCTGATAAGTGAAAGAGAGATGAGAAGATCCTTCCCCCACAAGAAAATAGTGTTAACCATGACTGCTAAAGAAATTAGGTATTTAAAGAAGAGGATGGATGCTCAGGACACCTGGGTGGATCAGCAGTTGAGCATCTGCCTTCAGCTCAGGGCATGATCCGGGATTGAGGACCAAGTCCTACATCAGGCTCCCTTTGGGGAGCCTGCTTTTCCCTCTGCCTATGTTTCTGCCTCTGTGTGTGTGTGTGTGTGTGTGTGTGTGTGTGTGTGTGTCTCATGAATAAATAAATAAATAAATCTTTTAGAAAAAGAGGGTGAATGCTCAATTCAGATCACTCATGCCCTGTACATGGGATCCTACTCTGGTTATGTAATTTCTCTGAGCCCCAGTTTCCTCTCTCATCTATAAAATGGAAATGATGGGCATTTTCTACCTTAGTGGTGAAGATCAAATGGGATAGTGAAGAGAAAGTACCTAGCACAGAGGATATAGCAGCTCATTCTCCACTCCCTTCTTCCTATATTCCTTGCAGTGTTTCTCAATGCTACTGCTTGATCGCATAACTCTTTTTGTTATACCTTTCCTATCAATATCTTTCCAGAGATTTTTTCTGAAAACCCACTTTCAGAAAGGATAAAATATTATAAGGAAGGATGTCAGTGCCCACAATTCTAGAGTTTGATCCTAAGAGATTGAGACAGATTTCACTCCGCAGGAACCTGCATAGTGGCCTTGATGACACACCCTTTTTTTTTTTTTTGGCCCTTCCTCTTTCCCTCTCTTACTTTCTTCAGGCCCTTCTTCCTGATTTCAGGGATCACCTGCTAAGTCCTTAAGTTCTAAATTTTAGGCAAAACCAAACTAAGACAATTTGCAACATCCTAACTAATACATGGTGTAATCCAAACCTGCCATTATGACAAGTGCCTTCCAAGGATTCGATATATTTATTATCAATTTGTTTACTGTAATATAGCAAAATGATTTCAATATACATATCAGTTTCCCTGTCTATAATTTTGAGATAACAATAATTTCTACCTCACAGGGTTTTTTGAAGATTTAAGGAGACATTGCATATTAATATGCCATATAAAAAACAATTTAAAATGTTACCAATTACTGATACTATCACCATTTTTGTTGTGAGATTAAGAGTAATGTGGCATATGAACTGCTATGAACCTTGCTGACTGCAATACTCTTTGGCCTTTCAGTCAGCCTTTAGCCCATACCTCCCCCACCCCACTCACAAATCCCATTCCATATATAGTCTGTTACAGAACAAAATATATAAAAACACAATATGTGTGCTATATCACATTACTTGGTTTAATTTCACTTTCTTTCATTCTTTTACCCAGTCTATTATTTGCATTTATTTTTACAGAAAAAGATAAAGTAGAGGGCTGAGCAATCTTTGTGAGTACTGAACATCAAGAGGTTTAACAGAAAAAGAATTAAGTGTTGAGAAGGGATTTAAAAGAAAATCAGGTACTGAGTGGGTAAAAGATCAAGAAGAGAGAGTTCATCTCAGCTTAATGGATGGCAGTGAAAGAAGGAACAAAAGTAAGACCTAGATAAGAAGATTAAAGAATAGCCAATATTGGATAAAGGGAAGGAAATTAAATCAGAAATACAGGAAATCAGAGAAGATTTGTAGGAAACTTAGAATGTCAAAGAGGCTGAAATTGAGCCCATGAAGCCGTTTCCTGGAAAAAAGTAAGAAGCAGTCATGATAGTTTAGGATACTAGAGCTCAAAGGGATTTTTCAAATTATCTAGCCCAACCATTCATTCACGAGCAAGGAAACTGAGGTTCAGTTTACAATAGCACATTGCTTTCCCAAGGCTACATCACAATTAAGCTGCCAACTTGGGCTGGACCCCAGGATTTCTTACTTTTATCTTAGTGACTGGGTTCTACTCAATTATTTCTGATAAAAGACTTTAATGAAAAAGAGTGATTTGATCTAACTGACAAATGAGGCATATGATTAGCAAATTAGATCATCTGAGCATTTAAAAGAATAATCATTAATAAATCTTGTTATAAAAAAAGGTTTACTTGAAGCACTTGGAGTTCTTTATAATCATACAAAAATTGGAAACAATCTAATTATCTAATCATGGTAGTATGGTTAAATAATAATATTGCAACTTTAAGACAGTCCTTTAAAAATAAGATTCCTAAGGAATTTCAGTGACCTCAAAAACTTTCTATGATATTGAGATGAAAAAAAATGCAAAGTATAGCAGTATAGCAGCAATATGATCTCAATTATATGCAAAATATGAATAGAGAAAAGCCAAAAAGGAGCATAGCAGAATATGCTAATAGTGGCCATTATTCTCTGTGTTTTGGTCATGGATACATTTTATTGTTATATTTAGAGTTTTGTATACAATTTCCACTAAACAAATATCCATTACTTTACTGATTAAAACAAAACATTTAACTTTTTTTGGTTTGTTTGAAAAGTTTGGTTGGAAATTGCAATATATCTGATATTACAGTTTGAGAGCATATTCTCTTCCTACCTTCAGAATCAAGATGGGAATTTAATATTCTTTTATTCTTTCTAAAGACTGCAGACTCACCTCCTTAATAAAGTGGCGATTTACTCTGTGCAGTAACTTTGGATATTCTTTTTTTTTTAATTTTTATTTATTTATGATAGTCACAGAGAGAGAAAGAGAGAGAGGCAGAGACATAGGCAGAGGGAGAAGCAGGCTCCATGCACCGGGAGCCTGATGTAGGATTCGATCTCGGGTCTCCAGGATAGCGTCCTGGGCCAAAGGCAGGCGCCAAACCACTGCACCACCCAGGGATCCCAACTTTGGATATTCTAACCACCAAAGCACAGTTATCAATCTGCGTCATTTAGTCGCACCTTCATTTATTCAACCAGTATTTACTAAGTACAAATTACACATTGTTCTTTGACCAAAAATGTCTTTACCCTCCAGAGCTGTCCTTACCTGAGTGGAGAAGGCAGAAAATGAACAATAGGACAAATTACTTTCAAAATGTATGGTAGCATAGAGATGAACAGAGTGGCTTGAGAATGCTATGGGCAAGGGTGGTTACAATCATTGGTAGTGTGATTAGCCGAGGCCCCTGTGGTGGATGCTCCCAGCCCCCTCTGGGACCTGAGGTCTCATTTCCCCAGCTGTGGGGATGTTCTACCGAGGGCTCACACCTCAGTCACTCTAGGAACTGTCCTTGGCTGAAGGGAGCTGCCTCACCCACATTACGCCCCCTTTCCAGGGGGATGCATCCTGCCTCCAAAGCCTGACTGGCTGGGGTGTAGAGGCCCAGATCAGTTGCCTTCATATAGGACAATTCTGAAGGACCATAATGCCTTTAGAACCTCCTGAGAGATTGGCTGTGGCCTCTGTCAAGAGTGTGTCACAGCTCAGCTTTTCCCTCTGTCCAATCTGGTTTCTGTCACCCTTTCACAGGTATTATTCACAAAGGCATTCCCCGATCAGCATTCTGTATATGCATCCATATGTCAGAATCTGCTGCCCAAGGAACATGACTATAACAGCCTCTCCTCAGAGAGAATATATGACTTGAAATCTGAAAAATGAGAAGAATCCAGCTATGTACAAGGCCAGGGAGAGAAGAAAGGCAAAAATCCTTGAAGCAGAGGGAGACCTTTCAAATTTCAAGGTAAAGAAAGGAAGCCAATATAGCTTTCTTGCCCAAATTTATATAGCCAGAGAGTAGTGGAATTGGGATTCAAACCTAGGTGTGTCTTGCACTGAAGTCTGTCTTTTTGACACATTATGAGCTTCCCCCAGATAATATGGGTCTTTGTAGTGTGAAATACAAGTATTCTATTTTATTCATGAAGCATTAGCTCTGCCAATATATTCAATGGGTTGTAAGTTCTTGAATTGGCTCCTCAGACACCTCTGTGACTTTATTCTTAAAGTACCATTACTTTAAGCATCTTAGTAGTTTAATTTTTTTTATTAGTAGTTTAATTATATCCAATTAAATGTTCTTTCATTTTATCTGCATGTATCCATAAGAAGCATTTGAAAATCATGAACATACCATTCACTCTACCTGCACATTTTTAATACATTTATATGTAGATAATAAATATATTAGGCCCTTGCTTTAGTCATGCTATTAATTCAAAAATTAACCTGAGTTTTATTTTCTCAGCCTCGAAAATGTATTTCATAAATATTTTCACGGTGCAACTGCAATAACTAAGCATTTGTTTTAAGCGCTCATCAAAGGTCAGTTATCTAGTTTAGCAATATGGTATGGTGAAGCTCACTGTATTCTGAGCTCTAAGAGTTCTGTGTGCCTTCAGAGGCCTAGTACACTCCACCTGAATTTAGTTCATCCATTCACTCATTTATCAAACATTTCATCTATTGCACAGTACTAATTTGACACGTTCTATATGCCTGGCACTGTACTGATCACTTGGAATATACCATGAAATTCTCTCATCTTGAGGAATTAAAATTGAATAGGGGGTGGTGCAGGAGGATTTATCATAAAGCCACACCAGTAAATGCAGCATTACAAAGTGAGTGCTTAGAAAGGATAGGAGATAGTTCTATGAATTCTCATCACAAGACAACTTAATTCCCGACCAGAAATGAAGAAAGTAAAGGGAAACAGAATGCCACTCTACTTTGGCATGTTGATTGTTTTGAATTAAAGTTATTTAAAAAACAGTCAGTGCAAGAGAATCACCCTGGCCCTCCTCTGTCCCCTTGAAAACATGAAATAAATCTCCTATGTGAAAAGTATCCTCTCTGTATCCGTTAGGGTGAAAGGCATCCTTATCATCAGAGGTAAGGAATTCAGGGCCAAGAAAGCTATATAAACAAACCTGTTACTACTTCACTAATTTATTACCTCAAGCCCAAATCCTTTGTCTTGTCAGTTCTTCACAAATTTATTGGGGTTTGGGGGGGTTTTTTGGCGTTGTTGTTTTTTTTTTCTTGTCTAAAAGGTATAAATGCTGCCTGCTTTGTGACCAAAGTCTCTTTGAGTTTCTTATCTCTTAGGGATTCCCATACATACAAAATTAAATCTGTTTATCCCTGATAAGTTGTCTCTGTCAGTTTACTTATAAGACCAGCCTAAGAACCTGAAGGGAAGAAAAAGATAGGAAATTTCCTATCTTTTTTTTTTTATATATGTTTCCCATATAGGAAACAAGAGGAAATGAAGTTTGTATGGGTTGGAGGGAGGTGGGATCAAAGAAGATTTCTCATGAAAGTAAAATGTGAGCTGAGATTTTAGCTGATGGAGACCAAAATGGGAAAAGTCTCTTTGTCAGGAGGACCCAGGTCATAATCAAGGATTTGAAAAAAGCCAATATACTTGAGCTTTGAAACAATAAGCAAAGAGGGAAATGAACGTGAGAAGCAGACAGGAATAAGAAGACAGGGAATTTATAATCCATGTTGAGGGCTTTAATTTTAATTTTCTATAACAGCAATGTTAAGCCAAATTTCTCAAGTGGTAAAACTCATATTAGATACTGCATTTTAAAGGCAAGTAGATCCCTTCCTTACCCACAGGGCTCATAGTTAACTGGGGGGATAATGGATGTTTAAATAATAATCATGGCACAGAACTGTAAGAACCATAATGGAGACAAGTAATGGGTGTAGTGGGAATGCTGTGGAGGCCACCTAACTCATATGGAAGATCAGGGCAGGCTTGACGAAAGTACTGCCTGACAAGTGTACACATCTAAAATTGTCCAGATCCCAATTCCAATTCATGGTGGCAGGGGGAGGGTGGGGTGGGAAGGTTCCCCACACAGTAAGCAATTCTTGGGATAGCACCTGGTTGTCCTACAATTTAACTCAATGTTGACTCTATCTGTCCAGAGATAGCATCAGATCCATGGTTCAAAGCTCAGTCCCACAAGACTGCAGTGTCCCCCTCATTTCAGACACTAATCCTAAGCCTAGGTTGTAACTTGTGTTTCTGATGGACCTCCTGCAAATTAGAAGTTCTAATCCCCCTCTGGGACACAGGATGCCAATTGCAAGTCCAGGCTGTTACTTGTACTTCTGACCAACCGGTTATAAATCAGAGGTTTCCACTTCCTTCCTCTTGGGTTCAATTAATTTGCTAGAATTGTTCACAAAGCTCAGAGAAACATTTTACTTATTAGGTAATGAACTTATTGTAAAAGAATACAATTCAGGAATAATCAGATGGAAGAGATGCATAGGGAAAGATGTTGAGAAGGTTGCAAGGAGCTTCTGTGACCTTTCCAGACATGCCACTTTCCCAAAGTGCCACATGTTCGCCAACCCAAACAACTCTCAAATTCATTCCTTTTGAATTTTTGAGGAGGCTTCATTACATAGTCATGATTAATTAAATCATTGGATATTGGTGTTGAACTCCATCTTCAGGCATCTCTAGAGGTCAGGGGGTACAGAAAGTTCCAATTCCCTAATCACATGTTGGCTTCACCACAGCCAGCTCCCATTCTCAGGTGCTTTCCAAGAGTTACCTCACTAACAAAAGACACTTTTATCACAGTCTCAATATTTAGGAAATTCCAAGAGTTTGGGGAACTCTGTGGCAGAAACAGAAACAGATATAAAGATAATATATATTTCTTATTATAGATCACAGTATAACAACACTTTACATATAATTGTCCATCCCAATAGGTCCACCCAAATACTCTTGGTCAAAGTGTGGGCTCTGGCTTCAGAACTCATGGTTTTCTATTGCCTACATGATATGTCTCTATGGAACTAAAATACCAAAGATAATAATGTTCCTTTGTAAAGCCTGGTACCACCAGGAGACCTCTCCCAAGAGGCAAGTTTTGTTTAGCCTCTACAATGTGTAGAGCAGGAACTGGGCTCAGAATTGGGAAAGAGTGAAAAATTCTAAACCATGATTATGTACTTCGCTTTCACACAGTTTTCCAAAATGGTAAGAAATTCTGGCTGAGCTGGAGCTGAGAATCTAAACATGTCCCAAATGAGAGATGGAGATTCCTCTGCCCATATATGTGTTTGGCAAAAAGGAAAATAAGTTGTTTTGAAGAGCATTGAAGAGACATGGTAACAATGGAAGGGACATATGGTATCTGTTCTTCCTAGAGGACTGGCATTTATTTGAAAATTTGCTTATTTTGTTTCAGTTGGAAGATAGGGCAGAGGACTAGAGCTAGAGCTAAAGTTTCTTGAAAAATGTGTAAGAATCCTGCTTCAGGCCTGAAGTAAGCTAGTGTAAAATTGAGCTGGAGAAAAGGGAATCTCTCCCTACCACCTACACTCCACTTCAGGTTTCAGTATAGCCATGGCAACCTGAGGGCTCAGGAAGGTGATAGCAGGAGGGAATGCAGCACTCATGACAGAAGGGCCATGATTCCCTGCAAGGCCTAGCAGGCAGTTTGATGAAGTCTGACACAGGCATGAGTGGATTTGCCCCTGCACATTTGTAAGCTGACTCTCTCTCCTTAGTTCTCTTGGAAATAACCAGTAAAGTCTTCTCTGGGGGTTCTCAGTGAAGATCCTACAATTATTCAGGTGGGAAATATCAGTAAAATCCAAATTTGGGCATTAATGTTGGTGTGTCATCATATGTACTCAGAAAGTAATGATGTCTAAGACACTCAATTTATTGTAGATTGGTTTGTACAGAGCAAAACTCTGAGGAGAGGAGAAAAGGGAGAGCCAAAGTATGATTGGCTGACCTGCTAGATAATGTTAGATGGGTTATTTTACTTTGGACTTGCATTCTCAAATATTAAATGGAATGGAAGATGGAAGTAATCTTTAACACAGTAGGCAAAAGGCTCAGAGCAAAGTGTGGGGTGCAACTTCACTAAAAGATATATCTGAGAATGTTGGATTTATCAGAATCCGGAAGCCCATCTAACTCCTTAACTTCCTTCCAGTAAAACAGGAAATCTCCTTATTGCTAAGGCCCCATTTACTTGGCTTTGTCTCTGTGGGATTCTTTCAACTCTCACCTCTTCCAATTCTGATCCTCATCTTGTTAGCAGTTTGGAGCTACACCCCTAACAGTGGTGCACTAAAAAGAAATATTTAAATACTGATTTCAACAGGTCAGGATTCTATTCTAAACACTTCACTGACCTCTATGACATTTTTGATGCTTTTATAACTTCAAAGTTATGGATTTGCAAGGTGTAATGAGGCTGTTTCAGATATCAGAGAGGAAAACCCAATAGATCTTGGTGACTGAAGAGGTAGAATCAAAGAGGTAATTAATTGAGAAAATGGTGCTGCTATTTACAGATGGATGTTGAAAGGGAGAGCTGGTTTAGAAGTAAACAAAATGGTGTCACTTTTGAACCTACTGAGTCTAAGATGCCAACAAGATAGAGATTTGGGTTTCCCAGAAATGGGCCATTAAAGGAAGTCAAAAGTTTACTGGAAAAGCAAAAGAGAAAAATATTATTCATTGAGAACTTATTATATGGCATTCCTTTTTTAAAAAAAAAATATTTATTCGTTCATGAGAGACCTGCCTGGAGCCTGCTTCTCCCTCTGCCTATATCTCTGCCTCTCTCTCTCTGTGTGTGTGTGTGTCTCTCATGAATGAATAAATAAAATCTTTAAAAAAATGATACGGTGACATAGGTATTCTCATTGCCTTTTTATAGATAGGAAATGAAAATGCAGGGAAATTCAGCAAAATGCCTAAAGTCACACAGATCAAAAGACCTGGATTTGAACATACATTGCCTTGACATCAAGTTGTGTGCCTTTCCCACAACACTCTGTCTGCCTTGTCAGGGCAAAAACAGCTAAAACAAGGACCGCATATCTTGATGTCTGCACATGAGATGTTTAATTTGTGTTTTAAGCGTCTAGTCTTATAGTCCCCATTCTCTATAAAAATACTATTTATATTTTATTTTAATACAGAGCTGAGAATCAGCATTGCAGTTCTTGAAACATAAAAAGTTTGAGCACTCCTCAGGTGGGAAATATCAGGTGGGATCTTGGTTTTCAAGGGGGATTTGGAAATTAAAGCCTAAGCATCCAGTTTGACGCTGGCTTGCTCTTATCTGCTCTTTAGAGCTTCTTTATACCTAGCAGACAGCCAAGTTACCAAGACAAAAGACCAAGAAATAAGCTAAAAACATAGTTGGGGAGATTGTCTGGTAGTCCCAACAGCTAGAAAGACCACCCTAGTATAGGTACAACACTTGCTTTGGTCTCCTCTTGTCTGAGGGTGTAAGCATAAGGAATGACTTTTGGGTTTATGCTTCCCACCAAGACCAAGTCTTGAATCCAGGGATAATATTCTGCCTTATGAAAAACTTTGTAGTTTTCCATCCCCACTGTATTAGCACTTTTCTCATTGCCTGTGATTTCTCAAAGATGACCAGCAGTGGTTCCACAATCACATCAGGCTATTCCTTTGGTCCTTTGAGAAGTAATTAACCTGAGTTTGACAAATGAACTAACTTCAAGAAACTAGACAATATGTTGTGATTGGTTTCTATTTCTCTCTAAAAAGAAAAACCTCTGTTTTATGCTTTACAATTGAACAGGCCTGACAGCTTTCCATTTCTTATTAATTTGATACTATCTACACTCAGGTAGCTGTCGTGTCCCTTCCTCCTTTTCTTTTATATTTAGGTTATTGAGCCACATTGAGTTAATTTTTGTAAATGAGGTAAAGGGTCCAAATTCATTCTTTTGCATGTGCTTATCCAGTTGCCCCAGTACCAATTTGAAGAGACTATTTTCTCCCTATTGAATGGTCTTGGCAAAATAAATTGGCCATAGATATTTTATTGATTTATTAGTTCTTAATTCTATTTTATTGGTGTATATATCTATCTTTATGCCAGTATCACATTCTTGTAGCTTTGCAGTAAATTTTAAAATTGAAAAGCCTGAATTCTACAACTTGGTTTTTCTTTCTCAGTATTATTTTAGCTATTCAGGGCTACTTGCAATTCCATGTGAATTTGAGGATTGGCTTTTCCATATTTTTTCAATATTTATTCATTTATTTTAGAGAAAGAGAGGGTTGACAAGCAAGGGGAGTGGCAAGGAGAGAGAATCTCAAGCAGAGTTCATGCTGAGTGCAGTCTGACACAAGGCTTGATCTCATAACCCTCTGGCCTTGACCTTAGATGAAACCAAGAGTTAGAGGCCCAACCACTGAGCAACTGGACACCCCTGCATTTCCATTTCTGGGGGAAAAAAAGGCCATTGGAATCTTGATACATATTACATTGAACCTGTGAATTATTTGGGGGAGTGTTGTCAACTTAACAATTCTCTATCTTCTAATCCATGAGCTTGGGATGTCTAACAATTTAGTTGGGTCTTCTTTAATCCCTTTCATCTGATGTTTTATGGTTTTCATTGTGCACATTTTATATATCCTTGGTTAAATTTATTCCTAAGTATTTTATTGTTTGGGTGCTACTGTAAATGGAATTATTTTCCTAATTTCCTTTTGAATTGTTCATTGCTGGTGTGCAGAAACATGACTAATTTTTGTGACTAATTTTTGTATGTTTATTTTCTACTCTACAACTTTGCTTAATGTATTTACTATTTCTGGTAGTTTGTGTGTGTGTGTGTGTGTGTGTGTGTGTGTGTGTTTGTATTCTTTGGAATTTTCATATATAGAATCATGTCATTTGAAAATAGTTTTACTTCCTCCTATTTTGTTTTATCTTTTGTTTCTTTTTCCTGCTAAATTGCTTTTGCTAGGATTTCCAGTACGATGTTGAATAACAGTGGTGAAAGTTGTTATACTTGTCTTGTTCCTGATCTTAAAGGAAAAACTTTCAGTCTTTCACCATTTAATATGACATTAACAATGGGTTTTCATAAATGCCTTTTACAAGGTTAGAGAAATATATTTTATTCTCAGTTTATTAAATGCTTTTATCATAAAAAAGCATTGAATTTTTTTTCAAATATTTTCTCCAAGTTTTTTGAGATGATCATGAGTTTGTTTTTTCCCTTCTACATTGGTTGACTTTCTTATATTGAGCCACACTTGCATTCCTGGGATAAATCCTACTTACTTATGGTGTATACTATTCTTTTAATGTGTTGCTGGATTTCATTTTCTAGTATGTTATTGAGGATTTTTGTATCTATATTCACAGAAATATTGGTCTGTAGTTTTCTTTCCTTGTGGCATATTTGTCTGGCTTTGGTGTTTGATCTATACTTTATTTGCTCAATTGTTTTGTTCTGAAAATATTAAAGGCCTTTTGTAAGTTTTGCATTTCTCTCCTCATTCTGGACTTTAGCTTCCTTGACTATTTACTTTATACATATGCCTTTATGATGTATACTTCTGTCTCTCTACACATGTATCTTTATATATCTTTAAACATATTATCGTCAGAGAACTACCTATATAATAATACAGATACTTCCCATTTCTTCCTATTCAGAGTCAACCATGACTACCATCAGTGGTTTTTTTTAGAGCTCATCATTCCTATCTAAGAGGGAAATAAATGTGCTTTGCTTAGTTAGCACTGTGCATAGCCTCTTGTACAGTGCATAGCACATGGTAAAAGCTAAATAAATATTTCTTTAATAAATAATGAACAATTGAGCACTTATTATATGCAAGGGAATGCTCTAGGCACATTCCATGAATTGCCTTATTTTTCCCCTCCCAGTAAGTTAGGAAAAGTTAGTGTGACTTTCTCATTTGACAGGAAAATTGAGGTATAGAAATGGTTAATAGCTTATTTAGTGTCATAAAGCTTGGATGTGGTGGAGAAAGTACTCAAACCCAAGCAGTCTGATTCTGGAATTATTCTCTTAACCACTGTGCTTTGCTAAATAGACTAAATAAAGGGGACTCAGCCATATGTTTATTCATATCTTTACTCTGAGCATTTTAGGGTGTCAATTCCTAAATGTATTTAGGAAGATACATTCAAGATACATAGTTAGTTATGCCTGCTGTTCTACACTTTCATTGACTAGAACTCTGTTCCAGCTGCATTTCCCATCTCTATTAAGTATATTTCATGCATCTAGCCACTTAGATTTGCATCAACTCCTTCCTCCTGCCAATACACTTTTCCAAACCCCATTCAGGGCTGGTTGCCAAGTTCTGGAAATCAGTGGTCCTAACTGAGTTAACTTATTAAACTATCCTGTCAATCAGCTACAAAATAACTTACTATTGCTAATAATAAAATGCCAATGTTTATAAGTTATTTACTTTTTAACCAGTATGTAGAATATATGGGAGTACAAATCAACTCTACAGAAGTCATCACTCTCACTCATATGAATTCTGATGTTTCTTTTCCCATTAATGCTAAAGGAATAGATGAAAGTGAGGTTAGCAAGCTTGACTGTATATATCATTAAATATGCCCACAGAATTGAGTAGAGCAGTTGAATTTTATTTATAATGTGTGATAGCTGGACAGAAAGGGTAGAGAACTGTGGATGTAGAATGAATCTCTATGATGTCTCTCATGTTTATATCCTTCCTTTCCCATTCTCTTCATCACTATGCCTGGTTTGGGTTTAGACTATTTTGGTTCCTAGTTGATTTTTTAGCCTCTTTTCTATCCTCTGTAAACCACCCTTGACCTTGCTATTGATTGATCTTCTTAGAGCATAATTCTGATGCTCCATCATTTCCTGGTTCACCTGATAATGTCCTTTCATGGTATTTGCAGCATCTGTGTGGGTTCCCCCCAAGCTTTATCTAAAATGTCTTCTCTTTCCCTGCTCCGTATGCCAGCTAAACAGGAGGGCATTGATTTCCCCCAAACTGCCAGGCCTAGTCCTGCCTCCAGGCCATTCCTCTGCAATGACCTTCCCCTTCTTTTTATAAGACTCCTTATTTTACAAGAGTCAGCTTGAAAGCAAACTCTAAAGCTCTGTGTGTATGTAAATGCAAAGATTCCTAAGATACACTGTTCAGTGCAAACAGCACTGTGCAGAAAATTATATATAATATGCCACTTTTGAGCAAGAAAGAGGAGAAAATAAGAATACATATGTTTGCATTTTTTTTCTTGGATTTGCAGAAAGAAACTCTAGAAGGACATGAGACTACCTGGTTTAGTTAGGGGGGTTGGAGATGGTAGGGAAAAGAGGCAAAAATAGATCCCCTTGATAAGAGCTTTACCCTAATGACCTAATTGCCTCCCAAAGGGAGGATATTGCAGATTCAGATTTCATCATATGAATTTTGGAGAGACATATTCAGTCTAACTTTCATCACCTTCTTTTTTGAATGCAAACTAAATTAATTCCAACAGTCCCCAACCTCTCAACTTGTTCCAGTATCAACTGTAAAGTCTAAAGTCCAGAATATCATCTAAATATCATCTAATCAGATATGAGTGATATTAAAGTTGACTCATCCTAAGGCAAATTGCTCAGCTATGAACCTGTAGAACCAGACAGCTTATGTGCTTCCACCAATATACAATGCTAAGGCAGGAACAGGATGCCCATTCCTAAAGGGAAGAACACAAAAGAAGGAAAGGGTAATGGGTCCCAAGTAAGTCTAAAACCTAGCAAGGCCAATAACCTGAAATCTTAAGACTCAAGAACATTCCAGTTTCACTCAATGCTCTGCCTTCCAGACCCACTGGCATGGTAGGCCAGCCTCCACAATAGGGAGGTGTGGTGGGGGGAGTATCAAGTATGTCTGAAACTCTAGGCAGCCTTCTTCCATGCAAGATCATTTGTCCTTTTCACAAGCCCATCCTAAACCATTCAAATACGTTTTTTTTTTTAATCAATAGTTTTTTTTTTTTAAATAAACCTCTTAATGGTGGAATTTTATCTAATGGAAAAGCATTGCAAATAAGGAAGTTTCAAGATCTAGAGGAATCTGTGTGACAAAGATTCAGCTTAAAAAAGTCCTCAGAATGGGTTTCATTCTTCCTGATTCTCTAGCTGATCTCAGAGGTGTATAGTATTATTGTGTAGAAGGATAATTGCAATCTTTAAATGAGTTATACTTATCATATATGTCCTAATTTATGCATTTGTTTATCTTTTAATTAGGCCCCAAACTGCTTAAGACTTGCATCTTGGATAATGAAAGAGTAATGGCTTTATAAGTAGGTGGTGAAAATGACAGGCATCTCTATAAAGCAGAGATTTTTCAACTTGTACTGCACAGTGGAGTTAGCTGGGGAGATTTTTAAAAGTATGATGCTTGAGACCCACTTCTTATTTATTCTTATTTAATTGGTCTGGAGTGAAAGAAAGGAATAGATAATTTCAAAAAGCTGCCCAGCTGACTCTAAGGTGCAGTTAGGTTCAGAACCACTGTTTAAAGCAATTTATAAGTGGAAGCCTGTGTCCTCAAGGGGTTTATGATCTACCACAAGACAGAGTAGAATGAGAAAATTGGAGAAGTTATGTTGATTAGAAATAGCTGAATGAAGAGTGAGAAGATTCTTAATAGCAACAATTGCCATTTGTTGCATTTGTTATTAGCAATCACAACCAGAAATATAGGCTTAATTTCCTTTTTTTTTTTTTTTTTTACAACTGAGAAAACTGCAGGTTATTCAAGTTAAATGACATGCCCTTGGTTATCAGACTACTAAGTAACAAGATCAGAATGAACATTGGGCAAAATCAGATAGAGACATGTTTCTTTGTTTGTTTTTACTTCACTTAAAGAGGTGATGGAGAGACCCAAGGTTAAATACAAAAAGGAAATCAGTCATTGGACTGATTAATTAAATCTTAATTGTAATTAAAACCTAAGGGTGTGGAATTCAGATGGAAGAGGAGTAGGGGAACCCTAAATTTGTCTCGTCTGTCAAACTCAGCTAGATAGTTATCAAATCATTCAGAACAGCCAAGAAGTTAATTGGAGGACTGAGAGAACAAAAACTACAAGTCTACAAGTAGAAATGTGACCACCTGTTGGGAGGTAGGAGATGCAAAGAGTTGACTTGGGGGAAATATAGCTGTGGCTACAACAGCAAGGAGAGAACCTCCTTATGGGGGCTACCTCAAAGTATTATAAGCAGCAGAGCACAAAATCTGAAATTTTACGACTCCACTAATCATAGAGGATGTGCCTGGCTTAAATGGGCTCAGGTGGTGAAGCCCAGGAGTGACTGCATGGTCTGAGGATCCCCTGGGTCACAAGAAGAACAAGTAGTGCCAATGTGCTGCACTGTTCCCAAGCACAGGAGTGAGGAAGCCAGCTGAGAGCAGTGGGTCTTGGTGCCAGTGTTCTCCTCTATTTTGCCATAAACTACAAACCACTATGTGATTATGCAACTGCTTTCCTGGGACTGACCAGCAAAGGGCAAAATGTTGCAATACCCTCCCCTGGAGGAACAGCATGGGTCCATGCTGTGGGAGTCCCTAAAATTTAGAGTTTTGAAACTCCACTGAATTCCAGAGATATAAAGCTCAGACACAGGCATGGTGAACATAGAGTTCAGAGGAAACCAGGAACACAAGAGGGGTGATAGATTGCTCCTCTATGAAGGCTCACTTAAGAGTTGGTGGGGGGCAAACTTTGAATCCAGGGCTGGAGAGCTGGTGCCACCATATTCATCCAGCCCAACAGTGAGGAAAGCCTTAAGGAAGCAAAACAGCACCATTTTGTAGAGGTGGGAGTCACTAACACCAAGCCCCACACCCTTCACCCTGCAGGTGTATTTCCACTGAAACAAATCAGCCTGAGAATTAGCAGAGCAGGCACCTTCCCCAGAAGACCAACATAAACAATTTGCTCAGGGCAGCTGGGTAGCTCAATCGTTGAATATCTGCCTGCAGCTCAGGTCATAATCCTCAGGTCCTCCACAGGGAGCCTGCTTCTCTCTCTGCCCGTGTCTCTCGTGAATAAATAAATACAATCTTAAAAAAAACAAACAAACAATTTTTTCACAAGTCTTCACAAGTCTACTGATCATAGAATACTACAAATCTTCAGTTCTATGGGAAATAGAAAGTAGCTTTCGTTTTTACTTTTATTCCTTTTTTTATTTATTTTATTTTTTCAATTCCTTTTTAAATTTTTAGTTATATATATTTTTTGTTCATTTTAATTTTTTTTTTTTAAATTTGGGGTCTAGATGCAGACAAAAACATTCGGAATCCAGTTTTTGCTGCTTCTTCTTCTTCATCATCTTCTTCTTCTTTTTCTTTCTTTTCTGGACCAAATGACAAGATGGAGAAATTTACCCCAAAGAAAGAACAGGTGGTAGAACTCACAGCCAGGGCTTTAATCAATACAGATATAAGTAAGATGTCTGAATTAGAATTTAAGGATTATATTTCAAAGACTAAAAGTATTAGAGTTCAATGAGTATAAGGACACTAGCTGGGCTTGAAAAAAGCATAGAAGACACTAGAGAATCCCCTGCTATAAAAACAAAAGAACTAAAAGACAATCAGGCTGAGATTTAAAATGCTCTAACTAAGGTGCAAACCCAAATAGAAGCCATAAAAGCAAGAATGGATGGAGCAGAGGAGCAAATTGGCAATACAGAAGATAAAATTATGGAAAATAATGAAGAAAAAAAAGAGGGAAAAAAAGGTAATGGATCAGAAAGGTAGACTTAGGGAATTTCACAACTTATTAAATTGTGATAACATTTGTATCATAGAAGCCTCAGAAGATGAAGAGAGAGAAAAGGGGGCAGAGGTTTATTTGAAAAATTTATAGCTGAAAACTTCCCTAATCCAGGGAAGGATACAGACATGAAAATTCAAGAAGTATAGAGAATCCCCATTAAATTCAACAAAAGCTGACCATCACCAAGTAATATCATAGCCAAATTCACAAAATACACAGACAAGGAAAGAATCCTAAATGCAGCGGGGGGGGGGGGGGGGGGTCTTAACCTACAAGGTCAGACAGATCAGGTTCACAGCAGATCTGTCCACAGAAACTTGGCAGACAGGAGAAAATGGAAGGAAATATTCAACATGCTGAATGGGAAAAATATGCAGCCAAGAATTCCTTATCCAGCAAGGCTGTCATTCAGAATAAACAGAGAGACAAAGAGTTTCCCAGACAAGCAAAAACTAAAGGTGCTTGTGATTACTAAACCAGTCCTGCAAGAACTTTAAGAGGAATTCTTTGATTGGAGAAAAGAAGACCAAAAAGCAACCAAGAGTAGAAAGGACCAGAGAACATCACCAGAAACACCAACTCTACAGATAACACAATGGCACTAAATTTATATCTTTCAATAATCAATTTAAATGTAAATGGACTAAATGCTCCAATCAAAAGACATAAGTTATCATAATACATAAAATAAAATAAGATCCATCTATATACTTCATTCAGAATACTCATTTTAGACTTAAAGACACCTACAGATTGAAAGTGAAGGCTTAGAGAACCATCTATCATGCTAATGGACATCAAAGGGAAGCTGAAGAAGCCATACTCATATCAAACAAACTAGATTTTAAAACAAAGTAAGGAGGGCATGTGATGTGATGAGCACTGGGTGTTATACACAACTCATGAATTATTGAAAACTTCTGAAATTAATGATGTACTCTATGTTGGCAAATCGAATTTAAAGAAAAAAGAAAAAAATGAAACAAATACTGTAACAAGAGGTGAAGAAGGGTATTGCATCATAATTAAGGGGTCCACCCATCAAGAAGATCTAACAATTGTAAATATGTATGCCCCTTCCTTGGGAGCACCCAAATATATAAATCAATTAATAATAAACATAAAGAAACTCATTGATAATAATATCATACTAGTAGGGGACTTTAATACTCCACTTACAGAAATGGGCAGATCATCCAAGCAGAAAATCAATAAGGAAATGGCAGCTTTGAGTGACACAGTGAACCAGATAGACTTAACATATATATTCAGAAAATTTCACCATAAAGCAGAAGAATACTTTGTTTTTTTCAAAAAAGTGCACATGGAGAATTGTCCAGAATAGATCACGTACTGAGTCACAAATCAGCCCTCAACAAGTACAGAAAGGAGGATCCCTGGGTGGCTTAGCGGTTTGGTGCCTGCCTTCAGCCCAGGGCATGATCCTGGAGTCCCAGGATCGAGTCCTGTGTTGGAATTTCTGCATGGAGCCTGCTTCTCCCTCTGCTTCTCCCTCTGCCTCTCTCTCTCTCTCTCTCTCTCTCTCTCTCTCTGTCTCTCTCTCTCTCATGAATAAATAAATAAAATCTTTTAAAAAAAAGTACAGAAAGGTCAAGATCATAGCATGCATATTTTCATACCACAATAATATGAAACTAGAAATCAACCACAAAACCACCCATACATGGAGTTTAAAGAACATTCTACTGAAGAATGAATGGATTAATCAGGAAATAAAAGAAGAAATAGAAAAAATACATGGAAGCAAATGGAAATGAAAATACAATATTTCAACACCTTTGGGATGAAGCCAAGACAGTCCTAAGAGGGAAGTATATTGCAATGCAGGCCTACCTCAAGAAGGAAGAAAAGTCTCAAATATACAACCTAACCTTACACTAGACCTAGAAAAAGAACAGCAAATAAAGCCTAAAGTCAGTAGAAAAGGGAGAAGTGATAAAGATTAGAGAAGAAATAAATAACATAGAAACAAAATAAAAAAATAAAAAAATAGTAGAATGGATTAACAAAAATAAGGGCTGTTTCTTTGAAAGAGTCAACACAATTTATAAACCCCTAATTGATAAACTAGCTAGACTTATCAAAAATAAAAGATAAAGGATCCAAATAGATAAAATCATAAATGAAAGAAGAGTGATCACAACCTAAACCACAAAAATACAAACAGTTATAAGAGAATATTATGAAAAATTATATGCCAACAGACTGGGAAACCTGAAAGAAATGGACAAATTCCTGGAAACTCAAAAACTACCAAAATTGAAGCAGGAAGAAATAGAAAATTTAAACAAACCCATAACAAGCAAAGAAATTGAGTTAGTAATCAAAAATCTCCCAGCAAACAAAAGTCCTAGGCCAATGGCTTCCCAGGGGAATTCCATCAGATATTTAAAGAAGCGTTAATACCTATTCTTTTCAAACAGTTCCAAAAAAAAAAAAAAACAAAACAAAACAAAACAAAACAAAAAAAACCAAAAAAACCCCACAGTTATGGAAGGAAACCTTCCAAACTCATTCTATGAAGCTAGAATTACTTTGATTCCAAAATCAAATGAAGACCCTGTGAAAAAGGAGAATTAAGAGCCAATATCCCTAATGAACATGGATGTAAAAATTCTGAATAAAATACTAACAAATTGAATTCAACAGTATATTAAAAGAATTATTCACCATAATCAAGTGGGATTTATTCCTGGGCTGCAGGAGTGGTTCAATATTTGCAAATCAATCAACATGATATACTATATTAGTAAAAGAAAAAACAATATGATCTTGTCAATAGATGCAGAAAAATCATTTCACAAAATACAGCATCCCTTCTTGATAAAACTGTCCACAAAGCAGGGATAGATGGAACATGCCTCAACCTCATAAAGGCCATGTATGAAAGATCCACAACTAATATCATCCTCAATAGAGAAAAACTGAGAGCCTCTCCCCTATGGTCAGGAACAAGACAAGGATGTCCACTCTCACTTACCTATTTAACATAGTATTGGAAGCCTGAGCCTCAGCATTCAGACAACAAAAGGAAATAAAAGGCATCCAAATTGGCAAGGAAGAAATAAAACTTTCACTATTTGCAGATGACATGATACCCTATGTATAAAACCTAAAAGACTCCACCAAAAAGTTGCTAGAACTAATATGTAAATCCAGCGAAGTTGGAGGATATAAAATCAATGTACAGAAATCTATACAACAATGATGAAGCAGTAGAAAAAGAAATCAAGGAATCAATTCCATTTAAAATTGCACCAAAAACAATAAGATACCTAGGAATAAACTCAACTAAAGAGGTAAAAGATTTGTACTCTGAAAACTATAGAACATTTGTGAAATAAATTGAAGAGGACACAAAGAAATGCAAAAGTATTCCATGTTCATGGATTGGAAAATCAAACGTGGTTAAAATGTTTATGCTACTCAGAGCAATCTACACATTTAATGTAACCCTTATCAAAATACCACCAGCATTTTTTTTGGACTTAGAACAATCTTAATATTTGTACGGAACTTCAAAATATCCTAAACAGCCAAAGCAACTCTGAAAAACAAAAACAAAACTGGGTGCATCATGATTTGGGGTTTTAGGCTATATTACAAAGCTGTAGACATCAAGACAGTATGGTATTGGCACAAAAATGAACACATGGATCAATGGAACAGAATAGAAAACCCAGAAATGGGTCCTCAACTCTGCTCAACTAATCTTCAACAAAGCAGGAAAGAATATCCAATGGGAAAAAGAGAGTCTCTTCAACAAATGGTGTTGGGAAAATTGGACAGCCACATGCAGAAAAATGAAATTGAACCACTTTCTTACACATTACACAAAATAAACTCAAAATGGATGGAAGACCTAAATGTGAGATAGGAAACCATCAAAATCCTAGTGGAGAATAAGGCAGAAACCTATTTGACCTCAGCCATACCAACTTCTTACTAGACATGTCACTGGAGCAAGGGAAACAAAAGAAAAAATGAACTATTGGAACTTCATCAACATAAAAAGCTTCTACATAGTAAGGAAACAGTCAACAAAACTAAAAGACAACCTATGGAATGGGAGAAGATATTGCAAATGATATGCTAGATAATGTGCTAGTATACAAAATCTTAAAAGAATGTATCAAACTGAACACCCGAAAAATAAAAAATCCAGTCAAGAAATGGGCATGAATAGACATTTCTCTAAAGAAAAAATACAAATGGCTAACAGACATGAAAAAATGTTCAACATTATTTGGCATCAGGGAAATACAAATCAAAACCTCAATTTAAAAAAAAATGCAATGAGATATCACCTCACACCTGTCAGAATGGCTAAAATTAACAACACAAGAAACAACAGGTTTTGGGGAGGATGCAGAGAAAGAAGAACACTCATACTGTTCATGGGAATACAAACTGGTGCACTCTGGAGAATAGTATGGAGGTTTCTTAAAAAGTTAAAAATAGAACTACCCTACAATCTAGCAAAAATTTCACTACTAGGTATTTGCCTTAATGATGCAAAGTACAGATTTGGAAGTGTACTTGCACCCTGATTATCAATAATAACCAAACCATTAGAGCCCAAATGTCCATTGACTGATGAATGGATAAAGAAGAGGTCATGTATATATGTATACAATGGAGTATTATTCAGCCATCAAAAAATGAAATCTTTCCATTTGCAATGATTTGGATGGAGCTAGAGTATATTATGCTAAGTGAAGTAGGTCAGTCACACAGAGACAAATACCACATGATATCCTTCATATGTGGAATTTAAGAAGGAAAACAGATGAATATATAGGAAGGGGGAAAAGGAAAAAAGAGAGATAAGGAAATAAACCATAAGATACTGTTAATGATAGAGAATAAACTGAGGGTTGATGGAGGGAGGTGGGTGACAAATGAGCTGGATGGGTGATGTGTATTAAAGAGGGCACTTATTATGACGAGCACCAGGTGTTGCATGTAAGTAATGCATCACTGAATTGTACTCCAGAAACCAATATTGCACTGTATGTTAACTAGCTAAAATTTAAATAAATATAAAATACTTATGGGTTCTAACTTTTGTTCTTGTGTGTAACTTTGAACATCACTTTGCTTTAGGCTCCCCATCCATAAAATAAAATAAAATAAAATAAAATAAAATAAAATAAAATAAAATAAAATAGCAATATATCAGGCCAAAGTGTTTCAAGGATTCTGTGATGATTAAGGAATAAACTGTAAGGTACTTAATGAGTACAAAGTCCTGAAAGATGCTAAACACTAAGATATTCTGGAAAGCTGTGAAATTGTGTTTGCTTATAGAAAACATAAAAACCTGTAGAAGTGTACTGTGTGATTCATATCTTTGTGAAAGGGACTAAACATGTGATTATACAAAGAAGTACTCTGATTTTCTGTGTATAATAGCAGGCATTTGCCAATTTTTTTTTTCCCTCACTAGAATTGTGCTTCTGTTTCAAGGACTTTATGGGGTGGAGGAAACGAATTATTCTCCTGTCACTGTTTTCCACAAAGAACAGGTGTTACTTTGTGACCCAATACTATGTCTCCCCAGATATATTCCTCAAGACTGAAAATGACAGTTCCAGAAATTACATTTCAGGTATCCATGTCCCTACAACTCTGTGCTGTGCTTTTTGAATTTGGATGATGGGCCCATTGTCAGAAGTGTGATGGGGATTACTCACAGTCATAAAACAAGCTAGGATCAAAGTTACTGAAAGACAAAGGCAAAAGTTTTTTAGTATGAAAAGTAGTACAAATATATTATGAAATAAAAAGCAACTGCACATAGCTAAAATGTGAGCTTCAGGGAAAAAAAAAAAAAAGAAGAAGAAGAAGAGCCCTTTTATGGCAGGTCACTTTGGCTTGTGCTTTACAATTACCCAGGAACTTCCACTGCAAGGGCTGTCTGAGAGTAGACCCTCCGGAGACCAGAGGAAAAGTGACAAGATTGTTGTACCCTTTTCATCTTTTCACCTCCTTTTGGATTTTTGTGCCTCTTTCTGCATCAATTGTCTCCTATGGAAAATTTGGGTCCCCAACAACCAGACTGATGATTTTAAAATCAACTGAGATAATACATATGAAAATTCTTTTAAGGCACAAAATATGGGATGCCTGGATGGCTCAGTGGTTAAGCATCTGCCTTCGGCTCAGGGCATGATCCTGGAGTCCCGGTATTGAGTCCCACATCGGGGTCTCTTCATGGAGCCTGCTTCTCCCTCTGCCTGTATCTCTGCTTGTCTCTCTCTTGTCTCTCATGAATAAATAAACAAAATCTTTAAAAAAATTTTTTTAAATAAAGCACAAATTACTGGAAAATAGAAGTTGGCTTTTTTAGTTATTATAGTAGAGCATAGTGTCTTCATGCCTTACTTATCACTTAAGTATTTACATCATTTTTTTTCTTTAAGATTTATTTATTTATCTATTTGAGAGAGAGAGAGCTGCAGAGGGAAGGGTCGGGGGGAGGGGAGAGAAAGAGAGAGAGTCTCAAGCAGACATCCTGCTGAGGATGGAGCTGCCACAGGGCTCCATCCCACATCCCTGAGATCATGACCTAAGCTGAAATCAAAATGCAGACACTCAACTGACTGAGCCACCGGGCACCCCAAGCATTCAAATTCTAATGTATTACTTTATATATATTGGAACTTCTTAGATTGTTTAAGTTGGCCGTATTTACTGTTTAGAATAGACCTCAAGATCCTTGGTTCTTATTTTTTGGGTATCTCAAAAATAATACTTTGTATATTAGTTAGAGTTTTCCAGAGAAACAGAACTAGTGGAGTATATATGATATCTAGAAAGAGATTCAGTATTAAGGACTGGATCACATGACTGTAGAGGCTGAAAAGTCCCACCATCTACTGTTTTTAAGCTTAAGGCCCAGGGAAGCAAGTGTTGTAGTTTTAATTCAAACCCAAAGGCCTGATAACCAGAGATCAATGGTGTGCAAGTCTTGGTCCAAAGCTGAAGACTTAAGAACAAGGAGCACCAATGTCCCAAGGCAGTAAAAGATGGATATCCCAGCCCAAGCAGAGAACAAATTTGCCCTTCCTCTTTATTTTTGTTCTATTCAGGTCCTCAACCAATTGGATGATGTCCACCCACATAAGGAAAGGTGTTAATTTCCAAATTGCCCCCTGGAGAGCAAAGAGAGACAAAGAAAGAGGCAAGTCACTCCAGATTGGTAGGCAGTAGTTTTAACAAGCCAGGGTACTTACTTGGATGACTTCAAAATGAGTAGATCTCTGCACTCCATGCCAGAACCTTAAAAGTTTATATAGAGGCCTTAACTGGGTTTACTCACATACTCTGTGCAGATGGCCTCAGCAACACTATAGTCTTTCAAGGCTGTGTCCTTAGGGCAGCTTCTGATGCAGAGAAGGCAAGCTGAATGTATATTTCAAGGAATGTGGAGGGATAACGGCCTCCAATTGCTTTGGGTCCAGCTTTTAAGTCAATGGGCTGTCAACTCCTCTCAATGACCTCCTCCAGAAGAAGGTGATCTTCTTTGCCTTATCTTCTGATTCAAATTCTAATCTCTTCCAGAAACAGGCTCACAAACACACCTAAAAATAATGTTTGACCAGCTATCTTGGCATCCTTTAGCTCAGTTAATTTGACACATAAATTTACTACCATACACTGTAAAAGATCCTCAGAAATATACATATTTTTTTTTAGATTTTATTTATTTATTGGACAGAGAGAGAGAGCACAAGTAGGGGGAGCACCAGCGGGACAGGGAGAAGCAAGCTCTCCACTGAGCAGGGAGCCCAATGCAGGGCTCAACCCCAGCACCCTGGGATCATGATCTGAGCCAAAGGCAGGCACTTAACCAACTGAGCCACCCAAGCATCCTTCAAAAATATCTTTTAAAATGATTTTATTATAACCATCTTTGAAAAGATGCTTCCTATGTGCATGGAGAAAGAAGTGAGAACACAGTGAATGCCCTGGGTTTTTTTCCATCATAAGATTTGTGGTAGATCCATTGTTTTTGCCTGCCTGGGACTTCATCCAAATTTTTCTTATGATACCATCCCTTTTCTCATTTCATGTGATTTGATTAGGATTGATCATGCCCTAGCTCAGGGTGGGCCTTGGCCTTAGCCAAGGAACATATGCATCCTGTTAGCTGCAGTGATTGGTTCAGGAATGGGTAGATGAAACAATTTGAACAACACAAATTAGGCCCAAGATTTCTGTAGAACTGCAGGGGAAGAGAAATTCCATTTTTTAAATGAGAGAACTAAGAAGATAAAAGTCATGATTGGAGCTATTAGCAGCCATTCTGTCAACAAAGGAGCAAGTCTGAGTTTGAAACGATTACAGAAGAATAATGGAAAGAATGAGATCAAGTCAGAATACACGCTCTAAACTCTCTGCTTTTAGCCATGATGAATGCATTGGACCATTCTGATCTGTGAACCAATCACTCTCTAATTTAGCTAAGGTTTTGGGTTTTTGTTCTTTTTGTTGTTGTTGTTAACTAAAAAAAATTACTACTAACGCAATGTTTATGGTTTTTTCTCAGGTAACTTGTTGAATTCTTTCTTTCTATGAGGCTAAAGACTGGAGAAATCACATATGTCCTTTGATTTTAAAATCTCCAGTGTCTAGCAAGCAGTTGCCATGTAGTAGGAACTCATTAAATATTGGTTGAATAAATGAATGAAAAAAAATAAAATAGAATGCAATAGAATGCCTACATTCAAGGAACTTTTGGTTTAGAACTGATTCACTATGTTAGATGCAGTTGGGTTCTTGGCATTGGTTTCCAGGGATATTTAGCCTGATGGGTTAAAAGGCTTAAGGGAGCACTTGTTTCCAAAAGAGATGTAATTTAGCATCTTCCTTTCCACTCCTAACCACTTTGCAACTTCTTTCTAACATATACAATCCTTATTAAATTTAAAGTCTCACTCAGCATTCCCTAGTAGCTTGATACTTTCAAATATAATTCCTATCATAAGGAATATTAGAAAAATTATAGAATGTGGCCCTATCTTCTCCCCTTACTCATCTTTTTTTGAGCCTATTAGCTTTCTTCTTTAATTTGCAGTCTCAATTTCTCAAAAGTCTCAAATTTTTATTTGATCTATACTTTTGTGTGAATCCTCTTCCCCACACATTTTCAACCCCACTGTCAAGTAAGACCTATGCAGCTTGACTCATGCTTAGGCTAGTTTTCATCTCTGTGCAATAACTGAAGTTTATTCATCAGAGATTATGACCAATAAACACCACTAACTAAACCGTATCCATCGTCTTGTCCAATACATGTCAAAGTTTGTTGAGTTGAGGAGTATTAATTTATTCATTCATGTTCCCACCTATGCATCTAAATTCAGACACATTTAGTTAGTTACAGGGAAATTAAAGTGAGAGCAAGTTTAGGGTGGAATGGATTGAATGTACAACATTTAGGTTTTAAGGTGATACTTTAAAGACCAACCTAACCAAGAACTCAATATGTTGGTTATTAAAAATTGAAATTTCAAACACAGGGTTAGTTTTATTAGTTAGAACAAGCAAATACATAAGTGAAGTGATCCATTGTAAGCACTACTCTTGAATTTTATAATAAAATGATTTTGCTTCTTTTCTATATTCTTAGTAAGTTGTACGGAGACTGCAGAATAGGTGCTCAACAGGTACTGTCTTAAAAAGCCTTGATTACCATATCGATCACTATAACTGTTTAGGCTTAGTCCTGAAAGCTATGCATTCCTTTGTTTATTAGTTCTAATCAGCATTCATTCTGGGTGCTATTATACTGCCTTGTAAACAATATTGTTTTGCAACCTTAAAGTCAGTAATTCCATAGAAATTAAATTGGGTTTACAGTAAATCCATGATTACCATATAATCTGTGGAGTCTAAATAATGATGTACTTAGCTGTGGAATTGCATGTAAAACACAGAGCGATGATTACATGGCTATTTGGGGCCTAGGAAAGAAAGCGACGCCAAATGTTTTGATGGTTGAAGAGCTGAGAAATCTTTTTGTTTTTAATGTCTCAATTTAAATATGATCTTTAAACATCTTGATACTACCCTAGATGGTCTTAAAATCTACTTTTAAATCTTATGCCTTATATCATGTGTTGGTAGTTGTTTAATAAATTAAGACTTGTTACAAATAGAAAATTCATCTGATTTAAAGTGACAATAGAAAAAACTGAGCAGACTTGCCTTTAGCAAATAATCTATCTCTCTTGTAAGGTGGTCTTTCATGAAAGTGTTCAGTTTAAGCTTTAAGTAATGTTTCTGGACAAAAGAACAATTAGTCAAATGGGCATTTCACCTATGGGCTCTTGCCTTCCAGTTTGTTTAAAGGCCTCAGTTATGACTAGAGCTGCTCCTAATTAAGTTAAATCAATGTCTGTTGCTCTACTAATACAGCCCAAGCTCTGAGCCATGGTAATTATTAAATCTTACAGCCAGAGTGGTCCATGGAGATGATATGATTGTTTGAAACCACACCATTGCTTCATGGTAGAGGTGAGCCTAAACTTGACATGTGTTACCTCCTAATCCAGAGTCTTCCCAACATCAAGCCCTACAGAGAAACCACAATGAATTGAGACACCATTCTCAAGGATCTGCAAATAGAATATGAGAAGAAGAAGACCCAAGATATCACAATAACTCAAGAGCAATGAAGCTATCACAGAGGTGACATTGTATAATGATGAGAAACATGGGACTGGGATTTCAGCAGCCCAGATCTTAAACAAATTCCACCATTTGTTAGCTGTGATCTCCAGCAAGACACTTTTTAATTCTAAGCCTCATTTTTTCCCCATAAAATTAACAAGTAGAATTGTTGTGAGGATGAAATATGATAATCTACAAGTTTAAATCTTAGCACAGGGGTGCCTGGGTGGTTCAGTTGGTTAGGCACCCAACTCCTGATTTTGGCTCAGATCATGATCTCAGAATTGTGAGATCAAGCCCTATGGCAGGCTCCATGCTCAGTGGGGAGTCTGCTTGAAATTCTCTCTCCCTCTGCTCCTCTACTCCATGTTCTCTCCCCCTCTTTCTCTAAAAATAATAAATAAATAAATAAATAAATAAATAAATAAATAAATAAATCTTTAAAAAAATTCTTAGCATGGTGGCTGGTACATGGAAAGAATTCAAGATTAATTATTACTGAAGAGGGGGAAATTATGGGAGTGTCATGGGTGGAAAAAGACTGCCAAGTTAGTACAACTGGGGAAGACTATGAGTAGACAGCATTTGTGAAGTAGGAAGGACAACCATGGGCCTCAGAAGGGAAAAAGAGGGAGACAGTAGCATATTTAGTAGGAGTGAAGTATGTAAAAATGAGAAAGCAACAAGGAGGAAAAATGAAGCTCAGAGACAGGGCATGCTGAACCTTCATTTGAGCTGAATTCAGATTTAAGAAATAATGATAGTTATGAATAGTAACCATGGACTCAAAGGACAAGGATGACAAAGACATGAGAGACCACAGTGATGAGTAGGTGAGTTAGAAACTTCTCATTTGGAGTCTTGAGTCCCAGAGTAGGGGTGTCAAATATTGGCAGGGGGGGTCACTGAAAACTTAGAACAGTGGAGGTATACCATAATTGGACCTGGACTTCTGGAGAATGATTTTTGAAATGGCGGAAAAGATGTACTGCAAAAGAAAAAAGTAGTTTGCAGCCAGATCAGAGGAAAGCCCACAATAAAAGTTCAAGTGATGGAGACAGTGGTCTTAATAGATGATGGCTATGGTAACAAAACGGGAGATACAATGGGGAGAGACAAGAAATGTAATAGATTAGCCTCCCAAGGGCTTCCATAACAAATACCACAAACTGGGTAGCTTAAAAGAACAGAAATATATTCTCTCCTATTCTGAGGGTAGAAATCCCAAGTCAAGGTGTCCGTAGGTTTGTGCTTCCTCTGAAGATTCTAGAGAAGTATCCTTCCTTGATGCTTTCTTAGTTTCTAGTTGTTGTCAGCAGTCCTTGGTGTTCTGTAGCTTATATCTTGCATCACTGCTAATTCCTGCCTCTGTCTTCATGTAGTCTTCTTCCCTATATTTCTGTGTCTCTGTGTCCAAATCTCCATCTTCCTTCTCTCATTAAGATAATTGAATTTAGATCTCACCCTACTGCAGCATGAACTCATCTTAGTTAATTGCATCAACAACAATACCTCCAAGTAAGGCCACTGGCACAGGTACTGTGGTTAGAAATTGAATAATTCAACCTACTATACATGGTATATCCACTTGAAATATAAGATATGGGAAGCCAGCCTGCTTAAATGATTTTTGCAGTCAAAGAAATAAAAGAAGCATCTATTCTTCTCGTCACTGGATTGGAGTAGTTGAGCTCATTGAACAGGCCAGATAAGAGCAGGCTTCTGAAAGCTGTCCTTCACCGAGGTCAAGCTAATGTGAACTTTCTTACTCTGACAGCCTCTCTGGCTCTCAGCTATGGGAGAGAAGCTCTCCTCAGGAAGAGGTTTAATGCCTGAGGAAAAAAGATCATGTAGATCCAAATTGAATACCATGCTTGCTCCTTTATATACCTATCTGAGCCTTAGTGTCCTAACCTGTAAAATGGACGTATTGAGTTGATATAACAAATAAATGCTCTTATCTCATTCTTAAATTCTTAAGCATAAATACTATGACTTGATGCCATTATGATTATTATTCCTTTGTTTATTAGTAGCCATCTTTGGATGATTAGTATTTTCATCAGACTGCCTCTCAGCCTATAAGGTGACTTAACTTTGCACTTCTGCACTGATCTTTGTGGGAAACTCTCACACATTTATCACTGGCATGCCAATTTTGAACAATTGCCTTAAGGCAATTGCCAAAGGTAAATAGAGGAAACACAGGTCCCTTAACCTCTTGGTCATTTTATGCCTCCAACACAGTCTATATTTCCTTTTTACATTTTCTCTGGGAAATTTTTTATAAGTTAAACATCTAAACCACTGAACATATCTTTTAAATTCATAGATCAAACCCCGTTATGACAAACTACAGGGGACATTAGAAGCACATTTATTGTACTGAAATTTTGTTGTACTAAATATTGTTTGAAACCTTAGCTGTGGCTGAGAAATATTTTCCTGAATAGATTTTTATAAAAAGTTACTAAAAAAAACCCAAAAACAGTTACTATAATGGAGGATTGTTCCATAAACGCTAATGAAAAGATTTCATTGCTCCCTCCTCCCACTTGGTATATTTCTTAATGTAATTCATAAGCATTTACTTTTAAATGCCATCCAAAAACAATGTCCTTGATACTATGAAGAGCTTCAGGTAGCTCAGTAGGTTGGTTGGTAGTTCTTAAGCACAGGGGATGCTTATCATTCTTTCTTTACCCCCAGGTCCCTACCTAATACTTGGAGGGTAACCAAAAAAGTATTTGATAAATGAATGAATAACTAAATGACTAAATGCTGAAGTCATTAGCATCAAATTAGAAGAACTCTCATGAGGCTGCACCCAATATCAGTTTATTTATAAACATTTACCAAAAATATTTTACACATACTTAGTATCAAAGGAAAATTGGGGTCTCGCAAGAACAGAATGAGCTCAGAAGAATCATCTGAGTACCACCTGCAGGCCAATCAAGATATTGTTTCTAATTGGTATTCCTACAAGTGGTTAATTTTTCCCCTATGCCTGAGTTGAAAGCACTCAGGTGCAAAATTTGTTCCTCTCTTTGAGACTATCTTAATAATCACTCCCTGTCTGAATCTTGGAACCAGAATCCCCCAATGATGGGTACAAATGAGGGAAAAATATTGTCAGCTCACATGGGCACTGGCTTGTGGCAATGAAGATTTATTTGATCCAGCCAGCCAAGTGATCACCAGAAGCAAGCAATCAAGAGAATGATATTCTAGGATGGGTTCCGCTAGTACCTCTTTTGTTCAACTGTATGTCTCTACCCCATCCACTGAGTCCAGGGAACAGTGCATTTATTAACTCAAATCTTGTTTGGAGATATTGACCCTAAAAATATTGAGACTTTGGAGCTTAATTTTTGTTCTAAATGACTTTAAACTTCTGTTTGTTGCTCAGTCGATGTCATTGGGATTTATTTGGCTGCTGGCTCTGAGCTGCTATTTGAAAAGAGCAGCACCATATGCAGCACATGCATATTCAATGGTGCAGTTCTTTTTCTGGGGGGCGGGGGGAGTGCCAGGACTCATAGCTCACAATATGAATTTGCATCCCACTTTGCATAAATTTGCATGTAGACTTCATAAGCCTCTAATTTCAAGTATGTAAAATGAAACAAATCAATGCAATCTACTGCAATTGTTTTCTAGGGCATTAATCACATGAAATGCATACCAGCTTTCCTTAACCAATTAATTTAATCATACCCAAGGTTAGAAGAGACAGGGAAGTGGTGAATAATAGTTGCTAATTGCCTGGCCTAAGGCTGGAAGGATATATACCAACTAAACATTGCCCCAGTATGTCTTCTTTTTAACCCCTATGTCTCCTGTGGAGATTACGTTAGGTTTGCCTAGTATCTCATTTTTCTCTTCCTTCAGTGAGTGGCCATAAGACTTACTCTGACCAATTAAATGTGGGCAGAAGTGATGCATGTCCCCTCAAAGCAGCAGCTGGTTCAGTATCTCTCATTTTCTCTGCCATGATATAGCAATGTACCATCTAGACTCTGCTCTACTTGCTTGAATCCCAGGGTATTATAAGCTGCTGATATTTTCAGGTCATTTGTTGCTGCAGCATATTCTAATCTATTCTGACTGATGGTTTATTTCCAGAATTATTATGATAAATTCTAATTTGGCTTCAGGAATTTGTGTCAATTCTGTATACATAAGAACATGTATAGAGCACTGGAGAGGAGACAAAAAATTAAATGATATGGGGTGCCTGGGTGGCTCAGTGGTTGAGCATCTGTCTTGGCTCAGGTCATAATCTCAGGGTCCTGGGATAGAGTCCTGCATCAGGCTCCCTGTGGGAATTCTGCTTCTCCCTCTGCCTGTGTCTCTGCCTCTCTCTGTGTGTCTCTCATGAATAAATAAATAAATCTTTTTTAAAAATTAAATGATACGGTCCATGTGGTTAATAAACAAATGAAGCTACTGGAGAAATAATCCATACATTCAATATCAACCAAATGTCACCACAATGAAGAATAAAAGGGATATAGTACATCCTCCCTATTTAAGTGGGATGAGATAGACTGTTTACATTTCTTAAGATTGGAAAATCCGTAAAATTTGGTCTGTATTTGAAAGACATGCCAACTTTCTCTTTGGAGTTCTTCATGTTGCATTATGAGAAAAGACTCAATTAAATGCAAATTTTTAAACACCTTTCTTTAGTACCTTTAGATCTATTAATTTAAGAGTGGAAGAATTTGAAACCACGGGAGGGTAAACAGTGAATTTCCAAACAATGAAATTTTAAATCCCGAATCTGAGAAACCAGATCTTTCTGTTTTTCCAAAGTGCAAAAATTTATGTGGTAGAAACTGAAAATAAAATAGCAATAAAGATTATAGAAATATAGGGTACAACTTGCCTTCCAGCCAATCAAATTTAGTGGCTTTGCTTCTGCTTCCCCAGAATGCTGTCCTACAAACTCCAGGGTTAAGCAGCCCAACGCTGACCAAGGATGCAAAACATAAAGGGAAGAAGAAACACGCAATACTGAAGATTATTTTCATTCTCATAAGGAAATGGTTTGAAAAAAAGTATATATATATGAAGCTCCTAACAGAGACGAAGGAATCATAAATCACAAACATTTGGGTTCTTATTCTTTCCCCAGGCACACATAGCTAAGTAATGGTTGTGCCTTTTTGCAAACTCTTCTGCTAAGTACATTATTATTTATGCTTTCTGGATTACATTGTAATCACCTTTGAATTGAATCTACCTCCTTCTCAGTATAATCTCTACATAATTACCAGTTTAAAGGTTGCCTAAGAACTTTAATGGACCTGTAGAAGAATGAATTTTCCTTAGAGAAAGAAAAAAATGTGTACACAAATTTGACACTATATAAAACAAACCCCAAGGAAAAACATAGACATTTAAAGTGCCAAAACAAAAACATAGAGAGATGGCAGTCTATCAAAGGATCGGAGTGTTATTTTACTTCCCCCTTCCCCCAGTTGTTCAGTTTACTTGCAACTCTGATGCTTTTTGGACAAAGAGATCTTCCAGCAGAGTGAGACCCTCCTGGTGGTTTTTATATTACAAATGTCACAAGAATGGCTTTTCTTAACTAAATCAATTTCTTGCCCATAGCCAGAAACAGTATGATTAGACAACTGGTTTTGAAAATAATTTTCTGAGCTCTTTCCCATCTCAAACATTTCAGAGTCAGAAGTGGAGTTGAACTTTTAAAACTGGCTTGCTTCCTAGAGTAATAAATATCTGTTAGCTTTTGAGTGAAAACTGATCTTCGAGTTTGAAGTGTTTAAATCAGAGAAGGGGTGAAGTAGGGACATCATATAGAATGGTGTTTCCAAATGAGTGTTTCCTTAAAAATAATCACAGGTCTTGTGATAAGATTACGTTCTCCAGCAATGAAGTGGACTCTACCTCCATAGGGATAGGGACTGAGACGTCCCAACAATTTTGTACTTCTAAAGCTTTCCTTTGAAGAGAAAGAGACTTTCTTATAACTGCCCCTTAAATGTGTCAATTGTCTGAACCTTGGCCATGCAATGGTATCAACTGGGAACCTATGCTCTTGCCTTTTGTAGGAGGGGCAGAGGAGTTTGTGGGTTAAGTTCAGATTTGTGATTACATACAGTCTCCAATCTCATCCTCTCTCAGGAGTTTTTTGTTTTTACAGATTTTATCTATTCATGAGAGACAGAGAGAGAGAGAGAGACAGAGACAGAGACAGAGACACAGGCAGAGGGAGAAGCAGGCTCCATGCAGGGACTCAATCCTGGGTCTCCAGGATCAGGTCCTGGGCTGAAGGTGGGGCTAAACCGCCGAGCCACCTGGGCTGCTCCAGTCTCAAGATTTTCTTTAGCTGTGTATTTCTACTTGAGATTCTGGTATTCTGACCAGAGCACAACTTTACTCAGATTCAGAGAAAAAAAGTTAGGCAGAAATGTTGAAACTGAGAACGAATGCTAAATTACTCAAGTCTCACAGCCCCTTGAATCCATGTAGTCTTACTCATTCCTCCTTCTAGTCAAATGTATGGAAATTTCCCCACTATTCTTTATGTCTTTGAAGACTTTCCTGCAGTCAAATTGGTGGTAATTTTCCACTGGGCTGAAAGGAAGCTTCAGATGTGACCTATGGTCTCAATGTCACCATAATTTATCCATCCCTAATATGCCCATTCTTTGGAACGCCAACTTTTATTGCTATAATAATTCTCACATTATTTATAAATAATATAGTGCCATAAATACCGACCTTCAGGGCCAGCATAAGATCTTTTTAATCAGGCTTTTGCCTGGTTGAGGTAATACTCCAACTCTTCATAACATTTTATTGCAGATAGCTATGTTAAATTTCCTTAAAATATCTGGAACATTTAGGGACATAGGTATTGTGCAGCCATAGAGTGACATTGTATGGCTTAGAAACAAGCACAGTGGAACCTCATTGTGACCCCAATGTTATATGACAAGGAAAACACCTGTCAGAGAGATTTTATACTAAGGAAAGAGAGTAGGGTCCTATATCAACAGGAGGTTTTATTTCCAGGAAGGCACTGATTTGACTCTCCACAGGAGCAAAACCCATGCCACTTTTAAAGAGGTACTACTTTACCTTATTTCCCCCTGTGAAACAGACAAAGTTATTTCCCCATTTACAAAAGAAAACAAGCAAACAAATGAACTTAGGATTTAAAAATATGGCTAATTCTGATACTAGGACAAAACTAAAAAATGCAATAATGATGGTTGCAGGGACACTCTCTGTTCATGAGGCTCTGGAAGAGAATTGTGCTCAGTTGGAGCAACATCAGGAAACAGAACTATACACAGATGGTTGAGATGAAGACGTTTTAATGAAGGTACTATTCACATTAAGAGTGAGCAGGTTAAGCCAACCAGTGAAGGAGGTTGAGACATCCCAAGGTCAGCAAGAGTGGAAAGTTATTACTGCTCCTACATATGAAGGGGCAAAATAAGGAAACAGTGTTTTTGAAGTCTAGTGAGACTAGGCCTATTTCAGAGAGGCCCATATCTAGAGTAATGAAAGGGTATAGACACCACAAGAACAATAGCATGGAATAAGAAGCAGCAAGAAAGAAATGTCCCAGTGTCTCAGTTCTTCGAATCTAAGATCTCCTGCTAGCACCTTTCAGTGGCTAAACCCAATGAGAAAAGAATTCAAGGGGGCCTGGATGATGTGTTCCATAGGTTCAGTCTACCCAGGCCGGGGTAGAACATGAATGAGGGGCAAGTGGGAAGGTGAAAAAGAGAAAGAGCCAGTGTGCTGAGACAGCCTGTTGTACACCAAATGTTCTTTCTCCTGTCTTCATTAGGGTTCTGTTTTGGTTTTAGGCAACACCAAAGCCTAACCAGAAAAATGCAGTGGAAATATGAGACCCCATGCTTGTCAAGGGACTGAATATTCGCCATACCTCCAAGTGCACGTAGTCTTAACTCATCTAGCTTTGCTTAAAATAAAATCATAGAAATTTTTCTTTTTCTAAGTCACCTATTCATGTTCTTTCCTCATCCCAGTATTCTGTTTCTCTCCTCCTATACTTGATTATCCAAATTTATATTCTGCCTCTTTATATACACCAACATAAGATGACATTATAAGAGTGTTATCTTTATCAGATTTATTTATAACAGGCACCAACATTTGAAACTAATGGCAAGAGATATCAAAAGAACAATCTAGTTTCACAGTGAATGGCAGACTACCATATTTTGGGGAATAGCATGGTGTGGTTAGGCTATGTAGGTCTGTCATAGTAATACCACAAAGGCCTTCTCTTTAAACATTCTGTCTCTGTCAAACATGACATGTTCATGAGAGGGAAGATGAAAGCAAGAATTTGAGTCAATGAGCAATTTGGAGAACAAGAAGATGACTTTGAAGTGGAGAGGCTACTGATGGCAGATGGGAAACTTCCAAGTAAGAGGAAAATGGGATGAACAGAGGAGGACCCATAGTTCTAGAGCACTTGCCTGCTCCCAGGTATCAAGGAACTTCTCAGAAAGCTAGTTGTGGTGCCCTGAAAGGAAAAGATACTTTTCACCTTGAGGATGGTACAGGAAGGAAACCCACTCTTTATGGGGTTTACAATAGTTTAGGCCTCAGGTAATACCTGGCTTTCATCTTTCAAAGCTGTGAAACCTTGTATAAGTCATTTTACTCTTCTGCATCCAAAAAAAAAAAAAAAAAAAAAAAAAAGGAAAATACCTAGCGTTTAAAGGTTGTGAGAAGTAAATATGATAGCATGCATAAATCATTAGACATATAGTAGGTATCTAAAGGATATTACATTTTGCTCTTCTTTTTAAAGTTTAAAACAATCCTTCTTTCTCTACCACATAAATCTGATATACTCAAATAGAGACCAACCATGTTTTCTCTTTAGTCAGAGAGGAAATTAATTTAGAGTCTCCATTCCTCATGTTTATGTTTGCCATTTCAAGGTTCCCTTTTGCTGTTAACCCAACACATGTCATAAAAATAGTTAAAAGAGAAAACATATGATCACTTAAAAAGAAAAAAAGAATAAAGCTCACAATATATACCAGTGAAAGGAAACCTGCTAATGGACTTAGTTTCTTAGTACAGACAGAAAAGAAGGATCTAGAAAAAAGGGAGGTGGCAAAGAGAAGCAGAGATTTTTACAAATCTTGTAAGCATGTCATTTTATAAGTCAAAGTGAGGACAAGAATAAGCGCTATTATGGCAATTTTCAGTCTGTTTGCTATTTTGATTGCTGTGAATATGCTGGGGAATGGCATCCACTTTCTGAAATGGCATGTATTTATGTACTGATAAATAAAGCAGCAGGCAAATCTGGGAGCCTCAAAACCAACAGGGTATTTCTCTCCAGAGTGAGGTCTGTGAAACAGTTATAGCAGATTTGAGGCCTTGTGCTAGCATCTTCCTAATGAGGGCAGGGTGTAACTATTATCAGGTTACATCAACTCTGTTTCCGTTTCTATGGCTGCTGTAACAAAGTGCCAAAACTAAATACTTGCTAGTAATTACCACTCAGTGGCTTAAAACAATACATATTTATTATCTCACATTCTGGAGGTCAGAAGTCCAAAATGGGTTAATAGGACTTTGTTTATCCTGGAGACTCTAGGGGAGACTCTATTTTCTTGCTTTTTCCAGCTTCTCAAGGCTGCCTCCATTCCTCAGCTCATGGCCCCCTCTGCTTCTGTCATCTGTGAATTTTTCTTACTCTGATCCCCTGCCTCCCTCTTATAAAGACCTCTGTGATTACATTAAGCCCACTGGATAATCCTAGGTAATCTCTCCATCTCAATACCCTTAATTTAGTTATCAGTGTAAAGTCCCTTTTGCCATGTAAGGCAATTTATTAACATGTTTTGGGCATTAAGATAATACACATCTTTGGGGGGTCATTATTCAGCCTCCCACAAGCTGTTTTTCCAAAGGCTCATTTATCAACAAATGCTACTGGTATGATGGAGCAGTGAGAAGTGTGGCACTGTGGTCAGACTTCCTTGGCAAAAATCCTGCCTCCCCCATCAACAACTGGATGCCCTTGAATAAATTATCCAGTCTTTCTGAGGATAATTATAGTAATTACTTCTTAGATTGCTATAAGTATTAAAAGAAAAGAGGGGAAAAAAGGAAAAGAGGGCTTGCACAATGCCTGGGTCTTAATGCCCAGTTAGTGCCCTTAATATTATTGTTGCTGTTATTATTATTATTATTAAACAATGAAGAAACAAAAATATGTATGCTAGTGGAGCTGAGATCAGGGAGAAATTGTTTACTTATTTGTTTCTTTATTGCAGACCTACCTTTGGGACCCACTGAAAGTTTGTCAGGACTTAGAAGTTCAGATGCTAATTTTGCAAGCCACAAAATAATCCTGTTTTCATGAAACTTCTATTGAAGATTTTATTCATCTACCCATTCAATATCTCTTTACCAAGGCAACAAATATTCCAAGCCTTTGATGTAACTTTGTTTTCATATAAAAGCCATTCATTCATTAATAACTTTATTGATTCTGAAGAGTTTTCGGAGAAAAACAAACCAACAAAACAACCCTTATATTTACCTCCACACAGAAGTATGGATATCCATATATTTATCCACTCAGCACAAAGTACTTCTTCTGCTCCAGTTCTGGCAATAGACAAATTCAATGATGGAGGAAGCATGGAGAGTCATAAGAGTCCATAATTTTGCCAAAGAAACACATATACACACATGCACAATGGACTGCAAGACTTGACAATAGATTTCTTTTCAAAGAGTCTCTGCCCTTCTATTAACCATAGGCTGTGCATGGAACTCTAGGACTCTGAGGTGAAACCAAAAGCATTCCACCTTTCTTTTGTGACCCTTCAGATGCCTGAAGTGGACTGCAGGGAGCCTTCTTACTTGTCCAGAGCACTTCCTAGCAAAGCCTCCAGAGTTTCTACTGAAATGTGGAGATTGCACTTTTCCTCTGGTTGAGGATCTTTGGTGCTGGAACAATTCTGAGGGCATAGGTGTGACAGCATGCAAAACCGTGTGAGGCAGTTGGAGATCATTAATAACCCTGTGACAGCTCTATCAAAAGAGCAGGTAATCAGATCACTTTTACCTGGGTCCCTTGAAACTCCACTTACTTGGCTCTTCACTCTGTCATCAAGGTTGACAAAACCATAGCTGTGGGCTCTGAGGAAGTTACTGCCCCTCTCCTGCTGGATTCCTTTGCTCTAGACGCCCAAACCAGCAGATGAGCTTGCTTAAGATCAGTTTTGTGGAAAATTAGGGCTGGAAGGGACTTAGCAATCAACACAATCCACAATCCTTGTCTACAGATGAAATTTACAGAAAGGAAACAGTCCATGATAGACCAAAGTGACACAGCCAGTATATGATAAGAATCCTACTCAGATTTATGAGTTTGCTGATTTTCAATTCAGTCTCTTTCTCTTACCTATGGCACGCATCAACAGAGAACTGGAAGTACTAGAGTGATTTCAATACAATGATTTTTTAATGGTCTGCCATTTTTGATTATTCACATCAATATTTTCATGGATGAAGATAATAGAAAGTCAAATAAGCACCTTTGAAGGGTAAGGAAATACTCCTTAGAAATAACAAAATGACTTCCCTTATCTCTCACATGTAGATTTCTGAATGCCTTCTGGACTGAGAGAATCTCCTGATGGTAACTGGCTTAGAGCAGTGGTTCTTGGGCTGTAGTTTCCAAACCAGCAGCAGCAGTAACCACCTGGGAACTTGTTAGAAGTGTCAATTCTTAGGCCCATCCAGATCTTTCAAATCAGAAACTGTTATGTGGCCCACAATCTATGTTTCAACCAGCACCTCTGTGATTATGCTGCAGGCCAAAGCTTGAGAACCACTAGCCTAGAGAAATCAGTATAGACCTATATTTTGCCTTGGATATAGACATTATTTAGTTGCAATGTAACAAAGTGGAGAAAATGTTTATTCCTCTAAAGTGTGTAAGGCTTGTAAAATAGCTTTCTCAAGGAAAAATTTATTCACAGGCAAAGTCTGATGTATATGTGTGAAATGTATGTGTATTAAACGCAGTGTTTAGCAAAAGCCTGACTAGATTTCTTTCCTATGACAAGACAGGTTTGCTGAGCTAACAGTGTTGGCAAGTACACTGTGTGGTTTGGAACTTAAGGGAAAAAATTGGTTTATTAATTTTGAAGCTAATTAAGGTACAAAAATATAGTATCCCAAAGTGTATAAGACACAGGAATAAAGCAGTCCATAAACACCAGATTGGGGACAAAAGCTGTAAGAATACCAGATATCACATTTTCACACCACCCCCTCTCACTATCAAATCCCCAGCAGGGTACTACAGAAAAATTGCCTGTCAACAGACTGAAATGAATAGTATGTGATCCCTGGTATAATTCCCTTGGAATTCAATTTACACTAAATGCAGAAAGAGCCAAGGAAGGGGGTGGAATGGGAACAAAGAATCATCATGAACATTAGAAAAATTAAATTCTGTGGCTTCCAAGAAGGAATCATTCATGGTCCAGTCTTTCATGGCAGAAGTGCCTCTGGTGACAATTCCTAATGTGCAATTCTAGCAACTTCTCAGAAATGGAGATACCAAGCTGCTGTTCCATTCCCACTGAAGGCTCAGGCTTAGATTAAGGACAAATCACCAGGCTTTCTCTGCCTCAACCAATACTGTCTGTTTCACCATTTACCTCCAAAGTGATCCTTGTGAAGTGATATGAAAGCCTCACTGCAAATTAAAATATGTTTATTTCTCTAACTGTTGGTGTTCTGTCCAACAGCCATGTCCCTTCATTTCTTGCTAAGAAAATCTGATTTTTCTCATATTATAAGAAAAAATTGAAAGACTTTTAATGGACCAAAAGACTATAAAATGTCTTCAAATTAAATATATATATTGTTTGAAGCTCACTCTCCCGAGTCATCTGATTTTATGTTATTTGTGACTTTCATTGTCTTTGAGCTATTTTACAAGCCTATAGAGAGAGAAGTTAACTTGTAGAAAACTCATGGTAAGACAAATATTTCTTTTCTATAGAAAATAAGTTCTGTTCCATGGAGGTTCAATTGACTTTTCTCCCCTACAATGGAAGAAGCTAGTTTTGCATCAATTAAATAAATTCACTTCAGCAATCATGATGGTCTTATATATTTGTTTGGTCTTTGGAATCTCTTTAGAACTAGTTGTAATTTCTCTCATTTCCTTCTTAATTCATCTGTTAAATGAAATCTTTGACACCTATCCATTTTATATTTTTGTAAGAATCATGAGTAAAGGTTTAAAAACAACTATCTTGTAACAATATATTATGCAACAGTATACCCAAGGAATATGGCCCCTTTCTATTTATGGAAAATGAATGATGAGAAATCTAATCTCACCATGATAACAAGAACCTTATTCCCTCCTTGCCTCTGATTGGTTTGGAAGTAATTTTTCTAGTCAATGAGAAATAAAGGAGAAGGTTCTGAGAGAATTTGACATATCTGATAAGTAAACAAAAGGGAGTAAGGGACCACAAGTGGGAATAGGAAGTACCCTTTCTCTCTTGCCTTGAGATGTTGTCTTGTGAGTACAGGATGTTTGGAAATGAAAGCTGTCATCTTGCAATAATAGCAAAAGAAAACCAAAGAGAATTTCAGAGTGCCATATCTGAGAACTGACATTTATTGAACCTCTCAATCAATCAATCAATCAATCAACTCAGGAATTATTTCCTCCAGAGTTATTACATAAACTAATAATTCCTCAGTGTTTGAGCCATTTCAGTTAGTTATTTAGTTGCATGTATCTATAGGCATCCTAATAAATACATTCACAGATCCAGAAAGAAAAAGTACCCAGGATATCTGACACAGAGTGAGAGGTTGTATAATAAGTCATGTATTCAGTGGTAGCAGGCCTAGGCAGACAAAGGTCGTTGTGGTGAACGGACAAGGGAGAGTATTGAGAAACAATCTAGTAAGGTGGGATGTGATAGGATTAATGGTAGAAGAATTATCTGGAGTAGCAATTAACAAAGAAATGTTTATTTGTCCATTGTTGTAACTAAACTTCTAGTCCTTCTAGTATCAATTCCCTACCTCAAATCATATTACAGCAAAGCTAGACTAAAATCTAGATCTCCTATTTCCTGTTAGACATTTTCCTCAACTATAAAAAGTAATTACATATTCCACTTTGGCAGTGATCCATGCCTAATCATCATCTTTATCATTACTATTTATTGAAAGTTTACTACATTAGTAAATTTGATCAAAATAGTAAGTACATTATATTATTTAATTTATGTGACAACACCATGATTGAATGTGGTAGATTGTTGCAGTCCCAATGGATTTTTTAATCCCCGTATCCATGGCCTTGGATAGTCAATTCTCATACTAAGTTTGAGCTTGGCCAATGGAACATCATGACTTGCATTAGCCAGTGAGATTATAACATAACACAAAAAGAGGCTTGTAAAACGCTTCAGCATTGGAGCTTGCCCTATCTTTATACACTTGGGAATCTTGAGATTGTCACTATATGAATAAGCCCAAACTAGCCTACTAGCTACATTAGTACATTCAGCCTCATTACCTTGACTGACTGCCAGAACAAATTACCAGACAAGTGGCTATTGCAGACCAACTAGCCCTTGGCCCACCCTATAGCTAAATATAGCAATATGCATGAGTTCAGGTGAGGCCAGCAAGAAAACTGTTTAACTGAGCACAATCAAAATTGTCAACTCTCAAAAATAAATCACTTTTAAGCCATTAAATAATGGGCAAAAAACCTAACTGATACACTAGAGTATATAATATCAATGTCTCAATTTTACAGACAAGGAAAACCAAGACTCAAAAATCACCCAGGACCACATAGCTAGCAAGGGCTACATCTAGGATTTAAATCCAAGTCTATCTGAATTAAAAGCCCATGTCTTTGACAGCCAACTCCAAATAATATATTATGACTAAGCCAATAAATGCAAGGGACCTGCAATGTACCCCTAAAAGCTTCCTACATTGTAATCTCTCAACCTTGAATCTATCTCTTTAATCTACCAGTAAATGTGTATATCACTAGTCTATACCACTTCTTAAAGAAAAAACTCTGTGAATTAATGATCCACTGTGAAATGCTGCATTTCCATTGTTTTTCCTTTTTGTCCTGAATTCATATTTTTCAGACTTGTAGAGTTGGCCAATTTCTAGCAAACTAGGATTCTGTGAAAAATTCCATATTCTCTGTGACCTTGTGATTTCCATATACCTGGACATTTGCCTAGAATGTTTCCCCCACCTGGAATATCACTTTCATATCCCCCACTGCCCACTATTCTCACATAAAAAGACTTATTCTGATTCACTTCCAATCCCAAACTTCCCAAGCAGAGTGATTTCCTTTCCTCTGTGTTTTATGGTATTTTTATATACCTCTATCATTATGCTTACAACACTCTCATAATTGTCTCCTCCACTAGACACATTGCTTATTGAATCCTCAACATCTAGTATAGTATCTGGTATATAGCAGGTGCTAAATAAATTTTGCTAAATGAATGAATGAAATAATCAATCCATTATTCAAAAATAAAAATGTTCTCAACCCACTTCTTTAGTTTTATCTCAAAGAATGTCTTATCTCCCAACCTCAATTCAACCAAACTGAATTACTTCTCCATTCAGACTATCCCACCTGTGGAAGAGATCAGCTAGTTATTTATTCATCAAATTCATTTTCTTTTTGCTATTCTCACTGGACTTACATTTCCCAGTATACCTTGTAGTTAAGTGTGGGCACATGACTAAGTTATACTTATTGGAATATAAGTAGAATCAATGTACCACTTTTAGAGACAGCCCACAAAAATTTTCCAAGTGTTTCCTTCTATTCTCTTTTCTTTTATCGGCTGAATGTAGATGAGTGCAGTGATCTTAGAGATGTGAGAGTGGATAAAAGCCAAAAGATGGAAAGAACTTGGTTGTTAAATCACCACTTATAGATAGTCACCTACTAAACAGGAATGTCCATTTTGGAAGCCAAAATTAAATCCCTATTCTGTGAAACCACTGAGATTGAGGATTTATCAATCATACCAGTAAATTTTGCCTTAACTAATTTACTGATGTAACTTTTCCCTATAGTCCCTCTATATCCTATGCTCTTGTTTTTAATACATCCACATTTGATCATACTTGTCTTTTGAGATAAAACTTTATCTATAATTTCCCTTCCTTTTCCTTCCAATTGACATTGTTCATCCTCTGAAATACTATTGCTTTATCTACATACCTCTTAGACATATGCAGTGTTCTGTTTGCACTATTGATATTTGTTTTTCTAATTTTAAACACACTAAAATGCATATACTCCATGACATGAACTTTGTCTAATTTATCTCCATTCCCCCCATAGCACTCCACATAGAGCCTTACAGATAAAGCAGACAGATAAGATGTTTTATCAAATAAGGATTTGTGCTCACTATGTTCATCATGCTTTCTTCTTCAAGTATATCTAGCTTTATCGTTCTAGGCAAAAACATTGACTTGTTTTTGTTTTAATTTTGGTCTTCCTTCTTTTTCTTACCTTTTCTTCTTCTTAATTATTTTCCCTTGACATTCCCTGAAGTGTTTTCAGTGCCATTTGATCTCTCTTGAGGGCCGATGAGCAGAATAACCCCACATCCAATATTCTCAATGTGGCTCATCAGTTTATTGGGCAACACTAACCACTGGGGGTTTGATGGCTCTTTATGGGAGATAGCACAGTGATTGCATCTTTTTTTCTCCAAACCCAAAATGTCTGTCATTTTGGAAAAAGTTAAATCATCTATTTTTGGTTGATGAAGTATGCATTAAGAGTTTTATAGAATAGAACCACTTCTAAGGGTTGGCTTCATCAACTTCATTTGGGCCACAGAGCCCTAATGGGAGTCATTTGAGGTTGGAAAAGCTAAAGGTAATAGGTTGGGGACTTCCTGAATTACACTGTAGACTGTAACATTTAGAAACAGAACTCAAAGCATTAAATTCTCTAGGAGGAGGAAGATTTAAATTCCTTTAGAGCATTTCATTTTCCCTTTTTGTCATTCTAATCCCTTAAATGGGAATGAATTTATGATAGTCTGTACCCAGTGGAAACCAGGTTTTAGTTTTCAATAATCTATACATCTAAGCCTTGCAAAGGCTTTCTGATTTTAGGTCATGAGCAGGAATAATGAACTCTTTTTTCCCTAAACAATATATAAGACCTATAAAAAAAAAACCCTCCAATTTTGATGTGAAAATAGAGGTTTATTTTTCATTTATGTGCTCTCCTCTCTTCCAAGTTTCCACCAGGCTCTACCGGGGACTGAAACAGAGATGCTATTGAATGGGAAACACAGAAACTAAATGACTGTCAACAGGCCACAGGAAGCAATGGAGTAGTGAAGTCAGATGCAGTAAGAGGTAGGTGGTGAGCAGGCTTGAATGCTAGTAGAGTTCAGTAAGTCTCAAGACAGGCAATTTGAAGTGGAACTGCTTGATAAATGGAAAAGAAATGCAGAATAGTGATTAGGAAATAGTTCCATGATTATGGTAGAAAAGTCCCAAAGTCTTCAGCTGAACCATATGCAACTAAAAAAGGAAAAGAGAAGCTGGAATATTGCTGGAAGAATACATGGTCTATCAAAGTAAAAACAACCTCTGAAGGTGTTTTGTTTTGTTTTGTTTATTTTGTTTTCAAGGAAAACCAAGTTCAAAAATCTTACCCTCTTTTTCTCTTTTTTGCATTGTTTCCCTATGACCCTTGCTTTCTTAACAGCAATCGGTCCAAAGTACTTCTGTGAAGAATACACTATAGTGAAAGCACTGTCATGAGGCTTGATTTTAATTTTATTTAAAAAATAAATAGAGCACCTCTGCTACTTAATCACCGACTCTGTGACCTCTGGCCAATACTCTCACTTCTCTGGACCTCAGCATCCCAAGGGTTATGTTGGTTGGTCACTAGAGTCATTTCTAGTTCTCAAGTTCTTGGATTCTCTGATTCTAGACTTCAAAGTCTTTTTCTACCCTCATTTACATTTTTTAGTGTCTGTTTATCACAGGTACAGCCAAGATGGACTTCTCAGATCTACCAATTCCTAGAATTCACCACCTAATAGAGAAAGCTTGCTTATGAGTCAGGAATCCATTGAGATTGATTGAGTTACTGGCTCTAACTTGGGAAAAGTTGGTATAAATTTTTTAGGTTGTTTCTCTGCCCTTGGGGAGCTGAACCTTCAAAGAATCTCAGGGTTGCCTAGGCACTGGAAATTTAAAAAGGTTAATACTTTTAGGTGAGACTCCGAGCTGATGAATTATTTATTATTTTCAATAGGTATAGCTCAAAATCAGCAAGATATGGTGTTTTACTTGTAAGAAAATAATATTTTTGGTTAGAGTGGCACAGGAGAGGTTGGTTTCACTGGGTGGAATTATCCTAGTCCACTGACCATGGTCCACAGTGAGAGGTGAAACTCTGTAGGCTCAAAAATGTGAGTTGGCAATGTGTCTAAGTCTCTACAGGGATATTAACCAGATTCCCAAAAATCACTACATAAACTTGGATATCAATAATACCAATTTATAGGTGCATATATTCTGGTCATGCAAGAGCATGACTGTGAGTTATTTTCAAGATAAACATTAATAAATAATAGGACTATCATACATTACAATGGCAGAAATCACTCAGAGGCATAGTACACAGCTGACTTATGGGAAATACAGACTTGGAGAGTGAACCTACACCTGCTACTGAGATCATTCTCATTTTAATATAGGACCTGTGTGGATGAAATGAAACTCTCATATGCTGTTAGTAGAAACATAAAATATACCCATTTTGGAAACAGTTTGTCAATTTCTTAAAAAGTTAAACATATATTTACCATGTGATCCAGTCATTCCAATCCCTAAGTATTTACTCAAGATTTATATACTAATGTTTATAGCAACTTCATTTGCAATAGCCAAAACTGGAAGCAATCCAACTTTATCAAGTGTTTGGATAAGAAACTGTGGTATATCCATATGATGAAATACTCAGAAATAAAAAGGAATGAACTGTTAATACACACTACAACATAGATGAATTGCTAAATAATTATGCCGAGTGAAAGGAGCTGAAAAAAAAGGAACACCTATTGCATAATTCAATCCATACAAAATTCTATAAAATGCAAACTAATCTAAAAATGACAAAGAGTAGATCATTTGGTTGCCTGGAGACTTGGGAGATGGGAGCTGTGGGGCATGAGGAGGGTAGAAAGGAACAGCAGGAGGGAAGGATTATAAAAAGACACAAAAAAACTTAGGGGAATAGTACATATGTTCATTATCTCAATTGTGTTGGTGGTTTCACTGTTCATATTAAATGTACATAATTTATTATATGTTGATTATACTTTGGTAAAATGGTAAACACACACATAAAATAAAAGTTAAAGAGTAATCCCCCCCCCCCAAAAAAACAGGATCTCATTTAAATGTTGATACTTTTAATCTCCATTTTAGAGATGAGGACACAGATAGAATTGGGGATTTGGTAATGTCTCAGGATATCCTCTATCAAACTTGATGTACATTCACTGAGACCTGCTCCCTCCTTCCTGGGGATTGTTGACTTTGAGCACTCCTTTTCCTGCACATTTATGGTTAACCAATCTCCTTTGCTTTGATTCATTCATAGTTTAAATGTGTTAATACTATCAATAAAAATAGTCTCTCTATCCTGGAAATCACTCTACATCTTAGAGATGATTTCCTATATCTTTGTCCTTATTCATCAAGTGCCAATTTTCATCATCTAACATTTAAGGTAAATTCATATTTTCATTTTTTGTGTGTGGCAACTCAATGTGTCTTCCATGGACTGCATGTTTTGATCTCACCTAAATCAGTTGCTTATCTAAGGCAGATTAAGTGATGTCAAGCAAACTTTCACACTTGCAGTTCTCTCAGTGAATAAAAATAACATCCCAACAATAAGCATTATGGTGACCACTTTATTCTTTCTTTTTGTAATAAGATCTTGTTACTGAGCTGAGCTTTGCACTCAATAAGAGAAGATTGGCTCTTAAGAATTGAAGTCATCAATAAGTTTGATCTTATGATCTTGGAAACATTGGGGTGACTTACTTTAATTGGGAAAGAGATGCTACTGACATAAATCCAAACAAACTTACTGAGAGACAAATCATTAAAATAACCCAAATGCTTATATCCACAAACAAAAGAATCTGGGGATAAATAATTCTGCACTAAAGGGTAATAAACATTTAAGAGAAGTTACAAAAAAACATAGATGAAAGAAACAGCTTGTCCAAAAAATAGAATTGGCAAGCGAGCTTATTAAAGAAAAAAAAATGGTGAAGAAGTCAACTGCAAAATAGGAACTAAGATTGAAATAAAGATAAAAGTTAAACTGGTCATTTTCTTTTTTTCGTGTCTTTATTAATCTTTCTTGTTTGATATATAAAATCTGTGCTGCAACCGACTTCCAGATTACATTACTGAGAGTAATAAAATGGCATATACCTCTCTGGGCTCATCATATATCACCAAATTCATCAATAAAAGTGACTAGTATAGTAGCAATAATATGGCAGCAGTAAGAAAAAGATATTTATTCAGATGAACAGAAAATGGGACTCTGATACCAATTTTACCACTAGCTTATTGTACTAAAATGTATATATTTCAATAGTATATATGTACACTATATATATGTATATTATATAAGTATTGTTCTTATCCTAACTATATCAGAATCCCTTTCAGATGCTAAAGAGTGACTTTTTCTTCAGACCACTATTAAAAACATATCATCACTATTAATACACATATATTATTACATATCACATATATAATTATGTATAAAATTGAGTCTAAAACTGCCTTAAAGCAGGGTATACCTACTGACTCGGGTTAGGTTTGGAGGAAAGATGTTAAAAAGACAAAACAGCTATCTCGGCTAACTGCTTAGTATAAAGAAGAACTCCATGGACACCCCAATCCTGTGAGACTATTTTACACTTAGGTTGAGACAAAGTCAAAGGAGCTGGATGATTTTGCTTTTTTGAGATTTCAAGGCCACCCATTTCCAGTCTAGGTAGGTGAAGTTAAGTGGATGCCTGTGCTAGCTGAACAGAGTACTCTACTGTGGACAGGGCTGGAAATACAGTGATTTATTCTTCCTCTTCGTTTTCCCCTTTTCTAATTTTCATGAAGACTCTCACCTTCAGTTACCATTAGCTTTGCCACTTCAGCCAGGCAAGAAGCAGCACTATCACTCAGATTAACTCTTTCTGAAATTGTGCCATAGTCCTGGAGACACATGTTGGCCAGAGAAATCTGTGAAGTCCCCTCAGCAAAATAAATACAAACCATCTGAGAATAAGGCATTTGCACATGGGAAACATGCATGTGTGCTCTTCCCTCTCTTGGGGACTCACCTTTTCCTGATCGTTCCCCTAAATTCTGAGAATACCTCAGAGAAGCTACCTGTGTACCTATCATAGCCCTGAATAAATGTAGACTAAAGTAATCTGTTTAGCTCTGGTCTCAACCTGTAATAATTTGAGGAAGCACTCTTTGCGAAATTCTCCTAGTAATATATAGTAACTATAGTCCCTGAGGATCTTGGAGAATCTGAGTGGAAACTGGAAGCATCAAGTTCACTACTGATATCCCTGGAAACACCATGGGGAAGCATTGAACTTGCACTTGGAGGGTCCCAGCTTACAGAAGATGCTGACTGGGTGTGTGTAGGCTATGGGCCTGCCACAAGGCAGCAGGAGCCTCCCCCAGGATCTATTTGTGAGCTGTTCTGTTAACTTGCACTCATTGCTGTACAGCTTCTCGAGGATTCTCAGCACTGCCTAGAACCAAATGGTATTTAAAGTACTCTTGGGATCTTTGGTTGGGCAATGAACCTTATCTTTGATTGCAAAGGATGGATCTTCATCAGCACTGCTGAGCCAATTCTCCTTTCCTGCCTGAGGAGGCAGAGATGAACCTATGGGGTTCAGATTCCACATGTGAGGATGCTACTTCCCCAAAAAGGGCAGATGTGTTGTCATTTTATTGTCATCACAAGAACTGGAGAAAAAGAACATCTTTTTTTTTCCCTTCCAGAAGTGTTTGTTGTAGCAACATATTTGGAAGTTGTCCATGAATCTGCTGACTTCTTCCATCAGAGAGGAAATTCCTGCCCCCTCCAGACTCATCTTCTATCATTTTCACCTAGCCATTCTCATCTAACTACAGCCATGCTGTTAATATCTCCTGTAGATCTCATGCTTTGTTATTCTATATAGCATTTGTCACAGCTTCATAGTATATATATTTTTTTCATTGTATGTATCCTCTAGTTAGAGTGTAAGTTTCATAAGAGCAGGGATTTTATCTGTTTTATTTCTGCTCTATTTCAAGCATCTAGAACAATACCTGGTATATAGTCAGCATCCAAGAAATATTTGTTGAAAGAAACAATGAGTGAATCTCAATTTGAGTTTCCAGTGTGGTGCATTGATCAAAATCAGCAGTTCCTTCAGAATCACTTGGAGGATCTTAGATTCCTGGACTCTGCCCAGATCTACTATTGGAGGAAATCTGCTTCCAGGATTCTACCCCAGATTTTGATTTAGTAAAATCAAAATATCAGAGGGAAAATGTTCAGGAATCTGTATTTTTAGTAAGCCTTCTAGTGTTTCTTATGTGTAGTCAGGCCTAAGAAACTGTGTTCTAGGCCACAGTTTCAGGAATATGAGAGGAAATGTAAAGTCAGCATGTGGATGTTGAGGTCAGCTTGGATTTGATGCCCAGCTTTGCCATTTACTTGCCATGTAGATTGCTAAATCTTTCTGAGCCTCAGCTTCCTTATGCTTAAAATGAGAAAATACCAATATCATAAAATATTGTAAATTCCAGATTTGGGGGCCATGTAAGAGTCAGAAAAAGAGCTTAGCTTTACCATGGGGACATTCCATGGAGGTTGTAGGTGTAGGGTTAGGACTATAGAACATTAGCACCAGCACTACTATAAAATCCTAGAGTATCAGCCCAGGGGTGGAGCACAGATTATCAGAACCCCTCTGTTTATAAAATCCATACCATGGAGGACAGAAGACTTACAGATAGATGGAGTTAGGCCTGAATCAGGCAGGGGCTTAACAGTTGAACCATCTGGATGGCTCTTCTTCATCAACTGCTCAGGCTATGGAATAAGATCCTCCGGCATACTTGCCCAAGGCTGTGTTATTTGAGCTGGAACATAGTGCAGGAAAAGAACATTGTTTCAAACTTAATTCACAATCTCAACATATCTTTCTTCTGAGTTGGAAAGCCTCAGGAAGCATTTCATTTTTTATTACTATTTGATAGAAAGTCTCTATGAAATCTGTTCAGCAGATTATTGGAGGTGTGATCACCCCTGTTTAGCCAGTAATGGCAACAGTATTAAGTGCAACTAATGCATTTGGTATTAGTGAATATAACACCAATGTAATTCCATAGCAATCCTCACATTATTTTCTATTAAAATTCCATTGGATTTCCATATATCGAGCCTTACTTAGTACAGTCTCACAGGTACAGATATTATAGATATATTTATTTCTATGAATACATGGGGTAAAAAAGAGTCTGGCTTGCTTCCTGCTAGTGTGTTTTTTCCCATTATTAATCTTATGTGCTACATATTGCAATTCATATTTGTGCAGTGAGCTGTTTCTGGTTCATTGACTTCCTTAAGGAATTAGGGGTGAGGGGAAGTGCCTTCTAAAAAAGGGTGAGTGAGTATGTCCTGTCACTCACAAAGTAGACTGCAGTGGTGCATCAGTTACTGGTTATTCGTTAGCAAGTGTATTAACCATGCCCTACATGGTTTGCCTTTTATCCCACTGCAGTATAGCTCAACTACACACTGGGCACCTAGATATGTTATCTGAATTTTTTTTAAAACTGTGCCTACATGAGAAATTACTAGAGATCAGAAAAATACATTTCTAGTGACCCAATTTGAAACCAGCAATTAATTAACTATGCATAGAAATGTCACTTAAAGAAAAGTCTTTGTCAATACGCTGAAATTTCTTCTACAGATTTGTGATTAACTGCTAATTATAGACTAATTACCCTCTTTGTTATCATCGAGGATCTTAAGCATTGACGCAGAAACTATAAATGATGCCACGGAGACAAGTGTGGATATAATATGCTTCCATATTGCCTAATGTGCTTGCTTCACCACATAAGCAAAGATAAAAGGAGGAAGACTGCCCCCCCACTACCACCCCACCCCGTTACTCCAGGAGCAAAGCTAGCAGCCTGAGAATCCTGGTGTGAAAATGAAGTGATGGAATTTTCAGCAACCAGGAAAGTGACTCTGGTGGACTTCTGATTTTACTTCAAAGAAAACTTTAAGGTGATTGGTAAGAGGGAGAAAATGGGCTTTGTTTCTAGGTAGCAGCTTTGAGATAAATCCTGGAAGCAACTGGCTTGAAGCAGTATCTGTGTGTGTGTGTGTGTGTGTGTGTGTGTGAGAGAGAGAGAGAGAGAGAGAGAGAGAAGAGAGAGAGACAGAAACAGAGATACAGGGACAGAGAGACAATGCTCTTGTGTGTTTGAGAGCCTGTCTACCAATGAAAGAGAAAGAATACTTTGTTTCTTCAAAAAATGAAATGGAAAAGTTCAATAGAACAGAAGATAATGTTATTGCTACTGAGGGAAGGAGTCAATCCTATTTGGTGGCTGCTTTCTAGTTACTTGCAAGCTACCTTGATAGATCTAATCTCACTACTCTACAGATACACTTCCTTTTCTATAGTAAATAACACCATCAGCCACTTCTGCTCAAGTTTTATTATCACTGTAAACCTGAAAGTCACTTCTTGTGTTGTTTAAGACAACTAGAAAGACAAAGTACCCAACCAAGTTGTGTTTGACCCAAGAAAGCAAAAAACCTTCAACCTCCCTTGGCTCTCAAAAGAAGGTATTGAAACTTCTGGTAAAAAATATATACCTGTCCATTAATGTAGTAGGGAGGAGAGTCAGGTGCCATCCACCAGAATATAAGTTTCCATAATCATAGGTTTTCTAAGGTCTGTTTTATATGCCCAATACCCAGTGCAGTTGCTTGTATATAAGGAAAATGTACAATAAGTGTTTTTGGAATAAATGTACTGTCCTGTTTTTTGGTCTGATGTTTCTGCTGAGTTCCATCATTCAAGGGAATTTTTGTTTCATCTACAACAAAAATTTCTATTCTCTCTCTCTCTCTTTCTTTCTCTCCCCTCTCCCTTTTCCTCCCTCTCTCTCTCCCTCTTCCTCTCCCTCTCTCTGTCCCTCTCTTCTCATTTGCACACACACACACACATACCACACACAATCCCAGCTGCTATAACATAGAAATTACACGGGATCCCTGGGTGGTTCAGCGGTTTAGCACCTGCCTTCGGCCCAGGGCGTGATCCTGGGTTCCCGGGATTGAGTCCCACATCAGGCTCCCTGCATGGAGCCTGTTTCTCCCTCTGCCTGTGTCTCTGCCTTTCTCTCTCTCTCTGTGTCTCTCATGAATAAATAAATAAAATCTTAAAAAAAAACATAGAAATTACACTGTAGCTTTATCTAGAACTCACAATTATTTTACTGTTGTTTTGACATGAAAATATATGAAGTCTTAAAAAGAATAATTATCATAATAATGTATGAAGAGCAGTCAAAGAAAGGAGTACCTAAAGAATTAACATCTAAGAAAGAAACTTAGAGCCTCTTTCCCCAGATGGTCACTATTTATTCTGCTCAAAATATTGTAAGATTATATTTCCTTGTTGTTTCCACCCATCAGCTGGACATTTTGCAAGTATTCAAGGGATATTTAAAGGAATATTTAAGGATATTGTGGCTTGTAGCTACAAACTCTGTGCTTTCTTTCTTTCTGCCAAATAAATAAAGTCTTTTTAAACAGACAAATAAATAAAAATTATTTCTTACTTGTATATACATACTTGTCTTTGCACTCTTCTCAGAGCCAGAACACTTAGAATATTAAATGTGGAAACCCCTCTGATGAGACTCTTCAGAATATAAGGCCCAGAAGCCCCCTCAATTCCCAGGCTAATCTCAGATCTTCCTTGTCTCTATTATCTGCTTACTCATTTTATTTCCACAAGAATTGAACAACAGAAATTTTACTATTATAATTTGGAGGTATAAAATGGTGCTTCTATGAAATTATTAATCATCATAACCAATTCTTCAAGGATACTATTTAAGACATAGAATGCACAGGCTGTTGTGAGCCTAAATGTGCCTATTTAATGCAGGCAAATGATATAATTCCTACCGAAGTTTAAAAGAAAGTACCTGTGATGTGATGAGCACCGGGTGTTATATACAACTGATAAATTATTGAACACTACATCTGAAACTAAGCACTTAGTTTTACTATATGTTGGCTAGTTGAATTTAAATTTAAAAGAATATAAGAAAGGTGCTGGATAAGTCAAGGATTTTCCCACTAGAAGCATATACAAAGTTGATGTGGTGGTCACATTTCAGATTACACATCCAGTCTGAACTTCTCTGCATCCCTGAGTTGACCAGTTTGACTCACATAGACAGACTCGCAAGATACATTTTACTAGAATTCTAACTTCCTCTGGGCTGATATTTGGAACCTCTGACCTGCATATCTTCTCTGTTGGCAAGTCCCACAGGAGGCCTAATTACAACCACAAAGTTGCTTGATAAGCACGGAGTCAGCTGAAGGGAAGCTAATTATCTAATCCAAACGAGACAAGAATTTTATGTGCTCTCTTCTTTCCTCAAACCTTCCACTAACCCTATTACTCAGTTGATGACTTTTCATAAATTCATTGACAAATAGAAGCCATTAAGTGAGAACATCATCTTTCTATCATTGATACCTGCACTCCTCTCCTGCCTCCTTAGTGTCCTTGCTAGTGAAGGTCTAGCTCATGTTCTTCCCTGTCTTCTCAAGAGCTGGCTTTTCTAGTATCCACTTTTTGTCATGTATCAACAATCTCTTTCCATCCACTTGCTTACTCTCCTCAGCACACCAACATGTTTTAGCATCTCCCACTTTTTATCTATGTATATGCACACAAAACACCTCCACTGTCCACATATTCCCTGCCAGATCTGCCCCATGAATCTGTCCTCCATCACTACCAAATTTCTTGAAAAGATGTCTGCACACAAATGCTGTCTGCGCTTCCTCCCATTACATTCACTCTTTAGCTCATTGCAATCTACTTGTGACTTAAATATACCTTCATCTTCTCAAGGTTATCAGTGCTTTCCACATTGGCTAATCCAAAAGACACTCTCTGTTACACTCAAGCTTCAGCATCATTTAACACACATGCCTTCTCCCTCCCACTCTGGCACTCTAGACCACAACCTGTGCCTGATTGCCTTCCTCCTTCGCCGACTACTCATCTTCTGTTCCCATGGCTCCTGCTCCTCCTCCATCTGACATCTCACTGTGGAAATTCCCCAGGGCTTTACCTTGGACTGTCTACTTGCTCCACACATATTCTCCAGCTGTATCACAAGTCATTTGTCTTTAAGTATCATAAGTATGCTAATGATTTCCACATTTGTATCTCTGGCCCAGACCTGTCCCTTGAACTCCAGGCTTGTATACTTATCCAATTTCCAATTTGACAGCTCCACTGGATAATAGCCAGACATTTGAAATTTCCATGCACAAAATATAACTCTCAATCCCTTTGTCAAAATTATTTCCTTATCACCTCAATCTTCTCATCTCAGTTGGGATGGTACCCCATCCACTCAGATATTCAAGCTAAAAGGCCCCCCATATTTGCTTTATTTATAAATTCTTTCTATTATATTTAGACATATATTTTGCTTCCACCACCTTATTTCAAGTCTTCTTTAGCTCTCATCTGGGATATTGTATTTGCCCATTTCCAGTTTTGCTCCTCTTAAATCCATCCTCCAAATAAACCAAAGCATGGCCTGTTTAAACATGCATCAGTTTATGTCACTGTCTGTTTAAAATTTGTAATTGCTTTCCATCTCACACAAAGTCAAATCAAATTCCCTGCTATATTTCCTGTAAGACTCTCAAGGAGTGAAACCCTGCTATGAACCTAAATACACCTCACAACATGGTATCACTCACTATATTCTAATCACACTGCCTTCTTTCAATTCCTGGAATTTCTAAGCTTCTATCTGCCTCAGAGCCTTTGCACATGCTGGTCTCTTTGCCTGGAAGGCTCTCCAGAACACCATCATTCTTTACAAGACTCCTATTCATCCTTTAAGGTAGTCTTGGCTTAAATATCTGACACCTTGTTTTAAGTAACCTACCTACAGCAACCTTCTCCCTTCACCCCACTCCCCATACATCCTATGAGCTATCTCAGCCTTTGGTTCCTTTCTTTAGTAATATTTAACACAGTTTACAATTCTTTTGACACACATGTTAAGTGTATTTTCTCGTGTTAGTTTTTCTTCCTCCCTGAAATTTTAAGTGCATGAGGAAAAAAACTGTATCTGACCTGTTCACTGACCACTGCTTTCCTCATAAGAGTCAAAGTTCTTTTGGCACATGCGAAGTTCTCAAAAATATATTTCTTGAATTAATAAATGAATAAGTGAATGATTATCTTTAAATAAAGATTCAAGATATCCTCACATATTCACTACAATAACCATTTTTAAGGATGCATTTTAAAATGGAGTTCAAACCTAGGCCTCCATTAGACAAGCCTTCCAGATTCTCCAAAATTCTCTGGGTTTGTGTCTGGGGAGATAGGAAGGAAGCATGAAAAGATATTGGAAAATGGTGGAGAAAAACATAACCTTTTCAAGGGAAGCATACATTTTCCAGTGTAAGAAGACAGATACTGAGGATCTGCATTTCCCCAAAACAGCTCTTATTTCTCCCAATGTTTCCTTTGCTTTTGTCCTTTTTTTCTTTTTCCATGTAACTCCCAAGTTAGTGGCCACAGAAAAAGCAATCAAACAGTGAGAACAGACCTGCCAAATTGTCTAGCCATGAGAGGAGAAATAGTAAGCATGTCAAGAGAATAAGAATTCAAAACAAAATCAACACTAGGCTGCCAAACATTAGATTTCTTTCTTCTTTAATTCTGTATTTGCAGAAGGCAAGCAAGGTATAGAGGAAAGAGCATGTGCATGTCCTTTATGGCTGCTATAACAAATTACCACAAACTTAAAGAAATGCAAACTTATGATCTTACAGTTCTTCACAGTGGGTCTCACTGAACTAAAATCAAGGTGTTAGCAAGGCTGCATTTCTTCTGGGTGCAGAACTCTAGAGAAGAATTAGGTCTTTACCTTTTCTGGCTAGTAGAGGCTTCCTGAATTTCTTGTGACTGCATCACTTTAAGCTTCCCCCCATCATCATATCTCCTTTTCTGATTATGATCTTTGTGTCTCCCTCTTAAAAGGACCCATGTCCTTACCTTGAGTCTATCCAGATAATTGGGAATAATCTATATATGAGGAGCCTTAACTTAATCACATCTGTAAAATCTCTTGCCATTCACAGGTTCTGGGAATTACAATATGGACATCTTTGGGGGACCATAATTCATTCAACCAGAGCTGGGTTCCAATATTGCTTTTGTTAGTTATTTATTACCCTGTGTTAGGCACTATGCCAGGCACTTTACATATTGTTTCATTTAATCTTTATAAAATCTCCAAAATAGATACTCTCATCTGTATTTTATATATGAAGAAATCATGCCTTGGCAATGTGAAGCTGCTGGTCTTACAATCCTATGTTTATAGAGCAAAAATGTAAACCCGTGTCTGCTCCAAAACTTATGTACTGGCTGCTGTGTTGATAAAGCTTCTTCACTAATAGGTTTGAGCATACAGAAAACGCTCAATAAATGGTAGTCATTACTGTTTGTACAGTAAGTTCTACCTAACCTCAAACAATTATGTGGTTCCTATGAGTTTTTGATTCCTCATAGTATTATGTATTCATTCCTTCATTTGACAAATATTTATCAAGGCTCAGTATTTTGCTAGGCCCTGTTCTAGGAGTTAAACATTAAATACTAAATGTTCTTAGACAGTTTAAGTGAATCACTGAATTTGCTCAGGGTCCAAACACATAGAAGATACAATTAAATTCCAGTTATCTTTCTTTCTTCCTAGATTATAAACTCCTTGATTTCATAATCTGATTTTTCTGTTTCTTTCACTGCAATTCAGCACATGGCAGTTATTCCACATAAGTTTTGCCAAGTTGGATTGGTCTCTATGTGGATTATATCTGACCCATGGCAAGGCAATGGCTTTGAATAGTTCCCTTCTTCTAATGGGTTGTCAGTGGTTTAATTGTCACCTGTAGAAGTCAAGATCATGGTCCTCAAGAAACAATTGGATTCCAAAACTGAGGTGATATTTTTCCACAGTGATTTAACCCTGTTTTACAATACATGGAAAGAGTCTCTATATATGAATATGTGGGAATGGGTGGGGACGTGGAGGATGAAGAGGTAAAGGAATCCTAAAGTCTGGTGAATAAATGTCAAAATAAGGCAAAGGACTCTTTAAAGCTTGGTCAAGGGGTAGCTCCGAAAATCATTTACAGGTGGATCTATATATGCAAAGGAGGAGAGGAAGACTCCATATGAATGAATGCATGTGTGACTGAAAATGTTCCCTGTGGTTTATGGCAAAATATTTTTCATCAGTTTCCTATCATTTATTCTTTGATCCATTTTTACTCCCCATCTCCCTGCATAACCATTTCTTATCTTTTCCTTTATTTATTACCTTGCTATATCATATTATCCATTCTAAACAACCTTCACTATAAAAAATAAGATGCAATAAAAATGTATTGGGTTTCCTCCTTTTCTTCAAAAGGAATGACTGTGAAACAAAAGTTGCTCAGCCCAAATCTTTGAAATAAATCTTTGCACTGGGCCCTAGTGAGTAACAATCCCTTGCCAGAGTTAAGTCAGTCTAATGAGGTAGCAACACCAGCCTCTCTTGGAACACCCTGGTGCCACTGACGAACCACTAAATAACTTGGCACCATTTGTCAGGAACTCATTGAAGTCCTGAAAGTTTTATCTAAAAATTTTCATAATGTAAAGAACTGCTGGAGAAAAGGGTAAAAAGACAAGCAAAGAAAGTACAGTCTTCTTTGAACCATATCATTGCTAAAGTTTACAGTAGATCAGTAAAGGAGGTTATATTGAAGAGTAGAAACTAAAATTTCTCAGTGTTGACAAATATCTTTTCTAAGGATTAAATTCAGTGGCAGTGTTTTAGGTTTTAACACCACAGTCATTAGTGTTAAATGAGTAAGTCTAAAGAAATGTTACATGACTTAGTCACAAATAAATGTCTTAATGAAACTGAAGAGAAATGAATGTCTCTAAATGGAATTCCTAACAACCTGTTGTTACTGCTTTCCACTCTGTTTTACAACTGAATTTCACATAATTCTGGGTTAGAGAGGTAACAGAAGACACAGGGAAATCACTGGACTACATAAGATAATAGAAGAGCTAAGTTTTAGACTTTAATCTGCCAGTAACTAGTTGTGTGATCTTAGGTAGGACACATAAGCACCCTGGCTTTTTTCTCTTCTCTGCTAAATGAATGGATTTAAATTAAACTAGATAAATTTAAGACTTCTTCAGACTCCAAAACATTAAAAATGTGTGGCCGGGGACTGTTCTCCAGCTCCACGGGCAGCAGCAGATGGTGCTCTAGCCCCTGCCCTGAGGACTCTGGTTTCTGACATCTCTTACAGAATGCGGGAGATGTTTGTTCATGTTTTTATTTTAGTAAAAGATACAGAACATGGGACTCTTGGCTGGCTCAGTCAGTAGGCCATGCAATTTTTTATTTTTAAATTTTATTTATTTATTTTAAATATGTGGCTCTAGAAAAGAGTTTTTAACATGTGTTTTTAGAACCCTCATTCTGTAGGATGTTAATGGGAGTTATACAGGAAAAAACAGTTCTGTGATTCAAATGTGGGAAATCTACAGGTAAAGTTAATTAGTTTTTTTTTTACTACAGGATATTTCTGATGCATTGATAAGTATATATGCCTTCTATATTCATTCAGTCTAACAATAGCTACTTATTAAGTGCCTACCATGTATTAGATACCAAAGATACTCTGTTGAGTATAAACAAGCATAGTTTTTGTCCTCCTAGAATCTGTAATCTAGTGGGAAAGGTAGGCATTTAACACATAATTATACAAATAAAACATAAAATGATCATTGTAGTTCTGCTTTGGAGAGGTGAACAATGCTATAAGTGTGCACAAGAGGAGATTTCAATCTGGTTAGGGAAAATCAGGAGAGATAAAAGCATCAAGAATGAAAGACAAGTTTAGGTGAGGAGGAAAGAAAAAGAGATTTCTAGGCAAAAAGAGGATGTTTAAATGTCCTGTGGTGGCCAGGATCATTTGAGGGACTAGGAAAAAAATCTCTAAAATTGGGATGCAGTACACAATGTTTCTCTCATCTTTTGGTCTTGAAATTCTTCCTCCTCCTCCCTGCCCCTCTTCTCCTCCTATGCTACTGCTGCTTCCTTCTCCTTCTTTCTTCTTCTTTGGAGTATAGGCGGGGATGAGTATTCTTTTGGAGGGGGATCTTTTCTTCTGAGGATGAGTGGCTTATTCATGATTCAGTTTCGTTCTTCTTCTTTTTGTCTCTTGTTCTTGTATGGTCTTGGTGCTTGTTTTTATGCTTTTCTCTATTCGTCTTCTTCTTCTTCTTCTTCTTCTCTTCTCCTCCTCCTCCTCCTCCTCCTCCTCCTCCTCCTCTTCCTTCTCCTTCTTCTTTCAAAAGTGCCCTATGGAAATCACGTTCCCTGAAACAGATGTTGTATAATATTTCTTTAAAGTAATTTAATATGGGTTGGCTCTAGCTCTGGCCTGAACCCTGCCTAAGGGGACTGATTTCTGGAATGCTATCAGATCCTACTACATGTGCCCACTTTCCTGAAGAAAACCACTTTCCTTCATGTTTGTTTCTTCATGCACTATTTTTCTTTCTGCATTTGGCTTATTTTACTTAGCATAATGATCACCAAATTCATCCATGTTCTTGCAAATAACAGGATCTCCTTTTTAAGACTGAATAAAATTCCATTATATATATGAATTTGGTTCTGTGGTCGCAAAGCGTCTGCTGATCATGGTCAGATCCATACACAGTCCCACTGGGCAATGGAAGAAACCAGTGCAACACAAGATGCAGCTTCTCTCCAGAAACCGTGGTAGTCAATTTCCCCGTATGGCCCATAGAAAGCTCTTTCCCGTCCCACCCAGGTTCAGGCCCCCAAGCTTATGCTTGTGAGCTCAGAAGTCACCCTGTGACTCGCCATGTCCTCTCTGAAGACCGTTAGCAAACACGCCAAACTCGCTCAGAAGCCCAGCCGTACAATGAGAGGATATATATTCCATCAGCTGACAGAGTGTTTCCATGTCCTGGCTATTGTGAATAATGATGCAGTAAACATGAAAGAGCGGATATCTCTTTGACGTACTGATTTCATTTTCTTTGTGTATATACCCAGAAGAAGGATTGTTGGATTATATGGTAGTTCTATTTTTATTTTTTGAGGAACCTCCATACTATATTCCATACTTACTACACTAATATATATTTCCACTAACAGTATATCAGAGTTCCCTTTTCTCCACATCCTCACCAACACTTAACCTCATTTCTTTTTGATAACAGTCATCTTAATAGGTGTGCGATATCATATTGTGGTTATGATTGACTTCCCTGACAATCAGTGACTTTGAGCATATTGTCATATGCCTTTTGACCTATATCTTCTTTGTAATAATGGCTATTCAGTCCCTTACCCATTTTTAATAGGATTTTTGTTTATTTTGTTTTGTTGTTTTGTTTTTGCTATTGAGTTGTATGAGTTCTGTATATATTTGGATGGTAAGCTCTTATCAAATATATGGTTTGCAAATATTTTGAAAATATGGAAAAATTTATTAAGAGATTGGATAATGCCAGTGAAGATTTTTACATATCATATATTTGTGGTGTAAAGGGTGATTGATTTCTCAAACTATGAATGGAGTATATATGTGAGGGGTAGGGGAAGCTAAGATAGTAAAAAGAAAAGGCTTATTTCAAAGATGACAGCACTTTTTCCTCTTTCTTCAGAGGTCCAGGGCAAACCACTTTCAGAGCAAAGTTTCAAAGACAAACTTCATCAATTTGAAGGGAAAAAATGAGATTTTTGGATAAAGCCAAGATTCTCTTCTGAAATAGAGATGATTGCAATAACAATGCACTAAATAGATCATGTAGTATAAAAGGCAACAATCATTGCAGTTAGCATTGAAATTATATTATCTTTATAGGGGGAATAGCCTGCGATTGGGAATACTTTCAGTAACTAAAATAAAATAGAACAAAGAAAAGCTACAGTGGCTTAAAAATAGGGGTTCATTTTTCTCCCATCCAAAGAAGACTGGGGGTAGCCAAATGCTGACTTTGGTCTAGTGACCTGACAATGTTTCTGTAATTTTCTCTTCCTTTTCTCATAGACAGAAGATGGTTGCCACAAATCCCGTGATCCAGTTATCATATCTATAGTCAAGATAGGAAATCAAAAGTCTTTCCAGAAACTGTCTCCCACAAATTTTCCTTTATACCTTAATTGCCCAGAATTGGGTCATATGACTATCCCTAGCTGTAAAAGAAGCTAAGAGGAGACAGGTTAGTCAAAATAGACTCAGACCAATCCTAATTCATTATCAGAAGCCAAGCACTTTGTGCTCAATGAAATGATGTCCCATTAGAAAGGATGAAGAGGGGAGATGGGTGTTGGGTAGACAAATAATAGTTTCCCCACAGGGAGATCTGGAAAATTCGTTATTCCTGCTCCTAGTGTTATTGTTCATTTTGTTTGTTTGCTATTTTAGTCTGGTCCTGGAGAAATTGAAGGCTCAGATTCCAAGTCGGGGAAATATCATCAAATCATTATTTTTGGTTGGATGCAAACTGGACTCTGAAACATGGCACTAGGGTGCAAGTTCCCACAGAATTCCTTCCAATGTTCCAACAGAGAAACTACTTTATAAATACTTCATAGAGAGTTTAATAAACTCTAGGTATTTTTATTGAAATACACCTTTCTCAACAGCATCCCTCAGAGATTTTGATTCACTAGATCTGTTTAAGAGGGAACTACGCAATTCCCAGTTGATGCTTCTGCACAGATCAGCTGGAAATCCTGGCATTTAGGGAGGATTGGGTCTGAGGATTATGAGAACATAATCAGCATGTAAGCCCTTCCTCCTCTCCACCCCCACCCCTATGACATTAAAGTAATTTTCTATTGTCCCTAAACCTTTACAAAAATCTTGTCAGAGCCTGGTCTTTGCCATGCTAAGGGAATAAAGAGAGTCCTGTGCCAAAATTTGGGAAAAGGCAGTGTAAGGATAAAGAGCTAGAACTTGGGGGAGACAGTTATACAACAGCTAGGAGGATTTGCAGAGGATCAGAGCAACAGTCTGGTGCCAGATAGCTGGCTAAGGTGACAAGAGTAGCCAGGATAGATTTGTGAAATATGTACACATCCTCAAGGATTCTCAGGAAAATCCAAGGAGTCAAATTAGGCAAAACATTGGACTTCTTGGATTAGGTAGGATGGAGGCTTAGGTTATTGCTTATGGGGCATTAAAGGAAAACATGATCCTTGAGGATTGGATATGTATGGATACCTGGATTATGTTAATATTTATTGACTATGTATAAAGAAAAAAATGAAAGAAGCATTAAATGAAAGCCCATTTTGTGAAATACACCTTCAGGGTTTCTGTGGAAGGCAAGTATCATTGCATCCATTGGTGCTAGTGAAGAATCTGGGCTTAGATTTAATAGGGGTGCCTGGCTCAGTCAGTTAAGCATCTGACTTTGGCTCAGGGCTTGATCCTGGGATCAAGCCAGTATCAAGCTCCCCACTGAGCAGGGAGTCTGTTTCTCCCTCTCTCTCTGCCCACCCCTCGACCCCTACTCTCTCTCTCTCTCTCTGTTTCAGATAAACAAGTAACATCCTAAAAAAAAAAGGATTAAACAGATGTTTACAGCTGCAATGCCGTAAATGGTAGGAACTGCTTTTGAGATAAGATCATTTATTCCAAATCCTTTGCTCTTCTCATGACATCATTTGCCTCTCTACATATATATCATCTCCTGTCAAATTAAAAAGTGCATTAGTGAATTGTTGGAATCTAAGCATGAGCTCTTCATTACCTGTTGCTGTCACTCACTGAAATTTGTTCTATTTGTGCCTGCTAATGGTGAAAGCACCTTCCCCAACCTTTTCCCCTTGTAGTCAAGCCTGTGATGGATATGCTTTAAAGGATCCTGAGAGATTCTTCTGTTCTTAGAAAAAAGTGAGGGAGATTGAAGATAATGCATGAGTAAGTGGCTCTGGGACTTCATGACCCAACAAGACCTGCACAGATTATTAAGCAGTTTCAAGTGACTTGACCATGACATGGAGCCTCCAGAGAACTACAAGATCATTGACACCACTGTCCCAGTGGATGAAGCTGAGTGACTCAAGCACTCTCCAGCTCTCAGAGAAAATGAAAGGGGAAAGAAAGCAAATGGTGTTTATTTGCCTGGGCCACTGGGCCAACTCAGCCATTGTGAATTCTCTAAGGCATTGTTGCTGTGGACTATATTTACACACAGATATTTGCTTTGTGGAATAGCCAAGAATCCCAGAACAACTGGCTGAGTTGCTCTTATGCAGGAACAGGTTAATCATTAAAAGCAGGTACTACTCATTCCTCCTTTACACTGTTTCACCTATTTACTAGCTCACTCTTCTGTTTATAGTGTTTAAATAAAAGTTGTATAAGTTCAGTACATACCAATAGCAGGCATAACAGGCTAGGTTATGCTGCTGTAACAAATAACCCTAAATTCCAGCAACTTAGAACAACCAAGGTGTTTTTCTTGCTTCTGCTATGTATCCACTGCAAGTTGGCAGTGGCTTTTGCTCCATGTCATCGTCATTCAAAGTGCACAGATGAGGAAGACACCATCATCTGGTTTCCACAGGTCAGTGAGGCAGATGGAGAGAGAGGTGGAGAATCATGCATATTAAATTTCACTTCACTTACATTTCACTGGCAAGTGGGAATCAAATGGTAACTAAGTTCAAGAATTGAGAGAGTGTAATTCTTTCTTGTGTCTAGAAGGAGAGGGAAACACTACATCAGTGAAAAATAACAATGTCTGCTAGAAAAATTGATGTGCTACTATAAAAAAGGCTGTCCATTAAAAGCACCACAAACTGGAAGTGGCCTCAGAGATTATATATTTACAAATTAAGCTTTTTCTTGGTATTAGTGCAAGTCCAAAGCTGGAAGACAATTTTGCAAGAAACACTGCAAATCACTGACTCCAGAAACTTCTTGGTAGCGTTGATACTTTGACATTTCTCTACCACCATTCTTTTCATACCTAAGTTGATCTGAGTCACAGCATCTATGTGAAAATATATAATCACTGCTTTTTACCATAATTAATGTCCTTAAGGACTCCCACTAATTTTTTTCATCACTCATACCTGAGCATTATTCCATCCTGATGTATTCTCCACAAGTGGGGCTGAATGATGCTGTAAGGCTCAGGGCCGAGTGGGAGCTCTTATTTTATGTTACCTGGTGATTTAAAAATAGCTTGGAGTTTTATTGCTTGTGTCTAATTCAAAAATTTCCAAGCCAGAGTAGGTAAGTCAAAATAACCTCCTTAAAAAGACAGATTGACTATTTCTGCACAGAGATTATGTGCCTTCCCCTTATCTTCAGTCAGTGAGGAGTTTGGTTGGAGCTAGAGTTGCAGTGAATTAGGAGATTAGATTGAGCTATGGCATACCTTGTGTCTTCTACTCAGGCTGAGGAGTATAAAGACCTATCAATGAAAGCCACTATGGACCCGAGTTGATGCCCTAGGAGGTCCAGGGGTTGATGCCAAGAAGTTCATGAATGCCTATCATAGAATGTAAGATTGTTAGCATTTATGCATGTATCTGTTCTTCTTGGAAGGAATTTGTAGTTTTCATCAAATTCTTAAAGAGATAATGATCCATAAAATATCAAGAATCTCAGTATTAAGATAAATAAGAAAGAAAGTCTATGCTTTCCAGAAATTTATACAGACCTCAAGTTTCTGAAGGATAAGTGCTTTACATAACAGGTTATTTCTAAAAGTCAGATATGAATCACATAATATTTAAACAGTGGTGGTACTTATGTAAACTAAAATCCTTCAGCAAGATGATCATGGTTTATTTTATTAATTTTGTAGAAGTTCAGATTTTGCAATAGTGAAATATATATGATATTTCAGATAAATTGTATTTCCTAGGTAGTATCAAATTACATGTTAAAATTCATAGAATATAAACATATGCATGCACATATACATACATACACATACACATACACACAAATAGACACACATTTTTCATGTTTCCAAATTTACAGGTCATCGAGATCAGGTCAACATACTCTTTACATTATACTTCCTTCTTCTATGTTCATGTCATTCCCTTGTGCCACTCTCTCCCCATAGTCCCAAAGTCCAGTATATTCTGACAGTTTTCTTACCATTTCTCTCAATGACAGGGCCCCTGTTCAACACTATGACATGTATAATATCATGCAAAAATATAGATTAACTTCTACATGATATAATATAGAAATGTATGGACTTAATTCAATAGTAAACATTCCATCCCTCTTTTCATAGGTAATTTCCCAGATGTAATTTCTTATTTTCTTTTAGAAGTTTAAATATAATGATTATGGAATACCAGAAAGAATACAAGATGTAGAGTCAAGAGACCTGGGTTTAATTCCTGGCTCTACTCTTTATCTGTTCCATGTGACCAATTTGCTTATCTTTTCTGAAACTGGTTCCCTATCTGTAGAATAAGAAAATAGTACCAAAGAGTATAAGATTACATGAAAAGTTGCCATTAAAGAAAATAATGTATGAATAATAATGAATGAACCTAGCATGTGGGCTGGTAAGTAGAAAATGCTCAGGTACTTAATAAATGTTACTTGAATCTGATCACAGCAAGTGAATTCAACCAAAAGATGGAATATTTCACATTAGATTGGTTTCCTAATATTTCCATTTGGGTCTAGAAACAGAACACCTGAAGAGCCTATTTTCAGATTTTCCTAAAACTTTTTTGAGAATACATTTGAATAGCTAGCAGGGATACAGAACTAAAACAAGATAAAAGTCTTAATCATTTGCATCCTATCTGCTGTGCATAGCAATGGTCTTGTATAAAAAAGATATTTCCCATATTGCATTTGAGTTTATCAGTTATCTAAAATGACATGCTGAAAATCTGTAAAAACCTTTTTATTCCTCTAATGGTCAGGAAGTTTAGGAGGACTTGAAAGTTCTATTATGATTACCATATGATACTGGCATTTCACATAGCTCAACATAATACACAAGCATACTACAAGCACAGTTTTAAAATAGACTTTTATGATTCCAGATATTATCAAACTAATTGTGACACTGAAAAAACGCTATTCTCAGCACTTTTCACAAAACTAGATGAATGGAAGACACTTCACCCACACCTATGGATGTTGTCTGGTATCTCCACTTCCTTCCCTTACCTTGCCCACAGGTACCACAGGACCCTCATCCACCAGTGTGCTGTAGTTGCCTTCTGAGACTCTGGCTCTGGTTCAGCAGTCCTCCTTGCCTGTACAGTTCTATCTTCATGGTGACATCACAGACCAGATTGTTGATTCCTTAATTTCCTCAACTCCAACACATCTAAACCTTTTCTATTTCAGATACACACTATGGACTCCGTTATCAAACAGAATGCTTGCTTTGTATCAGTGTCCAAAATTCTGAAAAGTCCCTCTTTAACCTCAACATTTCATATTTTTATTCTACTCTGCCACTCCCACTGGATCTGCTCCTTGCTCTTTTCTTATCCAATGGTTCCTACAAGTCAGCCAGTCAGACACCAGTGTTAGATAAACTCTTTTGCTTTCTGTACAACTGTGTGCAATTGAATTCTGATTGCCCTATCAACAATGATGTCACCATCTCTCAAGAATCCTCTTGATCTGCTGCTATCTCCATTATCAGCACTGGGGCATTTCCACCACTAGCTTTTTTGTATTCCACTTTCTGCCAATGGAGAATTTCTGTTAAATCCATATTGATCGGATCAGATATAATTATCTTTTTTTTTTAATTCAAAAGAAAATTTAAAAATTTTTTAAAACTTTAAAAAATTATTTCTCTTCCATTTAAAAACAACCGTGTAAGATAGCAATAAGCTCTATAAGCCTTATAATTTGCAATTATTTGAATTTAAATATCAATTTTACTGGATTTCTTGCTCACCATTGTTTTCTTAAAATAAATATTTTCTCATAGATTATTTGTTGACTGATTAGGATAACATGACAAAACAAAATTTGCCATTTTAACCATTTTTAGATACACAGTTCAATGGCAATAAGTGCATTCACATCACTATGCAATCATCACCACCATCCATCTCCAGACCTTTTTCATCTTCCCAAACTACAACTCCAAATCCGTGGGATGCCTGGGTGGCTCATTTGGTTATGAATCCAACTCTCTTGATCTCAGCTCATGTCTTGATCTCAGGGTCATGAGTTCAAGCCCTGCATTGGGCTCTACACTAGGCATGGAGCCTACTTTTAAAAAAGGGAGGGTGAGTGTTAACCCTCCCAGAGGATAAAAACTCCTCATTAAACAAAAACTTCCCATTCCTCTGACTGGTAGCCCCTGGCAATCACTCTTCTACTTTGTTCTTATGCATCTAGGTACATCGCATAAGGTACAGTATTTACCCTTTTGTGACTGGCTTATTTCACTTAGTATGGCATCTTCACATTTCATGCATAATTTGCAGCATATAACAGAATTTCCTTCCTTTTTAAGACTGAACAGTGTTTAATTTTATGTATATACTACACCTTGCTAATTCATTCACCCCGTCTTTTATTTCAATAGCCACCCCTTGAACACTTTTAACAATAAAGGACACATATGAGTCATATATTTCTGAATATGAATATTTATTTCTATCTTCTATCACTTCCTCTGGGTCATTTATTAGACAGATATTGCATCTTACCATTGTCTTTTAACATTCGCCTTCAGATTTCTTTTCCTTTGCCAAAGTTAACTTTATATTAAGGGTGACTTATTTTTGTCATGATGTAATTCACTATGTGTAAGGTTTTTTTTTTTCAATTTTTCTTTTTAATAATATCTTTTTCTTATTTCTTGAGCTGAGTACCTTCTCATGTTTATAAGTATATTAATTAATTTCTTTGAGGTTTTTTGTTTTGTTTTGTTTCTTACATTGTCTCTGTATTTTTTTTAATTTATTTTTTATTGGTGTTCAATTTACTAACATACAGAATAACCCCCAGTGCCCGTCACCCATTCACTCCCACCCCCTGCCCTCCTCCCCTTCTACCACCCCTAGTTCGTTTCCCAGAGTTAGCAGTCTTTACGTTCTGTCTCCCTTTCTGATATTTCCCACACATTTCTTCTAGCTTTCTTCCTTTATTATATACATTTTGGCTTGTGGTGTTCATGTTACATGTTTTCTTCAAAAATCTGTTCTTCCTCCCTGTTCATATTTAAGAGTGAGGCACTGACAACTTAGCAAATATCTAGTGGACTATATTGAAGGATGCTGAGATGGCGAGCAAACTTCTTCAAGGGACTTCCATAGTTTTCAGTATCTGCACATCTTTTCCCCTGAACCAATTGGTTACTCCAGAGAGAAATTCTCTAATCTCCCTGGGCACATGTGAGTCAAAAGGAGGCATGGTGAAAGAAACAAAGACATGGGCAATCAGCCTGGAAGCCAGCATTCTGGAAGCTGGGGAGAAGCAGGATGGTTCATCAACCATCATTCCATCAAGATACATCATTCTTACATATTCCTCTGGTTTTCTGGGTAGTGGCTCACCCTTGTCCCCAGCTGTGTTTAGGAGTCCTCAGGCCAGAGCTTTTCTGGGTCAATTCCTCATGAAATTAAATTTCTACCTTTTATCTGGTTAGGAAAGTACAAGTTCCCACTACCAAGAAAAGTGTATTCTGCATTGCAACCATTCCTTCTACAGACTTTTAAGAAATATTATTTTCAGCCCTACTGCTCAATCCAGCCTTCAACAGAGGTGTCCAGTGACTCTCCTTTTTGAGCATTTCCAAAGTTTATGGACACAAATTGGCTTCCTTGCTGTTCACTTTTCACTCTGTAGGCTTCAGTTTCTACTTTCTTCACTTAGTCAGTTACCACTATATGATCTGATTCTCATCCCCAAAATTCTCATCTCCCTTCCACCATCTTTCCCTCTGCTTCTTTGTCTTCATGGATTTTATTTTCTATTTAGTGATGCTCATTTTGAAAAGAAGCTGTGATAAATGCTCATTGATATAACTTTTTCCCACTGCCTTTGGTCAGGAGATATTCAATGTTACTGCCAAGGAAAACAAATTACCTCCTTTCATGTATTTTGTCCAGCTTATCTCAAATATTTAACTTTGTTCATTTCATTAGACTTCAAGTTCTACAGGGGCATGGGATTTTAGAATTGAAAGGACCTTTAAATAGCCAAATTCAGCCCTTCTTAAATAGATGATCTCTCTACTGACCTAATACATTAGGTTGCCTGCATTTAAAACCAACATCTGACAAAAAAAAAAAAAAAAAGAGAGAGAGAGATGTTTCTCCATAAATTTCATTCTGAATCCTTCCCTCTCACTCACAATCCACAACCAAAATCTGTCTATCTCTATTCTTTTGGTTTTTTTTTGGGGGGGGGGGTGTATATTTTTTTATTGGTGTTCAATTTGCCAAAATATAGCATATTACCCAGTGCTCATCCCATCAAATGCCCCCCTCAGTGCCTGTCACCCAGTCACTCCAACCCCCAGCCCACCTCCCTTTCCACTACCACTTGTTCGTTTCCCAGAGTTAGGAGTCTCTCATGTTCTGTCACCCTCACTGATATTTCCCACTCATTTTCTCTCTTTTCCCCTTTAATCCCTTTCACTATTTTTTAGATTCCCTGAATGAATGAGACCATATAATGTTTGTCCTTCTCTGATTGACTTACTTCACTCAGCATAATACCCTCCAGTTCCATCCATGTTGAAGCAAATGGTGGGTATTTGTAGTTTCTAATGGCTGAGTAATGTTCCATTGTATACGTAGACTACATCATCTTTATCCATTCATCTTTTGATGAACACAAAGGCTTCTTCCACAGTTTGACTACTGTGGACATTGCAGCTATAAACATTGGGGTGCAGGTGATCAGTGTTTCACTGCATCTGTATCTTTGGGGTAAAACCCCAGTAATGCAATTGCTGACTCACAGGATAGTTCTATTTTTAACTGTTTGAGGAACCTTCACAGAGTTTTCCATGTGGCTGTACCAGTTCATATTCCCACCAACAGTGCAGGAAGGTTCCCCTTTTTCCACATCCTCTCCAACATTTGTGGTTTCCTGTCCTGTTAATTTTCACCATTCTCACTGGTGTGAGGTGGTATCTCATCGCAGTTTTGATTTGTATTTTCATGACAGGCAATGATGCGGAGCATTTTCTCATGTGCTTGTTGGCCATGTCTAGGTCTTCCTCTGTGAGATTTCTGTTCATGTCTTTTGCCCATTTCATAATTGGATTGTTTGTTTCTTGGCTGTTGAGTTTAATAAGTTCTTTATGGATCTTGGATACTAGCCCTTTATCTGATACATCATTTGCAAATATCTTCTCCCATTCTGTAGGTTATCTTTTAGTTTTGTTGACTGTTTCTTTTGCTGTGCAAAAGCTTCTTATCTTGATGAAGTCCCAATAGTTCATTTTTGCTTTTGTTTCTCTTGCCTTCATGGATGTATCTTGCAAGAAGTTACTGTGTTCAAAAAGGGTGTTGACTATGTTCTCCTCTAGGATTTTGATGGAATCTTGTCTCACATTTAGATCTTTCATCCATTTTGAGTTTATCTTTGTGTATGGTGTAAGAGAATGGTCTAGTTTCATTCTTCTGCATGTGGCTGTCCAATTTTCCCAGCACCATTTATTGAAGAGACTGTCCTTTTTCCAGTGGATAGTCTTTCCAGTTTTGTCTAATATGAGTTGAACATAGAGTTTAGGGCCCATTTCTGGATTCTCTATTCTGTTCCATTGATCTATGTGTCTGTTTTTGTGCCTGTACCACACTGTCTTAATGATCACAGCTTTGTAGTACAACTTGAAATCGGGCATTGTGATGCCCCCTGGCTCTGGCTTTCTTTTTAATATTCCCCTGGCTATTCAGGGTCTTTTCTGATTCTACACAAATCTTAAGATGATTTCTTCCAACTCTCTGAAAAAAGTCCATGGTATTTTGGTAGGGATTGCATTGAATGTGTAAATTGCCCTGGGTAGGATCGATATTTTCACAATGTTAATTCTTCCAATCCATGATCATGGAATAGTTTTCCATCCTCTTTGTGTCTTCCTCCATTTATTTCAGAAGTGTTCTGTGGTTTTTAGGGCAAAAATCCTTTACCTCTTTGGTTAGGTTTATTCCTAGGTCTCTTATGCTTTGGGGTGCAATTGTAAATGGGATCGACTCCTTAATTTCTCTTTCTTCATTCTTAGTGTATAGATGTGTCACTGATTTCTGGGCATTGATTTTGTATCCTGCCACACTGCCGAATTGCTATATGAGCTCTAGCAATCTTGGAGTGGCGTCTTTTGGGTTTTCTAGGTACAGTATCATGTCATCTGCAAAGAGGGAGTGTTTGACTTCTTCTTTGCCAATTTGAACACCTTTTATTTCTTTTTGTTGCCTGATTGCTGAGGCTAGGACTTCTAGTACTATGTTGAATAGCAGTGGTGAGAGTGGACATCCCTGTGTTTCCCCATTGAGAATGATAGTTGTTGTGGGCTTTTTGTAGATGGCATTTAAGATGCTGAGGAATGTTCCCTCTATCCCTATAGAGGAATGTTCCCTCTATCCCTATACTCTGAAGAGTTTTGATTGGGAATGGATGCTCTATTTTGTCAAATGCTTTCTCTGCATCTATTGAATGATCATATGGTTTTTGTTTTTTCTCTTGTTGATATGATCAATCACATTGATTGCTTTAGAAGTGTTGAACCTGCCTTGCATCCCGGGGATAAATCCCACTTGGTCATGATGAATAATCTTCTTAATGTACTATTGGATCCTATTGGCAGGTATCTTGTTGAGAATTTTTGCATCTGTGTTCATCAGGGATATTGGTCTCTAATTCTCCTTTTTCGTGGGGTCCTTGTCTGGTTTTGGAATTCAGGTGATGCTGGCCTCATAGAAAGAGTTTGGAAGTATTCCATCTGTTTTTATCTTTCAGAACAGCTTTAGTAGAGTAGGTATTGCTTCTTCTTTAAACAGTTGATAGAATACCCCTGGGAAGCCATCTGGCCCTGGACTTTTGTGTCTTGGGAGGTTTTTGATGACTGCTTCAATTCCCTCCCTGGTTATTGGCCTGTTCAGGTTTTCTATTTCTTCCTGTTCCGGTTTTGGTAGTTTGTGGTTTTCCAGAAATGCATCCATTTCTTCTAGATTGCCTAATTTATTCGCATATAGCTGCTCAGAATATGTTTTTAAAATCGTTTGTATTTCCTTGGTATTGGTGGTGATCTCTTCTTTTTCATTTGTGATTTTATTAATTATAGTCTTTTCTCTTTTGTTTTTAATAGGGCTGGCTAATGGTTTATCTATCCTATTAATTCTTCCAAAGAACCAACTCCTGTTTTTGTTGGTCTGTTTCACAGTTCTTCTGGTCTCTATTTTATTGAGTTCTGCTCGAATCTTTATTAACTCTCTTCTGCTTGGTGTAGGTTTTATTTGCTGTTCTTTCTCCAGTTCCTTTAGGTGCAAGGTTAGCTCGTGTATTTGATTTTTTTCCAATTTTTTGAGGGATGCTTGTATTGCGATGTATTTCCCTCTTCAGACTGCTTTTGTTGTTTCCCAAAGATTTTGAATAGTTGTATCTTCATTTTCATTAGTTTCCATGAAACTTTTTAATTCTTCTCTAATTTCCTGGTTGGCCTTTTCATCTTTTAGCAGGATGCTCTTTAACCTCCACGTGTTTGAGTTTCTTCCAAATTTCTTCTTGGATTGAGTTCAAGTTTCAAAGCATTATGGTCTGAAAATATGCGGGGAACATCCCAGTCTTTTGGTATTGGTAGAGACCTGATTTGTGACCCAGTATGTGGTCTAATCCGGAGAAAGTTCCATGTTCACTTGAGAAGAATGTGTATTAAGATGCATTCAGATGCAAATTCTGTAAATATCTGTGAAATCTATCTGGTCCAGTGTATCGTTTAAAACTCTTGTTTCTTTGGAGATGTTGTGCTCAGAAGATCTGTCATTTGCGGAAAGTGCCGTGTTGAAGTCTCCCAGTATAAGTGTATTATTATCTAAGTAGGTCTTTACTTCGGTTATTAATTGATTGATGTACTTGGGAGCTCCCACATTAGGGGCATAAATATTCATGTTTGTTAGGTCCTATTGTTGGATAGATCCTTTAGTAAGATATAGTGTCCCTCTTTATGTCTTACTACAGTCTTTGGGATAAACTTTAATTTATCTGATATGACGATTGTTACCCCTGCTTTCTTTTGAGGACCATTTGAATGATAAATGGTTCTCCAACCTTTCATTTTTAGGCTGGAGGTGTCCTTAGGTCTAAATTGAGTCTCTTGTAGACAGCAAATAGATGGGTCTTGCTTTTTATCCAGTCTGAAACCCTACGTCTTTTGATGGGATATTAAGCCCATTCATGCTCAGAGTTACTATTGAAAGAGATTAATTTATCATCATTTGTCATCATAATACCTATTCAGTCCCTGCTTTTGTGGATTATTTCTTTGGGCTTCCTCTTTCTTTTACAGAGTCCCCCTTAATATTTCTTGCAGAGCTGGTTTGGTGGTCACATATCCTTTCAGTTTCTGCCTATTTTGGAAGCTCTTTATCTCTCCTATTCTGAATGAGTGCCTTGCTGGATAGAGTATTATTGGCTGCATGTTCTTCTCATTTAGGACCCTGAATATATCCTGCCAGTCCTTTCTGGCCTGCCAGGTCTCTGTGGAGAGGTCTGCTGTTAACCTAATACTTCTCCCCATAAAGGTAAGGGATTTCTTGTCTCTTGCTGTTTTAGGGATCTTCTCTTTATCTTTGGAATTTGCAAGTTTCACTATGAAATGTCCGGGTGTTCAATGGTTTTTATTGATTTTAGGGCAGGATCTCTCTATCTTCTGGATCTGAATGCCTGTTTCCCTTCTCAAGTTAGGGAAGTTCTCAGCTATGATTTGTTCAAATACGCTTTCTGGTCCTCTGTCCCTTTTGGTGCCCTCTGGAATCCCAATTAAACGTAGATTTTTCCTTCTGAGGCTGTCATTTATTTCCCTTAACCTTTCCTCATGGTCTTTTAATTGTTTTTCTCTCTCTTTTTTTTTTTTCTCAGCTTCCTTCCTTGCCATCAACTTGTCTTCTATGTCACTCACTCGTTCTTCTACCTCATTAACCCTCATCATTGGGACCTCCCAATGATCTCATTTAATTGATTTTTAATTTTGGCCTGATTAGATCTAAATTCTGCAGTCATGAAGTCTCTTGAATCCTTTATGCTTTTTTCCAGAGCCACCAGTAGCTTTATAATTTGCTTCTGAATTGGTTTTCTGACATTGCATTGTAATCCAAATTCTGTAACTCTGTGGCAGTGAGTACTGTTTCTGATTCTTTCTTTTGTGGTGTGTTCTTCTTTCTAGTCATTTTGCTCATTGCAGAGTGGCTAAAAACGAGTTGTACTTGTTAGAAGCTCAAACTCTTCTCTCTGTAACATTCCAGCTGTTCCCTCTTTAAATCTCACGTCAAATTTGTAGTTTTTTCAGGATGATTTGAACATTATCTAGGTAATTTGGTGGGGACAGGTGATTTGGGGACCCTTCTCTTCCACCATCTTGCCCGCCCCCTCTGCTATCCCTATTCTTTTGAACTCACAAATGATCTTGAATTCAGCCATCTCACCATCCCTGCACCTATCGCTTTGGCCCTCTTTCTTCACCTAGAAAACTGCTTTTCATCTTTCAAAACCCAGTTTACAAAGTCATCTTTTCTACAAGATCTTCCAACTATCTTCTTTGCCTCTTACAGCATTTTCCCATTGTTTTTTGTAACTTTTATCACATGTTACCATAAATATCTGTTTTCATGTCATCTCCTTTCCCCAGTAAGACCATGGTTTCTTCTCAAGCAGGGATACCATCACTTCTACCTGTGGCTGAGGGTGACATGAGGAAGTACTTTGTAAAAATGTGCTGTGTGTCTGAAAAAGGGTATCCATGGCAAGACAAAGAAAAAATGTATTATTTGTTAACAAGGATAAAATAGTAACAGAGAGCAATCATTCCAAGGAATGACTTTGAAGTAATCCTTGCAGCTGATCATGTAAGTTTAGACAATTATATCTACATTTATATCTATCTATATAGATTTCATTCTTATCTCTTCTGTACATGTCAAAGGCAGTATTAGTACAATTAGTACAATTCATTAGTACATGAATTTTTTTACTAAGCACAACTTCAGAAGACAGGCTTAAATAGATGAGTAAAAAAATAAATTTGGATTAAGAAAAAAAGTTGTAGGTGATGGTAGTTTTGGGTGCAATTAGATGTTAGATGCCATTATTCTGTTCTCTTAAAATCTAAATAGCTTTAGCTTGAATGTTTGTTTCATGTTTTGTGGCAAGTATGTTTTCCTTAGGATTTCTTTACATCTCCTAAGACGGGAAAATACAAGGATATTGCATCCTCAAAGTCACCTATAGTTTTGATTTTCTGCTCTAATAAAATTCTTGTACTCTGTGAAGCTGAATTTTGTTGGTTACCAAGGTAAGTTATCATTCTAGAGTAGTCAGGATTCCCCATGTTCAAGAAACAGACATGGGAGGTGAGGGGAGAGATTGATTGATTTTAATGAATTGACCCATGAAATTGTGGAGGCTAGGAGGTTCTTTCCTCTTCCTATGGAGAGGGTTGTCTTTTTCACTTAAGACCTTAAATTGATTAAATGAGATCCACTCACATTATAAAGGATGATCTGCTTTATTCAAAGTCTACTGATTTATTTATTTATTTATTTATTTGACAAGAAATAAAACTTTTATTCAAACGACTGCAGTACAGGGCACAATTCAGATTTAAAAAAAAAAAAGAGGAAAGGAAACGAAAATATTTTGAGCACCTTACATCTTCATACAAGTGTCGCGGTTTTGTGTCTACATTCATCCATTGAGCATGGAATCCCCTGGATTTGAGATCTTTTAGCAAAATGAGCACACACCACGGAAGGCTCTCTGCACATGGGTCACGTTCTGGCTTTGTTTCTTCCTTAAATATAAAATGGGTCTGTCTGTGCCTTGAGCTGCTTCTCTCGCGAACCCTCCCAGGAGGGCGGGCGGAGGGTTTTCTTAGATCACATCAGAAAAAGCGTCCACAGCGTCACGGGGCTCCCACCCCAGACTCAGGGTGTGAAGAGGCGAAGCCAGTAGCCCAGGAGTCCGCGTGTCTGCTTCTGCAGTCACCAAGACCCACGGAAAGCCGAGCGCGTGGGAGCGGGGGCGGGGGGCGGGGGGCGGCCTGCTGCCCCCTCCCCAGGGCCGGCCCGCAGCCGGGGGCCCGCGATTCCCTCCCGCTGTCCGCCGCTTTCCAGGACAGTCGGGGCCGGGGGGGGGGGGTCTCTGCAGCTCTTCGGAAAGTCCGAGAGCAGCCGCGCCTGCCGCCCCCCCTCCCCACCCCCGCGGGAGGTCCCACGGCCCTGGGGCCGCCGCGCTCGGCGCTGCACAGGGGCCTCGGCGTCCGCGGGAAGGAAGCGCTCAGGGGCCGGCCTGCGGGGCCGGCGTGGGGCGGGGGCGGGGGCGGGGGCGGGGGCGGGGGCCGTGGCCTCCCTTACGGGAGCGGCCCTCGGAGGGGCGCCTGCGGGCCGCGAGCCCCCCCTTCCCCGACACAGACGCCAGCGTCCGCGGCGGGAGTCAGAGGCAGGAGCAACAGTACGCGCCCCGGGGGCCAGGCAGATCTGGTTTTGGTTTTCGGGAAAGAAAAGTCCTTTTCCTGGTTTTCTTTTTTTCTTTTTTTAAGATTTTTCTTTCTCTTCAAACATTAGGCCTGGCATGCGGTGAGCCTTCGACAGGGGACCGCGCATCATGAACACGGCGGCCTCGGAGCAGAGGCGAGGACCCCCCCCCCCCCCCGCTGCCGCGCCCGCAGCTCCTTCCTGGGGGACACGCGGGGTGGGGGGGGGCGTGTAACCACGAGGAGCAGAGATGGGGCAGCACCATGGACCCTGGGGGATCTCAGAGTCTGGGGTCACCAACCAAAAGGCAGGACAGGGCAAGTGAGGAAGACAAAGAACCCGAGAACAAGCCAACGAGCGCAGAGGTGGGAACTGATGGAGGCCAGACCGGGGGGGGGGGGGGCTTCCGAGCAGCGGCTGCCCGTGGGCCGCGTCCCCACACTGTGGCCACCAGCGAGCCGCTGACCCTGGGAGAAGCCAGGCACAGCCAGGCTGTAGGGCCTCTGCTTGAGGGTTCGGGCCGTCTGGGCCGGGAGCGCGGGACGACGTGCGGTAGTCGGGGGTGGGAGGGCCGGGTCCCCCTTGTCCAGGAGGTTCCCGGTGCCGCTGCTCTGCCCCTGCTGCAGGCTCACGTGCAACCTGTCGCCGCCGTCGCCGTCCAGAGCCCGAGTGTAGGAGAAGGGAAAGCAGCCCCGCGTTTTGGTCTTCTCGGCCTCGCCGTAGAGCCCCAGGTCCCAGCCCGCGCGGTGCAGCCGATCAGCGGGGGGCCGGCAGCAGCGGCTCCGTCCTCCCCAGCGCCCTGTCGGCCTCCAAGTCCAGCCCGGTCATCTCAGACCCCTTCCCGGGGCCGAGCCCCTGCCGGTGCCCCCCGCGCTGGCCCCGTTTGTGGGGCGGCTGTCCGCCCAGCAGAGCACGCCCGTCGTGAATGGCATCTCGCGCCCAGATGCCGAAGACGACAGCCCCTGCGCCGAGCGCGAGGCCGCCCAGCCCCAGACCTCGTCTCCTCCAGCCACGGGGCAGGCGGAGCGACCCCGGCCCCGACACGCTCCCGGTGCGCAGGAGCCTGGCCGCGAAGCACAGCTACCGCCGCCGAGAACAAGACCTGCCGCGCCCCAGCTCCTTGGCGGAAGGTCCACCGACTGAAATGTTAATTCCATCCTGAAAGGACCTTTACAGCAACATCCAGATTAGTTTTTGACCAAATATCTGGGTATCATGGCCTAAGTTGACACATAAAATTAACCACCACGTGCTACAACATAGAGCCACGTGGTGGAGTGAGCAAAAGCACACACTCTGGAGTCAGGCTTCCTGGGTTCTTTATTCTGGCTCCATTTAGACAATGTCTCACAGCCATTTTCTACTGTGTGACTTTGGGCAAATACTTAACCTCTCTGTATCTCCATTTCCTCATCTGTAAAACAGAAATAAGTAAGTGTATCTACCTTAGGATCATAAGATATTTATAAGGATTATATAAGTTAATGTATGCAAAGTGTTTTGAATAGTGCCTAATGCTCTCTTAAACATGCAACAAATGTTAGCTATAATTCCTTTTATTAGTAGTATTTGATCAAGCTCCTCTCATCTAAAATGGTTTATTGTTCATGCCACTACAAGGATAGTAATTCACTTATTACACTATCCCACATTGCAACCCACTTCTTACCATCTAGCTGTCTCCTCATTCCTCTTCTCCATCCTAGGATGTCCCCAACATTGAACAAAATTCATAATCCCAGTGTTAGTCAAATGTCATTCCTGAACCATCTGCATCAGAGTGACCTGGATGCTTATTTAAAATGTGGATCCCTATGGGCACCTGAGTGGCTCACTAAGTTAAACACCTGCCTTTGGCTTAGGTCATGATCTCAGGTCCTGGCATTGAGTTCCTTGTCAGGCTCCCTGCTCAGCAGGGAGTCTGCTTCTCCCTATGTCCCTTCCCCACTCATTCTCTCTCATTCTCTCTCTCTCTCTCTCTGGCGCTCTTTTATTTATTAATGAGAGACACAGAGAGACAGGCAGAGACATAGGCAGAGGGAGAGCAAGGTCCCCGCAGGAAGCCCAATGTGGGACTCTATCCCAGGACCCCGGGATCACGACCTGAGCTAAAGACAGACACTCAACCACTGAACCACCCAGGCATCCCTCTCTTGCTCTCTCTTAAATAAATTAAAAAAAAAATGTATAATAATACATGAAATAAAATGTGGATCCCTGAATGTCTCCTCTACTAAATCAACTTGTACATACAATGCTCCTTTCTTTTCTTTTTAAAAAGATTTTGTTTATTTATTTGGGAGAGAGAGGGCACAGGCAGGGAGAGCAGCAAAGGGAGAGGCAGAAGCAGGTGCTTCATTGACCAGGATGCCCAGGACCCTGGGATCATGACCTGAGCCAAAAGCAGACAAATGCTTAACAACTAAGCCACCCTGGCACCCCAAGGAAGCTTCTTTCTTAACAAGAACCCCCAAAAATCCTTATTCCAAATAAAATTGGAATATTCCTGCTCTGGTTGCCTGAGTAAAGCCACTGCAGCTTCACCCATATATGTAAAATCAGAATAACAGTATTTCTGAGCAAGACCTGGGCCTCATCATACTTAATAAGCACTCCAGGTGATGCTCATGTACCAGTATTGAGATCAGCTGATACCCTGACAAACTGTCCACTTAGGTCTGTCTTAATAGATCTCAAGCCTTTCCAGATACACAGATCATCTATTCTTTTAACACCAAAAGTTGGACAAGATTCATTTTCTTTAGATAGAAGTTGAATTTTAAATAGCATTTTCTCTCCCTTCCTGTTTCTTCTTTCACAGGTAATTTTTTTGGGGGGTGGGGGGAGGAAAAGACTTCTCAAGATTTGCTTCCTTAGTGACATACAGTTTGACAACACTTCCCTCACCATTTTACCAATATGTTGCTCCTTTCGCTAGTAAGTGGCTAAAGTTGCATCTCTAATGATTCATGAGGTTTGCCCAGCATTAAGTGAGATCTGCTTTAGGCCAATCTGATCTCTGCAGCTGAGAGTGGAAAGCGGAGGCATCAATCACACACTTAATCCACACCTACCAACTGCAGAGGTTTGTTTCCAGTGGAAAATAAAGCTCTCCTTGAGGAACTGGAGATTGACAGTCACTAAGGCCAGGTGTTGAAAAAGGAATTCAGTGTTTTGTACTGTTTTTTGGTTTTGTTTTTTTATAACTCCACTAGGCCAAACATGTGAACAACCTCTCAATCCTCACACACTTATGTTGAACCAAAGGAACTGGCACTACTTTTAAAATAAGAACTACAGGTTTGGGGGTAGATTATTTTGTTGATGATTTTTTTTTTTTATTTTTAGTGCAAATTATTTTATTTTCTTCTTTTCTGAAATATATGAGAGATTTTAGAACTGAAGTTTGAAGTAATTTTCCAGTGTAATTAACAGTTTTCCAAACAGCAAGATCCATTAGAGCCGTCACAAAGAAGTTAGCCTACAAACTCCATCCTGGGTTTCCTGGTCTCTGTCCTCCTTGAGTCCATTACACAAATCACGAGGCAGGACATGAAGCCAGCAGAGGATTCACCAACCAGCACTGCTTTGAACTGTTCAACAGTTTCCAGAAGGGAACTTGAAGACTGCATTAAAAAAGGCATTGAAGTCTAGAAAGGTCAACTGTCAGCCTGTCTAATTTCACCCAGGCAACTAATTATAGACTCAGGGCCTACCTCAAGAATCCCATTTTCTATGTATTATTTTTCCATTTTATTGTATGGATACTAATTGCTCCAAAATCTTTCTCCACATCTAACTGCTCTTCTCAGTGCCCGATGCAAACTTTCATTTGTCTACTAAAAATCTCTGTTAGGTTACACCCCAGATCCCCTATTCCTAACATACTCCAAACCAGATGAGGTCTTCCTCATCTACCACTTTTTCACCCTCCTGAGTTTTCCAGACTATTGAATAAGAACATTGACTTATTCTCAAAATCTATTTTCTATCTTATGAGTCTTCTTTCTCCTTCATCCTCCATTTCTAATGAATGCCTGTTATCAATTTGATCTCATAAAATATTTTGAAACCCCTCTGTTCCTCTTCTTCTGCCCTCCACCCTTCCCTTGCCTTGTACACAGTCCCTGCATCTTACTAGGCCTCCTACCTTCAGCCAGCTCCTCCTCTAAGACTCCCTCTGATTCAATGGCCAGAGTCTCCCCGAACTGGTAAGAGTCTGCTCTTGAAATAGACCCAAATTGTGATTCTTTTTATTGTAATGAAACAGCTATAGCAGGATATCAAAGAATAGTAACGAGTAAACACATGTATCCAAGCCTTTTCATTTCTTATTAAACGCAATGTCTGATGTATAATGAGTATTCCCCCAAATAGCTTTTAGCCTTTTGCCTAAAGTCGAAAAAATTCAAGTGTCCATCTTTCCCCTGAACACTTGCAGGCTAACATAGATCAGATATTGAAAAACATAGACTTTATGATCAGAACTAGTCCCTGGGGCTAAGTTTCACTGGTCTCTGGCAAGGACCAAAACCCCTTAAGAGAAGAGGATTTGCAAATGTTCTTATTTTCCCTTGGGCAAGAAAATGCAGATATCTTACATGAACAGACACAAAACAGTTTGACAAATCTCACTTTGGAAAAAAAGTCAAAATGTAGTACTATTCCCCATTGTTATAAGAAGGGAAATTGTTATAACATGGAGTGATATATGATTCAGGGCCTTCTGTAGGGATCTCACCAGACTTGCCCTATAACATATTGCCTATAACAAAGTCTAAATTCTATCACCTGGAACCTTCACAATCATTACAGCAAAATATCTTGGACTCATCTTTCATACCTCCTATCAGCACTCACTCACCATTTTTGCTACTAACTAATGGCAAAAATACACCATGTATTTTTATGATTTGTTCCTTTGTACAAACTGTTCCCTCTGCATAAGTGCCCTTCCCTTCACAACATTTAGAAATTCTGTTCATTCTTTAAAGACTTTTATCTTCATTTCCCATCCAAAAAGAAAAAAAATCAATCTTTCCTTAATGTTCTGATAGTACTTTGCTTATACCAGTGGTTTAACACAGCATTTTGCATTGAACTACTCTGTGATAGACTGGGAGTTCCTAAGAGGCAAAGCCTGCTTCTTTGTCTCTAGGTATGCAGTATCTGGCACACAAGAGCCAGTCAGTTTATGCAACTGAACTGCATCCATGCCCTGGTTGTCAGGTCTCATGGCCTGAACAAAACTAATGTCATCAGATCTGAAAGATTGCTAAAATCTACACACATTTGATATTGTCTCTGGAGTCCCACAGTATATAAAAACTAAACAAAAGAGAAGGACTTTATGAAAGGAAGCAAATAAACAAAAAAGTAAGGTGTAATTATTATCAGAATCACCCTAAAACTATGGTCAATATTCTTTAAAGTCAGTAAACAGTAGAAGGGACCAACGTTCTCCGATACTAGACAGATACAACCTGGAAAATGAGAGCCATTCTGTTTAATCTTTAAAAAATAAATCTCCTCCACCCCCAATGAATGCCTATAAGTGGGATAAGAAAAAAGAAAAAGGTAAGGAAGAAAAAAAAGATAAATACAGAGAAGAATAAAACTGGTTGAAAAGAAAAAGATGTAAGAAAAGACGTAGAAGAGAAAAAAAAAAAAGCCATTGAGACACACAAGAAGCAAGAGGGATGGATGAGGAAAGAGGTAAGAAAAAAGAAGGAAGAAAATTATATCCATCCGGTGTTTGCTGTGTATTAGTTATGAAATGTATTTCTTTTAACTGGGTAAAGAAATAAAAATGGTTGAGGAAAACAGAAAAGCCATGGCAGGTCATACTGATCTGAGAATGCTTTGCGTTCATTTAGGCCCCAGACATACTGCTCTGGAGTCTCCCAGACAGGCATAGTCAGTGACACCATACCAGCACTCCCCTCATGAGATTTCCTAGTGCCTACCTAAAGAGAGGGAACTTAACATGCAGTAGGAAGGATTTATTAGTAACATTGTAAATAAAATATGTTTCCTTTTGCTTGAAGGATCTCAGGAGATTTGTCTTGGTCTTCAGGCAGGAGTTTCAGAAAAGTCTCTGGAGAGCACTTTCAAAATGGGATCAGCCATACATCTTTCCCTGGATGCCATTAACTTAGACACAACCCCAATTTGGATTGGGGAAAATTTAAATCTTTTTTTAGAATATGGTCTTTTTGATAAGGCCCAAAAGGGAGTAATATGTTATATATTATACATATATATTATGTATATTATATATTACAAAGGAAATAACATGCTTTCTCTGTCCAAGAAGTCAGCATTTTTCATGTGTCTTCCATGAGAAAGAGGCTTGCAACTTTGCAAATTGTGAACCTTTGCTCTGTCGCATTCATTCATACAGCGGGGCTGGTTTTGACAGCCCATGCCTGGGCCCAGCCTGCGTGCAAACTGCTCAGCTAACAGACTTAATCTTTGCAAATTTGATTTTCACAAATGGACATTTTTTTCATCTCTGAAATGAGTTCCCTCTATTTCAGAGCCTCTTTACTTAAAAACTTAACATATTTTAAACAGAAATGAAGGATTTTGGAGTCAGAAAGTACTGGAGAGAAAAAGGAAGGAAAATAGCCACAGATCTACTGATAAAAATAAGCACAGTAAATTCACAAAATTACAGAAACACTTTTCACATTCTTGAGTGTGCACTGGCCCCATGAAATGCCTTCGTTTCAGAAAGGGAATTAGTAGCTGACATTTATTGAGCATTTATTATATGCCAGGCACTGAGCTATAAGCTTTCCCTACGTTTTCTCATGTAATCCTCACTAAAGACTGTAGATATTATAATTATTATAGTTTTACAGATGCTTGAAACTTGGGATTAGGGAAGTGAAACAACTTGATCAAGGTTATAGGGCTAATAAAGGGCAAATCCAGGAATTAAACTCAGATCTTCCTAATCACTACAGTAAGCTGCCTTAGGAGTAACCACTAGAAACACAAGTTAATTTAAAGGTATTAGATTCTCCTTTCCTGTACCTGGGGGGCAATGAGAGTCTCATGCATCCCAAGATATGCTATAGTAAGCCCTTACCTGTATACTTCCATCATATTAAAGGTTTCTCACAGGTACCTCATTTTATTCTCCCAACAAACATACTGAGCCACTAGAGAAAGTTCTGAACTTATTTGATAGATATGGTAACTGAGCTTTACTTGGTGAATATCTCCACCGGATGCCACAACTTCTGCTAGCACTATGGATAGGTGGTCAATAAACATTGATGTGATTAATGAAAGACAACCTAGGAAGTAATCCCAGCCAGAGTTTCCTTGGACATCTTCCTGAAGTCATTGAAGAACCACTGAAAGATTACAGACAGAGAAAGACATGCAGCAGGCAATGAAAGGTAAGGAGACCTGTAAGGAGCCTGCCGAGGGTATCCAGATGGAAGATAGGGGCTTCCTAAAATAAGATACTGTTATGGGAATGGAAGGAATTGAATGAGTTTGTGAAACAGTAAAAAGTGGCAAGGGAGAGGAAGTACTCATGGAAATGCATGTCAAGGGTTTTGGCAAAAGGAATGGATGGATGACTCCTTCCCTGTATGTTTTATACCTTTCTGTGTGGTCCCACATATAGCAATCATCTTATGATACCTAAATGGTTTTTTGCAAGTTCATCTCCTCTTTTAGACTATAATGCCTTGATGGTGGGGAGCATTCTAACTTATTGCCTTATCCTCTAATGCTAAATATTTGTTGCAAGATAAGTACGAATGCAAGAAGAAATTAGACATGACTCAGTCTCAGGCCAGGTGGACATCAATCTCTCCCTTTGTGATTCCTTCATTCATTCCCTAGGCTACGTTCCCTTCCCTGTGCTTCCCTTAAGCCTAACTTAGACTTTCACAAGACCACAATTCCTTAAGGTTAGATTCTGCTTGAAGGGAATTGCTCTCACTTGCCACACAAATGAGTACAGGCCTGGAGGCCTGATGCATAAATAAAATCAGCCTATGCACAAATACTAACCTTAACTTGAGTTGAAATGCAAGGCCTGAGTTGGTGCTGTACTTCCCCCAAGCTCCTGAGGATTGACGCCTTCCAATGCATCATTGTTATGCCATAAATGAATAAGGCAAGGTCTGGGAGAGAAGTGCAGAATGTACAAGAATTATTGGGGTCTAAAGAGGTTTTTCTAACCTTTCTGTAAAGTGAACTGAACCAGCCACCTGTCATTGTCCTCAGATAAACGGAAGCTGTGACTGTGCGTATATATGCGTATGTGTACATATACCCCAAGACAGAATAAATTAGAAAATTAAGTTTCTTTAATTTCCCATTTCCCCAATTTCCCTTAATCCAACCATATACATATATATTAATATAATATAATAAATATATATTTCATATAATATAATAAATATATATATTCATATCCCCTTAAATAGAAAAAAATGTGAATTTTCCTTGACGGGTTTAAAGCTTGAAATTGTCATACTCAGGATTTATATATTGCATGGCCTTTATTTTTCACAAGGTAGCAAAATGCAGCTCAACAAAACCAAAAAATTGCTTCTGTTATATGGGGACTTCAATTTCTAATAACAGTGCAATGGAAAATAATCATTTTCCCCTGACCATTGAACATATTTACTGAGCAAGGCAAGATATCAACCAGTACTTGAAGCTACTTATTCAGGACCAGGTCCAGCCACACAGCAAGAGGAAGGCCACAGAGAAGATATAGTGTAATAACCATTCTTTTCTTCCACTACTATCTCCTGACCCTCACCTCCTCCTTCTACTCCATTTTACCACAAACTAACATTTACTCAATTAATTCTTCTGCTTTTGACTCAAGCAGCCAAAGTTGCTTTGTGGGAATTGCATAAGCTTTGGCAAAAGCCCCTCACTCAGAAAGGGCAACACTTTCTGCTCTAGACAGTTCTGCAGGTTTACACTAACTCTAAGCACACTGATTTGAGTGCACTAGAAAATACTTTTAATGAAAGAAAACGAAAATTGTCTGTAACATACTCAGCATCAACTAAAATATCATCACTGCACAGGCACAGAGTCACTCAATATTATTTAATATTACTGGCTGAGGGTCAATGTAAAGACTTTGGGTCAGATAGACACAGGCTCAAAATCACTAGGTCTGTGACCCAGGGAAAATAACTTAAAGTCCAAGGGCCTCAGTATTACTATTTGTAAAACTGCATAATAACAGCTGCCTGATATGTATATGATTGACACATCTTTGGCTCATATCAGATATAACATCACTGGTAGCTAATATTAATGTTGCTATTATTATCATTATCGTAAAATCATAATCTTCCATTCACATTGGAGGATCTATAATTCTCTGCCATTGGGATATTTCTCTCCTATGAGCAGAGACAGGTTATTCATCTTTATGTCTTCTTTTAGCCAGCACTCTCTCCCAGCCACCAAGGGCATTCAAAGTTCTCCTTGTGTAACATAGACTTGACAAGATTCAATTCCCTGTCCACAGACCCCAGGGATTATATCCTCCTTAGAGAACCGTACAAAATTTCCCTTTGCACAAAGCTCCATCACCTCTAAGTGGCAAAATCTCACAACAGGGTAAGAGTGAGGTTTTTGTCTCTTCTCTGCTGGCTAGAATCTGTCTGCCCTAAGGTCTGCTTTTTCAGTTTGTATATCCATTGTATAGCATGGAGCTTGGCACATGATGAATACTCAGTAAATTTTGAATTAATTGACTCATTTATTAAATGTTTTTCCTAAAGTGTCAGACTCCTAAATTAAGAAGTTAGGGAATAATTCAGAAAGAAAAAAGAATGAGATCTGGTAGGAAGTACAGTGTTATCACCTACATCCTTTACCCATAGTTTCCTAAAAGATTCACCTCATTCCTTATTTTTTTACCTTTACAGCAAAACTGGCCATTATGATCATGTGCTATAACCAACAAGGTTTTTTAAGGTTGGCACACAGGAGTTATTTATTTCCATCCAAAGGCTATACTGGCAATTTGTTGAAGCTGCCACCTGGTGGTGCTTGATTTATGGCTTTACATCCTGAAAAGGCATGGTTAACTGTATGACAGAGAATAAAACACATTTGCAAGACACTTTTGAATTACCCTACGTTATTTCTTTAAAAATTAAGACAGTTAAAACAGAAAAAATGGATTATATTAATTTACAATAATTTAAGCACTTATCATTTAAGCTATGCTTATGATAACTAGCCCTCCCTGCCCCCCTCCCCCACCCCCTACTCCCGGACTCAAGACAAAATTGTGGAACCACTTGAATCAGAATTTTGGAATCCTTCATTGTTAGCTCCTCTTTGGTAAACTTGGAAAATATTACTTGTGTTACCCACCTCAGAGACCACTTATAAGGGTGCAGTGAAATAATGACATGAAACTATTTAGAACCTGTGAAGTGATATACAAATGCGAATCATTCATGTTATTCCTATAGTTTTCCCTAGAGCAAGGCAAGAGGCTTCCAGAGACCAGTCTCTTTAGATAAAAGGGTTTCCATGTTGCGTCCTATCTACTAAAGGGGGCACAAATGAAAAGACATGCAGCTTATATGACATGTGGCATGAAAATGCTAAAGAATGAGCACCCGTACTTTCTTGGCTGCTGCTGCCAGGAAAGAGGAGACTGTCTAATGATGTTTATCTATTGGAAGTCGAAGTATCACAGCATTCATATTTCTTCTCAAAGTAAGGAAGCCATTTTCAATTTGAACTTTAATTAGGAAGTAATTCTTTCCTCTAAAGGAAGTCTAAATTACACCATCCTTTGCCATAGCAAGTTGGGAAGGATGTGTGTACACTCATGCAAAGCACCCAGATTAAGAAGGTGGCAATATGGAGTACTCCTAGTTCAAAAAGCAGGCAGAGCTTCTGCTTCTACCTCATTGAGTTACTAGTACCAGACTTGACAAACCATCCCACCAGAAACAACTAAAAAAATCAACAAAATATATGAAAGTTTTCAGACATTAGATTATCTGCAGCCACAGACTGATTGCTGAGAGAAAGGAAACAACAAGCCCTACAAAATTACTAGCTTTCCACCTGGAGGCATCTTGCATGTATGGATCAAGGAGGGGATAGCCCAGGCAGAGTATAACCTCTCACCAAATCAAGAAGAGATCAGAGGTAGTGAAAGCCAAGGGGGTTGGAATTTGAGGAGCAGAGTACTGAGAGGAAGGAGATACAAAGAGAAAGAACTCCAGAGACCTGCATATGGGCCCCTTGTAATCTTTGTCCAGTACCCAACTGCTTGTACAGTGACCCGACACAAATCAGCCAAAGAACTGCTTCTATCAGGAGCTGTAAGCTGAATAGTTCCAAGAGTTTATATAAGGTAGAAAGTGAACACAGAGAGGGATTGAGAGACAGAAAGAGAGAAAAAGAAACAGAGAGAACCAAGTATATGACACCATGAAGCACACTGGTGTGCAACATTAATAAGATCCAGAAAAAATGTCAGAGGAGTCCAAGCCCAAAGAAAAGAAATTTAGACTAAAAGAGACAATTTTCTTGATAAGATGTCTACATGAAACTAGAGTTCCATTATGTTTAATGTATAGCACTGCAAATTGTGGGGTCAGAGAATTGCAACAAATCTCTGGGTAGCTTTGGAAAGTCCTAAGTCATAAAATCATTGAATTACTGCTATAAATATAGGCTTTATGAAATCCTTTTGGCAGCAGCCAGAATTACATGACTGGAGTGAAAAAAACAAACAAACAAATGAGCACCAGTTTAGCTGGTGTGTATTCATTCATCTGTATGGGTTAGTGATATTAACACGATTGCATTTTGAGCTGCTGGATCTTCCCCAGGATCAACCTAAATGTCCAACCAACCTGGGTTTCCTCAGGACCTCTTGAATCTGTCTGTAACTCAGAACCTAAAGTATTAAGACATGGCCAAGCAGGAACCCTCAGGACTCCAGACAGCTTTGATTATTTGCTGTCCATGTCATAATTTTGCTAGTATTTTTAGCATAACCCCTGGTAGACAGTAACTTTGCCATAGCCTTAATTACAATATATTTTTCTCTGGATTTCCTATACATTAAAGACATATAATATATTACAAAAATATTGCTAAGTCAATGTCATTCTCTAAAGACATGACAATTATAAAGAGCCCAAGATCACAAACCAGCATATATCAGGGAAATGGCCTATCTACTCAAAATTTATGTCAGCAAAAAAGAGCCAGACCCTTTACTAGAGTTTCCTATTTCATCAAAACATTCCTTGTAGAAGGGATTAATAACAAGGGAATAGAAAATCTATTTAGTGTAGTGTGCTCCTTACTAGACCCAATATCGTCTAGAGGAATGAATGCCCAGTTTCCTTAAGTTCCTGTGAGAACTGGACCTGCTCTAGACCTCTTTTGTTCATTAAACATTTACTGATAATAGACTGTGGAGAGATGTGATGCCTAGGTGTATGCATATTTCATTTGCCTTCTTTAATAATCATAATATTACCTCTACGCCAGATAGACTTTAAATGACCATCATTAGGAATTGAGGCAAGATATCAACAAAGATAAATAAAATCCCTGAACTACAGTGGTTATAAAAGCAAAGACCTAGTCTGACTTTTGTACAACTGTATCCTTAGCACATATCATAGTTTTTGGCATGTAGTAGGTGCTCAATAAAAGTACATTTCTTTCTAGCTCACTTTCTCTATCTTCACCCAGGCAAGTAAGTCTGTGTCCATCCATCCATTCATCCATCCATCCATCTATCCATCTATCTACCTTTTATTGAATGCCTTCCATAATCCTGGCACTTTTCATTTTATATATTATATCTATGTCAGTTAAATTTCAATCAGAAAAAAAATCACTAGAAGATTTAACTCTGTGTGTTTTGATTTATTATAGAAATTTAAGTTTTGTAGCTGTAGGAGCCGATTATGTAGCCCCTGTAAGTCTGTTGTTTTCAGATCTTATACTGAAATTGAAGTCCATAGGAAGTAAAGTGGACAGCAGAAAATAGAGGTAAAGTTAAGGAGAGCATGGACAAGCTAGAAGGCACAAGACACGCTAGAACCCTTGAAAATAGACTGGAAATTGTCAGTGCTGTTGCCGCTGATCTTGATAATAAGGATGTCATCTAGAATCTTGGGCTCTTCATCAGAGACCTAAACATATGACTTAGATCAAGAATCTGAGAAACTGAAGGAGGACCCAAGGGAAGAGAGCAGTTACAGAGCTGACCAATCAGGTAGCAGATAAGCAACAATATCTTTAAGCCATAAAATTATAATTCCCTTCTATCCTCCAAAGTTCACTCAAGAATCTTTCTTGTGGTGTACCCTATCCAGAAACAGACAAGGAAGAAAATTCTGTGAAAATTAGCTTAGCCAGGTTGACACATTACAGAGCCACCATGACATCCTACTTAATCTCATAATCTTAGGAAGTTAGCGTTATTATTTCCATTGTGCAGAAGTAAAGACTGAGTATGGAGAGTTTATGACCTCATAATTAGTAACGGACACAGCTAGGATTTAATTGCAAAGTTCCCTTCCCACTCTCGTGTTACAGGAGCAAAAACAGATGCTAATTAGAAGGTGGATCAATACACTGTTTCAGAAGACAATAGTGCATCATAGTAGACGTTGGGGAAGAGCTGATCACTGCTCAGGCACAGTCGTAGCTAAAATCACAGTGAGTGAAGCGGACATTGGAAATGCTTCTAGTAAGACACAGAACCAGTCACACAGATGTTTCTATACAGAGGCCTGCTTTTGAAAAACAGAGCATCAAATTGGCTGCAGGAATCAAGATAGCCAGGAGGCATAATTCATTCAAAATATAACATAACTCTGCCCACAGAATTGTGACATAATGGTTCTGAAGTCAGCAGGCCACATACTACACTGTTCAGCTATATATATATATACCTCAGACAACAGCACCACTTCAAATAAGTTGAGACAGTTTAATGAGTAAAGACTCTTGAGAGTCTAGGCTCATTTACACAGAGTATTCACGTGTTAATCAGTCCTGCCCATCCAAAAATACACATGGACAGACACACTCACACACATGCACGTGTGCATGCACAGGAAATGTCCTCATAGGAGAGAAAATTGAGAATTGAAATGTCACTTGAGTTTGTTCATATTCCGGCTATTGTTGCTGCTAGTGCTGTCATGCCTGCGTTTGGCAATCTGTCTAGAAGTGAATTTTCTGGTGGCAATTGATCTTTCAATGTCTCATCTCATACAATTTTGAAAGTTTAATCTCTTAATGGCAATGACCATACCATGTAGCTGCAGTTATTAGAAACTGTCCATCTCCCATTCTAAGTAAGAACAGGAAGGAAATATCTGCCTTAAGAGGAAAAGTTGTTCCATTAATGAAAATGATGACTAGCTTCAAAAAAGCAGGGTCATTTATAACAATAGATGTCAGAAGGTTTGGTGCATGAACAATAGACTGAACTTGATAGTATCCAGAAGAAAAGGCCAGCATCGTGCCAGGGGTATGGTCATCCCCAGCAATGCTGCATTATTAAACATTTCTTGCATTAGGCAAGCAGCTTGCATACAGTCATGAGCTCTGGAAAGACGGACCTTCTTCCACTTCACTATTGTCAGGTTCAAGAAGCAAAATGGGAGGGGCGAGGGCTGACTCCTCATTTCCATCAACACAGACCTGCTGTGCATAGAACAGACAACCCTCTCCACTCAAAAAAGGGATAATCCATCCCATTCATCTCTCATACACTCCATTCCACTTTTTTAAAAAGGTGCTTCTCAAGAATCTGACTCATTATCTTATTTGGAATCTTCCTGAGCTCTATCATTTTCTTTCAAACCTTTGGGCACAGAATGCTAGGAAATTGGTCTGAGCGCTGAGAGTGAAACATTTTTATGGTGGGTCAGAAAAGGAAAACAAGATTTTCCCTCTGAAAACCTGTTTTCAGATTTACCTCCTCAGCTTTGCAACTAGTGTGTCTTAAAATCAGCCCTGTTAAATACTCTGGGAGTGTCCTTCATTTTACCTCAGGAAAATAATTTCAGTCATTCAAAGAAGACTAGAATAATCTATTCTGCATGGGGATGAACAACTTCTCCAATATGAGAATCATTTTAATTTTTTCTACTGTAACTTATAATGATTAAAAGGGAGAAGTCCCATTAAATACACTGGACATAAAACAAATCCAGTTTTATTTTGCTTTCCAAAATTGGCCTGCATTTGAAAATGCAAATAATATGAGGATAGCACCACATAACCTGTCTTGAGAAACTAGAGTGAGGAATGAAGAAGGAGGGCATTTATTAATAAAGCTTTCAAGCACCAGATACGGGCTTATTTCAGCACCTCCAAGTCCCTAACTCATTTTACCATTGGTTAATTGATAATTAAAATAGGCAATTGCAGAGGAGGTCATATAGTGCAAACTCCTCTTTTCATGCACGCAGTAAATAACAGTTTAGGCCAAGTAAATTAGTCAAGGATATCCAGAAATGTGGGAAGCCCAAGCCAGAGCCCTTTCCATTCCCTTGTTGTGTCCCTCTACATTAGGAACCATAAAAAGCTGGAGAACTTTAAGATAAGGATAATATACTCTTTTCCTTAGGAGGGTACAATAAGAAAAGACCTTGATGCAGCACACTGAACCCATTTTTTTACTCTAAAGTCATTTTTCCCCATTTCTATAACGTAGTTTTTCAGATGTTTACTATTATTTTCTATTGGTTCTGTTTCAAGGGGCCAAAGAGTACAAAGCTACATTCCTTTCTTCACTAAGAGAAATATGTTTAAAACCACTGGTTTTTAGTTTAAAGGCCCAGAAGACAACAGCTCAGACTATATAGTCAGATCACAATATAAATTGAAGAACTTGGCTTTGTAACAATGACATTTCACACCAGACAACATACTTCTGATCTGTTTCCTGTTCTTATTCTACATTCTTCTGACTTTCAACTGGTAGTTGCTAAATGTCTCGAGTAATAGTTTAATCTCCCAGTAGGGTTTTTGGAAAATTCAAATGCCTATGTAATAAAAATATGGAAAATTATATTCCATTCCAAACATCTTCATTAAGGTTTAATTGATATAAGATAGGCTGAATGTATTTAAAGTATACAACTTGGTAAATTTTCACATATTTATGAATCTGTGAAAGCATCAGCACAATAAAATAGTTGTTTTAGTCTGCTTGTGCTACAAGATTGTGGTTTCTTCTTTTTTTTAAAGATTTTATTTATTTATTCATGAGAGATACAGAGAGAGAGAGGCAGAGACACAGGCAGAGAGAGAAGCAGGCTCCATCCGGGGAGCCTGATGTGGGACTCGATCCCGGGACTCAATCCCAGACTCCAGGACCACGCCCTGGGCTGAAGGCAGGCACTAACTTCTGAGCCATCCAGGGATCTCAAGATTGTGATTTCATTTCTTCAAGTTATATACCCAGAGATGGATTGCTGGATCATTTGGTAGCTCTATCTTCCATTTTTTGAGAAACTTCCATAGTGTTTTCCACAGTAAATGTACCAATTTACACTGCATAGGGGTCCCTTTTCTCTACAACCTCACCACAACTTACCTCTTTCTGATGACAGCCATTCTAACAGATGAGAGGTGATATTTCATTGCGATTTTGACTTGCATTCAGCTGATAATTGGTGATGTCAAGGATCTTTTTATATACCTTTGGCCATTTGAATGTCCTCTTTGGAAAAATGTATATTCAAATCCTGAGCCCATTTTTAAATCAGATTTGGTTTTGTTTTAGCTCTTTGCTATTAAGTTGTATGAATTCCTTACATATTTTGGGTATCAACTCTTATCAGATAGATGATTTTTAAGTATTTTCTCCCATAGTGTAGATGATCTTTACATTTTGTTGATTGTTTCTTTTCCTGTGCAGAACCTTTTTAGTTTGATATAGTCTGACTTGTTTATTTATTTTTTTAATTTTTTTATTGGAGTTCAATTTGCCAACATATAGCATAACACCCAAGGCTCATCCCGCCAAGTGCCCATCAACCAGTCACCCCAACCCCCTGCCCACCTCCCTTTCCACTACCCCTTGTTCCTTTCCCAGAGTTAGGTGTCTCTCATGTTTTGTCACCTTCACTGATATTTTCACTCATTTTCTCTCCTTTCCTCTTTAATCCCTTTCACTAATTTTTATATTCCCCAAATGAATGATAACATATAATGTTTGTCCTTCTCCAATTGACTTATTTCACTCAGCATAATACCTTCCAGTTCCATCCACGTCGAAGCAAATGGTGGGTATTCGTCGTTTTTAATGGCTGAGTAATATTCCATTGTATACATAGACCACATCTTCTTTATCCATTCATCTTTCTTTTTTTTTTTTTTTTTTAAAGATTTTATTTATTTATTCATGATAGTCACACAGAGGGAGACAGAGGCAGAGACACAGGCAGAGGGAGAAGCAGGCTCCATGCACTGGGAGCCCGACGTGGGATTCGATCCCAGGTCTCCAGGATCATGCCCCGGGCCAAAGGCAGGCGCCAAACCGCTGCGCCACCCAGGGATCCCTCCATTCATCTTTCGATGGACACCGAGGCTCCTTCCACAGTTTGGCTATTTGGACATTGCTGCTATAAACATTGGGGTGCAGGTATTCTGGCATTTCACTGCATCTGTATCTTTGACTTGTTTATTTTACTTTTGTTGTTTGGACTTTGGAATCATATCCAGAAAACTCTTGCTAAGACCAATGTCAAGAAGCTCTCTACCTATGCTTTTTTCTAGGAGTTTTACAGTCTCAGGTTTTAAATTCAAATCTTTAATCCATTTTGAGTTAATTTTTGTGAGTGGTGTAAGATAGGAGTCTTCAATTTTTTTCATGCTCATTATCTAGTTTTCCCAATGTGATTAATGAAAAAGATCATCCTTCCCTTATTGAATTTTCTTGGTTTTCCTTGTCAAATATTAGTGGGCCATTAATGTGTGAGTTTATTTATGGGCCTTGATTCTGTTCCACTGGCATAAAAACGTAAGTGTGTTTTTATGCAATACTGTTTTGATTATTATAGCTTTGTAATGAAGTTTGAAACCAGGAATTGTGATGCTTCATTCTTTCTCGGGATTGCTTTGGTTATTCAGGGTCTTTTATGGTTTCAGACTTTAGGATTGTTTTTCCTATTTCTGTGAAAAATGCCATTGGAATCTTCATAGGGATTGCAAATAATGTTTAGATGGCTTTGGGTCCTATGAATATTTTACAACATTAGTTCTATCTTTGAATGCTAGATATATTTCCATTTATTCATGTATTATTCAATTAGTTAAATTCCAGGGATAAATTTCTCTTGATCATGGTATATGATTTATTTAATGTGCTGTAGAATTTGGTATGCTAGTATTTTGCTGAGAGTTTTTGTCTATGTTCATCAGACACTTTTGTCAGTAGTTTTCTTTTTTTGTAGTGTCCTCATCTGGCTTTAATATTAGGATGATGCTGATCTCCTAAAATTAGTTTGGAAGTGTTCTCTCCTCTTCAGTTTTTGGGAAGAATTTAAGAAAAATTGATATTATTTCTTCTTTAAATAGTCAGAAGAATTTACCAGTGCAGCTATCCATTTGATCCTGAAGTTTTCTTTCTTGGGACGTGTTTGATTACTGGTTTAGTCTCCTTACTAGTAATTGATATGTTCAAATTTTCTATTTCTTCATGATTCAATCTTGTTTCTAGAAATTTATCTATTTATTCTACGTTATTCAGTTTTTTAGCATGTAATTTTTAGCATGTAAAAATTTACCATGCAATTCTTCATAGCAATATCTTATAACTTTTTGTATATTTGTGGTGTCCATTGTAACATCTCCTCTTTTATTTCTGACTCTATTTCAGTCTTCTCTCTTTTTTCATAGCTAGTTCTAACTAAAGGTTTATCAGTTGTGTTTATCTTTTCAAAAAAGTAGCTCTTAGTTTCATTGATCTTTTGTATTGTTTTTCTGGTATGCATTTCATTATTTCTGCTCTTCTCTTTGTTATTCCCTTTCCTATGCTAACTTTGGGCATAGTTTGCTCTTCTTTTTCTAGTTACTTGAGATACAAAATTAGATTGGTTATTTGTGATCTTTCTTTTTTCTTAATGTAGGTATTTATTGCTATAAACTATCCTCTTAGGATTGCCTGCTACATGCCTGCTACATACATGCCAAAGATTTGGTTTGTTTTGTTTTCATTTTCAGTTGTTTCAAAATATGTCTTGATTTCTCTTTTTATTTCTCCTTTGACCAATTGATTGTTCATTGTGTTTAATTTCTAAGCACTCATGAATTTCCCAGTTTTCCTCATTTTATTGATTTCTACTTTCACACTTTTGTGGTTGTAAAAGAAACATGGTATGATTCAATCTTCTTATGTTTGCTAAGAAACATAAGATATTTATGTTTTGTGGCTTAACATATGACTTACCTTAGAGAATGTTTCATGTGCACTTGAAAATATGTGTTTTTCTGCTCTATTGCATGGAATGTCCTGCACATGTTCATCAAATCCATTTGGTCTGAGGTTTGGTTTAAGACCCTTGTTTCCTTATAGATTTTCTGTCTGGATGATCTATGTATTGTTAAAAGTAGGATATGGGGGACGCCTGGGTGGCTCAGTGGTTGAGCATCTGCCTTTGGCTTAGGGCGTGATCCTAGAATCACAGGATCAAGTCCCACATCGGGCTTCCTGCATGGAGGTTGCTTCTCCCTCTGCCTATGTCTCTGCCTCTCTCTCTCTCTCTGTGTCTCTCATGAATAAATAAATAAAAGCTTTTTAAAAAGTAGGATATGGAAGTCCCCTACTATTATTGTATTATTGCTGTTTCTCCCTTCAGATCTATATTTGTTATATTTAACTTAATTACCTTTTTAAAGGATATACCTCTAAACACAATCACATTCTGAGGTACTAGAGATTAGAATTTCAACATAATAATTTTGAGTTAAGGATCTCAAGATAAGGAGATTATCCTGGATTATCTGGGTGGTCTCAATATAACCATAAATACCCTTATAAGAGGATTCAGGAAACTTCAGAGTCAGGAAAAGGCCATCTAGTGATATCAAAGATTGGAGTGATGCAGCCATGAGCCAAGGAATGTCAGATTTTAGGCACTAGAATAAATAAGTATTTCATTCTTTCCTGGAGATTCCAGAAGAAATCAACCCGATTAGTACCATAATTTTAGGACCTTAACAACTAATTTAGAACTTTTGATTTGAAGTATCATTTGTATTATCCTAACCACTAAGTTTGTGGTAGTCTGTTACCATAGCAATGGGACGCTAATATACCTGGGTTGCCATGGGTTAAAGGAGCAAATGGCGTTCCCCTTTCTGTTCTTCATCACAGCTGATCTAGTTGTTACGTGAAGTTCTGAGGTAGCACCTGGAAGCTTCAAAAGACTCTCTTGATTCAATTCTATGTAGAAAACCTCCATATTAATAATATTTTGCCTTTTTCACCTCACCCTCAGACAGTAGCATCACATTGCTTTTCTCTCTGGCCTCTGTTGTGGTGATTCCCCACTGAGCTACAGGGTTTCTTCTCTTCTTTCCACTTTTGCCTCAAACTAGAGGCTTAGAATGTGAAAAGATCCATTTTCAACACCTCTCATAAACCAAACACAGAAAAAGCTTGGCAACTCTGCCTGGCCTTATCCTTGGTCTACCTTTCCACAGCACTCTTCTTTCTTCTCCAGTAGCATCAGGACACATGAGCAGCAAAGGGGTCTAGGTGTCTGCCGACTGAAGAATGAGGATGGTCTCCTCTTAGAGCAGATACTAACAAACTTCGTGAATGTTTTTATTTGCTCATTAACCCCAAATTCCATTTGACCAAGGGAAAGGGACCAGTTGAGTACCTTCCTCCATTCTCCTCTCTTCATGAACATCAGTCCCCTGACTCTTCTGCTCCCTCATTTATGATCTTGTCAAAGATCATCAAATAAGTTTAATTCTGCTCACACCAGGAATTAAGTGTGGTACTAGGTATTCTTTTAACTCAGGTTTGGAGAATTTAATAGCTTTGTTCTCTAGGATAACACTTCTCTAATCTCAGCACTCCTCAGTGTTCTATAAGGAAAGAAAAGATCTCAATCAGTATCCTGTGTTATCCTATTTTATTCTTATATAATCAATGTATAATTATATCTAAGCTATACTATTACCCAAGTTTGAGATATCTTTCACCCAAGTGACTGTTTGGCTTGACTAATTAGAGAATGACATATATGAAACCTGGGTTTGAATCTAACCCCCTCATGCCAATGCCCTTTTGTCACCAAAATATCTCAAAAGTTGCTGTTCTTGGCAATGAAGGGACCAAGCCAGGTAACCTGAATAAACAAACGCAAACACATTGTCACTATTGTAGGGAACAGTTCAAATATAGCAAAAGTTCTTAGCTGATAGCTGATGATGACTAAGTGGCTGAGGTGCTCCTAGGATGAGCAAAGCTATCTATTTTTATATCTCTCCATTCACATGCAATCCTGAAAAAGATGCTTTTAGTTATCCTTTCTCAATCCCCTCAGTCATATCACCACATGCTTGCAAACATTTGATGGAATAAAAAGGCCTTATAAATATATAGGTTAGAAACTGTATTTGAAATGTACACTTCACAAATGCAACTGCTCAGTTCCTATACTCCACAGATGCCTAGTAAATGTTGTTGATAATCTAAGAGTTTAAAGTATCTCTGGAGATTCCTTAGAAAAATAAAATCTGCAAAGATGGTGGAGGAATAGGGTCCCCAAGTCACCTGTCCCCACCAAATTACCTAGATAACTTTCAAATCATCCTGAAAACCATGAATTCGGCCTTAGATTTAAGAGCGAACAGTTGGAACACTACAGAGAGAATGGTCTTCACTTCTAACAAATACAGCTCATTTTTAGCTACTTTGCACTGAGCAAATTGACTAGAAAGAAGAACTCACCACAAAAGAAAGAATCAGAAACAATACTCTCTGCCACAGAGTTACAGAATTTGGATTACAATGTGATGTCAGAAAAACAATTCAGAAGCACAATTATAAAGCTACTGGTAGCTCTGGAAAAAAGCATAAAGGATTCAAGAGACTTCATGACTACAGAATTTAGATCTAATCAGGCCGAAATTAAAAATCAATTAAATGAGATGCAATCCAAACTGGAGGTCTTAATGACAAGGGTTAATGAGGTAGAAGAAACAGTGAGTGACATAGAAGACAAGTTGATGGCAAGGAAGGAAGCTGAGGAAAAAAGAAAAAAACAATTAAAATCCCATGAGGAAAGGTTAAGGGAAATAAAACAGCCTCAGAAGGAAAACCAATGTTTAATTGAGGATCCAAAGGGTGCCGAAGGGACAGAAGACCAAAAAGTATATTTGAACAAATCATAGCTGAGAACTTCCCTAATTTGGGGAAGGAAACAGGCATTTAGATCCAGGATATAGAAAGGTCTCCCCCTTAAAATCAATAAAAACCATTCAAAACCTCAACATTTTATAGTGAAACTTGCAAATTCCAAAGATAAAGAGAAAATCCTTAAGACAGCAAGAGACAAGAGATCCCTAACTTATATGGGGAGAAATATTAGATTAATAGCAGACCTCTCCACAGAGACCTGGCAGGCCAGAAAGAAATGGCAGGATATATTCAGGGTCCTAAATGAGAAGAACATGCAGCCACTAATACTTGATCCAGCAAGGCATTCATTCAAAAAGAAGGAGAGTTAAAGAGCTTCCAAGGTAGGCAGAAACTGAAAGAATATGAGACCACCAAACCAGTTCTGTAATAAATATTAAGGGGGACTCTATAAAAGAAAGAGGAAGCCCAAAGAAATAATCCACAAAAACAGGGACTGAATAGGTATTATGATGACACTAAATTAATCTCTTTCAATAGTAACTCTGAACATGAATGGGCTTAATATCCCATCAAAAGATGCAGGGTTTCAGACTGGATAAAAAAGCAAGACCCATCTATTTGCTGTCTACAAGAGACTCAATTTGGACCTAAGGACACCTCCAGCCTGAAAATGAAAGGTTGGAGAACCATTTACCATTCAAATGGTCCTCAAGAGAAAGCAGGGGTAGCAATCCTCATATCAGATAAATTAAAGTTTATCCCAAGGACTGTAGTAAGACATGAAGAGGGACACTATACAATACTTAAAGGATCTATCCAACAAGAGGACCTAACAAACATGAATATTTATGCCCCTAATGTGGGAGCTGCCAAGTATATCAATCCATTAATAACCAAGTAAAGACATACTTACATATTAATACACTAATACTGGGATATTTCAACATGGCACTTTCTGCAAATGACAGATCTTCTAAGCACAACATCTCCAAAGAAACAAGAGCTTTAAATGACACACTGGACCAGATTGATATCACAGATATTTATAGAACTTTACATCCAAACACACCTGAATACACATTCTTCTCAAGTGCACATGGACTTTTTCCAGAATAGACCACATACTAGGTCATAAATCAGGTCTCAATCACAAGAAGAAATATGGAAGAAACTCAAACACGTGGAGGTTAAAAAACATCCTGCTAAAAGATGAAAGAGTCAACCAGGAAATTATGAAAATGAAGATACAACTATTCAAAATCTTTGGGACAGCAAAAGCAGTCCAAAGAGGGAAATACATCGCAATACAAGCATCCTGCAAAAAATTGGAAAAAACTCAAATACACAAGCTAACCTTGCACCTAAAGGAAATGGAGAAAGAACAGCAAATAAAACCTACAACAAGCAGAAGAAGAGAATTAATAAAGATTCAAGCATAACTCAATGAAATAGAGACCAGAAGAACTGTGGAACAGATCAACAAAACCAGGAGTTAGTTCTTTGAAAGAATTAATAAGATAGATAAACCATTAGCCAGCCTTATTAAAAACAAAAGAGAAAAGGCCCACATTAATAAAATCATGAATGAAAGAGGAGAGATCACTACCAATACCAAAGAAATACAAACTACTTTAAAAACATATTATGAGCAGCTATATGCCAATAAATTAGGCAATTTAGAAGAAATGGACACATTTCTGGAAAACCACAAACTACCAAAACTGGAACAGGAAAAAAAAGAAAACCTGAACAGGCCAATAACCAGGGAGGGAATTGGAGCAGTCATCAAAAACCTCCCAAGACACAGAAGTCCAGGGCCAGGTGGCTTCCCAGGGGAATTCTATCAAACGTTTAAAGAAGAAGCAATACCTATTCTACTAAAGCTGTTCCAAAAGATAAAAACAGATGGAATACTTCCAAACTCTTTCTATGAGGCCAGCATCACCTTAATTCCAAAACCAGACAAAGACCCCACCAAAAAGGAGAATTAGAGACCAACATCCCTGATGAACACCGATGCAAAAATTCTCAACAAGATACCTGCCAATAGGATCCAACAGTACATTAAGGAGATTTCCCCATGACCAAGTGGGATTTATCCCCGGGATGCAAGGCAGGTTCAACACTTGTAAAACAATCAATGTGATTGATCATATCAGCAAGAGAAAAAACAAGAACCATATGATCCTCTCAATAGATGCAGAAAAAGCATTTGACAAAATACAGCATCCATTCCTGACCAAAACTCTTCAGAGAGTCGGGATAGAGGGAACATTCCTCAGCATCTTAAACGCCATCTACAAAAAGCCCACAACAACTATCATTCTCAATGGGGAACACTGGGAGCCATTCCCCAAGATCAGCAACACAATAGGGATGTCCAGTCTCACCACTGCTATTCACAACATAGTACTAGAAGTCCTAGCCTCAGCAATCAGGCAACAAAAAGAAATAAAAGGCATTCAAATTGGCAAAGAAGAAGTCAAACACTCCCTCTTTGCAGATGACATGATACTGTACATAGAAAACCCAAAAGCCTCCACCCCAAGATTGCTAGAGCTCATAGAGCAATTCGGCAGTGGGGCAGGATACAAAATCAATGCCCAGAAATCAGTGGCACATCTTTACACTAATAATGAAGAAAGAAAAATTAAGGAGTCAATCCCATTTACAATTGCACCCCAAAGCATAAGAGACCTAGAATAAACCTAATCAAAGAAGTAAAGGATCTTTGCCCTAAAAATCACAGAACACTTCTGAAAGAAATGGAGGAAGACACAAAGAGATGGTAAACTATTCCACGATCATGGATTGGAAGAATTAACATTGTGAAAATGTCAGTGCTACCCAGGGCAATTTACACATTCAGTGCAATCCCTACCAAAATACCATGGACTTTCTTCAGAGAGTTGGAAGAAATCATCTTAAGATTTGTGTGGAATCAGAGAAGACCCCGAATAGCTAGGGGAATATTGAAAAAGAAAACCAGAGCCGGCGGCATCACAATGCCAGATTTCAAGTTGTACTACAAAGCTGTGATCAACAAGACAGTGTGGAACTGGCACAAAAACAAAAACCTAGATAAATGATACAGAACAGAGAATCCAGAAATGGGCCTTCAACTCTATGGTCAACTAATATTAGACAAAACAGGAAAGACTATCCATTGTTAAAAGGACATTCTCTTCAATATGTGGTGCTGGGAAAATTGGACAGCCACGTGCAGAATAATGAAACTAGACCACTCTCTTACACCATACACAAAGATAAACTCAAAATGGATGAAAGATCTAAATGTGAGACAAGATTCCATCAAAATCCTAGAGGAAAACACAGGCAACACCCTATTTGTACTTGGCCACAGCAATTTCTTGCAAAATACATCTATGAAGGCAAGAGAAACAAAAGCAAAAATGAACTATTGGGACTTCATCAAGATAAAAACCTTCTGCACAGCAAAAGAAACAGTCAACAAAACTAAAAGACAACTTACAGAATGGGAGAAGATATTTGCAAATGACCTATCAGATAAAGTGCTAGTATCCAAGATCCATAAAGAACTTATTAAACTCAACAGCCAAGAAACAAACAATCCAATCATGAAATGGGCAAAAGACATGAACAGAAATTTCACAGAGGAAGATATAGACATGGCCAACATACACATGAGAAAAATGCTCTGCATCACTTGCCATCAGGGAAATACAAATCAAAACCACAATGAGATACCACCTCATACCAGTGAGAATGGGGAAAATTAACAAGACAAGAAACCACAAGTGTGGAGAGGATGTGGAGAAAGGGGAACCTTTTTTCACTCTTGGTGGGAATGTGAACTGGTCCAGCCACTCTGGAAAACTGTGTGGAGTTTCCTCAAAGAGTTAAAAATAGGCCTTCCCTACAACCCAGCAATTGCACTGTTGGGGATTTACCCCAAAGATACAGATGCAGTGAAACAGCAGGACACCTGCACCCCAATGTTTATAGCAGCAATGTCCACAATAGCCAATCTGTGGAAGGAGACTCAGTGTCTATCGAAAGATGAATGGATAAAGAAGATGTGGTCTATGTATACAATGGAATATTACTCAGCCTTTAGAAATGACAAATACCCACCATTTGCTTCAACATGGATAGAACTGCAGTCAATCAGAGTCAATTGGAGAAGGACAAACATTATATGGTCGGGGACTATAAAAGGGACTATAAAACGGACTATAAAAGATAGTGAAAGGGACTATAAAAGATAGTGAAAGGGATTATAAGGGAAAGGAGAGAAAATGAGTGGGAAATATCAGAGAGGGTGAGAACATGAGAGACTCCTAACTCTGATAAAGGACCAAGGGGTAGCAGAAGGGGAGGTGGGTGGGGGGATGGGAGGACTGGGTGATGGGCACTGAGAGGGGCACTTGATGAAATGAGCCTTGGGTGTTACACTGTATGTTGGCAAATCGAACTCCAATAAAAAATGTACAAAAAAAAAATAAAAAGAATATAAAAGAAAGTAGAGTAAAATGTGGCCCATGAATCTTCACTTTTATATTGACTAGAGTGCTTAACATAAAGATTGGCACAAAATGGACACTTGGGAAATGTCGGTTATGTTAAATGGAATTTTTTATACATCTGTGTCTGACCCCTATGCCAAAATCCTGGTAGGCTGAATTAATGGATGAAAAAAAAAAGGATGGATGAGATATCTAAGTAATGGCTGGAGGAAGAAATAGTGATATATGTCAAATGAATATCAAGGTGATGAGTTAGGGTAATTATTGACTTAGGGGTCCCTTAATGCTTTAATTGTAAAACTGGCTATTTAATATTGGGCAGAAAATAAGTTTCTGTTTGGAAATAAGTCAGGAAATTCCCCTTTTCTGGGGAAACATGGTACGTTCACAACCACCACTATAGTGTGTGTGAGTGTGTGTGTGTGTGTGTGTGTGTGTGTATTGGTATGAAGCATTGGTATGAGGATGAATGTCAGAATGACTGGGGATTCTAATTTAACACACACTCCCTCATTTAGACAGATAACACTGTTTTGACAAGACAAGCCTTTCTATCTGTGCATCCAAGTGTAAATGCCAAAGGATAAAGTTTTAGAGTTAACAAGGCATGACTTTCTAGATGACTGTTGGTATCAAGACATATGTCTGTGTAATATACACACATGCATGTGAACATATATCTGAACATGCACCAAAACAGCAAAGCAAAAAGAAATAGGCCAGAAAGAACAACCTTATTGCTATACTTATCTGAAGAAATGGACTCTGTTCTATTGTAGATGAAATCATTTAGCTATGGTAACAGAAAACTTCCCAGTGGTCCTTTACACTGTGCTTCACCCAGAGCTTCCTGTCAACACTTCTGTGTCTTGGACTGAGTCAGGAAATATCCCTAGTGTAAACAGACAACATTCCAGTCTGAAACCGTGCACATCTGCACGATGCAAACCCATCCGTGTGTATTCCCATGAAACCCACCGAAGGATGATAGCTTAATACAGCTCTCTGTATGAGCTAAGCACATTTTTATCTCTGGCCAAGATTTGACCATGAGATGAATTTCCTCATATTTTCCAGAACTCTGGTGCTCTATGTGATCACTGGATTCAACCGTATCATTCATTTCAGGTGCATTCTGGGAACTATTAAAATAGAATTCTTTAAATGTGAATAGTTAAGAAATTTTAAGAAATTTAGTTGTACTGAGATTATTAAAAATGTATCAGAAAGTAGGGTAAGGAATTGAGAAAGGGAGTTATATAATGAAATAACTAAGCCATTCCATAGTCAAATTTTGACTGTCCAATTATTTTAGGTGGATGAGTTACTGTAAACCAGTAGTAAAAATCATAATATAGAGAAAGGTTTTCACCTTAATGAAATTCATTTCCATGCTTCTGCAACTTGTCTTTCATATGTGATAAATGTACTCTATATACCATTTTGATTATAAATGACACACAAAGGCAACAACACTACAGAGCAAAAGCCAGGAGAGCCACAACCTTGGACCCAAAAGTGAGCTTTAAATGAATGCTTCTAGGAATCTGGCCAAGATCTGCTGTAGCTCTCTTTCTTTTCAATTCAATTCATTTCCCCAAAAATATGAAAGGAGGCTACACATTGGACAAAAATGGAATGGAGCACACTTGAAAGTGAGGACTTAAACCTCCATTCCTTTTTACTACTGTGACTTTTATCCCCAAGAAAAATCTCAGGTACCACTGGTTCAAAAAGACAACACCAAAACCAAGACCAACTCAGATAAGCCAAATGAAATTCTGTTTTCAAAATCTTTACTCATACAGATGTTATGCATGTCAACCATTAGTCAAGCATTTATTTAGGGTAAAAATTAAGACCTAAAACTTCACCCCCTCAAACCAACCTCAGCACATCCCTTCCCTAGGTAGCAAGTATATATATTTTTTTGTTTTTATTATTGTTTCTGGATCCAGAAGTGTAGTAAAAGTCCAAATGTGTGTTCCATATTTTTAGCTATATGTAATACATTAAATATATTTAGCTATATGTAATACATTATATTTAATACATAATAATATGTAATACATTTAGGTATATGTAATATATTAAGTGTATACAATTAACTACAAACATTTTAAATATTTTAATTATAGTTTTAGTTAAGCTAAGCAGTTACTATCTCTAATCTAGAGTGTATATACAATGATCTTGCATATCTGAAATTCAATACAAAATGAATGCCAACCAAAGACAAGAAATAAAAAGCAAAAACTTCAGAAATTATGCAATGATCTGAATTTGTCCACCATTGAATGCTTCTATATCTGCAGGCTGTTTGTTAAAGCAAAGGCAGAAAAAAAGATAGAAAACTTTATCTTCTTAAGACTTAATTAAGTCCTTGTCTAAATAAAGCAAGCGTTTTTGGAAGTTGTGATTTCTTCTCAAGCCAGCAGAATCTTGTTTTTTTCAAGTTGGTAGAAACAGAGGTCTAACTAGCTTGGAATGTGGGGTTGGGGGGAGGTGGAATAATCTGTTAATGGTGTCTATCATGTAAAACTGATCATTCAACATATCTGTCAGTCTGAGTGTGGTTCATATGGGTACTATGATGCTTTGCCTTCCCCACATATTCTCCATCAATTTTCTATCTGTCCTACAGTATCCTTCCACATAGAATTATTCCTTTGCCTGTGATTACCAAACATGGCTGACCATCAGATTCACCTGGAGAGCTTGTTAAGAAACAGACTCCTAGACTTACTAAATCAGAATCTCTAAAGCCAGGGAATGGGAAATCTATATTTTAAACAGTTTTCCAAATGTCTGTGATATGGTCAGTCTAGCTGATTCAGTATTTGGACACTAATTGTTTAGAAAACAAAGAGGAGGGGCACCTGGTTGGATCGGTGGTTGAGTGTCTGCCTTCAGCTCAGGGCATGATCCTAGGGTTCTGGGATTGAGTCCCGCATCAGGCTCCCTGAGGGAAGCCTGCTTCTCCCTCTGCCTATGTCTCTGCCTCTCTCTCTGTGTCTCTCATGAATAAATAAATAAATAAAACCTTTTTTTAAAAAAAGAAAAAGAAAACAAAGAGGAAATATAGAAGAAAAGAAAAAAACTCTGCTAAAATACAGAGAGCAGAGAGGATTCCAAACCCCATAATAGTAACAGAGATAAGTTCATCAGATGAGATGGTTGTCACCTTGAGGGGCTTACAGAGTGTTTCTCTCACAGGAATCTCAAACTCAGATGTCTTCAAGGTATGTAGATAATATAAATGAGTGAGGCCAGGTGAATGGAACATGTATGGCTTCATTATTCTGTTTCAATTCTCAGTTTTGATAGAAACATAGGAACAATAAATATCCTAAGTTCTTCTTAACTCTTATAAGAAAAGCAATGGTGCAAGCATGACAATAAAGAGCCCACAGGCACTCAGCTACTGTACCCAGAGTAAGAGGGAGGAGTAGGGACTTTGGGATCTGAAGAGTTCCTAACACATCTAAAGTGGACAGCTTATACTCAATGCCTGTCAATTTTTGTGAAAGCAAAGCCTGTGCAAAAGGAGCAGGATAAACAAGAGCAGATGAAAACAGAGAGGGAGATAAACCATAAGAGACCTCTAACTATGGGAAATAAACTGAGGGTTGCTGGAGGGAGGGTGGGTAGGGGGATGGGATAACTGGGTGATGGGCATTAAGGAGGGCACTTGAAGTAATGAGCACTGCATGTTGTATGCAACTGATGAATCACTAAATTCTACCTCTGATACTAGTAATTCAGTATATGCTAATATTAAAAAATACATAAAACTTTAAAAAGAGCAGAGGGAAAATTAAAGAAAGATTAAGCAGGAATAGGGAAGCTTTCTGTTAAAGTTGGATCTAGCTTAATAGGAAGGAAAGACTTGTCCTGTATTCTTTATAGAATAGAAACAAAGAACTTAGTTTTATTATATTGAGATTTTGGTGAAAGAAACTGTGATTTGAAATTAGGCAAATCTGCAGCAATCAGATTATTGAACCCTAAATTAAGCCTCAATGTTTTTACTTTTTAGAAGGGAGATATCTGATTTGAATGGCTTTTTTGAGGGTTGTATGTGAAAATGCATATGAATGCAGCAAGCACATGTCCTGACACACAGCAGGTAGTAGTTGATGAATAACAGTTTTCCTTTGTTTCCTTTCTTGAACCTCTTATAGTTGGATCATAGGACATTCTCATATTACTGTCTTTACATCTATGGCTCTACAAAGATTTTGGGAAACTGGTTGCTTTATCACAGCCATTTATGCCATTTATAAAATGAAGCAGGCAGTGCTCAGACCATGCTTCCTAAGGTATTTGCAGTCTAAGATTTCTCCCAAGTATTATAACTGAGATTTAAAAACAGCATTAGATGTTCTGTGATAGTTTTTTAAAATTTTTCATCTTAAAACTGATAATATAATCTTAGAACAATAAGAAGTTATGGCTTCAAGTTCCTCCTGATACAACTTGGAATTTATCTGGTCTTTCTCACTTGGCCATCTCACACCCACACACACATACCCCACACATGCATATACTCAAAAGATACATGACATTATTAATTATTACCAGATCTCCAGGGTTTATTTTGCCTTTGCATTTCCTTTCATGGCATTTTGGAGTTTGTTCTTTTTATCCCCTAACAAATAGAAGTGGTAACAGAAACACTATGTTCTCATATAGAGGAAGTAATTTCCCAGTTTGCTAATCTGGGAAAACCAAGAATACCAATAGCAATGCCCATTTGATCTATTACCATGGGTCAGAAGCAATGCTTGATGCATTCATATACATGCAGAAATGAACATAAAGGCCCTATATAAACAATCTCAGACAGCATCTTCAGGAATCAAACATATTTGACGACTGTATAACATGCCTCCTGATCACTTCCATGAGGGAACCATAATCACAACTTGATAATCAATTATGCTTTTCATGCCTGCGCTATATGATGTACACTCCCTGGAATTAGAAACTAAAAAGGAAAGAAAAGAAATATCTCATTAGATAATATAATATGCACTCATTGTGTACTATTATATTCCATCCTTCTTATCTTTACTAGGCTGATAAACTTCTTTCCTCTAGAATTATATTGGCACATGTACAATGAAGTTGTTATTCATTTACCATTTACCTCTTTCTTCTTTGTATCTGTCCATTTAAATTACAGACCCTTTCATATTATGGCTGAGATTCCTAACTCTTCACCAAAAAGAAGGCTTCCTATCCCTCCTGGGCAATATTTGTCCTGGGCAAATAGCTAAACTACAGATCCCAGCCTCCACTGGCCCTGAGTATGACAATGTAACTGAAGTCTAGATCTGTACAACATCTACATCTGGTCCCTTAAAAATCTTACACATACACGACGTTTTTACATGCACAGCTCTATGATATATCACATGGAATCTTCAGTGATGATTGGAATGGTCTTAGAAGCAACATATTGAAAACTTCAGTGCCACCATTATGCCTAGGTCACTGAATTTCTTCATGGAAGAGAGCTGCTTTACCAATATAAACATATTTCTTGGACAAGAAACAGAATTCTTATTGTGTAAGCCATTGAAGTTGACAATTCATTTGTTCCTACAGCCTAACCTACCCAACTTAATATATGTAATTTCTCAAATGTCTCCATTACTTTACCACATTTATTGAAAATCAGTTTTCATCTACATTTGCATCTATTTTTAGACTCTATACTATTCCCTTGATCTATACCTCAATTCTTATACCAATATCATAGCATTTTGATTACTGTAGTTTTATACTTAGTTTTAAAATCTATTTGTGTGGTAGCTGGTAGCTCAGTGGTTGAGCATCTGCCCTCAGCTCAGGATGTGATCCCTGGGTCCTGGGATAGAGTCCCCCATCGGGCTTCTCACAGGGAGTCTGCTTCTCCCTCTGCCTATGTCTCTGCCCCTTTCTCTCTCTGTGTCTCTCATGGATAAATAAATAAATAAAATCTTTTTAAAAAATAAAATCTATTTGTGTAAGTTCTACAATTTTGTTCTTCTTCAGAAAATGTTAAACCATTTTAGTCTTTGTCTTTGAATATAAATTTTATAATAAGTTTGCCAATTTCTCTTTTTTAGCCTCTTGAGATTGCATTGGACATCTAGGTCAATTTGGGAAAATTGCTCTCTTGAAATATTGTTTAAATCCATGAACTATATATATCTATGTAGATATAAGATACAAAGAATGCATTCTTCCCTGGATCTTCAGAAGAAATCAAATATATACATACATATGTATTTTTTATTTATATATAAAATCTTCTTTAATTTCCTTCTGCAATGTTTTCTAGTTTTCAATATGCATGTTTTACACATCATTTGTTAAGTCTATACCTAAGTATTTTTGTTTTGTTGTGAATAGTTTTTTATTTAATTTCATTTTCTAATTGATTTTTCATATTGATCATGAATCCTGCATATATGCTAAGCTGATTTCAATGTAACTTTTTTTATGGATTCTTTGTAGTGTATATATACGGTATAGTATATAGCACTATATAGTACAGTACATGCACAGAATACATTTAAAACCAGTGTAAGAGCTACAGAGATAGGAACCTGCTTGTACAGTTCCCTTCCCCAAGTTAGTATAACTATCTGCCTCTGTTCTTTCTTTAGTACCTTCAGGGTGGCATCCCTGGTCTCAGTTCAGATTTTTTTTTTTTACCTTTTGTTGAATTTCTTAGTCTATTCCATGCATGTGGGGCTCAGGGGTCAGAGAGATGATTGATAGAGCTTAGTGATGTCTTCACTTGTTCCTTCCCTTATGAGATTTTCCCACTCTGCAGAATTCAGTTTCCCAGTTTTATTTTTCTTGTTCTTCAAGCTGGAAAGATGGCAGGGTTTCCTTCTTGTGTGCTACTAACTCTCTGCACTGCAAGGGTTAGCCCTAGTCTAAACCCAAACAAGATGGAGACTGACTTGTGTAGTTCTCATCCCCTTTCCTCCAAGGGTACACTTCCCAGTAAAGTGTCTGTCTCTGTTCATTCTCCAGAACCCTCAGGGATGTGTTGTGACCAAGTTTTCTGCATGGAGCAGTTAGCTCATAGAACTTTAGTTTATCATACCCAGAAGAAGAAAGTAGTCAAATGTCTAAAACCAAGGAATTTTTGCAACGAAGGAGATTTCAGAGGTAACCAAAGTGAGTAAACTTGGACCCAGAGAGATTAATTGATGTGACCATAATCATATAGCTACTTAGCAATGAACACCATTAAATAAATACATGGTCTGGTCTTTTTTTTAAAGATTTTATTTATTTATTCATGAGACACAGAGAGAGAGAGAGAGAGAGAGAGAGAGAGAGAGAGAAGGCCAGAGACACAGGCAGAGGGAGAAGCAGGCTCCATGCAGGGAGCCTGATGTGGGACTTGATCCCAGGTCTCCAGGATCATGCCCTGGGCTGAAGGTGGTGCTAAACCGCTGAGTCATCCAGACTGCCCCATATGGTCTGGTCTTATCTTAGTGCATGATGTGCCAAAATTAACATTATAACCTGTTCAGTTAAATGGGGTGAAACAGTAGAGCAGGCCTCATCCTCATGAGGAACTAAAGAATCTCCTTGAAAAGCACCTATCCTAAGAGAAAGGGAACTAAGACAGGTTGGTCTGGTCCAGTATATTTGTGTAATTATCCAAATTCACTTTCTTAGCAGACTCCTAAGACTCCTGTTTGAGTCCTGTAACAGTTTGGGCTGTTAGTATAACCAGAAAGAGTTTGGAACAAAAACCACATTGCTTTGGTACTCTTCTAAAACAAGGAATCAAAATGGCAAGTAATTAGAACATTTTCTCCATTTATGCCTCAAGACCACTCATAGCTGTGCCACTTCCAGATCTCCAGGGCATCAATGATGTAAATGTTAGAGCCCTAGAGGAGGAAAACAATGCCTTTCAAAGGCAGCAGGGTTCCGCTTTAAGCAGCAGTGTGTGCAGGAACAGAAGTTGTTAGAAGGAGCAGTGGTATCTGTAGGATATGGCAAAATCTAGTAGAGAGGATCCAGAACAAGGAAAGAGGAATGTCACTGGTGAAATTTGTTTTTGAGTATATTGACAGAACCCCTTAGAATGGGGGCTTCTCAGGGACCTCAAAGCCAGGCCTTAATTGTAACACAAGATGCATGAAACATACATATTTACTGTCAGTGTGACTCAATTTTAAATTCCTTGCTGATATGATCTAAGTAAGCATAGGTACTTAAAATATATACCAGCCAATTAATCAACTACAACTGTCAGTTGGGGGAATTGGGAGGAACAGATAGAAAAGATGCAAGGGATACTTTTAAGCAAGTGAAATGTTATGTTAAAAGACATGATAGTAAGAATAGACATGTAGAAATAGGAGTGTCTTTTGGTGACAGTATTTTCCCATACAACATATCAATCCTTTCAGGTCATATCAAAACTGACCAACATTCATTCTAACAAATACATATCCTGCCACCCAAGCATCTCTATTAGTATAAACATAAATGTCATATGCATGGAAAATAGGAAATTCAGTCAAACAAAGGCTAGAGACACATCCTTTGATATTTCAAAATGTAGGTGCCAATGCTTTATTTGTAGCAATAAGAGCACTATTCATGAAAGTCAATAAAGGGCCCCATCACTCAAGCAAGAAGACCACTGTGGGAATCGAGGGAAGGCAAGGCTGCATGTGTGGACACAGTGGAAGCTGCTCAATGGGTGAGGCCTTGAATATGAGGCCACAGAGTTCAGATTTCATTCATTAGACAGTAGGGAGATTTCTGCTCTTTCCTGAACAGGGCACAATGTGATAAACATGCTGCTGGGAAGAGATAACATTAGAGCAGTGAGTGATGTGAAGGAAGGAAAGAGGATCCCTGAAGCTTTTTCAGTGACTCATATAAAAGATAGGACCAGGCCTAGGGTGGTGACAGAAGGAGTGAGTACAGAAAGCATAAATGTTGATACTTAGGGATGGAATACTATCATGATTAGTATCATAGCTTCTGAAAAGCAAGCCTGCACACCATTCATCTTTGTATCCCAGGAACCAGCACAGCGCTGGTACTTAGGGCAAGTGGCAGCCAGGATGATTTCTAGAACATTTCTGTGTTTCTTATAATCATTTTTCCCTTTTCTCATGAAAATGCTTTGCTTTTCATATGGTGCTTGTTTGTGAGCAAAGAGGCCAGAAAATAATTGGGGGTGTGCAGTCTCTGCCATGTGTTTGTCTAATGCTCTTAAAAGGGAACACATTTCAAAGATCCCCACATCCTTTGTTTCTGCCATACTTTTTAGCTTCTGTCTCTCTAGTGCTTCCACCAGAATTTTGTCATCTGTGTATTTGGTTCTGCCTTGTAGGAATTTTCAAAGCAAGACAGTTCTATCAACACCCCTACATCCCGTTAAATGAATATCTAAGATGTTATTTTCTGGCATCTTATCTGATGGCGCTGAGATCAGAGGCACTGTGATTTTCAGCAATAGGAGGTTTGATTCCAAAATGACATACAGTAGGGCTCTAGCTTCAGCAGAAATCCCCCAGTGGCACACTGCCAGCTAAGCCAGCCGCATCTGACTTTCTCTCTGCATGCTTCCTACACATCCTCAGTAGCCTTAACATCAGGAAGATTCACACACACACATGGAAGAACAGGCTAGGAGGATAAAATGATCACTTAGAATCCATGAATGGAGATGACAGAGTAATGAATATGGAATGAGTCACTTGGTTTTGCTATCAATGGACCATCCTCTTTGAAATGTTCACCTAGCAAAAGCCTAAAAGCTCCCTCTGAAGAGATGGAGCTGTGGCTCCACGCTAACCTGAGCATTGACCTCAGTCTGCCACCTGAACCACCATCACCCCTATCATCACTGCAGCCATTTTTTTGCTGTGTGCACAGGGGTAAACTCACTTGTGTCGACTGTGTCTCAGTACAGCATCATTAGGGAGTCTATTAAATATGAACCCCCAGGTAGGTCAATAAAGGAGCTATCACTGATTCAGGGAACTACTAAAAGTATGAAAGGATAGTGAGGCTGGATGTGCAAAAGGTGCTCTATGGGAAAAGGTCTTAAATACTGAGCCCTGCATCTAGAGAAGCAGACTGGCTATGCAAAAAATTTATTTAAGATAATATAACAGAGAAATATCGTATTAGAGATGATCACCACTTCACTCTGCTCACATTCCCTGATCTACTCATACGTCAAAATAGGGGATCCTGTATATCACATGACTCTAAACCAGATCACAGCTAATGAACCTAATCAATAATATTCTCCCTACTAGAAATTGGACGTGGGGACACAGAAACTAAGATAAGGAGACATGAGTGGAAAAGTAATATACCCAAAAAGACCACTTTGTGTCCTGGAGGCCATGAGAAAAGGAGAAATCTAGATTACAAGGAGAATATGAAGCAGATATGCAGGGAAAAAGGATAATAAATCACACAGCTCCAAAATGAGAAGCAAAGATTCTGATAACCTTTGCAATTCCCCCAAGGACTAGCAATGCTTTCTACAACTGGATTCCATTGGAAACTGTTGGAATAAATGCCTTCTCATCTAAGCTTCTTCATGTGGGGTTTTGTCCCTTATTAATAAAAATTCTTTAACTAAAGGAGCAGCTTTGAATGTTATTGGTGGACCATATGGAAGAAGAGAAGGCTATGAGAAATTAGTCCTCCCTCTCGTATTACAAATTCCTGAAAGAAAAGAACCATATGTAATTAGCTATTATATTCTCCCAAATGCTTAGCACAGTGTCTGATGCAGAGTAGGTGCTTGGTAAATATTTGTATTTGAAATCAGTTGTTTCTAAGCCACTGAAATGGGTATGTGCATGAGTGAATACCAATCCACTTCGTTAAGTGTTTCCAGGTTGAAGAAGCTGAAAGAGGTTTTGAAGTCTAGTAAAAACATTTTTACTCCCACACAGTAAGGGAAGGTCCTTCTTTTCTGAATCAACACAGCCTTTCACATGTTGCTGAGCACAAGGTGGCACTCAGGAAATAGGTGTATGGTCTGTGATTAACTTTAAAATGCATACCAGGAGTCCTAATTGATCTCGCTTTATAGAATGGAATGTTTCCTGAAACAGACCTGGAAATGGACCACTGCTCACCGCCCCTATCACTCTACTTCATCTAAGCCACCACCACACTTTCCCTCCTAGATATCCATAGGATTTCCCTCTCCACTATTCCAGTTCCTGGTCAGTAGCATGCTCTCTAGAAAGCCTTGCCCGTCCACACAATCAAACGTGTCACCTCGTTATTCTTATTTTACTCTATTTTTCTACATTGTACTTACCACCCTCTGGTATTACATATGTTTATTAGCTTATTTATTCATTGTTTTCCCCAGTAGGATATATATTTCATACAAGCGGAGATCTCTGTGGTTTGTTCACTATTATAACCCCAGATAATGACCAGCACATTATGGCTGCCCAATAAACACTTTCTGAATGAATGAATGAATGAGTTTCCTCTAAAGAACCAAAAGGTCCTTGAGGAAAAAGTCCACAACTAGTTCATCTCTGTTTCTCTTACTGTATTGAAACAGAACTTTCTCCATAATAGGTAATCAGTAAATCTTAATCATTACATGAATTTTAGGCATCATCATACTCTTCTTAGACCTGTGAATTCAACCAGCTGAGACCTTGCCACAGATAAAGAGCACTGGTAACTTGACATGGTTTTTGAAATCTGGGATGAATAATAAAGCTCGAGAATAACAGATCATGTTCATCTTTTGGACATATTCACAGAAAAGATATTATATAACTGCAATTGAGGATGATCCAAAGAATATGCTTCTCTTTTTCATCACCAGATCCAGGTTGACTCCCTTCCTTTCTAGAACAGTACATGTACAGGTCTCTGTACCAACCACAGTCATTTCAGCATAATAATCTGATCCTTCATCTTTGACATGTGTTCTCCCCAGGGCTTTAATGGCTCATAGGTCATTTCACCACACCCCAGCTCACCCACCTGGGAAGTAGGAATTGCCACTCATGCATCAGGAAAATAAAAGGAAATAATACTGCATCAAGAACTTCCAGGGCTAGAGGTTATTACCTTGGAGGCACCTTAACTTTCCCGAATAGGTGGCTATTCCTCTTTTGGCTTCCAAGCAGCGACCACAGCTTTCCCCTGTGGTCCCCTGAATTTAATAGATTTTTATTTTCCCATCAAATATGGCTATAGACACATGATATGGCCACAAATGATACATACACAAGTGAGCACAGAGCCTTATATGTAATCTCTGTTTTCTTATTCCTATTCCTACCTTTATGCATACGATATCCCTACTTTTCCCTCCTTCTCTAGAGCAGCTTTTCTACCTCTCTCTCCGTAGACATCTATATCCATATCCAAAACAAAATTATTAGGTTGGCTGGGGATAACAATGAAAAATTCATTAAATTTCTCTCTAGGGTGTTAGAGTAGATACTACTGGGGCCCTGCTCCATATCCCTAAGCCCATCTCTAAGTACATCTGCATAGGAGACCAGCTTACAGTACGTGGACGGCAGCACACCTCCAGTGTATCATTGTTCTGCTTCTGGCCTCAGTTTTTTCCAGCATCAAAGGAGCTTACCCAACCTCCATATAGGGAAGATTAGAAGTGTCAGGGATACAATGTCCCCAACAGCAACCTCAGCCCTTGGATGGATGTGGATCAACTCCTGTCCCTTCTCTGTCATCATCCCACTCTTTGTCTTATGCTTCCCAGGATGATCTGTCAAACTATCTGCACCCAAGTTTTTATTTTATGGTCTGCATTTTGGAAGAACCTTAAATAAACCAAATTTCAGATTCTAAAGTTCTCTCTGTCTTTCTTTACCTTCCTACTATCAGATTTTACTTTCCCAGAGGGCCCGAAATTATAGCAGATAAGAAAAAAAGAAAAATGTGTACTATAAGGAGAGAAAGTGAGATTTACAGGCTCTGTTTGCATTTACTGGCAGTGCTGGATTGGAGAAGGCAGAGGGAACTGTGGGAAATTGAAACGTTTTTAGGTTGGAAAGCTCAGAATTAGATTCCATGATGAGCAGCCCCAGGAAGCAGCTGGAATCTCCTTATTCTTGGAGAATGGTATGGATTCCATACTCACTCATCATGGACACATTCCATCAGAAGTAGTTCTTTCTTGGGCACCTGGATGGCTCAGTTGGTTAAATGTCTGCCTTCAGCTCAGGTCATGATCCTGGGTCCTGCATCGGGCTCCCTGCCCCCAAGGGAGTCTGCTTCTCTTCCTGTCCCTATCTGCACTCATTTTCTTTACTTCTCTCTCTCTCTCAAATAAATAAATAAAAACTTTTAAAGTCAAGTATTTGGTGTTCTTTGTGGTAAAGACCGTTTCTTAGGCTAATAAAGTATGATAGGAAAGTTTCTGGCCCTCTCAGTGAGGAGCCTGAAGTTCCACTGTTTGCTGAGAGCCTCAGTTAACCAGTAGCTTAAAGATCTGTCTGTACACCAATTCTAGAACATGAGACTTAAATCTCCAGCTGAATCTAAGTCCTAACACAATTATAGTCAATTGTGTAGAAGTCCACAGGATTTATTTTAAAAACTACACACTCAAACACAAATGCTTGGCATTTAGCATTTTAAATATCTAACACATCATATTATTCCTAAATTTCAACCCAGCAATAATCTTTATAATCACATCCTGATTCTAAAATAATTTTGGAAAATCCAGTTGGTGCTGATGAAAATGTGGAGAAATAGAGACTTTCCTACTCTGGTAGGACTATATGTATATTGGTGCAATTTCTGGAAAGCAATTTAGCAATAGCTATAAAAATTGAATGTGCAATAGTTCTTGGGATGGGGAAAGCAATGATACAAAAGTTAAATGGAAGGAAGATAGTGAAGTGGAAGGAGTGTGTATCTTGGTTAAACTCATGACCTCATCGTGTGACCTTGAATACATCATTTAATCTCTCTGAACTTTACTTTCCTCACCTCTAAAAGAGGAAATGCAATTCCTACATTCTTTATCTGCTGTGAAAGTTAGAGAAAGTGCAAACAAAGCACCTCCCCTAGCGTCTGTCACTTTAGCAGAACAAGTCAAAGATGAGGGAATTTTTGTCTTTAAGGAACCAAAAAAAGGTAGTGTAATGAAGGCTGGGTAGAAGCTAAGAAAATAAAAGTTATTATGATTGTTGTAAAGGACTTAAATGCTCATGGGGAAAATTTTGAGTAGGAGAACTGAGATCTTATATATATTCGTGAGAGGCTTTATAAATACTTTTATTTTCTGAAATAAAAATGATAAAAAATGATTAAAAAAAACCCACCAAACAGATATAATATCCATGATAGCCCATACATCTTAAATCAATATATTTTTATTTTCTTAAATCTTGCTCACCAGAAACTTTTTGAGTATCTTTCCCTGATTTCAATAAAAATGATTAAAAATTCATTTTGCTTACCTGTAGAAAATACATACATTCTAAGGACAGGAATGTTTTGTATGTTTCTATAGTTTTTTGTTGTTGTTGTTGTTATTTTGGCTATTGTGGTTGTTACTTTGCCTAACCCATCATCCAAATATCCAATGCCTTTCTGACTTTTTGACGTTTATTATTCACTTCTACATTTTGGGTTTCAACAGAGTCTAAAAAAAGAGTAACTTGGATGCCTCTGGTGGAAGAGTTTGAACAAGCAATATTTAACTACTCACCCCTTGTGCCATCATAGTCCAGGAATTGTCTCAAATTCCCTTTCTCAATATTAGGGTTATAAATTCTCAATTCCATCCATGATAATTGCATATCACAGAAAATTAGCACAACATTTACTTCTAGTGTGGCTTTACCAGCAATTTACCTACCACTATCAGATACACACACAGAGAAGCACACGTGGACACATAACATTTATCAAACACTTGCTACAGGTATTCTGGTAGACTTGGGTTCAGGATTCAGACAGGGAGGCAGACCCATTGTTCTTGTTGTGGGATAAGGAACTGATAAGAAAAATTAGACATTGCACTATTATAGGAGTGGCTGAAAAAGGAAACACTTGGAGGCAGATTTAGAGGCAAAGTCACTATCTCATCCTTCTGTAGTGCTGGTGCAAGTAGACAAACTGGGCTTCTGGGAAAACCTGAGAAACCAGGTATAACCAGCAGCAGCAGTTTATGAGATGTGGTCTCTGTGTAGCTACTATGTTTGTGCCCATAGCCAAGCATCTGGTAGAGATGCCTGGATAGTAGGCCTAGCAGTTGGAAAGAAGAGCTGGATGTAGAACTGGAAAGAAAGGACAAGCTGGGCACCTTCTGAATCTCACAGAGGTTCCTGTTTTGGCCAACTATAACTTGGAACTATTCAGGAATAGAGATTAATTCCAGACCTTTCAATTTGTTGTCCATATATAACTTTTTAACCATATATAATTTCCAAATCAGGGCCACAAAAATGATGCTTCTACCTAAAATAATGCAATTATCCTTAGTATAACCAACAATATATATCATAGCCTCCCTAGGTGGGGATACACCAAGTTCCCTCTTTGTCTCTATGTAGATCATGTTTGTTCTTTTTCTGAGTCACACTCCTCCTTTGATATCTATGCCTTAAGTAATATTAATACATTTTATGTTGAAGAGTATGAGAATGGGAATAAGAAAAATGGAAAAAGCAAATGGTATTTTATATACACACATATTTATAATGAAGTAAGGAATAAATAACTAGAATCTTTATTTCTGTAACTTGTCAGGACATCATACTAGGGATTTATCATTTTCTGCTTCCATTGCCTGTCTATATTCTCTTTATGCTCACTGAATAACTTGGCTGGTCATGGTTCCTTGTCTGATGGAAGGAACCTTTGGCAAGGTGACCAAAACATTTGTTTCTTAAGGGTTTGCGTCATTAGGAGTCCTGCATCCATTGAGTTGTCACAGTATTTCATTAATTTAAACATAAGACATGGAGAAGCACTGAGGCATCCAGAGAACTTCTTGCTTTCCAGACATATTACTCCTTACCCTCATTGTGTTAAAGCAGCCCAATTTTTCCTTGATAGTCAGGATCAACAACCCTCTAACACAATGACCCTCTTCTTTGCCTGCTGGTCCACTAGGAGGAGGTAATAAATGACCAGGTAATAGACAACTTCCAATTTAGTGAGTCTTTGTACATCCTCTACTAAAAATAGGCTTCCCGTTCTCAGTAAGAACTCAAATCAGCAGAGCCCAAAGCTGTGGACACCAATTTTGCTAGTGGATCATTAAAGGTAACAGGAAGAACTATTCCCATTGGTCACAGATTCAGAGCATACATTCATCCTGAAGAATTACACCAGCCCTGCAAAATAGTGCTAAACACATGGCACCATAACTGAGTCTTCGAAAGGACAGTCTACCATTCTATCAGATCAATTACTTCACGGTGATAAGGATCATAAGACTAGTGAATTTGATATTTACTAATTTCCATGATATCAAGTAATATTGTTTGGAAAACTTTAACACTTAATAAGGCATTTTGGAAATCTCTGGGTGATAATTTTGGCAGGATTATAAGCAAACAAGACAAACTCATATCCAGTATATATGTCTATTCCCCTGAAAGCAAAATGCTATTCCTTCCTTGATGTAATGATCCAGTGTAATCAATCTTCCATGAAGTGGCTGGATGATGTCCCTTGGGAGTAGTGACATATTGTGGACTCAGTGTTGGTCTCTGTTGCTGGTAGGTTGGGCACTTGGCAGTGGCTGAAGCCAAATTGGTCTTTGTGAGCACAAGTCCATATTGCTGAGCCCACACATATCCTCCATTTCTGCCACCGTTGCCACCTTCATCATGAGCCTAGTAGGCAAGAGGAGGGATGGCTGGAGAAAGAGGTTGACTAACATCCCAGCATGAATCATCATATCCATCTGGTTATTAACACTCACCTCTGCTGAGGGTACTCTTTGGTAAATAATAACATGGGACACAAATATCTTTATATTTCATGACCCTTTAAGAGAGTCCTATCCACATATTACGTCTGGACTACTGTACATAATTTTTCCTTTGCGTTCCTTCCAGGTCTCTGACTACACAGTCAAACCATCAGCCACTACCTATGGATTAGTGCAGATCCACATATTTGGCCATTTCTCCTAGACAAAATGAACAACCAGATGCACTGTTTTAGAACTGGAAGAGGGGACAGATGCAGCAACTTCTCCCTTTTCTTGGAAGGGATATTGATGAGAGACAAATCCAGATGGCCTTGGGGGCTCATCTCCTTCCCCTTTTGGAAGCTTAGCAGAAAGCTGGCTTAACTCCACTGAGCCAGCCTGCAGAGATAAGGCCTTTGGCTTATTTCAGCATTCCATTTAGCAGGCAAGGTTATTCTCTGAGCCCTCCTTATTTAGACCTTGGTCTCTAGAATGCATTTTTACTAGCATTTCCTGAATTCTGTTTTACTTCTTTTTACTACAAGTAATCAGGCATTCTCTCCCCACTCTTAGGCTAACTTACATAATGCGGAGAGTAAGCAGGAGTTGTTTTTTCACATCTAGCTTTCTGGCTAAAGCAAGTCTGTGCTGGACTTTATAGAGTAATGAGAATTCAGGGGACTGATTGCATTTTACCCCTTCTCTGATTTTTAAGGTTTTTTTCCCTATTAAATCCCTATGTTATATCTACAATCCATGGTATTATGCTGAGTATCCATGACCCTTTCATAACAGACAATTTATGCCACACACCACTGGGTGGTTAAAAGCTTTGCCAAATTAGGGTGTCCCTGCATTTTTGTGGGAACTACTTTCTAAATTCTGGCACATATATGTTTAGGGAAGTGTCTACTTCCTGCTGAACAGGTCCCAGAAAAATGATGTTATCAACATGGTGAACCAGCAAGACATCCTTGAGAACAGAGAGGCAGGGATGTTCCTGAGAAAAAGATTGTGATAAAGGAATAAATAGTTGGTAGAATTCTATGATAGAGAAGTGTATTACTAGTTACCAGCTGAAAGCAAACTGCTTCTGGTGGTCTTTACTAATAGGTATTTACTCGATTACTAGTTGTATAGTAGATTCCAAGGGAGTGTATTCGTTAGATCAAGTAAAGAAACCATATCTGCAACAAGTGACAAATGGATTCCCCCACTATCTGATTGTTTGTGGTAATCCACTCTCATTTTCCAAGATCTATCTGTCACCTGCATAGTTCAAAAATGCAAATTGGATGAGGACATAGTAGCAATCACCACTCTTGCATTTTCCTAGTCCTTGATGGTAGAAAAAAAAAATCTCTTCAATTCCTCCAGGAATGCAGTACTGATTATGTGTTCTGATTTAGTAAGAAGAAGTTCTAGAGAGGTTTTCATTTTGCCTTTCCTATCATAAAAGGTGTCATTCCATACATCAGGGAATATGGGGATTCTATCAATTACTTAGTTGTTTATTTCAACTATACATTTCATAACTTGGAAAATAACTATTGCTTGACATAGACTACTAGTGTCCCATTCACCAATGGCAACAGGATAATCAATGCCTTTAAATCTAGTCATTTCAGGATTCTAATGCTATTTTAATGTTGCATTCCTCTAGAATCACTTCTAGTGATACCAGAATTTACTTCAGTGTTCAATTAGTAGTGATATAGGATAAAAGGTTTATTACAGGAATTAGGCTTTATACAACTGTTAAAGGAGCTGAAGCAGTAAAAATCTGGCAGGAGGAATAGAGGAGTTGAGGAAGTCACTAACCAGTGTTATCATAACACGGGCACAGGTGAAGTTTTCAGGGAAATCTGATAAACCAGGCTTGTTTAGTCACTAAAGTATAACTCCAAATAGGGAACTCTTTGTGATGAACATAGAAGTTGCTGCATCTGTGTAGCTACTAATTCTGTAGTAGTGTTCCTGGGACCACTGCTGGTCAAAAAACAAAACAAAACAAAACAAAAAACAAAACAAAAAAAAACTGAGATGAAGAATTGGACTTGGAATGAAAGAAAAATACAAGCTGGAACTTTCCAGGTATTTCCATGTCTTTCCATTACCATATTTGGTCCTGTAGTTACTCAAAATAATGACTCAGCTTCAGTTCCACTTCTCAATTCCTATGCAAGTTCCTCTTTTAAGCAACTCTAACCTGGAGCCATAGAGAAAAAGGGGTTCTGAGAGATGTAATTCCCAACTTGATCAAGTTGACAACAGAACAATCCAGCATAATAATACTGATTCAAGATATGGAAGAGGAGGGAGGGCTAGCAGAGAAGGCTAAGAAAGAAGAGTCAGTGAGAAGATGAGAAAACCAAGAGGAAAAAAAAAAAAAAAACCAAGAGGATGTAGTTTATTAGGAAGATCAGAGAAAGGAAAGCCTAAGAGCTGGCCATAGGATTTGAGGACATGAGGATCATTGTGAATCTTTAGGAAAGTGGAGTGTTGGTGGTGGTGGCACAAGGAGTTTCACTATGAACAGTTGTAGAAAAATGGAGTGACTATATATACAAATATCAGATCATTATGCTGTACACCTAAAACTAATACAATATTGTACATAAATCATACCTAAATTAAAATACACACATACACAAAAATACATGCATACATACTAAAATGTTTTTAAAAAATAAAAGAGGGTAGCCCGGGTGGCTCTGCGGTTTGGCGCCGCCTTCGGCCCCGGGGCCTGGTCCTGGAGACCAGGGATCCAATCCCACATTGGGTTCCCTGCATGTGGCCTGCTTCTCCCTCTGCCTGTGTCTCTGTGCCTCTGTGTGTGTGTGTGTGTGTGTGTGTGTCTCATGAATAAATAAATAAAATATCTTAAAAAAAATAAGAAAATAAAAGATTAGCAGGATATTTTAACTTTTTTCCCATAATCTTCATTATTTTTCTCCATCTTTCTAAAATGAATTTAAATCATTTCTTATATTCAAGTTACCGTTACCTCCACATTGTATATCTTTTAAGACTTGTTAGTAAGATTTGATTTATGATTTTTTTAAATTTTTATTTATTTATGATAGTCACAGAGAGAGAGACAGAGAGGCAGAGACACAGGCAGAGGGAGAAGCAGGCTCCATGCACCGGGAGCCCGATGTGGGATTCGATCCCCGGTCTACCAGGCTCGCGCCCTGGGCCAAAGGCAGGCAGCAAACCGCTGCGCCACCCAGGGATCCCTTGATTTATGATTGTTCACAACAATTACTCTAATAAAAAACGGAATAGTAGCTAAGGAGTTGCTCTAGATCAAGGAAGTTTATTTACTTATTTATTTATTTATTTAAATAAGGGTATTTTGGGTATTTATGGATGCTGATTAAGTATAGAGGCAATAATTAATAATGCAAGAGAAGGAGGGGATGGGAAATAACTGCAGGACATACAGGCAAAGGAAAATGTAATGCAGTACATGTGTAGAGAGGTTTGCTTTATTAGACATATGGGCAGTCAATCTACTGGAGGGAAAGCAGAGCACAAATGCAGGGAGATTGGCAGATTTGCTATTTTTGGGAAAAAGCCATTCCTTTCTCATGGCTTCTATTTTACTAATGAAATAAAAATCAGGGTCATTAGATAAAAATGACAAGGGAAGGGGGTTTTAGAAGTTTCAGGGAAGAGGAGAAATTATGAAATGACTGGCTTGGAGAATGAAATATAAATTGACTCACAGAAACATAGTCGCATGCTTGGTAGTGCTAGAGCCTGACATTAGATTTGTGAGTGTAAATTTAAATTGAGATCAGTATGTTGTTTTTGTGTTTTTCTGTAACCATGTCTCTGAATTGGGTACAGGAGGGGATCTTCCCTGTCTTAAAATGAATTGGTTTTACTTTTTCCAAGAATGAAATGCTACTCATACTAAATTAAATCCCAGTGGGGATTTATGAACAAATACAGATGTAACTTATGTGGTTATCGAACCAGGAATGGAAGGTCAGGACTGCAAGCTACTATTTCCATCTCTTTTCTCTCTCTGCCAATCAGACTTTTTCTTTCTTTTTTATACTTAGTAAAAAATGGTTGTCCCAACCCAGGCAGTTTAACTTCCCTGCTGCAAAGCCTAGCGATAGGTAACTAGAGGTTTTATGTACCAGTTCCAAACTGCTAAGGGGAAAAAATCAGATTACCCTAGCTTGGTTCAGCCCTTCGGAGAGAAATCTCTGAGGAGGAAAAGTTCACAGAGCAAGTAAATTAACTGACCCAATTTCTAAAATCCTCAGGAAGAGTAGTTTGATATGGTTCTAGGAATTTATGGGCAATACAAAACCTCGAGTATTGCAGAAATGGAATATTGAAGTAAATTTACATTTCCTGGAATTTCTTGTAATTAGAGAATTGAGTTTTAGGGGTAGGAGTGATATTAAAATATTTATTTTTGCTTTCCAGTGAGTCCCACTAGACTTCCAATATTGTATAAGTACAGTTTTGAAAGCTAAGGAATAGCTGTGGTCTAAAAAGAAATAAAAGTAGCCAGGAGATGGGGTTACTTTCAAGAAGAGGGTGCTTTATTTTAGCAAAGGTTATGATTCAAGCTTTCAAGGTCAGAACAGGTTTAAGAATGAATACTACACACTTTAGTGAATACTGAAGACTGTCTTTTGCCATATACATTTACAAAGGGATATTTGTTTTGAGCTTATCTTTTCAGTTATAAATGACATTGGACTGCTGCCATGTTCTTACCTATAAGTTTTGGTCTTAGTGAGAAGTCTCATGCGGCAGTGGAAACACAGGATAAAATTAAGAAATTTGGTCTATCCAGTCCTGACTTGGCCTCTGTCATCTGTCTGGCCTTCATTAACTTGTCTGAGCCTTCTAGAATACTGTATCTTCAAGGTTCCCTCAAGTTTCAAATCTGGTGATTTGAGAAACTCCCAGAGAGAATGATCCTGGAAATATGAGTAATCTCAGTAAGATATAGGGCTTTAAGTAGCACTCACCCTTAACTCGATGTTCTGTTGCATCCGACAATATCCGAAAGCAGAACAACCCAGAAGCCTGGTTGAGGCAGAGAGTGCTTCTAGTGTGATTTCTGAATATAGCAAAATTAAACTGACAAAACTAAAACGCAAAATTAAAAGTCAAAATCTTGCATTCGACTTATATTAATAGCAATGGGACAACAATGTGTATTTAGGATGTAAAAGCTCCTTAAAAATACAAAGCATTTTTGTCTTCTTGGTCTCTTTATTGAAAATTATGAGTAATTACAATACAATACATTTTCCCTAGTGCCTTGAGAGCAAAGGAAGAGTTTTAGTAGGTATGTTGCTGATTTAGCAAGCAGCTATACTGATTCTCTAAAGCATATAAGAACAAACAGGAGAGATATGTAAGGGTCTTCAAAAATATGGGATGAGTATGGTTATTTGGATCCCAATACACTAAAAGAAGGATTTGCTTACACTACCATTCAAGAATGCAGATGTACAAGTATACCATGTTGGTTTTTTTTAATTAAAAAAAATGGTTTCTCAAGATACACATAAAAATCAGACCATATGTGTTCTGAAAAGACTTAATTTATCCTCTTGGCTACAATCGCATCCAAAACTATGTCTGCCCAGCATCTCTGCTATTATTGAAGACAACCACAGTAAAATAGCTCCACAGCTGGCCTCAAGAACGTAACTTCAAGTTAGAAAATGCTCAGTTGCCAGCCCTTTCCCTGTATTAAGTCAAAGCTGGTAAAACTATTAGGTATCAGAGTTCTTATGGAAAATGCTCTGAAACATGTAAAGTGCTATTTAAAAGCAATCTTGGCATTATTTAGACATATGTGGCCAGTAAACTTCATCTGGGTTAGAGTCAGAGGGAATAAGACAGGGAAGGTGGGAGAGACAAGAAAGACCTACCCCAGGAGTGATAATGACTGTCTCCAAAGGTACATTCTTTGGAAAACAGCCAAGTCCTGAGAAGTAAGAAACTGGAGAGTCTTCCAAGAACACTCCATCACAGTGGTAACTCAGGAATGTGCTGAAACATTGGATGGATGTCCCAATCTGCTCTAGGATCAGGAGAGAGTGAAGCAATAAATAAACATTTGTTAGAATGATTTGAGTGAGCTGAAAAATGATATATGAATATAGGCAGGCCACGTGACAATCTCAATTACACATAGAAATAAAGCCACCAAGGGTTTTAGTATTACAAAGCTGAATCAACAACCACAAACTGACATATCAGTTTTCTGCGTGATAGTCCAACCATGTATTGGGCCACCTCCATACATGTGAAGAAAATTACCAATCACTACCAAGTAGAGGAAGTCTTTTTGTAGTGATGTACTAAAGGCAGAGACCTTGAAGATACTGAAAATGGTTCCAATAAACATCAAACTCTGGACAGGAAGGCTTTTATAATAATGATAATGATAAAACTCAGTGCTGTAAATATACTAATTGGCCTACTTTATATGTTCCCTAATGAAAGAACCAGTTTTCACACACATGAAAGAGGTGAACATTTAACTCTGTGGCTGACAGGGATTTCAGGCATGGGGAAAAGTATTCAAAGGCATTCTAGTCATAAGAGAGTTGGATAGGAAAAGGAGAATATAGAAATCTTTCCCATTTCAGAGAGTTTTTTGCTTTTTTGTTTTGACAAGGCCCTTTCTGTCCATGAGAGACAAATATTCCACTGTAGCCCCCAATCTCTTCCTGACTTAATGGCTGCTCTATCTCACTCTTCAAGGAGCCCAGCATGGTCAATGATTATACCTTGAGAAATGTAGCACATGGTTAGATGAGATACTCCTTCCTGTCAAATCTTGTGGAAAACCCACAGCCAGAACTATGCATGATTTCCTGTAATTCCAAGAAGGTGTGGTCTGCAGTATTTAATCTAGGTAAATTCCTCTTATTGTATTCTGTTTATAGTTATTTCACAGCCTCTTAATGAGAGGTTGGTTAAGTGGATCTAATTCTCCAATTCCAACAAGAAGAGGTTAGGAAAGAATGTCAGGCTTCATCATCTACCACTGATTCCCTAAATTAATATGAGAGGTGAACCCATACTGGTGCTGATGAGTGTTCATGTCCAATCAGAAACTATATCATTTCTGAATCCAGCAAGCATTTGCTACCACAATGTGAACATTGTTATCTGATATTCCATTGATTCCCCCTGGATAGTTGCTTTTTATCATCAATTTGGATTTGGGGTGTTTTTTCTCCTGTGAATTAGAAGAACTTCTTTACTAGAAGAGAGTGAGTGAAGCTTATCTCACAAATCTGTGGCACCTGTGACCCACAGCTCTCTTCCAAGAGACAATATCATTTCTACTTCCTCTAGGATTCCTATGTGACTGCAAAGGAGCTGTACCACTGCTCCATAGAGTTCTAACCCTTCTTTGCCTCCCTGTTTTCTTTATTTGTGAAACACACAGGCAGGCATATACATGTGAGCATGTACACATACATACACATAACTATGCAGAGGATTTTACACATATTTCTCTTTTTTAAGTTAAGATGGTAAATTTATTTATTCTTTATTTAAATTCAATTTGTCAACATATAGTATAATACCTAGTGTTCATAATTTCCTATTTACCTCTCCCAATAACTCTTGAGCTAGGTACTATTTTTACCTTTTTATAGATGAAACTCAGTGAGTCAAAGTGCCATATCCACACAGCTAATAAGTGGCAAAACTGGGTTTGGTCTATATTGGTGTTTTTAACCACCACACTCTCTTAATTGCCTCTCTGAAATATGTTGTCTGGGTTCTTATTTATAAGTGAGAAATTTGGATCTAGAGAAATGAAATCAACTTTCTCAAGAGCCCAAGGCTTCCTGAATCTTTGATTTCTCAGGAAGCTTTCTTCCTGATTCAATACTGCTTTCTTCATTCCTACTTAGCTATTGAGATTCTTGGAAGAGAGCGTGTTATTACCACAAAGTTACAATACCTGTTACTAAACATAGCCAGAAGTAATTAAATGATAACAGCCATCTCCTTTTCTGTATTAACCAGTTCAATTGCACTATGGAAGAGGTTCCATCACAGGAAAAAAAATGTAGGTAACTGTGGATTGACATCAAGGGAGACATGGACAGGTATTCTGACAAATTTCAAGAAAGCTATTCCATTTCTCTCTCCCAAATACCCTCTGAAAAAGAATTGTTGCTTTTCTTAAGTAAGACAAGGCACGTTCATTTGAGGCAGTGTCTGGGGTCTGAGTGATACAAAATAGGACACTAGAAATCACTTCTGTGGTGAATCAGCCAAATGGCTGAATGGGCAGCCCAATGTTTCCTAAGAGGTGAAGGGGGAGACATTGTTCATCTTCCTGAAATCAGAAGAAAACTTTCAGGGTTGAGCTCCTTCTGTGTGTGTGCGCACGTATGTATTTCTGTGTATGTGTGCACATGTACATGTGTGTGTAAGTTTCAAGAGTAAAGAGGGTATGGAAAGAAAGAAGACGAGAACCATCTGAGGCAAAGAAAAGTCATCTCTGCCATGTGTTTGTCTTCAGGGAATTTAAAGTTTGTGATTCTTTCAATATTTTTGTTCAGCATTTATTTTGGTGTATAGATTTCTATAACTAAATGGGCAGATCAGGGTATGTTGGGGCATGAGACAAAAATCAATTTTAAGGGATAGACATATCTATATTATGGAAGCAACAACTTCTTTCACACATTTTGCTTTATAACACATTATTTCTACAGTACTTACCAACTATTTTCGTATGCTTATAAAGTCTGTGCTAAAACCACACACACACACACACACACACCATTCAAGACCTTTCATAATTCATCACAGCCTATCACCTCCAGCACTCACCCCACAACATCCCATATCCTAGACATCCTATATACTAGCAAGACACAATTTTTGGCTGTTCTCTGAATGCCATGTCTTTTGGCCTCTCCTCTTCTCATGCTATTTCCTCTGCTTTGAATGTCCTTTCCTCTTTTCTAGTCCAGAAAAGTCCTACACATATTTCAAAGCCTGGCTTAAGTACTACCTTCTTTGTGAATATTCCACCACACCCCAACTACCCTGGATCTCCTCCACCCCACACCTTCTCCCTTTACAGATACAAGCTCATGTCACTGATGGATGAATTGGGGTTGACTGTGCATTTCTGCTTCTCCACCTTAACTCAACTCTACCTCTACTCTGCATATCTTAAATTCCTCCAGAGCAAAGACTGTGTCTTATACTTCCCTGTATCCTATCTATCCCCACACCTACATGCAAGTCTTTCAAATAGACTTACTGAATGATGACTGAACTGATTGATTGATTGAACTGAGTTGAACTGAATTGAATTGAATTAAAATGAATGAACCACATTTACTTCGAGATATAGCTTCGAAGATGAAATACATTGAACTAATCCAACCCCTTTCCTGAAAGCAACTCCTTGGCAGTGCTTCCTATCAGATCCTCCTCTCTGTAATGAGTGAAATAAAGTCAAGCACAAACCGTTTGAAACCTTCACCTTAAAGTTTAACTTCTATGCTGGTTCTTTTCTATTTGCCCCTATAGATCCATTCTCTGCCCTACCCACTATGCACTGTGCCCTAGAAGACTAAACTCTAGGAAATCCATTCCCTAGGTTGTTTTGCTCTGTAGCTTTCAGCTAATGGAAGGCCCTGGAAGAAATCCATAGGGCAGGAGAGAGAGGTCAAGGCATTTATTTCCTTCCCTAACTTTGCTGGACTAGAGTTGCCCAGCAGCTGCTATCCTCTATCTAGGCCCACAAGTCCCATCAAGCATCTCCTCCTTAGTGGTATATTTCCTGTGACTTCTTTAACAAATTACCAAAAACTTGGTGGCTTAAAAAAACACAAATCTATCATTATATGGCTCTACAGGTCAGAAATCCACACAGGTCTAAATGGACTAAAATCAAGGTATTTGGAAAGCTGGGTTCCACACTGATTCTTGCCAGGATCCTGACTGATAGCACAATGCTCATTCACTTACCACAGATAAAACAGTGTGGATGGAGTCTTGCTACAGTTAATGATTCCATTAACCTATGATACTCCTTAACAAAGTCTAAATCACCAGCTGTCTGGGTAAATTAAGACTAGTTCCACCACTTACTTTTACATCTGTATGGCTAAAAAGTTGAGATGGATTTTTGTATTTGGGAAATATGAAGAGGTTAAGCCACCCAACAAAATAATGGCTGAGCACCTCCATTACTTTGTGTACTACTTAAAGATCAGTTCACCAAATCTTCCTCTACAACTAGAAGGATGAAGAATTTCTGCTAGAAAATCCACAAAGCCGGCTTTGTTGGGTCTGTGAGCAACCCAAGTAAGCAAGGCAAATAAGGTTCACTCCAACACATTCTCTTTTTTTTAATAATAAATGTATTTTTTATTGGTGTTCAATTTGCCAACATACAGAATAACACCCAGTGCTCATCCTGTCAAGTGCTCCCCTCAGTGCCCATCACCCATTCACCCCCACCCCCCGCCCTCCTCCCCTTCCACCACCCCTAGTTCATTTCCCAAAGTTAGGAGTCTTTATGTTCTGTCTCCCTTTCTGATATTTCCCACACATTTCTTCTCCCTTCCCTTAGATTCCCTTTCACTATTATTTATATTCCCCAAATGAATGAGAACATATAATGTTTGTCCTTCTCCGATGGACTTACTTCACTCAGCATAATACAATCCAGTTCCATCCATTTTGAAGCAAATGGTGGGTATTTGTCATTTCTAATGGCTGAGTAATATTCCATTGTATACATAAACCACATCTTCTTTATTCATTCATCTTTCGATGGACACCGAGGCTCCTTCCACAGTTTGGCTATTGTGGACATTGCTGCTATAAACATCAGGGTGCAGGTGTCCCTGTGTTTCATTGCATCTGTATCTTTGGGGTAAATCCCCAACAGTGCAATTGCTGGGTCGTAGGGCAGGTCTATTTTTAACTCTTTGAGGAACCTCCACACAGTTTTCCAGAGTGGCTACACTAGTTCACATTCCCACCAACAGTGTAAGAGGGTTCCCTTTTCTCCGCATCCTCTCCAACATTTGTGGTTTCCTGCCTTGTTAATTTTCCCCATTCTCACTGGTGTGAGGTGGTATCTCATTGTGGTTTTGATTTGTATTTCCCTGATGGCAAGTGATGCAGAGCATTTTCTCATGTGCATGTTGGCCATGTCTATGTCTTCCTCTGTGAGATTTCTCTTCATGTCTTTTGCCCATTTCATGATTGGATTGTTTGTTTCTTTGCTGTTGAGTTTAAGAAGTTCTTTATAGATCTTGGAAACTAGCCCTTTATCTGATACGTCATTTGCAAATATCTTCTCCCATTCTGTAGGTTGTCTTTGAGTTTTGTTGACTGTATCCTTTGCTGTGCAAAAGCTTCTTATCTTGATGAAGTCCCAATAGTTCATTTTTGCTTTGTTTCTTTTGCCTTCGTGGATGTATCTTGCAAGAAGTTACTGTGGCCGAGTTCAAAAAGGGTGTTGCCTGTGTTCTTCTCTAGGATTTTGATGGAATCTTGTCTCACATTTAGATCTTTCATCCATTTTGAGTTTATCTTTGTGTATGGTGCAAGAGAGTGGTCTAGTTTCTTCTTCTGCATGTGGATGTCCAATTTTCCCAGCACCATTTATTGAAGAGACTGTCTTTCTTCCAATGGATAGTCTTTCTTCCTTTATTGAATATTAGTTGACCATAAACCAACACATTCTCCCTATCAAAAGACTCTTCAAAAAATAAATAAATAAATAAAATAAAAAATAAAAAAAAAAAAATAAATAAATAAATAAATAAATAAAAAAATAAAAAAAAAAACAAAAGACTCTTCATCTTTCCATTTAATACAACTAATTCATGATTAAGAATATCTGCTGTGGGGATCCCTGGGTGGCTCAGCAGTTTAGCGCCTGCTTTGGCCCAGAGCGTGATCCTGGAGTCCCGGGATCAAGTCCCGCATTGGGCCTGATTCTGCGTGAAGCCTGATTCTTCCTCTGCCTGTGTCTCTGCCTCTCTCTCTCGCTGTCTCTCATGAATAAATAAATAAAGTATTTTTTTTTTAAAAAAAAAGAATATCTGCTGTGGCAAGGCACACACCTGGGTTTGAATCCAAACTTTATGACTTAGAAATTATTTTACATTTTTAAGACTCAGTTTCCTTATCTATAAAGTGGAGATACCATCCACAACATGGATGAAAGACTCAATGAGCTATACAGATCCTCAAATTGTGCCTACTGCCTGGTAAGCCCAATAAATTATTAGTAGTTGTATTAAATCTTGCCTATTTTTTAAGAACAAGTTCAAATCCTCACCTCCAAAAACCTTTCCTGAAATCCCCCAGATTTCAAATATCTCCCTTTTTAAAAATTATTACAAGCATGATAGCTAAGACAGTAAATATTTAGCACTTATATACAGTAAAGGCCATAGTCTCCTTTGGAATGGGATTTATGTCTTCTGCTGCCTTGGCATCTCCCTTTGTGCCTGACTTAGTGGTGGGTATAAAATAGACACTGAGGAAACATTTGTCCATTTATCATCATCTAGATGGGTTGCTATCATGAAGAATACATCTCAATATTTCCTCCAGCTTCCCCATTTATCATTCTGAAGTCAGAAAAGAAGGTAATAAGGTATTCAACCGTATAAGGAAACATAGTCCCCCCTTTCCTTATAAAATCAGATGTCTGATAGTTTTCTAAGCCATGCAGTGTGTTTATACTTTTAAATGGCCTAATACTAGACTATGAGTCAAGATATGTGCTGCAATTTGACTTCAGGAAATGTGGCATCTTCTATACTCCTTATATTAAGTCTGGTTGTGCTGCAAGAACAAACAAGCCAATGATTTCAGTTGCTTAACATGAAAAGGTTTTTTTTTTTTCTTGTGCAAAAATCTGCTGTTGATTAATGTGTCTAGGGCATCTATCCTCCATGCAATCTGTCAACAAATCAGGCTAATGAATATTCTCCATCCTCAAACTGCACTGTCTGAAATATGCTACTTCCTCAGTTGTCATGGTATGAAGAAAAGAGAATGCTAGAGACTCTTTGTACCAACAATTAAATCCTAAGGTGAAACATATCACTTCTGCTTAACTCAATGATCAAAATGACAGTCATATGACTCTGCCTATGGCAAAAAGCATTGCCCTTTGTGACCCTCCTATTGGTCTGGAAGGAGTGAACCAGATACAGGTGAGCACTGGAAGTCCCTGCCACACTCCTGAAAACACTTGTCCAACTCTACTTTGAATGACAATCTTCCCTCTTCCTAAATTACAAGCATCTTGAGGGCAGAGAGTCTATCTTAAGGAATCCAATTTCTACTTCCCCATGCCTCTGTAGCATAATCTCTGATGCACTATTCAAACATAATTATCGGTTCATTCTTTTTATTTACCAAATAGTTATTGAATGCTTACCATGTGCCTAGTATTATTCTAAAAGATAGAGATGTGGCCCTGGAAAAAATGTAAACATATCTCTAACCTCATGATACTTAGATTTTTAGGGTTGAAAGAGAGCAAACCAAAAAAAGTAGACAGAAAGTATGCTAGGGTGGTTGTAGATGAGTATTACAGAGAAAAATCAAGCAAGGTAAGAGCTTATTATATATGTATCAGCAGTGGAAGTAGGTAATGTTGTATGGAACCAAACACGGATGAAGGCTGACCAGGAAGTTCTGGGCTGCTTGTAGTGACAGAGGTAAACAAAGATAAAGAAATAACAAGATTAATCTTGATGGTGTCAAGCCAGCTGAGGTGGAGAAGCCATGAGTGTTAGGGAATAGGAAGCTGGAAAGGCATGCCAGACGATGCCTTGGGGTAGGAAGAAGAGGTGAGGTTTTGCCAGGACCAAGAATTTAGGGGTTCCTCTTTCTTTTTTTTAAGAGAAAGAGGGGGTTTGCGGAGGGAAAGGGAAAGGGAAAAATCTTAAGCAGGCTTCACCCTCAGTATGGAGCCTGACACAGTACTCTATCTCACAACCTTGAGATCACAACCTGAGCCAAAACCAAGAGTGGGATGCTTAACTACCTGAGCCACCCAGGCACCCCGGGGTTCCCTTTTTACTCCTTCAGATACTGATGCCATGTCTAGAAAAAAGCTGGAGTTTCTGTTTGTCCTCTTGACTTGCCAACAGAGGCATGGAAATGAATAAGAACATTTTAACTGGAGCCTGTGGGTAAATTCAATTGGCTATCTCCCATCATACATTTTTAGGCATTTTTATATTTTCTTTTCCTTTTTTGACTCAAATAGAAATTCCTAATAGCATTTGTAGAGCCCATTAAGATGTCCTTTCTTAAGGCTATTAGCTGCTACTGCAAGCTCTCTTCACCCTAGTGTGAAATTTCTGCCTTATGAATTGTTGGAGAGACTTAAAAAAAAATCTGTGAATTAAAAGCCCATTTGAAGAGTACTCCTGCTGTGTTGGTGTTTCTTTCATTTTTCTTTCATGCTTTTATCTTCTTCAACCCCACCCAGATAATCATCTGGACCAGGGTGCTTATGAATGCATCATTGATATGTATCTTTTGTAGATTCAACTATCTATGGCATGTGGGTGATCTTTGTTCAGCTCCTGATAACTATGAATTTTTTCTTTAAAAGGATGGATCTTCAGAATCTCTGATCCTTTTTATTAATATCTATAATACCTAAATCCTCTTCTCAATGAAAAAAGGAGAGTAGGGATGCAGGTGGCCCAAGTTCTGTCTCTGAGCTCTAGATAGTGAAGTTTCTTGCAGGTTCTTGAACTCAGTTTCCTCTTCTGAAAGGTCAAGTTGGTGGTTTTTACTCTTATTAGTAAATCATCATCATCAGTTTTATAGCAGTTATTGTCACTTTTTGTTACTCTATGCAGACGTTACACTAAGTACCTTACGTGAATTATCTTTTGTCCTTTATTTGATAGTGGAGCAGGCAGAAAGTATTATCTTCGTTTTTAGATGAAAAAGCTGAGACTCCCAGAAGTTAATAACTTGTCCAAGATTATACAACCCCTAAGAAGTAGTGGTTTTTCTCACTAATGTATCTCAAGGATCTACAGTATCCAGTACTCAGTTATTAAATAAAGGGATTTTATCATGTATTATGAATGTTCGGTAAATAAATTAAACATATAATATCTGAGTTAGAATTAATACTCCTACCTAAGTCCTTAGAAAAATGATAGCTCCTATACAACCATTTTAATCTCTAATCCTCTATACCGAACCTATTTGCTGATAGTGTTCATTCACAATTTAGTCTTAATTACCCACTTAGTGCTAACAGTGGATAATACACACAGGGTTCCTGCCCTTGCTGACTTTACTATTTAGGAGACTAACTTGAGACTCCAATACAAATTTTTTAAAAGTATTTTAAAAACTGATTGCCTTCCATCACCCTGGGCTTCCCATAGACCAGAGAGGTTCTCAACCAGTCAGCTTTGTCCCCCAGGGGATACTGGGCAATGTCTGGAGGTATTTGCAGTTGTCCCAACAATGGGAGGGGTGTTACCGGCATCTAGTGAGTAGAGGCCAGAGATGCCGTTAAACAGCCTCCAATGCACAGGTCAGCACCCCATAACAAAAAATTATCCAGCCCAAAATATCAAAGAACAGAGGCTGAGAAATCCTGCCCTAGACAAACTGGAAATGTGCAGAGGAGGCTAATCTTCTGATCTGTCTTTCAGCATCACCCTCCTCACCCCACCATGACTCCTATGTAGACAGGCAAACATATATTTCCAGGGCCTTCATGTTCAGCACTCCTCTGGGATGCTATTATCTAACCATGACTCATTCTTCATATCCTTCTGACCCCTTCAAAAATACCAGTTCTCTTTTGATCTCATTCTCAAAGAGGTTTGCAAGATGATTGACTAACCAATCTCATATACTAAGTACCTTTAACTTAGCTTTAGCTTAAAATGGGTCATACTGGCCAATTAGTGAATGGATGAGGCCTTAAAAAAACCGAATAATATTTTTTCTATCATTCCCCTCCCCCTGGAGTATAATATTTTATTTTCATTGGTCAAATGGAGCCCATCCTCCAGCCTTGTCATATAAAATGGAAGTATCCCAATGGACCCTCCTGGATAGCAGGTGGATGATATAATTCAGGCAGAAGATAAGGAAAAAAGTTTAATCTCCCCAAATTGCCAAGAATTTTCCCTCTGATTAGGAAAGAGAATTCTAAAACTCTGCATAATTTAAAATATACTTCATGTGCTAATGGAAGAGAACTGAGAATAGAAATAAATCTTTGCTATAAATAATCAATGCTATCAAAATGTCATGGTAAAATGTTCATCTGATAGGGACAAAGACAGATAGTTTTCTAGGGTTTTATCTGGAAAGCATCAGGCTGTGCACCAGAATGACTTACTCATTTTACTTATTTATTGGTTTAGATATCTATCTCCAGCTACTTCCATAAAAAACTCCAACCAGATTCAAAGTGAAATACTATATATTTATAGTATATAAATACTATATATTTATACACACCCACACCCACACAATTTTTAAATATATAAAAAATAAAGGATATATATAATAAAGGATATATATAAAATATATATATTTATATATAAAGGATATAAAATATATATTTTATATATATATATATATACACACATATATATATATATATAAAATAAAGGAAGGAACAAACACCATGAATGAGGAAGTGACTGCACGGCCATTTGTGTCTTTCCAAACAACCCAAAATTGAGTGCCCACAATGTAATGCTGAGTTTGGTCCTGGGATTGCAAAAATAAGTAAAATAAAACCCCAGTCCTCACAAAACTTTGGGGGGGGGGGCTTCCTTAGCTTTCAGATGTACATTTGAATCACCTGGAGATATTTTTAAATACAAATACCCAAGCTCTTCTCCTCCCCCAAAGCAATTAAATAAGAACTTCTGGGGATAAGACCCACCCAGGCATCAATAACTTTTAAAGCTTCTCAGGTGGGCAGCCTGGGTGGCTCAGTGGTTTAGCACTGCCTTCAACCCAGAGCATGATCCTGGAGACCCAGGATTGAGTCCCACATCGGGCTCCCGGTGCATGGAGCCTGCTTCTCCCTCTGCCTGTGTCTCTGCCTCTCTCTGTCTCTCCTCTCTATATTCTCGTGAATAAACAAATAAAATCTTTAAAAATTAAAAAAAAAAAAAGCTTCTCAGTTGATTCCAGTCAAAAGCCACAGTTGAGACCCACTGGCTTCTAGTCTAGTGGAGGAAAGTGTTGAAACCAAATTCATTGAAGAAATGTCTGTAGAATACCATGAGTAAAGGAATGAATGGGAATTAGCATTTATTTAGCATGTACTCCATCCAAGTTAGATGCCTTGTGCTTTACATTTGTCTCATTTCATTTTCATGACACTCCTAGGAAGTATTATAAGCCACAGTTGAAAGATGAGGAAATTAAGGCACAGTTTTTGCCATAAGTTTTCAAAAACCACAAAGAGAAGATTATAGTAAACAGATATAGTGAGAAAAAGAAGAGAAACTCAAATGAAACTCAGGAGACCTGGGTTCATGTCTAAATATTGTTACTGGGCAGCCCCGGTGGCTCAGCGGTTTAGCACCGCCTTCAGCCCAGGGCGTGATCCTGGAGACCCGGGCTTGAGTCCCACCTCGGGCTCCTTGCATGGAGCCTGCTTCTCCCTCTGCCTGTGTCTCTGCCTCTCTCTTTCTGTGTCTCTCATGAATGAATAAACAAAATCTTTAATAAATAAATAAATATTGTTACTAACTATATGAACTGGGCAAGTTACTTAACCTGTCAGGGTCTCTGGAATGAAAGTGATAAAGTTAAAACCTAAAATTCTATCATTTTAACAAAGGTACATTAGATACAAAAGTCATAGTACCGTGGTAGTTGCAACCAAAGGGAGATGACAGGAATGCCTGGGTAGCTCAATGGTTTAAGCGTCTGACTCTTGGTTTTAGTTCAGGTCAAGATTGAGCCCTGCCTTGGGCTCCCCACTCAGCATGGTCTGAGATTCTCTCCCTCTACCCCTGACTCCACTAAAATCAATCAATCAATCTATCTATCTATCTGAAAAAAAGAAAAAAAACAGAGATGACAGATGTCACAGATGGAGGGCTAGCCACTAGTCCAGCCTTTAAGAGGTATTAGAATCTGACTGATGTTGCCACAGTTTACAACTAGCCCTTGATTTTGGAAATTCAAAAACCTATTTGTGAGAACATTGGTTTGGCTCTGAGATATCAATACAGGACAAATCAAGATGCAAGAGTCTGGTGTATAAACCATTCTGCCAAGTATTGCTGTATAGAGAGATGTTTCTATCAACTTTGTTTAGGACAAGGTCACATGTATGAATCAAGTCAAAAAAGATAGTGTTAAGAATTGTTCGGGGATCCCTGGGTGGCTCAGTGGTTTAGCACCTGCCTTTGGCCCAGGTCGTGATCCTGGAGTCCTGGAATCGAGTCCCATGTTGGGCTCCTGGCATGGAGCCTGCTTCTCCCTCCTCCTGTGTCTCTGCCTCTCTCTCTCTCTCTCTCTCTCTATGTCTATCATAAATAATAAATAAATAAATAAATAAATAAATAAATAAATAAATAAATAAATATTTAAAAAAAGATTTGTTCTTGCTGGTCTCTACAGCATCTTTTACTTCTTTTGCCCTATAAGGGCTGTGAACCCTTCCTATACCAGAGCAGATAAGCACTATTTTTTTTCCTCTTTTTGAGAGTTCTTTTAGATACAATTAACAGTGCCTCTTTCTATCAATATTGTCTTTCTATAATACAATTGCTATTTCAGCTTCTCATTAATCAGCTTTAGCTGTTTCACTACAGAGGCTTTAGTTTATACTTGACTGTGTTGCACCTTCACTCATATACTTCTGATACATCAGGTTACAGTTTCCACTGTGTTTGCAGACCTATGTGTACAGTCCACATGAAATTCCTGAAAAAAATTTAGGAACAAAAATAGCACTGAGATGTGCTTCTCGGGGCTCAGCCTCCAGTGACCTTACTGCCTTGGGCAAATAATATAATCTTTCTGAGCACTAAGACTCCCTTTGTGAAAGAGCAAGAAAAAGACTACCACTATCTTTTTTTGCATATGAAAAAATTAAATCATACATTAATTTAACTATCACACCACAGGCACCAAGGAGCTCAGTACTATGCTTTTCCTTATTTGCCACCTGATCATTTGATTGGATTTGGGACTCTCAGACTATTTACTACAACAAATCACTAGTCGAATTGGCTACACTTAAATTCTCCTGCAATGCACTTTCAGGAGCTGTCTTGATATTCTGGCGACATTTTACTATTTCCCTTAGGTTCTGGCAACCCTCTAGATAGAGCTATACAATTTGCAATTATCTTGTATGGTTTCTTATGAACATGATGATATCTCTAGGAAAGAAGCAGATTATATTGTTATTTCCACTTCCCAGATGACAGATAAGTGACACAGCATGTACGTGATGGACTCAAACCCCTTTCTCTTGATTCCAAGTGTTCTCTCCACTGAGCATGCTGTGAGTTCTTTGATTTTGTCCAATTTTACCAATTATTATGAGAGTATAGGCAGTCATTCCATCCCTGGGGTTCTACTTTTCCCCTCTAAAGAGGAAGTTAATAGATTATTTCTCCATGACACTTAGCTTTGGTCAATTGTTTTACAGCAGTGTTTAAAGAACATGGCAGAAAAATGGAGAAAAACTTTAAAAAGTACAGAATATCAACTAAGATTAATTAAAGAGTCTATAAATCAGTCCACTGGCACAAAGTTTAAGGGGCTACAGGTTTTTTAATCTAGAAGAAAACAAGCACCAGCCTCATTAGCTTTCTTTCTCTACATGAAGGGTTAGGACAAGGGACAATGAACAGTTGTCCTCAGAACTAAATATTAGAGGATATGCAACCCCTGGGATTTAAGTCAGGACAATTGTAAATGGGAACAGAACTCAAAAGATAAGTTTGGGTTGTCACTAGTCCTGCTGATATTATAAGCCATCATTTTCATGGTGGGAGAAGGGGGTCACAGGTGATTGAAAGATATATCATGCTCCCACCTTGCGGACATATCAGCATATTGGAGTACCATAGGTGGGGGCAAGAGGATAGTTTTTAAAGCATATTCAGTATATTTGGAAAAAATTATATATTCAAAATATATAATATATACTAATTATATATTCAGTCAATTATATTGTAATTATATATGTATTGAATATAAAAATTATTTTTTTAAGATTTTATTTATTCATGAGACACAGAGGGAGAGAGGCAGAGACACAGGCAGAGAGAGAAGCAGGCTCCTTGAAGGGAGCCTGATGTGGGACTCGATCCTGGGTCTCCAGAATCACGCCCTGGGTCAAAGGGAGGCACTCAACTGCTGAGCTACTCAGGCATCCCTGAATATATAAATTATGTATTGAAATATACTTTATGTATAACATATAATATATAATCTATGTATATAATTAATTATAATTATATAATATATACATTTTATATAATACTTTATATACATTGAATATATGATATAATTAAATATATAATATGTAATTATATATACAGATTATATTTCAATATATTTGGAAAACTCAGACAGCCTTATTATATTCATAATGTAAACTTTAAAAGTCAAGTATAACAAAGACTTGTATATACTATGAGCCAGGAAGATTTTTTTTTTTAGATTGATTTATTTATTTTAGAGAGAGTGAGTGAGGGGAGGGGGCAAAGACAGGGGAAGAGAGACTCTCAAGCAGACTCCCCACTGAGTGTGATGCCTGACCCTAAGAACATAACCTGAGTCAAAACCAAGAGTTGGACATTTAACCAACTGAGGATGCCCCTGAGCCAGGAAGGTTCTTAATGGAACAGAAGGTGAAAGTCAATACCTTGTGTTTTAAAATGTGAGAACTGGAATGAACAGGTTGTTAGGGAAAAAAATGCCTTGACATCATGTTTGCAGTGGCAAATAGAATTGGCTTGAAGGCAGGAGGTCAGACTAGCGGTCCAGAGCTCATCCATACCAGGAGACCTACCACCAACCTGGATGAACACCTCATCCAGTAATCTAACATTTAATGAGTGCCCAAGTACACCAGACCCAGAGTTGGGCACTCATAGAAAGGCAAATAGAACACAATGTCTGAACTTTAAGAAGGCTACATTCTGGTGTTGGGACACAGACAATAACCTATGTAGCAAGAGGGAGCGGAGACTACCAAAAGCAATGGGCCCCAGAGGAACAAGGAACTAAGAGGCCTCAGGCTTGAGATTTACTAAGTAAAAGCAAACTTACCTTTCCTTTTAGCCCAGAAATAAAGAACATGGGTATGGAAGGAAATGAAGGTAACAGCAAAAAAACAACAGCAATTAAAAAAAAATACATCTCAATTCCTTCTGCCTAGACATGATACAGTATCACTAACTTCAAACAAATTTATAATCAGATATACAAAAAGCCATACACTGAGTATTATTAGAGCTATAGTGTATTTACCAAGCATAGAACCATGGGAACTGTTCCTTAAATCTAGACTCTGGACATACAAAGCAAATTTTTGGTCACTTGAAACTGCTTTGGATATGCATATTTAAAGACAAATTCTGAAATGACCCCACCTCCTCCCCTGTGAGAAGCAGATGCATGGAAAGTTTCAAATCTTAAATTTACTCTGTGTCAGAGTTATTCATGTGCAAAAATAATCTTAAATGGTCTTTACAGCATAAAACTGAGGGTCTGCTTCTTTTTCTTCTTCTTCTTCAGCTGCCCAAGTGTCAGAAACAGCTGAACAGATGTTTCTCTCAACATTGAACAACCTAAAAACCTACCTTTGGGATGAAATTGAACATGAAAATTTAAAGCCCAAAGGATAATTTTTTAACAAGTTCCAAGTATGTGAAACAAGTGATGAAAGCCAATGACTGAAATATCAGGTGCAGGATCCATCTTGGCAAAAAAACCTGATGGTCAACCCACCATATTTATTCAGCCTGTGCAATGTGTATGTGGTAAGAGGACATGATCTCTGCCCTTAAATACCTTGGATCCTAATGAGCAATTAAAAAACAGTATCAATTAGTGAAGGCAATTGTGAGTGACTCACATTCCTGGTCAAACTTATGTGAGAATTAAATTCAAGATACTCTCTGGTGTTGAGGCCAAGTTGAAAAATGCTAAACATACTGTGTGTTAAATTTGAGTTGAAGGATACTCAAGTTAGTACCTATGTGTTATGTGCAAGTTGAAGGAAGCTCAAGGTACCACCTGTGCATGAGTTGGAGGATGTCATATAGTTAATATTATGTGTCAACTTGACTAGGCCATGGGGTGCCCAGATTTTGGTCAAACATTGTTCTGCATGTTTTTGTGATGGCATTTTTGGATGATATTAACATTTAAATTGGTGAAGTAAAACAGATTGCCCTCCATAATGTGGGTAGGCCTTATCCAATCAGTTGAAGGCCTAAATATAACAAAAAGATCAATCCTCCCCCAAATAAGAGAGAATTCTCCAACAGACTGCCTTTGGACTTCATCTGCAACATTGGCTTTTCCTGCCTTATGGCCTTCAAATAAAAACATCAACTTTGCCTGCCTGATAACTTTCAAACTTGAACACTCCTCTCCCTGGGGCTCCAACCTGCTGGCCTACATGCAGATTGGACTTGCCAGCCTTTACAATCAAACGTGCCAATTTCTTATATTAAAAATATCTATTTTCTGTCTCTCTCTCTGTATCTATCTATTGGTCATATATCTATCATCTCTTATTGGTTCTGTTTCTCCAAAGAACTTTAATACAGCACTACTAGCGGGATCCCTGGGTGGCGCAGTGGTTTGGCACCTGCCTTTGGCCCAGGAGTGATCCTGGAGACCCGGGATCAAATCCCACGTCGGGCTCCCAGGGCATGGAGCCTGCTTCTCCCTCTGCCTATGTTTCTGCCCCTCTCTCTGTGTGTGTGACTATCATAAAAAAAAAATAAATTAATTAAAATAAAGAATTTTTTTCAAGTACTACTAGTGTTTTGAGTGTGAGCTGGAAGATGCCTTTCACATCACTCTCTCCTTTCTATGTGCTTCTTCACAAGGTGGGGCTTCCCTTCTGGTCAATCTAGCATGAAATCACTACAATTAATCAATCCTAAGTTATACAAAAGGTCAGGGCATGTCTAATATACATATCACATCAAGCACAATACACATATGAAAAAGAACTAGACATGCACATGATTGAGTTCCAGTTTCCCCTCTGCTGTAATTCAAATGGATTAACCTTGGGAACTCTCTAAAGTAACCACCCTGGGTTTTATTTTTTTTTTTTTATTGGAGTTCAATTTGCCAACATATAGCATAACACCTAGTGCTCATCCCATCAAGTGCCCCCTCAGTGCCCATCACAGGTCACCCCCACCCCCCGCCCACCTCCCCTTCCACCACCCCTTGTTCATTTCCCAGAGTTAGGAGTCTCTCATGTTCTGTCTCCCTCTCTGATATTTTCCACTCATTTTTTCTTCTTTCCCCTTTATTCCCTTTCACTATTTTATATATTCCCCAAATGAATGAGACCATATAATGTTTGTCCTTCTCCGATTGACTTATTTCACTCAGCATAATACCCTCCAGTTCCAGCCACATCGAAGCAAATGGTGGGTATTTGTCATTTCTAATGGCTGAGTAATATTCCATTGCATACATAGACCACATCTTTATCCATTCATCTTTCGATGGACACCGAGGCTCCTTCCACAGTTTGGCTATTGTGGACATTGCTGCTATAAACATCGGGGTGCAGGTGTCCTGGCATTTCACTGCGTCTGTATCTTTGGGGTAAATCCCCAGCAACTACTCTGGGTTTTAGCTTTGATCAGTAAAATGGGCTGTCTGAAGAAACAATGTATAACTTCTCCTAATAAGCAGAATATGAAAAGTGCTTCATAAGAGTCACAAAGAAATTCAAGGAGATGCAAGGAGCCATAGATATACTTTTAATAGGGGGAAACAATAGAGACTTCTGAAAGGAGGAAGCCTCTGTATTAGACCCTGAAACTTCAAGGATGAAGGTGGTCCAAGAGAATTTGAGAAAGGCACGGTCAGCCTGGAAAAGGAGTGTGCTGATGAGCACTGTCAGCAGAAGCTTCCAGTGATGCAGAGGGATCAGAAGAGATCTCATATGAGCGTGACAGAGAGGAATTTGAGCACGGAAAGCAGTGTTTTATGTGATGGGAGACTAGCAAAGGAAAACAGAGGAGGCCACATTCAAGGACAATATTATCAAGATGATGGATATGTAGACCTGGAAAAGGGAGAATCCGGCTTTTTATCCAAAGAGTGCTATAAGTAATGCATATAATTTTGGTATTTTGAATGAAAAAAAATGGACTGTAGAATCTCATCAATTGGTAAAGAAACTAGAAGTAGAAAGAGGAGTGATAAGAGTCTTCTTTTATTTAAAGTGGGAAAAGAAACTCCATGTGGAAATGTTCTTCTCCTGAAGACAGGGAGAGGAGCTGAGGCAGAAAGAAACAACCCACTCTATTCATCCATGAAAAAGCCACCGGACAAGCAAGGCTTACCCCCAAACTATGGTAGGCACCAAGATACCTAAGAAAAAACACATGTTACCAACAACAACAGTGGCTCACTGAAATATGACAAAGCTATTAATCAGGGAAAGGGTGGGATATGTGACTGGAAGTTTTGCAGAATTCTGACATGCCCCGGGAGTGTAAGCCCTCTCCTTCCATCTCTATGACTGATGTCCCATTGAATATTGCCAGAAGCTTGGAGCCTGGCTTCTGCCCTGCTTCTTAGATGGTACGATCCTGCCTGCCATTTTCCCTCTCTTCCATGGGTTGCCAAACTCCCAACTCTGTAGAAGAGTAAAATTCCGTCCATGCATGAGCCAAATTTTACTAGTATCTATAACCCCAACACTAACATTACTGCATGGAACATCTTAATTCTTCAATGTTTTTCCTGGCAGGAATTCATCTGGAAGGATTACCTTAACTATAAAGTCATCTCCTTGATTATTAAACCCTTTGTTTATGGAATGCTTACTATGATCCAGGCTCTGTTCTAAGCATCATATACACAAAGATGAATGAAAGATAATCCACAACACTTATTCACTAGCAGGCTAGAGTTATATAAAGGCAAATGAATTGCCATTTAAGTTATGACTAGATTCAAATAAAAATTCTAGCAGAAACTATCTAATTCATGTATTCATCCATCTGTGCATTTATTAACAGTTCAGCCAATGTGTATTCAGTGCCACGTATACCAGGAGTTTACTTAGATGAAGAAGACATGGTGCACATACTAGAGAAATCTCCAACACAGTCATAGACAAGTGCAACACATAACAGGTTCTAATTAATATATTTATAAAGAGCAATGGGCATCCAGAGTAAGAACTAGGCTATGGAAGTCAAAGAAAGATTTGGAGTGAAAGAAACACAGATTTATAAACAAAAAGCACATGATTTCAACAAAAGTATTTAGTCTTTTCTTTTTCAAATTATAGAATTCTTAAGCACAACCTCAAGAAGAAAAAAAGGAAAAAGGAAACAGTAGTGCTGCTTCTTGTTGAAGCATGTGGGAGTTTCAGTTACTGAGAAACCCAGAGTCCCCGACTCAGCTTTCCCCTTGGGCCATGTATGCCTCTGAAACCCCCTGACAAATATGAGGCCCCACCATGCGAAAATCACTGCTCTCATTGAACAGAGTAGGAGACATGTTTCTTGGTTCTTTCCCAACTTTTGTGGCTGACTTGCTAGATAACAGACCAAGCACCGTTTGACCCATCTGTGCACTGGTGTCCTCAACAGGAAAATGAGGATGCTGACAGGCCCACATTGACTTCCTCCCAGAAATCCCAGGAGGCTAAATTAAGCACCACCTGCTAAGTTTCTTGAGCTTCCAAGAAAAAAAAACCAAAACAAAAAAAACAGGAGATTGTATAGGGATGGGGTGAAGGGGCGGAGGCCTACCTGAGGCCTTATTAACAGCCAGGCTTTGACAATCCCAAAGTAGAACCATCCTGAGTGAGACATGCTGCCCCAATTACCATAGTCAGCAGTGCTCCTCTGGAATAGGAAGACTTTGTTAAGACATTTTGGTCCAAGCCAGAGCATTTTCATGATAAGAGGGACAATTTAGGAGAATATAGTGATTTATTTGAAAATAGGAAGAAAGAAATAGAAAAAAATGCCTTTTAAAAAATCAGCTCTTCCCCAGAGATATACAATCAGTTCCTTCCCAAGCTGAGAAAGGCAATTTAATTGTTCATAACATTGTTGACTTGACAAGGCTAACCGGCTCTGCCAAAGACAACCTCCGGTGTGCCTGAGGAGTGTGGCATCACAGGGAGTAGATTCTGCTGTGTGACTCTTTCCCCAGACCTTTCTCTTTCTGCTTTGGTGACATGCTGCCCCATATAATGAGGCTCCCCATGTGTCTTTCCTTCGTACACTTTCAACCCAGCAACAACATCTCCCTCACTCCTGGCTTGGGATTTAGGGTATTATTTTTGTGATATAGCTTATTTAAAATTACTAAAGAATAAAAATCAGTAACTAAAATTATGCAATTGCTTCTGGACACAATTTATTCTGTTTTATATCAATCCATATTTTCCTGGAAACTTCAACTTCCAGCTTTTAGTCCTCAGAAAAGGGTCTTCAGAAAAATTTGGAATTCTACAAAACTTATCAAAAAAGACATTTCAGACCAAGGTCATTGCACACAAGGTAGTTCTTGATTCCCCATCTCCATTATCCCAGCTTCATTTTCCTAGCTCAGAGACCAGTCAGGGCCTGACCGGGTACTCTACTTGTTTTATAAATAAAGCTTTATTGGAACATAGCTGTTTTCATTTATTTATATATTATCTGTGGTTACTTCCATATTGTAATGGCAGAGTTGAGTAGCTGCAACAAAGATTGCCTGCCTCTCAAAATCTGAGACATTTACTGTCTCACAGTTTGGTAACCTCCATGTCTGTATACCTCTGGACATCTCAATATGGATGCCCTGTATCTTCCTAAAACATGTTCAGATTTGTCATTATCTTTTTCTCTAGTGCTTCTTACTTCACTAAATGCCACTACCATCAACCCAGTTGACCACACGTAAAGATTGGCAGTCCATTCTTGCTTCCTTCTGTTCCCTCACCCTCAATACAATTAATCAGTAAGCCCTGACCAGGTCACTTCCCACCCTGAGGCTGGAATGACCTTTCTAAAACATGAAAATGATTTATGTTGCTCCTCTACTTAAAATATTTTAATGGAGGGACACCTGAGCGGCTTAGTGATTGAGCGTCTGCCTTCAGCTCAGGTGGTGATCTTAGGGTCCCTAAATCAAGTCCCACATTGAGCTCCCCACAGGGAGCCTGCTTCTCCCTCTGACTGTGTCTCTGCCTCTCTCTCTGTGTGTGTCTCTAATTAATAAATAAATAAAATCTTTAAAATATATATTTTAATGGACTTCCTTTCTTTTGGCCATAATGACATGTGAATGTTCTCAACCTGATTTATTAGAAGCCAAGCATAATGTGGCTCTTGCTCTGTCTCCAAGTCTCCATCCACCAGCCTTCCTGGTGGTTGTTAGCTCCCTGAAAAACTAATGCAGGCTCTCTCTCACCTGTAAGACTTCTCTGCATGGTATTCTCTTACTTAGAACAATCTGCCCCTTGCAGATATTTTCTGTATCATTCTTCAGGGTACAGCTGAAAGTCACTCCTTGAGGGATGCCTTCTCACACATCTGGAGTGTATTTTGATCACCCCACCTGTGACTCTATATTTCCCCTGCTACAATGATCACTATTTCTTACTGTTAACACCTATTAATTGTCTATCTTTTCAACTACACTGTAAGTCCTCTGAGAACAGGTATATTATCTATCTCATTTATCATCAGAGTACTTGGAAATAGAAAGTTCTGAGTACTTACTTATTAAGTGAATAAGTGAACCTCACTTCAGGAAAGAGGTTTAAAGAGTGAAGGGAACATAGAGTAATAGTTACAGAGGAAACTCAGAGAGCTCTGAATCCATCCCATCACTTTTTTAGAAGAGCGGACTGTGAAAGGCTGAGGTTGTTATAACATGTAATGCTCTGGAAGGGGAGGGAATTGAAAGCTTGTTATCCTGGGTGTGAAAAAGAAAGAGGAAGACTGAAGAGATAAGAATAGAAAGGTCATGGTACCTCATTGGTCAGGGCCTTGAACAATACTACTAGTGATAGATGATACTATTATTTCTATGTTATCTTTTACAGATTTAAGGTTAGATATCATTATATAAGCTTAAAGACTTCTTTATCCATTCATCTTTCGATGGACACCGAGGCTCCTTCCACAGTTTGGCTATTGTGGCCATTGCTGCTATAAACATCAGGGTGCAGGTGTCCCTGTGTTTCATTGCATCTGTATCTTTGGGGTAAATCCCCAACAGTGCAATTGCTGGGTCGTAGGGCAGGTCTATTTTTAACTCTTTGAGGAACCTCCACACAGTTTTCCAGAGTGGCTGCACCAGTTCACATTCCCACCAACAGTGTAAGAGGGCTCCCTTTTCTCCGCATCCTCTCCAACATTTGTGGTTTCCTGCCTTGTTAATGTTCCCCATTCTCACTGGTGTGAGGTGGTATCTCATTGTGGTTTTGATTTGTATTTCCCTGATAGCAAGTGATGCGGAGCATTTTCTCATGTGCATGTTGGCCATGTCTATGTCTTCCTCTGTGAGATTTCTCTTCATGTCTTTTGCCCATTTCATGATTGGATTGTTTGTTTCTTTGGTGTTGAGTTAAGAAGTTCTTTATAGATCTTGGAAACTAGCCCTTTATCTGATACATCATTTGCAAATATCTTCTCCCATTCTGTAGGTTGTCTTTTAGTTTTGTTGACTGTATCCTTTGCTGTGCAAAAGCTTCTTATCTTGATGAAGTCCCAATAGTTCATTTTTGCTTTTGTTTCTTTTGCCTTCGTGGATGTATCTTGCAAGAAGTTACTGTGGCCGAGTTCAAAAAGGGTGTTGCCTGTGTTCTTCTCTAGGATTTTGATGGAATCTTGTCTCACATTTAGATCTTTCATCCATTTTGAGTTTATCTTTGTGTATGGTGAAAGAGAGTGGTCTAGTTTCATTCTTCTGCATGTGGATGTCCAATTTTCCCAGCACCATTTATTGAAGAGACTGTCTTTCTTCCAATGGATAGTCTTTCCTCCTTTATCGAATATTAGTTGACCATAAAGTTGAGGGTCCACTTCTGGGTTCTCTATTCTGTTCCACTGATCTATGTGTCTGTTTTTGTGCCAGTACCACACTGTCTTGATGACCACAGCTTTGTAGTACAACCTGAAATCTGGCATTGTGATGCCCCCAGCTATGGTTTTCTTTTTTAAAATTCCCCTGGCTATTCGGGGTCTTTTCTGATTCCACACAAATCTTAAAATAATTTGTTCTAACTCTCTGAAGAAAGTCCATGGTATTTTGATAGGGATTGCATTAAACGTGTATATTGCCCTGGGTAACATTGACATTTTCACAATATTAATTCTGCCGAAGATGTGGTTTATGTATACATTGGAATATTACTCAGCTATTAGAAATGACAAATACCCACCATTTGCTTCGACGTGGATGGAATTGGAGGGTATTATGCTGAGTGAAGTAAGTCAGTCGGAGAAGGACAAACATTATATGTTCTCATTCATTTGGGGAATATAAATAATAGTGAAAGGGAATAGAAGGGAAGGGAGAAGAAATGTGTGGGAAATATCAGAAAGGGAGACAGAACGTAAAGACTGCTAACTCTGGGAAATGAACTAGGGGTGGTAGAAGGGAAGGAGGGTGGGGGGTGGGAGTGAATGGGTGACGGGCACTGGGCGTTATTCTGTATGTTGGTAAATTGAACTCCAATAAAAAAATTAAAAAATATATAAGCTTAAAGAGACCCTTATAATGTAAACTTTTTTTTTAATTAGAAAAGAAAGAATATAGTTTTGCTTTTAATTTCAGCTAAGTGAAGTTAAAGGCAAAACTATATTCCCAGATGAACTTATAGGACAGGAAGGGCATCTGCTAATTTTACTTATAGGTTCCATGATGTCTCTGCATGTTCATGACTTCCTATAAAACTGTACTGCCAGATGCATGCTTGAGAATTAAAGCCATTCCCCAAGGTATATGAGAAGTAATCCTGGCTTTTTAAAGTGAATACCTCAAGAACATTGTGGTTTGCATTCATAGCTAAAAATACCACTTTAATCTTCTGATATGACATAAAAGAGTGAATGAATAGAAAAATTAGAAAAAAAGTAAAACCAAACAAGCAATTTATGAATACATATGAAAATGTGGTGTAATTTTGATTAAGTAATTGAATAGAAGAAAAGAGAAACCATTTGACATAAATATTCACTTTTCAGAGTGGGGAGTCAAGTTTAAGATTGATGTGTCAAGAAATAGAAATATGTACAAACACATTATTTACAGTTACAGAGACTACTTCCAGAACTAAAAAGACCAACAGTTCCAGCTAACTATCTTATTTGATGAAGAAGCTGAAGAGGCCAATAATAGGAAAACTACAACATTCTCCCTATAGGTTCTCAACTACTAATTAAGTATGGACATCATTAACACAAGAGTATTTAGATTAGAGTAAGTTCTATTCCTGAAGGGTGAGTTCACAGTCAGGGTTGGGACAGAAACAAAAATTATGAAAGGTGATGTCCAAAACACTGGTATTCAAACACTCAGATGTGCTGGGATCCAGAGCTTCCAAAGCCCAAATCAACACAGCAAATATTTTAGAGTATCTGGCTGTTCAGGAAAATATTGCTGGTAATATGACTCACTCATAAATTCTGTGTGACCTAGGAAAGACTGAGCAAACTCTAAGGACTTTGAGGAGTCATAACCTCTCAGTACATCTCTCTCAGACCCAGAACTTAGGTCCATGCATATGAAAGATGTTTGTACTTGAACATAGTGGAAACAAAAAGATATCCAAAGACAAATGGAAGTCTCTATGAGGGAGACACCACTCACCAAAGTACCCAGGAAGCACTTCTCCCATGTATCCAAGATAAGTGTATTTCAAACTGAGAGTTATAACCTTTTAATGAATTATGAAACCAATTTGTCGTTTATTTTGTTTTGTATTTTTAAGCTTTTTTTCTATGCTAATAAATACTTAGATTTAAATTTACTATGATGTGTTTCTACTTTTCATAGATACTAAAGGTAAATATTATTTTATAAATTTTCCAGTTATGGATCATGTGTCTCTCTACTGCACTGCGTAATATACAATATAATTATTACTGGGGTCATAGTGTTTGTGAAGTATTATATCTATGCAATTTGTTATAGCCTTACCTATCCACTGGATCAGGCTACAGAGAGACGTGTTGATACACTCATGTTTTCTTGTACCATGTTCCTGGTTAATTTGGATGCAAGTTGGTTCCTAAAGCTCAACTTCCAAGGTTAGAATAATTAAGAAAAAGTTCCCACTTAAGAAAAGATGCTGAAAGACTGTTGCTGTTTATTATAAGCACTTATGTACTATTTGCTATATTACCATACACATTTATTATTTGATAAAATAAAGAATTCCCATTTCACCTTAATTCAACCAAATGAAACTCTCATTTAACTAGATTCGTCCAGGACACCTGGATGGCTTAGCGGTTGAACGTCTGCCTTTGGCTCAGGGTGTGATCCCAGACTCCCAGAATCAAGTCCCGCGTTGGGTTTCCTGCATGGAGCCTGCTTCTCCCTCTGTCTATGTCTCTGCCTCTCTCTCTCTCTCTCTCTCTCTGCCTTTCATGAATAAATAAAATCTTTAAAAAATATTAAAAAAAACTAGATCCTTCCTCCTCAGAAACAAAGAAGGATATGATAATAACGACAAAACTTTAATATAACCAAATGTCCCAATATCAGAGAATGGAGAGAGGTTCTTAAGGCAGAGAGGGAGACTACAGGCAGGGAAGTACCAGCAAATTAGCCATCTTGGGTTTAGCCAATTGTCCAGTGAAGTTCATAGGGAGAATCCTGGAGTGTGCATAGGAAGAGATCATGTCGAGAGTCCTACCAGGTCCTCAAGAGTCTAGAGCAAGAGAATTTCTTTTCTTTTTTTTTAAATTTAAATTCAAGTTTATTAATATGATAGTGTATCATTTGTTTCAGGGATAGAATTTAGTGTTTCATCAGTTGCATATAACACCTAGTGCTCATTACATCAAGTGACCTCTTTAGTGCCCAAGTAACCCCATTCACCCACCTACCTCCCTCTAGCAACACTTTGTTTTCCCTGGTTAAGAATCTCTATGGTTTGCCCCCCTCTGCTTTTATATTATTTTTCCTTTCCTTCCACTATGTATATCTGTTTTGTTTCTTAAATTCCACATATGAGTGAAATTGTACAGTATTCATCTTTCTCTGGCAGACTTATTTGCTTAGCACAATGCTCTCTAGTTCCTTCCACATTGTTGCAGATAACAAGATTTCATTCTTTTTGATGGCTGAGTAATATTCCTATAGGAATATTATATATATATAATCCATCAATGCACATCTGGGCTCTTTATCTATTTTAGCAATAGTGGATATTGCAGCTATAAACATTGAGGTACATGTGCCCCTTCAAATCACTTTTTGTATCCTTTGATTGAACACCTAGTAGTGCAATTGTTGGGTCATAGTGTAGTTCTATTTTTAACTTTTTGAGGAACTTCCATACTGTTTTCGAGAGTAGCTGCACCACTTTGCATTCCCAGCAACAGTATAAAAGGATTCCCTTTTCTCCACATCCTTGCCAATATCTGTAATTTCCTGACTTGCTAATTTTAACTATTCTGACTGATGTGAGGGGGGTATCTCATTGAGGTTTTGATTTTTATTTCTCTGATGCAAAATAATGTTGAACAGTTTTTCATATGTCTATTAGCCATTTGTATGTCTTCTTTGGAGAAATGTCTGTTCATGTCTTATGCCCATTTCTTGGCTGGATTTTTTTTTTCATTTTTTGGTGTTGAGTTTGAGAAGTTCTTTATAAATTTTGGATACTAGTCTATTATCTAATATATCATTTGCAAAATCTTCTCGCCTTACGTAGGCTGCCTTTTAGTTTTGTTGGTTGTTCCCTTGCTGTGCAAAAGCTTTTTATCCTGATGATATCCCAATCATTTATTTTTACTTTTGTTTCCCTGGTCTCTGGAGACGTGTATAGCAAGAAGCTGCTGGAGCCAAAGTCAAAGAGGCTTCTTCCTGAGTTCTCCTCTTGGATGTTGATGGATTCCTGTCTTGTATTTAGGTCTTTCATCCATTTTGAATTTGTTTTTGGGTATGGTGTAAGAAAATGGTCCAGTGTCATTCTTCTGCATGTGACTGTCCAATTTGTTGAAGAGACTGTCTTTTTCCCATTGTATATTCTTTATTGCTTTGTCAAAGATTAGTTGACCATAGAGTTTAGGGTCCATTTCTGGGTTCTCTATTCTGTTCCATTGGTCTATGTGTCTGTTTTTGTGGCATTACTATGCTGTCTTGATGATTATAGCTTTGTAATACAGCTTAGAGTCTGGAATTGTGATGTCTCTTGCTTTGCTTTTCTTTTTTTCAACTTTACTTTAGCTATTCAGGATCTTTCTGATTTCAAACAAATTTTAGAATTGTTTGTTCCACTTCTATGAAAAATGCCAGTGTTGTTTTGGTAAAAATTGTATTGAATGTGTAGATTGCTTTGGGTAGTATAAACATTTTAACCAATATTTGTTCTTCAAATCCATGAGCATGGAATGGGTTTTTTTTTCATTTTTTCAATTTCTTTCATAAGCGTTCTATATAGTTTTCAGAGTACAGAACTTTTATGTCTTTGGTTAGGTTTATTCCTATTTATCTTGTGGGTTTTGGAGCAATTGTAAATAGGATTAACTCTTTGATTTCTCTTTCTGCTGCCTCATTGTTAGTGTATAGAAATGCAACACTCTTCTTTGCATTGATTTTATATCCTGTGATTTTGCTGAATTCCTGTATTAGTTCTAATAATTTTTTGGTTGGAGTCTTTGAGTTTTCTACATAGAGTAATATATTATCTGTGAAGAGTAAAAATTTGACTTCCTCTTTGCTAATTTGGATGACTTTTATTTCTTTTTGTTGTCTAATTGCTGAATGTAGGACTTCAGGACTATGTGACGTCCCTGTCATGCTCCTGACCTTAGAGGCAAAGTTCTCAGTTTTCCCCTGTTGAGGATGATATTAGCTGTAGATCTGTTGTATATGGCTGTTATATGTTATGCATATCTGTTGTATATGGCTGTTATGTTCCATCTATATCCACTTTGTTGAAAACTTTTATCAAGAAGGATGCTGTATTTTGTCAAATGCTTTTTCTGCAACTATTGAGAGGATAATATGGTTTTTATCCTTTCTTTCATTAATATGGTATACTATGTTTATTGATTTATGGATGTTGAACTATCTCTGCAGCCCAGGAATAATCCCCCTTGGTGGTGGTGAATTATCCTTTTAATGGATTCTATCAGCCAGTACCTTGTTGAAAATGTTTGCATCCATGTTCATCAGGGATATTGGCCCATAATTCTTTTTAGCAGGGTCTTTGGTTTTGGGATCAAGGTAATGATGACCTCATAGAATGATTTTGGAAGTTTTCCTTCCATTTCTATTTTTGGAACAGTTTCAGAAGAAAATATATTAAATTTTAAAATTTGGTAGCATTCCTCTGAGAGGCCATCTGGCCCTGGTCTCTTGTTTGTTGGGAGATTTTTTTTTATTACTGCTTCAATTGCCTTGCTGGTTATGGGTCTGTTCAGGTTTTCTATTTCTTCCTGTGTCAGATTTGGTAGTTTATGTTTCTAGAAATGTATCCATTTCTTCCAGATTGCCTAATTTGTTGGCATATATTTTTTCATAGTATTTTCTTATAATTATTTGTATTTCTGTGATGTTGGTTGTGATCTCTCCTCTTTCATTCATGGTCTTATTATTTGGGTCCTTTCCCTTCTTTTTCATAAGACTGTCTAGGGGTTTATCAATCTTGTTAATTCTTTCAAAGAACCAACTCCTAGTTTCTTTTTTTCTAGTTAGATTTTATTTTATTTATTTTTTATTACATTTTTTATTTAAATTCAATTTGCCAACATATAGTATAACACGCAGTGCTCATCCCATCAAGTGCACTCTTCAGTGTGCATCACCCAGTTACCCTATCCCCTACCCATCTCCCCTTCCACAACCCTTTGTTTGTTTCCCAGAGTTAGGAGTCTTTCATGGTTTGCCTCCCTCTCTAAATTTTCCCACTCAGTTCCCCTCCTTTCCCTTATAATCCCTTTCACTATTTCTTATATTCGAAGTATGAGTGAAACCATGATTGTCCTTCTCTGATTGACTTATTTCACTCAACATAATACAGCCCCTAATTTCATCAATTTGTTCTAATTTTTTAAATTCTATATCATTGATTTCTGCTCTAATATTTATTATATCCCTACTTTTGCTGGATTTAGTTTTTTTTGCTATTCTTTTTACAGCTCTTTAGATGTAGGCTAGGTTGTGTATTTGAGACTTGCTTCTTGAGGTAGGCTTGTACTGCAATATACTTCCCTCTTCTGACCACCTTTGCTGCATCTCAAAGGTTCTAGACTATTTTTATTTGCTTCTGTGTATTTTTTAAATTCTTCTTTAGTTTTCTGGTTGACCCATTCATTCTTTAGTAGGATGTTCTTTAACCTCCACAGGTGGTCCTTCCAAATTTTTTCTTATGGTTGACCTCAAGTTTCATAGCATTGCATCAGAATATATACACGTGGCATTATCTCAAACTTTTTGTACTAGTTGAGTTTTGATTTGTGACCCAGTATATCATCTATTCTGGAGAATGTTTCATGTGCAGTTGAAAACAATGTATATTCTGTTGCATTAGGATGAAATACTCTGAATATGTCTGTTAAGTCCATCGGGTCCAATGTGTCATTCAAAACCCTTGTTTCTTTGTTGATCTTCTACTTAGATTATTTGTCCATTGCTATGAGTGGGGAGTTAAAGTCCCCTACTATTATTGTATTACTATCTATGAGTTTCTTCAAGTTTGTTATTAAATGATTTATATAATTGACTGCTCTGAAGTTAGTTAGGTATACATGTTTACAATTAGAGTTTGTTGGATAGACCCTTTAAATATGATATGGTGTCCATCTTCATCTCTTATTACAATCTTTGCTTTAAAATCCAATTTTTGGAATATAAGTATGACTAATCCAGCTTTCTTTTCTCTCATGTCCTTAGAATGATAGATTGTGTTTCACCCTCCTCAATTTCAATATGAAGGTGTCCTTAGGTTTAAAATGAGTCTCTTGCAGACATCATATGTATGGGTCTTGTTTTGTTTTTATCAATTCTGATACACTATGTCTTTTGATTGGAGCATTTAGTCCACTTACCTTCAGAGTAATTGTTGAAAGATATGAATTTAATGTCAGTGTATTACCTGTAATGTTGCTATTCCTATAGATTGTCTCTGTTCCTTTTTGGTCTCTCTTACTTTTGGGATCTCTCTTCACTCAAAGGATCTCTTTTAATATTTCTTGCAGGGCTGGTTTAGTGTTCAGAAATTCCTTTAGTTTTAGTTTTCCTGGAAACTCTTTATCTCTCCTTCTAATTTGAATGACGACCTTGCTGGATAAAGCAATGTTGGCTGCATATTTTTCCCATTTAGCACCCTGAATATATCATTCCAGTCCTTTCTGGCCTGTCAGGTCTCTGTGGACAGGTCTGCTGCAGCCTAATGTTTCTACACTTATAGCTTAAGAACCTCTTGTCCCTAGCTGCTTTCAGGATTTTATCTTTATCTTTGAAATTTACAAGTTTCACTCTTATGTGTCAAGGTGTTGACCTATTTTTATTATCTTGGAGGGGATTCTCTTTGCCTCCTGGACTTGCATGCTTGTTTCCTCCCCAAGATCAGGGAAGCTCTCAACTATAATTTGTTCAAATAAACCTTCTGCCCTTTTCTCTGGCTCTTCTTCTTCTGGGACCCCTATGATTTAGGTATTACTTTTTGCTTTATGGAATCACTGAGTTCCTTAAGTTTATCTTCATGATCTAATAGTTTTCTTTCTCTCTTCTTTTCAGCTTCATTATTTTCCATAATTTTATCTTCTATATCACTGATTTGCTCTTCTGATTTGTCCATTTTATCTTTATGACCTCCACTTGGGACTGCATCTCAGTTACCCCATTTTAAATTTCAGCCTGACTATATTTTTATTCTTTTATCTCCAGAGTAAGGGATTTTTTAGTGTCTTCTATGCTTCTTTCAAGCCCAGCTAGTATATTTATAATAATTTTAAACTTAAAATTATTAAAATTAAATTAAATTATTAAAATTGCAGTTCAGATATCTTAGTTATATCTCTATTGATTAGCTCCCTGGCTGTGAGTACTACCTCCTGTTATTTCTTTTGGGATGAATTTTTTCATCTTGCCATTTTGTCCAGGAAAGAAAAGAAGAAAGAAAAAGAGAAAACAACAACAACGATAACAAACAAAAGAAAATTAGATCTTGGGTGTGTTTTGACTACTTGTTAAAAGAAACTGGATCCCAAAATAATAAGTAAATAAATAAATAAATAAATAGATAGATAAATTTATGTATATATAACAAAATACAATGAAAGGAAACAAAAAATAATAAAGTATATATAAAAAGTAAAAAAGAATTTAAAAATATAAATAAATGAAAAAAATAATAATTTTTTAAAAGGATAAAAGTACAAAGGAGACTAGATACTATTTTCCCCTACAGCTGAAGCTTTGTAGCCCTGTATGATCAGTAAATCTTGTGGAAGCCACTTGTTTGTTCTGGTCTTCTGGGGGATGGACCTGTTGTGCTGATTCTCAGGTGAAAGTGCCCTAGTAGAAATGTGCATCCTGTGTCAGGGAGGCAAGGCTTGGTGTAAGTGGCTCCAGACCCCACTAGGTAATGCTGTTTTACTCCCTGAAGGCTTTCAGCACTGATGAGTGGGATGAATATGGTGGCGCCCAGCTCTCCTGCTCCAGAGCTGAAAATTCATGCCCCTACTCTCCAGTAAGCCCTCACAGAAGAGTAACTCTGTGTTCAGAATCCTGTGTTCAGCATGCCTGTGTCCAAGCTATTTGTTTTTTTAAATCTCAGGCATGTCACTGAATTTCAAAACTCCAAATTTTAGGGACTCCATGGAGTAGAGTCCTCCCCATGCTGTTTCTCCTGGAGAGGGTTTCACCACACTTCTGTCATTTGTTGGAAACTGGTCACACAACCTGCAGAAGTTTGCAGTTTATGGCAATACAGAGCAGAAAAGCTGGCACCTAGACTCTCTGTGGTCGGCGAGCTTCCCCACTCCAAGCCTGGGAACAGCACAGCATTTAGGCATCACCCATTCTTTTTGCATCCCAGGGGAACCTCAGAACACAGTTTCACACCTGGGATTCTGCCCCACCTCACCACCTGAGCACCTCTAAGCCAGGCACATCCTCCGTGGTAGTGGACTTCTAAAATTTCAGATTTTGTGCTTCCTTGTTTATAATACTTTGTGGTCACCTCTGTAAGCACCTCTCTGCCACCATATCCACAGCTACATCAAACGGGATTCAAGTCTCCACACTTCCTGGTGACTTTTCTACTTATAGACTTGCAGTATTTGTTCTCTTAGAACTCGGATTGATTTCTTAGGTGTTCAGAATGATTTGATAGCTATCTAGCTGTATTTGAGGGATGAGACAAACTTAGGGTACCCCTATACTTCCACCATCTTAACTCTTCCCCAGGATAATTTCTTATTTCACAAATGATCGCAGTAGAACTGATGGAAATGTCATTTCTTATTAATTATCCTCATTCTACAGTTTAGATACAAACCAAGTATACATGGATAGAGCAAACCACCCAGAACTTAAAGACACACTAAAAGATTGAAATTACAGAGAATGAATATGTCATGAATGAGGCAAGTATGTAGAAACGTACTCCTTAGGATATTCAGGAAAAACTGAGGAGATTTGGCTCTATTCCTGTCTCCATGCAATTGGCTTTCCTCAAGCTGTGTATTACAGAAAATAGGTGTTTGGGGATTGAAAGTAACAGAGGCTGTCCTCTGGGAGTCCCATCAAGATTCTCCCCAGAAAGTTGATGATAAGGCTTCATAGGAAGTTTGTGTGTTCACAAACATAATTATGTCTACAACCAAGACTATCCCATCCATCCAGGATAATCTGGGTCACAAGTGGTCAATGGAAAAATCGAATGCCTATGACATGGTTCATAGTGACAGCTATAACTGGTACAAAACACAGACATTCAAGTTATCTGGGCAATGCAATGCCTACCTGTACCATGATATCATTGGTAGCAAAAGAGGCTTCTTGGTTAAGCTTGTTCTCAGAGCAGGGGACTGAGTTGTAAGATTTGACAGTTTTGTTTGCTGAATTTTGGTGGCCTTAAGTGACTCTCAATAAGGATTAACAAACCAAAGATAATAGTGAGTGAAGTGTGAGGACCAACACCATGCTCTCTCCATTTCCCCAATAATGGGCATTGGCTTTCATTCAGTCCTGGCTTTCTCTCTCTTTCCACTCCCTTCTTCACTGGTAGAATTATTTATAAGAAAGGACTTCCAAAAACATAAACATTTTTTACACAATTTAAAGAGGATTTTTAACAGATGTCTATAATTTCATTTCAAAGCACCCATTGGTATATCAGTTTGAAATAAATGTACAGAATCATGCCCATGCCACATTGTCACTGCATATTCATCTTCCCAGAAATATATCTATTTTCTAGTCAAAACTGTTTATGATTTTGCTATTTAACTAATGATCTTACAAAAAGTTTTTTAGAAGTTGTCTCTGGGGAATATAGCAAGGAAGAAAGATTGTTGCTATTTATTATAAGCACTTATGTACTATTTGATATATTACCATATACATTTATTATTTTGATAAAATAAAAATTCTCATTTTATCTTAATTCAACTAAATGAAGCTCTCATTTAACTAGATTTTTCTCTCCAGTAACAAAGAGGAATATAATAATATAACAAGCTATTCATTAAAAATTTTAATATAACCAAATTCCAGAACATAGTAAGCAACTTATAATATTGTTAAATTACTGTATTTTTTTAATTTTGTATTGATTATTCTGAGGAAATACAATTAGTCATTCCAGAATCCATCTTAATGATTCATATTTCACATATATCCTTTTTTGAAAATTACCAGCCTTTGACTTTTTACATTCATTTACAGATTTCCCATGACTCCTCCACAAGTCCATTAGCCAGCATTTATTGCCTTAGCATCATATGTGTGCCATTTACTGTTCAAACAAACCATCACCAGTAGGTATAAATGTCAAAAGAGGGTCCTGATAGAAACCATTGATACTGCCTTCCAGGGCACCGTTCAGTGTCTAGGAATCCAATGCTTAATGAAAATGTAGGCTTCCTAGGCCCTTCCATAAAATAGCTGGAGAATGTGAATCTTAGACTTAAGTATTGGAAATGAAACTCAGAAAAAAAATGCAATGAGTTCTAAGCAATCATTGACTGACCAGTGCCAGGAAACCAACATCTAGTTACTTATTTAAAAATATATGTATTCTTTTGGAAGAATGCCTGGGTGGCTCAGTAGTTGAGCATCTGCCTTTGGCTCAGGGTGTGATCCTGGGGTCCTGGGATCAAGTACTGAATTGGGATCCCCACAGGGAGCCTGCTTCTCCCTCTGCCTATGTCTCTGCCTCTCTCTGTGTGTCTCTCATGAATGAATAAATAAAATCTTAGGAAATATATATTCTCTTGGAAAAAAGAAACAAATACTAAAGGTCACAATTATGCAAATTATGCAATCCATCATGAAATGCTACTTCTCAAAAATAGTCACATGATTCATTATGCTATAGGGTAAAACTGTGAGAAAACTCTCTGTAGTATAGCAAAGGCATAAAAATAATGACAGGACTATAGTCCTAAATGTTTTCCAAGAAATATTTTTATTGCTCTTTAGTCCTTGCCCAATACTACTCCATTCTGAAGTGAAATTCCATTTATTCACTCTTTCAGTAACTACATGTGGAGAAACTACCATGTGACAATCATTTGGCTAAAAGCCAAGATAAAACAAGTGACTAAGAGTTTTTTTTTCTATTGAACATTATATGTCAGCACATGGACATAGTTAAAAAATAAGTAGATCATATATTAATAAAATAATTTTAGATGATGACAAATGCTGTCAAGAAAACAAAGTTGTATATAATAAAATAGAGAATAGTGTTGGGGCTGGAGGGAATTCTTTTCAATTAGTTGATCAGGCAAGGCCTTCTCAGGGTGCAGTCTTTGAGCTGTGACTCAAATGTTAAGGAGTCACACATGATAAAGAATATAATTCTGGGCAAAGGGGACAGCAAACATGAATGCCCTCAAGTAAGACTAAATGTTGTGTGATCGAAGAATTGTGAAGAGAACATCACTGTGGCTGGAAATTTTCAAGAGGAGGGAAGTAGAAAGAGGTGAGAGCAAAGTTGTAGGCAAGAAACAATGGTAAAGAACGGAATTTTACATTAAGGGTGAAACCAAGCCCAGAAAGCAAAGTTTGAATAGGGTTATATGGACTAATATGATTTTTAAAAATTACATGACCAAAAAAAAAAATTACATGGCCATTATGTGAAAACCATATTGATTTTCACCCAATGCCAGAAAGAGGGACATCAGTAAGAAGCTTATTGAAGTTGTGCAAGTGAGAGATGTTTGTAGCTGGAAATGCGATGATAGCAGAGGAGGTGAGAAGAGTCAGCTGTGCATGTATTTTTAAGATAGAACCAATACACCTTTTTGATAGATTGCATTTGGTAGAGGAAAGAAAACAAGGAACCAAGGTTGAAGTCAAAGCTTTGAGCCAATATGAGAGATTTCAGGGAGAGGAATAGGGAAAAGGGGAAAGTATCAAGAGTTCTGTTCGGCCATGTAAAGTTTGAAGGACTTACCAGAAATACTTGAGGTGATTACTATAATCAAGAACTCCTATGGGGATCCCTGGGTGGCTCAGCGGTTTGGCACCTGCCTTTGGCCCAGGGCACGATCCTGGAGCCCCAGAATCAAGTCCCACGTCGGGCTCTGGGCATGAAGTCTGCCTCTCCCTCTTCCTGTGTCTCTGCCTCTCTCTCTTTCTATGTCTATCATAAATAAATAAAATCTTAAAAAAAAAGAACTCCTAAAGCCCTGGAATATTTCTCACCAACTAACTATCAAATCTGTACCATGACCAAAGACTGAATATTAAGAACAAGGTGTTAACATCTTTAGATTGCTTCTATTCTACTGCTTCACTAAAGAATCCTGGATTGCATGGAATTGTAGAAGCACCTATCCCATTCCATCAGTATTTATATACCTATATACTAAGCTGGTGCTCCTGAAACAATAATAAACAAAGAGCTTACTCTAGCACAGAAGACAAACACAAGTCAAATGATCACATACTTATACACTAAATCTGTAATATGAAGAGAAAATATGGCAGCTTCTGATCTCATATGGAGAACTGAGAAAGATGTTCTCAAGTAAGAGATGTTTGAGCTGAGAGTCAAAGTATTAGTCACAGTGTAAAAAGCTAAAGAGAGAGAAGCATAATAACTTTGCGGGGAGAGGAATACATTGCTACACAGGTCCTCTGGGTGAATTGACAAAGGCTGATATAATTGGACCCAAAAAACAAAGGAAGAATGTGGTGGAACTAAGTAGGAGAATGAAGCCCAGAGTATTCATGGCCATAATAAAGAGTTTAGGCTTTATCCTACAGGGAGCAGGAAGAAGCAACTGACAAGATCAAATCTCCTTTTAAAAGATTATTTTTGCTGCACTATGGAGAATGGATTAGAGGCAAGGCCAGAATCAGACCTTTAGAGATACTATGCTCTAAAACAGTATTATGTTCCCCAAATGACCTCCCAGCCAACCACCCCCCCACACACACACGCACTCAAGAGATAAGAATACCATGCTGTAATGCAAAATAAAAGCAAGCACATAATATAAAATTTTGTTAATCTCTAATTGACCCAAATGTAAATGGGTGCTGATATTAAGGGTTTTTCCCCCTACTTCTTTTCACTCCTTTCTGTATATTTAAGTGGGTAAGGAAGGAAATGTATTCCCCACTTTCTGGTACATTAAGCACAGGTTCAATCCATTTATTGGGTAACCCATTATTAAACATAGGGACACAGTGGCTCAGGTGACAGATGCTGGTGGATTGGATGAGGATGGCGGTGATGAACTAATTAAGAGGTAATGAACTATTTAGGTAACAAATTGCTAGTGGGAGAATAAGGGAAAGGGATCAAAGATGACCCTTAGGCTTTGGGGTAGGCAGCTGGATGAATAATGTCATTCCATAAGACAGAGAACAGTAGAGGAAAATGATATTTAGGAAGCACTCTTAATGATGGTCTGGTCCAAGTTCAAGAAGGGGATGGCATTGAGTGTTTCTTTTACCCATGGTAGACATTGTTAACCATAGCAAGTATTCTTTCCTGCTGAGCCTTTGAGTCAGTACTTCAGATAAGGCCTATTTGCCATTCCAGTTCTCAAGCCTAAGCCCCTTATTTACAAGGTAAATAAATTAAGACACATTTTTAAAAATATAGTTCTACAGAAAAAAACATTTGAATAAAAGCATCTTTTTAAATTACTTTCTTTAAATTTTAATTAAAATATTTAATCTAAATTATATATATTATAAATATAATATACAATTATATATTTCCATTTTCTTATATCTATAATTTAAGAAATTCACTTGGATTCATATCCAGAAGAGCACTGGCAAACCATTGGAAAATAAAGATAAATCAACCGTAAATATAAAGGTATTGCTTTAGTATAAATACTAATCAGAAGATGTTAATGAACGTTTCATGCTTCTGATATCCTTAGAGCTCGTAAGGTTGTGTGTTACCGCTAAGAAAGAAAACGAGATATCATCTGGTCTATTACTTTGAAGATGGGATTGAGTTTCAGAGAGGTGAAACTTCTAGCTCAGAGTCACAGAACCTATTAATGACAGACTCCAGGCAGAAACCAGGTCTCCCAATTCCCAGATCACCGCCTTTTCCTGTACACCACACTACCTCTAAACACACCCTCTACCCTGAACTGAAAGGTAAGTATGAAAAACTCAGGAACAAATGGCTGCATTGTATGTAAGTATTCTCAATCATCGTATGAAACTCCCTAAACAATAATACAATTTTAATAAAAGATTTTCCTCACTGTTTCTATTGTCCTACCACTACTGTCAGCTAACACCTCCTGGCCTATAATCTACATCCAGGGTAGTAGGGTCTGGACCTTCATCTTCCTACCAGTTTGTAAGTGGGGTGGAGAAATATAATAAAATTATGAGTGGGGATAAAATTCCATTTAAGAAAACCCAGTGTTCATGTATCTAAACTTACAAAGAGATAAATTAGGGGATATTACTCAAACAATACCAGACTTTCTTATAGGTTTGCTTTTAATAGCATGTTCCATTAGAACTTTCTAAATATTTATAGATCATTAAGTATTTGACATGAAGACTGGGGGTGGAAGGAAAGAGCCTTAAATTAGAGTGTTAAAATATTCAACTAACTGATGGAGAGGAATTCTTTTTTAAATAAAGACTACTTCAATTATATTCTAAAACAATGGAAAATACAATCTTAAGCATCAAAATAAACCCACAGAAGTTGAAAATACTGGTTCCTCAGGGAGTAGAGGAATGGAAAGCTGATGGTCTGATCCTTGCATTTTGTCCACATCCACTTCAATGGGCTCAAACTCAAACTCTAAGAGAGCCCTCAGGTATATGCTCTAGGAACTTACTGAAACAGCCTTGTTTTTCACTTTTGGAATTTTTTTGCTCTTGTTCTAACTGTTTCAAGATCAAAAGATAATGTTGAGTGAATTACAGTTATATTTGATGGAGATGTGCTGATTTGATCATTCCTTTTATTAAGATTCTTTCTGAAGTGATATATATATTCAGTCTCAGAAATACAAATGGAAACATTCTTTTCAGTGGCATACCTAGTCTTCAAATTACACTCTCTGCTTTGGGCTTTGTTGATCACACAAAGCTTTTGGGCAAAAGCAGTCAAATTTGGTCCATAATAAAGTTTAGAAAGTTTCCAATGAAAAGGAGAAAAAATGAGTGAAAATATCAGTGAGGGTGACAAAACATGAGAGACACCTAACTCTGGGAAATGAACAAGGGGTAGTGGAAAGGGAGGTGGGTGGGGGGTTGGGGCAACTGGGTGATGGGCACTGAGGGGGGCACTTGGCAGGATGAGCACTAGGTGTTATGCTATATGTTGGCAAATTGAACTCCAATTAAAAGAAAAGAAAGTTTCCAATAAAAAGGTCAGGAGAAAAAAACTAACTTTGACTTTTTGGTGCATGTTTTGTCTGGTGGTTTCTAAATTTTTTTTTAATGTTTTGAAGTAATAGGATACAGCCACTTTAAGAAACCATATAGGAAAGGTGGATCCTTCTTCAAAAAGGAGAACCCTTGAAATTAAGGAAAAATGTAGCTCATTCTTTCTTGTGAAATAATTTAAAAACACTTGTAGGCAAAGTGAGGATAGAAGACGCTCAGAACTCCAAGCTAGAGGAAAGATGGCTTGAGTGAGAAAGTGAATGTTCCAGGACACTTAATGCTCAAAGCACATAGCAAGTCATGGCAACTAAATGCAAAATATGATCCTGGACTGCATCCTGAGTAGAAGAAACTGAGTAAGAGAGAGAGAAAAAGAGAGAGAAGGACTGAAAGAAAATAGAGAGAGAGAGAAGGAAAGGGGAAAGAAAGAGAGAAAGAAGGAAAAGGGGAGAGAGAGAGGGGAAAATAAGAAAGGAAGAAAGAAAAGAAGGAAGGATGGGAGGAAGGAAGGAGAAAGGAAGAGACAAATACTATGAGGATATTTAGGCTAATTGCTGAAATTTGAATAGCACTATATCAATGTTGAATTTCTTGAACTTGATAGTCATAAAAAGTTAGATGATACCTTTGTTCCTTGGAGATACATGTTGACATATCCAGTGGTGAAGGGCCAAAATGTCTGTAACTTACTGTCAAATTGTTTAGAAAATAATAATCATAAAAATAATAATGATATTGATGGAAATGAGTGATAAAGCAAATACAGCAAAAATCTAAACCATTAATGAATCTAGGTTAAAAGTATCCAAAGATTCATTGTATTTTTCTTTAAAAAAAAAAGATTTTTTTCATTTATTCATGAAAGAGACACAGAGAGAGACTGGCAGAGACACAGGCAGAGGAAGAAGCAGGCTCCATGCAGGGAGCCTGACATGGGACTCGATTCTGGGTCTCCAGGATCAGGCCCTGGGCTGAAGGCAGCGCTAAACCACTGAGCCACCCGGGCTGCCCTTCATTGTATTGTTCTTGCAACTCTTCTGTAAGCTTGAATATGCTCAAAATAAAAATTCATTGAAAAAGAATATAGCAGAGAGATATTAATTAGTTATATAGCCCTTGTAATTTAAGTATAAATCTGAGACAGAAGAAAAATCAAAATAAACACTTACATGTATCTCTCTCCTCAAAGTATTTTGAATGGCTTATATAAAGACCTAGAAAATAAGTTAATACATTCAAACAAAGGTCACATAGATATTGGCTAAAAATACTGACTTAGGAATAAGACTGTGCAGGTTCAAATTGTGGCTCTACCATTAATAGTTACACGAGTGTAACTATTAACTGCTTATTTAATAAGCAGTTATTTAATAAGCAATTATTTAACTGCTCCATGCCTCAGTTTCTTCATTTGTGAAATAGAGATATTGAATCAGTAGAATTTTGTAAGAATTGAATGGAATAATCTCCAATAAATGCTTAGAATATACCTGTCACATGATAAACATTTATAAATCTTAAGTATTCTTATTTTAAAATATAAAGTAAACTAGATGGTCATGGCTATAAAAGGTATGAATAAAAGAAGAAGAAAATCAATTCCAAGGTAAAGAAAAAGGCAAAAAGGCAGAGACCTGACAGAAGGGAGAAGTCCAAGATGGCAGAGGAATAGGAGACCTTAGTTTTGTCTGGTCCCAGGAATTCAGCTAGATAGCTATCACATCATTCTGAAGAATGGCTGCAATTCTACAAATATGAAAGCAATCATTTTCTGCAAGAAAAACAAAGTAGAAAAACACACTTCAAACAAGAGAACAAGAGGCAGTACTGACTGCCAGGGACCTAATCCTAAGTATGAATATAAGTAAGATATTGGAAGTAGGGTTCAGAATAACAATTATAAAGATACTAGTTGGGCTTGAAAAGAAAGTATAGAAGACACTAGAGAATTCTTTTCCGGAGAAATTAAAGAACTAAAATCTCATTCAGTCAAAATCAAAAAAGGCTATTAATGAGATGCAATTAAAAAATGGAGGCTCTAATTGCTAGGAAAAATGAAGAAGAAGAGAGAATTAGTGATATGGCAGACAAAATGATGGAGAATAAAGATGGTGGGAAAAAAAGAGAGATAAACAACAACTGGATCATGAAGGGAGAATTTGAGAGAACATCATACCATAAACTGAAATAATATTAGAATAATTGGGATCCCAGAAGAAGAGGGAAGACAGAGAGGGGCGGAAGGTATATTTGAACAAATTATAGCTGCAAATTTCCCTAATCTAGGGAAGGAAACAGACATTCAAGTCCATGAGGCACAGAGAACCCTCTCAAAATTAATAAAAATAGGTCACACCTCAACATATAAGAGTGAAACTTGTAAGTCTCAAATATAAAGAGAAAATCCTGAAAGCAGTTCAGGATAAGAAGTCCAGAATCTACAAAGGTAGAAACATTAGACTGGTAGCAGACCTCTCCACAGAGACCTGGCAGACCAGAAAGGATTAGCATGATATATTTAGGGTGCTAGATGAGAAAAATATGGAGAGAATACTTTTGTCATTCAAAATAGAAAGAGAGATAAAAAGCTTTTAAGTCAAATAGAAACTAAAAGAATTTGTGATCACTAAACCAACCCTGTAAGAAATATTAAAGGGGATACTTTGAGTGAAGAGAGAGTCCAAAAGTAGCATAGATCAGAAAGGAACAGATCTATGTCACTGTAAACAATGACTTTACAGGTAATACTGGCACTAAATTCATATTTTTCAATAATTACACTGAATACAAATGGGCTAAATGCCCCCAATCAAAAGACACAAGGTATCAGTTTGGATAAAAAAGCAAGACCCATAGATATGCTGTCACAAGAGACTCATTTTAAACTCAAAAACAACTCCATATTGAAACTGAGGAACACCATTTTTCAAGCTAATGGACATGAAAAAGGAAGCTAGGGTAGCAATCCTTATACCAGACAAATTAGATTTTAAGCCAAAGACTGTAATAAGAGATAAGGAAGGACACTATATCATACTTAAAAGGTCTACCCAACAAGATCTATCAATTATAAATATTTATGCCCCTAGCATGGGAGCAGCCAATTATATAAACCAATTAATAACAAAATTAAAGAAATACATTGATAATAATGCAATAATAGTAGGGGACTTTAAGACCCCACTCACTGCAATGGGCAGATCATCTAAGCAGAAGATCAACAAGGAAACAAGGGCTTTGAATGACACACTGGACCAGATGTGAATATATTCACAAATATATTCAAAGAATTCCATTCTAAAGCAACAAAATACACATTCTTCTCAAGTGCATATGAACATTCTCCAGAATAGATCACATACTGGATCACAAATCAGATCCCAACCAGTACCAAAGACTGGGATCATCCTTTGTTTATTTTCAAACCATAGTGCTCTGAAACTTGAACTTATATACAGAAGGAAATTTTGGAGAGAATTCAAATACGTGGAGGCTAAAGAAGATCCTAAAAAGGAATGAATGGGTCAACCAGGAAATTAAAGAAGAATTTTTAAAATTCATGGAAAGAAATGAAAATGAAAACACAACTATTCAAAACCTTTAGGATGAAGCAAAGACAGCCCTAAGAGAGAAGTATATAGCAATACAAGCCCTTCTCAAGAAACTAGAAAGGCCTCAAATACACAACCTAAACTTACACCTAAAGGAGCTGGAGAAAGAAGAACAAACAAAGCCTAAAGCCAGCAGGAGAAGGGAATTCATAAAGATTAGAGCAGAAATCAATGAAATAGAAACCAAAAGAACAGTAGAATCGATCAACAAAACTAGGAGCTGATTCTTTGAAATAATTAATAAGATTAATAAACTACCACTACTGAAACAGAAAGAAATAGAAACGCTGAATAGACCCATAACCAGCAAAGAAGCTGAATCAATAATCAAAATCTCCCGACAAACAAGGGTCCAGGGCTGGATGGCATTCCAGGGGAATTCTACCAAACATTTAAAGAGGAATTAATACCTATTATTCTGAGGATGTCTCACAAAATAGAAATGAAAGGAAAACTTCCAAACTCACTCTATGAGGTCAGCATTACTTTGATTCCAAAACCAAAGACCTCACCAAAAAGGGAATTACAGACCGATATCTCTGATGAACATAGATGCAAAAAATCTCACCAAGATACTAGCTAATAGGATCCAACAGTCTGTTAAAAGGAATATTCACCACAACCAAGTGGGATTTATTCCTGGGCTGCAAGGGTGGTTCAACATCCACAAATCAATCAATGCTATACACTACATTAAAAGAAAGAAAGGACAGGAACCACATGATTCTCTCATAGGTCAGAAAAAGCATTTGACAAAGTACAGCATCCTTTCTTGATTAAAACTCTTCACAGTGTAAGGATAGAGGGAACATACTCCAGTATCATAAAAGCCATCTACAAAAAGCCCACAGCAAATATTCTTAATAGGGAAAAACTGAGACCTTTTCCCTTAAGGTCAGGAACATGGTAAGGATGTCCACTCTCATCACCATTGTTCAACATAGTACTAGTAGTCCTAGCCTCAGAAATCACACAACAAAAAGAAAAAAGTCTCTGAAATTGGCAAAGAAGAGGTCACACTCTCATTCTTCACAGATGACATAATACTCTATGTGGAAAACCCAAAAGACTCCACCAAAAAATTGCTAAAACTCACACAGCGATTTAGCAACATGGCAGGATATAAAATCAATGCACAGAAATCAGTTACGTTTTTATACAATAACAATGAGACAGAAAAAAGAGAAAGTAAAAAATCGATCTCATTTATAATTGCACCAAAAACCATAAGATACCTAGGAATAAACCTAACCAAAAAGGCAAAAGGATATGTACTCAGAAAACTATAGAATATTCATGAAAGAAATTGTGGAGGACACAAAGAAATTGAAAAATGTTTCATGCTCATGGATTGGAAGAACAAATACTGTTAACATGTCTGTGCTACCTAGAGCAATCTATACATTCAATGCAATCCCTTTCAAAATACCATCAACTCTTTACACAGAGCTGGGACAAAAAAATCCTAAAATTTGTATGGAATCAGAAAAGACCCTGAATGGCCAAAGAAATGTTGAAACAGAAAACCAAGCTTGTGGCATCACAATTCCAAACTTCAAGCTCTATTACAAAGCTATAATCATCAAGACAGTATGGTAATAGTACAAAAACAAACACAAAGATCAATGAAACAGAATAGAGAAGCCGAAAATGGACTTTCAACTCTATGGTCAACTAATCTTCAACAAAACAGATAAGAATATCCAATGGAGAAAAAATAGTTTTTTTAACAAATGGTGTTGGGAAAATTGGACATCCACATGCAGAAGAATGAAACTGGACTATTTTCTTACGGTATACACAAAAATAGGCTGAAAATGATGAAAGACCTAATTGAGACAGGAATCCATCAAAATCCTAGGGGAGAACCCAGATGCCAACCTCCATGACCTCAGCCACAGCAGCTTCTTGATAAGTCTCCAGAGGCAAGGGAAACAAAAGCAAAAATGAACTATTGGGACTTCATCAAGATAAAAAGCTTTTGCACAGCAGAGGAAACAGTTGACAAAACCAAAAGACAACCAACAGAATGGGAGAAGATTTTGCAAACTTCTTCTCAGAGAAAGAGCTAGTATCCAAAATCTATAAAGAAAATATCAAACTCAACACTCAAAGAACAAATTATCCAATCAAGAAATGGGCAGAAGACACAAACAGATGTTTCTACAAAGAAGACATACAAATGGCCAACAGATACACAAAAAAATGCTCAACATGAGGGAAATACAAATCAAAAACACAATGAGATACCACTTCACAATGGTCAGAATGGCTAAAATTAACAAATCAGGAAAGAATAGATATTGGCAAGGATGGAGAGAATGGGGAACTCTCTTATGCTGTTGGTGGGAATGCAAGCTGGTGCAGCCACTCTGGAAAACAGTATGGAAGTTCCTCAAAAAGTTGAAAATAGAGCTACTCTATGACCCAGCAATTGCACTACTAGGTATCTACTCCAAAGACATAAATGTAGTGATATGAATGGGTACTTGCACCCCAATGTTTGTAGCAGCAATGTCCACAATAGCCAAACAATGAAAAGAGCCCAGATGTCCACTGACAGATGAGCGAATAAAGATGTGAGATATATATAATATATATGACATATATATTATATATATATATATATATATAACAATGGAATACTACTCAGGCATCAGGAAAATGAAATCTTACCATTTGCAATGATGTGGATGGAACTAGAGGGTGTGATGTTAAGTGAAATAAGTCAATCAGAGAAAAACAATTATTATATGATCTCACTCATATGTGGAATTTAAGAAACAAAACAGGATCATAGGGGAAGGGAGAGAAAAAAACAAAACAAGAGGAAATCAGAGAGGGAGACAAACCGTAAGAGATTCTTAATCATAGGAAGGAAGAGGGTAGCTAGAGTGGAGGGAGGTGTGAGGATAGGGTAACTGGGTGATGGATATTAAGGCAGGCACATAATGTAATGAGCACTGGGTATTATTACATAAGACTGATGAATCACTGAACTCGACCTCTGAAACTAATAGTACATTATATGGTAATTAATTAATCTTTTTTAAAGTAGACGAAAGGCTGAATGCCATGACTGGATGTATCTCCCTGCACCAAATTCATACTGAAATCTCAAAGTGATAGTGTTTAGCAGTGGTGTCTTGGTGAAGTGATTCAGTCATAAGGACAAAGCCCTCATAAATGGGATTAGCACTCTTATGTAAGAGCCTCCAAGGAGCGCTCTTGTCCCTTCTGCCATGTGAGACTATAGCAAAAACACAGCTGGCTAGGAAGCTAGTTCTCAACAGATACTGAAACTGTTGATGCCTTGATCTTGGACCTCCAAGCTTCCAGAACCCTGTGAAACAAATGCTTATTGTTAATAAACCAAACAGTTTGTGATATTTTTGTTGTAAGAACCCAAAGAGACTAAGACACAAACTGCAGTAAACACGGATGTCAGAGGTAAGCTTCAAATTTGGGCATCTTGAATGCCAAAATAAAAGAGGATACAGACAATTACATAAAATGAATTATTAGAAAATGCGTTTGTATTAGTTTTCTCCAGAGAAACAGAACCAGTAAGTATACATAGATAATAGGTATAAATAAATAAATAAATAAATAAATAAATAAATAAATAAATAAATAAATAAATAGAGAGAGAGAGAGAGAGAGGCTAAGAAGTCCCAACATCTGCAGTTCAACGGCCTGAGAACCAGGAGAAATGATGGTATAGGTTCCACTCTGAGTAGAAGGCAGGAGAAAGCCGATATCTCAGCTCAAAGACTATCATTCAGATAGTAAATTCTTTCTTACTCAGCCTTTTGTTCTACTTAGACCTTCAGCAGATTGGATAAGGCCCATCCACTTGGGAATGGCAATATGATATACTGTCAACCAATTCAAATGTTAATCTCATCCAGAAATACCCTCACAGACACACCCAGAATAGTGTTTAAAATCAAGCATCTGGTCACCCCATGGCCCAGTCAAGTTGACACATAAATTAACCAGTACAAGATGATTCATAACTATTCCTCAAGGGAGGTAAAACTTTCCTAGCACTGAAACCCAAAATAATCAACCTAGGAAACACTGAATACTCTGGAGGAAACATCCTAAGCAAGGTTTTTTCAATAGATATGGTTATGGATTTGATTTGGCTTTTTAAAAATACTACTTTCTCATAAAAGCTAAGGGAATGCCATTAAAAGAAAGCTCAATAAGATAGAATTCTGAAAGCAGTAAAGTACAAAGAGTTCAGCTGTGTATTATTCTGAGAATAACTTGATCCAGGAACAGAACCTGTAGTACCTAGAGGAATAGGTGAAGAGCATATACTTTGAATAATACTTCATTCTCTTAGCAGGACTTTATTAAAGATCAAATGGCAAAGATTTTACCTTTTGTCAAAGGCCCAGAATGGAGATGTTCTGTGTCGCTTCTGGAAAGTAGATCCTTATGTTTAGGAACAGGGCTGGGATTTGTGTGACCCTAAGAGTGAGTATCTCCTTACATTCTGTCCACTGGGTGATTCTCTTGCCTTATCCTAGCTTCAGTTCTGTTTATAAAACCAAATAGTTCAAGAATAAGAACATTTAACATATAAACTATAACCACCATACTTTTTATATGTAACAATTGTTAGGAAGAAACAAAATAATGCCTCTCCTTTTCTCCACCAAAAACAAAACCAACTCTATTCAGAGAGCAGATGGGGCAGACTGCAGACGAAGAATACCACCTTCTTGGTTAGTATCCAAGATATACAAACAACCCCAAACTATACAACAATCCAATTAAAAATGGGGAGAAGACAAGATTAGATTTTTCTCCAAAGAAGACATACAGATGGCCAACAAATACATGAAAAGATATTTATCATCAGTTACCTTCAGGGAAATGCAAATTCAAACTACAATGAGATATTAACCGACATCTGTGAAAATGGTTAAAGTCAACAACACAAGAAACAACAGGTATTGGCAAGGATATAGAGAAAGATGAACCCTCTTGCACTGATGGTGGGAATGCAAACTGGTGCAGCCACTCTGGAAAATAGTATAGAGGTTCTCCAAAAAGTTAAAAATAGAACTATCATGCGATCCAGCAATTACACTACTGGGTACTTACCCAAAGAATACAAAAACACTAATTCAAAGGGTTATATGCACCCCTATGTTTATAGCGGCGCTATTTACAATGAGCAGCCCAAGTGTCTATTGATTGATGAATGGATAAATAAGAGAAGGTATATATACACAATGGAATATTACTCAGCCATAAAAAGATTGAAATCTTGCCATCTGCAATGATATGGATAGAGCCTAGAGACCATAATGCTAAGTGAAATAAGTGAATCAAAAAAAGACAAATACCATATGATATTACTCATATGTGAAATTTAAGACACAAAACAAATGAACAAAGGAAAAAGAGAGAGAGAAACAGAGAAACCAAGAAATAGACTCAACTATAGGGAACAAACCAGGTGGGTAGGGGATGGGTAAAATAGGTGATAAGGATTATTAAGGGCACTAGTGATGAGGGAGCACTGGGTGTTGTATGGAAATCTTGAATCACTATAGTGTACACCTGAAACTAATTAAAACACAGTATGCTTAAAAAGAATATCACCTTTTATTTAATGATTACAATTACAGTAATGATTAATTTCCTGGTCAAAGATTCAAATGCTTTCTAACTACAGATCACTGTTGCTCCTCTTAATGAGACATCAAAAGTTGTCACATTTTCTTCTGAAGAAGTTGAATCTCCATAAACAATAGGATGTAGTGTACACATTGTAATTAGACAAACACTCTTAATTTTCAATATTTGTAATACTGAGTTCACAAGTTGTGGCCATTTAAAATGGGTTTAAAAAAGGAATCCTACCACCATATGACAATGCTATTCCCCACCCCAAACCCCTGAAATAGAGGCATTTTGTAAGTGCCCTAACTACCATCTTGGCTCACATAAGAGCAACAGAAACAGTGTTAGATTATCTACACTACATGATAAACTTGATGCTGACAGATAGTTGAAGAAGTACAGCTATTTATGCCTTTCTCCCCTTTCACAGTACTTGGATCCAAGACCCACAAGTCTTTCAGACATGCTGAAGCAGCACTCCAGTGGGAAGCAAATTCTGGTGTGTGGTTTTGTGGTCCTAACAGAAAAAAAAATCAAGAACCCCTTACAGGAAAAAAAAAAAAAAAATCAAGAAAGGGATTAGGTTTTCACAATGTTGGAAGACAACTTTGGATAAACTGTTCTGGAACAGTTTAAGCCTTCAGTATATTCTGGATTAGGACTCAACAAAGATGATATCTTTAATATATTTACTCCAGATTGTATTAGGAGGAATTTTAATGGTACCAGGAAATGTGTAATGATCTACTGCCCTCATGTTTGTCCTGGGTAGCAATAAGGAACTACCGATTTAGAGTTACATTTTCAATATATTAGCTCTTTAGCTAGAAATTATATGAGTATGTGTATATCTTTATGTGCTTGTTTGCTTTCATTTATTCAGATCATTTCTAAATATTGCCATATGGTAATTGAGTTGTAATGTTGCAGCCTCTCTGAAAGGAAGATGGAGTATGAAACGGGTATCTAAACAATTCAGCCCAGCCAGCATAGGCCATAAAGGGGAGGGAAGAGGCGGGAAATATTCTATTTACCATCTCTCCCCTTGGAAAAATGCCGTTTCTGGGGAGGTCAGAATCCTACACTCCAGTGCCAGTCAGAATTAGAACAATCTATTCAAATGTCCTTTATGAGCCCAGAACAACTGTTGGAGCTCTGTAGAAATTGTGTGGATCAGCAAGTATTTGGAATAAAACAGCTGTGCCTGGTGGTTGCTTTACTCAGTTAATGCTGTTAATGGCTCAAACACAGAGGAAACAGGAGCCTAGGAAACACCTTCCCTTTCTTACTTGAAGGCCTCCTCAGGGTTTCAGTCTTGAAATGGCTCTTTTCTGTGGAGGTTTAGCAGGGGAGTGAGTGTGCAGGAGATGTAGGTTCACAGGGTGGGGGTGGGGAGGAGTGCTGTGCACGTGTTTCTCTGCCCTTTCTCATTCTTTATATTCTTCCCTTATCCCTACCCCACCCTGGAAAAATCAGACAAGAAATAGTGGAGTTTGTTTGTTTGTTTTTTGTTTTTACCAAAAAGGATGGGCAAAGAAGACATACTATAAAATTTTGCTTGTTTCCTTTCTAGTACATTCCTTATAATTCACAGTGGGGTCACTGAATTCCCCAAAGTCTGACTGGCTTCAAAAGTTCCAGTCATCTTAAAACAAAACAAAACACAGAGAGGTCTTGGTGCTTTTGAAATAGCAACCACCACCTAGCAGTGAAATTAGCAATCCAAAAACAACAGCTGGGGACAAGGGAAGGGCAAGGAGGCCGGGAGTAGGCCAGGGATTATGTTCCAGGAAGATTTTCGAAGAGCCCCTTTGTATATACACCAATCATTCTGGGTGATAAAATGCTATCTGCAATAAAAGGCATTCTCCTGTGGCTTCTGCATGCTAATGAGCTCCTGATCCACATTCCCTGGGCTCAGAAGGAGGGTGGAAATATCTCTCCAAACACAAGGCAATTCTTCTCACCAGCTACTGACAAATATTTCAACTGGAAGACCTGATTAAATAGTAATTCCTAACTGGCACCAAAAGCCTTAATGCAACTTCTCGAAACAAACAGAAAGGCAGTAGACCACTCCTTGCTTAACAAGATGGCTATGTAACCGAGTCCAAGCTCATTCTGCCCATTGCATGACAGGCCAGTAAGTTAAGAGGCAAGATGTTGGGGTAAGGAAAGCCGGCACACTGAGGAGATGGCAGACAATGTCCCAAAGAACTCTCCTCCTGAACATGAGATTTGAGCTTCTTTTATATTAGCAAAAGAGGGAATTATGAGTGGGTTAGAGTCAAAAGGTGACTGATGTTTGTAGACATCCAAGAAACATCCTGTAACCTCTTTGTCCTTGGTCAGTTGACCTTTGCATACAAAAATCTGGCCGTGTCCTTCCAGTAAATCTTAAACACAGCATAGTCATTTCTGTACTCACCTCTCCTCACATGAGGTAGATTTCAGGAGAACAGTAGTTTTTGGAAATCTTAGCAAAATTCCTTTAATGATTAGCATGCCCTTGTGCAGGGCTAAGTAGAAGTTTCTGAGCTCATAAGTCACAGCAGAAAGGGCAATAGAAGCAACGTGGAGTCAGCCAGGCTGTTTCTCCCTACTACAGTTATTCACCTGCACCTGCCCAGCCAGGTCTTTAAGGAGGACCCTGTAGACCTGGCTGCTGCCTTTAACCATTTATTTCCCACGATCATGATCTTTGTAATAGGCCTTGGTGAACTAGCTGGAGATTTTGATAACCATGCCTCTAGTTCTGTCATTCCTACAAGGGCAGCAAGGACCAAAAAAAGCACTTATCTCTTGAGTGAAGTTGTTTGGACAGGTGTCTGTCAATTTATATTTAAACAGTCCACTGAAGGAAATAAAATGGCTATGAATCAAAAGAGAGTGATAAAATCAGGGATCATCTTTTCTTCCTCTCACTCAATGTATTTATAGCAAAAATCACCATCTACCCACTCACTCAAATACATTACCCTTGAAATCTGCAGCCTCGTGCTTTCTCTTGCAAATTAAAATGAAGTGTGTTTGGGCGAGTGTATTTGTGCCCTATTCTCTTTCCATATGTTTCTCTTTTCTGCCTATTTGCTTCCCCAACTTGTTCTTTCTTGGATAATGTACTTAAAAAGTAAGAGCATAGATTGAAGTATTCTCAAGTCAGAGATTGTTTGCAGGAAACTAAGACCCTCATGAAAAGTAGAACTATAGGATACAGTGTTGGTTTTGGATTTGCTTGTTTGTTTGTTTTAAAGATTTTATTTATTTATTTATTTTGAGAGAGTGTGTGTGTGTAAGCTGTGGGGAGACAGCTGGAAGGGGCAGAGGGAGAAGGAAAGAGAATCTCAAGGAGACTCCACACTGAGTGTGGAGCCCCATATGGGACTCAATCCTACAACTGTGAGATCATGACTTGAGTTGAAATCAAGAGTTGGATGCTCAACAGACCGAGCCACCCAGGTGCCCCTAGTGTTGCTTTTTTTTTTTTTTTTTAAGTGATTAGGAGGTACTAAAATCAATCTAGGAATATGAAAGTGTGCTATACTCAGCATAAATCAAACTTACCTATTCAGTTATCCTAAATCCTGCTTCCTTTTCCTGGATTTACTATATCTGCAAATGGAACCATCACCTGCCCAGTTGTCAAGATGCACCCATGCTAGTCAGACTGGTTTTATACTTCTCACATTCCACATTAAGTTATTCAGTAGAATAAAGACTACATCTTAAATGTGTCAATTGTGTTCCTTCAATGTCATCTCCACTGTAGAACCGACCATAATATTTCCATATCAGGCAATGCTACCAGGAATCACTAATAGTCCCATTCGAGTTATTGAGCACTTTTTGTGTACTCAGTGCTACATGAGTGTCTTGGTCACTTTGAACTACTATAGCAGAATACTACAGACATGTGGCTTAAACAACAAACATCTATTTCTCACAGTTTTAGAGGCTGAAAGTTCAAGATCAAGGTGCCAGCATGCTCTGGTTCTTGGTGAAGACTCTCTTCCTGGTTTACAGATGTTCATCTCTTTGTGCCCTCACATGGCAGGAATTGAGAGAGACTGCACTACCTTCCTTTCTCTTCTAATAAGGACACTAATCCTATCACGGGTACTCCATCCTCATGACCTAACTACTTCCCAAAGGCCCCACTTCCAAATACCATCATATTAGGGTTTGGATATATGAACTTTGAGGGAACACAAATATGCAGGCCTTAGCAATGGGAAACCACAAAAAGTAGATAGTACCTTTATCTTGTCAAAGCCTGTATTTGTTTGATAGGGCTCCCGTAACAAAGTACCATGAACTGTGGCTTAAACAACAGAAATTTATTTTCTCACAATTCTAGAGGCTATGAGTCTGAATTCAAGGCATTATCAGGGTTGGTTTCTTCTGAGGCCTCTCTCCTTGCTTTGTAGATGGCCCTCTTCTCCCTATCTTCCCATGATCTTCCCTTCATATTTATCTGTGTCCTAATTTTTTCTTCTTGTAAGTCATTTTGTATTAAGGCACCCCTAATGAATCAATTTAACCTTAACAATCTCTTGTTAGAAGTTGGTAGAGGGACAGTAAAGTATGTCCAAACTGAGAAAGCACCTTGAGACCAGAAAACAAAGCAGGTGACTCCATACAGTTTATATAGAGTTTTATTCAGGATAACGTACTGATAGGGGGAATTGGCCAGATGATAATCCAGGTACTACACAGCTATTCTCCAAAAAGTCTGGACCTTAGCCCACAGATTTTATAGGGTGAGAGAATGTGCAGAGATCCTTGAGGTAAAGCCAAATGGTCTAACTTTTTTTTTTTTAATTTTTATTCACTTATGATAGTCACACACACAGAGAGAGAGAGAGAGAGAGAGGCAGAGACATAGGCAGAGGGAGGAGCAGGTTCCATGTACCGGGAGCCCAACGTGGGATTCTATCCCGATTCTCCAGGATCGCTCCCTGGGCCAAAGGCAGGCGCCAAACCACCACGCCACCCAGGGATCCCCAAATGGTCTAACATTTAACAGACCTCGTGGTGCCACCTGCATTTGAAGGTGGGGAGAGAAACTATGTTATCTCTACTAGTTATCTAAACAACTTTAGGGAAGACCAGAACAGCCTTCCCACATTCAGAGTTAGATTAACCTCTATAGGACCTGGAACATATAGCCCCCAGGGAGGTCATTTCATTGCACAGGCATGAACAAGGTGGAGGGCCAAAGATGGAGTCAATATTGTGAGCACTCTTACACCTCTTTAAAGGTTCTACCTCCAAATACATTCACATTCTAAGCTCCTGGGAGTTAAAACTTCAACCCATGAATGGGGTGAGGGCTTCAAGACAGGAATCAACCCATAACAAAGTCCTTCCACATTTCTTATCTTTTCATTGCTGCTATTCTCACAAGTCTTCACGACAATTTCTGAGGATCAAGGAAAGTATTAGTATTGGACTGATGAGAAAACTGGAACCCAAAGAGCTTGAGTGATGCTCAAAGTCACCAGGCGGTTGGTTGCTAGCCAGAGTTCAGAATTGACTATTATCTCTTCTCAAGCAATGCCACTTTCTCCATTGCAGAGTAAAATTCTGTTACTTTGATTATAACCATACACCACACAATTACCTACCTTATACTCTTCACCTCAAATGTCTTGTAAGCATCTCCATTATTTTTCTTAGTTCTAATTCTTGGATGTTCTTCAGTTTTCTCTGTTAATTTCACTTTTTATTTTTCTATTTGATGTATGTGGACTCTCCATCCTCACACATATCAAATTTCAAACGGAGCATAAAGTCATCATTTTGTCTGCTGTTCTGCTTCTGTGGTGTTATTGTTGGGACAGCATCTTTGTCATCATAGTGTCTTACCCATTGAAAAAGCCTATATCCTACATGCTTAATAAATTTGTAATCTACTCTCCCATTAATCCTTCTAGCCTCAGGAGGAGGAGATGACATTCATTATGATTTCCATTTCCTGAATGGAGAAACAAACATAGAAATTTTAGCTAATTTATCTACAACTATGTTCCCCAGGCAAGGTTTCAGTCAGTTTGTTGTATAGCAATTTTATTAATGCAGGTGCCTGGAGGTGAAACTGACAGTGATTTGGAACAGAATGAGACTGGCTGGTACTTATGCAGTTAGGATAGACAGACAATTGGAAAATAGCTATGAAAAACTCACCTAATAACTAATATAATAAGCATTATAAACTCTTGTGTACTTGGTTGAGTCAAGCATTATACTGAACTCTTTATTGCCTTTCTCACTAATCCTTATACTACTTGGATAAGGTAGTTAATTCTAGTTCAACATACTATTACTAACCATTATTCCTTTATAACTATTATTCCTTTTCCTTTTTTTATAAATATGGATTTTTTTAAAATTTTTATTTATTTATGATAGTCACAGAGAGAGAGAGAGAGAGAGGCAGAGACAGAAGCAGGCTCCATGCACCGGGAGCCCGACGTGGGATTCGATCCCGCGTCTCCAGGATCTGCCCTGGGCAAAAGGCAGGCGCCAAACCGCTGCGCCACCCAGGGATCCCCTATTATTCCTTTTCCTGAAGGAAAAGACTATTTGGTTGTCTTCACCAATTTATAGATCTCTCTGCTCTGAATCATGATCAGTTTCATTTTCAGATTTTGATGCAAAATGAGAAACAGAATGCAGAAACCTAGGCCATTGTAAAATACTACTAATAAAATTATAGTACTCCCAAATAGACTGAAATGTTGTTGGGCAATATAGCCTTAGATAAGTTACCTTGGATAAATCCCTTGCACACAATGCCTAACAGGTTGTAGGTGATCTGGAAATATTTGCTAATGATAAGAACAAATGAACGAATGCCTAATTTGTGAGGTGAAAAGGCAGTAAGACATCACTTATGTCAAAAAGCAATTCACTGTTACAGAAGGTATGGGTGATTATTGCCTATAGGTGCAGAGAAAGAGTCAAGATTTAACTTAGTATATCCTCATTTCTAGCTTAACTATCTTATTTCTAATACCTACAATTTGAAAATTACCATATGAGTAAATAGGAGGCTTACAATGAAATTCAAAAAGATTCAGGAGTTCCATTCTTAGAGAAAGGTGAATATGGCTAAATTTCACACTGAAAAGAGGCAACTTATTCAGTAAATCTGCTTCCTGTTCAGCCAAAAAATATTCTTTCCCATGTAAGAAAGAATCATCAATTCCTGTTCAATTAGTTCTGCCCCAGGAATCCTCAGGACAGGTTGAGGATCTCGAAAACATTTTCAGAACTTTCTAGTTGAATCTAGAACATCTCAGAAAGGAAAATATCATGACAGAGACAAAATCTGCAAGGGGGAGAGAGTGTCCTTTTGAGACACAATAGCAAGTGGATTATTGCATGGCAATTAAATGTAATGAGGAAGAATTTAAAATTCCCTGTGTGCACTGAGGAATAAACAATTCAAGACGGGATAACCATGCTGACAACAAAGTCAAATGCCAAGCCAGCATCTCTCCATTGACTTTTGTTCATGAACAAGATTCTCTAGCTCAGGATCATATACAAAACAGTTAACATTATAGCACTGAATAACATTACATCACTGAATAACGAACAATCAGAACTCACTCTGCCCATCTACAAAACAAAACAAAATAAAACAACAGTCTGTCCACTCAGGTACATGTTGACTGAATATCAAGCATCTGATAGATCTGCTTCAACTCCTTCTCTCTTTAATTCCATTTCCAGGAATATATCCTGGCTTCCCGGGTCCCTTTGTGACATCAGAGAACCCTTCCTATTACGATGAGAAGAAACCTTTGCTCTAGGAGTCAGAGGGCCTGGGTTCTATGACCTTAGGAAAATGATTTCATTGTCCTGTGCTCCACTTGCTTCTTTAGCAAAGCAAGGAGAATAAGCTAGTGTTTTCCAATAAGAGTGCTATGGGCATTGATGGGCAAGAAGCAATTGTTTAGAGTGTAGGTCTGACCTACACATGGCAGGATGTTTGGCATCCATGGCCTCTGAGTACTAAATGCCAGTAGCACTCCCAGGTCATTGTGACGACCCTAAATTCCCCATAAATTTCCACCTTGAAAATAGCTGGGCTAGATGGTCTCTCAGGCCCTTTCTACTGTTAACTTTTCAATATTTCTTACATGCATGGTAATAGTCCTGTGCTAGTAAAGTCTGTGTGATTTCACACTGGACTGTGGTCTTTGCTAGTTCCCCACAGTGACAAGCTTACTGATGCACCAGGTCAAACACTTTTTAATAGCTCCCTGAGAGAGATATCAAGAATATCTTGTCCTCTAGGTGAATGATATTTTATAGTAAAAAAAGAATCAACAACTCCATCAGGTCAGAAGTCCAGCAAATCAGTGATCCTAAATTTTGTGGAGGTATAGCAGCAGAGTTAAGTTACAAAAAAAAAAAAAAAAAAAAAAATCCATCTCAATATTTTTAAGTAGGATGGGACTTAATGCAAGGAGGTAAGGTACTTTCACATGTTAGAAGGTTTAGAAGAACAGGTTCTAGGTTGGGCCTCCAGAAATGACTCCCAGAAAGATATTCAAAAAATGGTCCATCAGAGTAGCATCTATCTTGGCCTCATTGGAAAGATGGGAACTAAGAAGACTGCTTCTGGAACCATGGACTTCAAGAACATACCCTCTTGTAACAGTGACCCAAGATCAGAAAAATGCTTTCAAAAGTAAATAAATAAATAAATAAATAAATAAATAAATAAATAAATAACTGCTTTCTTCTCTACCACTGTCATCACACTGCCTTCTACTGCCCATGAAGTTCTTAGCTAGTCCCTGGAAAGATAAAGCAGAAAAGTTCCACATGACTACCAACACCCTTCCAGCAGAAAATACACAAAGCAGCAGGAATATGGACCTTACCTTGCTTCTGCCTTCCACATACCTAGAAGAACTGAATTTATACCCAGTACTATAGCTACAAGCAAGTTTGGGAAATACAGCTTTTATCCATCCAGACTCTGTAATGCAGGAAGGCACAATAGAAGAAGCTTAATGCTTAGTGTTAATCTGCCATATACATCATAGAGAGCATGAGACTCTGACATAATAAGATAAAGGCTATGGACTCTCTCCAGGGGGAAAAAATAACAATGTACATATAAAACATTGCGTACATTTTCATGGTATGTACAAATCTCCTAAAATCCACCACAGACCCTAAGAACCCTTACACTAGAGCAATTTCTGAACCTTGACCTGCCTGACTTTTTGGGCTGGATAATTCCCTGTTGTTGGGGGGCTGTTCTGTGCATTGCAAGATTATTACCAGCATCCCTGGCCTCTGTCTACTAAATGCCAGAAATACATCCCCACCACCCGACACTGTAGTTATGAAAGCCAAAGTGTTTCAGACATGTGGCTACTGAGGGCAAAAATTGCCCCTGGTTGAGTCTATTTAGCTCTAAAGGATTAATATAAATATAAAATTTTATGGGGGGGCAGCCTTGACCAATAGAGTCACATAGAGATACACAGTGAATGGCAATAAGTAAAATTGTTACGAGAGTATAAATATAAACAATAGCATGGATGACTACTTCAAAAATATATCAGAAAGGGGGTTTAATATTGTTATTATGCAAGCAGAGCATGGGATTCAACTCAGAAGGCCTGTGTGATGGTTAATTTCGTGTGTCAGCTTGATGGGGCTATGGGGTGCCCAGATATTTGGTTAAACATTATGCTGGGCATGTCTGTGATGGTATTTCTCAATGATATGAACATTTAAAGAGGTAAAGCAGATTACTCCTCAATTTGGGTGAGCCTCATCCAATCCATTGAAGACTTGATAGAAAAAAAATGGTTGGATTAAGAGGAAACTTCCCTCTGACCTCTGGAGCTGAGGTATTGATCTTTTCCAGCCCTGAGATTTACCCTGAAACACTGGCTTTTTTAGGGTCTCAAGCCTGCCAACTTGCGGACTGGAACTTACAACACTAGCTCTCCTGATTCTTAGGTCTTCAGATTTAGAGGAGAACTATAGGTCCATTCTCCTGGGTCTCCAGTTGATTGACAGCAGATCTTGGGACCTGTCAGCCCCCATAATCACATGAGTCAATTACATATAATCAATCTCTCAACCATGTCTCTCTCTGTCTCTGTCTCTCTGTCTCTCTCTCTGTGTATACACACACATAAAAAATACATGGCATACTGTATATATCCTGTTGATTCTGTTTCTCTAGAGAACTCTGGCTAATACAGCCTAGTTTAAGTGTTAACTCTACTGCCAGTCTGTGAGTATCAAATGCATTAATGTCTCTGAGCTTCCGTTTCCCCACTTATAAAATGGGGATTATGGCAAAACCCATGGCATAAGATTACTGTTGATCAAGGTAATGTAAACTGGAGAGTGCTTTTTGCATATAAGAACTTTTAAAGCTGTTCCCCCCACTTCCTGTTCCTACCACAGCCATCTTGAGTCACTGGGTACAAGTACCTCTGGCTGCATTTGTCCTCCCACCTCCAAGAGTAGAACTAAGTTTACTCTGCTCCACTTTGCTAAATTTTAAGCCTTCTGATCCATGCGGAAATTTGATGAAGATTATTTCTATTTGGCATCATTCTTAAGGATGAATTTAGAAGTGTTAAACACTCAAACCTTAACAAGTTTTCAGATTCTGGAATAAGTTTTTGTTTTTGAATTGGAGACTATTAAAGAAAACAATTATTGGGGACCAAAAAAAGTCGTTTCTCTGCCAAACCATAAGCATTGAAATTGTTTCTATCAATGGAAACAGTCCAAGAATTTGAAAAACAAATCCCAGTGAAAACTGACAAAATCAAGTTAGCAATTTCATCTTTTATATTTTTTAAAGACACTATAAACTAGAAGATGTAGCATTTTTTTAATGAAATTCTCCTCTTCCAGCAGAAGCCATTATTTTCGCAAATCAATGCTTACTGATAAAAAGAGAAAGCATAATGGATGAACATTGTGGTAAAAGCAAAGGACCCTCCAAACAGACTTTAAAAGGAAATTACAATTCAGTAAATTCCTCTTCCTCTCTTCTGTTTGCATTTCCGTTATATACTTTAGCTAACTTCAAAAGCCAGATTTCTACTCTGTTTCTCATCCTGTTGTCTTTACGGCATGGATATGTCTTTTTGATACAAAGGACTTTATATTGTGGGAAAGAGTTCTGCCTCTGGATTTAAAGTCTAATTTGGAGCCCTCCTCTGCCAAATTTATCCATCTCTACAAATACATTGTAATATAATATTGAAGATGTTATTAAATCCCAGTATAATCCACAGCTGTTCAAAAGTATCCAAAGTTTTCCCTTAAGTTCAGATTGCCCCAAGACAATAATAAAGAACCTTCTTATTAAAGTGAACAAGCCAATAAAAAATAATCTCTGTACCTCAAAGAAAGTATCTCTCCAGGGGATATTTATCTAAAGCTATTCATAGAATTACACTAATTATCATAATTGATTTCACCCATTGAAAATCATTAAAACCATAAAGATAATTCAGAACAGTATTCCCTACCTATGACATACATGGTGTTACTCAATAGATGCTCAAGGAAAAAGTAATAATGGGTATCTATATCAATTACCTTTGAAAAATAAGAATCCCCTCTTGAAGAGTTCTGTTTTATTTACATAGCATATTAAAGGAACTGAGAAGTCCTGAAGTGAAGAAATTTAAGTTTGTTTCCCAATGTCTCTTCAACCAATTTGACTGCATAAACCATCCTTCAAAAAACATCTCTTGACATATATCAAACTAAAACTTTTTGCAGAGCACAACTTAAAAAATTGTGGTGTAGGACCTCAACCTACTATATCACTGTGCATATGCACACACACACACATGCACACAAATATCATAGTTGCTTTTCACTTTGACCTTCACTTTCACCCACTTTTCACTTTCTAGAACAGCCTTCTAAAACTAGCTTCCACTCATCATCAGAATGTATCAATTCTATATGTACAACCTCAGGATACTCTCTCTGTTATGAGACAATTTACCCAATTAACTAGTTGGAAATTAGAAGGTAAAAGGCTCTGAAATAAGACTGCCTAGATTTAAATCATGGTTAAGTAATTTACAAGCTGTATGATCCTGAGAAAACTATTTGACCTTATTAATCCTTGATTTTCTGCTCTGTAAACAGGGCATGATAATGGTGCATATTTCCTTAGGTTACTTCAATGTTTAAGTGAAATGATGCTCACAGCAACATGTCTGACACACAGCAAGTGTCCGAAAACACTAAAGAAACAAATACATACAGGAATCATACCAATAAATCTCAATTGATGCATTTTTCCTTCTGCTTTACAAATTTTCCTTTTAAATAAAGCTGTTGGATAAATCCTTTGGAAAAAGATCTTGTGAGGCTTGATAACAAGATTGAGCCTGACAACCGAACAGGTCAATTCTTCAATCCCCATCATGGCCCCACTTTAGATGTTGTGATTGAGGGCTATTCTACAAGGGTGTCCTACCCTTTCTGAACCTCAATACTTCTGAACCTCAGTATTCAACTATCTGGCCCCTCCTAACTCTCCACCCCATCTCATGCCACTCTCCCTTCCTGCTTTCTGTGCTGGGATTAAGGACCCCCGACACCACAATCACATACACACACCACCAGACTAGGTTAGTTACCTGCATGTTGTTCTGCTATTTATCACACTTCGTTATAACATTATTTGTCTCCTCAGCCTTACTGTGGTGCCTGAGTCTGTGTTTTCCATTTTGTTCTCAACATTTGTCAAAGGGTAGAACAAACTGGTTGTTTTATGAATAAATGGCTGGTATGGAGGTCCTCACACAACTTTCCAATCTCCGTCCCCATTTTGCACATACCACACAAGTCTTCCACACATGGTCTTGCACAGTCCTAGCAAGGGGAGCTCCTATACTGTTTGAGAATACATTTTCCATGAACTAGTAGATGTGAGATCAGAATCAGATTTAAGTTGATTTAGAGAAAATAAGAATGCATGACTTTTGTTATTACACAGTTAACCCTGTCACAAAGGTATGAGGATTTCCAATTTAAGGATGCAGCTTACAGAAGTAATTTATGCATAGTCACACAACCAGTAAATGGCAGAGCTGGAATCCAAATCCTAGAGTTTGTAACTTTTAAAGAGCCCCCCCCTTTCAATTTCTGCAATACCATCCTGTCTGATTTAGATATCATGCCAATCAAAAAAAAAAAAAGATACCCAGAAAAAAATTTTGAATATAGGAATCCCAAGTCAAATGGGGTGCAGCAGTGCCAGCAAATCAATGCCAAGCCACACCTACAGATGAGAGGGATAAGTGCCACATATAAACAGCAGTGTCCACCAGGGTGATGTCTTACAGGCAAAGAACTCTGAGTCCCACAGTGCTTTTTCAGCATGACAGTTTAGAAGACTGAGAAAACCCAGCCTCACTTTTAATCATTGTTCTATCACCGTAATGTGTGATTATGTGCTAGTCACCTACCCATTCTGCATCTCCATGTTCTATCTATACAGGAGGGATAATCCTATGCATTTGTCAGGGGTAGGCTGAGGACCCAGTGACTAAAATGTGTAAAACTGCCTAATACAACTCTGGAGGCTATTGGATACTCACTTTGTTCCCCTTCTTTTTGACCAGTAGTTCCCGATAAGAAAGCTGTCTTCTGAAGCAATACCTACCTTTGCCCCTATGGTAATGTCCCTGCTAACTAATGCCAGCATAAGGACTAATTCTAGTTGTTGGTATCTCAGCCCTCGGAAGGGGTGAGAGGTTGGAAGAAGTAGTTAGTCTTTCCTCCAAGTTAGCTTTGGACCAGAGATAACATGGAGCTTGGAGCAGAGAGAGAACACATTGGCCCATGTGCTCTGCAGTGGGCTGAAGCCAGGCCATGCTGTCTGAAGGGAATCCCAGATTGTAAAGCCCAACCCTATTCATTTTTCCCACAAATATGCTGGTGGCTGTGAGGTTCAAGGCAACCAGCATCAGAGAATCCATCCATTTCTGCCCCCAGAACTCACAAGGACAATGGAAACCAAGCTCCCTGGCAACGTTCCAATGAAAGGACATTAAGTTCAGGCCCCCAGTGAAAATGTGAGGCTTGGTAAAGACCCAAAAAGGGAAAAAGGAGGAGCCTCTCTCATTGGATGCTCTTTCCACTGAAGAAAAATCTTCATTATGTTAGTTTTGGGGAGCAACCTAATAAAGCTTTTGTGAAGGAATTGGTCTCCACACATCAGATGCCTATTGATTTCATCAGTAATTCCTTAAGGTTCAATGAAAGGTGAGATGGAAAGCAAAGCTAAATTGTGTCTAAACAGTGGGAAAACTCAGATCTGAAAAATGTGAAGCTGGAACGTCCAGCCTTCCAAGTGTGGTAGCATCAGAATGTAAGAAAGCCAGTCATTGTGTCATTAAGACATCTCACTAAGAGGGACAGAGAAGAAGAGAAACAGGAAATTATTGAGAAATGCAAAAAGAGAGTACATAACAAAAATGGTGTTTCCTCAGTCCTTCAGGAAAATATCCTGTGCCTTTCTACCCCAAGGTCCATTTTTACCTCATTTTTTAAAAATTAGAGATATTTAATTCCATACACTGGCTTTCACTATTCTTTTATTTATTCAAAATGTGTGCTTATATATTTTGTTTTAGATCCTGTGCTACAGCTGTGGAAAAAAAAATTGTGAACAAAAATAGACAGTCTTCCTCTCAGAAAGTCCAAATTCTAATCGGAAAGCTAGACATTAATCAAATAATCACTTCCATGAATGTTTGATGACAGATATCTAAGTTTTCTGAATGAAGAGCTCTGGTGATAGGAAGGGAAATTGACCGATGCTGGGGAGGGTACCATTAAAGGCTTCCCTAAGGAAGTGACTCATAAGCTGATTAAAAATATGAGTAATGAAGCAAAAGTATATCAAAAGAGGAATGTATGAGAAGTATGTTGGATAATTCACCAAACTGACAGAAGACTTAAGGAATGAGCTCAGAAACCATCAGGGAAATCAAGGGAAACTGGTGGCAGAAATACTTTTGGACCTGTAGTCACTCCTGCTCAGTGATGTTGCCACTAAGGCCAGCAACTGAATCTTATCATCCCTTTGTCTTTTTGTCACTCTCTCCAGATTCAAACTGTGGAGTGGGAACATCCACTTGTACAAGGTTAGGTAGAGTGTCTAAGACAAAGAGGCCCTTCTTCTATTGATACCTCAGATGGTAGTTCCCAAAATTAGGAAGGGAGATAAATTCTGGACAGTGAAAAGGAAAAACAGTCTACCACTGAGGCAGAAAGGAGCAGTACAACACCGAAAATAAAAACAAGATGTACAACACCCTCTACCTGAAGCATAGAGACTGAGAAATAGAAAAGGCTGGAAATCTAGGGAAAGTGGCACAGATTCAGGTCTTTGAAGACCTTATAAGGATTTGGGCCTCTACCTCTATGCAATAAGCCATTGATGAATTTATGATGAAGGTATAGGCATATCCAATTTCATTTGAGAAATATAATTTGGAGTATAGAGAACAGAGGATAAAGGAAGGAACAGGAGTGTGAGATCAGTGTAATGGATGCTGTTGCATGCATCCCAGGTACCCTCTTTGGGACTGAGATTCATTCTCCCAGCTACAGGAGTGTTAGCTATTGACAACTGGTAGTTAAAACCCTTTCTGGAAGTGGCCCTTGACTGAAGGATGCTGCCATAGGGAAGTTATATTCCTCTCTGGGAACAGCTGGCATCGGATGAGTGAACAGTGCTGCCACAAAGGCCTCCATTTGGAATGGCTCGGAAGGGCTATCTAGGCTCTCACGCTCCCTATAGTAGTCACTGAGGCCTAATTACAACTACATCACAGCTGAACTCTCCTTCTGCTGAGTTTTGCTACTCCTCACAAGCAGAGAACCCAGAACACACCTCAATAATCCCCTTGTATGAAAATCTGCTTCTCAAAGTTTGCTTTCTAGGGAACCTAACCCAAGTCAGCAAGGCAATCAGAAGACTTTAGGAAACTGGCAATGAAAATCAGTAGCCTCAACCATTGTGGTGGTGGTTATTAGGGAGTGAAGTACACTGACTGAACTTTTTTGGCCTAAGGGACCTAGAATAATAATAAGAGAACAGACCATATGCAGAATCAATGAAAGAAGTTCACTAATCTCTTTCTGGATTAGATGTTTCCAATTTCCCTAGTGCTTGAATAGGAGAGAGGAACAGTCATTCCTGAGCACACTGGCCCCCAATACAATTTCAAGCTTTGTCCCCATTCTACTAACCACTAATGCTCCTGCTGCCATCAGCATCTGTCACAGTGTATGATGTGTTGGGAGCCCTGCCTCCAGAGCTCAGACTCTTAAGTCCGGAGCAGCTGTTCCAGCTCAGCCTCTCCTGTCTGATGCTTTGTAGCCATGGCACTAAATTTCCAAAATTAGTTCAATTTATGTTTTTTTTTTCCCCTTTCTCTCACTCTTTTTAGAGCTGCTGCTGCTGCCCAATACAGAGGCTGCCAAGAGGTTCGATTCCAAACATGGGGCTTTTAAAAGGTGACAGATGAGATGATGTCATGGCATCTAAGGTAAAAAGCTCTTTCTTCCTCCAGAGTGGTTTAACTAATAAAATTAATTTGCCTGTTTAAAATTTAAAATAAAGACAAGATGTTTCGATTTTTCAATGAAGAACTTTGGCAGGAACAAAAGGAGTTATTTGCATGCTGATGGGGCTGGTGGGGAGCCAAAGTGCAGACAGATCTTCCTAATTCCAAGCAGAAGAGCTTTGCCTCTTCCCTCCCTCTGTTGGATGCAGAGGGATCTGCAGAGATGCAGCATTCTTCAAGGGAGAAATGGGCAGGGTAGGGTGGCAGCTTATGGAAGTGCCAGCCATTCGGCCCTTGGCCCTCTGGAGCCATTTAGAAAAGTAATCAACTCAGAACCATTCTCAAGGGGTATCACATGGGCCTGGCAGTGAGAGTCCCCGCAGTGACCTTCCTCTCCATAGCTGAGGCCTAGCTCTCTTTGCCATTTGTGGCAACCATCAAACAGATGAACTTTGCAAAGTCTCATGAATTCCTGGCAGCTTCTCTGTATTGCTCTCATTTCTTGTTTTCTCTCCACAACTGACTATCAATGAACTCAGCATTTCCTCCGCAGCCAGGATGGCAGATCTCAGTCTCAAAGGGGCAATTCTATTTTCCACTCTCTGATTCTACTTTTCAGCCTCCCTACAAGCCATGGTTCAAAGAGATGACTATTGCTCCTCACTACAGCATGATGCTGACATTGTAATATTGAATATGGATTCAAAGTCTTGAATCTTGAAAAAGTCCAGAGATTTGTAGGGATTTTCCAAAGGACCTGCTCCCCTTTAATAGCCCATATTTCACCAGTATATAATCAATGCATGTGAGTTTATAACACATTCTGCCTTACAAAGTGCTCTCACATACATTGCATTTGATGTACATATTACTGTCATATTTTATAGGTAAGAAAACTGATGCTCATAGGGAAGATGAGAAGGATAAAAATTTTTTTTGCATTGTATGCATTAGAAACTGTGTGGAAACTTCATTACATTTCCCAATAACCTTCACAACAGCCCTGAGAACTAGGGAATTGCATACCATTTACACATAAGGAAAGGAATACTTGGCATTTATGTGACTAGCCAGTACATTGGTCTATGAGTAGACCGATGTATACTCATACAATTGACCTCAGATTTGTACTTAGGCCATGTTGGCTTCAAATTCTACCCCCACACTGGTTGAGTGTTTATTTCATTTTCTTGGTAGACAGATAAATCTATTTGGTCCATTCACTCCTTAGCTGAAACTCTAACAGACTCTCCTGTGTGAGTATCTTCTTTGGTGTCCCTGTTAAACACAAAATATCTATAAAACATGTGGAAATAAAAGTTACACCACAGTTCTCATCTTCATTGACATCAAAAAAGGGAATAGATCCAATATTGTCATCACAATCATCATTTCCATGTCATTATCTTCATCATCATCATCATTATCTTCATCAAATCCTGTCTTTGGAGCTCCCTCAAGCACTTCTCCTTCCTTAGTGGGCATTTTTTAGGACACAAAAACAGATATGGTCTTTGCTTTTCAGTTGCATTTTATGGTAATGTTCAGTAAGAATTCAGTCTCTAGAGCTGGTTGAAATTAATGAACATTTAGGATAAGTGACTTAGGGAAATTCAGTGGTTGAACCAAAGTAATAGGAATCTGTTTACAAGACGATCCTCATAAATAGTATAAAATGAATATGCTGCTCAAAAAAAGGAATTAATTAACATTTAACTACCGTGCATTTTTCTATCCATTAATTAAACATCTCTACAAATGGTTTGTGGAATGGACAATTTATTCCCACCCATTTGGTTTTCATCACTAATGGTGGAAGTTAGAGGAGCAACATGCTTGATGTATCAGCAAAATAACCATTCAGCCATGGTTCAGAAGAGTCCTGTTAAGAGTGTGAACAATGTAGAATTGGATATAACCCTTTCTTCACAGCTTCCTTTCACCTCATGTTCACTTTGCAGGACAGGAGCACTTCCAGGAAATATTGATAATTACCTGGCATACCCAACAAGGCCAGCTGTCTCCCCAGCACCTAGCAGAGTTCTTCCATATTGTGTGCATGTAATAAATACATGTTGAATTAATTAACTAATGATCAAACCCCACTCTTCTAATTGCTTTGATAAATGCTCTCTTTGCCAACATTGTCATTCCATATTCCAATTTCCATTGTTTTTCACCCAAAAGAAGCAACCCTGAAATATGCCATAGACCGAGTACATTACTTCTCTATTCTCAATCTTTTCATCTCATTAGCATTCTGAAAATAGACACAGTTGCCTTGCATTTGTTCCACCTCCTCAAACCCCCAAAGCACTTTTTTCTTTCTCTCCAATGCAGGATGTTATTGGTTTTCTTTCCCAGTACTGACTGTGAGTTGGAAGACAGGGACACTACATGGCGGCATCCTCAGCTACTTGATCAGGAATGTGTCCATAGAGGGTATTTAATGCAGGTTGTTCTTTTTTTCAATGGAAACATATATTCTCTGGAAACCTAAAGATTTCCTTTATTGGGACATTTCAGATGCAGTCCTTCCCAGGAGCAGAGAGACAGACTCAATGACTATGAGCCGACCCTTCCCATAAGATGTGCCCAAAATTCTGCCCACCACACTGTTAGTGAGGCCAGGGTGAGGGAGAGCCAACTCTGCAATCCAGTCTTTCAGACTAAAAATGTAAATGATAACCCTGCAAGCGGAGTTAATGGAGCTCACATCTCAGTATGACTTATATGAGTTGTCTGAGTAAAATATGAAAACAAACCCATACAAGAGGCACTATGGTTTGGTAGAGATCAGGAGGGTCTGGAAAGTGGGGCAGAGGAACTGATTAGCACCATTTCCATTAACTTACAGAGAACCGTTAGTGTTCCACTTAAGGACAAACAATTCTCTTTGGCCAAATTAATTCATTTCTCAGGTTAGGCTTTGTGGTATGTGTCTGTGTGCATGTGCTAGTGTATGTGGAAGTCTTTCTCTTTTCTGCTGTACAGTTGATTGTGCATGTGTCTGGAACTCATTACATGATTCAAAATAAAAAGCAGCTGGAAATTCATGGGGCAAAAAGACAGATCTCATTACCAGAAACATTGGAGACATGACCCTTTGGGAGGCAAATTGTACAACGATAAATTCATAAAGTATTTGGTCTTTGCCCCTATTGACACCCTGTCTGACTTATAATTCTCTCTAATTTTGGCTTCTATCATCCAAATATCTTGTGATTCTCTTCTTGTCATTCAGATCCCTCCTTACTCAAATCATAATTTTCAACCCACCTGAAGAATACAAATGTATTACAAGTTTCTATAGTGTTCTTCTTTTCCAGCCTTCTGATTTCATTGGGTGAATTCATCCAGTCCTGTTATTTTCCAGAATGCACTTCCCCAATCACATCTTCATCCCAGACCCGTCATGACACAAACCTATTCCTCCTCTTATGTTCCTATGTCGGTTGATGGCACTAGCATGCACTCAGTTTCCTGAGATGGAGCCTCAGATCCATCTTCCATTCCTCCTGCATCTGTACCATTTCCTCCTGAATTTCCAGTCTCTGGTCAAGTGAAACTGACTTTCTATTATGAACAATGTTTTTGTCTAAAAAATGCTTATTGTGTACCAGGAACTGCTTTAAGCTTCACCATCCCATGAGGAAGACATTATAACTATCTCCATTTTAGAGATAAGGAAACTGAGATGTTGAGAGGTAAAGAAACTTTCCCAAAGCCATTCACCATGCAATTCATAAGTGGCAGAGCCAGGTTAAATCCTGGCTAAAGCTTCTTGGTTCCAACATCTCAGTTCTTGAATTATATACTCTGTTGCTTCTACATACCCAATTCTACTGCGTGGTCAGGTCAGTGTCTCTCAATTAATAGTATCTCTATCTCTATCCTATACTTGCATAGCAGCTTTTTCTTTCAAAATTACAAACCTCTTTTCTAATATCTGATCTAATTTGAGATCTAATATCCACTAACTAAAATCCAAACTTTCAAGAATATCCAACATCTTTGAAAATCTCTCCCCAGTCTACCTCCAAGACTCATATCTGGCTACTCATCCCAACCAATCACCCTGCTTCTGCTGCCACACACTTCTTGCCTTTCCTGGACCAAACAATAATTTTTCTAGCAAGCATGTACTGAGCATCTATCAGTCTTTGGAATAAGCACTTTAAACTTTTTTTTTCCTCATTAATTATCATAGCAATCTTACAGTGTAAGTATTATTCTTATCTCTTTGCCAATGAGAAAATTGGGCTCTGGAAAATTCAAATTTGCCTAAGGTCCCTTTGGAAGTGGTGAGTCAGGATTTAAACACAGCGATCAAAATTCACATCCTTTTTCCTACCAGTAAATAAGTGTATGAAGAAATGTTCTAATAATTCCTGAAGGTGTCCTTTTGGTTGCAAACTTGCACTTTTACAATATTGCTATGAGTACACTTGAAAAGTGTTCTTCAGCATTCTTTAGGGCACCCTCATCCAGTGGTGAGGGCTGGAATTGCTAAGCCCCAAAATGGAACTATTGAGTAAAGACTAACCTAAGCAGTGATGGCCAGTGTTCCTGACAGCCGGGCTGCATGATCAGGAACTCTACTCCCAAAGAAGCATTAGTTAATCATGATCCAAAACCAACCAACCAACCAACCAACCAACCAACCAACCAACCAGTAAGTAGCCAATCTTATAGCCTGAGCTTTGTAGCTTAAATCAGGATTGGAAATGCTCATTGCACTATGAACTCAACAGCCAGAATGTAAGTAAAAATGCACTGTTGGAAGTTCTCCTAAAGTTTTCTTTGTCTCCTGCTGTGCAAAGGAGGAAACACACCTGACTCCCATCAACTGTGCAGAATATCCCCACATCGTAAAGGGAAGTAAGAGGGAACCTCACAAATTTTATCTACCAAAGGCCCCTGAGCCTCCTGCTTCCCTGCTCCTCACTCAGCCCTGCTTTCCACTTCACCAATACTAGATGGTGCTCTACCTTCTAGTGGCCAAATGTATGTAGTTGCCTTCCCGTAATGGGAGTTATGGGGCCCACACATGATGAGATCTTCTCCTGAGGGTGTCTGTCCTGACAAAGACCACCCTGATCGTTATTTTTCTGTTGACAACCTCTAAGATTAGGTACAGGATGTTATAGAGGAAGGGGACTTTGGAGACCTTCTTCTTGCCATGAATAACAAATAAATATGTCATCCTTCTTTGACTACCATGCCTTCTTTTTACCTAAATCCCAACTTCCCACAAAGGGATCAACAGAAACAACTGCATGTGGTGGAAGTTCACTTCAGCTCCAGAGATTGATCCTGAAACTCCATTCCTTGCTTCCCACTTCCAACATCTACACTTGGATAAAATCTGCCAACCTCCTCATTGTCTTAGCTATAATCCTCTCATCAGGTCTAGTCTTAGGAAAAAAAAATGAGAAGAAGTAAAGGAAGAGAATGAATGAACTTTTATAGAATGCTAAATATCTATGTGCAAGGTAAGTTTTTGTGGTGTGTATGTGTTGCACATATATCCTCTCAATTTTCACAGTAGTTTAAATGAGGTCAATGGTATGATTCCATTTTAGAATAAAACTGAGGCTCCAGGAAATTAAGAAATGTGCTTAAGGCCAGCATAGATATGAATAACAGAAAAGAAATTCAAGTGGAGAAATGTTTCCAAAGACCATTCTTTAAGCCAGGAGCTGGCAAACTTTAAGATTTGGAAACTGAGGTTCTGTGTCATTGAAACTAAGTTTTTAATGTTAGTGTAACCATATGCACACTTATAAGCTGAAGAAACCAGCAGATTTGACTTACATGTCATTCAGCTGAATCAATAAATAACCATAACTCCCTACCCTCAGGAATTAGAAAATAAATTATTTTAAGTGTTTATTTTTTTCTCTATAAGGTGGCTCTGGCAGCTAAGTTAAGCATCTTTCTACTCAACCTGTATCAATAATAATAGGACCATAATTCTCTATTACCCTATCATCAAAGAGAAATAACTCCATGTGTAAGCCAACCTAGCCTCTTTCCTGCATCCCATGCTTTCTTGTAGTACAATATCTGTAGCTTTTGTAGCTAAATAAACCTCAATTTAGATCCCAGTTGTTATCTTTATGTTAGGTTTTTTTAGTAACTAAATGGAAATGAGACCGCCAAGGCAAGCGAGGGTCCAAGAACAGATTTTATTGCAGGCACCCTCGGGGGAGGTTCCACGACTCACGGGGGGAAAGAGAGTGAGTCGGGGAAGTCGCGCCAAGACAAGGTGGTAGGGGGTTTACATAACGTTGTAAGGCAGAACAGTTTCCTATTGGTTGGCTCATATGCAAAGGAAGGATTGCAATCCAACCAGTCAGAGTGACCCTCACTATGCAAAGGAAGGATTGCAATTCGACCAGTCAAAGGTGACTTCCTCCCCTGGGGTTTGAAGGGCATTGGGTTCGGTTGGGGAAGTCCAAAGGAGAGGTGTAAGGGTCTGCGTCAAGCTGTCAGCAGGTCATTGGTCCATTGGCGGCCCAAGTGGAGGTGGTGACAGGAACCTCAGCCATTTTGGCGTATCCGCCATCTTGAGGAGTTTCCTTTCCCGCCTGGCCCCAACACTTTACAAGTTATATTGTGTGGGCTTGAACAATTCATTTAGTTTCTCCAAGTCTCTATTTCTCAATCTGCAAAATGAGTGGTAAAATATTTGTGTCAGAGTGAGATAGGGTACATAAACTGTGTTGTATGGTGTCTTCTGGTTACTCAATAATATGCTTTCTGCTTAAAACGCCCAATGAATCATTGGCCTTATGGTGAAGAAACCATGAGTCATCTCACTCTTCAGGTTTATCCGCCATCTGACTACCTCTAACCCATGACCTCAGGGCCAGATCAATGACCGAGGGGGCTCAATCTCATCATGCCTACTGTTTCTACCTTCTCAAGAACCTATCTCTCTCACTTCCTGGGGTCCTAGTATCTTTTTTCTTTGTTTTAGAATTATAAGAAGGAGAATCTACTCATAAATTACCAAGTTTAGTAGCTATAAAATGATACCATGATGGAGTTCAGCTATTTACACCTGAAGAAAAAAAAATGAAAGAAAAAAAAAAACCCTCCTTAAATATTAGGTATCAGCAGTAGCCTAATATCTCACCCACTGAGTGAGAGCTAGACAGGTTGTCAGAAGATACTCACCAGCCCTGTCTCTTCTTCTTCAATTAGTTAGTTCCTTAATCATGGTAATGGTGGTTGTGGTAATAGTATATAGCAGCCATTTGTTAATCATCTGCCATATACCATGTGTTGTATTAGCCCTTAGTATAGGGTATCTTAATCCATACAACTCTATATAAGTTGGCTGTTATTATATTTATTTGGAAGGAGGACACTAAGGTTGACTTGCCCAGTAGCTCATACTTTCTCAGTAGCTGGGAAAGGCTTTAAATTCAGTTCTGGGGCAGCCCAGGTGGCTCAGCAGTTTAGCGCAGCCTTCAGCCCAGGGCCTGATCCTGGAGTCCCAGGATCCAGTCCCACGTCAGGCTCCCTGCTTGGAGCCTTCTTCTCCTTCTGTCTCTCTCTCTCTCTCTCTCTGTGTGTGTGTCTTATGAATAAATAAATAAAATCTTAAAAAAAAAAAAAGAATTCAGTTCTGACTCTAAAACCCATGATCTTCTCTTTGCAACACTGCCTATCTTAGATGTAGGGCTACCACATTTTCCTTCCCCTTTATTTGTGTTCCCTTTTTTCCTTATTTCTCCATACTCATTTCTTTTCTCAAAAAGAATAATAGTCATTTCTTTAAAATCTCCTTGTTCCATTTCCCCATTTCCCTTTCCTCCTAAGGACACATTTGAGAAATCATTTTTAACGATATCAAATCATTTTTTATTGGTGCTCTGCAAAAATGATAGTGGTGTCATGCCAGGCACTCTGAAAAGCTGGTATATTATAGAGGAAAACTGCTCAAACTGCAGCCTCATGCTGGGTTGCTGCTTCACAAATGTTTCTAAATCTGCAACCCTGGGGTTATGAATGGCAGCCCATAAAAGTTCTTAGAAAGGTAAAGCTAGACAAAAAAGGTTGAAATCCACATTCATTTATTTAACCAATATACATTAAATCTATACTGTATTTCAGACTCTACTAGGCACTGGGGGTAAAATAATCAAGCCACAATATCTGTCCTCATGGAACATTTAATCTAGTGCAGAGAGGAAAATGTAAATTAGTAATTAAAATACAACAGCTTAGATGTCATGATAGATTAGGGCAGGGTGCTATGGGAGAAGAAAGGAAACATCTCAGACACAAGGAAGATATTTATTATGATTGCAAATCTGCAGTTTTTCCAGAGTTTAATGAGAAACACTTGTCTCTACTCCACGTGGTATAAACTGGATGTTCCACCCAAGGGCTGATGAGTTCTCCACCACAATGGCCTGCTCACAAAGGCTAACAAGTCAGTGCCAACAGTCAAGTGGGAGCTCAACCAGGATGGGTACCAGAGGTCTCAATTCCCCTTACTTGGGTTTTTCCATGTGCCCTGGGTTTCTTCAAAGTATGGAGACCAGGGTAAGTGTCCAAGGAGAGAAAGCCAGACACAAGTTGTATTGTCTCTAATGACTCAATCTCAAAAGTCACATATCCTTATTTCCACTTTATCCTATGAGTCCGGATAGTCATAAAGGCCCACCTAAGAGATGTGACCAGACTCCAGCTCTTAATAGAAGCACGACAATGATCAAAAAGAACATGTGACATAGGAAATACTATTGTAGTTACATCTGGAAAACTTTACCAACCATGCTCTTCTAAACCCACTGTCTATACTCCTCTTGCTTAGAGAAGCTGAAAACATGGACTGCATCAACAGTCTCCTTTGTTCTCTGGCTTCTATTGGGTTTAGGTAAAGGGAACCTTAGCATGAGACTGAAGGGAGAGAGTGAATTCAGTATATTAATTCCTCCAGCCTTTTGTGAACAGGTGCACCTTGGCTGGCTATGCCCTTCAACTGAAGGCTCCAGATCCTATCAGGCAGCCCATTCTACTAGCTATTTCTCTGTTTGTTCTAATACTTTCTCTTTCCCCTTTCCCTTTCAGACTTAGAGGTTAAGACTGCTCCTCTCTGTTACTAGTCCCTGGATACTACACTAGCCCTTCGGTTTCCTGGACTCTCTACTATTACTTGATGTATACTACAATTATACTCTAATTGTACTCGTGTAAGTAATTCTTTTATTTAAATATTCTAAAATTATCTAATGTGAATATATCATGTTTTTGTCTTTTGTTTTTCCCTGAATCTAACTAATATACCAAGTAAAGAGCTATCTGGTAAAAATGATAAAGTAAATTCATGATTTGATACACAACTTCTGCTCTAAACATTTAGCAATATTAGATAAATTCAAAATCAGTCAGAAGAAACAAGAAATTTGTTTCCATGAACCAAAAATAGGAGGAAAATTCAAAGTACTGAACAGAATCCATGGGACTGCTAAGGCTTGAAATGCAGAAACAGATGCTGGGGAACTGGGGGCAAAAAGTGCCCAACACACAGTATGGGACTGGAGCCAGACTTCACAAAATTAGGAGATAAAATAAGGCTCCCCTTTCATGTAAGGGGCTAATAAAATATCACAGTTTACTACTACCTTGTGCTAGGGATTATAGAAACCTATGGGTTCAAGAAGGCTAGAGGACACAGACACTGCCTCCATAACAGGAACTAAACCAAGCCACCAGCTAGCTCAGTGCCAGGGCCTGAAGTATCTCTAACATCATCATGGGTGGGACTTCAGGGCACTATTATCAATACTAGTACTTGGCATAAGAGGTCAACACAAAAATACTACATACAGAAGAGTAATAACATAAGCATATAGACAACATAACCAAACCAAATTAATGTCCAACCAAAATGAAACTGCAAAAACAGAATTCAAAAAGATATGAAGTCATACAATGCTAAAAATGGGAGTTCCTTCTACCCACCCCCCAAAAAATCAATCACACAAACATGAATCACTTCCAGAAAAAAATTATTTTAAAGGACATTGACAAAAAATAATGAATATGCTTAAGATGCTCAAAAAATTAAATGAAAGAATGAAAATTATTAAAAATTTATAAATTTAAAAGGTATGAGTAGATTCAAAAGAAAAACAATTAGAAATCTTAGAAATAAAAAATGTAGTCAAGGATATCAAAAATTCAACAAATGGAATAAATTCCAGATTGACACAAAGAATTAGTGAGATAGAAAATAGTACTGAGGAATTCACTCAGAGTTCAAAAACATAAGGAAATAAAATATTAAAGAGTAGTTAATGCATTAAAAGATATGGGGGAATCCCTGGGTGGCGCAGCAGTTTGGCGCCTGCCTTTGGCCCAGGGCGTGATCCTGGAGACCCGGGATCGAGTCCCGTGTCAGGCTCCCGGTGCATGGAGCCTGCTTCTCCCTCTGCCTGTGTCTCTGCTTCTCTCTCTCTCTCTCTGTGACTATCATAAATAAATTTTAAAAATTTAAAAAAAAAATAAAAAAATAAAAAAAAATAAAAGATATGGAGAAGAGTTTGGGAGGCTCTAACATATATCTACCAGAATTCCAGGAAGAACAAAAGAATTGGTAAATGTGTGTGTATGTGTATGTGTGTGTGAAGAGATAATAGCTAAGACTTTTCAAAATTAAAGAATATCTAAGTTCTGAGATATGAAGTGTACTTCAAGTGCTCAGAGATATAAATAAAATAAATCCACATCTTAACTCATTATATTAAACTACAGATTATCAAGGATAAAGAGAGAAACTTAAAAGTTATTGGAGAAGTCTGTTCAGCCCTAGCAAAGGGCAGCTTCCTAAACCCTAAGTTTCTACACATCCTTCCAAAGAAGTTAAGTTCAACAAGGAGCTCAAATACAAATACAAGGACCTTGAAACCACATCTTCAGAATTACTAGGAGACATTTAATATCACACATTTCAAGTTACCTCTAAGTAGAAAAACTAACACCAAATTCCAATAGAGTTTCCACAGCCATAGTATGCTTGTGAATTTGGAGAGTGGAGAGTTGCCTTAGGAGACTACAGAGAAAAGAATATATAAGATTTACATAAACCCCAGGTAGGAATAACTCCCAGGAAGAAAAAATGAATACTAACTGCTCAATACTGAATACAGGTCTGGGACTTAACTATTTTATAGTACTGCCAACAAAAAAAGTATCCCAAGAGTAATTGAAACCAGAGGTTCTACTGATGCTTCTGCAAAGACTTTGGGAGAAGATGGTAACTAAAGAGGGAGGAGTGACCCCTTGACAATGTGTCATTAAAGCAATGGGGACAAATAAGAAGGACAAATTAAATATCCTGAAGAAAAAGAGAGAGAGAGAGCGAGAGAGAAATGCACATTGCACCAATCCCTTCCCCAACACCTTCGTCAACAACAACAACAACAAAAAACTATCCATTAAGGCAACTGCACTTCACTATTCTGGCACAAGAGAGTACTATTCAGTGATGAACTCTATCTCTGAGATATCTTGGAAAAGGAAACAAAACAAAACAAAACAAAAATCTCAGGCTAACTCTGAGTAAAGCCAAAATAAAAGGAAAACAAAAAAAGAAACTTAGAACTTTTCAGCTGATTATAAGCTCCTGAAAGAAAAATGACCATGAGCTAAAAACTATAAACAAATGCCCCAAACTTAATTAAATTTCTTCAATATTTGGAGATATAAAAATATCCAAAATCAAAAATTCAAAAGTTAATAATAAAAGTGAAAAATAACAGGAAGAAATGCAATGAAATTCTGGAAAAAATTAAAGAAAAGGTGAATTTTATTTATTTCTTTGAAATAAAGAAAAAAAAAGACAAGGTATCAAATAAAATAAAATAGTTATAAGAGCCAATGAATAAAAGACAAGAAAACAACTAAAAATGCAAAAGAGGAAAAGGAATAAAAAAAGATCAGAGAGAAAATGGCTAAAAAGCAAAGAAAATTCAATGTATGTATAATTGGAGTCATTGAAAGGAAAAACATATAGATAATCTGGGAACATTTTTCAGAAATGAAAGAAAAAGAAAAGCGATATGTTGAAAGGGTCCACCATCTACCTTGAAAAGTTGGTCTGGAATGATCAACTTTGAGGTGGAGTTTTAAAAAAAAAAAAAAAAGTAGATTTTAAAGACAAAGAAAGCAAAAGGAATTAAGTATTACAAAGGTAACAAAATTACACATTCATCAAATTTCTTAAAAGAAACATACAAAGACCAAAACTAATAGCACAATTAATCTCCCCACAATTAGTTATTAACTACAAAAGAAAAATAGTAACTATACAGTGGAGAATTTGTACAATATCTTAACCAAATCATCAAAATTAATATCACCTATCAGGGGCAAATAGACATGATGTCATTTCAGATGTAATACCCTGAGAATAACATAATTTATTATTTATATAGTAGCTCCTTCCAAAGATGCAACACATGATTTTAATCATGAGGACAAATGCCAATGGTATGAAAAACAAAGAGAGGCTGAGGAACTGTCCCAGAGTAAAAAAGCCATGATAACTAAATGCAATACCTGATCTTGACCTGGATCTCAGAAGAGCAAAACAAAATCACTATAAAAAATAAAAACAAAACAACAACAACAAAAAGCATTACTGGGACAATTGGCAGAATTGGAGAATGAACTACAGATTAAAGGCATCAGTGTTAAGTTTCTTGAATCTGTTGGAGTTCAGAATGATGGCAAAGGTCATTTCTGATGAGACTATGAGACAGGGTCCCAGCTCTCAAAGATAAGACATTCATTATATTCTAAGTAAAGAAATAAAACCAGCACAGGAGACGATCAAAAATGTAATACAGGGAAAAAATAGCAAATTATCGGAGTAGAAAGTGATTAAGTGACCGGTAGTGGTCTGAGAAATCCTCACAGAGGAGACAGAATATAAAGGAAGCCCTTGAGGGAGGATGGATTTGAGGTAAGCAGCCAGGAGAAAGAAAGGCTTTTCCATGTAGAGGCATCACTGTGAGCAAGGAGATGGAAATAAACACGGCTCACAGGGTCAACTTAGGAGCCCAAAACTCAAGTGAAAGTCAGTGATGAAGAACAACAAGGAAATCATTTGATATGTAGGTGGGATGAAGCAAAAACTTCAAAGCTTCAATCATACAAACATATGGGGTTTTAAATAATTTCTTTTTTAATCGGAGAATCTCTAAACACTTTACCCAAATCCTTTTCTTCTTAAGACTATGTCCATCTCTCCACTGATGTCCAAAATCTTTCTGTGATAATGAAAACATTCTATATCTCCAATGTCTAATACACCAGCCACATGTGTTTAGTGAAACATGGCTAGTATGACTGAGGAATTGAATATTTCATTAAATTTCATCTTAACTACCTTAAATTTAAATGTCACATGTAGCCACTAGCAACCTCACTAGACCTCACAGGCATATACCAAAGCTCTCTCACAGTTGGCATGAATGATCTAGATGCCTGCCATAAGTCCCCTTTTAGCCTCTCAACATGTAGACACAGCTTTACCACTGTCCTCCAACTCTTATTTTTGTAAAGGAAGTACTGTATTACATAAGGTATGAGAGTTCCAGTGAATTTAGAAAGTAATTAGGTCAGGGTTTCTCATTTCTGAAATGTATAGATCACCCTGAAAGAACATGAGGATTGAAACTCTTGAAAACTAAGCAAATATTTGGAATTCCAGTTTTTTTTTTTCCTTCTTTCCTTAAGCTTATCCTTCTGCCTGCTATAATGAAGTCTGCAGCTCAAGTGATCAAAAGCTTGAAGCAGCCTTCACAATGGCCTCCTACTAAGATTCCTGCAGGAAGGACAAGGAGGGTCATAGTGCTGGCAGTTCTTTTACTGTGATCTCAGCCCCTTAAGTCCCATGGAAGAGTAGCAAATTATACTGCCCTTCTAAAAATTCAGCTCCCAAAATTTTGGCACATTTCGGTTTTTTCTTGGGTATAAAAATTCTTTAGGCCCTTATGCTCAAGAAAGTACATTTTCTCTCCTAAAAATAAGTGAGCAGCAGGTGCCATACCAAACAAGTCTTAAATGATTTAAGCTGCAGTTGGGAAGGCTCCATAATGTAATTCATTCCAGTTACTGCTCATTTGGAACTGGGGGAAGCTTTTGATCTAGCTGCATGAATTTCAGATAATTTCTACTGGACAGTCATAATTTTGTTATCAGTCTTTACTTGTTGAACTTATAGTCCATTTGGAGTAATGAGCATGCACAAGCACATACAGATCCCTATCAAAGGTCAACATCACTCAATGCTGCTAAGAATAGGTAATATTCAATATTTAAGGGTTACTTCTAATTCCTTTCCTTGTGACACTTTATGCCCTGGCTCTATTTTATCACTGCTAGAAAAATGCCATAAATAATTGGGTTGGGATGAACAAGGGAATGTGCACAGCCTCTCCTCTGATTTCAAAACAACGCCAAGCATTTTGTACAAGAGGAATAGCAAACTTCTTCCTGGGTTTTTAGATAAAATCCAAATTCCAGATATTCATGTTCCCTATTGTTCCCATCAAAACATGCCAGGAATCCCCATGCTGTTTTGCACATCAGCATTACCACACCTGAAATATACTTAAGTCTCCAAAAGAGGGCGAAATAGAATAGACAATCACAGGTCAAACAAAATTTGTTGTTATTCTTGAAAACATCTCCACATTAGTTCAAATTATACCTGTTTATAACTCTGTATATAAATAAACATGCAAATAATATTTAAGAGAACATTAAGACAGGATACTTCTAGGAAAAAGATGTGAAGTAGGAAAAGTTAGTTGCTGTAGCCTAAGGAAGGCTGAAAATCTAGCCTCACAGGCTTTGATGACACCTACAGTTTTCATGGACAGGGAGCAAATTATCCTGGAAGAAGAGCCCTATGGGGACATTTTGCTAATGAGCACAGCTCCCACTTGAACTTGGAATGAATGGTGAAGGTGGGGGATGGAGACCAGAGACCCCCACCTTTGTGAGGGTAAGGCAACACAGAATGCTTCTGTTTCCTTGTACCACAAATCCTACAGAGGTGATATTATTTAGAGTTTCAAGTTTATTCATATATAGTTTTCTCTCAAAATGCCTTTGTCTGTCCGCACATCTGAAGTGACTAGCTCTCTGAAGAGTTTATGTGAATATTTCAATTCCAAAAGTGATTGAAAACAGTTCCATGATTTGATATAAAGTAAAAAATTTAAATCTCATTAGTTATGTGATATACAAATAAAAAGTATGCAGTTTCATCACTGCCCTCCTCCGAAATGATCACAAGGCCTAATGCTAGCCAGCACAAGATGCTTTTGCTAGTTTGCATAATGCACTGCATAAGCTAGTGATAGCCTAACTGGATTTGCTTGGAGATGCCTCTTCCAGCAGGCCATTCTCCTGTTGCAGAGCTGGCCACACAGAGCCTCCCTGTTGCTCTCAAAGCCATAGAAAATTAACATCATAGAACATTGGACAAAGGATATACAAATAAATCAAAATATACTCAACATCATTTGAAACCAGGGAACTGAAAATCATCATTCAGCTGTAGTGAATCCCATTATTTTCCCGAATTCTTCATTCCTCCCAGGATCCATGCTCTTTGCCACTTAACTTTCTGGTTTCTACCACCAAAAGAGAAGAGTATATTCCCCATCAGGTTGAGACAAGTGAATTGCTTTGGTCAGTAGAATGAGGGGGAAATGACAATGTCCGTTCCAAGCCTGTATACCTTAAGAAGCTTTGTGTATATCCACTTATCCTCTTATGCCTCTGGCATTGCTGTGAGAACATCCTCTATCTTGCACACAGGTCCTAAACATATGATGAGCCATGCGGAACAGAGCTGCGCCAGTAACTGCAGACTGAACCAGAGCCTCCCCAGCCAAGATGGACACCTGCAGTCAGTAGATCCACACTGCTGAGCGCAGAGCAGTAGAACTGCTAATGTGTGAGCAGTTCTAAGTGATTGCTGTTTTAAGTCACTGTTTATTGTTTTACCATTTGTGTGTGTGTGTGGGGGGGGGGGTTGACAACACTTAAGATCAACTCCCTTAGCACATTTCATGTATACAATACAGTATTACTATGTTATGGAGTGAGAAAAATGGGAAAATATTGGTCCAAGGGTGCAAACTTTCAGTTAAACCACTATGTTTTGCAGTGATCTGTAATATACGATTATTGTTGCAGTGGAACCCAATATCAGCCTCCACAGTATTCTCACAGCCATTGCTACTTCAGGCACTGCATGTTAGCATGTGGGAAGTAAGTCACCACCACTCTCTTTTACTCTTCACCATCTCTCTACCCAGATGAGGCCATTCCTCTTCCTCCCAACCAAGCACTACAATCTTGCCTTCTCCTACCCATTCTGCAACTCAAGCTTAATTCCTTGATAGACTAGATCTTTCTCTACAAGTATTTGATACCTTACCTACTTTCTCTAAACCTTAGCTCTTATTTCATAAGTGGGACTAATTATGATTTACTATTATTAAGTCAGATAATGCATGAAAAGTGTTTAGAAAGTAATAGAAACATAGTAGGAACTCAAAAGTCAGTAAACACTATTGTCCTGTCTCTCAAGTCACTCGCATAATGATCCACACTAAGTCCTAGAGATAAGAAATATTTTTGATAATACCATGCACAAGTGGATAAAGATAATTGCTAACTCATCCCAACTTTTAATAAAAAGATTTATTTATTTATTTCAGTGAGTGAGAGAGAGTGCACAGCAGGGAGGGACAGAGGAAAAGGAGAAAGAAATCCAAACAGACTCCCCAAGGAGCTTGGTCTCAAGACCATGAGATCAGACCTGAGCCAAAACCAGGAGTGGGGGGGACACTTAACCAATTGTACGATTCAGGCACCCCCAACTTTTGAATATAACAATATTTAACACATGACTTGAAAAAAAATATTTTCAACATACGTTATTCCTACTGTAATTTTCAAATTTGCAGAATTTTGTCATCTAGAAAGTGTTCTGATAATGAAAAGTGTTCTAATCTCTTTGGAAATATTCCACACCTGATTAGCCTGAAAATTTGAGACTCAAATGGCCAATTAACATTTTAGTTATTCATTGAACCAATATTTAGTGAACATCTACAATACAGTAGGTTCCATGCTAGTTGCTGCATGAGATTAAAGGGACATAAAACATCTTCTTCCTAACCATTTAGAAAATCTTGGGAAGTTGCTGCATTGACACAGTAACAATTACCCAAGCTGACATGTGTTGAGTCAAATGTTACTACATTAACTGGAATAGAAACTAAGATAGAAAGTGGAATACTCAAACTGACATCATTTAAGGAGAGATTAACAAAATGACTATTTATTTGCGGGAGGGCAGGTACATGGAAACCACAAGGGCAGTGCAGCACTGCAGAGCAGAAACAGTGGAGTTTTATTATCATCCCAGACCTGACAGGATGAGGAGAAAGCATTTACCTGGACCAGGTAAAAGAGAACCATATGGAACATGACCATCCAAGAGGAACTGTGGTTTGATTGAAGTCTGTTGATGGTATCTATGCTTGTTAGCCTTTCAAGACAGAGATCAAGGTGGAGAGAGGATCTGAAAGGCCATAGTCCATCCAGCCCAGCAAGCCATAGGAACCAAGTCCCAAAAGAATTAGCCCACTGGTAGAGACATGCTCACACATGTAATGGTAACCCTTAACAAGGAAAATTCACTCCCCTTGGACTCTCCTGGGCATTTGGAATCTGAATCATGTTGGAACACCCCCTGAAAGACTCCCCTACAAATCCAGATGGTTTTAGAGAAGATGAACCTTGGACAGGATTGCAGTAGGCTGGAAAGTGAAATATAAATGAGGAATTCTGGGCTCTCTCTACACCTTTCCTCCAGGGAAAGAACACAGGTAATGGTCCTCAAATTATCTCCCCTCTAGCTCTGCTTGTTTATGGTCAGAAGAAGTTCTGCCAAAACACCCCATAAAGGAAAGAAAACGGACATGATGACAGGTTATTTCTTAGCTAAACTGCTACATAAAGTCTTAAACATCCTCAAATTGGACTATTTTCATGCTAGTTAAAATAGTTGGCACAGGATATTCTTCATGACCCTATTGTACTAAACCTTTACCTCCAGATTTTCCTGGTGGGAGGTGAAGTTCATTGCTTCCAGTGGGACCTTATACTTCCTGCCAACATAATTGTGGGCAGTGGTGCCATTTGGAAATAGCAATCTTCTTCTTTGGGTTCAACATGGCTCTAAAGAGATAGTGATATTTTGGCATTTTTAGGTCCTTGTTTCCAAAATGCATTAGCCAGTGTGCATACACATTTACTTTCCAATTCAAAATGATGCTTTTGTTCTGAATCCAAATAAGTTTTCCATCCTTGCCTGCAACCTCCAAATAATTCCATTGCCATTATTTTCTTAGCATCATCTGTGGATGAGAATACAAACAAAATTTCAGGTCCTCCCTGGCATCTCTGATTCTCTGAAGGTTTTATTTATACTAGCATAATAGGGATTGATTGTACAATAAGATAAACAGCCTTCAGCTTATGTAGGAACGTTTTTACCATCCCATTTCCCATTCGCACATGTTCTCAATAAGTAACTCATCAACCAAGTCTTATTTTCTGTGCTCTTCAATGCTTGCCTTAGGGCCTGTTCTTTTTCCTGATATTGCAAGGTAGTAGCAAATAATGACACAGTTAAGATTTCAAAGGCACAACATTATAACCTCCTCATCTCTATTGCCCATAATGAAAATCTATATTGTAGCTTAGTTTTCCAAGAGAGTCTCATAATTAAATATGTTTTTTTAATACATCTTCTGCTTTTTTCTTTTTATATATGAATCCTCTACTTAAAAATACTTGATAGCATCTAGTCCTGTTTAGTATTAATACCAACCTTCTCTAGATGAGTAATGGGGATTAAGGACGGTACTTGTGATGAGCACTGGGTGTTGTATGTAAGTGATGAATCATTAAATTCTACTCCTGAAACCAACATCATACTATATGTTATCTAACTGGAATTTAAATAAAAACTTGAAATAGGGGCAGCCCAGGTAGCTCAGCAGTTGAGTGCTGCCTTCGGCCCAGGGCATGATCCTCCAGGAGAGGATCAAGTCCCACGTCAGGCTTCCTGCATGGAGCCTGCTTCTCCCTCTGTCTGTGTCTCTGCTTCTCTCTCTGTGTATGTGTCTCTCATGAATAAATAACTAAAATCTTTAACATAAAAACTTGAAACAAACAAAAAAGAAACTAAAACTTAACTTTCTTAGTATGCTATTTATGCATTTTACAAACATTTATTGAGCACCATCTCTATAATAGGCACTATTATAGGTATAGAGGATATTGTAAATACCATTCACACTGAGCTGCTTACCGTTCTCCAACATTCAACCTTTCCTCAACCCCTTGATTTTATTGCTTGTGTTAATTATTGGTGCACATTTCTAATCACTTCCTCTCATTTTCCTTCAAATGCCTACTCTTCCTTCAGAGCTGTCCTAAGTTTACCTTCTGTAAGCATCTTCCCAACCCCCACTGGTAGAGTTTGTCACTGCTTTCTCTGGTCCCACAGAGCAGAGTTCTTCCATCTTTATCATATTCCTTGTCACATTTATTGAAAATATATAAATATGTCTGCCTCTCCCCCAAATCAGGGAGCTCCAGAAGAGAAATTTTGGAATTTTGTTCATTCTACATCCCTAGCACAGTGTATGTGCTCAAAGATTTGCTGAATGAATGACTGAGTGAACCCAAGAGGTAGGAACAAAGCACTAGTTGAAACTCAGAATAAAGTCTCCCACCCACAATTAATTACTCAGCTGAAGAGCCAATGTATAACATGGTAACTGTAGTTGACGTACTACATTATTTTATTGAAATTTGCTAGGACAGTAGAACCTAAATGTTCTCACCAAAAAATAAAATAAAAAGGAAAAACATAGTAAATATGTGAGATGGTAGATGTGTTAACTAACTTGATAAGAATTCTTTCACAATGTGTATATCAAATCATCATGTTGTATGCTTTAAATATTTTATAATTGTATTTACTAATTATACTTCAATAAAGCTGGAAAATTAATTCATTAATCTATTTATTCATTCTTTTTTAGAAAATTATTACTCAGCTGGAACTAAAAGCCATTCATTGAGGCCACCAGTTATTTGGAGACTTTTCAACTCCAGGTGACAGGCTGATAGACTAGATCTGGAGGGAATTACAAATCCTAGCATGCATATTACTTGCTCCACGTCCATCTTGCCCACAGAGGCTAAGTCTCCTAGAAAGCTCTTCAGTGAGAGGACAACCTTAAAAACACAAGGGGAGAAGCCAGCCTCAGGGCGTCAGAACCTCTATGCATATGTGGCCTGAGTTATTGTCTCTCCAATCAGGCTGTAGGATTCTCTAAGAAGAAAGATTACATCTTGAATTTCTGCATTTCCTCTTCCCCTAATCCCTTGTCTCACACAGGATTAAACACAGTGTATGCTTAATAGAATTACTTTAAGGAAGAAAATATTTCTGGATAAGAGAAAAGGAAGATGAGATTGTGTTAGTTAAGGAACACCAACTACTATAACAGATACAACCCCAAACATCAGTGTCTCATCACAGAATCTTATTTCTCACTGTGTAATAATCCAATGCAAATTTACTGCTCAATACACGGCTTTCCTCCAGTTGATGTTCCCGAGACCCTGACTTTTCTTTTGTTGCACCACCACCAGGAGCTATAGTGTCTTCTTCATTCATCCAGTGGAAAAGCAAAAAAAAAAAAAAAAAAAAAAAAAAACCTTGAAGGAACCACACTGCTGCTTAAAAGCCTCAACCCATGGGGATCCCTGTGTGGCTCAGTGGTTTCGCACCGCCTTCAGCCCAGGGCATGATCCTGGAGACCCGGGATCTGTACCATGTGGGATTCGCTGCATGGGGCCTGCTTCTCCTCTGTCTGTGTCTCTCATGAATAAATAAATAAAATCTTTTTAAAAAATAATATAAGAAAATAAAAGCCTCAACCCAGACTAGCACACATCACTTCTGTTTCTGTTCCATTGGTAAAAACTAGTCACATGACTTCTCCCAAAGGTAGGCCGGTGGGAGGCATGGTCCTGGCCAGGCAGCCTCTCTCTGGTAACAGTTTTGCACACTCGAAGGGGGATCCTTATCTGGGTGATCAATTATGCTTTCCTGACACAGGGCTCTTCATCGAGGATTTGGCAATAAAAAAATATACTTCCATGAAATTAATCCCATTTCTCCAAAAATGAAGCTAATTATGACCATAAAATACAACCTCCCACTTCATCTATCATTTCTATATAACTCACTTCTGGTACAGTTGCTGCTTAACTTCTGAAACTCTCCATTAAGAATCAGAGCTTTGATTTGAGAGTACAGAGATCATTTTCTCAAAGATTATTCTGGATAAAGTACAGCATTTTCCAAACTATGTTCTGAAAAACACTGATATATTCATGTGATAATTGAGTTTGGGAAACTCAACATGCTGTACTTCTTTCCTTCTTGAGGTTCATATGCATTTTAACTCAAAGATTTTGAGAAATGTTATAGTAAAGAAATCTGTTTCACTTTGTTCAAATAAGCATTCCTAAAACTTATTTAACCACTAAGTTTATATTTTGAAGAACACCTCTTAACCCCAGAATGCTGTGTAAAAGGACAAAGTAATAAAAATGAGCTAACATTTACTGAAACCTCTCATGTTAGACACCATGTTATCTGGTTAAATGATAACAAACCCCCATGAAATAGGTCTAATTTTTCCATTTAAAGTTGAAGTAAACTAAGCTTAAAATATGAAAACATTCATTAAGTATGGAAATTCCATCATTATAATTTAACCTGTTTGGGTCAAAAATAACCAAGAGATTATGTATGTCTGCCCTGTTAGAGATGCCATCTATGAAAATAACACAAAAGATGTCCAAGTCCCAGCTTAACATCAGATGTACAGTAGGGATTCACCCAGAGATCTCTCTACAAGGCCAGTCCAGTAAAACTCCACAAGAAATTAGCTTGTAACTTTCTAACCAGGCTTTCCTGACATGTGATTCAGTAGTGAGAATGAAAGAAAAACAGAGGGAGGTCCAGGGCCTTCAACACAGAATTTCCCACAGAAAGAAATTTCTCCCTCTGGGACCAATAAGTTCCAGTTCCCCAGAAGTGCTGGGACTATATGGGAACTAAATTTCTCCCAACAGCCTTGCCAGGTAACAGTAACACCTCATTAAGTTGCATAGGCTCACTTTTAAAATGCTTGGCTATTCACTTGGGGAACCCAAAGAGTAGACATTTTCTTCCCATTTACCACCCCTGTCTCCCAGATATGCCTGGATTTCCTGAAATTATGATTGTGTCGTTTCCATCATTGCTTTAACTTTGGGAAATAAACTGTTCAGAGTATTGGAAGGGCCATTTGATTGGAAATCAGGAGTTCTTAACTCTAGCCTCAATGCTGCCAATAACATCTGTGTGACTTTGAACAAGTCCTATATTAACAACAACTACTATTAACTTTTATTATTGCTTCTATTTTCATCTGCTAGATGTTATGGTAAGAAGTCTTTCTTTATTATTTCATTTAATCCTTACTTCCCTTTAAGGTAGGCATTTATCATCATCATTTCACAGATAAGAAAACTGAATGTCGGAGAGGCCACATAACTTGCACAAAGTCACACAGACAGTGGGAGAACTTTGGCTGTATGATTTCATGATCCAGATGGTTGGATTCCAAGACCCACAACTGTAACCAGCTCTCCACAGTGCCTCCTCTTAGGTTTCTCTTTTTATCCCAAAGTTAAGAGGTCTTTACTTTAAGATTAAGTAAGATTTCTAAGATTTCTTCCTACTAAAAATTTATGTGATCTAAAAAACAACTTTAAAAGTTTTTACTGCCTTTTAGGACCAAGCTAACACTTCTGGCAGTTGCCACTAAGTGGGTATTAGTAGCATTCTGAATTATGAAATGAAATTTTAGATAATAACTATTGTTACATGGAACTTCAGTTATTAGTTATTCACATGGGCAAAAGTTTGTATCAGTAAAACAAATGATGTCAATGTTGTTATTTCTCCAAAAATTTTACTAAATCAAAATGGTATACACAATAGAGGCAATGTAGATTTACTGTCAATCTAATAAGGCTAAAAAAAGTTTCCAAGGAATTTTTAACCAATAATTTTTTTATCCTTTTGTTAAAGAGAGTTCTCCAATTGTATAAGCTTCAGGACCCACAAAACCCAGATCTATCACTGGTTAGTGACTTCATACTCAGTCTTCCTTGGATATAAATCCTGGCTTCACCACTTAATAGCTGTGTGACCTTGAATGTATTAGTTAACTTCTCAGTGCTTCCATTTTCTCTTTTGAAACATGGAGGTTATGACAGAGAATGGACCACAGATTACTGTGTGGATTAAATAATTTATTATAGCAAAGCACCTAGCACAGAGCACATGAAGTGATCAATAAATGCAAGCTTGTATGTACTTTTTATTTTGTTAATAACATACATAAATGCTGACAGCATATATACCATTTGAGCAAAACTTGATGATCTGAATACTTATACACAATTGCTCCTTTGCCTAGCTAGAGTGCCCCTGTTAGCAGTCACCTTTAAAGAGCTATTTTCACTCAGACCTAGTAAGGAAGCATACTCTGATTCAAACTTTCTAGAATATATTCACCATTGATAGACTTAGCTGTATTAGATAAGTTGAATCTAGTTGACCTTAGACAAGGGTTACTTTGGAGTTCTTCACTTTCCTAATAAGTCTTTGAATCAGCTCTCCTGAATGCTGAGTTCTTGGTTGTTGAAATTAAAAATCCACTATCTTTTGTCCAAAGGTGCATTTTAAACATATCTTATTTAGGTTTATTTTCCAATTTAATTGGCATCATACTAAGTTACCCATTTGCTCCTAACCTTTCTAAGTGGAAATAATGATGATGATTACCTCATTGGCTTAGCATTTTATAATAATTCCATCTAACTTTCATCACATTATTTATGATGCAGTCCAGGCAAGCATCGCTATTCCGTTTTACACCACAGAACTGAGTTCAGAGTAGTGAAATGGCTTATTCAAAGTAAGAGAGTAAATAAGTAGGGAACAGGAGGAGAAACCAGAATTTCTAACTCCTATTCCAAGATCCAAGTTTTACATTTTTCAAAGCTCTAGTCCCTTAGTAGAATGAGAAAACTTTTTGTTTCCTTTTCAAATCTGGATTCTCACTAGACACTTATATATTCAAGGAGACAAAACTTTTTTTCCCCTGCAAAATGTATCAAACACATGAGAAGAAATAGAGCAGAAAGGGTATTGATAAATGTATGCAGTACTCTTCTCATGATTATTAATAATTTCAGGCATTATAACCTCTGGGAAATTTCTCATTTAAGAAGCACCATTGCAAGAGCCAGATGTGTATGTAGATATAATGGAAATTGTCTTGTGAATATTATTTGTGTAAATTATTTAAAACATTGTTTGGGAAAACCTCCTACTAAAGAGAGCTCCTCTCCAGATTTACCGCCACACTGGAGAATCTGTTGTTATTCCTGTTGGGTTAAGATATTACTGACCTAAGGACATTTAGTGTTCAGGTGAAAAACTCATTGAAACAGTCCACTGTTTAATATCTACCAAAGACAATTATAGATTAATACCATAAAAAGTAGGCATGTTGGAACTATAAGAAAGAAGGAGATGTGACCAAAAAAAGGAGGGGGCTATAGAATTTGGAATTGAATGATTTGCGTTTTAATCCTACTGAGTTTATTTTTCCACTCTAGTATGCTGCTTCTCAGGTTAATACAGGCTTTTTAAGGCATCAATTAGACCTCTTTCATTCAGATTAATATTCCTGGATCTTTTGACCTTCAGTGTTATTTTTTCCTAACCCTTTAATCAATACCATTAGTGATCTTTTTTTTAAAGATTTCATTTATTTATTCATGAGACACAGAGGCAGAGACACAGGCAGAGAGAGACGCAGGCTCCCTGCAGGGAGCCCAATGTGGGACTCTATCCCAGGACCCCGGGATCACGCCCTGAGCCAAAGGCAAACGCTCAACCACTGAGCCACCCAGGTGCCCCCCATTCATTAGTGGTCTTAAAGGAAAAGTGAATAGCACACTGACAAAATTTTCATCTGATAGGTTTTTAGGAGGTAGTAGAACACCACTGAGGACAAATAAATAATGTAGACTCTCTGTCAAAGATATATTAAGTTCTAATTTAAAAGGGAAATGCAAGATATTCCCCGAAGATATAATAATCTAAAATACTAGTGATCAGAAGAAGCAAAATAATTTTGGTCATAAAATAAAGACACAAAGGGCAGGAAAATGAAAATATATTTGCCATAACCAATAACTAAGGAAGCTTCAAAACCAGGCAAATGCCAGGAAAAGTTTGATATCATATAACAGTATCCCATGAATCAAGGGCCTGAATAAAGCCAGTAGTAACAGGACAAATGACTTCCAGCCTAAGAACCAAGAACAGGTTAACAATTTGGGGGTAGAAGAAATAGTGAGGACACTTGTAATTGTCAAAGTGATACTACTGCTACTACTAAAGAGAACAACAACAATAATGATAAAAATAATAAAGCAATCTGTCTGATTAGCACTTTACAATTTTGAGAGCACTTTCACATACATGATCCTCAAAACAACATGGTGTGGTAAATAAGAAAAGAATTATAATTCCCTTTTCAGGAAAGAAGATTAGAAGTCAAGGTGGGAAGTGATTTCTACAAGGTTCTTTAATTCATGAAGACAGTCAGTACCAATACAGAATTTCAGAATGTGATGGCTCGTTAAAAGAAACTAATCCAATACCCTCTTTTATATATTGGGGAAACTGAGGCATAGAAAGATAAAGTGGCTTTCTCTAGGAGAATGGAGTTAATTCGTTTCAAAGTAAGCATTTAAACACAAAGGTAAGTGATATTTTCACCAAACTCTGTTGCTTCCAAGATGGTTTTGAAGGGAAAGGATGATTAAACAGGTCCGGGTTGGTTATGAAATTTTGCAGGAAGAGTTCAGGAATGGCTTTAATGTTAGATGAGAAAGAAAGATTTTCACTAAGGTGTTTGCAATGATAGTGACACTTGCAATGGAATAAATGAATGCAGTTTTGAACATCTTTGAATCAGAAAGATATAGATCGAATAGGCAGAGGAGCGAAAATGACACCAGCAATGTGGGCATTGATTTATGAAGAGTCTAGGAGATTAAAAGTGCTAAATATGCATGACTTGGCTAATGACTGAGGAAAGACAAGGAAGTCTATAAATATTTGAAGGATACAAATGCTATAGAGGGAGCAAATATATTTTAAAAGCAAGAGGGAGAAAGCTAACACTGCTAGATTAATAAAACCCAATGAAAAGCAGGGAAAAATACGAGTTGAACATAAGGAAATAGTTAAAAGTGAGATTTATTATTTTTCCTAGATTTCTTTTCCAAGATCAGAGGTGGAATCTGTCATTTGGGATATTTAAAATCTGTTTGGGCTTGAAATGCCTAAGCCAGTGACACAGAAAGTCATGTTCCATGGGTACATGGGGCTAGAGCCTATGCCCTCACAGTGCTTTTCACAGTTCTCAGTTTTGTAATCTTGGAACCACAGAAGATTTTTATAATTTTCAGTCATTATGAAGGCTGAGGCTGTGGAGCTGTGTGTGGGAAGAATAATGGACTCTATGAGTGTTTATAACTTCTCTGTTCAGTGCAGGGCCCTAAAGATGAGTTTGCCAACTCAACCAAATAGGGGGAGATTCAAATTATAAACATTATAAAATTGTTTCCCAAATAAGTGAGAAAATTAAACACAGCAGCTTCATCAAGTAATAGATACGTATGGCTTGTTTTCATTTAGTGTCACCCACATGCCTTCTCTCACATGAGGAATCAAGTAGGACTAGCTCTTACACCAGCAAAGAGCATATAAGAAACACCCTGCAGGGTCAAAGGTTGTGTTACTATCATTGCCCCCTTGCTGGTATTTTACATATATTGCCTAGTTTGTTAGCTCAGGTTCCAAGATCACAGGTTTTTCATGATCATCAATATGAGATGCCTGCTTATCCTAGGTGTTTCTTATCTTATTCTGAACACCTACGCCCATCTGGATCTTTATTCTATGGTCGGCAATTGCTCTGCCCTACCTCTTAGTATTCATGTGATTTGATACTGAAATGCAGCTGATATAATTATTGTGGTTATAAAAATAATAGAACTGTGAATTAGCAATATGCCTAAGTGAGGAGACAAAATAGTTAAGTATTCTGGACTCCCTGCATGTTCTAGGCTTGAATGGCTTCTGTCTGCCTTTCCTAGAGCTACGACTCTGGCTACCTGCTTACTCTCCCTTCCCTGGACAGTATCTATATTGCTTTATATTGTAATATATACTTATGAAGCACCAAACCTGACTTGGAGTGAATGTTCAGTAAATATTGGTTAAATGAATGGATGAATTCTAGACTGTTTGGTTCACTGAAGCTTAACCATCCTCATCTTTGTATCTCCAGATCTTGGGGATCTTGTCCCATATCCCCAGGCAGTAGGGGAATCCTGACTGTACTACCTGGAATATTGACATTCAACTCTCTTTAAATAGCATTATTTCCCAGAAATCCTAGTAGTTAGGCCCTACTTACCATATTGGAATTGTGTAGACTCTGACACTAGCCTTCATAAAACCCTTGCTTATCTCATTACTTTAAACCATGTAATTTGTTATGTGGCCACCTCCAAGGTTCCCTGTGGGTTAATACTCCAGAGATGACCCCTTCAAACTTCTTCCTCCTCCCCAAATACTTCAGGAATGCCACCCTCATCTCCCAACAGAACCCATGTCACTTATGAAAATTAAACACTTTTTCTTTTTGAATCTTTCTTTTTTCCTTTTCTTCTTCTGGAAACTCATTTGTTCTTTTCAAAACAAAAGGATTACTGAGATTCTCAGTCAGAATTCTGGTTACCATCACATCTCAAACAATTCATTAACAATGTGGTATGGAAAACCACTGAAGATCATTACAGCTGTATTTGGAAGCCAATGTGCCACGATAATGAAAAACAATTCTGCAGTTCCCCATGCTCTGTTAGTTGTGTTTGTCATAAATGAGTTGTGGAGATTTGGAGTGAATGATCCATATCATATTGAACTGTCCTTTTTTATCGCTGACAATTGAAGGTGACTGAGAAGCATGGCCAGTGTCAGACTGTATCTAATTGGAAACCTTCTCTCATTAATGCCCGATGTTGACTTGTATTACTTGATGAAATTAGGACCACAGTAGAATAGATTTTATTATACAGAATGAACTGGTTGAGCTCTCTTCCATTTCAGTGTTTTTTTAACCTCACACCGCCTCTAATTCTGTGGCAGAAGGGGCCCAGTAGAGCAGGAATTTTGAATAAGGCAAGTCTGAGCACAAACAAAGCAAAAATGGTCATGTAGTAAAGGAAATTGAAACCATATGGACTTTTATGCCACATATGTTTGAGTAGTTCTCAGGGACTGCTGAGGAACCACAGGACCAATGGGACTTCTGGGAAGTCACCTTGCCCCAGGACTTGAGGTGGAAGTGCCCCTCACCCACCCCAGGCAGGTAAGAACTTACCTTGCATGTAAAGGATATAGTATGGAGAATGCCTATATCCTCCCTCCATCCTTCTCAGTCCTTGGCTGCCCTGATAAAATAAAATGCACTTTTGGAAGTTCCCTTTGAAGGTCTGGGTCTTTAGCTGAAGTATTATTTCCAAGAAAAAAATATTTTGATCAAGGAATGGGAATTCTACTCTAGCTATGTTCCCTCTTCCCTGACCCTGAGATCAGAGGAATCAGGGAGAGATAAAAAATCAGAGTAGACTACTCCAGATCCATGGGAGGAAAAACTTCAGACAAGAAAACAAAGAGACAAGAAAACAAACTTGCTTTGAATAATGAAAACATAGCCAATGTTCACAGTATGGTTTTTTATTAAGTGTATGTTAGTGTCATAGAGGTTAAAGGGCTGCAGTCTGATTTTTGGAGACCCGCAGATGAACCAGTTGAATTTTTTTTTCATAGCTCTGTCAGCTTACAGTAAACTAAGACTGACAAAGTCACTCACTTTCTGAACAATTAATTGATCGTTTTGCAAATGTAAAAATGTTTTCAAAAGCTTAACAACTAGGAATTTCAAGAATTTTCATCTGGAAACATCACAAATCATCACTTACATATTTATTTATTGTCTCTAAAACCCCTGATCTTAGAAACATGGCTTTTTAGAATATACATTGTATTGACTCAGAGATATACACAGTTATTTTCAGTTTCAGAAGATAAAGTAATGGCTGATTTAAGCTATTTTGATGCCTAATTAATACTCAGAGCTTTTTCGGTCTTTGATTCTTCTAACCTCGAGACACTATGATCTAGTAGAATTGAAGAGAGAGAGGGGGCTTGGTCTTAACAAAACTGTGACACCAGTAAAGTTATTCCTCTGAACCCTTCTACCCAATGTCTTTCCATCCCTTTCCACCCAATGTGAGTCAGCAGCACCCCCCGCCACTGTCCCACCACTATGGCAGTGTATAAGAACCACCTTTCCTATCTTAAGTCCTTTTAATATTTCCTATGTCCACTCTCAAACCATATTCATATGTTTCTTGGTAAAAGTTAAACTTCTTAACAAACTCACTTCAGAATATCAATGGCACTATCATATGTAATACATTGCCCACCCTAGAAACACTTGGAAGTAAACAGAGCTGCTAATTCATTGTGCAATGTCTTTTCTTACCTCTATGGAATTTCTTCCTCAAGCAGCAATCCGAACTCAGTGTCATAACACTGATTATATCGCATTGATCATCTCCTGGGTTTCAGCAAATTTCAGATTGTTGGAAATCCAGCTGTATTTCATCATTTTTCAGGCAAGGAAATGGAACCCTAGAGAGTTAAACTGATACCCAGGTCACTTAAAGAGTCCATGAATGACCTGGCCCCAGTGCTCAAATCTTGATTTCTTATCTAGTGCTCTTGCCACCATAGCGCACTACTGACTTCACTATCTACTACTTCAGACCCCAGTGCTTCACTCTGTGCTACCAAGAAACTTCTCTTGGACAAAAGAGAGTTCTTTGGCTAAGTAAAAGGTGATAGAAAGGGACACTGCCATGCTAGCACAAAATCTTCACTGCTATATCTTAAATCCCAAATGTCTAACTGATAAGTGATATATGCCCTAAAGAAAACTCAATGCAGGAATAACTTGTGGAATATTCAATACCATGAAAATATACTTAAATATTGTGCTCATGCTAACACATTTTTACATTGCTAGTAGAATCCTGCCATAGATATCTTTATAGAAAAGAGAATCAAACAGGGCCATGAAGACATTACAGAGTAAGCAAAGTAAGCAGGATTCCATCTCAGAATCAAAAATTTATTAATATCAGAACTTCCTATAAACTAGATGTGATTGAGGGCCTCAGGAGAATGCCCTTTTAAATGGTCTACTCACACAGTGCTTAGTTGATACCAAACATCTGGCCAGAGAGAAAACCATTCAGTCAATCAACCAGATGTTTAGTCTACCCTCTGCCAAACATCTGGGCGATTGATGGGATCATTTCCTTTTCATTAGGGAGCTTGGCCACAGTGACCCAGAGGTGCAATCACAGTATGAGAACACAGCATGAGGATAATGGATATCTTGACCCACCAGGATCCCCAGAGTGGAACATTTTTCAAGTCTGTGTGGATCAATTCAACATCACTTTAGTTTGAGATTTGTTGGCTGTTTGTTGTTCTGAAACACTTTGATACCAGCACATTTTTAAATCCCTACTTCATAAAAAGCAGAGGCCCTGAGTTGAAAAAGAACACCTATTGACATTCAAGGATAGGAGGCCATTGGCTGAAAGCTATATTGGTTTCCTCCCAAATTGTCATTAAGTGACCTTCCTCTGCTGTTTCAGCTGCTGTTGGGGAAAAGGTACAGACATTTTGTTGGCACTGGCCTGGAGAATCATAATGAGTATAGAACTTGGCTCCATTATAAAACATAATCCATCTGACAAAGGGAAATCATTTAATGGGCACTCTCTTAATTATAACAATTTGGAAGAGAGAGAACTTGAGGACAACAGCAGAAAGCATAACAAGGCCACTTAATTACAATTTTGTCTTTGGACTTCCTTCTGGTAGACCAGTATCCTCAAGGGTTGGAGAGGAAAATCAACATTTACCAATATTTTCTTCATTGATTCTGATCAAAGGCAAGAAGGAAAAAAGGAATAAGTGAATAGGGACAAGTGAATAAAGGAAATACAAGACTTAATTCTCTTATATATTGAGAAATAAAAGGATAGCTATGACTATTGTAAATAATTATATTATTCTCTCAAATTTTCTTGTCAGGGCAGAAGGATTTCCCAGGGAAGATCATAGGCAGTCAGCCATGGGTCACATCTCATTCAGGAATGTTACAGGGTCTGATCCATATCTCTTCAGAAAGTTAGATCTACAATTTTGCTGACAGCTTCATAGGGAGACTGTCTCTCCAAAGAGTAGAGTACTATCTTAGTTTACCTTCCTTGCTTACAATAATAATGGTAATGCTTTACAGGTGTTCAAAACTCTTGTTTTCAAAGTGCTTTCATACAGATGAAAGATCTTTTGATCTTTGCAGTTTAACGTGAAAAATTCAATTTAACAGAAACAGAAGGAAAAATATACTCAAATATGTACTCTATGCTTATTACTTTCCAGACACTTTCCTAAGCGCTTTCACATGGTGCTGTATTCAGCTTATGCAAGCCAGGGCATATGTGTTTTTACTTCCTTTTTAGCCAAAGAGAAGACTAGGCTCAGAGAGGCCAAATAATTTGCCCAAAATCACTCAGCCAGTGAAGGCCTAGATTGGAATTTTAAGTCAAGTCTCTTCTCAAAGCCTATGCTTTATTACACTATGTTGTGACCATAGTTAATACTTTAAATTTGTCAAGACAAAAAAATGCAAAAACCTTCACAACAGTATTCATAAGCCAAAATCTACTTTAATTTAATTTAATTTATTTAGTGACACACACACATATATATATGATTAGAGCATATTTGACATTAGACAATGGAGAGTTAGCCAATCCTTGAAAATCTGTAGAACAATCACCATGTACTTAGTAATGTATATTGTGTTAAGAACAAAAAAAGAGATGGATGATTCCTGTCTTTAAGAAACATAGGATTTGGCTAAAGAGGCTGCTTAATATCCTGTATACAGTGGTATTTAATACTTGAATTTTTCAAATTGACATATACACAGAGTAAAATGGACTAGGAATATAAATTTCAACTAGTTTGTCAAGGTAATAATTACTCCATGAATAGCAATAAAATCAAAAAGTATAGAAGTGAGACCTAAGGAAAAAGAAAGTAAATTTTTAAAGTTCTGTCCCATCTGGGAATGTCTCTAGGATAAAATTGGAGGAGGTCAGTTCTAGGTCACATTCCAGTGCCTATAGGTAATCAATTCATAGCAACTCTGTGAGGGTGATGTAATTACCTTTATTTTACAGATGAGGAAACTGAGGTAATGTTAGAATTCAAACATAGGTCTATCTATCTCATTTCAAATATTGGACTCCTCATAATCTCAAAAAGGCATAGAATTTTAAAAGATTTTTTTTAAAAAGGAAGTATGGTTTGAGTGAAGGTTTCAGAAAATCTGGGAAGCCTGAGTGAGGCACGTTTGTTACACAGAAGAGTAAGCTGGATTAAAATAAGGGTTTATACTTTGGGAAAATAATGTGGGCTAGTTAGGCCATAGTCAAAATGTGGAGGGCCTGAAAGAAAAACAAGAGTTTGCTATAGGAAATAGGAAAGCATTGTCAATTCTTGAGCAGAATCTTACTTTATTAAATTGGCAATAGACAACAGAATGCATTGGAGTGAATACAGAAATGAAAGAAACCAGTTTTTGTTTGAAGGCTATTGTAATACTAAATTCTTCTTAATAATGAGGGCAGTCCATTCAGAACAGAGCTGTGCCCACATGTAATGCACAACTCAGTCCAGAAGCCTCACTAGCCAGATCTGAGGAGGGAGGTTGGGGGGAACCTCACTGCTGAGAGGAGTTGATTAGTATCTTTTAAGTCAGGTTTACTGAGGCATAGCTTATATATACTAAAGTTCATTCTTTTAGATGTAGATTATTAGTTTAAATTTACTCAATTACATGAATGGGAACAGCTTTGTTTCTTTGTTATAATTTTTTTAAATCTAAATTCTAAGTGAGGATTTGAGTCTCCATGTCCAGGAAGATGTTTTCTGAGCACCAATTAGCATGTACTATGAACCCAGGGCAAAAATCACTGAAGCGAAATCTCCCCTTGACGTTTTTATTTTCATTTTTCTATTCTTTTCAGAACTACCTGGACAGCCCATTACAGCTGGCTTTCAGAGACCATCCCTCAGCCCTCAAATGTTCTATGATCATTTATTTGTGTAGTATATGTATCCCTCACTACAGTGTAAGCTCCACAAGAACAGTAAAGATATTTTGCTCATAGTTGTATCCCAGAATCTATGTGCCTGGAACATATGAAGCACTTAATCACTTTTTGTTGGATAAACATGAATGAATGAACCTGACCACATTTGACTTTTCACCCCTGTGTTTTCTTACTACTAAACTGCAACATCATGAGTTGGAAGATCTGTGCTGTCATCATGACAAAGAAAACAATGAAAAAAAGGCGAGTGAGACTGGAAGAGTTGACAAAAGAGAAGAAAGAAAATCACAGTATTTCTCACAAGTCTTTCAAGGGTCACAAAGGGAGGCCTCAGATAAATACTGAGTGAAGTGGGGCTGGGTTATAGCAGGGTCACTGAACTCGGCCTCATCAAAAGGCTCTCATATCCAGATTAGCAGTATTCTCTGTTACTGGAGCAAAGCAGCAGGATCAGCTGAGGAAGGAGGGTTTAACAAAGTTGTTTTCTTCTTCTAGTGCTTTCTTTCTCTGGTCACTGATCTTTCTTCAGCATCTAAGGCATGGTCTGCTTCTGAATGGCAGGCATAATCTGCTGATCACTAAACTGAGAAGAGAGGTGAGAAGCAGGTAGATGTGTTTGTTCTTGACCCCAGCAGGCACCTCTTTATTTGAGATGAATTCATTGCTCCAAGAACATAGGCAGGGCTTCATTCAAGTAACAAAGAGAAAATAGTTCTTTGGGATGACCAGGAGAGAAGTCTGTACTAAGAATACAAAAGAGAAGTGCTTTAGCATAAGACCCATTAGTGTACCTTCAGCTTCACACGGATAGTTGATACTCCTATTCAACATTGTATTATAAGTCCTAGCTAGAGCAATTAGATAAGAAAAAAATTCACCCAAATCAGAAAGGAAGAGATAAAATTGTCTCTATTTGAAGATGATATGGTCTTATATATAGAAAACCCTGAAGACTCCACTGAAAAACCTGTAAGATCTAATAAATGAATTCAGTAAAATTTCAAGATATAAAATCAACATACAAAAATCAGTTGTGTTTCTATACACTAACAATGAACTGTGTGAAAAAGAAATAAAACACTCCCATGTACAATAGCATCAAAACAATGAAATAGGAATAAATCTAATCAAAGAGGTGAAAGATATTAAATATTTAAGTCATTGATGAAAGAAACTGAGAAAGACATAAATAAATGGAAATATATCCTGTGTTCATGAATTAGAAGAATTATTATTGTTAAAACAGCCAAACTATCCAAAGTAATCTACAGGTTCAGTGCAATCCCTAACAAAATTCCAATGGAATTTTTCACAGAAATAGAAAAAAACAAACCTAAAATTTGAATGGAAACATGAAAGACCCCAAATAGATAAAATAATCTTGAGAAAGAACAAAGCTGGAGGCACCACACTTTCTGATTTCAAACTTTATTATAAAGCTGTAATAATCAAAACAGCAGGGTACTGGCATGGATCAATGGTAGAATCAAGAGCCCAGAAAAAAAAAAGAATCTATACATAGACAGTTAACTAATATTGAACAAGAGAGCCAATAATGAGTATTCCCTATTCTAAGTAGGGAAAGGATAGTCTCTTCAATAAATGGGGTTGGGAAAGCTAGATAATCAATAATTGCATGCTAAAGAATAAAATTGGACCCCTATCTTACACCACTGGAAAACATTAATCCAAAATGGTTTAAAGACTTAAATGTAAAATCTGAAACTGGAGGCGGCAGCTCTGCAGAGGGGGCTGCCCAAGAGTGCAATTCCAGCGGTGCAGGCCCTGGAGCCCAGGGTGCCAGGGACACAACCCAAGATCCAGCGCTACCCATGAATAGGCGGAGGTGGGGTGGGCCCAGGACAGCGAGGACACTCCTGCAGCCAGGTGCCCCGAGCTAGGCAGACCAGCGCCCCCCATCCCCAGAGCATCCAGGCCCCTGCGGACTGGGAGCTGCGGTAGTTACAACGGGAGTTGAATTCAGAGTTGGAGAGCTGGCCACCACTACTGTTGTTGTCCCTCCTGGTATCACCTTGTGCCTGGGACTGGGCGGGGCTGCCAGGGGAGCAGGGACCTGAAAGGATAAACAGCTCCCACTGAGCCCGGCAACCAGCAGGGGGCGGGGCATCTCCCCAGGTGCACACACCTGAGAATCACCATACTAGGCCCCTCCCACAGAAGACCAGCGGGAAGGACAGGGGAAGAGCAAGTTACTGACCAAGCAGCTTTCCCTGGAAAGTTCCAGGGGAAGTGTAGGGACTTACAGTATATAGAATCAGAGGATAACCCTCCTTGTTTTTTGTTTTGTTTGTTTCCCCCCCTTTTTTCTCTCTCTCTTTTTCTCCTTTTTCCAGTACAACTTGTTTTTAGCCACTCTGCACTGAACAAAATGACTAGAAGGAAAAACTCACCACAAAAGAATCAGACAGTACTGTCTCCCAAAGAGTTACAGAATTTGGATTACAATTCAATGTCAGAAAGCCAATTCAGAAGCACAATTATAAATCTACTGGTGGCTCTGGAAAAAAAGCATAAAAGATTTAAGAGACTTCATGACTGCAGAATTTAGATCTAATCAGGCCAAAATAAAAAATCAGTTAAATGAGATGCAATCCAAACTGGAGGTCCTAATGACAAAGGTTAATGAGGTAGAAGTAAGAGTGAGTGACATAGAAGACAAGTTGATGGCAAGGAAGGAAGCTGAGGAAAAAAGAGAAAAACATATTAAAAGATCATGAGGATATGTTAAGGGAAATAAATAACAGCCTCAGAAGGAAAAATCTACATTTAATTGGGGTTCCCGGGGGCACCAAAAGGGACGGAGGACCAGAAAGTGTATTTGAACAAATCATAGCTGAGAACTTCCCTAATTGGGAAGGGAAACAGGCATTCAGATCCCCCTAAAATCAATAAAAACTGTTCAACACCCCGACATTTCATAGTGAACTTGCAAATTCCAAAGATAAAGAGAAGATCCTTAAAGTAGCAAGAGACAAGAGATCCCTAACATTTATGGGGATAACTATTAGGTTAACAGCAGACCTCTCCACAGAGACCTGGCAGGCCAGAAAGGGCTGGCAGGATATATTCAGGGTCCTAAATGAGCAGAACATGCAACCAAGAATACTTTATCCAGCAAGGCTCTCATTCAGAATAGAAGGAGAGATAAAGAGCTTCCAAGATAGGCAGAAACTGAAAGAATATGTGACCACCAAACCAGCTCTGCAAGAAATATTAAGGGGGACTCTGTAAAATAAAGAGGAAGTCCAAGGAAATAATCCACAAAAACAGGGACTGAATACGTATCATGATGACACTAAATTCATATCTTTCAATAGTAACTCTGAATGTGAATGGGCTTAATGATCCCATCAAAAGGTGCAGGGTTTTAGACTGGATAAAAAAGCAAGACCCATCTATTTGCTGTCTAAAAGAGACTCATTTTAGATGTAAGGACACCTACAGCCTGAAAATAAAAGGTTGGAGAACAATTTAGCATTCAAATGGTCCTCAAAAGAAAGCAGGGGTAGCCATCCTCATATCAGATAAATTAAAGTTTACCCCAAAGACCATAGTAAGACATGAAGAGGGACACTATATCAACTTAAAGGATCTATCCAACAAGAGGACCTAACAATCATGAATATTTATGCTCCGAATGCGGGAGCTGCCAAGTATATCAATCAATTAATAACCAAAGTAAAGACATACTTATCTAATACACTTATACTTGGAGACTTGAATATGGCACCTACTACAATTGATAGATATTCTAAACACAATATCTCCAAAGAAACAAGAGCATTGAATGATACACTGGACCAGATGGATTTCACACATATTTACAGAACTTCACATCAAAATGCAACTGAATACACATTCTTCTCAAGTGCACATGGAACTTTCTCCAGAATAGACCACATACTGGGTCACAAATCAGGTCTTAACCAATACCAAAAGATGGGATCGTACCCTGAATATTTTCAGACCATAATGCTTTGAAACTAGAACTAAATCACAAGAAGAAGTTTGGAAAGATTTCAAACAAGTGGAGGTTAAGGACCATCATGCTAAAAGATGAAAGGGTCAACCAGGAATTACAGAAGAATTATAAGGATTCATGGAAACTAATGAGAATGAAGATACAACCGTTCAAAATCTTTGGGATACAGCAAAAGCAGTCCTGAGGGGGAAATACATCACAAGTATCCATCCAAAAACTGGAAAGAACTCAAATACAAAAGCTAACCTTGCAGCTAAAGGAGCTGGAGAAAAAAACAGCAAATGAAACCTTCACCCAGCAGAAGACAGTTAATAAAGATTCAAGCAGAACTCAATGAAATCGAGACCAGAAGAACTGTGGAACAGATCAACAAAACCAGGAGTTGGTTCTTTGAAAGAATTAATAAGATAGATAAACCATTGGGATCCCTGGGTGGCCCAGCAGTTTAGCACCTGCCTTTGGCCCAGAGCACGATCCTGGAGACCCGGGATCAAGTCCCACATCGGGCTCCCGGTGCATGGAGCCTGCTTCTCCCTCTGCCTATGTCTCTGCCTCTCTCTCTCTCTCTCTGTCTTTCTCTCTCTCTCTCTCTCTCTGTGACTATCATAAATAAATAAAAATTTTAAAAAAATAAATAAACCATTAGCCAGCCTTATTAAAAAGAAGAGAGAAAAGACTCAAATTAATAAAATCATGAATGAGAAAGGAGAGATCACCACCAATACCAAGGAAATAAAACGATTTTAAAAACTTATTATGAGCAGCTATATGCCAATAAATTAGGCAATCTAGAAGAAATGGATGCATTTCTGGAAAACCACAAACTACCAAAACTGGAACAGGAAGAAATAGAAAACCTGAACGGGCCAATAACCAGGGAGGAAATTGAAGCAGTCATCAAAAACCTCCCAAGACACAAAAGTCCAGGGACAGATGGCTTCCCAGGGGAATTCTATAAAACGTTTAAAGAAGAAACCATACCTATTCTACTAAAGCTATTCGGAAAGATAGAAAGAGATGGAGTATTTCCAAACTCATTCTGAGGCCATCATAACTTTAATTCCAAAACCAGACAAAGACCCCACCAAAAAGGAGAAATATAGACCAATATCCCTGATGAACACAGATGCAAAAATTCTCAACAAGATACTAGCCAATAGGATCCAATAGTACATTAAGAAGATTATTCACCATGACCAAGTGGAATTTATCCCTGGGATGCAAGGCTGGTTCAATACTCATAAAGCAATCAATGTGATAGATCAGATCACCAAGAGAAAAAACAAGAACCATATGATCCTCTCAATAGATGCAGAGAAAGCATTTGACAAAATACAGCATCCATTCCTGATCAAAACTCTTCAGAGTGTAGGGATAGAGGGAACATTCCTCAGCATCTTAAAAGCCATCTACAAAAAGCCCACAGCAAATATCATTCTCAATGGGGAAACACTGGGAGCCTTTCCCCTAAGATCAGGAACACAACAGGAATGCCCACTCTCACCACTGCTATTCAACATAGTGCTAGAAGTCCTAGCCTCAACAATCAGGTAACAAAAAGATATAAAAGGCATTCAAATTGGCAAAGAAGAAGTCAAACTCTCCTTCTTTGTGGATGGCATGATACTGTACATAGAAAACTTGAGAGACTCCACCCCAAGATTGCTAGAACTCATACAGCAATTTGGCAGTGGGGCAGGATACAAAATCAGTGCCCAGAAATCAGTGGCATTTCTATACACTAGCTATGGGACTGGAGAAAGAGAAATTAAGGAGTCAATTCCATTTACAATTGCACCCAAAAGCATAAGATACTTAGGAATAAACCTAACCAAAGATGTAAAGGATCTATACCCTAAAAACTACAGAACACTTCTGAAAGAAATTGAGGAAGACACAAAGAGAAGGAAAAATATTCCATGCTCATGGATTGGAAGAATTAATATTGTGAAAATGTCAATGTTACCCAGGGAAATTTACACATTTAATGCCATCCCTATCAAAATACCATGGACTTTCTTCAAAGAGTTGGAACAAATCATCTTTAGATTTGTGTGGAATCAAAGAAGACCCCGAATAGCCAGGGGAATATTAAAAAAGAAAACCAGAGCTGGGGGCATCACAATGCCAGATTTCAGGTTGTACTACAAAGCTGTGATCATCAAGACAGTGTGGTACTGGCACAAAAACAGACACGTAGATCAATGGAACATAACAGAGAATCCAGAAGTGGACCCTCAACTTTATGGTCAATTAATATTCGACAAAGCAGGAAAGACTATCCACTGGTAAAAAGACAGTCTCTTCAATAAATGGTGCTGGGAAAATTGGACAGCAACACGCAGAAGAATGAAACTAGACCATTCTCTTATACCATACACAAAGATAAACTCAAAACACATGAAAGATCTCAATGTGAGACAAGATTCCATCAAAATCCTAGAGGAGAACACAGGCAACACCCTTTTGAACTTGGCCACAGCAACTTCTTACAACATACATCCATGAAGGCAAGAGAAACAAAAGCAAAAATGAATTATTGGGATTTCATCAAGATAAAAAGCTTCTGCACAGCAAAAGAAACAGTCAACAAAACTAAAAGACAACGTACAGAATGGGAAAATATATTTGCAAATGACATATCAGATAAAGGGCTGGTATCCAAGATCTATAAAGAACTTATTAAATTCAACAGCAAAGAAACAATCCAATCATGAAATGGGCAAAAGACATGAAGAGAAATCTCACAGAGGAAGACATAGACATGGCCAACATGCACATGAGAAAATGCTCTGCATCACTTGCCATCAGGGAAATACAAATCAAAACCACAATGAGATACCACCTCACACCAGTGAGAATGGGGCAAATTAACAAGGCAGGAAACCACAAATGTTGGAGAGGATGCGGAGAAAAGGGAACCCTCTTGCACTGTTGGTGGGAATGTGAACTGGTGCAGCCACTCTGGAAAACTGTGTGGAGGTTCCTCAAAGAGTTAAAAATAGACCTGCCCTACGACCTAGCAATTGCACCGCTGGGGATTTACCCCAAAGATACAGATGCAATGAAACGCCGGAAACCTGCACCCCGATGTTTCTAGCAGCAATGTCCACAATAGCCAACTGTGGAAGAAGCCTCGGTGTCCATCGAAAGATGAATGGATAAAGAAGATGTGGTTTAAAAAAAAAAAAAAAAAGAAGATGTGGTTTATGTATACAATGGAATATTACTCAGCCATTAGAAACGACAAATACCCACCATTTGCTTCAACGTGGATGGAACTGGAGGGTATTATGCTGAGTGAGGTAAGTCAATCGGAGAAGGACAAACAGTATCTGGTCTTTCATTTGGGGAATATGAAAATTAGTGAAAGGGAATAAAGGGAAATGAGAGAAGATGAGTGAAAATATCAGTGAGGGTGACAAAACATGAGAGACACCTAACTCTGGGAAAGGAACAAGGGGTAGCAGAAAAGGAGGTGGGCAGGGGGTTGAGGTGATGGGCACTGTGGGGGACACTTGGTGGGATGAGCACTGGGTGTTATGCTAAATGTTGGCAAATTAAACCCCAATAAAAATTTTTTTAAGTAAAATAAAATAAAACCTGAAACTGTAAAACTCCTAGAAAAAATATAGGGGAAAACTCTTTGACACTGATCTTAACAATAATTTTTTGGATATGATATACAAGTCATAAGCAACAAAAGCAAAACAATTGGAATACACCAAACTAAGAAGTTTCTGCAGAACAAAAGAAAAGATCAACAAAACAAAAAGGCAATCAATTGAATGAGGCAAAATATTTGCAAGCCACATATCTGATAAGAATTTAATATTCAAAATATATAAAGAACTCATACAATTAAACAGCAAAAAAAAAAAAAAATCAAACACTGGTTTAAAAATGGGCAAAGGGCCTAAATAGATGTTTTCCCAAAGAAGGCAAACAAATACCAAAGAACATGGAAAGGTGTTCAATGCATCAAACATCAGGGAAATTCAAATCAAAACCACAATGAGATACTGCCTCACACCAGTTAAAATGGCTATTTCCAAAACAGACAAGAAATAACAAACGTTGACGAGGATGGGGAGAAAAGGGAACCCTTTTGCACTGTTGATAGGATCGTAATTTGGTACAGCCGCTATGGAAAGCAGTACAGAGGGTCCTCAAAAAACTAAAAATAGAACTAGCTTATGATCTAGCAGTTCCAGTTGTGGATATACGATCAAAGGAAATGAAGTTACTATCTCTAAGTGATACCTGCACTCCATAATTCTTTGCAGCATTATATACAATAGCCAAGATATGGAAAACAGTCTAATTTTCCATTGATAAATGAAGAGAGAAATGTGAGATATATTTATAATTCAGCTATAAGAAAGAAGAAAATCCTGCCATTTGCAGCAACTTGGATGAACCTTGAGGGCATTTGTGCTAAATTAAGTCAGTCAGACAAAAAAGACAAACAGTGTTTGTTATCACTTCCATGTGTAATCTAAAACATTCGAGCTCATAGAAACAGAGAGTGGATTTGTGCTTGGCAGGGGCTGAGGAATGCAATGCAGAGATAAAGGTCAAAAGGCAAAAACTTTCAGTTTTAAGATGAATAAGTTCTGGGGATCTGCTATACACCATGGCAACTATAGTTAATAATACTGCATTAAATATGTGAAATTTGCTAGAAAGAGTAGATCTTAAATGTTTTCACTGCAAGAAACAAAAACAAAAGCATGGTAACTACATGAGATGATAGATGTGTTAGCTAACCTTATTTTGGTAACCATTTCACACCTCTTTATGTATATCATATCATCACATTGGGCCTCTTAGATTTAAATATTTTTTGTCAATTATATCTCAGTAAATCTGGGAAAAAGAAAATATGTGGTTGGTGAAAATTGTGGTGGGTACCTGGGTGGCTCAGTGGTTGAGCATCTCCTTTTGGCTCAAGTCACGATCCAGAGGTCCTGGGATCAAGTCTCGCATCGGGCTCCCTACATGGAGCGTGCTTCTCCCTCTGCCTGTGTCTCTGCCTCTCTCTCTATGTCCCTCATGAATAAATAAATAAAATCTTTAAAAAAGAAAAGAAAATTATGGCAATTTTCCTTTCTGGAGATTGTGTCTCAGACATTTCCGTGTCTCCAGTGATCGTTGTGAAGCCCCAGGGAGAGGAATGGAGAATTAGAGCTGAGTGTGGTCGATCACAAGCATTCACTGACACTGACAGGTGGTACAACCTTGGACAACCCCTTTCACATAAACAAATCTCAGCTTCAAAATTACAAAATGAGACAAATATGCCATGTCTCACAGAGTTGCTGTCAGAATTAAGCAAAATCACATAGGAGAAATGTCCTGGCACAAGTAGGCATTCAACACATGTTTGCTAAAATGTTGAAATGCTCCTCAGTGCTGCTTCAAATCCTACCTGCATTAGGTGGAGCCACTGCTTCCCTCCTGTGAGTTACACCCTCCCAGTACTGAAGTGTTTCCTGTCTCAAGGGAACAGGGGGGATAAGGGCACAGGTCTGAGAGGCTGATAAGATAATAAATAGAAATGAACGTGAGCAGGAGGTGGGAAGGGAAAAGGGTGTCAAAATCTGCACCTGCGCATTGTCTGTCTGGGAAGGCCTACTCCCAGAGGACAGAGATAAAGGCCTCTTTTCTTCCTTCCCTGTATTGCTACTCTGCACCAGGGTCATACAATACATGATGCTACATCTCCGACTCCTCTCCCTGGGAATGTGAGGACACCTTCCTCTGACATGTTTGGCTTCACTTGAGACAAAACAGTCCTAGCTCCTCTGTCTCACACTGGGCAGGGTGGGTTGGGAGCAGCTGTGGGCAGAGAAAGGGAGGTGAGCTGTTGGTGAGCTGTTGGTAGCCTTCCCACTGCCAGCATCTCTGGGTCCCTGTGGAAAGGAAGGTTTGCACTCAATGGAAGAACAGCCATGGGCCAGGGCAGGAGCATGGAAACCTGAGGACTTCCCATGGACTTCCCTACCCGATGGCAGAATCATTTGAGGAAAGGAGGAAGAGGTTGGCCTACAGAAACACCAAGGCTATGACAAAGTTGCTTAGCCAGCAAAAGACTCTTTCTAAATGTGTTAGAATTTCCCAAGATTACTTACAGGGCTTTAAGAAATCAAGGAGAGGGAGGGATTAAGAAGCGAACTGTGTTTACTGGATACCCAGTGTGGACCAAGCTGGTTAGTCCCAGCTTGACATGCAGTCCCCATTTAGTCCTTTTAACTCCTCTGTGAGGTAAGGAAATGTGTTAGTCAAATTTTATTTGGAACTCACGGGGTTTAAGAAACTTGCCCAACTCCTGGTGCATGGAGCCTGCTTCTCCCTCTGCCTGTGAGTCTGCCTCTCTCTCTCTCTCTCTCTCTCTCTCTGTGACTATCATAAATTAAAAAAAGAAAAAAGAAAAGAAACTTGCCAAAAATTACATAATAACTGTACTTTTTTCACCTCAGCCCATCATTCAAAAAATTCAGGTTGCCAAATATCCTTCCTATTGCAGTGAGTCATGTGCTACTCAGAGCAGGCCATGTTGCCTTCTGATGCAGGCCTTTTGGCTGGACTGTTTGCGTGCCACTGCTTGATAGTCAAGTGCATCAAAATGGCATCATGAATGGATATACATGGGCAAGTGCTGGGGTCTGCCCCCACTCACAATGGTGGAGTAATCACTAAGAACAAGAAATGCAGAAGAGCTTCTTCCTGAGCATGGGGCAAATTGGCATTGTGAAAAAGACAATGATAAAGACACCATCAAAATCTTATGAATCTTTCCTTCTTGGGAAAATCTACAAAGCATAAACAGTGGGCAGCTAACCCTGTTAACTGTAACAGAAGACAAGGTCATGCTTATAATACCCTAAGCTCACAGACCCTGAGAGAAATTCCCTTGCCTGCACAAAATGTCACTAGTATAGTCTATGAAAAAGACCAAATATTTCTGATGGGGGAGAATTCAGTCAGAAGGAGAGTAACAACCTGCTCTCTCCTCCCCCTGTCCCCAGCTCCACAGCCTTCCACCAGGTACCCCCTCAGGCTCTTCCCCCTGGGAGCATGCTCCATGGAACATGGCATTCAACTACCACAGATTTCAGTGCTGCCAGGCACTACTCTTTGTAGTGGCAAGAATACAGGCCTTGGAGTGGCAGAGCTTCAGTTCAGTCATGGCACCCACCTTCACAAAGAAGGAGAGCAAAAACAAGTCATTTATCCCTCTGAATTTCAGTTTCCTCACCTGAAAGAAGAGGAGGTTTCTAAGATAATTAAATGGGATAACACCAGAAAGGCATGCAACACACCTGCTCAGTGAATGGTCTCAGCTATTACACAGGGCTCCATGATCCACATTAGCTCTGAAGAAGCAGGTCCAGAATTACGCTTGCAGGTAGGTTCCCACCAGATGACTATGGCAATGGGCATGGAGAGAAGAAACAAAGAAATGTTTCCAGAAATTGAAGTAGACACATCATGCACAGCTCCACAACAGCCTGGATGCCAGTGTGATGTACAGACTTTGGCCAGTTCCACCATGCAACATGCTATGAGCTACCAATCTATGGTCTCGCTGTCAAGTGAGACCTGCCTTTTATCCAAATATCTAGGTTTGTCTAGGGCACCAACCCAAGAAAGATCCCTCAGGAACTTCCAGCTCCTTAAGACTACACTAAGTCTGCCTTGTGGATGGAGTGAAGGAGGTAGAAAGAAGCAGTTAAGATAGTTACTAAGCCCCAGATACATTAAGGTAAGAAACAGAGCTCTACTGGAATTCATAAAATGGGTTCAATTATCAGCCCTCCCACTTACAGGCTGGCTTAAGTCTCTTGAGCCTCAATATTCCTATGTATAAAATGGAATGACTACAGTTCCTTCTACTTCTAAAATTTAGTGAGTCTTGGGAGAAAAAGAATGATAAAATATAAAAAAATAAGTGAATAAGCCAGTTTATAAGTAGTTTTCTTTATGTGTCCCACAGGATTACCTGCCCTGTATCACAGTATATCAAAATAAAGACATTGCCTTGGTCCTCAGTTTATAATTCCAACCTTGTGTTAAGGACTGATAGAATAGTCTACTACAATACACAATGACAGAATGAAGTCTGGACTAGGAATCAGAACACCTGACTCAGAAACCTGGATCCTTTTCCCCCAGCTATGTATATTTTGGCAAGTCACCTGAGCATTACTATCCCCTTTTGACTACTCCTCAGAGTTTTATAAAATGCAAACATGCACATATTTTGTAATCTGTAAAATCCTATACAAATGCAAGATTTCACTATCATCATTATCATTCTTCTGTTGTGGCTTACTTACCAAATCATACTACAATGTTTCTACCAAGCCTGAATTATAAAATGTCCCATACCATTCTACTTTAATTGAGCATAACATTGCAGTCAAAGATCAATCTACCTCAATCTCGGACAATTTTCTTAGTTTCAGAGCTGTGAGTCTAAAATGTGACTGGTAGATGAATTATAGTTACAGGAGAAAGTGGAATCCACTACCCAGGGACTGCAAGTCTATTGAGTAGCAGAGGAATCAACAGAATTCCCAGTTAGTTTGGGCCATGTTTAGAGGTGCTATGCAGCTCAGATATCCCAGAAGTATCTAGTCCCAGTAAGATTTAGACAAAGAGATCATAGTGGTTTGGTCAATGGATATTAGGGAATTCTTGTAAAGGTGGGAGACTGACACCAAACAGCACAATGAAAAACTCTGCCCCTCCTCCTACTCCCAGCCAAGATGCCAGCATGAAGCTCAGAAGCAAAGAAGTCCTCATGGAGTATTGAGAGTCAGGAGCTTTGTTGTACTGAACTTAGAAGACTGTGTATGTCATCCTGAGGTGGTCCAGAGTCCTTTGCTCTGGTACCAATGGCAAACCTGCTGTCCCTGATAACAGGGCCCCATTAGCTAATCTTGCTCCCTTAACACTGGAACTGGGTGGTGGCCCTGCCCCATCAAGTAGTCAAGTAGCTTATAACTGTAATTGTGGTGCAGGTTAGTTCACTCAGGTCAAAGGCATGATCCAAAACCAAAACCAAATCTATACATACACTAAATCCATAAGCTGGGAAGCTAGTAGAAGCCAGGTTCCTAAAGCCAAGAGGGAAATTCAGCAACTAGCCAAGGAAAACACACAAGCCAAATTCAAGAGCTGAGAAGATAAATTCAATAGCTGAGTTGCCAAACCAATATTGCATTCAAAGCCAGCTGAGGCCAATAGCTGGTTGGAAAGTTTAGATCATCACAGATAGTAAAGCTCTACCACAAAGAGCAGCCAAGAGAACAGAAGGAGTTATTTTGAAGTTGCCATGTGTTTAGCGTCCCCAAGCTTGCTTTCATTCACTCCTTACATTCATGATTAAAGAGATCAGTAAGAAATGTTGCTATGTGACCAACTCCATTTTCTTCTCTTCCTCCATCACCAAAACCTACTATTCCTAGACTGGAAGGAAATGTATGAAAGGGTTGCCAGAAGGAATGGAATACTTTTTCATAATGGATAAAAATGTGTAATGTACTTTAAATAAATAAAAAGAAGAATGGTACTTAATGGTAAATACCATTAAGTATGTTTCCCCTGCTAGGTAGATCCAGTAGATATTTCTATAAAGTACTATGGGCAGTACTAACGTGCCCAATTCCAGTGTCACATACCTGTCTTGACTAAACACGGCAATGACCTGTCTCTCAATAATGGTGATTCAAGCTACTGTAGGAAGCTGGCAGGATTGTTATTCTTAAGTAAGCAGGACTTTGGGATCCCTCAAATTGTACTCCAAGGGCAGGTTCTCCATTGGCTGCATATACTCCTTCTCTCAGATTCTTCAGAGGGAGGGAAAAAGGAAAGAAGAGAAATCAAGACATAGTGTCAGTACATGCTTGACCCAACTATGTACCCATGGGATGAATATCTCCACTGAAGGAATGCATCTCTGCAACCCAAAGCATGACTTGAGAACACATGGAGAAGAGCCTGGAGAGCCATTCCTTCATTCAGCAACTGCAGTTAACTCTACGTGTATGACCAATTCCGCTAAAACGCTTTTTGAACACTCAAATTTGTTCCAATGTGATTGATATAATCAGGAACAATTCGAGCATAACATGAATTTCACATTTGCTTATGTGTGACTTTACAGGCAAGTAACACTAGGTAAATGCAGAAAACCGTACCTAACTGAACCAAGCATAGGAATACATGACACACACATAAACATACACACTCCTCAAACATCTGTTCACTAGCAGAGTTCATCGTATGTTATGAGCCACACCCACACACATCTGGTGTTACAACTTTCATCCTATTTCTAATCACTTTTCTTCCATCACTTCCACAACTCACAAGTTGCAACTCTTCTAATGCTCAACCCCAGAAGCAAACCCTAGGTCTTTTTCAAAGTAAAGGGTCATATTTATTATGGTATTTATATGCATCTTTATTAAAGTCTGTGTAAAACTGTGCTGCTACTACTTTATTTGGTTATCTTTCTTTTATATGTCACTGATGAAGTTTTTTAATGTTATATACCTGTCCCCATTCTTCCACAGAAGCCCTATGGTTTTTCTTTCATGATTTTGCAAATTACAACAATTTGGGGGAATGTAGATGTCACATTATATAACTGTACAAGGCTTTGCTCTACACATGATGGAGAAAGCAGACATTACCCAAGGAGTATGTCCGTGCCGAACTCCTTCCTGTCATTATGTAGGAGATTTATGCTTTTCTGAATGTCAAATCTCAAGAAGAATCAGTTGAGAAATTGGGAGAATAGGAGAAAGTATTATAATTCTTTTGTGAGAATTAAAACTTAACAACTAATTTGGAGACATTACTGACTCCATGGAACCCACTGACACATAGAATCAAAAGATAGCATCAGTGTTTCTAGGAACAAGAAAAATAAAATAAAATAAAAATAAATAAAAAAAAAAAGAAAAATAAAATACATGGGAAAGAAAGGGCAAGATCTAAACTCTTGGTCCTGCTTGTGGCTGTTGACCATGTTGTCAGAATGTGTATCACTGTCTAGCCACTTACATCAAAATAAATATTATAAATATTTATATTTATTTAATATTCATTAAGCACAAATTATGCCTGAATGAAAACAAATGTCAGTAAGTTTATATAGGCAGTGTAGTTTATACAAATCCTATGAATGGTGTTCAAAGAAGGAAGTTTTGAAAGAAAATTAAGTCCTTAATTGGCAATTCACTCTTTATGCTGCTAGGAGACACATATACTGTTATTTGAATACTACATGTTAATTGTGTTACTGGTATTTTCCGGTGTTGGATTATTCATTACAGGTTATATTTTTTGGTAAGTGATACTAAAATATGAGAAATAATATATATATGTTTCTAAGAATAACTTATGATTTTAGGAATACCTGAAAATGTCTCTGAATTCTGACTTTTCACTCCAAAATCTTAAAGATTAAAATCTGTATGAAATTTAGAAATCCAAGCCCAGGCATGGTCCTTGGCTACAATAAATCCTCAGTTCTATGAAACCTGACATGTTCCTCTGAGATACATTATGGCCTTGTAATCTGGGATCCAATGTCCCAGGAACCATATGCTATACCCTATAGATGTTCTCATGTTTTTCTTGGTCAGTTATCTGAAATCGCTAGGGTTAGAATTCAAGATCTGTTTATTAAAATATACCATGTATATGTATGTGTGGTAGCAGGGTAATCTCTGAGGATTCCTCTCGGTTTTGTTGTGAATCTAAAATTATAAAGTCTATTAAATACACACACAATCTCAAGCTTGAAATTTAACGTACAATACACACACACAGAGACCAAAATTATTAAAATTTCCTTGGTATTTTAAAAAGCAGCTTCCCTTGGTCCACATGTCCCAGTCCCAGTCTAAATGATGGATGGAGGTTTCCATTTCTCACTCACAAACACACATCCAGCTCTTTATCAGTGCCCCTTAATCTCAGAGGAAGGAGGCATTTCTCAGCAAGGCCCTTTTGAGGTTCACAAAGGCTCAGCTGCCATAAATCAAACATTGGTGGCATTAGTAAAGTCGAGGAATAGTGCCGCAGGTAATATTTTCCCGACCTTGCTGAGAGAGAGTCAAGTCTCGAGTTTAATGAAATGAAATCTCTTCGTGGGGAACATGAATAAGACTGCTGGGGTAGTTCTCTCTTGAAGTGACATTCAACTGGCCTTTGAAAAGTTTAAGCCCCTTCCCCAAATCCAGAGGCAGAAGCAGGCTTCATGCCCTACCTAGAGAGATAACCAAAGGAAAGCTGTGTTCTAAGCCCAGACCTCTGTGCACAACTGACTAAAGCTGTGATATCCTGAAGACACTTTAAAAAGAAAAAGAAAGAAAGAAAGAAAGAAAGAAAGAAAGAAAGAAAGAAAGAAAGAAAGAAAGAAAGAAAGAAAGACAAGAAAGACAAGAAAAGAAACAAACAAATGAACAGTGACTTCAAAAAGAACCAAACCCATATTTGTTTCCTTGGCAGTACTTTCCCTCCACGGGGAAACGGAAACCCCATCACTGGTGTTGAACTGAGAACAGGGTAACATGATCTGTCTTCAGTAGTCTGGATTCAAAGTTGATTGGTACAATTATCTGGAGAGATGTTTCAAAATACCCCAAAACAGGCAATATGCCCATTGAATTGAACTTAAATTTCAAAACTCTTATCAAATATGTCTTTATTTATTTTTGTTTTTTAGCCAACAGACAATTTTGATCCTGGATTATTAAGAATTAATGAGGTACAAAGGCAGAGGTAGCTTCTATAAAAGATATTTTCTTTTTTCTCCCTTTCTTCTCACTATCTGGAAAATAGTAAAAGAACAAAGAGGAGGACAAAGATCATATCTAATGTCTGTGACACTACTATTGGTGAAGAAAGGAGTCCCCAGCCTCTCAATGTTCTTTCTTCTAAGGTTTACTGGGCTGGTCCTAATGGTTTTAGTGGGTTTGTAAAATAAATATTTCTGAAGTCAAAATAGTCCACCTTGGGAAAACTTGCTCCAAGTTTTTATCCTCTCTTTAGGGTACATTCCTGACCTATGAACTCTACACAAATGGTTCCAGATGTTGAACTCTGTGTGTGGGTAGGTGTCTTCCTATCTGTCTCTAATTAAAAAAAAAAAAAATTGATTTGAGAGAAAGAGAACAAGCAGTGAAAGAGGAGCAGAGTGAGGGAGGGAGAGAGAGAGACAGAGAGAGAGAAGTAGACTCCCTGCTGAGCAGGGAGTGCAATGCTCAATGTGGAGTTCAGTCCCAGGACCCTGATATCATGAACTGAGCTGAAGGTAGACGCTAAACTGACTAAACCACCCAAGTGCCCCTGCCTTTAACTTTTGATAAAGGCTATTTACCTTAACTAATGGTACTTGGTGACTTTTACAGATAATTTTTCTCTGGGCACTCTCTTGACTTCTAACTACATTTAACTTCTTTGTCATCATATATAAATAATAGAAGAAAATTGTGTCAACCTTGAAGAAATCATCAGCTGTTTTTAGAATGCTTCCTAAAACTTTCTTGTACCTAAGTGTTATAAACAATATTGATTTTACTAAAGTCTTCTTAAGAGAGATGGAGAATGAATATCATGCCACTAGTTCAATATTGTGCCCCACACAAAAATAAGATCCCCTTTGGGCAAATTCTTCTCTTCTGCTTCCCTGGGTCTCCTTCTTCCTCTGCTGGTTTTGCCTGACTTCTCTTCCCTCTCCAACCTGTATTTTAAAAATGACTTCTTCTGGGTGTTAGGGATCTGTGTACCACCCAGACTTACCCCAGTACATGCTTTCTAACCCTTCTTTTTTTCTTTATTCATCTTTCCTCAGAAAAGAATTTTCATACTCCTGCTAACAAGATAAAGATTTCTTCATGTTAGCTCTGATTTATTTTTCTTCCCAATTGGTGATACTTGCCATAGAAAAAGAAAAAGATTAAAACCCCAGTCAGCAATCTGAGGCACAGATCTGTGTCTTGAAACTTATAATTCTCTACTCATGGACCTTAACACAATTTCCCAAATCATAAAATTGTGAACTATTGCAAGAGAAAATACACCTAGACCAAAGGAAAGAATGACACAACTGATGCCTACTGTAATAAAAAACATTTAACAATAAAAAACCCAACCATGTGATTTATGAAATAGAGTCTTCACTAAGGCTTTTTAAACTCTAGAGCCTAAGATTTGATGGTACATTTTGCTTTAGGGTTTGGATTTAGTTCACAAAAATCGGATATGGCTGTTAAAGCATTTGAAAAGTTTTTGTTTGTTTATTTTTTTCTCTTGAATTGGCCCGATGGGACTGGATATATAGAGTGAAAATTGCTTGTTTGATTGGCCAGCATTCATATTCTCTTTGTGCAGCACTAATACTTTGATTTATCTTTGTGGCATTCACCTCTTCTCCCACTTTTTGCCATCGTTGTATGGAAAATAATTGACAAAGGTAAACCTGATCTGAGCCAATTTGCTTAGCCCAGCCTGTTGGCCACAGGGATTAGTTCAGAGACTAGCACATAACCCAGTCAGAGCTGATGAGACATTTGTAGAGGCTCCGGGGGAAAAGAAACACTCTCTCCTCAGGCCATAGTAAAATGAGTGTCTGTTCTAGCCAGCTCTATTCTATGAGGGGACTTAGGCTATGGATAAAGCCAACACCTAGAAACATCAGAACTCACATATATCTGCTGGCCACTTGGTTTGAAACCTGAATCAAGCTACTCCTGAAGCCAGACTTCCCCAAGTTTTTCAATTACATAACCAAGAAATACATTTTTGGCTTAAACTACTTTGAGTTTATCTTGCTTGCAACATAAAGAGTCCTCACAAATACAATGTAAGTCTGTAGCATCTAAGAAAAGAATTCATTTAGTACATTCTTCTTACTCATTTATTTTTTAAGTTTTACAGTCTACTTATTAAGTACCAGGAATTGGGAATTTAAAAAAATGAATATTTCCCAGAACTTGGCCTTCAAGAAGGGTAAGAGAGAGGCGTGAGAATATACAAAATGATGCAACATGGGAGATGGAGGAAGGTGCTATGGGCAGACAGAACAAGGAAACTAATTCAGCTGAAAAGTGTCAGTAAAGAAGATTAGCAGGCGTTTGGCGCCTGCCTTTGGCCCAGGGAGTGATCCTGGAGACCCGGGATCGAATCCCACGTCAGGCTCCCGGTGCATGGAACCTGCTTCTCCCTCTGCCTGTGTCTCTGCCTCTCTCTCTCTCTATCTGTGTGACTATCATAAATAAATAAAAATTAAAAAAAAAAAGAAGAAGATTAGCAGTCAAGAAAGCAACATTCTAGGAGGAGCAAACTGCATGTGCAAAGGTCCATTGGCAAGAGGCAGTATAGATTTTCTGGGGAATTTGCATATGGGTTACCACACTAACCACAGAGAACTGTGGATAAAAAGGCAGTTTGGAATCCAATTATGAATGGCTTTGTACAACTGATCATCAGAGGATGTCACGGTCAGACTAGAATTCAAGAACAATGCAGGCAACATCCACAAGTGGCATGAGTGGGCTTTCTTTGTCTAATCTCTCCAAAGCTGCCTGACTCCTGGAGCTTCTCGCTGGAGCTGGAGTTACCCTTGTAAGTAGGCCTTTCTGTCTCCCTTACTCTGCTGCCAAGAGGGATTATAAGGTGGATGCTGACAGTGACCTGTGCTATTGTGCACTTCAGATATTCATCTGTGCTCTGGATAATGGTTTGAAATTCTCCATGGAGAGTGCAGACAGAAAGGTCAACAATTATGCAAAATGAATAATGGGCTTGGAGCAATCAGGCCACACAGCTGCCGCAATGAATTCTCTGAAACCCTCCGGCCAGGTGTCTTGCATCCCTGCCCAGTGGCCCAGCCAGGTGCCGGCAGCCAAGCCTTTAGGTAACTAGTGTTCCTAGACATCTAGGGGAGATCCTGAATGAGAAAAGAAAAGCCAGAGAAGCCACAGCTCTGAGAATTGAGAAACATCTTTTTAAAGTTTCCTCTAAATTTCAGTGATGACCTGTTCTTCAAAGAGGAGTGGCCAAACAAGGAACGAAGAGTCAAAAACCAGCCAAGGATGAGCCAAGCTTCAGTCTTCAACCACAAGCTTCTGAGGTAGCTTTTCTTCTAGGAGGACAGGACTTAGCCACAGCTTTTCCTTGGAATGCCAGTCAATCAGGATCACATTGTTGAGAGCCTACTATGTGAAATATGCTGAGGAAATGCAGAGATGAATCACACTCAGTGCATGAAGGCATGAAGACTCCATATTAGATAAGCCTCAGCACACCAACCACAGTTTCTGGAGTTCTACAAGAGCCCCAGTACAAAATAGGGCACATCTTTCTATGCTACCTTTACTTGAAAAAGTTACCATGTAATTCTGATGGCCAGTCCAGGGACCATACTTTGAGAGCCACTGTCTAGACAGCAGACAATTAAGAGCATAGCTTTGAAGCCAGCTAGGTTGTTTGAATCCTGCCTCTTCCAACTACACCCTGAGTAACCTGGGTAACTTCTGTTTCTTCACACTCATCTATAGAATTAGTATACCAATAGTACCAATTTCACAGGATTGTCCTGAGTTAAATAAGTTAATGCATTTAAAGTGCTTAAAACAGTGCCTGGCACATGATCAGCCCTCAAAAAAATGTTAGGTTTTGTTAAGTGTTAGCTAATATTGCCTCATTTAATTCTCCCAACAACCTAGTTAGGTAGATCTGCTGGAGAAAGATGGGGCACGAGCTGTGCCCACAGCATGGAGCTGCTCAATGGCAAACTAAGAATGAAGCCCAGGGCCCCAGAATTGAGAGATAAAGCCTTTACTCTCAGCTCAGTTCCTCCTCAGCACTCAAACAGTGTCTCCATGAAGCCCACAGGAACATAAGCCTTTGGGAAGCATGACCTTGTTAGCCTGGATCCCTGCTGTATCCCCGGATCTTTGCCAAGAGCTCAAGTGGGAACCATGCTCTTCTGACTCTAACACCCTCCCATGCTTCCTCTGGCCACAGTGGTGCCAAAGAACAAAGGAGCCCTCCATTTCCATCCAGACCAAGTTACTCATGTTCTTTTGGAAACCCTGGCCTGCACGTGATTACCCTGAACTCGGTCGGGGGTCTTATGAAAACATTTACTAGCAATAGGCTAGGTGTTTCACACATATTTTCTTATTTAATCTTCAATATAGTTCCATATGGCAAGTGCTACTATTATCCTCATTTAACAAATGAGGAAACTGAGGATGAGGGAAGTTGACCTAAGTCATGACCAGGTAAAGGAGGATGCCAAGGCAGAGGCAGGTTTGAATGCTTTCCACTTTTATTCTTTCCAATTCCATCATTTTGCCTCTTTAAAAGGTATGAGAAGCAAAAGATTGAAAGGGAGCACTAGAAGTTAGTGCTTAGAACAAAAGACTTGAAATGCCCAAAATGTGATTTTATCTCCTTGGCAATTTTGGTCAATTTCTCTGAAAAAAATATGAATAAGCTTAAGTGAATCGCACCATTTAGGTACATATGCATTTGCAAATGTACTCTTGACAATTTGAAAGAGGAAAAAGCTGTGCAAGACTTGCTTTCATGTGGGTGGCTTTTATTAGAAGAGGGAGGGAGACTTTTATGAGAAGAACAGCAGAGCTGGAGTGGCTTTGACCCCTTATCCTTAAAAATAAAAAGGAAGAATAATCAAATGTACGCTGAAAATGTAACAGCAAACAAGCTCTGAGGTGACATTTGGACTGTGTGGTTTTCTTCTGACTGTGTGACAATGAGTGCCTGTTCAGCTGGCTTTTCCCAAAGCCAGAGAAAGGTCTCTTAGCTAAAATGTCACAGTGCATCTTATTTTCCATTTTCAGCAAATGTTTCAAGGGGAGACTGACACCCTATCCTGCCCTCACATACCACCTTGAAAATAACAACAGCAAATCACAAAGAAAGGTAAGAAGGAAAGGGACAGGTTGGAACTAGCTCAAAGCATCTGACTTTCATTTGCAGAGGGTGCCAGCTCTGGGTGGAGAGGAGGCAGGGAGGATGAAAGACTGTGACATAATCTCCAAGTGAACACTCCTGACAAATCACAACAGAGACATTTGACCTTTTTTGGCACAACTATGTGATACTCTGGAAAGTGACTGTTGGACTTAAATTTAGAATTTAGAAGATTTTTACCACCCAATTTAGTGGTTATTACTAAAGGTCTTTGGTCCAAAGAGCCAGTGACCCAGACATTTAAGACCTGCCTCAAAGCAAAGTATGACCCTACTTTCTTCTGACATTGCCCAACCCCCCAATTTGGACATCCAGGACCATGTGTAATCTTGGCCCCTGCCAACATCTCCAGTCTTCTCTCTCACTAGTCATTCCCTGTTCTCTCTGTGCTCTGCTGTTGACTTTGTGGTTTCATTATTACCAACAGAGCATCTACCCACGTGGTTGCTTCTTCCTGGAATATCATGTAAATACCCCACTTCTACTACCTTCATCTTCTTAACTCCTACTCATCTATAATCCTTGTGAATCTGAGCCATGTGGTCTAATCTCACATGTATTTGTGGTCAGGGAAACAGCCCAGAACCAAAACGTATTTCCAAAATTGCTTAAGTTTTTCATCTACACAACAAACCCTGATACTGTCATCTTCTTCCAACAGACTTATTACAACCAAACAATTGGTTAATCCATGTGCCAACTTCCCCTGTTTTATTCTATACATGACCATGCTGCCTGCCACTGGAGTGATCTTTCCAAATATGAGTCTCATTTACTGTTTTTGAGTCTTATCACCCAGCTACACTAAATGCATTTCAATCTCCAAATATTCGATCCATTCCCATATGCCTATGCTTTTGCTTTTGTTGTTTTCTTGAACTAGATTAACATCTTCCCTTCTTTTCCTGTCCAAACCTTAATCTTTCAAGACCCAGTTCAAATGCTTCCTCCTTTGTAAGCATTTCAACATCAGACATTGTTACTTTCTCCTCTGTTGTTTCTGTTGTCCTCTCTTACAGGGCTTGCAGCATAATTTACAATACTGTCATTTGTCTGTATGTCTCCCTCTTTCACTAGAGGAAGAGCTCCTTAAAGTTAGAGGTTTCTATTTACTCATCTTTGGGTCTCTAGGAAAGTGGCTTGAATAGTTGTTCCTCATTATATATTTGCTAAGTTTAAAATCATATAACATTTTAGTATTTACATTGTAGTCTCACATATATTCACTCATTTTTCATTCTGACAGCTTTATTAGAAGTGTAATATTTTCCCAATTTTAAGATGAGAAAAATGAGGCTTAAAAATTTAAGTGACTACTCTGAGACATGGCAGCCTTATTGGGGGCTGACCTAGACATGAAATAGATTACTCTTGCAGTTTTGAACTTCTCTGATTCTATAATTTTATTCAAAATTGTATGCCAGGAAGGAGAGGAGTATAATTATTTCATTATAATTCTGCAGAGAAAAAGAAGGCTGGCAAATAGTCTTCTCTTATTTGCAAGGTTGTATTATGCCCCATTGGAAATGAACACTATGAACATTAGCTCCAGCAATGTAACATAACAGAAACTTCTTTTATTATCATTGCTTAAACATTTGGATAGTAAGCAGGTACACCTCAACCGACATATGTTCTCAACCAAACATATATCCTCTCTGCGAATTTTATGAGGTTATCTTCATTGGGAGTTATTTATTCTAATGCCAACAAGTGCAGAAAATAATGAACAATACCAACTGTGGAAAAAACAGTTTAATTATGTAGGCAAAAGGGTCCTTAACCAGACAGCCACAAAGCCTCAGTAGCATTCAAAAGCTACTTTACAAAAATGGGCGGGGGGGGGGACTGGCAGAGGGATATGCATATATTATCTCCTGGTATATTAAAACGAGAACTATTATAAAACTATCTTACACAAAGTTTCCAAGATGGCAAGACCGTTACCTGCAGCTTGAGAATTTCAAAACCAGCACAATAAAGAACATGTTGAAGTATGACAAAAATTTTTCTGTAATCTGCTCATCTTCATTTGAAACCTATCTCTGCTGCCTACCATCTTGGTGAACTAGGACAAGTTAGATCATCTTTCTGAGTTTCTTCATTCTCATCTTTCTGTGAAATGGGCATAATATTGAGCCCACCGAATGTTTACTACTGAGAAAATCAACTAATAAAACCTAAATGACAAGAAAATTCAGAATATAGTACATACTCATTTAATTAAGACACATTAATCTCATTCTTGTTGCATAGGGATGTAAAGCTCTCCTAAACATGGGTTTCCAAGGGAAGCTGTGGGTAAGTTACAGAAAATTTGAGAGGACATATTCATTCTCTGTTTCATTTCCAGACTGGATAATTCTCATCCTGAGTACTCTTTGGATTTAATTTTCCTTGTCTCTCAAGAACAAAAGTCCTAGTATCTCCAGATACTCACTTCTGCATATTAGGAACAGAGATATTCAAGATAAGCAGGATGGAGGAGGGGAGGAATTAAATTACAAAGGACCTAAAGCAAATATATGTATCAAGAAATGGGCTTTCTCCCTTTTTCCACTATATAATTCATCCGATTCAACTTAATCTAGATCCAGCTAGACCAGATTTCCCAACAGGAAGTGATGTGGTTCCCCAGGGAATGCCTGGAGATATATTCAGTTGTCCCACCAAGGGGTGAAACTGATATCTAGTGGACCGAGGTGAGAGAGGCTGCTAACCACCTTACATTGTGTAGGACAGCCTCCCTTCCATACCCACAATACAGAATTATCTGATCCCAAATATCACTGGTGCCAAGGTGGAGAGACCTTGAGAGAACAACTATGATTAAACTGGACATGGGAAAAGTAAAGAGCCTTAATCCAATCCAAGCAAACCTATTGGTAAATTTTGTTCTAAGTGTAAAGACCCTTACTAGGAGCTAGAAAAAGTGATCTAAGAGGTTCAGAAAAGCTTAAAAGCAAGAAAGGAATTTGGCAGTTGGGGGTCAATATTTATGTGGAAAATTCTTTCCTGATCAGGACACTGATTCCCCTAGAATTAGATTCACAGGATTCTTTTGCAAAAGGATACAGTAGCAGTTTATGTTAGAGGGAGTTTATAAAAATTGGAGGTTTTAAGGAGTAATTAAAAGAAGTCTTTATATGCAAATTACCAGCTTCCCTTAGCTAGAAGCTATCTCTGGGTAGAATTGCCTAGAGGGGGAACTTTTAACTGTTTTAAACATTAATTGGAAAGGTAGCTACTTCTGAATAGGAAGTAAAAGGACAAGAAGTTTAGTATGAGGTTATTGTCTTATGTGGGAGGATGGGGTCTGGGGATTTATTTTTCTATACTCTAATCCCCAATGCTGTAATGTGATGCTTTGTTTTTCTTTTCTTTAGCTTCTATCACATTAAAAAACAAAACAAAATAAGTTAGTAAAGGGTGAGAAATGGGAAGACAGCTGAAGTGCAGGTGGTGAGTCTCCATTCCCCCTGGGGAGTTATTTCTCCAGGAACTGGAAGAAGCTAAAAGAGATTTTAAAGATAAATAGCCCGAGGTCGTCTCTCATATTCCCCAGACTCTCCTAGCTTCAGAACACAGCATCAAGGTGACATACACATAGCCAGTACTACTACCAGCTAGTTGTCTTGGTTAAGGAAGAATTTTGGAGTTAAAGAGTAGGACCTCAGAGCCAAGAATAAAAGTTCAAGTTTTTAAAATGCCAATGGTTGTTCTTAGAATGCAAACATCAAATAGGCTAGGTATAGTTAGTCACAAAGCACATTCCAGAATCACATTAGGACAGTGTTGGACATGGAGTATCTAAAGGCCTATAGCATCTACAATGGACACAAAAAAGCAAAACACTACTGCCTGCTGGACCTTCTCAGCCAAGCATGCACATGAATGAGGAGGGGCTTACAGGACAAAGTTACAGGTATAAAGGTGTGGCAGATGGACACTGAGATCTGAGAAAATGTTAGTAGAAATGATTTGAAGTTGAAATGCAGGTGCAGGTGATGGGATGAGCACTGGGTGTTATACTATATGGTGGCAAACTGAATTTAAATAATTTTTTTTTTTTAAAGAAATGGTGTGCGGGTAAGAGGCAAACAAAATCCATCGATAGGGCAGACTTGTACCAGATTTGGAGAGCATCTTGGGAAGACAGTAAGGGCCCCCTCCTGTTGCAAGAAGGCCAGCCTGATCAACACTCCAACTGGCCACTGATCATTAAGGGCTGGTGGAGGAAGGAAATGATTATGGGACTCCCACAGAAACCTGAGATATTAGGGGGCTGAGTGAGACCATATCTAGAGACAGGAATTATTAGATAGCTGGGATCCAGAGACCAGGCAGACAAACAGGATAAGTGGCTGAGGTATTTTGTTCACTGATTTAACAAATTCCCAATACTGATGAATACAATCAGATCCATAGAGGACTTCATAGAACCCTAAATATATTGGGTGCTGGGGAATCCCCAGCCTCTGTCAACAGGAAGACATTCAACAGGCAAACAATATAAAGAGACCTAGAAGTAAACCTGTATCTAATCATGGCAGATGGGCAATCTTTCACATTTATTGAGCAACTACAAAGTAAAACTCACATAATAATACAATTATTCCATTATACTTATTAAAAACACTGAAGGTCAGAGACATTAAATCCAAGTTTTCACAGGAGAACAGGCAGGAAGAGTTCAACTTACTTTACCTCCAATGCCTATTCTTTCCTTTCTCTGCATATTGAACTGCCACTATGGTTCCTTCCATATGAAGGCATCAGGGAGGCATGGAGGCAAATGATAGGGACTCACCCAAGGGATTTTATTTGGGTACAGCATTCCAGTACCTGAGGCATGAGTAGGAAAGGCCAACCCCAATTTTTCATAGAACTAGGATATTATGTAAAGAATCAAAAGTCACTCAAGAAAGTGTGGGACCCAAGGAATTTAACAAAAATCCCCTACCCCTGGACAAGCAGAGCAGGACTAACTCCATTTTGTGCTACACCCGCCATCTCCTGTATGCCCCCCACATGACCTGGTTATTGCTTAAGGCGCTGCCCCACCCTAGTCAAGCCGCTGAGCACATCCTTACCAGATACCGCTTCATTAGAATGTAAACCCAGCCTTTTGCCCACCAAACCTGCACACCAATTCTGACCAGAGAGATAGGCTAGTTCAAACGGTCACTATAGGGTAAATTGTAATTCAGTTGGCTACCTGCGTGTGGACCGACATGACTGTGCAACTTTCTGTGTGTGTTACAATCTCATTGGCCACTGGACCCTATAAAACTGCTACACCTCTTAGCCTCAGAGTCCAAGTCCCTGCTCCGCTGTGTCGGGTATACTTGGACCCAAGCTGGAGCTTGTAAATAAACCCTCATGTACTTGCATCGGTGTCGGCTCCTCGGTGGTTTCTCAGATTCGCAATCTTGGGCACAACAGAAAGAGGGGACAAGGCATGGTCCAGTTACTGAATGAGCCCAGGGGAAAGCCAGCAGAGAAGCAAGAATAAAGCTAAGCCACTAACCTCGTGGCCTAAGTCTTATATCCACTTGAGAGCATAATTATCTAGTGTTTCCAGATAAAAGGATGCCCAGTTTAATGTGGATTTTAGATAAACAATTTCTTTAGTATTAGTACATTTTTAGTATTGTATTGGACATGTAATTTAAAATTGTTTATCTGAAGTTCTAGTTAAACTGGGTATCTTGTATTTTTATTTGCTACATCTGGCAACCCAAGTGACTGAACCCAGATGTGGGCTGAGCCACAGATGAAGATGAGGGGCCCCAGCTATGAAGGAAGTTGAGGCATAGGGATAAGGAACCTAAGAGAACAGCTATTAAAATAACACTCCATCCCCATTATCTTAACAAACATTTCTCCACCATTATAGTTTAATAATTACAAAAAGAAGACATTTGGTAAAACTCCAAATGTATTCTTAATGATTACAAACAAAACAGAATAAAATTTTTTAAAAGAACAGAAAAAATTACCAGTAGAATAGGAATGGCAGGCTTTAGCATATAAGTATGATGAACATTGATTTGAACAACAGTCAACTCATATTTGGAATCACTATGGAGGAAGTGTGCACTGGAGCTTTTAGAAGTGCAAACTGTACAATGCCTGTTCTACTGAAACTATAATCTGTGATGATATGGCTGTAGTCATATTACAAGTAAATTTTTACAGGTTGTCCAGCTGATCATATATAATGTTCTTTCTATGAATAAAGGTTTTCCAAGTTTCCTGCAATAATCTTACAAATAAGTTTTGACAATATGGTTGTCAAAATATACAACTTTGCACAATCTGGTGTGTATTCTGCTGTCCAGCCCCTCCCAGGCCAGGCTCCCCTCACTTAGCCCACTCTGGTCATGCTCTCCTCTTTCAGTCCTAGAACAACACAAGATCCCACCAGCTTAAGAGCGTTTGTCCCAACTATCCACCTCTGTACCACTCTCTGCCTCTTGCTCCTGGCATGGTTCCTTCTTTTCCTGCAGGTCTTCCCAAATAGATCTTCCTTAATAACTGCATTATCTCAATATTACCCATCTAAGAACCCTGAAAATTACCTTTACTTTTATCAATTTATAAACTGATATTGATTGTTTCCACTAGAATATAAACTCTTGAGGGCAAGCACCATCTCTATTTCACTTTCCACTCTATATTCAGAATCTAACACAGTGCCTAGCACAAAATAGATTTTTATAAAATGAATACTATGTGTAAAATGAATGAGTGAATGATCTGATGAGTTAGTGAGTCAATGAATGAGTGCATGCATCTTTCCCCTACAAACTACATTTTATTCCTAATTTATGATTAAAACAAGATCTCAGCTTATTTTAGCATATCTTAATTGCATTCAGGCATGATCAATTTATATATTCATTTATCTTTCCTTCATCTGAGAGCCCCTCAGATGAGACACTGTGCATATTCTGTCCTCTTGAACTGTGACAAACCAAATTCAACTCAAAGTAATATCAGAAAACATGTAACATGATGGCAAACATCACAGGCTATCATGGGTCAAAACGCATTTTACATAAATCAATTCCTCTTCCCATACACACTTCATAAAATCCAAATTCATTAATTAGAACTTTTGCCTCCAGCACCACATGCTTTCTGGCTCTAATTTGAAATCCTTTCAGAAGATAGAATTGCCATAAAAGGCTTCAAGGTAGAAATGTACCAAACAGAGGAAGGAATTTTTCAGATGAGCGATGAAGAGCAAGTGGAAGGCTAAGTTCCACTGGAAGGAGCTGTACTGTCATTTGCTGGAGCCAACGTGATCAAACTAGCAGCCACCTTCCCCAAACACTCTCTGCAATCACAGAACCTGAATTTGCTCCTTTCTTCCCTCGTGTGAGCTTCCTGGCAACCGCTGAATGTACTGACTGTCTCTAGCCTAATTTGTAGAAGTAATTTGCGCTTCTGTTCTCCCAGCTTTTCCAAACCTGCTGGCCCCCAAATGCTCCTTCTTAGAAGAACTGTAATGGCTTAACTCTAACCTGCTGCCTGTTGACTTCAGCATTCCGTCAAATAAAGCTACTGCCTACCTCTTGGAGAAAGCTTCCAGGATAAACAGGACTGGCCTCTTAATCTGTCTGAGTCTTTATATTCTAGAATAGGTGATTCAGAACAGAAATGAAAAAGAAAATTATAGAAAAGAAAGTGACAGGGAAAAAATAGAGCTGCTGTCAAGGTCACCAGCATATTTTTGGTGCAGCATCACCCTAGGTGAAATTATTTTAATTTACCAATTTGCAAAGATAAAAAATATCCCACTGTGAGAACCACAGTATTCACAGTAGCGTGTGGCACTGATGAGTTGCACCATATGATAAAGCAAATTGAGATCAGGCATTTGCAAGACCATTTCATGGTAGGGGAAAATCATGTGAAGAGTTATAATATGGTTAATGGCATTGCAAGGCTGATCTCACTAATTTTACAATTCTCTTTTACGCATAGGTTATCATACTAATTAGCTACATCTGGAATATTTGTCATTTTAATAGAGTGATTTTGCATTTCCCTTTGCTCTAGTTCTGCAGCCTCCAACCTGATGTTCAGAGGTTCCAATGAGTTTTAGCACATCAAATGCTCTGGATGATTTGAAACAAATCACCTTGGAGTGAGAAACCTTAGAGGATGGCATGGTGGAAAGAGGCTTGGAAACCACATGTGTCAATTATGATGGCAGTATAGATGTCAGCAATTAATCTCTGAAAGTGTTTCATTAGAAATGGAAATACAGGGATCCCTGGGTGGCGCAGCGGTTTGGCGCCTGCCTTTGGCCCAGGGCGCGATCCTGGAGATCCGGGATCGAATCCCACATCAGGCTCCCGATGCATGGAGCCTGCTTCTCCCTCTGCCTGTGTCTCTGCCTCTCTCTCTCTCACTGTGTGCCTATCATGAATAAAAATTAAAAAAAATAAAATAAAAGATTTAAAAAAAAAAAGAAATGGAAATACAGAACTAACTACCTGCAGCCTTCTTAAAAAAATTAAAATAATCTCTCAACATACCTAACATATATTTCAATAAATGGTCCACATAAAGTAATAATAAAGCATGATTCTTTTTTTCTGTTCTTTTGATGGTTGCAAGGTTCATGTAAGTAACCTAGTAAAGAACCAGAAAATTCAGATCTTGGTAAAAATAACTCCATGTCCCAGAAGTCTTAAACCATTCTTTTCCTTTCTACTCCTCTTGGGTAAATCAGAGGCTTTGCAACTAATGGCAGTGTAGTAGAAACTGATGCTTCTCAAAGATATAACAGAGGAAGCCAATAATTTGCCGTAATGAGAAACAGAACTTTTAGGTGAGAAAATAAAAACCATTGACCTTGGTTTCAAATCCAAGGCACATTTAAATATGTTACTATGGCCTAGACACTTTATGAGAAACTAGATCCAGGACTTATCTTTTAATCACATGTACATGCAGGTGGCATGCATAATGGAAATGGGAGAGGTTAGAATGCCAGCCTATAAACCTGTATCGCAATCTGTACAGTGTTCTACTAATATCAGATATTATTATTGTTGTTGTTGCTATTGTTAAACTAAAGATGGAATCTGGGAAATCTGCCAACAATAACAATGATTATTATTCCAAAAGCACTAACAAAAGCAGGAGGATAAAACTGCAAAAATGTGGTTCACTTACATAAAATTCATGCCAATTACCATTATAACCATCTGGAAACCTTATCATTTATCCTTAATATTTCCCTCCAGAAATTAATACCAGCATGTAATCTGAAAATTTGATACAATAAAATAGGGACTGAGCTAAATTCTCAACAATGGTTGCTTATGAAAACTTTGAAACTTTCTGCTGTCTCATCCTGAGACACCACCTGTCTCAGTATAATGTGGATACCCAAAAGCTCTCATCTCTATTTTTGTTTCAGGTGTCTCCACCAGATGCTTATTTTCTTTTCTGGGAAAAAAAAGGGTTAACCAATGTCCCTTTTACCAAACCATTAATGCATATCTCCTTACATTAAGATAACGGACAGAGTTTTAGAAACATGGCATAGAAACAATATGTAGTAAACCCCAAATGGAGTTTTCTAGGCTAAAAGGGATTAGTCTACAGTCTAAGTAGAATGGAACTAACCACTAGACACAAAGATACTTGATGATTTTGTCCCTTACTGCTTCTGCCTCATGTATTTGAACTCTTGGCAGGTCCTGAGAAGCATCCTCCTCGATTCCCCCACCCCCAGACATTTGAATAGACACCCAGTGTTAGACCATTCTTTTTCCTTTCTCTTCAACCAAGTAACTCTTATCTATCCTTCATGTTTCAGCTTAGCTATTCCTCTAGAAAACCTTCTTGAACTACCCCCTCCCATCATTGACCACCACACCAAGACTGGTTTTATTTAGTATTCTTCTATGTGTTCCCATAACAACTATCAGAAAGAATCTAAATGACCTGTTAACAAATCTATTTCTTTTTCTAAACCATAAACTGCTGCGAGCAAGGCTTGAATCTGCCTCACTGTTTTGTTTCCAGCACCTTGCAGAGAGCAAGCACTCAATACATATTAGTTGAGTTAATGAGTTTTAAGAATCCTATCTTGAAAGCATTCACAACAGATGAGCTGATTCTCCAAGAATACAAAGCAAATTGTTCATCATCCAGCTAATTTCAATGATGTAGGCTACCTAAAAGGATAATTTGGCTTTGAATTACAGTGTTTGCTTTTGATAAAACTTATCAGCCATCACCTTATCACAACTTTTCTTTGCTATGTAGACACTGCTCTGACATTATCTTTTTATGATTTAGTTTCTGATCAAAATAGGAACAACCAAGATATGAGAGCAAGGATGTGCTGGCTCTGCCATTAACCTTGGTGGCTTAGCCAACACCCCCAAGCCTCCACATGCTCAGTCACTGTCAGCCCTGCCCTAGAGTGTTCCCAGAAGGCAGATGAATGAAAGAATGTAAAGATTCAGAGTGATCCCATGGGGCCATACATAGGACTGTTGTGGGGATAAATAGGATTATTTTTATAGCTAAATATTATTGACCTTCAATATTACAACCTCTTCACATTCTATCACTTCCCTTGAGAAATATCACATTGGCTTCGACTGTTCCCCTATGGATCTGAGAGGCAGGTTAGCTCTCTGTTTAGATTTTATAACCTCATTCACAAACTCCTGCTAACCAAACCCAGAAGGTCAGTATCTTTTGAACCCAACTTCAGCTTCTCCCCTAGCAGGCCAATTAAAGAGCCCACCTGCTGTAGATTGTGTTGCCTCCCAGAATATGATAACATACGGCTTCTTTAAAGGGGTGGTGGGGGAGTGATGAATGGCAAAAACACATGTTTATACTTAAACCTGTTATGCGTAAGAGCTTTCAACTCTTGGATAAGAGAGTTTCAGTGGGGTAATGTAAGTGTCTGCTGTCTGTAAGAATGATTGTCTCTCAAGTGGTTTTGCAGACTGCACAGATTCCCTAAAGGCAATAGGGAAAAAGCAGAGGGATTGTAACTTGGAAACCAGAACAAGTTGAGGATTCATTCTCACCTTATGACATCTGCAGTCTGGGAAATGGGAAGGCTGCAGAATGATCTCATTCACTTGAAGCCTGAGACTCACACCTCCTCCCCTGCCCCTCTGCCTATCGTCTATTTTTAAAGGCAAAGAATCTGAAATGTACTTCAAAAGTCTCTGGTGATGTTTGCAAAAGCCAAAGTCCCTGGTTCAATGACTGGATCTCCAGAGTGGAGAATTGCAGTGCTAGCTTTGCTTTCTGTGTCTTCCACAGCATTCAAGAAAAGGTGTTAATAGCCATTTGAGAACTACCATCAGGGGGTTTTTTCAGCTATTTTTAGTGCCTTCCTTCAGGTTCCTGAGAACAGTCACTTTGGTCAGGGGCAGAGGGTACTTGGTCTTTTTAACTAACCCTCTGAGCCTGGTTATCCTAAGTGGGTGATCCTTAGTTTTTTCTTCTCACAGGAAGTTCATCTTGTATTTTGCATAAACTCTGTGCTTTATATAAGTACCCAGATCTACAACTGAGGCAAATCTTTAGTTTCTGCAACCAAATCTATAAGAAAAAAAAAGCATAACAGCTTTACCTTACCTTGCCAGCAGGAGAAACATTATATGATTTAACAGATCCACTTTTTCCCCTACTTCTTTTTGAAAGCAGCTTGGAATCTGTCCTTAAAATAAGACAAGTATTTGTTAGGGGAAAACAAAAAACAAAACAAAAGATTTAGAAAATTCTAAATAGGAGGTTAAATGAATGAATGAAGATGGAGAGAAGGCACAGAGTGCCTTCCAGTCCCCAGCTCTTCCATTTCCTGAAATCAGTGGCTCAATGTCTCAGCCTCATGGTGCCATTGAGGTCTGAGAATAAGTCTCATTTTCTTAATCTATAAGCAAAGGGAGTGAGAGTGGAGGGACTAGCTGATCCTTAAGGAGCATCCCAACTGCTATACCATGGCACTCTGGTATGTCTCAAATAGTCATAAGTGTGCCAAGACTTTTATCAACCTTTATGATGACTGAGCATGGTCTTGGACAGCAAGAGTCTCTAGACCAGGCATTTCCAACCTCAGGCATGCTTCTTCATTTATTCCAGTGTGTTGTAAAATTATCTTCATTTTATATGTTTTCCATGATGAAAAAAAAATGTTAGAAAATGCTGGTTTAAAGTATCTTTTAATTCTGTTAATTATTCCCTTCAAGGACTCATTTTCATGGAAACCTAACCAGATCTCTTGTAGGAAACAGAAATAACACAATCAAATATTAGGGAAAATAAGGAGGAGACACAAAGGCTCCCACTTAACTCTCAAGAAAGTTCCAAGTTGGGCAGGCATCCTGCCCTATATAGAATAAGTAAAGTGAGGAGCCCATGTTCAATAGAAAGTAAGTGTTCTATTGCAGAAGGAAAAGATCATTTGATTACAGAACTATTTGGATACTTAAGATTTTGACCCAAGCATCAGGGAACTGGATTTCCTCAAAAAATAAGGGCTATAGGAAATGAAAGAACCAGTTCAAATTAAAAGAGTTGAAAACACTAGGAGCATTGTAAGAACTGATAATAGAAAAGCACCTTATTCCCAGTAGAATTGTACCCGCAGAGGGAAAAAAGGTGCTTCCTGTCATAAGCAAGAGGAATTGCTAGAACAGAGATGTGAATATGAGAGAATGGGATATCAGGGTGAAAAAGCAAGTGTAATGAGTTGGAAGGTTCACATATGTGCCAATGGGATGAGGTACATTCAGAACTTTGGTGGTCCTCAGATCAACACTAGCCATCATGAACCCAAACAAAAAAGCTAAAGGCATAGAAAATATTAATTCTAATTATTCTATGGAATTGTTTCAATCTGTTTATTTGTTAATAATTATTACTTTGCTTGATTTTAAAAGTCATGTATACTTATTGTGGGAACCTTAAGAAGGAATGCCTGGGTGACTCAGTGGTTGAGCATCTACCTTTGGCTCAGGGCGGGGTCCTGGGATCCAGTCTTACATCAGGCTCCCAAGAGGGAGCCTGCTTCTCCTTCTATTATGTGTCTGTGTCTCTCATGAATAAATAAATAAAATCTTTTAAAAAAAGAAACCTGAAGAAGATGGAAAAGTATAAACAAGAAAAAACATTACCCTTAATACTACACAAGGAGACTGTCATTCTTAATATTGCATGGATATACTAAAATCTATTAGCAGTTCCCTATGATACTGAACCGGGCTCTGGACTCTAGACAATAGAAATTGATGAGAGGCCAAACAGAGTTCCAAGGCAAAGCTTTATCAGGGCTTATATTCCAGCACAAGGGAGGCAGCACAATAGAAAGTATTCTCAGCCTGGCTTTCTTGAGGAGAGGTCAAGAAGAGTATTTTAAAGAAATTTAGGTGGGAAAGGGGTCATGTCTAAGCCTATAGAGGCAGGATTTATTAGCACATATGTCCTTAAAGGTCATGCTTCTTCCTGTATCACATGTCTAATTAACAGGTTAAATCTCCACCCTTGGGTGCAATTTTTGTATTATAATGAGGGGAAAAGTCCTTGAAAGACCAATGATGGGGTCCAACTTGGCTCAGTAAATATCCTTCTTTTAGTAAGCATCCTCCTTCTGTATTCCAGTAAGATATGCTACTCAAGAGGTGTAGTGTTTTTGCTTTTTTGGTTTTCCTTATGGAGACACTCAAGGAATACTGGATTTTTTTATCAGGTTTGAGGGGACACTAGTCCAACCTCTGCTCTGTCTCACCTATGGTTGGACATTAGACTCAAATTTTTTATTATTATAAATAACACTTCCGTAAACATAATTCCCCCTACCTTTGACCATTAGGAAACAACTATCCTTTGCTCCTATCCCTGGTTATTTCTTTAGGATGAGTTCTCTTCTGAAATAATCTGCAAGATTACTCATAATCTTAAATCATAAAAAACTATGAGCTTAAAATCTTTGAGGTATACAAATAAGTGAAGTCCTTTCTGGAAATGTACCAATTTTCCACAATGTGAGAGAGCTCTTTTTTAAGTGTCCCCGATTTAACATAGATTGTAACCTCTTCTATAACTTATCTTTGCCAAATTGGTGTGACATCTTGTGGTTTTAGTTTGTTTCACATTGAATCTTCTTTTACACGTTAACTACCAGGAATGGAATTTTAATGGCAATAAAGAAATGCACTAAAAAAAAAAAAAAAGAAATGCACTGAGGCCCCTAAACCCCCTAGGGGAAGGAAGAGGTTGTGGGAGAGGGAGTGAGGAAGGAAGAGCTTGGATTTACTAGTCAGTAAACTATAACCTTAGAACCAAAATCAGCCTGCAAATTGTAAGGCCTAGAAGCTAGGATGCCTCTTATATTTTTAAGTACTTGAAAAAACACCAAAAAGGAATATTGTTTTGTGACATGTGAAAATATGAAATTCAAATTTCAGTCTCCACAAATAAAGTTTTATTGGAACACATCCATGCTCATTATTTATGTATTGTCTATAACTGTTTTCACACTGCAACAGCAGAGTTGAGTAGCTGTGGCAGAGACAGCATGGCCCAGAAAGCCTAAAATATTTACCATCTGGCTGTCTACAGAAAAAAGTTTGCTGACCCCTGGTTTAGGCAATCACTTGCTGCCTGCTAAGAAGCACAACAATGTTCCAGTGAGTAAGAAATGGTTGGGTTGCTCAAGTGCCTGTAAAAACATTGGTTCATCTAAGATACTCCCACTCTTCACCTTTTAGGAGTACAGGATTGCAAAAGAGCAAACTAAGCAGAGGTAAGCATAGTTCAGATGTACAATGATGAAATAAAGAGGAAAACTGTATTTTTCTTACTAGGTTATTACAAAGCACAAAAGAATTTGAAACTCACTCTGAGACACTGAATTATTTGTTTGCCTTATTAACATAAACGTTCAAATTGAATTTACATCATAAGTCTTGCTAAAAAGTCACAAACATATACACACATATTATGTATGTATATGTGATATATATTACCATAATTATTGTTATATTCTAGAAGAGAATAAAGCAAATCCATAAATTTGCTGAACAGCAGAGCAATGAATGTAGAAAGGTCCCAGTCTAAGTGGACATTACAAAATTTAGAGTTTAAGGTAGAGTCTGCCATTAACTTGGTATGTAACGTTGGGCAAACCATCTGACATATCTAAGAGGGGGCTGGAGACATGTTCATTCTTCCTCCAACTCCAACATGCATGGATTTCTGTGGGTCTAATTCAGCTCTGCCTGGACCAGCAACATCAGCATCATCTAAGAACTTGTCAGAAATGCAAATATTTGGACCACCACAGAATCAGGAAATCTGGAGTGAGACCCAACATTCTATCTTGAGTCCTCCAGATGAATCTGTTGTATGCTGAATGCTGAAAAGTATTGATCTAAACTCTGTGTTTCTCTCTTAAAGAAAACTTTCTGACTCTGAAAAGAGCTTTGGAAGTTTGATTTTAAAATCTCAGTGACACATTTTACATTTGCAAACAACTTATCCCACAAAAAAAAAAAGCTCCTCCATATGATTCCTTTTTCTTCTTATATAGGAAGTATTGATTTATTTGAAAACCATACCAAGAATATTCTGTTAAGCAGAATCATCTCACCTGAATAGAGACCATGGTCTATAAGGAGGGACGGAGAGAAGAAAGAAACCCCAACACAGCTCACACACTTGGTGCACGTACCACTATAAGGTTGTAGCTGGGAATTGGCCCACCCAAGCAGAGGCAAACCCTGCTGGTAATGGGAGACCAGAATGAAACCTATTATTCTGGGTGGCTATTTATATTTAGCCATGAAAAGTCGATCTCAACAGTTATATGAGCTTTATTCTGTGGGTTTGAACTGAGAGTTGGTGAGAGCATGTGGGTAAACTTCTGTTTAACTGCAAATATGCATACCTCCCTATCAGTTGGTGGTGTGGAAATGCACTGTACGAGAAACCTGGACATGCGGGTTCATGTATCACTTTGCCAAAGACTGGCTATGTGACCCTGAGAAAAATCACTCATCTGTCAAAACTTAAATAATGTCATTCAAAAAATGAGAACAAGGGGCACCTGGGAGTCTCAGTTAAGTATCGCCTTTGGCTTAGGTCATAATCACAGGGTCCTGGGATCTAGCCCTGGGCTCCCTGCTCAAAAGGGAGCCTGCTTCTCCCTCTTCCTCTACCCCTCTGCCTGACTCATGCTCTCTCTCTCTCTTGCTCTCTCTCAAATAAATAAATAAATAAAATCTTTCTTTAAAAAAATGAGAAAATTACCAAATATTCACTCACCTCAGAGTTTTGGGGAAGATCAAGTTTAAAGGGGGATGTTGAAGTCTTTGAGCTCTATCAAAATGCAAATTATGATTCATTAATGCCTAATCATATTTAGAATATATTGCTTGTATTAGTTGGGATTATATTCAGTTGAATATAAGAGAAACTCAACCAGCATGGCTTAAACCAGACATTTTTTTTCTTTTAACAAGTCCAGAGGCAGGCAGCTTAAGGCTAATTCCATTGCTTGAGGAATTCAAAAGGACATCGGCTCCTTCTAGCGTCTTCTACTATCCTTAGCATAATGACCCCCACCAACAGGCATCTGTGTTCCAAACAGGAAGGAGTTTTTGTGCCTTTACATCAGGAAAACAACTTTCCTAGAAACTGCATCTAGTAGGAAGCCTATGCAACTACAATATTAGTGAAAACAATTGCAATGAAATAGCATAGTTTAAAATAAATATTAAATTTCTGGTAGTAAAATAATATAGTAAACATAGAATTCCACTTTTTAAAATGGGGTGAGGAGGAGGAAGTAACATAATGTCAGAATGGACAAGGCTACTGAATAATCTAGGCAAGAGTCATGTACATGAAGACCAGGAAACCTGCACAGGTCAATACTGTTTTCAAAAGACACTGGTCACCTGAAAAGCCAGCATTTGCATCTTTTAAAGTGAGATAAGGGCTCTGACATCAAGGAAAATGGCTGAGAAGTACATCTAAAATGACTGCTGACTGCTAGGCATTTACCCCAAAGATACAAATGTAGTGATCTGAAGGGGCACCTGCACTCCAATGTTTATAGCAGCAATGTCCACAATAGCCAAACTGTGGAAGGAGCCACAATGTCCTTCGGCAGATGAATAAAGACAGACAAAGAAGATGTGATATATATATCCATCCAATGGAATATTAGCCAACAAAAAATGAAATCTTGCCATTTGCAATGACATAGATGGAACTAGAGGGGATTATACTAAGTGGAATAAGTCAATCAGAGAAAGATAATTATATGATTTCACTCATATGGGGAATTTAAGAAAACAGAGCATAGGGGAAGAGAGGGGAAAATAAAGCAAGATGAAATCAGAGAGGGAGACAAACCATGAGAGACTCTTAATCATAGGAAACAAACTAAGAGTTGCTCCTGGAGGGGAGGGGGTTTGGGGGAACTGAGTGATGGACATTAAGAAGGGCATGTGATGAAGTGAGCACTGGATGTTATATGCAACTGATGAATTCCTGAATGCTACCTCTGAAACTAGTAATACACTATGTTAACAAACTGAATTTTAAAAAATTTAGATAATAATAATAATAATAATAATAATAATAATAACTGCTGAGTAGCCAATCAAAAGCTATTGTCATCCCTGGCAGATCTTTCTATACTTTTGGTTTCCATCAGTGTCACTAGCTTGCCTCTTGCAAACATCTTACTAATGATTTGGTTTTTCTTTTTGTTTGATTATTGAATAATGTAAGACATTTTCTTTTAATATATGAATTCATATAATTTGCATTGCTTTGGTTCCTAAATTATTTCATGCTTTCTATTCACTTTCATTTCCTTTGCTTCTTTCTCTCTTTCCATTCTTCCTGCTAGAATGATAAAATTTATTTATTCTTTTTACCTTCTTTATTGGTATCAGAACAGACATTCTATGTTTATTTTGAGTTACCCTTAATTTTTTATGTTTGACTCAATAATTTGAGTCAATAATGTCTTTTTGACTCAATAATGTCTAAAACTAATCACTATCTTCTTATAATATAAGGACTTATGAATGCTTCATTTCAAGTCACTCCTTCTTCCATGTTGTTTTTTAGTATTTTGGTTCCATCTGGTTTTCTATCCCTAAAATGAGGATCCCTTACAAGATTTCTATTTTTGCATTTAACACTTGTTAAGATTTATTTATATATTTACAATTGTTATCCTTACTATCTTTTCCTACTTGCCACTCCTTTTGGAATCATTTCTTGTTCTTTTTTTTAACTAAAAAGTAATTTTTAATAATTCCCTGCAAGAGTCTATGAATAGTAAACACTTTACTTAATTCTTTCTCTGAAAATATCTTCATTTTATCCTCATTTTTAAGTGATGTATGGAGTTTACCCTGAAAACAGGAAGATATTATCCCACCATGTTCTGCTATTGAGAAGTATACCAATCTAGTTATGATTCCTCTATCAGGGAAAATTCCTTTTTTTTTTGGATTGATTTTAAGATCCTTCTCTTTGATGTCTTTAGTTCCCTACACTGTGTGTATGCTTTTATTTATCCTGTTTAGGACTTAGGGCACCCCATCCATTGGAGGATTCAATTCTTTTTTCAAATATGGATAATTTCTTTTAGACTTTTTTTTTTTTTTTTGGACTCTTCCTCTGTTCTATCTTCTGAGAACTCACATTAAATTCACTATATTTTTTCATGCTCTCCCTCAAATCTCTTAGCTGCTTTTTCATATTTTCTATCTCTGAGATTTGTATTGTGGGTATTTTTCCTCTTATTGATCTCTTAATTCCCTTAATCTTCCTTTAGTTGTATCTAATCTATCATTTAACTCACCCACAGAGATCTTAATTTCAAATATTATTTTTTATTTCCACAATTTCTATTTAGCTTCTTTCAAAACTGTTTTTTTTTTTTTTTTTTTTTTGCCTATCCTCTTACTATATGCTCTATTATTTTACACTCATTTTTATTATAGTTTCTGGTCTTTCTTTTATTTCTTTATTCTAAGTATATTAATGTATAATCTTTTCCAATATGTTCTATTATTTCCCTTGTGTTACAGTATTGATTATCTTCTTTCATACCATCTGTGAACTCAGATTTGGTTGTTTTTGTTTTGTTTTGTTTTGTTTTGTTTTATTGTGAACTCAATTTCACTATAGATTGCTGACCTTTGGGAATTCTATGAGCCCTGTAATTTGAGTATCTCTCACTTCTTTCTGCCAGGATCCCTAACTTACCAATTTTTTTGGTTATGTTTTTATGTTAATTTCTTGCCTGGAGTAACTATACCATATGAGCTATGTAAATTCAAACTTTTAGTTCACACAGGCTAGAAGCCTTGGATTCTGATTTCTCCTGGAGGATAATTGTTTAGACACAACAAATCCCCTTGAAAAAAAGAGCCTAACAAGCATCTACTTCTCAGATATTTACTAAGTAACTTTTTGAGGCTTCGGTCCTTATGTATGGGACATAAATCTATGTCATTTGTCTTATCTAGGCCAAGGTCATCTGTCCCCATGAAAGCGTGCCCCACTCTAATGGTCTATATTTATACCTGCTTTACTTATCATCTGGGTTTTTACTTCTCTCTTTCTTTTTACTATTTGAATTTGCTGGGCAGTAAATTTGCACTTGGAAAAAAAAAAACAGGATTTAAACACAGGATTCTAAATAAAATAGCAAAATTCGTTCCCCCTAAGCTTTGTTGCATTGTTTGCTGAACTGATTTTAAAGTCAAGTCTGTTTCTAGCACCTATTCCCTTCAGCCTGGTTGGTACTCACAGAGATATTTGCCCATCTCAGTATCTTTTGTGGGTCTCCAAATTAATCACCAGCAAATTGTCATTTGTCCAACCCAGTTTTCTCTTTTCATTTTTTTTAATTTATTTTTTATTGGTGTTCAATTTACTAACATACAGAATAACACCCAGTGCCCGTCACCCATTCACTCCCACCCCCCGCCCTCCTCCCCTTCTACCACCCCTAGTTCGTTTCCCAGAGTTAGCAGTCTTTACGTTCTGTCTCCCTTTCTGATATTTCCCACACATTTCTTCTCCCTTCCCTTATATTCCCTTTCACTATTATTTATATTCCCAAGATGAATGGGAACATATAATGTTTGTCCTTCTCCGACTGACTTACTTCACTCAGCATAATACCCTCCAGTTCCATCCACGTTGAAGCAAATGGTGGGTATTTGTCATTTCTAATAGCTGAGTAATATTCCATTGTATACATAAACCACATCTTCTTTATCCATTCATCTTTCGTTGGACACCGAGGCTCCTTCCACAGTTTGGCTATCGTGGCCATTGCTGCTATAAACATCGGGGTGCAGGTGTCCCGGCGTTTCATTGCATTTGTATCTTTGGGGTAAATCCCCAACAGTGCAATTGCTGGGTCGTAGGGCAGGTATATTTTTAACTCTTTGAGGAACCTCCACACAGTTTTCCAGAGTGGCTGCACCAGTTCACATTCCCACCAACAGTGTAAGAGGGTTCCCTTTTCTCCGCATCCTCTCCAACATTTGTTGTTTCCTGCCTTGTTAATTTTCCCCATTCTCACTGGTGTGAGGTGGTATCTCATTGTAGTTTTGATTTGTATTTCCCTGATGGCAAGTGATGCAGAGCATTTTCTCATGTGCATGTTGGCCATGTCTATGTCTTCCTCTGTGAGATTTCTGTTCATGTCTTTTGCCCATTTCATGATTGGATTGTTTGTTTCTTTGCTGTTGAATTTAAGAAGTTCTTTATAGATCTTGGAAACTAGCCCTTTATCTGATATGTCATTTGCAAATATCTTCTCCCATTCTGTAGGTTGTCTTTGAGTTTTGTTGACTGTATCCTTTGCTGTGCCAAAGCTTCTTATCTTGATGAAGTCCCAATAGTTCATTTTTGCTTTTGTTTCTTTTGCCTTCGTGGATGTATCTTGCAAGAAGTTACTATGGCCGAGTTCAAAAAGGGTGTTGCCTGTGTTCTTCTCTAGGATTTTGATGGAATCTTGTCTCACATTTAGATCTTTCATCCATTTTGAGTTTATCTTTGTGTATGGTGAAAGAGGGTGGTCTAGTTTCATTCTTCTGCATGTGGATGTCCAATTTTCTCAGCACCATTTATTGAAGAGACTTTCTTCCAATGGATAGTCTTTCCTCCTTTATCGAATATTAGATGCCCATAAAGTTCAGGGTCCACTTCTGGATTCTCTATTCTGTTCCACTGATCTATGTGTCTGTTTTTGTGCCAGTACCACACTGTCTTAATGACCACAGCTTTGTAGTACAACCTGAAATCTAGTACTGGAAGTCCTAGCCTCAGCAATCAGACAACAAAAAGACATTAAAGGCATTCAAATTGGCAAAGAAGAAGTCAAACTCTCCCTCTTCGCCGATGACATGATACTCTACATAGAAAACCCAAAAGTCTCCACCCCAAGATTGCTAGAACTCATACAGCAATTCGGTAGCGTGGCAGGATACAAAATCAGTGCCCAGAAGTCAGTGGCATTTCTATACACTAACAATGAGACTGAAGAAAGAGAAATTAAGGAGTCAATATCATTTACAATTGCACCCAAAAGCATAAGATACCTAGGAATAAACCTAACCAAAGATGTAAAGGATCTATACCCTCAAAACTATAGAACACTTCTGAAAGAAATTGAGGAAGACACAAAGAGATGGAAAAATATTCCATGCTCATGGATTGGCAGAATTAATATTGTGAAAATGTCAATGTTACCCAGGGCAATATACACGTTTAATGCAATCCCTATCAAAATACCATGGACTTTCTTCAGAGAGTTAGAACAAATTATTTTAAGATTTGTGTGGAATCAGAAAAGACCCCGAATAGCCAGGGGAATTTTAAAAAAGAAAACCATATCTGGGGGCATCACAATGCCAGATTTCAGGTTGTTCTCTTTTCATTTTTGTTCTCTATCTCACTCTCAGTCCCTCTTATATACACACACATTCAAATTGGGGACAATAGCTATAGTTCTTACCTTTAGAGGCAATTAGGGGTGTATATATTTTTAAGAAAGAGATTCTCTTCTTCTCTTCCCATAATATCCTCTTTGGCTCATACCCTTTCTGATCTTGCTTTCAGGCATAGAATGCCACTGCCTCTATCTCAGCCACTTCTCAATACCATCCTGTTCTCTTGTATTGTTGCTATAAACGGTGCTATGGTTCCTAATCAGCTGCTGGATCCAAGTTCTCCTATCTCCAGCAAAGACAGAGCTCTTTGCATTTCCAGTGGAAAGGGACTTAACCTCTGATACTATAAAGATAATTATGCCGCCCAGTGACTCCAGTTTTTTAGGTTCTTTCAAAGGTAACTGATTGTGCAGGTTAACTTTTCCTCTGTCATGAAATTTCTGCCACATCCCCCAGTAATTGGCCCATTGGCCTTGGAGGGAACTAATTGGCAACATTACTAGCTTCCCTCCTTTGATTCTAGTGCATCCAGAGGTAAGATGATCATATTACTTAGCTCCCAAACTGAGATCTTTTTAAGCATGAAAGAGGGCACTACTGTCATTACATCAGGTTGGCAGGCATAAGCCAGGACTCTACTGTACTAGCTAAATTTTCCTTCAATGAAATGGAAATTCTATTCTTTACCAATAATTTTTCCTCTCTTTCTTTTTAAACTGCTGTTATTTTGATGACTTCAGGTATATAAACCCTATTAAAGCAATATCCTATTCCAAGATACATTATGGTACAGATTTGGAGAGGACTTTTCACTTTGTGAATGAAAGCATGGCATGCAAAAAAAAATTCAGGTATATGTGTCAGCAGGCTTAACTCAAACAGCTCTCCTTATCAAAGATTCTTCATTAAAAAATCTCACTTGACTAATTTTACTTTCAAATGCCATGAACACTGTCACAAATCATTTAGAGTTTCTAGAAGTAAGAATCTATTATGAGGAACATACTATAATGATTTGGACACCATCCTGACATTTTATTCCCTTGGTATAGGATTTCTGACAAGCTATGCTTAATGGGGAAAAAAAGTTTATAATAAAGCTGAACACTGCAATAATTGACTATAGTGTAGATAGAATTTCCCAGTGTACTCTATTTCCACAATCTTTATTTTTCTTTTTCTGAAAATTGTTTATTGGCCTTTAGATTCGAATGTGGAGCATGGCCTTTATTACCTTGCAGAAAGATATTTCAAGATGTGCTATATAAATCCCCTACTGTCCCTCTGTTTCCTCTTCCCAGCAGCTCAGTCATCTGGATGATAAATAAGCTCATACTGGTGTTAGAGTTTAACTAGCAATGAATTTCACTTTATTGCAATATTTATGAAAGGTTTTTAAAATGTGGTTAAGTGAAAGCCTTCTTGTGGGTTGCAATCAATATTTCTTAACATGGGGTAGAGAATCCAAATCTTCAGAGTTTCTTTTCACTCATAAGATTTACACTACCTTCTTTTTTTAAAATTTTATTTATTTATTCATGAGAGACACAGAGAGAAGCCGAGACAAAGGCAGAGGGAGAGGCAAGCTCCCCGTGGGGAGCCCAATGCAGGACTCAATCCTAGGATTCAGGACCCGGGATCACAACCCGAGCCAAAGGGAGACGCTCAACCACTGAGCCACCCAGGTGCCCCTCTACACTACCTTCTTGACAAAGGATCACAATTTTAGAAATCAGGGACTCTTTATGTCATGAATACTTGTATGGTTCTGTATTATTATTATTATTAAAGTTGGGATATTTAATGTTTTACTCTTTTTAAAAAAATTTTTTTCCCTTTGGCTGGAAGGGAACATTCAGCCAGGGAATTTAGGCCAACAAACCTGAGTCACAATAATTACCATTTCCAGGCTACAGCGCTGTGTTTTCTATTAAGCCTGTAGAGCAATTAGCAATGTTTTATAACAGCTGTGAGAATTGTTGCTTGACCTCATCTGATTACAGTTCTGACACTTCTAAGAACAAATTGGTAAACAGTGTTGGCTTCAGAGGCCCTTTCAGAGTTTGTAGGATAGGAGCTGGCCTGTAGGGAAGGAGAGTCTTTGTCAGAAATGGGCTCAGAGGTGGCCCAGGTTGGAGAACAAATGAACCAAGAAAAATGTTGTCTTGTTAGCATGCAAGGACAGCTGGTTTCCTTGGGCTGTGAGACTCAAAGGCAGAGCCCATGTCAGCATTTGACAAACCTAAAAAGATTCTAGCCAGGCAGGTCCAAGGTAAAAAAAAAAAAAAAAGACAACCTTCTTATTTCTAGAAATAAATTGAGAAAATAATTCCCAGGTTGAAGAAGAAGGACCATAACTTAGCTCTTCAATCTTCAATGAGCAGATTGAAATTTCATTCTTCTCAAGGAGTCATTCAGGTGTCTTTGCTATACCACCACAGTGGATTTCTGGTTCCAACATGGGCCTGTTCTGATATGCAGAGAAGGGCCCAAATAAGGTATAGAGGGAGAGTGTGAGGGATGGCTTAGGAGCTAACCAGAACTGGGGTCAAATCCCAGATTTCAGACAAGTCACTTAATTTCTAAGCTTTAAGTTCCTTATCTATACAAATCTATACTATTTTTCAAATACCAGCCAGAGAATATGGAGTAGTAAGGAAGAAAACAAATGGCAGATTAAAAAAGTAGTTAGCAAACTATATCCCATGGGCCAAAATCAGCATACTGTTTACTTTTGTAAATCAGGTTGTATTGGAATACAGCTATGCCCATTAATGATAATCTGTAACTTTTTACAATCCAAAGGTGGAGTTCAGTAGTTGTGGCAGAGAACTATATGGCCAGCAAAGCCAAAAATATTTACTATCTGGCTCGTTGCAGAGGTCTGCTAACCTCTGGACTAGACTTAGGATCCTTATCTATAAGGCTAATTTGACAACCACAATCTATGAGGTGATTGTATCAGAGGTTTCAAACACAACATTATAGTGCACTGATGTTTACACTCAGTAGTAAGATGTGTCCCCACATCATTTGTCACTTGTAGCATTGAAAGTAATAAAATTTGCAACTAATTTTCTTGTTCTTTAAATTAATGTAATTGCGAAGTGATCCATGCAGTAGTGTTATTCTCACTTTCATTTAAATATGGTTTTTTTAGAGGGAGAAGAAAGGAAGGGAACCTGCAGGTAGTGTGGTAGGTATTAGCACAACCTTAGCCGTGCCTGGGGAGTGTGAAGCTTGTCATTACAAGCTTACATATATCTTAAGTATCAGAATTCTTTCTGCTGCAGGTAAGAGAATGCCCAGATAAAAGTGAATTAAAACAGATCTATATAATCCCACTTAATAGGAATCTCCCAAGTGGATGGTTCTAGGACTGGATCAAATATAGCAAAGCTATTGGTGCAATGTCTTCAACTCTCCTAGACATCTCATCCCATCCTGTGATGTTTGCACATGCTTACCCAATAATGTTCAAGGCAAGAAGGAGGAAACAGGCAGAAGTGGGATTTGCTCTTCCCAAGTCTATCTTTTTAGTGAAAGAAAATATTTTTGCTGATACCCAAGAACACTTTTCTTTGCCGTAGTAGCCAGAGCAGTGTTCTATGACTAACCTGTATCCAGTGCTTACACTTGGAAAGAGGACTGCTACTACTTGATTAAACTCTTCATGATTCATCCCCTGAAAGAGAGCACACTGCTGACCTAACAAGAGAAAAAGAGGAGAAAGTGCTGCAAAGGCAATTAGTGCCTCCATATACAGTAGCTTGAGAGGTGTTTTAAAGGGATTTGCCTTGGTAGTATTGTGGAAGAAATTTCACAAACTTTCAGAAAATGTGTTTTCTAAGAACACAGCAAATGCTTTTCAAAGTCTCAAAACTCAGATCATTCTATATCAGTAGCCAATGAAATATATTAGAGCAGTGTTTCCCAAAGTGTACTCCCTGAAGCAAAAGTCTCTACGGAAGATAGATTTGGCAAATATTGCCAACTATACCTTCACAATGTAAATTTATCTAACACAAATTAACATAGCAAAGTCTCTGAGAAGCCCTGTAATAAAGAACATGTTCAGTTTGGGTTTGATTTGTACATTTAAAGGGGTTATATAAGGGCCTATAGGGATGGGAATACCAGAAAACTGACCTGAGTTATTATGCCTAAAGATGAAGTGGGAGAGTATGTCTTTGATAAATGAATATAGAATTTACCCATTTACCTCCAGAAGTACCGAGAGACTTCTCCCTTCAACGAGTACGCACCTGGGTGTCCAAACTTCTTCTGCTCCATCTTCTCTGAAAATGATCCCAATAATAATAGCACATGAAAATTTCAAGTATACCATTAAATTTGACCCATGCCTGAGAGTCCCAGACAGTAGATTGAACACATTAGAGGTAGAATATAAACACAAATACAATTGCATGCTAATTTTGAACAGATCTTAACTCTTGTTAAGGTACATACTCTTCCTCCCTTGTTGGCTTAAAGGTCCCCCCTCTAAACTATGGGTTAAGATTAGAGGTTGATGGTAAAGGTTTGTGTCCCTCTTCTCTAAGGCCCTTGTTTTGAGTTCAAATAAATGCCACTCTCTTGTTCGGGCTTTAGCTGTTTCTTCTGTTTATCTGCCTCACCTCACCCCACATTTGTTTTTCCCCTTCATTTGTATGCTTAGTAGAAATAATATGAAGTTTGGAATTAAATAAACTTTGGCTCAAATCCTGCTTTCCTATATCCTAGCTAAGTTACCTCTCTGAGCTTTAAGCCACTCATCTATAACAAGCAGATAATACTTATCTCAAGGTACTGTTTTGAGAATTATATGGTAAACATGTGTAAATTGTCTATCATCAGTTTGGAACTAAAGTAGGTACAGAATAAATGTCAATTGCTTTCCCTTATTTGGGTTATAGCCATGAAGAATAATAGCAAACATTTACTGAATGTTTATGGTTTATCATGCACTGTGCTAAATGGGTTATATTAATTATCTCACCTAATCCTCATAGTAATCTTATGAGGTAGATGTTACTATTATCTCTATGCTATATAAGAAGTTACTGAGGTTTGTACAGAGCCTACATAACTGACCAATATCACCAGGTAAGAATTCTAAAACAGATCTATTGAACTCTACGGTTATGCTCTTACTCCCTGAGCCATGGTGGCAAAAACCATAAGCTGTCCATGAAAACCTATTCTTCCCTCATTCCACAATACCTGGACTTCATTGGAGCCCCAGCTGAATTATATTTCCCTTCCCCCTTACAAATGTAGGCCACATGGCTCAGTTGTCTCCACAGTGGAATGTGAGAAGTCATGTGTGTCCCTTCTGGGCTGGAGTTTTGTTTTTTGTTTTTTGTTTTTTTTTTTTTAAGATTTTACTTATTTATTCATGAGAGACACAGAGAGAAAGATAGAGGCAGAGACACAGGCAGAGGGAGAAGCAGGCTCCATGCATGCAGGGAGCCCGATGTGGGACTCGATCCCAGGTCTCCAGGATCATGCCCTGGGCTGAAGGCAACGCTAAACTCCTGAGCCACTAGGGCTGCCCTGGGCTGGAGTTTTTAAGTGAGCAGGTGGCTCTCCATTCTCTTTTCACCATGTGGGTGCAAACAATGACTAAATCCCAGGGGATAGATGGCAGAACCACAAAAAGGAAGGAGTCTGGGTCTCTAAATTGCCAAATGAAGAAGAGCTCTTTGCCTACTCAAGCATCTACTTTGACCTGTTACATAAGCAAGAAACAAGTTTTTAATTTGCCTGGGCCAATTTGTGTGGCATCTATTTGTTGAGCAGTTTAGTCTACCCCAACTACTGTAGCCATAAAGATTTTTATCTAGTGTGCACTTACTATGGCTTCTTATAATTGCCATTGGCATAATAACTTTCACCAACGAAACTTGTGTCCCTTTGTTATGTTTTCATCTAGGAAGACCTTCATTTTCCTACTCCTTATCTTCTACCTTTGCCACAGGTCCTTCCAGGCTCCCCCAGTCCAGAGGCCAGTGTTTTCTGCATCTCTCTCTCCTTTCCTCCTACTTAGCTTGTACTTAGCTTCAACCCATCCCAAAGCATCATCCTTTCTTTAGTATGATCAGCTTGATCCCTTTACAACACGATAGAGTATTTGACAACTGTGTCACAATAGCATCCTTCTATTGTTCCCCAAGGCCAACTGACAGCATTTAAAAGTCTTACAATGGCAATAGTCAAAGAAGGAAATATGTGGGAGAAAAGTAAGCAAGCCATGAAAAAAAAAAAAGATGGCCAAAATGTGATCTCTCCTTACACGTAATTTTATAGTCTAGAAAGAATGCAGTAAAGACTGCCAAAGGCTTTCACTAAAAGATGAGGAGCTACTAAAAAGGATATATAGAGAGTAAAAGAGTTCAAAGAGTAGGAAATAAGGTTTGAAACCTCATCTTCAGTTCCACTGAAGTAAGATAAATTCATGGTATGTGTGTGGAGCACTTTCAACACTAAAAAAAGAAATATACATGTTTTTAAAAATCCATTGTGTGTTAACAGAAACCACAGTATATTGTCGTGGGCTTGGCCCTTGATGCTGTTCTCCTTTGACAGAGGAGGACAAATGGGCATTAACTCATTGAAAGTTTATCTTTATAGGAACACTCTGTGCTGGTAGCTCCCTGTGGGAGCTCAGCTCAGGGCAGCACACTGGGGAGCTGCCATGGCACCTCCACTTTGGGTAGGAATAAATATTGTCCTTCCATGCATTTTAGATGGAAGAAACTTAGCATAATTTAATATTCTTTTAAAACAATGGTGACTGTCCTGTGGTTTAATAGCAGTGAATCCCTCTGGGTCTATTGAAATACAAATGACATTTGCTCTTAGGCTTAATGGTACCCTCTTACTGTCTTTTGAGTTCTGATGTCTGATTGGATCCATTGTTCTCCCAGGCCAGCATTATTATTATTATCAGTTTTTTATAATGGCTGATTCAATTAAGTCCACTTCTGAAGTTAAAATTTGGTTCTTCTAGAATCATGTCAAATATAAGGGGACCCAGAGTGAGGCTTTATAGGCCTCTCCTATGAAAAAAAGGCATGTGATGATGCATTTAGTTGATAGGACAAAGGGATATTTCAGCCCATAAATCCTTGTAAGTGCCTCCTATTAAGTAACCAAACAAATCTGAAGGGAGAGAAGAACATTTATTATGTCCCTAAAATCATTATCATCATCATCATCTCTACTAATTAATAATTAGTAACATGAGGTGATACATTCCCAGTATGCATAGTCATTCACCTTTGGTTTGAATCCTGGTCCTAGTCTCTCGTTTTTTGTCACCATGGAACGTTTACTTACTTCTCAGAACTTTTCTATTTTTAAGGTATTTTTTTAAATTTTTTACATTTTAATTCCAATATAGCTAACATAGTGTTATATTATTAGTTTCAGTGTACAATATAGTGATTCAGCAATTCTGTGCATTTCTCAGTGCTCATCAAGGTAAGTGTGCTCTTAATCCCCTTCACCTTTTTCACCCATCTCCCCACCAACCTCCCCTCTGGTAACTATCAGTTTATTATTTATAGTTAAGAGTCTAATTTTTTTTGTCTCTTTTTCTTCATTTGTTTTGCTTCTTAAATTCCACATATGAGTGAAATCATATGGTATTTGTCTTTCTCTACTGACTTATTCACTTACCAATATGCTCTCTATATCTATCCATGTTGTTGCAAATGGCCAGATTTCATTCTTTTTATGGTTGAGTGATATTCCTATATGTGTGTGTGTGAGTTTTCCATAATTTGGCTATTGTAAATAATGCTCTTGTAAACATAGCGGCATATGTATCTTTTCAAATTAGTATTTTCATATTCTTTGGATAAATACCTAGTAGCAGAATTATTGGATCATATAGTACTTCTCTTTTTAATCTTTTCAGAAACTTCCATACTGTTTTCCACAGTACCTGCAACCAATTTTCATTCCCATCAACAGTGCATGAGGGTTCCTTTTGCTCCACATCCTTGCCAACACTTGCTCTTATGTTTCTTATTTTAGCCATCCTGTCAGGCATAACAGGTTTTGTGGTTTTGATTTGCATTTCCCTGGTGATTTGTGATGTTGAGCATCTTTTCATGTGTCTGTTGGCCATCAGTATGTCTTCTTTGGAGAAATGTTTATTCATGTCTTCACATTTTTTTCACTGTAATTTTTGGTTTCTGGGTGTCAAGTTGTACAGATTCTTTTTCTTTTTTTTTTTTTTTTTTTACAAATTCTTTATGTATTTTAGATACTAACCCTTATCAAATATGTTATTTGCAAATATCTTCTCCCATCGGGCAGGTTCTCCTTCAGCTTTCTTTATTGCTTTCTTTGCTGTGCAGAAAACTGGTACCACATTTAGGTCCTTAATCCATTTTGGATTTGTTTTGTGTATAGTGTAGGAAAGTGGTTCAGTTTCATTCTTTTGCATGTTGGTGTCCAGTTTTCCCAACATTATTTGTTAAAGAGATTGTCTTTTTCTCATTGCATACTCTTGATTCCTTTGTCAAAGACTAATGACCATATAATTGTAGATTTATTTCTGGACTTTCCATTCTGTACCATAGATTACTATGTGTCTATTTTTGTGCCAGCACATACTGATTTGATTACTACAGTTTTGTAGTATACCTTGAAATCTGGGATTGTGATACTTCCAGTTTCGTTCTTCTTTTTCAAGATTTCTGTAGCTATTAGTCTTTTGTGTTTCCATAGAAATTTTAGGATTATTTCTTCTAATTCTGGAAAAAATGCTATTGGTATTTTGATAGGGATTGCATTAAATATATAGATTGCCTTGGATAGCATAAACATTTTAACAATATTTTTCTTCTAGTCCATGAACATGGAATATCTTTCCATTTGTTTGTGTCATCTCTGATTTGTGTCATCAGTGTTTTATAGTTTTTATTTTATTTTTTTTAATTTGTTTAAAGATCTTTAAAAATTTATTTATTCATGAGAAACAGAGAGAGAGAGAGAGAGGCAGAGACACAAGTAGAGGGAGAAGTAGGCTCCATGCAGGGAACCCGATGTGGGACTCAACAGACTCTATCCCGGGTTTCCAGGGTCATGCCCTGGGCTGAAGGCAGCGCTAAACCACTGAGCCACCCGGGCTGCCCTGTTTTATAGTTTTTAGAGTATAAGTCTTTCACCTCTTTGGTTTTTATTCCTAGGTATTTTATTATTTTTGGTGCAACTGTAAGTGGGATTTTCTTAATTTCCCTTTCTGCTGCTTCATTATTGGTGTGTAGAAATGCAACAGATTTCTTTACTTTGACTTTGTATCCTGTGACCTTACTGAATTCATTTATCAGTTCTAGTAGTTTTTTGGGTGGAGTCTCTAGGGTTTCCTATATATAGTGTCATGTCACCTGCAAACAATGAGAATTTACTTCTTCCTTACCAACTTGGATGCATTTTATTAATTTTTCTTGTCTGATCACTGTAACTAGGACTTCTAGTACTGCAGTACTATGTTGAATAAAAGTGGTGAGAGTGGACATCCTTCTCTTGTTCCTGATCATATGGGGAAATCTCTCACTTTTTCACCAGTGAGTATGACGTTAGCCATGGATTTTCATATATGCCCTTTATTATGTTGATGTATGGTCCCTCCAAACCTACTCTGTTTTTTTTTTTTTTGTTTTTTTTTTTTAGATTTTATTTATTTATTTATAAAAGGAACAGAGAGAAAGGCAGAGACATAGGCAGAGGGAGAAGCAGGCTCCCCACAGGGAGCCCAATGTGGGACTGGGATCTGCCCTGAGCCTAAGGCAGATGCTTAACCACTGAGCCACCCAGGTGTTCCCAAACCTACTTTGTTAAGGCTCTTTATCATGACTCAATGTTGTACTTTGTCAAATGATTTTTCTGCATCTACTGAAGTGATACTATGTTTGTTATTCTTTTTCCTATTGGTGTGATGTATCATTGTTGATTGATTTGTGAATAGTGAGCCACTCTTGAATCCCCAGAGTAAATCCCACTTGATCCTGATGAATGATTTTTTTAATGTATTGTTTTATTTGGTTTGCTAATATTTTGTTGAGGATTTTATATGTATGTTCATTGGAGATATTGGCCTGCAATTATCTTTTTTAATATTGCCTTTATCTGGTTTGGTATCAGGGTGATGCTGGCCTCATAGAATAAATTTTGAAGCTTTCCTTCCTCTTCTATTTTTTGGAATAGTTTGAAAAAAATAGGTATTGACTCTTCCTTAAATGTTTGGTAGGATTCAACTGTGAAGCCATCTGCTCCTAGACTTTTGTTTGTTGGAGTTTTTTAATTCAATTTCATTGCTGGTAATCAGTCTGTTCAAATTTTCTATTTCTTCTTGCTTCAGTTTTGGTTCTATATTTCTATGAATTTATCTATTTCTTCTAGGTTGGACATACTTCTTTGTTGGCATATAATTTTTCATAATATTCTCTTTCACTTGTTTGTGTTTTTGTGGTGTCAATTGTTATCTCTCCTCTTTCATTTCTGATTTTATGTATTTAAGTCCTTTCTCTCTCTCTCTCTCTCTCTCTCTCTCTCTCTCTCTCTCAATGAGTCTGATCAGAGGTTTATCAATTTTGTTGATCTTTTCAAAGATTACTTCCTAGAGCTTTAGTTTCTTTCTTTGGAAAACAATGATAATACACACCCCATAAGGTGTGTGTTCATGATGAGGGTTAAATGAGATAACATATGTAAACAAGCCTGACACATAGTTGGTGTTCATTTTTAATTGAGAATGTCATCTGTCCTACTGGGGGCAATCTTGGTGGAATTGTCAATAAATCTGTCCCATGTGCCTAACCAAGGGGTGGCTATGTGTGCAGTGTGAGGTAAACCACACTTTGCTTTCCTGGCAAAACATGTGTGTCATTAAAGATGAAAACAGTAGAAAGTAAGTCTTTCTAATGAAAGTTCCTGGAAGAAGAGTTTGTTTGTCCTTTAGTTCCTTACACCTGGTTCCAGAGAGCAATCTTGGATCCTGCCCTTGACAAGTTCCAACTATTCAATTCTGTTTTAGAGTCTGAAATTTACCCAGTTTCCTTTGCTACAGACATCCCCTTTCCCTTTGAGTTAACCACTAGGGAGTGCTATGCTTAGATTCTGGTGTCTATCCAGCATTCATACTACAAATACTCCTTTTCCCCCTCAGTTAACTACAGCGGCGTTTTATGCTTGCATACAAAGAGTACCAACTAAGACACATGCTACCCTCTGTGAAGATATACAAATACTCATAAGGAGACATAGACCATGAAGATATTTTATTTACCCACCCCTCTAGGCCAAGGAAAAATAGCCAAATTAGTCTCTACCATCATATAAAAATATTGACTTTTAAAGATAGTGGTGATGGATTTCCTAATGGTATAAAAATGGTCCCATGTTGACACCTGGAAGCTAAAACAAATGTCTTGCATAATACAGATTTTTTTCTTCGTAAAGATCAAAAACAATAGGACCATTAACCCTAGAGAAACACTAAGTGGCCACAGAATGCAGAGGCTTGCGCTCTTCCAGAGCAATGTTCAGAGGGCCTCACAGAATATGCTAAGGGCTATTTTGTTGCAGAAACAATTCATGAGAGCCACTCAGGAATAAAGCCTGAGTAAAAAGGGTCAATGCTGCAGTGTTGACAAATAAGAAAGTTCCAGGATATGGTTTCCAGCATGGCCAACCCCGAGTAAGGTCTACCCAGTTACATCAACTAAAGCCTGCCCTTAAAGTTTGTTTTTTAACAAGCAAGCCTCATGAGCCAAAGAAAGCTGTTAGTAGATGCTGTGACCCACAGTCCTTGGAAATTCAAGCAAGATAAAGCAGAGTGAAAAGCTGAGATCCAAAAGGACAAATTAGGAATCCACTGAAATCATGTAAAATTTTAAAATAAACTTAAAATTAAAAATTCTTTACTTTAAGCAATAGATATTCCAAAGGAAGTGGTATCACATGGAGTCTGTTGAAACAAAATTACTTCTAATACATAAAAGGTGCTGGTTCTTTGTAGTAAGCCTAGGATTACCCCTTCTTTAAAATCAAGAAATTGTCCCAAATAGCAAATAATCCTTTCTAGAGTTTTTTATTTATCTCCAGGTTGTCTCTTCTCCCATTTCCCACAGCTAAACTTACCCATTTTCGGCAAAAGACATTTTGGCAAAAGACATTGGCAAAAGAAAATTTCTTTGGTGAACAGAAATTTCACCAAAGAAGACACAGACATGGCCAACAAGCACATGAGAAAATACTCTGCATCACTTGCCATCAGGGAAATACAAATCAAAACCACAATGAGATACCACCTCACACCAGTCAGAATGGTGAAAATTACAAGACAGGAAACAACAAATGTTGGAGAGGATGTGGAGAAAGGGGAACCTTCTTGCAATGTTGGTGGGAATGTGAACTGTGCAGCCACTCGGGAAAACTGTGTGGAGGTTCCTCAAAGAGTTAAAAATAGATCTGCCCTACGACCCAGCAATTGCACTGCTGGGGATTTATCCCAAAGATACAGATACAGTGAAATGCCAGGACACCTTCAGCCAATGTTTATAGCAGCAATGTCCACAATAGCCAAACTGTGGAAGGAGCCTCGGTGTCCATCGAAAGATGAATGGATAAAGAAGATGTGGTCTATGTATACAATGGAATATTACTCAACCATTAGAAACTACAAATATCTATCATTTGCTTCGACATGGATGGAACTGGAGGGTATTATGCTGAGTGAAATAAGTCAGTTGGAGAAGGACAAACATATGGTCTCATTCATTTGGGGAATATAAAAAATAGTGAAAGGGAATAAATGGGAAAGGAGAGAAAATGAGTGGGAAATATCAGTGAGGGTGACAGAACATGAGAGACTCCTAACTCTGGGAAACAAACAAGGGGTAGTGGAAGGGGAGGTGGGCAGGGGTATGGCAGGCTGGGTGATGGGCACTGAGGGGGGGCACTTGACGGGATGAGTACTGGGTGTTATGCTATATGTTGGCAAATCAAACTCCAATAAAAAATATACAAAAAATAAACATCTATTTTCTTCTATCCACTAATTGCCAATCTTATTCACTTTCATGCAACCAAAACTAAGAAATAAAAAATATATACCCCAGCTACCCTTAAAAATCACTTTTATTTTCATCCATTATCACTTCCTTCCCTTCTTTCTCTGAAGGAGCATTCTCATCTCTATGCCAGATACAAACCTTTCCCCCTGCTCTTGGCCAATGTCCTTTTTCTCCTTTAGGTCTTTGCACAGGAGGTGAACCTGCCTCTCCCGTGAATCTTCTGTCTTGCTCTTTCTCTATCTTCTTCTCCCTCATTCTTTCTCTGCCCTCACACGCACACCTACACACCTACACCTCTGCACACACAAAGTCTACAGATAAAATAGAAGGAATTTTATTTTCCTCTTCTCCCACTGTTTTTGGTAGTATAACACGTCCTGATATATAAGGTGACTGAAATCTGCCTTATAAGCCACAAATCCTTTATAAGCCAGAGATTATTCAGTGCTAAAGGTCAGACTTTTTTTGTAGGTGCTGTACCTAGAGGGAGGGCCAGCTATATTATGTGTGGAGCTCAGTGAAAAATGAAATGTGGATACCTTGTCCAAAAGGCAAGGGAAAAGTGCTATTAAAATTCGTAAAATATAAATTTTTTTCCTTTCTTCAGTGTTGTTTGTTTGTTTGTTTGCTGACCTGTATGATAATATTTATTTGTTATTTAATATAACTGTGTGTTAGGCACAGTAATAATTGTTGGGAGTGTGCACAACCTACTAACTGCTGGGTTCCTCTCCTCCCAGTCACTGGTCTGATCTTGGGCTGAAGGCAAAGAAGTCAATCCTCCCTTCCTACAGGAATAGACATGCTATACCTTCCATGCCAGGACACACTTAATACCTGAATAGGAGGTGGTCAAGAGGCTCACCCCTCTAAGTTGCCCACCATATTATCATGGAACCTTGCATACCAGACTCCCATCTTCCTTCAGTCCAGGCCCCCAAGTAGATAGGTATAGGAGGTGGCAGCAGCAGCTGAGCAATAATGAGGAATCAAAAGATGAGTAGGTCTTGGGCACAGGAAGCAGGAAGATTGGGCAGCCAGGGCCCTATCCCAGGGAAGTGAGAAGACTCAACACGAACTAAGGCTTTGAGGCTTTCATGCTCCATTGTCTCATCAGACTTCATTTGTAAAACCCAAACTCAAAGATGAAAATCACTAATAAGGGGCAGCTGGGTGGCTTGGTGGTTAAGCGTCTGCCTTTGGCTCCAGTCGTGATCCGGGGGTACCAGAATCGAGTCCCACATTGGGCTCCCTGTGGGAAGCCTGCTTCTCCCTCTGCCTATATCTCTGCCTATCTCTCTCTCTCTCTCTCTCTCTCTGTCTCTCATGAATAAATAAATAAAATATTTTTTAAATGACTAATAATTTTAAGACAGTGATAACAGGACATTAAACCGAAGCTTGGGGCCTTCTATGCACATAGTCCTATGTGACAAGTCCATGAAGCTGGCCCTTCCTGGAAGCGCACCACTGTGTTAGCATTTCACAACAGCTTCTTGATCATGCTCATGATATACAACCATGTCTTAATAACTCCCTATCCAATTTTGTTCCCATTTAATCCATACTCTATTCTGTCAGTAGACCAAGCTTTCTGACACACAAGTCTTGTTATGTCATTCTTACTTGAAAATCCTTCAATGATTTCACTCTATCCTCAGGACAAAATTGCATGAGAATTGCAGGACATGGAAACCATACTACCCATATTAAACAGAAAGAATTTTAATCCAGGAGATTAGAAGTTTACAAATTAGTTAGAAGGACTGAAAGAGTAGGCTCTACCCCAGTTCTACAGGAATGCTTCCCAGAAATACAATAGAATTTTCCCATCAAAGCTACTGCTGCCTCAGTCACAAGAAAGAACACAGATAGTCAAGGCTCCAACTCAAACCATTGACTTTAAAATATATTAGTTTAATTTCAGGATTAGAAAATCACTACTACCATGACAATCTCTCAACATCCACAAAGAGCCAGAGACTAGACTCTGGGAAAATGCAAAACCTTCCCCACCATGATTGCAAACAGATACAGCCAGAAGCGGCAGAAAGATAAACTCTATGTCACTTCTTTAAAAATTTCATGGGAGGACATCTGATGAAATCTATCTACTACAAAAGATTCAGGAAATTCAGACTTTTAGGTTTTTGGAATCTGAAGTAGAGAGAGGCTCACTAAAGGAAGTTAGAATTAAATAAAGCTATACCCCATATGTACCAAAAATGTCAACCTAATTCTCCAGTCTTCTTAATCATTCTCCCCTTCATTCCCTCCATGCATCCTTCAGTTCAGCCATGCTAGTAACTTGCTTTTCTCCTAAAAAGCTTAGCACTTTAGAGTCTCTTTAAATTTGCCTACAATATCCATGAAATGCCCTGCCCTTTCCTTCACTTTTATACTGTACAACCTCTACTCATTATTCATAGCTCACCTCTTCTGAAATTCTCAGAAATAACTACTTCCTTTGCTCTGTCACTAAATCTATTCACCTTGTGTTATGGTGTTGGATCCTCTGCATCTTTTCCTTTGCATCTCTTCTACCTAGCCCGAGGTCTTATATATACCACATAAGTATACTGGTACAATGAACCCATTGACCAGAGGTAGAATTCTTTCAAATAAGACTTGCTAAAAGTGAGGTAGACCTATATATACTAATACATTTATTTATAAACAGGTTATGGATGCTGAATCCACTAGAGCAGAATGAAGTAATTACAGAGCAGAAAAGATAGTTGGTATCTCATAATAAGGGGATAATATAAAGCATAAAACCTCTCTCTTACTCTCTTTTCTCAGAGGACTCTAGAATGTGGAACTCATCAAGCTTAAGTACTAAACAGAAGCAAGTCAAGTGCCTAGCCTGTTATTTATATATCTCCCTCTTGTGGCAATTAAAGAGACTTCATTTTCTTTTACAGTAATCATAATTAGAATTTAATAGAAACAAGGCACACTTCATTAAAAAAAAAATGTAACATTCATGTGGTCTTAAGTATGTTAATCCAACAAGTTTCAGCTATCTATGCTCCTTAAAGTCTTAGTCATGAACAATATGGACAAGAAAAAATATATATAAAGTATTCTAGTGGGTCCTTTGCTCTCAGTGACATTTGGTACTTGATTATTTTTTCCTTTTTCAGTAAAGACAGATATTTCAATAAAGATGCAGAGGGCATGTCAAATATTTTATGGTATGAAGATTCTTTCATAGAGCAGCTTTCTCTGAGGAAATAAGATTCTTTCAATGCCTTAACTACTCTCTTCTGAAATTAGCCTTGTAGGCAGACTATTATATTGGAGTTGCATTCAAAAGGGATAGTGGGGACACCTGGGTGGCTCGGCAGTTGAGCATCTGCCTTCAGCTCAGGGCGTGATCCCAGGATCTGGGATCAAGTCCCACATCGGGCTCCCTACATGGAGCCTGCATCTCCCTCTGCCTGTGTCTCTGCCTCTCTCTCTCTCTTTGTCTCTCATGAATAAATAAATAAACCTTTTCTTTAAAAAAAAAAGGGGGGGGGGAATAAAATAATATGGTTTTGGTGAAGGTCAAGTCCATTATACCCCATGAAGCCCATGTACAGTTACCTCTGCCAATTCAGGATCTCCTTTCTCTGAATTTTTCTACTGTACTTAAACTTTTCATTCAAAAAATATTTACTGAATATTTGCTATATTCAATACATTTTCCAAGACAGAGATAAAATAAACCAACTTCTGGCCCTTAGGAGTTTACTATCTAGTAGAGGCAATAAGCCATGTGCCTAATAACTGCAATATTAGGAAGAGAATGATAAAAGACAAGATTCAATGGTTCTTAAAGTAGGTAAGAGGTATATATGTGGAGGATTTTCAAATATGTTCCTACTACCTTAAGAGTGTAAAACCATATTTTGAAAGAGCATCCCAAATGGTTCTGATATGCATATGTCTCTTCTCCTTTAAGAATCACTAAACTGAGAGGAGTTCAAAGAATATAGATTACTTTCTGAATGGGGGAATAAGGACTGGGCTGACTTAGGGGAGGAAGTGACAAGTAGTTCTGAGAAACAAAGGTACAATCTCCAATATCTACAGGGACCAGGTAAATCATGTAAATAAATGAAGCATTCTAGGTCAAGCTGATGTGAGGGAGCACTGGGCACTGTGGCCAGCTAGAAAACACTTGTTCCTTTTTACATGTAATAGCCACTTCTCAGCTTCAACCAACTGTTTCATGCAAGAGAATAAGCTTAACACTGTTGTATCTTCCCATTTTTCAAGTAATATAAATTTGGATCTTTGTGTTGAATTGGCAATTAATTCAAAAAAATGTAACTCCTGACTGCTCAGATAAAACCAAATGTGTGTGAGTTACATTAGGCCTCTAGGCTGTTGGCCATTAACGGAACTGACATTATTTCAAACTCTGTGCCAGGTGCTGTAGTACACAGAGGAAACTGATAACAAAACAGAAAATAACTGGAAGGTCTAACTAGGGCCTGCCAGCACTGTGAACACAAAGAAAAAGGCATTTGCTTCTGAGGGGATTGTGGAAAACTTCAAAGAGGAAGTGACATGAGGGTTCAATCTGGAAGAATGAGTAAGCATTTTCCAGGTGGGCAGCTGGAAAGAAACAGTGTTGGTAAAGGCTAAACAATATCAAAGCATCTCAGGGAGACCATAAAGTATGCTTATTTTTTCCCCTTTAGTGTACTTTATCCAAGACTGTGCATAGAAAATTCTCCATAAATAGTTCTTGACAAATTTTGAGGCTCACAGATATAAGATATATTAACAACAAATAGTTCTCTCTAGTGATCTGTAGGAATTATCACAATCTCCAAAGAGCCCAAACCCCTTGATTCATTCCAGTGCTCCATGATGTAATAGGACGCTTAGATTAAGAAGAAAAGGAAGTTAAGAAATCATGAAATTCCCTCCCCAGAGCCACATGTAGATAACCTTTAATTGCTCACAGGTTGATTATCTACTAACGATAAATTCATATTCTTTGCAGTGCTCTCTCCTTCCTCTTTTATCCCTTTTGCCTTGTTCTCTGATCATATCATTTCCCTCAGAAAATCTGTTAGGAGCCAGACATCCAGCTCATCCCTTTGTGGCATATTAATAGCTTTGAGATAAGAGCTGAAGGAGAGAGTATCAAACTCATCAGTGATTTCTGCATTTTCTGAGAATTCTGGCCATCATATTCTGCTGGCCCCCATGATTTTGGATGAAATGAGTCAAGTAAACATTTCAAAGTCTGAGAGGATGGATGCTTCAGACTGTCTTGTCAATAAAATGATATTGAGTCATAATTCCCTCTGCCTTAGAAGTCAAGACTCCTAAGCAGAAACACAAAATCTTCACTCAAGCTGTGGACAACTGCACTCACTCCCATAAGGGCCACTACAGCTAAACACTTTCTAAGAAGAATGGATGTGATTTTAAACCATGCTTGTCTGCAAACAACAGAGTTCAGAAATTCATATTATTTTGTGTGATGAACAAGAAATGAAAACAGGAAAATATATCGCCATACAATGTGCTATGGAGAAATGGTGAGGAGCTATGCAAAATCCTAACAGGTGAAAATCATTCTCTACCTCAGTTTTCCAAAGGCTATTAGTTTTTCAGTGTTAAGGGAACAAAAGGAAAATTTTTCTTTCCCAATCTATCTATTTCTTGGCCCGTAAATCTCATACAGGGAAAATACTTTTCTCGCCTTCTATTTCCTCTCCAATTCCAATTTATATAGTCCTCTGCAATTTCTCTCAACATCATTTACTAAATATATCATAATATACTCCTACCCTCAGGCCACCATTTCAAGAGATACCTTCCCTCAATCTGGGAATTTTTCAAATAAATCACCACATTTGGATTTTCTTCCCTCAATATATTTAGTGGAACACACTGGTGATGGTTTTTAAAAGCTAAAATTGTACTTTGAAAATCAATATATTTGAGGTGTAGGCTTAAGGTGCAGAATGACTCCTAAGGGCAAAGTCAATCACCCTTTTGGTTTGTTGAGTCTCTAGAACTATTTCACAAATGTTTTTGTTAAAATAATAACCTCTTCTCTCCCTCAAAAAGCTATGTCAAACACTCTCTCCCTTCATGTGGTTTTAGAGGAAAATTCAATCCATATATTTTTGTCTTCCTTAAACTCAGATCATTACAAGTTTTAGGTACTTCTTGTCCCACAGCCAAGAGCCTTAGCTATTTTCATGAAAACAAATCAAATCAAAGAATGAGAACTTGTTTGAAACTCAACTCCTCACATGTGAGGCAAGGTTATGTTGTGAAATTAGCATCTCCTTATTTCTATTTGTTTTTCTCTAGGCCAGGGTTAGCAAATGATTATGGGATAAATCTGATGCACAGTCTGTTTTGTATAGCTTATGAACTAAGAATGATTTTATTTTCTTAAATGGTTATAAAAAATACTTTAAAAATTTTGAACACACAAAGAATTATATGTGACACTATGTATGTAGCTTACAAGCCTGAAATATAAGAAATATAAGCCTGGCCTATAGAAAAAATGTGCCCAACACTGATCTAGCCAAATAAACATCCCTCCATTGTTTAGGCCTTTAGCAAATGTCTAAACACAATTAGGATCTATCTACCTTTACTTGGACACTTATAGTATAAACACATCATAAAATGGAATAAAGCTATTTTATATTTGATTTTGATATATATATATATATATATATATATATATATATATATATATATATTGGGTATTATCTTAATTTGGGTTCACCCAGAAGTAGACCATGAGACAAAGATTCATGTGCAAGAAGTTTATTTGAACAGTGATCCCAGGAAACTAAGGGGTGGAGAGAGACAGGAAGGATGGGGTCACAGCCAATACAGGATGGGGTGATAGCCAATATGTGTTATCATGCAAATTTCTTAGTGTGGGCAAATGAAGTTTCAACGTCCAGGGGAGCTCCAGCTGGTGCAGGACAGGCATTTCAGAGCTATTCCATGTGTGAGGTAAGGGAGATAGAGCACTGACACATCAACTTTCATCAGGCTTGGTTGAGGGCTGCTTCCTGAAACTGGTAATCCTCTGCAACTTCCAGCTTGTGAGCACACCTGCAGAGTGGTTTCTAAGCATCAGAGGAAGACATCAAGCAACAACATGTAGATGCTACTGGTTTGAAGAGATATAGGTGGGCACTGAGAACATCTGCTATACTTCATCCCTTACAATGCCCTACATTTTAAATGAACTCCTTACCATCACTGATTCTCCAAAGTGGTCACAATTTCTTTTATATTCTCCAGCTTTATTGAGATATAACACACATTTAACATTGCATAAGTTTAAGGTAAATACCATACCAAGGAAGAATGAATTTCTGTACTCCTCAGATAGAAGAGATCCAAGGTAATCAAATTGCTAACAAGTGGCTAATTGATTTCCTCAAAGAATGGTACCATAATGAGAGCTCATCATTAGTCTACTACTGATATTTTGAACATTCTTCAGTACCAGTTGGATCTGCCTTCGAAAAAGGGAGCTCACGTTGTTGTGCCTACCCACAGACTCATCTCTGCCACCCTTACTATTTTAGTCCATTACACAAGTACTAGTTTCTACAAAAATGAAATTTTGCATACCTCTACTGGACATCTATTCAACCTGGTTATTTAGCACCACCTCTGTGATAGATGTTGTCTGGTAGGCATTGATATGAGACACAAAGATTTGCACACTTTGTGCTACTCCCATGAGACTATCTACGTGCCTTTTTTCTATATCTCTTTGTCCCTACTTTTCAAATCTTGCTCCTTCCAGGGTCCTGACTAATTTACAAAAACCACTGACAATTTTCCAGGAATTTATTATCTTTACTTTAGGGCATTTCTCCTTGTCCACCTATTAAATGGTCAAAGCTCTTCTCACTGAGAGATTTTCCCCTCACCAGGACCATTCCTAGTGGTCCATTCCTAAATGTAGCTATAGTTAAGCAACAGTCCATACTGAATTGGGCCATTTTTGATCGAGGTCTGGGTACTTTCTCCCTAATTATTTGGTTACTAAAAACTCCCTGAAGCCATAGGAATGAGTTAAAAAGACTTCAGCACAATAGGACTAGGTGACTTGGGGGTTTGGGCCACCGGTACATTAAGCTGTGCCCACTGGACATTCTCAAGCTTGATCCTGAGTATAAAATTTCCATCATACAATGGATTGCTGCTGTGTTTTCCTGACATTATTACCTAATAGTTCTGACAATATTCAACTCATCATGAGCAGCTCCAATTGTATAATTACTAAATGTCCTCCATAAGACTGAGGAGCATGCCAGAAACTGCATCTCAAACAATGAATACTTTTCTGCTGCAGATGGCATGGCTTTGCTCCAGGGGTCTGTGCTATCACTCTCATTTTGGGATTTGCCAGAGACCTTGTCAAAGATACCTCTGGGATATAATAATTTGGGATCTACTGAGTCACATGATACAACCAGCTATACTTATACTGAAAAATGATACTACTGTACAGACCCCTCTTTTTTTGCACTCTATTCAATTGGTAGCCTCATGAGTCACATGATAAATGAGTTGGAACATTTCCAAATGTGTTCTGTGCTTCAAATCTGCCTACCAAGTTCATGCCTAGCTCCTAGAGTTAGGTAGTAGACTTGATTTGGGTAAAGTTTATCTCCCACCCAACTGTGTGCATGTGTCTTACCAAAGCATCCAGAACACTCACCACTTCCTGTTCCCCAAGTCCAATTAACATGATACTCCAAAAATAAAACAAATAAGATACCACAATATTGAAATATCAGCAATAATATGCCTCAAATTTTAATATAAATAGCTATTACCAAATTTTAAGGAGTAATTAGAGTCAAAAAATCAAATTTCCATGGAAGTTGAAACCTCAAATAATTAAAGTCGCAGGTTATATTACACTTGTGAGGTAAAGGTCCTTGTGAGGTAAAGGTCCCAGGACACTACAGTTGAAATTCATTCTCCTCTATTTCCTCTTCTGGTCAGCTGAGTTGCACAGGAATTTTCAATCCCTGAGTAGAGTTAGGAGCCCTTTACCAGCAACAGCACAATGGCTCTCACTGGAATATATGTAGTTTCTTTGGAACCTCTGATTTTAAATTAATTCAATGCCAAGTCTTTATTGTGCCTGAATTCTCAAAGCAGGAAATGCACTGGCCTTATACCACCATGTTTAGAAAATAAGCCACCCCCTCCAGGAATTTGCCCAAGGTCATCTAATTGGCTAGTCAAGAGCAGCACCAAGATGCAAATCCTGGGCAGGCTTCCCCAGGAACTGCCATGTTACTGATTATGCTCTCCTTACTGGTTTTAGTCTTGCCAAGATGCTGGCTAAACTATGCCAGGTGTCTCAAATATGGGATCTGTGAACTTAAGTTCATTTGGACATTAAATTCATCAAGAGATTAATTTTGACACTATATATTTGGCATTATATATTCAACTATATCTTAAAGAAAAAATATATTGTCTTTTCCTTCAGAGGATAAAGCAGTTTTCTTTGAAAAGCTGCAACTGTCACCAGATGTTATTTGAAAAGAACTTTCTTTTCTACATGGTATATTCAAAGCCTCCTAGTTTTCTTTTTAGGTCTCATGTTCTGGCACCCCAGCACTGGATGGAGTAAAGGTTCTATCTAGTGACACAGCATCTGTGTTCTCTTATGAGCAGTCATTTTCAGTGTTATACCAGTTATGCCTTTTTTCCCCTGCCTCTTAAAAAAAAAAAAAGAATTTCTGAAGCCTAAAAAACAGACTCTCGTTACTGTGCTTCCCTTATTTGTAATTAACTAACCAGGAGTCAATTTGGGACAAAATGATGGTTGATGATTCTTAAGCCTGCATACAAACCACTCCAACTCAACTGTAGCCTTCTCACATCAACCTCCTCAGCCCTGACTCCAGAATGGGATTGTGCACAGATGACCTTATACTGTCGATCTAGACATCGGGCACTGACAGTTTAAAGGCAGCTTCTTTGGTGTTCTAAAGTACATACAGAACTCAGCTGGCATTTGCTTTATAAACAACAAATATTGTCCTGCTTCCAATGCCTAAAAGGTCTGTATTTGGAAAGATACTTCTCACCATATTCTCATATTGGTTTCAGTTTTACCTGAATGGTTCATATTCAAGCAGTTGCCTGTATAAGGAAGTGTTTTTAACAGGCTTGGGCATCTGCTTAGAGAGAAAGTAAAATGTGTACTTCCTATAGGAAACTTTCTACTAGAAAGGTTGGACTATGCATATTTAGCTTCCTTTCTAAAATCACTGGTCTTATAAGTCAGCCCTTCTCCATCTCATCATGTGAGAAGTCAGTGAGGGGGAGTAGAGAGAGTCCAGTAGGGCTACAAAGAATGGAGGTTCCTCCATATGGAAGGAAAGTCTATACATAGGAACAAAACATTTTCTCCTAAAAATGGCTAGGAAGATTCCTGGAAAAATAGTGGAAATACAGTTTTGCTGTTGCTTAAAGATTTAAAGTCCATGACATGAAAAAAGAGTTCCTGTGCTCAAGAGAAAACAACAAGAAGAAACACACAGATTAGGTTAGCATCTATAGGAAATAATAGCATATCTTGTCTCTAAATCACACACACACACACACACACACACACAGATACACTCCACCCCCAACAGCCGTTATAAATTCATCCAGAACTTAACATAGTTAAGGGAAGGAAAAGAAAGAAGAGGGCAACTGGGTTTACCTTCTTTGTTCAAAATAGGCAAGTTGTAGAAACCAGAACTGATGAAGAGTAGTTTCTGCCAATGAATTATAAGAGGACATTCATGATCAAACATATCTCACCAATATATGAAAATTACCAAGTCCCTTATCCTCACATTGCCCTTTTTATTACATGGCAAAGGGAAAGTATTAATTCCTGCACTATCTACTTCACAAGACTGAGTGAAACTCATAATGCAATAAGGAAGAGTTCTATGAAGTGTGGAATGAGCCACATGTGTTTACTAATATCCCTCTTTCCATGCAAGGGATAACGTTGGTTTCTTCATTAGTTGCATGGTGGTTGGATGACTACAGGATTTCAAGCTTTGCTTGCCCATCTGCCTATCCTAGCAAAAATTTCTAATTCACTTTTAAGTTCAAAGCCCTTTGGCAACCATGATTCCCTGCAATGGATCCTAAATCAGATTTTCCCAATATTCTTTTTCTTATCCCTTTCCTTGAAGCAGATTGAAACCTGGATGACCTATTTGGGTGGCTTCTTGTCATAGTACTGGCCCTTTGCTTTCTGAATTTCATTGGGTGCCATTGCAAGCTTCCATTTTTCCCCTAACAAATATTAAGGCATTAAAAATAACCAAAGGTAACCACAATTTAGCCAGATGTACTAGACTCTATATATAAATTACTTCATCTAATCCTCATGGCAGTTCTCAGGAAGGCAAAAATCTCTGTTTTATAGATGGGGAAACTGGAAAGTTATCAATAATTGGTAAATTGTGCATGAGCGCATACACACACACACACACACACACACACATTTACCAAGGTGTATGGTAGATCTGCAGAGACTTTGTGAGGAGTACTGATACTTCTCTTGTGGAATCCCTTCTTAATCCCAGGTAGACAGTCATTAGACCATGTGCTAAATCCATATGGCCATCTGACCTGCTTCAGTACTTGGACTAAGTAATGATATCTCATTGAATCCTTAGAGTGAGTCCACATTATAAGACTTACAGGGGAAAATGCTATTTTAAATGCTGGCTGCCATTTGAGCCAGATGCTCTCAGAGGACAGCAGAATTCTCCTTGAAGAAAAAAAAATGTTCTTTTTGTAGGTAGGTCATGCTTACGAAATGTATAGCTATAGTCTGAATTAAGAATGAGAAAAAGGAATCAACTCTCTTGGTCTTCCTTGTCTTTGCTTACAAATTTTCATTAAAGAAGAAAGTCTTGACTACTGGAGATTGTTTTATAATTCTTTAATTTTACATAAGAAGAAACTAGGATCTAGATATGTTAAATAGACTTTCTCAAGGTTACAGAGCTAGCAAATGACAAGGATCATTTACTACACTAAAATCTTTCCCATTCAACAACCTTCACAGCGTTCAGCAGTAGGTGTTCAGGGGACACAGGATAAGGAAAATACATTCCCTAAATAAGAGGGCCTCAAATATGGATAAATCAAGATTATCCATAGATATAATTAAAAGTATAGTAAGTATATGCCATCTCATCAAAAAAGGTAAATACTATTATAGGTTTTAAAATAACTCAGTTTAGATGTTCCATGGGCAAAGAAGCATTTAAGACTAGAGTATATTTTTTTATGTTATTCTTAATTGTAAGCAACAAAAATTCCTATTTGAGCTGGCTTAAATAATTAGAAAATTTTTTTCATCAATACAAATCCAGAGGTAAAACAGGCTTCTCAATTGGTTGGCTCAATGACTCAATGGTATCATCTATTATATTACAATAACATTTCTGTTCCACTGTTCTAACAACTGCTTTCTAAGTCTGTTTCCCCTTATGACTATAAGATGATTGCAGTATCTTCCAGAGGGAGAGAACAAGCCACAAGGAGATCACTTGAGGAAAAGAAAGTGTTGGAAGAAGAGAGAAATCAGATCCTATCTAAGCAGAAGCAAAGAATGAAAGAATTGCAGAAACTCCCGACAATCCGGGCTAAAGCTTATGACTCTCATCAAAGTTTAGCTCAGATGTCTAAATCCAGAGTCAAATCACTCAGAAAGAGTGAAAAGGAAAGGATGGGAGAATACCAACAAGAACTAGAAGAAAGAGAAGAAAAATTAAAAAACAGGCCGCTACTGTTTGAAAGAGTTGCTCAGAAAAAATGCAAGAATGGCAGCCGAAAAGCGTTATTCTAACACCCTAAAAGCATTAGGACTATCTGATGAGTTTGTTTCAAAGAAAGGCCAAAATGGAAAAGTATTTGAGTACTTCAACAATCAAGAGATGAAGAATTTCACTGAAGATAAAGAAACCTTTGACGAAGAAGAAAAAATAGAAGAAAGAGCGAATGGGGAAGAAAATCATTTTATTGATACTGAACAGCCAGGATTCTTACAAGATAAAAAGAGGAAGCTGATGAAGAGAGTGGAGAAGAGAAATCTGTTAAGGAGTAAGAGGGAATCAGCAGGATGTCTCCTCTCTGTGCCAGTGCTGTCGATGGCAGCCCCTGACATTAGCATCCGTGATTATGGTGGGAACAACATCAATGAGACCCCTCCAACCTGTACAAGGCTCTTAAGCAAAGTCATCTGTAGCCTGGAAAGGCCAAATCCAACCAAAAGGTTGTTGGGTCAGTTGGAGAAAGGCTTTGCTTGTTCAGGTTTTTTAATCACTACATATGGTTTGCAACTTTGATCTTACTTGTATTTTTAAAAAAGCATTTGAGAATCATAGCTGTCGTAAATTGATTAATTGTTAACATATTTGCTACTTCCTTATTTGAATGGGAAAAAATGGCTTGGCATTGAGAGCAGAGAAAAGTACTGGCTTTTGGTGATTTGAAAAAATGTTTCTGGGAAGTCTGAATCAATAAATATTTTAAAATTATAAAAAATAACAATTGGAGATATATGCTTCCTTGTTCATAGTGGAAATTAAGCACCTCTGCCCCAATCATAGGTTAAAATTATTTCTTTTCTTCCTTATTATGCCAATGTGGGTCACATCGTACCCACTCTGGTCACTTCAGCCATGGTCCTTGAACAAATTACCATCCATTCCACCCCTCCTCTATAATATATAGTTATATTATAATTATAATATATAATTCCCCATTGCTATACTATAAGGTGAGTGGAAGCTAGGGTGTCAACAACATCATATTTTTAATAGGATTACAAGAAAAACTAGGAGATGGGACAATCCTAATAGAGAGGAGGGCAAGAATAAAGGCATAGAAAGAGGAAAACTCAAAGTGTGAACATCTGAGCCTGCATTAACCTGGAATATACACAAGGAGACATACAAGGTAAGGGTAGAAAAAGTTGTAATGATAGGTTTGGTTCACACTATTAAAGGGACTTGAGCATCAAGATGAGATAATTAATATTAGTCAGTGAGGATTATTAGAGGTTGTGGGGTTGTTTAACAAGAAAGAGACAATAATCAGAAAATCACTTTAGAAACCATTTCCAGAATGTTTTGGAGTGAAAAAAGATCACTTAGATGACTAATGTATTACACAAGATTAAATGCACTAAAGCTCTAAATTTAATAGAGTAGTAATAGGAAGGAGAAGAAAAATAGTAATATAAACATTGAAGAGGTAGAGTCTAAGGGGCTTTATGAGTGATGGGACATAAATAGGAAGTAAAGGCAAAGTTGAAAATAACTCAGAATCTAAGATAGAAGTGGGAATTGATCAGAAGATATTGAGGAGAGAGATTAATTCAGTTTTAAAATTCTAAGGCACTATAAGGAAACTTGCAGCAAGTAGTCAGAATTCAGGTCTGAGAGTGGGAGGAAGGTAAGAATTGAATCAATGGGAGCTTCCCATGGAGAGAGGAAGAGAGTAGTGGGAGATAAAAAGTGGGCTCAATACACAACCTCAGGTGGCTTCTACATCCTATGTATAAGCATGGACTAGGAGCTAACCGATGTGACTGAGAGGACAGAGCAGCAGCAGGACAACAGGACCTATTGCAAGCACTCCCAGGTGAGGCTATGAGGTAAAGTATGTTATACTGCACAAAGTTTAAATAGAATGAAGAGTGAGAAAGGCCTGTTCTAAGAGGTTATTTGAGTATCTGGTGACATTTCAGGGAATTTTTAGCAAAAAGAAAATGGTAGAATGAAATAGTGGATTAACTGAGTGGTTAGAAAAGTTTGATACTACTTTCTATGAGTTCCATTATAATCTATAGTATTCTGATCTGTGCCCTTACTAGCATATTTCACACTGAACTCTGAATGCTTCAGGAGTTGTGGCTATATTTTGTCTATCTTTGAGCTCCCAGTATGTAATTCAGAACTGGTGTTCTAAGCTTACAAGGGAATGTGAAGCAAAAGGAACAGATACTTGATTAAATGGAGCAGACAAAAAGAGAGGACTACTTTACAGAAAAATTAGAAATGCAAGTGAGTGTAAAAATAGCATATAGGTGGAGATGTTAATCTTGGCAAGAGGGAGGCATACTCAGAGGAGAATAGACAGAAACATTTGGAAATAGAAGAGATTTGCGTAGCTTCCTCCGGGCAGCCTCAGTTCTCTAAGAGTGTAAAGTGGGTGAGAAGTGAGACTGGAAGGAAGCCAAGAGGAGTGAGGAGATGCTGTCCAGAAGGTGTCAGAATCCAGGTCTGCACTAGCCACTGGTCTTCTTCCATCATTGGCTAGACCTGCTGTACATTCCTCTTTTAATCTTTTTTTCTGTTTGTTATAGTCTTATTGCTCTCTTCAGAGTTACCTCCACATCTTTTCAATGTTTCTAACACCTAACCTCATTTTAACCCTTCACAGTTGGAATCTGTGTGTTGGAGATCCAGGCCCTTCTCCTATGTATGGTAGCAGTTAGATTTTCACTTTGAAAAAATACAAAGGCTTTTCATTACTGTTATGGACTGAATTAAATTCCCCAAAGTTCATAGGTTGATGCCCTAACCCTCAAAATGATGGTATTCGGAGATGGAGTCTTTGGAAGGTAATTAGGATTAAATAAAGTAATAAGGGTGAGACAGCAATTCAGTGGGATTTACCCCTAATAAAGGGTAGAGGAGACACCAGAAAGCCCTCTCACTCTGTCTCCAAACACACACAGAGGAAAGGACATGTGAGGATACCCCAAGAATCTGACCATCCCCAAACCTAAAAAAGAGACCTCACTGGAAACTGAATTTTCCAGTACCTTGATCATGGACATCTAGCCTCCAGAATTAAGAGAAAATAAATTTCTGTTGTTTAAGTCACCCAGTTTGTGGTAATCTGTTATGGCAGCCCAAGCTGACTAATCACCAATAAAATGACAGGGTTTCTTTGCCAGTTCTGGAAATTGCCAAGGGTCAGGAGTATTTAGAATTGGTTCTATCCCTGGACTCTGACTAACTCAGAAGTATTGGACCAATAACTTGACCTCTCTGAGCTTCAGGTGCAGAATCCAGAGAATTAGAACAGTGAACTAAATCATCTCAAACATTTTTTCTAACTTTTCTGGCTTATGATTCCAAGAAGCAAGTTCAGTGTTGGAAGATTGGTAAACATTATAAAGTCCCCAAATGGAGACCATATCATCTCCATTACTAGAGACAGATGTTCAGTCAACTGGACCAAAGGACTTTTAAATACTCATCTAGTGCAAAGATTCTGATATTTGATAAGGTTGGTGGCAGCTACTGAGAAGCTGTAGTCAAGAAAAAACCTGGAAGGAAAAAAGTGTCATTCAGAGAAAACACCATCAATTTTTAAAACGTGAATTGCAGCCTTCTCCTCCCCTTTCCTTTGTAAACTATGATTAGGCCGTACTTTCCTCAAGTTTATAGTAATGATACCTTACACTCAGCACTGTGTATTCTGAAGAGTGTGCTTGAAAGTACTTTACCAGCTTCAAGAACACAGTCCTTTCCTAGCAGCGTGTACTGCTTGGCCCCCTCTGCTTTGCCCATCCTCCATGGTTAGTTAACCAGCAGGAATTCTTTTTAGGGCAGGGAGGCTAGAAAGAGAACTCTAAGAAGCACATTTCTACTGGCACAAAAGGAAGCACAGTCCTAGGAAGATAAAGAAGAGCACTTCATTGACTGAAGGTCTAAGTTGTGGTACACATAATACTTGATATTTTCACCTAGGTTGACTAATTCTAACTTCATTCCTTGCAAATGATCACTAAAATACTCTATAAGACAGATTAACCTATTGTTCTGTTTATGCTAATTTTTGCCCAATAATCAATATAAATGAAGCAAGTGAAACCATACAAGCTTTCACTTGACTCATCTACAAGGAGTGTACAAACTCATAATGAACAAAATGGCAGCACTTTACAATCAGGAGTCAGGGCAGCCACTATTACAGAGGAACTTCTCTCTGCTAGATGAGGAACAAGGAGGCATGGGAGGAACACTGGCTTTGAAGTCAGATAGAGTTTTCAGGATAGACAAAAATGCTAAATACAAATTTCAATGACTGCAAAGTTATGCAAAGAGCCAATACAGATCTACTTATTTTTTTTTTTACTTTTCCCAAAGTTCACACACTACCACTCTCATTGAGAGACTTATCTTTTCAAAGATGTTCCATGTTACCTAGAATTGTGTGTGAATCACATTGACAAATAGTTAAACATAAAAATGTTTCCTACATTTATATACAATTTCCAAGTCTTCAAAGTATTTTTAAGTGCTTACACATGAGTATACGATAAAGTTCATTGTCCCGTTTTATAGATGAGGAAAATGAAGTTAAAAAAAAGTTCAATGATTTGGTCTAAATCATCATTCTATAAAACATTAATAGATAATTCTCAGAAAAACAATGTATAAGAAATTTCAATCCTATAATATTTATGTAAGTTTTTATTGAAGTTTAATAAGAAAAAAAAGAAAAAGAAAAAAAGAAAAAAAAGAAAATCAGGAAAAAAATCAGAAGCATGCAGCTAAAGGAATTTTCACAGAATAAATACACCCAAAAGCCAGCAGACTGATTAAGAAACAGAACATTATCAGCACTTCTGAAATTCCCCTCATTTCCATCCTAATCAGCACTTGTAGGAATCAATGCTAAGGAAATATTCAGAAAATAGAGACTATGACTTACAAATGGAGATCTTTATTAGAGAGTTATTTAATATAGTGAAAAGTTGGAATAATTCTAAATACTCAGCTTTTGGAGAAAGCTGGTTGAATTAATTATGGTACAGTTATAGACCAGAATAATATTCACCTTTGGCCTCCCATTCAAATATAGAAAGTGAAAAGGGCTTAGTTCTTAGTCTAACAAGAAATAAATAGATAAGCTATGAAAGTATAGTTTTTAAAAACATGTCAAAGAGCTTAAAATATTTTTAAAAACTAAAATGAAAACTCTAGAAACTGAAGCCTTTTCTACAAGAGACATAAGCTGCATTTATCTTTGGCAAAGAGGCAAGAGAAAAAGGAAGTTCTCTTAGATGAGGGTGAGGACACACAAGCTATATTTTTAACAAACTTAAAGGCTGTATGTGAATTACCATGAGAAATTAAAGTCCTGATGAGGTGCCATAGAGTGAGTCTATCCCCACCTGCCAACTCTTCTATCAGCCTTCTCAAAGTCAAAGGTTTACTACACTGACAGTTGAAGGCAGGGAAGTAGAGCTCAGACAAATCCTATACGAGGCACGCGGGACATTTCTCAAGTCCAAGGTGATGACTTACTGAAGGCTAGAGACAGGCAGGAGAGCTGACAGAAATATTTCAAGATGCTTCAGGAGGCAATCCAAGCCTTTACCTAGTATACTGAATCAATCCCCCTAAAGCGAGAAACAGGGCAAGAGAAAGAAAGAAATCTCCCCAGAATTCGAACAGCCAGGGATGGAACTAAAAAACAAAGGGAATTCACTAGTGACCCAAAAATCTGTCATCCAGACAGGTAAGGTAGAGAAATTAATCACAGTTCAGAAATCTGGTAACTCCTCTCTAAAGCAAAGAAAGATCTCTAGAATTTTATGACTAAGGTTTCAGGATGACAACGAGTAAGTTCTTAACTCTGACCTCAAAACACTTAAAGCCAATAAGAAACTGAATTTAACTAAAGTTGCAACAAAGCCCAGGCCCAGATGGGTAAAAGTGAACAATTACACAGTGGATTGATTCAGCTTCCCATAGTAAAGCTCTGACAGGAAAGAAAAAAAAAAAAAAAAAAAAAAGAATGTGCCTTTTTGGAGGGGTAAATATTATTTAATTCAGTCTCTACTGCTCTTTTGTTCACAATATCCAGCATATGATCAAAGTTTATAAGACACATAAACAAAGAATAAATTTGATCCATGGTTAAGAGAGTAAATAATCAATAGAAACAGGTTCCCAAATAACCAAGATTTGGAATTACCAGGAAAGAACTTTTAAATAGATATTTAAAAGAATACATAGGGAAATGTGGAAAAATATGCATTAAAAGAGAATTTCAGAAGATAGATGGAGATAATATAAAAGAACCAAATGGAAACACCAAATATGAAAAATACAAGAAAAGAAATGAAGAACTTATTTTAAGGGCTAAATATTGGATAGAACACAGTAAAGGAAAGAATTGTTGTACCTGTTGCACTTTGGTGGCTCAGATGGTTCAGTGTCTGCTTTTGGCTCAGGTTGTGATCTCAGGGTCCTGGGATCCAGCCCTGCATTGGGCTCCCTGCTCAGCAGGTAGTCTGCTTCTCCCTCTGTCCCTTTCCTTTCTCTCTCTGTCTCTCTGTCTCTCTCACACACGAAAATAAATAAATAAAATCTTTTTACAAAATTGTTGTACTTGAATAAAAGTAAATAAAAACTATCCAAACTGAAATCCAAAAACAAAGTAAGAACTGAGCATCTGAGATTTGTTGGACAACATCAAACCACCTAATATAAAGATAATTGGATTCATAAAAGATGACACAGGACTTACACAGGATATAAACATAAACTAACTTCATGATTCCAAAACTCGTCATCACATTTAGGACATGTAAAAGGGAATTGAAGATTTAAAAAGAGAATTATGGGAAAAAAATGTTATTTGGGGTAAATCATTTTCTTTTGGAGATAGTAATGCTACATGATCCACATTTTCTCCCCATGTGAGAGGTTGATAGTAAGGAAGGTTGCATCCTAACCTTATAAGAGGTCTTCACAAAAATTATACAGAAATATTTTGTAAAGATAAAGATTAGTCAGCTCTACCTCCAACTACTCTTGTCCTCCACCCCCAGCCAATGGCAGAGAGAGAAGGGTGCCCACCGCTATCTCAAGGAAAAGAGGCTCTGTAACTTGGGAATATAGTGAACCGGATCCTAACAAGTGAAATTTTCCTGCCTGGAAAATCCATGCAGACAGCAATGGGCTGCCTAGTTGCTTTGCTGGAAATAAAGAAAAGGGACTAATTAGGTATCCTTTACTCCCAGGGCAGAGGACACTGGAGTGTTCCCACAAAAGATACAAAGAGACCTTTTCAATATAATTGCTGCAACAACTTTAAGTCATATTTTTTAACTTAGACTATGCCATAAGGAGTTGTCTTCCTTTAAAGCAGGTGAACTCTGTGCCTAATTGTTGTCATAATGAATATCACCCAGCAGAATTGGCTATCATTTCCAATTGGCTCTTTTGGGCTGTGGCAAACAAACTGAGCTGCCTGTAATTTGGGAAAGCTACAGGACAAAATGAACAGACACAGAAGAGAGTAACAACCATCTTTAAGTTTCTTTTCTTACCCCCAACATATACTGGAGCTCTGCTACCTATGAAGCACGTGCTAAGTATTTTGGGGGCACATGGACACAGATATTGTTCTTAAAAAACAAAACAATACATAATCAAATGTAGTTAGTACCATGAGGTAAACACCAATTTCTCTGGTTATTTAGGAAAAGAAGACACAATTTAGCTGAGGCTGTTTTAGAAATATGGTGGTTGCAGTGGGGGAGTATATGGGGCAAGTGGAAATGTAGAGGAAATCAAGAAGGCTTATTGTAAAAGTTGGTATTTGACCAACTTAGAAATTAGAAAGTTGATAGATTAGCAAGAATGCAGTGGCAAAGGGCACCTGGGTGGCTCAATCAGTTAAGCATCTGCCTTTGGCTCAGATCATGATCTCAGAGTCCTGGGATCAAGTCCCGCCTCAGGCTTCCTGCTCAGCAAGGAGTCTGTTTCTCCCTCTACTCTCTCTCGCTCTCATGCTCTCTCTCTCTCAAATAAATAAAATAAAATCTTTATTTTTTAAATGGGAGAAAAAAAAGAATATAGTAGCAAGGAGAAGGATTTTTTCTAGCAGAGAACAAAGCAAAGCAATATGGTATCTTGGAAACAGTGAGCTGTGGTATCAGACATATCAAACTTCAAATCCCTGCATCGCTACTTTACACTGTGTGACCTTGGCAATTTATCTCACTTTTCTTTTTTTTTTTAATTTTTTTTTAATTTTTATTTATTTATGATAGTCACACACAGATAGAGAGAGAGAGGCAGAGACACAGGCAGAGGGAGAAGCAGGCTCCATGCACCGGGAGCCCGACGTGGGATTCGATCCCGGGTCTCCAGGATCGCGCCCTGGGCCAAAGGCAGGCGCCAAACCGCTGCGCCACCCAGGGATCCCTTATCTCACTTTTCTTGATCTCAATTTCAAGATTTGTAACATAGGAGTAATAGCCCTGCTACAGTCTGAATATTTGTATTGCCCCACAATTTATGTATTGAAATCCTAATGCCCTATGTGATGGCATTCAGAGGTGGGACCTCTGAGGGTGATTAGATCACAAGTGGGATTAGTGCCCTCATAAAAAAAAGTTCTGGAGAATTCTCTTGCCCCCTTCAGCTATGTGAGGACACAGTGAGAAGTCTACACCTGGAAGAGGGCCCTCATTCAACCATGCTGGCACCCTGATCTTAGACTTTCAGCCCCCAGAAATGTAACAGATAAATTCTGTTGTTCAAAAACTACCCAGACTTGATGTTTTGTTGTAGCAGTCTGAATGGAATAAAACAAGCCTTAATTTTTAGGCCTGGCACATAAGCACCCAGTAACAGTAGTTGTGGCTGCTGTTAGTTTCAAATAAAGTCATGGGTGTGAGGAAATACAGAAGTGCATAGAAGGAACCATATAATAGAGGGGGGAAAGGAAATGAAAAAAAAAAAAAAAAAAGTAGTATCCAGATCGTGGAGCACTGAATTTGGGGCCTTATTTGGTAAGGCAATGGAGATACTTAGAGGGTTTTCAGAGGGTTCTGAGCTGTGCTTCAGGAGATATAAACTATAACCTTTTATGTTACTGTATAAAACAGTTTAGCTGCTTCTTGTATACATGTAGAATCCAAACTCACATTCTTACAAATCCAAGACAGATAACACAAACCAGTGAAGAAGGGTCAGTGATGTCCATGCAACCCAAAGGGTCAGCCAAAGAGGGAGTGGCCTATATCTAGTTTCAAGGTCATTGATTCCACATGAGAACACCAGGATATGTGCCCAGATTGTTCTGACTTTTCAGGGAAAATATGAAGCTTTATGTGACATCTCCCAGTTTTGGTATATTAGATGTTTTTAAACATCATTAGTGGATTAAACATATTGACAGTTGGCACCTGGATGGCTCAGTGGTTGAGCGTCTGCCTTTGGCTCAGGTCATGATCCCGAGGTCCTGGGATTGAGTCCCACATCAGGATCCCCGGAGGGAGCCTGCTTCTCCCACTGCCTATGTCACTGCCTCTCTCTCTTTGTGTCGCTCATGAATAAATACATAAAATCTTAAAAAAAAAAAAAAAAACCATATTGATGGAAGTAGACTACTTGTTTGAGACTTCTGGCCTAGAGATTCCCATATCTAAAAAGGATCTTTGATTTATCTTTGCACAATCAAGTTCCAGAAAATGGTTGTCTTTGTTGTTTTGGTTGTTTTTTTCCCAGAACAATAAAGAAATCTGCCCTCAATGGTGAATTCAAACCTCTAGAGAAGCAGGAAACTAGCTGACACCTTCAGAATAGCAGCTTTTTCCTGCTTCTAGCCATCATTTAAAAAAAAAAAAAAATGGGTTCCAGGCTCAATGAGAAAATTCTTATAAATTTCAACATTTCCCCCTCTGATAGTTTTGGGGCCTAAAACAGCATTTTGTGGTCAGAATATAAAGTTATTTATTATTTTACTATATAAGATTATTTCTTTGAGGTTTTTAGGGAGATTAAACCTCAAGTGATTTCCAAAATTCTCCATGATGTCAGAACATAGTTATGTGTTATCAAGGTTTTGTCACCCTCATGCCCAAGATGTAATAAGAATAGAACTAGCATTCATTGAATGTCATACAAACAAGGAAAAATAAGGAAATAGTAAAGATTAGAATAAAATTAAATCAAGTAAAGAATCAGAAAAGATTAACAAAACTAAGTGTTGGCTCTTTGAAGATAAAAACCATTAGCTAGACTAATCAAGGGAGGAAGAGAGCACCAAATAAGTAAAATTATAAATGAAAAAGGAGAGATTACAACTTATAATAAAGGATTATAAGAGACTACTATAGGGGCAGCCTGAGTAGCTCAGCAGTTTAGAGCCACTTTCAGTCCAGGGCCTGACCCTGGAGACCCAGGATTGAGTCCCACATCAGGTTCCCTGCATGGAGCCTGTTCTGCCTGTGTCTCTGCCTCTCTCTCTCTCTCTCTCTCTCTCTCTCTGTGTGTCTCATGAATAATTTTTTTAAAAAAAGAGAGAGACTACTATAAACAACTATACTGAAGAAATGACTAATTCCTAGAAACATATAACCTACCAAAAGTCAATCAGGAAGAAATAGAAACTATAAACAAAGTAAGGAAAATGAATCAGTAATCAAAAACCTCTCTCCCTCTCCCAAAAAAGGCCAGGACCAGATGGTTTTATTGGTGACGTCTACCAAACATTTATAAAGAATCAATGCCAATCCTTTCCAAGCTCTTCCCAAAAATTAAAGAAGAGGGAATACTACCAAACTCATTTTATGATACCAACATCACCCTTATACAAAAGTCAGATAAGGACATTACAAGAAAAGAAAACCACAGGCTAATACCCTTGATTAATATAGATGGATAAAATTTCAACAAAATACTAGTAAACCAAATTCAATTGCAAATTGGAAGGATCATACACCATGATCAGTGGAATGCATCCCTGTGATGCAAGGATGGCTCAACATACATAAATCAATAAATGTGATATATCACATTAATGAATGAAAGATAAAAATCATATGATCATCTTAACGATGCAGAAAAAGCATGTAACAAAACTCAACATCCATTCATGATAAACACCTTCAAGAAATGGGTATAGAAGGAACATACTTCAGCATAATAAAGACCATATATGACAAACCCATAGCTAACATCATAGTCAATGGCAAAAAACCTAAAGCATTCCCTTTAAGATCAGGAAAGGACAAGGGTACCCACTCCCACTACTCCTATTCAACACAGTACTGGAAGTCCTAACCACAGAAGTCTGGCAAGAAATAGAAATAAAAGCATCCAAATCGAAAGGAAGAAATTAAATTGTCTCTGTTTGTAGATGACATGATCTTATTTATAGAAAATTCTAGACTCCACACACATCCCAAAAAAGATTAGAACTTATAAACAAATTTAGTAAAGTTGCAGAATACAAAATCAACATATAAGAATCATTTGCATTTGTATCCATTAGCAATGAATTATTTGAAAAAGAACTAAAATAATTTCACTTACAATAGCATCAAATATAGTAAAATGCTCAAGAAAAAATGTAACCAAAAAGGTGAAAGATCCGTATGCTGAAAATTATTAGACATTGATGAAAGAAATTGAAGAAGACACAAATAAATGTAAATATATCTCATGCTCATGAAACGACTAACATTGTTAAAATATTTAAACTATCCAAAGTAATCTATAGATTCAAAGAAATCCCTATCAAGAATTCAATAGCAAAAAAAAAAAAAGAATTCAATAGCATTTTTTTACAGAAATAGGAAAAACAATCCTAAATTAATATGGAACCACAAAAGATCCTGAATAGCCAAAGCAATTCTAAGAAAGAGGAGCAAAGCTGGAGACATCATGCTTTCTGATTTCAAACTATATTACAAAGCTATCATAATCAAAGCAATATGATATTGGCATTTTTAAAAAATGCATAGATCAATGGAACAGGATACAGGGCCAGAAATAAACCCATGCATATATGGTTGATAATTTACAACAAAGGATCTAAAGAATATATCATAGGGAAAGGACATTCTCTTCAGTAAATGATGGCAAAACTGGACAGCCACAGGAAAAAGAATGAAACTAGACCACTATCTTACACCATACACAAAAGTTAACTCAAAACAGATTAAAGACTTGAACAAAAGAATTGAAACCTAATACTCCTAGAAGAAAACACAGTCAATAAGCTCCATGACATGGTCTTGGCATTATTTTTTTTTATTTGAAACCAAAAGCAAAAACAAGAAAAGTAAAAATAAGTGGGACTGCATCAAACTAGAAAGCTTCTGCTCAGCAAAAGAAATAATCAACAAAATGAAAAAGCAAACAATAGAATGGAAGAAAATATTTGCAAGTCATACATCTGATAAGGAGTTTAATATCCAAAATATATAAAGAACTCACACAACTCAATAGCAAAAATATCCACAAATAATCTAATTAAGATGGGTAAAGGACCCGAATAGACATTTTTTGAAAGAAGATACTCAAATAGCCAAAAAGTACATGAAAAGGGCCTCAACATCACCAAACACCAGGGGAATGCAGATCAAAACCACAATGAGCTATCACCTCACACCTGTTAGAATGACTATTATCAAAGAGACATGTGCTAAAAAGTGCTGGTGAGGATTGGAGAAAAGGGAACACTTGTACACTGTTGATAGTAACATAAATTGATATAACCACTATGGAAAATAGTATGCAGTTTCCTTTCAAAATGAAAGAACTACCATATAATCCAGCAATTCTACTTCTGGATATATATCCAAAGAAAATGAAATCACTATCTCAAAAAAGATACATACACCCTTATGTTCATTGTAGCATTATTTATAATAGCCAAGATATGGGAACAATCTAAGTGTCCCTCCACAGATGAATGGATAAAGAAAAAATATGATTGATACACACACACACACACACACACACACACACACACTGGATTATTATTCTGCCATTTGTAACAACATGGATGAAACTTAAGGTCATTTTGCTAACTGCAATAAGTCAGAGAAAACAAATACTGTAAGGTATCACTTATATGTGGAATCTAAAAAAGTCAAACTCCCTGAAACAAAGAATCATTACCAAGGCGGGGGCGGGGGGGGTGAGGGGTTAGGAGAAATCGAAAGATGTTGCTCAGTGGTACAGAGTCACAAAATGAATAAATTCTGGGGAATTTACAACATGTACAACATGGTGATTGAAGGTGATAATACCGTATTATATACCTAGAAGTTGCTAAAAATGTAAACTTAAAAGTTCTCACCACAAAAAAAGAAAAATTGTTACTATGTAAGGTAATGGATGTGTTAACTTCCCTTATTATTTTTTTTAAAGATTTTATTTATTTATTCATGAGAGACACAGAGAGAGAGAGAGGCAGAGACAGAGGCAGAGGGAGAAGCAGGTTCCATGCAAGAAGCCCTATGTGGGACTCGATCCGGCAACTGCAGGTTCACGACCCCAGCCAAAGGCAGATGCTCAACCGCTGAGCCACCTAGGCATCCCAACTGCCCTTATTATGGTAATCATTTTGTATTATATATATATATCAAATCATTACATTGTACTAAACTTATATAACATTATATGTCAGCTATACCTCAATAAAACTAAAGGAAAAAAATACAGACCACCATCCAATTACTAGAACTTATAAATTAAAGTGTAAATATTCAAAGAGAAGGGGAAAGACTCATGATTCCAAAATGAAGATTCCTTTTTGGCTACATGATCCAAGTCTAGGTAGAAGAAAGAAATATAACTCCCAGACTTGCTGGGAATCAAGTTTTCTCTTCCTCAGAAGCATACAAATATGAGGAACGGTGAAAATAAAATTAATAATAATAATAATAATAATAATAATAATAATAATAATAGAGGGAAAATAAAACTCTGTCTCCCCTTGGTTGTGATATGTAGGTATCTAGACAAAAATTACTGTAGACATCATTTTATTTCTTTTTTTTTCATTTTATTTCTCTTGAGGAAATTTAGAACTGTAGTCTTATTATGTCTCAAAAGGCTTTAGAACCATACACCATATAGAACACACATAGTCTCACTTTATGTACATAAGACAACAAAAGCTGGAATGGCCTGTGAAGGGTTCAAGTCCACCCCATACCCCCAACTTGAGGAATCTGGGACCCTATGAACAGTTCACTGCAGTGTTCTGACTATTCACCCTAGGAGCTTGACCTCCAGGTAGCCATTTGTGATGAACACAGCACAGGCTGAAAGGCAGGGACCCAACTGAAGCATTTATTCACAGCAGAGATACTCTTAATGTTGCAGTCCTGTAGTCTTGGCAAGCATGTCTTGGACCATCTTAGTGATTCTAGCTTCTAAAAAAGGAGGACAGTATGTGTGATGACTGACCCCTTAGAGACATGCACAAGTCACACATATTCCATCAGTCAATCCTTTCTATATAACCCCACTTAGGGATCCCTCTAAAATCCCCTAGTAACCATTCTGGTTCACTCAAGATGGTGTGAAAGAAAGGTTGTAATGTGCTCTGAGATCACTAAAAATACATTTGGTAAAGGTCAGCTCCAGCTATAACACAAAAGGCTCGGGCACCACAGGTATAGCAATTACTTGATTTAAAGCCACCCCTCTCTCCTCAAAAAATCAAACTCTGCTTCTCAGCTTTTAGACTTGCAGAACAGAGGTATTCCATAAAATACCTGAAATCTTTCAACTAACTGAATAAGAATCATATTTGGATCTACTGGAGTCCTGAGAATTAGAAATGTTCTACCTCCACTGTGTCAGGCAGTAAGGAACCAGACATGTGCAGACTGAACAACTTCCAACCTGACCACCCACTTTAGTATTAGTCAACATATATTTATTGAGCACCTACTAGTGCCAGGCATTATGATAAATGCAAAGATAAAAGACAACATATTTCCAATGAGTTGATAGTCTTCTATAAGAAATGAGGCAAATGCATAAAAATGATCATGTAAGGGAGCATATATTTATATATTAGGAGAGATATAAATTGTGAGTTCTTAAAAGATAAATGGAGATTTTATCCACAGAAAGGAAAGGAAGGTGCTCAGGTCAGAGGAAACAACTCAGGAAGAAGCGGAAAAGCACAGGATTTGTTCAGCCAACACTCTGTAGCCCATTGGGGAAGAGGGGCATGGTTAGAGTTGTATATGTTCACCAACTCCCTTTTCTCAGTGGTTGAGGGTTACTGCTTCAGGGATGTTAACTCAAGCTAAGGGATGTATGTGTTTGTGTGTTTATAGGACAAAGTAAAACGGGACTGCTGATCAGATACAAAAAATACAGGTTAAGGAGGATGCAGGAAATTCAAATGTTTAGCTTTGAGGAAATGCTGGTAGCATAAACAGAAAAAAAATCAGAACTGTGAAAGGTGTAGAGAAGAAATATTCATTTTTTTCTCTTTCAAACTTGAATTTACAATATAACTCTCTCCCACTCTGCACCATCTTACTCACTATATCAGTTACTTCCCCCAAATTGGGGCTCTGGGCCACTGGCAGCTTATAAACTCTAACATCCACTTCCAGGTCTTCTGAGACCACAGAAGCAGAATTAGAGGTCTAAAATATATCCATTGTCATCAGCTCTCAATAAACACCAGGCTTTAAAAAACAAGAACAAAAACAAACCAAACAAACAAACAAAAACTGGATAGTCTTTCTTTCCACAAAAGCACAAGCCTGTTCTCACTAGTGGGACCAATCTGGTCTGAGCAAAACATAAGGTTTCTCCCCAAATGGAGGTTAAGACTCATGCAAAAAAGAACACCTGGCTTTAATGACCTGGTCAACTGGAAGTCTTCCTTCTAAAGTGGTACCACAGGTGGTTCCCATATGTGTGTGTGTCTGTCAACATAAAAATACTCTCAATCCCTGTCAGAACAGTTATAGCATCCCCTGCTTCTATTTGAAGCACAAATGCAGTTGAAAGAATTGAGGATTTCCCCCCTATCCTTTCTAAGGTTTCTTGTTGCTATTTGTTGTTGGTTGGATGGTTGGTTGGTTGGTTGATTGGTTGGTTGGTTGGTTGGTTGGTTTTTAAAAGGGAAGTGGAGAGCCACCCTACCTCAAGTTTGGCTTAGAAACTCTACCAAGTCATCAATGACGTGGGGGTGGGATGGTATAGATTCATAGTGATTGTGCTTACTCAACTTTTGCTCTCAAGGAGGAAGGTGTACCCAGAGGGTTGTACCCCCACCTACAGGATCTCCGTGGGGAACCAAAATCACAGTGCAAGGTATTCAAACACGTAGGATTTCTACCAGGGGATAGCTAGTGTGGTGAACCCTAAGGTCGAACCACAGTAACACACAGCTGTTAACTAACTATTCAGAAATTGGGAGCAAAGAGATGGTATACTGGTAAATGAGATTGGGTAAAGGGGGTCTAGCCTGAGGGAATACCCTGATGAAAGCCCCTCTGGGTGCCAAAGGGACACTGAGCCCTACTTTGGCCTCATTGTCTTAGAGCCAGGACAATGGCTAAAATCAGCTTCATCTGTACTTTATCCACAGCCTGTTTAAATTCCTGTTGGGAGAGTTCTGATCAGAGCTAAGAGTGCCACCTATAGACACTTTAGTGCTATGTACTAGAAAACCTGAAGAAAGCCATTCACCATCAGTTGCACAAGATTTTAGTAGATCTCAAAGTATCATTGGCGAAGAAGGATGTAAGTGTGTGTGTGCACACGCACCTGAGCTTATTGTGGAAGGGAGCAAGTAATAGACCAGAAGAAAAAAATGGCCTAGATTCTGAACCTGAGGGTGGCTAGAGGGTACTAGTGACAGATTCTGCAGAATTCAGAAGAGGACTTTAGGAGAGAGGATGATCTCATCCTAACCCTGTCCTCCATCCCCACCAATACACTTAGTCTGAGCCTCTACTGGAACAAGTTCTCACCTCTTTCTGCCAGCATTTCAGGCACTTCTTTGAGGACTCTGAGCTCCTAAAAATTTGTGAAATAGTTATAAAATTTCTACCTCCATATTTCTTACTAATTTACTAACACTTCCAGTATCTAAGCAGTGACATGGCTGGTCCCTTCCTCTGCTTATCACTGGTTGGCATAGCTCTTGCCACTACCATCCCATCTCCACCACCCCATCTTGGCCCACTGGCAGCTATGAATTTTCTCAAGATTTGGCCTTTTCTTAAAAGAGCACTAAACATCAAATTGTAAATCATCAAGGCCTTAATATTTTTCTTCAGTTATTTTTAAAAATTAACATTTAAGCCAGGAGAATATACCTCTAATGGTAAAACTTTAGACAAATAGAAAAAGTATTTTGTAACACGGATTCTCCTGTGAATCCTCAAATTACATCATATGAAACTTGCCTATATATGTTTAACTTTATCACAAATACTAAATTAACACTTGCCTCTCTATGTGTTATAATGGGAATAGTCCACCAGAATTGAGTGCGAAACTCAGCTCTACCCTCTTTCAAGCTATGTGACTTGGGAAAGCCATTGAACTGTCTGAAGCATCAGTTTCCTAATCTATAAAGTGAAGGGGGAAAGAATACCCTCCTCACAGGATGAGTTACAGAGTTAATGGCTATAAATCCTTAAAGTAAATCCAGTGTCTCACACATAGTGAGTGCTCAATAAATGTTACTTGTCCTCTTGATTCCTCTCCTTCCAGGTCACTACTATTTCTGAGCCAGATTGTTTAGTGGACTTCACCGCAGTTCAAGTAGCTTCTTCCAATGACTCTCAGGTCATATTTCCCCTTATTAACAGAAGGTCATTACATTAATTAAATACTTTCCCATGCTTGTCAGTGACATTTTAATTTAAACACAAACTCTCCCCACTTCAAAAGCCTTCTTGTAAAACAGATGAGAGGAAATCATACTCTTCTGATCACAGGACCACACCATTTGGCAGGTACTAGCTTTTCTTAATGAAAAGTACCAAGACAGTGGATAGAAGGAAAAATATTTGCCAGAAACTCTAAAACATACAAGAGAGACTAAGGGGAAAGTGAGTTATAATCACATTGTTGATTCTTTTTCCCTTTTATTTCTCCTGGGAGTAGAATTCATTTTCCTGGCTCTCAATACAATGACACCATAGTGGACGCATGCATATTTTTAGAAGAGCTGTGTTATTGTTGACCTAGTACATGTGCTGCTTTTAATCATCCAAGGCATGCCTGGGTGATGGGCCTAACACAATAGGGAGGCAATGACTAGACAAATAGGCCATTTCCGGAAATGTGCAGGGACATAATCAAGCAAGAGAATTATCCAAAATTCCATCACATGCACAATACTTATCTTCTTGAGTCGGGAATGAGGGGATGTTTCTCAGTTTATTTCCCACTGAACTGACCTTTTGTTTCCCTCCCTCCCTCCCCCCTTTCAAAATATAAATAAGAGTGATTTCCTCCCCCAGTGAAGTCAGACCATCCCTGTTGCTACATCCCAGTTTGAGGGATGACATGGGAGAAGAAATGAGAGATGAGAAAGTCTGAGCTCTATCCTCAGAAACTGACACTCAGCAAGAGCAGGTAAGAACAAGATGAGGATAAAGGAGGAAGCACCACTTTCACCTACTCCTGACTCAAAGCTGGAGCCCATTTTTCTGACTACACAAGTATAACTGAAAAACAGCAAAGTGTAACCCTCACTACTTTCTGCAAAGACCTTTAACTACTGACTTTTAAGGCAGTTGCAGAGAGAAGGAGATGTGAGTGAAACACCAAAGTGGATTCGGACTCAGAGAAGCTGGAGAGGTTTGATGAGAGAATCATAGCATGGAATGGTAGGTGGCATGCTGTTTTCAGGGCTGTGAGCCTGTGGTGTTGTGGCAGCCAACACAAGGCATTGCCATCAGGCTTCCTCTCCCAATCTTCAGAGATGCCAGTGAGAGACAGGCAGGAAAGGAGGAATTGATAGCTTGCCTGTGTAATCTGGATTCACAAAAGTTTGAGATTGAAAGTAAACTACTCTGAGATCACAGACACACAGTCCCCAGCTAGTATTCCAAACACTCATTTGTTGAGAACTGAGCATATATTTCCCCCTAGGAACAGTGTCATTTGTATGGTTAATTCTAGGCTGGTCTTCATAATCCATGCTGAGTCTTAAGAAGCAGAAGCAGCAGCAGGACTCCAGTGATCTCAAATTGGGATACTCCCTATTCCCACAGAGGCAAGACATAAAATACCAGGGACTCCAGAGTCATGGGATACACATGGATATCTTCCCTGAATCAGCTGTACTTGATGATAAGTCATTTGGAACATGACATGTAGATGAGTATATGGGATAGAAGGCTAAATTCACATGAACCTTTAAAATAAAACCCAGATGTGCACAAAATCTGTAAATGGCAGTTAACTCTGTGATTACTTTATATAAATTTGCATTGTTTGAGTTGCTCTTTTCTAACATGCATGTCTACATTTATTTGGAGGAAAATAAATTTTAAGTCAATAAAGTGTGGACTTTTTAAAGAAATCTCTCAGAGAACAAATTCAAGCTATATCCCCAGACACAGTTGATTCATTGGCTCCCCTCCAACACTGAAGTCTTTCCATGAGCAAGCTTGAAAAACATGGAGATGGAAAGATCCCTGGACAGACTGGAGACTTAGAAGACCTGTGCTGAAGGCCCAGCTTCACCACAATACCAGTGATACTGAACATACTATTTCTGATTGCTTATTCATCCTATAGACATTTACTGAACACTTACTATTTGCTGGATACTGTGAACTAGGAAGTTCCTCATCCATAAAATGAGGATAGTAATATAGCATTCAGTATTATTAAGGTCAAATAAAGTACTATATAAGTACTAAACACAAAACATTCCATAACTACAGTTCTACACTGACATAGGATACTTTACAACTTGAGGCACTTTATGGATTAAGAAGAATTTCCTGGATTATTCTTTGAACCTAGCTATTATGTACACTTTCTATGCAGGGCACACTATGTTAGAGTACCAGGGAACACATCTCCCTCTCTTTCTTTCTTAGTCTCTCCCATATGACCTATGGGGGTGTCCATTCAAGAATAGAATGAAACCGCATCATAACTTTCTCTTTCCCATTTCAGACTCAATAGCTACCAATCAACTTTTCAGATAAAAAAAAGAGAATATATCAGTTCAAAGGACCCTCCTGATCCTGTAGAGCCCCATGATGAATCCAGTACTCTTTCAGTATATCACAAACCAAATCTTTACTTGGAAAGGACATTCATGTGTCAGGTGTTTACAGTCATGAGCAGCTCTGAAGAAAAGAAAAGCTAAAACAAACAGAAATGGAAATCTTTTCCACTGAAGTATATCACTGCCCTCTGGTGTTATGCTAGCCCTGATTCCTGCAAGGGAGTTTCTTGGCTGCTCAGGTCTGTATCTCAGGATGAATGCAAAGCATAGTCTTCCTAAAGGAGCTAAGCTTTGGGGGCTGAGTTTTCAAAGTTCATTGAAGCCAAAGTTCAGTGGTTTCAAAAAAAAAAAAAAAAAAAAAAAAAAAAAAAACCCTCTGCAATGAGAATAAAGAAGAAAAAGAAGCAGTAAAACAACCCCCAAACTAAAGAAAATAGTTGTTTTCATCTCAAGGAAAGCTTTTTCAGAAACTGGGGGCTAGATCCACTGGAGGAGATTATCACAAGGATGGGAATGCCATCAATGCATCTGGTTGAAACCTACTCTATATTAGGCCAAAGAAAATCACAGAGCCTTTTAATTTTTTGGTTTTTAATCCTTAGAAGGGTTGTAGGCTAGTCTAAAAAAAAGCTTTGACAAAAGCATCTAGAAGCAAAGGAACCAATGTCATGGTTAAGTTTATCAAAAGAGAATGAAGAGACTACTTCCTGACCACATCTACTCTATACAAGGCCACAGACAAAAGCCCCTTTCTCAAATGAACTCATTTATTAAGAACCTGCTATGTATGAAACACTGGAAAGGTGCTCAGGGAACTGAAATGAGAACCAATAACCCCTGAGCTCTATTTGTTCACTATGTGTTGGAAAAACAAATTTTACCAAAATAGCTTTGCAGAAGGGAATCTGTGTTAAGAGTTAACCAAAGCATGCTATGGAAGTACATAGGAGATAGACATTAATTCTGAGAGAAGATCTGAGAGAGCAAATTGAAGAAGAAATATTTTAAGATGATAAAATGAAAAGATAATATAAGTTGATGGAATTGCAGAGGTTAGTAATTTGGTAGCTAAAATAGTAATAATTGGTCAAAATGCCCAGTCATGAAAAGAGAAAGAAGAGGAAGAGGAGAAAAGAGATAGAGAGAGAGAGAAAGAGGGAAGAGGGAAGATGGAGTAAAGGGGAGAAGAAAAAAATAGACCAGCAAAACATGCTTGCACTATCCTTCTGCAGAACCAAACTCCCCAATTTCCCTTAGGTTATTAGCCAATTTAGAAAGAAGACATTTAGCAGTTGCTGTTGGTTGCCTCTCCAAAATCTATCCTCTTTCTTCCTGTTTGTTCAAGTAGCCTTGATCCTGAACAGGGGCTGTCCTATCCATAGGTACAGGGGTGGATTCTGATTAGTCTAGCCTTTCATATATCTTCAGTCCTCCCCCAACCAGTGGTTTCTTCAAGAAGGAACACGTGATACAATTCTGGCCAATGACACTGCAAGACTTGGAGCAACTGAAGAGACCATTTTTTTCTTCTGTCTCTGAATATCATCTTGTCAGGATTTGGTACTTGGAGCAGCCAGCAGAGCAGGAAATAGAAGAAGACTGACTCTTAACAACCGCATCAATGAACTAATAACCCATCCTGGAGTCCCTGCCTCTCCACTTCATGCTGTATGAGGAAATAAATGTCCTTACCAATTCAGCCAGCTGCTTCAGATTTCTGCTACTTGTACTGAGGGAATCCTAACTGACACCAGGAAGTATGATATCTTTGATCTGCGATGGCTAAGAAATAGGCACAGACATGACTGTAGGTATGGTTCATTGTCACCAGGGATTGCACGACATAAATGTAGTAAAGCTTTCCTATAAAACTTCTCACTGAGACCCAAATTTGGTTGTGATCAGAGTACTCCACACTCCTCTCTGCAGGCTCTCACTAGGTCATGGATATGGAGGGCACTCACTGGATTCAGCTGATGCTGAGATTAGACAGAAAAGGGCCACCATGTGGGAGAACTGAGAGGAAAAGAGAAGTGAGGGGTGAGGGAGTGGCCAGAATGATTGTACAGGCTGATGAACAAAACCATGGTGTCCCAACCACTGACCTTCAGCAGCAATGCTACATATGGCATATAAATACCTGGAATATCCACCACTTCCTATTTCCAAAGCACTTGGAAATATAATTTCACATATATCCGATACTCAAGAAAATATTCATGAGCTAGGTGGAGCAGGTATTTCTACCTCCATTTAATAGATAAGCAAACTAAGATCCAGAAAAATGAAATGACCTTGGAAAGCTACACTGCTGGTATTGGTAAGACCTGGACCTCGGATTCCCGCCCCTAAAAAGACAAGGAATACAAGAATATAAATACAAACATATTTAAATGTAGTTAATAGTAATTAATATAATTTAATACAAATATAAATTATAAGAGATTCAGGTCACAGGTAGTTCTTACTTGCTAATAGGAGCAAGAGGAAAAATACATTACAACAAAATATGAGAGCTGCAGAAAAAAACTTTGAGGGAAGGGTTTTACTTTCAGATCACCTGATATGTAATGCAGGAAATAATTTTCCCCATGCCATATTCAGTAGAATTCAACAAGCTTTTTTTTTTTTTTAAGCCTCTTTGATGTAGAAGGTGCCCCTTAGGCTACGTCTTAAGGGATGTGCTGAAGTGAGACAGGGAAGCCTGGAGGCAGGGAGGAAACCCCAGGCAGAGAGAATAGTCTATGCTACCATGACAAAGAGTCATTAATCACCTTGGTGCAGGAGAACTTCAACCAGTTTCATGTTACTAGAGCATTGGATGCAGCAAGTTCCAAGGACAAAGCAAAAAGGGAAGCACAAGATAACCACTGTCTATCAAAGACTCCGTCCTGCCCACCACAGAGAACCAGCTCCTTTTGGTATTTGGGCTCCCTTGTATAAGTCCATGGTCCCCAAACTTTTTCTGCTCATATACCCACTAAAATAACAAAAAAATGTGTGTCTCATGTCTGTAATTTAGTTTGAATTGATTGGAAAAAACAAGGTGGACTGATGGGTACATAGATGAATGGCTGTATATGTGATAAGGCAAATATATTAAAGGTTTATTGAGTCTAAGTGGTGCATATACTGTGTTTACTGTATAATTCTTTGAATTTTTCTGCATGCTTAAAATTTTGTCACAATGAAAATTTGGGGAAAGAAAAATCCACAATGCCCCTCACACATATTTAAACCTTTTCATCATAGGTTTGTTTTTTAAACAAAAGGCCATAGAAAACGTTAAACATTTTATAAAATGAGAATTGACTACTTATGAAACAAATATTGTATTTTATGATTTGATAAATAGATTTTAACTACCACATTGATAAAGCACACTAAATCTGAGAGAAATAATGTAAAATATGGATCCTTAGTTTGTATACAATTATCTGGAGAAATGTGATAGCCCCCATGCATTCTAGTTACATTCAAAAGAATTAGAATCATTAACCTTTTACTGTTTCAGCTGACAGATCAAAGTATAGTGATTAACCATTAAAGGAAGTTTTTCCTAAAAACCAATATTTCAATTTATCCCTTTGATATTCAGGTTTTTATATCCTAGGGCTATGTACCAAAGTAAGATTTAGATAAAAAAAATTTAAGATTTTATTTATTTATTCATGAGAGACACAGAGAGAGAGAGGCAGAGACACAGGCAGAGGAAGAAGCAGGCTTCATGCAGGGAGCCAGATGTGGGAATCGATCCCAGGACTCCAGGATCAAGCCCTGGGCCAAAGGCAGGCGCTAAACCACTGAGCCACCCAGGGATCCCCAAAGTAAGATTTAGGATGAGTAAAAAGCCTATCTTTGTTTTGTAAGGAGTAGAAGAATCTTGTGATTGCAAACTTGTTCAGATATTAAAGACCCGGAAACTGATTTTTAAAAATCCATTCAGGGATCCCTGGGTGGCGCAGCGGTTTAGCGCCTGTCTTTGGCCCAGGGCGTGATCCTGGAGACCCGGGATCGAATCCCACGTCGGGCTCCCGGTGCAGAGAGCCTGCTTCTCCCTCTGCCTGTGTCTCTGCCTCTCTCTCTCTCTCTCTCTCTCTCTCTCTCTCTCTGTGTGACTATCATAAATAAATAAAAATTAAAAAAATAATAATAAATAATAATTTAAAAAAATTAAAATCCATTCATGCATGGGGCACATTGGTGGCTCAATTGGTTAAGTGTCTGATTCCTGATTCTGGCTGAGGTCATGATCTCAGGGTCATGAGATCAAGCCCTACATTGGGCTCCACAAACAGTGGGGAGTTTGTGTGAGATTCTCTCCCTCTCTCTCTTTCCCTCCCCTTCATGTTCTCCCTCTCTCTTTCTGTCTCTCAAATAAGTAAATAAATAAATCCATTAAAAAATAAATAAGTAAAATAAAATCCATCCATGCACATACACCCTCTTGGAGAGTCTTGGTAGCCCCATTTAGAGACTTGTGTTTAAGTGAGAAGTCATCACCTATAAGATGTGCTGAGAAAGGACAGGACTGGTTTTAAACCATGACTTTGGAATGAGTGTGGAAGACAGGCTTACAGAGTCAAGAGTGGAGGGCTCAGGGATACCAGCTAAGATGATATTGCTCACTGGGATCTGAAACAGGAGAGAGATTTTAGAGGAGGAACTGAGGAAAGAATATAAGAAATACTTTCAAAGGGAAGTGCTCAGCTGGACTGATGACTGAGCAGATGCAGAGAGAAAAGGAAAGAAAAAGTGAAGGTTGACCATTTGACCCATTATGATAACATATACAGACTCCATAGAAATTTAGTATGTACAATCGGGTGAGCATAACACATTTACAATGTTATAAAAATTTCTGCAACCACTGATTGTAGCTTTTTTCAGTTATATTAAAAAGTGACAGTTCAACCTAGAGACTAACCCTCAATACTGTGGCCTCTATCTCAAGGGACCACATGTCCAAAAGCTGGCTAGGTCATGGGGGTGCCTGCAGAGTCCCAAGCTACAGTCAAGGCAACTAGAAAAATATGAAATGAGAATTAGGGGAAACAGAGTGTAGGCCCTGCCCCTCCTCAATTCCTTCCTGTATGACTTCAGAGAAATCACTTAACCTCTTTGATCTTCACTTATATCATCTAGAAAGCAGAAGATGTCAACAAGATGATCTGCGAAGTCCCTTGCCTCCCTAACCTTATTATAAGGCTCAAAAATCAATGGACTCTGGACAAGCCAACTCCATAAGAGTAGCGAGAGAGTTAAGAATTGAATGAAGAATTTGACAGATCATGAAGATGAATTAGCTGCAGGGAGAGTCAATAGGTGTAAATTGCTGTAGGCTTGGGGGCTTTCTGCAGCCCCTAGTCAGCACCTGGAGGAAGAAGGTGCTAATGATACTATGGGGACAGAACTGCTGATAGTTATTAAGCAGCAGGCAGTGGAAAACCCAAATTTACACTAATGTAATCTGAATCAGTGCCAATATCAGTCCAATGAAGGTCCTTGGGGGGTGGGTGACAGCACTCTGAGAAGTTGAAAATGATGGCTAATAATAACACATGGAGTTAAGGTGATATATGCATTTCTTTTTTTTTTTTTTTTTCTTTAACAAGACCCCACTATGCTAGCAGGTGCTTCTTCCTAGATAGAAAAAAAAGTGTTCATTTTTTCCAATAGTTTATAAAGAGATGGGCCTTTCTTTTTAAACAAATGAAAGAAAGAGCATTGGTACAGGTCTTTTGCATTCTCTACCTGAGCTCACATTTGGATCCATGGTGAGTTATTGGAAACAAAGCAGAAGGAAGGCAATAGAAGAGAAATAGAAGCACAGAGCCAGTAAACTAAGGCCAAGATCCCAGATACCTGAAAAAGAGTTCAATTAGGACTGGTTCCTCTTGACAAAGAATCCATGAATTCAGGTAAGAGAGCCAGACAGACCAAACTCATTGACTCCACTTTTTCACGATCTATGATCTCGCTTTAGCACAACTCTATGATCTCCAACCTAACCAATTACATTTCCAGGCAGATACTGCATGTGAATTTGCTTAGGAAACAGAAGCACTACATTTCTCTAAGTGAATTTTGCTATTATTATAACCATTCACCCCACCTGGAGCCCTTCAGACCAGCATGGACACTGTTCCAAACACCCTACACATTCCATTGTCACCTAGAATATCTCCTCCTTTCTGCCCAAGTCCCCCTACCTAAAGCAAGTTCATCCTTCAGATCTCACTCTCTTTGAAGCCTCCAGCCCTTTCTCCATCTCTAAGCTCCTATTATTCTTATAGACCATAATTAATAATTTAGAATATGATTTTCCTAATTGTTTTCATTCTTAACAAAACAGGTTTGTAATTGTTTACATTCTTATAGCTGAGGGACATCTCCTACCCTTTGTTTTAACCCCCTGTAATCCTAAGAACAGCTTGAAGCACTTGATGACACCTCTAACACAACCTGTTTCCCAGGACTCCAGAGTGGCAGGCTTGTCACTCCCCTCATTCACACACAGAAGCAAGTGTGGGTGTGGCAGTCCCAGAAACAGAAGTAACTTGCCCCAGCACCAACCTCCTCTACATCATGCCTGGTAGGGCACTACCCTCACCTCCTAATATCTCATATATCTCTCAGAGACAGTCTCACAGAGGTTCCTCCTGCAAGAGACAGAAGACCAAGCAAGACTCCAGCATGGGAGGTGACGGAATGTCATGAAGGAAGAAGAGGACAAAGATGCTGATTGAGAGAGTGGAGGCTAAGATGTGTTCCCACTGTGGAATGAGGAAACATGAGTCCTGCAGGGCAAGGACAGGCTGCAAGGCAGCTGAGAAAGTGCCGATAAATGAAGGCACCTCGGGAAGAGGACAGATCATAGTTTGAACATTAGAAAAATGGAAAAGTAGAACAAATCAAAACTCAAGTATCAGGAATTTAAGCACAGTCACCAGAAAACCCATGAAGTAGGACATACATAATCCTCAATCATCTCAAGTCATGTCACTTTAAAAGCATGAGAATGATAAAGTAGGGGTGGGAGAAGCCAATTTGTCAGAATCATATTATCACTCACTGAGTTCATCTGAAAAAAATCTGTGTTTTTCACTGATCAAAAAATAAACACAATCTTGTGTCAGCAATGCCTCCAAAGTATATGTGGAAAAACACATAGCCCATTTATTATAAGAGATATTCTCCTCCATGTGATACCTAGCACGTGGGATATATAACTCATAATAACTTAGTAGCCAACTTCAACAGTCAGTGAAGTTATGTGCACTATTATAAATCATTTACAAATATTAACTCCTTTAACTCTGACACCAACCCTCTTATTAGCCCCACTTTACAAATGAGGGATCTCAAGCACAGGCAAAGTAAATGTCCTTCCTGATATCACCTAGCTGCTACATGGTGGAACTGAGATATGTGCCCAGCATGTCTGACCTCACAGTCCATAGTCTTAGTTGTTTCTCCCCACCTTTGTGTCATTTTGCCTATTAAGGTGGACTTTTTAGCCAGGTGACATAGAGATGACAATAGCAAAGCAGGCTATATGCCATTTTATGTTCCCCACCCCAATACCTAACATCCAGAGCCTCATTACCTGGAACATCTCATTCTAGAATTCCTTGGTCAGCCCCATGTCCTACTCTCAGAAAGCAAAATTTGAAGAAAAAATATTTATAGGTTTATCGGCATAGTGTAGATAAATAATCTAGAACACTCTACTTGCCAACTCTCTTTTCTCATTTTTAAACCAATATTAACTGCTGATAGAGATCCTTTAACTGACAACAAAAGAACATGTTGCTCCTTCCTTCTCCTTAGCCACCGAGCCAGCACAGCTTTCACTCCCTACCCCCACCCGCCCAGGAATGTAGCCTATGAGCAGTATCTTCTCCCCATGGACCCATTGCCTGGCTGCACAATCTCTCAACATCTCAGAAAAGCAAAGATCACCTTCCTGGCTGACATCCCAAAACCTCAGCATCTGTTCATTGATCTGCTGACCATGCAAAAGAAAGCAAAAATTTTTAAGTTTTCCAAAACTCAATTTCAAATGCTCTGTCACAATCAGAAATTGGAGGTTGGTGAGAATCTACGGAACTTACATTCAGATTTTGGCTTAATTTTCATAAATAGATATTACGAAGATACTGTTTTTCCTAATTTTTGAAAATCAGAAGAATCCTCCCAGAATCCTAGATTTCAGGAGGGCAATGCCTGTATTTCATCATTGCTACTTTTCTGGACTTGCACACACTGGTGGCTTCCTTCACTGCTCCTTTGACAGCCTCTCCTCATTTCCATACTCTTCTTCCTTCCTCCCTTCCTTTCTTCCTTCTTTAACAGACTGGAGGCAGCCAGAGCCTACTGTGTCCCCCCCGGGTTATCTTCCATTGCCTTAGTATATATGGCTTCACTTCTAGTGTGTAAAAGTAGCCACTGAGTCTATGTCATTTACTCTGTTTTAACATGAAATAGACGACTCTACTGGATTGAGGGTAAAAATATGCTTTTGAAGAAGGAGTCAGTGGAGGCCCATATTTACAGGACATTTATTGCTGCCACTTTATGGGGAAAATTAGTCTTTTATGCTTTCAGTAATGATTCCCCAGGCCCTCTTTTCAAACCACCATGCTCATAAATTCCTTGTTTTTACAGCAGGGCAAGAATGTGCTAAAGCATGCTCTTCCTCACTCACCAGCATCATCTGGTAGAGGATGGAGACACATCCGAGGAAGAAGACAGCCTGCTACCCAGAGTCACAATGCCAGCAGGCTGCTGGGCCCTCCCTGGACACTTTTTCCAGGGGTGAGCAGTGCTATATAACTCATGGGCAGAGCCCATCTGGACAGCACACATTTCTTAGAAACACAGCTGGCTCTTTAAAGAAAAGAAACCCAGGAATTGGGCAAAGAAAGCCAGCTCAGGCTCTCTGGGGCTCTACTGGGGTTGAATGATGCTAGCCAGATGCTGTTTGAAGAGGGTCCCCTCATGGGGGGCATCTGACCTCAGTACATCCCAATTCTAAGGGAGCCAGAAATAACTGCTTTGAAACCTGTAGAAGGTTTTCAGATAAAGCCAGCTATGGATTATGTTGCCCTCTCAGGTTAAGCTTTGCAGAACCAGAGTACTTCCTGATTCCATACCTTGTAGCTTGGACTCCCTTTCCACCTGGGTCAGTACTACTATCTGAGCAACCTCTACCACCTCACCCAAATTTAGTCGTTCAAAACTCCCAAAACATGACTCAAAGATACGAGCAAGAGAAACTAAAAACAAGATTGCTTTATGCTTGAAAGTAAATTACTCTTTGTTATTTAAAGTGAGGGAGAGGGCAATATTCAGTGGAAGGCTAGTGAAATCTTTCTTATGGCCAGCTTTGTGCTTTCAGGCTAATATGATTAATACTAATGCTACAAATGTGGGATGTGGGATTGCCTAAGAATCAGCTCTTCTCAGAGAAGATTATTCAAATATTCCAATCACATGGCAGTCTTGCCAAACTGTAGATTTGGGTTACATGGGCCTGAGATGGAATAAAAGATTCTGCATTTCTAGCAAGTTTCCAGGAGTAGTTGTTAGTCCTAGTCCAGGGACCTACATTGAGCAGCGAGGTCTTGGGTTGAGAGCTCTGGCTCTAGAGTTGGATAGATTCAGGTTTGAATTTGGTTACTTATTATCCTCAGGGTATTGGGTAAATTCTTTAAGTTCTCACCCTCTTTTTTTTACATGAAAAGTAAAGCAAATAGTAATAATACTTGTCCATCCTCCTTCCCATAGTTGATACGAGTTTTAAGCAGCTCTGGAAGCTCTAAACTGATTATACAAATGTTAGTTATTACTATTGACTTGTTTCAATTATACTGTTTTATGTACTGAGTTACTCCCAGATTTTGCTTAGCAAAAGAAAGAAAGAAATGCTTTATGCAACATATTGCAGAGATAGAGTAGATGAGGAAGAAAAGCCAAGAGGCTGGTTTTTTTTTCCATTGTCCCCTCAAAGGCCAGTGATAAAACAGGCAGAGATAAATCACCTGTCCTGTTTTTAAATAATTCTTACAGAAGCAGATTCTACTACATTTCTTGGTAGACTGTTTAATCTCAAGTAGAAGGAAGCATTTTTTTTTTTTTTTTGGCTGAATCATTACTGGATCTACATGATCCCTATAACTGGTTTATTCAATAAAATCATCAGTTGTGTCTTGGATTTGGTGCTAATCATAATGGTAAATGGGTTGTATTTTTCCAATCTCATTCAATACAAACTATTCAAGTAAGGATAAAAAAACATAGGGCTTAGGGTCACATACATCAAGTTTAAAGCTAGAGTCTATAGTTTATTAATTGTGTGTGAACACTAAACAAATTGATTGACCTCTCTGAGTCTTAATTTGCTCATCTGTAAAATAGGGCTAAGAATTTGTATCACATAATATTTGGGGGGAGCATTTGAAGAAATAACATGTAAAGTTCCTGAAAATTAAAAGATGGCCAGTAAATATTAGATTCTTCCCCTTTGTTCTGATACTGCACCAGAAAATGAAGAATAAGTTATCACTTTCTACATATGTTAAAAATTAGGCAACTTTAAAAATACTTTCTATGTACCAAGAACTTCATTAAACACTTTAAAAGGATTAATTCATCTAATCCTCAACAAGGCTTTTACTATTATTTTCCCATGTTAGAGATGAGAAATCTGAGGTACAGAGAAGCATCTTAGTCCAGTCTCCACAGCTGGTAAGTGACAATGCCAGGATATAAGGCCCAGAGGAAGCTAATTCCAAGGCCCTCAGCCTTATCCATAGCACACCTGACTCCCAGTCTCCCTCTCAAAATAACCCTTCACATGGAGGTGGCTCATAATTCACTGTCAGCTGTCTCTTTTTCTCTCAGAATGCTCTGACCACTGTCTAACATGCAAACTGATACAAAAGATGTTGTGCATCCCATAGAGTGCTGTCTGCCATTAGCACACTTTGTGAAAGAGCCACAGGCCAAGAGACATTGTAACAGGGCAAATAAAACAACAGATCTGGAAAGCTGAGAAATTATCAGTATGTCAATATGACCTTACACCCTTCCATAAATATCACATATATTTATTAAAAGTATGCTTTTCAACTAAATAGATGGGACACCAAACTGAAGAAAAACTTTTAACTATAAAAATAATGACTAGCCTCAGGCCATTTTAAGGCTATGGAATTTGTGCTTAAATAATAAATCTAAAAACTCTCTAGATCTTCCTTCCTCCTACAAAGACAACTTCATGCTAACTTTTCTCTTCTCAAGTGGCACTTAAGGAGAAGATAAGTGAAATGATTTTTAACAATGGTAAATTTTTACCATCACATGGATGGAGAAACTGATGGAGATACAGGTCAATCTAACATTGAGATCTAAAAATATGAGAACAGGGACTGATGTCCAAGTTCCCAGATTTAGAATTCCAAACCCTAATTGATTGATGGATTGGTATTGATTGATTATACCAACATTTATTGAGAGCCAACTGTGCATCTTATACTAGACCAAGTACTTAACATATTTCACTCATTTAATTTTTCATAAAATGTTTTGAGCTAAGTATCATTATTACCCCAAGTTACAGATGAGCACACCAAGTGTCAAAGCTATTAGATAATTTTCTCAAGGCATAACTGATAGGTCATCTAGCTCTAACTGATTCTGAGAGCTGAATTTTTAGCTACTCTGACAACTGTCCCTAGGCTTCCTATCTTTTCTTCTCCTCTCTTTTCTTAAGCTTATATAAGACTATCACACACACACACACACACACACACACACACTCACACACACATCAGATAGTAGTGACTCAAAGTAACATAATGGACTTTTTAGCTACTCTCTCACCCCTGTTCTGTTCCTAGAGGTGGGGTACAACAGCTTTCTACTATTCCCCACTCAACTCTCAAACCCTATAATGTTCCAACAGTGAAGCATGAGACATATCAAGGAGTTTCTTGAATAAATTCTATAGTCACTATAATGTCAACATGTGGAAATTAAATCCAAGGTATAGGAGCTTCCCTGTATCTGTCTCTTCTCCTGCCATCTACAGTCAACAGACACTCCCCTATCTCACTTATTCCATGTTATCCTGTCTCCCCTTGTCATTTGACCCCCCTCTGCAAGAAAACTTAGGGTAACAAAAAAATGCTGATCTGGGACTTAGCACCTGCAGTGAAGTCCTAGTCCTACTATCATGATGCCACTTGAATGAACACGAGCAATTCACGCACACTTCTGAATCACAGTGTCTTTATCTCTAAAATGGTGCTGTAAATTCCAGATTAGTTTATTACAAAGGATGATGCTTAAATTCTAGGGAAATAGCAGATATGAGAATGCTCTGAAAACTTTAAGTTCTATACAATAATAAAGCTACCTAGGATTTATTAAACTCTTAGTGTGTATCAGGTACTATATTAAGAAATTGAAGTGAAGTTTCTTATATAATCCTCCCTCAAATAACTGTGAGGCAGAAATTACCACAGGCAAGGAAGCTGAAGACCAGAGTGCTAAAGTGACCTGCCCAGGACCACATCAGTTAGAAAACTGGAATGCAATCCATGTTTGTTGTCCTGCTGCATAGTACTTATTTCAGGAATGGCCATTTCAATCCTGTTAAAAAGTGGGGGTAGGTGGAGTAGGCACTGAGTGTGGAGGGTGTCTCCATTTCTACAGCCTGGTATTTGTTCTGAAGTCAGTCTGGTTCATGTAGACATTAGGGGCTTGTGCTACACAGTGATTTTCAATCTTTCATGCCCATTGGAACTACCTGGGGAGCTTTAAAAAATACTGACAACTGGGTTTTTCTCCAGATATTCGAATATGATTGGTTTAGGGGGACACCTGAGCATGAGGACTTTTAATAATTCATGGTGATTCCAATGTTCAACCAGGATAGTAAGCCACGGTGCAACACTGGCAGAGCCCTATAAAGACAGAAGCCCCCAGGATGCTCAGAGCTGGGCTCTGAATGCTCCCTTTCCGAGTGGGAACCAAGGAATTGGGGTGGGGTGGGATGGGGGAAGGGAGAAGTGGTGGAGTAATGATAGAATCCAATATTCATTGCTGAATTCTGAATGGCAACTTTCTTGGTAGATACATTACCAGTCATGTCCCAGCCATAAAACATAGAACTCTCATTTCCTCAGCAGTCTTATATACTCTGAGTGCTTTTCAGCATTATTAACCTCCATGATCAAAATAGATAGGGAGGCTGAAAGCCAGGGAAAACCTCTTTACATCTTCTGAATTGCAAAGCCACACAGTGAGAAAGAAGTTAGCCTGCATGTGAGCATCCTCGCTTGAATCAGATAAATCCAGAGCATGCACAAATTCACTTTGTGTACATAATAGGTTCAGGGGGGCTGTGGATTTAGAGAAATAAATGTGTCATAATTAGACTCATTGCTATTAGTATAACAGCATGCTTTGTTTGAACAGTGTTCCATATAAACAAGGCTGTCTCAGCTTCTCTTAGGCACATTTCTATGCAAAAATGAGGATATGTAGAGGAAACATCACTCATTTAGGACTGCCCAGCATCTAAACTCCACACCTATTTGGATGAATCACAGAATTGGTAGGAGACAGAGTTCAATTCCTCTTGGGGAAATCAGAGAAAGATAATTCTGCTCTATCCTCCCAGGAAGCTAGAATGCAGCTGTGTGACTTGATAACACCAAGCAGATGCTCCCACGCCATCTCCCATAGATCTTCAGAAGAAAAGTTAAAAAAATGAATGAATGCACATATGTATGCATGGATGAATAAGAGTGTGGAATCAGTCAGAGATTTTTCATGGTAGCTGTGGTGGATTAGAGGATCTGAAACATGGTGGCTGTGGTGGATTAGAGGATCCAGAAACAGGGAAGCAAGTGTCTGAGGGAGACATAATCCATCAGCATGATGAGTATCCACTGACTATAGTGCTAGCAGCACTAGAGAGTCCCCAGCTGGCAAACAAGTATCCTTTGCAGGATCCTCCCATAATAGTGCTTCAGCCATTCCGTGTGTCCCTTGATTACTACCTGAACCTGTTGTCCAACCTGTCTGGGTTCCATAAGCCTTTGCCTCCAGAAGCTCCTCGTCTCTTTAATTTAAACAAAGTAATCTTGGATGGTTTCCAACCAAGAACTCTATTAGTGCAGGGTAATATAAGGGGACCCAATTGCTGCTCCCTTAACTACTGGTTATCCAGAAATTACTCACATGGTCCCTATACCCTACAAATTTTTATAATATGGAAATATCTAATACTAAGCCTATCCCTTCTTCAGCTTCTAATCCCTCACTTGCAAAATGCAACTCTGTGCAGGTTTTCTTCTGTATTCTTTTCCACCATTATGAGAATTTTTAATGCAATACACATAAGTGGTGAGTGAGTCACTTCAAGTTATGATTTAAAGAGTAAGAGTTAATTTCCTAGTCTGAAAAATGGAAATAAAAATAGTGTACAGTCTAACTCGGAGGTCATAAGATGGCTAAGTAGCATGAAGCAAGCTGTTGATGTACCAAAATTTAGTATTCCATTTTTGACTTATAGATAATCCTAAACCTTATATCTGTCATATTTGGTCCTTGCATGCAGTATTCAAGTGCACCACATCCAAAATTATCTCTCAACATTTTTGTCTGACATCTTTTCTGCGGGTGGGGAGATATAGTGTTTTGATCTAAAAGATCTTTTCTTGGTAACTGAATTGAAGGTGGGATAGGAAAAGAAATCTAAACCTCATTCTTCAGCCTTCTGGTGTACTATATAAGTGTGTCAAGTTGCATTTCAGATTAGGAGTCCATGGAAAAGGTTATCATAGATCAGCCAAGGTGCTAACGTAAATGTCACCAACAGAGTCAAATACAGAGATGCAATATCCCCTAAACCAGTAATTCTTAAGCTAAAGACCATCTACTTCACGTCCACAGTCCCTGATGATCCCTCACTCCCCAAGTACTTACTGTCATCCACATGTAACAAATGGCCCCCGAGTTGAAGGGAAATATGGGACAGCTGAAAAAACTGTGGGGTTTGGGAGCAAAAAACTTAGGTTTAAATACTGCTTCTATTGCTGTTAGCTCTATGACCTTCAACAAATTTCCTAACCTTTCCAATCCTTAGTTTCTTCTCTAAAATGGATACATGAAATTATATAAAGTGCCTAGCACAGTGTTTGGCATATAGTTAGTGAAGATGGTTGAGCCCACCCAGATAGGATAATTGAGGAGGCTTAAGGAATATTAACATGTATTCCATTCATGCAAGACACATTTATTGCCTGTTTATCATGTGCAAGGTTGTACATGTGTATATATACACAAAGATGAATAAAGCCTAGAATCTGACCTCAGGGGATCGGTTGATGATTAAAACTGGGTGTTGTATGTAAGTAAGGAACCACTGAATTCTACTCCTGAAAACAATATTGCACTGTAATATGCTAACTAGAGTTTAAGTTAGAATATGAAAACAAAAGAAGTTTTTTTAAAAACAATAAAACTTTATAGTTTATAATCATCAGAAATGTATCTGATACAAGTTCTATTTTCCCCTATTTTCTCAAAAAAAATTTCCTACCCCATCCCCCTCAAAAAAAACCTCCTCAAACTCTTCTCCTAAAAATACAACAATGGCTATTTGTCTAATTGCTCTACAAGATTCAGCCCAATAATCCCTTTCTCTGTAATACCTCTCCTTATATATCCCTTCTACACCCCCAGGCAATAGCATGCTAATAAATGTTTCACAACTAGCTCCCTGCAGGTAGTGGAGGGGGGACCCTAATTTGTAGTATTTGCCAGCTGATGCAGTGTTACTATTCCCTCTAAGGTAGACTTTAAGCTACTTACATGACAGCACTGAACACATAGTTGGAAAGAGATATCCATAGTCAGCTCTCATGAACTGATACAAGCTGGATGTAATACACCACTGCGACCTCATGTCAAATCAACCATTCTTTTACTTGTGTCCCACTATATGTGGCACTGCTTTACCTAATGCAGCATTTCCCTAGACGTCTGTCCCATCCGCCTCCGATAAACTGCAAGGCCTTAAAGGCAGGAACTTTACCAATGCTTTATTATTATAACTCCAGCTCTCAGCACACACGCTAGACTAGAGTAGGTGTTCAATAAATGCCTTCTGAGTGAGTGATGTCACAGGAAGCTTTTCAACCTCTTTGGCAATCCTGCACTCTTGGAGATATAATGAACTGGTCTTATTAAGTTTGTGAGGTCTGTCCTCAGCTTCCCAAACTCTTCTTTAGCTTCTCATATCCTTCTTCTGTCTCCCCCTCTCCCATCATGAAGGGCAACTAGGAAAGGTTCTAGTAGCAGTCATTTACACCGAAGGATGAACCGAATGTCTTGTTTCCACAAGCATACCATGCCTTACCTCTCCCTGGGCAATGAATCATTGTCCTTAATTAAGATAATTTCAATGGCAGCAGACAGGAGTAAAAATTTAGTAACAGCCATTCATTCTATATGTATATAAAAACAGCTTTAAAGAAATATCTCTCCTCTAAATAACAATTCAGTATTTGCAAATATCCTCAGTCTCAAAAGCTAATGACATTTTAAAATCCATAGTATTTTAATCTATAAATGAAGCCAAACTAATCACTCACTAAGTTCACCTGTCCATCCTAAAACACACAAGTCCAGAAATTTATCAATTCAACTTACTACTTTTTTAAAGGCTTGATATCTACCAACCACAATAGGGTCTTGAAACACTTGTTTCAACTATCTCATCTTAAAAATAAACCATCTTCAAGCATGTTTCATTTCATATAAGAGTTGTGTCCCCTTTTAAGACACATATGAGTTTGTCCTCACAAATGACATGATAATCAAATCATATATTAAAAGTGGTAAGAGGGAACATTGGTAATAATTGTGTAATGAACTAAATTTTTGTATCCCCACGAAATTCATATGTTGAAGTCCTAATCCTCCATCGGATATTATTGGAGGTGAGGCTTTTGGGAGGTCATGAGGATAGAGCTATCATGAATGGGATTAGTGCCCTTGTAAAAGAGACATAAACGAGATGATCTCTCTTTCCACCATGGGAGGATATAAGGAGAAGATGGCCATCTGCAAACCACCAGGAAGCAAATTGGACAACACCTTGATTTTGGACTTCCCAGCCTCCTAAACTGTGAAAAATGACTTTTTGTGAAGCCAAAAAAAAAAAAAAAAAAACCCACATTGGTAATAACAATAAATATGATTAATATTCTAACTGCTTACTATATGCCAGTCACTAAGCAAACTGCTTTATGTAAATTTACTCCTTTACAACCACCCACAGAGCAAGGAAATCTTTGATGACATAAGTAATTGCTACCCAAATTTCTCTGCAACTCTGAAATTTTATCTTGGACTTTCCTAAAGCAATGTTGTCACTTCACAGCTCTGGTGCAGGTAGACTGCGAGCATGCAAGCCTTTGTGTATTTATGTATTTATTGCACACTCCACTCTTCAACTAGCAAGAGCCAAGCCAAGCCCTAGGAAGTATTAATTTAAGGCATGACATGAAATAATATCCACATGAATGGATTATCTCATATTCAATCACATTCGTTTCAGTATTTATTTAATTAAAAACACAACTATATTTATAATGGCAGCCTGTGCCTTCCAAGATCCATAGCCTTATTTCCTTCTGGAAGCACTCACTGAAGAGAAACTTTAAGTACTTCTCTTCATAGCCAAATATATCTTATTTTCATTAGAGGTGCCTGAGCACACAGACATTCACCATAACCTTATTGATAATTGCGCCTGATTAACCACAAACTGCAATGGAAGGAGGATTGAATGCTTTTTATTAATTAACATAGTCAAGTCAAGGAAAACAGCCTACATGAAGGATAGCTTGTATAAAAATAATTGACTCATTAATCTTAACCATATGAACATGTTCACATTAGCAAGGTCAGTTGCTAGAAAGGATTCAAACCAGAATAGCACATTCACACAAGTATGATTTTGTAGTTATTTCATTTGGAGTAGCATGGAATTCCTTAGAACAGTGAAGGTTTTCAGAAGGACATAGTCACAGAAAAGGGAAAAGTTTCATAATATGATCTTTCTTTAACATTTTCAAGTTGTCAGGGCACTGTGGGGAAAGTCACATTCCAACTTTTACTCCAGGATATAGGCAGTATTTGTACCCCAAAAGCAAGCCCATGGGCACATACTTCCTCATGCTGTGATACTGCAAATAAAACTACCACGTGTACCTCAACAGCAGCAGAAGCGTGCATGCCAAGGGCTGTGAGCCAGACAGACATTGCATCCTGGGGACTATAACTGCTTGGGAAAGGTATTTGGGTACTGGAGCACTTAAGCCTGGAAAGCAGTCATTTAAAATAATAACCAAAGGAAGTACTTCTTCACACAGCAGGTGGTAAACATGTGGAACTTGTTACTCCCAAAGACTTGAACAAGCCAAGAATGAAAATAGGTTCAAGAAGGGTTTGGAAAATTTGTGATGCCCAATATCTTACTGGTTGTTGAAGAGGTTTGAGGTGTCTGGATGCACTCTCAACTTTTGATATTACAGAGGCAGCTGCCATACTCCTTTGCAAAATATCCCTGGGTCCAGACTGTTCAAATGAAATATTTGGTGGGGTGAACCACTGAACTGACCCAATATGGCCTTTTGCTTTTGTATTCTTAAAAGAAGCCTTCAGAGGAGCCCATTAGCAGAGGTATCAGAGAATTGGGCTCTTGTACTGGCCTGGCTTCTTAAAAGGCTTTGATTGCAGGAATGTCTCTAAAACTTCCATGAACCCCTCTGTGAAATGAACTTGCTTGTATTGCTCCTCCTGACATCCTAATATTATTGTGAGAATCGAGGGTGATAATGCTTACTAAGTTACAAAGGGCTGTGTACAGGTGAGGATAGCATTTCTAATAACCTAGTTTAAATAACCACTACCTGGATGCCTCACAGGCAATTCCTAGGAGTGCCACATCCAAGAGAAGCAAAAATCAATTCTAGAAAAGCTTAGATGACCATGATATAACTGATGTCTAAAGGATTCTCTTTTCTTCTCCACACCCCACCCAAGCACTCATCATCACAGCTGTTCCAAATCTGCTCTCTCCATCCCTACCAAGCTCCAGACCATCTATACTTGTCTCTTCTCAAACATTCTTTTCAAGCTTTATTGGGAAAACCAGTTTAATTTTTTTTCCCCATCACCCATTATCTCCATTTGCAAAACAAAGTCTGTGACCTGAACAAATTAACGGAAGAATGTCACACCTGGGAAAAATTATATGTTAGTTTTTTCCCCTCACAATTATTTTGTCCTAGAATGCAATTACATAATATATTGTAAATTTGCTGTTTCATGTGGGAATTTTGTCATATGGAAGTTCGTTTAGAAGGCAAACATCTCAAATCAACAAATACTCAACTATCTGCTGTTCTATGTCACTGTGGTAGTGGCAAGGGTCAGGAAAATTCACGTCAACTCAGAAAGGCTGTTGTCCCTGGAGATCACCAAAGATGATGCTCTTCAATCTCACTAGCATGTCTGTACCATCACAATGACTTGTTCATATGAAGTTACTTATCCAGCAACTCTGACCTTTCTCTGCTCACCATATAGTGAGAGCTCTAATTCAGTGGCTTTTAACTAAAAAGAACCAATGTTTGAGTCTTAATTCCACCATTGAAGAGCTATGAGACCTTAGACAAGTCTCTTATCCTCTGTGGGCTCCCATTTTCTTATCTATAAAATGGAGATTATAGATATGTATACCTTCCATTGGACAAAGTGATGTACATTAAGCACATGGATGCTGAGGCTGACACAGTGTAAGTACACTAAATGAGTAATGTGGTTCTCACAGGTCCTCTGAGGTTCCATGTAAATCTAGAGGGTGCCACAGAACTGGGAATGTGCTGGGTGGCATAAAAACACCAGCTGCTAAAACTTGTACAATGTCATTTCCATTGATTTACGAGATGACTACCCAGGGAACAACCAAAGAGCTGACTCCTTCTTCCAGTGTTCCACCTCAGCTGGCTGTTCAAGGTACTAGAAAACTGCTTTTACTCCAGAAGAGACCATACTCTAGATCTTCCCCTAGAGTCACTGTGGCAGGTGGCATTTGTTTTGACTTCCACAAACTGTTTTTCTCTTCAAGGATCATTGCTTGTCTAAGCCACATATTAATTTCTTAATGTTCTGCTATGGTCTTTTTCTGATTGTTATAGGTTCCCATGTAAGCAGATCACTCTGGGCCTATTAAATACTGTATTTGCTTAACAGCCAAATAGTCTCTTTATAAACATTCTGTGAAGAGGGATTTTTTTTTCCAATGAGCTGTCTTAGAGGTCAGTGCTTACACAATCTCATTATTTTGTGAGAAGTCCATGACTCACATTCCAGGAGGGTGGAAAGATGTCACCATAGATACCCACCAGGGGATCCTTTAACCCAAACCACACAACCCTTAGGTCTTCCAGAAACTAAGTTTTCACCTTCATTATCTGAATAACTCAGAGATTATAATTTACTTTCTTCCAAGAGAAAAATAATTGTTCCCACTGTAGCTGGTGTTGTAAAATATTCCGTGAAAGCAAAAACCATTTTTATTTCAGGAGGAATCAGATGACATGTAAAGAAACAGCAGAGGTGAGTGGGGATTCATTTCAGTATCTCACAGCTATTTATATTGATTTTTCCCAAGTTTGTACAAAAGAAAAGATTTCCCAGCTGAGTTGAGCTCAAAAGTGGCACATTTAACAGGATCTTGAGGATCTAGGAGGCCATCTTGTATAAATACCTTTAAGAATCTACAATATGATTCTTTAAAACCTGTGTCTACAAGAGGGCAAACAGTTTATCCAGGGAGGTGGCATGTAGTAGAAGCCATCTCCTGTAAGGTAACACAAGAAGCCCTACAACACATTTCAGGGAATCAATGTATGAGAGCAACAACCGACAAATCATGGCCTTCCTGCCTCTCTCCTCCCTTTGTTGTAAATTTCACAACCATTGGGAAGAAAGTGAGAGACCTATACAGCAGGGAGAAGGCAGTATAAACATGGAGCACAGGGCATCATGGGGGTACCCTGCAATCTAAACTCTATAGAAAGCATTCCATTTCAAGAGGCTAGATTGTCAAAGAAAGCCATTTCAGAGTGCTGTCAAGATAACAATGAGAACAGCTTAAGTTATTTTATTTATCTTAACACCTGCTGCTAGAACAGCAGAAAACTTCATGAGCCCAGGCTATGTATAGGACACTGTGTTAGGTACTTGGTGGCAGAAGAATACAAAAGTGAAAAAGGCATTAAGACTTGCACCAAAGGACCTCAAGTGGAAGGAAGACAATAGGGAAAGAGAAATCAAGACATATATAGTGGACTTGTTAACAAATATGTTAATAGAAGAATAAAAAAGTCTTGTGCTTGTGGAAAACTTCATGGAGAAGATTAAATTGGGTTTTCAAGGGATATTTGGAACAAAAGCAAAATGGCAGAGGTGATGCTGTAGTTTTATCAATTGCTTGAGTAGATAGCAATGCCATGGACCATGATAAACCAGCATAAAGAAGCAAGTTTGGGAGGCAAATAAGTTCAATTAAAAATTAATATGAAGTCCCTCACTCTATCCATATGATGCAATCTAAATGACATTTAGAAATAGAGGCCTCAGTCTTGAGAAACCTAGTTTGCACTCTCTCAGGTAGTGTGTGTGTATAAAGACCAGCAATGGAGCTTGCAGAGTTGCCTTCTGAGCCTAAATAATTCAGGCGATATGGATACCTTTGCTTCTTGTAGTCCAACCTTATAAAGCCATAGTTGCTATCCTCTGACATTATGATTTAACTTGAGAGAACTGCTCACAAAAGACTGCATCTACCTGTTCAGGGTTGTGGTAGGAAAATCTATTGAGATAATTCTTATCTTACATTGGTTTCTCCAAAAGGCATTTTTAAAAACTGAGAAAGTAATCCCTCTACCTCTTCCTAACAGGTCTACATGCACTGACTTTGTGATCTAAGTCTTGGGAGAGGGATGGAGCCTTCACCATGATTTTAGTGGAGAGGGTCACTGTGAAGGCTTCTTTAGTAGCCTGTATTAGAAAGAAGAAATACCCAACAGATGGACAAAGGCTAAAGTCTTACAGCAGCTTTACGGAATAAAAACAACTAAGCTCCAGGGGGGCTTCCAGGATGGAATCTAGTGGAAGATGGGAGGAACCTCCAAAAAGACCCAATCTTAGCAGGTAAGGATAACTGAGATATGTGAACATATTCTGCACATTATAAAATGCTATTCAAATGAAAGGCATTATTACTACTCAAACGCCCAATGCCATCTCTCCCTTAGAAACTGCTCTCAGGAAATCTTATTTCACACAGTCACACTAGGTAGACAGAAGCTAATGCATAGTCCCTTCAGGTTTTGTGTCTTATTAAAGGAATTTCTGGCATGAATGAGCAGGTGATAATGTGACTGGCTAAGTGTATGTGTGTGTGCACCTGTATGTGGTAATGTGTAATGGACAGTTGATGAATCTACTCTGAGAGCATAATATGGCAACTAGTGAGGTTAATCATGGAAGAACCCACAAGTAGAAAAATAGGCAGGACTTGCTGTAATCAAGCTCAACTCACTATGCCAGCCACCATCTTTTTATTTCACAATGAAATAATACATTTAAATAGACTCTAACTTTAACAATAACAGCTACTGTGTACAAACTATACATGTGCATGTATATATAATACACTATTTATATTTATATATTATATAAATTATGTGATTATATAATAACTTTTTCCTCATTCTGTTTAAGGTCTTCTGATAAGGCTCTTGAAATTCTTATCCTAAATCTGCTTGCCATTTAATTATAAATAGGCAGAAGGGTGGGGTTGAGGCAATGAATGTGTGTGTATGTGACAGAGGGAGATTTGTGTGCTCTACTTCCCTAACGGCTGTTATGTTTCACATTCTTCATTTTGCCTTTAAGATGCTATGTGCTTTGTAGGTGGTACTTCCTGCTAGCCATATTTTGATAGGGAGATTAATGAGGATGGTCCTTGGATAGTTATGGTCTTCCTGCAAACACATAGTATCCTAAAGGCAAAATGAAGAATGTGAAACATTAACAGTCACTAAGGACATTAGAACACAAATCACTGTCTACACACACACACATACATTCATCCCCACCACTCCACCCCTGCCCATTTACAATCAAATGACAAGTAGATTTAGGACAAGAATTCCAAGACCCTTACCAGAAGACCTGAAACAAAATGGAAAATATAGGTCGCCCTGACGCTTTCAACATTCCCCAGAGAACTCTGTGCCTTCTGACAGCAAGTGTGTCTGCTTCTATTTCTGACTCTTCCTTTAGGAGGCCCCTCAGGGCTTGGCTGCTCTGCTCCAAGAGTACGCAACCCAGGGCACTCTGGCAACTTGCTTCAGTTTCTATATAAGACTCAGCATTTGTGTATTGATATGCTTTCTCCTTAATCCATTTTCCATCATTAAGATGCCTGATACTGGCAGCCAGGAAAATCTGCCACCCTGGTTCCCTCTTCCTGCCAAGACCCATCCATTCAATATTTACACTGAAAAAAAATAGGAGAAATGATTATAGCATTTACAAACTGTAGAATGAGTTATGTATCATATAAGGAAAAGGGCATTAACCTTTCCTTTCACATTCACCTTATGTTGAGTTTGAGAAGGCTCTCTCTCTGAGTTCACGAGCTTACAGTAAAGCCAAACAGTTGTTCCTGTCCCTCTGTCAAGAACAGATATCCCACCTTAAGAACAAGATAATAGATAACTTTTTGCTAAAGAGGGTGATTTACCTTCAGCAGGGAATGTCTGATCTCATATATTAATCTACACTTAAGTCTTTAATCAAGCCTAATTTTGTATCAATCAGTCCCCCTATCAACAAACAGTATGTGGGGATAGGGAGATGGGGACATTGCTAAACTTAGCTTGGAGTTGCCAGGCTGGACAAGCATGGGGCAAGACTGCCAACAAAACAACTGATGGAGCAGCCTGCTTGGCTGAAAGAAAGGAGCTCAAGGTAAAAGGAAAGGGGCAACCCTATTGATGAGACCTGAAAGCCCACCTTCCAACAAACTGTCCATGGAAACAGCCACACATGGAGGCAGAGGCAGCTGTCAAGAAGCCCAGCAGCTGATTTCAATTATAAACATTCGCTGAAAAATATTCACAAAAAAAGAGTTCAGGACCACAGGGAGCCAAAAAGATCAGTCTATCTTCCTTCCTTCCCTCCTTCTCTCCTTCCTTCCTTTCTTCCTCTCCCTCCTTCCTTTCTGTCCTTCGTTTTTTTCCTTCATTTTATTTAGTACTTTTATGTCCCTGGTTCCATTAAAGTTTGTGTTGCTTCTAAGGAAAAAACAAACCCCATGGCACATACAATAGAATCATTAAAACAAGGATAAAAAGAACAAAAGATGTAGAACAAAGAGATATACTGAAAGGAGAAATCACTGTAGCAGAAAATCTAGGGTAAGTAGTATTTATCACAACTAATCTATAATCTAGCTTTTAGCTACAGACATAAGGAGTCACAAACACTCATTAACTACTGAAAATAAAGCATAACGAAAATTTAATGCTGAGGGGAAAAAAGTTACATAGAGATTCAAACTGAAACTAATACTTGTGGAACATACTGACAGGCCAGGCATCTCCTCACTTAATGCTTCCAGTAAGCCTGCCATATGGTCATTATACCACCCATTTACAGATGAGGAAACAGGCTTTGAGGAGTAGAGTGAACCTGACCATTAAGGAACTTCATGGACAATTTATTTAATGAAAAGTTGACATCTACCACAAAATTATTCTGCATTTGGTCAAAGGCCTGAAAGAGGCAAAGCCACCAAAGGTACCAAGTTCTTCAAGAAGCAACTGATATCTCAAGTGACTAGAATCTCTTCCACTTGGGAAAGAAAGAGTAGAGGTGGCATCTGGGTACTATTTGGGCTCTATCCATGAGCACAACATGTCACAGAACCACCTTCAGGGCAGCGTTTTACTATTTTTACTGTTGTTTAAGCTGACATCCAGGAACAGAATCTATGAAACTAGAGCAAGAAACAAAGTCTATGAACCCTCTGCGATCCTGTCCTAAATTTTGCTTTGCACAAGAGTGGGAGCAATTGTCAAGTCTCAGGCTGTCATGTACCAGGTTCCCTGGAACTTCCTGGTAATCATGGAACCAGGATTTCTTAGGCCTCTGAAGGTGGTTGAGAGTGGAGAGCTGGGTAGAAGCCGATCAGGTCTGGCAAATCAGCTATTTGGCTACCATATGTCTCTTTCACATGGGAATGTATTTGCTCCTCACGGCAATCCAGGGAGATAGATAATATGGTGGTTTTTAATCCCATCTTGTAGAACAGGAAGCCAAGGCCAGAAAACATTAAGATTTTGCCATGAATCAGCATACTCATGACACTTGTGGATCTTGTGGCACTGAAGCCTATGCGCTTCACCCTACACCTACTCCCACTCCCAGTAAGAAACACCCTCTTGGAGAATGAAGGACAGTACTGTATATTGTTCAGAAAATCCTATTTAAATTGATTATGTGTCTGAAGAGCTATATGCCTGCCTGATAATAATTTGCCTTCTCTTCTGCGTTCTCTGAGCAATAATTTACGGGTCTCAGAAAGCTGACTTACACAACTGAGTAAACTCCTGCAATTAATTTTACACTTGTGCCATGCTTCCTGCATTTCCACTATTGTCTGGTTCTGATTTTCTATATCCTGTTCCAAAACTGGGACTCACTCAAACCAGACACCTTCTTCGTAGGTTCCACCCAACCTTCCACTCTCAACCACTGTCAGAGACCTAACAAGTCATTGTCCCATTATTGCTGGAATTTCCAGGGAACCCTGTACATAGTCTGACAGACCTAAACTGACAGCTGCCCCCACCCCTCCAAGAGGCAAAATTTAGGACAGAATCCCAGAGAAAACTGTACAGACTTTGCTTCCTGCTCTAGCTTCATAGATTCTGCTCCCAGAAATAAGATTAAGCAACAGCAGAAATTCCAGAGTTCTGAAAATATACTGTCAACTGGGATGACAAAAAACAGATGCATGGAGCTCAGTTTCATATGGTGTCTGGCGGTGGAGTTAAAAATTTTAACAAGGGATGGAAGTGGGGAGGAGGAGCGGGAGAGATAGAGGTAAAGGCCATGAACTAGCTGCCTTGAAATCCTGGTTTGGAAGCAGGTGTTAGAGAATCATGGTGAAATCATATTCCTTTGTCTCTACTAAAAACAGTGAAATTTAAAAGTCTAAGGAAAAGGGTATACAGAATATTATTTTTCATTAGCACCAGGCAGACTGCATTGTTGTGCTCATAACAGGCTTGGGATTGAGAAAACCTGAATTTTTATCTTGTTATTGCAGTTTAAACAGATACAAGGGAATCTGAGTTCAAGTGCTAAGGTTTCCTGTCTAAAGAGAGTAATGGAAGAATGTGATATTTATTTTTAAAATACAAATTCACCTTGGACTTATCCATCTGAAAGTATGATAATAGTTACTGTGACAATGACAACTCAAATCACATAGACTTCACTTGTTGCTACAGGACCAGAGTCTTCTATGCAATAATCCCTTAGTGTCCCATATATCTCTAGGAGTCCCAGGGAAGTTTTCATATGTGCTCACAAATCAGGGTCCTCCTACCAGGCAGCTATGTCACCTCTGGCACCACACCAGAGCCCTCAATGTGCTAAGCATTGGCCCACAGAGACGGAAGGGAAAGATGACGCTTACCTCTCTGCTACGTGAAACCTACTCAAGAGGAGCCAGAAAACAGACTCTCTCCTGCTCTTCTGCTTTGTGATGTTTTTAGTGGAGTAAGTTTGTCATATTTTACCCACATAAATTATCTCTATTGAACCAGAAATGAATTCCTGAAATTGGGCCAGAGAGAGAGAGATTTGAGTTGGCAGCCTTCACACTTTACCTGGAAAATCCCTTTCCTCTGACAACCAAGACTGGGTTACAACAAAGCCAAGCTCATCACACCAATGCCCTTGTCCCAAGAGGTCCCTCACTACCTTGAAAAGACAGACCTCTAGTAAACCTACCTCACACTCACCACATTCATCCATTCGACAAATGCTTACTGAGTACCTACAATGCACCAAAAGTAATTGAAACTCCTCTTTCTAAAGCACTGGTTCTCTTTAGAACGTCTATAAATCCTAAGCATATTCACTCCTTCCAAAATGTAAGAGCCTGCCAGCAGTCATGGGCAACCACAGGGATGTATTTCCAGCTATATCACCATCTGAATGCATGTAATATTAATCATTCCACACTCAAACATCTCTTTTCTAAAGAAGTACCCAGAAGCCCACAGGCATAGCTATACTTAGAAAGCTGCTGTAGGCTTTTGGGGAAGTAAAATAATCCTGCCAACAAAAGACTCATCCATATTAATATAAAAGAGAATAAGTGCAATTATTAAAAAGTAGGCATTATCAGATTTACACACATGTAAAATAGGACAAAAGTGACTACAGAGTACAGATAGAATTTCACACAAATTTATACAGTGAATGGAATGGAAAAAACAATGACAATTTCTCCTTCTGCTTGAGAGATAAATGGATGCACCTTGTCATTTTCTCCTGTACGTCTCTGGAGGGAGTAATTTCAGAGGTATGTATTTACAGTTCCAAAGGTCAGAAGGCCCATGATTTTGCATTGTAAAATCGAAAGGTCAGGCCTCTTATTGAGCCTATTATGTTTTCAAGGAGACACCCTAAGAAAGGGAGAGTGGAAAGAGAATCACCTCTCCTCAGAGAAAATTTCATCATTTTACCCTTACGAGGCCTGAGGGTCCAGACTGTAAGAAGGACCAACATTACCAAGTTGGAAACCACTGGATTTATATGGGCATTAGTGTGCTTCTGTGCTAGATATTTTACACAGAATAATTGTAAAACATCATGCTTACAGATTTTAAATTTCCAAAGAAGAGCATATTTGCATTCAAAACCCATTTCATCTACTGGATACTCACTGACATCAAACAAAAAACAAGCTTCGATGGGATGGTTGGAGAAGGAAATGGGAATATGGGGCTTAACAGGCCAAGAAAGACAAAGAATGACCAAAAAAAGATGGTTTAGAAAAATACCCAATATAAACTTTGCTAATTTCATAAGCTTATCAAGAATTAACACTCCTAAAAAAAAAAAAAAAAAAAAAAAAGAATTAACACTCCTGGTGACAGATAGTAGCTACACATGTGAGCATATAGAGTTGTCAAATCACTATATACCTGAAGCTAATGTAGCTCTGTGTGTTGACTATACTTCGATTTAAAATTTTTTAAGAATCAATACTCCATTCAACATGTATGTGTACTCACATGCTCAGGCACATGCCACGTGCATAAATCTCAAATGAATAAATATTTATACTCTTTAACATTTTATGACAAAATAATTTATTGAGGTAATAGTTAATGATTTGGCTCTTCATTTTGTTCTTTTTCTGTTATGCAAGAATGAGAAGGAATGAGAGTTATATATAATTTGATCTCGAATTTCCTCTGGTCACCTTTTTCCTCACTTTGGTACATTTGTAGAGCCCACAGCAGAATCAACTTTAAAACAACTTCCCTTTCAGACCTTAGTAGAGCCTGAAAGGACCTCTGCCTCCATAGGTGCTTGAGTCAACCACAGTTCTCAGTACAGTCATTGGCTTGGTGTGTGGGGATGGCTGCTTCTTAACTCTAAACAACAGTTCAGATGCTGCTTTTTGAGGGAGGAACTGGTCCCTATAAAAGCCAAGTTTCCCATGGTGCATCCAGAATTAGCACTGGAGCCAGAAGCAAAGCTAAGTTCACAACATCTACAAAAATACATCAGTGGAGGGTATTCAGTTTTGTTTTGATTGTTGTTTTTGGTGATCACTGGAAATAACACTTCAAATGGATTTCCATCCTCATTTTGACTCTTCCATTACAATTTCACCGAACAAGTCATGACTCCATAGGAATAAATAATCACATTAAGCCCAAACACCCTACAAACTGGACCATCTCAGCACCTTCTAACTTGTGTTTTCTTTGCTTTCCAAAGACAAGCCCTTAAGTTCCAGCAGCAAGAATTATCAGCTCAAGGCAAGCTGTGCTGGCTGATGAGGGTGGCTCTGCTGGGTCACCTCTCCCCTCAGATAATACTAGGTGAGCAGTCACTTGAAGGGGAAGCCAGAGGAAGGGCTCCTGTATCAAAAACATGGGTGGAAATATTTTTTAAAACAAAGCTTTCGGGCACTGAATTCTTTTTGGCAAATAAATTCTAATATCTAGCAAAGCGTTCCCTTCACTTTCTGTTAGTTAGCACAATTCCTTTCTAGAAATCAGAGCAGAAGGATTTGCAGCAGGCAAACCACACTAGGGTCGTTTCTAAACATTAACTTTTGCCTACTGAGGCATACTGTATGTGGGAGTTGGAAATAGAGGACATATTCTCTAACTAATGAAAATTGCACAAGCCCAAACTCATCACTAAAAATAATTTCCTAAACAAATCAACTAAATCGGCCAATGATCATTTTCATTTTTCTAACATTTAGTATTCTGTTCAAAGAGGACATGATGATCTATGATTATATCTGGGTGTTGGGATTATGGAAGGCAACTTTTTTTCATACTTTTCTGTAATTTCATCAAAATAATGCATGCATTTTTCTAGAAAGTTTTTTTTATTTTGAATGTTGGGGAGCATTGTATTTATTTTTGTTTTTAGCGTGGCTAGCTTTCCCAAAGCTCACTGTCTTGAGCTGTCTTTCAGCCCGAGAGAGGTCTCAGGAGTCACCTGAGCCAGCCAGATTTTCTGCACAACCTGTTATGGAGCACACATTAACTTTATTGCCTTGTCTGGCTGTAATTTAAGAGAGACCTCAAATATGTTGAATCAGATACCCAGGGGCAACTCAGAAAGGAAGAGGCTCACCAGGTTTATTGCATTCCCTGGAAAGAGGGCAGAATGACTGAGCGCAGCCAGGATACACCAAGGGCGACACTTTTATGTGGGGATCAGCATTTAATTTGTCTTTGTATTTTATGAATTGCAGGCAGAGATGTATTTGCAGGAAAATACATGGGCATTTTTGAAAGCGATTAATTAAGCATGCAATTTATATGAAAACAATTTACTACAGGACATTATCAGAGCACCCAAAATGCACATGCAATTTCCTTGACTTCTAATTTGTGGGCATAATTTATTTTGATTGTGCAATTAGGAAAGTAGACCTTTATTAATTTCGGTGCAAGTCTAAAGAAGCAAGACAAATTTAGCAGTGAAAGAGTCTGCCTTAATGGAAAAGAGGGAGGTGTGGCCTTGGGCTCTTGCCTTGTACATAACTCTCTGATTCCAAAGCCATGGAATTTTATCTATTTCTGCTCCTGATTTTCTTCAACAGGTCATTTAACCACATTGAGCTTCAGCTTTTTCTTTTATAAAATGGAACTGAAAAATAACCCTCCTCCCGGACTGGCATTTAATGACAGGTTTGGAGGGTCTGTCATGGTTCACTTAGTCCCTTGGTAATGGCAGGCTGCCCCATGCCTGGCCTCACTATGCAGCCTCACTGTTCCCCAGCCTCCCCTTCAAGATAAATGCAATTTCACTGCATGCAGCAAGTTCACTGCAGTGCCCTCACCAACTGACTGTAGGCCCACAGCTGTCAAGAATGAAGAAGGCAGACAATGGCCTGAAACAGATTTTTGTTTTATGACAAGCAAACTGTCAGTGTGGAAATGGAGCCCATGATCCCATTAACTTTGTCCTATAATACACCAGTAAATTAGTCCAAATCACCAAAATTCCACTAGCAATTTTCAAGGGATACAATCCCCAAAGGAGTAGTTACATTTGTAGAAGTTGGGGAAAACTATCAAATTATCAACAGAAAAGTCTGTCAGAGGTCTGCCAGTGGCATGAAGAAAGGGTTCACTGGCCTCTAGTCCTACCTCTTTCCCTCGCACTTACTGACCACAGTAAAGGGGAAAGGGATGAAAGAAATCAGCATGCGCTAGATACCATACTAGACCCCCTTCCTGTGTTATACCACACCAGGGCCATAAGAGGTATGTTTAGGGGCACCTGGGGTGCTCAGTTGGTTTAGTGTCTGACTCTTGATTTCAGCTCAGGTCACAGTCTCAGGGTCATGGGATTTAACCCTACATCAGGCTCAATACTGAACATGGTATCTGCTTAGGATTCTCTCTCTCCCCCTCCCTCTACCCCTCCTTCTCCTTTGCCCCCCGTCTCTCCCTCCACTTTTTCTCTCCCTAAAAAAAAAAAAGGGCAGGGGATATTTATTACCATTTTGCAAATGGGACTAAGAAAGGTTATGTGGGGCTCAGAAAGGTTAGAATTCATTTACAATTGACTATAGAGTCCATGCTCTTTCAGCAGACCCCTCAAACTGTGGGCTACCCCAGAAATGCAGAGTTAGGGCAATGTGGTTCTTTCCCTCTTGTGAGCCTTCCATTTGGCAGCTGAACCTTAAAAGACAGTTTAGCCACTTTCTGAATTCCAAGTGGCACTTAGCTTGTGTGTGCTAAAAATCATCACTTTCACTGTTTAGTATGAGTCTGAGAACTTTCCTTGGTTTTTGATATACCACCATCTTCAATATCAATAGCACTTGATTGTTTCCCAAGCACAGTCATAATCACTATTTATATATGTAACCCAGACTTTACCAGAGTGGGCTCAAAACAAAAAAACTACTTTTTTCTTTCATATACAAATTACAGTGCCATTGAATCCCCACGTATCCAGATTAGCAGAAAATCTAAGTTTTCTACACTCATACAAAGAGATCCCTTCTCCATGTGACCAGAATTCCCAAATAAGCTTACTCAGTCCTCAGATTCTGTCTGGATTCTCCTGCTGTAAGAATGAAGGTAAGGGTCTAATCAAACCAAAGAAATGACTTATTTACCGCCAATGTTGACACTATTACCAAACCAGGAAGGCACTAGTAGGAAACAAAAGCTTTGTTCATTAAAACTGGCACTAGAAAAACTTGGGAATTGGAAGCCTTACCCGTTTGCTTCCACTGCCACTATTGTTACTAGAATACTATGTCATCACCCAAATCAAAGAGGTTCTCAAATCTGATGGCCCCAGCACCATTCCCTGTAGTGGCTCCTTAGGCCCCACTATCAGGTTCAACCATGGATGCCCCCACTCAAACTCAACCTGGAATTTCAGTTATTATATTCCTAGTTATCTCATCTCACCCATCTTTTCCCTGGTGCAAACTATATCCTGGAGCATAGTTTCCATCATGACCCAGGAACTATACCCAGGAATTCACTCACCAACAGTCACAGCCCTGGTGTTGACTTGGGACTGTGCATTCACATTTCTCCCTTTCTTAGGACAATTTCTTCTTACAGTTTATGACAACATTTCTGGAGCTCTAACCTAGGAGGGCTTTTGCCCAAGTCCCATCAGAACTCAAAGTTTCCTTGGAAACCTTGTAAATTGGTAGAGACACACAAATAGAGTGGAGTTTTACCACATATCTAAATACCTTCAAGGAGTCACTTGGTGGCCTTTTCCACAACCAAATGAATCTGCTCAAGAGTGAATAAATATTCCCTCCTAGAGAAAAAAAAAACTGCTTACAACTTTAAAATGGCAGTAATTTAAAAGTCAGTAAATAGAGTTACAGTCCTGTCTGCCTGAGCACTTTATTAACAAGCTTTCTCCCTCTATCTAGGATTGTTTGGAGTACACATTCATGAGGATATGAGAGATATACATGCACAACTCTCTCAAGGTGGTGTGGTAGAATACAAATGATGATTATCCTGATGACAGAAATGATATCACACAGGAGTCACTCACTTCCTACCATGACACTGCACTAAGTGCTCCAGTTATGGTATCTTATCTAATCATCATAATAATCTTACAGGGTAGATGCTACCATCAATCACAGATGAGAAAACTTGAGCTCAAGCAGGCTAAGTGGCAGACATAAATAGCAGTGCTAGGATCTGAACCCACAAGGATCAGACCCAAAAGTCTGTTTTCTTAACCATTTATAAATTTTGAGTTAGAAACAACAATTTAGGTAAAATCTCTATAGCACCCTTAGACCTAGCAATTATTAGCTGAATGACCTTCAACAAAATATACTTTCATTGATGATCAACTTCCTTATATGTGAATGAAGCTCATAATGACCATTTTCCAGGCTTTTGTGAGGAGAAAAAAGGGAAATAATATGAAAAGACCTTCATAAATCATTAAAAAGGTAAAACATGAGCTATATTTTCAATTTATGTCTTGCTAATTTAGGTGGCAACATGATGAAAATAGACCCTGGGAATCTTGATGACTGTGGCCATTACTGTGATTACAAGGATTGGCCCTGACAGCTTGATGAGATAGGAGTAAGATGCTTCTAACATACCTAAGATATTAGAGTGGACATGTATCTTTGGCTGCCAAAATCTTTTGATAATTCTCCACATTGTGAATCCTACCTTCTCAACATAGAATTTTTTAAAAATCTAATCCTAATATCCTTTGCTGTCAGGGATTAGACTTGTGGTTTAGGTCCCACCACACAGGCCCATCCATAGGATATCGATTTTGAGGAGATACATTGCAGGACAGGTGGTACCCTGGTCAGTTTTTCTCACTTTCTCTAATCTCTATAAGCATTCCGGAAAATAAGTAATATTACCACCATGCCACAGCTGAGAAATCCGAAGTTCAGAGGTTAAGTGCGTTGTGTGAAAACATACAGCCAGCTATTACAGAAGCCAAGCTTCATAAAAAGCCTCTCTGCTTCCAAAGCCCACCATCTCCCCACTAAAACACTTTGAAGTGGAATGTGGATATGAACTCAAGAATTTCTAGGCTCCCATGGATCAGCCTTCCCACAAAAAGAAATCACCTACTTTAAAAGATTTATCCACTGTTGTCTAATGACCTCCAGAAAAACAGCTCTAGCTACATTTTGGTGTCCACATAAGGTATTTTTCATGAGCAAGTTTATTTAATCTGAGAGAATAAAGATTGATTTTCCTATTACTCATTCTAGTGGTTTTACGTATTTAAATTGCAAACCATCCTCAGAGGCAGTTCTAAGTAATGAAAGGTAATGGTATCTATTTAAGGACCAAAGCAGTCAGATTTCAAAGAATTGTCATTGTATTTGTTAAACAATATCATATTTGAAGTTTCCTGATTTTTTTTTTAATTTTAAGGTAAGTAACACTGAAAAGTCGCAAGTATTTTTGTTACCATCCAATGGGGCAGGCAAAAATGAAAATGCAGGTGTAGTCTGTAAGAAGGGAATCACTAAGTGGGAAACCTTACCTCAGGTCCAGGGAGACAACCGGCTCCTTCCAAGTGGCAGTGGCTCCAGTGATGGGTGAAGATTCCCAAGCCAGGTGTCTTCATTTTTATTGCCTTCACTTTAAGAGAAGAAAATAATACAAGAAAACTTTGCCCAGGTCAAATAAGATGTCTTAGGGAAATGAAACCAACCATTCTACGAGCACAATCATTTTGACACAAGTCCTCAAAGTAGGTCAGCCATTTCTTACAGTCTAAGAATCTGGAAATCCAGGAATGTCAGTATAAAAAAGAGGAACACTAAGTATATTGCAGTAATATATAGCATTTCCTTGATTCTGACATATTATTGATTATGCCCCTTTGGGTTATTAATAGTTTCTCAAAAAAACAAAGAAACATTTCAAATGAACATATTGCTTTTAAGATGGACCCCAATTTCCTGAAGATAAAATATTGAAAATATTAAAAAAAAAAAACTTCCCTTAAATTCAAGCCAAATGACTTTTACTGAGAAAGGCTAAAACATTGATACTCTGTAATCTTCTGTTTATTCTTTTTTATTAATTAAGACTCTTTGTACTACAAGTAACTAATTCAAGCATTAAACCAAAGGAGAATTTTATTATAAGGATATATAGAAGTGTCTCATTAAATCCAAAGGCAAAAACATAGATCTTAATGAGACGAAAGCTAGCAACTGGAAAGTTGGAGAATCTGAAGAAGTATCGTCTCTGCATTTCTTGTGTCTGCCCTTTTCTGCAAAGCTTCTTTATTCTTGCCTTTTTCTGAGAGAAAGAAGAAACAGGCTTCTTTCTTTCTCATCCATATGTCAGTATTAGACTACACTGTAATGTTTACTTCCTTAAGTTCAAATTCTCCAATTCCCAGGAAAGAGATTTTGTTGTCTAACTTGAGTCAAACATCCCCTGTGTCTTGGAGGGGAGGAGAGTAGGGGAAGTTGGACTATATATGAAGATGTAGTTCCAGAGACCCACCATGCAAATGCAGTAGGCAGAGGAATGTAATCTCAGGAAGGAGAGAGAGCTCACAGGCTGGGCAATCTGTCCCCCTAGCTCACGTTCAGAATTGCCTCTAAGTTCAGAGCTGCCTTCCCTGCCCAGGAGCTCACACATCCCAGAGGCAGAGCTTGAGACACAAGTAAATGACTTTATGTCTAGGTGACCTCCTGAGGATAGGCAGTTGCTCACAGTGGCAGTAAGTTTCAGAAGCCAAACTCTGATGTCATTCCATCCCTCTAACCTATCTTTTGAGTGAATGGTGACATTTGTAAGAGCAGCATCCATTCAGTTTTGCTATTTCAATTACTTATAAACCAAGACACAGAAGCTTTTGCTTTATTAGTAAAAGATTCTGAGATTTTGCCAGTGAAGACTAGAATACCTCATATGATGAGAATATGAAACTATAGTCTCCAAGCCTAGGGGTCAGCACTGTGCCCCACAACCAGCATCACAACTGCACTTGAGATTCATCACCTGGGTTTGACACCTGGGCTTTCAGCTTGACCTTTACACTTTTACGATCTTACACATAAAGACCAAAGAAAAACACACAAAAACTCTGATAGACACAGAGCTTAGGAAGATTGGCAATTTTCAGCAGTCAGGTAAAAATTACCTAATTTTAATGTCTGGCATATTTTTGACATGTAATTTGTTTTCTTTTATTATTTTGAGAAGATCATGTTTTCTGATATGCTTGAATAATTATCATTATCCTGGGAACTTTTTCTTTCTTTTCTTATTTTTCCCCCATTTGTTTAGTTTTTTAAAAACATCTGTAGGGATACTAATGTTGCTAGAATCAAGATAGGAAGAAATCAGTATGCATTCATTTGTCTTGAAAGAATCCTTCTCACTGATCTGACCCCTTAATAACGGTGAGGGGCAATCTTATTCCTTATATTTCTAGATTCCTGGAGGATGCCTTATTATACATATGGGAACTTAAAATGCTATCTGTTTGTGCTATTTGGGGCACTAAGACCCTTGGTGTCATCTTTCAGGCTTCCTATGCCTAATGTTCAGCAGGCAAGAGTCAGAAAAAATTAACGTCACCAGCCTGTCCCAATCCTTTGGGGTGCAAGTTGCTCTGAGGCTTATTTGTAAGTCCCTCAATTTTTCCTTCACAAGGAGTTGGTGGTATGACCAACATTGGATAGTCAAATGGGCTTCAATGTAAAAGGCATCAGGAATAGCAGAGATAAGAATAAATTATTTCATGAAAATGAAATGGATACCAATGATTGGAAAGGGAAAGACTTGAGCCTTAAGAAGATCAAAAGGGAACAAAAGGATGAGAGAGGTAGTCCCTATGGGCTCGATGTCCATGCGTTCATTTTTCAAACAACTCACATATTTGTGTGTGTGCGTGCACATATAATATGTAATACTAATATATTTCCACGCCAAATCTCAATAGATGAGATATATTTCCATGCCAAATTTCAAAATATTTTGAGATATGAACATTGTTCATATCAAAATATGTTCATATATCCAAAGCACCTCTCAGCTAATAGTTCCATTTCAGAAGCCTTTTAAGATTGTGTACACAATACTACTTATGCAATTATTAAAATTTTTATATCTTTCCATATTATTTTATAAATATGAGTAAACAAAAAATATTAAATAACTGACATTAGCAATAAAAGGTATAGGTGTCATATGCTTAATTCAGTTGAGACAAAGAGGGAACACATCAGGCATGTCAATGGCAGAAAAAATTATTTACCTGAATTGCATTCTTGCTGGATATGATCCAGCTGGTTGTGTGTTCAATTACAAAGGAAAGTAACAAAAAAGAAAGAACATATAAGTAAATAATGCTGGAAATGTAGTCGTGAAGGTAATACTAAAAAGGAAAGATCTAATTAGGAAGTTGAAAATATATTTTTTGCTTTATGACTGCTATTCCCTTATAAGGTGTGTCTGTCATTTAAGTTCCATATATTTCACTTTCTTAGATGTTATTTTCAGTGATCTCTGAAAAAGAAAAAACAAATTAGTAAAATACCCAGAGGTCTTGAGACTTCATTTCTATTAGCTAGGAAAGAGCCGAAATATGGGTAAGCTATGTTAAACTTTCTGTTACATTCTGCTGGCAGAGCCCTGCTTAAGATACGGAAAGTGAAGGAAAATCTCTGTGAAGGAAGGTATTTCCCCCTTAGCAACGGTGAGTTGATTGTGTTAATAAAGGTTATACACAGACTTTGCTATCACAGCAGCCAGATTGCGCTGTCTCTCTGGAGACGTGCTCACACCAGGAAACATACAAGTCAAACAGTGAACCACTTCTTAAGAGCTAGTCTTCTAGCCCTGTCTCACTGATTAATGAGTACCTTGGCATCAGCATCTGAAAGTTGAAAGATAATGAGAGACAGTAGAACTGCTAGAACCAGCATCACCATCTGTCTGAAGACTACTTTTACACTTCCCCTACATTATGTACCCAAATCCCAAAATTATCACATCTCAAACTCTGTTCATTTAAATAAAAGCATAGTATTCTCATGAATAGCAGCAGTCATGATCAAAGAGAATTGTAGGAAATTAAGGTACAGAGAAGTCAGGCCAAATAGAATTCAAGCATCCCCAGACCTTATATTACTTTCTGTTTTAATCTGTGTGTCTCTGGAAAAGATATAGAGTTCTAATGTTACATTTTCATAGGTAATACAACCCATGTTATCACCACCTAACATCTGAAGAACATGTTATAAAACCAAGTATTGGGAGAAGATGTGGAGAAATGCGAGCTCCTATATACAGCTAGTGGGAATATAAATTAGTAGAAGCATAGGAGTGCAATTTGACAGTATTTACCCAATGAATATCCTTAAGCAGTAAAAATGAATGAACTAGAGCTAAATCTATCACCATGCCTATATCTCAGATAGTTAATGTGGAGTGAAGAAAAGTGCATAAAGCTGAACATAATATAACACCAATTATTCAAACTTTAAGACATTGGAACAACAGCCTACACTTTAATGGATACATCCATGTGCAGCAAAGGAAAAGAAAGATATAAGCTGACTTCAAGATGGTGGTTTTCTTGGTGGAGGGAGGCAGGGAATTGAGACTGGAGAGGGGCCAAAAGGGGTTTCAACTGATTGTGTAATGTTTTGTTTTCGAGGAAAGAAATCTTAGGCAACTATGGCAAAATGTTAAGATTTGTTTAATCTGGATGATGGGAAACTGAGAACACACATTTACTTTTTTTCCCTCCTAAACTCCACTACCATGATAATAAATGTATTTTTGAGGCATAAATCTAAAAGGATAAAGAGAATAGGAAAGAAAGCAGAAGACAATAGAAACAAATTTGGGAGGGCGTGTAGGTGGCTCAGTCAGTGAAGCAGCTCCCTTCAGCTCAGGTCATGATCCCGGGGTCTTGGGATTGAGCCCCGTATCAGGCTCCCTGGTCAGTGATGAACCTGCTTCTCCCTCTCCCTCTCCCTCTGCCCTTCCCCCCTGCTTGTGCACTCTCTCTCTTTCTCAAATAAATAAATAAAATCTTAAAGAAACATTTTTGGAAGCAGGTGGGATGTCTGACTTCCAAGAACTGAGAAATGGGAATCCTATGCTAATAGTGGGAAAGCAGAAGAACAACTCGATTTTCCCTGTAAGCCCCTAAAAAGTTCAAACACTGGCAATACAAATACTGGAAGTAAGGTCAAAGTAGAGCTAAAGTAAAATGATGGGCTGGAAGTCTGTTTTAAAGGCAGTTAGAGCCTTAGATTCCTGTCCCTCTGTGAGCGGCTTAGTGAATGCCCTGCTTACCTCACTTGAGAACTGTTAGTTCCCTGAAAAAAGTAAAACAGAGTGTCCTTTGACTGAGAGACCTCCAGCATAGGAGGAAACATGTTGAAAACAGAGCTAAGGGAATTTTTATATGTTGAATTTAGAATCCCAAAGTTCTCTTCCCTCACTGTTCCCAGAACAGTGGTAATAAGTCTATTACTCTCTAGACAATACCTTGAGAGAATTTTCTTTGAAGAATCTGACTATCTCAAGACATGGTTAGTTGGTTGATTTTTACAATACTCTGTCAATGTAAAACCTATCCTTAGTTCATGGGACATATAAAACAAGCCACAGGGATAAAGTTCGCTGATTTTAGTCTACTCAACAGCAATACTGGCAGCCAACTGACAAAGAAGCAACGCATTCGAAAGTCAGAGGGAAAATTATTTTCAGACTAGAACTCTATACTCAGCCAACTATCAATTAAAATATCAGGAAAAAGATATTTGGGGACATATAGGGTCCTAAAAAATTTTCCTTCTAAGTACCATTTATCAGAGCACTGCTTGGGCATGTATGCCACCAAAAACAGGACATAAATTAGAAAAGAAAAAGGAAATGCCATTACAAAATCTAGAATCAGCCAAGAGAAAGTTGAAGGAAATCCATAATATAATACTGAAGATAAATGTCAGTAGAGAATACATTCCAGATTAGAATAGGGTCAGGTCTTCAAGAGAAATTTCTTCCAAAGGACAGAATTAATAGAATGCCTAATATAACTAAACATACTGATTTTAAAGCAACCTTATTTTTTTTAATATTTTCTTTATTGGAGTTCAATTTGCCAACATATAGCATAACACCCAGTACTCATCCCATCAAGTGCCCCAGTCAGGGCCCATCACCCAGTCACCCCTACCCCCGTCCACCTCCCTTTCCACTACCCCTAGTTCGTTTCCCAGAGTTAGGAGTCTCTCATGTTCTGTCTCCCTTTCTGATATTTCCCATTCATTTTTTCTCCTTTCCTCTTTATTCCCTTTCACTAATTTTTATATTCCCCAAATGAATGAGACCATATAATGTTTGTCCTTCTCCGATTGACTTATTTCACTCAGCATAATACCCTCCAGTTCAACCTTATTTTGTACTGTATATTCTTTCTTGTGATTGAAGAAAAAACAATATGTACGTACAACAATGGGGTATCTTGCAATCTCACTTTAGGCCAAAAGAATATTCACAGTAGTAATTTGAGACCCTTATCCACCAGAGACTCCTAAGCAGACATTCTAGTTCACTTTGCAGAGGAACTCTCTCAAGCTACACACCACATATAGGAAATAACATAATCCATATGGAGATGTTTTTGGCTGTTCCTTGTACTAGTTAAAACTCTGTGCCATTAATGAAGGACACTTAGCAGATGATCATCCTCACCTCTCACTTATCAAAAATCCCCTTTCACACATCTTAGAGGGAATGCTAAACCTATATTTATTACAACAGTAATCAGGTCACATCATCTCCTACATCTACCCTCTATTCTTAAAAAAATAAATAAGTGGTTGAGACATCCCTGGAGATACTATATAGGTTGTTTAGGCCATTAGTCCAAGTCACATTTTCATAGTATCCCCTCAACAGTCCATCTTTCGCATGAGATATTCTAAAAAATCAGCTGTTTTTCTGCTAAACAGACACTCACCTAAACTCTGGACTTCTTCAATATTGATTCACACATTGAGATTCCTTAGATTCACCACAGTCTCTTTCTGGGAAACCGTAAAACAATTTCCTGATTTCAATAAATACCTCACTTTTTTTTTCTGCCTCTAGCTCCCTCTTCTGGACCCCAAAAGGCCACAGAGAATTTCTTAGCTCTTCTTTCCTCTCTGCTCACCTATTTTCATTGTTTTCTCCCTTTTTCTCTTCATTTTGTCCTTTTCAACTTGTCCCTCTCTTTTCCGTCATTCAAAGTTCCCTTCCCATGAGCTGGCCCAGAGTAAAAAACCAGCATAATCTACTCTTTCCAACTTGTCCCTGTTGCTGTTCTTTCTTTGCTAAATTCTGTAAGGCTTGGTAATTTCTTCATTGTCTTTGCCATTCATCTCCTTATCCCTTTCCTTTCTTCCTCTTGTTTGCTATCCGTTCTGGCAGTTGTAATTGATCTTATGGCAATTAATTCTCCTCCGCCATGAGTCTAGCTGGGATTGCTCACACCTAGGTAGTCTCTTGGCCATCACAACAAACCAATGAGGTTGTTATTATTATCATCATCCAATTTTAGAGATAAGGAGATAAAAGCATAGAGAGACTAAATAACTTTCCCAAGTTCATAAAGCTAGTAAGTTGCTGAACAAAATGCAAACCTAAGCCTTCTAACTACAAAACCTGTAATCACTCACCAGCACCATGCTGCTATGGCATGAAACAGAACCATGGCCTCTTTATAGTTTAGTAGTATCATTTATAATAATCTGCAGAGGATTTTGGTTTCAGATGCATTTAAATTCAAAAGCACCTGTGTTGCTTTAGAATAATAAGCTGAGGTTTTCTGGAGGATATTAAACCTATGTTGGGCAATGTTGTGTTGCATTCCTAAGAGTAAAGAACAAAATTATAATTGTACACACACCCCAAGAAAAGAACCAGATCTTCATCTGTTGATTTTTCAATCCCATAGAGCCTATTAAAGTTCCTATAAATTACTGTACAAGTAGTAAACCAATGTTTGTCATCAAGAAGAGACACATTTTGGTTGGTTTTGTTTTTTTAAAAAAGAGATTCAGTACAGAAAATGAGAATTTCTCCCTGATGAAGAAAACTTGGAGACACTTATCCAGCAATCCAGCAAGGAAATAGGACAGAGTAAATCTAAAGAACCCCACCATAGCTTAGCCATAGACAATGAAGCCAGGAGGCACAGATGAAACGCACAAGGAGAATATCAGCATGGCTCCAAATGAGGTGCACTAATAAAACACAGGGCACAGGAAAGGCTGTTCATCCAGGATGCAAGAGGAAAGCACAACAGAAATTATGCAGTCTCTGGCTTGAAAAAAATTCTATATGAAAAGCTGTAATAAAATCACAGAATCTTAAATCAGAAAAAGAACTTCAAGAACATCTCATACAACTCTCTAATTTTATAATAGTATACATTCTATATTGAAAAAAAACCCCACTAGATTTGGCATCAGAAGACCTAGAGGAAATAAAAATGTTAAATAATTTAATAAACAGTGAACTACTATACAAAACTGTTTTCATCACCATGGTTATCTTCTGCAATCTTCATTTGACCATGGAGAAGAAAGGGCAAATGTTACTGTCCCAATTTTACTGGTGATAGAAATAAGGCTTAAAGAGGTTAAGTAAACTGTATTCATGAGCCAGTAATAGAGAAATGAGACTATTACTCAAATAGAAGCTTTCTTATTCCCAGTTGCAATATATTTTGCTACTTTTTGTAGATTAATTTATGAATATAATGGAAAGAGAGTTTGGTGAAAAGAGAAGTGAAAACTGAAAGATCTCAGCTAAAACAGAGAAATCAAGACCAGAGTCCTTTTTAAAAGAGAATCAAGTAGAATAATCAGATACCATCCTTAAGTTTATAAGCCTAATTTTAAAAGGATTAAACTACTTGCCTAAGAAATTACTTTCTCTGAAAAGCTTCTTTCCCCCCAACTGCTATTTATTTATTGCCTGAAGAGTTTAAATAAAGATAATAAATTGCATGATCAATAGGAACAACAAAGTTGCTTTACTTAAAGCCGATAACAGAGAATATAGATTTTCCATGAATAATTGAAAAAGTCCAACAGAAAGGTTTAAGCCCTCCTTCTCTGTCCCTCTATTTCTCTGCATTTTTTTATAGAGCCAATTCCTAAGTCTTCACATGGAAAGAAATCAAAGTCATCCAGGTCAACCATCCCCATGATCAAGAGGGTTTATTTATTGCCTGCAGTGTGGAGCACATAATCAGCCATGTGGCAGTGAGCGCTCAGGAAGAAGACAGAAGCTCCAGGATGCCTAAAGTAATCCACAAGCCTAAGGGGATAGGAGCCTGGCAGTGACTCAATAGCCAAGATCCAAGTCTGAAGATATACATGTAGAAAGCTAAGCAATTCTTTCTTTTTGCAAATTATAATAATTTCATTACACTCAAAACCTCAAACTTGCTGTTCCTCAAGCGGTATCAGATAGTTTGCCTAAGGTGAACTTTAATACACACTTTTGTTGTTGCCATTATTTGTTCCATATGTATATTTTTATTATGATGATAAAAACACATGAGATCTACCCTCTTAACAAATTGTTAAGTACCCAATACCGTATTGTTAACTCTAGGCATAAAATTGTACAAAAGATCTCTAGAATGTATTTATCTTGCATAACTGAAACTTTATACTTGTTGGTAAGCAACTCTCCAATTTTCCCTCCCTTTAATCCCTCTAGCAACCACAGTTTGATTCTCTGTTTCTAAGACTTTAACTATTTTAGACACCTGATATAATTGAATCATGCAGTATTTGTCCTTCTGTGACTAGTTTATTTCACTTAGCATGTCCATCAGTGGATGATGGAAAAACCAAATGTGGCATGTGCGTGTGTGTATATATATACACACACATACATGGAATATATATATATATATATATATATATATATATATATATATATATACATATGCCATGGAATGCTATTCAGCTTTTTAAAAAAAGAAAGAAATAGGATATCCTTCTATATGCAACAAGGTAGATGAACCTGGAGGATACTATGCTAAGTGAAGGATGAACTTCGATTTTAGGGATACATCTCACATGCTCACTCCACCACCAATGAGCATAGAGAAAGATTTTCTGCATACATAGGTTGAGATCCTAAGACTGACTCTAACAGAAAAAAAAATTGTAAGAACTTCAGGCTGTTGTGGCCCAGTATCTGATTCAAGTTGCCAAAATTTAGTCACTTTGATGACCACAGTCTATGTCCTGAGGGCTTCTCCTCTCCTCCCTCTCTCATTCTCCTCATTAGCAGCAGAAAAAAAAAACAATAAACTAGAAAATAGAAGCCATAAGTCCCAGTTCCAGCTCTGCCAAGGCCTCGGTGCCCTTGAGGAAGTCATCTCTATTGTCTCAGCACCCAGCGCAGTAAATGGCACACAATAAGTGCTGAAAAAAGCATTTGTTGATGAAGGAATAAATGAATTCCATCCTAAGGAATCTCCATTTCTTCATTAATAAATGGGAAAGTCACACTAGATCCCTACAAAAATCTCTAACTCTGAGATTTTAAAATATTGGGAGCACTATATTTTTAGGCCACTTTTTCAGGATACCATAGTTATATTAAGATGAGGCAGAGTTCCCATCCTCACATGATGGAGTAAACTGATAGACCAACCTCCACACAGACAGCAACTATTTAAAGGCTGTGCAGAGCAGACAAAATCAGGAACATTTTACAGATGAGTCAAAAGTTCAGAGGAGAGACTAGGACATGATGTGTTTTCCATTTTTTTGGCTTTATACTGAGAGCACATCACAGTAGGCAACATAGAGAACCAAACTCAAACAGAAAACCTTCCATACTTCTGTAATGAAAAACCACAAATCAGTATGGGGCACCACAGTCACCAGAAAGTGAAGGGAAAACTCACAGAAAAAAAGAAATCAGAGAATATAAACTAAAGTGAAATAATGGCATTTATAGATAAAACACAGCTAAGAGAATTAGTTATCATCAGACCCCTATTATAAGAAATATAAACAAATAAACAAAAATAGTTCTTAAGATTGAATGAAAGTGGAACCAAAGAGAAAATCAGACCTTTAAGAGAGAATAAAGAACAACAGATATGGTGAATATCATGGCAAATAAGAAAACATAGTTTTTCCTATTAATTTCTTTAAAATGTGTATAGTTGAAGCAAAAACTATATTATCTTGAGGTGCTTAAAATATATATTCAGAAATATAGTATGGCAGCTAAAGCATAAGGTATGGATAAATGGACTTATAGGATTCAAGTTTTCCACATTTTATGTGAAGTGGTATGATATCAATTCTAAATACACTAAGAAATTTTAAGAATATGTACTGCAATTTATAGAACAACTACTAAAAAATAATACAAGGAGGTATATTTAAAAAGCCAATGGATAAATTAAAATATAATTCTAAAAACATTCAAATAATCTAGAAGAAAGCATGAAACAGGAAACAGAAGACCAGCAACATAGGTGACAAAAAGAAAATCGACAATAAAACAGTAGACTTAGTCCAACAATATCAGTCATTATATAAAATGCTAATAAACACTATAGCTAAGAAACAGAGATTATCAGAAGGGACGAAAAAGAAAAAGAAAAATGAACTATATGCTATCTACAATATGAAAGCAAATGAACATAAATAATTATGCCACACAAACAATAAGCAATAGAAAGCTATATAAAATTAATCTCAAGATAAAGTATTATAGCAATAAAATGCGACATTTCATAATAATAAAAGGGTAAATTTATCAAAAAGTCATAATAATCAGTAATATATATATGCTTCATAACAGAGCCTCAAAATACATGAAGCAAAAATTATTAGAATCAAAGAAACAGACAATTCCACAATAACAATCTTTAATACTCTTCTCTCTGTAATTGTTAAAATGAATGGACAAAAAATATTAGTAATAACATAGAAAAATCTGAAAAATGCTATCAAACAACCTGACATAATTGACATTATAGATCCATACACCCAATTGTTTAGGAATTTATATTATTTCTAAGTGCATATATTACGTTCATCAGATAGACCACTTGCTAGATTGTAAAACAAATCTCATTAAATTTAAGAGAATTTACAAAATATATTCTCTGAACAAAGTGAATTTAAATTAGAAATCAATAATAATGAAATATCTAGGAAAAGCCCAAATATTTGTAAATCAAACAACACACTCCTATATAATCCATACTTCAAGGAAAAAATCATAAGGACAATTAGTATTACTTCAAACTCCATAGTAATGAAAAAATAACATAAAGATGTGAAATGAAGCTGATGAACTATGACAGGGAGAGTTACAGATTTAAACACATACTAGAAGATAAGGCCTAAAATCAATTACCTAAGGCTCCAACTCAAGAAACTAAAACACTTTTGTGATAAAGATAACTACAGAAATAATTTAAGTAGAACTTATATAAACAATAAAGACTATTTGTAAGCCCCAAAAGCTGTTTTTAAGAAGATCAATAAAATTGATAAAGCCATAACTAGACTGATCAAAAAAAAAAAGGAAAAAACATAAATCATAAATATCTGGAAGGAAATGAGTTATCAGAATAAACCCTACAGATATTAAAAAGATATAAGAAATATTATTATCAGTTTTATGCCAATAAATTCAACAACCTAGTTGAAGTGGACAAAATTCTTTAAAAATATAAGTTAACAAATGATGTAAAGTGGAACAAAAACATCTCATTCACTATATTAAGGAAACTTACTTCTTCATTAAAAGTCTTTCCACCAACAAAACTCAGATGATTTTACTGGCAAATTCCATACAACATTTAAAGAAGAAATACCACTTTTACATAAAATCTTCCGTAACATAGAAAAAGAAGATGCACTTCCAAACTTATTTTTTAATGCTAGCATAACCCCAACATGAAAATCTAAAAAAGACACCATAAAAAAATTACAGACCATTATCTCTCACATATAAAATCCTTTAAACAATTAACAGACTAGATAGTCCAAGTAGTGTTTCTCTCAAAAATGCAAAGTTGCTAAACATAAAAAGCAATTAATTTGCCATACTAAAAGGGAAAAGTACAAAAAGCATATGATCATTTTAAAATATTCAGTGAAAAAAATAAAATAAAATAAAATAAAATAAAATAAAATAAAATAAAATATTCAGTGAAAGTATATGACAATGTTCAATATCTAATAATGATTTTTTTAAAATAACTCTCACAATTTTGGAATATAAGGTAATTTCCTCAATCTAACAAAAGACAACTACAAAAACACAGTTAACAGTATGTATAATAGAAAATATTAAATACTTTTCCCTTAATATTGGGAAAAATGCAAGGATATGTGTTCTTACCACTTTGTAAGCAGCAATAAAACAAGAAAAAGAAATAAAAGCAATAAAAATTATTAAGGGAGAATAATTGTCTCCTTTTGCAGGTAATATAACTGCTTATGTTGAAAATCTTAAATCTATATAAAGCTCACTACAATTAATAACTAAGTTGGTAAGATGGAGCAAACAAAATCAATATTTAAAAATAAATTATATTGTGTATACAGCAGCAAATAATCATTAAATGGAATCTTTAAATAAATAATTCCGGGCAGCCCCCATGGTTCAGCGGTTTAGCACCTGCCTTCAGCCCGGGGTGTGATCCTGGAGACCAGGGATCCAGTCCCACGTCGGGCTCCCTGCACGGAGCCTGCTTCTCCCTCTGCCTGTGTCTCTGCCTCTCTCTATATATATATCATGAAAAAAAAAAAAAAAATATATATATATATATCATGAATAAATAAACACTATATATAAATCTTTATATATATAAATTTATATATATAAATATATAAAAATCTTTTAAATAAATAAATAAAAAATAAATAAATAAATAAATAAATAAATAATTCCATTTATAATACCCAAAAAAACATAACACTTAGGAATACAATTAACAAAAAGTACGCAAGGCTCTTCTTTGAAAACTGCAGAGCATTGCTGAGGGAAACTAAAGAAGATCTCAGCAATTGGAGAAATATACAACATACATGGATTTCAAGACTCAATATTGTTTAGATAACAGTTCTTCCCAGTATGACCAATGAAACAGTGTCATCCCAATCAAAATTCCAGAATGCTTTTTTAGTAAAAGTGAAAAGCTGATTCTAAAAGTAAGCAATTTTAAAAGAGAAGAACAAGTAAAGAGGACTCTCAATAGATGATTTTAAGTAACAGAAACCTACATGGGTGGTATTGGTGTAAGGGCAGACATGCAGATCAAAGGAAGGGAACAAAAACCAATATTTACATGGCCAATTGGTTTTTTACAAAGATTCTAGGGCAATTTAATGAGGAAAGGGAAGTTTATTCAAAAACTAATGCTGGAACAATAGATGCACATTTGAGAAAAAATAAACATCAACTCTTACTTTATAACATATATAAAAATTAACTCGAGATGGATCTTAGGCTTAACTGTAAAAGCTAAAAAGGCAATCCTTCCAAAAGAAAACATAAGATAAAAATCTTTTTGACTAGGGGTGAGCACAAAGATTCTTTAGATTAGATTAGATGTAAAACACATGAGCCATAAAGGATTGATAAATTGGACTTTATCATAACTAAAAAACCTTTTGGTCCTTGAAAGAAAAAGACAGGGACACCTGGGTGGTTCAGTGGTTGAGAGTCTGCCTTTGGTTCAGGTCATGATCCCGGGGTCCTGGGATCAAGTACTGCTTGGGGCTCTCCACAGGGAGCCTGCTTCTCCCCCTGCCTATATCTCTGCCTCTATCTCTCTGTGTCTCATGAATAAATAAATAAATAAAATCTTTAAAAAGAAAAAAAGAAAGAGACACATTTGATGAAATATTAAAAAAGGAAATCACAAAATGGGAGTAATTATTCACAAAACATATATCTGACAAAAGATTTGTATCTGGAATATAAATAATTCTTACAACTAAATAAGAAGACAATCCAATAAAAGATGGACCAAAGATGTGAAAAGACATTTCACCAGAGAAGATATATGAAGAGCAATAAACCCAAAAAGGATGCTCATCGTTATTATTCATCAGGGAAGTGCAAATTAAACCTACAAAGAAATATCACTGCCCACTCATTTGAATGACTAAAATTAAAAACTCTGACAATTCCAAGTGCCAGAGAGAATATAAACATAGGTATACGTATTTGTCAAAATTCACCAAATGCATATAATAAATTTTGAATGCCCATTTCCCTGGTGTTTGGAACCTGTTCACCCTTCCTACCCTAATTACAAGGCAAGTCATTTTGTAATAGTCCTTCCTTTTTTCATTACTGAACAGTTCGTGGAGGTAGTTGAAACTTCATGCCCTAAATTGAAAGTTAGAAACTTGACATAGCAGTCCAAACTTAATTATATTGGAAACACCAGAGTTTGATTGCCTTTTGGTACATATTTCAAAGGACTGGTGAATTACTTGTGTCTCAACAGTACACCCCCTAGATCATCTAAGACAATTGAATACATTCCCCAAAACTTGCTAGTAATGTGTGACAGTCACACATATGGGAGTGCACTACCCAGAGCACCCTTCTAGAGAGAACCTGCTCCTAGAAGAGTAGTAGGCTGATGGCCTCCAGCTATCACACCATCAGGATCCATTGCAACATTCATGCCAAGCTCATGCCATCCCTAAGCTGCTCCTAGCCAATCACTGTGCACAATGTGGCTACAGAAGGCACCCATTCTTGACCAACATAGGACTCCTTTTAATAGACAGTCTTTGCATTAGAGTTCCTGGTAAATCTAACTGAGACTTCCTCAGAACTGCACAACAGTCTGACTTCCTAAACAATTGTCCTTCCTTCGCTCCTTTGACGGTGTCAGGTGTGCATGATATTCTCAGGCTCTTCCCACCTACTCTTCCCACTTATCCTTCACAGGTTCTTCCTCCAATAAATTTCTTGCACTTCTAGTTCTTTCTTGCCACCTGCTTCCTGGAGGACCCAAAGTAACACTGCTGTATGTGCTAAGAATCATCAATGGAATTAATCTTCCTCCCCTGCCACATGAGGACAAATCTGATTTTTCCTGAAGCCCCCTGGAATAGTATTACTCCATTCCTTCTTTAATGTCAGCATACCCTACTCCCTGTCTAGAGAGGTGGAATACTATCAACTAAACCACCATCTTTCTAGGGAGCGTAACTTTCCTTTGCCTCTGGTTCTTAGAGGATAATATGGTCATTAAAGCTCCTTATGTTTATACCCTATGAGTCTGTCTCTCTGTCTAAAGTTCATATATCAAGTCAGGGTTCTTAGTTGCAATCAATCCTACCTACCTGACTTCCTTTATAAAAGGAATTTGTTTGAACAATTTATAGCATTTAAGGAATTACCAACAAGGCTGAAAATTAGATTTGGAGGCGCTGCCGCCAGGAATGACACCTCAAAGTATGTTCTAAGGCTGCTCTCTTAAAAACAAAACAAAACAACAACAACAACAACAACAAAAAAAAAAAAAAAACAAAAAAACAAAAAAAAAACACTGTCATCACTGCTGGGCACTGATAGTTTTCCCTGCTGATACTATAGATTTGACTTTGAGCTCTGTCACTAAAACACAGTTCCTCTAGATATTTACATAATGACCTCCAGTTCTGCCTCTATCACCTCTGGTCACAGGCCAAAATTCTAACTTTAAAAGAAGTGAACACTGTCACATAAGATGGAGAGAGCCTAGGGCTAAGAAAATACTCTCAGGCCAAATATTCCAAAGTATGACAAACTACTTATATGGAAGAAAAAACTCATTTCTCATTATATCCCTGGACTTGAATAATTAGTCCATAATAAAACAAATAGCTTGCTGCAGACCAACACTTCATATCTCTCCCTACCTCTCTCTCTCTTTCTCTCTCTCTCTAACTGAAAAATCTGGACATAGGGGTATTAACAGGTTAAGTCACCAGAGAACTACAGAATCAATTCAGGAAAAGGCAAGTGTAGAAACAAAGGTTCAGCAGGAGGGTGAGTCCAACACTTGACACCAGTTTTCCCCTTAAGTGATTTGTTGATTTGAAAGCTGCATTTGAGAGGCTGACCATTTCAAGGAGCTAGGAATGCAAAAAATTGGAGCTCAGAATACACCAAAAAGAGAGAGGTCCTGGTAAACCCTAAGTTTTCATTCAGGGTCCCCAAGGTATATACCCTTGAAGTAAGGGTGAACCAAAAATAGAGCAGCACTTATAAGACCAAAGCACAGCTTTGGATTAGCTCATTTCCTTGTTATAGGAAAGTAATTTGTCCTTATTTTAACTGTTACCAGAAACAAAAGTAGTTCTCTGGAGAAATATAACATCATTCAGGGCATCAAATTACCTCTACAATTTTTATTCATAATGACTGACATCAACTGAAAAACTAGGCATTGCAAGAGACAACATTACATCAACACAACAAAGAAGAGAGAAAATAGAAACAGCCACAACAAAACATTAGAGCCTATTGAACAGATAGAAAACAGTCAAGTGATAGTTTTAAGCTCAAATGTATTAGTAACTTCATTAAATGGAAATGAATGAAACCCTTAAAAGTTGAAGATTGAAGAAAACAGGTTTTAAAACCAACTACATGTTGGGGCACCTGTGTGGCTCAGTTCATTAAGCATTCCAGTCTTGGTTTTGGCTCAGATCAAGATCTCAGGTTTGTGTTATCAAGGCCCCTGCCCACCTCTGCTGAGCATGGAGTCTGCTAAAGATTCTCTCCTTCCCTCTCCCCCTCTGTTCCTCACCACCGTGTATGCTCCCACACGCTCTCTCTTTCTCTCTCTCTCAAGTAAATTAATTAATTAAATCTTAAAAAAAAAAACTATAAGCCACTTATAGGAGATATATTTTCTAAGCCACTTAATTGAGGTATTATTGACATGTAAAAAGCTCTACATAATTTATATACACAACTCCATGAATTTGGAGGTTAAGTATACAATGAAATCATCACCACCAGCAAAGCATAGATACATCCATCACCTATAGGAGATACATTAAACAGTAAGATATAGAAAGTTTGATAGTAAAAGGATGCAAAAATAAAACCTGGTGTGGCTATATTAATATCAAAGCAATCTCCAAGAAAAGAAACATTAATAGGCAAATGATGTCTCAAATTATAATATTCACGTAATTGGAGTGTAAAACTTGATCAGAATACCAAAAATATATATATTTCAATGAATCATTTACAGATAATTTATAAAAATTAATTACAAAAAAATTTAAAAAGAAAAAGAAAAATCAATTACAGATCCTTCTCTAGCTATCTGAGAAGACTAGAGGTCTTCCCAAGTCCTATGCTGCTTATAAAGTCAGTAAAATCAAAAGCCTGCACTGAGGTTCACCTGAGCCCCCTAGAAACAGAGTCCTTACCCTGGGTATTCCTTAAAGACAAGGAAAATATAATGTAGTCTTGAATTGTACTTAGTAGTGTTATTCTTGATAGTGCAATGATATTGTAGTTCTGTAAACATTTTGAATTTTCTAGGATAGAGAAATTAGAAAATATATTTATTATGTTGGGAACCACGGTATATGGTTAAGAACAAGAGAAAAAAATATAAAATAGGATCTGGTAAGGGTCTATTTGATTTTGAGTTTGAAGTATCAACAACAACAAAAAATCCTAACTGTACACTGAAAAGGCACTACGACAAATAAATTTCAATAGTGATGAAGCACAATTAGCAGTTAGTTCTTGTACTATTCTCTAAGAAAAAAGTCACCAGCATTCCTAGGAGAAATGGCTGATTCCAGGTCTGAGACAGGTAAAATACAAGATGATCCTGGAAAAAGTTGTACTAAAAAGTAAGGAAGTATTTAAAAATTAGTGAGCCCAGAAACTGACCCAAGGGGACAGCCACTGTTGATAATTGATAGTCAAAAAAGAACAATGATGGTAATGAATTATAACACCTGGAAAAATGTTAAGTCCATCATGAGATTCAAAATAAAGTGGAAAGGGAAAAAGAGAGAAAAACTCCTCTTAAAGAAAGAATGCCAGCTAAAAAATAAGGAAAAAATGATGAAATGTAAATGACCACTCTGAAACCCAATATAAGAAGTGATTCAGGCAAAATCATCAGTAAATGCTGAAGTGAATAGAACAAAAGGTTCTTGGAGAACAAAATATTCACATGAACTTAAAGTAACCTCCTATCCAAATTCACTTATTCATTACAAAGGGAAAAAAAATGAATCTTTACAAAGGAAAGCTAAGATGGGGGATCCCTGGGTGGCGCAGCGGTTTAGCGCCTGCCTTTGGCCCAGGGCGCGATCCTGGAGACCCTGGATGGAGTCCCACGTCGGGCTCCCGGTGCATGGAGCCTGCTTCTCCCTCTGCCTGTGTCTCTGCCTCTCTCTCTCTCTCTCTGTGTGACTATCATAAATAAATTTAAAAATTAAAAAAAAAAAAGGAAAGCTAAGATGGTCATAATTCTGGCAAAGGCAAAATGATAGGAACAGAAAAAAAAAAACCAGATGAATAGGGACTCAGGGAGAGGAGGGGCTGACAGCAAAAGGACAGGAAGGAATTTCGGAGGGGAATGAAACCATTCTTCATCTAGACTGTGGTGGTAGTAACACAATTGTACACATTTATCAGAACTCATAGAGTTGTAAGGAGTAAACTTGTAAAATATATTGATAATTATGTAAATTATTCTTCAATAAGCCTGACTTTAAGACTCAAGCAAAGCTGCAACAACAAACCAAAGGAAGGTAATGACCCCTCCTAGGCTGGGGGAGACTAAAAATGACAGTACTGCCAAATGCTATGCATGAACTTTGATTGGATCCTGGATCTGGGGAGACGGGGAGAAACAGCTACAAAAGACATTTTAGGGACCACTGGGGAAATTTGATCTTGGACTCTGTTGAAATGGTATTGAATTAATGTTTTTTTCTCAGGTGCAGTGATAGGGCTGTGGTTTCCTAGAAACTAGTCCTGTATTTGGGAAGTACATGCTGTTATATTTAGAGGTAACTTGTAATGGCTGCAACCTTCTTTTGGACACTTTGTCAAAAGTGAGAGTGTAAAAACAGAAAATAAGATGGAGCAGGAGTCTTTCCTGTGGGTTTGAAAGATTCCAAAGTAAGAATAAATTATTTTTATTAAACTCCAATAGGGCACAGCTTCAACTCCCCCCTCCAGACTTCTTGCCAGATGCTGTGTCTTTGCTAACCCATCCCCCGTATGCCTCCAGTTCTTCCCTTGCAGAAGTTCCACCCTTCACAGGTCCTTATTTCTTATTCTCTGATCATGCCTTTTGGCTGGCCGGAAAGCGTTTGTTTCCAAGGCTGTTGATCTCTGCCATGGCCCTTCTCTTTCCTCTCCCCTGAGCCGAAGCCTGACCTGTACAGCTTGGCTATTTTTAAGTATAATCTATATTCTCCAAGTATCTTTAACAAACAGTATCTAGGTCTCTCTGGGACCATCCACCTCCTCTTTTAAAAGCTTCCTGTTCAGACTCAGCCCTCCCTCTTGAACTGAAAGTCCATTCACCATCTTTTCCTGCTTTAGCTCACAGCGCTGGCTGACTGGCCAGCTAAGTCAGGGAGGATTTTTCTTTTAACATCTCATAAATTTCCCCCTCCATTGTTCCCTCTCACCTAAAAGTAGCTGTCAATTCTTCTGTTTTCCTCTCAATCTTTTCTCATTCTCAGGCTCACAGATGCACCCTTTCTCCTCAGGACATCTCTGCAAACGTGGTATGGGTCAACGGGTTCCTCATGGACAGAGAGGTGGAAGAGGGCCATAAGAATATTCTGCAGCCTGACACGAGTACAGCTATCTTGGGATGGGCAGGAATCAGCAAACCTCTATAAAAGGACTTCCTTAGGAAATATCATCTTGTTTTTCCTTTAAAAAGTGAAAGCAAGGAGCATAACCTCTTTTTAATAAACTCTCCACTAAAAAATACAGCAATAATAAGTTATAGAGATTTTGTTAATGAAATGATCTGCTGAGAAGCAGCCATTAGATGGAGTATAAGCTATTTTCCATGGTTTCCACACATAACCCAGTAAACTTGGCCAGATTGTCTGGCAGGTTGGGTACCAGACAGCACCTTCTGTACTGTGCTCATCTCTAATATGAAGCTGATGATGCTCAGTTATTCTAAATCATTCCCTAATAAGATCCTAATAGGACCTTCTAAGCAGCTCACTGATTTTCTGTTCTTCTTCTCCCAAGTATTTCTCTACCTTATTCTTGACTAGATTTTTCATCAAAATATCTTCAGGTGGGTTTGATCCCACTTGTAACTAACTTTGGAATACTTGCCCTCAAAGAAATAGGTATGTAATTTATTTGTCAAACCAACATCCTTTGTTTGAGGCAGATCTGCTCTCTCTAATGATTCATAATTTTTTGTTGTCAACAGAGCAATGTGAACATATATCCATCAAATTAACATTTCAAGCTGGAAAAATGGATCTGAGAATAAATTGGTAAAATGCTAAGAGTGGGTGAAATGGGGTTCAATCTCACCAATTATCAAAAAAACAAATTTAAAACGCTTATGCACAGTTTATAGCCATTGAAACTACAAAACCTTTTGTGAGGGATAATATTGTGTCAGCAATGGAGGCAGTGGTGTGGGAATGCCTGCCCAAGCACCACAGCTGGTATAGTGATGACTGAGCATCTGGCTGCAGAATCTTAGTACTTACATCATCCTACACTATATCTCTTAAGATAGTGTTTAAATAAATCATAGTATGATTATAAGATGGAGTATTAATTAAAATTCAAACTCAGAATAATTAATGATATGGGAAATGTTTATGGCATTATATTATGTGAGGAAATCAGGATACAAAACTGGGTATGCGGTATGATCCAATTTATTCTAAAATATGAATACATGTTTGTGTGTATTGAGTCGCATGCCAAGTGAAGATTCCCTGGATTTACATATTGAACTAAATTGGCTTAAACAATTAATTCCATGCCCTATGAAAAAATAAAACCCCCTCTAAGATTTCCTTGAAGAGTATTATATTATATATTATATAGTATTATATTATATATTATATATTCAGTCACTTCAACAATAGACTCCTACTCTGTTCTGTCCTTCATCAACCCAGAGTTTAAGATTTTAGTTTAGCTCCTTCTTCAATTTCCACCAACAGGGGGGAAAAAAATCACACAAAGCACTCAAGAGTATAATAGAATCAAGCATTTGGAAAGTGGAGAATAAGTTCATTTAACAATATGCAAACCCTTTCAAATTGAACGTGAAATATTACCATTTTTAAAAAATCATTTTTAGCCAGTCCACTGGCAATTTATCTGTGAGATCACCGAGCTGCATATTTCATGGGCACATCTTTCCTCACCTTCCCTTCTCTCTACTTCTCCTCTTTCAAGAACAATAAAATAAATTCTGTCATTTTCAAGGTAAGTCACTTAACTGTCAACTTTAGAGCTGAGATGCTGAACAACAGTCCTCCCTGCGTCTTGCCCCCTGTCCCAGGCTGCTTGTCAAGGTATTTCCCAAATAAGGACAGTTCCTACCCTAAGAATAATCTTGGTCTATCAGCCTTCAAAATGGGGGTTCTCAATCCTGTCTACTCCTTGGAATTACTGAGAAGTGTCATTTTTTGTGTGTGGCTTTTTAAATAAATATTGTTCCCTGAGCCTCTCTGGAAGGTTCTGAGGGTGTGACTTTGGCATAGATTTATTCTTGAGGGATCCCTGGGTGGCGCAGCGGTTTGGCGCCTGCCTTTGGCCCAGGGCGCGATCCTGGAGACCTGGGATCGAATCCCACATCGGGCTCCCGGTGCATGGAGCCTGCTTCTCCCTCTGCCTGAGTCTCTGCCTCTCTCTCTCTCTCTCTCTCTCTGTGACTATCATGAATAAATAAATAAAATCTTTAAAAAAAAAAAAAAGATTTATTCTTGATATCCATGTGACTCTAATGTGCAGCAGACTTGAAAACCCCCATGCTGAAATAAAGACATTCATATTGTTACATATATATCATACATCTTTGATTCTATGGTGCATGTTGTTAGCTTGATATTTTTTGAAATTAGGATGCATTTAATAATTTATATCAAAAAGAACTTATGAGCTGCCAAATAGATTAAATTGTGGCATACTTGTCATTTCTTGCAATGCATATGGGAACAGTGTCCAAGCTCTCCAAATATATCTTGCCATCTTTAAAACTGGAAGAATTTGTGTGCCTGATTCATGCATTATGAAGGACTATTATTTGGACACTGAAAATCCATGAGTAAAATCTTCTGGCTAAATTTCAAGAGAAACTTGTCATGTGTAATTCAATAAAGAAAAAATTATGAGTTTAACCAAATAGGAAATGCAGATAAAATCCCATTATTTTTAAATATATTTTGACATTAGACTGTAGACAAAGATGTCATAAGGGTCAACATTTGAAGCACATATAATGGGAAGCAGCACCTAATAGGAATGATCTGTATAGCTATGGCTGGCCAAAAGTGATTTTAAATTAACTTTAGACTCAGAATAAGAAGGATATTTGGTCTCAATTTTCTAAGAAGAAAATGGTATGTAATTGCCAATTTTTAAGTAAAAAAGAAATGTATCATTATTTGTCTGGAAATACTGTAAGTAAACCAAATTGCATTTTATAACAGATAGTGCATCTTAGAATCAAAGAACTATAGTACACATAGATATCCATAATCCAACTGGGATGAAGCGTATCAAAATGCTGGCAGTCATTGCTGAACAGACTTATGGATAATTTTTACTTTCTTCTTTAGATTTTCTTTACTTTCAAAATTTTCTAATGAATATAAATAAATCTCATAATCAGAAAAGCAAGCAATATCATTAAAACAAATACATGAGCACAGGCATATCATCCTCTACCTCTTACTTCCCCTAAAAAGCTCATAGATCAAAGCTACAAATATCAAAATAAAAGAGATAAGAAAGCCAAAAAACCTATATTTTTGGAGGACTTAAACTGTGGGCCTTTTAACCGCAATAATACCTTTGTTCTTTAAGTAAATTACAAACGTAAAAGACTATTAAGATTTTCTCCATACTCCTACTCCACACCTCGAACAATCATTAATTAAACCTACAGACCAGTTTACTGAAATGATGTTAAATGTGCCAGAAAAAAGGAAGCTAAGAAGCTGTCCACTTTCTCCCTTTACAGCATTTCTCACCTGAATGGCATGCTGTGAAACACACACTTAAACTGATTGGTATTAATTCGTGTGAACTGGTTCCAAAATGTCAGCAAGATGCATTTGCTTTCAAGTTATACTAATTCTGCTGATTACAAAGAGCTGGGTAAATAAATCTTAGTTTTTCACAAAATTTGTTTTAACATCCTTCCCATATATACTCAGAATTTTCCCTACCTTCATTCATTTATGTATTCAATTGACAAAAACTGTGCCAGTCACTGTTCTAGGCCCCAGGAAAATGGTAATGAACACGACAAGAGGTACCTGCCTTTGATCAGCTTACACATCAATAGGGTTAGGAAATAAATAAGAAGAAATAAGTACATTAAATACAAACTTGAAAAAATGGATAGAGGATTCCTGGGGCAAGGCCAGGACAGGGGAGCAGGAAGCAGATGGCTCAGATGGTCAGGGACTTCTCTGAGAAAGTCAAACTCACAAAAGACTAGAATACTGACAAGGAGGTTGCCCTACAAAGATCTAAAGAACATTCCAAGCTGAGGAAATAGCAAAGACAAAAACCACAAGACAGGCTGAGCTTGGTGCATGCATGAATATGGGAAAGGTCTGTTTGGCTAGAACAGCATAGGGAGGGACAAATGAAATGGTACATGGTGAAATCAAAGAAATAAGTAGAAACCAGATCATGCAAGACTGCACAGGCCATAGGATGGGGTTAGATTTTATCCTACTCATTATATGAAACAATAACAATCATATGATTTATGCTCCTTTTAAAAATGTATAACATGGAATGCAGAAATGTACGTTATTCCTCCCTTGACCATTTCTTAGCTTTAGAAATACACTGGAAACAAGAACATTTTAGACAAAAAAGTCAGAAAGTGTGGGATCAAGTCTTATCTCTTCCATCTAGAAGACTGCATTACCTCAGTCAAAATACTTAATCCTATGGCCTCAGTTTCCTTTTCTGTAAAATGGAAATACTACATCATAGCACTGAAACGAGATATAAACTATATGAAGGATTTGAAACCACTCAAAAAGTGGTTGGTTAGGACTTTAAGTCCTTTCTTTCCCTCCTTCCTATGAGATACAGAGAAGAGGGTTTCTGGACAATGAGCATCTACAGGGCAAATTATAATTGTTAATGGAGAAAGTGAGGCAATGTAAGTAGATCTTTTGTTTTAAGCTGGGTTCCTCTGAGACAAGGATTTGAGTTTGTCTGGGAGGTGATCCTAGTGAACACTGTTAAGAGAATAGAGAAGTGAAAGACGAGAGAGAAGGAAGCAGATAACGAAACATTACCAAGCATGGGCACCACTATGGGCAGATGGGGCCTCACTCACATTAGGAAACTTCACAGAAGACATCTTGCAGTTTTCCCACCTGAGGGGCAAAGGAGCCTGGCATTTATTCACCAAGTCCTAGTCCTAAGGGCTAATTCCCCCATACTTCCTGTCTTCCCCAGACTTGGATTGACAGGGCTCCCACAGCCAGAGGGAGCCCTAAGGAAAGATTTGCAGGTCCCCACTGCAGAAGCCATAGAGCAGGCATACTTGGGAATGGCGGGTGCCAAGAGAATGTGGCTGGGTCACAGCATCTGTCACACCCTCAGCCTCAGACCCGGCATCACAAAGCCCCTGGAATATTGAAGGCCTGCTCTCATTGCCAGAATTACAAGATGATTTTCTCCACTGTGACAACCCCTGAGAATAATATGTGTAAGTGATGATGCCTCTGGCTATACTACTAGGGGCCCCCTGGGAAGATCTTAGCAAAAGGGCAGAGACTCTGGGCACTACATTCTTCCTCACACCTGCAGGATAACTCACAGTCCCGGCCTCTTCTTGGACCAAGTTTGTGGGTTTTAGACACAAAACAGGTTGAACTTATTAGGGACTCTAGTCTCTAGGGAAATTTTCTGTAAACAGCCTTCTTGTTTAAGAAAAAGTTAAAATCGATATGCTTTGAGAATAGCCAGGCTTTTCTAAGTTTGGTCAGGTGATGGGATTTATTATTTTGCTAGTATCAAAAAGCCAACATTTAATGAGAGATTTAACCATATGCCAGAGAAGGGAAGCACATACTAACACCACATAAACGAGACCTCTGTACAAATGAGAACTATGAACTGACCTGTAATATAATCAAATAGGACATGCTAGAGACAGCTATCATCTAAGAAGACTGTACTGCATTTGAAATGATATAATGTAACCCATGGTGGAGCATTTTTGACATCTTTAGATTAATAATACTAGCCTTAATTTATTGAGCATTTATTATAAGTCAAATACAATAATAAACTCTTTATCTACTTTACCACTTACCTATATAATATATATACATACACCCTTTATCTACTTTACTACTTATAAATATAATAAATATATACAATATTCTTTTATTGGAGTTCGATTTGCCAACGTATAGTGTAACACCAAGTGCTCATTCCGTCAAGTGCCCCCCTCAGTGCCCGTCACCTAGTCACCCCATCCCCCAGCCCACCTCCCCTTCCACTATCCTTTGTTCGTTTCCCAGAGTTAGGAGTCTCCCATGTTTTGTCACCCTCTCTAATTTTTACCACTCATTTTCTTTCCTTTCCCCTATAATCCCTTTCTATTTTTTATATTCCCCGTAAACTTCACAATAGCACTGAGAGATAAGTACTGTAGTTCTCACATAAAAGATAAAGAAACTAAGACTTCAATTAGATTAAAGAACTTGCATTTATCTCTTAAATTTCCAAGTGGTAATCAAGTGTATAACTTGCTCTGGGTACCTGTGTAGAGAGATCCTGATGAAAATCTGCAAAATTAGGTATAGAATTATGTACTGTAGAACTTATAAAGCGTCCCTGGGCCCTGTCCAATCAGCGAGTCCCTGGGGGAAGCCTGGAGTAGTCCATCTATTGAGTAGCATAGGTCCTTTTCCTTCTGGGCCAGTGAAAGTTCATTCACACATTTGGATATTCCATGAAGGATGTCATTTAATATTCCTAAAACTATATTTCTAAAACTGAATTAAACATAAAACTAAATATCATTTCAAATTAAAACCCCTCTCAATTCTTTGTCTCCTCTGATTTCATGAAGAAAATGAAGATATTGTCTAAAGGCAGAAAACCCAAGATATCTTATTTGATCCCTCATTTCCATAGAATGAAACAAATAAACAAAAAATAATCTTTTAAGTAATTTCTTTCCTGCACCTTTTAAAGAGAATTTTCTAAGTTTGATTCTCTATGGATTGGCTCAACATTAACTGTGCCTCATTTTCCTTCACTAGAGAAGAAAAGCATGAAAAATAACCACATAAAAATCCCTGTGTTTTGCAAGGAGGCAGTTTACTAGTAAAAATGAAAAGAGATTTTTTTAACAGAGCAAGATGCTAAGTAATGAATTCTCTCCTTTAACGAATCTATTCCCTAGGTAAATCTTTGTTTCTAGAGGAAGCTAAGCATGTCAAATCCAGTCAATTCTATCTGTTGACCACTTCCCTACATTTCTCTTTCCTCTTCTCTCTCTGTCACCTTCCAAAACCAGCACCTTGTACCTTCCTTGCACTTTCCTTAAGTCAAAGACCCTGCACCCATTCTCTATCAACAGGCACAACTATACTACCCATGCCATCAGTGTAGTGGCTCTGACAGGTGAGGTTCAAACACAGGTGTCCCCCTTGTATTAGTTACCTACTGCTGCACAGAAAATTATTCCAAAACTCAGTGGCTGTTGTCAGACAAGTCTCCATTAGGCCCCTTGTGTTTATTATGAGCAGAAGCACTGACAGTTTTTGGTCCATATTATCTTTTCCAGGATATTTGTATAGCAAACAACCTTGGAAGATGGAGACAGTGTATCCCCCTGGGCCAGAGATCAGAATTGTCTGCTGTCCAGTATAATAAAAATAACATAGCTCTCCAGGGTAAAGTTTGAGCAGATTTTCTTGAAGCCCTCTTATAAAAGGTTGGGGTTTCCCAAGCTGAGAGTTCTTCAGCTATGAGGCAAACCCACTGTGTATGCAGCATCTATCTGCCTAGTGCTGCCTCACCTCCATAGGATTTAGGGGGCAAGAAGAACAGTGTAAACAGGTGCTCACACTGACTGCTTTGCTTTAAATATACAAGTCTTTTGTCTCTGACTCAGGAGTCCAGTGACTTCTACTAGTGTCCATAAAACTGTGGTAGACTAATTTGTTATCTTACAAATAGAGTAAGAACTCAGATCTTTTTAAGAGATTTCAAACAGCAAACATACATTTTCTCATAGTTTCTGAGAGTCAGGAACCTGGAATTGGCCTACCTGGATGATTCTGGTTCAGGATCTCTCATGCAATTACCATGAAGCTACCAGTAGGGGCTGCTGAAGTCATCTGAAGGCTTGATTTGGGCTAGAAGATACAGCATCAAGAAGGCTGACTCCTATGGCTGTTGGCTGGATGCCTCAGCTCCTTACCGCACTGGTTTCTCCACAGAGCTTCTAGAATGGCCTCAAAACATGGAAGCTGCTGCCTCCCACCCCCCAGAAAAAAAAAGATCTAAGAGAGAATGAGTATGGCCAAACTGGAAGCTACAGCATCTCTTGTATTCTGATATCAGAAATGATATACCATCATTCTGCCATATTCTGTTGGATAGAAAATTCAACCACAGCACACTGGGAGACAACTGCACAAGAGTGTATGAATATCATGAGATGGGGATCATTAGGGCCATCTTCTGTTGTCAGGTGAGCACCTCACTCACACAGAGAATCTGGCTGGCATTACCAGACACTTTCAAGCCAGGGGCATGTAGAACTGATGGAATAATGGCTCAGGGAAAAAAGATAGAACAAAGTCTTGAATTTTAGAAATGCTTCAGAAAGAGATCATTTCAGCAAGAAGAGAAACTTCTGGGAGAAAAGTGAGGGTGTTTAGTACTCTTTCTCCATGGAGAGCAGTAGAATTCAGGGATTTGTTTTCATTTTCTTTCTGAGACAGATGACGTTCTCAATGCAGTCTCTAAGAACAGAAAGAGTCACCCATTGCTACTCATCCCTTTCTTCCAGAGAGAGCAACAATATTTTTTTTTCCTTTGTCACTCCTCTCCCACCAACCCTGCCATGTTCCCATTTGGCTACCTCATGAGACAGTAGAAGTATTTTTCTCATTTTTTATGAGTGTTTGACAATGCTACCCAACACATGCATTACTGTGCCACTTCAGAGAGGACACTTTCACTATTTCTGGTTCCAACAGAAGTACATCCAACAGTGAAAAAAGCATGTGTCGTGAGGACATCTGAAAGGGAAGGAGGAGCATAGAATGTAAGGAGGTGGTATGTGTTTTTGTAAGTGTGCATGCAAGGAGGTTTAAATAAGAGTCAGGAAAAAAAATTAACAATATATAATGCAATTTTAATTCATACATCTCTTGTTCTTCACTGTGGAGGAAAATTTTAACTTATTAACGCTGACTGCAATTTGCAAGCACTACTACATCGAAATGTTTGCCTGGAAAACACATCAAAGTGGTGTGTTTGTATGTATGGTAGGTAGGAATGATAAGGGAGGGCTCTAGAGACTTTAAGAAATAAAAAGCAATGGCCTTAATCTTAGCAAAAGAAAATAAAAACATTTTTTAGCATCCTCTGTATGCCAGACCCTGAGCTAATTTCATTCACATTTAATCTTCATTCAGAACAGCCCTCTAAGGCAGGAATAATCATCCCATTTCACAGAAGAAAAAAAAAGTGACTTGGAAAGAATGTACCTTACATAACACAGTGACAGATTCAGGAGTACATGCTTTTGAATGTCTCAGCAGCTCTTTGACAAAATAGGAATATCTGTTGTTTAAAATGATGAAGAGGAGAGGTTCCCAAGTCTGAAATCTTTATTGAAAACACTAGTATTTCTATAACTTGGGGAGGACAAAACAAACGAAATAACTAAAAGTGAAAATGGTTTTCATATCATCCTGAGAAGCAGCAGAGTGCACGTGAGTTTACACAATCTCTTCATCTTAGTAAAGTGCTCCAAGGGCTTCTCCTCTTAAAAGCACTTCTAGTGTGTTTGAGTCCTTGAAAGATGTCTAGCAACCAGCCAAACATGCATGAAAGAAAGAAGGCTCCAAGCCCCCCAAAAGACCCAAGGCACATAGGCCAGAACCCTGCTTCTTGGAACCAGTAACACTGAACTAAACAAAAATCTATAGTGCCCAGTGCCATCCCTTGCAAACCATCTGTGGTCAGTGCAGCATCTTTGACTTTAGTTCCTTTCTCTTGGCCCTCCCAGATTCCTACTAGGATGCTCAGAGACCACTTACTTTCAGAGGCACACATGGTACAAATGGCAAACTCATGGTCATGAATGGAAAATTATCTCTTATTTAAGAGATAGTATTTAAATTGTTGACGAAAGGAAATGAGGTATTTGGGAACATTAGAGAACACACGGAGTTGAGAGCAAGAATGAAATGGTATTACATTTGATCCTGTTCTAATAAAAAATCATTAAAAGACCCTAAAATTCTTTTCCCTAAAACTTTTCTCCAATAGAGGAAATAAAATGTGAAGACCTAATTCTTCAAATGCAATACAAAGCATACAATATACACAGGCATCTGGCCGATGAAAAGTTCACATACACAGTGGATTGTCTCCTTGAGAGAAGTATGATATGGTTTAAAAAAGCCTGGACTACATAATCAGACGACCTAAGTTTGCATTTCAACTTAATATTATTTGTATGACTTTGAAAATTTTTTTACAGTCTCTAAGTTTTGTCTCCTTATTTGTACAATTAGAATGATAATACCTACCTCTGGGTTTAGGTAATCCCTACCCAGGAGATAACACAGGTAAACTATCTAATACAGTCTGGTGCTTGCTGGGTCCTCTGTAAATTATAGTAATGAATTCCATCATTCACTTTTCAGGTTATATGCATAAAACTTTGTTTGCGCTACACTTTCAAGAGGGAGCCTTTAGGATTCTGAAACCACAAGCAAACCAAGTTTCCAAAGAATCACATCTTTCAAATTGAATTGGATAAGTCATAGAGTGTTTAACAAGGTACTGGTCTTGAAGAGAATAGATTTAATTTGGTTTAGTTCCTTTGGCATTTGCAGGTAAAAACCAGCACAAATTAATTAGCATGTCTTCATTTGCTTGAGGATGATTAATAATACTCAGGGAAAACAGGTTTTACATAATTCATCAGTCTGACACAGCCCAAAACCTCCGGAGTTCTGAGAACTTCCAATCCCAGCTGGTCTGTGACACTTTAAAACTGGCTACAAAACACAAAAGGGTGCTATTCTTGTAGGCTCTACATTAGCTACTGTTCTGAAGTGAGGGGAGAGAAATCTAATCCCAATCTTCAAGGTTACTTTCTTTCCAGTTTGGGGAAAAAACAGCTTTGATTTGGTCTCTAGTAATTCACTGGGTTCACTAAATAGGTTGAGCATCTATTATGTAGAGGCACCATCAGAGGTGCCTTCTCTTTCTCCTTCCCACCATTAGTCTGTGTGACCCAGCCCCAAGTAGTGGGGCTGACTCTTCTGATATAAGAAAAGGTGAGTCTTTTTCATACAATCAAAGATGTCCTTGCCCCAAGCACACAGAATTTTCCATGAATGGTCTACAATGCACAAGGTATGAGCTAAGGCATCGGAAGCATGAGTCATCAACACACAACCAAGAAGCAAGAAGTAAATTTGATCAGTGTTTCTGAATTCAAACTGGAATGCCTGCTGGCAAAAAAATTTTCATTATCTACTGATGGCCTTAGGAGTGAATGAGAAGAGACATCCCATGAGAGTGCTAAGAGCAGTAATTGTCTTAAAATATTTGGAAAAGGGTCTGGGAAAAAATGTGAAGTTTAAAACAAAATAGTATTTATCTTTCTAGGTCTCTATAGAGCCTGAATTTAGCCAGCTGATATAATTAAAGGTCAGATGGCTATCTGCTGAATTCAAGAGAGAGGCCTTCTGCTCTCTGTGAAAGGTTGGACAAATGAACTGAAAACCTTTAAGATCGATTCCAAAGCTAAGATCCTAGGAACCCAACTAGAGTTTGCAATAAAAAACTTTGAATTCTTCACTGAGACCTGCCATCAATCTGGCTGTCCACTCTTAATTCCAGTTATTTATCTGGCATTATTAAGTCCACCAGAATTCTTTGTAGGATGCCACTTCAGATTAAAGGGTTCCCTAGCCAAGATCACTCTATGCTTCTTCAGACTCTTGATCATAATACTAGTCAACTCAAACTACTATCAGTCTCAGAGGGAATTCAATGGAAGCATATTAAAGCATCTCACGGTTTTTGAGTGCAGAGAGACTTAGGGAAGGGACAGAACCTGAGGTCTGGACCATCAGGAATCTCAGCAGATTTTTTGTCTGTCTTTGTCTTCATCTTGGCCTTTCCAAGAATCAGACTCATTTTTATTTGTTTTTATAGAACGAGTTTCCCTAATTCCAAGTTCATATGGCAAGAAATGCCATAGTACCTGAATTGACATCATCTAAGACTCCTTGATAGTAGAGAAGACCTGGTTGGCCCAGATTGAGTCAGGTAACTACCCCTCATTACATCAATTCTGGCCACAGAGGTGTGTGGGGTTAGGAACTACAAACATGGCTCTGAAGGTCCATGCCTGAGAAACATGAGAAATAACATGAGAAGGAACATAGTTCTCAAGGAGGAAGCTGGAAAAAAATCCTAAAAGAAGTCCATTAAAAAAGATTCCATCAAAACAATAAAATATTTCATATTTATTTTTTCTTCAATTGGGAAAGTAGTACAGGTTGCTTCTGTTTATATCTTACATCTGAAAGAGCTATGTCACTCTTACAGATGCATCAACTTCTTATTTTTTTAAAGTGACATCTGAAGCATGTTTTCTTTCTTGATTTAAGACTTCAAGTCACAAATAATCAATATTTACCCTGAGGAAATCTTAGGGCTATTTTAAAAACCAGAATCCTATAATCCTCTAGTGTCTTATAGCTCTAGGAAAAACAAGTTACCCTCTTAAAAGAACCATCTATGGTTGTTTCTTCTCCTATAAGGGGAACTTGACTTAATGACCCCATGTCACTGGATGTGGTAGGCTCCCCTAGAGAAAATGGAAGCAGTTATTTTTTATTTCCAAAGCCATCCAGGAAAATGCCCCATATATAGTTTTCTACTGTCTCAGAGAAAATGTGGCTCTATCTTCACTAAACGTTGATCTCTGTATATTTTTGGTGGCTAAAGGCTGGGAGTAAGGATGTGGGTTTATCTACTCAGACTATTTGAAAATTCCAACCTTAGCAAAAAAAAAAAAAAAAAAAAAGCCAAATGTCATTTTTTTTCTAACAGAATAACAAAACACAATTTGCTTTCAAATGGGTAAAAGATAAACACTCTACCAAAGAAAATATACAGATTGCAAATAAACATGTAAAAGATTCTCAACATCATTAGTCAAACAGAAATGTAAATTAAAGTCACGATGAGATACCACTAAATACCCGTTAGAATGGTTAAGTTAGGGGTGCCTGGGTGGCTCAGTCAGTTAAGAGTCTGCCTTCAGCTCAGGCTCCACATCCCATCCACTTCCCTGCTCAGCAAGGAGTCTGACTCTCCCTCTCCCTCTCCCTCTCCTTCTCCCTCTCCCTCTCTCCCTCTGTTGCTTGTGCTCTCTCTCTCTGTCAAAAATAAAATCTTTTTTTAAATTATAAGTTAAAAAATTGATACTATTAAGTGATGTCAAGGATGTGAAGCACTAGAAATGCAAAATGTGCACCCACTTTGAAAAATCGTGTGACAGTTTCTTTATAAAGTAAAACATGAATTACCTATTACTCAGCTATTCCACTGCTAAGTATTGACCTAAGTGAAATAAAAACACAGTTCACTTGAGAACATGTACACAGGTGTTTTTTGCATAACTACCAAAAACTGGAAATAATCCAAATAACCCCCTACTAGGACATGGACAAACTGTGGTACATCTAAATAGAATAAATACTTAACAATAAAAAAAGAAACAAATTATTCATACATACAACAATATGGACAGATCTTACATGCTCTATGAAGTGAAAGAATGTTCTAATGTTAAGTGAAAGAAGCCAGACTAGTAAAGCTACATATTATATGATTCCATTTAAAAGACATTCTGGAGAAGGTAAAACCATAGACAGAAAACAAATCAGTGGTTGTCAGGGGCTGAGGGATTAACTACAAAGGGGCACACAATTTGGGGGAGTGGATAGGACTATTGTATCTTCAGTTTGAATGTGGGCTACATGACTATATGCATTTTTCAAAACTTACAGAATTGCACACTAAAAAGGGTAGATGTTACTGTAAATAAATTATATTTTAATTAAAAAGAAATATACACATTTATCAACTGATATAATGTATTATGAATTAATTCCTATTTAACTGCACTCATGTCCACTTTAGAGATTCAGTATATTTTTAAACTTCGTAGCAAGTCCAAGGCACCTTCAGTGTCTTTGGCTACTTCCATGCATTTGTGAAATCAAAGTGAAAGCTCTTCCTTTAGCTCAGCTGTGTTCATGTTCACCTCCAGAGCACTTTTTCTGAGACAAGAGCCCTTTTGTCTTGACGGATGTATCACAGAAATGGAGAGAGGCCAAGTATGTCCCATGGGCACTCCCAAAGCTGAAGTCTCTCTTTGCCATGTTCAACTCTTCATATAAATGAGAGGGAAAACCTGCCTCTTATTTTCTCTGCCAGGTAACTTTTCCCCAACCTGCACTTGAATTCAAGTATCTGTAGTCCAAACAGCTGGAGATGGTGCAGGGCTGTTATAACCCGCATTGTTCTGCAACTCCCCCAGAAGGAACTATCCCCCCAGCTACAGAGAAGGGAAGGGCCAGCCGATCAGTCATCCTCTGGGTGACTTATATGGGCTCTATTAATATCACAAGATGCTTCCCTTCAGCATTCACCTCTTAAGAGTCCATTTCAATCCCAATAAATATTCACAACTGACACCTTCCATATGCCACCTAGGCTAAAACGGAACTAATGAGCGCTTAGGAGATGATGTTTTAAATGATGCACTGCAAAGAAACCTATACAAATCTCTGCTTTATTGCAGGAACCAGAGGTTAGCATTAAGAGGACTGCCATTTACTTCTCCAATTTGTAACACCATTAATTGCTTATGTGTTTTTATAATCTGTCTCTAAAACAGAAGCATTGCAAATCTATAATGCAAGGATTCCCTAAATGAGGACTTGGGATAAACCCACACTCTCTAGAACTACTGGTTCCAATTCAATCAGGGAAGGTAGAGCTCAGAAAACAGGCTCTGTACCTAGGGCACCCCAGTTTCAATTGACAGGGGATATGCAGGTGTGGGATGGAGGAAACAAAGGCCAAAGCTCAGTGTGGAAATGTCATCAAAGAAAGTAACTGTGAACTGTCCCTGTGGAAGTTAGACAAGCCTCAGACTTTCCATCAGGGTCCCTCTGGCTGTACTAAACTAGCCACAGCCCTAATCAAATATAAGTGCCAGCCTGCCAGCAGCCATAGCATATCAGCCCTGACATCAGAATCCTCCTGTCCCCTGACCTACAGGGACACTGTGAGCAGTAATTAATGTCCATTAAGTGGCTAGTCATCCTTACTCAGCGGCTTTCTGTCAAGTTGTAAGCAGACAGCAGCATATCCCATGACCCAGAGTACATCATCAGACCATTTCCTCTTCTGGAGAAAGGAGGTGACCTCAGCTCCAACCATCCATAGTGCAAACGCCACAGACACTAAAGGGCCTCTTGCCACCATAAACAGGGTCCCCAAGATGGAGCTGAGCCCTGCTTAGAGGTGCCTGGGCTGGGCAGGCCTGGAGGAAATGGCTGTTGCATGGTTAAAAGTCTTCAGAGTTCAGAACAGTTAAACCAATGCAGATAGCTCTGATGGATGGGAATAATGCCAGAACATTTTTTTGTTGTTGTAAAGTTTTTATGTATTTATTCATGAGAGACATGGAGAGAAAGACAGAGACATAGAGAGAGAAGCAGGCTCCATGCAGGGAGCCTGATATGGGACTCGATCCCAGGACTCCGGGATCACATCCTGAGCTGAAGGCAGATGCTCAACTGCTGAGCCACCCAGGCATCCCAATGCCATAACATTCTTAATGCAAGCCTAGCGAGAGCATAAATGATGATCTACAATGACTTTCTCTTGCTGTGCAAATAGCCAGTCCTACTCCCCTACACCAAAGCTCTGAATTCATGAGGTCCTGACTGGGACTACTGAATACCAGCAGAGCTGAGTCTGAGAGGAAAAGCTAACATTTGTTAATTTCTACCTGGTGCCAAGTTCTTTAATTACATCCATAGCATAGCACCTGACACATAGTAGATGCCAAAAAATCTGAAGTTTAAATAAGACTTGTCAAATGAATGGGGTGAATGAACTCCCATTTAATTCTTGCAACAATTCCAAATTAACAATTTACACCTGGGGAAACTAAGGCCCGTACAGCTATAGACTTTCTTATAGTCACAAAGCTATTTAAGGTTGGAGGGAGTTGAAATAGGAACAGATTTTTCTGACTCTTTAGAACCCATGACTCTTTAGGAACCCCTGCTAATTCCTGACTCTGCTTGATTATCCTGTTAACACTGATGTGGCATGCTTGATGTTACCTGCCTTCCTCACTCAGATTGTTGCTATCCTACTAAGAATTTGGTCATAAAATTATCTTTACATATAATTGCCTATCCATAGGAGAAGAAATATATCCCACATTCCTTTTTAGAGAGCCTTTTACTCCATCATCTCTATGTCTTGATAGGACCCAATTTATACACCCCTCTCTATGGCAGAAGTAATATTCAAACTGTCATGGTTCCTAACTCCTCCCTTCACCCACACCTCCCCATGGGAGAAGGTATTTGTCAATTGTTGAGACCAACCCATCAAATTACATGCTGGAGTGGGAAGGAAACAAGAGTGGAAAACCACCTCCACCATCTCTTTCACGTAGCCTCCTTCATGCAGAGATAAGAGTTCCTGGTTTTCCAGAAGTAGCTCATACTCAGAGGAGTGGTGGCCTGGCTGTGTGAGGGCAGGAGGGGAACTGGCAGTCAGACAGCTCTGTACTCAGTCTTCTAGCCAGTGACCCTGGCTTCAGCTTTATACTCCGCCCCTCCCTCTAGGTCCCGGGACTTGCCAAAGCTCCACACAGCTGATTATTTTCTCCCCCTTCTGAGGACACTAAGTTGCCACTGCCTCCAAACCAAAGTCAGCTACCAGTCCACTATCCACACCCCAGCTTCCTAAACCTATGGAAAGTTCCCATCTTCAGCTGTCTCCTTGGCTCTCCTCTATGTACTTGTGGTTTGTATCTATCCTATTCCTCTACAATTGTCTTAGTGGATTTGGAAAGGAAAAGGAAAGTAGTAACATGGCTGTCCATCTTCCAAGCTTGTTTCATGTGTTGATGTGGGGCCACAAGGAAACGTTATAGAAAGAGTTCCTGAAGCGTTTTCAGTGCAAAAAGTGCTTTTATTATAGCACCCCTGAGCAGAAAGAGCTACACTTTTGCCATGTGAAGCTACTGGTTATATGCTTCATGTTCAAGGGCAAGGGGACATGCAGGGAGTATTAGATCATAAATGTTTCCTTCAAATTTTTACTCGTCAAACTACTTTTGCAGGATTTCTCTGGTGCTTATCATTCAGCCCAATATTAACTATCAGTGAGATGTCCAGGCAGACATCAGACCCTTTAAGAATGTAGCAACCAGCACAGAGTTGAGCATATTGAAAGTATGCAGGCTATGGGTCAGCCTTCTGGGCTAATGGCAAGCCTTCTTCTGTCCCTCATCAATTACCACCTCCAGTGCTGAGAGAACTAGACCTAATGTTGAAGGAAACAGGGAGCTCCAGAATTTGGCTTTTATTATTATTACTCCATATCCAGAGTTCTCAGAGCAGGAGGAAAAGGAGAAGGCATCTCCAGTGACTCTCCTTTAGCACATAGTAAGAACCCTTGCTTTCCTGTAGGGATCAAGGTACTGTCAGTCCCATGTATTTTGTGCACGTCTGCTCCATCATGGTGAACCCAACCCTAGACTCTCTCAGATCATCACCACACACTCTGCCACAAGGAGCGCTCCTTGTGCTAAGGGCACCCAATGTTCCAGAGTTTCTCTGGTAAGTATTCAGACAAACCAAACCATGGCATTTTCCTTTGTAGATCCTTGCCCATGTCTTGTCTTTAGTTCTAAGCCCACTGGCACCCTCCAGAAAAGAATCAAAGATCTTTCCAGGGAACCAACAACACCGGCCCAAACTTTGCAAGATGCCAAAATTCAAGCTGGTGTCACTGTTTCAGGGAAAAGGAGAATGGTAAACTTCATGATGGCAGAATAAAGGCAGGCGACCGAGAGTACACTCAGCTTGTGGGAACCCATCTCAGGGATAGACAGCAGGCATCTCTTTGGTATAGCTCTCTCCAATTATTATAACAGCACAGGGCCTGGACAAGGATGTTGGAGAAATCCCTGACATAGAGGAGCTATTTTAGAATACATGTCTAAGAAACTCCAAAGAATTCTCTCTTCTTCTCCCTCACCCTTCCACCTCTCTGCTCTCATCTTCTCTCTTTTGCTCTTCATTGTTCCCTTTCAACATTTTTTTCCTTTCTCTATTCCTCTTTCAAAACGTGACAAGATTATCTGGTGCCTGATAAAGATCTTCCACCAAGCTCAAGCCCTCAGAGAATATTTTCAACACAGCCATTTCCAGGCCCTGGAACTCAGAATCTACAAAGGAAGTGCTGACAAAAGCCTTAAATAGGGCAGCCCTGCACAGTCCCAGCTTTGTTTAATCAGCTTGCTGAGAGGCCCAGAAAACAGAATAAACTCGGTCATAAAAGCTTTTCATTCATCTTTAACCTACCTACTTCTCATCAACCTATTCATAATGAGCAATAAATGTAGCCCTGTCACAAAGCCCCAGACCTTGGTGCAGCATTTTACTTCACAAAAGTGAGAGCTTTCTGCATTAATGCCTTTTGCTTTCTGTCATAGGCTTCTTGGAAAAGACATTATTCTCTCTTTGGGGAGAGAAACAAGACAAATGGTTTGGATAGCTAAGATTTACCAGGTCCTTACTATGTGCAGGGCTCAACGTTTTATATGCATTATCTCACTTAATCCTAATGATGACCCTAAGCAAGAGATCCAATTATTATCCACTTTGGCTCAGAAAGGAACCAAAGATGTCTGAGCACACAGCAAGTATGTGGTAAAGTCAGGGTTTGCATCCCAGCATTCTGACTCCCAGCCTCTCATTAATCACTACACTGAACTGGTTTCCTGAGCACAGAATTCCAAGATGGCACTCACTCCAAGTCCCTACCAGCCTTACACATAACAGCATCCTGCCTCCACAGACCCGGGTATGCAATTGCAAGGACAAGCTATGCTTAGCTCCCTTTATTTCACCTGGGGCTTAACTGCATGCAATCCTATTCCTGCTTGACAAAGAGCAAAGCTTGAAATACAAACTTGGAAGTTATCAAGAGAGATGACATTGGAAATCAAGTGAATAGATGCAGTTGCCCAAACACACAGGCAGGAAGGGGCAAACCTTGGCGAAATAATTTGAAAAACAGGAGTAAATTTGGGACTGTGCAAAGAAAACTAGGAATCACCAGTAGAGAGTGAAGAAAGAAGGTCCCATTTTTGATGGGAGAGCATTTGACATTGTGAGTCAGAGAATGAGGGCATCTATTGTCAAGGCAGGTGACCCTCAAATAAACTGTCTTTGTCCTAGCCCGATGAGTGCACGTATGTGTATGGGTATGTGCATCCATGTGTTCAGATCCTTCACCCTTCTACCCATCCACCTCCTACTTCTCATCTGCCCTGATGCTCCTATTTTGCACCAGTTGAATGTGCTGTTCAAAAAAGAAAATTGAACATACCTTCATGTTCCTCAGCACCATGTTCCCTTGATTGTCTTCCCTTTCCTAACAGCCACAGCCCAGAGAATTCCAGGCATGAGATACACGACATGGCAACAGCATCACAACTGATTCCTCATCACATCCCTCTTAAGGGCCCCAGGTTATGATCACCACCTCTTCTTCCTGACCACCCTACTCTCTAACTCCACTTGAGATACTTGTATTTTAAAAGAGTTGGAGGGGGTATTGCTTTTTATTTCAAAAGAAGAAGGACAAAACAAAGCTCTAGTGGGGTGGGAAGGAAAACCCTAGAAAAGGTGATTAATATCATTGCAGCTAATTTTCCACAAGCACTTGTCGGCACAGCAGTGAGCCAACTCAGACAGTGCCAAAAGTAATCTTGAAATTCTCCAGCATCTCACTTCAGCAATAAAACACAGATTTATGTGGTGCAGCCCATAATACAAGATGGAATAAAATCATCCTAGATGACTGAATCGCATTGTTTCTGGTCGAGGAGCTTAATAACTGAACTCTTTATCCCTCCAGGGACTACTCAGCCATTTGTTTTCATTTCTCTGACATTTTGTCAAAGTCACATAATCAGATGTGCTGCCCTTCTTCATGGTCTGGGCCTCAGAAGTCAGTGTTCTTCACAGGAGGGCCAGGAGACCTTCTCCTATGTTCTGCTCTGCCCCCCACTAACTCGGAGACCTGAAGCAAGTTGTCCCATAAACAACACTGATCATATTGCCATGCCGCCTTGGAATTTCTTCCAGGATCACCCACACTCCACCTCCTCACTCCCTGATATTCTGCCCCATTTGGTTCAGCATCTAGGTTCCTGCTCTTCACTTAGCACATTCGGAGCCTGGTATAAGCTACTTCTACAAGAGAACACCTCAAAAATCTAAATTACTTTTGTAGGGGAGAGGTGTAGGGGGTTGGAGAAACTGGGTGATGGGCATTAAGGAGGACATGCAATGTAATAAACACTAGCTGTTATATGCAACTGGTGAATCACCAAAATCTACCTATGGAACTAATAATATACTATATGTTAACTAATTGAATTTAAATAAAACTTTTTTAAATCTAAATTACTTTTAAAACTATATTTTAAATATGTTTCATTATTGTCGCCCAAAGCAGCTTTGGGTTTATTTGGGCAATTTGGGGGTGTTCTGTTTTGTTTTGGTTTGGTTTTGGTTTTCTGGTCCTTAGCTATAAGGGGAACTAGTTTCTTTTTTTGTCCCCTTGCTCTATACCTCCTTTTATCTTTTTCTTCCTATGTTTCTTCCTCTCCTTTCTGATTCCTGACAATTACCTGGACCTGTCTCTGACACTCTTTGACAGGCATTGCTTACTTGCCTGGTGACACCCAAGGATAAAGAGGACACTTGTCATTCTATACACAGTGACAGTTAAAAGTTGTATTAAATCACTAAGGAACAGATGAGGAACCATTTAAAGCAGTTTATATCTATAGCATGAGCATACAAGGAAATGAAGTGGTGACACACACAGCTATAGTTGAGGGATACATTTAAGAGTGCAATATTGGACATATCTGAATAAAAATGGTGAAAACTTTTAGAAGCATTTCTCTGCATGAAGATTACTCTTCTTGTCTTCAAAGCAAAAATAGATTACAAAACCCCACTAAAATAACAGGGGAAAAAGCAGCTTTTATTAAGTACCAGGCAACAGCAGAGGGCAATGTGCCTGAGTTCCAGTACTGACAAGGAACAATTACAAATATGAACAGAACAAAACACACCGGTAGACACACAGCTTGTGATGAAATCTCCACAAAACTTAAATATAATGCACATGCATCCAGGAAGAATGATAATTCTCCAGAGATCGTTTATCAGTCCTGGTGCCCAAATAAAACTTCCAAACTACCTTGGATCCATATCAGAGGTAGATTGGCAGGTTATCAGGAATAACCATGAACGTACTGAGGGGGAAAAAACATCTACAACAAAACAAGGAAAGAGCTATCCCCTTTGCAACATTGGTTAAGCATTTCCTGTAGGAAAAAATGAGAATTAAGGCAAAATTCACAGATATTGTGATATTATGTATACCACATATATTACATAGCAGCTTAGTGTTGAGAATACAGATAATATATATATATATATATATATATATATATATATATATATATATATATATAAATGGGTTTACATTGTTTTTTCAGTATTGGTAGGAAGTTCCTGAATTGGTTGGGCCTGACATTTTCTGTCAGGATTCTGATATACAAAATTGGTATTTACTTCTGTGGTACAATAAAGAATAAATAATATATAAAAAATAGTAATGTCTTTTGTTACTCATAAGGAGCCTCCTCCACTGTACTTGAGTTTATGCTAATGAGATGACTCATGAAGGAGAGGCCTACATAGTCTCAGGATAGGGGCTGGTCACCATAGGAAACTACTGCCTGATTGCATGGTTGAACTTTCAGCCCTACTCCACCATCAAGTCTCCAAGAGGGGACAGGGGCTGGAGACTGAGTTCCATCAGGGGGCCAATAATTTTATCAGTAATATCCACTGTCTTAACCTGTTCAGGCTGCCATAATACCATACCACAGCATGAGTGGCCTAAAGAACAGAATTTATTTCTCCAAGTTCTGGAGGCTAAAAACCCAAGATGAAGGTGCCAGCTGATTCAGTGCCAGATGATTCAGTCCCTGCTCAGGGCCCACTTCCTGGCTTGCAGATGTCCACCTTCTGTCTATATCCTCACATGGCTTTTTCCTTGATGCATCAAAGAGAGAGAGAAAAAAATCTTCTCTTTCTCTTCCTTTTCTTAGAAGGCCACTAATCTCATCATTAGGGCCCCACCCTCAGGACTTAATCTAACCTAATTACCTCCCAAAGGCCACATCTCCAAGTACTATCACATTGGTGGTATAAATTTGGAAGGAACACAAACATCTGGTCCATTACACCTATACAATGAAACCCTATATAAAAGGTCTGAAACAACAAAGTTCAAGAAATTTTGGAGTTGGTGAGCACAGTTATGTGCTAGAGGGGTGATACACAAGGAGAGAGCATGGAGTGTTGTGCCTACACTTCCCCCAACCTTACCACCCTATTTGTTTCTTCAACTGGCAGTTCATTTACATCTTTTATAATAAACCAGTAATTGTACATACAGTGCTTTTCTGAGTCCTGTGAGTTATTCTAGCAAATTATTGAATCTGAGGGGTGGTCATGGGAACCCCCAAATTTGTAATTTTCCATGCAGAAATGCAAGTGGCCCTTGGACTCATAGCTGACACCCAAAACGAAGGCAATCTGAAGACTGAACCCTTAACCCATGAGATCGAAACGTTAACTCCAGGTAATTAGTGTCAAAATTGAATTGAATTACTGGAGACCAGTTGGTGTGAGAGATTGATGTTAGAAAAAAAATACCTTTCCATGACCCATCCTAACACCTAACAAACAGAATGATGTTTTTGTCTTCTGACTGCCCAGTGTGGTAGGCACAATTCTAAGATTGTCCCAAAATTCTCACCCTGGTGAGAATCTCAACCTGGTGTGCATGCCTTGTATACTCCCCTCTCTTTAGTGGGGGCAGGACTCATGAATTTGATACGGTTTTACTTCCATGATTAAATTTTGTTACGTGGCAATAGTGAAGGGATTTTTATAAATATAATTAAAGTCCCTGATCAGTTCATTTTGAGTTAATCAAAAGGGAGATTATGCTAGATTGGCCTGACCTAATAAAGTAAGCCCTTTAAGAGTGTCTGTAAGTCAGAGACAGAGGAATTCCAAGATTCTCCAGTTGGCCCTGAAGACATAAGCTGCCATTTTGGGAGAAGTCTATGAACAGACCATTTGGCAAGGAACTGAGTAGCCTCAGGGACTGAGAGTAGACTCCAGATAATAGCAGTAGGACAGGACTTCAATCCATCCTATAACTATAAGGAATTGTATTCTGTCTACAACCTGAGGGAGCTCAAAAGTGTCCTGGGCTCTAGGACTTAACACAACCCAGCTAATCCTTTTATTGTAGCCTTGCCAGATCCTAAAGAGAGGACCAAACTAAGATGTGCCCAGACTCCTGACTCATGGAAACTATGGGATGGTAAATATATGTCGTTTCAACCTGCTAAGTTTGTGATACTTTGTTATGCAGCAATAGGATGCATAACAAATGCAGCCCCATATTATACAGACCAATCAATTTGTCATTCTCCTACTTCCTGCTTACGGTGCCACCCAAGTCTTTTTATGATGCCCTCCTCAAGAGAAAGCCTAACCAAAGCTTTAGACAGGTGCTAAGCACCATGATTTGCACATAATGTATGATGGATAACTTTGTTGCTGAATTGATAGTATACTGTCACGGTTTTCAAGACAGTGTCAGCAAAATAGTACTATGGTTTACCTCAGTCTAATAACATATTCTACTCTTAAAATAAGCATTCTTTGTTGTATGAGGACTTATTAAATACTTGTCCATTAAAATATTATTTTCAACATGGGAAATATATCCTGTATATATCCTCTGAAGACACACGGCTTGATATTTTCAATTTTTGAGGGGTTTGTTATTTTGGACTCTACCACTAGGTAATAAAATAGCAAGTATGACTCAGTTGAAAATGTTCACCCAAATTGCAACTCTAACTTCTCTGTTCAAGAGTAAAGTCAGCAACTTTTGCAGAGTCCTGATTTAAAAGGTAGTTCAGCAGGCACAGGCACTCATGGGGAGGTCAGAACCATAGCAGAGCAGTAAGTCCAGTCACGATTACTTTGCCTATTACTATCCCTGCCCCTATCTTCCAGTCTCCACCATTAACTGCCCTGAAACCAGAACAGTGACCAACGTGCTTTGAGAATTTTTGTATCCTCCTTCTCTTATTAATTCCTACCCATTCTTGTTAGAGTCCATCATTTGGGTCACGTGTAACACTTAGATAACAGGGAAGGTTCATGCCTCTCATAAGTTTGCTAAAATCAAATGCAGTAATGAATGGAAAATTATTTTCAAATGAGAAAAGATTTCCATGAATGCAGCAAAGTCTTCTTTTTTAGTGAGCAACCACTTTATAGGGTAACAGAAGCTTGGTGTTAAAGAATTTTCTCAGACACCCCCTCAACTGGATATTTGAATCTCTTTTCCAAAGCCCACTTATACATCAAAAATATATAAAACACCAGCAATGATCTACACCCTAGGGAAAGCCCTTACAAGTAGTCTCTAGTTGATACCCTCCAGTGACCAGGAATTCACTATGTCCTGAGGGACCTCATTCCATTTGGTACAATTTTAATTGTCAGAAACATCTCCCTTATAGTAAGAGCCAAGTATCCTCATCAATATCTAGGTTTCGGGAGTGAAAAGTAGTGTCAAGTGGTGCTTGGCCACTAGCAGGAAAATATGATTTGCACACCTGAAGCAATAGTGAACAGTAGAGGCTCGTGTATTCATGGTGTGGGTACTGATTAAATATACAAGAAAAGCTGAAAGAAACAATGAAGTCTTCACAGTGGAGGTAGAACTTAAATGAAGCTTTAAATGTCAGCCAGAACATGAGGAGTGGGGTGGCAATTTTAGATGCGACCAACAAAAGGAATAGAATGCACTCATGGGAAAAAGGGTATGTGTCTGACAATAGTGGAGGGTCCTGGAAGCCTAACAAAGGAGTTTGAAATTGATATGGTGGGAGCCAGGAAGCCTCTGAAGGTCACTGAAGCTTTATTAGTTTCATTCTCACAAGAGCTCTTTTTATCTGAAGAGCAAATGGGTGTTCTTCACCTCCAAGAGGAAATTGAGACACAATAGTATGGGTCCAAAGAGAACCTTAGGCAAAAGGCCAGTTTCAGAGAAGGAATTGAAACAAGACCAAAGACTGCAGTTGTTGAGTTGACTGTTACTTGTTTCACAAATTTGTCTGAGGAAACTGCCAGAAGCAAGTGGCCTTCTGGTCACCTGTTCATCTGTGCAGTAAGGCTTTCTGAGGCTTGTGTAAAATTATTTGTTCTCTGCATTTTGCCAAGAAAAATGGAGTATTTCTATTAGCTCCATTATCCAGAAAGCAGAATTCCTACAGTACAGATACCCTAAATAAATGAAATCTCATAATTAATATTTTGGGGTTATCTATACATTTTCTGAATATGCCTTACAGTGAGGTTTCTCTGAATTAAGACTGGGACCATTCTGGTGCTCCATCAATACCTTTACCTCTAGGTAAAATGACTGAAACATAGTTCTCTTGTATCCCATAATACTGGATGGACAACATTTTATAAAATGTTATGGTGGCCAGTTTTAAAAGCTGTCAAATCACAGAGGCCACCCCAGTTTGGACCAGCACTCCTCCAGATTAATTTAATCTTAAAGAGAGGGGTGGTATGACACAATGACAAGGGAATTTTACTATTCTTCATTGCCTGGAGAATGTAGCCCACAGGACAGGCCCTGCTCTGCTTCTGTCCTCCCATCTGAAGTTGTGGTCTTCATTTTATCTAGATGGACCTGCACTCCGATCCTCAAATGCTCAAGCAGCACGTAGTTATGCCAGTGAGTGTAGTGTAAATGAGTAAATAGTGGGAAAGATTGCACTGCAGAAGTCAGGGAAGGCTGGTGCCTGTGCCCTTTCCATAAAGTCTGTGATCCTCAACAAGAGAAGAGATTAGGTCCACTCAGGTACAGCAACAGAGCAGGAGCATTGGCAGAAGGTAAAAGATTCATAACTTCCTTTGAACCAGACATATGTCAGGCGATCTCATAAGCATCCAAAGCAACTGCAACTCTTACTCTGTCCATTTTACAGACTAGGTCATTGAGGCTTGGAGAGGAATAGAACCTCTCTCCATACATATAAACTGGAGAACCAGGATTCAAGCCTAGGACTCTAGCTCTGGATCTCACACCATTGATCTCGAGATATCACAAAATAGACATATCACAAGTATTTCCTAGTGCAACACTGTCCAGTAGAAACATAATGTGAGCCACAGAGTAATTTTAAGTGTTCTCATGGCCTGAAAGGTTAAAAAAATTAAAATTAAGTAATATATACATGTATATACACATGAAGTTAATTTTAATAATACTTTAGCTCACCAAATATATCAAAATTATTTTCATTTCTCTGTGTATCCAACATTAAAGAAAAACTATTGATGAGATACTTTATATTGATATTCTTTTCTCCATACTTAGTCTTCTAAATCTGATATTTACTTAATCCTCATGTCTCAATTTGGACTGGTCACATGCCAAGTGCTCAATAGTTGCACATGACTGATTAATAGCACAATTCTGGTGCATAAGAGAGATAAGAGAGAAAGAAAACTAATTTTAGAGAGATGATAATAATACAAAGATTAGATCCAACTAGAATTGGAAGAATCACAGAGATCTAAAGTATTTTTTATACTCATTTTCTTTCATTCTTGTAGTGATTAATGACAAATTCTACTGGGCATGATTGTACACAATTGACATACACCACATACTATGAAGATTCACAGCCTTCAGGGTTCTAGTTACTCCATTTTAACATGGCATCCCCTAGCAACATCTGGCCACCTTGAGCTAAGGGAGGGGACTGAGACAATCACAGTTAATTAGCTGATGGCCTAAGTGCTTCCTGCCCTCTTTCTAATTTGCCAGATTAAACATGTGGATTAAATTAAATGTGTCCCTTTCCACTCAACAGATTTACTCAAAATCCACACCCAGGCCTAAAGCCTCCTTTCTTGCCAACAATTGCCTCTATTCCTTGGCCATGATCTTGAAAGGAAACTTGCTGGTTAATGTCCATTTTTGTGTCATTTACAACTAGCTGTATCCTTTAAAGCAAGAAATAAATCTCATATCCATGACCTGGCAGGTTCAGTTGCTATTGCCCAGGAAACTTGGAGCTTGGAATACACTTAAATACCTCTCTGAGCTTTGGGGATACTCCTAAGAGACTTTAATCTTTACTTAAAACATGTTACCTAAATAGTGCTGTCAGGGAAACACATTCTTAAACTAGACCAGGGTTGGGTTAGTGTTTTCTGTTCTTAGTTCTCACCCAGAATAAAGCTATTCTGTATCCCATCAAATTCACCAGATCTTTCACTTACACCAAAATGTAAATAATTATATCTCAGTGCTCTGTAATCAAATTTGATCAAGTAGCAAAGTCCCTGAGAATCATGGTGTTCTTCTTGGAAGATCATGAAAAATTGCCATATAAAAATGAACAAAAATTTAAAAATTCTTTATTAAATCAGATGCCATCTTAGATTCTAATACATACAAACCATCTCATACTCTGAGTATAAAGAGAATTAAACAGAGAGAAGTTTACCCCCATCCTTTAACAGTTTTACTAGAGTTGATGAAAACAGCCATATCCAGATAGGTAGAAGGACACTCGCAGAATGAGTTTTTTCTTGGAACCTTAATATGAAAATGTATAAGTTACAGGGTCAGCCATTTTTTACAGGCTTTACCTTTTAACAAGATCCAAGACTTTATGTTTGGCAGTAACATGACATCAAGTTTTAGTCACTAGTGGAAGAGGACGGTTTCTTTGACTTGTGGTCTGTGGTAACTCCCAGAAGCACAGCATCAGCAACAAGAGGTATGCTGATTAAGAGCCAATGCCACAATTCCTAAGAACAAATCCTCCACAGTTTATCTTATCCAATTTGTTCCACTGAATCCTGTCCAGTCCAGAGTAGGGCAGAGGAGGGTCAGCAGAAGCAAGATCAATATACCAACATGGCTGAGACCTGAAAAGCCATGGTCCTATGTACAGGATCCTCCCTCTCAACACAGCCTCCATGCAGCCTTCATACAGCCATTGCTTGTATCTTCCAGAGACTTTGCATCACGGTGCCTGCCTATAACCAAGGTAGCAAAAGCTAGAATTGCAATGATTCAGAGGTGGTTGACTAAGGCCGATTCTTTTCTTTTCCTCTTTGTATTATGGAAAAGATCAAACATATGCCAAATAGAATACTAGAGTCAACTACATATACCCATTACCCAGCTTCAGTAATCTTTGATATATGGCCAAGCTTACCCACCTATATACCCCTACTTACTCTCCCAACACAGGCATGCATTATTGTGAAACAAATCCCAGACTTTATATCATTTCAAAAGTAATTATTTCATTATGTATTTATAAAAAATACAGTTTTTAAAAATATAACCACAATACCATAATCACATTTGAAAAAGTTAATAATTCCTCATTATTATCAAATATTCGGTTGGTTAGTGTTCATATTTCTCCTATTGCCTCATATATTTTTAGTATTGTTTTGTTTAAATTAGAATCCAAAAAAAAAAGGTCCATATATTATATCTCTTCCTATTCCCCAATATATCCTGTAAACTAAAAGGTTTGATTATGTTTAAGTTCAATATTTTTGGCAAGAACACTTCATAGGCAGTGCTGTGTACTTCCTATCGCATCCCGTCGGGAGGTACATAACACCCGATGTTACTATTGATCAACGAGTTCAGGTGTTGCCAGCCTGATTCATCCATTATAAAGTTCCCTATCAGCTTTTCAACTACTGTTCTCAGCAGGCATTGATGCTAATTGCTTAGATCAATTATCTCATTAAAGATTTAAATATTGATATTTTAAATATAATATTCCCCATTTCAATCCAGTTAACAAAAACTGGAATTTTTCTATAAGGAAACACTTTCTCTCAACAAATATTTGGTTGCTCTGATGTACAAGTCATATAGGAAATACAAGTGATAGAGTTCTTTGCTTTTATTTACCTATTTTTAGAATAATGGATTAGTTCCCTAGCATCCCACAAAGGTGACCAATTGTGTTTTTTTATCATTATAGTTCATACGTATTAATCTTATGTACTTCAATCTACTCACAGTTATATTCTTTGTGATTCTCAAATTGTCTCATCTTTGGCCAGTGAAAGTCCTTTAAGTTGAGCCCTAAATCTTTTTAACACAATCGTCAAAGTCTTTAATGGTTTTCTCTGGCATGAAAAGATGTTTTAGGCTCACTTTATATATTTATTCTCCCAAACATAGAATTCACCATTTTTTAATAAACCCTGGGCCAGGCAGCAGTTGCTATTGTTTCTTTTTTTTTAAGATTTAATTTATTTATTCATGAGAGATACAGAGAGAGAGAGAAGCAGAGACACAGGCAGAGGGAGAAGCAGGCTCCATGCAGGGAGCCTGATGTGGGACTCGATCCCAGGACTCCAGGATCACACCCAGGGCCGAAGGCAGGTGCTCAACCACTGAGCCACCCAGGCATCCCCTGCTCTTGTTTCTTTTAGAAAAGGCTATGTTTTTACCTCTCTCTACCTCCCGTTTCTCCTTATTCCACCAGGGAACCTGATGAAGGAACAAGGAGGTGCTACAAGGATGAATCAGCAGCCATATGGTGATGACAGGTAGGTAGGTCTGACACTGAAAGAACCTGTGTCCAGCAGAACTCAATAGGAATCCATGCTCCAAGGCTGGGAGGCAGCTTTGGCAGCTATCCTGCTACCGTCCTAGAGATGATCCAAATCCTGAAGATAGCAGAGGATAGTGAAAGGAATTACATCCTTGATGACATGGTTGAGCTAATGAATCAACCAACCTGGAAATCACCCTATCTCTGGGCCTCCTGCTGGGTGCAATAAGAAAGTCCCTTATTGTTTACTTCCATTTGGAACCATGCTTTCTGTTACTTGGGGCTGAGTCCCTAAAGGATGCACATCCTCTACTTTAGAAAATAATTATTACATGTAACCCGCTGTTCCCTCTTCCCCAGTACCCTTATATGGTTCACTTTCCTTGAGCATATTTGGGGAAGGGAGTTTGGGGGGCTCTTCCACCTACTTCCAAGTGAGTCTAACTTCAGCTTATTTCTCTGCTCAGACTCACTCCCAGCTCTGGCCCAAGCATCCAAACTGTTTTACTGCTGGTCACTGCCTAGAAAGCCTGGCCCATGTCCTCACTCTTCACTACAATGCACCACCACTAGGTTGTGTGAGTAGCAAACTTTTATTGAAGGTTTAGGCTAAACAGAAAGCAGTTATGACAAACGTAGAGACAACTTCACACTGACTATAGCCATCCCTGCCTGATCCAAGAAACTCACTGGTCATTCCCTCCACAGGGAATTTCTCACTGACTACACTCTTTCAAGGATCCTAACCTCTCATTGCGGTACGGAGCCTCCCTTCTTTCTCTACCATTCTTGCCTTCTTCTCCTCCAGGTTCTTCAACCATCTCAATGCACCAGAGGACAGCTCCAAACTTCCTGTTATGTTACTACGCAGAGCAGTTACTCCATGTTTGTTTAAACTTCTTCAATTCCACCTTGCTTTCAATAACAGGCTCATTAAGGCATTTTCCTAAGTAAAAGAATAATTCTGGCTCTGAAAGAGGAACTAATTTTGCTTTGCTCTTGGGTCAATCTGCTCAAATATAGCCAGCTGGAAACAATCACTGATTTTTCTTATTATTAACACTTTAAATAGGAATAATGACACCAATCTTACAGCACTACTAGAAATTTTGTCAGTGAGTGAATTTAAAAGTCATTTAACCTCCCTGTGCCTCATTTTTCTCATCTGTAAAATGAGGATAAATAATAATACCTACTTCATATTCATAGGGCTGTTAAGGTGATTAAATGATTTAATGTATGTAAGGGGTTTTAACAGTGCCTGGTACATAGCAAGTACTCAGAACGTATTGGCAGCCACTGCTGCTTGTGTTGCTATAAAGCAGACATCTTTGGTCTAACAAGATTATCTGGATATGCTTCCTTGGGATAGAGAAGAGCCCCTATAATACAGGGTCATTGTGAGGATCGAATGACGTGTATAACCTAAAACAGTGCCTGGAATATAGTGACCAGTAAAGCCAGGCTCTTAATGCTGAGAAGATCAGTAATAGTGTATGTAAAGTACCTGCACAAGGCAGGAGATCAATGATGTGAGATCCTATCATTCCACTCTCAGGGAGGTTATGAATGACGTTGTACATAGAGGACTGAGGCAGCTGATGTTTTTTAAAATCCTGGCAAAAAGGCCCCATGTTCACCCCAACAGAAGATATCATTTGTCAATATCATGACTCTTGTTAGTACTATGAGTAGAAGTAGCAATAATATGGAGCAATGGCTGAGCAACTGCCTAAGCAAGCTTCCATGTTCCTGTTCTGAGGGGAGGTAGAGACACCATTCAGCCTCTATCTGCAGGTGCAAGCAAAAAGGAAAAGCCTCAGGTCTCACTGCTCACTCCCATCCCTTCTCTCCTACCTTGCCTACCAGTGGAGACTAGGCCAGCCTCTGGGAGAGTTTGCTGGAGATCAGCTTTCATCCAAACAATTGCCACCTGCCACAGTGAGAGTCAGCAGGAAGTATACAGCGTAAGACCCCCAGGCAAGACTGCTTCCCAGGGATACAGAGATAATAAAGAAACAGAGACCAACCCTTCCCTCAATTCCTTCCCCAGGTTTTCCAGGCCAGGTGATCCAGCAGGCTCCACAGCTGCCCTGAGAGTTTAGAATCAACGTGGAAGTGAGACAACTAGAAAACACCACTGAGCCCTGACCGGAGTCAGCAAACATTATCAAAGATGTGGGTCAAGTTGCCCAACAGTGTTAGAATCCCTCAGGAACAACGCCTGAACAACAGGAGCCCAGGGTCAGAGAAAGATGTTTTCTCTCCTTCCCATGTTTTCTGCATTTCCATGGAGACTTAAAATGCAAACTTGCTAAGAGCAAGTGGGCAACAGTTCTGATGTGCGCCCTGAGCAGCAAGGTGGGTCAGCTAGGGGCCAACCACGGAGCCACCTGTCTCACTTGGTGAGACAAGGACAAGCCAGGCCCGAGGCCCACCATGCAGGTGTCAGGGTATCTGAGTAGCACCAGGCTGGTCCAAACCTGCCTCCAAACACCAAAAAATAAAACATCAGGAATTTGGGTCAACTAACACTAAAAATTGGAATAAACCTCTTGAGCTGTCTGCTCAGAAACCCAACGGCCAATTTCCTAGAAACAAAGACCCTATGGAGTTAGTTCACCTCAGGACTTTCTCAGTCATTCTGCCAAGAATAGACAAAGAGGCAGAGGAGACAAAAGCCTGATGCAAGGATGCTGGCCGCTCAGAGGACTGACCACGTTGCTGTAATAGAAGCCTCTTAAGAAAGAAGCTAATTAAATGCTCCTGCACTAAAAAATGATTGCATGGCTATTATCTGCCCACTCAGAGAAAGTGAGAACCACAAAGTCCAAAACATGGCAAGCAGCAGGCTTAATTGTCTTCTATAAGGAATGGCTTTTGTTTTATTCAGTGCTCCATTAAAAATACTAAGTGTTAATGTACCCTATATAATCTATCTGGCTAGCTAACTAGTTTAATCTATCACACACCATGTGAAAGAATAAAAGCAGGTTGGTAGTGACAAGTTAATAGTAGAAGCAGGAAATAAAGTGGAGAAACATACTTTGATTGATGGTGCTACTATAGATGGACTCTGTCTGGTTTTATGTAGTGGCCAATCAAAGCAAAATAGATCTAGTAATTTAAAACTTTAAATATGTCTCCTCAATTAAAAATTTAAAAGGCCAGTGGATGTATTGCATTCCGATTGAACAATAAAAATTCAATTACAGCCAAGTCTCAAATATCTACAAGTAGATCTGCTGCAACAAATCTTAATTTCATCTCCTCAGTGGCTTGATTATCTGCTCTGTCGGCCCAAACCTTTGTTGCCAAAAATCTCTTCTTTGATTCTCTCTCAACTTCCTTAGACCACGTGTAGGAGGATGGTGGGGAGTGCCTTGGATTAGGAATATTTAAAACCAGACATTTAATTATGTCCTTTACCCATAGAGACTACAGGAGAGTGAGAGACACCAATCTTAGAGGATCTAAAGAGATCTACTTAGCTGCTGTCTCACTATAATCTGAAAATAATGTCATCCATTCCCAAGGCTGTGAAGAAAAATCAGCAGTCTCACAGAGGCAAGGTGGGAAACATACATGGCTCTCCAGAACTTCTTGTTCATTACAGTGGAGATTATTAGATTCAGTGAAACTACTAACCAAATCTGGAGCCCTCTTGTTCTCTTTAGTAGCTATAGAGCACAAATGATCAGACCCTTATAAACAGATCTTCACATATTGGAATACATGTTGTCTAGAAATTTATTCTAACAATAGACTCTCTCTCTTTCTGTCTCAGTCTCTGTCTCTGTCTCTCTCTCTCTCTCACACACACACACACACACGCACACACACAAATGATGTACATACAAGATTAATCATTGCAACACATAGGAAGCAATCAAAAATGCCCATAGAGGACTGGTTAAAGTATGGTGCATCCAGCAATGGGATGTTAGCAGCTATAAAAATAAGAAAAACAAATGGCAATTCTTTCTCTATATTCATAGGAAATGATCTCCAAACCATATTGCCATGTTTTTTGTAAAAAAAAACAAGATGCAAAAAGGCACATATGCTATAAAACCAGTTTTGTATAAAAAGGAGCAGCTCCAGGGGCGCTGGGTGGCTCAGTTTGTTAAGCATCTGCCTTCAGTTCAGGTCATGATCACAGAGTCCTGAGATTGAGTCCTGCTTCAGGTTCTCTGCTCAGTGCGGAGCCTGCTTCTCCCTCTCCCTCTACCTGCTGCTCTGCCTACTTGTGTACTCTCTCTTGTGCTCTCTCTCTCTCTTTCTCTCTTTCTCTCTCTCTCTCTCTCACTGTCAAATAAATAAATAAAATCTTGGAAAGAAAAAAAAAAGGTGCAACTCAACACACATACCCACATATTTGCTTATATATGTATAGAATATCTCTCAAGAAGTATGTAAGGGACTCATAACCTTGGTTGCCTCTTAACTGAGTGGATAAGGATAACACTGGAGGCATTTTTATTATATACTTTCAAAACTTTTGGATTTGAACATGTGACTATATTATCTATTCAAAAACAAATTGTATAGTTAGCCCTGTTAATCTCTGCTGCTAGCTCGGCCATCCTTTTTTTCCTATCAATTTAGTCACTTGAGGTTCTCTGTGTATACATACACTATGATCCCTAGGTATAATCTTCTATAATCTTCATGGTGATAACCTCTCTTTAATCAGTGATTCCTGATGTAGATTAGACAATGGCATTAGAAATTGTCTAATTTCATTAGACAGAAATGAAGATAGTATAACCTAGGTAGTTCCCATAAAAAATAGTCATTCATTTCTCCTAAGCATGATTCCAGATCTTTGGAGTTGCAAATTGGGATTTCCTTCTTGAATTTTCACAGCCCACTCCAAAGCTCCTGGGCTCACTCAGTACCCAGAAGAGTTTCCTTGACCAAACCCCAGACCAGCAGAGAACTGAAGAGTTTCATAGTCCACTTCTATGAAGCCTTAGGATGTCACAGAGGATGTCACAGAGCCCAGCCAGTTCTATCAGTGTTTTTGCATGCTGTGCTGATACCTAGTGCCCCTAGTCTACACTCATTTATTCACTACTGTTCCCCAGATTAGGACACCCTAGCAGAGACCTCCTGAATCTGCCACATGCTGCATCAGCTCTGCTTACTACCTCAGACTTCCCTTGGTAGGGTTCTTTTTGATCCTTGGTGTTTTCAGCCAGTAGAACCAATTAGTTTCCTTAATGTGAGTCTCAGGATGCAGGAGTGAACTCCCTCCTTCCTGAAGACTTTTTCAAAAATAACTGCAACTTAAAACATCTACCTAATGATGTCACAGCCCACAATGAAAAACAAAATATTATCACAAAATAACATTGACAGTACTGAGTCAGATCTTCCATTTCACAATTAAAAGGAACATCAAAAATGTGCCAGTCTACTAAAATGATATTCATAGCAAAGTGATTTGAATTATTTAATAGGCAGAGTAGTAGAATGGAGACAGATCTGTGTTTGAAAACCTTCTTTTCAATTCATTAGCTGCAACCTTGAGCATCTTAATCCACATGAGCTCATTTTCTCATCTGTAAAATGGGGATTGTTCTGAGGAGTAAATAATGCAGAGCATGTGGAGTGTTACTAGCACATTACAGGCACTCACATTAGTTCCTAACCTTTGAAAATCTACATCAACAAGGCTAATGCAATAATTTATAAATCGGATTATACTTAAAGGATTTTATCCATTTGAAGTATCTGTGCACTGTTAGGACTCCAGGAGATTCGGGAAATGAAAAAAGACTCTGAGGCAATAGTGCTGTCTGACTGAGCCAAGGGCTGCTCCCAACCATTTCTGCCTTATCCATTTGCCCCATAAAAGCTAGTAAATACCTATGTTCCAAGGCTTTCTTACAATTGTGTGGCCAAGTCATGGCTGTGGCCAAGAAGACAGTAAGTTGAAAGTCTACCGGCAGGCTTCTGAGAAACAAAAGGGAGAGAAATAACTGACACTGCCTTCCTTTTCTTTCCTCTTCCTACTGGTAAGTCAATGGCTGGAGGGATAGCAAGCCTTTTGCAACCATGAGGCAGCATAAGGAAAAGACCAAGAGAACCACAACAAAATTTGTTCCCGTATCATTAAGCCACCAAACCAACCCCAGCAGCTGCCTGCCTCTGGACTTTTTGTTATATAAAGTCATTCAACTCCTATTCATTTTAGTCCCTTAGTAAAGCTTTCTTCTACTGGTAGCTAAACACAATACTGAGTGTTATAGATGTCGCCCTCAAGGAACCCATATTCTAGTGGTAGAAATAAGATATGTTTTCAAATTTCTAAAATCCAAAGTGGGAGTTATAAGTATGATTTGACAGAACACAATAAATTATATAAAAAATCATAATCATGTTTATCCAAATATTTTAGGGAATGTTGGTAGAGGCATTGTATATTTAAGTGTAGTACTTTATTCTGTAGTCAGCATTCTAAAACACAAATACGTTGCTGCATATAGCTGAGCTCTTCGGGATCTACAAATGAAAGGCACATTGCTTGGAAAATATCCAATTTTGCATATACTTATCTTTTCAGATATATGAAAACCATAAAGCAAAAGGATTTAGAAGCACTGTGTGGAGAATCTAACAATGCCCAAGGTTATAAAAAATCAAATTTTCAAATTTACTGCATAACATGCATTTGGCTTGCAATTTTCTCAAGCATTTCATTGTGAAATACTGCATAGATATGACTAAGCTTCATATTTGCCTAATACTGTGGATAGAGCAAATACACAAATTGAAGAGGCTGCAGATACCTTCACTTACTGAATTTTTCCATTGCTCTTATGTTGTGTTTAAGTGAAATGTTTAGAGAATATAGCATATTGTGCATATACTGCACCGCTAAGAGTATTTTAGTGATTCTGTTTTGCAGTGTGTGTGCTATGAACATAATGTCTGATATATAGGCATTCCTTTTTCAGTGGTTTACTGCATAATTCTTAGAACAATGGAAAACACTAACACTAGTCTCATGTTCTAAGACATTTCAATTAGGTTTGCATCCAAAATTAGCACTGCATTACCATCAGAGACCTCACTAGGCCCAGAGGTGACCGAGCTGGAAAGGCTGTGTATAATAATGAAAAGAACATCGAGTTATCTTCAAAACACGGGCTGAAATCTTCAAAAGTTATCTTCAAAAGAATTAGGCTGAAGTTCTGCTCTGGCTCAGGAAATTGCTGACAATTACAATTGTCAAGTGCAACTTTGGGGTGTCAGTAACCTCCCTGAACACCAGTTTTCTCATTGTAAACTGTTGAGTGTAACATTCATCTCACAAGGTTATCATTAGAAAGGTCAAATAAGACAAAAAGTGATGACTATGCCTTTTAAACTATCAAGTACTCCGTGGACTGAGAGTATATGCTCTTCCAGTTCCACCACTGAACCAGGACAATCTTGAGATATGTGCTAAGTTCTTGTGTGCTTCTATTTAGTCTAAAAATTATAGGAACATTGTCTCTTCCAGGAACAATGTGTGCTCCTCTGTTAAAGGAAGTCTCAAAAACATAGTAAGAGGTAGAAAGTCTGTATACTTTTTATTTATGCTTTCATTCAACTAACATCTGTCAAGTTCTGACTATTGTAGCACTAATTAGAGTCCAAGGATATAAAGGCAAATAGAATACACTTTCTTGATCTCCAGAAGCCCAGGGTCTCATTGGGGCTAAAACTACACAAATATATGATTATAATGCAATGTGAAGCAATTAATAATCAAAGGGGTTCATCGTCAGTCTTTAAAAGGAGATGAAAGGGAATTTGAAAAGATATGTGTATCTCTATGTTTCTAGCAGCACTATCTACAATAGCCAAGATATGGACACAGCCCTAGAGCCCATTGATAGATGCATGAATAAAGAAGATGTGATAATATATACATATATCATATTTTTATAATATATATATATAATACACACCAAGAAAACATGCAATGGAATATTATTCAGCCATAAAAAAGGAATAAATGTTGCCATTTGCCACAACATGGATAGAGCTAGAGGGTATCATGTGAAATAAGTCCATTAGAGACAGACAAATACCGTATGATTTCACTCATATGTGAAATTTAAGAAACAAAACAAATGAACAAGGAAAAAAAAGAGACAAATGGAAAAACAGATTCTTAAATATAGACAACATACTAGTGGTCGTCACAGGAGAGGTAGGTGAGGAAATAGGGGAAATAAATAAAGAGGTTAAGAGTACACTTATCTTGATGAGCACTGAAAATTCTATGGAATTATTGAATTGATATACTGTATACCAGAAACTAACATAACACTGTGTGTTAATTATACTTGAATAATTTTTTTAAATACTGAAAACTGTATTTCTGGTATATATTTTAAAAAATAGGTGAAAGGGGGCACTTTGAATCTTAGTTACAGAATCTGAGACCAGAGGAAAAACTAGAGAGGAGGAAAAATTACTGAGTAAAGATAGATTTCCTCTATGTTATAGTTTTCTTTGAACCTGTCCTTTAAGCAAGGCTTCTCCAGAAGTTAATTTCAAGAGCTTCTTTGGAGCTTCTGAGATGAGGGTATGGTCTCAGTTATCTAAATCCCTAATGACAAAAAAAACTCTCATAAAAGACAACATACATGATAAATTGCAATGAAATCCTTTACCCAGTTTTGGTTGGTGAATTCTTTGCTTTATGAAATACTTCTGTGATTCAGAAGTATTCCTTTGACGTAAAGTCAGGGTTGGAGAGCACTCTGTTCTTCCCAGTCCTGAGCTGGAATCTTTCTTCTCAACACAACTACAGCCAGTCAACTGGAAAAGAGCTTCCAGGCACCACTATTAAAATATCAGCACAACAAGATTTTTGCAAGAAATCAACAGATTTAATTTACTCAATAAAGATTTCCTGAGGGCCTACTAGACACAAGACATTAGTAAGAGAGCTAGGTGGAACACAGGCCTTGCCTTCAAAGTCCCTACAATCCAGTAGTGACAGTCACATGATTAAATTCCTCCAAAAAAGTACTAAAGAGTCTATACAACAAGTACAGTAGAGGCATGAGGCTATATAGAGCTAGGATTTCTTAGAAGTTCAGGAAGGGATTCAAGGAAGGGGTAAATGTTGAAATTCAAGTGGATCTTCACCAGATGATCAAAGGGAGAGCATGTTCTGGGTACCAGAATACACAAAGGCACAAAGGTGTGAAAAACAAAACAAAGCAAAACAAAACTTGGTGTATTCCATGAACCACAAGAAGGAGATTTGAGGTAAGAGCTGACATCAAGGTAAAGTCAGATGAAGACATTCCTCAGGTGTCACGCTAAGGATTTAGGGCTCTATTGAAGGATTTTAACCCAGTTGTAAGATTACAAGAGGGTTGCAGGCCTGGGTCTGCCACAAAAAGGAAGCTGACTGCTAGCTTCAATAGGACAGGAGAGCATTTCCAAGCTGTTCATTACTTCCATTGCATCTAACACCTATAACTTGGAGACCATATCTAAAAAGCAAAACTGAGATAACCAACTAATTAGGTTCCCAAGTGCTGAAGAGATGGTTTTTAAAATGTTTCCATGACCCAGAAACAGGCAAAGGTAAAGTGTCTTCCTGGCGGTTCCCTAATCCTAGAATTTGTGGTTAACTGACAAGAGTTCAGTGCAATCAATCAAAAGTCCAATGAAAAGGCACTGCTGCTGAGCACCTATGGAGAGCCCAGCCATCTCATATCAAGTGGTGTTAAGTCGTTAGTTTCTGTATAAGAAAAGAACAATGTGTAAAAAACAGTTCTTAACAATAAAGCATTTGTTTCTTTCAAGGAGAATCTTTCACCAAAGCTCTCTAAAAGCAAAGCCCCTCCTAATCTCACACCAAAATTTCAGTGCAAGTATAGGCTGGGTGCAAGTTTAGACTAGGACTCAGTATGACACTTGTTTTTTTTTTTTTTTTTTTTCTGCTTAGTGACTTACAGGAGCTCTACAGAAGTGGCTAACGTCACACTGGATAGCTGAATCCCCTGCTTTGTGGTGTCTGGTGGCCCCTAGTGGAAACTCAAGTCTCCTTCCCACCCCACCCCCCAGCTCTCCTCCAAAGAGAACTAAAGCGGATCAGGTTTAAGGACATTTTATTAGCAGTTGAACTAACAAGTGGGGCACTCTACTCTGCCAATAAATGAGACACTTGCCAACACTCAAGGATATGGTATCTCTTACTAGACTTTGTATAGCACAAAGGAATTATTTTGGCCACAAACTGAAATGAGCAAACAAATAGATCTTTATTTTTATGTTTCTGTCTCAAACCCCTCTTGCTATTGGTAACAGAAGCTTCATCTTAGGGTAAGCTCAGGCAAACCAGAGTTTCTATGGCTTTATCCAAAGAGCTTTATCTATGGAGGACTTACCTTATCTGTAGTCACCATCACCTCTGCATCTCATGTCGCCTGAGATGAAGGTACATCAGCCCCAGTCCTACTTGCCTGTATTTATCTGCCCCAGCATTCCTGGAGATGTCACAGTTCCCTCTGTGATCACCACATATGCATCCTCTTCTGGCCCACTTGTCTTCACTCAGATAGGTGAGAAGTCTTCTCTAAGGCAGTATAGGGGAAGGGCTTTCAGATGTTTCCCCAGACCACTCTGATGGGAAAGGGAGTGTGCTGTTTCCAGTTCCCTTTAGAGAGAGACACATCGTATATCAAGCTGCATGGTGCAAGAGAACTGCAAAGCTTAACATCTTCCTGGGCTTTCCTAAGAAGCAAGACACAGATCCTCTCTGTCCCTAGGACCCCCCACTGAAGTGTAGTTGCCTTGGTCATTGACCAAAACCCAACTACTCAGCTCCCTACAACTCTGTATCTCATGTCCAGGATGCTTCTTCAGTCTAGATGGGTAGACAAAGCTGGCCCATCTCCCCAGCCTCTCGTTTCTGGCACACCCAAACTCTAAAGCTTTCTCTCGCCTCCACCTCTCATGGTTCTTCTCTTTGTCATGAGTTTTAAAAAGGCAAGTACCGTTTCTTTGTTCTTTTTGAGGGTCTCATCTGCTGCACTTCTAAAGCAAAATAGCCACAACTGAATGGGAGAGACCCAAAGGTCACAAGAGTTAACTGAATGAAAAACACAGCAGTGGATATGTCCAAATATTACAGTTTCCAGCCACATTTGTTGCTGCCATGAAGATGGAGAAGTGGGATGTTTGGGCCTGATCCGTCCCAGGAGTTCCAGAAGTTACTTTGTACTGAGGACATCAGGGAGCCTCCATGCTGGAGTTGGCATTTGACCTTGGCTTTAGGAGATGAGAAGGACAATGCAAAGGGAATTCCAGGGAGATGAATCAGCATGAATAAAAGGTCAAGAATTGGGAACAGATAGTGGAGGGATAAGAGAAAGGGAGAAGTTAAAAATGACCCTAAGTTTCCTTTCCAGGGTTATCAGGCAGATGGTGAAGCTCTGAACAGAATTGAAACTTGTCGTTTTAGCATTTATCTTAGGCAGCCATGTGTTCTATTTTTCTTTATATATCTTGCCTTCTTGAAAATAGAGATCACCTTTGATCCATTCATTTATTCCTGTGTTTTCCTTACAACCTTAAAGAAAATAACCAGTACATGTTGTAATACCTGAGAATGTGCCATAGAAGAGATCCTTCAAGCTGTTCTTTGGTTTTTCTTCATTAAAGAGAATGTTGCCAAAATTGTAGGTTGCTATGTTTTTCTCAAACTCTATTTTAAGCTTTGCAGATTAGGGGAAATCTATGTAATTGCTTCCCTACATATTTTAAATTATAATTTGGGTGAAATTAGTATACCTTAAATCATCAACATTTAATGATTTAACCTTCAAGATTCTATTGCAACCCTTCAAAAATATTATTTTGGGGGGGTCCTTTGACTCGTTTGCTATTTACCTTGTCAACAAGGAAACTTCTCCTCACATACACAAAAAAATGGGGCTCTACTTGTTGTAAATAGATTCTAATAAATTATTTGAATTCACTTGGAAATATAGAAATGTCTAACTGCCAAAGCACATCCTGATTCTATTTTTTATAGTCAAAAGACATACAAGAGAGAAGCAAATAAAAATGCCCTTTCATTTTGTCTGAAACACAACACTACCCTCAGTTTTTCTCATCATACCAGAAAATTCCCTCCAGCCAAGCTGACTGCAATTCAACTCAGCAGGGTACACTGACCTGTGTTCCCTTCAGAAGCCCTCTCTTACCATCTTCTCCCCATTACCCAAGAGGTTGGGTTTGTTTCTTGCAGGAAATACAGCCCTCAGTTTTATTCTCCTGCTCCTGACTTTCTGTTGCACATGCCATCAATCAAATCAAATACAACAGTATCAAGAAGGCATGCATATTCCATGTAGAATAGTTACTGAGAATTTGGGTAAAGAGCACAGTGATTTCTGGAGAGTTTTGAAGCCTAACTTATGGACAGCTGAAGAAACTATCTGGAAGCACACTTTACCTCTGCCACTTATTGAGAAAAACTGAAAAACTCTTGGTATCCTCAGGAAATTTTTTTTTTAAATGTCTTTCCCTGCAAAAATATTTGCCTGCATGGAAGTCTAAAATCTAATACTTAATTTTTTCTGCAAGATTTCTTTGCCTTTGCTCATTCCCTCCCAATCTCCTTTCCTAAAACCCAGATGGAAATACCACACAAGAGTCATGCTCTTAAAACACAGATGTGCACAGTTACTGGCAGAAAGTCCTCATGGCCTTTTGGTTAGACTAACCCATGCAACTCCACCCAACAGAGAATTTTTTTTCTTTGTATATCCTGAAACCAGTACTCCTCGCTCCTACTCCAGAGTCAGTGAAGTCTGAGGTCCCATCCAAGATAAGGTAGGAGTAGACAGATAGGAAGCAGCAGTTCCCAGGCCAACTTATGTTTCCTCAGGATTTTTATCACCTCTTCATTCAACTTAGAATCCCAGAGTTTAAGAGCCCATTTAGCCCTATCCTGAGAAGCTTCACCCCTTCTAGGACTTCTCCCAGACCCACAAAGTTCAGACAGAAGAGGGATGTTGGACAAATAGACCAACTGTGTTGAATTATTTCTTACACAGCTCACTCAACACTTGGGTACTTTGCTGACTACCTCAATTGCCAATTTATTTCTTTTAATTCCTCTGCAGCCTACCACCACCAGCCCCACATGCTATTTGTCTTGCCTTATTGACCCTCAGCAACTCTGTTTCATTTCCTAGGTTCCATTCAGCATTTTCCTTCTGGATAAATCCTCTCAGGGGACTCCTAACCTACCAGTGAGCCCACTTTGGTTTATCCTTAAACCTCCATATCCTTAAACCAAGGGAGCCCAGACTTACGGTCTGGTTTTTAGAAAGTCTAACTCCTTTGTTGCATAAATGAGGAAACTGAGACTAAATGTCACATTCATGACCAAGCAAGATATGGACCCTGGCTCCAAATTGTGAGCTCATTTTTCTACACACATTTTAGAATAAATCAGTGAAATGACTTCATCTGAACGTGATCTCAACTATTGGCCTTCACTCTCATCTCCCCAGCCTTCAAATTCTGGACTGTTGCTTTTCTAACCTTAACAAAGTCAGATGTACCCTTCTGTCTTCCATTATGTTGCCTGGAACTCAAATATGATGGCTGGGACAGCTCTCCTAGACCCTGTGGATGAGGCCCCACCCTGGACACAGCAGACTGATAATCTAGAAGAACCTGGGTGCTGATGACACCAAGGAATTACCGAAGTAGACTTAACTCCCTCCAGACTTCATTCAAGTAAAAGAGAAATTTAAAGTATGTATTTTCATTTTTTACACTAAATGTAACAAATGTTGGGACATCTGGGTGGCTCAGTCAGTTAAGCATCTGAGTCTTGATTTCAGCTCAGACCATGATCTCAGGGTCCTGGGATGGAGCCCCACATTAGGCTCCATGCTCAGTGGGGAACCTGCTTGAGGATTCTCTCTCCCTCTCCCTCTGCCTCTCCTCCAATTTGTGCTCTCTCTCTCTCTCTCAAATAAATAAATAAATCTTTTAAAAACAAATAAAATAATAAAAGCAAAACTGTAGCCCCAGCTAAAACTAAGGATTGGAAGACAGAATAAAGGGGCAGAGATCTCTAAAGCTGCCATATACCTGCCCTGGTCTTACTTTACTTGGAGAAAAATAAAGCTTCCAAATTATTTAAGGCTTCGTGGAGGAGGTAGGAGTTGAGCTAGAGTTTCTATAGAGGGAGATGCTCCTCTACTTGGGCTGCTTCTTGAGCAACTGGAAACTCCCTTTCTTTCTGTGGGGTTGGGGTTGCCATGGTCAAGCCTGTGTAATTCAGAGGCATTCCCACTCCCACAGACACTCAGATTGCTTGAGTTATTTTTCAACACCAGCTTCCTAACAGAGACTGAAAATGCTCATAGCTCTCAAGCCCTAAGCCCCAGCTTGATACAGTGGTTTCTCTAGGCCCCTTTGTGAGAAAGGACAGGGAAGGACCCAGGGGAAAAGCAGAAATCTCTGCATCTAATGCAGTGATTTACTGTAACCAACCTGGAACTGTTAAAGCAAAACACAAACACATTTTAGGGCTCCATTCCCCCGGCTTCTCACCCAGCACTGAGCCTTTTCAATGTTTACTACACAACCATCTGTGAATATCTTTGTGAAACTAGTTAAAGCCTTTTATGAGACCCTAAACTTCTAGTTACACTAATTCCCCCCCACACACACATGAATTAGGACTTGAGTAAACAAAAGGCAGACTTGAGAACGGAGAGCAATTGTATGGTGTTAAATGGTGCGTTTAACAGGGCCTGCCCACAGATTTTTCCGTTCCCATCCCTGGGTGTGCAGGAAACGCTGAAGCCCATATAATGGACTCTTTATGTGGTGCTTGGTTAGAAAAACGTATTGACAAAGAATCACAGACAAATCATGGCCATGACCTTTAGTGCTCAAACAAGATTTTCCTTGGGGGTGATTTAATTGCCCATGCAGCTCGCTGGCTGCACACATGAGTGGCCTTTCTGCCTTTCCAAAGGCCATGGCCAGGCCAGTCTGGTTTGCCTTTTCTGTGAATGTTTGGCCAAGTGCTGCTCCTATAACGAGCCTCCATTGTGCCATGTAAGGATAAACAGCGCATGGCATCCAGCTGGACTCGGCATGCTCAAAAGATTGCTTCTCAAGCACCTGCTGCCCAAGCCGACCTTGGATCTGATAGTGCCCCTGGCCTCAGACTCATCATTCAGATGATGAGTGCAGATGCCCATGCCAGGCCCGTGGCCTGCAGCAACATGACAGGATTTTGACTACCAGATGTTAGAGTGGGGCCTGGGGCTGCAGGGTGAGGCAAAATATGCTTGTCTTGTCCTTTCCAATCCCTAAATGCACCTCCTGCCTTCCATTCACCTGAGTTCTCTTTGGCTTCTTCATTGCTCCGAGCTCCAGGAAATGAGCTCCAGGAAAACAGAAGCTAGATACAAAAGGCCAGCTATTGTGTGACTCCATTTATATGGGTAATCCACAACAGAGAAAACAACAGCAACCAAAAGCAGGTTATTGGTTACCAGGACCTGGGGCAAAAGGAGAATGGGGAGGGACTGCTTAAGGGATGCAGGGTTTCCATCTGGGGTAATGAGAAAGTGTTGGAACTAGATTAACAAATTCATGTAAATTTCACATGCCTACTCTATTATTTTATACGAGGTTTTTTTCTTAAATATTAAAATAAGTTTCTGTCCAAATTTACTAGTGAAAATATCACTCTGGGAAGATGGTCCATGTTTATCTTAGAGCCTCCCAACCCTCTTCACAAACCTCAGGGGTCAGCTTATTCTAGTTTGAAAAGCTGGTACTAAGCTGGCCGCTTTCCAAAAAGGGAAGGAGAAGAGAAAGTTAGGGAGGTAGAGAGGGAAATTCCTTCATCCCTTCTTCCAATGACAATTGGATTTTGCTACCTTTAGGTATTTGTAACTCCAGCTGCTTAGAGAGAGATGGAAAGCAAGAAGTCTTATTATTTCTTCTCAAATCACTCCATTTTGGTAGTTACTTACCTGATTTGTACATGAAGTCAGTGTCCAACTAAAAGGCATTTCTGGTGGGAGACTCAATAAAGCCCAACACTAGAGTTGCAGGAGTTATGTACAAGTGGACTTTGCCATTGTCTGCTTCTCTTGGAAGAGCCTAGTGACATTGACTTGAATGATTTTAAATAATGACTGAGGCTGGTTAGGGAAAGAAATTTCACAAGCTTCAAGAAATTGAGAAGAAGACTAAACTGACAGCCAAGAAAATTCTGCCCGGCACTGTCCCTGACTCAGCTGATTAAATAGGACAAGGCAGTCTTCCTTTTTAAGCCTTACTTATCTATACTTATCTTCCCATCTAGAATGCCATTTATATGAGGCAAGTATATTTAGTCAGGAACATTGGTGACAAATGACAGAAATCAAACGCAGACTAACTTCAGTAAGAAAGAACTATATCGGCTCTGTTATGAGGACAGTGAGATAGCCCACAGGATAGAAGTAGCAATCTGGCATTGGAAAGGAATCTAGAGCTGCTGTCTGGGGACTTCTGAAGAAATTTCCTTCTTTCAGCTGAGGAGAGGATGAACGCTATAGTGGATGAGGGTCAGCAGCAGCAGTGTAGAAAACAGGGGATGCACAGTGCTTCACAATGAAGTTGCAGGGCCAGAAGCTCAACGAAAGTAATCCAGAGGGCAATCAGAAGAATGTAACACCAGCTGATTTCAGGAAAAGAGGAACTGTCAGGTCATTATTATATAAAAACAAAGATGGGCACATCGATGAGCAAGATGAAAATGACAAAGAGGATAAAGACATGGGCCAGGAGGGTAATGATGTGAATTGATCTCATAGAATTCTCAGAAGGACCAACCCACAAATAGCAGCAATGTTACCTGGATTTGCCAGTCACCATCTTTGGCCCCATCAGACAAAATAATACTAAAAGAGAGCTCGTTAGTCAAAAAGAGTTGATAAATGACAAATTCAGGAAAACCTATATTATGAATTATAGCTCCTAGTGATTTTCAAAGTTCAACTCAAACTGTGATGAAGGTATCAAGAGTAGCATCACTGCCTGAGGTCTCCTCATCTGTCAAAAAAATAGAGTAATAGGGGCACCTGGGTGGCTCAGTGGTTGAGCATCTGCCTTTGGCTCAGGGCATGACCCCAGGGAACCTGCTTCTCCCTCTGCCTATGTCTCTGCCTCCTTCTCTGTGTCTCTCATGAATAAATAAATAAAATCTTTTTAAAAAAATAGAATTACATGGACAAAGATTAGGGTTGGGGAGGGGAATTTAAGTTATCTGAATTATTCAGAGTAATCAAATCAATCATGCATGACACTGTAAGTTGCCTTCCTTGGTGAGTCCAGTTTTTGTTCAGATATTTACCCTTCCGTGTGCTCATGGAAAGGAGTGATCCACAATGGGTTTATGAGTTTAATAGAATTAGGATAATTCTATTCCCCCTTGATATGTGATCCAATCCTGGTCTCTAGGGTGGGAGGGGTTTGGAAAGTGTTCTTCTTGCTAATAAAAAGAAGATCACTAGGGGACAATCCCTTCATTGTCTAGATATTGGTAGCTATACAAGATGCCTGGAACTGAGGCAGTCATCTGGTAAACAAGAGAATAGAAGCCTGAAAACCAAGTGTGTATGCGAAACATGACATGCTAAAACTCTATCTTTTAAAGCCTGGATTCTGACTGATACTTATGAGGTAGAGAATCATTCTGGAACTGTTTCTGTTTGTTTGTTTGTTCATTTGTTTGTTTGTTTGTTTGTTTGTTTGTTTTAGAGAGGAAGACGGACAGAGAGAATCTTAGCGGATTCCATGCCCAGCACAGAGCCCAACATGGGGCTTGATCACACAACCCTGAGATCGTGACCTGGGCCAAAACCAAGAGCTGGACACTTAAACTGACTGAGCCACCCAGGTACCCTTCTGTTTTAATAATAGTAATAATACAATCATATTCGTATTTGCTTTGTTATCACTGTAATCATCTCAGCTAATATAACAACAAAACACTGAACTGACTTCCTGGATTTTCCCTTTATCATCCCTATAATTATTCTCTGTATAATAGCCAAACTCATGCTTTTTAAGCTCACATTTTTAAAAAAGATTTTATTTTTTTATGTATTTGAGAGAGAGAGAGAGAGAGAGAGAGAGACTACAAGTGGGGGAGGGGAGGGACAGAGGAAGAGGGAGAAGCAGACTCCCCACTGGGCAGCGACCTGATCCCAAGAGCTGAGATCATGACCTAAGCTGAAGGCAGATGTTTAACCCACTGAGCCATCCAGGTGCCCCTAAATTTAAGTTTAATAATGCCATTTACATGCTTAAAACTCTCCAAAGTCTTCCCCAAACACCTAAATAAATTTCATCCCCAGGCCAAGGCCTGTAAGCCTTACATAGTCTCCAATCTCATCTTATATTCCACCTTCTCCTTCCTACTTCCCTGTTTCTGCCATTATTTTTCTTTCTACCGTTAACAGCCTAAGCTTTTTTTTCTTTCTTTTTTTTTTTTCCCTAAGCTTTTTCTTATCAGCGGTTTTGTTCTGGCTGTTTATTCTGCTGGACTTCTTCCTCTCTAGATCTCCATATGGTAAGTTCTTTCTTATCCTTCAGACATCAACTCAAGCATCAGTCCTCAGTGAAGTTCCTCCTGAACACTCAGGTAAAATGAGCTATCTCCCCTATCTTGAGTCAGGCTTTACCACATCAACTTCAATGTTATTTCTTCATAGCACTTATACTATTTGCAGTTATTGTGCTTATTTATTTGCTTACTCATCTGTTTTTATTCTCTCTCCCTAGAACCAGGAGAACAAGGACTTTGTCTTATTCCCCATAATTTCCCTCATCCTTAGAAAAGTGTCTCTAGTATCATAAATTCTCAATAATAATTGTTGGATGAGTGAAAGAAAGACAAAAAGTAAAAAGAAAAAGAAAGGAGGGAAGGAGCTAAAGAGAGGAAGGAAGGAAGCAAGGAAGGTAAGTAGGTCTGTGGAGCCAGGCAGGCTATAAATACCAGTAGCTTCAGGGGCTGAAATTAGAGATTTAAAAGATCTCCAGATTTAAAACACACTGACTTCTAATTTACTATATCAGAATGAGTCCTTGCCTACACAACCAAAGTAACAGAAGAGCACACTGGAATCTATATGTGCATATGTGGCTTCGTGTTCGGAGAAGAGAGACAGTAGAATTTAGCTACCCATTTTGCTTTGGAAGCATCTCTAACTATTGGCCAATGTCTTCCACCATTCCATAGTATGCTCTGCTCTCTATCAGAGTCCTTTTCCCCTCAGCCATCAGGAAAAGAAGGCTTCTTCCAGCATAAAGGCAGCCTCTATTTCCTCTGGTCTGATAATGATTCAACCACATAAGCAGTGATTATGATCACAACACCAATAATACACGATGGATGAACCACAGTCAGATAAGCAGTATAATGGCACAACAGAGGAAGACCTACTTTGGTGAGGAGAGGTCTGTCATCTTTCATATAAAGAGACAATAACTTACAAGGAGAAAAACAAGTTCTTGGCTCCAAATTCCTCTTTGGTGGTACATTTTTGAGGGATAATTATATTGGTGTGTTTCCTTTCCCCTATTAAGTTTGTTTATAAAAATATTGAGCATGCATTATACATCGACATAAATAATTCCCCCCATATCTTTGTCCTCCAAATTTTTCAGTTAATTAAACTAATTTGTCTGTTTTTGTGAGTTGGAAACTCTTACTGTCATCCTTTCCAATCACTACTTATTTAAATTTCATCCTTGGCCAGTTTCATGATAATGTTTATCTGCTCCAGAGGATTTGAAATGAGAGTAACACACAGGAATCCCATTTAAATTCTTTCTTGAAGCTGAAAAAAGCCAAGAATCAACTGGCCAGTTAGATAACACAATTTCCCTTGTAGGATATTTGCTTAAGATAGCTGGGAGCTAATTTAATTCCAGAGTTGCTTATTTACAGTTTTCTGTGAGGGATTCCCTGCAGTTAAGAGTGAACTAGGTAGAGAGATTCTAAAAAAGCATTCTTTGAGACCATATTCTAAAGCAGGTTAAGTACATTATTTCTAAAGAAAATAAAAAGCTGTACAATTTGCTGTCAACATTCCACTCTGGCCAGTTCCCAAGTAGAAAGACATCTCAAGACCGCTTAGATTCATGTTTGGCATTTCATTAATTCATTTGGAAAGAAATGATTCCATGATCTTGACTCCTCTGAAGTGTTAGCTTCAAACACTCAATCAGCACTGGATTACCATGGAGAGCAGATGAAAACCATCCAGAAGACCTACCGAGAAGACCAATATCTCACATTGTTTTGTTTTTGTGCTGTGCTGTCAATTCCCTGGCCATGACTGCACAGCATAATTTGGCCTCTGCCTACTTCACCTTTTCAGCTTCCCTTGAGCCTCTCCTCTCAATAGTTCTCAACCACCACCTTACCCAATTCCTTCAACACCTCTCCTCACCCATTCCACCCTTACTCAGCTACACTGATGCCTTTCAATTTCTTCACCAAGCTGATTCTAGCTCATGAGCAGGTCTTAACCCAAAACCACTTCTCTGGGCTGCCTTCCCCAGTGCTCCCGTCTATTTCCGGTCCCTTGATGTACTCACCTGCAGAGCTCTCCAGTCTCCTTGCCACTTAGTACAATCCTGATTCATTAGTTACCTATAAAATACTTTGCTTAAAGGAAGCCTCCTTCCCCTTCTGGGTTGTAAGTTGTACAAATAGCAAGGACTGGGTTGTTATTGTTCATTACTGTATCTCAATTCTTAGCACAGTGACTGGCCCACAAAAAGAGTTAAATAAATACTTGCTAACTCAATAACAAGTTGAAAGATGTTGAGTAATTCCCTTTAACTCGATGATCCCTTCCATATCAAAGATTAGATGATTCTGTAATTCTGTGCAACACAGAAATGCAACAACTGTAACAACAAGCCCAATCAATACTTGAATGAAGGATAAGGAATTTGGCCTAGTAAGGAGATAAAAGTGAGGAGGAAGCAAACAATTAACTGTAACAGCTATTGTTGCCAGGCACTGCATTAGGTGTTTGGGGATAGCTTCTCTCAACCCATTATCACAAAAATCCTTCAGCTTTCCTTATCATATTTCCCATTATGTAGATTAGAAAATTGAGGCCAAACAGATAGTAAGGGGTGAGGGTGCCTGAATTCAAAACTTGATTATTTGCAATATACTGTAAGTTAGATCTGTATTTTTAGTTTAAGAGAGGAGGAGTGGTATAAAGACTGAAAAGAAAGTGACAGAGTGGAAAGACTTTTGGTTTTTTTCCCCAATCTCTATACTTTGCCTGTTCTCGCATTTTAGCTCCATGCCCACTCCTCCCCAAATACACACACATACATAAACACACACTTAACACTGCAGATCTCTCTCAAGAAGATAATTTCCTGAATTCTTGTTGTTCATCTCCACAGTTGATTTGGTGCAACTCTGACCAGAAACACTGATCCTCTCTCTGCATTGTTACCCCTTCTCCACTTTTTTTCTTGAGTCCGTTTCCAAGCTTTGCATGATTTAACACTCATTTGTGTGCCTGTTAAGTCATTATCCCGCCATTTCATGTTCTGAACAGAACTGCACTTTTAATAAATTATAACAATCAGCTCCAATTGAGTTTGAGGATAGGCCTCATTTTTTGTTCCCGCAAAGCCATCTTTGTTCCTACCTCCTGGAAGAGAGATGGACAGAGTACTCCACCCCAGCCAAAAATAATTCAAGCAAAAATAAGACATCACAAAAAAGCAGACAGCGCTCAGTGTTGCTGAAACAAGCCCAGGCAGCCTGAAGGGAGATGGGAACAAGGAGGTTAATATCCTAATGTAGGAGCTGGGGCCAGAGGTCTTCCTCAACTGCTCCCAGCCCCAACAGCCTGTGGTTTAAGGATCTCTTGCTAGAGGTAAGTCTATGATTTCTTTTCCTTTGAGTCCTAGAAGTCTTCACTGTTTTCTCCCTTCTTTGTTTATTGGGTTTGTTGAACTGCATCTACTCTCCTTAAATTCTGCCCACAGGGAAAGGTAACTTCAATAAGGTTTCCAGGCCATATCTAAGACAGGACATGTGAACCTCCAACATGAACTCAGGAATGAAAGTAGCTCAAGTCGAGGTCCAGTTCTCTGTGGGAGAAACTTCACCCTTTTGGCCAGAACCACCATTTTCCAGTAATTCACCAAAATGACCAACACAAAGTGAAAGAGGAGAGGTACCCACAGTGTATTCTCTAGGCCTTTAGAAACCATGGCTTTATTCCTTCTGCCACATACATCCGAATCTATAGGAAACATGATACTGTACACATCAAAGGAATGGGCTCTGTTCAGAAAAGAATGGCCCACAAATGTTACCATGGCAAAACTAGAAGACTCTACAATGTTGCCCAGCATGCTCCTGACCTTACTGTAAACAAACAAGGGCAAAATTCTTGCCAAGAGAATTAGTGAACTTACTGACCATATTCAGTCCTCTAGGAGCCCAGATAGCTTCTTATAGCGTATGAAGGGAAATGATCAGAAAAAAAAAGGAAGCCAAAGAGAAAGGTGCTTGGGTTCAAGGGAAGCATGGGCCTGCTCCACGCTTTGTGAAAACCGATAGAGGCCTGAGCTGCTAGAACCCCTTCCTATGAATTCATGATGAGCATAAAAGACCTCTGGACTGTGAAAAAAAAAATTCGGAAAAAATTCCTAAACAAGCTTACTAAAATTATAACAAATACATTTGTATTAATATTTGTATTAAACATTCATTCTCTTCCAAGATAGATAATATATTTTCACAAATTGAAAAGATAGATGCTGAGTTTCCACTTCTGGTAATGAACAGCTGAGGATTATCTATAAGACCAACCAACCAAAAGTGTGAGGGTTACCAAAATCTGGCAGAAATTAGAGGGGTGTTGACACTGGGAAGAATGGATTGGCCTTGGGTAAGTTTTGATTTTCATACAGTCTTTTGCCGGAAGGCAGTCCCCAGTATGTGTTACAGGGTTCTTATCTCACAGAGTGGAAGAATGAATCTCCTAGACAAAAGGATGAAGTGAAGTGAAAGTTTATTAAGGGAAGGTGAGTACAGAAAGGAAAGAAAAAAAGCTCTCTAGAGTGAGAGGGGTCCCGAATAGGTTGCCACTAAGGGCTTTTATGGTTGGTCTCATATAGAAATTTGACCAGAGAACTTGGTAAACGTCATGTCAGTAACATGGTGGATTTATAAATATCATGAGAATATCCTTCTAAATTTAGAATGAACAAAATGTTCTTGTAAATATCATGAGACCAAATAAGGCATTCCCTTCTCTCTGATTAATATCTCATCTATTTCTTCACATCTTGGATTTCTATGAGCCTGGTTACACAGCCCCATATGTGAACCTAGTCACTAGCTCTCTACCTGTCTCTCCCTTCCTAGCCTTGCCTATCCTTTACTCAGAAGCACCATTTGGGGTGCTGAATTTGGAGCTACTGCAGCATTTGAAAAGTTAAGAGGCACCAAGTGAGAAGACATGAAGGCTAAGGAGGACCCAATGGCCTGATCATCTTAGTACTCCACTCACTGCTCTGGCTCCTGGGCTGGAAGGACTCAAAAGCTAGGATTGCTCACTGGAACACCTTCACACAACCTCTCTACATGGCTTGGCTTTTTCCCAGCATTCAGGCCTCAAGGCTACTGGACTTCTTACATGAAGATTTAGATTCTAAGCATAAAACTTACAGCTAACAAGGCAGAAGCTGCATTACTTTTCATAACCTAACTCAAAAGTCACATGATATCTCTTCTGCTGTATTATATTGGTTACAAGTGAATCACAAACCTCCAAAATTCAAGGGAAGGAAAATTAAACTTCACACTTGATGGAGTATGGTAAAGTTCTAGAAAAGAGATACCTTTATGAGAAAAGGTATCTTGGGACATGCAATCTGTAACAAAATCAATGACCTAGAATTTCACTATAAAAAGTTGAAAAGGAAAAGCAAAATAAACCCAAAGTAAGTAGAAGGAAGAAAATACTAAAGATAAGAGCAGTTGTAAATGAAATGGAAAAAAAAAAAAAACAAACAGAAAAATTAAGCCAAAACACAATTGTTTAGAAAACAATAATAAAATTGATAAATCTCTGGGGCACGTGGCTGGCTTAGTGGTTGAGCATCTGCCTTTAGCTTAGGTCATGATCCCAGAGTCCTGGGATCAAGTCCCACATCAGGCCCCTCGCAGGAAGCCTGCTTATCCCTCTGCCTCTGTTTCTGCCCCTCTCTCTCTCTCTCTGTCTCTCATGAATAAATAAATAAGTAAATAAATACAATTTATAAATCTCTAACTTGACCAATTAAGAGAAAAAGAGAGAAATCAGAAATTACTAGTTTGAAGAATGAAGGTGAAAGAGAAGATATCATTACTGATCCCATAGACATTAAAAGGACAAAAGGAAATATTATGAAAATTTAAAATATTTTCTACAACTTGGTTAAAAGTACAAGTTCCCTGAGAAACACAACTTACTAAAATGATGCAAAATAGGAAATATGAATAGTATCCTACATATTAAAGAAACTGAATCTATTATCATAAACTTTCCCACAAAGAAACCTCCAGGTCTAAATGATTTCACTGGTGAGTTCTATTAAAGATCCATAGAAGAACTAATATAAATGTTAACACAAACTCTTTAAGAAAATAGAAAGCAGCAGATTGCTCCCAACTCATGTATGAGGTTCACATAACCTTGATATAAAGTTTGACAAATTATTTTAAAAAGTTACAATATATCTCACATAGACTGAAGAAAGAGAAATTAAGGAGTCAACCCCATTTACAATTGCACCCAAAAGCATAAGATACCTAGGAATAAACCTAACCAAAAAGGTAAAGGATCTATACCCTAAAAACTACAGAACACTTCTGAAAGAAACTGAGGAAGACACAAAGAGATGGAAAAATATTCCATGCTCATGGATTGGAAGAATTAATATTGTGAAAATGTCAATGTTACCCGGGGCAATTTACACATTTAATGCAATCCCTATCAAAATACCATGGACTTTCTTCAGAGACGTGGAATAAATCATCATAAGATTTGTGTGGAATCAGAAAAGACCCCGAATAGCCAGGGGAATATTAAAAAAGAAAACCATATCTGGGGGCATCACAATGCCGGATTTCAGGTTGTACTACAAAGCTGTGGTCATCAAGACAGTGTGGTACTGGCACAAAAACAGACACATAGATCAATGGAACAGAATAGAGAACCCAGAAGTGGACCCTCAACTTTATGGTCAACTAATATTTAATAAAGGAGGAAAGACTATCCACTGTTAAAAGCACAGTCTCTTCAATAAATGGTGCTGGGAAAATTGGACATCCACATGCAGAAGAATGAAACTAGACCACTCTCTTGCACCATACACAAAGGTAAACTCAAAATGGATGAAAGATCTAAATGTGAGACAAGATTCCATCAAAATCCTAGAGAAGAACACAGGCAACACCCTTTTTGAACTTGGCCATAGCAACTTCTCACAAGATATATCCATGAAGGTGAGGGAAACAAAAGCAAAAATGAACTATTGGGACTTCATCAAGAAAAAAAGCTTCTGCACAGCAAAAGAAACAGTCAACAAAACTAAAAGACAACCTACAGAATGGGAGAAGATATTTGTAAATGACATATCAGATCAAGGGCTAGTATCCAAGATCTATAAAGGAATTATTAAACTCAACAGCAAAGAAACAAACAATCCAATCATGAAATGGGCAAAAGACATGAACAGAAATCTCACAGAGGAAGACATAGACATGGCCAACAAGCACATGAGAAAATGCTCTGCATCACCTGCCATCAGGGAAATACAAATCAAAACCACAATGAGATACCATCTCACACCAGTGAGAATGGCAAAAATTAACAAGACAGGAAACAACAAATGTTGGAGAGGATGTGGAGAAAGGGGAGCCCTCTTGCACTGTTGGTGGGAATGTGAAATGGTGCAGCCACTCTGGAAAACTGTGTGGAGGTTCCTCAAAGAGTTAAAAATAGACCTGCCCTACGACTCAGCAATTGCACTGCTGGGGATTTACCCCAAAGATACAGATGCAGTGAAACGCCGGGACACCTGCACCCCGATGTTTATAGCAGCAATGTCCACAATAGCCAAACTGTGAAAGGAGCCTTGGTGTCCATCGAAAGATGAATGGATAAAGAAGATTTGGTTTATGTATACAATGGAATATTACTCAGTCATTAGAAATGACAAATACCCACCATTTGCTTCAACGTGGATGGACCTGGAGGGTATTATGCTGAATGAAATAAGTCAATCAGAAAAGGACAAACATTATATGGTCCCATTCATTTGGGGAATATAAAAATTAGTGAAAAGGAATAAAGAGAAAGGAGAGAAAATGAGTGAAAATATCAGTGAGGGTGACAAAACATGAGAGACACCTAACTGGGAAATGAACAAGGGGTAGTGGAAGGGGAGGTGGGGAGGGGGTTGGGGTGACTGGGTGATGGGCACTGAGTGGGGCACTTGGGATGAGCACTGGGTGTTATGCTATATGTTGGCAAATTGAACTCCAATAAAAATGATTTTAAAAAAATCTCTCATAGACATAGACAAAAAATTTTTCAATGAAATAATAATAAATCAAATACAGCAATACTTAAAAATGGTAATATATATCATGATTAATTGGCATTTATCCCAAATACGTAAGATTGGTCTAACATTGGAAAAATCAATGTAATTCATCATATTAACAAATTAAGGGAGGAAGAATTCTTTAATCATTTCAATAGATACACACACAAAAAAACATTTGATAAATTTCAATACCCATTATGCTAAAATCTCTGAGCAAATTAAGAACAGAAGGGAACTACCTCGATCTAATAAAGGGCATCTAAGGAAAAAAAACACCAATATCATTACATTCAATGATGAAATATTGAATACCCATAAGATCAGGAAAACAGCATTTTTATTACCTTTTTCAAGTATTGCACTCAAGGTCCTAGCTAGTGCAGTAGGCAAGAAAGCAGAAAGGTATAATGATCATAAAAGAAGAAGTAAAACTATCTCTCATCACAGATGACATCATTCTTCACTTAGAAAACTCTAAGGAATCTATAAATCAACATCAGAACTACTAAGAGAATTTTTCAGAGTTAACATATAAAAATCAATTGTATTTTTATATACTGGTAGCAAACAAATGAAAAATAAACTGTTTTAAAATGCTAAGTTAGCTTCAAAAACCATAAAATACTAAGGAATAAATGTATCGAAAGATGTGCAAGACATAAAAACTGCAAACTACTGCTGAAAGAAACTAAGAAGAAAGACATTAATAATGTGTAAATTTTTATAATATTTAGAAAAACATGTTAAAAATGTAAAACATGTTAAACATTTTATAATATTTAGAAAAACATGTTAAACATGTTAAAAATGAACCTTCTGTTCATCAATCAGAAGACAACATTTTTATGGTGCCATTTCTTTCAAAATCCCAGTAAAAATTCCAGTCTTTTCTGTAGAAATTAACAAGCTGGTTCTAAATAATATATGGAAATGCAGAGGACCTAGAATAGCCAAGACAATCTTTAGAGGAACAACTTTAGAGTATTTACACTAACCAACTTCAAGATTTACTCCAAAGCTACAGTAATCAAGACAGTATAGTACTGGCATATGAATAAAAAAATAGATCAATGTCAGACACTTATAAAATCATTTGATTTTAAATAAATAAATCTTTTTAAAAGCGGGGGGAGGGCAGCCCTGGTGGTTCAGCAGTTTAGCGCTGCCTTCAGCCCAGGGTGTGATCATGGAGATCCGGGGATTGAGACCCACGTCAGACTCCTACATGGAGCCTGCTTCTCCTTCTGCCTGTGTCTCTGCCTCTCTCATTCTCTCTCTCTCTCTCTCTCTCTCTGTATCTCATGAATAAATAAATAAAATATTTAAAAAAAATAAAATAAAATCATTTGATTTTCAACCAAAGAACCAAACAATGAATGAGGAAAGAAAGTCTTTTTAACAAATGCCCCTGGAACAATTGGATATCCATATGGGAGAAAAATACAGTAGTCTCAACCCCCACTACACACTAACCATAAAAATTAATTTGAAACTGATGATAAATCTAACCACAGGTGCTAAAACTATAACTTTCCCATAAGAAAACAGGAGAATATCTTCACAAATCATGGCTAGGCAAAGATTTCTTAAATAGGAGAGAAAGCAATGAAGTAATTTAACTTCATCCAAATTAAAAATGTCTGCTCATCAAAGTCAACATTACAAAAATAAATAGGAAAGCCACAGACTGGAAAAAAATCATTTCAAGGCATATGTCTAACAAAGGACTTACATCCAGAATATATGAAGTACACCTAGAACTTAATAATAAAAAGACAATGCAATTTTTCAAAGTGGAAGAAGGATAAGAAATAAAGTTTAAATTTATTATGGGAATCCTAGTCAGAATATGGAACAGAAAAAAGGACAACAGTTGGAAAACTAATCTATTTGAATCAACTCTATAGTTTAGCTAGCAGTATTGTGCCATTCATTTCCCAGTCGAGATAATTACACTATGATTTCATGTGATGTTAGCAGTAGAAGAAAAAGCTAAATGAAACATATAGAGGAACTCTGTACTATTTTTGCAATTTTTCTGTAGGTCTAAAATTAGTTCAAATGTTAAAAAATGTTTAAATGGGTAAATGATTTGAACACTTTTCAAAAGAAGATATTTGAATGGCCAATAGCACATAAGAAAGTGCTCAAGTAACTACGAGTTAGAGAAAGGCAAAGTAAAACCACAATTCCACTTCACAACCAAGAGAATAACTGAAATCAGAAAGACTGATAACATCCAGTGGGCAAGGATGCAGAGCAATTGCATACACACATGCACATGTGTTGGTGAGAGCACAAAAAGGTCCGACCAGTTTGAAAAAGGTCTGCAATTTTTATAAAACAAAACATATACTTACCCCATCACATAGTATTTTACTCCTACATATTTATCCCTTCAAATGAAAGCATATGTCCACAAAAAGACCTGCACTGGAATATTCACAGCAGTTTCATTTGCAATAGTCCCAGACTGAACACATTTCAGGTGTCCATCAACAGGAGAATAGCTAAATAAAGTGTTAGAGTCATACAATGGAATACTACTCATAAATGAAAAGGAATAGACCTACTAATACATTTAATAACATGGATGAATCTCAATTTGAATTTCTCTTGTGCAGAGTGAAAAAAGTCTTACATGAGAAAATAAATACTACATCAACCCATTTATGTTAAGTTTTAAAGCAGGAAAAAAATTAACCTATAGAAAAAACAAAATCAGAACAGTGGTTGGCTCTAGGGTATGTGGTCATCAACTAGAGAGGAGCATGACAAATTTTCTGGATGATGATAATGTTCTATTTCTTGATGCAGGTTTTGGGTTACGGAGCTGTATGCATTTGTGTTGGTTCACAAACTAGACCCCCAGACACGGAGGGTAGGGACAGACCAAAGAAAGAAGCAAGCTACTCCAGGTTGGTAGGTGGCAGATATAACAAGCAAGGACACTTACTTAGAAGTCTTGTCTTGAACTGCCACAAGAGAAGTAGATCTCTTCACCTACTTGCTAGAATCTTAAAAATTTACGTATAGGCTTTAAATGGGTTCAGTCATACTCACTGTACAGGTGCCTTCAGCAACACCTTATTCTCTCATGGCTCCCACTGTGGAAATAGTGGGCAGAGCGTACATTCCAAAAACAAGGTTGGGGTTGGGGGTTTGGTAAGAAGCCTCTAATTTCCCAGGTCCAACTGGCAGATCAACCAGAGGTCCTGTCCTCTCAATGACCTCCTCCAACAATTTGTCAAAACTTATCAAATGATACACTTAAACTTTGTATCCTTTACTGCATGTAAATTTCACTTAAAAAAAAACATAATAGTGAACTCTAGTTAATGATATTCCTACTAAAGTTTAAGTATGAACATTTAATTACTTTGAAATGCATTTTGAAATGAATTGATAGATAAAGGGATAGGTAAATTGATACATGACAAAACAAATACAGCAAAATGTTCATTTTTAAATCTAGGACGTGGGCACATGAATGTCCAACTGTATAATTCTTTCAACTTTTCTGAATGTTTGAAATTTTTCACTGCTGGGGGAGAAAAGACTAAGGCATAATTTATCTTTTTTTTTAATATGAAATCTTCTTGCAGTTCAGATAGTGTAACACAAGTTTGGAGTTAATGATAACTTCATTATATCATTTCTTTACATACCGTCTGTGTGTCACTATCACTTCATTTATAGACAGTAATAACTAACTTAAATTGAGGTTTCTCTAGGCATCTACATTATTCTAAGTACGTGGAATGGGTTACATCATTTAATCGTCACACCAACCAGCCCCACAACTAACCCATATGGCAACATACTGCAAATGGCTCCAAGATGAAGAAGTCCCTGGGGTTGCACAATGCATGGTGGCTGACTCAGTAGTAACTGGTGGCCCTGACAAGTACCCTGGGAAGTGCAATTCCTATCCTCAGGGTTAATATTTAGCCAATGCCACAAATACAGCAGTACTAGTTGCTTAAAATATTGAAATATTTACTGGTGGTGAAAACTTAAAACTTTAGCCCTTCAATGTGTCAATGTGTCTGTAGCCTCTCTGGCCATCTGGGTCCATTACTTAGGACTCTCTTGACCGCCCATGTTCAGCAACTAAAGGATTAGCAGAACAGAGGGCCATAGGTCCTTGCTCCAGGGCCATGGTCTAATTGTTTAATACCTGTGAAGATTATTACAGTTTAATGGTATGCTTGATTATCCCCAGCTTACTGCTCAGGAAACTGAGACCCACAAAGATAAATTATGAGAACTCTCAAAGCTAACAAGGTGTAGAAAAAAAGATTTGAACACAAGAGTCTGCCTCAGATTTGGCCACCATACCTCATGGGCTCAATCACAAAACTCTCACTGAAAGGCTCATCCCAAATTGCCCTCCTTACCTTCCTTGATCAGCCCTGGTGACCAGTTCCACAGACTGTCCTAAAACAGATTGGCTTTTGGGTGACTCTCACTAGAAGAAATCCCCATGAAAGGTGCTGAGTGAACAGTGTCCCCTCGGAAGGCCTTTGGGCAGAAATGCTGGAACACAACAACTGTCATGAGTCTGGGTTTGTTGAGGCCACATGCACACCTCAGGTCTCTCTGACCAAGGAGAGCTAGAATGCATGCTTGCTGATTCTAACTTACCCTGGAATGGATCTGCAGCAATTTCACCTAGGGTACATGCTGCTGTTGACATGTTTGAAAACCCTGTGACTTCACCTCCCAAGAGCTCTGGGATCCTCAATATAAAAAATATCCCAGTGGCCCTTCAAGATCTGTCTCTTTCTTGGGAGTGGGTGAGTCTAATGAATTCTTTCCTAGCTTTTCTTCACATTAATTAAGGCCAGACCTGATCTAAAAGGAGAATACAAGGTGTGATTGCTTCCCTCAGGAATTGTGCACTGAGCTGCAGGTGATAATTAACAAAGAAGGAACAAAAATAACCAACACAAGAGTCTTCCTTGTCATTCCCAAAACAAGACTAGGTCAATATTTTCAGAATCTTTGTAGTGGCTACTATTTCTTTTTAAGCTACATATCATGCACCTTTCTTAGAGTAACTGGCCACAGAGATGGTCTTGGGATTATCAGAATGGCCCAATCAAAATCCTTCCTTGGGATCTTTTCCTTCTCTGATTATAAAGCCATAAGAGTATAAATTCAAATCTTACATAGGTCATATTCCAACTCTACCAAATGGCCCATTTAGTGAGTGTGCTTTAGGAGTAAAGACAAACAACACACTTGGCAAAGAGAGGCAAAGCCAGAAATAAAGAGAGGAAAACAGAAGGAGCCCTGAGAGCTTTCAACTTCCTACTTTCAAGTAATCCCAAGGGTCATCTCCTGCCCTTCCCACAATTTGGCTATGAGAGTCTATTACAACCCCTTTTGACTTAAGTAAGTTGAGTTGGGTTTCTGTCACTTACATTCAAAAGAGCTCTAATTGCATCACACTACTCTAGACATTCAGAATCAATTTGTGAATGCTGGAGGGGTGGTGGGATTAATTCCTGGTAGCATTTAAAGTAGAATTGGAACTTGAAAAATGATAGAATTTAGGTAAGTAAATTGGGGCAACAGCAATCTACATCACCTTGAGCAATGCCACCTTGACTGTAATGCAAATAATTCAGCAGCTATCACAATGCCTGGTGAATAGAAAATTGGGCAGGCAAATTCTTGTTAGAATAATTGATAAGTGAATGAATGAATGAATGTGTATAGCACTGGGGAAGGAATACATGCCATCCCAACAGCCAAGAAGAAAGACACAAAATACACACATCAGAAAGCTGATGGGGCTGTATAAAATACATGAAATAGTCCATATCAAAGACAATATAGGCCATTATTTTACTGGGGAGGGGAGGGTGCAAATGTTAAAATTAACAATTTTTTCAGCAACATAAAAAAAATAAAGCTGAGCCTTGCCATCTTACAGAAAATCTAACACACCTATGTCTGAGTAATCTGTACCTTCAATCTTCACCATTTGCACTGTTATGCCTATGAATAAATGGATAATTTCATGTGAAAAGAAGAAGTAGTAGTGAGAAGGGTTCTCATCAGGTGGGAAACAGAATGAAGAATATGTTTCATGAAGATCTATATGCTCTGCCTGGTGGGTAGGTTAGTTGAGATTAGTGGATACATGTAGACTATTAGTTGGGGTTGGGGAGGGAAGTGGTCCAGACTTATTAGCAATGCAACCAGAAGAGGAAAGGACAAAGGCAGGAGATATTTGAAAGAAAAGGGGGGAAAAACAGCCAACACCAATATTACTGACTGGGTATGAAGGATAAAAGAGAAGCAAGTGGAAAAGATCTTGAGCCCATATAGCTAATATTTCCCATCAGAATGTCAGTATCTTGTCCCAGTTGCATCTTCCAAATAAGAGAAATGGTAAATAACATTCTATTCTGAAATTCTCCAGAAGTCAGGCACCCTGAACCTTGGTGCTAAAACAACTGTCATTGTGAAGGGCTTTGTGTGGCCTTCTGTTCATAAAAGAGGAGAAGAGATGAGAATTACTGCTCGGAGCTCCTTTGCTGTTACCCCCAGCCTGGCACTAATTTATCATGTGTGCCCAGCTGCCAGCTGGGTTGTTTGTCTTCCATATAAACCTCCTATTTCCCCACACTGGACCAAACAGAGCCTTGAAAAATCTCTTCTATGGGTAAAATATGTTTATGCCCACTAACTGATAGAATGAAAAAAACAAAATGCCAAGTTGCTATAGAAAAAATACCTACCTTCTCTTAGACAACATTCCCCCCACCCCACCCCCAACACCTTGACCAATATTACCTATACTCATTCAGGCCTAGATTGTTGCCTGTGGCAAAAACTTCTGGGAGTTCACCCAATATCCACCCCCCCCAATACTGCCCTTACTTAATAACAGAATATCTGTGGTATGACCAAAAGATTACATTAATCTTTTAGTCCCCTCAGTCCTACCTCCTAAAAGTCAGAGAAGAGGACTAGAATCTTCTTAGACCATGAGATGATATTGGGAATGGCAACCATGTGCTAACAAGATAGGACAGAAAGGTAGGGGGCCCAAGTCCCTGAAGATAGTGCCATTGCCATGACAACTTGGGCCTGGCAAGTTGCGTGTCTATCTTTGGGTATCTATTATCGTACATTCAGGCTAATTTCATGTGCCCCTGTTGAGAGGACCACTTCATAGATTTGGAAACTGAGTCTCCAAGTGTTTTAAGAGATTTGCTCAAAGTCTCACATCCTATCAGTAACTCGAATCCAGTCCCTGACTGTTCAATTGCTTCTACATCAGAAGGACTTAACAGAAAAGGCCTAGAGGCAGCTTTCAGCTGCAGAATACCATGGATCAGCTTCAGTCTAGTTTTCCTCTCTCATCATGCCTTGAGTTCCCTCAGGGGAGTCTTACCACCACCACAAGTGTTTAGAACAAACATCAAATGTCTGTTCTATCCTGTGAGAAAGGAACTTGTAAACTATACCATCAAAAGGTAACAGGCCATGAACCAGTGTTATGGTCATAAAGTTCTGTGGCTAAGCTTCAGAAATCAGGGCAGATCTTCTCCATCCACACCAGGAAAATGGGAAGGCTAAGCAATCTCCTCAGAAGGAAAAAGAAGAGATGTCATCACTAAAGTGTGTCACTGTCCTATTGTCAGGGCCCTGGGCGCTTTTCACTTGTTCTTAGAAAAATCCACAGCAACAACAAATTAAGTACCACACACCCGGTAATCCATCCAAAAACAAGGACTGCATCCTATGGTCCATATACCAGACACTGAAATCTTCAGCATTCTAAGGGAATACCTTCATCTTTAAACCATTATTGTGCTGTTTTGTACAAGGCATTCTCTCTACTTGTTTGTTATGACTATAAAACAATTTTCAAAACAACTTACACTTGTGTTTATTTTCTATTCTGTATTCTCCATGTTTTCCTCTCCTCAAAATTCATTCATTTCAAAAAATCTGTTGGAGACATATATGTTAAAAGGAGGAGAAGGAAGAGAAAGAGAAGAAGGAAAAGAAAAGAAAAAAGGAGGAAGAGGGAAAGGAAAAATCCTACTCCCATTTATGCAAGGGGTTGTAGAAGATCTGGAAATTGACCCTATTGCAAGATAACCAGTTAGGCTGTCACCATTTCATGGACGCTGACAGAAGATACAAGATTCATAGATCAGAGACAAAGGACTTTATTATTCCTTAATGCACAGCAAGCAGCATGATCCCCATGTTTTCATTGACTCCCTTGACCCCAAGCCACAAGTCCCATGAGGGGGATGCAGAATAGCCCAGATGGATACTGTGCACACAATGGGTTTGCCTCCTAGCTAAGGAACCCCAATCTTAGAAAACCCCCTATCTTCTAATGGGGCTGCTAGCAAACCTGCCCAATCTTTGCCCCAAGGGAGACATTTTTCTTATACTGATCAGGAAACAATGCTACGCTCTCTCCCAGAGGGAGATACTATATATTCTAAGACTGCTATACATTCTTGAAAAGATAGTCCAGAACAAAAGCCGTCAGAAGACATGCAGAAACATGAAGGACCCATGAAGAACGATCTCCCAACACTCTCTTGCATACTCTCTCATGAAACCATATTATTTTGCTTCCTTTAATGCTAATTTAGGTTTGAAAGTAAAACTCATGATGATTTTTTGATGATTATCTGTCTCTCCACAAAATCATAGGCTTGCAAAAGTTGTTGACAGTTGTTACTTTTGTTCCACCATGCTCAGCTCCTAGTAAGTGTCTGGCACACTGTAGGAACTCAAAGAATCCATGAATAGCCTAGCTAAGGGCAATTGGCAAAATGCAAAGTGCCCAGTTTGCTGTTCGCCCATGACATAAAGCTAGAAGGACTTAAAAGCATGGATATGAGATTTGCATCATTATCTGGCAATGTCTGCACAACCCTTCATTTCTCCCTTGCTGCTTGGTGTTCTCCGCATCGAAGTATCAAAGCACAAACCAATCTTTTTGGAGGATTACATCGGAAACTTATTCATCTTTAATTTGAGCAAACCATCATCTAATTAAACAATTTAGATTGAATATGCTAATGCAGAAGATCTTTTTTTAAAAAGAATAATTACAAAGGGACTTCAAGAGGATAATTACAAATGGGATATGTTAAAACTGAATGAAGTTTTTATTTTCTTTAATTATTGAAACCCCCTCCTAACAAGATCCTCAAACCATCTGTATTTAAGTATTATATACCACGAGGGTCTCTCCAGGCATCAGATTAAGTTATTGGTGAGACATTGCCCCCATTTCTTGTCCAAGCATGCAAATTTGGGATTTTCTGGGCTTCAAAGTGTTACTCAAACTCTCCCTCAAGACCTAGCCCTTAATTAGGTTCCCTGGAGGGAATGGCTGGTCCCTCTGACCACCATAGTCAAAAACTATTGCTCTGCCTTTTTTTAATAAACTGAAAAAATTCCCAGTCTTCTGACTGGGAGTAAAATTTCTGAAACATCGCTCCTACTCAGTCCCTAGGATTTCCTCAGAAAGGGCACTAGGGAGACAGTCTTTCCAGAAATCCTGACTTAGTCTTACACATCCGTCTTTTTCAAAGTACAATCTGGGGCTCCCAGGGCTTCCCTAACGGCTGTAAACACATATAAAAATACAAGTCATTTTTTTGGATATCAGAATGCTGCTCAATTCAAGAAACCTCCAATATTTACCGGCGTCAGAGGGCTTCCTAACAATAATCCACTGAGTGAGTTCCTGAGGGTGACTGAAGTTTGGGACTCACAAGTTTAAATTAGCAGATCACTAGAGTTTATAAAACACACTAAGTCAGCATTCGAGGAAGTCTGGCTGCCATGCAACACCTAGAAATGTCACAAAGCTTCTACTGCTCCATCGGCGAAGAGCATGCTGTGGTAGAGTAACTGGGGAGACCCCAGGCCCTGAGGCCTTGACGCAGCCCTTTCCAAAGACGTTGAAGGTTCTTGGTCTAATCACGAGAAAGGATTCAAGGACAGTCACAAAACACACCAATTACAAGCAGGAAAGATGATTAAAGTGGCAGTAGTACCCCCTCTAGCTGTGAGAACAGGTGAGCTTGAGAGAGAGAGCTGCACGCCCTGGGGTTTGCATTTCTATCTTCTATTGACAGTTGTTAACTAGGGAGTAGAACACTCATCACTTGGGACAGAGATTTCTTGGGAGTAGCGCTTTGTGCCTTTTCTTCCTTATTTGGTTAGGGGTTTCCTGCCATGGCACCCACCGTCTTGATCTGACTTCTTGTGGAATGCTGCCAGGACAAGCCTCTGACTTTCCAGATAGCGGCCTATGATTTCCTCTTCGCCGGCCCCCACCTATACTGTCACCACCTCATTAACTGCCTTTACCAGCATCAGGCATCATCAACATTGGTTTTAGTTGTAGCAGGATGTGATTAAGAGAAAGCTCCGGAGTCAGCTTACCTGGGTTTGAAATCTGGTCTCTCCGGGACTGTGTGTCCTTGAGAAGTGACTTAGCTTTTCTCTGTGTCTTCATTTCCTGTGCGTAAAGTGGGAATAATAATAATAATACCTATCTCATGGGTTTGAGGTGAAGTAAAAGACCTAAACCATGCCAAATGCTCAGCACAGTGACTAGTGATAAAACTTGATAAATGTAATCGAAAATACATGACTTTTTCAGTTGCCACTGTTCTTATGTCAGTCATTATTTTAGTAACGTTCCTATAAGGTGTGACTTTTTCATGCTTTTGTTGTATAATCACTGCATCGTTGCCATTTTGTCTTTAAATACTCACTATTTGTTATCTCTTAGTCTTGCTCATTCGTTCGGGGAAGAGAGAAAAGGTGGGGTAGAGGGGCTCTGAAGGCCACTGGTCCAAGGGTACCACCGCTCTCCCATCTGCCCCACACTGATAAGCAGCACCAGGATGCGTGTGGTCTGTGGCTATGGACCCCAGAGGCCAGCCCTGCAGACAGAGCAGGCTGACCACAGAGGTGACAGGCCAGCCATGCATACTCACAGCACATCCCATAGACTCCATCCTTGGGACTTGGAACCAAGTGCCAGACAGATGTCAGCACCAGGGGAAACCAGAAGAAGGTTCTGATAAAGGCCAGAGGAATCAGTATGACTTTGGCTTCAAAAAAACTCTGAAAAATCACTCCTTTTTATTTTTGTTCAGGAAGATTCCCTGACTGACGTAGCTTTTCTTTGATTCCACTGTCATTCAAATTACCAGCTTAAACCTTGGGTTCAGAAAGGAAAAAATCCTTAAAAGAAAGGAAAAAATCCTTCCTTCCCTGTCTTGCGTCCTCATGAAGACCTGCACATGATAAGCTGGAGGCACCACTGCTTTTAATGTCAGGAAGACCCAGTTTCAATGCTAACTATGCTACTCTTTTGTTACGTGACATAAGGAAAGCAAGCCACGTTACCTTACCAGGCCTCCATTTCCTCATCTGCAAAATGGGAATAATAAGGCCTGAATCATAGGACTTTCATGAGGATTCAATGGAATCATGCATGTGAAGGCAACTGGCCAACACCTTGCTGGCCCACTAGAAATGTTATTTTTATGCACACACAGCATGCATGTACACAACATTCACACTCACTCACTATGTCCTGTCAGTTTCATTTGATCATGTGACTTAAATTGGTTCATTCATAGTTGATCATGCCCACCCCGGAATAGTGCTCCAGACTCCTCAAGATGCTGAAAGGCAGGTGAAACTATTGATTAGATCCTCCAGAACCACACTTTTCCCTCTTAGACAGAGCCTTGCTAAGGTGATGATGTTGACTGTTCAACCAGCATAGAGCAGACCCAGGTGATGAGCAACCCTTCCCAAGAGTCCTGGGAGGCTGCACATTGTCCTAGTCTTGCTACCCTCATACCAGGCACTTCTCTTCTTTCAGAATTGCTTTCATACCATTGAGCTCATCTTTTGGAATACTCCCAGGGTTGACAAATCTTTATCCATTTTCAGTGGGTATGATTTTTAAATTTTTTATTTTGAGATATTTGTTGATTCACATGCAGTTATAAGAAATAAGGCAGAGATACTCTGTCTACCCTTTACCCAGTTCCTCCTCAGTGGTAACATCTTACAAAATCACAGTACAATATCACAATCAGAGTATTGACCTTGATACATTCTAGATACAAAACATCTCCATCAGTATAAGGATGCTTCATGGGGCCCATTTATAGTCAAACCCACCTCCCTCCTATACTCACCCTCTTCTTAACCCCTGGTAACCACTAATAGGTTATCCATTTCTACAATTTTGTCATTTCAAGAATATTATGTATATGGAAGCATACAATATATAACATTTAAGATTGGCTTTTTTCACTCTGTGAAATTCCCTAGAGATTTATCCAACTTGTTGCATGTATCAATAGTTCACTCTTTGTACTGCTGAGTAAAATTCCATTAAAAGGTTGTACTATAGTATCTTTAACCATTCAGCTATTGAAGGACATCTAGGTAACTTCTAGTTATTGACTATTATGAATAAATCTGCAACATGCTCAGATTTTTGTGTTGACATAAGTTACAATTTCTCTGGAATAAATGCACAAAAGTGCAAATGCTAGGTTGTATGGTAGTTATACGTTCAGCTGCATTAAAAACTGCCAAGTAGTTTTCCAGAATGGCTGCATCATTTTATATTCCCATCAGCAATGTATTAGTGATCCAGTTTCTATGCATCCCCACCAGTCACTACGTTTTACTTTAGCCTTTATGATAGACGCGTAGTGCTATCTCACTGTGGTTTTCATTTGCATTTCCCTAATGGCTAATGATCTTGAGCATCTCTTCATGTGCTTATTGCCATCTGTGTATCATATTCAGTGAAATGTCTGTTCATGTCCTTTGCTCATTTTCTAAATGGATTGTTTGGGTTTTTTATTGCATATAATTTTTTATTAAGTAATTTGAGCTAAGTGTTATGAATACCTTGAGTGGTGTCTCTGGGTAGTATCATTCTGTGCTGCACCAAACACACCAATACATACATACACACATACAAACTCACACACACAACCGAAAACGTATCTATAAATCAATGAGGCTCCCTTTCTTGTAAGAATCTCAAATGGACTCAGGGAAGTTACCAAAAGAAACTGCTGAGGTTCTCAACCTATTCTAATCATGGATCTCTCTGTGAATCTGACCAGTATGAAAAACCCTCTTTCCACAAAAACATACATATACGTACAAAATTTTACCTCCAATTTTATGGGATTCCTGGAACTGTTGAAGCCAGCAATGAAATCCAGGTTAAGAAAATCTAAGTTAGTATAATGCCTAAGTGATTGACTTGAAGTGGCTCTGAAGAATTCCACACTTACTTAGAAATTAGAGCTTCAGAACAGGTTTAAAATTTCCAACAGTGGACATCAGTCTCCTGTGCGTCAAAATTATGTTGTTGCTCAATTACCCAGATGCTCTGGCCCCTCCACATGTGACTCAGAAAGTCTGACCTTGTGCCTGCATGTTCCTATTCCCTGCAGCTTGCAGGCTAGCGCTGGGAAACTCAGAATGATTTGGCAAACATTGGTATCCACCATCCTTCCCTAGTAGACATTATCCTTTTACTTCAAGGACTCAGTGAAGGAGATTCTACAATATCCAGAGTGGAATTTCCTTTTTGGTGAGACAGGAATTTTCCCTTTAGTCTCTGACCTAAATACATTCGGGATGTCCCTCATCTCCTATTCTCAGGACAAATGCATCTTTCAAGTGCCACCAAGGACATTTCCAAGTCTTTGAAGGCTTGTATAGAGGAGCTTTCTAGGCTTCACTCTCCTGAACCAAATCCCTGCAAGATGCATCCAACTTTCCTCATAACGTTCAATGCAAATGCAAAGTGAACATTTGGTTTCTCTCTGCCCTAACCTGTACTGTAAAATCCCACCTACCAGTTAGAGCACCATGACAAACAGCTCTCAGGTTACCTGCAAATATCAGCAGAGTGTGCTGACTTATCTCAGATAGGTGTCAGTGATCTGTACTGGTTTACCTGCACAGAGCTGTGAGGTGCATTGGTTTAGTATTCACAGTCACCAGTGAGCTCTAAAGGTCACATCCCAGCTCTGCCCTCAACTAGCTGGGCATCCTTGGGTGTATTTCTTTTTTTTTTTTTTTTAAGATTTTTTTAGATTTATTCACTCATGATAGACACAGATAGAGAGAGAGAGGCAGAGACACAGGCAGAGGGAGAAGCAGGCTCCATGCCAGGAGCCCGACGCGGAACTCGATCCCGGGACTCCAGGATCACGCCCTGGGCCAAAGGCAGGCGCCAAACTGCTGAGCCACCCAGGGATCCCCCTTGGGTGTATTTCTTAACCTTCAGCTTATTTCCTTTTCTGTAAAATGAGAACAATAAAATATCACCATCCTCACATAGAAAGTTGATAAGATTGGACAAGATAATATATACACAGTTTCTGGCATAAATAGGACACTGGATAAGCATTAGTGCTCCTTCTTTTCTGTGGAATGGCTTAATGGTATCTTTCCACCTGAAGTAAGGTTGCCCTAAGCTCTGCGTGGGGTTAAGCTACTCCTTTGCCTCTCTCCCCACAAAGAGACCTCTTGCTTGACATACTTCTTTTTACTTCTCTGGGACATCTTGCAATACAATGCTGGACCCTCTTCTCCATAAGCATTGAACTCTATACTTCCCATGCACAGATCAAGTGGGACCTTTGGCAATTTGACTTCTCTGCCTTCTGCTAATAAATTCTTCAGCAGGACAGAGAACAGAGGTTATAGGCTCTGAGTCAGGGGGCAAGTTGGTATAGTCACAACTTAATCATGCCACTCCTCCAAACTGTCAACATCTGCTGTCCCTTTGGCCCAAAGGGAGCTATTTCCTCTGACAGCATTCAAAGTAGAATCTTGAAAGAAGGAAATCAGACTATTCCAGAAAGCAGAGATTACTCATACATGCGGATCCCCCAGGCACCAAAGAAAGCTCTAGCCACAGCACCCCCTGCCCTGGTTCATGTGTCATGCTGGCTCCAGCAGTACTATTCTCTTTGACTTAAGTGCAGAATAAATGTTTCCTCTCCTCTGCTCACGTGCATAGACTGAGTACAAGGACTTCACATTTAGCAGTGTTATCGACATCCCTCAAATGGCAAACCCCGGCAGGTGGCTTGAGTAGTTAAAGCCTTAGACTCCAGTGCTAGACTATCTGAATCAAAACTCAGCTCTGCCTCTCTCTAACTAGGTGACTTGATGACTTTGGGCAAGTCATTTAACCTCTCTGTGCTTCAGTCTCCTCTTCTGTAAAGCAGAAATGATGCTTACCTCATAGGGTTATTGTCAGGATTAAGTGGTTAATATGGCAAAGCACTTAGAACAATGCCCAGCATCTAATAAAACACTAGGTGCATAGAAGCTTTACTACTATTACAGTATTTATTACCAGGAACTTGACACCCACAGGAGGGGCCGATGACAAGAACAGCAATGGGACCAGGCTTTCTGTGGCCCCGACCACTGCTCCCTGTGCTGCTTCTGCTGCTGACTCTGGTTCACCTTATACCAAGTCAGCCACTCTGAAGACTCAGGGAAAATGATCTCCTCCCCCACCTACCTGATGCAAGGAATCTATCTTCAGTAAGCAGAGAGCTCAGGGGTGATATCACTTTTGCAGACTGTGGGTGATTCCAGCTAGCCCTTATCCACGTCATGCTTCTAAGTGAGCCAAAGACCCAAAGGCAGTGACAATTCTCTTCACTCACTTCCACTAAACCTCCTAAGTCCTTCTTTGGTGTTCTCCCAAGGGTGTGGACATGCTTGATCCCTTCCCATTAGCAGTTGCCCACTTAAAGCACTTCTGTATTTGCTGCTACCCCTCCCCCTCATCTTGCTGCCTGCCAACGTGGTAGTGAAGAATACAAGCTCAGGAGTGAGATTGCAGAGGTACAAATACCGATTGTGTTGCCTCTTCTCTGTGCTTCAGTCTCTGCTTCTGAAAAATGCACACACACAATATTGCCTCCATCATACATTTGTCAGGAAAAGTAAATGAAATATTCCATATAAAAATAGCAGGTAAAGCACAGTGCCTGGCACGTAGGCAGGTACTCAACAAATATTGGCTCTATTATTTCCTTTCTCCCATCCTCACTCAGTCCAAGCTACATTCTCGCAGCATGGGAGCTCCTTGATTTTGATGCCAATGTGATTCAGGGTCATCACTCCATACCCACTCCCCCAACACACACACACACACACACACACACACACACACACACACACACACACCACAACCTGGGACAGCCTTTAGAGGCTAGATGACTCCAAGCAGAGACGATGCTGAAAGGGGTTCTAAGGAAGCTCAGCACTCCTCTTTTTTCTGCTCCCAAGTGACTGTTAGAATTCTGCTGGCAGTTTCTGGGGTGGTGGAAGGGGAGCAGGTCCCTCACTGAACAGGCTATCCCGATAGGGTCTATATCTCACTTCCCCCTCCTGGGGGTCCACAGTGCACTGTGACTTAGATCAGCTGTTGTTTTCCAATTTCTTCAGTCGCCCACCTGCTGTCTAAGCTAATTTAATAGCCTCCATAGCACTGGGGAGCCGGATGTTCAGATGTTCACAGGAGTGAGGAGGCTGCTATGAGACAACCCAAGTGAGGAAAGTTAGCACTGATACAGCCATACATCCAGGCATTAAATAAAATAAGTGCATAGATTGCAAACCCTAGAGGTTCTTCCACTAACATCCAATTAGCGAACGTGTCCCTGTCGGGAATATCTGCCTTTCCATGCCTTTCTATGAAGTGATCCATAACATTACTGAGGGAATTCAAGACGTTGCTCTCTGTACCCTGGTGGCCAGAGTTCTGTGTTCCTGATTGGCAATTGGAGGGCATGGGAGATGAGTGTGCCTGTGTGTGTGCAAGCACATGCTCCTGTTGGGGGGAGGATTGGTGACGGAGTACTAATAAAAGATGCATTAAAAGATGGTAACTCTCCTTTCTAAGCATTCAGCACCCTCCAGCAGTACCCCTTTCAGCAGCCCATGAAGACGTTTATCACATGCATATCCAGGACCCTGTCTCTCTGTCTTTGAGGATATGGCACAGATGATGTAGAGGAACTTTAAAATGGCTGCTCTGGCCATGAAAAATCTGTCCTGCCAGTGATGTGCATTCATTTTTACTCCAGTTGTCTTCACTGGGGCAAATATGTAGCAGGCTTAGGCTCTATTTATATTTCTCTGTGACTTTTCTAGAGTCCCTTAGTCACATGTACATTTAGGCTTGGTTTTACTATGTGGAATAGTGTGTCCCCATAGGTCCCCTACTTTTCCTTCTGACTAGAGGAACTTTAAACCTAGCTCTTCTACTCACTCCTTCCAAATCCCAAGTCCCATGGCCAGGACCATTTCTCTCTCTCTCTCTCTCTCTCTCTCTCTCTCCCTGGGAGATTATTTGCTTGCCTTATTTGTTTGACTCTTTCTTCTGTACATGCCTCATCTCGCCTGTCAGACTGAGTTCCCAGGAGGTAAAGATTGTGTTCTCAGTCCTCACTCTTGTTTGTCTCCCAGTATCAGCACAGATAGGACACTGAGAGGGTGTTCAATGAATTCAGTGAGTTACCAGTTTCTGTTGCTCTTGTCCTGATGCTTTTATTTCCCTCTCCATTAGGGACCTGAAAATGTATCTCTCTATCTTGGCATAGTACTTCTCCATTCCAGTATGCCTCCATGATCTACCCATCCATTCAGTCATCCCACTCAGAAACTAGCCCTCATCCTTGAGGTCTCTTGATGACTCAAAATAGTGTGGGTTATGTTGTGGTGACAAGCCAAAATGGCCTAACCGGAATGATTTATTTTTCATGTATACCACATGTCCCTCATGGATCAGCAGAGGGTTGATATATATTTCATATATCACTTCTAATTATAGCCCATGAGACAGAATTAGTGACAGGCCCCACCTAACTCCAAGGAGACAGAGAATGTAGGAACCAGATAGAATTTTGAGTGACTACCGTTTGCTCAAAATGCCTGCCATATTTCCCTCTGCCCCCAGCTCCCCACCTCTGACCAGTCTGTCATCAATGCATATCCACTCTATCTTCCCTGTTTCTAGAAAATATGTACATTCCTTCCCATCTCCAAGGATAATGCTTATTTCAAGACATCATCATTGCCTTCAGTGTTGACCCCAACTCTAAGCTCCTCTGCCTGCAGCCCACATAAGATTCTTAAAACACAAATCTAAAAAGAGACAGACTCTTAACAATAAAGAATAAACAAATGGTTACTGGAGGGAAGGTGGGTGGGGGGATGGGTGAAATAGGTTGAGGGGATTAAGAGTACACTTATCTTGATGAGCACTAAGTAATGTACAGAATTGTTGAATCACTATATTGTACACCTGAAACTAATATAACACTGTATGTTAACCATACTGGAAATAAGAATTACACACACACACACACACACACACACACAAATCTAATGATGTCGACCTTCACTTAAAACATCTTAATAGAGCAGGATACACCCATTATTACAACCCATATGCCCATCCTGCAACTGCTCTGCCTACCTGGTCAGGTTTGTCTCCTGACACCACTCAAGGTCAAGAGCAGGCTAAAATTGAGCCCAACTCATGTGCCAAGCAAGCCTTGATCTCTGGTGACAGGCTACATCTCCTTGGGGGAAAAGGTGTCCCTTTCTCTCTGTGCATCTATTTCTAATTCAAACAGATGTACTATATGCTGATCAAGCTGCTTTTGTCTAGAAAGCAGCACATTGTTCTGTCCTACACAAAGGCTTTGTATTGGCTAGCAATAAAACTACTAACAGTTCCTCAAGTTCAGCACCCCATTTCTATTTCTCACCTCTGGAAAGTGACACAAACTATCACTCTGCCAGCAATGACCACCCCATCCCATCCCACCCCATCCTGCTGGCCTTGTGTATTCTTAATCCTTGAGAAACCTTCTGACATGACTTCAAATATTCATAGTCAGAGGTAATCATTTCCTCCTGGTCTTAATTGGATTCCCCCAAAAGCCAGCCTTGTGACAAGGATTGAGTGCAGGTGGTTTATTTGGGGAATGATCCCAGGAAGCCTAAATAAAGAATGGTGAGAGTGAGATAGTAAAATGAGAAAAGCTAGTAAAATAGGTTAAGAAGTAAGTTATTACCATTGACAACTGTGGCTTATTCCCACAGGGGAACCTCTGAGGAGACTTGAAGAATGTGGAAGATGGAATATTTGCCCACTGACTCCTGTTCCTCATGGCTTAAGGGATGTCTTTGAGAGCACTTGAGTTTCTTGCATTTTTTGGCTCTCCTAAATGAACCGAGCAAGCTCCATGTTGCTAGAAAAAGTAATCAGGCAGAGATTCAGACATCTGAGGTAGATCTTGGCTCTGTCCTTAAGGCTCTCAGCCCCATATTCTGAAACATTCTTTTCCACCAGAAATGGCTTGGGTTTACCATTGAGTAGTTTTCTCAGTCTACTTCCAGCCTCCTTCCTTTCTGTTTCCGGTTTAAAGAGGCCTCTTTTCATTTTGAATTACCTCTGCTCATTTCATTTCAAGTTAATATAATTCTTTTAAAAATATATGTTTTTTGGGGCACCTGGCTGGCTCAGTCAGTAGAGCAATCCAACTTTTGATCTTGGGTTGTGACTCCAAGCCCTACATTGGGTGTATTTAAAAATAAATAAATATAATATTTTTTAAAAAATATATTTCTTATGTGTCAAATTATATTCCACTCTCTTGGACAAGTACCAAATCCTAATTTTTTTCTATGCTAAGTCCTTTTCTACCTTGTGCCAAGCTGTAATGGGATTAAGCTCATAAGAGTCTTCAAACTCTGTCTCTAACCAAAAGCACCTAAGAGGCACACCATTGAGATCTAGAAGACTATAAGACGCGCCTGTAAGTGCTTCTAAGTTCTTAACATCAGGTTTTGGAGTCACATCCTTGACCTTATTATTAACTTAAGACAATATTTTCCCACTTTGGGTTTGTTCCCCAAGACCATTTCTTACCTTGAGGTCCTTCTGCAGGCCTTGGTTGGATCCTCTATATTTCTTCTAAATTCTGCTGAAAAATTTAACAATTTCCTCTCTACCTTGTCATACACTGATTAAAGAAACCACTTGGCAAATTCAGTATTCTTCCTGGATCTCCTTAACCAAATCTACCAGTTCATTAGGTATATTTATGTTTTCAAATCATTGCAGACAACAATGTTGCCAAACTTCTCACTACTACATACCATGGGTTGCCTTGTCTCTATCCCTCACTATCAACCTCCTGACTGTCCTTCAAACTTTCTCCTTCAGACTCTTCAAGCCTCTGCCAGTCCCAAAATCAATGATGCACAAATTATGTGGAATAAGGGCTTGACATTACAGATTAGACCTTATGCAACTGTAGGAGAGACTAATGAAGTACAAGTCCAGAAGGGAATAGCTAGAGGATCAGAGAAAATCACAGGACTGCAAGAAGAAGCTGGTGGAGAAGCCTGTGGAGGGCTGTTGGCTGTATATGTGGGCTGTATATGTGGGCTGACGTTGCTGTGGGTCAGCAAGGCCAGCAGGCAGAAAAGCTGGACATGAAATGGGGAGAGACAGGAAAACTTGCAATCCATAAGGACAAACCTGAACTCAAGACAAACTAAACCCACATGTGTTTTTCATCACCTCTACCTCAAAGATGTGGTTCCCTCACCACAAAGATGAGCATACATCTGGTTCAGGAGACTAAAGGACAAGATTCTACAGGTGCCAGAAGATCTGCAGGCTCACCTGCTGCCCCACACCAGTGAGGCAAGCAGCAGATCATGAAGACATGCAGGATCCCCATCTGCCTTCCAAACCTCATGCAAATTTCTCTTGTCCTCAGCCAGTAACCCATAACCCACAATCCATAACCATGCCAGGAAGGAAACCCGAAAACCACAGATCCAGCTCAGCTAAGTCAACAAAGTGTAAAAGCACCATAGAGGCTCTTAGCTCATGGGTCTTGTCTTAAAGAAAGCACTTAATAAATGTTAAATATTTATTCATAATATTACCACCTAGCCCAAAGCTCAACACATAGCAGGTGCTCTAGTAATGTTTGTTCGACAGAAACTTGGTTTAAATACCAAATTGGGAGCTACTCCTTGTTCTCTAAAACATTTCCCAATACAAATTATGTCTTTCTTTTAGTAAAGAGATAAAAATCATCTGCACCAACCTGATTTTTTATTAATTTCCCTCTTCATGGGACAGTTATTGCTTAAAACTAAAGCCATCTGCATACTACTTACTCCTGAAAACAGAAGCATTAAAATTCATTCAACTTAGCAATAAGAAGAAAGATTATCTCATGGTGTTACCATTTCCAATGGGGCCTGAATGAGAGGGCAGGATCCATGCTTGAACACTTTCTCTTCATTAGCACTTCCATTCCTACACTCAGCTCTGAGCCCCACCTCTCTGACCCTACTCAGACAAGGGGAACTGAGTGATGAGGTGATAATGAGGAGAAAATGTCCTACCATGTTCTGGGCCTGGCTAGTTCAAAGCAGGACCATAGGGACGAGACTGTACCTGGCTGTTTTAAGAGTTTTCTTCATTTGGGAAGCAGCATGATGAAAATTCATCATAATGAAGAAGAGGAGGCTGCAGCAGCAGTGAACATAGGGAAGAGTGTACATAACAGTGTACTAGCCTGGACTCACCAGACAAACTCAGATTCTTGTTATGAGAAGTCCTTTAGAAAATCCTAGCTTGGGATCCCTGGGTGGCGCAGCGGTTTGGCGCCTGCCTTTGGCCCAGGGCGCGATCCTGGAGACCCGGGATCGAATCCCACATCGGGCTCCTGGTGCATGGAGCCTGCTTCTCCCTCTGCCTGTGTCTCTGCCTCTCTCTCTCTCTCTCTGTGACTATCATAAATAAATAAAAAAAAAATTAAAAAAAAAAATCCTAGCTTTCTCTCTGCTGCTCAACAACATTGACTACATGACTATATTAAAATGGATGGAATGAAAGAAGGGCGGGAGGGAGGGAAGAAAGAAATAGAAGGAAAAGGCATTCCCCAGGAAATAACAGGTGAAAAGAGATCTTTTCACCCTAAACCATAAAGAGGCCCCAGTCTCATGTGACTTATTTAAACTCTGTTCCAAACTATGATTTTTTTTTTTTTTATTAAGAAGTTCACAATTGTTCCTTGGACAGCACTGATTCTCCAAAGCATGTAGAATGTCCACAATATGTAAGTGCTTCCCTAGCCTCCCAGAGGTAGGATTGAGAGAAAAGCAACACGTGAAAAAACATTTGCTCTTTCCAAGGTGGTTCCCCCTCACAATACAGGGGTTCTGATAGTGAAGGGGACGGAGAATGAAATTTTGGTATGGAAATAGCAATCTACTGTAGTCCTGAGAAACACTTGTGAAAAATTCTCTTGTGTCTTTCAGATGGAAGAGCCCCCCCCACAACCCCCCCACCCCACCAGCCCCGCCACCTGTAGTGCCTCTAGGCCAGTTTCTGGCTCCATTCTCTATCTCCCCCCAAATGGTATTTACTTTCCCTTCTTACTACTCTCCTTTTCTGTCTCTTCCAACTGACTTCCTTCCCTATCTGCCTCTGTGCCTCCAAGATATTCATATCTTATTTGGCTTCTCAGCAATCAAATGAGGCAAAAAAATTATCATGACCCAATTTTTAGACAAAGAAGCTAAGGCCTAGAAAAGATAGATGACTTGCCCAAGGTCATTCCTTTAACTTGTAGCAGAAACAAGGCTAGAGAAAAACCAGGACTTTAGACTCTTAAGACCTCTTTTCTTCCAACTCTTCTGAAAGGAACCCTACCCACTAATGAGTCTGTATGTGAAGGTACATGTTAAAGGTAGGACAAACCTTTTCTCTTACCCACAATTTAGCACTGAACATGCCTTGAACATAATATTCTTCTAACACTTTAAGTGCATATGTCCCTAGGTTATTAGTTACACTGCTGAAGAATTGTGATCCCATGGATGGTCCAGGAACACCTCAATCTTGAAGCTCTGGCAAAATTCCCATATATCTCTAAAAGCAATTTTTTTCTGTTTTGACAAATAGTATACCTATTGTAAGCAGTTAGTTCACTACTTAATTTTTGCATTGACTGTGTTGGCATCTACCAAATCCAAGATTCAATGTCAGTGACACAAGAGGAAACAAAATGAATGGTAAGACATGGTCTGATCCTTGAGTCTATAGAATAGTTGGGAAGATGTCTAAACAGACAAACTAATTCTTAGACAAGGCATTATAGAATAGATGCTCTCAATGCAGAGAAGATTTTAGATGATTAAGCAATACTTCTTCAGGGAGTCATTAGTAAAGTCTTCATTGAAGAAATGGAATCTGAATAGAGTCCTGAGTTATGGGTAAGATTCTGGTAGACAGAGATGTAAGGCAGATTCCTGCAAGCAGAGAGAATAGTGTAAGAGTGTAAGAGTTGTTTTTTAAGATTTTATTTCTTTATTCATGAGAGACACAGAAAGATGAAGAGGCAGAGACATAGCCAGAGGGAGAAGCAGGCTCCATGCAGGGAACCTAGGATGTGGGAGCCGATCCTAGGACTCTTGATCTGAACGCAGGCACTCAACCACTGAGCTACTGAGGTGTCCCAGTACCCAGAGTTTAAAAAAAAATCAAAAGGACAGCAAACATCGCAATTTGGTAGTGATGTTAGAGTATTGGTAATATAGCAGGAAAGTAGAACAGAAAGTGAAAAGCCTTCAATACCAGAGTCTGAGGTCTGGAATTTTTCCAATAGACAATACTAAGCCATCAAGGGTTCCTGAATATGGTGATGGAGTTCTCAGAGCAGTGTAAAAGCCACGGTCCAGGATCTAGGGCATTACACTCTCTGTCTTGCATAGTCAGAAATTTGGAACTCATCTCAGTGTACCAGAGTGAGCTGGAATCAGGAAAACCAGAATGCCATTTATTAACTCACCATAAGAAACAGAAACGTCTACACAAATAGATCAGGATTTTCAGGTGCAAACAACAAAACCAACTCTAGCTAGCTGAAACAAAAAGGAAAATGATTACAAATATTGTGAAACTCACAGAATTTCCAGAAACTCACAGCCAGCAATTAAGCTCAGAGACTCTAGAGCCAAGGGAAGAATCCAAATGCCACTACTGAACCACCCACAGGTCAGTCCTGTTGGTGGCGTGGATGCAGCAGCACTGAATACCCAGTAGACACTGAGCAGGAGGCACTGAGCATGGCATGCTCTAGAAAAAGTGGATTCTGGATATGATCTTCCTTTTATGTGGCCCCTTTCCCTAGTGGAATCTGAGACTTAGAACACAAATTTTTTCACCTCTACTGTTGGAAGATGCAAATCCTAATGAGAGAAATCAACAAAATGTAAGAGGAGGAGTCTGAAAGATGTAGGATGGCAATGATTGACAAATATCCTCTGCACAGCATGACCTGGAAATAGGTTTATCCCGTCGTACCATCAGACAACTCTTGTTCAATATGAAGTTAGAGAAAAGGAAATCATATGTATAACTTGAATTTTTCCATAGCTCTAATAACTTGTTGAATTCAATTCCACAATTCATTCATTCAGTAATGAACACTCACTATTTGGTTTGCCCCATACCACATGTACTCCACAGAGCTTTAAGGAGGGACACTACTACCCTCCTTTTGTCATCCTTCTTTAAAGACATTACCTTTTTTTCCTTTTTCTTCCCTTCCAAATCTGCCTCCCAGGCCATGTCTGTTCTTTTATTTTCCTTTTGCAATCCACAGAGCTAGTATAATCTTTCTGAACTTGGCCTGAAGAGAAGAAAGAGCATTTTTCCTATTAGCATATACATCTCCTGGGCAAAGAACCTGAAATCACCTTCAACATGCCAGAGTGAGTCCAAGTTTGACAACTGTTCTCTCAAAGCACAATAATAACCCTAACTCCCTGCAAAAGCTATAACTTTAATAAAAAACAGGTCACACATCAGACACCAGTATTGCCAGAACATGCAAACACACACGTACTCTCTGTCACTGATAACTCATAATAGAAAATGAAATTTCCAACAGTATTCCTCCCACCAGTTTCCCCAAGGAATTCCCTGGGGAGAGGGGAAGGAAAGGGTTTTTAAACACCCTCAACACTCCCAAAGCAATGTGCTATGTCAAGAGTATCCTGATCCCTGGGGAATAACTGGGACACACACACACACACACACACACACACACACACACACAGTCTTCATGTCATTACTAAAACACAGTTGCAGGATTGGGTGAGGGTGATAGAAAAGGTACATATCTGAAGTCCTGCTTCTATCTTTACTGGCCGTATGACGTTCAGTTTCAGACCCACTCCGTCTCAGTTTCCTCCTCTGTAAAATGTCCATGAAATCCTATTACTCAGCCATTAGAAACGACAAATACCCACCATTTGCTTCAACATGGATGGAACTAGAGGGTATTATGCTGAGTGAAATAAGTCAATCGGAGAAGGACAAACATTATATGGTCTCATTCATTTGGGGAATATAAATAATAGTGAAAGGGAATATAAGGAAAGGGAGAAGAAATGTGTGGGAAATGTCAGAAAGGGAGACAGAAGATAAAGACTCCTAACTCTGGGAAACTAACTAGGGGTGGTGGAAAGGGAGGAGGGCAGGGGGGTGGGGGTGACTGTGTGACGGGCACTGAGGGGGGAACTTGATGGGATGAGCACTGGGTGTTATGCTATATGTTGGCAAATTGAACCCCAATTTAAAAAAAAAAAAAGAAATCCCTAGCTCACAGAGTTGTTGTCAGATGTAAACAAAGAGATTTATTCAGGGACACCTGGGTGGTTCAGTGGTTGAGCGCCTGCCTTGGGCTCAGGTTGTGATCTCGGAGTCCCAGGAGTCCCAGGATCGAGTCCAGTCCCATTTTGGGCTCCCTGCATGGAGCCTGCTTCTCCCTCTGCCTACGTCTCTGCCTCTCTCTGTGTGTCTCTCGTGAATAAATAAATAAATACATTCTAAAAAAGAGATTTATGCAGAGCACCCTGTATAATAGCAAGCAAATTATACCAGTACTATCCTTGCTATTACTTGTGTCTTTATCACCGTCACCTTTATTACTGAACCAAAGGGTCCTATTGGATCAGAGTTGAAAACAGAAAGAGTCCCTTATGCCTGTGCGGTGGGTTCATCTCTAACACGTAGAAAAGCCACTTCCTTGTCATTTGGATAATGGAAGCATTCAAATTCTATCGAACATAATGACTAGCCTACAAGTGGACAGAAAACAGCTCACAGAGGGAAAAGACAAGCACTTCTAGGAGCCCTGTGTACAAGCTTGACCCCTTCTCACCCCTCCTCACCCTCAATCATTGCCTCCCCCTCTCTCCTTACCCAGAGGTTTCCTTTCTCATTATGTGCAGTTTGAGGGTAGAGTGAGACTCTCCCTCGCTCTCTGCAGAAAACAGTGACTGTATTCATGCATTACCTCTGTAGAAAGTGAGACTGCATGGCTGGGAGAATCCTATCATGACTCCACCCCCTAATGAGAGAGATTGTTTGCAGGCAGATGAAATTAAATTGTAAGCTCTATTGACTTCAACAACAGGTGCCATTTGGGCAAACCCAAAGGGGGCCATTGCACTGTCAAAAAGATTTAACTCTTCCTGACACTACAGCATTGGGTAATAGCCTCCCGCCAGTTCTGCTGCCAGAAACATCACCACTGGAGATCCATTCCACTGTGTTCTTGCCCTGAAATAGTTTTTAAAATGTTAATCCTCAGGGAGAGGAAACAGACAACTCAATCATGCTCAGGTTGATTAGAACCTGGGTCCCAATCCTGGCTAAGTTCCTTGGCCAAGTTTCTTCATCTGGAAAATGGAGGAACACAGAGAATTATAGCCATATCCTAGGCTGTTGGGTAAGATTAGATGAGAAATTATAGAGAAGATACTTAGCATTGGACCTGGTACAATGTGACTCTTGCACAATTCTTTCATCATATAAGGAATTTCTTGAGCTTCCTCCCTGGCAAACACTCACGTGCTTGGAAAAAGGCAAACTCCTGAAACTCAGGCTGACAATCCCACATCGGTGGGCCTGGGTAGGTGCACCTTTAACAACCCTCCAGTTAGTTTGTAGAGGTGGATCAGACCATTATCCTCAGAATCCACCCCACTCCCACCACGGGGCCAATCCTAGGGTCTAGCTGATAGGGGTTCAATTCCCGCCCTTTCCCCACCCCTTCACTCCTGACCGGAAGGGCCTGAGAAGGACTGCTGCGTGGCTGAAGGAGTGAACACCAGAGAAGGTGAGGGAAAGAAGTGATAAACATTCTCAAAGCCAAAGTGAGAAATTTACAGTTCACCTTCTCCAGCCTGAGGCCTTCCTCTGGAGGAGATGGGTAAGGAGACACTGAGAGTTAACTTGGGTAAGGAACTAAAAGAACAAATAGCAGTCTATACAGAAGAAAGCGCTTTCAGAAAAGCATTGTGCAAATCCCAGACACCAGGCACAGGCCCTGAAATTCCAGTTTAAAGCAATTCAGTTCCTGTTCCATTCAGCAGGCTATGAATTGCAGGCATTTGCACTTCTGTGGTACCTTTCACGCCAGAGCTTCAAAGCCCTTTTCAAACACAAATCTGTTCAGCCTCATAACCTCTCTGAGAGATTTGGCAACGGGATAGCGGGGATCACTTCCCTCCCTACCTCAAGGGCAGCCTTTGGGGGGTGGGAGACAGGAGGTAGGAGGAAAGGCAGTTTAACAGTCACTTAACCAGGCATCTTGACAGCTCACAGGAGGAGGAGCCACGTGGGATCAGACGTTTCTGGGACACAGTCTGAGGCATGGAGTTCTAGAATTACCTGGGTATCCACCTCTTCCTTTTTGGTTTTAGCATCTTCTCTCTTTAGCCTGAACGGTATCTGGTGATTCGGCAGACACTGACAGTGCCTACCCAATGTCATCCTCACTTCATCCTTGTAACCAAACCCCACCTTTTTCTGGGGTGAGATAGCCCCAGAGGGTAGACCATGATTCATTCAAACCAAATTAGCAATCCTCTTCCCATTTTTCTCGGCCTTCTTGCAGCTATGAGTGACCATTATCATTTAGGTTTGGCCAATGAGATGTAAGGGGAAATCTGCAGGGAATTTGTTAAGCTGCAGTAATAAATTCCCCCATCTCAGTGACTCAACGCAATAAAAATTTGTTTTTCTTTCACATTATAATTGCAATGCACTCAGTGGGGACATTGCCCCACGCTCACCAGGGAGCCCCGGCTGGGAAGTCTTTGACATATTAGAACAGAACAATCTAAATCTGGGGTCTCTGAAGTCCCCATGAAAGGGACAAAAAAGGTGGGATTTAAGGATAATGGGTCTCAACTGCCTATGCTGGGAAATGACACACAGTCATTTTCTCTCACAGTCCATTGACCACACAGAGTCATGCCAGAGTGCTAATCTAAGAGAGGCTTGAAAGTGCAGGATTACACATAGAGTGTTGGGTGACACTGTGCCACAGAGGTGACCTCATGACAAAGATGACATCTCCTGCTACCTCACATACCTTCGTATTCTATTTTTGTAGGAAGCCCACCTTACAGATGGTAATCTGGAATGTCTCTCATTTGAAGCTAGAAGTGCCTAACCAGTCTAGATTCCTGTCAGCCCAGCACCTGTACGTCTACAGAGTACCCTACAGCTGTGTGGGTAATATTGAGAATCATAACAAAAATGGCACTATGGGAGATGGGCTACTTCTATCTTTACTCAACAAGAAAAGTACATCATTTCCAAGCCTGGCTCTGTACTAGGCTCTGGAGGCTCAGAGTAAATAAAATGGGGCCTAGGCTTCCTTGAAGGTCTCATGGGATTATGAGGAAATCAGGAAGGACTTTCAAAAATCAGCCTGCTGATGTTACACATTCTAAGCAAACACCGAAAATTAATTCCATTCATAGCAAAATCTCAGACCACGGATCTACTCAATAAGAATTTGCAAGAGTCGGTGGGTGGTGGAATTAATGGCAACTTTAATGGCAACTTTAGAGGCTATTTCAAAGAATTTAAGTCTTTGATGAAAAGGGACTATCAAAGAAAAAAAAGCACTGGCATTTTGGTCATCATTGAATACTGTTATCTGGAGTCAGATGACATGGAAAAAATCTGCTTTAAATAAACTTGCCAAGTTCACGTCCTTCATGGGAACACTTTAAAAGATCTCGTGGTGCCCCCATCAGCCATACCCTCTTTCAGCCCTTGCCCTCCTTGTGGGCCCCACTGGTCATCCCAGTCACCAATATGTCCTCCTTAATCTTAGCTGTAACTTGATATGTCAGGAGTGTGAAGAACAATTAGCCACTTGAGTATTGCATAACTTCAGAAGTCTCTTGAGATGAAATGTATGCAAATGATAGTGTCTATTATTCGTCTGATAACCATTCTTTAATTCCAACTTAAAAGAGAAGAGATTTCCAGACATCCTGATGCATTTGATCCAATGAAACATTCAAATAACTTTATATCACTTGAGTGGTAATTTATCTTCTCTGCCTGGAGCAGAAAGAGGTTTCAGTTCAGTAATAATGAATTTATGTCATTTCTCCCAAGTCGGTTTCTTTCAGTTGGAGCATAGCCATTCAAATCTGTGCAGTCTTTTTAGCACGGAGTTGCTCTGGGCGTGGAACCATTCAAAAGATCCCAAGATGAAGGTTGACACCTACCCCAATAATTGTTGTGTCCAGGTTAGAAGTCACAGTTCACAAGAATCGAAGCCATTCCTTGATCAACGAGATGCAGCCAGAGATGCAGCAAGAGAGAAGAGAAAGGAGATGGGAAACCAACAGGTGAGCTGATGGGACAGATGATAGGGGAGCTAAAGAGAAAGAGCAGTAAGTGGACAGTCCCATTGTGCTTTCAGAAGCTGGGGCCCTCCCCTTTAAGGCTGCCCTCTGGGTGTTCTCCATTCCTCATCACTTCCTCCTGGATATCTCTGCTTTTCCCAGATTTGCCTTCCACGGCACTGCCTGCCGGAAACGGAGCCTCCGACAAAGCCAGACGAGAAAACACTGAAGTCACGTGGCACCTGCCTGTTTTATCTGCAAGAGGAGGAAACTGTGTTAATAAATGCCTGTAACATTTAATGATGTGGCTTTCATTTTGAACACATCATTGCTCGATATTGAATCCATCCATTTTGATAATAAACACCAGGGCCACGGAGCGCTCGCTTTTCACCCACAAATAAATAAACAACAGGGACTTGCTCTGTGCGCTGGGAGTGAGGGAGGATTGCCACTCCCCTGCATGCGTTTGCATCTTATGAACTCTATTCAGCCGCATGGCCTCCCATTCGTCTCTCTGGAAATCCAATTTCCCTCTTGCAGGTTCCTCTGCCAGTTTTCTAATTTTCACATCAAACGGCATATTACTCATTGTCAGGCTGGTTGTTCTGGAAGAATCGTTAGTCTTAAACCCTTTACCAGTATTTTCAGTCCTGCCACAGACTGTTGCCAGGCATCATGTTTTCCAAGAGTGCTAACCACCCGCAAAAAGCTCACAATTTCAAACCTGCATTCTCTTGGCCCAGGCCAGGGCCAGTGAGAATAATACTTTCTGAAAGATAAATCCAAATTCTTTAATACAGCAAAATAGCCCCTCGCAGCGTACCCAGGAATGTGTGATTCATTTTTCCATCAAGCACTTCTCACACAATAAACCCTTAATAAATCATTGATTTAAAAAAAATGAATAAATGATTAAGTGAATCGTATGTTTCACACACACACACACACACACACACACACACACACACACTTCTACAAGATTACATGGATATATATTACACATTTACCAAATCAAACTTCATTGCATCTAGTACAGGTTAATTTTTATTTAATCTAATTTTTATGCTAACAAAAAAAATCTTTATTTTAAAAGGATCACTAATTATACTTTAAATGGTAGCTTTAATTGATATAATTAATTTTAATTTGCCATGAACTAATCTTAACTTCCCAGGCTCAGACCCTCCCCAGATCTGCAGCTTGCAAATCTGTGCCTTTGATTCTAAAGTTCTGTTTCATCCCGTTTCCAAATTCCCAGGTTGCTGGAAGTGTCTAACATGTTACCTCGTTAGAGCTGGGGTCCATCATAGAAAGGGATATCTCAGGCTCATTGCAGCCAGAGAGTAAAGAGATTTGGCTGGAAATCCATCACCCTAGGGGTCATTTGGACAATCTCGTGGTCTCCAAACATGTGGCATTGCTGCCGCATCCAGAGGATGGGCAGACACCTGTAGGATACTGCCTTTCTAGAAGCCCCGTTCCACGGACATTTCCTCTGTTTCTAGAATAGTCCTCCAGGCTGTTGAAGGTAGTCCCCAGCTATAAACACTAAAGGACCAGAAAAAAATGTTGTCTCTTCCTTACAGTCTTCCAGGAGATGAACTATGAAAGAAGTGCTTTCTTCCTTAACAGAATCAGACCTCAAAGCCTGAGGTTCATAACAGGTAAATGCAATTCCTGACCCTGAATGCTATACTGGAGGGAAAAAAAATGCTACAAAGAAAATCCGCTGGTGTCCTCATATGAACTAAAGTTGAAAATTGGTTATGAGGGCAGCCCAGATGGCTTAGTGGTTTAGCGCCTACTTTCAGCCCAGGGCGTGATCCTGGAGTCCCGGGATCAAGTCCCACATCGGGGTCCCTGCATGGAGCCTGCTTCTCCCTCTGCCTGTCTCTCTGCCTCTTTCTCTGTGTGTGTGTGTGATTCTCATGAATAAATAAATAAAATCTTTAAAAAAAAAAAAAAAGAAAGAAAATTGATTATGAAAAGAGAAAATCCTAATTCTTAGGAAGCCTGTACATGTACATGAATGATTCTAATGCACAGAGCTTTGAAGTATATTGATTAAATATATTATATTTAGTTGATTAAAATATTATACATAATATTATTGATTAAAATATATATAATAAATATGATGTATAAGATATAAATATATTGTATAAAGAGAGAGTGGGATAAGTAATAAAGCAAATGATGTAAATGTTAATAATAAGTGAATCCGGTAAAGGGTATATAATATTCTCTGTGTTATTCTTATTCTTGAAACTTTTCTGTAGGCTTGAAATTATTGCCAAGTTAAAAATTTAAAGTAAATATTTTAAGCCCACTAGCATAGATGAAATCAGGCTGCAGCCTTTAAATATGGCCATGTGAGGGCCAGGGGCTAAGGATCACACGGGGGAAATAAATGTTCCACCAGAGCAGGAGACTGCAAACTTTGCGGGGAGCCAGGCAGTAAATATTTTAGCCTCTAAGGGCCAAACTGGCTCTGTCACAGCTTCCTAACCCTGCCGTTGTAGTAGCAGAGCATCCACAGACAATATGTAAATAAATTGATATAACTGTATTCCAATAAAATTTTATTTATAAAAACAGGCAGTAGGTTAGATTTGACCCAAGGGCCATAGTTTGCTGACCCCTGAACCAGATAATTGGGTGTATAGATCTATCTGGTTTACTCCCATTCAGTTGGGGTCCCCTGGAGGAAATGGTCTCTAATTCCCTGTGGCAGACTTCAACTTTATTTTTTTTTTAAGATTTTATGTATTTATTCATGAGACAGAGAGAGAGAGAGAGAGAGAGAGAGAGAGAGAGAGAGGCAGAGACACAGGCAGAGGGAGAAGCAGGCTCCGCGCAGGGAGCCCGGTGCGGGACTCGGTCCCGGGACCCCGGGGTCACGCCCTGGGCTGCAGGCGGGCGCTCCACCGCGGCGCCACCCGCCGTCCCTAGACTCCAGGGGCAACCCCGGCCACTCTGGAGCACCCTCGTCACTATCTGTTCACAGTGACTGACAGCAGTAATCCCCACTCCTTTCAGGAGAAATCACAGAGGACAGTCCTCTCGTTCACAGGCCACACAGGCCAGCCTAGAAAATGCAGATGATAATCTGTCCATTCACGCGGGAGACGGACAGGAAGGTCGTACAGAGGCCAGTAGGGGCAGCGCCGGGCTCCGCGGCCTAGCGCCGCCTTCAGCCCGGGGCCTGACCCTGGAGGCATCGGGCTCCCTGCATGGAGCCTGCTTCTCCCTCAGCCTGTGTCTCTGCCTCTCTGTGTGTCTCTCATGAGTAAATAAATAAAATCTTAAAAAAAAACAACAACAAAACTCCAGTATGGAAACGAAGGGGGGAAAGTTGTGCCTCCAAACACACACAGGAGAAGCCTGCCTCTCAGAAATCACAATCCAAAACTGTACCATGAATGTTTTGCTTTCTTTAGAGAAAAAAAAAAAAGTAAGTTTCTACTTGGGTCCATTGTCCTATCTGGAAATGACCACGTAAGAGAGGTGCCACATTAAGAAATGGAGTCTGAGAAATAGTGGAGATGGATAAGGATGGGAAGAAGAGTAGGGAGACAGGAATCCCCACTGAATAGTTAAAATTCCTTTTGCTGCTGCCAAGCAGTCCCTGGATTGTTACCCGCCCCCCCCCCCCTTCTTAGCACCCCCTTGGGTGCTCACAGTCATCTGGCTTCTGCCCTCATTCCACTTCCTGTGCTATGTTATGGGTTCCCATGGAGAAAACAATGCACCTGCCCCAGCACAAGCTGTTAGAAGTCCCCAGAGAGGGACCTAGTGTCAGAGCTCAGCCAAATCCCGTGGCTGACACAGAGCCACAACCGCCCCCAGTGCAGCTGTCTATCCTGTCCCAGAGCACTTCCTTAAGGTAATGGTGTCTGCCCAGGGCCGCAGGACCTCTGGCTTCTTGAGAGGCAATTTTATCTGGAAGATAATGAATCCCCAGGCCATGCAAAGTAGCAAGCAAGCAAAGAAACAAAAAGGCTACATCCTGTACTGTGGCTGACTTTGGGGGGCGGGAGCCGGGGCGGGTGAAGGCAGCAAGGTAAAGATTAAACACTAGGCAGCTGCCTCTGATCAGGACCTCTCACTTACTCTTACCTTTTTCTTTTGGATTCCACCAGTAGAATAGAAAGAGCACCTGCTGTGAGCCTGGCGGACACAGAAGTGAATAGGACAGGTGCAGCATGCCCTATGCAGCCTACCTCCAGCGTGGGATCCAAAAGTAAACAAGCAATGCACCAGACAAAGCAAACTGATCCCAAAGCAAAGTCCCAAACTGATCGAGCACCAGAATCATCTGGAGGCTTATTACCCCACAGATTTCAGGGCCCAATCCCAGGGTGCCTGATTCAGGAGGTGTGAGTGGGGCCTGAGAATCTGCATTTCTCCCAAATGCCCAGGTTGTACTGCCTGAGGACCAAATTTTGAGAAACACTGCATTATAGTGTAATTAGTGTTATGCAGGTGAATGTATAGGGCGTGGTGGGAGCATGCAGAGTGGCATCTTACGCAGGCTCAGTCAAGGAAAGTTCCAGTGGGCATTGGCCACTGCTGAAATGTGTTCCAGGCAGAGAGAAAAGCATATGCAAAAGAATAACAACAAGACTGGAGCATCTATGGGAGGATAAAATCAGTTCAATGTGGCTGTAATTCAGAGACCCTCAGGGGCCATGGTGAGAACAATGTTAAGGAAATAGTACCTCCTTTGGATTTACTCAAATACCTAGTGGAAGCACATTGTAAAACTAGGAAAAGTAAATGTCCATTTCTGTGTAAGCACAGAGGTTTCTTTGAACACACACACATAAAACAGAAACTCTCAGACTTTGGGCATTGTGCTTATTTCCTTCCTGAGATTCAAAATGTGGCACCAAACTGCTCTCCCTCATAAAATAAGACAGACTAGTGTCTCACTTCTAACAAATAGAAAGTAATATTATGCCATTTTTGAGGTTAGATCATAAAAAGGATAGCTTCCTCCCAGGTTTCTCTTTCTCTTAAATCACTCACTCTGAAGGAAGCCAGCTACTGTGTTGTGAGGACACCATGCAGCCTGGAGAGAGGCCCCAGCAGGGAAAAACTGAGGCTCCTCGCCCACAACCATCTCTAACTTGCTAACCATGTGAGGGCCCACCTTGGAAGTGAGCCTCATGCTCCACTTGGGCCTTCAGATGATAGTCCCCCCAGCTGACAGCTAGATGGCAACCTCATGAGAGATTCCAGTCCCCACCAGGATATGCCAAATCCTGACCCATGCAACTGTGAGCGTAACAAAGTTTTATCACCGTTTAAGTCACTAAGTTTGGGAGTAACATGTGGCAATAGATAAACTAATAAGGATAACACTTATATCAAAAAAAAATCAAGAATTTAGAAATAAATCTAACCAAACATACCTAAGAACACTGCAAGGAGAATTAAAATCATTATTATTTTTTAAAGATTATATTTATTTATTAGAGACACACACAGAGAGAGACAGCAAGAGAGAGAGAGAGAGGCAGAGACACAGAGGGAGAAGCAGGCTCCATGCAGGGAGCCGGATGTGGGACTCCATCTCGGGTCTCCAGGATCACGCCTGGCGCTAAACCGCTGAGCCACCAGGGCTGCCCGAGAATTAAAATAATTGTTAAGAGATATTAAAGAATATCTAAATGAATGGAAAGAACTATCCCACATTCATAAATATGAAGCATCAAGATGTTGATTCTTCTCAAATTTGTCTATAGACTTAATACAGTTCCAGTTAAGCCCAGGAATGTTTACCATGGAGCTTGATAAGCAGATTGTAATGTTTATAAGGAAGAATAAGGCCCAAGAGTAATGAGAATCTTTTCCAAGTAGCTAAGTAAAGAAAGAGCCTCATCCTAGCACATATCGACACTGAATAGGTACCTGGCTTAAAGCTGGTATAGTTTGGGATCCCTGGGTGGCGCAGCGGTTTGGCGCCTGCCTTTGGCCCAGGGCGCGATCCTGGAGACCCTGGATCGAATCCCATGTCGGGCTCCCGGTACATGGAGCCTGCTTCTCCCTCTGCCTATGTCTCTGCCTCTCTCTCTCTCTCTGTGTGACTATCATAAATAAATAAAAATTTAAAAAAAAAAAAAAAAAAAAGCTGGTATAGTTTGAGCGCATCTCAAGTCTCTGTCAGGAATTCCATGCTCTGTCTACAGCATGTAGCTCTAGAAGGACATAGGCTTGGTGGCTGGTGGCAGCCACTTTGTGCCTCCAAGAACCTGATTGAGAATGCCCTCAACAGAAGAGAGTGTGAGCCCAAAGATGAGAAAAAAGACCAGTCATTTAGAACTGCTCCTAAAGCAGGTCTACCTCTAGATTTTCGGTTATATAAGTGAAAAATCCTCTTTTGGTTTAAGCAAGCTTGGATTGTCTTCCAGCAGTTGCAACAGGTAATATTGTGACTGACATTCTTACCCACTGTATACTCATCAAACAACCTGAAATTCTCCCGTTCCTTAGCATTCCTGATGCAGGGATCCTCAAACAACTGTCTGTGGGCCACATCTGGCCCATCATCTATTTTTGTAAATAAAGAGGGACTGGAACCCAGCCATCCCATTCATTTGCACATTGCAGGCTGCTTTTGTGCTAAACCGGCTGAGGTGAGCAGCTGCCACAGAGTTCATTCTGCCCACAAAGTCTACGCTCTTGACTTTCCAGGGCGTCTGAGCCCTGCTCGATATCATCCTGCCGATTTAAATTTACTCTTCCCAGTCCCACATTCTGAAGAGTCAGAGGAGTATAAAATGGTGGGGGGAGGGGGGATGTTTCCTGAGGTGACTCTGGAAACATGTCTCATAATCCTTTCAAATGAGTGCCTGTTAGTGTGGACTCATTTGACAGTTGTTCTTCTTTTCAGGCTGGTCTCCTTCAGACAGAAGTCTCTGACCGCTGGCCCTGGATCCCCACTCATCCTCCGCTGCCTGCTCACCCTACCACACTTCCTAATTAGGAGCTACTGCCCATTTCCCCAGAGTCTAGTGACTGTGGGGCAGTAAAGGTCACTAACAGGGTTGAGAAAACAGTCCGTCAGCCCTACTGTCGATCCCACTGTGAACTGCCCTGAGCGGTGGAGGTGGCTGCTCAGCACATTGTGGGCCTCAGGGTTGGCCGCACAGAGCTTCAAGATCAGATAAGCCTGCTCTGACCAGCGGATGCAGAATGCTTGGAAGAGGCTGGCTTCCTGGGTAGATGAGATACTGGGGTGCCCACATGAGTCCATCTGCCCAGTGTGTAAATGATGGGTGCTGAAGAAAGCCCACAGCGGAAGACTCCTTCCTTTTTTCCAGGGCAGAGCCAGCCAGGAACCCCAGCCATTGCTCCCTCCTCTACCATTCAGCACAGGCTTTTAAATCTGACAATACCAGGGAATTTCATGTTCTCAAGATGGACTTTTATACAGAAAAAAATGATATTCAGAAGTTCCTTAAGCTTTTTTGAAATAATATTAAATTTATTCAAGTTAAGTGAAGCTAGTCCTTCCTTAGGCTTTTATGTTCAATTTACCAACTTTATTATTTTACATATAATTCCAATAAATCTGACAATCACTTTTAGGGGCCTTTGGTTAAACTTTGTCCCATTTACAAACTTAATCATCATTTTAAATAGTATTTATAAATTTAATGTATTCTATTTTGTTAAATTATTCTTTATTTTTGTTCGAGTAGCTCATACATATAACTCGCAAATAGTACAAAAAATCTTGTGACATAAAAATGGTTCCCTTGTTCCCCTATTCCCATACTCTCTCTGCTTTTCCAGAGATCGGCTACTTTTGACACCTTCAGCCGTTTGTTTTGGAATATACACTTCTCCATTTACCTAAATAATATGCATATACTGCTCACTTTTGGTAGCTCAATTTGACCCACTTCTCCTGATGCACAATAACTGATGAGGATTTTGCTTTCTCATGCCACCTTTCCTCTTGCTTCTCCAGACCACTGTCTCACTACAGTGACATCAAGATCTTTGGTTGAAGCAATTCTCAGTGGTCACATTATTTGTCTATGTAAACGTTATTCTAAGCTGAACTTTGTAGGGCACTATGACTGTTTTATTTCCCATTTTTTGCTTTCCCTGAAGTTAGCAATTGCTTGACTTTTAAAAAAAATTTGCTAAGTTTTTTGTTTGTACATTTTGCTAATTCTACCCACAATTTCCACAAATCTTTCAGGACAATATTTCATAAATTTTATCATGTCAGGATCTAACACTGCCTTACTGCCCTTTTTCCCCTTGGAGACTTCCCTCCTAGAGAATTTCATTCTCCCTCAACCTGGGCTGGTTTAGGCCTGCCACATACCATCACTCATGACTTTTCTTTACTGTCATCTCAGGAATTCCCTTTGTCTTCTCATGAGTAGGAAGCCTGTATCCTGAATCTCAGGTCTTCCTCCTTCTTGGAAGAAACAAGATCTCATGTCCTGAGATCTATCTCATGTCTCCCTCTATCCCCTATTTTGCTGGAGTCCGTCCTTCAGTAGTTTAGCTGATTTAGAAAGAGAGTATTCTGGACAATGATGTGCTGATGTCAATTTGTCTACTTCTTGAGTCTCACTGCTTGGGCCTCAGTGGGTATCCTCCCTGTGTGGGGTTCCCACCATCTCCCTTCACAGCCATCCTGATGATTCCCCTTACTGCGTCTTATGCTAGACCACAGTTTTCTTATCCCTGTTCAATTTATATAATGGAACACTTCAGAATTACCTCTTCCTCTTTAAATCCTAATCATTCTCAAATGTCCAACATTCTAACACAGAGCTGACTGACCCATTTTCTTACCCTAAACAAAAATCAGAATATAGGAACTCAACATTTCCACTCATTTTCTGATAGGGTGAACTAATTCCCTTATTTCAATGATTGCGCACATCCTCCAGTAGTTCCCTGAGTATGTGTGCTTAGGAACTAAATGTGTTGATATTTCTGTGTCTGAAAATATCACCTTTCTTCCTTCACATTTAATTTTGGTTACTCTGGATAGAAAATTCTAAACTGGAATTTATTTTCTCTCCAAATTTTGAAGTCATTGTTTAGTTGTCTTCTAGTTTCTATATAGATGTTGCAAATTAGTTCCTGAAATTTTATTAATTTATTTCTAGCAGATATGTGTCTCTACAATTCTGATAGTCTACAGAGTAATGACTCCATGTAGATTATCTTCATTGATCACGCTGGGAATCTGATAAGTCCTTTTATTTTATTTTATTGTAATTTTTATTTATTTATGATAGTCACACACAGTGAGAGAGAGAGAGAGAGAGAGAGGCAGAGACATAGGCAGAGGGAGAAGCAGGCTCCATGCACCGGGAGCCGGATGTGGGATTCGATCCCGGGTCTCCAGGATCACGCCCTGGGCTAAAGGCAGGCGCTCAACCGCTGCGCCACCCAGGGATCCCTGATGAGTCCTTTTAATCCAAAGACTCCTGTCCTACAGATCTGGGAAATTTTCTTTTTTTTTTTTTTTTTTTTTTTTTTTTTTTTTTTTTTTTTTTTTTTTTTTTTTCAGATCTGGGAAATTTTCTTAATCATTTTTGATTAATTCACTATTTTTTTTTCTTTCTGTTTCTTTTCTTCTAGAACTTCCACTATTTGGATGTTGGTTGTCCTAAATTGTTCCCCTATTGTTTTTCTTTTATCTTTTTTTTTCCATCTTCATTATTTTGTTCATTAGCACCTTCATTTCCCCACCCTTTTGATTTCTTTCATTAGTGCCATCATGTTTTTCATTTCTAAGAACTTTTTTTTTATTCCTTGAATGTTCCTTTTATCCCACCTTGTTCTTTTCTCATGAATGCAATATCTATGCTTATCTCTGATTGTTGTAACAATTATGTTTTTTGTAAGTTTTGTATCCCTGTGTAGTCTCTGCTCACTCCTATTGACTAGTTTGATTGTCTTGGTCTCTGTTTTTCATATTAGAGCCACTTCTCAGATGTCTGGCAACCCCTGCCTGTCTGCTCATGTCTAGAAGTGAGTAAGTAAACAGCAGATTGGAAGTCCTGAGCATATGAGTGGGGATTTGTTGACTTTGACCTTCACTTAGGTGGATCTGGCTAAGCCACTGATGAGGAATCCCAATGCTGCCAACCCAAGGTCTTTCCTCTTAGGCTGGTTAGATTTCCCAGAGTATATTTTTCCAATCTCTGCCTTCAGGAGAAGCTTAGCTCTCAGTCATGTGCATATATTAATTTACTCTTTCTTCGATACACTCATGCTGTCACCTATGGCTTGTTGTTCTCCAGTGCAGAGTCCTTCTGTTTGGTTCTGCTCAGAGAAGACTCTATGTTTATTATACCAGAGAAGGGGAGAGGCACTTACCCAGAGACTTGTGATCTCTGAGTACTGTCAACCAATGTCTCTTTTTTGGACACTATCCCCCACCTTCCTCCCTAGTTTCTGCTCTAAGTCTTTTTAGGGTTCTGTGGTTTAGATCAGGATATTCTTGGCTCTCTTCATTTCAGGCTTAAAATTCAGATTTCTAGCTTCTGCTAAGTAAATTAACAGTCATCTGTCTGTTTTTCAGCTTCCAAAATTTACTGCCATTTTTCCTTGCCTTTTCTCCCCATCCTTATGGACTTTGGTTTAAAAAAAAAAAAAAAAAAAAAAAAACTCCTTTGCTATGGTTTTATTAGGACTTCAAAAGAGAGGACATTATGTGGGTATTAGATCGACCATCATTACCATCCTGTAGCCTTTTTATTTTTTTTCCTTTTTTTAAAATAAATTTATTTTTTATTGGTGTTCAATTTGCCAACATACAGAATAACACCCAGTGCTCATCCCGTCAAGTGCCCCCCTCAGTGCCCGTCACCCATTCACCCCCACCCCCCGCCCTCCTCCCCTTCCACCACCCCTAGTTCGTTTCCCAGAGTTAGGAGTCTTCATGTTCTGTCTCCCTTTCTGATATTTCCTACCCATTTCTTCTCCCTGTAGCCTTTTTAAACATACCAATCATCTGACTTAGTTTATAAAACTAGGTGCTTAACCCTTATAAGGCTATCAAATTAAGTTTTAATTATCATATGTTCCAATGAAGTTATAAAGTAACTTCAACCTAAAATCATAAATTTAAATAAATTAACTGAAGTATACATATTAAATTAGAATTAACAGACATGCTTTTATTCTAACAGGCTAAATTATTTCTAAGTTTTGTAAATGATAAAATATTCACAGATCCCTTAATGCAAAAATATTAATAATGTATATTTAGTTTTCTTTAAAAATTCTGCTCTTAATTATATATCTGAAGTTAAAAGATGCCCATTTTATAATCCGAAACGATTTTGGGATTATCTTCCCAAGTACTTTTGGAGTTGCCATTCTTTTTTTACTGTGGTTTATTAACTACAGAAGAGGTTCCTTGTGGGATGATGACTGAATTTTTGCCACAGCATTGATAGGACACACAGTCCCATGTGTCTATGGCAGGGATCATTACTTGATTCTTTCACCTCCTTAGGCACAATTTGCTATGTCTACCAAGCTGCTATATTTTTTTAAATTTTGCATTTCTTTGGCTTTTATAAGATTTAAATTGTTTTTAATGTGTTATCTCTGAACACATTTGAACTGGAAGGAATCCTACAATCTTTTTATCTTCTCCCAATTAGGGCTAGGCCTCTTCTAGGAAGCAAAATGTCCTCCAGTAACTCTCTTGATCCCCCTCATTGGTTGCAGTTTCTAGGGTTATTCTGTGGACATAATTAAAGGCAAAACTAGAAGAGCTAAGGCAAAAAAAACAAGATTCAATATAAAACAGTGTCTGGGGAGATGTGATCTCTGTTGCATCCTTTCACATGTAACCCCTGGGGGCTTTATTACCAAATGTAAAATGTGTTTGGTGGGGTGTGAATCTATCAGGCCTCCTCCTGGAGGACTGTGGGAACACAGGACAGGAGGAAAATGTGCCTAATTGTTGGGCTGTGACTCAGTATAGACCAAATGCACTAAATGGAGCCAAAAAGAGGGAAATGGGAACTATCCCGATGTCACCTTCATGTGAGCCTCACAGGAGCTCAATGGAAAATAGCCTTATGAAGGGTCAAAGCTGGTCAGAGAAGAGTTAGGCTGTCAAGACTGATTTTGAACACAGAATGTGGTCGTACACAAACAGAACGTTTGCTGGAAGATTGAGGCCCTGGCAGGAGACTGATGCCACCTTTTATGTGTACTGCAGGAAAAAAGATCTGACAAAACTAGCTTTAGTCTCTTTACTACAAGGCAATTGTGGTAAACTACTACAACTACAACTATTACTACAACTTCAAGTCAAAGTTATGACTATGAAACTATCAAACCCACAAATTCCATGGAAGGCAACTAATTTCGAGTAACAGTGTTTCTATTGACATCCACTCCTCTTCTAATGACCCAGCAACTGCCTCAGCACCTTTAATGTGTATCTTCTCCATATTGTGCTTTCTGTTTTCTCATAATTTTGATTTATCCCAATTTCAGCTGGTTAATGACCCTTCATGTCTTGTGAGATACATACTTTCAATCTCAGATCTTCTCTATTTCAACTTCCTGAGGGCAAAACTCTCACTGCTCTTGCTCCTTCCTGTCAGAGCAGAGTCTCTAGCACCACATAAAACCATGGGCCACTGTTTTTAGCCAAGGTTTTACCTGCCTTTGGGTCAGACTCCACTTCTGGCCCAATCAGCTGTAGCTGGTGTGAGACCATGATGCTGGGTTAAATGGTGGTAATAATAGGGCTGTTTCTTTTAGAAAAATGGAAGGATATGGTAGACACAATGATGGATATTTCTGGTCACATGGCTTGGAGGCCAAGGAAGGAACAGAGCCTGCCCTCTCTCCTTTTCATCAAGAAAAGCATTCACAAGACTGAAAGATAGGCTCCCTAGGAGTGCCTATAGGTGAACCAGAAACAAAGGCTTTCTTTATCTGCCTTTACTTATGTCTAAAGAGAAATATTGAAGATTTGAGGCTTGGAAATAGACTTCTTCTGGATTTGAACACTAGCCTAATTAGAGGTTTTGCCCAATGACCTTTGTCTTCCTTGTTGCTGCTCTCGTGTTTAAGGGCTTGAGATGTTTTCTAGTTAGAATGGCTCTGGAAATCCTACAGGAATGAGGATGGGCCAGAGGTCAGGGAGAGGATGTTTCCTACTCAAGGCTTATTCCAATTTTAAAGAACAGAGAAGGAACAATACTTCCAGGTTTCACTCTAAATTAATTTCACTGAGCTTCCCATGGTGGGATATAGCAGGATTCAGGCCAGAAGTGTTGCCAGAGTTAACAACTGAACCACTGGCTGAAACATTTTCTGGTGAGCTCACTGGGACGCCAATAGGTAAGCCACAAAGTACATCATTGTGATGGACTTGAACATGAGTGTTGACCAAGATAAATATCACCATAAATCTATGACTGTCAAGTCACCTTTTGCTGTTTGAGCTAAAGGGTGGCATGGTGAGATTGGAATTTGTGCCCCACCCCAAGTCTCTGGGCCAAGGCAAAAGAGTTCTCCTGGTGCTGGCACTTGGCCCATGGTGGGCACATTGGGCTTCTGACGGCTCACGCAGCTTTTCTTGCAGCTTTTCTTCCCTCTGGCAGACTCTAGAGCTCCATTGATTGCTCCCAGGACCTCACTGTTCTTTCACATGGATTTCTTCTTCACCAGGATACTGAAGAATAAAGGAAAAGAGATTCCTCCCTTCTCTTCCTGCTCACTTTCTAGCCCATTTTCCTGCTATAATCACAAGAAAACAGGGGTAGAGAAGCCTTAAAGGACTTAAAGTCTTATTAATAACGGGTCTTCATTAAGATGTGAATGGCAGTGACCTGGTTTCTTCTTTGTTAATTCACCACACTACATTGTCTTGGGCATAGGTCCAGCCCAGTGATGCCCTTTCACTGGCCAACAGGGAAGGACAACTGTAGTTGAATATAGACCAGTTTGTTCTTCAAGACTTAAAGACTTCTTTACATCTCAATGATCTCCCCTCAAGAAGAAGAATAAGAACAATAATAGGGACACCTCAGTGGCTCAGTGGTTGAGCCTCTGCCTTGGGCTCAGGGCGTGGTTCTGTGGTCCTGGGATCAAGTCCCTCATCAGGCTCCCCGCATGGAGCCTGCTTCTCCCTCTGCCTGTGTCTCTGCCTCTCTGTGTGTTTCTCATGAATAAATAAATAAAATCTTAAAAAAGAAGGAGAAGAAGAATTAAGAGGAGGAGGAGAGAGTAGTATTTACTAAGACAAGTGCTGTGCTAAGCTTTAATGTACATATTTTATTTAACCCTCATAATAGCCCAATGAACTAGATAGTATCTCTATTTTAAGAGACATAGAGATGGTAATAAGTTTGACCAAGGTTACTCAACAAGTAAAGAGTAGAGGCAGAATTCAACCTCAGGTTTATCTAACTCCAAAAAACTGCATCTTTGTAAAGATAATATATTCTTGTTAAAATATCCGTCTCCTAAGGAAAGTACAAAGACAGTGAAAAAATCACATGTAATTTCATTGGTCACTATCAACATTTGGTATATTTCTTTCTTTCTTTTCTCCTCCTATGCATCCACATGGACATTAGATAGATATTAGTTCATATATCAAATAATTTTTGAGCGTCTGCTAGGTCCTGTTGTAGGTCCTATTCTACATGCTGGGTAGGCCAAGTCCCCATCCTGGAGGAGCTTACATTCTAGTGGGGGAATCAGAAATAAATAAATAAATAAATAAATAAATAAATACATTTATGCTATAATTTTGTGCTAGATGTATGCCATATGCGGTTTATGCAGGTTGTGCACTGCAGACTTCCAGGGGAGCCAATCACACTGCAGTTAATGTGAATGACCTTCACAGAAGCTGGGCACAACTCCTATACTGAACACAATGGATAATAACAGGAACATAAAGCAACATAAAGGAGGAATATTATTTTATTGAATGAGAAGTCAGAAAATACTTCTTTGATTAAGGAATATTTAAGAGTTACCTACAAATAATGAGAGAGCAGTTTCAGCAGGAATCTGAGAGAAGAGACTTCTAGGGAGAGGATAGCAAATGCAAAAACCATAATGTTCTGGGCATGATCAAGAAACAGCAAAGAGGCTGCCACGGTGGAGAGTAGTGATCAAGAGGAAAAGGGTGGGAGAAAAGGTCAGAAAGGTAGTGGGGGCCAAATCTCAGGGCCTTGTGTGCATGATTAGGGCCTGGGGTTTTATTCTGTATGATGGAAGCCACTGAGAGTTGTAAGCAGGGATGGATGTCTTAAAAGGACAAGTCTGGGTGTTCTGTAGAGAAAACAAGCAGTGAGACCAGGTAGGACTAAAAAGACAGTGATATTGGTGGCAGAGACTAGGTGAAAGCTATGTAGTGATGAGAAGGAGTCAGATTCAGGAAGTTTTAAGGTGTCGCTGGCAGTGAGAGTGAATTTCAGATAGTACCAGCAAGAGTTGTTGATGCATTGCTGTGGAATGTGAGAGAAACAGGAGTCAAGATGACCTGAATGAGTAGAGGGGGGCTTTAGGGGTTGTGGGCAGTAAGGGTATATGAAGTGGGGAAAGCCACAAGTTTCACTTGGAGAATTAAGTTTCAGATGCCTATTAAGCATCCAAGCAGAGATGTGTTGAAACTGGAGATATTATTCTGGAATTTACAGGTTATACATGGTGTTTATAACCATGCACCTGAATGAGATTCCCTACAGAGAATACAGAAAAACAGAGGCCTGTTTACTCCAGGAACTGGACCCTGGAGTAAAGCAACATTGAAAAGTAAGGAAAATTATGAGAATCCACAAAATCATCTAAGAAAGAATAGCCAGAGAAGTAAGGGAAAAGCCAGAAGGGTCTCATGTCCCAGAAGGCAAATAAGAAAAGTTACTGTGATCAGCAGTAACAAAGGCTGCTGAAAGGTTAAATACGATGAGGAGTGGAAACTGACCATTTGATTGACCAAGTAGAGCCAAATTTGGCATTGAGGACCTAATGAGAGTAGTTTTGGTGGAACAGGAGGAATAAAAACATGATCCGAATGAACTTAAGAAAGAGTGACTGGAGAGGAAATGGGGGCAAATGTAAATAACTGTTTCAAAAAGTTTTGCAGTGAAAGGAAGCAGAAAGATGACAAGGTAATGGGTAGGAGAGCGGAAGTCAAGAAAGGTTGTATATTCTATTTTAGCTTTTGGATGAGTCATAGTATGGCAGGTTTTTGAGGTGATAGTTATAATCCAGAAGAGGGGAGAGGATGATAACGAAGGAAAGAGGATGTAACAACTGGACCTATACACTAAATGATGAACGAATTGAATTTTGTGCACAGAGTGTTGGGTCTTTCCTAGGATAATGAACATTTATTAATTGTAATAGAAGGGAATATAGAGAAATTTGTAATAGGCTCATACTGTACATGCTCTCTTAAAATCTACTGATTAATTGGCTATATTATAATGATACTACTTAACAAATAAGCTTAGACAAATACCATGGATTTACCATGCTTCAGAGCATGCCTCTTCCATAATTTATCAATCCCCTCTTCTTGGACATTTAGGTTGTTTCCCAATTTTCCACTATTAGAAACGATGACAAACCAGGCTCTTCACTTCTGGTATCCTGACTGCATGTTTATTGCAGGTCATCCTGAGCCAGTTGTCAGCAGGCAGCTGCCTTGCCCAGGCTCAATCCAGCCTCTGAGACTAGAACTCTGCTCTACATTCAAGATCCAACACATAGATGGCAAGAATCACTTGGTTCCCCTGCTAATTTTGTCACTTTCACCACTCTCAGCTTCCACCAGCCAGAGGGATGTGCCTTTCTGTGGCAGGTAGGACACAGGAGAGTTGAAACAGACACTGCTTCTGTACTCTCTGGAACTCACAAATGCTAAAAAATTTGGAAAGTGCCATGAGGTCATAGCCTCTAGCCCTGGAAGTTTTGAAACTGTTTTTAGGCCTATATTTTAAATATTTTCCTTTAAGAAATAGTTTTAGAGATGGAGAGTGAAACTGGAGAAAACCAAATAGTTTGTTCTGAATTTCTCAGCAAAGCTGCAAGACATGTTGGGAATTCCTCTCTGGCCTGTCTGGCTCTAAGCATCCCTCCCCCGCCCCTCTCTTTCCACTGCATGTGTCTCACGACCCCTACCCCCTTCTCAAGCTTCCCTGGGGAATAATAGCAAAGCAAACCTCCTGGGAACTGAGTCCACTCTGAGCCAAAGCCTCAGGGCTCCTCCAAGTGAGGGCCAGAGCCCTTCCACCTTTATCTGCAATCTTGCCTTCACAAGCTCTGTGAAGCTACACAGGCTGCTTCCTGGCCCTCAATCAACCCTGCAATTTTCTGTTTCCTTTCCTTCCTTCATGTCCTTCTTGGTTCCATGTGCTGCAGTCCCACACACTCTTTAGGCCTGACTCATTTGTCTCTTCCTCCAGGAAGCTTTGCCCAAAGTCATTGGGCTTGCCCACCTCAGAACTCCTGTTCTCGTCTTATGAGCCTTAACACTTATTATCTTGTTTGAATGTCATTTTTCATATACCTTATGTCTTCTCCCACCAGACTAGAAACTCCCAGAAGGAAGGGATCATATCTAAATCACCTAAGTAACTCTTATACACCTGGCCCAATAATGGGCACAAAGTAAGCCCTTGTTACAAGCTTTAAGGATGGATGGATAGAGGAATGGGTGAATGGGTAAATGAATTCCCTACCGATTGAGAACTTAATAACTTTTTTGATGAATGTATTTTGTTTCACTTAAACTCTAGAACCTATCCTTACTGGCATGGTTATATAGAGCTATCCTTAAGTGCCTGGAAATTCTTCATTCAATGTCCCTCTTCTGTTTCTGTTGCTGTTAGCAACCCCGTTCCTCCAGCTCACCTCCTTCCTAGCTTCTTAAAGTTCCAACTCTAGGTTTTCCATAATTATTTCACTCAAATATTTCTAGCTGAGAAGTCAGGTAATCAGTACCTAAAATATAGTCTTTGCCAGGGGGATCTGAATTCTAATAGGACACTCCAAAGGCAGAAAGTATATAGGTTTCTAGTAATGAAATTTTAGACACCACGATGGAGGTGGGTAGAAAGCCTAATTGCTTGCTTCCTGGCTGGTAAAGGTGGCCTTTTGGCCAGGCTCCCTGTGAGGGAGTAGGAATTAGCATGAAAAGTCCACATCACTGCCTCCCATCTCTACCCTGACCCAGGAAATGAGAGCAGAACATCTCAGAGCTAATGGCTCTGTGGATAGATACCCTTGGCCATGCCACAGATCTTAGCTGGCATCGCCTTACAGCTGCAGAGGTCATAGCCCCCAAAAGCAGTACCCTCAAGAGTTCAAAAATACTAGTATGGCTCAGTCCCTGTCCTAACTAGATATCCAAGAGCAGAGTTAGGGGCCCTTGCCAGAGACCTCCAGTTGGGCAGGTAGACACCCATCTGCCCTTCTGGGCCCTTTCCCCAGAAGTAGGACCTCAAAAAACTCAAAGGTGAGTTTCCTGAGCTTGAGAGGGGGCAGGAAAAATGAGCTGGGAGACAGGACCTGCTGCTACCCTTAGCAACTGAGCCCCAAGCTATCTCTAGGGAAGGAGCCCCCTTTACCTGAGCCAGCCTGGTCTTTGCTAGCATCCCACTCTGAGTCAGAGTCCAAGAGGAATCTTCTGAGCACCTGCTCTGTACTGATCTTTGGGTTCAGTAAGGCTATAAAAGAAGGGCTTCTTCACTTCAAGAAAGGCATTCAGTGCTAATGAACAAAATGCATGGGGCTGGGTTCTAAACCTGATTCCATCATTACTAGCTATGTGACGGTGAACAAAATGTGCAACTTTTATCAGCCTTCATTACTATAAAATTATACCAAAACAGAACCTACATCATTGACTGATGATAAGAAATGTAAGGCACCCACCACAGGGCCTGGATTCATAGTATGAATTCTAGTAATGTTAGCAGTTGTTAAGGAGATTATAGTCTGGCTCTCAGGATGTTAAAAATGATATTTAAGCAACTGACACAGGACAGAGAAGTAACATTCCTAACACTCATATATCACCACTACTAACTCAATTTTGGATCTGTACCCTTACCGTTCTCCATGAGAGCTGGTACCAGCCACTGATGCCTGCTGCTCTTCTGTTCTGGAATTTAAGACCCTCCAGAGCAAGTCCTGATCTTGCATTCAGTCTTCATCTCTCAACTTTCTTCCAATAACAGACACTTTGGCCATCCCTAAACACTCCCCCACTGTTATCTATCCTGTCCCTGAGTTCTTGGCTGTCAGTGCTGCCACCAGCTTCAGCATCCTCCACATCAATCAAGCCCTAAATCCTAAAGCCACCTCCTCCAGGATGTCTCTCCAACCTCCTAAGTGGAATACAACTTGTCTTCCTCTTAGCTTCTACAGCACATTAAAGGTTAGTAAATCTAGAAGTCTCCCTATTTTGTCAAGTCTCCTTTTGCAGTATAAACACATCAAGGGCCTAACAAATTTCCTCTAAGTTTAGAATACTTTGAGTATAATAATACACCAAGAAGGGACACAGGACATAATTAAACCTCCCCTGCTTAGTCATCAGACTCTGGGCCACGTGCTTTATTCCCAACAGCAGGTGCAAGCCTTCAGTGCCTAGTTCCAAGCTACCTATGGCTTTCTCACCCCTTTGCAGGCCTTGGGGAAGTAGAAATCTTTCTATCTGTATTCTACATGTATCTTGATACATCCTGGCTATCCTCACACCCACAGGATGCTCCTCTCACTTTCCTGCTTTACTTTTCTGGCCCTAAAACTGCTCCCAATACATGCTTCATTTACTGTTCACACCAGTTTCCACGTTTCTCAGATTTTTAAAACATAGACTTCTGTCTTTGAAACTAAGTTAACCCCAGAGCCAGACATCCTTGGGCACCTCTCTGATCAAGCCCTGCATCCAGGCTACATTAACCCCTGCAAAGCTCTCTGTCTTGGGCTTTTGTCAAAGGAAGCACAGGCAACTTACCCCTATGGTTTTGGTGGCGGTGTTATAGAGGGCCTTGTCACCTACATCACTGAATGTCTCCTAAGAGCTCCACATGAGATATTTCTTTAGAATTTGCTGCTAAGAAAAGCTCTTCCGTCTTCCCTGAGGAACTTTCCATAATTCTTTCTGATCATAAAGATTATGTAACAGTTCATGCCCCAGTTTTGGTTTTTAGCTACCAAGAGCTTGGCAGCAGATTTGAGGCCGTGCTAAAGGAACTTGGCTTTCTGTACAATTCCAGGGCTCCTTCCTCTAGGGTTACCTCTTGATGTCTTGAATGGTTCAGCCTGTTCTGTTTGAGTTCTTTGATTGAGTTCTTTGATTATTTTTACTTTGAGCTTCCTTGGGTGCAGGTTCCCTCTGTCCCCTCTCTCTGTCACTGGCCAGTATTTCACTATCACAGTAGAATAGTAGCCCACACAAAACTTTCCCATCCTCTCTACCTCCTTGCTCCTGGACCTTTTCTGTTCTTAAGTTCTGCTCTTCTAGAAGGCAGTGTCCAAGTTCAGGGAGTTCTAGTATTTCCGACAGAAATAAAAAGAGAGAATTGAAAAGTTAGTTGATTTTCCTCCTTTTTAAAGACAAATCAGGGGCGCCTGGGTGGCTCAGTCAGTTAAGTGTCTGCCTTTGGCTCAAGTCATGATCCCAGGGTCCTGGGAGTGAGCCCCATGTCATCACTGGCTCCCTGCTCAGCGGGGTGCCTGTTTCTCCCTCTCCCTCTGCCCTGCCGCTCCGCTCCCCATGCTTGTGCTCTTTCCCTCTCTCTGTCAAATGAATAAAATTAAAAAATCTTTAAAAAAAGAAGGGAAAATCAGTTTTATTTTTATCAAATATATACCTGATTATATCAGAGGCAATAGGTCTGCCTATCTTGTTTAAAAATAAATAAATAAAAATAAAACCAGCAATTCTCCACCTCACTATTCTTTCCCCAAAGGCAATTATTTTTACCTCTTTTAATGGATCCTTTTGTATAATCTGCTTGTAGATTATCTATACCATTTACATTATAGTATTTCTTTGGCTTTTATTTCTAGGTATTGACTTGCCACTGAAGATAAGAATATAAATCCCACTGGCCACCAACACTACCACAAGCTCTCAGCAACCAACACAAAATCTCTTGCCTCCCTCTATTCCCTCTAACCCAAGTCCTACTGTGATTTTAATTAGACCAATTTCAGTTATGTTATTATTACTTTATAAGTGTGTAGCAGAGCCTTGTAGTATTCAACAATTACTTTTCCTTTTCAAAAAAACTTTTTATTTTCCCTGAATTTAATATTTGTATTGCTTTATATTTGCTTGCTTTTTATGCTCTTGACACTAATTTAACCCAAATCTGCCCACCAGTTGTGTATCTCTCCCCTCAATACCTTCAAGCATATTAAGGATTCTGTTTTCATCTTCTTAATGAAATCTCTCCCAGAGCCTTTTGACCTGCTGAAATCTGGAATAGTTTATCTCAGGATCTATGCAGCAGGAGTAGAATGCCATAATAGCAAAGGGAAGAAACTGTTGTCTGAACCTAGTAAGAGCCATGGTGGAGGGGTCACCCAATGGGAATCATGGTCTTAAGTAGAAGACAGCTTCTGACCAACTGAGGCCAGCAGAGAGGAAGCATGGAGAATAAATACTACCACCTCAGTTTCTTCTTGCTGATCTCCTACCAGCATCTCTAGTGGTCAAACCCACTTATAAATCCCCCAGCAAGGGAGCCCAAATAATGTAGTACAGTAATGTAGATCAGTCTCCTAGGGGCACCAAGAATAGATGGAGAATAGGACTGAAGAAGCAAACTAAGAATAACTAGCAAGCCATGTCTTTCTGTTTTGGTTTACTCTGTTATTTTGGTAGACCCCATTCTCTAGTAACGTTATGAGAATGGGCACATGAGAGATAAATTACTTAGGTGTTTATAAATCTCAAAAATATCTTTTCTATCTCAAGCTAAATTGATAGTATGGCTGGCTATATAATTCAAGATTGGAAATAATTTTGCCTCTTTACTTTCTTGTCCTCTACATTTCATCATTGCTGCCGAGAAGTTTCCTGCCAGTTTAAGAGTTGATTCTTTATATAAAATCTGGAAGCTTACATGAGCTCTTAGTTTTTTTACCTATAATTCCGAAATTCCAAGGTGATGACTTTTGTATGGTTCTTTTTTCATTTCTGAATGCTGAACCTAGTTGATCCTTACCATTTAAAACTTCTGTCTCTAAGTTTGGGGAAATACCTTGATTTATTTCCCTAGTGATTTCTTCACTGTTTTCCCTTTCTGGAACCCCAATTATTTGTATCTTTAACCTCCAGGACTAGCTCTTTATCTTTTTGTCTTTTGTATTGCTTTGGTTTTTAGAGATTTGCTTAACTTTATACCAATTTTCAAGTACTTGTAGGTTCTCTGAATATTTCTTTTTGTAGTGTCTCCTTGTTTTCCCGAGGCTATTAATGGCAGATAGGTTTAAATGGATTTTTTGTTTGTTTTTAAGTTACTCTAAGTAGAGTCAATTTTCCTGAATACAATTTTCTTTTTTGTTTCGTTTTGTCTATAACTTTCATATAAAATGCTCTAGAGATTCCCCCCACATACAAGTGAGATAGAAGCTCAGTGCATCTGGGGAGGAATTGGCAACTCTGGGCTTTTCTGTCAGGTAAATGTCTTGGCCAATTTGTCATGGAATTCTCCATTGTAAGAATCTTAAGATCTTTTCTCTTGGGCTAGATCCCACTCTCCTATCTATAGACTATAAGCTTAGTTGCCAGTACATTGGGAACTAAGGAAGTGAAGAAAGCAGAGTCTCAATCAGTCTGTGATCCTTCATTTAATCTTCTTGTTTCCCACATGGTTCTGCTCCCAGTTGTGCCTCTTGTTCACTAGCCCACAGTTCTCTGTCTTATACTTTGCAGAAATTATATTTCCAGTTTTCTCCTGGGGCTGAAAAAGGTGGTCCTCCCAATGCAAGGAATTGAAAAGAGTCTCCTTAAATAATCTTTGAACAATTCTCATATTTCCATTTCTATCTTCACCCTTACTTCCAGACAAATGGAATCACCAATTCCTGAGTCTCTGGGGAGAATGCTGAGATGTCCACTGCATTGTTTCTTAGTTTGTACTTAACTAATCTTGCAACAATTTTTCTATTTTCAGCTCTACCCTCATGCCCACTCTTAGATGTATGTGGAATCACTAATTCCTGAGCCTTTCAGGGACAGGAGCATTCTGTGTGTTTAAATGGCATTATTCTATGGCTTTCTGCCATTGCCAGCTTAGGACTCAACATCCTCAAGTCTACAAAATCTTTATCCATCCTTTGGTTTTCTAGCTTTCATTTTTTTTTTAAATACTGTCTTCTCTCTCATTTCTCTTTTTTTTTTTGTGTGTTTTTATATCATTAAAAATCATTTTACTATAACTTCACTAAGCTTAAGAATAGGGAAGAGAGTAAATGCATGTGCTCCTTTCTCCCATCTTCATCTGGGAATCAAGCAACTGCTTCCCAACCCAACCCCCTAACCCCCAGCCCAGCCCTCAACTTTATTGAGGTATACTTGACAACTAAAATTGTAAAACATTTAAAATGTCCATCATGGTGATTTGATATACATATATATTGTGAGTGGATTTTTACTATCTACTTAACACATATTTCACCTCACATATTTATCTTCTTATTTTTAAATTTTTTGGTGAGGCATTTAAGTTCTATTCTCTTAGCAAATTTCAATGATTTAACACATTGTTATCAACTATGGTCACCATGTTTTATGTTAGATCCTCAAACTTCATTCATCGTATAGCTAAAGTTTGTACCTTTTTACCAACCTTTCTCTATTACCCCACCCCCAAGCTACCACTTTCCTATTCTCTGTTTCTATGAGTTTGGCTCTTTTTAGAATTTATTCCACAGATAAGTGATACCATGCTGTATTTGCCTTTCTCTGCCTCATTTATTTTACTTAGGGTAATGCCTTCCAGTTTCACCCATGTTGCTGCAAATGCCAAACTTTCCTTCTTTCTTATGGCTGAATAATATTACATTGTATGTACATAGCATATCTTCCTTATCCATTCAACTATTAATGAAAACTTAGGTTGTTTCCATATCTTGGCCAGTAATTGCTTCTTGTTGATAGGGCCAAATAAATACAGTGTAAAAAGTTCAAATAAGAGATGCCTGAGTGGCTCGGTGGTTGAACATCTGCCTTCAGCTCAGGGCATGATACTGGGTCTTGGGATTGAGTCCCACATCCGGCTCCTTGTGAGGAGCCTACTTCTCCCTCTGCCATGTCTCTGCCTCTCTTTCTGTGTGTCTCTCATGAATAAATAAATAAATAAAATCTTTTTTTAAAGGTTCAAGTAAACTTGTTGCTTGTGCACTTTTTGTACATGGGGCAGACTGAGAGAAGGTATCACACAGTGGTATTTGTTTCATAGGAGTCATTACAAGTTCATCAGGAGAGCACAATAGCATTACTCTATAGAGTTCTAGATCATGTATTTGAATATTGTTTTTCATTTCTCAAAGCATTTCCATGTATTTACCTTCTTTGGTCCCTGAAATAATTCTAAGAAGTAGACAAAGCAGGTGTTACTATCTCCATTTTACAAATGAGGAAACTGAAGCTCACAGAGATTGAATGACTTATGCAGAGGAGTCCAGCTTAGTGACAGACATGAGACTCAAACCCAGGCCTTAAAAATGAAAAAGCTATGCTTTTCTTTAGATCTATGTTTTCTCCAAGTGGTAACATTACTGCTTTTGTCACTGACCCAGAATGGTGTGTGACCCAATAGGATCACATCCATTTCCCACATAATGCCGAGATTGGCCCATGATGGTCTACATTGGCAGCATTTGTGGAGGAATAAAGAATCATAAGATTTCTGGACCCTAACTCCAAGAGATTCTGATTTATAAGGTCTGGAGTATGGCCTAAGAATCTGGATTTTTAAAATAGCTCCCTAGATGACTCTGGCATATAGCTTGATTGAAAATCACTGCCCTAAAGGACCTGGAAGTGGTCTAGAAGGGTCCCCCGGTCTTCAAGGTGGGGATAATCAAATGGCAGTTCTTGAAATGTAACAATTTAGCTGTCTAGGCAGCAGCCATCCAGTCCGTCACAGTCTAAGCTAATAGTTTCTTCCCTTCTGCTCTTCTTCCCTGTGGCCCTTGGCAGAGCTCACTTCTGCTCTCATTACCTGGGCTGCCCACTTATATCATGGAGACTCCCTTGCCAGCTCCCTCAGTTGCTCCATTTCAGCTTGTGGGACTTCAGGGACATAACTTCCTGAAAAAATTAAATTGAAAAACTTCTTCCTTGATAACTTAGGACCTTGTATAGAACTTCGCTCTCCTAGGAGCCAAAGGGAAAGAATAATAAGCAGCTGTATTTGTTATCTGATTGGCAGCCCCAAAAATGTTATTCCTGAGTCTCAGGTGGCTCTAGCCAGAAAATATAAACTACAAATACCTTTAGGTCAAAAAAGGAGCATTAGGCATCATAATGGAAGTATATGTATACAAATGCACAGTAATTCACAGTGGAAGAGGCCTCTTTTCTAGAACTCGAAAGTCCCTGAGCTGAATAAGGCCAAAGAATGGACGGGGAGAAAGAGAAGAGAGTTGTATAGCAAGAGTCTCAGCATTTTATTTACCACTGAGAGTAAAAGAAGACTGAGCCATTTGGCAGACCAATGAGAGAGACCAGCATACACATTTTAGCATAAGAGACAAGAACCCTTCTGGGAAAGAATTGCCCCAAGGAAGGAATTGGTACATGAATTTTGAAACAACAATTCAGCCAGTGGAGGATGGGGATGGCTTTGAGTATTGTGTGAGGTCCCCACCAGATCAGACAGGCATGCCTCAGAGTACCTACAACTTCCAGAGATCTCTTTTAAGGAGTTTCTTCTACATAAGTCATTTCACTAGTAACACAAAACCTCCAACTCTTAGCACAGCAAATGGCCTGGAGTGGAAGCCTAACCCAAGAGTAGTCAATACAGGCTAAAAGGAGAATGTGAGGAAGCCTAGTACAAGAGTTCTCAAGTAGGGAAGGAGCAATTAAGCCAATCTGATTCTTTAAGAAATTTATTTAATCAAGTCAACAAATATGTATTGAGCACCAACTTTGTGTAGACATTTTATTGTTGTTTTTTTTTTTAAAAAGATTTATATCTTTAAGTAATCTCTATACCCAATGAGGGGCTTGAACTTACAACCCCGTGATAAAGAGTCTCATGCTCCACTGACGGGCAGGCAGGTACTCTGACATTTTATTTTTTTAGTTGTATTTAACAAATGCTTCTACCGAATGTGTTCTGTACCAGACACTAAAATTTTATAAATATCAATTTATTTAATTCTCATAACAACCCTGTAAGTTAGTTACTATTATCATCACCATTTTGAAGGCTAAAAGAAAAAGATCCACAGTGTAGAGAGAGCCTAACTAACTTGCTCCTAGGATATACATTTATTTTGGTAGAGCCAGTTTTTTAAGTTCTGTGAATATATCAATAAAATTCATGTCCTCACCAAATTTATTTCTACTGATGATTTTGGCCTGGGCATTTGGAGAATCAGTGTTACTGGGGAGAGAAGCTAAAAAAAATCAAATAGTGAAGTCCAGCAGCAAAAGCCATGTGGCAGCAGAGGCCTTAGAAGGAGGTGAGAAGGAGATGGTTGAAGATGATAGAAAAAAATGAAAGATCAGTGAACTGAGAGTGAGGGCCCAACAGAATAAACAGGTCTCAAGAACATTCCGGCCAAGAACATTCCAGTTCCCAGCCATGTTCATATCCATGAGACCCAGATTCTTCTGAGAACCCCGTGGGGCCCAGCTCCATGGCTGTGTTTTGCATCCTCTCAACCCTGAGATAAAACCACCAATACTGAAGTAATCTGAGTGTTTTCTTGTTCTTCACATTTTTAAGAGCTCCCAACTTTCAGCCCTATGGAGCCCTAATCCCTTACAAAAGCAAGGACTAAAAGAAACAAGCCCCAAAAAAGACAGTGCACATGATGCGTTAAGTGCACATATGAAGTTGCACTACGAGATGAGTACAGACACAGGAAACACCAGGACAGGATGACAACTCTTTCTGCTTCAGGGAAGTGTGGGGCTAGCACAGAGATGTCACTGGATGTCAACCTCAGCTTAGAAAGGTAGTGGCTGTCCTAGCTCTACCATCCCCAACTTCAGGCAGCATTGGGGCCCCAGCATAACTCACTGCATCTCAGACATTACAATAGTGGCTGGTTTCTGGGCATAACATGGGGGTAGCTTCAGCATTATCAACAGGACACAGAAAAAAGACTCCCTCCGCCTAGAGGGCCATGACAGCTGAGAATGCTGACATTATTGAAGTCATATTGGAGAACAAAGGAAAATGGCAGCTACCATGTGGAAACCAAGAGGATTTATTAATGAGCACATCAGGATGCTCCTTGGGGACTCTCAGAAATAACTGGGAATCACTTGATAGGAGGACTGGAATATTGCAATAGCATCTTGTACTTAAAAGTATACTGTTTTTTAAGTTTTCACTGAGAACCCATTTAAACCTTCAGGCTGATGAGACTAAGGGAGACAAGAATAATTCTTTGACTTTCTGTTGCCTCACCTTGGTCAATGCTGTGTTGCACAGGGAAGGTTATGTTTATTAAGATTGTGCCAAATCCCATTGGTCCTCACTCTCACCTCTGCTGTGTCTCAGGAAGCCACATTCCAGAGCACGGAGTCAGCACTCACACTGGTAGGGAACATTCTGCAGGAAGCTTTAGCAATCCTGATGCAAGTCAGAAGAATTTCTTGGAAGGGCTGGCTCATTGGAACGTAGTCCTTTAGGCAGGAAAAGTGGCAGTAGTTGTAGAATCGTAAGCTCTTTAGAGCTGGAAAGGTCCATAAGGAGGGCCGAATTCCCTCATATCACTCACGGGGGAATTGATAGCAGTGTTTTGTGACTCTCTGCAGGAATTTCATGCAATCGTGCTCTTCCTCTATATCAACCCTTACCAGCTCCTGCAGCTCTCCCCAAGATAAGTGACAACTTTCCCAGCTGTCTAAGGAAATTGGTTTTCTCATCTCACCTCCTTCTTCCAGTTGAGTGAGATAATACTTGGAAAGATTTTGTCAACCAGAAACACTAATCCAGGTTAGTTGGGCTATATGGTCTTCTGCACATGAAGCAAGGACGCTCGAGGTTGTAAGAAGGAAGATGAAGATGCAGACAATGAGGATGGTGATGGTAGTGATGATAAATAGTAATATTAATAACAGATAACAGCTCCCACTTTTTAAGCTGGGCAATATGCGAATTACTTGACATATATTCTCTCACTGAATGCTTAACATCACTGTCAAGAAATAGGTATTATTATGCCCATTATACTGACAGAGAAGCTGAGGTTCAAATGTCAAGAGATAAATACCAAGTCACAAAGTTATTAAGTGGTAGAGAAGAGTTTTGCACCCAAATCTGCCTGACTGTAAAGCCCATCCCTCCTCACCTTTTGTTAGATGCTGCTCAATAACTGCTTTTTCATATCAGAAGGGGAGGGATGTCAGGTGTCTAAGTAGCTGGGCGACCTGGGCTTGGGAGAGTGTTTCTGCCTTAGTTCTCTGTAACTGGTTCCCATTGGCCAATTCTCTTTGCCCTGCCCCCCCAACCCACCGAAGGTCCCAGGCATTTTGTGGTGCCTGGGGAATAAAAACTTGGCAACTCAAAAGTCTTCCTAAATTGTAAAAATATTAGTCTCTTATTCAGTGGAGGGAGAGGACCCAGAGGCAGAAAGAGGCCTAGAGAATCAGTCTTGAGGAAAATCAAGTCAACCACATTTCCCATCCTATTCATTTTCTAAACCATTGAAATGGGATCCTAATTGCATAAAACAACTAATTTTGTTCATTAAGGTTCAATTAAATTAATCTGAAATTCAGGATAATGGCATTGTTGAACAGCCATATTAAAGATGAAACATAATCTCTCTTGACTCCATTTCCTTTGACAAAATAAAGTTCAGCTACTAATGAGCTCTTGCTACAAGGTCTCTTTTATAAACGGCAACAAAGGGTGCAAATTTGTGAGCAGCATTTTTTATTATCATCAACAACCATTTCCTTTGTTATCAAAATATGCAGAAATTATTGTGGGGCCTTTTTTCTCATTCTGCCTTTGATGGGAGGAGGCATTAAATAAATAGCTTCATAATCATATCACACTGGAGTCACATAGTGAGAGCCTGTGATAGGCAGGGGGCGGGGGTGGAGGGTGGGGTGGTGGTGGTGTCTCAAAGCCTTGATGCAGAAGCAGACATTTCCATTTTCAGCCTTTACAGGCCTCAGATAATCCCTCCCCCCAGAGTCCAAATCTCTGTTTCAGGGCAAACAAGAAGTATTTCTCCCTACCTAGGTAGCCTATCCCATGCCTTTTCCTGGCCTAAGTAAGAACCTATTCTCTACAGTCGGAGAAGCAATGGGCAGCCTGTCTAGGTAGTATGAGTCAGCCTCTGAGAATGAGCCTTCCCACCCTCTGGTAATACCTGGCCCTTTCCATTGGCAGCCATCAAATGGCACGATGCTGCCATTTCCCTCCTCAGGGCCCACCTGTGTTCACAGTTAACCTCGGTTGGCAAAAAGTCTGCCCCTGGTCAGTAGTAGTGAGACTTTCAAGTCTGGTAAGGTTAACTTAGTATCCAAACCTAAAACAAATGCCATCAATCCCCCGCCCAGGGGCAGCATAAGTCTGAGTGGCATTCAACCAAGCTTCGTGAGGGTCTGTATGTGCAGGGAATCTCAGGGAATATGGAAATGAATAGGGCCCTGTATAGCAAGGGGTGAATAGTGGGTGTAAAATAAGAGGTCCACATCTTTATCCAAAATCCATAGGGCTAGATTTATTTCATGTGAGTTCACAGTTTTTAGTATTTTACTATTTTAGAAAGGCAATTTCATACCTAATATCCCATATTATCTACCTCCCAACATGACTATTCTATGGTACTATGTTTGAATATTCATATTAAGTGAGATAAAGAATATAAACAGCCTCCTATTAGTTCAGGTCAGGTCAAGTTTGCTACTCAATGATTTAGGAGTCATAAAAATCTGGGAGCAAAAGAACAGCCACTCAGGAGAATAAAGGGCTCCAGGAGGGACAGGGGTGACTAGATCATGTGTAATATTCCTGTAAGGGACTAAGTTGCAGTGAACTGAGAGAACTGACCTCCGTAGGGGACATGGGGACTGACTAGTAGGCTATGGAAGTCCCATCAGTGAATGTCGGGCCAGGGATTCGTCTTCCTCCAAAGAGCTGCTGCAGAAGGACTGTGCTCCAGTGTTCCCTGCACCTGCTGGAGCTGAGGGCCACACTTCCCACCCCCAGTCTCCTGGGCCCCACCGTCAAGGACACTCTGAGGCTGGGCTGTGCCTTCCCCCTTTGTGGTCTGTCTTCTACCAAGAAGACCCACCATGACCACCACCACATTCACAAACCTGGCCAAACCAAACTAGCAAGTCTTCATTTGGCCAAGTGTGTACAGTCTTCTCAAATGGGTGAGTATATTAAATATTAATATATACACACATTATTCACTGAACATATTAAATATGTCCAGAAAAACTCTTCATACTCAAAATAAATATAGTCTCATGAAAATATTCTCCTTATGATTCTCAGTTTCAGAAATGTTCTTTAAAATGCTAGAATATATGAAGACAGAATGAATACCACTGAATTAAAACTAAGTAATTCTGGAATTAGTAAGTGGTAATGCCTGCACAAGCTCGTGAATACACTAAAAGCCACTGGATTATACATTTTAAAAGGGTGAATTTTATGTTATATGCATTATCAATTTAAAAAAATTAAAAACTTAAAAAAAGTTGATTCAGTGAAATGACTTTCAGCTCCACAGCATTCCTGTGACCATACCCTGAAACTTATCAGTACTCAACTGTGGAAATCATAAACTAATTCCTCTTCCTCTCCCCAGCGCTTCTGATCTTGAAAACCTCCTCTTATTTTCTCAACCTCTGCCCTGCAGTATAGCAGTTGTCTTAATTTCCCATTGATACTATAACATACTATACAAACTTAGTGGCTTATAACACAATGTGTTTTTTTAACTCTCTGGAGGCCAGAAGTCTGACATCAGTTTCACTGAGTTAAAATCAAGGTGTCAGCAAGGCTGGTTCCTTACAGAGGCTTTAGGGGAGAATCTGTTTTGCCTTTACCACCTTCTAGCGGCCACCTGCATTCCTTGGCTTCTGGCTCTTGCTTCTGTCTTCCAAGCAGATCACTTCACCCACTTCTTCCTTCAACACATCTGCTTTTCAGTCTTTGAACCTCTTGCCTCCCTCTTGTATGGACCCTTCTGATTATATTGGGCACATCCAGATAATTCAGGATAATTCGCCATCTCAAAGTATTTAATAGAAACTACGAAGTCCCTTTTACCATGTAAGGTAACATATTCACAGGTTTTGGGGATTAGACTGAGCATCTTTGGCAGGGGGAGGGTACTAATTAATCTTTTACAGCTATCCACTCTCTACATCTTCTGTTTTCTCCCAATTTCCTCTGGCATCAACTACCTTTCTTTTTCAACCCAGATTGATGGGTAGGAAGAAACTATTCCTAGCGTCCTTAATTCTTTCACACCCTTTTCCATACACCAAACGCACTGGAAAGCCCCTTCCTGAGACAATTCTATAATCTGTCTTTTCTGCTTATAGTCAAGAATTCAGTCTCCACGGATGAAATCTCCTTTTCCGTGTGTAAGACCAATCATTCTGCCTCTGCTCTCCATCTCTTTTCCTTCTTTCAGGATTCCTCCATCAATTGTTCTCTTTAGATCTTCAATTCTAGACCCCTGCTGTTAGCAATGAATTATTTTCTCTCATCTTAAAGAAAAAGTGAGGACTCTTCTTTCTAGAAAAGGAGCAGAAGCCTTAGTTCTCCCTGCCCCTCCTCGTTAAGTATAATTAAAAGTCATGGACATAATAGAACAATCATATCTTATGATTGAAGATATGAAATCATATCTTATGATTGAAGACTATGAAATGTTGAAAGAAGCAAGAAGACTACCTAGGGAACTTCAGGATTTAAGAATTGCATAGGAATGTGTTCTCTGGGTTTCCTTCTTATCTCCCCTATATCCTGGACTTGGAAATGGAGAAGTCTGAAAACTGGAACCACCAACATGCACAGGGGGAAAACCAAACCAAAACAAGAACAACACTTAAAATCTGCTGCCTAGAGTCAAAGGACCCAGAAAAGAGCAGCATAACAGGAAGAAAATCTTCTTGACAATATTGTATCCAATCAAACATAATGAATGGTCCCTGCCTGGATAGTCTTAGGAGAGACCAAATGGGAGTTTGAGTTTTTGTCCCTCACATGGTGGCAACAAGTGAGCTGGGGTGGTATTCCCCCGTCGCACTCTGTATTGTGCTGGTGAGACTGGGTGGGTAGTCTGGACTTCCACCCTGGGTGGCACTTCCCTCCCTGTCAGCACACGATCAGTGGAGACTGAGTGGGCCATCCTAACGGCAGGAGACAGTGTTCCTCATGTTTTCAACTAGTGAGTGGAAGGGTAATCTTAGAGAGCAGAGATCAGAGAAAGAAATTCTATAAATATGCACAAGAATTTGCTGACTGACTTACACACATGAATTGATTTGCATTAACTCACCAGAAAGTTTGGGAACTGAACTAAGGTGTGGAACAGTACCCTGGTTTGCAGAGTGGCCTCTGAGCAGTACAAACACTAAGCAGACCAGAAGGGCTCTGAAAACTAGATTGCCATTGGAACCACAGCCCAGAGAAGTAGGCCAGGACCTAAGCACTAAGCCAAAACAGGGCGACTCCCTGCAGAAAGGAAAGATTTAAATATAATCAAAAGTCTTCTACCATAATATTCAAAATGTCCAGGTTAGGACAGCCCAGGTGGCTCAGCAGTATAGCGCCGCCTTCAGCCCAGGGTGTGATCCTGGAGACCCGGGATCAAGTCCCACATTCGGCTCCCTGCATGGAGCCTGCTTCTCCCTCTGCCTGTGTCTCTGCCTCTGTGTGTGTGTGTGTGTGTGTCTCATGAATAAATAAATAAAATCTTAAAAAAAAAAAAGTCCAGGTTATAATTGAATCATTTGTTGTAACAAGAACCAGGACAATAAATTGAATGAGAAAAGATAATCAACACACACTAATACCAAGATGAATTAGACTTTGGAATTATCTGACACAGATTTAAAGTAGCCATCAGAAAAATGATTCCATGAATAATCACGAACTCTCTTGAAACAAATGTAAATATAGAAAATTTCAGTGAAGTAGAAAAAGATATAAAAGAAAACCAAATGGGAAGTATAGAGCTGAAAAATATAATAACCAAAATAAAAAAACTCATTCAGTGAGCTCAATAATTGTTTGGAGATGACAGAGGATGGAATCAGTAAATGTGAGGACAGATCAAGAGAACTTACCCGATCTTAACAGAGAGAAAAATATACTTAAAGAAAATCATGGGTGGTGGTGGGAAGGGGGTCGGTACCTGGGTGGCTCAGTTGATTAGGCATTTGCCTTTGGCTCCTGGGATTGAGCACTGCAAAAAGTTGGGCTCCAGCAGGGAGTCTGCTTCTCTTTCTCCCTCTGCCCCTCCCCCTGCTCATGCTCTCTCTCAAATAAAATCCTTAAAAAAATTTTCATTTCTTTAAAAAAAAATCATCAGGGACCTGTGTAATAACAATAAAAAACCCAACATTTCTGTCACTGAAGTCCCAGATGGAGAGAACAGTGTGGAATTAAAAAAATATTCAACGAAATAATGGCCAAATTTTTCCTAAATTTGGTGAAAGGCCAAGAAGTTAAGCAAGCCCCAAATGAAATAAACACAAAGAAATCAAAGCCAAGACACATTATTGTCAAGCTTCTGAAAACTAAAGACAAAGAAGAAAATCGTTAAAGGAGAGAGAAGGGGCGGGGGAGAGAGGAAGGGACGTGGGCTAAAGAGGTGATGCCTGTCCAGTAGGGAACACCAATGTGAATGTTAATAGATTTCTCAACTGAAACCACCTGAACTGCTCTCACCAAGGTCGCTGAGGCCTCCTAATAAACAATTACATGGCCTTGGACTCTGCAGCATTTTTTCTCTGCCGATCTCTCCTCTTTTGGAACAGTCTTTCTTGATGCCTGGGACATTGGAGCATCCTGGTTTTCCCATTTAGTGTTCATTCCCAGGCTCCTCTCCTACCCATTTGTTTAGCTGTCTCAGGGCTCTGCTCTCTACTCACTTGTCTATTCTCACAGGGCATGCTCTCTCAGTCTTGCCCAGTCTTCACCTGGATTTTAAGTCAAGTTTACTGAGGTGTTATTTACCTATAGTAAAATCCACCTATTTCAGTGTTCAGGTCTATGAATTTTGAAAAACATACAGTCCTGTTATCACCACCACAATCAAGAAAAAGAATATTTCCACCACCTCCTCAAAAATTCCTTCGGATTCTTTTGTTGTCCATCCCCTCCCCCACCTCTAGTCCTTGGCAAACATCCATCTTTTTTCCATTCCTATGGTTTTGCCTTTGCCAGAAGGTAGATTCCATTTAAACATCTGCCAATAAAAATTATGCCTTTCTCATTTACATTTCTAGTGCTAACCTGTCTTTTGAGTTTCAGAATTGTCTATCCAATGTCTTTTCTTTGGGTCAGATTTAGAATCCCTTTTTCTTCATGCATCTAGAAGGTTGAGTGATTTAGAAGTTACTTAACCTCTCTAAGCCTTAATTTTCCTCCATGAAAGTGGGGAATGCTACTTTTGATTTCTTGGGGAGGTTAAATAAGGTAAACAAACACCACCAAGTAGCTCAGCAGGCTGGGTATTCACAACAGACACTCAATACATCATTAATCACTGCTCGTGATAAAGTTCAATTTCTTCAAGGGTCCTGAACCTTCTGGAGGATGGACTTCTTTCTGGGTTGTCCATCCACTTGCTGGAGAGTTCAGGCCTCCTCAGAGGCCAGGAGTCCTTCTCTCCACCAGTCAGTGCTTTATGTCTTTACAACAGACTGGGCCAAAGAACAAGCAACATTTGCAACGACTGCAAATCTGAATTCTCAGAAGGAGTTTATAGTACAACTGAGTTTTTCAACCAGCCAATTATAATTGCTTCATGTCATGAGAATTCCTCTAGTTAGCCTCAAGTTTATGGGGCTGATTAATATCTGAAATAAACATAGTTTCATTTCAGATCCCTTTTACATAAAGGCAAAAAAAAAAGCGCACAATGTCATTTTGCAATATATACCGTTCTAGCATGATTACTCGCAAAGCTTCCCAGTCATTTACAGCACCGTATGCACTGCAGCCTTGCTTCACATCCAGTGGGCACAGGGAGAAGGGCCAGACCATTCACTCCTACATATGTTTGTATTCCGAGTCTACATGTGTTCATATACTATCAACCAGTAGCAATTTATAATTTATTCCAAGAAGCCATATGTATGTTAGTGGATGCTTTGTGATTTCTCTCTAGATGAACTAAACAAAAGTACCTTAATAAAAGTAAACTGACAAGAATCACACTGTTCTCATTTCAAACACACATAAAGGAACTAAAATGTTATGAAATATGCCAGGCAGTTTTTATTAATCTCCTAACCTCCAGAGAAAGAGATTGCAATTAGATTTACATTAGAATTGTCACAGCTAGCAATTTTTTTAATACCAGAAGCTAGCCTTCAACGATTTCATGCTACACATACACACTAAAAATGTAGTTAGTGTAATGCAAAGAAATTAAAATTACAATTGAAGTGTCATACAGTAAGTGAAAAAGCTTTAACGTCCTGTCTGGTCATAGAGCTAATAATGACTTTATGCAGAATGCAGTGAAACAAAGCTATCTTTCTCAGGAGCCAGGGTGTGTCTGTGGCCTGCACTGTTTTGCTGAGGCCATATACAGCTGTACGTGGTTATAGGAACATTAGTTAAGTGAGCCTGTAAAAAACATCTGTATTTGAGATCACATAAGATTCTGCACATTTCCTCCTCCCTGTGGCAGCCAATCAGAAATCTTGCTGACAGGCAAACTTGTACAGAACGAATGATCCTATTTAGATTAATTCTTCTTAATGCCTTACACAGACCTACTTTCCTGGCATATCGTGGAGAAGACAGGTCAGTTCCATTCAAAACCTAGAGACAGAAAACACAAGCTTGATTACTTGGTAAAATATATGATGATACTGGTAGGGAATGTGAGTGCTCAATCCCTATAAAAGTAAGACTGGTGGGCTCTTCCCCAACTCAGAGTTCAGGCATGAGGCACGCTGGAAAATAAGTACTTGGCCAGCGGGCAGTCTGGAGAACTGAGATTTAACTGTGGTTCTGTTATTACAGATTCAGTTCTTTACTCTCTACTCAGTAACATGATACATCCTCACTCTTTGCGATGGAACCCTGAAGTGCCGTCCAATCCTTGGCTCTAGTCTTTGGCCCATAGGATGTTAACCAACACCAGAGAGTGGATCGAAGCATGCTCCTCAGCTGGGCTCCCTTGCTCTCTGGCCTCTGCCATGGATGTAAGAACATACCTGAGCTAGCTCATTTGGTCCATTGGGATGATGGGTGACATGTGGAGCAGAACATGTGAGCTAGCCCAAGCCAAGGTCAGCACAGCTGCTGAGCCAAGCACGGCTTAGATCAGTCAACCTGCTGGCTTATAAGCCAAACAAGTGCTTATGCAGTTGTCTGTAATACAGTGACTGTGACCATAGCTAACTGAAGCAGCCACGAAGGACTCTGTAACCCTAGGCAATCCTTTCCCTGCCTGGTCCTCCACAGCTCATCTATAAAGTGAGAAGAGGGACTGGAGAGGCCATACAGCCTCTTCTAAAGGTAACTGGGGACCAAGAAACCTGGGGTGAGAAATGCTCCAGATTCCAGGTGCTCAGAGTCCTTCAAGGTCTAGAAGAGGCTGAAGGAAAAACACTTCCATCAGCACTGTAGGCAGGCAGATGAGCCTTTACGCCCAGGGACAAGTCTGAAAGGTCTGGCAATGTGACCAGTTATGTAAAAAGTCTGTGAACGAAGAGGGCCTGACAAACTTTTTAGCCAGCTCCTAAAGAAAACTTGTTTTTCTGTTGATTCAAATGTAAACAAAAAAGCAAGTCAGAAGACAGAATTGGAGAAAATGGAAATTTTTATTTTTAAACACTAGTACATTTTCAGGCTGTTTTAAAAAGGAAAAATCATATTAGTTGAAAACTATGCATCAAAGCATATTTATTTAAACTCTAATTTTACAAACACATAATGAAAAGAAATATATTTTATAAATATCTACTCAGAATATTATGGAAAAAAAGTGTTTAAAAATAACAGCCCCAGATCTCCCTCTTTAAATATATAAAATTCCCATACAATTCATAAGAATTCTTTCTCAAGAGCCAGAAATTTCACAAAGGCCAATAACTCAGTTCTCATCAGACACAATCAAAAGTAATAGGGATATAAAAAATGTAAAAGTTCTGTACAAGGGAAATCACAGATAGCACACAGGTAAGTCTCATTACCATACAGGCCATTTGTGTTTTAAAAATGTTTTATAAAAACTGCCGTTTAAAACAAATAAGTGAGAGTCCTTCCCTGACTGTGGAAAATATATAAATTATCACCCTCCTACCCGGGTATCAAGGTTCCCACCTGCTGGGGGTGGGGAGAGAGGTCTCCATGTGTTTCCTGACTACGGGCCTAATTAGGACCCACCTCCTCTGTCAGGGGCATTTTTTGGTGGGTAATTCACTACTATTTCCTTTCGTTTAGAAAAATTCTTTGGGATCTTACAAGACAATTGCTCACAAGTGGAAAGCAAGACCAGGGGATGACTTCAGATTGTTGTATCCAATTAGTAACACTTGTAATCTACGGTTTGGGTGACCAAACTCCGTAGAGCCTAATTTTCCACCGTCAGAGACATACCCTATCACCTACCCCAGGGAAACACACTGTGTGGCCCCAAAGTTGTCCCTTCATCTTTCCTTCTCCAGCCCAAGTTGCTCTGTTGCCTGCAGCGCAGCAGCATATGCAGATTACTGTCTCTTCTGACACTTCTTCTGAAAAGAGCTCTTCAAAAAGGTGCGGTACACGGGATCATCCACATATTCATTCTTAAACCTGGAGCTCAGCATTCTTTGTCTCTTTTTTTCCCCCTGGATTATGTCTGCTCCATAAAATGTGTCTTCAAATCGCATATCAGAGGCTGTGGACTAGAAAGAACCAGCGTCACACTGTGGAAAGCACGGCATTTGACGACAAGCATGGACAAAAATCTGATTCCAGCCAGCTTGAGGTGGCTTGCAGAGGCCAGGCACTAGCCCAGGATTTGAGGGTTTTCCCACCTGCTCCATCCGGGCTCCTGTTTCCATGTAGCCTCAACTTTCTTCAGGATCTCCCACCCCCAGGGACCTTTCTGCAGCAGAAGCAGGATTAAAGTCTTGTCATTACATCTCCCTCACTGGCCATCTTCCCTCTCTGCCTCTTGCTTGACTCGGTTTTTGACCAATCTGTCAATGGTCATTTCTAATTCATCCCATTCCTATTTACCTCTGGGTCTCTGCCCATACAACTTCCCGAAAGTATCCCAGCTCCAGTCCAGTTCCTCTCACACCTGTCTATCCTACATGTATTTGACTATTCTGTCCCCCAAGTATTGCTGGGAGCTCTCTTCTCTGACACTTTATAAGCCTTTCCTCCTGCCTTTCTTCTTCGTCCTCCGGGTGCTCACTGTGGTGTCTCTGGTGTTCCCCCTTCTTACGCTCTGTGCAACTCCGATGCTCCTGATGTTGTGCCTTTCTTGACATCTGCTCCCTGAGCCCTCATGCCTACACTCATGGCTTCCATCCCTGGGTCTCTGCCAAGGATACTCACATCTCTCACTCTGCTTCAGACCTCCTTCTGTGTGCAGGCCTGCATGTCTAACTGCCCAGCAGGCATCTTGGTGTATTGATCCCAGGGGCACCTCAAATCAACCTGCTCTAAATTGAACTCAAAGTCTTCCCTCCCCATTACTATTTCCCTCTACTCCATACATGGCATAACCATCCTATCCATGTGACTACACTGATCAGAAACCAAAAAGTCACTGCAAATGGCCCCTAGCCCCTCCTAAACGTTCCTTGAAGCCCTCCATCCCTTCTCCGTTATCCCTGCTGGCCCATGGCAAAGGCCTCACATTTCCTCCCCTAAACCACCATGGCAAATGCCATACTTCCAGGATATTTTCTACAGAACCATGAGAAGAAGGTGCTCTACACACTAACTAATTATATGACATCTCTGCTTATCATCTTTCAATAGCTTTGCAGCCTTTTAAGATGGCACCCAGGCTCCCTAGACCTACATAGCGTGGTAATATCCTACCCCATGTTCTGGGCAGACAGAATTATTTGCAGTTCTTGGCCACACCTTACTGGCATATACCTTTCTGTTATTAGATGGGTTTTTTCCCTCTGCAGGGATGCTATTCTATTTTCTCTGCCACAGGCAAACGTGCAGGACCTTCTTTTGGTTCCTGTAAGACTTTAAGTGTCAACGCAGTGGCATGAGGGCAGTTAGGTTTCTCCCTACTGGTGACTTCTTGAACCCTTTGTTGGTGAGGATATTAGGTAGTGAGTATGGATTTTTACAGGTTCTCCACACCAAGTAACATGCCTGGCACTCAGTCGTAGTTCAATTAATTGTTAGCCAGGTGAAAGAATGTGAGCTTTTTCTGTTATGCTCAGGTAAAGGCTACATTAAAACACTATTTTTGCTTCCTAATTCCCTATTGTCTTGTTTCCTAAAATGTATTTCCAACTGGTTTTCACTGAGGTAGATCACTCTAGATGATGCCAATACACGGTACATCTCACTGTCCCTGAGGCCACCCCCTGGTTGGTGACACAAGCAGAGTACAGCTTTGAGGACTTGAAACACAGGTCAATTATGGAAAAGAGATAAATAATGAAACAGCTACAAAGAAGATTGAAAACTAAAAAATGGAACCAAGTGCAGAGTGGGAATGCTCCTGGTCAGTTCATGAGATGGTTATCCAGGGTAACTAACAGGCTACCTGCATGGACACCCCCGACACTACCTTGTTTCAATCGGAAATAAAATAACTAAAAGATTATGGGTTGGTTGAGCACCCTCTGCCATTAGGAGAAAACATTTTTGTTTCATTCATTCTTGGCAAAGTACTTCCTCTGAGTATTTCTCCCTTTTATAAGTGCTAAAGTTATCAAAGGAGAAAAATAAAACATCTATGAGAGTGTTGCCGTTGTGCGAGAACAGCAAAAGTCAGCCTCTCAAATACAATAATAAAACCGATTTACCAGCAGCAATACTTAATTATGCACTGTTGCCATGGTTATTCTGTGAGACAATAAAAGGTAATGGGGCCATTTCTGAAGTTAGTGGGAAAGAACCCCCGCAAAAATCACTGAGGTGGACTGCTGACTCTTTTGAAAAATTTCTTTCCAAGTCAGCGTGTGTCTAGGTGAACAGAAGTCATTAAAATATGAGGCCTCCTGTTTAGCAGTGAGGCTGCTAAGCCACCCGTCCTTTAAAAAAACAAGAGAGATTAATCATAAAATATCTTCCATCAATGAGTTTTCCAATTAGATTTGTTTCACCAAATGGGAAAAAAATAGCAGTCACAGACCAATGAAGGGCCAGAGGGTTATATTCTAACCTGAAGGAAAGGCTGGTTTGCTATATAAAAGGAGCACGTAAGTCTTCGATTCACTGAAAACAGAGATAGCAAACCGGACTTAGTGACTGTGAACCTTTGTTCTTGCAGATATTTTCTACTAGGTTTATTTTTATATTTATTTTTTAAAGATTTTATTTATTTATGAGAGACAGAGAGAGAGAGAGAGAGAGAGAGGCAGAGACACAGGCAGAGGGAGAAGCAAGCTCCACACAAGGAGCCTGACATGGGACTCGATCCTGGGTCTCCAGGATCAGGCCCTGGGCTGAAGGTGGTGCTAAACCACTGAGCCACCAGGGCTGCCCTCTACTAGGTTTAATTGTTTGACATAACAGGTTACATTCAGATAGTATATGTGATTTATATATTTTTTACTGACTTACTTTTAATTCAGAAATTTTCTCTGAGAATTAAAAAAAAGTTGGATGTTGGTATGATTGTTCAGAGAAAGGGATCTTAGGAAACTCAGGAGCTGGGTTCAAATAAAGCTATGCAGGAAGGCAACCTGGTATTGGAGACAAATCTATTATGGAACAGAGAGATTATGATCTGAGCAAAAAGCAGAAAGCATTCTTTTAATACGATTAAGAAATAGTATTTGAAATCTGCAAGACCCAGCTGGTGCTTAATCACACACGCACTAGAAAATCAAAGACCTGAGAGCCTTAGAGAGACTACCTACTCTATTCCCCACCCTTCAACCTCTGGGTGAATGAATGAATGAATGAATGGAGGAGGGGGAACAAGGGAGGGCAGGGAGAGGAGGGAGACCACAATGGCAGACAGGAGCACAGCATGAGAGGTAGCCATCTTTAGCATTTTGAAGAAGAAGGTTGCTCTTAGGAGATTTTAAGATGTAGGGCATGAACAGATATTTTTTAGATCTTTGTTAGGATTTAGCCATTGTCTTTACAATAGGAATATCTGATTTTCTCTTTCCCTGCAGCTTATCTGGTGGTTAGTCTATTTTCAGGTGTGTGGGTCCCCTCTGTGTCATGTTGCTCGTTGGGTGGGTAGCAGTGCTGTTACTATCACTCTGCTCTTGACTATTTCACTTTGAAGGACCTTCCTCTCAAGGATGCCACTCAGAGAGTTGATACCTGGTGCAGTTACCCCGTTCCCAGCACCTCACCTGAATGGAAAAGGAGCTAAATATACAACTGAAGATTTAAGGAATCCAAGGATTCTCCAAATTAAGTTAACTCTATCACTGCAGAAAAGTATATCATAAGCATTCGCTGAAAACTAAGGGTATCGTTTATTCTGGAAAAAAAATTCATTTTAGTCAGAAAAATCCTATTCATTCAAATTTCCCTGTTTAGGATTTATCATTTTGCAAATGTGGTAGATGCAATTCTAAATGAGTAAAATTGACTTCATTTCAGGGTCCACTAAATATTTTATGATACAATAATGAAAACGAAGTTATTGTGAATTATATTTTTTAACAGCTTCAGTTTTGATTATTTGTCCATGTTTATTTGTCTTTTAATGGCATGTATAAAGCTTGAAACTAAAAACATTTTTAAAAAAACAGCTTTAGTATTCCCACATCTAGTTTTTGGGCTTTTTTTTTTTTTATTTCTTTAGTTAGAAAAGTGAGAGCCTCCTTTAATTATGAGTTGACACAAACATTAATGAGTTTCTGGCGGGATGTTAATCAATATATTATAAGGCTCTAGAAAACCAGACATTCACTTATACTATGTCCCCTTTGTTATTATTTTTTTACTATGTCCCCTTTCATCTACTATTGAAAACTTCCTTAACATTTCGTCTGCTGATAAGATTATAAATGTCTAGATGGTACCTTTGTATGTTCCAAGTACCTTGCACAGAGGACATATTCAACAACTGTTTTGGTATGCCAACAGACATTAATTTAACATCATTTGATCTCATTAGAAAACAAAACAAGGAACCTGCACTGGTTTCCTCGTTAGGGCCAAATTTGAGGTTTGCCTAAGTAAGGGAAAAGTTGCACTGGCTTTCTTGAAAATCATTCCACCTAAGTATGTTTACTGCTGGGCTTGGGAAACAGAGAGGATGAAAGATTCCTATGGCAGATCCCTGAGGGATATTTGCCCGCACTTACAAAACGAGCTTTCACTCTCTTGGGTAACTCTTCATCTAAAGTATAGATGTCTTCTCGCTTCATTGCTATCTGGGATCCATCTTCAAATTCAACCTAATGTGAAATAAGACATCATGATATGTATGTGTGTGTATCATACACACACACACACACACACACACACACACACATTCATACACAAAGAAGCACTCACCATTTTCTTCTCAAGGTTCCAATTAACAACATAAAAAAAAGAAAGAAAAAAAGCACTCAAGCAGAACAAACAAGAGAACCAGCCAACAGCTAAGGAAGGAAAAAAAGTTCTTTCCCTTATCAAACCAAGAACATTGTAGGTTTTCAAACAGACCAAAATTCTTGAAAATGAGTGTCTCTGAAGATGTGATATGAAAACTTTATCCTCACCCCCAAAGTGAAAACAAAGAAACATAGCTGCTGTTCAAATGATTTCTCAGAACATGAGATTGTGGCCAATTTTGCATTAAGACTGGTGGGGCCTTGTTGGTACCTTTTGTTTCTTTAAAAGGCTCTGGTACCATATGAGGGAGAAATACTCATATATTTACTCTTGTATAATAATCCTCCCAGAAAGTAATTTCTCAAGTTCTTAAAACTCACTTTTGTCAAATTCAACCATTTGGCCAGGAAAATCCCAGGTTCTCAACCTCATAATATGTAAACCACAGTAATCTGTGAAAACCTTCATCTAAAATGAAAATTAAAAAAAAAAAAAATGAAAATTTTAAACTTTTTCTTCAAGCTAATCGAATGGCAGGAAACAATTTTATAACCAGTTTTTTCAACATTTTAGGAGGTTTTGTCAGAGAAAAGTGACACTGGCTAACAGAAACCTAGAGCATTTGGGGAAAATTCATCAAATTCCCTATTCAAAGTGATCATTCTTAGTTTAAATTTAACCACATATGACCATCAGGAACAAACAACAAAGGGGATGCAATCAGGATAGAATATCTATCTAACGCTGAACCATTTATGATATTTTTGAAGTCCCCAAGTTGTCTATCTGAAATCTTTACATGTAAAGCAATTAAAATAAGCTTGCACTCCTGGTTAAAAGATAAGTGAAACTATGCAGCTATACTATGTAAATTTAAAAAAATCTGCTGGAGTTTAAAATATTACAATAAGGATAATACATATAATTAAATTTCTTATCCATGTACTGCTCACATTTGACTAAGCTGAAACAACAGGGTGGAATTGGGTCTTGGTCACAGGAGAGCTTCCCATTACTTCCCAGAAGGCTGAGATGGGGAGGCTTCTCTTCCTGGTCTTGTTTTAGCAGAATGGTTTCTTTAATATTTAATTAGACCAAGGTGTCATCTCACTTATACAATTTGATAGCATAACTAGAACTACTTGTGCCTACAAGTAGTTTCTTCTGTTTTAGATCATCCAAAGATTCTAAAAAGAGAGAAAGGCAATTATTAAAACTAAAAAGGAATATGGTGAGATGACCAATCATTCCAAGACCAAAGGGTCTCCCAGGATGCAGGATTTTAGCACTAAAGAACAGTCCCTTGCAAGCTGGGATAATTGTTCACCCTAGATGGGACAGAGCTGAAAGTAAACTTGGGCCCTTCCCTTTACCAGCTGTGTGCTCTTCAACAAATTATTAAATTCATATAACCTTTTTACCCTCATTTGTAAAAATAGGAGTCAAAAACATTTATCTTGCGGGTCTACTGTGAGGGTCAAAAAAGTGCAAATGCAGAATATTTAGCACAGTGAAATAGAAATTTTTTCAGTTATATCTATTTTTATAAACATCTTTGCTCATTCAGTGATGAGACTGAATAATTAGACACAAAACAAAAAATGATCTCAAAAGGGCACTTGGTTTAATGAGGAATTTTTAACTACTTGTACTTGAGAGAAAACTTTAATATTAGCCTTAACTTTTTCATTGAGTCTATAAATATGCCTATAGTTCTATGTTGATAGGCCATCATAAATTCAACTGAAGTTAACACACTGATTACTAATTAGCCTGAATTTCAGCATGTCCTCGTTATACTGTTCATGTAGCTACTAGCTTTGCTACGTGTAAGATGCTTCACTTTTGCATTTATTGTTTAATTATATTTAATTATTTTCTTTTGAATGATGTAGTAATGCCTCTTTTCTAGGAGTCTCCAGTATTAATTGTCTGTCTTTTGATTTTTGCCTAATTCTGGACATTCTGATACAAAGAAGCTCCAGCACCTACCGTGTTATAAATGATCTGAGTCTGCAACTTAACACAGGACAAAGAGGGATATAGCCTTTACCACACACGTGAGAGCGAGTGCGCGCGTGTGCGCGCGCACACACACACACACACACATACACACACTATACATATAAATGTCCTCCCCACCCTACTCACCTTGGGTTTTTCTAGACCTTAAAAAATGTTCAAGTTTCCTGAAACTTCTTTCAACTCCTTTAATTACTTCTTCCAACTCCTTTAATTACATTGTGCTCTAGTACTTAAAATGTACTCTTTCTGCCCCTTATCAGTCTTTGAACAATTTCTGTGCTGACACTGGCAGTATTATCATCCACCAGCTGCTTTTAACTTAACATGCCTGAACCTTCTTACTTTTTCTTCTTTTACTTCACTCTTCCTGTTTTTACTCTACTGCTTAGCTTGAGAATGTTGATTTCTGCCACTGGGCTACTGGAAGTACTACAACATATTGATTCTAGTCAGGGTGCTCCTTTTTAAAGCCTGAAGGAACATAAATACACAGCTGCCGTCCATGTCGTTTTCCTTGTTAGAGTTTAATCATTCTCGTCTCTGATAGGGATAAAATATTTTCATCATTCAATTGTATATGTACTCTTTAGTAATACGTAGAGTGAATATCCAACCAATTGCTGTACTTTTCATAAAATAAGCACTCCTCTAAGCTTAGGTGGCCACGACTGTGTCCATGCATGACTGATTTAGGTTTGAGGAGACACCCAATGGGGGTTTGTCTCTCAGGCAAAATCCACCAATTCAGGGGCTGCTGGCTGATGAACAGCCATCACTGTCTTGGCTTATGGTGAGATAAATCGGCCAGTCTCTCTCCACATGATGTACACACAAGAAAGCATCCAGCCACTTATCTTTGTAGCCTATCTATATTCTTTACAATTAAACCCATCCTTCACATGCTATTCATTTCCCAGTGTTGAACTTGATAATAAAACTCAAATATCTGGGTCATTAGAGATCAAATCTTTGCTGCCTTTATAAAATAACAGGTGCTCCAAATTCATGTAGCTTATTGATCAGCAGGACAATGCATATACATCTGCCCTTTGGCTTCTCCTGTCCATCCCATCAAGCATCTCCACAGGACAGCACTCACCTGGTACATGTGAGCAACATTTGAACCTAGATACTTTGCCCCATAGAGTTTGCCATCAGGCCACTTGACTTGGACGACTTCTCCCTCAGCAGGAGGGCCCAGTTTCACACAGTCTCGGCTCTGTGGAAGAAATAGACAGGCTTTTCAAGGCAAGTGCCTAAGTGACTGCATTTAGAACTTAGCAAATGATGAACTCCTGGCAATTAAAAGGAGTTATTGCCTCTGTGTTTTATGGATTATGATCTTGCATGGGTGTTCAGGGGAAGAGATATGAGCCAAAGGAGTACTTAAAGATTCAGCCTACATCATAAAGTTGCAAAGGAGCCACCATAAGCCAAGCAGGAAAAAAAACAGCGCATTTACATTTGCTACTTGACAAAGAATCGTTCGGAGGGTAACTAAAATATGCGCAGAAACTCCTTAGCTGAAGAGACTAGCCCATGATTTACAACATCTGACATTTATAATAGCATTTTTGCAGTTAACCAAATGCTGTAACATACAACTCACTTGATCCTTATAATCACTACACAAAGAAGGCAGAGATTATTGATTATTCCCATTTTACTGACAAGGAAACTGAGCCTCCAAGGAGACTCCTTTAAGTTGTCAGAATCTCTGGAGGAGAGAAGCTGAATAGGAGAGTAAGAGTTGGGACATACAGGAGTAAATGGGGCCAGGGAGGAACAGAGTGATGTTCTAGTCAGCAGGCTGTGACAAAGCAGCAAGGGAAAAGGAAAGGTAGGAACACTTGCAGCATAGCAGGTGAGGCCGGGAGGGGTGTGTGCTGCTCAGCAGGCCTCTTCAGAAGACCCTTTGACCTCCCCAGAGAGGCATGCTTCTGCTGGCCACCCGTTAAGTGACCACCCTCTTCCTTCCACGGGCATCCACGGTGGCACCTCATAACCAATCTTTTCACTTCATGTCTTCTACTCAGTAGTACCCCCTCCTAAGGCGGTAGTTCAGAGCAAACCCTGAAGTCCATCCTCAAAGTTGCTTTGTTATTTGGCAGGGAAGGAAGCAGAGGAGAACCTGAGTTATCTATCCACAAGGTCAAGTAAAATGTTTTCATAGACATAGTTTGCAAACTCTTAAATTTGTATGTATTGGGTATCACATAGTAAAATTTTAATACAAATGAATTAAATACTTGATCTCTTTGGTAATTTTTTTGCACATTTAGCAATTTGTGTTTTGCTAATACTGGTATTTTACTGATGAGGCCAATCAAACTGATGGAAATGCACACTTGACCAATCAAGCTATAAATGCAGACTGGGCATGGTTCTATGGTTTCAATGAGGGCACACACAGGAAATATTTAGTGGTTTATGACTCTTACCTTTCATTATTAACAGAAATTTTGCATTATAAAGGAGTGGCCATTTTATTGCTGGGTTCAGATAATATATGAGAGGCTTAACTATTCACTTTTCTCACTGCAGACTCCCTTCCTTTTAAAGCTATAGGTAAAGAAAAACTTGTGTTCGGAGGCTCTACAGAATTGACAGTCTGCATCTAACTTAAATAAAAATAAGTTTCTCCTTCATAATATTTGACCTCAGGGCATACAGAATTGAAAGGGTAGGCTGTAGAAATGTATTCCGCATATGCCCCTGGGGTTATCACCTCATTCTGCATCATTTCCCTTCCAGAGATGTATCTGGTACTAAGAATGCTGGAAAGTGCAGCTTCTCTCCACTTTCTACATAGTCTCCTAGGCTGGGAAGCTACATCAGCTCTGGGGTAACTGAGCTGAAACCTGGAAGCTTTGGTGACAGGAGTGGGGAGCAGGGGAGGTGGCACAAGAATAGGTGTCTTCCTTCTCCTAAAGTTTTCTTCCATGTGGAGGACCCCCACTGGGGTAATGTTTCTGGCTACTTTTCCACTCTTATTCATCCACTCTTCCAAGAGGACAAGCAGTGGTATAATTTTGTTGAGTTCTGGATGAGGTGGCACTTTCCACACTCTGCACCACAGGGCCCTGGGGCACCCAGCAAACACATAGGGGCTCAGGTGGGTATTTTCAGGGGAAACACAGTGACACTTATCAGACACCATGCTTACCACTACTACTCTGAAGCTGTTGGGACCCAAGTTACACAATAGATGGAACCGTGTAAAAAAGACATGCTGCGACACCCAGGGGCTGGGAGCCAGGAATGTTTGGTAACTGGCTTTCCTCCTCCTGTTCCCTTTCTCTTTGGAGCCACCCTGTGGACAGAGAACTCAAGTTCTGCTCTAATCCTTCCACGGAAAGGAGCTGGGGTGTCCTGCACCCCTGTCACTAGGAGGTCTAATCCTCAGGTGTAGTATTAGGAACCCTGTCTGCTCACAGATATAAACCGCACACTACAACATCTTCTTTATTAGTAATGAAGATCTTTTCAATCTCCAAATCCTGACTCCAATGTCTATCTTGCTTTTTCTTGGGCAGGATAAATTCTATTTATTGGGCCCTCCTTCAATCCCCAGAGAAGGCCTTGGGGAACATAGAGTATGCACTCCCCATTTACTCTCCCACCAAAAACAACTGCCAAGTAGGAGGCTTAGGTCCTTCATTTTAGAGATCTAACCTTTGACAGAGATTTTCTAACCTGTAAAAGAATCCTCCATAACAAATCCTGCCCTGCAATTTTAAGTACTGTATCACCAAAGGTATGGCAATGGCTATAGAAGTGTGGCCCAAGCAGAGTACGAAGATACTTGAGCAATTTACCATAAAAATATAGCTTTATTAATAAACACATGCAACTCTACCAAGTGAGAGACAATTCTTTTTTAAGAAGGTGTTAAAATTGAAATGTCTGAGATATAGTTTAATACCTGTCTTACTTGGTACCTGTCAATTTACCTTTTACTCACAAGTCTTAATTTGGCATGGAAAGTGCCTGACCTCAGTGCCTGCCTCTACCTAACTTTTCTCTGTATCAGCCACACACACACACACACACACACACACACAAAATCACTTCATACTCTATCATGTCAAAATCTAGGAAGGACACTTCAGTTTGCTTTCTCAGTTTTGCTTTCAGAACTCTTTTTTCCTTCATCGTAGAAGAATAAAGAAAAACAACTATATAACAAACAAGATTGTTTTGTGAATCTCCTTTCCTCATCCTCCACCAGGAATCCCTCTGAGCCTTGATGGCTACCTTCTCATCCTCTGCCAGATCAGTTAGCTGGAAGTGGTTTTATTCTGATTTGCATATAACTTCATTTAGTCTTATTCACTATTTACACCCCAGCTACTTTCCAAATGGATTTAAGGCAGCCCATAGTAAAACACAAAAAAATTTATTTCTGTAACATCTAGTTTCCTCCATAGAGAAATGGTTTCAACCACCAGCTGTCTCAAAATTATGAGTTTGCCAGAAACTTTTTATGACTACATGGAATAAAAAGCATTCAAACAGAAATGGAAGTAGAAGCATGTGGGTTGATGAACAGAAGCTTAAAGGTTTAATATTGAGGTCCCCCTGTTCCCTCCAAAGCAGGAGTTTCCCAAACTGTCAGAATCACTAATCCAGTATCTATTTGTGTGAGACACTGGAGGAGCAAACAATGTCTAGCTCCCCAAGCCAGGGACAGAGGGCATCTTGTCCACACCTGGAGGCCAGTCACGCTGAGCGCCGTGTATCTATGGCATTAGTGCCTCAAGGCCCTTGAAGAGCAACCCGTGTGGAGTGTGAGCTTTGGTTGCCATGATCACTTCAACCAGAAAAGAAATTTTATTTGATTTATAGATGGAATATTTATTGATTGAATACTCTTAATAAGATTTCATGTTTAAAAAGTTTCTCTTAAAAATAAAAAGTCTGAAAAATAAAATCATGAGGGGATTCAGTTTGTGGAGAGCCCCTCTCGTAAAGGTCTTCAGGTGGCTCCCATCCCCCTGGGCTGTGCATGAGGAGCAGAGCTCTGTGGTTGGGAGGCACACATTAAAAATGGCAAGTCCAGTCTCCCTCTCTCCATAGCTCTATGTGACCCAGGTGATTTTTTTAAAGCATTCTAGAATTTGTGGTTTATTAAAGGATGTAAAGGATATAAAATGCTAATGAGGCTTTCCTAATGCAGTTCTTAGTGTTGCTGGAGCAGGTAAGCACCTTTGCTGGAAAATTATATGCATTAAAACCTTGACTAATGCATTTTTCTCAGTTGCTGTCTAGACCCTTAGAAGCAGGTTGGCTTCACCTGACATAAATAGTTGTTTACCATTTGCTGTACTGCCTCCAGGGATGTGTAAACTCCCCTAAAGCCTGCCAGAGCCGCGTCCACAGGGACACTGGTGTCTGGAGCTGCCAGTTAGCCTGTAGCTAGACTATTAAATAGATGACGTGAAAATTCAAGACAGAAATCATAATCACAGTCAATAGCAGGCCTCTGGCAATGATTAAAGAGCTCTGATGAAAGGACTGGGATGGTCATCAACCCAGGCAAGAGTACAGTGTCACCTCAAACTGCTGCCAAAGTCAGGGCTGATTCCTAAACTTGTTCCACCAACTATGCAGAAAACCCCACTGCTAATCGGATTATTTGAATTCTGAAGTCACTACATTCTTGGAACTCTTACTATGGCCTTTGAAAGGGGCCTCTACAAGTTGCTATGCTTGGATGTTGCCTGTTTCACCATGCTCCACCCTACCCATCCCCACCTCTACTCCTAACAAGTATAAACCACAGAGCAGGCAACCCTGCCCATCAGTCCAGCTGCAGCACAGGAACATGTGGCATTTGGACTCCCAGTAGCTGATCGGTATATAGTTTGGAGCCTGACAGTCCCCCTTGGGGAAAGTGTTTAAGTGACCGGAAGCAAACTTACACCAGCAGCTGCTGGCATTTAGAGGAATAATCACCTGCTTGTTGATGGCCTCTGGCAGGGATCAACAAGACTGATTGATAGCCACGTACTAATTGTACTAGTGAGTGATCCATCGTTTGGCTGCCCGGCATCTGAACCTGCATCTCCCCTTCAGAGTCTCAGCAGGAGGCAGAACTGGCTGGCCATTACAGACACTGGGCAATGCCAGACACTCCTGTACCCAGCTTCCCTGACAGCCCACGTGGATGGGGGCCTCGCCAACTGGCTGCACCTGCTCAGAATGTAGGCCCTGTGATGAGAGATGCAGAGAAGCAACAGAGGGGAGAACACTGAAGGTGGCAGTGGCACCCACGCACCAGCAGCAGAGCCTAGGGCTAGGCTGACCACTCAAGAGGAAGCAGCTGTGTCCTTCCTGGACTGGATCTGTAGCCTGGTCTTGCCCATGTTCCAACTGAAGAGCCTCCCTTCTCTTCATCAGTTCTCTTTGTTCTTTTGCATTCCTAGAGATTCTGTGGGCTTCCTAATAGCTTTCCATTAAATTTCTTTAGTGCTTAAATCATTTACAGTCACTTCTTGTTGCTTCAACTGACAACCTTGAACTGCTGGTTTGGGTGATGGCAGATCCTTCCTCTCACAAAGCAGAAATGACACCTTTCATTTATTGGTGGAACATAAAGCTGAAGGGCTTCCCAGACCACCCAATGTTCATTCAAAGCATTTATGGGGAAAGCCATCTTTCAAAAAGTAAAGGAACATAGTCACAGCACTGTCACCTTCCTAATTGGAGGGCTTGGCCCTAGATCATCTGTGATTGTCCGTAAGTTTTCATTAAATAGCACAATCTGGGGATCCCTGGGTGGCGCAGCGGTTTGGCGCCTGCCTTTGGCCCAGGGCGCAATCCTGGAGACCCGGGATCGAATCCCACATCGGGCTCCCGGTGCATGGAGCCTGCTTCTTCCTCTGCCTGTGTCTCTGCCTCATTCTCTCTCTCTCTCTGTGACTATCACAAATAAATAAAAATTAAAAAAAAAATAGCACAATCTGGAGATGTACTCTCTTTAGGCATATCCACAAATGTTTTGCAGGCCAGAAAGGTAAGTCACCAAGTTATCTTGATCAGTGGTAGGAAACACTTTTGAAGGGCACACACCACATTTGGATGGATTAAATTCTGGACTATTAAATAGAAGTCATATTTAATATCACCCTTCATGTGGAGATAACAAAGAAAGAAGACATTTTGATATTTTTCTTAATAATTCTTTGTTCTAAGCATCTACTATAAATTTATTAGGGGAAATCACAGAATTTTAAAAGAGAAAAAACAAAAATAACCTGTATTTCCATCACCTAGAAGTAAATGCTGTTAACACCCTGTCAGAATGGCTAAAATAAAAAAACATAAGAAACAACAGGTGTTGGCAAGGATGTGGAGAAAAAGGAACCCTTGCACACTGCTGGTGGCAATACAAACTGGTGCACACTACTGGATATTTATCCAAAAATATGTAAACACTAGACACATACCATATGATCCCATTCATATATGGAATTTAAGAACTAGAACAAATAACCAAGGAAGAAACACAACCAAGAAACGATTCTTCTTTTTTTTAAAGATTTTATTTATTTATTCATGAGAGAGAGAGAGAGGCAGAGACACAGGCAGAGGGAGAAGCAGGCTCTATGCAGGGAGCCGGACGTGGGACTCAATCCCAGATCTCCAGGATCACACCCTGGGCCAAAGGTGGCGCTAAACCACTGAGCCACCCGGGCTGCCCCCAAGAAACGATTCTTAATTATAGAGTACAGACTGATGGTCACCAGAGGGGAGGTGGGGGGGGGGATGGTTGAAATAAGTGAAGGGGATTAAGAATATACTTACCATGATGAGCGCTTAGTGACGTACAGAATTGAATCACTATATTATACACCTGAAACTAATTTAACACTGTATATTAACTATACTGGAATGAAAATTTTAAAAAAAAGTAAATACTGTTACCATTTGGATTTATCTCTATGCTTCTGTGTTTTTTAAAAAGTAGACCCTCTTATACATACAAAATTTTTTTCATAGCTACACAATTTTCTTTCACATTGAACACAACTGAGCTCTCCAAAGAGGGAGACAAGGCTGCCTTTTGTGAAGAGCTAAGATTGTAGTTAATGGCATGTCCCTTCACTCATTCCACAGCATTTGGAGGGAAGAGGTCTTTCTTTTAATTACAGTAAAATAGACACAACATACAATTTACTATTTTCATCATTTTTAAGTACACATTTTGGTGGCTTAATATATACTCACAATGTTGTACAACCATTGTACAACCATCACCACCCTCCCCTCCAGAAATGTTTCATCATATCAAACTAAAACTCTGTATCCACTATACACTCACTCCCCCTTCCCCCTCCACCCCAGCCCCTGGTAACTTCCACTCGACTTTGTGTCTCTATGAACTTGACTATCTCTAAGTACCTCATTATAAATAAAATAATGTGATATTTGTCCATTTGTGTACATTTATAATTTTATGCCTTGAAATTTATTGCCTATAATTACATTATGAGTATATTTTTAGTTATTATCCTTTTAAAGCTCCATTTTACTGGGTGAATACATGCAACATTATGGCTATTCCACAATTGATTTAACCACTCTCCCACTGTAAGATATTTAGGTCATTCCAATTTTCTCCTACCATCTATAACGCTACTGTATATTTTTCTCTATAAATCTTTGCCCAAATTACTGACTATATTCTTAGAGTTCTGGAACAGGAATAAGTTGGTATAATGGTATGTAAACTATTTAAAAAGGTAATTTCATTAAGCTTTGAAAAATTCAACATCAGACTCATTTCTCTAGTACAGTAAATCTTAAGCACCACAGAAAATTCTGATTCCAGTCAATCTAAGGTAGGGTCCAAGCTCAATGCACTCCCCAACAATCTAATGCTTGGCCAAATTGATGAACATCGCTTGAGATTATCTCCAGAATGCACTATACCTTCTACATATAAACGAAAAATTAATTCCAAGCTGCATCCTGTGTGTGTAACTTTTCTACAGTAGAGACATCTAACATACCTGAAAGAAAATGTGGAATACCCCTGTACTGAGGTATCTCATCTGTGTCCTGTCCTAGTTATAAGACACTGTCACTGCAGCCTGTAGGACAAAGGAATCAAGCCAACCTGCTTCCACGCTGATACTCATCATTCTGTGAAAACTCCAATACTGATGTCCAGCTTTCCTTTTTAATAGTTTTTTTTTTCTTTTGTAAAGGAAACACATACAAAGGGCCCTTCTTCACTCCCGAGATGCTCTGGTTGTCTCTGTTAAGCTAGTGCAATGCCTCATAATCCCCTCAAACAGCTAGATTCTTTCCCCACAGTCACACTTTTACCAATGCCCTGACATTTAACCACATCTATCTCCTAAAACATAGTGTCTTCTCCACAGAAAAACAAACAAAAAAACACTGATACTTATTTGGTAAATTCCTGAGGGCCAAGTTTAGCATACACTTTCCCTTTTGCTATAAGCCAAGAGTGGATACCAAACCTAGTAAGAATGCTGAGGTGCCAGAGACAAAGGTTGTTTTATTGTTTCTGAATGTTACCACAGCATTAAGCCTCAGAGCCTCAGACGATATATTTCTAAAAGAAGTCACATCTTTAAATTATTAGAAATAGATGAGATTCTGGCAAGAGCCTAAAACAAAAGCCTAAAAGGCACAGAAAATACAAAGTTAGACATTTTGTTTTGGAAATTATCTTTCTAATTTTTTTTTAAAGTGAGACAGCATAAGAAAAGTCATTAACTAGAACCAGAGGTGATACTGGGGAGCTGACCTAATAGCAAGGGCATGTAAGAGAGGAACAGGAGACAGGTAAAGGAGGTGGCTCTAAGATGCCAACCAGGGGTTCTTAGGACTTGGAGGGGGATTAATAGAACTGAAAGGCTCATTCACTCACCAACTATCCACCTTTGAGAGAGACCCACCCCTTACCGAGCCTTTTCCCCCTCCCTCTGGCATTTAAGATCCTCTGTGCCTGGTCCTTAGATCAGCACTGGGGAAAAAAAGCACTGAGACAAAAAGAGTCCTTTTGAAGTCCTTTCTCTCAAGGAATTCAAGTCCAGTTGGGGATTCAAATATTTACATGAATATCTACAATATGAAGTACCATATATGATAATAGTTAAGCGGCTGGGAAGAGGGGACTCTGTGTCCACCACTCACGCTCCTATGACATCAACTGTGTCAAGGACTTTCTCCTAGTGATTAACCAAAATTCCTCATGTCTTCCTCTCAAAGTTCAATCACCTTCCACATAAACTGAATTAATTATAGAGCCTTGAAGTAGGACTCTCCTGGATGCACTTGGCTAGGTAAAGTGAACACTTTGTAAGCTGTGGTCAGAGCAGCAATGTAGTCCTTAAAAACAGATGTCAGAGGGAGAAGCAAGCTTGTAGCCCCAGTAGCACTTTGTGGGGATCACTCTTGGAGGCTCTGGCATTAGCAGTTTGGTTTTATTGGGGCATCCAGTGGGGTTGGATGCTTGACAGTTGGTCAAGCTATCTCACTGACTACGTTGAGTGGTGTGGCCAAGTCAGGACAGAGCTGTAGCTTTGATCCCTTTCTCTACCTCTCAAGATTGTTCTGGAAAGATGTCACTAATGATTGCAGGGACAATGCCCCATTCAGAACCCCAAACAGGAAATCTTTCACATTCATCTTCTAAAGTCCCCAGATACACAAAGTACTTGAAAAGGGAATTTGTATGTTTAAAGCTTTTTGGTACTTCTTCTTAGATCTTCTTCCAATAACCTCTCCTATTATAAAGGTTTGGAGGTTATATCATTTCTAAGTGTTTCTGGGAATTTTATGCTTTGGGACCTCTAACCAATGGGCTACTGAAAATTACTGGTCACCACCACCAACAATAGCAACCAGAAACACGGTCACATCCCTACCTGCGTGTTTATTATGTGCTGGACACCATACTAACTGCTATACATTAGCACTGAAATATACATTATATTTCAATGATTTCAACAATAATCCTAGTATTTACTATTATCTCCATTTGAGGGTTAAGGTAACAGGTGTCAACTCCCTTGCTCAGGCTTGCATGGTTGTCTGCTACACATCAAGTTCTTGACACTGTGGAGAGACAGCCAACACCATTTATAAGGACTGTCTCTGGACTGACCGCACCTTCCTCCTGTTTTTCCTACAGACACTAAGGCATAAGCACCCCAAGACTGTAACTCTTCAAACAAAAGTTGCCATCTATAGGGCAGATCTTTCCCCCTTTTTTATAGTTGTTGGCAAAGGTTAAAATGCGTGAGGGAACAAAATATTTCATTATGTCAATAAAAATTTATGTCATAAAACAGAAAGACAGTCCTGAGGTGAATTTCTCTGGCATGTTTTCTAAAAATAAATGTCAGTTCCAAAAGCTGAAAAAAGATGAGGAAAGGAAAGGAAAGGTAGGGGTAAGCATTATGGCGTCCCAAGAAGGCCTTCCTGTGCTCACACACCATAATAGGGGCTCTGCAGTCAGAGGAGCAGTGCCTAGCCAGTACCAGCCTCTGCAGGTTCTCATTTGGATCCACAGCCTATGTTCTACTTCCCAGAGCAGGTGGCTTGGGAACTGCTGCACTGATGTGGCACAAAGTGCTGTTTCCAAGGCCTGGGGTCAAAGAAGTGACTGGACCCAAGCTACTCTTTATGCACTGGTTTCCTCATCAATCAGATGCATATAAAAATAAAACCTTAAAGGATTATTGGGAGAATTAGAGCTAAAATATATTTAAAAGGAGAGGAGAACAGAAAAGCAGCACAGTGACTGGCAGCTGGTGAGTTTGAAGTGAACTGTGACTAGATTTAATTCCTATCAACAAGGAACAGCTGGAGGATGATAGCGAGAGGACAGAAAACCCTGGGAGCAGATGATCCTTGAGATTTAAAATTGTGAAGACAAGATGCACTGAGAAGCCAAGAACCTACTACAAAAGATGATAAGACAAGGTTATCCTAGTTGAAATCCAAAACAACCTAGTAGGGTCAGTAAGCAAGTGTCGTCTCCCATCTAGGTAAAGAAGCACAATTATGTGCCCCAGGTCACATGGCCAATAAGTGGACAGGTGGGGCAGTCATTCACTCAACATCTAATTTTCAAGCACTTCTCGTATTCTAGGAACACTGAGAAAAACAGATGTGGCTTTCTACTCATGCAACTCTTTAGTGGGAAATACAGACATTAAAATAAAAAAAAATTTTTAAAAAGGTAAGTGTAAGGGATCCCTGGGTGGCACAGCGGTTTAGCGTCTGCCTTTGGCTCAGGGCACGATCCTGGAGACCCGGGATCAAGTCCCACATCGGGCTCCCGGTGCATGGAGCCTGCTTCTCCCTCTGCCTGTGTCTCTGCCTCTCTTTCTCTCTCTCTGTGTGACTATCATAAATAAATAAAAATTAAAAAAAAATAAAAAAGGTAAGTGTAAGAACTCCTCTGTCATAGAATTACGATGCAAATTACTTTAACAGAATGATTATTAGCATACTATGTGGTTATCATATTCCAGAGAGCTTCAAGATGCCTCAAGAGATGGGAGAACCAAAATGAAATTTTGACAGAAGATTCTGAAAGGATCCAGATAGAGAAAACCAGGGAAAATGAGTCACAATATAAGGAGCTCTTGGAATGGTTCAGATCTTTTTTAAAAAATAACTTTTTTAGGGACTCCTGAGTGGCTCAGTGGTTGAGCATCTGCCTTTGGCTCAGGTCATGATCCCAGGGTCCTGAGATTGAGTCCTGCATTGGGCTCACTACAGGGAGTCTGCTTCTCTCTCTCTCTCTCTCTCTCTCTCTCTGTCTCTCATAAGTAAATAAATAAATCTTTAAAAAATATTTTTAACTTAAAAAATTATATATATAAATAAATATAGGGATCCCTGGGTGGCGCAGCGGTTTAGCGCCTGCCTTTGGCCCAGGGCGTGATCCTGGAGACCCGGGATCGAATCCCACGTCGGGCTCCCGGTGCATGGAGCCTGCTTCTCCCTCTGCCTATGTCTCTGCCTCTCTCTCTCTCTCTGTGTGACTATCATAAATAAATAAAAATTTAAATAAATAAATAAATAAATAAATAAATAAATAAATAAATAAATAAATATAAATAAAACATGCTCATATGGAAACTATAAGAAGGTGATAAAACTGAAAGTCATATCACTTATGATTACATACTCCATAGATAATCAGTAACATTTCAATGCATTTCCTTTGAGGATTATTCCTTTGCATATTTATGTTTTTATATATAATTGGGATCATACTGTATATATTGACTTTTCCATTTATTATATTGTGACATTAAATATCCTTTGAAAACATGATTTTTAATAACTACATAAATAATTCACTAGTCTTCCTTCTAGCTGCATTGGTAAGTGTTCAATGGCTAGATCAAAAGAACAAGTTGTTGTCATGATTGCATGATCAGATTGGGTTTATGGTATAGTGTTCTCACATCTGAGAGCAACATTTTGAGTGGGACATGGTCCAAAGAATTTCATCCTAAGGGATGTCCTGGAAGAAGAGCACTCTGAAAACCACTTTCTCATTAGATCATTCATTCCTTCACACAGTAAATATGTATTAGGTGGTGAGGCAGGAGGACAATTTTCTTTGGATTTGAGAAGACTCAGGAGGAACCTGATAGATTTCCACAAACAGGTAAAAAGCTGTGAGTAGAGAATAAGCTATTTTGTTCTAGAGGGCAAGAACTAAAACTGGTTCTTGGGGTGGCTCAGAGGCAGCATTTAGGCTCCACGAAAAGAAATCAATGCTTCCCAATAATTACAGCAACAAATTGGTAGAGAGCTCCCTGTCACTTGTAGTGTTCAACAATGGACTTGAGGATCAGTCATCAGGGCTATGATATAGGAGACTTCCTGCAGGGGGCGGGAATTTGAAAGAATCACAGAAGAGGGTTAGGGGAGGGAGTGGGTGGTTTAAAGGCTGTGGTGGAAGAGGACTTACCCCTTATCCTATCTTATTTATGCAGCAGCCCTGAACTGGTCCAATGGTTAGCAGAGCTTTTAGATAAGAGATACCTGGCTAAGATTCTCTCAGTGAGTGCCCTGTCCAAGCCTCACTGAAGTTACAGTGGAGTAGGATTATGGTTTCTAGATTTCTCAAATTCTTGTCAAGTGTCAGTCCTCCCTCATCAAAGTATTGGAAATGGAGTATGCAATGAATGGGGAGAAGAATCAGGCACAGATGGACAGTTATTTTCTCCGTTAATCTAATTTCAGTCTCTATGTGGCTATGCTCCTTCAGCTCCTTATGACATTGGCTTCTTTCATGGACATTGAAAGGGAGCATCTTTATGGATCAACACCCCAAGGAAACTTATTCATATAGTACAACCTCATTCTCTGAGGGGCACACAAGAAGGTCTGTTTTAACTTAACCAAGTGGATAACTCGCCATTGGGTGAAGCAAAAAGCATAGACACAATGAAAGAGACGAGTGCATGGAAAGCCTAGTGGTGTGGAAAAGGCTTTTACAAAACTCCTGTGGTAAAATATACAACTGCAAAATGATACCAAGGTGTGTAAAAACATGTCAAGAATTAATTACTCCTGGACCAAGACCTAAGAAGAGCTTGGTCTTCTGGTCTCCAAATGATGTTGCAGTATATAAATGGCATGCCATATTGTGATGTACAGCTGTGTGCCCAAATCAACAGTCACTTTCCAGCTCTGGGCCTCACCCAAGCTAGCCTGGAATGGACACTGAGGTGGCCACTGAGACCCAGAAACAGGAAAGGGGAATGTATGGGATGCCTGGTGGCTCAGCAGTTGAGCATCTGCCTTCAGCCCAGGGCATGATCCCGGAGACCCGGGATCAGGATTGAGTCCCACATCAGGCTCCTTGCACATGGAACCTGTTTCTCTCGGTCTGCCTATGTCTCTGCCTCTACTCTGTGTGTCTCTCATGAATAAATAAATAAAAGCTTTAAAAGAAAAAAAAGGAAAGGGGAATGTGTGTGCAAAAGAGTGGACAGCTAGGCCAGGGGCACATTCTAATACTTACAGTCAGAAATCATTAAGGATAACCCATTGCTTTCTTCCCTGCCAGAGTCAGAAGAGGCCTAAGAGGTTTCCTTAGGACAATGTCCCCATTTTATAAAGAAGGATGGAACAGTGAAATGACTTGCATGTAGTCACAACTCACCAAGAGATGGCTATCATTTAATTTAATTTTGCATTTTATAGCCTAGCAGTGCAAGATTTTGAGCAAATGAGTAACATCTGGAGAGGATTCCACATTTGGGTTTAAACAGGAGAAATACGAAGGGGTGAAGGCAAATGAAAGGATTTGTGAGAATAGGATTTGTCAAAAAAAAAAAATGTCAGCCTGTATTATATTAAATTCAGAGGCAGACAAGTCCTGAAGCAGATGTATCTACCAATGAAGCAATCCAGAATTTCCTCAAAGTTGCAAATGTGCCTGAGCATAGCAATAAAATGTGAGCAGCCCCATTCTATAAATACTTCCCACGTAAGCCACGTCTTCTGTTAATTTCACATGTCCTTCTTTTCAGATTTAACATGAATGCATAAACTTAAACAATCATGTTCATAACAGACTATCTTATGAAGAACAGGATGTGCGTAATTACTACCAACCTATTTCTGCAGAGACTAGTCTGTCACAAATGGTAAGACAAAGATGGCTGAGGAGAGGATAATGAATCAATCTATTTACTCAACACTATTACCCTTAAAGGGAAGTCAGAAATTTCACAAACTCCCCAAACGATTCTTGTGTTGTCAAAAGACTGTCAAATCAAAATAATCTTAATGTGAAATTTGGGAGAATTTTGCTGTTTTTACCTTCCCAGACAAGAATAAAAATGATATATAGATAACACACTATTGTCAGATTTATCCAAAAGAGAGCTTTTAATCCAAAGACTTAAAAACACATTAGAAACGGTCAGTGAATTTAGTTTTACTGATCATACTCAAGCCTGGAATGCCTGGTTCAGCATTACACTGAGGCTTCTGTTGTGCCCTCTTCTGATAGTTAACAAACCTTTGAATTGGGAACCTCTTTGTTCTTTTCATGCTGGCTACTAATCTTTATTTGAGGCCTGATTCTTGCTAACATCTGACTTGCTTAATGAACACTGGAGCAGTCAATTAATATTTCAATTATGATACAGTCTTTTTTTCAATCTCCTACCCAAAAAACTCTTAAAGTTTTGTTTAGCATCTTTGTTACTTTCCTTGAAACATACACCCACAGATTTGAACTGATGTAGATTTGCAAGTAGTGGCAACCGTGAACCAAAAATATGCCAAAGGGAGGAGGTATATGGTATATTACGAGGTATATGGGCATCTGAAAGAGGGAGTCAGTGGATATGATGCTGGTACCACAACAGCTGTGCCTGGCTTTTATAGGTTAAACTAAGAGGGAATGAGTGTGGGTAAAACCCCAGAAATGATACTGTAAAAAAGTACATATGGAAGTAGAGGGAGAGAAAAGGAGATGGCTTTCCAGGAAATGGTTTTAAAATCCATCACTAACAACCAATTAGCAGTAATATGAATAGTCTGTTGGATGCAATTCCTAGCTTTATCAAGTCAATATTATGCCTAGTGCACTCAAACAAAAATCTACATGTACGTACACACTCATAAAGCTTGTATATGCATTTTAAAAATCCTGGGAGGATATACAGTAAGTGGGGCTGTACCTAGATGTGGGGTGCTGTATAGACTTGTACTTTTCTTTTCATATTCTTCTGTATTTCTTGAACTTTAGCCAACCATGTGTACATTATACAAAACACTGTGCATATGTGATTGTTAAATATTAGCTGCTAACTCTTATTACTGACAACCAAACATATTTTGTCTGCTAATGTAAATCACTGATCCTTTCCCCTCTAAAAAATGAGGGATGTTCAAGATTCTAGAAGGCCATGCAGTCCATCTCCTTCAGAAAATGAGAGCTATTCCCAGGGCACACAGCAGCTGCATCATCCTTACACTGGTTCATAATGTGAGAGCCCTGGGGAAAAGAGGCACAGCCACTGAAGGCAAAGGGACCGAAAAGTTCCAGAATTGGAAGAGGGAGTACCCAGGCTACATTCACAGAGAACAGTGGTTGGAGGAAGCAAAATCAGGTAAATGAGTGCAGAATGGAGCTGTGGATTAAGAAAAGTTAGGATGATATCTACAGTGAGGTCAAAGTCTATATATGTGCACTTATGCACAATTTAAATGTTTCTGTATCATTTTTGCCCTTTACCATAAAGGTAAACATGACATCAATTTTGGTGGCCACATTGTCAGGTTGAAGAATGACTTGGGCAAACATCCACTGTTTTATCAAATGGGCAAGACAGAGGTAATTGTGTGTATGTGTGCATGAGACAATGTGTTCACTGAGAGAGGAAAATGGAAGTGCCTGACCACACCATTTCTAAAATATACAATGTTTGTCCTCACACTGTGGCACACAGCCTTTTTACTCAGTATCTCTTCAACGCTGAGGCAAACAAAGCCCCCCCCCCCCCAAAAAAAAAACCTAGGCTATGCAAACCAGGGATCTTGCAAGTGTGAACTCATAATCTTGGCCCTAAAACTTGGACTTCTTCCAACATTCCTGGACAGCTGTAACCTTCCATTGGGCTAAGCAAGTCAGAACCCTGGGGATCACCTTTGACTCTTTTCTTCCTCAGCCCCAGTATCAGGTCACCACTGAGTCCTTTTCCAAATCTTCCACTGATCCTAATTTAGTCCAAGTTACATCATTTCTTGTTTGATCTACTGAAACGCTCTCCTAACTGGCCTTCCAGCATCTCCAATGCTTCTTCTCCACTCTAGCAAAAGAAAATACTTTGTAACAATTTCTTCATGTAGAATTCTGCTTAAGAACATCAATGGCTTCTCCCTGCTCTTAGAATAAAGACCCAATCTTACAACATACTTTTCAAAACCTAACCTAGTCTGGTCCTTTCCTCCTTCTCTAAAGCTCATCATTTACCTCTCAATGACCTGAGTAGGCCATCCTCCTTCCTACAACAGCTTTTGTGCATACTTTGTTTGGTATACTCAACCTCTGTCCTTTGTCTACTTAATGTACTGATCACCAATCTGTATTAGGTATTTTTGGTTACATATTCCTATAGGATTATAATCCTATCATCCCATGGCTCATCTCAATTTTAAGTACATTTTTATTAGTGGGACTGTTCTATGTTACTCTTTCCCTCTAGATGGTAAATTTGATAAGAGCAAAAACCATTTTAATTTCATTTCTTACCACCATCATGTTTCCTGGGCCAGCAAAATGACTGGTATGTAATAGAAGCTCACTATAAACATATCTTTATGGTAAGGCTACCACTTACTGAAGAGTAAGATATTCCTTGACTAGGGAATCCATAAATCACCGTATGCAAGTATCCAGATGCGGCTAATCAAAGGCCTGGCCCTGTAGGAGTTCCTTCTCTGTAAGAAAAGGGGCCTCCTGGGGGAGCACCAGCCTTCCACATCCACATAAGCCCCTCACACCTGGAGAAGAAAAAGTGCTGGAGCACCAACAAAATTGTCTCCCCATCCTCATTAGTCTTCCCCTGGAGGGGACCCACTTACAGACACTGGTTAGATATTTGCCCTTTCAACTTCATAGAAAAACAAAAGCAAAACATAACGTGAAACAAAATTCCACAGAAACACAACTAATGACATGGGATAGAGTTTTCTGTCTAAATTAAAAAGGGGGGTAGCCTGGGTGGCTCAGCGGTTTGGTGCTGCCTTTGGTTCAGGGTGTGGTCCTGGAGACCTGGGATCAAGTCCCATGTCAGGCTTCCTGCATGGAGCCTGCTTCTCCCTTTGCCTGTCTGCCTCTCTCTCTGTGTCTCTCATGAATAAATAAATAAATAATCTTTAATAAAAAGGGGGGAGGAGTTTACTAGTAGTGAAATAAATTTTAAAATTAAGTATTAAATTTCATACACAAATCACTTTAAAAATTCCTCGCCCAGGAAAGGAACAAAATATCTAGTAAGAAGAGGAAGCAAAGTTATAAAGATTACTATTAGCAGCTTGGTAAAAGGCTGTTTGAATGATGAGATAATCTCCACAGGATATGTCTTATCTCATTACAGAATCTCACTGTCAATGGTGCTCACGTTTACATTCTCTCAACAGCTCTCTTATAGTCACTATTTCAACAGGGTGCAGATATTGGCTGTGTAGAATGCAACCACCACAGCCGGACTTGTTTTGTGCTAGTCATTACCTTTACGGTATAAATGAAGTAAACTTTAGAAGATTAAATCATATCTTTTACTCCCCCCAAAAGGAGGTATCACAAAATGAATCATTAGGTCAGATTATTCTTAATTAAAGGCTAAAAAGGGTAAATAAAAGGCATGTTTTAAAAACAGTAGCCTATAAATATATTATAACTATACTACTAGAAATATGCATAATAACAACCCTCTTCCCTTTTAACTGAGTTGTTAGCCATCAATCTGCAGAAGGCATCTTTTTCAGGCACCGATCACATCAGCATTAATTACTGTTGGAAAACCCTGCTTGCATCTGAAAAGCCATGTATAAAACATTATATAACACATTGTGCTATTATAACATTTATGTTTAATGGTACTGGATAAAACATCTAAACCATAGGAAACTTGCAAACATAACATCCTCTAACCTACAGAAGCCAAGAAATCAGATGGTACAAGGCAGCTGATCTGCAGAAACACATGCAACCAACAAATATTATAGCAGGTCACAGCTTCCAAGTTTTCCATTCACTTCTCAGTGGAGAACATTCTCTGAGGAAAAGATTAGAAACTGAAGGAAAAACACACTCTATTCTCTCTCCTTACATCATTTTTCCTCTCCCTAAAGTATCAGTATAAACATGATCTAAAATATAAGGGTAAACCCACATACTCTAACCTCAAAATATCATTTGCTTAGTAAAACGAGGCAAGATTTATTACTTATTCTCTCTCACCCATGAAAATCAGCTAACCTCTTTCAACTAAGGTGTGAAAAGGAAATAATAAATTGAGAGCAGTGTCAGTTCATCAATAAATAGATAGCATTGACTTCTGGATAAGTACTGACTTATTGTCAAATAATAATCTAAGTTTACTCTATTACTAAAATAATTTAAACCCCATGGTCATATAGGAACATAAACTCTGTTGATATATGAGCTCAATATCTTCTGGGATGTGATACCAATTTATGTGCTATATCCCAGTGTGTTAGCACCTGCGGTTGGCTAAAGGTGAAAGATAACGTAAAGGGGCTTGTAAATAGGAATCCCCCAGTTGACTATTTGCCTCAGGAAGCTCTCAGTGTTAGCTGTACATTTCAGAAAATGTATGCAGAACGTTGTGCTTACCACTGTGTTATAGGAAGGGTCGGTTCCAGAAAATTTAAGGCATTTATAAAGCATGCATGATCATACCATATGTAGGGTCAGTATCAAGGTTTGAGATCAAAATGGAAGTTAGAGCAAGGAAAAATTTTTAAAGTTTGAAACCTTGCATCATAAACAGCTAGTGTGCCATTTTTATTTAAGGAGGAATAGAAGGTCAATAATGAATGGTGACATTCTGATACTATGATGTGAAGCAACAGTGACAACTGGCCACATATTTATTAAAAGAAATGAAGAATTTTCATTATGTGTTTATATTTTCTATTAAATGGAAGTCAATTCAGCCCTACTCTAAGATTTAGAAATGATGTCACTGATATTCACAGTTTGGAGCTGAATATTCATGGGGCAGGCAGCCTGTTAGGACCACTAGAGACATTTCCCAATAGTCCTGCTCTCTGGTAGACACAGGTAACAGCAGCTGCATTAATGCCATGGTTCTCTTAGCCCTTTTTCACAGAACATAAAATTTACTTCATCTGAACCAGTGGTTTCAAATTTTTTCAGGGCTAGAGACTTCTTTCTTCAAAGAAATCATATATGGAAGCCCAAACACTAAAGGCTTGGGTTTTTTTTTTTTTTTAAAGATTTTATTTATTATTTATTCATGATAGAGAGAGAGAGAGACAGGCAGAAGGAGAAGCAGGCTCCATGCAGGGAGCCCGACGCGGGACTCGATCCTGGGACTCCAGGATTGCGCCCTGGGCTGAAGGCAGGCGCTAAACCGCTGCGCCACCCAGGGATCCCCAGGCTTGGGTTTTTGCAGGGACTACTGCTGGAGTACAGCTCTCCTCTAAGGACTGAATAATCTTTACCTGGAAAGGACATGAAAGTTACAACATAAAAGTTGACTCAAATTTAAAAACCATTCTTTTTTTTTTTTTAAGATTTTTTATTTATTTTTCATAGAGATGCAGAGAGAGAGAGAGAGACAGGCAGAGACACAGGCAGAGGGAGAAGCAGACTCCACGCAGAGAGCCCGACTCGGGACTCGATCCAGGGTCTCCAGGATCACGCCCTGGGCTGCAGGCGGTGCTAAACCGTTGCGCCACCGGGGCTGCCCTTAAAAACAATTCTTAACATTGACTATGGATTTTAAAATAACACACTAATTGTCTAAGGTATGACTTGGAATAATAAACTTAGTACTTGAATACGTATTGGCTATTAATATTATTTGGTCCTTAATTCAACAACTATTTATTATCTTACTATAAACCAGGTCCTGTACTGAGAATAAAGTAATTCAAACAGACATAATCCTTGTTTTTAAAACTCAAAGCCTAATGAATGTCATATATCAAACTTGGATAAGTACTATGACAAACGAGTTCAAGTTAAAATGGAAAACTTGGAGTTTAATTTCTTCTTTAAGTAAGCATTTCATTAATTTCCATTACATTGCTAACAAAAATTTTTTCTTCTTCCCTTCCTTCTTTCTTTGGAAAAATAAAATATGCCCTGTTTTGAAACACTGATCTAAAATATATCAAGTATTGTTTAGATCTAAGCACAGTCATATTTAAAATCTCATCATGGAAGGAACCACTGTTTGATATTTTATGCTCTCTCTAAAATATAAAAATTATGTTGAAATTAAATTTTTAAAGTCGTATATAATACGCATGTCCAAAATATTCTTGATATTAAGTAGATCTGGTCATATGGCATTCTAGAAGTTCAGAACATTAAAAGAAACAGCTGGTATGGGTTTTTCCCTTCTGTAGCACAATTTTGAGAAAGTTAAGGCAAGAAGCAGAAAGGAACTACATTTCTGAGCACCTACTATGTGTAAGGTGCTGCACCATAATGATTATAGACTTTCTCTCATTTAATCCTTACAGGAATTCATTAAGTTAGGTTGCATGGTTGTTCCCAGAACTTGGGAGTTTACAGAACTTGAATTCTGACCTCACACCACACACAAAAATGAACTCAGAACGGATCATAGTTCTAAATGTAAAACCTAAAACTATAAAATTTCTAGAAGAGAATCTAAGAGAAAAATCTTTGTGACCTTATATTAGCCATAGATTTCTTAATACAGGACACCAAAAACATCATCTGTAAAGAACAAACTGATGATAAACTGGGTTTTATCAAAATTTAAAACTTTTGCTCTGCAGACACTATTAAGAAAGTAAAGGCAAGACACAAACTGGAAGAATTTTTTTGTAAATCACATCTGACAAAAGATTCATATGTAGAATATAAAAAAACACCTTACAATGTAATAAAAAAAGTGAAATATTTGAATAGGCCTTTCAAAAAAGATGATGTCTGAATGCCAAATAAGCACTTAAAAAGATGCTCAAAATCATTAGTCACTAAGGAAATAAAAACTAAAATCACATTGAGATCCTACTACATACCCACTGGAATAGTTCTATCCAAAGACCGAGAATACCAAGTGTAGGTGAGGATTTAGAGAAACTATAACTTCAGATATTGCTGGTGGGACTACAAAGTGGTACAGCCACTTTGGAAAAGTTTGGCAGGTTCTTATAAAGCTAAACATATACTCATCATACAACTCAATAATCTTACCTCTAAATATTTATCCCAGAGAAATGAAAACACACATCTATACAAAGGCTTGAAAACAAATATTTATAGCAATATTATTCATAATAGCTTCAAACTAGAAGTAATCCAATGTCCATCAACCAGCAAATGCATAAACAAAAAGTTATATTCATAAAATGAAATTTAGGCCAGGTGAAAAAAAAATGTAAAATATCTAACAAAGAACTTGTGTCTAAGATATAAAAGACCTCTTAAAAGTTAGTAACCCAGCTCATCTCTCTCCTCCCCTGTGTAACTTCCTCAACACTCTAGCCCATCATGATTGCTTCCATCTCAGAACTTAACAATAACTTTACTGGGTATTTTTCTTTTAAAATCTTTCAGATCAGCTCCTGGTTGGAGGGAGGAGATGTAAGGGGCATCAGTGATGAACAAATTAACACAAATGGGCTAGAATGGGATGGGGCATGAATTCCCAAAGCTGAAGTGGCCTCACTAATAAGAGGTAAGGCCTCTTTATCAACCTGGTCTCTGCCACTGTACTGTCTGCATGGCCACCTGACTTGAAAATTGAGGAGGTTCCCAGAATCCCATAGTATGAAATGTTTCTGGGAACAACTTTTTTCTCAGTATTTCAGACCCACTTGGGTATTTTATTTTGCCTCCAGAATACCCAGGACTACTCCTACACCTAGCACCTAGGTTGATACATCTTTGAATTCCCCATGGTGCCTAGCACAGTGCTGAACAAGTAAGTCAAAAAGAATGAATGATATAATTGGATATTCCCAAACACAGGGTGGATTTGATTCATAGTGCCGGACACTCTTGGGCTTAAGGTCTGAGCTGAGAAGAGATGGGGAAGTCCTGGAAATTAATAACATTGCCCTCAAGTTCAAGGTAGTTATTTTGACTTTGTTAGACTGAAGATGAGATGTTCTATACCTTGAGCCCCTTTAGAAAGAAAAGGATGGGAAGGAAATACCAGGAATCTGTCTCCTGGGAATAAGTTCCCAAACCAATCACCTTGAGATAATTACCAAAAGAGAAATAAGAGAAACACTGTCAAGTGAAAGAAGTATATATTTGAAGGAAAATGTAACTGACATTGTGCCTTCAGGGCAACTAGTTAATCTCCTACATGAAATATCAGGGTGATAACACACTTTTTTCTTCAGAGGATCACCAGTGCTAAATGGAAGCTGTCAATATGATGGCTGCAGAACTGTAGTCAATGAGATACATACAATTTATAAAAGAGAAAGGGAGTCCAACTCAAACAAGGGCTTCAACGTTCCATTGGTGTGCCCAGGCTCTCATACAAAAAGCCACATGAGAATTACACAAGTGAAAAAAATAGCAGGGCCTGTTAAGTACGTACCCCCACTAAGGTGAGACCGTTTATTTAGACAGTTCACTTGGAGTCCATTTAGAGAGCTAATCAACAGATGAAAGCTGTCTTTAATTAGGAGCCCCTGCCCAGCAACTGTGGGTTTAGTCTTCAAAAGTACAGCCACACTCGATTCCTCAGAATGGCCTTGAAGTTCTTTGATTATTTTTTCTAAACTCCTAGCCAATACAGTAATATTCCCCCTCAGTTGGGTAGATTCTATTTACTTACCTATCAGTTAAATTGTGTTTGTTTGTTTGTTTGTTTATTTATTTATTTATTTATTTATTTTAAATTGTGTTTAAATACAAGCTCTCCATTACAAACCATTTTTATAAAGGTGTAGTAGTTTATTTGTAAATATTGAACTGTTTTATGTGTTGTTTTTTGGAGATGTTTGAAATACCTAGGAGAATATGAACTACTAAGCTAATGCCTGATTAATTAGTTGTGGACATTAAGTGCTTACAAAAATCACAACATTTGTAAGAGTCATTTATATTGAATCTATAATCATGTTAAAATGGCCAAGAAAAGGGGTCCCTGGGTAGCTCAGTCAGTTGAGTATCTGCCTTCGGTTCAGGTAATGCTTTCTGGGTCCTGGGATCAAGCCCTCATTGGGCTCTCTGCTCAGCAAAGAGTCTGCTTTTCCCTCTCTCTATGTGATCTCTCTTGCTCTCTCTCAAATAAATAAATAAAATCTTTAATTAAAAAAAAGATGTCCAAGGAAATTTGATTACTTAAATTTAAAATGGTTAGGATTTTACCTGTCAAATGTATGTATTATATAAATAATACAAGGGAACAAGTGAGTTTGCATTTATTTTTTATGCAAAAATTACTAAATTTATAAGTTAGTTTGTCAGTTGAATTTGAAGACTTTGAAAAATAAACTTTATTTATTTGTTTATTTATTTATTTATTGAAAAGTAAACTTTAAATCAAACAGATTAAAATCCAATTAATAACATATTCTTTTACAACATTTATTAAAGGCTTCCTGAAGGAGTAAAAGTTAATGGAAATTTGGCAAAGCTTTCACCTCATACTCTCAGCAACTTGGTTCCAGAAAGAGAACTAAGGGTACCATTCCTGAACAGTTAAATGCCATGTGGACCATATCTGCAGGAATCCCAAACCAACCAAAGTTCTCAGAGATGTCGCTGGCAAATTTCCTCTATCTAGAAGAACCAAAGACTGTCAAAGGAAGAGAGAGGTAAGGGGCATCAATCTGGAGCAAACATAACCTAGATGGTCTGAGATGGGGCAAGATTTCCACCTGACTCAAAAATCCAGAGAACCTTAAAATCTAGGAGCCAATATGAATTTGAAAATGCTTCCCAGGATCCATAGCATAAAATGTTTCTGGGAACTAAAAAGTTTAACAAACTCCTTCAAATATTCTCTTCTGCCTCTAGAACATTCAGGTCACCCTTACACCTACTTTTTCCAAGTGGCGCCTGTGGGATGCTGATTACTGACAGCTCCCACACCAGGCCTATCCAAGGAGGTCCAAGGGGCTCTACCACAGGTATGCTATGTCACAGAGCAGACATCCTAGAAAGGTGCCCCAAGGCATGGAAGCACTAAGCAATGGGATGCAGGAGGACAACCTGCATTCTGGACCTAACTACATCACCACCTAGTTTGGGAAGTGTGGACATAGCTTTTTCAAAGGTTTTTTTTTGGTTTTGTTTTGTTTTGTTTTGTTTTGTGACCTGGCAAGTATCACATCTGTGAAATGAACCTGAACTTACTTTGGAACTTCAGGGTTTGTTATAAAAAGCCACTGAAACAACACTTTAAACACCCAGAAAAATACAAGCATAAATGTAGAGAATTAGGTTATTATAAAGTCTGAAGATGCTAAGACTGCTTTACAGCAATGGAAATGGTAAGCTGACTCAGTGAAATATCACATGTACGAGCACTCATTTAACTAATGAGTAGGAAGAGAATTCTATTCCTCCTAACATCCTTTCTAACTGAATTTCACCAAGACCAGAAAAAGACAGCATAAACTAAATGGGAAGGAAAAAGGAAAACGAAAAATGTTCTACAGATTTAAGTTAATATCCTACAAAATTTGGTTTTGTGCCAACTGTGTCAGGTTTTTTCAGTAATTCCAGAAAGTAAAAACTATTATTCCTTTTTTAGTGGGAAAAACTGAGGTTTGAAAGTTGAAGCAATTTGCCTTAATAGGCAAATTGAGAAAAAAAAAATGAGTTCTAAGAACTTGAGTTTGCATGGCACCCCCCACAAAAACGAAAGGCCAGACAATCCATCCCTAGAATCCTGAAGAGTATAGTTCTTGTGCTTATTTCACATTTCAACAGAGGCTGAAAAATGTAGCAAGTCCTCATGGAAATTTCAGTGATGGACTCTCGCTGTCAAATTTCTAAATGGTCCTGTTTCTCTTCTCACACCCAGTGGTGAATGTTAAGTGCTCGTCCTAAAGCTATCTAGATCTTGCCACACCACCCTCCTCCCTCGAAATGAGCTCAGACGAAAGGAAGCAGCCATCACTCTAATGACAACCTGGGCATGTTAGAAGAAACCCAGGTTTTAGGAGCAGCTAAAAGGAGGTCCTGGAATCACTGTACTCATTGTGTTCTCTCAAATGGGTAACTTTCACTCCCATCAAAATAGGAGGAGACAAAAAAATTCATCAGGAAGTGTGTCACAATTTCAGACTGACAGATGGAGGTATGTAGCAATACATCTTTTATTACTTCCCTTGACAGCTACAGATTGCATACTGAGTTTAACTGGGCTGATACACATATTCTGCAGGTGTATTGTTGAGAAGAAAAATTTTGGACATTTTTCTAGATATCACAGAGATAAAGTGCCTAGGTAGGGAAAGAAATTTCCTAGTAGTCCAAAGAATGCTTCTCCCTACTGTTCCAAATACTCTCTAGTTACATAATCCTAGCACAGGCATTTTGATGCCTAGCAAGTTTATTTTCAAAAATGGCCAGCCTGCATTGGAGGTTTCTCTTCTGTTGTGTTTATCAATGATTCCACAACAGAGGGACTTTCTTTACTAAAGCCTCAGGCCACATAAGGGACTACATTCATGTCATGCAATAAATAAATAGCTTGGGATGATTAAACTTCATTTTCTCAATTTGATTTTCAAAGTTAAAAAGCTGAAATTGTGCTGTACCCTTACAGCTACTTTAGGTAGCAAGTACCCACAGCTTAGAGAAGCCAGTTCTTCAGTAGCCAGTAAGACTGATGTCGGACTGCATTTGATGAAAGAGCCTTTCCAGAGGCATTCACACCTGATAAGCACATTGTGTGGATTAGAGTTACAGACAAACAGAAGAAAAAATCATTTTGTACCCCAGTGTCAGATGCCACAGGTATATCAGCTAATTTCTCTGAGGAATGTGGAATGTATTTGGTATTTCCACCAAATAATTGTTCTGCCACCATCTGCAAGATGTGGAGACAGCAATGAACCAATTACATTTTTTCTTATCTCCTGATGAAACTCCCCAGTAAAACACCAGGCAGGATCCCTACCAGAAGACAGTTCTGGTGTAGACGGAGATCAAAAGTAGAGGTGGGATGACTGCGGCAACTAATGGCCTGAAAAATGGTGCTGTGGGTATATTTACATTATATCATATACAGGAATAAGTATAATTTATATGTATACTTCATTATATACTACATTATATTTTAAAACATATCAAGTTTCCCATCTCAAACTGGTCTAGTTGACATACTACACTACACGGGCACTTAATCATGCAGCTTTCATCAATTTCAGTGAGAAACACAGAACCCAACCAATCCTTGATAATCCTTTAAATTTTAAAAGTTTGCCTTATAAAATCTATGACTTAGCTATGTTGGAAGCCTAGATGATGACCAAGACAAAGTATATGGCTAATGCGGTGGATCTACAGAGTGCTACAAACCAACCAAAACAATGTGGCTACTTTATATAGAAGGAAACTACATTCTGCCATAAAATCAGAGCTTCTCCTGTGACAAGGTGACGAAGAATCTTTAGTCAAACATTATTCTGGGTGAGTCTGTGAAGGTGTTTTTAGATTGATTTAATATTTGAATTGATAGATTGAGTAAAGCAGACTACTCTCCCTAGTTTGGATGGGCCTCATCCAATCAATTAAGGGCTGAATCAAGGGACACCTGGGTGGCTCAGTGGTTGAATGCCTGCCTTTGGCCTGGGGCATAACCCTGGAGTCCTGGGATCCAGTCCCACATCAGGCTCTCTGCGTGGAGCCTGCTACTCTCTCTGCCTGTGTCTCTGCCTCTCTCTTTGTGTCTCTCATGAATAAATAAATAAAATCTTTAAAAAAAAGTTAAGGCTGAATCGAAAAGACCCCCCTACTCCCCAAATAGGAGGGAATTCCTCCTGTCTGACTGGCTTGGAGCTGGAACTTGGCTTTTCCTGCCTTCACACTTGAAATGAAACATCCACTCTCCATGGACCCCAGGCCTGCAGGCTCCAGGACTGAAACTACATCATCAGCTCTCCTGGTTCTTAGGCCTTTGGACTTGGGACTCAGAACACACCATCAGCTCTCCTGGGTCTCCAGCTTACCAGCTGCAGATCTTGGGCCCTTGCAGCCTCCATAATCACATAGGCCAATTCTTTATTTAAAAAAAATCATATATCACTTATATGGGCAATTTAAGAAACAAAACAGATGAACACAAGGGAAGGGAAGGAAAAATAAAATAAGAAAATCGGAGACAAATCATAAGAGACTCTTAACTCTCAGAAACAAACTGAGGGCTGCTGGAGAGGGGAGGGGGATGGGGGGATGGAGTGATTTGGTGATGGACATTAAGGAGGGAATGTGATGTAATGAGCACTGGGTATTATATGCAACTGATGCATCACTAAATTCTACCCCTGAAACTAGTAATACACTATTTGTTAACTAAATTGAATTTAAATACAAAAATTTTTAAATATCATATATATACGACATATATACATACACACACAATCTTAATATATATACACTTTTAAGATGTATACATACACACTTTTAATATACTTATTATATCAAATATAAACACACAAACCCTACTGGTTCGAAAAGATCAGATGAAAGAAAGAAGACCTGTTCACAGATGATAATATTTCATTTTTGCCTGCAGAAATTATCATTCACACAAATTCAGGCACATGCATGTGCTCTCCCCACCTCCCTCCAAGGCTGTGACCACTCATGCACCACTTGCTGCTAAACCTCAAATCCTTATGAGATATGCCAAGTAATAGTTAATCAAGCTGTAAAGAATTTTGCTTCTTCATTCTTACTGACTTAAAAGCAAGGGCTTCTGAACAATCCTATGAATTTTAGGGCCTGTGTTCTTCTCACAACACCCACACACCCTCACATACTTAAAGTCATCTTTGTATGGGGTTCACAGAGAGAGGAAACAGAAGGTGTCAAAAGAGAGACTTTTTAGAATTGCAAAAAACTTCCAGGATCACAGACATTCTTTTCCAATATACAAGCTAAAGACATTTTAGGAAAGCTCACAACTGGCTGGGTATGTGGAGACTTGTGAAGTGAAAGGGAATTTAGGATTCATTAAACACTGTCATGGCTAAAGACCTATTTGCTCAGGCTGGGGACTCGTGTTCAGGAGTCTGCCATGCCATCCAACCCCACAACGCCCAGCAGTCTCCTCGACCCTGCCAGCTCACTGGTCACAGTTTGCACTAAAGGAGACTAATTCTGAAGTGAGCATGTACCTGCACAGGGCTGAAAGCCAAGGTCTTGGTGTCTTGCATTCTTGCCCTCACACATCCTTTCTCCTTTCTTCCCAGGGGTTAAGAACAGAGGCTCTGGAGCCAGATCCTGGGTTTGAATACTCTTTCTGACACTGATTAACTATATGTGACCTTGGGGAAACTATTTATCTCTTGATGCCTGTTTCCTCAGCAGCAAAATGTAAATTATAGCAGTGCTTACCATGTAGGGCTATGAGGATGAAATCAATTCAAACACAACATGTTCTTGATGCAGTCCTGGCCTGTGGGATGTGTCTGAGTCAACCCTTACTAATCCTATGGAGTCCATTCTTCTGGACCCAACAGGTAGTAACTTGATTTTGGTTCATTTATTGCATTTCTCACATGGTATAGAAAGCACCCATTTACAGCCCGCCACCCCCTAGACTGAGCAGGAATCACATGTTCTCATTATCTTTCCCAGCACCTAGTGTTGGCACACAGGAGGCACTCAGTAACTGTGGATTGAGTGCTTCAAGACATAACTAATTCTAACAAGGAGAGCTTGTTAATAGGCTGCTGATTATCAATGGCAATGGCACTGCAATAAAGGGAAGCTCCAGGTAGAATTCCGTGAAGAAACATAATTCATCCTTTTGTTGTATAATCAAGTCCTGGGATTTTTTATTTGTTTAAATTCATTTGCTTTAACATCTTTCAAATAAGGTCATTTTGTTTACATATTTGTGTCTCTTAATGGCACAGAGAGTAAGGATAACAAAGCTGACCGAATCAATCTTACTTTTGCCCCAGGAAAACAAAATTCTAGAAATATTTATGAGAAATCTCCTATGGTTACATTTAATTATCAATTGCACATAACACATAATTATTAAAGAGTCATTAAGAAATACCCTTCTAACAAAACATCAACAGACCCAGGATAAAACAGAGGTTACAACTACATCTTTTGAGGCCTGGCTCCCCCAAAATGACATTTCTTTTTACTACAAAAGGGATAAAAAGATGACTGCTGGACCAACCCTAGTCTCAGATATGATTTGAACTTGGTTTCAAAAAACCTTTTGTAGAAAGTGTTCTTCTTCTGAAATCTCCCATTAAAAAGCAAGCCCATGAGACACATTCCCAAGGTGTTAACTACGGGGACAAACACACATATGCACACACCTACGCATCCTATACTGAACCAGTTTTTTTTTTTAAAGGTTTTTATTTATTTATTCATAAGAGACACACAGAGAGAGAGAGGCAGAGACACGGGCAGAGAGAGAGAAGCAGGCTCCATGCAGGGAGCCCAATGTGGGACTCTATCCAGGGTCTCCAGGATTGTGCCCTGGGCCAAAGGCAGTGCTAAACCACTGAGCCACCCAGGCTGCCCTATCTATACCAGACAAGTTAAGAAGATCAGTAAAAGTCACAGCATTTTTCCCATGTAAAAAGCATTTTTTTTATTCCCATACAAAACATGCACAGATGTTTCTGTTGGATTACAGACGTCACTGTCAGGTCAGATTAATAAAAGCCATATTTTCCAGTTAAATAAGAAAAAGAAGTAATAAAGGAATTCAAATATGCTCATGTTCTGTAATAGAAAAGAATTGGTGAATTTGCATTTTATGTTTCCTGGCCACATACACTTTTCATTTAATTAAAAGAATTTGGGAAGAAGAGTCTAAGTTCTCATGACTACTATGTAGTATGAAGAGCTCTAAGAGCATCCTGGAAAACAGTACTTCTTTGCAGTGCCAAAAAGCACACTTGAATTGAATATTAAGTGAAGTGAGTTACTCCAAAAGCCAAAAGAAAGATTGCTGAGGGCAGCTCCGGTGGCGCAGCGGTTTGGCGCCGCCTGCAGGCCAGGGCGTGATCCTGGAGACCCGGGATCGAGTCCCACATCGGGCTCCTTGCATAGAGCCTGCTTCTCCCTCTGCCTGTGTCTCTGCCTCTGTGTGTGTGTGTGTCTATCATGAATAAATAAATAAAATATTTAAAAGAAAGAAAGAAAAGAAAGAAAAGAAAAGAAAAGAAAAGAGAAAAGAAAAGAAAAGAAAGACTGTTGAAAGGTTTAGCTAGTTTAGTTATACAAAAATAAACTGGGGAGCAGGAACCCCAGGAATTGACTCACCACTATATCCTCAGGGAATGTGTCTCTGCTGAAGGAGCCATCGTCAAACACGACCTCATAGAAGGTCTGCGATGTCACAGCAATCACTCTGCAGCTGTAATACCGGGTGTTCCGGTGCTTGGTGATGACTGTCTGCCCCACAGAGATACCCTTCTCGCCAGCCTTGGACTTCTAAAAGAAGGGGCACAGAAAAAGGAGAGAAAAGAAACAGGAGAAAGATAAAAGGTAGGGATGGAAAATAAAATATATATTTATTTAGAAAAAAAATTCATGTGGTCATGATATATATTTCTAATTTTTAAACTTTTTACTGGGGAATAATTTCAAACCTAAAAGTTACAAGTATATGAGTTGTACCTATGTATTCTTGACCTTTTACCTAGATTCACCTATTGTTATCATCAATATTTTTAACATTTTCCTATTTCCCCATTTTTGCATATTCTGTCTCTATTTTATATACATGTATATTTACATATATAAAAATTGTATGTGTGTCTGTTATATAAATATTAACAGTCCACCCAGAATCATCTAAGAGTAAGCTACATACATCACCGGCTTTTACTCCTAAATATGTCAGTTGTGTATTTTCTAAAAATAGGCATTTCCCTTCACATAACCATGGTACAGTTACTAACTTTCGTAAATCTAACATGGATATGATACTTAGATCAACCATGTATGTTCTAATTCTGTCAACTGAGGCAATAATGATCTTCATGGTTTCTCCAACTCTCCCCACCCCATCCCTGCTCTCAGGGGCAAATCCAGGAGGTACTGTACTTTGCTGCCACTTCTCTTTAGCCCCTTCTAATCTGGAACATTTCTACACCCATTCTTTGTCTTTTTATGATCATAAGTGATACTCCTGAAGAATACAATTCTCCCTCTCCCTCCTTTTTAATACAGCATTTGCCTGATGTTTCCTCATGATTAGATTCAAGCTATACATTCCTGGATAGAACACCACACAGATAATGTTGTATTCTTAGGATATCACATCTGGAGGTCCATGATGTCTGTCTGCCTCTCAATGGTGATGTTAATTTTGATCCTAAACAAACTGTAGTTCAATTTCTCCACATTATAATCCCCCTTTTTCCCTTACAACTAATAAGCAATTTGTGAGAGAGCCTTTAATACCATGCAAATATCCTGTTCCTACATATCTGCTTAGGTTTAGCATCCACTGACGAGTCGTGCCTGATCCAATCTTTCCTGTGACGGTGGTGATATACTGATTTCAGCTGCTCTGGTAATTCTTCCACATTTACTAGCTGGCACTTGGCACCTGTCAAACAGGAGTCTCCTACTCTCCACACATATCATTTGTTTGATTTTAAGTTTTTTTTTTCTTTTTAGTAATTTCGACTTCCAACATGGTGCTTGAACTCACAACCCCAAGATCAAGAGTGGTGTGTTCTTCTGATTAAGCCAGCCAGACACCTGTGATGTAAAAATCATTAATAGCTAGGCCACAGTATGTTATAGTTGCTGAAATAATTACCTAGTTGCCTGTTTCATTTCTCTACCCAACCTCCTTAAATACATCTAACCTTTTAAAGTAAGAACACAATTCAAATATCATAATGAAAATGAGTAAAAAGCATAGTCTGCAGGTATCTAACTCCAACATTTGGTCCACAACCACTTAAGACTGTACAGGTCACAGCTGACCATGTGTGACCATACACAGTGGCCATGAGTGACAATGGCTGTGCTTTCTGCAGACATTCCTCTTTGTCAAACTGACTTAAAAACACTCCTGTTTAAGACTGCAAGTGCTATATTTTACTATGGTATTATTAGTTCCTTTGTGCATATTTTATTAAAATTGGAATTAACCCTCAAAGGAAAAAATGGTTTGGATTTTAATTCTAAGCTCTGCTACTTACTAGCTGCGTGATCTTGTGATCTTGAACCTTTATCAGCCTCAGTTTGTTCATCTGTAGAAGGGATAATACTTACATTAAAGGTTTCCTATAAAAACAGGGTAAAGTACATAAACTACCTAGATTTATGGGCAATTGGTTCTTAACAATTGTTAACTGGTTTCATGTTTATAAGTGGAGAACATACCTACCTAAGGCCCTAGCCCCAGGTTAATACGCCACTCTTCTCTGCCATCTGCAGTAATTGGCGTATATGACTGCAGCACCCTGATTTCACATAACAAGGCTGAATCCAGCCCCAAACCATCACTGTCCTGCTCTTTACCTCCTTTGCTTCTGATTCTAACTCTTGCCAAACATGGGCACAAAGCTATGGTCCTCAGGAAGGAAGGCACAAGGAGGCCTCCTCCCCCACCTTCAATCCTCCCACAGACTTTGTTTGCAACTCTCTTAAAGCCCTGCCCAAATGACACTTTCACTGACTGTTCCTCCTACAACAGGACAAAACCCATGCATCGGTGCCACGCCTACAAGTCTTTTCTTCACGGTACCCAGAACAGCACGTACAACACTGTGGCTGCAGGATGAAAAATGAATGAATGAATGATTGAAAGAACACATAATTTTTAAAAATGAATGAACAAACTGTGAGGATGGGTACAGACACATTTTCAAAATGGGAGAGGACTAATTCTAATCATTCATAGCCCAGAAAGGGGAAAAGAAAAAAAAAGGGAGCGAAGGTTTAGGAAGATGTTCATCTTTCTTGGGGGTGGGTAGGCATATATGTGGGTAGGGAAGGAATAAAGAAGGTTTACGGTAAAATACGCAGGGTCTGGAAAGAAGTCGTCAGCCAGGGGAAGAGAAAAGTGATACAAATTTGACAGAAGAAAGGTTGACTCTAGACTACAACGACCTTTTTCATATTAAGGACCTAAAATTTATGCAAACTGGCTATTTGGAAAGATGGTCAGCACACAAAGTAAATACCTTCATCTAAAAAAACTTTCCATGAGCATCAGGCATGACCATTTCATGGGGAGTACTAAGGAAAAGAGATTTTGTCCATAGTGCTATTTTGATAGGATTTCTGATTATTTTTGCAGGGAAAATTTATTTATTGATAAGCATGCCCTTAACTGATTATACATTCTCAAAAACATTTCCTGTCAGAAAAGCCTAAGAATCTATTGATGTTAACATTGTCATTTCTGATCAAAGAAGACAAACATGATGCAAAAGCCTCCATCAAATTATAGAAATGTCTATGGTATTTTGAAGATTAGTACACAGGCTAAGGCTGTAAAAGTTAAATTTCCTTCAACATGCATTAAACAGAAATGAACAAAAATAAATAAATAAACAGAAATGAACAAACAGTGGTTTAAGGGAAAAAAAGCACACTTTCTTTTAAATAAAGCTAGAGTCAGTTTGAAATGCTGAGGATGGGAGAAAATGTTAAGAAAATGTTACAGACATTTCACAAAAGCATCAGAGTTCTTGGACACAATTATACATGTAGAGTTACCAACATACGTCCATATACCTGTGTTAATTAAATTCTCCCAATAACTCTGTGAGATAGTTATTTTCATTAAATAGATGAAGTAGCTGTGGTACACAGTCAAGGGCCTTTTCCAAGAACTCAGAGATGATGAGAAGCTAACATGAGGCCAAGAGGCAGGCGCTCTCCTATCTCGAGTGCCTTTGTATCATCAATGAGGAGAATAAATCTGGACAGAAATCAGAGGAGAAATAAAACCTACCAGGAAATGGATCTAATGGAATTCAAGAACTTGCCTAAAGAGGTTACATTTTCTATCTTTTCAGGCTTATTGAGCACGTTCTCTGTTCCACATACCCATTGAGATACTTCTCAGGTAAGAAAGCATTAATTCTCCTTGGTCTACTCAGAGTTCAATTAGCAAATTGGATTTGAAACCTATCTGGAGATGAAAAATGTAGGATGTATAATTGCAACATGCAGTCCATTTTTCTGTACGTACACACGACACATATACGTACACTGTGGTAAATTGCAAAAATGCCCATAAATCTTCACTCCTTCCTGTTTTCACATCTATTCAATGACCTTGCAGCTCCTCCTATCAAGGGCTGGACGCTATTTCCTTGCCCTTCAAATCTGGGCTTACCTCATGCCTTAGCCTACCTAGGCCGAAAGAATGTAACAAAAGTATGCCAATTCAATGCCTTTGCTCAAGAGGCACACTTTTGCTGTTTCTTTCTAGGGGCTCTAGACTCTGTCATGTGAGTAAACTCAAGTTATCCTACTGGTAGGTAAAAGATCACATGGACCAGAGCTGAGGCCTTAGACATGAAACCTGACAGGAAAAGGTAAGCTGTTCTGCAGCTGACCATACATGAATAAGGCAATTGTCCTGGAATAGGAGAACTACCCAGCTGAGCCCAGCCCAAATCTATGACCTACAGAATCACAAGCTAAAGAACTGTCATTGTTTTAACATTGTTTTAATCATTTGTGATGGTTTATCACACACACAACCAAGAAAAAAGAATACTAAGAAAAAATATACCAAACCACTAGCATATGTGACTCCAGGTAATGGAATTTTATTTGCTTCTTTCATGTACTTCTCTGTACTTTCTATTATATATTTCTTTAATTATTATTGAAACACTAAATATAATAAAATCGAAGAGTCCTTGCAAGTTTCTAAATTATTTTAATAACAACCAATCCACAGTCAGGTCTACTTAACCAATATGCTCAAAAAAAGAAGCCAAAATATTAAGAAAGACAACATTCATCATTTATCTTTCAGTTAAACAAGATAAAAGAAGGACTTGAAATGAACACTTTGTAAAGTGGAATGATAACACAGATTTAGCTATAAAATTTCATCTGACTTAACTTGTATTTCTTATATTTAGGTCAGGCATGAGATAACAAAAAAGGTGCCTTTATTTTGTACTTAACTATCATTGATTCCTAAGACATGTTGTTTCAGAAAAATGGATAAATTTTCTCAGGTTTGGGGTTCTATTTAAAAAAACAAGAACAACAACAAAACAAAAACAAAACCCTTCAACAAATCTTTCTGGGACTCTTTGCTATACTCGCATCCCATCACCCCTAAGGGGCACACAAATAATAGGATCCAATTGTTTAAATGTACAAGAGTTTTCTTCCCACTATGTTGCTGTCAGGTTTGGGCTTAGAAAAGAAATAAGTCCTAATTACATAGCGCTCTAACTTTCCCAAGATTCTACTGATGTGGAAATAAATGATCATACTTGAAGAAAAAAAAAAAAAGATGTCTAACTATGTTCCTAATACCTGGACTGGCTCATTAAAGGCATGCCAACATCAAATAGGTTAATTCCAAGAAATTTAAAGCCAGTGTTGACAAAACAGGATGAAAGAAATCATTGCTGCTTACCTGATGAGTATACTATGGCAGTAAATTCTAAGCCAAAGACCCAAGAACCAGCTAGCAAGTATTGCAAAGAGGAAAAGCAATGCAAGGATGGACACTGAGTGAAAAAAGTGGCACTTAAATAAGCAATAACTGAGTGCTCATTACAAGTAAGGCACCTTGTTAGGTGAAGAGTAAAATAAAAGAATAAGAAAGTCTCTTCTCTCAAATAGATTAAAGGCTGGTAGGAAAGAGAGACATAGCTGACCAAAATGCAGTCATCAAGAATGCCCAGATGAGCACAGGAAGGGACCCTTCAACAGGTTTCACTACAGGGAACATCTGAACCAGGTCTGAAGGACACATGAGGCTCCTGTACCCATCAGGGAGTCTGCTTGCAACAGTGTTTGGTGCTGTGAACCCCTACCCCTGGCTACCTTGTGAGCCTATGGGCATCTACTCAGAACAATGTTTTAAACAATGTTTTTAAATGTTTATACATTTAAATGTATAAAATAAAGCAACAGGGAACCCTGGGTGGTGCAGCGGTTTGGCGCCTGCCTTTGGCCCAGGGCGCGATCCTGGAGACCCGGGATCGAATCCCACGTCGGGCTCCCGGTGCATGGAGCCTGCTTCTCCCTCTGCCTGTGTCTCTGCCTCTCTCTCTCTCTCTCTCTCTGTGTGTGACTATCATAAATAAATTTTTAAAAAATTATATTTAAAAAAATTTTAAAAAAATAAAGCAATGAAGACTAAAAAAGAAATGAATTATATTGAAACAATACTGAAAAACAAATTTGTGGTGTAATATCTTTGCTTCTTTAATAATGTATTAAATACGAATGTCTAGTGGCAGGTCTAATACCAATTAATATTCTAGTTTCAAAGTTGTGAAGAACATAAGCAATATTTTGAGATCTCAATGGTAATGTGTTTTCTATTGTGGACAGAGTCACATAAACTGTTAATGCCACCACTGCCTCAAAACTGACAGAATTGTTTAAATAGTAGCTAGAGTTAGTAGAAAATAACTGTAAATCTTTCCTCATCCTCTAAAAGACAAATTTTTCTTGATACTAAAGTATAAAAAAGATTTTACCACCTGGAATATTTAAAGGCACAGCCGTCAACCTTCTAACAGCCTTATAAAAAATTACAACAATATTATTTATATAATGGTGCTTGTATACACTGAAGATAAAAGGACACAGCAAAATGAAACTGAATGAAGGCATCTCTGTGAAGGGTGAAGTTATGGAGGCACTATGAGTAATAATTCTGGGTGACCTAAAGTGACACAAGAACCTGACTTAAGTACTGAGGTTGGAGTGTGCACTGCATTATCAAATAGCACTTCTCCCCACTGGGTTGAGAGCAGGGAGCAGTTAGTTCACATAAGACCCTCTCAAGCAAAGGCAGAAGCAAGGAAAATCCGTCTACTGATTCTCTAATCAGACTCAGAAAAGGCTCAGCTGCATTTACATCTTGAAGAAGGGTCGCCTACCATCTGACCAGATGAATCATGGGCAGAGATAGTATCTTAGGGAAAATCCCTGACTGGGTTCTCTATCTACATAATAATGTTAATGAAGGGTGTAAATCTGAATAAAATAGTACATGCAGAGCCAGCAAAGCTGGAGAGTTGAAGAAATGAAGTAACTTATCCAATGAACAGGTCAAAAAGGACAGCATTTCTATTTATTTTCAGTAACTCCTTCACCTTCTCAACCTAATTATTTCTCCCTAATTCTATGATTTAATAACCCATGAGATATTATTATTGTATTTTTTAAGGTACCATTTTATAAAAATTCCTAGAGGGATCTGAGTAAATAAATAGACACTATTCTTCTTTTACCAAACTCATGCAGTAGAAGTCACTCATATAAATTTGCCTTGTAATAATGAAAGCTTTCTTTGTAAAATTACAAGATCTAGGTAAAAATCTTCTACCCAGAAGAACCTAAATACCTTGGGCTTCATGAAGAAATAATTGCTCTACAGCAGAAATGCGCATGCAGACTTATAAAAATGTCACAAGTATTTAATTTTCTACATGTCTGTTGGTTCACATGTATTTTTATTTCTTGTGGGTTTTAAAGTACAAACCTATAATACAGTGGGAAATGGTATTAAGCAGTTTCCCAGCAGATTTTTTTTTAAGATTTTATTTATTTATTCATTACAGACACACAGAGAGAAAGAGAGAGAGAGGCAGAGACACAGGCAGAGGGAGAAGCAGGCTCCATGCAGGTAGCCTGACGTGGGACTTGATCCCGGGTCTCCAGGATCAGGCCCTGGGCTGAAGGCGGCGCTAAACCGCTGAGCCATCCGGGCTGCCCTCCTAGCAGATTTAAGGTCTTATTCACTTTAATGTCTATAGAAGTATAATTAACAGGCTGCAGAAGATACTGAGAAAAAACTAATTCTTTCCCATCTGAGTCATTAGCTCACCTCAGAGGTCTTGTTTGGTAGGTAAGTGAAGAGGACTGGACAGGAGAACCATCTTTAGATGCTCGCTCGGTTAATGTAGGAAACTCTCAACAGGTAGGCACCACTTGCTTTCTATTCTGAATAGTAAATAACTTACTTCAAAAACAGCAGACAGGTAAGTTCACATCAGTTAGGCTGGTGGAGCTGGAAGCCTCCCACTGCTAAGATGGGACTTGACATGAGCTCCTCCTAAGTCACAACCAACCTCATTAATTGCTACTGAACAGGGGAGTCCCTGGATGCCTGCCCTCAGATGCTTTGCCTTGGGCTTTTACATTTCAGGTACTCTTCTGGCTTCTTCGATAGCAATAGTAAAATCTGGAGAGAACTACAGGTTCAACAAAATCTCACACATTCAGAGTAGGCTGTGTGTATGTGTGTGTATATGTGCACATGTGCATGGGTAGAAATTAACAAGCTGATTCTAAAATTTATATGAATATGCAAAGAGACTAAAATACTCAAAGTAATCTTGGAAAAAAAACAATGGTGAAGGAATTATAACTTGGGGGAAGGAGAAGGAAAAGTAGTGGCTCAGTTATAAGGTAAAACAACAACTTTTAAAAGTTACTTCAGATGAGACATTTTCAACAGAGAAAAGTAGTAAGTGTCACTAAATGGTAATTCTTGCCAATAAGGATTTTTAAATCTCAAATACAGTTGGGAAATGAATTAAAAATAGCTAAAGTACATGTGAAAAGTGTTCTTATCAAGGAAAACCAAAATAAATCAGATTAACTAAATGGTTTTATAGTTTTTCCATGCCACCAAGAAGAAAACTCAGGTAAATAATGACGTCATGTAAGCTAATCCAAGCCATAGTCTCAAGTTGGAAAAGTGACTACCAAACCAGTAGTCTAAATGAAGTATCACAGATGCTCTGACTCTGATGACCTGGAAACTCTGTATCTTTTAATGAGTGGTGAACCTCTCTGAAGTGCCTTTTCATCATCTGTAAATTGCATACAAAAATAATACCAGTGCAGTGGTACTGTGCGGGCCAAATGAGATAATGTAGTGATGTATGAAAGTACACAGTAAACTATAAAAGGCACTATACAAATATTAGCTATTATTTTTTATTCACCTTATCTACATTGATACACTGCTCCCAAAAAAGGAGGGTGGTCCCCTTGAACAGAAGAGAAAATGACGGCGTGAAAGGCAATTGTGGTTCTATAAAGATACAGTAGTTATATGAGCATGAGCAAGAGAGGGGGAGAGAAAGGAGAAGAGAGAAGTAAAGGGAGAAAGAGAAAGGGGGAGGAGAAGCGGGGAGAGAGAGACAGACAGGGACAGAGAGAGAGAGTGCGTGTGTGTGTGTGTGTGTGTGTGTGTGTGTGTGAGGGGATGAATGAGAGAGAGAGAGAGAGATCTTGCAATTGGAAAGTTCCTAAGTTTCTTTTGAAATTTCAGGAGAAATAGCCGTAGGGACAGTGGAAGAAAAGCCAGCCAGAAGCTTTCTACTGCCCATCACAACAGCATAAGTGCAGAATCTGCCTAGTTACCTCACCAATGTTAGTCAAAGAGGATAAACCCACAAAATCTTTCCATTATTAATCAAGAAAACGAATACCCATCTATTTATCTAGTGTTAATTAAATGCATCTATGTGCCCAACACCATGCTTATAAAAGAGACGTGTGGGGGTTCTTGTGGAGACAGGAAGGGATGGGGAAAAAATTGAGAAGTTCTAGCAGGAATCTTTCCTTTCCAGTTTCATGCCTATAGCCCACAAGTTCTCTCAAATATCAGCTAACGTTAATCTCTGTGGTCCCCACAGCCTCGGCCAAAGCTACTTCTCAGTATCTTGTGAGGACATCAGTCCAACACATGATAATGGTTATAACAGATTTGAAGGTACAATAAAAAGTACTGAATATAAGGGTTTGGAAATTCTGTATTTTCTCCTAATTCCTGAGAAAAGTATGAGGGAAGGGGGAGCAAATTTAACCCAAAGGCTTATCGAATACTCAAGGAGGGCCAAATAAAATGGAAAGTAATGGATTAAGATATCTAATGCCCACAAAAAAAGAGCATTTCACTTCTCCTTGCCTCCTGCCCCAAGCAAAGACTTCTGAATGCCATCTCAGTAACACTGCAAAGAAAAAATGAAAAGAATGCTTTATTTTAAAATGTAGAAACAGTAATTTCTTATATTTCTTTGGATACTGCCCTCTATAATTTCACTGACCACTACATATGATGTGGGATAAACAGAGAATGCATGGCATCTCACAAAGAAAACAAGCCAATTTCAGATAAAAAATGGTCAAGAAGGATGCCTGGGTGGCACAATCAGTTGAGCATCTGACTCTTGGTTTCAGCTCAGGTCATGATCTCAGGATTGTGATCTTGGTGTCATGAGATCAAGCTCCGTGTTGGGCTCTGTGCTCAGTGTGGAGTCTGCTTGTGACTCTCTCTCGCTCTCCCTCTGCCCCTCACCATGTGTGCTCACTCTCAAGCACTATCTCTCTCAAATAAATAAGTAAATCTAAAAAAAAAAAAAAAAGAAAGAAAGAAAGAAAAAGAAAAAAAATAGAATGGTCAAGAAACCATTTAATTTTGCCTGGAAAGAAAAGTAGTACTGATTTCCAGGTGTGAAATTGTCAGACCCCAAGATGGCCACCAACATCCTGTTGAAAGGAAGGACAGAGAAGCTGGATGTCCCCAGGCTGACTGGCTTCTTGCCAAGAGACAGCACAATGGCTTTTTAGTTAATCCAGAGTTTTATACATCATGTTTGTTGAAAGTAGACATATAATGTTGACCTAGAGTAGTACATTTTTAGATAGAAATGTTGGAACGTATTTAATTGCCATTTCTACTGTTTGCAGTTAATAGTCTTTAAAAGTTACACTTTCATCATATTTTGTCAGTACCTATGGATTTCATTATGACTATGGCATCTAATTACTGTTTTCTACATGAAGGAATTAAGAAACTCTGCCGCTTATGCTTTACAAGATGCTAGAATGTCAAATACTCTTTCCTTTTGTCTGTTGACACATTCCATTTGTATTTCTCCACTGTATCCATGGTGCTTCACTCTAATGCCAATGTTAAAATATGGGATTAGTGTCACTACTTAATTTTCTTAACAAGCTATCAGACAATAATGCATGCCTCAATTATATTATTTTTTTTAAAAAAGACTACAAATTGCTGAAAAGTTTAAAATTTTCTGGGTACTGAGATACATCAATTCTGTGAAAAAGTGAGCGAGCATTTTACATGGAAACACACCTTACCTATACTAAAAAATGAAACCAGGTAAGTGGTCCTTGGAGAGGAAGACTTTATTTCTTCAGTATGTATGGTACTTTAAGTTGCCAACTATCAACTGTGCCATGAAAACACTCCTCCACGCAGTGCAAGCCTAGGTCTGCTGACTGGCTCCCAGGTTGCAGGCAGGCTGTGTGACGGGAATAACAGAGCCAAGGAGGAAACACAACACCAACAAGTTTCTCCTGGGGATTCTGATGAGTCTGTTTTTGTGATAAAAAAACAAACACCTGCACCAAGATGCAAATCTTTCTTGATTTTTTTAAATAAAATCTGGATTCATTTGCGGCCAGAATAAAAAGTTTAGCAATACATTCTTTTCTGTGAAGCCACACATTATTACACATTTTGAGAGAGATGAAGATAACCAAAGCTGTCAGATAAGAGATCTAAATTAATCAAGGCTCTACAGAAGGTAACTATTAACACTCATGTTAAAACCATGTAAGGCCTCAGCCCTTCCATGTGGCTTCAAAGTTATTTCAGGGGCTCCTCAGGCCTTCAAGAGTAAGTACTGTCTATTTGTAAAATAAGATGTCCTACACAATATATATTCTAACACTTTTCCAGTGCATTTGGTTGTTTCCAGGAGATATACTTGAGATAATGTTATTTTATCCAACCAGATTAAAGGATCAGAAATAAAAGTTTGGAGAAAGGTTACTCTTAAGGGAAGAGCTATTTCTCTGTACCACCTGGCACCTTACACTGCTCTCTATCCATAGATGAGGATGTGGCCTTGCTGACTCTGTATCTGATTCAAGAACTGATTGCTTGCAAGAATTTCCTTAAATGGAAAGGCCCAGACTCTGAAAGGTGAATTTTTCTAGAACGGAGATATAAATCCTTAATAAAGAGCAACTGCATGGTCTCAAAATATGACTTTTATTCAGATCCAGCAGCAGCAGCTAACTCCATGCAGGCACTGCCACAACTCGGTAGCCTCAATAAGGAACAAGGTATAGCAGAAGCACCACCCCCAGGCATCCTGTATGCTCTGTCTGCATGGTCTCCCCATTCTGACCAGTTTCTGTGTCCTTGGCTGATTAAACCTGGAATCGGCAATGGAGGCATCTATTCTCTCTTCCCAAAGATTCAAAACCCCTTGAAATACCACTTAGCATCAGAAATGGGTCTAAAACCCCTGCAGATGGTGTGTGACCTGGGACCGGCCCCTTCATAAGGGGTCAGACTTTGAAAAAGACCTGGAAAGGGGGGAAGGACAGAAGAGTAAGTTGAAGATGGCTCAATTTGAGGCAGAAGAGCCTCTGGCCCAGAGTCTGTGAGGGCACAACCAGGAGCTTCTGGCAGAGTGTCAGCGGAATCTCTCTTCTCTGCCTCACAGCCAGGGCCAGTGACTAAACACTAGGGCCGTCCCATCTTCTGTTTCAGGTCCACTCAAGCCCTTTTCTCCTGACAAAACGCACGGGGGAGAGAAGCTCTGCGCTCACTGATCCCACCCTTCCTGTGGAAATGGCTACAGAAGTAGGAGGAGGAAACTAAATGTGGGGTATTGAATAGAGGGCAGAAAAATTTGAAATAGGATACACTTCATCTTCTCTATAAAATTAAGTAAAATGATGTTTTCACTGGTTTTACTTAATAAAGTAAACAAGGGGAAGATTCATTCCCAATGTAACTATTCTAAAATGTCTCTGCTAAATATTTCTCCTCCCAGACAGAGCTGGTGTTAACTTTCTGTTACCTAGGATACATGAATTGAGATGGCAACCAAACATTTCTATTGATGAAAGTATAAGGGATTTCCTTTATTTACTGTATGTTTGATTGAGGAAGACTGACCAGACACAGGCCTGAATCACCACTGTATTTTTTTTAAATCACTGTTAAGAATTTTTTACTCCAGATATTTTCTTGGGTTAGAATTGTTTTTCATTTCTTTTTTTTTAAAAAAAGATTTTATTTATCTATTCAAGAAAGACACAGAGAGAGAGAGACACAGGCAGAGGGAGAAGCATGTTCCCCACAGGGAGCCTGATGCGGGACTTGATCCCAGGACCCTGGGATCACAACCTGAGTAGAAGGCAGATGCTCAACTACTGAGCCACCCAGGTGTCCCTAGAATTCTGTTTTTCAATATCAGTGCAAAGTCAGCAGGGCATTTAGAAAATGACTTATGTAGAATAAAAAACCATATACAAACACTAGATGATTGTGCACAAGTCTGAGAAGAGTATGGTGGTTATAGCAAACCTAACTAAACAGAGTGGGAGTTAGCAATTTCTAAACTGTTATAAGAAAAACAACATCCACCAAAACAATTCTACTGCCAACAAAACACAAAGACACCCAAATCTGGGAGATAGAAAAAGACCATTCAGATCATTTTTAGATGAGTGTTAGCTATATTCTAGTTCCCTTCCTTAAAAGACTGGGAGAGAATAAATTAAAAAAAAAAAAAAAAAAAAAGATTGGGAGAGAAACTAAAAGTGGACAGAGTTGAGCCATAGCATTGAGATCCAGACTAAAGGAAGGAAAATAAAAAGGAAAAAGAAAGGATGGATTCAATTCATTGCTGAGTTTGATTTGTCAACCTTATTGAAGCCAAAGCAAACTTTCTGGCATTAGAAGGCCGCACTTAGAAGAGACAAAACTCCCATAGTTGTAACCCTCTCTGTGAATTCTGACTGCCTTTAATAGAATTAGTGCCTTCCTTATTTGGGCTCCCAGAACATCTTATCCCTACCTTTGTTTAGCCTATCTTATTATGGTAATAGAGCATAGGAGCTAAGAGTCTGGGCACTGAATCAGGTGCCTGGTTTTGACCATTCTTCCCCTTACTATCTATGGTAATATATATTATAGAAACTCAAATACCCTTCACCTCAATTTCCTCATTTGTTAAAGGGATTAATGATAGTACCTGCTACAAATGTTGCTTTGTGTATTGAAGATTAAATGATATAATACTTGTAAAGTCTTTAAAACACAATTCAAGTTTTATGTTGAATAAATGTTTATCATCATTTCTTCAAAAAAGTACATCTGTTTAAAACAGGTGTGTGAATGAGGACATGTCAGGAAGAATGTTTAAAGTTGGGCTGAGAAGTTAAAAAAAATTATGTTTTTATTTCCAGGACACTCCATGGTCCCCTATATATTGAACTGAATCTAACTGAAGTTCACAGCAATCTAACTGAAGTTCGCCATAACTAACCTATGTGCCTAGATTATTTTTTATGAGCTGGCTAAATAAGTGCCAAGATACGAAAGGGGAGGTGGCAGTATGCATGGCCAATCTGTTATGAAACAGTTTCTCTCTAATGCCGAAAGTCTTTAAAAAGTGGCTTTATTTTCCTTAGTTTCAGTTCATTTAAAAATCTTGGAATGGGGTCACATTTTATGAGGGTTCCACCCCAATTACATCCTTTCTTCAAAAAAGTTTAAAACGTTTTCAAGTTTGGAGACTATCCTGAAAGGATAACAAAAGGGAGCTGAGAATCAAAAGGCCACCCTCTAAAGAATAATGGCTGCACCAGTTCACATTCCCACCAACAGTGTAAGAGGGTTCCCTTTTCTCCGCATCCTCTCCAACATTTGTTGTTTCCTGCCTTAATTTTCCCCATTCTCACTGGTGTGACGTGGTATCTCATTGTGGTTTTGATTTGTATTTCCCTGATAGCAAGTGATGCAGAGCATTTTCTCATGTGCATGTTGGCCATCTCTATGTCTTCCTCTGTGAGATTTCTCTTCATGTCTTTTGCCCATTTCATGATTGGATTGTTTGTTTCTTTGCTGTTGAGTTTAAGAAGTTCTTTATAGATCTTGGAAACTAGCCCTTTATCTGATACGTTATTTGCAAATATCTTCTCCCATTCTGTAGGTTGTCTTTTAGTTTTGTTGACTGTATCCTTTGCTGTGCAAAAGCTTATCTTGATGAAATCCCAATAGTTCATTTTTGCTTTTCTTTTGCCTTCGTGGATGTATCTTGCAAGAAGTTACTGTGGCTGAGTTCAAAAAGGGTGTTGCCTGTGTTCTCCTCTAGGAGTTTGATGGAATCTTGTCTCACATTTAGATCTTTCATCCATTTTGAGTTTATCTTTGTGTATGGTGCAAGAGAGTGGTCTAGTTTCATTCTTCTGCATGTGGATGTCCAATTTTCCCAGCACCATTTATTGAAGAGACTGTCTTTCTTCCAATGGATAGTCTTTCCTCCTTTATTAAATATTAGTTGACCATAAAGTTGAGGGTCCACTTCTGGGTTCTCTATTCTGTTCCATTGATCTATGTGTCTGTTTTTGTGCCAGTACCACACTGTCTTGATGACCACAGCTTTGTAGTCCAGCCTGAAATCTGGCATTGTGATGCCCCCAGATATGGTTTTCTTTTTTAAAATTCCCCTGGCTATTCAGGGTATTTTCTGATTCCATGCAAATCTTAAAATAATTTGTTCTAACTCTCTGAAGAAAGTCCATGGTATTTTGATAGGGATTGCATTAAACGTGTAAATTGCCCTGGGTAACATTGACATTTTCACAATATTAATTCTTCCAATCCATGAGCATGGAATATTTTTCCATCTCTTTGTGTCTTCCTCAATTTCTTTCAGAAGTGTTCTATAGTTTTGAGGGTATAGATCCTTTACCTCTTTGGTTAGGTTTATTCCTAGGTATCTTATGCTTTTGGGTGCAACTGTAAATGGGATTGACTCCTTAATTTCTCTTTCTTCAGCCTCATTGTTAGTGTATAGAAATGCCACTGATTTCTGGGCATTGATTTTGTATCCTGCCACAGGATATTTGCTGTATAAGTTCTAGCAATCTTGGGGTGAAGTCTTTTGGGTTTTCTATGTAGAGTATCATGTCATCGGCGAAGAGGAAGAGTTTGACTTCTTCTTTGCCAATTTGAATGCCTTTAATGTCTTTTTGTTGTCTGACTGCTGAGGCTAGGACTTCCAATACTATGTTGAATAGCCGTGGTGAGAGTGGACATCCCTGTCTTGTTCCTGATCTTAGGGGAAAGGCTCCCAGTGCTTCCCCATTGAGAATGATACTTGCTGTGGGCTTTTCGTAGATGGCTTTTAAGATGTCGAGGAAAGTTCCCTCTATCCCTACACTCTGAAGAGTTTTGATCAGGAATGGATACTGTATTTTGTCAAATGCTTTCTCTGCATCTAATGAGAGGATCATATGGTTCTTGGTTTTTCTCTTGCTGATATGATGAATCACATTGATTGTTTTACGAGTGTTGAACCAGCCTTGTGTCCCGGGGATAAATCCTACTTGGTCATGGTGAATAATTTTCTTAACGTACTGTTGGATCCTTTTGGCTAGTATCTTGTGTGGAGGTTCCTCAAAGAGTTAAAAGTAGACCTGTCCTATGACCCAGCAATTGCACTGTTGGGGATTTACCCCAAAGATTCAGATGCAGTGAAACGCCGGGACACCTGCACCCTGATGTTTCTAGCAGCAATGTCCACGATAGCCAAACTGTGGAAGGAGCCTCGGTGTCCATCAAAAGATGAATGGATAAAGAAGATGTGGCTTATGTATACAATGGAATATTACTCAGCCATTAGAAACGACAAATACCCATCATTTGCTTCAATGTGGATGGAACTGGAGGGTATTCTGCTGAGTGAAGTAAGTCAATCAGAGAAGGACAGTGTATGTTCTCATTCATTTGGGGAATATAAATAATAGTGAAAGGGAATAGAAGGGAAGGGAGAAGAAATGTGTGGGAAATGTCAGAAAGGGAGACAGAACATAAAGACTCCTAACTCTGGGAAATGAACTAGGGTGGTGGAAGGAAGGGGAGGAGGGCGGGGGGTGAGGATGAATGGGTGATGGGCACTGAGGGGGGCACTTGACGGGATGAGCACTGGGTGTTATTCTGTATGTTGGCAAATTGAACACCAATAAAAAATTAATTTATTAAAAAAAAAAAAAGAAACTGAGGACAACCCTCTCGGGTCCCCCTCCCTCTCCAGGAGTTTTATTAAAAATTTCTTTTTTCTTAAAAAAAATAAAAATAAAGAATAATGGGCTATAATAAGGAGCTCTGGTACTGGACAAGTGGGTAGTGACAAGGTGGTGGGCTCTATGCCCTCTGAAAATTAAGAGAATTTTAAACAAAACAAAACATCAAAATTTTATATTTTTTGAAAATCCTAAAATTGGTAGTATCGATGGTGTTATAATACTTACTGCCATATATTTTCATTGCTTTTACTATTCCTTAAAGGAAGATAGGATTTTGTTGTTGTTGTTTTAGATAAGAGGTGTTTAGGTGATGCTTGAAAGTGGGATTTTTCTAGACATACAACCGCTGAAGCCAATTCCATGACACTTGATGCAATGGTAAAATCAAAAAAAGAAAAGAAAACAAAGACCCCTAAAATTTTTATCAGCAACATAATATAAACACATGTAGTATGACAACCTATGCTGTGACATCAAATGACCAGTTAATGATAACAGGAAAAAGCATATTAATAAGCCCTCAAATTAGAATATAAAAATAAACTTATTAAAGACAGAAAAAAATTGGACATATAAACATAAACCCTTGGTCTTTTGAAAAAAAATTATTTTCCTGCTCTGTCACAAATAAAGTCAAAGTAGCTGGTGCTCTCATGAAACCAAAACAAAAAACACCCTTCAGGGGCACCTGGGTGGCTGAGTGGTTGAGCATCTGCCTTTGGCTCAGGTCATGGTCCCAGGGCCCTGGGATCGAGTCCCACATGGAGCTTCTCCCTCTGCCTATGTCTCTGTGTCTCTCATGAATAAATAAATCTAAAACAAAACAAAACAAAAGCATCCTTCATTCCAAATTTGTTTTCTAATAGAGCACGTATAACAAAGAACCTGGGCTCCTTGATGAGTCATTGATTCCATGTTTGAAATAAGGAAATCAAGATGATTTTGCTATTTCTTATTGAAATAAAACAACAGTTTCAAAGATGTCTGGAAGTGGTTTTAAATTAGGAAAATAAATTCATGTGAAAATGTCAATGTTACCCAGGGCAATATACACGTTTAATGCAATCCCTATCAAAATACCATGGACTTTCTTCAGAGAGTTAGAACAAATTATTTTAAGATTTGTGTGGAATCAGAAAAGACCTCGAATAGCCAGGGGAATTTTAAAAAAGAAAACCATATCTGGGGGCATCACAATGCCAGATTTCAGGTTGTACTACAAAGCTGTGGTCATCAAGACAGTGTGGTACGGGCACAAAAACAGACACATAGATCAGTGGAACAGAATAGAGAATCCAGAAGTGGACCCTGAACTTTATGGGCAACTAATATTCGATAAAGGAGGAAAGACTATCCATTGGAAGAAAGACAGTCTCTTCAATAAATGGTGCTGGGAAAATTGGACATCCACATGCAGAAGAATGAAACTAGACCACTCTCTTGCACCATACACAAAGATAAACTCAAAATGGATGAAAGATCTAAATGTGAGACAAGATTCCATCAAAATCCTAGAGAAGAACACAGGCAACACCCTTTTTGAACTCGGCCATAGTAACTTCTTGCAAGATACATCCACGAAGGCAAAAGAAACAAAAGCAAAAATGAACTATTGGGACTTAATCAAGATAAGAAGCTTTTGCACAGCAAAGGATACAGTCAACAAAACTCAAAGACAACCTACAGAATGGGAGAAGATATTTGCAAATGACATATCAGATAAAGGGCTAGTTTCCAAGATCTATAAAGAACTTCTTAAACTCAACACCAAAGAAACAAACAATCCAATCATGAAATGGGCAAAAGACATGAAGAGAAATCTCACAGAGGAAGACATAGACATGGCCAACATGCACATGAGAAAATGCTCTGCATCACTTGCCATCAGGGAAATACAAATCAAAACCACAATGAGATACCACCTCACACCAGTGAGAATGGGGAAAATTAACAAGGCAGGAAACAACAAATGTTGGAGAGGATGTGGAGAAAAGGGAACCCTCATACACTGTTGGTGGGAATGTGAACTGGTGCAGCCACTCTGGAAAACTGTGTGGAGGTTCCTCAAAGAGTTAAAAATAGACCTGCCCTACGACCCAGCAATTGCACTGCTGGGGATTTACCCCAAAGATACAGATGCAGTGAAACGCCGGGACACCTGCACCCCGATGTTTATAGCAGCAATGGCCACGATAGCCAAACTGTGGAAGGAGCCTCGGTGTCCAACGAAAGATGAATGGATAAAGAAGATGTGGTTTATGTATACAATGGAATATTACTCAGCTATTAGAAATGACAAATACCCACCATTTGCTTCAATGTGGATGGAACTGGAGGGTATTATGCTGAGTGAAGTAAGCCAGTCGGAGAAGGACAAACATTATATGTTCTCATTCATTTGGGGAATATAAATAATAGTGAAAGGGAATATAAGGGAAGGGGGAAGAAATGTGTGGGAAATATCAGAAAGGGAGACAGAACGTAAAGACTGCTATCTCTGGGAAACGAACTAGGGGTGTTGGAAGGGGAGGAGGGCGGGGGGTGGAAGTGAATGGGTGACGGGCACTGGGGGTTATTCTGTATGTTAGTAAATTGAACACCAATAAAAAATAAAAAATAAAAAATAAAATATAAAAAAATAAAAAAAATAAAAATAAAAATAAAAAAAGGAAAATAAATTCATCTGGAAGAGGCTCCAAATGGTCAAAGTGTGACAGAAGCAACAAGAAGAAAATTATAGTCAGTTGGTACCCATTCAGTCTATAAAAGGCTATAAACCAAAATGATGCTCAAAAGGGTCAAATAATATAAAGTACAGTCAAGCAAAGTCCTACCTACTGATGTGAATTAAATAAATGCTGCCTGATTACAAAAACAGAATCCTATGACCACCCATCAAGGGCCCAAGGGGCACCATAACAGTAAAATGCAACATATGGTGAGATGTAATTTTGGTCTTCAAACCAAAATGCCTATTGGAACTAACTGGATAAGAGTCATAAAACAGATACAGGGGTAGACTCCAGGAAAAAGTGTTTCTAGAACCGTAGAACACTGGAGGGAGATATTGCTCCGGTACCCATAAGGGAACTGAGTCTACCTTCTTCCTCTAGTAGAATACGTGGCCTTCTTGACCTTGATTCTGGCTTAAAAACTTCATGTTTATAAACATTTTATAAAATAAAAGACATGGATAAAAGTATAAATGCCTGTGGCAGAGTGATAGATCTTTTGTTTCATATCTGGCAGCACCATACAAACAGGCAACTATGTATACTCATTAGAGAAACAAAGCCCAGGGAAGCTTTGTGAGGATAGGTTGCATGCACTTCTACCCTCCCTGATCAAAACATTTCCAATACATTTCTATATCCTTAGCTAATCAGATGGAAAATTATAGTGGGAGTGTGTGCTGGGTAGAAACAGTGCTGAAACACTGAAGATTTATTATAATTAGTGAATTCATATAAAAGTGTTACCAATTTCTCAAAGGTTTTTTGTCATTATGCATTTTCTCAAAAACTGATATTGGAAGTATAATATGCTATACAATATACTCCTGTGATTAAGAACCATTCTAGGGTTTTTAATTTAGAAGCTTTGATCATCCATCATTCTACATGTTGGTAAAGTGAGAGCTATTTTTACAAACCAAGCAAAGATTTTATTAATTTTGACAGGTATTTCACTCCAGTACCACCAAAGGTTAGCTATATAGCCATGCTGCTCTGATACCTTCACCAGATCCAGTGCAACACGGATCCTGTCCTGAGCCACACATAGTGATGACACAGAAGGAGTTCACTGAAGCTTGCCTGGGGAGCTGGCCTGAAGACCCAAAGGCTGAGGGAAAAAAGTAAGTGCCAAACAAGGCCTAAAGTTCTATTACAAGGATGAGTGCCAGAATAAGACATGAAGAATGGCCAGAAGGGGAGAATAACAAAAGAGCTACCAATACGGAAGCCAACATAACCACTACTTTCCATTATCCACATCAATAACACTGCTTTGAAATAAGGTGCACCTATGAAATATCTGACACACCCTTGACATAAAGATGCTCAGTAAATATTAGTTCTTTTTCTTTTCTACTAATCCCATTCCTTAGCAGTAGAGCATTATTGTAACAAATTTATAGCAAGCAGTTTCCATGGGTGGCCAAAGAGCTAGTCAAAATACTACTTAAACCTAGCTAAATAATCTAATTAAAATAATGACCTAATTAAAAATAATTGAGTTAAAATAATATTGAATAAAATAATACCCAAAATATTTTCTCTATAAAAGTTCTTTCACTTTTTTGAATAGGTGTCTGTCTCCATCTTAATAGCCACAACTTAGAATAAGTATGAAAGAAACAAACTTCTCAAATGTCATATTTTTCAAGAGGAGAGGGCACCGAAAAAAATGATGTACCTCATACAAGGTATTTATTAAAAAGGCTTTATTCATTGTAATGAACTAATGTATAAAGTGCAAGTGATTTTAGTGCTCCAACACTGCATATGTGTATGGAATACTCTAATCCAACAAGGTTTATGGAAGTAATTTGCCCCCACAAAAAGATGTGTACATGTCATCTTCTCACCTCCATTGCCCTCCATTATTCAGGTGTCTCTTTCATTGAACACCCTCTCATTTACTCAGGTGTGAGGAGACAGACCCTGTGTGGTAGCTGTACTTTCCAGGAAGTATTTATTTTAAGAGTGGCTCATTGTTTCCTTTGAAGAAGGAATATGTTTTCAAGGCTCCTAGTTTCAAAACCATTTTATGATTTATTGTGTTCTTTGGTTTTCTTTTTCCTTACAAACATCTGTGTAACATCCACATAAGTGATTAGAAATACATCCAATGGAACCTTCTGAAATAGACCCAGGAAATAGTGCACACTAAATCATGGCCAAGGGTGGGTGGTCAAGTGCCACAACACTACAACATAAACACACATGCACACATTCACATGCACACACAAATGAAATCTTACATTTGAAACACAGCAAGTGCCAAACAGCATGCTTGACAAAAACACTGAAAAATACATATAAAAATTTAGATTAAAATAACAGGGATTAGCTGTGCACTTTCTGTAACATATTCATATCTTTAAGATTTTGGAAGCTACATATTTTTTCAAATACTAGCTTTTTTAAAAGATCTATTTATTTTATTTTTATTTATTTATTTTTTAGATTTTATTTATTTATTCCTGAGAGACACAGAGAGAGACAGAGATATACGCAGAGGGAGAAGCAGGCTCCCTGCAGGGAGCCCAATGCAGGACTTGATCCCAAGATGCTGGGATCACGACCTAAACTGAAGGCAGATGCTCAAACACTGAGCCACTCAGGCGTCCCTATTTATTTATTTGAGAGAGAAAGAGAGAGGGATAGCATGTGGCAGGGAGGGGCAGAGAGAGAATCCCAAGCAGACCCTCACACTGAGTGCAGAGCCCATCAAGAGACTTGATCTCATGACCCCAAGATCATGACCTGAACTGAAACCAAGAGTAAGATGCTTAACCGTCTGTGCCACCCAGGCTCCCCTAAAACACCACATTTTCAATTAAAAGGGTGCTTATCATCTAATGGAAGAAGCATTATAATAAATCTGATGAGATTTTTACACTATTATCCAGAATGAGTATATCTAGAGTATTTTTGGCATTAAAGTAAGAGTAGAAGTTGCCTTAAAATGGTCCTTTTGGTGCAGAAAAAACCCACAAAAAAAAAAACAAAAAATGGGGAGAAACAAAAAAATAAAGAAAAAAAACATAAAGTGAGTAAAAATGCAGATCCTAAGCTATGCAATTGTAGCTTCATACTTCATTTCACCTAAACTATATAGGTGTCTTCTATTCTGTAAAATGACTGCCGAGTTCATCTGAATTTGATTTTATAGTTTTCACTGCTATGATTCAGCAATTGCCCACTACTCCCAAATAATCAAGGTATGGTGAAAATATAGCCAAACTATAGTTCCAACTCTTGAGAGCATAACCCCTGGCATATACAGTTTGCACAAAGAGAAATACTGGAATTAATTTGAACTTATTTATGCTTGAAAAGTAAAGCATATTCAGTGCAATAGGTGATCCACATGTTCTTAACCAAAGTTACCAGATTTTATGAACTCCTTCTGGTTAGTTGTCAAACATTTTGGGGAAGAACCCATACTTGAAGTCCAACTGAAGAATAATGATAAGTAATAGCTACCAGGAATATATTTTGGAAATCCAGGATTCATAGTACTTCCTGCAAACTTTGCAAAAACAATTTAAACACTAAAATTTTACCTTCATAAGGACAACCTGCCATTTGATATAAATTATATGATGTTTTCCCCATGTTTCACAAAGTATACCAAACTTACAGTGGATTCATAGGGGAGAGTAGATGTTCCTTTTGGTCATTATTTATGAAACAATTAGTAACATAAACCTGACTGAACCACACATCATAATTAGGAGGAAAGAAGTCCTGATTAAACATCTGGATCTCTTTAATAGCAACTTCAATATAATCATCAGTTAACCGCATAGCTTTGGAATATTAAAATAAGAATGTGTGATCCCAAGCAAAGCCTCAAATGAACACCTCTAGCACCATTCAAGGCTTGGAGTTACTCAACAAATAATAGAGAATGTGCTGAAAAAGCATTTACATTCCAGCACCTGTTGCTCATTAACTGAATCCACTTGGGCAAGGAATTGAACCTTGTTGCACTTAGGTTTCTTATCCTTGAAGCCAGGATAATACTACTCATGTGGCCCAGTTCATATAGAACTGTAGCACCAAAGCCAGCAGCCACAGTAGTGAAAGAGAAAGTAATAATACAATTTTCATTTTCTGAGGGCTTATTCTGTGTCATGGACTGAAAACAACATAGTGAGACAGGCATGCCTTTATTTGTAGACAAGGAAGCTGAGGTTCAGAGATAAGAACGTGCACAAAGTTGCACATGTGTTGCTGGCAGAGTCCAAGTGTGAACACAAATTACTCTGACTTGGGAGGTCATGAGGTGGTTCACATCTCAAAATGCATTCCCATGTGTCATCTAATGAGGTAATGCTATTGACCACACATTATAAATGGCAAAGCACCAGAGTAATGCAATGTGTGATTACTGTAATTTTTTTAAAGTTGCTAAAATGTACTTTCTGCTGAATATATAATACTATTCCTAGTAAAAACCCATCAATTCAAGAAACTAAGTAAGGAAAAAGTATGAATGAATGAATATGCAACTTGTCACCTAAAACATGAAAAGTAACTTCAAAATAGATGTGACAGTTGGTGATGTTATTTTGTACATTTGTGCATTCACACACATCCAAACCAAGTCCCAACCCACAAACATCAAGTATCTCTCAAGGCGCCAATGGAAGTTGCTGGAATCATTAAAAAGCCAGGAGATTTATTGTGTATGGGTCATGGCTCCCCAAGTCCATACTGACTACCTGGCAGGCTGCTCACAGGAGGTTATTAGAGACATAGGACAAGTATGTTAGGATGCAAATAGTCTGTGGCCAACCCTCCCAGGGAAGCAAAGGGCAGCAAGTTAGCAAAGCTGCTCCCTGTTGGCAGCCAAAAACAATTAACAGTTAACTGGAAAAGTAACAAAGGCGTATCAGCCATCTCCACACTGTCCTAATTTTTCTAAGCTTTTAAAACAAATGAAAGATTCCATTTACCAACAACAGGGAAACTATAGTTAAATTCACATGCTATTTACTTGCACATTCTTTGTCCAGAAAAAGGTTTAGTCCTGAGTGAAGTAGAAAAGGCAGAAAAAAGTGACCTCTATACTTCTACATTTCTGCTTTTCTGAAATTGTCCTCACTCTTCTTAGGGCCTCCATGCTGCACCTAGCTTATCCTACCTCAGGCAGCAAGGCCCCAAATATCTGTGACCACTTGCCCCCTTCCTTTTACTGTGTTACTGTTCTGTGTTTCTTCTAGAAGAGATGAAATAAAACCCAAAGGCCAGAATGTACAGGTACATGGACCAAACACTGATGGGTCCTGGGCAAATACTAGTAAATAATAACGGATGATCCTTGCCCTCAAAGAACTCACAGTTTGGACATGTCAACAATGAGTAACATTACAGAGTAGAGCACGCTAGCCCTGGGAAGTGTACAGGAGAGAATATATATGCAGTCTTGGCAACAGGGAAGGAAGAAACGACCTTACCACATTTGGGTTGACCTTATGGCGAAAGCATGTGATGTTCACCACGTATGGCCAATCGTCAGGCTCCATCAGCACCCCAGCAGCATGAGCACACGTGACATGGAAGGAGGCTGGGCAGCGGCCATAAGAACATTGGATACAGGCTCCAGAAACCTTCTTAACCCGGTGTCTGCAGAAGATGCATTTCTGGAGGGTTAAAACAAAGAACATAAATTCAAACTCTGTAATTCAGCCGACTTCCATGTCTCACAGAATAATAGCTATTGGAGAGGCAGAACTGATTATATCAACATGTCCTGACCCTCCAGAGGACCAAGTGATGAGAGCAACTGTGACAATATAAGTTGTATACTTTTAATGAAACATACTCTGATGGTCACATACTACCAAACAAACATATGTTGAAATACTTCCTGTGGTTAGGAAAGCCAAACTCTTTGCATATGCTTCTCTAGGCACAGTGAGGAAAGACTCCAAGGGTGCTCCTGTAAATTACCCATGAATGCTTCAGTTACTTCTCTTTTACCTTCTGCATGGCAGGGCTTTTGGTACATTAAGAGATAAAATGTGGGTTTGGAAGATAGGTACCTACTCTCCTAAATTAGATGAGGTCTTCAGAAATACCCTAAATAGCACAGAGATAGTCAAGGAACTGTAAAGTGTTAATGGTCCAATGTGGAAACTAGAGGCTCAAGTGTTTAGTAATACAAATCTGAACCCTTCATGATTGACATTAAAATAGGCTTCCCAAAGTGAGAAAATTGAAAATCACCCCAAAGGGCATAATTTTGTTGAGTATCTATAGCTGCTATGCCTGGTGAAGAAAGAACGAAAATAAAAACAGCAATAATTATTATCACAATCTAAAAATTAAATTGCATACTATTAGCCCTAGATATTATCAATATATTTGTTATGAAAGATGGGAAAAATCAAACAGCTTCACTAAATGTACGATTAGTGAATTATTTAGGGTTAGAAAAAAAATGGTTCTAGAACAACATAGGGTAGGTTTAGAAAGCAGAAAAAATAGAATGATCAAAAAGCTTTGACTTTTCATTCCTAAGGATGAAAAAGGTCTGCAATCTCATCAAATACTGGCACAGCCGCTCTTCTTTTATAGGGACATTTTCCTTCCCGGGACAGAAAAGGTTCTTAAACTCAATGCCTTTTGGGGATCATAATATTTTATCACATACCTGTAAGAGTCAATATGCACTTAACTTAACCTGTAAGAGTCAATGTGCACTTAACTTCTAACTCTATCTGATCAGCAACTTTAGTCTTCTAGATTCTGTACCTTAGTCTTGCTCTGATCTTTCCCTGCCCATCTATACCAACTGCCACTGCCTCTGCCCATGGTACCCAGCATAGTAATGCCTTTCTTATTGGTCTTTTATTCCATCTCTATTCATCTTCCACAGGCCTGCCAGAATGATCTCTTTACAACACAAATCCAGTGTCAGCCCCCTGCTTAAATGTCCTCAAAGGCTTCTCCTTATCTCCAAAACATTCCAGAAAGAAGGAACAGTATGACATGGAAGGGAAAAGCTTATAATAGGCCTTTAGAGTCTATCTGAGCAGTCTTATTTCTCACTAGTCCCCATAAGGGCACTACATGCCAGGCATTTTTATACACCTGGATTCAATGTACAATTAAATACTTTTAAGTGGGAGTTAAGGATGTGGCTTAGCTGATTATCTCACACACACCCACACACACACCACAGAACCACAAAACTGAAATAGGACCCATTATAATCTGAATAAAAGCATTATTTAATATCTAGGTGTCTTAGCAATTGTTGCTATCAGTGTCAATACATTCTTGGTAATTCTTGGTATTTTGAGTTTTTTTTTTTTTTTGCCAATTCCAATTTTTAGATATGTGATGGCAGATAAAATAGGAAAAACTCGTATCAAGAGCCCCAGACATAATCAGACAATCTTTTAAGAGCCTAGTCATACTACCTGAAGGGCAGCATTTGACTAAGTTCAGATATTGACAGATCTGAAAGTAAAAATGGTTTCCCATTTTCCTAATTCAATAGGATTTTTTTAAGAGTAGGAAAGACTGGGCAGCCCTGGTGGCTCAGCAGTTTAGAGCCGCCTTCAGTCCAGGGCCTGATCCTGAAGTCCCAGGATTGAGTCCCACGTCAGGCTCCCTGCATGGAGCCTGCTTCTCCCTCTGCCTGTGTCTCTGCCTCTCTCTATGTGTGTCTCTCATGAATAAATAAATAAAATCTTAAAAAAAAAAAAAAAAGAGTAGGAAAGACTGAGGCATCTGGGTGGTTCAGTGGTTGAGCAACTGCCTTTGGCTCAGATCATGATCCTGGGGTCCCACGACCGAGTCCCACTTTGAGGTCCCTGCAGGGAGACTGCTTCTCCCTCTCCCTGTGTCCCTACCTTTCTCTGTGTGTCTCTCATGAATGAATAAATGAAATCTTAAAAAAAAAAAAAAGAGTACTAAAGAGTATTATGACTTAAGCTAATTAATGAATTGGTAACTCCAGCTTCTTCTACCATCAACTTCCTAATTAAACAGAGGACCTCCAGGAAAGGCAAAGGAAACAGAGATAATACACTTAAGCCCAGTGAGGACTCAGTTCTTGGAATCTCATAAGGGAAGGCCTCTCCTTTCCCAGGAAGATGAGAAGTGGGCATTTCTAAGGATATAACCATTATCCTTACAAAGTCAATCTAATGTCAGACTATTATAATTTGATGCTTTGGAAGATGTTTATTCATAGAGTTGGGAAGTCTGACTTAAACAGCAACCAGGTTTTTGAGGAGATACAGAAATACATAAAACGGACTAGGGGAGCCATTCTGTATCTTATAGTACAGTTTGTGCTGTATTTCCAAACGCCATTTTCACTTGCTTGCTACTAAACCAGTTGTTCTGTATCCTGGATGAAACATCTGTGGCAATGTGACACCTACACATGTCTGGGCCACAGAACTTAATTCAGCAGGGCAAAGACAAGGACAAATAGTTCTTAACAATGGTACAATGTAAATGTAATAAGCACATTGAAAGAAGTAGAGACAAAGACCTATATGGAACCTGAATGACTGGTGCAACAAGTTATGCCTGGAGTCAAGACAGGAAGGCAAGAAGGCCTTCAGGAAACACATGGCTGATTGGATCAAGATGATGGACTCAGTCTGTGCTACAACTTTCCCAGTTCCAATCCCTACATAAAGATAAAGGAAAAAGAGTAAAACCATAATAGTACTGACTACCAAGAAAAACTGCAAGTAATGACAGGGAGCATATCCCCAGCAAACAGTTGTAAGTTGGTACCTCTGAGGAGATGGTTCTGGCAAGGCCAATGCCAAGAGTAGAAGCAAAAACCTAAAAGACAAACTACTCACTGTTGGACCAGCCGATGGCCCATCCTGCCCAATCATTAACCACAGTGAGGTAATCCTCTTTGATCTGAATCCAATCCTAAAATCTGACTCATTATTCACCAGTAAGATAAGTGGATTCTCATTTGGGCTGAAGAAGGAAAAAGTGTACACACCATGCACAACTAAAATATAACCAGATACTTTCAAATCACAATCATTTGAGGGAAAATAAAAATAAACGAGAGGTGCTATGATTACTAAATAGAAGAATATCTGACCTAAGGAGTCAAGTTAAGTGGAAGTACAAACTGAGTTGAAAAGAGGTAAAGTGTATATAATGATAGAGATTCCAAAATATACCTCATTAATTAGAAAATAAGTAACAACTACATAGTAAAGAAATTCAAAATATCAGTCAAAAAAAATCAAGATGTGCTGAATATTGGATTGTATCCCACTGAAGGTCAAATTAGCAAATGGAATATGGAGCCTAGAGATTATACAGAACACAGAAGAAAATTTTAAAAAATAGAACACAAATGCTAAGCAAAATGGAAAAGAGATCCAGATGTTCTATTATCTTTCTAAAAGGCATCTTAGATGAATAAAAAAAAGAGGAAATAACAGAAATTTTCCAGACTTGAAAAAAAGCCCAACAAGTAGGATTTAAAAAAAAAAAAATCACCTACACACATATTAACCTCAAAATAAAAAGAGAAAAATCTCAAAATCTTCCAGAGAAGAAAAGAGAAAAATCGGATTACCATTAGATCTCTAATTTGCAATGGTGAATGCTAACAGATAACAAAACAACGTCTTCAGTTTCCGGAGGAAAATTAAATTTGGTCTATATTCAGCCTAATTATCATTCAAATGTGAGGCCAAACATAAAGCCTTTTTCTTTTCTTTTCCATATACAAAGATGAGATGTATGTGTGAAGTGAAGAGCAACCAAAATGCTAAATATGTAGATAAGTCTAAATGAATACTGACTTTATAAACAGTAATAGTAATGTCTTCTGGGTTTCAAATATAGAGAATTAGAAAAGATGACAATTTAAGCACATAAAGAAGTGGCAAAGGACGTTTAAAATGTTCTAACGTTCTTGAATTGTCTGGGACAGGGGTAAAAGTATCAATTACCTAATGATGTGAAAAACAAAACAGAATAAGGAAAAATAATAAGTTCAAACAAAGACACGAAAGGAAGGAAACAGAAGCAGAATAAACAAGCACAAAGGGAAAAAAACGTTTTAAATTGGCAGAGCTAAACCCAAATATGCCACTGTATTATGTGTAAACAGACCAAGGGTAGTAAACTTTTTCTTAAAGTGCCAGATAATAGATATTTTAGGCTTGTATGGTATAGAGTCCCCGTTGCAAATACTCAACTCTGCCACTGTAGCACAAAAGCAGCCACAGATAATCTGCAAATGATGACTTACTGTATTTCAGTACAACTTTATTTTTTCTTTTTTTTAATGTCTATCTTTTTTTAAATTTTTTTTATAAATTTATTTATTGGTGTTCAATTTGCCAACATACAGAATAACACCCAGTGCTCATCCCATCAAGTGACCCCCTCAGTGCCCGTAACCCAGTCACCCCCAACCCCTGCTACCTCCCTTCCTACCACCCCTAGTTCGTTTCCCAGAGTTAGGAGTCTCTCATGTTCTATCTCCCTTTCTGATATTTCCCACTCATTTTTTTCTCCTTTCCCCTTTATTCCCTTTCACTATTTTTTATATTCCCCAAATGAATGAGACCATATAATGTTTGTCCTCCGACTGACTTATTTCACTCAGCATAATACCCTCCAGTTCCATCCATGTTGAAGCAAATGGCGGTTATTTGTCATTTCTAATGGCTGAGTAATATTCCATTGTATACATAGACCACATCTTCTTTATCCATTCATCTTTTGATGGACACCGAGGCTCCTTCCACAGTTTGGCTACTGTGGACATTGCTGCTAGAAACATCGGGGTGCAGGTGTCCCGGCGTTTCACTGCATCTGTATCTTTGGGGTAAATCCCCAGCAGTGCAATTGCTAGGTCGTAGGGCAGAACTATTTTTAACTCTTTGAGGAACCTCCACACAGTTTTCCAGAGTGGCTGCACCAGTTCCCATTCCCACCAACAGTGTAAGAAAGTTCCCCTTTCTCCACATCCTCTCCAACATTTGTGGTTTCCTGCCTTAGTACAACTTTATTTCTAACAGCAAACACACACCTTAGTTTGCTGACCCCTGCCACATAGGCCATAAGCACATATTTGAAGTTAATAGGCTAAGAATTGATAGAATTAGTATTTAAGAATGATCACTATCCTAACGACTGAGAACAAACTGATGGCTGATGGAGAGATGTAGGTGGGGGATGGGCTGGATGGGTCATGGGTATTAAGGAAGACACTTGTTATGAGGAGCACTGGGTGTTCATTGAATTCTACTCCAGAAAAACCAATATTACACTATATGTAAGCTACCTAAAATTTAAATTAAAAAAGAAAAAAGAAAAAAATAAAAATAAAAAGAATGATCACTCTCACAGCAAAGATGGATCAAGGTGGGAAAACAAACTGTTAGGAAGTGACAGAAATATTGAGGCACAGGATGATGAGGACTTGGGTTAGGAAAATAGCTATTGGAGGAAGGTAAATTTTGAGTTTTTTACTCTGTTATCTTTTGTTGACAGAAATTTTACGTCTTCCTCTAAATAGAGCCGCTAACTGAAGATCAAGGTTGGACAGTCTGTCTTCTGTAAGAAAGACCCTCTCTAGCAGCGGCCTTAGTAAAAATGGATGGGGGTAGGAGCAACACAGATTCTAGAAGGACAGGGGTAGCAGAGAGTGTGTGAACAGCTAGATTATCAGGCATTCAGAAGCAGAAAAGGTTCAGAAAGATAGGGTCATTCTTCCTGCAATCCATGGAGGTACTACTGTCCTACTAGGAAAAGGATGAAGAGCCAGTCAGTAGATGACAGTTAATGAATCAGGCAGTTTGAGAAGTCAAATAAGGCAGCCTAGAAGACCACCATTTTGGGTGCTTCAGAACAAAGTTGAGGCGGGCTGCTATCCAGCACAGCAGGAAAATGCTAGCAAAGACGACACGAGAGAGTGACTATAAAGTGTCCTTCCCCTTCCTGTTTCCTAGGGAGGATGGCTGGGATGTAATAGCTACATTAAAGTGAGTCCAAACAAGTAGATCACGGTGAAGCTATGCACCTGCTCATCTGTTTCCTCAACACTGAAAAAAGAAAGAAAGAAAGAAAGAAAGAAAGAAAGAAAGAAAGAAAGAAAGAAAGAAAGAAAAGAAAAGAAAAGAAAAGAAAAGAAAAGAAAAGAAAAGAAAAGAAAAGAAAAGAAAAGAAAAGAAAAGAAAAGAAAAGAAAAGAAAAGAAAAGAAAAGAAAAGAAAAGAAAAGAGAAAGAAAGAAAAAAGAGCCCTCACTATAGAACTATTCCACAGGGACTTTAGAGCCAGTCAGAGTCACAGGGAGGCCTGCAGAGTCATAGCTACAGATGGCTGGCCCCACACCTAGAGTCTCAGTGTGCCTGGCTAGGGCCACTGAATTTGCATTTCTAACAAGCTCCCAGTGGTGCTGATGCTGTTGATCCAGGGACCACACTTTGAGAACCATGGACTGAGGATTAAAGGGTTAAAGGATGTCGATTATTCTGAGATCCTCTAGGATAAGGCACTTCAGGAAGTACAATGATTTTTCATCTATTCTTCTGTGTCAAGGGCTGAGAGAATCCTCGGGCGAGTATGATTTATAGAGCACTGTACTTTCTTGGGGGACTGGATTTCCATACTTATTCCAATGGCATAGGCCATTAAGGCTCCTAATGGGTTGAGGAATTAATGAAGTATCTGGCAATGAGGCTTTGTGTATCATTAGATTCCTTGAGCACACAGCTTGGCAAAGGGCATCAAGAAATGATGAGCTGTGAAGGAGTTGGAAGTTCAAAGTACATCCCATCCTTTTTTTTTTCTTTTAATATGATTTGCAGTATGATTTTACTGTTGTTTTGACAATTTTATGATTCTTTTTTCTTCCATAAATAGGCAAGTAATTCTAAAACAGATAACGAATGCTTTTTAACTAATGTTTCCCTATCAGACAAGTAACAAGCTAATGATAATGATATATTAGCTAATTCCCTTTTCCTTTTGCTATCCAAAGACACTTTTTCCAAGTGCTGCACAGCAAACTAACATTCCCAACTGAAAGAGGGAATAACGTTAGACTCAATGGATAACATTACTGTTGAGGCTGAAACTTGCATTTTACTTCAAGACCTTAAACACAGGTTTTAATGGAGAATCCTCCTGTTCTCTTTCAATTCTATCTGTAAAATTTATGTTCTGTTCATCAGTATTCATTAAGTCAGTCACTGGAGGAACACTGATATAATGCAGTCTGAGTCATACAGCAAAAAGCTTACAGTCCAGGAGACAACAGACATGGAAACATCTTAGCCAGGAGGAAAAGCAGACTGCAACAGGTGTCATATAAGAGCAAGATTCAGAAGGAGCAGAGAGAGAGGCAGATCGATACCAAGAGAAAACAGTTTACCCAGAAAGCTCAAGAGCAGGTGGGTAAGGAGGGGAGAGGGAACACGGGACACCAAGGTCCATGGTGGACTGACACTATAGGGTTGGGCTGCTTTTGTGAGAGGCAGCACACTACACAGAACCGTCTGACCTCAGCCATCTCAGGATATTGTGAATAGCAGACACTATGTAATGGTACAGCAAAACTCAATCTGAATACTCATACATCAGCTCATAACAGAAGTCCTCTGTTTCCCCACCCTCCTCATGAAAAGTTATTTCTACACTTCAAGTTCAGAGCATTAAAATATGTGGCTATGGTGTCAATTGTGTTGAATTAAATCCTTATTTATGATATGTATCAGAAGTCATTTATCTCATTGCTTGTTGTTTGGTGAGATTCACCCCACAAAAAAATGAGAAGCTAAGAAAAAGTCAAGTAGCAAGATAAAGAGGAAAGGGCAGAGGAATGAGCTCAGCCAGGCCAAAAGACAGAGCTAGAAAAATGGACAGAGGTGGTAGGGATCAGATTAAAGGCTACACTTACTCAAAACAAGGCTAGACAGTCATTGTCAACCCTGGGAAATTTCAAATAAGAAACATAAAAGAAGTCTAGAACTGGACAAGCCATAGCAGTTCAGACAAAAACTGACAAATTAACAAATGACTTTTAAAAAGTATTATGTCAACAGCCCAGTCACACTTTTTATTTTAGATCAGAAGATACACCACAGGGAAATTCATCAAATAGGAATCCTTCTGGAAGCACCTTTTAATCCTAGCACCAGAACACTGACTACACACAGCAGGTGCTCAATAAATACTTACTGACTAAATGAATGTTTCTTTATTATATACCATGTATTAATTCATTCTTTCAGGGACACCTGGGTGGCTTAGTGGTTGAGCATCTGCCTCTGGCTCAAGGGCATGATCCCAGGTCCAGGGATTGCACAGGGCTCCCTGCAGGGAGCCTGCTTCTCCCTCTGCCTACATCTCTCTCTCTCTCTCTCTCTCTCTCTCTCTCTCCCTCTCTCTTTCTCTTTCTCTCTGGCTCTCATGAATAAATAAATAAAATATTTTTTAAAAATTCATTCTTTCAGCTATTTTAATACCTAATAAATATCTTTCATATAAAAGGCATTCTGCAAAATGTGAAAGGAGATATTAAAATGAAAAAGATACCATCTGTGTATTCAACCAGCTTAATCCAGCATATAAGAATAGCTTAACAAAAGCTTTGCAGTGATCATCAGAATAAGAAGAGAGGGCTGGAGAACCAAGGTGAGATGAACATGTGTGCCTTAGCTGGTTACCTTCCTCCAACCCAGCACCTTCCAGCATCCTTCCACTGAGAAGGTCTCAAAGAGGGGCAAGAGAAGATGAACTTCATGACAGCCACTCAAGGGACACCGTGTACAGGACAAGAAAGCAAGTATGATTCTGCTTAGACAGCTCAAGTCATGCAGCAGCAGAGCTCAGGCAGGTGACCTATGCACCTGCCCTGAACTGAGGACACAAGTCACTGAGTCCAGGCACCATGGGATCAGTTCCATCAGGCTAGCTCTAGAGCCCTTGTGAAAAAGTAAAAGTGGGATTTCTCCCAAGTCAGAAGTTTCTTGTAATTACTTTCTTGGAAGTTTAGAGACAAAGTGCAAGGCTTTTGCACCAGGTCAGACACTGCCTTGGAGAGTGTCGAGGACATGCCACACACTGGTTGAGCCGAGAGTGACAGGGATACTGGGTCTGCCACATGGTTCAGAGAAGCCACTGGCAGGGTTTTAGAGAACTCAAGAAGCTAGCAAGAGCATGTGGATGCCTATGCTCACCCAGGAAGGAGATGCAGGTCACAGCCAGCACACATGTAGTAGCGTGAGGAAAGACAAAGTTACGTGTATTCTATAATAGATGTAACAAAGCTCAGAGCTGGAGAAACATGAGCAAAATTGAGTGAAGAAGTGTGAGCAATGACAGGCTAGAAATGATCTCAGAAGGTCTTGCTTGGATGGTATCTGACATGAATCTCACCTTCACTTGCCACAATGAGAGACTCACGAACGCTAAATAGTGGTGACTAATTTTCAGATGGAAAACAGAACTGCTATTTTATGACAATTTTCTGAGTGACTTAGGTTTAAACCTCAAGCAACCAAGCAATTCTCCAGACCAGCCCATCCAGAAAATCAGAAAGACCCGAAATGCTATTGTTCAGGCATGTCTCTTTGCTTGTCCATCTTTTGCTCCCCTGGAGTTAGACAAATCTAAGTCACCTTGTTATTATCAAAGGCACCTGGCACAATGTACAAGCAAGTTATCTGGGGAGTACCCTGACCAAACACCACACTTCTCCTGACTTCCCTATGTGTATTCTGTTGTAGTTGGAAGCATGGACTGAGAAGTCAGACAGCCCTGGTTTTGAAGGCTAGCTTGGTGCAGGCACAACATGGACAAGTCACAGGAGGGGAAGGGCCCAGAATTAAACAAGAGTGAGAGAAGGTCCAGGGGGAAATAGGCTAGCCTCCGAAGGCTTCCTGCTCTCCTCTCCTACTCTTCCTCAACAGAAAACAGAACTTTCCTTCCCCTCTCCACTTACTACTTGGGCTGTGCAGAAAACCCAGACATAAAAGCAGCATTTGCAAATAAATTATAGGCAACATCACAATCTCATGTTGAGAGAGGCACTTCACTCATAGTATATAGCAACATTTGCTGAATCACAAAATAGGCAATGTTATCTATGCTGAGAAAAATCAATCACTTATCATTTCTACTTCTCTAACAGCCTGTTCGGGTTCATTCTTCATTTCAAGTTTATTTCAAATTTAAAGGGTGAACGGGGCATACAATTACAGCATACAGAGAGCTTTAGACAAATCTCATTCTGAGTACTTATTAAGAGTCACTAAACATTTTCAGCTGATAGGCGGCAAAAATAAGCCTCCTAAGTCACAAAATAAACATTCTCTAAGTACTTTTATATTTGCATTTTTATTTCTTTTTATGTTAATATTAAAGACCACCTGTTTTCTAGAGCAAATTTCATTATTTGAAATTATTGTTTACAAGAGCTCAAACAGGAATTCTTACTCTCCCTGAATAAAGCATTTAATTGAACTCAAAATTACTGAATTATTTACTTAAAAATTTTAAAAAGACCCTCTGTCCTTGGTACAAGTAGGCCCTGCTAAAGTCACTGATATATGCTCTCTAGCCTATTAAAAAAAACAGATTTGTAAAGTTACTTGTAAATTAGGTGGATTTCAAAACTCCATTGCTTTTACATCTCTCTGAATTAATGTTCGGAATGATAATATTTTAATCATTTAATTCTCAGTGTGAAATCTAAAAAGAAACACAATTTTCCTGTTTCACACTATTTCAGAAGGCTGGCTTACAAACCTTTCCAGTGCTCCAAGGACAGCCCTCCCCTTCCCCCAAGAAACTTTATTTATTATGAATATCAGATATGTTTGGTATTGGCATTATCAAATCAAGGACTATAAAACATGTTCTATTTATTTCTGGCCTCAAGCCTGAAGGCCGTAAGATATTTGACCAAAAAATAAGTAAACCAAAGACAGAGACTAATTATCCTTAGCAGTATTTGTTTTGAGACAGTGCAGATATTCAACCCAATCAAAGGCTTCAGAGTTGTTTTGTTCAAAGTTTTGTTACAGAGAGCTGTGTGTGTATGGTTTCTTAGATCTCCATTTTATGTATATTTATTGAAATTGCATTCCTTGGTGAGGCCTTGGATGGAACAGTATAAATATTTCCCATATGCTCATCTGTAACAAGGGAACTGGGTCCCTGAGTCAGGTTCTAAGCGCCAGCCTCTTATCCAACTTCCTACATGCAGTCTTTAACAGTTTAAATGAACATTTATAAACGCTACTGCTGCATATACTTATCTTGGTAAGTACTACTTATTCTAGGGGTTGGGAAAAGGAAACATACAGAAGCCTCATCATTTTTCTTTAAAGGCTACACAAGGTGCTGTGCTGGGACACACTTCCTGTTCTGAGCACCAGCTGTCCCAAGGCTCCCGCATACATCTGATCCTTATTAGAGACTGTCACCCATGAACTGTCCTATCCATGCCCATCCCCAACCTCAATGCCTCTTGTATTTCAATTACACCAGTCTTAGACCACAATGAGAAAATTTATGCTTAAGTTAAAATACCCCCAACGTGTCTCCAAACAACCCTGAGGAAGCAGTGATGGAAAGCTATAAAGTCAATGAATGCCATGCAGATGTGTCCCAGGTGACTTCTCAGAGGAAGAACCTCTCCAGCAGAGACAACTGCGGTCCTGGGAAGAGCCAATTCAAGGTATAAACACAGACTGTCCAGTCCGGAGCCCATCCCCTCTTCTGCAGCTCCCAACCCACTGCCTTGCTCCGCTCAGGTTTCTATGATGGTCGCTTCAGGAGAAAAATCACCTAACTGTGAGTCTGAGGATTTATCTTTTGGAATTGACAAGCTTGAGATTTCTAATCTTAAGTGGCTCTTAGAGTCATTTAGTAATTCTTTTTATCTTTCTCAATTTAGGAAGTGGACAAAAGGCAGTAAAATGGACTCCCATCAAAGGTTTGGGACTGATTCCTATCACTGTCCCCAATGCAGGCTTGCATTTGTGTTGCCAATCAGGGATACTGCTTCTGGATTATTTAGGCAGACTTCACTATCTGAGGGGTAGTGAATGATCTATTTGTGGGTAATTTCTCCCACCTTAGTTCCTACACTGGTCAAGTAAAGACAACAACAGCCACTATTCTTCATGAAGGTGTTCCCAGGGTCAAAGGAAATGACATACATAAAAAGTTTTGCATAGTACCTGAGACATAGTAAAAACTAAGCAGTGCTGCCCTATCTGTTCCAAGACCCTACCTCTCTCCAACTCCAGCCCAACCCCTCACATTCTAACAACTACAAATGAGCCTCTTGCTTCACCCAGGTGATAGAGACCATCAGGCATGACAACTTTCCTCAACTCTCCTGCCTTCCCTTCCACCTTCAGATCCACAATTCCAAAACATTTATGCTCACAATTACTCAGAAACTAAGTAACTATGACTTTGTCACATCTTATTATGTAATACATTGGTAATAAAGCACATGTTACCATATCACAAGCTAATTTTTAAACTATTATTTAGTAAGTATACTTCAATATTATTGTTTCCTATATAATCCTGTGTATTTTATTTTAAATATTTAAAAACATTTTTCTGTAAAGAGATCCATACGCTCTACCAAAAACTGCCAAAGGAATCCACAGAACAGAAGAGTTAAGTATTCCTGACACAGAACAATTAAAAATGTCTACAATCACTATGAACACAGTGATTACAACCATACACACAAATGAACAGAGATCTCAGGAGCATCTGGGTGGCTCAGTCAGTTAAGCATCTGCCTTTGACTCAGGTCATGATCCCAGAGCCCTGGGATGGAGCCCTTCATCGGGCTCTCTGCTCAGTGGGGTGTCTGCTTCTCCCTCTCCCTCTGCCTGCTGCTCTGCCTACTTGTGTGTGCGCTCGCTCGCTCTCTCTCTCTCCCCCCACCTCCCTGTCAAATAAATAAATAAAATCTTAAAAAAAAAACAAATGAACAGAGATTTCAATGAATAGGTAAAAATGAAGAACATCATGTTTAGGTTATTGGAACCCTGGATTTTTCTTTTTCATTTTTAAGGTTGTTGTTTTATTGTTTTTACAATCTCAAAAAAAAAAAAAAAAAAAAAAAAAGGATAGGATATAAACTGTGATATCTTCCAAGCTATTTTTTCCCCTACTATCATTTCAGAATTGCTCCCAAAATGAGCCAAAGACACTTTGTACTACCCTCAGTTTCCTAGTTTTTGCAGCAAGCCAGGAACAGGTCAACTAAAAAGGGGGCAGCTGCAGTAGAGGAGTAAGTCAGTTCCAGACATGCAGGTTTTCTTCAGGAAAAAGACAATATCTTATCTACATTGTGTATACTGTTTGTTCTTTCGTGAAAAACTGGCTGACCAACTTCAAACAGATGTTAGACCAGCCCAACAATGAAGTCTTCAGCCAAAGGGTGAGAATATTAACTTCTTTAGAAGTTCATTCTGATTAAAAGTAAATATTTTTCAGATGCTAAGCCATATTTTAGTTATCCTTGGCATGGCTCTTACAATGAGCATTTGATTCTCCCTCCATTTCTTAATGGATTTCTCAATATTTAAAAATTCTATTTCTGTGAGATCCTCTCAAACAGAACAGTGAATTACCCAAGCAGACGTGTGAAAGAACATGTTCATACTCTAAAAGACATTTACTGCTTATATTGTGGTTCACTGGCAATCGTAAAATTAAAATGTGTTCTGTCATCCATGTTACTTTTTTAAAAGATGAAGATAATCCAGTTCATCCTGGAATGCACACACTTCCATTTCTCTCATGCATACACCTATGTAGAAAGAGGGAGCCCCTTTCCTGCTCCATGCAAGAGGAGTCCATCAAGCTTCAAAGTAGAAAAATATAAGCTGCTTTTGTCCCAATATATATGTATATAATACATATATGTTTCAGTGCTATAATTTTGAGACTAAAGCAGTTCTTTTCAATGGTAAGTTATAAAGAAAAAAACATTTTTCTTTGGAATCTTTTTCACTGGCTCTAGTCAAATGAATGCAAAATGAGGAAATAGTTCAAGGCCTCCAGATTTTTGGTAATAAATTAAGATTTGGGGCTTATCATGCTTGCTGGTTTTTGAACAATTTTCAGGCTGCTTCAAACCTCTTACCCCCACCTGCCGGAGTAGAGGCACTGGCAGGGCTGGATTTTTAGTTCCAGCTCTCCCACTAAGGAAGAGCCTTCCTGAGTGAGCTCCTCTTAGCCTCTAACCCTCAGTTTCTACAGCTCCACTTGGGAGGATCACTGTGAGGATTAATGGGATAATGGGTACAGAAGTACTCACTAAACATTAAAGTTTACAAACTTTGCCATTTTTTTTTTTTTAAGATGGGCATAGGGTGGGGTGGGAGCAGAAAATGTGATGATACATTAGTTCCTTTCAGGTTGCCAAAGCAAAAGGCACAAGCACCTGGGCAGATGACACAAATGGGGCAGACCATCAAGTCACACTGCTTACCAGAGTGTACCATCAAGGTTCAAAAAGACTGTGATTTTTAAACAAATCTTCACAAAGAGTGTAGCAGCATTTGCTAAGCATGTGGCTGGAGCCCTACGGTGGGACAAGCATCAACAACTCTTCTCAAACTAAACTGTAGTAAGTCCCCTTGTTGGGCCTGGCCTCCATCAGTGCCATGTGATTTTTTTTTTCTGTCAACATCTTCCCAACTGTGAGCCAATATGTTCATTCTTCAGTTCTAGCTTCCCATTTCAATGGCAGGTGTGATGACCACAGCTTAACTCTTTATCACCAGTGTATGCCTTTCAGATTTATTTTTATGAACTGGTGGTGGGGTGGTATCTCTTTGTCAGATTCAAGGTTTGCATCCAGGACTCTGAAGTATTTTCATTTTTTTCTGCTGTAGCCATGTTTAGTAAACTATTTTTTAAAGCAGGGTTGCAAAAATCATGTATCTATTTACATATGTATCTATGTCCCCTCCAAGTATAGGAAGCTAGATATCTAGGCTCATAGACCCTTGTTCAAGTATAGGGAGCATGTATTCCTGCTTCCTCTAGAAGGGAAAAATTCTTTCTTTAAATAGTTTTAAGTTTTTCAGTTAAACAAGGGATCTATATTAGTAGGGAAAACTTTTATTTTATTCTTAGACTTGTGTGAAGTTTGTCAGTGTTACACAGGGTTTTCCTATTTCTCTTGGGTGGATATGGACCTCTACTCTGTATCAGGTTAAAGTCATTCCCACAAAAGTGACAGACTGAAAGTTTCCACTGAAAACCATCTTCTTCCAGGGAAGAAAGAATCATCTGTTCAGGTCTACCTGAAATATTCATGAACTCAGCAGAGAATCAAATTAAAAACAGAGCCCCCAAACAGTGGAAGTTTTTGGGTTTCTTCCCCCAGATTTTAGGCTTTATGATGGTCTTTCACAACTTAGTCCACCTGTTCATAAAATACTATGCGCTAGCAGAATTATATTTTATCTTGCAAACTTTTACCTCATGAACAAGAACAGGATATACCCCTTGCAGGTAAAGTAGTTATCAGTAGCCATATATGAGAAATCATGACAGTGGGTTGATATTGTGGGGTATGCTTATTTTTTGAAAGTGACAGTTGGGTACACTGGATATATAGCATAGGAAACATAAATTCTTACAACAGGAGTCAAATCTGTCAGCGGGAAGGGAATACACTATATACCTCAAAGTCAAGTAAAACTGGTGCTATTGTTTTGACTGGCCCACTATACTGCACCTTCTGTAGAAAGGCCAAACAGCATCATAAAAAAAATCTAGCCCAATCCAAAGCCATTCCTTCATTTGATCACACCAGACACGAATGCAAAGGAAGCTTAACCCTTCTGAAAACATTTTAAACCTGATCAAATTAAAAGCAGCACCAGGGGGATTATTTTTTTTTTTTTTTAAGCAAGAACCCACAAGCAATTTTCTTCACTAGAGGAAAAAATGCAAAGAAATCCTTTATCACAAAATAGCTTCTTGACTCTTTCCACCAATAAACCTTCCATCCATCCAAGAATGCCTATCCTCCCTGCTGATAACAAGCTGTGGAGATAAATATTTTATTTTTTTCTATAAAACCCCAAATGATGTTTTCAAATAAAATAAAAATAAAACTATTACATGCCACTGTCAAAAATGGTCCTAGAAGAGGTAAATGTCATTTTAAAGGCTGTGTGTTAAAATATTTAGGAGAAAGAATGTACTTGTCAAAGTTCCCAAGAAAGCTCAGAGGAGGTTATAAGTGCATCTATCAAATTTTCATCTACCTTAAGGCTGACCTACTGGGGAAACCACAGAAAGACTGGCCTTGTGTTATGAGGGATCTGGAGGTTCAGAGTTCTGGACAGCAACAGGGTCACAATCAAGCACAAAGATGGGGCTTGAGATAGATTCTGCAAAGATTTTCAGGGAAGACATGGGCACTGGGTGGCGGGCACTGGGTGGCAGGCACTGGCATTCTACTTTAAGCCACAGTTCAAACTACAGAACTGCACCCATCTGATGGACCATCAACCTTCTTGGGAGAATTCTGACCTCTCACATTAAACCAACATAGAAAAGAAGTACCTACCAAACATTAAAAAAAAAAAAAAAAGGCAAAGCCAGCAAAATACAGGAAGGATTTTTTTAAATCTGATTTAAATAGCTTCCATCCCCTACCCTCTGGGAATTATATTCAGTAACTTTTTTTAACAAGGAAAATTTGGTTTTAAGGAGCTTATGGGAACATTTAACTTGCACTGGAAAGGTTATTTGCTCAGTGTTAGGCTAAAAGCCAAAATCCACTTTTAGCCAGAGATGATTTTAATATTATACCTCACAAGAGTATTGTCATGTGAGCAGGCGGCTGTGATAAGCAGTGTAGTAAAGTTATGACTTCCCCCAAAGACTCATTAAAATGTATTATTAAGTAGAAAAAAGTTCAGAAAATCTAAAAGGAACCCGTCTGTACTATCTCAGAAACAGTAAAAATGGTCTCCAACTTATCACTTCTTTGCTCGGCCTTTTCTACAAATACCAATAAGTAAATACTGTGAAGAGCTCGATCCTGATGCAAAAGAGGATGAAAATGTCTTACAGTTGTGTGCCGTTGTGATGTTCTGCATATAATTTTTCCTTTAAATGTGCTATGAAGGAATATATGATGAATTCAAGTGACTGTAAAAAATAATATACCTGTGAAAATTCCATCATATTTTTAAATTATCCAACCTGTAAAATATGTAAAATTAGAAACATTATCTTGAAGACAAACAGTAGTAACTTTTTCCAATTTTAATTTTTATAATTCTAAATTTTATTAACTCTAATATTTTTCTTCTTCCTTTCTGTTTCAGTTTTTAACTTGTGAAAATTTCTCCCTTCATCGATTCTTGAGAATTTTCTTCCACCTCTTCAATTAAAAAAAAAAAAAGAAAGAAATGTAATGACTTCATTTAAGTCAAGCAAACGTGCTTTAGAAAGCTCGACCAAATATCGACTTTCTTACCTAATCCTGCAAGAATGTGAAAGCACACTTGCAAAGGCAGTCCAAGCTGCTATGGAAACGACATTCTTTTTTTCATAATAACAATACTCCCAGCTGAGGACTGCTGGCATGCAAGCTCCCAATCCAAGCCCATTGACAGCTTGTGGAGTGGACAGATGAGGCGTGGAAAATATTTTAAATTAGTTCATTTATCTTGTTGAGACACAGGAAATAGCAACAAATTTCTCACATAAAAGAAAGAACAGAGAAAGACAATGCACCGCTAGCAATGTGCAGCAAATTTAGTCCATTAAGTCAAACCCTTCAGACTATTTCATACTGCCTAATAATAGCCACATCTCATATCCTGAGGAAATTTTTTACAAGCAAAAGATCCAGAAGGATGGCTAAAAATCACTGACTGCATATGATTATCTGATGGACTCAAATTTTAGTAGTCAAATAATTTTCAAATCAATGTTATCTGACTAATCCTAGGTAGAACTTGGGCCAGTATTAATCCTGACTAGTCAGTCTAAAGAACTGCAAGTTATTGAAGGGGAGCTCAGAAATGTCATTTCAGATGAGCTCTGCAAGGATCATTTACGGATAGGATGTGAACCTCCTCTATAGTGAATGGACAAAATAGCCTTTGTTCTGGGTCCCCATTCCATTCTTGCCTCCTCAGGAACTTCTGTCTTCATGGTTTCTTCCCACCTGAGTGCCACTGCATGACCTGCATACATGAGTCACCAACAGTGTGAGTCACCAGCTGCTTCATGAGTCTTTCCCAGGAGGACTAGACAGGAACTTCAGGCCTGAAAGTAGAATCAAGTGGACACAAGGGAGCCAAACACTGATCCTAGGATCCACTGGCAATCAGGGAGTCATATAAGGTCCCACTCATACCCCCCAACTAGAATTTCTGATTCATAAGTCTGAACAGGAGCTCAGAAATATGTGTTGTTCGTATGTGCTCCCAAGCCAGAGTTTGAAATCACTGTAGCATCCCAGACCAGCCTCCTTCACAAACTAAAAGCAGATAAAACTTGGAAATCTATGTATTGCCTGGCACAATTTTAAGTAGACATAAAATTTCTTATGACTTTAAATAATTATAAAAGTCATAATTCATGTGTATTAAATATTCACATTTAGAAATAAAACCCATCTCATGGGGAGCCCGGGTGGCAAAGTTGGTTAAGCATCTGACTCTTGGTGTGGCTCAGGTCATGATCTGAGTCCTGGGTTGGAGCCCCATGAGTCTTGGGATCCCTGCTCAGCAGAGAGTCTGCTTGCCTCCCTCTCTCTGCCCTTCTGCCCGCTTGAGTGTGCACGTGTTCGCTCTCTCTCTCAAATAAATAAAATTTTTAAATTAAAAAAAACCCACGTCTCTAAAAACCATGGTGATTTGATAACTCCATCATCCATTTAAAAAACATAAAAGAATAGGTGCTTCTTTAACAAATTTTATAGCATTCCTTCTTTCTTGTAACTTACATTACCTATATTCTTTCTCCACAGAATTTTATCTGATGATACTTTTATGCTCAAAGCTTTTATTGATCACTCTATCATAATCCTCTGTATGACAAAAATATGCATATTCACTGGTTTGAGTTTTTAATTTTCCTTTGCCAAGGCTCTAAGTTTAAAATAAACTTTCTGACCTGAATAATAATTGCACTTAAAAAAAAACTATAACTAAAAGCTACATATGTATTATAATATTGGCAATTATTTAAAAAGTAAAAATTTTTGAAAATGTATCTCTTAACCAGATAAGCAAATGAAGATTTTTTAAACTAACATATGTAAATCAGGTATATTTCACACACTCCTAGAGTGAGCCAAATTTCAAGTGTCATTTTAATTGCATTTTTCTTTTTTTAGCAAAAGCATTCACATCAACAAGTAGCACTGCAGGAGTTTTGTTGCAGCAATATGCCTCAATTCTCTTGAACTCCTTCCAAGTCAGATGCCCAAATGTGTGCCAGCCACCATCCAGCAATATCTAGTAGCTGACATCCTTTGGGTACTACTTCAATTCTGCCCAAAGTAAAGGAGCTGTATAAGTGGCAAGAAAACAGGTGTTAACCTGTCATTACATTCATCATTTTTGCAATTTTACTTACTAAGACCAATATTTTGCACCCTTCCTCTGCTTAGCATGCCAGAGGTCTTCCAACTTGGAGCAGGAGCAGGGTCCCACCATGAGATTAGAGATGGGGGTGAGTCAAGTGACAGAGGGACAGGAAGCCAGGAGACCCTGTAGACTGCAGGCCTGCTCTCAGGCAGATGAACTTTAGGGGAAAGTATGAATTCTCCTTGTATCTGTCCTTATGAAGATACTTAGGACATGTGCACTACTTTGAAGGTACCTGCCAGGTGATCCTGCAGTCCATGATCCCAGGGGCCTTCTAGGGGCACCTACAATTACCCAACATGAAGAGCACTCTGACAGAAGCTCAGACAGGAGAAAGAGCTCAACAGGGGGTGCCCAGCATAGTGCTCACTTCTCAAGGACAGTGTGGCAGGTGGGGCGGGGAGAACTGAGAAGAGGGTGGGCGTCTCAGAGCAGCCTATTCCAAAGTGGACCCTCCCAACTCCACGGTCTCCCCACACACCCCTGCTGAACCTCACATTTCCACAAAGATTCCATTGAGAAACAGCACAAAATGTGGATAATTATTCCCCTCTGGGACAGAAAGCATAGTTACTCAACAAAGTAATACTATCCTGGTGCTACTGTTGCAGCAATCAAGGTACACAAGAGGACACACAACCAAAATCCTATGTGGCCTAAAAAATTCACAATTAGGGCTAGAGAAGTTTCAAAATACAGAAGTATCTATCCATTTTTAAAACTTTCCTGCTTGCTCTGGGATTCAAATGTACTAGAGACTAATAATTTTTTAATGAAAAATAATAAAAGAAAAAATGAATTTCTTCCACTGCATGCACCATTCACTTCAGGAGGGGTTAACATATAAACTCAATGGGGAGCACCGTTTTCTATAAATGCTAAAATTATCTCACCATGCAGTCGGAGAAGAAAAAAACAACAAGAGAAAAAAGTTCTTAAAAGCCCACAATCCTATGAGCAGAGGAGGGACAGGGGACCATGAACCTAACTCCTGCCTTTGACGTCTAGTAGGAGATTTCCTTATGATGCCATCCTCAAGCAAGATTAAATGTCATCCGGGGACCCAGAGCTGCTCAAGGGTCAGCCATCATGACTCTGGATTTTACCACATAAAAGTCAGGTTAAGCATCAGACCAGAAAGAATCTATTCTTCCTTTCCTTTTGATTGTTCTTCTTAGCTCTCTCTAAACAATGAGTTTGTTAGAAACAACTTTTGGGACAGCCTCACTGGCTCTTTGAAACAAGGAAAGGAAAAGGCAAGTAAAATCCTTGAATATTAATTTTGGAACTAAAAGGACTCTTTACCTTAGAAATGAGGAAACAGGCCTGGAGAAGGTGTTTGCCCAGGGCCACACAACCACGGCCAGGATGCCGGCAAAGACTGCGATGCTCTCCTCTGCCACACAGCTCCAGGGCTCTGGCCTCACTCTATTTGGCCCTGTCCCCTCCACCACTCCTGCCTCACTGCTTCTTTCGGGTCCCTGATGTGCCTAGTTGCTTCCCCCTCTAGGGTCCTTGAATCTATCACTACCCCCATCTCTACCTCCATCGTGGCTACACCTGCTCATCTTCTATCTCTTAAATGTCATTCCTTCAGGGCCATCCATTCTTGACTCTCCAAATTAGCTCAGTCTCCCTCATAAATATTCTTGCAGTACCACACCTCTTCATGATTTATCATTTTTTAACAGATCTCTCTACCTAGATCTATGAGCTCCAAAAACATTGGAACCAATATATCTTCATTCATGTTTATAAACCCTTAAGTATAAGGGCTTATAAGTAACTGCTTATGCTTGGGATCTGGAACATGGTAAACACTCATTAAATATTTACAGATACATTTAATAAATATTTACTGCATGTCAGATACTGCTTTGAAGATGTTATATAAACTTAATCCTCTAAACTCCATGAGATAAGCAACAAAAATATTTCCATTTTACAGATGTAGAAACTGAGGCACAGAGCAGTTCAGAAACTTAACCAAGATCACACAGCTCGTAAGTAGAATGGCTATTTAAAGTACATACAATGTGTACTGGGTAACAATTACGGTAGCAGCTTCCTGAATGGTCAAGCAGACCTGCATTGGGACATAATCAATGCTTGGAACAATTATTAAAGAACAAGTCCACAATCATTAAAGAATGAGCCCTACTATAGGACTCTATGGGAGCATTTTCCAAAAGCATATGATAACAGATTTTATATTATCATCTTTCATGCTCCAGGAGCAACAATCTCTAAAACCTCAGTGGCTAACAACACAAAATGTTTGTTTCTTGCTCATGTTGAATGTTGGTTGTAACTCTGCTCTGGGCCTTCTTTAATCTGGCACCAAGGCTGAGGGAACAACCCCTAACAGAACCATGCCATTCTCACAGATGGTGGCACTACACAGGGGCTCCTAAAGCTTCAGTTTAGTAGTACACAGGTCATTACCACTGACATTAAATTAAAAGCCCCATGCTCATTATTTTCTTTCCCTATGTTCCCCAGTACATTAGAAGCCACCAACTAACTCCATTAAGCTTATTTTCACTAAAATGCTCATGGCACTAAATACTTGGGTCACTTAGAGCCTTGTCTTCTCTAGGCACTTGATTACAGGGACCTAAAGGTGATTATCTGAGTAACTCTTTGCTGTGGCTATACCATGGGCTGCCAGATGAATTCTTCCTATATTCTCTAAGGCTTTTTAGTCCTGTCTCAACATAATGCTTTTACTCATTCAACCCTCTCGCAATCGAAAAATCCCTTAATGACCTGGACTCAAATTCTCATAGAGGTACAGTAGAAAGACCTCTCTCACCTTTCCTTTGAGAGAAGGAATGATAAGGAAGGAATATAATCTAATACCTTTACTACTTAAACAATATCACCTTGTCTCATAAGGTACTTAACCTCCATTTGCCTTGGGCACTTACCACGTGATAATTCATGATTCATTATTGTCTTCAGATGTTAGATATGATTATCTCATTTTACAGGTAGCAAACAGTAGACACCAAGAGATTTAAGTACATTGCCTTAAGTTTCATAGCCAGCAGAACCAGGACAAAAAGATCCCTCCTGGTATTCTACCCTTTGCACAGAAATGCTAATCTAGACTTCTAATGATCTTGAGCTAGTTAAGACATAGAATAAATATCACCAATCCCCTTCCCCTGACATACACAAAGGCATATATCTACACATACCAAATATATATTTTTTATTTGTGTGTTTTATATAAATACACACACAAACCTATACACAAAACACTGACTCAGAATGGGGGGAAAATGTTCGTGAACTGTGAGCACTTGCAGGCAGGTGAACTGAAAGAACTCCACTTATTTGATAAATAATTAATACTGTGCTTTTTCAGAAAAACACACAGGTGGGAACTGCAGGTCTCATCCCTGCTTGAGACTGAACCCTAACAATGGCAAGGAATATAAATATTAAATAAGGAAAATGCCTGTAATGTTTGATGCTATATTTTATCACTTCTCCTAAATTTGACAATTTCCTTTTATTGCATACAACTTGATCATTCATTCTGTTGAACAACAGACATAAGCCCCTATTGTCAGCTCTGTTTTGCTACTGCAAAATGCTTGACAAAATTGCTTGTTTCGCTTTTTATTCCCTAGAGATCATCCTGCCCTCAAGGAAGGGGGTCTGAAGCAGTGAGAGATCCAGAGCGGAGTGTGACAACCCAGGAATCTCCAGATGAAGTGTCAAGTCAGCAGACAATGCTGGTTACAGAGGCAAAGCAGACTCTCACAGGAAAAGGACTATCTGCAGTCCTCTGGAGGCATGCTGGGACTCACATGCAAGAAGCAGTCAAAGCTCTGCCTCTGCAAATGGAACAAGAGAAGCACTATTCCTTCCATCATCAACCTCAGAAAGGACTCAAACTACAAGGCTCTGGAAGATCCAGTGAGCACTTGTGAAATCACTCTAAATGCCCCTGGTGTCTTACCTTGATCATAATATCAGTGACAATGCCTGACTGGGTCTCCTCCTAATTCTTCCTGAATCTTACTTGCTACGAATTCTGAAATGAAACCCAGGTGAGCACACACTACTCCTAATGGAGCGTTGGTCTGAGTCCCTCTGTGCCATTCTAGTGGGTGAGGTTGGAGGAAAATCTTCTAACTGGTCCCTTCATTCATCATTTAAACCTTTCCTGGGTATGGACTCAGGCCCCACTTGAGGCTCTAGTGATGAAAAGACAAACAGGTTACAGTCTCTTCCCTGGAGGAAGGACAGAATCTCCAGAGAAGGAAATCTCTGAAGTTATTTCTTTGATGACTCCATTCTCGAACCACTATGATGTCATTCACAGGGAGAAGGACCAAGCCAAGTGAAAGGTGCCTGATATCTAAACATCATCTACCCAAATACCTTCCTAAAAAGTCCCTTTAGCCAGTAATTAGATCTTTAGTTCCTGCTCTTGTCCAATCTCTAAAGGAATGCAAGAAATTTGGAATATTCATCTTGTCCCTTGAGTTTCCGAAGTAACATTCCTTATTAGCATCTGGTCTAACTTCAAATGATTGCCCTTCTGCACTCATCTCCAGAGCTACAGACACTTGTTTTGCAGAGACCAGAGACCCAAAGCATTTCTTCCATCAATAATGAAGAGGTCTATCTTCATATTTCCTCATGCAAAGAAGTTACTCTACTTCTCAGATTTCCCCCATTACCCCTGCAGGCTCTGGGCCCATGGGGTGTGTTCAATGTTTTTCAACAGAAATGTCAGGTGTGATTCTGGCATTTATGGCTGCCAACATCTTCCAAGTGGATGAATGCCAGTAACATACTCCTGGAGACACTTTCAGTGACTGGTTTTATATCACCTTGTGAGAGCTGATGATTTCCTCTGATCTTTTACACATCTTGCACCAAGGACACATGTTCAGGTTTCCCTCTGTTGTTCCTTGCTTGCAGTGAGTTTGGTTGTTGTATGGGGCACAGGTAGGAATGTTTCCCCCAAGTTATTTAAAACTGTATAAGCATCAGGCTTGCCAAATCATAAATTTAGGAAATTGCATTCTGTTAGAGTAAGTCCTTCCTTTAGCACTTTAGTCACCGAGTTATTCTTCAATTTCTTCCCTACAAACATTTGGCCCAAGTCCCGAGGTCCAACCCATATCTATGTGTCTCTTTGGCAATAAAAGAGATTCAGGAAAAGAGAAGGAACAATAAAATTTCAGGTTTACTGGCAGCACTAAGTGAAGTAATCCCACTACGCATACACTTTTCTTACAGGAAGATCACTTACTCAATCCTTCCGTTCACCTGCCTGATGAGATCTACAAATATTTTAAGAGGGTAATTTGGAAGACTTAAAACAGCAGAAGTTGTTCAAGCTGTAGCATCAGTCTCTGTTGTTTGCTTTAGGCTTGCCCTGAACATTTAGCTCATTTACACAAGTGAATAACTACCTATTTATTAATCAGGTGAACAAAGACTCATTTAAACTACTTGTTAATCGTGGTCTTCAAATGTTTTTGCTTATAATTCCCCAAAAGACTTTTGGAAAACTACATCTTTCCTTGAATATGTTAAAGTTAACTCATAAATTTTATTTTTTTTTCTATTTTAGGATTAAAAAAAATTAAAAGATATTATTTCCCAGCATAGAATTTTAAGTTATAATTATACATGTGCTTTAAATATATTTTTTCAAACTTCTGAGACTGTAGATTAAGCTCAATTTATGTTAAGTATCTGATATACATGTATATACATATAAAATCCAATACACAAAGGCAATCCTCATTACCAAACCAATCTAACAAAATGGATTTATTTTCTCAGAAGAAGTCTGAATTGTAAAATAAAATAAATATACTAATACATATTCCCTTATCAAGCATCTCATTTCTGAATTCTAATTCTAAGAGGTAGTCAAAAATATATAGGGTAAAATATAGGCCTCAACTATATAATGCCTTAAACCTAATAGACATTCATTTTTGGCTCACATAACACTATTGGGCTGGCAAATAGTTTAGTGGGGCAGCATTTCTCCACAGTCCTTCAGAGACAAAAGTGTTGCCATCTCAACATTTGAGTCCTGGGGTCTCAATTTGCATTAATTCCCTTCCAGAAAACAGTACAGAGGAGAACATGTGGGAGTGCTTAGAAGCCAAACCTGGAAGTGATATCTATCATTTTTGCTCCCATATCTTTGGCTGAGCCTCCTGCAAGGGAGGCTGGGTAGTGTGGACCAAGGAAGAGAAGATTGTGGGTTTTAACAGGCAGCTAGTAGATAAGGTCACAACTTTCTCAATAAATTTATGGCCTAGGTGAAATAATATGCTGTTCTCTTCAGCACTTACTACCTAATCTATCTTTGTTTTTCTCTCTTAAGACTTATACTCAGGATCTGTCCCTTTATCTACTTGGGAGTAATGCAATTTTCTATAAAGCAAAAAGAACAGGGGGAAAAGAGAACGAGCAGCCCTTTCCAACCTCTGTTCTCATACAGATCAATATAAGGAGAGAGTACATACAAAAGTTGGGTATCTGGTAATTAATTCTTTCAGAACTATCACTGCATTAGACCTCTAGGAGAGTCTTCATATAACCCTATAGCACATGGACTCCAATTTGGGTCCCTGACATATAAAGTATTAGAAAACATAGAAGATCACAGAATTTTTTCTTTTTTAAGATATTTATTTATTTATTTATTTATTTAAGAGAGAGAGAGAGAGAGAATACAAAGACAGCTTGGGATCATGACCTGAGTTGAAGGCAGATGCTTAAGTAACTGAGCCACTGAGGCACCTCCAGGATCACAGAATTCTAAAGTGCAAAGTTCTAGTGTATTTTACAGAGGTGAAAAATGAGCTAAAGGGAAGATGTCCAAAATCACTCTTACAGGTTAATGGACATAGTGGGCCATTCCTTACTCTAGCAAACTCATTCTTGCCTTTAGTATATAAATGGGCATTTCTAGCTTTTTATTGCATGTTGTGTAGAAAGAAGCTAACATAGCCGGCCTGGGACTGCTATTCATTGAAAATCCTGCTTAGAAGATTGGGCCCTGGCAGTTGTGACAATCTGAATTTCAGGAGAGTTCCACCCATTCCCTAATAAGAATGACTCACTGTGCCCATACTGTTTGTACAGTACAAACAGTATGGTTAATGCTGCTTCCCTTCCAGGAGTCTGAAATTTTGGTACATGCTAGGGAGAGGATGCCTATGTATGTGATCAGTCTCCAGTAAAAACTGTGGGCACTGATTCTCTAAATGATTGGGAACATTTTGCATGTGTTGTCACTACTTGTTCTGGGAGGCTTAAGGAGTGCTATGTGACTCCACTGGGAGAGGACTCTAGAAGCTTGCCTCCTCTAGACCTTATCTCCAATACCTTTTAGCTTGGCTGAGTTTGCTTTGTATCATTTCACTGTAATCACCGTTCTGAGCACAACTATGTCCTTCCAGTGATTCACTGAATTTGGGGGTGGTTTGGGGACTCCAAACACACATGTAAATTATGTTTGACACACAAGAACAGCCTAGTCTCAGGATATTTAGAACACAGTAAGTACAGATAGAAATTTCAGTACATTTTGAATTCAAGTTATTTTTGGGGATATGGAACCTCTAGAAAAGGCTGACAGCAATTTATACTCAATTTAATTATGCTACATACTTTTCAAATGACAGATAATAATGAAAATCATAAAAAATACTGATCTTGGTCTTAGCTAGCAAATAAAAACAAGGATTCCCTGAAAATTACTACCAAAAATATTAAAAGGGAACCTTCCATGTTGAAAGTAACCATTAATAAGAAGATGAATATGGGGATGCCTGGGTGACTCAGGGGTTTAGCGCCTGCCTTTAGTTGAGGGCGTGATCCTGGCATTCTGGGATTGAGTCCCACATCGGGCTCCCCGCATGGAGCCTGCTTCTCCCTCTACCTGTGTCTCTGCCAATCTCTCTCTCTCTCTCTCTCTCTCATAAATAAATAAAAATCTTTTAAAAAAAAGATGATGAATATGGAGCTGTCAACATTACTAAGAAAAAGATGTGTCCAGAATGGAAAGAAAAAAGATCAGAGTGTTTTAAAAACTAAGGGAAGACACCAGTAGACACTCTCTCAGCTAGTTTGTCCTGTATCTCTCCTATTGAGGTCACTAGACAAAAAAATCATATAAAAGACCAAGGTGTTTAAATAACATGTTCTCCAATTTTATACTTTATTTTTCCCCCTCTGATTTTATAAGCAATACAAAGGTTCTTAGAAAAAAATAGTAAATTACACAAAAGTGTATGTAAATTTTTTTTAAATCACCTAATATATCCTGCCATTTGAAGGCAACAATATGGCATTTATTTTTTTTTAACAATATGGCATTTAGAGTCTTTCTATTGTTCATTAAGCACACACACACACACAACAACAAAAACGAGGAACATTCTGCACATCTAATTTTTCTTAAACTTTTTTTCTCATCAAAATGCAATTTATACACAAACACAAACTCAAAATGGATGAAAGACCTAAATGTAAGACCTGAAACCATAAAAATCCCAGAAGAGAACACAGGCAGTAACCTCTTTGACATCAGCCATAGCAACTTTTTTTCTAGATATGTCTGCTTAGGCAAGGGAAACAAAAGCAAAACTAAACTATTGGGACTACATTAAAATAAAAACATTTTGCACAGTGAATAAAACCATCAACAAAACTAAAAGGCAACCTACAGAATGTGAGAAGATTTTTGCAAATGCTAAAGGGTATATGCTAAGGGGTTAACATCCAAAATATGTAAAGAACGTATATAACTCAACACTAAAAAAAAAAAAAAAAAAAAAAAATCAATTTAAAAAATGACCAGAGGACCTAAATAGACATTTTTCAAAAAAAGACATACAGATGCCCAACAAACACATGAAAAGATGCTCCACATCACTTGTTATCAAGAAAATGCAAATTAAAACCATAATAAAAAAAAACCCACAATGAGACACTTCACTCCTGTTAGAAAGGCTAAAATAGACAAGACAAGAAATAAGAAGTGTTGACAAGGATGTGGAGAAAAAGGAAGTCTCATGCACTGTTGGTGGAAATGTAAATTGGTGCAGCCACTGTGGAAAACAATATGGAATTTCCTCAAAAAACTAAACATAGAAATACCATATAATCCAAAATTCCACTATAAGATATTTATTCAAAGAAAATGAAAACACCATTTTGAAAAGATATATGCACCATCTATTTATTGCAGCATGATTTATAATAGCCAACCTCAGCGTCCATCAATAGATGAATAAATAAAGAAGATGTGGTACATACATGCCATGGAATATTATTCAGCCATAAAAAAGAATGAGGTTTGCCATTTGCAATAACATGGATAGACCTAGAAAGTATTGTGCTAAGTTAAATAAATCAGAGAAAGACAAACATCATATGATTTCAATTACATGTGGAATCTAAAAAACAAGAAGAATAAACAAACAAGCAGAATTAGACCTATACATACGGAGAACAAACTGATGTTTTAGTGGGAGAGTGTGCAAAATGGGTGAACATAAAAGTAGGAGATACAGTCTTCCAGCGATGGAATGAATAAGTGATAGGAATAAAAGGCACAACATAGGGAATATAGTTGATGATATTTTAACAGTATTACATGGTAGCTACACTTGTAGTGAGCATAGTATAATGAATAGATATGTTATACATCTATATTATACAACTAATATAACATTGTGTGTCAACTATACTCCAATAAACAAACAAACAAACAAACAAACAAAACATATATCCTCCCAAACAGAACTCTGATGAATGGTGACAGTTTCACCAAAACTCAAAATATGTTCAGTTGCTTTAACGTGCTACAGGAAAGCAGGATTCAGGCTGAGATACAAAGTGCATTCCCCAGGAAAGAAGCCTCTTGGCATATGATATGTATAGGATTAACAGCTCTACTTCTGAGGTCCCTATGAAAATGCCTCCATGCTATGGGAGGTGACCCCAGGATGTTCCAAAATCATTAACTCCATGTACCTTAGAAAGATTTTGATTCTAATTATTATTTTTGAAGCTGTAATAGGATTTTTGTTGGACTGAATTATAAAAGAAAAGAGATATTCCGGGATAGGAAAAGTATATTAGTCAAAAGAAGTAGCTTTAGCCACACTGTAGGTGAAAAACACAACTTAAAATAACTGAGCACAAAGTCCTAAGATTCCAGGAGGAAATGACATGTGACATATTATCTTAGAAAAAAAATTCATGGATTGTCTCAAGCAGGAACACAGACTATTGTATCCCCATCCTAGAAATTATGCTGGCTATTCCCATCTAGGACGAGAAACAGCATCTTAAACTTTCTACTTCCTATTGAACTGCCATTTTCACAGTGAGCCTTCATTTTTGTTGTTGTTCAGTGTCTTGACTCCTAATCTACCCTAAAAAATTCAATGTATCACAAGTTTTAAAAGCCCAATATGCTACACATTAATATTAGTGCACATAGCAAGAGTGTTAGCATAATACAGATGAATTTAATCCCAGTTCAACTACTTCCTACATGAATATCATAAAAGAATTATCATAGATCTCAATTTCCTTAAAATCATCTGTTTCTAGTTGGAATAAAGCCTAGCATAAATTCTGAAAGCAAGAATTCGGGGGGGGGTGTGGGCTTGTTTTTACTATTATTTCATTACAGTAGGATGCCTATGATAGGGCCTGGTAAAGGGGAAACAAATAACAAATGGATATAGAAATGCCAGACCACAAGGGTGACATGTGTGATGACACTGGGCAAAGTACAGGGTACACATGCCCTATCAGTTTTTTTACCACAAGCTATTCTGCTACTGTTCCTTTCCATGAGGAAGGACAAGTGAGGACTGACTTGTTTTAAGAATAGTAACCAGACAAATCATAGCACCCAGATATAATTTATCCCTCAAATAAAAATCTTTAAAAATAACTAAAGTGTCCATGAGAAGGGGTCTCTCTTTTCTCTACCAGCTAGCTTGTCCTTCCTGATAATAAGATCAAACTGACAATACAGGTTTGTTAATTAAAAAAAAAAAAAGACATTTAAAAACTCAGCATAAACAAGAATTAGAATAATTTATTACATACAAAGAGGTATTAAGCTCTGGGATCTGTTTTTGGGGGCACTGGCAAAATACCCAAATGCAGAATTATTTCACTGACAGTCTCCTCACTCTGTATCATGTCACCATCACAACTGGGGTGCATTCTTCTGAGGTCTACTTGGGGAGAAAATTGTTTCACATTCCTTCTTTTGCTTGAAAAGAGGGTACTCTGTTCATTGCCTCACAAATACAAAGTAAAGAGATTCATTCTCAAGGATGGAAATCATCTATTTAGTATGTACAGAAGATACTGTCAGATGTCCCAAGACTTCTGCAAATCCTCAAATTCATGAAAACCCATAGAACACATACCTTGCCATGTAAAATATGCATTCTAATGTATAGAAGCAACAAGGTTATGTTCAAATGTCAGTGCTGGTTATGTCCACATGTCAAAGCTAGGGTCACTGGCTGATGCCTTATATGGCAGCTACAAAACAGTTAGCAAAACTACTAACTACAAGGATCTGACCTTTTAGGATTACTCACAAATAATAAAAATCACAAAGAATGGATAGATGAAATGTTCGTGTTCAATTTAACACAGTACCTGGAATGCTTCAAAAGTATCTGCATTTTTTTCAACATAAAGGACATAAAGTGGGCTTTGGAAACATAAAAACAAAGTGGTCAAATCTTAATTTATATACATAATACATACATACACACATATATGTATACATATAACTAAAGTTTTCATTCTGGTTAAGCTCCAAGAACAGCTTACATAAAAATTGCTTGTACACGTAAAAGATTCAGATGTTAGGAAATAAACCCAATAATGACATTCCTCTCCTCTCTATAAAGTGAGCTCCAGTACAATCTTTTTCATTTGAGGGCAAGATTAGTTTGCAGTTTTTCAGATAGCAAATCCCTTTCCAGAACTCTCTTTTTAAAAGCTGTCAACGTTAAAATGCGGTTTCTGGTTAACAAAACCCAAGTGCCCACATCACTGTGAGTTAGAGTTCTGAGACACCTGCCACTAGTGAAGTTTATTTAGATGATAGATTTACGTGTGTCTACGCACCTCTCTGAGGCTTTTAGCTGTCTCTGATGTACCAACTGTTTGTCAAAGCTTTCCAACAAATCTGACACTAAGCAAGAGTGAACTGGAGTTTGATGGGCCCTGCAAGGCTAATGGCACTATGTAAGAACATTTTTAAACTTAAGAATACTTTCTTGATTCTCTTGCAACCTATTTCTCCCAAGGACTTAAATAATATAGACATAATTTTATAGTACTGTACACAATTAATGTCCTCTAAAATGGAAAAAAAAATAAAACAAAAACCAGGTTGTATACCTAAACTGAGATGACCATTTTCAAGGAAAATACTGGAAACAACTAATTTCAGCACATCTGTCCTTGTTTTCAGCCTTTGAAAAGATCAAGGAGCTACCTAACTCAGTGGTGAATATAGCCTAGTGGGATTTGGGTCAGGAGGTCAGGTTTAGCACAGCTCTTCAACTACTACCTATATAACATAACCACTTTAAACCTCTGATTTCTCATCTATTAAATAAAAGTTGACACCACCATTTCATGATAGTTAATTATTGAAATTCAGTGCCAGCCAGTGTGCCAACATAGCAAATATTTCATTTACTCCTCAATGAGATAAGGATTATGTTGATGAAGCAGTGGAAACTAAGATTAATACCTTTCTTAGGAATGATTTTGCCAGCAGAATTTTAGCTATGGAAATAATTACCTCACATGAAAACTTCCTAATGGAGGGAGATCTATGTGAAAAGCCTTCTGAGCAGAAGGTTCCAGCCACAAAATCCAATATTGTCAAGAAGGTGAGAGTAAACACTGAGTTTGGGAAGGGATGTGAGCAGTCATTGACTTTACCTCTTACTTCCCCAAATCTTTCTTTTTCTACTGTCATCTCCATTCTTTCATTTTCTCTCCTGTTTTTCTTTGCCACACTTTCCTTCTCCTTATGCCATTGAATTATCATAAGTTTCATTAGTCATTTCTGTAGTCAATCTAGTAATATTTTTTTAAGATTTTATTTATTTAAGTAATTTCTACACTCTACATGGGGCTTGAACTTACAACCCAAGACCAAGAGTTGCAAGCTCTTCCAACTGAGTCAGCCAGGCACCCTTTCAATCTAGTAATATTAAAAATAAAATTTTACACATAATTTTTATTCTTGGCTATGGTTTCTTTGGATAGTAGGTAAGGACAGTGGGAATCTCATTCATCCATTCATGCTCATCACTAGATGACAAGGCATTTGGCTACCTTAAAAAACTCATAGTTACCCATGCTTCATTGAATTTCTTCATTTTGACATTCAGAACACTGGGCTGAAATCACATGGCAACACCTAACAGGAGCCCTGCAAGGTTTTACACATATTTTTTCAATTACTATGTAATTAACTACAGTAAAATTTCCCCTACATGTGTACACTTCTATAAATTTCCACAAAATAACTCAACCATGCAACACCCACCACGATTAAGGTATACGACAGTTTACCAGCGCAAAAGACTCCATTGGGTCCTTCTGTAGCCAACCACTCCACACCTGTACAGTCTTTGCACTAATCTGTTTTTTGTCCTTACAGATGTGTGTGTGTGTGGTGGGGGATGGGGGTGGGGGGCGGTGTTTTGCTTTGGATTTTTTTTTGGCCAGAATGTAATATAAATGGAACTACACAGTATGGAACCTTTGAGTCAGGTTTCTTTCACCTAGCATGCTGCATTTAAGAGTCATCCACGTTGACAGTATCAGTAATAGAAAACCACTGTGCTATTTCCAAATTTGGGTGACTATTAATAAAGTCACTACAAATGTCACTTTCAGGTTTTTGTGTGATATAAAATTTCATTTTTTTAAAGATTTATTTATTTGAGAGTGAGCAAGTGAGCGAGCATGGAGGGGGTGGAGAAGCAGAGGAAATGGGAAGGAACCCAAAGCAGACTCCATGCTGAGCAAAGAGCCCAATGCAGGGCTTCATCCTACAACCGTGAGATCATGACCTGAGCTGAAACCAAGGGTTGGCCACTCAACTAACTGTGCCACACAAGTCCTCCAAGATCTCATTTCTTTATGTAAATTCCTAGGAGTGGAATTGCTGGGCAGGATGGTTAATTGCATGTTTAACTTAATTTGCCAAACTATTTTCCAGCACGGTTGTACCATTTTGCATTCCCACCAGCAACATAAAAGAGTTCCAGTTGCTACACACTGGCATCACCACTCAGTGTTGTCAGTTGTATTGATTTTAATGATTTCACAGATAGGTAATGGCATCGCATTGTGGTTTTACTTGCTTTACCTCATGGATAAAGACATTAAGCATCTTGTCATGCACTTAAGTGCTAATCATATGCACCCTCTGGTGAAGTGTAAGATCAAATTTTTGCACAATTTTTATACAGTTTTATGTCAAGTGTCAAGAGTTATTTTTACTTTCACATATGCTGTAAGCTACATTACGCTGCTAATATTTTTGTTTAATCTTCCTTTTAACCACTTCCAGAGAACTACATTTTCTTGTTATAAACATGATAAAAATGCACAGAACTATACACACATATCAATTTCCTGGTTTTGATACTATTCTATAATTACATAAAATGCAACCAAAGAACAACAGTGCAAGAAAGGGCATGGAAGAATATGCTATCTTCATAACTTCCTGTGAATCTATAATTATTTAAAAACCAAAGTTTCTTTTAAAAAGTTAAACATTCGTGAACTTTACTGGTACTTAATCATTTTTAATGTTTTATGTATGAGAATATGTGTTCCAAATCTCACGAGGACCAGTCAGTACTATTCTATTTTTTTTAAATCCTTCAAAAATGCAAACTAAAAAACTTCAAAATAGGTGAGATAAGCAAAGTCATGTGAAATGTTAGGAATACTGTTGGGGGGATCCCTGGGTGGCGCAGCGGTTTGGCGCCTGCCTTTGGCCCAGGGCGCGATCCTGGAGATCCGGGATCGAATCCCACATCGGGCTCCTGGTGCATGGAGCCTGCTTCTCCCTCTGCCTGTGTCTCTGCCTCTCTCTCTCTCTCTCTCTCTCTCTCTCTCTGTGACTATCATAAATAAATTTAAAAAAATTTAAAAAAAAAAAGGAATACTGTTGGGTTCATATACCAAACGAAAGGAAAAATACAACTACCTTTAAGATTGACATTTTTATAAAGCAAGTTTACATACATGTGTTTGACTATCATACATATGCTGTAAAATAGTCTAGCAAATTAAGCTAAACATGCAATTAACCATCCCGCCCAGCAATCCTACTCCTAGGAATTTACCTAAAAGAAATGAAACTTTGGTGCAGTCAGCTGGATGGCCACCTCTAGCTTTCAGTTCAGGTCATAATCTCAGGTCGTGGAATCAAGTCCCGTGCTGGGCTCTGTGCTCAGTGCAGAGTCTGCTTGGGACTCTCTATATATATGACTATCATATATATAGTATGCTATTGAAACACACCCTTGATAACACAAGATAGTAAAATGCTGTATCCATCCAGGCTCCATAGAAAAAAGTCAAGAATAATTACTTCAATATATGAAACATGATTATTTCTGTGGAGTGCCATGGAGATGAAGATAACCTTCATTTGTGTATTTTATACACTTAGGTTTCTTTTTTTTAATTTTTGATAAGAAACTTTCACACATTACTTCTATAATTAAAACAATAAGTCTTTGAAACTAAACGTTAAAGTAAGAACCAAAAGCCATACATGACCTCTATATTAAAATTCTAACATTAAATTAAAAAATTAAAGTGAAATAGTACAGTTTAGCTTTATCGGCTATGGAGATGCTTTGTACCTTATGTGTCTCAGGCTGATAACCTGAGCTCTGAGCTTGGCCTGTCATTTCCCTGAGACATCTCTGAGAGAAACAGAATGTGATTAAGGATGAACACATCCTGCTTGCTTGTTTGCTTTCCCCAGTGCAGGTGGGCTGTCACCTTCTGCATGCACAGCAAGCTAAGGTTAAAAGGCTGTCATGCCTTATCTATGCAGAATGTACATTGCAGTGATATTATGTGCTGTAGCTATGGGGCAGGGATCCCCCAATCAGTGTGTGGCAAAGAGCAGAGAGACGCAGTAATGCTGTCACAGACAGGAAAAGAAGACTCAGTAGTTCTAAGGCTATCACTAAGATAAATGGAATTTTGAAATTAAATGGTGATTGCCCCTGTCAAATTGAGAAGCCTTAAAATGCACATATATTAACGGCTGGGCCTGCCAGGAAAAGGAGTGATTTTCATGTTGTTGGCTTCTTCATTTTCCCATTATAAAAATAGCATTCTTAGAGAAACAGTAACTAAGAGTCAGAAGTATTTAAATTTTTTGTTGTTGTTGTCTAAAAACATTTGGACCATTAATCTCTCTCTTAGCTCTAAGCTGACCTGCCAACTAAAATTATTATTTGAAAAATATTTATGAATTTCTTTGAGAAACATTAAGAAAGGGGTGGTAATACCAAAGCATAATTCTCTCTGAATGGCCTCTTCCTAGAGAAATATTAAAGCAAATTTCTATAACAGCACTGAATTCGTGCCTTTTACTGTGCAGTATAAAAGTAGTAGCAACATAATCCTTCAATTCTTTAAACTACAACTCCCAGACATGGTGGTATTTGAAACAGTAAATATTTTAAAGAATTTTTCATTATTATGAATGTTTTATTATTCTTATTTCATTGTGTTGTGAGCTATGACTAATTTGAAATTTTATGTTAACATGTACCATTTTAAAATTATGTTTTTAAAGATGTTTATTTCTAAAAAGATTTCAAACTAATCTCATATCTGAAAGATGTACATTTTTAATATTTTTGTCTATTTGTTAGAAATTATCTATACAAGATAAACACCCTGACATTAATAAACAGACATGCTTATTTCACTCTCTGTAAAGAAATGTCTGTAAAGAAATGTAAAGAAATGTCTTAGGTGAATGCTCTACTCGAGCCTTTCCCTTCTGCCTTCTAAAATGACCCAAAAAACAAACCACATCCTAGGAAGTTCTACATCTAAATCCTTCCAGAATGTAAACACCAAAAGAAGAATGACTCTATCCATCTTGTGCACTCTGTCATTGAGCACCAAATGTTATATATGATCAGTTTCGTAAGTACTGACTAAAAGATTGATAAATAAATGAAAGAAATACACTTTATTCCATAATTTTCCTCAAAGCCTTGAAAATGACAAGATGGAATACCCAAATTATGAAATAAAAGATTATTTTATTACATTTCAAGATATGTTTGGTAATAGAAATTATTCTAAGTAGATTCCCACAACAAATAAAGAAATCTGTTACTCCTCCATTGCCCCCAAATCAAGAGCTGTCAAATATAAAGCTATGACATCATTAAAACCAAGAAAGACAACTGAATAGATCTGTGCATCATGATTTGTTTTTTTTTTTTTTTTTTTAACTACAACAGCTGACTTACTACATTTCATACCACTTAGAGTTTCAGAATTAAATATAGGTCAACAATCACTAAACACATCAACAAATGACACTCATTGAAATAAATCATACTAAATGGTCAGCATATTATAAGCAGTGTGACACTACTCTTGCTTTCATAAATAAAAAATGAGAGTTAAACTTTCATAGTAAAACATTTCACCAGACTAGATTGCAAATTTTGACACAGTCAATTTATCACTGTAAAAATCAGATGAGGCTGAGTTGGCTCTGGTCAGAAAGCTCATTAGTCTATTAAAATTATACTTTTGCCAGAATGTCCTGATTCTTTTTAATGAATAATACCTGCTATTTAGTGAAAAGATTTCACAGTATTTTTTTGCTTTGTCTATAGAAATAAATGTTTTAAAATCGATGAATTTTTAAATCAATTATAGGAGCAAGAGATGGCTCTAGGGAAATAATGTTTAAGCCTTAATTAACCTTAAGCACTACTCCTGTAATGAAAGGTGGTCAACTTATTTGACTACTTTTTCCATTTATTTAAAGTAAAATATTTTAGGGGCACCTAAGTGGCTCAGTGTGTCAAGGGTCTACCTTTAGCTGAGCTCATGATCCCAGGCTCCTGGGATGAGTCCCGCTGGAGCTGCACATCCAGCTCCCTGCTCAGTGGGGAGCTCCCTTCACTCTATGCCTCCTCCCCCTGCTCATGCTTACGAGTGCATTCTCTCCCTCTCTGAAATAAATAAAAGCTTTAAAAAAAGTAAAATATTTTGTTTCTAAACAAAGATGGGCTATATTTCATATTCTGAATGAAAAAAATCCACAATTTAAAATTTTATCCCAAAGGCAGTTTTTCTCAAAAACTATTAGTGAAAAGATTATTTTAAACTGAAATTACAACAAAAAGCAATCCTGAAATGAATAACTTTTCATGGGTTTGTGCCATCCCATGTGATTCTTAAAGCACATCCTTTTTCATACTGTGGCACTAACATCCCAGAGTAGAATATGTTTCTGTCAGTTGCAGGACACATTTATCTTTCTTGAGAACACTACACTTTCTTTCTTGCTCATCTTTTTGCAAATCAGACTATTTTATTTCTATAGGTTTTGTTTTCATTCTCAACATGTATTTCTTCTCTTTGCTCTGAGAGAACATAAATGAAATTTCCAGGGCTGACACTGTCTTACTTGATTGTTACACTTCAAACAAGACTCTCGAGTGGCATGGGACTCCTGGGTGGCTCAGCAGTTGAGCATCTGCCTTCAGCTCCAGGCATGATCCTGGTCCCAGGATCAAGTCCTGCATCGGGATTCCTGCGGGGAGCCTGCCTCGCCCTCTATGTCTCTGCGTCTCTGTGTCTCTCATGATGAATAAAAAAAGAGAGAGAGAGAGAGTTTGGAGTGGCAGATACTATATTATCATGAACCAAATGCACATCCAGACAAAGCACACTTGTTCACGACCCATGAATTAGTGACCAGTAATAGTCACTGACTGTCACATGCCTCTAGCCCTAACAGTCTAGGAGCAAGCTGTTAAATAGCTACGTACCCACAAGAAGCAGGATTCTGGCACACCTCTCTCCTGAGCCACCTCAGACAAACTACAAGGATCTCAGATTAAGTATGTGCAAATGTGTTTCCCCCTAAACTCCATGCTTCTTTCAGCGGTGATAAGCCCTGTATATAGCATGACCACTCCCCAAGCTACTTATGCCAGAACCCCAGCTTCCTGTACACCTAGCTTACTCTGCCTCTGATCTGTTTACTTCTCTCCATTCCCAGGTCCATGCTAAAATCATCTTTCACATGAGTACTAAAACTCTAGTTCCGCTTTCTTGAATATATTCACACCAGAAGCAAAATACCCTTCTGAAATATGAATATGATCATACTATTCCACGTCTTAACACACGTTAAAGGCTCTCCAATGTATTAAAAATAAAGTGCAAAATCTTCCAGGATAGTACTGTCCACAAAAAATACAGTATGAGCCACATATGCAATTTTTAATATTTTAGGAGCAACATTAAAAAAGAGGTGAGGAAGGGCAGAATGGGAAATTATTTTTCAATGAATAAGCCTAGTTTTGAAAGATGAAAACGTTCTAAAGATACGGGGGCATGAGATGTAAATACACTTAATGCCACAGAACTATACATATATAAATATATATACATATATATGTATATAAATGTATTTTTATATGTATATATACATATATGTATATATACATATATGTATATATACATATAAAAATGATTAAAGTGAAAAGTTTATGCTAAATATATTTTATAATAAACAATCAGGTGAAATTAATTTTAAGAATATCGTATTTAACTCAAGAAATCCACAATTATTATCATTTTGACATGGAACCAATCAGATATTAATGAGATATTTCACATTCTTTTTTTCATACTGTCTTTAAAATCTCCTGTGCATTTGCACTTACAACACATCTCAATTATGATACTAAATTTTCAAGGATGTTTGAAACTACCATGATTATAGTTGTGTTTTGTCTGTTTATGCTGTCTCAGTTTTTAAATTTAGCTTATTTAAAATTAAATAAAATTTGAAATAAAAGAGGAGTGTCAAAATACAATTCCTGCCAACATTAGCCCTTTGCCCACCTGCTTCAAGACACATAAGAGGAGTAGGAATTAATTGGGAAGTGTCTTAGGGTTCGCTGGGAGAAGCAGAACCATGAGGAGCACTGTGCAAGAGAGGCATATTTCGCTAGATGCCCCTGCATGCTATTGCTCCACATCTGTGGTTGGGCCTAATCTTGTAGAGGATCAGCTGGACTGGCAGTGGAAGTTATGTAGGTGTGAATGAGAACAAAAAAACTCCAAACTTATTTAAATTCAGGTCAGGTTTTTTGTTTTTGTTGTTTTTTTTTTTTTGGTATATTTTTTTATTGGAGTTGGATTTGCCAACATATAGCATAACACCCAGTCCTCATCCCGCCAAGTGCCCCCCTCAGTGCCTGTCACCCAGTCACCCCATAGCCCCGCCCACCACCCCTTCCACTACCCCTTGTTCGTTTCCCAGAGTTAGGAGTCTCATGCTCTGTCACCCTCTCTGATTTTTCCCACTCATTTTCTCTCCTTTCCGCTTTAATCCCTTTCACTATTTATTTTCCCCAGATGAATGAGACCATATGATGATTGTCCTTCTACGAATGACTTACTTCACTCAGTATAATACCCTCCAGTTCTAACCACATTGAAGCAAATGGTGGGTATGCGTCATTTCTAATGGCTGAGTAATATTTCATTGTATATACATAGACCAAAATTTCTTTATCCATTCATCTTTCGATGGACACCGAGGCTCCTTCCAGGGATTGGCTACTGTAGACATTGCTGCTATAAACATTGGGGTGCAGGTGTCCTGGCGTTTCATTGCATCTGTATCTTTGGGGTAAATCCCCAGCAGTGCAATTGCTGGGTCATAGGGCAGATCTATTTTTAACTCTTTGAGGAACCTCCACACAGTTTTCCAGAGTGGCTGCACCAGTTCACATTCCCACCAACAGTTCAAGAGGGTTCCCCTTTCTCCACATCCTCTCCAACATTTGTTGTTTCCTGTCTTGTTAATTTTCACCATTCTGACTGGTGTGAGGTGGTATCTCATTGCGGTTTTGATTTGTATTTCCCTGATGGCAAGTGATGCGGAGCATTTTCTCATGTGCTTGTTGACCATGTCTAGGTCTTCTTTGGTGAAATTTCTGTTCATGTCTTTCGCCCATTTCACGATTGGATTGTTTGTTTCTTTGCTGTCGAGTTTAGTAAGTTCTTTTTATAGAACTTGGATACTAGCCCTTTATCTGATATGTCATTTGCAAATATCTTTTCCCATTCTATAGGTTGTCTTTTAGTTTTGTTGACAGTTTCTTTTGTTTTATATCTTAAGTACAAATAGCTCATTTTTTATTTTGTTTCCCTTGCCTTCATAGATGTATCTTGCAAGAAGTTACTGTGGCCAGGTTCAGAAAGGGTGTTGCCTGGTTCTCCTGTAGGATTTCGATGGTTTCTTGTCTCACATTTAGATCTTTCATCCATTTTGAGAATGGTCTAGTTTCATTCTTCTGCACGTGGCTGTCCAATTTTCCCAGTAGCATTTATTGAAGAGACTGTCCTTTTTCCAGTATTCTTTCCTGCTTTGTCAAATATGAGTTGACCATAAAGTTGAGAGCCCTTTTCTTGATTCTCTGTTCTGTTCCATTGATCTAGGTGTCTGTTTTTGTGCCAGTTCCAGACTGTCTTGATGATCACAGCTTTGTAATACAACTTGAAATCCAGAATTGTGATGCCCCGGCTCTGGTTTTTTTCAATATTCCCCTGGCTATTTGGGGTCTTTTCTGATTCCACACAATTCTTAAGATAATTCCAACTCTCTGAAGAAAGTCCATGGTATTTTGATAGGGATTGCACTGAATGTGTAAATTGCCCTGGGTAGCATTGACATTTTAACAATATTAATTCTTCCAATCCATGAGCATGGAATAGTTTTCCATCTCTTTGTGTCTTCCTCAATTTCTTTCAGAAGTGGTCTGTAATTTTTAGGGTATAGATCCTTTACCTCTTTGGTTATGTTTATTCCTAGGTATCTTAAGCTTTTGGGTGCAATTGCAAATGGGACTGATTCCTGAATTTCTCTTTCTTCAGTCTCATTGTTATTGTATAGAAATGTCACTGATCTGAGCATTGATTTTGTATCCTGCCACACTGCAGGATACAAAATCATACATTGTTGTAGGAGTTCTAGCAATCTTCGGGGGGGGGGGGGGAGTCCTTTGGGTTTTCTATGTACAGTGTCATGTCTTCTGCGAAGAGGGAGAGTTTGACTTCTTCTTGACCAATTTGAATGCCTTTTACTTCTTTTCTTGTCTTATTGCTGAGGCTAGGACTTCTAGTACTATGTTGAATAGCAGTGGTGAGTGGACATCCCTGTTGTGTTCCTGATCTTAGGGGAAATGCTCCCAGTGTTTCCCCATTGAGAACAATATTTGCTGTGGGATTTTCGTAGATGGCTTTTAAGATGGTGAGGAATGTTCCCTCTATCCCTACACTCTGAAGAGTTTTAATCAAGAATAGATGCTGTATTTTGTCAAATGCTTTCTCTGCATCTATTGAGAGGATCATATGGTTCTTGTTTTTTCTCTTGTTGATATGATCTATCACATTGATTGTTTTACAAGTGTTGAATCAGCCTTGCATCCCAGGGATAAATCCCACTTGATCATGGTGAATAATCTTCTTAATGTACTGTTCCTACTATCCTATTGGATAGTATCTTGTTGAGAATTTTTGCATCTGTGTTCATCAGGGATATTTGTCTATAATTCCTTTTGGTGGGGGTCTTTGTCTCATTTTGGAATTAAGGTGATGCTGGCCTCATAAAACAAGTTTGGAAGTATTCCATCCTTTTCTACCTTTTGGAATAGCTTTAGTAGAATAGGTATTGTTTCTTCTTTAAACATTTGATCGAATTCCCTTGGGTTGCCATCTGGCCCTGGACTTTTGTGTCATGGGAGGTTTTTAATGACTGCTTCAATTTCCTCCCTGGTTATCAGCCTGATCAGGTTTTCTATTTCTTCCTATTCCAGTTTTGGTAGTTTGTGGTTTTCCAAAAATGTGTTCATTTCTTCTAGATTGCCTAATTTATTGGCATATAGCAGCTCATAATATGTTTTTAAAATCGTTTGTATTTCCTTGGTATTGATTGTGATCTCTCCTTTTTCATTCGTAATTTTATTGAGTCTTTTCTGTTTTCTTTTTTATAAGGCTGGCTAAAGGTTTATCTATCTTATTAATTCTTTCAAAGAACCAACTCCTGGTTTCATTGATCTGTTCTTCGGGTCTCTATTTCATTGAGTTCTGCTCGAATCTTTATTAACTCTCTTCCTCTGCTTGGTGTAGGTCTTATTTGCTGTTCTTTCTCCAGTTCTTTTAGGTGCAAGATTAGCTTGCGTATTTGAGTTCTTTCCAATTTTTTGAAGGATGCTTATATTGTGATGTATTCCCCTCTTAGGACTGCTTTTGCTATATCCCAAAGATTTTAAATCGTTGTATTTTCATTTTCATTAACTTCCATGAATCTTTTTAATTTTTCTCTAATTTCCTGGTTGACCCTTTCATCTTTTAGCAGGATGTTCTTTAACCTCCACATGTTTGAGTTTCTTCCAAATTTCTTCTTGCGATTGAGTTCTAGTTTCAAAGCATTATGGTCTGAAAATATGCAGGGGACAGTCCCAAATTTTGGTATCAGTTAAGACCTGATTTGTGACCCAGTATGTGGTCTATTCTGGAGAAAGTTCCATGTGCACTTGAGAAGAATGTGTATTCAGTTGTGTTTGGATGCAAAGTTCTGTATATATCTGTGAAATCCATCTGGTCCAGTGTATCATTTAAAGCTCTTGTTTCTCTAGAGATGTTGTGCTTAGAATATCTGCCATTTGCAGAAAGTGCCGTGTTGAAGTCTCCCAGTATTAGTGTATTATTATGTAAGTATGTCTTTATTTTGGTTATTAACTGATTGACATACTTGGCAGCTCCCACATATGGGGCATAAATATTCATGATTGTTAGGTCCTCTTGTTGGATAGATCCTTTAGGTATGATATAGTGTCCCTCTTCATGTCTTACTACAGTCCTTGGGATAAACTTTATCTGATATGAGGATTGTTACCCCTGCTTTCTTTTGAGGACCATTTGAATGGTAAATGGTTCTCCAACCTTTCATTTTCAGGCTGGAGGTGTCCTTAGGTCTAAATTGAGTCTCTTGTAGACAGCAAATAGATGGGTCTTGCTTTTCTATCCATTCTGAAACCCTGCATCTTTTGATGGGATCATTTAGCCCATTCATGTTCAGAGTTATTGTTGAAAGAGATGAATTTAGTGTCATCATAATACCTATTCAGTCCTTGTTTTTGTGGGTTTTTTCTTTGGGCTTCCTTTTTCTTTTACAGGGTCCCCCTTAATATTTCTTGCAGAGCTGGTTTGGTGGTCACATATTCTTTCAGTTTCTGCCTATCTTGGAAGCCCTTTAACTCTCCTTCTATTCAGAATGAGAGCCTTGCTGGATAAAATATTCTTGGCTACATGTTCTTCTCATTCAGTATTCTGAATAGATCCTGCCAGCCCTTTCTGGTCTGCCAGGTCTCTGTGGAGAGGTCTGCTGTTAATCTTTCTCCCCATTTAAGTTAGGAATCTCTTGTCTCTTGCTGCTTTAAGGATTTCCTTTTATCTTTGGAATTTGCAAGTTTCACTATTAAATGTCAGGTGTTTAACGGTTTTTGATTTTAGGGTGGGGACCTCTCTATCTCCTGGATCTGAATGCCTGTTTCCCTCCCCCAATTAGGCAAGTTCACAGCTATAATTTGTTCAAATTTGTTCTTGGCACTCTCTGGATCCCCAATTAAACATAGATTTTTCCTTCTGATGCTATCATTTATTTCCCTTAACCTTTCCTCATGGTCTTTTGTTTTTCTCTTTTTTCCTCAGCTTCCTTCCTTGCCATCAACTTGTCTTCTATGTCACTCATTCATTCTTCTACTTCATTAACCCTTGTCGTTAGGACCTCCAGTTTGGATTGCCTCTCATTTAATTGATTTTTAATTTCGGCCTGATCTAAATTCTGCAGTTATGAAGTCTCTTGATTCTTTCATGCTTTTTTCCAGAGACACCAGTAGCTTTATAATTGGCTTTCTGAATTGGCTTTCTGACACTGAATTGTAATCCTGTAACTCTGTGGCAGAGAGTACTATTTCTAATTCTTTCTTTTGTGATGAGTTCTTCTTTCTAGTATTTTGCTCAGTGCAGAGTGGCTGTATGAGTGGGCTGAGTCAAGAATATCAACCATGAGCTAAGTAAATTTCACCCTAGGTGATTCTGCCAAATCAGAGACTGGAAATTGAAAACAAAGATCAGAACGAAATAAAACAAAAGGGCTACTAAAGTGAAAAACAAATTTTAAAACAAAGTTCCAAAAAAAAAAAAAAAAAAAAAAGGCCAAGAATCCCAAAGAAGAAGAGAAAAGAAGAAGAAAAAAAGGGGGGCAGGTACTGGAGATGGTGGTGGTGATGAAGTTGTAGTGGAGGGAGAATGTAGTCTAACTAATGGGTCCTAGAGGGTCCCCTTGTTTCTGAGTATATAAAGTTCTGTATGTTAGAAGATGCTCAGGCCCAAATTTATATAAACCAGCAAAACTTGTAGAAGGCCCCAACATTGACCACCAAAACATAAATGAGATGAAAGAGGGGGGCAGAATAGGAATGAGGAATCTCACAGAATGAACCAGCACAGTATACCACTTGGTTCTGGGTGCATGCTAGTCATGTTTTAGAAGGTATTAACTTCCATCATTGTAGAACAAAATGAGGCAGAGAAAACAAAAAACACAAAACAAAAAAAACATATCTTGTATATCTCCCAAAATTAAGTTGAGTATGTTGAAGAGAGTCTAGAAGTGTATAATATATCTAGGACCTGTAATTGTAGAAATACGAAAGTCAAAAGGAAAGAAGCTTAAAAATGAGGTGGTAAAATATTGTAGTTAAGGTAGAAGAGAAAAAAAATTGGAAATTTACAGTCTGATGTAAAAAACGAGTTGTACTGGAAAAAGAGAGGAAAAAAAAAAAAAGGAGGGGGAACCCTCTGGTCCTATGTACTGTAAATCCCTGCACTTCCCCTGGAGCTTTCCAGCGCTGCTTGGTCAAGAACTTGCCCTTCCCCGTCCTTCCAGCTGGTCTTCTGGGGCGGGGCCTGCTGTGCCGGTTCTCAGGTGTGTGCACCTGGGGAGATGCTCCGCCCCTGCTGCTGACCCCGTGAGGCCCCGTCCCCTGGCGGCCCCGCCCCTCCCAGGCGCAGGGTGACCCAGGAGGGACAACCCCCCTGGCGGCGGCCGGGTCCCCAGCCCCGGCGTCAGCTCCCGCGGTACCGACCGCAGCTCCCCGTCCGCACTGGCCTGGATGCTCCGGGGCGGGGGGCGCGGCCCCGCACAGCTCGGGGGCGCCCGGCGGCGGCGGCAGGAGCGTCCCCGCCGTCCCGGGCCCTCCCCGCCTCCCCGCCTCCCCGTCCCGGGGGGAGCGCAGGGTCCCGGCCGTGTCCCCCGCGCCCTGGGCTCCGGGGCCTGCGCTGCTGGGGTCGCTCCCGGGGCCGCGGCTCCCGAAGGCAGCAGGGCGCAGCCCCCTCCGCCCGGAGCCCCCGCCCGCCCGGCTGCTCCCCGAGGCCCCGCCGGGCGCTCCAGCCCTTTCCCGCGCTCGGCCCGCGGGGTGTGGGGCGCCCTGCCCCGGGCGCACGTCCTGCCAGTGACCCCGGGAGGCTGGAGGCCCCACGGCCCCTCCGCGGCTCCGCCCGGGCTCCCCGCTCAGCGCCTTTCCCTCGGGAAGAATCCGGGGCGGATGTGAAGTTCCCGTTGCCCCGGGGCGGGGCCTCCCTGTGCCGAGGCTTTCACCCCGGCCTCGGCCGGCTCCCCGGGGCCTCCCCCACTGGATTATTTCTTATTCCCCCCGCCTTCCTACCTCCTTAGAAACGAAAACTCTTCCCTCTGTAGCGTTCCAGCTGTTCTCTCTTTAAATCTCAGGTCAAATTCGTAGGTTTCCAGGATGGTTTGAAAGTTATCTAGGTAAGTTGGTGGGGCCAGGTGAGTTGAGGACTCTACTCCTCAGCCGTCTTGCCTAAATTCAGGTCTTCAGTAACACTAACCACATTCCAAGCACTCAACAGCCAGAAGTAACCATGTTGGACAACCCAGTTCTAGATCATCTGAGGCTTCCTCTACTCAAGACTCCTATTTCCCTCTCCCTCTTGATACTTAATGCTCCAGCCAGCTCTACTGAAATTTCATTTCCTAGATTTTACAACTCTCTCCCACTTCCAGGCTACTAAGCATAGCTAGCTCTTCTCATCTTTCAGGCCTCAGATTAAGCATTATTAGGCATTGCTTCTTTCATGAAGCTTTTCTCCATCTCTGTATTGCTAACCCTAATTTATCCTCCATTGCATTCCAGATTTTTACTACAACAGATCTTCTCACACTGCCTTGCAATTGCTTGTCTAATGTTCAATAACTTCCATTCTGTAATATCTATAAAAGTAGAAATTAAGTAAAATCTATCACCTAACCACATAGTAAATCCTAAATAAATACTTATTGAACAAATGAATGAATAAACATATACAATAGAGCACCAGGAACCTACTCTCCCCTTAGAAATATTTATCTGGGGCACCTGGGTGGTTCAGTGGTTGAGCGTCTGCCTTTGGCACAGGGCATGATCCTGGGGTCCTGGGACTGAGTCCCACATCTGCCTATGTCTCTGCCTCTGTGTCTCTCATGAATAAATAAATAAAATCTTTAAAAAAAATTTATCTGCTCTGTTTCCTGATTGGCCCAAAAGGCAGCTCACTGAGATTTATGAATCATTAGCCATAAGCAATGACTTAGTTTGAAGGCAACTGTATTCCTTCATTTTCTTACTTCATCTTCACAACCACCCCAGTTTATAGATAAGGTTAAGGCAGATTAATCTATATGGCAAGCTTGCCTAAGTGGACAACACTAGACTTGAGCAGTCTTAATCACAATGTAACAGAGACTTAGAATTGTATGATCCAACCAGTAATACAGATGAATGACAAGACCCTTTCGTATTTAAATCAGTAAGTCCAAACTGTGGCTGGCTAAAATTGTGCTGATACCTATATGCATGAGCTCATGTTAGAAAATGGTATCACTAAATTGAGAGCACATGCCTAAAATATACCACAGTGATATGCAATTAATTACCAGTATGAAAAGATTCACTTTATACAAAATACATTCCATAACTTATTTTTGTGGATTTTAAGAATGCCCTTCTGAGGGAATAAAAAACCTAAATTGTACTAAAATATTAGACCAATAAATAATAATGAATCCACTGTTTTATAATAATGACTATACCTTTCAAATACTATAACTCTCCATCAATCACTGTTGACCAAACAAAACCCTAGATTGTTTAAGAGCCATCTAGCAGCTGCCTTGGTTTGGTATGTGTTTGTTGGCATTGGCCCAGTCAATGTTGGAGTGAAGGGGGTGATCCCATCTCTGGAACCCCAACCCCAGAGCTCACTAATTCAATTAAAAGATCTGTCAGTAATCACTAGTCACATAGACAAGATAAAAAAACAAAACAAAAAAAACAAAAAAACTGAACCATTCAGCAATGCAAAGCTAAAAAATAAGATTACTCACAATATTCTTGAATCATGAATTATCTTAAGTTCCATTTATCTAACAATGTTTTAAAAATTAGTCCCCAGGAAAAATGAGTTCAAAACTAAAAATTTAAAGATTCCAATCAATTTCCTTTTGCCTCAGAGTTTTCTTTCAGCAGATAAAGAAAATCCATAGTAACAAGATAACATTTCATGCATTTACACATTTTCTCCTATAGATGTCTACAGCCTTCAGAAAGTATATTATTTCTAGTCAAGCCTATCTGACATTTTCCATTTTACTCAAAAGATTTTATGGTTTGGTATTATAGCAATATACAAATTTGACAGCTTGCAATAGGATCTGGTCCCTGTAGCAAATCATTCTGACAGTTAAGTACTATACTGCTACTAATGTACATTTTTTTTACACTAAACTTATTTAAAAATCTTACCATGTTGATGATATAATGTATGTTGAAATCTTGAAGAAGGGCCTTAATGGTATTATAAATTTCATACTGAATTTATTAAATAATATGACTCTATATACAATTATTACATTTGTAGTATAACTCATTTCTCCTTTGGTAGTTCACTTTATTAAGAGCAAATTTTTCCTCAACTGCATTTAAACAATAAAGTCACTCATCATGGTCAATGTTTATTATTCTCTTAGAATTCCTTTTTGTCTTTAAAAATAACTGAAGATGTGAATAGAACAGTACATGTGTTAATGTGGAACATAACGATGGTTTTTGGTTGCTTTTTCAGTGCTACTTTTTCTTTTAAAGCAATGAAAGATAATCAATTATGTCTTTACATTTCCCAGAATGCATTAACAGAGACCGTGTCAAATATACCCATGATTTCTCTAGAAGGAAACAGAAGCTGATCTCTAACACTGCTATAGCATTAACTAAATAGGACTGAGTGTGATCTTACAGCACATAAGCAGACCCCATCTCTACCTCTCAGTAATTCTATTTTTAGTATTCAATACATCTGATAACATTAGCCACTTAGCAAAAGAACAAGTACCTTATTCTAAGAAATAGGAAGCCTGGATGTATTTTTTCCCTTGATTCAACTTTTCAGCTGGAATACCACAGTGAAACCACTCTATTTTCAGAATTGATGTACCTTTCAAAACTATAATCTCTGGCTTTCAAGTTCACTATTATTTGCCTTCAGGTACAAATTTTAAAGTGTACAGAGGCTTCTAAGCAGAATGGTTCGTCTCAGCCAGATACTGAAAGGCTTGTAGCTCAGTCATCACTGCAGTGTAAATTCTTTTTCAAATAATGTTCTTCACTCAGAGAACACTTGTGCCTGTGTTTGGTTCACTCGTCAAATACATATTGGAGGTCACTAAAGGCCTGGGGGCAACTCCAGCTATTTCAAAATTCTTTTCTCCCTCTATTTGGTTGCAAAAAAAGGATTTTAAATGTAAAAATCTTAGGAACGTCCACTCACACAGAAACCAAAGGCATTGTACTATGCCACTGTCAGGATGGATGTGGAGTCAAAGAACAGCCAAGGTTTTTATGCAATGACAGCAAACAAGATAAACATCATTTGCTTTGATGCATGTAATTTAAAATTTTAAATTTAAAATTCTTACATTTCTATTTGAGAACTTTCTCTACAAATAGGAAAAAAATTTTAAACTAATGGCTGCATTGAAGGTGTGCTGCAATTTTCTAAGATTTCTTAGAATCCACAAACCTGCCTTGCTATTTTATTTATATCAATTCCACAGATAATTAATTTAATCTTCAAGAAGTGATAGATATATGTAGTAGATATTCATGGTAAGTCTGTAACAAATATCAGAACTTCATGCTGCTTTACACCTTTTGTTAGTTCTTAAAATGTTCTTCCCTTAAATTTTATAATCAAATTTCAAGATTCTTTTGGTGATCTGCTTCCAAAAGAAAATACTGATGCTGAATTTTATTGCAGCAGGTGATACTGCTGGCTTCTGTGTAATTCTACTATAAAAAGGATATATTGTTTGTCCTCTCTAAATTCCTGTCCTTAACTCTTCTTCCTGATAATTTTTACCTATATCTTTTTCTATTGTGAAACTATAAAAAAAAAGACATTCTAATTTCATATATGTTTTATCTTTATTTCCTTCTCTTGTGTTCTCATCTTTGCACAGTTTTGCTTCTCTTCCAGAGGTTCAATTATGACCATGGCTAGACCAACAAATTAGTAGAGAGAACAAGATAAAAGAAATTAAGAAAAGGAAATGACTGAGTAAATTCTAAAATCTGTATGACATGGGGTCAGTTGTTCTCTTTTTTGTCTTGAGGCATACCAATCGTCTGTGACTTCAAACAAACCCCTAGCCTGGCTGTCCCTGAGCACACTGATCAAGTAGGGGGTAAGAATGTCCTCAGCATCCTCCTCACTCTTTGTTCTATCGGGTACCAATGCTCTGATGTTCACTGGAGAGTGGAGAAGGTATTGTAAATTTTGTTTAGCTTTTAAAAAAATTAATGTATTTTATTACAGTATTTAAAATTATCAACCACACAAAATACATAGACAATATTATCTTGAAAATAAGTTTAGTGTCACCATTTTTGTCCATTTACTTATCTAATGAGCAAAGACCACACCTGTGATGTTACCAAACAAGGTGGCTAGATGAGATAAATAAAGGTTCCTCATAAAAGCAGATACCATTTTAGGATCAACATAATCCACTGATGAACACTGAAAAAGTTGTTTTCCATTTGCTGCCTCTTTTGAAAAAATGGTCATTATAAGTCAGAGGGAAAATCTACTAAAGTAAATAAATCTTCTTATATCCTATACAAAAAAAAAAATCTTCCTATACAAATAATTGCATAAAGAGGTATTTCAAAAGCTGCAAGTTGAACCAATGAATAAATAAAAGGCTAACAACAGCATTAGAAAACATTCAAATACTTCTCCATAAATTCCAGTATTCCATGTTCTAGAAATAAAGATCATTTTTTAAATATACAGCTTTTATATTTCAGAAGATATTTTACACTTATGTTTGCCATCAGCTGTTCTTTAAGCCCCTTGCAGTTACTAGCTGTTACTAGTGATGCTTATTACTTATACAGAAAAACACTAACTTACCCCAAGGGAAAGCTGTTCTTTTCATGGCTAAATAAAGAGTGAACTAAAAAATTGCCCTCTGAATTCAGCACTTTGAATGCACAGCCAGGAGCACTTTCCCTTTCCTGGTGCCATCTCTTTGTCTCTGTCTCTCTCTCTCTTTCTCTCTCTGTCACACACACACACAATCCCTCTACAAATGTGGGCAGGACTCTGATTAGGCACTTGTTAGGGAGGTGATTCCAGGGCAATGGGATGAAAAACTGGTACAGCAGCACCACCCAGTGGGCACTGGGGAGAGGCTCAGAGTTCTTCTTGCTGCTACTGGGTCAAAGCTTGCTTTGGAGTAGCTAGCTCACAAAGAGTTGTGTATAAGTTTACCACCAAACTTTTAAAGAGGAAACCATAAAAAAGCAGAAGGCATTGATATTCTGTGATAAAACTCTCCAGCCACAATAATTTTAAGTCAGAAGCAGAAATAATAAATAATAATTTGCTGCCTTTTATTCCATAAATATTTACTCCAAATTATCATGTCGGTGGGGGTGGGGAGGCGCGCACACATACACATCAGTTGATTGCTATTCAAGGTAGTTCAATTTTTATAAGATCAAGTAATATTAAAATAATCAGATTATATAATAATCATACAATAGTAAATATACATATATAAATTTCATTACTTTATTGACAAATTCAACCAATTTGCCAAAAAATCCTCTAGGATTGTCTGTAAAGACAGCTAAGAATTTCTATTCTTCCAGTCTCGAACTTATTTCTTTTAATCAAGATATTCTCTGCCTGAAAATGACAAATGTTAAAATTTTCTCTTTATGTGTGGGTCTTCCCTATAGACCAGTGAGTGGTTTCTCAAATGGGAATGATATTGCCTCCCAGAAGGTACCTGGCATTGTCTGTTTGGTCAGGGATGCTACAATCTACAATGCACATGACAGCTGCCCAGAACAAAACACTGTTTTGTCTTAAAGGTCAATAGAGCCAAAGTTGAGAAAGCCCATCTAAATTGTTAGACACTGAAAGACAGGAACAATGTCTTCGAAAATGTACACTAAATATCTGGCAAGGTAGAGTAATAATTGTTTGGTGAAACAAATTGATACTGACATTTAACACTGGCCATGTACCAATAGATTACTTAAACTTCAAAAGAATACTAATGTCAGGAAAGCATGTCCTTGACTGTACATATAGGACAGAGCATCCCACCTCTTGGAAGGGTGCATCCCACACCACATACAAGTGATCGTTTGTAAATTTTGTTATTCAAAGCCAGATCATCTAAGTATAATCACTAAGTGAGAAAAACCAGTGCACAGACGCTGTGCAACGGAATATTCACCACAGTAATAGTGCTTTCTTGAGGATTCTCGGTAAAAAAGTCATCTAGGCTTTTGGTTGTTCTCACTTTCAAATTTTAACAGAATTTTTGAGTAATACTTTTCCCCAAAATGAAGTTTCTCCTTGTATTTTCCCACTTAACTACTGTGAGCATTTTGATAAATACCACTTAATACCAAGAAACTCTCCATGCATATAAAACTATTAAAAACAGAAAAAAAATTATCTATACCATGTTAATTTCAACCAAATATGTCAATAAACAGCTCTGCACTGCCATTAGAAGTAGACTTTAGGTGATCTTAAATTCAGTCAAAACATATGCTTTTCAAGGTATCAATTGTTTAAGGATGTAAAACATTCTGTAAGGAGTATGTGATATACATAATCAAGGTAAGGCAGAGGAAAAGAAAACAGTAATAAGCTTTGGCACTCCAGGTGTCAAATTTCTAAATACAACTTTCTGAAGGTCATGGAAATGATCCCATGTTCTTTTCTGCTGTTCCCTTAAAACCCCTTTGGTACTGGTGTGAGTAACAGTAAATTTGCATTCATGTACTAGATTAGCCAGGATGTAGTTTCTTAAAGGAAATTATCAAGAGCATTAAACTAGTAACAGAAGTCATCTTTCAGAATAGAGAACCAAAAATGATTAAGTGCAGTGTTGGAATTTTTGCAAATACATACTACTTGTAAATTAGATAAAAACTAAAATGTAAGTTATTTGTTAATGTTCATCACACTAAACATTAAATTCTTCAACATGTGATGAACTCAACATTTTTTAAATATCTTGCCTCACAGTCCTAATTATGGCAAATGTTTTTTGTTTGTTTGTTTGTTTCTCATTGGTATGTGTGTGTGTTTTTTTTAAAACTGGTGGCCACGATAGAAGATTTCAAACTTTCCTACAGAAGTTAGGAGCTGAAGAACTTTTTACTCTATTCTGAGTCACTGTGAGCTTTAAAGGACCATTTAAATGACCCATTATTTCCATTTCATTCACAAAACTTCGATTACCACATCCTGAGCATCATGTCCTACCACTCACATCTTCCAATGATAATTTTCAGGTCCGTAAAGGAGTACATATTTTTTAGCAATGTGAAATTCTTGATGCAGGTATAATGGAAAACAACAGTGTGTACTTTCCCTTCTCTGAGAATGAAAGACTGTAGACTAGACTCTGAATGCCTGTGACAGAGGTCCAGAGACAATACACCCAGTTCCCTGATGGGGAAGAGACTTTAACAAGCTAATAGTTGGATTAAAGTTATAGCTACAGTGCGCAAAATATTCTATAATGGAAAGACCTCAAGTTAAAAATAACAAGTACTGAAGAAACTCTAGGAAATTAAAGTCTACATGTAAAACACACTCCAATATTTTTAAATAATGCAATGTAATGTTAGATAAAATTATCATTAAATATGAAATTTAAGGGCCTAAACTAATGCTTTTTTGGCTCACGCTTTAACAGAACTCCAATGTTGAGGAGTGAGAGGTCTATCCTTGGAATAAAAAATATTCTTAACAAAGAGAACCAGTAGGAAAACTTTTATGAAAGTTTCTAAACAAGTCGAAAGATAAATAGCCAAAAAGTCTGGCAAATTAAATGACCTGTATCTATTTGTAAATGAAAAAAATCCCTTGGTAATAATAAAAGTTTTTCCATTTCTCTACAAATCTCTTGGTGAAGTGATGATGAAATAAAGTTAAGTGAATCTGCTAAGTCAAGACCAACAAAAAGAGGCCAGAGAGAAAAACTAAACAATTTAAAGATAGATAGTTTAAGTATGTTACTAACAAACCTCACCAGATAGCCTATGGCTTAAAAATTCACACTAATCCAGAAAAAGTAGTATTCTTTCACCTCATTTCAAACAGAACTGAGGAAAGTTCTATCATACTTACAATATAACAGGAAAAGAGTATGTACAGATAAGCACATTTAGGCTAAACGAAAAAAGAGTAGAATAATGAAATGAAGCTAAGAGAAAAATTATCTCGAGAATGTGACATTAAAAGAAATATTCAGAACTTGAAATTAACACTGATCTATGAGGTAAAAAAGCAGCTTTTCCACTCACCAATTTTAGCCTCTGTAAAGGTATTCTGCCGACATCTATCTGCGTCCTTTCTGGGACGTTAGTGAACCGGACTTCTGGGACAGCCACAGCACACATGACATGAGCCCACCTACAGGAGAGGGGACACAAGACATTAAACAAAGCTCCCGTGTCCTTCAACTAGGCAGCGGCAATTCTTAAATTCAGTAAATACATACACAAGAAGGAAAGTCAAAAGCCTAAATTTGTCATACACAGATTCTGAATTTTAAACCTCCTGGGTGATACCTGGATAGATTCAGTACCACATCTGCCCACCACTGCAACATGAAGACTTCAAGGAAGACCAGACACTCGATCCTATCAATATATGGTATTTTTCTACACTGGCTCTACAAAATACTGAAATGTAGATTTGCCATTTCATTTGGTACTGAAATATAACAGGTGCTTAATATACTTAAGCTAATATGTGGCAAAAGATTAGTTCAATTAATAAAAGGTATGAATTGGCTATAGCATATAGTCTCTTATATAATACAAATGTCATGAAAACTAGAACAAACAGTAAAAGTCTTTTAAAAGAATTAACACTGATTAAGTCTTTAATTAAATTGTTTCTCATTGCAATCCTACTACAACCAAAAGAACCCAGAGATAAGGAGGAATGAAATTTAGCTGGTTCCTTCATTTACTACCTAAAACTGAGTATCTCCTTGCGAATTCTGAATTACCTCAGAAAAATGACAACGTCCCCATTAACACTATTTACTTTCTCATAAATGTTATGCCCCAAGTAAAAATAAAAACTCTAGTGGTTTAAAGGTATCTCGAAGGAATTATCATATCCATCAACCTATTTTTAAGTCAAAGAGTAGGTCATCCAAGCAACATAAGACTCCATCCTGCCTTTAAAGACCACAAGAACAAAGAACAAGTGTCAACACCCTCCAGGCACTCTTTCAAATCTAAATAAATACTATAATCCCATAGTAAACCCTATACCTTTCTGTCCTAGCCCAGGGGTAGGAAGAGAAGTTCTTATCACCTCTGTCTGTACAGAAATCACCTAAAGCAGCTCACAGTCTGCATGACCTGTGCAATATCCTAGACCTACCAACACTCCTTAGTTTAAGTGCCAATCACATTAACTAAGACTGAAAAAGGAAGACCCAAAATTAAGCAAAAATAAGTCTATTAGACTAAACTTTATCAACATAGGAATGACAAATGCCTTCACTCTTCTTTGTAAGTAATTTGAAACATGTGCTCAGGCATATAGTTATGCCAACTTGATCATTATATTATACCAGAGGTCTCAACCCCTGGCCCCCAGGGCCAGGCTGGAGGTAAGCAAATATACTGATAATTCATAATAACCTGGGGATCATCTGTCCCATTTAGGCCAGGTGCTATTGCCATAGAGAGATGCACAGTTATTTTTTGAATACAGATAAAAGTGGACTTTAGTAGAAAATCTACTTTTAAAATTTTGATCAAATTTATAAAATGGTGTGCCAGTCAACTAAAACATAGCTTGGGGCTTGATTCAATCCTTAAATGCCACTTACCATCTCTGCCGCTATCATTCTACATTTTCCTATTTCCAAAGGGACCTTTAATATTAAGCTTTGGTCTCATTTTAAATACTAAAATTGGGTCATGAAAATAAAATTCATTCAAAAATATATTTCAACAACAGTAAAAACCAGATTACCTTTATGTTCACTTATGACTCTCAAGATTCTCTTCATATTTCCCTTTAAATCATAAAATCACTGTTCTTCTCCTGTGTTTCTATTTTACTATACATACTTTGTTAATTTGCTGGTTTTAAAAGTAAATTGTTTTATTTTAATGTTATGTCTATGATTGATTTGATTTATCCAAAGGTAACAAATTTCACTGTTTTCAGACATACTGTTTTTATTAGACTAACAGGATTCATCACATTAAACACCAGGATTCCAATGGCAGCTAGATGATGTGAGCTGCCTTCAGTTTAGAAGTACCATTATTACAAGAAGGGTTATTCTTCATTGGCATGAAATACATGGACAGAAGCAAGACTTAGACCACCTTCAACCAGAAGAGGTGATGCGCTGTCAGTAATAGTCTCTGAAGACATGCACAGAATCCCAACCTCAGATCTGGACAACAAAAGCTTTGAAACAATGTGTCTAATAATGAGAGGTAATAAAGCAAAGTGTCTCCCCCCCAAGAGGTTCAACCCCAGAGAGCAGAAGGAAACAATAAAATTGAACACATTACTTACTTATTGTTCTTTGTTTCCTTAAGAGCACCCCCTCTCAAATTGCAAAGACAGCACTCCTAGGAGAGAAAAAAAGATACCATACAATTAACAGACATCATTACTATTTAACAGACATCATTACTATTTATCTAAATATTCCCATAAATTCTAATTTTTTATTTTAAAATTAAAACCTTTGGGAACTTCATGAAAGTCTATCTCTGAGCAGTTCAAGCAAGGAAAGGAAAAAGAATGGGGGGAAGTGGGAGTACACACAAAAATGTGTGTGTGTGTGTGTATGTATTTCCTAGAGGGAATCATCATTACCCTGGTATCATGTTCATTTGCCATCTCCGAGGGAAAGTTGTGATACAGAGAGAGCACTTGGTAGCCTGGAGAGTATGTACTAGAATTTTAGTACAGAGAATACATAAATGACTGAGTTCTCTTATGCTCTGGAATCCATTCATGTACACAGGATTGCTACAAAATAGATACTGGCAGGCTTCATTCTGCAATAAGGATTAGCAGGAAGCTCTTTTTGAAAGATACTCTTTTCATAAAAATATCATTCAGGTCTTTCTGTGGGTGGGCAAATGGTGTTTGAAAAATTGTACTGATAAGCCCAGGCTATCCAGCCCCAGATAAAAGCACCATGAAATGTTTTCCTTTCCTCTCCCCACATACGTTTATATTTTGGGCACTTTTATTTGTTTTAGATTGGCCCAGACCGCCACATCCCAAGATGACTGACTCCCTTTACCACAAATACAGACTTTATTTATAATTTCTTACTATAATCCTATGAAAAGTCCATGAGAAAACAGGACCAGAGAGCAATGCAATGCCTTTTGCTGACCTAGAATTTTTAAATTAAATATCTAAGAAATTTTTAAAATTTTCAACCTCAAGGATTAATAGATATCCTCCCAATTTATTGCATTAATAATTTTTTAAAAACAACTGCAGGTTATTTTGGGTTTTTTTTCCCTCTCCAAGCTACACATATACAATCCTGTTAACTGTTCTCCAAGCTGATCCTCTTCAACTAAAGTTTTGCCTAACTTTACAGAGAATCCCTTTAACTTAACTACTATTAATAATGGCAATCAAACTCTATAGCTTTAATTCTTCTGAACAGCACAATACCAAAATAAGTGAGGAGAGTCAATATACTTGCATAACTCCTAATAGGCAGCAAAACGCAAACAACCAGAAATGTTCAATGGTTTTATATGTCTGGAAAGTCTCTGCACACTATTTGAAATTTTGAAATTTCCTGGGTCATTATTAAAGGTTAGAGTAGCAAAAGCTGCCCTGTGTATGTATATATATATATAATACATATCTGAATCCATTATAAACCCAGTTCAAGGAGATAACTCGATGGGTTTTCTCTATAACCAAGCCAGATTCTAGAGGCCCTTGATATAATAGTTTTGATGAAGCACACAATGAAAGTAAAAAAAGTTCAGTACAAATATTAAAAATGGGAAATTCAGTAATTCAAGTTATTCAATAATATCCAAATTATTCAAAAACAATTTCATAAAATATTACTGATTTCAAGTATTTTCCCAGTAATTTAACACACTTTCTACAGAGAGAGAAAATGAAAACAAAACATGAGGTCAAATATTTTCATTGACTATAAAAGGATGTTAGTATTGAAGTGAGAATGCAGCAAAGGAGAGTGAGGATGGTAAGGAACTCAGACACTAAGAACCTTAGATGCCTGATTAATGAAACTAGTAGTGAGAAGAACCCTAAAGGGACAAGCTAGCACAGAGTTAAATAAAGCAAAGCAGCATGGAAGCTGCTTGAAAGCACCTGAGAAGGCTCATTAAAAGGTACACATGTGGCAGAGCACCATCACAATGAGGAAACAGTCCTCTCAAACAGAATGCAGACTCGAGATATTAAGTGAGGTTGAGAAGACTTCCATTTGCTACAATATGAAACTGGTTTTTTCTGGGATTATCAGTGACCTCCATGTCACAAAATCTAATGGCTAATTCCAAGTCCTTGGTTCACCTGACCTGTAAGAGGCATTCAACATTGTTGATCACGCCTGACAGTTTCTACCCATGGTTTCTATGACCAACACTGTCATTCTCCACCTCTTTCTGATTCTTCATTTCCTTTAACAGGCTTCTATTTCACACTTCTTAAACACTGGAGTTTTTGTAAGAGGCCCCATTCACTTCTCTATCCACACCTGTTTCCTGGGCATCTGATCCACTTCCCTGACTCTCAAAAGGCCAGTGAGTGACTCAAACATTAATTTCCTGATATGTCTGACACTCAACATCTCAAACACATATGAAAAATGAACTCATGTCTCCTTCTCAAGCCTGTACTTCCCCACTGTTTCCTATCAGTGGCATTAACCATCCTTTCTAGATCATGCTGGAAGACATAATTTCCCTCTCATACTAGATCCAATCAATTGAGTTCTGTCAATCCCATGTCCAAATCTGCCCTCTTCTCTCCATCATCATTGCTGCCACATTAGTTGATAGCCCCATCATCCTTCAGCAGACCTAAACTACTACAACAGCCACCCCACGTCAACACAGAACCCACCAGAGTGAGTTTTAATGCTTTTCAGTACTTAATGTGGCTCCAGAAGGCCAGGACCATCAGGCCTGGGTCTTGTCCATGCTCACACTGAACTACTCTCCGCACATCACGCTGTGCCCCCAGACACATCAGACACACCCTACACCATTGTTTATTTATTACACTGAACACATCCTTGACATCTCAGCCTAAATGTTGATTCCTCAAAGAAGGGTCTCCTAATCTCCTGGTATGGTTACTTCTCACTCATTACTCTTTTTAACTATAATAAATATAAATATAAATATAATTTTTTTCTGTCCTGAAAAATTAAGCTCAGTGAGTACTATCAGAATATCATCAGGTTACTCTTTTTTTTTTTTTAAGATTTTATTTATTTATTCTTGAGAGACAGAGAGAGAGAGAGAGAGGCAGAGACACAGGCAGAGGGAGGAGCAGGCTCCACACAGGGAGCCCGACGCAGGACTCGATCCCAGGACTCCAGGATCACACCCTGGGCCAAAGGCAGGCGCTAAACCGCTGAGCCACCCGGGCTGCCCAGGTTACTCTTTCTTTATTATGATACCCAAGAGAGAATACATCCTCCAGATGAATTTGTTAAATAAATGAGAAAATAGCAAAATAGGGCAAAAGGTAAATCTTAAAAATTATCAAAGGATTAAATAATTGTAAACATCATTTCCACATACTAGGACACTAAGGAAAGGAAGTTGCAGGCTCTGGTGACTTACAATAGAGTTAAGAAAAATGATTTGAGGGTACCCAGGTGGCTCAGTGGTTGAGTGCCTGACTTTGGCTCAGGTTGTGATTCTGGAGTTCCAGGATGGGGATCAAGTCCCACATCAGGCTCCCTGTGGAGCCTGCCTCTGCCTTTCTCTCTCTCTGCCTTCTCTCTGTCTCTGCCTTTCTCTCTCTCTCATGAATAAATAAATAAAATCTTTAAAAAAAATAAACAATGATTTGACATGGAGTTATTTTTGTCATGATTCTCTTGAATAAAGCATATTTCTTAGTAAAAGACAAAAATATTCATGGCCAGGGAGTTACTTATATGATTTACATGATATCATGGCTTCTGTTCAGTTCACTCAATTTTGGAAAAAAAAAAAAGTAGGAAAGAAATAAGCCATGTCCAGTTATGTCACTGTTTTGAGTCACCACCCTCACATGGTGCAAATTAGTTGATCTATCACAAGCACAAACACATCAACTTGTCAATCCATTCATGTGTAAATTAACTTGCACTAAATGCCTATGTTTATAACCCAATAAAAGACAGTATCAGATAGGACATTTTTGTCAGGGAACAAAAATGATAATTCTAAAATTTAAAAGGTTAATTCTTACCTGAAAAGTAGCTCAAGTTTTCGTAAGAATCTATACAATGCTTGATATACATAAAAGTTGATACCTACCAAATACATTAATTGTACTAGTATTGCTCATCTAATTCAGTGAAAGAACTGAGTAAGAATGTAGGGAGTGAGAGTCCCCTCTGGACACTGATTTATTAAATTGGTTATCAACAATAAATATTTTCTCTTAGAAGAATAAAAGCTATATTAAAGGCCTAATTCATTCCAGATACCATGCCAGAAATGTCATATACTTTACTTCCCTTTCTCAACATGAACTTATTAGGCAATTTATATCTCACTTCACTTATGCGGACACTAAGATTCAAGAGATTAGGTAACTTGTCTAAAATCATCCAAACCAGAAGCCATCAAGCTTCATCTGTAAATGGCCAGATATTTACTAATTTAGGCTGTACACCAGAGTTGTGGCATTGTAGGACAGCATAAACACAAATGGGTATAGCTGTATTCCCATAACAATGTTATTTGCAAAAACAGACGATCAGCTGGATTTGTTTGGCCCACAGGCTATAATTCTCCAACCTTAAACCACCAGCAAAGGAGTAACTAGGGTTCAAGTTCAGATCTGTGTGAGCACAAGTCCATATTCCTTTTCTCTAGCATCCTCTGCTTCTGGGAACAAAGCAAGGCACAAGATTTCAAAGTAGAATGCCCAAATAAACAGGAAACTGCCTGCCCTGAGAGCTCACAATTAGGAGAGAAGGCCTGTGTGTGCTTAACTACACTATGAAGAAGACAATGATAAAAGGTTATCACTGAGTCCCCATTTCTTCATTTCTATAAATGACTAAGAATTCATTTTTTAACTAATCCCCTCAAAAGAACCCATATCATAAAAAAGTGTTGCAAGCAGCATGTATTATATAATCATTTATTATTCCCATTTATCATTCATCTAGCTAATAAAACTTTTCACTGGTATGCGATCACTAAATTGATCTCCAATTCTTCCTTTAAAGAATGATACCATTTTAGGCAAAAAGTAACATTTCAGTTAGTCTGTGCAGTCTAATCTCAGGCTATATGAATCCAATTTAACTGACAAGAATAACAGTAACACTAAAGAACCAGGCCATATGCTGGTATTTAATAAAGTGCAAATGGCCAGTGTTTAAAATCACAGTTCTGCCATTTACTAGTGGCATGACCTTGCCTCAGATATCCTATCTATAAAAGAGGGAAAAACACTACTTCCCCAAATGAGTTAATGAATGTAAAGCATTCCATAAATACACAATAAATATAATAACAGTGGTTAGATATGTGAAAAGTTAACTGTGATTCTAGACAACTTATACATAACATTGCCAGCGAATGATCTGGGTGTAGTGGTTTAGGAGAGAACAAAATATGGATCTGTCAATAATACTCCTGAGGTGTAAAAAGCAAGAAGCAGACCTGGAGAGAAAACTCTTTAGGAACCCCAAATCTAGGCAGCTTGGCTCTAAAGCAAGGAGAGATCTTCTATAGTTCTAAAAACTGCCAACTCACCTGTGAAAAGCAGACAGATGCTAGAGTTTCCATGGTGCTCAGAGAACAGACACTGCTGAAGAGAAAATCCTGATCTTATCCTCAAAACATCTGAAACTAGAGTGGACTCAGTCAAACTAAAGTTGCAACAAAGCCCAGACCTAGCTCAACTATAAATCAGACTGACTTTACTCCTACCCCAGAAACCTGACAAAGGGCTATGTCCTTTCTAAATATAATATTAACTTCATTTGGTACAAGACAAAGTATCCAGTACACAACCAAAAAAAGCACAAGGTACACTAAAAAACAAGAAAACATGATTTGTGATCAAGAAAGGACTAGAAAGGAAAGAATAAAATTAGACACAAAAATAAACAAGATACTGGAATTATCAGATGGAGAGTTTAAAATTACTCCGTTCAAAATGCTAAAGGAGCTAATGAAAACGACAACATATGTGAAGAGATACCATTATTTTAGTAAAGTCACGGAAATTATCAAAAAAAAAAGAAAAAACAAACCCAGGGGATCCCTGGGTGGCTCAGCAGTTTCACGCCTGCCTTTGGCCCAGGGCACGATCCTGGAGACCTGGGATTGAGTTCTGCGTCGGGCTCCCAGCATGGAGCCTGCTTCTCCCTCTGCCTGTGTCTCTGCCTCTCTCTCTCTTTATCTCTCTCTATGTCTCTCATAAATAAATAAAAATAAATCTTTAAAAATAAATAAAAAATAAAATAGAAATGGTAGAAATGAAAAAATGACACTGACAATGTTGAATTCAATAGATTTCAAAGCAGACTGGAACTGTGATAGTAAAACATCAATGACTCTAAAGATATGAATAGGAAATAGAAGGAATAAAAGCAGGTAAGAGAATGAAGTAAGATCCAAGGGAAAATAACCTGTTCAATTTCTATATAATTGGAGTCTAATAAGGAGAGGAAGGAGAGAGTGGATGAGAACAAATACTGGAAGAGAAAATGGTAGAAAACTTTCCAAAAACAGTAAGAAAAAAAAAAGTCAACTCAAGGCACCTCTGGGTGGCTCAGTTAAGCATCCATCTCTTGATTTCAGCTTGACTCATGACCTTGATTCAGGTCATGATCTCAGGATTGTGAGATGGAGCCCTACATCAGGTTCCACATGAGCATGGAATCTGCTTAAGATTCTCTTTTTCTGCCCTTCCCCACTCCCTCTCTTTAAAAAAGAAAAAAAAAAAAAAGAGTTGACCCACAGACCCAAGATGCCCAGCAAACCCCAACAGATAAATACAAAGGATACAAAGGAAACACATCTAAATACATTGTAGTCAAAATTGTGAAAAACAAATATAAAGAACATATCTTAAAACCAGAGTAAAAAAACACACTGAGTAAACAACTATGTCTAATATTTAACCAGAAACAAGTGGCAATGGAACAATATCTACCCAAATACCAAAAAAAAGGAGCTGGCAACCTGGAATTCATTTCCAAGGAAAATGTCCTTTGAAAATGAAAATTAAATAAAAACAATCTCAGGGACAAAAAAATCTAAAAGAATAAAGGACAATGACACTAGCCTAAACCATGGATTGACACAAAGGAATGAAGAACATCAAAGAGTAAATACATGGGTAAATATGAAATAAATTTTTGTATCTTCAAAACACACACAAAAAGAGAATGAGAGCAAGAGACAAAGAGATTCTAAGTTCCATAAAAAAGCTTGACTATTTCAAATAAAAATGACAATACTGTAGATTATAATGCATGTAATTGTAAATGTAAGATAAGACCATAATGGGAAAGAGGCTTAATGAAATCACACTGTTGTAAGGTTCTTACACTTTTCATAAAGTAGGATGGTATTAATGGAAGGTGGGTTTATTACTTATCACAAAGGCTTCCAGAAGTTCCCAAATATCAAGTTCTAAGGAATATAAGCTCACAATCAAAACTCAAAAAACATGTAAGAAAATATGATTCCATGAGCAGAAGAAACATAATACAAAATTAAATACACAATATCTTAGGCACAAGATGTAGCCCTTTAAAAATGTTTTAAAAATTAAATGTTGGTATTAGAACTGTGCTTAAGACACTATAAGTAAATGACAGATCAGGTTTTTAAAGACAATATAACAATTCCATAACAAAAAAAATAGAAACTGAAAACTTAAAGAATATGTTAAATAGATTACTCTTAATTAAAGACAGAATTAAAAAAAAGAAAGAGGGGTGCCTAGTTGGCTCAGTAGATTAAGCATTTGCCTTTGACTCAGGTCATGATCCCAGGGTCCTGGGATGGAGCCCCACATCAGGCTCCCTGCTCAATGGGAGCTTTCTTGTGCTCTCTTTTTCTCCTGTGCTCGCTCTTTCTCAAATAAATAAATAAATAAATAAATAAATAAATAAATAAATAAATAAATAAATAAAATGTTTTAAAAGAAAGAGCTAAATAACCAAAAATTAATATCATAAATTATTCAATAATGTATTCAACAGAATACTGAAATATGTGTGTGTGAGACAAAGTCTCTGATTCATAAAAACAAATTCCAATTGATGTATAGATCTAAACTCAAAAACAAAGTAGAACGATAAAAGTATTAAAATAAATTGTAGGCAAATATATTGATGAGTTTAGGATACATATGACTTCTTAATATAACATTTAAAAGAAAAAAGGCATATTAGAAAGACTAATAAATTTTTACTATACCAACATTTTAACATTCTGAAGGATAAAATGCTACATAAATTAACATAAGATGATAAGAGAAGAAAATATTTCCAATATAAAACAAAGACTGCTATCCAGAAAGATATTTTTTAAAAACCCACTTTCATGCAAAAGATTGATTCAAAGATGCTTCATTGCCAATGAATACATGTGAGATACCCAACTTCAAGAATAAGTGGTAAAAAAATGAAAGAGAGATATAACTTTCAGATTTTTAAATCAAAAAACATATGGTCTTGGGGTATATGAGATGTTATGGTGGCTTTGAAGAGGAATTTGGCATTATCAATCAAAATTTTAAATGAAGTATGACTCAGCAATTCAATTTCTTCGCATCTATCTTAGATAAACATTTATAATGATGCAAAAGGAAGAATGTACAATCATCTCATTTCTGTTTATAATAGGAAGCAGTTACCTCCAGGAGGAACAGGAATTATCTGTTGCTTAGATTTTATTTGTAATGTCTGGATTTTTTATTAAGAATGCAGTCAAGATTGAAATTTAAAATAGCAAGGAAAAACATCTGGTAAATCCATAAATACTGAGTTACTAAGAATCATATAATGTATTACTACATGAAAACACTACAGCACTTTAAACTATGATACTGTTTGGGTACCCCAAGAAGAGCAAGCCATCACATTCCTGTATGTCCTGAAAAGATTTGCAAATAAAACTGACTAAATAGTATCAGTAGTTTTCTGTAAAAGACAGTTGAGAATTCCAGTGTTGGGAATGGGAGACTGTCTTACCAATGCTTAGTACTCTCATTAAAAAAAAAAAAAGAAAACCTACAGACAGACAAGGAAATTAAACTTTTATTAAATATGTGTAATTTAAAATTAAAGTAACTGGACATTTATCCTATTTTCTTTACTTAAAGTTTTAAATGAACACTATGATTTCTTCTATAGTCTTTCAGTGTATCAAAACTCCTTTCTATTCTAACCTCTGGAGACACCCAAAGAGAACAAAATAAATAAATAAAATTCAACAGTCAGAGCTCATTGCCAACCTTGTTTTATCTCATGTTTAATGAGCATGCCTTTTCCAAGAACAATACCCAGTGTAGAATGACTCACTATTATAAAGATTTAGATATATTTATTGCTAGTGAACCAATGTCTCCTAAAACAAAACAAATACTACAATGCCTGTCACATGATTACTCTATAAGACAGCTCTTATTCCTTTCTACCAAGTATAGCATTAAAGGAGCCATTCTGTTGTACTTAGTCCTTGATGCCGCCTTACCCCTGCCAACCCAGGGTAGCTAAAAGCTGAATGAAAAAGTATGAATTAGACCATATATTGAACATTGCACCTTTCCTGATTAGGTCCCTTTTCCTCACCTAATACCATTCACAAGATCCCCTTCTGCATTACCAAGTATTTTTAAAATTTGATTTCATAAAAAAAATCACCACTGCAATGAATAGCAAGTATACCAATTTACAACATGGAATGATTTATTTACAGCTCAGTTATTAAACCATGGAAAGAGTGTGTATAATCAAAGTGCTGACACAACATTAACAACAATTGTGAGAAGGACATTGTTAAAATACAGCTACTGCAGTTGTTCATTATTCGCAGGAGGGAAATCATGTTCCAATGGCTCTTCTATAAAACATCAGTTAAAGAAATGTCAATACCAACATTCTCAAACTGCCTTATAAGAAGCTCTCATTTTAGCTGACATATCCGTAAGTGCCATTAAAGCCATTTTCAGTTCTATAGAAAAATTACAAAATTGAAGTACCTCCCACACCCTTATTTATCTGACATGTTCATAACAGAAATGCAAAACCATAAAATAGGACTGTCTGAGCTGGGAAAACAAAGAGTAATTAATCACATTAACAGAAAGCTACTTACAAAATGCTGATCAACAAAACATGGAAGAACCATCTCTGGAGATGTGGTCATTTATCAGGGCTGAGGAGAGGACAGGATCCCATATAAGGACAGGGCTGGCATGAATTCTGAGTGATTAGGAAACTGAGTAACAGGTTTTCTGGAGTTATCTTTTGAATGGAAATTCCACAGGCTCCAGAGAATTTCACACTAGCAAGTGAATTCTCCAATTTAAATGCCCACATCAATTTTGTACTGTCAGTAAAAACACACATTCACTCAACAAATATTGGTTAATCATCCCATTCCAGGCACTGGGCAACAAGCAGTGAATGACAAAGATCCCATCTTCAATGAACTTACCTTCTGCTGGGACAGCAGACAAACTAAAACAGTAGATTATTTAGATGGCAGAGGATGCCTAGTGCTATCTATAGGAGTGGACCATGAAATTATCCAGGGAAAGGTGATGCCAGCAGATTCTGGCCTTTTCAAAAAGAAAGGGCGATCAGAAATTTAAGAGTAATAACTGATAAGGCATAAAAAGGCCATGAAAAAAGGCAACAACTTTATTCTGACTGAGACAGCAAGGCCTTGTAAAGTTTGAGCACAGCAAGGACATAATCTGACCTACATTTGAACTGGATCATTCCCATGGTTGTGTTGACAGTGGATGATAAAGGTCCAAGAGCAGAAGTAAAGAATGCTAAGCAAAATAAGTCAGTCAGAGAAAGATACCATATGATTTCATTCATATGTAGAATTTAAGAAACAAAACAAATGAACAAAGCAGGGGGTGGGGGAAGAGAGAGAGACAAACCAACAACCAGACACTTAACTATAGAAAACTGATGATTACCAGAGGGGAGGTTGTTAGGGGGATGGGTGAATAGGTGATGGGGATTAAGGAGTGCACTTGTGATGAATGCTAAGTAATGTATAAAATTGTTAAGTCACTAAATCGAACACCTGAAACTAATAGAACACTGCATGTTAACCATATACTAGAATTGAAATAAAAAATCTTAAAAAAGCTTTGTAGTACAACCTGAAATCTGGCATTGTGATGCCCCCAGATATGGTTTTCTTTTTTAAAATTCCCCTGGATATTCAGGATCTTTTCTGATTCCACACAAATCTTAAAATAATTTGTTCTAACTCTCTGAAGAAAGTCCATGGTATTTTGATAGGGATTGCGTTAAACGTGTAAATTGCCCTGGGTAACATCAAGACAGTGTGGCACTGGCACAAAAACAGACACATAGATCAATGGAACAGAATAGAGAACCCAGAAGTGGACCCTCAACTTTATGGTCAACTAATACTCGATAAAGGAGGAAAGACTATCCATTGGAAGAAAGACAGTCTCTTCAATAAATGGTGCTGGGAAAATTGGACATCCACATGCAGGAGAATGAAACTAGACCACTCTCTTGCACCATACACAAAGATAAACTCAAAATGGATGAAAGATCTAAATGTGAGACAAGATTCCATCAAAATCATAGAGGAGAACACAGGCAACACCCTTTTTGAACTCGGCCACAGTAACTTCTTGCAAGATACATCCACGAAGGCAAAAGAAACAAAAGCAAAAATGAACTATTGGGATAAGATAAGAAGCTTTTGCACAGCAAAGGATACGGTCAACAAAACTAAAAGACAACCTACAGAATGGGAGAAAATATTTGCAAATGACCTATCAGATAAAGGGCTAGTTTCCAAGATCTATAAAGAACTTCTTAAACTCAACAGCAAAGAAACAAACAATCCAATCATGAAATGGGCAAAAGACACGAACAGAAATCTCACAGAGGAAGACATAGACATGGCCAACACGCACATGAGAAAATGCTCTGCATCACCTGCCATCAGGGAAATACAAATCAAAACCACAATGAGATACCACGTCACACCAGTGAGAATGGGGAAAATTAACAAGGCAGGAAACAACAAATGTTGGAGAGGATGCAGAGAAAAGGGAACCCTCTTACACTGTTGGTGGGAATGTGAACTGGTGCAGCCACTCTGGAAAACTGTGTGGAGGTTCCTCAAAGAGTTAAAAATAGACCTGCCCTACGACCCAGAAATTGCACTGTTGGGGATTTATCCCAAAGATACAGATGCAATGAAACGCCGGGACACCTGCACCCCAATGTTTATAGCAGCAATGGCCACAATAGCTAAACTGTGGAAGGAGCCTCAGTGTCCATCGAAAGATGAATGGATAAAAAAGATGTGGTTTATGTATACAATGGAATATTACTCAGCCATTAGAAATGACAAATACCCACCATCTGCTTCAACGTGGATGGAACTGGAGGGTATTATGCTGAGTGAAGTAAGTCAATCGGAGAAGGACAAACATTATATGTTCTCATTCATTTGGGGAATATAAATAATAGTGAAAGGGAATATAAGGGAAGGGAGAAGAAATGGGTGGGAAATATCAGAAAGAGAGACAGAACATAAAGACTCCTAACTCTGGGAAACGAACTAGGGGTGGTGGAAGGGGAGGAGGGTGGGGGGTGGAGGTGAATGGGTGACGGGCACTGAGGGGGCACTTGACAGGATGAGCACTGGGTGTTATTCTGTATGTTGGCAAATTGAACACCAATAAAAAATAAATTTATTATTAAAAAAATCTTAAAAAAAAAAAGGTACAAACAAAAAGAGAAGTTTGCTACTGCCATAATCCAGGAAAGAGTTAATGAGATTAGTCTGGGTAACATAAGCAGGGGCAATTAAAAAGTGACCAGAATTCCAAATCATTTTAAAAGTAGCAAAGATAGAATTCACTGTTAGATGTGGGTATGAGAAGAAAAGCATCAAATCTAACCCTAGAGTTTTTTACTTCAGCAGTGAGAAGGCCTAGAAACAGGACACCTGTAGAAGAAGATCTTTAATTTGGTCTGGGACAAGGTAAACTGAAGCTATCTATCAGGCATGTGAAAAGAAACAATGCTCATGAAGTTGGCCATAGTGCTCTGCATCTTCGGGGAGAGGCTGAGCTAGACATTGAAACATGCAGGCCACCAATGACTAATTGCTGCTTAAAAGCATCAAAGCCATGACAAGATGAGATTACCAAGAAAGAAGTCAGTGGAAAAGAAGAGGCCCATGTTTTGAGGTCTGGGGAATGAAAAGAAGTAATTGGTAAAGGAAGAAGAAAACCAGGAGTGTGCAGGGTCCTGGGAGCCGAAAGAAGACAGTGCTTCAAAGAGGAGGCAGTAGTCAACTGACAGCTAGAGGAACATAAATTTCTACAACAATGTAGGCAAAGCCTGTGACTAGAATAAGTCTAAGAGAGAAGTTGGAAAGAAGAACTGGAGAGAAGAATAAACACATGAATGAATAAAGACAAGTCTTTTAAGGAATGCTACTATACATAGGGGCATGGAGAAATAGAGTGGATCTGTGGAGAAGGATCCAGAGAGGGTTTTTTGGTTTATTTGAAAATGGAAGAAGTAGCAGCTTATTTAGATGATCATGAAAATCACCTAGAGAGGAGAACCCTGCTGGTATGGGAAAGAAAGGGATGAATCATTGGAACTATGATCCTGTGTAGGTAGGAGCAGAGATATAGTAGATAGGATGGAGGTGGGAACTTGCAGATCTTCACAGATGGCTTCCTATTGCTCTGTGAAATATGAAGTGAATTCACAAAGTGAGATTAAGAATGGAGGAGAGAAGATGGGAAGCTTCAAGTGACACAGGTATGAAACAGTCAACCTGGACAGTGGTGGAGGGAATGCATGATGGGGAGGCAACATGAATTATTGGCACCACCAAGGACACATCAATAGTTACAGATTGAAAGCAAGAGCAATCTGCTGCATGGTGGGTGTTTCTCCACAGCCATATTCAGCAACAGGGGTTGCAGTTGCACAGCAGATTAGATAAAAGGATTTAGCAGGTTGAGTTGTGCCTTGGGAGAATAACAAAATCAGCAAGTGGAAGACTGAAAGCCTGTGCAAGGAAACATAGTAGCTAAAAACAGAAGTAAGAGCAGGAGGGGAGGGAAAGCCTGAAAAGCTGGAAGTAATACTAGGAGTCACAGTAGGGTAAAGGATTGCTAGATTCCAGGAACTAGAGAGTGTGAGCTAGTAAGACAGAAAAGAGTCTGAGAAAGATGCCTCAGACTGGGAAAGGACATCAGAATGTAACCTACCTAGTGGAATGCCAGTTAAGAGTGAACACAAAATGAATTACCCTTTCAAAGGCTGTCGTTCTACTGAACACTATTAGTTCATTACTGCAATAACAAATTATCTCAAACTTAATGACTTAAAATAACACAAATTTATACAGTTCAGTAGGTCAGAAGTCTAAAATGGGTCTCATTTAGCTGAAATCAAGGTTATCATAAGGGTCATTCATTTCCGGAGGATCTCGCGTACAAGGCATTTCTTTGCCCCGTCTAACCGTTAGGGGTGGCCTGGAGGCCCTTTCCATGGCCCTCCTCCATTAGCAAAGCCTGCAACATCAGGTCAAGAGCTTCTCACTCCACCTCACTCTGACCTTCTCTTCTGCCACCCTTTTCCACAGTCAATGACTCCTGTTGTCTGTGTTGGGTAAACTCGGATATCGTAAGGTCACCTGATTAGCAACCTTAATTCCACCTATTACCATAATTCTGTTTTTTATGCAATATGACAAATACACTCATAGGTTCCAGGGATTAGGAAGTGGACATCTGGGGGGGAGTGCACTTACTATATTGCAACTATTTAAATGTCATCACAGAACCAATGGAACGTAACAGAAAAATATAAAGTCATACAGACTCCGCTTGTTTCAAATTCAAAGTTTTCCCTGGATTTATCTTTCTAATTGCAATGGTGACACAAATACAAATTTTTTTTTTTGAGATTTGTAGGGCACCTATCTGATAGCCGGTAGCAAGCCAAGTACATGCTCAGTGGTAAGAAGTGTCTTTATAATTTAAGACTGGTCAGAGGTCATCTACATGAAACTTAATGCGTTTATATAATCATATTTCCAGGAACCTGAGCAAAGTACTTCAACTTGAATATATATCTTCGTTAAAACTGTACAACATTTGGCTTTCAAATAAAAACCCAGCAGCTTTATTCTTTCTTCCCAGCATGACCTACAACAAATAGCAAAGTACTTGATTTCTTCATCCTGACACTGGATTAATTTTTGCTACACATGAGAAATGCCTACACTGCACTTTTCCCCCTCCATCTTTCCTAAGGATCCCTTCCCTCATTGCTAGGGAGATGTGCCTTCTAGCCCAGTGACCTCCGGGCATGCACATCCTGGTGTGTAGTACAGTATGTTATGCTCCCCATAATGTCAGTCATTATTCTTCCTGACTTTACTTGTGCTCTCTGGTTGAAGCACTTAAGATTAATGAGGCATTTGTTCTCAATCAAGAAGCTATTTATGAATATAGTTCCACTTACAATAAGCTATGTAGACTTCTCTTTCTTTTTCTCCATTACCAAGTGGAGGGAGGGAAGAAAATGACGTTTATTGAAAGGAAGAATAAAGTACAGAAAAAAATGATTTGTGACTTTTTAGTCTGTAATCGGTTCCCTACCAGGAAGGCTTCCACATCATAGCTATGTTGTCAGAATAATTGATAACCTCAAACGTGCTGTTCTGTTTGGTTAAAGTAAAATAATTATTACCACCCTGGCCTTTGTGTGCCAAGGCTTAAGTCCACACCTGTTTAGAATAATCTGCCTCTTCAGGAGGCAAGAGGTAATTGTGAACCCAAGTGTATCCTCTCAAATGGGAGACTGTGGTGCCAGCTAGTGGCTTACAGGGACACCTCCATGGAGAAGAGTAATTACATTAGCAACCATTTGGCTACAAACAGCCACCACCCACTTGTGAACACTCTGCCTTTAGCAAGAATAGAGCTTTCTCTTTCTACTAGTTTTACTGTATATAAGGATCAAAGTCAGCCTTTCAGGCTGACAGCCTCCCATCACCTGGTCTTAACAGTATCTCATGGAATAAAAAAATACAGCATAAAATACATCATGGGGAGTAGCAGCGCCACCATGACCTCTCAAGGCCATAAGCCAATCTGATCTAAAAATCAATGGCTCTGATCTACAAAGCCACTTCAGAGCTCTTTGTAAAAGAAAAATGTCAATGCTGTTGTCAGTTGGGAAATTGGATTCAGGAGATTATCCAGTTCTGGGCAAGGTCCTCTGGGCAGAAACTAGAGTAAATATGAAAGGGTAAAGAAACTGCTCTACTCAACCACCCAGTAATGCTAACTAACCTACATTAAGTAGGTAACTAATTCTAGTGTAAGTATATGAAAAGTTAGTCCTGGATTAACCTTCACTGGGAACAAGTATCATTCAAAAACACTGTTCAAAAACTGGCCAGTTGCTCAGCCTTTTTCTCACTCTAAAAATAAGGAACTGAGTCTGGACCTGGAAATCTGAAGGCCTGAGTACTGCCATGAATCCAGGCTCTCTTACCATATTGTGGGGCAATCCAGGGGGTAAAAGACTCTCTTGAACCCTGGTTCATTATCTGTAAAAGGAGATTTCTGACAGAGATGAAGAATTCTTTAGTCCTTGTCAGTATTACATTTTATAGAAGCTGTGTGCTGCTTATATTAGTTTACATTTAAACCAATAGTTTTTCTGAATTTGTAGGTCAAAAATTGAAAAATAAAACTTTACTTTTTCTAAAATAAAAGACTTCAAAGAGCATAATAAGAGCAATTTCTAATATCTATTATCAGTACCATTACTTTTATCTGGGGAATTGAAGGGGAGAAATAAGGGTTGTGTTATGTGGTAAAGGTTACAAACATTAAACACACAAATTTTCTTTAATAATCTCTAGCCTAAGAGAACTCCTATTCTAGAAAGAGGGAAAGCACTACATTGAGATTCAACAGAACTAAGTTAGGGGAAACAGAAGTGAGTGGCGGGGTCGGCTGATGGTAATAGGGCCCAGTGGCTATTCACAGAGCAAGTGAAGATGAATGCCAGAGGACTTGGATCTCAGCTGAAGGACAGTATTCCAGTTACTGAACTTTCAGCAAGTGGACCTTTTGAACAGCATGATCTTCTTCGAAAAGTTCTCCCTTGTATGAAAAATGAACTTTTTGCCCAGTCATCCTCTTGAATTATCAGAAAAAAATTTCCAGCTCAACCAAGGTAAAATGAATTTTTCTACACAAAGAAACATCCAGGGTCTGTTTGCTCCACTAAAATTACAAATGGAATTCAAGGCAGTGCAGCAGGTTCAGCATCTTCAATTTCTTCCAAGCTCAAACCTTTCATTGGATATTTTAAGGGGTAATGATGAGACTATTGGATTCGAAGATATTCTTAATGACCCGTCACAAAGTGAACTAATGGGAGAACCACACTTGATGGTGGAATATAAACTCAGTTTACTGTAATCTGTTGTGCTGTTCATGAAAATAGAGGGGCTGCATGTTGTTTATAGTCATCTTTTTACTATAATTTGATGTATACAACATTAAAAGTACTGACACATGAGAAGAAAAAAAAAAGAACTAAGTGAGCATTGCTTCATGTAGATGCACCTCCATCTATAGAACCCAGTCTCAATGCAATGTGGGAACCAAAGGCTACCACTTTCCCCCATCCAACAATCATCCAGCAGAATAAACAGAAAGTTACATGGGTTGGCATTCATTCTTCCCAAAGATCTGATGAACTACCATTTCTAAGAGGTCAATCGTTTTTACCTAAGACTTGACAGGTAAACTAAGGTACACTCCAAAGATCAGGAGTTCAGACAAATACACTCCAACAATGGCTTAGATTCTTCAGTCTACAAGTTTTAGCAACACCATGGGAGTGAGTTTTGTAAACACCACTACCCCAGGAATTTCTAGAACTTCTAGAAAAAGACCTCATTTTCCTTCAGAAGTCAAATAAAATAGCTATGTTCAGTCTCAGAGGGCATGAATGGCAACCACTATCCAATCTATAGCTATGGCTTACCTACAGTCAAGCAATTTTTTAAAATGTTTATTTTTAATCATTGCAATTGTATATTCCATTCTTCATAAGAGGAAAAGAAATGCAAATCCTAAATGATCATCAAGATACAACTTGCTCATATCTGTTACTCCATTTAAAAAAAACAAACAAGCAAGCAAAACAAAGAGCATAGTGAATAAATGTGAAGACATATTTCATGTTTGGGTTTTGATTTCCTGGAACAATTCTGGGGCAAAAAAAAATGTTATAGATAGGTTATGTTACACATAAACAATACAACTTCATTATTCTATATAGTATAATAAACACTGTTGAATAGATAATAAATGTGCGAAATCGCCTGGTTTGTGCATTTCATAACAAAGAATGAAAACTCCAACCAATAGTGTCTGTTTTTATACTTTTCATTACAACATCTGTCTCTTCATACAATAGCAATGTTCACCCAAGAATATAATATACAACTACTTTTTTCTAAACTGGATTACTTTCAAATAAAAATATTGAAACAAATTATCCTAAATTAAGTATAATAGGATATACTGAAATAAACAAAAAGAAAGGATAATGCATATTTTCATGTATTCCCAAACAGCAAATAGATATGGTTATAGTAAGGCCTTGAAGTCACCGGTTTGTTAAAAATTTTCTTTAGCTCATAAAAACTACACAGATCTGGCCAATAATTACCAATGCCACTTCTATTCCTATACTTTTCTGTTACTCAACACCTCTGACTAGGTTAAGAAGTGCACAATAAATTTAGTATGCTGGAAGGTTCCCAGTTCTTAAGGAAAGATCATTAGAGCAAAATGGAAATACAAGGCAACACAGAATCGAGGGATTTTAGGGTCAGAAGAGACCTTAGATACAATCTCTAATAGTTCCTTCTCATTATAATGCTTTTAAATCTTTAATTTAGATTTTGTTTAGATTATAAGTATGTGAGCTACTGTGTTTACCCTACCCACCCATAATTACTTAAAGTAATAAAAAAGCTCCCTAGTAAGACATAGCACAAATAATACACACTTTATTTGAAATTTTTTACCCTGACAATGTAAAACTAAAGCACAGGTTTAATGCCACCAAAGACACAAGACTGGCAACGTACGATTTGTCAAAGTCATAAATATGAGCATGATGTGACTTTCCATGATAAGTTACCAATCCTTACATGTAGTTTTCACCACCACTTGTGGCACTAAAACAAAACTTCTCAGCCCCTATCCCCAGAGAGGTCCCTGAAGAAACATCCAAATTACCTATACAGAATCACCAGATAGCTACATTATCCTTAAATTTTAAGAAAAGAAAATCTTATCCATATTCCTTGTTAACCTCTTTAAACTGCTTATATTTATTTACTCTTTAGAATTCTATATTATAAACTCTTCAGATGATAATATAGAAAATCCTATTTTAACTCTACATAATATGAAGCACATGGATTTTTTATTTTTAGAATAATAGTAAGCATTTAGGTTATCAGCCCACTCTAGACATCTAACATCTTTCTTCACAATCAGAAGTGTATTCCTAAAGGAGATTTCAGGTATTTCACAGAAATACACAGATTCAAAAAAAATTTTTTCAGTGTAGGAATAGAAAAGAAAATGGTGGGAAAAAAATCTCAAAGAAAGCAATACAAATTTTGTATTTTTACAGTGAGAATACTAGCATTTTTAATTAGTAGTAATATGTAGTCATTATACAGTGGAAACTGACAAGCAGATTAGAGAAAACTATAGCAATTTAGGTCAAAAGTGATTAGATTCATATTAAAAATCAAAATAAAAAGAAACACATGCTAGAATTAGGGTATTGATGGTCTACACCTAAAATCAGAACTTGGTAATGCTTGGCATGTGCTCTCAAGTCATGCTGTAACAGAGTAAAAACTGCTCCAAAGTCAATTTTGTAAATAGCCACAAAAAAGTTGAAAACAAACAGCTGAAAATAACCCAATACAGTTGGGTTATAAGTCATAAACTCAAATATAGCTTTCAGTTAGTTTTATCTATTTACCTTAGCAGTACTGAATAGGAAAATAGGCACAAAGCAATGATATTTAGTTAGAATGATGAGATTTAAACATGAGTCTCAGGATAGACAGTATTTGAGGGGTTCTTTATTTCATTTTATTTGAATTTAGATATAGAGCCAGGATCCTAGAATCTAAATTAAGATACAATCCAAAATTTGTAACTAACCTCTTCCCCAACACATTCCACTGAAGCTAAAATAAGGCTTCTTTTTTCTTGTTTTAACTGATACAAATGGACACAGTAAAGAAACAGTAGCAAAATGAGACACAGTGAGACTGAAGCCAGACTCTGGAAACAGTGGAAGCATGAAGGTCACAAATAAAGGTCTGGCCCTATATCTCTGTGATCACAGTCTTCTAACTTTATGCTTCACCCATTCAGAAATGATCCAACACTGCACCAGCCCCCTTTAGGGGGGCTATAGAGGTAAATGAGACAAAGTCTGCCCTCTGGTTACTTAAAAACTATCATTAACAGTTGGGGCCAGTAATGTCCGTCTTTAGAACTGGTAAATGAAAAGAGAGCTGGTCTGTGAGCATTGATTCTACCTTGCATACATCCTCAGTTACCTTGCATACATCCTCAGTTACCCTGACAGTGACAAAACCAACTACCGTCTAACGTTAGATGAAATAATCCCCACAATGTCTTTGCTTCCAAAATTTAAATTATTGATGCTTAACTCTATGATACAGTTACTATTATAGCCTCCTTTTCCCCCTTAGCATTATTGAAATATAACTGACATATAACATTGTAAGTTTAAAATGTATAACATGATGTTTTGATTTACGTATATATATTGAAAAATGATTACCAAAATAAAATTAGGTAACACATCCATCATCTCACATAGTTTCTTTTACTTTGTGTGTGTGTGTGTGTGTGTGTGTGTGTGTGTGGTGTGAGAACTTTAAAGATCTTAGCAACTTTCAAGTATAGTACTACAGTAGAGTATTTCTAACTATAGTTACTAGGCTATATGTTAGATTCCCAAAAATGTATTCATTTTAAAACTGGAAGTCTGTATCCTTAAACACCTTTACCTATTTCTCTCAGTGCCCCCCCCATTCATGATCACCAATCAACTTTCTGTTCCTATGAGTTCAGTGTGGTTTCTTAAGAGTCCACGTATAAAAAAGAGTATACAGTATTTGTCTTCCTCTGATTTAGTTCACTTAGTATAGTGCTCTCAAGGTCCATTTATGTTGTTGCAAAAGGCAGGATTTCCTTCTTTTTATAGCTGAATATGAAATTCCAGTGTGTATCTGTATATATACATGTCATTTTCTTTACTCATTTATCTATCAATGGGAACTCTTTAAAATGAATGTTTAAAAAACAGAACCACCACACTCAATTCTCACATATACCTTATAAAGATAAATACAAGGTATTTCAGGTTAACCTCTGCTTACTCTCCAGATGTGCAAAGTACTTGTCATAAAAGGAAACAGAATTAGCTAGATCACATCTGTTGTATAAATATACATCCCAAGCAAAATACATTATTGGAATATTTTGCATTCAGGATGAGTAATAAGTCTTACTTTCACAAAGTACATTTAAAAAGAAAATCTAAGGAAAAAATCAGGAATAGAGATAGTGAAGTACAAACCAGCTAAGAAATATCATCTGACTTCCCCTACACTGTTAGATTCCCATCAGCTCCTTTGGAGCCTCCATTAGAAGGAGTTCTAAGGCTTCTTGGAACCTAAAACTGACAATGTGAGATTGATTCCTGAAGAAGTTAAGTCTAAAGATACTTTTAAAATGCAATCATTGGGGTGCCTGGGTAGCTCAGTTGATTAAGCATCTCCTTCCAGCTTAGTTCATGATTTCAGACTCCTGGGATCGAGACCCGCTTAGGGCTCCCTGTTCAGCAGGGAGCCTGCTTTTCCCTCTCCCTCTGCTCGTTCTCTGTGCTTTCTTTTAAATAAATAAATAAAATCCTTAAAAAAAAAATGCAATCATTCAGGCCACAAAATCCAAAGAATCATACTTGTCTACTAAAAATTAACATTGTAACACTTCAGAGCCGCACTAAATAAGGGAATTAAAGCCAAAATATTGATATTATCAGTTAGTTCTCTGCAATGCTTAAATTGAAATTCACGGATTTCTCAGGAGAAAAAAACAGGAATCAAGCTTCATAGACAAAAGTCCACTTAAATGGATAAACTAAAAACCCAATTGGTGCACTGGGAATTCAGATACTTCTACTTAGAAATAAGATATTACATGGGTCTAAAAAAATTATTGTAAAACTGTATTCAAGATTTTCCATTTCTATTGCAAATTGAAAGAGATTTACATGGTATCAATAATAAAATACAAAAGACATATTGTATTTTCTAAGAGTGTGAGGGGTTAAGATTAATAGCAGCTCTAAATTCTAAAGAGTTATTAATCTAGTATTTCCTTCTTAAAACATGCTAAAGGAAAGCAGTATAAACCATCACAAGCAGTCTTAGAATCAGGGTGGATAGCCTAGGCCTGGCCCTGGCTCTGCCATGCAAAGGACAATGGTACCTTGAATAACAGGATGGCTCAGAATGTGAGCACAGGAGTCAAGCAGTAACTGTGGATGGAACAGAGAATTCTTCATGCCTTGGTGAACTGGATTAGAATCTCTCTAATCTCTAAACCTCAAACCTCTAATGACACACTTCAGGGTGAATGAGAGGACATCACTGGCCAGACTAATTCTACATAGCTTTAATTGGACTCACATAATAAATATAAGACCTGCATGGTAAATAAGAACTTAATATACTTATTACAGCAGGACTTCCTGGCTGATTTCAAGATACTCTGTATTTACAAAATTTTTATTAATATAATAATCACATCAAAGGAAATATGAAAATGTTTTCTGGGCCCACTAATGAAAGATTTCTTAAATTGGGGACATTATCTCTAACACCAAACAGATCAGATTATTTGGGCTATAAAGAATGTCCATACTCTCCCATTTTTCCTTCACTATCTAAAGTGAATGCCAGCAATAAAATCATTCAGAAATACATTCTCAGACATCTTTAATTTATAGTCACCACATGTCTCTTTCAACACGGAGAGCTAAATATACATATCATGACATAAATTTTTATCATGCAAGGCATTTTCCTTATATTGTCCTCCAGGTTTTTAACTCTGGCTGCAAAGAAATTTAATTCATTGTCATTAGAGATCATTGAGAAATAAAGCAAATGCTACTATTACAAATGAAATTATCTCCTCTAAGATCAAGAGTGAGGGATACAATGTTGAGAACAGGTCCTAACTTTCAAAAAAGTTCTGATGTTTCTTGAAACAGAATTTTTAAGAAATATCAAGGTAGCACAAAACTAAACGGAAAAATAGGTAACATGGTAGATTAGTGGAATAGAACTCAGTGCTTGGATGTAAGCTAAAGTTTCAACAGAGTTTGTCAGGAAAAACAATTTAGATGAGGAAGAACCTGTGTGCCCTAAGTCAGGTATCATTTGTTGTTGAAAGATTCTGTTCCAAGTTCACGTATCACCTGGCACAAAGAAGACCCAAAAGTTTATTGAAGAATGAATATATGAATGAATCAGTGGGAAAGTTATGTGTGAGCACGGTTTCATCAGGGGCCAGCAAAGATCCTGACCTTCACTATTACCTAGAATATTTTATTTTCGAGAATTGCAAAATAAACCTGGGCAGGAAAGATGAAGGAATATTTTAGACTTGATCTGATAAACTGGCAGTCTCTGTAGGCTCCTGAGTAGAGGAGTGATACCTAGAAATTTATTTAATATTTCTATGATGAGCAGAGCCATCAAAGAGGATGATCTGAAAAGACTAGAAATATAGGTAAGAATAGAAGTGCACATAAAAGCATGGGTACAGCCTTATCTTATTGCTAGATTTAAATGTGTCCACAGTGGAGAGAGTGAGAAGAGGTGTTAAAAGATAGTAAAATAGGCCACTTACTGCTGTCCATGCATTTCTTTTGCAACGGGCACATAGCCATCCATCACAGATCTCATGAGAAGGGATACCATAGCAACCTATAAAGTAATAGTATGGATCCACGAATTAGGTCTTTTGCATTTTGGTAATATTATACATCTTAGCACTGAATAAATAAAATTAGAACTGCCTACCATAATACCATCTTTGATTTTCACTGCTTAGAACAAAATATAAGCAAGGCTGTCTCAAAGATACTTTTGGTTCTCATGCCTCATAGCTAATAGGATTTCAGTCCCAGGAAACATGAGAGCATAGGTCTTAATCATTACTAATGCTTACGATAGTTCTCAGATAATTCTTGAATGGGCAACATTAAATTTCTAATTTGTTGGGTCTAGTCCTTTACTCATACAAAACATATTTCAAAATAAGTTGCAATTCATAAAGGAAAATTTGGGGAAGATTTAAAATAATACAATAAATAAATTGATATATTTTGCAAGTTAATATAATTTAAAATTACATTTCATAAGCTTTAATCTCAGTGATTGGGATAGAGGATGCACAATTCATGGTTAGTGATGAAGGGGTATCTTCAGTTCTATTTGTCAATTCAATATATGCTTGACTCAAATAAATGGGTAAGGAGATACCTGATGATGCAAATACAAGCAGCAATTATACAGTACCAACAAATGTGTAACTGTGACTGCCTTTCAAACGGCTTTGAAATTTTAAAGAAGTAATTTTTAATATAAAATTTCTATAACATTTAAATGAGAGAGAAAATAACATAAATGTAATTTCCAAAGAAAAGCCTATCACAGTTAACCAAAACTATAAAATGTTTAGTTCGGGGCACCTGGGTGGCTCAGTGGTTGAGTGTCTGCCTTTGGCTCAGGTCATGATTTCGGGGTCCTGGGAACAAGTCCTGCATCAGGCTCCCCTGAGGGAGCCTGCTTCTCCCTCTGCCTATGTCTCTGCCTCTCTTGTGTGTCTCTCATGAATAAATAAATAAAATCTTTGAAAAATAAAATAAAATAAAATGTTTAGTTCAAGCACATGTTTATGAAATACTATAGCTAAATTGTATAGCTTGTACATTTGGGAATCAAAATTAAATCCTAGTTTTTGTGAAATGATGCATTGGCTGTTATATACTTATAATAATGTAGATTGAATGCATATATGTCTGTGTTACAGATTGATATAAGTACAACAAAAAGGTTGCTATATTTCAAACACATTATGTTCAAATCTCTTGGGGAAGCTGACAGTATCTAATCAATAATAAATGATAGCGAGGCTATTTCAGCCCTAAGGTAAGACTGGTGTTTCTCTGGGGTATACAGAAGATAATACCTATTATTATAACCATTCATGCTACACTGACAGAGACAGACCATACATAAGTATGTTAACATGACATATGATTTGGTAAGATCTGGAATATTAAAATGCTTTAACATAGACTTATAGTATATGACAGATCCTTTTTCACATTTTAGAGGATTTACATGGCAGGCCAATAAAAAAAAAAATATATTTGCCACTTATCCCATGATGTGAAAATATAAAATTGTGACAGGTATGGAGCTTAATCATCTCAGTCCTGGGGGAAAACAACTGTAATGATTGTTCTCCCATGGAAGGCAAGAGATATCTCCTTACCCTTACAAAGAATAAAAATTAAACTCTATAATTAAATTTAACAATAATTCCCCAAATCATCAAATATTCACTTCTCTTTAAAAATACAAAGAAAAATAATCATGAATCAACACCAGAGATTAAAATTAAGTTTTTACAAACTATATCTTAAGTAAAATTCAAGTGTGTGAAAGGAGCCCCATAGCGACCCAACATCTGGACAAAAAACAAACACACAAAACTGCTCTCCAGCGATCCTGCACAAAACTGTAGAAAAAGAGATTATTATACTTACTCATACTTTCATCAGAAGAAATGTGAAAAAGAATGATCTAACCATTAAGAATGCCAATAGTTCAATGTAATAGTGCCAATAGTTCAATGTGGCAGGGGACAAAAGGGTGAGAAACAAAGATTATGTGAAGCACTGAAAAGCCAGTGATTGATGTATGAGAGATTCATTTACTTGCATGAACCCGTACGCAGCACTTTGCACAGGAAATCAGAAGACTTGTTCCATCCTCTTCCAGAAAGGCATTAGGCGGAGAATATTCTATATTTTCTTCACTATAAATAAAACACATCTCTGGAATGAGGGGCTTAGTCTTTCCTCCCGGAGTAACCACTTCATCTAATTTTGTCTCCCATCTAGAATCATTTTCTTCATTGCTGCTATCTGGCTGAAAAACATAATATTCCCACATGAGTGAAAAATATGCAAAAAAAGTTCATCATTTGTTCTGGTCACTCAAATCCACTAACAGCTGTTCCATGCACTAACTTCCAGCTTCTGTTCTTCCTGTTGTTTTCCTTGATATAACTATTAGCTTTTTATCAATGTTCCTCTTCAGGCTCTCATCCAGAAGCTAAGCTGTAGAAACAGGAGGACATTCTGTACATCTGCTTGTATGAAAAAGTGATAACTTGCTAAAACTATACTCTTACATAAACATTCAGGGAAAGCATCAATTTTTCTGAGGAATTTTTGTTTCTTTATTTACACCAGGTTAGCCAACCTGGTTTCATTTACTGAATAATTTTACACCTGGTTACACTTGAAGGAGTGTTTTCAAATACCTCAGTTTTAATCTGTGTAACAGTTTTTAGAGAATTTTTGAAGGTTTTACCTCACCACAAAGTTTTAAAACATCAAGACAGAAAGATCTGGAAAATGGCAATTGTCACTAAATTAGAATATATAATGCAAAACAAAATTGTCATCTCACCAAAATATATGAAAAACACTCAGTGCTTAATTGAAACTCTAATTAATAAACTATCTTATCTCCAGAGATCTTATATTAATAAATTCCCCTGTATCTTATACTTTTAGTGAGAATTCTTTTAATTTTTGGGAAATACACAGGCAGATTATGATATAGAAATAAGAGTCAATAAAAAAGTTAAGCTTTTCCAAGGAAACACAGACTTTCAATGATGAAACAGAAAATAGTTTGTCACTCACAAGGGTCACATCAAAGACAGTGTGTTAAGTTTATTTCCTCTGTTTACAAAGATCTGATAATGTCGCAAATCACATAATTTCATGCCCTGAAATGTCTGAACAAAAAAGCATTTACTTTACATGGGCTCTAAAAGAGAACGATCTTAAATAAAATACTTCTGGTCCCATTATTGAGAATATAACTCAGAACACAATGCTCACATCAATACACTTTATAATATATTTTATCTTAAAATAGGTCACGAAGTTCCACCCTTACTAGATTCCTAAAAATCACTGTCTGGGTTAATGTTAGAGAATGACCCCCTCAGTGAGCTAAAATGCCATCAGTATTACATAAGGATAACACTGAAAATAATACTATGCATAGCTGGCTGATGAGGGTGAACTAAACAATTCAGTTTGTACTGAGTCCTGCTATACCTCATGCATGTTCCACGTGGTAAGATAAAGACAGACATTTTAAACATTGGCCCAGAGCTGACATAGTATTCAGAGTGATATTTTCAAACACAAAACAGAGACTAAGTCTAAGTTCTCTCTTTGTAAAACTTCTACTATTATTAAGCTTTAAGTTCTGTGTTTCTTGATGAAAAAGGTTGGAACTGCCCCTTGACTGACATGAACCAAGACTGACAAATAAACCATTTATTTTAAAATGATATCAGAGAAATGTCTTTCAAGTAGCACCCAGAACTTTTATTCCTTATTCTACAATGGCCATGTAGCTATATAAGTATTGATATCTCCCTTTTCATGTGTACACACACCTTACAATGATTCATCTGTGTTTTTACAGCCATACAGAAAGTGTAGCAGTGACAGTAACCCCTCCACCCTTATTACCTTGTAGTATGGCATAAGGAGAGCACAGATGGCACAGTGTGGCTCCATTTTGGCCATGGTTGCATTATACTCCTGTTCAGCCACAAAGTTTGGGGACTTCGTCTGCCAAAGGTGGACCAAAGGCTTCGCCCAAGACTCTGTTTCTTCCACTTCCTCCTCAATCGATGGAACCTCAGGCAATTCTTGAAAAACAAGGCATGAAAACACAGTGAGCATGGGACCGAGGGAAAAACCAAAACAACCTGGTTATAAAAGAAGCAAACATTCCAAAGTATCATTGATATTAATGTCAGACAGGAAACTTATTTTAGCTTTCAAATACATTCTGAGAGAAGCAGAACAACAACAAAAAAAATGTCCTTATCATCCTCTTCATCTTCAAGGGCAAGGTCAGATCTGATGGCCAGACAATGAGCCTCCTATTGATGGCCTCCCTATCCATGCCAGGAATAACTAAACTGCTCCCTCCTTCAACTTCATTACTTCTGTATTTGTACTGCTACCATAAACACCTCCCATGGGAAAATAGCTTGTATCTGTGAAATTACCTTCCAGCTACCAGAGAAATTCATTGGCCCAGTAACTGCCTTACCAGTATTTTCAGTTTCCTCACCTAACACTGTATATATGGCTTAATAAATATTTATTAATCGAACTTCATTTAATTAACTTTTGGGTTTGAGAATTCATGACAATAACATTTACAGAGCACCTATCACATGCCAAGCAATACAGCGCCATTATATGAATATGGAAAAGAATTCCTATTCAAATCTTATTTGCTCAATATAACACCCCCAGAGGCTCAAATCTCTTAAATATGTATATCTGTTAACATGAATGAGGCAGAGATTACTCCACAAAAATAGGACTTTACAAAATTTTATAGAAAGCCAGAAAAATACAGAAAGACATAACAGGTTATGAGAAAAAATTCCTAATGCCTATACCAAAGGACAGTATATCACAGCAGGTGGCAGCAATCACAGCTACATCTAGGACTTAACATCTTCAGCTGTGACACATTCTAAAACTCCTCATCACTAGCTGTCATAGTCTTATAAATAAATACTGGGGGGCAATGTCCTCAAGTCCCAAGCACAGGGGCTTCTATGAACCAGGGTGTGCCAGCCCTTGCCTTGTTGACTTAACCATTTTTAAAAAGTCAAAATAGATTTGCTTAGATGGAAAAATAAGAAGAGCTAAATGAAGCTGAAAAGAACTCAAAAGACATCAAATGCCAACTGAAGTGAAAGGGAATGTTCCTGCTTCCATGTTGGTGGTGGTGGTGTTATTATCATTATTATTATTATCATTATTATTAACAATGGAAAATGCTTAGTACTTAGCCAAGCAGTATCTGAAAACAAAAGGTAAGATACCTTAGCCTCTGTTTGCAGTGAAGTAATCTGACACTAAACATACACTGTTTCCACCTCAGTCTCCCTCCAATACAGAACAGAAGACTTCCTATGAAGACTTAGATTTGACAAATGAAAGATGAGAGGAGAAGAGTTGACCAGGAATTTGAAATACCATTAAGTCCTTAACTCACAGGCTAATATCTACCACATACACGCTAAAAATGGGATCTAAACAAAAAGAAATCCTTGGAGTTTGAATAGCTATTCCCTCTTCCACAGTAGATTTATCATATCACTTGCTTTATTATAAAAGATTGAAACACACAAGATAGATGATGCTCTTACCCCTTTGGTTGGTCATAAGTTAACCTGAGGAGTTCTCAAAATATTTTCAGGGACAGAGGAAATACTATTTAATTCTCAAAAGCTTAACAACAAAAAAGAAGTAGAGGAGAAGGACAATTCCTAACAAGGAAGCCAGAGAGCAGGAGGGTAATGCAAGCCGTGGCACTGGACCTAGGATAGCCTGATTCAACTGGAGCTTTTCTCAGACTTTCTCAACAGACCTGGGAGAGAATCCTTCTCTAACAGATGTCCTTCCCCAAAGATGAGGTTGCACTCTGCTCCAACAAGTATTTATCTTGTTTGGATAATCTCTGGGCCAGAATACATAGTGAGCACTGTAATGATGTAATATCATTAGTTAAAAGCAGCATGGCAGCAAAATCGTGCAGCACGAAGTACAGGGAACTGTTAGTCCAGAGACCTAGCTTTAAATTCAAAATTCAAACCCTTTGATTCAGAAGGCCTATATGGCTTTGGGTAAAATAGATTTTCACATAGTAAGAATTCCTTTTTCACCTACTTCAGAGGTTTTTTTTTTTTCTTTTTAATATTAAAATGAAATACTGTAAAACTTTTTATATTCGAAAGTGCTGGAATTCTTTGTAAAGTCCCAAGTGACATAACTGTATATACTGTTATGTAAAATCCATCTAATCATTTTATTTTCATTTGATCTGTTCATCAATTAAGTGCTACAATACTTTATCAGGAGGAAAATAGGGTACATTTAATCTTAAATATATGATATTATTCATATTTTAATTTAGCTTTGAAAACCAAAAACAGGGATGCCTGGGTAGCTTAGTGGTTCAGAGTCTGAACCGGCTAAGGTCCTTTGGCTCAGGTCCTGATCCCGGGGTCCCGGGATAGAATTTTTCCAGCCTGCTTAAGATTCTCTCTGCCTCTCCTCACCCCTTTTCTCCCCTCCCTCTAAATTAATAAATATCAAATTAGTTCTTACAACATCCTTGTAAAAGAAAAAGGCAAGGGTAGATATTATCAAACAAAAAAAAGACATGAACACTGTAGGCATTTAATGAATAATAATGTTTTTATTACTAAAATCATAGCTTTTTTATACCAGCATAGCAACCACCAGAAGATTGTGCATAGCTCTGAGTCTCATCCTGAATGCCATAGATTGCTATAGATTCAGGAGAGGGTGAGACAAATGAAAAATCCCTTGGTATAAGTGCATAAAGCTTAGGAAATCTGTGAAAACATTACTAGCAGTTACTGTATTCCTAACAAGAACAAAAGAAGGGCCAATAGTGTGACAGCCATTCTCAAAGGTCTGTGGACTTCCAGACACATACAGCACATTTCACAAAGTCTGTAGAGTCAAAACTACTTTCAAAATAACATGAAGATGTTTTTTGCCTATGTCACCCTGGCAATAATTTTGTTAAATTTGTGATAAATATGGGATATATGCATAAAGTACTGCTGCACAATAAAGTTCAATATTTGTCTTGGGGAAAAGCATATGTGCAACTAGTTGAACTGTAAGTTGAATAAGTTGTCTCTTTCATGAAACACCATTTTTCCTTGAAAGAATAATTAACAAACTATGGTAAATTAGGGTCTTAGAAGGAATTTTCATAAGTGAAAAAAGAAAGCCTGTCATTTAAAAAAAAAAAAAAAAACTATTCAGAGTGTTTGCTGATAGTGGTAAATTCAAGTTTTTTTTTGTTTTGTTTTGTTTTTTGTTTTTTTTTTTTTTAAATTCAAGTTTATGAGTCAAAATTAAAATTCTGGAAAACATGTATCCACTATTGTAATCCTGACAGCTTCCCAATACTTAAAGCTGGTTCTGATAGTACTAATAGTGATGATATAAAATATAATATTTAAATATTATATAAAGAGACCTATATAACTCAGATCTGTTTACCAACACATGATGTTCCAAAATCATGCATGTGTAAAAGACTCACTCAGAGTGCAAGACAGACCAATGAATTTTTATCAATAAAGTACAAAGAGTTCATTGATGTGATTTCAGATTCCACATTGCAACTACTTTTTTAAGAACTAACATATGCCAAATTTTGATGTAGTGTCAAAGAAGAAGATCCATAATTATCTGAAAGGTTATAAAAATATTGTACCCCTTCCAAACACATATCTGTGTGCGGCTGGACATTCCTCACATACTTTAAAACCAGACCCATGGGAAGGGAAGGGAAAAAGAATAGGAAGAGAAAGGACATGACAAGATTAAACAAAACCTCTTTGGGGTCCTCAAAACACTTAAGGACACGGGGGGGGGGGGGGTCCTGAGAGCAAAAAGGTTGATAATCATTAACATATACATAGTGATATAGATATTCATCAAAAATATTAGTATCATAGAGTTACTGTTGAACAAATACAGCCCTAATAAAACTGGTGCAGGCTCTGTTCTCACAGCCAGGTCAGAATTCCATAAACTGTTTTCCTTAATCGATATATGATGCTTAAACAAAAAGAAAACATGTCAATACTGGAAGAAGGCATCCTTTTCTCTCAGTTCCTCCATTAAGGTCTGAAAGATTTGTTAGCTATAGTAGAAAACAAATTCTATGCCACCAGCACTTCATTTTTCTTCTTAGTGAGTCTCTTACTTCATGAAGGCAATCTAAACTCACAAAAACGTTCCCATTACTCTGTAGTGAGCGAAATACTGCTAAGAAAAGCCATGAGCCTAAACATACAGTAGCTTCTTAAATTTACATAAGCTATTGTACAGAATTCACAGAAGCAGTTTATAACACAGCTCTAGACACAATGTTCTTAGGAGCTTTGTCCTGAGTAAATGTAAGCAATGGCTTAGGTGGCCTGGATGGCCAGCTCCCTAACAACCTCTACTACCATGGGGGAACAGGGAAAACACATACTACCTTGGATAAATACAGTGAAGTAACTTGTTGAAAATGTTACTGACTTCAAGAGTTGTTCTGAAATGTGATGTAATGAATACTGGGTATTATATAAGACTGGTGAATCACTGACTTCTACCTCTGAAACCAATAATACATTATATGTTAATTAATTATAAGTTAATTAATTGAATTTAAATAAAATTTTTAAAAGACATTAAAAAAGAGCTGCTCTGAAATTTTTTAGTTGCCACAAAAACAGTAAGTTGAATTACATGATAAAAGAACTTGTCCAAAGGCAAAATACCAAGCTCCTAGATCATGCACACAATACACTGAAACAGTTTTTAATAGTATTAAAAAGATTCTTTCTGGCAAGAGTTGCAATAACTTATACTAGACAAAATAGACTTTAAAATAAAGACTGTAACAAGGGACAAAGAAGGACATTATACCATAATAAAGGAGACAATCCAACAAGAAGATAAAACAATTGTAAAAATTTATGCACCCAACATGGGGGAGCACCCAAATACATAAAAACAGTTCATAACAAACACAAAGGAACTAATTAATAATAATACAATAATAATAGGGGACATTAACACTGCACTTACATCAATGGACAGATCATCTAAACAGAAAATCAACAATGAAGCAGTGGCTTTGAATGACAGACTGGACCAAATGGACTTAACAGACATATTCAGAACATTCCATCCTAAAACAGAAGAATATATCTTCTTTTCAAGTGCACATGGAACGTTCTCCAGACTAGATCTCATTTTAGGCTACAAAACAAATCTCAAGAAAGTCAAAAAGACTGAAGTCATACCACATGTCTTTTCTGATCACAACACTATGAAAATAGAAATCAACCACAGTAAAAAAAAAATCTGAAAAGATGACAAATAAATAGGGGTTAATTCAATGAGGTAATAAAAGGAGAAATAAAACAGTACGTGGAAACAAATTAAACAGTCCAAAACATAAGGAACACAGCAAAAACAGGTCTAAGGATTTTTATAACAATACAGGCCTACCTCAAGAAGTAATAAGAATGTCAAATAAACAACCCAACTTTATACCTAAAAGAACCTAGAAAAAGAACAACAAACAAAACCTAAAACCAGCAGAAGGAAGGAAATAATAGATTACAGTAGAAATAAATGATATAAAACTAAAAATACAATAGAACAGATAAATGAAACCAGAAGCTGACTTAAAAAAAATTAAAATTGATAAATCTCTAGCCAGACTTATTAAGAAAAAAAGAGAAAAGACCCAAATTTAAAAAAAACACACAAATGAAAGAAAAGTAACACCACCACAAAAATATAAACAATTGTAAGAACACATTATGAGCAACTATATGCCAACAAATTTGAAACCAAGAAGAAATGGATAAATTCCTAAAAACATATAAACTACCAAAACTGAAATGGGAAGAAAAGAAAATTTGAATAGATCAATAACCAGCAAAGAAGTTAAATCAGTAGTCAAAAAACTCCCAACAAAAGTCCAAGACCAGATGGCTTCACAGCCAAATTCTGCCAAACATTTAATATTTATTCTTCTCAAAGTTAATACCTATTCTTTTCAAAGAATCCCAAAAATAGAAGAGGGAGGAAAACTTCCAAATTAATTCTAAGAAGCCAGCATTACCTTAATACCCAAACCAGATAAAGACACCAGAAAAAAAGAGAACTATAGGCCAGTATCTCTGATGAACATGGATGCAAAAATTTCCAACAAAACACTAGCAAACAAGATCTAACAATACATTTAAAAATCATTCACCACAATCAAGTGGGATTTATTTCTGGGTTGCCAGGATGGTTCAATATGCATAAATCTTTCAACGTGATACATCACATCAGTAAAAGAAAGAATAAGAACCATATGATCATTTCAACAGACACAGGAAAAGCATTTGCCAAAGCACAACATCCATTCATGATACAAACTTTCAACAAAGTAGGTTTAGAGGAAATATACCTCAACATAATAAAAGGCGTCTATGAAAAACCCACAACTAACATCGTTCTCAATGGGGGAAAATGGAGAGCCTTTTCCCTAAGGTCAGGAACAAGACAAGGATATCCACTCTCACCACGTTTATTCAACATAGTATTGGAAGTCCTAGCCACAGCAATTGGACAACAAAAAGAAATAAAAGTCACCCAAATCAGCAAGGAAGAAGTCAAACTTTCACTACTGGTAGATGATATGATACTCTATATAGAAAGCCCAAAAGACTTCACCAAAAAACATTTAGAACTTATAAATAAATTCTACAGAATCAGAGGATACAAAAATAAATGTACAGAAATCTGTTGCATTTCTATACACTAATAATGAAGCAACAGAAAGAGGAATTAAGAAAACAATGCCATTTACAATTACACCAAAAATAATTAGATACGTAGGAATAAACCTAACTAAAAGAGGTGATAGACCTATATACTCTGAAAACTAGAAAATATTGAGGTAAGAAATTGAAGATGACATAAAGAAATGGAAAGACATTTCATGCTTATGGATTGGAAGAACAAATATTGTTAAATTGTCTATACTACCCAAAGCAATCTACACCCTTAATGCAATCCCTATCAAAATATCAACAGCATTTTTCACAGAAAAGAATAAACAAATCCAAAATGTGTATGAAACCACCAAAGAGGGGATCCCTGGGTGGCTCAGCGGTTTGGCGCCTGCCTTTGGCCCAGGGCGCGATCCTGGAGTCCCAGGATCGAGTCCCGCGTCGGGCTCCTGGTGTGGAGCCTGCTTCTCCCTCTGCCTGTGTCTCTGCCTCTCTCTCTCTCTCTCTCTATGTCTATCATAAATAAATAAATCTTTAAAAAAAAAAAAAAGAAAAAAGAAACCACCAAAGACCCCAAATGGTCAAAGCAATCTTGAAAAAGACAAACAAGGCAGCCCAGGTGGCTCAGCGGTTTAGTCCGCCTTCCGCCCAGGGCCTAATCCTGGAGACCTGGGATCGAGTCCCACATCAGGCTGCCTGCATGGAGCCTGCTTCTCCCTCTGCCTGTGTTTCTGCCTCTCTCTCTCTCTCTCTCTCTCTCTCTCTTTCTCTGTGTGTGTGTCTCTCATGAATAAATATATAAAATATTTTTTAAAAAAAGAAAGGAAAAGAAAAGAAGAAAAGTTGGAGACATCACAATTCCGGACTTCAAGTTATATTACAAAGCTGTAGTAATCCAAACAGTATGGTACTTGCACAAAAACACAGAGACTAATAGAACAGAATAGAAAACCCAGAAATAAAGCCATGATTATACAGTTACTTAATGTTTGACAAAGCAGGAAGGAATATCCAATGGGAAAAGGCAGTCTCTTCAACAAATGGTGCTGGGAAAACTGGACAGCAACATGTAAAAAAAATGAAACCAGACCACTTTCTTACACCATACACAAACATAAATTTGAAATGGATTAAATTCGTTAATGTGAGACCTGAAACCATAAAAATCCTAGACTAGCACACAGGCAGTAATTTCTCTGACATTAGCCATAGCAACCTGTTCCTAGATAGGTCCTTAAGGAAAAGGAAACAGAAGCAAAAACACATTCTTGGTACTATGTCAAAATAAAAAGCTTTTGCACAGCAAAGAAAATGATCAACAAAACTAAAAGGCAATCTACAAAATGGGAAAAGATATTTGCAAATGACATATGTGATAAAGGATTAGTACCCAAAATATATAAAGAACATATGAAACTCAACACCTAAAACACAAATAATCCAAATTAAAAAATGGGCAGAAGACATGACATATATTTCTCTAAAGAAGACATCCAGATGGCCAACAGGCACACGAAAGGATGTTCATCACCACTTACCATCAGGGAAATGCAAATCAAAACTACATTGAGGTATCTCACACTTGTCAGAATGACTAAAATAAAAAACACAAGAAACAGCAAGGATGTGGAGAAAAAGGAACTCTCATGTACTACTGTGGAGAATGCAAATTGGTCCAGCCACTCTGGGAAACAATATGGGGGTTCCCCAAAAGGTTAAAAATAGAACTACTCTATGATCCAGCAATCACACTATTAGGTATTTACCCAAATGATATAAAAATACTGATTTGAAGGGACACATGTCATGTATCCCAATGCTTATAGCAATATTATCAATAACAGCCATATTATGGAAAGAACCCAAATGCCCATCAACTGATGAATAAAGAAGTTGTGGTATATATCTACAATGGAATATTACTCAGCCATTAAAAAGAATGAAATCTTGCCATTTGCAACAATGTGGATGAAGTGTATTATGCTAAGCAAAATAAATCAGAGAAAGACAAATACCATATGATTTCATTCATGTGGAATTTAAGAAACAAAGGAACAAAGGGGAAAAAAGAGAGATAGGCAAACTAAAAAACAGACATATTAACTATAGAGAAAAAAAATTATGGTTCCCAGAAAAGATGGGTGAAATAAGTGATAGGGATTAAAGAATGTACTTTTGTGATAAGCATCTGGTGATGTATGGAAATACTGAATCGCTATACTGTACACATGAAACTAATATAAGATGGTATGTTAACTAACTGGAATTAAAATAAAAACTTACAAAATTAAAAATTAGCAGCTCCTGGCTGGCTTAGTCAGTAGAGAGTATGAGTGTTGATCTTGGGGTCATCAGTTTGATCTCCAGGTTGTGTATAGTGATTACTTAAAATCTTTTTAAAAATTTAAAAATAAATTTTTTTTTTACTTATACATAAAAAAATCAAACATTGCCTCTAAGTCTGAATATTTCTAGCAAACATAAAAGCTCTTGGAGAAAACTAGTACAAATAGATATGCACACAGAACCCAAGAATAGTGCTTAGAAAGAATTAAGAGGTAAACCAACAGTATTGGATTTATATATGTGACAGCACTAAGAAGCAACCACACTTCTGCCACTTAGATAAAATCAAAATAAGCAGCCCCTCATAGACAGTCTGCTTACAACTCACCCCATCCTTCATCAATGTATCTTAAATGCACCTCCAAAATATTCCTCCATGTTTGCTATTCAAATCATACTTTGTGTGATATTGTGATAAAAAAAAAAAAAAGAAACATATTTAATCTTTGATCCAGTTCCTGGCAGAGAGCTTCTAAAACCCTAGGAATTTCCTGAGTGATATGGGTGAGAAGAGCACCATTGTGTGAAATATTCGGTCTCAGTTCTTAGCTCTTGACACTAGAACTTCGAAGACTCCTAGAAAAGTATCCTTTGTATGCTAATCAGACTGGTAGCTGGGGGCCCCTTAGACAGCTTCAGGATAGGTGCAGGTTACCAGAGAGCCCAAGGCATGATTAGAGGGTTGGCACTTCAGCCCCACCTCTGGCCTCAGTGGAAGGGAGAGGGGCTGGGGATTGAGTTAAATTGCCAAATAATGATGATTTATTCAACCATGTGAACAATCAAGCCTCCATAAAAGCCATTAATGCAAAATGGACAAAGTTCCTAAAAATTATAAAAAATCATAAAAATCCTAGAAGAGAGCACAGGTAGTAATTTCTCTGACATTGGCCATAGCAACATTTTTCTAGATAGGTGTGCTGAGGCAAGGGAAACAAAAGCAAAAATAAACTATTGGAACTACATCAAAACAAAAAGCTTCTACACAGCAAAAGAAACAATCAACAAAACTCAAAAACAATTTATTGAATGGAAGAATTATCTACAAATGACACATCTGATAATGAGTTAGTATCCAAAATATATAAAGAATTTATAAACTCAACACCCAAAACACAAATAATCCAATTAAAAACTAGGCAGAAGACATGAGCAGACATTTCTCTAAGGAAGATATCCAAGATGGCCAACAAACACATGAAAAGATTCTCAACATCACTCATCATCGGGGAAATGCTAATAAAAAGTACGAGCTATCACCTCATATCTGTCGGAATGGCTAAAAGCAAACACAAGAAGCAAGTGTTGGTGAGGATGTGGAAAAAGGAACCCTTGTGCACTGTTGGTGGGATGCAAACTGGTGCAATCACTGTGGAAAACAGTATAGTAGATTTTTCAAAAAATTATAAACAGAATTATCACATGATTCAATAATTCCACTACTAGGTATTTACCCAAAGAATACAAAACACTAATTCAAAAGATATATGCACCCCTATGTTTATTGCAGCATTATTTACAATAGCCAAATATGGAAGAAGGCCAAGTGTCCAAGGATAGATGAATGGATAAAGACGTTGTGGTATATATAATGAAATATTACTCAGTCATAAAAAAGAATGAAATCTTGTCATTTGCAATGACACAGATAGACCTAGAGAATATAATGGTAAATAAGTCAGAGAAAGAAAATACCATATGATTTCACTTATATGTGAAGTTATGAAACAAAACAAATGAAAAAGGGAAATAAACACAAACCAAGAAAATAGACTCTTACCTAAAGAGAACAAACAATAGGTTACATGAGATACCAGCCATAATGCTGCTACCCATTACTATGTAAGACCTAGTGTTTCAACAGACAATGATTCCTTCCCTTCTGGGTCTCCAGCATTAATCTATGGGGTCTGCAGCAGAGTCTTTGCAAACATCATCTGCAAAATTTTCATCCAGAAAATTACCTAAAATATATGCCCTAAATATTAAACTTTTAACATGACAAGGCAGATTGGAAGAGGAAGAACTAATCTACACAGGCATTCAATTACCTCTTATTATATAAACATTTCTATATATATATATATAGAATATATATATATATAGAATATAAAGATCTATATTTTCAGGGGGAAAAATGCCCTTATTCTCCTAGTCATTCAAAAACATCACTAAATATTATTCATGATAAAAAGATTAATGTCCTTTACAAAAGTATCCCCCTAAAAGTGCTCATTTAGAAATATATAAATAAATTATGGCATGGCCATTATTATGCCAGCATTAGAAAAGATGTTTTATGGGGTTTTGTTTTGGTTTGGTTTTTAAGTAGGCTCCATGAAATTCAGTTTCTAGTGCGGGGCTTGAACTTACAGCCCTGAGATCAAGACCTGAGCTGAGATCAAGACTTGGACTCTTAACCAACTGAGCCACCCAAGTGCCCCTAGAAAAGATGCTTTTAAAGAGCATTACTGAAATATAATAAATATGAATACATATATAATAGTAAGTGAATATGAATACTGCATTAATAAATTTAAAACAGGTGCAAAATTATATAGAGAGGGAATGTCAATTCTATAAAAATATATTTAAAAATGTGGAATAAAGGAAAGGGAATCTCTAAGTTTTTGTAATTATAAAAATATGCAATCTTTAAAGTTAAAAAAAAAAACCTGCAGTCAGAATAATATTAGGTAGCTCCTATGAATTGGGGAAAACAGTTTAAAAGCAGACTTATGTCAGATTTATTCACTCCTCTGTAAAGTCTTTTTGACAAATTTCGCTTAGTAAGTGCGAGTAGATTTCTCAACAGAAAAACATTTGGGCCATTATTGAATGAAGGGCTGTTGCCAGGACTTACTAATGGAATCCAGCAGATGGGAAAAGCCATCTACTCTACTATAGTATGATTTTCCCTTTACCAATCACCACAACCATTTTGTGGCTGGGGTTATGTTCCAGTGATGTGTTTTGGCTGCTCGAGCATTATTCTCTGCTATGAAGAGCACAATAGCATCTGTTAACTTTCAGGTACTTGAGCTAAATCTCAGTCTGGGAGGCATTATATATTTTTTCAAATATCCTGGAAGAAATTGTGGGGGAGGAGGATGAGGGGAGAAGAGCGAGGGCATAAATGAACTGCTCAAACAAATAAATTCAAACTTGGGTAGTTTATTGTTCCTATACAGACTACTTAATAATCTGTACACAAACTGAATTTCAATGATTTTATGAATCACTGAGTTTCAAAGGTTTGTAAAGCTGTGTTCAAAGGTACAAAAGAGGAGCACCTGGGTGGCTCAGTCTGCTAAGTGTCTGCCTTTGATTCGGGTCATAGTCCTGGGGTCCTGGGATCAAGCCTCATGTCAGGCTCCCTGCTCAGCAGGCAATCTGCTTCTCCCTCTCCCTCTGCTGCTCCCCCTGCTTGTGTGTTCTCACTCACACATTTTCTCTCTCAAATAAATACATAAAATCTTAAAAAAAATACAAAAAAAATTTATAGGACTTTTAGGTATGGTTTTACTGGGAAGTATTGACATAGAGGAAAAATTAAATTATATACCAAGGAAAAATGAAATCCCCTAAAATGCTAATGTGATCATGGATAACAGAGAATTCTGTTTTAGTTCTAAAGCATTTAAAAAAAAATATTTATTTATTTGAGAGAGAGAGAGAGAGAACAGGGGGAAGGGCAGAGCAAGATGGAGAGAAACTCAAGTAGATTCCCTGTTGAGTGCAGAGCTTCATATGGGGCTTGATCTCAAGACCCTGAGATTATGACCTGAGCTGAAACGAACAGTCAGATGCTTATCCAAATGAACCACCCAGGTACCCCAGTTCTAAAGCACTTCTTAAACTAAATGGATTGACATAGTTTTATTCTTTATGCTTAACATTACAATAATAGAGATGTCAAAACATTTCAAAGGATACATTCCAACTCGTTCAATACACTGTTTTAAACAACAGAAATAGGGGCACCTGGGTGAAGCAGTCAGTTGAGCATCTGACTTTTGGTTTCAGCTCAGGTTGTGGTCTTGGGGTCGTGGGATTGAGCCTGGTATCCGGCTCTGTGCTCCGGGCAGAGACTGCTTAAGAATCTCTCCCTCCTTTTGCTCCTCACCACCGCCCCCCCCCGCCCCCATTCTCTCAAATAAATAAATCTGTAAAAAGAAAGAAACATTCCAAAGCACACTCCTTTAAAATTCCTATTACACAAAAATGCCCTGATACTTATAGTACCTGTGAGGAGGTGGGTTTCATGGAGAACTTTACCATAATTATCAATATTACTTAAACTTGTTAGAGGATGTTAGCTTATATTTCACCTATGTACACATTCTTACAAAACACAGAGACAGCAACAGGAACTACTTTGAATGGTCTATTTTGCCAACAGATGGCCAGTTCTTAGAAATACATCTTTATATGTGTTCACTTCAGCTTCTTCTCTCAGGACTGGGGCTGTTACCAGGGGTTCCTAACATGATAAAGTAGAAAGAGTATAAACTTAGAAACAAGACAGGATTTAAAGCCTGTTATCTACCAATTATCAGCCTCGTGGCCCTGGACAAGTGATTTAAAGTCTCTGAGCTCAGTTTTCTCAACAGAATAATCTATCTTCAAGAATTATATATAACAATTGCCAGAAATGTATACAACAGGAAGAGTACGGCATGGTCAGTTCTCACATTGTGGTCAGGACGGGAACAAGAAAACTCCTAAAGGAAAACTGCCCTACTTTTGGAAAACTAGCTGACAACATGGTAGCACAAGGAGAATTTTCTGAGCATCATATCAAAGAATAGTCAAAGGGCCAGCCTGGGTGGCTCAGCAGTTTAGCGCCGCCTTCAGCCCAGGGCTTGATCCTGGAGACCCGGGATCGAGTTCCACGTCCAGCTCCCTGCGTGAAGCCTGCTTCTCCCTCTGCCTGTGTCTCTGCCTCTCTCTCTCTCTCTCCCTGTGTGTGTGTCTCTCTCAGTAATAAATAAATAAAATCTTTAAAACAAAACAAAACAAAGACAGGTCAAAAATTGAGCCTATGAAACTCACAGTGTGCTAGCTAATAGGACAGATGCTGAAAATTAGCAATAAAAACAAATAGTCCTTTACCTTCAAAGAGTTCAAAATTTCCCATGAGAGAAATCTCCAATTTCCTAAACTATTTTATTAAAAGCATCTATAATACAAAGTCAAAAACTGGCTGAACAAGATCTCAAAGCAAAGAACCACTAGCATGTTGCAATTTACATGCAAAACAAAAGCTCCCCTTAGCTAAAAGTCAGCCCTGGTCATCTACATAAAGGCAGCAAGATCCTGAGACATTTTGACCCAAGCACTGCAGAACTGCTTGGCATTTTAAACAAAACAGTTGCTTAGGAGACAAATAAGAACTTCATGTGGAGTGGCTATGATGCCAACTACTAGGGAAACAGGCACCCTGACTACTTGGAGAGAAGGCACAGAAATAACAAGATGACAAGGTGGCAAATGTTTATTCTGCCTCCACAATTAAAGCCACCACGTAATCCTATCAGCTATGCTTCTTGCTGCTCTTCCAACATGCCACATTCAGTGCCTCTTGGGGGCCTCTGTACTCACTGTTGTCTCCCAAGAAGATTCTTACTCTAGATCCCTAGGCAAACTTACTTACAGTCATTATAAAGTATATTTCCTCAAGAAAAGATATTAACAATTACGGAAATACTTGAGTAATATTCAAACATGTTCACCTATTATAGCAAACCTTTTCTCCTTTTTATTAGCATGGCAAAATCACTACATGGTCCAATCTTGACAATGTTTCCCCAAAATGAAAACATAAGCAGAAAAGATATAAGAAAAACAAAACAAAACCCACAACACTATACAGAATTGAAATGACGACAGAGTGGGCCACTTCCTGATCACTCACTCACATGTCACTTAAGCTATCACTCCCAACCCCCAGCAATGAAAACTCCCCTCCTAAAAGCAGGACAACGGTCCCTAAATATCAGCCTGCAGAAAGAACACTGCCAGCTCAGGACTAAGTTTTCAACAATCAGAGGCAAAAGAAAGAAAATGAAGACCACCAAGTAATCATAAAATTAAATTTTAGTCTATGTAAACTCTGTAAATTTTGCATACTTATTCTTGATCGTCATAATTAGCTTTACAATCAAACAAAAGGTGGCAATAAAAATTCAGAAAATATGGTACAAAATATGGGATAATCGAGTGGCCTACAGGGTTAAGACATCTCTGTCTCCAGGGAAAGGGGGTTGTGTACAAGTGTAAGGAAATGTAGAATAATACATTAAGTTGTGTGAAGTTACAGTTTCTGTAGATAAAAAATAAAATATTGACAATTTCAAACATTTCAACCTAATACAATATTTTTCTAAAGAATGGAACGTACCAAAAAAAAAAAAAAAAAAAAGAATGGAACGTACCACAATTATGTAGTACCAAAAGATAATCCTCAGATGTTTCTATCAGACTTTAAGAGTAACAAAACACACGATTTCAAAAGAATCAAAGTCTTGACTATCATTTTACAATCCCAATGCTTATAGCACACTCAGATGCCTCATCATAAGACTTCATGCCAGCCACTGATTCTAAAAAGTACAGAAAGCAATCATATAAGTTAAAAGTTAGCATTTTTCCCTCTAATTCAATCAAACATTTATGAAGCCAGTAGCATAACAAAAGCAAGGTGTTTTTTTATTTTTATCTCCCATTCTGCAATAAAAGTCAACACCATTGGAGCTTCCAATGGAATTTACTGACAGAGAAATCAAGCTAAACTGAGAATGCCTGACAATTATTACTCAGCTGAGTGCTAGATAAAATATCCATTAAATCTGAGTGCCAACAACATTTAATGTTTTATGTCCACATAATGCAGGAAAACAGGCTGTGACCTATCAACAGACATTCCTAGCCAATCTACTTAGTAATCTGCTGAAGTTGTTGTTTTATTGCTTAAACAGACAAAAATACAACTGTGCTTATTATGAAAGTGTAATATTACCTCAAGCAAATAAGATTTGATGGAACAAAGAGAAGAAAGAGATCACTATGTAAAAATTAATAACATTTGGAGCATGACATGCAACAGTCAGTCATAAAACGGCAATTGTTTTTTAAAACTGGCAGGGAAATTTTTACATAGGGGAAACACTGTTGATGAAGGATGTTCCTATACTTCAATGTTTTGCTTTTCAATGAAAGGCTAACATGGGGCAAGGGACTAGACTACATAGTATCCTCTATTACATATTCATAATATTCAAGTTTGAATGAAACTTTAGGGTTTGAAAGAAAATTTAGGACTACTAATGAGAACATGATAAGCCTCAGAGAGATTACATGACTTTGTTCTCCAGCGCCACATAGCTATTAACAGCCAAGGAAAGACCAGAACAAGGTTTCTGGTTGCCACCATTAAAAGTCATGTACTCATTACCATCTGGTAAAATAAACAAATGGGTGCTTTCAATATTTAAAATAAAATTGTTATCTTATTGATTGATTTCTAAAGATTTTATTTATTTATTCATGAGAGGAACAGAGAGAGAGAGAGAGAGAGAGAGAGACAGGCAGAGGGAGAAGCAGGCTCCATGCAGGGAGCCCGATGTGGGACTCTACCCCATGGCTCTGGGATCATGCCCTGAGCCAAAGGCAGATGCTCAACCACTGAGCCACCCAGGTGTCCCAATTGTTATCTAACTTAGTACTTAGATAATATTTGTAAAGTTTGAATCAATAAAAGGCATCACTATTATATTTGGTCAACATATCCACTAATCCTTAAAATAAAAGAAATAAAATGATGACTGGCAGATCTATACCAATTCTGTTAGAAAGGAGGGAATTACAGTATGCCAGAGACTAAAGGGCATAATTCTCCCCTAAAACAACTACCTACCAAAGGTAAGTGAAACATTTTTAAATTCTAAAAAATGTCCTTTTGTTAGAGGAACAAATGCAAAGTGCCCAGGAACCAGTTCGTACACTAGTAGCACTTACAATGACTGAATGACAAAGGCTAAACTTCAGAAAATATCACAGGAACTATCAAGCAATCCCAGAAGAAAACAAAAATCTCTAATGAAGTGAAATCAGTGGGTAGTTCCAGTTGTGGGAAGATGTGCTTCAGACTGATTCAGCATGCAACTACATCATAAACATGAGCATTTTAACCAAAGGAATGTGAAACAGAGAAAACCGCTTGGGAAAGTAATCAAATTTTGTCAGATTTTCATTTCTGAGATTACTTAATTATGCTTAATTATGCTTATATGTATACATTTTATTCTTTAAAATAACTAAAATATTTTGAAATAGGTTAAATGGGTTAAATAACTGTCAAACGCCAAGAATAATCTGTAAGTAAGGCAGCAATTTCTATCTCTTCCATCTCTATATTTAAATATTTAATCCATTACTAAATCAATTATAATATTAATATAGACAGATTGTCTAAAAAAATAAATTGCTGTAACATTGCCTGAAATATACTCCTAATCTAACCCTCAAGGCACTCAGACATTACAGAGATAGGGATCAAGGTCTAAACTGTCTTTAATTTCAAAGAGATGCTTAGCAGCTCATTACTGTACTGCACTTGCTGAATTGATGATTTATAAAGAGTTTTCCAGACAGTTCAGATTAGAGAAAATTAGAGCCATGGCAGGGCTTTAATCTGAATATTGTCAATTTTCAAACTTGTAGGTGCGGTCACCTTTGTAGTTGGGTAAACATGCTACAGATGAGTATCTGGATCTTTCAACCTTTCTATATAATTATAAATCATAAAATTATAGTTGAAGAATTAGAAATAAAAATTTGGTCCACTAGGGATGAACTCAACATATCACCACATGTCATTTTAGGGTATTTGAAATGCCAAAAATCCATTCCTGAGCCCCTAAGTTAGAAATCCCAATCTTTTCTGGCAAATTCTCATATTTCACCCAAGTAGAAACAGAAGCCAAAATCAGTCAGAAAACTGAAAAAAGCGGGGATGAAAGGGTGAGGTGGGTGGTGCCTGGGTGGTTTACTGGGTTTAGCATTTGACTTCAGCTCAGGTCTTGATCTCGGGGTCCTGGATCAAACCCTGCATTGAGCTCCCCACTCAGGGAGAGTCTGCTTCTCTCTCTCCCTTTTCTTTTCCCTCTCCCCCCACTCGTGCCCTCTATCTCTCTCTCAAATAAATAGGTAAAATCTTTGAAAACCAAAAACCCCAAACAACTGATAAGGGACATCTAGGCCAGGACTTTAGTCAGAGTCTATTTTCCAGTAGTAAAGCAGATTCCACTTTAGAGTGGGTTCAAAAGATTTTGTAATTGTTTCTGCTAGATGCCTGAGACCCACTTTGACTTTAAATTTCTGACTTAGCATAAGACACACATGTGACGGCAGTCCTATGGTTAAGAACTGTTAGGATGACTTTCTCTTATTACCTATCCCCTTTCCCCATTCCAGCCCAGACCCAGGTAGCAAGCCCTCTCGTCCTTTGCCTGTTATGGTCAGCTCTGTGTGTCTGTGGGATCCTATGAAGTTCCCTATTTCCCAGCATATTTACCCCAAACAGCCACAGCAGGAGATCTCCTCTACCAACGTGAGGTTGTGAGGTTGTTTCTCTCTGAATCCCCCCTGGATTAGCTCAACTATCAACCTTCTACCTATTCTTCAGGATTATATCACAATAAGCACAAACATTCTCTCCATGCAAACACTGCTCTGAGTGCTCCACACAATGTTTTAATTCTCAAAACAACGCCACGTGGCTGATGATGCTATAGCCGTACTGTGTAAACACAGCTATCAAAGCAGGGAGGTCGGGATCCCTGGGTGGCGCAGCGGTTTGGCGCCTGCCTTTGGCCCAGGGCGCAATCCTGGAGACCTGGGATCGAATCCCACGTTGGGCTCCCAGTGTATGGAGCCTGCTTCTCCCTCTGCCTGTGTCTCTGCCTCTCTCTCTCTCTCTCTCTCTCTCTCTGTGACTATCAAATAAAAATTTATAAAAAAAAAAAAAAAAAGCAGGGAGGTCTCAGAGCTCACAGAGAGCTGCAGCCAGCTGATCAGGACTGTAGGCAGGGACAAACATTTGATATGGCTTTGCCCCTCCATGAGTGTGGAAGGTTGATTTTTGTTGTTGATGTTCTTTTGTTTTAAGTTATTTTTACTTACTTAACAGAGAGAGCCAGAGAGCACAAACCAAGGGTTGGGGGGAGGCAAAGGGAGAAGGAGAAGCAGACTCTCCCCTGAGGAAGGAGCCTAGTGTGGAGCTCCATACCAGGATCTGAGCCAAAGGCTTAACCGACTGAGCTACCCAGGCATCCAAGGTTGATTGTTTTATCAATTATTTCTGGTTCTTTTGCAAATGGAGGATTATTTGGTAATCTAATCCATCACACCTTGACACTCCATGTCTCTTTAAAATACTTTTTCTGCCCAAATTACAAAAAAAAAATGTGTTTGAAAATGAAAAATTACCAATATACAAAACAAAACGAAGATCACGTGATAACAATCTTATATGTTTTCTTATAAACTTTCAACTTACTTTTAAAACTCTCCAACAAAACTGACTTGACAGCATGAGTATGTCAACTTCAAGTGCCACCAGCAGCAGTAGAGATCACTATATGGAATATTACTATATCAGCCACTACCTTGTTCATGATGCCTCTTATGTGTTTACAGGGCTGCCCTTAGTGCACACTTGCTTGAGAAACATTAACCTTATCAACTCACCAAGGGAGTTAGGTGCACAGGAAGTACAAAAGCAGTAAACATCATAAAAGTCGATGGTAGGAAAAGCTGGAAATTTTACAAATGTAAATTTAAAAGAAATGCATACATATATGAAGGATGAGAGCTTCAGAGAACAAAGAATGAACCATGAGGGGTCAGGCAAGGCGATTGACAAAATTCATGTTCAGTATATCAGTATAGGAGGAGGTTTGGAATCTGTCAGCACGATTAAAGTGCTGCTGATGAAAACCCCAGTCAGCAAACACATGAGGAGTTAGACATTTGTGAATGTGAATGACCTCAAACTAGGAAGAAAAGTAACAAATACAAATACACACTGCAGTGCTAGGCAAGCAACTGCCCCATTTGGATATCATTACTCTGGGAGCCCTCAGGTCTCCAAAGCATCAGCCATGTCTGTAACATGGCAGTTTCATTTCAACTTTGAACATGTCCTAGGATTTGGCACCATGGTAAAGAAGATTCTAATACAGTCGCAATACAAGACTGGGTGAGCTAAGATATGTATTCAGCTAATTAAAACTGTGTGTTTTCCTATACACATACACATATAGAGAATATTTCCTGGACAAGAACTTAGATTTTCCTTTAACATGACAGTATATATCATATTAAAGTATTTGACTAATGGCTAATTTCAAAGTTACTGATCACCAGGGCTTTCTTGCTTTTGAATCCACAGGTGATTTAAGCCACAGTGGTTAACTCTAAACTAGGCTGGGAAGGCAAGATGAAAGGAGTGAGTTCAGAGAGACAGACAAATAATGAAGCATAATATAAAGTGACAAGTGGCATACTGGTGGTATACTAGAGCTAAGTATACATATAACAAGACAGCAGAGGTATGGACAGGAGGAATAAGTGGTGAGCAGAGATTGGTTCAAGAAGGAAAAGAGAGTAGCACAGGTGAAGCAATAGTTGGCAGAAGTGCATCGAAGTAAACAAGCAGATTACATTCAGAAGGGAAAAATGTTGAATGGATGAAAAGGAGGATTCATGGAGGGTAGTTGAGAGGAATGAAGCTGAAAAGCGAAGCTGGTACGGGATCATGATGGCCTTAAAGTCACTTATCCTGCATCAAGGCTGGAATATTAAGGGAAATGTGTGAGACCCTTTGAGCCCTCATCTTCACCAACCAAGGAAAAAGAAATATTGTGGTAGATTTCTGAGCTTGCAACCCTACAATGAGTCCATCCCCTCACTCCTAGTACCGAGGCCAGGCAACAGTGTTCTTGGAGCTTGCCTAGTTTACCAATACTGCATGCACACTCTCCTTCCTTACAGGTGGCACTCAACCACAAAGTGCTGAAACTGGAGAACAGGAATATGCCATTATGTTGGTTGACATATCATAAGAGGAGGAATAAGGAAATGCTTCAAAACTAAAAATGACCCATCCAGTCTTCTCTCTTACATTTTAATTCAACATTTCTATTAATTACTTTCATAAACAGAAAAAATATAGAGTATTAATCCATGTTCCAGGATCACGTTGTACAGCTGTCTAACTTAGGAAAATACAACTGAAAAACATTTCAGTTAAAAGGAAACCAGAGGCAGGTTAGAAATTTCTTTTCAATTATAAATAATAAAATATTCAGTACACATTTAAGATTTTTTTCACAAAAAACAAAAACAAAGAAGAATTAGATATTAGGAGGGAGGGGCAAGATGGCGGAAGAGTAGGGTCTCCAAATCACCTGTCCCCACCAAATTACCTAGATAACCTTCAAATTATCCTGAAAATCTATGAATTCGGCCTGAGATTTAAAGAGAGAACAGCTGGAATGCTACAGTGAGAAGAGTTCGCACTTCTATCAAGGTAGGAAGACGGGGAGAAAAAAGAAATAAAGGAACAAAAGGCCTCCAAGGGGGAGGGGCCCCGCGAGGAGCCGGGCTAAGGCCGGGGCGAGTGTCCCCAGGACAGGAGAGCCCCGTCCCGGAGAAGCAGGAGCTGCACCAACCTTCCCGGGCAGAAAGGCGCCCGCAGGGAGTTAGAGCAGGACCCCATGGGGGCGGGGATGCCCTCAGGCTTCCGGGGACACTAATAGACACCTGCGCCCTGGGGAGAGTGCGCCGAGCTCCCTAAGGGCTGCTCGGAGGGACTCAGGCGGCGGCTCCGTTGGACGGGGCTGCAGGGCCCGGGAGCAGCTCAGAGGGGCTCGGGCAGAGGAAGAGGCTCCGTGCAGAGGGAGCTGCATGGCTCCGGGAGCAGCGCGGCAGGGCTTGGGCGGTGGCTCCGCAGGGAGGGGGCTGTGCGGCCAGGAGCCGAATCCAACAGCGCAGGCCCCAGAGGACAGGGCACCGGGACACAGCCCAGGATCCGGCCGCCCCCGGGGGCAGGCATACGCCGGGAGGGCCCAGGACAGCAAGGACACTCCTGCCCCGAGCTGAGCAAATCAGCGGCCCCACCCCGGAGCATCCAGGCCTTGCAGATGGAGAGCTCTGTAGTCACTGCAGGAGCTGACTCCAGGACTCCAGAGCTGGCCGCTGCCACTGCAGTTGTTCCTCCTGGGCCTCACGGGGTAAACAACCCCCACTGAGCCCTGCACCAGGCAGGGGGCAGAGAAGCTCCCCCAAGTGCTAACACCTGAAAATCAACACAACAGGCCCCTCCACCAGAAGACCAGCTAGACGGACAAGTTCCAGGGGAAGTCAAGGGACTTAAAGTATACAGAATCAGAAGATACTCCCCCGTGGTTTTTTTTTTTTTTTTTTTGCTTTTTGATTTGTTTCCTTCCTCCACCTTTTATTTTTCTTCTCTTTTTTTTTTGTTTTTTTCTTCCTTTTTTCTTTTTCTCTTTTCTTTCCTTCTTTTTCTCCTGTCTTTTCCTCCCTTTCCCAATACAACTTGCTTTTGGCCACTCTGCACTGAGCAAAATGACTAGAAGGAAAACCTCACCTCAAAAGAAAGAATCAGAAACAGTCCTCTCTCCCACAGAGTTACAAAATCTGGATTACAATTCAATGTCAGAAAGCCAATTCAGAAGCACTATTATACAGCTACTGGTGGCTCTAGAAAAAAGCATAAAGGACTCAAGAGACTTCATGACTGCAGAATTTAGAGCTAATCAGGCAGAAATTAAAAATCACTTGAATGAGATGCAATCCAAACTAGAAGTCCTAACGACGAGGGTTAACGAGGTGGAAGAATGAGTGAGTGACATAGAAGACAAGTTGATGGCAAACAGGGAAACTGAGGAAAAAAGAGACAGACAATTAAAAGACCATTAAGATAGATTAAGGGAAATAAACGACAGCCTGAGGAACAAAAACCTACGTTTAATTGGGGTCCCCGAGGGCGCCGAAAGGGACAGAGGGCCAGAATATGTATTTGAACAAATTCTAGCTGAAAACTTTCCTAATCTGGCAAGGGAAACAGGCATTCAGATCCAGGAAATAGAGAGATCCCCCCCTAAAATCAATAAAAACCGTTCAACACCTCGACATCTAATAGTGAAGCTTCCAAATTCCAAAGATAAAGAGAAGATCCTTAAAGCAGCAAGAGACAAGAAATCCCTGACTTTTATGGGGAGGAATATTAGGGTAACAGCAGACCTCTCCACAGAGACCTGGCAGGCCAGAAAGGGCTGGCAGGATATATTCAGGGTCCTTAATGGGAAGAACATGCAACCAAGAATAATTTATCCAGCAAGGCTCTCATTCAAAATGGAAGGAGAGATAAAGAGCTTCCAAGACAGGCAGGAACTGAAAGAATATGTGACCTCCAAACCAGCTCTGCAAGAAATTTTAAGGGGGACTCTTAAAATTCCCCTTTAAGAAGAAGTTCAGTGCAACAATCCACAAAAACCAGGAATGAATAGATATCATGATGACACTAAACTCATATCTCTCAATAGTAACTCTGAACGTGAATGGGATTATTGACCCCATCAAAAGGCGCAGGGTTTCAGACTGGATAAAAAAAGCAGGACCCATCTATTCGCTGTCTACAAGAGACTCATTTTAGACAGAAGGACACCTAGAGCCTGAAAATAAAAGGTTGGAGAACCATTTACCATTCAAATGGTCCTCAAAAGAAAGCAGGGGTAGCCATCCTTATATCAGATAAACTAAAATTTACCCCGAAGACTGTAGCGAGAGATGAAGAGGGACACTATCTCATACTTAAAAGGATCTATCCAACAAGAGGAGTTAACAATCCTCAATATATATGCCCCGAATGTGGGAGCTGCCAAATATACAAATCAATTAATAACCAAAGTGAAGAAATACTTAGATAATAATACACTTATACTTGGTGACCTCAATCTAGCTCTTTCTATACTCGATAGGTCTTCTAAGCACAACATCTCCAAAGAAACGAGAGCTTTAATGATACACTGGACCAGATGGATTTCACAGATATCTACAGAACTTCACATCCAAACTCAACTGAATACACATTCTTCTCAAGTGCACATGGAACCTTCTCCAGAATAGACCACATACTGGGTAGCAAATCGGGTCTGAACTGATACCAAAAGATTGGGATCGTCCCCTGCATATTCTCAGACCATAATGCCTTGAAATTTGAACTAAATCACAACAAGAAGTTTGGAAGGACCTCAAACACGTGGAGGTTAAGGATCATCCTGCTAAAAGATGAAAGGGTCAACCAGAAAATTAAGGAAGAATTAAAAAGATTCATGGAAACTAATGAGAATGAAGATACAACTCTTTGGGATGCAGCAAAAGCAGTCTTAAGGGGGAAATACATCGCAATACAAGCATCCATTCAAAAACTGGAAAGAACTCAAATACAAAAGCTAACCTTACACATAAAGGAGCTAGAGAAAAAACAGCAAATAGACCCTAACCCAGCAGAAGAAGAGAGTTAATAAAGATTCGAGCAGAACTCAATGAAATCGAGACCAGAAGAACTGTGGAACAGATCAACAGAACCAGGAGTTGGTTCTCTGAAAGAATTAATAAGATAGATAAACCATTAGCTAACCTTATTAAAAAGAAGAGAGAGAAGACTCAAATTAATAAAATCATGAATGAGAAAGGAGAGATCACTACCAACACCAAGGAAATACAAACGATTTTAAAAACATATTATGAACAGCTATACACCAATAAATTAGGCAATCTAGAAGAAATGGACGCATTCCTGGAAAGCCACAAACTACCAACACTGGAACAGGAAGAAATAGAACACCTGAACAGGCCAATAACCAGGGAGGAAATTGAAGCAGTCATCAAAAACCTCCCAAGGCACAAGAGTCCAGGGCCAGATGGCTTCCCAGGGGAATTCTATCAAACGTTTAAAGAAGAAACCATACCTATTCTACTAAAGCTCTTTGGAAAGATAGAAAGAGATGGAGTACTTCCAAATTCATTCTATGAGGCCAGCATCACCTTAATTCCAAAACCAGACAAAGACCCCGCCAAAAAGGAGAATTACAGACCAATATCCCTGATGAACATTGATGCAAAAATTCTCAACAAGATACTAGCCAATAGGATCCAACAGTACATTAAGAAAATTATTCACCATGACCAAGCAGGATTTATCTCCGGGACACAAGGCTGGTTCAACACTCGTAAAACAATCAATGTGATTCATCACATCAGCAAGAGAAAAACCAAGAACCATATGATCCTCTCATTAGATGCAGAGAAAGCATTTGACAAAATACAGCATCCATTCCTGATCAAAACTCCTTCAGAGTGTAGGGATAGAGGGAACATTCCTCGACATCTTAAAAGCCATCTACGAAAAGCCCACAGCAAATATCATTCTCAATGGGGAAGCACTGGGAGCCTTTCCCCTAAGATCAGGAACAAGACAGGGATGTCCACTCTCACCACTGCTATTCAACATAGTACTGGAAGTCCTAGCCTCAGCAATCAGACAACAAAAAGACATTAAAGGCATTCAAATTGGCAAAGAAGAAATCAAACTCTCCCTCTTCGCCGATGACATGATACTCTACATAGAAAACCCAAAAGTCTCCACCCCAAGATTGCTAGAAGTCATACAACAATTTGGTAGCATGGCAGGATACAAAATCAATGCCCAGAAATCAATGGCATTTCTATACCCTAACAATGAGACTGAAGAAAGAGAAATTAAGGAGTCAATCCCATTTAAAATTGCACCCAAAAGCATAAGATACCTAGGAATAAACCTAACCAAATATGTAAAGGATCTATACCCTCAAAACTATAGAACACTTCTGAAAGAAATTGAGGAAGACACAAAGAGATGGAAAAATATTCCATGCTCATGGATTGGCAGAATTAACATTGTGAAAATGTCAATGTTACCCAGGGCAATATACACGTTTAATGCAATCCCTATCAAAATACCATGAACTTTCTTCAGAGAGTTGTGTGGAATCAGAAAAGACCCCGAATAGCCAGGGGAATTTTAAAAAAGAAAACCATATCTGGGGGCATCACAATGCCAGATTTCAGGTTGTACTACAAAGCTGTGGTCATCAAGACAGTGTGGTACTGGCACAAAAACAGACACATAGATCAGTGGAACAGAATAGAGAATCCAGAAGTGGACCCTGAACTTTATGGGCAACTAATATTCGATAAAGGAGGAAAGACTATCCATTGGAAGAAAGACAGTCTCTTCAATAAATGGTGCTGGGAAAATTGGACATCCACATGCAGAAGAATGAAACTAGACCACTCTCTTTCACCATACACAAAGATAAACTCAAAATGTATGAAAGATCTAAATGTGAGACAAGATTCCATCAAAATCCTAGATGAGAACACAGGCAACACCCTTTTTGAACTCAGCCACAGTAACTTCTTGCAAGATACATCCATGAAGGCAAAAGAAACAAAAGCAAAAATGAACTATTGGGACTTCATCAAGATAAGAAGCTTTTGCCCAGCAAAGGATACAGTCAACAAAACTAAAAGACAACCTACAGAATGGGAGAAGATATTTGCAAATGACGTGTCAGATAAAGGGCTAGTTTCCAAGATCTATAAAGAACTTCTTAAACTCAACACCAAAGAAACAAACAACCCAATCATGAAATGGGCAAAAGACATGAAGAGAAATCTCACAGAGGAAGACATAGACATGGCCAACATGCACATGAGAAAATGCTCTGCATCACTTGCCATCAGGGAAATACAAATCAAAACCACAATGAGATACTACCTCACACCAGTGAGAATGGGGAAAATTAACAAGGCAGGAAACAACAAATGTTGGAGAGGATGCGGAGAAAAGGGAACCCTCTTACACTGTTGGTGGGAATGTGAACTGGTGCAGCCACTCTGGAAAACTGTGTGAAGGTTCCTCAAAGAGTTAAAAATAGAGCTACCTTATGACCCAGCAATTGCACTGCTGGGGATTTACCCCAAAGATGCAGATGCAATGAAACGCCGACACCTGCACCCCAATGTTTCTAGCAGCAATGGTCACAATAGCCAAACTGTGGAAGGAGCCTCAGTGTCCATCAAAAGATGAATGGATAAAAAAGATGTGGTTTATGTATACAATGGAATATTACTCAGCCATTAGAAATTACAAATACCCACCATCTGCTTCAACGTGGATGGAACTGGAGGGTATTATGCTGAGTGAAGTAAGTCAATCGGAGAAGACAAACATTATATGGTCTCATTCATTTGGAGAATATAAATAATAGTGAAAGGGAATAGAGGGGAAGGGAGAAGAAATGTGTGGGAAGTATCAGAAAGGGAGACAGAACATAAAGACTCCTAACTCTGGGAAACGAACTAGGGGTGGTGGAAGGGGAGGAGGGCGGGGGGTGGGGGTGACTGGGTGACGGGCACTGCGGGGGGCACTTGACAGGATGAGCACGGGGTGTTATTCTGTATGTTGGTAAATGGAATACCAGTAAAAAATAAATTTATTTTAAAAAAAAGAAGAAAAAAAATAATTACATACCAGTTTTTATGTAAAGGCTTTTATGTTATATTTTAAACATAATTCTTTTCTTAAATATACCCTCTCTGCTCTACCAGAAACAACACTGTTTTGCTGGTAAGTATAGAAAATCTTCCAGAAAAGAACAGGCTGAGAGCCTGGAAATCCTTGCTGATTCTGTGTTTACTGGATCTTCCACTAACCAGAATGGTCTCTATAGTTTCAGATCATTTGAATATCAAAGAGTCACTTCACTGTCCTTTGAGAAGACCAACTTAGCAGTGACTCTTAGCTCCTAGCTACACATAAATTCCCAGAGGTGCTGGATCAAAATTTTTCCCCTTTGCTATATTTCTGTTAGGGAGTCAAATTCCAGCTTCAATAGAGAAATGTTCATTTACCAGCAGAAGACACTGTTTGCTGTTTTTGAGATACAACTTCTCAGATGTTCTAATCTAGTTATGTTCCTGACTGACATACACCTACTTGTATATGAGGAATGCAAGAGGAGTCTAGTGGTCAAGGTAGAAAAATTCACAAAAGAAACTGGATTTGGAGTTGTGTACTCCCAATGAGCACTAATCCCACAGTTCATCATTTTCTAATAATGATGTTCATTCACTTCCAACTGTACCAGACACAGAGGCAAAAGGCAGAAGTAACATTCACGAGTCCCATGATATATATACACTTGACCCTTGCACAACTTGAGAGTTAGGGTGGCCAAATCCCCATGCAATTGAAAATCCACATATAACTTTGAACTTCCCCAAAACTTAACTACTAATAATAGCCTACTGTTGACTAGAAGCCTTACCAATAACATAAACAACCAATCTTTGTATATTATATGCATTATATACTGTATTCTTACAATAAGATAAGAAAAGAAAATTTTATTAAGAAAATCATAGGGAAGAGTAAATACATTTATAGTACTGTACTGTATTTATTGGAAAAAACTCACCGAAAAGTGGACCTGCACAATTCAAACCTGTGTTGCTTAAGGGTCAAATATAATTTACTCCTGGACACAGGATATTCCCCCTTGTTAGTATGGAAACTTGCAAAAATATTTAGCATCACTAAAATTCTGATTTTTTTCTTTTCAATTCTCAAAAATCCTCAGAGGATCCTTTACTATGTCCTTAACATATTAAAATACAGAGCTTATGGCTGCAAAAAAGTACAATCACCCCAATGTTTCATCAAGACATTTAACCTTAAACTCTTGAGATGCCTTTGTTAAACCAATTCATTTAAAAATTTTGTAAGTTATACTGACTGAAACCAGAAGTGCTCTCCATGGAGAAACGCTGGGCCAATTTATGATGGCTTGCATCAAAATAAGAAAACTGGAAAAAAAAAAAAAAAAAAAAAAAAAAAAAGAAAACTGGAGAAAGTAGTTTTCCTTATGTGTTAGTATAATCCATTCCTTTCCAAAAAGCTACACTAAACACAGCCGATGATGAAGAAGGGTAATTAAAATTCAAAAGTAATGTATGGTAAGCAGTAATTACCTTATACAGAATTGTCCTTTATTTTGACACTAAGAGGAAAATGGTTTGTGCTGAGCACAATAAAGTAAGAGAAAGAAGAAATGAACATGATGATATATGGAAATAAACATGAATATGTTTCACTACTTCTATTACTAGATACAGAATTTCACCTTTGGCTGGTGTTACAGAAATTGCTACAATCACTGATCCCTACACTGATGATCTTTTTTCCTAACTAAACATAGGGTATAAAAGTAGACAGCAAAAAAGAAAAAAATCTGCTACAGATGTCTACTCTGCTGACTGTATTCAAACCAAACAAGAAGCCTGAACCCAAGGTTCATATTACTCCATTGAGAGCATCATCACAAGCACATGATGTTAACAATTTGCACCAGTAAAGGACAATACTTTGAAGAAAGGCTTTTTATAGAAAACCTATTTCAATCGATCTTTTTAGAGAAAAGAAAAATAAGCACACACACACACACACACACACACACACCCGGATGTGTTATGAGATGCTTGCAAGAAAGAAACAGTGAGTCAGTGGTCTGATTTTTAACTGAAAGCAACAAAAAGACATTTTTGGAAAAAGAGAGAAAGAGAAGTAAAAAGGGTAGCCAGGTAAAACAAACAGATAAGTACTATGTCCAGGAATAGTAACTGGTTGTAAATGAAACTACTTCACATCAAGCCATGTCAGTAAAATCTAGTTAAGGAGAAAGGATGTTTCACCACAAACCAGGCATAACAGGATATGGAGGGCACTGCACATGGTTTCTTATTCAAGATGGTGTTAAAAATATTGAAGGACTCAAGTTAAAAATAAAGACAATGCAAAGAAACCTACCGCATGGTAACTCTGTGATCTGACACCTTTAGAGAAGTGGTTCTCAACTTCCTCTAGAGTATCTTAAGGCAAATGTCAGAAAAGACCAATTTTATCCCATCATATAAAATGGGAAAACTTTGACTAGGAACATAGCCAGCTTATATGAAGCATGAATTTACCCTTAAAATCCAAATTCCTTTTGTATGTAAACTGTTTATTACTTATGATTTCCTTATGTATATCTTTACAATTTGGTCAAATTTCTTCTCTACCAAGCAATTTTTAGACAAGTCTGTTATAACAAACAGAATAAATGCTGCATACCACATAGTATACACAGAATAAACACTGCAAAACATCACAAACTCACCTTCATCACTTATTGCCTGCTGCTTCACCAGAGTCAGTGGGGATCTTGCTGGAGGCTTACTAAGAGGATGGCGCCAACTTTTAGCAGTTTTGGTTTCTCCTTCTATTCTCTGGTCACAGAACAAAAATGGAAAAGAAACACTCACAGTTAAACATTGTTATGAATGAAAAACTATGGTTCACAATGATTTATGACAATTTAATTATAAAGAATTCTTATACTTATTTATGTGCTGGGGAATTAGTCCTTTATTTAAAAAACAAACAAAACCTATAAGTCAAAAGAAACAGGAACCCATCCTATTAGTTATTTTTCCAAGAGATCAATTAACTGTCCTTCCACTGCATATTAAACTACTATCTATGGTATAGGGTAGGCTTATCAAACTTGTAATGAACTCAGCAGTTACCAAGTTTTCAAAAGTTCTTCCAAACTAATCTATATTTAGAATTATAAAATCATAACAACATAGAACTATGGCATTTGGTCACCTTGTACTGGCCACGTGTGAAAATCTGGCAGATTATTTTGCTTTCTATCTTCACCCAGAATGCAATACTGCCAAAGTGAGCCTGTATACTTCCTTCCACTGAGAAATGAATGACCACTTCTCTGAGGATCAAGTAAGAAATGTAAAGAATTTTTTTAATATGGTATATTACTGTCATCTTGAAACCACTTAAATTTTACATAAAATTTTTTGGTCTCTCCAAACTATATTTTCCTTCCAAGGGTATATGAAAAACCACATATACCCTGACATCTTCAGATAACATCTACTTATAAGCTCTCTTGCCCATGCAATCAGAAACAGAGAAAAAGAGATGGAAGGAGGGAGATGCTCAGAGAAAGAGTCTGAAACTAATGGATCTGCATCAATAATTGACTAGGGAATAAAGGAGTCTCAGAAATGTCCTTGGTAAGCTGAAAAAGCAGTGGCTAGAAGTAGAAAAACTACACCAGCTTCGGACACCAAAACAGGATTATGAGAAAATGTGTGACAACATTCTCATCAAAGCTGGGATTAAGGAAAGGATGTCAAAGAACACAGAATGAGGGGAACCTGGGTGGCTCAGTCAGTTCAATGTCTGACTCTTGATTTCTGCTCATGACCTCAGAGTCATGAGATCAAGCCCCGTATTAGGCTCTGTACTGGGCATGGAGATTCTTTCTCTCTCTCATTCTCTTTCTCTCTCTCTCCCCACACCAGCTCTTCCCAGGCCCCCTGCTCTTAAAAAAGAAAAAAGTAATACCGGATGAGATTTATCTGTGGTTCATACTAGCTAAAATAATTTTTTTAAGATTTTATTTATTTATTTGAGGGAGAGAGACAGAGATAGCAACAGAGATAGTGAGAGAAAGCACAAGCAGAGAACAGAGGGAGAAGCACACTCCCTGCTGAGCAGGGAGTCCCTGTGGGGCTCAACCCCAGGACCCCAGGATCAGACCTGAGCCAAAGGCAGACGCTCAACCACTGAGCCACCAACACCCTCTACCTAAAAATTAATATGAAATATTTATCAAGTCCTCACTATATGCCACATTGTTCCTTAGAACTGAGCTACAGCAGGAAAAACTACCCCAGGTCTCAGCTTTCAAGAAATGTGCATTACAAAAGAGGAAGGCATAGACAATAAACAATAAGAAGTATGTTTACTAGGTATTATTAAGAAATATGCAGTAGGGGTGCCTGGGAGCGCTATCCATTGAACCTCTGACTCTTGGTTTCAGCTCAGGTCTGATCTCAGGGTGGTGAAATGGAGCCCTGCTTCGGGCTCTGCACTCAGTGTGAAATCTGCTAGATCCCCTCTTCCTCTCCTTCTGCCCCTCCCACTCATGTGTGCAAACACAAGTTCTCTCTCTCTCTCTCTCAAATAAATCAATCTTAGAAGAAGAAAAGAAAAGAAAAAAAAGAAAAGAAAAGAAAAAGAGAGAGAGAAAGGAAAAGAAAGAAAGATGCAATAAAGAAAAAAGGGTTGAACAAAAGAATGGAAAGAGATGGGAGGGAGCTATTTTACACGGGGTCATCAGAGAAGGCCTTTCTGACAAGGAGACATTTGAATCTTGAGTGCACTGAGGGAGCTGTCTGGGCTCAGAGAAGGATTTAGGGCAACAAGAACAGCATGTAAGGTGTGAACATAATCAGTGTATTGCAGGAAGAACATGGAGCCCAGTTATAGACAGACACTGTTCAAAAAATAGTATTTCTTGGGAAGTCTGACTGAAGTGTTATACGCATAGACACAGCATTACATTTCATACTAAGAAACACTGGTCAAAACCACATGAGAACAAAGTGGGTCTGTACTGCTCTGAAGGGCTGCCTGACAGCACAGTGTGAGAAGAGAGTATCACACAGCTGATTCTGTGAAGGAGCAAACCAAGTCACTTGGGCCTCCATAGTAGCTGGGAGCATTTGCTCAGTGAAATGATAAGGTTGGAATAACCTGGTAGCTCAGCGGTTAAACCCATCTGCCTTCGGCTTAGGGCATGATCCTGGAGTCCCAGGATTGAGTATCTCATCAGGCTTCCTGCATGGAGCCTGCTTCTCCCTCTGCCCATGTCTCTGCCTCTCTCTCTGTGTCTCTCATGAATAAATGACTAAAAATCTTAAAAAAAAAAAAAAAAGGTTAGGATGAAAGTTAAAGGCACCGAAGGTAGAATCACCAACACGCCAACACTGAAAACAAGGAAAGAGAAAAGTTACTTTGGGTTCCATTCTAATTTAAAGAATGTGAGTAAATGTAATTTAAACAGGCATTTGACTCATTCACCATTCCACAAAGAAACCCAGTATCTGCTTAGCTGCGCTTAATCCCCATGTGAAATTAAGTTGTAAATTTTGCTTATTATTATGTGAAAACTATTTTCAAATTTCCCTTAGCAACCATTTCAAATAAATTAGATCATATTTTATTTTTCTATTTCTCTTATGTTTTTGATAAATATTTAATAGTTCAGTAGGATACACAATGATGCATAAAATGGTAAAAGTTATTGGGTCAAATTAGCAAATTATCTATATTTTATTTGATATTTTAAAACTAGTATGACTATCCCCAGATTTCTTCATCTAATATCCCTTGTAACTCAAACATGTGACAATGCCTGTGGTGAGATGAAATATGCAAGAAATGGGTCTGTCCAGTGACCAGCTCAATTTGTCAGCTCCAACAACTGATACTCTTCTTGTGTCCTCAAATTCTCTCATCCAGTTGTATAGGTCAACAAAGGGCCATGAATTCTGACACTACTACACACAATCGGAGCTTGCCTGGTCCATTCACAATCTTACGATTAAAGCAACAGTTTATACTGAAAGCATATAATATAGGGACGCCTGGGTGGCTCAATGGTTGAGCGTCTGCCTTCAGCTCAGGTCATGATCCCAGATCCTGAGACCCTGTATCGGGACCCCTATGAGGAGCCTGCTTCTCTCTCTGCCTATGTTTCTGCCTCTCTCTCTCTGTCTCTCATGAATAAATAAATAAAATCTTAAATATATATATAAATGAAAGCATATAAATGAACAAGAACATATGAGAACAGGGAGGCCCTCTGTAAAGAGTTGGAATGGAGTGCCTGGCAATCAAGAGGGGTCTTGAGTTTTCTGAGAGGCAAAACGCTTGTTTCTGGCAGCAGGTGGGACCAGAAAGGTCAACCTGGTCCTAGAATCAGAGCTCAAGAGGAGACAAGGGAAAAAAAGACCAGGTGAGTAAAACTAGAGCCTGTGGGAAGCCTGCAACCCAGAGGTCTAAGTGATGGCAGGAGGCAGTCAGAGCTGCATGTGAATCATTTCCAGTATGGTTAATATTACAGGTAAGAGAATCATTCTATAATCAATGTCAGTATCCCTGTGATATCCTACTACAGTTTTCCAAAAGGTACCACTGGGGGGAAATGGGGACACCAGATCTTTCTGTATTATCTCTTACAACTGCATATGAATCTATAATTATAACAAAACTAAAAGACAACCTACAGAATGGGAGAAGATATTTGCAAATGATGTGTCAGATAAAGGGCTAGTTTCCAAGATCTATAAAGAACTTATTAAACTCAACACCAAAGAAACAAACAACCCAATCATGAAATGGGCAAAAGACATGAAGAGAAATCTCACAGAGGAAGACATAGACATGGCCAACACGCACATGAGAAAATGCTCTGCATCACTTGCCATCAGGGAAATACAAATCAAAACCACAATGAGATACTACCTCACACCAGTGAGAATGGGGAAAATTAACAAGGCAGGAAACAACAAATGTTGGAGAGGATGCGGAGAAAAGGGAACCCTCTTACACTGTTGGTGGGAATGTGAACTGGTGCAGCCACTCTGGAAAACTGTGTGGAGGTTCCTCAAAGAGTTAAAAATAGACCTGCCCTACGACCCAGCAATTGCACTGCTGGGGATTTACCCCAAAGATGCAGATGCAATGAAACGCCGACACCTGCACCCCAATGTTTCTAGCAGCAATGGCCACAATAGCCAAACTGTGGAAGGAGCCTCGGTGTCCATCGAAAGATGAATGGATAAAGAAGATGTGGTTTATGTATACAATGGAATATTACTCAGCCATTAGAAATGACAAATACCCACCATTTGCTTCAACGTGGATGGAACTGGAGGGTATTATGCTGAGTGAAATAAGTCAATCGGAGAAGGACAAACATTATATGGTCTCATTCATTTGGGGAATATAAATAATAGTGAAAGGGAATAGAAGGGAAGGGAGAAGAAATGGGTAGGAAATATCAGAAAGGGAGATAGAACATGAAGACTCCTAATTCTGGGAAACAAACTAGGGGTGGTGGAAGGGGAGGAGGGCGGGGGATGGGGGAGAATGGGTGACAGGCACTGAGGGGGGCACTTGACAGGATGAGCACTGGGTGTTATTCTGTATGTTGGCAAACTGAATACCAATAAAAAATAAATCTATAAAAAAAATTTTAAAAAAGAAAGTCATCAAAAATAAGAAATATGTAAGTATGTACATGACAATTAAAATTAAGAAACAAAAAAAATAAAACCAAAGTTCAGTTTTAGGAAAAGGTAAAGAGAACAAAAATTAAACTACAGCACGTAGCCAAAAATTCCATACTACCTGAATTATCACCATGTGAGCCCAAAGTCACAAAAGGCTTACCTCCCAGTCATCAAAAGAAGTATGACTCAGACCTGTTAATGTGAAAGGTTATTTCTACCCTATAGCAAGATTTAGATGCACAGCATGGTCTTCCAGAAAGTACTCTCACCACACAATAAATATAGTAAAAACAGACATTGCCACATACTCCAGGGAGTTCGAGGCCATTTCTCTCCCCACTGGAGATCGCTGGGATTTCCCCAAGTTCAAGGCCACTCCTGCGGCTCTCCACATCACTCTCTTCTCCCTCTGTCAACACACTGTTAGTTTCTGCCACTGAGGAGCACGACTCAGGTGACTTTGGCCATGGAAGCTTGGGTGGGTCTGGTTCCTTAGATGTCACATGGCCACTAGATAGGGAATCACCAGCTTCACTGGGATGTGAAGGTAGGATTATACCACAGGCTTGGTTATCCTTAGTTTCTATTTCTTCTGTTATAGATGTGCTTAAGCAACTGTTTCCTGAGGAGTGAAACAAAAGGCTGTTAACAAATCTTACATTGCATGATTACTCAATTAGAATTCTCAATTAAATTTCTATCTTTCAACTTATTCTCTAAACTCCCACAGACATGAGTGGGAAAGTCACCATGGCACCACAGAGCCTTCATAGTTATTACCGTGAGATCTCAGAGTTTGGTAAAGAATATACTTACCGACAAAATGAGTTTAAAAAGGGATTATGCTTTGACCAATGTCAAAAGCCAATGCTATAGTAATAATTACCCAAAGCAACAGCAATTTGAAATCTAAAAATAGGCATTATATTCCAATACATGATGCTAAGAGCTTCTACTAATGAAACATTTGGCTCAGAGAACATATGGAAAGAACATATACAAGGGTGTGCAGATCCCAGTAAGAAGTATGTCCCACACTAAGCCTGCACCATAGGCTGATGGAATATAAAAGGAAATGACACAGCGAGCACGTACCCTCACTGCCATCTCTGGGCACCCTTCCCCTCCCTTACAAACAGTTGTGGGCATCATCTCACCTACCGTACACTAGCTCTGGTGCTGAACACAGCCCAGTTCTGTGCCTAAGTCTCCTGCCAGGTCTCAAACCCTGGAGGTCAAAATATAAGGAACCATGTGGCAAAGGAACTAATAAAACTGGGTTTCCCTGGCCCAAATTACCCAGTAATCCATCAAGTATCTAATTAAATCCAGTGTGATTAAAGACTACAGTAAGGGTCTATTTGAAAAAAATCTAGAAGGGCCTGGGAGGCTCAGTCAGTTGAGCATCTGCCTTCTGCTTAGGTCATGATCCTGGAGTCCTGGGATCCAGCCCCACATCAGGCTCCCTGCTTGCAGGCTCCCTGAGCTTCTCCCTCTCTCTCTGCCCCCTCTCATGCTCTTTCTTTCACTCTATGTATCTCAAGTAAATAAAATCTTTTTTAAAAAATCCATATATATAGCACAACTGTGTTCTCTGCACTGCTTGCTACTTCTTTCTCTACCTTCTCCACCTTGCAATTTTCTATTAATTCATCACAAATTAATTCAGGTGTCACCTAGTCCAGCAAACCTTGCCAGGCCAGCCTCTGGTCTTCCTGTAGTCTTTCCTTGGTATAACAGCAATACCCTAGGACATACATCTCTATTATGGTACTTATCACACTGGATTGTAATTGCATGTTTGTCTAGCTCTCCAATACAGTATGAACTGACTAAAAAGAAAGTCTATTATTTAAACTATTTAAACACAGATGGTTGAAGGGCAAAAAGCAGTGAAAACGGAGACACAAGAGAGAATCAAAACAGGACTATGATAAGGACTTTTTCTTTTACTCTAAGAATAAGAGTAAAAAGAAAGTAGGGACAAGACCTACCCTACATCTTTTAAAAGGATCACTCCTACTGCCCTATGGAGAAGTGACAAGCATGAATAGAAGGTAGACACCGGAAGAACAGAAAAGAAGCAGTTTCTGCAACAGTCCAGTCAAGAGATAATGGAACTTTGAACAAGGAAGGAATAAGGGATGGATGGTCAGATTTGGGGGAGTCCCACAGTTGAAAGATAGACAGATGAGCAGGATGAGAAATTATCAATTAGCTCAATTAGTAAAAGAACAAAAATTCCAACAAATATTAAAGAGGTAAAGCATTACAGTAGTTTCAGAAAAATCTACTATAAAAGGGAAGAAAGCAAAGTAGTTGAGACTGAAAGTGATGACTTCAGAGAAATGGCCAGGGGACCATACACACCATTTCAAAAACTGAATGATTCTTGTTATTCTTTTTTAAAATCTTAATATTTATTTTCTTCTTAAAATTAAGTTGAAAGCTAAAAACCTGCAAAGAATTATCTATAATTGGTTTTTACTATTCCATGTGAATTTAAGAGAAACTTTCCAAGAATGTATTGTGCATTATAAATTCAGTTGCACCCCCCTCAAAAATTTTTTTCATTTCAGCATTTTTTAATTAAATCAAATAGGTACTGCTGGCTGTCTCATCATTCCATCACACATAGCAGTGATCCAATATTCACTTGGCCTTCTATTTCCTCATAGCATTAGATGCTTTACTGATTAAGCTATGTAGAAAGGTAAGATACCTATCCTAGAACACAGATTTAAGGCATCAGATCATCAACCATCTCAATACTTAAATGTGAAACCTAACATTCAGTTTCTCACCTGGGAGTTTGATATTATCTGATGAATTCTGATCTGGCTGCTTCCTGCTAGGAGAAGCTGCTTCTTCTGAAGGTGCTTCTGTGTTCCCCATCCTCACTGCTTTTTCTGGTTTTTCACTGACCTTGAGATCATCTGGGTCTGTGTCAGGGGAGAGGCTCTGTGCCCCCTCGACTGCAGGTGACACCTCTTCATCCTCCTCATTCTTAAGTCTCTTAGAATGAGAACCAGTGCACTGGAAACTATTAACACAGATTTAAGAGAAACTGTGGTGAGAGCAGAATGCTTGCAGTGGACAAGATAAAACATATACCAATACAAATGCTATTTTCATTTACTAAAAGAAGGGAAAAAACTGATAGCTTTTTAAGCATTATGCAAAAATAATCTTCATAAATAATAATTTTAGAATTGAAATCTTAGTGGTTTTAATAACAATTCACTAAAAATGAAAATTAAAACAACTGTAAATAATTGATTATTAAACATTATTGGGGAAATATCGTTGCTAAAATTGTAATAACAATATTAAAATCAGTTTGAAAATAAAGGGAAAATAATGACATGGGGGATAATAAAGTCATTAAATAGTTTTAGGTAATAAAGAAAGGAAAAGGAAAAGAGGAGATCTCTATAAGCTGTTATTAAAATCTCAGTAGATTATTTACATCCTAAGGTGAACTAGTGGCCATACACTTTCCTGAGTTTCATATAATTCTGAAGTACACATGAAAATCATTAAAATTAAATGCCAAATCATCATTAGCCAAAGAAATTAAGAGAGAAAGCAGGTTAACTATATGTATTTAGCATCTTATATCTACTTCTTATTTTCAGAGTGGACACCATTTTAATTTTTTTCTTCTCAGTATTTTCCAGAAAGTCACTTGATGGCTTTGTTGTCGATGCCTTTTGCATAAGACACATTTCAAACACTATCATTTAAAAAGAATTACAACTCAAATCTAAGCAACATGTATTTCCATGTCCACACACGCCTCACTAGGCACTACAGGAAGTCAGGGAGGGCAGGGTTTTGAAATGAAGGGGTAGCCAAGGATAACCTATGTAAATTAGCTTTCCCTGCTACTGGCAGTACTGATACCATCATCACCATTATCACTTTTACTGAAAACCCATGCATTGGCCATGCTGGAAATCTTCATATTATAAATAGCACAGTACATGTCAAATAAGATGCCTGGGACACCTGGATGGCTCAGTGGTTGAGCATCTGCCTTTGGCTCAGGTCATGATCCCAGGATGGAGTCCCATATTAGGTTCCCCACAGGGAGCCTGCTTCTCCCTCTGCCTATGTTTCTGCCCCTCTCTCTCTCTCTCTCTCTCTCTCTCATGAATAAATAAATAAAATCTTTTAAAAAATAAAATAAAATACGATGGCTGATATCTCTTTGACATTTCAGTGAATCACTCACTTCATTGGATTTCCTGGATAGAGTATTATTTAAGGGAGAGCAGCAATGCCAAGCCACAAGGCTGAGCATAATCAATGAGTGCCCCTTACCATGATGATTGCTTTCTAACTGGATGAGCAAAGTCCATCAATTATTTTAACCTACTAAAAGGCATTTCAAATCTGCTCAATGTCATAGATCTGTTCTTTATCAACCTAAAAGGACCACGGTAGTTAGTAACTAGGAGACCAGTTCATTCACCTAATTAAAGTGTTGTGTTTTCTGTCCACTAAAGAACAAGTCTCAAGATGTTCTACTGGGCTTTCTTCTGAACTCAGATTGACTACTGCCTTCTCCCACTGGGTAGCCTTTCTGGCATTGATTCTCTAAATCAGTATTTCCCAAACTTTTTTTTAATACAACCAACCCATTATATGTTATACATTTTAGAGAGTGACATGACACACTCATACATACATGCTCACATGTCAGGAATTAATACCCTTACCACAGAGGACTAAAATACTTTTTATTCCATTTTGCTTCCTAAATTAAAAATGCTGTTTCTAACCTACTAAATTGACTTGAAAACTAACAGTTTTAAAATCACAGCTGTAAACTGTAAGGTAAAATAAGAACACTTGAGTTTTAGTTCTGCTACTAATCCTGTGCCTCAGGTATATCTCTTAGAAAATGCAGAAATCTGACTCCATGTTCTTAAGTTTCCTCCACTCACTACCATTCTTAAATAGCAGAAAATAAACACTAAATAAGAAAATAAGCATCAGAAGTGTGGGCACTTCTGATTTAAAATTACAGTTATTTATTTAATGGCAAAAAAAAAAAAACTAGAAAGGAGCTATAGACCTATATATGGGGGATTAAATACATGCAGTCATTAGGTGTCATGCTGTAACAAATCATTTAATTACATGAAAAACACTCATAAAACTTGTCATCAAAGGGTTAACAGAGCATGGCCCCAATTTTGGAAACATATATTCTACAATATAGTAAATACATATGTAAATGATATCTACCAAATGTTAACACTGGTTATCTCTGGATTGTGACGTTATGCGTGATTTGGGATTCCTTCACTATTCTTTTCCTTACTTTACAAATATTCTCCAATGCCAAATATTACTTTTACAATCTGAAAGAAAAACAATGAGTAATATTGGCAAATAAAAGTATATTATAAACCTAGAAAATATAAGAGCCTAAAAAGGTTGCCTAAGGACCTGAGCAACAGAACACACACTCCATTCAATGGGTTTTAAAATAGCAAGATGCCCAAAGATGACCTAAAAGCTTTTGAAATGGCCCTGGACACAAAAATGGAATACAGAATAAAGTTCACATGGACAGGGGATCCCTGGGTGGCTCAGCAGTTTAGCACCTGCCTTCAGCCCAGGGCGTGATCCTGGAGTCCCAGGATCAAGTCCTACATCGGGCTCCCTGCATGGAGCCTGCTTCTCTCTCTGCCTATGTCTCTGCCTTGCTCTCTCTCTCTCTCTCTCTCTTTCTCTCTCTCTGTCTCTCATGAATAAATAAATAAAATCTTAAAAAAAAAAGTTCACACGGACAACCATGTCAAATATCACGTGCTCTGCTTCACATCTCATTAAAGAATAAAACCATATGTATAAAATGTAGCAAAATATAGGCATCCCAATGAGTAAAGTATCTCAAATGTTTGACAAATGAGGAAGAAAACAACTAAAGTCAGAAAATCAGTAGCAAAATGAGAAAGTTTGACATCAAGTTACTGAAGTTTATAAAAATATGGAGATGAATAGAACACAATAATACGACCTTACTGTACATTAGTGTAAGGGGTGTAGGAGGCTCCAGGACTCTTCTATTTGCCACATACAGCATGTCAGGAATATTCTCAAGCACATTATACACCCCTTCCTATATTTTATTTATTATACTTCTTAAGAATTATAAATACTTTGCCTAAAATTTTCAATAAGATATTAAGTAAATTTATGATGAAAAAAAACAGGAAAAAGCAAATAAATAGTTTTTGAGACCATCACATTCAATGACCCATTTTCATTGAGTAAGTACAACAAGTGCAATGGGGTGGGAAAGAAATCATTACCTCCTGGATGCTTTTCTTACTTTCCTCCTCCTCTGTAGCCATGCTTTCACTTCAGGTGTGGATTCTGGAGTAGGCTTTGTATGATCAATGGTATATATATCCTTTCCTTGCTTCCAAAGCTGATATCTGTCTGGCTGAAATTTCCTCACAAAGATATCCATTGAGATTTTCACCATGTCTTTCCTGCAGGTGCACTGAAAAGCAAAACAGGGTTGGAGTGCTTTAAACATTGTACCAACTACATAAGTCAGACTGAGTCATGTTTGTATGTACCATACATGAATACTCACTACATACCTGAGGATAATGTTTTATACTTTCAAATATGCAGTGAGTGATAAATTCAATTTTTTCTGAATGGAGGTGACAATCTATACATTCATGTTTACAAATGATAAAATAAGATGACACATGCTGAGTGAAGTAAGTCAATCGGAGAAGGACAAACAGTGTATTTCTCATTCATTTGGGGAATATAAATAACAGTGAAAGGGAATATAAGGGAAGGGAGAAGAAAAAGACTCCTAACTCGGGGAAATGAACTAGGGGTGGTGGAAGGGGAGGAGGGCGGGGGGTGGGGGTGACTGGGTGACGGGCACTGAGGGGGACACTTGACGGGATGAGCACTGGGTGTTATTCTGTATGTTGGTAAATTGAACACCAATAAAAAATTAATTTATTTAAAAAAAAATAAGATGACATAATGCATTGTACAGTTCATCAAGAACTTGTATCAAAAACAACTAAAAGGAAAGAGCACATTTTTGAAAGCTGCCTGCAACAAAAGGATTGCCCTCTCATCGTATGCGTATCAATGCACTGAATGCTGGAAGGCCTATAAAGCTGAAAACCTAAGTTGCAATGAATAAAAGTAGCCAATGTATATTTGTTTAGAAAAATTCAACCAAAATATATTCTCACAAATTAACCAATAATTAGAACAAATGACTGACTTCTCTTCTATGTCCTATCCATAAGACACCCACCATCATCATTTTAAATACATAACTAAGAAGAAGGAATAGTGTTAAGGGGAGAAATTCAAAGAAAAGATTATTTTAAATCTACTCCAACTTTGATTATCATGAATATATACTCAGCAGTTCCATCTCATAAAACAAGTTTCCTTTAAAGACTTCAACAGCTTAAATTAATGTTTAGGTTGACATTCCATGTAACAAGGCAGATATCATTTAAGACAATCCCTAACACACCTGGTGACAGACTGGTTGACTCAACAACAGCTTTGAAACAGTAAGTCTCTCAAATACACTGGTGATAAAATCATCATCTCCATCCAAATTGATTTCAAAGCCTTTAATAATCTCCAGACTATACTATCTGTAGAGTTCAAATCTTGACAGGTATAAATGCTTTAAAATTTCAGGAAACACCTTACACCCAACCTGACTAAAATAACTTCTTTAACTGCAAACAAACATTCTGTTATCGATGATCCATGATTCTTCCATTCTCCTACATTCATAGTCAACATTTCCCAGTCCTTCCCTTCTCCTCCACTCCTAGAAATTCTGTCATTATCTACAATTAGTTCTTCCTTTAAAATGTCTCCTACTTTAGGTCCTTAGAGCTGTGTCCTTCCATCTTCACTTTCACACACTAAACCCTAGCATTACAAAGCAAACTCATTTCTCTGCTTATAGTCACTCCTAGCACCAATTCATCTTTATAGCTGTCACTTTAATCCCCCTCAAATATAACATATCATTTCTGAGTTCAATAAGCTGTAATCTATGTTGCTCTGCTTTTAGAGGACAATCTAGACTCCTGAGTACAGCATTCAAGGAATCCGAGATTGACTCTGTCAGTGAGATTTCCAAGGTTCTCTCCCTTACAAGTCAACATGAATACTCCTCTTCAACCCAAGGACCATATTCATTAGAGCCCAAATGCACTAGATGCTTCCTTAACTCAGTACTTCTGCTCCTACCACAATGCCTTCCTGCTCATTCTTCTGCTATTACAAAGAAACAAAAAAAAAAAAAATTCATCCTAACCACTATAAATTGTACCAACTATTCCTCTGAATGCAGTACTGTTTACCTACAACTCTGCTTTCTATCATTAGTTAAGTATAGAGAGAGTTCTGTAACGTTTTGCTATAATTATCTTGGCCTGGAATGGAATGTGAGAAATTTTAGGATATTTTGGGTTAAGATGCAATCTTTCCACTGAAGGAATAAACAGAAGTTCAGATTCATCAGCAGAAACTTTCTCATTTTCTTTAAGTGTTACCAATATTTGCATTTATGAAGAAAAGTAAGGGAGTGAACATAGACACAATTAAGTTTCTCTGGCGAGGTAGAATTTTTTTTTTAAAGATTTTATTTATTTATTCATGAGAGAGAAAGAGAGGCAAAGACATAGGCAGAGGGAGAAGCAGGCTCCCCACAAGGAGCCTGATGCAGGACTCAATCCCAAACCCCGGGATCACACCCTAAACTGAAGGCAGAGGCTCAATTCCTGAGCCACTCAGGCATCCCAGCAAGGGAGAATTTTGTCTTACACATCTTACTTCCCCTTCCCCTCTCCCAGAAGTCCTAGATTTTGTAAACATGCAACAAGACCTACCACTCAGCTGATTGCTTGACTCACTAAAAAAGGATTAAGTGTTATCTCCAAAATAAAGTATTCAGAAATAGTAAAAAATACCCAAAATAATGCAAGGAACAATATCAGAGTTGAAAATAGTAAAATTCAGCAGCACAGAGAAATCTATTCTTGTTAGTACTGACAAATAGTAACAATCATCTAAATCCTCAGGAGAGAATGCACTACATAAATTTATTAGTAGGAAAATATGACCTTAACAGTCCCATTTAGAAATAAAGAAACTTGCAAGCTACATATTAATACAAAGAACAATAATAAGTAACAGATAATACTTTCCAAGCAAACTATTTGTGATATCAACTCAAAATACTAATAAGAATGGCTATTTTTGCTACACATATTGGTTAAAAAATGCTAAGTCCAAATTTAAAGAGAATTGTCAGGAGTCTGTATGCATTGAATTCTTCCTTCTTTCACCACCCGAAGACTTAAGAATCATGACTACTGCTCTTGTCTCGCAAGAAGTCAAATTCACACTATTATTTATACTGAAAACCATCAGTCTAATTTAAAGATGACAATGCTTTAAAAATGCAACTTTCTAAGACAGAAAATACTAAGTTAGTTGTCTCAATTGTAGAATTGGAATTGTCACATAACCACAATAAATAAATGATAAAATAAGTTAATACTTAAAATACCCAAACTGAGGTGTTACTTAACATATTTCCTTTGTGACACACAGGATGGTTAATTAGTTATGAAAAAACTACTTTCATGTGCAAATGTCTGATAAGGAAGGCTTCGAAGGTGTGAAAAAATGTGTGAAACAATTCTGCTTTTCAGTCTATTTATATGAATTAAATAATTAGGAAGGAACTAAGAAAAGGATACCTTAGTAGCAACTTGATATGGCTGTTGTGGTTATTATGAGGGTGTTACAGGTTGAATTGTGACCCCTTCAAAAGGTATGGTGAAGTACTTACCCCAAGTATATCAGAATGTGATCCTATTTGGAAACAGAGTTAATGCAAAAGTAATGACTTAAGGTCATACTGGAATAGGGTGGGCCTACTGGATTAACCAATAGCACTGGTATCCTTATCAGAAAAGAAGAAACATAAACACACAAGGGAGAAGGCCATCTGAAGATGAAGGCACAGGTTGGAGTAATATGTCTACAGAACAAAGACTACGGAGGGTTAACTTCCACCACCAGGAAGAGGCTGGTAGGATCTTAGAGGGAGGACAGACCTGCTGGCACCTTGATTTTAGATTTCTAGCATCCATAACTGTGAGACAATACATTTCTGTTGTTTTAAGCCATCCAGTTTGTGGTGCTTTGTTTCAGCAGTTCTCAGAAATGAATACAGCCTTAGAAGACTAATAACAAATTGTTGATACTGGCAAGTGCATTACTGCTGTAACAAATGCCTAAAAAATGTGGAAGTAGCTTTGGAGAAGAAAAGAGTAAAGAAACTTTCCATCATCATAAGCAATACATACACTGTCATGAATAGAATGGTTGCTAGACATGTGAACTTTGTTATAGGTGCTTTTGGGAAGGTCTTGGATGGAAATGAGGACAATGGTATTGGACACTGGTGGAAAGGTGATCCCTCTTACAAAGTGGCAGAATTATGTTCTTCTGTTGGGTGGCAGGTAAAACTTGTAAATGATGAGCTTAAATATGTAGTTGAGGATACTTCCAAGGGAAGTATGGAAAGTGCAGCCTTGTTTTCTTTGCTGTTTATCATAAAATAGGAGAGGGAAGTAATAAACTGATAAAGGAACTGCTAAGCAAAAAGGAAAACCTCAGCCTATCCACATAAGCATGGTCTGGAGACCGGGCCAATGGTTTGTGGGACAAATACCTGCTATGGAGATTCAGCATGTGAATTATAGATCACCTCAATCATCTCAGTGGAAGCCAGGACTAGAGATGTGGTTATCCTGGAGAGAAATATGGAGGGCTTCCCGGTCTGATGGCTTGGAGAGCCATGATTGTGCAGAAAGCCAACACAGTTTTCAAGATTTTTATACCAGCAAAAATTCTGCTAGCTTGGACTGAAAGGGCTAATAGAGACAGAATAAAATGAAGAATGACTCTAAGGGCAAAGTCACCAAACTAAGGACTGAACTAATAGGATTTTCTCAGGCTGTCAGAGCAGCCTTAACAAATTAATATACTGGGGGTACAGAAAGATGCTATCACACATTTTTTATAAGATACATAATTGAGGGATTAAATCAATCAGAAAACACATTCATGTTAAGTTCTTCTAAAGAATAAAAACCCCACAAAAATTGCTATCTATTCTAAGGTATAAAAGATACTATGCAAATCATTCCTTTAAATATATTAAAGTATTCCTTTAAAATTCTATCTGGGATTGTATCTTAGAAAATTAGGTAAAGAGGGAGGGGCAAGATGGCGGAAGAGTAGGGTCTCCAAATCACCTGTCTCCACCAAATTACCTAGAAAACCTGCAAATTATCCTGAAAATCTATGAATTCGGCCTGAGAATTAAAGAGAGAACACCTGGAATGCAACAGTGAGAAGAATTCGCGCTTCTATCAAGGTAGGAAGACGGGGAGAAAAAAGAAATAAAGGAACAAAAGGCCTCCAAGGGGGAGGGGCCCCACGAGGGGCCGGGCTGAGGCCGGGGCGAGTGTCCCCAGGACAGGAGAGCCCCGTCCCGGAGGAGCAGGAGCTGCACCGACCTTCCCGGGGTAAAGGGGCTCGCAGGGAGTTGGAGCAGGACCCAGGAGGGCGAGGATGGCCTCGGGCTCCCCGGGACACTAACAGCAACTGCGCGCCCAGGAGAGTGCGCCGAGCTCCCTAAGGGCTGCAGCGCGCACCGCGGGACCCGGAGCAGCTCGGAGGGGCTCGGGCGGCGGCTCCGCGGAGGGGGCTGCGCGGCCCCGGGAGCAGCCCGGAGGGGCTCGGGCAGAGGAAGAGGCTCCGTGCGGAGGGGGCTGTGCGGTTCCAGGAGCAGCTCGGAGGGGCTCGGGCGGCGGCTCCGCGGAGGGGGCTGCGCGGCCCGGGAGCGCGAATCCACCAGCGCAGGCCCCGGAGCACAGGGCGCCGGGACACAGCCCAGGATCCGGCCTCCCCCCCGGGACAGGCAGAGGCCGGGAGGGCCCAGGACAGCAAGGAAGCTCCTGCCCCAGCTGAGCAGATCAGGGGCCCCGCCCTGGAGCCTCCAGGCCCTGCAGACCGAGAGCGACGGAGTTCCTGCGGGGGCTGAATCCAGGTTTCCAGAGCTGGCCCCGCCACTAGGGCTGTTGCTCCTGGGGCCTCACGGGGTAAACAACCCCCACTGAGCCCTGCACCAGGCAGGGGCACAGCAGCTCCCCCAAGTGCTAACACCTGAAAATCAGCACAGCAGGCCCCTCCCCCAGAAGACCAGCTAGACTGACTGACAACTTCCAGAGGAAGCCAAGGGACTTAAAGTACACAGAATCAGAAGATACTCCCCCGTGGTTCTTTTTTTTTTTTTTTTTTTTTCTTTTTTTTTGTTCTGTTTTGTTTTGTTTTGCTTTTTAATTTGTTTCCTTCCCCCACCCCCTTTTTTTTCTCCTTTCTTTTTCTTTCTCTTCTTCTTCCTTTTTCTTTTTCGTTTTTTTTTCTTCCTTTTTTTTCTCTTTCTCTTTTCTTTCCTTCTTTCTCTCCTCTCTTTTTCTCCTTTTCCCAATACAACTTGCTTTTGGCCACTCTGCACTGAGCAAAATGACTAGAAGGAAAACCTCACCTCAAAAGAAAGAATCAGAAACAGTCCTCTCTCCCACAGAGTTACAAAATCTGGATTACAATTCAATGTCAGAAAGCCAATTCAGAAGCACTATTATACAGCTACTGGTGGCTCTAGAAAAAAGCATAAAGGACTCAAGAGACTTCATGACTGCAGAATTTAGAGCTAATCAGGCAGAAATTAAAAATCACTTGAATGAGATGCAATCCAAACTAGAAGTCCTAACGACGAGGGTTAACGAGGTGGAAGAACGAGTGAGTGACATAGAAGACAAGTTGATAGCAAAGACGGAAACTGAGGAAAAAAGAGACAAACAATTAAAAGACCATGAAGATAGATTAAGGGAAATAAACGACAGCCTGAGGAAGAAAAACCTACGTTTAATTGGTGTTCCCGAGGGTGCCGAAAGTGACAGAGGGCCAGAATATGTATTTGAACAAATTCTAGCTGAAAACTTTCCTAATCTGGCAAGGGAAACAGGCATTCAGATACAGGAAATAGAGAGATCCCCCCCTAAAATCAATAAAAACCGTTCAACACCTCGACATTTAATAGTGAAGCTTCCAAATTCCAAAGATAAAGAGAAGATCCTTAAAGCAGCAAGAGACAAGAAATCCCTGATTATTATGGGGAGGAGTATTAGGGTAACAGCAGACCTCTCCACAGAGACCTGGCAGGCCAGAAAGGGCTGGCAAAATATATTCAGGGTCCTAAATGAGAAGAACATGCAACCAAGAATACTTTATCCAGCAAGGCTCTCATTCAAAATGGAAGGAGAGATAAAGAGCTTCCAAGACAGGCAGGAACTGAAAGAATATGTGACCTCCAAACCAGCTCTGCAAGAAATTTTAAGGGGGACTCTTAAAATTCCCCTTTAAGAAGAAGTTCAGTGCAACAATCCACAAAAACAAGGACTGAATAGATATCATGATGACACTAAACTCATATCTCTCAATAGTAACTCTGAATGTGAACGGGCTTAATGACCCCATCAAAAGGCGCAGGGTTTCAGACTGGATAAAAAAGCAGGACCCATCTATTTGCTGTCTACAAGAGACTCATTTTAGACAGAAGGACACCTACAGCCTGAAAATAAAAGGTTGGAGAACCATTTACCATTCAAATGGTCCTCAAAAGAAAGCAGGGGTAGCCATCCTTAGATCAGATAAACTAAAATTTACCCCAAAGACTGTAGTGAGAGATGAAGAGGGACACTATATCATACCTAAAGGATCTATTTATTCAACAAGAGGACTTAACAATCCTCAATATATATGCCCCGAGTGTGGGAGCTGCCAAATATATAAATCAATTATTAACCAAAGTGAAGAAATACTTAGATAATAATACACTTATACTTGGGGACTTCAATCTAGCTCTTTCTATACTCGATAGGTCTTCTAAGCACAACATCTCCAAAGAAACGAGAGCTTTAAATGCTACACTGGACCAGATGGATTTCACAGATATCTACAGAACTTTACATCCAAACTCAACTGAATACACATTCTTCTCAAGTGCACATGGAACTTTCTCCAGAATAGACCACATATTGGGTCACAAATCAGGTCTGAACCGATACCAAAAGATTGGGATTGTCCCCTGCATATTCTCAGACCATAATGCCTTGAAATTAGAACTAAATCACAACAAGAAGTTTGGAAGGACCTCAAACACGTGGAGGTTAAGGACCATCCTGCTAAAAGATGAAAGGGTCAACCAGGAAATTAAGGAAGAATTAAAAAGATTCATGGAAACTAATGAGAATGAAGATACAACCGTTCAAAATCTTTGGGACGCAGCAAAAGCAGTCCTAAGGGGGAAATACATCGCAATACAAGCATCCATTCAAAAACTGGAAAGAACTCAAATACAAAAGCTAACCTTACACATAAAGGAGCTAGAGAAAAAACAGCAAATAGATCCTACACCCAAGAGAAGAAGGGAGTTAATAAAGATTCGAGCAGAACTCAACAAAATCAAGACCGGAAGAACTGTGGAACAGATCAACAGAACCAGGAGTTGGTTCTTTGAAAGAATTAATAAGATACATAAACCTTTAGCCAGCCTTATTAAAAAAAAGAGAGATTAGACTCAAATTAATAAAATCATGAATGAGAAAGAAGAGATCACTACCAACACCAAGGAAATACAAACGATTTTAAAAACATATTATGAACAGCTATACGCCAATAAATTAGGCAATCTAGAAGAAATGGACGCATTCCTGGAAAGCCACAAACTACCAAAACTGGAACAGGAAGAAATAGAAAACCTGAACAGGCCAATAACCAGGGAGGAAATTGAAGCAGTCATCAAAAACCTCCCAAGACACAAGAGTCCAGGGCCAGATGGCTTCCCAGGGGAATTCTATCAAACGTTTAAAGAAGAAACCATACCTATTCTCCTAAAGCTGTTTGGAAAGATAGAAAGAGATGGAGTACTTCCAAATTGGTTCTATGAGGCCAGCATCACCTTAATTCCAAAACCAGACAAAGACCCCACCAAAAAGGAGAACTACAGACCAATATCCCTGATGAACATGGATGCAAAAATTCTCAACAAGATACTAGCCAATAGGATCCAACAGTACATTAAGAAAATTATTCACCGGGATCCCTGGGTGGCGCAGCGGTTTGGCGCCTGCCTTTGGCCCGGGGCGCGATCCTGGAGACCCGGGATCGAATCCCACGTCGGGTTCCCGGTGCATGGAGCCTGCTTCTCCCTCTGCCTGTGTCTCTGCCTCTCTCTCTCTCTCTGTGACTATCATAAATAAATAAAAATTAAAAAAAAAAATTATTCACCATGACCAAGTAGGATTTATCCCTGGGACACAAGGCTGGTTCAACACCCGTAAAACAATCAATGTGATTCATCATATCAGCAAGAGAAAAACCAAGAACCATATGATCCTCTCATTAGATGCAGAGAAAGCATTTGACAAAATACAGCATCCATTCCTGATCAAAAATTTCAGAGTGTAGGGATAGAGGGAACATTCCTCGACATCTTAAAAGCCATCTATGAAAAGCCCACAGCAAATATCATTCTCAATGGGGAAGCACTGGGAGCCTTTCCCCTAAAATCAGGAACAAGACAGGGATGTCCACTCTCACCACTGCTATTCAACATAGTACTGGAAGTCCTAGCCTCAGCAATCAGACAACAAAAAGACATTAAAGGCATTCAAATTGGCAAAGAAGAAGTCAAACTCTCCCTCTTCGCCGATGACATGATACTCTACATAGAAAACCCAAAAGTCTCCACCCCAAGATTGCTAGAACTCATACAGCAATTCAGTAGCGTGGCAGGATACAAAATCAATGCCCAGAAATCAGTGGCCTTTCTATACACTAACAATGAGACTGAAGAAAGAGAAATTAAGGAGTCAATCCCACTTACAATTGCACCCAAAAGCATAAGATACCTAGGAATAAACCTAACCAAAGATGTAAAGGATCTATACCCTCAAAACTATAGAACACTTCTGAAAGAAATTGAGGAAGACACAAAGAGATGGAAAAATATTCCATGCTCATGGATTGGCAGAATTAATATTGTGAAAATGTCAATGTTACCCAGGGCAATATACACGTTTAATGCAATCCCTATCAAAATACCATGGACTTTCTTCAGAGAGTTAGAACAAATTATTTTAAGATTTGTGTGGAATCAGAAAAGACCCCGAATAGCCAGGGGAATTTTAAAAAAGAAAACCATATCTGGGGGCATCACAATGCCAGATTTCAGGTTGTACTACAAAGCTGTGGTCATCAAGACAGTGTGGTACTGGCACAAAAACAGACACATAGATCAGTGGAACAGAATAGAGAACCCAGAAGTGGACCCTCAACTTTATGGTCAACTAATATTCGATAAAGGAGGAAAGACTATCCATTGGAAGAAAGACAGTCTCTTCAATAAATGGTGCTGGGAAAATTGGACATCCACATGCAGAAGAATGAAACTAGACCACTCTCTTTCACCATACACAAAGATAAACTCAAAATGTATGAAAGATCTAAATGTGAGACAAGATTCCATCAAAATCCTAGATGAGAACACAGGCAACACCCTTTTTGAACTCAGCCACAGTAACTTCTTGCAAGATACATCCACGAAGGCAAAAGAAACAAAAGCAAAAATGAACTATTGGGACTTCATCAAAATAAGAAGCTTTTGCACAGCAAAGGACACAGTCAACAAAACTCAAAGACAACCTACAGAATGGGAGAAGATATCTGCAAATGACATGTCAGATAAAGGGCTAGTTTCCAAGATCTATAAAGAACTTCTTAAACTCAACACCAAAGAAACAAACAACCCAATCATGAAATGGGCAAAAGACATGAAGAGAAATCTCACAGAGGAAGACATAGACATGGCCAACATGCATATGAGAAAATGCTCTGCATCACTTGCCATCAGGGAAATACAAATCAAAACCACAATGAGATACCACCTCACACCGGTGAGAATGGGGCAAATTAACAAGGCAGGAAACAACAAATGTTGGAGGGTATGCGGAGAAAAGGGAACCCTCTTACACTTTTGGTGGGAATGTGAACTGGTGCAGCCACTCTGGAAAACTGTGTGGAGGTTCCTCAAAGAGTTAAAAATAGACCTGCCCTACGACCCAGCAATTGCACTGCTGGGGATTTACCCCAAAGATACAGATGCAGTGAAACGCCGGGACACCTGCACCCCGATGTTTATAGCAGCAATGGCCACGATAGCCAAACTGTGAAAGGAGCCTCGGTGTCCAACGAAAGATGAATGGATAAAGAAGATGTGGTTTATGTATACAATGGAATATTACTCAGCTATTAGAAATGACAAATACCCACCATTTGCTTCAACGTGGATGGAACTGGAGGGTATTATGCTGAGTGAAGTAAGTCAGTCGGAGAAGGACAAACATTATATGTTCTCATTCATTTGGGGAATATAAATAATAGTGAAAGGGAATATAAGGGAAGGGAAAAGAAATGTGTGGGAAATATCAGAAAGGGAGACAGAACGTAAAGACTGCTAACTCTGGGAAACGAACTAGGGGTGGTAGAAGGGGAGGAGGGCGGGGGGTGGGAGTGAATGGGTGACGGGCACTTGGGGTTATTCTGTATGTTAGTAAATTGAACACCAATAAAAAATTTTAAAAAAAAGAATATAATTTCCCTATGTAAAAAAATAAATAAATAATAAATAAATAAATAAAAATTTAAAAAAAAGAAAATTAGGTAAAGAAAAAAAAATGCTATCAATTTGTTGAGGAACTAGAAGAATACTATGATCCAGCATAGTATGGTACTTAAAAATCTGAATTCAACCCCACAACACTAGCTGTGTAACCTTATTCAAGTTATTGAACCTCTCTGTGCCTCAGTTTCCTCATCTGAAAAACTGAGAATAATGTTAACTACCCCAGGAGGATGATAAAAAGATTAAACTTTTCATACTTGAAAAACATTTACTTAGACTCTTCTAAGTGTGATTATCAGTGCCTACGTACAAAAAAAAAATAGGATAAATCTTACACAAATAGCCTTATACTGGTCTGACCACAAGAAAATAGGGATTCCTAGTATTATTAAATTTTGCCTTACTGAGAAAGTTGAATCAACTGAGGACATAAGAATCAAGCTACCAAGTCTAACAAATGGTCATAAGTGTCAAGGAGAAGAGCACAGTGGTTTTGAAGAATCAAGAGCAATCATGGACTTCTAGTTAACTGAGAGATAATGTAATAAGACTGGGTCTTCATCATAGGTGGAACCAGTGCAGTGCCCATTCAGCTCCTGGCTGGGTCATTTCTGCAGTCACATTGAACTTCTTGGCTTTCCATCTTTAAGAAACTGGGCAGCCCTGGTGGCTCAGCGGTTTACCGCTGCCTTCAACCCAGGGTGTGATCCTGGAGACCTGGGATCAGGTCCCACGTCAGGCTCCCTACATGGAGCCTGCTTCTCCCTCTGCCTGTGTCTCTGCCTCTCTCTCTCTCTCTCTCTCTCATGAATAAATAAATAAAATCTTTAAAAAAAAAATCACGGAACTGAAGGCACAGTTGAAGTCAAGCATTTATGAGAGGAAAAAAAACCTGCCAGGTGCCAAAGGTAGGGTACTGTAGTAGAGTAAGATGGAGGTGGAGGTGGAATTCATGTGACTTCTCCACTGTAACTACAACAAAGGAGAGAACTTCTTTTCATTTTAAGAGCTTGGTATTAGGTGGCTCCATGTATGTAGTTTTAAGAGACATGAGATAATATCCATCGAATCTCAGCATTAAAGGGTAACTTCTGTAAAATAAAAAAAAATATGTTCTCTTCTTTCTCACATACAATATTCCATTGAATGTCAACTATAAAATATCATAGAACAGTGAGAATAAATAATGTTTAAAATTTAAAGAGAATTACTCTCTTTCCTAGAAATTATTAATTTCCCAACAATTATGAAAAGGGCCCAATACATAGGATGAATCAGATTTACTAAATTAGGACAATCAAAAAAGTGGGAAGAAGCCAATGATGGCAAATCTTGTTTTGAAGATTTATTAGTGTCCAAATGAAGTACATATTGTCATTTTCTGCTAACACAGGACTTCTTAGTATATCTTTAAATCTAAGAACAATGTCCTTTGTAAAATAACACTAAGATGTAAAATATTATCCTTTGTCATAATCATTATAAATTGTATTTAACAATAAAAATGACTCACTCCTTTTTCATCTTCCAGGGATCTCATTTGTAGGCATTCAGAATGGCCCAGTGTTTGACATACTGTCATAGGCTGTCCTACAATACGGCCTCTAATATAACTAGTCTGTCCCAAACCCCTGGTAATAGAATTATTTACCTTTTTACCAAGAAAGTTGGGAAAGTGCCAAAATCTGCATGTGGAATGTGGAATGTGGCATGTGGCATGTGGCATGTGGCATGTGCCCAGGCCAGCTTTGAGGAGTTAGTGCTGTGAGATCTAAAGTTTTTACGAAGTTGTCTAAAATGAAAAAACATGTCAGCAGGGCCTATGGTGGTTCCATGAGTGCTAAGTGTGTCAGTGAAAATATCAAGTGTAGTTTCCTTAAGAGCAGAAAATCACTGTGAAGTATAGAAGACACAAGCAGAATTAGAAAGCAAAATTTTTTAAATAAAGCTTTTTTTGAGTGATAAAAAAATTAAAAGGCAAATAAAATGACTCATTTTAAAAACACAGGCCCATTTCCCATTTCCTTCAGAAATTCAAATCAATAATTGGAAAAGCTAGTTTTAAACATCCTGTTTTTATATCAAAATCTAGGCCCCCCAAATATTATTATTAAAAGTTATCAGTTAATTATCTCTAAGGCACAACCAAATTGCTATAAGGTCAGAAATCTAGTACCCCCATTTCCTATCCAACAGATAGCAAAAATGTCTATTTTTCCAAATATATCTATATTATATCATCTATAAAAATATGGGAATATACATAAAATGTAAAATTGACAAATGTTCAATGGAATCACTGTCACTGGCTTAGAGAAACCCAAAAGTTTATACATTACAAGCTGTCCTTTGAAAGAATATTTCATAAATAAAGAACAAGGAAGAGAGATCTTTTCCATTTGTTTTCTAACAACCTACTTTTTTTAGCTATGACAGTAAGAATTAAGAAGAATGTGTTATTAACAAAATTAGACAAAAATTATTCATTATTTCTACATTAAGTAGCAAAGACATTGCTAAGTATGAGGCACAACAATCCCTTATTTAGCCAAAAATGTAACTTATGGTGATAACTAATTAAGGCCCAAATCAGTAACTAGACCTAACATGTAATTTTATTCTAAATTATCAAACTACCTTTTATAGTAACAGATAATTTAGTGCTCAGTAAGTTCAGATACTTCATTTAAAAAGGGGGTGGGGGGCTAGGCAATTCTAGGAGTACAGAAAGAAGAGAAAGACTACAGAGAGCAGATATTAAATTGGCAAGGCTGTAATGTGTCCTTCTTAACCATGGTTTTTGACCAGCTGATCTACAATCTACCAAGGTTGCTTCTCTTTCGTTTCTTCCTATTCTAAGAGTATTTTATCCATTTTCAACGTGGATGACCAGACCCTAAACACTCTTCTCTTTATACATGTGAATAAAAACCTGTTGGAAAACTTATTAGCATGAAAACAAATTATGTTACTAGTGAACCGTAAGTACCCTCAAATTTCCATCTTCAACTTACATCTACATAATCATCTACCCACTCAATATAAATGGAAAGTTTCCACTGTATCATATCAAACTTACAGAAGAAAAAGGTCCACAGTTCATTCATTAAATCTGTAGAATTCCAAATTTCCCAGGATGTTTTCTGCTACATTTACACCTAGTTATTTCTCATTCTATGAATGAGGAACAATATTTTGCAAAATGCACTCAGATTTATAGGTTAAAATTTCTGATGAGTATTTTCTGGCATTATGTTCCAACAGAGAAACCACACATTTTTTAATGAAGTTTAATCAAATTTCCATTTTAATAGAAATGTGGCTTCAACTAAAGAGTTATTAAGAAACATTAAACAAAGACAATTTTAGAAAACAGATCCAATATGCAGTTAGTGAAGCCAGTATGTACCGACAAGGTATTGTTCTACTATTTGTAGAAGTATTGAGACCAAAAAGATACTACAAAAACTGCCTAAGGAGCTTTTGTTCTTTACCTGTTCACTAGACACAAATAATGCATAAAAGCGTTTAACGTGCTATAAGTATCAGGTGCATACATCCCTTTGAATTAGTATTTTTATATTCTTTCAGTAAATACCAAGTAGGGCAATTGCTAGGTTATAGGGTAATTCTGTTTTTAACTTTTTGAGGAACCTCTGTACCATTTTCCACGGTGGCTACACTAGTTTGCTTTCCCACCAACAGAGCAAGAGGATTCTTCTCCTTTCCCCAGATCCTCACCAACACCTATTGTACTTATGTTACTTGTTTCAGACATTTGTACAAGTATGAGGTGGTATCTCATTATAATTTTTTAAATTTAAATTCAATGTATTAAAATATAGTGTATTATTAGTTCCAGAGGTAGAGTTCAGTGATTCATCAGTCTTCTATAATACCCAGTGCCCTGGGTACTACATCACATGCCCTCCTTAATGTCCATCACCTACTTACCTCATCTCCACATGCCCATCCCCTCCATAAGCCTTGGTTTCTTTCCTATAATTAAGAGTCTCTTATGGTTAGTCTCCCTCTCCGACTTCGTCTTGTTTTATTTTTCCCCTCCCTTACCTATGATCTTGATTTGTTTCTTAAATTGCACATATGAGTGAAATCACAGAACTGTCCTTCACTGATTGATTTATTTTGCTTACCATAATACCCTCTAGTTCCCTCCACATTGTGGCAAAAGACAAGATTCCATTTCTGATGGCTGAGTAGTATTCCGTTGTGTGTTCATGTATATACATATACCATATCTTCTTTATCCATCCATTTGTCGATGGACATCTGGGCTCTTTCCAGATTGGACATTGCGGTTACAAACATTGAGGTGCAGGTGCCCCTGCAGATTACTACATTGTATCCTTTGGGTAAATAAGTACCTAGTAGTGCAACTTCTGGGTTATAGGGTAACTATATTTTCGACTTTTTGAGGAACCTCCACACTGTTTTCCAGAGTGGCTGCACCAACTTCCTTCTTGCCAACAGTGTAAGAGGGTTCCCCTTTCTCCACATCCTCACCAGCATCTATTCTTTCCTGATGTATTAATTTTAGCCATTCTGCCGGGTGTGAGGGGGTATCTCATTGTGGTTTTGTTTTGTTATAAAGATTTATTTATTTATTCATGAGACACACAGAGAGAGAAGCAAAACATAGGCAGAGGGAGAAGCAGGCTCCCTCTGGGGAGCCCAATGTGGGACTCGATCCCAGGACCCTGGGATCAGGCCCTGAGCAGTAGGCAGATGCTCAACCACTGAGCCACCCAGGGGTCCTTCATTGTGGTTTTGATTTGTATTTCCCAGATGTCAAATGATGTTGACTATTTCTTCATGTGTCTGTTGTCCATTTGCATGTCTTGTTTGGAGAAATGTCTGTTCACGCCTTCTGTCCATTTATTGACTAGATTATTTATTCTTTGGGTGTTGAGTTTGATAAGCTGTTTATAGATCTTGGATACTAGCCCTTTATCTGGTAAGACAATTGCAAATATCTTCTCCCATTCTGTAGGTTGTCTTTTGGTTTTGTCAACTGTTTCCTTTGCTGTGCAAAAGCTTTTTGTCTTGATGAAGTCACAATAGCTCATTTTTGCCTTTGTTTCCCTTGCCTAATGCAACATGTCTAGCAAGAAGTTCCTGTGGCCAAGGTCAAAGAGGTTGCTGCCTGTGTTCTCCTCTGGGATTCTGATGGCTTCTTGTTTCACATTTAAGTATTTCATCTACTTTGACTCTATTTTTGTATATGCTGTAAGAAAATGGTCCAGTTTCATTCCTCTGCATGTGGCCATCCAATTTTCCCAACACCATTTGTGGAAAAGACCATCTTTTTTCCATTGGATATTCTTTCCTGCTTTGTGGAAGATAAGTTGACCATAGAGTTAAGGGTCCATTTCTGGGTTCTCTGTTCTGTGTGTCTGTTTTTGTACCATTATCACACTATCTTGATGATTATAGTTTTATAATAGAGTTTAAAGTCCAGAATTGTGAAGCCACCAGTTTTGGTTTTCATTTTCAACAATCTTTTGGCTGTTTAGGGTTTTTTCTGGTTCCATAAAAATTTTAGGATTATTTGTTCCAAGTTTGTGGATGGTATTTTGATAGGGAATGCACTGAATGTAAAGATTGTTCTGATAAGCATAGACATTTTAAAGATATTTATTCTTTCAATCCATGAGCATGGAATGTTTTTACATTGCTTTGTGTTTTCCTCAAATTCTTTCATGAGTGTTCTATAGTTTTCTAAGTACAGATTCTTTGCCTCTTTGCTCACATTTATTCCTAGGTATCTTATAGTTTTTGGTGCAATTATAGATGGGATCGACTCCTTAATTTCTCTTCCTTCTGTCTCATTGTTAGCATATAGAAATGCAACTGCTTCCTGTGCACTGATTTTATATATTGCAACTTTGCTGAATTCCTGTATGAGTTCTAGCAATTTAAGGGTAGAGTCTTTTGGGTTATCTAGATAGAGTATCATGTCATCTGTGAAGAGTGAGAGTTTGACGTCTTCTTTGCTGATTTGGATGCCTTTTATTTCTTTTTGTTGCTGATGGCTGCGGCTAGGACTTCTAGAACTACGCTGAACAACAGTGGTGAGAGTGGGCATCTCTGTCGTGGTCTTGACCTTAGGGGGTAAGTTCTCAGTTTTTTCCCCATTAAGAATGGTATTTGCTGTGGGCTTTTTGTCTATGACATTTATGATACTGAGGTATATTCCCTCTATCCCTACATTGTGAAGAGTTTTAATCAAGAAAGGATGCTGTACTTTGGTCAAATGCTTTTTCTGCATTAATGGAAAGTTATCATATGGTTCTTATCCTTTCTTTTATTACTTGTAATATATCACATTGATTGATTTGTGGATGTTGAACCACCCTTGCAGCCCAGGGATAAATCCCTCTTGGTCTTGGTAAATTATCCTTCTGATGTATTGTTGGACCTACTGACTATTATCTTCGTGAGAATTTTGGCATCTGTTCATCAGGCATATTGGTCTATAATTCTCCTTTATGGTGGGGTCTTTATCTGGTTTGGGGATCAAAATAATGCTGGCTTCATAGAAAGAGTTTGAGAGCTTTCCTTCTATTTCTATTTTTTTGAAACAGTGTCAGAAGAATAGGTATTAATTCTTCTTTAAATGGTTGATAGAATTCCCTTGGGAAGCCATCTGGCCCTTGATGCATGTTTGTTGAGAAATTTTTAATTACTGATTCCATTTCCTTGTTGGTTATAGGTCTGTTAAGGTTTTCTATTTCTTCCTCTTTAAGTTTTGGTAGTTTATATGTTCCTAGGAATGCATCAATTTCTTTCAGATTGCCTAATTTGTTGGCATATAATTGCTTATGATATTCTCTTATAATCATTTGTATTTCCCTGGCATTGGTTGTGATCTTTTCGCTTTCATTCATGATTTTATTTATATGGGTCCTTTCTCTTTTTGATAAGTCTGGCCAGAGGTTCATCAATCTTATTAATTCTCTCAAAGAACCAGCATTTAGTTTCGTTGATCTCTTCTGTTATTTTGGTTTCTATTTCACTGATTTCTGTTTTAATCTTTATGAATTCTCTTTTCCCTCTGGATTTAGGCTTTATTTGCTATTCTTTCTCCAGCTCCTTTAGGTATAAGGTTAGGTTGTATATTTGAGACCTTTCTTAGTTCTTGCGAAAGGGTTGTATTACTATATACTTCCCTCTTACAACCGCCTTTGCTGCATCCCAAAGGTTTTGAACAGTTGTGTTTTCATTTTCATTTGCCTCCATGAATTATTTAAATTCTTCTTTAATTTCCTGGTTGACCTATTCATTCTTTAGTAATATGCTCTGCAGCCTCCATGTATTTGAATTCTTTCGAAATTTCCTCTTGTGACTGAGTTCAAGTTTCAAAGCACTATGGTCTGAAAATATGCAAAGAACGATCCCAATGATCCCAGTGTGTCATTCAAAGTCCGTGATTCCTTATTGATCTTCTGCTTAGATGATCTGTTTATTGCAGTGAGTGGGGTGTTAAAGTCTCCTATTTTGAATGACAGCCTTGCTGGATGAAGTATTCCTGGATGCATTTTTCCTCATTAAGCACCCTGAATATATTATGCCAGTCCTTTCTGAACTATCAGGTCTCTGTGGATAGTTCTGCTGCCAATCTAATATCTCTACCCTTGTAGATTGTGAACCTCCTGTCCTGAGCTGTCTTCAGGATTTTCTCTTTGTCTCTGAGATTTGCAATTTTCACTATTTATATGTCAGAGTGTTGACCTATTTTTATTGTTTTTGAGGGTGGTTTCTGCACCTCCTGGATTTGAATACCTGTTCCCTTCCCCAGATTAGGGGCAGGAAATATTGTTTCCTCTTCTTCTGGGATCCCAATTATTCTAATATTGTTTCACCTTATGGTATCACTAATCTCTCAAATTCTCCCCCTCGTGATCCAGTAGTTGTTTATCTCTTTTACTCAGTTTCTTTATTCTCCATCATTTTGACTTCAATATCACTAATTCTCTCTTCTGCCTCATTCATCCTATTTTTTCTTGCATCTCATTAGCAGCCTTTATGATTTTGACTTAATTAGATTTTAGTTCTTTTATTTCTCTAGAAAAGGATTCTCGAGTGTATCTCTCGATACACTGTATACTCTTCTATGTTTTTTCAAGCCTAGCTAGTATACACACACACACACACACACACACACACACACACACACACACACACAATGGACTATCACTCAGCCATAATAAAAAACATGAAATCATGCCATGTGCAAAGACAAGGATAGAGCTAGAGTATCATGCTAAGTGAAATACGTCAGAGAAAGACAAATACCATATGATTTCACTCATATGTGGAATTTAAGAAACACAACAAACAAAGGAAAAAATAAAAGAGAGACAGAGATGAAACCTAAGAAACAGACCTTTAATTATAGAAAATAAATTGATGGTTACCAGAGAAGAGGTGGGTGGGAGGATGGGTGAAATAGGTGACAGGGATTCATGAGTGCACTTGTTGTGATGAGCACCAGGTGTTGTATGTAAGTGATGAATCACTATATTGTACACCTGAAACTAATATTATACTGTATGCTAACTAGAATTTAAATAAAAACTTTTTTTAAAGTAATGTGCTGATTAACTGTAAAAATATAAAGGGATCTGTTCATATTGAAATTCCTCAAAAAATTCCAAAAGATGAGTAAATATTCTACTTCTATAGCACATTCACACTTTTATTATAAAATTTGCAATACCAGTTACAAATCTGAACAAAACTTCACCTTCTTTGGAGTACCCCCAAACAGACCAGCATTTCTTCATAAGCTCAAAACTAAGTGTACATTAGAAAAAGGGAAATTTAGAATCAATGTAATGAATGCAAATGAATTTAATATACATTATGCTGAGCTAAAGAAATCAGACATTAAGAATTTCATACTGGTTATTTTACCAGAGTAATGAATATGATTATGTTTAATATAATTAGTAAGCAGTGGCCATATTGCCTTATATGTCTGCTGAACCTTGCACTGGCTACAGCTCTTCTGCTTATTAGTTGGAAAAAACTGAGTTGGTTTCTTAATATAAAAATGCTTTCCTACCTCTCTCACAGGAGTTTAAACATCAAAAAGTATGTAAATATACTTGATTAACTGAGCTCATTTTCTGTAATTATAATTGTGACCTCCCTCTTTTCCCCAAAACCAAAAAGAAAAAAAAAGAGAGAAGGAAAACTTAAGTAAATTGAAAATGCTGTGATAAAGCAAATAAAATTTTTTTAAAGATTTAATTATTTATTTGAGAAAGAGAGAGAAGGAGAACACAAGCAGTGGGGGAAGGCAGAAGGAGAAGGAGAAGCAGACTCACTGCTGAGCAAGGAACCCGACATCAGGCTCAATCCCAGGACCCAGAGATCATGATCTGAGCAGAAGGCAGACACTTAATCAACTGATCCACACAGGCACTCCAAGCAAAGACATCTTTTAAGTTTTAGTCTGTACGCACTTATTTTATAGAGTTGATTCTCCAAAATGTTAGAGCCATAAGAGTCTTTAAACAGCTTAATCAAAAGCTAAGAAAAACACTGCAGGAAACTGAACTAATCATAGAACAGAAAAATGCTCTGTTCCTGCAAGTTCCTATCTATAGAATACACTCTACACCCATCACTGTATACTCAAATGGACCTATCATCCATTGGTCACATATAATGTTAATTATGATGCTGATTTATTTCATCTATGTCCTTATTCAATTACTACTCATTTGTACATGTACCCTCTTACCCATGTACTTCTGGGAGAAAATTATTATGATTACCTGAACAATTTATAAGAATTATTTTAACAGGATGCCTGGTTGGCTCGGCGGTTGAGCATCTGCCTTCTGCCCAGATCATGATCTCTGGGTCCTGGGATTGAGCCCAATGTCAGGTTCCCTGCTCAGCAGGGAGTTGCTTCTCCCTCTACCTATGTCTCTGCCTCTCTCTCTGTGTCTCTCATGAATAAATAAAATCTTAAAAAAAAAAAAAAAACTATTTTAACACACAAAGCAGAGTTTTTAAATATTTAGAGCTAATCAAAGTGAAAAATAATATTTGAATATCACTTTGATTTCCTGGGTTACATTTCATATAGTAATATCAGTCAAAGGCAAATAAAAGTCTTTTACCAAAGTACATGAAAAGTAAACTATAGAATTACATTTATACTGACTGAACAGAGGGAAAAAGAAACACAATTCTAAGATCAATATTAATCAACAAAGTCAGTACATAAAGAATGAGAAAGCCACTTCTTTTGTCCTTATATTCATTAATAAAGCAAGGTCTGCAAGAGGCCTAACCATCCCTCATTCCCCCCCCCCCCCCCCCCCCGCCCCAGAATGGTCTGTTGAGCTTATAGAATCATGATTTTATCAAGGTGCACAATATACTTGAGGGTTCTGGAGTTCCCAGAATACATATCCACAGAAATTATCCAAATGTTTTGTTCTCATAGACATAAAGAAGAGAGTAGCTTTAAGAGTTTCCTAAAGACCAAAAAGATATTTCACAGTCATAATAAAAAAATATGATACCAGAACCAAAGTTCTTATTCTAATTTCAATGAATCATTATTGTGAGTTTTTTCAGATACTATTGCCTCCCTTTCATTCTAAACATGAAAATATACACTGTATTTATTGTCTTACTGAAAAAATGCATTCTAGGTATCTAGAGAACAAATATTTAAAATATTTTTAAAATATTTTTTCAATAAATTACCTGTTCTTTAACATATGAGGAAACCGGCTCAGAGAATTTAAATTAATTTGGCCAAAGTCACACAGCTAACAAGTAATACAGCCTTTGCCTGATTCAAACCTAGAACAACCTCCATACTCTTAACTCATTCTACTGTGGAAATTCCAAAGTCAAACCATCTTGAATATAACTTAAATAGTTTTTAATTTAAATGTAGAACAGGGACACAGGGTGACTCAGCAGTTGAATGTCTGCCTTCAGGCTCAGGGCGGGTCCTGGGTCCAGGGATCAAGTCCCACATTGGGCTCCCTAGGAGGAGCCTTCTGCTCCCTCTGTCTATGTCTCTGTCTCTCTCCCTCTCTCTGGGTCTCTATGAATAAATAAGTAAAATCTTTAAAAAAAAAAAATTTAAATGTAGGACATATTTTTCCATCTCAAACTTTTTTCTATGACCCAAAACCAAACTGAAATTGTAGTTGAGAACAAATGTCTGGGTCTCATTATTTTTGCTTTTTATTCATGATATCATGCTGTGTTGACAGTTTATCCAGACTAGCTAACAATTTTCCAAAACACATTTCCTTCACTCCTTCTATCTCTAATAGGTTCAGATTAATTTCTTCTGAATATTTTCAGGCCTCACCATGCCAAGATAGGTATCCCTTATAAAGTAAGGCAATTATAAAGTAATTTAAGGTATGGGACTAGAAACTTTATCTTTCTGACCCATGGGACTACTGTTCAAACACACAAAGAAAAACTATGCAAAATAAGGGGAATGGATTCAAATAGTTTGCTCCAGCAGTCTCCAAAAGATTCTGTAGAAATCATTTTTAGAATTTCTGGTTTTCAACACATACCTGAGTATCTGATAGAAAGGTTGTGGAAGTTCAGAGTTACAGATATTAAACAATCCTCTCCTGCTGTGCCAGGTAAACACAGCATGAAATTGAACTCTTTAGCATTACGGGATAGATGAAGTTATTCTGTTCTGAATTCATGTATTGCATTTCATATTTTTTATGGATGATAAATTTGGGCAAGATCAGATAAAAATAGGGCTGGTTTTGTAAACTCTTAGGGATCTAAGTGTTTTATGAATATAAATATTTGCTCATAAAAGTCTGTAAGATCACATATTAGAACCACAAGAAATGGAATGGAAGTATACAACATATAATCCTTCTCTTATAATGATCAGATACCTTGACTTCCACTTTGAGAGTCTCTTAGATATTACTTTCTACATGACTAACTGTACATAATTCAAAGATCATCCTACACCTGGAATGAATCTTAAAAAGTAAATCATCTTCTCCAATCATCATAATTCATGGATAAGAAACTAGTCAACAAAAAGGCTAATAAGTGAGTTGCTGGATGTCACAAGGGTAGGGAATGAAAAAAAAAAAAAGTTTCAAATGATGTGACATTCATCCTACCTACCAGCCTCCATGGGATTTTCAATTTCCAAATCACTGAGAAGCCACTGAGTTCACAGGAACATGCTGAGTAATGCAAGGGGCTGAACACTGAACTAGTCATTTTCTGGGACTCACAAGAGAATGCTGGCCATGTTCAAAGCCAACTGCCTCAGTGATACAGATGATGTTCACTTCATCTCCACTTCTGCAGAACTGGAGATGAAGGCAGCATCCCATGACCTTCTTCCCTATTTTTTGCACAGTTCAAACATGATTAATATCAATATAGGAAAATATTAATGAAGAAATACTGTTTTTTATAAAAGGAAGGAGTAAATGAGGAAAAAAATTAATGAAATGGCTATACATGCATAATACAGTCCCCAGAATAGAAGCTCTGAATAGTATACATTAAGGGTTCTCTTGCTTGGTAAAAACCAAAATAATCTGCTAACTTTCAAATAAATTCTAGATTATCATATTTTTAAATCCTATATGTCATATTGAATTTTGAATGCAAGTCTCAAGAAAAAAATAAAACCTTTGTTTATCTAAAGCCATGTTATAAACATCCCACGCTCAGTGCATTCTGATACATGTCTCTTGCCACCTAAAAAATCTTTGGTACTATTTCTAAAACAGGAAACAACTTGATGAAAACTAAACCAAAAAATTAATGCTTTTTGGAAGAAGTATATTTCAGGCTTCCTAATGTTAATAATATGGTCAAAAATTTTAAACCAAATACTATAAGGAAAATAAATAATTTTGTTGGAAATAAGATTTCTTAAATTAAAATTCACTAACAACACATATTTTTTTTAGTGACACTTCCTAGTAGCACTATAAGTAAGTAATTCAGCATTTCACATTCATTTTATCTGGCAATTCCTGTGTTTTCACTCAAGTGTGAATGTATGTCTGGCACTGCTATTATCTTTTCTCTGTTATTAATTTTCTGAAATTATTTAAAGCAGAAAAAAAAAGTAAATATATTCAACATGAACAAGAAAAAAAAGGAAGATAGAAAAAAAAACAATGGATTTTAAATGTTTCTTCAATTTCTACCTGATGAAATTTAGAACACCATCAAAAGGAAAATATATGGAGAAAGATTTCTTATAAAAAGACATTCAAAAAAAAAAAAGACATTCATTATTATTCTGTAGAACTGAGATGGGAACAACAGGATTTAAATCAGATTATGGCCAACAGGGATCCAACATGCAGAACTAACCTCCATGACTTTACTGTTAGTTGCTTGACTTCATACTCATGAAAAGAAAAATAAAGTTGGATTAAATCAATCCATGACGTTATGAATAAACATGCCCTCAATCTAGCAGCACGTAACAAAAATACATAATAACTTTTAAAATATGAACAATCTGTGACCAGTAACATAACTGGGAACTTATCATAAGGAAATAGTGATTACTTAATGTACCAGCTTATGTTTAAGAATATTCACCTTAGTAGTGCTTATCAAAAAGCTAAAAAATGGGGAAGGGGGCAAGATGGCAGAAGACTAGGGGTCCTCATTTCATCTGGTCCCCAAATTTAGCTAGATAACTTTCAAACCATCTTAAACACCTATGAATTGATATGGATTTAAGTAAGATGTCAGAGATAGAATTCATGATTACAATTATAAAATTACTGGTGGCTCTTTAAAAAAGCATAAGACTCTAAAGAATCTCTTACTGCAGAAATGAAATCTAATCAGGTCTAATCAAAAATACTCTGAGATACAGTCTAAGCTGGATGCTCTAACAGCTAGGGTAAATGAGGTAGAAGAGAGAATAAGTGACATAAAAAAGTTGATGGAAAGGAAGGAAGCTGGGGATGAGAGAAAAACAACTAAGAGCCCATAAGGAGAAACTGTGAGAACTAAGTGATAGTTTGAGAAGAATAGCATTTGTCTAATTGGGATTACAGAGGATGTGAAGGAGAGAAGACCAGAAAGTATGTTTTAACAAATCATAGCTGAGAACTTCCCTTACCTGGGAAAGAAAACAGGCATTCATTTCCAAGAGACAGAGAGGACCCCTCCTAAAATCAACAAAAAACCATCAACACCCTGATATATAATAGTGTAGCTTGCAAATTTCAAAGGTAAAGAGAAAATCCTGAAAGCAGCTCAATACAAGAGATTCTTAACCTATAAGAGCAGATCTCTCCACAAAGACCTGGCAGGCCAGAAAGGGCTGGCATGATCTATTCAGGGTATTAAATGAGAAGAACATGCAGCCAAGAATACATTATTCAGCAAGGCTATCATCCAGAACAGAAGGGGAGATAAAGACCTTCCAAGATAGGCAGAAACTGAAAGAATATGTGACCACCAAACCAGCTATGCAAGAAATATTAAAGGGGGCCCTATAAGCAAAGAGAGAGCCCAAAGAAACAATCCACAAAAACAGGAACCTAATAGGTATTATAATGACACTAAATTCCTATCTTTTAATAATTACTCCAAATGTAAATGGGCTAAATGATCCAATCAAAAGATGCAGGGAATCAGACTGGATAAAAAAGCAAGACCCATCTACACGCTGTCTACAAATGACTCATTTTAGACCTAAGGACACCATCAGACTGAAAATGAGGGGGTGGAGAACCATTTACCATTCAAATGGACCTCAAAAGAAAGCTGGGGTATCAATCCTCATGTCAGATAAATTAGATTTTAAATCAAAGACTGTAGTAAGAGATGAAGAGGGACACTGTATATAATTAAAGGGTCTATCCAACAAGAAGACCTAACAATTATGAATATTTATGCCCCTAATGTGGGATCAGTCAATCATATCAACCAATTAATAACCAAAGTAAAGATAGATAATAATACACTAATAGTAGAGACTTCAACACTCCACTCTCAGGCAAGTACAGCTTTTCTAAAGCAAAAGATGCGCAAAAAAACAAGGGCTTTGAATGACACACTGGACCAAATGGACTTCACAAATATATACAGAACATTCCATCCTAACACCACAGAATACACATTCTTCTCAAGTGCACATGGAACTCTCTCCAGAATAGACTGCATACTGGGTCACAAAGCAAGTCTCAACTGATATCAAAAGATTGGGATTATTCCCTACATATTTTGAACCACAATACTTTGAAACTAGAACTCAATCAAAACAAGAAATTTGGAAGGAACTCAAACACTTGGAGGTTAAAGAGCATCCTACTAAAAGATGAATGAGTCAATCAGGAAATTAGAGAAGAATTGAAAAGATTCATGGAAACTAATGAAAGTACAACTGTTCAAAATCTTTGGGATACAGCAAAGGCAGTCCTAAGAGAAAAATACATTTTAATATAAGCCTCCTTCAAGAAATTGGAAAAATCTCAAATACACAAGCTAACCTTACACCAAAAGGAGCTGGAGAAAGAACATTAAATAAGGCCTAAATCAAGCAGGAAAAGAGAAATAATAAAGATTATGGCAGAACTCAATGAAATAGAGTGCAGAAGAAATGTAGAACAGATCAATGAAACCAAGAGCTGGTAATTTGAAAGAATTAATAAGATATATAACCCCTAGCCAGACTTACTAAGAAGAAAAAAATATTCAAATTAATAAAATCATGAATGAAAAAGTAGAGATTACAACCAAAACCAAGGAAATACAAGCAATTTTAAAAATGTATTATGAGCAACTCTATGCCAGGAAATTAGGTAATTTGGAAGAAATGGACGCATTCCTGGAAACCTAAAAATTACCAAAACTGAAACAGGAAGAAATAGAAAACCTGAACAGCCGAATAACCAGAAAGGAAATTAATGCAGTCATCAAAAACCTCCCAAGAAACAAAAGTCCAGAGCCAGATGACTTCCCAGGCAAATTCTTCCAAACATTTACAGAAGTAATAATGCCTATTCTGCTAAAGCTGTTTCAAAGGATAGAAATGGAAAGAATACTTCCAAACTGTTTCTATGAAGCAAGCATTAATTTGATCACCAAACCAAAGACCCCACCAAAATGGGGAATTACAGACCAATATCCCTGATGAACGTGAATGCAAAAATTCTCACCAAGATGCTAGACAAGAGGATCCAACAATACATTAAGAGGATTATGCACCATGACCAAGTGGGATTTTTTCCCTGGGATGCAAGGGTGGTTCAACACTCATAAAACAATGAACGTGATAGATCACATCAACAAGAGAAAAAACAAGAACCATATGATCCTCTCAACAGGTGCAGAGAAAGCATTTGATAAAATATAGCATCCATTCCTGATCAAAACTCTTCAGAGTATAGGGATAGAAGGAACAACATACCTCAATAAGATAAAAGCCATCTATGAAAAGCCCATAGCGAATATCATTATCAATGGGGAAAAACTGAGAGCTTCCCCCAAAGGTCAGGAACATGAAAGTGATGCCCACTCTCAACACTGTTATTGATATAGTACTAGAAGTCCTAGCCTTGGCAATCAGATAACAAAAAGAAATATAAAGCATCCAAATCAGCAAAGACGTCAAACTATCGTTCTTCGAATGACAAGATACCGGATATAGAAAACACAAAAGACTCCACCTCAAAATTGCTAGAACAAGAGTTGTGACCTCTCCTCTTTCATTCATATAACAATTCAGCAATGTGGCAGGATATAAAATCAAAGCAAAAAAACAGCTGCATTTCTATACACCAACAATGAGACTGAAGAAACAGAAATTAAGGAATTTATCCCATTTACAATTGTACTCAAAACCATAAGATACAAACCTAACCAAAGAGGTAAAGAACTATACCCTAAAAACTACAGAATACTTCTTAAAGAAACTGAGGAAGACACAAAGAGATGGAAAAACATTCCATGCTTATGGATGGGAAGAATAAATATTGTAAAAATGCTATGCTACCCACAGCAATTTACACATTCAATGCAAGCTTTATCAAAATACCATGGACTTTTTTCAGAGTTGGAACAAATAATCCTAAGATTTGTGTGGAACCAAAAAAGACCCGGAAAAGCCAGAGGAATGACCAAAAGGAAAACCAAAGCTGGGGGCATCACAATGCTTGACTTCAAGCTATATTACAAAACTGTGATGATTAAGACACTACGGAATCAGCACAAAAACAGACACATAGATCAATGGAACAGAATAGAGAACCCAGAAATGGGCCCTCAACTCTATGGTCAACTAACCTTCCACAAAGCAGGAAACAATATCCAATGGTAAAAAGACAATCTCTTCAATAAATGATGTTGGAAAAATTGGTCACATAAAGAAATATAAAACTAGACCATTCTCTTACACCAGACACAAAGATAAACTCAAAATGGATGAAAGACCTAAATGTGAGACAAGAATCCATCAAAATCCTAAAGAAGAACATAGGCAACACCCTTTTTGAACTTGGCCACAGCAACTTCTTGCAAGATACATCTATGAAGACAAGGAAACAAAAGCAAAAATGAACTATTGGGACTCAGTCAAGGTAAAAAGCTTCTTCACAGCAAAGGAAACAGTCAACAAAACTAAAAGACAACCTACAGAATGGGAGAAGATAATTGCAAATGACCTATCAGATCAAGGGCTAGTATCCAAGATCTATAAAAAAAACTTATCAAACTCAACACCCAAGAAACAACCAATCCAGTCAAGAAATGGGCAAAAGACATGAATAGACATTTCTCCAAAGAAGACCTACACATGGTCAATAAGCACGTAAAAAAATGTGCCACATCACTTACCATTAGGGAAATACAAATCAAAACCACAATGGGATACCACCTCGCAGCAGTGAGAATGGCTAAAATTAAAAAGACAGGAAACAACAAATGTTGGAGAGGATGTGGAGAAAGGGGAACCCTCTTGCACTGTTGGTGGGAATACAAACTGGTACAGCCACTCTGGAAAACAGTGTGGAGATTTCTCAAGAAGTTAAAAATAGAACTACCCTATGACCCAGCAAATGCAATACAGGGTGTTCACCCCTGAGACAGAAATATAGTGATCCAAAGGGGCACCTGCACCCCCAATGTTCATAGCAGCAATGTCCACAATAACCAAACTGTGGAAGGAGCCACGATGTCCTTCAACAGGTGAATGGATAAAGAAGATGTGGTATACACACACACACACACACACACACACACACACACACACAGTGGAATATCACTCAGCCATCAGAAAGAATGAATATCATTTACATTGACATGGATGGAACTGGAGGGTATTATGCTGATTGAAATAAGTCAATCCGAGAAAGACAATTATCATATGGTTCACTCATATGCGGAATATAAGACATAGTGAAAGGGACCGTAAGGGAAGGCGGGGAAACAGAGTGGCAAAAAATTAGAGAGGGAGATAAACCATGAAAGACTCTTAACTCTGGGAAACAAACAAAGGGTTGTAGAAGGGGAGGTGGATGGGGGGATGGGGTAACTAGGTGACAGGCATTAAGGAGGGCACATTATGAGATGAGCACTGCGTGTTATACTATGTGCTGGCAAGTTAAATTTAAATAAAATTTAAAAATAAATATTTTTAAAAATCTAAAAAAAATGGGGAAAAAACACTTTCTGAAAACAACAGAATATTCCTTAAAAGAAATCTTTCTATTACTTATGGGAAGACATTTAATGACATAGAAAAGCATTACCATTAGGTGGAGAAAACAGGTTTTACATATATATGATCATATATCAATATATATGTATGCTTAGCTGTAACAAACATACACATGTAAGAAACTGCCTAATATATTTCCTTGTCAGATTGGGAGAGAGCATGGGGCAGTGGGTACAACTAGAAGTGGGCAAAACAGGAGGAAGTTTTTGTTTCGTTTTTCCTTTTAGATGGATTCCTCTCTTAAGTGACATAAAGTTCCTTCCTCACTCTAGATCTCTCTGTTTCTCTCAAAACCAAAGGATATCATTTCCTAGCACCTTGGCCTTTTCCTTCAAATCACTGACAATGATTTACAAATATATGTTTGTGTGATTATTATAGTTAACATCTGTTTCCCACACTAGAACTTATGTTTTGGAGGGCCAGCTTCAGATCTGTTTTAGTACTGTATATCCATCACCAACACATAGTACATGTTCCATGAATATGAGTTGAATGATTGCCAAAACACTAGAGTATTGACAGTAACTCAGGAAATAAGACAAAAATTAAAATTAAAATCTAATGTTGACCTCACAATATTTGAATTATTTAATGATTTGCCTCATTTCTATTTACCTAACTTATTTTAAAATTGAATTACCTGATCAGTATGTAGAACCTGTGATTAGAAGACCTCAAAGGATTTCATTAGTAAATATGGGGACTCTTCCATAACTAATGAGAAACATGGCATAAATGTTTAAAAGTACTTTTGTTGTCCAGGAAATGGCATGTAGCTACAAACTACAAGTCAGATTTCTAACTCCAGGTCCATTCTCTAAGAAATTGATTAATTCAAAAAAAAAAAATGTAGCATTGTCATTGCTGTAATGGATCATTAACAAGCTGTGGACAAGAGAATTCTTTCACTACCCCAGGAACAATGTGTCCACTGATAAAATCTAGAAAGCGATTTGGTGAATGTGCTCTATTTTTACTCTACAGAAACTCATTAATCAGTCTAAATGTAAGAGCGACATGAGAAATGTAATTTTAATGATGTACATTTCTTCATATTCACATGTACTCTTAATATATTTAAATCCAAACTGGACTGAGTCCAGAAAATAATCATAAATACAGCCTAGGGATCCCTGGGTGGCGCAGCAGTTTGGCGCCTGCCTTTGGCCCAGGGCGCGATCCTGGAGACCCGGGATTGAATCCCACATCGGGCTCCCGGTACATGGAGCCTGCTTCTCCCTCTGCCTATGTCTCTGCCTCTCTCTCTCTCTCTGTGACTATCATAAAATAAAAATAAATAAATAAATACAGCCTATATCAGCTTCATGCTCTGCCAGGCCTTGAAAGTAAAAACCACTTTAAACTAATTCCATTCGCATTTCTGCCAGAAAAAGCTCCACATTTGTACAGTTTATGCAATGATCAATCTAAAAATTATTAACCAATGTGAAATAAGAAACTCACTTATTTCCTCAGATGTGCCTGCCTATAACCACCCATGAGCTGTCAACAAAACAAAACAAAAAACAGGAATGTTTTGTCTTCAACAGTGAAGAAATATAAGCTGTAGCAACTATCTATTAAATCAAAATGTAAAAATCTTTTCTCATAGCTTCAGAATGATCCAATTAAAGGGGAGAGGTAAGTACAGCACCAAGAATGGCAAGGTTAGTGCAGGAACTCACCATTTTGATTCTGGTTCACTTTGCGATCCAAGAACTATGGCTGAAGTGTGCTAGGGGGCCAGGTAGGAAGGAGTGGAGGACAACTTTTTATAGTAATGAACAATTATCACACACCAGTTCTACTCACCCTTTGCCTGTTCACTTTGTCCAAGAAAATAGAAAATTAGTTGAAAATGGCTTCCCACTATTCTGTTTGGGAAATCCATTTTACTGCAAAATTACCATACCTGATCCATATAATCCCTGGCCCAAGACTGTAAATGGCAATCCTTCCTTTCACCGTGCAGAAAATCATAAAGCCTATCCTACCACAGGCTTTCATTTCCTCTCTCTGTGAAATGTATATTGAAAAAACCAACAGAAGACCCAGTTCTCTAATCAAATTAAAAATTACATCCATTTTCGATTCAATTTAATACTGTGCTGCGGCAATTATGTCCACAATAACAAGCTATAGCTACAGTCACTCTACAAACACTTTGAGACTAACAAACAAATAAGTACAACTATAGTGACTGAATGTCATAAATAAGCAGCTACATGACAAAGCACAAAAATATGAAAAAAAAAAGTTTTCAACTTTCACCATTGGTCAAGATTTGTGGAATTTAACATGGTTGTTTTTTTATTTTTTACTTTTTTTTTTCAAAAAAATTTACTGTAATTGGTATGGCAGAATTAAATTATTAATTTGTATTTGCATTTGTCATTCCTAAGACTTCTCTCTTCATTAGGATATTTTGACTAAAAAAGAACACACCTTCAATGTCCTGCAAAATTAGGCCATGTTTTTAGATGACACTAGACTGGTCAATAAACCTTACCATCCTAATGGTAATAGTGATTGGCTTAGGGATGGGCACACGACCCAAATTAGGCCAATGGGATTCAATCTCAGACCTTGGATCACCGTATTAGCATAGAAAAGCCAACAATCTTCTTTCCTGCACCATGGGGAATAACTGCCTGAGAAGGAAGCCAGGTCCAACAGAAGAAACCAGAGACAAGACAATATGATAAGAGAACTAATATAGACAGATAATAAATATCTAATAAATATCTGAAGCTATACATCAAAGAGGTAGCCCAACTTTCTCTACACCAGTAAGAGTTGAAACAATGCAACTTTTGAGAATGTTTACCCATTAACAGTAATCTTAAAATAGAATCGACTACACATTTAATCTATGCTAAAAAGAAATGACAAAATCGTCTACATGCATAAAAAGGATTTTTAACTTCTGTTCTCTAGACTGTTATTGGAAATGTATCTATAATTGAAAACAAAGTATAACCATTTGCATTTGATTTTGAATGCAATGCGATGGGTTGTCAGGTAAGGCAGATATATACTGTGAGCCAAATACAGATATAAAAGATAAATTTATAAGACAATTAGTAACAAAACATTTTACATAAGAATTTGCCAAAACAGAAGACCATTTCAAATTTTCATTTTCACATATGTTCAAAACAAAGTCAACTAACATGTTTAAAATATCAAACATAAAGGTTAATAAATGTATTACCTCCATGTTTTTAATCTGGAAATTTTATTTTCATATGGCTATTAAAACCACTTAAGGCTTTTTTTTTTTGTATATTTTTTTATTGGAGTTCGATTTGCCAACATATAGTATAACACCCAGTGGTCATCCTGTCAAGTGCCCGAGTCACCCCAACACCCCACCCAAGTCCTTTTCCACTACCCCTTGTTCGCTTCCCAGAGTTAGGTAACTCTCATGTTCTGTCACACTCACTGATATTTCCCACTCATTTTCTCTCCTTTCCCTTTATTCACCTTCACTGTTTTTTTAATATTCCCCAAATGAATGTAACCATATAAGGTTTGTCCTTCTTCAATTGACTTAGTTCACTCAGCATAATACCCTCCAGTTCAAACCACATTGAAGCAAATGGTGGGTATTTGTCATTTCTAGTGGCTGAGTAATATTCCATTGTATACAGAGACCACATCTTCTTTATCCATTCATCTTTTGATGGACACCGAGGCTCCTTCCACAGTTTGGCTATTTGGACATTACTGCCATAAATATTAGGGTGCAGGTATCCTGCTGTTTCACTGCATCTGGATCTTTGGGGTAAATCCCCAGCAATGCAATTGCTGGGTCATAGAGCAGGATCTATTTTTAACTCTTTGAGGAACTTCTACAGTTTTCCAGAGTGGCTGTACCAGTTCACATTCTCACCAACATTGCAAGAAGGGTTCCCTTTCTCCACATCCTCTCCAAAATGTGTTGTTTCCCGTCTTGTTAATTTTCACCATTCTCACTGGTGTGAGGTGGTATCTCATTATGGTTTTCATTTGTATTTCCCTGATGGCAAGTGCTGCAGGGCATTTTCTCATGTGCTTATTGGCCATGTCTATGTTTTCTTTGGTGATATTTCTGTTCATGTCTTTTGGCATTTCATGATTGGATTGTTTCTTTGCTGTTGAGTTTAATAAGTTCCTAGATCTTAGATACTAGCCCTTGATCTGATATGTCATTTGCAAATATCTTCTCCCATTCTGTAGGTTGTCTTTTAGTTTTATTACCTGTTTCCTTTACTGTGCAGAAGCACTTTATCTTGATGAAGTCCCATTAATTCATTTCTATTTTGTATCCCTTGCCTTCATAGATGTATCTTGCAAGAACTTGCTGTGGCCTGGTTCAGAAAGGGTGTTGCCTGTGTTCTCCTCTAGAATTTTGATGGATTCTTGTCTCACATTTAGGTCTTTCATCCATTTTGAGTTTATCTTTGGGTATGATGTAAGAGAAAGGTATAGTTTCATTCTTCTGCACGTGGCTGTCCAATTTTCCCATCACCATTTATTGAAGAGACTGTCCTCTTTCCAGTGGACAGTCTTTCCTGCTTTGTCAAATAGGAGTTGATCATAGAGTTAAGGGCCCATTTCTGGGTTCTCTCTTCAGTTCCATTGATCTATGTGTCTGTTTTTGTGCCAGTACCAAACTGTCTTGATGATCACAGCTTTGTAGTACAACTTGAAATCCAGCAATGTGATGCCCCCGGATCTGGTATTCTTTTTTAATATTCCCCTGGCTACTTGGGGTCTTTTCTGATTCCACACAAATCTTATGATGTTTCATTCCAACTCTCTGAAGAAAGTCCATGGTATTTTGATAGGGATTGCATTGAATGTGTAAATTGTCCTGGGTAGCATTGACATTTTCACAATATTAATTCTGCCAATCCATGAGCAGAGATTGTTTTCCATCTTTTTGTGTCTTCCTCAATTTCTTTCAGAATTGTTCTGTAGTTTTTAGGGTATAGATCCTTTACCTCTTTGGTTAGGTTTATTCCTAAGTATCTTATGCTTTTGGATGCAATTGTAAATGGGATTGACTCCTTAATTTCTCTTTCTTCAGTTTCTTTGTTAGTACACAGAAATGCCACTGATTTCTGGGCATTGATTTTGTATCCTGCCACACTGCAAAATTGCTGTCTGAGTTCTAGCAATCTTGGGGTGAAGTCTTTTGGGTTTTCTATGTACATTATCATGTCATCTGCAAAGAGGGAGAGTTTGACTTCTTCTTTGCCTATTTGAATGCCTTTTATTTCTTTTTTGTTGTCTGATTGCTGAGGCTAGGACTTCTAGCACTATATTGAGTAGCAGTGGTGAGAGTGGACATCCCTGTCGTGTTCCTGATCTTAGGAGAAAGGCTCCCAGTGTTTTCCCATTGAGAATAATATTTGCTGTGGGCTTTTCGTAGATGGCTTTTAAGATGCTGAGGAATGTTCCCTTTATCCCTACACTCTGAAGAGATTTGATCAGGAATAGATGCTGTATTTTGTCAAACACTTTCTCTGCATCTATTGAGAGGATCATATGGTTCTTGTGTTTTCTGTTGTTGATATGATCTATCACATTGCGTGCTTTATGAGTGTTGAACCAGCCTTGCATCTCGGGGATAAATTCCACTTGGTCATGGTGAATAATCTTCTTATTGTACTGTTGGATCCTATTGGCAGGTATCTTGTTGAGAATTTTTGTATCTGTGTTCACCAGGGATATTGGTCTTTAATTCTCCTTTTTGGTGGAGTCTTTGTCTGGTTTTGGAATTAAGGTGATGCTGGCCTCATAAAACAAGTTTGGAAGTATTCCATCCTTTCTACCTTTTGGAACAGCTTTAGTAGAATAGGTATTGTTTCTTCTTTAAATGTTTGATAGAATTCCCTGGGAAACCATCTGTCCCTTGGATGTTTTTAGATGACTGCTTCAATTTCCTCCCTGGTTAGTGGCCTGTTCAGGTTCTCAATTTCTTCCTGTTCCAGTTTTGGTAGTTTGTGGTTTTCCAGAAATGTGTTCATTTTTTCCAGATTGCCTAATTTATTGGCATATAGCGGCTCATAATGTTTTTAAAATCCTTTATATTCCTTGGATTGGTGGTGATCTCTCCTTTTTCATTTGTAATTTTATTAATTACAGTCTTTTCTCTTTGTTTTTAATAAGGCTGGCTAACGGTATATCTATCTTATTAAGTCTTTCAAAGAACCAACTCCGAGTTTTGTTGATCTGTTCTACAGTTATTCTGGTCTCTATTTCATTGAGTTCTGCTCGAATCTTTATTAACTCTCTTCCTCTGCTTGATGTAGGTCTTATTTGCTGTTCTTTCTCCACTTTCTTTAGGTGCAAGGTTAACTTGTATATTTGAGTTTTTTCCAATTTTTTGAGGGATGCTTGTATTGCAATATATTTCCCTCTTAGGACTGCTTTTGCTGTATCCCAACGATTTTGAACAGTTGTATCTTCATTCTCATTAGTTTCCATGAATCTTTTTAATTCTTCTCTAATTTCCTGGTTGACTCTTTCATCTTTTAGCAGGATGTTCTTTAACCTCCACGTGTTTGAGTTTCTTCCAAATTTCTTCCTGTGATTGAGCTCTAGTTTCAAAGCCTGGTGGTCTGAAAATATGCAGGGCACAATCTCAATCTTTTGGTATCAGTTGAGATCTGATTTGTGACCCAATATGTGGTCAATTCTGGAGAAAGTTCCATGTGCACTTGGAAGAATGTGTATTCAGTTGTGTTTGGATGGAAAGTTCTGTAAATTTCTGTGAAATCCATCTGGTCCAGTGTATCATTTAAAGCTCTTGTTTCTTTGGAGATGTTGTGCTTAGAAAATCTGTTATTTGCAGAAAGTGCCGTGTTGAAGTCTCCCAGTATTAGTGTATTATTATGTAAGTATGTCTTTACTTTGGTTATTAACTGATTGATATACTTGGCAGCTCCCACATTAGAAGCATAAATATTCATGATTGTTAGGTCCTCTTGTTGGATAGATCCTTTAAGTATGAAGTGTCCCTCTTCATCTCTTACTACAGTCTTTGGGATAAACTTTAATTTATCTGATATGAGGATTGTTACCCCTGCTTTCTTTTGAGGACCATTTGAATGGTAAATGGTTCTCCAACCTTTCATTTTCAGGCTGGAGGTGTCCTTAGGTCCAAATTGAGTCTCTTGTACTAGATGGGTCTTGCTTTTTTATCCAGTCCAAAACCCTGCATCTTTTGATGGGATCATTTAGCCCATTCACGTTCAGGGTTACTGTTGAAAGATGAATTTATTGTCATCATAATACCTATTCAGTCCCTGTTTTTGTGGATTATTTCTTTGGGCTTCCTCTTTCTTTTAGAATCCCCCTTAATAGTTCTTGCAGAGCTGGTTTGGTGGTCACATATTCTTTCAGTTTCTGCCTACCTTGGAAGCTCTGCATCTCCCCTCCTATTCTGAATGAGAACCTTACTGGATAAAGTATTCTTGGCTGTGTGTTTTTCTCATTTAGAACTCTGAATATATCCTGCCAGCCCTTTCTGGCCTGCCAGGTCTCTGTGGAGAGGTCTGCTGATAATCTAACATTTCTCTCCATATAAGCTAGGGATCTCTTGTCTCTTGCTGCTTTAAGGATCTTCTCTTTCTCTTTGGAATTTGCAAGTTTCACTATTAAGTGTCAAGGTGTTGAATGGTTTTTATTGATTTTAGGGGGACCTCTCTATCTCCTGGATCTGAATGTCTGTTTCCCTCCCCAAATTAGGGAAGTTCTCAGGTATGATTTGTTCAATTATGCTTATGCTCTGTCCCTCTTGGCACCCTCTGGAACCCCAATTAAATGTAGATTTTTCCTTCTGAGGCCGTCTTCTATTTCCCTTAACATATCATCATGGTCTTTTAATTGATTTTCTCTTTTTTCCTCAGCTTCCTTCCTTGCCATCAACTTGTCTTCTATGTCACTCATTCATTCTTCTACCTCATTAACCCTCATCGTTAGGACCTCCCATTTGGATTGCATCTCATTTAATTGATTTTTAATTTAGGCCTGATTAGATCTAAATTCTGCAGTCATGAAGTCTCTTGAATCCTTTATGCTTTTTTCCAGAGCCACCAGTAGATTCATAATTGTGCTTCTGAACTGGCTTTCTGACATCGAATTGTAATCCAAATTCTGTAACTGTGGCAGAGAGTACTGTTTCTGATTCTTTTGTGGTGCGTTCTTCTTTCTAGTCATTTTGCTCAGTGTAGAGTGGCTAAAAACAAGTTGTAATGGAAAAAGGAAAAAAAAAAAAGAAAGGGCATCCTCTGGTTCTATATACTGTAAATCCCTGGACTTCCCCTGAGCTTTCCAGCGCTGCTGGGTGGAGAACTTGCTCTTCCCCGTCCTTCCAGCTGGTCTTCTGGGGAGGGGCCTGCTGTGCCGGTTCTCAGGTGTGTGCACCTGGGGAGATGCTCCGCCCCTGCTGCTGACCCCGTGAGGCCCCGTCCCCTGGCGGCCCCGCCCCTCCCAGGCGCAGGGTGACCCAGGAGGGACAACCCCCCTGGCGGCGGCCGGGTCCCCAGCCCCGGCGTCAGCTCCCGCGGTACCGACCGCAGCTCCCCGTCCGCACTGGCCTGGATGCTCCGGGGCGGGGGGCGCGGCCCCGCACAGCTCGGGGGCGCCCGGCGGCGGCGGCAGGAGCGTCCCCGCCGTCCCGGGCCCTCCCCGCCTCCCCGCCTCCCCGCCTCCCCGTCCCGGGGGGAGCGCAGGGTCCCGGCCGTGTCCCCCGCGCCCTGGGCTCCGGGGCCTGCGCTGCTGGGGTCGCTCCCGGGGCCGCGGCTCCCGAAGGCAGCAGGGCGCAGCCCCCTCCGCCCGGAGCCCCCGCCCGCCCGCCCGCCCGGCTGCTCCCCGAGGCCCCGCCGGGCGCTCCAGCCCTTTCCCGCGCTCGGCCCGCGGGGTGTGGGGCGCCCTGCCCCGGGCGCACGTCCTGCCAGTGACCCCGGGAGGCTGGAGGCCCCACGGCCCCTCCGCGGCTCCGCCCGGGCTCCCCGCTCAGCGCCTTTCCCTCGGGAAGAATCCGGTGCGGATTCTTCTAACTGGAGACTTAAATTTCCTTAGTCAATAAAATATCAACAGTGTTATATTCCTAGTGTTCAAAAATCTAAATCCTTAGCTCCAAAAGTCTGCAATGAATTTTCTTTTTAATCATTTCCCCAACAAACGCTCCTGGATTGAGAAAGAGTGGACTAGGAATAGTTGAAAAAATTATTTCGAGAAAAAAGATTTAAAAAAGGAAAAGCAATATCTCACAGAAACAAGAGGATGATGGAAGTACCATCAGCCAGAAGAATGTATAGACTGATGCTTAGGGAGTCAAGGAAGACTGAGAGGTAAAAAAAGGGATGGTGCTCTGGAATAATGTGTGGGAGGACAGATAACAGGGCACATTATAGGGAAAAGAGAATATCTCATAAATTTAGAAGCAATGAAATCATTACTATCAACTCAGAAGTTGTTATTCTTCTCCACTGTTGTTCCTATGAGAGATCATGTATCTTCCTATGTATTGTTACCCTTCCTAGAAACATCCTCATTCCATCTTTAACTAGCTAACATCCTTCACATTTTACTTTAAATGCATATAGACTAGGTCAGCTCCCCCTCCTACAAACAATCCAATGCCATGAATATGTGGCACAAATAACAATTGCAATTAGTACTTAGTTGTGTAATTATAAATGCCAGTCTCTAACTCTTATTTGTGAGAAGACAAAGATTATGCTTATCCTGCTCATCACTGCAACTCTCAAAGTGGTCAATAAATACTTTTTGAATGAATTAATAAATTGAATGACAAAAAATGCACACTGTGATATATTTCAACAATAAATTATTAACATTAAAGAAAGTATCTGTCTCCACATATTTACTTACTTATTTCTTTTCACTTCCATGGTGCACTAACTAAATGCTTGGCACTGTTATAAACACATGGCATTTACTAATTCAACTATAGGAATCTGGTATAATTATCAACCCCACATTAAAAAAATGAGAAAACCAATGTATAGAAAGGTTAAGTAGCTTGCCCAACGTCCCTGGTGGAGCCAAGATTCACACCCAGGTAACCTGGTTCTATAATTCATTACTAATTAATTGTCAAAATAATGTCCAAAAAAAGCTACTGAGAGTAAGTATCCTATAAAATATTTAAAGGTCTAATATTTCACATTATAGCTCTGCAATTCTCACATATGTATAGTGAATTAAGGAAAATCTCCGTAACTAATTCTTGATGCTGAGGTCTTCTTTTTTAGTAACTGAAAATACCAAATGAGATTTTAAGAACAAACAGATATATTAACGTTTTCATACTACCTATTGCTTTTATATATTACTATCCTGATGCCCAGAGGATTTGCTGAAGTAGAAGCAAAGAAATCTATGTCAAGACTAAGGTTAGTTGGTAAAGCATTTATCCTTTTTTCCCCCTTAATGGAACAAAGAAATAAGTATCCTATTTACTCAATCTACCACGTTGCCTACAGAAGATGTACTATGCAAAAACATCAATGCTAAAAGCACGTACAGTACTGTTTTCCTTTAATAAAATCAAACTTATTAAAATGACCATTATGCATACTTTGTTTAGAAAAGAAACATAAAGTATCACCTTCATATGACCTAATCACATAACTACCACATTAAGTTGAAAATCTCAATTATCCTTAATTCATCTGAGTATTAATGGATTCAGTGCCAAAGTTCAGGTTGTATTTCTGAACACTAGAAAACTGGAAAAGTTATCTATATCTGATCTTCAAATCCGTAAGATACAACTTTTTCTTACCCTACTGCTAACTAGATAAAACACTGCTACAGGGAGGGGAACTTGTGCTATAATGTAAAGACTACTAATTCAGGATGTTGATGTAGGTTCACTTGAGTGTTTATTGGGTAGAAAACATTTAAATATATGCCTAATAGGGGATCCCTGGGTAGCTCAGTGGTTTGGCGCCTGCCTTTGGCCCAGGGTGCGATCCTGGAGTCCCGGGATTGAGTCCCACGTCAGGCTCCTGGCATGGAGCCTACTTCTCCTTCCTCCTGTGTCTCTGCCTCTCTCTCTCTATCATAAGTAAGTAAATAAATAAATAAATAAATAAACAAACAAATAAATCTTTTAAAATAAATAAATACCTAATAATCTTCAGTCCTTTACTACCCTTTTTCCATCAAAGTATTTCATTTTTCTATAACATATGCATAGCACCACCTGTGCTCATCCTGTATCTCACCATGACTTCACATTCCCCCACTAATGACCTAAGTAAATAATAGAGTGAATGCTAGCAAACATAACCTAGCTAACAGCTGATTTCTAAGTGAACTTGAGAATGCCCACAATTACTTCATGGTCTTTGATTAATGCATATACTTTTCAGGAGTACTGCTTTGACAAAATCCTTCAAACCTCATGGGTTAGTAAGGGGAAAAGATTAAAATGATGGCAATTTCAGGACACCTGGGTGGCTCAGTCAGTTAAGTGTCCAACTCTTGATTTTGTCTCAGGTCATGATCTCAGGGTGGTGAGATCAAGCTCAAGTTGGGTTCCACGCTCAGTGGGGAGTCTGCTTGAGATTTCTTCTCTCACTCTCTCTGCCCAACCCCCTGCACCACCTTAAAAATAAATACGTTTATTTTTAAATGATGGTACTTATATATAGGAAAAGCAATAACATGGAAAAATAACTGGCAATAAACATGACAGAAGAGTAACGTTAAATACCGTTAAAAAGATTAGCTGGGTTTTATGTTTATTTAAGAGGAAAGAAGAAAAAGAGTTCATAAATTACAAAAAAAATATGCTATATTCTTTCTGTGGAGAAACAGTTGAAAATGTGACTTTCTATACATTCAGGAATTTTATAAATTTTTGACAGTTTGTACAATCAATTCCATCTCTGATAAAAAGCATAAGGTACCTTTCAGTAGCTGATATGCTAAACTTGTAAGCAAATCACCTGATTCTTCTATGCTAGTATAAAATATTCGATTCTTCAGCCCCTGTCCAGTACTGCACATATGGGGCAACATGATGGCAGGACTGTACTACGTAATTACTTCCAGATAATTATAAAACCATCCTTTGATATTTTGTGGCTATTCAGCACTAGCAACATTTAACTTTTAAAAAGAATTTTATCTGCCTTTAGTAAACAAAAAATGTTTCAAATGTTTAAAAAGTCGCAATTCTGACAGAACATAAACAAACTTGCTGAGCAAGGTAAAAGACACTGTAATGTGGTTCAGGGTCAGCCTCAGAGAAAGACAGTGAATTTGAAAGTGCTCTGAAAGCCACGGCTCCCACCTCTTTCTTGTACATCACCCCTTGTGCACCCACAAGCACAGTGATTCTCAGCTGTGGGGCCATTTGCTTCCCACACCTCGTATCCTGCACACACACACCCCTCCGACCAAGGCATCTGAAAATGCGTGGAGACTTTTCTGGTTGTTACCACTGGGAGCTAATACTAACATCCAGTGGGTAGAGGTCAGGTAGCAGCTAAAAATGACTGTAGTGCTGAAGTCAAGAAATCTTGCACTAGTCTAGATGACCAGAGGACAAGGATCATCTACTACTTGCAGAACTCTGCTCAACCGTATCCCCAGGCACACAGTGGGCACTCAATTATGGGACAAATGATTGCAATGTGTACATGAAAATTCATGTCAGTGTGAATTCTTAAGCCATCATTTGACACTCTTTAAAAAGTTTCTTTTTCTTCCTGCTACTGCCTCAAAGATGCTCTGGAATGACACAGTACATATATCATATGATTAATGTCCTTAACTGCAGCTCTGCCCTGGAACAGAGAGGTAAAGGAGGAAGGCACACTGGCCAAGATTCCAGTTCCACCACATGACATAGGAAAGTTCTTCACTGACAAGGACTTCTGACTACCTGCCAACAGATGACCTCTCAGACCTCTGACCAGAAAGGTTACTTCAGTCATTTTTACCTCTAAGAACATTTGCCTCGTGCAACAACTTTCCATACAAGCTACCCAGCATTTATCAATGGCAGTCGGGGCCCTGCAGTGTTTCGCACCTTGGGTACAGCTGCTGTCAAGTCTGCAGTAACCATAATCTTTAGGTAAAACTTTTATTTCACTATAAAAGGCTTTAAATATGAACATGCCTGGTGATAAATTAGGTTGACAGGCATTTCCTTTTATTATGATTCAAAGGAAGACATATATATCTATCATGTTGTTTGGTATAAACAACTTATGAATGTAGTCATAATTCATTTAGCTTAACTAGACTACAATTTCACAGAATTAACATACCATGGCTATAAATTACAAGTCACTTACACTTCTTGGAGTTGTCTTATGAACTCTAATAGGAACTCATAAATTAAACAAATCTAGAAATGACAGTAGCTGTGCACTTCTTCAGTAAATCTGACCAGTGTAAAAACCCATGAAATGGCTTTTCCAGTTTTTCAGAGTAAATATGTGGCTCTGTTACCTGCTGGTATTGTGCTACAATAACTACAAACAAGAAAAAGCCAGAATGCTTAAAATTCATTAGGCAGGTAAAAATTCAGAAATAACAATACAGAGCATACTCTCTAGGAACCCATGACAGACATCATCATCTAAAATGCAAAAGAAAAATGACAATGATGCAATGAGACAGACCACCACTCCAAAAAGAGAAGAGGCAACTGACACCCTCTCCTCCATCTGTTACTGCATAAGATGAACATAAGAGGCCCAAGACTGGAAGGTGGGACTCTGCAGGTGTTTTCAAAAACTATAAAGCCAGGAAGAAAGCTTGGGGGCTCTCCAGCTCTCCTCTTCTTACCTGTTTCTTTTAGAGAAAGTATCTGGAATAGAGCTATCTCAGACCAAGTCATTTGGTCTTTGGGTTCCTGGATAGCTCTAAAAAGGGATGAAAAAGGTGTCGGAACGACTATGAATGGTTTATTCCAGGTGTTAGGCTTTGAAAGAGAGGCATAAAAGGGATCTTATGATTTCCCCCTAAGACTGTACAATACCTTCTAGAAAACCCTATTCTTTCCTCTCTAGTGATGTTATCATATGAAACCATAAACTTTATAACCGAACTATTCAAGAGAAGAAATGATACCTTACTCAGAGCTATATTATTTTCCTTAGCTACTGTCACAATAATTAGGTAATTTCTACTGAAAATGCTCTTTTAGTAGTTTTTTGAATTGTGCTATTGTTGTCAATTGTTTGACAAAGTGTGGAGTTGACAAGTAAAGGACAGAACTATGAATCAGTTTGGAACCATCTAGTTGGAGAAAACTTTTCTTTGCCCTGCAATGAAAAGAGAATCTTCAAACAATTAAAAAAAAAAAAAAGGCAGCTTTGCTCTTTGCTAAAAGTCCCAAATGTTGTTTACAAAATCAGGAGTAGCTGAATGCAACTAATGCATGCCCATCCCACAATCATTCTTTCCCTTGGATGAGTAATATACTTGGAGGTCACACCATATGACAATCCAACGTTTCTGTGCCCCTCACACATGGATTCTGTAGCTTTCTAGTGATGATACTTTCATTATTACAATCATAAAAATATGTACTCCAAGTGTGTGCACTTTACTGTAGAGGAATGTGAGGCTCAGAGGGCTAGGTGGATTGTATAAAGCTGTCCAGTTAGTAAGGAGCATAGCCAGAGTATGGACCAAGCTCTCAGATTCCAAAACTAAGCACATACCACCCATCATCATGCCACCTCAGTTGACATGGCTTCACTGTAATATGGACACCCTGGTTCCATTTTCCACATTTTCTCTAATCAAGGCACAGTTTAGATTAGAGAATAGCTTTCATACCACACATCAACTTTGTGAGAATAAATACCCATTCACAGAGGCATACATGACAGAGATCATCTGCAACACAAGACACTTCTGGGAAGGAACCGTGATTCTATGCACAGAATAAAATGGTCCTCTGAGAAACAGGAGTCTCCATGTTTCATATCTAATCATTGCAGTGGGATCATGACCCACAAATATTCTTTGATGTGGCTACCACCACTGTTGCTACTGCCATTACTGTAGAGAAAAAAATTTTACCCTAATTTCATCATGATTTTGACAAGCTCTAAATTGACCAAAATGCAGTCCTTCTTTGCTTGGAAAGAATAAGGTCGCAAAAGAAAGGTTGCAATGAAGAATGGAGAGGCAAATCTAAAAATCTCCATGAAAAACTGGCCATAGATTTCAGTCTTGCAACTACTCATTTTGTAAAGAAAATGAATGGTGGATTTAGTTTGAAACATTTATAATAAAATATATTAAAGGATTTGTGATACAAATAAATATCAAAAGTGATGACTAGTGGTATTTTGCAGAGCATTATCTTTCTAAGCAGCTGTGTGCCAGAGAGAATTTGCACATGTGTTTTCAGGGCATTACAAATAAAAGAGGCTATAACAAAGTCATTATTTTCTAACTCTCTATGCTGCAGCCTGAAAAATATCACAAACAAGAGGTCATGCTTCATGCTAATCAGCCCTTCTATGAAGTGAGTTCAGGAAAGCTGGCAGGTCCCTTGCCCATCTTAACCATGTATGAAAGTACAACACGTGTTCACTGTGAAGAGGAGCATGACTCAAAACAGCCTATCCCTTAAAACACCATCTCAAAACTACAGTCATGACTGAGGATGCTGGAAAAGGTTGTGGTACTAGGAACACTGCCTCAGAGCACTACAAGCTCCCAATGAGGTCTGTGGACAAAAAAAGGGACACCACTTCATGTGCTCTGCTAAAGGAAAGAAACCTATCTCTGAAACCAACAAGCATACCAGCAGGTTCTCCACCTAAAGCTATGTAGACATTTGAAAATGCTAGGTCCCTGAGCCTAGTCAGATCTCACAGACCAACTGTCCAGAAATCTTTTTCTGAAAAATAACACATGGTAAATATTCCCAGCTCTGTGAACCATATGATCTTTGTCACAACTACTCAAGTCTCCCATTGTAGTATAAAAGCAGCCATAGATAACACATAAACAAATATGAATAGCTGTATCCCAATACAACTTTGTTTACAAAAAATGGCAGGGGCCATAACTTACCAACCCATAACTTAGAAAAATAGATGAGGTGGCATTTGACTCTTTAACTAGACAGTCAACACAAAATTAAAAGACAGGAGTTATCAGCACCCCACATCACCATTTTTGAAAGAACTAAAGGAGGCTCTGGAAATAAAGCACAGTCAGAAGTGGTACAGCTCTGGTATATAATCCAAGTTAAAGGCTACAATGTGGAAAGAAGCCAAAAGATTATAACTGTTTTACAAAACAAGAGGAAGCTGGAATTTTTTTTTTTTAAGTGCTAAATTTTAAGAAACATTGCACCATTAATTAGTGGCTGGTCACACTTTCCTTTCCAGGAAACATACTTGGTAAGACTGTAGCACAAATTCCACACAAATCTGCCAGCAAAAAAGTGGGAAAATTGAATGATTAAGTGAATCCAGATCAAAGCCCTCCCTGCTCAGCTCTGGAGAAGGAGCCTTTACACACAGCTCTGTGGAACCTAAGTAATGGTCCATTGCCCTCTATGTAAAAGAAAGGGCAAAACAAGGACAAGGAACAATATGGTGGACAGCTTTGCCTCCATTCAGAGATAAAAAATAAAAATGTTTCAACATACACAACTGTGTGCATTGAGCCTCTCATCTTTCTGTGCTTTATCCTACCTAAATAACTGAATGATTACTCTTGTTTCATATCACCGACCAAAAAATTATCCTAAAATTTTATGTCCATTCCTCCCAGCCAGAAGAATTTCTACTAAAACATAGGGAGGCATCCAGACATAAGCTATATACTAGAAATCTGGAGATTGCCACTATCCAGTTACCAGCACTGTCCTTTTAAGCCTGCATGCAGCCTGCATGCACTCACCCATGTCTGAAGGGGAGGCCCAATGATCTAGCATTGAACTTCCATAAGTATATGATGGTTCACACTAGCAAATTAAGAATTCTCACTCTTTGAAAGAAATTCCCTAATGTCTCCTGAGTAACTAGAAATGAAAGCAAAATAATTAGGACCAGCCTTCAGTTCTCAAGCTGCCATTTTCTGTCCCTGGCCAAGTTAACCCAAAATTAAACAGAACAAGAATTTTCTCCCCAGGTTCTAAAACCCATGAAATAGGGCAGCCCGGGTGGCTCAGTGGTTTAGCACCGCCTTCAGCCCAGGGTGTAATCCTGGAGACCAGGGATAGAGTCCCATGTCAGGCTCCTTGCATGGAGCCTGCTTCTGCCTGTGTCTGTGCCTCTCTCTCTGTCTCTCATGAATAAATACATAAAATCTTTTAAAAATAAAAAAATAAAAAATTATAAAACCCATGAACTAGGAAGAAGGTGTAAAAATTCTGACCACTTAAGAAATTCTGAATGAACTAATAACTACTGGCTTTGATCCTCCTTCTTTTGGACTTAGGTGCTCTTTGAAAATCACTTAAAATGGTAAATCATTTAAAGTAGACATTCTTAATCTTGTAGAAATTGCTGTTTACAATCTGATAAAAAGCCATGGACCCAAACTCCAGAAAAGTGCACATATAAACATATGTAACGATTTTTCTCATAACTTTATAGGGCTTACAGTCCTCTCCTTGTACTTAACTCCTGAAAGGAAGAATAAAAGATCATGTCCTGTGCATTGTGCCTATCTAGCTTGGCAAGTGTAGCTATCAGAATAGTTCATTATCACATAGAATCTTTAATTTTATTCAATATATGTGCAAGAATTCTGCAGTTCTAAGAAAGCACAGAGAAAAGCACAGCCCCCCTTTTCTAGGAACAAAAAAAAACAAAACTGTAGCCCAAAGGCATTTACAGGACCAAGTACTAAAAAGATTGAAATTAAGCCTCAGGAAAAAGCCATATTGCATGAAGAAGGGTACGTTTGCTATTTAGACACTGAAAGATACATTGATTCATAACCAATAAAAAATAAAGGGATTGAAGATAGGGAGAGAACAATTCCTTTAGAAGGGGTGCTGCCTGGTCAGCTCGATGTGAAAACAGAATAAGGTATATGCTTGGGTAAGAAGAACACGTAGGGCCTCTGGGAAATACTGCCTGCAGACTTCCCCACAGCCTATGTGTGCTGTATATGGTGCCCACAACAGGAGCAAGGTGAGATGGTGGCATACTAACAAAATTAGTGCATTTTACTATCACCCAGAACTAACTCGATAACAACATTGAAAAACTCTCAGTTCTCTCAAAGCTCACTAATCATATCTGAGGATCAGCAAGCAAAGGTCAGCATGAATTGGCAAAATGTTTGTGTAACATCACCACTGAGACTTTATTTAGAAACAAAGCGTTGCTCTCTTAAATACATACTGTTTTCAAAGTGTATCAAAATCAATTTTATATTTCTTATTCTAATAAAAAAAAAAGCTTGATAGTTTAGGTAGCTTAGGACTATCTCCAGAGTAATTTGAAAAGCAAATGGATTGATTAGATTATTACTTTTGAAGGACTGAGTGCGACTCTTGAAAATGAATGCAAACAGCCAAGTTAATTCAAACCATAGGTCAAAGCAGAATGAATCGTGTTTAAATCTCTCAATTTTATCTTCAAAAACTGAAGGCAGAGAGTCTTTACTCCATTATGGTTCAAAATGGCTGAGTAAGCTAAAGTTATTAAATAAACAGACTATTATATGCCATCAGTTCAATCAAGTGCGAACACTCTGGCTGTCAACTCTTAGTGAAAAGAAGATATTTGATGTTTTTCATAATAAATATCCACTCATAAAATGTGCTGAAATAAACAAAAAAGATCTATTACCAATTCCAGTTATTTCACAGAGAAAAGTTGGCAAGAAATTTCTAACATCTAAAATACAAAAGTATCAATTAATCATGAAAATGGCTCTAATAATGTACTACATTTTGTTACATATTACCATATTCATCCTGATGCCTTAAACCATTTATAAAGACACCATATAAAAATGCCAGTACTAGTCATCTCAGGAAGCAAAAAAATTTTTTAAAATGTGTTCAGTCCCCACCCCAAATGCAAAATTAAACATGCTCACTGGAGTAATACTGAAAGTAACAAAGGATACCATGAGGAAAATAATAACCACCTAGGAAGTACAACATTTAATGTACTTTGCTTATACTCACTTAAGTGTGCTTCTGTCATGGGAACAGTACTTCACATGATGGCTGTCTTAAGACATACTGAACAGGGTCCCATGGCACTAAATATTCACCTAACAACACTGCTGAATGGTTCCATAGTATTCTAGGTAACTGCACCATAATTTATGTCACTAATCCCCTACTGCTAGACACTGTCAGCTGTCAGGTGGTTTTGTTTTGCTGTTTTAATTACAAATAAAATCTTGCATTTATCTGTACCTATTTCTTCCTATCTATTTCCTTACCTCAAATTCTTAGAAGTAAAATACCAGATCATAGAGAATGTACATTTTTTTAAGTTTTTCAAACATTTAAAAAAAAAAAGTTTTTCAAACATTTTCTCAAATTTCCTTTCATAAGATCAGACCAATCACTAGCAATACGTGTCTTAAGCCAATTTTCATCTTTATAGTTATATTTCTTAAAATATAAACTAAATAATAGCATAAAATCTTATTACCTTACTGCTAATACTAAAAGGATAAAGACAAGGAAACATATATGCTTAAAATGACAAAACATCAATTTTCATAAACTGTGTAATAACACAAAAACCATTTAAATAATATTGCTAGTTCCTGCTTTTATAACTTTACTCCCAATTTATACACAAAGTACACGCAAAGTACTAAATTTAAGGAGCACCTGGGTGGCTCAGTCGGTTAACTGGTTAAGTGGCTGCCTTTGGCTCAGGTCAAGATCTCAGGTTTCTGGGACTGAGCTCTGCATCGCTCCCTGCTTAGCAGAGAGCCAGCTTGTCCCTTTCCCTCTGCCTCCTCCCCCACTCATGCAAATGAGAAAGCGCACGGGCGCGCTCTCTCTCTGTCTCAAAATAAATAAAATCTTTTTTTAAAGTGCTAAATTTAAGTAAATCACACTAATGTTTTTATTTGTAAATGAATTTGAGCATCCCTACACTACACACTTATTTAATCTTAAACGTATAAAATATGTGAATGATAGTCAAATTCTTAATGTAGTGTTTTAGAATAACAATGTTATTTCTAAATTGTATGCCTATATGTCACTGCCCCATCATAATGACATATAGCACTCAACTAAAATGGGTCAATTCTGGTTATAAAAGATACTCAACAGCCTCCACCATAAATACGCATTGTTGACCCCACTCAGTTTCCAAGACATTCCTCAAGTTCTTAGAAAGCTGACTGAGGGGCAGCCCTGAGTGGCTCAGAAGTTTAGCACCACCTTTGGCCCAGGGCATGATCCTGGAGACCCTGGATGAGTCCCATGTTGCGCTCCCTGCATGGTGCCTGCTTCTCCCTCTGCCTGTGTCTCTGCCTCTCTGTGTATCTCTCATGAATAAATAAACAAAATCTTTAAAAAAAGAAAGCTGACTTCCAGCGACAAATGAAACATAAATTCTACTGTTTACATTATCAAATAATCTACTATAAGAAATTACTACCACTGCTGCATCTCTTCCAAGGAGTTAGCTGAAGCTAATGAATGCCAACAAATAATTGCTACAGAACTCAGGCAGTTTTGCAAAGTTACTCATATTAAAAAGAAATAAATTTCTGTGTAAGTCATAAAACAGTTAACTTTCTTTAATGCAGCCAATTGGTAACTCTTAAGATTACAAATTCAAAAGGCTGATACTGCAATTAATATCAGGTAACCTTACTTCCTTTCAGAGGTAACCATAAAAATGGATATTTATTTTATAAAGCTGAATTCAAGCTCAACTGAATAAGAGATGCTATAGCACCTCTCCTAGAATAAAAAGGAAATCAAATTATAATTGGAAGCATAAGAATGAGTAAATTTATAATGAATAAGTAACAAATATGGGATGGAGAGACCAATAAAAACAATGAAAACCCCCACACAAATGCAAATTATTATAAAAGTGTACAGCAGTGATTGTCAGTCCTGACACATATAATTTCCTAAAAAGTTTGTAAAAAATACCAATTAATAGTCCACCCACCCAGAGATTCAGACTTTCTTATTCCGGGATGAGGTCCCAATACTGATTAAAAATTCTCCAAGTGATTCTAACAAACCTCCATATTAGAAGATGATAAATAGATTAGAGATAAACTGGTTAAAAATTATCTTAAAACACAATTTCAAGTAAACAATATGAAACAAAAAGACATGGAAAAAAATTAAGTTTGCAGGACACCTTTGTGGTACAGTCAGTTAAGTGCCGGACCCTTGGTTTTGGCTAAGGTCATGATCTCAGGGTTGTGAGACACTGCCAGTGCTAGACTCCCAAGAGTCTGCTTAAGGCTCTCTCTCTTTCTGCCTCTCCCCTGTTGTATGCATGCTCTCTCTTCCTCCCCCTCTCTCAAATAAGTAGATAAATCTTTAAAAAAAAAATTCTTTGCTCTGCCTCACACGATACAATGAAATCAAGTCTAGAAAGGAAATCATAAAATTAATAAATGATAATCTAAATGACTGTGGCTATAATAGCCTAAGTAAGGAAGCCTTTTTGGGCAAAACATCAAATGTTGAACATATGGGTTAAAAATGAAAACAGGCAGATATGACCATCCCTAATTAAATACAAAACTCATATAACAGCAAGAAAGCACTAACAAGAAAATAGAATGTAAAGGACAAACAGGAGGAATTTTCTTAAAACATAAAATTATGAATAAAGATGAAAATGTTCAATCTCTTATAGAACTGAAGAAATGCAAATGGAAGCAATTTCCATTTTTTCTCAATAAAATTAGAAAAAAAAATAGTGTTCATACCCAAAGCTATTTAAGGGTACAGAGCAAAAGACATAAAGAAATATAGCTGGAGAAATTATAAATTGACATTCTTGAGAGAAAATTTGCCCAACAGAGTGAATATAAACATCTTCCAGAGATTGTCCTGGGAAAGACCTAGAAATGCATTCCCATGGTTATATGTTTGTTAATTTACAATAGTAAAAGATTTTCATTTGCTTCTGTTAAAGGCAATGCCCTCCTCCATTTAAGTTTCCTCCTTCTCATTTTACATTATATCAGTTGGCAGTAGAGTAGTTGCTGGAAAACTGGGATCTGGTCAAGAGGAGCCAAGTTGAGATGCATTTGAGATGAGAGGTAAAATTTTAAATAAAAGTAGTGAAAAACCTTTAGGATTACCTGGTAATACATTTAATGAGAAAGAATGAAAAATATAAGTTTTCTGATTGAACATGAAATACTGTCATCAACAACAACAAAAAAAGTAAAACTAGGGGTGCCTGGATGGCTCAGTGAGTTAAGCATCTGCCTCCGGCTCAGGTTGTGATCCCAGGGTCCTAGGATCAAGTCCTGGCAGGGAGCCTGCTTCTCCTCCTCCCTCTGCCTCTGCTCCCCCTGCTTGTGCTCTCTATCTCTGTCAAATAAAAAAAAACTTTTTTTTTTTTTAAAGTATAACACATAATGTAACTCTTCAGTGACACATTGGTTAATGAGTGTCACCAATTCAAAAAATATATATTCAATATGTATTTATTCATGTATACATGCACGTTCACAAAGACCTGGAAAAACCTGGAAATATTACAGCTTGCATATGAGAGAAAAATGAAAGAGGTTTATCCCAAATCTGGGCATCAATCCTAAAAATCTGCCTATCATTATATTATGAATAACATGTTGTGACAAAAGAAATGTGTGGTTTTTTTCTTTTAAAGATTTATTTTATTTATTTTAGAGAGAAAGAGAGCACATGGTGGGGAGGGAGAGAGGGAGAGAGGGAGAGAGAGAGAGAGAGACAATGAACCTCTCTGGTGCAGGGATCAGCCTCACCCTGAGATCATGCCCTGAGCCAGAACCAAGAGTAGGATGCTTAACAAACTGAACCACTAGGCTCATTCTTTAAAGATAGATTGTTAAAACTGCTGTACCAATAGTATTAATTACAACTACCTCATGATTTTCCAAGCATTAGTAACGACTTGCACCGCTGGTCACAGGAACAACACAGTAAGATCATGCTCATCCAATGGCAAATAAGTAGACGTAATTCATTTGTACTAAGAAATTCATTAAAAAATCATTCATTTGCCACAAATTCTCATTTGAATGATGTAAATTTTGCCATTTAATACTAATAGAAAAGATATGTCTGTATCAAACAAAAATATCTTAAAATCTGTGGGTTCCACTTGTGATGCTTCTGACTTAAATGACATTAAGTACATTTAGATACTCTATTCCCTTTCATGACCAGGAAAATCTCCTTTTCAATGTATTTAACATCCCTGAAAGCAAATATAAGAACACATTTTGTCTGATTCAAGACCATAACATGTGAAAACTTTTTTTTGCTTTTTCTTTTTTGCAATCTTCAAGAAATATTAGTATATATCTTAGATTAAAACTCACTCTATTTTATAAAAGATTATTAGATTTAAGCCATATGGAAAATCTGAAAAGATAATTAAACATATGTCTATCATTTCCAAGGAGCATTCAAAACCATCTAATTTCAGATTAATAAATTTAATAAGCACATCACTAATCATAGCAAGTAAATCTTACTTAAAAGGTAATGACTTTGTTAAAATTAAGTTAGCTAATTTAATCTTACACCATTTTCCTCTTAATCCTGAGTTCAAAAAACAAACACTTAAGCAAATGAGTATCAATACAAAACACACCAATGGTACGTTTAGATGCTTTGCAATCTCAAAATCACTTTGAGTTTATGCTGCCCAAAATAATATTTATACATACATTTTCACAGCTAGAGTGTCAGGTAAAAATGATTTGTTTAATTATTTGGAGACCACTCTTCCATTGAACTCCCTCAAATCACCTAAACAATCCCAAATCCGACAGTAAGCCTCTACTAAGTATACATAATTCCCCATGCTGTGCAAAGAGGCAAAAGATTCTACTTTATTTGACTATGAGCTTGTTCCTGATGGTTTGGTTTAGAGGGCATCTACAGAAAATATATCCAAGTTAATTTTCTTATCCAAAAGTAACCCATATGTTTTAGAGGAAAAAGAACAGAATTTTCACAATGACAATGAGTACCAAAATACTTTGTTAACTCCTAGGGTGCCTAGGTGGCTCAGTCAGTTAAGTGTCTGCTCAGGTCACAATCTCAAGGTCCTGAGATCAAGCCTCTCATCAGGATCTCTGCTCAGTGAGGAGTCTGTTCTTCCCTCTCCCTATGCCCCCTACCTGTGCTTCTGTGCGCCCTCTCTCTCTCAAATACAATCTTAAAAAAAAAAAGATTAAAAATCTCCTGAAATTCTATCACATAGGTAATCACTGCATGGTATTTTAGAATATTCTTTTTTCCCCCCTATGCTTCTATGTTCCTCATCTTGAACTTGATTTCACTATATAGAATAACAGGGTAAAATTGTCACAAGAAAGTAGATTGTCACCAGAGGTAGACTTTCACTTACAAAAGTACATAATCAATTAATAACAAAATCCACAGATCTAAAACAAAGGAAAAAGTAGTCATGAGTTCACAAATTCTAAAAAAAGAAATATAACTGAGGGAAAAGCACAATGAGCCACAGTTTATGCTAAGACTAATGGCAGAGTGAAATTCAATGAAGTTCAGGACACATGAAATGTAAATGGATACCGTCTTATGTAAAAGAAGTAGCCATAAGATTCTGCACCTAACCAAGATTACAAAACTTTTATTTTTTTTAATATTTTATTTATTTATTCATGAGAGAGAGAGAGAGAGAGAGAGAGAGAGAGCAGAGACACAGGCAGAGAGAGAAGCAGGGTCCCTGCAGGGAGCCCGACGTGGGACTCGATCCCGGGACTCCAGGATCACGCCCTGGGCGGAAGGCAGGGGCCAAACTACTGAGCCACCCAGGGATCCCCGATTACAAAAGTTTTAGTGGCTACTAGCGATGGGGATAATTACAGAAGGAAAAAAAAGGCTCTAGGTCTAAAAAATGAGAAAAATTAATACAGCAAACAGACATAATAAAGGGAAAAGGAAACCAAATGTAGATATATTTTTGCTAAATTACAAGAAACCAGCTTCATCTTTAAGAATTAGCTTACTATTTCTCTACAACTTTTAGGTAATTAATATTTCCCTGAAACACAATATGGCCAAACCTATCCTAAAGGAGATGAAAGCATATACATTCAGAATAACTACTCTGCAAATTAATATCCACAATCCCTTCAAAAAGGGATGTTGTCACCCGGATTCGAGGCTGTAAAGGAACAGGGGTCACACAGGTTCAGAGCAGCATTGTGCCACACTGCCAAGCTCACTCCATTGCAGATAAGAAGAACATAGGAAGGAGATCCGTGTGCAAGTCAGGAAGGCAAATTCATCAGCAGCATCAAAGCAAAAAGAACAAGCTTCTATGTATACACACTAATATTCGACTTCATTATAATGAGTTCTCCTTCCAGAAATTCTAAGGAAAGATAATTAGAATTTTCATCATTTCTTAATTTCCTTGGAACTTGGAAAGCTTTATTATGCACACAGATATCTTATGCACACAGGTGTTCAGTAGAGGCTTATTTGCTTATTTATTTATATTTTAATTTCAGTAGAATTAACATACAGTGTGTTATATTAGTTTCAGGTGTACAATACAGTGATTCAACAATTCAAACACTCAGTGCTCATCATGATAAGTATATTCTTAATCCCCCTACTCACCTCCCCTTTGGTAGCCATCACTTTATTCTCTATATTTAAGAGTCTGTTTCTTGGTTTGTCTTATTTTATCCATTTATGTCTTAAATTCCATATATGAATGAAATCCTGTTATTTGTCTTCCTTTGACTGACTTATTTCACTTAGCATTATACTCTGTAGATCCATCCATGTGTCGCAAATGGAAAGATTTCATTATTTTTGATGGCTAAATAATATCTCCTTGTATATATATATATATATGTATATACATATGTATACACCACCACTTCTTTATCCATTCATCAATTGATGGACACCTGCACTGCTTCCATAATTTGGCTATTGAAAATAATGTTGCTGTAAACACAGGGACACATATATCTTTCCGAATTAGTGTTTTCATATTCTTTGGGTAAATACCCACTAGTGGAATTACTGGATCATATGGTACTCTTATTTTTAATTTTCTGAGGAACCTCCATACTGTTTTCCTGTAATGGCTGCACCAGTTTGCATTCCCACCAACAGTGAACGAGGGTTCCTTTTTCTCCACAACCTTGCCAACATTTGTTTCTTGTATAGGCTTTTTTAGTTTAATCCCAACTGCTTACTATCACATGTCCAAAACACAGAAAATCAATTTTCAAAGAATGAGATTTCATTAACAGTCCAAAACACCTGTATTGGAAGGGAGCAAATTCAAATAGCCACAGAACCAGGCAGGTAACGTAAATAAATGCAGCAGGCCAGGGCATCCACCAAATACCTGGGCAGACACTAGGAGCAATAGGGCCCGAAATACCTCTGTGTCTGACTGGAGAAGAGCAAGCTGAGAAGTGGGGGACTGGAGAAGGCTTGCATGGTCTGAAGAAGACAGCCTCTGCTTGGCTCCTGGCAAATACTGCCCAGGAGTATCAGAGCAGTATTTTCCAATCATCCCAGTTTTCCAGTGAACCTGTAACTCCAGTTTTATGTGAAACCTCCTGATAATTTAAACATTGACAATATATGCGATTCAAACATTTCTAAAACACTGTGAACCTCTCTTGTGCATATACATACTTCATCATGGCCTATAACTGTTAGGTACTGATTGCCGGGCTCCTGGTGAATCTGCTGTGATTTCAGGTTGAGAATGATCATGGCAAGGAGTAGTCAGCCATCTCTGGCTCTGCTGCCACAAGGATGAATATGAGGGTAACGGTGATACATCTGATAATGTTATTCCATTTCTCTCTCTTTTGCTTCTCTTAGCTACAAGCATATTCTGCTTTCCTGATAACTCCCAAGGGAAAAAAAGATTAGATTATTGTCCCGTGAAACATGTAGTTTTTTTTTTAAGTTCCTGTGTTCTATTGCTTCATGAATATGTCCCATTAATATCATAACAAATTTGTTTTACATAGTTTAAGCTATTGTACTTTTACTTCTAAAAATAAATGCTTTTGAAAAATAATATTTTAAATATAAAATTAAGTCACAGGAAGCAGAGAAAACTATTCTTGAAGACAGCAAGGACAACCTTAGAAAAAGAAGCAGAGGCAAAATTAACTATCACAAAACAAAACAATTTTGCATAGCAGATACTACAAATAGAATATAGAAAATGTATCTAGTATCTTATGCTGGACCCATGCTGCACCAAAACAGCAAAATTTTACACATCCTAATCTTGAAATAAAAAGATAAAGTATTCTTCCTTTAGGGATCTGTCCACAGAACAGGAAATTATACCAAACCTATATTTTAGGATAAAATTCACAGAAATAAAGTAACTTCATTCTTCATCAGTCTCATCTAAAATAGGAACGCATTTTCTTAGCTGTCTCTGACACCATTCATCAGAGAAAGAAGAATAAAATCTACATTCACATCTTCATTATATTAGTTCCTTTCCTCAAGTCCTACAAATTACTGATCACTGTCCAGTAGAGAAGGGAAAAGTACTTTCATCCTTACTACATCAAATTAATTAATTAATTATACTATAATTTAACTCAACATAAAAAAACTTTAACATGGAATTAAAATTTTAAATCATGTACTGAACAGCAATATATACAAGGCAATAAACTAATTTCTGTGAGGAAATAATATGGGTCATCTGAGGAGAGAAACCCACTATTAATGAACATGTACAGGATTGGTTTCAGAGCTGAAGACATTTGGAAACTAAGCCTGGATGTGCTTATGGAGAGAAAGAAACTCCACAGGTGAAGATCAAGAAAATGGGGCGGGGAAAGACACTGAGGATATATGACTCAGTTTGGAAAGAAATCTCCGTTCTCTCCTCTCAGGCATGAGGGTATCTATCAGTCTGAACAGGATAAATATTTTGAAGTTTCAAATCAAGAAAGATATGAAGTACTATATAAAGCTCACATAATGATGAGAGCCAAAGAGAAACCAAAAAAAAAGATAATAAAATAATTTCTGGGGAAGAAAAGTGGTACAGTTATATATTTAGTGATGTATGGATATTTATAAGCCTAGAAAAATGAATATTTCATTTAAACAAGATGCTGGTAAAATATATAACAGAAATGAAAACTCAAGTATTTAAATATTGGCTATGCTTTTTCCCCATTATTTCAATGTAATTATGAAATTTTATTTTTTTTAATTTTTTTTTAATTTTTTTTATTTTTATTTATTTATGATAGAGAGAGAGAGAGAGGCAGAGACACAGGCAGAGGGAGAAGCAGGCTCCATGCACTGGGAGCCCGACGTGGGATTCGATCCCGGGTCTCCGGGATCGCGCCCTGGGCCAAAGGCAGGCGCTAAACCGCTGCGCCACCCAGGGATCCCTAATTATGAAATTTTAAAGGTGAAATGACTTAAATAATATTTCTGCCTTGCAGATGATGTTAAGTCTCTCACATTCAAATATTTATTGCATTAGTATTAATTCTCCAGCATTTGGGTCCTATTTTTGTGGGGGGTGGAACTGAAAATTGTCATGATTCCCACAAAAACATTTAAAAGTTATACTCATCTTGTTCTCCATAGTGACAATGATGGGTAGTAATTGCTCACATTTTGAAGCTCAAATGATACTCAGGTTGAGAACTGTTATCTCTAGGTTTAGAACACATGTGACAGGGACAAGAAATGTGGTCTCTCACCAGAGGATAAAACCTAAATCTCCTCCTCAGAGTTCGTGCTTGTGTGTGTGTGTGTGTGTGTGTGTGTGTGTGTGTGTGTGAAAGAGAGAGAAAGAGAGAGAACAGGAAATGATGGGAGTCACTTGCTGATTGTCACATACTAATATTCAAATCTATCTTTAAAAATATGATTAACTTTTAAAACATCAAGGAACATTCATCTATTAGAAACACACTTTTTTTTTCATTTTATTTTATTTTTTTTTTTTTTTTTATTGGTGTTCAATTTACTAACATACAGAATAACACCCAGTGCCCGTCACCCATTCACTCCCACCCCCCGCCCTCCTCCCCTTCTACCACCCCTAGTTCGCTTCCCAGAGTTAGCAGTCTTTACGTTCTGTCTCCCTTTCTGATATTTCCCACACATTTCTTCTCCCTTCCCTTATTTTCCCTTTCACTATTATTTATATTCCCCAAATGAATGAGAACATATAATGTTTGTCCTTCTCCGACTGACTTACTTCACTCAGCATAATACCCTCCAGTTCCATCCACGTTGAAGCAAATGGTGGGTATTTGTCATTTCTAATAGCTGAGTAATATTCCATTGTATACATAAACCACATCTTCTTTATCCATTCATCTTTCGTTGGACACCGAGGCTCCTTCCACAGTTTGGCTATAGTGGCCATTGCTGCTAGAAACATCGGGGTGCAGGTGTCCCGGCGTAGAAACACACTTGATGCCTATGCATCACCTTTAAAATATCTATTCTGTTTCTGGGAAACTATACTCAATGTAATGAGGTATAAATAAATTTAACATCAACACCCTCTAAAGAATGTTTATGATAAAACTGTAACAACACTAAATTTTACATAAGAATGAAAGAAGCTAATGGCAGAACTGAAAAATATAATACAATTTCACTTTGAGTAACAGGTTTATGTAGTATTCTAATTAAATGAAACATGAGTAAGTTAACTCCAATGATATAGCTACCATTTTATTGTTGGTATATCTGGAAAATAAAAGTTTATATAAGAAAAACAATTTTAACTATCCTTCTTCTTTACTCAGACTCTCCTTCTTCCCAAAATTCATAAAAACACAAGTTTTGTGGGGCACCTGGGTGGCTCAGTTAAGCACCTAACCCTTGATTTCAACTCAGGTCGTTATCTGTGGATCATGGGATCAAGCTCTTCATCAGCTTCACGTTCAGTAGAGTCTGCCTGAGATTCTCTCCCTCTGCCCTTCCTGCCACTCTTGCATGTGTTCTCTGTCTCTCCATTAAATAATTTTTTAAAAAAGCACAAGTTCTGTAAAGTAAAACCATCCCAAATATATGATAGAAGATTAAAAAATAAACTTCTAAGCCACACACAGCTCTTCAAAAGGCTCTGCAGTGCTGTGATGACTTGGAGATTTCTGGCTTCCCAAGGGGAAGCTATAAAAATCAGGCAGACTTAAGACAAAGCCAGCTTTGGGTTAGCCAACTTAAAAATCAGTGGAGTTTTGGATGACTGTTCTCATTTAAAGTACTTTCCCAAACCAGCTTTGTACAGTTGGTTTCAATTTTCCCCTTCTTTGACATTGTTAAGCTATCTTTTCAGCCTTTAGATAGAAGGAGCAAAGAAAATATTAACTTCCTTTACAAAAGAACAAAAGACTTACTGTTTCATTTTGTTCTCCTGAAAAACTTTTAGACCTGAGTTTTACTCTCTTCAAAAAAGCATAACCTTTCTGTTCTAGCTGCAGTATTCTTTGGATTATAAGTAACTCTTAAAATGGGCGTTATGGCATGGAAATAAATAAAATAAATACATTTATTTTCAACTGTTCAGGGGATTGCACCCCTAACCCCCATGTTGCTCAAAGGTCAACTGCGTATTAAATTATATATACATAGGCAGCCTGGGTGGCTCAGTGGTTTAGCCCAGGGCCTGATCTTGGAGACCCAGGATCCTGGAATCCCACGTCAGGCTCCCGCATGGAGCCTGCTTCTCCCTCTGCCTGTGTCTCTGTCTCTGTCTCTGTCTCTCTCTCTCTCTCTCTGTCTCTCATGAATAAATAAATAAAATCTTTAAAAAAAAGAATTAAAAATAAATAAATTATATATACATACACATACATACACATCATTCAAGCAAACATGGAAACCTCTGGCGAGAGGTTTGGCAGAAGAGATCTGGAGAACACCCTGTGTATGTAACTAGGATAAATTACTCTGTTTTGTTTTATGTAGATGAGATATGTTGGCAATTAGTAAAAATGTTGAAAGAAACTAAAATGATAACATGCTGGCTCTGCTACAAGAGAGAACAATACCCAATGATATAGAGGAGTACAGGAAAATTGTTTTCAGTCACAAGAATAAGCCTACTATGTTACAAATAAGACGAAATATTTCGCATTATCCCCAAAGAAAACCTGAATGTGCTAAGTAACCCTACCAGATAAATACCTCCTCAGGAGTATACTGTTATGTACAATATAAAGGAGAATTTCTTAGGCACTGTTCAACTATTTACCTTTCTACCAACCAAGGACCGTGTATTTTTAAAAGCTGATTTGCATTTTTTGTTTTCAGATTCAAACTTTAACTATGAAACTCAACTAAAAAAATGAAAAAGCACACACACAATAAGGGGAAATAGGAAAAACTATGTGCAGATTGCCAGTTCCAACTTCCTTAGATCCCATCCTTTTGGCTGTTTATAGAGAGTCTCTCCTGCTCACCTCCCATGAAAATCTCAGGGTCTTGTACTCCTCCCTTCGTGACAGCACCTAAATTTAAACTGCCTTGTTGAGATTCAAAATTAAAAAATAAAAAAAAAAAAAAAAAAAAAAAATCAGACACACACAAAAAAACTGATCTTCAATTACTAATGTAGAATTTCTAAGTCAAACAAATACATTTTAATATTTAGTACACTTAGAAACACCAAATCAGGATTACAGTCTTCCACTTAAATTCTACTTTTTCTGATCAATGTTGAACTCTAAAAGCACATTAAGTTTACAAGTGTGATCTACAAAAATTATCTCCCTAAAAGGTATTTTGAACCAGAAGGCTAGCAAGAGCCTTTTGGGAGTTTGGGGTTTTGTTGTTGTTTTTTTTTTTTTTTTAAGATTTTATTTATTTATTCATGAGAGACAGAGAGAGAGAGGCAGAGACACAGAAAGAGGGAGGAGAAGCAGGCTCCATGCAGAGAGTCTGATGTGGGACTCAATCCCAAGACCCCAGGATCATGCCCTGAGCCAAAGGCAGATGCTCAACCAATAAGCCACCCAGGCGTCCCAAGAGACTTTTGATAAAAAGAAATTACAGATGTTACTGCCTTTGCAGGAATAACTCTAGCTGCTGCTGATGAGGAGGAGGAGGAGGAGGATTCTTTTCGAAAACCTGCAATGTTTCTTCTTAAAGCCTAGAAACCTATTGTTTCTTTTTTTAACTCTGAAAGCTACGTAGGTAAGAGACCATTAAGTCTTGTAAATACAATAAACATCAACAGGGGAGGAGGTGCAAGATGGCGGAAGAGTAGGGTCCCCAAATCACCTGTCCCCACCAAATTAGCTAGATAACCTTCAAATTTTCCTGAAAATCTACGAATTCGGCCTGAGATTTAATGAGAGAACAGCTGGAATGCTCCAGTGAGAAGAGTTCGCACTTCTACCAAGGGAGGAAGACGGGGAAAAAGAAATAAAGAAACAAAAGGCCTCCAAGGGGGAGGGGCCCCGCGAGGAGCCGGGCTGAGGCCGGGGCGAGTGTCCCCAGGACAGGAGAGCCCCGTCCCGGAGAAGGAGGAGCTGCACCACCCTTCCCGGGCAGAAAGGGGCTCGCAGGGAGTTGGAGCAGGACCCCAGGAAAGAGGGGGTGCCCTCGGGCTCCCTGGGACAGTAACAGGCACCTGCGCCCCGGGGAGACTGCTCCGAGCTCCCTAAGGGCTGCAGCGCGCGGCGGGACCCAGAGCAGCTCAGAGGGGCTCGGTCAGAGGAAGAGGGCCAGAATATGTATTTGAACAAATCCTAGCTGAAAACTTTCCTAATCTGGGAAGGGAAACAGGCATTCAGATCCAGGAAATAGAGAGATCCCCCCCTAAAATCAATAAAAACCGTTCAACACCTCGACATCTAATAGTGAAGCTTGCAAATTCCAAAGATAAAGAGAAGATCCTTAAAGCAGCAAGAGACAAGAAATCCCTGACTTTTAAGGGGAAGAGTATTAGGGTAACAGCAGACCTCTCCACAGAGACCTGGCAGGCCAGAAAGGGCTGGCAAAATATATTCAGGGTCCTAAATGAGAAGAACATGAAACCAAGAATACTTTATCCAGCAAGGCTCTCATTCAAAATGGAAGGAGAAATAAAGAGCTTCCAAGACAGGCAGGAACTGAAAGAATATGTGACCTCCAAACCAGCTCTGCAAGAAATTTTAAGGGGGACTCTTAAAATTCCCCTTTAAGAAGAAGTTCAGTGGAACATTCCACAAAAACAAGGACTGAATACATATCATGATGACACTAAACTCATATCTCTCAGTAGTAACTCTGAATGTGAACAGGCTTAATGACCCCAACAAAAGGCGCAGGGTTTCAGACTGGATAAAAAAGCAGGACCCATCTATTTGCTGTCTACAAGAGACTATTTTAGACAGAAGGACACCTACAGCCTGAAAATAAAAGGTTGGAGAACCATTTACCATTCAAATGGTCTTCAAAAGAAAGCAGGGGTAGCCATCCTTATATCAGATAAACTAAAATTTACCCCGAAGACTGTAGTGAGAGATGAAGAGGGACACTATATCATACTTAAAGGATCTATCCAACAAGAGGAGTTAACAATCCTCAATATATATGCCCCGAATGTGTGAGCTGCCAAATATTTAAACCAATTAATAACCAAAGTGCAGAAATACTTAGATAATAATGCACTATAATTGGTGACCTCAATCTAGCTCTTTCTATACTCGATAGGTCTTCTAAGCACAACATCTCCAAAGAAACGAGAGCTTTAAATGATACACTGGACCAGATGGATTTCACAGATATCTACAGAACTTTACATCCAAACTCAACTGAATACACATTCTTCTCAAGCGCACATGGAACTTTCTCCAGAATAGACCACATACTGGGTCACAAATCGGGTCTGAACTGATACCAAAAGATTGGGATCGTCCCCTGCATATTCTCAGACCATAATGCCTTGAAATTTGAACTAAATCACAACAAGAAGTTTGGAAGGACCTCAAACACGTGGAGGTTAAGGATCATCCTGCTAAAAGATGAAAGGGTCAACCAGGAAATTAAGGAAGAATTAAAAAGTTTCATGGAAACTAATGAGAATGAAAATACAACTGTTCAAAATCTTTGGGATGCAGCAAAAGCAGTCCTAAGGGGGAAATACATCGCAATACAAGCATCCATTCAAAAACTGGAAAGAACTCAAATACAAAAGCTAACCTTACACATAAAGGAGCTAGAGAAAAAACAGCAAATAGATCCTACACCCAAGAGAAGAAGGGAGCTAATAAAGATTCGAGCAGAACTCAACGAAATCGAGACCAGAAGAACTGTGGAACAGATCAACAGAACCAGGAGTTGGTTCTTTGAAAGAATTAATAAGATAGATAAACCATTAGCCAGCCTTATTAAAAAGAAGAGAGAGAAGACTCAAATTAATAAAATCATGAATGAGAAAGGAGAGATCACTACCAACACCAAGGAAATACAAACGATTTTAAAAACATATTATGAACAGCTATACGCCAATAAATTAGGCAATCTAGAAGAAATGGACGCATTCCTGGAAAGCCACAAACTACCAAAACTGGAACAGGAAGAAATAGAAAACCTGGACAGGCCAATAACCAGGGAGGAAATTGAAGCAGTCATCAAAAACCTCCCAAGACACAAGAGTCCAGGGCCAGATGGCTTCCCAGGAGAATTTTATCAAACGTTTAAAGAAGAAATCATACCTATTCTCCTAAAGCTGTTTGGAAAGATAGAAAGAGATGGAGTACTTCCAAATTCGTTCTATGAAGCGAGCATCACCTTAATTCCAAAGCCAGACAAAGACCCCGCCAAAAAGGAGAATTACAGACCAATATCCCTGATGAACATGGATGCAAAAATTCTCAACAAGATACTGGCCAATAGGATCCAACAGTACATTAAGAAAATTATTCACCATGACCAAGTAGGATTTATCCCTGGGACACAAGGCTGGTTCAACACCCGTAAAACAATCAATGTGATTCATCATATCAGCAAGAGAAAAACCAAGAACCATATGATCCTCTCATTGGATGCAGAGAAAGCATTTGACAAAATACAGCATCCATTCCTGATCAAAACTCTTCAGAGTGTAGGGATAGAGGGAACATTCCTCGACATCTTAAAAGCCATCTATGAAAAGCCCACAGCAAATATCATTCTCAATGGGGAAGCACTGGGAGCCTTTCCCCTAAGATCAGGAACAAGACAGGGATGTCCACTCTCACCACTGCTATTCAACATAGTACTGGAAGTCCTAGCCTCAGCAATCAGACAACAAAAAGACATTAAAGGCATTCAAATTGGCAAAGAAGAAGTCAAACTCTCCCTCTTCGCCGATGACATGATACTCTACATAGAAAACCCAAAAGTCTCCACCCCAAGATTGCTAGAACTCATACAGCAATTCGGTAGCGTGGCAGGATACAAAATCAATGCCCAGAAGTCAGTGGCATTTCTATACACTAACAATGAGACTGAAGAAAGAGAAATGAAGGAGTCAATCCCATTTACAATTGCACCCAAAAGCATAAGATACCTAGGAATAAACCTCACCAAAGGTGTAAAGGATCTATACCCTCAAAACTATAGAACACTTCTGAAAGAAATTGAGGAAGACACAAAGAGATGGAAAAATATTCCATGCTCATGGATTGGCAGAATTAATATTGTGAAAATGTCAATGTTACCCAGGGCAATATACACGTTTAATGCAATCCCTATCAAAATACCATGGACTTTCTTCAGAGAGTTAGAACAAATTATTTTAAGATTTGTGTGGAATCAGAAAAGACCCCGAATAGCCAGGGGAATTTTAAAAAAGAAAACCATATCTGGGGGCATCACAATGCCAGATTTCAGGTTGTACTACAAAGCTGTGGTCATCAAGACAGTGTGGTACTGGCACAAAAACAGACACATAGATCAGTGGAACAGAATAGAGAATCCAGAAGTGGACCCTGAACTTTATGGGCAACTAATATTCGATAAAGGAGGAAAGACTATCCATTGGAAGAAAGACAGTCTCTTCAATAAATGGTGCTGGGAAAATTGGACATCCACATGCAGAAGAATGAAACTAGACCACTCTCTTTCACCATACACAAAGATAAACTCAAAATGGATGAAAGATCTAAATGTGAGACAAGATTCCATCAAAATCCTAGAGAAGAACACAGGCAACACCCTTTTTGAACTCGGCCATAGTAACTTCTTGCAAGATACATCCACGAAGGCAAAAGAAACAAAAGCAAAAATGAACTATTGGGACTTCATCAAGATAAGAAGCTTTTGCACAGCAAAGGATACAGTCAACAAAACTCAAAGACAACCTACAGAATGGGAGAAGATATTTGCAAATGACATATCAGATAAACGGCTAGTTTCCAAGATCTATAAAGAACTTATTAAACTCAACACCAAAGAAACAAACAATCCAATCATGAAATGGGCAAAAGACATGAACAGAAATCTCACAGAGGAAGACATAGACATGGCCAACATGCATATGAGAAAATGCTCTGCATCACTTGCCATCAGGGAAATACAAATCAAAACTACAATGAGATACCACCTCACACCAGTGAGAATGGGGAAAATTAACAAGGCAGGAAACAACAAATGTTGGAGAGGATGCGGAGATGCTCTTACACTATTGGTGGGAATGTGAACTGGTGCAGCCACTCTGGAAAACTGTGTGGAGGTTCCTCAAAGAGTTAAAAATAGACCTCCCTTACGACCCAGCAATTGCACTGTTGGGGATTTACCCCAAAGATTCAGATGCAATGAAACGCTGGGACACCTGCACCCCGATGATTATCGCAGCAATGTCCACAATAGCCAAACTGTGGAAGGAGCCTCAGTGTCCATCGAAAGATGAATGGATAAAGAAGATGTGGTTTATGTATACAATGGAATATTACTCAGCCATTAGAAATGACAAATACCCACCATTTGCTTCAACGTGGATGGAACTGGAGGGTATTATGCTGAGTGAAGTAAGTCAATCAGAGAAGGACAGTGTATGTTCTCATTCATTTGGGGAATATAAATAACAGTGAAAGGGAATATAAGGGAAGGGAGAAGAAATGTGTGGGAAATATCAGAAAGGGAGACAGAACATAAAGACTGCTAACTCTGGGAAACGAACTAGGGGTGGTGGAAGGGGAGGAGGGTGGGGGGTGGGGGTGAATGGGTGACGGGCACTGAGGGGGACACTTGATGGGATGAGCACTGGGTGTTATTCTGTATGTTGGCAAAGTGAACACCAATAAAAAATAAATTTATTATTTAAAAAAAACAATAAACATCAAGAAACTTTTCATTCTACTCTTTCCTACTATGATAATAAATTAGCTACAGTATTCTGCTTTTCTGATTTCTCTGATTAAAGTATCTATGATCTCCAGAGTCTACATACCAAAATGGACAAATGATTTTAAGTAACTATGGAGATCTGGGTCTAGAATCTGTACCTGAAATCAGATCAATAATAACAAGCATTTAATTAAAATTTCCTCATTGCTATGTGCTGCACACTATGCTAAAATTCTTACATAGGTACCTCCCACAATAACCCTGTGTAACAGGTATTATTACCTCAGATAAGGAAACTAAAGCACAAAACAGGTAAGTACCTGAATAAGGCCACACAGTGAGTAGGCGGCAGAAATAGTAGTTACTCTAGAGCCTTTGCTCATAATCACTAACACTCTGTGCCTTCCAAAATACTGTTCCCCCACAGAGACTTTCTACAAACTGGCTTCTAGAGAGTAGACCCTCTCATTCTCCAAATAGTCAAGACAAGAGTCATTCTCAACCATCAGAGAAGGCTTGAGTGTTCAACCTAAACCAGTCAACTACAGCACCAGCAGCAATGCAAGAAAACGCAACAGAATGGGCCAAGTAATTTCAGCTGGGAAACCTTCAGTTTATCCTAAGATGCTATTATCTCAACATCATCTCAAAAGAGATGATGACATCATTGAAATAAAAAGTGAAAATATTAAATATACGGTGGTAATGTCTTTTTCTCACACCCTGTTGTCTATGGATAAATGTATCTATGCACTGTTTAGCAAATCAAAATCAAATGAAGCATTACTGCTTATACATACACATGTATACACATACCCACAAGTCTCCAATTTTTACAACATATACAGTCTTAAAAATAGATACAAAGTTACATAACTAGGGGGAATCTTTCTAACTTAAGTAAAAGCACCAGTTTAGTGAGTGATGGACTTTTAAAAGAAAACACACAAACACATATCTGGATAGCTTGAAATCACAAAGTATCTTTTTCTAATGTTGCTGGTTTATGGGTTTATTTCCTTTCTCTCTAGGATTTGAATAAAAATCATGTTTTGGAGCTACCTTCTGGCTCTAAGTAATTCTAGTTTTCATTTCAAAGCCAAAAAAATTAAATTTATTTTTTAATCCAAATAAAATATGTGAAATCTTAAACGTAAGTATACTTGTCTGCCAATGTAATTCAATAGGTTTTATTAAACAAGAAGCTGAGATTTTGAAAATCATTACTATTTATTTATCCACTTTTCATAATATCATCAAAAATTCAAGCTTTATATCTGGAATATACATTCCTTATTGGCAGGAATCAAGACTTTTCTTTCCTGTCAAGCAAGTAATTACCTATAAGAATTTATGATGCGAAGTAACACAAACTACAGAGAGATACATTAATGCAATATATTTAATGGCCCTTTTATAATCTCTTTTGTTTTATACCACAGTTGTTTAAAAAAAATAAATGAAGTCCTGGATGATTTTTGGAATAAAAAAACTGTAATTAAAAGAAATTCAAGTAGGAAACAAGCACACTTCAAATATTTAAAATATTATTTTTAAAAATCTTGAATGTTAACGATTTAAAAATCTTGAATGTTAACAACACTTGGATGTCAACTTGGTCGTAAAATCTTAAATTCTAGAAAAGGATCAGGTCATATTCAATTATAGTTCTCTATAGTTCTCTATAAAAATTTCAAATATACCAGTATTGAAATTTTAATTTTGGAAAAAACTTATCCAACTCTGGTTTTAACAATGAACTTTACAATAGGGAAGATCTGAAAAAATTATAATTCACAGTACCATTCACTCTAAAAACAAACATGCAAAAATCCTTGCCATCACTTCTATCTTTACCTTACTGCTAAGCTTTTGAGTTCATGACCAAAATGTTTCTTTCTTTTGAGATTTATACACTGCCTCACATGTCCATTAAAACTATACATAAGTAAATATTAAGCGAATTACCATCAAAGTCAATTGCACTGGCAGGGAATTTATTTCCCCTTTTAAAGTTTATTATTAATGTAGCATTCTTTGTAAAATTTGTTCATGAAACTTTAGCCTAAAAATTATTTACAGAACCAAGTTCCCAGAGGAAGAACACTGTTCATAAGAATCACTTTTTTCCATAAGGAAAGTCAACCCTGAATGTGGTCCAAGCCTTTCCTTTCTTAAATCTGTTTAATGTCAACCATTGATAGCTATGCTCCTCCTCCAGCAGCACAAGTAGCAGATAACTAAGATCTGCTTCAAATAGGTAATGCTGATATTTATCTTTCCCTTAGGCACCATCAGCAGAATTAAGGAAACCAAGGGATTTAGAACCTGTTGGCATAATTATCTGTCAGAATCTACTAAGGACTTTCTAAATTTAACATCCTAATGCCTACTGTTTCTATAGGAAAATTCCAAAATGTGCTTTAGAAGAGCTGATTCAATTTATGCTGCTATGCCTTTTATTTATTTTTTTAAAGATTTTATTTATTTATTCATAGAGACACGGGGGGGGGGGGGGCGGGAAGAGGCACAGGCAGAGGGAGAAGCAGGCTCCATGCAGGGAGCCCGACGTGGGATTCGATCCAGGGTCCCCAGGATCAAACCCCAGGCTGCAGGCAGCACTAAACCGCTGCGCCACCGGGGCTGCCCTTTAAATATAGTATTAGTATATGAGATACACATATCTTATGGAATTAAAATACTTTGATATTTTACTACTGAAAATGTATGTAAATGAACTCACTACATATCTTGTACAATTTTTTAAAAAAAGAATAAGATAAACTGTCTTTTTCTTAAATTAGCTCTTTAGCTAAGACAGAAACTTAAGACAAGTCTGGATGAAGGGTGGTTATGAAGTGTGGTGGCAGAGTTAATACCATCACTGCACAGTTGACATTTGGGGGCCAGATAATACTTTGATGGAGGGCACTGTCCCAGGCATCAAATGATGCTTTGCAGCACCCATTGCCTCTTTTCACTAGATGCCAGTAGCACTTCCCCACTCGAGACATTAAAAAATGTCCCTAGACATTGTTAAATGTCCTCTAGAGACAAAATCATTCCAAGATTTAGAACGAATACTTAGTGGAAATGGCTACAAACAAGCTGCAGTTTGGATCTGTTCCTTTGGGTGTGCATCAACCAGGGGGAGACATTTCACCTCCTTGCCTCAGTTGCCTCTAACCTCAAATAAGTGATACAAGGATTAAATAAGAAGACTGAAGAGTGATTACAGCAACTGACAGGGCTGTCTCCATTGTATACTTTGTAGCATCTCTCTCTACTTTAGACTCTCTGCGCCATTTTTAAAAAGCATTTATCATAATTCTAGTTAGTAAACATATAGTGTGATATTAGTTTCAGGTGTGCAATATACTGATTCAACTTCCATACATCACGTGGTGCTCATCAAAAGTGCACTCCTGGGCAGCCCGGGTGGCTCAGCGGTTTAGCGCCACCTTCAGCCCAGGGTGTGATCCTGGAGACCCAGGATCAAGTCCCACATCCAGCTCCCTGCATGGGGCCTGCTTCTCCCTCTGCCTGTGTCTCTGCCTCTGTGTATGTGTGTGTGTGTGTGTGTGTGTGTGTCTCATGAATAAATAAATAAATTTTTTTTTTTTTTAAGTGCACTCCTTAATCCCCATCAGCTGTTTCACCAATCCCTCCAACAACCTCCCCTCTGGTAATCATTGCTTTGTTCTCTAGTTAAGAGTCTGTTTCTTGGTTTGTCCCTTTTTTTCTTTTTTCCATTTTGCTCATTTGTTTTGTTTCTTAAATTCCACATATGAGTCAAGTCATACAGTATTTGTCTTTCTCTAGCATATTTCACTGAGCATAATACACTCTAACTCCACCCATATTGTTGAAAATGGCAAGATTTCATTCTTTTCAATGGTGGGGTAATATTCTAATGTGTCTGTGTGTGTGTCTGTGTATATATCACCTCTTCTTTATCTATTTATCAATGGACACCTGGGCTGCTTCATAATTTGGCTATTGAAAATAAGCCTGCAATAAACATATGGGTGCATGTATCACTTTGAATTCCTGTTTTTGTATTCTTTTGGTAAATACCAAGTGGTACAATTGCTAGATCATAGAGTAGCTCTATTTTCAACTTTTTGAGGAACCCCCATGCTCTTTTCCACAGTGGATGCACCAGTTTGCATTGGCAACAGCAATGTAAGAGGGTTCCCCTTCTCTGCATCCTTGCCAACTTCTATTTCCTGTCTTGTTAATTTTAGCCATTCTAGGGTGTGAGGTGGTATTTCATTGTAGTTTTGATTTGCATTTTTCTGATAGTAAGTGATAAGCATCTTTTCATGTGTCTGTATGTACTCTTTGGAGAAATATCTGTTCATAGTCTTCTGCCAATTTTTAATTGTGTGTTTAATTGGGTGGTGAATTTTAGAAGTTCTTCATATATTTTGGATACTAACTCTATGTTGGATATGTCACTTGAAAATATCTTCCACTCTGCAGGATGCCCTTTAGTTTTGTTGATTGTTTCCATACTATGCAAAAACTTTTATTATGATGTAGTCTCAATAATTTATTTGTACTTTTGTTTCCCTTGCCTCCGGAGACATAATCTAGAAAAAAGTGGTTCCAGCTGATGTCAAAGAGTTACTGCCTGTGTTCTTCTAGGATTTTTATGGGTTCAATTCTCACATGTAGGGGTCTAATCCATTTTTAATTTATTTTTGTGTATGATGCAAGAAAGTGGTCCAGTTTCATTCTTTTGGATGTTGCTGTCCAGTTTTCCCAACACCACTTGCTGAAGAGACTTTTTCCCATTTGATATTCTTTCCTGCTTTGTCAAACATCGATTGACTATATAATTGTGTGTTTATGAGCTTTCTATTCTTTTCTACTAATCTCTGTATCTTTTTTTTTAAGATTTATTTATTTATTCATTCAGAGAGAGTGAGAAAGAGGCAGAGACACTGGCAGAGGGAGAAGCAGGCTCCACGCACCGGGAGCCCGATGCGGGACTCATCCCGGGTCTCCAGGATCACACCCCAGGCCGCAGGCGGCACTAAACCGCTGCACCACCGGGGCTGCCCCTAATATCTGTATCTATTTTTGTGCCAGTATCATATCGTTTTGATAACTACAGCTTTGTACTATAATTTGAAATCCAGAACTGTGATGCCTCCAGCTTTGCTGTGCTTTTTCAAAATTGCTTTAGCTATTTGGGGTCTTATGTGGTTCCATACACATTTTAGGATTGTTTGTTCTAGCTCCATGTAAAATGCTGTTGGTATTTTGGTAGGGATTGCATTAAACATGTAGATTGCTTTGGGTAGTATAAACATCTTAACAATATTTCTTCTTCCGATCCACAAGCATGGAATACCATTCCATTTCTTTGTGTTATCTTCAATTTCTTTCATCAGTATTTATTATAGTTTTCAGAGTATAGGTCTATCACCTCTTTGGTTAGGTTTATTCTTAGATATCCTATTATTTTTAGCACACTTGTAACGGAGACTATTAATTTCTCTTTCTACTACTTCATTATTACTGTATTGAAGTGTAACAATTTGTTACCAATTGTGTCCTACGGCTTTACTAAATTCATCCATCAGTTCTCGTACTTTTTAGTGGAGTCTATAGTGTTCTGCCAATAATCAAAGTTTGACTTTTTCCTTGCCAATTTGGATGACATTTATTCTCTTTGTTGTCTGATTGCTACGGTTAGGACTTTCAGTACTATGTTGAATAAAAGTGGTGAGACTGGCTATCCCTGTCTTGTTCCTGACCTTAGGGAAAAGGCTCTCCATTTCTTCCCATTGAGAATGATATTAGCTGTGGATTTTTTACAGATGACCTTTACTATGTTGAGATATGTTCTCTCTAAAACTACTTTGTTGACAGTTTTATCATGAATGGATGTTATATTTTGTTGAATATTTTTTGTGTATCTATTGAAATTATCATATAATTCCTATCTTTTCTTTTATTGATGTGATGATGTATCATGTTGATTGATTTGTAAATACTGAACTACCCTTGCAACCCAGGAATACATCCCACTTGATTGTGATGAATGGTTTTTTAAATGTATTATTAGATCCAGTTTACTGCTATTTTGTTGAGGATTTTCCATCTATGTTCATCAGAGATATTGGCCTATAGTTCTTTTTTTTCTGGTGTCTTCATATGGTTTGGGTATCAAGGTAATGCTGGCCTCATAGAATGAATTTGGAACTTTTCCTCCCTCTTCTATTTTTTGGATTAGTTTGAATAGAATAGGCATTAACTTTTTAAATGTTTGGTAGAATTCACCTGGGAAGCTATCTGACCCTGACTTTTGTTTGTTGCGAGTTTTTATTACTGATTCAATTTGTTTGCTGGTTATTGGTCTGTCCAAATCTTCTATTTTTTCCTGTTTCAGTTTTGGTAGTTTATATGTTTCTAGGAATTTACCCATTTCTTCTAGGTTGTCAAATCTGTTGGCTTATAGTTTTCCATAATATGCTCTCATAATTATATTTTCTGTGGTGTTGGTTGTGTTTTCTCCTCTTTCATTTATAATTTTCTTTATTTGGATCCTTTCTCTTTTTGTCTTGATAAGTCTGGCTGAAGGTTTTTCAGTTTTACTGCTTTTTTTCAATGAACCAGCTCCTGGTTTCATTGATCTGTTCTACTGTATTTTTGGTTTCTATACCATTTATTTCCACTCTAATCATTATTATTCCCCTTCCTTCTCTTGGTTTTAGGTATTGTTTGTTGTTCTTTTTCTAAGTCCTTCAGGTGTGAGGTTAAGTTGTTTGAGATTTTTCTTGCTTCTTGATGTTCTATATTGCTATAAATTTCCCTCTTAGGGATCCCTGGGTGGCGCAGTGGTTTGGCGCCTGCCTTTGGCCCAGGGCGCGATCCTGGAGACCCGGGATCGAATCCCACATCGGGCTCCCGGTGCATGGAGCCTGCTTCTCCCTCTGCCTGTGTCTCTGCCTCTCTCTCTCTCTCTCTGTGACTATCATAAATAAATAAAAAAATTAAAAAAAAAAAAAAAAAAAAAAAAATTTCCCTCTTAGAACTGCTTTTGCTGCATCCCAGAGGTTTGGGACCATTGTGTTTTCACTTTCATGTTTCTATGTACTTTTCAATTTCTTATATTTCCTGGATGATCCATTCACAGTATAGTAGCAGGTTATTTACCCTCCATGTATTTGTGATCTCTCTAGATTTTTTCCTGTGATTGACTTCTAGTTTCATAGCATTGTGGTCAGAAAAGATGCATAGTAAGTAGGACTTCAACTACTTTTTGAGGCTGGTTTTGTGCCCTAATATATGATCTATTCTGGATAATGTTTCATGTGCATTGAAATGAATATGTATTCTGTTCTAAGATGGAATGCTCTGAAAATATCTGTTAAGTCCATTTAGTCCAATGTGTCATTCAAAGCCATTGCTTTCTTGTTGATTTTGTTTAGATGATTTGTCCATTGATGTAAGTTGGATGTTAAACTCCCTTAATATTATTATATCATTAATCAATTCTGTTGTTATTAACTATTTTATGTATTTGGGTGCTCCTAGGTTGGGTGCGTAAATATTTATAATTGTTTTATCTTCTTGTTGGATAATCCCTTTTATTATGACATAGTGTCCTTCTTTGTCTCTTGTTATGTTTTAAAATCTAATTTGTACAATATAAATATTGCTAGCCCCAGGTTTCTTTTGATGTCATTTGCATGATAGATGTTTCTCCATTCTCTCATTTTCCTTTTTTTTAAAGATTTATTTATTTGAGAGAGAGAGAGAGAGAGAGAGAGAGAGAGAATGCATGAGCATGGCAGGAGGGCAGAGGGAGAGAGAATCAATCCTAAGCAGGCTCCATGATGAATGTGGAGCCCAACACAGGGCTTAAGATCACAACCTGAGTCAAAACCAAAATTCACTTAACCAACTGTGCCACCCCTCTGCCCCTTCACTTTCAATCCACAGATTAGGTCTAAAATGAGTCTCTTGTAGGCAGCCATATAGATGTATCTTGTTTTTGTTGTTTTAGTCTATTCTGTCACCTTGTCTTTTGATTGGAGCCTTTACTCCATTTATAGTCAAAGTAATTATTGATATATTTTTATTGTCATTTTATTATTTTTTGTGGTTGTTTCTGACAATATTCTCTGATCCTTTCTTTCACAGTTTGATGATTTTCTTTAGTGATATATATATATATGGATTTCTTTCTATTTATTCTTTGCATGTTAGTGGCTTTTGAAATATGGTTACTATTAGGTTTATATAATAATTTCTTCTGCATATAGCAGTCTATATTAAGTTGATGATCATTTAGTTTGAACCCATTCTTTACTCCTCTCCTCCCCATGTGTCAGGGATATGTTGTCCCTTTTATTTCTGAGTTCCTTGACAGGTGTTTTACAGAAATACTCATTTTTACTGCTTTTCTGCTTCCTACCTTCATACTGTCACTTTTGGTCTCTCCTTTCTACTCAGAGTCTCCTTTAATACTTCTTGCAAAGCTAGTTTAGAGGTCATGAACTCCTTTAAATTTTTGAGAATTCTTTATCTCTCCTTCTATTCTGAATGACAGCCTTAATGGATAGAGTAATTTGTGGCTGCAGATTTTTCCCATTCAGCACTTTGAATATGCCACTCTCTCCTGGCTGGGGAAGTTTCTACTGAAAAATCCCGATAGCCTTACGGCATTTCCTTTGTATGTTACTATCTTCTTTTGTCTTGCTGCTTTAAAAAATTTTGTTTTTTTGTAACTATATAACAACACAATTTAGTTACAATATATCTCGGTGTGGATCTACTTTTGTTGATTTTGTTGGGGGTTTCCTGTGCCTCCTAGATCTGGATATCTGTTTCCTTTCCCAGATAAGGAAAGTTTTCAACTATTATTTCTTGAAATAAAATTTCTTTCCCCTTTTCTCTCCTTCTTCCGGGCCTCCTACAATTCAAATGTTTGTTTGATGGAATCACTGAGCTGCCTACGTCTATTCTCATTTTGCATAACTCTTTTTTCTATCTTTTGTTCAACTTGATTACTTTCCATCACTCTGTCTTCTAAATCATTAATTTGTTCCTCTGCTTCTTACAGCTTGCTATTCATTGTATCTCACTTTTTGCACTCTATATCTCTAATTGGTTCTTTTTTACCTCTGTGTTAAGGGTCTCACTGATGTCTTCCACTTTGTTCTCAAATCCAGTGTGTATCCTTGTGATCATGGCTTTAAATACTCCATCAAGCATGTTACTTATATGTTTCATTTGGATCTCTGGCTATGGCCTTGTCCTGTTCATTTGGGACAAATTCCTCTGTCTTCTCTTTTTGTCTATGTCTCTGTGCCCGTTTCTCTGTGTTTAGAAAGTCAGCTACATCTCCTGTTCTTGATGGCAATGGCCTTATGAAGATGTCCTATTGTACCCTGCTGTGGAGTGTCCCCCTGTTCCACAGTGCCTGGCACTTCCAGTAGTGTCTCCAATGTATGCTACATGTGCTCTGCTGTTTTGTCCTGGTCATTTTATCCTTTAGGACTCTGCTTGTTGTGGGCAGTGTTTGGTCTCTGGCCTGAATGTAGCATGTTTTAATCAGGTGTGCTCTATTCTGCTTGTGAAATGAGACCTATTACCACCACCACTGAAACTGAGGGTCCATAAAGTTCTCAGGTCATGAGACAGGGTTTTGGTGGGGGTTTGGGCTGTTCTTCTCAGAGAGAGGACCGCTGCACTGGGACTGAGGCAAGCTGGCTGGGAAGGGCAGTTCCACCAAAGCAGGAGGGTAAGGGGGGTAAGGGAGGCTTGGAGTAAGCAAGTTAGGTAGCAAGTATCAGCACTAGGCTAGCTCCTATAATTGGACCTGTGCTTACGCTGAGTGATGGGGAAGGAAAACGGCACTTGCTTGTTCCTCTGCTCCTGGAGAGATCTGTGAAAACTGCCTTTCTGGGACATGCTCTAAGATGAGCAAATAACCTCCCCACTGTGTGACCCATGAGCTCTTCAGATCACTATTTCCACACTATATGTCCATGAGTTATTCGCTTGCCTTTTTTCCAAGAGCAGTCCCAATGCCCTCCATGTTCTTCCCAAGGCAAGCCCAGTGACCTTTAGAATTCTAGGCTTTTAGGACCGCTAGTTGGTAGAACTCAAAAAATTTGGCCCTTCTCACTTTCCAATCCAATAACTATGGGGATTTATTTTCCCTGTGCACTCCCCTGTGAACTAGTCTGTCTCTAACCCTTCTCTGTGACTGTGGGTCCCTCCCCTCCCCTTCCTAGTGGCCACAATCCATCTCTCTCCCAAATTGCATCTCCACACTTTTTATCTTCTTAATGTGGAGTCTCCTCTACCTTTAATTGTGGAGGGTTTTTTTCTGCCAGTCTTCAATTTCTGGGGCATTTAGGATGATTTGATAGGTATCTAGTTGTATTTGTGGGATGAGATGAGCAGTCCTCCTACTCTGCTGCCATCAACCCCACCTCTCCCCAAATGTACACTTTTTCAACAAACTTTCTCCTGAGGGCCCTAAACTAAGAGATTTTTAAAAAAATGAGGGATGGGGCATTCCTAGGCTTATGGATTACTCAGTGATTCTTTCTAAAGCCCAGTATTGTAGGCCATAAGAATATGATCCCAAATCTTATTTTCCAGTCTATGCATCAGAGAACCAGGAGGGTGCACTTGCTCACTGGACACATCCCATACTTTCCCCTCTCCATACTCTGGCTATAGCTTTTGTCTGATGGACAACATGACCCCACCACTTGAGTACTTACATATCTGTTAGAATCCAACATATTTCATTAAGTATTTTCCTAGTGGCATCCAACCCATCCCTCTTACCCAATCCCCAAACACCATGGCAGAATCTCTCTCATAGTACTTGTACTCTTTTTCAGGGCATGAGTGATTTAATAATGTTGGCTATACATATGGGAACTTGTTTCCTTGCTAACCGCTCAGGTACCTTTTCTGTCCTCATGCATCTCTGTCTACCCAGCAGTATTAAGCCAGGGCCCTGGTCACATAATCCCTTAAGATTTCTTTGTAATTGGCAGTATCTTCAGAGAATTAATTGGCCATTTTCTTAAAGACTGATATAACTCTTATATATAGCTCCACAGTAAACATTTTTCCCAGATAAGACTTCCATTAAGATATGAGCAGTGCTTATTGACACCCATAGCCCCAAGAAGGCTAATATTCAAGAACAGTATTCACTAATATGGAGGAAATTAAGCATGAATGTTTACTTGAGGGCCATTTATTGAGTGCATAAAAGTATCTTTATTAACCAATTTTATTTCTTAATAAAGTACTACAACTGTGACCTTTTTTTTAACTTTAAATCCTAAACTCTATTTGTTGTGTATCACTAACTGTTAACCAACATATTTCTCATGAAAATTATTTTGTTCACTTTAAGCAACTATAAACCTCACCATCATGAGGTAAGGTAGTTTCACACTGGAGGTGTCAAGGAGAAGGGTGGAGGTGTACTATATGGAAAAAGAAGGTAAGTATCCAGCAATGCCTGCTGCACTCATTACAGAGGATCAAGGCCCAAAGCGTGTGTAGGGGGAATGGTGGGGGTGGAGGGGACAACAAAAGAAGAGACAAAGTAATCTAAACACCTGCAGAGTCAGGAAACTGTAATTGCCAGTGTTATCCTGAAAGATTCTGGCATAAGACAGTAGTCATAGGCAAAGGACAAAACTGCAGAGGCGTATCTCAATACATATTCACAGAACTGCAGGCATCAGAATACTCTAAGATGCTTGCTGCGAAATGCAGATATAGAGAGTGGAAGCCAACTTCTACATTTTTTATAGGTACTCCAGGTCTTCTGTACATGAAAGTGAAAGAACTACTGGATTAGGTTTATCATCTTTTTACAGGAAAGGAATACTAACTGCCTAAGACATATAAGTAATTATACTGTGTAGATCCCTTTAAAATATATTTTTAATAAATGCCATTAAACCAAATAGCCGATTTATGATTTATCTTCCAGGCATTCTCTGTATTAGGTGCTCAATAAAAAAAAAAAATGAAAGGATATTGTGCAGACAATTCTGTAAACACTGAAAGAATGGGGCAGAAGTTATTTTGAGGATGTGAAAATTCAACACACATATCCCCAAAAACCTACCTCTGGCTGCCTTGGAGTACTTCCCCTTAGTAGCTGTATATGGCCTGTAGGAGATCCCAAGAACTGCTGACTCTGAATAATTTTACTTCTGTGAGGAGTTTTGGGAGGCACAGATACTTTAGCAAAGCACAAAGGAAAATGTCTTTCTCCTCTGACAAACTGAAACCAATTAAGTCAAAAGCATCACATTGATCCAATTATACCAGGAAGAGTTAAAATGAGACTAATATGCCAAAAACCCTCAGGACTCATTAAGAGTGAGTAACATTCTTCAGGGGCCAGTAAAATTAATGACATTTCAGAAATGGGACTCGTATGAGCCATAAAAGAAAGAAGTGGCAGAGGGTTGTGAAATCAAGTCTATTTTAATCCTTAAAAACTAAAGAAAACATCTGAAAGAAAATCTCTACAACTTATTCACAATAGTAAAGATGGACTTCTTATATATTTTTTGGCATCCACAAAATACCCTTCCTTCTTACATACCTTAAATTTGGGTTGCAAATCTGAGATACCAGCTGGTTAATTTCGAAACAGTAACTCCTGGGCTTCAGTTTCTTTCCCCATAAAATGGAGCTGCTACGAAGAATCAACTAAATAGAAGGGATAAATTTCTGGACCAATGACTGGGGCAGAGTAGCCAAAGTAGCCACTTAACTAAAGGAACAGCCTCTACATCTCAATTTCCATCTTATTCTATAGATTATGTACACTATCTCCTTACTGAACTGTTGTAGGGGGTGGGAGGGGGAGTCAAACAGGATAATATGTACACTTTTTTGTGAAAAGTAAAGCAGTACACTCAAATGTTAGCTGTTATTAACTTGGAAATGGAAGAATAAACACAATTAAAAGAGATCTGACACTCAGGATATGTAAGTAAATAGTAAAAGGGCATTTAGTTTCTTTAAATGAGTTCAAGTCTCTTTCATCCCTTCAATATTTATTGAACAAAAGGCAAGAGCCATGCATTTGTCTTCAATGACCTACAAGGGATATTAGACATAAGCAAATACAAGAGAGAAAAGTCTAAGCACTGTAATCAAGGTAAAGATAACTAGGGATTTCAGAGTAGAGAGAGATTACTTCAAGTTTAGGGTAAGCAGATAAATCTTCACAAAAATGAAGCAATTGAAATGGCCTTGAAGTATATAGAGTTTGGATAAAGAACATATTTTAGGTAACAGCACAAGGCAAAGTAGGGAGATAAAGCAGCACAGGTGTGGGATATAAGGTAACTCACTTCTGCTAAAGCACAGGGTATAGGTAGTGCTGGGCCAACAATCTGGAAAATGGGCTAGAGACAAGCTCTGGAGGGCCCTGAATACGTGTCTCAGGAAACAGAGACTTAAAGAATGCTGGCAGTTAAGCTTCCTTGCTCAAAATCCTTTCACAAAGGAATTTCAGAGTTTCATGTTCTCAGAGTATGACAGATTTTAAGATTTTAAGAAGTAGGCCAAGGGTAATCATCAACCTCCAAAGTGGTTAAAGGTGAATTTTTGAAAAGAAATGGGTAGGCAACAATGCAACAAGCAAAGTAACTAATCATGGGGGAAGTGAAAGAGGCACCAACAACACAGCAAAAGATCCCAGCGTTTGCCTGCCACAAAGAGGTAATATCCTTTTTTTTTTTTTTTTAAATGGTGGTTTTTCTAGGAGAATTATTATTTTTTTTTATTTTTTTTTAAAGATTTTATTTATTCATCCATGAGAATGCACAGAGGGGAGAGAGAGAGAGAGAGGCAGAGAGAGAAGCAGGCTCCATGCACCGGGAGCCCGACGTGGGACTCGATCCCGGGTCTCCAGGATCGTGCCCTGGGCCAAAGGCAGGCGCCAAACCGCTGCGCCACCCAGGGATCCCAAGAGGTAATATCCTTAATGAAAAACAGAACATGGGGGACGCCTGGGTGGCTCAGTGGTTGAGCATCTGCCTTTGGCTCAGGGTGTGACCCTGGAGTTCTGGGATTGAGTCCCACATCGGGCTCCCTGCATGGAGCCTGCTTCTTCCTCTGCCTGTCTCTGCCTCTCTATGTCTCTCATGAATAAATAAATTTTGAAAGAAGAAAAGAAAGAAAAAAAGAAAAGAAAGAAAAGAAAAGAAAAGAAAAGAAAGGAAAGGAAAGGAAAGGAAAGGAAAGGAAAGGAAAGGAAAGGAAAGGAAAGAAGGAAGGAAGGAAGGAAGGAAGGAAGGAAGGAAGGAAGGAAGGAAGGAAGGAAGGAAGAAAGAAAGAAAGAAAGAAAGAAAGAAAGAAAGAAAGAAAGAAAGAAAGAAAGAAAGAAAGAAGAGAAGAGAAACAGAACATGGGTAAGTGAGGTAGGAATGGTATTCCAAGATCCTGAAGTAATGCTGAGGATGATCACAGAAGTACTGACTACAATCTTTGGGAAACTATAGGCAACTAGGACACTCAAATCCACATTATGAGAGGAGTGATGAAAAGTTTAGCCAATCAGCCAGCCTGGACTATCTCTGCTTTTTCTGGGCACAGGAGATATAGCACAAACAAGACAGACAAAGTGTCTGCTCACGAGGGGCTTACCCTCTAGAATAAGTAAGACAACTAAATCGATAAAGACCTTAAAGACAAAGAATAGGGCCAAGGGCAGAATTCTGTGACTTTCTAATATTTAGAGGCCTGATAAAGGAGGCTGAGAAATAGCCAGAGAATTGGAAGAAAACCAGGTAAGTATGGTGTTATGAGGAGAAAAGAAGATCATGTTTCAAGGATGGAGAGATTAGATAAAATGAGGATGTGGAACTGACAGCTCAGGCCCAGAGAAGACCTTAATGGAAACTGTGCTGACAGCCTGGTGTGAGTGTGCTAAAGATGCAGTATGAGGTGAGGATATAGAGACAGTAAGTATTGCAACTCTTTCCAAGAATGTGAGGGTATGGGTGCCAAGATGAGGTAGTTTTTCAAGATGGGAAGAGTGGTCCTGTGCTATTGAAAAGTCAAATAAAATGAGAACAAAGACTAATATTGGGTTTGAGTAAAGTACAGGCCAATAACTCCAGCAGTTTCAATGGAGTAGTCAGACAAAATAACAATCAGAATGTCTTGAGAGGGACAGCCTGGGTGGCTCAGCGGTTTAGCGCCGCCTTCAGCCCAGGGCCTGTCCTGAAGACCCAGGATCGAGTCCCACCTTGGGCTCCCTGTCTGGGGCCTGCTTCCCCCTCTGCCTGTGTCTCTGCTCCTCTCTCTCTGTGTCTCTCATGAATAAATAAATAAATAATCTTTAAAAGAAAAAAAAAAAAAAGAATGCCTTGTGAGAGCCAGGAAGCCCCCAGAGAGGATGGATGGCCACCTCAAAAGCAAGCTTCTTGCTTTGGGGGTAAAGGTGATAGATCTCATATTCCAATTAATGTCAGCTGTCATCAGACAGAAGAAAATGTGTTCTTCTATCACCATCACCCTAGAGTCTGGGTAAAAATGATGAGGGGTGTTCTTAAGTATAAAACCTAAAGAGTTTATTTTCTTCTAGTGGTAATGGTAAAAAATTCTGCCCTGACTTTACCAAAAAACTAGTCACCCAATATAGTTCCCATCAATTATATAAATAATAATTAAGAAAAATGAACACCCATATATTTATTTGCATGTACCAATAATATTGGCATGTTATGAATACAAAATTGAGCAACAATTAAGAGGCAACAATACAACTGAAAATGACCAGATCATCTAAAAAGAGTTTACAATGCTAAATTACAAATTCTAAATCCCTATAACATAGTCTCTCAGGTAAGTCGCAACATTAGGAGCACCTTCTAATAATTTGCAAACTACTGAACATACCCCAATTGTTTTACAGTTCTAAACATCCATTTCTTTAATCTGCGTCTGTGATAAAGAATGTTTGGAGGCATTTGATTTGTTTTTCCCTGCATGTGTTCTAGCACCAGATCTATTCACCCTACAGTGCAGAATGAGACATAAAGGAGGGTTTAAGTTAATACTGGAAAGATCCTGTGGCTTCTCCCTGAGGGGTAAATAATCAGCTTCCTGTCGTAAATGTTGCTATGAGCCACTCATGAAATAACTTTGGTTATGCAAAAATTGACCACGGCTACAAAATCTTACCAAAGCAAAAACTCAAAGCAAACATTCAAAGAATAAGATTCCACCTTTCATCTAGTATTTCCCTCTCCTTCATTTTTATTTTGATATCTCTTTTGATTTTCTCTCTACATCTCCTTCTCTAATACCATCTCATACTTGTTCAGTTTTATAAACCCCTTATATTTGTTCATTTAATTCCATACCAACACATTTTACAGACATTCTCATATAAGCAATGGAAAAATTGAAGCTGAAAGACATGATTGGAACTGTCTATCAAATTCTGACAAGGCCAGTTTTATTTTGTCTCTACCACCACAGACACCTCTCCCAGCTGAAGCCTATAGCTTTGAGAAATATTTTCTTGTAAAACGCAATGTCTAATACCCACCTGCACTGGGTAATTTGCTCACAAGGATGAGAAACCTGGTTTATCAACAAATCACCATCAAGGAAAAGGACTTTATTTTTACTGTCACCAGCTGGTCACAAGGTCATTTGTAAAAGCAAAATGAAGACATGCTACCCATACAGTTGTCTCTAACCACAAGATTTTATCATTCACAATGGCTGGTCTTAAAAACTGCTCACAGTTATCCAGAGAAGGGAAATTCAGGGTCCATTAAGGATCCATCTGCAAAGCTCCACTTCAGTGACTGGTAATCCCAATACCCCAGGCTGACTGCAGCTCAACATAAAAACAGCACCTTTCCACATCCTAACACGCTTTTATAAAATATAAACTTTAAGTTTATCAAGAAGCAGTACTATATCATTTCAACTACCACAAAATCAAAAACAAAAACAAAACCTGACTTTAAACTTGAACAGCAACTAAAGAAATCTCAAATCTCAAATGAGATCTGATTCTCAGTAAAAAACAAATAATTTGCATGATAATTGGGGAGAATAAGAAGATAAGCAATTGGGAGATAAGGAACTACAATGACCCACTATAAAAATTTATTTTAAAACATGTTTTATAATAGCAATTTTCCCAACAGTGAAGGAACCCATGATAAATCACCATTTCACTATACCAGGTCAAGAGAGTTCTAGACTAGGAGCTTATCCTCGGTAAAAGAAAGCAAGTAAGCCTAATTATTAAAGTTTGTATCTCTTTTATTTGATCCACATATTTTTCTATGGTAACCACATCCTACAGTACTATTCATATCACAATTTTATTCCATCAGAAGCCCTTCAATGGCTATCATATGAGAAGTGCCACCAACAGCGACAGCCCTGCAGTGTTGACATATGATCATAATAAGTCCCAGAGAAGCACAACTTGGGCATCCAGGGAAGAGTTTAAAGAAGAAACAATGAATGGTCTGTCATCAAGAACTTAAACTTCACAAGCTTCAAAATGGAATACTGAACCCTCAAGAAAAGGTTTAGAAAGTTAAATAGTAAAAAGAATACAGGTTTCCTTGCATGCTCATTGTCATATCCCTGGTTCATTTCAGAACTTCAAAAGTAGGATGCCTAAGACTCACTAACACAAAACATCAACTTTCCCACTTGGGTACCAAAATATGTTTTTAAAGAGAAATAACCAAGACCAGACACATTAGTATGAGTTGAAGGCCTTACCCTGATTAACAAAATTCTCTACCACCCATAACCTTTAATTTAAAAAATAGATACAGTATACAACCTATCTTGTGTCTGTTAATGGCAAAGCAGAATCCAGAGACCAAAAGAAAGAATAGTTTTTAGGAAAAATATTTTCAGTTTTTATGTTTAATAAAAACCCCTCTCACAAAATCCACAAGAGTTTTCTGGGTCAACACAGTATGAGTTGGCCCCAGCAGAAAACAGGTAAAATGTTAAACACTGGAATAATTTGAGAAGGACTGAATTAAGGGACAGAACAGGTGTAGGCAGGGCACAGAAAAACAGAAGAGACAGAGTAGGACCTGGGGCTAGATAACAGCAGAATTTTCACTAAAGCTAGGTCTCAAATGCCTTGAGAAGGGAACAATTACCAGAATCCAAAGGAGACTACCTGGAGGGATGGTCTGAAGCAACTGCTCTCACTGGGTCCTCATTCTCATTCCATTCTCATCCCAGCCCTACCCTCACGCCTGCTACTTGGTACAGAAGCATGGGGCTTACCATTCAAGAAGCAGAGAAGTAGTAGAGGAGTCAGAGAGGTAAGGACTACTTGTGTCTGGAGACAAAGTATATTGGCTAAAGAGTGATAATGTAGCATTTGTGTACCTGGTAACATCTTTAAATATGAATATAAGTGAAATGGAAGTCATGGAAAAGGGATTTTAAGCAGAGAAGTGTACAACCTGAACAAAGGTTTTTAAAGGCATCCCTCTGGCCTCTAAATTAAGAATTGACAGGAGCAGGGAGACTTTGAGAATCACTGGGATAATTCAGGCCAATGATAATAGGGTTGGACCAGAGTAGTAATGATTAGAGTGGTCAGAAGTGGTCACTTTTAGATAGATTTGGAAGGTAGAGAATTATGGAGATAATGGATATGTACCAAAGAGAAAGAAATACTATTCAATAAAGACTCCAGAGTTTTGGGTCTGAGCAACAGAGGAACAGAGTTGTGATTAAATAAGATGTAGAAACCAGTAAGAGCAGTTACTGGATTTGTTTAAGACTGTGAAGCCTATTAGACACTCAAATAGAGTAATCAGCTTAGATTACTTGGCAGCAGTTTGTGGGTTCAGAGGAAAAGCCCAGGCTACTGGTATAAATTTAGTAGTGAGCAGAAATCAGCATATGGATGATATTTAAAATTGCAAGACTGAATTCAATCATAAGGGAGCAAGTAAAGACAGAAGAGAGAAACCTAAGGACCAAACCCTAGAGTTCTTTAATGTTATGATGTTTGAGAGAGAGAGGAAATCAACAAAAGACACTGAGAAGAAAAAACTGAGTAATGTGAAGGAAAATCAGAAATGTACAGTGTCCTCAGAAACCAGGGGAAAAAAATACTTCAAGGAGAACAAAACATAATTGTATCAAATGCTGCTAATAGGTTAGGTGATATGCGAATTAAAGAATAACACAGGGCAGCCCGGTGGCTCAGCGGTTTGGCGCCGCCTTCAGCCCAGGGTGTGATTCTGGAGACCGGGGATCGAGTCCCACATCAGGCTCCCTGCATGGAGCTTGCTTCCCCCTCTGCCTGTGTCTCTGCCTCTCTCGCGTGCGTGCGCACGCGCTCTGTCTCTCTCATGAATAAATAAATAAAACCTTTAAAAAAAAAAAAAGAATAACACAATTTAGGGCAGCCTGGGTGGCTCAGCGGTTTAGCGCCTGCCTTTGGCCCAGGGCCTGATCCTGGAGGCCCGGGATTGAGTCCTGCATCAGGCTCCCTGCATGGAGCCTGCTTCTCACTCTGCTTGTGTCTGCCTCTTCCTCTCTCTCTCTCTCTCAATGTGTCTCTTGTGAATAAATAAAATTTAAAAAACAAAAGGGAAGCAAAGAATAGGGGTAATAAGTATGATGAGAAGAGGGATTATGAGAGTCTTACAGATAGGAGAAATAACAGCTACTAGGATAATAAGAATGATTTTGGGGAGGAATGAGCTGAAGAGACAAGGGGTGGATGTCACAGGATAAGATGCCTGAAACTGGGAATACAAGACAGGGAATATAGTAAGACTACAAGAATGACTAAGAAAGGTAGGGTGGCAACAAGATCACTGGAAGAGAGAAGTCAAGGCAGGAGCTTTCCAGCAATGACTTCACACCTTTATGAACAGCATTCCCATAGCCCTCCACTTCACTCCTAATCTCTCACATCTCCAAGTCACTTCAGCCAATGAAAATAACTCGTATTACCGTGAATGATTTAACCATCTTGCATTAAACAAACAAAAACTTGATGCCCTAACTAATCTCCAATGGATGATATATGAATATTCCAATTATATCATATCCCCAAAATCAGAGAAAAAATAAATGGAACTGGGATGTTTCCACTGTAATTCACAATCATTTGGCCACCCACCAAGCACAGGAAAACACACTGCTTTAAAGTCCTTTGGCCAAAACCGAAAATATTCAAAGGTGATCAAAGTTTGTTAAAAATGCAGATTTTAGTTATTTTAATTAAAGAATAGTCAGCAAACAATATTACATTAGTTTTAGATATACAATACAGTGATTTGACAACTCCTATATACTACAATATGCTAGCCACAAATGTAACTGCCATCTGTCACCATACAATGCCATGACAATACCATTGACTATATTCCCTATGTTGTTCCTTTCATCCCTGTGACTTACTCATTTCATAACTGAAAGCCTGTATCTCCCATCCATTTTGTCCATCCCTCTACATTCCTCCCATCTGGCAACCAATACAGTCTGTTCTCTGTATTTATGGGTCTGTTTCTAAATACAGCCTTATTTTAAAACAGTCTTCTTAATAGGCATGCAATATTCAATGCTTAAAATAAAGTGAACCATCCTGCTAAAAGCTCTTCATGGGCCAGATCTGGTTTTATTCACATTTTATTCCCATATATAAATTACCTTACATGTAACTGGAACTTAGTATGTATTTGCTGAATAAATGTCAAAACGTTATTTGGCCAAAAGAACTAGCGAAAAAAGAAAAACTCTCTTTTAAAATTGTAAACATACCTATTGTATTTTTACTGTTGTGTTTCATAAAGGGTTCATATTGAAACTTTTCTCAAAAATGGTCAATGGCTCCCCATCACACAGAATAAAAAGGTCTAAATTCTCTATATAATATTCAAAGTATTTCATAGCCTGGCTATTCCTACCATTCTAAAAGTACTTATATCTCAAACCACAGAGAGAGAACTGTCAAAAACATCCTACCATGACTTTACTCAAGCTGCTGATTACCTCTTTCAGACACATACTTCTGACCTAACACTACTTGAAAAATCTCATCCAATCTCCACCAGCTCAAATATTAGCTCTCTCATAAAACATTCCAGATCCCTGCCATGTTGGAATTAAACTCGCCCCATCCAGCATTCCCCGTATTACCTTGTGCCTTTGTTATAGCATTAATCAGTGATAAGCAGCCCAGCCTGTTACATATTCGAATGCTAAAAAGCTATCTTTGTGGTTTCTCACACCCAGCATAGATCCTGTCACTATCATAAGCTCTATTAACCAACAGCTTAGAATGGAGGCTGAACACGTTTGGCCCTTTCCTTGTTCTTCAAGAGCTATACCTTGAATGCAATGTATAACTACCAAGATTAAAGCTAAAATAAGGTCCAAGGAAGATGTGTAACTTGCTGCACCATTCAAGGAAAGAAAAAAATCAAGAGGTCTCTTTATTCTTGAGACAAATGGATTTTTCCCATATATTGTTGTTTTCTTGAGAGTCAAAAACAATGCAGGATGCCTGAGTGGCTCAGCTGGTTAAGCATCTGACTCTTGGTTTCAGCTCAGGTCATGATCTCATGGGTCCTGGGACTGAACCCCTGTTGAGGCTCTGAGCTCAGCAGGGAACCTGCTTAAAGATTCTCTCCCTTCACCCCTCCCCCCATTCACACATGTGGGTTCTTGCACTTTCTCTCTCTCTCTCTCTCCCTAAAATAAATAAATAAATCTTTAAAAGAGTTAAAAACAATCAAATCTTGGCAATGAAACAGCATAAAAAAATGCCAAGTACAATGAAGACAATGGCTTCTTAATGACCAGAATATAACAATCATTTTCTATCTCTTTTGAATTGAAAGGGAATTTAATCCCCAACCTCAAAGTGGCAAGCATCTCCAATTCTTCATAATGGATAGCTAAAAGAATACACAGAACATGACTGCTTCAAAGGAAGGTCAATTTCTTTTGTTTCCTACCCCTTTTACCATGCAATCCCCTAACCCCCTAACAAAGATGCAAAGACCCTAACACATGCTCCATAGGCGGATGAAAGAACACCTCTTTTGTAAAATCTAAACAGCAGGAATAGATAATGTGCTTCTTGCCAGAAGAAAAAAATAAGAAATGATGTACTCTAGAAAATTAATAAGATGATGTATCTTAAAAACAATGAAAAAAGCTTAGAACTTCCCTAAACTAAAAAGCACTTCATAAAAAAAAAATCCTACTATTCTAGATGATTTCAGAATGTTAAATTAATTCCAGAATTTCATATTTGTGGTCTATGCTCATAAATAAAAATCTTTACAACTCAGAAAAATAAGTTAAGCAGCAAACTCAAAAAGACACACAAAGAAGCCTGAATAATTTTGTTTCTTAATGTTAAAGGGCAGTCAAAAAATTAGTCCAATACCTCTGCATTCCTCATTATAAACAGTAATTTTATTAAAAGTAGGTGGCACACCATAAAGGTATTATTCAGGGGGCCAGGAAACAACACATTCTTTTCTTACTTTCTTAGACAAACCTATTTAGAATAGGAAAATAAGAAGTGTCATAAACAAAGATCAGAACTGGGCTTTGAATTGCAAATAAAGACGATGTAACAAAATTCAAATGGAAAAGGAGAAAATGTTTTCCTTCCTAAAAAAGTTCTTTGCATCTCAACCTTTAATTTATTACCTGTATACAAGTATTACGCTATCTTTTTTCTCTACATTTAACAAGTAGTATGTCTCAATTAAAATTGCACAAAATTGATATCAGCAGGCCTCAAGGGATGTCAAATACAGCTGTTTGTTTTTAATAGTAACTGCATGAATTTTCATCTGGGAATTTTCAATTCTGCTTCTATATGTTATCATAATTCAGTAAATGTTGCCCAATTTTTCCCAAGTGTTAACTTCACTGATAAGGAAGGAAAGGGAGAAAAGAAGAAAGGATGGCAGGCAGACAGACAAGCAGGCACCAAGACAGATTATAAGAGCACCAATGGAGCTGAGATAGCTCCCCTAAAAGGAGCCTCTGCCTAGCCAATGAGGGAAGGTGAACTCCACTGATCATATATGCAAGAGGAGGTGCCAAATAACTTTACCTACCTCTCATCAACCCCACTGGAAAGCATTTTGAATATGATCATATATACTCATCCCCAGCTGGAACAAAGCATGGACTAAAAAAGAATATACTTCATAAAAATCCATTTTGCAAACATGAGCCTAAGTACATTAGATTCCATAAACGTTGCATTACATTACAAAAAATGTGTGTGTTTCACCATATGCTTGAAGCATACCTAAACAGTTGAAGTTTTTTTAAAGTTTAAACCAATTTGCTTGCATTTAAATTTTAATAGGGAAACATTTTCATGTAAGAATTTTTATTTTTCAATTCATATCCCTTGCGGCAGCTAACTTTAAAAGAATACAATCAAATTGTATTACCTACTACGAAACCTGAACATTTACTTTTCCTAGTATGAGTGCTGATGTCTTGTTTATTTGAAAACACAGAAGTAGGGCGCCTGGATGGCTTGATGGGTTGAGCATCCAACTCTTGATTTTGGTTCACGTCATGATCTCATGGTAATGAAATTGAGCCCCAAGTGGGGCTCAGCACAGGATCCACCTGAGATTCTCAATCTCCCTCTCCCCCTACCCCTCCCTCTGCTTATGGGGCCCACTCTCTAGAAAGGAGTTCAAGGAAGGCAGGTAGGGGAGATCTTTAAAACAATAAAACAACAGAGAAATGAAATTGTCAGTTACTAAACTAAGGTTCTATATCTCAAGTATTTCAATCTTCACATTCCATTTCTTTTCAGAAGAAGGACTGAAATAGCCAGTATTGTGTTTGCTTTTTACTGTTTTGTTAAATTTCTCAATATACTGAAAACATCCACTGTTTGCAACAAATAGAAAAGTTATCCAATGAAAAAACTCCAAGAACAGAACTTCATAATTCTTAAAACATTAGTAGTAGAAATGTTGGTAAGAAAATGTATTCTTGGGGTGCCTGAGCGGCTCAGTGGTTAAGCATCTGCCTTTGGCTCAGATCGTGATCCCGAAGTCCTGGTTTCGAGTCCCACATTGGGCTCCCCGTGGGGAACCTACTTCTCCCTCTGCCTATGTCTCTGCCTCTCTCTGTCTCTCATGAATAAATAAATAAAATATTGAAGAAAAAAAAAAAGAAAATGTATTCTTTTCTTATTTCTAAATCAAAGTCAGTACAAAAAGAAAGGTAAAAATCCCACTGCATCTCACAGGGAACACACCCACATACCTCTGAGAGTTGCTAGCAGTTCGGAACATACTATATGTTATCCTGGTTAGAATCAAGTTAATGGGGAAAGAAACACCTCTTCCCCTAAGCAGAAATGTCTTTGGACTACTGCAAACAAAAATTAGTTAACACACAAAGCTGTCAATATATACACTCAGTGTCTCAGTATACACCACTGGTAAAGATATGCCCAAACATAATATCCTTCAGATAAAAAAGGGAACAATGGGCAGGCCTGGTGGCTCAGTGGCTGAGTGTCTCCCTTCAGCTCAGGGTGTGATCCTGGAGTCTCAAAATCAAGTCCCACATGGAGCTCCCTGCATTGGAGCCTGCTTTTCCCTCTGCCTGTGTATCTGCCTCTCTCTATGTGTGTCTCTCATGAATAAAATAAATATTTTTTTAAAAAAGAGAGAGAGAGAGAGACCTATGTTGTACACAAGTTTTCTGCACCTTCAACCTACTCCATTCACATACATTAAAGTGCATTTCTATTCTGATGTGCTGTGCTTGGCCAAGGTATCTGTCTTCCTTCTGCAGTGAACTCCAGGACTATGTGGGCTCCCATAACTCTGCCTCAGAAAACAGCAGCTCACAGGACATTGTGAGGAATGCAAGTACTACCTGTTTTCATGTAATCTGCAGAATAACCCCGAAAGACAAATAGGCCTATTAACCTGCACATGAGGGATCAAGAATGCTGACTGCCATAGCTGAGCCCTGCAGTACAGTGTTCATCAAACAGGGAAGGAGCAGCACAATTCCCAGAAAAGGGCTATAAAGAAGTGAGGGATGGCAGGAAGGGAAGAGTTGGGGTGGGGCAGGAGGAGGAATAAGGCTGGCAGGTCACAGGAAAGCATTGTGCCAGCTTCCCTACTCTGCCTGTGCCTTGAGAAAACCTATTCCTAAAGGTCACCTTTCACCTGCCCATTCTGCCCCAACTTCCTGGAGAAACCGATGAAAAAAGAAGGATCGGCCAGCAAGGAATTTCAGAACCAGGTTTCCACCTTATTCATTCACAGACTTTTAAACTAGGAACCTGACCCAGAGCTCCAGACAAAAGCTGGGGAGAGGCGCTGAAGAAGAGTTAGTTACATCAACCTAAGAGCTCAGAGATGGTGAGAGGGGGTTGGGTTGAGGTTTCCTCTCTCCCAGGGGCAGTATCAGGCCCCTGCCACCTCCCTAGTTCAGCGCCTATGGGCAGGACAAGCAGCAGCCAACTAGGACACACAGTTACCTTTCAAATATCGCAAAAAAAAGCTCCACAACAACAAAAAATTTAATTAAGATTCCAGATACAAGAAATTATTTTAGAGATCCAGATTTGTCAAATCCCTGCTTTTGCTTGAAATATGAATATTTGTATACAATTGCTAACATTATTAAACATGCCTGATTTACCTAGCACAGGTAGGAAGTAAAATGTACCATGAGAAGGTAGGCATGAATTTCAACTATGTGACACTATTAATTCTAACATCCCCTAATATACTTGTTTACTTTCTTAATCAGGATTTGCAATACATCAAAATCATTAACTTAACAGCTCACAGTCATCACTATAAATATTAGATACAGTTATGCACTCAGGGACTATTGATAGTTACACTTCTCTTTGAAGCTGAAGACAGGTAATTTACCCCAAAGCCTCAAATCTAGCCAATTATGTATACACTGATCTGTTAAATTCTTCATCTTAGTTATTTTCCTAAGTTACTGCTCTTGTCTTTTTGCCTCCATTTTAAAAGCATTTCACCAGCAGATCTACACTTAATTTTAAGTAAATTCATACTTTGAAATCTATAGCTACATTAAAAATACAATGTTTTCTTTTTATAAACAAACTTTCAATTTTTTAGTTGCACAATGTAATAGTTGCTATAGAAATATAATAAAATTGCAATCCCCTCAAAATGATGTTAAAACTTAATGAATATCTTTCTATAATTTATAATACATATGCGCTTTCTTCTTTTTTTATTTTTTTTAAAGATTTTACTTATTTATTCATGAGAGAGACGGGCGGGGGGAAGAGGGGCAGAGACACAGGCAGATGGAGAAGTAGGCTCCCCGCAGGAAGCCCAATGTGGGACTCAATCCCAGATCCCAGGATCATGATCTGAGTCAAAGGCAGACGCTCAACCACTGAGCCACCCAGGCATCCCTTTTTTTTTTTTTCAAGTAGCCTCCATGTCCAGCACATAGCCCAATATAGGCCTTGTACTTACGACCCTGAGATCAAGACCTGTGCTGAGATCAAGAGTCAGACACTCGACTGAGCCAACTAGGTGCCAAGTTATGTACTTTTAAACATAAAAAGGAAAATATTCAACTTTGTAATCTGCTTTTAATCCTTGATAGTATATGATAAACATATATCTATATCAATAATTACACACCTATATCATTTTTTATGCATATCAGCACATCATGGATGGATGTACCGTAATTTATTCAACCATCCATCAGTGTTGGACTTTTACTTACTATCATTTTTTCAGTTTAATAATCAACACTGTAAGGACTATCCAAATAAGCACATCCTGGTACAACTTTCTCTTTTTCCACAGGATATATTCCCAGATGTGAAGTGCAAGATCATAGGACACACTTATTTCCAAGGCTGATGGCCTGCACATCCTGGCAGCTGTATTAATTTGCACAGGCATTAACAACACTGGATGTTTCCATCTGTCTCCTTTGCCAGTGAGAGGTTAGAAACAACACCCACCTTTCTGCATTTCTATGAATACTAATAACATTAGATTAAGCTTATGTGATTATTAGCTGCTATATTTCTTCTACGATGAATTGCCTTTTACTCAGTTTTTCTTTCTTTCTTTTTTTTTTTTTGAGAGAAGAGAGCCCACATACAGGCAAGCAAGCAAGTGGAAGAGGGGCAGAGGAAGAGGGAAAGAGAGAGAATCCCAAGCAAGCCCCACCCCCCACCTCCACCCCACAGAGCCCCACATGGGGCTACTTCCTACACCCCCTGATCATGACTGAAATGGGAAGCCCAACTGACCAAGACACCCAGGCATCCCCAATTTTTCTAATTTAAATGTGGGCTGACCCTCGATTGTATCTCATATCTCTCCTCTACAAGATGGGGGTAGTAATACTACTACTCTTATAAAAGAGTTGTAAAAATTAGATGAATCTGTGTAAGTAAAGATTTATACATGACACAAAGTAAAGACTCACTGAATTTTAACTATCGTAATTATCAATGAATTAAGATTGAAAGGTTCCTGGGATGCCTGGGTGGCACAGCTGATTGAGCACCTGACTTTTGGTTTGCCTTAGGTCCTGATCTCAGGGTGATGGAACTGAGCTCTGCCTCCAGCTTGTGCTCAGAGTAGAGTCTGCTTGAGATCCTCTCTCTGTCCCCTTCTATCCCTCCCCCTCATTCTCTCTCTCTCTCTAAAATAAATATATCTTTTTTAAAAATTGAGGGTTTTTTTTAAAGATTTTGTTTGTTTGTTTTAGAGAGAAAGTGCATACACATGTTGGGGGAGCAGTGAGAGCGTAGGGGCAGGGAAACAAATGGGGCAGGGAAACAAAGAATCTCAGAGAGACTCCACACTCAGCAGGAAGGCCCACAAGGAGCAGATCCCACCACCCTGAGATCAGGACCTGACCCAAACCAAGAGTCCAACACTTATCTGACTGAGCAACCCAGGCACCCCCAAGAGGTTCTTCATATACTCAATGGCACTGCTTCTCAAACCTGACCACTAAATAAAATACACTGAGTGGCAAAGAAACACTCGCCCCATGCATATAAAAGTAAACACTAATCACCGTCTCAGGTGTGCCAAGTTTCCTTAAAATATCCAGTTTTATTTTAAATATTCTTATAAATTTTACATTCTGCCCCAAATTATATTAATATTTGACTAAATAGGTTTTCAATTAATTTACTTAAGTAACATTTAGGAATTAATTACAACTGCAGCTTAATAAGTAGTTTAAGTAGTACAACTGCAGCTAAATATTAACCCACTATCTCTCATGTAACGCAAGTGGTATTTAGTACTTATATATTTTGTTTGCAATTTTACAAAATGCAATTCAAATCTCACAGTCTTTTCCTTCATGGTATCTACCAATGGCACCCCACTTGGAAAGTCCTCCACAACCCAAGGATTAGATAAACATTCTCCTATATTTTCTTCTAATATGTTAAACATGATATATTAGCCACGTAAAACTTTGTTTTAATGTGACAGAAATCTCAATTTATTTCCCCTTGCCATCCACCTTCATCCTCTTGCTCTGTCAAACCCTAAAATACTGAAGTTTGAAAAAAGTGAGCACATATTTAGCTACCTGTTTCATTAAATGATTTACTGCTATATTAAAAATCCAAATGAAAACATACTTTTGAGTTCTAATTTTTTTAAGATTTTAAGTAATCTCTACACCTAATATGGGGCTCAAACTTAAAACCCCAATTTCAAGAGTTGCATGCTCTTCCAACTGACAGCCAGCCACCCGAGTTTTAATTTTCTTTATTTTTTCCTGGAATGATTTTTATTTTATTTCAAAGCCTTTCTTTTTATTCCAATTTATGTTTCTATTTCATCTTACATAATTTTCATAAGGTCTTTACCTCATTTTTATTTACATGCTATTTTTAATTAAAATTATATTTAAGGTATTTTTTATATAAAAAATTGAAGAGTATTCTATAATTCTGGGTACAGCATTTAATAGAAGAAATCTTTGAAATACCTGACAGTGGCAAAGCTCCATCTACATCTCTGGTGATTTTTCACGGCCATTACTGAATAGCTTGAATTTGTAAAATAAAATTTCTATCCCCATTACACATCAATGCCAGTGGATGTACTAGATCAGATAGTTATGACATGGACAGGTTAGTGAGCTGCAGGAGTAAAGAAATGTGTTGATATCTCAAGTCTTTCTGGTCTACATTAGAGAGAGCCAGTACTGATCTTTGCAGCAATCTGTGCCCTCTTTCCTACATGCATATGTATATCTATTCTCTTAGTCACAGCCACAGAATTAAGGACATCCCCTTCCATAAATGCAAAGCTAGGGTTGGACAAAGAGCAAACTCTTTTCCTTTGTGTGTACATACCCAGCATATTAAAGAATTATATTTTTTTTACTTACAAATACGTTCAAGCTTTTTGCATTTTCAAAAATGTTTCATTTCTTGCTTTATTTTACAAAGGAGGTCAATTAAAAAAAAAAAAAAAAACATGGGATATTTTAGAACAGCTGTCTCAGCATTTGAACTTATCTCCCAGTAGTACAGTTTCTGTCTCTCTTGTACAACTGACTCAATAAAAATTTATTCCAGAACTACAGTCCTTTAGTGCGCTCTGGACACAGCCCAAAGGAAAACCAAAGAATAAATATTTTGACCTATTTAAAGTCCATCTGAACCCAGATGATAAGAATGCATTCCCCCACTGGGTACTTCCATAGTTTTATTCTGAAGGACAGTTAATAGCATGGCTGGTATGTATATCAGTCGTAGCTGCCCAACAGTAATAGGACATCGGATCTGCACCAGAAGTGTCATTATGGAACAGGAGTATTGGCTTACAACTAGTTCCTGGGACACATCTGGGAAGCTAAATGCTGGAATGTACTGACGTACTGCCACAGCACAACTTCAAATGATAGGGATGCCAAACTGATTTTAAAAGTTTAATAAATGTCAACACTTCAGGAGAGAGAGAAGAAACAAACTTATTACTTGACACGTAGGAGTCACTAATCCAGTAACTATAATAATTATCTTATTTAGTCCTTACAACTAATCTATAATGTAGTATTATTATACCAACTTACAGAAATCTTGCTTAAAATGATACTACCTATAATTGACCAACCCAGGATTCAAGCTCAAACTGTCTAAATTAAATGTCTATTCTTCACAAGTAAATCCTACTTAATGTCCCCAACTAAGCTCCTTACGTTCTTCACCTTCCAAAAGCTTAGCAAAAGAGCAAGCCCCACAGGTCTGAGTTATCTCAGGAGAATACTCTGTCCCTAAATGTTTGGTAAAGCTCCTATTTCTAAAAAGACTACTTCCTCACCCAGGAGGCTCATGGATGTGTTCTGCCCCCACTTCCTTATAAATAAGAAGTGCCTGACATGATGGGGTCTAGGTTGGGTCCTTCCACTGAAGCCCTTTCCCAGCTATATCCCATTCAAGTCCACCTCACTGTGGAAGAAATGAGATGTGGGCGGGGGGGGGGGGGGTCCTACACACACTGCTATTTGTCATCTTGCAAGTTTCCTCCAATAAATTTTATTTTATTTTTGTGCTGTGTGTGTGTGAGCACACACTGCTCCTTTGCACAGCAGCTGCACTCTATAACATGTAAGGACCAAACCCATGAACAGCTTGCAAAAGACTTAGGCGCATTATAAATTTATTTCACAAAGAAAAGTACTTCAATTTGATGATATTTTAGGCTAAATGCACACACTTCCTACACATAAAATGAACATTTAAGAAACTAATCTAGAACGATTATAAATAGTACAAATATCTCTTACTACATTAAGTTACATTCATTTTTATCACATTCTATTCATATGAAACATATCAATTACAGATTTATAGTCCATGAATATCTCCAAAGCCTCCATATGTCAAATTAGGTCAAATGCTATTAGGGAAACTCACTCTTGTCAAAAGACTTAGCAGGAAAATATTTGTGAAGAGACACTGCCCTCTGCTGGTTAATGATACACACTGTCCATGAATCTCTAATTTGACAACAAAAGTAATGAAAGACATTAATATTTAAGCACCGTGGTCCACGATACAATTTACAGAGTTTAATAGTGAGTTTTGGTTATACTGGAATGATAAACACACACACTGTACATGTCTTAGCAAGAGCTAATATACAATTTCAGGCTTTTACTACAACAAATACAGAACATTACATTCAATCTGCAAATGGTTTCAAAGCAAATTTCCATATTCATTCTTTGACCAATTTTTTATTTTTTTTTATTTATTTGAGAGAGACAGAGAGCGTGCATGTGCACATGCAGGAAAGAGAGGGAGAAGTAGGCTCCCTGTGAGCAGGAAGCCCAACATGGGGCTCAATCTCAGAACTCTAGGATCTTGAGGCAGACATTTAACTGACTGAGCCACACAGGCGCCCCAGCAATTTTTTAAATAATGTATATCAATGCTGTTTAATTTCATTTTAGAATCAATGATGAATATCACCCTACAGATCATTCAATAACTACAGGATAAAGTTTTAAATGCCTTAAAAGTACTATGAGCATGTATAGGCACATATTTATCACCCTCCCCTACAGTGAAATTTTGGTTACAAGTTTTGGTTATCTACTATCTTGAAGTAGATAAATTTCAGGACATCTGTACCACATACCTGTAAGATATATTTAGACCCCTTTATATAAACACTATTGAAAACTATAAAGATAATTTTATTATATTTAAATAGCACAGAATAATACATAAAAACAGTCTTGTAAAAAGACAATTCCAACATGAGTACATAAAAGATGAGGGTCCCTGCATTATACACCTTAAATTCATTCCACTGTCTACAGGCCATCATAGTTAACCATTTGTATCTTTCCATTTGTTTTTGTATGTTTTTAAAATAGTTTTTTAAAAAGATCACTTCACACTACACAGAATACTTATCACCTTGATTTTACTTTACAATATATTTTGAATATCTTTGTCACATCAGTACATATAGATTTAACCATTGTTTATAACAGCTATATAGTAGGGATATTCCAAAAATCGAGCTGATCCTCTACTGTTAGTAACAATACTTTCACACTAGGGAAATAAGGGGAGTGCTATTAATATCTTTGTTTAATTGGCTACAAGAACGGTTTCTAGAATTCTTGACCTTTATCATAAACCTCATATTGTCTCCCTGAAATAAAATACACATATCACACATACCAACAACTACTATGCAGTACTGTTTTTATAAAAGTATGCCAAACTAACATCTAGAAGCAACTTGATTTTAAAATTCACATGAGTCTACAACTATACATGATAACTATATAAAAATAGGTAATTCTTCAGTGACTCATAGAGAAATCATTAAAAATCAAAAGCTAAACATACCTATGCAGAGGAAAAATGAACACCATGTATTTGCGAAAAACAGTATGTGAGTATTCATGTTTTTGACTATTTAAAAACATTCACCCTCCATTAAAGAACCATTGAAACCTCACAGAAATAGTGAGCATGTCACCCTAAGAACAACACACTTAAACCATACAGCATCCCATCGATCTTTCTTCTTTATATGACTCTTTATACCACAATTAAAATCCCCAACTGAAAATACAAATAACTCTATAAATAGCACATTTTCAAGTTCAACCTTCCTCATTTGTGCTCAGTAATCCATACAACTCTATGATTAGTTCTTCTGTGGGCTTAAACCATAAGATACAAATGGCATAAAATAGGCTAGATATTTCCTCCCTTCACTTTGCTGCAAATTTACTCTGAAGGTTTATTAATGAACAGCACAATCACAAACACCCTAGCTGTCATCAGGTTCCTTCCTGTTAAATTTACTGAAGCACATACTCTACTGTCTGCACATCTCCACACACCTTTGTAAAACCACAGACCTTCAGATTGAAACTGATTTTTTTTTATTTATTTATTTATTTTTTTTTTATTTATTTATGATAGTCACACAGAGAGAGAGAGAGAGGCAGAGACACAGGCAGAGGGAGAAGCAGGCTCCACGCACCGGGAGCCTGATGTGGGATTCGATCCCGGGTCTCCAGGATCGCACCCTGGGACAAAGGCAGGCGCTAAACCACTGCGCCACCCAGGGATCCCCGAAACTGATTTTTAATAAGTTTTCCCTGCTTACAAACTGCCCAGTCCCAAAAGTCTATCATCCTCTGTTAAAAGTATAGTTCAGTGAACGAATGAATATTTAATCTATCACTGGTCTTGACTTTCTGTTGAGTGCCTATTTCCCTCTGTGTCCTGTTTCCTTCTGCATCCTGTTTCCCTCTGCGTCCTGTTTCCCTCTGCGTCCTGTTTCCCTCTGTGTCCTATGTCTATCTCCCCAAGACTGGTTTCCTCAGCCTTTGGTTCTCCAGCTTTTGATTCAAGTCAAAACCATTGTGTTTCATATGGATTTGGTTTCAAACCTATCTGGGAATGGCAGGCAGAGAAACATTTTCTCTGTCTTTGCTTCAGAGACAAACCCATGAAAGCAGAAGATCTAGAACTGCTAATTTACCCACTGAGGACCACTTTGTCCACAGACTCTACTGAATAATTGAGACAACAGGCGGCTGGGAGCTGGACACATGACATTCACTGAAAAAAATTCCTTCCATAGTTGTGCCTGTTTGGCTTTAACCTATGGAGTTTCCATAAATAAGAAGCACTGTTTATTTACTTCAAAACTAAATAATCATAAAGTCTCAAAAAATACATTTGATTCAATCTGCTATGGTGTCCATCAGTTCCAGAAGGTAACTGAAGAAAAGAAAGGGGGGTGTGGAGGAGGGTGAGGCTCTGTTATAATGAAATCAACACAAACTACATTATAGAAGTCTAATAAAACTAAACTCTTCATATGCCCACTGAAACTCTAGGTTTATAAATTTTCCCAACCTCAGACTGTTTCTCTGAAAGTGCAATGAATTACACAGTCCAAATTATCTTTATAAGTAATCACATCAGTTACTCAGTACTTAGACTTTAGGTTCCCCACTGCACAAGTCAGAAAGTGGATACTTTCAGTAATCTGGATCTGCACTTCCAACTCCTTTTCTTCATTTTTGCATATGCTATCTGACTAGCAAGATCACCAATATGATCAAAAAGTAAAGTGTAACAGGAACTGAACAAGAATCTGTGCTCAGCATCAATATTTTTCATTCCAGCACTGAGTAGCTGCATAAATCACAGACTGATTTAACCTTGCCACAGACACCATTCATCTCAATAGGACTGGCAAACACATCTGTATAGTAACCGGGCAAAAATATACCATGAACTAACTGATCATAAAGAATCTATACCACAGAAATGCCTTCTAAGAAGCATTCCATTAACATTTACACTATAGTATAAACCTATGCACAAACCTAAGAACAGTAGCTTATCTAGTAAGATATCTTGATCATGCCTATTCAAACTAAACATTTTAGGGCTTAGGATTCAGCATTAATTATGAAGGTCTTGGGTATAAGCAGCACCAAAACTCAGGAAAACCTCTCCAACATTCTTTCTAATCAAATGTGAAATACTAAAGCATGAAATAACATTTTCTAAAAATTATAACCATGTATCTAAATGGATGCCATTTTAGAGACATAATCTAGACATTTCAGAACTTTCAATATTCAGCATCAAGTAACTTACCACAGCCACATAGGGGGAAAATATGTAACAGAGAAAAGTTTCACACGGAGTAAGGAGGGTTTGGAATAGTGCTTTCTTAGAAATCTTTCATCTATCCCTTCAATCCCTGCCAAGACAGCCTCCAATAATAAACAAATTAATGCTGCATTTGTTGTTCTTCAACTCAACTCTAGCATACCCCCCAAAATAGAAAAGTTTGCATTAGACTTTTTAAATATAGATGGTATATGCTCTTTGGTTGTTTGATTTTAAGAATGACATAAAATTAAGGGGTATTTTAAGCACCATCTGCTCTCTTGCAACAATGGGCAATAATTTCCTGATTGTTATACTTTATGTGCATGTTTTAAATCAGAGTCTCCTTTATGATCATTGCAGTTGGTATTTTCTTATTTTATGTAGCTCTTTTTGCCTACATGTATATTTAGAAACCAGGCTGGGTTTATCCCCACTTAGCATCATTCCTATTTCAACTTCCCATTATCACAGAACTGTTGACAAAAGCTATTTAGTTACTTTTTCCTGTCATGTATTCCAAATTCACTGGGAGAATCCCTTATGAGGCCAAAGAAATACAATTCTAAAGAAACATTAAAATTTATATGACCAATCTAATCCTTCAAATCTGAGAACTCAGTTAAGAATGCTGTTATTCGATAAAACAATGATGGCATTAACTATCTTCCAGTATGAACTGTGGTGAAATACATTGAGATGGCCAGTGCAGGCAGGGCTCATCAACAAAGACAGGACTGGAAACGTGCAAGTGCACCAGGTCCACATAGCCATCTGCTCTGCATGGAGGGAATGAAATTGAGCAAAGAACAAAGACTTTCATTTTTGAAGTCCTGATTTGTTAACAAGATCTGTGCAATGAACTCTCATGCACTACTGTAGTTCTATGATGCCCCTCAGAAAAAAAATCCACCACAAACCACCTGTCATACTCTACGGGGACAAGCCAGAAGATTTTCCTAACAAATGTCTATACTCTAAAAATGTTTTACTGGTATAAATGAAAGATACATTAAAAGGAAAATGTTAAAAGAAAAGACATTAGAAACCAATGTTTACAATATTAATCAACTTTGTGTAGATTTTTTAAAAGATATAGACTTATATTGATATTCTTGAAGGGATATACAAGTTATTCACAAGCTTTACTTTTAGGGAAGGGACTGGAAGGGGTGTCATTAAATATTTTTCTGTACTCTAATTGTTTTTTAATATATGGACACATTGGGGATCCCTGGGTGGCTCAGCAGTTTGGTGCCTGCCTTTGGCCCAGGGCGCAATCCTGGAGTCCTGGGATCGAGTCCCACGTCAGGCTCCCTGCATGCAGCCTGCTTCTCCCTCCTCCTGTGTCTCTGCCTCTCTCTCTCTCTCTCTATGTCTATCATAAATAAATGAATAAATAAATGTTTTTAAAAAATATATGGACACATTAATTTTTTCTTTTATCTTTATACATTTTAACAATGAGTATTTGGGTAATAATATTAAGGGCCATAGTTATTTCCTTTCAAATGATTTTCTGTAAAATTAAAAGGATTCTAATATATGGACACACCATAATTTACTCAATGAGTCCCAGTTATTACTGGACATTTTAGTTATAATTCAATTTTTGCTGATACGATTGTACAACAACAATCATTTTTGTCAGTGAAATTTTTCCTGCATTTCTGATTATTTCCTAGGAGTGTCAGAATAGGTCAAGGGCATGAGATGTCAAGGGCTATTGATACATACTACCTACATGCTTTTTAGGATGCTTATACCAATTACACTGCCACTTAACAGAAGTGCAGAGTGCCCACTCTAGCAACTACATTCTCATGAGCAATGGGAATTTTCCTTTTATCTTTACTAATATAAAAAAAAAGAAATCCTTCACTATTACTTTGAATAATACTGAGGTTTAAACAATTTTTTAATTTTATTTACCTGCAAAGAAACAGGTTTTCATGCTATTTTAATAATCATCAGAACAATTCGATTTATAAAAATTAATACTTACATTAATACTGACCCAGATTATACATTCCCAAAAACTGGAAATACTCTACCATGAATCACTGGAATTATTACTAGGCCTTATAAAAACATCTGTTAGGAAAATTTAGAAAGTTGCTGGAAACTACCTACTTTTGTATTGTAACTCAAATAAAAACCTGGAGTATATGAAAGCCATGTGTGGACTAGAGTCAATCTTAACAGAAATCTCTAATATCCATGATGGTTTTCTTTCCAGGGATTTACAACACATGATTTTTCAGATTCAACATAGGGCCCCAGAGCTATAGTATGCTTTTGAAGACATAAGCAACAGCCCCTCCAAATATCTCCCCTTAGCAGTCTGTCCCACAGAAGCCCAAGTGCTGCTGCTGGGTGATGTCACTCCTTTTCATATTGCCCTCGTGTTGGCAGAAAGTAAGAGTTGAATGAATGTGAGAAATCTGTAGAAATATATAAAGCAATCCATCTGCCCAGACTGCTGTTACCATTCATCCTGCAAATACTATCCCCACAGCCACAGTTTCTCAGCACCTCAGGCCTGAACTCTGCCAACCTTCTCCAAATTAGTATCAGGGAGTTCCCTGCCTTAGAAATGACCCATGATGGATTGCTTTTTTTAAATGCTGAAAGAGGCATGTTGCTAAATGACTGCACCAGCTATGGCTGCCATCCTCACCACAGGTTGATGAGACAAGGGTGAAAGCCCTCCCTACAGATAGGAAAACAGAGGCTCACAGAGGCAGGTTACACAGTAGCCCAACACAGAACCAGAATTCTAACACATGTCTGTGTCACTGAGTTGGATTTTGTTTACCTGCACTTGAATTTGCCATCAAGAATGGATAAAGAAGATGTGGTTTATGTATACAATGGAATATTACTCAGCCATTAGAAATGACAAATAGCCACCATTTGCTTCAACGTGGATGGAACTGGAGGGTATTATGCTGAGTGAAATGAGTCAATCAGAGAAGGACAAACATTATATGGTTTCATTCATTTGGGGAATATAAATAATAGTGAAAGGGAATAGAAGGGAAGGGAGAAGAAATGGGTAGGAAATATCAGAAAGGGAGACAGAACATGAAGATTCCTAACTCTGGGAAACGAACTAGGAGTGGTGGAAGGGGAGGAGGGTGGGGGGTGGGGGTGAATGGGTGACGGGCACTGAGGGGGGCACTTGAGGGGATGAGCACTGGGTGTTATTCTGTATGTTGGCAAATTGAACACCCATAAAAAATAAATTTATTATTTAAAAAAAGAATTTGCCATCAAAACTCTTATTAGAGAAGGAATTATAACAGAGATGGAGCAATGAACACTTGTATCTCTGACGAAGTTATGATAAATAACAGACAAAGCTGGCTTTCTCTAGACTTAGATTTTAACCAGAACTGTTTCAGCTCTCTGATCTTTAAGATCAGCAGTCCCCTTATGACTGCAGGCTGCACGTGTCAATGCTGTCTCATGGCCATCTAGAGAGATGAGCCTCTAAACACTCTCAGAGGCAAGCTAGCGTTTTCCTCCATCCCCATCAACCCAACCAACACCCTCCTTCCTTTAAGGCCAGCAATTGGCCAACTGAACTGACCCATCCTCACTGGAAAAAGAAACAGATTTCCCTTAGACCAGTCAGACCTGGAATTCTGGAAGAAAGATGCACATATATCTACTCAGTTCTCATCACAACTTTTCAAGGCTCTTTATAAATTCAATTGCATTTACTTCTCATAACAACTATAAAGAGGCTATAATCTCCATTTTACATATGAGAAAAGGGAAATTTGAACAGGTGAGTTAAGTACTCACTCCAATCACAAAGCTAGTAAAAGGAAAAGTCAGAATTTCAATCAGTCCGACTAAACCTTGAACTTGCATCCCCTCACCACTACACAGCTATGCTTCCCTTCTACAGGAGGAAAATGAAGTTCCGCATAATTACATACACAGCCTGAGATTCAAGACAAAGTATATTACTCTCCAGAGGGTCTACCAGGTCCACACCCTGCATCATTCCCTTTAGTGTGATTCAGACAGCACTCTTACCCAATCACAGAACCTAAATAACTGTTTGAGTTCTATTTCTAATTAAGTATATTGAAAGGAGATGCAAGTTATAATTAATTTTATAAAACTAACTTTGATATTACATGTAGAACTTAACACATGCTGAATTCTTCTTCCTTAAAATGTTTTTCTAGCCTTTTCCTAAGAGCTTATAAAATAATAGCAATAATAATAAATATATGTACATTGCAATCTTCATCCCCTACCCCTCAAAATACTAGTATGTCTGATTATCCAACAGATGATTCTCCAATATTAAGATTTCATTTCTTCATATTTTTTAAGTAGGCTCCATGCCTACTGTGGAGCCCTCATTTCTTCATATTTTTAAATGACCATATAACTCTAAGTTGAAATTTCCCTTAACCATTTATTCATTGCTCATACTCAAGTAGAATAAAAATAAAAATATTAAACAGAAACCAAAAGAGACACATAAAACCATCATAAATACTACACCCAAGAAGCAACAAGGCATACAAGTATTGATATTGTCCTCACTTAAAGGCAGCATATGAAAAAATGCAAATTGATCAATACAAATAGAAGTCAAAAAATAATGCCTGGAAGAATCAGCTGTAAGCACTCAATTTGGTAGATAGTGCCACAAAGAATTCATTAGTGATTTAAGCTGTCATGTTGGAAATCATCCCTCCATAGAATCCAGAGTGTTCAGAAGACACTCTTGTTTTGCCTTCCTTGTTTTAAAAAGAAGCAAAAAACTATTACCGGCCACAACTTACAGGGGATAAAATTATAGTAAATTAAAAATAACAGGCATAATTAAACAAAGAAGAGAACCTGCCTTCGGCGCTAAACCACTGATCCTAGAGTCCCGGGATCAAGTCCCGCATCAGGCTCCCTGCCTGGAGCCTGCTTCTCCCCCTGCCTGTGTCTCTGCCTCTCTCTGTGTGTGTCTCTCATGAATAAACAAATAAAATCTTAAAAAAAAAAAAAAAAGGAGAGAACTAAGTACTGAGCTTCTATATTACATGATCCTATTTCAGGGTCTGCCTAACTGGGGCCACCTTTCCTCTATGAATTGGTTAACACTGATTCTTCTCATTACAAAGGTGCAGCACTATTAGAACAGTAATAAAGAGTAATCATGGGTTCCATCACCCATTCTTTATTTCCTTTGATATTTGAATATCAAAACCTTGTTCAGCTATATACCTTCATTACTTTCAGCTTTCTGCCTGAGTATGGTCCCTACTGCTGACAGAAAGTGCTCCCAGGGTTAGAGCCTTTGTGGGGAATTTCCAGGGTACAGTTATGACAAGCAGTTCTAAAGAGGTGTGTTCTATTACCTTGCTCAGAGCAGAGGAAAGATAGATTATGTATTTACAGATGAGAGTCTAATTATAGCCACTGACCCTCAGTGAAATCCCATTAAAACTTTCTTTTGATTCAAAGAGGTCCTATCAAATGATCAAGTAAGCAAGACTCCAATATCAAAGCTTCAAATGAAACATCTACACGTTACTCTTATTGTATCTGCAGAGAAGAGTATCTCAAAGGAAAGGGAACAATGACTTTGGCTGGTATGCCTTATTTAAGAAGTCCTAATTCATGGGGGCACCTGAATGGCTCAGTTGGTTAAGCATCCGACTTTGGCTGAGGTTACAAATTTAGGGTCCTGGGATTGAGCCATGTGTCCTTACCCAGGAGCCATGTGTCCTCGCTCAGCAGAGTCTGCTTATTCTTCTCCCTTTCTCTCTGTACCTCCCCCAACTCCTACTCACAGGCACACTTTCTCTCGAAAAAGAAAAGAAAGAAAAGAAAAGAAAAAAAAGAAAAGAAAAGAAAAAAGAAAAGAGAAAAGAGAGAAAAGAAAAGAAAAGAAAAGAAAGAAAAAAGAAAAAAGAAAAGAAAAGAAAAGAAAAGGAAAAGAAAAGAAAAGAAAAAAAGAAAAGAAAAGAAAAGAAAAGAAAAGAAAAGAAAAGAAAAGAAAAGAAAAGAAAAGAAAAGAAAATTCCTAATTCATATTTAGCTCTTCCATCAGGAAAGAAAAATCAGTATGTAGCTGGGCCAAGGGCTCAGACCCCAGTGGAAGAATTCTTCCCAAGTACTCCTTTAACTAGCTTTTTCTTTAAGTTACCACATTTTATCAAGAGACTACAAAGATCCTTTGGAGATAGCCATTATGTAAGAGCAAACAGCAACCAGATCATAAAGTTATCAAGTGAATCAAACCACCAGCAAGAGGGTCAGTCACTGGCAAACAGCAGTGCCTATATTCAAATCCAACCCCACAAGCTACAAATGGTGTTCCTTTTACCCCTCCTCATTTATTCATTGGTCATACTATAGTACTGATATTGGCTGCCTCCCACTTCATGTGTGATCATATGTCTAACCACAGCTTTTAAATAAAGTTAGGAACAGAACCACTACTTTAAGATGATAGTCTCAACAAGGTAGAGTGATTATCAGTGGCAGAGGGAGGACTGACTAAATTCAAATGGTCCATGGTTTTTTTTTTTCTTGCATTATGCCCAAGCTTTGCAAACCATTTCCTTTTCTGTCATGATATCTTAGGCTTTACCATTTGAATTGATGTGATAAGTGAAGGAGTGAAAATGGATTTCAGATACAAACTGGAAAGCAGTAAGTTTTCAAGAGGAAAATTTTTCAATGTAATAAATTTATACATTACATTTGTAATCATTTTGAACTGTGTAACAGAGCAGTCAATGAATGTTAGCTAGAATGTGAAAAAGACAACAATATCTACATAAGAAGAAAACAAAATATAGACAAGATTCCTATGTTTGAATCCTGGTTCTGACGTTCTTAACTAAATGGCTTTGGGCAAGAAGTCACTTAATCACTCAACAAATTATTTCTTGTGCACCTATTAGGTGCTGAGTAGAGAACACAAAATGATACTAACAATATTTTGGGTACTAATAATTTTTTTACTCCCTACCCTTACAGAGCTCTTATTCTACTGCAAGGGAGACAAACAAATTAGGATATTATACACAGTATGCCAGAGTAGTAAGAAGAAAATAAAGTTTAAAAGAGATACAAGGATTATGGAAGGAGGGAGTAGGATAAAATTGTTTCCATATTATTTTAAATAGAGTATTTACCTCTCTGATAATTTATATTCAGCTTTGATAACCCAAATACACTACTGTATAATCATATTATTATTAGAGATAAAGAGTTTATTTTATACTATTTTTACATAATGGGGAAAAAAGTGGGAAAAACTAAGAGGGGATTAAAAAAAGAATTTCCAAAATAGTTATAAATCCAGTACACTAGAAAAAAGCTCGTAAGTTAATCTTAGAAATAGCTATATACAGTAGTCTTTTACCTTTAACACTCATCCTCCTCTGAGATCTTTTCCAACATACTTTCTTCTTTCCTCTAAAAATGCTGAAGGGCACACTCAAACGAAATCCGTGAAACAGCCAATTCTAGATATGCCCAAAATACCTATTAATTCTTATAGAAAAAGGACTATTAATAATATACTTGTAAATTATTACACATCTCCAATTTACAAATGGCTTCTACATTGACGGTTTAGAACCTAAAATATCTTTCAGCAGATAAAAAAAAAATATTATATAATGTTGAAGGACCTCAATCCAAACAACAAAGGTCTATGTAATTCACTAAAGACCTGAGATTTTCAACCCAAAGCATCTACCAGACTCTGCTAGGGGGATTTTTAAAATTCAAATACTTAAATCTACTCACCAGAGATATCATTATCCTACTGGTCTGGGTGGGGCCAAAGCCCCACAGGGTTAAGAACAGCTCCTATAGACTCTTAGCTCCAAGAGACAGAGATCACATTTGTATTATTTACTTCTTTAACCATAGCACAGGGCCCACCCAGCACAAACAGGACTTAACCATGCCAGGAACTTGTCATTTACTTAATTTCCCAGCCTTCCTTACAGTTATGGCTGGCCACAGAATATAAAAGGAAGTTTTCAGGTGGACTTCAAGGAAATATTTTCCTCCCAAAGAGAGGAAGGTGGGTGAGCCACCTTCTCATACTGTCTTCTTCCTTCCTGTCCTTGGAGAGAACATGCCTGGAGTAAGCACTAGTGAACACCCTCCCACAAAAATCAGTAAGACAGGGAAGCCTGAGTGGCTCATCGGTTGAGCGTCTGCCTTCAGCTCAGGGCGTGATCCTGGAGACCCAGGATTGAGTGCCACATCAGGCTCCCTGAATGGAGCCTGCTTCTCCCTCTGCCTGTGTCTCTGCCTCTCTCTCTTTCTGTGTCTCTCATGAATAAATAAATAAAATCTTTAAAAATAAAACAAAGATCACTAAGACAGAAGAACAAGAAGAGCAGGGGACTTCAGGACACTGCTGAGCAGTTACATCAACCCTGGGATCCCTCAAGCAAGGTAACAACACTCTACTAGATGAACCACTATTTGTTTTGTCAGTGGTAGTTGTGGATGTGGGTGGAGGGATGCAGGAAACCCTGCATGGGAAAGAATGAAAGCTGTTGGGAACCAGGCTATCTAACTGCTATAAACTCTGGCGGTACCCAAAGCCCAGCTGATTCTCCCATCATCCCTTTCCTCCTGCAAGGGGCTGGCTAGCTTACTTCCCTCAAACATCCCCAGGTATGCTTCCCACACCTCTCTTTCTGGGTCACCACTAGCTAGAATACACATCCCCAACTTTCCCTCTCTTTTCCAAATACCTATCTGGGACAGAGTCTTCTGTCGATTTTTTTTTACTATGTATTTACTACTATAAACATTGAATAAATACGAAAAAGGTAAAAGATGGTTAAAAAAAAAAATCCCAAAGTTTCAAAAGTCCTGCAATAGAATCTGGTTCCTTGGTAATCGTAGGAAAAGGTAGATGTGCCCTCAATTTTGTTCTAACTCCCCAGTTAGGGTACAAGTTCCCCCTCACAACTTACAACTCAAGAATCTTGAAAGTGATCCCACAAATCATGTAGCAGACTGGCACCTATTTAATCCAATGTATCCAGGGAGAGGAGTCCAGAAAAGAATAGCACACTACGGGTCAACCTTCTGCCTCTGATCCCAGCCTCATCATCCTCATTTTATGCATCATTCCTCTTCTCCTTCCCCCTCATCTGAGAAAAGAGGTGGTAGAGGGCAGAAGGCATCAGATTATCTCTTAACTGGCACCATCACAGAAATGCCATGAAGTAATATGGATAACGTGCCCTGGACAAGGCCTAGCATATCATGAACTATCTCAGCAATCATTACTACCAAAGTATATGAAAGTAAAATAACTTAAATTAATTTTTTCTTATTAGAGTATGTAAGTTATTCAAAGAAGCCAGTTTACTTTTTCTTAAGGCACTGACTTAAAGCCTCAAAAACAGATATTACCTTGATTTCAGTTTAGCAACTAATTATCAGTGTCATAAACCATATAACTCAAATCCTAAAATCCATCAAATTTAACTTAGCAATAAATAAAATTGGGCTCCCCAGCTCTGAGGACTTGAGCCCCCGATATCTGTCCTGCAGACACAATATATACTGATCAACTGGCTTTCTACTACATGACTTGAAGTCTCAGATTTTCTGAATCCCACAATTTAATACTTTATTAGAATAAAATGGGGATATAATATGAATATTTTCTTTCTTAATACCTCTCCAGGTATATAACTACTAAATCCCCAGTGAGAGTACAAGCTCCAAAGGACATGACTTCATATGCTTCTGTTTCTCTACGTGGTATTTTGTACTCTATGTTGTACCACCAGTACCCAAGAAATAGAAACAAAGTAGAGGTAAAAAGAGAAAATGAGACTATAAAATATCTCATTTAATATATCTCATATAAATATCTCATATAAATATAAAAGTTCATATCACATATGCCACATCAGACACTCAAAACCAGAATGCAGGACTATTAGTCGACATTTCCTTTCTTTCACATGCTCTAAGAATAGAGAAATTCTGTGATCTAAAAGCATATTAAAATATAACATAGGGACTCATCATTAAAATGATTCCTGATTCTTTTTTTAAAAACTGGCCAAGATTAAAGATTTTTTTGAAAGGGTGCTACCTGATTTAAGAATAACAAAGTCTAATTCTAGAAAAGAATTAAAACATAAAATGGAATGAAGCTATATCACAGCTTTTGTATGCGAGACAATTTAATAATTGAAATCCATTCTACATTAAAAGGAAATCAATTTCAAAATTCTAATTTCTAAACTTGTTCAAACATTTAAGGATTCGGATGTCAGAATGCTTTAAAATTATATTCTGAAATAACTCTCCTGAAGTTCATGAGAGAACATTCCCAGCTCTGCAGTACAATATTTCAACTTTCTGGCATATCATATTAATAGATTATAACTTAAAATAAAATTAATGCAAAATAGAGGTATCATTTTAGAGCCACTAGGTACTACCCTTTCTTCCAGGAAGATAACATTATTTATAGTGCCATCAATAAGTCTTTCACACTGCACACATGGTCATAAATACACTATTTCTGATGGTGTAGGCTAGATATGACTGTCCCCAAGACAATGATTCTTTTAACTCAAGAAAATCAGTACAGTAAATAACTTTTCTTCCCTTCGAGACAATCACAGTGCTTGAGGCTGCTGCGACACAAAAACAAAATATCTTCACAAATGTCTCCAAACAGTCAAGCTGAAAATCTAAGTCAAAGTTTCATTTAACAGCCTGTCAATTTTCTGATGTGAAGCTAATGAATGCAGTGGCAAACAAATCCATCAAATCCAACATCAAAACAACTGCACTTCATCCTACCAAACGGAAAAATGAAATACAACCTGCAGGCCAGCTCTTTGATCCAACCTAGCCAGGAAGCAGACCTGTGAGTGCCACCACAGCTGCTGCACAGAAGTAATCATGGACTCCATTTCACAACAGAAGGAGAGAATGCTCCAGAAATGGAAAACATTCATCTCAAATATGCACCAGTATCTTATTTCAATTGCTAAAGTGTTACCTAGTTTTAAATCTCTATCAGAAAAAAACAGAGCATTTCATTCTACATTACTCTGATGCTCAAAGCTATAAAGATGCCTAAAATAAATAACTAGATAGTATGTTCCACTCATACTACAGTTTTGAAAATGGAGATTTATTAAAAGCCCTTCTGCTCTTTATAAAAGCTCCTTGAGGACAAAGAAAACACATCTTTCTTCTTTGTACAAACATGTAACACAATTCCTACTGCAAAGGAGGAATTCACTAAGCACTCTCTTCAGCTGAACTCTGCCTAACCCAATCGGCAAATGGGCATGTAGCTACCTAGAACATTCCTCTCAATTTTTCTTCAGTGAAAATCTTATCTCTGATTAATGAAATGGGAAATTACATAACCCCCTTCTTAGGTAGGTGAGTTCTCTTAAAGGCAAGGCCCTTGTATTCTGGAGTATCATACAGGATTTTTCTGAATAAAAATCACCAATATCGGGGCACCAGGGTGGCTCAGTGGTTGAGCATCTGCCTTTGGCTCAGGGCGTGAACTGAGGTCATGTGGCGGAGTCCCACATTAGGTTCCCCACAGGGAGCCTGCTTCTCCCTCTGCCTCTGTCTCTCTGTGTCTCTCATGAATGAATAAATAAAATCTTAAAAAAAAAATCACCAATATCTCCAATATTATCAATGAACCTGGGGTTATCTTTTCAAAATCTAATGTTTTGGTGTTTTTTTTTTTCAATTCAAAAATAGGCTTTCATAAAGCTCTTTTCTCAGTCATTGAATTAGAAATAGTGGTCTGTAATAAGTAAAATATAACAAGTAGAGACCGCTACATTGTGTACCACATTAATTCTGTTCCATAAAGTGGCACTGTATTGGGAGCTTTTACATACTCCTATCAACCCCATGGGACAGATAAAGGACATATCATTCCCTCTAGTGCTTCAACTATGAAACAGCATGCCATTATTTTTTAAATTATCTGTCCCCCCTAAAAGCATAAGTCATCATCACTTGTGAATAATTACTATTCCAATAGCTATCACTTAGAATTAACTGAGTAAGGCAAAAAATTAAGGCAAAAATTTGTTAGCTTAAGAATTCAGGTATCATCAAAGCTAAAAGTCTTTCAAGTGCAGTTCATAATGAATCCATTATACATCTGTCCCCAGCAAAACAGAAAAACTAACTGCCCAATCACAAATTAAGAAATAGCCTTGGAGATCAATAAAAATGTGTCAAATAACAGATAAAAACACCAAAATAGGCACAAAAATGTCATCACAGCACCCTACAAAATAAGAGAACTTATTTACTGAGTAATAGCCAAGAAAATATTAAAATTGAGGGATATAATGTAAGAAAGCATAAGTATGTTTTAGTGAAACATTCAAAACTGTACCCATTACAAATTTAGTTTCCAATTTTTGTACAGAATAACTGAAATTAGTTACATCTACTCAAAGCAGATTCTTAATATATACCCATGTCAGTTATTAACTGGAACTCTCTGTGGTAGACAGAACACTGCCCCTACCTTCCTACTCCCAATAAGAAAGATACCCATGTCCTAATTCCTGCAGTCTGTGAATATGTCACCTCACATGACAAAAGGGATTTTGTGGATCGCTTGTTCTGACACGTAGGAGACCACATGGAAGGACCTGAGAGATACCTCTAGGAGCAAAGATCTGGATGACAGGTAGCAAGAAGATGGACTCAGTGCTACAACTGCAAGGAACTGAATTCAGCCAATAACCTGACTGAGCATCTCCAGTAAGAAATGCAGCCCTGCAAACATCTTGATTTTTGCTTGGTAAGACTAATAGCGACTTAAAACCTACAGAACCATAAGATGTAAGTGGTATTGTTTTAAACTACTACTTTTATGGTCATTTGCTTCAGCAGCAATAGAAAACAAATACATTCTCAGAGCAGCACCACATACCAAAAAGAAAGGAAAGCCTGGAGATAACATCAAAAAATAAAAAAATAAAAAACACCTAAAAATATCTCAAACACATGCAATTAAGACAATTTTTAATTAACTAGTAAAAACTGCATTTTGGTCATTGAACAATTTTGTACCTAGCAAAACACAAGAACCAAGACAGTCATATTCCTTAACTAAATTGAATGACATAAATCCACGCAGCATGAGTGGATATCCACATACCTAAGGTTTTTCTCCCTCATAACATATCTATTGGGGTGGAGAGGTATTTCTAATCCATACAGATAGAAACAAACAAAATAAACAAATGACTTTCCTAAGGATATATGACTAGCTAGAAGAAAAGTTAGACTTTAGATCCCTGCCTCCTCCTCCAGCATAGTGTGCTACTTCTTAACAGTCCCATAATCCTCAGCTGTCACTATGACTTCAGAGAGGACCAACCTCTCTTCCTTGGTCCACACCCCAGTCCCACTCTATAACCACAAAGAAATGTGGAAACCCACCCAGGACATTTTAGCTTTGGGGAGAAGTTAGTCTAGCCAATATCATGAATTCGATCTGAAACCATGGTAAAAAAACACCAACTAATTTTTCTGGTAATTGAACAGCTGTGATAGCTGATTTATTATGTCACTGATTAAAGATATGAATCATCAAATAATATATCTGGTTATAACTATGGGTCTATGCCTCTATTTCAATGCAGATACAAGCATTACCTTTCTGTGAAAGGACTCCAAGTAGCTGGCCAAGGCACATACCCTGAGTTTTCTTTTTTTTTTTTTTTAGGTTTATTATAATATGGAAGATGCATAATAGGAAGAAGTAGTTCAGCTCTGTTTCTTTCTAAATTACCCCTCATAAATAGAAATTACTCAGAACAGAAAAAGTCTTCTAATAGCAAGAGCTTTCCTTTTTTCATAAGTTCATACAAATGCTTCCCAGGAGGCCAAAGGGATGGCTATATTTTATTTTAATATATTATATAATTTTCTAAATACACATATAAATTAAACCTAGTGTTCTCTTTCCTGAATATATTTCTATCCAAGTTCACCCAATAGTTCCACATGCAAGTTTTATCAATGTAGAGTGAATAATACTCACTATACCATGCAGTGGCCAAGATACAGCCACATAAATTGTATGTGTCATTTTCCACTAAATCTGTGTCAATTTTACATACTCTGTAAAACCTAGTTTCACTTAGAAGTAGCCCTCTGCCAGCCTGTACTTCTGCCTTCAAAGCCACAGAAAAGAAAGCAACCTAATGGAAGCTACCACCTCTTTAAAGATGTCCTCTATTTAACACTGCAGGGGAGGGCTGATTAAATTTAATATAAGTTGTAGCTTTTGAATGAAAATGTACAGTATGTGAACTAAATTAAATATACTGAGCAGGAGATGCAAAATTTTATACCAAATTTAACATAAAGATGTATTTCTTGTTAAAGTATGTTCTACATTACTTTCAAGAAACTCATTTTTGCACTAAGGGCAGTTTTAATCTTCCTACTTCATCCCTCCATCTCTTACTAGAGTTTTAACATACACTTTCATTGTTGTTTTCTAAGCCATAGACTAAACTCAATATGGAGAGAGCCAAGTCTACCTAACATGGAGCCACAGGGAGCCACTAGAAAATATCACAAAAAAAGAAATGGTGGCTGTAAGAAAGAAAGCAAACATCAGTTGTAGAAAATTACCTCTGTTCCACATTAATCTCAAAACAGAAAACTATAACTACAAATGATAATATAGGTAATGTAAAATAAATATATCTAGTCAAATAAATTATTGAGGTGAGAAGCACACAATATCAATGAGAGAAAAAGTGTTACATGTGATCTTAGATTTTCTACAACAATAACCAGAATACACATTTAATTTATGCTTTATTCTTAAGGCATAACTTACCAATTTAGCAACTTTCCCATAGTCAATCCATCTGACTGTAGCAAAATTTGTAGATTCTGCACAGTTGAAACCATGATTAAAACCAGCATGGTAGCCATATGGAAAAGTGATCATAAATTCTCCAGCCTCCTGAGTGATCTGTAGGGTAGAAAACATATATTTTCCAATTATAAGACTTTCCAAATTCAAAATAAATTAAAATATATTTCCTACAAAAAAAATGCCATGCTAGCAGAGCTATCTAATAGAAAAGAAGTAGCCCAGATCTTTACCCAATCCATTAATAGTTCTTCAGGAAACTTTAAAGACTTTTCTAAATAGAGTGTGACCCTCTGGCAATGTTCAATCATTCAATCCATAATCAAAGATGCTATATTTTATTCAAAAGTATCTTTATCTAAGAAAATTTGTTCATGTTAGCAATGTACATATTTAATATTTTAAAAATTCAGATTATTGGAGTTATATAATAGGGCCTATAATAGGACCTATTTTGACTGATGTTTTCAAAGCTAGAGCTATAAAAACCCCCAATAATACATGCTCAATAGGCTTTACTATGAATTCCACTGCTAAAGAATTGGTAGTATTCACCAAATTATTCTTTCATAATATTCAGAAAACAATTAAATCTATTCCATTTAATAGTAAAATTTCTATCAAAGAATTATTCAAATAGGTATGTGTGAGTGCATATAATTAAACTAACTGGGGTATATCAGCTAGAATTTAAAAGCAAACATGAAAAATATATTTATCCCATTCCTATTTTTTAGGTTAAAGACATTTGGCTTTTTATAATCACCAAAACACACAAAATACACCTGGAGCTATAAAAAAATAATACAGCAAAATTTTTCTGTGTTTTTAATTTACCTCTTCTACAATAGATTATGAAATTTATTATGTATGGTTCATTTCAGTCCTGAAATGCTGAGAAATGAGTATGTGGCTGGGCATGGGTATATAAATATACAGGAGACATACTGTGTAAAGACAGAGGTACTAAATGCAATTCAGTTGCCATTTTAGGTATGCTAAAATGTTGTGTATGGACGTATTTTCTTTCACAACATGTCTGAAATTTATCTCATCACCCTCTCCCCCAGCCCAGGAGGTGTTCTACTGAACACCTGGCAGCAACTCCACTGCCACCTGGCCCACAAAGAATGGCTCATCAATGTCCAACATCGTTCCAGTTCCATCATTCTGAGCCACACTTCCCTGTACTATGTGATAAAACTCACCTGGTCAACTGTTTCTAACCCTACACAGACAGGTGAAGAAACTAGGGCTGCTGCCATGAGGTAAGGAAAATATCTTCACTGCTCTATTGAATCCGATCCACAATCCTTCTCTACTCTGCCTAAAAAATCCTGCTCTTACCATGTTGAAAAAGAGCACCTGTTCCCATTGAAAAGGACTCTAAGTTTTGTTTCCATGTAACTTCTAGAAACAGTCCATCCCAGTTAGCCAAAATATAAGGTTGGTTATACTACTTCTGTGTAACACATTGATAAGAAAGCACAGTAACAGAAAAGAACAAGTCCCTTTTATTATAAGACCAAATAATCACAATTCCATGTCATAAAAGAAGTTGAAAAGGAAAGTACACATAATTAAAAGCAGACATTATCAATTAAACATACTTTTTTATATACACACACACATATATACACACAATTATATGAAAATACATTGAAAGGAGGAGGAAAATAATGTTACTCCAACTGTGAAATGATTGCCTAAAAGAGGGTCAAACTGAAGAGAAAGAATGTGTTCTATAAAGCCCTCTACAGATCATCTTTTTTCATCCTCATAATTAGCCCTATTAAGTACTATTATTATCATCATTTTCCAGCTAAAGAAATGGAAGCTCAGAAAAATTACATAATTTGTCTAAATGACAGAATCAGGAATGAACATGTAAGTTTAATTTGGAAGTCTATGCTACTCTCTCCCATGGTACATTATCATCATCAGACAATAAGCTTCTTGAGGAGCACAGAGTTATCACACATCCTTCATCAACATGGAAGAGGAAGTGGCAATATTTCACATGAAAAACTGCAATTGCCAAAAAATAAAAAATATAAAATAAAATAAAATAAAATAAAATAAAATAAAATAAAATAGAAAGAAAGAAAAAGAAAAAGAAAGAAAGAAGAAAGAAAGAAAGAAAGAAAGAAAGAAAGAAAGAAAGAAAGAAAGAAAGAAAGAAAGAGAGAGAAAGAAAAGAAAAACTGCAATGGCCAATCAGATGGTAAAGCATTGGCATCTTCAGAAGCCATGAAATGTCTCATCCTCAAGAGACCAAAGGAAAGCCTCGTACATCTGGTGATTTACCAAGCAGTATGGAGAAGCCACAGCCCAGAATGGGATGAAAGGCACCTGCTTCCTTCTCCCCAAAGATTGGAAAGGAGGTACAAGCTCCAAAGGCCTCCAACCTGGGGAAATGAAACAATCCCACCATATGCTATATCACATTATCCCCTCTCCCAAAGACCAGCTTGATCAATATCTATCACCAGCCTTGAAATCATAAAGGATTTCCTGTCCGTGGGAGACTCTAGTCCACTCATTCTCCTCTCCTTTCTAAAATTCCAACTTAAAGTGTCTAATCAAGCTAACACCTAGAAGTAAAAGAAACACTCACTAATGATGTGTCTGAGACTTAAAAGTCCAGTTCCCAGAGGTATCAGCAAGTAAGACAGCGCCCCACAGTGGCAGTGGTTCATCTAGGGCACACAGCTCCTTACCTCTGTACCTGTGATATGCTACAGTTCACCATCAGCTTCTCTCCATACACAAGCACATCTCCCACAGTACATGTCTCAAAGGCACACTTTTTGTGGTAGCTAAGACTATGTGAGTAAAACAGTGGTAAGAGCATCCCTGTCACACAAGACAAATATGTCTCATCTCATGCATGAATACAGCAAAGACAGTTTGTGACTGAGCAGGGATTACCCGAAGTTAGAGAATGACTCTTGGTCTTTGCAAAAATTCCACTTTGAACAAAGTTGGGGGTGGGAGATGGGATGTACTTTAAGGGACTGAGATTAAGAAGAGGTAAAAATTTAGTCACAGGTGAAAAACTTCTGAGGTGAAAAACAGCACAAGATTATGGGAAGAAAGTCAAATTAAAAATGAGAAAAAAAGAAAGGAAGAGAGTACAGCTATTTTTCAATGTTTCTACAAGTAGCTAATTACTAAATCCTCCTTTAAGAGAGAGCTTTTATTTATCTGGTCAAAAGCTTTTCTTCATTTTAGCATCTTCACATAAAAGTTCTCATGCTCCATAATAATTCTGACCCAATAACCACCCATGAGCACAAAGAAAGAGGAACTTGTTATGTACTGAATCTTACAGAACTTAATCTTCAGAAATATTCCAAAGCAGCAATATCTGATTATTAAATCATCAGGCAATTTTATCCATAATGAAATCTCAATTGTATTATGTCTAAATGTGTTTAGAAGCAACATTCTGCCATCATAATCATTGACTCTAAAACACCAAACTAATGATAATTGTTCTGAGTTCTTTTTTTTTTTTAAGATTTATTTTATTTGAGAGTATTACATGTGCAGGGAGGGGCGGAAGGACAAGGAGACTCCCCACTGAGCACAGAGCCCACTGAGGGACTCAATCCCAGGACCCTAAAATCATGACATGAGTGAGCCAAAGCCAAACCCTTAACCGACTGAGCCACCCAGGCATCCCTGTTCTGAATTCTTTTAAAAAAGAGATCATATACATAAATTACACTGTTCATATAAAAGACTTCAATGTAGATGTGCTACATCTTAGTTTGTTGAGTGTCCTGCATTTTTCTCTTAGGACTGTTACAAGTGAACTATAACCAGCATAAAATTATAGTAAATGTTTCCTGAAATAAAAGTAATTTTATTACTTGTTACATTATAAAACATGAATCTGAATTTTTCTTCCCACATCCTAAAAATCCTACTTGAAGTCAAGGATATATTGGCTTGTGTTAAATTTGTCTTACAATTTGTCTTACATATAAATACTACACACACAAAATGAATGTTAAAGAATAACACTAATATACCTTGTCAAAGGGAATACCATACTTCTTCAATACTGAGGGAGATATTAGTGTCATCTTGTGGCGAAGAAATGCATCACACCCTTGAGAACTGCTTGGGAAAAAACCTAAATGGAAACAATAAATATAAGTAGTAATGTGCCAATTATGATAAAATTTCAGATAGTTTTAAAGCTTATATTCTAATATTCTCACAGAACGACAGTTTTATGCAAATATAGACCAACTCCAACATCAAAAAAAAACCTGGTACTGAAAATTAGAGTCAGAATTCTTAAAAGCTATGGGATACATATTTATATCACTAAAGGCCGACCTTTATTATAAAAAAGAGCTACCAAGAATTGTTTTCGTGATATATAAAATTACTAAGCCTTACGAATTTCAACTAATAAATTTTAATTAAATCTGCCTAATATCTGATAAATGGATAAAATAATAAAGATGGTTAGGAAAGGTAAATAAACTTTTGAATAAAGAAATTCCTCATTTTAAAAAGATTCCTAAAAGTGATCATTCCAGATGTACTTGTCCCAAAGCCTGGCAAAGAGAAAAAAACATAGCAGTTTCCCACCTTTATATGTTTCTTTCTGATCAATTTAATACAGTTAATTGCTACTGTAGATAATGCTGCTATAAACATAGGGGTGCATGTATCCCTTTGAATTAGCATTTTTGTATTCTTTGGGTATATTTCACTCATATATGGAATTTAACAAACAAAACAAGCAAGCAAAAGGGGGTGGGGAGAGACAAACCAAGAACAGACTCTTAACTATAGAAAACAAACTAATGGTTACCAAAGGGGAGATGGGTAAGGGGGATGGGTGAAATAGGTGATGGGGACTAAGGAGTACATTTGTTGTGATGAGTACTGGTGGACGTGCTGGATCACTATACTGTACACCTGAAACTAATATTACACTGTATGTTAACTGAAATTTAAATAAAAACTTTAAAAAAAATAGGTTAACTGCTACCAATTTCCTGAACCAAATTCCTGGCCAGCTCAGGTCAAATGCTTGGAAACCTGTCCCACCAGTCTGTGTAGGAGCAGTGTTTTAAGGAGTCCTTTAAATGAGGAAGCTTAACATGCAGCAACCCTTTCACTCAACAGTACATATCATGGACCAAAACACAGTCGTTTTTCTCCACCACTGACTTCATCCCTGCAGTTTTGTCTGGGCTGGGGGACTCATTAATTCAGCTATGGAGGCTACAGGAAAATGAACATACATGATGCCCTGCTATTCACCTTATTCACTCAGAGACAAACAGCAGGATGCCAAAGCAAGAGAGAAAGCAAGAAAGGAAAGCGACACATGGAAGGGACACCTGGATGGCTCAGTGGTTGAGCATCTGCCTTTGGCTCAGGACATGATCCTGGGGTCCTGGGATCCATTTCTGCATCAGGCTCCCCACAGGGAGCCTGCTTCTCCCTCTACCTGTGTCTCTGCCTCTCTGTGTGTGTGTCTCTCATGAATAAATAAACAAAATCTTTTTTTTTTTTTTTTTTAAAGAGAGAGAGATGTAAAAGAGGAAAATCCTAGAAAGAGAATCCAGGAGGAAAACAGAGCTCACCAGCAAAACAATGGGATACACATAAATAAAGCAGGAAGAAGCAGAGATACTATTTAAAATGAAGAGAAAGCCAATGGAAATATTACTTATCTAACTCTGTAGCTCACTACCTCCAAATAGCTCAAGCAGGTGACCAATCTGACAAAAGGATTACCAGTACTCATTAACTAACCATGAACCATTTTAACCTCAAAAAAGTGTTTCACAAGAATATTTTTAAAGTTAACAAGATTTTATTGGAGTATGTGATCATCAGAAGAGAACAAATCAACCAGCCAGGAAAGAACCATTAGGGTATAAGAAACCATCCGCAAAAAAAAAAAAAAAAAAGGTATGTTCTGCTTAAGCATCTGCATCTGATTTTTCTAAATAGCTGGAAATTTTAAAAGTACATGCTAAAGAAAACAACAGAAATACTATCATTCCAGGGGCGCCTCGGTGGCTCAGACGGTTAAGTGTCTAACTCTCAATTTCAGTCAGGTCGTGATCTTAGGGTTGTGAAAATGGGCTCTGTGCTGGGTATAGAACCTGCTTAAGATTCTCTCTCTCCCTCTTCCTCTGGCCCTCCCATCCCCTCTCATCCTTACAATACCAATGGGAATAAAAGGAATCAGTTTGCCCTAAGTGGTCATTTGATGCAGCCCTCTGTATAAGGTTAACATTTATATTATACATTAACAGAAAATAAAACATTATACCAAATAAGTAACCCTATTTTTTTAAATGCAGATTTTAGTGAATGGAGAAAAAATATCACACTAATGTAATAGCCATATCTACACAGTAAGATGTCCTGAGTCTTCCACCATGGAGACTAAAGCACAGTAGGGTGGTCCACAAACACACAATCCATGGAAACATTTTAATATTACAATTCAAGTGGATTTATCAAACTTTTCAAATCTGTAACTCTGTGCATCCTAAACGAATTGAGTTTTAAATTAAAATCCATGAAGAAAGAGGCATCTATTTAATTTTCTTTTGATGTGGATTTGTAATCAGGACCTGAACAATATGGTGACTGGTCATAAGTTAATTTAAATTGGAAAACCACTGAAGGAAGATAATTTGCAATCTATTAAAAACTTCGGTTTAGGGATCCCTGGGTGGCGCAGCGGTTTGGCGCCTGCCTTTGGCCCAGGGCGCGATCCTGGAGACCCGGGATCGAATCCCACGTCGGGCTCCCAGTGCATGGAGCCTGCTTCTCCCTCTGCCTATGTCTCTGCCTCTCTCTCTCTCTTTGTGACTATCATAAATAAATAAAAATTAAAAAAAAAAGAAAAACTTTGGTTTAGAATTTATATTTACAATAGGCTATCAGAATTGTATTTTACATTGCTGGAAAACACCTCATAAACAGCACAAATTCTGTTCAAAGCATGTGTCTCAAAATGAATTTTACCTCAAAATATCTGCAGGAATACATGGCTCATATTCACCCTCACTCCACCATCTATGAAAAGTATTTTATTCAACATATAAGCAACCCAATGTATCCAGAATACTATTAGATACAAAATATTTTTTAAAACTCAGAACTATACTGACTGAAGAAATGTTAGTGTCTTTCATAATAAGTAAAAAATCAATTTTGGAGTCACTTGCATAAAAAACAGCAAAAGTAACTCTAATAGAAAAGATAATATTTAAGTAAAAATTCAACTTAAGACAATCAGAGTCACCAACAAAAGAAAAGAAAATAGTATGTGTTAAAATTTTGGCAAGTTACTTCTTTAAAATATACCTTTCAGAATCGTTTTTTCCTACTCTAATATTTGCTCTCTTGATCATGATCATGACCCAAGATGATGACCTGAGCCCAAGGCAGACACTTGACTAAGTCACCCAGGCAGCCTCAATCCCATATTCTGTAGGGATACTTTGGTAGGAGCATTTGAGAGGCAAACTACAAGGTATAAACTATGCTTTGGGACCCTGTATAAATCTTACTCAATCTTCTCTTAACCTGTGCTTAACACACATGCTTACTTGAGCACCAACTTTCCTCACTCCTTTACCATACTTGACAAACACACACCTTTTCATTGGTATTAAATAGCAGAGCTAAGTTTTAGACTAAAGACCTAATTGTCTGAAATATTTAAAGCCACCCTCACCCTGCCCATATGGCCAGCAAAACAAGAGAGAATAATAGTTAAGAATTTGTTGAGCCTTGCTGAGACATGGATTCCAAACACAATTCCAACACTTATGTAGCTCTGACTAGTCATGTGATCTCTCAGCTCCTCAGTTTCCTCATCTGTACAGTTAAGCTGCTAAAATTATCTTCCTTAATGGATTCTTTTTCCAGCTTTTTTGAGATATAACTGGCACGTAACATTGTACAAGTTTAAGATATACAGAGTAAGAATTTGATTCATGCACATATTGTGTATGAAATGACTACCATAATAAGTTTATTTAACGTCCATCATCTCACATAGTTAAAATTCTTTGTGTGCGTAAGAACTTTTAAAATCTACTCCCTTGGCAACTTTGACATATACAATACAGTATTAATTGTAGCCACCATACTGCACAGTACATCCCCAGAACTTAACTTTCTTATAACGTAAGTTTGTACCTTTTGACTGCCTTTACCCATTTCCTTTCCACCTTTATCCACCAACTCTGGCAACCACCAACTTGTTCTCTGTAATCTGTACATTCAGTTTTTTTAGATCCCACATGTGAGATCACACAGTATTTGTCTTTCTCTATCTGACACATTTCACTTAGTATAATGTACTCAAGATTCATTACAGTTGTTATGGCTTCTTATGGCTGAATAATATTCCACTGTCTTCATATATAAAACATTTGTTTTATCCATTCAAATGTCAATGGACACTTCAGCTGTTTCTAAGTCTTGGCTACTGTGAATAATGCTGCAATGAACATGAGAGTGCATATATCTCTTCTAAATAATGATTTAGTTTCCCCTTTGGTATACATTCAGAAGAGGAGTTGTCAGATAATACAGTAGTTATTATTTAATTTTTTGAAAAAACTCCATACTGTGTTTCATAGTAGCTATCCTTACTGGATCATTATGGGGATCCAACAAGATAATGTACAAAAAACTTAGCCACAGTCAAAGGTGGAAGCAACCTAAATGTCCAGCAACTGATAAATGGATGAACAAGATGTGATATAATCCACAAAATGAAATATTATTCAGCCATAAAAAAGAATGAAATACTGATATATATTATAAAATGGAAAACATGAGAAGTAAAAGCCAGAGGCAAAAGGTGGGTCACCTATTGTATGACTCCATGTATACTGAAATATCCTGATTAGGTAAATACCTAGAGATAAAAAGCACATTAGCAGCTGTCAGGGACTGGGGAGAAGTAGGAGGAAAAAGAGAGGGACTGATGAACAGATACAAGGTGATGAAATTCTCTTGGAACTTGATAGAGGTGATGACTGCACTATAAGAATATACTAAATGCCAGCTTATTTTATGTTATATGAATTTTACCTCTATTAAAAACAAAAAACAAAAAACAAAAAACCTTGCTGGTATACTTGACACAAAGTAAATTTCAGTAAATAGTAACGATTCTTTTTACCCCTGTTATTCATTTCCACCATATTGACCCCAGTCATTATGTCAGTTCAATGGATCTTCCTTTTCCACTATCTCTGTAGCCTGTTAGCTGAGAAGGGGTATCACAATCCCAAGAGACCCAGAAAGCTGACTAGGGTGCTGTCACCAAGCCTTAAAAACTGCTTCATTCCCTTGGGCCTTCTGACCTAAACCTAACAGTTCCGGTCACAAGTAACAAACTTCTCCCCCAAAAAGTAGTTCTAACAGTCAAGCACAACTTAAGTTAAACTCTATAGATTTATTTTCAACCTTGTATTCACCTGTAGATTCTTCCATCTGTTCTCTAACTTGATTGTTTTAAAATTAAATATCAAAATTCAGCCTGGATTCCAAATTATCACTTACAATTGGACTCAATGTAAAAAGGACCAAACTTAATCCCTTCTTTCATACTCCAAGCAATGGATACTGGTAACGACACTACTTTACAACTTAATTCCCTTTATACCAACTCTTCCCCACAAGTTAACACATTAGGGTTTCTGTGACAGGTAAATTAATGAACTCTCAATGAAATGGTATCTGATTTGGAAGTGGGAAACCTGAAGGAATAGTTTGGAAAAACAATCTATGTTTCTACTAAACTGTTAAATCATAAAAATACATGATCTGTTTTAACAAATACTCAAAATTAGAACAAACTGCAATACTACACAGGATCCAAGGAGCAAAACAGTTTATATACTAAATAAGAATCCAAGAAAAAGGAAAAGCAATAATAAAAACTTATAATAGGCTGCTTAGGTAACTCAATTTTTAGTCTATACCTCATTTATACTATCTACAATGATAGGCACTGCCAAGCTGCCAATTCCTTAACAAACTAAAGACAATATTTTTGTTTGTTTTTTAAGATATTATACAATGGTAAAGCAAGAAGGATGATCTTTGGAACCAGTCTTCCAATCCAAACAACATGAGAGAGGATGAAAAGCTAGCATGATAAAAAGCATGTACTCCAGACATCCCAAAAGAGCTCCGAAGTCCTAAAAGTACCCCATAATAACCTTTGTTAAGACTAGCAAAATAGTGCTAGGAGCTGTGCAGCATGGGAAGTATAGAATCCCATAAGCACTCTCAAGGACCAGTTGCATCCACTAAATACAGGTGCATGTCCTGTATCCAATGGAAATGTGATCATAAGCAAGAAGCATTCTTATAAGTAAAAAGGACACAAAAGTCTACATACTGTAATATCCTATTTTTATGACACTCTAGGAATAGAAATTAGATTACTGGTTGCCAACAGCTATGTGGAGGGAGTAACTGAGAAACACCAACAAAAGCACCTCTTCACAAGGAAATGTTCTATATTTTGATGAGGTTGGTAGTTCCACCACTGTACATTTTTGTCAAAATTCACTGAACTGTATATTTAAAAGGGGTGGATTTTACTGTAAGTATATTATACCTCAATTATTCTAACCTCCCAAAATAATCATTAAATGTTTTTAAACTGTTATGTTAGATGTAGAGGAGATATGCTCTAAAAATGTGTTTTTTCCTTCAGATAAAAATCTCTCCAAACTATCAACTGGTTTACATTTTCTAATATTTTAACTGTTACTAAGGAATTCCTTTAATTTTTTTTAAGTAGGCTCCATGCCCAATGTGGAGCTCAACAAAGGGCTTGAACTCACTCACAACCCTGAGATCAAGACCTGAGCTGAGATCAAGAGTTGGACCCTTCACCAACTGAGCCACCCAGATGCCCACTAAGGAATTCCTTTTAAATCCTCATCTCATATGACAAACACATGCTGTTGCCATTAAATCTCCAAAGTTTCAGCCTTGGTAAAAGGTTACATATCAAAGTTTAGTAATTATTTCTATGGATCTGTGAACACCAGTTTTGAGAAGCTTAAATTAGTTATTAGTCACTTAGGAAAGATGTAAAGAAAGGAGTAGGAAAGATGAAGAAATCAGACATGTAGAATACATGTCCACATTAGCAATAGATTTTAAGGCAATTTCATTTCAACAGAATTGAAATTTACCCTAGTATGCCTTGATATAGTTTTTATATTGGTTTTTGCAATATTCATATTCATAGGCTTAAAAATGTATAGCAACCATACAAACGGTAAGGAAAAGAACACGGAAAAAGGATGTGGTAGGATTGCTTCTGTGGGAAATGCCTCTAGATAGATGTATTAAATTTACACATGAAATTTCTTAACAAGCTTATTAATGAAATGAACCAATAAGCTACAATATGTGGGGAGAAACCTACTAATTTTTATCCACATCCCTAATTAAGATGTCAACTTTAGAGATTTAAGTTAGTTATAGTTGACCTCTCTGTGCATCCTACCACTCATGGTCAATTAGTTACTCAGGAATGCATAGAAAATTATTACACTGCAAGTTTCACTCAACTCTAAGTGTCCCATAGGCTATCAAAACAGACTTCACTCTGCTAAGTGTCCCATGATCCATCAATATCACTACTAGTAGAAATAGAGCTCCATGGAGCACTCCAGAGGAGCACCAGGAGAAATTCACACTGATTGTGGTCTAGAGAAGGATAGTGGTTCTCCTAAACGACTACCTTATTTTATCTCCTGAACACTGTATACTATGTAATGGTCAAGTATTTTTCCATTTCAAGCTGGCTGGGAGAACATTTATAGCTAAAATTTCCACCCAATTTAACAAGTGTATGGGTCATTACATATGGTTTTTCACTGCATCCCTAACACCACTTTGTCTCAGAGCCCACTTCTTCCCCCTTGACATGACACATGGACCACACAGGCATAGATCAAAGTCTCCCGAGGCCAAATACTTTGGGCTCAAACAGGTCATGGTCAAGCTAACCAGAATTTTCCTGGTTCAGTTTCCACCCGCAGAATCAAAGTACTCCTAATTTCCCTCCATAATAATTCCTCCCTGCTTGCTGATATTCCCTTCCTGAATTCTTTCTTAACATTCTCTGCTGTCACTTCTCAGAACTGTCTTTCACCCTACATTACACTAGCTTGGTTTATGTTATGTATTACTGACCAGTGTCTAAAATCCTACTAGGAACATAGCCAGACATAAAATATTCAGATATATTTAAACATGGAAAGTGGTATCTGACACTAAATTTTGAGGAAAGTAAGCTTAGGGATTGTTGTATGATTCTTAATGCAACTCATCTGATAGAAAGATAAAAAAAAAAAAAAAACACACATACTGACACACCACACATTGATCTCCATGCCTAAGGAATGAGTTAGACATGAAGGTAGAGAATATATCATTGAACTTCTTCACTTTTTATGGCCTAGAGGGCCCCTTAAATTGATTATTTATATCATGGATATTTTTATTTATTAGCCTTTCAAAACCAGGCATTTTAATATAATATTTTCAGACCATCAACTAAATGAATGCTTATGGGAATAAGGTATTTATCATTTGGAGAGCAGATAAAAGTACATTTTCTTAATTCCAAGACAGAGGTATAAGAACAGGTCGATTTAGAATCTGTTCATAAAATTAAAATGACTTGTTATTTATTGCTGCTCTTCTAGTCTCTTGATAGCAGGTTTACAATCCCTATTAGGTCAAACCCCTGAAGAGATTTGAAGATGGCTTCCCAGAAATCCACATCTATAACCAATTTTGAGTATAATTTCAGAAGTCCACAGACACCCACAGACCCTTGTCCACCTCCTGGAACAGGGACCTCTGCAAATTAGGCTAAGAATCTCTGTTCTACAGGCTTAAATTAAAGACTACTAGTCATAAAACACATACACATACCCCAAAACTATTTTAAAAACTGAATTAATCCTTCATAATCATGACTCTTCTGTTCCGATTTTGTGAAACGTTGTTTTAAAATAAGTCACAACTAAAATACTTGCTAAGTATAAGAATTCACTTCCCTTACTGCCATCTGAAACAAAATTCTCAATGATTATTCACACTTCCAAACTCAGCTGCACAAAGCCCTAATACATATATTCTTTTCCCAATAACCAAAATTTTGACCACAGCAAATCATCTTCAATTTTTTTAATATTGGATGGTATTTTATCCACAATAAAAGACTAATGGAATACAGTCCTTGGCAAAAAATTTTAGTTGTTCCCCAATTTACTTTAATCCATACTTTGCTTAACTCAATAGAACAGCAAAGATACTGTCTTCTTTCTAAAACAGATGAATTTTAGACATTCTAAAAAGTGAAAATGTTCAAAACTGTCATTCATGATTTAATATTATACCTCTATTCTCCCTTATACTTTCCATTCAATTGTATCAAGCCAAAAATTAGAAAGAATATAATGACATTATAGGCAAACATAACAAGTATAAAAATTGCTACAATTCACTTGAGTTTTTTATTACACTTATGTCTATACAATATTGAAAAAAAAGACCCTATATAAATGAGAAAGCAGCTGAAGGGCAAAATCAAACTCCTAGCTTTATTAGATGCAAGCCTAATGTCTTTTAGATAAAATATTTGTAGGTGCCACAGTCAATCAAGATTTCAATAGAAACTAAAGATGAAAGCATTCATGCATAAAAGGCAAGTGTGATAATTATGATGTGCAGACAAGATAATGGAAAATATCCTAGGCTGCTTTTCATTTTCTGTATCAAGTGCTGCCTTGACCTAGACATCATATAATGTTCTATCACATTTACTGCATTATTTTATCATTTTAATTATTTAGCAGAATTCAATTAATTTGGCTGGCATCTGCTCAGTCAGGATGGGAATCCTCTACTGTCTCATAGGTCTTTTCCCTGTGTCATTTCTCAAAATAATCCTGCAAAACAGTTTTGAATAAACGAGCAATTGATTTGAAGTTCTTGTACGTCCTTCAAGTTTATCAACTTACTGATTAAACAAATAGCACCCATTTTCCTAGAGTGTTGTCATTTTCAGACAGTTTATGTCAAAGCTTTCGCAGACAATTTATAGTAGGAATTTTAGTGTAGGGACGCCTGGGTGGCTCAGTGGTTGAGTGTCTGCCTTCAGCTCAGGTCATGATCCCAGGGTCCTGGGATCGAGTCCCGCATCGGGCTCCCTGCATGGAGCCTGCTTCTCCCTCTGCCTGTGTCTCTGCCCCTCTCTCTGTGTGTCTCTCATGAATAAATAAACAAAATATTAAAAAAAAAAGAAAGAAATTTTAGTGTGTGGCTCTATACTATAAAGTTTACATTAGCTCCAGTTCTCTGGTGGTAAGGCAAATAGAAAATGGTGGAATAATTATTACAGAGAAGATGATAGTTCAGTATATAGATTTAGCATAAAGTTCAATGCCTGTGTATTTAAGGATTATGGTAATCATTTTCTCAGCTGTGTTCTAATCTATTCTTCAGAACCAGGATTCATCCACCTTAATATTCATAAAAATGGTCCCTAACGAAGTTCAAGATTACAATTACATTGCTATTATTATTACAATGTATTAGATTATAAAAACACTATGACTTTATAGTCATTAGCCTGCCAAAATTATAATAATGCTTCGGACAAATGTGATACTGTAACTGTTCCTTCTAAACTCTTCTATAATTTGGGGGAAAGTAACTTTTAGATACCATTAACAATTTCTGTTCAGAACTGTCAAGTCAATGAAAGGGGTTTTTCAGTGTCCCCATTTCATTATTAAATGAAAGCATATGTAAGACAGAAACAAAAATCCTTTCCTAATAAAAGGCAAACCTAATGCATCAATAAAATAGATCAGCACCTGACTAAAAGGACAATGGTCACTTGAGGATTTGATCCTGGATAAAAGCAGAAGGTTTTACACTAGTTGTCACTCAGATGGAACTTCACCTTCCCTTAGAAATAAGTCACTACCAGCCTACTACTTTCCTGGTAAGGGTGGCTAACAAAACAGATGAGATTGGCAAGGGGTGAATCGGATTCTGGCTTGCATAAACAGATATGGCAAGGTTGTCTTCTGCATCTTAAAGACAGAAAAGAGGAAGGCATTTTCTGCAGATACAAGTAGGTACAGAATCAAACCATTAATAGAGTCTTTCATTCTAACCCTTATGAAGATAGACAAAACCACAAAAAATTAAAATTCAAGTTCCAGTAAGGTATATTTAAATTTACCAGTCTAAGAAAGCATATACTCCGTTTATTTGGTTATCTGGGGACAGTCATCTTAATACTTCCATAAGAGCAATCCCAAGGCCAGGGGGCCAAACTAGGAGTCAGAAGGAGATTTAACACAACCCTTTGGTGAAATGATATAACAGCATGAAAAGTATTCATAAAATACCTGCACCCTGAGATGCAACATTAATACTCTTTGGAATTTATCTCGAGTGTAACTTAAAAGAAAGGAAAATGGGATCCCTGGGTGGCTCAGTGGTTGAGCATCTGCCTTTGGCCCAGGGCATGGTCCTGGGGTCCAGGGATCGAGTCCCACATCGGGCTCCCTGCATGGAGCCTGCTTCTCCCTCTGTCTGTGTCTCTGCCTCTCTCTCTCTCTCTCTCTCTCTCTCTGTGTCTCTCATGAATAGGTAAATAAAATATTTAAAAAAAAGAAAGAAAGAAAGAAAAATATTAGCCCAACAATGTTAAATAAAAGTTATATATACACAAAAGTTATATAAAAGGGAAAAATTGGAAATAATCAAAATAGGTTAAGCACAATCACTTGATGAAATACTAAGGAGCCAAAATAAAATAATCATGAAGCTTACTAGGAAGAATATTCACAGGGTAATGTGAAAAAAAAATTAATTGTTCTATTAGAAAAACATTCAAAAGTCATTAACCTGAAAAGAGTAAAACTAACTAACTAACATTACAGTAAAAATACCTCAAAAACAAAGAATCTACCCAGATGAAAAACACAGAAAGCAAGTTTACCTTGAGCTAGTCTTTCGAGTCGTTTTCCATGTTCCGGGGGTATCGCATACCTAAAATTGTAAACATAAATATAAAATTTTAAACATAAATAAAAATTTTAGGTTTATAACTGCTCAACTAGTATCCTGAGATAATGTTGTGCTAAAAAAAAAAAAAAGGCATCAAATTCCACTTAAATGAAATGAACAGAGATTAGAAAACCAATAGCAGAGTCATATCCCTTGGACACTAAACCAAAGAAAAACAAACTGGAAATCACCTATTTCAGTGCGCCAGTTCACCATCCCAAGGACATTTTACAGATTAGGGAACAAAGGCCTAAGGCCAGTAAACTACTGGGACAAGGGAAGCAGCTAGCCATAGCAGGGAGACCAGACCTCCTTTTCTAACACTCACAGCACACTAGAAATCCAGGGCTATTGTTAGTTGTATGTTTTATGTTTTGTTGTTGGTTAGTTTTGCCTTTGTTTTTAAGAAAACCTAGGTTGTTGTGCTTTTTTTTAACCTTTTAAAATGTTTTTATTGACAAGCAAGACAGAACACAAAAGTATTATACCAATATTCATATTTCCACCAAACATTTCTAAGAACATTATACTTTTCCAATAGATTTTTTTTAAGATTTATTTCAGAGAAAGAGAGAAAGAGCACAGCAGGGAGAGGGAAAATAAATCCTCAAGCAGACTCCCCGCTAAACACATAGTCTGGCTCAGGGCTTGCTCCCAGGACCCTGAGATCATGACCTGAGCCAAAATCAAGAGTCAGAAGCGTAAGTGACTGAGCCACCCAGGCACCCCTCAGATAGATTTTAAATTAAAATTTACCAGAGATAAGAGAGCAGTGTTTGTGGCTTTTATGACTTTAAAAATATTTTTTTTTGAGATTTATTTATTTAGGAGAGAGAGAGTGTGTGCACAAGAGCGGAGGGAGGAGCAGAGGGAGAGGGAGAAGCAGACTCCCCGCTGAGCAGGGCACCTGATGCAGTCTTAAAAGAAGTCAATCCCAGGACCCCGAGATCATGACCTGAGCCAAGTGTAGACACTTAACCAACTGAGTCACTCAGGCGCCCCTGATTTTATGACTTTTAAAATCTTGATTATAGAAAAAAAAAATGCTCACCCTTAAACAGAAATACTCATTTCTAGTTCCTGATATTTTCAAAAGTGAAAGAGTTGAACTTATCTACTGGGAACTAACGTATTTTAAAACAACAGTCTCATGGGGCACCTGGGTAGCTCTGTGTGGAGCCTGCTTAAGATTCTCTCTCTCTCTCAGGGGATCCCTGGGTGGCTCAGCGGTTTGGTGCTTGCCTTTGGCCCAGGGCATGATCCTGGAGTCCCAGGATCCAGTCCCACATCAGGCTCCCTGCACAGAGCCTGCTTCTCCCTCTTCCCGTGTGTGTGTGTGTGTGTGTGTGTTTATGTCTACCATGAATAAATTTAAAAAAAAAAATAGATTCTCTCTCTCCCTCTCCCTCTGCCCCTCCTGCTCACTCACTCTCTAAAAAAAAAAAAACTCTTGATTTATTACACAAATAATAAATATTATGGGCAGTTTAATGAGGAAATGTAAGGATACTAAAAATAAAGTTAAAGTGATCATTTCATGTTTTAAGTAAAAATGATGTTATTCTTAAGACCTACATTTGCTATGTTTACTAGCTCAATATATATTAAGTACAAGTTACTTTTTACTAAAATAATTTTTCTCATTTTACTTAACACCACACTTGGTTGCATTTAATGCCACTGATAACATATGCAAAACTTAATTGGATCCGATATAACTAGGCAATTTTCTAAAAGAAAATTCAACCATATATCTGCTCCTTAAGGCACTGTTAATGAAATTATTCCAACTGAATTGGGGAGATAAAATTTTAGCATAAGCTAATGACAATCATCCAATTTATTTATTCACTGGCCACTTCTTACCAGTTTTTAATCCCCAGTTTACGTCATCTTATATACCCAGAAAAGGGATATATATATATATATATATATATATATATATATATACACACACACACCCCAGACAAAAGGGTCATGTTCCCCATAACATACATAAACACACATGTGCAGTACACACACATACACACACTTGCACACATGTAATGGATATATGCTTGCCCAAAAATGGTTGGACACAGATGGAGGTATACATCCAGAATCACTTTTCTGACAATTGGCATCCAAGTTAAAGCTCATTAATCTGAGATTCAACCATCTACTTAAAGAAAATATAAACATATATACCAGTGTAAATATAAACATAAGTATAAGCATACACATAAGAATAAAGAATAGCTTCGACATAGTCTTCCAGTTAGTCTACAAGACAATAATGAAAATCACATAGCCAACACTTATAGTAAAGTCATCTTCTAAAAGGATATTTATGAAACTTCTCTAGAGGCTAATGATCAGAAAGATTCTCTCCATATATTACACATGTAACAAACATTCTTTACACTGGATGCATGACCATAAGGCATTAAGTGTGTCCCCTTGATGCAGCTTACCCTTTAAAAACCACTAAGGTGTAAATGACCACTACATGTTTGTTCCCCATACTCTTCCAAACTACCCTCCACAGTGTGCTATAGTCATCTCTGCAAACTACAGCTGATCGTGACAAAGCCCTGGACCTCTGAGAGCTGACTGCAACTTGAAGGACAGAAGACAAACTGCTCTAAAGGACACATAGGCCTGCCACAATCTTGACAACTTTTCTGATGTTCCAATCAAACCTGCTCTTTGGCTTTAACAAATCATTTGAAGTTCTTTCCAGTGCCCTTGCTTTTTCACATCTCCACTATTTTCCATTCCCTACTTCTTGATTTTACAGGCCCTCAACTTTGTCAATGAAAATACACATTCCTTTTTCCAAGCTCAGCCTGAGTAACCCCAGGGAGATCTTCCCCCTTTCTCTTTTGCTGTATTACCTCCACCATGACACTCAGAATTTATTCTTTTTTTTTAACTTTTTTTTTAACTTTTTGCGGTCTCCTCTCAAGCTCCTTAGTGGCAAGGGCCAGTGTCCTTTCCCTAAAACAAAGCACCAGTTAAGCGGATGCTCAGTGTTTCCTGACTTTTTGCCACTCTCAAGTGATGAATCATGTTCCTGATCCTCCAGAATAGCAGGTGTGGAGGAAAGGAAGGATATGGGCAAAAGAAAAATACTCCCACATTTTTCATTTCCATTCACCCGGGAATCCATTGCAACCTGAATCCTATTTTTATCATTCGTGATATAAGTGCTTGGACAAAAGTTGCCACATTTTCCAGTCCTTACCTGCTTGGTCCTCTCTGAAATTTTTGACCAGATCCTTGAAACACTCACTTCCTTTTGGCTTTCATGAATCCAACTAATTTCCAAGGATTTTCTACCTTGTGCTCTTGCCGAACCTCAGAGTGACATTTTCTACAACTCCATGTTTTAGTGCTTCCACATTTCTCCCTGAGGGAACCACCTTCACTCAAGGCTTTAAAATCTTCCTTGTGCAGTGCTGAACCACAACTCCATTTTAAGCATCTCTCGTGAGCTCTGAAACTCTACAATGAACCAGCTATTCAACAAATCCATTTGGCAGCCCTCTAACACAATTTGTCCAAAGCTTAATCTTCCAACATCTTCTTGGCAGGCCTGCTTCTCCTCCAGTTCCCCATCCAACCAACTGTCCAAAATGTGGGAGTTGTCTGTGGTTGTACTCCCCTTATTCAACCAATCCCCAAGCTTTATGTGTTCTGCCTTGTAACTGTTCAAGAGAGACCCATGAATCTCATGCCTTTATTTCTCTATCCCCACTACCACCACCTTGATCCAGGCCACCATGCTCTACCAGACATAGTACTGCTGTATCTTAATTACCTTGCCTCTGGCCTTGCCCTCTCTAGTCCACGTAGCCCAATCAGATAGTGTCACTCTCCTTCCCTCTTTAAAATCTATGTAACAATAGAAACTTGTAACTAAATAGAGGCAAGTTGGAGGGCCCAGATGCAGAGGGGTTTACTACAATGAATGACCTCAGTGAGAGGAGTTCTAGTTCCAGGGCCCAGTTTAGAAGTCTCAAAAACACAAGATCAAATTCATGACTCCCTCTTTAAAATGGTTCTGTCTCCCAACATTCCTATTTCAGTTCCTAACTCCATTTTCCCTTAGCCTTCCAAACTAGAACTGTCAACCAACTCTCCCTTATTTCTCAATCTCTCTGTCTCCACTGCCAGTCACAAATTCTATCCACTCTATACACAAAACCTCAAATACATCCTGTAGCATCGCGTCAATTTCAACCTTGATTTGCCCCCAACCAGCCCACTATAACTGAACTCTCTGCTGGCACCTCTCTGGGCAGCCAGAGTATTCCAAACTTTTATTACTTATTGCCTATCTTTCAAGGACACCCTCAACACACACACACACACACACACACACACACACACACAATTTAGCTCTAGCCTTAAATATCAAATAGTCTGTTCTCAGTAGGTTGGACTATGAATTATTCTATCACTCACATGGGTTTTGACCTCACTCCTTGCTTCAAACAGTCCCTTCCATTCCACTTCAAATCCCAGCCTTCCAAGCCCAGATTCCACCTCCTTGAAGTTTTAGTTTTCACTGACCATTATAAATCTCGGCAATCTCATCCTTTTCTTTATCCCAGCATCCTTCTGTTATATTTTTCATGTAATATTTATCATCTACTACTTTACAAAGCCAGCTGCCGTTCAGTGTGCATAAATCACTTTTGACTGGATACCCATTGAGTTCTATGAGGGAGAGAATGCCTACCATGACCCAGAAATTTTCAAGAGTTATCCTTTTTAATGTACCTTGTATAGTGAGTACCCAGTTCATAGCCAGGCACTCTACTATGTACAATTGTTTGGTTATGCAGCTAATACTTAATTCTTTGAGGATATGAATGTGTCTTGCCCTTCTTTGTATTCTTTGAAACCCACCAAATAAGATGTCTACCATTGTATACCCTCAAGTACTTACTGGTGTGTTGAAATTATTAATTGTTCATTTAACCTTTAAGACAGTGTTTTTGTTTCAAAAATAATTAATACTGCCAACAATTCTGCTAATATTAAGAAAGTATGAATCACTAATGAACTACAAACACACTAATTAGATATTTACAGGATGATGTTTTATTTAAAACTAATTTTATGAATTAAAAATCTAATTTGAAGGCCAAGGAAAATATCATAATCCCTCTAAGCACATCTTTGGGTGGTTTACTCAAAGAAGACACCTAAAGTGATGTTATCCTGATGGGTGTAATAAAACACTATCTTGGATGAACAATATCAGGCTGACCTTTCAAACTGTCAGTAGGCAAGGCTGTATTTTTCAAAATGTAATAGGTCCATTTGTCTGATTCAGGTTTTCCTTATGAAGTGGTCACTCTATTTCTTTTCAAGATATGCTCAGTCCGTAAGTCCATTAGAAGCTCATTTTCCAGCACTTCTCAAAGAGAAACTCCTACTTTTCAGATCACTCCCTGTAAGTCTCCCTAACTTGGTGGGGGGAAGGGAGGGGGACCCTGGGGATGTCACTAATGTGCTTAGAAAGAAATGTTCTCAGGCTCCCCCACCTGCTCCACCCATACCTCTGTCACTGTGCTGTCTGACATAGATAGCCGCCCGAGTCCCTCCATCAGTCTCACTAACATGCTACTGGCACCTCCTGTAACATCCACAGCAGTCTTATCAAGCCCAGAGCACAGAGGGCAAAACCTCTTCCAGGTCCGTGCCATGCTCAGGCAAATCAGTCCTAAAACAAAGGGCTGCTCTTTACTCCCTTCCCTTAACTAAGGCTGTATGTGATATAACCCTTTCCTCCTCTTTCGTTTACATTTCTTCTTGCTGTTTCTCTTACAGTCATCTCTCAAAAAGAATAAAGCTCACATCCCCAAGGACAGTTTTCTGACAGACAACTAGTCTAAATTGATCCTCCCCACTTTTACCTGACTTGTTCTCTACAGTTACTAAGGGCTGGAAAACTCAGTGAAAAGATTAACTGACCAATAAATACTGTAACAGTTCATCACAGCCACCATTTATCGAGCATTTATAACACCAGACCTGGTGCTAAGATCCTGTAATCCAAGTTCTACTGCTACCACCTCCACTTTACTGATGAGGAAAACAAGGCTTAGAAGGATTAATCTACTTGAGTAAGAAGGGTAACAAGAAGGGTAACAGAGGTGACATCCAAGGCCAGACCAATGTGACTCCAAAGCCTAAAATATGCTTTCCAGGCCCATATTCCATTCCTGTTTCCGGACCAATCACCACAAAGATGCCAACCAGAAGGAAGTAAGGGGCCTAATAAACCCCTCTCTCTCCAAGGACATATACAATGACTACTGCAATTATTGGAGGGTAATCCAAATTTTGGAAGAAAAAGTCTTCTGCCGGCTGCTAACAAAACAAATTCCAATATTCACACAGAGTAATTCTCCCAGCTACCCTTCCTACCACTATCCATTTTTAAAGCTCACAACTGGAAACAAAAAAAATCACTGAGATCTCAAACTAAAATTACAATGTGCACCAACCAAAAGCATTTTAAGACAAAAGCATTTTATTTTAAGACAAAAGCATTTTAAATAAAATATAGATATAAAAAACAAAGCCATTAAGCCACTACTAAGTTTTCCTTTGATTCTTCTTACAAAGAACTTCATGAATCAAAAAGTAAAGTACCTATTTATATTTCACAAAACTCAATATTTCCAAAGTGGTTACTTTACAATATGCTTTTTAGTCATGGCATATTCCTAGTTGTGTCAAAAAGAAGGCTGCACAACTGTGGATTTTATATGTGTGATTATGTTACATTTTCACATTACTGATGAAGCTAACAAGTTTTAATATTGTGCATTTATTAAAGTTTAAGCGTTCATATTTTAAATTATAAAGTCTTATTAGTTAATTGCAGAAAATAGAAGATCGCTTACTTCATTTGCAGTTCTTAAAAACAAAAGTATGGGGCAGCCCTGGTGGCTCAGCGGTTTAGCGCCGCCTTCAGCCCAGGGTGTGATCCTGGAGACTTGGGATGGAGTCCCACATCAGGCTCCCTGCGTGGAGCCTGCTTCTCCCTCTGCCTCTCTCTCTCCCTCTCCCTCTCTCTCTGTCTCTAATAAATAAATAAAACCTTTAAAAAAAAAAAAAAGTATGTGAGAAACAGAAGTGCCAGGCTACCCCTTCCAGATAAGGCCCTCACTGCATTCTCCAAAGGAAGGCTCCTCACCCCCTCACACTTACCCAAAATCATGTTCCCTCCCTAAACATCATGGTCCCTGGAACAGGAGGCAGTAGTGGTCCATATCCAAGGAATGATCCATACATGAATGTAAAAGCCTGATCCTCTTGCCTTATCCTGGAGCAATTCTGAAGGGACTTGCCAGCTCCAGTGCCTGCCTGTGTGATCTGCCCATGGCTCTACTGCAACTTAACTTCCCTTGACGCTCAGTCCTGCCTTCTATCACCCTCACAGGTATTGTCCAATTTGGCACACAAATCTGAGTTTCAAAGTAGGCTTCCTGAGCAACCTGAGTTACAATGAATATGTCTGTAAGGAGGTGGCACTTAAAGCCAGGCATCTAAAAGCATGGCCTAAAGAACAAAGTATTTGAACTGAGGCCCTACAAGACTTTAAAAAAGCCCCTGAGCAAAGGAAGAGCTTAGCCCCACCCTTATTCTATGTTAGAGCCTGTTTCTTAACAGAATAATTAAATGAAAAATACCAGCCACATCTAAATGAAAAATACCAGCCACATCTACAGACAGTTGTAAGTCGGGAAACTGCAGGAAAAAAAAAAAAAAATTCCTAACAAAGAAGTTTCAGTGAATAGCTGAGCATTAAAAATGTAAGCAACTAAAAAAAAAAAAAAATGTAAGCAACTGGGCAGCCCGGGTGGCTCAGTGGTTTAGCGCTGCCTTCAGCCTGGGGAGTGATCCTGGAGACCAGGGATTGAGTCCCATGTCGGGCTCCCTGCATGGAGCCTGCTTCTCCCTCTGTCTGTGTCTCTGCTTCTCTCTCTCTCTCCTCTCTGTGTATTCTCATGAATAAATAAATAAAATCTTTAAAAAAAAAAAAATGTAAGCAACTTGGGCACCTGGGTAGCCAGTCAGTTAAGCATCTGTCTTTGGCTCAGGTCATGATCCTGAGTTCCTAGGATTGAGCCCCACATGAGCCCCGCTCAGGCTCCCTGCTCTGTAGTGAGCCTGCTTCTCCCTCTCCCTCTGCCTGCTGCTCCCTCTGCTTATGACTGCACTCTTTCTCCCTGTGTCAAATAAATAAAATCTTAGAAAAAAAAATGTAAGCAACTCTTTTTCATCTGGGATTCAAAATACAGTTCAGTATCCACACACATGTAAATTAATATCTTAATATCTTAATAAAAATCAAGCAACTTTTTGTCTTAAATCATTTTAGAACTTAGTAAAAACAATAACTGCACAAAACTTGATTTTCAAGAAAGAATATATTTTGTGTTACTTAATCCACTGAAATATTTCTAAGTGTGTCTTACACAATACTGGTGGGTTTTTTTTTCCCTGAAAAGAAAAAGATACTATGAATTATTAGTTGATGTCAACTATAGGCAACATAAAAGAAGTATTTACTCCTTAATACTAACCTCTCTAAAATACTCGAGATAACACAGTAAGCAGTAAAATGATTTTTCTAATACTAGAGGATCAAATGAATGATTTTCAAACTGTTTTCTATGCCTCCCCCCATCCTCCATCTGGGACCCAGTATTTCTCGATAAAAGTGCTTAAGGAAAGGGGTTCCGGAGGGAGAGTGTCCCATCAAACACATTTCAGCCAGGTCAGCTCTTCCTTCATTTTCAGTTTTATATATTGACCTTCTAAAGAAATTTTCAGAAAGTCTGAAAACTTCTGTTTTCTTAAAGTGATTAGCATAGTGCCTAGCACATGTAAAAGGACTTCTCTAAGGGGCACCTGGGTGGCTCAGTTATTTAAGCATCTGACTCGATTTCAGCTCAAGAGATGATCTTGGGGTCCTGGGACTGAGCTCTGTGTTGAAGTCTCCTTGAGATTCTCTCCCTCTACCTTTGCCCCTTTCCCCCATCGCGTGTTTGAGTTCTCTCTCTCTAAAATAAATAAATCTTAAAAAAAGAGACTTCACTAAATAGAATGTTGTCACCAAAAACAAACAAAACATACTTCACCACCCTAGTCAAGCCCTACTCCTTAAAATGCAAGCTTACAAAGAATGAAGACATTTAAAATTAATAAGGCAGGAAACAACAAATGTTGGAGAGGATGCGGAGAAAAGGGAACCCTCATACACTGTTGGTGGGAATGTGAACTGGTGCAGCCACTCTGGAAAACTGTGTGGAGTTTCCTCAAACAGTTAAAAATAGACCTGCCCTACGACCCAGCAATTGCACTGTTGGGGATTTACCCCAAAGATACAAATGCAATGAAACGCCGGGACACCTGCACCCCGATGTTTATAGCAGCAATGGCCACGATAGCCAAACTGTGGAAGGAGCCTCGGTGTCCAACGAAAGATGAATGGATAAAGAAGCTGTGGTTTATGTATACAATGGAATATTACTCAGCTATTAGAAATGACAAATACCCACCATTTGCTTCAACGTGGATGGAACTGGAGGGTATTATGCTGAGTGAAATAAGCCAGTCGGAGAAGGACAAACATTATATGTTCTCATTCATTTGGGGAATATAAATAATAGTGAAAGGGAATATAAGGGAAGGGGGAAGAAATGTGTGGGAAATATCAGAAAGGGAGACAGAACGTAAAGACTGCTAACTCTGGGAAACGAACTAGGGGTGGTAGAAGGGGAGGAGGGCGGGGGGTGGGAGTGAATGGGTGACGGGCACTGGGGGTTATTCTGTATGTTAGTAAATTGAACACCAATAAAAAATAAATTAAAAAAAAAAAGAATGAAGACATTTGAGATCTTAGAAGAGATAAATCAATTTATAAGCCAATCTGTAGATATGCAGTCACTCACTCACACACACACACACACACACACACCATCTTCCTATATGCTCAAGTCAAAGAATAATTTTGGCAAAACAAATATTAAGTAATACGTATTTTCTACAAAATGCTTTCTAAACAGTAAAATTAAAACTGAAAAGGAGGGAAGAAATATGGGGGAGAAAAGATAAGCTAGGCAAAGTAATTGGTGAACTATGACATAGAGAGGGAAACATGCACAGAAAGACTAAGATAAACACCCAATAGGAGAATCTGATCTCTGGATCGAGCCATGCTTCTAGCTTATCCCAACCATACACACTAGCAAATATCCTTTTACTTCAACTGGGTTTATTTTATTTGGAGCCAAGAATCCTTATAAATACAAGATCTATGAGGTCTTAAGTGTAAGACATGCAATATATATTTATTAACTGAATTGTATGTATATCAATCAATGTTATTGATTGAGCACTTATGATGCATCAGAAGCTGTGGTACATGCTTGTATATTGTATTTTATCTGATCCACACAAGTACCTTAGAACTATCAGAGTGTTTTAGGAGAGGAAATTGAGGCATGGAGTTTATAATAATTACCCAGGTCACATGCTCAGCAAAAATATTGCCGGAACTCAAAACACAAGAGTCAGGTATAAAAAACTCATGCCCTTAAATACCACACAACACTGCATACCTAATGAAAAAAGCATCAAACTAAGTTTAACTACCTATCCTGAATAATCTGACATTTCTTAGTATACTTCTACAAAATCTCACAGCTAAATAAATTTAAACCAAGTCCAAAATACTATAACCCATTCTTAATTTTTCTAAAAACATCCAGGAGAAACTTCTTTCCTGATTTTAGAACTTTTCATAGCTTAAGACATGTCCTCTCAAATCTCACCTTTATCATTCCCTAGCGAATAAATCACTGTGTTCGGACACAGTTTCAGGAAGAAGGATTCAAGGTACCATCTAAATTCTGTGTCTCGCAGCAGTTAACCACTAACACATATAACACCTGAAAGGGAGAATTATATTTTATGTATCCTTGAAACCCCTAGTCTATTATATGCAGATGTATCATGCCAAGTTCAGGCTTCAAGTCATTGCTTGAAAAATGATTTATTTTCATGAGATTGTTAAAATAATAGTAACTGGAAATATTCCTCTAGTACTTTACAGTTTACAAACAAAGCACTTTTACACAAAGTATATCCCTGGACCCTCTTAGCAATCCCATAAGGAGACAGAGAATAAATCACACCTCCATTTGGCAGTTAAAATCATGATGAAAGAAGTATAGTGATTTGGCCTAAGTCATTCAGCTGGTGACAGATTTTAAAACAGGTCTTCTAGCTTCAAAGTCAATGTTCATTCCAAGAAAATAAACATTTTACCACTGACTACTAAGGCAGTTTTCTATCTGCTTATTTAAAGCATTCTTTCTCCCCTAAACCTTTATGCCAGAAATGTTTAAATAAATCATAACCTCTTCTAAAATCTCTTCAGTACAACTCTGTGTTCATGAACACTTAGTTAGCAAAATCTGCCACACTCAGTGCCCAGAAAAAATATGTCTCAGGGCTTCTACGTGGAGATGTGTATCTGTAGCTACTCAGAAATTTCAGAAAGAGATTGAAAGAAAAAAATGAATGTTCTCAGAAAGAAAATGAATGTTCTTAATAGCTACACCACAGATAAAAATCTTTATAAAGTGCTCTATATATTTCCTTGTCTGCCCTTAAACAGACTGTTCCAAACCAAACTCTCCTGATTCAACAAGAATTATTTAAAAAGCCTCAGTCCTATAACCAGGACCTATGTTAAGTGCTGATAATTCAAATGCAGACAGAAACCCTAACTTCAAGACAGACACAGGAAAGGGTGAGGAGGTAGTCAGAAGCACCTGAAAGGTGCAAAAATATGGGCAGCATATGGTTCAGAAAGCCTTGGGCAAAAAATAAGGAATACACTAGCAGAGAACAGCAGAGAGCACCATAGACTTAGTCAGTTTTTAAATGATATCCAAAACTTGATACCTGAGGGTAGAATTGAAGAAGTTGAAGTTCAACACCGACCTATAAGACTAAAAGGAAAAGACACATTGCTAGGGTCAGAGATGTCAAGCACAGGCGAGGACACCCCTGGAGAAATGTAAAGGCAACTATCCCACATACAACTCAACAAGGAGAAGACAGCATAAAAGGAAACCAGTGCATATATATATGTGCATGCACATAGAAAATCTTATATTGCCTCCTCATCTTCCCATTTTGTAGACAGAGTAAGTAAAAATATTCCTGTGGTTCTGATTACAAATCACAGAATTAGAACATTAGAGATCATCCCGATTAACTTTGTCATTTGTGGGTGAGGAAACCAGAGTCCAAAAAAGTATAGTTACTGGGGCATCTGGATGGCTCAGTCCACTGAGCATCTGACTCTTGGTTTCAGCTCAGGTTATGATCTCAGGGTCCTGGAATGGAGTTGGCTAGGGATAATCTCCCTCTCCCCAACCCCTCCTCTAAAATAAATAAATAAAATCTTTAAAAACAAAGAAGTACAGTTATTTGTCCAAAGCCACAAACGCTAGTAGCAGAATAAGGAGTAGAGCCCAGATTGCTGGTCCCTTGAATCTAAGCTATGCTACCAGACACTGCCTACCTCCCAGTATTTACATGAATTTGTATTGCCTCTACCACCTTTCAAAGCTCACTTAAAATATATTATGATGAGTACTAAAATGAATTTTAATGATAATAGAATTTATCTCCAAATTATTTATGCTGAACTAATATAATCTTTCATAAATCTACTGGGAAATATACTTAGAGTCATTTATATCATTTTTATCCTACAGTAGTTATCTTAGAAGGTGGAATGTAGATTAGTGGTCATAACTCACTGCTGGGTTTTATTATTTTATCATTATAAATAATGGTCAAGGTTAAAGATAATAGTGATATTATAAATCTACCATTAATGCATATAATTAAGTCTATATGTCTATAATAACTAATAGAGTAATTAACTACAGAAAATATAGATGCTAGCAGAAAGAAATTCTTTGAAAATGGGCATAATTATTCTCATTCATGAATAGTGGTACTCTTTCACAAAGCCACAAGACTCAAGAATCAGTCTTTTCCCTGACTAGAATGCTGTACCTTAAGTGATCTTTAGGAGATAACAGAATTCTGTTGGGGGGGAGTGGGGAGGATCATCTTTCTTGATAAGAAAGTAGAGACACCATATAAACTCCTCTAATAGTGGGGGGTAAAGGGAAAAAAATAAAATTAACCTCTCTAATACTATAATCTCAAATTATTGTCCCAGGCATTCTCATTAGCTGACTTCTAAAACACCTCCAGGAAAGTTCTGCTACTAACTTTTCAGATTTTTTAAGGAAAATATAGTATATAGTTGCCTATATACTAGATTTTACCAACATGTTGAATTTACCCAATTCATTTAATTTTGTTCACACTGAAACTGAATGTCAAAAGAGCAGGTAGGTAATTACGCAGCTGAGAAACTGCCCAAGTGTCTATGGATGGCTTAAAATATTTCTCTAAGTCTCTCAAAGTTAAGTCCCAAAACTACTAAAGGATGACATTCCAACAGATGTTACAGTGGTGTTGTAGAAACATGACAGAGACCCACGGGGCCTAAAGTGTGTGCTCAAAACTGGCCCCCAGTAAACACCTATGTAATGAATAGTCCCGCCATACCATTCTGTCACAAAAGCCTCTCTGGGTCCTAAACCACCTACTAAAAATGCGTAATTTTTATTTATTCCATTAAGAGAGCAGAATGTTAAGAATTTATCAAATAGAATGTGCAAGTAAAATGCCTTTAAAATAAGTTAAACAGCTTCCCCCTAATTTTTTTTAGATCACACAACTCCATATGAAATGAGAACTGCCTGGGGATGCCTGGGTAGCTCAGTGGTTGAGCATCTGCCTTCGGCTCAGGGCATGATCCCAGTATCCGAGGATCGGGTCCCACATCTGGCTCCCTGTGAGGAGCCTGCTTCTCCCTCTGCCTATGTCTCGCCCCTCTCTGTGTGTGCCTCTCATGAATAAATAAATAAAATCTTTAAAAAATAAAAAAAAAAAAAGAAATGAGAACTGCCTGGATTTTTCTTGTAGGTCCTAAGAACTTTGCTCTTCCACCTAAAACTTGCCTTCCAACTAAATATCATTTTTTATAAATTTATTTTTTATTGATGTTCAATTTGCCAACATATAGAATAACACCCAGTGCTCATCCCATCAAGTGCCCCCCCTCAGTGCCCGTCATCCAGTCACCCCCTCCCCCCGCCCACCACCTCTTCCACCACCCCTAGTTCGTTTCCCAGAATTAGGAGTCTCTCATGTTCTGTCTCCCTCTCTGACATTTCCCACTAATTTTTTCTCCTTTTCCCTTTATTCCCTTTCACTATTTTTTATATTCCCCAAATGAATGAGACCATATTATGTTTGTCTTTCTCCGATTGACTTATTTCACTCAGCATAATACCCTCCAGTTCCATCCACGTCAAAGCAAATCGTGGGTATTTGTCGTTTCTAATGGCTGAGTAATATTCCATTGTATACATAAACCACATCTTCTTTATCCATTCATCTTTCGATGGACACCGAGGCTCCTTCCACAGTTTGGCTATTGTGGACATTGCTGCTAGAAACATCAGGGTGCAGGTGTCCCGGCATTTCATTGCATCTGTATCTTTGGGGTAAATCCCCAGCAGTGCAATTGCTGGGTCGTAGGGCAGATCTATTTTTAACTCTTTGAGGAACTTCCACATAGTTTTCCAGAGTGGCTGCACCAGTTCACATTCCCACCAACAGTGTAAGAGTCATTTTTGATTAGGAACTTTGCCAAATTTGAAATTTTGGAGAAAATTTACAACTTCACATCTCACCACATGATAAAATCCCAAGAGCAAGTAATGGCAAAATGGAGATGGAGATTATCCCCAAATTGCTGTACCTCAACACCTAATCAGCAGGAGAACTTGGAAAAAGAGCTACTATTTTTAACTTGGAGGCAAGAAAGCTACTGGGCTGACACAAGCACCTGAAGAGCATCCTATCATGTTCACATCCAACTGAAACATCATCTTTCTGGTCAAGGTGATGCTTTGCATAAGCTTCTGTCTGTGTTTCCCTGCACATACGTGCATTACAGAAAATAGAATTAATTGATACTTAAATTTCCCTAAGACTAAAACCCACCAAAAACAAGTTTAAAACATGAAACTGGCTAACTACAAAGGATACCAGGATAACTGACTAACAATTATGTATGTTAAATGTACTAACAAGTACATAATAATGTACTTACTACATGATGTATTATACAAAGCGGTGCATCTTTAAGTCATGGCTCAGAAAGATGAGGAAAGAGGCTCAGAAACACAGGAAGTTACAAGTTAAGAACAGGTGTTAACAACAACATTCTTTTCGCCATGCCCATCACCCAAAGAGCAGTAACAGGCCTCCTGATTCATCCCTTCTCTCCTACACTCATCATTTATTTAAAAGAGGCTGGACCACAGATCATTACTATTACCTAATACTCTACATACATGAGGTCAACTTTCACTCTTAACTATTTCCAGCATACCTTCCAAACAAATGCTCAAAGAAGTAAAAATGACTAACAAATTCTTTAGGACTACAATATCTATCAATCCATGGCCACTTTAAAATGGTCAGCAAGCCACTTTAGACATACCAGTCAACTACTAGCTTTATGGTTTTGAGCAAAACCATGGGCAGAATGGAAGATAATCAATTATTACACTGAAAAACTTTCATATAAATTTCATATAAATTATATTAAAAACTTTCATATAAATTTCATATAAATATGAATTCACCAGATAAAGGGAAGAAAATCCTCAATAGGTTCATATTGCCCAAATTTAGAACTCCTAAGCAAATGAATATTAAATATGTAACTTGCCAAGACTTGGGCTCTCCAAAGTGGAGATAATTAATGCTGTAGAGGTCCATATCCTCGGTGTGCCATGCGAATGTGGTTTTCCACATGCCAAAATAGAGATAAGGGGTATTTACACCCTCTATAGAAATACCGCACTCTTCCTCAACCACATCCAAGACTGTATTTAGGCGAGCTATGTTCCATTCATCCACATCCTGGAACCAAGAGAGAGAGAGGAAATAAATCAAACATTAATAAACTAATAACAATAACATTTACTAATCAAACTATCATGTGCCAAAACTATCACTGTATATTTTAATTCACTGAGAAATGAAAAATAATCATTACTCAGGTGATAGATATAGATAGATAGATAGATAGATAGATAGATAGATAGATAGATATATCAGTAATTATCCAAGATTACTATTGGCATTATGTGGTTCTTTGTGAACATTAATATGAAAGTATACCAAAACCTTACCAACTCCAAATGGAAGTGCAGGTTAAGGCCCCACCCTCATGTGCTATTAGCAAAAAATCACTGATTGAAAGAGTAGGACTTGGAGTATATGCTTTCCATCTTCAGCACGCCTTTTATTTGAGGGGGGAGGTAGTTTTTTGCTTTTTAGTTTATTTGTACATTAGTTTAGAAGTCATGTTCAACATTGGACTGATCATTTCAAGATACCAATGGCAAAATATATCTTATGCACTCCCACCGCATCCATCCCCATTTCAATTTTAGCATGTGATATATCATTTCCTAAAAATTCTACCTCTAATTATAGGAAAAACTCTTAGCATTCTTTTAAACCATAGGTCATTATACTTTTACTATTCCTTCAACTAAATATTCTTATGTTGCTGGGAAATTTTAAAAACAAAATAACTGATAAAAAAAATACTTATCCAAACTTTAGTAAAATTGCTGGAACAATGTAGTTTGTTTTTTTTTTTTTTAAGGGATCATGGATTTATCTTTTTTTTTTTTTTAAAGATTCCATCTATTCATGAGAGACCCAGAGAGAGAGAGGCAGAGACACAGGCAAAGGGCGAAGCAGGCTCCATGCAGGGAGCATGACATGGGACTCGATACCGGGTCTCCAGGATCACACCCTGGGCTGATCACGGCGCCAAACCGCTAAGCCACCAGGGCTGCCCTAACAATGTAGTTTTATAGCAATAATGGTGATGACAGAAAAAGATGGGAGTCACTGATACTAAAGTTATGGTGATAGGAAAAGATTCTGGTTTTATTAGAACTTACTAATTATTCAATCATAACTCACAACTGCTTAAGAGTTTTACAAACTGAGTATTTTTCCTACATACCTTTTCATAATGAAACATAAACATTAGGAATTAGGCCCATTCCTATGTAATCATGAGGAAACTGCAATGTCTTTAAATCGACTTCAATCTCCTTGCGGTACTATTAAAGAGGGGCATTAAATGTGTTCCTGTATTCCGATAAGGCTTTTTCCAATGACTACACCAATGACCACACAGACGACCACATCTAATATTTCCCTTATACACTAAAAACTTCCAGGGTTGTTCTGTTTTCATTTTGGTCTCTAGATGATTCTCTCATCAGTACTAATTGTACTTCCTCAAGATTTGGGTTAAGAAAATTTTTGATGCAGCAGTTAGTGAAGCTCTGCCTCAGGTAACATAATTAAAAGTCTCAGGGGGAATAACTTAATTCCCAAATTCCCCTAAGCAGCCACTCTATCTACAACTTAAACCCCACAATGGCAAGTTTGCTATTTGGAAATTGATCAAAGTAGTACCTTTTTTATAGAAGATACTAGGTTCCAACTTGTGAAACCTCATAAAAAATTAAATCAAATTCTATAAAATGTTTTATCTCACTCTATATATAGCAATGCAGTCTCTTAACTCTAGTCCAATCAGATCTCCGTCCAATCACTCTAATAATAGAGTCCTATTTGAAAGTCATTACTGAGGCAATGAGTCTAAAGTAATAAATGAGCACCATATTATAGGAATCATTTTAAACCGAATGAGCTTGAGAATTTAGGAACAAACTATTCCTCTAAATTCCTACATTTGGAGAATTCTTATCTTTATTTCTGACTGACATTATCTTTCAGAAATAACTGAGAATGAATCCCTTGACATCCTTTGACTGCTGCTCTAAAGGGAAGAAGGTAGGGAAGTAAGAGTGCTGAGAGAAGACCTAGATTACAGCCTCAGGTCTGCCACGGACCAGAGCAAAAATCACTGAGGCTTTCTGAGCTTCCAGTCTTTCTTCATGAAAACATGAGAGCAACAGTATCTTCCTGCATCTTTCAGAGTTGCTCAGACTACTGAATAGACTAATGGACACAAAATCTTTGGAAAATAACACCTACTATTTCTTAGAACCCATGAAATAAACATTTCCACTATTCTCTAATAACTATTACTGAAAAGCCTCCCCAAACAATGAGATAAGTGATAATAAAGTCCTGGGGGAAAAAAAAAAGTCCTGTGAAATTCACACTGATTCATTAATGGGCAGGTAACATATCTGCAGTACTTTCTTCTGGACAGAGCCATGGTTGCCATGATGCTGAAACTTAATTTTAAACTTTTAATAAAATAAAAAGTCATATCATTTCAACTAAAGAGGTTATTAAAATATTAAGAATAACTGACATAATAGACTAAAATAAATATTACTGCTTCAAAATTCCTTCTCCTATTTGTGTTCTATACTTCTATACTATTGAATGAACTACCTAACTGCTCTGCTAAAACACTGAAAATTCTGTGAGGGTGACCTCACAGATTTAGATAAGGAGTACATCTAGTCTGTCATTTGGATGAAGTGTTATACCATACTCTACCCCAGTCCATTACACATACATACTAAACCTATTCAAAACAATCCTGTAAAATAGGTAACATTATACCCAAAGAGCAAATGGAAAAACTAATATACCTAGCTAGTAGGTGGCAAAGATAAACCTAAGTCTGATTCCTGAGCCTAAACTCTATGCTCCCAGTTCTGAACATCTTAAAATGTATTGTCTTTTCTCAGCCTTTTCAACAAAGATCCAAGGAGTTAAAATTTAGGACAGGCAAACATAAAGTTCCCACATTCTTCCCACCCACAGGTAGAGCCATCCTAAACAAACACCGGCAAAGCTTAAAATGCAAGCCTGCTTTTACTTGTGGGGGAGGTAACAAAATTCATTTAGTGTAAAAGCAGTCTCCACAAAGACCCTATCTACAAACAAGCCCCACAAAGACAGGTCAGAATTTACCAAACTATTCAAAGCTTACAGCCATTGAGTCTTAGCAGAAAGTCTATACACCAGCCCAATAGGTCCTTGAGCAGTATTTGTAATTCACCTGACTTCGCCTGGGCACATGTTTCCTGCCAGGTGGCACTCCCTTCACTGCAATCACCCATTCAGTATTCTGGACCTATTTACCCAGTATCTGTCAGGTTTTCTAAAATAATTCAAAATTGGTCCATGATTTGTGCATATTTGCATAATTGAGAATTTATGAAGGATTTTTCCTTTCAAACTCTGTATCTTCCACCTATCAGGAATCAGATGGCAGTTTGAAAGAATTCTTAAACCTTCATTACCATAACCAGAGTCAGGAGCTGTTTGAAGACCAGGCGTTGGATTTCATAGAGGGAGTAAGGACAGAACACGCATGATGCATTTATACATCTCCATAGAGAAGCAGTACCAACACTGAGTTCCTGGCTCTGGTACTCTGAGCCTACATCCTTGAAATAGACCTGGACAATAAGCACCCCCTCCTAGGACTGTGCACATGTGTGACTCCCTGTATGACTGCACTCAGTCCCTCCAAGACTGAAGGATGACACAGTAACAACATGTCATGTTAGAAACCTCATCAATAATGAACAATCCCGGGGATCCCTGGGTGGCGCAGCGGTTTAGCGCCTGCCTTTGGCCCAGGGCGCGATCCTGGAGACCCTGGATCGAACCCCCACGTTGGGCTCCCGGTGCGTGGAGCCTGCTTCACCCTCTGCCTGTGTCTCTGCCTCTCTCTCTCTCTCACTGTGTGTCTATCATAAATAAATTAAAAAAAAAAAAAATAATGAACAATCCCCTAACACAGAGAAATAATGCAAAACTCACAGTAAACCAATTTTTCCCAAGATATTTTCAATGGAATCCTACCAGAGGCTGTGGTCATACTTTGGCCTCATTTTCCTCCTCCTCTTAGAGAATCTCAGTGCTGATAGGTACTCCTATCAAAGAGGCCCTATTATAAGAATGTCTGTTTAACTCTGTTCAACCCCAAATAGTATTTGGGAAATTATTTAACCACAGAATCTTGTTTATAGAATACATTAACATTCCATAAAAACATGCTGTGTGGGACAGCACATTCAGAAAAGGATTATAGGAAACTCCTTAAAAGCCTCAGCCCAAATAACTCAGTAGTAAAAGAGAAAATAATATAAGCCACAGCTGTGATGGCCTTTCAGAACCCAGGTGTGTGAGGGTGGCTGGAATATGGTCATATCTATTGTCATAATACACATATGTAATTTGATTTTGTTACCTAAAAACACATAGGGATAGTATAAATGTAATGCAATTAAAACCTTCCTCAAAAGGTATTTCTAAATGGAGACTAAGAGATTAAAACTAGGAAGATAAGACAGAAGACATTATCAAACTTTTAAAACTACCAAATATACTGATGATCAGAGAATGGGCAGGCAGGCATGCGTGCATGCATACATACATACATAAGAAGCCACAGGGGCGCCCAGGTGGCTCAGTTGGTTAAGTGTCTGCCTTCACCTCAGGTCATGATCTCAAAGTCCTGGATTGAGTCCCACATCGGGCCCACACAGAACAAGGAGTCTGCTTCTCCTTCTCCCTCTGCCTCCCTCACATACCCCACCTGGTGCTCTTTCTCTCTCTCAAATATAAAATAAGAATTTTTTTAAAAAATGAAGACACATCCATCAAAGACTACATAAAGGTGGTTCTAAGACAAAAGACAAATTAGTAAACTTATGAAAATCATGGTTAACACACACCCTCTTTTTCTGCCCTCATCCAGCAAATAGCAAAATGGAATGAAGAATTTCTATCTCAAAGAAAGATACAATTTCAGAAAAGCAGCAAGCTGTATAGAAATCAAAAGTGGGACACCTGGGTGGCTCAGTGGTTAAGCATTTGCCTTCAGTTCAGGGTGTGATCCCTGGTCCAGGATCGAGTCCTACACTGGGCTCCCCACAGGGAGCCTGCTTCTCCCTCTGCCTATGTCTCTGCCTCTCTGTGTGTCTCTCATGAATAAATAAAATCTTAAAAAAAAAAAAAAAAAGGAATCCAAAGCTCTCTGATCAAATACTGGCTCCACCACTTACCAGAGTCATAGGATCTGATGGCTTCTCAACAGTCACCTGTGGCAGAGCCATAACCAAGGTTCAAGTCTGCCAACTGGGCCCTGACAAGACTGTGATCACCTTGAAACAGCCACAGTAAAGGTCCAGTCTCTAACTGGAACTACTTTCAAAAATTATATCCTTGCCAGCAGAATTAGGGTCCTAAGAGTTCATAAATCCAAACCTGTCTACCTCGGAGGACAACTGTAAAGGTAAGATTACAAAATACATATGAAAATACTTTTTTAAATTTCCTAACCAAATTTTTCTTTCAAAAACATAGGAGGGGGTTTCAGGACCAAAGCCTGTTTGAGTGCTATTTCCCAGGGTTCAGGACCCACCTCACCTCCAAAAGAATCAGCAGCAGCACGTTCCAAAGAGCACAGCAGGAAGTGAAGAGCTGAGTGACAAAGCAGGGCTTACAAATTCAGGTGTCCAAAGACCCCAACAGATAACTTAGTGAGTGAAGCAGCCAAGTGTGAGCCAAGGAGGGGAGACCATTTGGGGACCCTACGCTCCCAAAAGGGAGACCCTACCCACCTGGGGACATCTACTATGCTGTGCTGTCTAACAAGGACAGCCATTACTCAGCTCCTATCTATTTCAGGCGCTAGAAATGCTGCCAAACCTGATCTGGCAAATCCAAATTTTTGTGATATTAACCGACTTTTAAAATCATGTGGATCAAACAAAATACATCTCTGGCCACTTCTGCAAAAAGATAGCAGGCATTAAAGAGTTCACATTTATTGCCATAATTTAAAAGTGATGAAGAAGGAAGGAGTTTTGGACATAGGCTATAATAAACAGAAAGTTAGTGATTGTGAGCTTGGGGCAGAGACACTGCTCAGACTTTTTTTTTTTAAGATTTTATTTATTTATTCATGAGAGACAGACAGAGAGAGAGAGAGAGAATGAATCAGAGACACTGGCAGAGGGAGAAGCAGGCTCCAGCCAGGGAGCCTGACGTGGGACTCGATCCCCAGTCTCCAGGATCACGCCCTGAGCTGAAGGCAGTGCTAAACCGCTGAGCCACCGGGTCTGCCCTGCTCAGACTTTTAAAACTAATCATACATTTGCCCAACACTATGTCGGGTATTCTATAAACATGTCCGGTAACTAGAGTGAGACTGTGCAAATGGCATTACAGGAATCTACTCGCTATATACATGTTTTCCTCCCATTACATAGAGAAATCCAAAATGCAAATGAATAGAAAGACACAAAGTAAAATGGGAAAATGCAAAGCTTATGAGTAATTACAGTAATTCAGAAAACTGAATAACTAACTGCAGACAACTGGGATGTAGCACACAGGTTTAGGCAAAACAGTCCTAAACAAAGCTATGTAACTTTTTCAGACAAGCCTCTGTGAAGCAACAGCCAAGATAAGAGTGAAAAGAGGGCAAAAGGAGGCAGTGGAAAAATTTAGCCACACCATGCACACCTGCCAAATCCACAGGTGGCAATTCTGTGAGCTATAATGCACCAAAGTCAACCTGACTATACATTCTGCTTGCCCACAAAGTAGAATAGTTAAAATCACTTGCCTATAAATGCAAGATTGCTACAATATCAACAGTCATGTGAAAAAAAGCCCTGGATGACCACTGAAACACTTCTAACTGAAGACTCAAACCGGTCAAGAATTTCTTCACTCTATTTTACATATTTCAAAGACTGCTTTCTCATTTTCTTTAAACAAAAGATGTGTGGCTACAGAACAGTACTGGATAAACTGACACACTCTCTTATTAAATTTTTGTGATACCTTTCATACAGTAAAAGAATCTATATGGCTCTTGTTCTCTAAAATTAGTTCAAAATCAATAATCTATCACTCTCTCAACTTAGGGCTTTCCACGTCTTCATTGTCATCACTCTATATTCTATCCTCAACATTGTCAACATCCAACCACATGTTTCAATGCCATCATCCCCATTTCCTGCCATCATCCTCAGCACCATTTCCTGCCATCATCCTCAGCACCTTCAATGTTATTTATCCCCATGGGGCTACTTTCCAATGTTATGAGCTCCCAATCTCTCTCCTGAGTTTCAGTGGCACATCCCCAGATCTAAGCTGGACTCGTAATAACCAACAAAAAATTTCTGAAATGTAAGAATTCTAAGAGGAAAACATCATTTCATTAGAAAATCTAATCATTAAAAAAAAGAAGATCCACCATCTAGATGCTATAAGACTCTAAGCAAATACTGAAATTATTAAAGGCTCTAAAAGTTTTCAGGTCTGTTCCTGATTCAAATGAGGTTATTAAAAAAATACAGATAAGCCAAATTATGGTATTTCTTCTAACAGAAACGTTGTCATTGAGTTATAATCGGATGTTGTGCTCTTGGTCTTTACAAGAACTGACAGAGCTAGCACCTATTTAAATTGCCTTTGTCAAAGCCTATCAACTGTAAATTTTTTTTTTAAGATTTTATTTATTTATTCATGACAGAGAGAGACAGAGATAGAGACAGAGACAGAGAGAGAAGCAGGTCCCAGGGAGCCCGACACGGGACTCGATCCCAGGTCTCCAGGATCACACCCCGGGCTGAGGGCAGCGCCCAACTGCTGGGCCACCGGGGCTGCCCAAAGCCTATCAAGTATAGAATTGGGGACCACTCTTAGACCTAATAACAAGATTTGCATCCCCCATCAGATTATGAAGAAGAAACAAAGTGATGTACGCAAAAAATCTTCTAAAAATTAGTAAACAGGGATCCCTGGGTGGCGCAGCGGTTTGGCGCCTGCCTTTGGCCCAGGGCGCGATTCTGGAGACCCAGGATCGAATCCCACATCGGGCTCCTGGTGCATGGAGCCTGCTTCTCCCTCTGCCTGTGTCTCTGCCTCTCTCTCTCTCTCTGTGACTATCATAAATAAATAAAAATTAAAAAAATAAATAAATAAAAAATAAAAATTAGTAAACAAGCTTTGAAAAAAGAAAAATATTTTCTTTATATCTGATATCTACCAAAAAACTAGTACCAAGTCTTGAAACTGTGCAGATACTTGGTAATTATTTTATTAATGCAAAGACCTAACATGCACTGAGGTAATCCCCATGCTAGCAAAACACCTTCATTTTACAGATGGAGGTAAGATGCTCAGTAATTTAACAAGCCTCCTTGTTTGTTTGTTTGTTTGTTTGTTTAAGCCTCCTTGTTTGAATAGAGCAGTCAGTCTCCTCAGTAGCAAATATATTGTCTAACAAATCGTAATTCTTTGTAATCAATCCCTTAAGAAATACTGGAGCTGGTTCCATTTTTATAACTCCGTATTATGACATGGTATTTCTCATTATCACAGTACCATGCAGTATTTTTAAATATTTTAGGTATTTTTATACTTAAACTAATTAAATAAAAAACTAATTTTTAAGTATTTTTTAAAAGAATACGCTTTTTCTCATTTGGCTTCTACCATCCCTTATAATGACTCTACCACAGCCCAGCCAGCACCTAATAAAAAGACCATGCACCAATCTCCACTAATTCACTGGGCACTTAGAGCTAGGCTACTATAAATTAACGCTACTAATTTAAATGGCTTTAACAAGCCCTTGAAGTCTCAAAGGTAATGCACATGGACAAAGAAAAAACTTGGTTAGTGCATTAAAAGACTTCAAGATTCAACCCATTTTACACAGTAATGTGTGAAAATTGTACCTTTCTTTTTTTTTTTTTTTTTTTTTTTTTTTTTTTTAAATTGTACCTTTCTATAACTAAAATGAAAGCTCTGGTCCACATTTTAAAACAGACTAAGAATTCCCTATAGATCTTTACAAAATAAATATAATTAGACACATGTCAAATTCATTTTGCTTTAAAGTTAATTACAGTGTGACATGATAGCCTTTTCTGTTTCCTTCCATAAAAATCTCTCACATTCTCTGAACTTTTTAGGTTTAAAACAGACCTCATTTCCTCAAGAAGTTAAAAATAGAACTACTCAATGATCCAGCAATTGCACTTCTAGGTATTTAACCAAAGAATACAAGAATACTAATTCAAAGTGATACATGCATCCTGATGTTTAGAGCAGCATTATCTACAAGAGCCAAATTATCCAAGTGTCCATCAAGTGGCTATCAAGTGATGAATGAATAAAGATGTGGTATATGTACACATGGAATATTACTCAGCCATAAAAAAGAATGAAATCTTGACATTTGCAATGACATAAACGAACTAGAGGGTATAAATGCTAAGTGAAAAAGTCAGAGAAAGACAAATACCATATGATTTCACTCATCTGCGAATTTAAGAAACAAAACAAATGAGCAAAGGAAGAAAAAAAGGAGAGCAAGGCAAACCAAGAAACACTCTTAACTATAGAGAACAAACTGATGGTTACCAGGGGGGAGGTGGATAGGAGATGAGTAAAACAGGTGAAGGGGATTAAGAAGTGCACTTGATATGTGAGCACCAGGTGTTGTATGTAAGTGCTGACTCACTGTATTGTACACCTGAAACTAATATTACACTGTATGTTAACTAACTGAAATTTACCTATTTTTTAATTTTTTTAATAAAATAAATAAAAATAGATCTCTTTTCCCTCTTACATTTCATACATCAAAATATCTACAATTTTATAGCAGTGCCTTTTCTTTCTAAAAGTCTAAACAACCAATTTAGAACAAGTTTTGAAAGAAACAAAAAATTCTTCAAAAAAGTACCATAAAAAAGACCGTTCACCTTAAAAAGGCAATTATGAGTATGAAAAGAAAAAGGGCAGAGAAGAAAAAGGTAGAAATGCCCAGCCAAATAAAAGATTGCAGAGAGCTTAGAATTCCTGCACTAAGTCTAGACTATTAAGGGTTTGAGGTTAAGTTAATGTGTCCCTGGCTCCAGGCAGAAGCAATCCCAGTCCTCCTGGGAGAAAAGCATCCTCCATTTAGACATATATACATTTCTCACAAATTAAGATCAAGTCATAGCATACAACAAAAGTTCACCATACATACAGGGAGGCAAGGCAACAGTGGACAAAGCTATCAAAAATAGCTGACAGGGACACCTGGGTGGCTCAGCGGTTTAAGCACCTGCCTTCGGCCCAGGGGTGATCCTGGAGTCCCAGGATCCAGTCCCACATCAGGCTCCCTGCATGGAGCCTGCTTCTCCCTCTGCCTGTGTCTCTGCCTCTCTCTGTGTGTCTCTCATGAATAAATAAATGAAATCTAAAAAAAAAAAAAAAAAAAAAAAGCTGACAAAACATTTAAAACCATCCCCCAGCAAGGGCTGTTGACATTAAAATTACTGGAGAGACATTAAAGAACATGAAATATTTGAAGAAATAAAATATGGAATTGCAAAGACAAGCTCGTAAAATAAACTATTTAAATTGAATCTACAAAACTGAGACATCTCAGATCTTTACTGATGCTGCAGCTCTTATTTTCCAAATGGCCAAAATACCAAAATGCCTATTGTATTTAAGGATTAAAAACTGTTTATAAAGCCTTCATTATTACACCTGCTCTTGAAGATAATATTCTATGACCAAATACAGGAGCCTTTTCTGAACTTAATGTTCTTCATTTAAGATATTATTTATTTATTTGAGAGAAAGAGAAAGAGAATAAGCGGTGGGGAGGGGCAGAGGGAGACAGAAAGAAACAGACTACCCGCCCCACTGAGCAGGGAGCCTGATGCGGAGCTCGATCCCAGGACCCTGGGATCATGACCTGAGCCGAAGGCAAACGCTTAGACTGACCCACCCAGGTGTCCCAATGTTCTTCATTTTTCATTTAACTTTTCACAGCCATGTTGAGAGTAAAAATAAATATATTCTCTCTGTTCAAGTATTTCTAGATAAGGGATTCAAAAAGGCTAAACAGGGCAGCCCGGGTGGCTCGGCGGTTTAGTGCCACCTTTGGTTTGGCCCAGGGTGTGATCCTGGAGACCTGGGATCGAGTCCCATGTCGGGCTCCCTGTGTGGAGCCTGCTTCTCCCTCTGCCTATGTCTGTACCTCTCTCTGTCTCTCTCTGTGTCTCTCATGAATAAATAAATAAAATCTTTTAAAAAAAATTTTTTTAAAAGGCTAAACATATTTTTTGAATAAAATATGGAATTGGTCTCTCCAAGGTCAGAAATGATTAAATTTTTTTGCTATACACCTTTATTCATTATTTTCTAATCAAAAGTTGCCAAATATTTTTACATTTATAAACCATTACGCTTTCACAGCATATCTTGTGTGTGTATATATATACATATTTATATATATATATATAAAGATAAGTATTTCACTCTTGCTGCTCACTTTCTAACTGACAACTGCAGAACAGAATTCTTCCCAACCCTCTTGGAATCAGCTACTGAATATCTCATAAAGACCCAGAATCTTTTTCTTGTTTTGCTGTAATCCTGCCACCAACAGCAGCTAACATTTATTCAGTATTTACTGTGGAGCCAGCCTTGAGGTGTTTCATTTGTTATTTTTATCCTATGCAATAGACACTAAAAGCAGCTACTACCAGTGCCATTTTATAGATGAGGAAACTGCTGCAAAGAGAGATCAGATAACTTGCCCATCATCTTACAGCTCATAATCATGGAGCTGCCATTCAAGAGCAAGAATAAAAACTTTGACCCACAATGGCTCAACTAGTCTGAAGACAAGCCGTACAGCCAAACAATGAGCCAGAAAGTCAACTCTAAAAAGCCTAGTTTTATATAATCAAGGAGGGAAAAACTCCCCTCTATCTCCAATAACTGGAAAGGAAGGTTAGTAATTTGGGGATTATGCTTTTTACTTATTTTTTTTTAAGAGCTACCTGTCAAGAAGATGATTTAGAAACACTGCCTTAGGCCAAGAGCAGGACTAATACATTTACTTAAAGATCTTCATTCTATTAAAAAAAAAAAATCACAGAAATAATAAACAGAATTCTCACATTTATTTTACACATTTACACATGGCCCTTGCAGAAAATCCTAACAGGAACCAGAACCATATAGAGCCTTGTTCTCCTTTAAAGAGGATCAAATGTCTCCACATTTAATAAAACAGTAAAATCCCATACTCAAATCCTGACAAGTTACTTTTCATTTGGGATATTAAAAACAATAGTACTTACTAATGTATTCATACTTTCCAGATTAAACAAGCCCTGGTCTTACTCAACTCTTTAAAGTGTATTATAAAAAAATAAAAATAAATAAATAAAAAAATAAATAAAGTGTATTATACTGCAACGTAACACAGTATTTAAAATCTTTGCATCCTATAATAAACTTTTATGACAGAGCATGCCTAAGTACTTAGTACCTATTTTCATCTTCTTTACTACTTATTACTAACTCCAGGAAAATCCCAATTTAGATAATCTGTTTCTTCTAGTTCTTCTATAGAAATTCTATCTACCTTTCCTTCTGTGTCTCCCAATTGTTTGTCTTTTCCACCTTGCTTCATTTCTCTCCCTGCAATTTCTCACTTAAAGCAATTTTAGATTTAATACACTCCATAACTCTTGGCAGAGGGCTGGAACTCTTGAGTTTCCCTCTAATTATTCATAAATAAAAATAGGCAAAGACATTTCCAATGATCTCATCTTCATTCTTCACAGAGTAAAATTGTGGATCATATACACAGGCTCAACATTATTCCTTCAATGAAAATGGAAGAACAATATATTTCCAGAATATTAAACTACATTTTCTCACTACAGAACATCTGGAAATCAAACTTACTTATAAATCTGCAAATAAGAGAAAACCATTATATAATCTTGGTTATATCTTTCTCTAAAAAGAAATATTTTAAATTAGAATGTAATTAGAATCAGACTCTTGTTTTAGTTGCTCTGATTCTGTTCCAGTGACCCCAGAAGCCCACTGACAGGTAGTGACTCACTTTGAGGAACCCATTCTAGGAGGCTGATATGTGGGAGCAGCTCCCCAACCTCCCCATTTCAGCCAGACTAGTCCCTCTCTGCCCATGGTCAAATGAATGATTTACAACGGGAATGCTACACAATGCTAGAAACCCAATGTGGGCATTTCAAGATCTTCAGGATACATCTTTTTTAAATTTTTATTTAAATTCAATTTAGTAACATATAGGGTATTATTAATTTCAAGAATAGAATTTAGTGATTCATCACTTGCATATTACACCCAGCGCTCATTACATCAAGTGCCCTCCTTAATGCCCATCACCTAATGACCCCATCCCCTCACGCATCTCCCCTCCAGCAGCCCTCAGTTTGTCTCCTATAGATATGAGTCTCTTATGGTTTGCCTCTACCTGTTTTCATCCTAATTTATTTTTCCTTCCCTTCCCTTATGTTCATCTATTTTGTTTCTTAAATTTCACATGTGAGTGAAATCATATGGTATTTGTCTTTGTCTGACTGACTTATTTCGCTTAACATAATATATCTACTTCCATCCATGTCATTGCAAATGGCAAGATTTCATTCCTTTTGATGGCTGAGTAATAGAAATACCACTTCTTCTTTATCCATTCATCTGTCAATGTACTTCTGGGCTCTTTCCATATTTTGGCTATTGTGGACACTGCTGCTATAAATATTGGGGTGCATGTGCCCTTTCAAATCACTATGTTTGTATCTTTTGGATAAATACCTAGAAGTGCAATTGCTGGGTCATGGGGTAGTTCTATTTTTAACTTTTTGAGGATCCTCCACACTGTTTTCTAGAGTAGCTGTACCAATATGTATTCCCACCAACTGATAAGAGTGTTCCCCTTTCTCCACATCCTTGCCAACATCTGTTCTTTCCTGAGTCGTTAATTTTAGCCATTCCAACTAGTGTGAGATGGTATCTCACTGTGGTTTCGATTTGTATTTCCCTGACGCCAAGTGATGCTGAGCATTTTTTCATTGTCTATTAGCCATTTGTAGGTCTTCTTTGGAGAAATGTCTGTTCATGTCTTCTGTCCATTTCTTTGCTGGAACTTTTTTTTTTTTTTTTTTTTTTTGGTTTTGGACGCTGCGTCTGATAAGTTCTTTATATATTTTGGATACAAGTCCTTTATCTGATATATCATTTGTGAATATTTACTCCCATTCCATAGGGTGCCTTTTAATTTTGTAGATGTTTTCCTTTGCTGTGCAAAAAGCTGTTTATCCTGATGAAAACCCAATAGTTCATTTTTGCTTTTTATCCCCTTGCCTCTAGAGACAGGTCTAGCAAGAAGCTGCTGCAGCCAAGGTCACAGAGATTGCTGCCTCTATTCTTCTCTACAGGATTTTGATGGATTCCTATCTCACATTTAGATCTTTCAACCATTTTGAGTTTATCTTTGTGTCTGGTGTAAGAGAATGGTCCAATTTCATTCTTCTGCACATGGCTGTCCAATTTTCTCAACACCAATTGTTGAAGAGACTGTCTTTTTTCCATTGGATATTCTTTCCTGCTTTGTGGAAGATTAATTGACTATAGAGTTGAGGGCCCACTTCTGGGTTCTACGTTCCATTGATCTATGTGTCTGTTTTTGTGCCAATATTGTACTGTCTTGATGACTACAACTTTGTATTACAGCTTGAAGTCCTGAATTGTGATGCCTCCAGCTTTGCTTTTTTCTCTCAACATGATTTTGGTTATTTGGGGTCTATCTATTCTTGTTCTATACACATTTTAGGTTTGTTCCAGCTCTGTGCAAAATGCTGATGGTATTTTGATAGGGATTTCATTGAATGTGTACATTGCTCTGGGTAGCACAGACATTTTCACAATATTTATTCTTCCAATTCATGAGCATGGAATGTTTTTCCATTTCTTTGTGTCTTCCTCAATTTTTTTTCGTAAGTGTTCTATAGTTTTCAGGGTACAGATCTTTTACCTCTTTAGTTAGGTTAACTTCTAGATATCTAATGGTTTTTAGTGCAATCGTTAATGAGATCGATTTCTTGATTTTTTTCTGCTGCTTCATTGTTAATGTATAGAAATGCAACTGACTTCTCTGCATTGATTTTATATTCTGCAACTTTGCTGAATTCCTGTATCAGTTCTAGCAATTTTCAGGTGGAGTCTTTTGGGTTATCTAGATAGAGTATCGTGTGGTCTGCAAAAAGTGAAAGTTTGACTTTTTCACCAATTTGGATGCCTTTTATTTCTTTTTGCTGTCTGATTGCTGAGTTGTCTAGTACTATGTTGAACAGCAGTGGTGAGAATGGGCATCCCTGTCCTATTCCTGACCTTAGGGAAAAAGTTCTCAGTTTTTCCCCATTAAAGATGATATTCACTGTGGGTCTTTCACATGTGGCTTTTTTGATGTTGAGGTGTGTTCCCTCTACCCCTACATGGTGGAGGGTTTTTTATTAAGAATGCTGTATTTTGGGATCCCTGGGTGGCGCAGCGGTTTAGCGCCTGCCTTTGGCCCAGGGCGCAATCCTGGAGACCCAGGATCGAATCCCACGTCGGGCTCCCGGTGCATGGAGCCTGCTTCTCCCTCTGCCTGTGTCTCTGCCTCTCTCTCTCTCTCTCTCTCTCTCTGTGACTATCATAAATAAATAAAAAATTAAAAAAAAGAAAAAAAGAAAAAAGAATGCTGTATTTTGTCAAATGCCTTTTCTGCATCAATTGAAAGCATTGTATGATTCTTGTCCCTACTTTTATTAATGTGGCATATCACACTGATTTGCAGATGTTGAACTGCCCTTGCAACTCAGGAATAAATCCCACTTGATCAATGTACTGTTGGATCCTATTAGCTAGTACTTTGATGAGAATTTTTGCATCCATGTTCATCAGGGATACTCGTCTGTAATTCTCCTTTCTAGTGGGGTCTTTGGTTTTGAGATCAAGGCAATGCTGGCCTCATAGAATGAGTTTGGATGTTTTCCTTCCAGTTCTATTTTCTGGAACAGTTTCAGAAGAACAGGTATTAATTCTTCTTTAAATGGTTGGTAGAATTCCCCTGGGAAGCCATCTGGCCCTGGACTCTCGTTTGTTGGAAGATTTTTGATTATTGATTCCATTTCTTTGCTGGATATGGGTCTGTTCAGCTTTTCTAGTTCTTCCTGTTTCAGTTTTGGTACTTTACATGTCTCTAGGAATTTACCGATTTCTTCCAGACTGCCTAATTTGTTGGCATATAATTGCTTATGATATTCTCTTATAATCATTTGTATTTCCCTGGCATTGGTTGTGATCTTTTCTCTTTCATTCATTATTTTATTTATTTGGGTCCTTTCTCTTTTCTTTTTGATAACTCTGGCTAGGGGTTTATCAATCTTATTAATTCTTTCAAAGAACCAGCTCCTAGTTTCGTTCATCTGTTCTACCATTTTTTTTTATTTTTATATCATTGATTTCTGCTCTAATCTTTATATTTCTCTTCTCCTGCTAGATTTAGGCTTTATTTGCTGTTCTTTCTCCAGCTCCTTTAGGTATAAGGTTAGGTTGTGTATTTGAGACTTTTCTTGCTCCTTGAGGAAGGCCTGTGTTGCTATATACTTCCCTCTTGGGACCACCTTTGCTGCATCTATCTTGGAGTATACACAGTAACCTTGGTTTATTCACTCACCATTAAATTATGAACATTTTCCTAACACCTATTCTATTGTATATATTACTTCATGTCTATTAACAGTTTGTATTGTTATTTTCATTTGTAACATACACATTGTTTTACATTCTTTACTATAAATTTTTCAAACACTGGAAAATAATTTTGATAAACACTGACCCATATTTCTAAAACAGATTCTAGAAGCAGAAGGTGTGGATCAATAGTTCCTTTTCCACAGTAGAATTACATGAATCTATTCTTTATAAAATCCCTCTTTAAAAAAAAAAAAAAACCTGCTTTCATGTCTTTAAAAGCCATAATAAAGATGAAATCTAGATTAGATTCATCTTCATTTTTTTTTAAATGGGAACGAATGGAGCCAAAGTAGGAATGGAGTTTCAAATGAACATGCCTTATCAAGGTATTTCATAAAGCTGCAGGCAAGGCCAGGGCTGCCATGGGAACAGAAGAAGCTTGTTTCTGAAGATACTAAATACCCAGTGAAGATCCTGGAAGATATTAACCAAAGAGAGGAAGAGGTCTAGAGTACAGAACTTAGTTCAAAATTCTAATCATCCTTTCTGATAACAGTGTAGAGTAGAAAGAAAATGGGGAAAGGAGCCTCAACTCCACCAGTTAAGTAGGTGTAATCTTGGATAAATACTATTTCAGCCTAAGGTTCTTCATCTAAAAATGCTGGCTGCATCAGATGATTTCCATGACTCCTTCTAGGTGAAATCATCAATGATTTTATGATCACCAAATTCAGCAATAAAACTCTGGTTTTTCACCTCTGGGCTTCATGTTCTTACCCCTTCAGTAATTCCTATTGCTGCTTCACTAATACTTTCCCAATAGATATCTGCCCTTCTGGGCCTACTGATCATCTAGTACCCACAGAACGCTTAGCATCTTCATCCCTCAAAGTGGTTCATATGTCTAATGGCCACTATACCTTAATTCTCACCATAATCTCAGGGATCACATCCATCCTCAGGAAGCTTAATTTCTTTTTAATCTTAAGATACATAGTATTCATGCCAACCTTGGGGCACCTAGTTTCCACTATATGTGTTATTTATCCCTTGGGCAGTCCCTTCAACTAACTAGTAGTAAGCACCTTGCACTGGCAAAGATCTGCTATCCTGACACTTCTCACACTTCCACAAACCACTCAGCTGCATGGGACTCTCACTCTATTTGCTGATTTACAAATTTTGCACTGTACTGAATATGTAAGTAAACTATACTTTAATTGTGAAGTTTAACAGTTGAGACATAAAGAAAAGACTTAAAGAAAAATGACTGATTCTATCCAAACCCTATCCAACTCAAAAATCATTTCCAAAATAAGATAAGACAGTTTTTCCCACAAACATGGCTGAGATCAGTAGCTACTATGTCAAGTGCCAGGCTAGTCTGCTCTGGGGCAATTGTGTTCCTCAGAAAGTTCTTCCAGAGACAAAACTGATGTTCCCACAGTTCCACCTAACCCTCTCACATGCAATACACTTGAGGGCAGTGGCCGTGTATGCTGAGGTCACCCTGCATCTGGGCTTTAACTCTCTTCCATCGTCAGTTTTTGTATAATCCTGACATGCTTGTCTGGCAATAGCTCTCTAAAAAGATACTTCCCAGAACTGATGGAACATTCTAGATGCAATATGACTAGTGAATTGAAAGTACTATCACCTCTCCTGTCTGGGTGGCATAAGATGGGATCATGCAGGCTAAGACTTCATTTACTGAAGATCAGCCATAATATGCTGGCAGATAATGAGTTTTGATTAACTAGAAACCTTCTTTCACAAAACTAAAATATGAAAGCCACAATCCTATAAGCCAGTATCTCTCTCTGCACCAAAACTCTGGAAAGATAACATTTTACCTTGGATGTAAAAAACACACATAGTGTGTTCTTCTGACTTTAAATTATTTATTTCAAGAAAAATAATGTACTGACATGATACAAATACAAAATGGAAAGAAACTGTTAGTGACTCAGTTTAAACCATTTAAGCTCATTTGGAAACCCCTCAGCCTTAGATAAATTTGTTGTCCAAGTGCACCACCTGGTGGATAAATGTATTAAAGCTCCCCCATTGTGAGAAGAAAAAATATATATATCATTATATGGCTAAAGATGCCATTAAAAATAAAATCTTAGGGATCCCTGGGTGGCGCAGCGGTTTGGCGCCTGCCTTTGGCCCAGGGCGCGGTCCTGGAGACCCGGGATCGAATCCCACGTCGGGCTCCCGGTGCATGGAGCCTGCTTCTCCCTCTGCCTGTGTCTCTGCCTCTCTCTCTCTCTCTCACTGTGTGCCTATCATAAATAAATAAAAGTTTAAAAAAAATTTAAAAAAAAATAAAATAAAATAAAATAAAATAAAATAAAATAAAATAAAATAAAATCTTAGTATGTAAAGATTCCCATGCTTTAGCCAAAAGATTTCTCATACAGAGACTCTTGACAAAAATATAATACCAAAAGAAATCTGGAGCTCATAAAACTTCATTATCAAAGAATCCAGTTCACCTTCTTGAAGAAATGTTGCTCATCATGAAATAAACATTTTTTTAATTTATTTTTTATTGGTGTTCAATTTACTAACATACAGAATAACCCCCAGTGCCCGTCACCCATTCACTCCCACCCCCCACCCTCCTCCCCTTCTACCACCCCTAGTTCGTTTCCCAGAGTTAGCAGTCTTTACGTTCTGTCTCCCTTTCTGATATTTCCCACACATTTCTTCTCCCTTCCCTTATATTCCCTTTCACTATTATTTATATTCCCCAAATGAATGAGAACATATAATGTTTGTCCTTCTCCGATTGACTTATTTCACTCAGCATAATACCCTCCAGTTCCATCCACGTTGAAGCAAATGGTGGGTATTTGTCGTTTCTAATGGCTGAGTAATATTCCATTGTATACATAAACCACATCTTCTTTATCCATTCATCTTGCGTTGGACACCGAGGCTCCTTCCACAGTTTGGCTATCGTGGCCATTGCTGCTATAAACATCGGGGTGCAGGTGTCCCGGCGTTTCATTGCATTTGTATCTGTTGTAAATCCCCAACAGTGCAATTGCTGGGTCGTAGGGCAGGTATATTTTTAACTGTTTGAGGAACCTACACACAGTTTTCCAGAGTGGCTGCACCAGTTCACATTCCCACCAACAGTGTAAGAGGGTTCCCTTTTCTCCACATCCTCTCCAACATTTGTGGTTTCCTGCCTTGTTAATTTTCCCCATTCTCACTGGTGTGAGGTGGTATCTCATTGTGGTTTTGATTTGTATTTCCCTGATGGCAAGTGATGCAGAGCATTTTCTCATATGCATGTTGGCCATGTCTATGTCTTCCTCTGTGAGATTTCTCTTCATGTCTTTTGCCCATTTCATGATTGGATTGTTTGTTTCTTTGCTGTTGAGTTTAAGAAGTTCTTTATAGATCTTGGAAACTAGCCCTTTATCTGATATGTCATTTGCAAATATCTTCTCCCATTCTGTAGGTTGTCTTTGAGTTTTGTTGACTGTATCCTTTGCTGTGCAAAAGCTTCTTATCTTGATGAAGTCCCAATAGTTCATTTTTGCTTTTGTTTCTTTTGCCTTCGTGGATGTATCTTGCAAGAAGTTACTATGGCCGAGTTCAAAAAGGGTGTTGCCTGTGTTCTTCTCTAGGATTTTGATGGAATCTTGTCTCACATTTAGATCTTTCATCCATTTTGAGTTTATCTTTGTGTATGGTGCAAGAGAGTGGTCTAGTTTCATTCTTCTGCATGTGGATGTCCAATTTTCCCAGCACCATTTATTGAAGAGACTGTCTTTCTTCCAATGGATAGTCTTTCCTCCTTTATCGAATATTAGTTGCCCATGAAATAAACATTTTTAATCTGGGAGGAACCTCAGAGAACAGGTAATTCAATCACTTCCCTTTACAGAAGAAAACTCTAAGGCAAAGACAGAGCTTTCCTGAAATTCACAGCTAGGAATAGCAGGCACTGACTAAGTAAGTAAATAGGTCAAATATTCTAGTTTAATATGGCCTTCTATTCCAAGATGCTATGCAGGAAAGGCAGGAAGTGAAGTAGCCAATGTCTGTGGCAAAGTGCCGTTCTCTTGCATTGACAATAATCTGGCCACCTCACTGTGGACTGTTGCCTACCCCCAAACTGACCTCTGTGAGATCAGGAGTTGTCATACCCTCCTGGCCTCCAGAGCCTGCATGCAACTCTCTTCACTCTATTAGATTCATGTTTCCCTCCTGTACCCAATAAAACCATCCTGCCAATAAATATAATACAAATAAAATAAATATTAAATCACCCTGCTGAAGAACATCTAACATTGTAAAGAGTTCACAATGTGTTAAAATGGGAAAGGAAAAAAAACACCAAATATGTTCACTATGATATCGTATCTGTAAAAAATACAAACAAGTAAACATAGTTCTCAAGCATTAAGTAGAGAAAAAATATTGAAAAGAGGGATCCCTGGGTGGCACAGCGGTTTAGCGCCTGCCTTTGGCCCAGGGCGCGATCCTGGAGACCCGGGATCAAGTCCCACGTCGGGCTCCCGGTGCATGGAGCCTTCTTCTCCCTCTGCCTGTGTCTCTGCCTCTCTCTCTCTCTCTCTCTCTCTCTCTGTGTGACTATCATAAATAAATTTTTAAAAAAATATTCAAAAGAAATACACTAAATGTTTTTGGCAACTAGTGTCTCTGAATGCCAGGATTGTAAGTGATTGCAATTTTTTTCTCTTATATGATGCTTTCTACATTTATTTTTAACATTAATATCAACAAAAAGATACTTTTACCTAAAACCTTTATATATTTATACTCACAGATGATAAAGAAAACCGGCAAAAGAAATCAGAAAAGGGCCGCAAACACACATCCATTTACCCAATACATAAAATAGCAGGAGGAAAAAATTTCCCCAGCTCTGAAGAAGAAATATACCGTATAAGATGCTATATTTTTGTCTTAAGGCTTACCACAATTTTCCAAAATGTTTTGAATTTTCTATCAATTCTATATTAAGAAATACCTGGGGTGGCCCAGGTGGCTCAACGGTTTAGCGCCACCTTTGGTCCAGGGCCTGACCCTGGGGACCCGGGACCGAGTCCCACGTCGGGCTTCCTGCATGGAGCCTGCTTCTCCCTCTGCCTGTGTCTCTGCCTCTCTCTCTCTCTCTGTGTCTCTCATGAATAAATAAATAAAATCTTAAAAAAAAAAAAAGAAAGAAAGAAATACCTGGATGACTAACAAACCTTAGAAATATAATTTCTTTAAAATGTTTTATATATTTTAAGACTTAAGGACGTGAGTTCACACCCTAAGTCTGTGTTCTGCTTGTAAAATTTTGCCCGAGTTATATGACAGAATATATGCCATGATGTTCCCCCAAAGAACTCCATGGCTTCCAGGTTAAGAACCATCATTGTTTCCTAATGTGATTAGGTCTTTGAAGTATGTATCAGAAACACAGTTACCTGAAGGTCAGTAACAAGAATGGAACACCGTTATTTTGTCTCAAGATCCCTGCATTATCTATATAGACTGAAGTCAGAGAAGGAATTTTTGCTAAATATCTTTTTAAGATTTTACTTATTTATTTGACAGAGAAAGAGAGCATGAGCAGGGGGGAGGGTGAAAGGGAGAAGCAGGCTCTCCACTGAGCAGAGAGCCCAACTCAGGACTCAATCCCAGGACCCTGGGATCATGACCTGAGCCAAAGACAGACGCCCAACCAACTGTCTCTAGAGAGACTAGGGGAGCCAGGCACCCCTTTAGCTAAATATCTTAAGGTCACAGTTTTCAAGTGCTGTCTGGGGACCACTGGGAAACATCCACATCCCATTAAGGTCTGTGGCATCAAAACTTCATAATTATACCAACACAGTATTTGCCTTTTCACTCTCATTGTGACTCTCATTCTCATTTCATGAGATGAGGGTCAAGTTTTCCAGAGGCTACCTAACATCACCACACTAAATGCTGACGCAAGTATATGAATCCAGAGAGCTTCTATTATGCTAGATGTTAGAGTTTTGAAAAATATAAAATAATGCTACTACCTCTTTCACCAAATTTCTTGTTTTGGAAAGTATAATCATTTTTTAATAAAAATATGTATGTTATTATATAATGGATTATTCTTAATGAATTAAATACTGTTAAATATTCTGTTTTAATTTCTAATAAAATAAACAAGGATAGATATAACCCACACAAAGAAAAGCTATTTAAGGTCCACAATAAACTATCAGAAGTATAAAGGAGACCTGAGACCAAAATTTTGAAAACCACTGTCTCAGAGTATTCGTGTTCAGAAAAACACATACTGGAGAAGATTACTCTAACCCATCCTTCTTCTTCCTCTTCAAAGTACTTTCCAAACCTCTTGCCGTGATCAGTCCATCTTACAGACCATTATCTGATCACAGTTCCTAAAGCATGATTCTGATCCTATCATTTCCCTACTAAAATAATCTCAAACAGTTCAAGACATACAGAGTGATAACCAAAAACATACAAGAAACTCCATGATTTGTCCTCACACAATGTACATACTCATCAATTGCACAACTATCCCAATGCATTATGAGCAGCAGACACTATGATAGGGGCTAGGACTGGAGAGTCTATGAGAAATAAAACTTGCCATCACTGGACTAAGAGTCTACTGAGGAAGAAATATTCACACAAATACAGGTATCCATAATTTTCTACACTTATTTTCCAAATATGCTATAGGCATTTTTTTTTTTTAGATTTTATTTATTAATGAGAGACACAGAGAGAGAGAGGCAGAGACACAGGCAGAGGGAGAAGCAGGCTCCATGCAGGGAGCCCGACACGGGACTCAATCCTGGGTCTCCAGGATCAGGCCCTGGGCTGAAGGTGTCGTTAAACTGCTGAGCCAAAAAAAATAAAAAAATAAAAAAATAAAAATAAAAATAAATTAAAAAACTGCTGAGCCACCCGTGCCACCCGCATAAATATTTTTTACCCAAAATTCACTATCAACATCAAAAACTCTCTATAATGACAATGAATGTCCTCCAACAGAATCACTTTGGTTGTATACAAATCCAGGTAAGGGAATGTGGATAACAGTTCAGTTGTATCTCAACTGTTCTCCCTAAAAGATTATGCCAATTATGCCTTGTGCCCATATTAAATGTACTGAGCATCAATGCTATCATCATCCCATCATTATTAATGAAAATATCTTCTGAGAAAGTAGAAATGCCAAACTAAAAAATAAGTGAGCATAAGAAACTTAGAAAAGCCCAGACATCAGAAAGAGTTGGGAGTGATAGTGCATACTGAGGGTAGGAAGCACATTAGGCATGATCTCAACATGTCCTTATCTACTAAACATAGCAGTGTTGGAAATTTTAACTGTAGCTAACTAGTCCAATACAATATTTGAGAAACTAGAGAAACTCCTTGTACAGTGGGCTGAGCGCCACTCTCAGTGTAGGAGACCACTAAGTACCAGGCTGATAGAGGAGTGGGTAGCAGACACCTTCAAAGCTCTGGAAGCAGCTGCAAGTGGGGGAAGAACATGATTTGGTGAGGAACTGAATTTCAAAGCACGTCTGAGAAATTCATGAACACTGGCAGACACCACAAGCTGTAGGTCACGGGGGAAGCAGTTTCCCTTCACACTGACATGAGCTATCTTCCTCCAGTGAACTGCAGAGAACTACCATTAAAAATGGTGGCACACAAAGGAAATTGTCCATCTTAATGTTAAATCATCATAGGTTTATATCAGAACAAAGAAGCACCTGGATGTAAAGCATCCAAAGAAAGCTAACTTGCTCTTAAGTGAGAACTATAACAATGTGGATAAGCTAAGGTCCTTGCTGGTACACCACTCTGATATCAGCTCAAAGGGGCCACTGTAACTGCACTGCCTGTGATGATATGAGACATTAGAATCGGAAAACCTGGGCAAAGGAGGAAGTGGATGAGGTTTAGGGACAAAGCCATATGTCACCATTCAACAAAGGGAAAATCTTGCAAAGAGGACTCTTTTAAAAACAGACAATATTCTTGGGGATCCTTCTAGTGTCACAAATTATGAAGATAATATAGCCAGCTTACACAAAGCATACAGAACTTCATTTTAAACCTCTATTTAATGAACCATTACTATCATTAAGACAATTACCATTATACTATATGATAGGTGTTGCTAGAAACATAGCCCTAAATAGCACAGAACACAAGCCTGACTGTCTTGCTCTCACTGTCCTAGTATAATTAATGTTAATACCTGTGCTTCACTCTCACACACAACAAGGAGATGCATTTTGTCTTCAAAGGTCTATGGAAGTACACTTGGCTATTGGCTATCTCAGAAATGTTCTAGCTTCTGCCTTTCCTACAGATACCTGTTGACTTTCATGTCCCTTAGCAAAGTTGAATCATCCCACAGTTACAAGATATTTTCTCCCTGTTCCTCTTCTCTCTTTATATCTTTTCTTCTTTGTGTGTTTGTTTTCTGAAGAAACTCTCATACTTATTTTAACAGAAAGCTAACTTTTTAAATGTATAGTTAGCAAAGGCTAGATAAAACTTTCTTTATAATGGACAATCCCTTAATAAAGTATAACAACAAAAATTCAGATCTTAGACTCTTAAGCTTATGTTACTGTTACCAAGGAGTCATCTACGGCCACCCAAGCACACAAGTTGCTCTATTTCAAAGTTCAGGAACATCTTAAATTACAGAAAGTTCCTGACATAACTAAACACCTCAATTTCATTGTCTCAAGGTATCAGTGTAGTCAATATATATGAATCTCATTCTCCTGAGAACATTCAGAATTTTATTTATATACCATCAATCTAAAAAGGTTTTTGAGCATCCTTCCCCGAGTACATAATTATTCTTCTGTATTAGGGGTCGGCAGACTTTTTCTGCAAAAGGCCAGACAATAAATATTTTAGCTTTTGTAGGCCATACAATATCTATCACAATTACTTAACTCTGCCACTGTAGAATAAGAAAAGCCATAATACATAATACATCTGCCTTTGATAGTCTTAGTATTTCAATTTAAAAAATAGTACTTGCTTAAATCATGTGACTGTTACTACTGCCACAAACTACTGCCCATGGTACAGACTGATATCCTTTAGTATATCGTAAGGAAATCAAACTCTGAAAGAAGCAGCAGAATGAAAGAGGAGCCAAGACTCATGCTCTGGGATCTCTAAGCCCTTCTCCCTTTACTATTAGAGCTGACTATTCTCAACAAGTCCTTCATGAACACCCTCGCCCCTAATTCCTGCGTGGAATCCAAACCTGTTCATCACGAAAATGATGCCTCCTTTGCCACTGAAAGAGATTTGCCTGGTGCTGCAAGACAAACATCAGAGCAGGAGGGGCCACTATAGCCACCACACGTCTGGCCCATACCCACAGCCCTGTCTCTACTTTGGGGCAAATCCCTTCCCCTTGGATCCCAATATTCCAGGTCAGTCTCACCCTCCTCAAGAAGGTGCTCAGAGAAAAGCCTCAGAATTCAGTAAAAATACAGAGACTGGTCTTACCCTCAAATTTGCCTAGCTCCTGCCCCATCCTCCTTTCTGCCTCCTTTACCTGCCTTAAACTTACTCATCTAGGCCAAGTTCAGATGTTCTCTCTCCTCCAGCAAGTGTTCCTTCAGTGCCAAGTGTGCTTTAAGTGTCTCTTCTCCAGGCTCCCTAGAACCCTACACTTGCCTTTATGGCCAAGCTCATTACACTTTATTTCCCTCTAAGCGTACAGAATTACTTAAGAATGAGGATTCTTATTCATCTCTGTACCTTGCACAAACTGTTTCTCTTATGTCTGCACACCCTCTCCAAAAACTCCCAGTCTCACCAAAAAAAGTTATAGTTTTTCATTCTACCAAATTTTTTTTAATTTTTTATTTATTTATGATAGTCACAGAGAGAGAGAGAGAGACAGAGACTCAGGCAGAGGGAGAAGCAGGCTCCATGCACTGGGAGCCCGATGTGGGATTCGATCCGGGGTCTCCAGGATCGCGCCCTGGGCCAAAGGCAGGCACCAAACCGCTGCGCCACCCAGGGATCCCTCATTCTACCAAATTTAAAGGAAATTGCCATAACTAGAAATTAGAAGGAGAAATGAACTACAATTTGATGACTGTAATTCCTTTCTAAATAATGCCATTAACCATACCAAACCAGTTCCCAATAAAATTTATTTTTTTTATTTTTAATAATAAATTTATTTTTTATTGGAGTTCTATTTGCCAACATATAGAATAACACCCAGTGCTCATCCCATCAAGTGCCCCCCTCAGTACCCGTCACTCAGGCACCCCAACCCCCCTCCCACCTCCCTTTCTACCACCCCTAGTTCGTTTCCCAGAGTTAGGAGTCTCTCATGTTCTGTCTCCCTTTCTGATATTTCCTACCCATTTCTTCTCCCTTCCCTTCTACTATTCCCTTTCACTATTATTTATATTCCCCAAATGAATGAGAACATATAATGTTTGTCCTTCTCCAATTGACTTATTTCACTCAGCATAATACCCTCCAGTTCCATCCACGTTGAAGCAAATGGTGGGTATTTGTCATTTCTAATAGCTGAGTAATATTCCATTGCCCAATACAATTTAAATATTGAGCCAAACAGTTAAACAATTCAAGGGCACAACAGTAAAGAGCAAAACAATACATGAGCTTTTTAATGCACATTCATTGTGATGATTTCAAATGCTGTTGACAGTTGTGGGTTATTAGTACACTCACTCTTCATCACTTTCTTTAATGTACTCTTTCTCCTGTTACTCTCCATCTACCTCAGGGGGCAAAAACAAGTTGTTTTCACTTGTTTGAATTAAGGTGTCGTGACTGTGATTGGTTTTGTTTACCAGTAGCAGTTTACAACATCTCTCTTATCTCTCTTTATGCTACAAAAGCTTTTAAAATGTCAGCTCAACTCTGGAGCTACTAAATGTTTCTACAGAGCCGACACAAATTCCGTAAAACACTATGCCTTGTAGGTCCTACCAAAATGACAGATTGCTGACTTCAGAATGTGGAAATGATGATGATGCTTTAAAACTGCATGTTTACAAACCAGTGGATTTTCTTCATTGGATTTTAATAACTAAAGTTACTCAAATCTGAAGTCTAAAGTCAATGTTCCCTTGAAGCAATGCCAATGTATAACTGGTTTTCAAATACAAGCACTAAGTTGATAAGCAAAGCAAACAAAAGTCCATCAGCCTCTTCTATGCCATCAATAATTACTGTATTTTACTATCAAATATGGAAGGCTAGTTCAGGACACTTTTATATTAATTGTTCTGGAAACTGTTCTAAATATGCTGCTCCTAACTCTTAATTATATATGCAAAAAGGAACAAAGACATCAACAATCCCAAAGGATGGTTTTAAAAAAATAACTTAAACTGAGTTTTATTTTATTTTAGAACACTAAGACATACAACCTCTCAGCCCAGAATCTAGATGACTCCTCAGCTCAATTTTCCTCCTAGAAGCCTGAAAACTTGCAAGTATACCACACAGAAGAAACCAGAGAGATGGCACAAAATAAACCATCAGCTCAGAGGAACTTTGTGCTTGACAACAACCTAGTTTACATATTTCTACAGCTATGAGATTAACAATACACAATTGCTTCCTTAAAGCTGGTATGAATATAGGAGTACCTGGCAGCCTCTCAACTAGCCTAGTATCTCCCTAGGTCCCAAGCATAAAATGCCAACAGAATTTACTCTACCTTACCCATTCCAATGGAAATCCCACAAAAGTGGTTTAAGACAAGATGCCATATTCTGTAAGGAAGCCTGTTAATGGCACTCATTTCTCCAAATATAAGTAACCAGAACATGTTAAATGTAAAAATAGATTTGTTATTGGGGCACCTGGGTGGTGTAGTCGATTGAGTGCCTGGCTCTTGCTTTGGGCTCAGGTTGTGGTCTCAGGGTCATGAGATCAAGCCCCCATGTCAGGTTCCATGCCCAGCACAGAGTCTGCTTAAGTTTCTCTCTCCCTCTCCCTGTGCCACCCCCCACCCTCCCACTTCCTCTCTCCCCCTCCCTCTCTATAATAAGTCTTTAAAAAAAAAGAAATCCATCTAGAAAAGTTTAAATTGTGCCACTACCACATATCCAGAATGTATAAAAAACTATAAATCAGTATGAAAAGCATGATACAAAAGAAAAATATTCAAGAGGCTTAAAAAAGCATCTCAAAAAAAAAAAAAAAAAGGCATCTCAAGAAAAGGGAAAATCCAAACAGCCAATGAACATAAGGGAAAAAAATCATAATGCAATTTAAAACCACACACCCAACAGAATGGCTAAATTTTAAAAAATGACAATACCAAGTATTAGGCAGGATACAGAGCAATGGGAATTCAAAAACACTGCTATTGAAGGTACAAACTGAAAAAGATTTCCTTCTAAAGCTAATCATGTGCATACCCTATAACCACTACTAGGCATACACCCAATATATAAACATATGCTTCCATGCCCAGATAAATATATGCAGAATATTCATAAGAGTGTTGTGCATAAAAGCTAAAACTAGAAGCAACCAACATGATGGTTAGCAGCAGAACAATAAATACAATGTGTAAGATTCATACAATAGAATAACATACAGTAAAGAAAATGAATTAACTATAGCTACAGTACAGAAAAAGCTTAGAGGGCAGCCCAGGTGGGTCAGTGGTTTAGCGCTGCCTTCAGCCCAGGGCCTGATCCTGGAGATCCAGGATCGAGTCCCACGTCAGGCTCCCTGCATGGAGCCTGCTTCTCCCTCTGCCTGTGTCTCTGCTTCTCTCTCTCGCTCTCTCCGTGTCTCTCATGAATAAATAAATAAAATCTTAAAAAAAAAAAAAAGAAAAGAAAAGGCTTAGAAATGTTTATAAGACATGAAAGAATCCAGACATAAAAGAATACACGCTGAATGATTCTTCTAGTTATACAAAATTCAGAAAGAGGATATAATGAACTATATATATCTTTAAAGAAAAGAAGGAAACGATTTCCATAAAGTCAGAATAGTGATTATCTTTGGAGAAAAAAAGGGGAGACCATGTTCAGTGAAGGAGGTATGTAGGTGAACTTCAGGGTGCTAGTAAACTTTGAGATCAGTGATGATACACAGATGTTTACCTTGTAATAATTTATGCAGCTTTAAGTTGTTTTATGCATTTTCTAGCTTGCTTTATATTTCAAAACAAAAGAAGTTTAAAAATACTATAATAATAGATTCAGGCAAAGATTATCAATGCATATACAGTCAATGGATGAAAGGCTGCTAGGATACAGAATAGTCGTCTAGTCTCCAACCAGCACCCTATAAAGCACTTATTAATTATAAAGAAAAATCCTTGACTAGATCATTCAGACTGGGGGAAAAATCAATTTATATATATTATTAACAAAAGTAGGATCCTATGACTATGATGTGTATGTTAAGTGATATACAAATGTTATATTGCCTTGTTATTAAAACAGATATACTGAAATAATTAAAGGATAATTATCATAATGTCTGCAACTTACTTTCAAATGTTACAGCAGAGACATAGAGAAAGAGACAGACAATGGCAAGGCAATGGAAAAATGAATGAAATAAGGCAAATATTAACAACTGGTGAATCTAAGTGAAGAGTAACCAAGTATTCACTGCACTACTTCAATCTTTCAGTAAGACATTTCCCAAAATAAAACAATGAGAGAGGGAAATAAAAGGTTTCAAAAAGGAAGAATAACAACAGCAACAAAAGACATGTATTAGGAGGAGGCAAAAAGAACTGGATTAGTTCCAACGTATTATGGTCTTATGAAAAATAACTAGAAAGACTATAATATGTACTTTTTACAAAAGAGAAAACTCGGGGTGCCTGGGTGGCTCAGGTCCTGAGATCTAGTCCCCATCACTACCACCACCTCCCATAGGTTCCAGGCTCAGTAGAGAATCTGCCTAGGATTCTCTCTCCCTCTCCCTCCCCTCCTAGCCCCCTAGCATGCGTGTATGTATTCTCTCTCTAAAATTAATAAATCTTTTTTAAAATTTAGATTAAAAATAGAAAATTTTTCACAATTTGCAGAAAAAAGAATAAGTCTGCTCAAATATAACTTTTTAAATGACTAAAGGAAAGCTACTAGAAGAATGAGTATTAAAATACCGTTTTTGCCTTCAGGTGGTAGTATTATGGATAGTACTTCGTGTTTTCCAAAATATATATTACTGTTGACCAATTTCAGGTATTTGTACCATTAGCTGGTTTTTTTTTTTTTTTAATATTTTATTTACTTATTCATGAGACACACACACACACAGAGGCAGAGACACAGGCAGAGGGAGAAGCAAGCTCCATGCAGGGAGCCCAACGTGGGTGGGACTCGATCCCGGGTCTCCAGGATCAGGCCCTGGGCTGAACGCAGCGCTAAACTGCTGAGCCACCTGGGCTGCCCTCCATTAGCTGGTTTCAATCTGAAAAATACCAGGAGCAGAAATCCTACTGATGTATTATTTCCTCTTATCCTATGAGGAATTAGAGATCACACAAAGTACTACTTCTCAAGTACCTAAACTGGTAACAAAAATAGGAAATGTGCCCTTTACAAAACCCATTACAGTATAAATATACCTCATCATATATGCTCCCATTAATGTCTGCGCCGTAGATAGGTGCCACAAAAGTTAAGTTCTTCCAGTACTTGCGCTCCAAATCTTCATAATCCAAGTATCTTGGAGTACAATATCTGCAAAAGGTAAATGAAAAGAGCATGAATCAATATGATGATTACAAGATTTTCCCCACCCATATGACTTAAATCATATTTTAAAAATTTTATCAAAAAAAATTTTTCACTAAAAATCCAAGAAAGCAAAACCAAAATAAGATACTTTGCAACCATTAGATTGGCAAACACAATATATTAATGGTAGGAAAGAATGAGACTTCCCTTACACAGCTGCAGTGAAAGTATAAAGTAGTACAAACTTCTCAGAGTATAATGAAAATATCAAAACCTTTAAAAAATGTGCACCTTCAACCCTAAAATCCAACTCTGGAAATTCAATCTAAACAATGCAGAGATGTACACAATGAAACATGAGCTAGGATGTTTGCTGCAACATTAACTGAAAACTCAAACTTAATGTTGTCCAACAAAGGCCTAGTTAAATAAAATGCAAAATACAAAATAAGATAGATCTTTCTGTATATTAACAGTAATATCTTTCCATAGTGAATTAAGCATGTTATAGAATGGTGAATATATTAGGATAATATTATATAAAGATATCTGTAATTGTACTCATTGTCAAAAAGAAATATATACTATATTATTAATGATTAATTTTCACATTGAAATTACAAAAGGCATTTACTTCTCCATATTATTTGGATTGTGAACAAATAATCTTATATTAATACATACACCAAAAAATATCAGTATTTCTACGTGAAAAAAATCAACAAAGTAATGAAAGTCTTTTTAGCAGTAAAAAAGTATTTAGTAGCAGTAACAATCCCTATAAAGCCAACTGACATTTTATTTTAGATTTAATAGCTGTAGAACAATCAAAATCAATGCCCAAAATCAATGTCCAAATGCCCAAAATAGTTACCCAAGCAGTATGCAAGCATACCAAATTAACAACTGTATTTTAAATATAGAATAATTTGCCGATTTATCTAAAACATTAGAATCTCAACAGGACAGCCAAAAATAAAAAGGAGAGGCATGAAAGCATCATTAACTCCACTATATTCCACCACTTTGATTAGTAGGTTCCAAAAGTAATAAGAATTCTAGGCAAGCTAACCACAGGTCAGTCTCAGGTGACAGATAAAAAAAAAAAAAAAAAGATAACAGAGATACGGTTTATTATGACTTAGAGATATTTGTTGGATTTTGGATATTAAAGGACTAAATTGTCTTTCACTATAATAGACCTAAACAATCTATCACTATATACTACTCAATCATGATCAATTTTTAACAATCTATAACTCTAAAAAAGAAACACATGGTTCAGTGTTGGCTACTGAGGTTAAATTATAAGATCTGTGAATATTTGAAACAATGATTCTAAACTTGAGAAAAGTGACCAGTTCACTCTGTTGGTGCCCAATTCTAAAGAAGCCTAGCTACAGATTCCTACCCTAATGGACTGTCAAACAATCACAGCTGTCCCACAAATCCAGTATCAGTTTGCTCAAAAGCAATCCAACCATTCCTTTTTTTCCAGAACCATTTATTCACTGTATTACAATTATTAAGAGATGAGTCTCCAGGACCAGCCTGTCTACCATGTATAAGCTATGTAACCCTGGGCAGTTGACTGAATTTCTCTGGACCTCAGTTATTCCTCTATAAAAAAGGAATAATAACAGTTGAGTTATTGTGAGGACTCCATCACATAATTATGTAAAGCACATAGCTTTAAGCCTAGAAGAAAATATAGATCAATAATGTAATGCAAGAGAGCATATTACTCACCTCTATAAAGCTTTATAGTAGAACTATGTTGGAGGTCTCTAGATTTTCTCCAGATTAAGTTGTGTTACTAACCAATGAGCATGTTATCCTGTCTACTGTTTACACCAAGCACATTTGACTGTGCACCTAAGCAAGGGCATGCACTGAATGAAGGAAAACAGATTAACAGAAAAACTAGGAAAATGCCTCCCACCTCCCATGAAAACTAACCCCATCTCAGGACCACCCCATTACCATTATGCACACCATTTGACCTGAGTACAGCTATAAGTGAACAAGCAAAAGCCTTGGATTAAGGCTTAGAAGCCCATTTCACTGGCATCTTTCCCACATGGAATTGGCAGAGGAAATATAAAAAGAGAATTTTCAAAAGTACTTTTTTTCCTAGGAATCCTAATTTTATTTTTCTCTTCAAACTTTAAACTCTAGTTAGTGTACATATAATGAATGTAATATTGGTTTCAGTTGCAGAATTCAGTGATTCATCACTTACATACAACACCCAGTGCTCATGATAACAAATGCCCTCCTTAATACCCATAACCCACCTAGTGCATCCTCCACCCACTCCCCTCCATCAACCATCAGTTTGTTCTCTAACATTAAAGAGTATCTTATGGTTTGCTTCCCTCTTTTTTTTCCCTTCCCATATGTTCATCTGTTTTGTTTCGTAAATTCCATATGAGTGAAATCATATGGTATTTGCCTCTCTCTGACTTATTTCGCTTAGCATAATACACTCTAGCTCCATTCACTCTTTGCAAATGGGAAGATTTCACCTTTTTGATGGCTGAGTAATATTCCTGTGAGTGTGTGTGTCTGTGTCTTTATCCATTCAGCACTCAAGGTACTCCATAGTTAGGCTACTGTCAATAACGTTACTATAAATTTCAGGGTGTATATTTATATCCTTTGGGTAAACACCTAGTAGTTTAATTGCTGGATCCTATGGTAGTTCTACTTCTAAATTTTAAGAATTTTTTTGAGGGAGAGAGAGAGAGAGACTGCATGTGAACTAAAGGGAGGAGCAGAGGGAGAGGAGAGAGAGAACCTTAAGCAGGCTCCACACTCAATGCAGAGCCCGACGTGGTACTCGACCTCATAACCATAATATCATGACCTAATCTGAAATCAAAAATCAGAGGCTAAGACAACTGAACCACTCAGGCGCTCTATTTTTAATTTTTTGAGGAACCTCCATCCTGTTTTCCAGAGTTGGCTATACCAGTTTGCATTCCCACCAAAGATATTTTAATATTGTAACAATTATAATGAAATTAATCCAACTCAAAAAATAAAATTTAATACGGACCTGTCATGCAATATCATAATAGATATTTCACAACTAAAAAAAGAGCCAATTATTTTTTAAAATCATTCTTAAACCTCAGAAAATCAAGAAATTTATATTGTTAAATAAATCATTGCAATATGTCCAATAATTTGTACCACTTCAAGTATATCTTAGCTTTCATGACCCTATTCAATCAACAGATACTGAAACAGCCCATACTATATACATCAGATACTGTACCAGGCACTGGTACAGAAAACAATGTAACCTAAATGGCTATTTCCAGGAAAAGTGCATCTACAACTAAGCCACAAGAGTAAAAATTGAACAGATATACGAACAAAATAAGTGCCTAGTAAAATAAATTGCCCCTAAATAGAAAACTGATACTATGCTAGAATAATCACATAGGCTAGAAATGACGATCGAAGTTTCTCTTTGATAAGAAAAAAAGGTCTTCAAAGCTCTGTTCTCATCAATATTTTGAATTACCATAGTATTATTAACAATGATCATCTCTGGGAGTTAAAATTATGTATTTCTATAACGTCTGAATTTTCAAATAAGCATGTATTACTTTTATAACTGATAAAAGCATTTCTGTCCTTCAAAATCTATCTCAACAGCACCTACTAAATGAAATCACTCATTTCCTGATTAACCACCAGAGAAGTCTTATTTTCCTTTGAAACCCCACGATACTTTGCACTTCTCCTATGGTAATTATGATTGTTAAAGTATTGACAAACATTTTCTAACAAGTATAGTCTGATTACTTGCAAGTACAAATTCTCTCCCAAAATACCAAAGTAGTCAAGCAGATGTTCCACTAAATGAACTAATGTATTTAATTAACCCTTTAAGAATGACTCTGGAAAGGGGTATTAGATGATAACAATACAGCAAACCATTTATACTTATAAGAAGCTGGGTAAATTTGCTTCCATAATCTTGTTTCAATAGCATTGCACATATAAATTGTTAAAAGAGTCCTTAAAGAGTTTGAATGCAAACCAGTCCAGTCTATGATAAAAAATTTCACATTCTCAATTAATGAGATCTGAACCAATGAGACTTTACTAATGCCTACCAAAAATTCAAAAGAAGGGACTCACATTAAATACAAAATTTCAATTCCTTTGGAATAGCCACAATGCTCCATAGCTGGAACTTTACACACAGAATTAAGATTCTTCAAGCACCATCAGTGCTATGTCAAATATAAATTTTAAATTTTAAAAAGAGATCAACTAAATTCATCCAAAGAGCTTAATTTCACACACACACACCTACCCAGAGAATTTAGACAATGTTGTTTTTTGGTTGGTTGGTTGGTTGATTGGTTGGCTGGTTTGGGGTTATAATTTTTTCTTCAAATTAATGTTTTGGTCTATGGCCTTAACTACCATATCAGAAACTTTTAAAAAGGTAATTTAAAAGGGTGCCTGAGTGGCTTATTTGGTTAGGCATCTGACTCTTGGTTTGGCTCAGGTCATGATCTCAGGGTCCTGGGATCAAGCCCTCCATTGGGCTCTGTGTTCAGCAGGGAGTCTACTTCTCTCTCTCTCTCCCTCTCTCCCTCTCCTCCTCCCTGGACTTATGCATTCTCTCTAAAAACAAATAAATCTTAAAAAAGAGAGATAATTTAATAATTATAACCATGATGGTTTCTAAATATATTCAAATTCTTTAAAATTCCTCCCTTTAAGAAGTACAGCTTAATTATCCTCCTTGATTATGGGCTACACTTTGCAACTGGCTTATAACAAAGAGAATATGGCAGAAGGAACATCAAGAAACAGATCATGAAGAGATAATGTGGCTTCCATCTTGGTTACTCTCTTGGTTCACCTGCTCTGGGAGAAGCCAGCTGCCACAACATGAGAAGCAGTCCATGTGGCAAGGAACTCAGGACTCTAGCCAGCAGCCATGTAAGGGGAACAATCTCGGAAGAAGATCTTCCAGTCACAGTCAAGCCTTCAGATGATAACAGCCCCACCTAACATCTTGACTGCAATCTCATAAGAGACCCTGAGCCACAGCCACCTAACTACCTAACTAAGTCACTCTCAGATTACTGACCAGAGAAACTGAGCTATTAAATAAATGCTTGTTGATTTAAGCTATAAGGTTTGGGATAACTTGTAACACAGCAATAGGTATAATTACAATAATGCTAATACAATAGTGGTGGCCCTCCAAATCATTTGAGGGCTTCCTTTTTAAATTACTCATCTTCTAAATATATGATTTATCATCTTAGACTTAAACACTGTCAGGGATATGGTGTGGAAGGCAGAGGAAAAAGCTTACCACCCTGACGAGTCCTTTCCTAAGCCCCTAGGGGCAGCAAGGCTTGGTGACCAGTGGGCACCCCCAAGGTACAAGAAGAGCCTCTGCTGCCTGCTCTGCCTCACCCTGCCCCATGCCAGGCACACCTGCCCCAACCTCAGCTTCAAGTGGAAGATGAGAAGGCAGAGGAGGGTAAGGGTAGCTAGCATCATGGGCCTCAGCTGTACCTACCATGCCCGGGAGATGAGGATGCTACTGCCAAGGACAGCCCAGCAGCCACAGCCCCTAAGTCAGGCTCTTCCTTAGTTGCCAAATCCTGTGTCACCACCGTGGGATCCTGGCTGGGCCAGAACTGGAATGGAGAGTTACCTGCCCTATTCCCTAGTATCCTCCTACAACCAACCAGGAGCACCTGCTGAGGCCTCGGCAGGCAGTGGGACCCCCAAGGCCACAGCCATTTCCAAAATAGCCAGCCCCCTGTGCTAGGGCTTCAGTAGGCAGAAGGATGGTCAGTTGCAACCACTGTAGAGTAAGGGCATTGCAACACTAGTCATGAAGGGGTGCTAGCAACTGGTGGCCCAGGGTACCAGGGCTGAGGTTCCCAAATGGAAATGGACAGAGGATGGTGGGGATGCCCCTGCACCTAAGCAAGCAACCCTTGTCTCAGGCAGTAGAACCAGGAGGCAGAGGCCAAAGGGGAGGACACCATGGCTGTAGCAGTGGCAATGGTGAAGTCAGTGTGGGGCTAAAGGAGAGAGTGCTGCTTACTGCATTCAAGCACCCGGCCCTGGACTATATTGTGCTCTGTATGCTGTACTACAGCATCTGTGTCAAGGACAGCTTCCTGAGGGTGGCACTGGGTGGCCATGTGCTGGCCAAGGTAGAGACCCTGAAGTGGACTGGGCACTGGTGTGACAGGCAGATAGGGAGCCAGCAGGCTATCCCACCACATAGCATCTGCAGGGCCAGACTGCCTAGGTAGAAGGTCACGAGCCCAGCTGCCAAAGCATTGGGGTCCTCATAGCCCATGTGGACATGGTAATCCACCACTGCACGGAGTACTGGGTGACCGTATCATCAAGAGGCACACCAAGGCCATGGTGGTATCTTACTCAGGCAATAGGCTGGAGTGCATAAGGCATATGGACAATCCCCACAGCAATGGGCACTGTATCACCTCTATCTATTACTTGAATCAGAACTGGGACATCAAGGTGCATGGCAGCCTGTTGTAGATCTCCCTGAGGCTGGCCCATGATAACCAACATCAAGCCACTCTTTGATGGGTTGCTCATTTTCTGGTCTGACCAGTAGAACCCCCATGAGGTGGCACCACAGGTATGCCATCACTATCTGGTATTTTGATGCCAAGAAGTGGGCAGCAGCAAGTTTATCAGCTACTATCCAGAGAGAAAGGTGTTCAAATACCTGTGTTACAGCCAATTACACCCACATAGTGACCAGCCCCAGAGTTGAAAAGACAGACAGCTTGCCCTGACTTCAAAAAAGCCTCTGGCCCCATGCTGCTGGCCCCACAACCTACCAGTTTTGATGCCTGCTCCTTTTCTGCCACCGCTGCTGCTTCCAGCTTTGCCTCTGTCCTGACTAGTATAGAGGGCTCTGTCTAACACTGAGGACCAAGGAGAAGAGATCTCTGCTGTCCTGGGATGGAGCTAGGGTTGTGACCTGGGCAGGGGACAGGGTTGGGAGCTACCATCACTGGAGCCAGGGGCCTGGCGACTTACCATCTGGTCCTGCTCCTCTCAAGTGTGGAGAGCTAGAAGGAGGCATTGCCACCTCCAACCAGAACACAGGCTTGGGGGTTGGGATGTCATGGCCTCTTGCTGGTAAAGGTTTGTTGGTGGGGAGTATTCCCAAGCCCCTCACTCCTCCAGCCTGGAATGTGAAGTAACTCCCCAACCCCTATGGCCATGGCACCTTTTAGACTATGCTGCCACTGTGTGGGCAGGATAAATGGTGCTAGGAGGCGCATGGGTGTAAAAAGTCCTTTCAGCTAAGAAAAACAAAAGGGTACCTCAGAGCTGGAAAAAAAAAAAAAAAAGACTTAAACACTGTCACACAAAGAAGAAAATATGCCTAACAAATATGAATCATGTGTAGAATCACTCTATACTAAAAAATAGAAAAAAAACATTTACAGATATAATGAATAAGATGATAAGATGAGAAACAATTTCCTTAGCAGTAAACTAAATGTAAGCAAGCAACAACCTGAAGAACAGAAAACGGAAACAATTAAATGAAAACTGAAAGAGGATGTGCAGGAGACTCCCACTTTGCATCACCAGCTCTTCTGTCTACTTGGTTTCTTACCATGTTTGTGTATATCTTTGAAAACAATAAAAATAGCAAATTGCATACACTCACTTGCCACTGTTAGCCAACTGCCTGAACTCCTTCACTGTCATGGCTTTTTTCTGGATGTTGTATTGAGTGAACAGTCCCGATTGTCCTGTGACCATCTGCTGAATTGGTGCTGGAATAAGCAAATTATCAATGTCATCATAGCACTGCCTTGGCTTCCATTCCCGAGGAGGAATCACCTAAAAATAAAATAATAAAATAAAACATTATCTGAAAAATATTCCAGGTAGTTATTTAGTTTTTATATTCAAACAGAATACTAGTAAAGAACAACTCAGCATTTTTCTTTTTTTTTTTTTTTTTTCAACTCAGCATTTCTATAACAAATGTGTAAAAGAACTGTGAAGATTCAGATTAGGGAAATGCTTGCATTCTCCTAAATATTCACCTTATGGCTCAGCAGTTTAGCACCTGGCCTTCGGCCCAGGGCATGATCCTGGAGTCCAGGGATTGAGCCCCACATCAGGCTCCCCGCAGGGAGCCTGCTTCTCCCTCTGCCTGTGTCTCTGCCTCTCTCTCTCTCTCTCTCTGTCTCTCATTAATAAATAAAATCTTTTTAAAAATCTAAATATTCACTTTATCGATGATTTTTTTAAACAGCAAAATTTATTGAGCATTATACCAAACAGAACTTCTAAACCAAATACTATACTTTTATTAACTATTTTTAGTTGATGGTATTAACCTCTTTTTTTTAAAGATTTTATTTATTTGAGAGAGTGAGAGAGACCATGAACACACAAAGGGTGAGAGAAGCAGACCCCCTGCTGAGCAGAGAGCCCAATGTGGGGCTGATCCCAGCAACCTGAGATCATGACCTGAGCAGAAGGCAGACGCTTAACCAACTGAGCCTCCCACACGTCCCTACTACTAACCCTCTCAATTTTAAGAGTAAAATTCGGAGATGCATAGAAGCAAAATAATTTGAAGGTCAAATAATGCTTATATTAATATGATAAAAATAGGTAAATGTTTAGTCAGTATTACTTTCTTTAATATTTCTCACACAATATGGCAAATAGCAGAGTAGTGTGCAAGTAAATGTACAATCAATTTTCTTGGAAAGTGGAGAAAACCCTGATTGGCAGCTCTTGCCAATTTCCATGATGTAACTACACCCATCATGGCAAATTTGAGCTCACCAACATGATGTCACCGAACATGAAGTTGAAAAGAATTGTGCCTTATCAATTTTTATGTTCCTGTATGCGGCTGTTCAGCACATCACTCTTTTCCAAAAGTACTTAATTTTTTTTATTTATTTATGATAGTCACACAGAGAGAGAGAGAGAGAGGCAGAGACACAGGCAGAGGGAAAAAGCAGGCTCCATGCACCAGGAGCCCGACGTGGGATTCGATCCTGGATCTCCAGGATCGCGCCCTGGGCCAAAGGCAGGCGCCAAACCGCTGCGCCACCCAGGGATCCCTTTTCCAAAAGTACTTAATTACTGGGGATCCCTGGGTGGCTCAGCGGTTTAGTGCCTGCCTTCAGCCCAGGGCATGATCCTGGAGTCCCGGGATCAAGTCCTGCATCAGGCTCCCTGCTTGGAGCCTGCTTCTCCCTCTGCCTGTGTCTCTGCCTCTCTCTTTCTCTGTGTCTCTCATGAATAAATAATAAAATAAAATCGTAAAAAAAAAAAAAAAACTACTAACAGTGAAAAGATCAGTAAACAATAACACCAATAACATATATACATACGATTAAAAATTAGAAGGGACAGTTACTAAGTCATGATTTATAGCTGGAATTTATTCACCTTTAGAAATTGTTTTAATTTTTTAGGATAAACTTTTAAAAATCAATTGTAAAATATAGATAGCACACATTAATAAATGTGTAATTGCAAATACGTAACTATAAATTATTATAAAGCAAATATATCTCCAAGTATCCTTCTAACACATTTCTCTCTTGCCCAAAAGGTAACCACTATCACACCATTTCCTTGCTGGGGGGTTCATAATTTTATGCTGAGTATGCATCCCTAGCACTGGTTTTTGAAATGTTTGGAAATATAATCATCCATATATACAGATCTTCTTTGAGGTTTATATTTTGTATTTCACTCAATACTTTTGTGAGATTCAAATATGATGGTCTACATAGCTGAAGTTCACTGATGTTCATTCCTACTCAGTACTTCTTCATATAAATATTTATTTATAAATGGGGAACACTAAGTGTTCCTTGTTTTTCTCTCTACATTGGCTTTTACACTGCAGCATATTGCACTGCTTTATCATTATGTTCATCTTTCTGCTGCATATGAGCACACAGTTCTCTAAAATAAACACATTTTGTGAAATTACTGGGACATTAGATATGTATAGATCAAATTTAACAGTTATTACTAAATGTTTTCCAAAGTGGTTGTACCATTTCACACTCTCACCAGGAATGTATGCAGAGTTCCTGTTGCTCCCCATCTTCATCATCACTTTGTATTGTTGATCATTTTTCAATTTTAGTCTTTCTTATAGGTGGTGTAATAGTAGTCAACTGTGCATTTTATTTGCATTCTTAATTTCTAAAGAAACTTTTTCACATATTCACTGACTCCATGAATATTTCCTATTGTAAAGTGTTTATTCAAGTCTCTTACCCATTCTACTATTGCATTGTTGGTCTTTTTATTAATGTATAGGGATTCTTTATACAGCCTGGTTATTCTTTGATGTGTGTGTGTGTGTGTGTGTGTGTGTGTGTATACACTTGTAAACATCTATACGTTTACGTGTATATGTATCAAATATCTTCTCCTAACCCATAAAGTGCTCTCCAACCTTCTTAAGGGCATCTTTTAATAAACATAAATCCTTAATCTTAAGGTAATCCAGTCTGTTCATTTTTACCTTTATGGGTACTGCTTTGATCTTTGGTTTAAACAAAATTTTTTTCCTACTCTGGGGCATAAAGACATTCTATTTTATATTCTAAGAGCTTTAAGGTTTTGCCTTTCATATTCACATCTACAATGTACATCTGTAAAAGGCCTAGGTCAAGCTAAATCAGATGAGAACACTCAGGGTCAGAAGAATGAGTGATTTGTCCATTGTACACAGCTGGTAAATGACAGGATTGATCCCCCCACCCTAGCCAAAATCAAAAGTGAGCTATCAAGTCTAAGGTTAATTTAATTTTCATCAGCAATACAGAGATATTTCACATTTTATTTCCTCCAAGATATGTTAGTTTAAAATAAGAATAGACACCCCACATATTATATGCTATTGAAAACACATACTCAATACTTTATTTTTTTTAAAGATTTTATTAATTTATTCATGAGAGACACTGAGAGAGAGAGAGGCAGAGACACAGGCAGAGGGAGAAACAGGCTCCATGCAGGAAGCCCGATGTGGGACTCGATCCCGGGTCTCCAGGATCACACTCTGGGCTGAAGGCGGCACTAAACCGCTGAGCCACCTGGGCTGCCCCATACTCAATACTTTAAAAGAATAAGGACAATTGTACCAAATGCATATGGATAAACATACCAAATTGTCTTCATAACATATTGAAAGGGGAAAGGGTTGTAAATAATAACTTTCTGTTCATCAGAAATACTTATTTCTGATGAAATAGTCTGATGATGAAAAAAATCTATGAAATTCTGATGAATTTCTATGTGGCTCAGCTGGTTAAGCATCTGCTTTCCACTCAGGTCTTGATCTTATAAATATTTTGCGTCTGTGTTCATTTACTTTTGATGTAAGTGTTCACACAGAACTTTAGAATTTTTTAAATTCAGGTCTATAACAAATATCTCATCTTTGAACTGTTATTTTAAATCTCAACATATCAGGTTTTCTTACATATGAAATGGCAGGAAATGGAAAGACAACATATTTAGGACTTTAAAAGATTCTAAAGTTAAATTTTTACATCCAATCAATCTAATGGAAAGAAACCCATTCCTCCTAAAATTTACCTTCTTGATTATAACAAAATAAAAACATACATTTTATTTTATATCACCATTTCCCCAATCCCAGCCTGCAATCTATACTCAAAAGATAATTTCTGACTGAAATCTGTATTTGGACTACTTACCTTGAAATACACTGCTATTATCACTGCCTACCTACTAAGGAAGAAGCAGGAAGAGGAAGAGCAATGCGTCTTACAATCTTTCTTTACACCTTGAAGACAGATTCCTATCTGTACTCTCCAAGCTATTCACAAAACTATGTAATGTGCATAGCCTGTGGCTCAGATCACTGATCTGTGATCTCTATGTCCAGATCACTGTTGTGGAGTAATTTCACCCACTTCATATGTAATAAAGATTCATCATAATCCTCTCCCTATGTCTCTGCCTCTGTGGGTCTCTCATGAATAAATGAAATCTGAAAGAAAGAAAGAAAGAAGAAAAGAAAGAAAAGAAAGAAAAAGAAAAGAAAGAAAAAGAAAAGAAAGAAAAGAAAGAAAGAAAAGAAAGAAAGAAAGAAAGAAAGAAAGAAAGAAAGAAAGAAAGACAGACAGACAGACAGTCAAGGTCAAATCTCTCACTTTGGAAATAAGGGTTAAATCTAAAGTATAAATCTAAAAAATGTCGATAAAAGAAAAACCCAAGACAGACTATAACCTAAGGCCAAAGTTACTACTACTGGAACTACTCAACCTTTTTCTCCAAATCATAAAATAAGACCAATTCATTAAATGGTGCATTAACGGGATCCCTGGGTGGCGCAGCGGTTTGGCGCTTGCCTTTGGCCCAGGGCGCGATCCTGGAGACCCGGGATCGAATCCCACGTCGGGCTCCCTGCATGGAGCCTGCTTCTCCCTCTGCCTGTGTCTCTGCCTCTCTCTCTCTCTCTGTGACTATCATTAAAAAAATAAAATAAAATAAAATAAAAAATAAATAAATAAATAAATAAATAAATGGTGCATTAACAAAGAATCTTATGGGTAACTCTGTCCCCAGGGCTTGCCCTCAAAGCAAACTAGCAGCATTAATACAGTTTTGGTTTTTACAACTTGATTTGGTGCAATTTTACACATTTGCTATTGCTACAACTTCCAGGAAAAAAAGGCAAGCAGGTGAAACTGACTTTATGTGACATGATGTAAAAGATAACAAAAATGGCCAAAAAACTCATACAAAAAAAAATTGGTTCCTTGCATTCCTAGAAATAAAAGAAAATTATCACAATACTGAATAAATGAGTATCTATCTATAAACCTCACTCAAAAAAAAAAAAAAAACCCTAGACTCAGGTGTGTTTTGTTCAACATTCAGAAAACTAATTGTGGTTCTCATTAACTTCATTCTGCTACAGAATGCTAACAGCAGCACAGGGGTACCCTGTGAGCCTGCAACTCCCTTATGAGGGTGTGTGGTGCTTCCTCTTCTCGTGTTACTAAACGTGCCACCCTACCACAGGACACTCACTAATCTCAGTGGAACACAGCAAGATTATGTTTTCAAGGAACAAAAGGAAGAGAAAAGTAGGACAAAGGGCTGCATTCAAAGCCTAGAGAAGGGGACAACCAGTCACCCCCAATCTTCCTCAAATAAAGCCCAAATCCTTGTTAACCCTGCTAGTTTATGATCAAAACTATGTGTCAAATAATTCTGAAATCATATTCTCTTCTACTCAAGAATGATTTTTCTCAAAGGGGGTGGTGGGGAGGATGATTTTTCTCCAGATCAAAGATAATCTGAAGTGCTGAGGTTCCAAAATGGGGTTTTTTAAGAACTCAATAAATAGGTTAAACTAAGAATTCATCAGGAGAAATTCATTATAAATCTCTTTACTTTTCTCTTTGTTTTCTCTTTATCCTCCTTTTCTCTCACCCACCCCTAATAAACTTTCATCCCCAACATTTTAAACCTTTTCTAGGAGGAACTTGAACCATATACAACAAATGATAGACCTCAGGGGATAGATACCAGCACAATCCATAAACTGAGTTACAAGCAGGAGCGTCCAGATAGATGCAGGAGGATTTGAATACCAATCCCTGCAGTTCGACAAATCCCAATCCTTATTAAGGCCAGATAACTCCAGTACAATCTGGCCCCTTCCAGGGTTCTTACCTTACTTGCCAACCTCTTCCTCTGCTCAATGAGACCCAACTCCACAGACCACCTTCCTATTCCTTCCACACATGAAGCTCAGGTCAGCCTCTAGGCCTCTGGACTTACTATTCTTTCTGTCCCCACATCTTGAACAAGCTGATTTCTTTATATCCTTTGGGTCTCTGCTTAAGTGTCCTTATCTTACCATGCTAAGAGGCTACCACTAGAATATAAGGTCATCAGGAAAAGAAATGTGGTCTCTACTATCTCATTTCCCCTAAACACAACCCTAGCACCTGGAAAGTGGTAGGTACTCTCCACACTTGATAAGCAAGTATTTGAAAAGAAAACAGAATAGGCAAATCTACAGAGAAAGAAAGTAGATTAGTAGTCATCTACAGTTGAGGGGATAGCAGGGAATAGAGAATGAGTGCCAATGGGTACCAGTGGCTTACACACTTAAATGGCCAAATTGTATGGTATATGAATTATACCTCAATAAATCTGTTATATCTGTAAAAGGGGAAAGAGAGAAAGAAAAAACAGAAGAAAAAGAGGAGGGATGGGAGAGGGAGGTGAGCAGGGTAGTTAAGCTTCAGGTTAATAATGGTCCTCTTAAAAAGTGATGAAATCTATGAATACTTTCATACCTCTCTCTAAAGCCCATACATGGGTCTTTTTGGTTTCTAGGAGCCACACGTGTTTTGTTTTAAAAAAAAGCCCTAGAACACAATCTAGCATAAATAGTTTAAAGAAAAATAAGACAATTACTCTTTGAAGAAATCAAATATTCTGTGTGGATTAACAAGAATAAATTTTGCAAATATCTTCCTCTGGAATAAACAATTTCCCATATCATGAAGACTAAGAGCATAAATAAAAAGCCAAGTGATTGGTTTTAGTTTAAAGGATCTGAAGATAATCACCTTTGCAAGACCTGCTCGATGGGCTCCTTTAGACTCCATGAATGCAAGGTATTTGTTGAACTCCCGGAACTCCTCCATGGAGGGTCTGAAGGTCATGATCTTACAGCTGGGGTTCAAAGGACTCTCCACCTCGGCCACCTCCATGATGGCTGGGCAGTGTCTGCAGAGGAGATGATGCAGTCATCAGCACTGAATTATTGTGGGCTTAAGGTTAGTGGTCATTTCCCCCAAATAGCATGTGAGCCCCCGCAACACCCACCAGCAGAAACTCTTTTCTTTTAGTTACTTACCATTCCCTCTACCACCCCATTAGGGAGACTTTCTCATCTCTCCCTGGAGGGAAAGGGAGAGTTGCCTCTAGTCAGCAACTCCCAAGTTCCTATTCCTTGCATTCAAACACTGACCTGACTGTACTGCTCACCTCCTTAAAATCTTTCCTAGTAAGAATGATTTTTCTAACTTTGCAAGTTTACGAAAGGTGTTTCTCCTAAGTACCAATTCTGAAACAGACACTCTCATAGATGCACCTGTATAAACGCCTAACCTAGGATGAGTAGTGAATGGACAATGCTCAGCATCCCCAGTATATTTTAAGTGTGCTTCCACTTGTCTACCATGCTTTCCTATAATAATTTACAAACTACCCATTCAGCAGAAGTACCAAGCACCGGGCTAACGTACTGGAGACAGAGAAAAGGGTAAGATTTGTCTGCAAATCCAAACACACTATCTAGAGGTGGAACAGACCTCAATACAAAACTACACAGGCACGGGTAACTAACTTTACCTAAATTACTCAGAAATGACTTCAGAGTTAAGACTTATTAGAAGGTGTACAGGTCAGCCAGATGAGAGAAAGAGCATTCCAAGCAGTGAAAGTATCTACAAGTATTGCAAAAAGAAAGAGAGTTTAGTATGCCTGGAGCTTAGAAAGGAAAGATTACAGGCTATCAAAGGAGAAAAGTAGGCAGCAGACTGTGCTACAAAAATATAAACTTAATCTTGCTGACAATAATCAGGATGATGCCCTCAACATGTACTGGACACCTAATACACACAGAATGCAAAGATAAGTAAGAAGCACTGGCCTGCCTGCCTCAAAAAGGAGTCTTATTCCCATTCCACTTCCAGAAGCAAGAATAGTGCTCAGCATCTAACAACCCAAACAACAAATACTCTCAGAACAAAGATTTTCCTTTTTTTTTTTTTTAATAAACTTAATTTGTCTGACAAAAAGAAAAATTAGGAAAAGATGGAATAGATAAAGATAAAAACATGTTACGGGATAGTAAGAAGATAAACAGATGAGGACTACTGATGAAGATGTGATCATCATTCACTAAAGGTTTAAACAAACATCTATCTCACAAAGTATCTGTGAGGAGAATCCCTACCACCCATTGGGAACTTAAATATAAGGGAGAAAATAATCTGCATGAATACAGATATATTAATACATGACAGAAAATATTCTATATTCTCTTTGCCTCAGGGACGAGGCATGCAAAAGAAAAACCTTCCAGGCTACTTCCCCAACCACTTCTCTTCACACCTATACAGATGTACATGCCCAAATCCATGGGCTGCAAGATGAAAGTTTAACCTCTATACAAGACACACATAATCCCTTAGAAGCGCCTAGATCAAATGTTTACATAACTATCATGAGCTTGTCCATCACCACAGCTTGCATTATACTTTAAGGCCCAACAATACTCATTGATTTGTGCTTCTCTAAACAAGTAAAGGCTGCTCTGATGGGAGGGGAAGGCTGCCTAAATCTTCCCCTCCCATCAGAGCAGCCTTTACTTGTTTCCTCACCTGGCAAACTCCTGGCCACTGCCAAGATGCTCAACCTTTCTCAAGAAGGCCTAAGTGAACCATCCTGTGTGTTTTGACCACCCTCTCTTCATTCCTTATAGTAGCTGCCTGTCCCAATGGTTGGCACTTATGATCATACACTGAACTCTAAACCCCTCAAAGGAAAAGAAGGCTCTCTCTCTCTTTTTAAGATTTTTATTTATTCATGAGAGACAATTTACAGAAAAATTGGTGGAATAGAAAAAAAGAAAAAGCCTGTATACATTTTACCCACATTCATCTATTAATCTTTTACCCTATTTGCTGCCTTATTAATTTGTATTCTCTCCATATATTTATCACCCACACACAACTTTTTTTCTAAAGCATTTGAGAGTAAGTTGCATAATATTGTGGTCCGTTACCCCTAAAAACTTTAGTGTGCATGTCCTAAGAACAGGGATCTTCTCTTGCATAGAGACAATAAAATTTTCAACTCTGGTAAGTTTAGGAAGATACAATACAACACTTGTATCCAATTTCTGTGTTCCAATTTTTTCAAGCAACTGAATAATATACTTCATACCTTTATTTTCCCTCTAGTAGGGAATTCAGTCTAGAATTAGAAATTGTGTGGGGGAAAAAAAAGAAAATGCATGTAGCTGTCATGTCTCCTTAGTAGCCTTTCTATCCCATAGAAATATGGGATATTTCCAGAGCCTCTGTCTTTAATTTTTTAAGAATTCAGTTATCTTTGTTTTAACATTTAAATAGGGTGTGCATTTGTTTTAAATATAACACATTTTTCATTTTGGTGTTTTTTAAGCTACAAGTTTTTCCTTTTGTTGCTGGCATATAAAAATGTCATTAATTTCTAAATTAATCTCATACCTAACCACCTACTTATAATCTCATTTTCAATAATTTGTCTATAGATTCATTAACGATTCTATCTAGACTATATGAAAAATATCTAAGAATAGTGCTTTTTTGTTGTTTCCTTCACAATACTTATTCTATTTCATTGCTCTTTCTCATCTTATTGACCTACGACATCCTAGTGCTTCAGAGTAGTAGTGACAGTGGACTGCCTTAATATACAGGGAATGCTTCTAACCTTTATCTTCAGAATATTTACTCTGTATAGGTACCCTTTAGCAGGTTACAAAAGTTCTACTTGGTTCCTTTTTCTAGGAGGTTTTTGTTGTTTTTTTTTTATTCTTTTATTTTAAGTTACAAATAAATGTTATATTTTATCTGTTGCAATGGGTTTTCTACTTTTATCTATTATTTCAATTAAATATGATTCTAATGTTGAACTAACCTGTATTACAACCTGAGGCTGTATTATCAGAACTACATACTGAAATTATCCGTGCTAATAATACATTTAAGGTTTCATAAACAATTTTCACAAGTGAGGTTGGCTTGTAATTTTCCTTATTCCTATTCACACTATCCTTGTCTAATGATAGCATTAAAATTTACTAGCCTAAAAAAAAATAAGCCAGGGAGTGTTCCTGAGAGAAACTCTGACTTTGTAAGGGTTAGAGTTAAGAATTATTGGAATGCTTTATAGAACTAGCCTGCAAAACCATCAAACCTGGCATTTTCTTTGGGGTAAGACATATAACTACATAAGACATATAACTATAACTAATTGAAGAGATTCAATTCTCTTAAATGGTATATTTCTACCACTTCTTTTTGCATGTTCTAATGTGTTTTTTTTTTAACTGAAGTAGAGCTGACATCCAATATTGTATTTGTTTCAGGTGTACAAAATATTGATTGCACCTTAATATATACAATATAAAATGCTTACTATAATAAGTGTAGTTACCATCTGTCACAATATTTCTACTGCTTCTAGAATCTGTTTTTAAAATTTACACTTTTCCGAAAAACTGTCCATTCAAATGCATATGCCTGTTTTTCTAGTTTCATCTGTACTCTCTTCAGTCTTCATGTTATTCTTGTCCTTTGTCCCCCCGCCTTCCCCAACATAAGGATCTACAAGTTCCTATCACTCTCAAAAATACATCACACATGACCCCAAAAAATAGTTAAGAACCAGTGGATTAGATCACAGCCACAGAAGTCAGCTGAACTATGCCTCCATCAATACCTAGAAGTGTGACTTCACCTAAGCACTACACCTTTGTTCATGTTAACTCTTAGTAACCCTTAAACTTTCGAAATTGAACAAATTCTATGTTCCTAAATGCTGGTGAACCAGTCCTCCAAAAAATAGGAATGAAAGTGCTCTGATTTTTCATACAGTTCCAGCTTTTATTCTTAAAGAGTCCTTTCTACTTTCTTTATATTTTTTAATATAATTAAAAGTTGACCCAAAAAAAGGAAAGAAAGGCCTATGTCAGTCCAACTTATTTTTTCAAATCCAGAAGTCTGGGAACCAGTATCTAAGTCTTTTATGGCCCCAATGTTATATGTAAGAGAGGAAGGAACAAAGTGCAAAGAGATGAAAGACACTAATTATTTGCATTAACCAAAATCAAGTAACTTAGTTAAGTTCAAGTCCCTATTTAATCAATACCTTTTTGATTCCCAAGCTTTTAACCCCACAATACCCCAAACTTCTACTTGAATAGATAAATCTTCCAAACGTAACATTCTTACTGAACCATTCTCTTAGTAAAAATGGCTTCCGATTGCAAATCACCTAACTTCAAAGCTTGACATGTAAGATAACTAGTCCCATCATTTTCCTCCAAAGCATAGAGATTTTCAGATCTCACTACCTATCCCTCCTAAACCATTCATTCCTTCAAGTGATAGTTCTGTTTCTATAGCTAAGTACAAAGATTAATCAAGGAATCCGTCTGATAAAATTACTTAACTTCAAGGACCTGGAGGGAATAAGAAGGAAGAAAAAACTGTCTTATCTTAGGTTAAAATAAGAGAGCCATCTCAAAAATGCAAAACACAGGCACTGACTACTGAAAGAGCTACACCCGCTACAGAAAAGATAACAGAAAAGACCACAAAGTGATCCTAACTCTGCCCATGAATCCCTAAAGAAGTGTCCAAGCCAAAGCAAAAGGAAGAATCTCTGCATTTCTAATGACAGAGGCAGCACTTAATATATCAATCAAAAATATAAACAAACTTGGAGCACCTAGATGGCTCAATTAAGTGTCGGACTCTTGATTTCGACTCAGGTCAGGAGATGGAGCCCAGCTTCAGGGTGGGCTCCACCCTCAATGAGGAATCTGCTTTTCTCTCTCCCTCCCTTTGCCCCTCCCCTTGCTTGCATGTGAGTGCTTGTGGGTGCGTGCACTCTCTTTCTCCCTAAAATGAATTTTTTAAAAAGATAACAAACTGACTCAAGGTCAAAGAGTTTTGAAAAGATAATTATAGGTATAATTGAGATTTTACTATAGAAAATAAATAGACAAGGAGGGAAAAAGGGAGATTTGGGTGCTTGAAATATGCTTCCATCTAGCTCTGGGTACAGAATCCAACAGTAAAAAGAATTCCTCCCAGGATAACTGCCTACCTTGACCAAAATCAGAAGGAAAACGACAACAGTAAGAAAGATTGGACAAGTGACCAGGAATTTCTCCCCCTTTGTCAGAAACTGAAAATTCAGAAGGCTAAGGAATACTAGCAAAGTTGGCAATACAAGGCAATATGTACTTCAGAGTATATAACATAAATGCTCTAGGAGATTCTAGAGAAAAGAAAAAATGGGCACAGTGGGGAAGAGCATAGTCAAGAGGTGAGTGTGAGATGGACCTTGAAAATAAATGCCATTTGAATCGGAAAAAAAAAAAAAAAAGGTAAACTACCCTTCTATAGGAAATAGGTAGCAAACAATTAACACCACTAACATAGGAAACAGTAACCCATTCAGTCTTCCCAAGAGGCCTAACAAGGTAAGTATTATTATTAACCCTACTCTGTAAGTAAGGAATTGGAAGCCTAGAACAGTTTACTCAAACTTTTTAGTCTGAGGACTCTTATACTTTTAAAATTTATCAGTGTATCAATCAAAAAGATAACAAACTTGGGACATCTGGGTGGCTCAGTGGGTTAGATCTCAGCTCAGATCTTGATCTCAGGGTAAGTTAAGCCCCATGTTGGGCTCCACAGTGGGTGTAGAGCCTACTTAAAAAAAAAAAAATTTACCAAGGGACCCAACAATAAGAGCTTTTATGTGGGATATATGTTTACCAAAAAAAAAAAAAAAAAAAGAGGAATTTTTTAATCTATAAATTATAAGATAATTATAAATTCAAAGATAAATTTTTAAATTATAAATTATAAGATAAATTTTAAATCAAAAGATAAAATCCCCATGTATGAAATTTTTAAGATAATTTTTAATTGTTCAGTAGTCAAAAGTAACAATGGTTCCCAACCAGGGGTGATTTTTATCCCCAGGGGAAACTAGCAATGTCAGCAGTTATTTTTATTTGTCACAACTGGAGAAGTGCTAGTAGCACCTAGTGGGTATAGGCTAGGGACACTGCTAAACATACAAAGCATAAAAAGGCACCCACAACAAAGAATTATCAGCCCCAAATGTCAAGTGTGTTGAAGTTCAAAAACCCTGCTATCGGGACACCTGGGTGGCTCAGCAGTTGAGCGTCTGCCTTTGGCTCAGGGTGTGATCCTGAGATTCAGGATTGAGTCCCACATCAGGCTCCTAGCAGGAAGCCTGCTTCCCTCTCTGCCTATGTCTCTGCCCCACCCCCCTGTCTTTCATGAATAAATAAAATCTTTAAAAAAAAAAAAAAAAACCCTGCTATGGAGCCTAAAGAAACTATAGCATATGTTCAATAACAGACATTTTATGATAATGTTCACAGTAGCATTTTTGTAATAGCTAAAAATTGAAAGCAACTAAAATGTCCATTTATAGTAGAATCAATAGAGAAGAATATACTCAACCAATGGAATATGGTGGTGAAAATGAACAAACCAAAGCTACTCCCAACAACATACATATGTACCTCAGAAAGTTAAGTCTTGGACTATTCAAACTGTATGTCTATTTTTACAAATGTAAAAAATAAAAATTTCTTCTTTAATAATAAATGCATATAAAATAAATCCATCTTTTTAAAACAAGAGAATACTGGGGTACCCAGCTGGCTCAGTTGGTAGAGCATATGACTCTTAACCTCCAGGTTGTGAGTTCAAGCCCCACATTGGGCTTAGAGTTTAAAAAAACAACAAAATATCTTTATGTGAGCTCAAGCCCTGCATCAGGCTCTGTGCTCAGTAGGGAATCTGATTGGGATCCTCTTTCTCCCCCTTTTGCCCCTATCCTCATATACAAGGATTCTTTTAAATCTTAAAACACCCCCCCACACACACACATACAGAAATAAAGCAAGGGAATACTGAACACAAAATTCAGGACAAGATTGCTAAAGGAAAGCAGATGGAATACAAGAGAATTACACAATTATATCTGGGTGAATTCATAGGACTATACCATGTCTTTTGCACACCTCATTACATAAAACCTTTTTTAAAATGATGAAACAACCAATACCAGTGATATGTTTCTGAAAATACCTAGAAAATTGAAATATACTTTAAATTAAAATCTGCATGGCCAATAAAGATCTCAACACAGGGCTTTAAGTTGCTTTCTAACTATCTTTTGTGACATTTTTTAAATTGAAAAGTCGGTGATTGGGTTATGCAGTTGTATTCAAATACTTAAAATGAAAAAAAAAAAAAAAACTTAAGATGGCAATAAATTGCCTGGGTCTCCTTCCCTTAGTCTCACTGTTATACAACCAACAACACACTACAAATACCTTTAAATTTACAGATTGAATGAACAATCAAGTGGCTAAATAACCGAATTTTATATAATCATCAACTATAACATCAACAGTGATTTTGGCATTAAAAGGTAATTTGTGTAAAAAAATCATTTGTACACTAGGAACTCAGATAATAATCTTTTCTAGCTATATGAACTATGTATCCTACCAATACCCTTTGATCTGGGAGAAAATCTGGACATAAATGCATCATTAATAGCAGAGGAAAAGAAAGATTACAAACAGCAGTAATTCTAAATAATAAATCTTTTTATCTAGGAAGTAGTTTGTACTGTTTCATAAAAGCAATTTCTCACATTGCAATGCAGGAAAATGTCACATCAGATCTTACAATTCAATTGGTCAAGGTAAAGAGAATACAGTCAAAAGAAAAACTCAGTAAGTATAAATGTAGACAATGCTAAATCCTTTGAAGAAAGTAAAAAATAAATTCTAAACTAATATGGGTACTACATTTAATAGTAAATTATCTGATAGACAATGATCACAAGGCAAAGAAAGCATCATCTTGCCGTTGTTTATTTTTTAAGAATGGAAAATACTAATTAAAAATGACCAACATTTTCTTTACTGCTGGACTCCTTCTAAATCTACTATTTTAAATTTAAAGCCAAACATAATCTCTAAAACATCTAAGCATGGAACAAAAAATGCTTTAAAAGTTATGAAAAATGTAAAAATCATTTTTAAAACATGTAAATTTGTATCTGAGATTCATGACCTTTATGAAAAGGGCTAAAAAGAGAAACTGAAGTTTTTTAAAATACAAGTTTAAAAAAATAAAAACCTAATTCTCTGCTAATGCCAACTTTAGGAAAATCCACAAAACTACACCTAAAATATGGCTCCAGACAGGAGCAAAAAATATGTAATCAATGCCAACTAACATTTCTGCATGCATAAAAAAAAAGGACTGTTCTCCTATGACCGTGAATTTAGAAACCTGATTCGCTTTCTAAATCCCTATTATTATGTAGGGGGATTAATAAGGACACACAAAACAGCAAAAGAAAATAAAGCAATTTCAAGTTTCCAAAACTTGCGTTGCACATAATTGTGAGTTCCAACTAGATAGTTTGCTGGGCTTGGATCATCTCCTCCATCGGAAGACGAAATGCTCCCTAGCATAGGCAAGACCTACCCGAGTCGCCCAGGTCCCAGTGCCCACCCAGACCCGAGCCACCTGTTGCAGCATCGTGACAACCACAGGCCTGCATGGCCCACTGAGCACCCCGGCACCCTGTGGCAGGAGTACTGGCCAGTCCCTCACTGACTTACGGACTGCAATACCTGCACAAAGTCTGGAGCAGATCAGCTCAGTGCCTGGGGTGGAACCCGTATCACTGCCACCAGCTCCACAGTGAAGCACATTTCACATTTACAAATGAAATTACCTAAACTATTTAGGCCTATCAGAAGAACTTATGAGAAGCCAGATAAATCACTTATTATTAGTTTCAAACTAACAGATGTCTTAACATCTAAACGTCTAAAATCTGAAATATTTTGAAAACATTTAAATGTAATTTTGTATGCAAACTTTTAAATTATTTCTAAAGATTCACAATCATATAAGCCATACACATTATCAGCTATACCCAGTGGGGAGAAAAAAAACGGTTGGAAAATATCAGACACTCTGAACTGTCCTTGCCTATTCCATTATTAATGAATGCAAGAAACACTGTTTTACTTTTTTCTTTTTAAGATTTTATTTATTTGTCAGAGAAGGAGGAAAGAGAGAGCACAAGCAGGGGGAGCAGCAGGCAGAGGAAGAAGCAGGCTCCCCACTGAGCAAGGAGCCTGATGCAGGACTCAATCCCAAAACCCTGGGATCATGACCTGAGCCCAAGGCAGATGCTTAACTGACTGAGCCTCCCAGGAGTCCCAGGAATACTATTTTTAAAAACCATGGCAATTTGCACATTTTTTGGTAACTACCTGTCCCAAAAACCAAGCTTGCGAGAAAAGGATTTACTATATTCTCATCCTGTATGCAATGTTGGCATAGTACCTTGCACAGGTATTTGTAAATCATTTAGTCTTTTAATCTTAGTATCAATACAGGGTTTCTTTAGCATGTAAACGCATCTAAACACATGAAAACATTTCCAATGTTTACTTGGATGAGTTTAAGTATCTTTAAAATCTCAAATATTTAACCAAACTATAAAAATCACAAATATAAACATGATACAAGCACAATGGAAAATCATAACCTGTTACCTAACGCTTCTATTTGATTTAAAATATGGTTTTAATAAATACAAGACCAAACCCTCATTAATGTTCACAAAAATAAACACATTATGTTTCACTGACTCATAATTTTTCTTTGTTGTGGATAGCCTGGTCTTTTGCAGAGTGATATGGGCCATCTGCAACAAACTCCTTCAACAGACTTATACTAAAGACTATCCACATTGACAACTCTTTGAACACTGAAATCTTATTAAAATGAATCTTAAAAAAAAAAAAAAACTTGCATTTGTTTGGTTCTATACTGTGCTGTAACATATAATACTTCGTTTTCATTCTTAAAAGTTTTCTGTGCTATTAGCCAGCTGCAATTATTCCCATTTGAGAGATGATGAAACTAAGGCTCAGAAATGGAAATCACTCTCTTGAAGTCAAACAATAAGAGGGTGCAATGAATTGACCACACATTTTGTAGCCCCAAGATCCAGACCCCAAATATAACTGACCTCTTTGCTAGGCTCTTCAGCTATCACAAAAAAACAAAAAACAAAAAACAAAATCAACCAAGAAAAAAAAAAAACCAAAAGCCCATTAAATTAAGAATAAACTTGCAGCTCTTAGCCCAGATGGTTTCACAGAATTACGCCCAATTTTTAAGAAATATGATCCAATGCTATTTAAGCTAGTTCTGAGCACAAGAAAAAGAAAAGCTTTAGAACTCTTTATAAAGCAAGCCTAAATGGGTAACAAAACTTGCAAAACAGCCCAAGAAAAGTGCAGCACAATTTTATTTACGAGTATTGATGAAAATTCTTAAAAAAAAAAAATTCTTTTAAAAAAATGAGGAAGTAAAATCCAAGAGTACATTAAAATAATAAACCACGACTAAAAAGTCATTCCAGAGTATAACAATGTTCCAATATTAGTACATTTGTTATATGACTTTTGTGTGTGTGCATGTGTACGTACGATAAATATGCATAAGTGTACATCTGGACATACACATATTTTCTAGCTCAGTTCACTGAAACATCCCAATATCAATAACCACCTAGGTCTTGGCTCCTAAATATATGGGGTAGGAAAATTTCAGGATGAGCTTGCATATCTTACTGTGCCCAAAAGGGAAGGAATGCTCAAAGAATGTTGGGACATGTCAAAAGGACACAGAACCAGCATAAAGAATTCCCAGGGGGCCAAACTTTTGACAATTTAAGCATCAATAGAAATAATAATATTAACAGATTATAACTCATTGACTAGAACAGGAAACCATAAGTCCTAATAAATAAAAATAAATTGAAAGCTTAATAAAATATTTACGTAGTTTGTCAAACCAAAACAAAAAAATTTAGAGTGGAGAAGCATAGAAGACTCTACCATAGAAGATCTTAAGCAATCAAAGTAAACATTACCAGTAGCAGAACAAAATGAAATTGTGCCACCTAATAAGATGTAATGAAAAGAATACAGTTCCACCTCTGTGATATTCCTGCATCAAGAATCTAATGACAAGGAAACATCAAAAAACAAAAATTAAGGAAGAGTCTATAAAACAATTGGCCTGTAATCCTCAAAGGTGTCAATATTATAAAAATCAAGGAAAGACTAAGGACTATTTGAGACTGAAAGGATGCTTAAAAGATCTAAAAACAATAATATGCAATGCATCATTCTGGACTGGATATCTTTGCTACAAAGAACGTCACTGTTACAAATGGTAATATACAAAAAGTCTAAAGATTCGATGAAAGGAATTATCAATGGTTACTTTTATATTTTGATGGAAATACTACAGTTACATACGAAACTGACTTTTCAGGAAATACACACTTAAGTATTGAGAAGCAATGGGGCATGAAGGCAAATTTTTCAGGGATGTAAAAGTTCTTTGTACTATAATTGTAACCTTTCTAAAAGTTTGAGATTGTCCCAAGTAAAACAGGAAAATTATTTTTAAAATAAAATAAAACGGAATAAAATTAAAGAAAATTTGTAAGATCTGTGTAAAAACATTTTTAAAATGTCCTTTCCAAGGACTTATAAAAAAACATTTAAATGGAAAGGCATACCATATTTCTAGGCAAGAAAAGTCAACATCTGAAAGATATTTCTCTATTAGTCCATAAACTAAAGACATTCCCAATAAAACTATCAATACGTTTTTGGAACTTGACATATTGATTCTAAAGTCAAATATAATGAGAGAAAAATATTATTCAGCCGTTAGAAATGACAAACACCCACCATTTGCTTCGACGTGGATGGAACTGGAGAGTATTATGCTGAGTGAAATAAGTCAATTGGAGAAGGACAAACATATGGACTCATTCATTTGGGGAATATAAAAAATAGTGAAAGGGAATAAAGGGGAAAGGAGAAAAAATGAGTGGGAAATATCAGAGGGAGACAGAACATGAGACTCCTAACTCTGGGAAACGAACTAGGGGTGGTGGAAGGGGAGGTGGGCAGGGGGTGGGGGTGACTGGGTGACGGGCACTGAGGGGGGCACTTGATGGGATGAGCACTGGGTGTTATTCCATATGTTGGCAAATTGAACACCAATAAAAAACAAATTTATAAAAAAAAATTAAGCATCGCCTGAAAAGTTCTGAAAACATGTTATAAATCTACAACAATTAAAACATTGAGGTGGGACGCCTGGGTGGCTCAGCGGTTAAGCGTCTGCCTTTAGCTCAGGGCCTGATCCCAGATTCCAGGGATCAAGCCCTCATCAGTCTCCTTGCATGGAGCCTGCTTCTCCTCCCTCTGCCTGTGTTTCTCCCTCTCTCTGTGTGAGTCTCTCATGAATAAATAAATATTTTTTTAAATAAAAAAGAGTCTTGTAAAAAAATAAAACATTGAGATAATGGTATATAAATAGATCAATATATAGAAATAGAATCAACCTAAATGACTTTTAATATTGCACTGGTTAAATAAATTATGGTACATGTATGAAATGTACTACTATGCAATCATTTTAAAAAGAGGGAGCTCAGGCAGCCCAGGTGGCTCAGCGGTTTAGTGCCGCCTTCAGCCCAGGGCATGACCCTGGAGACCCGGGATTAAATCCCGTGTCAGGCTTCCTGCATGGAGCCTGTTTCTCCCTCTGCCTGTGTCCCTGCCTCTCTCTCTATGTCTCTCATGAATAAATAAATAAAATCTTTAAAAAAAATAAAAAATAAAAAGAGGGAGCTCCATATGTTCTCATAATTTAAAAATCACATTCAAGTTAGTGTTAAATTAAAAAATATTCAGAACAGCAAGTATAGATACTATGATTTACATTTTAAAATGTATACATATACATATATAAGTTTTACAGAATATTCTATATAGAATATCTCTGGAAAGTCCTAAAAGAAACTGTAGAATAATGGTTAACCAAAAGGAGGAAACTGGCTAGCTGATGGCAAAAGTGAGAATATGTACTTTTTACCCATTTATATCTTCTCTTTTTTTAAGATTTATTGAGAAAGAGTGCAAACACATGGTGGGGGGGGGGACAGGAGGGCGCAAAGGGAAAGAATCTCAAGCAGACTCTCTGCTTAGCAAACATACAGCCCCATGTAGGGCTTGATCTCTTGGAGGGTAAAATCAAGAGTCAGCTGCTTAACCAAGACTGAGCCACCCAGGCACCCCACCCTCATTTATATCTTTTGAATTGTATACCTTGTTGCATTACCTATTTAAAATAATATTTACTGGGGCATCTGGGTGGCTCAGTTAGTTAAGCATCTGCCTTCGGTTCAGGTCATGATCCCAGCCAGGGTCCTGGGATTGAGCACCGCATCAGGCTCCCTGCAGAGCCTGTCACTCTCCCTGCTTGTGCTCTCTCTGTCAAATAAATAAATAAAATCTAAATAAATAAATAAAATTTATCTACATACGTTTATACTATAATGATTTTTAATAAGTTAAATTATCAAAAAAGAATGAGTTTACCTATGTCAGGTCCAAACTCCTCCTGCTAATGAAAGCTGCCCTGAATGTTGACAGTTCTCAGTAAAGTGTCCAAATTTCAGGTGATGGTTCCTTTTGAAAGTAAAAACAGATAAAAACAAAATGGGTGAGATATACAGCCTGCAAAAGAAAAAGAAAAAAAAAATTCTGTACCATCAGTCTTCCCCTCAAAGGGACACCTAAGGTATCCTGAGGTGTCCTAAGTATCTGCTGCATTCTCAGAACAGAACAGAAGCAACAAGACTAATGCTGAATCAGATACAAATATCCTTAGGACTGGAATTTAAACAAATATCTCATGAAAAACTAGTTTAAAAATGGGGATAAAGACAGAGCCAAAGGGAAGAATTTGACTTCTTCTTTAACCTCCTTCAACAGGAGAAAATGTATCTGCAGGAAGAATGTTCTGATGAGAAAGGTGAATACTCTGGAGGGTCAGAGAAGCCCAGCAGATAAAAAATACAGTTTAGGTTACTCCTCAAAACACTACCCATGTCCATCTGCTGAAATCTGCCTGTCACTTAAACAATGTGCTTTCTGGGATCCCTGGGTGGCGCAGCGGTTTGGCGCCTGCCTTTGGCCCAGGGCGCGATCCTGGAGACCCAGGATCGAGTCCCACATCGGGCTCCCGGTGCATGGAGCCTGCTTCTCCCTCTGCCTGTTTCTCTGCCTCTCTCTCTCTCTCTCTCTCTGTGTGTAACTATCATAAATAAATAAAAATTTAAAAAAAATAAAAATAAAAAAAATAAACAATGTGCTTTCCCAAGAAGCAAAATTTCCTAGAAAGAGCCCTGAAGAAGGAACAAGCATGCTTTGTATCCCGGTCCTAGTTCTTCTTATGAGTCTAATTAGAGAGTGACTGAGGACATTAGTCCTCCAATACCTGCATACTCTAGATCAACTGGGAAAGTTCAGATTTCTGACCCTGTCATACTAAATATGAGAACAGAACTATGAAATCTCCTAAAAGTGCTGTCTCCCATGCACACAACCCCCAAAGGTCCTATGGGTCCAGCCAACTGTCCATACTTTGACATTTCTCTCCAATTTCTAAAGTTTCCAATTCCTTCTCTTGAAAATAGTAAATCAATATTTAGTATACCTATCTTATATGGCTATCAAATATATTTTCAAATGCATAATCTACTAAGGTATGAATGAATGCTTAAAGACTAAACAATTTCAAACACAGGTTTGGAAAAATTTACTGACATGTGATGATTATACATTTAAACTATCACTATACGTTTCCTTCAATTTTATTTATTAAATCCTACTATAACTAGACAAATTTAACATAAAAAAGACATCCTTGTATAATCCCTAGTTATCTGAAATCCTATCACTTTAACTCATGCCACACAGCAGGATTTAATAAAGGATATTAGAACTTTCGAAATTGTCATGCTATGGGCAACCATCAGTGAAACACACATTCATTAACAACATGCATAAGTAGGTCATGAAGAGATGGAATTCTATTTTAACAAAAAAGAAGAAAAACCAGGCAGGCTTTAATAATGTAGACAGGAAAGGAAAAAAAAAACTCATAGGCTAAGAGAAAAAATATGCATCACTGTGCAGTGCAAGACTACATATTGTGAAGGCAAAATGTACATCCCACCTGGATGGGGTCCCCAAAACATAGCTACCAGAAACCAGGGTTCTATCCACCACTTAATAAAGATATTATTTTTTCTATTTGCAAATGCCTAAGTTAATGTACAGGATTTTCAACTAAGTCTGATTATAAACGCAACAATGTTCATTCTAAAAAAATTTGAGGAAGGAAAATCAAAATTATCAGTGATCCCACCATCAAATTAGCATTCCAGTGTATTTTTTCTAACATATGTACACTTATAAACACGTTTAAACACAACTGGGCTCATTTGAAATATATAATTTTCTATAATGCTTTCTTTCATTAAACAGGTTTGGAGTAACTCTAACATTTTAAAATATTCATACAACTTAATAAATATCACATCACAGTGTGCAGTTAAAATAGCCCTTATGCAAGATATTTAGGTTATTTCTAATATTTTGTTAGCAAAATAGATAAGAGATCAATACTGCATTGATGGGGACCAAAGAGCACCAAGCCTTTCTTGCAAAGGCTCTGTTAAAGTGAGTAAAAAAGAATCATAGCTCTAGCGATCACTTCTGATGATCCATTGAACATGACATCCTTACCAAGCCAGGCTCCTTAATTCATACCTTCACAAATACTCGTTTGCCTTCATCCCCTTACCATCATTTTCAGAATTTTGATTTGTAACAAACTGAGAAAATAAAAGTGATGACAGGCCAGCCTTGAAGTTCATACCGCACATCTGCAATGAGCTTAGCCAAACAGTAGAAGAGTATTGGCTATTAGTAGCCCAGTGAAACCTAGAGATTAAGACCTAAATAAAGTCCAATATAGATTTTTCTCAATCTGACCTTAAGCAACTCTCCTTTGAAATCAGACCAGAACTTCTAAGTAGAACTAGCTTTCAGAAAGAGTCTTTTCTTTTAATAGGAATGGTGGAAGATAGGGGGATGGTACATAAAAGCTATACACATTTGGACTTCCCATCAGACAAAAACTAGAAAACAGCAATTGTGTTTCAGAAGGGGGACAGGGGCTAATGTAAACGAAGCATTTTCTTTGTATAGCCTTAGAGCTGTGTTATTCAGACCGCAACCTGCAATCCTACCCCATTTGTTGGATTATATCAATATTTATATGTGATATTGAGCAAAATAGAAAATATGGGAGTACAGCACAGGTGGGAAAATATTGTTTCGTGAAATTTTTGTTTCAGTTTTGTGTATGTGTGTGGGGTCAGGTTCGGTAAAATTACTTCCTACTGTGTGCCCTAGTTTTATTTCCTTGATTTTTTTCATATACACATAAGTCATTAATTTGTACAAAAGATGTTTATTGAGGAACTATACTATAGTGTTAAGACAACAGTATCCTGGTATGATACAAGTGAGTAAAAATACTTGGGTCTCTCCCTTTGTAGAATTCTTACAGTTTAGGAACAATCAAATAATCACATAAATATAGAGCAACAGTGTAACTAAACATTCACACTCAAAATGATCTTTTTTCATGAAATGTTGGAAATCACTTATCTATTGTGTTCATTGCTGTATGCCTAAATGATACGGAAGGAAACAATTAGGGAATTAAGGTAGATTATCATGAGGAAAGCTGATTTAGATTGGGGAAGAGGTGGGAATGACAGGTCAGGATTCTCCGAGGAAGTACGTTCAAGCAAAGACTAGAATGATGTACCAAAAAGAAAGTGCGAAGAAAACCTGGCAACAACACTTTGGGAAAGGGCCTGTACAGTTTGAGAAAAAGAAAAGCCAATGGGCAGTTAGGAAAACTAAAACCATCTAAGTAAAGTTTGGGGGTTGCTTCAGATAGGAAGAGACAATGCAGGAATTTTAAGTCTCCTGAGAGCAATGAGAATGATCCAATTTGCATTTTAAAAGATCATGAGTGGTAACGGGCACTGAGAGGGGCACTTGACGGGATGAGCACTGGGTGTTATGCTATATGTTGGGCAAAACGAACTCCAATTAAAAAAATATACAAAAAAAAAATATCATGAGTGGAACAGAAGTAGGAAGGAGGCTGGAGTGGCTATTGAGATGATGCCAAGGAGAGACTAGACTGCTCTAATACATATTTTGGAAACAGAAATGACAAGGTTTGGCAATAGTTTATGATATGAGGGCTGAAAAACCATAGGCTACCTGGGATAACTCGCAAGTTTCCCCAGTTGAGCAGTAAAATGGGATGAGATGCATGAGAAACCCAGAGGAGCAGAGCTGAGAGGAAAGATTCCAGTTCGCTTAGTTACAGTTAACAAGTAGAGATGTCAAATTAATAACTAGAACTGGATGAAGATATACAAAAAGTAAGCATCAAAGAGATTTTGATGACACATGATTCTGCCCCTTAAACTTTACCCTCAACAATACATACTACAAACCCAAGAAAATCTAAAATAAATTTTAAAGATTCTATGGAGCAATAGTTCACAGATAACCACAGTAGCTGAAGCCACTGTGTATCTGAAAATATAGAGCAACAGTGTAACTACACATTCATACTCAAAACAATCCTCTTCCAGGAAATGGTAGAGAATCACTTGTCTATTGTGTTCACTTGCTGTATGCTCCACATCTAACATTGCACATGACACATAGCAGGTGTTAAAATATCTATTGAATATACTCACTACTGGGCAGAACAAACCACCTAGCAAAAATAAGATAAAGAATGCAAACAAGCAACTGTGCAAGGAAAAACTCTGTACTATGATGTTTCATAGCAAGGACACTTCTCAAGGAAAAAGGAAACTGAGTTATTTACACTATCATATGCTCATAGTATCAGAGCTAGATTCTGTTCCTAAGATCAGCTTAATTTCAATACAAGAAATTTCATCCCTAGACAACCAATGGTTAAATATGGGCATCATTCCTTACTATCCCAAGATATGATAAAGAATTAAAATGTAATAAAAGTTTGGTGTTTGAAGCTATAGTAAAAAAAAAATCTCACCTAGGTTATTAAAACAAAACAAAAAGATTAGAAGGAATTTTATTAAAATAAAAATGGCAATTACTGATGATTTTTCTTTATTCCCCTGTTCACAAATGTCATACCAATACATGGGAGAAAATTCACAAAACGCACACAGACATGAAAGAGAAAAATTACCCATAAATCCACCACCCAGAAGTAATTAACCACTTTCAACATTTGCACAGAACTTTTTTTTTTTTTCCACAGAACTTTTTCTGTGCATACATGGGGATAGAGAATAAACAGTGATCCACAGCTAATGGTCTAATTGTTTGAGATGATGAAGGAAATTACAGAATACTGCTATGGTTGGTACAGTATTGAGGGAAGACTAGCTAGAAGTAACTACTGAGCTAAGTAAGCTATCTAAAGGATGAAATGGAACTAACCAGACAAAGAAGCACAGGTCAGAGGGCACAGAAGAATGTGAGCAGGGCACAGGCCCTACCGAGTGAGGAAATGGGGGGAAAAGTTTGGTGGAAGAAGATTGGCTGGGCAAAGCCTCACTGAAAGAGCTGAGAGGACTTGATCCTCAGGGAAAGAAGGATGGGAATGTTCCAAATGCTTAAGGGAGAAAAGTGTTAAGCCCTGCAAGTGCAGACTTCTGTGATCAGCATCTTCTCCCAAAGGGAGTGGAAGGTGGGGAAATGAGAATCTTTAGGGGTGTGCAATACAATATTTTAAGGAAAATAATAAATTATACTATTTACAAAAATATTTTAAATTTATATTTTAGTTTCCACAAAACCTTCTAGATTGGTAGCAAATGAAGAAAAACAGTGACTTTACCTCTTGCACAACTCCCAAGAAATTCATACTAAAGGAGTACTGAATTTATAACAACAACAACAAAAAACCACATATTTTAAAAGACCAAAAGTCTGCATTAGACAGAGTTTAATGATAGTATGCAATACACCTGCTTTATCACATCTCTGATAAATATATAACAAATTAGTATGCAGGAAATGAAGAAAAACTGAGCTAACATAAAGGGATGATCTCAAAGACCTCCAGACAAGGAAAAACACACCACTCTCCACAGGGCAAAGTCCCACACAGAGACTTCTGGCCTCTGGAGAAATGGACTTCGTAGTGGAGCAGAAGAGGTCCTCAAAACTAACTATCCCTCCTTCATCCCCACTCAAAAAAAGGTTTAACCCAGCAATTCCACTATGAGGTACATAACCAAGAGTAAAGAAAACACCCATACACACTAAAACTAGTTAGCCAATGTTCATAGCACATTATTCAAAATAGCCAAAAAGTAGAAACCCAAATGCCCATCAACTAATTGAGTAAACAAAAAGTGATATATCCATATGACAGAATATAAGTCAGCCATAAAAAGGAATAAGTACTGATAGATGGTATATGATGGATGAACCTTGAAAACATTATGCTAAGTGAAAGCATCCAGTCTCCCAAATCCAATTATATGGTTATATTTATATGAAATATCCAGAATAGACAAATCTATTGAGATAGAACGCAGACTAGTCATTGCCTGTGGCTAGAAGCCATGAGAGTTGGAGACTGCTAATGGGAACAGGGTTTCTCTGTAGGTGCTAAAAATGTTCTAAATGGATTCTGGTGAGAGTTGCACAATTTCATGCAGGTACTAAAACCCCTGGATTATACACTTTAAATGGGTGAACTATATGGTATGTGAGTTATATCTTCATAAAGCTGTTATTTAAAAAGAGAGGATATTTCTGGCACCGCCAGGCATTATGGTAAATTGTTAGAAATACAGCAAAGGCAAAAAACCCATAGAACCTGTTCTCAAAGCCCTAAGATTCTAAGGGGGGGGGGGGGTGGAGCGGGAACAATCAAGATGTAATGACAAAACAATGGGAAAAAGAAAGAAAAGGATTCAGACTACTCAAGGTTAGTTAGGCACCTTAGTCCTGGGTGATTCAGAAGGTGTCAAGTAGAGAACTCAAAATACCAGATTTTCATCCTGAATTTGAAATTTAAATCTAAATAACTTTTTAAAAATCATGTGCCTGTTCAGTTTCTTAAAAATCTTCATTCTTGGGGATCCCTGGGTTGCTCAGCGGTTTAGCGCCTGCCTTTGGCCCAGGCCGGGATCCTGGAGTCCCGGGATCGAGTCCCACGTCAGGCTCCCGGTGCATGGAGCCTGCTTCTCCCTCTGCCTGTGTCTCTGCCTCTCTCTCTCTCTCTCTCTGTCTATGATAAATAAACAAATAAATCTTTAAAAAAAAAAAAACTCCATTCTTGTAGAAAGGTTAATGGAATTTTTAAAAGCATTTGTGTACCTACAAGGCTTAAAACATTTATTTTTAACTTTAGAAAAGCAACCAATTAAAACCTGTTCATAAAACGAAACAAGTCTCCAATATAAATTGTACTATTCCAGTTCGTTGAATGCTGTAAAGATTGTGTGCAAACTTTTCATAACGCTTTAAATTGGGAGAAAGAGGGCCTAAAAAACCGGAACAGCCCCCTTATGCATTCCAAAACAAAGCATTGGGGGTTGGGAGGAGACCAGCAAGGCAGAATTTGAGTAATGATCGTAAAGGAGAGCCAAGCGCTTCAAAGCAAAAATGGACCTTTAAGAGTTAAAGCCACTAATTTTCAACCACAACACTTCGAAATTATATTAGTAACTGTTACCATAGGAACAGTGAAGCCGAATTTCCCAAGATTAAAAATAAAAATTACAGCGAATTCAAGTGGGTGAAACAGGGCAAAACTTGGTCCGAACCTAGGTGGAACTGAGCCTACCAGAAACTTTCACCGACGCCAACTTCCAACCTACATTTCCAAAGCAGGTCTTGATAAACCGCCTCGAGGCGTCACTTACCAGGTCCTTAAAAAGTTTGCCCTCTCTTCTCCGGGAGCAGCCGGCATCCAGAACCCCTCCTGGGCATCGCCCACAGCCAAAGCCAGCCTGTGCAGTCGCGGGGAAGCCTGGCTCTGAGCTCGCCCGGCAAGCGTCGGACTCGAGCCCCGCTGGGCTCACTGGCTAAGCAGGGAGGAAACACCCAAGCTCGAACCCCGAGCCCCCGGCCCGCCCGCCGGACTCCCTCCTCCACATCGCCACCTACGCCACGTCCCAGGCGTGCCTGGCATTCCACGCCAAGCCATCCAACTCATTTATTAAGCACCCACCGTCTACACCGCATCGCGGCTTCAGGCTCTGCAGGAAGAAACGGCCCCTGCCGGAAAAACCAAAAGGGCAGTACCGGGGCTGAGGACGGCCTGGGGCGAGGCGCTGCGGCGAGGAGGCCCCCGCCTGCACCCCCAGGGTCCTGACCGTCCCGGAGAAGAGACGGCCCCGGGGGGAGCAGCAGGCCGTGCCTCCCGGGGTCCGCCGCAGACCCGGCATCCCCGGACCACCCGCGCGCTCCTCTGCCCCAGACCTCGGCCCCCGGGAGAACGGCGAGCGCGGGGACCGAACCCCCATAGGGCCGGGGCGGACTGTCACTGGCTCCCGCCTCCCTCCGCCGCGACACGGCCGGCCGCCCTCCCCCGGCGTGACAGCCGCGGCGGCGGGGACCTGGCGGGGACCTGGCGGGGACCTGGCGGGGACCTGGCGGGGACCTGGCGCCTCCCGGCTAGCGTCTCCGCCGGCCCGGCCCCGGCACCCCGGCGGCCCCGGGCAGGCGGGGGCAGTGGCGACAAGACCGCCGGCCCCTCCCCCTCCCCTCCCCCTCCCCCTCCCCCCCGCCGCCCGGACGTCGGAAAAGCGGTTACCTGGCGCGCGGGTGGGGACGGGGACACGACCCAGGGGAGGAAGACGCGGAGGAAGACGGTAGCCTCCGGCCCGGGGAGATTTGGGGAATTTGGAAGACTTGTTCCGCACTGGGTGACAGCTGTTCGCCGCGCACGCGCAGCGGCCCGGACGCCCGATGCCTCCGCCGCTCCTCACCCTCCCGTCGAGGGCTAGGGAGGCAGCGGCGAAGGCGCGCGCACAGCGCCGGCCGGCTCTCCCCGCGCGAGGGCGCGCGCGCCGTCACGTGACCGCCGGGCCCGGCACTTGGCGTCACGTGAACTCCCGCACAGCTTAAGGATGCGCGGCGCCTTCCAGCTTCGGGGTTGGCCTCCCGTGCCTCTGTCAGTCTAGGGTCGCCGCGGTGCATCTTGTCCTCTGGGGACGGACATGCCCACTTTTTCCCAGAGGGGCAGACACTTCAGCAGCAGGAAGGAACAGGTGCACAGAAGCTCGCCCGGAAGTGCCTGCCGGGCTCCGCGGGGCTGGACCTGACGGAGTCCACGCGCCACACGTCGTCCGGGGCCGGCCGCGGGCCTATGGCGGCCTCGGGCGCGCGGACGTCAGCGCAGCGTCGCCGTGGGTGGGGCCTCCGGGTGCCCCGCGGGTCGTGGCGGGGCGGCCGTGACAGCGTCTTCCTGGCCGGGCGGGGCTCCTGCGCCTCCTGACAGCGACGGGAGATCCCGAGAGGGCCGAGGGGTCCGCCTGCCGACCTTTCCACCAGGAGCTTTCAGGCAGGAGACGTGTTCTCCGGCTAGAAGAGCGGAACCATCCCAGATTCCGAGCACCTCGGTGGAGCGCGGCCCGCCCGCCCGGGGATGCGCGGGAGCTGAGGGCACCCAAGGGTGGCAACACCAGGAACCGAGGCTGGGGAAGTGCTCAAAAACGGCAATGGCAGCAGTTTGACCTCAATTGTAGTACCAGGAAGTGCGAGTGTCTCCGGACCCCGGGAACGCACTTCGACTCCTCGCTACTACCAGTTACTTTTGCCCTGGAACTCCGCCTCCCGCGGTGTCAGAAGTAGCCACACAGCCCTTAAGCCCTTGTACTGCCCGAGACAGATGGCTAACACCACATGTTTTGCAGAGCTCAACAATTTTTTTTTTACTTCCTGCAGAGTGCCCAGCTGGGTCCCTCCTAGCGTTTCCCCTAAGGTCCTCTCAGCTAAGCCCAGACAGACCGTGACACCTCGGAGCACACTCGGGCTGTCTACCCTTCTGAGTTTCCTATTAGAATCCTCTGATGTCTACTTTTTAAAAACATCTCAACGGGTCCACTTGCCATACCCTTGAAGTCTTTTATCTCTGGGAAGAGTATATCGAGGTCAGATGAAATGTGGTTAAGTACTAAGGCTAATGGGATTATTGGGCCACCGCATTTTAGTTATTAAATTAGAAACAAGGTTTATGCTCTACTACCGATATACACATCTGCGCTTGCCCAGTATGTACATTCAACTGGGAATTTTCAAATGTGTAAACTATGTGGAATCCCAACCCTCCTTACAAGTCAGTTAGATACACTAGAACAATAAATATATAACCCAACATTTATTTAGAGCTTGACACTTTTCAAGTGCTTCATAAATATTAGCTAAATGTACCCTTAAAATAATTCAATGACTACGTATCGTTTTATTTTTTTAAAGATTTTATTTATTTGATAGAGCAAAAGCAGGGAGAGCAGCAGAGGGAGGGAAAAGCAGGCTCTGGAACAGGGAGCCCCATGCGGCACTCACCTCAGGACCCCAGGATCATGACCTGAGCCTAAGGCAGACATTTAGCTGACTGAGCCACCCAGATCACCCTATATCTTTAATTTTAGATATGAAAACTGAAGTATACTGGTTAAGAAATTTGTCAAATAGCTACTAAAAACCAGGGTCCCCAGGAAGCCATATGCTATATTAGACTGGCAACCTGGTACACCAGAATAAAAAGACTGGAAATCTGAATTCCGGTCCCTTTAACAGTTTACAGATGCATGATGTTACACAAATAACATTTGTTGAACACAGTAAATCAAATCTCAGAGCTTTTTTAACCTGAAAAAGTAGGGTGACATACCAGCCTTGCTGACTTCAAGCATGTTGAACATCAAAGAGAATAATGGAAATGCCAAAACACTTCAAAAGCTGGAAGGCACTGAGAATTTATTAACGACTCTACAGTTTTGGAAATTGAAGTGGAATTCAGATGGATTTGTGGCAGTGTTGAGTCCCTAAAGTATCAAATACCAATATATTGTGAATCACAGTAATGAACATTTTAGCCACATCGTAGATGAATTTACTTAGGTCCAATTAAAAATTCCAGTTGCAATAAGATGGAGTTATATAATGGATACAAAGATTTCCCTTGAAGCATGTATGTTACATGAACTATTTAGATCACTTCAGTGACAGCAGTTGTAAATTTCCTTATGTATAATGAAGTAAATTGATATACTACTAAATCTCTAATTTTGGATGAATTTAAGTCCATTCGACTTTTGCAAATATAAGGAATTAAATATCAGTAATGCTCATTAACATTTATATTTATCCTATCACATATGTATGTTATATATACAGGTATAATACAAACCACAACCAATAATTAGATGTTTAGATGATGATTTAAAGAATCATAGTGAACATGAAAGTACCTAATAAAATTAGAAATTTTGGTGCCTGTTCTCTGTGTCCTGGGCTTTGAAGTTTAGGTCAATTTGTCTCTTACATGGATTATTGTAGTATAATGAATGATTATAATATAATGGATTAATATTACATAATTCTCCTAATGCTATCTCCACCTCCAGTGCTTCTTCACTCAACTCCCCTTCCCCCTCCAATTCATCTTCTATAGTGCAAGCCAAAATTATCCTCCTAATGTAAAAACTGAACCATAATTCTATCCAATTGAAACACTTCATTAATTCCTCATTATTATGAAAGCTTTTCAGACTTAGCTGAGAAGAGTATGGTGACCAAGGGTATACAGATAGACTTTGAAGTGGCTCAAGCTTCCTATGTAAATACGGTATTCAATCAGTTTGGATACCATTATATTTGTGCGTGTTTTAGTAAAAGAAACATACCTAAAATTACTTAAAGTTATTAATTAAATTATTTATTTTCCTATCAAAACATTTGGATAAAATTAAAGGGGAGATATGTCTAGTTGTCCCTGGGGCATGGCCCTAAATTTATACATGTGTGTGTTAGGGAGGGTGGGTGTCAGGGGAACAGGTGAGTAGTTTCTGGTTTTCATATCAAGGAAAACATTGGAAATGATTTATGATACCTGAATCATAACACAATTTAAAAACTATTCATTTTAACAAAACTATAAGTATAAGCTGAAGTTGCAATTTTTGAACAGATGTTAGTTTCAATCAATCCTGATTTTTATTATTATTGCCATTTGTTATTATTTGTACTATGTTTTATGAATAGTGATACAGCTATGTACAGGACAGACCTGGCCTGAGCCAGGCCAGAGCACACAGTCATTGAGCACACAGTCAAGCTACAATGAGAACCAATAATACACAACCAAAAACATGGCTAAAAAGAAAAAGACAAACATTGATGATTATGTGGCAAAAACACCAATAGAAATACAGATACATATGCACTAAGACACATAAAAGAAAATTTGTAGCAGCATTATTTGTGAAGCCTCAAACTGGAAACAACCCAAATAGCCCTCAACAGAATGAAGGTATAAATGTTGGTATATTTATACAATAGAAACTAAACAAGAAAATAAATGAACTACTGCTATCTGAAAGAGAATGGCTACACCTCACAAAAACAGTGTAAAGTGAAAGAAGCTAGACACGAAAGAATACATGCTGTAAGATTCCATTTATATAACATTTTAAAATAGATAAAGGGCAGCTCCAGTGGCTTAGCGGTTTAGCACTGCCTTCTGCCCAGGGTGTGATCCTGGAGACCCGGGATCGAGTTCCACGTCAGGCTCCCTGCATGGAGCCTGTTTCTCTCTCTCTCTCTCTCTCTCTTTCTCCATGTGTCTCAAATAAATAAATAATTTTTTTAAAAAACAGCTTAAAATAGATAAAACTATGGTATTAAAAGTCAAAGTAATGGCTGCATTTGAGGAGGAGAAAGGGGGCAGAGCAGCTGGGAGGGAAGAGGTGAGGAACCTCTGAGATGTTGGTTATGTGCTATTTTTTTTTTTTACCTTGGTGACAGTAATCATGATAATTCATCAAGCTGTATACTTATGATGTGTGCACTTTTATATGTGTGACATTTTTAAAAAGATTTTATTTAAAAAATTAAAGATTTTATGTATTTATTCATGAGAGACACAGAGAGAGGCAGAGACACAGGCAGAGGGAGAAGCAGCCTCCATGTAGGAAGCCGGATGAGGGACTCGATCCTGGGACTCCCGATATATGTGTGACATTTAAAAGACTTTTTAAGGACGCCTGGGTGGCTCAGGGCATGATCCCGAAGTTCTTGGAGGGAGTCCTGCATCAGGCACCCCACAGGGAGCCTGCTTCTCCCTCTGCCTATGTCTCTGCCTCTCTCTGTATCTCTCATGAATAAAATCTTTAAAAATAAAAAATAAAAGGACTTTTTAAACATTTAGTATGTTAATTATTGTGCATTTCTTTTTTAAAATTTTTTTTGTGTATTTCTCATATCAACTTTCTTACACACCTTGTGACAAATGGACCACTTAGGTTGATTTAAATTGATAAATTAAAAGGTAAAACTTCCCCTTTCTTTTCCATAACAATTTTTGTTGTATTAAAAAACAAAACAAATTTTGTTTGTATGTAAAGACAAAAACAAGTGGATGGCAAACTGAGCTCCTTTTTTCCTTTCGGTCCTATTGACTCCTAAGATTTTAAGTAACAGGAGAAAAAAAAAGGAAGAAGAATTTCAGTGGGTAAAGGATTTTATTTTTTTCTTTTTAACTCTTTTTTTATGTAGATATTTTCCTTTTTTTAATCAGAGTTGTCAATAAATCAGAAAGAAATATAGCACTCCATTGCAATAATTTTGTTAACATAAGTAATTTCTTTAACTTTTCCAGATATGTTGCAAACATACTCATATTTCAAACCCTTTTCAGTTGCAGGCTAAGAATATGTTAAAAATTTTTAAATATTATTTTGTAAATATTTTCTTACCTTAGATTGCTGAAATCATTTCAGATAGTAAACAAGGCAGCAGGTCCATTTATGACAGCACATGATAAGGCCATCTGTGTGTTAACCAACTGTGTTAGTCTGTAGACTTACTTACTTAGAGGGTTTAGTGGGGAAATGTATTGGCTTACACTGAAGTCCCATGACAAAATTATCCAGAGTAATAAGTCTATCTTATCACATATCTAACCATTAAACACCGTATAATTTCCAGTGTGTTGAACCAACAGACTCCAGAGTACTAAACCAATCTATGGAGAAAACCTATTAATTACTTCATTCAACTTTTATTGAAATGTGCTAGGAAATAGTATTCTCATATGTATTGTAGAAAGAAAAGGTTTATTTGGTGGAGGAATTATTGTGAATTCATCCCAATCAGAATCAAAACAAATTCTAATGGTTTTTTGATATATGCATATACTTTGTTTCATTTTTTTCGAAGTTTAATTCTTATTTCCCATAAAAAATTGTTTGGGATATTCAGCAAGTTAATCTTATATGAAAGACAGGGTGCTATTGTTTATGTGTTTATATATCTTTTTAAGTACTTACTACCATTTTGGAAAACTGGCATTACTTGCTCAAATTGAACATATGCATACCCTGTGATCTAGTAATTTCTCTCCTAGGTATTATGCCCAACAGAAATGCATGTCTATATACATCAAAATACATACTGAGAGAAGCATTCTTTGTAATTATCAAAAACATGTTACTGAAGATAAAAGGTCAATGTTTATAGCTTTAATAACCATAGAACAAGGCCATTATTTCACGTAGAGGCCAGGTATGTTTATCTTTGGCCTGCAGTGGAGGCCTTCCATGAATAAGGATAGAAGTAAAGTTTTATGCTCCTAAAGTGTTAGGAAAGGTTGTTCAAACTGACCAGGAGGAGATAGAAGTCCTGCTGGTGGTAGTTTGTGATGGGCATACCTGAGAAGGATTGGGATTTGTACAAGAGTCAACCAAGCTAACCATGGTGGTAGATGGGGAGGAATTTTTGTGGATACTGATTAATAATGCATCCGGGTTCCAGTCTAAGCACATCTCTTCTATTAATGGTCATAGAGTACCTGTAATTTCACAAGCTATCCTTCACCACCAAGGAGTACTATACCCTTCCACCCTTAGGCAATGAGCTTAAAAGATCCCTTCACTGAGGGAGACAGGAACTGTTGTATTGCTACTTTTTATAAAGTCCGTAAAGTCTCTGATTACAATAGGAAACAAAGCACTTGATATCTTAGAAATGAAATTAATGTATTAGTTGGAAAGAGACCATAAAATGCCATCTTGGAGTTTCTTTAACAATCCTTGATTTTCAGAGTATTACCAACTTCTTTTTACTTGTTCCTTATTAAATCCTGTCTGGGGCAGCCCTGGTGGCCCAGTGGTTTAGCGCTGCCTTCAGCCTGGGGCGTGACCCTGGAGACCCAGGATCAAGTCCCACATCGGGTCCCTGCATGGAGCCTGCTTCTCCTTCTGCCTGTGTCTCTGCCCCTCTCTCTCTCTCTCTGTCACTCTCTGTGTCTGTCATGAATAAATGGGTAAAATCTTAAAAAAAAAAAAAAAAAAGATTTAAAAAAATAAAAAATTAAATAAATAAATAAATCCTGTCTGGCTTGTTTCATCTCTCCAGCAATTGCTCTTTGTATCACAAACAAGAATCTAATTATCATGGATATTCATGTGCAAAATAAAATGTTGCTGTATATTTTCCCATACTACAATTCACCTCTATTTTGTTGATTTTCCTGATTTTAATATTTCCCTTTCTCTGTACCTGACTACTCCTAATCCTTCTTTTCTGCTTACATTCTGCCAGTACCGTATCATCTGATGAATGAGTTCACTTCTCAGCTTTGTTTTTTTTTTTGTTTTGTTTTGTTTTGTTTTTTACTTCTCAGCTTTGTGATACACTTTCTTGCACTGACTTTAACTAACAAGTATCCTGCTCCACCTTCTTAAGTTCTCTTTCAATCATGCATAATTGACATCTGTAACTCACCTGAAGTTGTAAATGGTTTCTCTCCTTGAACTAGTTAAGGTAGCTTGAGCCTTTGTCATATCCATTCACTGTTGTGATAAAATGCAAAACATGACCACAAAGTCCTCCCATGATCCTATGCAATGTGACATTACTCTTCTTCCCAGCAAGAGGTTGTCTATTTCCCAAAATTTGGGCTGATCTTATGACCTGCTTTGGTCAAAGAATGTGGCATCAAAGAATGTGATGTTATGCGACTTCCAAAGCCAAGTCTTAAGGGACACTGCAGCTTCTACTTTCATCTTATGATGCTGCCCTGACACTATCATATAAGGATGCCAGTTTAGCTTACTAGAGAATAGGAGGTCATGTGTAAAAGAACTAAATCTCACAATGGACAGCCAGTACCATATGCCAGACATGTGAGTGAGGCCCCTATGGCCTTCCAACCCAACCACCTTCCAGTAGAATGCATGCAACACCAGCAGATTAACTGTCAGCCAATCCAGAAAATCATGAAAAAACTATAAATCATCAATGTTTTAAACCATTAAGTTTTGGGGTTAATATACAACAACAAATAACTGATAGAACTGTCTTCTTCACTTTCTCACCTTGGTGATTCCCAGGCTCTCCCTCATCTAATTCAGAAAATAAAATTTTGAAGCTCCTGAGTGGCTCAATCAGTTAGGCATCCAACTCTTGGTTTCAGCTCAAGTCATGAGATCAAGCCCTAAGTTGAGGTACAAGCCTTGCACACAGTCTACTTGAGATTCTCTCCCTCCCCTTCTGCCGCTCCCAGTGTTCATTCTCTCTCTCTCTCTCTCTCTCTTTCTCTCCCCCTCTCTCAAATAAAGAAATAATTTTTTAAAGAAAAAACAGAAAATACAATTTCATTCCTATTACTTTCTCCCTCAGTCTCAGAATCAATCAGCTCAAGACAATCATTCAAAACTTTAGCATCACAACTTTTATAATCAAGAGATTATTTCCTGTGTTTTGGAGACCTATAATAGACTTTCAGGTTTTCCTGAGCTTCCTCTTCCTGTAGTATGACAGAGACCACATTCAGCTTTCTCTTCAATAGTTAATAGCTTCACTAAGAGCTATCTATCTCTAAGAGGTTTACTGAATTCTTACTTCTTTTTCTATAAACTCAAAAAGCTTTCCTACATTTCTTTACATTTTCTTCTTAGTTTATACCATAATAAGTATTTTTGCCCACTGGCTTTATATTATTTTTTAAGTGTTTCCTGATTTTAGCCAGTCCTTCATTGGACAAATGCATTCCTATTTTGTTGGCTGTTCTCTTCAAGTGAATTCTTGGTTTGTGAAGCTTTTGTTGATATTCTGACACCTTTTCAGGATTTTTTTTTTCCTTTCAATTAAGTTTATTCTTCTCAGCAATTAATGTTTAGTCACTTGGTATGTTCTGCCTTTTTTTTTTTTTTTTTTTTTTTTTTTGGAAAGAACAGACCCAAGGGCAAATGTTATAGTGATAAGTGACAAAGACAACATCCCAGAGCACTCCTTATAAATTGCACAGGTCCCTCCTAGATTTCTCCAACCATGCAGATCCTGCTCTGGGTTCCACAGGCCTCTTGACTACACTGTCGAAGAGATGAAGGCCCTGTTCCTAAGCTGTAATTTTTTAAAGCAGTGGTTCTTAAAGTTGAGAGCAAAGCTTCTCAGGAATCAGCAAGATTAAAAAACATTTTTTTCCACTGTCTTTTTTTAATTTATTATTTTTTCTTTTTTTCTTTTTTTTTTTAGTAATCTCTACACTCAATGTGGGGCTTAAATTCAGGACTCTGGGGATTCCTGGGTGGCGCAGTGGTTTAACGCCTGCCTTTGGCCCAGGGCACGATCCTGGAGACCCAGGATCGAATCCCACAGAGGCTCCCAGTGCATGGAGCCTGCTTCTCCCTCTGCCTGTGTCTCTGCCTCTCTCTCTCTCTCTGTGTGACTATCATAAATAAATAAAAATTAAAAATTCAGGACTCTGAGATCAAGAGTCACATGGTCTTCTGACTGAGCCAAACAGATTCACCTAAAAATATTTTCTTAATAAAACTAAGATTTTATTTGCCTTTCCCACATTATTCATTCTTACTCCCTGGGGAACTTTCTAAAGCTACAATTAGGAGTGATTTCACTTCTGTTGTGAAGGCTAATGGAATGTAGGTTTCTGTATTACCGTGTTTAAAATTTTAGTTTTAAAATCTAATATTTAAAATCTAATTGACAGATATACTCAGTTTTCAAGAGTGTGAAGGGTCTCCTGTAACCAAAAACCTTGAATGTCATATGAGAGAATAAACATATATCATAAAAAAGACTAAATTTCCTTTAGCCCTCGACTCTTGGGATACTCCTCCAAACTACTAGTAGGTCCCTCCTTGAGGCGACTTTCCCTCCCTTGGGTGTTTGACATGTGAGGAACTGGCATCGCCAGCGCCCCTGCTCCAGGACACCAATGGGTCCGACGCAGAGCAGCAGCGGGGGCAGGCCCTGCTCCTTCTCCCGGCCTTGAGCCAGAGCGCAGGGCCCTAGGGCTTCACCTTCTCCCTGCTGCTGACCCCAGGCCTCAACGCCCCTCGGGCTTCCCTCCACCTCTCCCACCCCTTCCCTGGAGCATGGCGGCTCCTAGGGTCTGTATGCCTATCCCGCCCTGTGGACACTAGGGATAGCCTTGCGGGGGGGGGGGGGGGGGGGGGGGAGGTGATGAAGTGGGTCTGCTGAGTTTTAGTAAAATAGAAACTGAGAGGTGGCCTTTCTAATTGCAGGTGTTTCAGACTAACTCCAAATATGCGTTCCAAAAACAATCTCAAATTCTGTGCAACTGAGTACTTTGGGGACAAGTAGGATTGCAAGAGACCACTTAGAACCTATCCAAAGTGCTAACAATCATGCTACTGGAGCATTTAAAATTCCCCCTGAAGTGTGTGGTGGGCACTCTTAGGGGATCTCGAATCTCTTAGTGGATCTCTAAAAATATAACTAATGCAGCCACTTTTTTCACCAAAACGAGGGCTTCCGTAGAATTTTCAACGTTTTCTTAAGGTCCTCCTACATTATATTTTTTTCTTTAATTGCTCCCAAATATTAACATGCAGAGAAAAATTCCACTTAAAACACTATTATTATACTGGCATAGGCCTATTTATCAATGGCCTATGAGCTAACCTTTGCTAAGGAAACAAAGCACACACAGACACACAAAGAAACAAAGCACACTTATAGCAGAAGAGACTGACAGACGCTTCACATTTCAATTTCTTCCATTTTCCTGCACCCCTCTTCATGTTTGCCAGATCTTTTGCCAAAAAAATCTCCATTGATCTCTTGCTTGGCAAAAGTTAAGCTTCTCCTGGTCTTTCAAGAAGGTCACATGTGGGGCAGCCCTGGCGGTGGTGCAGCAGTTTAGCTGCTGCCTGCAGCCCGGGTTGTGATCCTGGAGACCTGGGATCGAATCCCATGTCGGGCTCCCTGCATGGAGCCTGCTTCTCCCTCTGCCTGTCTCTCTCTAAATAAATAATTTTTTTAAAAAATCTTAAAAAAATAAAAGAAGATCACATGTGAACTAGATACTGAGTTCTTCTATGTTTGCAAATAAGGTTTTTTTTAAAGATTTTATTTAAGAGAGAGAGAGAGCACAAGTAGGCAGAGCGGCAGGCAGAGGGAGAGGGAGAAGCTGACTCTCTGTTGAGCAGGAAGCCTGACACAGGGCTCAAACCCAGGACCCTGAGATCATGACCTGAAGCTTAAAGCAGATGCTTAACTATCTGAGCCACCCAGGCACCCCCTAACAACTGTCCCTTTTGAGACTGCCCAAGTTGGCCTGCTTCCCCACTCACTCTTCCTAGAGGTGACATAATTTGTCTGGTAAAGCCGTTCATTTAGATCAGACTTGGAGAGGATTTCATGTTAGTGAGCCTCTTAGCTATTAGGTATTCCTCCACAAGTCAAATGAAGAAAGATTAGCCACAGATTCCATATAGAATGCAGAAAATTGGGCAGCCCAGGTGGCTCAGCAGTTTAGCGCTGCCTTCAGCCCAGGGCGTGATCCTGGAGACCCAGGATCGAGTCCCACGTCGGGCTCCCTGCATGGAGCCTGCTTCTCCCTCTGCCTGTGTCTCTGCCTCTCTCTCTCTCTTCCTCTCTGTGTCTCTCACAAATAAATAAATGTTTAAAAAAAAAAAAAAGAATGCAGAAAATTTGGGATACCTGAGTGGCTCAGTGGTTGAGCATCTGCTTTTGGCTCAGGTTGTGATCCCAGGGGGGTCCTAGGATCAAGTCCCGAATTGGGCTCCCCATAGGGAGCCTGCTTCTCCCTCTGCCTGTGTCTCTGCCTCTCCCTCTCGGTCTCTCATGAATGAATAAAATAAAATCTTCAAAAAAAAAAATCTTGTATTTTCTTTCATTCTAGCTTCCTGTTAGTAAAGAGAGCAAACAAACAACAAAATAAAATAACCATAACACTAAAGACACAGACTCTAGGTAATGCTTTTCACCCATTAACTCAGTAAATGGATATATATTAAATTGCCAAGATGCCTGTGATAGTTGTATATAAGGTAGTATGCCTTTGCCTGCACAAAGTACCGCAGTGATGCCATTGAAAAAGCAAGAGCCCCTACTGCTGATGAAACCATTTTTGTCAACCTAATTTCATTAGCTATACTTAAGAGGATTAATTATCTAGCAGCTGTATTGTTTAGTCCTCTTGATCCCTTGTTATTTTCATATTGAGTAATCCTTTGTCAGCACCATTTTTTATTACAAGAATGTCTCTTGATGAAAGCTATATCCACGTTTGATGCTATTTCAGCTTCATTTATCTTTTTTAGATCTGGATATAGCATCCTATTGAAGAATATCACAAGCTCAAACTGAGAGACATTCTATAAAACCACTAGGCTGTATGCTACAAAAATGCTAATGTCGGGATCCCTGGGTAGCACAGTGGTTTGGCGCCTGCCTTTGGCCCAGGGCGCGATCCTGAAGACCTGGGATCGAATCCCACGTCGGGCTCCTGGTGCATGGAGCCTGCTTCTCCCTCTGCCGGTGTCTCTGCCTCTCTCTCTGTGACTATCATAAATAAATAAAAATTGGGGAAAAAATTTAAAAAAAAACAGCTCTGAAAATTTCTTTCTTTCTTTCGTTTTAGAGAGAGATAAAAAATGAGCTTGTGTGAGGGACGGGGTGGTAAAAGGACAGGGAGAGAGAATATTAAGCAGGCTCCATGCCCAGGGCAGAGCAGACACAGGACTCAATCCCACCACCCTGAGATCATGACCTGAGCTGAAATCTTAAGTCAGATGCTTAGGCAACTGAGCCATCAAGAAGGCATCCCTGTTCTAAAAAATTTCTGAAGGAAGTTCAGACATAAGGAAAATAATAGCAAATGGGAACTGGGAACATCAGAAAAAAAGGAAAAATAACATAAGTGTAAATAGAATACATTATTACTTTCTTCTTGATTTTTTAAAAATATGTCTGGTGGAAGCACCTGAGTGGCTCAAGTTAGTTAAGCATCTGCTTTTGGCTCAGTTCATGATCTCAGGGTCCTGGGATTGAGTCCCATGTTGGACTCTCTGCTCAGTGGGGAGCCTACTTCTCCCTTTTCTTCTGCCCTTCTCTGCCACTCAGGCTTGCTCTCTTTCTCTCTCTCTCTCTCTCTCTCTCTCTCTCATAAATAAATAAATAAATAAATAAATAAATAAATAAATAAATAAAATATTTAGAAATAATTATAGGGCAGCCTGGGTGGCTCAGAGGTTTGGTGCCACCTTCAGCCCAAGGTGTGATCCTGGAGACCCAGGATTGAGTCCTATGTCAGGCTCTCTGCATGAAGCTTGCTTCTCCCTTTGCCTGTGTCTCTGCCTCTCTGTCTCTCTCTCTCTGTCTCTCATGAATAAAAAAATTAAAAATCTTTTAAAAAAACTAAAAGTAATTATAAAACATGTTTGGGGTCATCTGGGTGGTTCAAGTGGTTGAGTGTCTGCCTTTGGCTCAGGGCGTGATCCTGGAGTCCCAGGATCCAGTCCCTCATTGGGCTCCCTGCATGGAGCCCTCTTCTCTCTCTGCCTATGTCTCTGCCTATATCTCTGCCTCTCTCCCTGTGTCTCTCATGAATAAATAAAATCTTTAAAAACTAACTAAATAAATAAATAAATACATATTTGGTGGTTGAAAGCAATAATTAAAACATTGTCTTAATGAGTTTTCAATATATGTAGATGTAATACATGAGATAACCATAACATAAAAGAGGAAAGGTAAAAGAATGTAAATGGTGAGTCCATTTGCAATGATAAAATACTGATTCTAAGGAAACTGAAAAATATATACATCATTGTCTCTGGAGCAACCACTCTATAGAACTGTACAAAAAGATATAGCTAAAAATGCAATCAGTAAATTAAAATGGAATACCAAAAACTTCTCATTTTTCAAATGATAGTAGGAAAGGGATGAGAGTTGAATAAAAAACAAAGAAAATAAACAGAAAACAATTAATAAACTGATAAAGAGTTGAAATTTAAATATCAATAATCATATGACTCTAAGTGCTACCAACATATCAACTAAAAGATACAGACTGTCATAATGGATTTAAAAACATGACCCAGGGACATCTGAGTGGCTCAGCGATTGAGTGTCTGCCTTTAGCTCAAGGCATGATCCGGGAGTCCCAGGATGGAGTCCCACATCGGGCTTCCAGCATGGAGCCTGCTCTCCCTCTCCCTGTGTCTTTCTCTGCCTTCTGTGTCTCTTATGAATAAATAAATAAAATCTTTTTTAAAAAATGACTCAACTTGATGGGATGAGCACTGGGTGTTATAGGTTGGCAAATTTTAAAAATGTGGACAGCCCAGGTGGCTCAGCGGTTTAGCACTGCCTTCAGTCCAGGGCCTGATCCTGCAGACCCAGGATAGAGTCCCACATACGGCTCCCTGCATGGAGCCTGCTTGTCCCTCTGCCTGTGTCTCTGCCTCTCTCTCTCTCTCTGTCTCTCATGAATAAATAAATAAAATCTTTTTAAAAAAAATTTTAATGTAATAAATAAGTAAATAAATAAGCATGACCCAACTATACACTGTCTATTGGAAAGTCATTTCAAATATAATGATACAGGTATGTTAAAATTTAAAGGGTGGAAAAAAATGTAAATACTAGTACTAAAGGAAGCTGAAATAGCTATATTCATGTCAAAAGTAGACTTCAGAACAAAGAAAATTACCAAGTGGGTACATTAGTTACCTCTTACTTTGTATCAAATTGCTTCCAAAATTATTGGCTTAAAACAATACACATTTATTAACCCACAATTTCTATTGGTCGGGAATCTCAGTATGGATTAGATAAATTCTGTGCTTTAGGGTCTCTCACAAGGCTGTTACGAAAGGTAACTAGAGCTGTGATCTCACTTGAAGCTTTTTTTTTTAAGATTTTATTTATTTATTCATGAGAGACAGAGAGAGAGAGAGAAAGAGAGAGAGAGAGAGAGAGAGAGAGGCAGAGACAGAGGCAGAGGGACAAGCAGGCTCCATGCCGGGAGTCCGATGCAGGACTCAATCCTGGGACTCCAGGATCATGCCCTGGGCCAAAGGCAGGTATTAAACCATTGAGCCACACAGGGATCCCCTCACTTGAAGACTTAACCAAAGAAGGACCTGCTTCCAAAATCACTCATGATGTTGTTGGCAGGATTCCCTTGTTCCCAGGCCTCAGTTCCTCACTGGCTGTCTGCCAGAGGCCAGACACTCTCAGCTCCTTGCCATATGGGCCTTTCCATAAGGGTGCTCACAAAAATGCATCACAAAACAAAAACAAAAAACCCAGAGAGAAAGTACAAGCAAGAAAAAGTCCCAATATTTTATAAAACTAATCTTGGGGGCAGTCCGGGTGGCTCAGTGGTTTAGCGCCACATTCAGCCCAGGGTGTGATCCTGGAGACCCTGGATCGAGTCTCATGTCAGGCTCCCTGCATGGAACCTGTTTCTCCCTCTGCCTGTGTCTCTGCCTCTCTCTCTCTCTGTGCCTCTCATGAATAAATAAATATAATCTTAAAAAAAAAAAAACAACTAATCTTGGAAGTGATGGCCCATCATTTCTGCCATACTCTGTTCATTAGAAGTGAATCACAGGTCCAGCCAATATTCAAAGGGGAGGGAATTATTTAAGTGTGCCAGCAACAGGAGGTGGGAACCATTAGGAGCCATTTCAGGTGTTGGGCCCCACTGAGGAACATTACATAGTCATAAAAGACTCAATTCAACAAGAAGACATGACAACCCAAAGTGTGGGTATACCTAACAACAGAGCTTCAAAATATATGAAGTAAAAAATGACAAAACTGAAAGGAAAAAATAGAAAAATAAACAGCTATAGTTGGAAATGTCACCATTCCTATCTTATTAACTGATAGAACCAGTAAACAGTTGTTCAGCAAGAATACTGAAGAACTAAACACTATTAAACTGGATTTAATTGATGTTTATAGAATACTCTAGCCATCAACAGCAGAGTACTTTCATGTGTAAGTGAAACATCCATCAAGACATAAGATTTGTGATAAAACAAATTTGTGTGCATGTGTGTGATAAAATAAATCTTAATAAAATTTCCCCCACACCTTCCCTGCTCCTAAATCTTAATAAATGTGAAGGAGTTTGAATCATTCAAAGTATGTTCTCTAACCATAATGGAATTAAACTTGAAATTGGTAACAGAAAACAGAAAATTCTCTAAACACTTATATATTAAACAACATACTTTTTTTAAGATTTTATTTAGTTATTCATAAGAGACACAGAGAGAGAGAGAGAGAGAGAGAGAGACTGGCAGAGGGAAAAGTAGGCTCCATGCAGGGGGCCTGACGCGGGACTTGATCCCAGGTCTCCAAGATCACATCCTGGGCTGAAGGTGGCACTAAAAACCACTAGGCCACCCGGGCTGCCCTAAACAACATAGTTCTAAATAATTCATGCATCAAAGAAGAAATCTCAAGTAAAGATTTTAATTTGAATGAAAATGAAATTTGAGTGAAACTGGAAAGTATTTTAAAATAAATGAAAATGAAAATATATGACAAAATTTGCAGAATGCAGGCAGCCTGGGTGTGTCAGAAGTTTAGTGCTGCTTTTGGCCCAGGGCATGATTCTGGAGACCCGGGATCCAGTCCTACATCAGGCTCCCTGGATGGAGCCTGCTTCTCCCTCTGCCTGTGTCTCTGCCTCTCTCTCTCTCTCTCATGAATAAATAAAATCTTTAAAAAAAAAATTTGCAGAATGCAGTAAGAGCAGGATGTAGGGGTGATTTTATAGCATTCAATGTCGTTATTAGAGAAAAAGAAAGCTTTTATATCAATATTTCAAGTCTTTTTTTTTTCTTAAGATTTTATTTATTCATGAGAGACACAGAAAGAGAGGTAGAGACACAGGCAGAGGGAGGAGAAGCAGGCTCCATGCAAGGAGCCCAATGTAGGACTCGATCCCGAGATCCACCCTGAGCCAAAGGCAGAGGCTCAACCGCTGAGCCACCCAGGCATCCCTCAATATTTCAAGTCTTAAGAAACTTTAGGAAAAAAAAAAAAAAAAAAAAAAAAAACAGAAAAAGGGCAGCCCCGGTGGCTCAGTGGTTTAGTGCCTGTCTTTAGCCTAGAGCATGATCCTGGAGACCCAGGATTGAGCCCCACATCAGGCTCCCTGCATGGAGATTGCTTCTCCCTCTGCCTGTGTCTCTGCCTCTCTATCTCTCTCTGTGTGTGTCTGTCATGAATAAATAAATAAAATCTCTAAAAAAAAAAAAAGAAAGAAAGAAAGAAAGACCTGAAATTCTTTAAAAAAACAACAGAAAAAGAACAAAATAATTTCAAACCAATCAGAAGAAAAGGAAGAATAAGAGCAGAAAGAAAATTGAAAACAGAAAAATACAGATAATATAACCAAAAGGTAGTTCTTTGAAAAAAATTTTAAAAAACTGATAAACATATCAAGATTGAAAAAGAAAAAAACACAGGAATTACCAATCTCAGAAATGAAAGAGAATTACCACTATAGAATGGAGGTTTTTACACTATTTTTGGCATTTCTAGTGCAACGGGCAGTATGGAAAAAGCATGAGTTTTGGAGTTGACACACATGGTTACAAATCCTAGTGCTTTTGTTAACCAGCTGTGATATAAAGCCAATTACTTAACTTTCTAGGTCTCAATTTTCTTATATGTAAAATGGACATGTAACATATTTTTTAAGGATTTATTTATTTATTTTGGAGAGAAAGACAGAGAGAGAGCATGAGCAGGGGCAGAAGGCACAGAGGGAGAGAGAGACTCTCAAGTAGACTCTGCACTGAATCCCACCACCCTGAGATCACAATCTGAGCTGAAACCAGGAGTCGGATGCTTAACCAACTGAGCCACCCAGGTGCCCCAGGTATTATAATATTTTAACTCAAAGACCAAAAGATGAGGTTTAAATAAAATTAAAGTAGATAAAGAGCCTGGAACAACAGAATGTACCTCAACAACTGATACTTTTCTACTCACTCTTTCCTATCAGGAATGATATTTACCAATAAGGAAACAGAGGGAATTTGTTTCCTCGCTTTTATTACCAATTATAAAAATTCATTATTAGATAATTTTAATGTTTAAAGGTTTCCTGTACCACCTTGCCATGCTGTTCAAAAGCTCTACTTTCCATATCAATATATCTATCCAGCATCTCTGTCTCTGTCTCTATCTCTCTCTATATATAACTAAGATTAAAGCCAAATGGGAAACCAAATTTAATGCTACTTTTAATCATTTTGTTTGATAATTTAAAAATTTCAAATCCTGTGTCCACGAGGGAACTGATAACCATGGGATTAATGTGTCCAAAAATGGGACGCCTGGGTGGCTCTGCAGTTGAGCATCTACCTTCAGCTCACGTCGTGATCCTGCGGTCCATAGATCGAGTCCCACATTGGGCTCCCTGTGTGGAGCCTGCTACTCCCTCTGCCTTTGTCTCTGTTTCTCTCTCTGTGTGTCTCTCATGAATAAATAAATAAAATCTAAAAAAACAAAGTGTCCAATATGTGTAATTTTACAAAACCCACACTAGGTGGCAGATATTAGACAGGATTTTCTGGCTCATAAATGAATTAGGGTTTTTCTACAATTCTGCAGCCTAGCCAGTTGATACAGAATTCTGATTTCCTCTTTGTAGGTGATAATTAAGATGAAAGTTGAGGTATTTGGAAACTTCCTTGCCAGGTAACCAAATTAGAAGAGGCAAGTATCTATGAAGATTTTGGTAGGGGAGAAAAGGAACAAATACATACCAATCACTGAAACTCAGCCAGATCCATTCTGCAGAATTTTTTATTTTCTTAAAAATAAATAAATAAATAAAAAGCTATACACTATATTTTATCATTAAAATTTGGGAGAGAGGATATATTAATTAGGAATCTTTAAAACAAACAAAAAAGGAATCTTTAAAAAAATGAATCTTTCTAAATCATTTTTATGCTTTCAATCAATTTTTTTAATGCAACTGTCTCATATCTTTTCATTTTTTTCTTCCTTTTATTTTAACCATGTTTTCAATAAGTCTTTCACAAGAACACAGTGTGTACAAAGAACTTTGTGTAAATGGCAGGTGAGGGAGGTGGATGTAGCGGACTGGGGAATGGGTCACGCATTCGAAGCAACCCTTTCTTCTTAAGGACACCGTAGTCTTAAGGGGAAAATAAGACTACAGAAATACCACGGTGCAGGTAGAAAAAGAGATATGTGAAGTTTTAACAGATGTAAAAGAGAGGATTATCTCATTCCGGGATGAGTAGTGAAAAGGGAAGGAAGTGACATATATTAAGGAATAACTATATGGCAGGTAATGAGCTAAGTGGTTTACACACATAATTTAATTTCATATCACCTTTACTATGTTAGATACCCCTTTATCGAGAGCAGTAACTGAGTCTTAGGGGGGATAAATAAACTTGGCAAGTTTCCTGATAGGAAGCAGCAAAATCCAGGAGTGAACCCAGGTCTATTTGCCTCTAAAAACTGAAGGTGAGAGAGATAGTATATCTAGTGCTGTTTTTATTTTTGAAAATGACTTCGGGTGTTTTTAAGAAACAGAAGCATTGTGTGTGTTCATTGTGAGATAGAAGAATTGTAATACACTGGGAAGGCAGGAAGCAGACATCCAGGCCCAGCAGGGACAGACACATGGAGGCGAGAGAATTGCAGCACCCAGGCTGACTTCAATGGAGCTGCCTGTACATTGATCCTAGGTTCTCAGGCCCATAAACACTTCCTAAGAGAGGGCAACAAAAGAGCAGCACTGAAATCTACAGAAGGGTCAAACCTGTGTCAGTACATCTGAAGATTATTTCTAGAATCTCTCCACATAACCTTGGTGTACCGGCTTCCCCTGCTGCTTCTGCATCACAATACATCCACCAAAGTCACTGAGGTAAACATACCAAGCCCTCAGAATGCTGATACCAATGTGTATCATTGCTTTTCAACACATAGTTTTTAGCTCTTACTGTAGGCCTGCTCCAAACAATAAGTGCCAACATGAATCAAATGGAGGCCATGCCTCATACTTATGCCTTAACTTAGGCCTACCTTGAATTCCCTATCAGATTATGAGCTCCTCTGGGGTTCCTCTGTAGTTTCTAATAGTAGAGCAGACTGGTTAAAATAACAGACCTGATGTCAGACAGACCTGGGTTCACATCCCAGTTCTATGCCTTGTGAATTGTGGAAACTTGATCATACAGCCCTTCCATGAGCCTCAGTTTTCTTCTCCATAGAATGGGGATAATAGCAGCTTGTGATGATTTAATAGGACAGGGCCAGTTGAGTGCTTAGCACAGTGCCTGAAACCTAGTAAGTGCTCAATAAATAGTAGCCAGCAACTGGAGAATGATAAACTAGGGAAGAAGGAAGATTCAAAACCCTAGCCTCGCCATTGTGTCTTAAAAATGGAGTTTTATAGATGAACAACAACACTGGACTAATCACTGTCTCCATAAACTTTTCTGTGGCTCATTACTACATGAGTCACAGCCTTAGGCTGCCTGCTCCTAATACTACCAGGATCAGCCCTCACATGTCTGGGATGTGTTTAGTGCTCTCCTCAGTGTGACCTCTGACTAGTGCCCAATCCCAAAGACCTTGAATTTCCGCAACCCTCAAATGGTCTTCTTCCAACTGACTTGGTTGACAGAGATGAATGTTGATGGTAGAAGGGCGACCATGTGTCCCGAATGAGCAAGTAGTCGTGAAGCTATTTGTAAGAAAACTCATTAGCTAGATTTTACAGGGAGCAAAATAAGTCTGGCCACACTGAAATAGTAACATAATGTGAACCTGGACCTTAACTGAATACTTTGATCTTTGGTCCATAGATAAAACTTAGAAAGAAATACACTGCCCTGAACTGCAGATCCAAGAATAGCTTGATCATGAGGACTAGGGCAGAGTGAGGAAAGGGAAGAATGGTAGGTGACAAGGTCAGAGAGGCAAGGTCAGGAGTGGCCCCTTGCTTATGGACTGTGGAGGTAGAAGTGGTTCCTTTGAAGCACCAATTTTAGACAGCAAAGTCCTCCCACCCTACAGACTTTTCCTTCTGCCTAACCTCTATGGATGTTAGACTCTTACATAAGAACAAGGGGCAGGTGGCTGCACACTGTGAGTTACAATTTCCATTTGAAAAAACTTAAACTATAAAATGATATACATAGACATTGTCCAATCTGGTTGTTTCCTCTGAACTCTATAGTCTTGTTACATGTACCCTGTTCCTACTCTAACTTCACCAATCAATTCCCTCACCTCTATTACTAGTTTCTTGTGTGTGCTCACAGAAGTTTAATATACAAATGCATACATACCGCTTACATTTGGGAACTATAGAATGGTTGCTACATCTACTTTTCTCTTGACAAGGAAAAACTTTTTAAATTAAAAAGTCAGTTCATTTGGGGCACCTGACTGGCTCAGTCAGAAGAACATACGACTCTTGATTTCAGGATCATGAGTTTGAGCCCCATGATGGGTGTAGAGATTATTTAAATAAATAACACTTAAAAAAATTCATTTGGTATATTTCAAAAGGTTAATATTTTTCTTCATTATCAATTTACAAAGTTAGAAATTCACTTCAAAGAAATAAGGAAATAGCAAACAAAGAAATAAGGAAATAGCAAACAAATTACCTTGAAAGTCACAATAACATCTGCACTGCCTCCTAGAAAAAGGGGACAAGTCAGGTTCCACTCACTTTCATGAGTTTCATCAAATACCTACCTATTCAAAGATGGAGAGAAAAGGCAAATTTCAAAAAATAGTGTATGTTATTATTATTTTTTTTAAAGATTGCACAGGGAGGAGAAGAGGGAGAGAAAGAAAAGCTCCAGCACACTCCCTACTGAGCTCAGATCCCGATGAGGGACTCAATCTCAAGATCCTGAGATCATGACCTGAACCAAAATCAAGAGTCTGACAGGTAACTGGCTGCACCACTCAGGCCCCAACAGTGTATGTTATTGAAGGAGGCATTTGTAATCTCCTTCCTTAGAGAATCAAGTGAGGCCTATGTTTTCTTAACTAAACTTGCACAGAGCGGTTTCCACTTAGAAGCTGCTCACTGGTTAATGAATGAAAAAACAAGATTTAAGAACAACAATAAAACAGCACACACACTGCCAAAAAAGAAAAATTAAACACTAAGATGTCCCAGATTATTCTCCAGACAGGAACTGGTGAGCAGCTTCAAAACTTGGGGCCTAGAATTAGTCTGTTGAAAAGTCATCATGAGCACGCCTTACTTTTAAACACAAAAAATTTTTGTAACAATAAAAACCAAAACTAAATCTGATCACTTTTTTGACATAATTACTCAATCTAACTAGTGTTTAAACTGAGATGGGATGCGGAAAGAGGCCATACATATAGGCCTTGGACCTTTTCTCACACAAGTGCATATAAGTGGGTACAGAGCATTTGTCATGATTGCTCTCAAGCAAGGCTGAGAGATTTAGCTGGTAAAGAAACAATGAACCCTTTTTAGATGAGGCAGTTTATTTCTGACACAGACAGCAATAGTAAGATCAGCTAAGGAGCCAGCTCTCTATGTCCCTTGCCCCACCAGACACCACCAAAACAAAAGAGGTCAGAAAACAAAGTAACATAAGCAATGGGGAGCTCTGTTTCTGAGGATCCAATTTCATACGCAGCAGTTTGGAGTATTATAGCATCCATCTGTACCTTAAAGTAAGGGGAAGAGGGGAATTTTGAGGCAGAAAAATTATGCCTTACTAGAACCTGGAAGGCAATGAGAAATTGTCTCATTGCCTCCAGGGAAGATAAAGAGGTAGGTGAAAAATGGCTGTGTTCCTCACAAGCCTGCCATTCTTCTCATTCTTAGACAGATTCTAAGAGGATGACGGGGACTTTACTAAAATTTAACTGAAGTGAGAGTAAGCCTTGTCTGTGGCCTTGTGTATATGGATATTCGAAAGGACACTTGCACAGAGCGGTTTCCATACAATTCTACCCCCTATCCTTCCACATCACCAACCAAGAACTCTTTACAATATAGGCCACCCGGTCAGATATCCTAACAGGCCATGTAGATTCAACAAAGAGTTAAATATAAAGTAGGTATAATTGTATGTAAATAGGAGACTAATGGAAATCAGGTCAGTGTCCAGGAAGCTGATCTTGTTCTGTTGTCTTGAGGACAGGCCGTTACCTCCTGAGGTTAGCAGCTACTTGGAGGTGTCCAAAAGTTCTCAGATTAAGATTCCCCATTGGCCATTGGTCAAGTTGAGGGTGGCAGTGACAGTCAGCATTAAATTGGCCAGATACTTGTAGACTAGAACTGAGGGAGACTGTCCCTCGCCAACCCTAACCCTCCCTTGCAGCCATGATAATTGCTCAGTATTAGTCCCCACAGCAAGAATGTCACCCAGCGCTCCCCACATCCTACTCACATTACATGCCCAGGTTCATTTCTAGGTGGCTCAGCAGTTTCTTCATTGTCCACCATTTAACACCTTAGAGTATCTCCCATATTCTGGTCCAGATTAGGTGCACTTTAGAGTTTTCATGTCATATCCATGATCATTATCATCATCCAATAACATCCCAAATCCAGCAAGCTTAGCTTGGCAGCAAAAGAAACAGACACCAAGTAAGACTCTTCCATCTCCTAGCTCTTCTTTGCTATTCACAAATCCTAGTACCCCAGTTCTCCAGGAAGCAGACATAGAAGGGAAAAAAAAGAAGAAAGGGTTAATTATATAGTCCATTTGCCAAGACCAGTGCCACAGATTATGTGTCCATGAGTTCCATTGGCTACCTGAGTGTGTCGTTTAGCAGTTTGGGCTTGGGTGCTAGGCTTCCTTGGTCTTGAGTGTTAAAATCACTGGAGTTTATTTTTAGGCCCAGTCCTCACTTGTAGGTGGATTGTCATGCCGTGTGTGACAGTGTATCCAGGTGGCTATAATCCCTACTTGAGAAGTTCAGGTCAAATCAGTTTGTTGATTCCATGTATGTTTATCCTCCAACAGTCCTTTTCCATAGGCGTCCACATAGGTTATGAACAAAGGGCATGGGTCTTGTGCAATTTTCTGCATAATGTATGGTCCCACAAAGCCTGAGACCTGATCATCCAATTACATCATGTCCGAGACTACACTGCTAGCCTACTGACTAATGTCACGACTCAATGAAAACATATCATTTGGGAGGCATTCTTAGAGCAAGCACCACAACTCACACCTGTCTGTGCCCAGTGAGCAGAGTTCCCTTTGTCATGCATAGTTTTCATTAGAGCTGTGCAGCTACAACATCATAGTTCAATCCTGTGTAGGTAGGTAGGGGAACCCAAAACCACCCACCACTAGGAGAACAGAAAACACGCAACATGTGGTTAGTTGTACTCACAGCTAAGCTTTATTACAGTGCAAGAATACAAAACAAAAGTCAGCAAATGGAAAAGGCACAATGGGCCGAAGTCTAGAAGAAACCATGCACAAGTTTCCAGGGGTCTTCTCTCAGTACAGTCACACAGGACATGCTTATTTCCCACATCAACCAGCTGTGACAACATCTGTGAAATGTTGTCTAGCAGGGAAGCTCATTAGAGACTCTGTGCCCAAGGTTTTTATCAGGGGCTGGTCACGTAGGCACCCTGCCTCCCATGTACCAAAATTCCAGACTCCAGGAGGAAAGCAGGTATACAGCATAAACCAGACTGGTTGCACAAACAGTTTAGGAACAGTGAGTCACTCTTCTCAGCCCTGCAAATGGTGGCAACCCTTCCAAATCACAGTTTTCAGACACCTAGCCAAAGGCCAACCTTGTAAGCAGGACTTTCTAAGAATAAGAAGGCTTTTTGCCAAGGCATCTTTACAGCAAAACTATTATCAGTAGGCCCTTAAAAGCAACCTGCAATATTGATCTCAATTATGCCCTAAATTTAGAGGTCCTTTATTTAACCAGTGAAAACAAATCCCATTAACTATACAGATCTGAGAAAGCCAAATGGTTTCATCCTTAAGTTTGCTTTAATTTTTTTTAACTTGGACCAAGGCATCAATTCAGGCATAGCCAATAAATTAAAGCTGACCTGAAAGCCTTCCAGGGCTGAGTCAATTTTATGATAGGTAAGGGCACACAAACAAGAAACACAATTCTAGAGGATGCATGTGGTATGCATGGAAACAAAGAATTTTCAACTCTTGGGGTATGCCAAGCAGACATACCAGGCAGGACAGGTCAACAGAGCTCCCAACATGGCCTTCCACTGTGGGGCCTCCCACTCTAGATTCTCAATCTAGTCCAAATCATGCAGTTCAGTCCATGGTTTCAGAGGGACTACCTGAGGCAGCCAGTTACAAACAGTTTTATGTGTCTATAACATCAGTTCAACCTGAACATTGGCAGGTATTTTGCAGGAAAGTGCTGGTATTGGGATCACCCCCCCTGCCATCTCATGGTCGGTGCTGGTCAAGTTTGAAGCTAGGATCCACAAGAAGTTAGAATTCAAAGGGCTCACAGCTTGAAAAGGCACACAGTGAGTTTTCCCTTAGGAAGACAGCAAAGCTTGCAGGAACATTGTGAAAAAACAGAGATCATTATGCCCTTCCCCCACCCCACACCCCAGGTCCTGGGATTTTTTTTCCTTCCATTATTACAAACTATGTGTGTCCTTTTCAGCAATAATAACTTTTTTTTCAATCATCCCCTATTCTCATCTAGACTTTCATTTGGAAGGGGGGTTGCATGCAAGAGACACAAAAGCATTTTCACAAAATCATTTTTATATGATTTAACTAAAAAGAACCAGAAAGACATCATATTCAGAATTGTCCAGAATGAAATTTTGAATTAAAAAAAATTCTTTTTCATGAGTTTATAAAACCTCCCATCCTTTCTTTGTCCTGATCATTTATCTAAGGAGAAGCCTAGAAAAGATCAATCCCTTTCTAGGGACAGCTGCATTTAATAAATGAACTGCCTTACGAAGGTGTATGTACCAAAAGAAAGATGAGGAATGCAGAGTCAGGCTATCAGATCACTGTTGCAAAATGTAACTAATCTGTAAAGCCAAAACAAGTCAACAGCAGTGAAATAGCCCTGAGATGCAGTGCCGAGTTTCATCTGGCAGTCTGGAGTACGGGGTCACACTCCCTGTGATGTGCCCTTCTTCCAATTTGCAGCTTTTGTAGTAATTGTAAATTAAGACCACAGTCCAGTCTCTGTGTCAGATTTATGCTGCTAATGCAGGAGTTCAATTTCAGATCGTCCCATCAGAAATAAGTCATTTTATCTGGGTGTTTATGACCCAGATGGTCCATCCAGCATCCAAGATGTGTCTGCAATTTAGTCCACAGAGTGGTGTCCTGAATCCGCAACTGTCCCAGAGCCTGGGTTTTGTTTTTAAGCGGAGCAACTTTGTCAGATTCTACTTTGGCAAAGCTGGCCTGAGGTTGAAATAGCTCAAGCCAGAAGTATCAGGTTTCAGGTTGGAGTCCATAAATAGCATCCCAAAAGAGCCAGTAGCAAAGCTGAGATGCTGTAAGGCCAAACTGCTATGTTCCAAGTCTGACAAGCAAGCCTTTCTTAGACCCTTATTATTATATCAGGCTTAGAATCCAAACAGAACCACTCAAAAATATGCATATCAGGGACGCCTGGGTGGCTCAGCGGTTGAGCGTCTGCCTTTGGTTCAGGGTGTGATCCCAGTTTGGGGATCAAGTCCCACATTGGGCTTCCTGTGAGGAGCCTACTTCTCCCTCTGCCTATGTCTCTGCCTCTCTCTCTCTCTCTCTCTCTCTCTCTCATGAATAAATAAAACCTTTAAAAAATGCATATCACTTTGGAAAATCATCAGCCTTTACACAGACATCTGATTTGACAAAAGCTCATTAGCATCTACAATCTGCTTTGTAAAAGAGTGCCTCTCTTTTCATGTTGTTTCCTTTTATCCAGAGGTTCCAATAGGCAAAAAATAAAGTAAATATCTTCAGTTATAGAAATTTATTTTTGTTTTAAATACTCAAAAATTTTTAATTTCAACCCACCCACCAGTGACCAAAAGCAATTATCTATGTGTCCCACTAACACTTTTTCTTTGCAGCTTTCCCTGATTGGGATGATCCTTCTAGCACTTATGAAATTATAAGCATAACATTGTACATCAATTTTTATACTCCATCAGATGCAATAGCCACAAAACACATAGCTACGTTTTAAAAGATCTGCCCCCTCACTCTTCTAAATGGAATTTTTTTCAACCCTCTACCAGTGAACTTTAACGTTTACAGGATTAGCATTACCAGCTACTGAGGAAGAATCGGCTGGAATGGGTGGGGGTTATGGCTAACGAATACTGATAGCAACTAAACTGAAGAAATAGCTGGAGTGGGGTTTTTTTTCCCCTTTTCCCCCCTCTGATTTGCTTTACTCCAACCCTAAGAACTGATCTAACATTTTCCCCTCCCACTTGGAGGAAATACCAATATAAACTTTTAATATTTGGGGCCCTCTTAGGCTCACCTTTGGTAATTTCCTCCTCCCTTTTTGGAGGAGGGACCAAAAAAGGGTATCATCAGGTTGTACCTATTCCCCTTCACTTTAGTTGTAGCATAGCCAAAAAACACTCAGCAAACTGGATCTAAAGGGGAGGATTAACCTGGATTATCCATGTGGACCCTAAATGTAATCACAAGTAATCACAAGTATCCTTACATAAAGAGGCCAGAGGGAGATTTGACAAAAAGAGGGAGTAGGAGATAAGATGATGGAAGCCAGAGGTTAGAATGTGAGGAAGGGGTCATGAGCCAAGGAATGAGGAGACTCTCCAAAAACTGGAAAAGGCAAGGAAACAGATCCTTCATTAGAGCCTTTGGAGGGAGGGCAACTCCACCAACACTTAATTTCAGCCTACTGAAATCCATTTCCGACTTCTGGGTTTCAGAGCCATAAGCCAATAAATTTGTGTTGTTTGAAGCCACTAAGTTGGGGTCACTTATTATAGCAGGAATAGGAAGCTTACTTCTTTCCTAGATATACTATTTCCATTTTATAATGCATCCTTGCTAGGCAACATTCACTTTGTTGGTGTTTTCATTTTTAACTCATTCCAGAATGGGCACATCGGAATATAATAACATCTGCTATGGCTTGTTACCTTCTCAGTGTCTACCAGCACTCAATAACATGCCAGTAACTGCCCCTCAAATGGCGTATACCAGGCAGCAATGTCAAGCCACTGCTGTGTCCAAACCCTGAGTGGGCACTGTGGGCCAGTGCCACGGCCTAGTCTATGTAACTGTCAATCACTTAGAGCTCACATGGCAAATTAGAACAAAGCAGCCCAAGCTGAAGGGCAGTCTGTACATTCTGCGGGATAGTTTCCTCATGTATCCTCTTTCTACTAGCTCCTTAATCAGTATAGCGATGTCCTCACCCCCCTCCTCCCTTCACCTGGCATCCTATCCTGCTCTAGTAGTGTACTAGCATCTCATACCTAGGCTGAAAGATCCAGGGGTGCTCCTGCTTATATATTTGTCCCACTAGTGCCATTCTATTTGTGGCATTTCCCCAATGGGAATATTCCTTACTTCAAGAGAAGTATTACACATACACATCTGTTCCCACAATATAATCCAGAAGTTATCAGTTAGAACCACTTGGGTGCATGAACTGTTCACTGAATAAGATATTATTCAAAGTTTCAAAGGCAAGTTTCAAAGGCCATAATGATATGAATTCTTTTACCAAATAGGCAGGACTTACAAATTTGACAGGACATGGCAGCTTCATAAGAATCATACAGTCCTTTACTTTGTGAGAAGCATTTTTTCTTTGACTGCTAGAAGGCACTGTGGTAAATTCACCCCCACAGGCCCCAAACATTACGGTAAGCAGGCCCTGAATTTTGTAAGGGTTTATTACTCACACATGCTGGCAAGCATCTGCTAACAGAATGCAGAAACTTTTGATTTGTCAACCAATAGACACATTATATACACAGTCGAAACTTTGGATATCAGAACATTTTTCTCCCTAACCATTTATATGCATCCATACTATAAGAGAGTAACCTATCATTCAAATTATATTTTCACAATGGTACAGTGAATTGGCTGAGAGCACTCACTTATTAGCTTTTTCATCTTTTTTAAGTTTCATACAAACCCTATCAGCTGAATTCAGATACTTTTTAGAGAAACAGAAACCAAAGAGTTAAACACAGGCACTTCAGGGGTTATTACAGCTGCCCAAAGACACTGTCATCTCTTCAGAGAGTTCAGGTCAGAACTTTCTGAGAGCAGTAGAGATCAGGGTAAGAGGGAGGGAGAGATGAAGGTGCAGGAGGAAGCAAACACAGTAAACACAGGTTTGTACCTACTTTCAGATTTAAGTGGCTGTCCACTCAGTTTCAACAAATGAACAATTAAGGCACTATTTAGACACCTCTCTGAGCCTCCAAATACCCACTAACAGGAAACATATACTATCATAGCCTGGAGAGTCTTCTCACATGACTTCACCCAACACACAACAGTTTATAGACAAGCATGACAAGAGCAGGGAAGAGGCTCATCTTCCCCTCCTGTCCATCACTTAGACAATAGTATACATTCCAGGGAGTCTTAGGATAGCCCTTACCCTGGCCCAAGTAGCTCCTTCTTTCAAAGACTTCCTAACCTTCGCAGCCCCAGGTTGGATGCCAAAAGTGTCGAGTAAGGCTGACAGAGTAACAAACGGTATAAGGTCATTAAGGAACCAACATGGAGCAGCTCCACCTGCAACTTCAAAAATAGATTTTATTTTTAAAAATATTTATTAAAAAAAAAAAAAAAAAAAAGGGATCCCTGGGTGGCGCAGCGGTTTGGCGCCTGCCTTTGGCCCAGGGCGCGATCCTGGAGACCCGGGATCGAATCCCACATCGGGCTCCCGGTGCATGGAGCCTGCTTCTCCCTCTGCCTGTGTCTCTGCCTCTCTCTCTCTCTCTCTCTGTGACTATCCTAAATAAATAAATAAAATATTTAAAAAAAAAAAAATTTATTTGGAGGGATCCCTGGGTGGCGCAGCGGTTTGGCGCCTGCCTTTGGCCCAGGGCGCGATCCTGGAGACCCGGGATCGAATCCCACATCGGGCTCCCGGTGCATGGAGCCTGCTTCTCCCTCTGCCTGTGTCTCTGCCTCTCTCTCTCTCTCTCTCTCTCTCTCTCTCTGTGACTATCATAAATAAATAAAAATTAAAAAAAAAAGAAAAAAAATATTTATTTGGAAAAAAAAAATTTATTTGGGCAGCCCTGGTGGCGGAGTGGTTTAGCGCCACCCTCAGCCCAGGGTGTGATCCTGGAGACCCGGGATCCAGCCCCACATCAGGTGCCCTGCATGGAGCCTGCTTCTGCCTCTGCCTATGTTTCTGCCTCTCTCTCTCTCTCTCTCTCTGTGTCTCCCATGAATAAATAAAAAAACTTTAAAAAAATAAAATAATTTATTTAAGTAATCTCTACACCCAACGTGGAGCTCAAACTCACAGCCCTAAGATTAAGAGTCACACGCTCATCCAACTGAGCCAGGCAGGCCCCGCAAAATTGAAATTTGAATTTATATGTTAATCTTAAATCTTAATTTGATTTATATGTTGCTTTTAGTCTGATGATAATGGTGCAGAAAGTGCTGGGAGGTACTTTCAGAGCAGTACTCACCTGCAGCTATTTGTCAGTTCTAGGGGCTACAAGGCAGCCAACAGTGCTTTGTCAAATACGTCCTTCACGTTTTCCTGTGTGAATGCAGAACACTTCACATATTCCACAGCCTTCAGGTCACAGACCAGCGCTTCAGCGGTCTGTGCAGTGAGCGGTTGCTAGGTCTTTGGCAAGCTTCCCAATATTGTTCCAGTTCCAGCAATGGAGAACTATCGTAGGTACCCACTTTTCTTTCACATTTTCAAAAGATAGGACTGCTAAATAATAAACTAGAAATCTATGTGTTTGTGAATAGATGAGAGGTTATTCTGTCAAATTTTTCTTGCCCTGCAGGATCCAAGAGTCCAAAAGTACATGGCTCTCATGAACCGCAAGTGTGACTGCACAGCTGTCAAAAACTACTGAAGATATTCAGACACTGTTTCATAGGGTATCAAGATTTACCTTACCAACTGCACCAACCCTCACTACACAATCGTCTACACTGCTCAAATATTTTTTAAGCCACCTGAAATATTCCAAATTTAATTTTGAACTCAGCTTCTCCACTAAACTTTAAGAACCTAGGTGTGGGGGTTTTTTTGTTTTTTGTTTGTTTGTTTTTGTTTTTAATCAGCCTAAAGCCTGCCTCGTGGAAGAGGAGATGGAAGGAGGATTTCAGCTCGGGGAGCTGTCCCTAGCGGAGGAGGTGGGTCACACCGAGTGCCACGCAACGCCGCCAAGTCTTACTAGCAGGAGGGTAGCGGCCAGCTGGAAGCTCCGGCCAGCAGCCGGGTCCCAGGGGTGGAGGGCGCTGGGGGGCCGCCTCTCTGCGGACGCCCCCAGACTCCGGGAAGGTCGTCGACTTCACAAACTGTCCTGAGGCCTCCTCCACGCCTGCACCCCACCCACCCCAGCAGCGATGCTCTGGAAGGCCCGGCCGAGACTCGGGCTGAGATGGCGAGTGGCCACCGTGCGGGCACCGAAGGTGCCAAGGGCCAGGCCGCGGCCAGCTTCGGAAGCATCCCCCGCGGCGGCCTTCTCCGCGCGGCCGGCGGCCTGCGGTGGGCCGAGGACCGGGGCCGCACGGCCGGACGCGCCACCGCAGCGGCGAGCGCCGGGCCCAGGTCCTCGGGCCCCGTGAGCCTCCGCGGCCCACAGGATTCCGGCCACGTCCTCCGTCCAACGCCGCCGTGTCCGCGCTCCACTGAGCCCAGCGCCGGGACGTAAGAAGCGCTGGCTCCCGCCCAGGTGAGGAACCGACGGGAAGCGGGCAGAGGGACGCCCCACCCGGCGGGCGGGACCCGACACGCCTGACCCGCGCGCTCCCCGGGCCGCGCCTACTGCGGCGGAGCCGCGACGCCAGACGCGGTGACGCCACAGCCAGGATGCCCGAGCCGGTGACGTCAGAACCGCCGCAGTGGGCGGGGCCGGCCCAGCCCCAGCCCCAGCCCAGCCCAGCCCAGCCCCACCCCCGGCGGCCGGGCGGCCCGCGGCCTGGCCTGCGGCTCGGCGCGTGCTGTGGCCTCCCGCTCGGCCTTCCGCTCGGGGTCCTCTTGCCCAAGCGGTGAGACCGAGGTTCCGCCGGCCCCTCATCCCGCACTTGGCAGCAATGGCTGCGTTTGTTGGGGAAATTGCCCTTATTCTGCCCTGAACGCGGGAGCGCGGAGAGCGTCCGGCCCCCGCTGTTGGAGATTTTAGATCGCGAGGCCCGGTTGACGCCCCTGGGGAAACCGGGCCGGGGTTGGTCAGGAACGCGGAGGCGGCACCGGGTTTGGCCTGCACTGGCATGCCTAGAACCGGGGGTGGCTCCCGGTCCCGGCGACGTACCGAGGCCAGCCTGCAGCACTAAGCTCTGCCCAGCCCCGGTGCCCAGGAGACCTGCGGAGACAGACAGTGGAGCAGTTCAGCAGGACTGAAACGCTAAACAGTCTGCAGTGTTGCAGCAGGTCCCGCCGGCGCTCTCCCCGAGCATCTTCCATGTTAAAGTTATCACACGTTGATCGGTGTGTCCCCTGGATTGCAGCTTCTTTAGTAACTCAGGGTCTTGGTGGTCTCCATCCCAGGGAAGTGTTCCTAACACAGGTTTGCCACGTTTACTTGGTTATAAAGACACTGTGGGAATATAATTAAACCAAAAATAGTGGGAATATTGGAAGTAAAAAATATAGTTTGCTCTCTTCACCACACTTACAAAATCTCTGGGTGTACTGTTCTTTTTTAAGACTTTATTCATGAGAGAGAGAGGCAGAGACACAGGCAGGCCCCATGCAGGGAGCCCCATGCGGGACTCGATCTCCGGACTCCAGGATCACGCCCTGGGCGAAGGCAGGTGCTAAACCGTGAACGACCCAGGGATCCCCTCTGGGTGTATTATTAATAAAGTGTATGAGAGGGAGGCGGAGCCGGACCCCCGCGGGAGGGCGCCATGGCGGCCCAGGCGCTGGCGCTGCTGCGGGAGCTGTCGCGGCTGGAGGCGCCGCTGGAGGAGCTGCGCGCGCTGCACTCGGTGCTGCAGACCGTGCCGCTGGGCGAGCTGCGGGCGCCGGCGGCGGAGCTGCGCCTCGGCCCGCTCTTCTCCCTGCTCCACGAGGACCATCGGGAACAGACCACTTTGTGTGTATCCATTCTGGAGAGATTGCTCCAAGCTATGGAGCCGGTTCACATAGCCCGGAACCTCGGAGCTGACCTTCAGAAGGGACTGACTCACCCCGATGATTCCGTAAAAATTCTGACTCTATCCCAGGTCGGAAGAATTGTTGAGAATTCTGATGCTGTTACTGAGATTCTAAATAATGGCGAATTACTAAAACAGATCGTTTATTGTATTGGTGGAGACAATCTGTCTGTAGCTAAAGCGGCCATTAAATCCCTGTCAAAAATATCACTAACCCAAGCTGGACTGGAGGCTTTATTTGAAAGCAATCTGCTGGATGATCTGAAAGGGTAATGAAAACAAACGACACCGTTCGATACAGAGTATAGGAGTTAATTGTAGAGATTTCTTCTGTGTCACCAGAATCTTTAACCTACTGTACCACCAGTGGGTTGGTAACCCAGCTCCTCAGAGAGTTGACTGGGGAGGATGTGCTGGTCAGAGCCACCTGTATAGAAATGGTGACATCACTGGCATATACTCATCATGGACGACAGTACCTTGCTCAAGAAGGAGTAATTGATCAGATTTCTAATATAATTGTTGGGGCAGATTCAGACCCTTTTTCCAGCTTCTATTTGCCAGGACTTGTGAAGTTTTTTGGAAACCTGGCTATCATGGATAGTCCTCAACAGATTTGTGAGCGTTATCCTGTCTTTGTGGAAAAAGTCTTTGAAATGACAGAAAGTCAGGACCCCACCATGATTGGTGTAGCAGTAGACACAGTTGGAATCCTGGGATCCAACGTTGAAGGAAAACAAGTTTTACAAAAAACAGGAACTCGCTTTGAACGCTTGCTCATGAAAATAGGCTATCAAGCAAAGAATGCCTCAACAGAGCTCAAAATTAGGTGTTTGGATGCAATTTCCTCTATTTTTTATATACCGCCTGAGCAGCAGACTGAGGACCTCCTGCGGATGACGGAATCCTGGTTTTCTGCTTTATCTCGGGATCCTCTGGAGCTCTTCCGTGGTATCAGTAACCAACCCTTCCCTGAACTGCACTGCGCTGCCTTAAAAGTGTTCACGGCCATCGCAAATCAACCGTGGGCTCAGAAACTTATGTTTAATAGTCCGGGGTTTGTGGAATATGTGATGGATCGGTCTGTGGAGCATGACAAGGCTTCAAAGGATGCCAAGTATGAACTGGTGAAAGCACTTGCCAATTCAAAGACAGTTGCAGAAATCTTTGGGAATCCAAATTATTTGAGGCTCAGAACTTACCTGAGTGAGGGTCCATACTATGTGAAACCTATTTCCACAACAGCCGTGGAAGGAGCTGAATGATTTCTTCTAGAGTCTAGACCATTTTTGACCAAAACACCTCCCAAGGTCTTTGACTTCATCTGTAAGCTACACAACAGAGGCTTCTCTTCCCCCAGAATTATCATGGAGTGTCTAATGTAATTACATTATCTACATTTGTGGTGTTTCTACATTGAAATACAGCGTGGAACCAGGAAAGCAGGCACCTTGGTCATAATTGCACCAGGTGTTTTTCAGATTCCCTTGACTGCCTTAATCTTTCCAAGAAGATGGAGGTTTTGTTCGCTTAGGAAATGTTCATGGACTTACTGTCTTATTTAAAATTCTGCTTCAAATAGAATGGAACCAAGTTGCTCGGAATTCTCTTTACCACCTATTTTTTTCTTTTGGGTCCTTCTGCCTTTCTGATTCCACTCTCAAAGTCTTGGATATAAATATTCTTTCAAACAATGTGGAACCTTGAAATTATGTTCTCCACACTAAGAATAAATACTTTTAATAAGGTGTCTTTGGATTTTTTTTGTTACTATTATTTCTTTGGAAAATGGACAATAAATAAGTCTTTTAAAAATGTTAAAAAAATAAAAAAATAAAGTGTATGAGACCTCCATCTCATTAGGAGTTAAGGCGATAGTGGTAGAATTGCTAACATTTATACAGGGCTTGTTATTTGCCAGACACTGTTGCAGGTGCTGTGCAAGATAAGCACCTTTTATCTTCAGTGAAGTACATGCTATTACTCCCATTTTCCAGATAAACTGTGGCATGGTGAGATTAATTTGCTCCAAGTCACATGGGCCAGGACCTGCCCTCTGAAGTGGTACTCTTCACACTTGGTGTAACGGGAAACGACTGGAAGTCCAAAGGCCTATTCAGGACCCATCTCCACTATTTACCAGTTGTGTGTTGTTTATAAAGTTACAACTGCTCAACAAAGTATAGCTGAGTCTCTGTTTCTTTACCTGAAAATTGAAGGTGCTACACCAGTTGTGTTGACCTCCTTGAATTGTTATGCACATCAAACACAACGTTTTTTAAAAATGGGAGCATTTTCAACACTATATGAAATATAACATGTTATATACTGTACTTGTTTCACAGTCTTGACTATTTAAGTAGGCCAATTAGGAAATTAACTAAATTATGATCCAGACAACTGTAATATGTCCCTGAAGTAGAATTACCATTAAATTTGAATTGTAATTAAAATTAACAATATTATTGCCAGATAGAATAATTCATTTAGTTCTGATAATGAACTATATTTGCAGGGTAGGTGTGATCATTTTGAAGCCTATTATGTAGATGAATTACCTCTGAAATAACCTCAGAGACACTACTACTTGTAAAAAAGGAGTTTCTCAAAAACAAAAAACTTTTGGGGCACCTGATTGACTCAGTTGGTAGAGCATAGGACTCTTTGGCCATTAAAAAAAAAGTTTCGGGGATCCCTGGGTGGCACAGCGGTTTAGCGCCTGCCTTTGGCCCAGGGCATGATTCTGGAGACCCGGGATCGAATCCCACATCGGGCTACCGGTGCATGGAGCCTGCTTCTCCCTCTGCCTATGTCTCTGCCTCTCTCTCTCTGTGTGTGACTATCATAAATAAATTAAAAAATTAAAAAAAAAGTTTCTCAGTTACTCATAATACTAATAATATAGCAAATTAGAGTCAGGTTTTAATGTTTTGAAGTCCACTGGACTCTGGAAAATAGACATTGAAACAGTAATCATTTATTTTTAAAAACTATTTCTTGTTAAAAATAATTTTGCATTATGTGAACCAATAAATTATTTTTCTTAAGCCAGATTGTGTTGGGTTTTCTATTGTTTCCAAAGGAGTTGTAACAGTTACACTGCACTATGCCTATGACCACAGTCTCTGCTCCTCCCTAGTTTACAATTGTGAATGTTAATCCCAGCTGACATGGAAAAGTATTCTGCATCATTAAATGACAGCTTGTTAGCTAACTCTGATAGATGTCTTAGCACACAAATATTACAGAAGAGTAATAAATTCTCATATTCTGCCTTCAGTTGATATATTTTAATCTCTGGAGAAGAAATGGCCCTGTACATTTTCTCTTTTGCTTTTTGTTTAAAGATTTTATTTCATTATTTCAATTAAGAGAGAAAGCATGAGTAGGGAAGGGGCAGTGGGAGAGGAAGAGAGAGAATCTCAAGAAGACTGCTGAGCATGGAGCCCGATGTAGGGGTTGAATCCATGATCCTGAGATCATGACCTGAGCTGAAATCAAGAGTCATATGTTTAACCAACTGAGCCACCCAGGCACCCCTTTCTCCCTGCTTTTAGTTAGGATGTCAGGGTCCTTAAGGAACTAAGGTAGATTTGGGGAAAATCTGCTTTTGATGTGAGAAGATTCTCTTCAGTAACTCCATAATATTCTACATACAATTACATTAAAGAACCAGGGAATTTAACTTCTAAACATTTTCAGGAACCACTGTCAATATTCAACACATTATGATAGTTTTTGATGTTTCTAGAAAAACAGAACTTTGACACTTTTTTTTTAAGATTTTATTTATTTATTCATTCATGAGAGACACAGAGAGAGAGAGGCAGAGACACAGGCAGAGGGAGAAGGAGGCTCCATACAGGGAGCTCGATGCGGGACTCGATCCCTGGACTCCAGGATCACGCCCTGGGCAGAAGGCAGACGCTCAACCGCTGAGCCACCCAGGCATCCCAAACTGACACTCTTTAATTGATTTGGTAAAAATCTCTGCCTGTGATGAACTTCCAGCTCCATTTACCATTAGCCACTATATTCTTGGAATATGATTTACTGATGTTAATATCAGAGTATTTCATGGTAGTTATGCCAAGACAGACTAAACACTTATCTAGGAAAATTATATGATTTTTAGTTCCAGGATCTCTTTTTTTTTTTTTTTTTTTTTTTTAGAAAAGATTTTATTTATTTATTCATGAGAGACACACAGAAAGACAGAGATACAGGCAGAGGGAGAAGCAGGCTCCATGCAGGAAGCCTGATGTGGGACTGGATCCCAGGACCTGGGATCACGCCCTGAGCCAAATGCAGATGCTCAGCCTCTGAGCCACCCAGGCGTCCCTAGTTCCAGGATCTTTACAGTGTTTTCCAACTATACTCCAAAGCCCTCATTTATTTTTTCTTATTGAGATATAATCAACATAGAAATCTGTATTCATCTGAGGTGTAGAACAGTAATTTGACATATGTATATACCGTGAAATGATTACCTCACTTCGTTTTATTTTAGTTTTGCCAAGATGGTTTTTAAAAATCCTACAGCATGCAAAATATGTTTGCTCATCCCTGTGAATTTCCAGGAGTAAATGATTAGAAATAACTGCTATACTGTAGATATTCAGAAGACTGTTTTGCATAACTCAAAACATATTACTACATTAAATGATATGAATAATAAATTAAATGCATTTATTTGGGTCAATGAAGCTCTATGAAACTCAAGATTTTGGGTTTGTTTCATGTTTATGTAACTAGTTTTTTTCTCAGATGAGAAAAAGTGCAATAAGAAATTTGCAGAGCTCTATTTGAGCATGACCTAAATTATCCTCTAAAAACTGCTACTTCAATTGTGAACTTCCACGTGTTCTTTTTTGTGATTTCCAAGTGATGAAATATTAAGCTGTATACTTAAAGAAACAGAAGCCAACAATTCTGACTGGAGAAATTTAGGATTATTTATTAGGCCCATTACCCATGAGACAATGAGACTGGTGAACAATGTAAGCTTTTGAAATGTGCACTTTTAAATATAAGAATGAAAAAGCCTATGTTTTTAAATTTAAGTATGATTTAGTAATAGTGTCAGTAAGCTTTCTTTTCTTTGTCCCCTTAATGGCTCTTCAAGTATCTAGATAAGGCAAAAGCCTTTCTAAACCAATCATCTATAACAGGTGACAGGTGTTCCTTCTGCTACAAGACATCTCTGTTTAGTCTTTGGATCTAGCCACCTGTCCTTATTTCTTCCCAGCTTAATACTCATGTTTATTGTCACTTCATCACAATGTCTTCTTTGTTCCCCAAAAGCCTGCCCGCTCTTGGAACACTCATCCCTCTTGCTGTCTGGAATGCCTACTGCTTGGGGATCCCACTGGCATTCTTCCCTACCAGCCCTTGCCATTCTATTCCCATCCTACTGCAACATTATCAACTAATAGCTGTTTTTTCCAAACCTCACTCATGAGGGCACTTGGGTGGCTCAGTTGTTTGAGTGTCTGCCTTTGGCTCAGGTCATGACCCCAGAGTCTCAGGATTGAGCCCTGCATCAGGCTCCCTACTCAGCAGGAAGTCTGCTTCTCTCTCTGCCCTTCACACTGCTTGTACTCTCTCTCTCTCTCTCTCTCTCTTTCTCACACACACACACTCAAATAAATGAATAAAATCTTTTTTAAAAAAATTTTATTCATTTATTCATGAGAGACAGAGAGAGGGGGAGAGAGAGAGAGAAAGAGAGGCAGAGGAGGAAGCAGGCTCCATACAAGGAGCCCGACTCAGGACTTGATCCCAGGACTATAGGATCATGCCCTGGGCTGAAGGCAGGTGCCAAACCACTGAGCCACCCAGGGATCCCCAATAAAATCTTTTTTAAAAAGTTCCAAACCTCACTCATGGACTATATCTTGAAAAGAACTCCATTTGGTGAGGTGCAGAAGAAAGAAGTTCCAAATAATCTTACTCCCAAAGCTCAAAGCTGTTGGCAGATGCCAACCGGAAGCTCAGCTAGAGCTGTTGTCCATAGGCTTCAGAGCTCCTAGACTCAGCCTTATTTAGGCTTCCTTGCTGCAGCAGCTGAGGTCCAAGCAGGAGAGTTCAAACAGGACAGGCTTTGAGGTGGTCTTCCATTGTAGCTAATTCCAAACCCATTCTTGTGATATAAAAATCAAATATGGATTGTTTGGTTCAGAAATGCATAATGCCAGGGCAGCTCAAAGAGAAAAATATTGTTTGATAAAATTGCTAAACCTAAATACCAAAGGAAAATGTATACCTTATTTTGAAATGTGTTTTAACAAAGTAGCTTTAGGAAAGAATGCCAAGAAACTTCTACCTTGGAAAAGGAAAGGTGGATTAGTTCCTCTAGATTTATTATGGGTTGGTAATCAAGGATCTTGAGGAAAGAACAATCTGAGCTCAAGGGCTTAGGTCTAAAAAAGATGGAGTCAATTAATACATATGTCGTCTTCAGGGCCAAAGGGGTGATCCATTTTTATAGGTACGAGGCATGTGCTGTCTTTTGCCTGAGAAATAGCCTACTAGAAAGGTGAGGTGGAAAAAGGCCCATGGATTTCCACAAATGAATAAGAGTTATAGAGTAGTTGCTGATGAAGGTCCTCCTGGTAGTGAGATATTTTGGCTGCAGGCACTGTGAAATATTAACCCAGAAGAGAAAAGTGGAAAAGCCGGCCACAAGGTCTGGGGAATATCCTGGAGGAACTCACTCTCTGGGAATGGTGGTTTCAGAAAAAGAGGATCCCATTGGGGTGTGGGACAGGGCTTAGTCTGGCATCTAGTGATATCTGCATGCACCAATACTCCACTGGACAGGGCTGCCAACTCTGGTTCTTCAGAGACCTACAAGCTTAGGGACTGAAAACCCAACAGGCATAGGTGGGCTGTCAGCGTCCACACTCACTCAAGGTGACAATGGGCATATCACAGCAAACACAAGAGGAAACATCTCAGCACCTCCTGGCTGCCTGGTTCCAGACCCTCCACCAGCCAAAGAAGCCAAGAAGGATGGGTATGGGCAGCCCAGGTGGCTCAGCGGTTTAGTACCACCTTCAGCCCAGGGCCTGATCCTGGAGACCCGGGATCGGGTCTCCCTGCATGGAGCCTGCTTCTCCCTCTGCCTGTCTCTCATGAATAAATAAATAAAATCTTAAAAAAAAAAAAAAAGAAGGATGGTTACTTGGGCTTGTATGGCTGGACCTTGGAGGGGAAAATAGCAGGAGAAAGGTGGTATAGTACTGAGGGTTCAACCTGAGAGAATTTTTTTCCACTAAGGTGGCAGCAGATTGCCCACATGTGGCCAGAAAGACCTGGATGCCAATGCTCCTAACTTTTTAGGGCTTCACGAGAACTGCTGGGTTTGAGGCACCTCACATGACCCTGCATCACCTGGGGAAAGTAACCATCATTAGGCTAGCTCCTATCAAGTCAACTTTGGCCAACTGATAATCCGACTTAAGTTTTTTTTAATTTTTTAAAATATTTTTTTAATTTATTCATGAGACACACACAAGAGAGGCAGAGACATAGGTGGAGGGAGAAGCAGGCTCCTTGTGGGGCACTGGATGCGGGACTTGATTCCAGGACCCTGGGATCACACCCTGAGCCAGACAGATGCTCAACCACTGGCCACCCAGGTGTCCTCTGACCTAAGTTATTCAGGCTTCCTCCATGCACCACCTGAACTAAAGCCACAGACACTGAAGCATCCTGCTTCCTTGTTGGACCAACCAGTCCTCTTATAGCTAGATGATACAAATTGGAAATGATGCCTACTCACCTGTGTGATTCCTCTAGGGTAGGAACCAGCTGGAGTCAACACACTTCCACTGAGTAAACATGTTTCCACAGGTTTTCTGGAACCTTCCAAAGCAGTGACATCAGAGGTTTGAGCTCTGACCCACCAACTGCAGGTATCACTAGCCTCGGAGTTCTGGAATGGAGAGATTGTGTCACATGGCAAGTCTCTGTCAGCCCTGGGGACTCTGCAGCATCTGGAAAGTAGTAAGGTCATAGGTGGGCTTATATATCCTCATTCAGACCACTTACAAGGGGGCAGGTCAGCAATGGCCATGTTTTAAGTTTAGGAGAGGGCAAATGCCCTCTCCTAAAGCACTTGTATGGAGGATGTTCTGTCAGGACAAGTGGAGCCTGAAAAATAGCCTACTAGAAAGGTGAGGTGGAAAAAGGCCCAGGGATTTCCACAAATGAATGAGTTCTAGAGTAGTTGCTGATGAAGGTCCTGATCCTGGAGACTCAGGATACTGAGAAAACTGTTAAGTGCAGGTGCATTCTGGTTCCATTCACTGTATCCAAGTCAAGTGTTGCGGCCTTTGGTTTTGCACTTCAAATGCCAGCCCTGCAAGGTGTCAAATTCAGGACTTTTGTGCTGCCAGAGGCAGGTGGCACCACATGCCAGTGTTCAGCAAAAGTAAAATGAGGGCAGCCCCGGTGGCGCAGCAGTTTAGCGCCGCCTGCAGCCCAGGGTGTGATCCTGGAGATCCGGGATCGAGTCCCACGTCAGGCTCTCTGCATGGAGCCTGCTTCTCCCTCTGCCTGTGTCTCTGCCTTTCTCTCTCTGTGTCTCTATGAATAAATAAATAAAATCTTTAAAAAAAAAAAAGTAAAATGAATTTTCGTAATTGCCTGACAATGTCTCAACTGCCAGTCCCTGTGGGATTCTCCCTCCGCCTGTGTCTCTGCCTCTGTCTCTCTGTGTCTCTCATGAATAAATACATAAAATCTTTTTTTTTTTTTTATGATAGTCACAGAGAGAGAGAGAGAGAGAGAGAGGCAGAGACATAGGCAGAGGGAGAAGCAGGCTCCATGCACAGGGAGCCCGACGTGGGATTCGATCCTGGGTCTCCAGGATCGCGCCCTGGGCTAGAGGCAGGCACCAAACCGCTGCGCCACCCAGGGATCCCCTAAATACATAAAATCTTAAAAAAAAAAAAAAAAAAAAAGTTAGTCAACAGATCTGCGCAGAGTCTAATTACTACTTCCTATTTCAAGTTATACTTTGGTGAAACGACTCCATTTCAATGCTACAAAACTCTCATTTCAGCTTTTTTGAAAACCTCTGTAGTCTCTACACCCATATGTTTCCTTAGTTTTGAAGGGCATACTGAAGATAAAGGGAACATGATTTTCCTGGATAAAAGGCAAAAATAATGATTTACAAACTCACAAAACTGAATTTTTCCTACACTAGCACACAATGGGGAATATTTCTAATAAGGTGTACAATATCAGGGTTCTTTCTTATTTTATTTTTTTTAAAGAGTTAAGATTTTTTTTAAGATTTTATTTATTTATTCATGAGAGACAGAGATTGAGAGAGAGGCAGAGACACAGGCAGAGACAGAAGCAGGCTCCATGCAGGGAGCCTGACATGGGACTGGATCCCAGGTCTACAGGATCAGGCCCTGGGCTGAAGGCGGCACTAAACCGCTGAGCCACCGGGGCTGCCCTCTTTCTTATTTTCTTATTTTTTTTTCAATATCAGGGTTCTAACTCTACTTAGGAGATAGGATGACATGAGTGTAAGAACAGCAATGAGTAATAAATATAAAGTTACTTTCACATGTTTTGAAGTTATTTTTCTTCTAAAGTATTCAGAATTATCTTCTAAAATCAAAAGGCAAAATGTTATAATTAAAGAATGTAAAGATTTTAAGCCAAATTATTTAAAGCTGAACAATCTTATTTTTGGTAAAATTAAATCTGATTAAATATTGTTATAAAAAATAAAATTAACAGGATGCCTGGGTGATTCAGTCAGTTGAGCATCTTACTTTTGGTTTCAGCTCAGTTTAAGCTGCTCAGCATGGAGTCTGCTTCAGATTCTCTCTACATCCCCCTGCTTGCACGTACTCTCTCTCTAACATAGATGATAGATAGATAAACTTAACATGATTTTAGCATTCAGTGTCCACCTAGTTGCCAATTTTTTTTTCATCCAGTTGACAATATTAACAGCATATTTCATGTATATTGGAATTTGGTATACATCTGTAGGACTTTATAGCTAATATGAATAAATGTTTTCACAGCTGTTGCAAATACTGTGCTAAACTAATTCATGAGTAATTCTGGAACCGCTTGGTGATGCCTGGGTGGCTCAACAGTTGAGTGTCTGCCTTCGGCTCAGGGTGTGATCCCAGGATCCAGGATCAAGTCCTGCATGGGGCTTCCTGTGGGGAGCCTCCTTCTCCCTCTGCTTCTCTCTTGCTCTGTGTCTCTCATGAATAAATAAATAAAATCTTTTTAAAAAATTCTGGAACCACTTGTTGAAATATGAAGAGAAGCAAGAAGCTGATGCTCCACACTACTAGGAAACGATAAGTGTGATGTAAGAATGGTTTGCATTCATGCTATCTGAAAAGATTTGGCAAAAAAATGTAACTTGTTATGATATCCCACTTAAGTGCTTCTGCTACTCAAAAACTCTCTACTCCCTGCAGCGGTATCCATCTCTGATGTTGGCCATGTACAACTGGGGAGCCAGCAGAGCATCTGGATGTAGTCACGTTTTCTTTCTTTTTTTTCTCTAAGATTTATTTATTTATTTTAGAGTGAGAGAGTGAGCAAGCACACAAGCGAGCAGGGGCAGAGGGAAGGAGCAGAGGGAAAGACTCTCAAACAGACTTCCCATTGAGCACAGAGCCAGAGGCAGGGCTAGCTCTCATGACCCTGAGATTATGATCTGAGCCGAAATCAAGAGTTGGTTGTTTAAGTGACCGAGTCACCCAGACACCCCTGGATGCAGTCACATTTTCTTTTGAGGACACAGAACAAGAGATGTCGTGAAGTGTTTATCTACCTGAGACCTGCAGGGTAGCAGAATATACCACCCCAAAATATACCATTTTGGCATCAGAATTATTTTGAGCTGAAGGCAACTGAAGTATAAAAAAAGCTTTTTTTTTTTTTAATTTTATTTATTTATTCATGAGAGACACAGAGAGAGAGGCAGAGACACAGGCAGAGGGAGAAGCAGGCTCCATGCAGGGAGCCCAACGTGGGACTCGATCCAGGGACTCCAGGATCACGCCATGGGCTGAAGGCAGGCACTAAACCACTGAGCCACCCAGGGATCCCCTAAAAAAAAAAAGCTTTCTTCCCTCCCCCTTTTTGCCTAAAAGCAGGAAATAAACTCATAAAGATGTTCCCCCTCTTCTATCCACCAAAAAGAAGTTAACTACCAGAGACAACTCTAGACCCTTACCAGCCCAGAGACTGCACCAAAGGAATCTCCATAGCAAATTTTACTAATTTTATGTTCCCCCATTTATTTGCTTTCCCACAATTCCCTCCTAGAAACTCAAAGACCTTTCCTTTGTCTTATCACTTCTCTAAACATTTATTGTTCTTTTGTTAAAATGCTATAGAAGCCATGGGACGCCTGGCTGTTTCAGGCAGAAGAGCATGCAACTCCTCATCTCAGGGTCATGAGTTTGAGCCCCACATTGAATGTAGAGATTATTAAAATAAAATAAAATAAAATTTTAAAAAGATGCTATATAAGACCAAATTCTAAACATTCCTTTGAGTTGCTTACCTCTGAGTACTACCACATATATACGCAATTCTCATATTAATAAACTTGCTTTTTTTGTCTTGTTAGTCTGTCTTTCATCAGTCTAATTCACACGGTTCCAGCCAGAGAACCTAAGATGGACAGAAAGAAAAGAACTCTTCCCCCCTCTCCTGTAGGTCTTAGCAGTTTAGTGTTTGTGATATGTGGGGGACACTAAAGTGCAGGACTCGCTGAGGTCTAAGAGTTAATACTGCCTTACTGGGTTCCTATGATAATCACCAAGTACAGGCCAGCCACATCCAATGGACCATGTAGTAAAAATGTAACCATGGTAAAAACATGGCTTTGGAAAAATGAATGCCCAAATAAACCTCAGCAACCTCTTATGCTGCTGTTAACTTAAAACTACCCTGTACTGATTCAAGCTTCCAGATTTTCTTCTGGGGATGCCAGGAACTATGTGGTGCAGGAATCTTCTACCAAATTGTCTCATGCAATATCACCAACAGCCCATAGCCATTAGGAGGGCATACCACAGAAAGGATGCATTCAGAGTACCTGGCTACTCCCTAAAAAAAGATTTGTACTCCAATGGAAGCCATCTTTCCATGTCAAGTGGACCTAAGACTGCTCCCCAGATGTGTTTTGATGAATTTAACACTTTACTGCCCCAAATCTAACTTTTCAGTAACTGGAAATATAAAACAATAAGGTAATTTCACACTATTCAAAGGAAGTGTAAATTAAAGGCCAAGGGATACAGAATTTGTTTGTATTTGAAATAGAGCCTTAGGGTAGCAGGAGCTATTAAGTAAATAGTACAATTTGAATATGTACTAATGAAAGCAACTCTGTTTTAACATGTAGTCTCTGTTTTGCAGATAAAATACTTTTCCTCTCTGAAGAGAGCTTATAAAAAATAAATTTAAAAAATTAAAAAACTGGAACACCTGAGTGGCTCAACTGTTGAGCATCTGCCTTTGGCTCAGGGCGTGATCCCGGAGTTTCGTAATCAAGTCCCACATCGGGCTCCCTGCATGGAGCCTGCTTCTCCCTCTGCCTATGTCTCTGCCTCTCTCTCTCTCTGTCTCTCTCTGTGTCTCTCATGAATAAATACAGTCTTTAAAAAAAAAAACATGAATAAAAATAAATAATTTTAAAAATAAGGAGCTTATAATGCTACAAATGTTATAGTTTCTTAAATTAAAAATAAATATGTGAGATGCCTGGATGACTCGGTTGGCTAAGTGTCTGCCTTTGGCTCAGATGATGATCCCAGGGACCTGGGATGGAGCCCTACATCAGGCTCCCTGCTCACTGGGGAACCTGTTTCTCCCTCTCCCTCTGCCGCTCCCCCTGCTTGTGCTCTCTCACTCTTGCATAAATAATAAAAATAATAAAATAAAAAATAAAAATAAATGTGTGTATGCACTTATACTTAAGGTCCGAAAAACAACTACCAACTTGTCAATCAATTAAGATACATATATACAGATATGTCTATATACATTTTAAATTTTCAAAAGTAACATCATGAAGCTTCAATTCATAAAAATGTATGAAACATGAAGAATTCATTTCTGAATATTTTGCCTGAATGTATTTATGGATTTATTTAGCCAAAAAGATAACTCACCAGTGTGAATGACTACGTCTGATACTTAATATCCTACGAATTAAATTATTTTAAAGATTTTATTTATCTATTCACTCATTTATTTGAGAGAGAGAATGCATGCACATGAGCAGGGCAAGGGGCACAGGGAGAGGAAGAGGAAGAGGGAGAAAGAATCTGAAGCGGACTTAGCATGAGCACAGAGCCTGATGCAGGGCTCAATCCCACATCTGGGAGTCAAAACCAAGAGATGAACACTTAACAAACTGAGCCACCCAGGTGCCCCTGAATTAAATTATATTAGAGTCAACTTTACAAAAACACATCTTAGGATCAAGAAGAGAAATTTAAGTCTGAGTTGGTAAGAACAAGCCACAGGCAAGGAATAGATAAAAAGCTTGGCTCCGATACCAGACTCCTAAAGGGGGAAAACTGGGATTTAAAGAATTTTACCTGGGCGGCCCTGGTAGCTCAGCGGTTTAGCGCCGCCTTCAGCCCAGGGTGTGATCCTGGAGACCGGGGATCAAGTCCCATGTTGGGCTCCCTGCATGGAGCCTGCTTCTTTCTCTGCCTCTATCTCTCTCTCTGTCTCTCGTGAACAAATAAATAAAATCTTAAAAAAAAATAAAAAAGAAAAAAGAGTTTTACCTGCCTTAGAGGTGGTGGAGTACCTGACAGAGGAGCCTCATTCCTTAAATGAATGCATGGAGCATAGCCCCCACCAATCCATGTTAGGCTGTGACGTGAAGAACAAACAAAAATTTATTGTGCTGAGCATCCTAAAATTTGGGGTTATTTGCAATAGTAGTTTGCCTGAAATTCACACAATAATTACAAACTTTGTAGAATTGTTTTAGGGATTCAAGAAAAATAATCATTTTTTTAATTTTAGTTATTTGACAGAGAGGGACCACAAACAGGAGGAGCAGTAAAGGGAGGAGAAGCAGGCTTCCCACGGAGCACGGAGCCCAACACAGGGCTGGATTCTAGGACCCTGGGATCATGACCTGAGCCAAAGGCAGACGCCCACCAACTGAGCCATTCAGGAGCCCCAAGAAAAATAATCTTACCTAAAAAAAGCAGGTCAGGTTTTAGAAAGATAGATATCAAATCAACAAGTTACCTTTTCTTTGCTAAATGATTAATTGAGGAATCATACTGGTTCTCTAAAATATTTATTCCTGTCAAATTTCAAAAGCTGATTAAATACGTTAGGTAATAGATCTAGGAAATTTAATATTTTGTTTTAATTTTTAAAAATTAACTTTTTGCTTTAAAATTTTTTAAATTTATTTAACAGAGAGAGAGAGAGAGAGAGAGAGAGAGAATGCACACAAGCAGGAGGGAATGGCAGAGGAGAGGGAGAAGCAGTCTCCCCTCAACGTGGGACTCGGGATGGATCCCAGGACCCTGGAATCATGACACTTAACTGACTGAGCCATCTAGGTGCCTCTTTTTGCTTTAATTAAAAAAAAAAAAAAAAAAACTGTATGTTCTTGTGTTTTCTCTACTGTGATTAATCCAGTTTATACACAAGGCAAAATTGAGATCTGGAGACATAGTACATTTGGTTGATTCCATGCAAGAATTTGCATTCCTGAAGTAATATGGAACAGCTAAAGGCTTAAGTAAATGCAATGTAAAACATGGGGTTTTAGTTGAATGTATTACAATTAAAGTCTAATTTTTAAAATTTCATATATTTTTATGAATTTTAGTAAAATTCAAGTATAAAACCACCCTAGTGTTTTTAACTTAGAATTTTGTAGATTTTGGTTCAGGTCTCAAAAGTACAATTGGTTTCAAGGGAATAATCCTGCAGACCAATGTGGGAGTTTAGAGGTTCCTTTTACTGTAGTGGTTTCTAGAGTTGCTTAGGCATTTGAACAGTTTATGAAAGCAGTAAAAGGGGTTTGTAAGCCTTCTCCTGAATTTCAAAAGGTCTGCCAGGCATTTGTGGTATAAGCACTGACTGTATGATGGATAATGGTTCTTCAGTCAAGCTGTTTTTTGATAAAAGGCCAGTTACTTCACCTCAATTTCTCCCATGTAAAAATTGTGTTAGGACTATTGAACTCAAATTTGCTTTGTCAATTATACCTCAGTTAAGGGATCCCTGGGTGGCGCAGCGGTTTGGCACCTGCCTTTGGCCCAGGGCATGATCCTGGAGACCCGGGATCGAATCCCACATCGGGCTCCCTGCATGGAGCCTGCTTCTCCCTCTGCCTGTGTCTCTGCCTCTCTCTCTCTCTCTCTCTGTGACTATCATGAATAAATAAATAAAATCTTAAAAAATAAAAGATTTTTAAAAAAATTATACCTCAGTTAAGATGAGGGAAAAAAGAATACTTAACTCAAGAGATTGTTTTAAGACTTATTATGAGATAATGTTTGTAGAGTTTGACACACTGCTAATATACAATAAATGGTTCTTCTCACCCTCTCTCCAATAAAAACTGTAGGTAACATTTACTAACAGTAAGGATGGATAAGATAACCTGAGTTACCTTTTTTCAACTGCTATTACATCAGTTCAGTATTAAATCATTTCCTTCAGAAATATTATTCCACGGTTATTATTCCAAAGTCCTGTTTTGGCAGTACTATATGCATGTGATGAAAACAATTGAAAAACATATTTTTCTTTCTAAAACTGTGTTCCTTTTGGTAACCAAATTGTCTTAGAATTTGATGCATAACTATAAAACATCAATAAAAATCCTTGGTAACATGTGAAACTAATGATGTACTAATTGAATTTATTTAAATTGACTAATTGAATTTAAAAAAAGAAAGGCAGGCAGCCCTGGTGGCGCGGCGGTTTGGCGCCGCCTGCAGCCTGGGGTGTGGTCCTGGGGACCCGGGATCGAGTCCCACGTCAGGCTCTCTGCATGGAGCCTGCTTTTCCCTCTGCCTGTGTCTCTGCCTCTTTCTCTCTGTGTCTATGAGTCAATAAATAAAATCTTTAAAAAAAATAAAAATAAAAATAAAAATAAAAAAATAAAAAAAGAAAGGCAAAAAAAGGGATAGAGAACCAGAGTAGTATGTCAGGAAATATTCTCAGAAATGAACGCTGGATGGCAGCTTTTAGAAAACATCATTGGGTAAAATGACCCATTTTCTTTTCCCCCCTCCTGACAAAATTTAAGCCAAGTCTTCCCTAAAATCCTTTCTTACTCAGGATCCTGCTTCCCCATGAGCCTTCCCACCTGCTTCCATCAAGATAGCAGTTACTAACCGAAAAAATTAAGCATCTATAGAGACTTCTGAAAAGATTTTAATTAAAAAAAAAAAACAAACAAACAAAACAAAAAAACAGAAATGGGACACCTGAATGGCTCAGTTAGTTAAACATCTGCCTTCAGCTCAGATCATGATCCCAGGGTCCTGGGATGGAGCCCTCATTAGGCTCCCTGCTCAGCGGGGAGTCTGCTTGTCCTGTCCCTCTCTGTCCGTCCTTCCCCTCTCCCTTGTGCTTTCTCTCTCCCAAATAAATAAAAATCTTAAAGAAAAAAAAATTTAAAACCTAACCTGTGAGCCTGTCCCTCCATTATACTTTACTGTTTAAAGAATAAATACAAATTGATTTCATCTTTGTGGTGATGGAGTAGAGCGGAGCAGGGGGAGAAAGGAATCGTTCTGAATCAATTCTAAAAACCTCAGTATATTGTTCATTACAACAGTAGGTTTTATCAGCTTGTTCTTTTTCTTTAAAAAAAAATGTCTATTTTTTTCTTTCATTTATGCCTTCAACAAGTCAAGTGTTTACAGTGCCCAGTTTGGTCCATGTTTTGGTGTGTCACTAAGAGTGGGAAATTAGAAAATATATTTGGATAAGTTCACCCCTCTACCCTTCAGACTGCCACAGTCTCATGAGGGAAATAAGACAGGAACGTAAATGTCAGAGTAATACACTTTCTGGCATGTACATTTTGGAAGCACAGCACCAGTGAAGTCTTATCAAGTAGCATTTTATCATCTTACATTGGGGTAAGGAAAAAGGAAGTGAGCTAATTTGAGTGCCTGCTGTATGATGGGTGCTTTACAAAGCCTGTACCACATTAGGTAATTAACACCTTTTACCATTTTTTTAGATAAGGAATTTGTGTTTTACAAAGATTAACTAAAAGGTGCAACATGACACAGATGATGGCAGGATCATGAACTGAACTGTGTGTAACTGCCTCTTGATTGCACAATGTGGGAGATGTCAATTCTGGTAACTTGATTACTTAGTAAGATGTTTTTCTTCTCTTCAGCAACAGTTCTTTGAATGTAATAGACAAGGATTGAATTATAGTGCACTTTGTGTTACAGAATGGCAATATTCTCTTTCTATAACTTCTTGCTTTGTATCTGTATTCCAGATGTTGAATTCTCTACTTACACTGTTTTACATCTTCTTCAACTAACTGTTCCTGGCCTTTCTCATTCTGTTCAAAATCTGCTATCTGATTCTAGGGTGCATTAGTTTCCTGGGGCTTTGTAGTTAATTACTACAAGCTGGCTGGCTTAAAACAACAGAAATTTATTTTCACAGGTCTGGAGGCTAGAAGTCCAAAATCGAGGGAGTGGTAAAGCCACACCACCTCTGGAGGCTCTAGGGAAGAATCCTTCCTTGCCTCTTCTAGCTTCTGGTGGTTGCTGGCAAATTTTGGCATTCTTGGCATATAACAGCATCAATCCAAACTCTACCTGTCTTCACATGACCACATATTCTCTCTGTGTATGTCTCTGTACAAATTTCCCTCTTGTAAGAGGGACACCAGTTGTCCTAATCCACCATAACCTCATTTTAACCTGACTGCATCTGCAAAGACCCTATTTCCAAATAATGGAAATACATTTGGGAGATATGCTACTCAACCTATCACATAAAATTTGTTTTTGTTTCTTAATTCTCTGCATTAGAGTTTGTTTCTAGGTAAGCTTCAAATAATTGCAATGAACAGGATTACTCTTCCAACTTCCTTCTGTGATCTTCCAACTTATATCTACCATCTATGATTTGTGAGTGGCTGATACCACTTTACTTATCTTGCCTAGTGAAGCATTTCTGTCCTCCTGTTTTCCAGAGCTTGGGTCCTGATTCTCTACTGCCTATTTCAGTGTATGCATTAAGTTTTTCCATTACTTTTGTCCTCAGCTTTCAGAATTCACTTCCTCAAGATAACTGTTCCAACTCTCTTTGCCATTCTCTTTGTAATCAACAGATTTGTTCTTTTCTTTTGGAGATCTCCTCCATACATTTAAGGTTTTACTCAGCCTAATGTGACTGGCTCATCCCAATTCTCTACTCTCTGTAGAAACTGCTCTATTTTCCAAAGCCTCAATCTCTCCCACACCCCGCCCGACTCCCTGCATTTGAAGAGCTCACATTTGATGGTCTCTTTAATAACTTTTGTTTCACTGATGCTGTGGTCTGAATGTTTGCGTTTCCCCTAAAAGTTCCTATGTTGAAATCCTAATGCCTGATGTGATGGTATTAGGAGGCAGGGCAGCACTTTGGGAAGTGCTTAGGTCATGAGGGGGCATTTTAGCACCTTGACCTTGGATTTCCCAATCTCTAGAACTGTGAGAAATAAATTTCTGTTGTTTTTTACATTAGCTAATCGGTGGTATTTTGCTACGGCAGCTGGAATGGTTCTATAAATTGTAGTGATTTCTTATGTTTTATCTTCCCAGATTTGTAACATTTTCCAGATTTCTTCATCACTTCTTTCTCAAAGTCCATCTTAAATTTATTGTCCTCTGCTCTTGCCTACTTTCTTAAAGTCCTGGTTATAATTTTAAGCCCAGCCTTCTTTTTTTTTTTTTTTTAAGATTTTGTTTATTAATTCATGAGAGACACACAGAGAGAGGCAGAGAGAGAGAAGCAGGATCCATGCAGGGGACTCAATCCTGGGTCTCCAGGATCACACTCTGGACTGAAGGCGGTGCTAAACCGCTGAGCCACCTGGGCTGCCCTAAGCCCAGCCTTCTTAATAGTGAGTTGTATTCCAAAGCATATTCTGAAGTGACCATGAATCCAAGGATTTCTTAGCTCCTGTTATCTTCTATTAACATTTGGACACATTCTTAGGAATTTCTGGGATTTTTCTTTCAAGTGAGGTTTATTTTCAACAATTTGAGCTTTATTTATCTTGCATATTCTGTTTTACATAGAAAGGAACTTTCTCCAGAATAAAATAATATATTCACCAACCTCCCTCAAGGCCATGATAATAAGAGGCCTCCAGGCCACTGCATGAACGTCAGAACTAGGTGTGAATGCTACAGGAAGCATAAGTGATGTTAATTGTTTTCTTCCTGGGTATTCTTCACCTTGCCTAACTTCCTATGTAGATACCCTAGTGGCCAAATCTTCCTTAACTCAATTTTTGGGATATTCCTTTGATTGTTCCAACATGGGCCACCCTTTCCCTTTATGTTTGACTCAAAAAAGTGTTTTTGAACTGCTTCTCCTGTCTGAGTCTGGGGTCAAAGGCAAAGGGGTGGACAGGGGGCAGGACGAAGGGAAGAAGGAAGAGGGACAAGCTGGACTTCTGGGGTATGCCCTACTCTTTAGTCCCTAAGTGCTGTGTCCTGTGTGTGTGTCCATCTACCACCACCACCTTCTGCTACCCCCAAACCCCCACTCCTCCGCAGCATCCACCATCCCTACCTCCTCCTCCACCTTGGCATGGTCTGCAGCCTCCTCACATTCTGCTGCTTCCCTCTACCTGTCCTACTAAAGCACATCTGCTCTTCAGGTCTGTGTGCCCAAACTTCCCTGATGAAAAATAAAGATAGCCTTACCCAGGTGGAAAAACAAAAAAACAAAACAAAAACAGATCTTATTTTGAATAAAACACATACTAAGAGATCTTGGTTTTTCTCTTTCTGGTTTATCCAGTGCCAAGTTACTTTGCTGATACTTTCTGCTGCTTGCTTTTCTCATTGGCAGCCATCCATGTATTGGTTGGAAATAAGTCTTCAGCATTTATTTATCTAATGTGAAATAAAACACATATACTGAAAACTGTACAGATTATATACCATTTAATTTTTTTTTAAATAGAAACCCTTTAGACACTATACAACATATATACCATATATATACCATATATTCTGTAGCACACAACTATCTCTCTCCTTTGGAGATAAATTCCACCCTTATTTTCTTAGGAATCACTTTCTTGCTTTACTTATCCCCACTTTTAGTATCATTACATTAATGTGCATACTGAAACAGTGCATTTTGCTTCTAAATGTAACTGAAGATTATGTATGTAGACTCAAACCCCATGCATTTTCTGTTTTATTACTTTCTCTCAACATTGTGATATTTATCCACGTTGGATTTAACTGTAATTTGTTCCTTTTCTGTTGTATGAATGTAGTATACTTTCTTATGTTCATAGATAAAGGCACTATTTGTTTGGGGCTATCAGGAACACTCCTATCCATGGGGCACAGGTACAGAGTTTCATTCATAAGGTCAGTAGTAAGGCCCAGAAATGTCGATTTCTAAGAAACTGCTAGGAAATACTGGGGGTTTTGGTCTACAGTCCATTCTTGAGTAGCAAGGATTAGTGTAGAGCTGGGAGTGAAAGTGCTGGTCATAGAGTATCTGTATCTTCAATTTTTTAGAAAATGTCAAACTATTTATAGAGTTGTTGCATTGATTTACATTCTCTCTCTCTCAGTGTTCCTGTTGTTCATCATTCTTGCCAACATTGGTTATTGTCAGATTCTTAACATTTGTCAACCAGAGAGGTGATTTAAATTTGCATTTTCTGGATATTTATAAAATTGAAAGCCTTTTAATGTTTATTATCCATTTGGATTTTCTCATTTTGGAAAACGAGGCTCCCCACCACCACCATCCATTTTCTTTTTCTCACTGAAAAAACTGCTGTCTCTTTGACTACTGTTGGGGAGGAAAACTTTTTATCTTTTAAGTTCCATAACTGGGGTCTAATAAAAAGCCATTAACAGGAAAAAATGATTTACTTATATACATATGGTATTTACAAAAGAACCTAGCTCATTGAAACAGTTAGTCAGAGGCTTATACACCTAATTTAGTAGGGAAAAATGGTTTCTATGGGAACAATAAATAGATTTACTCAGGAAAAACAAATCAGTTTTTTAAAAAAACAATTTGAAAAGAACATTTGTAATAATGTTTATGCTGGTGGAGTGGTCTTTCCTTCCTTTTCATGGCCATGAATCTCCTCTGGGAAAGGAATTTATGGTAGGTTTACTCTTGGTTTCTCTACTGGGGACAGACTCTCACTGAAGAGGGAAATTCTGGCAGCCCCACTTCCCAGAAGTTTCTGCTTTAGTCAGATAAGGGAAACTCTCAGAAGGCTTCTTTCTACACCTATTGATTCTCAAATGTCTTAAGTTTAAACTAATCTTCATACTGACCCTGGGGTTCCAAGTGGTCCCTACATCACCTTGTAAATTTCCAAGTTTTTTTTTTCTTCTTGAGGTTTCTTTTTTCTTTTTCTTTTTAGAGGGAGAGAAAGAGAGCACATGCATGTACAAGCAGGGGGAAGGTCAGAGGGGGAAGGAGAGAGAATCTTAAATCAGACACTTAACAGACTGAGCTGCCCAGACGTGACTCTTCTTGAGATTTCTAACTGATAAAGTATCAAGCTATGTAGTTAAATTAACCACTTGGTTATTATAGGACCTTTATTTTTAGACTGCTTATAATATCACTGCTTTCAAAAGTCCTCAATTTTTAAATTATTTTTATTTGATTAAAAAGAGACTTTCTGGTATTCATTTTCAGTTGAATTAAATACTAGGCAGGTAAGCATTCTTCTTTTAGTTGGCTTTTTAGAGATGCTTTTCAGCAGTCTAAATGAGAATGCATATGGTATAATGTATTCGTTTTGAGATAAATTTCTTACCTTTCTGAAAAGAGGACTCCTGGAATTGACTTAACTTGGCAAAATCAAAAGCAAAACATCAGAATTTCTGCTTTTCCATTTTCCTATAAATTTATCTTAATCTAGGGAAAAAAAAAAACAAAATAAAGTCAAAGTACTGGATTCCTTTCTTTCCCCTTATAGCTTTACAGTTCTTTTAGAATTTTTAGAACCCACTAAAGTATTTTTTTCTCTGTCTCATTTGTTTTCTTTTGCCAAATACACCTCCCTTTTTCCACAGCTGATGCAAGCTCAGACTGAAATAAGCCCCATTGCAGCAAATAAATTAAACTTGGTAGAGGGAAAAGCAGATGCCCTGCTGAGCAGAGAGCCCGACATGGGGCTCGGTCCCAGGACCCTGAGATCATGACCTGAGCCAAAGGCAGATGCTTAACCAACTGAGCCACCCAGGCAACCCTAGAATGTATGTCAAAAACTATTAAAACAAATGAATAGAAAAATGAGACAGGGTTTGCACTGAGTTCCCAGAAAAGAGAATATAAATGGCTCTTAAGATGCTCATTTTCCAAGCAAATGAAAATTAAAACTGTTATGTGATACAATGACAATCTTAACACATCATCAAAGGAAATAAGTATGCTAATATGTTGTTGATGAGACTATGGGGAAATATATATACATTGCTAGTGGAAATTAAAGTAGCACAATCTTTACAGGAGGCAGTTTGGCATTTATCTATCAAAATTTCAAATGAATATAACTTTTGACACAGAAATGGTCTTCTAGGAATTTATATTTTGTCATAAATTTGCATAATTGCAAAACAACTTTTTTCATCACAACATTGTTCATATGGACAAAAGACTGGAAAGATCCCAAATGTCCATCAATAGGGCACTGGCAAAAACAAACAAAAACTACATAGTATATCCATACCATGGACTCTGTCCAGCTATACAAAAAGTGATAACATTGTATACTCTTATGGGTCTCAAAATTTTTTTAAATGAAAAAAGCAGGATGAAGAACATTATGTGTGGGCAGCCCTGGTGGCTCAGCAGTTTAGCGCCGCCTTCAGCCCAGGGCCTGATCCTGGAGACCCTGGATCGAGTCCCACGTCGGGCTCCCTGCATGGAGCCTGCTTCTCCCTCTGACTGTGTCTCTGCCCCCCTCTCTCTTTCTCTCTCCTCTCTGTGTATTCTCATGAATAAATAAGTAAAATCTTAAAAAAAAAAAAAAAAAGAACATTATGTGTGTATTAGGCCACTGTGTAAAAAAAAAAAGTATAAAAAAAAAGTATATTTGAATTTCCTTGGCTATGCATAAACTACCAACTAGTTGTCTTTGGGATGGGTTTCACTAGAAATTGAGCAAATAGGATGCAAGGATGTAAAACAGATTTTTCACTATATATTTTCCTACATCTTAATTTTTTAATTTTTAAAATTTATTTTTCTTATTTTTAAAAAGGATTTTATTTATTTATTTATGAGAGACACACAGAGAGAGAAGCAGAGACATAGGCAGAGGGAGAAGCAGCCTCCCTGTGGGGAGCTCAATGAGGGGCTCCATCCCAGGACTCCAGGATCACATCCTGAGCCAAAAGCAGATGCTCAACCACTGAGCCACCCAGGTGTCCCTACATCTTTTTTTTTTTTTTTTAATTATGTGACTACTGACACAGATTGGACTTTGAGGGGCAGCTGACTGGCTCACTCAGTACAGCAGGAGACTCTTGATCTTAAGGTTTTAAGTTTGAGCCCTATGTTGGGTGTAGACATTACTTTAAGAAATAAAATCTGGGACGCCTGGGTGGCTCAGTGGTTGATTGTCTGCCTTCAGCTCAGTTCATGATCTCGGGGTCCTGGGAGGAGTCCCTCATCGAGCTCCCCACAGGGAGACTGCTTCTCCCTCTGCCTGTTGTCTCTCATGGATAAATAAATAAAATCTTTTAAAAAGATTGATGGGATTTTTAAAAATCACTAAAACTCTGTTAGTAGAAGTTTTTAAAGCAATTCCTCAAAATTAAGTTTGCTTAACTATGAAGGAAAAGCAGATCTGTTTACAACTCCTGATGTGACAAAGTCCATTAAATGCTTTATTTCATGGAATTTTGTTTTGTTTTGTCTTTTTTAAGCAGGCTCCACACTCAGCGTGGACCTGAAGATGAGGCCTGAACTTACCAACCTGAAGTCAAGACCTGAGTTGAGAACAACAGTAGCTTAACCGAGTCGCCAAAGTGCCCCTATTTCCTGGTTCAGAGTGAAAAAAACTTGGTGTCAATTGCAGACCTATCAACAGCATTTGCACAGGGATACCAATATCTGTACCTGTCAGATAAACCACCTATTTGATATTTAAATCTCACAAAAAGGAGCCATTCATCCATTCAGTAGAAATACATTCCACAATGTGATAGACTAGTTAGTAAAAGTGTTTTCTAAAAGTTAAACTTCAGGTAAAGACAAACAGGCAGCGATTTATTTTTAAGCTTCTCTTTAAAAGTATTACTTTTCATGACTTTTGAAACGACCAAACAGCCTCATCTGGATTTTGCTCAAACAGGAATTTTGCTGTTGCATATCAGGAGTGGAAACAATTTCAATGTGAAATGGTCCTCCTGTCCCTAATATACTCCTGTTCTTGGGGCGCCTGTCTGGCTCAGTCGGTAGAGCATGTGACTCCTGATCTCAGGGTCCTCGGTGTGAGCCCCACCTTTGGTGCAATTACTTTAAAAACATACACATTCTCATTCTTGTAAGAATCATGTTTTGTTTTGTTTTTTTTTTAAGATTTATTTATAGAGACACAGAGAGAGAATGAGAGGCAGGGACACAGGCAGAGGGAGAAGCAGGCTCCATGCAGGGAGCCCGACGTGGGACTCGATCCCGAGTCTCCAGGATCACGCCCCGGGCTGCCCCAGAATCAGGTTTGAATAGTTTAGTTGGGAATGCCAAGGTACTACAAGGGGAAAAAATATGTTCGATTAACGTAAAACTAATAACTAGAAGAAAATATTTTTGAGATTTTTGAAGCATGTTTCAACAGTGAAGCTGAAGAGAGGCAAAGATGTCCCGTCCCATCAAACCGAGTATCATGAGGCTGGAAGATGTGTCTAGAGATGGCAGCGGCGGGGGAGTCGTAGCGCCAAGCAGTGAGTACGGAAACCATGCACTACACGTAAGGTATCTCTTGAACTCAGTAGGTACGAATGTAAGAACCAGGCCACTTGTATTCACACTGGCTGCGGTTGTCCTCGGTGTGAGCGCGCGCCGGGAAGGGAGGACCACGACACAGCCCCACCGCGCACCTGCAGCTCGCGCTCTCCACTCCAGCCCCAGCTCCGGAGAGAACACCGGACCCGGGACCCGAACCCCGGCGACACAGCCCTGCCGCTCGCACCCTTCCTGAGACCCTCGGAGCGGGAGACGGGGATGACCGCAAAACTCCCCTCGGCCGCCGGCTCGCGGTTCACGTTGTCCTCCAGAGCCCAAGAAAGCGGGCGTTTCCGGACTCTGCTGCGCATGCGCCAACGGCCGAGGCGCCAAGGCGGCCGGGAGCGCAGAGAGGCGGTAAACGCACACGCCCCCTAGAGGCCGGCGGTTTCCGAGGTTGCGCCCGGCGCGGCGGTCACGTGACAGCTGAGCCTGCGGTCGGTCACGGGCCCTCGCCGCGGGCTGACGCACCAGTGGGAGGTAGTGGTGGTACTTAGCAAGTCACGGGAGTCTCCCACAGGTTTCACGACCCCGGTCTGACTCTAGTACCTTTAGCGGCGCCCAAACTGGCGCCGTGCTCCAGTATCTTCTTGCTCCCTAAAATGGGAACGCCCTCTTCCTAACACGGGGCGGATGTGTTGGAGCAGGGAGGAGGCACAGGTGCAAAGGCACCTTGCAGCAGCCTGCACTGACGCACTACGCCCAAAGGTGTGTCGGCACGAGTCCCACCACGCCACAGGCTTTGCTGCGGTCCTCTGGGGACTCTGCCGCGTGGCGACGTCAGAACGCGGCTTCTGCAGGAAGGGTATTCCAAGGCCCTGGCTGCGTCCTGCGTGTTTACTCGCTTCTTCGTGGCCGGAAGTGACGTATCTTGTCTGGCTGCGTCCTGCGTGTTTACTCGCGTCTTCGTGGCCGGAAGTGACGTATCTTGTGCGCGTTTTCTCAGCCCCGCAGTGCGGATCCCTCCTCCGGCCTGCTTCCGGAGTGGAGGAGTCCTCGGCAGGTGCTTGTGTGCTCGTGTGCAGGGAAATAGGAAACCGAAATCGTTTAAAAACTAATTGAAAGGGTAGTGCGAAGTCTTACCACGAAGAAGGCTCCAGGCTACCCTGATTTCCTTGGGAAGTTAAGCCAAACATATTACTAGGATAACTTTGCCGTCTTAATCAGATGCTTCCAAAATGGGGATGGGGGACAGACACAGGGAGCGCTTCAACGTTTCCTGAGGCCTAGAGAAACCCTAAGAACCTGACAGAGACCCCAAAGTGGTGGGAAGTTTTAAGCCGGTCTTGGTAGACATAAAAACCCTTAAGCAGAATATTAACTGAAACCATCGTATAGAAAGAACAATACATTATAAGCAAGTTAGGTTGTTTTAACATCAGAATTCAAGATATTTAATGGGTTGATGGAGATTTTGAGATGCCGTCTCAAAAAATGTAGAAGAAATAATTAAAATAGAAGGGAAACTAATCTGATAAAAGGCATCTGCAACATTGAAAGCGTCCTCTTCCTTACAATTTTTTGTTGAATGACCTAGGTCCTTCGATACTAGGAGTTTCCTCCGGTCTGAATTTTGCTGATTGCATATATACGGAGCGTTTCAACGTTCCTCGGTCCCATTTCCTGCTAATTGATAGTTACTAATTTAAACATAGTAATCAGGGCAGCTCGGGTGGCCCGGCGGTTTAGCGCCGCCTACAGCCCGGGGCGTGGTCCTGGAGACCCAGGATCGAGTCCCACGTCAGGCTCCCTGCATGGAGCCTGCTTCTCCCTCTGCCTGTGTCTCTGCCCACCCCCCCTTTCTGTGTATTGTCAGGAATAAATAAATAAATAAAATCTGTTTAAAAAAAAACATAGTAATCCTAGTTTTGTAACCTGTGTCATAACTAATGTCTCAATTATTTCTTGGTTCCTTTCTGCTGCCTCATATTTCTGTTGTACATTGTCCATGGTGTCTAGTTTTCTTGTGTATTTGCTTATCCTTGAAAAATTATTTGTGAGAAAAAGTATTTATGGCTTCTTGCAAAAAGGACTTTTGTTTGCTGCCATTAGGTGTTTGAGGCCTTTCAGACTGTTGTCATGGGTTGAGGTTCCTTAGTCATTGCTAATCCAGGCTACAAATCTAAGCAGGAGGGGTGCTTTTTTCCCCTCCTTTTATAGTCAATGTAAAAAACCATCTTTCTTAAAGTTCTTGGGTACTGCTTCACCTCTACCCTTAGGGTGTAGCCTGTGGAGTCCCAACTTAATGTAGGAAGACTCACCCAACAGCGTTTTCACTTTGGATAGCCCTAGACCTGGGCTGCTCTTTCTATGCTCCGTGAAGCTACCAAAACAATATTAGATGTTTCCTGTCTAGAAAATGTCCTCAAGGCAAGAGTAGCTTTTGTGCTCCTTTACCTCGTTTGCTTTTCTGGGCTTCTACCTTCTCTTAGCTTTTGGCATAATAGTTCTTTAATAACTTGTCAGCAATTTTGTGGCTTGGAGGAATTTTTTATATATGTTTATAGTTCATTTAGCATCTTTACTCATTATATATGGATATATTGATCTGAATAACCTAGCCCGTCATAACCAGAAATAGAAATTTGAGATTTACTTCATTTTCTTCATTCTCTTAATTTTTATATCTCAAAATACCTTGCCGAATGTTACATTCTTGCATCACACTTTTTTTCTTAACCTGTGTGTTTTGTAGGTCATTGCTTCATTTTTTTTTAGCATTAAATTTTGATATAGAGATTGCTAACAGCCTGATTTCCCCCTATCCTTTATGGTTGACATGCTCTTTTTGTATGGATAAACCACCTTTTTCAGGTCAAACTTGAAGAAAATTTACTATAGTGAGTCTCCCTCAGAGAATAAGTAGGCAAGGAACAATCTCCAACTACCAAAGAGAATTCAGGAAATCAGCTACATTTCTCTTGTTCTAGTTTTATATATTTAGGATTCATATGCATAGCTGTATGACCAAAGATGCCAGTATAGATAATTATGGACATTCATTATTTATTGAGTGCCTACTATGTGCTATTAACTGTGCTATATGCTTGATATATAGCTTTGAACATAATAAGATATAAGTCCTTGATCTCACTGACCTCACAGTCAACCCAAAGAGCTAGATATTCAATAACCAAACAACTGTTATTTAATTAGGGTTGTGGTAAGCACAGCCATGACAAAGTACAGGGTGTTATGAAAGTATAGAACAGAAAGACCTAACTCAGTTTGCAAGATTTGGATAGGTGTCAGTGAATAAGTCACAAATTAGACCTGAAGTGTAAGGAGGAATCGGTCAGGTGGAAAGTTGTGGAGTGAGCCTTGTGGGCTGAGGGAACATTATGTGCAAAGGTCCTGAGGCTGAACAAAGCTCAATGACTTCCAGGAGCAAAAAAAAGAAATCTATGCTACTGCAGCATTATAAACAAAGAGGAGGCTTTGTGGACAACATTAAAGAATTGTGACTTCATCTTGATAATAAGAAATAATTAAAAGTTTTTTGGGATCCCTGGGTGGCGCAGCGGTTTGGCGCCTGCCTTTGGCCCAGGGCGCGATCCTGGAGACCCAGGATCGAATCCCACGTCGGGCTCCCGGTGCATGGAGCCTGCTTCTCCCTCTGCCTATGACTCTGCCTCTCTCTCTCTCTCTCTGTGACTATCATAAATAAATAAATAAATAATAAAAATAAAAAAAAGTTTTTTAAGTTAGAGATTTGATCATATTTTAGTTTTTATAATACAATATCATTCTAGCCACAAATGGAGGATCTGCATGGGCACAAGTAGAAATGCAGACTCCAGTTTAGAGATAATTGTAGGTGTTTGACAAAACATGAAGCCATTTTGAACTATAGTGATGAAAATAAAGATCTAGAGACTGTATATATTCACAAAACATTCAGAAAGTAGGATCCTTGAGGTGTGGGAACAGGTAAGATGTGATTAGGTGATTGAGAGAATTCCTCAAGATTCTGAGGAATCTCAGAATTCTTTCACCTAGAAGAAAAGCTCTATATTCTCTTTCTGGAATAAGGCTGTACTTTTTAGGAAATGGTAAACATTGAAAGTTTGGTTAATATGAAACTTAACAGAAGTCAACAGGGAGAGTGAGAAGAAGGGAAATCCCTGTAAAAGGAGCTGTGTAAAAGTTGTACAGCTTTTGAGGCTCCTAGGAAAATCAGAAGAGTTCGAAGAGTGAAGACATACTTTCTGGACTCAGCACCTGGCTGTGCTCTCACATGCCTTCCCTTGCCTTTCATGGACCCGAAGTGTCATCCTGGTTTCTGGGATCTAGCCTCCCATGATCTGGTCCTCACTACTGTCACCAACATCCCTTCTGTGACCTAGACATTCTCCTCCCTTTGGATCGAGCTCTATCTAGTTCCAGCCTCAGAAGCTAAAGCACCATACCTTCTCTACCCTGATTGGACAAGACTGTTTCCTGGTTAATAACCACGAGTTATTGAGCATCTACTCCATACCATCCACTTTACATTATTTCACTTAACAACTTTGAGAAACATTATCACTTTTTCCATCTTCAAGATGAGGAAGATGTGGAGACCGGGTCAAGGACTTTAAATGCATAGCCCCAGTTCATAATTCCTGTACGTAGCAGATCTGGGTTTCCACACTGATCTACCCCACTTCATAGGGTTCTGTCTGGTTAATCTCTCCTTCAGATTCTTAGCTCTGCATGTGTTTGCAAGTCCATCAAGAAATATTACTTGATTTTCTAACAGTTTCCCTTGTGTAATTTAGTTTGTTGTTCTTAACTGGAGACTGCACCGTGATTCCTTCTAATTTTGTCATAATAGCACACAGGAAGGGCCAGAGCCCTGCCTCTGAAAAAGCAATTTCTATCAACTTCATTTGGAAAGGCTTTTTTTTTTTAAGATTTTATTTATTTATTCATGAGAGACACAGAGAGGCAGAGACCAGACAGAGGGAGAAGTAGGCTCCCCTTAGGAAGCCCAGTGTGGGACTTGATCCCTGGATCCGGGACCACTCCCCAAGCCAAAGGCAGACGCCTAAGCACTGAGCCACCCAGGGGTCCCAGCTTAACTTCATTTGGAACGTTGAGGACAAAAAGGGTTAATTATCTGGTAACTTTGGTACTTAGTCTAATTTATCATTTATTTTACTATTTAACTCCTTGTACCCTGTGCTTTCTTCAAGACTGTTGATTAAAGCTGCTTTTTTTTTTTTTACTGCTGATCTCTCTCTAAATGTTAACATAGATACGTGTTTAGATATATAATTGTTTACCCCTGCATTATCTTAGAGTAGTAAAAATCTGAACCAAACTATTGAATCTAAGTAAAATGGAACTCAATGCAGCCATTAAAAAATATAGAATAATAATTCTGTCATGAAAAATTGCTTCAAGTTTTTTTTTTTTAATTTATTTATTTACGATAGTCACACTCAGAGAGAGAGAGAGAGGCAGAGACACAGGCAGAGAGAGAAGCAGGCTCCATGCACCGGGAGCCCGACGTGGGATTCGATCCCGGGTCTCCAGGATCGCGCCCTGGGCCAAAGGCAGGTGCCAAACCGCTGCGCCACCCAGGGATCCCAAGTTTTTTTTTTTTTTTTTTTTTTTTTAAGGCAACTAGGACACCTGGCTGGCTCAGCCAGAAGAACATACGCCTCCTCTTGGTCATGGGGTCATGAGTTTGAGCCCCACATTGGGTGTAGAGATTGCTAAAAATAAATAAATGATCTTTAAAAAAGAAAACTGTGAGTTTAGTGTGTTGCTACTTTAAAAATTACACAGGAGCACCTGGTTGGCTCAGTTGGTAGAATGTGAGACTCTTGATCTCTGGGTTGTGAGTTCCAGTTCCACATTAGGTGTGAAGATTACTTAAAAAATAAAAAATAAAAATCATACAAATGCACGCATGCACACATTTTCAAATACAGATTTAAAACTTTACATACACATCAAAGTATTAGAATTTTAGAGATTGGTGTTGCTTTTTAATTTTGTTTTCCTTTTCCTCTTTTTTTTTTTAGGATTTATTTATTTATTTGTTCATGAGAGACAGAGAGGGAGGCAGAGACATAGGCAGAGGGAGAAGCAGGCTCCATGCAGGGAGCCTGATGGGGGACTTGATCCTGGGTCTCCAGGATTACACCTTGGGCTGAAGGCAGGTGCTAAACTGCTGAGCCACGCAGGCATCCCTCCCTCTCCTCTTTAAAAAAAAACCTTTCAGCATTGAGCACAAGCTTTATTTTTTTAATTAGAATTTAAAATAACATCTCCATGATTTCTGCAACTGTGAAACCTCTTATTTAGTTTCAGTTCTCATGAAGATAAGAATATAGAGGGGTCCCTGGCTGGCTTAGACAGTAGAGCATCTGACTCTTAATTTCAGGGTCATGAGTTTGAGCCCCATGTTGAGTATAGCAACTACTTTAAATTTTTTATTTTATTTTATTTATTTTTTCAAGTTTTTTTTAAAGATTATTTATTTATTCATAGAGACACACAGAGAGAGAGAGAGAGGCAGAGACACAGGAAGAGGGAGAAGCAGGCTCCATGCAGAGAGCCTGACGTGGGACTCCATCCAGGGTCTCCAGGATCACGCCATAGGCTGCAGGCGGCGCTAAACCGCTGCGTCATCGGGGCTGCCCTAAAATTTGTTTTTTAAAGACAAGGATGTAGGATGTTTTTGTTTTAAGTTTAGTGTTTTATTATTTATTGATCATTTCCCTTTAACTTACTATCATGTAGTTCATGATACTTACATCATCTTACAAAGTTGAATTAAGTCAATTTGTGCTTAGCATCTGTTGTTTCTGACTTAGGTATTGGAAAGTCTGGGTTCAGTTCTCAATGGTATCAATGGTACAATTTATTTTAAGGACATTAATTTGCCAATGGTTTTGTGTTTCTTTAGTTTTTGTTAAGGTCACCACTAGTAGAAATCTATAAGGATATTAACCACAGTGTGTGAGCTATTTCTGGGATTTTTAAACATCTAACAAGTGCTGGAATATAGATTAAAAAGCATAGAGCTTGACATTGGTAGACACGGGTACAAATCCTAATTCTTTTCTCAACTAGATTCAAAAAGCCTGTCAAGTTAAACTGTCTAGGCCTCTATTTTCTTGTTTTTAAAATGGAGATAGTAATATTAACTCAGAAGGGCTTGGGGAATACCTGAATTAGAGTATGTCTGTATAAAGAGACTGTATATGAAAAGTACTCAAATAAACAGCTGTATTCTCACCCCCAAACAGAAGTCACATGTACCTGTAAGGAGGATGCACAGGATAACCCAAATTTCCTTTCTTTGATTTTGGTTGCAATGGTATCAGTTCACTATGGAGTCATTTCTACTAGAATTCTAGGGAAATTTCCAGTTTCTCAGTTACCACCTCATTACTGTCAAAAGTTGTACTCTTGGTAATCAAAATTTCTTCAAATCTGGGATCCAAAACAATATTAGAGTTTACTTAGAGGAAGGAATGAGATTGGTCTGTTAGGACATTTCTAGCTTTTTGAAGTGAACACTAGGTGGCAGCATTCAGGCAGGACTTTCTACATCAACCAAATGGGCTTCTCCCCCGCTGGCCCCAAACCCTCTTATCCCCCCAACAGAGCAAAAGCCCAGTGATCTTCCTGTTTATCTCAGTTTGAACAGTAATTGAGGGACAGTACTTGCCAGGGATAAAACTAAAAGAAGTACACTTGGGAAAGTTTATATAGTATTTACTTGTGCCAGGCACTATTCTGATCATTTTTACATATGGTAAAACAAAGAGTAAATAAACTTAGAAATTTCTTAGAAATGAAATTTCTTAGAAAAAATAGGGATGCCTGGTTGGGTCAGTCAGTGGAGTAGGTGGCAAGAGGTCTTGGAATCCTGAATTCGAAAGTTTGAGCCGCACGGTGGGGGTAGAGTTTACTTTGAAATAAATAATACATTAAAAAAATAATAAGTTATTTCATTCTTGTCATAGATTGTTTTCCAATTATTTTCCTTCTTTACCTTTATTATTCATGCTTTCAACTAAACAAATATTTTTATACTTGTACTGTATTTGAGATACTAAATGTGTCACTTTGGGCCCATGGATGGGAAGGTGAAATAATTCATATAAGGTTAGTTAAGCTTCAAAGTCTCTGTAAACTGCAAAGGAAAGAAGACTGTAAGTTAATAATAGGACAAGGTAAAGTGTACAATATTTGCATTTTGTTCTCACAAAAGTTTTATTGAATGGCAAAGGATATATGAATTATAATGGGATGAGCAGAGAGAGAAATGGAATGAACATATATTGAAACTTTACTATATGCCAGGACCCTATTAGGCACTTTACATAAACCATTGCATGTATTTTCATTTTTAAAAATTAATTTTCACTTATTTGGTTATTAATATTCCCATTTTTGGATGAGGAAATTGAGTCTTAAAAAGGGTAGGAACCTGCCCATAGGTAGAGGTAGAATAAGGCATCATGTATGAGTAATAATTGCTGCTCTTTGTTGCAACTTAAAAAGAATATAGTTATATTTTCAGGATAGAAACTGATAGTTGTGCATTACAGAATGGTAGGGTTTTGATAGGATAGATGGAAGTAGAAGAGTGGTCTGGGTCAGCATGAACAAAAACATAGAGACCAAAGGAATGTATATAGTCTGATAGAAATGTGTGTAAAAAGTGCCCATTTTAAAGCAGAAGAGAAGAGAGTTTAAAAATCTGCTCAGGGGTAGAAGATACCAGTGAAGCAGATCAATGAGGAGGGGTCTCCATCTTGACCCAGTACTGTTCTGTAGTTCAGTCCCTGTTTGTTTTCTCTGCTGCCTTCCACATTCTGATCTTATCCACAGAACTCAGACAGGTGAAGGAAATCAAGTTCTAATCTCCCACATATGAATAGCTTTGACTTTTTTCCCTTCAACACACAATTTTTGATACTAAACCCACTGTATGCTAAAGCACTGGGCTGTAGAGTGAATATGCATATGCCAGTAATATTGGGTCCTTGCCTTGGTCCTCCCTCTAAATCCCTGTTAAATTGGCCATTACTAGAAGTTAGTAGGGCACAGATGGGCCAGTCGTTTTATATTTTCTTGTACATGCAAAGTGGTAAAAGCACAGATTTTAGAGTCAGACTCACAGTTGATGAAATGGTATAGAGAAAAGTGAAGATCCCAGAAGTAGAGGCATATTCTAAAGAGGCTGGTGCACAGGTTGAAAACAACAGTGTGTTCATGCCTTTCTCAGTCTCTATGTGCATTTGCACAGAGTTTCATAAGTACATGAGCACAGCCTTTGGCTGCTGAAGGCCCTAAAAGCACATGGTCTCTCGTGGTGTCTTGGAAGTCTTCAGCCTTTGACTGCTGCCTGACCTCTCCAGACCGTGAGCTTCTCTGACCCGCAGTTTGCATACTGGGTTCATTAACCTAGAGGAGATAGAGAGGAGAGTTGGTTAAAAGGAAGACTGTATGCCCCAAATAAGGGAGTGATAAAGTAATTGGCAATGAAAATGTTAGAGGAACAGGATCCCACAGGGAGTAAATGAAATCAGGCTGCACTGAAGTGGAAATTTTAATTAAAAAGGGAAGATATAATCTATAGTGTGCAGGTTTCTAGTTGTCCTTGTCCTCAGATCAGAGGCTAACATTCATGGTGTTTCTGTAGAGAGAAGACTTGGGGGAGGAGAGTCACCTTTGAGGTCATGACTAAGTTTCTCTTTTTCTTTCTTTATTCATTTATTTAAGTAATCTCTACACCCAACATGGTGTTTGAACTCACAACCCTGAGATTAAGAGTCAAATGCTTTTCCAACTGAGCCCCTCAGGCACTGCACTAATGAGTTCTCTTAGGGCCTGCTTATTGCTCCGCAGAGTTAGAAGGAAAACCCAAGCCAGGGCCAGTACTCCAACCCTGCATCTGGCCTTCTGACCCGTTGCCTAGAACTGGAGGTCAGAGTCAGAGTTGATGGAACCCCAAGGATCCCAACTTGATGTTGATGAGCCAGAATGCCACAGTGGCATAGGCCATTCTGATTCCATGTAGAGACTTGTGGTTAATAAAAAATATATTTGGTCTTTGTCCCTGGTTCCTGGCACAAAGCTGCTAAAACCCTTGGAATTTCCTAAGTGAGAGTAGGAGGATTAGGAGTTGGGTTTTTTGAGGATCCCTGGGTGGCGCAGCGGTTTGGCGCCTGCCTTTGGCCCAGGGCGCGATCCTGGAGACCCGGGATCCAATCCCATGTCGGGCTCCCGGTGCATGGAGCCTGCTTCTCCCTCTGCCTGTCTCTGCCTCTCTCTCTCTCTCTCTCTCTGTGTGACTATCATAAATAAATAAAAATTAAAAAAAAAAGGAGTTGGGTTTTTTTGTTTTTTTTTTTCTTAAGTGAAAATCGTTTTTAAAACTCTTATTTTATTTTAAAGATTTATTTATATATTCATGAGAGACACAGAGAGGCGGAGACATAGGCAAAGGGAGAAGCAGGCTCCAGGCAGGGAGCCCCATGTGGGACTCCATCCCGAGGTCACGCCCTGAGCCAAAGGTAGATGCTCAGCCGCTGAGCCACCCAGGTGTCCCTACATCTTAATTTTTTTTTAATTTTTTTTTAAATTTTTATTTATTTATGATAGTCACACAGAGAGAAAGAGAGGCAGAGACACAGGCAGAGGGAGAAGCAGGCTCCATGCACCAGGAGCCCGATGTGGGATTCGATCCCGGGTCTCCAGGATCGCGCCCTGGGCCAAAGGCAGGCGCCAAACCGCTGCGCCACCCAGGGATCCCTACATCTTAATTTTTTAAATTATGTGACTACTGACACAGATTGGACCTTTAGGGGCAGCTGACTGGCTCACTCAGTAGAGCATGAGATTCTTGATCTTAAGGTTTTAAGTTTGAGCCCTATGTTGGGTGTAGACATTACTTTAAGAAATAAATAAAATCTGGGATGCCTGGGTGGCTCAGTGGTTGAGCGTCTGCCTTCGGCTCAGGGTGTGATCCCAAAGTCCCCGGATTGAGTCCCACATCAGGCAGACCTGGAGCCTGCTTCTCCCTCTGCCTACATCTCCGCCTCTCTGTCTCTCCTGAATAAATAAATAAAATCTCTAAACAAACAAACAAAAGTTATTCATAAGAAGTTCCTTTTTAGTATTCTGAGTTTATGCTGATGAGGTAATTTAGGGTGGGGCCCCTAAATAGCCTCAGGATGGGGCTAGTCACCAGAGAGACCAAGTGATTAGAGGGTCAGAACTTTCAGCTCCACCCATTGGCCTCCAGGGAGGGGAAGGTAGAGGGGGTGATGCAGATTAAGCTCTATAAAAACTCTTGGTAAGATTTGATGAGTTTCTGGGTTGGTGAAGACATCCAAGGGCAAGGAGGGTAGCACATCTTAATTCCACAGGGACACAAGCTCCTATATACCCTTTCATCTGGGTGTTCACTGTATCTTATTTTTTATTATTTTCTTCAATTTTTTTTTCTTCAATTTTTTATTTAAATTTGAGTTAATTGGGATCCCTGGGTGGCGCAGCAGTTTGGCGCCTGCCTTTGGCCCAGGGCACGATTCTGGAGACCCAGGATCAAATCCCACGTCGGGCTCCCGGTGCATGGAGCCTGCTTCTCCCTCTGCCTGTGTCTCTGCCTCTCTCTCTCTCTCTCTCTCTCTCTCTCTGTGTGACTATCATAAATTTAAAAAAAAATTTTTTTTAATTTGAGTTAATTAACATAGTATAATATTGGTTTCAGGAGTAGAACAGTGATTTCATCACTTACATATAACATCCAGTGTTCTACACAATAGGTGCCCTTCTTAATACCTGTCAACTGGGATCCCTGGGTGGCACAGGGGTTTGGCGCCTGCCTTTGGCCCAGGGCGTGATCCTGGAGACCCAGGATCAAATCCCACGTCAGGCTCCCAGTGCATGGAGCCTGCTTCTCCCTCTTTGTCTCTGCCTCTCTCTCTTTCTCTCTCTGTGACTATCATAAATAAACATTTAAAATAATAATAATAATAATACCTGTCAACTCATCTAGCCCATCCCCGTTGCCCACCTCCCTCTGTCAACCCTCAGTTTGTTCTCCATAGTTAATTCTCTTATGTTTTGCTTTCCTCTTTTTTTCCCCTCTTTCCTTTATGTTCATTTGCTATGTTTCTTAAATTCCAGGTAGATCATGTCAGAATTGAGTTAAATTTGTAGGACACCACATTGGTGTCACCTGAGAATTGGGGAACTGTTTGGTGGTGTTGGAAAACACCACATGAGTCAATGCCCAAGGTTGAGCTGGACACATAGCTTTGGCAATGACTGACCTCCTTCTGGCCCCAAATCCCTCCCCCATCATCCTCTGCTGCGGGCCTTCACCTACTCCAGAATCTGAGAGTAATCCACTAATCTGGTCTCTAAACAGGGAAATACTTAGGAGCTTAGTTTTCCTGCTTATCCTAGGGTGGGGTGGGTGGTGATCTACTTGGGCCTTATTTCCTGGTTCCAATAACTGGGACTCTGACCGATTTTTAGTAATGGGCACTCTGTATCATTCAGTGACCCTGCCACTGAAACTATCTTAAATTCCAAGTGGATTTTTTATTCTCCCAGTGTCTCTAGGGCCTTGTGGATTCCTTACTGTGTTATTGCAGTATTCATCTCATCAAATTCGAGTGGCTGGACCTTGCTTTGGAGTTACTGCTTGCTAGAACCACTGCCTGATAAAAAAAAAAAAAAAAAAAAAAAAAAAAAAAAAAAAAACGAATTGCCTGATGCCAAGCTCTGGCTCATGGTGCTGGTGAAATATCCCCTCCCCTCTGCATTGTGGCAGTGGCTATTGCTAACAGCTGAACCCCCCAGATTCCAGCCTCCTGAAAGATCCCTACTCCAACTCTTATGTCACCCTCTGAACTATGAACTTGTCCCATGACCCCTCTTTCATCTTGGACTCTCTAAGCCTCTCCTGAGGAGGCATCACCACCCTCAGCAGCCACTCAGCCTGACAGTTAGGAGTTTTCATCCTGTTTGCTTTCATTTCCACTTTCAGCCTTCTTCCACTCCACTTTTTGACGGCAACTGTGTTTGTCTAGGCTCCAGCTTCTCCAAATATGTGGATGAGCTGTTCATCTTCTGACGCAGTATCCCTAGGTTTAATGCACTTTCTTTCCAAAAGGGATAGAAGTTCTATCTGCTATTCCAGAGGTCATTTTTGTATAGATAATGGGATTTGAAGAAAAACCACTCATGGCTTATTTGTTTTTTTCACAAGCTGGCCACTGAGTGAACTTTGGAATTGACTCTATGATACCTGTTGGTGTAAAACTCTGACCAGGGAGTGCTGGATTACACCACCTTGGGTAGCACCAGCCAGGAAACCCCATGTGAATGTGACACCCAGTGGCACAAAGGTCAGGGTCTGCCTGCTTTGAAAACTTACTCTGTCGTTGCTCCCTTTAACCGCCATTGGATTTCCTCCTTTCTTTCTTCACCAGACATTTAAAGACTGAAATCTGCTACATCCCTTCCTTATCACTCTCAATTCCAGCCCTGCATGGATAGGCTCTGGACCTCTCAAAGGCCACAGGGGTCTCCTCAGTGCAAACTTCACTGAATCTTTTCTTGTTTCCCTTTCCCTTGACCTCTCTGAGGCATATGGGCGCAGTGCCACTACTTATCCAATCCTAACATTTCTCCTTTCTGGTCTCCAGGACTCTAGGCCATCCTGTGCCTGCTCTTTATTTCTCAAGATTTTTTCCTTGGTTCCTTCAGAGACTTTGCTCTCTCTACTCAAATATAAATGATCCTCAACTTTTGATCTGATCTGTTTGGTCACACCCCTTTCCAGAGACCTTGCTTGAACACGATATTACTAACTCCCCACCTCCCCGGCTGGAAGTAGATGGCTCTTAGGCCCCATATCTCTAGGCTTGACTTCTGACTTTAATCTCACATTATCACTGGCCTATTCTGTGCCTTCCCTTGAGTACTTTTACCCCTGCCTCAAAGTCACATTTTTGGAAGCACAGTCAACTTCCTACACCCTAAACTCACTCTCCTCCTGGATAGCCCTAATCCCATTATGTATGCCAATACCCTACCATTTTCCAGATTAGAATTTGGAAGTGACCTTTGATTATTCTTTGTCTCTTGTCTTTTATCTATATTATAGTAAGAATGTTCATTATATCTTGTAATCTCAAGTACTGCTTTTGTTTTTAAAAAAGTTAAAAAAATATTTTTAGGAGTATATTTCCCCACCATGATTACCCTTCCCTAATGTTAGGTTTAATTATATAATTTCATTTATTACTGGGTCAATGTCTTTTATTTATTTATTTATTTATTTATTTATTTATTTTTAGAGATTTTATTTATTTATTCATGAGAGACACACAGAGAGATGCAGAGACATACATAGGCAGAGAGGCAGAAGCAGGCTTCCTGTGGAGAACCGAAGGTGGGACTCGATTCAGGGACTCCAAGATCACTCCCTGAGCAGGAGGCAGACACTCAATCACTGAGCCACCCAGGTGCTCCAATGTCTCCGTTTTAAATAATTGAATTATTAGCATTTAAATATAACCATGTATACTTTTTATTCTGACTGTGGAGGTATCCAACTCTCTTCTTGGCTTGCTACAAATAAAGAGGCTGTTTCCCAGCATGTAGTAGTGGCTGTGAGACTATGTCTGACCAATGAGTTACAAGAAGTTCACCAATTCATCTATTAGGTGCGGCTTTAAGTATATGATGACTTGATTTCTTAATCCAAGTCCTAAATTTTCTTATTAAAGGACCAGGATAATTTCCCCCAGGGAGGTCCACAGTTTAACCATGTTAGCAGAGTGAATTACATCCTGGTCTCTGAGGTCAGAGAGATATTACAGCCTGCACATCTCTGTGGATTTTCTAGGGAGGAAGTGACCAAGCATGGTGTCAGAAGCACAGAAAGCAGATTAGGGGTTACCAAGGTATAGGGGTAGGAGTAAAGAGAAATAACTGCTTAATGGATATGGATTTTCATTTGGGAGCAATGAAAAGCTTTTGAAACTGGATGGTGGTAGGGTTTGCACACATTGTGAATTTACTAAATGCCACTGAATTGTTCACTTAAATGGTTAATTTTGTGTTATATGAACTTCACCTCAATTTTAAAAAAGTCCTATCAGCAGAAACATCATCCTGCCCCACTTCTTCCCAGGAAGAGGGAAGGAGAATGGTTGGTAATAGGGGCATATATATATATATATATACAAGAATCACAAACTGATGAAGACCAAGAATTCTCCAACCTTTTCCTTCTCCTCTCCCATGTTTTACTTAGGGATACTGACTGTTAAATGGACTGGCCTCATGTCAGACCCTAAAGATAAGGAAAGAAGTATGTAGTAACTTAAGAAAAGCATGTCATAAAAAATATTTTTATTATGAAGGCAGACAAAATACATATGAATAGTGATGCAAACATAAAAATTCATTGGTATATAGCTTTTTAAAAAAGTTATTGAAGTATAGTTGACACACAGTATTACATTAGTTGCAGGTGTACCCTATAGTGATTTGACAACTCGATACATTCTGCTATGCTTACCACAAGTGTAGCTACCATCTGTCACCATAGGACAGTATTGCAAAACCATTAACTATATTCCATATGCTGCACCTTTTATCTCTGTGACTTATTCTAGCTTAATATTATTATTAAAAATAAAGTTCCCAAATAATGTTCTGGCTTGTATACTTCTGAGAAAAGAGGATTCAGCAATTCACTCAGAAAAATCACAGCTGTGATTGCCTTCTTTGTATTCACACCTCCAGATTCCCTGAAGCCCTCACTGTAAAGACTCTCAACTATTCCCCAGCAGCCCAGATCATTTCCTTTCACCAAGAGACTGCAAAACGTCTCTCCATGCTAAGAGAAAGGTCCTAACTGATCTGCAACTTTTGGAATTATTTTCCCTCCAGCTGGGATCAGCCACCCTGTACCTGCAGGCTCAGCCTGTGTTCTCAGTCTCTAGGACAATTCCAAACTTTGGGCAGGTGGCAGGACTTGCCTGAGATGTAGTGGCACCCCACCATTTATTCATGGGAGCTGCACTGGTGCTTTTAGGCGATGTTTGTTGTTCTTTTAATTTTCCCTCAAGGGGGTGGAACCATTGGGTTTGGGCAGGCATGTAAATGGTTCCTTACAAAAACCTGTATGAAAGGGTGCCCTGGTGCTGGCTCATTCCTGGTGATTTATTGCCCTAGAATTGGTGCATAGGCCAGAGTTGGAGTGGCCTGCCTTCATCTGGATCTTGCATAAGAAGTTCAGAGGGGCCTCACATCTTGTCCAATGTTTAAGTCACCTGGCATCAGATTAAATTCAAGGTAAGGGCACCTGGGTGGTTCAGTCAGCAAAGCATCTGCCTTTGGCTCAAGTCATGATCTCAGGGTCCTGGGATCAAGCCCTGCATCAGGCTTCCTGCTCAGTGCGGAGCCTGCTTCTCCTCCCTCTGCCTCTCCCCCTGCTTGCGCTCTCTCTCTCTCTGTGAAATAAATAAAAAACCTTTAAAAAAAATAGATTAGCTCTGAGACTCCTCATCTGTGGTATTTAATAGTGAAGATATGTATTAGGGCTTGGGGCGGCGACTAAACTAGCCAAATATCCTACTGATGACTCCCTGACATCTGACACTTCTCTGAACTTATATTCTCAGGTGTTGTTTTTTTTTTTTAAGATTTTATTTATTTATTCATAGAGACACACACAGAGAGAGAGGCAGAGGCACAGGCAGAGGGAGAAGCAGGCTCCATGCAGGGAGCCTGACACTGCAGGCGGCGCTAAACCGCTGCGCCACCGGGGCTGCCCATTCTCAGGTGTTTTGAATGATATGGCTTTTGCCATTTTGGATCCTGTAGGCAAGTATGACAAGATTTCAGCCCCAGTAAATAACCAAAAAGGTCTTGATTTTCTTGTGTCGACTTACTGAAATTAGGAAATTGTAATGCAAGCAAATAAAAATAGCAATCTCTATAAATATTTGGGGTTGTGAACATGAATGTTTTGACAGTACAAGAAGAGGAAAGGAAAGGAAGGGAAGATTTCACTTATTCATAATTCACAATGATTGCATTTTGCTAATGAGGAATAGAGGCAGGCTAAAACGCACACACTTTTCCAGTAGGTGGCCAAGCAGGACCCAGCCACAAGGACTGCAGTTAGAGAGCTGAATCTCTGCCCTTCCTTTCACAGCAAATGCTCATTTGCTTGAGGTATTGCACTCAAGCTTACCTAGAACACTCATGTCTTCTGTGTGATATTTTTTCCTTTACAAAGCACATTGCATTAAAAAAAAAAAAAGGTTTTGTTTTTTAAAAATTAATGTCAGAGAGGAGGTAGAATAAGAAAAGTCTATTTCTACTGAATCTATAGAAAGAGGTATACTTATTTTTTATGCAATGAGATTTACAATTTGAGCAAGGCTGTGAGAGTCCAGCAGTTGTGTGGAGCTGGTGACTCCTTCTGCTTTGGAATCCTGTTATGCACGTGGGAATAACCCAGGTCTGGAAGCAAATGCTACTATATCACATGGCCTGTTCTTAGCCGTGAATTAGTGGTCTTCTGGGCTTTGAATCAGTCTTGCTTTCTTGCCTTTCCAGCCAGCCTGTGCTGGTCCATGAAAGACCCATGAAGGCTGATCCTCTTCCAGTACATTTTCTGTGCCGCCATTGCTACAGTCTTCTTTCTGAATCTGCTTCCCTACTTAAATTGTAATAAAGGAGACATGTATTTACTTCCTTATTTGCTCTTTGGTAAATCCAGGGACTCCAGCTGGACACTTACAGGGCCTCAGCTAAGAGCAGAGTGAATTGTCTTTTTAGGGGAATTCACGCGCGTTGTTAATGAGGGTTGGCCTGGCAGTAACTGAGAAACTGGTGAACACAAATGTGTCTCTAATTGGTGTATAGTGGGCAGTGGTATTTTTGGACAGGGGCCATGGGGTAATCCTTTGTTTCCTGTCTCCCCCACAACCAACCCCCTCAGTCAGCCAGGAAATAAAATCCAGGTACTAAATTTGCATCTAAATCTCTCAACAATTCAGTTTCTTTCAGAAAACAAAGCATCACATAGGAGCCAGGCTCCCTTGGCTCTCTTACTGGAAATTTAGAGCCTGTGTAAGTCTTAACACTATCCTGAGTTAAAAAGCCCATGGGTTTAAAGCATAGCACTAAAACCCACTACTGTAACATGGGTATTCACTTAGAATTTTCTTCATTCCTGGTATCTGCCCTTAAAAAAGAGTAATGTGGCAGCCATTGCTGATATCTAGAAGTTAAATCCTGGCTCCCTCCCTTCCTCCCTAGCTTTGTGACCTTGGGCAAGTCACTTTACTTCTCTGGAATTCATTAATGTGGGAGAAAGTACTGGGCACACAGTAGGCCCTCTATATGTTACTTTCTGCCTGTAATTGAAGTCTTTCCGGAAATACATGTTCAGTTCAGGGAAGGAAGATTTGATGGACCTTTCCCTGTTGAATACCCCATGTTCCTCCACTCCCTTCACACCCTTCCCCCAGTCTTTGTATTGTTGATGCACATCTTTACTGGCCAGAATGTTTCTGTGTAGAAGAGATCATTACTTGTCCATTTTAGTATATATTACCTACCTTTTCGTTTATAACGGAACCCAGATTTTTGCCTGAGCCCATAGCCATCCCAATACAGTTTACATTTTCTAGCTTTCCTCCCTTGCAGCTGAATGTGGCCACACGTCTTATTTCTGGCCAGCAAGATGCAATGGAAATTGTGTGTATGACAACCCACAAATGTCCCTAAATGAAGAGGCATGCCCTATTTCTCTCATTCCTCCTTCCTGCTGGATAGAGTGTGAATATGATAGCTGGAACTTGGGTAGCTATCTTGAGTCATAGGGTAGAAGGCACATGTTAAGGAGGGCAGAGCAGAAACAGAAAATTGATTGTGTCTCCATCATTCCTCCCCAAGACTGTCAAATCTCTAGGCCTCATTTAGAGGAAAAGAAATAAACCATTGTTATTTCAGGTTTCTTGTCACTTGTGACCTAACCTAATCCTAAACAATAAGGCCTATATATTCCAAAGGGCAGGGATTTTTGGGTGGCAGTTCTTTAATGTAATACAACTAGTCTCTTCTAGTTACCTTTGAAACAAGATATTAGATGCTAAGTTGGGGTGCTATATAGTCCTGCTCACAGAGCAAATTGTCAGCATGGATCTAAGCACATGTTTGTAGGTCTAAGCATCCTTAGGACTTGAAGGATGTTTACTGAATATTGATTGTGTGCCAGACTATGCTCTGGGAATGTCAAAGATGCTCTTTTGCATTTTGCTTTTTGAATTCTGTGGCCTTAAGAACAAAAGCATAATGTGGGAAACAGGAGGGGAAGAAATAGGTCAAAGCATTTTCCCAGGTGCTTCCCTGTAAGCCCTTAAACCCAAGCAGTATACTCCTTTTCTATTTCTACATAGATGCTACCAGATGACCACAATCTGGGCTCCTACTGCTTCTCCCTGCTCAGACTCTCAAGGGCCTATTTTTGTGGGGAATCATACTTCTTTCAAGGTTTCTTCTCCCAATCACAATGTGGCTATGGGCACAGGAGTGCTCAGAAGAGACAAGTTGTCTTTGTCCCTAGCTCTTTAGCCCTTTCCCTCTAGCTCAGTCATACAAAGCACTGCTAAATCTGGGTGCCTTGGGTGGCTCAGTTGGTTAAGTCTCTGCCTTCAGAGTCCCCAGTTCTGGGATTGAGGCTCATGTCTGGCTCTCTGCTTCTCTCTTTCTCTCAATGCCTATCACTCCCCTGCTTGTGCCCTCTCTCTCTCTGTCAAATAGATATAATCTTAAAAAAAAAAGAAAAGAAAATCAAAGCACTGCCAAATAAAATCACTTCTGCATTTCTTGGAATATCTTATTCATTATAGAATTTAGTTTCATCAGCTGTTCTACCTACAATATCTCATTTACTTCTCAGAGTAACTGGATGAACTAGGTACTATTTTAATTGCTGCTTTATAGTTGAAAAGTCTGGGGTTTAAATTCATCCAAAGTCACCGAGCTAGTAAGTAGTGGAGTCAGGATTTGATTTTGGGCAACATGACTCCAAAGCGTGTGTATTTGACCACTAAGCTATAATATTTTCTTTTTTTTTTTAATTGTTTATTTATTTATGATAGTCACAGAGAGAGAGAGAGAGAGGGGCAGAGACACAGGCAGAAGGAGAAGCAGGCTCCATGCACCGGGAGCCCGACGTGGGATTTGATCCCGGGTCTCCAGGATCGTGCCCTGGGCCAAAGGCAGGCGCTAAACCGCTGCGCCACCCAGGGATCCCATAATATTTTCTTAATGCTGAATTTCTGTTAATATATACCCTCATGTCTAAATATTACCATATAATTTCATTTGGAAGAAACTAGAGAATCATGAAATACATCAGATGTGGGGTATGGAATATTTTTGGTGTGATATCAGACACATTTTTAGTTCACAGTTTAAAGATATCTTGCTTTTAGGTATGACCGGGTCCAGGTTCTCAACTGATGTCACTGGAACTGGATCTTTCCTTCTTTTTTTTTTTTTTTTTTAAAGATTTTATTTATTTACTCATGAGAGACACAGAGAGAGAGGCAGAGACATAGGCAGAGGGAGAAGCAGAGTCCCTGTGGGGAGCCTGATGCAGGACTCAATCCCAGGACCCCAGGATCATGACCTGAGCCAAAGGCAGATGCTCAACACTGGTAGCCATCCTGGTGTCCCTGGATATTTCTTTTTCTTTGTCCATTTCTTTATCCCAATGTGGGGGATGAACTCATGACCGTGAGATCAAGACCTGAACTGAGATCAAGAGTCAAATGCTTAACCAGCTGAGCCACCCGGGCACCCCTTTCCTCATCCATTTCTGTGTATAAGCCACTTTGGGGTAGGTTGTTACATGCATGAATCTAATCCTATGTGATATGCAACCCCAGCTCTCTCAGGAGTCACAGTGAAAGTCTTGGGCTGGCCTGTGGCCTGGGGTGTGGTCAAACCATTCAGATACATGGTCTGATAATGTGGGAGAGATGCTTTCCCAAAGAAATGATTGTACTCTTAACAGAAGCAAAGAGAATGCTTCAGAGTAGGCAGGAACTTCAGATATTCACAGCAATAATTAAGGGATCTTCTCTATTTGCAAGTTTAATGATCAAGCAGCCTGTTCCAATAGAGAGGATCTTGGAGTTAAGATCAGAAGACCTGTATTCTAGCCTTGCTTCTGCCAATAAAAATAAAAGTCAACTCTTTGCCCTCAGTAACTTCTATAAACCAAGGGACTTAAGTTATCATTTCTAAGGTCCCACTCAACTTTTTAAATTCTATACCATTTTAAACAGCTTTCCCTACTCTTTTCTTTCTACCTTCCTCATTATGCTCCAGGCATAGCAGTTTTTTTTTTTACCTGCTCATATACGGCCATTGTATTTTTCAACCTTTGCCCATATTGTTCCCTCTACCTAGAAAAGGCCTTTTCCCCTACTTGCCATCTGATTTGATATTCAGATTTCAGCTTATATCACTTTGTCAGCAAAGCCTTCCATGCATTCTCTAAATTAGGTTGCCTTTGCCCTTTTTTTTTTTTTTTTTTTTTTTTTTTTTTAGAGTGTGTGAGCAGAGGGGGAGGTGCAGCTGGATGGAGAGTGTGTGGGTGGGGAGAGTCTTAAGCAAACTCCATGCCCAGGACTGAGATCATGATCTGAGCTGAAATCAAAAGTGGGACATTAACCAACTGAGCTATCCAAGTGCCCCTGGGTTGCCTTTGTTATTATCTCTCATAGCAGCTGTTTCTTTTAGATTATCACAATTTGTATTTATTTATATAATGTAATACAATACAACACAATGCAATTTAATTATATTGAAAACATACTCAAGCCAGGCAATCTTCTAGACTGGGATACACCAGTGAAAAGGCAGTTATTTTTTTTTTTTTACCTCATGGAGCTTATAATCTATTAAGTTTGAAAACAAATATAAAAGATCATGACAAATAGGGACTCCTGGGTGGCTCAGCTGTTGAGTGTCTGCCTTTGGCTCAGGTCATGATCCTGGGGTCCTGGGATTGAGTCCCACATCAGGCTCCCTATAGGGAGCCTGCTTCTCCCTCTGCCTCTCTCTGTATGTCTGTCATGAATAAATGAATAAAATCTTTAAAAAAAAATACATGACAAACATATAAGTGTGGTGAAGAACAATAAAGCAAAGAGGGGGAGAGAGTGTGATTTGTTTTAATGGTATTTTAGATGAGTGCCAAGGACAGATCTGTTCCATGATGTGACATTTAAGCTAAATGAACTGAGGGAACAAGCCCCAGCAGCATCACGGCAAGAACATTTCAGGCAGAGGGAACAGCATGTGCAAAGCAGGAAAGCTGGGGCCAAAGGATCTGGGCCCATAGGAAAATGACTACATTAATTATGTTATGTGTCAAAAATCATATAAATATTACTAATATTACATGGCTATTTACTTTTGTTCATTATTTTAACATATACAGAGCCTTTCCACTACCAGAGATTAGGTGTTCATCTCTGTATTCTTTTTGTGTGTTAACTATATTTTATATTTGTTTTATTTATCTGGAATTTAGTTTTATGTGAAGTGAAACTCTACCTTTTATTTTTACATATTCTTTTTTATCTTTTTTTTTTTATGTATTAGTGTTTACGCTAGGGTATGCTTTGGGATCTTGGTTCCATTTGCCTAACTGCTATGTCTTAAACTAATGCCCCACTGCTTTTTTTTTTTTCTACCTTATTATAAGTTTCCAAACAAAGGGAAAATAAAAAAATAATACATTCAATGGCAGAACAAACTCCACAACTAAATGTAGGAAGAAGCTATATCTGAAAGGTTAGGAAGGGAAAAAATGGTGTGGTCAGGAGCTGCATGCAGGAGGAAGGGGCTGTAGTTGTGGACAGGGGAGAGGACCAAGGAGCCCACAGAGGGAAAACGAATCCCCATAATGTCTGGCCTTGAAAACCAGAGGGGCTGAATTCTGTGAATTTGTGTAACCAGTGGGTCTTGGACCTTTAAAAGTCAGCTGACTCAGCACTGGGTGAACTGGGAGGGCTAATGATAACTGGATCCTGCCCTTAAAGAGACAATAGCCTAAGGAGAGGCAACATAGAATTGACAGTTTGCACCAGGGGAGGGAGATCTGTTTATATTGATTTTAGAGTGTGTTGGGAGACTTCTCCAGGAACAAAGGAGCTGGCAGGCTCCATTTTCTTCCCCAGCCCCACTGTGTGAGGTAGCACTGCCTAACTGCTAGCAGTGTGCCCCAGGCACATGTTCTCCTAAGACTCACCCACTCCAGGTCTGCTGGCCTCCACTTTAGGCTCAAGGCACTTCTTTTGTACCCTTGGCTGCTGCTGCACTTCAGAAGATCTGGCCTAGGACTAGCAGCTCAGTGCAGATTTTACTAACAACATGAGAGTGTCCTGGCCAGCCACAGCATGCACAGAAGCCATGAGACCCTGATCACTGCCAATGACAAGAGCCATGCTCCAGCAGCAACCAGCAACAATGCCCCAGCCATTCCCCAGCCATGCCCCAGCAGCAAACAGACTGGGAGATCCAGCCTAGGAGCAGCAGCTCAGTACCAATTTTGCTAACATCACTTCCCTGTCCATGAGTCCTTCTATGGTAGTGCCAACTCAGAGCCAGCCTGCCTGGGTCTCATGAACATCACAGAGAGCAAGCACAGCCCACAACAAGCCAAGAGTCAGTGCAAACATCTGAACTGAAAGGAAAAGCAATTCCAACATAACAGCAGGATGCAAGCAACATACTAGGAGACTCCCCTGAAGTGCCAGCTTCTGGTGAGCAGGGAACACTGAACTGCAGGGCACTACAAGACCTCTTTTCATAATACCACTACTTTCAAGAATCGAAGATATAGTTGACTTTCCTAACACACAGAAACAGACACAGATAGGTGGACAAAATGAGACAGAGAAATATGAAGAAATATGAAAGAACAGAACAAAATCACAGCAAGAGATCTAAGTAAAACAAATAATATGCCTGATAGAATTTAAAATAATGGTCATGAAAATACTGAATGGACTTCAGAAAAGGGTGGAGGATATCAGTGAGATGACAAAGAGGTGAAAAAAAGTTTATCAGAGATGGAGAATGCAATAAATTAAAAATATAATAGATGGAATAAATAGTAGACTCAGGAAGCAGAGGAATGCATCAGTGACCTAGAGGATAGAATACTCTAAAGCAATCAAGCTGAACAGATGAGAGACAAATACTGCATCATGAGAATAACTTAGAGAACTCAGGGGCACCATCAAGTGTAATAACATTCACATTATAGGGATCCCAGAAGGAGAAGAGAGAGAAAAGGGGAAGAAAATGTATTTGAAGAAATAATAGCTGAAAACTTTCCAGATCTGGGGAGGAAAACAGAAATCCAGATTAAGGAAATACAGAAGTCACCCAACAAACTCAACCCAAGGAGGTCTACACTAAGACACATAGTAATTAAAACAGCACAAAATAGTGATAAAGAATTTTAAAGATTGCCTCTCTCTTAAAAAAAATTAGAAAAATAAAAGGGGTGCTTGGGTGGCTCAGTAAATTAAGCATCCAACTCTTAATTTCTACTCAGGTCATGATCTCAGGGTTGTGAGATTGAGCCTCTCTCCCTCTTCCCCTCCACTGCTCACTCTCACATACAGTCTCTCTCTCTCTAACTAGAACAATAACAACAAAATAATTTTATTTTTTCAAAAGATTTTATTCATTCATGAGAGACACACAGAGAGAGGCAGTGACACAGGCAGAAGGAGAAGCAGGCTCCCCACAGGGAGTCTGATGGGGACTTGATCCTAGGATTCCAGGATCACACCCTGAGCCAAAGGCAAACGTTCAACCACTGAGCCATCCAGGTGTCCCAACAACAAAATAGTTTTAAAGGCTGCAAGAGAAAAGTAGACAGTTACATACAAAGGAAACTCCATAAGGTTATCAGGTGATTTTTCAGCAGAAACTTTGCAGCCAGAAGAGAGTGAAATGATGTATTCAAAGTACTGAAAGGGGAAAATCTGCAGCCAACAATATTCTATCTAGCAAGGCTAGAATTTAAAGTAGTCATTCAGACTAGAAGGTAAAGAGTTGCCTAGACAAGCAAAATTAAAAACCATCCCTATGGGAAATGTTAATAGGGACTCTGTGAGTGGAAAACAAAAATCATAGGTAAATGTAAGAAAAATAGGAAGCACAAAAGCAAACAAAAATTATATCTGTAAAAGTCACTCAAGCAAAACAAAAGGATGTAAAATATGCCAAATATCTGAAATGTGGAAGGGAGAGGAGTAAAGAATGAGTTTTAAGCGACCATCATTTTAATATAGACTGCTATATGCAAAAGATGTTATATATTAGCTGAATGGTAACCACAAATCAAAAAACAGTAATACATTTGCAAAAAAAATACAGAGTAAGGATTCCATGTATATCACTAAGGAAAACCAGCAAACCATGAAAGAAAGAGAAGGATCAGAGAAAAACTACAAAAACAACCACAAAACAAGTCACAAACTGGCAATAAATAATACAATAATTACTTTTAATGTAAATGGATTAAATGCTCCAGTCAAAGATGTAAGGTGACAGAGTGGATAAAAAAACAAGACCCATCTCTATGTTGTCTTCAAGAAACTCATTTGAGACCTAAAGATACCTGCAGATTGAAAGTGAGAGGATGTAGGAATATTTATCATGCAAATGGATGTCAAAAGAAAGTCAAGTAGCAGTACTTATATCAGACAAAAGACACTACATAAAAATAAAGGGGACAATCCAACAAAAAGATGTAACGATTGTATTTATGCATCCAACATGGAAGCATCCAAATACATAAAACAACTAATAACAAACGTAAAGGAACTAATTGACAGTAGGGGATTTGACACCCCACTTAACACTGATCAACAGATCATCCAAACAGAAAATCAAATAAGGAAACAGTGGCTATGAATGATATACTGGACTAGATGGATTTAACAGATATATTCAGAATATTCCATCATAAAACAGCAGAATATATATTCTTTTCAAGTGCACAAGGAAAATTCTCCAAAGTAGATCACATATTAGGCCACAGAACAGGCCTCAACAAATAAAAAGAGCAGTCATACTATGGACCTATTCTGATCACAACACTATGAACCTGGAAATCATCCACAATAAAAAATCTGGAAAGACCACAAATACATGTAGGTTAAATAACCTGCGGGCAGCCCTGGTGGAGCAGCGGTTTAGCGCCGCCTGCAGCCCAGGGTGTGGTCCTGGAGACCCGGGATCGAGTCCCACATCAGGCTTGTTGCATGGAGCCTGCTTCTCCCTCTGCCTGTGTCTCTGTCTCTCTCTCTCTCTCTCTCTCTCTCTGTGCCTCTATGAATAAATAAATAAAATCTTTAAAAAAAAAAAAAAAACCTGCTACTAAACAGTGAATGGGTCAACAAGGAAATAAAAGAAGAAATTGAAAAATACATAGAAACAAGTGAAAATGAAAACACAACAGTCCAAAACCTCAGTTTTTGTTTTGTTTTGTTTTTTAAGATTTTATTTATTTGCTCATGAGAAACACACAAAGAGAGGCAGGGACAAAGGCAGAAGGAGAAGCAGGCTCCCCACAGGGAGCCTGATATGGGACTTGATCTCAGGACCCCAGGATCACGACCTGAGCCAAAGGCAGATACTCAACCACTGAGCCACCCAGGCATCTCAGCAAAACCAGTTCTAAGAGGGAATTTAATAGCAATACATACCCACCATAAGAAGCAAGAAAAATCTCAAATAAACAACCTAACATTATACATAAAGTAACTGGAAAAGAACAACAAACAAAACCCAAAACCAGCAGAAGGATGGGAATAATAAAGATCAGAGCAGAAACAAATGATATAGAAACTGAAAACAAACAACAAAAAACCCCCAAGAGAACAGATTAATTAAACCAGGAGCTGTTTTTTGAAAAGATCAATTCATTAAAAAAAAAGAGAAAGGAAAAAAAAAAAAAAGGAGAAAGGATTCAAATAAACAAAATCACCAATAAAAGCAAAATAACAACCAACATCACAGAAATATGAACAATCATAAAAGAATAATCATGAAAAACTATATGCCAACAAACTAGTCAATGCAGAATAAATGGATAAATTCCAAGAAATATGAAACCTACCAAAACTGAAGCAGTAAGAAATAGAAAATTTGAGCAGACTGATTACCACCAAGGAGATTGAATCAGTAATTTAAAAACTCCCAACAGGGGATCCCTGGGTGGCTCAGCGGTTTAGCGCCTGCCTTTGGCCCAGGACGTGATCCTGGAGTCCCAGGATCGAGACCCACATCGGGTTCCCTGCATGGAGCCTGCTTCTCTCTCTGCCGGTGTCTCTTCCTCTCTCTGTGTGTGTCTCTCATGAATAAATAAATAAAAATCTTTAAAGAAAAAACAACAACAACAAAAAACTCCCAACAAACAGAAGTCTGGGACCAGATGGCTTCACAGGCAAATTGTACAAATATTAAAAGAAGAGGTAATATCTATTCTACTCAAGCTATACCAAAAATATAGAAGAAAGGGACGCCGGGGTGGCTCAGTGGTTGAATGTTTGCCTTCGGCCCAGGGCATGATCCCAGAGTCCCGGGATCAAATCCCACGTCGGGCTCCCTGCTTGGAGACTGCTTCTCCCTCTGCCTATGTTTCTGCCTCTGTCTCTGTGTCTCTCGTGAATAAATAAATAAAAACTTTTTTAAAAAAGCAAAAAAATAATAGAAAAAGAAGGAAAACTTCCTGGGACGCCTGGGTGGCTCAGCAGTTGAGTATCTGCCTTCAGCTCAGAGCATAATCCTGGGGTCCAGGGATCAAGTCCTGCATCAGGTTCTGCGAGGAGCCTGCTTCTCCCTCTGCCTGTGTCTCTGCCTCACTCTCTGTGTATCTCTCATGAATAAATAAAAAAATAAAATCTTAAAAAAAAAAAAAGGGAAAACTTCCAAATTTATTTTATGAAGCCAGTATCACCCTGGTAACAAAATCAGATAAAAACACCACACACAAAAATGAGAACTACAGTCCAATATCTCTAATGAACGTAGATGCAAAAATCTTCAACAAAATATTAGCAAATGGGGACGCCTGGGTGGCTCAGCCGTTGAGTGTCTGTCTTTGACTCAGGGCGTGATCCCGGAGTCCCACATTGGGCTTCCTGCATGGAGCCTGCTTCTCCTTGTCTTTGTTTCTCTCTCTCTCTTTGTCTCTCATGAATAAATAAATAAAAATCTTTGGGATCCCTGGGCGGCTCAGTGGTTTAGCACCTGCCTTTGGCCCAGGGCATGATTCTGGAGTTCTGGGTTCGAGTCCCACAACGGGCTTCCTGCACGGAGCCTGCTTTTCCCTCTGCCTGCCTGTGCCTCTGCCTCTCTCTCTCTCTCTGTGTGTCTCTCATGAATAAATAAATAAAATCTTTTAAAAAAAATCTTTAAAAAAATAGTAGCAAACAGGATCCAACAGTATGTTTAAAAAAAACCATTCAGCACAATCAAGTGGTATTCCTGGAATGCAAAGGTGGTTCCATATTCACAAATCAAGCAACATGATTCATCATATCCATAAAATGACAAGATAAAAACCATTTGATCATTTCAGTAGATGCAGAAAAAGCATTTGACAAAGTACAACATCCATTCAGTGTAGGTTTAGAGGAAACACTTCATTTTTTTTATACAAATGTGTTTTTTTTTAATTTATTAATTTATTTATGATAGTCACAGAGAGAGAGAGAGAGGCAGAGACACAGGCAGAGGGAGAAGCAGGCTACATGCACCGGGAGCCCGATGTGGGATTCGATCCCGGGTCTCCAGGATTGCGCCCTGGGCCAAAGGCAGGCGCCAAACCCCTGCACCACCCAGGGATCCCGAGGAAACACACTTTAACATTAATAAAGGCCATATACCAAAAAGCCACAGCTAACATCATAGTCAATGGTGAAAAACTAAGTGCTTTCTCCCTAAAGTCAGGAACAAGACAAGGCTGTCCACTCTCACCACTTTTGTTCAACATAGTACTGGAGGTCTGAGCCACAACAATTAGACAACAAAAAGAAATAAAAGGCATCCAGATTGGTAAGAAAGAAAAACTTTCACATTTGCAGATGACGTGATACTATATGTAGAAAACCCTAAAGAGTCCACAAAAAGCTACTAGAACTGATAAATGAATTCGGTAAGGTCTCAGGATACAAAATCAATGTATGGAGATCTGTTGAATTTCTTTTTTTTTTTTTTTTTTTTAAGATTTTATTTATTTATTCATGAGAAACACAGAGAGAACGAGAAACAGAGACCCAGGCAGAGGGAGAAGCAGGCTCCATGCAGGGAGCCTGACATGGGACTCAATCTGGGGACTCCAGGACCACGCCCTGGGCCGAAGGTGGCGCTAAACCACTGGGCCACCAGGGCTGCCTTATCTGTTGAATTTCTATATGCTTATAATGAAGTAGCAGAAAGAGAAATAAGAAAACAACCTTGTTTATAATTGCACCAAAAATAATAAGATATCTAGGAATAAATCTAGCCAAAGAAGTGAAAGACTAGTACTCTGTAAACTATAAAACAAAGATGAAAGAAATTGAAGATGACACAAAGAAATAGACATTTCATGCTCATGGATTGCAAGAACAAATATTGTTAAAATATCTGTACTACCCAAAGCAATCTACACATTTAATGCAATCTCTATCAAAATACCAACATTTTTCAGAGAACTAAAAAAAAAAAAACCCCTAAAATTTATAGGGAACCACAAAAGACCCTGAATAGCCAAAGCAATTTTTAAAAAGAAAAGAAAGCTGTTTCAGAATTTGAGACTTCAAGTTATATTACAAAGCTGGGGATCCCTGGGTGGCGCAGCGGTTTGGCGCCTGCCTTTGGCCCAGGGCGCGATCCTGGAGACCCGGGATCCAATCCCACAACGGGCTCCTGGTGCATGGAGCCTGCTTCTCCCTCTGCCTGTGTCTCTCTGCCTCTCTCTCTCTCTCTCTCTCTCTGTGACTATCATAAAAAAAAAAAAAATGTTATATTACAAAGCTGTAATAACGAAAACAGTACAGAATAGAAAACCCAGAAATAAATCCACAATTATATGGTCACTTACTCTTTGACAAAGTTGGAAAGAATATTCAGTGGGAAAAAGTCTCTTCAACAAATGATTTTGGGAAAACTGGACAACTACATACAAATGAATGAAACTGGAACACTTTTTACTCACCATATCCACCAATAAGCTGAAAATTTTAAGACCTAAATGTAAGACTTGAAACCATAAAAATCCTAGAAGAGAGCATAGGTAGTAATGCCTTTGACATCAGCTGTAGCAATATCTTTCTAGATATGCCTCCTGGGGCAAGAAAAATAAAAGTAAAAGTAAACTATTGGGATTACATCAAAATAAAAAGCTTCTGCACAGCGAAGGAAACAGTCAACAAAACTAAAAGGCAACTTACTGAATGGGGGAAGATATTTGTAAATGACCTACCTGATAAAGGGTTAGTATCCAAAATATATCAATGAGAACAACCATATTCTATCAGCCACGTGCCACTTGGTACTATGACACTATCCCACAGGACATTTCTGAGTTCACATCTCCTAACATGCTACTCAAAGAAATTAATCCCCTCAAGTCAAGACTCAAACACAAAGGGATTCCAGAGACCACTGGGGAGAAGACTGGCTTAGAAAGCTCTCCTTTACCCATGTGAAGAAGAAAGCTTGTCAGGACAATTTGAATTTCCAAATTTAGTAAGAGGGAAACCAATGTGCAAGGCAGGGTCTCTTGGGGCTGGGGCAGAGGGTGTGGCAGTGGGAAACAGGAGAGGCAAAAACTGCAGTGGCTGAGACCTAACAGCAAGTTTCTCTCCTCTACTTCTTCCACCCACCTCTCTCTTTGAGGGCCAGGTGGATATTGGCACCATTGGCCGTGTTGTAGTAAGCCAGTGAGTTGGAATCCTTGATGAAAGGATTTTAAAAGTCTCCAATAAAGGATTCATCATTATCAGGATAAAGATCCTGATAATCCTGGGCGAATAGCACTTCCTAAACCCTGAAACCATGGAAAATTGGATAATAAACAAAATGTAGATTGGAATAAACTGATCAAGTGGGCGGTTGAGGGCTTGGTGTACAGTGGCTCACCTTTGAAAAGCATTGAACAGTTTTTGAAAGGTCAGAAGGATGTGTCTGCATTATTTTATTTTATTTTTTTACCAGTTAAAACAAATTTTTAATAAAGCAAATAATTTTACGGTAAGGCATACATGAAATCTTTCTAGAACTTAATAAACAGCCATTTCAAGTTATTACTGGTATTTAGATTTCCAGGTATCACGATTGCAAAAGGCAGGAATGGGTATGAATGGCCAGGCAGTAATTGGCTCTTGGTTTATTTTCCTTTAATCTGTTTACAATGGAATATTTGCATGTTTCCTCCAAGGGCGCTGTACCTTCTTGCTGGTCAAGACATCCAAGTCACAGCAGATTGGCATAGAGGAAGGCTGGATGATGTCATCCACAAATCCTCTCACTGCAGCAGGAAAGGGATTGGCAAACTTCTCAATGTACTCTGCCTGAGCAGCTGCCACATCCTCGTGCCCTTTGAAGAATTGATACAAACCAAAACTCAAAAAAAAAAAAAATCCAATTTAAAAAATGGGCAGAAGAAATGAACAGACTTTTCTCCAAAGAAGACATCCAGATGGCCAACAGACACATGAAAAGATGCTCATCATCACTCATCATCAGGGGAATGAATGCAAACCAAAAGTACAATGAGGGCAGCCCTGGTGGTGCAGTGGTTTAGCGTCGCCTGCGGTCCAGGGTGTGATCCTGGAGACCCGGAATCGAGTCCCGCGTCTGGCTCCCTGCATGGAGCCTGCTTCTCCCTCTGCCTGCGTCTCTGCCTCTCTTTCTCTGTGTCTCTATGAATGAATAAATAAAATCTTAAAAAAAAAAAACTACAACGAGATATCACTTCACACCCATCAGAATGGCAAAAATCAGAAACACAAGAAACAAGTGTTGGCAAGGATATGTAGAAAAAGGAAGCCTCTTACAATGTTGGTGGGAAAGCAAACTGATACAGGCACTGTGCAAACACTATAGAGTTTCCCAAAAGTTAAAAATAGAACTATCCTGACATCAGGAATTACACTCCTGGGTATTTACCAAAAAAACAAAACAAAACAAAACAAAAAACAAAATAATACAAAATCACTAATTCAAAAGGGACACATGCACCCCTATGTTTACAGCAGCATTATTTACAGTTGCCAAATTATGGAAGCAGCCGAAGTGTCCATTGAAGAAGAGGTGAGATATATATACAGATATAGATATAGATATATATAATATGTATTTAAAACATTATTCAGCCATAAAAAAGATGGAAATCTTGCCATTTGCAATAACATGGATGTAGCTAGTGAGTATAATGCTAACCTATATAGACCAAATTGATGGTTACCAGAGGGAGGTGGGTGGGGGATAGATGAAACAGATGATGGGGATTAAGGAGTGCATTTGTGATGAGTTCTGGGGATGTGTAGAATTTAATTGCTATATCATATACCTGAAACTAATATTACACTGTATACTAACTACTAGAATTAAAAGAAAAATAGAGAAAAACAGAAGATACTGTCAACAACAACCAAAAAATGTCAGAAGGGCATCAAAGTCTCTCATAAACAATTTTGGCAAGACCTAACATCTGGGACTCAGAGAGAAAATATGGATAAACTCAGTTCAGTCTTGGTGAGCCTTTGGAAGGCATTGTGAAGGGAGGGCAGTTTACTCTCTTGAAGGAAGGCTAAGAAGGGTTGGGTATATTGCTAAGTGTCCCTCCACTGGCAGAGTAATTTCGGGGTGAACACCCCCTACCGCTAAATAGTGGGACTTGGGCCAGAGTTGTCCTCTAGTGCATGTAGTGAGGGGCAACCAGAGACCACATGTTGAAATGACTATTGGTTGCTTTCTCACTAACAGACTCTATTAGCTCTAATGGACACTGGAGCTGAGTGCACACTTATCTATGCAGGCCCCTCAAAATTTCAATAAGAAATAAAAGCTATTGCTGATTATGCTGGACAAATTATCAAGGTCAGATAAACTCTTCTCCACCTGGATGGGCAGTCTTCCTTCCTGCTCTTTTTTAGTGCATATTTCCCCTATTCCTGAGTATATTTAGGAGCATAGATATTTTGCAAGATCTAGATCTAACCACATGATAGGCAAATTCAGTTTGCATATTTGAGTACTGAAACCCATAGTCATGGGTCATGCAAAATGGGAATCTGTTTAACTACCATACCCAAAGAGTAATAAATGTAATACAATGTAAGCTACTTGGAGGGCATAACAAGATAATAACCACAAGTAGAGAATCAGAAAAGGTGTGGATGATCACGCCTGCCTAAAGCCTATTGAATAGCCTGGTTTATCCTATAAAGAAATCTAATGGGACCTGGGGAATGACAAGATTATAGGGAACTCAATTAAATTACTCTGCTCATCCTAATATGGTCTTATTGTTAGAATAAAATTATGGCATCCTTTAAGACATACCAATATGTATTAGACTTGTCTAACACCTTTTTCAGCATTCCATTAGGACCTGAATCCAAGACCAATCCACCTTCACATGGAATGGGGGACAATGGACCTTTCAGGCTTTGCCCAAAGAGTATCTCCATAGTCCCACAATTTGTCAAAGGATGTAGCCAGAGATTTGGAAAAATGGATATTGCCAGAGGAGATGGTGTTTTCTCATTATCTAGATGATGTTAACTTGTGATGATTCATCCTCCTTGTCTCAAGCAGCCATGTCATTACAGGCATACTTAAAGTCACGAGGATGGGAGGTAAATACCAACAAGATCCAAGGGCCTGATCAATCTGCATAGTTCCTGGGTGTCATCTAGTTGGGTAACAAAAAAGTGATGCCAAAGGCAGTCATTGATAAAATACAAATCTTCCTAATTCCTGAAATGGTAAAGGGATTACAGGCCTTTATTGGTTTATTAGTTTGCTAGAGACCTTTTATTCTCCAGCTAGTACAGATGCCTGGTTTAAGATGAGAAGCCAAGGACACCTGGGTGGCTCCGTTGTTAAGCATCTGCCTTCAGCTCAGGTTGTGATCCTGGGGTCCTGGGATCGAGTCCTGTATCAGGCTTCCCACAGGGAGCCTGCTTCTCCTTCTGCCCATGTCTTTGCCCCTCTCTGTGTCTCTCACAAACAAATACATACAATCTTAAAAAAAAAAGAGAGAGAGAGAGAAGCCAATGGGATTGGGGTGCTAATTTATTTTTTTTTTTTAATTTTTATTTATTTATGATAGTCACAGAGAGAGAGAGAGGCAGAGACACAGGCAGAGGGAGAAGTAGGCTCCATGCACCGGGAGCCCGATGTGGGATTCGATCCTGGGTCTCCAGGATCGCGCCTTGGGCCAAAGGCAGGCACCAAACTGCTGCGCCACCCAGGGATCCCGGGGTGCTAATTTATATGCAAAAATGGTAGTAAAACAAGTACAGGTCCTGGGAATATTAATGCCAGATGTGAGTTGTGAATCAGCTGTAAATTCATATCCAAAAGGGTTGGGCTGGGGCTTATGGCAATGACAAAATGGGAGACAAATCTTATTATGATTCTGGTCTCAGTTATGGAAGGGAACAGAATCCAGGTATGTAGTCCCATCGAGAAACAACTATTAGCTGTATACCTTACACTGCACAATTGAAGGACTGACTGCCTACCTGCCCATGTTGATGTGAACTCCTCTGCTGGTAGGAGGATGGATTAAGGATATCCATTGTACCCACGTAAGCACCTTACAGAAATGGCACACTATCTCATGAGCCACACTTGTTACTAGGGCTGGTCACATACATCTACTCACTCAACTTCCAGGAGTCAAGGACATTATGCCTTCTGTCCTACAAGTAAAGGAAGAGGGCACATGGTACACTGATGGCAAATTGCCAGAGACACATTTTACTGGCCATGAGGTCCAAGAATGGGCAGATGCCTGGGATATATTATGGACTTTCTACCTGCAGTACAGTCCCATTGCTGCAGGCCTAATTGGAAGGGTGAATGTACTAAAAAAAACACGTTAAAGATTTTGTCACCAGAAGGTTCCCCTAAAGGATAGTCTCTAAGACTAACAAAGGCAATTCAAGTCCTTAATGCCTTATCTATAGCAGGACAGAATCAGCATATGAATACCTAACCAACAACATCCTTGCAGCTCTGTTGCTAGGGGTACAGGTATTGTCAAGAGGTCTGAGGCCTATCTGGGAAGAAGGACTCATTTTGTGACTATCCCACCTGGTAAGACTTTAGTTCATTGGGAATTGGTTTGGAGTGCCACCCCACACAAGTGACTTGGTGTCTTAATTCCTTAGGGCCAAGGGCTCACATCTAGTATTATTCTTAACCCCTGGTTCTACATTGATCAGGGCCCAACACACATGCAAATAATCGCTTCTGAATCTCTGACACTTGGTACAAAAGTAGGGTTGTTAGTATGCAGGCCAACTGAGATGACTATGTACAATATAGATACACCCTCTAATAATACTAAGGGACAAAAATATATGGTATCACCTCCCAGGGAAAATACCTAAGCCAGTGGTGGTATTGACTCACGGGGACCAAACCATACTGTGTTGTTACTAAATGAAGATTTACCATATCTATTGCCCATGAAACATTTGTCTTATCACCCCTAGCTTCCTATTGCTGATGCTTCTATCACATTCAGAAACATCTTCCTGTCATGGGCCACCACTTATACTGAAGTTCATAATCACTCTAACTGTTGGGTCTGTGGAAAGGCCTCTTCACCAGGTTTCTGGGAAACCATAATTCTAAGTATTTTCTTTGGTCTGCTAGGTATATTAATATTCTTAGTGGCACAGGGATGCAAGTCACCTCCTGATATCATCTGGCTCTAGGGTCATCATGGAAGAATGAAGTATAAAGATGGTACCCATAAAGGTGTTAAGGGTGGAGGGTAAGAGCGCTGACAACACTGATTCCATCTTTGGCCCTCCATCTTGTTCATGCCTGTGCAATGACCTCTCTCAGGGTTACATGTTCTGGGCCCTGTGGAGGTTAATGTATGCCCTGACCATAACAGGGGAAGGCTTGTTCTGATCTTCCCTAAACTGGTGTATAGAAGGCTCCACTCCAGATAACTAGTAGATAACTAGATAACTCACTCTCTTTCTAAAAATAAATTAATTTTTAAAAAATTTAGACATATTTATAAAGTTCCAATTACTATTAGATTTTTTACTAGACTTCAATTAAATGTGTACTTTATTTTGTGCAGAAGTGATTTTTTTTTTTTTTTACTATATTTAGGTTTTCTTTTCTTTTTTCTTTTTATATTTATGTTTTCTTTACAGGATCTTCTTTGTTTCAATATTAAAATATTGTCTCTCAGTGAAGTTTTGTTTTTCCATAAAATAAATTTTGAATATTTAGTGTTAAGATTGTTTCCAAGTGTTACATTATATTGCTATTATGAATGCAATTTTTCTCATCCTAAGTGATCATTGCTGATGTAAAGGAAAAGCTATTGAAACTCTTATTAGTTCAAATTGATTTCAGTTCATTATTTGTAAAGAACTACTTATAAAAATCAAAATAATGAAACTTGACTCCACCTGTCCAATACTTAATGGAGTTTCAAGCTTTAATATAGGACTATGAAAAAATATATAGGACTATGATTTCCAAAATATTAAATAAACATGTTAATTGTGGGCATCCTTGTTTGTTTCTAGATTTCTTTTATAATCATTTATGATGTTGACTCGGTGGTAAATTCTTATGCTCTCCACTCCATTGAAGACAAAATACCCCTTTATTCAACTGATTAGTTTACAGCTATCTTTACATTCTGGTTATAAAAAAAGACTTACCTGAACATATATATGTTCCACAGGAATCCCATATATATATAATTTTTACACACCATTTACAGGTGAACTCAAGGCAACAGCTACACAAAAGAGCACCAACTGGGATCAACATTGAGACATTTTCTTCCAACCATAAAAATGTGACAATCTTTACTGAAGTGAGAGAGCTGTAAATGAAAACTATATGCATATTCCTGAGAAATTCTTGTCACATAACTCTTCAGTACAGCTTGGTTACTTTCTTTCTTCTGGATTCCTAGACACAGATCTCAACCTAAAGACAACCTAAAGACTATTAGGTTTCAAATAGTTCATCTATGTGTTTGGTTTGGGATTTTAAAAACCTGTGCAGGGGCATCTGGGTGGCTCAATCAGTTCAACGTCTGCCTTTGGCTCAGGTCATGATCCCAGAGTTCTGGGATGGAGCCCTGCATCCTGCTCCCTGTTCTGCAAGGAGCCTACCTCTCCCTTCCCTCCACCTCCTTCTCTCTCTCTCTCTCTCTCTCTCTATCTCTCAAATAAATAAATAAATAAATAAATAAATCTTTAAAAAATAAAAATAAAAACCTAAGCAGAAACTATCAGCTGTAAGGAATTACTCTCCAAATCATGGCTGTAATGAGTACTAGGTATCCTGGGCTTTAGATGTGCTGGCTTGACATGAGAGAGTGTATCCATCAGGGTCAATCAGGAAAACAAAAATCACTCTGGGCATTTCAAGCAGAGGGTTAATATTAGAGATCAGGTGTCTACAACACTGAAGTCAGGGGAAGCTGCCACTGGCTTCCAGGTTTGTGTTGTTGCTGTGGTCCTGAAAAACAGTAAGTTGTGGTTGTCACACAGGTCAGGAAATTACAGGAACTAGTCACCAATCATCATAGCTGTTGCATAGAGACGGGTGATTAACAATGGAACACCTGTGGTTGTTACAATACTTCCCATTGGCCTTTTTTTTTTTTTTTTTTTTTTTAAAGATTTTTTTAATTTTTATTTATTTATGATAGTCACAGAGAGAGAGAGAGAGAGAGGCAGAGACACAGGCTCCATGCACCGGGAGCCTGACGTGGGATTCGATCCCGGGTCTCCAGGATCGCGCCCTGGGCCAAAGGCAGGCGCTAAACCACTGCGCCACCCAGGGATCCCCTTCCCATTGGCCTTATCCCACATGCCTGTCCACTACTGCCAGAGGAAGAAAGAAAGGATTTTTGCCTCCCTTCTGCCTAACAAACATTGTATGAGTGTATTTGTGTCTGAGTATAAATTGCATACAGGATCCTGGAGGAAATGGGGTCAGAGAAATACGGTTCCAAGATTCTCCAACATTTGTGATAGAAAAGAGAATAGAAGGGAATGGGAATGCATTTTCGATAAAGAAAAAAGCAGTCTAGGGATCCCTGGGTGGCGCAGCGGTTTAGCGCCTGCTTTTGGCCCAGGGCGCGATCCTGGAGACCCGGGATCGAATCCCACGTCGGGCCCCCGGTGCATGGAGCCTGCTTCTCCCTCTGCCTGTGTCTCTGCCTCTCTCTCCCTCTCTGTGACTATCATAAAAAAAAAAAAAAAAAAAAAAATTAAAACATTAAAAAAAAAAGGGCAGTCTATTTCTTTGGCTACTTGGCAACCATACAGAGCTTTCTGTCTGTATTCAAGTTTACAAATAACAGCAACAGAAGTAGGCTGTTTCCTCCTAATGTAATGCCTTATACAAAGGAAAGCATACCCACATTTTCCCCTGGACAGGGACAACCAAAGTCTCATCATTTGAGTGATATTGCTAGTTCAGTCATAATCCCCCTCTGATATTCTATACACAGTAGATTAATTTATAATGTTAACTACCATGAACACATCTTATATAAAGTAATACAAAAAGGAAAGAGGAAAAAAAGGTTGACAAAGTGTATATATCTATATATATGTGTATATATATATACACATATATATAGCAAAACATGGAAAAGCATACATAGGAACTTCATGCATGTTTCTGTAATCCATCATTGCACTATAACTTGTATTTATAATCTCCTTAATCAAGTACCTATATCCTGTTCTCTTTTTCCTCAGCCAGCACCTTAGCTGATCATGATTCTCTACCAGTAGTGTGATGACCCAAACCTCCATTTCTGAAGGGTCTGAGCTCTTATTGGCCCTGTCTGTTTAGGGTTACAATAGTTTTAGCCGTTGGATATGGAAATAATGTGAATGATATGAAGCAGTAAACCTATCTTCTGTTTATAATTAGCATCAATTGCATCAGCTGGTAAAGTAACCTTCTTCTTTGCTTGTTGATTTAATGGCATGAAGAGCCCCAAATGTTCATGTGGGAGCCATAGCTTCCAGTCTGATTGGGATCATTGTTGTATTTCCTGAAAGAAGCACTCCTTTTTTTGGAACTAAGTTCTCTAAATCAACAGAGCCAAAAACTAGAATGAGTGTACTGTTAAGCCCATATTGAACTCCTTGGCCCTTTTCAACACTGAGCAAAGTTGGGGATTGATTCTGGTTGACATACACAGAATGGGTAGCCTTGTGCACTTGATTATTGGGAACCTTACCTGCAGTCAGTGCTCTTTGGGGAATGTTCACATGGGAAGCTATTATTTTTCTCATTTTATGCCATTCTAAGAGGCCCAAGCAACTTCTCTCCTTATCACTGATCCTGTAGTCTTGTTTTGCAACAACCCATTATCTACAATCCATTAGCCACTATCCCAGAGTCAGTGAGATTTGTATCTCTGGATATCTTTCTTTCCAAATGAACTATTTCAAATTCTGCCCATTTAGAGGATTTCTCTTTCCTGCTGTCCTTCAAGGCAACCCCTGAATGGGGCTATAGTTTTATAGTAATTCCTTCTGGTTTTTGTCAAATACCAAGAAGAACCAATTACATATCAAGCCTAAACTTTTCTTCCATGAGATAATACATATGGAATGAGAGGGAAAAGTCAATGTAGATCAAGTAAGTGTCACAGGAGTCTATGAACTTGTTCATGAAATTACTGGAACCTTCAGAAACTCTTTGAACCCATCTTCCACTGGATGATGGAATGGATACCACTTCTACCTGATGGAGTGCTACTGGGCACACATTGCTTTAAAGATTAGTAGGTTAGGTAACATCCGGTTCTTTTTTTTTTTTTTTAAGATTTTATTTGTTTATTCATGAGAGACACACAGAGAGAGGCAGAGACACAGGCAGAGGAAGAAGCAGGCTCCATGCAAGGAGCCTGAGGTGGGACTCCATCCCGGGTCTCCAGGATCACGCCCCAGCCAGAAAGCGGCTCTAAACCGCTGAGCCATCTGGGCTGCCCGATAACTTCCAGTTCTTGATGGACATCGTAAGTCACAAGATCTCTTAAGTGACTCATTGTAAGATATTAAGTTTCATGGCATAATATCAATCCAAGAGCTGTTTCTCAAAAAGAGTATTTTGAAAAAAAAAAAAAGTATTTTGTTGCAGAAAAGGGCATGGCTTTGCTTTGAAACTTATGTGTCTACTCTGTGATTCTCCTATTAGTGCTTACCAGACGCTCCATAGAGTATCCCTATGTCCCATAGACAGGCCAGCATTGGATTTACTAGATTATGAATCCCAAAGGTTAGATTTCCTCTTTCATTGGCTCTAAAACTGGCAACTTTATAGGTAAATATGTTGGAGCAATACACATAAATGTGACATACACAGCCTCCAAAATCTAAATAGGCCCACCAAACATTGTGCCACTTTTTGAAAGGTAAAGGGTTTAAGGAACACAAAACTTGTTTTTTACTCTGAAGTGGATAGCTCAACATGACTAAGACCACTGGAGCCTTAGGAACTTCAGTGAGGTAGTGGATTCCTGAATCTTAATGAAATTTATCTTCTACTCTGGCATGTGGCTTAACTAAAGCATCAAACAAACTTGCTGCATTCTGTTCACCATGTCCTTCAAGCATGATGTACTTCAGGAAGGCAAGACAGTCCAAGGTCCTGGCAGATTAGAGTATGACAGAAAGTTGAAAAGTTGCATAGCCCTGTGGTAAGATTGATAGGAATATTGCTTCTATTGACAGGTGAAATTAAGTGCATCTGGTGGTCTTTACCAATTGGTATAGAGGAAAAATAATTTTTCCAGATTAACAGCCACATACCAGTTGCAAGGGATTATGTTACTCTGTTCTAGTAATCAGTAGGAGCAGCTCCAATTGGAATTACTACCTGCATAAATTTTCACTATTATCAATCTAAAATTATGTCTCCTGCGCAGATCAAACAGGAGTGTTAAAAGAGATATAAATCAGACTTCTGCTTCTGGAAAAATGGAGTATTAATTATAACTCAAATCCCTGGTTGAAATATATAAGGCACCTATCAGAAGAGTCTGAAATGAAAGGTGGAGAAAAGGAGGTGGCCTAGGCACTTTAGGGCTTTGAAAATGACCTAGCAGTGAAATTCCTGAGGTTTTTATTTTGCCTCATGTGTATCCAGGCTTCAGTGCAAGAGAAACCTGCTCTTACTAGCCAAAGGAATGAGAAAAGGATGACTCTGCAGGATAAAACCTGTTTGACAATACCTATCCTACTCCAGGTAGACACCATGAAAAAAGCCACACCACCGATCCCCTCATAGCTGGGTCTGGCCAAGCCTGTAGGATGAGCCCTGCTGGCCATTAACAGAGGCAGCACTCCTCTAACCAAATGCAGTACAAACTATCAGGTGGGACACTTTTTTGACCATTGCTGCATTAAGAGTGCCATTCCAGCTCATCTAGAGACTGGATGAGAATTAGAAAAGGGAATTGGACAATGGGATTCTTTAAATCTGTAGATGAAGTCCTGAGGAGACCTTGGAGTGGACCATGCATAAAACTGACCATAATCAACACAGCAAACAGAACTGCCCAGGTTTTAGATTGTTCTGGGAAGCACCCAAGTGGGGCACACCAGAATAGCACTGCAAAGGCTTTGAAAACTAATTGACATTTGAAATATAGCCCACAAAAGTGGGCTAAGACATGCATTCTAAACATAAACAGTTTGCCTTATAAAATGGAAGATTTAAATAGGAACCATAGATATGTCCTGGATAAAATGCAAAATTATTCATCATATCAAGAATGAGGAAAATCGGGATCCCTGGGTGGCGCAGCGGTTTGGCGCCTGCCTTTGGCCCAGGGCGCGATCCTGGAGACCCGGGATCGAATCCCACATCGGGCTCCCGGTGCATGGAGCCTGCTTCTTCCTCTGCCTGTGTCTCTGACTCTCTCTCTCTCTCTCTCTCTCTGTGACTATCATAAATAAATAAAAAAAAAAAAATTAAAAAAAAAAAGAATGAGGAAAATCTTTAACTTGATGATAAATATAAAGAGGAATTAAAATTTTAGAACTGAAAAATACAATAAATAAAAAATATAAAAAGAAAATCGATGGCTGGGCTTACACAGGATGGAAAAGACAGAGGAAAGAATCAATGGACTTGAAGGTAGAGCAGTAAAGGTTATCCTGTCTGAATAACAGAGAGTATGTAGGAGGAAAAAAATGAACAAAGCTTCAGAAACATATAAAAAGTGTAACAAAAGGTCTAGCATTCATGTTATTGAAGTCCCAGAAGGAGAGGAAAAAAAGAAAGAAGGGCTGAAGAAAAAAATGTCTGAAAATTTCCTAAATTTGGTAAAAAATACAAACCTACATCTTTAAGAAGCTGAGTTCTGTGGACTGAATTGTGCTCCTCACCCCAAATTTATGTATTGAAGCCCTAACCCCAATGTGATTGTATTGGAAATAAGGCCTTTGGAGGTAACAAATCGTTACATGAGGTCGTATGGATGGGGGAACAAATCCAATAGGATTAGTAGCCTTCTAAGAAGAGAAAGATTTCTTTCTTTTTCTGTCTTTCTCTCTCCCCAGCTCCCAGCACCTGCCTCTCTTTTATCGTGCCCACACCAAGGAAAGGCCATGTGAGGACCTAGTAGGAAGGCATCCATCTGCAAGCCCGGAAGAAAGCTCTCACTAGGAATTGAATTGGACTTTTTAGCTTCCAGAACTGTGAGACATAAATTTCTGTTGTTTCTACCTACTCTATGGCATTTCATTACGGCAGCCCAAGTTGACTAAGACACTGAGAAAACCTCAAATAAAATACCCCCACTCCCAAATGATAAACCAAAAAGTTCACGCCAAGACATATCATAGTCAAATTGCTAAATACTAAAAACAAAGATAACTGCTGAAAGAAGCAAAAGAGAAATGACATATTATCTATAGGAAAAAACTCTTTGAATGATAACAGATTTCTTATCAGAAACCATGGAGGACAGAAAGAGGTGGTACATGTTTTTCAATTGCTGAAAGGAAGAGTTGACCCAGAGTCCTTTGTCTTGTGAAAGGTCTTTCATTCATGAAAGGGAAATCAAGTTATTCCCACAAAAGGAAAACTAAGAATTAGAAGTTAGCCTTTTTAAAAAATAACTGAAGGAAGTTCCCTAAACAAAAAGAAAATGATTAAAAAAAAAAAACAAACACTCTTGGAACATCAAGAAAAAAGAAGGAACAAAGGAAAGGGCAAAATGTAGGTAATGTCTGCTAGCTATGAATTCTCTTAATTTTTGTCTGAGGAAGTCTTTGTTTCTTTCTTTCTTTTTTTTTTTTTTTTTTGTAGTTTCAAGTTTTTAAAAAAATTCCAGTTAATTGGGATCCCTAGGTGGCTCAGTGGTTTAGCTCCTGCCTTCAGCCCAGGGCGTGACCCTGGAGTCCTGGGATTGAGTCCCACGTCGGGCTCCCTGCATGAAGCCTGCTTCTCCTTCTGCCTGTATCTCTGCCTGTGTGTGTGTGTGTGTCTCATGAATAAGTAAATAAAATCTTTAAAAAATAAAATAAATTCCAGTTAGTTAACACAAGGTGTACTATTAGTTTCAGATGTAAAATTTAGCGATTCATCACTGACAACACCCTGTGCTCATCACAACAGGTGCCCTCCTTAACACCTGTCACCCATTTAACCCACTCCCCATCCCCCTCCCTCCATCACCCTCAGTCTGTTCACTCTAGTTAACAATCTATTTCTGGGTTTGCCTCTCCTCCTCCCTGTGCCCATGTTCTTCTGTTTTGTTTCTTAAATTTCATATATGAGTGAAATCATACAGCATTTTTCTTTCTCTGACTTATTTCGCTTGGTATAACACACTTCTAGTTCCATCTTGTTCACTTTTGAAGGATAATTTCACTGCATAGGATTCTAGTGGTTTTTTTTTATAGTTTAAATATTTCACTCCACTCTCTTCTTATTTGCATATTTTTATTTACAAGAAATCTGCTGTAATTCTTATCCTTGTTCCCCTATAGGTAAGGTGTTTTTACCTCTGACTTTTTTTTTTAAGATTGTATTTTTATTTATTCATGAGAGACACAGAGAGAGAGACAGAGACAGGCAGAGGGAGAAGCAGGCTCCAAGCAGGGAGCCCGACGTGGGACTTGATGCTGGAGACCCAGGGCTGAAGGCGGCACTAAACCGCTGAGCCACTGGGCTGCGCTTACCTCTGGCTTTTTTTTTTTTTTTTTTTTTAATTTTTATTTTTTTATTTATTTATGATAGTCACAGAGAGAGAGAGAGAGAGAGGCAGAGACATAGGCAGAGGGAGAAGCAGGCTCCATGCACCGGGAGCCCGATGTGGGATTCGATCCCGGGTCTCCAGGATCGCGCCCTGGGCCAAAGGCAGGCGCCAAACCGCTGCGCCACCCAGGGATCCCCACCTCTGGCTTTTAAAAAGACTTTATCTTTTGGGGTGCCTGGCTCAGTGGGTGGAGCATGTGACTCTTAATCCTGGGGTTGTAAGTCTGAGCCACATTTTGGGGGGTGATTCTTAAAAATAAAATATTTTGTTTTAAGTTTTTTAAAATTAATTGATTAATTTATTTATTTTCGAGAGAAAGAGCACACATGCAAGTGGGGGAGGGGTAGAAGAAGAGGGAGAGGCAGAGAATCCCAAGCAGATTCTGGCCTAAGTACAGAGTCTGATGTGAGACTCAGTCTCACGACCTTGAGATCATGACCTGAGCCAAAACCAAGAGTTGGTTATTTAACCCTACTGAACCATCCAGGTGTCCCCAAAGTAAAATCTTAAAAAAAAAAGATTGCATGTTTTTCCTTGGTTTTCTGCAATCTGAATGATATGCCTAAGCATTGTGGTATTTCTCTTGCTTAGTGTGTTCTCTGATCTTCCTGGATCTGTGATTTGGTGCCTATTTTAATTTTTAAAAGTTTTCAGTTACCATTACTTCAAAAATTTCCTCTGCTTTCTCACTTTTTCCTCTTTCTGATAATCCAATTATGCACCTTTTGAAATTGTCCCACAGTTCTTAGATATTCTTACCTGTTTTGTTTTGTTTTTTAAGATTTTATTTATTCATTCATGAGAGACAGAGAGGCAGAGACACAGGCAGAGGGAGAAGCAGGCTCCATGCAGGGAGCCGGACTTGGGACTGGATCCCGGGTCCTCAAGACCCCTACCCAAGGTTAAGGCGGCGCTAAACCACTGAGCCACCGGGGCTGCCCTAATCTGTTGTTTTTTTTTTTTTTGTTGTTGTTGTTGTTGTTTTTGTTTTTGTTTTCGTTTTCTTCATTCTTTTGTTTTTCTTCTGTATTTCGGTTTGGGAAAATTCTATTGCCTTATGTTTGCATTCACTAATTCTTCCCTCAGCTGTGTCAACTCTATTCATCATCACTTAGAAGGCATTTTTCATGTCTGTTATAATGTTTTTTTTTAATAAATTTATTTTTTATTGCTGTTCAATTTACCAACATACAGAATAACACCCAGTGCTCATCCCGTCAAGTGCCTCCCTCAGTGCCCGTCACCCAGTCACCCCCACCCCCCGCCCTCCTCCCCTTCCACCACTCCTAGTTCGTTTCCCAGAGTTAGGAGTCTCTCATGTTCTGTCTCCCTCTCTGACATTTCCCATTCATTTTTTCTCCTTTCCCCTTTATTCCCTTTCACTATTATTTATATTCCCCAAATGAATGAGACCATATAATGTTTGTCCTTCTCCGATTGACTTACTTCACTTAGCATAATACCCTCCAGTTCCATCCAGGTCGCAGCAAATGGTGGGTATTTGTCATTTCTAATGGCTGAGTAATATTCCATTGTATACATAGACCACATCTTCTTTATCCATTCATCTTTCGATGGACACCGAGGCTCCTTCCACAGTTTGGCTATTGTGGACATTGCTGCTAGAAACATCGGGGTGCAGGTGTCCCGGTGTTTCATTGCATCTGTATCTTTGGGGTAAATCCCCAACAGTGCAATTGCTGGGTGGTAGGGCAGGTCTATTTTTAACTCCTTGAGGAACCTCCACTAGAAAACACATCTAGTCTAGTTTTCCAGAGTGGCTGCACCAGTTCACATTCCCACCAACAGTGTTTTGATTTCTATCATTTCCTTTTGCTTGGACTTTCCATCTTTTGCTTACATTGGCCATCTGTTCTTACAATTGTCCTTTTCTATTAGAGCTTTTAACAAGTTAATCATAATTATCTTAAATTCCTTGTCTGATGATTCCAACATCTGTATCATATGTGAGTTTGGTTCTGACGATTTGTCTCTTCAGACTGCTTTTTTCTTGACTTTTTGCATGCCTTGTAATTTTTTGTTGAAAACTGAACATGATGTACTGGGTGACAGGAACTGAGGTAAATAGGCCTTTAGTGTGATGATTGATGCTAGTTTGGCTAGGGTTATGTTGTGTTAAATGTTTGCTGCAGTTAACAGGACCAGAGGCTTCAAATTCCTCTAGTGTCCTTGTTTGTCTTTCCCCTGTTTCTTGTGGGATTCCCTAGTACTCTTCCTCAAAGAGAACCTATGTTTTGCAGCAATTTTAATTGTTTTATTGGAGCCCTATTTATGTGGTGGTGTGTTGTGGTGAAGAGTGTTTTCTAATGTTCCAGTTAAATATAGGCCTATGTCTTGGGCTGTGTACCTCCAACTGTATTTTCAGTGATGTAGCTCTCTCACCTCCACCCCAGCTCATACTCCTTTCCTCAGCTGTAGGGTTCTCAATCTATTCCCTCAAAGTGCTAAACCTTTTTAGCCTGTCTTCCCTCATTATGTGAGACAAGAAAGCTGGAGGGGGCTGGAGTGGGAGGAATTCGCTTTGGTAGCTTGGATAAACTCTAGAAATTCTTTTCTTTGGAGAGTAGGCCTTTGTTATGAAGAAGGCTCTGGGCATACTTCACAGTGATTACTCTTTTCCTTTTCCTACCAGTGCTGAGGGGGGCAGATATTTCTTGGATTTTCACCCTGTGTTGGGGCTTCTGGCAGTAAAGCCCATGAAAGTGTGGGAGCCCCACTAAGACTGTAGTCCCCAGGAGCTTCTCCCTCTCTAGTTCGTCCATAATCAGCATCCCATGATCCATCATAATTACTATTACATGTTCCTACCAGCTTTTTTAAAAAAATATTTTATTTATTAATTCATGAGAGACACAGAGAGAGAGAGGCAGAGACACAGGCAGAGGGAGAAGCAGGCTCCATGCAGGGAGCCTGACATGGGACTTGATCCCAGGTCTCCAGGATCACACCCCAGGTGGAAGGTGGCACTAAACCGCTGGGCCACGGGTACTGCCCTGTTCCTACCAGTTTTCAACTCTTAGCATCTTCTGTTCTAGCCAAGCACATCTTGGCTATGTCTCTTTGGATGAGGTGGCATTTTGTTCTGCAATGTCGGTTTTCAGACATGTCCAAAAATCATTGATTTTTCGTCTATCCAGCTTTTTCTTGTTATAAGGACAGAAGTGATAACTTTTGTGCTTTTTACACATTGGAACTGAAAGCAAAAGTCCCAAATCTCCATTTATAACCAGACTTACATAATATCTCACTATGATTAGTGGACCAGAGTAGTTTGTTTTGGATCTGCAATATTTAGCATTGTCTTAAACCCGGTTCCAGTAACCGCCCAAAGTCTGGGTATTTTCCTTTTCTTGGAGTATTATTCAGTATTCTCCAGAGAAACAGAATCAAATATATATAAGGAACAAATTCAGCTGTCAGAGGGTCTCAGTGAAAGTTGGGGGTTCAAGATAATCAAATTCAATCCAAACTACCAGAATGTTCCTGTTCTAAATTAAGATTTGGTTTTTAATTAATCCCAAACTTTCACATGTGAGACATGATAAAGCTGTGAATTCAATTTGTATGATAATTGGGCAATCCACAGGATCAGACATTGGGTCTGAGTGGTAAATACCTTCTCCCTGCAGCTAAAGAAGTTAAGAGATTCTTTTAGAGTGGTGAAGCTCTCTAGTTCTCTGAACTATCATTTTATCCTGTAAATCTCCAGGGCATCTGGAAGCCATAAGCCCTCCCTATAGTGCTTGTAGATATCATTCCCACCACAAAGGTCTAACCCAGCAACTATTTGGTCTAGCAAAGACCTGCCTTCAATAGGCACTTAATTTCCCATTGATAATTTAATTGTTTCCATTTCATAGCTAAGACCATCATGATCTCATTTTCCACTAGTGACAGTGTTATCATTTACTTTAAATAGAACCAGGTCAGATAGCTAATCTCAAATTCCAATCTTTGGGGATCAGTTTCCTAAAGCCACTTTTTGGCCTCAGTTGCAGTCTCTGTTAAGGTTTATTTAGAAAATGTTGAGCGTTTCAAGCAGAGGAGGATTAAAATGCCAGGAATAGGTGCATATAAAACCACTGCAAAAAAAAAAAAAAAAAAAAAAAATTAAAACCACTGCAAGGAATAGAAGAGCAAAAAATAGAGTAGATAGACCACCATTATCTTCAGGTAAACCACTGAAGTTCTAGTCTAGGACAATGAGAAATTCCTGATGCCTCCTAAGTTAGAAAACCAAAAGACATTTCCATTGAATGACATAGCTGCCCTGTTGTACCAACATGGGTGGCTGGTAAGAAAGCACTTCATGTCTGCTACCACTCATGCATCCATCTGCTGCTGCCAGGGAAATAAGAAACTGATTTCTGCTTTATTCCATTTTCTAGTTCTCATACAAGTCTATCTTGTTGACAGAAGATTAATAACATCCAGAACCCTGGAGCCAAAAGAATCTGGGAATTATAGTGCTCTGGCTTCCAGTCTCTGTGACACACAGACTGTATAGAAAGGAATATGGATAAATGCAGATCTCTGCCCCATGGCATCGCACACTGATGGTATCTCCCAACTTTTATGAAGGCTGTAATTTCCATTCCAAATGAATGAAAAACTGCTCAAAGACATCTAACCCCAGCCCTTCTGGCTCACTACCTGCTCCTGCCTGCCATACACACACATTTTGCTTACTGTTTTGTTTTATAGTTTCCTGTCTCTCTGCCTAGTCTATGTGCCTGTCAGGTACAGAATCCAGAAATGTGCAGAGGATAATTGAAGGGGGAAGCTTAGAGGAGAGAGAGAGAGAGAGAGGAAAAACAAACAAACAAACAAACAAACAAAAAACAGATTCTACTTATCTGTAGTCTAAGTAATGCTCTGATGACTTCTGTCCTGTGCCCTTCCTCATATTAGGACAATCACAATTTTGAAAATGAATTTTTTTTTTTTAAGGATCTTACTTTTAAGTAATCTCTACTCCCAGTGCTGGTTAGAATTTACAACCCCCAGATCAAGAGTTACATGCTGTACAGAGTGAGCTAGCCAGGTGCCCGAAAGTTCTTTGATTTATTTATCTATTTTAGAAAGAGAGACTATGAGGGAGGGAGGGGCAGAGGGACAGGGAGAGAGGAACTTTAGCAGACTCAGCGCTCAGCACCTGAGGGGCTCAATCTTACCACCCTGAGATCAGATCTGAGCCCAAACCAAGAGTTGGCCGCTTAACTGACTGCGTCACCCAGGCGTCCCTAGAAAGTGCATTCTTGATAAAAATCTCAAGAGATAGTTGGAGAGCTTAGATGTACAAAATTTTACAACTAGGATGATAGTACAAAATATATACCTCCGTATCTTTTGCGTTTCCTCCCTCCCCACATATCTATGGGGCGAGAGAAAGAAAGAGAAGTGATTCAAACCTACTGTTAGGGCAATTCTTTCAACATATTATTTCTTTATCCCAGCTGAGATGAGAAACCTGAAGCTTAGGTTGACTAACTGCCCACATTCATAACTATAAAAAAGCTCACCTACCCATATTGGCTTTCATGAAATATGACCGGGGATGATACCCTAGAGTTAATGAATGGAGACTAATTCTTTGAGCCCGGCTTCCCTGTCGAATCACCTTGCATCGCGGTGGAGCGACGCGGCCCCTTAGCCCGCAGCTGTGCAGCGGGATCCCTCGGGCCCGAGCGCGACGATCGCCCGGGTCTGCGCATCAGCGGGAGAGCGAGCGGGGAGGGGCGCTGAGCCCCGCGGGGCTGGGCCGCGAGCGGGGCTCCGCCGAGGGCCGGAGGAGGGCGGGGGCGGGGCAGGGCACACCCCGCCCCCGCCCCTCCGTCCACTCCCATTGGCCGCGCCTCCCTGGCCCCATCCCACCGCCCGGCCGCAGGGCAGCGCTTAAAGTGTGCGGAGCAGGTGCCGCCCGAGGAGCCACAACTTTGCGCGCGTGTCCCGGCGGGGCGCTGCCGCGCGTCGGTCCCGCGGATCGTGCGCCCCGAAGGGGCTCCAGGCCGAAGGCAGCCGCCCCCGGGCACTCGGACCCGCAGAGGCCGAGAGCGCGGTGACCCGCTCGGGCCGGGGCCGGTGGCCGCGACCATGCAGACGTGCGCCAGGGCCTGGGGGCTGCGCGTGGGCTGCGGGGTCGGGGCCCGGGGCGGGGGCGGGGGCGGCCGCCGCCTGGCTGCGGGGGCCGGTCCGCGCTGGGGGCCGCGGGCCCGAGACAGCAGCGGGGACAGCAGCGGGGCTGGGGACTCGCGTCTCCTCGAGCGCCTCCTGCCCCGACACGACCACTTCGCTCGGAGGCACATCGGCCCTGGGGACAAAGACCAGAGGGAGATGCTGCAGGCCCTGGGGCTGGCGGTAAGGACCCCGCGCGGCCCGGTTCCTGCGGGCGCGGCCTCCCGACCCGGCGGGAGCTGCGCTGCGCGGCGCGGCGCGTGGGACCCGCGCTCGGGTCTGGGGCCCTGCGTGGACAAGAGCCCGCGAGTTCGGTGCCCGCGCCCCCGCCTTCTCTCACCCGTTTACTCTCCGTCCGCTCTTCGCGCCTCAGAACCTTGTTTTTCAACCCAAGTCGCCCTCCCGATGAACCCTAACTTTGCACAAGGAGGACCTCCTGGTGTAGCCGATTCTCTCCGGTTGCTGAAATCCAGCCGGGAGTGGTCGAATCACTAACCCAGTTCATTTGCTTTCCTCCAAGTGCTCTCTGGCTTGCTTAGAGTTCTTTTCTTTCTAAAGGAAACCCTAATTAGGCGATTTAAATGAGGTTCCCACAAGCCTTAGTCGATGCAAAAACGCAGAAGTGACTCTTTTAACTCAGAAGCACTTTCCTCGGCCGTTAGTGTTCATGGGTTTATGTTTAATTTCAGAGCATTGATGAATTGATTGAGAAGACGGTCCCGGCCAGCATCCGCTTGAAGAGACCCTTAAAAATGGAAGACCCCGTTTGTAAGTTGCCGGGAGGGTTCCCTTGGAATTCGCTTGCTCTGGCCTATTTGTCTTACATGGTTTCTGAAAATCCAACTCCGGGTTACGATTGCCCAGGACTGGGAAAACGTTTATTAAAATAAAACATTGGCGCTCAAGGGGCGGGAGAGGATGGGATACATCGTTCGTGGAGCCGTCAGGTCTGCAGCCCTCGCGGGAGTCCGCGCCGCCCCTTCGGAGGTTTTTACCCAGGGGCCAGCAAACTCCCCCGCAGAGGCAGTGCACAGAGGTGTGTGCTGGAGTCCCCGCTTCCCGGGCGCCCACCCCAGGCCACGGTTCTCACATCCTTTGGGTCGAGAGGTGTCCTCACTTCTGTTCAAGTCAGGATACCCCGAAGGGAAAAAGGAATTGCCTGTGATTATACAACTGCGGAAATGACAAAAATGGGAGGAGATGCAGACATGTGGTCTCCCAGCCCAAGGTTCTTTATAGGACGACAGCTTCAGATTAGTTTTCTTTTTAAAAAGATTTTATTTATTTATTTGACAGAGAGAGAGAGAGAGAGAGAGAGAGAATAAACAGGGGAGCTGCAGGCAGAGGGAGAGGGGCATGCAGGCTCCTTGCTGAGCAAGGGGCTCCATGCGGGGCTCCATCCCGCGACTCTGGATTCATTACCCGAGCCCAAGGCAGACACTTAACCTGAGCCAAGCAGGCACCCCTTCAAATCGGTTTTTTTTTTTTTATCTCACATCCAATTTTTTCATTATTTATATCTAGTGTAAGGCAGCAGTACTCTTGGAAGTTCAAATGATTTTTATAAAGAAACGTGCAAATAAGATCCGTGCTTGGTTAAAAAAGCTTAGCTTATTTACAGAATTAGAATTTTGTTTTACATTTAAATATTTTTGATAGTCTGAAGACTGACTTTCAGAGCTATTTTTATGTGAGCACTTGACTTCCATGGGCTTAGGCAAGAATCTACATGTCAAAGGCTCAGTCAGGCAGAGCTGAAGAGCAGTCTCTAAACCGGAAAGAATTCTCTTGGGAGGTTATCTGGTTTTGAATCATAGAGGTATTGTCTCTTCTTTTTGGAGTCAGGTGAAGAGAAGGGACTTTGTTTTAGGTTTTAGGAAAAAAAAGAATAGATAGGTGGCAAACTTTAATTTTTTTTTTTAAGATTTTATTTACTTGAGAGAGCAGGAGAGTGCACATGCATGAGAGGGAGGTGAGAGAGCAGCAGACTCTGCTCTGAGTACAGACTAGGGGTTTGATCCCACGAACCTGAGATCATGATCTGAGCAGAGTTCGGACGCTTAACCCACTGAGCCACCGACCTGCCCCTCAACTTGTTTACTTTATTTTTTTTTTTCAACTTGTTTACTTTAAAACAAAATAACGTTTGCAGCACTTGAGTGGCTCAGTGGGTTAAGCGTTGGACTCTTGATTTCTGCTCAGTATATGATCTCAGGGTGGTGAGATGGAGCTGATGAGATTGACCCCATGTCAGGCTCCCATGCTGAGTATGGAGCGTGTTTAAGATTTTCCTGCTCCTTCTGCCCCACCTCCTTCCCCCAAATAATAAAGTAGACAACTTGAGGTATGAAGCCAGTCTAGCTCCAGCTGGCTAGTGCAACTCAAGCTATGATGAGGACTGTATGCCTGGTTGGTTTCAAATCTGAACTATTTTTCCTGATGGCAGGGACCTTGCCTTTAGAAGAAAAGCTGCACATTTTGTTCATTAGAACTGATTGAGACCTAGGGATAGCTGGAAGCCTTACCTATTTCAATTTTAGGAAATCATATTCCTGATTTTGCTGGATGTTTAAAAAGAGTTGTATATGTACATATATACATTAAAAAATAGATATTGATTTATGTATTTCTAAAGGGGAAGGGCAGATGGAGAGGGAGGGAGAAACTCAAGCAGATTCCCCATCACAGGGCTTGATCTCACAACCCTGGGACCACAACCTGAGTGGAAATCAAGAGTTGGTCACTTAAAACGACAGTGCCACCTAGAGACCCCATGAATTGTATATTTTTAAAGCAAGTCTTAGGTAATGCCTTTCTGAGATTTCAAAGTCAGAAAATATTTAGGTCAGCCCTTTTTTTACAGTAAACTCTAAGATGTTCTTTAAAAGCATTAGAGCCTAGGAATCCTGTCAAAGTTGTCTATCTAAAAAGTTCAGCTACTAATTTCCAGCTGAATAATGTGAACATCGGGGGATTCCATTTCTCCTTTTTCTCAGTGGAAGCAGGATCCTGATAAGAAATTTGTAACATACCTGTAAACCTTAACCCAATGGCTTCTGTGAGATTTGGGGCTGGTTCCATCTGGTTATTCTGAGGTGACTCAAAGAAATATTGTAGTCAGGAGGCTCTCCCACCCCCAGCCCTGCTACTTCCTTGCCTGGAAGTGGACTGGCTCTTCAACAAAGCTGGCTTCTTAGAAGAGTGAGCTCTGGTTGGAGGCTGACACAGACTGCATCAGAAAGACATCAAAGTTTTATTCTGATGTGTGCATATGTCATAGCTAATGAATGTTGCACATGGGGAGAGCAAATTGGCCCACGTAACTTCCAGAAGTAGCAATTCCTTTTAATAGTGGAGCAGCAGAGGGGGATCCCTGGGTGGCTCAGCGGTTTAGCGCCTGCCTTTGGCCCAGGGCATGATGCTGGAGTCCCGGGAGGAGTCCTGCGTCAGGCTCCCGGCATGGAGCCTGCTTCTCCCTCCTCCTGTGTCTCTGCCTCTCTCTCTCTTTCAATCTGTGTCTATCATAAATAAAAAAATAAAAAAAAAACAGTGGAGCAGCATTATCCAAATGGTTTAATGTTGAACGCCTGTGTTCTGTTGTAGTCGGAGAGGTATTCTTGACCCAATATGTGTTCACTGTATATACAGGAAACTAGGAAGAGCTAGTTATGAGTCTTAAATGCCCTCATTGCTGAATAAAAAGAAGACGGAGTGTAGGCACCATGGAGATACTTGGGTTGTTCTTAAACATACTAATATCAAACATTTATGAAGTGCTTACCATGTACTGGGCACTTTAAAAAGTGCTTTTCATGGGTTAATTTTGTCCTTAGTACAACCCTAGGAGGTAAGTACCATTATCTGTTTTATTTTTTTTTTTTTTTTTTTTTTTTTTTTTAAAGATTTTATTTATTTAGTCATGAGAAACAGAGAGGAGAGAGAGACAGAGACATAGGCAGAGGGAGAAGCAGGCTCCATGCAGGGAGCCTGATGTGGGACTCGATCCCAGGTCTCCAGGATCACGCCCGGGGCTGAAGGCGGCGCTAAACCGCTGAGCCACCCGGGCTGCCCCATTATCTGTTTTAAAGCTAAGGATACCATGGCATACGGAGGATATGTCGTAACTGGTAGTGGAGACAATTCTCCCAGTTCTGGTCCACCCTCCCAACTACTAGCCTAAGCCACAGTCTTCATTGTTTACAGATATGCACAAATCTAATCATACAAGGCTTCCCCCCTGCCATTTGCCAACTGCTCTGTTGGCAAATGTGGTGGCATAGTGAGAGCGCAATTGTGGGAACACTCAGGGCACTACCAAGGAGAGGCAAGGGGTGACAGGTGCAGGACTCGGAGTGGGTATTGAAGGATGAATAGTGATGCTCTGCTGAACAAGGCTGGGGTGGGGGGGAAGCTGCTGCACGCAGAGGGACCACCATGTACAGGACAACAGTGGCTTGAGAGAATCAAGGAAGTACAGTTGATTCATCTGTCCTGAGGATGCTCCCCTCGCCTTAGACATTAAAGTGCCTTGAAAGAATACCTTGGTTATCAGTTGTTCTCAGTAAATCATGCTTCAAAGAAACAAGGAAAGCTACTCAATTCAAACCTGTTCAAGTGAGTCCACCATCCCTCACCCACATTCACACATAAAGAAAAAGAATGGAAAGGATATATGTCAGTGGGAGGATTCATTTTCCTGGGTGGGCCATGATGGATGATTTTAGCCTTCGTTTTATTACATTGCTTTTTCTAGATTTTCTACAATATAACTATATATTTTGTAATTACTATCAAACTTAAAAGTACTTTGTGAACCAAGCCAATCACTTTTAGCTACGGTATATGCTTTTCAAGTGAAGTCATCTCAAGGTAACCAGACTGTATTAGCTCATAACTTCACAGAAGCTGCAGGATTTAAAGTTTACTAAAAATTGCACTTGCTTGTGAGAATGCTTAGGAAGGGAAAGGAGAAACTAACCCCTCTAATGTTCACATTATTCAACCAGAACCAAGCAGCTGAACTGTCGCAATGAGACTTTGATGGACTTGTGGGAAGTTAATGTTCTAAACCACATCGTTAAGAGTGGTATTTAATAAAGGATAATGGAGGGGTGTTGTGTAATGCAGGTGGTGACTGTCACCTAAGTGTGATTGGGCACTGACCTCCAGGACACCTAAACAGAACAGCTGTTTACCAGGCGGTGAATGTCAGGGGGATGATACCAATCATCAGGTTTTGCCTGTAGAATACTGAGTTTGTGACAAGGCTCTCCCTTGGCCTATTCCTGATCAAATTCCCAGCTTATGTGAATTATTTCATCTTTAGGATAATACCAATGGATTTTCCTTATATTTCTGGTGGAAATAAATGAAGGCTAACCAAATGAAAAAAGCAAAGGCTATTTATTCTGAACTTGTTATATCAAGGGAGTCAAACTTTTGTTTTGGCAGAGAGGAATGGGAAAGGCTTATAGTGAAATAAAGGAAAGGCTTCAGGTATGTCCATGTTGGGGCTATTGGCATGTAGATGTAAGGGAGCAAGTAGAAACGGGAACCTGTGTGGTTTGGTTAAGGATGCGTATTTGGCTTTGTATGGTTGGTTCTACATTGGAAGCCAAGACTAAATTTCAGGAAGCTGTCAGTTATTAATCAAGTCCTAGCCAATAGTTTAGGGCCAATTATTACATAAGTTAATGTGCAGTTTGCTGGGTTGTCACCAAAGATAGCAATTTGGCTTTCTGCAGGTCTAATGTATAGTAAGCTGGCTTCTGGTGGTGTTTGTTTTAGAAAAGGTTTTGGTTTTTGGAGTAGGTTGCTGCAGGTTGTGGGTAAAAGTTATGTGGTGATACGTGGTCTATCCATTGTCTGTTTGTACATTCAGTCTCAATAGAATCTGTCTGGTCCTTATATTTTTGTCATTAATTCTTGTTAGGCAGACAGCTGCTGATCTGAGTGATACTTTGGACAATCGGTCTATTGCCTAAATTGCTAAATGTTCATTGGTCATCCTAGTATGTGCAAAGCACTGTGACAAAAATGTGAATATACATTGTTAGTATCTTCAAGAAGCTTACATCTTACCTTAATATAAATTATGCCAGAAAGTTAAAAAGTCCCAGGTGCCATGAGAACTATGAATAAAATACTGTGAGTGCTCAGAAATGTGAAGTTTGATAGAGAAGTAGCATTTCTGGAACAACTTGAAGAGCAAAATGCAATATCTTTCCAGACTGTTTTTGGTGTATATGTGTTATATAAGGAAAATGCAAAGAAATAAGTCAATATCTTCACTGAGAACAAAGGCAAATGCAACATGGCAAGCACAATCAGGGAAGTATTTTAATATCATTGCAGTCTCATTGATGGAATCTTATCAGAATATGTATGTATGTTCCAGTTCTAACACCACTAAGCAATTCTTCAACTGGGTGTTCTACAAATTTAATGCAATCTGACACTATCTACCTGGAGATAGCGTCAGATCCTTTAGGTTAAGGGCTTGGTTCCAGGAAACTGTTCCTTCTTTAGATGCCAATCCCAAGTCTACCTGTGCTTCTGACCAATAAGCTATATTTTGGATATTACCACAACACCCTCCTTGAGTTTGATTATTTTGCTAGAGGAGCTCACAGAACTCAGATCAATATATTTGATCCATATATTTATCAGTTTTTTTTAAAGATTTTATTTATTCATGAGAGACAGAGAGAGAGAAGCAGAGACACAGGCAGAGGGAGAAGCAGGCTCCATGCAGGGAGCCTGACACGGGACTCGACCCCCCGGGTCTCCAGTATCACACCTCGGGGCTGAAGGCAGGCGCTAAACTACTGCAGCCACTGGGGCTGCCCTATCAGTTTGTTTTAAAGGGTATTATAAAAGATACAGATGAACCCCCAGATGAAGAAGTACATAGGACAAAGTCCGTAAGGGTTTTGAACACAGGAACTTCTTTCCCTGTGGAACTTGGGGCTCATCAGCCTTCCGGCATGTGGATGCATTAGTTGTTCCAGAAGCCCATGGAATCTTGTTGTTTAAAAGTTTTTATAATAGAGTTTAATATGTAGCCTCCCACCCCTAACCCTCTCCTTCCCAGAAATCTGTGGGTGAGGCCAAGAAAGTTCCAACCCTCATACTGGTTTTTCTTGGTCTTTCTAGCCAGCCCCATCCTGAGGCTATGTAAGGATACCACCCTAAATCACTTTTATAGTGTGTTCAAAAGGGCTCTTAAAAAAGATTATGTATTTATTTATTTGAGAGAGAGCCTAAGGGGGAGGGAGGGGCAGAGGGAGAGGAAGAAGCAGACTCCTCACTGATCAGGGAGCCCAACCTGGAACAACAAGATTCCAGGACCCCTGTATCTGTGACCTCAGCCTAAGGCAGACACTTCACCAACTGAGCCACCAACTGAGCCACCCAGGCGCCTCTCAAAAGGGCTTCTTAGAAATAACAAAAGAATCCTGTTACTCAAGAAATTCCAAAGACAAAGACCATGTATATTTTTTTTATTATGCCACAGGGATATTTCAGTTAAATGTTGGAGGTATATCCTGATAGAAGTGGAGTAATGCACCCTAACATTAATTTTAAAAGAGGTACATCCTAAAGTAAATTATCAATTTTTTCCCTTTTTAAAATTAGAATACAAACTGAAATCTCAGTCTTTGTAAGTTTTTATTTTTAGTATTAAAATGTTTTGGGGGCACCTGGGTGGCTCAGTCGGTTAACTGTCCAGCTCTTGATTTCGGCTCAAATCACGATGTCAGGGTTGTAAGATTGAGCCCCATACTAGGCTCTGCTCAGTGTGGAGTCTGCTTGTGATTCTCTCTCCCTCTCTTCCTGCTCTCTCTCTCAAGTAAATCTTTTAAGAGTAAAACAATATGTTTTGGACTTCCTTATTTTCTGACATAAAGGATACAAACATGTAAACTTACGGTGATGAAAGGCCAAATAAAATAGGTCCTGTGACTGGGACAAAGAACATAAAATGTAAAAACAACTTTTTTCCTCTTTATCTTGCTAATGGATCATGGAATTCATCCAGTATCCTCAAATATATTTTATATATATGAAGTTCTTGAATATTATTTTAAAAAACTGACTTTTTGGGGGGCCTCAGAGGGAAGCTATTATATCCATTAACTCTTGCTGCATAAGAAATTAACTGCAAAACCCCATGGCTTAAAACAACCAAGAACATTTGTTAATCCTCATGGTTCCTGTGGGTCAGGAATCCAGGAGCAGTCCAGCTGGATGGTTCTGGCTCAGCATTTTTCATAATATTGTGTTCACACTGGAGGATGTTCATCTGGGGCTGGAGGGGCCCGTCCCCGGTGGTTCTCGCAGTTCAGCGGACAGTTTGGTGCTGGCTGTTAGTGGGAGGGCTTAGTAGCTCCTCACATGGGCTTCTCCACGAGCCACTTACGTGTCCCCAGGTGGCAGCAGGCTTCCCCGAGTCAGTGATTCAAGAGAAGCTTGATTCAAGTGATTTAAGGCAGAAGCTATCCTTTTTATGACTTACCCTTGGAATTTCTCTAGCATCAGGTAACACCACTTTCTATTGATTAGAGAGTCATTAAAGTCTGGCCTGAATTCAAAGGAAGAGGAATTAACTTTCACTTAAAATGTTTTTAGTTTGAGTTAAGTTGGCATACAATGTTACATTAGCTTCAGGTGTACAAGTTGATACGTTCAGCTATGCTCACCACAAATGTAACTACCATCTGTCACCATACAATGCTGTTACTATGTTGTGCCTTTAATTCTTGTGGCTTATTCTGTAACTGGAAGCCTATCTCCCACTCCCCTTACCCATTTTGCCCATTTCCCCACCCTCCCTACTCTCTGGCAACCATCCATCAAATTCTCTGTATTTATAGCTCTGATTCTATTTTTTGTTTTGTTTTTTAGATTCCACTTTATGAATGGAATCATAGGGTATTTGTCTTTCTCAGTCTGACTTTCCCTTAGTATAATATATCCAAAACATATAAAGAACTTCTACAACTCAACACTAGAAAATCTGATTAATAAGTGGGTACATGACCAGAATATACAGTTTTCCAAAGAAGATATGCAAATGACCAACAGACACTTGAAAAGATGTTCATCATCCTTAATCAAAGGGGAAGTGCAAATCAAAACCACAATGAGATATCACGTTACACTCGTCAGAATGGCTAAAATAAAAAAAAAATAAGTGTTGAAGATGTGTAGAGAAAGTACAGTGTTGTTGGGAATGCAAATTGGTACAGCTTCTGTGGAAAGCAGAATGGAGTTTCCGAAAAAAATTAAAGAAATAGCGTATGATCCAATAATTGAACTACTGGATATTTAACCAAAGAAAATGAAAACTAATTTCAAAAAGATGTATGCGCCCCTGTTTATTGTAGCATTATTTTTAATAGCTAAGATATGGAAGCAACCTGTGTTCATGGATAGAAAAATGAATAAGGAAGTTGTGATATGTATGTATACACACATGCATACATGGTAGAGTGTTACAGAGAGGCATGAGAGAAGGGTGAGGTGAGATCATACCATTTATAACCATGTGGATGGACCTAGAGGATATTATGCTGAGTTTCCAACTTTTGAAAGGAGGATTGTAAACAAATTTGCAGATGTATTTGTTTACTAGACTTAATTTTTTAGACCAGTTTTAGGTTCACAAAATTTAAATATAAGCTAGAGAATTCCCACGTATCTCCTTCCCCAAAAAAGCTTCCCCCATTATCAATAAATCTACCCCCCCCCGAGTGATAACATTTGTGACAACTGCTGAATGTCCCTTGACGCATCAACACCCAATGTTCATAGTTTACATTAAGGTTCACTCTTGGTGATGTACATTCTGTGGATTTGGAGAAATGTATACATGGATACATGTATTCATCTCTATAGAGTATCATAGAAATAGTTTCACTGCCCTAAAAACATCTTGCATTTTTTCCACTGCAGACATTTTAAAAATTACCACATTCATCCAATTTGCACATACTTATCTTTTTTTAAACAACAGAAGTTTTTTAATTTTTATTTATTTATGATAGTCACAGAGAGAGAGAGGCAGAGACATAGGCAGAGGGAGAAGCAGACTCCATGCACTGGGAGCCCGACGTGGGATTCGATCCCGGGTCTCTAGGATCACGCCCTGGGCCAAAGGCAGGTGCTAAACCGCTGTGCCACCCAGGGATCCCTTATCTTAAATTATAATGAATTTTATCTAGCTTTTAAAAATATTCAGTGCTATCAATGAAATCAATCATTGTATCATACATGTAGTGTTACTTCTAAGGAGTACAAAGGCACACAGAACCATTTGCCCTACACAGTAAATGTGCCAGCCTACTCACATTTGTTAGCAATAAGTTAAAAGGTATTATAATCAAATCTATTTCTACAGCTTCCTCTATCTGCTTCCCTTTTTCATTTACTGAGAAGCTTCTATTGGAGATAAGATACTGTTTCAGGCACTGAAGTAAGAGTCAAGAGTAAAGAAAGATAAGGATGATTCTTGACTATAGGTTATAACTAATAGGGAAATAGATATTGAATAGCAATAAGGCCTGTAAGTAGATTGAATGCTTTGGCTGAGGCTGAGGCATGAGCAGAGGCATGGAAGTGTAGAAATACATGGTTATTTCAGTGATATGACCATGTGTGTAGAATATCAGTCTGCAGAAAGGCACATCAAACAAGATATGGAGGGCTCAGGGCCATAATAAGGGGTTTGTCTTTCTCTGTAGTGAGAAGACACTAACATTTTTTTTAAAAAAGATTTTATTTATTCATGAGAGACACACAGAGGCAGAGACCTAGGCAGAGGGAGAAGCAGGCTCTATCTATGCAGGGAGCCCGATGTGGGACTTGATCCCAGAACTCCAGGGTCATGCCCTGAGCCTAAGGCAGATGCTCAACCAATGAGCCACTCAGGCATCCCGAAACTAAGTTATTACAGAGGGAAATGACATGATTGTCCTTTGCAGAGTGCCTCTGTGATCAGAGGCAAGGAGACCAGCTGGAGATTGTTGGAGAGTTTAGAGGTGAGATGTTAAATGTTCATTAGTTCAGGTCCACCCAGAAGTACTCATCAGAATGATATAGATAGGCAAGAAACTTACTGAGAATGGGAACAGGAGAAGGCATGGGGAGTCTTTAGATTGCAATGGAGGTCTTACCCTGGTGGAAAGGAAGAAAGAGGAGAGGAATGGCTAGGAAAATCTTAGACTGTGAGCACAAATCTAAAGTTTTGGTCAGTTCAAATGGGAGTCTTTGAGCCAAAGTTAGCCAGGAAGGGTCCCACATCTTGCAAGGATGGTTCTGCATATTAGTTCTCTTGCTGTTCATAGTAATTGGCTGGGAGCAGCCTCTGGAGATTATGGTTTTAGTATAAAAATGCTGATTGATCCAGAGGGGCAGCAAGTTAGCTGTCAGTTTCTAGGCTGAGTGTCTCAAGGTAATGGTAATATCATTAGCAGAGTGAACAGGGAGGAGCAGAGGGTCCTGGAAGAAGGAGAAATTGTGAGTGAGTAGAATTGTTTGAGGTGTTCATGGAATATGCATTTGGAAATGTTGAAACAATACGGGGAAATAATGAGTCTAGAGCTCAAGAGAAATGAGAGAGTGCCAGATTTAGTAAGTCTTCTGAATGAATTCATAGGAGTGAGATGTCCTAAGGATGGAATATAGGGAGGAAAGCAGAAGTCAGGATGTTGGGAAAGAGCATGTAAAAAGAGGCAGAGCTGTCTGAAGTGAAGTGTAGAGGCTAGAGGATAAGTTTTCAGGCAGGGTGTTACGGACTCTACTGGCATATCCTGAACCTTTCTTAGGCTTAAGAGGGAATAAAGTCCACTTGAGGATATAAGGACACTCTGAAGCAAGAAGAGTTAAGAGGTTGCCTGTCTGATGATCTGAGTGAGAGACAGGAGGTGTGAGACGGGACAGTAGAGAAAAGTAGGTAAGTTCCAGAACAGCTATTGTGAGCATCCAAGTACTGAGAATGTAGTATTTTTACCAAAAAAAAAAAAAAAAAAAAAAAAAAAGTTTTTACAAAAATGCAGACAGTTTTAGTAAGGATTCTCAATGCCTAGATCATTAATATACTGATTAAACAATGAAGAAATCTCTAAAATTCTGAAATTATTGCATTAATTAATGCATGTGTTATTTCACAGAACTTGTGTAATAGCTGAGTTTTCATTTATAAATGTTTCTCTGAAGCCCATACTTTTAGGGATGCGGTTGAACTAAATGTGAGAACAGTTTGTACATTGCTTTATCATGAGATTCTGTGATGGGTGATTATTGTGACTATTGAGCTAGCCATATGTGGGAGTTGAGGTGAGTTTTCATCCTAACACCTTGATTCACTTGTATTTTCTGAGCGCCTACTATGTGCCTAGCAACTTGCTATGCCCCTGCTCACAAAGAGATTATAATTTAATGGATGTGATTCTGGGTTGAATTTAATACTTTTCTCCCTATGCCTATTCCAATCTAAAAGATTATCTCTTTTCTGCAATCATGTTAAATTGAGTTGGACTTGTAGAACATATCCTTCCCTTCTTGTTTTTGCTCTGCTGACTATAACAATGTCCCCACGGGGCAGAAAGAGGAAAAACATACTCCAGGACTTCCACCCTGATTCTCATTTCAAACTAATCATTTGTCATAATTATGTAGGTAAACTGCTCTTCCAGATAAATGTGAATTGCAATATTTCTCTGTCCATAGATGTTCATAGATGAACAAAAATGTTCATAGATGAAATGAAGAGAAGTGGTAGAGGAGGGCTCCCACAGAAAGTAGTGTGACCCAAGACCAAGGGAACCAAGTGTGACCCAAGACCAAGGGGAAAATAAGAAACATGATACCTCTTGTCCCCATTTCTCCACTGTGAGATGTTATTCTGGTTTTCTTACAGCTGATATTCAGATCTTGAACCTGTATTTCTTTTGAGTGAACAGGAAGAGCTGTAGGGACTGCTCACTTCTTATGGAGATGAGTGACCAAGGAGCCATCACAAACACAAATTGGACATGTCTCAGCTCTGTTTGGCTTTGGAGGTGCCCGCTGGAGGACTTTAACCCCTGGGGGTAGTGAGGGGTTAGGTGCAATGGGGTGTTAATTAACCGAGCAAGAGGATGGGGAAGACCCTGGCAGGATTAGGGCCAGATGGATCAGAGCCCCAGGTCAGGCCTGCATGGTCCAGTCCCAACCATGTCTTGTCACATAGGATGGGAGCCCCTCTACTAGTCTCGAAGAGATTCCTATTCAAAGAGTTTTCATGTCACTATTCTACACTACACAGAGCTTACAGATTGGTTTACCCTTCTGGAATGAAGAAATTCTATGATTGCAGACTTGTGATTTGTAACAAGGTTACAGGTTGTGAAACTGTCCTTTGTTGGGGGAGGAAATTTGACAAATAAGAGGGAATAGGGCCTATGGGCTGGGTAAGTGGGTTTAAGTCTGGCTGTTACAGGGCAGGGAGAGGGGTGCTGCAAATAATTAGGTGACACTACGGAAAGGCTACACATAAGGATGGAATTTGTATGCAAATTCTAGGTTCCACTCAGAAAAATCAGAAAATTTCCTAACAAATGCTCTATCATTCATGGCCTGTTTATCTTGATTGTGATCCTTAGCCCCACCCCATGGTTTTCGGAGCAGCTTTGAAGTCAAGGAGCTGCAGGTTGGCAAGAAAAATATGCTAAGGCAGTCTCTGTCCTAAACATTCTGGTCCCGGCTTTCCCTTCAGCCTCTGGCAGAAAAAGAGCTTTCTGGACGAATTCAAATATGATTGTGTTGGTTTTCAGTCCAGATGATTTCCTTGGAGATATTTATGAGAATATTGCCAAGTACACGAAGGGCAGGAAGTGGGAGGGAGGCTCTGACACTAGTTGAGTGGCTGTTCTGCCCTGGGTGCTCCTGGACTTCCAGAAAATGCTCGGTGGACCTTTGGACACCGTGGGGACTGACAGGTGCCTGCACTCATATATTTCACAAGGTGGATTTTGCTCTGCATATAACATTTTAATTTAATTTAAAATTTTTGAATAAAATTGGCATATTGTCCAAAATTTAAAAAGACCGAAAGATATAGAAAAAAGCAAAACTTCATCTCCTATCAGTTTCTGAGAATCATTCCAGAGATATTCTGTTAATATATAACATTCATATGTATTTATTTCTTTTTTAATTTTTTTAAGATTTTAAAGATTTATTTGACAGAGCATGAGTGGGGTGGAGGGAGAAGCAGGCTCCCCAATTCAGAAGCAAGCCCAACGCGGGACTCAATCCCAGGACAATCCCAGGTCCGTGGGATCATGACCTGCACCAAAGGCAGACATTAACTCGCTGAGCCACCCAGGAGCCCCTATTCTTTTTTAAAAATATAAATGGCAGAGGAGATCCCTGGATGGCTCAGCGGTTTGGTGCCTGCCTTTGGCCCAGGGCATGATCCTGGAGTCCCGGGATCGAGTCCTGTCCTGCATCAGGCCCCTTGCATGGAGCCTGCTTCTCCCTTTGCCTGTGTCTCTGCCCCTCTCTCTCTCTCTCTCTCTCTCTGTCTATCATGAATAAAAAAAACCTTTAAAAATATATATATAAATGGCAGAATCATATATATTTTCTGTGGAGACTTAGACCTAATATTTTTAGGTTACCAAAAAATAAAAACAAAGCATGGATAAATTTTTCACATAATCAACACAAAAAGTAATCATGGGGTTATGTGTTAGGAATAATAGTTTATTTTTTTTAAAAGATTTTATTTATTCATAAGAATACACAGAGGAGAGAGAGAAGCAGAGACACAGGCAGAGGGAGAAGCAGGCTCCATGCAGGGAGCCTGATTTGGGACTTGATCCTGGGTCTCCAGGATCACACTCTGGGCTGCAGGCAGCACTAAACCACTAAGCCACTGGGGCTGCCCAGAAATAATAGTTTAAAGGTGGGGAACAGGTATGCATACATATGTGTTTAGTATAGCAGGAATATTGACCCATATAGCCTATCTATTCTAATGACATTTTTCCAGTTCTTGTCAAAATTCACACACACAGAAAATTAAAACCCATGGATGCCTGGGTGGTTCAGTGGTTGAGTATCTGTCTTCGGCTCAGGGTGTGATCCCAGGGTTCTGGGATTGAGTCCCACGTCAGGCTCCCTGAATGGAGCCTGCTTCTCTCTCTGCCTGTGTCTCTGCCTCTCTCTCTCCGTGTCTCTCATGAATAAACAAATAAAATTTCTTTTTTTAAATTTTATTTATGATAGTCACACAGAGAGAGAGAGAGGCAGAGACACAGGCAGAGGGAGAAGCAGGCTCCATGCACCGGGAGCCTGATGTGGGATTGGATCCCGGGTCTCCAGGATCGCGCCCTGGGCCAAAGGCAGGCGCCAAACCGCTGCGCCACCCAGGGATCTCAACAAATAAAATCTTAATAAATAAAATTAAACCCTGGCTTAGGTTGCATTGACTATTTAATAGCTAAATTGGCTTATTCCTGTTACAAGTATTTATTTGGTGTAGTGGTTGGTACAAAGCCCTGATTTTAGGTGCTGGTGACAAGGGAGTTGCTATTGGAAAGTCTCTTATGTGGAATTAGGTAGGGAGAAAGTGTTCATTCTAAATTCTGCGAAGAGGAACAGCGTGAGATCCACCTGTGAATTCTTAGATAGTGGTGCTGAGGCCACTGAACTCTGTTTTTGGTACATTAGAACCAGGGCATTCATTTGCAATGCTCAGAGGCGGAGGAATAAACAAGGTCAGAAGCAGGCATTTACTCTGTAAGAAAAGAACTTATTGCTTGATTGAATTCCTGAAGGAACTGCTTGAGGACTTCTGTGGCTGGGGGTGCACAATAATGCACAGTGTCTGACTGGCTGCCCTGTGAGGCTGTAGACAAGCATTTGGAGAATGACACATTGTCTCCAAGTGTTTCTTCATGGGCACTCCCTTTCTTTTTCTGTCTCATTTCTGCCCTGGTTAGTTTCAGGGCCATTCATGGTAAGGAAGACAGTTACTGGAATTGGGCCTCTTTACAGGAGGAAGCTGTTTTTGTCAGGTTGGAAGAGTGTGAGGAATGTGCAGAGCTGTGGGATTTGCTCAGGAGGAAATGGGAAGCATTTCAGAAACATGGCCAAGAACCTACCTTACTCTTGATGACTCAGGAGTACCCATTAGCTTGGTGTACAGAGGACTGCTCATTTGTTTAACTCACTTTGTTCCCAAAAGAAGGTAAATAAGAAAAGGTCAAGCTTGAGAATCAAGGCTTGTTGGTCCTATTTCTGTCATAAACGGTATTCTCATATGTGTTGTTTTTAGTCCAAATTTCCCTTATTTTATAAGGACACGACTGAATTAGGACTTGCCTTAATATAGCAAGTTCATCCTAACTTGATCTGATCATTTAAACCCTATTTCCAAATAAGATCACATTCACAGGTACTGGGGGTTAGGACTTAAACATATTTTTTTTTTTTTTAGAGGACACAATTCAATTCACAACACTCCTTTGTCTGTCTCCTCCTGGACTAATGTACTAGCTTCTTACCATACCTCCCTGTTTCCAGGATCTCCCTTCTGACCTAGTGACAGTATCAATAGAATTACCTTTCTCCAATGTAGAAAAGATCGTATTATTCAGTGCTCTATTATTTCTAAAGCTTGAACTCTTAATTTGACAGATAAGCCCTTCACAGACCATTCTCATTTGGGAGCTAGACCTTTAGTCCTCATGATATGCTGTGGAACAGGGGTCTGTCTCTTTTGCACAGGATCTTAACTGAAGCTGGCCTTGCTGATTATGTGCCTGCCTGGTACTGCAAGTCAATCCCAACTCCCAATGGGCTTCTCAATCACCCTATCCTGAGAAGACTTTGGGAAGTGATTGGATTTCTTGCATTATTGCTTCTAAGGATGATGTACTTGCATATCTCAGATATTGGTTTATTGAGCTTCCACTTATATTTCCTAAACTTTCAATGGAAGAAGGTAAGATCATCATAAGGCAGTTGGATGATATTTACTCATGTTTCTGATACGTACAAAACTATCTTCTCTTTCCTTAACCTGGTCTGGCAGAAGGACCCATCTCTTGTGAATTTATTTCTTGTGAAAGTATGCGGAGTGGGAGGGTGGGACAGAGGATAAGTGTTTTCACTGAGGGTAAAGAAGAGTTAATGAGAGTAATACTCACATAGAATGCAGCAGGGTTAAAACAAAGTAAAGCATCCTCTTAGCCAGTTTGCCATTTTAGAGACTGCTGTATATAGATTTTTCTCTGATATAATAGCAATAAAATTAGACAATTTTAACATTTAAGTGACCGAGTCCCTGAGAAGATCTTAAAGGATCCAGACATTTGTCCAAGCTGTTAAATTTTTAGCAGCATGATATATCTATATGCCGAGGCATAGAGAATGAACCATGCATAGTCATTTATATCAGAAACTATCTTTCAGCATATGTGACATACCTGTAGCAGGTCTGTACCTGGCCCAGTGGGGGAAGTATAGAATCTGGAGTTAGACAGACTAGGTTGTAACCATTCAATTTATTTATTTATTATTATTTTTTTAATTTATTTTTTATTGGTGTTCAATTTACTAACATACAGAATAACCCCCAGTGCCCGTCACCCATTCACTCCCACCCCCTGCCCTCCTCCCCTTCCACCACCCCTAGTTCGTTTCCCAGAGTTAGCAGTCTTTACGTTCTGTCTCCCTTTCTGATATTTCCCACACATTTCTTCCCCCTTCCCTTATATTCCCTTTCACTATTATTTATATTCCCCAAATGAATGAGAACATATAATGTTTGTCCTTCTCCGACTGGCTTACTTCACTCAGCATAATACCCTCCATCCAGTTCCATCCACGTTGAAGCAAATGGTGGGTATTTGTCATTTCTTTTTTTTTTTTTTTTTTTTAATTTTTATTTATTTATGATAGTCACAGAGAGAGAGAGAGAGAGAGAGAGAGAGGCAGAGACACAGGCAGAGGGAGAAGCAGGCTCCATGCACCGGGAGCCCGATGTGGGATTCGATCCCGGGTCTCCAGGATCGCGACCTGGGCCAAAGGCAGGCGCCAAACCGCTGCGCCACCCAGGGATCCCGTATTTGTCATTTCTAATAGCTGAGTAATATTCCATTGTATACATAAACCACATCTTCTTTATCCATTCATCTTTCGATGGACACCGAGGCTCCTTCCACAGTTTGGCTATCGTGGCCATTGCTGCTATAAACATCGGGGTGCAGGTGTCCCGGCGTTTCATTGCATTTGTATCTTTGGGGTAAATCCCCAACAGTGCAATTGCTGGGTCGTAGGGGTAACCATTCAATTTAAAGCTATGTAGCAAGTGATCCTGTTCATGTCTCATTCCTAAGCTGCATGAAAAGCATTTGGTACAATTCCGGGCAAAGAGTAATGCTCAAATGTCAGATTTGGTTGTTATTATATGAATGACCCAAATAGGTCTCATCTATGTCTAAGAACTTTTATGATTCCTTCTTAATCATCAAAGTGTCCTAATGGGAATGCTGGTTAACACTGCATCATTTATAACAACTGATACTTTACACTGTTGAGTGAATGGTTTTTTATAAGTAGCCCTTTCAGTGACACAAAGGAAGAAGCATCAATTAGAAGAGATTTAGAGGAAAATATAGGTCATGTGTTTAAGACTTACACCAATATTGGTATAAGGCAATTTAGAAGGGAAAACAATAGAAAGGAGGCAGAATTTTTTTTTTTTTTTAAGATTTTACTTATTTATTCGAGAGAGAGAGCGCAAGGGGAGGAGCAGAGTGAGAGGGATGAGCAAACTCTGCTGAGTGCAGAGTCCTACATAGGGCTCAATCGCACAACAATGAGGTCAACACCTGAGCTGAAATCAAGAGTCAGATGCTCAGCCAAGAGAAGCAGAATTTTTATTTGTAAATACCACTGAAATGTAAAGGGAACAGAAGAAACTCAGAATGAGGCAAGTATTAAAATTAGGCATTTGTAACAAAGCCAAAAAAGAAGAGCCAAAAAAAATTGAGGAACCAAACTTGAGGGGTAATTGAATGCTGTTTTGGGATTTTTGAGAGTTGCTGGGGGATTCATTATATTTTCCATATAGCTGTTTTCAAATATATTCAAACAAAACAGTGATCTTAAACTCTAATTAGAGCTCTCTTTTAAGATTGTTTTCTGTGTGTAATATTTCTCTCTTTCTTATCAGGTGAAAATGAAATCCTTACAAAACTACATGCCATTTCCAGCAAAAACCAGATCTGGAGATCGTATATGGGCATGGGCTATTATAACTGCTTTGTGCCACAGACGATCTTGAGGAACTTACTGGAGAATGCAGGATGGTAATGTATTACTCAATTGAAAGCAGGAGTACTTTGTTTTGATTTGCATGATTCTCCCATTTTCCTACACCCTCTTCCCCCTTGGAGTGTCAGAACTTGTATATTGACAGGTATATACTCCTGTGTTGTCTCTAACCTCCAGGAACCTACCTGGCTTTCTCTGGCTTGGGAAATTTCCTTATTCAAATATAGAGGAAATGTAAAATTTCTTCCCACTTAAATTTCCATAAACAATTTTAGAGCTCTAAAATGTGGATACTGGTAATCTCGTCCTTTATTCTGTCTTTGTAAGCATATTGAGCAGAATGTTAACTTGTAGGTGGGCATATTCAAGGCTTTATTCTTTGGAGACCCTGGAGTTTTAAGGCTCTTTCTTTTCTTTCTTTCTTCTCTCTTTCGACTATGTCTGAGCTTGGTCAGTGAGTCATAATCTTGGTCCACTGTCTTCTCAGGATTTTAGGAGTATCCTTTACCTGGTTTTCCCCACCCCCTACCCCATATTCTGGGTACATGACCAACTGAAAAAGCAGATGTAGGGTCGGGTAAATGGAGATTAAAACATCAGCTTTATTACTTGGCACTTTGTAGAAAGAGAATATACGTATTCTGTGAACAGTCTCTTCTAGGAACAGTAAAAGAAGGGGCTAAGCTGCACATACTCAGTTGCTTCTTCTGTTCTCACCTCACCAATCAGGAAACTCATTCCTAGTCTTCTAGGTGTGTGTGTTCTCGTCTCTGCCCACTCTGGCTGCTACCGTTTGCACAACCTTGAAAGTGTTTCTTTTCTTTTTTTTTTTTAATTTTTATTTATTTATGATAGTCAAACAGGGAGAGAGAGAGAGAGGCAGAGACACAGGCAGAGGGAGAAGCAGGCTCCATGCACCGGGAGCCCGACGTGGGATTCGATCCCGGGTCTCCAGGATTGTGCCCTGGGCCAAAGGCAGGCACCAAACCGCTGCGCCACCCAGGGATCCCGAAAGTGTTTCTCTAGTACTTAAGGAAAACTCCCAAGTGCACTTCCATGCTGTTTTGCTATTTTCCATTGCAGCTGGCTATAATATGATAGAGCAAAACAGAGGTTCACCTCTCAATACTAAACAAGAAAAGACATTGGATATTTTTGACAGGGAGAGGTCATAGCTCCAAAGGTGCCTGAGAGCAGACCAGGCCATCTGCTCCTTCTGCCCACTGGGAAATATTGTCTGGTTCTAGAGGATGAAAGATGGGGACTCCTGGACCTTTCTTTTTTCTTGTTTTTGGATCAGTGACATTATATACACCAACATCTTTAAATTGAAACTTTATTTCAATTGATGACTTAGTCTCAAAAGGAATGTGTACACTTATTTCTAGCATAGAAATGGAATGGGGAGGCAATGATAATTCCTAGATGACTTCTTTTTTTTTATTTTTTTTTATTTTTTTAAAGATTTTATTTATTTATTCATGATAGACACAGAGAGAGAGAGGCAGAGACACAGGCAGAGAGAGAAGCAGGCTCCATGCACCGGGAGCCTGACGTGGGATTCGATCCCGGGTCTCCAGGATCGCGCCCTGGGTCAAAGGCAGGCGCTAAACCGCTGCGCCACCCAGGGATCCCCCTAGATGACTTCTTTTTTCAGTTAGTTGGTGTAAGAAACAAATTTTTTTTTTCTTTTAGCTATGCAGGAATGGATAACATGCAGATGCAGCAATTTATTTGGTCCATAAGTACAGTATAGTTGTCTTTGAGTTTTACAAAACATCAAATATAAATAACCTGAAACTGTAACAGTACACAGAAATTGAGTGCTTACACAGATATACCAGGCAGTATAAGCTGAAAAATTGAGTAAATTAACATTGTTTTATGTTAATATACACAGTGTCAGTTAATTTATTTATCTAAGATTTGATTTATTTGGGATGCTTGGGTGGCTTAGAGGTTAAGTGCCTGCCTTTGGCTCAGGGCGTGATCCTGGAAACCCAGGATCAAGTCCCACATCGGGCTCCCTGCGTGGAGCCTGCTTCTCCCTCTGCCTATGTCTCTGCCTCTCTCTCTCTGTGTCTCTCATGAATAAGTAAATAAAATCCTTAAAAATAATAATAATAAAATAAAATAAAAACAAGTCTTAATGCATACCACTTGATATAAGAAGTAACTTAAAAAAAAAGAAGTAACTTTAATTTCTAGTACAACCAATATTATGTGAGGACAGAATAAGCAATTGCCTCTGTAATTCAAAGGTGGTTATAGCAAGATTTAAGATCCTTTCAGGTTAGCATATATAAAAAAATCAACTTTAGTAAAGGGGAAGTAGGCTTCTCCATGGGAAGTCATAAATTGCCCCCACACAAGCTTTTGAAATGCCCAAGTACATCATCCATAGTAATAAATCTTAAAGAGATGCCAAACAGTTTGCATCTTTTGTAAAATATTTTATTTAATAAATTTTGTTAGATTTAATTTGAATTCTCAGTGATGAGAATTCTTATTTTCATATAATTGCTTTATAAGAAGCTCTCCAGTTGCCATCCTAAGACAGGCTATTGAGACATCCATTAGTCCATTTTTTTTACCTTAAAAACAGAAATATGTAAAGTACTTGGAAGAACTCAAAAGCTGCCAAAACTATTTACTATTTTGTTCTAATTAACACCTGAAGATAGGGCCCTCTCAGCCTCTGTGGGACGGTAGGAGCCTTACTTCTATGAGTACTAGTTACGAGCACTAGTTAGCAAATGCAGATGAGTTTCATACTCCTTCTTGATTTGTGTAATTTTTCATTTCCCTGAGTCCACTGAGCTCCTGCTCACCCCTCCCTCTCCCTGCTTGCTCATTCTCTCCTTAAAACATTTAGCCACCTCTAATATACACGCACACACACATATACACACCCTAATATGCAGACTCAACTAAGAATACAAACTTTTTGATAATTTTGGCATTTTTAAAAGTAAACCCGATACCTCACTTAATCTTTGCACAAAGTATTCTTCGTACCAGGAATAAACCGCTGTGGCAACTAATAACATGTGAGCTTATATTCACTTACTCTCACACCACCGATAAAGCATAATTGGTATTCTGTGTTTTTGAGTCTCTGAGGAGTGGAAGTTGTATCTGGCTGTCAATACAGCCTGTAGTTTGGCCGTCAAGTCCAGACCTGTAGTTCTGAGGCTAGGGCAGAGGTTAAGCTGGATGGATGGGAAGCAAAGCACCTTTGCATCTTTTTCTGCTTTTGAATAAATGCAAAGTAGTCCTGGTTAACCAGAGTGCTTTGTCCTAGATGACATTGCTCATGTCCCATCATTACAGAATTCAGATCTGTTGGCCTAACCACGCCTGCCTTGCCATCCCTGGCCAGAGCTTTTAGTTTCAATATATTCCATTTCTTCATTAGTAAGAGAACAGGAAAGAGCCATTGAAGAACTAGCTTTTGTTTTATTTTTTTTTTCTTTTGGTATATGTTCAAATGTATTTGCATTGCTGAGGCTTCTTTTCCACTGTGTTATTGATACAAGTTTGAATGGTTGAGCTCCGAGTTTGATTTCAAAAGCCTGTCTTTCTCCTTACAAAATAAGCCTCAAAAGTACACGAATGAGCTGCAGCATTTCAGCTGTCTGAATACTGGCCAGCAGTCTTCACTCCTGGTGGCCATAGAGAATATTCACCATATTGCTTCCTGGCTGTGAGTGGATGTGTTAATTTACTTTAGGAGCTGCCAGTATTTTGGGAGGTAAACAATGTTTTTGCTTTTTGGTTCTGGTTTTTGTGCGCATTTTAAATATTGTTCCTTTCCATTCACTGAAAGCTGATTTGAACCAGAGGGTAATATTGTACCTCACCAGCTCTGATAGGGAGGGCTGTGCACATGAGGGTGAGATTTCACAGTATCACCCTTTTGAATGGTTTCCATAGAGACGGAACCAACAAATTCCGGTGACGTGAGGTGAAAATAAATAGACAACATAGCTTCAAAAGAATACAAACATTGGGGCTCTTACAAGAAAATTTACATCAGATCCAGAATTTTATTTTGTGGGGTCCACTGTTGTAAATATTTGACTGCTAAATAACATTAGTCACTAATATAAAAAGACTTATATTTTCTTTGTGGCTATTTCTGTTTTGTGTAACTTTGGCACTGGGATTAAAATGAGAGAATCTCGTGAATGTTTATCCTACTGCACTACCTCTTTCTCTCTCAATCCCACAAAATCAGCCCAAAGTCATAGAAAATAGTGATTATTTTGGAATAAATATTAATGACATGTTGAATATGTCAAGCATCATGTTTGAGCCAGACAAAATACCTTTTTGGATGTGTAGATGCTTTAAAATATATATTAAAATACTTTAGAAACAGAAATGAATTCAGTTAAATAGTCAGTTGAAATATAGAAAATGTAGGGGTGCCTGGCTGGCTCAGTGGGCATGTGATTCTTGAACTTGATGTTGTGAATTTGAGTCCCATATTGGGTGTAGAGAATATTTAAAAATAAAATCTTTAATTTAAATAAGTAATATAAAAAATGTAGATCACAGACACATTTTCTTAATCACCACATGTTGCCTAATTGAGGCAACTAAATGCATGTATGACAGCAAGCCCTGTGTAACATTTTTTCTTCTGAAATTGAGGGTTTATTAGTGTCCTTGGGCCTCAGACTCACTGGCCTGAGGTTTTTAATAGATGCTTGTTAAGACCTTTAATATCTGTTTTAGTTGTGTAGAAAATGTATAGATTATAAAACAAGTTCACAGGTAAAAGAAGTGGGATCATACATTCATTTTTGCAAGAAAACAGTTATAAAAATCTATCCTTAGTAGGGCTAATTAGGATCAGTCTAAGTTTGGGCTTATGAAAGTGTTGAGCAAGGTGAGAAAGGCTGAGCAAGGGAAGAGAATATTAAATCTCAAATTTGTTATCAAAGGAACAGTGTGGTCTCAGGTACGGAGGACTGTGCTTGGGAGGTTAGGGTTTTTTTTCCTGCAGGTAATAGGGTGCCATCTCCATTTAAGCAGGGAAGTCAAATACTAAACACATCTGCACCATAGATATTCAGTATGTTCCTATTTTAAGCATAGCACTAACTAGGGCAGTAAGGCAACAAAGAAAAAGCAGTGGACAGGACACTCGGGTGGCTCAGTGGTTTGGCGCCTGCCTTTGGCCCAGGGTGTGATCCTGGAGTCCTGGGATCAAGTCCCATGTCGGGCTCCCTGCATGGAACCTGCTTCTCCCTCTGCCTGTGTCTGTCTGTCTGTCTGTCTCTCTCTCATGAATAAATAAGAAAAAAAAAAAAAAGAAAAAGCAGTGGAAAATGGGACATTGGAAGGAAGACTAATGGGAATTGATCATTATTTGGGCTCAAAAAACCTCAGTTTCTACCTTGTAAATTGGCAGAATACCTTTTGAGAAGGAATAAGAATATTCAGGAAGAGAAACTAGTTTGTTTGGGGATCTAGGTGGAGGAAGAATAGTAAGTAAAATGATTTAATACCACATAATAATTAAAATTGTGTTGTTGGGCAGCCCGGATGGCGCAGCAGTTTAGCGCCGCCTGCAGCCCAGGGTGTGATCCTGGAGAGCTGGGATTGAGTCTGTCAGGTTCCCTGCATGGAGCCTGCTTCTCCCTCTGCCTGTGTCTCTGCCTCTGCCTTTCCCTCTCTCTCTCTCTCAATAAATAAAATCTTAAAAGAAAAAAATTGTGTTGTTGAACAATATTAAAGTTAGTAGAAATTGTCCATGGCATAATGTTAACAAAATCAGGCAAAAAACTTTACATTGAGTATAAGATTATTTTAAATATGAATATGAGTGTGATGTAGAAAAGAGTAAGTTAATTAGCTCATTTGTGGTAATCATCTAACAATATATGTACACAAATCATTATATTGTACACTTTTTTTATTTTTTAAGTAGGCTCCATACCCAAAGTGGGGCTTGAACTCACCACCCTGAGACAAGAGTCAGATGCTCTACTGAGTAAGCCACCCAGGTGCCCCTGTATACAGTTTTGTTGATTATCTCAGTAAAGCTGGAGGAAAAAAAAGAATTATAAAGTCACAAATCAACAAGGGACAGACCGCACAACAGAAAGATTGGTAGCATACTTGAGTGTGCCTGTCATAAAATAGAAAAAGAAAAAACATTGGAAAGAAATGCATGGGGGCGCCTGGGTGGCTCATCAGTTAAGCATCTGCTTTGGACTCAGGTCATGGTCTCAGGGTCCTGGGATCCAGCCCCATGTCATGCTCCCTGCACAGCTCCCTCCGCTTCTCCTGCTTGTGTTTTCTTGCTCTGTCAAATAAATATAATCTTTATATATAAAAAAAGAAATACATGTAAATCATAATTGTTATCTTGGAGTTTAGGAAAAATAGGTGATTTTATTTTCTCGACAGTTATGTGTTTTCCAACTTTTTACAATAAACTAGTGTAAGATAATCAGCAAAAATGGCTAAAAATAAGTTCCTGACACAGAAAATGGTTAATAAATGGTAGCTGAGGTCTTTTACCATTAAGAATACAATAAAAATAGAAAGTAAAATTACTGTTAATTGTACCACCCAGAGAAAAACTATTTACACTTTGGTTCATTTGTTTTTACAAATTCACAAAAATGGGATCATGGTATTTCACACTATATTTTTAAAAAATATATATCCAGAGCATCTCCATGTCAGGAGTTATTCTTTTATACATAATTTTCAATAAATGCAGTATTATGCATGCATAACTTCTATTTAATTCTCTTTTCAGTGGACACTTGGTTTTGTTGCTCTTTTTTTGTTATTCATTTTTCAATATTCAGTGTTGTGATGAATTCTTTGGAGCACTGCTCTTTCTATTCCTATTGTATATTCTATGTCTAAGGGTATGCTGAATCTTCCCCATTCATTGGATGGACTAGATAATAAGCATATGCTTGTGTGCATGTGCAAGTTTGTGTGTCTATGTTTAAAATGACTGAGTAAAATCAAAGTTTCATGTTAACCAGGCAATCTAAGCATGTCTTTCTGGTTTCAGGCTATGCTGTATGTCAAAGTCTTATCTGATGTGAGGTTACAGTTGCTCCTTGTCTATGCCTTTTGTGTGACCCCATTTCTATTTGGATTCCTTTTCTACTTTGTCTTTAACATGTATTGTGTGCCTCATTCATTCCAGTTCATCACCCACTTAGAATTTGGCAAATTGATTTACAGTTGCTAAGTCAAGCTGTTCAAGGAGTTAACTGAAGCAAAAAGTGCTGTACACACACACACACAATTATACAAATTTTGGGAAAATTATTTCAAAGATTGTACTGCTTAGTAAGGCATGTTCCCCCACCCATTCCCCCTCCAACATATGAAGTATTGATTTCAAACCTTTCAAAAAAAGAAATAAAGGATGGAAATAGCCTGCATATGATTACTAGAGCAAGAGAGAAAGGGATAGGGCTTGAAAAAATGGGGGCGGGGGGAGAGACACAAAAAGCCGACATCTAATACTTTTCTGGCTTAGAAGAACAAAAACAATAGTTAGGAAACAATGTCAATCACAAGGGGGAGCATGACCTAATCGGAAACACTTTGATGGTAGATACAGAATGGATTCTTGGTGTAAAGATAAAAGCTGTGTCACAAGTCCTCAGTTACCCTCTATTGTATCACCTTCCTTTCTTTTCTTTAAAATATCACTCAAATGATTTTATTTATTGTCTCTTCCCCATAGTACAATATATTCTTGAGATAAGGAACTGTTATTCATTTGCTTATGATTGTGTCATCAAGAAGAACCTATCCTAGTTCTTGGCACTTAGTAGGCATGTAGTAATATTTGTAGGACAAGTTAATGAAGGAATGAAAAAAAGGATGAAGGCACTAAGTGGGTTAGCTCAAATACCTAAAGAAATATTTTTGGCTAATAACCAGAGTATATAAGATTAAAACTCATGTCTATGCTGCCTTCTAACCATTTGAATCCTTGAATTTTGATAGCTATGGAGTTAACTTTTCAGACTCTTAGTAACTGGTTAGTGAGGATTCTTAATAGACCACTGTTTATTTCCTAGGAGCACGTAGAATTTCTCCTGGTTAGTATAAAACAAAGATCCCCATTAAACAAAAGTTTTGAGTATTAGATAGTAGGTTCTTAGTTGCTTTCCTATTGTGAATTGTGATTGGGCTAGGCGTTTAGCGAGATGAAAGATAACAGGAAGTAAAATTTTTGTTTAAATTACCATAGGTAAGCTCAAGTGGATTTTAAGAACCAGCTTACAATAAAATACATAGATATAATAAGGTTATTAAAATAGAAGTGTGAGATTATAAAGTAACTTAAAGAGATAGAAATGTAAGTACTGAATGTGCCCAAACAAAAGATAATATTGTTACGATGGTTTAACGCTGAGCTTCCTTACTGATACACAACTCTCAAGAGAAGCTTACTTGTTCCCAGTTCTCAAAAAAGGCAAACTCAATTTTCAGGTACTGAATTCCGAAATGAAGACATTTTGTGAACCTTTTTGAATAGTGGAGTTAGTTTGGACATGGCCTTTTGTGTCTCTCACAGGATCACCCAGTATACTCCATACCAGCCAGAAGTATCTCAGGGGAGACTGGAGAGTTTACTCAACTACCAGACCATGGTGTGCGACATCACAGGCATGGACATGGCCAATGCATCCCTGCTGGATGAGGCCACAGCAGCTGCAGAGGCAATGCAGCTGTGCCACAGGTGAGAGGCCCCCAGGGTGAAGGACATTCTCTAGTGTGTCCTGTCAGGGCCCAGTGACTCACCTCTTTCACAAACGCTCACACACACACACACATTCACACGCACACAGTGTTATACCAGTTAGCTGAGAAAACAAAAAAGTGACCACTTTTTAAAGCCACCATGTTTACTGTGTAACATTACACAAGAAAAACATTTGGGTTGCCTCTTCCATAGTGTTAAGTTCATGGATGTTACAGGAACTGAGATAGTGTCAAGCTCTCTTCCCTCTGTGCCATCTTCAGTGTGAGGCCTTTGTCCTCATGGTCACAAGATGACCGACTGCTGGGGTTCTAACCATGACCTCTGCACCCAGGAAGAAGGAAGGGGGCAGGGTAAAGGGTGGTGCTAGCTAAATAAGTCCTTTTGAAAGAGTTTTTTGGAAACTTCAACTCAGCAAGTTTATGCTTCATTGACCACCCCTACCTACAAGGGACTTGGAAATGCAGTTTTTATTGGGTGGGCACATTGCTGCCCTCTACATATTGGAGTTCTGTTACTATCGGTAAAGGGGAGAATGGATATTGGGTAACAACTGGCAATCTGTATTGTAATAGATCAATACCATCTTTTATGAAGTATATTGTATTTAAATGTTTTATACCATAGTTTATGTAACCTCACCACTATTGTTACACACTGACTTCGATACAATCTTTGTTACTGATGCTACTGTTTTACCTCTTTAGAATCAATTTCGTCAAAAGTTCTGATAATTTCCTGAGGATGCATTTCTAGTAGAATAGCTGGGTCAAGGTATCTAGGTAACAACTGCTCTCCAGTTCCTTGAGTTGCTTTGTTCTTTGCTTGTAAGTATGTTTGAGTTCACCTTCCTGGTCGGGTTCTCGTAGATGTCACCCAGTTGGGAAATCTGCCCATGTTCACGTGTGTCTCTGGGGTTTTGTGCCTCTGGCCCTGAACGTCCACGGTACTCTCTTTCTTGGCTTCCAGAGACTTAGGGGTATGCCGTCGGTTCTGGCACCAGTTCCAATGTGTGCACGGAGGTGCCCCCTACCAACAAACAATTCTTCCACAGCAGCAGGGCTGCCAAGGATTCAACTCAATTCTGACACAATCTATCTGGACTTGGTGTCAGATTCCAGAGGTTCAGCGTTGTTTGACAAGACCGCCCCGCCCTGCTCTGCCCTGACCCCGTCCTCCAACCGGCTTCAGAGCTGAGGCCAAACTGATTAAACCACTGGCTATGGAATGGATCTCAACCCTCTCCCCTGCCGGGGGTCCTCTAGGTTCCAGCCCTCCCAGCCCGTGCTTGGCTCCCTGCAATGAGATCCCATCCACCAACTGTTCCCAAAAGTCACCTAATTAACATAAAAAAATATCTTTATATTCTGCACAGTAGGAAGTTTGGGGGGCTATGAGCCAAAAACTGGATGAAGACTCAATATCTATGAAAAAATGTATTTTGGTCATCTGAGTGACCGGATATGTATCTCTTATAAATCACAACATTGCAGGAGTGAGAGCCCCAAGCTTCCTGGCAGGTACAGTAGCTTCCACATTTCCAGCCACATGTGATTCTGCTCCCCGCCCCCAGCCTGGGCCCAGGCCCTTCGTCCTGACCCTGGCTGGACAGCCAAAAGGAATGCCTCTCCCAGCTGTTACGTTCATCTTCTCTCCTTGTCCACCTTATCTCCCCCTGCCTCTCTAAGAGCTCCCACTTCACACTTGGAGAAGCCAAGGCCTTTCTGCTCCGAGGTTCAGGAGTTCTGTCCTCAACTGATTTGAGTTAATGAGCTACAGCTCTGCAACTGCTTGATTTGCTTCCTTTCTCTTGGTTCTCATACCTTCGGGCCTGGATTTAGTGTGACCCTTAAAAAGCAGCCTTGTGATTTTTTATCTTTAGGAAAACGTTCCTTAAAATAGTAGTGTTTTTGTTGGTGGGAATGTGAACTGGGGCAGCCACTCTGGAAAACTGTGGAGGTTCCTCAAAGAGTTAAAAGTAGAGCTACCCTACAACCCAGCAATTGCATTGCTGGGAATTTACCCCAAAGATAACAGATGCAATGAAACGCCGGGACCCCTGCACCCCGATGTTTGTAGCAGCAATGGCCACAATAGCCAAACTGTGGAAGGAGCCTCGGTGTCCATTGAAAGATGAGTGGATAAAGATGTGGTTTATGTATACAATGGAATATTACTCAGTCATTAGAAATGACAAATACCCACCATTTGCTTCAACAAGGATGGAACTGGAGGGTATTATGCTGAGTGAAGTAAGTCAGTCGGAGAAGGACAAACATATGATCTCATTCATTAGGGGAATATAAAAAATAGTGAAAGGGAATAAAGGGGAAAGGAGAGAAAATGAGTGGGAAATATCAGAGAGGGAGACAGAACCTGGGAGACTCCTAACTCTGGGAAAAAAAAAAAGGGGTGGTGGAAAGGGAGGAGAGCAGGGGATGGGGGTGACTAGGGTGACTGGGCACTGAGGGGAGCACTTGGTGGGATGAGCACTGGGTATTATGCTATATGTTGGCAAATTGAACTCCAATAATAATAAACAGTAGAGAAAAACAAGTGAAAAAATGTAGCAATGTTTTTGTTTCCATCTTAGGTCATTTAGGCTCAGGTGGCTCTTCCAATTTTTTTAAATTCACACTGTGAAGAACATTGTGCTTTGGATAATTAATCACCTTTCTATCTAGCTAACTCTACTTAATCTTCTATTAAGTTTATGTTTATTATAAAAATACCTGTTCAGAGAGTGGGAAAACAGAATATAATGAAGTGAAACCTGTTTTTCAGTCCTGTTCCACTGAGAAAGCTGTTAACTGGTCATTATATATCTTTCTGGGAAATTAAAAGATATGTGTTCCCCCTTCCCCGGCCCCCCATTCTTTTTACCCAGATGTGCTCATAGTACACAACTGTTATGTATCCTGTTAAAAAACAAAATTCGACTAAGTATATTTGAAGATCTAATTGGCTTTATTATTAAGTGATTCATAAATTGGGCAGCATTCCATTTAGTAGGTAGAAAGGCTCCCTGAAGAGTTGTACAAAATGAAAGCTTTTTCACAGGAAGGAGGGTGGGGCAAGAACGTGATAAGCAAAAGAAAAAAAGATTTGTTCCAGGCAACATCACCTTCCCTTAGGCGAAAGAGCAGGGGGTCTTATTATGCAGATTACCTCATCCTCTTTTGGATGGAGAAGGCCCCAGTGACAGATTTCCACCTTTCTGCTTATCAGAAAATTCCTGACTCACAGGTAAGAGTACGTTTCTGGAGGACATGAAACTGCAATTAGTTTAGATATTAAGGCTTGGTTTGGTGACTGGGTCTGGCTTAGGAAACACCATTTGGTGCTTATGGTTTTCTTTTTAACAATCTCCAATTTTGTTTCCTGAAATCACGAGCTTTTAGAAAACTCCCAGGATTTAGATCCTTTAGTAGCTGTGTGGTCCTGCCAATGTCACTTCTCTGAGTACTTTTAATCTTCTATCAAATGAAGATGTTTGGTTTAGATAATCTCTAACTGCTTCTTTGGCAGTAACCTTCTCATATTTTTATTTCAAGAGTTAGTTTTTTATTTCTACTTGTGTCCAATCAAGTTTTTATTGCTTTGATTTGCTACAATGTTTTTTAAAAATTTAAGCCGGTTTAAGATTTATTTTGCTAAATGAGGTTGGCATAGTATTAAAAAAAGCAAAATTCAGCTGAGTAAATTTGAAGATCTAATTGGCATTATTCAGTCTCATGAATCGGGCAGCATCCTAACATCCCATCTAGCAAGTAAAGAGGAGTGACAAAGGGCTGCAGAAAGCAAAGGCTTTTCTTTTTTTTTTAAACCTTTGATGATTTAATTTAATTTTTAAATTCCAGTTAGTTAACATACAGTGTAATATTAGTTTTAGGTATAGAATTTAGTGATTCATCACTTAACAGTACCCAGTGCGCATCACAAGTGCCCTCCTTAATCCGCATCTATTTAGCCCCCTTACCACCCACCTTCCTCTAGCACTCCTCGGTTTCTTTGTAGTTAGGAGTCTGTTTCCTGGTTTGCCTCTCTTTTTAACACTTTCTAGCTTCATACACGTTATTGCAAATGGCAAGATTTCATTCTTTTTTATGGCTGAGTAATATTGATTATATATAATATATATATATCACATCTTTATCCTTTCATCAATGGACATTTGAGCTATTTCCATAATTTCCATTATTATGTTTCCATAATTTCCATGATTTGGAAATATTGTTGATAATGCTGCTATAAACATCAGGGGTCCATGTACCCCTTTGAATAAGTATTTTTGTATCCTTTGGGTAAATACCTAGTAGTGCAGTTGCTGGATTGTAGGGTAGTTCTGTTTCTAACTTTTTTGGAAGCTCCATGCTGTTTTCCAGAGTTTGCATTCCCACCAACAGTGCAAGAGGGTTCCCCTTTCTCCATATGCTTGCCAAGATCTGTTGTTTCCTGTGGTGTTGATTTTAGCCATTGTGTCAGGTGTGAGGTGATATCTCATTACAGTACTGATTTGTATTTCCCCTGTGATGAGTGATGTTGAGCATATTTTCATGTGTTTGTTGGCCATCTGGATGGGATGTCTTTGGAAAAATGTCAATTCATGTCTTCTGCTCATTTTTAAACTGAATTATTTGTTTTTTTGGATGTTGAGTTTTACAAGTTCTTTATATATTTTGGATGGCAACCCTTTATCATATAGGTCATTTACAAGTATCTTCTCCCATTCAGTAGGTTGCGTTTTAGTTTTGATGATTATTTCCTTCACTGAGGGGAAGTGCTTTATCCTGATGAAGTCCCAATAGTTCATTTTTGCTTTTGTTTCCATTGCCTTAGTAAGAAGTTGCTATGGCCAATGTGAAACAGTTTACTGCCTGTGTTCTTGTCTAGGTTTTTTATGGGTTTATTTAGAGCAAGGTCACTTTCCTTTGGGGACAAAAATGGTCTTATTAGGTGAATTACCTCATTGGTGCTTATCAGGAAATTCTAGACTGACCAGTTAAGATTATAGTCCTGGGGAAGGTTGAAACTATAATCACATATGTATCAAGCCCTAGTTTGGTCACCTGATCCTAGCCCAAGTGACTATTTTGGGCCTGTGATTTTCTTTTAAACAATGAAAATTGGATTTCAGTAGAATTCTGATCAGTAGAATTAATGACACATTTTTATGCTGTGCTCAGAGTTCCCCTATCACCCTTGATTTGCATTATTAGAAGATAACGTTGATTTCTCTAACGTTCATGTTTGAATGTGATTTCCTTTTCAACAGACACAACAAGAGGAAGAGATATTTTGTTGACCCCCGTTGCCACCCACAGACAATAGCTGTCGTCCAGACTCGAGCCAAGTAATTAATTTCATTCATATTTTGAACTCAGGGATAATATCATGCTCATATCTGTTTTTTATCCTTCTTACTTCCAAAGTGCCCGGAAGTGAACCTGGTTTAAATTGAGGTTGTTGAGTTTTACTTTCCCTCCCACTTTCTTACTGAGATGTTGCTGGGAAGTAAAGTGTGTCAGAATTGAGAGAATACAGAAGTGGCTTTAGTTGCCTTGCTTTACATTGAGTTACCATGTTTGTTTTCTTTTTGAAAAATAAAATTTAAAATATTAAAATAATTTCAGCAATGTTTTGGGAAGTTTGAAAAGCAGAGGAAAAAAATGGAATTCTCACACAACTGTTAGCTTTTTGTGTGTAGTACTGCAAACATAGTTTAGAGAATCCATATAAAAACCTAGATGTGGTGGGATGCCTGGGTGGCTCAGTGGTTGAGCACCTGCCTTGGGCTCAGGGCATGATCCTGGAGTCCCGGGATCAAGTCTCCCATCAGGCTTCCTGCATGGAGCCTGCTTCTCCCTCTGCCTATGTCTCTGCTTCTCTCTCTGTGTCTCTCATGAATAAATAAATAAAATCTTTAAAAATAAACAAATAAAACCTAGATGTGGTATGATATAGATGAAAGCAAACATACTATATTTGTTTAGTGCTGTAATCAGATAAACACAGCAAAACTATCACTTGCAAATGTTTTAATTAGCTTTCTTGTGAGAACCAAGCAATATTTCCCCTCCGCATAGCACCATTCCTTCAGGAGTGTTCTATGCATGATTGGAGCTGGATGGTTAAGAAAAGGAAGATCTTTGTCTTTGACTTATTGATGGTTTTCCATTCCCTTAATGCTGATCCTTGCTGAAAGTGGTGACTGCCCTGTAGTTGTAGGAATTGGTTCTTTAGTCCTAGGAATCCATGTTCCTGACCCTCTAAGGAGCAAGTTCTGGCTGGAAAAGGGGAATGGGAGTAGTAAGGGTGGGAGACAGAAACAGAAGTCAAACTGTTGGGAGCACTTGAAATGTTAAGCTCTATAACCAATGAAGAATCAGGTGTGAGATGGGTATGTGTGCATGTGTGGCAGGATGAGGTGGGGGTGGGGGGCAATGAAGGAGGACACAGAATAGGATTGCTATTATCACTAAAAATAAATTGTAAGGGATTTTATTTTGTCTTGAAAACCAAAAGCATGATTGCTCTTTGTCTTCTGTCTTTCTAGATACAATGGAGTTCTCATTGAGCTGAAATTGCCCCATGAAATGGACTTCAGTGGGAAAGATGTTAGTGGAGTGCTCTTCCAGTACCCAGATACTGAGGGGAAGGTGGAAGACTTCACAGAGCTTGTGGAGAGGGCCCATCAGATGGGGGTAGGCAAATCTCTTCATGTGGGGGTCCACGGAGGTGTGTCCCAACTTTGAATTAAGATTCTTTGATGCATCTTAGTTTGTATACCTATATCACCTGATGAAACTCTCCTTTCTGCCTCCTTTTTTCAAGTTTATTCTGTTCATTAATTCCTGGCACATACTAAGCACAATAAATGTTTTTCTAAAGATTTATTTGAGAGAGAGAGCGGGCATGAGCAATGGGGAGGGAGGGGCAGAAGGAGAGGGACAAGCAGGCCTTCAGGACCCTGAGATTGTGACCTGAGCTGAAGTCAGATGATTAACCGACTGAGCCACCCAGGTGCCCCTCAGTCAATATTTTTGAATGAATCAGTGTAAAAATGGAATTCACAGGATATAAAGCAACCTTGTCTGTCTGCTTATATTGGAGATAATTTGCTACATTCTCACTGCTCTCTGAGGAGGGTCACAGCCATGTGCACTTTCTCTTTTGTGTTCTTTCTAGAGTCTGGCCTGCTGTGCTACTGACCTTTTAGCTCTGTGTATCCTGAAGCCTCCTGGAGAGTTTGGGGTAGACATTGCCCTAGGCAGCTCACAGAGATTTGGAGTGCCACTGGGCTATGGTGGACCACATGCAGCCTTCTTTGCTGTTAGAGAAAGCTTGGTGAGGATGATGCCCGGGAGAATGGTGGGGGTAACAAGGTAAAGCAGCTCATGTTTCTGCCCTTTGCCTGTGCTTATTATTTTCCCTGTTCCTTCTTCTGATCACAAAAGTTGTTGATTTTTCTATGAATTTAACTGGGCCATGCACAATAATTTGCAACGTATTTGTATTGAAGTCATATAAGTGAATTTAATTAGGTTGACGAAAGAGTTAAGAGACGGATCATTTTTTTTTTTTAAGATTTTATTTACTTATTCATGGTAGAGAGAGAGAGAGAGAGGCAGAGACACAGGCAGAGGGAGAAGCAGGCTCCATGCACCGGAATCCCGATGTGGGATTCGATCCCGGGTCTCCAGGATCGCGCTCTGGGCCAAAGGCAAGTGCCAAACCGCTGTGCCACCCAGGGGTCCCTATTCTAGCAATTTCTAAATGTACTTTCTTGAGTGCTTCTCATTTTATTTATTTTATTTTATTTTTTATTGGAGTTCAATTTGCCAACATACAGCATAACACCCAGTGCTCATCCCGTCAAGTGCCCCCCTCAGTGCCCGTCACCCAGTCACCCACCCCCCACTTCCCCTTTCAACACCCCTTGTTCGTTTCCCAGAGTTAGGAGTCTCATGTTCTGTCTCCCTCACTGATATTTCCACTCATTTTCTTTCCTTTCCCCTGAGTGCTTCTCATTTATATGCTTCCTCAGATTAGGAATTTAAGATGAATGTCATGATTATTACTCAGTTAATTTAGATCTTTTAGACCTTCCATAGAAGTTGGACTTAGTAGCCTGCCTAAGTGAAGAGTCAATATTAGTGAATGATGTGAATTTTTCAAATGCAGCTTAACACATAATATAATGAGGCACCTCACTTTTTATTGTAAAACTAAGTTTCTTCAAGTATTCTTACATTCATTTCTTTTAGTGATGTGACTTCACCAGGCAAGATGAGGCAGAGTTTTCTTTTTTTCTTTTTTAGGTTTTTATTTGTTTATTCATGAGAGACACGGAAAGAGGCAGGGACACAGGCAGAGGGAGAAGCAGGCTCCATGCAAGGAGTCCTATATGGGATTCAATCCTGGAACTCCAGGATCACACCCTGAGCCGAAAGCAGGCACTAAACTGCTGAGCCACCTAGGAATCCCGAGGCAGAGTTTTCTAATTAAAAAGAATTTGATATATTATTTATTGTTTGCTAATTTTTATATTGAACTTCTTATCTTTCTGAAAAATGGACCCCATAGCTTGATGAAATAAAAAATAAGACTGCTAAATATTTTGATTATCCAAATTCTTTTTTTTTAAAGTTTTATTTATTTGAGAGAGAGAGAGAGAGAACAAGTAGGAGGAGCAGAGGAAGGGGGAGAGAGAATCTCAAGCAGAGTCCCATTCTGAGCTTGTAGTACAACTCGGGGTTTGATCCCAGGACCCTGAGATCACAACCTGAGCTGAAACCAAGAGTTAGTTGCTTAATTGACTGCTCCACCCAGGTGTCCCTCTCCAAATTCTTAATTGTATTAGGAAAGAGGGAAAAAATTTTCTTAGAGACAAGTAGTAAGATTATTAACACTCATTTTATAGGTTCTTATTTAAATTCCAGTTAACATTCAGTGTAATACTATTTTCAGGTGTACAATGTAGTGATTCAACACATTCTTTTTCTTTGTTCAGTACAGTTGCTTTAGATTCCACTGCATAAGTTATTCATTTGTCACATATTTCCCTTTTTCCTGTGTCTGCCAAGTAGCTCATAGTGAAATTTAATTCTCCCTAAATTTAATTTTAAATTGAATCATTCATTCACCATCATTATGTTAGTTTGAGTAATTCCTGGGAAGTTTCCTTTCAAGGTTGCTCGTCTTATTGTGTATATCTCAGTTCCTCCCTCAAAGTACATACTAAAAATTATTAGTCCTATTCAGAAGAGGATGGCTTGGGAATTGTTTCTTTCTTTTTTTCTTTTTTTAAAGATGTCATTTATTTATTCATGAGAGATATAGAAAGAGAGAGAGGCAGAGACACAGGCAGAGGGAGAAGCAGGCTCCATGCTGGGAGCCCGATGTGGGACTTGATCCTGGGACTCTGGGATCACTCCCTGGGCCTAAGGCAGACACTCAACTGCTGAGCCACCCGGTTGTCCTGGGAATTGTTTGTTTATGGCCCTGCAGCCACATAGCTTTGCTGGATTCCCTTCAAGCTGGGAAGGAAAGAAACAGGTTCATTTGTGACCACCCTTGGTGCTATGATTATGTGTGTTAACTAGATGTTTTATTCTCGGGCCAGAGATGCCACTGGGAAAGAAGTGTATCGTCTTGCTCTTCAAACCAGGGAACAACACATCCGGAGAGACAAGGCTACTAGCAACATCTGTACAGCTCAGGTACATCACATGCCTGCTATCCCCACCAAATGCCTTATAATCTATAGCAATGAGCTCATGGATTCACTCAATCGTCTTTTCGTCTGTTCCCCACTTACTGACACTGTGTACACCAGAAATGGTGTGATCTTATTGGTAGAGAAGCCCTGTGGTCTTGTCAGAACCAAAATATAATGTTATTTCCTGGATCTCTGTGTGTGGATGTACATCATACTTCAGTGTCTATAGCATTCTTGGCCATAGGGCAGGTCCATTATGGGTGGTGGGTGATTTGGTACCTTCTCTTAGGGCTGAAATGGAAGCCCTGCAGGAATGTGGTGAGGAAGGCAATATGACTATGCTTGAGATATGACCAAGATTGACAAGTTGGTGGTGGTTGTGGGATACTCTTACTGGGGACTCAGGACAGTCATTCCTGAAATGGATGGAATAAAAGGGAAGCCTCCCAAGTTCCTCATAATCTTGGAAGTTGCCCAGGGCTCATGTCAGAGTGAGGAGTGTTTGAGACACAGCCAGTTTCCAGGCTTAGGCAGAGGACTGTTCCTGAGCATCCAGTCCATTCTAGGTCCATGTTTTCTATTCAGGGTGAGAGAAAGATCTGACCAACACCTCAGTGGGCAATACAGTGCTTTTTTTCTCTGAGCATTGGGTTAAAGCACTACCACCAGGTTTTAGAAAGACAACTCAGGGGCAGTAGATAAAGTCTTCTTTTAGGTGGTACTATAGCCATTGGTCTATGGACTGATTTCTTCAATATCTATAGGTTCAATAGATAATACAATAAAGAATACAATCTTTATTGTATTATCTATTGCCTCAAGAAGGTGGCTGCTTCTTTTCAGCAAAGAGCTCTTCTATTATCACAGGAAGGGGCCAGATTCAAGAGCTTTTCCTATGTTGACAGCAAATTGAACTTTATTTGATGCTATTTCTTTCTGTAGTTTACCCTTTATTTGTTGAATTTTTTTGTTCAAACAGCAATCAGCTGTCTTGCCCTTTCTGCTCATGTTCTTCCAAAAGATGTCGATCTGGTTATAAGTGTGTTATAGGGTTTTCTGTTTCAGTGTTTGAAATTAATTTTGTAGATGAACTTGGGCTGAATTAAGGTATCTTTTTCAGCAATTATTAAAGTGATGTTTGCCCCGGAAATAGCCCAACTCAGTCTTCTCCATTGTTTTTTAAACATTTATTTATTAATTTTAGAGAATGATTGAGGGGAGGACAGAGAATTGCAAGTGGACTTATGAGTGTGAAGCCTGATTGGGGGCTCAATCCCAGGACCCTGAGATCACAACCTGAGCTGAAAGCAAATTAGATGCTTAACTGACTGTGCCACCCAAAGCCCCTGTCTTTCTTCTGTGATTTTTATTTTCTTATTCTGGATTGCTTCCAGCTACACATTGTCTATTTCCTGTTGCGAGTTCTTTAAAGCAATTGCTCATAACTCCATTGTTATTCTCTATAAGCATGTAATTAATCATTTTTGTTAGGAGATGACTCATCTTTTGAGGTGCTTCTTAAGAACTCTGACTTTAACTCCAGCCTTCTGCTTCTTATAGCAACTGCTCCATGTTCCCAGGGCTGCCCCTTTCCTCTTGAGCATGCATACTAGGCTCCACACTGGACTTTTCTTAGTTTTGCATCATTGGTTGCACAGAGCATTTTTTTAAAAAAAATCTCTGAATGTGTGTTATTGAATTCTTGAAAAAAATTCTGTGAACTTATGATATTTCACAGATACCTGAATTTGCATCGTATCCTGTTTTTCTTTTTTTTTGAAATATTTATTTATTCATGAGAGACACAGACTGAGAGAAAGAGAGGCAGAGATGTAGGCAGAGGGAGAAGCAGGCTCCTCACAGGGAGCCTGATGTGAGATTCAATCCTGGATACCGGGATCATGACCTGAGCTGAAGGCAAGCGCCCAACCGCTGAGCGACCCAGGCGTCCCATATCCTATTCTTTGTATTTTCTTATTTCTTAGGTACTACCACAAGTAGTCTTTTCATTTGCTTTTTCTAAAGTCCGGTGTGTTGAGGTATAATTTATAATTTACATTTCATTAACTCTTTCACTGAGATAAGATTTGCCCATTTAAAGTATGCAGTTCAGTGGTTTTTACTATTTTTATGAAGTGCTGCAATGATTACTAGCTTTTCATTTTCATCATCCCCAAAAGAAACCTGTTCCCATGAAGCAATCATTCCCCATCCTTCTCCCCTCCCTGCAGCCTCTGGGAACCACTAACTCTTTCTATGTGTATTTGCCATTCTGGGCATTTCATATAAATGGGATTTTACAATATATGGCCTCTTGTGCCTGGCTTCTTTCACTTAGCATAATGATTTCAAGGTTCATCCTTATTGTAGTATGAATCCATGCTTTTTTTTTTTTTTAATTTTTATTTATTTATGATAGTCACACAGAGAGAGAGAGAGAGGCAGAGGGAGGAGCAGGCTCCATGCACTGGGAGCCCGATGTGGGATTCGATCACGGGTCTCCAGGATCGCGCCCTGGGCCAAAGACAGGCGCTAAACCGCTGCGCCACCCAGGGATCCCATTTTTTTTTTTAAATCAATATTTAATCCATTTTCACAGATAAGAATGATCAACATTACAGACTTATCAATCTTCAAATAGGTTTACAGATTCAATGCAAATTTTTTTTTTTTAATTAAGGCAAAGTCCCTTTCTTCTTCTTTTTTTTTTAATTTATGATAGTCACAGAGAGAGAGAGAGAGGCAAAGACACAGGCAGAGGGAGAAGCAGGCTCCATGCACTGGGAGCCCGACGTGGGATTCGATCCCGGGTCTCCAGGATCGCGCCCTGGGCCAAAGGCAGGCGCCAAACCGCTGCGCCACCCAGGGATCCCTCGTGCTTCTTTTTTTAAAGGCTGAATAATATCCCATTGTATGGACATACTACTTTTTGTTTATCCATTCATCAAGTGATGGATATTTGGGTTGTTTCCACTTTTAGGTACCTTGAATAAAGCCACTACACACATTCATGTACAAGATTTTGTGAGTCGATATGTTTTCAGTTCTCTTAGGCATATACCTAGGAGTAGAATTACTGGGCCATATTATGAACCTACATTGAGGTAGTTTTGAGGAACTTCCAGAGTGTTTTACAAAGTGGCTTCGTTATTTTGTATTTCCTCCACAAGTGTTACGAGGGTTGTAATTTCTCCATATTTTCACCAATGCTTGTTATTGCCTGTCTTTTCAGCTATAGCCATCCTAGTGAGTTTGAAGTGATATTTCATTGTGGTTTTCATATGCATTTCTCTTAAACTAATGTGTTGGTTTCTTTTTTTTAAAGATTTTATTTATTCATGAGAGACACACACAGAGGCAGAGACACGGGCAGAGGGAGAAGCAGGCACCATGCAGGGAGCCTGATGTGGGACTCGATCCCAGGGCTCTGGGATCACACCCAGAGCCAAAGGCAGACGCTCAACCACTGAGCCTCCCAGGCTTCCCAAAACTAATGGTTTTGAGCAACCTTTAATCACGAGCTTTTGATTATTTTTTTAAAAACTTTTAAGTATACTGATTATATTAAGTTTGTCCAAATTATCTGGGAAATTTGAATTTTCTTGGTCTTTATTTCCTGAACTTCCTTTGGAGTTCTTTTTATTTTTTTATTTAAGATTTTACTGATTTATTCATGAGAGACAGAGAGAGAGAGAGACCGAGACATAGGTAGAGGCAGCGGGAGGAGCAGGCTCCCTGTGGGGAGCCAAATGTGGGACTTGATCGTAGGACATGTCATGACCTGAGCCAAAGGTGGACGCTCAGCCATTGGGCCCCCAGGCATCCCTTCTTTGGAATTCTAACATCTTTCTAAGATTCTAAAAATTGTTTAATATTTGTCATCAAATTGTTGGCCAGTCATTTGATACAGTCTCCTGTTGGTGGAAAAAAATCATCTCTACATTAAAAAGGGACATGAACCACTCTCTACAAGGTTGTTGTGATGAGAGGATTCCAGAGGACTCTGTGAATATCAGGCCTGAGTTTTTTGTTTCCCAGCAGTAGTTGTAAGCATTTGGATACACGGTGTCATGGATTGTTTGATTTGCCTTCTCCATAGCTGGAAGGTGTGGTAGTGCTTCTGTATTTAATTGTTATACTGAGTCCACAGAGCATCTATACTCTCAGAATTTTGGTCCAAGAAAGTCTATTTTTGTGTTCTTTGAGCCACAGTCAAGAGTCACTTGCTTAACTGAGCCACCCAGGCGCCCCAGGGGTCTTCCTTTCCTCTGCGTTGTCTTTATTGACTGTGGGTTTCACTTTCTAGCATCTTTTGAGAGCTGTTTCTTGTTTTGCAGTGGTTCCTTGGATTCTTTTTGGTAGCCTAGCAGGGAAAATGTGTACCTAACAAAATAGAACCTATATTGAACATCATCCAACTTTAAAGCACTATGTTTTCTTAGATGCCCTTCCTACTGGGGTGATTGGCTGGGAAGGTGATTTTAACTGACTTAGGACATTAGGAGAAAAGTCCCTAGTGGGACTGGAAACATCAGAAACTAAAATGGTACTGGAGCAGTAAAATGGGAGTGGCAGTGGGAGAATAGATTAGACTGGGCAGGAGAGGAATCTGAGACTTGAGTTGGGACCAGTTACCTGGGGGCAGGGATGATACTGCATGGTTAGAAGATTGCTGATTGGCAGGATGTAGGGTGATAACGAAGATAAGGGAAGGGATCAAGACAAGCACGAGATGAGCCTCCATCCTTTTTTGCCACATTGTCACTCATTTGGTCTCTAATCATAGCCATCCTCTTTTTATCCTTTTCCCTAACTCAATATGCCATCACAATGAGTCCTTTGCTTGTTCCCCATGCAGGGCTTCCTCACTGAAGCATCCCTGGAGCTGTCTGTGCTCCTTACCTCTGAGAGATTCTGGTAGATTCCTTTCTATTTTCTGTTCCACAAAAAACACACGCTTCCCTGTAAATGTTTTTGCGAAACCTCAATCCCGTAGTCAAGGGAGATATCTTTACCTGAGAAAGTGACTTTGCTTTGAGCTAGGAATAACCAAGAGGCTCTGATTTTCTCTTTCTAATGTAAGTCCTGCCAGTTCATTTTGGTTTTATTCCCTTGTGTCCTGCATTTTCATTTTTGGTAGTCCTTTGCCACACAATCGCCATTCATCCCTTGGTTGGCTGAAATTCAGCTTCTAATGCTGCCCTGAGTTCTTGTGTATTTGAAAATTACTGTTGCTTTTATCCTTCAAGACCGTTTAACTGAATATAAAATTCTTGGATCTCATTTTTTTTTCCTGACACCTTTATTGCTCCTCTTGTCTTTTCAACATGAAATACTGCTTCTCAATGTTTAATGACAGCCCTATCTTCCCCCTTATGTGTGACATGATTATATTGCATGGATGAAACTCCTCCATTATAGTGACCAAATTTGAAGGTTTAGTATCGTGACTCCAGGGTATCTTGGATGCTGTGTTTGCTCCTGAGATAGTCAGAGGTTATAAACAATCGTCTACTATCATAGAGAATCCAGGAAATCTGATCATTTTGTTTTGTCTCTGTTTTCAATTTTGACACTTCAAGTGAAAATAATACTCCTTCCCACTAATTGTGTTCAACACATTATTGAACGTGATTTCTTAATGTTCTTTGTTGTTTTAGGCTCTCTTGGCAAACATGGCTGCCATGTTTGCAATCTACCATGGTTCCCGTGGGCTGGAGCATATTGCTAGGAGGGTACATAATGCCACTTTGATTTTGTCTGAAGGTGAGTCACTTATCTGTTTAATAATTTTGGGTCATAACAAGAGTGATAAGCCTGAGTAAGTAAAATAGAAAACTCACTGTATGTCCAATTCTGCATAAAAAAATGGAAAGAAACTTTTGACATTTCTGATACACTAGGCATTAAAAATTTTTATTTATTTATTTTGCATTAAAAATTTTTTTTATTTTTTATTTTAAAGATTTTATTTATTTATTGATGACAGACACACGCAGAGAGCGAAGCAGAGACACAGGCAGAGGGAGAAGCAGGCTCCGTGTAGGGAGCCCGATGTGGGACTTGATCCCGGGACTCTGGGGTCACACCCTGAGCCAAAGGCAAACGCCCAACCACTGAGCCACCCAGGCTTCCCCTGCATTAAAAATTTTAATATGAAGGTATCTTATTTACTCCCTAACCCCTTAAAAAAGGGATGATCACTCAGAAAAATAGGCAAAGGACTTAAATTGTATTATTATTTTTTTTAATGATTTATTTATTTTATTTTAGAGAGACAGAGAGAGAACTAGGAGGAGGGGCAGGGGGATAGGGAGAGAGAATCTTAAGTGCAGAGCCTGACAGAGGGTCGGATCCATCTCATGATCCTGAAGTCACAACCTGAGCTGAAACAAAGTCAAGTGCTTAACTGACTGCATTACCAAGTGCCTAAATGTAATTTTAAAAGAAGGAAATATAGAAATAAATGGCAATAAATATGTAAAATTTCAATCTTACTATTAAGGAAGTGTAAATTGAAACAATAGTGTTTCTTCATTACTTTGGTAAAGACAAAAAGAATGCTGATGTTGGTACAAGTTTTATGAGGGCACATAAGCAATACATATCAAAAGCTTTTAAAATGTGCCTATAGTTTGAATAAATAATTCTGTTTATTTTTTAAGATTTTATTTATTTATTCATGAGAGATAGAGATAGAGAGAGAGAGACGCAGAAATATAGGCAGAGGGAGAAGCAGGCTCCATGCAGGGAACCCAATGTGGGACTCGATTCCAGGACTCCAGGATCATGCCATGTGCTGAAGACAGGCACCAAACTGCTGCGACACTCAGGGATCCCCCAAAATTCTAATTCTAGAAATGTATCTAAAGGAGATAATTAGGGAAGGATGTAAAGGGTATTCATTGAAACATTGCTTATAATAAAAAGGAAACATTATTTATAATACCACAGTCTTAGAAACAGCCTAAATGCCTGAGATTTGATTAAATTATGTTACATGTATATATTTGAATATTCTATTGACATTAAAAGTAATGATGGATATCAATCTGTAGAAAAGCAAGATATTCATTAAGAATTTTTTAAGGTAGGGACGCCTAGGTGGCTCAGCGGTTGGATGTCTGCCTTTGGCTCAGGGCATGGTCCTGGAGACCCGGGATCGAGTCCTGCATCGGGCTCCTTGCATGGAGCTTGCTTCTTGCTTTGCCTGGGTCTCTGCCTCTCTCTCTCTCTCTCTCTCTCTGTCTGTCTCTTATGAATAAATAAATAAAATCTTAAAAAAATATACCCTTAGATCATAACCTGAGCCGAAGATAGATGATTAACTGACTGAGCCACCCAGGTGCACCATGCATCCTGCTATTGATTTCAGCTCAGGTCATCTCAGGGTCGTGGTATGGAGCCCCACTTCAGGCTCTGCACTCAGCGCAGAGTCTACTGGTCCTCCCTTCCCCCTGCTTGTGCTCTCTCTCTAAAACAAACAAATAAACAAATAAAATCTTTAAAAACAATTTACCTCTTTATTTCTCTGAAAATGTCAGGGGCAGAGGAGCAGATTTCTATATTGGGGACTGGTGGCTCTCCTATCTTGTCTAGGTCTCAAGCGAGCAGGGCATCAACTCCAGCATGACTTATTCTTTGACACTTTGAAGATTCAGTGTGGCTGCTCAGTGAAGGAGGTCCTGGACCGGGCCACTCAGCGGCAAGTCAATTTTCGGCTCTTTGAGGATGGCACAGTAAGTAAAAGTTTTCCATTTTTACAGTACTCTATAATTTCTTGGGCAGCCCGGGTGACTCAGCGGTTTAGCGCCGCCTTTAGCCCAGGGTGTGATCCTGGAGACACGGGATCGAGTCCTACATCGGGTTCCCTGCATGGAGCCTGCTTCTCCCTCTGCCTTTGTCTCTGCCTCTCTCTCTGTGTGTCTCTCATGAATTAAAAAAAAAAAAATCTTAAAAAAAATTCCTTGACTTGTTAAAAATTTTCTTCTTAAAATCAGTTTTGGAATCTTGGGAACAATCTATACTTTATAAAAAATTTTCATTTCCAACTCATAACATTATGACTTTCAAATAAAGAATAATTCATTCTTAGTTTTACTTAAGACTGTGAGTTCGTGTATGGGATTCTTAGGCACATATTTTGCTCATAATACCCTTCACAATATGACTGTTGAAGGTAATGACTATGATAAGTGATAAAGTTAAGGGAAGAAAAGAGTAAATATATCTAGTGTCAATAGGGGTGGCCTGTAGACACCAGACTGAGAGTCTAGAAGTGGCTCACAAAACTCTAAATTTTATGAAGTCTGGTACTCATCTAGTCATCTTCACCTAAGGTCCAAACTTGGATATAATGGCACCCAGATATTTTGGAATAACTGGGAGTTTTATCCAGTACCTAAGTCCCATTGACCTCTTGGGGTTTCTCCACTGGTGTTGGTGATTAGGGCTAATGTTTTCCCTTTTATTTCATTTCTATAGCTTGGGATTTCTCTTGATGAAACAGTCAATGAAAAAGATCTGGATGACTTGTTGTGGATCTTTGGCTGTGAGTCATCTGCAGTAAGTATATTAAGAAGATGCATTTCTGGGGACCTGTGTGGCTTAGTTGGTTGAGCATCTGTCTTCAGCTTGAGTCGTGGTCCCGGGCCATGGGATGGAGCCCCAAGTAAGGCTCCCTGCTCCATGGGGAGCCTGCTTCTTCCTCTCTTCCCTGCTTGTGCTTTCTGTCACTTTCTCTGTCTCAAATAAATAAAACCTTAAAAAAAGATACATTTCTCATAATGACTGTTTGAGGTGTTGTCAAAGATGACTTGGCCTCTTGTGGCTCCAGTGTGACATTGGGTGGCCTGCTATTACAATATACCCCTGACCATCCCTGATAGCTATAGTCACTATTGTGGGCCCTAGCTAGGACCTTGCAGCCAGGCTATGTGGGAGCATTGTTAATGGTATTCAATTGAAACTGTCCATGATACAGAGAATTATGGTCCTGCCGTCTTGGTTATGTCTGTTCTGGGAAAATACTTGTTCATGTAACATTTATTGAACACCTTTATTGAGTTTGTGGCATTTATTGAATATTTATTGCGTACATGGCAGCTACTATACTAAGCCCTGAGGATGGTGCTGAATTAGACATGATTCCTGCCCAATAGAGTTTATAGTCTAATGGGGACTCAGACACTCACAAGATTCAAATCCAAGTGATATGTTATGATAGATGATATCCAAAGATGCTCTGTGAGCACAGAGGAAGGACTTCTCACCAAGACTTGGAGAAATTGTCCTAAGCTGAGTTCTGAACAACGATGGGTAGGAGTTCTCCAATAAAGATGGCATAGTTGAGGAACAGGGAGGATGGGGTCAGAGGTGAGACACTGGCAAATAAACAATAAAAGCTTAAGGAGAAAGATTACAATGTGAACTAGGGGTAGGCAGTTCAATGTGACTGAGTTGGTTTCTAAAACCAATGAAAAACATCAGGGCCACATAAGGAGAAACACTACAGTTCCCTGGGACGAAGATGGAAAGATGGAGCAGTCATTACATACGTAACCAGGGGCAAGATGTTAATCACAACAGTCAGGGCCCGGTGCACAGGAAGCACTCAATGAATATGGTTGAATGGATCAGTGGAAGGAAATGTTTATTATACCAGTGGTTCCAGAGCACTGAGTGGTGGCATCCTGGTTGTCAATGTACTCTTTAAGAGAGGACTTGAGTACTAGATAACAGTTGTAAATCATCAATGAGATATCACACTGTATTAAGCCTTAATTAATAAATAGGACTGAATAAGCCATCTTCCCCTTAGAACTCTCTATTAAATTTAATCACAGGTTCCATGCATTTAAGGGAAATTTATAGAGCACCCACCGAGGGCTCTTGGTAGGTGTACTATCAGCCTGGAGCAGAATGAAACCAAGCCATTGTATTTATATATTCTGGATATTAAAACCCTTCTTAGATATGATATGCACACATTTTCTCCTGCTATGTGGGTTGTTTTCTTTTCTTTTCTTTTAAGATTTTGTTTATTTCTTCATGAGAGGCACAGAGAGAGAGAGAAGAGAGGCAGAGACACAGGCAGAGGCAGAAGCAGGCTCCATGTAAGGAGCCTGATGTGGGACTTGATCCCTGGTCTCCAGGATCAGGCCCTGGGCTGAAGGCGGTGCTAAACTACTGAGCCACCTGGGTTGCCCTTGTGGGTTGTCTCCTTTGATATATAAAAGTTTTTAAATTTAATTGAAGTCCTCTTTATTCACTTTTTCTTTTGTTTCTTATGCTTTTGGTATCATATTTGAGAATCCAAGATCATGCAGATTTGTGCCTGTGTTTTCTTCTTAAGAGTATTATAGTTTTGGCTTTTAAATGTAGGTCTTTACTTTGAGTTAGTTTTTGTATATGGTTTAAGGTGAGGGTCCAACTCACTCCTTTGCATGTGGATATCCAGTTTTCTCAGCATTGACTGTTGAAGAGATTGTCCTTTTGCCCACTGAATGCTCTTGGCACATGTGTTTTATTAGAATTGTTCTCGAAGATAAAAGCAGTGTCAAGTGAGAGTCCCCACTTGAATGTTGTCATCATTACTTTAAAAAAAAAAGATTTTTCTTTATTTAAGAGAGTGAGTGAGAGAAGAAGCAGGGGGAGGGACAGAAGGAGAAGCAGACTCAGCAGGGAGCCTAAGGTGGGGCTCCATGGGCGAGCTCCATTCTGGGACTCCAGGATCATGACCTGAGCTGAAGGAAGACTCTTAATCAAGAGCCACCCAGAGCCCCATCATAACTATTTTTTAAAAGATTTATTTAATTGATGGGGGAGGGGAGAGCGTGTGAGTCTGCGCAATGCAGAGGGTTGGGGCAGAAGGAGAGAGAGAAAGAGAATCTCAGCCACCCTGCTGAGCACAGTGCTGGAAGTAGGGCTCAATCCCAAGACCTTGAGATTGTGACCTGAGTGGAAGTCAAGATTTGAATGCTTAACTGCCTGAGCCACCCTGGTGCCCCATCATGACTTTTTGATAGCTCTTTAAAATAACTTACTGGAACTTCATTATTCAAGGAACATTCTGGATAAGTCTTTTGGGGGTGGAATACAATAAAAATTCATTTTTCCTCTGGCAAAGGTTAATAGAATTTAAAAATGTTGCTATGAAAAATTGCCACAATTCGTGACTCCTGATACCTGTTACCTGATACCTGATACCTGATACCTGACTCCTGATACCTGATACCTGTCACCAGGCCAAATGCTAGGGGGTTGGGCGGTGGTAGTAGATCTCTAGTGCTTTGTTGGGATACGTGCCAACTAGAAGCCTGGATCTCCACATGTGCTTGCAGGCATGCTTCTTGCCATTTAGTCTGTGGTCTCTCCAAATAGGAGCTGGTTGCTGAAAGCATGGGTGAGGAGCAGAGAGGTATTCCAGGAACTGCTTTCAAGAGAACTAGCTCATTCCTCACACATCAAGTGTTCAACAGGTTTGTGTGGCTTGTGTGCTGTGGCTTGGGAGTAGGATATAGAGTGGCTGCTTTTTTTAAAAAAAGTTATTTTAAATATTTATTTATTTTAGAGAGAGCGAGTGAGAGAGTGTAAGTTGGGGGAGGGGCAAAGCGAGAGAATCTTAAGAAGACTTCCCACTGAGCTCGGAGCCTGACATGGGGCTTGATCTCATGACCCATGAGATTCATCACCTGAGCCAAAACCAAGAGTGGGGGACTCAACCAACTGAGCCATCCAGGCACCCCAAGAGTGTGGCTTCTGGATCCAACTATGATGTGGTTTTGGTTATTGTGGCTCAGCTGTGGCTCACTAATAAAACCATTACCATAAGGATTCCATTCCTGATTTTGGCAAAGCCACCCCCTGGTATGGCTCTGCTCCATTGGCAGTGTAACCCCTAAGCCCACTCGTAAGGAAGAGGGGAGTATGGATGCCTGGTTGCCAGATTGAAGTTCATATCCAGGAACTCAACATCCTCTTCCCTCTCTTCTTCCTCTTCTGCCCACAGAAACTTTTTGTCCTAGTGTATCACCTGAGATTGGGCGGGGTGGGGGTGAGGGTTCCATGTCCTTCTTTCTGATGCTTTATTGGCATGTTGCCCCTGGCTCAATTTGATCTGTATTTTGAAGGTAGATCTGTGTGTCTTAGCTTTCATCAGGAGAATGTATGTGGACTCTTACCTCATTATAATGCCCCAAATCACGTGTTTTGTGTTTACAGCTATCACTCAGAAACAAACATTGTCCGATATATGAAGAAATTGGAAAACAAAGACATTTCCCTTGTTCACAGCATGATTCCACTGGTAATTGTTATTCCTACTTTATTCCTACTTCGAATCCCATCCCTGGTCCCATACCTTGGGTTGCAAAAGACGGATGAAGGGGTGGCTGTGTGGGGGGATAGAGGGTCAAGAGGAAATAACTAACATGATACATTTTGGATGTCCTTAAAGGGGTCCTGTACCATGAAGCTCAACAGCTCATCTGAACTCACAGTAAGTAAGACACTTCTTAAGAGGGAACTTATGAGGAGCAGTGTTCTAGCTTGTACATAAGTAGATAACTAGAGAAAGCTACTAGGACTGTGATTTAAAAACTACCTGAATAATTCTTTGCCTTACTATTCTTTTTTTAAAAAGATTTTATTTATTTGCATGAGAGAAAGAGAGAGAGTATAGTGGGGCAGGGAGGGGCAGAGGGAGAAGAAGAAGGCTCCCCCCTGAGCAAGTTGCCCAGTGAAGGGCTCCGTCCCAGGACCCTGGGATCATGATCTGAGCCAAAGGCAGATGCTTACCAACTGAGCCACCCATGCATCCCATCTTTACCTTGCTGTTCAATCTTATGAGAAACCCCAATTTTGTTGCAACTTGATCGTTTAAATTTATAAGTAAAATTATCTGAAACTAATAATACACTTATGTTAATTGAATTTAAATTTAAAAATTAAAAAATTAAATATATAACATTTATGCTTTCCTGTTGCCCTGCTTATTTGTTTATTTATAGATTTTATCTTTAAGTACTCTCTACACCCATTGTGGGGCTTGAACTACAAGCCTGAGACCAAGAGTCACATGTCTAGTGACTGAGCCAGCCAGGTGCCACTCCTATCCCCCCTCCTTTTAAGACTGTATCTGTTTATTCATGAGAGACAGAGAAAGAGAGAGAGAGAGAGAGAAGAGAGGCAGAGACACAGGCAGAGGGAGAAGCAGGCTCCCTGCAGGGAACCTGATGCTGGACTCAATCCTTGGACCTTGGGATCACAACCGGAGCCAAAGGCAGATGCTCAACCACTGAGCCACCACCCAGGTGTCCCTCCTACTCCCCCTTTTAAACCTGGATGTAAAAAGCTTTTAGCAACCTGCAGTTGTTAAGCTCAGTAGAATTTAGAACCTTAAGACTTCTTTCGAGAAATCCACTCATAGTACCAGATGGGTAGAGATTGGAGGTTTTCATTTATTTCTTTTGTCAACAGCAGATTTATGTAACCTGCTCTTGTGGTTGCTAAGTAGCTCTACTAGGCTAGGATCCATTTTAGCAAAACTGTCTTTTGCCTTTTTTAAAAGATTTTATTTATTTATTTATGAGAGAGGCAGAGACATAGGCAGAGGGAGAAGCAGGCTCCATGCAGGGAGCCCGATGTGGGACTGGATCCTGGGACTGCAGGATCACTCCCTTAGCCGAAGGCAGTTGCTTAACCACTGAGCCACCCAGGTGTCCCTTTCCTTTTTTCCACAGGATTACTCTGATATGACAAATCATATCAGGCAGAGGAGATCATTTTATATTGTGATCAGAAGAGTTTTCCCCATTTGCTTTTGTTTGTGTCTTATTCTGTTCCTTGAAGAGAAAATAATATGTGTGCTGTATATGAGTTCAAGTAAACTACCTGAAACAACTCATTGGGTTTCATGGATACAAATCTATCTGGGGACTTTTTGTTCCTGAAAAAATAGAAAAAGTTTGCATTTTTGTCTAAGTTCCTTTTCTAGGCCTTTGTGACCCACTTATAAAATGAAGGTAGTAATAGCACTTGGTAAAATTGTGGTGAGATTTAATGAATTAATGTATTTAAAGTGCTTAAAACAGTGCCTGGCACATAGTAAGCACTTTGTCATCATCATCATTATTAAAGTTAGTACTGTTATTACTGTTACAATTGTACATATGCATGTGTTTTCTCCCCTGTTGTTCTTCAGCCTATCACATGGAAAGAATTTGCAAACATCCACCCATTTGTGCCTCTGGACCAAGCTCAAGGCTATCAGCAACTTTTCCGAGAGCTTGAGAAAGACTTGTGTGAACTCACGGGCTATGACCGAATCTCTTTCCAGCCTAACAGGTACGAGATTTCTTCTCTTGTCACTTTAGCTATCTCTTATGGTGTAATACCCACCCCAAAACATTGAGGCTTGAAACAATTTTGTATCATTGTGATAGTCGAGTAGACAGTTCAACTTCCCTGGGGTGCATGGCTGGTAGGTCCAAAGTAGCCACATCCACATAGCTGGCAAGTTAATGATGGGCTGTTGGCTGGGAGCTCAGTTGAGGATGTTGACCTGAGCCTTGTTTCTTGTTCATGTAGACCTCTCCATGTGCTTGCTGGAGCTTTATTCCTTCCTGAATGATGTCTAGGTTCAAAGTGGAGTGTTCCATGGTGGAAGAATGTGGAAGCTGCAGACCTCTTAAGGCTCAGCCTCTGAAGTTTCACAGCATCACTTCAGAGCATTCTATCAATTAAAGCAAGTGACAGGGCCAGACCAGTTTGAATGCAGGAGGGCACAACACATGGTTGTGACTGTCCAGAGATGTGATTTATTGTGGGCCATCTTTGGAAACTTACTATATCCATCACTGACATAGAACAAGAATCAGAATCCAGCACAAATGTTAACTCCTAACAAGCAACAATGTTTCAGTCCTGTAGGGGCTGGAGAACTATGTACTGGTTTGTTCTGTCACTAACTTTGAAAGTTCCCTGCCTTTCCTCTGGCTTCTGTAAAGTAAGAACTTCTACAAATAGTGGTTTTTATTTATTTTTAAGCAGAGGGCTCTAGCAACATTTCCTGGATTCTTGTTAAAGGTACAAACGTCTGTCCCATTTGAGGCCTACTGATCATAATTTCCAGGGATTAGGACTAAGAAACTTCATTTATTTCTTAAAAATATTTTATTTATTTATTCAACAGTGGGAGAGAGAGAGAATACAAGCAAGGGGAGCAGGAGTAGGAGGAGCAGGCTTCCTGCTGAGCAGGGAGCCCAATGCGAGGCTTTATTCTAGGACCCTGGGATCATAACCTGAGCCGAAGGCAGATATTAGCTGACTGAGCCACCCAGGTGCCCCAAGAAACTTTATTTTTAAAAGCAAAATGGTACACAGCCAATTTCGAATCCATTGGGTTTTTGTGATATGTCTTCATGGGAATAGATCGATGGATAGACAAACACTTTTATCAGCATGAGTTCACATTTTAAGTATATTCAGAAGAAGAGTTGCATTTCTTCTTCACTTTCTTACTACTCAACGTGTAATTTTCTACCAGCAGCCTCAGCGTTGACATTACCCAGGAGCTTGTTTTAGAAATCCAGATTTTAAGATACAAAAATCAAATAATTTTTTATTCATTTATTTTTATTATTTTTTTAATCAAATGATTTTTTAAAAGCTTTATTTGAGGGGTGGGGAGCAACAGAGAGAATCTTCCAGCAGACTCCTTACCAAGTGAGGAGCCCAATGTGGGGCTTGTGAGATCATGACCTGAGTTACAACCAAGAGTTGGAGGCTTACCTGACTGAGCCACCCAGGTACTCCAAAAATCAAATAATTTTAAAACAGACATTTATCTTCTCACTCCCTGAAACAGAAAGTAACCAGATCTTAGATACAATCAAGTCCTACCTCCTGTTTGGCAACATAAACTATACAGCAAAGCCACGCACTTTGTAAAAACTGTAGCCTACAAAATACAAACCCTATAGGAAGGGAGCATATGGCAAATAAGGAAGGAATGACGTTCATGAAAGTCAGGCTTCATACCTTCATTAAAATATCATCCAGCACCCCACCCCCCCTTTTAAGAAAAGAGGAACCTGAGTGAATTATTAATCTGGGGCAATAATACCTTAATTAAATGTTGAAAATGAAGAAACTTCGCCCTCTAGTGATGGCATAGGATTACATCTTCTGTGTCATATGGGAGAGTAATTGTTAGGACTGTCTTAACTTTCGCAGCTCAATTTGAGGGCCCAACCAGGGTCCTGAAAGACTGATCTAAGAATGAGGACGCAATGGTTTCCAATCTTGGCTGGAAATTGGACTCATGTTGTGAATTCATAAAGATTCTGTTGTCCTGATCACAATCCCAGATTGAATCATAATCTTGATAGGGAAAGACAGGGGTGTGAGGGAGTCGACACAGGCATGACTAGTTCTTTAAAGCTCCTCAGGTGATCCCAATTGGGAGGCAAGGTTAGGAACCACTGTCTTCAAAGTTTTTTTGTTGTTTTTCTTAATATACCTAACACTCTTTCTCTGTCCTGCTGAACTCACTCATATGACTGGCAGTGAGATTCAGTACCCCATCGCAGTCTTATAGGAGGGAAGGAGATCTTTATCAGGATGTCGTTTCTGTCAGCGATACCTTCTCCACTTTTACAGATTCCCAGCTAGAACACTCATTTCCAAGAGCCAATTTGAAAGTGATAGGAGCTGTGCCGGAAGTTGAGGCTCAGATGAAGGATATTTCATGTTCTTAGTAGGAACTGCTATGGGAGATGAGGAAATGCCCTCTCTTTTGTTGAGAAAATAGACCATGCTTCCAGAGATTAAGGTTTGGGGAAAAGAGGAAGGGATGCACCATATATTCTATATGTAAGGGAGTTTATTTTTATCTTGTTCTAATCCTCTTCGTTTATTTGTGCTAACCTTCTCTCTTCAAGTGAATGATATATCCAGGTTTCATAATGTATATTCTAAGTTATTATTAGTCTACCACAGGGTTATTTATTGTTTAATTCATCTGATTTATTGCTGGATAGTGACCACTCCAATCCAAGGTGCTGATGTAGGCTTAATAATCATTGTAAAAAGAAGTACAAGTTTTCTTGAAAATTTTGTACAAAGGGAGAATTTACTGTATTATGTCAGCCACTGAAATTATACCTTTTTTTTTTTTTTAAGATTTTATTTATTTATTCATGAGAGACACACACAGAGAGAGAGGCAGAGACACAGGCTCCACGCAGGGAGCCTGATGTGGGACTCGATCCCGGGTCTCCAGCATCCGGCCCTGGGCTGAAGCCAGCGCTAAACCGCTGAGCCACCCGGGCTGCCCTGAAATTATACAATTACCATTCAGGGACCATTTCCTGGTGTTTTCATTTCTATTTAATTGGAGTCGGTCAGTATGTCTATAGAGTTCTAGAGTCTAGTCACCAGAAAGTTTTGCATCTAAATATTTCTTTTCCATTTTTGTTATCATATGATATTTAAAAGATAAAGGCAAAATTTTAGTAAGTAGCATTAAAAATATTTTGCAACTCTAAATTTTTTATCGTGGTAAAATACACAGAACATGAAAATTTGTCATTTTAACCATTTTTAAGAGTTCAATAGCATGAAGTACATTGACATTGTTTTATAGCCATCAATACCATTCATCTCCATAACTTTCTGCCTTCCCAAATCAAAGCTCTGTATCGATTAAACAATAACTCCTCATTTTTCTCTTAACCCAGTGCCTGACAATTGTGATATTATTTTCTGTGGCTATTAACTTGACTACTCTAGGTATGTTATTTTGGTGGAATTATATGTGTCCTTTTGTATCTGGTTTATTCCCCTTAGCATAATGACTTTATCCATGTTGTAGCATGTGTCAACATTCCCTTTTTATGGCTGAATAATATTCCGCAGTATGCGTGGGCCACGTTTTGTTTATCTCCTTGCTCATTGATGGACATTTGGGTTTTTCCGCCTCTTGGCTGTTGTGGATAATGTTGCTGTTAACATTGGTATATAAATACCTGAGTTCCTGGTTTTAATACTTTTGGGTATATACTCAGATGCGACATTGTTGGATGTATGGTAACTTTAATTTTTTGAGGAATGGCCATTCTGACTTTGATATATCAATGCAGAGGTACACGTGGGAATAGGTATATGAAAAGAAGAACATTTAGTTACCTTAGATTAGTACTTTTGTCCTTATGTTTTTTTTCCTATTTTTATTTTTCTCCTCCCAAGTACTTTTGCTTTTTTAGATTATTAAAATCTTTTTAACCATGATACATGTTAATATATAATGTAAAAATAAGTTATTTTTATTGTGGGAACATGCATATTATGACACAAGTAAACACAGTGTAAGATGCTTGCAGGTTCATTTCTCCCCCGTGTCTCCTGATCTCGGAGGATTTCTCCATCAGCCAATGGCATGATGAGGCTGGCTTTGACACTTGCCCTGGGGCTGGAGGCAAACCACTACTGCCTCAGTCTTAGCAGCAACATAGAACTCGATTGAGAAAGTCTTGCAACAAAGGGCAACAAACCCAGCTCTGCAGAATAGAATAATATTTAACACCATGTAGACTCGGAACACAGCTCTCTGGTTCTGAGATGACTATGTAGGAGAGCTACAGTTGTCAGGCATTAACTTGAGTGTTTCTGCACATGGCCCTGACTGCTCCATCCTGTTTGGATTTATGGGCCCTTCATACTGTCTTCTAATCCAGTACAGTTCTACATTATGCTCATGGAAGGCTCTTGTTCTTTCTCTAATAGTTCCTGCCTAGATATAGACTGCCATAGGACCTTTCTCTTCAGTGGATTTGTTTTTTTTTTTTTTCCTGAAAGGGAATTCAGCAGCTCAGAGGAAAGATTAGCACCCAGGATATTGAGACCTCTACACGGCTTCTTCCTTAGTCTTGATACGGGTTTCTCTCCCATACAGCAAGAAAGCAAATGCAATGTTATTGATCTGATTGAGGTTAAGTTGAGGAATGACCAATAATTACAGTTGATAAGGGATTTAGTATGATAAATTGTGGCATGAAATTTTTCACTCATGCGGCTAAACTTTTACATGGTCTATTTCCTAGGAGTGTTAGATTCTAAAGGTGCTTAAAAGACTTGAAACAACAATATTAAGCAACTTGTCCCCATTTCTCCTATTTATTTCCTCCATCTACAAACCTGGGGAGCATTTCCAGTTTAGTGAAGAAAATAACTATGCCCAGCATGACTTGTTTTGACTTATTTCTCCATAACACTATGACACTCTTAAAATCATTCAGCAGCTCACAAATACACTCCAGGAATTGCTCGTTTAGAATTATGATGTAATGTTTAAGGCAGACAGAAACAGTAATTAACACCTTCCACGGATATCCAAAGTGAAAGACAAGCCAGAATTATTATTGGCTCCTTGGCATGTAAGAGTAAGGAAGTTGTTTTTGTCTTTAAAAACAGCAAACTATCATCTTGAAAGTAGATTGAGCTGTCAGTTGCTTTCCCAGAATCTCCTCTTGGAAGGTTCTTAAACAAACATGGTGCAATCTATGGATCTCAAACTTCATCGTGCATGAGAATCACCTGGGTGGCTGGTTAAATTGCTAAGCTTCACTGCCAGTTTCTGATTCAGTAAGTCTGGGTTGGGGCCTGAGAACTTGCATTTCTAACAAATTTCTGGATGATGTTAATATGCTGGTTTTGCTACCATATGGTGAAAACCACTCGGGTTGCCGGTATTCAGAGTCCTGGCTGCTTATTGGAATTAGTTGGGGGGGGGGGGGAGGATTGGGAGCCTTTGAAGAATATTGATACTCTCCTTACCCCACAAACTAGTTGCATCAGAATTTCCTTTCATGTGGGGGAAGTTCAGGAATCAGGGTTTTTAATAACCTCCTTAGGTGACTCTGATGTGCATCATTGGGTTGGAGAGTATGTTGCCCGGAAGAAACACCAAAAGAGGAAGGTTTAGTTAGAGGACTAATATCTCCTAGTGGACTGAGCTTTGAAAGTGCCCTTTGAAGACTAAGTCACTACCATCATTTGCCCATCAGGCAGTTTACAGTTCACCATAAGGAGAATCAAACGCCTGATAGTTGCCACGTCCCACACCCCCTTTCTTGAGCTCATGATTGATGTTACTGTTTAGCTCTATAACGACTCATATTATTAATAATCTCTGATAATGCTTTCCTACTGAACTTGGTGCAGCTTCACAACCCTCCCCTCAGAGAACTCTGGGAGGCCAAATAGCAGAGACCCTCTCTGTTTAAAAACTGATTTCCTAAAGAAGCATTCAGAACACCAGGAAGAAGAAAAAGAAGGTTGAAGGATGAAGAGAACCATCTTTGGCGACATAGAATGCAGTGAGGTGGAGGACCTCACCTTCCCCAATTTCCTTAACTCTCTAAAGTGTATTTTGATTTTTGCAGTTTGTAAGACTTGGAGCAGCCATTCTTAACACTTGATGACACATGCAGGATTTTCTGATTCAGTACTTGAGAACTTGCATTTCTATCAGGTTCCCAGGTGACGCCAATGCTTTGTTTGGGAACTTGGAATTTGAGAACGGCTACTTTAAGATACTATTCAGCTATCAGAATGGTTAGAACAGCTGGATCTATTCAGATATTTTTTAACCAGAATTAAAAGGTTAAATATAGAATTCAGTTTATGTCACATTAGATGCAGAATAGTAAGAACATTCCAGAATGATATGTTGAAAGGTTTTTATTATAAGCTCATTGGAATGGAGATCCAAGTAGTGTTTGGGTACTCAAGGTAAGCAACAGAATTATATTGATGAAAATCCCACTGCTTCCTAGGTATGTGTATTGGAAAACTGTCATTCACCCTGTTTATTCCATTCATAAGATAGGAATCAGTACCATTTTTTGTTTTCTAAGTTACTTTTTCTGGGAGTGTCTTATGATGTTGCCATGGACTAAAGTGGGTCATTTTGACCCAGTAGCTGTTTTGCATCTTACTAGGATCAGTTTTTTTTTTTTTTTTTTTTAAGGATCAGTTTTACCATGTCAATTTCTTAGCTAATGTTTCACTTGGATTACTTTGGTCACTTCCTGAGCACTTGATGGTGGTATTTTTAAAATAGTGTCGGGACGACTGAGTTGCTCAGTGCCTTTGGCTCAGGGTGTGATCCTGAAGACCTGGGATCGAGTCCCACATCGGGCTCCCTGTAGGGAGCCTGCTTCTCCGTCTGCCTGTGTCTATGCCTCTCTCTCTCTCTCTCTCTCTCTCTGTGTGTGTGTGTCTCATGAGTAAATAAATAAAATCTTAAAGTAAAAAAAAAATTTTTTTCCAAAGATCTAAAAATGTAACCCTTCTAGATAGAACTAAGTTGTAGTACTTATAAATTCTAACCTTTTTGACCAGGGTTCTTAGTAAAGGTAAAATGATAATGTTTGACGTTTATTGTGTCCTTAAACTCTTGTTTAGTCTTGCAAAGAGCTGAACTATCACCCTGACTCTGTCATGTCATCTTAAAATTCCCTCTTTCCCCATTCCCCTTTTTGATAAATTCACAGTGAGTACCTGCCTGAAATTGCACTTAGGATGCTACACTGATAATAGAATCTCGGTAAAATCATTCCAAAACTGTTGAATCGCATCAACTGTATCTTATTTTTGCCTTTTGGGACATTGCACTTGTTCTAGCTTCTTCTAGTCTATAGAATGAGTCTGGGTTTTGGAGGAAGTAGTCTGCTAGATTTCACTTGTTATGTGTTAAGCAGTATAATATATAGCAGTTCTTTCATCAGCCTGAATAAACGCCATGACTGGAGGACCTTCTTTTTCTAAGACACTTCAAACTTATACTCACTTGGCGCTTCTGTGGGTCTAAGGCTCCCCACCCACTGGTATCCTTCTTTCTGTGGCCAGGTCTGCAGATCCAGCCCACCAACAACTTCAATTTAAATAGATGTCAGAAAACCACTATCCTTGGGGCTGTTCCACATGTGGGAATTTTCCACATGTAGACTCTCACTCTGGGTTATGGAGTCAAGCAGCTACTTTTCATATTTTTCCAACAACAGGTGGCACTTATAATGACCCTTTAAAAAATTTATTCATTTGACAAGAGAGAGAAAGACAGAGTAGCAGGCAGAGGGAGAAGCAGCCTCCCCACTAAGCAGAGATCCCCATGCGGGGCTCAATCACAGGACCCCAGGACCCTGGGATCATGATCGGAGCCGAATTCCCCTTATTTTAATAGAACCCCAGTAATAAGACTTCCGTGGCCTTTAGAACATACCTTTTTTTGTACTTAGGAGTTGCCACATCCAGCATTTGTAATCAAGTCTTTAGCATATTGCCTTTCTCTTAGATTACTGGCTCATAGTTCCAGTCTCTTTCATTCCTGGTCTGAACACTTTGACTGGCTTTCCAATGAAACAAGATGAGCAAAAGTTGTGAGAAAAATACAGGGCCATTTTTTGAGGACCCTTCTTATGGGGGAATGGATTTCAGTGTTGCCTGCCTGGGCTGAAGATGGGAACTCAATTTTGAGCAAATTTGCTTTGTATTTATTGCAGAGCTACTCCATGCCGAGTACTGTTCTATATATTCTGAGACCTAGATCTCAAGCTTACGCTCTGAGATAAGACAGGCACACAAAGTAAATGTGAGCTCTACAGTCATTTTCAAGGTACATACACGTATAAGATTGTATTAACAGAATAGTGAGCAGAATACCACGACGGCATATGGGTACAATTTATTATCCCTATTTTAGAGATGAGAGCACAGAGGTACAGAGAGGCTAAGTAACTATAGTGTGGGTGGTTTGCTGAAGCGTGTTCATTTTTCTGCTCCCAGAATAAAAACATGTGACCTACCACTGTTCTTCTTTTTCTAAGATTTTTATTTATTTACTCATAAGAGAGAGAGAGAGAGGCAGAAACACAGGCAGAGGGAGAAGCAGGCTCCATGTAGGGAGCCTGATGTGGAACTTGATCCTCGGACTTCAGGATCACTCCCCAGGCTGAAGGCAGCGCTAAACCACTGAGCCACCCGACTGCCCAATTGCTTACATTTTTAATGCTCAGCTATTCACTGAAACTTCTTTGTTAGGAATTTTTTTTTTTTCTTGCCAAAGGCAGGGATTAAACCACTGAACCACCCAGGGATCCTCCCTGCCACTGTTTATCTAAAGCCAGGAAAATGGAAGACTGGTGTCTGCCTCTCTCCTGGAAGAGAGCAGAGGCAGAGCTCGCTTGGTGTAAGCAAGGAGGAACTGGGTGCCCCGGGTCTTACAGGACAGGTCTACTTTTATGTGTAGCTAAACCTCTTCATTCTGTCAGTCAGACAAGGGTTCTGTGAAGGAAAACCACGGCTTGGAATCCTTGGGGAAGCATGGGAAGTATGAGCCTCCTTGAAAGGTCAACTTGTGCTGACGTCTGAACTTGCCATTAGTGACCATGGCGGCCTGTCATCCTCAGACTTAGTTTTTTCATGTGCAAAATGGGGGCAATGGTATCTGCGTCATGGGAATATTGGGAGGATTAAATAAGATGATGAATATGCTTGGTGGCAGCCACCACAACAAGGCCTACAGTTTCCCTGTGTTTCCTCTGTGCAGAGTGCCTGGTAAATAGGAAGTGCTTAATTAACAGAGCAGTTTATACTTGTTACTATTACTTAGCTCATCGACCCTATTTTATTGCTCTGCAGATCACCACTTTCCTTCTCTTTCTCCAACCACACTCTAAGCTCTTCACCTCCAGATGTTTTCCTGTTCTCTGCCCTCTCCTAAGCCCTCAATTCTGCTGTCTCCTGATACCAGATCATCCGTGTCCCCATAATAATTTGCAAACATTTCAGATCCAGCTGGTTTTGTCCTAGCGTTCCCTCAAATTCCAGTGCTCAAAATTGTAGTTTTTGGTTTAGAAATGAAAGTTTATCTAGTTTATTCATAAGCCTTGTGCTTATAGAGTATGATCTCAATATTGCAGGGTGATTAGAAAGGATGAAATGCCAAAATCATTAGGCCTTCTACAGAGTTAAAGAATGGTATAATTTTGCGAAATAGTGGAAATATGCGTTTTGAATAGGACTTAAAAAACTGTTACTCACTTCCGTTTCCTTCCTGCAGAGATTACTGAGAACATTAAGTAACAGTTTATGATTGACTGACTCAGCATCACTCACTGGACTGTTTGTCATTAACTGTGCTCTAGAAGTGGTGCCTTCAAGGACTGCTTAGTTGGGTATGGCCAGCCTCTAGCAGCCACCTTCATGTTGTGCCTGAGAAGTCTCACCCAGGAGACTAATGGGAATGTTGCCACATTCAAAGTGCATAGTTCCTTTGGAGTAATCTGATCACTGACTAAAAACGTGGTGGTATTGAGAAATTGTGGTTTTTGGTGTAATGATTGGAGTTATATATTTTTTAAAGATTTTATTTATTTTAGACAGAAAGAGCGTGCACTTACATGTGGAGGGGAGGGGTAGAGGGAGAGAGAAACCCAAGCAGACTCTTCTCTGGGGATCTTAAGCACCTCATCTTCATTCCCTGTTGTAATCTCTAACTTTTGAGTGTTGTAGACTCTTCCTTTTGGACTTACTCTTTTTTCTTAAGATTTATTTTTTGAGAGAGAACACAGAGAGAGGGAGGGTGCAAGAGTCTAAAGCAGACTCCCCACTGAACATGGATCCCAATGTGGGGCTTGATCTTACGACCCTGAGATCAGACCTAAGCCCAAACCAAGAGTTGGACACTCAATCAACTGTCCCACCCAGGAGCCCTTGTAGTTATATTTTTAAAAATAATTTTTATATTTAAAAGATACACACTGAAGTTTGAATTGATAAAATGATATGGAATTTGAATTTTACCTCTAAATAACATCGTTTGGGGTACCTGGCTGGCTTAGTCTGTAGAACATGCAACTCTTGATCTCAGGGTTGTAAGTTCAAGCCCAATGTTGGGCATGGAGCCTACTTAAATAATAATCTAGTTCCAATTGTGGGGTAGTGAGGGAAACGGTTAGGAAAAGACCTGAGAATTGTTCAAGCTGAGTGATAGGTACATGGCAGTACCTTATCTTCTTCTATTTCTGTATACTTTTGCAATTTTCTACAATAGAAATGAATTCTTAGGTGCATAGTCCTAAGCGAGGCTTGAAAGGCTCATCTCTGAGTAGCAGTGAGTGAACTTTAGTACACAAAGTGCCATTCTGTGGTTGTTTGAGTCCTTTTAGGCTTGTGCAGATCCTAGGTGAGCTTTCCATGGTGTTGGGTAGTGTTTTTGTGTCTGTCACATGTTGAACGTGTGCCCAATGAATACTGAATGAGTAAATGAAAGCAAAGACGCTCAAAGCCCTGATGCTTCTCCTTCTTATCTTTGCAGCGGAGCCCAAGGGGAATATGCTGGGCTGGCCACTATCCGAGCTTACCTCGATGGGAAAGGAGAGGGACACAGGACAGTGAGTATGGACACATGGTGTGGTTGCTCACCACCAGGTGGCAGTGGGTCTAACTCTCAGCATCCCTTTGTTTTGTGGTACACTCCCTCTAAGCCTTCTTAAAGGCAGTTAGGGAACAGATAATCAAGAAACAGATTTCTTTGAACTGGCCATTACAGTCCTTGCCCCCAAGATATTTCACTGGACCATCTTAAGGGAGACCATTTGGAGATTAAAGGTTTTTGTTCAAACTGAGTCTTTAAAAGTTGGCCAGTTTTTAGATTCTTCATAGTAAAATACAGGCAACTAGCCACGATTAATCTCCTGGCTGTAATAAAACCAGAAATGGACTGAGATTGGGCCACCACCTACTGTACCTCATTTACTTGGGCAGCATGAATGAGCCTGGCAGATTTTTCTCTAACTCTCCTGGGAGCAAAGGAAGGAAAAGACAGAAATATTACCATTTCAGGTCTCCTTTCCCTGGCTCAGCCCTGGCCTTAGGCCTGGGCAAAGAACAGAGACCAACTTTTAATTGTCCTGTAACTCTTACTGTGACTAGGCACAGTTCTCATTTCTGTATACTCAAAAAATATTTATCAAGGGGTACCTGGCTGGATCAGGTGGTAGAGCATGTGACTCTTAATCTCAGTATCAGGAGTTCGAGCCCCATGTTGGGTATCTATATTACTTTTAAAAAGTAGAGGAAGAGGGAGAGAGTGAGAAACAATCCCAAGCAAGGCTCCAGGGCCAGCATGGAGCCCAATGTGGGGCTGGATCCAACCACCCCAAGATCATGATCTGAGCTGAAATAAGAATTGGATACTTAACTGACTGAGCCATCCAGGTGCCCCATACATTTTAATAAAATATTTACTGAATAATTAAATTCCCTTTTGAGGACTGTCATCTCTAAGCAGCAAAAGAGGAAGTGGAGCAGAGTTCATGGTTCTGCTTCAGTTTTTGCTTTAGATATGAGAGTCTATCTCCAGGGTCCAAACTGCTCATCTGTGTCCGTATAGGGACCATCAGGTGCTAATAGGCTTACCTGGGTTCCACTAATCACTAGACTCAGCGTTTCTAGCAGTTATCTGATATAGGCTTCAAAGTGTGGTAAAAGACAGTATGGTTCTGAAGTGTTCATTTTGGTGATGATTAACACTAAACTAGAACTTCCACTGAGCTGTGGACTGGAGTTCTTAGAGGAAGCAGTGGGTAGGGGTTGGGAGCAAGACAAAAGTGACAGGTCATCCCACGAGAGTTAGAGAAAAATGTGCCAGGCTCATTCTGGCTGCCCCAGTAAGTGAGATACAGTAGGTGGTGGCCCAATCTCAATACATTTCTGGTTTTCATTAAAACTAGAAGTGGGATCCCTGGGTGGCTCAGCAGTTTAGCGCCTGCCTTTGGCCCAGGGTGTGATCCCGGAGTCCCAGGATCGAGTCCCATCACAGGCTCTCTTTGAGGAGACTGTTTATCCCTCTGCCTATGTCTTTGCCCCTCTCTCTGTTTCTCTCATGAATAAATAAATAAAATCTTTAAAAATAAAAAAAAAAACAACTAGAAGATTATTTATGGCTAGTTGCCTGTATTTTGCACCGAAGAATCTAAAAGCTGTTTCACTTCGCTTTCAAAAAAGGAGGAAAAAAGAAAACATTTTCTTCCCCTTCTCCTGTGTCTATCCTGATTCCACACATGTATTTTTCCCAGACCTTTATGCTAGTTAAGGAGTAGAATTGATTTTTAAAGAATTTTGAAAAAGAGATCACTCACTAGTTGAATAATTATTCAGTACTGGTCACATACAATGTACTATGTGTGCCCTTCCAGAGTTAAATCAGGTCATAAATCAGACACACGTAGTCCCGGACACACCAACTTGGTTTTTTAGTGGTTTTGAATTCCTTAATTTTCTAAGGAAAGGTTAGTTTAGAACTAGAATTATTCTCTGGACTTCAGGCTCAGCACTGTCATAGTATCAGAAGGGAAACATTGAAAGTCCTCTTGTCCAGGGAAAGGATGCCAGGTGACTGACATTAAAAGTCCCCTTTACGTTTTTCTTCTTTGGCTTCCTTGTACTGAGGTAGCTCCTGGAATTCTTCCTTGTTCTACTTGTACCCACAAGTTATCTGGGGATCCTGGGAAGGGATCCGTTCATCCTGTGTGAACATCTCCACATTGCCTCCTTTGCCTCATGCCCTACCTGCCCAGAGGTTTTAGAGAGAGGTGGCCTCTGAGATCTACACTGTGGTACTTCTGGAAGGCCAGCAATGAGCTAATAACAAAGGGCCAGTTAACATCCAGGTTCTGTCCACTCTGATGCTTCCCACCCCTCATTGTTTCTTAGTTCTCCAGCAGGACACCAGGAAGTATCTATGAAGGTCCAGGAGTTGGGGACCAAAGCAGAAAGGTCAAGGAGAAAAGATTTTGAAAGAACTTTTGACTGGACCTGGGCAGAGTTCTTCTGACTCATGGATCTTTTCTTGATCCATTTCCTTTTCTAGGTTTTCTAGCCCTCTCTTCTCTCTGTCTGTCCCCCAGTGTGTGATGTTTCTTCACTGACCATTGTCCACACTGCCATCACCACAGTGTCCTTGTTCTATTCTGAAGGACAAAGGGAAGCTAGGACACAGCAGTTGGGGGAGAGCTGAGAGAGTGAGAGGCAGAGAAGGCCACCCAGGCTGTGAGCTTGTAGAAATACAGAACTCTGAAGTTTTGAAATGTTGGGATCCTTTCTAGATTAAAGATTTTAATTAAAGCCAACGTTTTCAGTTGGAGAAGAAAATGAGTTATTGCTCAAATAATCAGGGAGGATTTTTCCACATCAGAGAAGTCGAAGGCAGCTGCTCCTGCACAATAGACTCTAATGGGATCCAGTAAAATATACCCTTTTTTGAAAAGGAGTGTAGGGAAATCATGTACAATAGAACCTCCCAGATTCCTTATGCTTCTCTTTATTTCAAGCTGCTTTGTTCAGTTATTTTCACATTTGTCTTAGGTTAAATTTCAGACGTTCCTAAAATGAAATAGCCATTGATTGATTTACTGCATTAATTTGGGAGAATACAAATCTATTTATTTATTTATTTTTATTTGTTTATTTTATTTTATTTTTTTTACAAATTTAACAAATACTTACCAGGCACTGTCTTCAACCCTACATAATTAATAATTCAATTTGCTAGTCAAATAGTAACTCAGATTGCTGATCAGAGATGAAAATAACCTCTAGAAAACACCAAAACCCACTCCTGCTTGCTAAATGTGTATGGGAATATTTTTCTCTTCCCAACTGCCTGAGACAAAGTAGTAGCCTTTGGTTGTTAGATTTTATTAGTAGTAAAAAATTTATTTCCCTTGTAAAGGAGCACTCCTTAATACTTTACTCATCCAGCAAGTGTTGGAGGATGAGCTGTGGGTTGAGTCTATGCTGGGTACATTGGGGAGTTGGAAAAATAGAGCATCTACCTAAATGGGCATTAATGCATGAAAGAGGATTGTTTTGTATAAAGTAAAGAATCAAATCTGAGTCCTATTATTTCCCTGACCTTTGTGACCCCACAATTTTAAAGTGAGGAAAGATTAACATTAAAAAATTTCCCCCCAAATTATTAAAGTTTCTTACTTCCACATAGAAAACCAGAAGTGTATAATAGCAACATATAAATGAGTCATGGTCAAAACCTTATATTTTTTCTTTCTGCTGCCTTATATTAGGATATGTATTAGTTTCCTGTGGTTGCTGTAACAAATTCTCACAAACTTCGTGGCTTGAAAAAACAAAAATTATTTTCTCCGTTTCAGAGTCCAGGAGTCTGAAATTAGTTTCCCTTGGCTAAAATCAAGGTGTTGGCAAGGCTGGCTCCTTCTGGAGGATCCAGGAGAGAATCTGATTCTTTGCCTCTCTGGAGGCTTCCTGTATTCGTTGGCTTTGGGTCCCTTCCTGCTATGATTCTATCCTCTTCTTCATTCATGAAATTTTCTACTTACTTTGTAGTCAAACCTCCTTCTGCCTCCCTCTGCTAAGAATACTGGGGGATATATTTAGAACCTAACTGATAATCCAGATTTCAAGATCCTTAATTTCTCATTTCAAGAGCCTGAATTTAATCACAGTTACATAATCCTTTTTGCTATAACGTAACATCCATAGACTCTGGGGATTAGGATGTGGACATTTGGGGGGCCCATTATTCGGTGTACCCCAGGATGGTTGACATTTTGGCTTGAATTTACTTCAGCAGAACTTCCCTGGTATAAATTCTTAGGCTTTGAATCAATATTTTATATTCATTAAAATTTTTAATTTGAATATAGTTGAATATATTCATTTTTAATATTTGCCTTTTCCTTCTTGATCAGTGTTCTGCCCAGAAGGGATCCTTTTATCCAAAGGTTGTGTGGGAGAATAAAAATACTTTATGGGAAAGGACAAGTGACTTTGGTTCTGAGAAATTAAAGAAATTCAATACAATAGGGAAGCATTTATTTTTTTTTTATTTTTTAAAGATTATTTATTTATTTATAGAGACACAGAGAGAGAAAGAGAAAGAGAGAGAGGCACAGAGACACAGACAGAGGGAGAAGCAGGCACCATGCAGAGAGCCTGATATGGGACTCCATCCTGGGACTCCAGGATCACACCCTAGGCTGCAGGCGGCGCTAAACCGCTGCAGCCACCGGGGCTGCCCAACAGGGAAGCATTTAAAGTAGAAAAAGGATTTGAGGACAACACTGAATAACCAGCGTGAGATCAGTCACCGTTCCAAAGAGGCACAAGCTTTCCGTCAACAGAAGAGTGACAGCTTGCCTTTGTGTGCACACGTGTTTCCTTGAGTAGACAACTTTGCTGTTTTGGAGGAAATAGCTGTTAGCGAAGGTTTCCCTTCACAAGCCCATTTCTATAGTGCCCATCCATTTCTCTCCAAGGGGTTGCAGCACTACTGGCCCTGGGATTCAGAAGAAGGAGGATTATTTTCAGGGTGATCATTGCTTTTCTCCTTGTTGCTTTCTGTTGGTAGAAGCTCTGTGATGCATTTTCCTGTAGTGCAGCATCATCAGATCTACCAGAGCATGTGTGTTTGCTTGTGTTCACGTGATTTGTAGGAGGACATAAATGATTTAAATCTGGGAATTCTAAAATTGTACCCACCATCCACCTTCTGCAAAAATTCAGCTCATCTTTAAATGCTAGCTTAGGCTCTGGCTCTTGAAACATTTCCCTTTACCTCTTCTACTGAAGTGACACCCCCTTATTCTGAGTTCCTGTGGCACCTGTTTATACATTTGCCAGCATTGTCTGTTGAACACAGGGCAGGGGTTGACTGGTTTTCATGTTCACCTTATGATTCTTGTGGCAACTAACAATTCATTGCACAGAGTAAGCATCCAGTAAACTTAATTGATGTATCAGCACTGAAAGGCCTTGGACTTAAGTCTGCCATCATCATCTCTCCTGGACCTTGGCAATGCCAAGCCAGAGCACTGAAGCTGTGATGTGGGCACTTGGGTCCTAGTGTTTAATTTCTAACTTTGTGTTCTTTTTTTTTTTTAAGATTTTCTTTTCATTTATTCATGAGAGACAGACAGAGGCAGAGACAAAGGCTGAGGGAGAAGCAGGCTCCCTGTGGGGAGCCTAATGCGGGACTTGATCCCAGGACCCCGGGATCAGGACCTGAGCCAAAGGCAGAGATGCTCAGCCACGAAGCCACCTAAGTGCCTCCTAACCTCATGTTCTTATAAGATGCTTTCTACATATTATAGCTGAGGCAGGGTGAGAATAAGCCTGGGTCTGGCTTTTGGTGTGCTGAGATGAGGGAGGAGAGTACTAATTAATACTACACAGGTCTTTAAATAGTAATATTTGTGGTTTCAAATGCAGAGTCCTCTTTTGGACGTTGTTTTACAATACAGAAATAATGAAATTGTTACAGATTTTAAGGTTTAATAATCAGTTTAAATAGAGCACGCGGTGCCTATTTAATCTGTGCTCCAAGCATGTTGTAGGACTTTTCTGCCATGGATAACATGGTGATAGTTTTTTCTCCTTCCTTTCATTCCGTTCCTAAGGTTTGCCTCATTCCAAAATCAGCACATGGGACCAATCCTGCAAGTGCCCACATGGCAGGCATGAAGATTCAGCCTGTGGAGGTGGATAAATACGGGAATATCGACACAGCTCACCTCAAGGCCATGGTACCCATCTTCCACTAAACAGATGGGCGAGGTCTGGGTTGGGAAAAGATGGTGGGGAGAAGGGACTGGATAGCTTAGATCAATATTGTCTTGCTTTGCATTCTAATGAAAAGACTGCACTTTCCCCTCTAAATGGGTCTGGGGAAAATGGCATAAATCAGAAAACCTAACCATCTCTATTAGAAAAATAAAAAGCAACAGTCACATTTTTGGTCCATAATAAAACTGAACATAGTCTACTTCCTTCACTAACAGGCAGAAGGTCTTTTAAACTGCAATCCCATCCTCTTAATGCATATGTAAGAAACTAAATGAATTATTCATGGGTAGTAAGGCTACCCGTTGCAGCGCCTGCCTGCCTCCTCCTTCCTGCCCAGCCGTTCTGTTCCCTTCTTCCCCCCATTAATAATCAAACTGGCAGTCACAGTTATTATCGCTCTTTGTATTGGGAATTAAAACATAAATGTATTTTGCAAATGGATGTGACCGTCCCAGCCATCACCTGCCAAATTTCGGACCACATGCCACCCTCCTTCCTGCAACACCAACCCCCATTCCCAACCCCACAACCTCCAGGAGGAGGTTGCCTAGCAACCGTATCTGCCTTCCACTGGTGGACTGGAGGCTGCATCTTAAGAGGGAAGGAAATCGGTTGAATAGCAATGTGATTTTTGTTGGGATTACTAGGCATGGAGTCCAAGGACTTCATGTAACTACCTTCATGTAAAGGAAGGTGAAAACCCACAGCACTGCTCATCTCTCTCATCCATCCCCACCCTTCCAGAGCCCCATGAAGGTTTTACTAATAGATATTCTGGGACAGTAGTTGTAATTGCTAAGTTTCCCCAATATAGGATATGACCTTTAAAAAATGTTTTTTTTTTTTCCGCTTCCACATGAGTATGCTCTGACTCACTGGCCAGAAAAACAGGAACGTGCCTCTTATATGTTTGCTTTCTGTGAAAAGGAAACGTAAGGAAGATTTCTTTTTACCAGAGCAGAACACTCCTTTATGGGAATTCTAATTTCAACAGAATGAGAGGGAAATGGAATAGGGGTGGGTATGGCAAGATGAGCAGAGAGATTAACTGTGAGAACAGACATATCTGGAACCAAAAAGATCTAAAATAATTAGTGAAAAAATAAATAAATAAAATAATTATTGATTTGACTAAAACCAAAGGAAAACCTTGGGGAGTTGCATCTAAAATACTCCAAAATCTTCCTAATAGTCTTTTAGATCTTGATCATGAAGACTTAGCCTGAATGGGATTTTGTTATTTCTTGGAATGACTTAAGAAAGGAGTAATGGCGGTTAATCTTTATTGTCATCATATCTTGAGATAATTCCAGAAATGAAAAGACCAAGACTTCATCTTTCCCAATCCTTTAAAGAAAAACAAAGGGGTTTGCCAATAAAGATACATTTCCTCCTTTGTCTCCCTCTGCTCTTTTCTTATCTTACAGGTGGATAAACACAAGGAGAACCTGGCAGCAATCATGATTACATATCCATCCACCAATGGAGTGTTTGAAGAGAACATTGGTGACGTGTGTGACCTGATCCACCAAAATGGGGGACAAGTCTATCTAGATGGGGCAAATATGAATGCACAGGTGGGCAATGCAAGAGGGACTTCCTGAAACAATGGTTAAATCAAAAAAAGATTTTTTCCTCTGACTTCTAGACAGTGTCTTAAACATGATAACTGAATTCAAACTGGTGGTTGACTTTTTTTGTTGCCAATTTCAAGCAAAGTACGGCAATTTCACTGAGATTAGATTTGACGGAAGTGATGGAGCGGTTGGGGGAGTAAGTAAAGAGATTGACAGGAAGCAGGGAATGAGAACTGAATGTCCTCAGTTTGTCAGAGATTATGATCTTTCTCAAGGTGCTATCAGTAGGAAAGTTACCCAACTGACTCCCACCCAAGTTCTGGTCACTGGATTTTGGTCCCCCACAACATGGCATGACAATGGATAAGCCATTAATCTGGCTTCGACTTGCTAAGTGTATAGTGGCTGAATAGTTCAGTCCTTCAAGGGCGAATCCTGATTATGTGTGTGTATATATGTGTATATGTGTGTGTGTGTAAGAGATAGAGACAGAGAAGAGAGAGGGGAGAGAGGGAGAAGGTTCTGTGTAATGTACACCACTGAGCGAATGCCGTAGGGGCTATTGGAGTAGAAGAGGTCATCATCTTTCAGACTTTTCCTGACTTATTGGTCATTGTTGTGGTTATGATTGTGGGTTGTTTTTGTTTGTTTGGTTGGTTTTACTTTACCATTTCAAATTCTTTCTTCTTTATTTCTGTCTGATTCCCTTTTTAAGTGTGGTTCAGAGATTGTTTATTGCTTCAATAGCATTAATGCACTCTTCATCTTTGACCATGTTGAAAATTAGCCCTAATCCCAAAGTGGCAGGAATGCCTGTTGAATGTTGTGGCTGGTATTAAGTTGGCCTCAGGAAAACTATCAGCCTTCCTTCCTTTTCCTTGGCTCAGCATCCTCTCAGCTACCCAAAGTGCATGATACTCAAAGCTAACCATGCAACGGGTGGTACCATTGCTGGGGTAAAAGTAATGTGTTTTTGCAGCAAGGAGGTACTTCCCTTTCTTTCGCTCAGTGTGCTTCCTCTCCTCCCTCTTGTGGTGGAAAATTAGGAATTGACGATATATTCAAATCTGTATTTTAAAAACTAAATTAGGCTAAATGGTCAGTTGCTGTTTCCATAGAAACCATAAACCAGGCTGCCTATGGGACGCAAGGTTTTGACTGCAGAACTTGGCCAGAATTGAGAACATTTCTGTGAAGAACTCTGAATGCCTTTTCTCTGAGGGAAGAGACGGCAGCAAACAGCATGGCCGCCTTTCTAGAGCACCCTTTCAAGCTCTTGACTTTTGATTTTGGCTCTTTCCCTTCGTGGTAGGTGGGAATCTGTCGTCCTGGAGATTTTGGGTCTGATGTCTCACACCTAAATCTTCACAAGACCTTCTGCATTCCCCACGGAGGAGGCGGTCCTGGCATGGGGCCCATCGGCGTGTGAGTTCTGGGCTGCTTGTTTCAGGAAGGTTTTAGAGACTGAGGATGAAAGAATGACCCCAAAATCGCTGTTCCTCCCATCAAGATCTTCAAGTGTCACGGACACCTTCAATCTAGTATGCCAGTGGGGGCTGGGAGAGAAGCAGTGAGGGTGATTCAGGGAATGTCCAAAGAAGAGCATAAGTAGATTTTACTAACCACAGTGCTTGACTGGCCACACTAAGCTCCTAGTCGGGCATGACTAGTGCAGTTTTGTTAACAGAGCAATGAATAGGGTTTTTTTTCTGGAGCATTATGGATCTGAACTGGATTATTCGCACCTACAGGGACCTCTTAGACTTGAACTTAGATTGCCAAGCAGCCCTTTTCTTTTTTTCTTTTCTTCTCTTCTCTTTTTTCTTTTTTCTCTCCTCTTTCTTTCTTTCTTTCTTTCTTTCTTTCTTTCTTTCTTTCTTTCTTTCTTTCTTTCTTTCTTTCTAAAAAAGAAATCAGCTGATGGTTACATTGAAAGTGAATTATCTATGACCAACAAAACGAATTCATAGGAGAAAAGTGCTTGCCAAGGACTGGGGAACAGGGACGTGGGTAGGGTGAAGTTGGTAAAGGGTACAAACTTTAAGCTATAAGAAGTCTAACATGGTGATTCTAGTTGATAATACTGTATTGTATACTTGAAATTGCTAAGAGAATAGAACTTTAACTGTTAGGAAGGAAGGAAGGAAGGAAGGAAGGAAGGAAGGAAGGAAGGAAGGAAGGAAGGAAGGAAGGAAGGAAGGAATTGGATGCAAAATGTTGAACATTTTGCAGCCTGGATTTTTATTACATCTGAGATAAGGAGGAAACAAACCTCATTACTAGAAATAATTGGATGAGGTCAGAATAACACTAAAGGAATATTTTGTAGCTGCTGATAACTTTTTACACTGTGAAGTTGAATCATCTTCTGAAAACGATGCTGAACAGCCATTTCTTAAGTTTCTTCAGTTTTCCAAAAATGAATCAAAGGGGTCCAGTCTTCAGGATCCTGGGAGGCTGGCCCTCTTGCTTTTTTTTTCGCTTTTCTTTTTGATTATTATTTATAGCAAGTAGGGGCGCCTCAGTACCTCAGCTGTGGGGGAGGTGGGTGAGTGATGTTCACATGCTGGCCTTTGATATATATAGGCCCATGGGCCTCCTTCTTACCAGCATTGTCTATCCGTTAGTTGTCTTGGGAAGGAATGTGGGGGTGTGGGGCTGGGAGGTCTCTATATCTTGGTGAGTCCATGCAGTGCAAGGTATTTCATTGCTCCCTATCTCTGCCAAATCCTCTGCCATAGTTCTAGGGTGAGCCACTGGGACACTGATGGCTGGTGAAGAGGAGGAGGGAAGGAATACTTCCTGAACATATATTTCTTAGCAAGTGTCAATCCTTTGAGTTCTTCTACTAGGAATAGAGCTTTCTGGGAGGACTTAGCCCTTGCCTGTTTGGTTGGTCTGGATCTTTTTTATATCTTCTGAATTTGTGTTTAAAAATAACAGGAAGAAGCATCTTGCCCCTTTCCTGCCCAATCATCCCATCGTTTCGGTAAAGCCAAGTGAGGATGACCGGCCTGTGGGTACTGTCAGTGCAGCCCCATGGGGCTCCAGTTCCATCTTGCCCATTTCATGGGCCTACATTAAGGTAAGGCCTGTGACTACATTAGGTGGGCAAGGGATGTGATATGTGGGTGGGAACTAAGACTGCATACTTTCTCCTTAAAAATGAAGATATCCAGGGGTGCCTTGGTGGCTCAGTCAGTTAAGCATCTGACTCTTGATCTCAGGGTCTGAGATTGATCCCCACATCAGACTCTCTGCTCAACTCAGAGTCTGCTACACATTCTCTCTCTGGCTGTCCCTGCCTCTTTCCCCTTACTCTCTCAAATAAAAAACAAATAAAATAAAATCTTAAAAAAAAAAGAAGAAATCCAGGATCTGAGATGTGGTTCAGTGAAGATTGTTGACTTAGGTGGAAGAAATCTTAAAGAGATCAGTTAACTTTATTTCATCTCTTCTTCATGATGCTATTTCCTTTGCGTTCTCATAGTGGGTTTAACATCACAGAAACTGAGATGCCAGATATATTTTTCCATGAGTCATATGGATGTTCTGGGTATGTCATTTAGTTTCCTGTAGGATTTGGATAGCTTCTTGTAGGTGAAAAACACATACTAATTATTACACTTGGTTGAGATTCTGGGATAAATTTTAGGAAATAAATCTCACTTTGTTTTATATTTTGTAGGAACCTGGAGGATAAGATTAAAAAGTAGCAGAAATTTTGCTTATGTGGTAGTTTCCCAAAGCTCTTTGCCCTTTAGAGCCTGTGGAACTGTAACTCTCCAGGGTAATTACACTTTGTTAGAGAACGGCTTTCGTTTCTTTGTGTTTCTCCAAAAAACTCCAGGGCCAGAGTTTCTTCAATACAGCTCTTGTTCAAACTGGCCTGCCTACCTCCTGGGCTGACAAGACCGTGCATTGGATAGGAACACTTGTTCAGCAGCTAATTAGGGCAGCTTTCCCAAACTGGCTTCCCTCCTTAAAAGAACGTGGCTTCTGCTGAAACAAGACTCCACAACTCAGCTATGCAAATCATGCTGGATGGTTCTCTGGGGCTGGCTGTTATTTTTAAACAGTGTGGCATTTATGATTCTTAATGAAAACTTTCTGGGAGGCTGGAACAACAATTCTGTACCTCAGAGACTAAAACCTAAAACAATACTTGAGTTGTTTTACAAATAGTAACAACAAAAACTATCATAATCAAGGTCTGCTTCTTTGCAGTTAGAATCTTATTCCCAGGTTCCTTTCGGTCCTTAGATTGTATAAACTTGGATTATTTGTTATGGATGTATTTGGGTTAGAGATTATTTCCCACATACAGAAAATAAATGCCCCAAAGCTGGTTTGGCCATATACCAGGAATACCAGACGGAACCTCAGTTAGGGAGCCTGGGTGGCTCAGTCAGTTAAGTATTTGCCTTCAGTTTAGGTCATGATCGTAGAGTCCCAGGATCAAGCCCTGCATCTGGCTCCCTGTTCAGCAGGGAGTCTACTTCTCCCTCTGACCCTCCCCCACTTCTCATGTTCATTCTCTCTCTAATAAATAAATGAAATCTAAAAAAAGAAATGAAATAGGTTTTAAACTACCCCTCTGACCTTGACCCCTCTCTTTATTTCAGGCTGTTGTTACTGGTCACTTGGGCTCTAGAATTACCTTTTTTCCCTGCTGCAGTCCATCTTGGACACTCCCTAGAGGGCTGCAAGATTTCCCCTAAGAGCTCAAATTATCTTCTGGTTTCCTTTTTTGCCTTTACTGCTCAGTCTTAGTAGCCTACACAGAATCCTTAAGGGATTCTTCCCAAAGTGCACATGCCTAGGCCCTATCCCAGAGAGAATCACTCAGCATATGAGGGGTAGGGCTTGGGCCATCAAACTTTCCAAGTGACTCTGATGCATGAGTTAAGAGCCACTGGCTGGCTGAACCCATTCCAAGTTCTTAATAGCAGAGGTTCAAGGCTTGCACAAGGTCACACAGCCCACCAGCCTGTACAGTAATCCCTGGACTGCTCTTGTACAGCTGGGTTTTTGCCATTCATGTCACCTGGAGCACCTTCCCTTTTCTTTTGCCTTTCAAATTCTACCCATTTTTCGATTTTTTTTTAAAAGATTTTATTTCTTTGAGAGAGAGCGAGTATGAGCAGGGGGAACAGCAGGCAGAGGCAGAGGGAGAGGGAGAAGCAGACTCCCCGCTGAGCAGGGAGCCTGATGTGGGGCTCCATCCCAGGACCTTTGGATCATGACCTGAGCCGAAGGCAGACGCTCAACCAACTGAGCCACCCAGGTGCCCCCATTTTTAGATTTCCACTCAAGTTCTAACTCTTACTCTGGGAACCCTTCTTTGTCTAGCTTGGCAAGATATGTCCTCTCCTTACTTTGTACTTTGGTGTCCCTGTTTTATTTGGTGCTTTCTCACTTGTTTTATACTAGTTATTAATACATACCCAGCTTCCATCATACATAAAGTATTCTGGGAGGAAAGTAGTAGGCAGTAAAAATAGGTGCAATCCTGATTTTAAGCTCCTTGTTGGTGATAATGTTTACTCTATATAAACACAGGGATTTAGAAACTACCAGAAAAGCGCAACATTAAACCTGGCAGTTGTTAAACATATAAATAACCCTAACTATGGACAACCAGAAGACAAATTATACAAAATTGATTTAGTGGGGATTTTGATCAAGATCCCTGGAGATTCCTGGCAATTATCAAGACATCTCAAATTCATCGTAAACAAACAAAATCTTCCCCCGAAACAGAATCTAAGATTCTTTTTCCTCTTTAGATAATAGTCAGCAGCCAATTTTGCCCTATTTTAAGCTTTGTTACTTTGTTCCTTGTTGTTACTTTGTTACTACTTCATTATTTTTATAAGAAATATAAAGTTAAGTTCAGAGGAGAAAACCAAAATTTATTTCAGGCTTAGAGAAGACTGGCAAACCTCCTTGTTGGGATTTTATACCCATCTATAATCCACAGTGATGGTGGGCTGATTCCCTTTATGGGTGGGATTACTTGGGGTCTGTCCACTGGGTTTACCTGTTCTATGGTTGATGGCTCTTTTTCTCTCTGTGGCAGATGATGGGAGGCAAGGGCCTTAAACAGGCCACAGAAATTGCTATATTAAATGCCAACTACATGGCCAAGCGATTAGAAAAACACTACAGAGTCCTTTTCCGCGGTGCAAGAGGCAAGTATCATCCTTAGTTTACCATCACCTTGGGTGTTTTGGGGCCAAGTTTGACCTAGTAGATGTGGTTTTCTGCAGTGGGTAGGAAACTTCTGTTTCTTAGCATATGCTACAGAAAAGCATTGATTTTTTTTTTTTTTTTTTTTAAAGATATAACCTCCATTTAGTGAACAGTTTAGGAGTATCACTATTTGGAAGGCTGTGCAATACACACAGCCCAGGTCAACAAGGAGCCACACCACTGGGAGACATATACATAAATATTGCAGGCTCATTACCTCACAAAGTGCTATGCAAATGCCTCCAGAAGAGTGGAGTAATTCAGAATGGGCAGAAGGACAGAATAATTGGGAGATCCTTCTGGGAGGAGCCATTCATGATGAGCATGGAAGACAGAGGGGCAGACCCCAGTAAATAGAGATACTGGAGCAAGCCAGGATTGTCGTGGTGGAGGCTTTGGGTGGTTGATGGATGGGATAGGAGGAGGGAAAGCACATGAAGAACTAAGCTGGAGAGGCAGCTTAGGGCCTTAAAGATCTTGGAAGGCTCTCAACTTTACCCTTGAACCAGATGACAGCCACAAAAGGTTTTCTTGAGCAGGGGAATGACAGGATTAAGAAAATGTTAGTCATTAAGGAAATGGCAGGGGATGAACATCTGCTAGAAGTAGAATCAGTAGGACTCAGTTACTGATTATTTGAGTGTGAAGAGAAATTCTATGTCATTCCCTTATGCTTATAATAGAGGTATAATAGTAGGAATAATAGAAGGGGGAACACAGTCACCCTGGAAGTGATGGGAGTGGTTGGAGCCAGACAGACTCGCAGACATTTGGCTAGGGGCGCAGAATCTAAGAGCAGACTCTTAGAAATGGTGAAACCTAAGAAAAGAGTTTGGAGAAGCTAGAGCACAACCCCTCCAGCAGATAGCTGTATTGAAAGGCATGAGCAGAAAAGGGGTACCTGGTGAGGGAGGGCCCCATGCTTGAGGCAGCTTTACAGCCCCTGCAGCATTTGTCACAGTGCCCCTCCATAGTAAAGCCCCTGTGTGTCCTGTCAGTTGCTGTTCTACAGGCCTTTCCTCTTCCCGGAAGCCTCCTTTTCCTGGCAGAGAGAATTACTCCCTCTTGTTGGCTCCCTCCTCTTCTGAGGATTTCTCCCAGTCCGTTTATTATCTGGCTCTGTCCATCAGACCTGGAACTCCTGCCAGTGGAGACTGTGCCTGCTTCTGTTCTCCAGCACCTCTACCTGTTGGTCAGGCTTGGTCCACCATAAATGTGTGGGGTGTTACACAAAAGGGGGAGACAGACTGATCTTACGATAGTCCTAAAAAGAACTTTGGTTTTAACAATTAAGAACACTTTGGTCACCTTTGAAAGAATCAGGGTAAAAATGGTAAGATAGATGCAAATTGGGAATGAGCTGAGAAGTGGACTGAGGGTGGGGACAAGACAGGAGAGGCGTTTATGGTTTGGTGGAGTTTGGTAGTGAAGGCAGGGAGACACATAGGTGGGAGCTGCTCCAGGAGGATGCAGTTTTGTTTTGAAATAAGAACATGATTTTGAACTGCCAGAGAACAGACTTTGAAGAGGGAGAGTGAAGCTAAAATAGAGGGAATAATAGATGGGAGAACAGTCATCCTGGAGGTGATGGCAGGGGGTGTCTGTAAGAGCCGGGCAGACACGCAGCAGGCTTGCTGTGGGCGCAGGACTGGGGCACAGGGGCAGATGGGGACGTGGGGATGGGGGCAGAGAGGCAGCAGGCGGTAAGCAGCAGGGGCCGCAGGAAGACGGCTTCTCTTTGGCTCTTTGTTTCTCCAGCTCAGGCGGAGAACACCTCTACCTCTGTGATCTTTAATTTAAAGTCTGGTCTTAAACACGTGTATCCAAAGGCGTGGTTCTGGAGTTTGAAAATAGAAAAGCGCTCAATAACCAGAAGCTCTGGTTAGGAATGCTCCCCAGAGATTAGGAAAGAAAGTTGTGCGCAATATGTCTCTAAGCAACACAATAAAATACTTCTGAAGTGGGTATTAAAGAATCTACAAGAACAACTAATTCATTCATTCAAATATAGCTCTTACCCTGTGAAATGTGTCCTGCTTCTGTATCGGCCTTCAGGATTAGTTTAAGTACTTGTTTTGTCTGGTTATATAAGTAATGTCTATATGCTCAACATGGAAAATTTGGAAAATAAAAACCACGAGGAAGGAAATGTAAATGATTCAGGGTTGCATCCAGCAGACATAACCACTACTACTATTTTGCTGTATTTCTTATCTTCTATTTTTTAATCTTTAAAATTTTATTTATTTATTTATTTATTTATTTATTTATTTATTTATTTATGAGAGACGCAGAGACAGAGAGAGAGGTAAAGACACAGGCAGAGGGAGAGGCAGGCTCCATGCAGGGACCTTGATGCGGGACTCTGTCCTGGGACCCCAGGATCACACCTTGGACCAAAGGCGGCACCAAACCACTGAGCCACGGGGGCTCCCCTTATCTTACTTTTAGACCATTGAGATCATATTACAAACGCAGTTTGTATCCTGTTTTTTTAACTTTATCTTATTGTGATTATATGCCTATATCATTAAATGTCTTTGGAAAGTAGGTACATTGATTGTATTGTATGGATTATACCAGGATTTAGGTAATTCTATAATGTTTCCCCCCTAGTTGTTTGCTTTGCATTTATAACACTGTTGCAACAAATAGCTCCTATATAGATGTTTAAAAAACATTTCTGATTATTTCCTGAGGTTAAAGCTGTAGAACAGAAATTATCTGTATCTGTGTGAATACATTTAAGTTCTTGGTCTGTGTGGCCTGTTTGTCCCCACAGAGACTCACCAATGTATTTCACGCTAATAGGATATGAAGTGACCATCACACCAGGGGCTAGTGAACACCCAATGCAAGTCTAAAAAATAATACCAACCCAAAACAAATGTCTTTGCCATTCTGCTGGCTGAAAAATGATCTTTTTGCTTTAATTGACAAGGTTCATGTTTCTTTTCCCTTTTTTTTAATGGTATTTGAGATTTACTTCATTTGAAAACTTTGAGACAATTCATATACCATACAAATCACCCTCTTTAAATGTATGATTCGCTGATTTTTAGTGTATTCACAAAGTTGTGCAATGCAAAATTTAGTTTTTTAAAGCAAAAATGCGTGTGATCTGGACCACAGGGGTTTGGTGGCAGTCCAGCAGAAAGGAAAGTGAACAAGCAAGCCTTTCTCAGGTGCCTACCGTGTACTTAGCATTTGAGTGACTGCTTTAAGCAGAGACTCTCTCAGTCCTAGGGGATTTGCAGCACAAAATGATAGATGCAATTTCCATTTGTTTTGACATTTTATCCCAGGATCAAATAATGAATTGTATTTCTAATCTCATGCAGAGATATATTGGTATTACAGACTTTATTACTCCATCCCAAAGTTCATGAAATAAAAAACTGTCTCATATTTGGTCTGGTAAACATATTCATTATATAATTTGAAGCTGAGTGTTCTAGGGCCTAATGAAGTATTAGCACTATACCTCCTTATTGGCCCCAAATAGAAATGTTCTTAATAAACACATTGTATTCTGAAATGTCTAATGACAATATTAAAAGATGATTATTCATCTTAATCATATTTACTAGCTCTATATAAGACTTTGGAATTATAAATGACTATGAGGAAATAATTTTAATGAACTCGAGGCTTCCCTTTATGAACCATTTCTTTGAGAGATTTGAAAATACCAGCTAAAGTACTGAGACTTATGGTTTTGTGAAACAAGGAAGTAGCAGGCAAGAATTGGGATGGGGAAAAAGCAGTAGGATTTAGGATGAGGACAGAAAGGAATTACCTCAGGTAAGATTGTACCTTTTTGTTTTAATGACAAACTCTTATTTATTGAAAGACATCCAGTAGAGGATTTTTTTTTTAAGATGATGAATTAAAAAGATTCACAGATGCTTACTTTTGTGGGAGGCCAAGCTCACTGTTTGATCTAAGTGGAGTTCCTGTCAGTGGAGTAAGCAACTTTGTTAGTACCCTGATATTTTATTTAAATTTTAATTTCCTAAGTGCCTATCAGTTTTGGGCCTTAGACAGACCTAGTGTTGCCTGGAAATTCCAGTTCCTCAATTGGTTTCCCAGTGGCCTTTATGGTCAGACATGGGCCTCGGGGGCTGGGCCTTCACATCTTCAACCAGGATGCGACCTTCCTGAGGCCAGAGGGCCCCCCACCTGACCTCATTACTGGGGAAACATTCAGTTTTGTTCTATCAGTTATGGTTCCTGGATTGCAACTGAAAAGCTTGACTAAGTACTGATTGCCTACCTAAGCTTTGTAGAGTAATTGCCAGGGAGTTCCATTTATCTCTAGGCAGTCAGTTACTCTAAGGATGTGGAGCAGGAGGGAAGATGTTCCAAGCTTAGAGCCAAGCCTCTTTTATTTTGCTTTGCCATCATGCCACCCCTCCCTTCCTTGTTCCTTTGACTTGGTGTCTTTTCAGACTTTCAGCTATAGTCATGTTAGGTCCAGCAGGAACACCTACTCGTAGGAAATTAACACTTGTGCTGATCAGTTTATAATTTCGACTTCAGATTGTCTTGACTCACCATATAGCAATAGAAGGTTTGTGTATCTTTTCTCCTTAAAAAATACAAAGATGAACATCTTAGGATCTGGCCTGTAACAGCCACCAAGTGTCGATTTCACCCCTTTGAAGGCTCAAGTACAGAAAGACAGAAATATGCTGAAATTCCACCATTTTCATTTGAACACATTAGGATATGGATTTAGAAAAGAACATCTGCACCTCATTTTGAAAATGGAGCTCTTCCCAAACCGCCTGGCTCGGGCGGGGGAGGGGGGTTGCAGACGCTGGCTCTGTGTTAGCAGTGCCAACTGGGTTCCGCGTGACTGAACTTCTCCTGGAAGACTGCCCTCTGCCTACCAGCAAGAGTGACTCCTTTGCTCTGTCATGGGTCCCTCTCCTCTGCCCCTCCTACATGCCCACTGAGCATCGTTCAGAGCAGTGAGCTTCATTAGCCTTCTGTCTTACGTCACCATCACAGTGGTGGGGTGGATGCTCAGAGAAGAAAGGTCAAAGGTTGTGGCTGGGCTTCCAAAATGGGGTAAGGATAATTGGGTATGTAGGATTCCTAGATTTAAGTGATCTCACCATTCCCACCCCGCAGTGCCGCCCCCAACGCCCATATTCCAAGTGGTCATTCCTTTTAGGTACCTTTCCCCTCTGACTTGACTTAGCTGTGAATACAACTTTATACTTTTGAATCCCACTCCTTACAAGTTTATCCCATCATTGTTAGAAAGAATATTTTAAAAATATTCAGTGACAGTATATTTAAAGCTTCAGGTTCTCATGCTTTTATTTTCTAACAAAACAAGTCCTTTCTTATCTATTCATTGCAACATAAGAGCAGAAGAGTCATAGATGGTCTTGGGCTCTTATTGACTGGAGCTATTCTTCTCAGGCCTGAGGATTATATCTGCTCCACGTATCTGTAAGTAGTTTCAGTGTTTGCTGAGAATTAGGAAAGTGGGTTAAGAAGGAGTACATTAGGGGATCCCTGGGTGGCGCAGCGGTTTGGCGACTGCCTTTGGCCCAGGGCGCGATCCTGGAGACCCGGGATCGAGTCCCACGTCGGGCTCCCGGTGCATGGAGCCTCCTTCTCCCTCTGCCTATGTCTCTGCCTCTCTCTCTCTGTGTCTCTCATGAATAAATAAATAAAATCTTTTTAAAAAAAAAGGAGTACATTATTGTCTCATGAGCAGATATTTTCCTAGAAGGAAATTCATCAGTTGTGTGGGCCATGTAATTTGGAAGGCCTGCAGAAATGTTGTTCTATTTATGAAAATGCTGACTCAGTTGATGGTTTATTTCTGCTGATGGGTGGGTGGTTAAATAGCTCATGCTGGGGAGATAGCTGCATGGGCCTAGACAGGCAATCAGTTTACCAACTAGAGTAAAGTGAACTGACTCCCAGAGACTTTGGCTTCATCAGCTTCTTCCATTTTGTGGTGTGGTGTTTGACAGCCTCCATTTCTATCTAATTCTCAGTTTGAAGCCTGAAACCAAAACCTCAAAAGCCCTTTTGAAGAATCACATCCAGTTATGTAGGTGCCTTAGAGATATATGTTTTCTATATATTTACATACATGCAGAAGAAAGTTATTTGATTCAGGGGGCAGAGTTACTAAAAATGGTATCAATGGATCTTTAGCTCTAGAAATAATTTGTAATAAAAAGGTCAGGCCTGTGATGACATGTTGGAAGTGTTGGAAGGAGATTTTATAACCTCAGAGTAGAAATAATTTTATCCCCAGGAATCTCTAGGCAAATGTTCGAGCATTGTATTGGCAGTAAAGTCCCATCTCCCATCAGCCTCTCAGCACTAAGGGTTGGACACATTGGCATGACATCTTAAAAACATTTTTATTTTTACAATTATTTTTACATTTTATAATTATTAATAAAGTAGATGACATCTTTGTTGCCAACTATAAATTTGCCAAGTAATCACTGATATGTGTTCATTTGCATGGGTAAAACAAGCTGATGCTAATCTTGAGCTGAAACAATTTTCCAGGTTACGTGGCTCATGAATTTATTTTGGATACAAGACCCTTTAAAAAGTCCGCAAATATTGAAGCTGTGGATGTGGCCAAGAGGCTTCAGGATTATGGTGAGTGACCTTGTGGGAGCAACTCCTTTTTAGGGCAACCCAGGTTGTTGACATTCATGCAGCTGCCCATTCTGGCTATGGGCCACTTCCTCAAGGCACAAACCAAATGTGCAGCCACCATAGTAAACTGATCCATAGGCTAAATGATGAGCCCAGGGTTCTACACGACCTTCAAAAGAAAAGAACTTGCCCTGTGACTGCATTGGTAATCCCTTTAGAAAGTTATTAAATCATACATCTTGAATCCATCGCCATCCAAGAAGTCTTTGTAATTTACAGATTTAAAAATCCCAAAGAAAATGATTGCTGTCTCCTGTGTTTTTCTTTTTTTCCTACATTTTTCATTAAGTTCTTAATTTTAATTCCATTACAGTTAACATACAGTATTTGTTAGTTTCAGGTGTGCAATATACTGATTAAATAGTTCCATCCATTACTCAGAACTCATCATGATAAGTGTACTTTTTGATTCCTAGCACCTATTTCATGCATCCGACACCCACCTCCCCTCTGGTAACCATCAGTTTGTTCTCTGAAGTCTGTTTCTGGGTTTGCTTCTCCTCCTTCCCCACTCTTAGTTCATTTGTTTCTTAAATTCCACATATGGTTGAAATCAGATATTCTTTCCTCTATTTTGCTTACCATTATACTCTCTAGCTCCATCCATATTGTTGCAAATGGCAAGACTTTATTTTATTTTTTTATGGTGGACAAATATTCCACATACAACATCTTTATCCATCCATAAGTTGGTGGACATGTGGGCTTTTGCCATTATTTGGCTATTGTCAACCATGCTGCTGTAAACACTGAGGCACATGTATCCCTTTGAATCAGTAGTATTGTGTCCTTTGGGTAAAACCCCTAATAGTACAATTACTGGATTGTAGGGTAGCTCTATTTTTAACTTTAACCTCCATACTGTCTTTCAGAGTGGTTGCACCAGTTTGCATTCCCACCATCAGTGCAAGAGGGCTCCTTCTTATGCACATTCTTGCCAACACTTGTTGTTTCCTGTGTTTTTGAGTTTAGCCATTGTGATGGGGTATGAGTGATATCTTGTAGTTTTGATTTGCATTTCCCTGATGATGAGTGATGTTAAGCATCTTTTCATACGTCTGTTGGCCACCTGGATTTCTTTTTTAGAGAAATGTCTGTTCATGTCTTCTGCCTACTTTTAATTGGATTATTTGGGTTTGTGGGTTTTTGTTTTCATTGTCTTGCCTATGTTTCTGGTATATTCTTACTCCTGTTCTTTGAAGAAATGAGTTGATATAATGGTGAAAGAAGTAGAGCAGGTAGCCTTGGAGAAGTGTTAGAGACGAAAGGCATTTGAGTTTTATAATCACCTCAGACATGGCATGGCTGTTTCAGCTGTAGATGTAGGAATAGGCACATGTTGGTTTCATAAAGACCGTGTAATTTTCCTGGGAGAATTTAGAAAGATGCAGGACCCTTCCTGGATTCGTGGATATTCATTCAGCTCAGTCCTTATTGAAATCCATGTTTTAGTGACATTATCAGTAATATCAAAGGCCCTTCAATTATCAGAAGGACTAAGGTAGGGAGAACTTTGTCTTTCAATGGGTGGAATTCTATCTGAATTTTAATAATTTGGATAACTTTAATAAGGAAAGTGAAAGCTTCAATAATTTAATAGTTTTACTACTGTATCACAATGGGAATTCCACATGTGTGACTCATTCGTCTCCTTAATGCAAGGTCTGATTATGCAGAATTATACTGATAAAAAAATGGGAAACCCAGAAAAAGTTTTCATTGATGAAATTAGCAATTATCCCTTCAAAATCTCTTGGTTGTTTCTGTAAACTCAGCCTCCTGGCTAATGGCTGAATGATGGCAGATTCAGGCAGGCTATAGCTTCACTTCTGAGATGTGTTGTCTGCCTCACATCTGATGGCAGCAGCAGCATTTGCAAGGGAGGGAGAAGGTGGGTGAGGAGGGAGTTGTAATTGAAGTTATGACTCAGTATTTCCAAGTCTTGGTCTATCTCCAACCTTGACATGATTTTGATGTTTGATGGAGTGATTGCCACACTTGCCTTAAGTCTAGAATTGTACAGGTGCCTAGCACTTAGTAAGTACCTCAGAACTTATAGTGAGAGAATGGGTTACCTGGCTGGCTATCCGAGGAACATGTGACTTTTGATATTAGAGTCAAGAGTTCAAGCTCAGGGTCAAGAGTTTGAGCTACACGTTGGATGTAGAAATTACTTAAATAAAACTTTTTTTAAAAATGTGAGAGAATGAATGAATGGCTAAGTAAAGAAATAAATAAACAGCAATTGAGAATGACAACACAGATTCTTAATCACACCTACTGAATCAGTTTCCAGGGGAGAAGCCTTAGTAACCTGTATAATTAACAAGCATCCAATGGATGAGTCTTAACAGCCAAATGTGGGGCACACTGCTTTAGGGCAGAGGTTTACAAACTTAGCAAGTGATTAGAGTCACCTGGGGAGTTTTTAAGACTCCTAGGTTTCTGAGCCTTACTTTGGACTTCCTGAATCAGGGTGAAGATTCAAGAATCTTTCTTCCCAAGACAATTCTGATGGTTTCAGATATGCGAACCACTATAGCAGAATATGTTGGGCTGAATTTGCTCACATGAAATTGAGGTTGGACTTAATGGGTAATGAGATTAGCTTTTTTTTTTTTTTAAATCCCTTTCTGGTTTGAGTGACATAGTTAATATGTATTGGTCAAAACTTACTAAATGATAAGTTTAAGATTTGTGCATTTTACTGTATGTGAATTTTATCACAAATACATGTGAACAGATAATGAGATTCTACTTAATGATATGCATGCTAAAGTATTTAAGGGAGAAGTGTACTGATGACTGAAATGCATCAAAAATCATATGGATGGACGAGTAGATATGTGATTAATCAAACAGCATCATTGTAGAATCTAGGTGAGAGGTAATATGGGTGTTTATTCTTTCAACTTACTATTTGAAATTATAACATGTTTAGGAGACAATCCCTTAGCATGCAGGCGTGACCCTAAAGCACCCCATGTGATTTACACAGATTAGAATTTGGGAATCATTTAAACTTAGCTAACAGATATATCAACTTTGGGGCTCTTCGTCATCTTACAGTTTCACATTAAAAGGGTAAAAAAATGTGAAAGGTTCGTTTATGGCTTTTGTCCAGAAAATCTCTCTTGAGCATGTGTCTTGTTGATTCATCTTACATATGAAAACTTTTGGAAACAAATATCTTCAGCCTGTAATCAGTATAAAGACAAAGACTTTTTCCATGTACTAGCCAAGCCTCAGTTTCCTCTGTAAAATGGGGATAGTAACTTACTTTAGGCTTATGGTTGCTATCTCATTATTTAACTTTTGATAGACTATTATTTAATTTCTCTTAATTGCAAATAATAAGCATTATAGAGAGATTCTAAAACAAAATTAAAGTGAAATAAAAATCCCATTCTCATATTTTGGTTATAACCCAAGTTAAAATTTTAGCATTTATTCTTCAATGTGTCTTCCCTCTTAAGATATATGTGCATAAACACTTTGTCAATTTTTTTTTATAAAAATGGGATGTCATTATATAGTTTGCTTTTTTCACTTAATATTTTTTAATGTTTACCCAATTTAGCAAATATAAATTTAGATATTTTTGAATGGCCACAGATCTATTGTATAGTTACCCTGTAAAACTTCCTAAACTGATTCTCCATTGTTTGATGTTAGTTTATTTCCCAAGTTTTTTTCTTGCATAAACAGTACTGAAATGAATCCACGCATATAAAATCCATATATGTATAATTTGCATATATGATCACATTTATCCAGTGATTTCCTTAGGATAAATTATGAAGTGGGAGGGTTTCTTCTTCCAAATCAGGGAGGTCAAATTTAGTGACACAAGTTCCCCTCTCTCCTTTGCAGGATTTCATGCCCCTACCATGTCCTGGCCCGTGGCAGGGACTCTCATGGTTGAACCCACTGAGTCAGAAGACAAGGCAGAGCTGGATAGATTCTGTGACGCCATGATCAGCATTCGTCAGGAAATCGCAGACATCGAGGAGGGCCGCATTGACCCCAGGGTCAATCCACTGAAGGTGCGTAGGCACTGGTACTTTATCCAGAATGTCCCACAGAGAAGATTGGATATGAACAGTGTGCCAGGAACCCCCTGAACTCCTATCAGAAAATGATATTATTCTTGCCTAGAATAAGACCATTCTTCTGAAAAGATAAATTCATTACTTGCAAATTTAAATCTTCTTGAACATCATAGTAGCAGTTACTCAAGTATAATGTGGATGTTTTGCTACATGTTTTAATTTTGTTTATGTAGTTCTTTTTAAAAAGATTTTATTTGACAGAGAAAGAGAGTAGGAGCAGGGTGGGGGAGCAGGCTCCCCACTTAGCAGGGAGTACAATGTGGGGTTCTATCCTAGGACCCTGCGATCATGACCTGAGCTGACGGCAGATGCTTAACTGACTGTGCCACCCAGGGCTCCTGTGTAATTGTTTTGTCATTATGGGAGGTATACCTCCCACATGTACCAACTCACTGCCAAAGGAGGGAGCAGAGGCTGAAGAACTCTATCTAGCTGAGGAAGTCTTATTCTATATCTGTTTGATGCACTCTCGTGGACTATTTACCTCACAGAGTCTGGATAAACACAAGCTCTTGTATTGGAGCAGTTATCTCTTAGAACAACTAATTGGTACTTGGCTTTTTGCAACGTTATGGCTTATTTTGGAGAAAATCCAAAACATGTTTGTTATATACCTGCTTGTGAGCTGTAAGTCTCTTGTTAGGTCCAGACATTATTAAGCTGAGGGAATCATGAATTGAATATACTGTGACTGGTTATATTATTATGGCCAAGCCAGAGAACAAGTCTGAAATGCTGGGGGAAACTCAGGCAAGTTCCAAAGTGCCCAGTGGAGGGTGGAGTACAGGGGCCAATGGCTAGCAGGAGAAGGCATCTTGTTTATTATTATTTCTCTTTTCTGTGGATACTGCTGATTCTTTAAAGATTTAGGCTATTTTTTTAAAAATGGCAATAGATATCTAAAGAAGATAATACTGAGTTACAAAAGCAAGTGGAGAATAACAGAGGATGATGATAAGATTCTAAAATGTGCCAGTTATGCTATAATCTGTCTATGCATATATACAATAATAGTATAAAAACACAATAAGCATGGTGAACACCAAATTCAAGATACTGGGTATCACTGGGGAGTAGGGTAAAGATGGGATGGGGGGGATATATTGGCAGCTTCAACTGTGACTGCAATGTTTGTTTTATTTTTTTTTTAAAGATTTATTTATTGTGAGGGAGAGGGTGAGCACAGTGGGGGCAGGGCAGAGGGAGAATCTCAAGCCAACTCCTCGCTAAGTGAGGACGACACAGGACTCAATCCCAGGGCCCTGAGATCATGACCTGAGCCAAAACCAAGAGTTAGACATTTAACTGAGCCGTCCAGGCGCTTCTCTGCAATGTTTATTTTAAAAGGTTAAGCAAATATGACAAAATGTTGATTTATCTTGGTTGGGTGGTAGATGTGCAAATATATTACTGTGACTTTCTGATATTTTAAGTATTTCACAATAAAACGTTTCATATCACAATCACTTTCTCCCTCGAATTGAAATAAAACAAAGCAGTGGCCCTCTGTCCCTGGGCTTCCATCAGCTCATAGGTTGAAACAAAGCACAGGAATAGGCAGTGCTCTACTCTCATCCCTTTCCATTTGTGTGTCTGTCTCAGATGTCTCCACATTCCCTGACCTGCGTCACATCCTCCCGTTGGGATCGGCCTTACTCCAGAGAGGTGGCTGCATTCCCACTCGTAAGTTCTCTGAACCCGAACGTGCCGGCGGCTCTCGTGTTCACGTGCGTACGAAGGGCCATCACCTACCTGACGGGGCCCCTATCCTTGCAGCCTCATTACAGTAACTTTATGTGGGACACCTTTTTAAACAAAAAAAAAGATTTTATTTGAGTGAGTGTGAGAGAGTATGTGAGTCGGGGGAGGAGCAGAGCCAGAGGGACAAGCAGACTCCGTACTAATTGAGGAGCCCAGCACGGGGCTCAGTCTCCTGACCCCGAGATCATCACCTGAGCTGAAGTGAAGAGTTGGATGCTTACCTGTGTGACCAAGGTGCCCCTCTGTGGGATACTTTCTTTTTTATTTCTTTTTCTGTTTTAAAGATTTATTGATTTAGTCATGAGAGACACACACAGAGAGAGGCAGAGACCCAGGCCGAGGGAGAAGCAGGCTCCATGCAGGGCGCCCGTTGTGGGACTTGATCCCGGGACTCTGGGATCATGCTGTGGGCCGAAGGCGGGCGCCCAACTGCGGAGCCACCCAGGCGTCCCTGTTGGATACCTTCTTAATTGGGTCATGACACGTGATGCAGAACATAGGAATTGACTTTCAGAGCTCTGAGGTCAGAGTGTCAGCCACAAGCTTGAGAATCAGCTGGGTACAAGTAGAGGAAGACCAATTTAGAGTCCTCGTCAAATTTCTGTCATCCAACAGGGAAATTGCCCCAAATGCACCAGAGTCTTTCTTTCCTTTCTGATTCTTACATTTAAAAAAAAAAGTGCCCGTTAGTCTGTTTGGCAGAGTGGAGCCAAGGGTCAAAAGTCGGATTTTGGGGGACAATAATAAAGGGGTGGCTTTTAGCTTTTCTTTTTTTAAAAAAGATTTATTTATTCACGAGGGGGGGGGGCAGAGACACAGGCAGAGGGAGAAGAAGGCTCCATGCAGGAAGCCCGATGTGGGACTCGATCCCAGGACTCCAGGATCACACCCTGGGCCAAAGGCAGGTGCTAAACCGCTGAGCCACCCAGGCGTCCCATTTTTTATTTTTTTGTATTGGAATATGGTTGACACACAATGTTATATTAGTTGCAGGTGTACCCTATGGTGACTTGACAACTCGATACATTCTGCTATGCTTACCACAAGTGTAGCTACCATCTGTCACCACAAAAAGTGCTACTATAATAATATTGACTATATTTCCTGTGTTGTACCCTTTATCCTCCTGGCTTACTCATTCCATACCTAGAAATGTGTACCTCCCACTCCCCTTCACCCATTTTCCCCATCCCCCACACCCCTCCTGACAACTATCAGTTCTCTGTATTTATGGGTCTGCTTCTTTTTCTAATTTTTAGATACCATATGTAAGTGAAATCATATGGTATTCTCTGATGTATTTCACTTACCACAATACTCTCTAGGTCCATCCATGTTGTAAAGAGCAAGATCTCATTTTTTTTCCATGGCTGAGTAATATTCCTGTGTGTGTGTACACGTGTATGTACATACGTGTGTGTATATATATACATACACAACATCTTTATCACTTCATTTATTGATGGACACTTGGGTTGGTTCCCTATTTTAGCTACTATAAATAATGCTGCAATAAAAATAGGAGTGTGGGTTTTACATTATACTTTTTGGAACTTACTAGGCTGTGGGGACATCACTGCAAGCTCCTCTTTCCCCAAGAGAAATGTTTCAGAATACCCCAGAGCATTTCCATCTTTTGTCCCTTGCAGCCCTTTGTGAAACCAGAGAACAAATTCTGGCCAACCATTGCCCGGATTGATGACATCTATGGAGATCAACACCTGGTTTGCACCTGCCCACCCATGGAAGTTTATGAGTCCCCATTTTCTGAACAGAAGAGGGCCTCTTCTTAGTTCTGTCCCCCTAAGTTCAAGTGACTGACTTGATGTCTTTCTCTGGAGCATTTGATGATAACTATATAATTTTCCATCCCAGACTCAAATTGGGTTTTATATACTGTGTATATTTTTGTAATCTCTGTCAAGGTAATTGTAAATACCATTAGCATAGTGAGTGGAAACTCATTGTTGGAAGACTGATTTGCCTCAGTGCCTGCTTCCATATGTAGCAGTTGATGTTCAAGTTGCCTTGATTGGGAGCCATTTAGTTTTTTGCATAGAAAATTTTGGGTGTGCTAAGAAGTTTAGGAAGTTCAGAGACATAATAAAGGTTATACTGTAGACTCCGACAGACAGATTCTTGTTCCAAATAAGTCCTTGTGGACTGTGCCATCTGTGAGGAATCCCAGGGCAAATGTTTACATTTTATATACACTGAAGAAAATTTTTCTCTAATTTGCCTAATCTGTAATAGCATTTCTGAGTGTTTTTCTTTTCCCCTTGTGTTTTTTCTTTTATTTGCAATTATTAGTATTCTAATAAAAGCAGTTCAATTTGAAGAATGTCTTCTTGGTCCATTTTTCAATCTTATTTCCATATGCCCTAGGTTCAGAGGTATTCGAAGGGCAATGAGAATATCCAACCCAATAGCCATTTTCACATTATCAGTTTTGTCTAGCAGTTTTTCTTATTATACACTAAGTCCAGAGATAATAAGTCACAGTCTAATGTTCCTTCAGTCTTCCTGTTCTGCCTCCCTTTGTATAGTCTTCACCCTCATGATCTTAAGATGGCTGCTGCATATTGACAACACATAACCATTCTAGATAGAAGGGAGAAAAACAAGAGACAAAAGGCAGATTTTTTTTTTTAAAAGATTTATTTATTTATTCATGAGAGACACAGAGAGAGAGAAAGAGAGAGAGGCAGAGACACAGGCAGAGGGAGAAGCAGGCTCCATGCAGGCAGCCTGACCTGGGACTGGATCCCAGGTCTCCAGGATCAGGCCCTGGGCTGGAGGTGGCGCTAAACCACTGAGCCACCTGGGCTGCCCCAAAAGGCAGATTCCATCCATGTTGACTTCTTTTGAAAGGAGTTTCCACAGATTCCACTCAGTAATTTCTGCTTGCTTTTATCTGGTCAATTGTTTTACATTGCCAGTTCTAGGTAGTATAAGGTCTTTTACCTGGGTATGTTAGTGCCCCAAAGAAAATCAGGAGTTAGATAAGTAAAAAGGGGGAAAATGGGTGTCAGGTAGTCAACTAGCATGCCTGCCACAAAATAACTTTTCCCTAGAAATAGCAAATGCTTCAGATTTGTTCCCTGATTGTGAGCACTTGTATGATTCGATTACTTGGTTCTTTGCATGGCTGCTCAATCAATCAACTGATAGTCATCTGGAGAAAGGTCTTAGTGCTGTATTGAATATTCTGCAAGTGGTCCACTTATTCTCACACTTAAAATGCATGTAGAACAATTTCATCCTAACTAAGCATTAGAGAAGTGATGGGATCCATGGTTTCTTTTTTACATTATAATTAGTTAATATTTATTGAGTTCTTCTTGGGGGTCAGGTACTATTCTAAGTGTTTAAGGTGTATTATCTCATTGGAACCTCACAACTGTCCACTTTTACACAGGAGGGTATGGAGATGCCTAAGGTCACACAGCTGATTAGAGGGAGAGCTTGAATTTGAACCCAGGTTGCACAACTCCAGTGACAGCTGGTCAAAACAGGTTATTACACTCCCATAGTCTCTATATAGCTGGTGACTCTGCCCTTCCTGAGGTGGAAACCAGGGTCTCAACACAGACTAGCCATCAGGCTTTTCTTTTTATCAGACCGTAAAGTATGTCAGAGGCAAATGCAGGTCATCAAATATTCAAATTGTACTTCACTGTTACATCAATCATATGTTCACCTGATGTTTGTGCCCATGTTTCCCACCTCTGGGTCTTTGCCCATGTGATGTCCTCCATGTGGAGTACTCTCCACTGCTACCTTTGCTTTACTGGCTCCTGTTTGTTCTTCGTTTTAGCATTTCCTCAAGGAGGTCTTCCACACATCTGTGAAATATGCTATTATTTTGGCACTCAGCTTGTTTTCCTTTACCCTTAGCACAATTAGTAATTACTCCCTTTACTTGGCTTTTTTCTCACTAGGCTGAGTTGCTTGAGAGCAGGCACTATATCTCACTCATCATTGGATTTCCATGGCTGAGCCAGGGTCTTCCACATTGTATTGCTCAACAGCAATAAATGGGAATAAAGGAATGATCTTTTATCTTAAAAAGGGACTGTCAGAGAAACCAGTGTTTCCAATGTGTGCTGAGAGTAAAGTACAAAATGCCAGGCCTTAAAGCAAGGCTTTGTATAGGATCCTCTCCTGCCTCCCACCTCATTTTTATTGTGGTAAAGTATACATAAAAGTTACCATAAGTACTTAAACAATGTTGCGTAGAATTTTTTTAAGTTTTGGAGATGAGGATCCATGGTGGACATGTGCATACTTCATATAAATGGGGCATTCTCGTCTGCCTTCTCCAGCCCTAGAAGGGCCACTGTTGGAGCCATCGTTGCCTTGCCGCTGTGTAGGATAGAGGGCAAGGGCCCAGGAGGAGAAGCAACCAGCTCTTGGGCTCTCTGATCTGTAGGCTTACTCCTTTTTTTTTTTTTTAAAGATTTTATTTATTCATGAGAGACACAAACAGAGAGAGAGAGAGAGAGAGAGACAGACAGACAGACAGGCAGAGGGAGAAGCTCCATGCAGGGAGCACAATGTGGGACTCGATCCGGGATCTCCAACATCAGGCCCTGGGCGGGAGGCAGGCGCTAAGCCACTGAGCCACCCAGGAATCCCCATGGTAGGCTTAGTTTTACCAGCATTGCATCAAGGATCAAGGAAGGTTTTTTTTTTTTTTTTAGTTCAAAATTGTTTTTTAGCAATAAAGCTGATTAGCAAATAGTGTTTTAGTTAAGGTCAGGAGGGCTTGCTCTCCATTTTTGTCCCTCTGATGCTTGGCTAATCTAAACCTGGGATATTCACTCAAGGAAAAAATTTTAATCCGTAGAGCAGATGCACCAGTGCAGAACTGCTGCCCTATGCTGAACCCAGGTGAACAGGAAAGATTCAAAGGCGGGGGGAGGGGTCTCCCCAGTGTCAGTGGAGTGACCGGGATGAACGGATGTCATCAATTTTCTCCTCTGTGGAGAGCAGTGAGAAATAGGCCAGGAGGGAGGAGTGTCACATTACCTGAGGTCATTCCATGAAGAAAACAAAATCCAGGAAGCAGGAGTTAGTGCCCAACACACAGTATACCACTATTCTATATCTGTTTATAAAAGGGTAGTGAGGAGGGATAGCAATCAGAGTATGTGTTCTGGAGTCAGATCCCAGCTTCCCCATATCTTAGACATATGACCTTGGAGAAGATAAATGGCATCTCTCAGGCTCCGTCTTCTTACCTGTAAAATGATATTACCTACCTCTCCTAGGTGAAGTTTCAATATATTGCTCCAAACAGTACCTGACACAAAGTAGTTAGCTCTTATTCTCCTCTTCACTTAGGATCTTGTGTCTTTACTGTAAATCCCTGCACTCCCTGCTACAGAAATGGAGCTCTGATCCCCATTTGGCCTATCTTGCATTCAGATCCATTTCCTTTCCTTTCCATTCCTAAGCACCTCTGGACAGCCGGAGAAAGTAGAAGGAACACAGGCTATGACTATGTACAGATTTGGATTAAATTCCTAGTATGCCAATTATTTTGAGACAATAAGGAAATTCACTTATTTTTTTGCACTTCAGTTTGTTAGGGTGTAAAATAGCAATAATAAAGTACTTTATCAGGCTTGTTGTAAGGATTAAATGAGGTAATACAAAATGAGCACTCAGCATGGTGTCTGGCACCCAGCAATCACGAACTTATTTTGCAAATTCTGACTGAGCCATTTTGTGCCAGGCACCATTCTTTTTTTTTCTTTTTTTTTAAGGTTTTATTTATATATTCATGAGAGACATACACAGAGAAAGAGGCAGAGACACAGGCAGAGGGAGAAGCAGGCTCCATGCAGGGAGCCCGACATGGGACTTGATCCCAGATCTCCAGGATCACGCCCTGGGCTGAAGGCAGCCCTAAACCACTGAGCCACCTGGGCTGCCTGCAAGGCACCATTCTAACTGATACCTCTAATCGTGGAGCTTCAATGCTAGATGGACAGACAACACATCAAGACATCAATGTTAAATATTCTTTACTTTTTTTTCAATATTCTTCAGAAAACAAATCAAATGGTATGTGTGTGGGATTTGGAGCCCTTTTACATTGGGTAAGTGGGGAAGGATTCTCTGAGGATGTGATTTTTAGGCTAAAATCTGAAGAAAAGAAGCCAGATGTGGGGAAAGGGTAAGGGGAGTGTTCAGGAACAGCAAGAAGCATGTTTGAAGCATATTAGTACCTCCATTGCTGCATTTGGTTATTTTCATATGTAAAAAGTTTTAAGAATACCTGGGAAATATGGAGGGGAGAGAGATGAAGAATAAAAGCTCAGCTTGGTTAGAGGTGTGGGACTCCTAGGAGTTAGGAATGATGAAGACGTGTTTTTAGCCTAGAGTCAAAAACACAGGGACTGAAAATACAGTCCAGAGCAGAAAGGGACCCTGACTCAGGTGAAGGACTTTGAGGAAAAAGAAACAGAGAAAAGGAATGGGATGGGTGGAGGTCCTTGGGTCAGGAAGAGGAGGAAGGATCTGTAATGGAGGACAGGCAGTCAGAGAGTAGGATAGAAAGTGGGAGAAAGATGCAGGAAGGAAATTGGAGAGGAGGTAGAGAAGGGCCTCTAGTATGGATGGAGAGAAGGAAAGGAATAAGACGTGGAAAGAAAAAGAACATTATCAGCTCAATGGCCAGACAGAAGAAAGAGTCAGAAGTGGGATAGGAGAGATGGGAGAAGGTTGTCCACAGTGGAAGTAAGAAAAGGGAGTCAAGAGGATGAGAAATAAGGCACAGGTCAGGAAGTGAGAGAGGACTCCATCAAATTAGAAAGAGGACAGAGAACAAGAAGAGAATGGGGAAAGGGGAACGTTAAAAAGTATGCTGAGTGCAAAAGTCTGTGAGGGGCATAGGTCAACAGCAGGGTGGCTTCTTAGTAAAGAGGTAGAGGGAGAAGCCCAGGATTGGAAGGGAAAGATGCATGAGAGGGGAGGACCCTGAGAGAAGAAAGAAGGGAAGTCTTTTTTGGAAACCAATGAGGTCTAAACTTGAGGCCAGAGGTAGGGAAGTGGGAGTCAGGGAAAGGAATGCCCTGCATTCCCTAGAATGTCTGCAAAATTGAAAACTGAGCCCAGATTGCAGTGAAGCCCTGAGGATAGGGCTTCCCAGGACCACTGCAGTAACCAAGAATGGGAGGCCGAAGTGCTGGAAGACCCACTTACTTTACCCTGCCAAACTCTAACCACCCAGTTTTGTATACGTTGTTCCTTTCATTTAGAGCTTTTCCCATAGCTCCTCCCCACCTCTCATACATACAACTCACTGGGGATGGAGATAAGTCTCTGATATTAAGGAAGTTACAGTTCATGATCTCAGATCACCCGTCTCAAAATTTGGAAAGATGTAGTTATTTTAGGACAGGGGATGGACTCTCATGCCTGGGACTGGCAAGGGATACTTTTTCCATAAAAGCAGTTTTGCTAAATTATGGTTTAATAGGCTTTTATATGCGAATCTGGGAACTTACTCCTTTTCTCTGTATCATTTCTTCCACAGGAAACGTTTGCACAAATTCATACAAATGAGATTTTTTGCCTTTTCAACCTACATCATATCAAAGATCATGGCCATCATTCTTATACAAATTCAGTTCTAAAATGCATGTTGGAGGTTGCCTGTAATTTCTTCTAAGTTCATTAGAATTGATGGAGGGTTGAAAAAAATCAACTACAAATTTTTTTTTAGTGGACCTATAGGACTCTTGGGGAGTCTGGATCTCTTTTAAAGTAGAGGCCTAGGGTTTTCAGAACCAATGGAAGAGAAATTGTAGTGTGCTTTTGATCTGTTTGTTGCACTGTGCTGTAACTTTACCAATAAAAGTGTTATCATTCAGGGTGTGGCATATCTACAATACACTTCTGAAGATCATTTGAAAAGAAACAAAACAAAAAACTTTGGTGAGACTCTGAAGATTTAAGTGCTCTAAATAACAGCCAAAGTCATAAATTTTCAGAAAAAAGAGTGTAATCCAACCTTTTAGGATGATGTCAGTCATCCTAAAAATATGCAGACTATCCCCCAACAGTGCTGCCACTGGGAACTTGATCCAGAACTGCTACTCACTGCGGTAGGAGCAGCCAAAGTAGAAATTAGATGCAAACAGATCCTTTCTTTAAAGTCTGGGCATAAAGAATGGAAACAAAAAAAAATAATTTGCTTATGTTCAAGATATTCTATCCAATGTGAACTACAGAGGAATATTAAAGTTCCCCAAAATAGAAGAACTAGATGTTTTTATTGGTTAAAGAAGCTGCTTCAAATGCATTCCAAAAGACAATGAGGAAAATACTTTCCATGGAAGGAGACAGCTGGGTAGGCTGTTAAATAAACTTGCAAATAGCAAAGGATTGAGTATAGTATGTGGTGCCAGCCATTTTGAGAGGGAGAGGGTGGATTGTGAAGGGTTAGCACTATTTCTGTATTTTGTCAAAAAGACTTTATTTAGCCTGGGGCAGTACTTGCCATTCAGAAAATTGCTGTTAATCTGAAGTCTAATGCTTCTAAAAGGCAGTTCTGGGAGGAGAGGCTGAAAGGTGTCACAGTTAAACAGGCTCACCATAGTTCTTAGGACAATTTCATTATTTCCTAGAAATTAGTTGCTGTTAATGAAATTCATGGTTTTTAGAGTATGAAAATGAGAAGAGGCTCTAAAAGAAATATGCACCATGCAATAACCACTTGGATAGTTTTAGATGAAATTCTGTTAGGTTGCACATGAATTCTTTTATTTTATTTTAGAGAGAGAGAAAGAGAGCGAGCAGGGGGAGGGTGGGAGGGAGGAGAAGCAGACTCCCTACTGAGCTGAAGCTCAATGCAGGGCTTGATCTAGGGACTCCTGGGATCATGACTTGAGCCAAAGGCAGATGCTTAACTTCTTAACCAACTGAGCCACCCAGGTGCCCCTTACATGAGTTCTATTTAAGATAGTATCCAAACCTAGTTTTCAAAGGGCAAAGATATATAAATTAAAAGTAAATAGTGCAGTAAATAACACAGTGAAGCAGGAAAAAAGTAGTAGAAAGTAACACATAGCCTTGTGTTTAAATTTTATCTGCTGCGGACTACCTGTGACTTAGGGTGAGTAACTCGCTGAAATCACTACCTTGTCTGTAAAATGGACATAATGCTATTTACCTCACAAAATGAGAAGTGAAATAATGTATGAAAAATGCTGACAGCACTCTTCTTTTGGGACACAAGTTCCACAGATGTGAAAAAAAGTACTTGGTGAGACTCTGAAGATTTCAGTGCTTTAAATAACAGCCAAATGGATCCCTGCTCCCATTGGATATGTTGGTACAATACTCTTCTTCCCCCAATTAAAACCGAACAAAACAAAACAAAAAACAGGAAAAAACTGGTTAGCAAGGAAGAAATGGAAACCTCCAGGTGGCAGAAATGAAGAGGGAACCCATAGGGCTTGAGATCAGCTGGGCCATGGAGAAGGCTGGACTAGATGTGTGTCATAGGATTGGGATTTCACTGATGCCAGGGAATGAATGTTAGGAATTAAGGAGCATTTATAATAGATAGTACGGAGCAGAAATGGGGCATGTTCAGAACTGGGGAAGCTTATTCCAATATAAGGACTGAAATATCAGTATCTGCTAGCCCAAGGTCATAGCAGGAAATAAGCTTTCCATACCAGACCACGGGTGGAAACAAGGATTCAGTGATACGTAACAAATGGTTCAGTTTCAGGAAGCCTATAAGGGCCCCAGAGGAAACAATCTAAAAATTTCTCCAAAGGAAGTGACTGCACACAGAAACAACCCATAAAGAAAACCCTCTGAGAAGAAAATGCCACAGAAGATGAGCTCATAAATTTACAAAACAATAAAATTCATTGTTAAGCACCAACAAATGTCAGAATTCTTACTTAAGGAAACAGAAATGAAAGAAAACAACTTTGAAATAAATATATTTCAAATGCTCAGAGAAAATGGAAAGACTAAAATCCATAACCGAGAATAGGAGATCATGAAATGAAAACAGATAAACTTGAAAACAAAATTAAAAGAAAATAGTTCTTAAAATATAACTTATTTAGATGATAAACAGTAAGTTAGACTAAAAAGGAAAATTCAGTGAGTTAAAGATATGAGAAATCACCTAGAACATAGCACAGAGAGGGTAAAGAGATGAAAAATACAAGAAGTGTTAAGGTAAAGCAGATCAAGAAGGTGATAGAGGAAACAGGAAAAGTACAATGTTTTTAGAAGAAAGTAAAAAATTGCCAGAATAAAGACATGCATTCCCAATTTAAAGGTATTCAATGAGTTCCAATACAAGCAAATATAAACTAATCCATACACCTAGATGGATTTCAGTGAAATTCAGAAGCTATTAGAGAGGCTATATCCTTCAAAGGAATGACAATCAAATTGACATCCAACTGTTTTCAGCAACAAGAGATGTCAGAACACAATGGAATGTCTATAAGATGGTGAAGAAAGATAACTAGCAACCAAGATCTAAACCAAACCAATTTTTCTTTCTAACAATGTGAAAAGTAAAGACATTTTCAGACATGGAAAGATTGGGAATATTTACTGAAAATGGACATTCTCTAGAAGGTCTATGGTACAAAAACATTTTTAAGTATTCAACAAGAAATAGTGAGCACAGAAATAGACAAAACTTGCCAGTAAATCAGTAAGTTACACATTTAAAAAACAGCTCAGGTTTTAAAAAGTTCTAACGAAAATAATAAACATTAACATGGAAAACAAACAAAAAAAAACCATGGAAAACAGATCAGAAGAGGTATTTGAAGTGTAATAAAAATAGGGCAAGATACTTATTCAGCAAAGAACAGAGAGAATGGCTATTTTATAAATATTCATATGCTCTAAAGTATACAGGTATGTTAAAAGCTTAAGAATGAGAACAAAATTGGGATGGCTGGATGACTCAGTCGGTTGAACATCCGACTCTTGACTTCAGCTCAGGTCATGATCTCAGGGTCCTGGGATGGAGCCCTGCTTTGGGCTTCCTCCATGTGAGGAGTCTGTTTGTCTCCTGCTCACTCTGCCCCTCCCTCTGTTCTCTCTTTCAAATAAAAATAAATAAAAAGAAAGTAAAAAATAAAAAACTGATTTAATAAGTGAATAACTTTTCGTCAGTGCAAGGGGAAGAAGGCAGGTTCAAACTGTCTTTGATAAGGTAAGGACAAGAAGGATAGGCAAGAAAGGAATTAGATCTACCCTTTTCATAATAAAGATAAATAGAAAACAAAGTGCAACGAGAGGGGTAGGTTTAAATATTTCAGTATCACGATGAATTTACTTTTTAAAAGAGAAAACTATCCCAAAGCATGAAGTTGATGAAAAAGCAAATTGCAGAATACATACAATATACCATTTACATAAAACTTAACATTTGAAATACTCCATTTTATGAATACGTATACATGAACACATAATAAAAAGTAAACTGAGAAAGCATCACTAAATTCAGGATGATTTCCCGGGGTGGAGGAGGGGAATATGGGCAGGATGACCAATGAAAGTTGTCAACTTCATTTTTAATATTTTGTTCTTTAACTTATTTAAAACAAGTATGTTAACAATGATTGATACTGAATAGTCTATATGCAAGGTGTCTGTTACAGTTTGTCATTTTCTTTGTATTTTAAAAATAAGCAGGAAGGGGCACCTGGGTGGCTCAGTCAAAACCAGTCACTTCTGGTTTTGGTTCAGGTGTGATCTCAGGTTCATAAGACTGAGTCCTAGGTTGGACTTTGCACTCAGTAGGGACTCTGCTTCTTTCCCTCTGCTCTTCCCCCAATGAGTTTGCTCTAATAAATAAATCTTAAAAAAAAAAAGAAAAAAACCCTAACAAGCATAGAACATGGCACAGTTCTTTCCTTTCCCTGTCTCGAGTGTGTTTTATAAATTAAAAGGACATTATCTTGTTGGTCTGTTTGGAAAATTTTAATATTTCTTGGTATAGTGTCTGATACATAAATGCTTAATAAATATTAGGTTCCTCTCAAATAAGTCCCTTTAATGTTAAATGTGTTTTGGTTTCTTAGTAGAAAAAAATTCGGTTTTGAAAGGCTACTTGGAGGACTTCAAGTTTCACACAAGATGAAATAAGTATATCCCACTCTATCCCTGCTGCTAAATATAACTAAAAACCCTGGATGAAACATGCAAAGCAACAATCAAAAGACTGAAAGGTAGAAAAATGAAGGTAGCTTGCCTAAGCATTATGGAACTTAAGGAATGATCTGGCAATAAGTTTCCTGGGGTTTTTCTTTTGCCTTTTTATATTCTTTTAGTTTGGGTAGAAGGGAAGTCTACAACCTAAAAACATCTGCTGCCCCAACAGCCTCCTGCTGCCCCCACACCCCCAAAAATGTGCTCTCAAAAAAGCCAAAGGAATGGGAAAAGGATGACCTATAGGAAAAACTCATTTGATTTTACCTGTCCCACTCCTGGTGAACACCCAGCCCCTCAGTCACTGATGTGGCCAGGCCTATGGGAAGGAGCCTTGCAGACCATCCCTGCCCTACCCTGAATGACCAGCTGCAAAGAGGCAGCATCTTAACCACCTCAGTTGGTGATTGAGGGAGGATTACAGAGAGAAGGGAGCTGGAGAAAGGGTTCCTTTTAAATCTGTACATGAAGTCTTGGGGAGTTCCTCAGGCAGAGCATACATAAAATTGACCATAATCAATACAGCAAACTGGACTATGAGTAGACTATTACAGGTTTCAGATTGGCTGCTAGGTACAAGTGGATACAAACCGGAATAGCAATGCAGAGGCTTAGAAAATTAAACTGACAATGAACTCATATAAGTGAGACAGGATATGCATTCTGAACCTAAATGGTTTGACTATCTTATAAAATAGAAGATTTAAATAGGGATAAAAGTTTCATAATACTCAAGTGTCCAGGATACAATGCAAAATTACTCATCAAGAACCAGAAAAATCCCAATTTGAACAGGAGATAATACAGAAGACCCAAACATAAATTTTAGAACTAAAAAATATAATGACAGAGTAAAACAAAACACAAAACTTACTGAATGGCTTAGTAGTAGAATGTAGATGACAGAGGAAAGAATTAGTGAACCTGAAGACGGATCATTAAAAATTATCTAATCTGAACACAGAATATAAGTGGAGTAAAACAAACAGAGTTTCAGAGACTTGTGGGACAATAGCAAAAGAAGTATCATTTATGTTACTGTAGTTCCAGAAGAAGAGTACAGAGCTGAAACCCTATTGGAAGAAATAATGGCTAGAAACTTTCTAAATTTGACAGAAAGTGAACCCAAAGCAAGATAAACCCAAAGAAACTTATGCTCAACTGTATCATAGTCAAATTTCCTAAAGTTAAAGACAAATCTTGAAAGAGGCCGTTGAAAAACAACACATTACCCACAAGGTAATGCAATATGAATCAACAGCAGATTTTTTACCAGAAACCATGAAGGCCAGAAGAAAACGGCAAGATATTTTCAAGTGCTAGAAATGCTAATCAGAATTCCATATCCTGTGAAAATCTCTCTCAGGAGTAAAAGTGAAATAGACATTCTTGGATGAAGGAAAATAAAGAGAAGGTGTCATCAGATGATCTGATCTATAAGAATTCTATAGTAAGTTCTTCATGCATAAGGGAAATAACAGAAAAGTGGAAAATTAAGCTTGGAAAGAACAATGTAAGGGGAAAATATCTGGGTAAATGTGATAAACAATGTTCCTCTAGAGTTTTAAAAGTTGTTTAACCCTAGAAACATTACCCATGAAATAAAAGATTCATAAATTAGACTTAATCAAAATTATAACCGTTTTCTCTGAGAAACATTAAAAAAAAAAAATTATTCATGAGACAGAGAGAGAGAGGCAGAGACCTAGGCGTAGGGAGAAACAGGGTCCTCGCAGGGAACCCAATACAGAACTTGATCCCAGGACCCCAGGATCATGACCTGAGACAAAGGCAGATTCTCAACCACTGAGACACCAATGCTTTCCTCTGAGAAACATTGTTACGAATGAAAACATAAGTCACAGACTGGGAAGAAGTATTTTACAAATCACATATTTGACAAAAGACTAGTACTCAGAATACATTAAGAATTCTAAACAAACAGCAGAGACAATCCAGTTAGAAAACAGGCAAAATGCTTAGACACTTCATGAATATACAGGATGGCAAATAAGCACATGAAAGACTGATTAAATCATTAGCCATTAGGGAGATGTAAAATAAAGCCATGATGAAATACTCTGACACATCTATTAGAATGGCTAAAAAAAATTGACAATAACAAGTACTGACAAGAACATAGAGCAACTGGATTCTCTCAGGAATAAAACAGTACAGCTGGAAACCTGTTCAGCAGGTTTTTTTTTTTTTTTCTTTAAGAATTATTTATTTATTCAGGAGAGACACAGGGAGAGAGAATGGCAGAGACACAGGCAGAGGAAGAATCAGTCTCCTCATAGGGAGCCCGATGTAGGATAGATCCTGGGACTCCAGGATCATGCCCTGAGCTGAAAGCAGACGCTCAACTGCTGAGCCACCCAGGCATCACTGTTTAGCAGTTTCTTATAAAGTGAAACATACATGTATCATACAACCCAGAACTGTGCTGCCAGGAACGTATCCTAGAGAAATGAAAACTTACATTTACATGTTTTTTTTTTGTTTTTTATAGGCAAAAACTAGGAACAACCCAAAAGTCCTTTGATCAGTTAATAGAAGATAAAACTAAATACTACTCAGTAATATGAAGCTATTGATTTATGCAATGACTTCATACTATGGGGAAAAATGCCAATCTCAGAAACTTACATACTGTATATTTCTATTTACTTAACATTCTTGAAATGACAAGATTATATTTATGGAGAACAGATTAATGGTGGTCAAGAGTTAGGTTTAATGGGAGGGTGTGAATATTTAGCGGGTAGCATGAAGCAATTTTTTTGGTAATGATGGAACATTGAAGTATATTTATTGTGACCGTTACATCTGTATACATATATAGACAAGTCTCTGTAGATTTTTCTAAATGAGTTCAGGTCAAAACTAGTGAAATTTGAGTAAGATATAGTTAATATTATTGTATTGGTGTCAAATTCCTGGCTTTGAAAGATTATGGTTATATAAAATGCTATCATTGAGGTAAAGCTAAATGAAGAGTACAGAACTGTACCACGATTGGAACTTATCAGTGTATAATTAATTTAAAATAAAAAGTGAAAGTGAGTTTGGAGTATTATACCCTATAAAACTGAAGTATTTTATAAGGACTTATAGATTTGTTAAGATCATATGTGTTTGTGAGAACTTTTGGTAGAGAAATATCTGGGACCCAAATTAAAACAGTCTATGTAGGGGAAAATAGGTAACTTCAGTGGCGGCTGCAAATTAGCTCAAAAACTCATGCAAATTTTACTATGATTTCTTATTAGACACCAATTAGGCAAATTCTAAGTAAAGCATCTCAGCAACACAGTCCATGATCTTCCACACAAACAGAATGAACAATGGATGTATGTGAGAAGTAAAGCATACCTCAAACTTTTCCTAGTGTCTGGTAGAGATCTAATTAGAAGTTGCTTGGAGACCATTTCCAGGCAAAATATTCATGGGATTGCTATACTTTCCACCAGTATCATTTCTCATCATGGAAATTCACCAGAGATTTTAAAAAATACCTGTAATTTCTCAAGAAGAGAATGCTATTAAGTTAAATTCTTGGGTATGAATGAAAGAATACTTTCAGAAACAGAATGAATTCAGGGTTAGGTCATTAGAGATTTTTTTTTTTTTTTTTAAGTAGGCTTCATGTCCAGCACGGAGCCCAACGTGGGGCTCAAACTCATGACTGAGATCAAGATCTGAGCTGAGATCCTGGCTAACGCTTAACCAACTGAGCCACCCAGGCACTCCAGTCATTAAAGACTTAAAAATTTATATAAGAGAGAGAGAGAGAGTTTGGAGAGGAGAGGCAGAGGGAAACACAAGCAGATTCCCTGCCAAGCATGGAGCCCAACTTGGTGCTGATCCCACACAGGTCACTAGAGACCTTAATGGAGTCTATCAATATGATCTTACCCAAACTGGAACACTTTATTTTTTTAAAACACTTTATTTTTTTAAAAAGATTTGTTTAGAGAGTGTTTGAGAGCTAGCATGTGGGTGGGGAAGGGGCAGAGGTAGAGGTAGAGAATCTCAAGCAGACTTCCTGCTGAGTGTGGAGCCTAAGGTGCACCTTGATCCCACCACCCTGAGATCTTGACCCGAGCAGAAATCAAGAGTTGGACACTTAACTGAGCCACCCAGGCAGCCCTCAACTGGGGCACATTATTTTTAGATTTTATTTAAATTCTAGTTAACATATAGGGTATTATTAGTTTGGGAGATAGCATTTTATGATTCATCAGTTGCATATAATACCCAGTGCTCATCACATCAAGTGCTCTCCTTAGGCCCATCACCCAATTACCCTATTCCTCCAGCCACCCTGTTTGTTTCCTATAGTTATGAGTCCTTTATGGTTTGACTCCCTGTTCTCATCTTATTTTCCCTTCCTGTATGTTCATCTTTTTTGTTTCTTAAATTCCACAAGTGAAATTGTATTTTTCCACTAACTTATTTTGCTTATGCATAATACCCTCTAGTTCAATCCACATTGTTGCAAATGGCAAGATTTCATTTTTGATATGTGTATATATATGCATATACTGTGTGTATATATATATTTGATTTAAATGTGTTTACACATATATGTATATACACACATCCCCACATACATCTTCTTTATCCGTTCATCCATCAGTGGACATCTGTGCTCTTTCCATAATTTGGCCATTGTGGACATTGCTGCTATAAACATTGAGGTGCAGGTGCCCCTCTAAATCATAATTCTTGTAGCCTTTGGATAAATATCTAGTAAGGCAATTGCTGGATCATAGGATATTTCTACTTTTAGCTTTGAGGATCCTCCATAATATTTTCCAGAGTGGCTGCACCAGTTTACATTCCCACCAATAGTGCCAAGAAGGTTGTTCCCCTTTTCCTACATCCTCATCAATACCTATTGTTTCTTGTGTCAATTTTAGCTATTTTGACAGGTGTGAGGTGATGTCTCATTGTAGTTTTTATTTGCATTTCCCTAATAAACAGTGATGCTGAGTTTCCATGCGTTTCTTAGCCATTTGTAGGTCTTTGGAGAAATGTCTGTTCATGTCTTATGCCCATTTCTTGAGTGGATTTTTTTTTGGGGGGGGGGGGTGTTGAGTTTGATAAGCTCTATGATTTTAGATACTAGCCTTTTATCTGATAAGTCATTTGCAAATATCTTTTCTCATTCTGTAAGTTGCCTTTTAGTTTTGTTGACTTTTTCCTTTGCTATGCAAAAGCTTTTTTATCCTGATGAAGTCCCAATAGTTCATTTTTGCTTTTGTTTCCCTTACCTCTGGAGACGGAAGTTGCTCTGGTCAAGGTCAAAGAGGTTGCTGCCTGTATTCTGTAGTATTTTGATGGATTTCTGTCTTACATTTAGGTCATCCATTTTGAATTAATTTTTGTGTATGGTGGAAAAGTGATCCAGGGGCACCTGGGTGGCTCAACTGGGGGAGAATCTTTTTTTTTTTAAGATTTTATTTATTCATTCATGAGAGACACAGAGAGAGGGAGAGGGGGAGGCAGAGAGAGAAGCAGGCTCCATGCAGAAAGCCCAATGTGGGACTCGATCCCCGGTCCCCAGGATCATGGGGCCAAAGGCAGGGGCTTAACTGCTGAGCCACCCAGGGATCCCGGAGAATCTACTTCTAAGCTCCCTCCTGTAGCTTTAGGATCTTACTGGCTGTTGGTTTGAGACAAAGTCTCTTGCCATATGGGCCTCTCCATAAGGTAGCTCAAAACATAGGTAGCTTCTCTGAGTGAATAAAGTGGAAAACACATTAATTTTAACCTAACTTTGGAAGTGACATCCTATCACTTTGGCTACATCCTATTCATTTACCAGAGTAACTCCAGGGGTGCTCTATGCTCAGTGTGGAGTTTGCTTAAGACTCTTTCCCCTCCTCCCACCATGCTCCCTCTAAAATAAATAAATCTTAAAAAAAAAAAAAAAAAAGTCCAGCTCACACTCAATGGGAAGAGATTACTACAGGAATGAAGATGAGGTGCTGGAGATCATTGGGGACCATCTTAGAGGTTGCCTACCACACCACAGACAATTTATCAATAGCTTGTACTCAACTGATTTAGATTAATAAAATTTAGTTTGAACACAGTGGAAGTTCTAGTTCTAAATTATTAAAAAGCCACTTAAAAAGTTCAATTCCTTGGGGCATCTGGCTGGCTCAGTTGGTTAAGCCTCTGCCTTCAGCTCAGATCATGATCCCAGTATCCTGTGATGGAGTCCCATGTCAGATTGCCTGCTCAGTGGGGAATCTGCTTCTCCCTCCCCGTTTTTTGCTCTTGCTTGCTTGTTCTCCCTCCCTCTCGAATACAATCTTTTTTTTTTTTTTTTTTTTTAAGATTTTATTTATTGATTCATGAGACACACACAGAGAGAGAGGCAGAGACACAGGCAGAGGGGGAAGCAGGCTCCATGCAGGGAGCCCGACACAGGACTCGATCCCGGGTCTCTAGGACTACGCCCTGGACTGAAGGTGGTGCTAAACCGCTGAGCCACCCAGGCTGCCCAGAAAATGTCTGTTTTAAAATATAAAATGAGGAACACCTGAGTGGCTCAGTAGTTGAGCATCTGCCTTCAGTTCAGGGCTGAGTCCCACATCAGGCTTCCTGTGAGGAGCCTACTTCTCCCTCTGCCTATGTCTCTCTGGCCTCTCTCTGTGTCTCATGAATAAGTAAATAAAATCTTAAAAAAATATATGTATATATATGAAATACTGATTAATTCTTAAAAATATTCACTATTAGCCAGACAAATGTAAATAAATGAAGTAAGATGAGCTATTTTTCTGGTCATAAAATATTTATTAAGGTATACTTTAGGGAATATAGTGAATATAAAATTTAGGGTCACAATATGAAGCAATTTCATTCCTCTCAAAAGTCAGCCCAGCCCTCAATGCTCTGCAGATGTAAAACCACTGGTGAGACTCACTAAAAGCAGTTTGACTAGTACAGAATAGGCTTTCATGAACATTTACAACTAGAGCATCTGAATACCTCTTGTAAGTGCAAAACCACACCACATTACACTAATGCAGCAACAATGCATTCATATTGTTCTCATTAGTCATTAGTAGTCAACTTGCATAAAACACCAGAAAAAAGCACAATGGCGCTCACAAAATGGGCTAAAAAATGAACCTGTCCTTGCAAAACACATTGTAATGGAAGAAGACATTAAAAATGTATTATGCACAATACAGAAGCTGCGTTCCAAAGATCTTGAGTGTCATTTCCTTTTCTGTAAAATCAAATTACACGAACCAGGCACAACTAATATTTGGGAGGCAGTGCGTAGCTAAAATTTCATTTAACTAATTACTCAATGATTTAAAAAATTCCCATAAGTCTTTTCTGTCCTGAGGTAGTTGCAAAATAAATCATAACTTGGATATCAACTAGAGCTGAGGCTTTGACTTCTTACTCATTTAAAACTAGTTGTTACTGACAGGAACTACCTTTTGATATTTAAAAGACAGTTGAGAAATGGGCCTCTTACTACACAAACAACATAATGGCTATGTAGGAAAGAGGATTAGCTGCTTCAGAACGTGAGAGATATGGTCCACCATTGCGCTTCCACCCTCCCCGCTCCCCCCAACCATTTTAGATTCCTTATTGTCCAAAAAGCCATCAAGAGCAACACAGTAGAAGTAGACAAATCATCGTCCTTTGCTGTAGCCAGGGAAGAAAAGGTCAAGTAGAGTCTGCAGAATCTCATTGGGAATCATGAGATAATTCTGGCCCAGATCATGTCGGCAAGCAGGGCAGGAGAAAACTTGAGCCTTAAAGGAGCGCTGTAAGCAATCCTAAGGCAAAACCAAAAACACAAGAACATACCCAATTTCATCAGAGTAATAGTATGTAGAAAAGTCAATGATTTATACTTTTAAATAGGAACTAGAAACTTAGGATGAATCTGCACTGTGAAAACTTGTCTACAAACACAGATTCAAGTTCTACTTCTAGCACACATTGTGAGACTTTTGGTAAATGACCAACTTTTGTGTGCTTTCATTTTTCCTCATCCAATAAAATGAGAGTGTTAGAATTCATGTATGGTTTCCACTACCTTGATCTTCCAGGTTGGATTTTAATCCTGTTCTTTCATGATAGAACACCTAAAAAAAATTTAGGATTCCCTTGCTCAGAACTAAGTTATACATTTCATAAAATCACCAACGTAGAACGTGTCTTCCAGAATATAGGTCAGGCACAAACACGTATGCGGAGGGTTTACTTCCATTTTACTAAAGAAACTAAAGTTCAGAAGTTAGGTCAGGGCACATAACCACTGAGCAGTAGAGCAGGACTCCATCCGTGGTTTGAATAAAACTCAGTTATTCCCTTCACACCACACTAATAATATAATATTCAACTCCTCTGGGCATGCTGCCAGACAGCATCTGTTTTAGATTCCATTAAGTGGATGCAATTATTTCAGTTTGCATTATAATATAGGAAACCTATATAAGCTATAACGTAAAAAACAGCAATGACACCACACTTTCTCCATTTCAACCTCTTCTCAATAACTACAAACATAACATACCCCAACTATACATATTTGACTATTACTGCAGAACTAAAACAAATATTGCCACCAAAACGTAATGAATTAATTCTTAACTGACAAGGTTCCACAACTGTTCTGCTGCACAGAAATATGCTTTACATGCTAAAAACATGTTTGGGGGTTAGTGTATGCTTTCTCGTCTTAACAACGGAAAATAAGAAAGAAATCTACTTACTTTACAGACATTATGGAGGCAGTCTGTTGTCACTGGCTGGTAAACTAGCTCCTGGCAGCAGACACACATAAAAGATTGTTCCAATTTTTTCAGAAAATTCTAGAATGATACCCAAGGGGAAGAAAAAAAGGTTAGCATTTCATAAAATAGTAATAAGATTTTAAGTAATTAGGGAAAAAATGTCTTTGTCACTATAATACATTTTATATTAAAAAAAATGATGGTAACCATAAGCAAACACATAAAATAAAATTGAAGAAACTCTATTCATTCTATTAAGATACACACTTAGTTTTAAACCTTAGAATTGGATTGGAAAAGGTGCAAAGTCAAAATATACAGCATTAAAAAGTGAACGTTCCCCTTAAACCTCACATTCCAGAGATGACTATTATCCCCTTTAAAACAATCACAGACATATGTTAACAAACTGGAATTTAAATAAAAACCTGAAAAAAAAAAAAACAAACAAAAACAACCCAATCATGGACAGCTTGTCTCAAAGTCAGCACATACAGATCTTTTTTCAAAAAACGCTGGTGTATTCTAGTATGTGAACATATATTATTTATTCAGTCTTTTGCTGTTATCATACTTCAATATATATTTTTTTAAGATTTTATTTATTTATTCATGAGAGACACAGAGAGAGAGAGAGAGAGAGAGAGAGGCAGAGACACAAGCAGAGGGAGAAGCAGGCTCCATGCAGGGAACCCGACGTGGGACTCGATCCTGGGTCTCCAGGATTGCACTCTGGGCTGAAGGCAGCACTAAATCACTGAGCCATCTGGGCTGCCCTACTTTAATATTTTTTAAGTTAAAAAAATAAAAGTACTAATACTCTGTATCTAATGCTTTGTGAAGAATCAACATTTCTTTTCTTTTTTTTTTTTTTTAATTTTTTATTTATTTATGATAGTCATACAGAGAGAAAGAGAGAGAGCCAGAGACACAGGCAGAGGGAGAAGCAGGCTCCATGCACCGGGAGCCCGACGTGGGATTCGATCCCGGTCTCCAGGATCACGCCCTGGGCCAAAGGCAGGCGCCAAACCGCTGCGCCACCCAGGGATCCCAACATTTATTTTCATAAGATTATCTTCTGTGGTATTTTAACTCAAATATTAAAAAAATCCCGTATTTTCCTAATGCCAATCTTTATTCAAACTGAGACTAAATTATAAAGTCTAGTAGAGCCATCTTGGGGCCCCTGGGTGGCATAGTTGGTTTCAGTTCAGGTTATCATCTCAGGGTCTTGAGCTTAAGCCCCATATCAGGCTCTGAGCACATCAAGAAGTCTGCTAAAGCTTCTCTCTCCCTCTGTCCCACCCTGTGGCTCGCCCATGTGCTCACGCTCTCTCTCTCAAATAAATCTTTTTTTTTTTTTTTTAAAGATTTTATTCATTTATTCATGAGAGACACACACACACAGAGAAGCAGAGACAAAGGCAGAGGGAGAAGCAGGCTCCATGCAAGGAGCCCGACGTGGGACTAGATCCTGAGATGCTAGGATCACGCCCTGGGCCAAAGGCAGGCGCCAAACCGCTGAGCCACCCAGGGATCCCCCCAAATAAATCTTAAAAGAAAAAAAAAAGTCAGAGCCATCTAAAGCAAAGATGATCAAATGGGTAGGTACTTTTATGCTCATCAAAAGCCATTACTGTTCCATTTTACCCAATTGTTTCTTTTAAACTAGAATGGTAAGTAGTTTTTTTGAATAGTCACATGCTAATCTTCCATTCAGTTATTTTGGGTAGTACAAGAATATATATATATATATATATATATATATATATATATATATATATATATATATATATATATATATATATATTTTTTTTTTTTTAAAGATTTTATTTATTTATTCATGAGAAGGGGGAGGGGGGAGAGAGAGAGAGAGAGAGACAGGCAGAGAAACAGGCAGAGAGAGAAGCAGGTTCCACGCAGGGAGCCTGATGTGGGACTCGATATCGGAACTCCAGGATCACACCCTGGGCCGAAGGCAGGTGCTAAACTGCTGAGCCACTCAGGGATCCCCACAAGAATATATTTTATGTCTGTTTTTTTGGTCAACAAAAAAAGAATGTCCAAGAATTTCAGGCAAATTAAATCAAAGATCTCATTTTGAAGTTTTACCTTGGAACTTATTTATGAACACTATATAAATTATCAACAAAGTATTACCGAACACACTGAAAGAATATACCATTTAGAGGAGATATGGAAAAAACTCAAACTTTAATACCAGGTACCCTTCTCCATGACACACTACTTTGTTAATGACTGATAATTTCTATGGTATCTCCATGATATCTCTAACATGTATTACAAATATTATGAGTTCCTACAATGTGTCAAGTACTCATCTGTGTAGTGGTGATAAAAATGCGAAGTCTGTATTTTCATGGAACTTTATATACCTTTCAGTAAGCTATTTCAGTAAGCTATAAGACAAAAAAAATCAATTTCAGATTGTAGTAACTGAGCAAAAAAAGCAAATTAAAGCATGAGTAAAGAGTGGCTGTTTCTGAAGGGTAGTCAGGGAAGGCTTCTCTGAGGACTAGTATTTTGCAGAGACTTACAGGAATGAAGGAGTGAGCCACAAGAAGGTGTAGAGAAGCAGAAAAGGTATAATGGCTTAGGAGCAGGAACTGGTATTTATATAGCACAGAGGTCATTGTAGCTCAAGCAGTTTGGGCCTGAGAGGGTAGCATATAAAATATATGCATTTATTTAAAAGTCACCATTAGCTAATACTTGAAGTTTCCTGGTTTAATGAATGTGTTCCTGGTTATAAAATCATAAAATCTGCCCATGACAATAGTATATAAACATCCAGATGTATGTATGTATACTAGCAAGGTCACAATCATCTCAGGCAGTAAGATCCTGCCAATAACAGCCTACCAAATATTTTGTCTTTTTTTTGGTGGTTTGAAAACTGTCAACTGGTGACTATTTCATATAAAAATAACACTGAAAGAAGAGTTGACAAATGTTGATTTGCATACGTTTGCCAAGTCTCACAGGATATAATTACTTCAATATTTTTTTTAATTGATAAACAAGATATACATATTAAAAGTCTCACACCGAAGCCCAAATACACATGTCCAATCCAGTCAACAGATGTGCCAAAGAACTTCCCAGTACACTTATGTGGCCTTTTCCTTCACCTATATCTACTACTTTGTCTCCTGCCTACAAAGGAGCTGGAACTCACCTGAGTTATCTCTAACCATCTGTATCCTCTCCAATCAGAATAATTAGACTATGATCAACAACTGTTGGCTGTATCTTGCTTTCTCTAAGTGAAAAGGACTTACCAGAATCAGATTCTCATTATGCCTGGGTCTCTTGGCTAAAAGCAAGTTAACACTTCACATAGAACTAAATTAATTTCCTTCTGTCCTCCAAGCATGTAAGCCTCATTTACCAAGAATAACCCAACATTTCACTTTTATAAGTAAAGGAAATGATGACTCCAATATAAATCTAAAGAGTATTTGAAGGGTATGTGCCTGGGTAGCTCAGTCAGTCAAGCATCTGACTCTAGATGTCAGCTCAGGTCATGATCTCAGGGTTGTGAGACTTGAGCCCGCATCAGGCTCCCCCTACTGGCTGTGGAGCCTACTTAAGATTCTATCTATCCTCACAACACCCATGGTGCTCTCCTTTAAAAAAAAAAAAAAAAGTATTTGATATAGCTCTAAAAGCTTAAAAATTAGGGGCACCTGGCTGGCTGCCTCGGTCTGTAGAGCATGAGCCTCTTGATCTTGGTGTTGTGAGTTGAGCCCTATGTTAGGGGTAGAGATTACTCAGAAATAAATACATACATAAAATAAAAATAAATAAAATAAAATGAATAAATAGGGGCACCTGGCTAAATCTGGCTCAGTTGGTAGAGCATGTGACTCTTGATCTTGGGGTTTTGTTTTTTTTTTTAAGATTTTATTTATTCATTCATGAGAGACACAGAGAGGCAGAGGGAGAAGCAGGCTCCTCAAGGAGACCCTGATGCAAGACTCTGGGATCACGCCCTGAACTGAAGGCAGATGCTTACCTGCTGAGCCACCCAGGCATCCCAATCTTGGGATTCTGAGTTTAAGCCCCATGCTGGGTGTAGAGATTGCTTAAAAGTAAAATCTTAAAAAGCATATATTTTATATGAATTTATAAATATATATTTAAAATGAGTATACAAATGTTTAAAAATTGTACCGGGGAACGTTCTTCCTTAATATTGGTGACTATTTTTCAAATAAAAAGCAACACAAAAACAGAGTTCTCTCTAAATTTAGACAGAAGGAGAACTAACCCCATTTCAGACACATGAGAAGTTCTGTATTGCACAGACAGAAATAAAGGGAACATTGGGAAGAAATTACTAGAAGATGACAGGATAAAAATTCAAGAGGAGGCTAAAGCTCACTCACAATAGTTGTACAGAGGTAACAAACCCAGAAAAGTAACTATATTACACCTAGCAACGGGTTGCTATCTAATAAAATGGAATATTCCAACTTCAAGCATAATTAAAGACATAATAAAAGTGAACCAAGAAGGAATAGACAATTCACATTTGAAAATTCCAGCTTCTAGGATTTGATAAACATTTGCCTAATACTGCTTAACAAAACAAAATCCACACATCAATTTTAATTTCCTTTCACTTTAAAATTTCATGACTACCAAAAAGTGGGAAAAAAATCCAAAACATATAAAGTATTTAAAGAAATCAACATTTTTTTGTTTTTTGTTACTACCAGGTTAAGCATGTGAATTGCTTAAGACTTACACCATCAGATAACTTTGAACTACAGCAAAAAATTTCCTGATGAGTTTTTAAATTAAGTGTGCTACACAAACTTAAAATTCTTCCCATGAAAGGTGCCTTCAACATAAATGATTAGGTTCAGGCACAGAGAGGTCAAACCAACAAAGTAAGAGGCCTAAAATCAATCAAAAAGCATTTAAAAGTTTTACTTTAGATTATTTCTGAAAGGTAGTGGCCCTGGATGAGATGATTACATAAAAACAAAGTTTTGACTGACTTGTAAGGATATTAATTTTCACTATTTGTTAATATTACATTATTTAAAAAACCTTTACATACTGGACCTTCCACAAGAGATGCAAGCACTTCATCCCATAGCTTCTGGTTTTGGTGATCTTCTCTAATTAGATGCTGTTGTTGAGGGGTTAGTTGGAAAGCCTCAACTGCTTCTGCTGAATCTGATGTTTTTAACACTTTGGAGGCACTTGGACAATCACCTAAATTTATTTAAAAATACATAAGCAGACTTATGAGTGGTTCCAAGCAGAACTATGAGATCAAAGAGTTAACTGGCACCAGTAATGTTTAATTTCTTATGAGTTTCTCAATTTATTGTCTTAATATTTTTATCAGTAACTATGTTTTACAGTATTTATGTCCAAAATCATTACCTACCATCTGTAGATGGCCTTTTCGAGGCCTCACTGGCCTGCTTCTTTGACTGTCCTTTAGTCTTCTTCCCTTCCTTATCTGAAGGGTAACCTACTGGATACTGAGGGGGGGGGAAAGTACAATATAGATTTAAGCTTCACAGAGAACGGGGTGGTTTCTAGATGCTGCTGAGAAATTAAAAAGGGGAGGGGTAAGAGTATATTTTTCCTAAACTGACTTTATATATAGGAAACAGACATTTAAAGGACAGAAGACCATCAATATCCCCAATTCAGTGTAAGACCATGTAGTTTTGACTGTTAAGATATTCCATTTCATAAAATAATGATCTTAGTTTCAGCTCTAAAAGAAACACAAGTTTTCAGCAGATTTGCCTAAGTGGCTTAAAAAGTTTAAGAGAAGAATCTAGATATAAAGTGAAGAGATCAACCAGAGAGCACAGGATAGTCCTCATACAGATGGTATTACACTCAGTTGTGGATCCAATCTTTAAAAAAGAAAACTCCCACCCTCCCAACATTAAGGGCCAAATTTCTTATCTCCCAAAATAAGAGGGGAAATGGGGCTTTTAAAAGACTGAATTCTTTATCAGCTAAAGGTCAGATTTTAAGGAATAAATTCTACCTATTTGTGTTTTATTGGATACCCATTTTTTTGGGGGGGGGGCATGCTTTGTAGATAACCCTGATATTTAAAGCTTAACATGTTTCAGGCCCCATCAACATTATTAACTTATCACAGTAGATGGGCTTACATGCTTCTGCTTACAGTTTCACATCTAACCTTTCTAGAACATTGCTCTGCTGAACAATGAATCTAAAAAAATCTTTTGAAAATGGATTTAATAAGTTATAAAAAGAATTATTTTGGCAGTTATTTTAGCAGCTGATGGGTCTCATTTACTTAATGAAACAATTAATTCTACAAGTTTAAAAAGAGAACAAAAACAGACAGACTTGCACTAGAAAACACACACTCACCTGCCTGGGTGGTCAGACACTTGCCCATAGTTCAGCCCCTACACATGCAGTGTGGGCAGAGCCAGGGGAAATGAAAAGCTGGTAGTCTTTACAGGAAGCACAACAATGGGGAATGATGGAGGATGAACTCAAACCATGCTCTGAAGTCAGTGTCAGGGACAGTCTAGGGTGCATAGGCAGTGGATGGGGAATGTAGCCATACCATCCATTATGCACACAAAACCAACAAAGTCTTATATGGGTTAACAGCTGAACATGGGCAAAGGGGAAAAAAAAGGCAAAGCACTAAAGGTGGTGACAGGACAGGGAAGCAGCTTTGAGGGGGAAGAGAAAAAAGGGGTGAGGAAAAGTGAGAAGGGTAGGAAGCAGACCACTCTTTCAAGCCACCTCCCCGTTCCCCTACCAGAAACATACCCCGTGCCCTCTAGAATACATGTCCCTTCTTAAGGCCTCCTTTATGTAAATTTTATGTACCCCTCTCCCTCATTCTTCAAGTCATTTCCAAATTGAATTGGAAATATTTTACTTTTCATTAAAGGCCCAGGTTTTCCCAAGCACAATGGTTGGTCTTAGGGGAGTTTTGACACCCGAGAATGCTACCTTTTTACTTGTTTTCCTCCTGCATACTTGCATGATTTCATTCCTCACCCCTTACAGTCTACTGATTGATTGCTGTGAGTTGTATCCAGTGTTAAGGCACAAAGATACTACAGAGGTATGCGTTTTTGTGAACATACAAGTGGCCTAGACAAATGTAATCTAACCTGTAAACGTAGACAAAGTCTCCTTGACCGTTCTATTCCTTCTGAGGTCCAAGGAGCAGGTTCAACATCATCTCTTCTTAAAAGGTAGCGCCAAACCAAGAATCCATGGCTTGATGAAATCTCTGGCCAGTATTTCACCACCTAAATCATAGTATTTTGTAGTTTGAGATTTAATATTTAAGCTTATTCATAATGTATTATTAGTTTACACTTGACTGAACTAAATGCAACTTCAAAAGATACTTGCTTTGCTATAGGAATAGTAAATAAAAGATATTTCTTTTCAAAGCACTAAAACATTGCTTTGACTTTATTTCCTAATTAAGATAGTTTCCATTTAAGTACACATTGCTATAAATTTGAAATATTAACAGGATTATGCTTACTAATAGAATCTTGCATAACAGTAGATAAAAATGGTGGCAGTAAATGCTTCTGTTTTTTAAACAAAGAAAACAACCTATTTTACAAACTGTAACATGCTTGGCTTTGAAATCTATTACAATTAAAATAATTATAAAGATGTAAAGAATCAGTATCTACAATGGCCACATTATGCAAACAGTTTTATCATAGAGAATATATACTTGTAACCCCAAATTTAACTTTGCCCTTATAGATTTCAAATAAGCATTAAGGGAAAAGCATCAAAGCTAGGAGGCTCACTTTGTGCATCTGTTACATTTCTAGAAAAAGTAGAAATACCAACTAAGGTGATCTACCGTTTCCTTTAGCCCACCCCAGTAGAGTAGTTCCCCATGGCAACCCTGTCTTGAAAGCCCAGGAAGAATGACGAACAAGATGTCATGCCAGATAGAGCACCTTATAAATGCCATCATATCTGTTGCCTTCTTCAGGAGCATATTTGCTGATCTTCCTCCCTTTAAAACTGCGTATCACTCTGACTGGCTTACCAGCTCTCCAATTCCGAGACTCTGCTCCAATTTTATCATCCAATGGAGCATCACAGTTTAGGGCCAATGCCCTAAAAAATAAAACAAAGTCTTTATACCAAGTAATCTTTAAGTATATAATCGCATTATTAGCTCAATTAAAAGGTGAATTATGCCTTACCTGATGGTTAAGATTCTATGATTCTTTCCATATTATTCCAGATAATAGGATTATGCTTTCCCCCACCAGCAGAGAAGACAAATCAGTTTTCTGATGTCACCCCCAAGCCAGGGGATTGGTTCTCAGATAGCCTGTAGGGTTCTTCTGAAAGTAATAACATCTGTGCCACGTATAATAGAAAACAACTAGAAATACATGGAATTTTTTAAAAATAACGTTTGTTGAGGGAAGGGAGAAAGTTGGAAAACTAAAGCAAGTGATTGTTGTAGTATTTATTTTTGATAAGGGAGTGAGGTAAATTGCTGGAATAATGTAGAAAGAAATTCAGGAAAATAAATTTGTCAGCAAGGTACAAATGACCTTTCTAAGTCTACTTTCCACATTCCAGACGAGAGAGATTCCTTAATGTTTAGAAGCTATTAAAGAACAAATTTAATATGAGAGTATCGTTTAAAAAGACTTCCAGTAAAAAGTTTAAATAAAACTGAAGCATTCAAATGCCTGTATTAAGTCATGACGATACAGATTTTTGGCTCCTCCAGATCACTATTTTTACAATGACACATGAACAAGGAGGAACACTGAGGGCGAAGCGCCTGATTTATTTGAAGCTTCCTTAGTATGTGTACTCACTTAGTAATTAATCAGTAAGGTTATGTTAGAAGACCTTTCTTGGGAGAACTTAGTCCTGCCAAAAAACAAAAACAGCAACAACAACAACAACAAAAAAAAAAACCCCAAAAAACAAAACAAAACAAAAAACCCACCAAACTAGAATCTATTTAAAATTATTTTCTTCTTTTCAGATATCTACTTCCTAACTTCAGTGAAAAGAAACTACTGAGAACATATAAGATTAAAATACACACACACACACACACACCCCGAATTTGGTAAATTCAGATATGATACAAAGTACTTTTTCAAGGTATAATTCTTTTTATGAAGGCTAAAAACAAAACAAAACAAAAACAAAACAAAACAAAAAAACCCAAAACCAAAAAAACCCCCAAAAAACCCACAAAAAAAGGCCTCATGACCAAATGTCTAATCTACTCAAATCTCTTGATCAGTTATATTGTTAAAGTAAATGAAGTGTTTTGTTAAAAAAAAAAAAAAAGAAGTCTTATAAATGTGGTCAAATAGTTAAAGTTGACCAAGTTATCTTTTTCATCTCAAAGGGAGATCCATTAAAATCTCTCAGAGGTAGAAGAAAATGTAGCCAACCTTCTAGGGCTAGTATTCCATCTTATTAATGTAATACCTATTAAGATATACATGCTTCATCTCAAAGAGCTAGGAAAAGGACAAATACTCTTTTGATATTAATGAGGGGAATACTTTGGTGCTTACAGGCACCTTCATTCAGAATGACTGTCACCGCTAACTGGCATAAATAACTCACTTCTAGCTTCACATAAGTATGTGAAGAATCCAGGAAGATCAAACTAGGTGAAACAAGGCTTTTTCATAACTCTACAGTTCAATCAATTGCTTGTAACTGCCCTGATAAAGGAAGGACAGGTTACCTTGCTGCCCTCTTCAGTTTCATAAATGAAAGAGCTGAGAAGAAATAGGAACAAACTTCTCAAAGCAAGAAGCAGGCGCCAAACTACCTTTTAGTGGAGAAGCAAAAATGAACTTGACCATATATTAGGAAAGAGTATAATATGTGTCAGAACTAAGGGTCTTTCATCTCAGTTTTCATGTTTATAAAAAATACAGGTATCCTTGCCCAGAGGTCTTTATAATCACAATGCGTACTCAAAGCTTTTCATGTATTAACTTACTGAATGGATGTCAGAGTCCCTATGTTAAGTCAATCCTAAATGGTTTGGAGTTAGTATTTTATATTTACTACCTTCCTTTCAATATAAATATTTTTACTACTTGTCAATTATTTCCTAATAAGATTATATAACATATGGTACACAGGGTTATACTTGATTCTTTAAAAGCTTGGAAAATATTTACCATGTATATTACAAGTACAGGTAGTTAGTAAACAAACTTCATTCAAGCAAAATAATTATTAAAAGGTAAATATAATTTTCAGATTTGACAACTTGAAAAAGCCCCTTTGCAAATTCAAGCCCTTTTGCACTTTCACTGACAAAAATACATCAAAATATCTCTAATTACTTTCAAGATCATTCCTACTGAAGAGCTGCTATTTTGCTAGAAAAAGACTAGCTGGGGACTGGATTCCTGCCTCAGGAATGTTTTCACCAGCAAATCTGACCTGTCTCCTCTGCTGGTTCAGTTAAATAATCCTACTGTCAGAAATAATATAGAAGGAAGACATAAAAAACAGACTGTATATAATTTGGTATGCAACAAATTCTTGAAATCATACTGGCATATTCTTTACTTCACACGGTAATCAGAAATTAAGGGCACACTACTTAAAACCGAGTGATTTAGACTCAAGAAAGAAAAATACTCATTTTTACTCAATAATCCATAAAACACCTTTAACAATAGGATATAGAAATTTCAACTTTATGAAATTGATCAAAAAATTATCAATATGACAAGTTATAGTATGGTCATTGCTATATGATTTGGTTCACTTTATTACTGCTACTAGCATGCATATAAAAACATTTTGAAGTCATTTTTTTTGTTTCCATGAAGTTGGAATATCATTAATACTCCTATAGAACAAAGTTGCACAAGGTGGCTCTTTTCGTAATGCTTTATGAGTATTTACTTAGAAAAGGTCACTTTTATAACTAAGCATTCTCTTTTATAACACTTAAAAGACAGTATTATAAATTCTAAAAGCACCCTGAGTGTGGTTCTGATTAAGTTATCTGATGTGGCTCCCAAAAATAAACGTATTTCACTAGTGAGTTTCCTTTAAAAAGAAGTTTATTACTTTAAAAGATAAATCTGTGTTGAGTAAAACATTACTTTGACCTATGGGGTAGTAGATAATGCCACCTTGTCCTCAATTTCAGTTATTAAGGTTCCCTTCCTTCAAATGTTTTAACATGTTTTCAAATACAAAGCACATATATTAAGACTGGGAATTATGTCATTTAAAAAACAGTATGAAGACATAAGTTAGAATGCTTACATACAATTATATAATAAGGTAATGGGATTTTAAATTTAGATCTTTTAACTCTTAATTTAAGATTCTTCCCTACAGTCTAACTTACAAATTATATTACTATAATCAAACTTTTATACAAAGCCCAAATAGTCTTTACAAACTCTAATAAAGAGTACCTGTTCATGTTTGTTAATGTTTGATCAGCCGACGGTGCACCAATTCTTTTATTACCAGCAAGATTTTTACCACCACTCCCAGTATATGTGAATTCATCACCTCGGTCCTACAGGAAAAGATTTTCAGCATTAAGATACCTAAACCCAAGTATATTCTTGCCGATTCTTATTTTACAGTGAGAACATCTGGTTAGGATGTTATGAATTTACACATTCTCTCAAGGTATGTTGAGAGATATTTGCCAAAGTATCTCAAATGCAGCTGTGTATGTAGTATATCTTCAAGTTATATATCACTTGATCATTTTAAAGTTAGAACTTCCAGTACCTCCAAATGTGGCCATTCTTATATATATAATTGAATAATCTCTAGAATGTTACAAAATAAGATCTTATGGATTAGGAATATTGTTTCATTTAATTCAATGTATTAAACATCAATACTATCTTATAGGTTTTTATAGACTACCATTTTAGTAAATACTTCATATCTGATTTCCTGTCAGCAATCTATGCCATACTCAAGTTTGCTGTTAAACTTCAAAATTAAAAAAAAAAACAAAAAACAAAAAACAACTTCAAAATTAAAATCCTAACAGCATAGTAAATTCCCCACATTTCATACTGTATAGGTTCACTCAAACTACCTTCAGGTGAAATACCTGCCTATCATTATAAAGAACATTGGAAAAGAATTTAAAAAGTAAAATTTGTATAAAGTGTCTACTAAATATGAGAAAAAAAAAACATGCCAAAGGAAGTAGATCTTACATAAACTAGGACCACAAATACCTCTGTGATAGCTACAAATTTATATTAATATTACTAAGTCTCTATTTGATTCAGTATTCAAAATGAATTGAGAAGAGTAAGAGTATACAAATTAACTCTACTAACATCAAAATAGTGGTGTTTTTTTTTTTTCTGATTACAGTTGATGCACATTGTTAAGTCTAGGTGTATAACATAGTGATACAACAAGTGCATATATTCAATATGCTATGCTCACCACAAATATAGCTACTGTCACCATACTGTGCTATTGCAATACCACTGACTGTACTCGTTATGCTGTGCCTTGTATTCCGGTTATAGAAAGAGTACCTCCTACTACTCCTCTTCACCCATTTCCCCCACCCAATAGTGCTTCTTCTTCATTTCAAGATTTTATTAGGCTGAACTTAAGATAACAGAATTTTCCCTACTAAGTCCTTGTCTATAATAAAGGTCAATTATTTTGCATCTTTTTTTCCTTTGGATTAAGTCATAACTAAAATCTCATGTGTTTTGTTTTTTTTTTAAAGATTTTATTTATTCATGAGAGACACACACGCAGAGAGAGAGAGAGAGAGAGAGAGAGACACACACACACAGGCAGAGGGAGAAGCAGGCTCCATGCAGGGAGCCCAACGTGGGACTCGATCCCGGGACTCTGGGATCACACCCTGGGCCAAAGGCGGCACTAAACCGCTGAGCCACCCGGGCTGCCCAAATCTCATGGTTTAAAAAATGTTTTTATCTATCCAAAGTCTTGACTTCACTTTTTATTCATCTAATATTGAAGACTACATTTTAAAGACTAAGGCATTAATGAATTTCATATTTAGTGTGTATTCCATTTGAAGGAAATCTGATAAACTACAAGCCCAGAACACTTCTTAATCAGAAACAGTCTTCCAAATGGTATCTGGATGGACTTCACAAAGTTCATATTCATAACCCTGTCAACTTACACTTGTCGCAGTGCTATAAAGGAAAAGGTACTGTGACTAGGAGAGCAACCTAAGCTCAGTAGTGTTTAAAATGAAAGAACAAAAATGAAAGTTTCTGATTATTGTTTTCAAAACGCAAATAATCAAGTAAGGGTACTTAAAATTCTATGTCATTAACTCATCTATACTTCAATCATCATACTGACAGAAACCCTTAATTATTAGGGGGAAAAAAAGAATTGTTAGACTGTCAGAGCTCAGCCAATATATTAGTTCAGATTAATTTCCCTAAGGAAAAATGATCAGCCCAAATTTGTTACTTATTCTAGTCCATACTCCACAAAGTTGTATCCCTATGGGTCAATAGCCTAAAGAAGACTGCTTATCTGGAAATACCTCATCACATAAGAAGACATCAGCTATAGGAGATATACTATACTGCCCCAGAGTGACTCAATTTCCCAATCTCAACTCTTCTCTCAAGTTGTAAAGTAGCTGCCTAACACAGTAAGGTGGATGCTGCCATTCCTGTCATCACTTTTATCAAGCAAAAGACCTTTATCTCAATCTTCTCAGTACCTGTGACCAAAGACTATAAGGTAAATATCCTAAAGCATAGTTAAGATCATTAAACTTTTCCCAGACACCTTTAATGATTCCTTAATTCAAAGCTATCTAGAATACAGTTTTAATCTCTGCCAGTTTCTCTCATAATATCCCTTATGTTTGGGACACCTGGGTGGCTCAGTGGTTGAGTGTTTGCCTTCAGCTCAGGGCATCATTCCGGGGTCTTGGGATTGAGTCCCAGATCTGGCTCCCTCCAGGGAGTATGCTTTTCCCTCTGCCTGCATCTCTGCCTCTCTCTCTCTCATGAATAAATTTTTAAAAAATATGCCTGTTTGCAAAACCGGATACTACCACTACTGCTGATAACAATACCTACCTAGCATTTACTCTGTGTCTGTGTGAAGTTAGGCTAAGCATTATACACATGATTCTTTTAATATTCACATTAACCCTATGAAATAAGTAATTTTTAATTTCCCTCTGCCTTATTTTATAGATGAGGCAGAGGTTCATTAACTTGCATAAGGTCATTTAAAACTAGTAAGAGATGGCACCAGGACACAAACCCAGAGAGTTTGGTTTCAGAATCTGTTCCTGATCACTGAGCAAACTACTTCTCAGGACAATTATAAAAGGCAGATCATCTTTCTGGGTCCTCATTCCTCATGTAAGGTCACCCTAACAAAGGGCACTAAAACTAGCATTTGATTGTCAAATTACTAGACTAAAATATTAACTAGTTTATCAACAGGTATTCAGTAGTTTCACTTCCATTTATCTGAACAGAACAAGGATCATGGGCTCCATGAATGTTATACTAATGGTTTCAAAACAAATTTTTTTCTCAAATGAGAAAAATTTATTCACATTTCCTTCTATTTCTGTAGATATGACCTGCCTGCACTAAGAGATCAAAAGATTGAAATTGCTTATAAAATATATTAACATCTCCAGATACATGTTAGCTGGCAATCTAAGCCCATGTGTTTTAGTTCCAAAATGAATTACCGTTACATTATTTAATTGACTGAGTTAATTGCTTAAGACCCATAATTAAAAGCTCAACAGTACTTTTCTCTACAAATGTTTAATGTTTGACTAGTAACTATATTCAAAAGATGAGGAAAACGGGAATAATAACCATCCCAATTCAACTTGGTACTTGTTTTCACTTCCACATGTTTATATTTTGTATATTAAGATAAGCTTCTGCTACAGACAATACAATTGTTTGAATCCTTGTTATATACTAATTCTACATAAATTACCTCATTTAATATCAAGAATTTTGATATAAAATGGTGATACTATTTTTTCTATTTTACACACGGGGAAACTGAGGTTTACTGGAGTAAAACAATTAGGCCAAGGTCTCACACACAAATGTCAGAGACCAGATCAAACACAACTGGCTCGATGCTAAAAACATGTTGAAAAGATCCCACTTTTAGTTGGCCTGTCTCCTTAAAAAGCCTTAAAAAAAAAATTAAGTGCCAACTGTAAAAAAACATACAACATCCTTGTATTTCTGAAAAATACAGCTTAAAAATATGCATGTTAAATAAGTACTCAAATAATTACCTTGCATATTTCCATCTTCAGTTTCCTTTGCCATGCTAATGTAAATATACTGCCAAATCTGCCTGTCAGAAAAATGGCAAACTTTTCTACCTTTGTCTGAAAACATACATCTTAGCCTCTACATAGTTGCTTTAATTCATCATTATAATATACCATTGAAACAAACCAACGAAACAGACTGGGAGAAAATACCTGCAAACTACATATTCAAATAATACCAGAAAAAAAACTAAATATGTCTCAATCAGAAAATGGGCAAGATAAAAATATATCACCAAAGAGGCTATACACATAGCAAAAAAGCAAATCACGTCCATCATCACCAGCCATTAGGGAATTATCAACTAAAACCACAATGAGATCTCACTACATATCTATCAGAATGGCTAAAGTAAAATAAAGCAACAACACTGAATGAGGGCAAGAATGCAGAGAAACTGGATCACTTACACACAGCTAATAGGAATGTAAAGTGGTACAGTGCTCTGGAAAACAATTTGGCAGTTTCTTAAAAAACTAAACATTCAACTACCTTATAACCCCATAATGCACTTCTAGGCATTTATCAGAGAAATGAAGACTTATATTTATTAAAAAACCTGTACCCAAATGTTTATTGCAGTTATTTGTAAAACTCAGAAACTGGAACAATCTGAATGCTCTTCAAAGAGTGGTTAAACAAATTGTGGCAGACCTATAGCATGGAATACTACTCAGCAATAAAAAAGAATAAACTATTAATATATGCCACAATTTGAGAATTGTGCTGAGTGAAAAGTGCCATTCCCAAAGGTCATACACTATATGATTCCACTTATAAAACTTTTTAAAAAGATTTTGAGAGAAAGAATATGTGCACCCGAGTGAGGGAGGGGAGGGGGCCGAGGGTGAGGGAGACTGAGAATCTCAACCAGACTCTCCACTCAGTGCAGAGGCCCACTCAGGGCTCCCCCTCCCCATGGCCCTGAGGATCATGACCCAAGTGGAAATCAAGAGTTAGATACTTAACTGAGTCACCCATGTGCTCCTCTACTTATAAAAATTTTTGAAGTAACAAAATTATAGAAATGGAGAACAGATTAGTGGTTGTCAGGGGTTAAGGAGAGTTTAAGGGAGGGCAGATACAGTACATGTGGCTATCAAAGGGCAACATGAGGGACACGTGTAGTAAGGGAAATTTTCAGTGACCTGAAATGTAATGTCAATATCCTGTTGTGATATTGTACTACAGTTTAGCAAGATGTCACCACTGGGGGTGAAATGGGTAAAGGGCACCTCTGTAATATTTATAATGCTACATGCCAATCTACAATATCCCAAAATAAGTTTAAGAAGATGAACTCTACAGAGAATGTATTTTTATTGCCACAGTTACCACAAATATAAATAAATCAGAACATATAAAGATTAAAGACTGCCAATTGATTTATCTTGTAATTTTTTAAAAAAAATTATTTTTATTTATTTTTAAATATTTTATTCATTTATTCATGAGACACAGAGAGACGGGGGGAGGGGGGGGGAGAGAGAGAGAGAGAGGGGCAGGGACACAGGCAGAGGGAGAGCAGGCTCCATGCAAGGAGCCTGATGTGGAACTCGATCCCAGGATTCCAGGATCACGCCCTGGGCCAAAGGCAGGCACCAAACTGATGAGCCACCAGGGATCCCATTATCCTGTAATTTCTATAGAAGTGACCACTTCACCATAAAAACTATGCTAAAAATAAAGATGGGATTTGATATATACGAGAAAAAGCTTCTGCATTTTACTGAAGGATCAGGACAAGTTCTAAAGAACAAAACTGTATCATGACTTACTACTTCATCTGCAAATCCACCAGCAAGGACAAGAGAATAAGCCCCATCGTTACTTCGACCATGAATTCCACCAACATGTGGCCGATGGACACCTGCTTCGCTCACCTATGAAATAAAGAGAGTCTCAAAATACTTTTGAATAGTCGTTATATTTACAAAATGTTTTCACATGTATTCTTGGAGCCTAAGGGCTTCCAACTAAGAACTGAATGTCATTTACAGTTCTTTTCTGCTCACCAATCTTATTTTTTCCCCAACCATATATCCCTTAGGTACTAAGGCTGATGACCTTAAAACTGCTCAGACCCAATATCGAGTTTCAAAATAATTATTAAATAATTATCATTTAAGGTCTACTGGTCATTACAACAAAACATGGGTAAAATAGAATTTGTTATCAGTGGTCCAGATGCCTTCCTATCTTATTTCTTCTCCTAATTATGGCACTGCTCGCTAGCCACATCAGAAGGCCAAGAATCATTTTCTTTTTTTTGTGAGAGAGAGTTCATATTAAGTGGGGGAAGGGGAGAGGGAGAGAGAGAATCTTAAGCAGGGGCTCAATCTCATGACCCTGAGATCATGAACTGAGTCAAAATCAAGTAATAGGATGCTTAACTGAGCATCCTGAGCAGCCCAGCCATCCCAGGCAACAGTCATTTTAGACTCATTCTTCTCCACTATTCTTCAAACCTATTTTGGTCACAAATACTGCTGATTCAATCTCCTAAATCTCTCAAATACATCTTTTTCTACTCAACTGCTGTAATCTTAGTTTGAGTCATGAATGCTATAAACATCCTTTTTCACTGCCTCCAGTTTTTCCCTTCAAACCCCATTCTACCGATTACAAACAGAAGGATACTTTGAAGAACAAATCTGCTTTTTAATATTCAACTGCTTAAATCATAATTAAATGGTCATATTGTATAGTAAGCCCCAAGTATTACATATTTACCTTCTCTCAGTCTGGCTCCTACCTACTTTCTCAGCCTTAACTCTTATCCCAGCTTCTCCTTCATAGAACATATATGTTTGAGCCAAAACTATGCCATGTTATCCACACATGCTTCCTAATATGTTAAATTTATTCATGCTATTCTATTACTCCACTGGCCTACTGCTTCTTCCCACATATCTTCAATTTTGGTTCACTAAAACAGTGTCACTTTGTGTACTTCAAAATCCCTGAGCTAAGTATTAGAATTATTTATCATATTATTGTTCTTAGAGAAAAAGAAACTGAAATCCAAGCCTGCATAGTAGGGTAGGGAAAGACATACATTAGAAGCCAATGAGAGCTAATAAAAGCATTAGAACCCAAGTTTAGACCTTGAAAACACCAGGTACTCCAGAAGACAGGACCACTGGATTCCCAACCTCACCAACTCTGATGAAAATAAATCTAACTCTTCCCCATTTCCTAAATGGCAAATCAATCCTTGTAGTTGTGCTCAGGCCAACAACCTTAAACTCATCTGAGACTGTATCAATAGAGCTTTTAGAGTTTGGGAATAAATTAGTAACAAGGATACAAAAAAATGAAGCAAACAAACAAGGCAATTAAGAATATACTAAGTGTACTTTTTATTCTATTTATATTTCTTTGTAGTTTTTTTTTTTTTTTTTACTGTATTTAAAGAGCTAAAGTCATACTATAAAACATGCATATGGATTTAGCCAAAATTATAATATAACCATTGCAAGGACGGGAAAACAAAGAATGTGTTCAACTAAATGCTCATCTTCCATAGAAAAAAGTTCATAAACTAAAATATGAAGACAAAAGCAGTAGAAACAACTATTTTAAGTGGTTATCTTTGAGACAAAAAGATGAAAAACTTTTAAGTTCTCTATAATGATAAAACCATTCTAAACAAGAAGTTAGAAATGAATACAATAGAGCCTTCAAGATGAAGAGAGAAGTAATTTTATCCTTGGGTTATCTGGTCACTTCCTCTGATCAACAACTTAGCATTCATTCAAAAGGATAAGCCCCAGGCAAAACACCTGAAGCAAGCTTTCTTGAACTTCAATGACATTAAATGAGAACTTACAGAAAGAAAAAAAAATTTAATATTTTCAAATACTAAATTCTTAGCAAAAAAAAAAAATCCTCTAGAAAGCTTAACAATAATGTTAACTTTCAGAACATTAAAACTAAGTGATGAAAAGGCATAGGTGATGCCTAATTCCATAATGTATGGCCCTCTGTCTTAAAGTATAAGGAAGAGCTTACACATCCTATAGAGAATCTTTCATTCTAACACTATTTAGTCCACTTGTAATCAATAGATACTGACAATGCTACAGTTTTAACTATCTCCAACTTCACCCTTTCAAAAAGCCAATATAAAACATACCTGAACTCTAAATCTCCATGTCGATCCAACAGGAATCCCAGGAATAGGTCCATAATGATTAGAAGGAACAATAGTACATTCTCTAGTGCGACCAACACAGGCCATTCCCTACAAGTTAACAAATAAGCTGTTTGAGAAACTAGTTATGTCAAATATTAAAGCCCTTAGTTCCCATGAGAATAAAATAGAAACCTACTTATATAATTAACGTAACAGTTATAGCAAAAGTAAACAATACAGTAATTTATTAATCTTTTTGAGATAGAAAATGTAATTTATATCACTACTACTGTTGGTATTGAAACGTTATAACTTGCATTACAGTTATAAACGTTACAACTAGGAGGAAAAGGAGAATTTCTTCTTTACCCTGCCCCAGTCTCTCCGGCTTTCGGTACTAGCTGATGGCATCTTTGCTTTCTTTTTACTCATCTTGAGTCCTTCACCAGCCTTTACAACCTCACTGGAATCAGTTTTACAAGAAGGACAATACCTTTAAAATAAAAAGGAATTTTGATAATACCATATTATTAAAGCAGTGACAGAATGGCCTTTCTAGGTCAGAACAAATTTTAAGATGTAATACTTGGTGCATATCACAGATCTTCAGGTGGCATTTAAATATTAAACTTTTCAAAATATTTACATGGTTAAGCTAGCAGGAAAAAAATCCCAAACCAAAACCTTATCATTCCTTTAAAGAATGTAAAAGATTATTCAAAAGCCAGACAAAGCTGTCCAACTCAAATAGTACTATAAACTCTGATCTTATCATTAACCTGGAGAATAGAATTTATTCATTTGAAGTTCCTAATTATTAATACAGAAGTAGCAAGAATAGATGATCCTAGACTGAATATTTAATGATGCAAATGAATTGGTTACATCTCCATCTAAAATGGTTATTAAAACTCTCAAAGTCAAAAATGTATAATCTATCAGATATAATATACAGGATCCAAGGATGCTTGTTTATATAAGCCTTATCTCTAGGTTCTATTTTAATTCCTATACTTTTTGTCTTTTAGCCTATTTGCAGTTGGTCACACTACTATAATTTGTTTATCATTATGAGCTACCTTAAATCATTCCTAAAAAGCAAAGTATAAATAAGTCTGTAGAATCAGATGAAGCTGCCTATATCACCAAGGAATGCAAACTTGAACAAAGATCAACTGGCCACTGCCCCCTCATTAATCGTTAATGTGCCTATGCTTTCCGTTTTAATTATTTTTCCATATAGTCTCTAGAGCAAAAAAGACATCTATGCCCACCAGTAATTCTGACTGCTTAATTACAAAATATTTTGTTTAGTACTAGAGGAAAGAAAACCTAATTCTGTCCCTGATTCTAAGAAAATTAATTAGGTTGTAATATATAGATGCAAAATCAAGGCAAAAAATTAAAATACAGGAGAAGGTAATAAATATTATTAAGTAAAACCCCTTCTAATTGGGAAATCAGGAGGATTCAAAAAATTAATTTGTTCTTAAGACTAGATTTTACCCAATGTGCTAACCTCTAAAACTATAATTTCATCAGTGCATGTAGGGGCAAAGCAGATACCATTTCTGGTGAGAAAATTAGTTCAGAGGTTGAACATGTGAACAACTGGATTTGGAGAAATAAAAAAGATATATCAGGCACCATTTTGGTGCTGGGGATAACTGATCAGAATGTTTGTACAGAGTAAAGAAAACTAGTACATATAGTGAAACAATTTCAGAAAGTTCTATAAAGGAGATACATCAGGGTTATGTGGGTGCTAAGTGATTAGAAATGGTATGTGTTCTTATTATTTTTTTGTATATTTTTTTAATTGGAGTTCGATTTGCCAACACGCAGTATAACACCCAGTGCTCGTCCGGTATGTGTCTTTAGATAGAGTAGTTTGAGGTGCTATTACAGTTAAGACCAAAGGAAATCAGTCCTATGAAGAAGCCAGGGAGTGCATTATGGGCAAAAAGACATCATCAAGTAGAAAAGTCCTGAGAATGGTATGCTTGAAAAACATGAAGGTGGGTGGGTCTGAAGTTTAGCAAAATAAACTGCACAGAAATAAGCAATGAGGTTATACATCAGGCAGGGCCAAGTCTGAAGAAAACCTAAGCACATGCCATCTCAGTGCAAGAGGAAGACATGAGGGGGTTTTAGAGAGAGGAGTAACCTGATTCAGGACTAAATAAGATCGTGCTGCTGTTATGGGAGAAAGTATAGCTGGTAAAGCAATGCATAGTCAGGCATTTATTATGCAGTTTCAGGGAAGTGCTGGTTTGGACTGAAGGGGGAGAGTGGAGAAAGAGGACAGAGAACTGACAAGACCTACTCATGTATTATATGTAGAATACATGAGGAGGATGAAGAGAGAATCAAACATGAAGTTTAGCTTTTCAGCCTGAGTAAGTAGATAATTACAGCATTTACTGAAGACTGAGGAAGAAGCAGGATTTTAGGGGATGTATTTATGGAAATCAAGATCTCCACTTGGACTAATCTTGTGATGCCCATGAAGTAAACAGTTGAATGAATACAGGAATAGAGAGCTCAGGGAAGATTAGATACAAGGATCTTGAAAAATTTAAAACCTTGTTAGCTTGATATTTAAAGTCTCATGACTGGAGGAGGTCATCCAGGGAACAAGCACGGAGACAAAAAGCCAAGTGAGTAGTGCTATGGAAAACTCAAATCTGATAGGAGAAAACAGATGAAGAAGGACAGGCCAAGTGAGTATGATGAAAATTAGGTCATATAGTATCATACAACCTATAAAGACAGGGAGTTGAGAAGTACAAGTAACAAAAGGACCTAGAAGTGACCACTGGATCTGGCAACACAGAAAGTGTCTTGGAGGCTAACATAAGTACAGTGTAGCTGTGGAAGGAAAGTCCAACTGGAGAGCCAAGGTATGAATGGGAAGAGAGGAAGTAGAAGTCAATGCAGAGAGCTCTTCAGAAGCTTTGCCATAAAAGGAAGCAAAGAAATGGGATGAAGAGAAGAGGGTCTGTGTGTTTGGAATACAATAGATTCCAGGATACTAATGAGAATGACCCACTGATGGCAATTTGAGAACTACAGTAGTGAAGTTCCTGAAAATGTAAAGTTATGGAACTGTGAGGGCAGGTAGAGGAGTTTACACAGTAGAGAAAAACAACTATCCTAAACAGAAATAAAAAGTAAAATATATGAGACTTTAGAGGAAATATAATTACAGTTTATAGATGGTAAAATTCAATTGATGACCATGCAAGGTAGAGGTAGGGAATGAAAGGACTGAGTTATATGCCTTCCCTTCTCCCACCCTTACAGCCTCTGTGGTAATACAGTAACCACCTTCCCAGCAGGTGGGGAGAGGCCAAAGGAATGAAAACAATCTATTCTTCACAGTCATACCAGCTACCCAATTGTGAGGTTATTACAGGCACACCTCATTTTATGGCACTTCACAGATACTGTGTTTGTTTTCATATATATATAAATTGAAGTGCACACAATGTAGTGAGCACTGGGTACTACATGACTGATGAATCAATCACTGAATTCTACCTCTGAAACTAATAATACATCATATGTTAACTGAATTTAAATTAAAAAAAATTAAAAATTAAAAAGTGTAAGAAATGAAAATAATAAAATAACGGGGGGGGGGGGGGGGGGGCGGGTAGAGGGGACCACCCACAAAGGCTTTCCCAGTTGAAGTCATAATTAAGTGAGAACCTGAAGGATAAATATCATCCTGAAGGTTAAGCAAAGATGAAAATGCTTCCAAGAGAAAATGTGTCAAGTGTAAAAACCCAGAGGAGAGAAAGAATACAACTTACTTAAGGAGCTGAAAGATATTTAATCTGGCCAGAGTATAGAACATTTGGGAAAATGAAAGAGGAAAATGACTAGAAATACATCTGGAGAAATCAACTAAAAAAGTATTTTCCAAGTCCCTGTAGGGCGACATAAAGCCTCTAAAGTAAAGGAGTTAACACAATCAGATTTGCATTTTTGAAAGAATACAGACTCATTATTAGAAGAAGGACTGCAAGGATTGAAAAATGGAGCTACAGACCAGTTCACAAGCTGTTGTAATAACCAAATAAAGTTGTCAATGCCAAGTAACCACTGGCTATAAAAGTTTTAAGATCTTTAATACACATTATATATCTTCAGAAATTTCCTTTTGGTGGTTCAAATACATATTTCACATTCAATTCTTAACACAGTAACAACAACAAAAAACCCTGATGATCATACCAGTACTCCTCTTCAGGGACCTTATCCAAAGGTGGATTCAGGCAGTAAATATGATAGGCCATGTTACATTCATCACATAGAAGCTGCATGTTGGGTTCCTGTTTTCCACCACATATATGACAGGAGCAAGAACGGCAGTTCTTATTTGGATCTCCACCACAAATGTCACACTCAGGATCATTTTTCCCTATTAATAAAATTGTAACAAGCCCAGTCTTAAGATAATTTTTACATCTATGAATCTTATAAAGAAAAACACATAAAATAGCAGACAGCTTTTTTAATGAATAGGGAAAAACTACAAAGAATAATCAAGAGTGAGACTTTAAGAATAAATGCCTGAGCTTCATTCTATACTTGTATACTCTTGCCTTTAAAATTTGTGTTGACTCGACTGAAAGTTCCAGGGGCAATGCAGTGAACTCACCAGGGCACCAAAAGGTATCTTTAAATTTCACGGGAATACAACATTCTGTGGAGCAAAGTTGTTTGGATCAAACTATTTAATAAATGGAACTATTAAATACCATGTATTCTCCTCAGACCTAAACCTTTCCTTGAGTGGGCTAACCTAGGAGGAGGAGGACTGATTTTGTTAAGAGTAAGCAAGCCCATTTTGAATCCCATTCAAGCTATGCCCCCAACACACTTTTTAGCAGTAACAGAAATAGCATTTCTAAACTCAGTTGATTTTTATCTTATTTGTCAACTGATTCAGAACTCTGGCAAGTGAGAGGTGTAGCATTTATTGCCCCCCCCCCCCCAAACTATCTAAATACAAACACCTTTGTCAAAGTGTTCCCTTGAAATTCTAAAATATACATATGCACGTGAAAAAATCTTCATGTTTGTAATACCAAAAATCAAATTTAAATATCTAAAGAGAAATGGCTGGAAAGATTTTATTAAAAATAAGGTAAGTTTACAAGAACTATAACACAGAGGTAATCAGATATCTAAAATTCAAAAAGGAAACTGCAGAAATTTTATTTTTAATACACAAAGATGAATTATGTAGATAATGGAAGATGTCTACAATGATATACATTGCTAGGGTGATTACATCCTAGGAGTCTTATATTTAAATTACTATTGTTCTAGATTTTGAATTTCTGACAAATGTACACAATACATTTGTAAGGAAATTTACCGTATTTGAGCTGATCTGGCAAATATGTGAGAAATGGGGAATCATATGGGGGGAAAAAGAGGGGGAGGGGAAAGGCATGGATTTCAGTACTCTCTTTGAATGGTCACTGCTATTCTTGCTAATGAATGTCAGATGATAACTCTGTTTCATTTCCACTAAGGGAGCCATGATAACATATAAGTAATGGATGCATAAGAGATCTACAAACATGCCTTTGGCGCGTAGATTTCTGGTATGGAGAGTGATGTGATCAAAGACAGTCTGGCTGTGGCTTTGAAATGATTTCTTTACATACAAGTTTAAAGTTGTGGCTATTCTGTAATTAGTATTAGGCAGAGGAGAGATACGGACAATGAGAAAGAGCAGAATACATACGGACAATGAGAGAGAGAATACATGCAAATATAACTGAGAGAGAACAAAGACAAAAAACCCTCATCTATCTTGGTTTTCTATTGTGTTTTACTGAGAATGACTAAGTCACATTACATTGGTTTACTCAGGGACACCGGGGTGTGGCTCAGTTGGTTAAGCACCTGACTCTTGATTTCAGCTCAGGTCATGATCTCTGGGTTGTGAGATGGAGCCCTGCTTCAGGCTCCAGGCTCGGGGGGTGGGGGGGAGTCTGCTTGAGAAATTCTCTTTCTCTGCCCTTACCACACCCCTGCACTCTAAAAAATAAAATAAATAAGTTTTAAAAAAGAAAGAAAGAAAAAAGAAATAGGTGTACTTAAGTTACCTTTACTTATAGTATGTAATCATACAAGTCCTCATACAGAGTATGCCTGAAGGTTCTTAATTCAAATCTAGATATATCAGCGCTGCAGTCTCAAAAAAAATATTGTCTTGCTGTAATCTTGCAAGGTTAAACAAAAGGCTTTAGCTGGGAGTATTTTTCTAAAGTAATACTAAGATATTGAGGCTTGTGGCTGGCTCAGTTGGTAGAGCATGCGACTTTTGATCTTGGGGTTGTAAGTTTGAGCCCCATGTTGTCTGTAGAGATTACTTAAAAAAAATCTTAAAAAAATTAAATATACTAGATATTGACATATGGCACAAAGCCAATAAATTGCTTCCCACAAAAAATCCAGAATTAATAGAGTATGAGACAGTAATCTATTTGGAAAGATAGTGATTGAACCATGACTTAAGATCCAGAATCTAGTCTGTTATCAACTAGCTACAGAATATTAAGCAAATACAATATGTACAATGAAAAGGTAGGGCTACATTCTAATATTCTTACAATTGTTTAAACTTCATTTATTACCTCCTAGAAATTCAAGGCTCAACGATCCATTACTGTCAGTCAGACTCTATCTACTCATATAAAATAGGTCTCATTATGAAAAATCAATCTTAGGTAGTCACAAAATTACCAAATGGGTTATTTGGATAGAATCTACAATCAAGGAACCAAGAAAATGTCAATAAAATGCCGAGAAAATATTTTTTTGAAAACAAATTTTGCCATTGAAAAAACTCCATTAAATCCATTAAACCAAAATGGATCTTACATCAAAATTATTGTCTTGAAAATGTTTGTATGATCTACAAGTTTTATATTTTCTCAAAAGTTATTTCCTGGGTGGTTAAAATACCAACCAAATACAACATATGTACTCTAAATCCACAAGAAAAATCCATACTTAAAAACTTTCCATCTGCCAACGACAGGGGATGAGCTCCAGGTTTCTCGATCTTAAATATTTCATTTACGAATCTTATCTGGCAGTCATTTAGTTTTCCTTCAGAACCCCTGTTTAAAAAAAGAAGAAAAGTTAAATTTTGCCAGCAAAATCTAAGCCATATACAAACAATTAAGAGTCATTTGGGAAACCCACTGAACTTTGTTGATTTAAAATTGGGATTGTAGCTTTTCTAATCACTTTGAGCTATTGTTTCCAATGGCAGGAAAAGTCCAACAGTGATTAGTTACTATTCAAAGTTAAGTGTAATTTTAGTGTAATATTAGGAAAAAAGCTACAGACTTCACCAAGATTATCTGGCTTGAATTGGTTATCTAGTAAATTTAAACACTAGATGAAATGATTATCAACCAAAATAAAAGATTTCCTTACAACATATTTCTAGTAAATATAGTCTCTGGGTAAAAAGAGGACATTAAAATGAAAAGTCCTTCAGATACTAAGTCATATTCAATATTTTGTGTTGAATTTACACCTGCTTGCATATGCTTCTTCAAAGTTTCCTGCTATTATTATGGATATTATATATAGATTTCTCCTTTTACTCTGTCAACTTTGGTTATAGATTTAGGATTTTTTTTTAAGATTTTATTTATTTATTCATGAGAGAGAGAGAGAAAGAAAGAGAGAGAGAGAGAGAGAGAGAGGGAGGCAGAGACACAGGCAGAAGGAGATGCAGGCTCCACGCAGGGAACCCAACATGGGACTCAATCTCGGGTCTCCAGGACAGGCCCCTGGGCCCAAGGCGGTGCCAAACTGCTGAGCCACCCGGGGCTGCCCTAGATTTAGGATTCTTAAATCATCTTATGAAATGTCTCTACCTCTAGAAATGCATTCTGCATCACAAGTGTACTTTTTGGGGGGTTAGAATGTGCTTGGTGAACTTTTGCATATTTTCACATGCAACACTTTTAAAACTTAATGTCAGATATTCACAAATGCAGACAACTGCATAAATGTATATAGCTTAATCAGTTATAAGGTATACATCCTGTAGTCACCAACCATGAGGAGACAGAACAGTTTACCTCAGAAGCCCTTGACAAGCTCCCTCCCAACATCAATCTCTTTTATTCCAGGAGTTATATTTACCTTAATTTTCCTCAGTCTTACCACCTGTCTTCCTAAGCATATCATATAGCTTTGCCTGTGTTTTAGAGACTATCAATTACCCACATTAGCTTTTTCTTTACAACCTGAAGAACCATCACCATTTGTCCTATAGAGTTGCCTCAATATTTTATCTGACAGTCAAGTCTTATCTTGATTTTGGTATTTGCATTCCCAAAGCATAATTTAAGTAGATTTTTTTGGTATTTGTATTTTCAGTAAATTGATAGCTGTATCCAGAGTAGAGGTTGAAAACCCTGTTCCACTGCCTGTTTTTTAAATAAAGTTTTACTGCAATATAGCTACACCTAACTCACTTATGTATTCTCTATGGTTGGTTTTGTGCTACAATGGCAGAGTTGAGTAGTTGTGACAGTGGAGACCATTTGGCTGTCAAAGGTTAAAACTACTATCTGGCCCTTTTTGCCAATCCTTGCATTTAGAAATGTTTCATCAAATCCAGGTTCATGTTTTGGTGATTTATACGTCTATTCTATTAGGAAGCACCCAGTTTATTTAGTTGTCTTTTCCTATGATGACAGCAGCTATCTATACTCAATGCTAAGATTAATTCACCGGGGTTTAAAGTGTTGATGTTCTAGTTCTAGCATTCCTTTCTCATTTATTTGCTAAAATTCCATAAAGGAAACTTGACCCCATCAATTATTTGGTGACTCAGTGATACATCATATAAAAAATATGGATTAAGTGCTTTCTTTGGCAACTTTAATAAACAGCCTCCTATATAGGTGACCAATGAGTTTCTTCTATATTACTAAGAATTCACATACATACTTGAGGTGCTTCAATCCAACATAGTTATCTTCTTTGTTGATGTTCCAACCATCTTTGACCAATAGGAACTTCCAGTAGACTCCCAATCTTTCTAACAACTTAGCAGCCTGTGGGTTTCCATGTTATCCCTAAGACAAGATGTGCCAAGTTCATCTTGCACATTTTCTGTCTCTACCCTGGAGTCCTATCTATAAGGAAGCCCAGTTTCTTTTGGGTGGAAATAATATTTCAAAATACTTCAGGCACTAGAAAAACTTAGTGCAACTGGGCTGATCACTTTGAGGTGGACAGAGCTACAAAATTTAAACATATACAGGAACATATGTACAAAATACTTCATGAGTTCACACAAATATTTTGTTCAAATTCAGGACCAAAGGGCAAATATACTTTTTAAAAAACAATTAATGTCTCTGTTTCTCCTTTCTCCCCCAATTAGAAAAAAGTAGTTATCAAAGACACTAGGAATGTCTAAATTAGAATGCTACAAATACTTCTTTGCCTTATCCTACATTACACACAGGACATTCTTACCAGTTGTCATGATTACTTAAAACAGTTTTAAATTCTCTTGTGTATTTCTGCCATCTTACAGTTGTATCTATGATGTCAGATCATATAATCCTTACATACTATACTTTCTCCTTTATATACCTCCTTTAGTCCTAACTTCTTTTTTTTTTTTTTTTTTTTAGTCCTAACTTCTAAATGTAAAAATATTTTTTAATGTTTGTCACTACTCTTTTTTTTTTTGTCACTACTCTTTAGGTCAAATTTTCTTCAATTATCTTGATGGCCTGAAGCTAATTCTCTAGAACATTCCCCAGGAAGTGTCCATGAGAACAGCTCCCCTAGTTCTCCCAAGTTAATGATGGGGTCTCCAGCCTTTAATCTGAAGGCCAGTTTAGCTACACTTAAAATCCTTGGTTCATCTTTTCTCGACTCATGCATGTCTTTCTGGGAGACTCTCCTTAGAAGGAATGAGGATTAACATCCTTACTTTTTTTTTTTCCCTTTTCTTCTAACTTAATATAATTTTAAAAAGGCGCTGATGTCAAATTACATATCTCTTGAACCCCCTAGAGGGTATAATTTCACTTAGCTCTACTAGTTCACAGCTACCAAGTTCCATAGAACTCACTTTTTTTAATTGTTATTTTTTTGAGAAGTATTCAAAACCATAGTAGCTAAAATCTAATCTGACAATAAGTAGTTGTCTGGGGCCAATGCTGATGGTAGTGGTGAAATCCAACGAAACCCGAAGGAACTTCCCGAGATGATGAAAATGTTATCTTGATTGTAGTGGTGATATGGCTATATACACTTGCCAATATTCACTTAAAATATTACATATTGCTTCATGTAAATTATGCCTCAAATTATTTTTTTTAAAAAAGGTACTATGGAAGCTTACTTTTTGAAATCTCCTAGCTCTATTCCCCTTCCCTATTTTTAACTAAATCTTTTTTCTTTTGTCTTCATTGTCCCTATTCTAGTCAATTTGGATTGCATTTCCAGTAGTTTTTCTGTATGGGGCTTTGTCCTGAATAGTTTTAGCTAGATTATTTTGAGAGCTCGCTGGACTCTAATCCTTTCAAAATCTTACTGCACACTGCTTGTACTCATCTAAACTGGTCTGCATACCCCTTTTAGCTTTAGTCTTTGCTGTCACATAACGAGTCATCCTAAAACTAGCAGCTTAAGACAAAAATTACCTCATAGTTTCTGTGAATTGGGTATTTGGGAGTAGCACAGCTGGGTAGTTCTCACTCAAGATCTTGCAAAGTTTCAGTCATGCTGTTGACCAGAGTTGCGATATCTAGATCTAATGGCTTAAATAGGGCAAGACCACCAGGATGTATGAATCCTCACAACACGGCAGCTGGCTTCCCCAAAAGAAATGATCTGGGAGAGCCCAAAATGGAAGCTTCAATGTTTTTATAACTGAATCTTGGAAGTGGTAAACCAACACTTCTGCCATATTCTCCTGGTCACAAGAATAACCCTAAAGAAAGATGTGGGAGGGTACGGTGTGAATATTTGAAGTAGGAATCACTGGGGGTCATCTTGAGAGATGGCTACCATAGTTGCTCTTCTCAAAACCGTTTGCTCAACTAGTTTTATTATTTCAGAGTTCTTGGGTCCAGCATATATCCTATAGTTACCCTTTCCTACCTCTTGCACAGGTACTGATACCACATTGGTCTTGTAGTTTTCAGCTAATTATCGCACCAGCTATTTTGATGTTCGTAGGGGATACTATAAATATCCTGAATGGTTAAAGATGTTGCCCATGAGGTTTGGATTAGATATTTTAGTTGCCCTATATGTTTGCACAGGGACATTCAGGGAGATTAAAAACCTATGCTGTTGTCGTCTACCTGGAATTCCATCTATCCTTGTAATATTAACTTGTGTGACTTCATATTTTAAGGAGTCTTTTGTATAAACAGCATATGAGTTTTGTTTTTGTTTTAATCCTGTTGATTTTTGTGTTTACCAGTAATATCTAGCTCACATTTAGTTAATATAAATGGCTGACATTTGGGTTTATTTCTACTCTTTTGCTACGTTTTCTATTTTACCTACCCTTTTGTTTCTTTTACTCTTCTTAACTGCCTGCTTTTTGATTAGTCCATTTCACCCTATTAATTTGTTAATAGCTTAATATTTACATAATTTTAATGACTAAAATTTTATTTTAATAATTTTATTAATATATTTTAATTTAGTGGTTCTTAGAGAATATACCATGTAAATAAACCCTAGAAATCAATCTAAGTTTAATTTCACTACTTCCTTGATGTCAGAATTTCATAGCTTCATTTTTCAACCCCCATCTTTTGCATGGTTGTCATGCATTTTATTCTACACAAACTTTACTACTGTTGTGAATAGTCTTGTCTGTACTTACTCATATAGTTATCCTTCCTCTGTTCTTTCATTCCTTCCTGTATTTCCATGTTTCTATCTGAGATCACCTTCCTTCTGTCTACAGAACTCTTGAGTATTTTAGGGCAAGTCTGTTGGTACTGAATTCTTAGGTATGGTTTGATTACCAAAAAATGAAGCCAAGATAGAAATTTCTAATGAAAACAGGTAACATCTCTGAGTTTTTTTTAGCAGTGTTCCAGATGCTGTTCCCATTGTGTTCTATAGCTTATATTATTTCTAATAAAAACAAAAGGAACATGAGCTGAGTTTTCAGCAGCATTACTGCAATATGCTGCTGTGTTTTCTTTGTATTTATCCTGCTTAGGGTTCACAGGACTTCAATCTGGGCTAAAAGCTAGAAATTTCAAAAGTAGGATGATTTTCAAATATCGTTTCACCCTTCTCTTCTTCAGGAACTACAAATAGATGTAATGTGTATCTTTCACCAGGTCCCATACGTTCAACAGTTTTTTCTGTTGTTTCTCCTAGTTTTTTCCAGGTTTCACAATTTGGATATTTTTCACTGACTTGCCTTTGAGTTCACTACTATCTTCTACTGTTAAGCCAATTTAATGAAGTCTTACTTTCAGATATCGTATTTTTTAGTTCTAGAGTGATTTCACAGATTCCATGTGATTACAGATTCCAATTCTCAGTTGAAATTCATCTTCTCATCTATTTTCTGGAGCATATTAATCATAATTATTCTAAAACCCCTGTCTGGTAACTTGGGTTATCAAGGTTTTTTTTTTTTTTAAAGGATTTTATTTGAGAGAGAGAGAGAGCACAAGTGGGCAGAGGGAGAGGGAGAAACAGACTCCTTGCTGAGCAGGGAACCTGACTCTGAGCCTCAATCCCAGGACCCTGGGATCATGACCTGAGCAGAAGGCAGATGCTTGATGACTGAGCCACCCAGGTGCCCCAAGATAAGCTTCATTTTTATTGTTGGTTTTTCTTCTAGTTTTTGATTATGTAGACCTGTCGTCTTTTGGAAGCATGTTTTTGGCTTCATGGCAGGATGAATATAAAGAAAACACAATGGCATATTGCGAATAATGCTGCTGAAAAACAATAAAAACAAAGAGAATATGAACTAAGTTTTCACCAGAAACAATGTAAACTAGAATACAATGGAACAGCATCTGAAAACACAAAAAATTCTTTAGAAATACATTTCTAATGAAAAGTTTGCAAAAAAAAAAAAAAAAAAAGGCAGCAGCAGCAGCAGCCAAGATAAAGATGTTACCAAACCAAACTTAAAATTCAATATTATAAATATAAAACATTCAGATGTTTCTATGCCATAGGAGGGAGCAATCTTCCTTCTGCTGGGGAGATAATATGGTGTTTCAACATCTTAATCAGCAACCACGCTGAGGCAAGGCTTGTTTACAGTCTTGGTAAGGCTTAGTCTACACATCCACAGTTTTCAACTAAGAGCCTTTTTTGTATACTCTGTGGGACCATTCCAACCACCAGTGATCCCAAAATCCATGTTTGCTTTCTAAGACTGCCGAAAATTCCACTATCCTGTTTACCTAAATTTTTAGCCTCCCTGCTCAGCAAAATGCCAGTATTCAGCAAAAGTCATGTGAAGAAAACAGGTCATCCCAATTAACTGCCCAAAGCTCTGATTTCTGTCTCTACCATGCCCCTAGTTGCTTTAAACTACATCTGCTCTGCATCCATTACTAGCAAAGTTCCCAGGGCAAAAAGCAACTATAAAAACCAACTAACTGCCTTCTAAAGTTCTTTCCATTCCAGAGTCCTAGGCCCTGTAGTTCTCCTTGCCTCTCTGTTGCCTTCAAACAGATGATAATGATATTCAATCTGGATCTTCTGTAAAAATGCTAATCACTGCCAGCTATTCCATTCTACCGGGAAACACAAACCTTCCATGTACTTCATTAGGTGCTTCAATAAATATCAAAAAAAGTTTCAAAACTAGAATCACTTGTTCACTTATTCACCTATCATTTTAGTTGAATGATTACCACATCCATTTCCTTTGCACAAAGCTGATGAAGCCCTAAGTCAAACACAAAAAAAATTTCCTTCAAGAAATACTATGAATCTAATAAACTGACAATTGTAAAATGCATTATTTTATGTACTACCAAAAAAGAAACTGGCCTGCAATGGGGTAGTCTAAGAAGAACTCCCAAAGTTGGTACTCTAAATGGAAGCCAACGATAATTTTATGAAATTATAAGAAAGAAAGAAGTTTGGAATGAGGGGTCTAAGAAGGACCTCCAAATAAAGCTAGAATACTATATGGCTCTTGCTCTTCTCACAGTTTAAGGTAAGTAAATAAACTACCTTCCTGGTAGAGATAGAAAATAAACAGGTCAAAACAAATACCCCCCCCCCCCCAAATGTCTATTTCAATGTTATCACTGGGTACAAGGAGAAAAAGTATCCCAAAAATTGAACTACAAGTTTTGCAGATATGAATTCATACTACCTGTGTGGTCTAAAGAAGCTCAAGCAGAGAATTTTAAGTTAGATGGTACTTGAGGTGCCTAGCAGAAGCAAACTCAAATCTCTGAAAGAACCCAACCTCAGGTGGCTCAGGGCATGATCCTAGGATGGAGTCCTGCATTGGGCTCCCCATAGAGAGCCTGCTTCTCCCTCTGTGCCTCTCATAAATAATTAAAATCTTAAAAAACAAAACCAAAAACCTAACCTCAGTTCAATAGTAATTTTAAGATACATTTTGACATGTTAAAAAACAAAAACCAAAACACAAAATCTATCTCAGATTCTGTGAAACACTCTATTTACTGAATACTCATTATAACTAGTGCCTAGAACAGGGCCTGGCACACAACAGCTAACAAAAATCAGGGCATTAACATTTCAGTGGTATAACAGGCAGAATTATGGGTGCCAGAAATGTCTATGTCCTAAGTACAGAAACATGCGAATATTATGTTACACAGCAGAAGGGACTTTGTAGACATGATTAAGTTAATGACCTTGAGGGACGCCTGGGTGGCTCAGAGGTTGAGCATCTGCCTTTAGCTCAGGGCATGATCCCAGGTCCCAGGATCGAGTCCCACACTGGGCTCCCTGCAGAGTCTGCTTCTCTCTCATGAATAAATACATCTTAAAAAAAAAAAAAGTTAATGACCTTGAAATAGGATTATGCATGTAGACCCAAGATAATTATAAGGGAACTTAAAAAGTAGGAGAGTCAGATATGTAATGTTAAAAAGGGAGGAAGTGGGCCATGGGCCAAGGAATTGGGGTATGGCCTCTAAAATCTGAAAAAGTCCGGGAAACAGACTCTCCTTTTGAGTCCCCAAAAAGTAACATCTCTTCTGACACTTTTAGCCTAGCGAAATTCGCACAAGACCTCTGACTTACAAAACTATAAAATGATAAGTACTACTGTTTAAACCACTAAGTTTGTGGTAATTTATTGCAGCAAGAATAGGAAACACTACAAGTAGGCTAAGAGAGACCAATGTTAGGTGATAATCAATGCCATAAAGAAGAAAAAAAAAAGAGTTAAGGAGACAATTCAAGGAATCTATGCTTGGTATGTGCATATATAATTTTATACATCAAGAAAGATGTTTTTTAAAGTGATGTCTGAACAAAGAACTGAGACAAGAGAGAGCAAACCAAATGAGTATCTATGCAGAGAACAAGCAGAGAGATGCAAAGGCTCTGAAGCAGACACAAGCTTATATACGTGATTAGGTATCACACGGCAGCCAGTCTGGTTAAAATACAGTGAGCTTTGATTTATAACTTGATAATGGACATCAGAATTGTGCTGTATAAGAATGTTAAAAATATCACTAAAGAGATTTGATGATAAACGAGTATAGATAAAATTTAGTAAATAAAACCTTATAAAAAAAGGACACTGAAAATAAAGTACATCTATAGTTTTAGTTTAAGCTTTAAATTATTTTCTTGTTAAGGTGTACATGTGAATTATTTTCTTGTTAAGGAATTCAAATTCTTATAAATATCTAAACTAGTCTAACTTCATATGGTATTAAATGCAATATGCATCACAATAGTAACTGAACAAAGCATTCTGAAAAATGGATTTAAACTCCAAATTTTTGTTCTGAATTTTCCTCAAAGCTAAAATAGAAACAGAAAATAATACTAAATAGAATTTGATCACTAGACAGCTTAAGCATATTCAGTTTTTGGTACTCACAAATTAAAAATAGAAATGAGCATGAACTTTAACTCCAAGTTCCCTTATCAAATATCCGAGGCAGATTAAAAACCATGTCCTGTATTTACTTCTTACTTTGCACTTTCAATATAGTAGAGAATGTATCAAAGCTGAAGGTTAGTTATCTGTAAAAGCCTAATAAAACTTGTTAGCCTCTGATGGGGCAGATTAAAAAGGCACAAACTAAACTCAGGAGTAAAAAAGAGAACATCACAATAAAGACTGCACATTAAAAGATGAAGTTAAATAAACTTATGACAATAAATAAAATTTAGGTAAAATCAAGTTCCTAAAAAATAAAGCTTTATTTTAAGAAACAGATCCTTTGAATCGCCCTGTCATCATTACAGAAATTAAATCAATCATAAAAATCCTTCCCACAGGGCAGCCCGGGTGGCTCATCGGTTTAACGCCACCTTCAGCCCAGGGCGTGATCCTGGAGACCGGGGATGGAGTCCCACGTCCGCCTCCCTGTGTGGAGCCTGCTTCTCCCTCTGCCTGGGTCTCTGCCTCTCTCTCTCTCTCATGAATAAATAAATAAAATCTTAAAAAAAAAAAAAAAAGAATCCTTCCCACAAGAAAACAGCCCAAGAGCGCTTTTACTGTGTAGCTCTACCAGTTAAGAGGACACAAAACCTCACCATAAGACAGAGACAGAATATTCATTCTATCTATTTTAATTATTTTTAAAAATCCGAGTAATTTGTGAAGGACAGCTAGATAGGAAAACTAACATGCAAATTTAACTCATTAACACAAATGCAAAAACCCCACAGGAAATTCTGTCAAAGCAAATCAGGACAGTATATCCCCAAAATGCCCATGTCAAATACTATAGTTATTGGTGAAATTTTGAAGTTTATTTCTTAGAGATAAAGTAGAAACATCTTTCAACAATGTACTAAAGGGCAGCTGGTAAATAAAAATCAAAAGAAAAGACAAAAATGTTGCAGTTAAAAGATGATTATAAAAATTCCAAAAAAGAACTACATGTAAATTAAAACTAGTAAATCTAGTAAGACTACTAGATCCAAGATCAAAGGTTACTTATATGGGCACCTGGGTGGCTCAGTTGGTTGGGCAACTGCCTTGGGCTCAGGTTGTGATGATGGGGTACTGGGATTGAGCCCACAGTCAGGTTCCCTGATTAGCAGGGAGTCTCCTCCTCTTTCTCACTCTGCCCCACCCTTCTCATGCAGAGAGCAAATAAATAAAATATTTAAAAACAAATCAATAAACACAAAGGTTACTTATATATGAGTAACAGAAACAACAAGAAGAAAAATAGTATTTATAGGAACAAATAGTATCTAAAGTAAAGATAACAGAGTCATAAGATCAGATCTCTGGTGAGTATTAAATAAAATTCTACCATATAATTGCCATCACTCTATTTTGAACCTACAAAAACATTTTATACGGTTCAAGCTAATAAAAATATGATAAAAATACATTAAAGACCTAAATAAATGGAGAAAAAAAGCACATTCCTGGATTAGAGTCATCACAATACGTATTAAATTCCCAATGGTTTTTATATTTAAATTACCATGATGACTTGGAAAGTTCAAATAAAAGCACACAGACCTAAGAAAACAGAACTACTGAAGACCAAGGAACGAAGCCCTGTTCTGTCATCATCATTAAAACGTGGAACCGCTATTAGGATACACAAAATAGACCAATGGTACAGAAGAGAAATCAGATAGATGCATCATATATACATACTTGATATGAAGTGATATTAAAGACCAGTGAAGGAAAAATGGGCTTTTTAGTAAGTGATGCTAGGAAAAATAATTATCCATACATATCAAGGTAAGTCAACTCCTTACCTCAAAACCTACTTCAAATGGATTAAAGACCTACCAAAAAAAGGCAAAACCAAAAGCTTTTTAAAATACTAATGGAGTATACTTAATGCATTTTGGGTAGGAAAGTTTGTTCCCAGCCCACTCCATGTTTTACTGAGATATAACTGGCATATGCTGTGCAAGTTTAAGGTGTACAACATAATGATAGGATAGATGTATACACTGACAAATGATTACCACAAAAAGTTAACTTCCATCACCTGAGATAGTTATAATTTCTTTTTGTAATGAGAACTTTTAAGACCTACTCTTAGCAAATACGTAATATAGCTAACTATAGTCACCATGCTGTACATTATGTCCCTGGAACTGTAAGTTTGTGCCTTTTGACCGCCTTCATCCATTTCCCCCACCTCCTACCCAAACTCCAAAAGGTTTAAGTCACAGAATGCAGAAGCATCAGGTGGAATAGTCTGATAAACTACTTAAAATTAAGACTATTATTCAAAACATGAGAAAAAGCTTAAAAGTGAATTTTTTCTCTACACATTACTGAAATGGTCAAGTCTCCACAATCAGAACTCCTAAAAAAAAAAAAAAGTCAGTAATACAGACTAACAAAACATTAATGTCTGGAACAGGGTCCTTTACAAAAGATATCTAAATTGCCAATAAACATAAGGCTATCAATCTCATTAGTTGTCAAGGAAATGCAAATCAAAACCATAATGATATACTATTTTATTATACAGCCCCCCTGCCTAGCAAAAATTTAAGTCTGACAAAATTAAGTGTGAGGAGAATGCAGAGCAATGGGACCTCTAATATTGCTGTAGATGTGTAATCTGATACAGCCACTTAAATATTTGGGTCACGTCTATTCAAGTCAAAGATGGACAGGTTCTACAACCCAGCAATTCTACTTCTAGGCAAGATACACTCTACAAAAACTAATGCACATAAGCACCAGAACACAGTAGGATGTTACAACAGCACAGTTTGTAACAACCCCAAACTATCAACAGCAGAATACATTTAGACCTTCATTCTGATTATTTACCCACTCTTTCCAGTAAAGACAAAATATTTCTAATCATGAAAAAAAAATCCTATCCATAGCCACATGCCACACTTGCTCCTTTTTAGCTCTTATGTTCCTAACATTTGCTTCATCTCAGATTTGTTATACTATATCCCTTATGTTTAACATATATTCCATATTATCTGATCCAATTATATATCTATCCAATATATACTATATATAACATAATAATCCTGTTAATCAGAATGTGACAAGAATGTGAGTGTGGCTGCTTCATATATATATATATATATATATATACACACACACACCCACACACCTGCCAGAGTAATTCTAGAATCGCTAATGCTCCACAAAAATGTACTAAGAATTCATTCCAAAAAAAAAAAAAAAGCAAAGCACAAAATACATATACGACATTGTTTGAATATTATAAGAACTAGAAACAGTTTAACAGACTTTAAAAAAATTAGTGATTACTCATCCAATAAACTCTATTCAAAAGAACTAGACATAAAAAAAAAAAAAAAAGAACTAGACATAGATAGTGGTAATTTTTTCCTATGAGTAAAAAAGTACCTGTGAAACAATGCACAGTACACTCCGTCACTTGAGGGAAACACCAAAATATTTCTTAAAGAATTAATGATGGAAATAGTGAAGCAGTTTGGCATTTGGGTAACATTTTACATTTTGAATTCTCTTTATTAAGCTTGTTAAATTCTGTAAACTGAAGAAAATTACTATGAAGGAAAATTTCAGCTAGTCTTACAAGTACAGCAGAGAGCTGGTAAGGTTGATATTCACTATTTCACCAACATAGATTTTCATACAACCACAGCTATTGAATGCTTTTGTATATTACCTTTAAGAATCCTGTGAGGTAAACAAGGATTTCTCAAATATTCAATTATTTCCATGATGCTTTCAAATAATATCTCCAGCCTTAAAGTAGTGATGGACATTTAAGGGACATTCCCAATAAAAAAGAAAAAAAATCTCAATTTATATTAAAAGGTTCTCTTTTAGTATATAAATTTCTAACTTTCATATTTTTTTCCTAAAGAACATTTGTGTAATACCTAAAAATTATATTCACTGATTACTTCAGTAGCTAAAGGGCATAGTGTAAGTAATCTTACCCTAAGATAATATTCACACGAAGTTCTTTTTTGGTCCTTGAGATTGTCTTCAATGCAGTAATTTCTGCATCAAACCAAAATCCTCTATTACCAGGATTTTCTACAGAGTAATTAACCATTACCACATCACCGACATTTAGTTCATTCCATTTCAAATTGGTTCTAGCTCGTGGTCGAAGATCTTTGACATTTATTTCTACAGTACCACTTTCTGGATATCTGAGGAAAGAAAAAGAGAAGAATCAGAGAATGCTGTTTATGATTACTACCAAAGACTAGAAGTATACACAACATATATTTTTTCATGATTTTAACTGCCAAAATAAACAGTTCTTGCTAACATTTTAGTAAGACATTCTTTGCCAGCTTGAGGGGTACAGGCTGGGGTAGGTAAAAAAACACAAGCTCTTCTGCTCCATCTTCTTAACCTAAGCTTAAAAATTACTTTAACAGGACTAGACACTGAACTGTTCTTGAACTTGGGAGTCAGTTCACAGTGATCAGCTGTTTGTTTTACATATAATAAAAACATGAACTTAGTACATTTCAGTATGTTTCAAGAGCCTCCATTTTTCCAGGAGGCAGCAAAATTCTAGTTCTTACATGTAGCCTAGTAATACCCCCCCCCCAAAAAAAAATGGAACCATGTGAAATAATTCTAGCAGGATCTTGACTCTGTGCTTCTTTAAGCTTAACTTAAACTGAAACCTCATCTGAACCCAAACCTTTAGAAGTTTCCTGAATTTTAGGCCTAACTTCTGGTATCAACAAGCCAAAGACAGCAATATAACAGTCCACATTGGATCCTAAAAAATTAAGACCGGTCACCTTTATGTATTGCTTGGTAGTAGGGGAACAAAGAGAGGAGTAGGAGTAGTGTCTGGTTCCTACTCTTGGAAAGCTCAATCTGTTGGGGTAGGCCAAACTACTATAATGGTGTTTCTTAAGGTATGGGCCCCAGACCAGCAATTAACATCACCTAGGAAGATGTTACAAATGCAAACTCTTGGGCTCCACTTTGGATCTAATGAGTCAGATAATCTGGGAATAAGACCCAACAACTGATTTTCATAAATCCTGTCAGTAATTGAAAAGCACATTCAAGTTTGATAAACCTAGTGTGAATAAGTATCATATCCTAGTGTGACAGTATTAAGGTAGAAACTAAGAGAAAAGACCATTAACCCTTAACTGAGAGGCCTGCTCAAAATGTAAGTGGGCCCGAAGTCGGAAGCAGCTCTAACAGGAAAGCCTTGGCCCTTCTGAAGAAACCAAGTACTATGCAGCAAGTCTAGGACTCTCACAGTATACCCAACTCATTTAGAGTAAATGGGTATAAATTCTGGGTGGGATCTTTAGTTAATCACCCAATTTACCGAAGTCTCTTCATATTTTAGCTTATTGAAAAAAATCTCAGGATTAGCAAAGGATGTCAGAGTGGATCTTGTCCATTTGCCTTCTTAGTGCCATAATTCCCTTTTACAAGCTTTCCAAATAAGCATGTAACCTCTGCTTGGACAGTGATAAGAGAGCAGTTTTAATCCTAAGAAACGCCATTCTATCTTCATAAATACTCTGACATAGCAAAGAGAAGATACTTGACACTGGATCAAGCTTTGGAAGCTTGGAACATAAGCTTTGGAACTCATTTTATGCCTAAGTTCCATGAAGAAATCTACACTCTGTCCACAAAAGACCTAATACTGGACAGTCTAAATGCCCCTGCCACCCTCAATATTTTTAAAGATTTATTTATTCATGACAGAGAGAGAGAGAGAGAGAGAGAGAGAGAGAGAGGGGCAGGCAGAGACACAGGCAGAGGGAGAAGCAGGCTCCATGAAGGAGGCCTGATGTGGGACTCGATCCCGGGTCTCCAGGATCACACCCCGGGCTGAAGGTGGCGCTAAACCTCTGAGCCATCAGGGCTGCCCTCGATATTCTCTTTTAAGTAAAAATACTTAAACATTTTTTTTTTTATTTTTTTTTTTAATTTATTTATGATAGGCACACAGTGAGAGAGAGAGAGGCAGAGACACAGGCAGAGGGAGAAGCAGGCTCCATGCACCGGGAGCCCGATGTGGGATTCGATCCCAGGTCTCCAGGATCGCGCCCTGGGTCAAAGGCAGGCGCCAAACCGCTGCGCCACCCAGGGATCCCAATATTTTTTTTTAAACATTTTTTTTTTTAATTTTTTTTTTAATTTATTTATGATAGGCACACAGTGAGAGAGAGAGAGGCAGAGACACAGGCAGAGGGAGAAGCAGGCTCCATGCACCGGGAGCCCGATGTGGGATTCGATCCCAGGTCTCCAGGATCGTTAAGTAAAAATACTTAAAACAGATTTCCTTCAACTTATATAAAAAGGTTTTGAGTCCTTTATCATCCTGGTATCTTCACTGGCTGGGTTTAAATTCCCATTTTGGCTTCTTACTAATGAGTATCCTTGGGAAAACTATCTTTATAAAACCTCCATCATGTGTAAAATGTACCTTAATGACAACTGTATCACACGTGGTTGTTTCAAGAAAATGAAAGTGCTTAAAACAGTACATAATGGGTTAAACATCAGTTAAAATTTTGTCATTATCCCACAGAAATAATCCTAAAGAAACTGACAGGTACAAAAATCACGTCTAAGTGCTTAAAACAGTACATAATGGCTTAAACATCAGTTAAAATTTTGTCATTATCCCACAGAAATAATCCTAAAGAAACTGACAAGTACAAAAATCATGTCTATGGTTCTGTTCTTCTCCCATTTCAATCTCATTTTCTATGGTCAAACCTAAAGTCTCTAGCCTAACACCTGGGGTTTATACACTTATGTTGTTTCATTCTGGTTTGGTCACAAAAATAACCAACATTTCTCCTAATCTGTAAAATGAAGTTAGATTACTTCTTTTTTTTTTTAAGGACTTCTCTAATTTTGAAGTTTGTGAATTTGTTTCCTGCTTCAATATTCTTAAATAGGATAGAAAACTTTTTAAAGGGAGATTCTTTTCTCAGCCATAATGTGAAAATTATATTTTGACATTATGACATTATGTATTTCTGTATTTTTAATAGAGAAAGAAAGCATAGTTCAATGGCAAAAAACCCCCACAAAACTCTATTTGCCTAAGTTTGTCAAAACTAGATACGATACCAAGGAAATATTTTAAACAAAGTAGAAATCTTGACCCAAGTCTCAAAATTGTATATAAAAATCATGTTCATCAGAGATAAGGCAAAATAAATCAACCTTTACATCAGAGCAAGAGAATTTAAGCTATATATGCCCTGGAAATAAATTTGTAAAATTTCATAACATAATTATATTTACATATACTCTGTTATGTATAAACTAGTCTATAAGAGGTAACTCATGAAAATGAAGCATATGTTTCCTAATTCCAGCCAAAAATATGCTAAGTCAATGCATTGTATAAAAACAAACATGGAAGGAGTACATAAAACTCTTACCAAAGTCAAGAACATGCCAAGTGCTCAAATATCATTACTCTTTTCCTGGGCATCTTTATCTACAGACATCTTAACACACATAGAATGGGAATACATAAGCTCCACTATAACCCCTTTCCTTCAGATTCATATATCCAACTACATTCCTAACAGATATTCCTCCTTATGCTGTGCCTTTTAACACTTAACACTAAACTATAACCCCTTAATGAAGGCCTGCATTTCTCTAAGCCTATCTGACATAAAAGCATAACATAGCTCCATCTTTAGGATCACATCTTAAATCCACATCACACTTTTGCTGAAGTCTAAGACACAGACCTACTTAAAAGTATTTTGTGAAGTTTGATAATTGTCTGTTCATAAATTGTGGGAAAACAAGTATTCTCATACCGTTGATGGGAATACAAAGTAGTAACAACCCCCTGTAGAGAGGAATTTAGCAATAGCCAGCAAAAATTCCTATGTTTACCTTTTGATCCGGGAATTCCATTTCTAGGAATCCATCCCAAACATTAAACAAAAATCCCCTTGGAGGGACACATACAGAAATCTATTTATAGCTATATTATCTGTAACAGGACTACAAACAATCAAATATCTATAGTAGAAAACCATTTGAAATAGCATATGGTAGAATTATATAATGGAATATTATGCTCATTAAAAAGGCACAGAATACCTACAATGGAGTTATATGGAGAGCTATGGTGATAAAAAGCAAGATGTTGTGTTCATAGTGTGCTACTTCCTAGTGTGTGTGTAAATACAAATATATATTTGTATACATACACATACAGATGTGAATATACACAATTATATGTTTTTAAAAACAGAAGGATAAACCAAAACTAATATAGTTACCATAAAAAGAGGTAAGAGAAAAAACCATGACGACATTCTATTTCTCTTCATGTATCTTGTATGGAGATTTACCTACAGAACCATGCAATGTTTTTTGTAATTACAAAGCAAAACTTAAAAAATATAAGAAACCCCTAAAAATCAGAAGCATAGTGGCTTAACTACATAGGGACAAACCATTACAAGTGACTTAAAAACACTAGGTTAACAATACATCCCAAATAGGGTTATTTTCTAAGGACACAAAGTAAAAAAACCAACTTTTCAGTAATCATATTGTTTGCAATGTAACTACTGCCTAGTCTGAAACTACAATGAGTAGGATAAGGCAAATCAATGTTATTAGGAACTATGATTTTTGAGAAAAAAAAATAAATGGAAGATTAAAGAGATTAAATTATCACTCTCAATTTCATTGGAAATATCAATATAAACCTATGGTATACTTAAGTATTTCCTGGCTGGGTCCAATGAGAAGACCTAGAAACATGATTAAACAAGTATCTATGGGCAGCCCAAACTATGTGCTCTAAATACCATCTCTAAGAAGAACTAGAGTTCCGTGAAGAAATGGCTGAATCCATGTCTGTGCAGGAAATAGAAGGGCTTTGGACATCCTGCTATACCTGAATGCAAAGAAGCCCTCAAGAATGGTAATGTCAAGTTCAACTTGAAGGAGCCTCCACAGGCCAGAGATGGGACAACTTGGGCACCAAGAACTTTAAAACATGTGTTAAAAATCTATTAGTTCAAAATAATGGATCTAGGTAAAGATTAATGGCTGTCAAACCATTAAAAGCTAATAGCATATTTCACAAGAAGCAGGTATTATGTGCCTTCCCATATTACACAATATGTAAGTAAACACCGTCTCTCAACTAGTCTTATCAAATAAAGAATTTGAATGCAATCAAACCTCTAGATAGAAGTATAAGCTTTCAGGAAACTAACATTAACAGAGGAAAAGTTAAATACTACTATGGGGATGTAATCAGTAAAGCCCAGACTCTGGGAAAACTGAATAAACTGTCACTTGCCTTGTATAGATAACCTTTTTCCCTCTTTGCTGATTTAAGTCTCAACTTACAGGTTTTACTCATCTATTAAAAGCAATGGGTAGATCTTGGTTTTGATCCTTATTTGGACAACTTGAATATATTTTTTGAAAAGACAAGCCTATGGACAGGTTACTTGATATTTATGAATCATTAAGAATTTTATGCGAGATTTGTTTGTTAGGATCTCTAAAACCATCTCCAGGCTCAGTGATTTACTTGGGAAACTCAAAGGGCTCTTTTTCATAGGACAGCATGTGGTTATTTTCACAGCTATGACTTACTACACTGAAAGGATACAAAACAAAAAACAGCAAAGGAAAAAGGTGCATAGGGTAAAATCAGAGGAAACCAAGTATAAGCTCAGAATCCTCTCCCAGGAATCACACAAAATATGTTTAAATCCTCCAGCAACAAATTTTGACAACATATGTGAAATATTATCTACCAGGGATGTTCAGTAAAGAATACATGGTTTTTATTAGGGGGTGACCACATATGCACTCCTCGAAGCAGGTGTTCAGCATAAACCATACTGTTTGCAAGTCAGGTACAGTGAGTTTGTTTTTTAAGTCAAGAAATGATGAGAATCTTCCTGAAAGGTAAGTTCGCAAACATGAGCCAAAGGTCCACTGTGCAGACTTTTCAAAGAAAATCAGCCTGAGATCTGAAATTTTTTTTAAAATTTTTATTTATTTATGATAGTCACACAGAGAGAGAGAGAGAGAGAGAGGCAGAGACACAGGCAGAGGGAGAAGCAGGCTCCATGCACCAGGAGCCCGACGTGGGACTTGATCCCGGGTCTCCAGGATCGTGCCCTGGGCCAAAGGCAGGCGCTAAACCGCTGCACCACCCAGGGATCCCTGAAATGTTCTTTTCTTACATACTTTAGAAAAAGAATCCTTTGGCTATTTTGTCAGCTGAATGCTCTGAAAGGTTATGATGAAGGTGAACCTATAAAAGATAGGGAGAAAGAGTAGGACTAGGTAGCAAAAGCCCTTAGACTATGTTCGTCTGCCACTTTGAAAGAAGAAAGGAGAGCTAGGCAAGAAAAGCATCAGACTGTGTACAACTCTGATGAAGTCTTGACCAGTCTAATGGTGAGCTCCAGTACAGAAACTGACCATAGGGATCCCACAGTGGGCAGAAATGGCCAGGCCACACTTGCTCACTGGTTGGAGGATGCCAGGAAAGTGTGGTCTTGGCTCAAACACTGTGGCAAGTCTCCAAAGTGCTGTTGCTAAAAGTTTTCAGCTAATTGCATTCATTCCTTGCAGCTGGTCAAGTTTTTTTTTTTTTTTTCTTTTCTTGAAGGGAGGAAGAGTGCACCCACCATAGCTACTTAGGCCATTTACTGGTTGAAATGAGCTAAGGTTTGGGACTTGCTTCAAAATAATCCAGCGGTGCTTGGGGATGCTGGTTTAAACAAGACTGGCCAGGAATTCATAATGGTTGAAGCTAGGGGATGGATTCATTATACTGTTCTCTCAACCTCTGAATAAATTTAAAGATTTCTATAATAAATAACAGTGTTTTGTAGTTCAAGTTAAAATCCAAACAAAAGGCTCATCCTTTTTCAGTTTTCCCATATATGTACAAAATTCAGAAAGTTAACACTCAAGCCTTACAATGAGGACAAGCAGTCTCCTGCCCCAGCCCACCATATTCTTGGCTCCTATTCCAGAATACAACCATTTTCAATTGTTAGCTATTGCTTTTATTTACATCTGTATTTTAAAGTAACACGCTTTCTAACACTTTGTATTTTACTTTATTATTCTACCCATCCCTCAGGTACAGTTCATTTGTCTCCATTCTCCTCTTCCTTTTAATTGGTAACACATGGCCCTGCTTTAAGTGTTCACATATTAACAACAACTCTTAGGATAGAAGTGCTATTCTACCTCCCATTTTGCAGATGAAGCACAGGTTTTTATTGGAAAGGAGGACCAGAGACATGATTCAAACTGATTATCTGGCTCTAAACCCATATTCCTGCAAGGACAAACTTTTTCCTGCTCTTACGCACATTATACAAACTTCATAAACTTTTTTTTTTTTTTTGGGGGGGGGTTACAGTTAAAAAAAATGGTGATTAAGTAGAAATCACAGGTAAATGAAAAAGTATGCTTTAATTAATACCTGTCCTTTCTTCCACAGCTTTGGTTTCCATTGAATGCTTAACTGTTCTGCATCATTATTTTATCTCCATTCTGCCATGGTTGTTAAACTCCAAGGCATCCAGACATTTCAGGCATTCAACCAATCTTTTGGGCTTCAAAACATCTTTTAGAGACCACATTCTAATCTGGACAGCTTGCTCTGTAGACCTAGACCTGTTCCACAGCTTCATGCTGGGATCTCCTTCCATTATTTCCTGTTTTCCTGAATGCCACGGTCTCCCTCTTTCTTGGTTTAAAACCTGAGTAGGGTAGGAGTGGTTAAAATGATCTTACATATAAATTAACTAATCCTTTTGTTCTCAGTTTTATTCCATAAAGGCCTGAGCCTTCCAAAGGTTCTTCAATGCCAGTTCAGTTGCTTGTTGTTGGCTTCTCATCCTTAGGTTCCAGTTTTCTCTGGCCTGCTAAGTTAGGTATCATTTACCCATTAGCTTCTTACCTTCCAAGTTTGTTGCTTTCTTTTTTGTGTCTTTTACTCCTACCCCATTTTTTATCCTTGGGGGGTTTATGCATTGATTCTTTTACTGTCTTCTAGAAGGGTTTAAGAATGAGTGGAGACAAACAGGCATCTTAATCTGCCATGTTTAAGTGAAAGTCTTTATATTCACTTTTAGTTTCACTTCTTACTTACTATGTACCTTCTACGTTCCAGCCATAGTAATCTATCTACCCTCAGGTAACCCTGTTATTTCCTACTTTTTATCCTTGGAATAACTGGAATTAAATTTTTTAGAATTGGAATTAAAATCTTTTTTTTTTGGAATTAAAATCTTAAAATTAAATTGGAATTAAAAATTTTAGAGTACTACTTCTGCTATTCTCTTTCAAGAATATAGAAGTTATCTCTTCTGCTTAGAGCCCTGGGTACTCTCAAAGCAAGGGGTGCATGTTTCTATCACAGTAGTTAAACTATAAAACAGCAAGTTTTCATTGAGGAATAGGTACTATGTTCACACTTTGATGTGGCTAGGATATACCAAGGCCTACAAATGTTTTGGAAGCATATAACTCATTAAATAGAAAAGTCTGCTTTTAAATAGCTAAGGCTTTTAATCAACTATAATAAACTATGACCACTTGGGATGTCTGGGTGGCTCAGGGCTGAGCATCTGCCTTTGGCTCGGGTCGTGATCGAGTCCCACATTAGACTCCCTGCATAGAGCCTGCTTCTCCTTATGCCTCTGTCTCTCTCTCCTCTCTCATGAATAAATAAAATCTTAAAAAAAAAAAAAACAAAAACCCAAAACTATGACTACTAGATTTCAAAGAGATTCTCTTGATTTTGTTGTATCTCCTCTTCATCCTTGAGCTAGATAAATAGGATCACAGAATTCAATGAAGAGCTAAATAAGGGCTTTTTAGATTGTTCTTAATCTTTTTAAAAACAAAAAACCCTGTAGTCAGTTCAACTGTTAATTATGTCAGTACTCAGTTTAAGTATAGGCAGTCCCCATAGTATTCTCCCCGCTTCCTCTGAGGTCCAATGTATGGCTGAAGACAACCTCTGCAAATGGGTCCAAGCAACTAACTTCTTTCACAGCATTTGTACTAAGCAAAACTGTGTAGACTATTTGAAATATCTCGCGAAGTGCTAGAACCTTGACCAACTTCTAAAACAGACCTCAAGATAACCTCAAACTGAAACACAGAGGAAGGAATCTATCAAGGCCTACTTTACCTATATGGTGCTAAGGGCCAATTCTATAACCCATGAAGTATGAAGCTAGGGGTCCTTCTTTCTCTTGTACTATATGACTTCCTATTCTCAGAACTGAAAGTCAAGGTTATCTTAATATAAATTATTCTAGTGAGCTACTTTACTTTGCATCCTTTTGAGTTTGGACCACTCAGATAAGCCTTAATCTCCAAGCTTATTGTTGATTCACTCTATAGTACACTTGCAACTAATAACATTGTATGTTAACTATATTGGAATTAAAAATTTTAAAAACCCCTAAGTTTAAGTTTTCTCAGTAACATTTTCATCACTAAAAATATTTGGATATCTTTCAGAGCTATCCTTTGGAGTACATGCTTTTGATTATTCTCATCTATGTGACATCTTAGCAAAAGCCAACTGTTTTCAATCGACAAAACTATCAATCATCAAGTACAGCCTGGGTAGTTAAATTTCAGGGAAATTAAGCATCGTTCCTCAAAAATAGGTTTAACATAAATAGTAAGCTACATTTCCTTGGATGTCTTGCAGGCTAACACTAATTTTAGACTCAAACTGTATTAAGTATAGTAATATCACTGAAACCTTCCTGCAAAACATGGCTTCCTGGAGCTAATATGCTTAAATAAGAACACCATTCACCTGGAGGCATGTTCTAATTTAGCAAATTTTTAATGTTATACTGCGTTCAAAAAGCATTTCTTATTCTAACAGATAACACTGCTAAGTTTCACATCTTAAATGTAAAGCATACTCACAGACAATATATAACTGCTTGAAGTAGGGCTTTACATATTACATGGAAATCTCATTTGTATAACCCATTTACAATGGTAGACAACCATTTTAGTAATGTAAACAACATAATTATGCGAAGAAATACCTATGCCAAAGATAAAACTCTATTTAAGAATACTTACCAACTTGGTTTTATTAATAAATGAAATGCAGAAAATTTGATTCTATTACTGGGTACTTTAAGGTTATTAGGAAAAAAAATAGGTCACGTAGATATTTACAGATGAGGAAGTCAAAGCTGTAAGAGTTCAAACAAAACAAAAAACTTACCAATAAACCTAGAATCAAACCAAATTCTGATTCTAATGCCTGTACTGTAAAAGAATTAACATTCTAAATACTTAACAGATCTCTGGAGGGTACCTATTTGAAAAGCAGATTCCTGGGCCCTACTGCAGGCCCACTCTAAGCTGAAGTAGAGGTTTGGTATCCCTCTGGAATCTACATTTTAAATACCTTTCCCCAGAGCATCTGCTAACCAACCTTCTGAGAAACACTAATGTAAAGGGATGATATACAAATTTGAAAAGGTGAAATCAATCTGTAAAGTCATTCTTCTAAGCACTAAGTGATCTTAGAATAAAATACAAGAGCAATGATAAAGTCAGAGACCTAACTTCTTGTGCCCTCCTTTTGATTATAATCTATTCAGAATGTGGCATGTCAGAGAACGTTGGAGGAAATATTTGAAGTCTTTGGTAAATATATTAGTAATAGTCAAGTACCAATGGGGCAGACCAGTTGCTGCACATGAGTTCTGAAACAAACCTCTCATTCTTGCTCTCTATACTTAAAAATAATCAAGAGTACACTGACTTGATTAAAGAAAAATCTCCTACTTTCCCTCCCATCAAAACCCAGAAATTCTATTTTGACACTGCCTTTAAAGTATTTCTGGGAGTCATTCAGAAATAGATCACTACACATCAATACAGTCAAGTAAATCAGTTTTGTTAGTTTACAGAAAAAACTACTTTAATCTAAAAATACCACTTGATTCAGAACTGGCTGACTTCTATATGCAATAATTAAGGCTACTCAAAGACATGCAACACAGGCTGAGAATAGTTTGAAAAATCTTAAAGGATGCTGAAAGCAATGACAACATTATACTAAGATACTTGCCAGATGAGCTTTTAATTATAGCTTAGCAGAAGTTACCTTCCAAGTCCTAAATGATGCTATGACATTTCCATTTGATCTCAATGCCCTGGTAGAGCCCTGACACTGTTAAAAGCAGCTTATCCTATTTGATTTAAAGTCTTAACACTGGGATGCCTGGGTGACTCAGTGGTTGAGCGCCTCCCTTTGGCTCAGGGGATGATCCCCAGGTCCTGGGATAGTCCCACATCAGGAGCCTGCTTCTCCCTCTGCCTGTGTCTCTGCCTCTCTGTGTGTCTCTCATGAATAAATAAATAAAATCTTTAAAAAAAAAGTCATAACACTAACGAACTACAGATTCTCCCCACAGAAAAGGGGCACACAGGCATGTATGGACAAGAACCTTTGGTTCAAGGTATCTGTTCTGCTAAAGCCATTATTAACAGCAGAGACAAAAAAAATTATGTAAACAACCTTATATGCTACATAAAGATATTTTACTATATTTTATAAGCATGCTTCTCTCAAAATTATAGTATGGTAGAATGGTTGCAAGTATGTGCTTTCATGAACTGGGGTCTACCACTTACTAGCTGACCACCATCAGGCAAGTTAGAACCTCTAAATCTCAGTTCTTTTCACTTAACACATAAAAAAAGTACCTACACTTCACTGAGTTTTTATGAGGATTACATAAAACAATCTAGGTAAAGTACTTGCTAAAATAACACTCTCAGGCACTGTACAAGAGGATTATTAAGCTACTATACTTTAAAAACACTTTGGAATTATTAAAAGTCAAAACAAAAAGAACATTTGTTTCTGAGGTAAACTGACATTTCTATTTTAAATGGGAACACCATAGAGCATGAAAACTCTGAGCAACCATTTACTCATGTTTAAAGATTTCAACTTTGCCTGCCTACAGACAATAATTACTCATTCTCAACATACGATATAGAAATAAGGGGTGCCTAGCTGGCTCAGTTGGTGGAACACATGACTTGGATCTCAAGGTTTGAGCCCCATGTTGGGTGCAGAGCTTCCTTAAAAATAACCTCCATAAACATTTTCCTTCTTAACATATACATATTTCCTTATTCAAACTAGTAGGTATTTTCTGGCTTACTTTTCTCTTTATAGAAATCAGCTACAATTTGGAAATCAAGATCTCTACATTAAACTACTAAGTTTAATAAAGCAATTAAGAAAGCAAATCACTTGGGGCACCTGGGTGGCTCAGTGAGCTAATAGTCGGACTCTTGGTTTTGGCTCAGGTCATGATCTCATGGTCGTGGAATCAAGCCCCAAGTCAGGCTCCACACTTAGTATGGAGTCTGCCTCAGATTCTTTTTCCCTTTCCCAGCCCTTCTGTCCTTCCCCACTCATATTCTCAGATGCTCTCACACTCTCTTCTCTAAAAAATAAAATCTTAAAAAAAAAAAGATCAAATCATCAACAAGAATATTCCCAAATTCACTTGTTTAACAGGCAATAAGACTAACTAAAGGTGCACTGTGAACCTTAAAAGCAAGAACATATCAGGGTAGATTTTTGAGATCTAGTTTAACCGTAGGTCAAATTCAGAAAGTTCTTAGAGGGTTCTACTGTATAATTAAGAGCCCAACTTAACAGGAAAACCAGGATTAGTCTCAGAACAAAGCATTATATTTTCCCTCCACTCAAGAATTTACCAACACATCATAATAGATCAGTTTCCTATAAATACATTATGGACATTGCTTTCTATGCAAAATTAGTACAGATAATTTACTGCATAGTGGAACAGAGTTCTCCTTTCAAAGTTACATATAGATGATTTAGCTTGACTGAAATATCTTTTTTTTTTTGACTGAAATATCTCATTAAGAAACTTAATCCTAATAATTTTGTCTATATGAAGACAAAATGGAAAACAAGCTACAAACCACCCAGACATGTGCAAAATAGGATGAACACTCAGATTTCTTAGCTATTATGTATCACCTTTGACCTTTAATAAACTATATTTACTCAAACTGTCATATCAATCCCCTTTCTCCATATTGCTCTTTAGTAGCAGGTGTCTGTCAATTGTCTTTGGCCCAGCCTTAACAGCTATTATCAATGAGTGGTTTGCAAACATGAATGTGCAGCAGATTCACCCAGAGGACTTATTAAAAACAGACTGCTGGGCTACTCCAAGATTGATTCATTGTGTATGGAGTGAGCCCCAAAACCTACATTTCTAAACAAATGATCCTGATGCTGCTGGCTAAGGAATACACTTTACAGAGAACCACTAGTCGAAGGGCAGTGGTTCTCAACCATGGCTGCATGTTAGAATCACAGGGGAACTTCTGTAAATTCCAATGCCTGGGAGTCCCTCAGAACAATCATACCAGAAGTTCTAGAGCTAAGTTCTAGACAACTAATGTATACCCAGGGCTGAGAACCACTTGTCTAGTTAATTAAAATAAATCTAAACCAAACCCATTGAGAATAGATATTGCTTAATACAAAAACAGAGTAAGATTTTTTTGGCCCTCATCTGCTGATAAGGCAGCCAAATAAGGAGTCAAGATTAAATTCCTTATGGTGGCCTCAGTTGCTTACATACTGAGGGTTAAACTCAACAGAAGTTTCATGTATGCTGTCTGCTTTAAATCCTAGGCAAAGTCTAAGTAATAAGTCGTACAAAATGGTTGACTTTTGAAGGCAACAGAAATGTAGGTTACTCTCAATCCCATGTACCATGTTTAGGCTTACTGCATATTGGTTAACTCTTGGCTCTGGAGTCAGAGCGTTCATAGATGTTACCTTTGGCAAGTTACATAATTAAGCCTTGGTACCTTTATTTGGGAGTTAATGAAATGAACACTGTAGTTCATGCTAAAGATCACATGAGCATCCACGTAAGAAGTTAGCTCAGAGTCTGGTACCTAAGATATAACATAATCGAAATGGCTGTAAGCTATGCCATACACATGCTACCTAGAAACATTAACCTACCAGAAATACTAAAAAAATGATTGTCCTTCCCAAGTCTACTTCTTCCCCTTCAGTCAACATCAAGGTGCTTATAAGATTATATTCACACCCTTGTTAATTTATTTTTAAAGATTTTATTTATTTGTTCAGGAGAGACAGAGAGAGAGAGAGAGAGAGAGAGAGAGAGAGAGAGAGAGAGACAGACAGACACTGGCAGAGGGAGAAGCAGGCTCCATGCAGGGAGCCTAACATGGGACTCGATCCCGGGACTCCAAGATCATGCCCCGGGGCCAAAGGAAGGTGCCGAACTGCTGAGCCATTCAGGGATCCCCACACCCTTGTGAATTTAGATGTTCAGGACTGTTAATAGTGTTAAACTTTGAATACCTTACCTACAGAGAGTACAGTTAATGGAAATACAACTTTTAGAAAGCTATAGAAGTATACAGTACAAGCTTACTAGGAAATAAGGGAAAATTTCATGTTCCCTCTCTTGACTGCTTAACCGTTTCATGATTTATAAATGTCTGTATTACTCTGAAAAATGCTTATTTCTGAATCTTCTTCCCCCTTTTTGTCCAAAATACCACAAAAAAATACATTTTCCTCAGACATAGTCTCCCCAGTAATCACGGCTTTGGGAGGAAAAATGGTAGTTTTCCTCACAGTCATTCTGTACATTCCTGTTAACTGGGTACTTTTAAAAACCTTTGAGGATTTCAGAATCCCTTGGAATCTAAATCTTTTAAGTATAAATTTAATGCCAACTTCTTTCCTCTCAAGTACTTACGAGGATGGTTGAGTTCTACAAATACAAAGCCCTTGGTAAGACAAGGGTGACAACAGATAAGTGGTATAGAACAGCAATTAGGAACTCCCCTTTTACCTCCCCACAAATATCTACTTCGTACCATGCACTCTGATGTTAACCCACATGTCTGCTTTATATTATTTGCAGTAAGAACTGAATCATAAAGCTAACAAGACTAATCTAGGCCTTATGATTCAACTACAAAATCTTCCACTAGAATGCCCTCAATAATTCAGTCTGTGTTTTAAAGAATCTATGGAAAAGGGAACATTACAAATAGTAAAACTCTTAAATCTTAAAATATTGGACAGCCCAGGTGGCTCAGCGGTTTAGCGCCACCTTCAGCCGGGGGCCTGATCTTGGAGGCCCCAGATCGAGTCCCACGTTGGGCTCCCTGCATGGAGCCTGCTTCTTCCTCTGCCTGTGTCTCTGCCTCTCTCTCTCTCTGTCTCTATCATGAATAAATATTTTAAAAAAAATCTTAACATTTTTCAAATAAATCTCTTAACATGTTTATGGATTTATAATGTTTTAATCTTTAATTTTTGAAAGGAAAAATGAAGATTAGGAAAAAAAATTCATTTATGTTGTAGAACCATGTCCACCACTATATTTTATTTGGCTTTTTGGGGTTTTCTGATCCAATGTACCTCCTTGCCGTGGTGAAATGACAGCTTTCTCAATCACACTATTATACACAGAGGTTTGTAGATATGATTAATTAAGCAGATTACTTTCAATTTACTCTACAGGAGAGAAATGAGGTTAGTTCACTGAGGGATATGACAACACTCAATTAGTATCAAAAATGGAATGGGATGGTAGCCTAATAAGTACTTAGCGCCTATTTAAGTAAGCTTAAGTACAAAAAACCTGAGGACTTCTGTCGCAGAAGTTATACTAAGTTAGGGGTCACTCAAACTTTATAAGTTCTCTTTGCAATGTAGCATCTCTACTAATTCTCTGTTTATATGGCTGAAAATCGCCAATGCTTGTACCATTCAGGGCAGACCATTCTCTATCTTTCAAGATTTGATTGGTTTGAAGTTTAGATTATCCTAAATTTACCATTTATGTTGTATAGAACTTTCTCCTATACAGAACTTTTAAAATATGAAAGCTATAATGATCCGTGTCTTTTCAAGCTAAATACTTGGGTCCTTCGGTCATTTTTCTTAATTTTACATTTTGGGTTCTATTCTGAAGATGCGCTAGGTCCTGTTGGTATTCTTAAAGCATGAGAGATGGAAAACAATATTCCAAGTAGGGAATAACCAGCTCCGTACAACACAGTAACATCACCCTGCTTATTCTAGCTATCTTTCGATAAAATATCCTCACAGTGTGATTGTTTGATAGCCACATTCTACTGACTCACTTGGAGCTTACTACTCCAAAAAAAAAAAAAAACCAAACCAAAACAAAACAAACAAACAAAAAAAAAAAACAAAAAACATCCCCCAAACAAAGAAACCCCACAAAAAACAAAAACAAAACAAAAACTATCACATCCCAACAGCACTCTTCAATGCATCATCCATCAAGAAATCAAGAACTTGATCTTCTCAAGAACTTGATAAGTTTATTAACTTATTGAGATCAAGAAGTACTTTACTGGAGTTTTTAACTTAGTTTTCCAATAACCATGAGGAACAAACTGACAGAATTTGTTATCATATCCATATTGGGTCATGATTCTTTCTGGGTGGATACAACAGCCTTCTGTTACTTGAGACTCTTAACCAAAAGCTCATCTATGTTATACTTTGTTTTATATATATTTTTCTCTTCTTAAAGATGTGAATGACATTATCTACCACTTAAGTTTTTGTCATATTTCTCAAAGATAGTTCAGCTATCCTAAGTTGCCAGCAGTGAAACATGTAAAATTACATGTAATTATATATCACATAAAAAGTATTTAGGACAATTTTAGTTTTCTCATGCATGTTGGATTTAGACTTTTACTAACATTTATTCTAATTAAGACTAAGTTCTCCTTCCAAAAAACAAACAAACCCCCCAAAACCAGCCAAATAAATTCTAAGGTATAGGGATTTGTGCCCTAACGTTACACCAAACTCAGGCCTATCCTTTGGGAAGTCTTAGTCCAAACCAAGAGCCCCCAAATTAAAAAATTTAGTAAGCCTTAGTTCACTTAGTGTTTAAAGCTTATTACACTATTTCCATACTGTGCCATTCTGTATAATATTTGCCAAATAACTCTTCTTCTATATTTTAAGAAATAAAACTCAAGGCAAATCAAGAACTTTACTTGTTGATAACACATATGGTAAGTCCAAAAGTCATTTTAGGATCTTGAACCTTATACTCAATAAAAGATTTGGTAGCCTAATATTTTCTATACATATTAAGGTTATCACTTGAGTGATTACTCAAGTTCATTTAGTATGTTGAAAAAATACTAAACCTGCCCCAATGGTAACTTTTATACTAAGATATTGAAAATAGGTTAAAAAAAAAAATCAAATTTAGAATCTTGGCCCTCAAGGCAAGTTCTTAATACCGTTTTCATAAGAACATTTAAAAACATTTCATTGGATGAGGGAAGAAAAGGGAGTGACTGCCGGGTATGGGGCTTTTTGTGGGGAGGGGATAAAAATGTTCTACAACTGGTTTGTGGTAAAGCACAATCCTGTGAATACACTAAGAACAGCGAACCATACCCTTTAAAAGAGTAAACTGTGAGTTTTCTCAACAAGCTATTTGAAAAACATTTCAATCTCATCCCAATAGCTCTACATGTTATAACATACCAAAAAAAACAAAACAAAATAAAACCCCAGAACAAAACAAAACCCAGAAAACTACATCATAAAGAAAGAGACCAAGAAACTCTTTACATACTAAATTAAACCAGGCATTAGGATACCAACAACAAACCACTTAGGAGCCAGGGATGACTGAACGTTAAGAAGCTCTTATTACAACCACTAAACAAAGGGTAACAGACCGAAAATGACCTCTAAAAGATTTCTTCAGACTTATTTGAAAACAGTCTTGACATGGAAGTCCCTGCCTCTATAAACAATAATATGAATGAAGTCCTCAATAACATGAGCACTTACTCATCATACTCGATATGATAAATAACGTCTTCATCAGCAGCAACAGAGTCTGAATTAGACGTAGAGGGTACACTGTCCAATTTATTTGTGTTCTCTTTGGAATTATGATTTACATTTCCATTAGTCCTTTTACAAGAACTGCCATTCTTCAGTGGAGTTTTGCCACGTGAATGTCCATCAGAAGCTCTAGTAACACTACGTATACGGGCTTCAAACCAAGCACCAAGGCCGACATCTCTGGCATCCACCAATTCATTTACCTAAAAAAAGTTTAAAATTAGTTAATGAAGCTTAATTTCATTTATTGCTTCAAAAACCATACTACAACTCAAGTTATTTTGAGCGTTATCATGGTTAACAACATTTGCAGCTATTCCCGTTTAAAGTAATTAGAAATATTAGATCAAAACTATTCTTTTTGGATTATACTGTCAAATCTGTTATTTACTATTACGAAAATTAACTTTCCTTCCAATTTTCAATAAAATAGATATTTTCTTTATTCCTTGCCTGGGTCTACATCACACTTTAAAAAATATCATTCTTATGTACCCAAGTGTTATTCTAGCAAGTTATTAAATAAGAATGTCACTTAGTGAAAAGTCAAGACTTCATAGTATTGTGGCTGTTGCTGATTTGCTTCATCAATTTCTTCCGAATCCTAGAGATAACTTATAGTCAGTCTAACAGAAAACAGTTAAGTATTAGAAAAAACTTGATGGGGGAATTATACATGTATAAAGGAAAAGAATCTAGCGAACCCATCTATTCAAAATGGAGTAAGTTCTATCACCAGTTAATAACACACTAGGAAATGCACTACTTAGTACCTCAAAGAAGAAAACAGAAGACAGAGCTGTAAGACACAGAACAGATGAATGCAAGTCTAGTGGATGATCCAGAACTAAAAAACGCAATCTGATAAAAGGAAAACAGTACATTAGAAAACATGTATATCAGAAGAGTTACAATATGGAAGCTGGTTAAATAAAACACACACACACACACACACACACAAAATCTCTCCTAAAAAAAATCTGAGGAAATTGGTCAAGCCTTTAGGTCAGGGCTCTTTCAAGAGCAATAACCAAGAGACATCCCTTCAGTTTTTTCCATTTTTTTTTTTTAAGCCCCTTAAAAAAAAAAAAAAAAAAAGACATTATTGTCTTTTTTGTGTCATTATTGTCACAGGATGATCATCTAATTAATGAGCTCGTTCTTCCTGAGGGTATTAGAGACCACTTAAGGTATCCAACAGAATTCTGACAGATGGTATAGCTTGGGGCTGGGGTGGGGGCTTATATTAAAAGTTAAATACCCATATATTATGCAAGGCGTTCTTTAGGCTTGTCTAACTCTTACAAGCTTAATAATTCCTCTTTTACAGGATAAGAAAACAAAAAGCTCTGACAAGTTAACTTGCTCCAAATGAAAGCTAATGAAATGTAAAGCTAGAATCTGCAGACATAGACCTTGAAGCTTGTTTTTCCTACTGTATTAGGAAGCTTGCTGAAAAGATGACAAGATAGGTAAGCAGGACTCCAAAGGTTAAGTTAGGTTAAGTGATGAAATAAGGTTTTAAAAGGTAAAAAAGGTTTCAAACCACCAAGCTAACACAGAAGGTAGACTACAGACAAAATAAAAAATTATTAATGATCACTGCAGATGAGGTACAATATCTGACCAAAAGCACTATAAATAAATGAACATGACAGCAAATAAAAAGCCTGAAGCCATAACAACGTTTGACATGAGAAGAGTTTAGTAGGAGAGAAAAAGATGTAAAGATCAACCAGGCTAGACAAAGAATCAGAGATGAAACACAATATACATCACATAAACTACTCTATGCATTAAATGGACACAAGTGCTTTCCTTTCTTAATAGTCACTGATAAATTTAAAGACATACTTTCTTACAGGCAACATTAGCTAAAACAAAAAAATAATCAATGTTAAGGTCAATCATACTTGGGAGAATAAACAGACTTCTCTCTCATAGCAGATCAAAATTTAAGGGTTTATGTAGCACTACACAATTATTATAGCAGAGAATGGGGCATAGAGTTGATACTGATATAGCTAATAGAAACATAAGGCAATCTGAACAATCTCCCATTTCTTATTTATCCCACAAAAAAGAAATTACTATCTCATAAACACAGGCATTCTTTAAGTAGAATCTTAAGATTTATAACCATAAACAAGAACTATAAATTCTCCATTTAGTTAACCACTCATGTCAATGCATAAAAACCAGGTGGGAAAAAAAAGTTTCTAAATTGAAAAGTAAGGATTTTGCGCATTACATAGACATAGTGAATTAGGTCAGATTTGAATGGGCTGAAATGCATGCAAGAGATTAAAGATCCTAGCCACAACAATTAGACAACAAAAAGAAATAAAAGGCATCCAAATTGATAAGAAAGAAGTAAAATTCTTTTTTGCAGATGACATTCTATATAAAGAAAACCTGACTCTACCAAATAACTGTTAGAAGCAATAAGTAAATTCACAGTAAAGTCACAAGACACAAAAATCAATGTACAGAAATCTGTTGCATTTCTAATACACTAATAATGAAGCAGCAGAAAGGGAAATTAGAAAGCAATCCCATTTACAATTGCACCAAAAACAGTAAGATTACCTAGGAATAAACTTAACCGAAGAGGTGAAAGACCTATACTCTGAAAACTCTGATGAAAGATATTAAGGATGACACAAAGAAATGGGAAGACATGCTAATGGATTGGAAAAATATTGTTAGAATGTCTATACTACCCAAAGCAATCTACACATTCAATGTAATCTCAAAATCAACATCATTTTTCACAGAGCTAGAACAAACAATCCTAAAATTTGTATGGAACCACAAAAGACTTCAAGTAGGCAAAGCAATCTTGAAAAGGAAAAACGAAGCTGGAGGTATCACAATTCCAGATTTCAAGTTCTACTACAAAGTGGTAGTAATTAAAACAGTATCGTACTGATACAAAAAGACACCGAGATCAATGGAATAGAAAACTCAGAAATAAACCCACAATTACATGGTCAATTAATCTTCAACAAAGGAGGGATAAATGTCCAGTGGAAAAAGTCTGTCTTCAACAAATGATGTTTGAAGAACTGGACAGCCACATGGAAAGGAATAAAACTGGACCACTTTCTGTCACCATACACAACAATAAACTCAAAATGGATGAAAGACCTAATTGTGAGACCTGAAGCCATGAAAAACCTAGAACAAGAGCACAGGCAGTAATGTCTTTGATGTTAGCTGTTGCAACCTCTTTCTAAATATGCCTAAAAGAAACAAAAGCAAAAATAAACTATTGGGACTACATCAAGTTAAGAAGCTTCTGCACAGCAAAGGAAAACAACAAAACTCAAAGGCAACCTGTATGGGAGAAGATACTTGCAAGTAACATACAATAAAGGTTTAGTATCCAAAATCCATAAAGATCTGATACAATGCAATATCCCAAATCCTAATAATCTAGTTTAAAAAAAAAAGGCAGAGGACATGAATAGAATGTCTGCAAAGAGAAATACAGATGGCCAACAGACCCATGAAAAGATGCTCAACATCACTCATCATCAGGGGAATGCAAATCAAAACTACAAGAAGATACCACTTCACACTTGTCAGAATGGCTAAAATCAAAACCACAAGAAGCACCAAATATTGGTGAGGACACGGAGAAAAAAAGAACCCTCTTGCACTGTTGGTGCAAATGCAAACTGGTGCAGCCACCATGGAAAACAGTACAGAGTTTCCTCAAAAAGTTAAAATAGAACTGCCCTATGATCAAGTATTCACACTGCTGGGAATTTACCTGAAGAATACAAAAACACTAATTTGAAAGACTTTATGCACCCCTGTTTATAGCAGCTTTACAATAGCCAAATTATAGAAGCAACCCAAGTGTTCATTGATAAGCAAATGGATAAAGAGGTACAGGTGTGTACACATGCACATACACACACACATGATGGAATACTATTCAGCCATAAAAAGACTGAAATCTTGCCATTTGCAACAGCATGGATAGAGCTAGACTGTATTATGCTAAATGAAATAAGTAAGTTAGAGCAATACTGTATGATTCCACTCATGTGGAATTTAAGAAAATAAAGGGGGGAAAATCACAAAATAGACTATTGCACAACTGGAGCTAATATAACTGTTAATTACACTGGAAATAAAATAAAAACTTAAAAAAAAATCTAAATCTCTCTACATTTAATAAATAAATTAATTTTAAAATAAAAATCATCCTACCACCATAGGGCATGGGTTGGAGGGTTGGCTCACTGACAAGCTGTTTCCTGTCTCTTTCTAGAAAGAGGTAGCCTAACCTTCGCCAGCAAGTACCTCCCTCGAAGATGTCAAATCATAAGAGATAAAGGAAAACAAATTAACGGGGGAGGAGTGTTTGAGCTAAAGTCATGAGATAAAGTTAAAAACAAACCCAATCACATAAATGTTAGGTGAAAAGCTAGACTTATTCATATAAAGAATTTTAGAGAAGAATCTTCCATATTCAAGTAGGTGATATGAAATAAAAGGTATGGGAGGCAAGAAAAAAATCATTAGAAAAATGAAATGCCAATACTGGAGAACTTACTATATCAGGCATACTTCTAAGCACTTTATATGTTCCATTTAAAACACACCAGCTCTCTCATTTAAGAACCAGCCCCTAACTTAGTTAAAAAATAAAACACACACACACACACACACCTACAAAAAAACCCCACACAGCTTTGCAGATAAACCTAGGTTTAGGTTTGTGTTTATCATCTACCAGATATAACCCTGAATAAATTAACCTGTCTCAGCCTCGGTTTCTTTATAAAATAACATACTTTCCTGTGTATTAAGAGATTAGGTGACTAAATCCACATGATGCGCCAATGAAACAACTGTCTCCTTCCACTAAGTATCAACATGTCCAATTTTAAGACTCATTAAATCTCAGTATAGTCTTAATACCGTGGTCTTCTTAGTAAAGATATTAGCAATTTACTTGATGTATATTATCTACTTTATTTTTAAAGATTTTATTTGGGGGGGGGAAGGGCAGAGGGAAAGTGAGAAACAGACTCCTCACTGAGCAGGGAGCCCCTATGGGGGGTTCAATCCAAGGCCTCTGGGATCATGACCTGAGCTGAAGGCAGATGATTAACTGCTGGGGCCAACCACGGGCCCCTATTACCTCTTTTAATACCTATAATACAAAGTCATTCTTACTTTCCAATGAGGCACAGAAGGAAATACACTAGTCCTCAGGAGATACACAGCTAGAAGTGGGAACCAAGCCAATAAAGATTTTTCTGACTCTGAACAGGATCTCTCATTTTAACATGTTTTTTTTCTAAAATTTACAAATCAAACTACAATGTGGTTCCATTTACATAAATTTCAGAAAGAAAATAGGGGATGCACACATAGGTTAAAGGTTATTAAAAGGCTGTTAAAGGGTAATGATAGGATCAAGTTAATAAAAAGTGAAGAAATGACTGCTATAGAAGTTTGGATATTAGTTACAACTAGGGAGGAAGGAATACTAAGAGAGGAGAGCCCATGAGAAGTTCCTGGGGTAGTGCTTTGTATTTCCCAATCTGGTGGTATTTGCAGACATTGACTTCCTATTTCACTAAGCTCTACTTTTTTGTATTGTTTGTTTCCTAATCAAAAAGGTTCAAAATCAAGAAGCAAAGTTGTACTGTATATAAAAGCTAGGAGATACTAAAATATCCATGATTTTTACTTAATTATTGAGAGGTTTCCCCTTTCCATTATTTCCTATAATGAATATTAGAACATATGTAAAACTTTAACAGTGCCACACACTTATCTGAACTCTAAAGCTTTATTATCCTAATATAGCTTTATTATCCTCATTCTAGAGTTTAGGCCAAGAGGACAGTCATTTCAACAGGAGGATCTACTGTGAGTTATCCAAAACTTCCAGGTCCAAAAACCAGAATTAGCTCTATTTAGGTATCAAAAGTCCACCTTGTTTGAGAAAATTATTTCCCAGAGATCATGGAAACAGATGGACCTAGCCTCTGTACAATCTTCCACAGGTTCTCCGAGTGTGAATAATGATTTATCGGACTTCTTACAACATATAAAAAGATGTCTAATACTGACCAAATGTCATGTAGTTATCAAATATGGCAAAGCAAGAATGATGGTGGACAAAAACTTCAGATTAAAATTCTATCTTCATGTATTACATTTAAATGTTTATCTATGCCAGTTTTGAGAAATACTGACTTGAAAATTCACTCTTTGTATCCACTTACTTGAGGTCCAAGGAAAATTTTAGGCAAAAAGGAAAAGCCCCAAATCTGTTTGCTCATCCATAAAGCAATTTTAATTATAGAAAGCCCTATGTCTATAAAAGGAAACTCTTTATAAAGTACAAGCGACATAAGTGGGAATTCAAGATAAAGGCAAAAAACTTCTCCCAATTTTAGTAATCTAGAACAATTTTGATATACTATTCATAGACTTGCTCAAAGGATAATATTCAAAACAAATCAATTTAAAAGTAGCAGCTTCTAAGTGTTTTCAAGTTAGCCAAATTTAAGTTTTAATAGCTAGTAAGAGTCTGTGAAAGCAGGGAGTAATATTTATCCTTCCATCTCTAATATCTAGAATATATACTATACAACCAAATATTCATCCAATGAATGAATTATCCAGAAATAAGCACTTCTGGGTTTAAAAAAAGTGAAAATTTCAAATAACTATGACAATTACTGAGCTTCATCATAAAAGCAAATAAATCTGCTAGCCTCTTCAACTAGTAAGTTAAATGCAGCTCTGACTAAACATTATAAACAATAGTATACCCTTTTGAGAGTTTAAGTTCTAGCTTTCATGTGTATTTCTAAATGAGGAAAGGAAGACAATACAAACTACACTTATACAACTGGGAAGAAGTTGAATTGGAATCTGAAAGCAAGTCTGATGACAAAAGTGGATTTCTTAATCTCTGTGCTATATATTAATATGAGTTGTTTAAAAAGTGAGATATTAGTAACTGGTAAGTCAGTAGAGCATGTGACTTGATCTCAGAGTTGTGAGTTCAAGCCCCACATTGGATGCAGAGCTTACTTTAAAAACAAAATAACATAGGAGCACTTGGACAGCTCAGTCAGCTAAGTGCCTAACTCTTGATCTCAGCTTGAATCTTCGTCTCAGGATCATTACTTCAGGCCTGTATTGAGCTCCACGATGGGCATGGAGCCTACTTAAAACAAAACAAAACAAAACCAAAACCACCAACAAAACCAAAAAACCCACTCCTGTGTCCTATGAATATAATTCTCTTTAAAAAGAAACAAAAACGGGGCACCTGGTTGGCACAGTCAGTTAAGCATCTGCCTTAGGTCCTGATTTGTGGGTCCTGGGATCAAGCATTGCATTGGGCTCCCTGTTCAGCAGGAAGTCTGCTTCTCTTGCTGCCCCCTCCCCACCTGCCTGGGGCTCACAGTCTCTCTGTGTCTTAAAACAAACAACAACAAAATATATATATTTAAAAAGTTAGTTACTAGAAGTATTGACAAAGTACTAACACAAGAAAAGCACAGATATGCTGAGAGAAGTAGTTTCGCATAATACTCTTTTGAATTAGGTTGGAGACATGGCAGGGTACTGATGAATATGCTCAACAGAATTTTTTTTTAATAGCTATGTGAGAGAGAGAGAGCATGCGCATGTGCAGGTGCCCAGGAGCAGGAGGTAGGGGAGAGAGGGGGAGAGGCAGAAAAATCTCATACGGATTCTGCGCTGAGTACAGAGCATGACGCAGGGCCTGAGATCATGACCCTGAGCCAAAACAGAGTCAGACTGCCTAACTGACTGAGCCACCCAGGCACCCCTGCTCAACAGAAAGAATTTAAGTTAATTAGAACTGCTTAACCTTAAGCTCAGACCTAACTGATACATATATAAGCTGGCCCTCTTTGAAAACAAATTCAGGCCTTCACTGCCCAAAACATTAAGTCAGAAGTAGCAGCTTCTGAACTATTGCCATTAACCAAAAAGATAAAATAATGTAAGCTTAATATACAGATGGCTACATACTTATAGTCCATCAAGATACAGGAGTTCTCATATATACATACATATGCCTCCTCAGTTTGTCAGCTGAGAGCCCTAAAACCAACAATATTCCAGTAGCAAGGAGCATACTTAGACCCTAGAAGAATCAAGGCTCTTTGAAGAAACGTTGATTCCAGGTCTGGGGCAAAAAATAACTAAGATGAGCCAGGTGCATCTTCTATTGCCAGAAAGAAAGAAAGTACTTTAACATAAGCAAACAAACAAAAAACCCTCACAGAGAACACATATCCCTACTGATGTGAATGACTAACTGAATAAATGGGGGAAAAGAGATAAGTCTCCCATGTAGAATTCCTAAATACATTTTTAAATAATCTACCCTCAAGGAAGTAGAGTTTGTAACTATCCTACCTCCTTAAGTGTGGGCTATATATACAGACTTCATCTAAAAATACAGTATGGAAAAGGGGTAGGGGAAGACTAACTTCACAGTAAAGAAACTCGACAAATGCCACCTCATCAGCCAAGTGATTAAGGCTCTCAACAGTGTAAGTTCCTACTAATATAAAAACCTAAGGTATAATTAGCAAATAGAATGTTGGTAGTTTGTGCCCTAGATAGAATGTGATAAAAACAGCACTTTACTTCTGTGGTCTTCCTCCAAAAAATATGTAAACAAGATGAATACTAATAGAAGGGTATTCTACAAAATATCTGACCAGTATTCCTAGAAACTGTCAAGGTCTTCAAAAACAAAGTCAGTCTGAAAAACTGTCACAGCCAAGAGGAACCTAAGGAGATTCAACAACTATTTAGTATAGCACTAATGTAAATATAATGTGGTATCCTAGATGGGATTCTGGAATAGAAAAAGGATGTTAGATAAAAGCTAAACAGTTATGGTTAATTTTTTATAACTCATTAATGTAAAGTGTTAGTTAACAGGACAAACCAGGCATGGGATATATGGACACTGTAGTATCTTCTCAATTATGCTATAAATCTAAAACTGTTCTAAAACAATTTTTTTTTAGAAAACAACGTAGAAAATACTGCTTACTCAGAAGGATGAAATCAACAGGTGATGTAGACAATATGGAAAGTAGGCATTCAATATTAAGAATTCTAAATTTTGGCTACATAAAAAGCATTGTTTTAATTGATATAAGTCTTGCCCATATTATGTAAATTTACCCCTAGACTTTACATTTTGGAATTGTAAATTTCTTTTACTAAATGATTGTAGCAAGGAACACTATTAGTATTTAAAAAGCCACCTTACTGATTGCTCATAATACTCTAATATGTTTATCTTAGTCTTTCCAGATATTCATAAATAATAACTTTGCCTACTCCAATATTTACACTTTGTTGTTCTCCTATCATGCAGAAAGATATTAAGTAACAGCATTAACTGGCTTCCCTGTCTGGCTCCTATCTTTAATGGGAATGCTTCTGGCTTTTCCCCACCATTAAGCATGATGCCGGGTAGAATTTAAAATATTCATCTATTCCATCTGTTCCACTTACAAAGGATTTTTTTTTTAAATTAAAAATGGATTTTTAGATTAGATCATTTGTTTTCTTTGGTTACCACAATGATTACATTAATATTACTATATTTGGGGTTGGGTGAAATGCATGAAGGGGGTTGACTATGTGATAATGCATGATAACTAGACTTGTGGTGGTGATCATCTTGTAGTGTGTCAAATTATAAAGTTATAATCCTGAATTTTAGAAGGCAAATGATAAAGCTATATACCTGAAACTTCTATTGAAAAAAATCCAAATAATGAACTATCTCACTTCTTGACATACCATCCTTGATCAAGGTATTATGTTCTTTTAACATACAGTCATAATTTTATTTGCTAAATAGAACTTTGGTTTTACATCAATATATAGTGATATCGGTGTGCTTTTTGTTATATTTGAGTATCAGTGTTAAAAAGCAATGGGAAACTTTTTAAAGCTGTGAATCAATTTAAATAATATAATTATTCTTCAGAGCTTTAAGATAATCCATCAGTATAGTCATCTAGTCCAGAGACTTCTGAGATACAGCTCATGACCAGTTTTCTTGATTCTATATATATGGATTTCTAGCTTTCCTTAGATCAAAAATTATCGGGATCCCTGGGTGGCGCAGCGGTTTAGCGCCTGCCTTTGGACCAGGGCGCGATCCTGGAGACCCGGGATCGAATCCCACGTCAGGCTCCCGGCATGGAGCCTGCTTCTCCCTCTGCCTATGTCTCTGCCTCTCTCTCTCTCTCTGTGTGTGACTATCACAAATAAATAAAAAATAAAAAAAAATTTAAAAAAAATTATCTCTATTTGCATTTTCTTAAACAATTTACTTCAGCTAATTTTTTTATTTTTAGCCTGAAAAATTGAGTCCCAATTTGTCCTAAATGGTAAGAATTAAGAAAAAAGTTTTAAGAATAGGAGAGGATGAAGCAAAACTTTCATTATTTCTACAAAATTTATTAGAATTTGAAAAAGTTGGCAGATATAAGGGTCAATAAATGTATCAAGTACATTTCTCTATGTAGGCAAACAAATCACAGTTTTAAAAGATAACTACTTATAGGAGTATTAAAAATGCATCCACTAGAAATAAGATATGTAGAGAAAACTGATAAAGAGATCAAAGATCTAAGATAGTGGAGACATCTATTCTGTCCATGAATGGACTCAATGCTGTAAAGTTGTCAATTCTCCAAGCTATTTTATAGATGTAATCTCCACCAAATCCTGTATTACTTATCTTTAGAGTTTGACAAACTAATTCTAAAATTCTTTACATACAAGTGTTAAAAACCAAACACCAAGACACACTTAAATAGGAATAGATTTGGGAGATGTGGGATAGGGAGATAACAGTTTACTGGGGCTACAGTATTCAGAACAGCAAAAGCAGAGACACACACGCAGACCCACAGAACAGAGTAGAGAACAATTTGCCAGTATCCTGTGAGTGAACCAGCACTTTGGATTTCTAGGTAAAAATTCCTAAAGAAATTCTACAACAGTGTACCAGGTTATACAAAGAAGGTTCAAAACAGCTGAAACTGGGAAAAGCCTAAATTTACCTATTAATCATGGATTAAATGTGGCATGTTAATAGAATAGTGAAAAAATAAAATACAACTATATGCATGAGAATCAAAGCTGATAAAAAGAGTTCTGTTATATAAACTTCAAATACAGGAAAAGCAAAAAAAAAAATTTAAGAGATAACAGAAGTAGTAACACTAAAACAAAAAAGATCAGAATAGTCAGAATAAGTAGTTTACCCCTTAAAGAGAGAGGGAGACATGTTGTGGTAGTGGCACACACAGGCTTTAAAAAGGAACTGATATTATTCAACTTAATCTCAGTGGAATTACACAGGTTTTTGCTTTATATTCTTTAGGCTATACTTACACATTTTATATACTTATCTACATACTGCACAATTTTTAAAGACTAGTTTTAAAAGTTAGCGTATCAACAGCTCAGTCTTTACTTTGAAATGGCAATCAATCTTCACTTATTTGCAACATCCTAAAGAACAGACATCTGTATTCTCACAACTATCAAGTCTAAAGACAACATACCTTATACAGCCCAATGCCAGGATCAATAAGAAAATCACAAGTTGATGTAGACGGCTGACTAGAAGGTCCCACCCTTGGGGTTTTCTTTACTTTAGGTGGACTACTAGAACAGGGTTTGGCCTGTACATCAGTCTGTTTAGATGTGCTAGGAAGATCAGGGTCTGGGCGAACTAGTAGCTGAATTATGTCATTCAGTCCAACATCATAGTCAAATAAAGTATATCCATTTTCCAACTGGAAAAAAAGGATAAAAAAAAGATTAAAATGCTTCTGTTAAAACTTGATCTTTCTACATCTTTAGTTACCCAAATGTCCTAGCCAAATTATAAAATTCATAGTAATGCAATTTAGTGACCTTGAAACCATTCCTATTACTTTATGGCCTCTAACAGTAGTACCTTCTGAGGACTTAAGTATATTTTTAAGAATCATTCCTTATTATCTATCAGGAACATGGATAGCCACTGAAACCAAAAATATATCACTGCTTATGTGACTTCAACATGGAGGCAGAAAAACTCTAGATTTCTCACCAAGTTTTATTTAAATTAACAGTACCTGAGTCCACTGTTAAGAAGGGTGAATTTTGAAGGTGAGTGGTTTTATGACCTTGTGTTCATAAAGACATTAACAATTTTAGATTCTGAAGCACTGTAGTTTTTTTTTTTAATAAAGCAGAAAAGAAATTAAAGCAGCAGTAATTACAATTCTTGTTCATGCTATTCCACTTGCCTTAAGTTCTCTAATTCTATCCATTTGTAAAGGCTGTCAACTTGTATCATGAAAAGTCTTCCAGGATGAAAAATGAATAAAATTATCTTGCAACTTACCCATATTTTGGCAAAGTCTCTGCAATGGATTAAATTGTGACAACCCCTCCCTCAATCATACTAAAATGCAAATCCCAAATATCTTAGTATCTTAGTATGTGAGTATCTGGAAATATGGTCTTTATAGCAGTAATCAAGTTAAAATTAGGTCATATTGGGTGGGCCATAATCCACTGTAATGGACATCCTTATGAAAAGTTTAAATTTGGATCACAGAAGATGTAATGGTAGCCACATGACTAGAGCAATGCATTTACAAACCAAGGAATTTACAAAGGATTGTGAGCAACACTAGAAGCTGAAATAAACAAGGAAGGATTCTCTACTAGAACCTTCAGAGAGAACATAACCCTACTGATACTTTTGACTTCAGACTCAGTCCCTGGAAACAGGGAGACAATAAATTTCTACTGTTTTAAGCCACTTAGATTTTGGTCCTTTGTTACAGAAACCCCAAAAACTAATAACTAATAGTCTCCATTTCGCTTCTTTGTAAAATTCAGTTTGGCTATGTTACAATACAGTAAGAAAAACCAAACTCCCTCCACCCCCAAAAAAAGAATGAAGAAAACCAAACTCTATGAAGATCAAAACTATCATTTCCCCAGAAACATTACCAATTTAATCATGGTTCATTTTCCTTCTTTATAATACCTGTCACCATCCTCAATTCCCTAACATAATAAGGCTATATTTCCAAAATCCACCAAAGGGAAGAATGCATTTGTCCTTAAATGATAAATTTACTAATATACACATAAATTATTTTAATTCAAGTGGTCCCAAAACACATCTAGCACAATCCTGCATGTAGATATTCACAATTTTAACTACATAAGGGAGCGAAGACTTCAAAAATTTCCCAGTGGGGGTTAGAGATTGTCTTTTAATAAGGTAAGCAATAGTAACAAAAAACAAAACACAACAACCCCCCACCCCCTTGCAATCCTGAACTCCTGGAGAAAAACTCAAGAAGCAAAAAAAACAACTATACATTCACATTTCCATTTTGACATTCTCCAATACCCCTTTCCCCCAAAAAGATAAGAACTCATGCTGAAACAGTTGAACAAGTACAGCTTAATTAAACATACAACTGTTGTATATTATGAGTGTTCAAAGTAGAAAAAAAATTTGCAGTACAGAGCATGTAAAACAAAAAACCCAGTATACAACATGCAAATTAACTGGAAGGACATTCCCCAAAATGACGAAAAGCGGTTAAGGTGGTAAAATAATTGGAAATTCAAAGTGCTTCCACAATTTTCCATTGAAATCTAAGGCACAAGAGTCAAAAGGACAATGGGAAGGGACATTTTTATAATCAAGCCCTCTGACAAGTTTCTATTAAGTGGTCAAAATAACAAACTGCTTAAATAGTATTTGGTTTGAAAGGAAGAGCAGCAATGTCTTAAGTCAGTAAAACACTAAGCATATCAAGGCATGAGGCCCTATCACAGAAGTTAGGCCCACATTAATGTGTAACTTTTCCTTCCATTATTCCTGCTTGCTAGGAGAGCCACTTTTACCCAGATTATCTACTCCTTCCCTAATTCATAGGTATTCTTTTGTTTTCCTAAAACAGTGACTACTATCCATTGCATAGTAATTTCCATACAGCCAGGCTTTTGTGAAGAACTTTGGAATCAGTTGTTACATGAAAAGTAGTAAAGTTCTCCCAAACTTAATGAAAATGTAGACTGGAAGTTATTATCACTTATACACCAAGCGGAGAAGGGTGGAGTCATTTAGGAATTACAAACACCAGTGAGTTTCAGGCACGTAACTATAGTCCATCAATGTCTCACAGCTGAAAATGTTTAGGAACTGCCATCCCAGAAGATGGGAGCGCAGTATTTAAAATACTAGAGAGGCAAGAAAGGCCCTAGAGTTTTTGTTTTTGTTTTGCCAGACTGCTGTCCTGAATCTGTACTGGTTTTAAGTAAGAAATTCCAGGTAACAGGAAGAACTGCAACAGTTATGCAAAGTAAAACTAGGAACAAATACTAGTACTGGCAATAGCTGAGAAGGCAGTGGGAGAAGTCATTTCCCAAGGGGTTACTAATGATGCCCTCTACCTGTATCCCTTAACAACTTTCATTTATCTTTCACATCATACATATATATATATACACACATATATAGGTATGTATATACATATATAAAACATTGATATGACACACTCTCTCCCCTTTAAATAGGCCAACACTTTTACTTTGTATTCCATGTAAAAACAAAGAGTCCAGGGACAAGAGTACTACTCAGTTTTCCTTCAGCTCTGGTTCATGTCCCACCTACAGTGGTATAAACAAAAGAATGAGAGGAGGTGATAAAATCCTTTCAAAGTAGGAAAAGCTCTGAATTCTCAAAATACTTAAAGATCTATCAATGTAACTCTTCCTTAAAGACCTGATCCCAGGAAGCATTCTCAACCTCCCAGAGTAATATAGCAAGTGAGGTTACCCTACTCTAACCAGAACTTAGAGCCCTGAATTGCTGCCCTCTATTCCTACCTTCAAAAGGAGTCAATTACAGAATTCCTCTGCTTCTCAAATTTAATTTGCATAGAGATCACCTAGGGACCTTGTTAAAAAATATGGATTCTACTTCAAAAGGTGTGAGGCTCCTAGGTGAAGCTAATGCTTCAGGTCCTGTTGATTCAGGGACCATACCTTGCATATTAAGAAATTAAGTGATCAACTATTCTTCAACATCCATTTTCAAACTCTGGTGGTCATCAGAATCTCCCATGGGGGCCTTGTTAGATGCAACCACTTGCAATTCTGAGATGGGCTGTGCACCTAGAATATCCTCAAGTGATTCCGATATATACCAAAGACTAAAAGCAGTAGACCTAACATAAAACGGGTGCGGAATAAGGGGGAAAGGGTACCATTTACATCACACTGTAAATTCGTTTTTATGATATTTTTCACTATGTGTCAGTAAAGGAGTACCTTATTCAAATAAGCACAAAGGCATTTTAGAGGCTAGGGGCAGCCCTGTGATACCAATCCCCAGTAGTTATCTACTACTCTGTTCATGGACTGTGAACTCCAAAGAATAAGAGAATGGAGGTAATAATCATTGCCATGGCTACTCCTCAGCTCACAAAGTAGACACAGCTGAAGCAGTGTCCTCCTTTCGTCTTCACCTCAATGGGGGCACCAAAGGCCCACTCCTCCTCCCCCTACTGGTTTACCGAGCTGAAGAAATCAAAGTAGTGAATTATCAACTGTTCTGGGGGAAGAAGTACAAAAGGGTAATTATCCTCAACAGTTTCTCCCGGAATGAGTTTCCTGGTTTACTGGAAGTCTACTTTGTTGATCTGAATTTAACTCAATTTGTACTTTTTCCTCAAGACAGCCAGGTGCAGGTCTTTTTTGTTTGTTTTTCCCCCCAATATACTTAATAATTAGACTCATGCTTCATTTCATTCTCTGGTGCTGAAGTCACCAAAGTATCCTAGCAATTTATGTAGTATTATCTTTGGCTAGAAAATAAAATTCAGAAGATCCAATTACATAATCTTTATCTTTGACCAAAAGAAAAAAAGGTATCAGTCACTGGAGGTGTAGTAACAAAGCTAGGTAGTGTTTAACACGTGATCATTTCAAAAGCAAAGTCTACAACTAAATTGAACACCTGTTTTTACAAGTCAAACAGTAAAGGTTCAATATAAAACAGCTCCAAACACCTATCAGAGATGCTATCACTTATTTAAAAAATTAAACTCTGGCTCTTTCTCTCTCAGTGTAATCTTGTTACTCTGACATTTCTGGGCAGTTTTTGAAGCCAAGCCCATGAAGGGAAGAAAAATATTCCTTTCAAATCCTTTGTGGCTATAGGAAAACACTACTTCCACCAAATCAAAGAGCTACGTCTATTCCAAACCACAGAACTGAAGCCAAACTATCCAACTGGAGAATGCCACCTTTTGGGGGGCGGGGGTGGGGTGGAGAGACAAAAATCGGGTGGGCTTGGGTCTCTAGGTATAGACTCGTGGGATAAGAAAAATCTTCAATGGGCCAGAGTATGGCCATACCATACAAGTACCAGAGATACCCACAGACACCCTCAGTGCCAAAACCACTTTCAGCCTTCAAGTATGTACTGCTGGCTATGCTCCAGTTGCTGTTTTAAAAGCTGGTCTGAAGGGGACGTCAGAAGGTGAGAAGCAAAAAGAGCAAAACAGTCTTTCATACTCCTCTCCACTCGGAATAGCCCCCCCCCCCCCCCCCCGCGCCTGTACCTGGGAGTTTAAACCCTATCCGGAGTCACATCAGTAGCTCCCTCCTCCAGCCCAAGTCTCTAATCTTCAAGACGGATTCCAATTCTAGGAGAGGAGGTGAGGGAGGGAGGGGAGCCAAAAGTTTTAGGCACCCTTCGAATCTTCAGTGCGTTCAAATACCTTCACGTGAAGAAGCAGAACTAGGGTTCTCGTGCCTAAGAGGAAGCGATCTGCACGCTTCCGCCCTACTTGGGAGCCGGGAGCGCGGCGGAGCCACGGCAGCAGTGCGAGCCGTTGGCGGGGTCAGCCCCGCCGGGCGCTGCAGCCGTCGGCCCTCCCCGCCGGCACCGAGGCATGGCCGCCAGAGCCCGCCGCCTCCGGGAGCCCCGACCCCGCGAAGCGCGGGAAGCGAAGGAACCCAGGCGTCCGGCGGGCTGCGCCGACGACGGGAAGGTCTCGCGCCCGGGCGCCCCCGCCTGACCCCACGGGTCGCACCTGCACCGTGGGGCTGCTGGGACCCCGCTGCGCCCCCTCGGCGGGCCCCGGGCCTGCGCTCTGAACCTCGTGGGCTACCCACCCCGAGCCGAGCCGAGCCGAGCCGGGTGCTCTCGAGGCGCGCGGCGCACCAAGCCCTCGGGCCCGCCCAGCCCTCGCCCCGCGCTTCCCGGGGGCGCGGGGGGCGCCTCACCTGCTTGCCCCGGTAGAAGAGGCGCTGGCACTCGGGCCTCACGTCGAACAGCGCCCACACCCGCTCGCGCAGCTCTTCAATCGTGGCTTTGCGAGACACGTCCTCAATGGTGCGCGTCTGGGAACCGTCGATGGTGCGCACCTGAATCCACATCTTGGCGCCGGGAGCGGGGCTGGCCCGGCTTTGTCTCCCCCGGCGCTCCGGACGCCGCGCCCCGCCCGGCCCGCTTCCCCGGCGGCTCCGGCTCTCCGCGGGCGGCGGGCGGCGGGCGGCGGGCGCGAGCGCGCACCCGTGAGGGAAACCGACCGGACGCCGGGCCCTACAGGCAGCGGCGACCCTCAACCGCGCGCCCGCCCGGCGGGGCTGAGAAGGAAAGGAAACCGGAACCAGTCGCAGGGGCCGCTACTACCGCAGCCCCCGCCTCACAGGAAGAAGCCTTGTCTGTGCAGCGCCGACTGTTTACTTATAGAGCTCCAGCACCCACATGGAGGTCACGGCGCCAACCCGGATCTCGCGAGATGGGCGCCAGGCTCCGCCTTAAAGAGGAAGCGGCGGGGGGCGGGGTGTGCGGGGGAGGGAAGGCTCGGGACCCGAGCGGCGGGAGTTGGGGGGCGGGCACGGGGGGAGCGGGGCTGCGCAGAGCTGTTCCTCGCCGCTCGGCCGGCGCCCGGGCCCGGATACGCCTTCTCTCTCCCGCTGCCGCGCAGTTACAAAGCCCACCCGCGAGTTCCCGTCGGAGTCCTGGCTTGGGGACCCAGGGGGCGAGCGGCGCCCGAGCCGAGCGGGGACGGTTTCTTTGGTCCCAAACACGCCCCAAATAAGCCGGTCTGGCGTGCGCCTGTGCGGTCCTTACAGTGGGGTGCGGCGGCGCGGCCTGCGTTTCCGAGAGAGCACCGGGGTTAGGGAGCTGCTCCAGGCGCTCGGCCGGAGACGGCCGCCCGCGGTGGGGGGGGGACCCAGGACCTTCCCGCCGGCCCGAGCGCCGCGTTCGCGCCGAAACCTGCTTCCTGGGTCTCCCGCGGCGGGGCCCGCTGGGCCGGCTGGGCCCGGGTGGGGGCTTCGGGCCGCCGGCAGCGCCCTCTCCGACCCGGCGCGCTCGCACCGGGACCTTAGGCCGCAGGGGTGTCGGGGTTGCCGCCGCAGGGCCGCTCGCCAGAACCGGGCGTCTCTGTTTGCGGGCCTTCCTGGCTAGTGCGCCTTGGACCCGAGGGATCCAAGGGTCGTGGAAAACACTCGTAAAGGATGCAGCTCCACACCTCAGAAGAAAAGGCTCCAGAGATCTTCCCAGGAATAGATCCTCAGAAATAAGCCCAAAGTAGCATTACCTAACAGTAGATTTATTTAAAATGAAAATGTCCCGGGGCGCCAGGCTGACTCTGTGGGTTTGGGGCTGCTCTGCTGAGGTCATGACTCCAGAGTCCTGGGAGGGAGCCTCCACCGGGCTCCCTGCTGGATGTGGGCAGCCTGCTCTTCCCTCTCCACCGCTTGTGCTCTCACACACTCTGTCCCAAATAAAATCTTTAAAGAAAAATGAAAATGCCTTCCTAAGAAGGAAGAGAACATATGAAAGTAGAGATATAGAGGAAGATATAGATACAAAGTAATGTATATAATAAAATTTGGATTTTATACTTGTCAAAATCCGTAACTTAAATATTGGCTGGTGCTAATTATTACCCTAAAGGTAGCGCAGCAATTTTTTGTAATAACCGATTCAAAGAAGTCTGGCAAAGTCCAGAGGTAACATAAAAAAAGAATGGCCCAACATGCAAGAGACAAAAAATGGAATACATACACATATTTTGGGTCTCTGCCCTTGATGAAAATTTTACATTCACTTATATCCTCTAAATATAATTCATCTTGCCTGCTCCTCATTTAAGTACAGCAAATATTGAATATTCATTACATGTGTAAATGAGGTGATGGAGATATGTAAAGCACACTTCTAACCTGCCCCAATAAGGAAGAGCTATTTGCTATTATAAGAATGTGCTATACCCTTGTGCAGACATGTTAAGAGTTTAATTCCCTGCATATAGAGAATTTACAACCTACTTTAGTTAAGATGTAGAAAAGATGAAATACTAAAGAATCCTTTAGCACTAAGTAGTTGTTGTCAGTTTAAACAGTAATTAGTAATGAAAGAAGGGAGACTAGAATGATCTGGAAGTGTAAGGATAGGGGGACAACTTGACCTGAGTTCCATGGTATATTGTAATGGGGGCAGCGTTTAAATGTTCAGCTCATAGACTGAGATAGATCTGAGTTATAATCTCAGTTTTGATGTTTATTTAAAATATGATCTTGGACTCGTTATCTGTTTTAATTTCCTTGGTGTAAATGGTGTCTATAACATTTAGTGAGTGTATAGTGCTTAGCATAGCATAGTGCTCATGTGTTGGTAGGATACAAAAAATTATTTTCATGCTATTGTTATGGAGGGGATTTACTTAAGCAGAGAATGCTCAAAGAGAAGAGCGTGCTTACACACAGACGGAAGGTATGCATTTTTACAGGTCAGAAGAGATTGCATGTCAGAGAAAGGTTGACTAGATAGTGTAAAGATTAGTATTCAAAGCAGTAGATTTTGCAGGCCCCAGGGAGAAACTAAAATTTGTAAGGAGTCCACTGATGTGATTAAATATGCATTTGGAAAGATGACGGAATGTTGAAGGATACTTTAGGGAAAAACTAAAGGACTGGTAAGAAAGTTTAGTGAAGAGGCAACTGTGTCAGTTTCAGTGAAATTTTGTGGCAGTGGATAAGAGAAGAAAGAGCAGATTCCAGAATATTCCAGAAAATCAAGCCTACCAGACTTGTAAGATGTGTGAATATGAGAGATGTGGAAATGTGAAATGCTGAGATTAATTTCTGAGTTTCTAGTTTGGGAGAAAAATGGATGTCTTGGATAGATGGTGATTCTCTTAAACTAGATGGGGATGTATAACGGACCATTGGAAATATAAGTCCAAAGTTTTGAAGGGAAGTAGAAAAGTTCTGAAAGAGGAACTAGTTAAAACCTTTTGTATTCATTCTCATGAGGGGATTTATCCTCGTTAAGGTGGTAAACTAGGGGGGAAACAGTCAAAATTGCTATCTACTTGGACTGTACAGGATTTGTGTTAATCTAGTCAATATAGATCCCAAAGGATCCACAGGACAGGACTTAGAGGTGTGAGATTCAGGAAAGATATATTGTTCTGTGGAGACCCAATTAATTACTTCTTGAAACATAAGCTTATGTGTGTAGTAAGTTACTTAGGATATAAATAAGTAATTGCAAATGTGATTCTATATGTAGCAAAACACACTCTTCTGAGTTTCTCTGCACAGTACATATTGTAACTAAGGTTTCCCCTCTTTGCCTACAAGCTCTTATCTGCTTAGGAAGTGGCGCAGTTGAAAAAGCAAGACAAAAGTTCTATGACAAAAAACAAAATATCAGACAGTTCTGACATACCATGCCTTATTATCACACAAGTAACTGAAACAACTTGGATGTGAACAAAGAGGAACTTTTTACATGGATACAAAGCAAATACTAAAATTTATGACATCAGTCATGACTCAATATTTGTTCAAGTCAAAACAGGCAAAACAGAAAGTTTGATTTTTGAACAGATTATTCTAGTTAGACTCCTCACACCACAGAATATCTCCAGTTTTCTCACCTAATGTCCTAAAATCCAGAACTTTTGTGTATTATAAAGAGGGGATTTTTAATTTGCTCCCTGAAGCTGAGTCTCACCTTTTCACCAGCACCTCTATGTTGGTGGTCTTCCTTTTGTTCCATCAGAGCCACTCTACCTGTTTGCTGTCCTGGGTTAAGGAATATATCAATGGAATCAGTGCTCTCAGGTTTCCAGTTGAATCTGGCCAGTGGGGAGGAAGCACAAATAGGAAACTAAAAGAGTTAGGTCAGTATATTTATTCCACTGGTTTTCTCCCTGAAAGTTCATCTTTAGCTGTCTGTTGCCTTCCTGAGAAGTCACTACTACTCTTAAAGTAGCCTAGTCTACGTGACTCGCTCTTCCCTGTTTTGATAATCTTTCTCTTGTTGCTTTGGGTCTACAGATCATAATAGTTTTACAGTCCTAGATTCATGCATATTCCTTCCATTCCCTGTAGTATGGCCCACACCCTGCCAGTTGGTCCCTTGCTGTGTGTGTCTATGTGTGTGTGTGTGTGTGTGTGTGTGTGTGCGCATGTGCGCGTGCCATTAAAGTACCTTAACTGAAGGTTTTGTTCCAATCTCTAGTGCTATTTCTAAAAAAACTATATGTAATGAAAATTTCCATTGACTAAAAAACACTTCATATTGTGGCTCATTACTTAAATTAGCTATATTTTAAAGGGTATTCTCCTTTTTAATAGAATCACAGATTTTTACTGTGGACATCTGTTTTAGAGATCATTCTGGTTCACCTCCTTTTTAACAAATAGGAAAATGATGTGAACAAGGATATGTAATCAATGAATGACAGTGTTCGAGCTTAGAACGCCCCCCCCCACCTCGTGTCCTTCCTCTTTAGCCAATGTTCTTTACCCTTCAGCTTTCCCTCTTTTGTTTATCTCAAGGCTTCTCCGTTCACTTTGTCCAGAGAATAATCATTGTCCTTCAGATAGAAGCAGGGGTCTGAGATTCTCACTAAAGATTTACATTTTTAAAAAATATTTTATTTATTAATTCATGAGAGACACACACACAGAGAGAGGCAGAGACACAGGCAGAGGGTGAAGCAGGCTCCATGCAGGGAGACGGATGTGGGATTCGATTCTGGAACTCCAGGATCGTGCTCTGAGCTCAAGGCAGACACTCAACCCCTGAGCCACCCAGGCATCCCAAGATTTACAATTTATCCATGCTTTCAGTCACATGCTTTCTCTTGCCTTCTAAAAAAATGTTTTAAAAAGATTTTTAAGTTATCTCTACACCCAACATAGGACTCAAACTCAAAATGCTGAGATTAAGAATTGCATGCTCTACCAACTGAGACAGACAGCCAGGCACCCCTCCTGCCTTCTAGAATTGGTCCTCATCTCTTTCTTTGGATCAGTTCAGCTTAGATTTCCCCACTGAAGGTAGGTAAGGCTCTACTTTCTGACGATGGGGTCAGTTCTAGTTACAACTTGCTCTATGAAACAAATTTTAGAGGTTTAAAATCACAACAGCGACTTTACTGTCTCCTGCAGTTTCTGTAGCACAGGAGTTCTGAATTGGCTCAGTTGGAAAGCTGGAGTTCTGGCTCAGAATTTATTATGCTATTGTAATCAGATACAGCTAAAACTGGAAGAATGGAGATTAGAGCAATTGGGAACTAACCAGGCATCTCTCCCTGGGAAGTCTTAGGACTTCTCTGTGGACTTCTCTCTGTGGGTAGTTTGGGCTTTCTTACAGTGTGGCTGCCCTAGAATAGTCAGGGTTCTTACATGGTAGCTGAAGACTTCAAGTGAGCAAAGTATAAGCTGCATCACTTTTTATGGCTTTGTTTGAAAGTCATATAGTAGCACCTCTACCACACTCTTTTGACCAAAACATTATAAAAGTTCATCCAGTGTCTGGGGGAGGGGATGGATACCCCACCTCTTGATGGGAGAGGTGTCAAAAATCATATTATAAGAAAAGCATATGGGATGGAAGATATTGTTGCAGCCATTTTGGGGAAATAGAAACTTCTATAACTTCTTCATTTAATTTTTTCCATCTATTTTTTTGTGTGTAACCAAAGAGTTTTTAAATTATGACATACATCAGTCATACAAAAAAGGTATAGAGAATAATATAATAAACACTTTTGTATTTACCACCTTGCTTTAGAAATAAAGCATTTCAAGTAGTTAAAACTCTGCTTACATTTTCTCCCTTTTCCAAAGAAACATCGTCTTGAACTGGATATTTATTATTGTCATGCCCATCTTTATACTTTTAATGCATGTATCTCTAAAAAATGGTAAATTTGAGGCCCTTTTAAGGTTTATATGACATGATTCTTTATAATATTGAAACATGTTTTAACTCATTATTTTTCTGAGATTTATTAATCTATAGCTCTAGTGCAAACTCTATTAAAGGTTCAGATGGGGAATATGTTAAGTTTTGTGGATAGATGATGTTTTGCAACTTTTCATCCTGCAGTTGTAATACCAAAGCATATGTAATAGTGTGCCTGTGTTCTGATAAGACTTTATTTATGAAAATAGGTGGCAGAGTGCAGAATTGCTGACCCCATAGTTAATATAAAAATTATAACACTACAGATATCTTGAGTTCCCTAAAAGTTACTTTAGGTTATAACCCATCTCCAATTCCATCCTTATCGTAATCCTTTCCTTAAGAAATTTTGAGCAACACCAGCTTAGCAATGAAATTGGCAGATCTGCTAAATTTTGATTTGTGGAAAGCCTATTGGATGATAGTTTTCACCTTTTATTCTTAAGGGTAAAGGTCAGTAAACTACTGTCTTTAAGCCCCTCTAGCCACCTACTTTTAAATGTGGCCAGGCTCTTTCTTACCATGTCTTTTCTGCCTAGAAAATTTCAACTTGGGAACCGCCATCTTCCAGTAATTTGCCAAAATGACCAACACAAAGGGAAAGAGGAGAGGTACCCGCTATATGTTCTCTAGGCCTTTTAGAAAACATGGAGTTGTTCCTTTGGCCACATACATGCGAATCTATAAGAAAGGTGATATTGTGGACATCAAGGGAATGGGCACTGTTCAAAAAGGAATGCCCCACAAATGTTACCATGGCAAAACTGGAAGAGTCTACAATGTTACTCAGCATGCTGTTGGCATTGTTGTAAACAAACAAGTTAAGGGCAAGATTCTTGCCAAGAGAATTAATGTCCGCATTGAGCATATTAAACACTCAAAGAGCCGAGGTAGCTTCCTGAAGCGTGTGAAGGAAAATGATCAGAAAAAGAAGGAAGCCAAAGAGAAAGGTACTTGGGTCCTACTGAAGCGCCAGCCTGCCCCACCCAGAGAAGCACACTTTGTGAGAACCAATGGAAAGGAGCCTGAACTGCTGGAACCCATTCCCTATGAATTCATGGCATAACTGTAAAGAAAATAAAAGACCTCAGGATTGTAAAACAAAACAAAACAAAACAAAAAAAATTTCAACTCATATGTCATGGTTTCCCTCAAATGCCACTTCCTCCAGGCTGCCTTTCTTGATATTCCCCAGCTGAAGGAGATGCTTCTCCTGTATTTTCATACTTAGTTCATGTCTCTACTAACACTTAACTCAAAGCTGTAATTATTTGTTTGCATGGCTATCTTTCCCCATTAAATTTTTTATTTCCTAGAGGGCAGGGACTTAGTCTACCTTTGTTTCCAATACAAAAGTCAGAGCTTAGTACCTGTATACTCAATAAGGAGTTGTTGAAGGATGGATGGGTGGGAGGGAAGAACTGGAGTCTATTTAGGTGTCTAATTGGAACAAGAAACAAATTTGCATAATCTGCAAGCCTCTAAAGGTGGCAATACATCTTTCTTCATCATTCTATCCCACCTCACCTTACAGCATTTCTTCATGCCCTCCTGCCTCATCTTTTCAGGCAGATAGATAAATCATGTATTCTTTTATATAGATAATTATAATTTTTGTGTAGAAAAAACTTTGCTGTACCTTTTCTTATATTCTAAAATCCCAAATTCTAAGAGGTTGAACACCTTTAAAACTATCATTTATGAAGAAGGATAAGAAAATTGGGGTAATAAAAAATAGGTTTTTGTCTAGACTACTACAGAGGAAAAAATAAAGTGTTTCAATTTCGCTAATATAGTATTTGGTTTGCTATTAGGATTACTGCCTATGAAGGGGAAAAGTTATTAATGTAAATACTTTCCAAAGAAAGGTGCTTTCCTCCATTTTCCAGTTGAAAACACATGTTGACATTATTTTGCTGATTTGCATGAGCAAGAAATCCTTTATAACTGATCCATATCTATTTAGCAATTAGTTTGTTTAATGCAGGTTTAATGAAAGTGTGTAGCATGATGGAAAGAATATGGGCTCTAGAATCAGAGACCTGAATTTGACTCTGCAATCTGCTAATTGCCAGAGTCATAGCATTGGGCAATCTACTTAATTTCTCCAAGCCTTGATTTCTGTATCTGGAAATAGAGTGCCACAAGAACGAAATGAGACAAAATCTCTTTGTATAGGCACTTTTTTTTTTTTTTTAAGATCTTATTTGTTCATGAGAGACACAGAGGCAGACACACAGGCAGAGGGAGAAGCAGGCTCCTCGCAGGGAGCCTGACATGGGACTTGATCCCAGGACTCCAGGATCATGCTCTGAGCTGAAGACAGATGCTCAACCGCTGAGCCACTCAGGTGTCCCTGTATACGCACTTGATAATGGTTACTTTCCTCTGTTTTGTCACATTATTTAAATGCATTTTGTCAATAGAATTTATTCTGTTATTCAAATGATTCTGTTGGTGATTTGAGACAATAAAGAATTTGGATTGGGAAGCAGCGTTGTCATTTATAGTCCATTTTATGGATTTGGTTTTATGAGTTTGAAGAAACTCTAATAGGGTTCAAGTCAGCATAAGATGGAGATGAATTATGAAGTGCTAACTTCTGCTTAGCAGATTTATGTATATCTAAATTATTTTTGTGTTTCATTAGTTCATCAAGCAAATGATAATATTTATGAGGCACTTTAAGAAGCTTTCTATCCTTTTTTTTTTATTGGAGTTCAATTTGCCAACATATAGCATAACACCCAGGGCTCATCCTGTCAAGTGCCCCCCTCACTTTCTATCCTCTTATGAAGTCCCAGAGGATTTCCAAAACTCAGAAAGATCCACTGTTTGCCTTCTCTCTGCTCACTCTCAGATTCCAAGTTTAAAATCTAAACCATAACTTTGGGGCAGCCTGGGTGGCTCAGCGGTTTAGTGCTGCCTTCAGCCCAGGGTGTGATCCTGGAGACCCGGGATTGAGTCCCACGTCAGGCTCCCTGCATGGAGCCTGCTTCTTCCTCTGCCTGTGTCTCTACCTCTTTCTCTCTTTGCTTCTCATGAATAAATAAATACAATATTTAAAAAATAAAATAAAACATAACTTTGTAAAGCCAAAAGAAAAAAATCACAATACAATTGCAAAAATATTTACAGTGATATAATAGTTTCATTTTCTTTCTGGTACCTAAAATGATATTTACACTGTGCAAATAAGCCAAATACATCTATGTACTCCCTATAAAATTGTACTGTTAACATTTCATTTTATAAAGTTTCCATACAGTGAGGAAATTTTGTTATCCCTTTAGGTTGTTGAAAGAGAATTTTTAACAAACTATAGAAATGATCCCTAAAAGTATAGTCTTTGAAAGAGAATTTTTAAAAAATTTTGTTTATATATTCATGAGAGACACAGAGAGAGAGGCAGAGACATAGGCAGAGAGAGAAGCAGGCTCCACACAGGGAGCCCGATGTGGGACTAGATCCTGGGATTCCAAGATCACACCCTGGGTCAAAGGCAGGACTGTTAAGCCACCCAGGCATCCCAAAAGATAATTTTTAAAGGATATTTAGCCTACACATTTTCTTTTACAAACTACCATGGAGATTTTTTTATTATGAACATTGATATAACTTATAAACTACAAAGAATTTTAGGAAAGACTACATTAGACTAGGAGGTAGCAGGGACTAGTTTGAGCAAATCAGTTTTTCTTGGCTACCAATTTCCTATCTCTAAATTGTAATGAGCAAGAAAAGTAGTATTGGGTTAGAATAAACTACTAGTAATTAGCTGGTAGTGAGGTGGCTGATAGCTCCAGAGTCAACTCTGTGAGGCAATCCTCAGTTTTCTCAACTTAGAAACTTATGGTAAGAATAAATGAGATATCATATGTAAGTACTTAACCTACAATTCAGTAAATGCTGAGTACCATTATCAGCAGCAACACCAATTGGCAGGACTCAGAAGCAATTTATGTTTGAGTTTTTCATAAAGATAATTAAGAATTTTTTTTAATCAAGTGCTTGTACTATACTTCCTGTATTTGTTAGATTTTGCTGCATAGCAAGCCACCTCAAAACTCAGAGGCTTAAAGAAATAGCCATTTATTTAATTATTCTATGTTTTAACAATTTGGCCTAGGTTCATGATAGCTAAAGCTGGTCTAGAATGTCCTCACCTGAAGTGATCTGTTGCTGCACCATATGAGTCTAGCATGGGCTTGTTCACATGGTGGATGTGCAGGGTTCTAAGAAAATCAATGGAAGCCTATAAGACCTCTTGAGGCCTAGGCCTAGAATTGGCACAGTGTCAATTTATCTCAGATTTTATTGACCAAAGCAAGTAACAAGGCCAGCACAAATTCAAGGAGAGGGAAAATTGACTCCCCTTCTTAAGAGGAGGAACTGCAAAGACTAATTGCAAAAGGGTAGGGAGGAGAATAATCATGGGCATTTTTGTAATTAATCTAAAACACCATCTCCAGGAAACCTGGGTGGCTCAGCGGTTGAGCGTCTGCCTTCCGCTCAGGTCATGATCTCGGGGTCCAGAATCGAGTCCCACATCGGGCTCCCTGCATGGAGCCTGCTTCTGCCTCTGCCTATGTCTCTGCCTCTCTCTGTCTCTTGTGAATAAATAAATAAATCTTAAAAAAAAAAATAAAGCACCATCTCCTACTAATCCTAGAGGTAATAGATTATCCATTGGTAATCTTATATGGCATTAGTAAACTTGTTACTCTATTTCTCATAATCCTCAATCTCTCAGTCTAACCCTACATTGCTAGTATAAATGTGCTTCATGTATTTGCTGGTTCAAGCCGAATTTTTTGTCATATGGCCAGTTGATGCTGGTAAACTTTGATCTACCTCAAATTTGTGACCCAGTATTATTTTATCTAGTCACAGCGAGGGCAAAATTATATTCTTTCTTGAGTGACCCCTCAGAACATATTATGATGCAATCTGAAAGACCTGAGGAATCATTGTTTTGTTTTATAGCCATAGCAATAAAAAATGTTTTTGTGAATACCACAACAATGTTTAGTTTCTTAAAACTTACTACAAATACCAGGAAAATGGACTAAAAATAAAGGCTGACAAAGCTGAGCTTTAGCAAGAATAAAGAGCAATTGGGACTTTCATACCTTACAAAATGGGAATGGGAAGTGAACCAAATTTGAAACCTGGGCAGTTTCTACATACCTACCCTAGGAACAATTCTACTCATAAGCATATATGCTATAGAAATTAATGCATATGTCCAGTAATATATGTAAAACAATATACTTTTACTTTTAGTGCTTTTAGTTATATATATTTTATTTTTTTTAAGATTTTATTTATTTATTCATGATAGAGAGAGAGAGAGAGGCAGAGACACAGGCAGAGGGAGAAGCAGGCTCCATGCAGGGAGTCCGACGTGGGATTCGATCCCGGGACTCCAGGACCACGCCGTGGGCCAAAGGCAGGCGCTGAACCGCTGAGCCACCCAGGGATCCCCCAGTTATATATATTTTAAAAGATTTTATTTATTTATTCATGAGAGACACAGAGAGGCAGAGAGGCAGAGACATAGGCAGAGGGAGAGACGAGCTCCCCATGGGGAGCCTGATGTGGAACTCAATCCTAGGGCCCCCAGGATCTCGACCTGAACCAAAGGCAGATGCTCAACAGCTGAGCCACCCAGGCACCCCTGCTTTTAGTTATAATAGCTCCAAGTTGGAAACCACCTAAATATCTATAAATATGAGAAAGAACAAATTGTACTATATTTACATCATGAAATACTACACAGCAATAAAAAATGGGCTACTAATATATGCCACAACATGAACCAATCTTAGCCCTCTTCCCTCTCCCTCAGCCCCTCTCCTCCCTCAGCCCTACTCCCCCTCTCTCAGCCCTTCTGCCTCTCTCTCAGTCCCTCTCCTCTCCCTCAGTGCCTCTCCTCCTTCAGCCCTTCTCCCTCTCCCTCAGCCTCTCTCCCTCTCCTTCAGCCACTCTGCTCTCCCTCAGCACCTTTCTCTATCTCCCTCTCTCACATCCTCTCCCTCAGCCCCTCTGCCTCTCCCTCAGGCCCTCACCCCCTCCCTCAGCCCCTCTCCCTCTCTCAGCCCTTCTCCCTCTCTCTCAGTCCCTCTCCCTCAGCCCCTCCCCCTCCCTCAGCCCCTCTCCCTCTCCTTCAGCCACTCTCCTCTCCCTCAGCCCCTCTCCTCTCCCTCAGCCCCTCTCCCTCTCCCTCAACCCCTCTCCTTCTCCCTCAGCACCTCTTCTCTCCCTTAGCTCCTCTCCTCCCTCAGCACCCTCCTAGCCCCTCTCCCTCTGCCTCAGCCCCTCTCCCTCAGCCCCTCTCCCTCTCCCTGTCCCTTCTTAGTCCTTTTGTTTCTTCTGCCCTTCCCCCACTCTTGCTCTTTCTTTCTCACTAATAAATAAATGCATAAATAAGTATAATCTTTAAGAAAAAAAGCAAAAATAATAAGCAAAAATGCTTTTGCATTTAGCTTTCTGATTCATGAAATTATGGGAACAGATAGAAACTAAGAACAAATTTTTGAAGTAGACTTAAAATATATTACTTGAGGATTTAAATTTTTCTGAATTATTCATAGATCAATGGGGGGAAAGTCATGGATTAGAAATGAATGTGGTGACATTGTGGATACTTTCAGCAACTTTATCTAAAGTCAGCAAAAAGGCTACCTACTTTTAATTGTCAAAAATGTCAAAAGAAACTCAAGGAAAGTAAGTGCAATTGAGGCAGAGGCATGCCCTTGTCATTTTTTGTATTCAGTAACTTCAAAGCAACTCTTTAAATATTACTTGAAAAAAATTTGTTTTAAGATTTTATGTATTTATTCGTGAGAGACACAGAGAGAGAGGCAGAGACATAGGCAGAGGGAGAAGCAGGCTCCATGCAGGGAGCCCGATGCAGGACTCCATCCCAGGGCCCTGGGATCATGACCTGGACCAAAGGCTGATGCTCAACCACTGAGCCACCCAGGCATCCCCAGAAAATATTATATTTTCCATAGTCTTGGAATGTAAGTAGAAACAGAATATATGCCCCTGAATATCTTCTTTGAATGTGAAAGTCCAATCAGACCAATACTAGGACTAGTATGATTTTCCTGTGTCGTTTCTGGGCTCAGTCCCAATCTATACATAGTGATTAAGATGGTAACTCTGAATGTTGCTCAGTTTTGGAGCAGTCAATTCTACCATGGTGTGTAGTCAGTCATTAAAGCATCTAGACCCACATAGTCATTGTATTTGCTATTTGCTATTGTATATAGAACCAGTTTATTTTTTTTCTGTTAAATTATCTGCAAGATTCCTGAAATATTTTTTTTCTATTCTCATTGGTAGACATTTGTTTGTGGCTTACAAATACTTGGTGAATGCTTCAGATGTTGGATTAGTTTGCTAGGGCTGCCATAATAAGATACCACAAACTGGGTGGCTTAAACAACAGAAATTTGTTTTCTTAGAGTTTGTAGGATGGAAGTCCAAGTTCAAGGTATCAGCAGGTGTGATATCTCCTGAGGCCTCTGTTTGTGGCTTGTAGATGGTCACCTAGTTGTTCTGTCTTCACGTGGTCTTTTCTCTGTGCATGTGCATTCCTGGTGTCTTTCCCTCTTATAAGAATGTCAGTCATATTGAATTAGGGTCCCACTCATATCACCTATTTTACCTTAATTATTTATTTAAAGGCTCCATCTCCAAATACAATTATATTGGGGGTTAAGACTTTAACATTTGAATTTGGGGGGAAGGGGACACTATTCGGTTTGTGGGATATTGCCACACTCGCGATCTTGAAATTCTATCATTATCCATTTTCCTTTTAAGATGACAACTTACTGCTCATTATAAGCAACAAAATACCTTAAGTAAAGGATTAATTATTTAATTAATCATTAATTATTAGTGGAGAAACCCTTGGAACTAATTTAGGGATTTTAAAATTTATTTCAGCCAGGTAGAACCTCAGATTGCTAAGAGCTGAATGAATTATAACCACATGTTGGATATTCTTAGAAAATTCAGTTATCTGTTAATAAAATCACTGACAAATAAATAGCAACTGTGAGAAAGAATACATGGATCTGATCTTTTTTACTTTGCAAATTTAAGAGAATCTAGATTTTTTTCAGAGTTTTTTCCTTTTTAAAAAAATATTTATTTAAACAATGGAATACTACTCAGCCATCAAAAAGTGAAATTTTACCATTTGCAACAATGTGGATGGAACTAGAGGATATTATCAATCAGAGAAAGACAATTATCATATGATCTCATTATATGTGAAATTAAAGGAACAGAGGATCATAGGGGAAGAGAGGAAAAAATAAAATAAGACAAACTCAGAAAGGGAGAGAAACCATAGGAGACTCTTAATCATAGGAAACAAACTAGGCTCGCTGGAGGGGAGGAAGGTGGGGAGACAGAATAGTGGGTGATGGGTATAAGGAGACGTGTTGTAATGAACTCTGGGTATCATATAAGACTAATGAATCACTGACCTCTACTTCTGAAACTGACAATACCTTATTAATTAATTGAATTTAAATAAAAAAAATCAGTGAAACTAAAGAAAAAAATTTATTTATTTGAGAGAGACAGAGACAGAGTGAGCGAGCAGGGGTGGGGGCAAGGGGCAGAGGGAGAAAGAAAATCCTCAAGCATACTCTCCGCTAAGTGCCTAAGTGCGCAGCCTGTCCCAGTACTTGATGGTCACAACCTCATCCAAAATCAAGAGTTGGCCATTTTACCAACTGAGCCAACCAGGCACCCCCAAAGCTTTTTCCTTTTAACGAATCATATTACATCCTAAAATAGCCAAAGTAAAGAGTTTTGCTTCCTAAAACTAAATAGTTAAGATGCAACATTATCCTTAAAAAAGCAAAGAACCCCAAAATGTAAATTAATATGTTCTAAAGATACGTAGTGAGAAAAGAGCGCGCTTTGTATCTATAACTTAAAGAGATAGAAGTGATATGTATGTTTTGTGTTAAGAATAGCTACTCCTTCTAGAAAAAGAGGAAAGAGTACTGAGATAAATCATTTTGAAAAATGATTGTTGTTCTGATTTGGCTTTCTTACTTTTAAAATAAACATGGTGTGGATACAAGAAAAGAAGCCTGTGGTTTTTCTGCAAATCTGGAGAAGCTCTTGTGTGTTGGCAAGTTTTGATGGCTCGTTCTCAGAGAAATTCTTCCTATTTTCAAAGTCCAAACCCTTAATTAGAGTTTAAAACATGATATTATGGTCACATAAAGTTATAGATATGAAAGACATTTTTAATTTACTTTTAAAATTAAAGTTAGAAAAATTTATAATCTGTTTCTTTCCCAAGCACCTATAGCCACAGGTTTTATCCACTGCAAATATTTTAATTTTTCCTTGAAATTCCAGGTAAGATTTTTTTGTATTTCCTGCTTAATGATGTTTTCTGAAAGAAATGTTTATATACCTGTATGCCTAATTTTAGTAGTTTCTAGAATGGCTTATGAAAATAAAAATGGAAAAAGACTTTCTTCCCCTCTGGCATTGGTAAATAAATACCCTTCAATGATATAAAGTAGTGATAAAAATCTATTGCAATACCCACAGAAACTCCATTATGGTAAGTTGCTTTCTAAACATTGTAGTAACTTGCTTTTTAGGAGAAAATTTAGAGAACATTTTTGTAATTTCTGTTGAGGTCCAGAAAGATAAATGTGGTGTTAAGTAGTCAAAGAATCAGAATTGGTCAATTTTAAAACATCAATTATTATCTTTCTGAGCCCCAAACCTTTTCATTTGTCTTTTGTTATCTTTAATACCTAGGCAATATATATACATTGTAGAAATTAGGGAAACTTACTTGAATTTCTACCATCTTTTAGAGCAAAGCATTGTGAATTTTTTAATATAAACACTCTAGACATTTTTCCATGTGTATGTAACTTTTGCTTAACACTTAACAGAATAACCTGAACGATGTTTCCTTGTTACTACAAGTAGATTTTGGTATTTTTGATGGTTCTGCATAATATTCCACTGAATGGATAACATGTTTAACAAACTCCCATTGATGGATATTTGAGAAGCCTCTAAGTTTTGCTAATGTAATCAAAGCCTACATGAACATACACACAGACACACGCAAACATGTCTATAGCTATATCTATATATTTATCTATTCCTATCCATTTTTATGATAAGTGATAAATGATATTTCTTTAGAATAAGTTCCTAGATATATTTTTCAGGATTAAAGAGCCTGCATATTTTGATAGATAGAAGCCCTCTTAATCAAAGAAATAAAAACTGGTAAATGCCCTATTAATCAAAATAAGTGGCTAAAGAGAAGAATCATAAAAATATTATATATATATATACACACACAGAGACATACACACATATACATATAAAATGTATATACACATACACATATCTTAAGCATTTTATTTTTACTTAAAAATATACATGCATATGCATCCACTAATTTAGATTAACTTAGAACTTCTTTTTAGGATTAAGGAATTTATTGTTGTTGACAATGGGACCCATGATTAAAGTTGTATGTAATCTTTCTTGAATGAATGACATCTGCAATGAATTGCTTAGGCTTTTTAGTTTCCTTTTTTTTAAGGTAGAGTAAGACCTGAAAAAATGTATGCTCCTTCTCCAATCTTTTGCTCAATTTGACATTTGTATGTGTGTGATGTACATTTAGAATCTATCCAAAGCATTCAAATTAGTTTTTCCTGAAACATTTCTTTTTCTTTTCTTTTACATAATCCTGATTAAATAATATAATTACAAACCAAGTACAATCAACATAAAAGTATTTTTTAAAAACCAAAATACTGACTCTTGATAAGCAGAAAATTCAAAATGTGAAGAGCAGATCAAAGAGTACTTATATAAAGGACTCAATGGGTCCTGGCCAGCAGTGTGTTTTATAGAAACAATAAAGTGTCAGTTTATCTGATAATTAAGTTAACTCAGAGTTGGTTGAGAGAGTTACTACTAAACTGCTTTCCAGTAAAGTACCACTGACTTCAGCAAGATATGAAAGTGCTTATCTGCTTCCACTCTAGTTCTCAAAATTCAGTGCCCATAGGAATCATTCAGTTTGTTAAAAATGCAGATTCCTAAAAATATAAAAATAAATAAATAAAAATGCAGATTCATGACACACCATTCTAATAGATTCTGACTTGGGGCAAGTTGAAGAAATCTGCAAAATATCAACCTAGGTGATCAGGTCAAAATATTTAACCCAAATATGAGATTCTATGATTTTCATTAACCCACAGTCTTCTAACAAAATTTGATTAAAGTAACAAAATTACCCACTTAGGTAATTTTGGAGAGATAACTTTTAGGGAAATAATTCTCTTGGTCCAGCTTTTCTGTAACTTTTACGAAGTCTTTGAAACTTTTAGAGAGATAACTTTTAGGAAAAGAATTCTCTTGGTCTAGAAAGACAACATGTAGGAAAAGAATTCTTTTGGTTCAGCTTTTCTATTATAGAGATTTTGACAATCTAAACATTCAGAGTTATTTCTGAAAAATTTAAACTAGATATTTGAAAAATCTAAATGCCTCTTAGCAGTAGGGAATAGATCCTCTAACACACACCAGATAAGATTTTTCAAAGTTGGATTAGGATTCAGAGATGACTCAGATTCTTTTTTTTTTTAATTTTTAAATTTGAGTATAGTTGACGTACAATATTATATTAGTTTCAAGTGTACAACATAGTGATTCAACTTCTCTATATGTTATGCTATGCTTATCACAAGTGTACCTGTCACCATACAATGCTATTACAATATCATTGACTATATTCCTTATGCTGTGATTTATTCATTCCATAACTGGAAGCCTGTATCTTCCACCCCTTCCCCAATTTGCTCATCACCCCTATCCCCACTCTCTCTAGCAAGCGTCAGTTTGTTCTCTATATTTATAGGTCTGATTCTGCTTTTTGTTTGTTTATTCATTTGTTTTGTTATTTATTTATTTATTTATTTATTTATTTATTTATTTATTTATTATTTTAAAATCTTATGTATTTATTCATGAGAGACACAGAGAGAGGAAGAGACAGAGACAGAGGCAGAGGGAGAAGCAGGCTCCCCGTAGGAAGCCCAATGTGGGACTCAATCCCAGGATCCCGGAATCAAGACCTGACCCAAAGGCAGACACTCAACCACTGAACTACCCAGGTGTCCCTGTTTTGTTTTTTAGATTCCACATATGAATGAATTCATATGGCATTTGTCTTTCTCAGTCTGACTTACCTCACTTAGCATAATACCCTCTAGAGCCATCCATATTATAACAAATAGCATGATCTCATCCTTTTTCAGGACTGTGTATTACTGTGTTTTATATTTATATCTATATATCTATATTTATATCTATCTCACATCTTCTTTATCTATTCGTCGATTGATGGATACTTAGGTTGTTTCCACATCTTGTCTATTGTAAATAATGCTCAATAAACATAAAGGTGCATATATCTTTTCAAATTAATATTTTTGTTTTCTTTTTTTTTCTAAAGATTTTATTTATTTATTTGACAGAGAGAAAGAGAGTACAAGCAGGGGAAAGGGCAGAGGGAGAAGGAGAAGCAGGCTCCTCTCTGAGTAGGGAGCCCCATGTGACCCTGGGATCATGACCTGAGCTGAAGGCAGATACTTAACCGACTGAACCACCCAGGTGTCCTCTGTTTCTGCTTTTTTTTGTTTTTTTTTTTTTTGTTTTTTTTTAAGGCAAATACCCAGTAATGGAATTATTGGATCATATGGTATTTCTATTTTAATTTTTTGAGGAACCTCTGTACTATTTTCCACAGTGGCTGTACCAATATACATTCCCACCAATAGTGCATGAGCATTTTTTTTCTCCACATCCTCACCAACACTTAATATTTCTTTTTGATTTTAGCCATTATGACAGATGTGGTAACTCAGATTCTTGCCTATATATATTTAATATATACATTAAACAATTTCATAGGGGCAACCTCTACCTTAGTTTTTACCTAGGTCACTTTGACATTAAATGGAATTTAAATAAGCTTCCAGCCAGGTAGTGAAATAATTTTTTCTCTAAAAACCATGTCTCTCAAAAAACAAACAAACAAACAAACAAACAAAAAAAAAAAACCATGTCTCTCGTAAGCCAATGATGTTAAAACCTGAATTTATAATAAGTAAGTAATGCCCATCATCTTCTAAAACAACAACAACAAAATATTCATTTTGGGGGGAATAGAAAACCACAGTTAATTTATTAACATTTTTAAAAAAAAGATGTTATTTATTTGAGAAAGAGAGCGAGTGGAAAAGAGAGCATGAGGGCAGAAGGAGGATGGCAAGGGGAAGGGCAGAGAGAGAGAGGGAGAAACAGACTCCCAGCTGAGCAAGGAGCCTGAAGCTGGGCTTGCTCCCAGTACCCCAGGATCATGGTCTGAGCGGAAGGCAGATGCTTAACTGATTGAGCCACCCAGGCACCCTTTTATTAACACTTTTAAAGGTTTAAGGACTTCATTAATCTTGACTAAATTACAGTGTAGCTACTTAGTGTCTTGCAGAGAAGAGGGAGTGAGGGGATTTTTATCTTTTTTTTTGCTATTTTTTCAGGGTTGAGAAGTGATATTCAGCTGCACAAGAAGATGATTTTCATACTGGAATGAATATTTCTGAATTTTTCTTGCCAACCTAGGGCCCTAGAACACTGAGTTAGCCTGGAGAGCCAGAGCTAGTGTGATGGAGTCAATGGATATCAGGAGGAGAATGCCCAGAGGTCAGGGAATAGTTGAAATTTGAAGAGGCTATCTGTGGCTCTAGGAAGCTGAAGCAAGAGTCTTATTTTAAGGTGCTTGAGGCTTTCATCTATGAGTCAGGCAGGAAGTGTTAAAGGCCTCAGCTTTCTTAGAGAAGTTGGGGCGTAAACATAGGTGAGCATCAGGCTGAAAGTCCAGGGCTCCACTGATCCATTCAACCCCACAATTTCCATGGTTCTTGGCTGCTTATCACAGTAACTCTAGGGCCTTGTCTGATCCAGCTGGAACCAGTGGATGTCCAGAGGGAACGTGGAAGTGTAGGGGCATTAGTGTTATATAGGTGATCATGACTAAAGGGAGATAGGAAACAGGAAGAAATCAGCAGATGAATTGCCCTCCCTTTCTAACAGAAGATTTCAAGATGGAGAGGCTTCATATGGCTTCTTTTAGAGAGGTCCTGTGAAACTGAGCAGTCCATTGTGGGCTTATGAAGCTATGGCCAGTTTAGTAATGCACTATTGTGTTTGCTTTCTCTCCTTACCTGAATGAATTCTTTTTTTTTTTTTTTTCCACTCTTGCTTTCCTGAGATTTATACTCTTAGTTAAGACGTTAGCACAGGCTCTTTATTTTATTTTATTTTATTTTATTTTATTTTATATTTTATTTATTATTTTCTTAGGAAATCAAGGCTAAGAAAATGGATTCCGGGATTATCCCTAAAAAGAAAACTCTCAGGATGGAATTTTGGAATTGGGTTACCTACTTGAATAAAGGCAATAGAGACCTCACTGCTGATGGTAAGTGGGACGATAATGACTCCTGGCAGTGAAATCACAATTTATGAATTTTTGCCTGTGGTTAGTTGGGAAGAGATGCAAGGTAGAGGGCAAGACATTCGGAGATCATTATGTGGAAAATAATAATTGTAAGAATTGTTACATGGTGTGACTGTTTTTGACCGCAGTGGAAGTATTTTAAAAAGAAAATGATACTTTCCTCAGCTGCCACTAAGGTGCTCAGTCCTTCTGAAGCAGCTAAGTCTGCATTGAGGTCCTTACTTTATCTGGCAGCTAGCACTGAGCCTGGCAGTGCCCTTCAGCATTCACTTGTACATGGCCTCTGTCTAGGAGCTTGCCTGCAACTTTTCAGCCCTTATTGTGCATGAGGATGAGGTGTCAGTCATGGAAGATAAGATCAATGCCCTCATTAAAGCAGCAGGTGTAAATGTTGAATCTTTCTGGCCAGGCTTGTTTGCAAAGGCCCTGGCCAATGTCAACATCAAGAGCCTTATCTACAATGAAGGGGCTGGTGGACTTGACCCAGCAACCGGTTCTGTACCAGCAGGAGGTTGGTCCTGCTCCCTCCCCCACTGCTGCCCTAGGTGAGGAGAAGAAAGTAGAAGCCAAAAAAGAAGAATCAGAGGAGACTGATGATGACATGGGATTTGTTGTTTTGTTTTGTTTTGTTTTGTTTTGTTTTGTTCGTTTTTTACTAAACCTCTTCGGTAAACTGTTGAATAAATAGCTGAACTCTAGGTGGCTTAGTCCGGTAAGCCTGGGATCAAGCCCTGCATCTGGGTCCCTGCTCAGCAGGGAATCCTCTTCTCTTTGTGCCCCTCCCCCACGCTTGTGCACACACTCTCTCGTTCTCTATCTCTTAAATAAATAAATAAAATCTTAAAAAAAAAAAAGAACAGAACTCTTAAAAAAATGGGGGCACCTCGGGGCTCAGTCAGTTGAGTGACTAACTCTTGATTTTGGCTCAGGTCATGGGTTTGAGCTCCAAGTTGGGCTCCATGCTGGGCATGAAGCCTGCTTAAGATTTTCTTTCTCTTTCCCTCTCCCTCTCTGGTCCTTCCCTCCACTTCCCTCTCTAGAAAGAAAAGAAAAGAAGGGATCCTCTGAAAACCAGAAGTTTCAATGGCAGTCTGGCCTCAGGGTAGACTGGGTTGAAAATCAGATCCAGATTCTAATTATAAGGACAGTAGAGAGGTAAAGGAAATTAAATTTGTAGCTTCCATGTATACATACTATATTAAAACCAGGACCCAGATGGGGAAGAGGGCACAAAAGATCTGTGATAAGGATATTTCAATGGATAAATCTAAGAACACTGAACTAAAAAAATTCCCTGAAATATTCCTGGGCCAGTGGAATCTACTTGTTTCCCTTGCCAAAGGAGAATACCTTCCCCTTTCCTAGAGTCCATACAGTGGCCTCACCCAAAGCAGGCACCTAACAAGATGATGCTTGTTCTCTTTAAAAGCTGATCTTGGGACACCTAGGTGGCTCAGGGGTTGAGCATCTGCCTTCGGCTCAGGGCATGATCCTGGAGTTCCGGGATCGAGTCCTGCATGGGGATACTTGCAGGGAGTCTACTTCTCTCTCTGCCTATGTCGCTGCCTCTCTCTCTGTGTATCTCATGAATAAATAAATAAAATCTTAAAAAATATAAAAATAAAAGCTGCATCTGCCACAACTCATTGCCTCCAGGCCAACAGCCAGGATCATGTTTCAGCACAGCCTGAGAAGAAAGCTACAGTCCCTGCTTAGGGAAGAAATAGACTACCAATTAAACAAATGACATAATCTGGCCATTATGTATCACGGGAATAATGGAATTCCCATGAATAAGGGAATAAGGGAATATGTATAGAAGTAGATTTTTGAGGATATCTGATTGGGGGGCCATAATCCTGGATAGGGGAGAATTCACAGGTATGGAGTATCTTGTATGACTCAGGATTCAGTGTTCCAGGACCTAGAGTTGCTCTAAACACACTGTCAGGTTGGCTCCTTGAAACTTGGCCATGATAATGGACTAGAGTATGTGAGATGAATTTACTAGTTGTCTTGGAGTTATTTTGAGCAATGAAGACCATAGGGATTAGGGAAGCAGGAATGTTAGAATGGATTTACTACGTACAACCTGAGACCTCTCACTGATTCTAAGTTCCCAGGAAGGACTCAGAGCTCCCTTCTATCTTGAAGGCGATAGGAAATATGCTAGTACTGGGTATACCAGTTTCTTTAGGAAGCTTAGTGATCCTGCTCTCTCAGACGATGACTGAAAATGTGGCGTGGAAATTAGGCTGTCTAATATAAATGAGGACAATGAGATTCCAGAATGACAGAGACCTTTGTCAGGACTTAATTCTCAGAGGCAAGATGGACATAATTAATGCAATGGGCATCAAAATTAGAGTAGCAGTTTGAGTGCCTTGATCTACATGAATATAGTGATTTTAGGGGCAAGATGCATGGAGAACTAATCAGGCATTGTCTGATTTGGATAATAGAAAATTGAGAGCTGGAAAGCTGACATCAGCGATACAAGTAAAAATCACCCAGTTTCTAGAACTAAATAGACGCAGAGTCCATTGACTCAAGGGGAGATCAGGTTTCCTTGAGGAAGAACCTAGCAATGCCTCTAGAGTACATTTGACAAATATTCTTCTGATCCTTCCTGAAGGGGATCTTTGGTCATTTGTGAGTATGCCAGGGGAAAGGGAAATAACCAGGCTTTTCAAATCTGTTATATATGAGATCTGAACTGGCACTGGCATTAACATTAAGAGTCCCAAAATACCATCCACTTTTCCAGTTAGAATGGGAGTTATGGTAGCCAGATGATAAATGGAGTATTAGCACAAGTCCAATGCACAATAGTATCAATGAGTCCGCAGACCTGCTCTGAGTTATTCTCTACATATATTCTAGTTATTCCTTGAATATATAAATGGAATAGCTATCAGCTGGAATAGGTATCAGGACTCTTACATGGGTTTCTTGTAACTGTGTGGGTTAGGGGCCATTATTTTCAGAAAGACCAAGTGAGAGTGCCAGAAACTGACTGCTCACTCAGTAAAAAATGTAAATTATAAATAATGCCTTATTACAGAAGGGATTGCAATGATTAGCACCACTACCAGACTTGAAGTATGTGGGACTGTGGTCCCCATTGTATTTCCTTTCAATTCACCTCTTCACTCTCTTAAAACTGTGGGATATTGGTGGATGATGGTGGACCACCATACATCCAGTGTAGTGACTGTCTCAGTCATAGCTCATAGGCAGGATATGGTTATCTTAACAGAAGCACATTAATTTATTCTCTGGTGTTTGCCATGTGGGTATTGGTTTAATGAATGTGTGTCTTCCAATCCTCATCCATAGGGAGTATCAAAATCTGTTTGCCTAAAAAAAAAAAAAAAAAAAAAAAAAATCTGTTTGCCTTTATAGTGTAGGAACAGCATGGAGTTAATTGTCCCTGGGGCAAACTTTTACTTATGGGAAAGGGGAGATGAAAAAAAACTGAAAGAGGGATGCCTGGGTGGCTCGGCGTTTGAGTGTCTGCCTTTGGCTCAAGGCGTGATCCTGGAGTCCTGGGATCAAGTCCCACATCAGGCTCCCTGGGATCAAGTCCCACATCAGGCTCCCTGCATGTGGAGCCTGCTTCTTCCTCTGCCTATGTCTCTGCCTCTCTCTCTCTCTCTCTGTGTGTGTGTCTCTCAAGAATAAATAAATAAAATCTAAAAAACAAACAAACAAACCCTGAAAGATAAATTGCCTGTCTTCCAAAGATTCCAAGATGCAGCAATTCCAAAATGCCTTTTCAAAGATATCCCACATTACCAAAGAATTTAAGTCTCTTTTATAAGTATGACCAGCTCAGTAAATACACAAAAGATTATATTATCTTTTTGTCCTTCCTTGCCTCATTTACATTTTCCCTTTGTTACTTGCCTCTCTGGGACTGAATCTCCAAGGAAGAAATAGCAGAATTTTGCTTCATGTTTTTTTCTAAGAATCTGAGCTAAGAAAATGGCTCTCCACACTCTACTTACCCAACACCAACTAGATGAACGTAGAAAAGGAAATATAAATGTGTAGGTAAGCACATGTTAGTTTTGAAAGACAGCTGCTCTCCATTATTTCTATGAAAATCAGTGGAGAAGATGAAATAAAATTCCAATAGATTGCTTAAAAATTAACTACAGATCGTATTTAAAGATATTTACACAATAAGGGGGCGCCTGGGTGGCTCAGTGGGCTAAGCGACTGACTCTTGATTTTGGCTCAGGTCATGATCTCAAAGTCCTGAGATGGAGCCCTGTGTCAGGCTCTGAATTCAAAGGGAAGACAGCTTGGGATTCTCTCTCTCCCTCTCCTTCTGCCCCAGCCCTGCTCTCTCTCTAAAATAAATAAATAAATCTTAAAAAAATATTTGCACAATGGAAATATAAATTCTATTTACCTCTGTAATAACTGGCCAGACTAGACTATAAATTAACTTACTATTCATTAATATTGCTTGGAGCTATAAACCTTCTGAATAGCTGTATAGCATCTGATCATTTTTACTCACATTTATCATTTAGTTCATGTCAGCAAGCCAGTATCTATAAACAACTGTTTTAGATTGTAAGTACTGAATGTTCTAATCTCTGCACCAGAATCCAAGTATGATTGACATTCTGATTTGGAAAATATTTTAAGGAGACAGTTTTGACCATCGATAATAAAAGTTGTGTTGTAGCATTAGTTTCCAGTGAACTTATGAAGTGCTGAACTTAATCCTCAGACTTAGGCATTGAGTTTATTGGAAGACTAGGAGCAAATTCCTGAAGTTTTATCAAAAGAGATAAGAATAAAGGTGTCTTGAGGGGAACTTGAGTTCTGAGTTTCCCTGCCTTTCTGGTTTAATAAAGCCTTAATGAGTTGATCTTCAGGGAATAATTTCAAAGGCACTGCTTTTAATTTAATCCTTTTTTTTTTTTGTGGGAAGATCTAACCAAACATGTTATTTAATAATTTTTTTTGATGTCATTGTACTCTACGATATGCTGTGTACCACAGGTTCTACAGATGTACACACCAGTGGGAGTGGCTGCCTCAGGAGGGTACACCTGGGGAAGAGGTCCTTGCAGACTCTTGCAGGCTTGATGCTGTTTGGACAAAGCTTTCTGTGGTCCCAGCAATTCCATATGTAATTTAGAAGGGTGGGAGATACTGGGTCTTCATAGGTACATCCCTTGACCTGTGGACCTCATTCCATAGGGTGGAGCATGGATGAAGGAAGGCTAAATGGGCCACTATAAATGACAGGATTTGGGGCAGAGCCTGGGTCTATGGGTAATATGGGAAGTTGGCATGTTTAAGGAACAAAAGGACTGGTGAAGCTGGAAGGAGGTAAAAATGAGAGGCTGTGGTAACAGGATGAGATTGATGAGATAAACCTTGAAGATCATAAGGCATTTAGAATTTTATATGCTTCTTTGCCAGTCAGACTGCATTAGGTCTGCAGAGCCTTCAGTAAGAACTGATTAGGACATTGTCTGAGGCTTATCTGCAAAACTTTGGGACAGGAGACCTTCTGAACGAAAGCTTGAGATTTCAGATAGTCTGTGGTGAAGCAGAGGTCAAAGTAGACCAGAGTATTCAGATGCAGCTAAGATAATATCATAGCTCTGAGAAAAGAACTTATTCATAATATTATTCACTATGTATATCTCAGGGCCTATAACTAGAAGCAAGGCCAATTTTAACTCACCTAAGAGCTGGGTAGGAGATAGAAAGTTAAAATTTGCTATGAAGCTGACAAATGTTTGTTTCATGTTGTCTTGGTTTCACTTTACAAACATCCTGAGGTTCTTTACAGCAGTGCCCTTGGACCTTTCTTTTCTTTCTGTCTTCCTGTAAACTGAACCCCTGTTTGCCTGAATCTCAAATCCTGGTTCTGCAATTCCAGCCTTTGGCCTTAGATTAAGTATTAGCTCTTTGTCTTGCCAGCTTTCCAAAGTAAGCTTTCCCTAACAGAGCCTGACTTAGCTGGCCTGTCTGACCTCCTGGTGCCACATGGCAACCACTGTTCCAGTTCTGACCACTTGCAATCTAACTTCTGCCCTAGCTAGAATAACCTCTGCCTCCAGCAAGGAGAAATTAAGCATTTTGTTATGAACCACTGAATTCAGAGCACCTGCTCAGTTGCCCTGGCAACAAGGCAGTGGCTCCGCTTTTCTTTAGTCCCCGGGCTTGGAGGATATGACACTACAGAAGGAAAATTCAGAGCCCCAAGGACAGGTTCCTGTTGGGTCTACCCAGGTAGAGGTAGGGATGCAGATACAGACTGCTTTCACAGACTGGGGCTAGCAGTTGCTGTAGGCAGCTAGGCCTGTCTCTGTTTACCCATCCAGAGGAAATGTAGAGACAGTTTAGCAGAAATTTCAGAAATTAAGTAGTCATAATGATTCATTGAATATCCAGAGCTTTGGTTGGGAATTAGAGGAAGGGGGTGGTGCTGGTGGGTGCAAACTGATTTCATTTCTAATATCCTAAAAAGATGTGGACGGTGATAGTTCTGCTCCTGAAGCCTAAAAACCATGTCCAGAACATGTCCAGAAGGGGAATAAGGAAGGTCCACGCATAAGAACTGATAGATATTGCTTATCTGCTAGGAGGAAGAATTGACACCTCTAGAGTTTTATGGGCCATCCTGGAGGAAATGAGGTGGGGTGATCCAAACTTCCACCATAATTTAGCCACAGCCTCAAGAAAGGATTATGTAATAAGCTCGCTCAGGACACCAGGCTTGAGCCTTTATATATATATATTTAATTTTAATTTTAATTTTTTATTTTTTTGAGCCTTTCAATATTAACAAGCCTCTGGACAAGGCTGGAAATGGGACTAGCACACACTATGCCTCTCTTTCTCTTTCTCTCTCTCCTCTCTGAGTAGTAGCAGGGCTACTTTCCCAAGATGTGTGCATGTGTGTATGCACATGTGTGTACATGTGCGTACTTGTCCCCATCTGTTTGCCAGCTCCCCCAAGCAGGGCACCTATATCCCTGTCATACATCATGCCTATTTTTATGCAGATTGCATTATTCCTATTCTACTTCTAAAAGATACTTGCTTAAAGATCATCTATTGCACAAAAAGTATAGATTAATTTTAAGGCAATTAAAATGTTATTGGCAATTAATATTCAGGAACACCTCCTCCAGCAAGTGCTCCCCCTCATACAGAGGAAAATCAAAATCAAAAGAGGAAATTTTGGGGAATGTTTTGTATATGATACTTGCACTATGAAGATGTTCCTGGACAATCCTTGGTAACAATGACTAATGTTTAACAGTGGTGGCAGGACTTCTGCCCTTTGGGAGGCAGCAGATAGCTGAGAGTCTGAATCTGAGTCAGATGCACCTGGATTCAAATGTTCACTCTGCCTTTTACAAGCTGCAGAGACTTGGGCAAGTTTCTTATCTGCCTTAATTTTTTTCACTTATGAAATTTCTTCCTGTAAGGGACTTTGATGAAGATTAAAGAAGATAATAGATGTAAAGTCCTTAGCACAGCATTCAGATAAATGCATGACATGAAAGTTTACAGGACTTTATCACTGTGCTCATGCTTATGAATGCTCTTTAAATATTTGCAGGGCATTTCTTCTTTTTTCTTCCTTTTTAAAAAGAGATGTGCCAAGATATTATTTCTTTAAAAAGAACAATACGTAAAATTCTATAATTCAAAATGATTATGTATAATACCAAAATGACTGCTAGGAAAAACCTAGAGCAATGCCCCTTCAGGAGAAGGAGGTACTTAAGTCTATTCATTATATTTCTACATTCTTTACAGTTCCTTGTCTCCACCATTCTATTTGCTGATTTGCAAGCTGGTTATTTATGTAGAGTCTGGGCTATCAATATTAGACAATATCCTGAATTAGTTTTAAAAAGTTTCTTGATACTCTACCCACTCCAACACCTCGATATAGAAATCAGGTTTTTTTTTTTTTTTTTTCATGTAACAACTGTAAAAGAACTGTTTGTCCAAATGATTTGCTTTACTGAAGACTAAATGGATTGTTACTATTTTATCACAAAGCAAACAACCAGTTTTCATTGTTATTGATTATAATGAAAACAATACTCTTAACATCTGTGCCTACAAACCACAAACTTTAAAAATACATATTTTGCAAATGTTTTTTTCTTTCCATAATATCATTTTAGAACCGCTACAGTTATTACACTGCTATAAAAATCTTTTGAATAATTCTGATAATTATGAATTGAGCTATATATGCAAAACAAGTCAGCCTTTGCCTTCTAAAACTGTAAGTAGGCTGTGGTTCTTTTAGGAAGCACTTTAACCCCAAGCACAGGTCAACTAGCCTTACTCATCACCACTGTTTCAGACACATAGTTACTTTTGAAAAAAAAATATATAGCTAGATTTGACAGGCAGATTAGATAGGTCACAGATGCAAACATATATATGCATATGGGTGATCTCTTGGTAGAATATACAGACATGCATCCTGCTGAAATGTTCATTTTTATGTAAAGTAATAAAGAACTAAGGGACATAAAACTTGTTAGGTTGCCTTATGCCTACCTACATATGTAGGGAAGAGATGATTAAATCCAGCTCCTCAGGCTTTGAAATACAAGATTGAGATGTCATGGCCACTAACTAACTTGATCAGTAATATTTGATTTGCATGCCGAAAATCCAGGACAAACACCTTCAAACTCCCAAGTTAACAACCATCTGAGCTAGAGATAAAGAAAGGAGGGTCTCCCCAGATGTAAACTGACACTGTAAGGAATCTATATTGCAATAAAAAATAATTTAATTTAGCAATTAAAAAGGGATCTGAGTTAAAAATGACAACAAGGAATATTTCATTTGCTTATATCTCTTTATAGAAGGAGGCTGTTACAAAGCAAGAGAAAGGAATCAGTGGTTCAAACAGTAAATTGTGTTCTCTTTCAAAACAACAAAATTTAATGCTAAAGTAGTTATAATCAAAAGCTGTATAGCATTTGTTGGAAAACATTTTTCCACTAATATCGTTTAGTTCTGGCACTTATAGCAATAATTAAATTACAAATGATAAAAATGGCATCAGTGGATATGTATTTACAAAAAAAATTGTTACAAAAGGCAACTATATACTAAATGTCACAATCTGTGTAGAGATAACACCACATCCTCAGCCTGAAAAAAATACTGAATGACAGTTTCAATCTCATTTGACAGAAATAAATTCACAAGCAAAATGCTTTCAGGAAAAGTTCATAAAACATAAAAGTTCATGAAAGAAAACATAACAGGACTTTGGCATGGTTTAAGACTGTGAAAGTTTAAACAATCACCACTAAGGTGAAGAATTTCCATCAGTTTAACATCACCACCACTGCCAAGCCTTCTAAAACTTCCTCTCAAGAAACAGGACAGATTTGAAAATGAACCGAAGGAATTTAGGAATGGGGTGTACAGAGAGTAAGAAAAAATGGGAGGAAAAGCAGTGAAAAAATTTTTTTGAAAAAAAAATCCTTCTAATCCCAAAACATATTTTCTAATCCTGGGAAAAGGGTGTGGCTACTTTTGGATCTTGCCTCCAAATCTTCCTGGACAATTGCAATTCACAAAATGTAATCATATGTATGACCTCTTGCCTTAAAACTGCATTTCCATCTGATTGGTGTTAGTTTTCTTTTTAAAATGCATTTGAAAAAAAATGCATTTGATCCATTCCATGGTTAACAGGATTTGTATTTGTGTTTTGTCCTCATAGATGCCATTAAAATTGGGAGGAAGTCCAGGTTTGTGGCTGGTGTTAATCTGAATTGCAGAAGAAGTTATAGTAATATCTTTGCTGTTTGCAGGAGCTATAGCTTGTGGAGTGGAGAATTCATAGCTCAAATTGGCAGCTGGGGAGGAATCTGACCCTTGAAATTCATGAACCTTCGTGTGCTTGTACAAAAGGCTCAGTCTGTATATAGTCTGTATATAGGACTTGTGGCACAGTTTGCGGATATAAGGCTTGTCTGAGGCGTGCAAATGCATGTACTTCTTGCCGTCACTGCAGTTGGCAAAGTGTCTGTCACAGCCTTCACATTCACATTTGAAAGATTTCTTACTTGTGTGAGTGCTCTTGTGGATCTTGAGGTTCTTAGAGTGGGCAAAGATCTTCCTCCAGCCTGGAGAAGGGGCATGGGAAGTGCTTCTGGCCCCTATACAGTTGAATGTGGTTGCCCAGTTTGTACTTTGCCTTGTCCTTGTGAGGGCACTCTTCCCAGTAGCAGACATGGTTGTTCTGCTCCAGGCCCCCCACATGCTCCATGGTGACATGTGTCACCAGCTCCTGCATGATGCTGAAGGTCCTGTCACAGCTTTTTTTGGGTTAGCTCAGCTGAGTCTCCTGGATCCACAAGCATGACACTGCAGGACATTTCTTATATGTAAAAATGTTAATTACAAAATTATCATATGAAAAAGCCTGTTTCATCTGTTGCTATTTCAAATTATGGTGTTTCTTTTCCCTTAGAAAAACAATTTGCAAACAGGAATATTTCCATGTACTAGAAGTTGATTGCATTGTTTTGCTAAGCACCCCCCCAAAGGATAAATATGATTTGGTGGCTAGCTTGCATATAAACAATGAGCTATATATAGCTCACATAGTAATGGGATCTTTACAGAGCTGATTAAACTTTTAATTTCACTAAGAAGATTGCTTGAGTTGTTTTCTCCCTGCCCTCCTTCCCTTATACACACACACACACACACACACACACATCCACACATGTATGTATGTATACACACTCAGTTAAACTAAAGCAGCTAAAATAAAATACACTTTAATAACCTGAATTTAGATAACTTAATTTTCTGAGCTTCAGTAAAGCAATGCACTTTAATCAGATATACTTTAGTAGTTTTCAGGATCAAACGGCCCAAGAAGGGATGCTTGTGGCTCAGTGGTTGAGCATCTGCCTTTGGCTCAGGTTGTGATCTCAGAGTCCCAAGATGGAGTCCCACATTGAGATCCCTGCAGGGAGCCTGCTTCTCCTCTGCCTACGTCTCTGCCTTGCTCATGAATAAATAAATGAAATCTAAAAAAACACAAAATTATATTGTAGGTGAATTATATCTTAATATAACTCTTTTTTTTTTTTAAAGACTCTCATATGGCTTCATTATGTAGCTTTCTGATAATTCTAGCTTAATCCAAAAGTAAAATTTAGAGACTCTATAGCAGTGTTTCTTAACTGGGATTAATTTTGCCCCCAAAGTACATTTAAAAATATCCGGAGACACTTTTGTTTGTCACAAATTGGGGGACAGGAAATTCTACTGGCTTCTTGTGGGTAGAGGACAATGATGACATCCTGCAATGCACAGGACAGTCTCCTGCAAGAAAGAATTGTCTGCTCCAAACTACCAACTGTGCTGAGGTTGAGAAATCCAGACTTTGAGAAACAAAAGGGCAATATGTCACTGACATCATTCCCTATAACCATTACTTCTGACAAGTAGCTTAGACAAAAAGCCAGAAAAAATTATCTCATATAGCTCACATGTATGTACAAGGTATAAGGAATAAATGGTCTAGAGGTCTGGTTGCCATGTAGAAAATAGTACAAGAAAGTACATTACTATGGTCTAGCAAGAATTACCTTTTAGAGTAGTAGATAGTAGGCCTTAAATGTTAAGTCCCTTCCATCAGTCTAATAGTCTAAAAATCAGTGAGCCCATAGCTCTAGGTTCCTCTAACATGGAAGATCCCTTTCTTTAATAGGTATGTCCTCAGGATGAACTGGGAGGCACCAGAAGTCTGAAACCATTCCTTTACTTGTTTCTCTCTCACATATGTTAATTATACTTCTTGTTGGCCGACTTAATATTAAATCACAGTGAAAGCATCTGAAAACAAATTAATAAACCTATCTAACTAAAAAAAAAAAAAACCCCAAATGCCCAAGGAAACTAAAATTAAATTACCTTCAAATTTTTGCTTGTTCCCTTACATTTCTAAGCAAGTGAGATGCTAACACCTTTGCTTTTGACTCTACAGGAATCAATGGATGTGTTGGTCAGTAGCCTCAGAGTCCTTCAAGACCTAGCTAGAAAAAAGGAAACATATTTCTTTCTTTCTTTTTTTGAAATATATTTCTTGATCTTTATAATGATCAAAGGCAATACAAGAAAGTTTTCAAGCAAAAAGAACCTACAATCTTTCCTTGTCCTCTGAATCTATCTTCCTCCCTCATTTGAATGTTGAACAGGCAATCGTCATGTCAGAATGACAGAATTCCAGTGGCCCATTTGAAGTAAGTTACGTGGAATTCAGGATGCATTTTCTATAGAAACCATGGTATGGTTAGCTATGTTTAACCCATAATGCTCTGAAGTAGAGAGCCAATGGAAATAATAGGACTTGGCCATATGATGAATGATATTTTTACAGGGAAATGTGTTCAGTGGTCCAACAAAGGATGCCAGGAATGGGAGACTCTTCCCTCTCTCATTATTCCCCACTTCTGAGTCTCTGTCACGTAGGGCAGGGAATCTTCCTAGGAGATGAGTAGAAGGTGAGTAATGAGGTATAGAGCTGGAGGCTTTCAAAGTTTGGGGACAGGGGAACAATGTGCTGTAAGAAGCTGAGAATTTTCCCTTGCTCAGCTTCAGAGCAGTTTCTTTTTTTTCCCTTTCTTTTCAACCACTGACCCTAATAATTGATCCTCCTATTTTCCCTCCATTGCACAAATAATCTCTTCCTTCAGAGAAAGATTTCTTCCTGCTTATTTTGGATCAGAATAAGGAGCTCCCTCTACTTCCCTGGTCCTGAACCAAATACATAAACTTTTCAAATACTCTATAGAGTTAACAACAACAACAACAAATTCCCCCTGGACCCTTTTCAGTATTGCAGATAGGTTCTACAAGTTAAGAGTAAAACCCTAGTTAATTATAAGTCTTTTTCCACTTAAGGAACTGTTGAAGTGAGGTTTAGCCATATATCAGGGGGAATCATAGATAGGCTTTAATGATAAACATTTCATCAACACGTGGCTGATGGAGGTTTAAGATGAAGAGCATGACAGTGGGATTTGTATGGTGCAAAATAGAATAAAATAGCAGTAGTAGTAGTAGTGCCCCCTAGCGTCAAAGAGAAGCTGTGAAGTAGGGAGATGGCTGGAAGAACAGGCATATTACAGTTTCTATTCTGTTGGTCCAAATCCACTTCTGCAGGAGCCCTCTATGCTTGATTTGGCTGCTGAGAGACTTCTTAAAGGCATTTCAAGAGACAACATCCAGAAATTAAGTCACAGCTAAGACACCATCAAAAGGGACCAGAGAGTGAGGTGAAACCCAAGTGGCAGGCAATGAGATAGGACAGTGGGAGAAATTAGGCCAAAGCAAGAGATTCCTGATGGGACCTGGGGAGACTCCCAGTGGGGAGTGATATAAGCACTTGCCTTTCTAGGCCTCTCAAGCTCTAGGAGGGAAGGAAACTTCTGAAGGCACAAAGTGAACTTGTATATCATTCTACAGATCACCACCAATCTTGCTTGGGCTAAGGGCAAGAATGATGACATAGAAAGGAGAAGCCTTTAAAGAATTCTGGAGGCCAACATCTGAGCAAGTGAAGCAAGCAGAAGTAAAAGACACAAGGCTTAACAGCCAGGTATATGGCAGAGTTTGTTACTGACTGTCTACATGCCCTTAAGCTTTTAGTGGCTTCAGATGACTCCTTGGTTTGGACTTAGTTTGTTTTTCTGAATCTGGCTACTTTGATCTTTTGTTGAGGTTGATACTTGTCATCATCTGACTCTGTTCTATGTATAGACCAGGTTTCACTTACTGCTCAAGCCCTGTATCCTTCCTGTCCTATGGAATTTGATGAGATATGAGGAGGACCCAGTCAGCTCCTGGACTTTCTTCCCTGCTATCATTTATTTATTGAGCACTTACTGTGTCCCAGACACTACATTTGATGCTGGGGGTATAATAACGAACAGAATGAACAAGAATCTCTTTCCTTATGGAATTTATATTCTAGTAGAAAATGTAGACAATAAACAACATAAATAGCAAAAATATATGATTTATATATTCTAAAGCCAGAGATGGAGATATGGTGGTTAAAACCGTGCATAGGGTGGCCAAAAGGGATGACTTTTGAATAAAAATGAAGGAGACTGTACTAATCTGGTCGGCCTATCATAAAAATATACCACAGACTGGGCTGCTCAAATAGCAGATACTTATTTTCTCACAGTTCTGGAGGTTGGAAATCCAAGAGCAAGATGCTGGTTGAGTTGGTTTCTGGTGAGACCTCTTTACCTGGCTTGCAGATGGCTTTGCCTCTTACTAACTGTAGATTTTAGAGAAAATTACTTTACCTCTTTAAGTTGTGGTTTCCTTATCTGTAAAATTGGGACAATAAAAATCCTACATCAAGGGACTACAGTGAGGATTAAATCAATTAAAGCATGAAATACATTAGAATAGTTTCTGGTGCATAATAAGTTGCATAGAGATGTTAGCTCTTATTATTATAAGTGTTTGACTTTTTGATATTTGTAAATGACATATATGATAAAGGGCTAGTATCCAAAATCTATAAAGAACTTATCAAACTCAACACCCTAAAAACAAATAATCCAGTTAAGAAATGGGCAGAAGACATGAATAGACACTTTTCCAAAGAAGACGTGGCTAACAGACACATGAAAAGATGCTCCACATCACTCATCATCAGGGAAATGCAAATCAAAACCACAATGAGATACCACTTCACAACTGTCAGAATGGCTAAAATTAACAACACAAGAAACAACAGATGTTGATGAGGATGTGGAGAAAGGCGAACCCTCTTGCGCTGTTGGTGGGAATGCAACCTGTTGCAGCTACTTTGGAGAAGAGTATGGGGGTTCCTTAAAAAGTTAAATATAGAACTACCCTACAATCCAGCATTTGCACTACTAGGTATTTACCCAAAGGATACAAAAATACAGATTTGAAAGGATACATGCACTCTGATGTTTACAGCAGCATTACCAAAAATAGCCAAACGATGGAGCTAGCCTAAATGTCCATCAACTGAGGAGTTGATGAAGAAGATGAACAGATTATATATATACACACACAATCAAAAAATGAAATATTACCATTTCAATGGCATGGATGGTGCTAGAATGTATTATGCCAGTCAGAGAATGACAAATACCATATGATCTCACTCATATGTGGAATTTAAGGAAAAGAACAGATGATCAGATAGGAAGAGGAAAAAGAGAAAAAAGGAGAGAGGGAAACAAAACATAAGAGACTCTTAAAAATAGAGAACAAACTGAGGGTTTATGGAGGGAGGGAGGTGGGAGGTGAGTTAGATGGGTGATGAATATTAAAGAGGGCACTTGCTGTGAGGAGCACTGAATGTTGTATGTAAGTGAGGAATCACTGAATTCTACTCCTGAAACCAATATTGAACTGTATGTTCACTGACTAAAATTTAAATTAAAAAAATAATGTTTGTCTTCTTGGCAACTATACACACTGCAAACTAGACAGTCTTTAGTGACTTCAAGTGTATGAGTTGCCCATCACCTGTCCCGTAACATTCAGATAGGCTTATTAGGCTTTCATAGACAACACAGAATCAGAGATCAAAGGAAAAACTAAATAAAAAAGAGTCCATTGGGAAAAGACAAGAGCCATTTGATGGAAACACTTGGTTTGAATACCAAATCCACTGGGTTAGAGATAGCTCAAAGTTTGGAATGCCAAAGGTTTGGGGTCAGACATGGTGGGGCAGAGTTCAGAGGAAGAGAGTTCAGAGTGTCAGCAAGCCAGCAATAAGGGAAAGGATGTCCAGAATGTTTGATGCAAATGTTTGCTCCACTCCCCTTAACTCTCCACCCAATCGCATCAGGAGAGCTCCATGAAAGACCTTGACCAGGGTCTAGGGTATGCTCGCAATGGATGGTTGATTTCCACTACCATTTTTTCTGGCTCTATATCTTTTCTATGGTTTTAAGTATAGAGGGAGCCAAAGTAACAACCAGCATGTGGCTAATACTTCTATGTGCTCCGGCTTCCCAGCCAGGTTTTTGGGGCTGGGAGATTAAATATGAAGATGGATAAAGGTCCAGATGCACCACCAGGTCCAGCAAGGATCAATGGAAGGCAAGATAAACATGCAGAGAGGGGAATAATGAGATATGAGATTTCATAGGATATAACAATTTTGAATATGCTAAGAAAGGTACCTTCCAGTTTTGTTCAGGGTTGAGTGGAACAGATGTTCTATCTCCAGTGCTGCCTTAACCTAATCGTGTATTTAAAGGTATTTTATACTTCTCCATTGGTAGTCTGTGGCTTTTCTAGGTGCCAACCACTACTATGTTACCAATGATCAGTAATTTGGAAATATGGGGTAAATAATGGTCTGGAAACTCGAACAACTATGGAATGGTATATGTTGGATGGTGGAGCAATGCAATAAATTATTATATGAGATTTTTGTGGTAGTAAGGGATGTTGACCAGCCAAGTTTTTTGTAAGAAATATTTACAGGCTGGCATGGAGGCACAGTGCCCTTTGCTTGTGTTTGTGGAGCTTTGGGGGACCATTTTGTAGGGCAGCTTTGTATTGCCTGGTTTTGTTGTATAATAAAGAATTTGGTTGGTCCTTATCCCAGACTCCTTTGAGAAGGTCTCTATACCCTTGGAGTTTCCTGAGTGATAGAAGTATCTTTGTTGTTTATGGTAGGTCCCTAGATAATTTTATTTATTTATTTATTTATTTATTTATTTATTTATTTATTTATTTTTAATAAATTAATTTTTTATTGGTGTTCAATTTACCAACATACAGAATAACACCCAGTGCTCATCCCGTCAAGTGTCCCCCTCAGTGCCCGTCACCCACTCACTCCCACCACCGGCCTTCCTCCCCTTCCACCACCCCTAGTTCGTTTCCCAGAGTTAGGAGTCTTTATGTTCTGTCTCCCTTTCTGATATTTCCCACACATTTCTTCTCCCTTCCCTTATATTCCCTTTCACTATTATTTATATTCCCCAAATGAATGAGAACATACACTGTTTGTCCTTCTCCGACTGACTTACTTCACTCAGCATAATACCCTCCAGTTCCATGCACGTTGAAGCAAATGGTGGGTATTTGTCGTTTCTAATGGTTGAGTAATATTCCATTGTATACATAAACCACATCTTCTTTATCCATTCATCTTTCAATGGACACCGAGGCTCCTTCCACAGTTTGGCTATTGTGGACATTGCTGCTAGAAACATTGGGTGTTTCATTGCATCTGTATCTTTGGGGTAAATCCCCAACAGTGCAATTGCTGGGTCGTAGGGCAGGTCTATTTTTAACTCTTTGAGGAACCTCCACATAGTTTTCCAGAGTGGCTGCACCAGTTCACATTCCCACCAACAGTGTAAGAGAGTGTTCCCTTTTCTCCGCATCCTCTCCAACATTTGTTGTTTCCTCTGTTGTTAATTTTCCCCATTCTCACTGGTGTGAGGTGGTATCTCATGGTGGTTTTTATTTGTATTTCCCTGATGGCAAGTGATGCAGAGCATTTTCTCATGTGCATGTTGGTCATGTCTATGTCTTCCTCTGTGAGATTTCTCTTCATGTCTTTTGCCCATTTCATGATTGGATTGTTTGTTTCTTTGGTGTTGAGTTTAAGAAGTTCTTTATAGATCTTGGAAACTAGCCCTTTATCTGATATGTCATTTGCAAAAATCTTTTCCCATTCTGTAGGTTGTCTTTTAGTTTTGTTGACTGTATCCTTTGCTGTGCAAAAGCTTCTTATCTTGATGAAGTCCCAATAGTTATTTTTGCTTTTGTTTCTTTTGCCTTCGTGGATGTATCTTGCAAGAAGTTACTGTGGCCGAGTTAAAAAAGGGTGTTGCCTGTGTTCTCCTCTAGGATTTTGATGGAATCTTGTCTCACATTTAGATCTTTCATCCATTTTGAGTTTATCTTTGTGTATGGTGCAAGAGAGTGGTCTAGTTTCATTCTTCTGCATGTGGATGTCCAATTTTCCCAGCACCATTTATTGAAGAGACTGTCTTTCTTCCAATGGATAGTCTTTCCTCCTTTATTGAATATTAGTTGACCATAAAGTTCAGGGTCCACTTCTGGGTTCTCTATTCTGTTCCATTGACTATGTGTCTGTTTTTGTGCCAGTACCACACTGTCTTGATGACCACAGCTTTGTAGTACAACCTGAAATCTGGCATTGTGATGCCCCCAGATATGGTTTTCTCTTTTAAAATTCCCCTGGCTATTCGGGGTCTTTTCTGATTCCACACAAACCTTAAAATAATTTGTTCTAACTCTCTGAAGAAAGTCCATGGTATTTTGATAGGGATTGCATTAAACGTGTAAATTGCCCTGGGTAACATTGACATTTTCACAATATTAATTCTGCCAATCCATGAGCATGGAATATTTTTCCATCTCTTTGTGTGTTCCTCAATTTCTTTCAGAAGTGTTCTATAGTTTTTAGGGTATAGATCCTTTACCTCTTTGGTTAGGTTTATTCCTAGGTATCTTATGCTTTTGGGTGCAATTGTAAATGGGATTGACTCCTTCATTTCTCTTTCTTCAGTCTCATTGTTAGTGTATAGAAATGCCATTGATTTCTGGGCATTGATTTTGTATCCTGCAATGCTACCAAATTGCTGTATGAGTTCTAGCAATCTTGGGGTGGAGGCTTTTGGGTTTTCTATGTAGAGTATCATGTCATCGGCAAAGAGGGAGAGTTTGACTTCTTCTTTGCCAATTTGAATGCCTTTAATGTCTTTTTGTTGTCTGATTGCTGAGGCCAGGACTTCCAATACTATGTTGAATAGCAGTGGTGAGAGTGGACATCCCTGTCTTGTTGGTCCCTGGATAATTTTAGAGTGGGGACTGGCCATGTTGGAAAGATCTACTTCTGTGTCTCGAGGTTTGTGGACTTGAGCCACACAATATCAGCCTAATCCCTGACCCTCTGGAGATGGAAAGGAGGCAAGAGATTGAATTCAGTCATGTGGCCAGTGATTCAATCAATCATACACCTATGTAATGAAACGTCAGTAAAAACTCCGGATACCTGAAGCTCAAGTGAATTTCCTAGGTCAGTAATCATACTTAATGTGCCGGGATGGTGATACGTTCTGAGTATGAGGAAGCTTCAGGTTTCCTGCCAGATCTAATTCTATGTGTCTTTTCATTTGGCCAGTCCTAATTCGTGCCCTTTATAATAAAACTATAATTTTAAGTATGGCGCTTTCTTGAGTTCTGTGACTCATTTCAGTGAATTATAGAATTTGAAAGGGTAGCAAGAACCCCTGAAGGATTGTAGCCAGTTGGTCAGAAGTATGTGTGCCCTGGGTTATAATACAAGTTTCTAGGTCAATATTAGAATATTTGAAGCCATTTTTTCAAGTTAAAACATAACAAAATGAGAAAGAGAGGCTAAGAATGATGTGAAACCAGGCTAATTAGGAAGGAATCAGTTTCACCAGCGCTTTTCATAAAGTAGTCATAGTCTCTGGTAAATAGCTATGCTTGATCTTACGTTGTGTGGTGAATGCATGGGTGTTTGTCATGTTATAATTTAATTTTCTCCCATATGAATGTAAGCTCCATGAAGGCATTTTTTTGTCTGTTTTGTTCACTGCTGAATCCTTAGCACTTAAACTGTGTCTGGCACACAGTAGGTGCTCAATATTTATTGAATAAGCCAATAAACTCATAATTAAAGAAACATGTTAGGAGCAAAGATTCCTCCTCTTCCAGGAAGGTGACCAGGTACCAGTATCTTCCTAGTTTTCCCAGTGGTTCCAAAGACTGCCCATCTGACCCATAACTCTCCAAGTGGTAATAATAACTGATTTCTGTTACCTTAAAAACCCAGGTGACTCTTTTCTGGCACGGATACACACTTGAGGAGTATTAGAGAAGATTTCTGTGTTGGTTGTTTTGGCCTCACAGCCCAGCTCATACTCACTTCTTTGAGATTGTGGATTGCCATCAGCCTTAGCTAAGGGGTGAATCTAGGTAGTCATGTGGCAGTTCTCAGCACATCTGCTCTCATTTTTCAGTAGATTACCTTCTGTGCTTGGATATGTTCCAAAAACAAAAGCAGGAACAGAGTTTACATTTATATGACTGAACAGACCAGTTCCTATCTGATTGAATCTTTTTATCTCTTAGTTCTAATGTTCTAAAAAGAAAGTTGAGCTCAGCCAAGTCTATGAATTGTTCCTCTGAGGTAGGTAACCATTTCTTGTCCATTGGCTTCAAGTTACTGGGAGTAGGAGAGAGGGAAGAGGAGAGTCTTCTTGGAGAGCTGGCACTATGTTGGATGCATTGCTTTTGATGCCATGGGTCTGAGGCTGGTAGCCAGGACTGAGGTAGAGGTGATCAAAACCTTCAATTTCCAGAAGAATCCACTTCTCTTCTTGAGATGCTCAATTTTTTTTTATTTGTCTGAGAATGCCTTTATTTTACCCTTGTTCCTGAAAGATAGTTTTTTGTTAATTTATTTTTTATTGGTGTTCAATTTACCAACATAAAGAATAACCCCCAGTGCCCGTCACCCATTCACTCCCACCCCCCGCCCTCCTCCCCTTCTACCACCCCTAGTTCGTTTCCCAGAGTTAGCAGTCTTTACGTTCTGTCTCCCTTTCTGATATTTCCCACACATTTCTTCTCCCTTCCCTTATATTCCCTTTCACTATTATTTATATTCCCCAAATGAATGAGAACATATAATGTTTGTCCTTCTCCGACTGACTTACTTCACTCAGCATAATACCCTCCAGTTCCATCCACGTTGAAGCAAATGGTGGGTATTTGTCATTTCTAATAGCTGAGTAATATTCCATTGTATACATAAACCACATCTTCTTTATCCATTCATCTTTCGTTGGACACCGAGGCTCCTTCCACAGTTTGGCTATCGTGGCCATTGCTGCTATAAACATCGGGGTGCAGGTGTCCCGGCGTTTCATTGCATTTGTATCTTTGGGGTAAATCCCCAGTAGTGCAATTGCTGGGTTGTAGGGCAGGTCTATTTTTAACTCTTTGAGGAACCTCCACACAGTTTTCCAGAGTGGCTGCACCAGTTCACATTCCCACCAACAGTGTAAGAGAGTGTTCCCTTTTCTCCGCATCCTCTCCAACATTTGTTGTTTCCTCTGTTGTTAATTTTCCCCATTCTCACTGGTGTGAGGTGGTATCTCATGGTGGTTTTTATTTGTATTTCCCTGATGGCAAGTGATGCAGAGCATTTTCTCATGTGCATGTTGGCCATGTCTATGTCTTCCTCTGTGAGATTTCTCTTCATGTCTTTTGCCCATTTCATGATTGGATTGTTTGTTTCTTTGGTGTTGAGTTTAAGAAGTTCTTTATAGATCTTGGAAACTAGCCCTTTATCTGATATGTCATTTGCAAAAATCTTCTCCCATTCTGTAGGTTGTCTTTTAGTTTTGTTGACTGTATCCTTTGCTGTGCAAAAGCTTCTTATCTTGATGAAGTCCCAATAGTTCATTTTTGCTTTTGTTTCTTTTGCCTTCATGGATGTATCTTGCAAGAAGTTACTGTGGCCGAGTTAAAAAAGGGTGTTGCCTGTGTTCTCCTCTAGGATTTTGATGGAATCTTGTCTCACATTTAGATCTTTCATCCATTTTGAGTTTATCTTTGTGTATGGTGCAAGAGAGTGGTCTAGTTTCATTCTTCTGCATGTGGATGTCCAATTTTCCCAGCACCATTTATTGAAGAGACTGTCTTTCTTCCAATGGATAGTCTTTCCTCCTTTATTGAATATTAGTTGACCATAAAGTTCAGGGTCCACTTCTGGGTTCTCTATTCTGTTCCATTGACTATGTGTCTGTTTTTGTGCCAGTACCACACTGTCTTGATGACCACAGCTTTGTAGTACAACCTGAAATCTGGCATTGTGATGCCCCCAGATATGGTTTTCTCTTTTAAAATTCCCCTGGCTATTCGGGGTCTTTTCTGATTCCACACAAACCTTAAAATAATTTGTTCTAACTCTCTGAAGAAAGCCCATGGTATTTTGATAGGGATTGCATTAAACGTGTAAATTGCCCTGGGTAACATTGACATTTTCACAATATTAATTCTGCCAATCCATGAGCATGGAATATTTTTCCATCTCTTTGTGTGTTCCTCAATTTCTTTCAGAAGTGTTCTATAGTTTTTAGGGTATAGATCCTTTACCTCTTTGGTTAGGTTTATTCCTAGGTATCTTATGCTTTTGGGTGCAATTGTAAATGGGATTGGCTCCTTCATTTCTCTTTCTTCAGGCTCATTGTTAGTGTATAGAAATGTCACTGACTTCTGGGCATTGATTTTGTATCCTGCAATGCTACCAAATTGCTGTATGAGTTCTAGCAATCTTGGGTGGAGGCTTTTGGGTTTTCTATGTAGAGTATCATGTCATCGGCGAAGAGGGAGAGTTTGACTTCTTCTTTGCCAATTTGAATGCCTTTAATGTCTTTTTGTTGTCTGATTGCTGAGGCTAGGACTTCCAGTACTATGTTGAACAGCAGTGGTGAGAGTGGACATCCCAGTCTTGTTCCTGATCTTAGGGGAAAGGCTCCCAGTGCTTCCCCATTGAGAATGATATTTGCTGTGGGCTTTTCGTAGATGGTTTTTAAGATGTTGAGGAATGTTCCCTCTATCCCTACACTCTGAAGAGTTTTGATCAGGAATGGATGCTGTATTTTGTCAAATGCTTTCTCTGCATCTAATGAGAGGATCATATGGTTCTTGGTTTTTCTCTTGCTGATATGATGAATCACATTCATTGTTTTACGGGTGTTGAACCAGCCTTGTGTCCCAGGGATAAATCCTACTTGGTCATGGTGAATAATTTTCTTAATGTATTGTTGGATCCTATTGGCCAGTATCTTGTTGAGAATTTTGCATCCATGTTCATCAGGGATATTGGTCTGTAATTCTCCTTTTTGGTGGGGTCTTTGTCTGGTTTTGGAATTAAGGTGATGCTGGCCTCATAGAACGAATTTGGAAGTACTCCATCTCTTTCTATCTTTCCAAACAGCTTTAGTAGAATAGGTATGGTTTCTTCTTTAAACGTTTGATAGAATTCCCCTGGGAAGCCATCTGGCCCTGGATTCTTGTGTTTTGGGAGGTTTTTGATGACTGCTTCAATTTCCTCCCTGGTTATTGGCCTGTTCAGGTTTTCTATTTCTTCCTGTTCCAGTTTTGGTAGTTTGTGGCTTTCCAGGAATGCATCCATTTCTTCTAGATGGCCTAATTTATTGGCGTATAGCTGTTCATAATATGTTTTTAAAATCATTTGTATTTCCTTGGTGTTGGTAGTGATCTCTCCTTTCTCATTCATGATTTTATTGAGTCTTCTCTCTCTTCTTTTTAATAAGGCTGGCTAATGGTTTATGTATCTTATTAATTCTTTCAAAGAACCAACTCCTGGTTCTGTTGATCTGTTCCACAGTTCTTCTGGTCTCGATTTCGTTGAGTTCTGCTCGAATCTTTATTCACTCTCGTCTTCTCCAGGGTTTAGGATCTATTTGCTGTTTTTTCTCTAGCTCCTTTATGTGTAAGGTTAGCTTTTGTATTTGAGTTCTTTCCAGTTTTTGAATGGATGCTTGTTTTGCAATGTATTTCCCCCTTAGGACTGCTTTTGCTGCATCCCAAAGATTTTGAAAGGTTGTATCTTCATTCTCATTAGTTTCCATGAAACTTTTTAATTCTTCCTTAATTTCCTGGTTGACCCTTTCATCTTTTAGCAGGATGGTCCTTAACCTCCACGTGTTTGAGGTCCTTCCAAACTTCTTGTTGTGATTTAGTTCTAATTTCAAGGCATTATGATCAGAGAATATGCAGGGGATGATCCCAATCTTTTGGTATCGGTTCAGACCCAATTTGTGACCCAGTATGTGGTCTATTCTGGAGAAAGTTCCATGTGCACTTGAGAAGAATGTGTATTCAGTTGAGTTTGGATGTAAAGTTCTGTAGATATCTGTGAAATCCATCTGGTCCAGTGTATCATTTAAAGCTCTCGTTTCTTTGGAGATGTTGTGCTTAGAAGACCTATCGAGTATAGAAAGAGCTAGATTGAAGTCACCAAGCATAACTGTATTATTATCTAAGTATTTCTTCACTTTGGTTATTAATTGATTGATATATTTGGCAGCTCCCACATTCGGGGCATATATATTGAGGATTGTTAAGTCCTCTTGTTGGATAGATCCTTTAAGTATGAGATAGTGTCCCTCTTCATCTCTCACTACAGTCTTCGGGGTAAATTCTAGTTTATCTGATATAAGGATGGCTACCCCTGCTTTCTTTTGAGGACCATTTGAATGGTAAATGGTTCTCCAACCTTTTATTTTCAGGCTGTAGGTGTCCTTCTGTCTAAAATGAGTCTCTTGTAGACAGCGAATAGATGGGTCCTGCTTTTTTATCCAGTCTGAAACCCTGCACCTTTTGATGGGGTCATTAAGCCCGTTCACGTTCAGAGTTACTATTGAGAGATATGAGTTTAGTGTCATCATGATATCTATTCAGTCCTTGTTTTTGTGGATTGTTGCACTGAACTTCTTCTTAAAGGGGAGTTTTAAGAGTCCCCCTTAAAATTTCTTGCAGAGCGGGTTTGGAGGTCACATATTCTTTCAGTTCCTGCCTGTCTTGGAAGCTCTTTATCTCTCCTTCCATTTTGAATGAGAGTCTTGCTGGATAAAGTATTCTTGGTTGCATGTTCTTCTCATTTAGGACCCTGAATATATCCTGCCAACCCTTTCTGGCCTGCCAGGTCTCTGTGGAGAGGTCTGCTGTTACCCTAATACTCCTCTCCATAAAAGTCAGGGATTTCTTGTCTCTTGCTGCTTTAAGGATCTTCTCTTTATCTTTGGAATTTGCAAGCTTCACTATTAAATGTCGAGGTGTTGAGCGGTTTTTATTGATTTTAGCGGGGGATCTCTCTATTTCCTGGATATGAATGCCTGTTTCCCTTCCCAGATTAGGAAAGTTTTCAGCTAGAATTTGTTCAAATACATATTCTGGCCCTCTGTCCCTTTCGGCGCCCTCGGGAACACCAATTAAACGTAGGTTTTTCTTCCTCAGGCTGTCGTTTATTTCCCTTAATCTATCTTCATGGTCTTTTAATTGTTTGCCTCTTTTTTCCTCAGTTTCCCTCTTTGCCATCAACTTGTCTTCTATGTCACTCACTCGTTCTTCCACCTTGTTAACCCTCGTCGTTAGGACTTCTAGTTTGGATTGCATCTCATTCAATTGATTTTTAAATTTCTGCCTGATTAGCTCTAAATTCTGCAGTCATGAAGTCTCTTGAGTCCTTTATGCTTTTTTCTAGAGCCACCAGTAGCTGTATAATAGTGCTTCTGAATTGGCTTTCTGACATTGAATTGTAATCCAGATTGTGTAACTCTGTGGGAGAGAGGACCGTTTCTGATTCTTTCTTTTGAGGTGAGGTTTTCCTTCTAGTCATTTTTCTCAGTGCAGAGTGGCCAAAAGCAAGTTGTATTGGGAAAAGGAGAAAAAGAGAGGAGAGAAAGAAGGAAAGAAAAGAGAAAGAGAAAAAAAAAGGAAGAAAAAAAGAAGAAAAAGAAAGGGAAAAAAAGGGTGGGGGAAGCAAATAAATCAAGAAGCAAAACAAAACAAAACAAAACAAAACAAAAAACCCACGGGGGAGTATCTTCTGCTTCTGTGTACTTTAAGTCCCTTGACTTCCCCTGGAACTTGTCCGTCTAGCTGGTCTTCTGGGGGAGGGGCCTGTTGTGCTGATTTTCAGGTGTTAGCACTTGGGGGAGCTGCTCTGCCCCCCGCCTGGTGCAGGGCTCAGCGGGGGTGGTTTACCCCGTGAGGCCGCAGGAGGAACAACCACAGTGGCGGGGCCAGCACTGGAGCCCTGGATTCAGCCCCCGCAGGAACTCCGGAGCTCTCCGTCTGCAGGGCCTGGAGGCTCCGGGGCGGGGCCGCTGATCTGCTCAGCTGGGGCAGGAGCGTCCTCGCTGTCCTGGGCCCTCCCGGCCTCTGCCTGTCCCGGGGGAGGCCGGATCTGGGCTGTGTCCCGGCGCCCTGTGCTCCGGGGCCTGCGCTGTTGGATTCTCGCTCCCGCCCCGCAGCCCCCTCCGCGGAGCCGCCGCCCGAGCCCCTCCGAGCTGCTCCGGGTCCCGCCGTGTGCGCTGCAGCCCTTAGGGAGCTCGGCGCACTCTCCCGGGGCGCAGGTGTCTGTTAGTGTCCCGGGGAGCCCGAGGGCATCCCCGCCCTCCTGGGTCCTGCTCCAACTCCCCGCGAGCCCCTTTCCCCCGGGAAGGTCGGTGCAGCTCCTGCGTCTCCGGGACGGGGCTCTCCTGTCCTGGGGACACTCGCCCCGGCCTCAGCCCGGCTCCTCGCGGGGCCCCTCACCCTTGGAGGCCTTTTGTTCCTTTATTTCTTTTTCCACGTCTTCCTACCTTGATAGAAGCGTGAACTCTTCTCACTGTAGCCTTCCAGGTGTTCTCTCTTTAAATCTCAGGCCGAATTCATAGATTTTCAGGATAATTTGAAGGTTTTCTAGGTAATTTGGTTGGGACAGGTGATTTGGGGACCCTACTCTTCTGCCATCTTACCCCTCCCCGAGATGCTCAATTATTTAAATAGTAATAGAAATTAACAGGGAATGAACTTTTAAATTACGGGGTGAACTCTCAGGAACTGCTAGACGTATTTTACTGTTTTAGGGACCTACTTAGTAATCTTTGAGAGGTTATCAAGAGGTATAATAATGTGCTTATAGTAGCTCACCATTATCTGTAAGGCATTCTTCCACTCTTCCCTTGGCTTATGTGAGTGAGGCTCTGAACCTGGAAGTTATGGCATCACTGAGTTTCCCACCAAGTATTTAGTTAGCAGGAATGGGGCATGGTCTCAGATGGTGACTGCATTGAGGCTCCATTTCTTTTTTTTAAAGATTTATTTGAGACAGAGAGGATGGGGAGGGGCAGAGGGAGAGAATCTTCAAGCAGACCCTCTGCTGAGCATGGAGCTCAACATGAGGCTGAATCTCACTACCTATGAGATCACAACCTGAGCAGAAACCGAGAGTTGGGTGCTTAACTGACTGAGCCACCCAGGTGCCCCAGGCCCAGTAGTTTTGATAGAATGGCACTCATTCTTTTTTCTAACACTGGAGTTCATGAGCAAGAACTATACTTTCATAGCACAGATACAACTGACCTCATACTCTAGCATAATCAACACATGGCACCATCTTCTTCATGGGTAGAACCATCAAGAACACCTACAAAGTTCTGGGCCAGTGGCTACTGCTGCCTCTCTGCAGTATATGAAAGCCGTGAGAGTAGGTATGTGATATAGTTTTTGTCAAATCTGGAGCTTAGAAGTAGCCTCCAGAAGTTGCTGGTGAATTTCTCTGGAAGTGATGCTAGCAATATGCTGGGGTATGTATGATGATAATATACAGGGGCTTGGTATTCTATTCCCATCCTTCCAATTGCATGTGGAGTATCATCTGTGAGAGTTAGAACTTTCAACCCTTGTCTCTACCTTCTACCCCAACTTCTACACTCATATAGGCAATGGAAGATCAAGAAAACTGAGAGCCTCAGGGAGTTTTATTACAATATCCCTCCCAACCAGTGGTTCTTAGGAGTTGAGCCAGACCTAGGAATGGGCATCTTTGAGGGTACACATATTCCATACACTAGTGGAAATTGCATCTCAAAAAGTGGTGAGGTTAAAGTTAAATAGACTGAAACTGGGTTACAAGATCCAAATAGGGCTAGATGAACAGAAGGATCAAATTATGAAGATAGACCACAGAATGAGAAGAATGAGAGGAAGCAATGTGTAAGAAGAGTAGAAGCAAGTAGAAAAGAGGAAGTCTGGAGGAAACCGTTAATCCAGTATCCACATGTTCATGGAGGCATTTTATTTGATGTCCATGACAGTTGTTGCAGGTAAGCTGAAATCCAATAGAAGAGCCAAAGCAAAACAAACGTGCAGCTCCAGCATTGCTAGTATTAACTCTTTAATTCTACATTCTTATCAACTTGCAAATCTATCCATCCCTCTCTTTTTTGCAGTTGTTTCCTAAGTCAGAGATTCTACCTCTTAAATACTCCTCAATCTATTTCCATAGAGACCAGAGTGGAAGATGGCAGAGGAGTAGGGTCCCCAAGTCACCTGTCTCCACCAACTTACCTAGATAACTTTCAAATCATCCTGAACACCTACGAATTCGGCCTGAGATTTAAAGAGAGAACAGCTGGAACACTACAGAGGGAAGAGTTTGTACTTCTAACAAGGTGAAGGCGGAAAAAATAAAAATAAGAAAGAATCCAGTGGGGGAGGGGCCCCGCGAGCAGCCGGGCTAAGGCTGGGGGGTGGGAGCCCCCAGGACAGGAAAGCCCAGTCCTGGAGAATCAGGAACTTTACCAATCTTCCCGGACGGAAAGGGGCTCGCAGGAACTCGGGCAGGATCTCAGGGTGGGCAGTGGGGCCTCCAGCCTCCCGGGGTCACTGGCAGGACGTGCGCCCGGGGCAGGGCGCCCCACACCCCGCGGGCCGAGCGCGGGAAAGGGCTGGAGCGCCCGGCGGGGCCTCGGGGAGCAGCCGGGCGGGCGGGCGGGCGGGGGCTCCGGGCGGAGGGGGCTGCGCCCTGCTGCCTTCGGGAGCCGCGGCCCCGGGAGCGACCCCAGCAGCGCAGGCCCCGGAGCCCAGGGCGCGGGGGACACGGCCGGGACCCTGCGCTCCCCCCGGGACGGGGAGGCGGGGAGGCGGGGAGGCGGGGAGGGCCCGGGACGGCGGGGACGCTCCTGCCGCCGCCGCCGGGCGCCCCCGAGCTGTGCGGGGCCGCGCCCCCCGCCCCGGAGCATCCAGGCCAGTGCGGACGGGGAGCTGCGGTCGGTACCGCGGGAGCTGACGCCGGGGCTGGGGACCCGGCCGCCGCCAGGGGGGTTGTCCCTCCTGGGTCACCCTGCGCCTGGGAGGGGCGGGGCCGCCAGGGGACGGGGGCCTCACGGGGTCAGCAGCAGGGGCGGAGCATCTCCCCAGGTGCACACACCTGAGAACCGGCACAGCAGGCCCCGCCCCAGAAGACCAGCTGGAAGGACGGGGAAGGGCAAGTTCTCCACGGAGCAGCGCTGGAAAGCTCCAGGGGAAGTGCAGGGATTTACAGTGTATAGAACCAGAGGGTACCCCTACTTGTTTTTTTGTGTTTGTTTGTTTTGTTTTTCGTTCTTTGTTTTTTTCTTTCCCTTTTTTCCTCTTTTTTCCCCTTCCTTTTACCAGTACAACTTGTTTTTAGCCACTCTGCACTAGTCTAGCCACTCTAGTCTAGAGCAAAACGACTAGAAAGAAGAACTCACCACAAAAGAAAGAATCAGAAAATAGTACTCTCTCCCACAGAGTTACAGAATTTGGATTACAATTTGATGTCAGAAAGTCAATTCAGAAGCACAATTATAAAGCTACTGGTGGCTCTGGAAAAAAGCATAAAGGATTCAAGAGGCTTCATGACTGCAGAATTTAGATCTAATCAGGCCGAAATTAAAAATCAATTCAATGAGATGCAATCCAAACTGGAGGTCCTAACGACGAGGGTTAACGAGGTAGAAGAAGGAGTGAGTGACCTAGAAGACAAGTTGATGTCAAGGAAGGAAGCTGAGGAAAAAGGAGAAAAACAATTAAAAGATCATGAGGAAAGGTTAAGGGAAATAAACGACAGCCTCAGAAGGAAAAATCTATGTTTAATTAGGGCTCGGGAGGGCGCTGAAAAGGACAGAGGACCAGAAAGTGTATTTGAACAAATCATAGCTGAGAACTCCTCTAACGTGGGGAGAGAAATAGGCATTCAGATCCAGGAGATAGAGATGCCCCCCCCCCCCAAAATCAGTAAAAACCATTCAACACCTCAACATTTAATAGTGAAACTTGCAAATTCCAAAGATAGAGACCAGAGTGATCTAAAACACATTTGATTTGAGTACCTTTAATACCTTTCTATATCCTACAGAATACTTTCTGAGAGCATATCAGACTCTTATCTTGCCCATGCTATTTCTCTACCCTCATCTCTCTCTAGACCCAATGACTTATTGGTATTTCCTGAAGCATGCCATTCTATTACATTCCTACATGACTTAGTTTCTCTGGATATTGCCTGGAGTATTCTACTCTTGTCTGGTAAATTCCAGCTAGTATCCTCTGACTTTCTGCCTCTCTGAATTCCTTTCTGACCTATCAAGGCAGAGTTGAAACTACTTTCTTCATAGACTTTCTCTATTGTAGTGCCCAATGCAGAGTCATAGTGATTTGAAAATTTGTTTCTAGAGAGCATAGACTATGTCTAATTTCTGTGCCTTCAGAGCCTGACATATGGTAGTCTTAAATTATCTTTGAATAGGGAAGCAAAATGCTTTGTTTAAAAGTAGGAGGAGGGCAGCCTGGGTGGCTCAGCGGCTTAGTGCTGCCATCAGCCCAGGGCATGAACCTGGAGACTCCGGATCGAGGCCACATAAGGCTCCCTGCATGGAGCCTGCTTCTCCCTCTGCCTGTGTCTGCCTCTCTCTCAATCTGTCTCTCTCATGAATAAATAAATAAAATCTTTAAAAAAAGAAGTTGGAGGAACTTGTCAACATGTTGTTGATAACCTCTTTGATCCAAGATTTGATGTCTGAAGTAGGTGATATTAATTCCTTCATTAATTCAAGTGTTTTTTGAACATCTACCCTAAGCTAGGCATGGGAATACAATGATGAATAAAAAGAGATATGTTCTTTACTTCTCTTAGGGAGTTGAAGATTTATTGGGGGAAACTGTTCATTTGCTTGAATTATTAAATAAAATAGAACATATTTTGGGTTTGGTCCATGATGTCAGTCTGAGATTTTCCCTAACACAAAGTTTTCTGCAGTATAAGGTCAAAACCTTTGCCTGTTGGGCTACTTTAACTTTATGTATGCCGGAAGTCTGTCTTTTGTTCTTCAGCACAGAAAAACCATTTTGGCTTATGGACACTACAAAGAAACAACCATGTAGAACAGGTGAACATCTTGTTTTAATTGAAGCAAAGTTTGTGTTTGGATATCCATGGAGGGTTGAGATACACAAAAGTGCCTTTACAGTTTACCTAATGCATTTGTTGTGTTTTTGGTTTTGCTTATAGGAAAATCAAAGGAATAGGGAAGCATTCAAGAATCAACAAAACAGGATCACCTTCTTAGATTGGAGGGACTACCTTTAGGTAGTGACGTGTTATAATATATGCCCAAGCAAAGAGAAGTTTTATCCAGAAGGATAGTGTAGTGATACATTTCACCTACCAACTTTAGTGTAAAACAACTGGGTACAAGATGTTGGGTTCTCTACCCCAACAGCAGCAAATGCCTATGTACCAATGGGAATTACTTTTCTCAAAACTGGACTCTGTCCATTTCCTCAATTAACTTTACAAGGGTGGTTTAGTTGCTTGTTTTTGATGAGAAAAGGGGGTTCTTGCACTGGTTAGGTGGCCAGGCAAGGTTACCAAGGGGCTCATTCTGGCTCCAGAAAGGGCAGCAAATCATGCCCACTGCCTGCAACCAGATCATCTCCACTCCTCAGAACTTGATCAAGTCTACTTCATTGGATTGGGTCATTCCCACTCTGGGTAAGTGGGAGTGGGTCATCCCTACTGCCTGAAGCCGGGAGATCGTCCCCACTCCCAGCTGAAGAAGGCAGGCAGTCCCTGGCGAGCTCTCTTCCACCAGCAACTCTGGATTTGATCGCTCCCATCAGACCTTCAAAGGATCTGAATGTGGCTGACTTCTTCATGTCTCCAAGCTTCCTGCAAACAGCAGAGCCCATGGTGGACACGGCAGCTGGCGTCTTTTGTTTCATGTAAACATCGGACACTTGAACGTTGTGCCAGCTCTTGGACGGATTCTGCCTTAGTGCCACCAAGGCTAGGAGGCCCAGCTTCCTTTTGAGCTCCGTGCAACGCCTTTCTTTGGCTGCCAGAGTGTGGCGTAGGGTTACAATTTCCTCCTCCAATTTAGTGAGCTCGGATTTGAGCTCCTTTCGTGCAGCCCCTGGGAGATCCTCTGCTTCGGCAGTCTGGCAGGATTCAGGGGCGCTCGCTGAAGTCTCTGTCGTGGTGCCCGGCATGGACTAGGAAAGATCTTCATGAAGAGAGTCCAGGTCCAGTTCCTGGTACAGAGAGTTGAACTGGTGGCCAGCGGAGAAAGAATCTCGGCCAGCAGAGTGGAAATCCAAACCTGTAGGGTCCGACTCCCGGCTGGTGTAACAGGACTCTGGGGGGGATGGATCCATATGGTAGTGGGTGGGCGGGTCTCCTCGGTGGGCCTCAAGTCACTGACATGCAGGGGGGATGCGTCGGCTCAGTGCATCCACTTCTGGGTGGAGGGAGGGAGTGGGCGGGCAGGGGCAGGGCAGGCCCTGGGAGCTCAGGGCGCTAGGCGGGGTTTCCGGGTTGAAGGAACCCTGGACTCCCCCGAAATGACTGCACACTCCTGGTGGTGTTTCCACGTCACAATGAACATGTGAGGTGGTCAGTGCGCAGATTATTATCAGAGAAGAGAGGTATTTTTCCTTTTTCCACAGTCCAGGATAGATCTCCGCCTTCGAACAAAGTCTGGCTTCCTTTACAGACCTCTTTGCACCACCCCAGACTTGGCCAAACTCTTGAAAATCAGTTGAACCCTTTGTAAGAACAGAAATTTATTTAAAAAGCCCAATACAGAAAACAAATGAAAACTGCCCGGGAGTGGGGGCACAGAGTTTAGAACTCATAAATTCCATTTTCCCTTCCCTGGCTACCAAAGAGCCCGAGAAACTCCTAGGACTTCTCATAAAGTAGATTTGAAGGCTCCTCATAATCTTGAGTCTAGGTGATGATGAACATGCATGCTCCTGTGGCTTGAAGTATCAACGGTGCCAGAGGCTTCGGATAGTGAAACTCAGAAAGGGAGTCTGACCAGTCATAGTTGCCTGTTATTTTTAGGAGGAGAGAGAAGGAGAACAAGTAAATCCCTAATTGTTGTGGCAATTTTAAGCTTAATAAAAGCAAAGACTACTATACTCAGAATTTAGGAGAAGAGAAATAAGACATATGCACATGGACAGTGTGTGGGTTTTTAATATTGCAGTTGCTTTTTTTTTCTTCCCAATCAGCCACTTATTTCTGAAAGCATGTCTGCCCACATACATGGCTATCAGATGTGGGAAATGGTCTGCAAAGTAAAGTCATAGTTGGATAGTGTCTGTCTGGATATAAAACTGCCATATCCCTTATTTCCAGTCAGAGCTTATAATTCATACAGTGGAAAAATCAGGACTTTAATCCAGTGAGGGCAGGTGATCACCTATCACTTAGTCCATTGCTAGGCTGCCCATTCCCAGGGAATAGCCTTGAGCAAGCTTTAGGTTCTAGTGATTTTGTTGGAGATTCTGGTAGTTACTGCAAGCTTGATCTTATGGTACATGATGTGATCCTTAGCAAATTCCAGCATTTGCCATACACATGCCCTATGTAGCTACAGTGAAGCATCTAGCTGGGCATCCAAACTAACTTAAGCCTTTTGGGTTTATATTAAATAACTCTTTCACATAACTTAGTAGTGTTTATTACGTCTTGCTCTGAAGTGTGTACTTCTTTAGATTAAAAAAAATGAGGATTGTTCTTGTTGAAAGCATGAAAGTTTGGCTATGGGTATAAAGGCCTGAAAAGGGCAGCAAGGACTGCCTAAAAAGTGTTTTGTTTGGGGCACCTGGGTGGCTCAATGGTTGAGTGTCTGCCTTTGACTCAGGTTGTGATCCTGGGGTCCTGGGATGGAGTCCTGCATTAGGCTCCTGTCAGGCAGCCTGCTTCTCCCTCGCCAGTTTCTCTGCTTCTCCCCCTGTGTCCCTCATGAATAAAAAAAAAAATCTTTAAAAAAATGTTTTATTCCACAGAGTGAACTTTTCCTCCATTGCCTGCAGAAACACTAGTGGTTTCAGGAATGCTCTCTTTGAATTGGAACTCTTTCAAAACTGAGGATGAAAGTTAAAGAACACCCTGAATTAAGCTAAATAACATGAAACACACATTGTCCATTCAAAGTTAAGATTCCAAATGACCAGATTTGAGAGTGGGAAATATCAGTGAGGGTGACAGAACATGAGAGACACCTAAATCTTGGAAATGAACAAGGGGTGGTGGAAAGAGAGGTGGGCAGAGGGTTGGGGTGACTGGGTGATGGGCACTGAGGGGGGCACTTAATGGGATGACTACTGGGTGTTATGCTTTATGTTGGCAAATTGAACTCCAATAAAAAAAATATACAAAAAAACCCCCACAAAAAACCCCCAAATGACCAGATTTGAATTTGCGTTTGATTATCCTTCTTTAACTATTTCAGCTACCAGCTTCACTGCCTGTTCTTTTTCTATGCTCCATGCACTTCAGTTCAAAGAATGAAATCTCTTGTTAAACTTTGATTCTTGTAAGTAGTGTAATGATCCAAAACAAAACATGGCCTCTGGAAGGGGGCCTCCTAGCTAGCTAGCATTGTTTTGACCTCATGAATAGACCTACCTGTGCAAATAAGTAACACAATAGACAATCCATTTTATTAGGCTTATGTATAACCATATACAAAACATTTATTTTTTGAAAATGTAGATCTGTCTAATGAAATTTCATTTAATTTACAGTGATTCTAACCAATTGTTTGAATAAACTATCCTATTAAGTTGTAAAATATTGAACTATTACCCCGTGGTTTTAGAATCTTACATCTCTAGTTTAGACAGTGAAATAATTTTTTATTTTATTTTATTTTATTATTGGAGCTCAATTTGCCAACATAGAGCATAACACCCAGTGCTCATCCTATCAAGTGCTCCCCTCAGTGCCTGTCACCCAGTCACCCCCACCCCCCACCCACCTCCCTTTCCACTACCCCTGTTCGTTTCCCAGAGTTAGGAGTCTCTCATGTTCAGACAGTGAAATAATTTATATCACATAAAAAGGTTCACAAAGTTGTTAATCTGAAGCTGATAGCTTATTGATGCTATTTAGGTACTAAAAACAGCCAAAATATTTGTTTCAGTAACCTGTGAAGAAAGCGTTTGAGAATTATTTTCAATCCTATAACAGTTTGCTATCTTTTATTTCCAAGGAAAACATTATTGACCGGTTTTTATTTTATTTTTATTTATTTTTCATTTTTTATAGTTTTTTTAAATAATAAATTTATTTTTTATTGGTGTTCAATTTGCCAACTGCAGAATAACACCCAGTGCTCACCCCGTCAAGTGCCCGACTCAGTGCCCATCACCCATTCACCCCCACCCCCCTGCCCTCCTCCCCTTCCACCACCCCTAGTTCGTTTCCCAGAGTTGGAAGTCTTCATGTTCTGTCTTCCTTTCTGATATTTCCTACCCATTTCTTCTCCCTTCCCTTTTATTCCCTTTCACTATTATTTATATTCCCCAAATGAATGAGACCATATAATGTTTGTCCTTCTCCGATTGACTTACTTCACTCAGCATAATACCCTCCAGTTCCATGCACGTTGAAGCAAATGGTGGGTATTTGTCATTTCTAATGGCTGAGTAATATTCCATTGTATACATAAACCACATCTTCTTTATCCATTCATCTTTCGATGGACACCAAGGCTCCTTCCACAGTTTGGCTATTGTGGACATTGCTGCTATAAATACATCAGGGTGCAGGTGTCCCGGCGTTTCATTGCATCTGTATCTTTGGGGTACATCCCCAGCAGTGCAATTGCTGAGTCGTAGGGCAGGTCTATGTGAACTGGTGCAGCCACTCTGGAAAACTTTGTGGAGGTTCCTCAAATAGTTAAAAATAGACCTGCCCTATTGACCGGTTTTTAGTAAAGAATGAATGTTAATTATTTCTCTAGTAAGAGTGATGAATTTATATATCAGTCCTTCTTAAACATAAAGGTAAATGGTACAACAAAAATCATGTTTTTTTCACCCTACTACTGTTTAGTAGTTTGTATGTTATGATTTATAAATAAATTATTGAAACTTGAATGTAAAAGCAAAGCCATAGCCTTCACCAGGTCTGGATTGTTTGGGATAAAAGAAGTGAGATTGTACTAACTGATACTTGAGTCTAGAAATGACTAGAGACTTGTACCAATGCCAGCAGTTTTAATCATTGGAATTCTTTTGTTATAAAGGATCAATATAGAGCTTCCTGATTACACCAACTTGTAAAATAATCCACATTGGTGGTTAAGATTGCTTCTGAAGAACTGACAATTCACTCTGCTGGCCAATCAATTGCACTGTTAGATTTAACCATAGTGAGTTCTCTAGGGCTTATTTCTGATACTGCAGAACTTCCACCATGAACATTTTGTTAATTTTAGCTGAATACCAGGAAAAATGTTTAAATATTTAATTAAGCCTGAAAATAAGGCATGTAATTGAAACCCTAAGCCAGTCAGAATGTATCAAGAGTAGGAAGAGAAAATTGGTAGTTGGACCTTTCTTGTGAAAAGCCAGAATAGTATGTTTGATTTCAGTTTGGAAGTTATTTTCACTACTATCTCATATCATTACCCAGTTCCATCAATAATATATGCAGTGTGTCACCACCCCCCAACAGAGATTTTCTCCATATGAACTGGAATATTTTCTGCAGTTTACAGCTGCAAGCATTATTACTACCAATACTTATATTTCAGTTGTTGAGTTTGTCTTCATTTTGGATGACATTTCCTTTCAGCAGCCCTTCTACATGGACTAATTAGCTTTAAAAATACTAGCTATATTATAGAATAGGATTTTCCTTTCTGAAGCCCAAACATGCAGTCAGGATATTAAGTTGGAGTTACTGTTATTCACTCTCTTTGATGGTGTATAGAGTTGTGGCAGGAATCCCCACAGGAATGAAATTAAAATTTAGAATCTGTTCTCCTTCCACAGCTGCCTATTTTCATGAGATGATACGTATAGGGTGAATGGGCTTGTTAGCAATTTTGTCATACAGATCCTAGAAGAAGAGAAATGACAGGGAGATGGAGAGGTGGAGATAAGAAAAAGAAAATGATCAAAAGATGTAGAACTTTCCATAGATTAAAAACAAAAATTCTTCTGGTTGGAAACATAAAGATGTTAGGTGTATATATAAAGGCCTACAGAATGTAGCAGGTGCTCCTTAAACACTGTATTTTGTTCTAGAAAATAAAATTTTCCTTTGATGCTTGCAGAAATGCTAGTGTTTCAGGAATTCTCACAGACTTTGAACGAGAACCTGCCCTCTTGGTTTAGGATGAAGGGCAAAGAAGCCTAGGAACTAAGCTTAATAAAAGGCAGAATGGGCAAACTTTAGAGGGAATTTCACAGTGTAGGATGTTCTCATTTCCCTTTTTTTCATTTGGATGAGGAAAGTGTGGGGCTACTGATTCTCCCTTCCTAGAAGTTTGACTTTTGTTTTCTTTTTATATGTTGGAAAATAGCATGGTGGAAGATAAATACTGGGGCAACAGTGGGGAGTCGTCTAGGAAAGAAAGTGGGCAAAGCTGGTATGCGAGCCAGTGAAGATTTGGTCAGTTATGGGCTAGTAGATATAGATTGTTTGTGTTTTGTGAAGGGACTGAGGGCTTTGCGTGTTGTAGTTACAATCTAGAAGTTCAGAGGATGCCATAAAAGAGAGCAGGAGATTGTAAAAAGACAAGATTGGGACTTGCTTCTCACTATCACCCTCCTCCCCAACCAACACACTTTCTGGATTACATGCAATTCCAACATGTGTAGACTGCTGCTAGAATACCTGCAGTAGGACCAGACTACTTGACCCTTAACCAAGCAGGAAAATTTATCTGGATAATATTTAGATTTTGTATACCAGGAGATACATCTTTCCTCGTGACTCGGCACAGAGTGGACATCTACAGAGAGGACAGAGTAGAAGTACATGGAAAGGCTAGCCCTGAACATAGAGGACCCCCAGAACTGACTGGGAAGACTTGTGGTTGGGGTGCTGAAGTCCTGAAGCTTGGCACTGACGGTTTTGAACCAGCAAAATGTGGATGCTGGGGCGGGGGCGGCAATGCAGCTTGACTGACATAACTGCAGATTACAAAGGCCTGGGAATAATCAGGTTATTAATAGAAAACTCATGATTTTTTAAGGTTAGGGTCATTGTGGTGGATTTGCTGTAACATGAAAAACCTAAAGACTGTACTCTATTCCCTGGTTGCTTAGCTATTCTGGTCTTAAAATTGTCACCCCTGCTATGGCAACAGCATAATTATTTTCTTGATTCTGAGATACAATCAATTGTACATCTCCATTTTAATAAGAGGTTTCTAGGGGGAAAACCTACTCTATTAAAGCATACATTGATTTTAAGATGAAATCCCAATTTTAGAAACATTAAAATATCACAAAATGTGCATTTTAGAATTAAAGGAATACAGTAGTAATGCAACAAGCTACAAACACTAATGGCTCTGCTTGAGTCTTCTACTGGAATTCAGAATGGGCTTTCTTTTATTTGGGGAGAGAGTAGTCTTTTCTGTCTAGAATATCTTTGTTATTAAAAGTTTTTTAAATTCCAGGGGCCCCTGGGTGACACAGTTGATTGGTTGTCCCACTCTTGGTTTCAGCTCAGGTCATGATCTTAAGGTCCTGAAATCAAGCCTTGAATTGGGCTCCAAGCTCAGCAAGGAGTCTGCTAAAGTTTCTCTCTCCCTCTCCCCCTCCCTGTGAGTTCTTTCTTTCTTTCTTTCTTTCTTTCTTTCTTTCTTTCTTTCTTTCTTTCTTTCTTTCTTTCTTTCTTTCTTTCTTTCTTTCTTTCTTTCTTTCTTTCTCTCTCTCTCTCTCAAATAAATAGATCTTTTAAAATTCCAGTATAAACATATAGTGTCATATTAGTTTCAGGTGTACAATATAGTGATTCAACAATTCCATATATCACCCAGTGCTCATCATGACAAATGCACTCTTTAATCCCCATCACATATTTAACCCTTTCCCCTCCTCCATTGCCTGTCTGGTAACCATCAGTTTGTTCTCTATAGTTGGGAGTCTGTTTCAGTCTGTTTCTTGTATTGAGTGTGTGTGTGTGTGTGTGTGTGTGTGTGTGTGTCTTTTCCTTTGCTCATTTGTTTTGTTTCTTAAATTCATTCATATGAATGAAATCATATGGCATTTGTCTTTCTCCTTCTGGTTTATTTCATTATACTCTCTAGGTCCATCCATTGTTGTTGCAAATGGAAGGATTTCAATCTTTTTTACATGGCTGAATAAGAATGGATTTTGGTTTTCACTGGTTCCTCTCTCCTTTCTGAAAGAAAGAACAGAAGGAAATAGCATTTTTTACATATCTGCTGTAATAAATGGAAGGAAAACTTCCAAACTTTTATACTATCCAGTATCCAGTTTGGACTAGTATAGTCCAAACTTTAATACTCATGAAGATACTAGCCAGTAGGATCTAACAGTACATTAAAAGGATTGTTCATCATGACCAAATGGAATTTATTCCTGGGATACAAGGGTGGTTCAACATTTGCAAATTAATCACCATGATAGAACACATTAATAAAAGACAAGAATCATATGATCCTCTTAATTGAGACAGAAAAATCATTTGACAAAATACAGTATCCCTTTATAGCATCCCTTCTTGATTAAAACTCTTCAATGTAGGGATAGAGGGAAAATACCTCAATATTATAAAAGCCATATACAAAAATCCCACAGCGAATATTATTCTCAATGGGGAAAATTGAGAGCTTCTCCCCTAAGGTCAGGAACATGACAAGGATGTTCACTCTCACCACTGTCGTTCAACATAGTACTAGAAGTCCTAGCCTTAGCAATCAGACAACAAAAAGAAATAAAAGACTTTCCATTGGCAAAGAAGAAGTTAAACTGTCACTCTCACTCTCACCATATACATAATACTGTATATGGAAAACCCAAAAGACTCCACCCACAAAATTGCTATAACTCATATGGCAATTCAGGATTGTGGCAGGATACAAAATCAATGCATAGAAATCAGGTGCATTTTTATACACTAACAATGAGACTGAAAAAAAGAGAAATTAAGAAATTGACCCTGTATACAATTGCACCAAAAACCAGAAGATACCTAGGAATAAACCTAACTGAAGAGGTAAAGGACCTGTACTCTAAAAACTATAGAACACTTATGAAAGAAATTGAGGAAGCACAAAGAGATGGGGAAACATTTCATGCTCATGCATTGGAAGAATACATATTTTTCATTAATGTGGTGTATCATGTTGATTGACTTGTGAATGTTGAACTACCCTTGCGGTCTAGGAATAAATCCCACTTGATTATAGTGAATGACTCTTTTTTTGTTGTTGTTCTTGTTAATGACTCTTTTAGTGTACTCTTGGATTTGATTTGCTAGTATGTTGTTGAGAATTTTTGGATCCATATTCATCAGGGATATTGGTCTATAATTCTCCTTTTTGGTGGGGTCTTGTCTGGTTTTGGAATCAAGGTAATGCTGCCCTTGTAAAACGAATCTGGAAGTTTTCCTTCCATTTCTATTTTTTGGAAGAGTTTGACAAAAATAGGTTATTAATTTTTCTTTAAATCTCTGGTAAAAATTGCCCTGGAAAGTCATCTGGCCCTGGACTTTTGTTTGTTGGGAGATTTTGATTACTGATTCAATTTCTTTGCTGGTTATGGATCTGCTCAAGTTCTCTATTTCTTCCTGTATCAGTTTTGGTAGTTTGTATGTTTCTAGGATTTTATCCATTTCTTCCAGGTTGGCCAGTTGGTTGGCATGTAATTTTTCCACAATATTCTCTTATGATTGTTTATATTTCTGTGGGGTGTTTGTTGTGACCTCTCCTCTATCACTCATGACTTTATTTATGCAGGCCCTTCATCTCTTGTGATAGTCTTTGTTTTTATTTATTTATTTATTTATTTATTTATTTATTTATTTATTTATTTATTTATAATATTTTTTATTGGAGTTTGATTTGCCAACATATAGTATAAAACCCAGTGCTCATCCTGTCAAGTGCCCTCCTCAGTGCCCATCACCCAGTCACCCCATCATCCCTCTCACCTCTCTTTCCACAACCCTTTGTTCATTTCCCAGAGTTATGAGTCTCTCATGTTCTGTCTCCCTCACTGATATTTTCATTCATTTTCTCTCCTTTCCCCTTTATTCCCTTTTACTATTTCTTAGATTCCCTGAATGAGTGAAACCATATAATGATTGTCTTTTTCCAATTCACTTCACTCAGCATAATACCCTCCAGTTCCATCCATGTCGAGGCAAATGGTGGGTATCTATCCTCTCTAATGGTTGAGTAATATTCCATTGTATATATAGACCACATCTTCTTTATCCATTCACCTTTCCATGGACACCAAGGCTCCTTCCACAGTTTAGCTATTGTGGACATTGCTGCTATAAACATCGGGGTGCAGGTGTCTCGGCTTTTCACTGTATCTGTATCTTTGGGGTAAATCCTCAGCAGTGCAATTGCTGGGTCGTAGGGCAGTTCCATTTTTAACTCTTTGAGGAACCTCCACATAGTTTTCCAGAGTGGCTGTACTAGTTCACATTCCCACCAACAGTGCAAGAGGGTTCCTCTATCCACATCTTCTCCAACATTTGTTGTTTCCTCTCTTGTTAATTTTCCCCATTCTCACTGGTGTGAGGTGGTATCTCATTGTGGTTTTGATTTGTATTTCCCTGATGGCAAGTGATGCAGAGCATTTTCTCATGTGCTTGTTGGCCATGTCTATGTCTTCCTCTGTGAGATTTCTCTTCATGTCTTTTGCCCATTTCATGATTGGATTGTTTGTTTCTTTGGTGTTGAGTTTAAGAAGTTCTTTATAGATCTTGGATACTAGCCCTTTATCTGATATGTCATTTGCAAATATCTTCTCTCATTTTGTAGATTGTCTTTTAGTTTTGCTGACTGTTTCTTTTGCTGTGCAGAAGCTTTTTATTTTGGTTCAGTCCCAATAATTCAGTTTTGCTTTGTTTTCCTTGCCTTCATAGATGTATCTTGCAAGAAGTTGCTGTGGCCAAGTTAAAAAAGGGTGTTGCCTGTGTTCTCCTCTAGGATTTTGATGGATTCATGTCTTACATTTAGGTCTTTCATCCATTTTGAGTTTATGTTTGTGTATGGTGTAAGAGAATGGTCTAGTTTCATTCTTCTGCACATGGCTGTCCAATTTTCCCAACACCATTTTTTGAAGAGGCTTTTATCATGTGGATAGTCTTTTCTGCTTTGTTGAATATTAGTTGCCAATAGAGTTGAAGGCCCATATCTGGGTTCTCTCTTCTGTTCCATTGATCTATGTATCTGTAATGTGCCAGCACACAGTCTTGATGATCACAGCTTTGTGATCTGGCATTGTGATGCCCCCAGCTCTGATTTTCTTTTTTTAATATTCCCCTGGCTATTCAGGGTCTTTTCTGATTCCACACAAATCTTAAGATGATTTGTTCCAACTCTCTGAAGAAAGTCCATGGTATTTTGATAGGGATTGCATTATATGTGCAAATTGCCCTGGGTAGCATTGACATTTTCACAATATTAATTCTTCCAATCCATGAACATGGAATATTTTTCATCTCTTTGTGTCTTCCTCAATATCTTTCAGAAGTGTCCTGTAGTCTTGAGGGCAAAGATCCTTTACCTCTTTGGTTAGGTTTATTCCTAGGTATCTTATGCTGCTTTTAGGTGCAATTGTAAATGGGATTGATTCCTGAATTTCTCTTTCTTCAGTTTCATTGTTAGTACATACAAATGCCACTGTTTTCTGGGGCATTGTTTCCTGCCCCACTGCCGAATTGCTGTATGAGTTCTAGCAATCTTGGGGTGGAGTATTTTGGGTTTTCTATGTGCAGTATCATGTCATCTGCGAAGAGGGAGAGTTTGACTACTTCTTTGCTAATTTGAATGCCTTTTTTTTTTAGAGCATGTGCCAAGTTTATTTATTTTTATTTTTTTTATTGGAGTTCAATTTGCCAACATATAGCATAACACCCAGGGCTCATCCCATCAAGCGCCTTCCTCAGTCCCCGTCACCCAGTCATCCCCACCCCCCGCCCACCTCCCTTTCCACCACCCGTTGTTTGTTTCCCAGAGTTAGGAGTCTCTCATGTTCTGTCTCCCTTTCTGATATTTCCCACTCACTTTTTCTCCTTTCCCCTTTATTTCCTTTCACTATTTATTATATTCCCCAAATGAATGAGACCATATAATGTTTGTCCTTCTCCGATTGACTTATTTCACTCAGCATAATACCCTCCAGTTCCATCCACGTCGAAGCAAATGGTGGGTATTTGTCGTTTCTAATGGCTGAGTAATATTCCATTGTATACATAGACCACATCTTTTTTATCCATTCATCTTTTGATGGACACTGAGGCTCCTTCCACAGTTTGGCTATTGTGGATATTGCTGCTATAAACAACGGGGAGCAGGTGTCCTGGAGTTTCACTTCATCTGTATCTTTGGGGTAAATACCGAGCAGTGCAATTGCTGGGTTGTAGGAAGATCTATTTTTAACCCTTTGAGGAACCTCCACACAGTTTTCCAGAGTGGCTGTACTAGTTCACATCCCCTCCAACAGTGCAAGAGAGTTCCCTTTCTCCACATCTTCTCCAACATTTGTTGTTTCCTGCTTTGTTAATTTTTCCCCATCCTCACTGGTGTGGGTGGTATCTCATTGTGGTTTTTGTTTTTGTTTTTTTAATTTATTTTTTTAATAAATTTATTTTTTATTGGTGTTCAATTTGCCAACATACAGAATAACACCCAGTGCTCATCCCGTCAAGTGCCCGTCACCCAGTCACCCCATCCCCACCCTCCTCCCCTTCCACCACCCCTAGTTCGTTTCCCAGAGTTAGGAGTCTTTATGTTCTGTCTCCCTTTCTGATATTTCCCACACATTTATTCTCCCTTACCTTCTATTCCCTTTCACTATTATTTATATTCCCCAAATGAATGAGAACATATAATGTTTGTCCTTCGCCGATTGACTTACTTCACTCAGCATAATATCCTCCAGTTCCATCCACGTTGAAGCAAATGGTGGGTATTTGTCGTTTCTAATGGCTGAGTAATATTCCATTGTATACATAAACCACATCTTCTTTATCCATTCATCTTTCGTTGGACACCGAGGCTCCTTCCACAGTTTGGCTATTGTGGACATTGCTGCTAGAAACATCGGGGTGCAGGTGTCCCAGTGTTTCATTGCATCGGTATCTTTGGGGTAAATCCCCAACAGTGCAATTGCTGGGTTGTAGGGCAGGTCTATTTTTAACTCTTTGAGGAATCTTCACACAGTTTTCCAGAGTGGCTGCACCAGTTCACATTCCCACCAACAGTGTAAGAGAGTGTTCCCTTTCCTCCGCATCCTCTCCAACATTCGTTGTTTCCTCTCTTGTTAATTTTCCCCATTCTCACTGGTGTGAGGTGGTATCTCATTGTGGTTTTGATTTGTATCTCCCTGATGGCAAGTGATGCAGAGCATTTTCTCATGTGCATGTTGGCCATGTCTATGTCTTCCTCTGTGAGATTTCTCTTCATGTCTTTTGCCCATTTCATGATTGGATTGTTTGTTTCTTTGGTGTTGAGTTTAAGAAGTTCTTTATAGATCTTGGAAACTAGCCCTTTATCTGATACGTCATTTGCAAATATCTTCTCCCATTCTGTAGGTTGTCCTTTAGTTTTGTTGACTGTATCCTTTGCTGTGCAAAAGCTTCTTATCTTGCTGAAGTCCCAATAGTTCATTTTTGCTTTTGTTTCTTTTGCCTTCGTGGATGTATCTTGCAAGAAGTTACTGTGGCTGAGTTCAAAAAGGGTGTTGCCTGTGTTCTCCTCTAGGATTTTGATGGAATCTTGTCTCACATTTAGATCTTTCATACATTTTGAGTTTATCTTTGTGTATGGTGAAAGAGAGTGGTCTAGTTTCATTCTTCTGCATGTGGATGTCCAATTTTCCCAGCACCATTTATTGAAGAGACTGTCTTTCTTCCAATGGATAGTCTTTCCTCCTTTATCGAATATTAGTTGACCATAAAGTTCAGGGTCCACTTCTGGGTTCTCTATTCTGTTCCACTGATCTATGTGTCTGTTTTTGTGCCAGTACCACACTGTCTTGATGACCACAGCTTTGTAGTACAACCTGAAATCTGGCATTGTGATGCCCCCAGATATGGTTTTCTTTTTTAAAATTCCCCTGGCTATTCGGGGTCTTTTCTGATTCCACACAAACCTTAAAATAATTTGTTCTAACTCTCTGAAGAAAGCCCATGGTATTTTGATGGGGATTGCATTAAACGTGTAAATTGCCCTGGGTAACATTGACGTTTTCACAATATTAATTCTGCCAATCCATGAGCATGGAATATTTTTCCATCTCTTTGTGTGTTCCTCAATTTCTTTCAGAAGTGTTCTATAGTTTTTAGGGTATAGATCCTTTACCTCTTTGGTTAGGTTTATTCCTAGGTATCTTATGCTTTTGGGTGCAATTGTAAATGGGATTGACTCCTTCATTTCTCTTTCTTCAGTCTCATTGTTAGTGTATAGAAATGCCATTGATTTCTGGGCATTGATTTTGTATCCTGTCACGCTACCAAATTGCTGTATGAGTTCTAGCAATCTCGGGGTGGAGGCTTTTGGATTTTCTATGTAGAGTATCATGTCATCTGAGAAGAGGGAGAGTTTGACTTTTTCTTTGCCAATTTGAATGCCTTTAATGTCTTTTTGTTGTCTGATTGCTTAGGCTAGGACTTCCAGTACTATGTTGAATAGCAGTGGTGAGAGTGGACATCCCTGTCTTGTTCCTGATCTTAGGGGAAAGGCTCCCAGTGCTTCCCCATTGAGAATGATATTTGCTGTGGGCTTTTCGTAGATGGCTTTTAAGATGTTGAGGTATGTTCCCTCTATCCCTACACTCTGAAGAGTTTTGATCAGGAATGAATGCTATATTTTGTCAAATGCTTTCTCTGCATCTAATGAGAGGATCTTATGGTTCTTGGTTTTTCTCTTGCTGATATGATGAATCACATTGATTGTTTTAAAGAGTTAATCTTTATTAACTCTCTTCTTCTGCTGGGTATAGGGTCTATTTGCTGTTTTTTCTGTAGCTCCTTTATATGTAAGGTTAGCTTTTGTATTTGAGTTCTTGAGTGTTGAACCAGCCTTGTGTCCCGGGGATAAATCCTACTTGGTCATGGTGAATAATTTTCTTAATGTATTGTTGGATCCTATTGGCTAGTATCTTGTTGAGAATTTTTGCTTCCATGTTCATCAGGGATATTGGTGGGTAATTCTCCTTTTTGGTGGGGTCTTTGGTTTTGGAATTAAGGTGATGCTGGCCTCATAGAACGAATTTGGAAGTACTCTATCTCTTTCTATCTTTCCAAACAGTTTAGTAGAATAGGTATGGTTTCTTCTTTAAACATTTGATAGAATTCCCCTGGGAAGCCATCTGGCCCTGGACTTTTGTGTCTTGGGAGGTTTTTGATGACTGCTTCAATTTCCTCCCTGGTTATTGGCCTGTTCAGGTTTTCTATTTCTTCCTGTTCCAGTTTTGGTAGTTTGTGGCTTTCCAGGAATGTGTCCATTTCTTCTAGATGGCCTAATTTATTGGCGTATAGCTGTTCATAATATGTTTTTAAAATCGTTTGTATTTCCTTGGTGTTGGTAGTGATCTCTCCTTTCTCATTCATGATTTTATTAATTTGAGTCTTCTCTCTCTTCTTTTTAAAAAGGTTGGCTAATGGTTTATGTATCTTATTAATTCTTTCAAAGAACCAACTCCTGGTTCTGTTGATCTGTTCCACAGTTCTTCTGGTCTCGATTTCGTTGAGTTCTGCTCGAATCTTTATTAACTCTCTTCCTCTGCTGGGTGTAGGGTCTATTTGCTGTTTTTTCTCTAGCTCCTTTATGTGTAAGGTTAGCTTTTGTATTTGAGTTCTTTCCAGTTTTTGAATGGATGCTTGTTTTGCGATGTATTTCCCCCTTAGGACTGCTTTTGCTGCATCCCAAAGTTTTTGAACAGTTGTATCTTCATTCTCATTAGTTTCCATGAAACTTTTTAATTCTTCCTTAATTTTCTGGTTGACCCTTTCATCTTTTAGCAGGATGGTCCTTAACCTCCACGTGTTTGAGGTCCTTCCACACTTCTTGTTGTGATTTAGTTCTAATTTCAAGGCATTACGGTCTGAGAATATGCAGGGGATGATCCCAGTCTTTTGGTTTCGGTTCAGACCCAATTTGTGACCCAGTATGTGGTCTATTCTGGAGAAAGTTCCATGTGCACTTGAGAGGAATGTGTATTCAGTTGAGTTTGGATAAAGTTCTGTAGATATCTGTGAAATCCATCTGGTCCAGTGTATCATTTAAAGCTCTCGTTTCTTTGGAGATGTTGTGCTTAGAAGACCTATCGAGTATAGAAAGAGCTAGATTGAAGTCACCAAGTATAAGTGTATTATTATCTAAGTATTTCTTCACTTTGGTTATTAATTGATTGATATATTTGGCAGCTCCCACATTTGGGGCATATATATTGAGGATTGTTAAGTCCTCTTGTTGGATAGATCCTGTAAGTATCATATAGTGTCCCTCTTCATCTCTCACTACAGTCTTCGGGGTAAATTCTAGTTTATCTGATATAAGGATGGCTACCCCTGCTTTCTTTTGAGGACCATTTGAATGGTAAATGGTTCTCCAACCTTTTATTTTCAGGCTGTAGGTGTCCTTCTGTCTAAAATGAGTCTCTTGTAGACAGCGAATAGATGGGTCCTGCTTTTTTTATCCAGCCTGAAACCCTGCGCCTTTTAATGGGGTCATTAAGCCCGTTCATGTTCAGAGTTACTATTGAAAGGTATGAGTTTAGTGTCATCATGATATCTATTCAGTCCCTGTTTTTGTGGATTGTTTCTTTGGATTTCCTCTTTCTTTTACAGAGTCCTCCTTAATATTTCTTGCAGAGCTGGTTTGGTGGTCACATATTCTTTCAGTTTCTGCCTATCTTGGAAGCTCTTTATCTCTCCTTCTATTCTGAAATAGAGCCTTGCTGGATAAAGTTTTCTTGGCTGCATGTTCTTCTCATTTGGGACCTGAATATATCCTGCCAGCCCTTTCTGGCATGCCAGGTTTCTGTGGAGAGGTCTGCTGTTAATCTAATATTTCTCCCCATGTAAGTTAGGGATCTCTTGTCTCTTGCTGCTTTAAGGATTTTCTCTTTATCTTTGGAATTTGCAAGTTTCACTATTAAATGCTGAGGTGTTGGGTTTTTATTGATTTTAGGGGGAGATCTCTCTATCTCTTGGATGTGAATGCCTGTTTCCCTCCCCAAATTAGGGAAGTTCTGAGCTTCGATTTGTTCAAATACATATTCTGGTCCTCTGTCCCTTTTGGCGCCCTCTGGAACCCCAATAAAATGTAGATTTTTCCTTCTGAGGCTGTCATTTATTTCCCTTAACCTTTCCTCATGGTTTTTTAATTGTCTTTCCCTTTTTTTTCAGCTTCCTTCCTTGCCATCAAGTTGTCTTCTAGGTCACTCACTCTTTCTTCTACCTCATTAACCCTCATCGTTAGGACCTCCAGTTTGGATTGCATCTCATTGAATTGATTTTTAATTTCAGCCTGATTATATCTAAATTCTGCAGTCATGAAGTCTCTTGAATCCTTTATGCTTTTTTCCAGAGCCACCAGTAGCTTTATAATTGTGCTTCTGATTTGGCTTTCTGACATCGAATTGTAATCCAAATTCTGTAACTCTGTGGTGGGGAGTACTGTTTCTGATTTTCTTTTGTGGTGAGTTCTTCTTTCTAGTCATTTTGCTCAGTGCAGAGTGGCTAAAAATGAGTTGTACTGGAAAAAGGAAGAAAAAAAAAAGGAGGAAGAAAAAGGACAAACAACAAACAAGCAAAGAAAAAATAAGGAGGGGGTACCCTCTGGTTCTATATACTGTAAATCCCTGGACTTCCCCTGGAGCTTCACAGCGCTGCTGGGTGGAGAACTTGCCCTTCCCCGTCCTTCCAGCTGGTCTTCTGGGGCGGGGCCTGCTGTGCCGGTTCTCAGGTGTGTGCACCTGGGGAGATGCTCCGCCCCTGCTGCTGACCCCGTGAGGCCCCGTCCCCTGGCGGCCCCGCCCCTCCCAGGCGCAGGGTGACCCAGGAGGGACAACCCCCCTGGCGGCGGCCGGGTCCCCAGCCCCGGCGTCAGCTCCCGCGGTACCGACCGCAGCTCCCCGTCCGCACTGGCCTGGATGCTCCGGGGCGGGGGGCGCGGCCCCGCACAGCTCGGGGGCGCCCGGCGGCGGCGGCAGGAGCGTCCCCGCCGTCCCGGGCCCTGCCCGCCTCCCCGCCTCCCCGCCTCCCCGTCCCGGGGGGAGCGCAGGGTCCCGGCCGTGTCCCCCGCGCCCTGGGCTCCGGGGCCTGCGCTGCTGGGGTCGCTCCCGGGGCCGCGGCTCCCGAAGGCAGCAGGGCGCAGCCCCCTCCGCCCGGAGCCCCCGCCCGCCCGCCCGCCCGGCTGCTCCCCGAGGCCCCGCCGGGCGCTCCAGCCCTTTCCCGCGCTCGGCCCGCGGGGTGTGGGGCGCCCTGCCCCGGGCGCACGTCCTGCCAGTGACCCCGGGAGGCTGGAGGCCCCACTGCCCACCCTGAGATCCTGCCCGAGTTCCTGCGAGCCCCTTTCCGTCCAGGAAGATTGGTAAAGTTCCTGATTCTCCAGGACTGGGCTTTCCTGTCCTGGGGGCTCCCGCCCCCCAGCCTTAGCCCGGCTCCTCGCGGGGCCCCTCCCCCACTGGATTCTTTCTTATTTTTATTTTTTCCGCCTTCACCTTGTTAGAAGTACAAACTCTTCCCTCTGTAGTGTGCCAGCTGTTCTCTCTTTAAATCTCAGGCCGAATTCGTAGGTGTTCAGGATGATTTGAAAGTTATCTAGGTAAGTTGGTGGAGACAGGTGACTTGGGGACCCTACTCCTCTGCCATCTTCCACTCTGGTCTCTATGGAAATAGATTGAGGAGTATTTAAGAGGTAGAATCTCTGACTTAGGAAACAACTGCAAAAAAGAGAGGGATGGATAGATTTGCAAGTTGATAAGAATGTAGAATTAAAGAGTTAATACTAGCAATGCTGGAGCTGCACGTTTGCTTTGCTTTGGCTCTTCTATTGGATTTCAGCTTACCTGCAACAACTGTCATGGACATCAAATAAAATGCCTCCATGAACATGTGGATACTGGATTAACGGTTTCCTCCAGACTTCCTCTTTTCTACTTGCTTCTACTCTTCTCATTTATATAACAAATCTATAAATCTTTTTAAAAGTTTTCTACCACCTTTTCTCTTTTTCTTCTGCAACCCCTATAATATGAATGTTTATTTGCTTAATGTTGCCTAAGAGATTCTTTAGCCTACCTTCATTTTTAAAAAATTCTTTTTTTTCTTTTTGTTTTGCAGGTTGGGTGCTTTCATCTATCTTGTCTTCCAGATCTTTGATCTGTTCTTCTGCATCTGCTAATCTACTCTTGTATATTTCTAGTGTGTTTTTCATTCCAGTTATTGTATTCTTCAACTCTGATTGGTTTCTCTGTTTTCTATCTTTTTATTGAAGTTCTCACTGAGTTTACTACTCTTCTCTCTAGTCTGGTGAGTATCTTTATGATCATTGCTTTAAACTCTGTCAAACATATTGCTTATCTCCATTTCATTTAGTTCTTTTTCTGAGATTTTGTCTTATTCTTTCATCTGGAGCATATTTCTCTGTCTCCTTATTTAGCTTGATTTTGTGTTGTTTCTCTGAACTGGGTGGAATAGTTACTTAACCTTGAAGGAATAGTCTTATGTATGCTTATCCCCTGTGTAGACTGTGTTTGGTGACTTTTATGGCTGGCTGGATCTGTGTCTGGTGTGCAATGCATGCTGTGGGTCAGTTTGTGCTGGGGCTACCCAGATGAGATAGCCAGAGCTCAGGTGGGTATGGGCTGGGGGCAGTTCTGAGGCTCTCTGTGCAGAAGGTGCCCTGGCAGGATAACTGAAGCTGAAGTGGGTGCAAGCTGGGGAATCCAAAGACCCTATGTACAGAGGGCACCTTGGGAGGATAGCTGAAGCTGAAGTGTGTTTAAGCTGGGTGTTCCAGGACTCTGTGTGCAGAAGGTGCCCTGGTGGAGCAGCTGGAGCTAAAGTGGGGCACAAACCAGGGTTCCAGAGTGCTCTGCACAAGGAGTGCCTTGGTAAGACAGCTGTAGCTAAAGTGGGTGCAGGCTGAGGTGGTCCTAAGGCTCTTTGTTTAAAGGGTTCCTAGGCAAGACAGCAAAAGCTGAAATGGGTGCAAGCTGGGGTGTCCTGATGTGGGACAGCTGGAAACACCCAGAGTGCTGTGCCCTGGGGGTGCCCTAGCAAGCTATCTGAAGCCAAAGTGGGGCCTAGAGTGTCCAGAGTGCTTTATGCTTGTATTACTGTGAGGTGATGGCTGGAGCTGTAGTGAGCGCTGTCCGGGGTGTTCCAGTGCACTGCCCTGCAACTGCCTTAGTGGGATGCCTGGGGCTGGTGTGGGCTAGGGGCTCATGGTTCACTGATGCAGTCGGTGGGTTAGGGTGCATAGACCTTGCTCTTATTCATGCTATCATGGTGGAAGGGGAGCATAAAATGTGGCACCTGCCAGCCTTTCTGACCTGGAGAGAGTTTTAGTAGTTCCTTAACTATTGGTAGGGCTCTAGGCTAGTTCCTTTACAGTCTAGCTGCTCTTTGAAACCAAGGCTTTTTTGCCTCAGGGCATAGGAATCTGCCACCCTGTCTCTTATACTATTCCTTCCCACTACAGTTTGCAGTATCAGCGGTGGAGGTTCCCGTTGCTACCATGTCTCTGTCTTTCTTACGGTTTTCTTTTGTGAGTAGAAGCTCTTCTTTTGTGAGACAGGTCTCAGTTCTTCAGGAGGAATTGCTCTATAAATAGGTGTAGGTTTGGTGTGTCCTTAGAGGACATGAGCTCAGAATCTTCTATGTTGCTATCTTGGACTGGAACACCTTCAGAAAAATTTTAACAATTTACCCTCTACCAGGAGAATATGAGTTTGTTTCCCTGCATTCTCTCTCTTTTTTTAATTTTTTAAAATTTTTTATTTATTCATGATAGTCACAGAGAGAGAGAGGCAGAGACACAGGCAGAGGGAGAAGCAGGCTCCATGCACCGGGAGCCCGACGTCGGATTCGATCCGGGGTCTCCAGGATCGCGCCCTGGGCCAAAGGCAGGCGCCAAACCGCTGCGCCACCCAGGGATCCCATGTTTCCCTGCATTCTCATTAACACAAGGTGTTATCATTAGTCTTTGTCAGTTTAATAGAAAAAATTTCATCTTACAGTTTAAATTTATATTTCTAGATTACTAGTTGAACTTAAAAATAAAAAAGATCTTCATTGAACATTTGTGGCTGTGCTATTTTGTTAAATTCTATGCTCTCATTTGTACCTAGTGCCCTTCAATCCATAGTCCTCTGTTTTACTCTCTCCAGAGAGTAAACTTTTAGTATTTTGTGATGATCTTTGCCATAGTTGCTTTACTAGATCTTAGGGAGAGCTATAAGAGTGTCTACCTCCTTAACTAGATTTTCAACCCATGTTAATGTTTTTAGTCTCGTTTCACACCACTACCCACCTCTTCCTACTGCCAGAGATACCTGGTGCTGCCAATTCCCAAGCCTTTTGGTGGAATACAATGTAATTTGCTTTGATTCTTGACTTTCTCCACTGCCAGTTTAAGATTTACTTTTCTCAGGTCTTCTGAATAAGTTACTGTTCTCCCTTGTGCTTCCCATCTTCTTCATTTTTGTGGTGGTTATCTCATCTCCTAATCTTTTTTGTCCTTATAGACTATGCCTTAAAAGTATATAATTCACTCTGCTGTTATTTTACTCTTTATTGGGGGACATGGAGTTTTAACAGGGAAGTCTTGAGTTGAATTTATATCTTGAAGTTGAAAGTGTTTTGCTGGGCCTTGTTAGGTTGGTAAGTACCACAAATATTTCATAGATTCAGAATGGATATAAAGGATAGCTGTTGAAACCAGAGAGCCTTGTAGATGCTCCAGATCAGTATAAGGAAGGCTCTTTTATTGATGAAAATTCTATTTATGATTTTTTAGAATATCTCTGCACTCATATTTTTAAAGGTACCAAACAGTTGGGTTGTTCATACAAGAAACTTGTGAAGTTGCTTATTTGCATGCAGTCTAATTAACCTGACAGGTACACATTTATTATATTCATAATTCAAGTTAAACCTCTCAGGGAAATTGCAAAATATTTAATAACTGATGATGCATGAGCACAGATAATCAGAATTGTCAGTGGCTGGAATAGGGTCTAGGAGGCCTTCTGCTGGGTCATTTATATGCTGGATCATACGATGATCTGGGCCATTGGGGAGGCCTAGGAAAGGGCAGAGTGAGGGAAGAGGAATAATTTGAGGCTGAGTGAAGCTCCTATTTGTCAACTGGTATAGAGGTATTTTTATATTTTATGGTAGGTAGACCACAATGGTATATATAATTAATTATCAACTTTGAGCCTTTCCCTTTCCTCCAACCATGGTGCCCTAATGTGAATTATTTACCCTTTTAAGGATGCTGTAGATGTTACTTTAACCTATTTTTTACCTATTTTGTCTGTCACTCATTATTTCCTCTACTCAATATCTTTCCCAGCTTTCTACACATGATGGATCCCATATATTAGATTCACGATCTCACTAGTTCTGAGCCAACCCTGAAGATGGTGGTAGTCTAATCAATAACATCAGCAATCTAGCACTTGCTCTCCAACAAGAGCCCTGGCTATCTAGGTAATCCCTGAGTTGTAGCTTTCCCTTCCATCTCTCAATATTGATTTTATTAGTAGGGTGGACTTCTGCCTCAGTTTCCTTCCCCAGTATGCTTGGTACCTGATAACTTTTGGTACATCCTACTTCCTTTGGTTCCCCTCTCCCCAGTCATTTTTGTTCTCTTGCTGCAAATGGACGGATATAGCCTGAAATCATGATATAGTTCCCATGGAACACAACTGACAACTGTCACCTCGGTGCTGTTCTTTACTCCTGGATTACATTGATACTTGTTCAACTCACAGCCAAGTATTTCTATGAACTCTGGATGTTATAGTATAGGCTGTCCAGCTGCCCCCACAGGACTATATTTTATACCTTGGATTGAGCAAATTTACCACCCTAAAAAAATAGATGTTATGTTATTAAGGATGGAGGGAAGAATGACTGACAGGTTAGCTATCAAATAGCTTTTGGCACACCATACTACATACTAGCATGGAATGTTCCCAACCCAACAGGCCCTCCAAGATATCTTGTGATGAAGCTTATAGTGGGCAAATGCTACTCAGATACTCAGGGCTTCCAACTGGCTTTTTAGTACTCCTCTCTTAACTATGAGAAGACAGCCAAAGATTATCATATATATGGGGAAAACTACACACGGAGGATACCAAAGCATGTAAACAAAAAATAAGTTGGAGAAGACAGACAATGTAGGGAGAAGAAAAAAGTTTTAAAATTATCAGTATTGTCAGAGAGATAAGAGAATATTATAATCATGAAACAAGAAGAGAATACTATAAAAGTAATATTTAGGGATGCCTGGTGGCTCAGTGGTTGAGCTTCTGCCTTCAGCTCAGGGCATGATCCCGGGATCTGGGATCGAGTCCCACATTGGGCTCCCTGCAAGGAGCCTGCTTCTCCTGTTGCCTGTGTCTCTGGCTCTCTCTCTGTGTGTCTCTCATGAATAAATAAATAAAACCTTTTAAAAAAACCAAAAAAAGGAATATTTGAAGAATAAAAAAAAAGAACTCATATAAACGAAAACTATCACAAAAATGGTAAACTCAATAAAAGGATCAGGCAGTGAAATTGAAGACATATTGATTGAATATAGAGAAAAAAAAAGGAAATGAAAAAAAGAGAAAATAAAAGAACATTTAGATTCTAGCAGATCTAATGGCTGAATGTTAGAGATTTCAAAAAAGAGAACTGAGAAAGTGAGGGGGAGAAATTTGTCAGTGACATCAGTCAAGAATATTCTTCAGAACCATAGGAATCAGTTTCAACATAGTTTTATAAGGCACATCATTGTGAAATTCTAGTACTCAAGAGACAAAGAGAAGATTCTATGAACAAGGAGGGGCTGAGACAGAGGAATGTCAAATACAATAGGCTAGGAATCACAGTGGCTTCAGATTTTTTAGAAGCAATACTGGAACCTAGTAGGCAATGGAGCAATGCCTTCAAGATTTATCCTAGAATTCTGTCCCAAACTGCTGATCAACTGTGAAGGTAGAATAAAAAATTTAAATATATTTTATCTACAATTCACCCTTCCCTAGAAGTTACTGGAGGATATGCTCCACCAAAATAAAGAAGAGGAAGACATAGGGCACATGAAATAGATGATACATAAGAGGTCAAAGGAATTCCTGAGATTGATGATGAAGAAATATTCCAGGATGAGAGTTATGCAACAAGGCATTGAAGGCAACTTGTCCAGAATGGAGCATTCAGAAGACTTCTTTAAGAAGAGGCAATTAATAGATTACCTGACACATATGAATGTTTCAAGTCCTGATTCACACTATTTGCAGAGTGGAGGTTAATTCAAACTAGGGAAACAAAATCAAGTCGGAAAGAAAGTCAAAACTGAAAGATAGTTTGAGCAGGATAGGAGATGCATTTATTTATATTAGATTCTTATACATCTCATTTCTACCTCACTTCTTAAGAATAAATGGCCTTGATGTCAAGGATATTATAATTATGGTGTTATTATCACTTTCCTTTTGTACCAAAAACATTGAGCCCCTAAACCTTAAGTCTTAAAAAATTGTGTTCATTCTGTCTAGGTAGTTTCCCCAAATGGACTAAACTTTTAAAAAGTATTTTGGCAGCAATCGTGGGGTTTGTATAACATGTGAACATCCTGGCAATAATCTCTGCTTTGGTGACTTTAAGTAATGGAATCTCTACTGCAATTGGCAAATGTCTTGTTCTGGCATCTAACTGGTTTATATTGGCCTTGATCTTTTTCTGTGTCTAATATTGATTTGCTCATATCCTTGTATCAATGATTTCATATTGATATTAGCTATTTCTCTGTCTCTCTATTGCAACTACTTCATTTGGTGCATAACGTTCAATAACTAAGTGGAGATGTGTGGTTCTTAAAAAAATTCTCTCTCCGACTCTGTCTCTGTCTCTCTTGTGTATTACTCTGAGCTTTCCTACATAGGCAGGATGGTATTAAGGTTCTTACTTTTTTTTTTTTTAAAGAGTAGATTCTAGGTTTAAAAAGATAGTTTAGTACATTGTCTTAGCTCAGGCTACTAGAACAAAATACCATATATTAAGTGGCTCAAACAGCCAAAGTTCAGGAGGCTGAGAAGTCCAGATCAAAGTGCCAGCAGATTTGATTCTTTTTGAGAGCTATCTTCCTGGTGTGCAGATGACTGTTTTTTCACTGTATTCTCACATGATGGAGAGAAAGCTCTGGTGTCTCTTCTTAGAAGGATGCTAATCCTATCATAAGAACCACACTCATGACCTCATTTAAACCTAATTACTTTCCCAAAGACCCCCACCTCCAAATACCATCATATTGGAGGTTAGGGCTTCAATATATGATTTTGGAGTGGACATAAACATTCAGTCCATAACAATGCATAGAAGCCATTACTTTTTTTCTTCCTAATAGCATCATCAAAAATTCTGGTTGCAGTCATTTGTACATGTACTGATTGACTATTTCACATTCACTATTTGTAGTGCTTGTTAAACTTCAGTGTATATACAGTTCACCTTGGGAAATTTTGTTAAAATGCAGATGACTCAGATTCTGAAGTAGAGTTTATCCATTACCAACAATCTCTCAGGTAGCGTCGATGTTGCTGGAATAGGACAACACTTTGAATAGTAAGGATATATGTAACCATATATACTCAGAAGTATTTATTTGGAAAATTGGAAAAGAAAAGATTGGGGCTTTGCTTAAGAAGTTATCAAGCATGGGTACATGCAAACAAATAATTGCTGTGTGATTTGTATTCAGTATAGCTTAATATATTAATCATATTTGGTCTTAGGTAGTATGTTAGATATTATAGATCTTACGCCTAGAAATTACCAGTTGCTTCCATTGGCCTAATTCTCTGTAGAGAGTAGAGACCTGTCATTTGGAGATGGTGATTAGCAAGGATTACCTCCTTTTGGGAGGGATAAATGGAAGGAAGGATAGAGACAGCACAGAGGATGAACAAGTATTAACAAAAATTACTTGCTAAGAGCTCTCCTTGAAAATGTTATTGAAAATTAAACTAATATTTCTTAAAAATTTAGGGCAGATTATTGAGTTCTATGCCCTAGGGTTCTGATGCAGTAGATCTGGCAGTGAGTGGGGAGGGGAGGCAAAAATGTATATTTTAAACAACCACCTGACATAAACCCAAGGCATTTGGTTCCTGGACCATTATTTAAAAAATCACTATGTTAAAAAGATTAGTAGTAGTCTTAGGAAAAATAAAATTAAAAAAAAAAAACCACTTAAACAAAGCCAGGAAAATACTTCTCTTTTTGAGTTGCTGTAAGAGAGAAACAAAGACATCTAACTGTCAGCACACAGGTCTATCAAACATCTAACTATAAATTATACAGGCTCAAACCCTGTATCAGTACTCTGATGCAGGACTCATGACCACAATTAATAGGAACATGGAATTTGTAGCTGATAGGAAACTTAGAGGCTTTCCACCTTTTTTGATTGTGATCCATAGGAACAGATACATTTTATATTATATTCCAGAGACATTCACAGACACACTCACACAACATATATGTTATTCACTTCATCAAACAAAACTCTTACAGTCTGTGATGCACTCTCATATTTTTTTTTTTGGGGGGGGGGATTACATTTAAATTAAAAAAATCCTGGCCATGACTCACTAAATTGATTGTATGACCACCGTGTTATAAGTTGTCATTTCAGAAACACCAGTCTAGTGTAGTCACTTTATTTTACAAATGAGAAACAGGCTTGGAGAGGTAAAACTTTTTCAATATCAAACAGCTGTGAATAGTAGAGCTCAGAGCTAGAACTCAAAAATCAGATTTTTAGCCAAAAAACCTGTCTATAATGGCCTGCTGTATATTGCAGTGTTTGTCTTAATGCTTTTAGCCTGTTTTCTCTCAGGAAAATAGCCTGTTATCTGTTATATTTCCTATCTAGTTGAAACATTTTGAATGGTACAAATGTCTTTTTCCTAAAGGAACCACTAGATGGTAGTATAAACTCTTCTGATGGTTCACTATTCATTGATCCTAAGGTGAATTCAGATGTTTATTTATTTATTGTATATTTTTTATTGGAGTTCGATTTGACAGCATATAGCATAACACCCAGTGCTCATCCCATCAAGTGCCCCCCTTCAGTGCCTGTCACCCAGTCACTCCATCCTCCTGTCCACCTCCCCTTCCACTACCCCTTGTTCATTTCCCAGAGTTAGGAGTCTTTCATGTTCTGTCACCCTCACTGATATTTCCCACTCATTTTCTCTCCTTTCCCCTATAATCCCTTTTGCTATTTTTCATATTCCCCATATGAGTGAAAACATATAATGTTGTCTTTCTCCGATTGACTTACTTCACTCAGCATAATACCCTCCAGTTCCATCCACGTCAAAGCAAATGGTGGGTATTCATTCTTTCTAATGGCTGAGTAATATTCCATTGTATACATAGACCACATTTTTATCCATTCATCTTTCGATGGACACCGAGGCTCCTTCCACAGTTTGGCTATTGTGGACGTTGCTGCTATAAACATTGGGGTGCAGGAGTCTCAGCTTTTCACTGAATCTGTATCTTTAGAGTAAATCCCCAGTAGTGCAATTACTTGGTCATATGGTAGCTCTATTTTTAACTCTTTGAGGAACCTCCACACAGTTTTCCAGAGTGGCTGCAGCAGTTCACATTCCCACCAACAGTGCAAGAGGGTTCCCCTTTCTCCACATCCTCTCCAACATTTGTTGTTTCCTGTCTTGTTAATTTTCACCATTCTCACTGGTGTGGGGTGGTATCTCATTGTGGTTTTGATTTGTAGTTCCCTGATAGCAGGTGATGCAGAGCATTTTCTCATGTGCTTGTTGGCCATGTGTATATCTTCTTTAGTGAAATTTCTGTTCATGTCTTTTGCCCATTTCATGATTGGATTGTTTGTTTCTTTGCTGTTGAGTTTAATAAGTTCTTTATAGATCTTGGATACTAGCCCTTTATCTGATAGGTCATTTGCAAATATCTTCTCCCATTCTGTAGGTTGTCTTTTAGTTTTGTTGACTGTTTCTTTTACTGTGCAGAAGCTTTTTATCCTGTTAAGTCACAATAGTTCATTTTTGCTTTTGTTTCCCTGGCCTTCATGGATGTATCTTGCAAGAAGTTGCTGTGGCCAAGTTCAGAAAGGGTGTTGTCTGTGTCCTCCGCCAGGTTTTTGATGGATTCTTGTCTCACATTTAGGTCTTTCATCCATTTTGAGTTTATCTTTGTGTATGGTGCAAGGGAGTGGTCTAGTTTCATTCTTCTGCATGTGGCTGTCCAATTTTCCCAGCACCATTTATTGAAGAGACTGTCCTTTTTCCAGTGGATAGTCTTTCCTGTTTCATTGAATATTAGTTGACCATAGAGTTGAGAGCCTATTTCTGGGTTCTCTCTTCTGTTCCATTGATCTATGTGTCTGTTTTTGTGCCAGTACCACACTGTCTTGATGATCACAGCTTTGTAGTATAACTTGAAATCCGGCATTGTGATGCCCCCGTCTCTGGTTTTCTTTTTCAATATTCCCCTGGCTGTTCGGGGTCTTTTCTGATTCCACACAAATCTTAAGATGATTTGTTCCAACTCTCTGAAGAAAGTCCATGGTATTTTGATAGGGATTGCATTAAATGTGTAAATTGCCCTGGGTAGCATTGACATTTTTACAATATTAATTCTTCCAATCCATGAGCATGGAATGTTTTTCCATCTCTTTGTGTCTTCCTCAATTTCTTTCAAAGTGTTCTGTAGTTTTTAGGGCAAAGATCCTTTACCTTTTTGGTTAGGTTTATTCTTAGGTATCTTATGCTGCTTTTGGGTGCAATTGTAAATGAGATTGATTCTTGAATTTCTCTTTCTTCAGTCTCATTGTTAGTGCATACAAATGCCACTGATTTCTGGGCATTGATTTTGTATCCTGCCACACTGCCGAATTGCTGTATGAGTTCTAGCAATCTTGGGGTGGAATCTTTTGGGTTTTCTATATACAGTGTCATATCATCTGTGAAGAGGGAGAGTTTGACTTCTTCTTTGCCAATTTGAATGCCTTTAATGTCTTTTTGTTGTCTGATTGCTGAGGCTAGGACTTCCAGTACTATGTTGAATAGCAGTGGTGAGAGTGGACATCCCTGTCGTGTTCCTGATTTTAGGGGAAAGGCTCCTAGTGTTTCCCCATTGAGAATGATATTCGCTGTGGGCTTTTCATATATAGCTTTTAAGGTGCTGAGGAATGTTCCCTCTATCCCTACACTCTGAAGAGTTTTGATCAGGAATGGATGCTATATTTTGTCAAATGCTTTCTCTGCATCTATTGAGAGGATCATATGGTTCTTGTTTTTTCTCTTGTTGATGTGGTCTATCATGTTGGTTGCTTGCGAGTGTTGAACCAACCTTGTATCCCGGGGTAAATCCCACTTGGTCATGGTGAATAATCTTAATGTACTGTTGGATCCTATTGGCTAGTATCTTGTTGAGAATTTTTGCATCTGTGTTCATCAGGGATATTGGTCTATAATTCTTTTTGGTGAGGTCTTTGTCTGGTTTTGGCATTAAGGTGATGTTAGCCCCATAAAATGAGTTTGAAAATATTCCATCCCTCTCTATCCTTTGGAACAGCTTTAGTAGAATAGGTATGGGTTCTTCTTTAAAAGTTTGATAGAATTCCCCAGGGAAGCCATCTGGCCCTGGACTTATGTATCTTGGTAGGTTTTTGATGACTGCTTCAATTTCCTCCCTGGTTATTGTCTTGTTCAGATTTTCTATTTCTTCCTGTTCCAGTTTTGGTAATTTGTGGGTTTCCAGAAATGCACCCATTTCTTCTAGATTGCCTTATTTATTGGCATATAGCTGCTCATAATGTTTTTAAAATCATCTGTATTTCCTTGGTATTGGTTGTGATCTCTTCTTCTTAATTCATGATGTTATTAATTTGAGTTTTTTTCTCTTTTCTTTGTATAAGACTGGCTAATGGTTTATCTACATTCTTAATTCTTTCAAAGAACCAACTCCTGGTTTTGTTGATCTGTTCTACCATTTTTCTGGTCTCTATTTCATTGAGTTCTGCTCGAATCCTTATTATCTCTCTTCTGCTGGGTGTAGGTTTTATTTGCTGTTATTCCTCCAGTTCCTTTAGGTGCAAGGTTAACTTGTGTATTTTAGTTTTTCCAATTTTTTGAGGGATGCTTGTATTGCGATGTATTTTCCTCTCAGGACTGCTTTTGCTATTCTCAAAGAATTTGAACCATTGTATCTTAATTTTCATTAGTCTCCATGAATCTTTTTAATTCTTCTCTTATCTCCTGGTTGATCCATTCATCTTTTAGCAGGATGCTCTTTAACCTCCATGTGTTGAGTTTCTTCCAAATTTCTTCTTGTGATTGAGTTTTAGTTTCAAAGCCTTGTGGTCTGAAAATATGCAGGGGAGAAACCAATCTTTTGGTATCAGTTGAGACCTGATTTGTGACCGAGTATGTGGTGTATTCTGGAGAAAGTTCCATGTACACTTCAAAAGAATGTGTATTCAGTTGTGTTTGGATGCAAAGTTCTGTATGTATCTGTAGAAACCATCTGGCCCTGTGTACCATTTAAAGCTCTTGTTTCTTTGATGTTGTGCTTAGAATATCTGTCATGTGCAGAAAGTGCCATGTTGAAGTCTCCCACTATTAGTGTATTATTATCTAAGTACCTCTTTACTTTGGTTATTAATTGATTGATATACTTGGCATGTCCCACATTAGGGGCATAAATATTCATGATTGTATTGTTAGGTCTTCTTGTTGGATAGACCTTTTAAGTATGATACAGTGTCCCTCTTCATCTCTTACTACAGTCTTTGGGATAAACTTTAATTGATATGATTGAGGATTGCTAGCCCTGCTTTCTTTTGAAGGACATTTGAATGCTAAATGTTTCTCCACCCTTTCATTTTCAGGCTAGAGGTGTCTTTAGGTCTAAAATGAATCTCTTGTAGACAGCATATGGATGGGTTTTGCCTTTTTATCCAGTCCAAAAACCTGCGTCTTTTGGTGGGATCATTTAGCCCATTCACATTCAGAATAACTATTGAAAGATATGAATTTAGTGGCACCGTATTACCTATTCAGTCCCTGTTCTTATTTCTTTGGGCTTCCTCTTTCTTTTACAGGGTCTCCCTTAATATTTCTTGCAGAGCTGGTTTGGTGGTCACATATTCTTTCAGTTTCTGCCTATCTTGGAAGCTCTTTATCTCTCCTTCTATTCTGTATGAGAGCCTTGCTGGATAAAGTATACTTGGCTGCATGTTCTTCTTGTTTAGTACCCTGAATAGATCATATCAGCCCTTTCTGGCCTGCAAGGTCTCTGTGGAGAGGTCTGCTGCTAATCTCATATTCCTCCCCATATAATTAGGGATCTCTTGTCTCTTGCTGCTTTAAGGATTTTCTCTTTATCTTTGGAATTTGCAAGTTTCACTATTAAATGTCGAGGTGTTGAATGGTTTTTATTGATTTTTTGGGGGGCCTCTCTATCCCCTTGATCTGAATGCCTGTTTCCCTCCCCAAGTTAGGGAAGTTCTCAGCTATGCTTGGTTCAAATATGCTTTCTGGCAGTCTGTCCCTCTTGGCGCTCTCTGGATCCCCAAGTATACATAGATTTTTTTTTTCTGAGGCTATCATTTATTTCCCTTAACCTTTCCTTGTGGACTTTTAATTGTTTTTCTCCTTTTTCTTCAGCTTCCTTCCTTACCATCAACTTGCTTCTATGTCACTCACTCTTTCTTCTACCTCATTAACCCTCATTTATGACCTCCAGTTTAGATTGCATCTCATTTAATTGATTTTTAATTTCGGCCTGATTAGATCTAAATTCTGCAGTCATGAAGTCTCTAGAATCCACTATACTTTTTCCCAGAGCCAACAGTAGCTTTATAATTATGCTTCTGAATTGGCTTTCTGACATTGAATTGTAATCCATATTCTATAATTTGTGGCAGAGAGTGCTGTTTCTGATTCTTTTTTTTTTTTTGGTGAGTTCTTCCTTCTAGTAATTTTGCTCAGTGCAGAGTGGGCTTATCAGTGTGCTGAGTCAAGAATATCAACCACGACCTCAGTAAATTTCACCCTAGATGATTCTGCTGAGGTCAGAGACCAGAAATTGAAAACAAAGATCAGAACAAAATAAAACAAAAGGACCACTAAAGTGAAACACAAATTTTAAAACAAAGCAGTAAAAAGTAAAAGGTCAAGAATCCAAAAGAAGATGAAAAAGAAAAAAAAGAAAAAAAAGAAGAGGTTAAAAAATAAGAAAAAAGAAAGGGGGGTACTGGAAGATGGTGGTGGTGATGAAGTTGTAGTGGAGGGAGAATGTAGTCTACCTGAGGAGTCCTGGAGGGTGATCTTCTTGGTTCTGAGCATATTAAGTTCTGTATGTTAGAAGATGCTCAGTCCCAAATTATATACACCAGCAATACTTGTAGAGAGCCCCACCATTGACCACCAAAACATAAATGAGATACAAGAGTGGGGAGAATGGGAATGAAGAGAGAATATAATCTGACAGAATGAACCAGCACGGTATACCACTTGGTTCTGTGTGCAGGCTGGTCATGTTTTAGAAGGTATTAACTTCCACCATTGTAGAACAAAATGAGGCAGAAAAAAACAAAAACAAAAAAAAACACAGAAAAAAACATCTTGTATATCTCCCAAAATTAAGTTGAATATGTTGAAGGGAATCTAGAAGTGGAAAATATATCTAGGACCAGTTATTGTAGAATATGAAAGTTAAAAAGGAAGAATCTTAAAAAATGAAGAGGTGGTAAATATTGTAGTTAAGGTGGGAAAAGAAAAAAAATTGGAAATTTACAGTCTGATATAAAAACGAATTGTACTGGAAAAAGGAAGAAAAAAAATAGGAGGGGTACCCTCTGGTCCTATATACTGTAAATCTCTCGACTTCCCCTGGAGCTTTCCAGCGCTGCTTGGTCAAGAACTTGCTCTTCCCCGTCCTTCCAGCTGGTCTTCTGGGGCGGGGCCTGCTGAGCCGGTTCTCAGGTGTGTGCACCTGGGGAGATGCTCCGCCCCTGCTGCTGACCCCGTGAGGCCCCCGTCCCCTGGCGGCCCCGCCCCTCCCAGGCGCAGGGTGACCCAGGAGGGACAACCCCCCTGGCGGCGGCCGGGTCCCCAGCCCCGGCGTCAGCTCCCGCGGTACCGACCGCAGCTCCCCGTCCGCACTGGCCTGGATGCTCCGGGGCGGGGGGCGCGGCCCCGCACAGCTCGGGGGCGCCCGGCGGCGGCGGCAGGAGCGTCCCCGCCGTCCCGGGCCCTCCCCGCCTCCCCGCCTCCCCGCCTCCCCGTCCCGGGGGGAGCGCAGGGTCCCGGCCGTGTCCCCCGCGCCCTGGGCTCCGGGGCCTGCGCTGCTGGGGTCGCTCCCGGGGCCGCGGCTCCCGAAGGCAGCAGGGCGCAGCCCCCTCCGCCCGGAGCCCCCGCCCGCCCGCCCGCCCGGCTGCTCCCCGAGGCCCCGCCGGGCGCTCCAGCCCTTTCCCGCGCTCGGCCCGCGGGGTGTGGGGCGCCCTGCCCCGGGCGCACGTCCTGCCAGTGACCCCGGGAGGCTGGAGGCCCCACGGCCCCTCCGCGGCTCCGCCCGGGCTCCCCGCTCAGCGCCTTTCCCTCGGGAAGAATCCGGGGCGGATGTGAAGTTCCCGCTGCCCCGGGCGGGGCCTCCCTGTGCCGAGGCTTTCACCCCGGCCTCGGCCGGCTCCCCGGGGCCTCCCCCACTGGATTCTTTCTTATTTCATTGTGTCCACACCTCCCTACCTTGCTAGAAGCGAAAACCCTTCCCTCTGTAGCGCTCCAGCTGTTCTCTCTTTAAGTCTCAGGTCGGATTCGTAGGTGTTCAGGATGGTTTGGAAGGTATCTAGGTGAGTGGGTGGGGCCAGGCGAGGCGGGGACCCCAATCCTCTGCCGTCTTGCCCTGCCTCTCGTGGATTCAGATTTCTTTATTTGCATCCTTATTTTACAATGCTTTATGATTGTTATTTATCTGTTGGTAAATGAGCTTTATACTTATCCTGAAGAAACTATTTTATATGATATTACAAGTGAAATACATTTTGTTACTCGGTATTTCTTTTCTTTTTTTTCATCTGTGTAAAAGAGAGACTTAGAAAAACAAACACATATGTACTTCCAGTATCCCCACAAGGGCCCTCTTGTTTTGTATTTAATATATTTTATCTTCCCTATACTCTTATTTTATAGGATGTTAAATAATAATTTTTGTTATTTCTGATATTCCAGATTGAAATTTAGTTTCTTTTAGTTTGGGAAATCACTTTTGTGTCTACCATAAAAGAATAGAAATCCCAAGCGATTTTATGTTCATTGTCTCTTAATAAAGAAAATTAATACTCTGCTTTATAAGATTATTTCCCTTAACTGCAGCAAGGTTGGTAATCTATGCATGTACTAGGAGCTTCTGAGGAAGGTGATCATGAAGACATTGCTGTTTGTTGGGGTTCCAGGGTTCCACAGACTGCACAACTGAGCCATTCCTTAACTACACCTTCCTCACAGGTTCAAACTAGAAAAGAGAATAAGATGGCTATCCTTGATGCTTTTTCTCTTTATCCCTGAAATTTGCAAGTTTTACTATTATATTTGGGGTGCTGATCTATTTTTATTGATTTTGAGGAGGATTCTCTGTCCTTCCTGTTCTATGGCTCTTTCCTTACCCAGATTAGGGAAGTTATCAGCTATGATTTGCTCAAATATACCTCTGTCTCTCTCTTTTTCTTCTTCCTCTTGGACTCCAATATTTCTAATATTGTTTTGCTTTATGGTATCGCTGATTTCTTGAAGCCTCCCTTATGGTCCATTAGTTTTTCTCCCTTTCCACAGCTTCCTTCTTTTCCATCATCTTATTTTATGTCACTGACTCTGTCTTCTGCCTCATTTATGCTAGTTGTTAGAGTATCTATTTTAGAATGTATCTCAGTTAAAGCATTTTTAATTCTGGCCAGATTCGATTTTATTTCTGCACTAAGAGGTTCTCTAGTGTCTTGTTTAGTGTTTTCAAGGCCAGCTAGTAATTTTATGATCATTATCCTGAATTACAACTCTGACATTTTACTTATATACATATTGGTTAGGTCTCTGGCAGAGAGTATTATCTACTAGTCATGTTTCCTAGAGATGAAGGGATCAATAAGAGAAAAAATATATATCAAACACGGCCGGAGCAAAATACACATTAGACAAATCCAAAGAAGTCAGAAACCAAGAATGAAAAAGAAACAATGGAAAAAAGAGAATATAATCTCCCAGGTGGACAAAACAGGGTGATCCACTTGGTCCTAGGTGTACTTTAGTCTGTTTGTTATAAGACACTAAATCCCAAAATTGTAGTATGTATACAAAAATAAATTGAATACAGTGAAAGGAAGACAAAAATGGAGAATAGATCTATAAAATATAATGTAAAAATGAAAATTTAAAAAAGACTTAAAAAACAAATAGTTGACAAAATAAGAAACTATTTGAAAAGGAAAAAAGAATAAAAGAAAAGGAAAATTTTAAACTGAATGATAAAAAATCATGAGAAAAAAACCCCTTGAATTCTACACAGTATTTTCCCCTAGTGTTGGTGTTTTGTAGTTCTGTGTACTCTGTGAGCTTGGTTTTCACCTACTGTTCCAGCCAGTCTCTCGGGGAAGGGGCCTGCAGCACTTTTGCCCAGGCATCGGCCTGGGTGTTGTTGTACTGCCCCTTGCCACTGGTCTGGCTCAGTGTCAGCTGCTTCTGGTTGCTCTATGTGGCTTTTGTTCCCTGAAGGCTTTCCTCACTGCTTTAGAGGGTCAAAAGCAGAATGACCAGGCCCTGATCTCCAGCCCTGAAGCTGAAAGATCGAGGCCTCCTCTCTTCAGCAAACCCTCAGGGAAGAGCAGTCTTCACTCCTGTGTATGCCAAACTGCAGACTCCTGCGGTGTGCACCTGCTTGGATCCTCCCAGGGAAGAGCAGTTTCTGAGCTTTCAGAAATCCTGCATGGAGAGCAGTTGCCTGATTGTGCTTTGGTGCAGTTTATTTCAAACCAAGCTGAGAGCTCCCTCTCAAGCTCACTGACTGTAGTCGGTTTCCCTGCTTCAATGCTTGGAAACTGCCAGCTCAGGCACCCCCATTCTTTCTGTGACCCCAGGGATCTTGAGACCACGCTGTTCCACCCAGGGTTCTGCCCTGATTTGCTGCCTGAGCACCTTTCAGGCAGGGATGTCTCTCACTGGAGCAGATTTCTAAAACTTCTGATTTTGCACTCTAGCTGGCTTATGGAGGCTCCTTCCACCATGCAATTTATCTTCTGATATATCATCTCAGGTTCACTTCTCTGCACCTCCTGCCTTGTAAAAAGTGGTTGTTTTTCTATTTGTAGAATTGCAGCAATTCTTTTCTTACATATCAGGTTGAATTCATAGGTGTTCAGAATTATTTGATAGTTATCTGGCTAAATTCAAGAGACCAGATGAAACAAGGTCCCCTACTCTTCAGCCATCTTGCCTCCATTCCTGAATAGGTATCAATTCTTTAAATGTTGGATAAAAAAAAATGTTGGATAGAATTCCTCTGGGAAGCCATTGAGTCCTGGTCTCTTGTTTTTAGAGGAGTTTTGGTTACTGCTTCAATTTCCTTGTGGTTACGGGTGTGCTCATGTTTTCTGTTTCTTCCTGTTACAGTTTTGGTAGTTTGTATGTTTCCAAGAATGCATCTATTTCTTCCAGATTGCCTAATTTGTTGGCATATAGTTGCTCATAATATGTTCTCATAATTGTTTATATTTCTGTAGTGTTGGTTGTGATCTCCCCTCTTTCATTGATGATTTTATTTGGGTCTTTTTTCTTTTTGATAAGTCTGGGTAGGGGTAGTTTGTATATTTCTAAGAATGCATCTTGGAAAGGGGTAGGGGTTTATCAATCTTATTAATTTTTTCAAAGAACCAGCTTCTAGTTTTGTTGATCTGTTCTACTTTGTTGTTGTTTTTAAATTTCTGTATCATTGATTTCTGCTCTAATCTTTATTATTTCTCTTCTCCTGATGTTCTCTCTCCAGCTTCTTATGGTGTAACGTTAGATTGTGTATTTGAGACTCATTTCCTGAGAGAGGCTTGTATTGCTGTATACTGTTCTCTTGGACCATGTTTGCTGCATCCCAAAGGTTTTGAATTGTTATGTTTTCATTTTCATTTGTTTTATGTATTTTTATAATTCTCCTTTAATTTCTTGGTTGACCTATTCATTCTTTAGTAGGATATTCTTTAACCTCTATGTATTTGTGGTCCTTCCGAATATCTTCTTGAGGTTGGCCTCAAGTTTCACAGCATTGTTGTCTGAAAATATGCATGGTATGATCTCAGTCCTTTTGTATTGGTTGGGACCTGATTTGTGATGTGGGAGGTGATCTATTCTGGAGAATATTTGAGGTACCCTTGAAAAGAATATGTATTTTGTGCTGCTTTAGGATGAAATGTTCTGAATATATCTGTCAACTCCATCTGGTCCAGTGTGTCATTCAAAGTCCTTGTTTCCTTGTTGATTTTCTGCATAGATGATCTATCCATTGTTGTAAGTGAAGTGTTAAAGTCTCCTACTATTATTATACTATTATCAATGAGCTTCTTTAATTTTGTTATCAATTGGTTTATATATTTGGCTGCTACCAAGTTAAGGGCATAAATATTTACAATTGTTATATCTTCTTGTTGGATAGACCCCTTTATTATGGTATAGTGTCCATCTCTTTTTCCAGTCTTTAGTTTAAAAATCTACTTTGTTTGATGTAAGAGTGGGTACTCCAGCTTTCTTTTGAGGCCCATTAGCATGATAAATTGTTCTCTATACCCTCACTTTTAAGCTGAAGGTGTCTTTGGATTAAAATTCATCTCTTGTAAGCAGCATATTGATGGTTCTTGTTTTTTTTTTTTAATCCATTCTGATATCCTATGTCTTTCGATTGGAGCATTTAGCGTATTTACATTCAGAGTAATTATTGAAAGATATGAATTTAAGGCCACTGTATTACCTGTAAAGTTGCTGGTCTTGTAGATTGCCTCTGTTCCTTTCTGATCTTTGTTACTTTTGGTCTCTCTCTCTCTCTTTACTGAAAGGATTCCCTCTAATATTTCTTGCAGGACTTGGTATAGTGATCACAAATTCCTTTAGTTTTTGTTTGTCCTGGAAACTCTTTATCTCTCCGTTCTATTCTGAATGACAGCCTTGTTGGATAAAGTATTCTTGGGTGCATATTTTCCCCATTTAGTACATTGAATATATCATGGGAGTCCTTTCTGGCCTGCCAAGTCTCTGTGGACAGGTCTCTGCCAGCCTTATGTGTTTACCCTTGTAGGTAAGGACCTCTTTTTTTAAAATTAAAGATTCCATATTATTTATTCATGAGAGACACACACACACACACAGAGGCAGAGACACAGGCAGAGGGAGAAGCAGGCTCCATGCAGGGAGCCCAAAGTGGGACTCAATCCCAGGACCCTGGGATCACGTCCTGAGCTGAAGGCAGATGCTCAACCACTGAGCCACCCAGGTATCCCAGGTAAGGACCTCTTGTCCCGAGCTGCTTTCAAGACTTTTCTCTTATGTTTATAATTTGCAAGCTTCACTATAATATGTTGAAGTGTTTACTTATGTTTGTTGATTTTGAGGGGGGTTCTCTGTGCCTCCTGGACTTGAATGCCTATTTCCTTCCCCAGGTTAGGGTAGTGCTCAGCTATAATTTTTTCAGATAAGCCTGCCCTTTTTCTTTCTCCTCATCTTTTGGAATATGGATATTATTTCAGTTTATAGAATTGTTGAGTTCTCTAAGTCTCCCTTTACAATTTTTCCGTTTTCAGCTTTTTACTTTCTATCATTGTATCTTCTATATCACTTTTTCAGTCTTCTGCTTCATCTATTCTCATTTTTATGGCCTCCACTTGGGAGTGTATCTCAGTAATTACATTTTTAATTTTGGCCCAACTATATTTTAATTCTTTTATTTCTTCAGTAAGAGAGATTCTAATGTCTTCTATGCTTTTTTCAAGCCCAGATAGTATTTTTGTAATTCTTGTTTTAAATTCTGGTTCAGACATCCTACTTATATCCATATTGATTAAATTCTTGGTAGTGAGTACTACCTCCTGTTCTTTCTTTTGGAGTGAATTTCTCCATCTTGTAATTTTTGTCCAGAAAAGAAAGGAAGAAAGAAGAAGGAAAAACCCACTATCACCACCACCACCACAAAAAACTTTAGGAGCTGTTTCTTTTGTATGGTTTATCCACTCTGCTGTTGGGTTTTGGCTTCTCTTTCCCACTGGTCTTTCCTCTACAGAATTCCTCTTTGTTTGTAGTGGGAGGTGTTTGACATTTAACTAGGTGTGCCTTGATTTGTTTGTTCAGATAAGCTTGGGGAAAAAAAAGACAGAAAAAAACAAGCCTGATCCAAGACAAGAGAAAAAAAAAAAAAGGAAGAAAAATGCAAACACATAAAGAAAAAACCTTAAGTGTCATTCCAAAGAATAAAAACAGAAGGGAAAAAGAATAAGCAAAAAAGAAAAGAGAAAAAAATAAGACTAATCTGAAAAATAAGAAAAGGTAGCAAACAAACTAACAAATGAACAAAAAATTATAAACCTGATACCAAGAAAAAAAAGAGAAATCAAAAAGAAAAAATATATAAAATAAAAGATGGAAAACTAAAAATAAGAAAAAGAAAAAGGAAAATATTTAAAAAGTTAAGAAAGGAAAAAAGAAGGCAGTCTGGTCCTATATTCACCAGAAGCTGATGGTTTGAAGCATTCTTTGTTCAATAGACTTGGTACATGTGGGGGCCTGTGTTATGTTGGTCTTCCCAGGGAGAGGCCTGTGGGGCTGGCTCACAAGCTGCCTTGCCCTTTCATAGATACCCCTGCCAGGTGCAGAAGGGTGGGTTTTAGGGTAGGGGAGTGCCTCCTCCACTGGAGGCACTGCCTTTGTCTCTGAAGTCTGACTCTACTGGTGAGCATGGGTGGGAATCAGTTTATCACCTATGTATGACTCAGTTTCCTACTCTGTTCTATCTCAGAAAAACAGTTGTACAGAGGCTTGAATCTATTATGGTAGAAAGCAAAAAGCAGCAGACAGATTATCTTCAGCCTGCCTGTGTCTCTTCTCTCTGTTCACTTCTTCCCAGAAAAGCAGATACAGAGGTTTAAATCTATTGTGGTCTTAACCTCTGTCTCTGCTGTTGAGCTCTGCTCAGTGGCTCCCAGCTGACCTTTGTCCCTAGGGTGGCAAAATACACTCTTCTTAATGTACTTGGGAAGAGCAGCAATCTCTCCCAGTGTGACCCAGGGGATCTTCTCATTGCTGCTTATTGTGTGATCCCTAACCCACTGCGTTGTCTCTCCCTCTCTACCTCTCCATGTCTTCACTCCACAAAAACAACTTCCTCCTCTTCGTGGCTCCGCAGTTTTCCTCTCCTCTAGTCCTTGGCTCCAAACTTCACATCTGCCACCTTCACTCCCTCCAACTGTGCAGATTGTTTTCTTAATACTCAGATCATCTTCCTAGTTGTTCAAAATAGTTGGATGTTGATCTAGCTGTGTTAGAGGGACAAGGCAAGCTCAGGGTCACCCTACTATTCTTGCATCTTAACTCTGCCTGTGGACACATTTCTTTTATCCCTCTTTTTCTTCTCCTACTCAATTCTCCTTAAAAAATTGAATTAAAAAAATGAATTCAAGGATGTGGGAAAGAAAAGAAAGTCTAGGAAATGTGACAGTTAATTTTATATGTCAATTTAGTTGGGCCATGGTGCATAGATATTTGGTCAAACCTTATTCTGGATGTTTTGTGAGATCAACATTTAAATTTTGGATGATGTTAACATTTAATTTGGTCAATTTTGGGTAAAGCAAATTGCCCTCTATAATATGAGTGGGCAGTCCTTATCTAATCAGAAGAAAGCCTTAACAGAACAAAGACTGATCCCTCTCCCCAACCCTTCCCTAAGTAAGAAGGAATTTTGCCAATAGGCTACCTTTAGACTCAAACTGCAACTGCTTCTTGAGTCTCCAGCATGCTGGTCTACCTATCATATTTTGAACTTGCCAAGCCTCCACAATCATGTACAGTTCCTCAAAATAAATTTCCCAATCTCTCTCTCTCTACATATATACATACATAAATACATATGTGTGCATTGTGTATGTGTATATACATACATGTTCACCCTTATTGTACATATATTTATATATATATGTATGTGTATACATGCACACACATTCATCCTTCTATTTTTTTTAGATTTTATTTATTCATTCATGAGAGACACAGAGGGAGAGAGACAGAGACACAGGCAGAGGGAGAAGCAGGCTCCATGCAGGGAGCCTGTCACAAGACTCGATCCCAGGACCCCAGAATCAGGCCCTGGGCTGAAGATGGCACTAAACTGTTGAGCTACCCGGGCTGCCCCATCCTTCTATTTTTTCAACAACCCTAACTAAAATAAGAAGTGAAGATAAGATAGGGGAGTTCAGAATGGTTAATCCAGCTTACAAATTAAAAACTCACTTTAAAACAAATGTAAAGACATTTAGAAGAGTACTATTCTTTTTCTTATTCCTCTGTCACAAATTCTTCTCTGAAGCTTTGACAAATGCTGACACTAATAATGTTTTCTTTACTAATGTATCTTCAGTGCTTACTGCACTTTTGGCACATTTTAGGCTCCTGGTATTTGTTGAACGAATGAATGGTTAGGAGTCATAATTATATAACAGTGGGAAGGACTAAATGTTCAGTGTCACAGAAGCATGAAAATATATAACACGGTTGGAAATGTGTAAAGTTGAAGGTATTTGGGGGATAGGATGGCTAGAAATAAATTTTGAAGGGTAGTGCTGAGAATAGAGAATTTATCCCTGTGAGTTAGCAGGGAGCCATCAAGCAATTTTAAGGAAAAATTATATTTATGTTTGCCTCTCAGAATGGTTCCTAGGCTTTTCTGAGGTTTTAGCAAAGATGTTTATTTTTACTGTGATTTAGATTGTCTTAAATCCAAAAGTATTTCTTTGCCTCTGCCTGTTTTAAGTCCCACTAGCAAATGTATTTGTTCACTGACATAAATTAATAAAAAAGAGCATGGGGCTTGGATCAATGTTGAATCCTGAGTTTATCACTTAGAGGTCTTATGATCTTGAACAGCTGCTTTACTTTTCAGCAGCATGATTTTTTTCAACTTTAAGTATTAGCATATCTGAGTGTTGAAAGGTCAAAAGCATTCCCTTAAATAACAGGAACAAGAGGAAAGTCTATCATCTGCTTTCTTTTAACCATAGTGAAGGTTCTAGCTAATGTGATATGGCAATAAAAAAGGAATAAAATGTGTAAAGATTAGAAAATTAGTCAATAAATAAACCATTAGAATTATTAAGAAAGTTTGGCAAGTCTATTAGGCAAAATATAAATCTACTAAAAAGTGATCGCATTGCTATGCAATAGCAATAGGAAGTGTAATTCAACAAAGTTTACAACAGTATTAAGATATATTAAGTTCTTGGAAGCAACCTAACAAGAAGAAACCTAACAAGTTCAAGTACTTTATGGCAGAAATTACAAAAGGGACAGATACACTGTGGATCAGGATGTATATTGGTATAACCATTTCGGAATATAAAATCATAATAAAAATACCCCATGATTCATCAGTCTCACTTCAAGAGAAATTCTTGCACATTTGCACTGGGGCACATGTGAAGAAAGTATAGGAATATTCATAGCAGTGCAGTTTTTTTTAATTTTTTAAAAATTTTTATTTATTTATGATAGTCACAGAGAGAGAGAAGCAGAGACATAGGCAGAGGGAGAAGCAGGCTCCATGCACCCGGAGCCCAACGTGGGATTCGATCCGGGGTCTCCAGGATCACGCCCCGCGCCAAAGGCAGGCGCTAAACCGCTGCACCACCCAGGGATCCCAGCAGTGCAGTTTGTGATAACAAAAGAACAAAACAACTCAATGTCCATTGACAAGTATAAGCTTCATTGTACACGAACAGGGAAGAAGCATTGTATGATTATCCCAAGTGTTATAAATTTCATGAACAGTGTCTGCCATACTATCTAACTGAATGATTAAAAATAACACAAATTATTCTTAAGCCCATGAAATGTTAATATGATCCATAGTTCTTTCATTAGGGGTAAAGAATATGGTGTCAACAATCGGCTGTAAGAGAGGAATAATTTGCTGAATTGAACCTCTGCATTCTGGAAAGTCAAGACTGAGTGAATAGAAGAAAAGACTTTAGGGGCACCTGGGTGGCTCAGTGGTTGAGGTCTGTTTTTGGCTCAGGGCACGATTGTGGGGTCTGAGATCGAGTACCCCATTGGGCTCTCTGTAAGGAGTCTGCTTCTTCCTCTGCCTATGTCTCTGTCTCTTGTGTCTCTCATGAATGAATGAATAAAATCTTAAAAAAAAAAAAAGACTTTAAAAACAAATTCAACACCAACCCTTAAATTAATTTGGCAGTCTTTAACTTGCATGCTTCCTTTCTATTAATTTCAAAGCTGACTTATACCCTAATAAAATGAGACCACAAACATAATACAGAGGGTGTGATCAGTTGGTTTTGCAATTGTAATAGACTAAATACTTGAACAGATTGCCTTTTCCTCATAGCTAAGCCTACTTGAGTAAGCTGCTCTAGGAGTATTTCACACCCCGTGCTTTAAATTATAATGGTTTTCTAGTAAAGGTAGGACAAATGTTTTCTTTCTGTAGCTCACAGTTATGAGCATATTTAACAGTAGCTTAAAAGCCTGATTTTATCAGCATCATTGGAGTATTGAATCCTCTTCATCTTTCTTTGTTCATCACTCAGATAGAACTACTTTTCTGTTTCTTTCAAAAAAAAAAAAAAAAAGATGAGACACCTGTATAGCTCCATGGTTGAGCATCTGCCTTTGGCTCAGGTTCTGATCCTGGAGGCCTGGGATCGAGTGCCACATCAGGCTCCTTGTGGGGAGCCTGCTTCTCCCTCTTCCTACGTCTTTGCCTCTCTTTCTGTGTGTCTCTCATGAATAAATAAGTAACAATCGTTAAAAAAAGAGGAGAAAAAGAAAGAAAGAAAGAAAGAAAGAAAGAAAGAAAGAAAGAAAGAAGAAGGAAAGAAAGAAATAAGAAAGAAGGAAAAAGAAAAAAGAAAGAAAAAGAAAGAAAAAAGAAAGAAAGAAGAAAGAAAGAAAGAAAGAAAGAAAGAAAGAAAGAAAGAAAGAAAGAAAGAAAGAAAGAAAGGGAGAAAGTAAGGAAACTGGGGAAAAGAGACACAGGGTGGAGGAGGGGAGTTGTATTTCATAATCTAGGGGAAAAAATACTGCTGACACTTTAGTTTGTCATGTTATACAAAACAATACCCCAAGAAAACACTGAAAGATTGAAGGAATCAGATACACTTGGCTTCTGGTTCTGGCTGTCAGTTACTGAATAAGCTGTGATGCTAACTAGCTGCTTAATTTTTTTTTTTAAGAGAGGGAGGGGGAAGAGGCAGAGGGACAGGAAAAGAGAATCTTAAAGCAGGCTCCTCACCTAGCACAGAGCATGATATGAGGTTCAATCTCACAACCCTGAGATCATGACCTGAGCTGAAATCAAGAGTCAGATGTGTAACTGACTGAGCCACCCTGGCACCAGCTGCTTAATCTTTTTGAGCCTTGGTTTTTTCATTTGTAAATGTGGCAGAGTAATAGAGCTGCCTTGCAGGATTGTTATGTGAATATGATAGTGCGATGTAAAGCATGTAACCTAGCACATGGTAGATGCACAATAAACCTTAAATTGGAGGACCTTGTGTCCTGAGCTCAGTGATTCATTTCATTTGTCAAAGGTCGCTCTGAAAATGGTTTTGTGACAGTCTTTAAAAAGAGACTCCATACTGTCAAGTTTATACTAGAATTTAAAGTATGGTGACCAGCTCTGGAAGATACAATGATGAAATTAGCCTCTCACTGAAAATGAAATTACGTAGTAGCAAGACAATTATGGTACAGATTTTATTCCTGAGAAAAATGCCTCTGAGCTTCAGAGTCCTATATGTATAGGAATTTATTTGGTACCTGCATGTGGACATCTCAATCTCAACTTACCTAAAATGGAGCACTTGCTCCTCCATCCGTGAATATTGGAACTATCCCATGATTCCTTCATCTCTTACTTCTTATCCAGTTCATCTCCAAGTGCTCTTTGAAGCTCCTCCAAATATATCTTCAGTCTGTCTACCCACCCCCATCCCCATGGCCATCACTCTAATCCAAATCATTTTTTGTTAAAATCTGTATTACTGCAAAAGCTTTCCAACTAGTACCTCACCATCTACTCTTATTCCCCTCCAATCCATTGGATCTTGTTATCTTCCTGTTCCAAAGTTTTGGTGGATTCCCTTTGCACATCGGATAAATCCAGAATCTTTAACATGACATATTAAGCCCTGAATGATACGTCCTATGCCTAGTTTTTCAGCTTTATCCATCACTATTCCCTCTTTTACTTGTTACATTAGGTTAATGTGGGAACTCAATTTTCCCAGTTTGAGAACTTAGCATTAGTAATGTGGTACACTTGAAAAGACTTTACCAAGACCTACAATATTAATGAAGTCATTAATAGCTGTTTGAAAATAAAATAGCATAGAATCAATCAAGAATGGAAATTTAGCATATACTCTAAAAGACATATTTGGACAAAATTTTGTCATAATCATGGAATGAAGGTACAAGTAAGAACAGGATAAAGTTAACTTTCCTAGTTGTAGATTACTATGTATCTCAGCAGGAAGATAAAAGCCAAGTAGACACATGGCCTCATGGTTTGTATACCTTGTATGGGAGATAAAGCATGCATACATACAGTGCGAGGAAGAATACCACCAACTTTGTAACGACAATTAGCTAGAGTCATCCACAAATCCTTGAAAAAATAATGGAGATAGCTGAATTTTGAAGGAAGCACAGGAATGACATTGATGGAAAAGAAGCAAGAGGATATTTCAAGCATGTCAAAGAATTGGCTGATAGTAATTGATAATTCAGTTAAAGGAAAAGTGAGGAAGTGAGAGTTCCCAGGACATCCACACTCCTGACCAACTGGCTGCAAATTTAGGATTTCCTCTACCCCCTCAGTTTCAGTAACTTGCTAGAAAAACTCACAAAGCTCAGAAAAGTGCTGTATTTTTCATAAAAACTTCATTATAGCAAAAGCCAACTAACAACAACAACAACAAAATCAGGAAACCCAACGAAGAAGTGCTTAGGGAGAAGTCTGGAAGGTTTAAAATGCAAAGCTTTCATGTCCTTTCTTGGCACATTCAGGACACATCAGCCTCCCAGGTCATTGATATGTAACAGTTTGCACTGAGTACTGTTAATCAGGGAAATTTACCTGAACTTTTTTTTTTTAAGATTTTATTTATTTATTCATGAGAGACACACAGAGAGAGGCAGAGACACAGGCAGAGGGAGAAGCAGGCTCCTCTCAGGAAGCCTGATATGAGACTCGATCCTGGGACCGGGATCACAACCTGAGCCAAAGGCAGATGCTCAACCGCTGAGCCACCCAGGCATCCCTTACCTGAACTTTGGTGTCTAAAATTTATTGGGGTTTCATTGCATAGGTATGATTGATTGAACCTTTGGCCAGGAGGTTGAACTTAATCTCTAGTTTACTACCTTTCCTGGAGGTCATGCTGGTATATGTGGCTCAAAGCCTCAATCATTTAATCACATGGCCGGTCTTTCTGGTGTGGCCAGCCCCAATCCTGAATCATTTAATTATCATAAACTATCTAGGGGCCCACCATGAGTTACCTCATCAAAATAAACTCTCAAGTTTGGTTTGAAGGACCTACCTTGAATAACAAAGACACTCCAATCACTGAGGAAATTTCCAGCGATTTGAAGTGTACCTTTCAGGAACCAGAGACAAAGGTCAGCCAAATCTCCTGTTACTTGTTTATATAAATTTATATGTACATATGCATATTCATACAAATAAATATATAAATATGTATTTTATACCTCCCATTCATATTTTAGCCATTCTGAAATAAAATCAGGTTTTAAAAATTTTAATAACTTATGAAACTGCTGCTCAGCATTTTAAAGCACAGTGGTTTTCAGAAAACCTTTACAGTTAGGTAGAACTAGCTAGTGACTCTATTTTCAAAACCGAACAGAGATAAATAGGCTAAAGGTGCAATTTCAAAAAGGCAATATCAGAGTTAGTATAAATAGCAAGAAATATAATAGAAGAGTTTCTTTGTAATAGTTGTTTGGTCAAATTGAATTAGTTGTTTGGTCAAATTGAACAATTTTCTGGAAGCCAAATATGAAATCCTATCCATTGTAGAATATTTTCATAAAACATTTTATACAGTTATCTAAGCACAATATATATTATCTGATTTGGGGCATAAAGAAAATATATAAGGTAAAATGGATTATCATTCATTTTACAAACCAGGTAAGAAAAACAAAGCTCAGAGTGACTAATGATTTGCTCATGGGACTTAGTACATCCAGTAGTGAACCTTGTTTTTCAGATCTTATGATTGCTTTTATACTATTACAGAACTTTTTGCAAATAAAGATGCTGTTACTGACTTTTCAGTAACAAGCCTTTATAAATTTTTCCAAATTTTAATGATTAATTTCTAAAATGTAATCCATTCTGTATTGTTAGATGAATCTCTAAGGTCAGGAGTTTGCATGGATGGCATAAATGAGGTAGTAATTAAGGTGCTGTCATATAATAAAAAATAAATATTTGGTCCTTATTCCCAGTTACTGGTACATAGTTCCTAAAAACCTTGTAATATCTGAAACAGTGTGTCCTTTGCAGGCTAATGAGATGACTGGAAGCTGGGGGCCCCTAACCAGCTTCAGATAGCCAGAAACACTGTGAAAAGCATTATCGGAGGGTTGGAATTTTCAGTTCCACTCCTCACCCCCCACCTCTGTGGAGAGGACAGGGACTGGAAATTGAGTTAATTACCAGTGGCCAATGATTTGCCCAATTATGCCTATGTAATGAAACTTCTATAAAAACAGCTAAATGATGGGTTTTCTAGAGTTTCTGGGTTGGTAAACACATTGAGGTACTGAGATGGTAGTGTGCCTAGAGACATGAAAACTTCTTGCCCCTTTCCCCACGCCTTGCCCTATATATCTCTTCTCTTTGACTTCCTAAGTGGTATCCTTTATAATAAACTGGTAATAGCAAATAAAGTGTTTTCTTGAGTTCTGTGATTGTTCTAGTGAATTATTGAATCTGAGGAGGGGGTTATGGGAACTTCCAGATTTATGGAAAGTCATTCAGAAGAACTAGTAATAACCTGGTCTTGTGACTAGCATCTAAAGTGGGGACAGTCTTATAGGACTGAACTCTTAAACCTGTGGAGTCTGAGACTAACTCTGGGTAGTGAGTGTCTAGAGAGTTGGTGAATTGGATAGTGTTTGAAAAAACCCACACATTTGATGTCAGAAGTGTTAATAATAACAGTTCAAGTGCAGTTTGTGCCCATGGCGTAGAGAGAAGTTGTGTGGTGTACCTGGAACCTTGGCCTCATTAGTGCCCATAGGGATGACAGGTTCCCTGCAAGGTAAGAGCCCTTAAGTTAACAATTAGAGAAAATCATGAAGTGATCTGGGATGTTAAAGTGTCATATGCTGGGGATCCCTGGGTGACTCAGTGGTTTAGCGCCTGCCTTCAGCCCAGGGCGTGATTCTGGAGTCCTGGGATCAAGTCCTACGTCAGGCTCCCTGAATGGAGCCTGCTTCTCCCTCTGCCTGTGTCTTTACCTCTCTCTCTCTCTCTCTCATGAATAAATAAATAAAATCTTTAAAAACGTATTATATGCTGAAAAAGGAGAGTCTAAAAAATGAACTAAGCATTTATCTTCTTTCAATTGAGTTTATTATGGTGCACTGAATTCTTTTAATGAAGATATTGAAAAATAGCTATATTTAGACACTTTATTTATTAGCCTAACATGCTAAAAATAGGTGAGTTGTGCCTCAGAGGAATGATTAGGATATTGTTGACAGGGACACTACTCAAAGGAGGAAAGGATAGAAGAAAATGCACAAGAACTCAGAAAGATGAGATGAGCTAGAGACTAGGGACCATTTAGGAGTATTAGTTGTCTACCTTGGATACATGTACATATCTCTTCTCTCAACCTGAGTAGGAGACTGCTTTATGTGTCTCACATGGATTCCCCTCCAGGAGAGATCCTTGATGAGACATTCAAAAGAATGTTCCAATTATAGTTATAGTACAATGGTCCCTGTTTAGGACATGAAAGACTAAGAAACCCTACAGGTAAAGAAAGAGAATATCAGTAGTGATCTGAATTTTAAACTAAGGCTAAGACATGCTTTATTGCTTGGACCAGAGCTGGATCATTCTTACAGATAAAACTCCACCAAATTGTTACTGCTTCCTTCAGATACTTTGCAAAGTAATGAAAGTATAGTTTACTCCATAGGCTACTGGAAAATTGGCTGTGTACTCTGGGGACAATCTATTTTCAGGGAAAATTTTCTAATTAAAACTTGGATATTAAGAGTCCCCCTTAATTACACTGTTGGTGAGAATGTGAACTGGTGCAGCCACTCTGGAAAACTGTGGAGGTTCCTCAAAGAGTTAAAAATAGACCTGCCCTACGACCCAGAAATTGCACTGCTGGGGATTTACCCCAAAGATACAGATGCAATGAAACACCGGGACACTTGCACCCCGATGTTTATAGCAGCAATGGCCACAATAGCCAAACTGTGGAAGGAGCCTCGGTGTCCATCGACAGATAAATGGATAAAGAAGATGTGGTCTATGTATACAATGGAATATTACTCAGCCATTAGAAACGACAAATACCCACCATTTGCTTCAACATGGATGGAACTGGAGGGTATTATGCTGAGTGAAGTAAGTCAATCGGGGAAGGACAAACATAATATGGTCTCATTCATTTGGGGAATATAAATAATAGTGAAAGGGAATAGAAGGGAAGGGAAAAGAAATGGGTAGGAAATATCAGAAAGGGAGACAGAACATGGGAGACTCCTAACTCTGGGAAACGAACTAGGGGTGGTGGAAGGGGAGGAGGGCGGGGGGTGGGGATGAATGGGTGAGGGGCACTGAGGGGGGCACTTGACGGGATGAGCACTGGGTGTTATTCTGTATGTTGGCAAATTGAACACCAATAAAAAATAAATTTATTATTAAAAAAAAGAAGTTTCTCATCAAAAATAAAATAAACACACACACACGCAAAAAGATTGGATATGTTTTTTAAACACACACTTAAATCTGATTCTTACAGAAGAGAATGATTCTAGGAATTATTGCTATATAGTCACCAGCTATAGTGAGAATAGATGTATTTCTTCATATATTATTATATTCAGTCAACAAATGTTTTCCCCCTCAGGTTATTGAGATATAATTGACATAAAACATGTAAATTTAAGGTATGCATTGTGATAATTTGATTTGTGAAATGATTACCACAATAAGGTTAGTTAACATATCCTTTACCTCATGTAATTATAATTTTTTTTTCTTTTTGTGGTGAGAACATTTAAGATCTCTTTAGCAACTTTCAAGGATGTATTATAGTTAGCTAATTACTATGGTGTATAGTAGATCTCCAAAACGTATTCATTTTATAACTGAAAGTTTGTAACCTTTGTTCTTTTTTTTTTCTTTTTCAAGATTTTATTTAAATTCCAGTTAGTTAATATACAGTGTAATATTAGTTTCAGGTGTAAAATTTAGTGATTCATCATTTACATACAACACCCAGGGCTCATCACAACAAATGCACTCCTTAACCCATCAGCCATTTGACCCAGGTCCCCACCCCCCTCCCAGTCACACTTCCCCTCCAGCAACCCTTGTTTTTTTCAATATAGTTAAGAGTCTGCTTCCTGGTTTGTCTCTCTCTCTCTCTTTCTCTTAGGTTATAACCTTTGACCAATATCTTTTTTACTCATTCATCTGTTGGTGGTTTCCAGGTCATGGCTCTAGTGAACAATGCTGCAGTAGATACAGGAGTGCAGATATTTTTTCAATATAGTGATCTTATTTCCTGCAGATGTATACCCAGAAGTAGGATTGCTGAGTCATATACTGTAGGTCTATTTTTAATATTTTGAGGGGCCTCCATGATGTTCTCCATAGTAGCTGCACCAGTTTGCATTGTCACTAACAGTGCACAAGGGGACCCTTTCTTCACATCCTTGTAATACTTATCTCTTGTCTTTTCAAAGGTGGACATTCTAATGAGTGGGAGATAATATCCATCCCATTGTGGTTTTGATTTGCATTTTCCTGATTAGTAATGTTGAGTGCCTTTTCATGTACCGGTGGGTTTTTGTAAGTTTTCATGTTTATTCAATTCATGAAAAATGTTTATTCAATTTCTCTGCCTGTGTTTTAATAAGATTATGTGTTTGTGTGCTGTTGAGTTGTAGGAGTTCCTTATATATTTTGTATATGGACAAGTTATCTAATATATATAGTTTACAAATATTTTCTCCTGTTACGTAGGTTGTCTTTCATTTGTTGTTTCTATTGCTGTGCAGAAACTTTTTAGTTTGATGTGATCCCATTTGTTTATTTTTGCTTTTGTGGCTTATGCTTTTGATGTCATACCCAAAATATCATTGTCAAGACTAATGTCAAAGAGCTTTTCCTTTATGTTTTTTTCTAGGAGTTACTTGGTTTCAGGTCTTAATTTAAATCCTTAATTCATTTAGAGTAATTTTTTTAAGTGGTGTAAGATAGAGGTCTAATATTATCATTTTGCATGTGAATGTCCAATTTTCCTAGCAACATTTATTGAAAAGACTATCCTTTCTCCATTGAGTATTCTTGGCTCCCTTTTCAAATATTCATTAACTGTACATGCATGGGTTTATTTCTTGGCTGTCATTTTTATTCCATTAGTCTATGTGTTTGTTTTTATCCCAATAGTATATTGCTTTGATTACTACTGCTTTGTAATATAGTTTGAAATCAGTAAGTATGAAGCCTCCAGCTTTGTTCTCTAGATTACTTTGGCAATTTGTAGTTTCACACAAATTTTATAATTGCCTTTTGTTTCTGTGAAAAAGAACTGATTTTAGCAGATAAAAAGAACTTCTTTTGCCAGTTCTCCAGGCAGATGGGATTCTCTGGAATTATAGTTGTACTGGGCTGGAGCTGATGATGGGCTGTTACTAGGTCTAAAGTGGTGACTGTGGTTTGTGGACTTGTTGCCAGGGCCTTGGGTGGGTGTGCATCCTGTCCAGTCCCTGGGTATATGAGATTGCCTACAGTACCTTGGTGCTGAATAAGGTCTGCTTCAGGGTTCACAGGTCCTCAGACAGTGAGCCGATTACCAACTGTGTAGACAGGTGTCATTCCCACCAGGTCACCAAGAGGGCTGTTGCCAGGTCATTAGGTGGGTCCCTGGATAGGTAAGACTTACCCTTGACTGTGACTAAGAGTGGCTGGAACTGAGAGCCCTAGGGCTGTTTCAGTTTCCACAGCCAAGATGGAGGTCTGCAGAACTGGCTCTACATGAGTGGGCATGCAGGTCCTTCCAGGTGCTTGGAATATTGTACTGGTGGCAAAATGAAAGCCAAATTGTGTTTTGGCCAGGTTCTCATGGGTACAGAGCTATGTCCAAGTTTGTAGCCAGGATGACAGCTGGTAAGTTAGCTGCCTGTGTATGGACCTGTATTCTCAAAATGGCTCTTCTCAGTCTGGACTGAACTGCAGATTCATAGTTTCCTACTTGGATCCCAAAGCTCCCACAAAGGCACTTTTGTCCATCAATGAATGCCAAATTATTGCTATTAGGGTGGGATATGAGCGAAGGATGTCGTATTTGGCCATCTTGATGATGTCAATCTCCATGTCACTTTTTGGATATGTTATATTTTGGCAGCCATCTACCTAGATGTCTGATTATATCTATGAATCACCACATGCTGGAGAATGTTTTCTTTTTTTCAGGCAGTTGTATTCCTACACAATTATAGATGTTCAATCACTGGTTGAACTGGATGCTTTCCTATCACTCACTATTGCTGTTAGTACCTATCTGGGCCTAAGTTTTTTCACTTTCGTGTTGGGGTTTCCCTGAACCCCATGTGCCTGCCAAAAAATACGTGCTGAGCATCTGCTGTATTCTTGCATTCTGCTAGGTGCTTAGGGATAAAATGGTAAACAAGATTGGCATGATGCCTGCTCTCACAGAGAAATATATAGACAATTATAATACCATCTAGTAAGAGTGAAGGAAGAATAGTGTCATGACAGTACATGAGAGGAGAATCTAAACTATACTAGAGAGTGTTGAAGATGGTCAGAATACTTGGCCTTTTTAAGGAATGCTCCTTAGAGAAGAGATCACACACACACACATACTCACGCACACACACATTTTAAAATCAGTGACTTAAATCTGTTTCTCAAAGTTGGGTTTTACTATTTGTGGCTTGGGTAAGATTTCCTGACTATTTTCTCCAGAAGTAGAGTAAGTAGAAGATGATTTGAGTAACAAATTGTAGATTTTGTGGAACCACTAACAAGCTAATTAGAAAACCTTGCCTTAAGGGCTGAGTCTATCATCCATTATTCCTTGGTAAATCCTGAAAGCTTCCTGAAGGCCCAGCATCCTTCCCAGATCTGTACACCCACCTCATAGGAAATGGGAGGCCTAGCAAATGTTCTTATTAAGGATGGGAGAAAATTAAGGTTGAGTCTCACTCTTTGTTGGTCTGTACATTTATATATCCAACAATTGGAAAAGTAGCTGAGTTTATAATAAAAGATTAAAACCCAGGGTAAGTTTTTCTGGAACTGTAGTAATAAAAGACACATATTTCTTTGTGTTAACACAGTCTTTTTTTAAAAACTCTGTTTTGAAAACATTTTAGACTCACAGAGAAGTTGCAAAGAAAGTACAAGAATCCCTATATAGTTTTCAGCCACCTTACTTAATGTTAACATTTTACATAGCTAGGTAAATTATTGAAACCAAAAAGATTAACATTAATACAATGCTGTCAACTAATCTACAGATTAGTTACCAACTTTCCCATTAATGTTCTCTTCCTGACCTGGCACCCAATCCAGTGTTGCATTTAGTTACCATGTTTCCTTAGTATACAACCATCTGAGACAGTTCCTAGGTCCTTCATTGTCTTTCCTGACTTGGACACTTTTAAATAGTACTGTTTTGTTATTTTTTGTAATGTTCCTTAATTTGAGATTGCTTGATGTATTCTCATAATTATATAGAAGCTTTGTGTTTTGGCAAGAATGTTATAGCAGTGCTATTGTCCCCTTCTTACCTCATCATAAAAGGGTTATATGATGTTGACACGGCTTTTTAAAAAATTATTTATTTATTTAAAAATATTTTTTATTTATTTGAATTCTGGCGTAACTAACATAGAGTATATTAATTTTAGGTGTACAGATTCAACAGTTCCATAAATTATTCAGTGCTCATCAAGATAAGTGTATTTTTAATCCCCATCACCCATTTCATGTGTCCCCCCCTCCCCTCCACCTCCCTTCTGGTAACCATCTGTTTGTTCTCTATAGACAAGAGTCTGTTTTTTAATTGTCTTTTTTCTCCTTAGTCACTGTTTTTTTTTTTTTAGATTTTATTTATTTATTCATGAGAGACACACACACACAGAGAGGTAGAGAGAGAGGCAGAGACACAGGCAGAGGGAGAAACTGGCTCCATGCAGGGAGCCCGATGTGGGTCTTGATCCCAGGTCTCCAGGATCATGCCCTGGGCTGAAGGCAGCACTAAACGGCTGAGCTACCCAGGCTGCCCAGTCACTGTTTTTTTTTTTTAATTGAAATACACGTATGAGTGAAATTATATGGGGATCCCTGGGTGGCGCAGCGGTTTGGCGCCTGCCTTTGGCCCAGGGCGCGATCCTGGAGACCCAGGATCGAATCCCACATCGGGCTCCCGGTGCATGGAGCCTGCTTCTCCCTCTGCCTGTGTCTCTGCCTCTCTCTCTCTCTGTAACTATCATAAATAAATAAAAATTTAAAAAAAATGAGTGAAATTATATGGCATTTGTCTTTCTCTGAGTGGCTTATTCCACATCTGCTTCATTCATCTGTCAGTGGACGCTTAGGCTGTTTCCATAGTTTGGCTATTGTAAATAATGCTGCAATAAACATTAGAGTGCACATATCCCTTTGAATTAGTATTTTTGTATTCTTTGGGTAAATACCTAGTAGTGCAATTGTTGGAAAATAGGGTAGTTCTATTTTTATCATTTTGAGGAAACTCCATTCTATATTCCAGAGTGGTTGTACCAGTTTGCATTCCCACAAAAAGTGCAAGAGGGTTTCTCTTTCTCTACATCCTCACCAATACCTGATGTTTCTTGTATTATTGATTTTAGCTGTTCTGACAGGTGTGAGGTGGTATCTTATTGTGGTTCTGATTTGTATTTCCCTGATTATCAGTGATGGTGAGTATCTTCTTATGTGTCTGTTGGCCATCTGGATGTCTTTTTTGGAAAAATGTCTATTCATGTCTTCTGCCCATTTCTTAAGTGGATATTCACTTTTTGAGTGTTGAGTTTTATAAGTTATTTATAGATTTTTGATACTATCCCTTTATCTGATATATCATTTGCAAATATCTTCTTTCATCCTGTCAGTTGCCTTTTTGTTTTGTTGATTATTTCCTTCACTATGCAGAAGTTTTTATCTTGATGAAGTCCCAGTAGTTTATTTTTGCTTTTGTTTCCCTTGCCTCTGGTGATTGTGTCTAGAAAGAAGTTGCTATGGCTGATGTCAAAGAGGTTACTACTGCCTGGGTTCTCCTCTAAGATTTTTATCTTCCAGCCCACATTTAGGTCTTTAAAACATTTCAAATTTATTTTTGTATATGGTGTTAGAAGGTGGTCCAGTTTCATTCTTTGGCAGTTGCTGTCCATTTTTCCCAACAGCATTTGTTAAAGAGACTGTCTTTTTTCATTGCATATTTTTTCCTGCCCTGTCGAGGATTAATTGACCATATGGTTGTGAGTTCAATTCTGGTTTTTCTAATCTGTTCCATTGACCCGTTTATCTGTTTTTGTGCTAGTACCATATCTTTTGATCACTATAGCTTTGTAATATATATATATATTTAGCTTATTTTTTATTTATAAATTTATTTTTTATTGGTGTTCAATTTGCCAACATATAGAATAACATCCAGTGCTCATCCCATCAAGTGCCCCCCTCAGTGCCCGTCACCCAGTCACCCCCACCCCCCACCCACCTCCCCTTTCACCACCCCTAGTTCGTTTCCCAGAGTTAGGAGTCTCTCATGTTGTTTCTCCCTTTCTGATATTTCCCACTCACTTTTTCTCCTTTCTCCTTTATTCCCTTTCACTATTTTTTATATTCCCCAGATGAATGAGACCATATAATGTTTGTCCTTCTCCGATTGACTTATTTCACTCAGCATAATACCCTCCAGTTCCATCCACGTTGAAGCAAATGGTAGATATTTGTCGTTTCTAATGGCTGAGTAATATTTCATTGTATACATAGACCACATCTTCTTTATTCATTCATCTTTCGATGGACACCAAGGCTCCTTCCACAGTTTGGCTATCGTGGCCATTGCTGCTATAAACATCGGGGTGCAGGTGTCCCGGCGTTTCATTGCATCTGTATCTTTGGGGTAAATCCCCAACAGTGCAATTTCTGGGTCGTAGGGCAGATTTATTTTTAACCCTTTGAGGAACCTCCACACAGTTTTCCAGAGTGGCTGCACCAGTTCACATTCCCACCAAGAGTGCAAGAGGGTTGCCCTTTCTCCACATCCTCTCCAACATTTGTTGTTTCCTGTCTTGTTAATTTCCGCCATTCTCACTGGTGTGAGGTGGTATCTCATTGTGGTTTTGATTTGTATTTCCCTGATGGCAAGTGATGCGGAGCGTTTTCTCATGTGCTTGTTGGCCATGTCTATGTCTTCCTCTGTGAGATTTCTCTTCATGTCTTTTGCCCATTTCATGATTGGATTGTTTGTTTCTTTGCTGTTGAGTTTAATAAGTTCTTTTTAGATCTAGGAAACTAACCCTTTATTTGATATGTCATTTGCAAATATCTTCTCCCATTCTGTAGGTTGTCTTTCAGTTTTGTTGACTATCTTTTGCTGTGCAAAAGCTTCTTATCTTGATGAAGTATAGCTTTGTAATATAACTTGAAGTCTGGAACTGTGATGCCTCCAGCTTTGTTTTTCTTTTTAAAAATTGTTTTCTCTATTTGGGGTCTTTTGTGGTTCCATACAAATGTTAGGATGTTTTGCTCTAGTTCTGTGAAAAATGCTGTTGGTGTTTAGATAGGGATTGCATTAAATGTGTAGGTTGTTTTGGGTAGTATAGACCATTTAACAATATTATTCCAATACATGATAATGGAAAGGGTTTTCATTTCTTTGTGTCATCTTCAATTTTTTTCATCAGTATTCTGTAGTTTTCAGAGTACAGATCTTTGACCTCTTTGGTTAGGTTTATTCCTAGGCATCTTATTGTTTTTTAGTGCATTATATATGGACTTTATGACTTAATTTCTCTTTCTCTTTATGCTTCATTATTAGTATATAGAAATGCAACAGATTGCTGCACATTGATTTTGTATCTTGCAACTTTACTGAATTTATGTGTCAGTTCTATCAGGTTTTTGGTGGAATCTTTTTGCTTTCTATGTAGAGTATCACGTTGTCTGTAAATAGTGATAGTTTGACTTCCTTTTTGCTGATTTGGATGCCTTTTATTTCTTTCTGTTGTCCAATTGCTGTGGCTAGGACTATGTTAAATAACAGTGGTGATAGTGGACATTCTTGTTTTGTTCTTGACCTCAGAGGAAAAGTTCTCAGTTTTTCTCCAATGAGTATAATGTTAGGTGTGGATTTTTCATGGATGGCTTTTATAGTGTTGAGATATATTTCCTCTAAACCTACTTTCTGAGGGCTTTTATCATGAGTGGATGTTGTACTTTGTCAATTGCTTTTTCTGTGCTACAGAAATGATTATATGATTTTTATTCTTTCTCTTATTGATGTGATGTATCACATTCATTAATTTGCAAATATTGAACCACCCTTGAGTCCCAGGAATAAATCTCACTTGATCATGGTGAATGATTTTTTAAAATGTATTGTTGGCATCTGTTTGCTAGTATTTTACTAAAGATTTTTACATCTATGATCATCAGAGATACTGGTCTGTAGTTCTCTTTTTCTGTGGTATTTTTATTTGGTTTTGTTATCATGGTAATGCTGGCCTCATAGAATGAATTTGGAAGTTTTCCTTCCTCTCCCATTTTTTGGAATTGTTTGAGGAGAATAGGCATTATCTCTTATTTTTTTAAATTTAAATTCAATTGCTAACATATAGTACATCATTAATTTCAGATGTAGAGTTCAATAATTCATCAGTTGCATATAACACCTAGTACTCATCACATTACATGCCTTCCTTGATGACCACCACCCAATTCCCCCATCCCCTAGCCACCTCCCCTCTAACAATCCAGTTTGTTTCCTATAGTTAAGAGTGTCTCATGGTGTGTCTTCCTCCCTGATTTCTTTCCATTCTGTTTGCCCTACCTTCCCCTATGATCCTCTGTGCTGTTTCTTATATTCCACAAATGACTGAAACTATATGATAATTGTCTTTCTCTGACGACTTAATTTCGCTCAGCATAAGACCTTCCAGTTCCATCCATGTTGATGTAAGTGGTAAGTTTTCTTTCTTTCTTTTTTTCTTTCTTAAGATTTTATTTATTTATTCATGAGAGACACAGAGAGACAGGCAGAGACATAGGCAAAGAGAGAAGTAGGCTGCCTGTGGGGACCCCAATGTGGAACTCAATCCCAGGACCCTGGGATCAGGCTCTGAGCCAAAGGCATATGCTCAACCACTAAGCCACCCAGGTATCCCAGTATTCATCCTTTCTGATGGCTGAGTAATATTCCATTGTATATATATACACCACTTCTTCTTTATCCATTCATCTATTGATGGACATCTCAGGTCTTTTCACTTTGGCTATTGTGGACATTGCTGCTATAAACATTGTGGTGCAGGTCCCCCTTCTGATCACTACATTTGTGTCTTTGGGGTAAATACAAAGAGTAACCAACCCTATTTTTGGCTTCTTGAGGTGCCTCCATGCTGTTTTCCAGAGTGGCTGTACCAGCTTGCATTCCCACCAACAGTGTAAGAGAGTTCTACACATCTTTGTCATCATTAGTTGTTTCCTGACTTATTAATTTTAGCCATTATGACTGGTGTGGGGTGGCATCTTACTGTGGTTTTGATTTGTATTTCCTAGATGTCAAGTGATGTGGAGTATTTTTTACATGTGTCTGTTGGACATTTGTATTATTCTTTGGAGAAATGTCTTCTCATGCCTTCTGCCCATTCCTTGACTGGATTTTTTTGTTTTTGGGTGTTGAGTTTGATAAATTCTTTATAGATCTTGGATACTAGCCCTTAATCTGATAAGTCACTTGCAAATATTTTATCCCAGTCCTAGGTTGCCTTTAGTTTTGTTGACTGTTTCCTTTGCTGTGCAGAAGCTTTTTATTTTAATGCCTTCCCAATAGTTCATTATTGCTTTTGTTTCCTTTGCCTTTAGGTACATGTCTAGCAAGAAGTTCCTGTGGCCAAGGTAAAGAGGTTGCTTCCTGTGTTCTTCTCTGGGCTTTTTTTAAAGGTTTTTTACTTATTTACTCATGAGAGACACACACAGAGAGAGAGATACAGAGAGACAGAGAGACAGAGACACAGGCAGAGGGAGAAGCAGGCTCCATGCAAGGAGCCCGATGTGGGACTCGATCCCGGGTCTCCAGGATCACACCCTGGACTGAAGGTGGCACTAAGCCTCTGAGCCACCCGGGCTGCCCCTTCTCTAGGATTTTGATGGATTCCTGTCTCACACTTAGGCCTTTCATCCATTTTGAGTTTATCTTTGTGTATGGTGTAAGAAAGTGATCCAGTGTCATTCTTCTGCATGTGGAGGTCAATTTTCCCAACATCATTATTGAAGAGACTCTTTGCCATTGGATATTCTTTCCTGCTTTGTGGAAGATTAATTGACCATAGAATTGAGTGTCCATTGTTAGGTTCTCTATTCTGTTCCATTGATCTATGTATCTGTTTTTGTGCCAATACCACACTGTCTTGACAATTATAGCTTTGTAATACAGCTTGAAGTCCCGAATTGTGCTGCCACCAGCTTTGGTTTTCTTTTTCAACTTTCCTCTGGCTATTCAGGGTCTTTTCTGGTTCCCTATAAATTATAGGATTGTTTGTTTCAGCACTGTGAAAAATATTCATAGTATTTTGATAGAGTTTGTATGAAATGTGTAGATTGCTTTAGTTAGCACATACATTTTTAACAATATTTGTTTTTCTAATCCATGAGCATGGAATGTTTTCCAATCTCTTTGTGTCTTCCTCAACTTCTTTCATAAGTGTTCTGTAGTTTTCAGTGTACAGATCCTTTACCTCTCTCTGTAGTTTTATTCCTAGGTAGCTTATGTTTTTTTGGTGCAATTGTAAACAGGATTGATTCCTTAATTTCTCTTTCTTCTGCTTCATTGTTAGTGCATGGAAATGCAACTGACTTATGTGCATTTATTTTGTATCCTGCAACTTTTCTGAATTCCTGTAGAGTTCTAGTAATTTGGGGGTAGATTATTTTGGGTTTTCAACTTAGAGTATCCACGTCATCTGCAAAGAGTGAAGGTTTGACTTCTTTATGATTTGGATGCCTTTTATTTATTTTTGTTGCCTGATTGCTGAGGTCATGACTTCCAGTACTATGTTGAACAACGGTGGTGAGAGTGGATATCCTTGTCATATTCCTGACCTTAGGGGTAAAGCTCTCAATTTTTCCCTGTTGAGAATGATATTTGCTGTGGGTCTTTTGTATATAGATTTGTGATATTTTGGTAAGTTCCCTCTATCCCTACATGGCAGAGGGTTTTTAATCATGAATAGATGTTACACTTTGTCAAATGCTTTTTCTGCATCTATTGAGAGGATCATATGGTTCTTGTTCTTTCTTTTATTAATGTCGTGTATCATATTGATTAATTTGCAGATGTTGAACAATCCCTGCAGCCCAGGAATAAATCCCACTTGTTTGTGGTGAATATCCTTTTAATATAATGTTGGCTCCTATTAGCTAATATCTTGTTGAGAATTTTTGCATCCATGTTCATCAGGGATAAGGGTTTGTAATTCTCCCTTTTAGTGGGATCTTCATTTGGTTTTGGAATCAAGGTAATGCTGACCTCATATAATGAGTTTGAAAGTTTTCCTCCTATTTCTATTTTTTGAGCAGTTTCAGAAGAATAAGTGTTAATTCTTCTTTAAATGTTTGGTAGAATTCCCCTGGGAAGCCATCTGGCCTTGGGCTCCTGTTTTTGGGGGAGATTTTTTATTATTGCTTCAAGTTCCTTGCTGGTTATGGGTCTGTTCGGGTTTTCTATTTCTTCCTGTTTCAGTTTTGGTAGTTTTTATATTTCTAGGAATTTATCCATTTCTTCAAGATTGCCTAATTTGTTGGCATAGAGTTGCTCATAATATGTTCTTATATTTGTATTTCTGTGGTGTTGGTTATTATCTTTCCTCTTTCATTGATGATTTTATTTATTTGGATCTTTCTTTTTGTTATTTTTTACATTTTTTAAAATTTAAATTCAATTTGCCGATCCCATCAATGGCCCTCCTCATTGCCCATCATCACCCAATTACCCCATCCCCCCACCCACCTCCCCTTCTGCAACCCTTTGTTTCTTTTCTCAGAGTTAGGAGTCTCTCATGGTTTGTCTCCCTCTCTAATTTTTCCCACTCAGTTCCCCTCCCTTCCCTTATAATCCCTTTCACTATTTTGCTCAATATTTCTTATATTCCACATATGACTGAAACCATATGATGATTGTCCTTTTTTCTGATAAGTTTGGCAAGGGTTTACCAATCTTATTAATTTTTTCAAAGAGCCAGCTCTTACTTTTGTTGATGTGTTCTACTATTTTTTGGTTTCTATTTCATTGATTTCTGCTTTAATCTTTATTGTTTCTCTTTCCATCCTGGATTTTGTTTTTTTTAGATTTTTAAAATTTATTTATTCATGAGAGACACAGAGAGAAAGAGAGAGGCAGAGACATAGGCAGAGCGAGAAGCAAGCTCCCCGCAAGGATCCAATTCAAGACTCGATCCCAGGACTCCAGGATCACACTCTCAGTGAAAGGCAGGCGCTTAACTGCTGAGCCACTCAGGGGTTCCTCCTGCTGGATTTTGGCTTTAATTGCTGTTCTTTCTCTAGGTCCTTGAAGTGTAAGGTTAGGTTGTGTATTTGAGACTTGTTTCCTGAAAGAGGCTTGTATTGCTATATACTGCCCTCTTGTATTGCTATATAACACATTTGCTGTATCTCCAAGGTTTTGAACTGTTGAGTTTTCATTTTCATTTGCTTCCATTTAGTTTTCAATTCTTCTTTATTTCCTAGTTGGCCCATTCATTCTCTAGTAGGATATTCTTTAACCTCTATGTATTTGTGGTCCTTAAAAATATCTTTTTGTGGTTGACTTCAGGTTTCATAACATTGTGGTATGAAAATATGTATGGTGTGATCTCAGTCTTTTTGTACTGGTTGAGACCTGATTTGTGACCCAGTAGGTGATCTATTCTGGAAAATATTCCGTGTGCATTCAAAAAAGAATGTGTATTTTGCTGCTTTAGGATGAAATGTTCTAAATGTATCTGTTAACTCCATCTGGTCCAGTGTGTCAGTCCTTATTTCTGTGTTGATCTCCTGCTTAGATGATCTGTCCTTTGTTGTGAGTGTGGCATTAAAGTTCTCTACTATTATTTTATTACTGCCAATGAGTTTCTTTAACTTTGTTATTAATTGGTTTATATAATTGGCTGCTCTCAAGTTAAGGGCATAAATATTTACTTGTTAGATCTTCTTGTTGGATAGACCCTTTTGTTATGGTATAGTATCCTTCTTCATCTCACCCCCTCCCCCATTCTTTTTGTGACTCTGGAGGATCCTGACACAATGCTGTCACACCTCGGATTCTGCCTCTCTTTACCACCTGATAACCTTTAACCCAGGGTTGTCCCCCCACTGTAACAGACTTCTAAAAATTCCAATTTTGCACTCCTCTGTTTATAACACTGCAGTAGCTTCTTTAAAAATGCTCTCTCCCCTCTGCCAAGCCTCAGATTCCTACCTTCCAAAAGGTGGCCACTTTTCTATTTGTAGACGCGAAGCATTTCTTTTCTCACATCTCCAATTGATTTCTCAAGTGTTCAGAATGATTTGATAACTATCTAGCTATATTCATGGGACAAGACAAACTTACGGTGCCCCAATTCCTCTGCCATCTTAACTCCATCTCTCCTTGATCTTTTTTATTTTTAAAATTTTTAAAAATTTTTAAATTTTTTATTATTTTTACTTTTTATATATTTTTTAATTTTCTAATTTTTTTTATTGGAGTTCAATTTGCCAACATATAGCATAACACCCAGTGCTCATCCTGCCAAGTGCCCCACTCAGTGCCCATCACCCAGTCACCCCAACCCCCGCCTACCTCCCCTTCCACCACTCCTTGTTCATTTCCCAGAGTTAGGTGTCTCTCATGTTTTGTCACCCTCACTGATCTTTTTTTTTCTCTAATCATTCATGTGTTCACTGGATTAGCATTTTTAATTTCCTTCTAGAAGTATTCCTTTGCACTCAGTATTTGCCTAACTGGCACAGAGGCCTAGCTTCCAGTGTATCTCAGATTTGAGAGTAAGCTTTCCTTACTAAGCTCAATCATTTCTAGCTTTTGATTTAAAGTGAGATTTGTGATTCTTCCTTTAACTTGAACATTTGAGGCTATTATAGGGTTAGTAACTGCTCTAATTTGATTATTGTATCTTAGGGATTAGAGAAAGAATCCTTAGAAGAGGGAGAGAGATGAGAGAATGGCCAGTTGGTGGAGCAGTCAGAGCACACACACTGATGCATTGTTTACTGTTTTATATAAGTGTGTTTGTGGTGCCCCCAAATAATTACAATAAGAACATCAAAAATCACTGATCACTATAAAAATATAATAATAACAAAAAGTTTGAGATATTGTGAGAGATACCATAATGTGACACAGAGACAAAAGTGACCACATGCCTTTGGAAAAATGGTTCTGCTGGACCTGCTTGATGCAGAGTTGCCACAAACCTTCAATTTTTGAAAAATGCAATATCTATGAAGCACAATAAAACAAGGTATGCCTGTGTTGAAAATTATTATTAATTAAAAACCATAGTTGACATTAGAGTTCACTCTGTTGCACAGTACTATGGGTTTTTATAAATTCATAATGTCATGTATCAACTATTATAGTGTCCTACAGAATAGATTCGTTGTTCTAAAAGTCCCGTTAACCATCTCATATCCTTTTCTTTTTTTTTTTAATTTTTATTTATTTATGATAGTCACACAGAGAGAGAGAGAGGCAGAGACACAGGCAGAGGGAGAAGCAGGCTCCATGCACCAGGAGCCCGACGTGGGATTCGATCCTGGGTCTCCAGGATCGCGCCCTGGGCCAAAGGCAGGCGCCAAACCGCTGCGCCACCCAGGGATCCCTCATATCCTTTTCTGTTCCATTTCCTCCTTGAACCTCTGGCATCACGGTCACCATAGTTTGCCTTTTCCAGAATGTCATATAGTTGGAATTATACAATATGTAGCCTTTCAGACTGGCTCCTTTCACTTAGCAATATGCATTTGGAGTTTCTACATGACTCTTTGTAGCTTGATAGGTTATTTTTAAAATTTCTGAATGATATTTCATTTTATGCATATACAATGGTATTTTTGTCCATATACTAGTTGAAGGACATATTTGTTGCTTCCCAGTTTGGGGCAATTATGAGTAAAAGTGCTGTACTCGTTTATGTGCAGGTTTTTGTGTAGACTCATTTGACTAAATACCAAGGAGCAACATTGCTGGATCATATAGTAAGACTATATTTAGCTTTGCAAAATGGTCAGCTGTCTTTCCAAAGATGCCATGCCATTTTACATTTCCACCAGGAATGAATGAGAGTTCCTTTTGCCTCACATTCTCATCAGCATTTGGTGTTGTCAGTATTTTTTATTTTAGCCATTCTAATAGGTATGCAGTGGTATCTCATTGTAATCATGTGTTCTCTTTAGCCACTCTGTTCTACTACCTCTCACTGGAAGCAGTTTGTCTTCCTGTTATTCTAGGCAAAAGCAAATTCCAATTTCATGAAGAAATTTAACATTGTGACAAATTTTAGGTCAGTTTTTAATGAAATAATAAAGCAAAACAACGAAAATGCAAACCAAAATACTATTGTACTTTCATCTGTCTCTAAAAATGCTAAACAGTTTCACTTACAGGCTAGCAGACTGAGTCTACACTCATGGCATGAGGCCAAACTGCTGTTTGATGTTACTTTTTAGTCACATTTACTGAGGGATAATTTTATACAGTAAAATTCACTCTTTTAAATGTTTGTGAATTTGATAAAGCATATAGATATATAATCACCAGGTTAGTCAAGATATGAACATTTCTATCACTGCAAGAAGTTCCCTTATGACTCTTTGTAATCCATCACCATCTTAGGCAGCCACAAATCTACTTTCTGTCTATATGGTATTTGGCTTTACAGAGTGTCATATAACAAAAAATTGTAAGTATATCCCCCTTTATTTATGTGTTCTTTCACTTAACATAATGCTATTGAGATTCAGCCATGTTTTTGCATGTATTAATAATTTGTGTCTTTTAATTTCAGATTAGTATTCTATTGAATGGATATATTACATTTTTTTATCCATTCACAAGTTGATAGACTTTTTGGTTGTTTCCAGTTTTTGGCTATCACAAATAAAGCTACTACTATAAGCATTCATAGAAGTAGTGGGAATATGTTTTCATTTCTCTTAGGTAAATACTTAGAGGTAGAGATTCTGGGATGTATAAGTGTGTATTCGATTTTATAAGAAATTGAAAAATTATTTTCCAAAATGACTGAACAATTTTACATTCCTTCTAGCAATGTGATAGTGTTCTAGTTACTCTTCATCCTTGACAGCACTTGATATTGCTAGTATTTTAGATTTTGTGTGTTATAGTAGTTGGTATGTCAGTCATTGTGGTTTTAATTTGCATTTCACTAGTGGCTAATTATATTAGGCATTTTTTCATGTGCTTATTTGCCATCCATATATCCTCTTCAGTGTCTTTCCAAATCATTCTTTTTTAGATTTTATTTATTTATCCATGAGAGACACACAGAGAGGGCAGAGACGTAGGCAGAGGGAGAAGCAGGCTCCCTCCAGGGAGCCTGATGTGGAACTTGATCCAGGGCCCTGGGATCATGACCTGAGCCAAAGGCAGATGCTCAACCACTGAGCCACGCAGGCACCCCTCCAAAACTTTTATCCATTTTTAATGGGTTATTTGTACTGTTGTCATAAGAATTCTTCATATTTTGTTCCAAATGCAAGTCCTTTATCAGATAAATGTTTTGGAAATATATCCTCCAGTCTAAGGTTTATGTTTTCATTTTCTTAGTGTCCTTTAAGGAGCAGATGTTTTTCATATTGACATATAATAACAATTTTTCTTTATGGTTTTTGCTTTTTGTATTCTATATAAGCAGTCTTTGATTTACTCAAGATCACAAAGATTTTTTTCCTGTGATTTCTTAGTTTTTTATTTTTAGCTCTTATATTTAGGTCAATGATCTTTGCAAATTAATTTTTGTTAATGATCTGAAGTAGGGGTAGAGGTTTATTCTTCCTTCTGTCCTTCCCCATGTGGACATTCAGTTGTTCAAGCACCATTTATTGAAAAACCATCATTTATTCTGTTGATTTACATCTTTGTTGAAGGTAATTGATCTAGGTTATTATATATAGGTTATCTATAGGTATTATATGTAGGTTATCTCTACCACAACTATAACCAGTTTTGAGAAGCTGTTTCTAAAATTGACAAGATGGTCCTAAAATGTGTATAGAAACTCCAAAGACCTAGAAGAGCAAAAAAAAAAAAAAAAAGTTCAAAAGAGCACTGGAAGTCTAACTCTACCTGATTCTAAGATAAGCTATAAAGCTATTGTAATCAAGACAAATTGGTATTGGTTTAAAGATAGACATATAGATCAATGGAACAGAGTAGAAAGTCTAGAAATAGCTATATTTGACATCTTAACAATATTGATTCCTCTACATAAACATGGTATACTTCTTCCTTTATTTAGATCTTTTAAAAACTATTTTCAGAGCAATATTTTTATCATTTTTGATGTATAGACCTTGACATCTATTATTAAATGTGTTCTTGAGTATTTTATGTTTTTATTCTATTATATACGCCATTGTTTTTCACATTTCACATTTCACATAATTATTTTTTCCATAGAAATAAGACAGTTTTTTTTTGTATATTGGCCCTGTATCTTGTGACCTTACTAAATTTATTTATAAGTTCTAATAGCTTTTTTGTTTGATTCTTTGGAATTTTATCTATGTAGGATCATGTCATCTTTAAACAAAGTAGTTTTCCAATCCACTAGCCTTATTGTGCAGGTTAGTATCACCAGTACAACATTAAATAGAGGTGGTGAGAAGACTCATCCTTGCATATATTATTCCTGGTCTTAGAGAAGTACTAAGCCTTTCAGAATTAAAGATGAAGTTAAATCTATGTTTTGTGTAGAAACTTTTTATCAGGTTGAGGAAATTTACTTCTAGTTTGGTGATAGTTTATAATCTTGAATGGATATTGAATTTTGCGGGGAGGACAAGGCAAGATGGCAAAAGAGTAGGGGGTCCTCAACTAATCTGGTCTCACAGACTTACCTAGATAACTTTCAAAACATCCTGAACACCTACAAATTCGACCTGAGACATAAAGAGAGAATACCTAGAATGCTACACAGAGAAAAATTTTCACTTCTAACAAGGTAGGAAGGTGAAAAAAAGAAAAAATAAATCAAGGGGGGGAGGGGAATTGTGACAAGTCGGGTGAAAACAGAACCACAAAAGCCTCTGGGGCATGAAAGCCCAGCCCTGGACAAGGGGGCACTTTAAAAATCCGCGTCTGAGTTTTCCCTGACTGAAAAGTGCTTTGCACAGAAATAAGGCAGAATTGCAGGAAGGATAGTGAAGCATCAAGATTCCTGGAGACACTATAAGACTAGGGGCATCTGGGAGAAAGCTCACCACAAACTGCTGTTCTAATCTCAATAAAGGGCTGGAGCACCACAACCCTCGAGGGCATTTGGGAGAAGCCAGCCAGTCCACAGGCCACCTCTGGAGCTCCCTTTACCCTAGATCCTGGCAATGGATGGAGGCAGCTGTCCTCCATTCCCTTTGGAGCACAGGTCCAGTGGCGCAGGGCCCTGGATCAGACAAAGCTGGCTATCTTCCATTCCACCTGGGATAGGCAGAATTGGGGAGGGCACAAGAAAGTGAGAACTCTCCTACCACTGGGTGCCCCACAAGATGTGCAGATCAGGGCACCCACACCTGCCTCCAGGAGAATCTAGAGAAAATAGTATATAGAACTAGAGGGTCTTTTATTTTTTCTTTTCTATTGTCTCATAATGACTCATTTTTGTATCAACAAATAAAGCCTAAACTAAGCAGCAGAAGAGAGATAATAAAGATTAGAGCACATATCAATGAAATAGAGACCAGGAGAACCATAGAACAGATCAACAAAACCAGGAGCTGGTTCTTTAGAAGAATCAATAAGATAGATACACCCCTAGCCAGTCGTCTTAAAAAGAAAAAAAGACTCAAGCTAATAAAATGACAAACAAAGGAGGAGAAATCACAACCAACCACAAGGAAATATAAACTATTTTATTTTATTTTATTTTATTTTGCCTATTCTGTTTTAATTTTAATTTTAATTAAAAAAAATTTTTATTGGAGTTCAATTTTCCAACATACAGCATACACTCAGTGCTTATCCCGTTAAGTGCCTCCCATCAGTGCCCATAACCCAGTCACCCCAACAACCCGCCCACCTCCCTTTCCACTACTCCTTGTTCATTTCCCAGAGTTAGGAATCTCTCATATTCTGTCACTCTCACTGATATTTCCCACTCATTTTTTTCTCCTTTCCCCTTTATTCCCTTTCTCTATTTTTTATATTCCCCAAATGAATGAGACCATATAATGTTTGTCCTTCTCTGATTGACTTACTTCACTCAGCATAATAGCCTCCAGTTCCATCCATATCGAAGCAAATGGTGGGTATTTGTCATTTCTAATGGCTGAGTAATATTCCATTGTATACATAGACCACATCTTCTTTATCCATTCATCTTTCGATGGACACCGAGGGTCCTTCCACAGTTTGGCTATTGTGGACATTGCTGCTAGAAACATTGGGGTGCAGGTGTCCTGAAGTTTCACTGCATCTGTATGTGTGGGGGTAAATCCCAGGCAGTGCAATTGCTGGGTCGTAGGGCAATTTTATTTTTAACTCTTTGAGGGACCTCCACATAGTTTTCCAGAGTGGCTGTACCAGTTCACATTCCCACCAACAGTGCAAGAGGGTTGCCCTTTTTCTACATCCTCTCCAACATTTGTTGTTTCCAGTCTTGTTTATTTCCACCATTCTCCCTGGTGTGAGGTGATATCTCACTGTGGTTTTGATTTGTGTTTCCCAGATGGCAAGTGATGCAGAACATTTTCTCATGTGCTTGTTGGCCATGTGTATATCTTCTTTGGAGAAATTTCTGTTCATGTCTTCTGTCCATTTCGTGATTGGACTTTTTGTTTCAAGGGTGCTGAGTTTAATAAGTTCCTTATAGATCTTGGATACTAGCCTTTTATCTGATATGTCATTTGCAAATATCTTCTCCCATTCTGTAGGTTGTCTTTTAGTTTTGTTGACTGTTTCTTTTGCTGTGCAGGAGCTTTTTATCTTGATTAAGTCCCAATAGTTCATTTTTGCTTTTGTTTCCTTGCCTTGATAGATGGATCTTGTAAGAAGTTGCTGGGGCCAAGTTCAAAAAGGGTATTGCCTGTGTTCTCCTCTAGGATTTTGATGGATTCTTATCTCACATTTAGATCTTTCATCCATTTTGAGATTATCTTTGTGTCTGGTATAAGAGATTCATCTAGTTTCATTCTTCTGCATGTGGCTGTCCAATTTTCCCAGCACCATTTATTGAAGAGACTGTCCTTTTTCCAGTGGATAGTCTTTCCTGCTTTGTTGAATATTAGTTGACCATAGAGTTGAAGGCCCATATCTGGGTTCTCTATTCTGTTCCATTGATCTATGTGTCTGTTTTTATGCCTGTACCACACTGTCTTGATGATCACAGCTTTGTAGTATAACTTGAAATCTGGCATTGTGATGCCCACAGCTCTGGTTTTCTTTTTCAATATTCCCCTGGCTATTCAGGGTCTTTTCTGATTCCACACAAATCTTAAGATGATTTATTCCAACTCTCTGAAGAAAGTCCAGATGGTATTTTGATAGGAATTGCATTAAATATGTATATTGCCCGGGGTTGCATTGACATTTTCACAATATTAATTCTTCCAATCCATGAGCATGGAATGTTTTTCCATCTCTTTGTGTCTTCCTCAATTTCTTTCAGAAGTGTTCTGTAGTTTTTACCTTTACCTCTTTGGTTAGGTTTATTCCTAGGTATCTTATGCTTTTGGGTGCAATTGCTAATGGGATTGATTCCTGATTTTCTCTTTCTTAAGTCTCATTGTTAGTGTATAGCAATGCCACTGATTTCTGGGCATTGATTTTGTATCCTGCCACACTGCCGAATTGCTCTATGAGTTCTAGCAATCTTGGGGTGGAGTCTTTTGGATTTTCTATGTACAGTATCATGCCATCTGCAAAGAGGGAGAGTTTGACTTCTTCTTGCCAATTTGAATGCCATTTATTTCTTTTTGTTGTCTGATTGCTGAGGCTAGGACTTCCAGTACTATGTTGAATAGCAGTGGTGAGAGTGGACATCCCTGTCATGTTCCTGATCTTTGCGGAAAGGCTCCCAGTGCTTCCCCATTGAGAATGATTGCATCTCATTGAATTGATTTTTAATTTTGGCCTGATTAGATCTAAATTCTGCAGTCATGAAGTCTCTTGAATCCTTTATGCTTTTTTCCAGAGCCACCAGTAGCTTTATAATTGTGCTTCTGAATTGGCTTTCTGACATCGAATTGTAATCCAAATTCTGTAACTCTGTGGGAGAGAGTACTATTTCTGATTCTTTCTTTTGTGTTGAGTTCTTTCTAGTCATTTTGCTCAGTGCAGAGTGGCTAAAAACAAGTTGTACTGGAAAAAGGAAGAAAAAATAGAGAAAAAAGGGAACAAACAAACAAAAAAACAAAACTAAAAACAACAACAAAGAAAAAACAAGGAGAGGTATCCTCTGGTTCTATATACTACAAATCCCTCGACTTCCACTGGAGCTTTCCAGCACTACTCGGTCAAGAACTTACTCTTCCCCTGTCCTTGTCTTCTGCGGGGGGGTGGGGGGGTGCTGCTGTGCTCATTCTCAGGTGTGTGTACCTGGGGGAGCTGCCCCGCCCCTGCTAGGTGCACAGCTCAGTGGGAGCTGTTTTTCCTGTGAGGGTCCTGTTCCCTGTTGGCCCTGACCCTCCAAGGCACAGGGTGACACCAGGAGGAACACCACCACTGGTAGTGGCCAAGGCTCCAGCCCTCGAGTCAGCTCCTGCAGTAACTACCGCAGTCTCCCAGTCAGTACTGACCTGGATGCTCCGGGGGCGGGAGGTGCACTAATCTGCACAGCTCGGGGGCACCCAGCGCCAGGAGCATCCTTTCTGTCCTGTGTTCTCCCCACTCTGCCTGTCCCGGGGGGAATGCAGGATCCTGGGCTGTGTCCCCCAGGGCCCTGGGATTCGGGGCCTGTGCCACTGGAATCACAGTCCTGTGGCTGTGCAGCCCCCTCTCGGTGCAGAGCTGCCGCCTGAGCTCCTCTCGAGGCCCCACCAGGCGCATGCTCCAGTCCTTTACCGTGCTCAGCCTGTGATGTGTGGCGCTCTCCCTGGGGCACACTTCCTCTGTTAGTGACCCTGGGAGACTGAAGGCTCCACTGCCCCCTCTTGGGATCCTGTCCCAGTTCCCTGTGAGCGCCCTTCTGTCTGCGAAGATTTTTAAAGTTCCTGCTTCGCCAGGACTGAGCTTTCCTGTCCTGGAGGCTTTCACAGTCCGGCTTTAGCCTGGCTCCTTGGGGCCTCTCCCTACTTGATTCTTTTTTTTTTTTTTTCATATTCCTACCTTGTTAGAAGCAGAAATTCTCTCTGTAGCATTCCTGCTGTTCTTTCTTTAAATCTCAGGCCAAATTCGTAATTGAAGCAGTCATCAAAAACCTCCCAAGACACAAAACTCCAAGGCCAGATGGCTTGCGAGGGGAATTCTACCAAATGTTTAAAGAAGAAACAATACCTATTCTACTAAAGCTGTTTCGAAGGATAGAAAGGGATGGAATACTTCCAAACTTGTTTTATGAGGCCAGCATCACCTTGATTCCAAAACCAGACAAAGACCCCACCAGAAAGAATTATAGACCAATATCCCTAATGAACACGGATGCAAAAATTCTCACCAAGATACTACCCAATAGGATCCAGCAATACATTAAGAGGATTATTCACCATGACCAAGAGGGATTTATCCCTGGGATGCAAGGTTGGTTCAAGACTCACAAACAATCAACATAATAGATCATATCAACAAGAGGAAAAACAAGAACCACATGATCCTGTCAATAGATGCAGAGAAAGCATTTGACAAAATACAGCATCCATTCCTGATCAGAACTCTTCAGGGATGCCTGGGTGGCTCAGCAGTTGAGCATTTGCCTTTGGCTCAGGGCATGGTCCTGGAGTCCTGGAGCTGGGACCAAGTCCCACATCAGGCTCCTTGATGGGAACCTACTTCTCCCTCTGTCTGTGTCTTTGCCTCTCTCTCTCTGTGTCTATCATGAATAAATAAATTAAATCTTTAAAGGAAAACTCTTCAGAGTGTAGGGATAACGGGAACATTTATCAAGATCTTAAAAGTCATTTATGAAAAGCCCACAGTAAATATCATTCTCAGTGTGGAAAAACTGAGAGCCTTTCCCCTAAGATTAGGAACACAATAGGGACGTGCACTCTCACCACTGTTGTTCAACATAGTACTAGAAGTCCCAGCCTCAGCAATCAGACAACAAAAAGGAATAAAAGGCATTCAAATTGGCAAAGAAGAAGTCAAACTCTCCCTCTTCGCAGATGACATGATACTGTATATAGAAAAGCCAAAGACTTCACCCCAAGATTGCTAGAACTCATACAGCAATTCAGCAATGTGGCAGAATACAAAATCAATGGCCAGAAATCAGTGGCATTTCTATACACTAACAATAAGACTGAAGAAAGAGAAATTAAGGTCAATCCCATTTACAATTGTACCCCAAAGCATCATAAGATACCTAGGAAGAAATCTAACCAAGGAGGTAAAGGATCTATACCCTAAAAACTACAGAACACTTTTGAAAGAAATTGAGGAAGACACAAAGAGATGGAAAAACATTCCATGCTCATTAATTGGAAGAATAAATATTGTGAAAACATCTGTGCTACCCAGGACAATTTACACGTAATGCAATCCCTATCAAAATACCATCTGGACTTTCTTCAGAGAGTTGGAACAAATCATCTTAAGATTTGTGTGAAATCAGAAAAGATCCTGAATAGCCAAAGGGATATTGAAAAAGAAAACCAAAGCTGGGGGCATCAAAATGCCAGATTTCAGGTTGTACTACAAAGCTGTGGTCATCAAGACAGTGTGGTACTGGCATAAAAACAGACACATAGATCAATGGAACATAATAGAAAACCCAGAAGTGGACCCTGAACTTTATTGTCAACTAATATTCGATAAAGGAGGAAAGACTATCCATTGGAAGAAAGACAGTCTCTTCAATAAATGGTGCTGGGAAAATTGAACATCCACATGCAGAAGAATGAAACTAGACCACTCTCTTGCACCATACACAAAGATAAACTCAAAATGGATGAAAGATCTAAATGTGAGACAAGATTCCATCAAAATCCTAGAAGAGAACATAGGCAACCTTTTCGATCTTGGCCACACTAACTTCTTGCACGATACATCTATGAAGGCAAGGGAAACAAAGGCAAAAATGAACTATTGGGACTTAATCAGGATAAAAAGCTTCTGCACAGCAAAGGATACAGTCAGCAAAACTAAAAGACAACCTACAAAATGGGAGAAGATATAGACAAATGACATATCAGATAAAGGTCTAGTATCCAAGTTCTATAAAGAACTTACCAAACTCAACAGCTAAGAAACAATCCAGTCAGGAAATGGACAGAAGACAAGAACAGACATTTCTCCAAGGACGACATACACAAGGCCAGTAAGGAAATGAAAAAATGCCCCACATTATTATCAGGGAAATACAAATCAAAACCACCATGAGATACCACCTCACATGAACCAGTGAGAATGGCTAAAATTAACAAGACAGGAAAGAACAAATATTGGTGAGGATGTGGAGAAAGGGGAACCCTCTTGCACTGTTGGTGGGAATGCAAAGTGGTAGAGCCACTCTGGAAAACAGTGTGGAGGTTCTTCAAAAAGTTAAAAATAGAGCTACTCTATGACTCAGCAATTGCACTAATGAGTATTTACTGCAATGGTACTGATGTAGTGAAATGCCAGGACACCTGCACCCCAATGTTTATAGCAGCAATGTCCACAATAGCCAAACTGTGGAAGGAGCCTCATTGTCCATCGAAAGATGAATGGATAAGGAAGATGTGGTCTATATATACAATGGAATATTACTCAACCATCAGAAAGGATGGATACCCACCATTTGCCTCGACATGGATGAAACTGGAGGGTATCATGCTGAGTGAAGTAAATGAATCGGAAAAGGACAATCATTATATGGTTTCACTCATTCAGGCAATCTAAGAAATAATGAAAGGGAATAAAAAGGAAAAAAGAGAAAATGAATGAAAATATCAGTGTGGGAGACAGAACATGAGAGACCTGTAACTCTGGGAAATGAACAAAGGGTTGTGGAAGGAGAGGTGAGAGGGATGATGGGGTGACTGGGTGATGGGCACTGAGGAGGGCACTTAATGGGATGAGCACTGGGTGTTATATTGTATGTTGGCAAACTGAATTTAAATAAAAAAATATAAAAAAAATATACAGAGAAAGAGAGTTCAAATCCTAACAGGGAGGAAAAAAGAAACTTCACTAATGAGTACTCTTTTATTATGAACTCTAGGAATTTGTTTGTTCCAGTCCATTCTGGCTTTCATGAATGGTTTCGTACTGGAACCACATTAAATGAAGTCAATCAAGAGTGGAAAGTCTTGGGGTGCCTGGGTATCTCAGTGGTTGAGCATCTGCTTTTGGCTCAGGTCCCGATCCAGGGGTCCTGGGATCGAGTCCTGAATTGGGCTCCCTGCAGAGAGCCTGCTTCTCCCTCTGCCTATGTCTTCCTCTCTCTGCGTCTCTCATGAATATGTAAGTAAAATCTTTAAAAAACGAAGGTAATATCAAAAATCCTGTGTTGTTAACTATGTTACACTGCAATTATTTTCTTTGTCAATAGCATAAAGAGATATATATAATAATTTGAAGAATATTAATAAAAAATTTTGTACTAAAAAACATTGTAAATGATGTGAGAAGGATCAAAATGGAGTAATGGGAAAGTTATCTCACATATGTTTGAACATTACTGCTTGCTTGTTCTATAGAAGTAAAACAAAAATGTCATACTATACAATTCCATCAGGTAATTACCTGCATTTGGATGTCAGCTCTACAAATTTCCAATTTTATGACCATGAGTGAAATGTCTCTCTGTGCCTTTATTTTCTTATTTTCAAAATGGGTAGACTAATATGATCCAGCTCAGAGGTTGTTGAGAAGACCAAGTAACATGTAAAATATCTTGTAAAAAGCCTTATCACAAGATGCCTGGGTGGTTCAGCGGTTGAGCACCTGCCTTTGGCTCAGGGTGTGATCCTTGAATCAGGGATTGAGTTCCGCATCAGGCTCCCTGTAGCGAGCCTGCGTCTCCTTCTGCCTGTCTCTGCCTCTCTCTGTGTCTCATGAATAAATAAAAAAAATCTTAAAAAAAGAATTTTGCAAATGATTTTCTGTATATATTGAGATATATATGATTTTGTTATGTGTTCTGCTCGAATGGTATGTTAAAATGATGGATTTCAAATGTGGAACTAACAATGTATACCTGGGATAAATCCCACATCATGATGTATCATCCTTTTATATATTACTGATTTTAATTTAACAATGCTTTGTTAAAGGTTTTGAGTTTGGTTCAGGAGAGATGATGGTTTGTATCTTTTCTTGTAATATCTTCATTTGGTTTTGTTACAGGGAATAGTGCTGTCATCCTAAAGTATGAAATTGGTATTATTTTTTCCTTAATTGCATGATAGAACTCACCAGTAAAGCCATCTAGGCATAGAGATGTTTTCATGACAATGTTTTTGGCTATGAATTCAATTATTTAATAAATATTCATATTATCTTTGGTAATTAAGTTCTTTCAAAAAAAGTCTCCTTTTTATTTAAGCTATCAAGTACATTGGCAATAAAATGTTGAAAATATTCTGTTATTTTATAGAATCTATAATGATGTCCCTTCTTTCATTTCCAATATTGATAATTTGTATTTTCCTTTTTCGTTTGATCAATCTGGTGAAAGGTTTTTCAGTTTTACTGAGCTATTCAAAGAAAGTATCTTTGATTTTTTTCTCTCTCTTTTTGTTTCCTATTTCACTGATTTCTCCCCCTTAATATATTTTTTCTTCTGATTGTTTTGGGTTTATTTTTTTCTTGCTTTGCTAATTTTTGAGGTGGAGGCTTAGAGCATTGATTTCAGCCTTTTATAAATTAAATATTTAATATTATGTATTTCCCTCTAAGCATGCTTTGCCCATGTTCCATCAATTTTGATATATTGTGGTTTTATTTTCATTCAAATAAAATATTTTCTAATATCAATCACAATTTTTATTTGACCATATTTAAAGATGTATAATTAATTTCCAAATATTTGGGATTTTCCAGATATTTCTTTCTTATTGATTTATAATTTAATTCCAATGTGGCTAGAGAAATACTTAACATGATTTCAATTCCTTTCTATTTCCTGCTTAGTGAATGTTCTATGTACCTTGAAAGTAATGTGTATATTGCTGTTGTTGGGTAGAGTGTTCTGTAAATGTCATTTAGGTCAATTTAGTTAACAGTGTTGTCAGTCTTCTATATCCTTACTGAATTTTTTTTCCTTTGTCAACTTGTTCTGTCAAATACTGAAGGGGAAGTCTTAAAGTTTTCTTTTTATTTTTTAATTATTTATTTATTTATTATTTATTTTATTTTTTATTGGAATTCAATTTGCCAACATATAGCATAACACCCAGTGCTCACCATCAAGTGCCCCCCTCAGTGCCCGTCACCCAGTCACCCCATCCCCCACCCACCTCCCCTTCTGCTACCCCTAGTTCGTTTCCCAGAGTTAGGAGTCTCTCATGTTCTTTCTCCCTCTCTGATACTTCCCACTCATTTTCTCTCCTTTCCCCTTTATTCCCTTTCACTATTTTTTATATTCCCCAAATGAATGAGACCATATAATGTTTGTCCTTCTCTGATTGACTTATTTCACTCAGCATAATACCCTCCAGTTCCATCCACATCGAAGCTCTAATTGTGATCATCCTTACATTCTTTCCCAAGTGTGCCTTTTCTGGCTCAGCAGTACTAAGGCAGGGCCTATAGTAGAGCTAGCATCAGCCAGGCAATTAAATGTCAATCTCCTTCTCTGGCTGGCTCCCAAAATGTATTAGTGATTTTATGGGAAATGTTTACTTTTGGTTTCCAGGAGATGAAGGGAGTGGATTGTTTTTCTTCACAAGCTTAACGTGAAACAGATGACTTCCATCCCTTCTCAGTTCTCTTTTGTGTTAAAGAGAAAGGGTGAGATTACTTGTTCAAATAGCTGAATTTCAAATATTGGGTAATTACCTGTTTTGTTTCCAGCAATGGGGACTTGGTAATAATCCAGGGGAAAATAGAAAAAGTCCTGTTAAATAAGTTACACTTGTGTGGAACTGAATACTGAATTAGTTCATACTATTATCCTTAAAATTCTATACTATAGTTAAGACTTCTCACTGAGAAAGACTGTGTCACAGAGGTAATGTGTCAGTGGAGGCTTATTCTAAAATTCCCAAGTGTTTGCTTAGATAATATTGCAATCATTCTTTTAATAGGAGCAAAAGCCGGTATGGTACAATAGTAGTTTGTTATCAGCAGCAAAAAGCAGAAACATTTAGTTTTCTTCTTGTCTATGTTTAATTTTACAAAGTACTTCTATAGGACGATCCCGTTCAACTGCAATGTTTTGACCTGATTTAACCAGTTTTGTTTTCCTTGAGTGTGATTTTTTTTTTTGTTTTGTTTTGAAAAGCAGGCCTTCCTGGAGGAGAAAAAAAGTTCTATTGGGCATCAAATTACAAATGCATGTGGAAGGGAGAGATAGGATTAACTTTTGTTGATCTCAGTATAGTCCAGACACTGTGCTAGGTGCTTACAACCATTTCTTTAGTCCATCTTATCAAGATCCCTATCTGGGATATACATTAGCCATATTTTACAAATTATGACACTGAGCTATAGAGCAGCATGAGGTCCCATAGAAGGCAGAAATTAAGATTAGAACCAGGATCTTTTTAGAGCCAAAATTCATGCTCTTTGCTGTCCATCATGCTTCCATTACTATGGAGGTCTGACACAAAGGTAACCCACAATCCACTGCAGTTTTTATTGATTAATTTTGTGGTTTCTGGTTATGCAATTGTAGTTGGCACAGAATGATATCTTTCTTTTTAGATTCACTGTTTTAGGAAAGCTTTGATCACACATTGTACCTTAAGCAGAAAATCGATTTTGGTCTTTGATAAATTTGGCATTATATAATACTGACATCTCTTTGGACTTCAACCTTTATAAATGTTAGTTTTAATGTGAGGATTGAACAGAGAGCAGCTTAAGGCCTTTGATCTAGGCAAGGAGGGAGAACTAGGAAAGTTCAAAGTGTAGCAAGGTTGATTGGCCAGTAGAAATGAGAAATCTGGTAGACAGACAATTCAGGTATCAGAATTCAAGGCAAAATAGTTATCAGAGACCCAATTCTTTCTTGCTACAAGAAAGAATAATCATGCAGAGAAATAATCCCAAAAATAGGTCATCAATGACCATGCACTTGTATGAATTGGAAAATTGATTTTAAGATATGATTTTCTGACTAGCAACATTGCCATCACAATTAATTTGTTAGAAATACAACTTCATGAGTTCCACTTTGATTTATTGAATCAGAATCGCTCAAGAATTTCTGCTTTAACAAAATTTCCAAATGATCCATATGCATGTTAAGACTTGGGAGCCTCTGAACTAGAGGTACAGAGCAATAAGTAGCAGGAAGGAGCAAACCAAGTCATGGAAGCTTGACTCACTCCTTCATGTACTTAATAAAGAATTATTAGAAATAGAAGATATCCGGCTGGCTAACAACCATAGGAAAAGATGCTCAACATTACTCATCATCAGGGAAATACAAATCAAAACTTCAATGAGATATCACCTCATTCCTGTTAGAATGGCTATAATTAACAACACAAGAAACAGATACTGGCAAGGATGTATAGAAAGGAGAATCCTCTTGCACTATTGGTGGGAATGCGAACAGGTGCAGCCATGGAATGGAGAATGGCTGGAAGAATGGCATGGAGAATGGCATGGAAGTTCCTCCAAAAGTTAAAAATAGAACTACCCTATGATCCATCATTTGTATTGCTAGGCATTTACCCAAAGGATACAAAAATACAGATTTGGAGGGGTACATGTTCCCTGATGTTTATAACAGCATTATAAACAACAGCCAGACTAGGGAGAGAGCCCAAATGCCCATTGACTGATGAATGGATAAAGAAGTGTGTATTATGCTAAGTGAAATAAGTCAGAGAAAGACAAATACCATATGATCTCATCATATGTGGAATTTAAGGAAGAGAACAGATGAACATATGGGAAGGGAGAAAAGGAAAAAGGGAGAGAGAAAAACCATAAGGGACTCTTAAGGATAATGAACAGTGTTGATGAATGGAGGTGGATGGGGGGAGGGTAATGGCTATTAAAGAGGGCACTTGTGATGAGCAGTGAGTATAGTATGTAAGTGATGAACTCCAGAACTGATGTTGCATTCTATATTCACTAACTAAAATTTAAATAAAAAATATTGGAAGTGCCAGGCATTGTGTTACATGCTGGTAATGCAGAGATGAAGGGATAAGAGTGCCTTTGTTGCTGAGATAGAGGAAAATAATACATTCGGTTGTGTTGAGTTTGAAGAATCTAGTGTTCCATAGGCAATAGGAAGCACAGTTGGCCTGTACTCAGAAAAATATACGGTCTAAAGAGTTATAAGTTCATAAAAGAATAGCTAAACCCTTGGGTTTAGCTAAACCCTAATGGTTTTGGGTGGGGTGGGGTTGAGTTGGGGGGTGGCAATATGGAGTGAAGAATGAAAGGGTCAAATGCCCGAAATTCCTTGAGGTCTTGATAACTATTCCCTTCCCAACCAGCTACAGGCTGCCAGGTGTTCTGACTACTTTCTAGTTACTCTGTTATTGAAAGGGGGGTGGTGATCCTTTGCCTTAGGTAGTATAAAATAGTTGAATACACAACACCTGATGTGACTGGATGAGATTGGCAGCTGTTTATTAGTCACATATGCTCATAGCCTGGGGAAAGGAGGACACCATATACCAGGCAGGACCCACAGGGGTTTCTCTTGGGAGCAGAGTGAACCAGCAGGGGCTATGGGAGGCAGGATTTATAACGATGAGAGGGTGAGGTGACCCTTTAACCCTGTTGGAGGATGTGGTTTGTTTGAATAATAACTCAGGCTGGCAAAGAGATGAAACCAATTAGGTTGAGGACCATGTAGGGTGTTGTTAGCTGGGTTGATAGGTGAGATAGCTGGGTGGGGAGCAAGGGAACTCATGATAAGCCTTTGGAACTCTCTCAAGGCAGCACATGGAATTTCAGATTTTATGATTCATCAGCATATGTGGGAAGTCCACTTCATCAACAATTTTCTTCTTAGGGAGCTTCTCTGGACTAAAGCCCTCTTATTCTCTTTTGCTTTTCATCTCACAGCCTGTTATCTCCCTTGCACCCACCTCTCTCTCTCTCTCTCTCTCCACACACACACATCCTTCTATTGACAATGGGTTTGGACAATCATCCTGGCTGTAAATTCAGCTGGCAGTCAGATTACCATCCCATTCTTGTAGAGAAAAGTGCCCTGTGTTTCTTAAATGATTCAGATACCCAGACTTGGCATTCTAAGCCTGGGTCTAGAGATCTCAGCCTTTGTTTATCTGAGAAAGTGGACCAAATATGTGTATATAGGACACAAATACTTGAGATGGCAGAGAGAAAAAGAGCATAGAGGCAGCCAAGAAGAGTTGTAATAGAAATTGGAACAAAACCAAGGGAAATATATCATAGGAGCCCAAGTAAAAAAGACTATGCAATAAGAATGGAGTGGTTGAGAGTATATGCAGCTGGGAGCACCAGAAGAAAGAAACTGAAAAGTGAATATTGGATTTGTCATTTTGGAGGCATTTTATGTTACCTTGTTAGAATTAACACTTTAATGGAATGTGTGTGTATAGATATGTGTGGAGAAGGGTTATAGGAGGGGTTGGAGAAAGAAAGATGAAACCATGGAACAATGAATTCAGAAAGAACAGATACTAAAGTATTCACAGGAGAAATGATGTCCTTTAATACTCCAGCAACATCAACATTTTAATGGAGTTGGATTGGGGAATCAACTAAATAAGAACAGAGGTCTAAAAATATGTGTTGTGTGATCTCAGTCTTTGTACTGGTTGAGGTCTGATTTGTGACCAAGTATGTGGTCTATTCTGGAGAACATTCCGTGTGCATTTGAAAAGAATGTGTATTCTGCTGCTTTCAGATGAAGTGTTCTGTATATATCCGTGAAGTCCATCTGGTTCAATGTGTCATTCAAAGCCCTTGTTTCCTTGTTGATCTTCTGCTTAAATGATCTGTCCATTGCTGTGAGTGGGGTTTTAACATCCCCTATTATTTTTGTTTTATTATCAATGAATTTTTTTAAGTTTGTTATTAATTGGTTAATATATTTGGCTGCTTCCAAGTTGAGGGCATAAATATTTAAAGTTGTTAGGTCTCCTTGTTGGATAGACTCCTTTATTATGATACAGTGACCTTCTTAATTTTTTTTTATTATAGTCTTGGTTTAAAATCTAGTTTGTCTGATATAAGGATGGTTACTCCAGCTTACTGGAGGTATTTTTGGGTCTAAAATGAGTCTCTTGTAAGCAGCATATCAATGGGTCTTGTTTTTTACCCATTCTGATACCTATGTCTTTTGATTGAAGCATCTAGTCCCATTTACATTCAGAGTAATTATTGATAAATATGAATATAGTGTCATTGTATTACCCATGAAGTCACTGTTCCTATGGATTGTCTCCATTCCTTTCTAGTGTTGCTTTTGGTTTCTCTTTCCCACTCCAAGGGAATATTTAATATTATTTCTTGCAGAGCTGGTTTAGTGTTCATGAAATCCTTTAGTTTTTGCTTGTCATGGAAGCTCTTATCTTTCCTTTTCTTCTAAATGACAGCCTTGCTGGATAAAGTATTCTTGATTGCATATTTTTCCTAGTTAGCATGTTGAATATATCCTGCTATTCTCTTCTGGCCTGCCAAGTTTCTGTGGAGAGGCCTGCTGCTAATCTTATGTGTCTACCCTTGTAGGTTAAGGACTTTTTGTTCCTAGCTGCTTTTAGAATTCTCTCTTTGTATGTTGCAAGTTTCACTGTGTCTTGGTGTTGACCTATTTTTATTGATTTTTGAGTTCCCTGTACCTTTTGGACTTGAATGCCTATTTCCTTCCCCAGAGTAGGGAAGTTCTCAGCTACAATGTATTCAAATAAACATTCTGCCCCCCCCCCCTTTCCTGCTCTTCTTCTTCTGGAATTCCTATGATACATATGTTATTGTGTTTTATGGAGTTGCTGAGTTCCTTAAGCCTATATTCATAATCTGATAGTTTTCTTTCTCTCTTCTTTAGTCAGCAAGAATTTCTCTGCAGCCTGGGTTTCTCTGATGTCTTCTATGCCTTTTTTAAAGCCCAACTAGTGTTCTTATGACTGCTGTTCTAAATTCTTATTCAGATATATTGTTAATATCTGTTTAGAGCAATTCTCTTCTCTGTGCTTTCTCCTTGATCTTTCTGTTGGGGAGAATTCCTCTGTCTTGTCGTTTTGTCTAGGTTTCTGTCTTTTACAGGTTATGAAAGCTTGTTATGTTTCCTGCTCCTGACAGTAATATTAAGAAGGGGTCATATACTCTTCAGGACCTAGCACTTCAGGAAGTGTTTCTGGTGTATGCTGTGTGCACTCTGCTGTTGTGTTTTGGCTGCTTTTTCCCAACAAGTCAGTCATCTGCAGAGTTCCTCCTTGCTTGCAGTGGGAAGTGTTTGGATCTTCAGCAAGACGTGCTTTGATTTGTTTGTTAAAATAAGCCCCGGGCGGGGTGGCGGGGGGGGAGCCTGATCCAAAAAAAGAAAAAAGGAAAAGGAACAAAAACTCCAAACAGACAAACAAAAAACTATAAGCCTGATTTCAACGAAAAAGAAGGAAAGAAAGAAAAAAAGAGAGAAAAGCGAAGCCTGATCAAAAAATAAATAAATAAGTAAAAGTGAGAGAGAAAAGGAAATTAAAAAACAAACCAACAAATGAACAAGAAACTATAAGCCTGATTCTAAAGGGGAAAAAAGCAAAACAAAACAAAAAACCCTGGTCCTATTTTCATCAGAACTAAAGCTGATACTTTAGTGAACATAGAGTGATGGAGCACTCTATGTTCAGTAGACTTGATGCTTCAGGCTGGGGGCTGGAGGAGGGGGAAGTGTCTGGTGCTGGTCCTCTAGGGGAGAGGCCTGTTGTCCTGTCTCACAGACCTCTATAAATGATGCCCTCCTGGGTACAGGGGAGCAGGGTATGGTGTAAGTGTCTCCAGCCTCCACTGGGGGCGCTGTGTTGTAACTGAAGTCAGACTGTGCTAGTGGGTGGGAGGAAGATGATGTCACCCTCCCTCTGTCCTAGGGAGGGGAGATCCACCTACTGCTGTTCAGGAAGCACTCACAGAAAAGAGAACATCTCCTCTCTTGTGTCCCAAGCCTCTGTCAGATCCCTGCTCTCAACCTGCCTGTGCCCAGGCCAATGGCATGCCTAGTGCCACAGTTCTCCTGTGTTTTATCTTTGGTCCTGGGCTGGGATTCAACACTCCAAATCTTAAAGGACCCAGCAAAGTGTGGACCTGTTCCCCTTCTCTAGAGGATAGCCTCCCAGCGCTGTATCTGATGCCATTTTGTCCGAGAAAGGCCGTTGCATGGCTATGCATGTGCTTGGAGTTAGGGTAAAGTACAGTGAAAAACTGTAACCAGGTTATCGGCCCTTTGTGCATGCTTCTTCTGTCTCTTGCTGATGAATGGCTGCTCGTTTGCGCCCAGGGGGTCTTTTGCCTTGGAGAGGGAACATACCCTCTCCCAAATGTGCTCCAAGAAGGAGAATGTTCTCTCCCAATGTGACCCATGGGATCCCTACAACATGTTGTTTGCTCTCTGCTCCTGGGGCTCCATCCTCCCTCTCCCAGGGAACACCACTGCCTGCCTGGCTTGACTCCAGGGAATGGTGTGAACTTCTAAAGCCTCAAAATTTGAGCTCCACTGTTTGTAAAAACTTGCAATAGTCAGTTCCTCTTGATTCCCCAGTCAATAGTTTTGAGAGAGTGTCTTTCTAAGGTGAACCTGAGGAACTGCTGTTCTTTCTCCCCTTCTCTCTTTTACTCTATCCTCTCTCCATGAGAAAGGGCTCCCTCCCTTCCACAGTACTGCAGTTTTTCTCTCTGATTCATGTCTCCACACCTTGTACCTCCTATATTCTCTCCCTCTAATTGTGCAGATTGTTCTCTTAATCCCCAGATCAATTTCCTAGGTGTTTAAAATGACTCGATGTTGATCTAGCTATGTTTGAGGGATGAGGCAAGCCTGGGGTCCTCCTACTATTCTGCTACCTTAACTACTCCCCCAAAGTGTCAAGAACAGAGGATAATTGGCAATTGTTGAACTATCTGATGGAGTCTCATTATTCTATTCCTAGATCATTTTCTAAAACTCATGATGTGTTCAGAATGATCCATAATAAATGTCAGTGTTTCTTATGGACCAGAAGGGGTCATGCAGGAGAGAAAGCCATCAAGGGTACATTTGGGAGAGGGTAAGGAGACCCCAGTGGAAAGAGGATGAAGGTGTATCAGCTAATGATGTGGGGCTGAGGAAGAAATTGTAATATGTTACAACTCTTCTAACCCTCTAGCCTTTTCAGGAGAGCAGCAAGAGAGAGGAGCCAACAGGGGATTTTTAAAGCTGCCCTTTGAAAGAAAGCATCAACTTTAATCATATGCCAGGTTGGTTCAGGGATATCAGCTTTAATTGCCTAAACCTGACAAGCTCAAAGCCACCCAACTATAAAGAATTGTTTTATATCTCTACCTTTCCTCTCTTCTGCATTCCCTTGGTTCTCCATTTCCTCATCAAACTTTAATCCTTAGGGAGAGCAAATCTTCAGGTGGCAAGTGAAGGAGAATTTGACCAGAAGACCCAAGCCCCTTTCCTCTAGACAGGATTCTAGCCTGAAGCAGGATTTGGGTTTGGGGTAGGAAAAGTAGGGGTGGGAAGAAGATGTGATGCTAATAAGTTCAGAGATTTGACTATTTCACTGAACTGGACATTCTAATTACTGAATTGAGACTGTGTTTGAACCTTAATATGACAGTAGGACTGTCTATTAAGAATGAATAGAGGGATGCCTGGGTGGCTCAGTGGGTCCCAGAAAGGCATATAGGCATCTATCTGCCTTTGGCTCAGGGCGTGATCCTGGGTCCGGGGACCAAGTCCCACATCAGGCTCCCTGTGGGCAGCCTGCTTCTCCCTCTGCCTATGTCTCTGTCTCACCGTGTCTCTCATGAATAAATAAATAAAATCTTAAAAAAAAAAAAAAGAATGCCTGGGTGACAGGCACTGAGGGGGGCACTTGACGGGATGAGCACTGGGTGTTATGTTATATGTTGGCAAATCGAACTCCAATTAAAAAATATACATAAATAAACAAACAAACAAATAAAATCTACATTAAAAAATAAATAAAATGTTATACTTGAAAACTTTAAAAAAAGGAAAAGTATAAGAGGCAGAAGTTGAATCAAGGGATGACATATAGAAGACAATGTTTTGATCACCAACTATACTTGAGGTTGTGGACTACCTCACATTTTAAATCATTTCTGGCTGTATTTCCTTATCATGGTCATTTCAGCTCACACTCAACCCATACCAGCAAACTCATTCTCTTCCTTACCACTTTCCTGTTTCCCACCTCCTCATTTCTGTTTCTGAGAGCATCATTTTCCCCAGTGTCTCAGGCTCAATATTTAGGAGTTAATCTTGATTGTTTAGGCATCAAGTCTTTTGAATTTTCTTTCTCATTGGATTCTCTGGCTCCATCACTCACTGATTGTGGGTCTGCCATAAAGTAGGAGATGTGTTCTGAGATGTCTACAACCCACTTTTCTGCTGTTTCCATGGTAGCCCCTGATGAAGATGTTTGTATTTATATTATGTTAATGTGACTCAATGACCATAGCTGGATGGACCAGCAATCAAGAACAACTTGACAGGTAGATATGCTGGGGCAATCTGATTCTCTCTCAAAAATGTGAACCAATACAAGTTTTTTTGTTGAGCAACTTTGAGAAAGTTTTTATTCCTAGTGACCAAACCAGCTCTAAAGGGAACAGAGTCAACATTTAATCCCTCTGAGTCTTAATCTTCATATTTATAACATTTAATTCCTACTCTATTACTTGTTCTAGTGGTGGCATACTAGGCAATTTACTAGTTCTAAGCAGGGTCATTTTAATTTTTTAAAAAAATGTTTAATGTTTTTGTCTAAATTCCAGTTAGTTAACATAGAGTGTTAGTTTCAGGTGTACAATATACGGAGTCAAGTATACTGCACAATGAAGGGATAATCAACAAAACTGAAAGGCAACTAACAGAATGGGAAAAGATATTTGCAAGTACCATATCTGATTTTTTTTTCTTATGGCAAACTTTTTTTCATTGATATTTCACTTGACATTATTTCCAGGAAGGTCCGTGCTCTAAGATGAACCAAAGAACAGAAATCCTAAAGCTCTTAAGAGACTTTTTCACACTATTCTGAGTAGGGCAATGTTGATATCTAACATTTTGCCCCTTGAAGCTTTACCTATAGATACAGGAAGAAGAGGTAACATCATAGACAAGAATCAAACTGTATGAGAGTATAAGAAGCTCCTCTCGGGTTACATACCACCCACCTCTTTAAGATTGTAATGATAATTGACTGATTTCTTCCCCTGTAAAGTTCAGTGTGATTTTTGTTTTAAGTAAAATGTCAGAATATGTGAACATGCTGTACTTGTTTCTCTTAATACACTAAAAATAGAAGTTTTTAAATTCTTCATGAGTCCAAGCTGGGACATGACCACTACTATAGTAGGACTACTACTACTCCTTTTTGAAGCTGAATAATATTCCATTGTGTGATTATTATCAATTGTTTCTACTTTTGGACTATTTATAAACAAGGCTGCTACAAACATTTGGTAGGAGGTTTTTTTTGTGTGTGTGTGTGAATGTTTTCATTTCTTTTTGGTCTACACCTAGGAGTAGAATATGGGTCGTAGTATCTTTTTGAGGAATCAATAAACCATTTTCCACATTGATTGTACCATTTTACCTTTTCATAAATATTGTGTGAAGGTCTCAATTTTTTCACATCCTTGCCAACAATTATTTTTTTCCTTTTTAACTTTTTTTCCCCCGGTAGGTATAAAGTGTTTTTTCTTTTTTAATTAATTTTTTTCAAACAATTTTATTTTCAAAATGGAAATAACTATTTTTCTCATTATCTTTGTTGTTATAATGCTTTCAGATAATGCAAATAGCTACCAAGATAAAAATGAAAATTGTCCATGACTCCACTCACCCAATGATAACAACTGTTAGCTTTTGGAGGCGGGCAATAGTTTGAAGGGCTATTTCAGCTAGGCTGTGAAATACCTACATTGTTAAGTATATCTTTGTAGGGCAGAAGTTCTTGTTTGCCAGAGTTTTGAATGAATACTGTCTAATTCTTGAAAATCACCCAGTTTCCCCTTCCCTACCTCCTGTTTACACAATCTTCAGATAATTGCTTAGAAACAGTTTTATTTAGTTAAATGCTTCTCCCATCCAGATTATGGCTTACAAATGAGAAAAGACATAGTCATTTATTGAGCTTGTATGAGACACCAGGCATGGTAATAAGGCATCTTCATTGTATTACCTTTAATAATCAAAACAGGTCTATGAGGAACGTCTTACTGTCATCCCACTTCATGGACTGAAACAGGGGCTGAAAGATGTTAAAAGTAACTTACTAATAAATCTAAGGCCATGACTTTCCAGCCTGGGTCTGGCAACTGAAAACTATTTGTTTTTTAAAATTTCAACATGCAACATCGTTTGGTGGGTTACTTTATTCTATTACGGTTTTTATTAATTCAGTTAATCATATATTTTAAGCAGTCAGTGGTAAATAACTATAAGGACAGATCAATAAGAAACTGAATAAGCTAAAACATTATAAAAATACAGTTATTAATTACTGATACTGTAATGCCTATTAAATATCTTTAAACATTCTGACAGTTTTATTGAAACTTAATAGACAGTCAATAAACATAATTTAAGATGGACATTTTGATAAGTTTTGAAATATGAGTGCTCCTGAGACACCACGATAGTACAGTCAAGATAGTGAGCATGTCAGTCATGCCCAGAAGTTTCCTTTTACCCTATTGTTATTACTCCTTTCTTTTCTGCTCCCATGTACTCCTACCCTCAACCACTAATGTGCTATTACTATAGATTAACTTGCATAATCTAAATTTTTTATAAATAGAATCATTTAGTATGCACTCTTTTCTTTTTAATCCAGCTCTTTCACTCAGCTTAATTATTTTGAGAGTTATCCATGTTGAAGTGAATCTCAATAGTTTGTTTTTATTGGTGAGGAATAATTTTATTGTGTAGATACACTGTAGTTTCTTTATCCATTTCTTTTATCATTCCAGTGGATGGATATTTGGGTTCCAGTTTTTTACTGTTATTAAAAAAACAGATATGAATATTCATGTCTTTGTATGGAGATATTCTTTTATTTGTTTTGGGTATATACTTAGGAGTGAAATGGCTAGATCATATGATATATGTATGTTCATTTATTTTAAAATATTTTAAAGAAACAGCTTTATTGAAGTATAAACTATATGCCTTAAAATGCATCCATTTTGAATATACAGTTCAATGAATTTTGATTTACAGAGTTATATATAACCACAGTCCAACATTAGGAAATTTTCATCACCTTAAAAACACCTGCTTCTATCCTTAGCTCAAGGCAACCACTAATCTACTTTGTGTTTCTATAGATTTGCTGTTTCCGGCTTGAGGGCTGGAATTGGAGTGGACCAACAAGGGTATGTGTGGGGAGGGACTAAAGCAGGCTGTACTCAACTGCCTGGTGGGGTGGGGGTGGGGTGGATAGCTGAGGTTGGTATGGGCCAAGGGTTCAGGGCAATCTGGGGTGGCCCTACTAGTTCTGCTAGAGCTCCTGGATCATGTTTCCTCTGTGCTATCAAGGTGTAGAGGGAATGTAAAAAATAGCAGTTGCTAGAACCCCTGACCCAGGAGAGAGAGAGTTCCAGCAGTTTCTAGTTTGGCAGATGCTCTAGAGTTAGTATATAGATTTCTTTAACTTACTAGTTGTCCTTGTAACTGCTGTGTCTTACTGTGCCCAGAGAGGTGGAGTCAGTGTGGCAATGACTCATTGATAGCCCTGCTGCTTCGGGTTGCTGCCTGAGGAGTGATATTACCGTAATTACTGTGTTGTCATCTCTCTTACCCTTCTCTGTGGCTTCCCAATCATCTGTTGTACAGAAGCTGTTCAGTTAGCCCTCAGTTCTTCAGGAGGAATTGCTGTATATGTAGATGTGTAGATTTTGTGTTTCCTTGGGAGGGGATGAATTCAGGGGTTCCTATGCTACTATCTTGTACTGCCTCATTTTATTTTATTTTATTTTTTTGCATATGGATACGCCGTTGTATGTGTACCATTTGTTGATAAGACTATCCTTTTCCCACTGAATTACCTTTGCATTCTTGTAAATAATCAGTTACATATATATGATTAAATCTGTTTCTGAACTCTGTATACTATTTCACTGCAAATACATGTCTATCTTTATGGAAATACCATATTGTCTACATAAAGGTAATCTTTTTAAAAAATATTTTATTTATTTATTCATAAGATACACACAGAGAGAGGCAGAGACATAGGCAGAGGGAGAAGCAGGCCCCATGCAGGGAGCCTGATATGGGACTCGATCCTCGGACTCCAGGATCACACCTGGGCCACCCAGGCATCCCCACATAAATGTAATTTTATAGTAAATCTTAAAAGTAGGTAGTAGAGGCTTCTGATGTTCTTTTTCTTTTTTTTTTTCCCAAAACTTTTTGGCTATTCTAAGTCCTCTGCATTTCCGTATAAATTTTAAAATCAGCTGGGGATTTTGACTGGTATTATACAAAATCTATATACCAACTTGGAGAAAACGGACATCTTTACCATACTGCATCTTCTGACCCATAAACAAGGTATATTTCTCCACTTATTTAGATCATCTTTAATTTCTTTCAGTTGTGTTTGGTTGTTTTCAATGTATAGGCCTTGTACATCTTTGTTGGGTTTCTCCCTAAGTATTTAAAAAAATTTAATTGTTTTATAAATGGTATTTAAAAATTTTCAATTTCTAGTTGTCTTTGGTTATTACATAAAATACAATTGATTTTTGTGTACTGATACTGTAGCATTCTGCATCCTTGCTAAACTCATTAGTTATGTTAGCTTCTTTGTAGTTGTAGATTCCACTGGATTTCTTACATGGATGATCATGTTGTTTTTATTTTTATTTTTTATTTACTTATTTATTTTTAAATAAGCCCCACACCCAGCATGGAGCCCAATATAGGGCTTGAATTCATGATCCTGAGATCAAGGCCTGAGCTGAGATCAAGAGTCAGCACTTAATCAAATGAGCCACCCAGGTATCCCAATCATGTTGTTTTTAAATAAAGGCAGTTTTACTTTTTCTTTTCTAATCTAGATTACTTATTTCTTTGTCTTGCATTATTGCAATGACAAGAACCTCTAGTAAAATTCTGGATAGAAGTAGACTGAAGTCCTTTTATTGTTCTTGATCTTAATCAATCTCCTATTCCGTCTTAGACTGTTAATTATGGTGTTAGCTGTAAGTTTGCTTTGGTCTATGCCCTTTATCAAGCTGAGGAAGTTCCGTTCTATATTTCTTTAATATACATATCCTTATATATTATATATCTACTTTTTATATTTGTGAGTTTGATTAAAACTTTAGCATATAGATTTTTGAATTCTTGTGTCTATGGTCATGAAAAATATTGATCTGTATTTTTCTTTTCTTGTAATGTCTTTGGTTATGATATCAGGAAAATACTTGCCTCATAAGATAGGTTCAATAGAATTCTCTACTCTTCAATTTTTTTATAGAATTTGTTTCGAAGTCATACTCTTTCTTCCTTTAAATGTTTAAAAGAATTCGCCAGTGAAGACTGGAGATTTTCTTTATAAGAAGATTTTAAACTACAAATTCACTTAAAAAAAATTGTTATGGGGTGCCTGGGTGGCTCAGACATTGGGCATCTGCCTTTGGCTCAGGTCGTGATCCTGGGGTTCTGGGATCAAGTCCTGTATCAGACTTCCTGCAGGGAGCCTGCTTCTCTCTCTGCCTATGTCTCTGCCTCTTTCTATGTGTCTCTCATAAATAAACAAATAAAATCTTTTAAAAAATGGATATAGAACTATTCATATTGCCTATTTCTTCTTGAGTGAGTCTTAATATTTTGTACCTTTTAAGGAATTTCTCTATTTTTACTAAAATTACCAAAGTATTGTCCATGGTATTTTCCTTTTCATCCTTTTAATATCTTTAGAAACTATACTAATGCCAACTCTCTTATTGATATTGGTAATTTGTGTTATTTCTTTTTGTTTTCCTGATCAGTCTGGCTAAAGGCTTATCAAATTTATTATTTTTTCTCTGATCTCCAGCTTTTGGTTTCATTGATTTCTCTATTGTTTTTCTGATCTACTTAATAGTAACAAATTATTATATATTTTTTTAGTTTTTCCTGTATCTTGGAACATCTATATTTTTATCCAGTTATCTTTTTGAAGAAATATGGATCTTTTCATTTTTACTGTTAAATTTTTTATATTTATAATGTAATATTTCATACATATGAAAGACTATCTATAACTGGTAGGTTAAGAAGTACAATAAAATAAAAACCTATGAACTTGGTGGATTACTTCTATACCTGTCAGATTGCAGGGTAACTTATATTAAAGTTGTAGAGGGGGGCATCTGGGTGGTGCAGCCAGTTGAGCATCCAACTCTTGGTTTCAGCTCAGGTCCTGATCTCAGGGTTGTGAGATCAAGCCCTGTGTTGGGTTTCATTTGAGCATGGGTTCTGCTTGAGATTTTCTCTCCCTCAGTTCCTCATGCTCATGCTCATACACTCTCTAAGCTGAATAAATAAACCTTAAAAAAAAGTTGTAGAGGAAGTTGATTGTGTTTTTCTATGTACTAATTGTACCTAAGAAAAGTTGTTCTTAATATTAAGACAGATTTGTCTGCCTTTTAAAGCTAACATTCACTGAGTGCTTTCTACATTTTTTATCAGTGTCCTAAGAAGCAGGTGTTACTATCATCTCTTCTATAGTTGAAGTTTGCTTCAAGCCACATTCAACAGAAAACCCAACTCTAGCTTAAACATACATGGGTTTATTTTTCTCTCTCAATAAGAAAGTTTACAATAAACATTACAAGACTAGAATGGCAGAAAACAATTTTGTTTGTTTACGTATGTATGTAATCTCTACACCCAGCATGGGGCTCAAACTCACCATCCTGAGACACAGTTGCAGGTTCTTCCAACTGAGACAGCCAGTGGGTAGGGGAGAGGGTAGAAGAGAGAGAGAGAGAGAATCTCAAGCAGGCTTCATGCCCAGTGTGGAGCCCAACATAGGGCTCGATCTCCTGACCCTAAGATCATGACCTGAGCCAAAACTAAGAGTGAGGCACCAGGCACAGGCACTAGTCCACTTTTTTCATATGGTCGTATAATACTTTATGTTGATAGGCCCTGGATTTTCCAACCATTTCCTAATTATTATTAGTTCTTTCAATAGTTTTCTGTTGAAATACATCTTTTCTTGTATTTAAAAATGTGTCTTTATTTTTTAAGTTTTTATTTTAATTAGTTGGTGCTCATTACAAGTGCACTACTTACTCCTCATCTCCTATTTCACTCACTCCCCCCCTTTTTGGTAACCATCAGTTTGTTCTCTGTACTTAAGAGTCTGTTGGTTGGTTTGTTTCTTTTTTTCCTCTTTGCTTATTTGTTTTGTTTCTTAAAGTCCATATATGAGTGAAATCATATGGTATTTGTCTTTCTCTGACTGACATATTTTGCTTAGCTTTAAACTCTCTAGCTCCGTCTATGTTGCAAATGACAAGATTTCATTCTTTTTTATGGATGAATAATATTCCAATGTGTGTGTGTGTGTGTATCACATCCTCTTCATCCATTCATCAATCAATGGACATTTGGGTTGCTTCCATATCTTGGCTATTGTAACTAATGCTGCCATAAATATAGGTATGCATATATCCCTTTGAATTAATGTTTTTGTATTATTTGGGTAAATACCCAGTAGTGTGATTGCTGGTTTGTAGGGTGGTTCTATTTTTAACTTTTTGAGGAAGCTCTATACTGTTTTCCAGAATAGCTGCACCAGTGTGCATTCCCACCAACAATGCAAAAGGGTTCCCCATTCTCTATATCCTTGCCGAAACCTATTGTTTCTTGTGTTGTTGATTTTAGCCATTTTGACAGGCATAAAGTGTCTCATTGTAGTTTTGATTTACATTTCCCTGATGATAAGTAATGATGAGAACCTTTTCATGTATCTGTTGTCCATCCATATGTCTTCTTTGGAGAAATGTTTGTTCATGTCTTCTGGCCCATTTTTTTAGTTGGATTATTTGATTTTTCACTGTTGAGTTTTATAAGTTCTTTATATATTTTGGATACTAACTCTTTATTTGATATGTCATTTGCAAATATATTTTCCCAATCCGTAGGTTACCTTTTAGTTTTGTTGATTGTTTTCTTTGCTATGTAGAAGCTCTTTATATTAATGTAGTTCCAGTAGTTTATTTTTGCCTTTTTTTTTTTTCTGCTTTCCTTCAGGAGACATATCTAGAAAGAAGTTTCTATGGACTATGTCAGAGAAATTACTGCCTGTGTTCTCTTCTAGGATTTTTATGGTATCTAGTTTCACATGTAAGTCTTTATTCCATTCTGAATTTATTTTTGTTTATGGTGTAAGAAATAGTTTAATTTCATTCTTTTGCATGTTCCTATCTAGTTTTCCCAACGCCATTTGTTGAAAAGACTGTCTTTTTCACATTGGATATTCTTTCTTCTTTGTCAAAGATTAATTCACTATATAATTATGGGTTCATATCTAGATTTTCTATTCTGTTCTGTTGATCTATGTACCTATTTTTGCATCATTACCATACTGTTTTGATGACTACAGCTTTATAATATAACCTGAAGTGTTGAATTGTGATGCCTCCAGCTTCACTTTCCTTTTTCAAGATTGCTTTATCTATTTAGGGTCTCTGTAGTTCCACACAAATTTTAGGATTATTTTAGTTCTGTGAAAAATGCTATTGGTATTTTAATAAGGATTGCACTAAATGTATAGATTGCTTTGGGTAGTATAGGCAGAAAATTGTGTCTTTACAAGTGATTTCTAGAAATAGAATTGAAATAAGGGCCATTTGCACCTTTTTTCTGTGACTTGTCCGTATCTTGTCCTTTTTTTTTTTTTTCCTGTAGGGTTATTGGCTGTTTCTCTATTTTTAAGAAACTATATATTAAACACATAACTGTTCATGGTATAATTGCAATTATTTTTCTCGTGTAACATTTTACTTTTGATTTAAAGATACATATGATCAGTTTAACAATATTTTTATTAACTGCATCTGGAATTTGAGTCATAGTTAGCAAGGGCTTCTACTATTAACAAATATTAGAAGATTTTTCCATCATTTCACTTTTTATATTTAGATCTCTTTCTCTTAGTATCAGTATCAGTGTGATACATGAACATAATTTTATTTTTGTCCTTATGGATATCCAATTAACCCAATATCTCCATTACAAAGATATCCTTTTCCATGCTTAACTGAGATGTCATCTTTATCATATACTAAATTTGCACATGCATTTGAGACTATATAACGTTTTTCTATCTAATTTGTATATCTGTCCATTCCTTCATCAATACCACATCACAGAGATTTTAAAACATAATTGAATAAGTTCTAGATATTTTAATATTTTAGAGAAGAATTTTTTCTTTTTCACTTTTTGTTTTTTCCAACTGCTAGATAGAGGCTGTCCCCAGTTTTGGTCTCACGGTGACTTTCCATCTTCCAAGCCAGTGATGACTAGTCAAATCTCTCTCACATCATAAAGTGACTGACTCTTTTGCCTTCTTTTCCCACATTTAAAGGATCTTTGTGATTGCATTCACTCCATTCTGATAAGCCAGGATAATCTCTTTATTTATTTTAAATTTTTATTAAATTTTAGTTAACATACAGTGCAGTATTGGTTTCAGGGGTAAAATTCAATGATTCATCATTTACATACAACACTCAGTGCCCTCTTTAACACCCATCACCCATCTAGCCCATCCCCCACACACCTGCCTTCATCAACCCTCAGTTTGTTCTCTATCATTAAGAATATCATATGGTTTGTTTCCCTCTTTCTTTTTTTCTTTCCCCCATTCCCATATGTTCATGTGTTCTCTTCATTAAATTCCACATATGAGTGAGATCATATGATACTTGTCTTTCTTAGACTGATTTATTTCAGTTAACATAATACACACTAGATCCATCCACATCATTGCAAATGTAAGATTTCTTTTTTTTTGATAGCTGAGTAATATTCCTATATATATATTTAACACCTCTTCTTTATCCATTCAGCAGTCAGTGAACATTAGGGTCTCTCTATAGTTTGGCTATTGTTGATAATGCTGCTATAAACATCAAGTTGCATGTACCCCTTCAAATCTGTATTTTTGTATCCTTTGGGTAAATACCTAGTAGGGCAATTGTTGGATTTAATTCTATTTTCAACTTTTTGAGGAACCTCCACACTGTTATCCAGAGTGGCTGCACCACTTTGCATTCTCACCAACAGTGCAAGAGACAAACCTATATTTTTAATATGCTGGGTAGTGATTCATGTATTCTCTTTATGGGAGTAACTTATGGGCTAGGGACTGTAATTGGACGTGGACAAATATTTCATCATCTTGGCATCTCAACAGGAAGCACCTCATTGATTCTAACTCTACCAATTGGCTTTAACTTTTATCTCTTGCATCTGTTTCTCAGATTCCTAAGCCCTCTAACCCCAACCATGACTATTAAGGAATTTGTAGTAAGTGAATTGATCCCCTTTTGCCTGGGACCTGCAGAGGGAACCTATTTAACATGAGCTTGAGAATGGATATATGAACAGACCAAGGTGGGTACTAGGATATGGGGATTGAGTATTCAGTCCTATGTCATTCTCAAATGAGAAACTCACATTGGTGTCTCTGACCTTTGGCAACTGTGTACTGCAGAGTTGGAGTTTTAGTACACAAATGGTACAGGTTTTAAGTCCCATGTAGACAAGGAGCATAGTTTAGTTTTTGTTTTGTTTTGTTTTTCTGGTGCTTTCGTAGTACTTAGCAAAGTCCAAAATACATGGCATGTGTTTAAGGAGCAACTGCTAGAGGACAAGATTTCTGAGCTATACAGGTCATTGTAAGATGGGGGGAAGGAATTTTGGGACAAGCCTGGCCCAATCTCCACTTGAGTACCCTAGCTTAAGATTCCTTTATCTATCATACAATTTCTTGGCATGAGGCACAAGGGTTGAAATTGTTTTTGTTTTTTGATTTGTTTTGTTTTGCAGATGTGGGGGTTATAAGTCAATTATTTTTAGCTTTAATCAAGCTTTTGCATTCTAAATAGCAACTTTTTTCAAAATTCCTTGAATTTCAAATCTTACTTTTCTTTTCCAATTCCAAGCCATATTATTCATTCAAATAAAATTTTCTTGGTAGTATTTCAAGGTATCCAATAAAGGCATAAAAATCTAAGAAATATATATAAAAATGAGGGAAATGTAAGTTTTGACATTATTGTTATTTCTGATACAATGAAATGAACAAATTCCTTCCAGGAATGTGTGTGTTATGGGCCATCAAAACACATGAAAGTAAGTCACAAAAATCCACCATACATTTGAATATTTTAATCAAATAATACTCCTCATAGTGATGGTGGAAAGTATTTTTTTAAAAAGGAAAATTGAACATGAGAAATCAAATACTCAGGTTGAAAGATACCTAACTGAGTCAGAAGTCAGGTTAAAGTTCCTTTTGCAGGTGTATATTGACTGTTTGATCTCAGGTACAAGTGGCTGAATAGCTCCTTTGTGCTGGCCACTTATGATGGGCACTGGGAGTACAAAGGTGAAAAAGACACAATCTCTTCTTTGGAATATCTTATTTAGTTTTTAATCACCAGACAAATGACCTACCCCAGATACCAACATCAGTGGATTAAGGTAAGATTGCTTTGACTTAAAAATTTCAGAATAGTTATTTTATGATAAAATCATCATGGCCTCACATACTTTTAAAAAATACAACTTGAGAATTTAATGTAATTAATATATTTAGTTACTTAAAACAAATCATTTCGAGTATATCATACAGATGCATATGGTCAACATTTAGTGTTTTTCAGAGAAGGTGATATATATTCTGCTTTTATTTTTGTCTTCATAATAAAACTGACAATGTAATGAAAGCTATGTTGTTTACAATTGTTTACCCTCACTCAGTAATTCTCAGCCTTTCTAATCTTATGTTCCACCATCATTATATCCAATAGATCTCAACAAATTAGAATTAAAAAGCCAACACTTTCAGAAACAGTTGTATTTCATAAGTATTCTGTTACTAGTTTATCACTTATTGTCAATGTTAAGCCTATGAAAAAGTTATAGTAGAATTTAAGACTTAAAATAAGCAAAAATTATTCCTTTAGTAGTTGAAAAATCATATATGGTTGAGAATAAATTTTACTACCTTAGTAATGTAAAATACAAAGATGTTTAATAAAAAATATTCCCATCAATAGGCTTATGTGAAATTCTACATCAGAGAGACAAAATAGAAAAATATGTTGGTGTCCAGAGGTCAGGTGATATGGAATGAAGCTCACGGGGCACAAAATGTATATCAAGAACAGAGTTGGTCAAAAGAAATGAAGGAAGAAAAGTCAATAAATATTCCATAGTAAACAGACTAATCAGGAAGGTGGACAAGAAAAACACTTGTACACATGGTAAGAAAGGATTATAAGAAATTTTGTGCAGGGTGACATGTATATCAAGTTACAGATCCCTGGAGCATAGAGTCAGAAAGACAGTATACAATGAACATAAGGGATAGCCAGTTATTAAAATTGTAATGTTAATGCTGTGTCCAATCTAGGTTCTAGTAGATAAGGGAACTTGTGGCCTCACCATGGTACTTGGATCCCATGGTACTTGGATGTCTTAAGGTATGTTGTGTCTCAGTGCTTTAAAATAATGTTTTAGTTTGTGAGATATTCCCAATGATTTCAATTATATGTCTGAGATAAAATTTATTTTACTTCCTAATGTAAGAATGTCTTGCTAAATTTAACTCCATCTATAAAAATCAGCATTTTAAAAATGAAACAATTAGAGGTAAAATTATTTACTTTACAAATACAGGATTTATTTTTCTTAATTTTTTCAATTGTCTCTGTCATTTCACATATTTATATTATCTGCCTACATGTGTAAGTATCTGAAATTTTGGGCATCTTCAAACAAATTTGGTGTTTTATTCCATTTGTGAAATGTTCAGTCTAAGTAGAGCTGATTGTCTTTTCACCAACAGCTCTACTGTTTGAACTTGTTTGGAACCAGGGAAAATTATGTCTCTATGTGGCTTTTTGAAATCCTTGTCTAAAATGAAACTTGGATTAAGGCCCTTCCTTGTCCCCAGAGGTCTCAGCAGAGCTTAATTAGATATTAAGCTCTTTCTTGACAGCAAGTAGAAAAAAGTAAAAGTCAGGTTGTATATTTTCTGAGGTCTCCTTAATAATACACTATTGAATATGTAGTGAGACAAGGGTAATAAAAAACAGAACTGAAGGATTATAAAAATATATTTTACACATAATAAGAAAAACATTCCATAGCATACTAAGTACTCTTTATTTCCCTTAAATGTTGTCTATCTCTTTATCTCTTATTCTTTCTTCAGCAGTAGCTATCTGGGCTACCCAACCCAGGATTGACAACTTTTTTCATCCCATTAAATTTAAGAGAGCTTAAATATGGTTTTCTCTATATATGAATCCTTAGTTTGGTCTCCTACTTTAATTAAAGCAAGGTGGTTATCCTTTACTCCTATAAACACTCCAGGATTGTTCTTACATTCGAATGAAACACATTCAGAAGACTTCCTATGAAGGAGGAAGAAGGCCTGGTCTGGCAATTGGTTTTCACATTTTTGTAGCTGAGGAAACAAGAAAGAAAGCAATCGGTATGTAAGTGGGAAGTCCAAAGTCAACCTTACTTCCCTGTATTAGAAACTAAAGGGGAATTATTATAACTTAGTATCTTTGGCAAGACTACTTACTAAGTAGGGGATGGGAGTGGTAGAGAAGGAAGAAATGAGTAGGGAGGGCTGAAGTGGAGGGGGGTGATTTGATTTGATTCCCTGATAATCAGTATACCTTGAGAAACATTATAGCTTAGAATGACTGGATTTGGATGCAGCAGCTCAGGATTTGTGTGAAACTTTTGCCATGTACTATCTCTGAGACATGCACATTGCTTTACTTCTCAAACCTCAATTTTTTTAGTCTAATCAGTTTTCTAGATTAGTCAACCTCCAACTTACCAGCAGATATGTGAATGATATAAGTGATCATTATTTTAGGTTGATAAGTTTTGGGGATGGTTTGTTATACTGTAATATTTGAACAGTACAACAACTCCATTATAGAATTACTACAAGAATGAAAGGAAACTGCATGTAAAACATTTAGTACAGTAATTGGCATGTAATAGAGCTCTGTATGGGGTCAGCTCTTATTATTGAGTAGTTATATATGTCCAACTGTTATATACATTTAGGAATGTTTATTAAGGGAGATGCTGGTTACCATCCAGTGTTTATGTTAATACTTTAGCTGGCTGTATTAGTTAGATTTATAATTTTGTATTTATGTCATTTGTCATCTGTATTATAGTCTTATGTTTTTTTCCTGGTCCCTATCTTTGGCTTGTTTGTTTCTGAAGATGTTTATAATTTTTCATCATGACCAATATTACACTGTGACTTACTAGCTGAAAAAGACTATGCAGTGAATCCTATGATTAGAATGTGATTGTTATGCTTTCGTTGTAAATATCGGCATATGGAAATGTTTATGACTTTCCCTTTAGCAGGCTCAGAATGTAAAATTATTTTTGAATTTGCCTAAGAAAACTATATTTTACCAAGAAATACTTCCTGGAAGAACAAAGTTGTTCCTCAAGTCAAATAAAGAGGATTTGAGATAATTCTATATAGCAATGCTTCTCAAACTTTAACTTGCATATGAATCCCTTGGAGGTTTGTTTAAATGCTGATTCTGATTCAGTTGTGAGGAAGCCTGAAATTCTGCATATCTAACAAACTCCCAGGTGATGCTGCACTGCTGGCAGAGACCAGACTTTCAGTAGCAAGGCTATATATGCCATTTCCTTCCCTTCCCTACTCCAGAAGCAAGTTATTAGTAGTAACTTACTGTGTTTTACATATAATACACAAACAAAACTTCTTTGAAATATTCTGAATACGCAAATCTGTACAAATGTGTGGAATAAGTTACGGCAGTTAAATGCATATTTCTATTACCTCCACAGAATGTTCCTCGTTGTTGGCATGCAGCAAAAAATCTTTATCTTTTGTAGGACTCAGGTTTACCAATAACGTCTGGCCATCAACATCATCACCTTGCAATTAAAAAAAAATAATTAAAAATGTAAACTATAAAGTTAAGAATTAACTCACTTTAATTTAAATAAATTTAACACCTAGGAAAAGAGTTCAAAATATGATGGAAAATAATTGCTTCATTACCCAACATATCCTTTAGAAGTATTTGTACCCAAATGAAATCAAAGAGTCATTGGACAATTTGGGGGTAATTTTAAGCTCCTTAATTTTCTTATATCCTTTCTGATCGTAGAACTGTGATTCTATTGGGTATTTGTCTGGGTGTCAGCTTCTCTGTCTGCATGTAAAGCCACTGATAGTTGTCTCCCAATATCCATCTACCCTCCTTGTATAATAGAACATTTCTCAGTCTGTTTTCTTGTAACTAAGTGTAGCAATGTGACTAAGTTTTGACCAAGATGAGGTGAATGGAAGTGTCAGGTGCAACTTCAAGGTTTTATCCTTTATGGGAAAGAGAACTCATGCATCTGTCTTCCTCTGTCCTGCAGATTGGACATTGCCATGGTAGCAAGTAATCTTGAACCATGTAGGTATTGGCAGAGTCAAAGAGAAGGAGCAGGGTTAGTTGCTGGACAATCTGTTGAGCAAAACTGCCATTCCAGTCCTGGCTAAGATAGAAATAAAATTTTTGTAGCTTGAGCCAAAATTATTCTGGATCTCTTTTAAATGTAAACCTTTATCCTAATTATTAAACTGCACAATCAATGGGAGGGAATAAATCCTCTAAGAATCTAAGATTTTACCATGAATGTGGGCTGGAGAGAACCTTTTGAGGCTGCTTTCCTTTTTCGTGGAGGATTTTTGGATTTGTCCTTACCTCAAATTCAAGAATTCAAGCACTACAGCTACCCAGCCCTCCAAATTACCTGTTTCATGTGAGGGGGATTGGGAATCATAATAACGGAATAACACCTTATCTGAAAGAGAATGCATAAAATCCCTTTGATGAGACAATTTTATCAAAAGGTTTCAATTTCAACATACATATAACTTCAGAAAATACCTTATTTTATTATATAACAATAAAAGCAAAACTTTTGTGATTTTAAGGTCTCAAAAATGTATAAGTATGCTCTGATAAATTCTCTAACACAGTCATTATTAAAATATTTAGCATATTGTTTATAGCACTGGTATATTCCTTTACTTGAGGTTGTACTTTGGTGATATTGATAAGGCTAGAAAGATCTAGTAGGTAATTTAACAATAGCAAATATGTGCTGTCTCTCCTTCCATCTTTTACAACAAATACCACTTCTCAATATCAGCATTCTTCCCTAAAAAACCCTGACTAAGCTTCTGAATCCTCCTCAACTTAGTGGTATTTAGGCATTTGCTGCCAATTCATTGGAGTTAGTAGACAGCATTAAATCTATTTGCCATATCTGAGGTAAGCCAATGTTTATGGTTTGGTAAATTTATTATTATTATTATTATTTTATTATTATTATTAAGAGAGAAAGAGAGTGGGGTGGGGTGGAGCTGGAGGGACAGGGGCCAAGGGAGAGGGAGAGAGAATCTTAAGTAGGCTTCACGCCCAGCACAAGCCTGATGTGAGGCTTGATCTCAAGACCCTGAGATCAATGACCTGAGTTGAAATCGAGAGTCAGAAGCTTAAACTGGGCCACCCAAGCACCCCTTGGTAAATTTATTTTTTACTTTATTAGTCATCATTATATCATTATAGACAAAAGGAAATATTCTACCTTTCTCTTGGCCTTTTCTCAAGTCTTCTACATAGATCTCATAACTTCCATCCTCAAAAACGAAAGTAATAGATTGATCATTGTATGTGCTCAGAGAAGCAGAATATTCTGTAACAAGGGAAAAGCTTGTCATTAAAAATTCAAAAAGACTTGTTCCCATGAACAATCTTTCACAATTAAAAGGAAATACTTCCTTAAAGGCTTTTTTTTTCTTTCCAATTTGAGCTGCACTTTGCTCACCACTGTTGGATAGATAAAAGCCTTTGGCACAAGCTTAATGTAGCTCAAAGGGTAAGGTGTGCCACTTGAATGGGATTAAAGACGGTAGTCTCTTGCTTGAAAATCGTAGGTATAAGTCATATTTGTGTGCTTATGGGAGGATTTGGTGGAGAGAAAGTAGACAAGACTTTGCCTGAGGAAGCCTCTGCTTTTTTGCTTCTTACAGTTCTGGAGGGTGTGTCTGTCCTCTGGCTAAATAGCAGTATTCCTAACTTTTTAAAAAATGTCCCAGCACACATAGAAAATGATAATATTTCTATGGCATGCTGGGATAAACTGGTGTAGAATTAGGTACTACCTATGTTGGTCCTGGAGAAAAAAATTATATTTTCTCTATTTTATAGAATTATGCTAGGAAAAATAATATACAAAACAGAAGCATGTTAAATATTGAGTCTGTATATGAAATTCTAAAGTAAAATGATTTAAAAATACTTAATGAGAAACTTGAGTATGCTTTTTAGAGCTTAAGACATTTGTAACAGGATTATGCTTGAAATAGCAATGTGCAATTCCTAGTCAAATTAATGATCTCTTCACTTCTTGATGGTCACATCAATTTGGACTTTATTTGCACAAGTAGGTAATACAACTTAAAGCCATTTTAACAATTATTTAGAATATTTAAGAGTTGAAATTATATTTTAAAAAACATAATAGTTCTTCATTTTCTTTTAGTGTCAAAATGATGAGGTTGCGGGGGGGATATGGTTGCCCCCCCTCCCCGACCCCAAAGGATAATATATTTTCCCCAGGAATAATGTATATGAGATTCCAATCCATAACAAGCATTTCAAAATAATGATAGAGGGCCAACTAAAGTGTACATTCATTGTCAGGGCAGCTACTTTGTACCTAGTTTGAATACCACTAAGTGGGTATGTGGGCAGCAAATAGGCAGAAGTTTCTGTTACACAAATAAGCATAGACATGGAGCTGCTTCCTAGAGGAGCACTTGCTGTGGTCCTGTGTCTATCTCCCTCCTCACACCCACACCACCCCTATCAGCAGTCATACCTTGGATACTTGGAACATTAGCTCTTCCAAAACATTTCTGTAACATAGGGACATCAGAGGTGAAATCTTTGTTCAGCTGCTGATGACAGGCAGTGAATACCAGACATTGCTTTCTGCACTTTTCAGCTACAGGACAGGGGGAGAGTAGGAGTGGACTGTCAGTTCCCACTCTGCCCAAACCTCTTTACACCTCTTTGAGGATTCCCAGTCAAAGATACTTGCTAGGACTGACCCCAGGACTATAGCCTCTCCACAGTCTGAAGTGATCAATGCCTCCTGCACACTTAAAACCCCAGTGGGGCATACCCATTGGAATCCAGGTGGAAGAAAGCTAGTTACCCATGGTCTCAACACCCCAAAAAATAACTGCTATTAACATTTTAGTTTAATTCCTTTAAATGAAAAAAATCTCTTAAAAATACTGTATATATATTTATAATTTTATATGCTCTATTTTCACTTAATATTAGAACATACCCATTTCTCCCATGCTATAAAAACTCTTTATATAAAAAAAACTCTTTATATGTCCTATTGAAAATGGCTAAAAAATAGTTCAATATCCTTACTTTTTTTCAGAAGGAAAATTTGCTCAAGGGAAAAATTATATATCCAAAATGTTGGAAATAAAGGCAAATAGATGCCCATTAACATACTGAAGAAATACCAGGAAATGTATAGTTTCCCCTTACCTGTTCTTGGTGAATACCTTTTGGTGATTTCTTTCCTAAAGTAACAGGATGTCTTTTCTATGATAAGGCCAGAACGCAGTTGCATAAAGTACATCTGGCAAACTCCTTCAGGCTTCTGTTGGGATTCTAAACAATTGAAAATTTTTGAGACTGTTTCACTCCATCCATTTTTATCCTTTTATCCTTATACAAATCCTGAGCATACCAAACCAGGAAATCAACTAAAGGTCTGCAGTATCTTATCAGAAACCTTGGGGCCAGTTGTGTTTCAAAATTCACAGTTTTTTTAGATTTTAGAATTGTCATGTAGAGTATATGCTGTTATATATGTCATACTCCCAACAGGGATTAGGGCAGTACTCACATCATAAAAAATTAATACTGATTTTATAGTGAAATATAGGAACATTTACATAAGGTGAAATAAACATTTCATGTTGGTTCAGGTCAGAATTTAACTGTCAAATATAATAAGTTCAGATCATATTTTATTACCAAATAAGTTATGAAAAATTAGGTCTTTAGAAAAATTTTGGTTTTCAGAATTCTGTATAAGGGAGTGTGGATCTACATCCAACATATATCATTCTTTGTCTGCGGGGGAACTTATATGACCATATGAAATCTATAATCTTTTTTACTTATCTGGAATACACTTTTAATAATTTTACAGGGATAGCTATAGTCTCTAGAGTTTATTGATATTAAAAATAATTGGTCCATGTTAAACAGGAGGAAAGGAGCCTTTTCCCCTAAACTCCTAGGAGTTTCATGGTTTCAGGTCTTACATTTAAGTCTTTAATCCATTTCAGGTGAGTTTTTGTGAGTTCTTTTACATGTGAATATCCAGTTTTCTCAGCACAATTTATCGAAAAGACTATCTTTTCTCCTTTGAGTATTCTTGGCTCCCTTGTCAAATGTTAGTGTGTCCACGGTGGGCCAAGCACTGTGCTAGTAATTTTATATACTATTTCACTTAATCCTTTACACTAATATTACAAGGAAGTTATTATTCTTCCTATTTTGCAGATGATGATCTAAGGCTCTTAGTAGTCATGACACTTGCCCAAGATTACAGGTTTGGTGAGAAGTTTTGACTCAAGTATGTCTAATATTAAAGCTACTCTTTCCATCCTTCCACCTAAGAAAAGAAAATGCTGTACTGCAATACAGTACAGTTCCTGTATTTAGGAACTGACATAATACAAATAAATCCAAGTTAAATCAGTTAAAAATTTAATCACCTATTTAGTAATACTTATTCAGTCAAAGAAAAAGTCTCAAACAAAAAATTAAATTTATTACTTGGGAATTCATAAAAGGCCTTTCATAGTGAAACAGAAAAGAAAATTGTAACACTTGAGTCATGGCACCTCAACTTTTAACAAAGTAAGTGAATTATCAAGCAATTTGTACAATAGAGCCAAATTTCAATTATTCACAGTAGTTCAGAAAATGAAAATAGTTACTTGTGACTTTGAGATTCATTCTATGATTTTTTTTCTAATTCTCTAAAAGATTTGCTTTCCTGATATGCTTTTCAAGGTTAAGTAGAGTTAACCTCTCTTATAGATAATTCAAAATAATAGCTATCTTGCCTCCAGTTCAGATGGGCATCTACCTTTAAGTATCTTCAACTGTCTGAACAGGGCAAGACCCCTTAATTTTACTCACATTTATCCTGAAACTTCCCAACATTGCATTACAGCTTATAAATATCAACTATAGTATTTCATATTTATGTAGTGCTTTTACAATTGCAAAGATAATTTATAAAGCTAGGCCTGAGCCAACATTGAATTTGGTCTCCTGGTAAGTAATCTAATATAATACTTTATTAACTGTAACACATCGTCTCTCCAGGCCCAAAGGGCATAAGGTGATATTGTAAGGATGCTCATTCCTTTTATGCTTATCTTTATGTTATAGTCAGAATCCCCTGGGACATGACTGACAGGCATGTCTAATATTGAGAATGGACTCTCTGGAGAGCAGGATGTGGGCCTTGGGTAGTTAGAAGTAAGGGTCATGATACTGAGGAAGCATTATGGGCATAGAAGTAGAGAGGGGCTAAAGATATTAATGTAGGGGCTAGCATCTAGTGGGACAAACACTGGGTATACTATATTGAGGCGTGATTACATTTGAAGTATTGAAGCTACTTAACATTGGGGAATTTGGAAGAAGGTATACTTTGGTGTTTGGGGAAGCTGAAAGTGTGATGTGAGGGTTGTGTTCTCAGATGGGAAGCACAAAGCTGGCATGGCCTTGGGGACTCTGTGGGAGAGAGTGCTCTGCTGGGGTCAGAGGGTCAACTCAAGCTTATGTAAGGGCTGTTGTCACTTCCTATGTCTATATCTTGCCTGATGTCTGAGGGCAGTGTCTTAGCATGGCTTGTAAGGAAATTCTCATGAGTAATTTCATCATCACCACAGCATGATGAAATCCCTCACGTAATTCTGGTGAGTAAATGGGAAGGGGCCTGGAAATCTTCCTGTAGTTCTTCCACTGAAAGAGCCAGACTGTGGCTGATGGGAACAACCTAAGTGAATCACTCATCTTTCATTTCTTCCCCAAACACCTATTTCACCAAGGTTTCTTCTCACTGCTTACTACCCTTGATTTATCTGTGGCATTTGACTTTGGGAACCACATATTTCTTTAAAACTCTTCTTCCCCTATTGTCATGTCACCAGTCTTCTTAGGTTCTTGTTTTTCTCTGATCATCCATTTCTCTTTCTCTGTTAGTTTTTCCTTGTCTGACTCCTCCTAAAATGTTTGTGCTCCTCAGTATTTGTCCTTTGCCTCTTCCCCTACTCAAGACTTTCTTTCTGGGCAATGCTGCCTGCTCCAATGACTTCTGTCACCCCTAATATGCTGATGGCTCTCCAAACTGTAAGTCTACCTTTGGTCTCTCTCTTGAGGCTTGTGTCTATTGCTTTTTCTTCACAGGGTATTTTGACTTCAGTTAGCTTGAGGCATCTCTGTATCTATCTGTGGAGAGCGTTCAGAATTCTGGACCTCTCTACCTAAATGACCTACATTTACCCCCATTCAAATATACTCATAATAAAAAAAATCTTTATTTTTCTCTACTTACTATATATATCCTTCCTGAATTCCTATCTTGAAAAAGTACCACTTTCTACCATTGTCTACCCAATTCTTAGGTCATCCTGAAAGCTGAGAATCATCTATTTTTTCCTCTCTGTCCATCCTTCAATTTATTTGATCTGTCATTAAATCTTATTGATTTCACTTTCTGAATGTATCTGACATTTAATCCTTACTTTCCAATCTGTTCTCTTAGGTCAGGCCCTCATCTTCAGTCCCTTAGATGAATGCAGCAGACCTCTAACCAGTTTTTTCTATTCTTGCTCCCTCACTTCATCTTTACACCAACATCAATGTGATCTCTCTAAAAATATCTTGTTATTCCCCAACTGAATGTTTTCTATGATTTCTTACTGTCCATAGAATAAAGTTGAAGCTCTTTCACTGTAACAGAAGATATTCCATGGACAGACCCAAATTAACGGGTGTGACCTCTACTCATTTTGCATGCAATTATTGCCATGTAGGGATATGTGCCCAGTGTTGCTAGGTTTTCAGGTTTTTCAAGAGATTCAGATTTTTACACACAGTCTTCTAATTTTAAAATTCCTTCAATTAAAAAACAACAATAATAGTGTTAAGGCCAAATAAAATGTTTCTGCTGGATGGATCTGTCCCAAGGCCTCCATATTGTAAATTCTGACTAGATCCCTAAGGAAGCTGGATTATCAGGGCAGGGAAAGGGTTGATGGATGTAGAGGACTTAAAGTAGCAGAGAAAAATGCCCTGACTCTGGGAGCAGCTTCCTGGAAACTGGGAAGAGAATGAATTTGGGGAGGGGCTTTTCTCTAGCTCATTAAGTCTTGTACCTTGTTGGCACTAGAGGTGAAATACTCTGGTGATGACCCAGACTGATATGGAACCTGTTTGTATGTGTACCTCTAGTGGGTGGATATTGGGTTTTGTGATGTTGTGATTGTGTCAGATCCTGCTAGCCCAAAGTTAGGAGAAGGAACTAAAACAAGCTTTCTTGCTTTGTTGCTTGGGGGCTCAGAGCAGTTCATTTAGAAAAATAAGATATGACGTTGCTTGTACCTTGAATTTTGAGAACTGGTTCATACCTGCCACACACTTTGTAGATATCTGGAAATTTTGGCCAAGAGTATCTAAATAATGACAATCTTAGTGTTAAACTGAGCCAGCATCTTTGGAAAAGAAGATCTGCTAAGAGACAATGAAAAAAATGTGCTGCATTCCAAAGCTATATAAATGGTTTGGGGATTATCTTTATCACTTTTTAAATGGTATAAATGAGCTGTTAGGGCCATAGCACCCTTAAAGGAGGGGTTACATTTTAATGTTTGCAACTCTGACATAAACTCCAGCCTGCTCCCTCATGTTTCTTTCTTTCTTTCTTTCTTTCTTTCTTTCTTTCTTTCTTTCTTTCTTTCTCTTTCTTTCTTTTTCTTTCTTTCTTTCTTTTTCTTTCTTTTTCTTTCTTTCTTTCTTTCTTTCTTTCTTTCTTTCTTTCTTTCTTCTTTTCTTTCCTTTCTTTCTTCTTTCTTTCTTTCTTTCTTTCTTTCTTCTTTTCTTTCTTTCTTCTTTCTTTCTTTTCTTTCTTTCTTTCTCTCTTTCTTTCTCTCTTCTTCTTTCATTCTTTATTTTCTTTTTTTCTTTGTTTATAAGAGAGAAAGAGCATGGGGCCCCTAGAAGGCTCAGTTGGTTAAGTGTCTGCTTTTTGCTCAGGTCATGATCCCAGGATCCTGGGATGGAGCCCCTGCATTGCACTCCCTGCTCAACTGGGAGCCTGCTTCTCTCTCTCTCCCTCTTCCTGCCACTCTGCCTACTTGTGCTCTTTCTCTCTCTCTGTCAAACAAATAAAATCTTTAAAAAGAAAAAAGAGAGAGAGAGGGCATGCACATGACAGGTTGGGGGAGGGCAGAGGGAATTTGAAGACACAGAGTCAGTTCCACTGAGTCACTGCTTCTATACACAGCATTTTGACTCAGACACAAATAAAAGGACTAACTTAACTGTGATTTTCTGGCCATGCAAAAACCATAGTCAAATGAATGTTTTCCCTGGTTACTAAAACCAGCACGAGTGGGCCAGAGCCTTAGAGAAGACAGAAAATGATATTCTTTAACATTGCTTTCTCTTCTAGCCTTAAAGAGGTTCAAGGAAATGAAGAGAACAAAGGACAAAGGCATACCAGTCCCTGCCATCATTCCTCATCTTTTATTTTTCTCTCTAGTTTGGCCAGGGTTCCATTACTTTCTTTTGTGTTCCCTCTTTTGTATGAAAAAAATGTGAGTATAAATTTGCATAATTCTTTTCTAGGGTATGTATTTTTAAAGATTTATTTATTTACAAGAGAGAGCACATGGTGTGTAGGCACATTCGAGTGGGGGAAGGGGCAGAGGAAGAAAATCTCAAACCAACTCCTGCTGAGTGCAGAGGTTGTTGTGGGACTGGATCTCACCACACTGAGATCATGACTTGAGCAGAAACCAAGAGTAGGGCACTTAACCAAATGAGCCACCCCGATGTCCCCTAGGATAATTTTCAGGATCAAAGATATAGCCGTTTCATCTTAAAGCTATGGCTACTACCTGACTTTATTTACCCTTCAATTTATTACAACTCCTTTGAGTTTGCAATTGGATAGACTCGAGCATCATTTGATCAATTCTGCTTTATTTGAAGCATGGATATCTTCATGCCTCTTCAAATATCTTCACTTCTGATTCTCTCCTTTATCAGAAGTTGCAAATCAAGACCACAGTTTGATACATCAAAGGTGTATATTTTATATACAATAGATGTTGGTTGAATGAAGATCAGTTTAAAATTTTGTTAATCTAGGAAAAAGATTTTGAGATTAGTTGGAAAGAGGTGGGTAGAGAGAAGGAATTGATGTAAAGGGCTATGTATGTTTATCACTATTATCAGGTAGCATATATGAACATCAGAATAATAAGAATTTGATAACAGATAAAAATAGTGTGTAAACCAAGAAATGCTTAAATCCTTACTTCTCAGCTTAGGAGATTTTACCAAAGCCTTGTCTGCTGAACTGTTCATCTTTGCTGGGGGGATTTTCCTGGTTGAATACTTCATTTTAGCCTTTGTTGTTGAAGCTTCTGTGGATTAAAATGTAATATTAGTTCAATTGCCTCAATTTGAAAATAAACAGAAACAACTGTGACTAACTCAAAATAACATTAATAACATAGCCACATAAAGAAAATAATTATTTCAGTAAAATTTGAATATAGTTTTCTGAAAGTATATCCATATTAGAATACATTCAGAGGACAAAAAGAACTACAAGGAATTCTTAAACTTCACTTAGTGGGCTTATTGTTCGTAGTATTGTTGATATTGGGATTCTGAATGTTTTTGCTATACTATAGGATGGAGCAAATAAGTAGATGTATTGATATTATAGAATTTTTACTGCAGGATACAAATATAAAATATAAGAAGTCAAGGGAAAATCTCTGTAATGTTAAATCTGAATCAGCAATATTAGTGTGCCCATATCTTAATTTCTAAATATTTTTCCAGTAAAGGGAACCAGGACTTGCTAGGTCTGGGCTCAGAATGTAGAAGTAAATATGGAATATTCAGTTATGCCAGAAAGTAGTCATTCAAAAATGTGTGAGTTTGTGTCCAAAGGACACAGGAGCTCCCTTAAAGGGTTTCTCACTGGCCAAATTTGGCACAATTTGAGTATCAGAAAGAATAATGATAGTAACTCACTATAAAGTATTTAATGCAAAAGGAAACCCACTAGTCCATAGCATTCTTCAAGAATGAATAAACAAGGGATTTATTCATTACAGAAGGAATGATAGAATCAGAAAAATAAATCTTGTACCCCCCAATGTAATATTTGATTCAAGCAAGGATCATCAGTCAATGTTGTGCCTTGAGTATCAAGCTGGGTCAGGGTACCTTACTGTAAGAATATTGCATTTTCTATTATAAATTGTAGGAAGCTTCATATTAATTCAGTAGGGTACCACTGCCTGGCCTCATCATCAAGGTAAGGTAGTGGTGCTTTGAATTGTGGAGGGAACAGGACTTCTCCAGTCTTAATTCTCCTTTACATTGCTTGAAATTCTAATAGTTACTTCTACTTGGATTAAGCATTGCCCTTTTTTCCCTAGATTAAAAAATATATATTCAGTTTATCCCAGGAGTGGTTGCTATTTAAATCTTTTACAAACTTTAAATGAATCAGCTCTTCTAGAAGGATAAGGGACATTAGAGGACTCCTCGGAAGATGCAACTTTATTTTTTTTCTGAACAACCTTGAATAGATTGAAATTAAAAATTGTCTTGTTTAGATGGAACTAGAATCTTACATGCAACCATCCTATTTATAACTGGCTTTATGAACAAAAATCTTCAATGGAGAATATTTAGAAGCGGGGAACCTTAGATATCATTTTGTCTGAGCCCATAAATCTATGAATGATTAGGCTAAGACTGAAAGATAATGTCCTTACCCAGAATCACAAAAGCAATACTGGGACCAGAATCTAGTCTGATTTCCATCTTTAAGCTAGAGCTTCCACACAGTGTCTTCTATTTCCCTCCTCCAAATGTAGGAAGGAAATAATCAGAACCGGGAATTTAACTTCAAATGCTTGGTCAGTTGTCCAACCTCTTCAGAAATAGTAAATTTTTAAATATGGTAGTTAATTGGTAATCATAATGTAGAATAGTGCAGTTAGGTAATCTTACTGTAGTTAAATTTTAAGTTTTACAGAAAATAGTTCAAATAATACCCTGCACTCAGTGGGTATGCAGCTAACACTTTACTGATAACATGAACATTGTAATGCTGGATTGGTTTTTTTTTGTTTGTTTGTTTGCTTCTTTTCTTTTTTTATCCAAGGATCCTTACGTCCCAGAGAGAAGTTCTCCTGGATGGACATTAAAAAAAACCAAAAAAACAAAACCCGCAACATGGGGATCCCTGGGTGACTCAGCGGTTTGGCGCCTGCCTTTGGCCCAGGGCGCGATCCTGGAGTCCCGGATGAGTCCTGCGTCGACCTCCCTGCATGGCGCCTGCTTCTCCCTCTGCCTGTGTCTCTGCCTCTCTCTCTGTTTCTATGTCTATCATGAATAAATAAATAAAATCTTTAAAAAAACAAAATAAAACAAATCAACTTCTAAAAATTAAAAATTAAAAAAATTAAAAACCCGCAACAAACTGTTGCATTTTCAAATAAATCTGGGAAATGTTTCTATCTATATTCCACCTCTTGTGAAGTCAGAACCACATTAGCATAGTAAAGATGTTGATGATTCACGGTACTTTTGTTTAACTAATTATTTTTGGTAATTATTTGATCTTGTAACTTCTCCCTCTACCTCTATGAACACCCCAGTTAACATGGACTATCTATTAACATAGACTAATTTGAGATAACACACGTGGGGATCTCTGCTCTAAACCAAATTAGCTTTCTGATTTGAGCAACACAGATAAGAAATGAATACATTTACAATGGAATGACTGACATAGAGAAAATCAGATGCTTTTAAAGAATTGAATGATGAGTCAAAAAGCATAGTGAGGAAATAAGTATTTTCAAACCCTATTCTAAAAACAAAACATTTTCTTTAAACCTACAAATCTTTTACTTTAAAAAAGATTTTTAAATTGTTTTCACTATTTTTTCAGACTTAAAATTTACTCTTTACTCTCCTATTTTTAAGTCAGAGATATTTCAGAATAAATAGCAATATAAAAACCACTTGTTCTTTCATGCTGCTTTTCCCAATAACAGGCAAGTGTCCAATTCTTGCACACTGGTTATGATAACTTACCTTAATTATAAACATGAGGGGCTGGTCTCAAATAATGAAGTTTCTTGTCATCAGCATTTGATAATATTTGATGCTATATTCCAACTCTACTTATATATATGCGCTTGGATTAAGCAACATTGGGTGGCAGTGTTTGATGAATGAGGCAATGCATAGTGCTAGTTGAATGGGTTAGAATGAGTGGGAGTATATCTTATTTCCACAGCCAAATACTAAACAGACCTATTAGATTATTTTAACTGCAACACTTTCAATGAGTTATACTCAGTTAATCATTAATTTTTATGAAGCCTCTATGACATGGACTCTAGGTACTGTTTATTGCTTAATGTAGAGCATGCAAGGGCACAGACTTTCATTACCTTTCTCTTTTGGGAAGTCGAAAACTTTAGGTAATTTTTTTCTGATTATAAAAATGATGATGTACATTCAGAAAATGGATAAATGATAGGAAAGCAGATATGCTATATTTCCTGACATTCTTTTTCCAACACGGAAATACTATGCATACCAATTTTTTTCACAAAAGAAGAGAATCTACTGCAAGTATTATTTTGTAAGCTGCTTTTTTGATTTTCCAATTAATGTCAGAAACATTCTTATACAGGAAACATTATAACTAACATTCAATCATAGAAGTATACCATAACCAATCTTTTATTGATTAACACTTTGGCTGTTTCTGTTTTGTTTTTGTTTTTGTTTTTGTTTTTTTTAAAAGATTATTTATTTATTTATTCATGACAGACAGAGAGAGAGAGAGAGAGAGAGGCAGAGGGAGAAGCAGGCTCCAAGCAGGGAGCCCGATGCGGGACTCGATCCCAGGTCTCCAGGATCACACCCTGGGCTGAAGGCAGCGCTAAACCACTGGGCCACCAGGGCTGCCCTGTTTTGTTTTTTTCCTTTCGTTTCTTCTTTCCTATTATCACCAATGTTGCAGTTGACATCTGTGTGTGTGTGTGTGTGTTGTGATTCTTGGTAAACTTTTGTATTTTCATTGGTAGCACAAATTCCTAGTAGTAAGATTGCTGAATCAAAGGCTTTGTGCAGGGGATCCCTGGGTGGCTCACAGGTTTGGTGCCTGCCTTTGGCCCAGGGCTCGATCCTGGAGTCCTGGGATTGAGTCCCACGTCAGGCTCCTGGCATGGAGCCTGCTTCTCCCTCCTCCTGTGTCTCTGCCTCTCTCTCTCTCTCTCTGTCTATCATAAATGAATAAATAAATTAAAAAAAAAACAAAGGCTTTGTGCATCTTATATGCTGATATTACCCCTTTGAATTTCTAAAATTTGTACTGGTTTATATTTTTTTCAATGATCCAGGTGAATGCTCTTTTTACCATTGCCTTAGCAGTAGTGCATCTTCAAAATGTTTGCCTTTCTAGTGGAATTTAAGAAACAAAACAAATGAACAAAGGGGGAAAGAAAAGAGAAAGGCAAACCAAGAAACACAGTCTATAGTCAACTATAGAGGACAAACTGATGGTTACCAAAGGGAGATATGTAGGGAATGGGTTAAATAGGTGATGGGGATTAAAGAGGCCACTTGTCATGATGAAAACAAAGTGATATATGGAAGTGTTGAATCACTATATTGTACACCTGAAACTAATATTACACTGTATGTTAACTAATTGGACTTTAAATAAAAACTGTTTAAAAACTTGCCTTCCTAAAGAGTAAAAAATATCTCATGGTTTTGAATTTTATTTATTTAGTGAAATTAAGCATCTTTTTAAAAATGTATTTGTTATCAATTTCTATAAATTATTGATTTATATGAATTCTTTGTAACTTAAGAAATGAAACCCTGTGACATGTGTTGAAAAATTTTCCCCAGCACCATTTATCTTTAGACTGTTAATAGCATTTTTTTTGCCATACATAAATTTTCAAATTTCATGTGGTCAAATTTAACTATTGTTTTAATTATATGGTGTCATTCATTTGGGGAATATAAAAAATAGTGAAAGGGAGTAGAGGGGAAGGGAGAGAAAATGAGTGGGAAATGTCAGAGAGGGAGACAGAACATGAGAGACTCCTAACTCTGGGAAACGAACAAGGGGTGGTGGAAGGAAGGGTGGGCGGGGGTTGGGGAGACTGGGTGACGGGCACTGAGGGGGGAGCACTTGATGGGATGAGCACTGGGTGTTATGCTATATGTTGGCAAATTGGACTCCAATAAAAAGAAATTAAAAAGAATATTGTTTTAGAATTTCTGGATTTTGTGTCCTGCTTCAAAAGACCTCCACTCCTCTAAAATAAAAATAAATTTATCAACCATTTTCTTAAATTTTATTGTCTACTACTTAATACCTAAATCTCTGATCCACTATTACTTTTAGTATAAAGAATAGGATTTTTTCCCCTCCAGTGCTTATCTCAACCACACATGTAATCCAATTTAGACAAAGTGAAGTTTCATACATTTTATTGAGACTAGCATGTAAAGGGCTGTGAATGCAGCAATAAGGAGTTCAAATTTTATCCTCTAGCCAACAGGAATCTTTTAAAAGTTTTTAAAGCTAGTGAGAAGTATTATACAAATGTGTTTTAGGAATGTAATTTTATGGTTGTGTGAAAGATCATCTGAAATAATGAAAGAAGAGAAAGACAGGAAACAAAGCCAGTCAGGAGGCCAATTAAAATAGTCCAGGCAAAAAGCAGTGAGGACAGGGCCAAGACAATATTAGTGAAGCCAATAAGGAAGGGATGAGGGTGATGAGTGCTGCAGTCATTGTATAGAGTCCTTGAATATTAGAGTCAGAAAGGGCCCCAGAGATCCCTGTTCCAGCTCCACTAAGTCCCTCAGCTCCTTGGTGGCTAAATCAGGATTTTAATGCAAGTTTCCCTCTCAGTTCAGGATTGCGTCCATCACAAAGCCTCCACAGCTCTTTTTGGATGTATTTGTATCAGTTCTGGACTGGGGAAGTGAGGAGGTGAATGGAAGTAAAGGGGGGTATCAGTGGTTCAGCATAGGAAACTCAAGAGTCCATTGTCAGGCACAGGTAATGAGTCTGATGTGGGATAGACGGAGTTTGAGATACTTGAGGAACAAGTATGGAAATTTTAGCACTTAGCTGGAATTAGGTTGTGGGTGGGTGGGTGAGGCCAGAGTTAGCCATGTGGATTTGCTACATGGGTATTGCATTTGTTACAGCATGAGAGTTGATGATGTAGGAACACATGAGATTGTCTCAGCTAGGTGTGGAAGAGGAAGAACAGGCTATGTCTAGATGGAACTACAGGGAATCTTACATTTAAGGGGTAAGAGAAGATAAGAAAGTAGCAAAGAAAACCAGAAAGAGAACCAGAAAAAAGAAGAGGTCATATATTATTAAAGCTAAGAGAAAAAATCATCTCAAGAAGGAACATTTGATGATGAGCACTACAGAGACCCAGCTGGAGATTAGAGACCTTGGAGAGAGTCCATTAAGCATGGGACTCTCCAAGAAACTGCTGTGGATTGCACAATGTGGAGGAGAAACTGAGGCTTTTTAAAGAAATACAGTAATGAAAAGGAAACAAAGAGAAAATGGTATCTTGAAAGAGTGGCATGGAGAAGGGAAAATGCTGCTTCCCAAGTTAGTCTTGGGAAGTTACTCAATATTTCTAAGCTCTCAGTTTCATTATCATAATTTGAACTCAGTGGCTCATTTCAAGAATTATGCCAGAAGGTATGTTTTAAGCAGTTGGCACAGTAGCTGGAACATAGTGGGAACTGAATACATGCTATTATGATATTATTGTTTTTTTGTTTTTATTGGGATGTGGGACTCTTGGGCTTGTTTCAATGTAGAGATAAAAGGAGAATGAAAAAAGAGAAAAGAAAAGGAAAAAACTGATATAATAAACTCCCAGAGGAGACAGAGAGAGGGGAAAGAATATTAGTGGAGGGGTGGCTTTGAAAAGGAAGATGCATACTTTTTCTGTAGCAGAGGAGGAAAAGCAAGAGAATGGGAGAGATGTGAAATTTTAAGCTACACAAACTTGATAGTTTTGTAAAAATGGCCTGAATCTTCATAAAGTAGGTTGTGAGAATTACAGAAATTAGGAGAAATAAGCATGAGTTTTAAATTTTGAGGGTAAATATTTGCTTGAAGAATGCAAAAAGAATTTACTGAGGAATGAGGAACAAGTGTTCACGGATATCGAGTTTCAGCTTTAGAAGACGAAAAATGTTTTAGACATGGATTGTGGTAATGGCTACTCACCAATATGAATGTACTTCATGCCACTGCACTATATACATAAAAATAGTTAAAAAGATAAATTTTACCACAATTTAAAAAAATGATTTTAAAAAGGATACAAAAACGGGAGTGGGAGAAGTAGGAAGATGAGGTTGTTTGTACACCAAGGAATTCCAATGTTCCCGATCTTGGAGTTAGAAAAGTTCTGATGATAATGGTTGTCAGGATGAGGTTTTGTGGGTGAACTTTGGAAGAGTATTAAAGAGTCTTCAAAGCAAGCACTGGAGTCACCAATGGTGACATCAGCTAAGGCAATATCAAACAGAAAAGGACATCAAGGTCCCCATGTATGTAAAGAAATTAAGATATGTAGTTAGACCCAGTAGAAAATGAGAAATGTGCCACTTCTCTGTTAGCCCTGGGAGATGGGCACACAAGTGGAGTGGATTTTGATAATAGTGGTGTTGCCAGGGGAAAGCCACATTTTAGATAATAAAAGGAAATAGAAGAAGCTTTTTAAGAAAAAAGGATGGAGAAGACATTCCAGATGAAATGATACACATTAAAATTAAAAAAAGAAACCCAAACAACTTGAAAGAAGATTTTAATCTAACAAGAAATTAGATTTCTATTTATTCTAAATAAATAGAATAAATACATAGAAATTCATTAGTTGGTGATTCCCATCTGAGCAACAACAATAGAAAATGTATGAAGGGTAGTCATTTCCAAAGTTGCAATGTGTGTGTTTGTTTCCCTGGAGAAGGTTTCCAGAAATTTATACTCAATAAATATCTAGTGCCCATAACTTGTCAGGGACCATGTAGTCCAACAGCATTAGCCCATGGGACATTGCATGAAAATTTTCATTTCACTTTGTCTTATTATCTACATCTGATCAACTGAAGTCATTTATTAAATCACTAAACACCTTTCATATGTCAGGCAATGCCCTTTGATTTTAAAATACCAATACACTTTACCATGTTAAACCTATTGGTCTTTCTTTCTGTATTGTGAATTTTGTTTCTAAAATAAATTCATTTCATTAGATTTCCTGTGAGGAGGCTTGTTGTTAACCTGCAGAGTTTATAAGAAATTTTATTAAAAATACATGTTAATTATGGAAAATTTGGATTATAAAATATAAAACTCAACCTTTGATGCCCTGGAAAGTAATTAAATGCTTTGCAAAGAAAGATACCTAGTAATCATTGTAGGGAAATTCTGCCCTCCTAAGATCCCAAGGTCCCAAATGATGCTGAATTTGCATCTATCTGTACTACAGCACGGAGTGCTCCCTACTAATGGTCACAGTAATAACTCAAACACTTGTCTAGTGCTGGGCTAGATGCTGGGGGTATGGTAGTGAACAAAACAAACTTTTTCCTGCCCTCCCAGAATTTACTTTCTTTTGGGGAGATAGATATTGAGCAAATAATCATACAAATAAATCATTTATAAACAGTGATAAATAAGAACTAGGCTGGTAAAAAAGATAAAGAGTAGTACTAAAGTAGTGTGGTCACAGAAGGTGACATTTATGCTGTACTCCTAAAGGTGTAAAGAATGAAGGGAGGGACAGAGGGTGCCCTCTGGGCAGAGAAAACCCCAGGGCCAAGGGTCCTGACAGAACTTGTGGTATTTAGGATGCTGATCAAGCTAGTGTGGCTGGAACGCAGTGGACAATGAGGATAGTATAATGTAAAGGGTTTGGTGATGAAAGGGGACAGAAGCCAGGTCAGGCTAAGCTCTGGAGGCCAGGAGAAGGAGCTTGGATTTTACTCAAAATGTAGTGGGAAGCCAAGGAAGGGTTTTAAGTAATATGAGATGTGACTTGGTTTTTGTTTTTAAAAGAGCACTCTGGCTACCATATGAAAAACAGATAGAGGACAGTTAGAGGGAAGGAATGAAGTCAGCAAGGATTCTGCATTAGTTCAAGCTCTTAATAATGGTGATGGGCCTCTTCTGTGGGCCAGATGCTTTACATATATTATCTCTAATTGTCACCATGACTCTGGTCTTTGAGTATGATTGCTTTCATTTTAAAAATAAGGAAATAGAGATTGAAAGATTTAAAAATGTCTTAGTAAGTACCAAAGCTAGGATCTGAACTCAAGTCCATCTGGTTCTTTCTTTTATTCCATGGGACCCATTGGTAGAATGAGGCGTAATTAACATCACCTTATGAAGCTTGCATGCTCTTGCATGGGCAGAGGACTTATGAAGGTATTGTGTAATTATGCAAAACCATTGTTGGGTACTAGAAAATTACTGGAAGAAGACAGTGTCCCAAAACTTGTCCTGGCTGGTAGGAGGGAGAGGAAATGGGCAGTATGACTAAGCTTGGCAACACTATATGACATCATGTTGGGAGACTTTATAGGGGAGGAGGAGAAAGAGGGTGAGATGAGAGAGTAATCACATTATCCTCTGTTCCCTTGGGTACACTGGTTTCACTTCTTTCTTGAGGGAGATCAGAAAAAGTGATGTGGAAGAAGGAGAGGTTGAAGTTTGAGGAACCGTGAGATAGCATTGCCTTTCCTCAAACTGAATCACTTCCTGTCTCTGAGGCTCTGCCATTCTGAAAGTTTCTACATGCTCCTCAGCCAGACCCAGAAGATAACATTGTCCCAAAGAGGAAGCAATTTAGCAAATCAATGTATAACTCAAGTCAAACCACTATGAGAGAAGGGTAGAGATGTTATGTTTTTAGGAAAACTTTTTTTTTGTTCTTCACTTAGCATTTGTGAAGTACTTCTATGCCTTCCCACAGTTTTCCTGGATGTAGTCTTACTCCATCATTTTTATTCACTAGCACTACCTATTCCTTCAACTTTTCTAACATCACACAACACCCCCCATTCCCCACTGTACATTTTACACCCACTGGACTTCTTACTGTTCCACAATTCACCACACACTTACATACCTCCATGTTTTTGCTCAAACTTCCCCTCTTGCTAGAGATGCCTCTTCCTCTTTGTCTGGGAAACTTCTATTTAACCCTTAGAGCCCAATTCAAATGCCTTTGTTTCCCTAATCACCCACAGTCAAGCAAAATTTATTGCTTCCTTTCTTACTTGCTTATCACATCAAACTATATTCAATTTCCTAACTCCTCAGCTAGACTGCTAGCTCCTCGGGAACAAGGGTTGTACCTTAGTCATCTTTGTTTCCCAAGCAATTATCAATAGCAGCCACCCAGGAAATACTGGGTACTTTGGATCTGTCCTTGCAAAAACCGTGCATACTAGGTAAAGAAGGTACTATACACTGAACAGATGTGGAGACCTTGTTCAAATCCCAAAGATCTACTGACTAGTGGAGCTGGAACTGTGGATTGAGCAGTGTGGGACTGGTACTACTACATTTTGGCCTACAAAGATGACAGTTTTATATGACTCACCCTAATAGAACTCATTCCTGGGTCAATGTTCTTTCTAAATCATTTAAGGAAGCTGACTTTCTGTTTGACCTAAAGCCCTGTGGTTTTAGTGTGACCAAACATTTCAAATCATTCATTTGAGTGTGTTGTTTTATTCCCCTCTGGTGCCCCTCCCCATGTCTCACATACTTTGGAGACCTAACTATGTGTTGAACAAAATCTTTAATGATTTTTGAAGAAGAGGTAGAATGACCTTCATTCTCAAGCTTAGACTTAAGATTTGCTCCTGCCCTGCAGGGCTCTTCAGCTCTTTAGGTCTTAGTTTCCTCATCTCAAAAATGAAGAAGGTGCATGAAAGCCAGGATCTTCTTATCCCTTTGACTCTTTCTTGTGCTCCTATACAGGTTCCCACTACAGTCCCTTTCTTTCCCTTTCCCTGAGTTACTTCTTCAATAACAGTAGCTGTACCAGCCCCATGCTCCCCAAAAGATGTCATTCTCAGAAAAATGCACAAGTTCTGCCTCAGCCCTGTGCCTTCTTCCTCTCCTTTTGCTACTTCACAATGATAGGATGATAGAGTTAGACAAGGGGAGAATTAAGTAACCTGGAGCCATATCTCAGGCAGAGACAGATTTGAAATCCAGGTGAGCCATGGACTTGGCTACATTCTGTCTTAGGGCAAAACTGCAGAGAGAAAGTCTATAGTGTAGTTTTTTCTTTTTTTTTTAATGGATTTGGGAAACTCTTTAAGTGTTTGAGGAAAGCAATATATGGGAAAGAAGCAACATGGAACAAATAGGTCTTTGGTTTTTGTTTAATTCTGAAGTTTAAAGTTGAGATCATTTTCTTTTACTAACAAAATTTTTTAAGTAAAATTAGACAAGTAATACACAAATTATGGATTTTGTAAAAATTCAGTGGAACATAAAAAATTCAATAGGAGTATGCAGAGTTAAAAGAAAAGTTCTAAGGAGTATGTAGAGTTAAAATAAAAGTTCTTATGAGAGACTCTTAACTCTGGGAAATGAACTAGGGGTGGTAGAAAGGGGCGTGGGTGGGAGGTGGGGGTGAGTGGGTGACAGGCACTGAGGGGGGCACTTGATGGGATGAGCACTGGGTGTTATTCTATATGTTGGCAAATTGAACACCAATAAAAAATAAATTTATAAAAAAATAAAAGTTCTTCTGTGTTTTTAAAAAATTTACCCTTATATAATATTTACTGTGTGCCAACTACTGTACCAAGTGCTTTATATATTTAAATCACTCAATCATCAGAGCAATTTTGTCAGGGAGGTACTATTATTTTCCCAATTTTATAGGTGAGAAAACTGGAGCGAAGAAAGATCAAATAATTTGCCCAAGATTCCATAGCTAAAACCTGAAGCAAACGTTTTCAGAATTCATAAGGTGCTCTAGAAAAGGGTCGAGGAATCCAAACCTCTTGGGTTTCAGATCTTCCTGCCTATACCCCACACCCAGAGCAGAAACTCCTTATCCATAGTTGGTTTCTGCTTAAAGTTTACTTGATCAAAACGGTTTTGCTACAAGAAAACAAATTAAAGTTTTGATAATCTGGCATAAATCCCTGCCACCTGGATTATTTAACCCTATAAAGAGAGAATGAGATTAAAGCCAGTTCATTGACGGTGGTCATCATTGGTGGTCTAGTTGGTGAGTAGATTTAGCAGCATCATAAGAAAAAATCATCACAGTTTAAGGTTGGAAGAGGGAAGTTTCAAAAACTTTTTTAGAAGTGGAAAGTTTGTCTGAATAAGTATTATTGCATAGAACCCCAAGAGATTTTTAAAAATCAATCAATTAAAAATCTTAAAAAAATAAAAATAAGTAATTTATTTATTAATAAATCTGGCTTATATGTTTAAATTTTAATATTTGCCCATTATAAAGTTAATCAGAGACTTTGTTTTCATTATAATGATGGATTAGTTACTATGACCAATCCTCCTGCCAAAAACAATCAATATTCTGAAAGAAATATGCAAAAAGATCTTTTCAAACTCATTGTTGAACTGGAATGAAAGTAAAGAATGTATAGTATTCAAAATACTGGGAGGCAAGAAACCCTGGCTTTTTCCTAAAGTTGTCTGCTGCATCCTGGAGACAGGGTAGACAACTACATGAAGTGCAGGGTCCAGGAGATAAAGCCCAGGATATGCCTAACATGGGGATTCTAATAATGCATGGCCTAAGCCTGAACACCCAAAGGGCTGCTCTTGCAGTGTAAGGGTGATTGAGATAAATAACCTCACTTGGCAGAAGGGGACCACTAGGAAGCGTGTTTGACTTAGCTTTGGCAATAGATAGAAAGTAAACCATTCTTCTGAGGATTTCTCTCCTCATGAGAAGTCAGCCCCCATGTGGGTTTGCAGTATGAAATCACACTATCTGTGTGTTTCCAAAAGTCTGAAATAGAGAATTAAATAAAAAATAGCTTTAGGTTGGTAGTGTCTCAAGAAAAATGGGAAAGGCAAACACAAATCTTATCTTGATGAACTCGGCTATTGCCCAAGCCGCAAAGTATTCATTTACAGCAAAATTTCCAGGGCAAATGAGTAGTTTGCAATCAAAATTTATAAAACAAACAAGAACACTAGGCACCATGGTGAGAGCCACAGTAAGAACAGATGGCAGGACCCAACTTGTAAAGTTGGTTAGAACTATCAGAAATGATATATAAAACAACTGATTTTAATATCTTTAGATAGAGTTCTAACACTATTGAAAACAGGAACAGAAAAAATTAGATTTAAGGAAGATCCAAATAGGATCTCTAAAAATAAAAAAAAATTAATATTGAAATTAAAACTTCATTAAACAGCAGATTAAATAGCAACTGAACTTGATGAAGAAGAGTCGGTCAACTAGAAAATATATTTGAAGATTTTCTTTGGGAAAAAAAAGATATTCTTTGGAATACAATTCAAAGATACATAGAGATGGAAAAGGGGGTGAGAAACTTGGAGGATAGATAATGTGTATCTATTTGGAATTTTAGAAGGAGATGACAAAATACGGAAGGGAAATATTTGAAGGTATAAAGGCTGAGAACTTCCAAAATTATTGAAGGACTCCAATCTTCAGATCTAAGAATCCCAAGCAAGTTTAAAAAAAATTAAAGAAATCCATATTTTGATATTTTAATTATGAACCTGCAGAACATTTTAAAAAGAGAGAAAGTTGTATTGTCAGTCATTGAGGAAAATTAAGCTACTGGGATGAGGAAAAAAATTTTCACATAAGCAAAAAACATAAGTAGATTCAAATTTTTTTGATTTGGTTTATGGATACATAGGAAGTCTTAGAGTAGCCCCTATATCTGTGAAATTAATATTAGGTATTTTTGGAACCATTAAGAGCAGATCTTTACTCAAAGTCACATAGCTAGTGAATGGGTACATGTGGAGTCAGGACGAGAACTCTGGTCTCCCAGCTCACAAGGTGGTAGCTGTCACTGCTCTTTCCTCTCTACCCTTCTGCTGTTTACAATACTAAACAATAGCAAAGAAAAACAAAGTGTGAAGAAAGTACAGAGAATAGTTTCAGTTTATCAGGGAATTTTTTGGCGCTGTCCTTATGTTTCACGTATGGGATTTAATAACTGTTTTAATACATTCTTACACAGTACCGTGTCCCATCTCTAGGAACCAGTGAAGCTGCTCAGTTTTCAGGTGGGGGTAAGGAGATGAAGCTTTGTTTCCTTTAAGCTTATAATATAATGTGAGGGTAGAATGAGAAAGGTTTTAGAAGATGTAATTAAAGCAGAGTTACAGAAAATAGTTCTGACACAGCATTCTGTAGAAGGTGGCAGAACAAGTGGGAATAGATGCAAAAATCTCAATCTGGAGAAAGGCTTTGCTGAGAAATACACACAGAGAAAGCAGGTGCCAAGCCACAGTATGTATATATACCTGAGTCACTGAGTCATGAATCAGCACCCAAAGCTGGAGATGAAGTACAATCTGTTTTGCTTCAGTTCACTGCTTTAGACCTAACTTGTTTTGCTTTCTAAAAACTTTATTTATGCTTAGATCCACAAAGAAAGATAACTTGAAAGGGTTGTGTCCCAAGATAAATGTATATATCATTTGTATATATTTTAAAATCTATCATCTGTGTTCATGAAAAGATAGTAATTGCATCTATGTATATGTATGTATGGAAGAATTATTCCTGAGTCTTGCCTAATTCTCTACAAATATATACCAACATGTGTAAGAACATCTGGAATTGGCAACAACATAAGTAGATTCCTTAACTAAGAATAAAACTTGCACATTACTGTTAATTTTGATTCTGGAGATAGTGCCCAGACTTCAAAGCCTAAAGTACCTTAATATTTGCATAATTTGAGATCCTAACAAGTATACAGTTCTTTGTGCAGTATCTTAAATTGTATCAGATGACTTGCTGTTTTTTAAGAGAAAACATGATATTTTTTAGACAGGCATATTTACATTTTTGAAGCTCATCTTCAGAGTAGAATGTAATATATATCTTTAAATTGGCTCATTTTTAAAGAGGCAGACTTGGGTATGGTACATTTTTCAACCACATAAAGCATTGATGAGAAATTTATTCCAGATGCCACCAATATATATTTAAAGCCAAGGAAAGTATACCTAACTTCAATTTCCAGTGCATAGGGAAGCCACTTAGATACTTCTGGAATTGATCCTGGGAGCTAGTAGGCTTTGGAAAACTAAGGAATAACAAGAGGAACTTCTAAAAGGATGAGCCAAATATTTATGGAAATGGGGAAAGAGGAGTTCTAATCTCTAAAATTTAGAAGCAAGAGAGGGCAGCCTTAAGCAGTAGCTGAGGTAACAAAACATTGCATTGGTGGAAGATAAATGTAGCAGACCTCCTTTAAAAATAAAAACATTACAAAAAAAGTTTTCTCTTTAAGAGCAAAAACCAACTACTGGTTAGTCAAGTACTTACAAATTATATTATGAAGACTAAAGATAAGTTTCAAAAATAAATTCCAGCCTCCTGACACCAAACCAGAAGATAAGAATTGTCCTTGTGCTAAAACAAAAACTGGTCAGCTAGTCAGCCTTTACTATTTTGATGTCACATGTGATCTTGATGTGACCTGCTTTATCAGGTGCTTGTGATAAATTTCACAAAGCAGATACTTTGTTAAATTATATGTCATTTGAACAATGTTTTAATTAAGAAAATTAATCAGAGTAGATTATTTTTAGCTCATAATGATTCAATAATACCTTGACTAATTTTTTTTTTTTTTTTTTTTTAGTTTGTGGTATAGTCTATAAAAACTAGATCTTCTTCTGTCTTGGAAACTTTGGAGGCCTGGTAGGAACAGGAATCCTAAAACGATGGATGTCTGTGGTCCACGGGCATTTTTGCTGGCTGTAAGTGAGGTCTCTGGAACCAGAAGGAGCACACAGCTCTTTTTGAAATTGAAAGTGTTTATTCCAGAGATGAAATTGGATTTTATCTAGGCAAGAGATGTGCTTATGTGCACACAGCAAAGAATAACACAGTAACTCCTGGTAGCAAACTGAAAAAAACTGAGTAATTTGGGGAAAAGTAACTCATGCTCATGGAAACAGTGACACGGTTACGGCAAATTTGAAGTAACCTTCCTGCTAAAGCCACAGAATCCGTGTGATGCTGTACCCTTCAAGGATCTAAACTTACTGAAAAGTAAATAAATAAAGGTATAGATTTGTTAAAAAAAAAAAAAAAGTCCATAAAAACTAAATTTGTGATCATGGGGTTAAGAGAATAATCCTTTTTTTTCCTTCTGTGGTATGATACTTAAAGTGATTCTTGACTTTTTCCCCCCTGGAACGCAAATACAATATGATGATTTGTTTTGTTCCCTAATTAATGTTGCTTTGTAACTGGGAAACAATAGACAAATGCATCAACTCCAAAATTACAATCTTAGGGAAGACATGTTTTTCTTTTGGTTTTGTTTTTTTGTTTTTGTTTTTTTCTAAATTGTGTCTGCTTAGCTAACTCAAGTCTGGGGGGAAATTACTAGCTGCCTTAGACTGACATAATAGATTTCTAGGGAAGGTAAAGAAAATGCATGCATTAAAGGAGGACCACAATGCCCACCTATCAGAATGGCTAAAATGAAGATGATAGAAAATATCAAGTATTTACAAGGATTTGGGACAAATGGGATTATTCTACATGGCTGATTAGGGTTCATATCGCTACAACCACTTTTGGAAATAATTTGATGGTATTCACTATGGCTGAACATGTGCATACTTTTGGGCCAGCAATTCTACTTGAAGGTATATATGAAAGGTATAAAAATGCCAAAAGACATAATAAGGGGATGTTCATAGTAGTCTTAGTCATATAATGCTAAGCTGGAAACACTGAAAAGGTTCATCTACATTATAATAGATAAACGGTTGCACATTTATTTAGAATTGGAATTCTAACCAAAAATGAGAATAAACAAGCTACATCTATGTGCAGCTAAAAGATGGATCTCACAAACACAATGTTGAGTGAAAAGCTAGAAACAAAAGGGTAAATACGGTATGAATTCATTTATAAATAGTTCAAAAACCCCGCAGGCAAATTGAATGTAACATATTAGAAAGCATAATGCTATTCTTGAGGTACAGAATAGTGACTAGAAGGGGACATGAGGAGGATCTTAGAGTTCTATATCCTTGTATTTCTTTAAATGGTTACTTACATTTGTTCACTTTGCGACAGTTTATTAAACTATACAGTCATGATTTGTGCAGTTTTGTATGTGTGTTATATGTGAATGAAAAAATATTAAGTTAAAAAAAGGGAGACTGTCAGTGAATTCTAAAATATATAGATTCCATGTTCTGTTTTTTTTTTTTTAAGATTTTATTTATTTACTCATGAGAGACACACAGAGAGAGGCAGAGACAGAGGCAGAGGGAGAAGCAGCTCCCTGAGGGAAGCCTGATGTGGAACTTTAATCCCAGCACCCCAGGGTCATGACCTGAGCCAAAGGCAGATGCTCAACCACTGTGCCACCCAGGTGCCTCTACATTCCACATTCTTAAGTGTAGTGGTCAAAGGGACTCATTGACAGAATTAAGTAAGCACTCTATATTATGGTTAAAATAATTAAAGAAGTGTCAGCATCTGTGTTTAAGAATGCATTGAGCTATTTGGAAAATTATCAGACAGGAAATGCACACATTCTCTTCTTAGTACAAAATAAGTGGTTCTGTTATGCCCAATTAAAGACTTAGCTTTCTGACCTGAAGAAATTGAAAATTAGATTAAAAGAGATTTTTGAGGTGTTTTTTGAAATAAGGCAGACTCCTCATGGTAATTTTGAAGAGTTTGCCCTTCTCAGAAGTTCTTTCTTTTCTTTTCATAAAGCTCTCAAAAACAAAAAAGGTTGAGTTCTGCAGGAATTAGAGGATGTTGGGAGTTCCCTGGGATGAACGTTGTTTCTTAGCTGACAAATCTCTTTTCTTTCCCCAAAGAATAAATTTAGATATGCAGAAACATAAGCCATTCACGTCAATCCTGTCTGTCTGCCAATAATGCATCTAGCAATAGGCATGTGACTCAGATCTTGCCAGTGAAACAAAGGGGAGTTGTGTCTGGGGTTTTGGAAAATTTTTTTCCTTAAGGGTAAGCACTTTTTGGCTTGCACTGGCCTCTGTGAGGATGTGATGATGTTCAGAGCTGGGCCAACCATCTCCCATAAAGGGAGAGATCAGAAGAGCCTGGGTCTTAGGGGATGACTGATTCTTTGCATCAACTGTGGGACTGCCCACTTTAGAACTTCCTGTTAAGTGACCAACAAGTGTCCTTATATTTTAAGCCATGTTCAATGCATTATTCTATTTTGGCATCCAAAGCATATCAAGTGATACAAATTATCTTTCTTTTTTGTCTAAATGTAATCTACATTGGTTTCTTCTAAATCCTAAAATGAAATGGCAAACCACTAATGTATTCTCAACACTGATTTAATAATATCTTTAAATACAGCTGGATTATTTAAACATTTCCCCCCTGCCCCCCATACTCAAAGCTCTTCTTTTTTTCTTTTAATTTAACTTTAATTTTTAATTTTATTTTATTTTAAAGATTTTATTGATTTAACATGAGAGGGAGGAGAGGCAGAGGGGGAGGGAGAACTGATTCTCTGCTGAGCAGGGAGCCTGATGCAGAGCCACCCCAGGACCCTGAGATCATGACCTGAGCTGAAGGCAAACGCTAACCAATTGAGTCACCCAGCTGCCCCTTAATTAATTTGTAATTAAATTTTATTAAATGTATTAAATTCAGTAGTGTTAACTAAATCTGTTCTGCAGCAGATATCTAGAACTTTTTCATCTTGCAAAACTGAAGCTCTATTCATTGCAGAGCAACTCCATGTTTCCCTCTTTCTCAGGCCCCTGGTGACATTGTTCTACTCTCTGTTTCTATTTGTTTGACTACTGTAGACCCTTCATATAAGTGACATAATATAATATACAGTATTTGTATCTGGCTTATTTCACTAAGCATAATGTCCTCAAGATTCATTCATGTTGCAGCATGTGACAAGATTTCCTTCTTTTCAAAGACTGAATAATATTCTATTGTATTTATATGCCACATTTTCTTTATCCATTTATCAGTGAATGGAAATTTGGGTTGATTTTACCTCTTGGCTATTTTGAATAATACTGCAATGAACATGGGTATACAAATATCTCTTTAAGATCCTTCTCTCAATTCTCTTGGTTATATACCCAAAAGTCAGATTACAGGGTGATATGGTAGTTATATTTTTAATTTTTTGAGGAATCATCATACTGTTTTCCATATCAGCTAGTTTAAACAGTTTAATGTTTAAATAATTTTATATTTAAACAAAATTATAGCATAATAGTATGGATATACAAATTGATACATTAAAACCAATAAAATATGTATGAAAGAAAAAGCATGATATAGGATAAACTGAAATTTTTTTGTATCAGGACAAGATTTTGAAAACTTATAAGTAACTGTTTGAAATGCATTTTTAAAAATAAATTCAGATGGCCAGGGTCACCTGGGTGGCTCAGTTGGTTAAATGTCTGCCTTTGGCTTAGGTCATGATCCTGGGGTTTTGGGGTGGAGCCCCACATTAAATTCCCTGCTCAGCAGAGAGTGTGCTTCTCCCTCTCCCTCTGCTCCTCCTCCTGCTCATGTTCTCTCTTGCTGTCTCTTTCCAATATATAAATGAAATCTTAAAAAAAAAATTCAGGCAGCCCTGATGGCCCAGCAGTTTAGCACCTGCCTTCAGCCTGGTGTATGATCCTGGAGTCCTGGGATCAAGTCCCACATGGGGGCTCCCTGCATGGGGCCTGCTTCTCCCTCTGCCTGTGTCTCTGCCTCTCTCTGTCTCTGTGTCTCTCCTGAATAAATAAAATCTTAAAAAAAAATTCAAATGGCCGATAGCAGTACTGTTAATTTTTTTTAAAGGATTTTATTTATCCATTCATGAGAGACACAGAAAGAGAGAGAGAGAGAGAGAGAGAGAGAGAGAGAGAGAGAGAGGGAGAGACACAGGCAGAGGGAGAAGGAGGCTCCATGCAGGGAGCCCGATGTGGGACCCGATCCCAGGACTCCAGGATCACGCCCTGGGCCAGTGACACTAAACCCCTGAGCCGCCTGGGCTGCCCTAGCAGTACTGTTATTACTATTTTTACTATTAATTTTACAGATTACCAATATAGTAGTATTACTACTATTTTATTTTTTGCAAAACATCAGTTGGGTTTGTTTACCAAAATTTGTGTGTGTGTAAACTTCTGTGTAAAACTGATTATAAGAAAAATAAAGTAAAATTTATTATGAAAATCATATACATATGATACATATTCAATAGGTCATTGTGGTTGGACAGATAGTGACGAATGAAATGACTTGGAAGGACTTTGAATATCACACTTCATTTAACATTCTACTTATAAATTGAACTGTTAGACAAGTTTTCATTTCCTCCAGTAACTAATATAGCTAATTAAAAGTGAAAGCAGGCAGTCAAGTTTGTGGGTGGACTCCTCTTGGTTTTGGTAATACCAATGGGAAAGGACGTTGCATAAGAAAATGGTGGCTGACAGGGAAATTTTCCCTCAGATGGCAATGAGTGTAACCCTAAAAAAATAAGTGCAAGGTTTGAATGTCATCTCACTAATATTTTTCTGTTCAAAAATTATGGGAACTTTAAATAGAAAATGGCTTTACAAATTAAAGTCTCACTAAATGAAGTGTTTGGAATCCATCTTCTTTTTTCTTGGTTCTTTTCCTTCATCGGGCTTAACTCTGGGTTTTAACCTCTGATTTGAAAATTAATGATTGTGTCATCTTGGGTCAGTACAATCTTTCCAAATTTTTCTTGCTGAATTTTATAAATGGAGGATATTATCTCACAGAGATGCTCTCAGGATAAATGGGTAATGCAGGGACAATACCTCACATTTAGTACATGATCCATGACTAATAAGAGTTACATTTAATGACTTCTTCTGACTTGCTTTATTTTCATAGGTACCGTTTTGTTTGTTTTATATTTTATACCAAAGGGAAAAGAAATCAGGGCCAGGAAAGTTAAATAAGATCCCAAATCACACAGGTAGTCAGTAGATAAATGATGGATTTAAAGCCTGTCTAACTTGAAAAATCTGTGTATTTTTACTATTATGTTATATTGCACTCTTTGCATAGAGCAAAACAAAATCAATTATGTTCACAGATACAGCGTGATCTATGGACAATAACCGGGCCAGCCTGTGAGTATCTGCCAGGAGCCTGTCACAGGGAGGAAGCGCCCGATCTCCTTACTTCCCCATATTCTGCAACAGTGAACTCTGCCTGCCCAGTAAGACTGTGTCCTCTTAAAGCTTACTTTTGCATATAAATATGCAAAGAATTCAGAGGGAAACTGAAAAAGAGCAGAGAATCTGGAGGGAAACTGAAAAAAGATGAGAGGTTCTACCATAATTTCCTGAAATCCTTGAACTAAGTATCATTTTGTTTGAAGGAATTAAGATTTCTTTCTGCTATTCAAGGAGATGATTTTTGGTCTTAATGTTTCTAAATGTCGCTACAAGCTGTGATATAAAAAAAAAATCTGACTTTTGATTTCCACTGTGTTTACCAAAATTTCAACTTGTTGAGTAAAAAATGCATTGATTTTTGGCACAGTCATACTCACATCTCCAAAAAGGACTTCATGCTACCTGATTTACTGACATAAAAACTCCCCCCATGTACACTTTTTTCTTCCCTCAATGCAGTTCCCTCTGCAGAACTTCTTTGTAAAGAGTTAATTCTGCAGACATATCTCCAAAAAAGGCCTTGTGCTATGATTCTTCTCAAGATTTACTGGCAAAAATATTTGGTGTTTATTTTTCTTCCTCCCTTCAGTGCTACACATGCATACACACCCCACAGTATTTCCCTGTAATGATTTAATTCCCCCATGGGTGAACTTTTTACAATAGAATCTCAGACACATTCCCAGAAGTTAGTTCTGGGAAGAAGAAGCTCTGTTCCTCTGCTGACCCTAACCAGAAGTGGCAGCTCCCATTTCTCAATCTCTTGCTTTACTTTTGGCTCTGTTTCAAACTCTAAGTTATCCTTAAGTAGTTAAGAACTCTCTGTGCAAGCATTGCTCTCTGCAGCTCAAATTTCACATTTTTTCCATTTTTTTCTGAAAGGATCTTAGATTTCCTATAGTCCTTGACTTGTAGCAGCCTAGTTCATTTTCTCAGCAACAACCCAGATAGTTTTCTATTTCCCATCACTATTTAGCTTATAATATCTACAGCCAAGATGTACCTCTTTCTCTTTCCCATTTATAAAGAGGGAAGAATTTTCAGGAGATTACTCAACTGTATGATTCTTTTCAAGCATTCCAAACTTTGGGAAATAGAGGATTCTAAAGTTTACTGAACACAGAACTATGTCTTTTTAGGGAAAAAATTTAAACAGGAGCACAAATATTCTAAAGACAAATGTAAGAAGCAATAGGTAGGGATTTATTGGGAACAGCATTGGACCAAAGTGGCATACAGGGATGATTCAAGCTGAAGAGGCACAGTGCTGAGAAGGGATCAGGAAGATCCAACTACACCTATTCCTAAACTCTCAAATTTCCAAAGACCTGAAATCAACTTCGTGCAGCCACAATACTTTAGGATTCATGCCATTTTCTTTATTAAAATAGTCTGGAGGCATGTATTTATGAGTGGGAAGATAAGGCAGAGAAAAGTGCAGGAAAAAAAAAATTGCCACAGGGCAGACAGCAAGAAATAAAGCGAATAAAACAATCTTATAAAGAAAGTGTTTAAATGAATAGTAGCAAAACTATGAGCTTTTGAATTTACTCACTTAGGATACCAATTGTTTTTTTTTTCAAAAATTGTTTTTTTTCAAAAATTGAAAAAATTTTTTTTCAAAAATTGTTTATTTTTGAGCAGATTATTTTGAAGGGATGGCCCCTCTCAGTTCTTCTATTTGTCCCCCTTTTTTAAAGCTACGGGTAAATAATAGTGAGTAGGTTTATTTTGGATAAGTGTTAGGAATATGAAGTAGAATTATCAACTTGTTTTATAAAGTTTTGTGGTAGAGGAGGGAAACTTACTATAAAGACTATTTTAGGGATCCCTGGGTGGCGCAGCGGTTTAGCGCCTGCCTTTGGCCCAGGGCGCGATCCTGGAGACCGGGGATCGAATCCCACATCAGGCTCCCGGTGCATGGAGCCTGCTTCTCCCTCTGCCTGTGTCTCTGCGCCTCTCTCTCTCTCTGTGTGTGTGTAACTATCATAAATAAATAAAAATTAAAAAAAAAGACTATTTTATAATCAATTTTAGCAATTTATTAATAATTTTCCAAATCATCCAAAGGAAATTGAAGTGGAATTACAAGTTAGTAGCAATTATTATTATCAACTTTTACTGGTATTGGCAATAAAAAACAAATCAGCCTAATCCTTTATTTTATAGAAAGAAAAACCAGTTCTATGTGTTTCCCAAGATCTTATTTTACCAAACCTGACAAAAAAAGTACCAGAATATTATTTTTATTCTTACCGTGTAATCTTGTTTTGATTTCTCCTCTGAAAAGCTGCAGCTCTGTGTTCAGAGAGCTTGCAGATTCTATTTATTACCCAAAGTTTGGCAGAGAACCAAATCACTGTAAGAAAGAGATCTGAGTAAGTGAGATTTTGGTAGGTTTTTAATTGCATTCAAAGAGCCAACAGAGTTACAATCCTGTCAACATTCAAGATTCCCTGTTTTCTGTCTTTTCCCCATCTCCATCTTAAAATTTAATACAAGAATTGTAGATTTCATGGTTTTTAAAAAATTTCCAACTCACATCAGAATGATCTTATATGCAACTTCCCACTCCCATTTCCAACTCACAGTCCTCCTCTGCCCCCACACATTACAATTTGGCTCTCTTTAGAGTTGAACTTCACCTTCAGCACTGTCCATATGGAAATTCTTGGAGAGGGTTTTATTTGTTGATGAGAAGTTACTGAACTTACCTTTTCCTATGAACACACCAAATCTACAGCTACATATTGGATCGATTCCCTGCAAACTAGAGGAACTGCTTTCCACAACAAAGAATAGCAGCAACAGTATACAACAAAAAGAACATCAAGATGGGTAGGAGAGGTACAGACAGAAACTCACAAAAAAATAAATCTGACCCCTGGCATGGCAACAGACAATAGCGAAGGAGACACCACCAGATGGGTGCTTTTCCCAGAGGAGTAAAAAGTTAGTCTCCCATATTGGGTGCCCCAGCCTGTGGGATCTGCAATGGAAAGACAAACTCCAAAATCTGGTTTGGAAAACCAGTGTGTCTGATGACAAGGAGTCCCAGAATACAATAAAAAACTGAGACTCCAAAAAAAAAAAAAAAAAAAAAAAAAAAAAAAACTGAGACTCTTTTCTTGGAGAGCTCATATATAGTCTTACTTGTCCCAAGACCCAGTGAAAAAATAGCAGTTTGAAAAGCACCTATACTATATGAGGAACATTCATTGCCAATTTGGAAGCATTGGCTGAAGGGGCAGGGGGCAGTTAAGGTTCTTCCTGGAGATGGAGATGCTGGTGGACACAGTTATTGCACTCTCCAGGTAGCCTGCAAGCATAGGCAGGTGAGCTCAGATGCAGCACCCTCTTACAACCTTGCTGTGATGGAGGAGGGAGCACTTACACCATGTGCTGAGGCCAGAGAGCACAGGGGCAGTTGTAGTGCCCCTCCACTTCCTGGCTGGGGTAGGCAAGAGCAAGTAGTTACTATATTCCAGCTTTCAACCCAAAGCTGGTACTTTTGCACTGCATTACTGAAGGCTCGGGGAGGAGGGGCAGATAATGTAGTGAAAACATCTGCTCAACTGCATTTCTGAAGCTGGTGAGGATAACCCACTTCCTACACTCTCTAGCTGTCTTGCCCAAACCAGCAGGCATGCACAATCCATACAAGGGACACTCCTTGATTGCCTGACCCTGGTGGCCAAGACTGTAACAATTGGAAAGATAGTTTTTGGTGGACCATCAACCCCAAGGCACTACACAGACAGCAAACTAAAACACAACCCCAATCTTCCTGTGAAAAAGATCTATTTATTTAGCCTGGAGCTTCAGCCTGAGGGACAGGCTTTAGGTATCCCATACATCTAGAGGATGAGGAGTGCATCCGGGCAATATAAACAAAGATACACCATCCTTGCATACCCCCTTGGCCTTGCTAGAGATTGATAAGACTTCCCAGAAAAGAGTTTATACACTCTTCTAGAGCCCCAATTATTGCAACTGCCACCCAGGGGACACTTCCATATCTCCTGGTCTGGAGGCCAGCAGGAATTATGATTGTGACCCAGAGGACTATATATTTGCATACTTTAAAAGCTGATGCCTGAGAGTGTGGTTTCCAATCAGCTTGAAACTAGATGCTAAATGAGATTCTTCCCCTTGAATCACTGACAGGTCTTAGCACACTCTCTACAATGGGGGAATATCAAGAATAAATCAGGTTATTTTGAGAATCACAAAGGTTTGAGAGACAACCAAGAGCTAGGGTGAAGTTGAATGAGGTCATCACTTATACAAGGCTTCAAGGCTGAGAGAGGTAGTTCTTTTGTATAATACATAAAAATAAAGAGTCAAGCAAAATGAGAAAACATAAATATGTTCCAAACAAAAGAAACAGGACAAAGCCTCAGAAATAGACATAAATGATATGGAGATAAGTAATTTATCTGATAAGGAATTCAAAGTAATAGTCATAAAGATGCTCACTGAACTTGTAGAAGAAATGATGAAACAATAAGAACTTCAGGTAGAGGGATAAAACTTAAGAAAATACCAAAAAGAAGTCACAGAGTTTAAGAATGCAATAACTGAACTTAAAAATAACCTAGTGGGTTCAACAGCAGACTGGATGAAACAGAAATGGATCAGTGAACTGTGGAACTCACCTAGACAGAGTAACAGAGGAAAAAAGAAAAAAATGGCAATAACTGAAAGTACATTTAGGATAACATCAAGGGGATATAACATTTGTGTTTTAGGGATCAGAGAAAGAGAAAAGAAAGTGACAAAAAACTTATTTGTAGAAATAATGGCTGAAAATTGCCTTAACCGAGGAAAGGAAACAGACATCCAAATCCAGGAAGCCCAGAGAGTTCCAGATAAAATGAACCTAAAGAAATCCATGGCAAGATACATTATAATTAAAATGTCAAAAGTTAAAGAATCTAAAAGCACCATGATGGTTTTTTTTTAACCAAATTGTTACATACTAGGGAAATCCCAAAGACTGTCAACAGATTTCTTAGCAAAAATTTTGCAAGCCAAAAGGTAATTGAATGATATATTCAAAGCACTGAAGGGAAAAACTTCAAACCAAGAATACTCTGCCTAGCAAGGTATCATTCAGATTGAAAGAGAGATAAAGAAAATTTTAGACAGAAGCTAAGGCATTCATCACTACTAACTGGCCATATAAGAAATATTAAAGAGACTTCTTTAAGCTGAAAAGAAATGGCACTAACAAATAATAAGAAAGACAAAAGTAAAAATCTCACTGGAAAATTTAAATATATAGTAAAGGAAGAGGATTAATCACTTATAAAGCTATTAAGAATTTTGAAGACAAAAAAAAAGAATTTTGAAGACAAAAGTAGTAAAATCAACTAAAACTATAATAGTTTAGAAATATATAAAAAGACATAAAGAGTGACATCAAAAACATAAAAGGGAAATAAAAATGTAGTTTTGGAATGTGTTCAAAAAGATAAAAAAATCGGCAGACCTTTAGCTAGACTTACCAAGAATAAAAAAGGGTTCAAATAAATAAAATCAGAAATAAAATTACAATTGGTGCCACAGGAATACAAAGAATCATAGATGACTAGTACGAATAATTATATACCAATAATTTGGACAACCAGGAAGAAATGGACAAATGCCTAAAAATTTATAATCTTCCAAGACAGAACCGTGAAGAGATAGAAAATATGAATAGACCTATTACGTTAAGAATATTGAATGAGTAACTCAAATCCTACCAAAAAAAAAAAAAAAGGCCCACAAAAAACCTATCTGGGAACAGATGGCTTTACTGGTGAATTCTACCAAACATTCAAATAGCATTTAATTCCTGTGTTTCTTAAACTCTATCAAAAAATTTCAGAGGAGAGAATACTTCCAAACTTATATGCAACCAGCATATCTTGATACCAAAACCAGACTAGGACACCACAAAAAAAGAAAATTATAAACTAATATTCTTGATGATCACAGATGTAAAAATCCTCAAGAAAATATTAGCATTCCGAATTCAACAATATGTTAAAAGAATCTTACACCATCATGGGGTGGGATTTATTCAGGGATACAAGGATGATACAGCACCCATAAATCAATCATGATAAACCACATTAACAAAATGAAAGATAAAAATCATATTATAATTTCAATAGATACAGAAAAAACATTTGACAAGATTAGAAAAAAATCTTAAAGTGTGTACAGAGTGAACATATCTCCACATAAAGACATATATGTCAAACCCACAGCCAACATTACTGCCAATGGTGAAAAGCTGAAAATTTCCCCTCTAAGATAAGGAACAAGACAAGGGTGTCTACTTTTGTTACTTTTTATTCAACATAGTATTGGAAATCCTAGCAGCAGCAATTAGGCAACAAAAGTGAATAAAAGGCAAACAAATTGGAAAGGGAGAAGCAACATTATTACTATTTGCAGATGACATGATACTGTATAGAAGAAACCAAGGACTCCACCAAAATGCTGTTAGAATAGATGAATTCAGTAAAAGTGCATATACAAAAATCTGTTGTGTTTCTATATAGTAATAAACTCTCAGAAAAATAAATCAAGAAAAAAATTCCATTTACATCTGCATCAAAAAGAATAAAATGCCTTGGATTAAATTTAACCAAGGAGGTGAAAGACTGTACTCTGAAGGCTATAAGACATTAATGAAAGAAATTGAAGAAGACACTAATAAATGGAAATATATTTCATGATCACTGATTGGAATAATTAATATTGTTAACAGACCCATGCTGCCCAAAGCAATCTACAGATTCAATGCAATCCCTATCAAAATTCCACTATTTTTCATGGAACTAGAACAAATAATTCTAAAATTGTCTGGAAATAGAACAGACCCTTAATAGCCAAAACATTCTTTTTTTTTTTTTTTTCAAAACATTCTTTAGAAAGAGCAAAGCTGAACATAGCACATTCACTGATTTCAAAGTATACTCCCAAGCTATTATAATCAAGACAATATGGTATTGGCATTAAAAAAAGACACATAAATCAATGGAACACAATAGAGGGCCCAGAAATAAAGCCAAGAATATATGGTCAATATATATGCTTTATATATTTACAACAACAGAGAGACCAGAAAGTACAATGAAAGAAGACAGTCTTTATAATCAGTGGTGTTGGGAAAACTGGATAGCTAAATGCAAAAGAATGAAACTGGACTATATTACACCATATACAAAAATTAACTCAACATCGATTAAAGACATGAATGTAAAACCCAAAACCATAAACTAGAAGAAAACAGAGTTACTAAGCTCCTTAACAATGATGTTAGCAATTTTTTTTGGATCTTTTCCCAAAAGCAGTGGAAACAAAAGCAAAAATAAATAAATGGGACTGCACCAAACTAAAAAGCTTTTGCATGCTGAAGGAAATCATCAAAATGAAAAGACAAATTACTGAATGGGAAAACATTGTTACAAAGCATACATCTGATAAGGGATTAATACTCAAAATCTATAAAGAACTTATACAGCTCAACAATAAAACAAACAATTCAATTAAAAAGTGGACAGAGGGCAGCCCAGGTAGCTCAGCGGGTTAGCCCTGCCTTCAGCCCAGGGCCTGATCCTCCAGACCCGGGATCCAGTCCCACATCGGGCTCCCTGCCTGGAGCCTGCTTCTCCCTCTGCCTGTGTCTCTGCTTCTCTCTCTCTCTCTCTGTGTCTCTCATGAATAAATAAATAAAATCTTTATTTAAAAAAAAAGTGGACAGAGGATTTGAATAGGTTTTTTTTTTCTAAGAAGACATAGAAAAGACAGACACATGAAAAAATACTTAACATCACCAGTTTTTAGGAAAATGCAAATTAAAAACACGAGATATCACTTCACACCAGTCAAAATGGTTATTATCAAAAAGACAAAAAATAACAAGTGTTGGCAAGGCTGTAGAGAAAAGGGAGCCCTTGTGCATTGTTAATGGGAATGTAATTGGTGCAGCCAGTATGGAAGACAGTATAGAGGTTTCTTAAAAATTAAAAATAAAGCTACCATATGATCCAGAAATTCCACTTCTGGTTATCTATCCAATATCTATCCAAAGAACATGAAAACACTAATATGGAAAAAAAATAGACTGTATATATTAATTGTAGCATTATTTTCAATAGCCAAATTCTAGAAACAGCCTAAATGTCTATCAACAGATTACCGGATAAAGAAGATGCAGAGTGTGTGTGTGTGTGTGTGTGTGTGTGTGTGTGTGTAATGAAATATTGCTCAGCCATAAAAAAATAATGAAATTTTGCTATTTATGATTACATAGGTGGAACTTAAGGGTATTATGCTAAGTGAAATAAGTCAAAAAGAAACAAATACTACATGATTTCACTTATATGTGAAATCTAAAAAACAAAACAAATGAACAAAATAAAGCAAAACCAAGACCCATAAATACAGACAACAGATTGGTCATTGCCAGAGAAGAGAGTAGGGTTGGGGGATGGCAAAATGGGTAAATGGTATTTTGAAGTACTAACTTTCAGCTATAAAATAGATGTCATGGGAATGCAATGTACAACATAGAGAATATAGTCAATAATACTATATTAACCTTGTAAGGTGACAGATGATAACTAGACTTAATGTGATGACTCCTGTTTCACAATGTATACAAATTTCTAATCATTGTGTTGTATACCTGAAACTAAAATAATTTTACAAGTCACTTCTACTTCAATTTAGAAAAAGATTTTCTAGATGACCACCAAGGAGATGGTTAATCATTAGCTAGTTATTAGTAAATTATATGCTACTTAGTGATGTGGTATATATACTGTAAAGGATTTTCAAGAAATAGATCATTTCAAAAGGTGAAAATTTAAAAACAGCAATCAAAATAAAAATAAAGCACTCTAGGGGCGTCCGGGTGGCTCAGTCAATTAAATGTCTCCCTTCAGCTTAGGCCATGATCCTGGGACCCTGGAATTGAGCCCTGCATCACATTCAGCTCCCTGCTCATTGGGGAGTCTGCTTTTTGCTCTCTTTCTGCTCCTCTCCACTTCTTGTGCTCTCTCTTTATCTCTATCTCAAATAAATAAATAAAAATCTTAAAAAAAATAAAGCACTCTAAACCTTAAAAAAATTCTATTGTCATTTGTATTTTTAATTTTGGCCATTAGCTTCATTTACAACCTTCACTAAGAGTCAGTTTATTCTTCCAAATTCCTTTTTATATAGGGTTGCTCCATATTGCCTATCAGTAATATGCTGCTCATCTGCAAATAAAACTTCTCAGATACTCCATGCATCTCAGCACACCTGACCTGCCTTTCTGCTCCACATTGTTTATCTATCCTTTCATTCATCTCAAAATCTCAGAAGACATATTTTTTTTTGTTGCAGAAGCAAATCCTGCACTGTAGATCCCAGATCTTCTTACCTCAAGAGAAAATTTGCTCCTACACACCTTTTTCCCCTCTTTTGACATCTGTAATATAACCATAGCAAGAAATAAAGGGGTGAAGGAATACTTTAAATGTTAAAAAATCTTGGACTGTTTCTGCATCCTAAGATTATACATCAGAGGGAGATTTTCTATTGTACTTGGAAGGAATGGGACTGTTTGTGCCTAGCAACCCCTCCCCCACCCCAGCCATTCAGTTTACATGTTTAGAAGGGTGATCTTGAAACAAAGGGGCAGAATAAATGTTCTGTAAAACTAAGTAACAGGAACTTTTAGTTTTCCTATTGGCATACTGAGGAATAGAATGTTAGGTTCTGGACTCCATGGGAAAATGAGGATGAGATAGCAAGCAGTGGCTGACTGGGTCTTGAGAAAGATATGATCATGACTGAGTCCCCTTTGGAAAAAACAACAGAGGAACTGAGGAACACTGACTTGTTACTCAGTTTAAAGTTATTTCCTATTCTGTGTAGTGATGCCCTTTTGTCATAGCCAAACTTGAGCAATAGTCTGCTACAAAGCCAGTGTTGTATTTGTGAAGAATGAATTATTCATTGGTTCTTTCAGCCGCATTTATGACTTTTTTAGAAAAGATTTTATTTCTTTCTTTATTTGACAGAGAGAGACAGAGAGCACAAGCAGAGAGAGCAGCAGGCAGAGGGAAAAGCAAGCATCCCACTGAATATGGAGCCCAATTCAGGGCTCAATCTCAGGACCCTGGGATCATGACCTGGGCTGAAGGCAGATGCTTAACTGACTGAACCACCCAGATGCCCTTGCACTTATCATTTTTATATAGTTCTTTTTCCTTCTTTGTTCCTTCTCAAATATCAAATCGGCCCTTCCAGCTACCTCCTTTCAGGGTAGATATGTGTATATGCAACATCTAGTGATGTTATTTTGTTTCTAAAGAAAGAAAGCTAAAACCGAGGGTTTGCTTTAAACAGATTTTTAAAACATAAAATTGTAAAGGAAACACCTTAGGCAGAGGAAGTCCCCAAATAGTAGATCTGAGATTCAAGTGGAATTGAAAAGCAAAGGATATAATAAATATGGAAGGAATGCTAAACAAATATTGACCATAAATGATGATAATAATATCTTGTAATGTTAGGAAAAATAAGCCAGAAATAAATACATGACAAATATAGCCCATAGGTCTGGAAGTTAATGATAAGAATGAAAGTTTGTAAAGTTCATATATTAACCAGGGAAGAGATTAAAATATTGCTGAATTTTAGGTTTTAATACATTTTTTTCAAATTTTTATTTAAATTCTAGTTAGTTGATGTATAATGCAATATTGGTTTCAGAAGTATTCAGTGATTCATCACTTACATATAACAACTTGTGTTCATCATAACAAGTGTCTTCCTTAATACTCATCACCCATCTAGCCCATCTCTCACCCACCTCACTCCATCAGTTTTGTTCTCTATCATATCTTATGGTTTGTATCCTTCTTTCTCTCTCTTTTTAATTTCCCCCTCCCATATATTCATCTGTTTTGTTTCTTAAATTCCACATATCAGTGAAATCATGGTATTTGTCTTTCTCTGACTGACTTGTTTCACTTACCATAATACATCTAGCTCTATCTATGTCATTGCAAATGGCAAGATTTCATTCTTTTTGATGACTGAGTAATATTCCTGTGCGTGTGTGTGTGTGTGTGTGTGTGTGTGTATGTGTATACCACATCTTTATCCATTCATCAGTCAGATGGACATTTGGGCTTTTTCCATAGTTTGGCTATTGGCAATGCTGCTATAAACATCAGAATGCATGTACCTCTTTGAATAAATATTTTTGTATCCTTTGGGTAAGTATCTAGTAGTGTGCTTGATCATAGTAGGTTCTGATACTTTAAGCCTATGTATTACATTTTCTAGGAAGATTTTCAAAATTTAGGTGTTGGGCACAAAACTAATTTCAAACCTATGAGAAGAGAAAAATAAAATGAGAAAAAAATAGCAATCTATATACTGTACAATGGAAATCAAGAAAGAAGAGAAAACAAAACATAGGAAAGGCAAGACAAAATATAGGAGATTTAACACAAAAATATGATTTTAATACATGAATCAACTACTCCAGTCAAAGAACTTATATTATTAGACTTGAAAAGATCTATCTATGCTGTTTTTAAGAGATATATTTTAAAATCCATAAACTGAAATTAGATAGGAAAATATATGAAAATATATTAGGAAAACCTTGATCATTAGAAATAATATTACTTTATGTTAAGCTTTAAGGCAAAAAGTACAGCTAAATAAGGTTATTATTGAATAATGACAAAACCCTAGGAATGAGAAGAATTGAATTTCCACAGTTGCCACATTATAGTATTTAACATGTCCAGTTTTCCACAGAAATATGAAACATGCAAATTAACAAAATATGGCCCATTCACAGGATAAAAGGAAATTGAGAGAAACCAACCTTTAGGAAACCAGATGTGGGATTTACTAGACAAAGACTTTAAATTAACTGTCTTAAATATGTTCAAAGAGCTAAAGGAGACCAAGATAATGATGTCACACCAAAGAGAGAATAACAATACAGAAAAAGAAATTATGAAAAGGGCAACTAGAAGTTCTGGAGTTGAAAAGTATAACTGAAGTGAAAAATCACTAGAGGATTTTAGAAGTAGATTTGAGCAATGAAAAGGAACATGATAGGTGAATTTAAATTGTTTGGTCTGAGAACTGTAGGAAAAGGCCTGCTGTATCATAAACAGATCTAAGAAAAGAGGCTGTTAATGTATAATCCTGAGAAATACCTCCCATGGCACAACAAAGAGAAGTTTCTACATAGAGAAGAACAGTAAGTCCTGAATGCAGGATTCAACCAACTGGAACACCAGAGTGGGCTGTTCATCCTATTTGAAACTACCTTGTGCACCCTATATGGGAGGGATGTTTGTTAGAAGTTATTTTCAGCCTGTCTCTACATTAGACTTGATGTAGGGATCTCTCTTTTGAACATGTATAGTTAAGCAATGCATTTCATAAAAGTAGCAGCCTTTATGAGCTCAGGTCCTTTGCGGCTTTGCATGGGCTCCATAATCCCCACACAATTTTGTGTCTGTCTCTTCTTTTATTCCACATGCACATTGCACTTTCAGTTCCCGAACCTTCCAAGCCAGACTAGGAAGCAACAGAGGACCAAAAAGAGAAAAAAAAAAAAAGAATGAGCAGAGTCTAAGAGACCTGTGAGACACCATCAAGCATACCAACATATGCATAATAGAAGTTTCAGTGGGAAAGAAGTAAGAAAAAGAGACAGAGAATATTTGAAAAAATAATGGTTAAATATGTCATTAAGTTTGGTGAAAGACAAGCATCTATACATCTATTTGCAGATACTTGCTTTTAAATGCATCTGTTTGCAGATACTTGCAGATAATTCCAAAGAATCTATAAAAACCTCCATAACAATTAGAGCTAATAGATGAATTTAGCAAAGTTGCAGGTTACAACATTAGCCATAAAAATCAGTTGTATTTCTATACAAGAAATATAGTGAATTAAGAAAAAAAATCAAGAAAACACTTTCATTTACAACAATGCCAAAAAGAATGAAATACTTTGGATTAATTTGACTAAGGTGTAAAAATTGTACACTGAAAACTACAAAGCATTATTGAAAGGAATTACAGAACTAGATGAATGGAAAAATGTCCCATGTTCATGAATCAAAGGGCTTGATATTGTTAAGATGGCAATACTCCCCAAATTAATTTACAGAGTAATTCTATCAGAATTCTTAGGCAGCTCTTTAGTAGAAATTGGCAAACTGATTTTAAAATTCCTAGAGAACTGCAAAGGACCAGAGTAGCCAAAATAATCTTGAAAAAGAAGAACAAAATTAGAGGACTCATAGTTCCTGATTTCAAAATTTACTGCAAAGCTAAAATAATCAAAAGAGTATGACAATAGCATAAAACTATACATATAGAACAGTGGAATAGAATAGAACCTAAAAGTAATCCTTCACATATATAATCAAATGATTTTTGACAAGAGTGCCAGGGCCATTCAGTGGGGGAAAGGAATAGTCTTTTTTGCAGATTATATTGTGACAATGGGTTATATACATTGAGTAAACTGAAGTTGGACCCTGCCTCACACCATATACAAAGTACAGCAAAATGGATTAAAGACCTAAATGTAAGGATTAAAACTATAAAAACCTTAGAAAAAATAAGGATAAATCTTTATGACCTTATAATAGATTTTTTAGATTAGTTCTTGTGTAACATGAAACAGAAATTTATTGTAATAATGTAAACTTGTTGATTATGCAGCATTATTCAGTGAATGTTTATCACAAGATTGAAAGCAGTAAAGTCAAGTAGGATAGCCCATGGTGTTAACTAACCTCTGTGGTCACAGAGCTGGGATGTGGGATTGCAGAGTGTGGGCCTAGAAGGGCGTACAGAAGGAATCCAGCCAAAAGGCTAAAGGGGTTTCCTTCTTTAGGCTTTTGTATTTGGCATTTATCTCTCTCCGAGTGTCAGGAAACTAGCCTGAGTCAGAGCTGACGACATGATCCTTGAGTCACTGATTTTCCTCCCAGAATAGCAATAGGTTTCCTGAAGGAAACCTCTAATGGTGCCTCATTTTAATTTGTACCCATTGTGCCCAGCACTTGCTCATGGGAGATGTAATAAAGATGTAGATGCTAACACAATGCATGTAGAAACAATTATTTGTGACCCACTAGTTTCATAGAATCATTTTACACAATTTCCTTATTCCTCTTCCAACCTCTTCCAACACATATAGAATGTCTGGGATCAATCTCTTTAAAATTTTTAATTTGAAAGGGCTCTTTTCCCCATTGTCAAAATATTTCTTGTCCAAAGTGTGGTATGACTTGGACAATATGCTACTCAAATATTTACTGTAAATGCTCTCTCTTGAGTCTCCAGCTCTTAGATTCCTTATTTTTCTAGTCTAATTCCACAGAATCTAGGCCATTTTTTCCTAAGTGAAAAAACACAGAAGCCAAATACTCTGGGTTTGGTTAGAAGAATCCAAAGTTGAACCCTGACAACCTGAATCAGGTGTCACTCTCTTCCACAATATTCTCTTGACTTGAAGCTATTGTTAGGTGATTTGACGCTGCATGACGCTGCATAGGGGCTCAAAAATAAAACTGTGGAAGTGGTAAAATGCATAGAATTACGGGTGTGTCCTCTTGAAAGACATTTTAACCAATGAAAGTGGTAGCTTTTATGTCCCATTGTTATTGCTCCTGGGCATCCTGCTCCCATTGTTACTATAATCAAGTGCAGTGTTTGGTTTCCATTTCATCCATATGCTGCTGTGAGCTCTTTGATGAGCCTCATTCTACTCAAATATGATTTCTCTGTACATAACTTAGGACCTGGTACACAGGAAGACTCAATAAGTGTTTTCTGAGTGAATGATTTCCCCAGATTGTAATAGTAAAACTAATTGTTAGTTGTACTAATTGCTAAGTGTACTGATTGCACACTCTGAGTCATGTGCTATGCTAAGCACCTTAGATGTACTATCTCATTTAAATCCATAATGACTCAGTGAGGTTAATACTCTTTATCCTCATTTTACTGATTTATAATCAATGTTTTGACAAGTCAGTCTTTCAAATATATCTAAAATTTGATCACTTGTCATCACTTCACTAATCTTCACTTTGTCCAAGTCACCAAAGTTTTCTCACCTGGATATAGTGTTCCCTAAATATCAGTTAGCTCAAGGTGACTTATAGTGTAATTATCTTTTATGTTTTCACAGAACTTTTCATCTAGCTCTAATCAGTTGTCAAAAAAAGAAGTATAAAATCTACAACCATATAGCAGAAATTGTCTGTTTCTCTCTTTAATTCTGTCAATTTTGACATTATCTACTTAGAAACTCTGTTAGTAGGTACAGAGATATTCATTATTGTTTGTTTTTTTAAAAGGAATTATTTATTTATCTTAGCAAGAGAGCAAGAGTGAGCTCAAGTTGGGGGATAGGCAGAGCGAGAAGTAGAGAATCTCAAGTACACTCCTCACTGAGCAAGGAGTCTGACATGGGAATCTATCTCATAACCCTGAGATCATGACCTGAGCTAAAATTAAGAGTTGGATGCTTAACTGACTGAGCCAACCAGGTGCCCCTCATTACTGTTTTGTCTTCCTTTTATTTTTTGAAATGTTTCTCTTTTTTTCCTCATAATATCTTGCCCTCAAATCTATTTGATATTAATAGACCTACTGTAGTCTTATTCTTACTGTTTGTGTATTTTTTTTCATCCACTTGCTTTCAACCTGTGTCTTTATATTTAAAGTAAATTTCTTGTAGGCAGCATATTGATGGATTTCTCTTCTACTCCATTCTGACAGCCTCTGCCTTTTAATTTGAATATTTAGTCTGTTAACAATTGATGTAATTATTGATATGATTGAATTTAGGTCTACCTTTCTACTATTTGTTTCACTTTGACGCTTGTGGTTTTTTTTTTTTTATTTCTTCCCTCTTTCCAATTTTCTTTTTGATTAATTGAATATATTTTAGAATTTCATTTTAATTTACCTATTGGCCTTTTTATTTTGTTTTTTAAAAGTATTAGTCCTCTCTCATGAAAAATCTGTACAATCACCACAAATAAAGTCACTGTGGCATCTTTACTCCTTCTGTTGTTCAATCCTCAGCTTACTGCTAGATGCTTCATTTCTTTTAGCCAGCATATACATTGGATTTTGCAGCCCCTGAATTTCTTCATTCTGTTCTTGTGTTCCTTTCCCTGTTTTCTTGAGGCCTTTTCCTTCTCATACAGGCCATGTCTTGCAATTCTGTGTTTAAGTTATTTTTCTTTGCATAATCCAAGGAATTGTGCCAAAGCCAGTTGTCTTGCCACCATCAAAATGGGTTCTGAATCCAAATACAAAGATGGCATCTGGTGTGGTCTTGTACATTTTGGCTAGTTTTTCTGGAATTTCTGTCTTACTTTCTGTTGCCTTTCTGAAATGAAGACCATTGGTGACCATTAATTCCTGCTGAAGTAGCTGGTTGGTCATGAGCTTCCTGGTCTAACTAGTTTCCGTGTCATTCATGATGGTGGCTGAGCTTCAAGCAGCCAAGTAGGAAAAGCGCTACCTACTGGCTTTTTAGCTATACTTTTCTAAAAGCTTTTCTGGGGATGTTGGTTCACATCCCTAGCTTTTAGCAGTCTGCTTTCAATTAATTTTGTACTACTTCACATAACATGTGGAAACCTTGTAAGTACACAGGTCCATTTATTTACCTACCCCCCCCCTTCATGCTATAGTTATCATATACATTACATCTACATATGCCCAATACAATACAATGTAATAGTTTTTGGTCCAGATAGTTATGTGAATTTTAAAGAAATTAAGGAAAACCAGTTTTTTATATTTATATTTATATACAATGATCTTTTATTCCTTCCTGAGGATCTAACTTTCTACCTGCTTTTATTTCTCTTCAGACTGAAGAACATTATTTTTTGACTGCAGATGTAATGGTGATGAATTCTCTTAGATTTTATCTGAAAATCTTCTTTCATATTCATTCATAAAAGATATTTTAGTTGGATATAGAATTCTGAGTTAATAGTTTACACCCCCCCCTGCCCCAGTACTTTAGAGATATCATTTTACTATCTTCTGGCCCCAATTCCTATAAAGAGAAAGAAGCTGTCATTTACATTGTTGTTTCTCTGTATGCAATGTATCATTTTTATCTGGTTGCTTTCAAACATTTTTCTTTCATTTTCATTAGCTTAACCATGATGTAAATGAGAAGGTTTTTTCCTACTTATGTATCCTTTATGGCCTTCACTGGTTTTTTAAAATTTGTGAATCTATGACTTATGCTAAATTTGGGAATTTTAGCCATTTTCCTCCTCTCAATTCTCTCTACTCCTTTTCAGATATCCAATTACATACATGTTAGAACTTTTGATATTGTCCTATTGTTCCACAAGACTCTATTAACTTAAAAATTTTTTTCCTGTGCTCTTCAAATTGGATAATTCCTATTGCTCTATTTTTAAGTCCACTGTTTCTTTTCTCTGCTATTTCAGTCTGTTCTCAGGTCCATCCTGTGAATTTTTTATTTCAGCTATTTTGTTTTTCAGTTTGAGAATTTCCAGTTAGGCTTATAAAAAATAGTCTCATTTCTTCTGCTGAAATTTCCCATCTTTTTATTAATTGTGAGTATTTCCCTTTACATCACCACACACAGCTTCAAATATAAACTTCAAAATAATTATCAGCTAATTCCAACATCAAGGCAATTCTAGATTTTTTTATGTCGATATTTTCTTTTATAAATTAATCATATTATCTCTGCTTTGTTGAATGTCATGTAATTTTGGATTATATCCTCAATATTGTGAATTATATATTGTAGGAGCTCTGGAATCTGAGCATTCCTATGAAGAATATTGATTTTTAAAAGAATATAGTTAACTTTTCCTCTTCAATTGGTGTAGATCAAATTTTAGTTCAGTTCTTTTAGTCTTAACTGATCTACTTTGAGTCTTCCCCCAATATACATGATCAAGGGGTCAGAGATTTGAGCAAATTTTATACCCAGAATTTTGGATTTTCACTTTTTGGCTTTTTTCTTCCTGAGATCTCCTCTCTACCTTTCCAGTGGATGTGTTACCCTAAACTCAAACCCTCTTTTCTGTTTTCTAAGGCAGTAAAAACTACAGTTTTCTATCAGAGTATTATCTACTGCACATAGCTAAAGGCTACACTAACAAAATGGGAGATTGATCTTTGTTCCCTTCTGTCAAGTATTGACTCCCTTCAGTTCATGATTCAGTTTCCTTTAAGTATTTATATTTATATTTTGTTCAGAGTTGATAGTTAACTACAAGAGTATTGGTTTGGTAATTAATCTTATTGGAATTGGTTCTTTGCTTTCCCTTATTATTTTTTTGGTTAATCTTTTATTGTAAAATAAAACACAGATACTGAAAACTACCTAAAATAATTGTATAGCTGAATGAATCATTATGAAGTGAATACCCTTGTAACAGTCTTCCAGGGCAAGAAACAGAATTCTGTCACTCACCTCAGAAGCCCCTTCCACATGCCCCATCCTATTATAATTCTGTCACTCCTCTCATAATTAACAACTACCTTGACATATATAGCAAACATTATCTTGCACTTTTTATTTTTTTCTTCCAAATATTTATTTCTAGACACCATAATTTAGTCATATTTTAATGTATTTTTCATGTATTGGTTCTCCCTTAATTTCTTTACAATGAATATATTGAATTCTGGTTGTTTAACCTGTAGTGTTTCTTTCCCCTTTTACTTCTTGGGCTATCACTCTTTAACGTGTTATATAGCTTACTAATTGATCTTATTTATTTCCTCATCCTCCTATTTAAATATAAGCCTCATGATTTTTTGTATGTTTTATTTACTATTTCATTTTCAATACCTAGGACAGAGCCTGGCACAGAGTAGGCACTGAATAACTATTTGTTGAATGAATGAATGAATGAATGAATGAATGAGAAGCATAATTTCTGCATTGTGTTGTTTTCTTTCCTCATATTTTCAATATTGAATAGTTAAAATTTGAAAATTACTCTGGCAACATTAGAATTCCAGTATATTACTTAAAGAAAATGCCCGTCCTCTGGAAAAACTTACAAGTTGTAATAGCCTCTCTTGTTTTTACAACTCAATACACTCATTCAATCAACAGATATTTACTGAACACCTCTGAAGTGCCAACCACTAGTCTATACACAGAACATACGTCAGTAAAAATGGCAGAAAAATCCCCCGACCCTGGGGAGCTTATATTTGAGTGATGGAGAAATAATATAAGCATATAGATGTATGATATATCAAGCTGTGGTAAAACCTATAAAGAAAAATAAAGAAAAATAAAGCTTGATAAGAGCACAGATTATGTCTCTTAAAATAGGTCTGCTATTTTAAAAAGACTGATCAGGGAAGTCTTCTTTAGGTAAGTAACATTTAAACAGAAATTTTAATTAAATGAGGAGAAATTTACTTATTTATCTGGGAGAAAAGCTCCAGGCAGACAGAACAGCAGATGTAGAAGCCTTGAGGCAAGCTAATATGTTCAAGGAAGAATAATGAATGCAAAATGTCTGACGGTTAGTGCATGAGGAGAAGAAAGGTAAGAGAGATCAGAGTAGGCAAGGGGCCAAGCTATGTAGGGCATTGTGGACCATGGTAAGGACTATGAATTTTATTTTATATACGATGAAATCTATGGGAGGATGTTTGGTAGTCATTTGACATTCATGACTTATGTTTTTAAAAAGTTATTTGTCTGCTATAAAAACTTAGAGACAAGAGTGGACAAGAGTTTTGTTTTTGTTTTTGAGGAATTCAGTTTGGGGTTATTACAATAATCCAGGAAAGTGATGATAATGGCTTAGATCAAAGGGTAACAGGACTTTGGGGTATATTTTGAAGATGTAAGCAGTAGGATTTTCTAAAAGTTGCAGGTGAAATATGGAAATAGAGCATCAATGATAATACCAAGGTTTTGGTCCTCCCAAGAGGTTGAGGAGGTGTCATTAACTGAGATACTGAGGAACAGGGAGAGACCAAGTTAATTTGGGGCTGAATTAAATGTAAGATGCCTGAATCTACTAGGCATCTACTAGGGGATGCAAGTGTGTTGCTGGAAATGTAAGTTTGATGTTTAGCATATTGAAAGTTTTTTTTTTTTTTTAAACTTAAAAGAAAATCATATAACTTGTTGAGGTGCATTGGGAGGTGTCTTAGTCTCCTTCAGCTACCATAACAAAATACCATAGACCAGGTGGCTTAAACAACAGAAATTTATTTCTCACAGAAATTTGTGGCCTCTTCTCTTGACTTGCAAGTGACTGCCATCTTGCTATGTGCTCACATGACCTCTTCTCTGAGTATGTGTGGAGACAAAGTGCAAACTCTCTGTTGTCTCTCTTCTTTTAAGAGGACTAATACTATCAGACACCATGGCTTCATCCTCAGTACCTCAGGATCTAACTCTAATTACCCCTAATGCCCCATTTCCAAGTAATATCACATTGGGGATTAGGGCATCAATATATGGATTTTGGGAATGCAAACATTCTGTCCATAACAGAAAGGAGTGTAGACTGTGAAGAGCAGATATCTGAAGATGAAATCCTGAAGCATTCCAACATTTATGGATTGGAGAGAGTCTAACAACTAAGGCAAGAAGAAACTATGAATAAGGTAAGAAGAAAGCCAGGAAAATGCTATGTCTTGAAAGTTAAATGGAAAAAGTATTTAAGTGTTGCTACTGTGTCAAATTTCTTCAAAAAAAGTTAGGGGAGAATGTGACTAAGCACTCTCCATTGGTTCTGACAATGTGGAGATAATGATTATCTTACCAAGAGCTGCTTTAGTTGGAGGATGGAGACAAAAGCCTTAAAGAGAGAGAACAGGACAAATGCAGAAATCATGTAGGTAACTCCAAGAATTTTGCTGAAAAAAGATGGTAGATAAAGGGGTGATGTGGAGCTAAAGAAGGATAGTATGAGAGATTATTGCAACAGTTTGTATGTTGATATGAATTAGAGAGTAGAGAAGGGGAATACGATGATGAAGGTAAAAGGAGTAATCACAGTGTCAAAATCTTTGAGCAGGCCTAGGGGGATGGGATCTAATGCACACATGGAATAGCTAAGCTCATATCCATTATTTTAAAAAGGAAGGCAGAGTACATGGCATAGATGGATGTGGGAAGACATGAAAGTTCTCTTTTATTTTCTTCAAGGGAAAACAAGAAAGGTCATGAACAGAATGAGGAAGGTAAAGAAGTTGCTAAATGTTAATAGAATAGAAAAAATACTGGATAATCTTGAGGACCACATCATTTGAGGGTCTTACATTTAAAGTGAGACCTATAGCTAGCTGGCTGTTTTTCTTGGACTACCTTCATACACTCTGGTGAAAGTGCTGAGAAAACAGAGAATTGGATATAACAAAGGTTGAAATATGTTAGATGAGAATGATGAAGGGAGATAGGAGCAAAGGAACTGAGAATGTATGCAAGAAAGTGATAAAAATGACTGATCATGAAATGTCAACTAGATGACAAGAAAGCGAGAATGCAAATTATGGATAGTACAAAGGTGGTAATATCAGTGAGTAGAGGGTGCTAGTGAGTTCTTTTTTTTTTTAATTTTTATTTATTTATGATAGTCACACAGAGAGAGAGAGAGAGAGAGAGAGGCAGAGACACAGGCAGAGGGAGAAGCAGGCTCCATACACCGGGATCCCGACGTGGGATTCGATCCCGGGCCTCCAGAATCACACCCTGGGCCAAAGGTAGGCGTTAAACCTCTGCGCCACCCAGGGATCCCTGCTAGTGAGTTCAAAGACTTGTGGGAATAGGAAAAAGAGCTGACTGGAAAGAAGTTATGTTTGAAATACAGATTTCATTAATGGTACAATAATTACTTTCAGGCATGACCACTGGAAGGAGTACCTTTAGTGGGTTGGAAGACAACTTCACCGCAGGTGAAGAGATAAAGGTGCTATAACTTGGATATTGCTTGGATTACCTTCATGTGTACTAGAATCACCAATAATTATGACAAGATAAATGATGGAGAATGACTAAGTTAGTAATCAAATCTTTAATGAAGAAGAAATGTTATACAGGATGATGATTATAATATGGCTGAAATAAGACATGGGAGATTTGGTGGATGGGATAGTCTGAAACAGCATACGTTTCTTTCTCTTTTTTTTTTCATTTTTAAAATTTAAATTCAATTAGCCACATATATCATTAATTTCAGATGTAGAGTTCAATAATTCATCATTTGCATATAATGCTCAGTGCTCATCACATGCCCCCCTTAATGCCATCACCCAAATTAACCCATCCCCTGGCCACCTCCCCTTTAGCAACCCTCAGTTTGTTTCCTTTACTTAAGAGTCTCATGGTTTTTCTCCTTCTCTGATGAGTTTTTTTCTATTCAGTTTTTCTTCCCTTCCTCTATGATTTCTGCGTTGTTTCTTATATTCCACATATGAGTGAAATCATATGGTAATTGTTTATTTTACTCAGTATGTTATGTTTAAGTTATAGTTTCATTATTTTTTTTGTGGCTAAATAATCATATTCTTCATCCACTCATCAGTCAATGGACATTTGGGCTCTTTTGATAATTTGGCTATTGTTGATTATGCTGCTATAAATATTGGGGTTCATGTATCCCTTAGAATCAGCATTTTTGTATCCTTTGGGTAAATACCTGGTATTTCAATTGCTGGATCATAGGATTATACTATTTTTAACCTTTTGAGGAACCTCCATTCTGTTTTTCAGAATGGCTATACCAGTTTGCATTCCCACCAACAATATTAGAGGGTTCCTCTTTCTCTGCATCCTCAAAAACACCTGTTGTTTCCAGTGTCGTTAATTTCAGCCTTTCTGAGTGGTGTGAAGTGATATTGTTGTTTTGATTTGTATTTCTCTGGTGATGAATGATGTTGATAATTTTTTAATATATCTATTGGCCATCTGTATGTCTTCTTTGGAGAAATGTCTGTTCACATATTCTCATTTTTAAGTGGATTATTTGTTTTTGGGATGTTTCATAACTTATAATTTGGGGTACTAACCTTTTTTTAATTAAAGATTTTATTTATTTATTCATGAGAGACACAGAAAGAGAGAGAGGCAGAGACACAGGCAGAGGGAGAAGCAGGCCCCATGCAGGGAGCCTGATGTGGAACTCGATCCCGGGTCCCCAGGGTCACGCGCTGGGCTGAAGGTGGCACTAAACCGCTGAGCCGCCCGGGTACTAACCTTTTATCAGATATGTCATTTGCAAATATCTTCTCCCATTCAGGTTGCCTTTTAGTTTTTTTAATTGTTTCCTTTACTGTGCAAACGCTTTTTTTTTTTTTTTGCAAAGGCTTTTTATCTCAATGAAGTCTGAGTAGTTTAATTTTGCTTTTATTGCTCTTGTCTCAGGAGACTTAATCTAATAAGAACTTGCTATAACCATGCCAAAGAGGTTACTGCCTGTGTCCTCTATGATTTTGATGGTTTAAAGTCTCAGATTTAGGTCTTTCATCCATTTTGAATTGTTTTTGTGTAGTGTAAGAAAGTGGTCCAGTTTCATTGTTTTGCATGTTGCTGTCCAGGTTTCCAAACACCATTTGTTGAAGAGACTTTTTTATCAATTGGATAGTCTTCCTTTCTTTGTGAAAGATTAGTTGACCGTATAGTTGTGGGTCCATTTCTGAGTTTTCTATTCCACTGGATTGATATATGTGTCTGTTTTTGTGCCAGTGCCATATTGTCGATGATCACAGATTTGTAATATAGTTTGAAGTCTGGAAATCTGATGCAACCAGCTTTGGTTTTATTTTTCAACATTTCTTTGGCTCTTTAGGGTCTTTTCTGGTCTCCTATAAATTTTAGGATTCTAAGTTCGAGCTCTGTGGAAAATGCTCATTGTATTTTTTTTATTCTTTTTTTTAATTTATTTTTTATTGGTGTTCAATTTACCAACATACAGAATAACCCCCAGTGCCTGTCACCCATTCACTCCCCCCCCCCCCGCCCTCCTCCCCTTCTACCACCCCTAGTTCGTTTCCCAGAGTTAGGAGTCTTTACGTTCTGTCTCCCTTTCTGATATTTCCCACACATTTCTTCTCCCTTCCCTTATATTCCCTTTCACTATTATTTATATTCCCCAAATGAATGAGAACATATAATGTTTGTCCTTCTCCGACTGACTTACTTCACTCAGCATAATACCCTCTAGTTCCATCCACATTGAAGCAAATGGTGGGTATTTGTAATTTCTAATAGCTGAGAAATATTCCATTGTATACATAAACCACATCTTCTTTATCCACTCATCTTTCGATGGACACCAAGGCTCCTTCCACAGTTTGGCTATTGTGGACATTGCTGCTATAAACATCGGGGTGCAGGTGTCCTGGCGTTTCATTGCATCTGTATCTTTGGGGTAAATCTCCAACAGTGCAATTGCTGGGTCGTAGGGCAGGTCTATTTTTAACTCTTCGAGGAACCTCCACACAGTTTTCCAGAGTGGCTACACCAGTTCACATTCCCACCAACAGTGTAAGAGGGTTCCCTTTTCTCCGCATCCTCTCCAACGTTTGTTGTCTCCTGCCTTGTTAATTTGCCCCATTCTCACTGGTGTGAGGTGGTATCTCATTGTGGTTTTGATTTGTATTTCCCTGATGGCAAGTGATGCAGAGCATTTTCTCATGTGCATGTTGGCCATGTCTATGTCTTCCTCTGTGAGATTTCTGTTCATGTCTTTTGCCCATTTCATGATTGGATTGTTTGTTTCTTTGCTGTTGAGTTTAAGAAGTTCTTTATATCTTGGAAACTAGCCCTTTATCTGATACGTCATCTGTAAATATCTTCTCCCATTCTGTAGGTTGTCTTTTAGTTGTTGACTGTATCCTTTGCTGTGCAAAAGCTTCTTATCTTGAAGAAGTCCCAATAGTTCATTTTTGCTTTTGTTTTTTTTTTTGCCTTCGTGGATGTATCTTGCAAGAAGTTACTATGGCTGAGTTCAAAAAGGGTGTTGCCTGTGTTATTCTCTAGGATTTTGATGGAATCTTGTCTCACATTTAGATCTTTCATCCATTTTGAGTTTATCTTTGTGTATGGTGAAAGAGAGTGGTCTAGTTTCATTCTTCTGCATGTGGATGTCCAATTTTCCCAGCACCATTTATTGAAGAGACTGTTGTTCTTCCAATGGATAGTCTTTCCTCCTTTATCGAATATTAGTTGACCATAAAGTTCAGGGTCCACTTCTGGGTTCTCTATTCTGTTCCATTGATCTATGTGTCTATTTTTGTGCCAGTACCACACTGTCTTGATGACCACAGCTTTGTAGTACAACCTGAAATCCGGCCTTGCGATGCCCCCAGATATGATTTTCTTTTTAAAAATTCCCCTGGCTATTCGGGGTCTTTTCTGATTCCACACAAATCTTAAAATAATTTGTTCTAACTCTCTGAAGAAAGTCCATGGTATTTTGATAGGGATTGCATTAAACGTGTATATTGCCCTGGGTAACATTGACATTTTCACAATATTAATTCTGCCTATCCATGAGCATGGAATATCTCTCCATCTCTTTGTGTCTTCCTCAATTTCTTTCAGAAGTGTTCTATAGTTTTGAGGGTATAGATCCTTTACCTCTTTGGTTAGGTTTATTCCTAGGTATCTTATGCTTTTGGGTACAATTGTAAATGGGATTGACTCCTTAATTTCTCTTTCTTCAGTCTCATTGTTAGTGTATAGAAATGCCACTGATTTCTGGGCATTGATTTTGTATCCTGCCACGCTACCAAATTGCTATATGAGTTCTAGCAATCTTGGGGTGGAGACTTTTGGGTTTTCTATGTAGAGTATCATGTCATCGGCGAAGAGGGAGAGTTTAACTTCTCCTTTGCCAATTTGAATGCCTTTAATGTCTTTTTGTTGTCTGATTGCTGAGGCTAGGACTTCCAGTACTATGTTGAATAGCAGTGGTGAGAGTGGACATCCCTGTCTTCTTCCTGATCTTAGGGGAAAGGCTCCCAGTGCTTCCCCATTGAAATGATATTTGCTGTGGGCTTTTCGTAGATGGCTTTTAAGATGTTGAGGAATGTTCCCTTATCCCTACACTCTGAAGAGTTTTGATCAGAAATGGATGCTGTATTTTGTCAAATACTTTCTCTGCATCTAATGAGAGGATCATATGGTTCTTGGTTTTTCTCTTGCTGATATGATGAATCACATTGATTGTTTTACAGGTGTTGAACCAGCCTTGTGTCCCAGGGATAAATCCTACTTGGTCATGGTGAATAATTTTCTTAATGTATTGTTGGATCCTATTGGCCAGTATCTTGTTGAGAATTTTTGCATCCATGTTCATCAGGGATATTGGTCTGTAATTCTCCTTTTTGGTGGGGTCTTTGTCTGGTTTTGGAATTAAGGTGATGCTGGCCTCATAGAACGAATTTGGAAGTACTCCATCTCTTTCTGTCTTTCCAAACAGCTTTAGGAGAATAGGTATGATTTCTTCTTTAAACGTTTGATAGAATTCCCCTGGGAAGCCATCTGGCCCTGGACTCTTGTGTCTTGGGAGGTTTTTGATGACTGTCAATTTCCTCCCTGGTTATTGGCCTGTTCAGGTTTTCTATGTCTTCCTGTTCCAGTTTTGGTAGTTTGTCGCTTTCTAGGAATGCGTCGATTTCTTCTAGATTGCCTAATTTATTGGTGTATAGCTGTTCATAATATGTTTTTTAAATCGTTTGTATTTCCTTGGTGTTGGTAGTGATCTCTCCTTTCTCATTCATGATTTTATTAATTTGAGTCTTCTCTCTTCTTTTTAATAAGGCTGGCTAATGGTTTAATCTATCTTATTAATTCTTTCAAAGAACCAACTCCTGGTTCTGTTGATCTGTTCCACAGTTCTTCTGGTCTCGATTTCGTTGAGCTCTGCTCGAATCTTTATTAACTCTCTTCTTCTCCTGGGTGTAGGATCTATTTGCTGTTTTTTCTCTAGCTCCTTTATGTGTAAGGTTAGCTTTTGCATTTGAGTTCTTTCCAGTTTTTGAATGGATGCTTGTATTGCGATGTATTTCCCCCTTAGGACTGCATCCCACAGATTTTGAATGGTTGTATCTTCATTCTCATTAGTTTCCATGAATCTTTTTAATTCTTCATTAATTTCCTGGTTGACCCTTTCACCTTTTAGCAGGATGGTCCTTAACCTCCACGTGTTTGAGGTCCTTCCAAACTTCTTGTTGTGATTTAGTTCTAATTTCAAGGCATTATGGTCTGAGAATATGCAGGGGACAATCCCAATCTTTTGGTATCGGTTCAGACCTGATTTGTGACCCAGTATGTGGTCTATTCTGGAGAAAGTTCCATGTGCGCTTGAGAAGAATGTGTATTCAGTTGAGTTTGTTTTTTTTTTTTTTTTTATTTTTTTTTTTTTTTTTTTATTTTTATTTTTATTTTTTTTTATTTTTTTTTATTGGTGGTCAATTTACTAACATACAGAATAACACCCAGTGCCCGTCACCCATTCACTCCCACCCCCCGCCCTCCTCCCCTTCTACCACCCCTAGTTCGTTTCCCAGAGTTAGCAGTCTTTACGTTCTGTCTCCCTTTCTGATATTTCCCACACATTTCTTCTCCCTTCCCTTATTTTCCCTTTCACTATTATTTATATTCCCCAAATGAATGAGAACATATAATGTTTGTCCTTCTCCGACTGACTTACTTCACTCAGCATAATACCCTCCAGTTCCATCCACGTTGAAGCAAATGGTGGGTATTTGTCATTTCTAATAGCTGAGTAATATTCCATTGTATACATAAACCACATCTTCTTTATCCATTCATCTTTCGTTGGACACCGAGGCTCCTTCCACAGTTTGGCTATAGTGGCCATTGCTGCTAGAAACATCGGGGTGCAGGTGTCCCGGCATTTCATTGCATTTGTATCTTTGGGGTAAATCCCCAACAGTGCAATTGCTGGGTCGTAGGGCAGGTCTATTTTTAACTGTTTGAGGAACCTCCACACAGTTTTCCAGAGTGGCTGCACCAGTTCACATTCCCACCAACAGTGTAGGAGGGTTCCCTTTTCTCCGCATCCTCTCCAACATTTGTTGTTTCCTGCCTTGTTAATTTTCCCCATTCTCACTGGTGTGAGGTGGTATCTCATTGTAGTTTTGATTTGTATTTCCCTGATGGCAAGTGATGCAGAGCATTTTCTCATATGCATGTTGGCCATGTCTATGTCTTCCTCTGTGAGATTTCTGTTCATGTCTTTTGCCCATTTCATGATTGGATTGTTTGTTTCTTTGGTGTTGAGTTTAATAAGTTCTTTATAGATCTTGGAAACTAGCCCTTTATCTGATATGTCATTTGCAAATATCTTCTCCCATTCTGTAGGTTGTCTTTGAGTTTTGTTGACTGTATCCTTTGCTGTGCAAAAGCTTCTTATCTTGAAGAAGTCCCAATAGTTCATTTTTGCTTTTGTTTCTTTTGCCTTTGTGGATGTATCTTGCAAGAAGTTACTATGGCTGAGTTCAAAAAGGGTGTTGCCTGTGTTCTTCTCTAGGATTTTGATGGAATCTTGTCTCACATTTAGATCTTTCATCCATTTTGAGTTTATCTTTGTGTATGGTGAAAGAGAGTGGTCTAGTTTCATTCTTCTGCATGTGGATGTCCAATTTTCCCAGCACCATTTATTGAAGAGACTGTCTTTCTTCCAATGGATAGTCTTTCCTCCTTTATCGAATATTAGTTGCCCATAAAGTTCAGGGTCCACTTCTGGATTCTCTATTCTGTTCCACTGATCTATGTGTCTGTTTTTGTGCCAGTACCACACTGTCTTGATGACCACAGCTTTGTAGTACAACCTGAAATCTGGCATTGTGATGCCCCCAGATATGGTTTTCTTTTTTAAAATTCCCCTGGCTATTCGGGGTCTTTTCTGATTCCACACAAATCTTAAAATAATTTGTTCTAACTCTCTGAAGAAAGTCCATGGTATTTTGATAGGGATTGCATTAAACGTGTATATTGCCCTGGGTAACATTGACATTTTCACAATATTAATTCTGCCAATCCATGAGCATGGAATATTTTTCCATCTCTTTGTGTCTTCCTCAATTTCTTTCAGAAGTGTTCTATAGTTTTGAGGGTATAGATCCTTTACATCTTTGGTGAGGTTTATTCCTAGGTATCTTATGCTTTTGGGTGCAATTGTAAATGGGATTGACTCCTTAATTTCTCTTTCTTCAGTCTCATTGTTAGTGTATAGAAATGCCACTGACTTCTGGGCATTGATTTTGTATCCTGCCACGCTACCGAATTGCTGTATGAGTTCTAGCAATCTTGGGGTGGAGTCTTTTGGGTTTTCTATGTAGAGTATCATGTCATCGGCGAAGAGAGAGAGTTTGACTTCTTCTTTGCCAATTTGAATGCCTTTAATGTCTTTTTGTTGTCTGATTGCTGAGGCTAGGACTTCCAGTACTATGTTGAATAGCAGTGGTGAGAGTGGACATCCCTGTCTTGTTCCTGATCTTAGGGGAAAGGCTCCCAGTGCTTCCCCATTGAGAATGATATTTGCTGTGGGCTTTTCATAGATGGCTTTTAAGATGTCGAGGAATGTTCCCTCTATCCCTACACTCTGAAGAGTTTTAATCAGGAATGGATGCTGTATTTTGTCAAATGCTTTCTCTGCATCCAATGAGAGGATCATATGGTTCTTGGTTTTTCTCTTGCTGATATGATGAATCACATTGATTGTTTTACGGGTGTTGAACCAGCCTTGTGTCCCAGGGATAAATCCTACTTGGTCATGGTGAATAATTTTCTTAATGTACTGTTGGATCCTATTGGCCAGTATCTTGTTGAGAATTTTTGCATCCATGTTCATCAGGGATATTGGTCTGTAATTCTCCTTTTTGGCGGGGTCTTTGTCTGGCTTTGGAATTAAGGTGATGCTGGCTTCATAGAACGAATTTGGAAGTACTCCATCTCTTTCTATCTTTCCAAACAGCTTTAGGAGAATAGGTATGATTTCTTCTTTAAACGTTTGATAAAATTCTCCTGGGAAGCCATCTGGCCCTGGACTCTTGTGTCTTGGGAGGTTTTTGATGACTGCTTCAATTTCCTCCCTGGTTATTGGCCTGTTCAGGTTTTCTATTTCTTCCTGTTCCAGTTTTGGTAGTTTGTGGCTTTCCAGGAATGCGTCCATTTCTTCTAGATTGCCTAATTTATTGGCGTATAGCTGTTCATAATATGTTTTTAAAATCGTTTGTATTTCCTTGGTGTTGGTAGTGATCTCTCCTTTCTCATTCATGATTTTATTAATTTGAGTCTTCTCTCTCTTCTTTTTAATAAGGCTGGCTAATGGTTTATCTATCTTATTAATTCTTTCAAAGAACCAACTCCTGGTTCTGTTGATCTGTTCCACAGTTCTTCTGGTCTCGATTTCGTTGAGTTCTGCTCGAATCTTTATTAACTCCCTTCTTCTCTTGGGTGTAGGATCTATTTGCTGTTTTTTCTCTAGCTCCTTTATGTGTAAGGTTAGCTTTTGTATTTGAGTTCTTTCCAGTTTTTGAATGGATGCTTGTATTGCGATGTATTTCCCCCTTAGGACTGCTTTTGCTGCATCCCAAAGATTTTGAACGGTTGTATCTTCATTCTCATTAGTTTCCATGAATCTTTTTAATTCTTCCTTAATTTCCTGGTTGACCCTTTTATCTTTTAGCAGGATGGTCCTTAACCTCCATGTGTTTGAGGTCCTTCCAAACTTCTTGTTGTGATTTAGTTCTAATTTCAAGGCATTATGGTCCGAGAATATGCAGGGGACAATCCCAATCTTTTGGTATCGGTTCAGACCCGATTTGTGACCCAATATGTGGTCTATTCTGGAGAAAGTTCCATGTGCGCTTGAGAAGAATGTGTATTCAGTTGAGTTTGGATGTAAAGTTCTGTAGATATCTGTGAAATCCATCTGGTCCAGTGTATCATCTAAAGCTCTCGTTTCTTTGGAGATGTTTTGCTTAGAAGACCTATCGAGTATAGAAAGAGCTAGATTGAAGTCACCAAGTATAAGTGTATTATTATCTAAGTATTTCTTCACTTTGGTTAATAATTGATTTATATATTTGGCAGCTCCCACATTCGGAGCATATATATTGAGGATTGTTAAGTCCTCTTGTTGAATAGATCCTTTAAGTATGATATAGTGTCCCTCTTCATCTCTCACTACAGTCTTTGGGGTAAATTTTAGTTTATCTGATATAAGGATGGCTACCCCTGCTTTCTTTTGAGGACCATTCGAATGGTAAATGGTTCTCCAACCTTTTATTTTCAGGCTGTAGGTGTCCTTCTGTCTAAAATGAGTCTCTTGTAGACAGCAAATAGATGGGTCCTGCTTTTTTATCCAGTCTGAAACCCTGCGCCTTTTGATGGGGTCATTAAGCCCGTTCACATTCAGAGTTACTATTGAGAGATATGAGTTTAGTGTCATCATGATATCTATTCAGTCCTTGTTTTTGTGGACTGTTCCACTGAACTTCTTCTTAAAGGGGAATTTTAAGAGGCCCCCTTAAAATTTCTTGCAGAGCTGGTTTGGAGGTCACATATTCTTTTAGTTGCTGCCTGTCTTGGAAGCTCTTTATCTCTCCTTCCATTTTGAATGAGAGCCTTGCTGGATAAAGTATTCTTGGTTGCATGTTCTTTTCATTTAGGACCCTGAATATATCTTGCCAGCCCTTTCTGGCCTGCCAGGTCTCTGTGGAGAGGTCTGCTGTTACCCTAATACTCCTCCCCATAAAAGTCAGGGATTTCTTGTCTCTTGCTGCTTTAAGGATCTTCTCTTTATCTTTGGAATTTGCAAGCTTCACAATTAAATGTCGAGGTGTTGAACGGTTTTTATTGATTTTATGGGGGGATCTCTCTATTTCCTGGATCTGAATGCCTGTTTCCCTTCCCAGATTAGGAAAGTTTTCAGCTAGAATTTGTTCAAATACATATTCTGGCCCTCTGTCCCTTTCGGCGCCCTCGGGAACCCCAATTAAACGTAGGTTTTTCTTCCTCAGGCTGTCGTTTATTTCCCTTAATCTATCTTCATGGTCTTTTAATTGTTTGTCTCTTTTTTCCTCAGTTTCCCTCTTTGCTATCAACTTGTCTTCTAGGTCACTCACTCGTTCTTCCACCTCGTTAACCCTCGTCGTTAGGACTTCTAGTTTGGATTGCATCTCATTCAATTGATTTTTAATTTCTGCCTGATTAGCTCTAAATTCTGCAGTCATGAAGTCTCTTGAGTCCTTTATACTTTTTTCTAGAGCCACCAGTAGCTGTATAATAGTGCTTCTGAATTGGCTTTCTGACATTGAATTGTAATCCAGATTTTGTAACTCTGTGGGAGAGAGGACTGTTTCTGATTCTTTCTTTTGAGGTGAGGTTTTCCTTCTAGTCATTTTGCTCAGTGCAGAGTGGCCAAAAGCAAGTTGTATTGGGAAAAAGAGAAAAAGAGAGGAGAGAAAGAAGGAAAGAAAAGAGAAAGAGAAAAAAAAAGGGAAGAAAAAGAAAAAAAAAAAACGAAAAAAAAAAAAAAAAAGAAGAAAAAGAGAAAGAAAAAGAAAGGAGAAAAAAAGGGGGTGGTGGAAGGAAACAAATCAAAAAGCAAAACAAAATAAAAACAAAAACAAAAACAAACAAACAAAAAAAGAACCACCGGGGAGTATCTTCTGATTCTGTGTACTTTAAGTCCCTTGGCTTCTCCTGGAAGTTGTCAGTCTAGCTGGTGTTCTGGGGGAGGGGCCTGTTGTGCTGATTTTCAGGTGTTAGCAGTTGGGGGAGCTGCTGTGCCCCTGCCTGGTGCAGGGCTCGGTGGGGGTTGTTTACCCCGTGAGGCCGCAGGAGGAACAGCCCCAGTGGCGGGGCAGCTCTGGAAACCTGGATTCAGCTCCGGCAGGAACTCCGTCTGCAGGGCCTGGAGGCTCCGGGGCGGGGCCGCTGATGTGCTCAGCTGGGGCAGGAGCGTCCTCGGTGTCCTGGGCCCTCCCGGCCTCTGCCTGTCCCGGGGGAGGCGGGATCCTGGGCTGTGTCCCGGCGCCCTGTGCTCCGGAGCCTGCGCTGTTGGATTCGCGCTCCCGGGCCGCAGCCCCCTCCGCGGAGCCGCCGCCCGAGCCCCTCCGAGCTGCTCCTGGAACCGCGCAGCCCCCTCCGCACGGAGCCTCTTCCTCTGCCCGAGCCCCTCCGAGCTGCTCCCGGGGCCGCGCAGCCCCCTCCGCGGAGCCGCCGCCCGAGCCCCTTCAGCTGCTCCGGGTCCCGCCGGGTCCCGCCGTGCGCGCTGCAGCCCTTAGGGAGCTCGGCGCACTCTCCTGGGCGCGCAGTTGCTGTTACTGTCCCCGGGAGCCCGAGGGCATCCCCGCCCTCCTGGGTCCTGCTCCCACTCCCCGCGAGCCCCTTTCCCCCGGGAAGGTCGGTGCAGCTCCTGCGTCTCCGGGACGGGGCTCTTCTGTCCTGGGGACACTCGCCCCGGCCTCAGCCCGGCTCCTCGCGGGGCCCCTCCCCCCTCGGAGGCCTTTGTTCCTTTATTTCTTTTTCCCCGTCTTCCTACCTTGATAGAAGCGCGAACTCTTCTCACTGTAGCATTCCAGCTGGTCTCTCTTTAAATCTCAGGCCTAATTCATAGATTTTCAGGATAATTTGAAGGTTTTCTAGGTAGTTTGGTGGAGACAGGTGATTTGGAGACCCTACTCTTCCGCCATCTTGCTCTCAGTTGAGTTTGGATGTAAAGTTCTGTAGATATCTGTGAAATCCATCTGGTCCAGTGTAGCATTTAAAGCTCTCGTTTCTTTGGAGATGTTGTGCTTAGAAGACCTATCGAGTATAGAAAGAGCTAGATTGAAGTCACCAAGTATAAGTATTATTATCTAAGTATTTCTTCACTTTGGTTATTAATTGATTGATATATTTGGCAGCTCCCACATTCGGGGCATATATATTGAGGATTGTTAAGTCCTCTTGTTGGATAGATCCTTTAAGTATGATATAGTGTCCCTCTTCATCTCTCACTACAGTCTTTGGGGTAAATTTTAGTTTATCTGATATAAGGATGGCTACCCCTGCTTTCTTTTGAGGACCATTCGAATGGTAAATGGTTCTCCAACCTTTTATTTTCAGGCTGTAGGTGTCCTTCTGTCTAAAATGAGTCTCTTGTAGACAGCAAATAGATGGGTCCTGCTTTTTTATCCAGTCTGAAACCCTGCGCCTTTTGATGGGGTCATTAAGCCCGTTCACGTTCAGAGTTACTATTGAGAGATATGAGTTTAGTGTCATCATGATATCTATTCAGTCCTTGTTTTTGTGGATTGTTCCACTGAACTTCTTCTTAAAGGGGAGTTTTAAGAGTCCCCCTTAAAATTTCTTGCAGAGCTGGTTTGGAGGTCACATATTCTTTCAGTTCCTGCCTGTCTTGGAAGCTCTTTATCTCTCCTTCCATTTTGAATGAGAGCCTTGCTGGATAAAGTATTCTTGGTTGCATGTTCTTCTCATTTAGGACCCTGAATATATCCTGCCAGCCCTTTCTGGCCTGCCAGGTCTCTGTGGAGAGGTCTGCTGTTACCCTAATACTCCTCCCCATAAAAGTCAGGGATTTCTTGTCTCTTGCTGCTTTAAGGATCTTCTCTTTATCTTTGGAATTTGCAAGCTTCACTATTAAATGTTGAGGTGTTGAACGGTTTTTATTGATTTTAGGGGGGGAATCTCTCTATTTCCTGGATCTGAATGCCTGTTTCCCTTCCCAGATTAGGAAAGTTTTCAGCTAGAATTTGTTCAAATACATATTCTGGCCCTCTGTCCCTTTCGGCGCCCTCGGGAACCCCAATTAAACGTAGGTTTTTCTTCCTCAGGCTGTCGTTTATTTCCCTTCCCTATCTTCATGGTCTTTTAATTGTCTGTCTCTTTTTTCCTCAGTTTCCCTCTTTGCCATCAACTTGTCTTCTATGTCACTCACTCGTTCTTCCACCTCGTTAACCCTCGTCTAGGACTTCTAGTTTGGATTGCATCTCATTCAATTGATTTTTAATTTCTGCCTGATTAGCTCTAAATTCTGCAGTCATGAAGTCTCTTGAGTCCTTTATGCTTTTTTCTAGAGCCACCAGTAGCTGTATAATAGTGCTTCTGAATTGGCTTTCTGACATTGAATTGTAATCCTGATTGTGTAACTCTGTGGGAGAGAGGACTGTTTCTGATTCTTTTGAGGTGAGGTTTTCCTTCTAGTCATTTTGCTCAGTGCAGAGTGGCCAAAAGCGAGGTGTTGGAAAAAGGAGAAAAAGAGAGGAGAGAAAGAAGGAAAGAAAAGAGAAAGAGAAAAAAGAAAAAAGGAAGAAAAGAAAAGAAGAAAAAGAGAAAAAAAAAGAAAGAAAGGAGAAAAAAGGGTGGGGGAAGGAAACAAATCAAAAAGCAAAGCAAAACGAAGCAAAACAAAACAACAACAAAAAAAAAAAAAAAAAAAAAACACGGGGGAGTATCTTCTGATTCTGTGTACTTTAAGTCCCTTGACTTCCCCTGGAACTTGTCCGTTAGCTGGTCTTCTGGGGGAGGGGCCTGTTGTGCTGATTTTCAGGTGTTAGCACTTGGGGGAGCTGCTCTGCCCCCCGCCTGGTGCAGGGCTCAGTGGGGGTTGTTTACCCCGTGAGGCCCAGGAGGAACAACCACAGTGGCGACGGCCAGATCTGGAGCCCTGGAGTCAGCTCCCGCCGGTACTACTCTGTCTGCAGGGCCTGGAGGCTCCGGGGCGGGGCCTTGATCTGCTCAGCTCCAGGCAGGAGCGTCCTCGCTGTCCTGGGCCCTCCCGGCCTCTGCCTGTCCCGGGGGGAGGCCGGATCCTGGGCTGTGTCCTGGCGCCCTGTGCTCCGGAGCCTGCGCTGCTGGATTCACGCTCCCGCCCCGCAGCCCCCTCCGCGGAGCCGCCGCCCGAGCCCCTCCGAGCTGATCCGGGTCCCGCCGCGCGCTGCAGCCCTTAGGGAGCTCGGCGCACTCTCCCGGGGCGCAGGTGTCTGTTACTGTCCCCGGGAGCCCGAGGGCATCCCCGCCCTCCTGGTCCTGCTCCAACTCCCCGCGAGCCCCCTTCCGCCCGGGAAGGTCGGTGCAGCTCCTGCGTCTCCGGGACGGGGCTCTCCTGTCCTGGGGACACTCGCCCCGGCCTCAGCCCGGCTCCTCGCGGGGCCCCTCCCCCTTAGAGGCCTTTTGTTCCTTTATTTCTTTTTCCACGTCTTCCTACCTTGATAGAAGCACGAACTCTTCTCACTGTAGCGTTCCAGGTGTTCTCTCTTTAATTCTCAGGTCGAATTCATAGTTTTTCAGGAAAATTTGAAGGTTTTCCAGGTAATTTGGTGGGGACAGGTGATTTGGGGACCTTACTCTTCCGCCATCTTGCCCCCCCCCCCCTCTGCTCATTGTATTTTGAAAGAGATTGCATTAAATGGGTAAAACCCCTTAGGTAGTATAGATATTTTAACAATATTTGTTCTTCTAATCCATGAGGATGGCGTGTTTTTTCATTTCTTTGTGTCATCTTTGATTTCTTTCATCAGTGTTTTATAGTTTTCAGAGTGCAGGTCTTTTACTTCTTTGGTTAGGTTTCATAGATTTTGGTACAATTGTAAATGGGATCAATTCCTTGATTTCTTTTTCTGCTGATTCATTATTGGTATATAGAAATGCAACTGATTTCTGTACATTGATTTTGTATCCTGCAACTTTACTGAACTCATGTATCAATTCTAGCAATTTTTGGTGGACTCTTGAGTTTTCTATGTAGAGTATTATCTTTTTGCAATAGTGAGTGTGACTTCTTTGTCAATCAGTATGCTTTTTATTTCTTTTTGTTGTCTGAATTCTAAGGCTAAGACTTCTAGTACTATGTCAAATAACCATGATGAGAGTGGACATTCCTGTCTTGTTCCTGACTGTAGAGGTAAAGCTTTCAGTTTTTCCTCATTGAGGATGATATTAGCTGTAGATTTTCTAGACATAATCTTTATAACATTGGTGTATGTTCCTTCTATCCCTACTTTGTTGAGGGTTTTTTTTTATCATGAATGGATGTTATACTTTTCAAATGCTTTTTCTGCATCTATTGAAGTGATCGTATCATTCTTATCCTTTCTTTTATTAACGTAGTGTATTGTTTGATTTGCAAATATTGAATCACCCTTGAAACCCAGGAATAAATTCCACTTGATTGAGGTGAATGACTATTTTGGATTTGATTTGCTAGTTGAGAATTTTTGCATCCATGTTCATTAGGGATATTGGCCTGTAGATCTCATTTTTAGTGAAGTTATTCTCTGGTTTTGGAATCAGGGTAATGCTGGCCTCATAGAATGAGTTTGGAAATTTTCCTTGTGTTTCTATTTTTTGAATAGTTTGAGAAGAATAGGTATTAACTCTTCTTTCAATCATTGGTAGAACTCCCCTGAGAAGCCATTTGGCCCTAGACTTGTGTTTATTGAGAGATTTTAATTACCAATTCAATTTCTTCACTGGTTATGAGTCTGTTGAAGTTATTAATTTCTTTCTTTCATTTTTGTTGTTGATATGTTTCTAGGCATTTATCTATTTCTTCCAAATTATCCACTTTTTGGCTTATAATTTTTCATAATGTTCTTTTATAATTGTTTGTGTTTTTGTGGTGCTGGTTGTTATTTCTCCCCTCTCCTTGGTGATTTTATGTATTTAAGTTCTTTCTCTTTTCTTTTTGATAAGTCTAAGAGTTTATCAATTTTATTAATTTTTTCAAAGAGCCAATTCCTGGTTTCATTGTTTCATACTACTGTTTGTTCTTCTTGTTGTTGTTGTTATTTCTATAAAATTTATTTCTGCTTTAATCTTTATTGTTTCCCTTCCTCTGCTGGCTTTAGGCTTATTTTGTTGTTCTTTTTCTAGCTCCTTTTGGTACAAGGTTAGGTTGCTTACTTGAGATTTTTCTTATTTCTTGAAGTAGGCCTGTTTGTTATATGACTGCTTTTGCTGCTTCCCAAAGGTTTTGGGCTGTTATGTTTTCATTTTCATTTGTTTCCATGTATTTTTAAAAATCTCTTCTTTGGTTTTCTAGTTGATCCATTCTTCTTTCATAGGATGATCCGATGTTCCTTAACTTCCATGTATTTGTGGTCTTTCCAAATTTTTTCTTATGGTTGACTTCAGGTTTTATAGCATTGTGGTCTGAAAATGTGCATGGTATGATTTCAATCTTTTTGTTGAGAACTAATTTGCATCCTAGTATGTGGCATATTCTGGAGAATGTCCTATGTGCACTTGAAAAGAATGTGTGTTCTGCTGCTTCAGGATAAAATGTTCTAAATATATCTGTGAAGTCTATCTAGCATGTCATTCAAGCCCTTGTTAACTTGTTGATTTTCTGCTTAGATGATCTGTCCATTGCTGTAAGTAGGGTGTTAAAGTCCCTTACTATTATTGTATTATTATCAATGATATTAATGTTTCATATTAATTGCTTTGTACACTTGGGTGATCTCAAGTTGGGGCACAAATATTTATAATTGGGGATCCCTGGGTGGTGCAGCAGTTTAGCGCCTGCCTTTGGCCCAGGGCACGATCCTGGAGACCCGGGATCGAATTCCACGTCGGGCTCCTGGTGCATGGAGCCTGTTTCTCCCTCTGCCTATGTCTCTGTCTCTGTCTCTCTCTCTCTCTCTGTGTGTGTGTGACTATCATAAATAAATAAAAAAATTTAAAAAAATATTTATAATTGTTATATCTTCTTGTGGGATAGTGCCCTTTGTTATGGTATAGTGCCCTTCTTGAACTCTTATTCAGTCTTTGGTTTAAACTCTAGTTTGTCTGATATAAGTATTGCTACTTTGGGTTTCTTTTGATGTCCATTTGCATGATAAATGGTTCTCCATCCCCTCACCTTTAACCTGCAAATGTCTTTAGGTTTAAAATGTGTCTCTTCAGTCTCTTCAATAAATGGTGCTGGGAAAATTGAACATCCACATGCAGAAGAATGAAACTAGACCACTCTCTTGCACCATACACAAAGATAAACTCAAAATGGATGAAAGATCTAAATGTGAGACAAGATTCCATTAAAATCCTAGAGGAGAACACAGGCAACACCCTTTTTTTAAATTGGCCACAGTAACTTCTTGCATGATACATCCATGAAGGCAAGAGAAACAAAAGCAAAAATGAACTATTGGGACTTCATCAATATAAAAAGCTTCTGCACAGCAAAAGAAACAGTCAACAAAACTAAAAGACAACCTACAGAATGGAAGAAGATATTTGCAAATGACCTATCAGATAAAGGACTAGTATTCAAGATCTATAAGGAACTTATTAAATTCAACAGCAAAGAAACAAACAATCCAATCATGAAATGGGCAAAAGACATGAACAGAAATCTCACAGAGGAAGACATAGACATGGCCAATAAGCACATGAGAAAATGCTCCACATCACTGGCCATCAGGGAAATACAAATAAAAACTACCATGAGATACCACCTCACACCAGTGAGAATGGGGAAAATTAATAAGGCAGGAAACCACAAATGTTGGAGAGGATGTGGAGAAAGGGGAACCCTCTTGCACTGTTGGTGGGAATGTGAACTGGTGCAGCCACTCTGGAAAACTGTGTGGAGGTTCCTCAAAAGTTAAAAATAGATCTGCCCTATGACTCAGAAATTGCACTGCTGGGTATTTACCCCAAAGATACAGATGCAGTGAAATGCTGGGACAACTGCACCCTGATATTTATAGCAGCAATGTGCACAATAGCCAAACTGTGGAAGAAGCTTTGGTGTCCATCAAAAGATGAATGGATAAAGGAAATGTGGTCTATGTATACAAGGGAATATTAGTCAGCCATTAGAAACGACAAATACCCACCATTTGCTTCAACGTGGATGGAACTGGAGGGTATTATGCTGAGTGACATAAGTCAATCGGAGAAGGACAAACATTATATGGTCTCATTCATTTGGGGAATATAAAAAATAGTGAAAGGGAATAAAGGAGAAAGGAGAAAAAGTGAGTGGGAAATATCAGAAAGGGAGACAACATGAGAGACTCCTAATTCTGGGAAACGAACTAAGAGTGGTAGAAAGGGAGGTGGGTGAGGGGTTTGGGGTGACTGGGTGATGGGCACTGAGGGGGGCACTTGATGGGATGAGCACTGGGTGTTATGCTATATGTTGGCAAATTGAACACCAATAAAAAATAAATTTATTAAAAAAATAAAAAAAATGTGTCTCTTTTAAGGCAGCATATAGATGTTTTTTTTTTTTTAATCCATTCTGACAGCCTGTGTGTTTTCATTGGAGCATTTAGTCCATTTACATTCAGAGTGATTATTGATAGGAATTTAACACCATTTTATTACTTGTTTTGTATTGTTTCTGGAGATTTTCTATGTTGCTTTCTAGTCCTTGTTGCTTTTTTTTTAAGATTTTATTTATTTATTCATGATAGACATAGAGAGAAAGAGGGAGGCAGCAGGAGAAGCAGGCTCCATGCCGAGAGCCCGACGCGGGACTCGATCTGGGGACTCCAGGATCATGGGCCAAAGGCAGGAGCCAAACCGCTGAGCCACCCAGGGATACCCTCCTTGTTGCTTTTGTCTTTCTTTTCCACTCATTGTCTCCTTTAATATTTCTTGGAGGGCTGGTTTAGTGGTCACAAACTCCTTTAGTTCTTGTTTCTCTGAGAAAATCTTTATCTCTCCTTGTATTCTGCTTAGATAGCCTTGCTGGATAGAGTGTATTTGGCTGCAGATTTTTTCTGATTCAGCATGTAAAATATATCATACCACTCCCTCTTGCCATCACATTTCTGCGGAGAGATCTGCTGCTAACCTTATTGGTCTTCCCTTGTAAATTAGGGACTTCTTTTGTCTTGCTGCTTACAGGATTTTTCTTTATTTCTATATTTTGCAAATTTAAATATAATAGGTATTGGTGTTGGCCTGTTTTGTTGGTTTTGATGGAAGTTTTTTGTGCCTTCTGGATCTGGATGCCTGTACTTTACTAGACTAGGGAAGTTTCAGCTCTAGTTTCCTAGAGTAAACCTTCTGCCCCCTTTCCCTCTCTTCTTCTGGGACTTCCATGATACAAATGTTATTATGCTTGATGGAGTCACTGAGTTCCTTAAGTCTACTTTTGTGTTCCAAGATTTTTCTTCCCCTATTTTGTTCGGCTTCATTATTTTCCGTAATTCTATCTTCTGTATTACTGGTTTGTTCCTCTGCTTCACCAGTCCTTGAGGTCAGTACATCCAGTAGGTTTTGAATCTCGGTTATTGTATTTTTCATTTTAGCCTGATTAGTTTTTAGCTCTTTTATCTCTATTATAAGAGTTTCCCTGATGTCTTCTATGCTTTTCTCAAGTTCAGCAAGTATCCTTTTGAATGTTGCTTTAAATTCTGGATGAGGCATATTACTTATATCTGTTTTGATTAGATCCCTGACTGTGACCTTTTCTTGTTCTTTCTTTTGGGATGAATTCCTCTGTCTTGGCATTTTCTAGGTCTCTGTTTTCTTCTCTGTGTTAATAAAGCCTGTTTGTTATGTTTTCCTGCTTCTGAGAATAATGGCTTTGTAAAGAAGAGGTCATATAAAATCCAGGCTTGACACTTCAGGAAGTGCCTCTGGTATGTGCTGTGTGCACTCTGGTGCTCTGTTTTGGCTTCTCTATCTCTCAGATCAGTCCTATGCAGAGTTTCCTCTTGCCTGAAGTTTCCTTTTGGTCCTTGGCCAGAGTGTGGGAGTTTTAACGAGATATGCTCTGGGCTTGCTTAAAAAGACCTGATGCTATTTCCATTAGAAATGAAGCTTTGCCAAACTCTCTGGCCAGCAGATATGGTACATGTAGGGGTTTTGTTTTGTTTTGTTTTGTTTTGTTTTACTGGTTTTCTGGGGAGAGACTTGCTGTGCTGGTCATTAGGCACACTTGCCCTAGAAAAGCAGTACCAGTGGAGCACAGGAGATAGGACTTAGTTTAGGCAGATTTTGCAGCCAGTGTTGGTACTGTGCTGTTTACTGAAGTTGGTTTATGCTGATGGGCAAAGGGGTAGAAATGATGTCAGTCTATGCCTTTGTCCAAGGAGGGGGAGTCCATGCTTGTTGCTCTCAGGGAAGCGCTTTCAGTGGAGTGAATAATTTCTCCCTGATGCATAACAAGTTGTTTTGTATTTTTTTTTTCAGATCATTGAATTCACCGTCTGTCTCTGGGTCATTTGCCTGCCTGGAGCACTGTAGTACACCTTGGGCTCTAGACTAGCCAGTCTGCTGCCTTTTCAAATTCCAAACTTCAGGGACCCGGTGTGGCAGGGATCTGTGCTGGTCCTCTGGTAAAGGGTCTCTCTGTTCTAGGACTGATGCAGGTTTGACCGAAAAGGGCAGTCATATCAGAGTGTGTGGGCAAGGGATTTGGAGCAAACTGGCTAAGGAGCCTGTGCTGGTTAGCTACCCTGAGCTGATGTCTCTGCAGCTATGCTGAGGTGCTGGTGAGGGAAATAGTACCTGCTGGGTTCTTTTATTCTTGAGGAGGCAATACCATCTCTTACAGATGTGCTCGAAAAAGGACAAAGAGTCTCTCTCCCTTAGCCACTTATGCAATCCTCAGATCAGGCAGTCTGCCCTGAGATTTGCCCTGAGTCTTGCCCTGCCTGCCTGCCTCTGCTCAAGGAGTAAGGCAGTGTCCTCAGGTCTCTATCCCACCCAATTTCAGGGATCTCTGAAACTCCAGTCTTTGAGCTCTCACTGAGAACAAAAACTCATGAAACTCAGTCCCTCTCATTTTCCCAGCCAATGACTTTGAGAGAATTGTTCTCCTTGTGCTTATTTCTATGCATTCCCCTCCACACCTTTCTCTCTTTAAAAAAAAAAAAATTTATTGGAGTTCAATTTGCCAACATATAGCATAACACCCAGTGCTCATCCCATCAAGTGCCCCACTCAGTGCCCATCACCCAGTCACCCCAAACCTCTGCCCACATCCCTTTCTACTACCCCTGTTCATTTCCCAGAGTTAGGTGTCTCTCATATTTTGTCACCCTCACTGATATTTTCACTCATTTTCTCTCCTTTCCCTTTATTCCCTTTCACTAATTCTTATATTCCCCAAATGAATGAGACCATATAATGTTTGTCCTCCGATTGACTTACTTCACTCAGCATAATACCCTCCAGTTCCATCCACGTCAAAGCAAATGGTAGGTATTTGTCGTTTCTAATGGCTGAGTAATATTCCATTGTATACATAGACCACATCTTCTTTATCCACATCTTTCGATGGACACCGAGGCTCCTTCCACAGTTTGGCTATTGTGGACATTGCTGCTATAAACATTGGGGTGCAGGTATTCCAGCATTTTACTGCATCTGGATCTTTGGGGTAAATCCCCAGCAGTGCAATTGCTGGGTCATAGGGCAGATCTATTTTTAATTCTTTGAGGAACCTCCACGCAGTTTTCTGGAGTGGCTACACTAGTTCACATTCCCACCAACAGTGCAAGAGGGTTCCCCTTTCTCCACATCCTCTCCAACATTTGTCGTTTCCTGTATTGTTAATCTTCCCCATTCTCACTGGTGTGAGGTGGTATCTCATGGTTGTTTTGATTTGTATTTCTCTGATGGCCAGAGATGCGGAGCATTTTCTCATGTGCTTGTTGGCCATGTCTATGTCTTCCTCTGTGAGATTTCTCTTCATGTCTTTTGCCCATTTCATGACTGGATTGTTTGTTTCTCCAGTGTTGAGTTTAAGAAGTTCTTTATAGATCTTGGATACTAGTCCTTTGTCTGATATGTCCTTTGCAAATATCCTCTCCCATTCTGTAGGTTGTCTTTTAGTTTTGTTGACTGTTTCTTTTGCTGTGCAGAAGCTTTTTATATTGATGAAGTCCCAATAGTTCATTTTTGCTTTTGTTTCTCTTGCCTTCATGGATGTATCTTGCAAGAATTTGCATTGTGATGTCCCTGGCTTTGGCTTTCTTTTTCAATATTCTCCTGGCTATTCGGGGTCTTTTCTGATTCCACACAAATCTTTTTAGTTTTAAGATTTTATTTATTTATTCATGGGAGACAGAAAGAGAGAGAGATTGAGAGGCAGAGACACAGGCAGGGGGAGAAGCAGGCTCCATGCAGGGAGCCCAACGTAGGACTCGATCCCGGGTCTCCAGGATCAGGCCCTGGGTCAAAGGCAGCACTAGGCTGCCCTGATTCCACACAAATCTTAAGATGCTTTGTTCCAACTCTCTGAAGAAAGTCCATGGTATTTTGATAGGGATTGCATTGAACGTGTATATTGCCCTGGGTAACATTGACATTTTCACAATATTAATTCTTCCAATCCACGAGCATGGAATATTTTTCCATCTCTTTGTGTCTTCCTGAATATCTTTCAGAAGTGTTCTGTAGTTTTTAAGGTATAGATCCTTTATCTCTTTGGTTAGGTTTCTTCCTAGGTATCTTTTGCTTTTGGGTGCAATTGTAAATGTGATTGACTCCTTAATTTCTCTTTCTTCAGTCTCATTGTTAGTGTATAGAAATGCCACTGATTTCTGGGCATTGATTTTGCACCCTGCCACACTGCCGAATTGTTGTATGAGTTCTAGCAATCTTGTGGTGGAGTCTTTGGGTTTTCTAAGTACAGTATCATGTCATCTGTGAAGAGGGAGAGCTTGACTTCTTCTTTGCCAATTTGAATGCCTTGTATTTCTTTTTGTTGCCTGATTGCTGAGGCTAGGACTTCTAGCACTATATTGAATAGCAGTGGTGAGAGTGGACATCCCTGTAGTGTTCCTGATCTTAGCGGAAAGGCTGCCAGTGTTTCCCCACTGAGAATGATATTTGCTGTGAGCTTTTCATAGATGGCTTTTAAGATGCTGAGGAATGTTCCCTCCATCACTACACTCTGAAGAGTTTTGATCAGGAATGGATGCTGTATTTTGTCAAATACTTTCTCTGCATCTATTGAGAGGACCATATGGTTCTTGTGTTTTCTCTTGTTGATATGATCTATCATGTTAATTGTTTTACTTGTGTTGAACCACCCTTGCATCCCAGGATAAATCCCACTTGCTCATGGTGAATAATCTTAATGTACTGTTGGATCCTATTGGCTAGTATCTTGTTGAGAATTTTTGCATATCTGTTCATCAGGGATATTGGTCTATAATTCTCCTTTTTGGTGGGGTCTTTGTCTTTGGAATTAAGGTGATGGTGGCCTCATAAAATGAGTTTGGAAGTATTCCATCCCTTTCTATCCTTCAGAACAACTTTAGAAGAATAGGTATTGTTTCTTCTTTAAACTTTTGACAGAATGCACCTGGGAAGCCGTCTGGCCCTAGACTTTTGTGTCTTCGAGGTGTTTGATGACTGCTTCAGTATCCTCCCTGATTAGCCTGTCCGGGTTTTCTATTTCTTCCTGTTCCAGTTTTGCTAGTTTGTGGTTTTCCAGAAATGCATCCTTTTCTTCTTACTTGCCTAATCTATTGGCATATAGCTGCTCATAATACGTTTTTAAAATCCTTTGTATTTCCTTGGTATTGGTTGTGATCTTTCCTTTTTCATTCATGATTGTTTTGAGTCTTTTTTTCTTTTTAATAAGGCTAATGGTTTATCTATCTTAAAACTTCTTTCGAAGAACCAACTCCTGGTTTTGCTAATCTGTTCTACAGTTCTTCCAGTCTCTATTTCATTGAGTTCTGCTCAAATCTTTATTATTTCTTTTCTTCTTGGTGTAGGTTTTATTTGCTGTTCTTTCTCCAGTTCCTTTATGTGTGTGGTTGGCTTGTGTATTTGACTTTTTCCAAGTTTTTGAGGGATACTTGTATTGCAATGTATTTCCTTCTTAGAACTGCTTTTTCTGTATCTCAAAGATTTTGAACAGTTGTATTTTCATTTTAATTAGTTTCCATGAATCTTTTTAATCCTTCTCTAATTTCCTGGTTGACTCATTCTTCCTTTAGCAGAATGCTCTTTAACCTCCACATGTTTGAGTCTCTTCCAAATTTCTTCTTGTGATTGAGTTCTAGTTTCAAAGCCTTGTAGTCTGTAAGTATCCTGGGGACAATCTCAGTCTTTTAGTATCAGTTGAGACCTGATCTGTGACCCAGTATGTGGTCTATTCTGGAGAACATTCCTTGTGCCCTTGAGAAGAATGTGTATTCCATTGTGTTCGGATGTGAAGTTCTGTATATATCTGTGAAATCCATCTCGTCCAGTGTATCATGTAAAGCCCTTGTTTCTTCGGTGATGTTGTGCTTAGAAGATCTGAAATTTGCAGAAAGTGCTGTGTTGAAGTCTCCTACTATTAGTGTATTATTATCTAAGTATGCCTTTACTTTGGTTATTAACTGATTTATATACTTGGAAGCTCCCTCATTAGGGGCATAAATATTAATGATTTTTAGGTCTTCTTGTTGGATAGTCCCTTTAAGTATGATATAGTGTCCCTCTTCATCACTTACTACAGTCTTTGTGATAAACTTTAATTTATCTGATATGAGGATTGCTACCCCAGCTTTCTTTTGAGGACCATTTGAATGACAAATGGTTCTCTACCCTTTCATTTTCAGGAGGAAGTGTCCTTAGGTCTAAAATGAGTCTCTTGTAGACAGCAAATAGATGAGTCTTGCTTTTTTACCCAGTTCAAAACTCTGCATCTTTTGATAGGACAATTTATCCCATTCTCTTTCAAAGGAACTATTGAAAAATATAAATTTAGTGTCATAGTAATACCTATTCAGTCCCCGGTTTTTTGGCTTTTTTCTTTGGGCTTCCTCTTTCTTTAACCAGCTCCCCCTTAATATTTTTTGCAGAACTGATTTGGTGGTCACATATTCTTTCAGTTTCTGCCTTTCTTGGAAGCTCTTTATCTCTCCTTCTATTCGGAATGAGAGACTTGCTGGATAAAGTATTCTTGGCTGTAGGTTCTTCTCATTTAGTACCCTGAATAGATCCTGCTAGCCCTTTCTGGCCTGCCAGGTCTCTGTGGAGAGGTCTGCTGTTAATCTCATATTTCTCCCCATATAAGTTAAGAATCTCTTGTCTCTTGCTGCTTTAAGGATGTTCTCTTTATTTTTGGAATTTGCAAGTTTCACTATTAAGTGTTGAGTCATTGAACGGTTTTTATTGATTTTGGAGGGGGGGGACACCTCTCTATCTCCTGGATCTGAATACCTGTTTCCCTTCCCAATTTAGGGAAGTTCTCAGCTATGATTTGTTAGAATATATTTTCTGACCCTCTGTCCCTCTCCGTGCTCTCTGGATCCCCAATTACACATAGATTTTTTTCCTTCTGACACTATCATTTATTTCCCTTAACGTTTCCTCGTGGTCTTTTAATTTTTTTCTCTTTTTTTCCACAGCTTCCTTCTTTGCTATCAACTTGTCTTCTATGTCACTCACTCTTCTACCTCAATAACCCTCATTGTTAGGACCTCCAGTTTGGATTGCATCTCATTTAATTGATTTTTAATTTCAGCCTGATTAGGTCTAAATTCTGCAGTCATGAAGTCTCTTGATTCCTTTATGCTTTTCTCCAGAGCCACCAGTAGCTTTATAATTGTGCTTCTGAATTGGTTTTATTACATCAAATTGTAATCCAAATTCTGTAACTCTGTGGCAGAGAGTACCGTTTCTGACTCTTTCTTTTGTGATGAGTTCTTTCCAGTCATTTTGCTCAGTGCAGAGTGGCTGTATGAGCGGGCTGAGTCAAGAATATCAGTTTGTGTGAGGGATGGTAATTTGTGCAGAGACCACTACACTCCCCAGCAACCTCCCAGTGACTCACCATCATGAGCAGCACCATAGTGAAGATCACGGAGATCGAAGTCGAGATGGCTCGGACTAAAAAAAACATGGCCACAGCACACCACCTAGGGCTGTTTAAGTCTCACCTTGCTAAGCTTCATAGAGAATTCATTACCCCAAAAGGTGGTGGTGGTGGTGGGCCAGGAGCAGGTTTTGATGTGGCCAAGACAGGCGATGCTTGAATTGGGTTTGTGGATTTTCCATCAGTGGGGAAGTCAACACTACTTAGTAACCTGGCAGGTGTATATTCTGAGGTTGAAGCCTATGAGTTCATTACTCTGACCACTGGGCCTGGTGTCATCAGATACAAAGGTGCCAAGATCCACCTTTGGAATTTCCAGGTATCATTGAGGGTGCCAAGGATGGGAAAGGTAGAGGCCATCAAGTCATTGCAGTGGCCCGAACGTGTAACTTGATCTTGATTGTTCTGGATGTCCTGAAATCCTTGGGACATAAAAAGATATTTGAAAATTAGCTGGAAGGCCTTCATTTGAACAGTAAACCCCCCAACATTAGTTTTAAGAAGAAGGATAAAGGAGGCATTAATCTCATGGCCACTTGTCCTCAGATTGAGCTGGATGCTGAGACTGTGAAGAGCATTCTGGCTGAATACAAAATTCACAATGCTGATGTCACTCTGCATAGTGATGCCACAGCAGACAACCTCATTGATGTGGTGGAAGGAAACAGGAAAATATACCCACTTTTTGAGGATTATTTTTCACAGACAGACCCCAGATCAGAGTGTATTTAAATTCTTTGATAAGATTTTGGTGAATCTTCATGCAGAAATCCTCCACTGTAGTCCTGGAATAAGGCAGCACCACTAGAGATATAAAATCTGGCAATTATTTTGGAGGACGATGATGTCATTCAAATTGTGAAGAAGTGAAACCTTCCCTTCTGCCCATCTGCTGGGCCAACCATAGCAGCTTTTCGCGTGACCAAGCACCCTATCCCAAACCCCTTCCAGCTTTGGCATCCAGTGAATCAGGATTCAGGGGAGGGATATGGAGGCCCTCAAACTGGAACTTTACTTGTCTTACCTTGGTGTCACCTTATAAATTCAACTGCATAAAGGAGGCTAGCCAGGTATGTGGAAAAAAAAAAAAGAATATCAACTACAACCTAAGTAAATTTCATCCTAGATGATTCTCCTGAGGTCAGAGATCAGAAATTGAAAACAAAGATCAGAATGACATAAAACAAAGGACTAGTAAAGTGAAAAACAAATTTTAAAACAAAGTAGTAAAAAAAATAAAAGGCCAAGAATGCCAAAGGAGAAAAAAAGAGAAAAAAAAAAAGAAGGGAAAAAGGGGGGGACTGGGAGATGGTAGTGACAAAGTTGTAGTGGAGGGAGAATGTAGTGTACCTGAGGGGTTCTAGAGGGTGATCCTCTTATTTCTGAGTATATTAAGTTCTGTATGTTAGAAGATGCTCAGTCCCAAATTTATTCAAACCAGAAATACCTGTAGAAGGCCCCAATATTGACCACCAAAACATAAATGAGATAAAAGAGGGGGGCAGAATGGGAATGAGGAATCTCACAGAATGAACCAACATGGCATACCACTTGGTTCTGGGTGCATGCTGGTCATGTTTTAGAAGGTATTAACTTCCTCATTGTAGAAGAAAATGAGGCAGAGAAAACAAAAAACATCAAAACAGCATATCTTATATATCTCCCAAAATTAAGTAGAGTATGTTGAAGGGAATCTAGAAGTGGAAAATATATCTAAGACCTGTAATTGTAGAAATATGAAAATCAAAAAGGAAGAAACTTAAAAATGAAGGGGTGGTAAAATATTGTGGTTAAGGTGGATAAAGAGAAAAAATTGGAAATTTATAGTCTCATATAAAAATGAATTGTACTGGAAAAAGGCAAAAAATAGGAGGGGTACCCTCTGGTTCTATACACTGTAAATCCCTGCACTTCCCCTGGAGCTTTCCAGCGCTGCTGGGTGGAGAACTTGCCCTTCCCCGTCCTTCCAGCTGGTCTTCTGGGGCGGGGCCTGCTGTGCCGGTTCTCAGGTGTGTGCACCTGGGGAGATGCTCCGCCCCTGCTGTTGACCCCGTGAGGCCCCGTCCCCTGGCGGCCCCGCCCCTCCCAGGCGCAGGGTGACCCAGGAGGGACAACCCCCCTGGCGGCGGCCGGGTCCCCAGCCCCGGCGTCAGCTCCCGCGGTACCGACCGCAGCTCCCCGTCCGCACTGGCCTGGATGCTCCGGGGCGGGGGGCGCGGCCCCGCACAGCTCGGGGGCGCCCGGCGGCGGCGGCAGGAGCGTCCCCGCCGTCCCGGGCCCTCCCCGCCTCCCCGCCTCCCCGCCTCCCCGTCCCGGGGGGAGCGCAGGGTCCCGGCCGTGTCCCCCGCGCCCTGGGCTCCGGGGCCTGCGCTGCTGGGGTCGCTCCCGGGGCCGCGGCTCCCGAAGGCAGCAGGGCGCAGCCCCCTCCGCCCGGAGCCCCCGCCCGGCTGCTCCCCGAGGCCCCGCCGGGCGCTCCAGCCCTTTCCCGCGCTCGGCCCGCGGGGTGTGGGGCGCCCTGCCCCGGGCGCACGTCCTGCCAGTGACCCCGGGAGGCTGGAGGCCCCACGGCCCCTCCGCGGCTCCGCCCGGGCTCCCCGCTCAGCGCCTTTCCCTCGGGAAGAATCCGGGGCGGATTTGAAGTTCGCGCTTCGGGGATCCCTGGGTGGCGCAGCAGTTTGGCGCCTGCCTTTGGCCCAGGGCGCGATCCTGGGGTCCCGGGATTGAGTCCCAATTGGGGCTCCCGGCATGGAGCCTGCTCTGCCTCCTCCTGTGTCTCTGCCTCTCTCTCTCTCTCTCTCTCTCTGTGACTATCATAAATAAATAAAAATTTAAAAAAATAGTGGAACATGAGCCAGATCTTGGGAGAAGTAGGGCCAATAATTATAATTATCTATAATTAATGATATTATTAGCTTTCATTAACTGGTTCTCAAGGACCTTCTCTGTATCATACTCTTTGCGGAAGACTTTTCACAGCACCTTATCTACTCTCCCAGCAGCTCCTTGAGGGAGGTGTTACTGTTGTGTTCTTCTAAGGATGAGGAAAAGGCTTTTGAATTCAAAGAACTTGCTGCAGGTTACCTAAAGGTCAGCGCAAGGATGGAGAGTCCATCCTCCCACATCTGTGACCTGTACTGTGATGCTGATTACAAAACCTGAACTCAATGCATAGAGGCAGGGTGGCTGATGTTGAAGAGCATATTTTGAAAGAAAGATAAGTTAAGAAATACTCAAGGAAGCTTTGAATGTAACACATTCACTAGACTATGTTCCCTTTGGATTTTTGATACACAGGGGCTTGATGATAAACATTTACAAAATATTCATGACCCGAATACGAATCATAAACTCTGTTGAGGTCTGTGTGATATAATGGTACCAAAGAATTCTTGCATTCTGTTCGAAGTTTATACCACACTTGTAAAAGCTCCTCTTCTCAGTGCTGCTATGTTTCTGAAAAAGGAACATTAAATATAGAGCTCAGGATTCCGTCGCCTTTGAGAAGAGGATGTATGAGAACAGGAAAGGGGCTTCTGCACTTTAAAAGATGTTCTCTAGTGAGAATCAAAGTGGTTGCGATGTTGGCATTACAAATATTTGTGAATCTCCCTGCTTTTAGAGAAACAGAATTTAAAGGTGTAATCTCAGTGTCTTGGTCCTTGGGAATCTTCTCTGTCACCTAGGTAGAAAAGAGGTCTGGGGAACCCTGGGTGGCGCAGTGGTTTGGCACCTGCCTTTGGCCCAGGGCGCGATCCTGGAGACCCGGGATCGAATCCCACATCGGGCTCCCGGTGCATGGAGGCTGCTTCTCCCTCTGCCTGTGTCTCTGCCTCTCTCTCTCTCTCTCTCTCTCTGTGTGTGTGACTATCATAAATAAATACAAATTTAAAAAAAAAAGAGGTCTGCTTCATTTTATGTTTCTGTTTGAAAGAAAAACCTGATGGGGGGTCTATTTTGTTTTCATGTTGCTAAGAAATCATTTTTTAAAAATTTAAGTTCTACATTTCACTATTACTCCAAAAATATTCTTTAAAGAAAGGTGATACTTAGAGCACCTGGATGGCTCAGTGGTTGAGCATCTGCCTTTGGCTCGTGGTGTGATCCCGCAGTCCTGGGATCAAGTCAGGGATCAGGTTCCCTGCACGGAGCCTGGTTCTCCCTCTACCTATCTCTCTGCCTCTCTCTCTGCGTCTCCCATGAATAGATAAATAAAATCTTAAAAAAAAAAAAAGTGATACTTGTCACAGAAATTCAAGAATGTCAGGATGCCTGGGTACCTCAGTAAGCATCTGCCTTTGGCTCAGGTCGAGGTCCTGGGGTCCTGGGATCAAGTCCCACATCCGGCTCCTTGCAGGGAGCCTGCTTTTCTCTCTGCCTGTATCTCTGCCTCTCTCTGTGTCTCTCATGAATAAATAAATTAAAAAATTCAAGAATGTCAAATATATGCCCCCACCCTTGCCAAATCCTAAATTTCTTATGAGATTATTTATTTGTTGCATTTAGTGCTGGATGTTCATCATGTTGGTTTGTCTTTTGATTAGGAGACGTGATGTGCACCGTTAGGACAGTCCATACAAATACATGGCAATGTGGCATGTGCTTTACCTTTGAATGCTACATGTAGAGACAGTAGGTGAATGGTATTTAAAAGAAAATATCACAGGGGTGTGTTTTAACCCCTGTGTCCAGAGCCTCAATTTTCTCATCTGTAAGACTGGGTAAAGTAAGTAGAGAAAATATAAGTGGATAAACAAAACCATTTCCTTTCTTTAAATCCCCTTTCTCAGGACCTGGTTTTCCTGCAGCGCTGCCAAAAGCTCATTAGCTCACTCTGTCTCTCTACCCAGGACTCGAGGGTCAGCTGGTGGAGTGTGTGACCTTTGTAGCCTACCACTGTCACTTCTGAACCATTTCCTCCCATCCAACTGGCAAATGAACATCAAACAAAAAACATCTTTTCTCTTGGGTCCTGTGCCCTCTAGACTCCCCGCTTTTTGCTTTTTGGATTCTTCCTGCCGCTCTCATCCTCTCCCAGGTATCAGAAGGGTGGTCCCTGTCTTTCTATCTTTCTTTCCACCTTCTGCTCGGCTATTGTCCTGGGGGACTTTAGTGGCTACATGGACAACCCATCTAGCCACCTGGCCTCTCAGCTCCCTGACCTCCTTATCTTTCTTGTCATGACCATTCTACCCAAGACTTCCAGTCTGATCCTTATCATCATCTCAGACAGCTGTCTTTCAAGAATCTAAAGTTCAAGCATTCCCCATCTCTGCCACCATCACTTCTCTGCCATCTTCCCTGTCCCCCAGCTGTCACCTGGTTTCTTCTTCAGCCACACTGAAACATTCTTTCCCTCCTTGACATTTCTCTCTGCCCAGCTGACGTTCCAACAACTCTGTCCATGCCTTCCCAAAGATTTTTGCACCTCTTTCTTCTCAAAATAGCCATCTAGCAGAACCTTGATTTGGAAGGAACTACATTATGTCTTTTCCCTCTGCCTGCACTGAGCCATTGTGTAGGGCTGGGCAAAGTCACACAGTAGGACGAGGCATTCCACTAAGAACAGGTATCATAAAGTGAGGTAGACTTTCAACATTCTCATAATCCTGCTATGCATAGCTGCTGACTAATAACTCTGTTATTTCAGACCTCCTCCCCTGTCTTTGATCATTGGACCTCCACCATCCAGTCTTTGTTCCCTTGCTCTCTCAGTAGTTGACCCCAACTCTTGCTTCATAAGGAAAACTGAAGCCCTCATATAAGAAATGCTCTCAGCTACCCAACCAGAACTCTATAGACTGCTTTTCCACCTGGTCCCACCCTCTCTCCTCATTTCCACTCTGCTCTTCTTATATGAGGCTTCTATGGACTACAGAGTCTTTCTCTTTCTCCCTTTAATCTTCTTGAAACCAGGTCCTTCCTACCAGCGTCTATAACATGCTTAAGTTCCTCTGTAGTAAAGCAAATAAACAAAACCTTCCTGAGGAAATCCTCCTGGTACCATGTCCCCCTCCACCTACCTTCCCTTTGCAGCCTATCATTCTGTGAGAATTGCCTTTACTCCTGTCTCCAGTTCCTCACCTCTTACCTCTTAACCCACTTCCCGATGACTTCTGATCACACTGAGTCAGCAGGATAGTGCGATAACCAGTAACCACACTTCTAAATTCAGTGACTGTCATTCAGCTCTCCATGATTTAACTTCTCTGTAGCATTTCTTGGTATAAATTGACTACTCCATCCTCTCTTGAACTACACTCTCTCTTTGGCTTTTGTGACATGACATCTACTTGGTGTACCCCTAGCATTTCTGTTCAATCTCTCTTTAGGTCATTGTTTATTAGAACTAGTCAAGTTTTAATCATAGGGCTCCTGTATATTTCACTCTGTACTTTTAACTCTATACTATACTTTATTCCTAAGTTGTCCTATTGATGTTCATAGATTCAGTTATTACTTCTGCACAGATGACCCATTAATTTAAATCTTCAGCCCAGTTTCCAACACATATATCTAACTGCCTGCATGACATCTATACTTGAATGCTTCTAAGTACCTTGATCTCAACATATCCAAAATATCAAGTGTAGTCCCTTTCTAATGTCCTCTGTCTCAGTGACTAGATCCCCATCCATCTAGTATCATAAGCCAAACTTGTAGAAGCCAAACTTAACCTCCTTCTCCCTCACCTCTGCAAATCTAATCTACCAACAAGCTCTTTCAACTTCTAAATCTATGCATGTCTCTTGCCCCTACCAGACTCTTAGTCAAAGTGATCATCATTTCTTACTCATCTTGACTATGCAGTTAGCCAAATATTTTTCAAAATGCACACTGACCAGGCCTCATGCCTACCCTCAGTTGAAGACCATAATTTTTAACATGGTCTTCAAGGCCCTTCTTTTGTTTATTCATGCATTGCTTAGTTCATTCTTTTAAGAAATACAGCATACCTTGAAGATATTGTGAGTTCCATTCAAGATCACTGCAAGAAAGCAAGTATTGCAAATAAATAAGTTAAATAAATATTTTGGTTGCCCAATGCATATAAAAGTTATATTTACACTACACTGTAGTCTAGTAAGTGTCCAATAGCATTATGTCCAAAATTACCACAATGTACACATTTTAATTTAAAAATGATTTATTGCTACAAAATGCTACGCATCATGTGAGCTTTCAGCAAGTTAACATCTATTTGCTGGTGGAGACTCTTGCCTCGAAGCAAATGGTTCCTGACTGATCAGGGTGATGGTTGCTGAAGGTTGAGGGGGCTGTGGCACTTTTTAAAAAAATAGGACAACAGTGAAATTTGCTGCATTGACAGATTCTTCCTCTCACAAATTATTTCTCTGTAGCATGTAATGCTTACTTAATAGCCTAATAGAACTTTTTTAAAATTGGAGTCATTCCTCCCCAACCTTGTTACTGCTTTGTCGATCAAGTTGATGTAATATTCTAAATCCTTTGTTATAATTTCAAAAATCTTCACAGCATCTTCACAGGAGTAGATTCAATCTTAAGAAATCACTTTCTTTGTTCATCCATAAAAAGCAGCTCCTTATCCATTCAAGTGTTATCATGAGATTGCAATTCAGTCACATGTTCAGGCTCCTAGTTCTCTTGCTGTTTCCACCACATCTGCAGGGGCTTCCTCCACTCGAGTCTCAAATCCCTCACATTCATGAGGGGTGGAATCCACAATTCCCAGACTCCTGTGCACACTGATGGTTTGACTTCTCCCTATGAATCACTGATGTTCTTGAGGGCATAAAGAAAGGCAAATCCTTTCCAGAAAGTTTTTAGCTTACTTTGCACAAACCCATTAGAGGAATCACTGTCTATGGCAGCTGTAACCTTAGGAAATGTCTTTCTTAACGAATAAGACTCAAAAGTCAAGATGATTCCATGACCCATGGGCTACAGAATGGATGTGTGTTAGCAGGCATGAAAACAACAGTAATCACATTGTATATCCCCATCAGAACTATTGGGCAACCGGGTTCATTTTCAATGAATAATAGTACTTAGCGATCTTTTTTTTTTTTTTGGGCAGTAGATCTCAACAAGAGGCTTAAAATATTGTAAACCATGTAAACAGGTGTGCTGTCATCCAGGCTTTGTTGTTCTGTTCACAGAGCAGAGGCAGAGTACATTTAGCATCATTCTTTAGGGCTCTAGGTTTTTCTGAGTGGTAGGTGGATGAGGATTGACCTCCATTTAAAATCACTAGCTGCATTATCCCCCAAAAGAGAGTCAACTTGTCTTTTGGGGCTTTGGGGCCAAGCCTTAACTTGTCTTCTCCAGCTATGAAAGTCCTAGATAGCATCTTCTTCTGATAGAAGGCTGTTTTGTCTACAATGAAAATCTGTGTTTGATGTAACCACCTTCATGAATTATTGTAGCTAGAACCCTTGGATATTTTGCTGCAGCTTCTCCTTCAGCACTTGCTGCCTCACTTGCACTTTTATGTTCTGGAAATGGCATCTTTCCTTAAACCTCACAAACCAACCTCTGCTAGCTTCAGACTTTCTTCTGCAGCTTCCTCACTTCCCTCAGCCTCCACAGAATTGAAGAAGTGAGGGCCTTGCTCTGGACTAGGCTTTGGTTTAAGCGAGTGTTGTGGCTGGTTTGATCTTCTATGCAGACCACTAAAACTTTCTCCATGTCAGCAAAAAGGATGTTTCACTTTCTTATCATTTGTGTGTTCACTGGAGTAGCACTTTTAATTTCCTTCAGGAACTCTTTCTCTGCATTCGCAGTTTGGCTAACTGGTGCAAAAGCCTAGCTTTCTGCTTCCCTGAGCTTTCAACTTGCTGTCCTCCCTGAGCTTAATCATTTCTAGCTTGTGATTTAACATGAGAGATGTGTGACTCCTCCTTTCACTTGAACACATTGAAGCCATTGTAGGGTAACTAAATGGCCTAATTTCAGTATTGTTGTGTCTTAGGAGATAGGGAGGAGGGGAGGTAGGGAGATGGGGCAATGGCTGGGCAGTAGAGCACTCAGAACACACATAACATTCATTAGTTTTGTTCACCATCTCACATGGGCTCAGCTCTGGGTACCTCAGAACAATTACAGCAGTAATACCAGAGATCACTGATCACAGAACATCATAACAAACATAATCATAATGAAAAAGTTTGGAATATTTCAAGAATTACCAACATTTGACACAGAGACACAAAATGAGAAAAATGCTCTTGGAAAAATGGCATCCATATACTTGCTGAAGGCAAGGTTGCCACAAATCCTCATTTCATAAAAATGTGGTGTCTGTGAAGCTCAATAAAGCAAAGTGCAATAAAACAAGATATGCCTATATATCTTGAATGCACACACTGTTCAGAGCACCATGGAAACAGTGGTGAACAAAACAAGCAATTCCTGTCCTCGTCGAGCCGTAAAAAGAATATTTCTTTCTTTTGTGGGGAAGATCAACAATTAAAAAGTATAAAAAATAGAGGCTTATTTTCAGGAGATGGTAAGTACTATGAAGAAATACTAGTATAATAGTATAAGGAGTTAAGGAGTAAACAGCTAGGAGTATTTTTAGAAGGAGGCGGAAGAAGCCTCTCTAAGGAGAGGGCTCAAGGAAGAACACAAAAGGAGGTGAGGGCATATGTGAGGCTCTTGCTGTCTGCCCTCCCTTGTTCTCCATGCTCTAGGTTGGAATTGTTTGTTTGTTTGTTTTTTCTTTTAATTCCCCAATTCCTAAGGCTACCCCAGGGCCTTTACACATGCCCCCAGTTCTTCCTTCTCCTCTTCTTTCTTTCCCTGCTTTTTCCTCCTTTTCATTATTCTCCTCCTTTTTAAAATTTTTTTTATTTATTTATTCATGAAAGACAGAGAGAGAGAGAGAGAGAGAGAGAGAGAGAGAGGCAGAGACACAGGCAGAGGGAGAAGCAGGCTCCATGCAGGGAGCCCAACGTGGGACTTGATCCTGGGTCTCCAGGATCAGGCCCTGGCCTGAAGGCGGCGTTAAACTGCTGAGCCACCTGGGCTGCCCTTCTCTTTTTTAATACTTGAAAATGTTTGTCTCTTTTCCCTTCACTGGACCTACTTGTTTCTTAATCTTTAGCTCTAGGCTAAACTTACTTCTTTAGAGAAAACCTTTCTTGTCCTCCAACCCAAATCAAACTCTGTTATTATGTATTCCTATTGATCGTGTTCTTGTCTTCATATTGTCAGTTTATTTTTGTGTTCTATGTGTGGACTTTCCACATTCAATGAAATATTTACTATTTACTTGTATTTTAATTAACACTAAAATTACTACAATTGAAATTTTTGAAAACTGGGTCTTCTTAAGCTTTACTCTCAATGATGAATTATGTTTTTAAATTTGTGAATCTAGTTAATTTCTGTATAAAATTAAAAATATTTAATTTATTATTTGATTCATGTAATTTGATTAATGGGAATGTTAATTATAAATTTAACAGATTAATTTTAAGTTATAAAATTTAACCTGCCTTCCTTAATTAATCAAACCTCCCTAGATATTTTAGATGGCAGTCACAAATATTTTGGATCTGATTCTTCCAGAACACAGCTGTAGGCAGACCTACAAGTTGAACACAATTTTCTTAGCCACTTAAATGTTGCTTTCAAAACTAATAAATCTCAACTTTCAAATGTAATGGGTCAGATTATCAAATAAACATCATTTACAAATATAATCAGATTATTGTAAACATTTCAAAATAAAATCACTAGTACCCATAGCTGTTTAAAATCAAAATAGCAAGTCCAGTGGTTAATGAGCTTACCCATTTCATATACCTTAAATTGGCATTTACCTACCAGTCTTCCCAATGTATCTCAAGAATTGATGCCCTCAATCTGTGGGGCAGGCAGGTGAGCCTTAAGGTGGCCAGAGTCCATGGTCTGATTGCATCCTGCCCAGAGCAACCTCATACAGAGTTCCAAATCCCGTCAGTTAGCAATCTCAGTATTCCTTTGAAATATTGTTTATCCCATGGTTAAAGTTGGGAAGCACTGCCATGAATAACAAACACACACAAGTTCTTATGATAATAAAACCTTTCAAAACCACATGCAAAAGTGTTAATTCTTTGGGTGTGTTTTACCTATTTTATCAACTCTAGGCTTATTTCCAGACTTCCCAGGGTGGAATAGGGAGAGCAGATGTGCCATCTCTGGTCAGCTGAGGTCACTGGCCTAAGACATGGGGTACTGGTGGATTTGGCTGCAGGTGCAGGATAAATCTAGCTGAGCCTGAGATTGAGAAGATGAGCCCCTATTTTATAGTCAGGCTCTGCTTCCCTTCCTCGTTCTCAGAAAGCTGTGACCTTGTTCACAATTGTACCTGATTTGTCCTGCCTAGACTGAAACTAACCCCTTTCCGTAGTGTGGTGACTTTCTACACTCGTTGTATGTTGGCTTCTCCTCTCTTTCTTGCCACCATTATTCTACAGACTTTTACTTATATATGATGTTAGCACAGTTGTAATTTCACAGTTAGGTCCTCGGCCACTTGAGTGTCATCTCTTTCACTGTGGACTCCATTTGGGCCACAACTCTGTCTACTTTTTTGCTCAATCCTTTATCTCTGCTCTGTGGGACAGGACACTCAGATGATAAACTTATCCAGAAAGTGAGGAAACAATGAATAATTGTCCAGAGAAGCCTACTGCATTTCACCCATCCTCAAATCTGGGGGAATCCTCTGTACCATTTTCAAAACTTATCATATAGGTAATACGTAGGTATTACATCGAGAGATGTTCCCTGGACAAAGACTTGGGCGTAACCAACACTTAATTGCTCTCTGAAGAATGAGGAGCACACCAAAACATAAGAGATCAGATAGATGTACATGAAGTCAAAGATAGGAAATATTCTAGGCCAGCAAGGTTGGTTTGATTTTTCAATGAGAGGATGCTCCTCAGTGTGATGCTCACCAAGGGAGACCCTGATGTTAGCCTTCCTAGCAATATCCAGAGAAAAAGGTGCCCCAGGATAGCTGGTGTATGGACTTTGAGGAAATAATATCCAACTTCAAGCATCCCTGCAGAGAATAAGGCATTTGTGTCCTCTCCCTTCCACTTCTTACCAGGCTTCTCCTCGTCTCCTACCCTGTCATCATTCTTTAAGTATTAGCTCCAGGAGCACTGCCTCCATGCTTTGCCCACCTCACCTATCCTCCACTCCAGTCCCTCATTCTTGGATGGATGCCTCTTCCTGGGGCCCCCACAGCATCATACACCTCCCACACTATATTATACCAGTTCCACATCATTTCACAGTTACTATGCCTGATTATATCCTTTAATAGGTGCTGAATTAGATGCTGGCAAGAATGAGGTATACCTGCTTCTCCCTCTGCGTTTGTCTCTACCTCTCTCTCTCTGTGTCTCTGATGAATAAATAAATAAAATCTTTTAAAATGGGGTGATACACCTGGGTGGCTCAGTGGTTGACCATCTGCCTTTGGCTCAGGTCATGATCCAGGGGTCCTGAGATCAAGTCCCACATTGGGCTCCTCGCAGGGAGCCTGCTTCTCTGCCTGTGTTTCTGCCTCTCTCTGTGTGTCTCTCATGAATAAACAAATAAAATCTTTTAAAAAAAAGGTGAGGTATGACTTGTTCATCATTCAGAGGACCTCATGCAGAGCCACCCTTGGAGCTGCTGTTTAGTAAATGGTTGTTGAATGACTTCATCGCTGTGACCCCCTGTTTAGGTGGCCACTTTCTGATTATCATTGGCCTTCACATGAAGAGAGTGTGGACAGGGAGAAGGAAGTGAGTTGAAAGTAACACATGTGCAATCCTCTCAGAATTTCTAATTTTTACTAGAAAGTGGTTGGTTGGCATTCTGGCCTCTGGCCACTTAGTAAATGTGAGTCCATTTTTGAGAGAGAATTCTGTTTGGCTGGGCTCTACCCAGGTCCATCAGCAGCCTCCACCATGCAAACAACTTCTCCATCTGCATCTTGTTCTGACCCCAAGCTTTGCTTTAAAAATATGCATGTATGGGAGGAAAAGTGATTCAAGACTCAACCTGAAGGCAGTTCTACCCTGAAAGAAATGAGCATGCAGATGATAAAAAGCGGCCTGCATAAAGACTGCATTCATCAGAGGTGCCGTGATGTTAGACTTTTTATTCACTTTAGTTAGCTGTATAGCTATTTAGCTATTGAGTGTTATGATCTAAATTTATTCTACATTTGAATTTGCAAAGTATTTAATCTGTAATGAAAAAAAGAAAACCAGCTTGTTTTACTGGTTTTATCCCAGGAACCTAATTTCCCCTTAGATGAAATATTATACAGGGCTTTCTTCTCCTCCTTTTCCCAAAACCTTGGGGTTTAGTGAAAATGAAACTCGAAGCAGAGGTGGAGAACTACAGAGGGGCTCTGGCTGCTGTTGCGAGAGGCCATGTCCCTGTGTGCGGCCTCGGGGGTGGAGGAGTGTTTTCCCCTCCAGGCCAAGATTGTCTCTGTTAGTCTGGGCTCCACTTAGCTTCCATAATGATCAGCTGACAATGAGGAAACAATAAAAAATTCCAGCTCTCTTTTCGGACAGTCCTGGCCAAAGGGAAGAGCTATATATATCAACAATGCTTGCCAGGTACAGTAGAGACATGAATCAAGGGGAAAATGTAGTTTTTCTCTGCTTTCTAGTTACGGATTTGAGTGCTTTATTATTATTTTTTGTCTTTTCCAATTAAGGTCTTTATTTTCTCTGTGTAAACACCTAGTAGCCTAATTAGGGGATCAAGTGGTATTTTATTTTGCATATTTTTTATTGGAGTTCGATTTTCCAACATATTACACTCAGTGCTCATCCCGTTAAGTGCCTCCCTCAGTGCCTGTCCCCCAGTCACCCCATCCCCCATGTCCCCTTCCACTATCTCTTGTTCGTTTTCCAGAGTTAGGAGTCTCTCATGTTTCGTCACCCTCTCTGATTTTTCCCACTCATTTTCTCTCCTTTCCTCTATAATCCCTTTCACTATTTCTTATATTCCCCATATGAGTGAAACCATATAATGTTTGTCCTTCTTCAATTGAGTTGCTTCACTCAGCATAATACCCTCCAGTTCCATCCACGTTGAAGCAAATGGTGGGTATTTGTTGTTTCTAATGGCTGAGTAATATTCCATTGTATACATAGACCACATCTTCTTTATCCATTCATCTTTGGATGGACACCGAGGCTCCCTCCACAGTGGAAGGACTACTTGGCTACTGTGGACACTGCTGCTATAAACATTGGGGTGCAGGTGTCCCGGCATTTCACTGCATCTGTATCTTTGGGGTAAATCCCCAGCAGTGCAATTGCTGGGTCGTAGGGCAGCTCTATTTTTAACTCTTTGAGGAACCTCTACACAGTTTTCCAGAGTGGCTGCACCAGTTCACATTCCCACCAACAGTGCAAGACGGTTACTCTTTCTCCACATCCTCTCCAACATTTGTTGTTTCCTGTCTTGTTAATTTTCATCATTCTCACTGGTGTGAAGGTGGTTTTGATTTGTTTTCACCTGATAGCAAATGATGCGGAGCATTTTGTCATGTGCTTTTGGCCATGTGTATGTCTTCTTTGGTGAAATTTATGTTCATATCTTTTGCCCATTTCATGATTGGATTGTTTGTTTCTTTGCTGTTGAGTTTAATAAGTTTTTATAGATCTAGGATACTAGCCCTTTATCTGATATGTCATTTGCAAATATCTTCTCCCATTCTGTAGGTTGTCTTTTAGTTTTGTTGACTGTTTCTTTTGCTGTGCAGAAACTTTTTATCCTGATTAAGGCCCAATAGTTCATTTTTGCTTTTGTTTCCCTTGCCTTCATAAATGTATCTTGCAAGAAGTTGGGGTGTCCAACTTCAAAAAGAGTCTTGCCTGTGTTCTCCTCTAGGATTTTGATGGATTCTTGTCTCACATTTAGATCTTTCATCGATTTTGAGTTTATATTTGTACATGGTGTAAGAGACTGGTCTAATTTCATTCTTCTGCATGTGGCTATCCAATTTCCCCAGCACCATTTATTGAAGAGACTGTCCTTTTTCCAGTGGATAGTCATTCCTGCTTTGTTGAATATTAGTTGATTGTAGAGTTGAGGGCCCATTTCTGGGTTTTCTATTCTGTTCCATTGATCTAGGTGTCTGTTTTTGTGCCAATACCACACTGTCTTGATGATCACAGCTTTGTAGTACAGCTTGAAATCCGGCCTTCTGATGCCTCTGGCTCTGGTTTTCTTTTTCAATATTCCCCTGGCTATTCGGGGTCTTTTCTGATTCCACACAAATCTTAAGAGTATTTGTTCCAACTCTGTGAGGAAAGTCCATGGTATTTTTTTAAAAGATTTTATTTATTTATGCATGAGAGACACAGAGAAAGAGAGGCAGAGACACAGGCAGAGGGAGAAGCAGGCTCCATGCAGGGAACCTGATGTGGGATTCGATCCCAGGTTTCCAGGATCACGCCCTGGGCTGAAGGTGGCGCTAAACCACTGAGCCACCCACGGTAGCCAGTCCATGGTATTTTGATAGGGATTGCATTGAATGTGTAAATTGCCCTGGATGGCATAGACATTTTCACAATATTAATTCTTCCAATCCATGAGCATGGAATGTTTTGCCATCTCTTTGTTGTCTTCCTCAATTTCTTTCAGAAGTGTTCTGTAGTTTTTAGGGTATAAAGCTTTTACCTCTTTGGTTAGGTTTATTCCTAGGTATCTTATGCTTTTGGGTGCAATTGTAAATGGGGTTGATTCCTTAATTTCTCTTTCTTCAGTTTCATTGCTAGTGTATAGCAATGCCACTGATTTCTGGGCATTGATTTTATATCCTGCCACACTGCCAAATTGCTGTGTGAGTTCTAGCAATCTTGAGGTGGAGTCCTTTGGCTTTTCTATGTCCAGTATCATGTCATCTGCAAAGAGGGAGAGTTTGACTTCTTTGCCAATTTGAATGCTTTGTATTTCTTTTTGTTGTCTGATTGCTGAGGCTAGGACTTCTAGTACTATGTAATAACAGTGGTGAGATTGGACATCCCTGTTGTGTTCATGATCTTAGGGAAAAGGCTCTCAATTTTTCCCCATTGAGAATGATATTTGCTGTGGGCTTTTCATAGATGGCTTTTAAGAAACTGAGGAATGTTCCCTCCACCCCTACACTCTGAAGAGTTTTGATCAGAAATGGATGCTGTATTTTGTCAAATGCTTTCTCTGCATCTATTGAGATGCAGCTTTAGTAGAATAGGTATTGTTTCTTCTTTAAAGGTTTAATAGAATTCCCCTGGGAAGCCATCTAGCCCTGGACTTTTGTGTCTTGGGAGGTTTTGGGTGACTGCTTCAATTTCATTCCTGGTTATTGGCCTGTTCAGGTTTTCTATTTCTTCCTGTTCCAGCTTTGGTAGTTTGTGGTTTTCCAGAAATGTATCCATTTCTTCTAGATTGCCTAATTTATTGGCATATAGCTGCTCATAATATGTTTTTAAAATTGTTTGTGTTTCCTTGGTGTTGGTTGTGATCTCTCCTTTTTCATTTGTGATTTTATTATTTTTAGTCTTTCCTCTTTTCTTTTTAATAAGGCTGGCTAATGGTTGATCTATCTTATTAATTCTTTCAAAGAACCAATTCCTGGTTTTGCCGATCTGTTTTACAGTTCTTCTGGTCTCTATTTCATTGAGTTTTGCTCAAATCTTTATTAACTCTCTTCTGCTTGGTGTAAGTTTTATTTGCTGTTCTTTCTCTAGTTCCTTTAGGTGCGAGTTACCTTGTTTATTTGGGTTTTCTCCAATTTTTTGAGGGATGCTTGTATTGTGATGTATTTCCCTCTTAGGACTGCTTTTGCTGTATCCCAAAGATTTTGAATGGTTGTATCTTCATTCTCATTAGTTTCCATGAATCTTTTTAATTCTTCTCAAATTTCCTGGTTGACCCATTCATCTTTTACCAGGATGCTCTTTAACCTCCACATTTTTGAGTTTCTTCCAAATTTCTTCTTGTGATTGAGTTCTAGTTTCAAAGCACTGTGGTCTGAATATATACAGGGGACAATCCCAATCTTTTGGTATCTGTTAAGACCTGATTTGTGACCCAGAATATGGTCTCTTCTGGAGAAAGTTCCATGTGCACTTGAGAAGAATGTGTATTCGGTTGCACTTGGATGCAAAGTTCTGTATATATCTGTGAAATCCATCTTGTCCAGTGTATCATTTAAAGCTCTTGTTTCTTTGGAGATGTTGTGCTTATTATATCTGTCATTTGCAGAAAGTGTCGTGTTGAAGTCTCTATTATTAGTGTATTATTATCTAAGTATGTCTTTACTTTGGTTATTAATTGATTGATATGCTTTGCAGCTCCCAGACTAAGGGCATAAATATTCATGATTGTTAGGTCCTCTTGCTGGATAGACCCTTTAAGTATGATATAGTGTCCCTCTTCATCTCTTACTACAGTCTTTGGGATAAATTTTAATTTATCTGATATGAGGATTGCTACCCTACCTTTCTTTTGAGGACCATTTGAATGGTAAATGGTTCTCCAACCTTTTATTTTCAGGCTAAAGGTGTCCTTGGGTCTAAAATGAGTCTCTTGTAGACAGCAAATAGATGGGTCTCGCTTTTTTATCCAGTCTGAACCCCTGTGTCTTTGATGGGATCATTTAGCCCATTTGAGTTGAGTTACTATTGAAAGATATGAATATAGTGTCATTGTAATACCTATTCGGTCCATTTTTGTAGATTATTTCTTTCGGCTTCCTCTTTCTTTTACAGGGTCCACCTTAATGTTTCTTGCAGAGCTGGTTTGGTGGTCACATACTCTTTCAATTTCTGCCTATCTTGGAAGCTCTTTATCTCTCCTTCTATTCTGAATGAGAGCCTTGCTGGATAAAGTATTATTGGCTGCATGTTCTTCTCATTTAGGATCCTGAGTATATCTTGCTAGCCCTTTCTGGCCTGCCAGGTCTCTGTGGAGAGGTTTGCTGTTAATCTAATATTTCTCCCTATATAAGTTAGGGATCTCTTGTCTCTTGCTGCTTTAAGGATTTTCTCTTTATCTTTGGAATTTGCAAGTTTCACTATTAAATGTCAAGGTGTTGAATGGTGTTTATTGATGTTGGGGGGGAGGAACCTCCCTATGTTCTGGAACTCAATGCCTGTTTCCCTCCTCAAATTAGGGAATTTCTCAGCTATGACTTATTCAAATATGCTTTCTGGCCTTCTGGCCCTCTCAACACTCTCTGGAACCTCAATTATACATAGATTTTTCCTTCTGAGGCTATCTTTTATTTCCCTTAACCTTTCCTCCTGGTCTTTTAATTTTCTCTTTTTTCCTCAGCTTCCTTCCTTGCCATTAACTTGTTTTCTTTGTCACTCACTCTTTCTCCTACCTCACTAACCCTCATCGTTAGGACCTCCAGTTTGGATTGCATCTCATTTAATTGATTTTTGACTTTGTCCTGATTAGATCTAAATTCTGCAGTCATGAAGTCTCTTGATTTCTTTATGCTTTTTTCCAGAGCTACAAGTAGCCTATAATTGTGCTTCTGAATTGGCTTTCTGACATTGCATTGTAATCCAAATTCTGTAACTCTGTGGCAGAGAGTAGTGTTTCTGACTTTTTCTTTTGTGGTGAGTTCTTCCTTGTAATCATTTTGCTCAGTGCAGAGTGGCTGTATAAGCAGGATGAGTTAAGAATATCAACCACTGCCTGAGTAAATATCACCCTAGATGATGCCTCCAAGTCAGAGACCAGAAATTGAAAACAAAGATCAGAATGAAATAAAACAAAAGGACCACTAAAGTGAAAAACAAATTTTAAAACAAAGTAGTAAAAACTAAAAGGCCAGGTATCCCAAAGAAGAAGAGAAAAAAGAAAAGAAAAGGGAGAAGAAAACAAGGCATGGGGGGTGGGGGGACTGGGAGATGGTGGTGGTGATGAAGTTGTAGTGGAGGGAGAATGTAGTGTACCTGAGGGGTCCTAGAGGGTGATCCTCTTGGTTCTGAGTATATTAGGTTTGTATGTTAGAAGATATTCAGTCCCAAATTTATATAAACCAGAAATACTGTTGGAAGGCCCCACCATTGACCACCAAAACATAAATGAGATAAAAGAGGGGGGAAGAATGGGAATGAGGAATCTCACAGAAGGAACAGGCATGGTATATCACTTGGTTCTGGGTGCATGCAGGTCATGTATTAGAAGGTATTAACTTCCGCCATTGTAGAAGAAAATGAGGCAGAGAAAACAAAAAACATCAAAACAGCATATCTTATATATCTCCCAAAATTAAGTAGAGTATGTTGAAGGGAATCTAGAAGTGGAAAATATATCTAAGACCTGTAATTGTAGAAATATGAAAATCAAAAAGGAAGAAACTTAAAAATGAAGGGGTGGTAAAATATTGTGGTTAAGGTGGATAAAGAGAAAAAAATTGGAAATTTATAGTCTCATATAAAAATGAATTGTACTGGAAAAAGGCAAAAAATAGGAGGGGTACCCTCTGGTTCTATATACTGTAAATCCCTCAACTTCAGCACATGTTGTTGTGCATAGCAAGATTGCATTCATTTTTATAGCTGAATAGTATTCCATATATGCACCACTTCTTCTTTGTCCATTCATCTATCTATGGACATTTGGACAGCTTTCATGCTTTGGCTATCATAAGTAATACTGCAATAGACATAGAGGTGCATATATCTTTTTGAATTATTGTTTTTGTATTCTTTGGGCAAATACCCAGTAGTGCAATTGCTGGATCATATGTTAATTCTACTTTTAATTTTTTTGAGAAACCTCCATACTGTTTTCCACAGTCGCTGCAACAGTTTGCATTCCCACCAACACTTGCATGAGGGATCCTTTTTCTCCATATCCTCGCCAACACTTATTTGGGTTTTGTTTATTGAAATTTTTGTTGGAATCCCAGTTAGTTAGTATTCAGTGTAATATTAGTTTCAGGTGTACAATATAGTGATTCAACACTGCCATACAACACCCAGTGCCCCGTACAACAAGGGCACATGATCCCTATCACCTATTTAACACATTCCCATGCTCACCTGCCCTCGGGTAACCATCAGTTTGTTCTGTATAGTTAAGAATCTTTTTCTTGGTTTGCCTCTATTTCTCTCTTTTGTTTCCCTTTGCTCATTTGTTTTATTTCTTAAATTCCACATATGAGTGAAATTACATGGTACTTGTTAATACTCTAGCTCTATCCATGTAGTTGCAAAGAGCAAGATTTCATTATTTTTTATGGTTGAGAAATACTCCACTATATACATATGTATATACATACACACACACTGTATCTTCTTTAACCATTCATCAGTCAATGGACATGGTTTGATTCTATAGTTTGGCTACTATAGATAATGCTGCTATAAACATGGGGGTGCATGTATCCCTTTGAATTAATATATTTTTTAAAGATTTTACTTATTCATGGGACAGGGAGAGAGAGAGAGAGAAAGGCAGAGACACAGGCAGAGGGAAAAGCAGGCTCCATGCAGGGAGACCGACGTGGGACTCGATCCTGGGTCTCCAGGATCACGCCCTGGGCTGAAGGTGGTGCTAAACCGCTGAGCCACCAGGGCTGCCCCTGAATTAATATTTTTAATTTTTTGAGTAAATACCTAGTACTGCAATTGCTGGAGTATAAGGTAGTTCTATTTTTAATTTTTTGAGGAGCCTCTATACTGTTTTCCAGACTGACTGCACCAGTTCACATTCCAACTAACAGTGCAAGAGGGTTCCTTTTTCTCCACATCCTCACCAACATCTGTTAGTTCTTGTGTTGTTGATTTTAACCATTCTGACAGGGATGAGATGATATCTCATTGTGGTTTTGATTTGCATTTCCCTGATGAAAAGTAATATTGAGCATCTTTTCATGCATCTGTTGGCCACATTTTCTTTGGAAAAATATCTATTCATATCTTCTGTCCATTTTAAAATTGGGTTTGTGTTGAATTTTATAAATTCTTTGTATATTTTGGATACTAAAGCTTTATCAGGTATATCATTTGCAAATATTTTCTCTCAGTATGTTGTCTTTCAGTTTTGTTGATTGTTACTCTTGCTGTGCAGAAATTTTTTATTTTGGTGTAGTCCCGATAGTTTATTTTTTGCTTTTGTTTCCCTTGCCTTAGGACATATCTAGAAAAATTTTGCTACAGTGATGTCAGAGAAATTTTTGCTTGTGCTATCTTCTAGAATTTATATGGTGTTAGATCTCATATTTAGGTCCTTAATCCATTTTGTTTATTTCTGCATATGGTGTAAGAAAGTGATCTAGTTCCATTCTTTTGCATATTACTGTCCACTTTTTCCAACACTATTCATTTAAGAAAATTTTTCCCATTGCATATTCTTGACTCCTTTTTCAAAGATCAGTTGACCATATAATTGTGGGTTTATTTCTGGGCTCTCTATCCTGTCTATTCATCCATGTGTCTATTTTTGTCAGAACCATAGTGTTTTGATTACGACAGCTTTGTAGTATATCTGGGAAATCTGTGCTACTTCTAGTTTTGTTTTACTTTTTCAAGACTGTTTTGGCTATTCTGGGTCTTTTGTGGTTCTATACAAATTTGGGGATTATTTTCCTTTTTGTGAAGAGTGCTGTTGCTATTTTGATAAGGATTGTATTGAATATGTAGATTGTTTTAGATAGTATGGACATTTTAACAAAATTAATTGTTTCAGTCCATGAGTTTGGAATATCTTTCCACTTGTCGGCTTCTTCAGCTTCTTTTTTTTTTTTTTTTTGCATCTTCAGCTTCTTTATCTCTCTCTCTCTCTCTCTTTCTCTCTTTCTTCTTTTTAAATATTTTATTTATTTATTCACGAGAGACCCACAGAGAGAGGCAGAGACATAGGCAGAGGGAGAAGCAGGCTACCCACAGGGAGCCTGATGTGAGACTTGATCCCAGAGCCCCATGATCATGACCTGAGTCAAAGGCAGACACTCAACCATTGAGCCACCCAGGTGCCCCTCTCTCTTTTCTTTAAAAAAGATTTTATTTACTTATGAGAGAGAGAGACACACACGGAGAGAGCACAAACGGGGGAGGGGTAGAGGGAGAAGAAGACTCCCCATTGAGCAGGAAGCCAATGTGAGGCTTGATCCCAGAACCCTGGGATCATGACATATACTGAAGACTTAACTGACTGAGACATCCAGGTGCCCCTTCTATATAACTTCTATAATATGTTATAGTTTTTGGAGTCTTTATAGTCTTTTACGTATTTGGTTAAATTTATTCCTAGGCATTTTATTCTTTTTGGTGCAATTGTAAATGAGATTGTTTTTTTAATTTCTCTTTCTGTTACTTCATTATTAGTGCATAGAAATGCAACAGATGTCAATTTATTGATTTGTATCTTGCACCCTTTCTAAATTATCAGTTCCAGGAGGTCTTTTTTGGTGCAGTGTTTTGGGTTTTCTATCTATAGTATGTCATCTGCAAGTAGTAAAAGTTTTACTTCTTCCTTACTAATTTGGACACCTTTTATTTCTTTTTCTTGTCTGATTGCTAGGTCTAGGACTTCCAGTTTAGGTTTAATAAAGGTGGTGAAAGTAGACATTCCTTGTCTTGTTCATGATCTTAGGTGAAAAGCTCTCAGTTCTTCATTGAATATGATATTAGCTGTGGGTTTTTCATAGATAGGCTTTATTATGCTGAGGTACAGTCTTTCTTTTTTTTTTTAATTTTTTTTTAATTTTTATTTATTGATGATAGTCACACACAGAGAGAGAGAGAGGCAGAGACACAGGCAGAGGGAGAAGCAGGCTCCATGCACCGGGAGCCCGACGTGGGATTCGATCCCGGGTCTCCAGGATCGCGCCCTGGGCCAAAGGCAGGCGCTAAACCGCTGCGCCACCCAGGGATCCCCTCTTTCTAAACCTACTTTGTTGAGTGGTTTTATCATGAATGGATATTGTCCTTTTCAAATGCTTTTTCTGCATCTTTTGAAATAATCACAAGGGTTTTTTTTTATCCTTTCTCTTGTTGGTGTGATGTATGTTGTTGATTGACTTGTGAATGTTGAACCACCCTTGAGTCCCAGGAACAAATCCCACTTGATCATGGTGAATAATTTTTTTCAAGTACTTGGATTCAGTTTGTTAATATTTTGTTGAAGATTTTTGCGTCTATCTTCATCAGAGATATTGGCCTGTAGTTTTCTTTTTTTGTGGTGTCTTTCTCTGGTTTTGATATCAGGATGATACTGGCATCATGGAATGGATTTGGAAGCCTTCCTTCCTCTTCTACCTTTTGGAATTCTTTGAGAAGTATAGGTATTAACTCTTCTTTAAATGTTTGGTAGAATTCACCTGTGAAGCCATCTCTTCTTGGACTTTTATTTGTTGAAGAGTTTTGATTACTGATTCAATCTCCTTGCTGGCAATTGGTCTGTTCAAGCTTTTTAATTCTTCCTCCTTTCGTTTTGGTAGGTATATAATTCTAGGAATTTGTTCATTTATTCTAATAGTCCAATTTGTTGGAATATAATTTTACACAATATTTTCTTAAAATCCTTTGTGTTGGGGCAGCCCGGGTGGCTCAGCGATTTAGTGCCACCTTCAGTCCAGGGCATGATCCTGGAGACCCAGGGTCAAGTCCCACGTTGGGCTCCCTGCATGGAGTCTGCTTCTCCCTTTGCCTGTGTCTCTGCCTGTCTCTCTCTCTCTCCCTCTCTCTCTCTCTCTCTCCTCTACGTGGAAGCTTAGGTTGTTAATTCGAGAAATTTCTTTATCTAGCTTCTTTACGTGGAAGCTTAGGTTGTTAATTCGAGAATTTTCTTGCTTCTTGAGGTAGGCAGGCATTGCTATAAACTTTCCTCTTAGGATGCCTTTTGCTGCATTCCAAAGATTTTGGACCATTGTGTTTTCATTTTCACTTGTTTTCATGTCTTTTAAATTTCCTCTTCAATTTCTTTGTTCACCCATTTATTGTTTAGTTGCAAGTTATTTAAATTCCATGTATTTGTGGTCTTTCCAGATTTTTTTCTTGTGGTTGATTTTAGCTTCATAGACATTGTGGTTGGAAAAGGATGTATGGTATGACTTAATTTTATTTATTTATTTATTTATTTATTTATTTATTTTTAATTCATTGAGAATTGCTCTGTGGCCTAATATGTTATCTCTTCTGGAGAATATTCCATGTTTACCTACAAAGCATCTATAATCTGTTATTTTAAGATGAAATGTTCCAATTATATTCATTATATCCATCTGATCCTGTGTATCATTCAAAGCCACTGTTTCCTTGTTGATTTTCTGTTTGTATCTATCTATTGATGTAAGTGCAGGTTAAAGTCCTCTGTTAATATTGTATTATTATCAATTAGTTCCTTTATGCTTGTTATTAACTGTTTTATGTAATTGCATAATTATTTACAATTGTTATATCTCTTTGTGGGATTGTTCCCTTTATAGTTATATAGAGTCATTTTTTTCTCTAGTTACAGTCTTCAAGTGTACTTTGTCTGATATTATTTCCACCTCAGCTTTATTTTCTATTTGATTAGCATGATGAATTCTTTTCCATCCTTAAATTTCAATTCTTTTTCATACTTAGGTCTGAAATGAGTTGCATATAGATGAGTCTTGGTTTTCTATCCATTCCATCACCCATGGCTTTTGATTGGGTCATTTAACCCATTTACATTCAATGTAATTATTGATAGGTATGTACTTATTGCCATCTCATCACTCCTTTTATGGTTGTTTTTGTAGTTCTTCTGTTCTTTTCATCTTAGCAAGCACAGCTTGCTGGCTTTCTTTAGTGATATACTTGGATTTCTTGCTCTTTTTCTTTTCCATATCTATTACTGTTGCTTGACTTGTAGTTACCCGTAGGTTTGTATATAACATCTACTGGATTTAGCACTCTAATATTAAGTTGATGGTTGCTTAAGTTTGAACCCATTACTTATGCCTCTATCCATCACATTTTAGGTTTATGGTATCATACTTTACATTCTTTTATTTTGCGAATCCCTTGACTGATTGCTATAAATATACGTAAGTTTTCAGCTTTTATGCTTTCTAATTTTCTGTTTATGGTCTTTCCTTTCCACTCAGAGTCCCCTTTAATATTTATTTTAGGGCTGATTTAGTGGCCATGAAGTCCTTTAACTTTTGTGTTTTGGGGAAACTCTTTATCTTTCCTTCTGTTTTGAATGATAGCCTTTCTGGATAGAGTATTCTTGGCTGCACATTTTTTTCTTCCAGCATTTTGAATATTTCCTGCCACTTTCTTTTGGCCTGCAAAAGTTCTGCTGAAAAATTTTCTGATAGCTATATGGTGTTTTCCTTCTATGTAAATATTTTTTTTTCTTCTTTTAAAATACTCTCTTTGTCACTACTTTTTGCAATTTCAATTACTGTGTGTCTTGGTGTGAATGTTTTTAAGTTGATTTTGTTGGGGGCTCTCTGTGCCGCCTGGATCTGGATTTCTGTTCCTTTCCCACATTCCTGAAGTTTTCAGCTATTATTTCTTCAAATAAATTTTTCTCTCCTCCTAATCTCTCTCTCTCTCTCTCTCTCTTCTGGAATCCTTATAATGCAAATATTTTTACATTTTATGGTCTCACTGTGTCCCTAAATCTGTTTCCATTTGTTACTTTTTTTTCTCTTTCTACTATTCAGCTTGATTGCTTTTCATTACTCTGTCTTCCAGGTCAGTGAGCTGTTCTTCTCACTACTGATTATGTCTAGCATATTATTTTAATTTCAGTTATTGAGTCCCATATCTCTGATTTTTAAAAAATGTTTTTTCTTTGTTGAGATTCTCACTGAGGTCCTCCACACTTTTGTCAAGTCCAGTGAGTATCATTATAATCATTACTTTAAAGTTTCTATCAGGCATATCTTTTAACTGTTTTCTTTATCTCTCTTACTGTGATTTTGCCCAGTTTTTAAATTTGGGACATATTCCTCTATTTCCTTGTTTTTGCTAACTCTCTATGTCTGTTTTTATGTGTTTTGAAAGTCAGCTACATCTCCTGCCTTGAAAGTAATGGCCTTATGAAGAAGAGTATGCTTCAGGGCAGTGGCCTTTGTGCACTAGAACCTCGCATTTCAGAGGTGTCTCTTCTGTGTGTTGCTCTATTTTGGGTGAGCCACTTTTGCCTTCAGTCAGTCATCTGCAATGGCTCTATTTTGGCTATTGTAAGTAGTTTTTGGTTCCTGTGTTAGTGGGCCAATGTGGGGCTGCTTTGGGCTTGAGTTGAATCAGATCAGGTATTTGCCAGAAAGCAAATGTACAGAACTGCAAGGTGCTTTCCATGTGTTTTCCACTGAGAAGCTTTCATTAGTGGGCAGGGCCTACAGTCAAACCAGTTGTCAGATCCCAGCCCACTGTGGAGCTGCAGTTAGATTTGTGTGTGTGGTTATCTTCCCCTCTGTCTGTGGCCTCAGTCATTTTGGAGTGGTACTGGTTCCTACTGTTAGGCTTGTGGCACTAGGCACTAGGGCACATTGGAAGGAACATTTTCACATAAGAACATAGGAGTAGTGGCAAGACACCTGGTGCCAGCAAGGTTTATGCAGGTCCACTGTGGAGAGGACTTGCAGCACAGGGACTGAAGCCAGCTGAGTTAGAGGGTATGTGTCTTCAGGAAGATATGGGGGCAGGGCACATGATGTTAACAAGGTATGCCGAGGTCTGCTAAAGGAGGGCACCTGGAGCGACGGCCTAGTTGGAGGAGATGCATCCACAATGGAATGCATGGTTGGGGACAGTATTAGCAATTAAGATAGTGAGTGTTGGTGCCCCCTGGTTCCTGAAGATATCTGTGTGTCCAGGTTCAGGTGTAGGGGATTAAAAAGGTGACCACACAGCTCCTTTTTTCCTGGAGAATCTCCCAATGATCTTTACCCCTCCAGCACAGCTCTAAGATCCCTCCCACATATCCCAGGTGTTTTTGAAACCATTGCTTCTATGCTGTGTGTGTGTGTGTCTCTTTCTTGTGCTATCTCTTTAAGGGTAATCTGTAATCTCTTCCCTCTCTGTACCCATGGTGTCTCTCTCTCTCTTATAGGGAGTGCTGTGATCCCTTCAGCTCTCAACTGCATCTCAGTCCTTCCGACCCTCTTCCATGTGACCTCTTCTGTACATTTAGCTGTGGAGAGTCCATTATTCCAGTGTTTGGCCATTTTATGGATTATTTACATTGGTGTGGGTGTTATCTAGTTGTATCCATGAGACAGGTGAGCTTAGGGTCCTCCTAAGTGTACTCTGTCATCTTCCTTGAAAGTCTTAAGAAAAATTAGTGTTTCTATCAAGACTAAGAATCTGTGGAATTTAAGTCATGTTCTACTCCCTCATCCTCTCTCCACCTTAGAGATCAGCATAATAGAAGCCCACTCCAAGTAGATGTGGATAAGAATACAGGGTTCTGTCTCCCTCCATTTCTCTGGGCTTTGGCATTCTTCTGGGAGAGGTAGGCTGCCAGCATTACTCATTCTTCCCAGTTTTTTATGGCAGAGTCTAAATTTCAGGAGACTGTGGCAAAGTATTTAGAGTCTCCCTTTCTCCACTTAGCCCTGATTCATAGGGCAGAGCCTCTGTTCACAGCCCCCCATACCTTAAGCATGGCAAACTGAGAATAGTTGAGCCCTGAATGCCCTCACCACAGCTCACTGGTAGCATGTAGTTTCCAAATTGGGAGAGGAAAACTAAGACCAAACGAAGTCACCCCTAACCAGTGCTATGATCATATAGCAGAGGTATCACTCTAGGAGAAATTGACCACCATGTCTGCTCCAAGCTCTGGAATAGAAGTACAAAGATTTTGCCCAGAGGAAGAGACAGGTCATAAAGACAGAGTTCCTAAGCATCTCCCAAGAGAATTGACTTTATCTATAGCAGAAAATGGAGAAACTTAAGCCCAATGGCCTCTTAAAAGCAATAGAGTGAAAAACTGAGAGATTTCCATCTAAGGTCAGACACAAGACAAGGACGTCCACCCTTGCCACTTCTATTTGACAGTACGGGAAGCTCTAGCCAAACTAATCAGATGAGAAAAGAAGTAATAGGCAGCCATCTTGGTAAAGAAGTTAAACTGTTACTGCCCATAGATGACATGATAATATACACAGAAAATCCTAAAGACTTCACCAAAAACTACTAAAATTAATAAATGAATTCAATAAAGTAGCATAATACAAAATTAATACTCAGAAATTGGTAGCATTTCTATACACTAATAATAAAATAGCAGAGAGTAAAATTTAAAAGTACCATTTACAACTGTACCGAAAAGAATAAAATACTTAGAAATAAACTTAACCAAATAGGCAAAAGACCTGTACTCTAAAAACTATAAAATACTTATGAAAGAAATTGAAGATGACACAACAAGTAAAAAGATATTCTATGCTCATGGGTTAGCAGAATTAGTTTTGTTAAAATGTCCATACAATCTAAAACAATCTATAGACTCAATGCAATCCCTATATAATATCCCTATTAATTCTACAAAATAGAAAAAGTAATTCTAAAATTTATATGGAACTACAGAAGGCCCTAAATAGCCAAAGCCATCCTGAGAAAGGAACAAAGCTAGAGGTATAACAATTCTAGATTTCAAGATATACTACAGTGCATGGCATGCATGATATACTTTTGAGCATGGTAGTGGTTCAAAAATAGACACAGATCAATATAACAGAATAGAGATCCCAAAAATAAGCCCATGTATATGGTCAAATAGTCTTTGACAAAGGAAGCAAGAATATATAATGGGAAAAAGATAGTCTCTTCAATAAGTGGTGCTAGGAACACTGGACAGCTACCTGTAAAAGAATGAAACTAGATCACTTTCCTACATCATACACAAAAATAAACTCAAAAGGATTCAGGACCTAAATGAAATCATAAAAATCCTAGAAGACAACACAGGCAGTAATTTATCTGACATTGGCCATAGAAGCATTGTTGTAGATCTATCTCCTAAGCAAGGGAAACAAAAACAAAAATAAACTACTGAGATTTCTTCAAAACAAAAAACTTTTGCACAGTGAAGGAAACCATCAACAAAGCAAAATAACATACTGAATGGGAGAAACTATTTGCAAATGATGTATCCAATAAGGAGTTAATATCCAAAATATATAAAGAACTCATGGGGAGAGGACCTGAATAGATGTTTTTTCCATAGAATATATACAAATGATCAGCAGATACATGAGAAGATGCTCATTAATTAATTAATTATTAGGGAAATACAAATCAAAACCACAATGAGCTATCACCTTCCACCTGTTGTAATGGCTGGAATAAAAAAAGGAAATAACATGTGTTGGCAATGATGTGGAGAAAAATGGAACCTTCACGCACTATTTGTGGGAATATAAATTATTATAGCCACTGTGGAACAATATGGAGGTTCCTCTAAAAATTAAAAATAGAAATACCATATGACCCAATAATTCCACTGTTGAGTATTTACCCAAATAAAACAAAAACACTAACTCAAGAAATATATACACTTCTATGTTTATTGCAGCATTACATACAATAGCCAAGATATGGAAGCAACCTAAGTGTCCACTGATAGATGGATGGAGAAAGACCACACACACACACACACACACACACACACACACACAGGAATATTATACAGTGATAAAAGGATGAAATTGTGGCATTTGAGACAACCTGGAGAGACCCAGAGAGAATAATATTATGTAAAATAAGTCAGAATGAGAAAGGCAAATACTATATGATTTCACTCATAAATGGAATCTAAAAAACCGAATGAAAAACAAAAAGCAGAATCAGACCTATAAATACAGAGAGCAAGCTGATGGTTGCCAGAGAGCAGGGTTGGGGTTTGGGCAAAATGAGTGAAGGGGAGAAAAAGATATACGCTTCTGTTATTGAATGAAGAAGGCATTGGCGGAAAGGCACAGGATAAATAATACCATCAGTGATATTTTAATACTTATGTAACAGGACAAATAGTAGTTACACTTGTGATAAACATAGCATAATGTATAAATTTGTTAAATCACTAAGTTATATACCTGAAACTAATGTGACATTGTGTGTCAACTATACTTAAAAAAAAGAAAAAAGAAAAACATAAAAAATGAAGATTTTTGATGGTAAGCAATTAAAAGGAAGATAGTAACTCGATGAAAACAACAACTACACTGTAGGCCAGCAGTCTACCAGATAGAGCCGGGGGAGGGGGATGGAAAAACAGATAAAACCTAATAAGAGTTAAAACAGATAAAGCTCTAATGAGTTCTAAAGCCTTCCTGAAATCAGAACAAGCCCCATAGAAGACTGAAGGACTGTCTTGATGAGGGAAGGAGTGGAGAGTGACTGCTAATAGGTGCAGGGTTTCTTTTGCAGTCTGAAAATGTTCTAAGATTAAGTGTGATGATAGTCCCATAACTATGAATATATCATAAACCATTGATTTTTACACTTCTGGGGAACAGCTAATTATATGTATGTGAACTATGTTTCAATAAAGCTATTAGTTTTAAAAGTCTAGTGGTCCAAAACAATAACAGCAACCACTCAAAAAGTCTGATTTCTTAAGTTAACTGCCAGTGCTGAGTTTCCTCTTTCACTCCTCTTGGCCTAGGTCCTGTGGAGGGACTTGTCAGCATCACTTGTCATTGCATTCAAAGAAGAGTGGGAGCCAAAGTTATTTTCTGGCTATCTTTTCATCCCTTACCTTGTCAAGTTTATTCTTTGAGCTCCCTAAAAGTAGTGATTTTGTGATAATCCTTAGTAACCATTATTGTAAGATTTAAATATGTACCTTAAATCCTTCTGCTGTACATACTAGAAATTTAGACCTCTTATTATGACTCTCTTTTAAGGAAAAACGATTGCTTATCAAATTCAGGAAGGGTGATATACATTGGTCCTTGAACAATGTGGGGGTTAGGAGCACTAACTCTCTGTGCAGTCAAAAATCCATGTATTACTATTGACTTTCTCCAAACTTAATTACTAGTAGCCTACTCTTGACAGGATGCCTTACCAATGACATAAACAGTTGATTAATACATATTTTTTATGTTACATGCATTATATACAATAAAGTAAGCTAGAGAAAAGAAAATGTTAAGAAAATCACAAGAAAAAGAATGTTTACAGCACTATACTGTATTTATTTTTTAAAAATCCATAAAAATAGGGACCCATGCAGTTCTGACTCATGCAGTTCTAACCCATGTTATTCAAGGATCAATTCTATTTCAATAGTTTTCATAACCATCATTGAGTAATTTGGAAAAACTAGAAAGAATAGAGAAGTGAATATCAAGAGCTGTGCTTTTTAGGTCAGTCTCTCTTGCTAGGACAGAGGAGAGCAATCACTTCATTTTATGTGCATTCTTCAAAATTAGGACTTTTTGATCATGTTTAGTTACATAAGTTGTGAATATTATGATGAAAATAAATTGGAAGATGTGTGTGAAAGCAAGTGTCTGTTTATTCAACACAAGATTGAAACATCAGTGGTTGGGCTCAAAGTGTGGAATATTTTTATGTAGGGGTGACCTCAGCAGCCAATCTCACAGGCCCACCAATGGTCTAGCTTCATTCTTTAGCTCCTCCATTAGAGGCTACAGGCTCTTGCCAAGGCCATCTCAGAACACAGGCAATAGATAGCAACTTTTTGGGAACTTCTTCCCAGATATAAGAAATCTGGTTACATTTATGCTGCCAAATATATGTGTGACTAAGAGTAGGTCCCTCCTCCTCTGAGCTCAGGTTTTTTTTTTTCCATCTAAAAAAAATAAGAGGGTTGAAGGAGAGGATGTATAAAGCATTATTGAATTCTAGTCTCCTATAATTCTAGCCTAAACATCTTTAATCGCTAATCTTTTTTCTTGAAGTCCCTGTCATGATCTTTTAGTTATTTGTTCACCTCTTTTGGACTTAATTCAAATATTTCACTCTAGAGATCCACTGCTCCAAGGGACTCAAAGGGCCTTACAAAAAGGCATATTTTCCTTTAACATCTACCTAACTCTTCAAATGATAGGAATGCCAAATCTCTATAAATAGGTCAAAAATAATCTAGTCAATCTTCCAAATGAGATCATGAAAATAACCACAGTAGGATCAGTAGCTAATTTTCCTTTTCTAGATGAATATCTAATTCCCACGCTAATGTAGGAACATCATTTTTCTGAGTACAGGTCTATATTTATCATTTGAATTAAGTTGTCGTGAAATGAGAATTTAAGTTTTTTGCATTATATTTCTCTTCTGAGAAGCATCCTTTCTGGAAATCCCACTTAACACTGTCAGCAACTACTTAATTTCCTCTCCATATCTGACTTCGGTTTATAATCCATTTCTTCTGCATCCTAGTTCCTGAGATAAGTTTGAAGCAAAAATCTCTGGAATGTGTTTATGCTAGTGCTCCTAAACCGTGCTTAAAAATGTGCTGAGAGACGGATACATAGGAAACTTCAGTTTTTTGAGTGCCAATTAAATGAAAGTACTTTACATACATTATATATGCAACATTATATAATTTAATCTGCATAATGTCCCTATGAATGATCCTGTCATTTCCATTTTTACAGATAAGGAAACTGAGGCATGGTTAAATTACTTGTCCAAGATAACACTGCTAATAGAGGTGGAACCAGGTTTATTTTTTTTAAGATTTTATTTATTTATTCATGAGAGACACAGAGACACAGGCAGAGGGAGAAGCAGGCTCCATGCAAGGAGCCTCACACAGGACTCGATCCCAGGACTCCAGGATCACACTCCAGGCCGAAGGCAGGCGCTAAACCACTGAGCCACCCAGGGGTCCCCCTGGGAACCAGGTTTAAACACAGGTACGTCTGACTGCACTATACCTTGTGAATTGTACTCAGGTATTAACATTCCTGCCAAAAGTTTAATATGAAATCACTCTCAGTTATTGGTCAGTGTGCAGTCAGAAAAGTAAAATTACCCTAGGCATTTCAAATAGAGGTAATAAAGTCTAAAAGGACCAAAGGGGACCAGTGATGATACCCAAAGCTAACAAGAACTATGCTACTGACTCCCCTCTGTGGTTGGCGCTACTGTCTTCCTGGAAGCTGAGAATCTGCACTCTTACTAAGCTGCAGGACCTTGACAGCCCACAGTCACACAGACACTACTGGGATCAGTGTCAGGACTTCTGGAGCTTGTGATTTGCTGCCGTTGATAGATCTTAAGGCAGAAAATGTGGAAGGATGTCTTCTTCCTTCCCCTTGCCTTTTAGTCTTTCTCTCAGACCTTCTTTTGGAGGAATCAAACTGGCAACTACGTGGCAAGGAAACTGAGAAAAATCTAGTTTGCAGATTTCCAGCACCCTGCAATATAGAAAAAAGGACAGGAATTAAACTAAAAATCAGTTTTCCCAGGGAGTAGTATCACAGTATTGACTCCCATCATCCCCTTAATTTTAGAACCCTCTTTTCTCATAAACTGTGTTGTGATTCAGTGCCATGGCTGAGAAACTGAGTGTCTCTGACTTAAGCATAAAAGGGATTTATTGGAAGGATAATAGATGACTCAGAATTTAAGGGAAAACTGTAGAATTCAGTTTAGCAAACAATAGGACCTGGAAACCAGGAGCTGGCATAGGTAGGGTAAATGTAGGGTTTCTACAAGGCACTTCTGCTTAAGAGGATTCACTCTATTTTTCATTTTTAAATCCCCACTGAGGATCCAAAGTCAAAGGGAAGAGAATCAAATTGGGCAATATTGGAAAGGATGTCAACTTCATTGAGAAAGGAAATTTTCCTAAAGTGAAATAGTGATCTGTCACTTGAAGATATAGAAATGGTTTGGGGGCAGAAAACAAACCAAATATGCAAACCAACAAACAAAACCAGCTATCTTTGCAGTCCCTATTGCCAGATATTATCTTGATGTCCACCTTCTACCTTGAGCCAATTCTGGATTTCTCTGGAATAATAATATCTATTCCTCCTCCCTGAGAATTGCAGCCCCATTTCTAAGTGGATTTTTATTTTTGTTAGGAAATTTTGTTTGAATGAAAAGAGAAGTTTTAATGAAATTTTAACTCCTTTCTTTGACCTGATTAACCCTTCTTGGCATTTTCTGTATCCAGGACAGCTCCCAAGTGAACCTCATGTGTTCATGTTTCCTCCCAATTTCCCTGAGAAGTGAATAAAAGGCCACAACAATATCTTCCCACCCTCTTTACTCCTTTCCATTCTTTTTCCCTCTCACAGAATGTTTTCTGGGCCCACTCTATTCTCCTGACTGGTCTAAGTTCCGTAATAAATGTTATCATGGCTGCCATTCATTGGGTACATTACACATCAAATGAGATAATTGAAGTACGTATGGGGCTTTACACATGTAACTTAGTTTAATACACACCAGAACCCCAGTGAAGTTCTTAATACAGGTGGAAAAATTAAAACTTATAGAGAGGGGAGGGGCAAGATGGCGGAAGAGCAGGGTCTCCAAATCACCTGTCTCCACCAAATTACCTAGAAAACCTTCCAATCATCCTGAAAATCTATGAATTCGGCCTGAGAATTAAAGAGAGAACACCTGGAATGCAACAGTGAGAAGAGTTCGCGCTTCTATCAAGGTAGGAAGACGGGAAAAAAGAAGTAAAGAAACAAAGGCCTCCAAGGGGGAGGGGCCCCGCGAGGAGCCGGGCTGAGGCCGGGGCGAGGGTCCCCAGGACAGGAGAGCCCCGTCCCGGAGACGGAGACGCAGGAGCTACACCAACCTTCCCGGGCGGAAAGGGGCTCGCAGGGAGGTGGAGCAGGACCCAGGAGGGCGGGGATGCCCTCGGGTTCCCCGGGACAGTAACAGAGCAACTGCGCGCCCAGGAGAGTGCGCCGAGCTCCCTAAGGGCTGCAGCGCGCACGGCGGGACCCGGAGCAGCTCGGGGGGCTCGGGCGGCGGCTCCGCGGAGGCGGCTCCGCGGAGGGGGGTACACGGCCCCGGGAGCAGCTCGGAGGGGCTCGGGCAGAGGAAGAGGCTCCGTGCGGAGGGGGCTGCGCGGTTCCAGGAGCAGCTCGGAGGGGCTCGGGCGGCGGCTCCGTGGAGGGGGCTGCGCGGCCCGGGAGCGCGAATCCACCAGCGCAGGCTCCGGAGCACAGGGCGCCGGGACACAGCCCAGGATCCCGCCTCCCCCGGGACAGGCAGAGGCCGGGAGGGCCCAGGACAGCAAGGACGCTCCTGCCCCAGCTGAGCAGATCAGCGGCCCCGCCCCGGAGCCTCCAGGCCCTGCAGACGGAGTTCCTGCCGGAGCTGAATCCAGGGCTCCAGAGCTGGCCCCACCACTGGGGCTGTTGCTCCTGGGGCCTCACGGGGTAAACAACCCCCACTGAGCCCTGCACCAGGCAGGGGCACAGCAGCTCCCCCAACTGCTAACACCTGAAAATCAGCACAACAGGCCCCTCCTCCAGAAGATCAGCTAGACGGACAACTTCCAGGAGAAGCCAAGGGACTTAAAGTACACAGAATCAGAAGATACTCCCCCGTGGTTCTTTTTTTTCTTTTTTTTTTCTTTTTCTTTTTCTTTTTTTGCTTTTTGATTTGTTTCCTTCCCCCACCCCCTTTTTTTTCTCCTTTCTTTTTCTTTTTCTTCTTTTTTTTTCCGTTTTTTTTTCTTCTTCCCTTTTTTTCTCTTTCTCTTTTCTTTCCTTCTTTCTCTCCTCTCTTTTTCTCTTTTTCCCAATACAACTTGCTTTTGGACACTCTGCACTGAGCAAAATGACTAGAAGGAAAACCTCACCTCAAAAGAAAGAATCAGAAACAGTACTCTCTCCCCCAGAGTTACAAAATCTGGATTACAATTCAATGTCAGAAAGCCAATTCAGAAGCACTATTATACAGCTACTGGTGGCTCTAGAAAAAAGTATAAAGGACTCAAGAGACTTCATGACTGCAGAATTTAGAGCTAATCAGGCAGAAATTAAAAATCAATTGAATGAGATGCAATCCAAACTAGAAGTCCTAACGACGAGGGTTAACGAGGTGGAAGAACGAGTGAGTGACATAGAAGACAAGTTGATAGCAAAGAGGGAAACTGAGGAAAAAAGAGACAAACAATTAAAAGACCATGAGGATAGATTAAGGGAAATAAACGACAGCCTGAGAAAGAAAAACCTACGTTTAATTGGGGTTCCGGAGGGCGCCGATAGGGACAGAGGGCCAGAATATGTATTTGAACAAATTCTAGCTGAAAACTTTCCTAATCTGGGAAGGGAAACAGGCATTCAGATCCAGGAAATAGAGAGATCCCCCCCTAAAATCAATAAAAACCGTTCAACACCTCGACATTTAATAGTGAAGCTTGCAAATTCCAAAGATAAGGAGAAGATCCTTAAAGCAGCAAGAGACAAGAAATCCCTGACTTTTATGGGGAGGAGTATTAGGGTAACAGCAGACCTCTCCACAGAGACCTGGCAGGCCAGAAAGGGCTGGCAGGATATATTCAGGGTCCTAAATGAGAAGAACATGCAACCAAGAATACTTTATCCAGCAAGGCTCTCATTCAAAATGGAAGGAGAGATAAAGAGCTTCCAAGACAGGCAGCAACTAAAAGAATATGTGACCTCCAAACCAGATCTGCAAGAAATTTTAAGGGGGACTCTTAAAATTCCCCTTTAAGAAGAAGTTCAGTGGAACAGTCCACAAAAACAAGGACTGAATAGATATCATGATGACACTAAACTCATATCTCTCAATAGTAACTCTGAATGTGAACGGGCTTAATGACCCCATCAAAAGGCGCAGGGTTTCAGACTGGATAAAAAAGCAGGACCCATCTATTTGCTGTCTACAAGAGACTCATTTTAGACAGAAGGACACCTACAGCCTGAAAATAAAAGGTTGGAGAACCATTTACCATTCGAATGGTCCTCAAAAGAAAGCAGGGGTAGCCATCCTTATATCAGATAAACTAAAATTTACCCCAAAGACTGTAGTGAGAGATGAAGAGGGACACTATATCATACTTAAAGGATCTATTCAACAAGAGGACTTAACAATCCTCAATATATATGCCCCGAATGTGGGAGCTGCCAAATATATCAATCAATTATTAACCAAAGTGAAGAAATACTTAGATAATAATACACTTATACTTGGTGACTTCAATCTAGCTCTTTCTATACTCGATAGGTCTTCTAAGCACAACATCTCCAAAGAAACGAGAGCTTTAAATGATACACTGGACCAGATGGATTTCACAGATATCTACAGAACTTTACATCCAAACTCAACTGAATACACATTCTTCTCAAGCGCACATGGAACTTTCTCCAGAATAGACCACATATTGGGTCACAAATCGGGTCTGAACCGATACCAAAAGATTGGGATCGTCCCCTGCATATTCTCAGACCATAATGCCTTGAAATTAGAACTAAATCACAACAAGAAGTTTGGAAGGACCTCAAACACGTGGAGGTTAAGGACCATCCTGCTAAAAGATAAAAGGGTCAACCAGGAAATTAAGGAAGAATTAAAAAGATTCATGGAAACTAATGAGAATGAAGATACAACCGTTCAAAATCTTTGGGATGCAGCAAAAGCAGTCCTAAGGGGGAAATACATCGCAATACAAGCATCCATTCAAAAACTGGAAAGAACTCAAATACAAAAGCTAACCTTACACATAAAGGAGCTAGAGAAAAAACAGCAAATAGATCCTACACCCAAGAGAAGAAGGGAGTTAATAAAGATTCGAGCAGAACTCAACGAAATCGAGACCAGAAGAACTGTGGAACAGATCAACAGAACCAGGAGTTGGTTCTTTGAAAGAATTAATAAGATAGATAAACCATTAGCCAGCCTTATTAAAAAGAAGAGAGAGAAGACTCAAATTAATAAAATCATGAATGAGAAAGGAGAGATCACTACCAACACCAAGGAAATACAAACGATTTTAAAAACATATTATGAACAGCTATATGCCAATAAATTAGGCCATCTAGAAGAAATGGATGCATTCCTGGAAAGCCACAAACTACCAAAACTGGAACAGGAAGAAATAGAAAACCTGAACAGGCCAATAACCAGGGAGGAAATTGAAGCAGTCATCAAAAACCTCCCAAGACACAAGAGTCCAGGGCCAGATGGCTTCCCAGGGGAATTTTATCAAACGTTTAAAGAAGAAACCATATCTATTCTCCTAAAGCTGTTTGGAAAGATAGAAAGAGATGGAGTACTTCCAAATTCGTTCTATGAGGCCAGCATCACCTTAATTCCAAAACCAGACAAAGACCCCACCAAAAAGGAGAATTACAGACCAATATCCCTGATGAACATGGATGCAAAAATTCTCAACAAGATACTGGCCAATAGGATCCAACAGTACATTAAAAAAATTATTCACCATGACCAAGTAGGATTTATCCCTGGGACACAAGGCTGGTTCAACACCCGTAAAACAATCAATGTGATTCATCATATCAGCAAGAGAAAAACCAAGAACCATATGATCCTCTCATTAGATGCAGAGAAAGCATTTGACAAAATACAGCATCCATTCCTGATCAAAACTCTTCAGAGTGTAGGGATAGAGGGAACATTCCTCGACATCTTAAAAGCCATCTATGAAAAGCCCACAGCAAATATCATTCTCAATGGGGAAGCACTGGGAGCCTTTCCCCTAAGATCAGGAACAAGACAGGGATGTCCACTCTCACCACTGCTGTTCAACATAGTACTGGAAGTCCTAGCCTCAGCAATCAGACAACAAAAAGACATTAAAGGCATTCAAATTGGCAAAGAAGAAGTCAAACTCTCCCTCTTCGCCGATGACATGATACTCTACATAGAAAACCCAAAAGTCTCCACCCCAAGATTGCTAGAACTCATACAGCAATTCGGTAGTGTGGCAGGATACAAAATCAATGCCCAGAAGTTAGTGGCATTTCTATGCCACTGTTCTATAAGTAACAATGAGACTGAAGAAAGAGAAATTAAGGAGTCAATCCCATTTACAATTGCACCCAAAAGCATAAGATACCTAGGAATAAACCTAACCAAAGATGTAAAGGATCTATACCCTCAAAACTATAGAACACTTCTGAAAGAAATTGAGGAAGACACAAAGAGATGGAAAAATATTCCATGCTCATGGATTGGCAGAATTAATATTGTGAAAATGTCAATGTTACCCAGGGCAATATACACGTTTAACGCAATCCCTATCAAAATACCATGGACTTTCTTCAGAGAGTTAGAACAAATTATTTTAAGATTTGTGTGGAATCAGAAAAGACCCCGAATAGCCAGGGGAATTTTAAAAAAGAAAACCATATCTGGGGGCATCACAATGCCAGATTTCAGGTTGTACTACAAAGCTGTGGTCATCAAGACAGTGTGGTACTGGCACAAAAACAGACACATAGATCAGTGGAACAGAATAGAGAATCCAGAAGTGGACCCTGAACTTTATGGGCAACTAATATTCGATAAAGGAGGAAAGACTATCCATTGGAAGAAAGACAGTCTCTTCAATAAATGGTGCTGGGAAAATTGGACATCCACATGCAGAAGAATGAAACTAGACCACTCTCTTGCACCATACACAAAGATAAACTCAAAATGGATGAAAGATCTAAATGTGAGACAAGATTCCATCAAAATCCTAGAGAATAACACAGGCAACACCCTTTTTGAACTCGGCCACAGTAACTTCTTGCAAGATACATCCACGAAGGCAAAAGAAACAAAAGCAAAAATGAACTATTGGGACTTCATCAAGATAAGAAGCTTTTGCACAGCAAAGGATACAGTCAACAAAACTCAAAGACAACCTACAGAATGGGAGAAGATATTTGCAAATGACATATCAGATAAAGGGCTAGTTTCCAAGATCTATAAAGAACTTATCAAACTCAACAGCAAAGAAACAAACAATCCAATCATGAAATGGGCAAAAGACATGAAGAGAAATCTCACAGAGGAAGACATAGACATGGCCAACATGCACATGAGAAAATGCTCTGCATCACTTGCCATCAGGGAAATACAAATCAAAACCACAATGAGATACCACCTCACACCAGTGAGAATGGGGGAAATTAACAAGGCAGGAAACAACAAATGTTGGAGAGGATGCGGAGAAAAGGGAACCCTCATACACTGTTGGTGGGAATGTGAACTGGTGCAGCCACTCTGGAAAACTGTGTGGAGGTTCCTCAAACAGTTAAAAATAGACCTGCCCTATGACCCAGCAATTGCACTGTTGGGGATTTACCCCAAAGATACAAATGCAATGAAACGCCGGGACACCTGCACCCCGATGTTTATAGCAGCAATGGCCACGATAGCCAAACTGTGGAAGGAGCCTCGGTGTCCAACGAAAGATGAATGGATAAAGAAGATGTGGTTTATGTATACAATGGAATATTACTCAGCTATTAGAAATGACAAATACCCACCATTTGTTTCAACATGGATGGAACTGGAGGGTATTATGCTGAGTGAAGTAAGCCAGTCGGAGAAGGACAAACATTATATGTTTTCATTCATTTGGGGAATATAAATAATAGTGAAAGGGAATATAAGGGAAGGGGGAAGTAATGTGTGGGAAATATCAGAAAGGGAGGCAGAACATAAAGACTGCTAACTCTGGGAAACGAACTAGGGGTGGTAGAAGGGGAGGAGGGCGGGGGGTGGGAGTGAATGGGTGACGGGCACTGGGGGTTATTCTGTATGTTAGTAAATTGAACACCAATAAAAAATAAATTAAAAAAAATTAAAACTTATAGAGGTTAAGTAACTAATTCAAGGCTGCATATCTGGTTAGTAAGTAGTAAAGCTCATATTTAAACCGTCTGCTCGATTCCAAAACCTGTATTCCTTCCATAGAATTGTGGGATCTGTACTGCCTCCCAAAATGGGGGAACAAGAGATGGAAGAGTGAGCAGGGAATCTACACAGGCTTCTTGCCAGGTCTTTATTTTGAAAGAACATTTTAGATAAGACAAAAGGATGTGACAATATAAATTAAAAAAACTAGAAAATCAGGAAATCCCCATCTTTATCAAATTGTTTTAATCTCAACCTTTTGGGAGGTTATGTACAGTGACTCCCATATTTCTGGCTACTTGGGAATTTAGCTTTCTGCTTGATTCAGTTTCACGATAGAAAATGTAAAGAAATGTTAAAGTTTCAAGAAATTATTCCCTTTCTTTGTAAAGAGCCTAGTCAGGTTTGGTTTAGAGAGAGTACCCTTTGCTGTTTAGGAGAGATAATTTGTAAACCAAAAGAATCCTTTACAAAATTGATACAAATGTACAAACATATTATTTCAAGTAATATACAGTCTGCAATTATGATGACATGGAGTTTTCAGCAGTGTTCACGTATACTAAGTATCTACAATGTTCCAAACTCTGTCATGGGTACTTTAATTTATCTATATTTTCTCATTTAATATAGGATTTATGAGGTAAATGGTATTATTTTCATTACTGTTTTCAAATAAAGAAAACTTCAAAGAGTTGAGCTCTAAATTTTGGGTAGGTTGGTATTGTGATTCCATGGAAAGATAAGAGAAGAGATGACTTGGTTGGGTCATCATTCTCCAGCTTGACAGTGGTGGGGGAGTGGGGGGAGGGCAATGTGGAGATCAAAGGAGAGTATGATGGGGCTAACTCTAAATTTTGATTCTTTATTATAACCTGCTATCTCTATTCACTAAGTTTAAGAAAGGTTTTGATATAGTCATAGAAAAATCTATCAGAAAATTATCTAGAGAACCTCAAGAGGTGACCTTTAAGATTAATTAGGACATCTTTTTCTCTCTTGTATATGTGTTCTCCCAGGGCCATCTTATTTATGTCCATAGTTACCTTTTATAAATCAATGACTCTGAAATCTATATCACAATCCAGATCCTTCTCTTCTAAATTCCTTTTCACATATCCAACTGTCTTCTGAGTATCTCACTTGGATGACCCACAAAAGGAAGTACTCCCTGCCACTCTGCTCGTACACCTTGTTACATGTTCCAGTGAACAGGAACATAATCCTCTCAGTTGTCCAAATAAGAAACCTGGACTGTGGGGTGCCTGAGTGACTCAGTCTGTTGGGAGTTTGCCTTCAGCTTAGGTCGTGGTCTCCAGGTCCTGACATCAGGCCCCATGTCATAGGGCCCCCTGCTCGGTGGGAGGTCTGTTTTTCCCTCACCCTCTGCCCCTGCTTGCACTCTGTCTCACTCACTCTCTCTCAAATACATAAATAAAATATTTTTTAAAATAGAAAAATAAAAAATAGAGACTAGACATCTTCCTTGGCTTCTTATTTTTTCTCACTGTTCTCTAACCCTCTTACCCCAAATCTAATCAATAGTCAAATGTATCAGCACTTTCTTCCAATTGTCTCTGAAATCCACATACTTTTCTCTGCTAAGAGTTCAAATAACCTGGAGAGAGCTGAGCAGTCAGATGTTGATCAAAAAAGAGCCAAAATGACACTAACAGTTAAGTCTTTAGCCACTTACTACAATAGTACAAAGAAGCTAAAACCAGAAAAAGTGTTGACTTCCACAATTTCATTTTCTGCCATGGAACAGTGTGCAGGTAGGGTTAACTCACTGTTGAGGGATCCCCAAACAAAACACTTCTACAGTTTTATGGATTGTGGGGCCAAAGAAGAGGAATAGAGGGATAAGGAGGGCTAGGAGTGGAAAAAATACTGAGTACTCTGCTAGAGTAGGGAAAATGTCTTCCAGGTCCCCTGATAAGGGGACTTCCAAATGCAGGTGTCTGGGTTAGGAATGCAGATATATTTAAGTATGGCTGGCCAGAAGGCTTTGAACTCTTCATTACAACACACTATAGTACACTGGCAGTGCACTGAGTCTGGTGTGAGAGGACAGCTTTTCCCTCATGATAACTGCCTGGTAAGGCCTTTGTAATTGCCCATTGTAGGCCCTGAAAAATCACACGCAGGATTTTGGCCAAGAGCTGGACTGCTCACTCTCTAGTCCTACTACCTCACCCCAAGCCACCATCCCCTCTTACCTCCAGAACAGCTCCCTCACTGGTCTCCTTAAAGCCAGCCTTGCCACCCTCCAATATGTTCCCCATAAAGCTGTCAAAGGGACCTTTGTAAAACAGAAACATGATCTAATCATTCTTGTATCAGTCAGGTTCTCAAAAGGAAATACGTTTTAATTGAGATGGTCCAAATGGAAAGCTTTGACAAAAAGGCTATTTACAGAGATATGGGCAAGATTAAGGAGACTAGAAATAGGGGAAGTTGTATTCATTTTTAAGACCTGGGGGACAAAAAGTAGTTACTCAATGAAAACCTGGAAAAACCTGTGGTCTAGGAGAGACACACCTATTGTCAGAGATAGCATTGAAGCATGGAGGCACAGAGCATAGGCAACTCATTGGCTGAACCCAATTAGAAGCCAGTAGGCGAGACAGACTGGACCCTGTGGTGATCAGATTTCTAGAGCAGAGAAGAGCAGAGAATGGATCTGCAGGTAAGGGAAACAGAAAAGAGCCAACACAACTCCCCTGCTTAAAACTCATTAATGTCTTCACATTACACATATGATAAAATCCAAGATCTTTGATAAGGCTTCCAGATCCTTCTTGATCTAGGCTGAGCTTTCCTTACTAGTTTTATCACACACTTCACCATCCTCCTGCTCTAAACTTTAGCTACACTCAACTTAGTTTAATTCTTTCATGTATAGAACTTTGTAAGGGCTATTCTCAGTTCCAGAAATATTTTCTCCAATCAGTTTCCTTTTAATCTGGATATATCTTACTCACTTTTCTGATCTCAGTTGAAATCACTCTCTGCATGAATTCCATTATGACATGGCCCTGAATGGGCTTATTGCTTTCTCATGGGTTCTCATATCCTACCTGTACATCAAAGGCTTCAGTAAATTGCCTGACACTCCCACTATCTGTAATATTTAGGGAGAACAAATTATATCATGTTCACTATTAGAACCCAAGAGTGTACCTAATACTGGTAAGTAATTAAATATTTATTGAAGGAATGAGCAGTTATTATGTTATTTGCCTTTTTTCATTTTTTCACTGATTTCTTTTTATTTCTGTTTTATGTAAAGATTTTGTTAGGAGAGACTGCTAAATTTTATCAGTGCCTTTTCAACAACTATTCATATGATCACATGGTTTTTATTTTTTAATTTGCTATTGTAGTGAATTATATTAAATGATTAATTTTGGACCTAATACTTGCATTCCTAAAATACACACCACTTAGTAATAATATATATCATCCATTTTATTATGTGCTGTTTTGTTTACTAATAATTTATTTAGAATTCTTATGTCTGGATTCATTAGTGAAACTGGTCTGAAAGTTGTACATTTTCATAGTCTTTATCTGGTTTTGGTAATAAGATTATGCTGGCTTTATAAAGTATATAAAGGAGCTTACATTGCATCAGAATTATCTGTTATTTAAGAGAGAGCATAGTTATGAAACATCTGGTCTTAGTGCCTTGTTTTAACGGTAGACCTAAAATCACCAGCATTAGTTTCCTATTACTACTATAATAAATTACCAAATAGTGTCTTAAAACAACACAAATGTATTCTCTTACAGGTCTGGAGGGCAAACATGCAAAATCACCTTTTCTGGGCTAAAATCAAGGTGACTACAGGGCTGCAGTCTCTCTACAAGCTCTAGAGAAGAATTCATTTTCTTGCATTTTCCAGCTTTTAGGGTCCACCTGTATTACTTGGCTCCTGGTCTTTTCCTCCATCTTCAAAGTTAGCATTATAGCCTCTTCAAGTCTCTTTCTGCTTCCATGCTCACATTTTGTTCTGTGACCACATTACCCTCTACTTCACTTTTACAAGGATACTTATGATTATATTTAGGACACTCCCAGATAATACAGGTTAATCACTCCATTCTCAAAATTCGAATTTATACATGCAAAAATTGCTTTCCCACATAAGCTAACACTCACAAATTCCAGGGATATATTTGGGGGCTATTCTTTACCCTATTGTATTTCCTCATATATGGACCAGATTACATCACTGGACCCACCCAGATAATGAAGGATAATCTATCTCCTAAGCATAATCTACAAAATCTTTTTGCCATATAAAACAACATAGTCACAGGTTCAGAAGATTAGGGCATGGACCTCTTTGGTCCAGATTACCTTTTAAATTTTTTCTTTAGAAATTGATCTCTTTATGTTCTGTTCTTCTTAGGTCAATTCTAGCCATTTGTATCTTGCTAGCTTACCATCAATTTCTACCTAGTATTAAAATCTGTTGCTATAGATTTGCATAAATAGTCTCATAATTTTACATTTTTATTTGATAACTATCTTTTTTAATTCTTAATTTTATGCATTTTTTGTGTATTTAATTGTTTTTTTGTTTTTGTTTTTGTTTTTTTGTTTTTTTGTTGTTTTTTTTTTTTTTTTTTTTTTTTTTTTTTTTTTGCCATAAACAGTTTCAAGAAGGTTGTTCTCATCGGTCTTTTCAAGGAAATAGCTTTTATTTATTTCTCTCTCTCTCTCTCTCTCGTTTTTTAAGTTTTTTAAAAGATTTTATTTATTTATTCATAAGAGACAGAGAGAGAGAGAGAGAGGCAGAGACATAGGCAGAGGGAGAAGCAGACTCCATGCCCGATGTCGGACTCGATCCCTGGACTCCGGGATCACACCCTGAGACAAAGGCGGGCACTCAACCACTGAGCCACCCAGGTGTCCCTCATTTTTTAAGTTTTTATTTAAATTCCACTGAAATAGTACAAAAGTAATAGTGAAATATTAGTCTCAGGTGTACAGTGCTTCAATAATTCCACACGTTACCCAGTGCTTATCATGACAAGTGGAGTACTTAATCTCCATCACTTATATCACCCATACCCCAACCCACCTTCCCTCTGGTAACCATCAGTTTGCTCTCTATAATTAAGAGTCTGTCTTGGATTGTCTCTCTCTCTCTCTCTCTCTCTCTCTTTTCCCTTTACTTGTTTTGTTTTTTAAATTCCACATATGATTGAAAACGTGATATTTGTTTTTCGTTGACTTATTTCACTTAGAATAATGCTCTCTAGTTGAATCCATGTCATTGCAAATGGCAAGATTTCATTCTTTTTTATGGCTGAGTAATACTTCATTTCGAATTCTATTATCTATAACTCAGTATGGGTTCATTTCTGGGGTATCTATTGTTTTCCATTGATTTATGTGTCTATTTTTGTGCCTGTACCATACTGTCTTGATGACTACAGCTTTGTACTATAACTTGAAGTCTGGAATCATGATGCTCCAGCTTTGCTTTGTTTTTTCATGGTTGTTTGGCTATTCAGGGTCTTTTGTGTTTCCATACAAATTTTAGAATTGTTTTTTTCTAGTTCTGTGAAAAATGCTGTTGGTATTTTGATAGGGATTGCATTAAATATGTAGATTGCTTTGGGTAGTTAGACATTTAAAAAATATTAGTTCTTCTAATCCACGAACATGGAATGTTTTTCCATTTCTTTGTGTCTTCCTCAACTTCTTTCCTCAGTGTTTTATAGTTTTCAAGTACAGATCTTTTACCTCTTTGGTTAGGTTTATTCCTACATATCTTATGGTTTTTAGTGCAGTTGTAAATGAGATTAATTTTTCTTTCTGCTGCTTCATTATTGGTGTATAGAAATACAACAGATTTCTGAACATTGATTTTGTATCCTGCAACTTTTCTGAATTCGTACTTTAATTGCAGCAATTTTGGGGGTCAAATCTTCAGGTTTCCTATATGGAGTATCATGTCATCTGCACATAGTGAAAGTTTGCCTTCTTCCTTGCAGATTTGGATGCCTTTTATTTATTTTTGTTGTCTGATTGCTGAGACTAAGACTTCCAATAGTATGTGAAGTAGTGATGGTGAGAGTGGACATCTCTGTGTTCCTAAGAGGAAAAGCTCTTAGTATTTCCCCATTGAAGGTGATACTCACTGTGGATCTTTCATATATGCCTTTGTGATGTTGTGTTATTCCACCTATCCCTATTCTGTTCAGGGTTTTATCAAGAAGGATGCTATATTTTGTCAAATGTTTTTTCTGCATCTATTGAGAGGATCATGTGATTCTTGTCCTTTTACTAATGTGGTGTATCACATTGATTGATTTGCAAATATTGAATCACCCATGCAGCCCAAGAATAAATCTTTCTTTTTTTCTTAATTCAAAAAGAGTTTAATGAAGAGAGAGTTTTTTAAAAAGGATTTTATTTAAAAATTTTTTTATTGTTGGAATAAATCTTTCTTGATCATGGTGAATAATTCTTTTAATGTAGTGTTGGATTCAATTTGCTAGAATCTTGTTGAGAAGTTTCACATCCATGTTAATCAGGGATTTGGGCCTGTAAGTCTCCTTTTTAGTGGGGTTTTTATTTGGTTTTGGAATCAAGATAATGCTGGCCTATAGAAGGAATTTGGGAGTTTTCCTTCCATTTCTATATTTTGGAACAATTTGAGAAGAATTGTTATTACTCTTCTTTAAATATTTGGTAGAATTCCCCTGGGAAGCACTCTGGCTCTGGACTTTTGTTTGTTGGGGGATTTTTTATTACTAACTCAATTTCCTGGTGGTTATGAGTCTGTTCAAATTTTCTTTTCTTCCTGTTTCAGATTTGGTAATTTGTAGGTTTCTAGGAATTTGTCCATTTCTTCTAGATTGCCCAGTTTGTTGGCATATAATTTTTCATAATGTTCCCTTCTGATTCTTTGTATTTCTGTGTATTTGGTTATGAACTCTCACTTTCATTCCTGATTGTATTCATTTGGGTCCTTTCTCTTTTCCTTTTTGATAAGTCTGGTTAGAAATTTATCAATTTTATTAATTCTTTCAAAGACCCATCTCTTAGTTTTGTTGATCTATTCTACTTGTTTTTTTGTTTGTTTGTTTCTATATTGTTTATTTCTGCTCTAATCTTTATCATTTCCCTTATTCTGCTGGCTCTAAGCTTTATTTGCTGTTCCTTTTCTAGTGCTCGCTTCGGCAGCACATATACCTTTTCTAGCTCCTTTAGGTAAGGTTAAGTTGTATATTTGAGACTTTTCTTGCTTATTGATGTAGGTCTTTATTGCTATATACTTCCCTCTTAGAACTGCCTTTTCTACATTCCAAGAGTTTTGGACTGTCATGTTTTTATTTGCATTTGTTTCCAGGTATTTTTAAAATTCTTTAATTTCCTGGTTGACCTATTCATTCTTTAGTAGGATGTTCTTTAACCTCCAGGTATTTGTGGTCTTTCCAATTTTTTTTATGGTTGACTTCAAGGTTCTTAGCATTGTGGCCTGAAAAGATGCATGGCATGATCTTAATCTTTTTTTTGTATTTGTTGAGGGCTGACTTGTGACCCAGTATGTGACCTATTCTGGAGAGTGTTCTGTGTGCGCTCAAAAAGATCATGTATCTGCTGCTTTAGGATGAAATGTTCTGAATATATCTGTTAAGTCCATCTGGTGCAGTGTATCATACAAAGCCATTGTTTCCTTATTGATTTTCTGCTTAGATGATCACTTCTTTGCTGTAAGTAGGGCATTAATGTCCCATACTAATATTATTATCAACGAGTTTCTAATGTTATTAGTTCATTTATGTATTTGGGTGCTCCCAAGTAGGAGACATACATATTTACAATCCATCCTCTTGATGGATAGATCCCTTAATTACGATATAATATCCTTCTTCATCTCTTGTTACAGTCTTTGATTTAAAATCTACTTTGTCTGATATAAGCATGGCTACTCCACCTTTCTTTTGATGTCCATTAGTATGATAAATGGTTCTCCATCCTCTTACTTTCAATCTGCAGGTGTCTTTAAGTCTAAAAGGAATCTCTTATAGGCATCATAGAGTTGGGTTGGTTTTTTTTTTATCCATTCTGATACCCTATGTCTTTTGCTTGGAGCATTTGACCCATTTATATTCAGAGTGATTATTGATGGATGTGAATTTACTGCCACTGTGTTACCTGAAAATTAGTTTCTCTGGTGATGTTCTCCATTCCTTTCTAGCTGGGTTGCTTTTGGTCTTTTTTCCCAAAAAAAGTTCCCTTTAATATGTCTTACAGGGCTAGTTTAGTGGTCATGAACTCCGTTAGTGTTGTTTGTCTGGGAAACTCTTTATCTCTCCTTCCGTTCTGAATGACAGCCTTGCTGGATAAGGTATTCTTGGCTGCATATTTTTCCCACTCAGCTTGTTGAACATATCTTGCTACTTTCTTCTGGCTTACCAAGTTTCTGTGGACAGATCTTTGTGAACCTTATCTGTCTTCCCTTGTAGGTTAAGGAATTTTTTCCCCTTGCTGCTTTCAGGATTCTTTCCTTATCTGTGTATTTTGTGGATTTGACTATGGAACGACTTGGTGATGTCCAGCTTTTATTGAATTTAATGGGAATTCACTATGTTTCTTGGACTTTGATTTCTATTTCCTTCCCCAGATTAGGAAACTTTTCAGCTATAATTTGCTTAAATAAACTTTCTGTCCCTTTTTCTCTCTCTTCATCTTCTGGGACTCCTACAATATGAATGTTATTATGCTTTAAGGAGTTGCTGAATTCCCTAAGTCTATATTCGTAATCCAATAATTTTCTTTCCCTCCTCTTTTCAGCTTCATTATTTTCTATAATTTTATCTTCTATATCACTGACTCTTTCCTCGGATTTGTCCATCCTTGCTGTCATGGCATCCATTCGAGTTTGCATCTTGGTTATAGCATTTTAAATTTCAGCCTGACTAGATTTTATTTCTTTTATCTCTGCAGTAAGGGATTCTCTTGTGTGTTCTATGCTTTTTTCAAGCCCAGGTAATATCCTTCTGATTTTGTTTTAAATTTTAGTTAGACATCTTGCTTTCATCTGTATTGATTAAATACCTGGCTGTTGTTTCTTCCTGTTCTTTCTTTTGGGGTGAATTCCTCTGTCTTGTCATTTTGTCCAGAAAAAAAAAAAGGAAATTAGATCCTAGGTGTGTTTTGGTTTACTTGTTTAAAGAATCTAGACCCTTCTCCCCAAAATAAAGCAAAAATAAAAAATAACAATAACAATAAAATAAAAACAAAAAAATAAATATCCTTCTCCCCCTGGAGCTGAAGCTTTGCAGCACTCTATGATCAGTAGACTTGGTGTGCAGGAAGGGTTTGTGCTGGGCTTCTGGGGGAGGGGCCTATTGTGCTGATTCTCGTGTGGATTTACCTTAGAGGAGATGCACCTGTAGAGCACAAGGGGACAGAGCTTGGTGTAAACAGCTCTGGGCCTCCTCGTGGTGGCACTGTTTTGCTCACTGAAGTCAGTCAGTGGTGATGGGTTGGGTGAAAATGGTTTTGCCCTGCTTACTCCTCCCTGGTATTGGGGGGCTCATGCCCACCACTCTTCACGAAGGCCTCACAGAAGGGAAAACAATTCCCTCTCTTGTGTCTCTGAATTCTGCCAGTTACCTGCCTTCACCTTTCCTGCATCTGAGCTGTCCACTTGACAGTTGGCACAGCACTCCTGTGTTTTATTTTAGGCACAGGGCTGGGTTTCAAAACTCCAAATTTTAGAGATCCACATGGCATGGGCCCACGCTGATCTTCTGGGGGAGAGTCTTGCTGCACTCTGGCCATTTGCCAGTTTTTTCCAGGATTCAGTTGTGCAACAGGACAGCTGTTCAGAGTTTATGGTAGAGTGCAGCAGAAAGCCAGTAGCCAGGCTTGCTGCCCTCAGCCAGTGTCCCCATTCCTATGTTAGTGAATGGGGCAGCTCAATGGTGCCTGGTGGGTCTTTTGTCCCAAGAGAAGTTGTGCGCCCTCTCCCAAATGCACTCCAAGCAGGGAAACTGCTCTCCCCCATTTGACCCAGAGTATCCTTAGACCACACTGCCAGCACCTGGGTCTCTGCCCTCCTTCCTCACCAGAGCACCACTAAACCCACCAAGAATGTCCTGGTGATGGTCAGGCCCCCAAAACTTCAGTCTCTGTACTCCACTGCTTATAAAAACTTGCAGTATTCAGCTCCTCTCCTTTTCTCAGTCAATGGTTGTGGGAAAGAGTTTTTCTTGTACAATTCCCTGTGTGTATTTCTCTCTCTCTCTCCCTTGCTCCTCTCCCCACAATCAGGGCCTCCTCTCCATAACTGCAGCTGCAGCTCTTCTCTCCACCAAATCAACTCTCAGCAGCTCCTACTTTCCATGGTGTCCTATTTTTTCCAACTCTAGTTGTGCATTTTACTATCTTAGTTCTCAGATTGATTTCTTGGGTGGTCAAAATGATTTTATATTTATCTAGCTGTGTTTGAGGGATGAGGCAAGTCTAAGGTCTCCTTACTCCCCAGCTATTCTAACTCCTCTTGATATGTAACATTATATTAGTTTTAGGTATACAATTTAATAATTCAATATTCATGTTATTGCAAAATGATCACCACAATAAGTCTAATTAACTTTCATTATCCTACAGTTACAGATTTTTGTTCTTATGATGAGAACTTTTAGGATCTACTCTCTTAGCAACTTTCAAATATGCAATACATTATTATTAGCTATATTCATTAGGCTGTACATTATATCCCCCATGATTGATTGATTGATATATTTTTTATTGGCGTTCGATTTGCCAACATATAGCATAACACCCAGTGCCCATCCTGTCAAGTGCCCTCCTTGGTGCTTGTCACTCAGTCACCCCATCCCCCTGCCCACCTCCCCTTCTGCTACCACTTGTTCATTTCCTAGAGTTAGGAGTCTCTCATGTTCTGTCTCCCTCTCTGAAATTTCCCACTCATTTTCTCTCCTTTCCCCTTTATTCCCTTTCACTATTTTTTATATTCCTTGTATGGATGAAACCATATAATGATTGTCCTTCTCTGACTGACTTACTTCACTCAGCATAATACCCTTCAGTTCTATCCATGTTGAAGCAAATGGTAGGTATTTATCACACACACTGTGAAAAAAGTGAAAAAAACAAATATATATATATATATATATATATATATATTTAGATCCCATATATATTTTTTCACTTTCTTCTTTAGATTCCATATATATATTATATATATTATTATATATATTTATATATATAATATTTCATGATGTTTGTCTTTCTCAGTCTGGCTTATTTCACTTCCCATAATACCCTCTAGATCCATCCAAGTTGTTGCAAATGGAACAACTGCATCACTTTTATGGCTGCATAATATTTCAGTGCATGCCTGTGAGTCTGTGTGTGTTTGTACACTTCTTCTCTATCCATTTGTCAATCAATGGACACTTAGGTTGAATCCATACTTTGACTATTGTAAATAATGCTGCAATAAACATAGAGGTGCATATATCTCTTCAAATTAGTGTTTTTATTTTCTTTGGATAAATACCCAATGGTGAAATAATTGGATCATATGGTTTTTCTATTTTTAAGTTTTAGATGAATTACTATACCATTATCCACAGTGGCTTGCCAATTTATATTTCCAATATATGAAGTTTCCTTTTTCTCCATATCCTCAGCAACACTTCCTACTTATTTTTGTTTTGATTTTAGCCATTCAGACTGGTATAGGATAATATCTCATTGTGGTTTTTTTATTTTTATTTTTTAATTTATTTATGATAGTCACACACACAGAGAGAGAGAGAGAGAGAGAGAGAGAGACATAGGCAGAGGGAGAAGCAGGCTCCATGCACTGGGAGCCCGACGTGGATGGAATTCGATGCCGGGTCTCCAGGATCGCGCCCTGGGCCAAAGGCAGGCGCTAAACGGCTGCGCCACCCAGGGATCCCCTCATTGTGGTTTTAACTTATATTTTCCTGATGACTAGTTATGTTGAGCATCTTTTCATGTGTCCGCTTGCCATCTGTCTTCCTTGGAAAAATGTCTGTTGGTATCTTCCGCCCATTTTTTACCATATTGGTTGTTTTTGGTGTTGAGATGTACAAGTTCTTTATATACTTTGTATATTAACCCCTTATCAGATATATCATTTACAAATATCTTTTCCCACTCAGTAAGTAGTCTTTTTGTTTTGTTGATGATTTCCTTCACTGTGTAAAAGTTTTTTGTTTTGATAAAGTCCCATCGTTTATTTTTGCTTTTGTTTCCCTTCCTTAGCAGATATATCTAGAACAATGTTGCTATGGCCAATGTTAGGGAAATCATTGCCTATGTTCTAAGATTTTTATGGTTTCAGTTCCTTAATCCATTTTGAGTTTATTTTTGTGTATGGTGTAAGAAAATCATCTAGTTTCGATGTATTGCATGTAACTGTCCAGTCTTCCTAGCATCATGTTTTGAAGAGACTGTCTTTTTCCCTTTGTATATTCTTTCCTCCTTTGTCATAGATAAATTGACCACATATACATAGGTTTTTGTCTTGGTTGTCTATTCTGTCTACGTTGTCTGTTTTTGTACTGGCACCATACTGTTTTTATTATTACGGTTTTGTAGTATATCTTGAAATCTGGAATTGTGATACCTCCAGCTTTGTTATTTCTCAGGATTGCTCTGGCTATTCTGTTTTATTTTTTTTTTTCAGTTTTACACAAATTAGGGGATTGTTTTATTTTGTGAAAAATGCTGTTGGTATTTTGATAGGGATTACATTGAATCTGTAGATTGCTTTGAGTAGTATGGACATTTTAGCGCTATTAATCCTTGTAATCTCTGAGCATGAAATATTTTTCCATTTTTTGATGCCAATTTCTTTCATTAATATTTTATATTTTTAGGAGTACAGGTCTTTAACCTCTTTGTAAGTTTATTTCTAGGTATTTTTTTCTTTTTGGTATAATTGTAAGTGGGATTTTTTTCTTAATTTCTCTTTCTGCTACTTCATTATTAGTGTATAGAAGTGCAACAGATTTTTGTATATTAATTTTGTGTCCTGCAACTTTACTAAAATCACTTATCAGTTCTAGTGGGGGTTTTTCTGGTGTAGTCTTTAGGATTTTCTATATATAGTAGTATTATGTCATCTACAAATATGAAAGTTGTCCAGTTTCATACTTTTCCATGTTGCTGTCCAATTTTCCCAATACCATTTGCTGAGATTTTTTCCCATTGTGTATTCTCTACTGCTTCTTTTTTTAAACAAGAATGCTTTTTATTTGAAGCATACTCCAAAATACATGGTTGTAAAAGATATATAAATATATATATATATATATATATATATATATATATATATATATATGTCACAAAGCTTCCCTAATGAAGGGAATGAAACAGAATATATATGTTCTGTGCCTCCTGGATATATCTTTCCATCCCTCAAAAAATAGTACTCACGGTTTCTTCAAGTACATACAGAAAAATCTCCTGTTTAAGTCATATAAAAGGAGACATAACAGGGATGCCTGGGTGGTTCAGCAGTTGAGCATCTGCTTTCAGCTCAGGGCATGATCTTGGTCTGGGGATCCAGTCCTGCATGGGTCTTCCCAGGGAGAGCCTGCTTCTCCCTCTGCCTGTGTCTCTGCCTCTCTCTGTGTGTCTCTCATGAATAAATAAATAAAATCTTAAATAAAATAAATAAAATCTTAAAAAATACATCAGATCCTCAATCAACTGAGCCACCCAGGCTCCCCATACCAAGTATAGTTTCCAACCACAGTGGTACAAAACTAAAAATCAACAATAAAAGAAACCTGGAAAATCTACAATGTAAATATTTAATATGTAAACATTAAACAACTCACTACAACACAAGCAATGGATCAAAAAGCAAATCAAAATATGTCTGAAAAATGAAGGAAAAAGAAAACACAAAATTCCAAAATCTATGGGATGCGGCAAAAGTAGATGTTAGAATGAAATTTATGCTGTAAGTGCTTGTATTAAGAAAAAATTTTGAAATAAACAACATTATACCAAGGAACTAGAAAAAAGAAAAAAACTTAGCTGAAATTTAGTACAGGAAAGAAATAACAAAGAAAAATCAGAACTAAATAAAATAGAGACAAGAATAAACAATAACATAACATTGAAAGTAATGACCTTTAAAAAAAATAAAAGATTATGTTTTAACTACATTAACTAAGAAATTAACGAGAGAAGACTCAAAAACCAAAATGAGAAATGGGAGATAAAATGACGTAACAGAAGATACCAGATTTCTACACACAATTATATACTAACAAATCAGATAACTTAGGGGGAAAAATCCCCAGATAATTCCTAAAACCACACCAAGTTACCACGTTTAAATCATGAATCTTCAATCCAAGAAGTAGGAAATATTCTTAGACCAATAACAAGAATGAATTGAGAATCAGAAATCTCCCCCAAACAAAAGCCCACGACCACATAGTTTCATTGGTGAATACCACCAAACATTTTAGGAAAATAATTAATGATTGCCTTTATCAAAATTTTTACAAATAATGGAATAGAGGAAACACATCGAAATTGTCGCACGATCCCAGGGCTACCCTGATTCCAAAGTAGGATAAAAATACAAGAACAAAAAAGTCTAGCTTGTATGATATAACAGGTATGGTTACTTGGACTTTCTTTGGATATCCATTTGTGTAATAAATGTTTCTCCACACCCTCATTTTCATTCTACAGGTGTCTTTAAGTCTAAAATGAGTCTCATGTGGGCAGCATATAGATATGTTTTTTTTTAATTTTTATTTATTTATGATAGTCACAGAGAGAGAGAGAAAGAGGCAGAGACACAGGCAGAGGGAGGATCAGGCTCCATGCACCGGGAGCCTGATGTGGGATTCGATCCCGGGTCTCCAGGATCACGCCCTGGGCCAAAGGCAGGCGCCAAACCGCTGCGCCACCCAGGGATCCCAATATGTTTTTTTTTTTTAATCCATTCTAACACCCTATATCTTTTGATTGGAGCTTTTGGTATATTTACATTCAAGTCATTATTGACAGATAATGTATTTATTACCATTTTATTGCATGTTTTTTGTTGTTTATGTAGGTTTTTCTCTGATCTATTCTTGTCTTTGTCAATTTTGGTCTCTCCTTTCCACTGAAAGAGTCTCCTTTAATATTTTTTGCAGTGCCAGTTTAGTGGTCATGGACTCCTTTAGTTTTTGTTTGGAAAACTCTTTATCTCTCCTTATATTCTGAATGACAGCCTTGCTGGATAGAGTATTCTTGGCTGCAGATTTTTTCCACTCAGCACTTTGAATATATCATGCCACTCCTTATATTTTGTAAATTTAGTTACAACATGTCTTGGTGTTGGCCTGCTTTTGTTGATTTTAATGGGAGTTCTCTGTGCCTCCTGATTTTAATGGGAGTTCTCTGTGCCTCCTCCTGGATCTGGAGGTCTATTTCCTTCCCTTCATTAGGGAAGCTTTGTGCCATTATTTCTTGAAATAAATTTTCTGCCCCCTTTTCCCCCTCTTCTTCTGGGGTGCCTATAGTACAAATGTTATTACGTTTGATGGAGTCACTGAGTTCCCTGTCTATTCTACGTTGCATATTCTTCTTTCTCTCTTTTCTTCAACTTCATTTTGTCCATTATTTTATCTTCCAGGTCTCTAATTAATTCCTCTGCTTCCGGCTTGCTGTTCATTGCACCAAGTATGTTTCCAACTTTGTTTATTGCACAACTTATCTGCAATATAATTTTTATTTTATATTTTATTGTTTATTACACAGTTTTATTGCACGATTGATTCTTTTTTAGCTCTTTTTATTCTGTTGTAAGGGTCTCACTGTTATCTTCTATTCTTTTCTCAAGCCCAGTAAGTATACTTATGATTGTTGCTTTAAATTCTCCATCAGGCATGTCACTTATATCTGTTTCACTTAGATCTTTGGTCATGGCTTTATCTTATTATTTCATTTGGAATAAATTCCACGTCTTGGCACTTTGTTTAAGTCTCTGTCTTCTTCCTTGTGTTAGAAAAGCCAGTATGTTTCCTGGTCCTGAAATTCATGGCCTTAGGAAGGTCATGTAGTGCCCATGGAGTGTCTCTGCTGTGTGCTACATATGCCTGCTATTGTGTTTTGGCTGCTCTAACCTTCAGGCCAGTCATCTGCAGAGGCTCTCCTTGGCTGCTGTGGGCAGTGTTTGATCCCTGGCTTGAATGTTCTGAGTTTTAACTAGATGTGCTCTTGTCTGCTTATGAATTGAGACCTGACACCGACTCCACCAGAAGTGAAGCCCTGCAGAAGAATGTTGGTTAGGAGATGTAGTGTCGGTGGATGGGTTTGTGCTCATCTTTTGTGGGTGGGGCCCACTATGCTGGAACAGGCAAGCTTGACTGAAAAAGGCAGTCCCACCATAGCAAAGAGAGATGGGGCTTGGTATAAGCAAGTTAGGTAGCCTGTATTGGCATTGAGCTTCTTCCCTCAAGTGGCTCCTGGAAAGGCATTTGTATGCCTACTGCCCCCTATAGTGTACCTCAAGCATTCTTCAGATCACCATTTCTGCACAGTCTGTCCCTACTTTGTTTCCCTACTTTCTCTCCAAGATCAGGGCAGTGCTGCCAGGCTCTATCCAAGCCAAGCCCACTGACTTTTAAAACTCTAAGCTTTAAGCCCTGCTGGTTCCAAGAACTCATGAAATTTGGTCCGTCTCATTTTCCAAGCCACTGGCTTTGGAGAAAATGTTCTCCTTGTGCATTCTCCTGTCCTCTCTCTGTCTCTCACCCTTCTCCATGACCATGGTTCCCTCCTTTCTACAGCATCCACAATCTGTTCCTCCCCTAAATCATGTCAATGCTCTTCCTACCTTCTTTGATGTGGCCTCTTCCCTCCCTTAGTTATGGAGTTTGTTCTGTCAGTCTTCAGGTCAGTTTCACTTAGGATGATTTGATAGGTACCTAGTTTTATTCATGGGGTGAAATGAGCCTAGGGCCCTCTTACTCCACCATTTTCAAAAACCGTTGTCCTGCTTTGTTGAAGATTAATTGATCATACAGTTCTTGCTGTCTTTGTTTTAAATTCTAGTTTGTTCCATGTATCAGTACTCCAGCTTTCTTTTTTATATCTATTTGTATGATAGATGTTTCTCTATTCTCTCATTTTCAATCATAAGTATCTTTACATCTAAAATGAGCCTCTTATAGACAGCATATATAAGGGTCTTTTTTAAAAGTCTGTTTTATCACTCTATGTTTTTTGATTGGAGCATTTAGCCCACTTTATTGATAGATACTCATTACTGCCATTTTATCATGTTCTTTGTGATTGTTTCTGAAGATTTTCTCTGATCTTGTCTTTCTTTCATGTTTTGCTGATTTTTCTCTAGTGATATATTTGGATTTCTTTCTTTTTATTCCTTGCATTTTTATTAGTGGGTTTTGAAATATAGTTACCATTAGGTTTGTATATAACTTCTACTGCAAATAGCAATCTATATTGATAGTCACTCTTTTCTCATTCCTTTCTGTTTTCCTCTTCAGGTTTTAGGTATATGCTATTATATTTTATTTATTTATTTTTTTTTTTGGTGAGTTCCTTGACTGATTTTTTACAAAATAGTCCTTTTTCTGCCTTTGTGTTTCCTACCCTAATACTGTCACTTTTGGTCTCTCCTTTTCACTCAAAGTGTCCCCTTCAATATTTCTTGCAAGCTTGTTTAGTAGTCTCAAACTCGTTTGGTTTTTGTTTGGGGAACTCTTTATATCTCCTTGTATTCTGAATGATAGCCTCTCTAGAGAGAGTATTCTTGGCTGCAGATTTTTCCCATTCAGCACTTTCAGTATGTCCTGCCACTTTCTTCTGGCTTGCAAAGTTTCTATTGAAAAATCTGCTAGCCTTATGGGTTTTCTCTTGTAAGGTAAGAACTTCTTTGTCTGGCTATTTTTAAATTTTTTCCTTTATCACTATATTCTGCAAATTTAATTACAACATGTCTCAATGTGCATCTGCTTTGTGATTTTGATGAGAGTTCCCTGTGCTTCTTGGATCTGGATATTTGTTTCCTACTCTCAATTAGGGGAGTTTCTAGCTATGATTTCCTCAAATAGATTTTCTGCCCCCTTTTCTCTCTCTTTCTCTTCTGGGACTCCTATAATACACATGTTCTTATGATTGATAGAGTCACTGAGTCCCCTAACCTATTCTCGGTGTGTGTAACTTTTTTCTCTATTCTGCTTGATTACTTTCCATTACTCTTGTATTCTAGGTCACTAATTCATTCCTCTGCTTCTTCCATTCTTTTGTTCATTCCATAAAACATGTTTCTCATTTTACTTATTGAGTATTTTATCTCCACTATGTTATTCATTATTTCTCTGTTAAGGATCTCACTTATGTCTTCCACTCTTTTCTCAAGTCTAGTGAGTATCCTTAGGAACAGTGCTTTATTTAAAAAAAATTTAGAGGGGTGGGCAAGATGGCAGAAGAGTAGGGGTCCTCAACTCACCTGGCCCCACCAACTCACCTAGATAACTTCCAAATCATTCTGAACACCTATGAATTTGATCAGAGACTTAAGGAGTGAAAAGCTTTGGAATGCTACAGAGAGAAGGGTTTTCACTTCTAGCAAGGTAGGAAGGCAGAAAAAAGAAAACAGAATCAAGTTGGGGAGGAGCACCAGGAGGAGACGGGCTAAAGCCCGAGGCGAGTGCCTCTGGTACAGGAAAGGCCAGTCCCGGAGAAGTGGAAACTAAAAATCCACACCAGATTCTTCCTGGACAGAAAAATGTTCAGCAGGGAACCCCGGGCAGAACCGCAGGAGGGGCCTCCAGCCTCCCGGGGTCACTGACAGGACGTGCGCCCGGGGCAGGGCGCCCCACACCCCCCGGGCCGAGCGCGGGAAAGGGCTGGAGCGCCCGGCGGGGCCTCGGGGAGCAGCCGGGCGGGCGGGGGCTCCGGGCGGAGGGGGCTGCGCCCTGCTGCCTTCGGGAGCCGCGGCCCCGGGAGCGACCCCAGCAGCGCAGGCCCCGGAGCCCAGGGCGCGGGGGACACGGCCGGGACCCTGCGCTCCCCCCGGGACGGCGGGGACGCTCCTGCCGCCGCCGCCGGGCGCCCCCGAGCTGTGCGGGGCCGCGCCCCCCGCCCCGGAGCATCCAGGCCAGTGCGGACGGGGAGCTGCGGTCGGTACCGCGGGAGCTGACGCCGGGGCTGGGGACCCGGCCGCCGCCAGGGGGGTTGTCCCTCTTGGGTCACCCTGCGCCTGGGAGGGGCGGGGCCGCCAGGGGACGGGGCCTCACGGGGTCAGCAGCTCCCGCTGAGCCCGGCACCGGCAGGGGCGGAGCATCTCCCCAGGTGCACACACCTGAGAACCGGCACAGCAGGCCCCTCCCCAGAAGACCAGCTGGAAGGACGGGGAAGGGCAAGTTCTTGACCAAGCAGCGCTGGAAAGCTCCAGGGGAAGTGCAGGGATTTACAGTGTATAGAACCAGAGGGTACCCCTCCTATTTTTTTCTTCCTTTTTCCAGTACAATTCGTTTTTATATCAGACTGTAAATTTCCAATTTTTTTTCTTTTCCCACCTTAACTACAATATTTACCACCTCTTCATTTTTTAAGATTCTTCCTTTTTAACTTTCATATTCTACAATAACAGGTCCTAGATATATTTTCCACTTCTAGATTCCCTTCAACATACTCTACTTAATTTTGGGAGATATATAAGATATGTTGTTTTGATGTTTTTTGTTTTCTCTGCCTCATTTTGTTCTACAATGGTGGAAGTTAATACCTTCTAAAGAAATCAGCATGCCCCCAGAACCAAGAGGTATACCATGCTAGTTCATTCTGTGAGATAATACTGTCTCTTCATTCCCATTCTGCCCCCATCTTTTATGTCATTTATGTTTTGGTGGTCAATGCTGGGACTTTGTACAAGTATTGCTGGTTAATATAAAGTTGGGACTGAACACCTAACTTACAGAACTTAATACACTCAGAACCAAGAGGATCACCCTCTGGGACCCCTCAGGCAGACTACATTCTCCCTCCACTACAACTTCTTCACCACCACCATCTCACAGTCCTCCCCTTTTTTTCTGCGTTTTTTCTTCTTTTTTCTTTTTTTTTTTTTCTCTTTACTTTTGCTTCTTTCTCTTCTTTTTTTCTTTTCCTTCTTCTTTGGGATTCTAGGCCATTTATTTCTTACTACTTTGTTTTAAAATTTGTTTTTCACTCTAGTGGTCCTTTTATTTTGTTCTGATCTTTATTTCCATTTTCTGATCTCTGACCTCGTCAGAATCATCTAGGGAAAAACTTACTTAGGTCGTGGTTGATATTCTTGACTCAGCCTGCTCATACAACCGCTCTGCACTGAGCAAAATGACCAGAAGGAAGAATTCACCACAAAAGAAAGAAGCAGAAACAGTACTCTCTGCCACAGAGTTACAGAATATGGATTTCAGTTCGATGTTGGAAAGCAAATTCAGAAGCACAATTATAAAGCTACTAGTGGCTCTGGAAAAAGGCATAAAGGATTCCAGAGACTTCATGACTACAGAATTTAGGTCTAATCAGGCTGAAATTAAAAATCAATTCAATGAGATGCAATCCAAACTGGAGGTCCTAATGACCAGAGTTAATGAGGTGGAAGAAAGAGTGAGTGACATAGAAGACAAGTTGATGACAAAGAAGGAAGCTGAGGAAAAAAGAGAAAAACAAAACACCATGAGGAAAGGTTAAGGGAAATAAATGATAGCCTCAGAAGGAAGGATCTATGTATAATTGGGGCTCCAGAAAGTGCCGAGAGGGCCAGAGGGCCAGAAAGCATATTTGAACAAATCATACCTGAGAAATTCCCTAATTTGGGGAGGGAAACAGACATTTAGATCCAGGAGATGGAGAGGTCCCCCCACCAAAATCAATAAAAATCGTTCAACACCTCAACATTTAATAGTGAAACTTACAAATTACAAAGATAAAGAGAACATTCTTAAAGCAGCAAGAGATAAGAGATTCCTAATTATATGGGGAGAAATGAGATTAACAGCAGACCTCTCCACAGAGACCTTGCAGGCCAGAAAGGGCTAGCAGGATCTATTCAGGTTACTAAATGAGAAGAACATGCAGCCAAGAATACTTTATCCAGCAAGGCTCTCATTCAGAATAGAAGGAGAGATAAAGAGCTTCCAAGATAGGCAGAAACTGAAAGGATATGTGACCACCAAAACAACTCTTCAAGAAATATTAAGGGGACCTGGTAAAAGAAAGAGGAAACCCAAAAAAATAATTCACAAACCCTGGGACTGAGTAGGTATTACTATGACACTAAATTCATATCTTTCAATAGTTCCTCTGAAGGAGAATGGGCTAAAGGATCCCATCAAAAGTCGTGGGGTTTCAGACTGGATAAAAAAACAAGACCCATATATTTGCTGCCTACAAGAGACACACTTTAGACCTAAGACACCTCCAGCCTGAAAATGAAAGGTTGGAGAACCATTTACCATTCAAATGGTCCTCAAAAGAAAGCAGGGATAGCATCCTCATATCAGATAAATTAAAGTTTATCCCAAAGACTGTAGTAAGAGGTGAAAAAGGACACTATATCATACTTAAGGGTCTATACAACAAGAAGACATAACAATCATGAATATTTATGCCCCTAATGTGGGAGCTGCCAAGTATATCAATCAATTAATAACCAAAATAAAGAGGTACTTAGATAGTAATACGCTAATAGTGGGAGACTTCAACATGGCACTTTCTGCAAATGGCAGATATTCCAAGCACAACATCACCAAAGAAACAAGGGCTTTGAATGATACACTGGACAAGATGGATTTCACAGATATATACAGAACTTTGTGTCCAAATACAATGGAATACACATTCTTCTGAAGTGTACATGAAACTTTCTCCAGAATAGACCACATACTGGGTCACAAATCAGGTCTCAATCGATACCAAAAGATTGTGATTGTCCCCTGCATATTTTCAGACCACAATGCTTTGAAACCAGAACTCAATCACAAGAAGAAATTTGGAAGAAACTCAGACATGTGGAGGTTAAATAGCATCCTACTAAAAGATGAAAGGGTAAACCAGGAAATTAGAGAAGAATTAAAAAGATTCATGGAAACTAATGAAAATGAAGATACAACCGTTCAAAATCTTTGGGATACGGCAAAAGCAGTCCTAAGAGGGAAATACATCACAATACAAACATCCCTCAAAAAATTGGAAAAAACTCAAATATACCTCACACCTAAAGGAACTGGAGAAAGAAGAGCAAATAAAACCTACAACAAGCAAAAGAAGAACAATAATAAGGATGCGAGCAGAACTCAATGAAATAAACGAGAAGAACTGTAGAACAGATCAACAAACCCAGGAGTTGGTTCTTTGAAAGAATTGATAAGATAGATAAACCATTAACCAGCCTTATTAAAAAGGAAGAAGTCTCAAATTAATAAAATCATGAATGAAAGAGGAGAGATCACAACCGATACTAAGGAAATACAAACAATTTTAAAAACGTATTATGAGCACTATATGCCAATAAATTAGGCAATCTAGAAGAAATGGATGCATTTCTGGAAAACCACAAATTACCCAAAGTGGAACAGGAAGAAATAGAAAACCTGAACAACCTAATAACCAGGGAGGAAATTGAAGCGGTCATCAAACACCTCCCAAGACACAAAACTCCAAGGCCAGATGTCTTCCCAGGGGAATTCTATAAAACATTTAAAGAAGAAATAATACCTATTCTACTAAAGCTGTTCCAAAAGATAGAAAAGATAGAATACTTCCGAGCTCATTTTATGAGGGCAGTATCACCTTAAGTCCAAAACCAGACAAAGACCCCACCAAAAAGGAGAATTATAGACCAATATCCCTGATGAACACAGATGCAAAATTCTCAACAAGATACTAGTCAATGGGATCCAACAACACATTAAGAAGATTATTCACCATGACCAAGTGGGATTTATCCCCAGGATGCAGGGTTGGTTCAACACTTGTAAAACAATCAACATGATAGATCATATCAACAAGAGAAAACACAAGAACCATATGATCCTCTCAATAGATGCAGAGAAAGCATTTGAGAAAATACACCATCCATTCCTGACCAAAACTCTTCAGAGTGTAGCGATAGAGGGAACATTCTTCAGCATCTTAAAAACCATCTATGAAAAGCCCACAGCAAACATCATTCTCAATGGGGAAACACTGAGAGCCTTTCCCTAAGATCAGGAACAAGACAGGGATGTCCACTCTCACCACTGCTATTCAACATAGTACTAGAAGTCCAGCCTCAGCAATCAGGCAACAAAAAGAAATACAAGGCATTCAAACTGGCAAAGAAGTCAAGCTCTCCCCCTTCACAGAAGACATGATACTGTACATAGAAAACCAAAAGACTCCACCCCAAGATTGCTAGAACTCATAGAGCAATTCGGCAGTGTGGCAGGACACAAAATCAATGCCCAGAAGTCAGTGGCATTTGTATGCACTAACAATGAGATTGAAGAAAGAGAAATTAAGGAGTCAATCCCATTTACAATTGCACCCAAAAGCAGTATAAGATACCGAGGAGTAAACTTAACCAAGGAGGTAAAGGATCTATACCCTAAAAACTACAGAACACTTTTGAAAGAAATTAAGGAAGACACAAAGTGATGGAAAAACATTCCATGCTCATTAATTGGAAGAATAAATATTGTGGAAAACATCTATGCTACCCAGGACAATTTACACGTTCAATGCAATCCCTATCAAAACACCATAGACTTTCTTCAGAGATTTGGAACAAATCATCTTAATATTTGTGTGGAGTCAGAAAAGACCCTGAAAAATAAGAGGTTATTTTGTCTTGACTTGTTTTCAGGTTGTTTATCTCTGCAGCCTGGGTTTCTCTGGTGTCTTCTATGGTTTTTTTCAAGCCCAAGTAGTATACTTATGACTATAGTCCTAAATACTTGTTCAGATATATTGCTTATATCTGTTTTAAGTGAAACTTTTGCTGTGGTTTCTTCTTGATTTTGGGGGAGTGGGCAATTCCTCTGTCTTGTCATTTTGGCTAAGTTTCTGTCTTTTGCGTGTAATGAAAGCTTGTTATGTTTTCTGCTTTTGAGAGTAATGCTATATTAAGAAAAGGTCATGCACTGTCCAGGGTCTAATGCTTCAGGATGTGTTTATGGCATATGCTGTGTGCTCTCTGCTGTTGTGTCTTGGCTACTCTTTCTCCCAGCTTAGTCCTCTGCAGAGTTCCTCCTTGCTTGTAGTGGTGAATTTGGACGTTTAACTAGGTGTGCTTTGATTTGTTTGTTAAACCTGGTTTAAAAAAAAAAGAGAGAGAGAAGAAAAGAAAGCCTGACCCAAAAGAGAAGATGAAGAGGAACCAAAAAAGAAACAAAAAACTATAAACCTGATTCCAAAGAAAAAGAAAGAAAGAATATAAAGAAAGAATATAAAAAGGAATTCTGATTTTAAAAGAGAGAGAAGGGCAGCCCCGGTGGCGCAGCGGTTTAGCGCCGCCTGCAGCCCAGGGCGTGATCCTGGAGACCCTGGATCGAGTCCCACGTTGGGCTCCCTGCATGGAGCCTGCTTCTCCCTCTGCCTGTGTCTCTGCCTCTCTCTCTCTCTCTCTCTGCATCTCTATGAATAAATAAATAAAATCTTTAAAAATTAATTAATTAATTAATTAATTAAAGAGAGAAAAGGTAAGAAGACAAAATATATTATATATATTTTTTTTAACTGATTCCAAAGTTAAAAAAAAAAAAAAAAAAAAAAAAAAAAGCCTGGTCCTATTTCCACCACAACTAAAGCCGATGTTTTTTGGTTTTTGGTTTTTGGTTTTTTTAAGAGTCTATTTATTCATGAGAGACACAGAGAGAGAGGCAGAGGGAGAAGCAGGCTCCCTGCAAGGAGCCTGACGCAGGACTCCATCTCGCGACCCCAGGATCACACCCTGGGCCGAAGGCAGGCGCCAAACCGTTGCCACCCAGGGATCCCGAAGCTGATGTTTTGAAACACTCTATGATCAGTAGACTTGATGGATGTGGGGCAGCCGGTACTGGTCCTCTGGGAGAGAGGCCCACTGCACTGTCTCACAGTCAGACCTCCCCTATTATAAAGATGCCCTCCTGGGTGCCGCGGGGGCAGGGTTTGGTGTAAACGCCTCCAGCCTCCACTGGGGGCGCTGAGTTGCACACTGAAGTCTGTGCTAGTGGGTGAGAGGAAGATGGTGTCACCACCACTCCCCCCTCCACCACCCCCCATCCCAGGAAGGGGAGGCCCACCTACTGCTGTCCAGGAAGCCCTCACAAAAAATCAAACAATCTCTCTTCGGTCCCAAGCTTCCATCAGATCCCTGCCCTCAACCCGCCTGTGTCCAGGCCAATGATATGCCACAGTTCTGTGTTTGGTCCTGGGCTGGGATTCAACATTCCAAATATTAAAGGACCCTGCAAGGCACAGACCCACTCCCATCCCCTAGAGGAGAAACTTGCAGAGCTGTTTCTGTTGCTGTTTTGTTTTTTTTTTTTTTTTTCCCAGAAAAGCAGTCTCAGGGCTGCACAAGTGATTGGAGTTTATGGTGAAGCACAGCAAAGAGCTGCAACCAGGTTATCTACCTTTGTGCATGTTTCTGTCCCTTACTGATGAACAGCCACTCATGGCACCTGGTGGGTCTTTTGTCCTTGGAAAGGCAATATACCCTCTTTCAAATCTGCTCCAGGAATGGGAATGTTCTCTCCCTGTGCAAACTAGAGGAACCCTGTCCACTGTCCAATCCTGGTTGTTTGCCCTCCCTCTCCATATGAGCACTGCTGAGTAACTGGCTTGACTCTGGCAAGTGGCATGGACTTCTAAACCCGTAGAATTTGGACTCTATTTTTGTAAAAACTTTCAATAGTCAGTTTCTCTCAATTCCCCAAACAATGCTTTTGGGGGAGTGTTTTTCTTGCATGATTCCAACATGCTGCTCTCACTCCCTCTCTCTCTGTCTCTCTCTGTCCTCTTGATGTGGGAAACAAAGGCATAAGAAATGTAGCTTAAATCAAAATCTTCTACAGCTTGCAGCCCACTGATAGATACCTGAAACATAAAAAGCATGACCTTCCTCAAGGAACTCATGGCTGTGTTTCTACCTTAATGTTTAAAAGTAACCATATCTTGGTGACATCTGGCCCCTCAAGGTCCTGAAAGTTTTGCTTCCAGATTTCTTGGAGACTTGCACTCTCCCTAACCCCTAGTAATTAAAAAGTATACAATGAGTCACTCTTTACACTCCCAGTATAGCTCTTTCTGCCTACAGGTCCTGTCCGGTGAGTAGGGAAGGGTTTAAATTGTAGGCAGGTGGGATAGGAAGTCCCTGACTTCCCTGATTGGATTCCAAAACTATTCCTGGCAAGTGGAGACAGAGCTGAACAAAAGGTAAGGGAACAAACCAAGTCAGCACAAGAACCTCAAGGCCACAAGAATCCCAGTCAGTTCTTAATAAAAGACTGCCACTAAAAGCCCTCAGTGGCAATCTTCAGGATCCCTCTCACTCTAGAGAGATTTCATCTTTCCTTTTTGCTCTCACTTTCAATTAATAAACTTTTTGCTTTACCATTTTGTGTCCACAAGATTCATTCTTTGTTTTTGTTTTTTGTTTTTAAGATTCATTCTCCGACCTTGAGACAAGAACCCTGCAATTCTGCAACACTTTCTCTGCAGAAAGGACTCATTTTCCTCTGTGGCACCCTGGCTTTTCTCTTCCTCAATTCATGTCTCCACACGTCATACCTGCTGGTTTCTCACCCTCTAATTTTGAAGACTGTTTTCTTAATCCTTAGATCAATCTCCTAAGTGTTCAAAATGATTTGATATTGATCTAGCTGTGTTGGAAGGTCAAGGCAAGCGCAGGGTCCCCTTACTATTCCACTGTCTTAACTCCTTTCCCTCCCCAATTTTTTGGTTCTCCTTTGACTACATAATTTCATAGTTCATGTCTTCTTTCTCAAATATTTTTTTCTTTTGCTTGAGTCATTCTTTTGCTGATGTTTTCTATTTTATTTTTAATTTTATTCATTATATTCCTCAGCTTGAAAACTTTTTGTCTGAATTTTTAGGGTTTCTATTTCTGTTTAACTTCTCATTTTCTTTATTTCATTGAATTGTCTTTCTCTGCTTTGTTGTACCTCACTGAATTCTGGGAACAGCTATTTTTAATTCTTTAAATTGCAGACCTCCATGTCTTTGGGGTTGGTCCCTGGAAATTATTGTGATCCTTTGGTTATGTCATGTTTCTTTCAATGTCATGTTACTTAAAGTGTTGCATTGCTGTGTTTGCATTTGAAGTAGCAGTCACCTTCTCCATCTTTACCAATTGTCTTCAAATAAGAAATAGCTTCCATTAACCCTGATAGGGATTCTGAGACTTTCTCAAACTTTCTATATAGATACAACTGTTCTGTGCTACTTATTCCCTCTTGTGGCAAGATTTTCAAGTTTTTATGCCTTCTTTCCATTCGGCAGAGTAAGGATAGCTTCTTTTTGTTTTCCCAAAGGTGGCACTAAAGCTCAAATTTGTGATCTCTGCCCAACCCTCAAATTCAGCCCAGCTTTCGCCACATTCCCAACCAGATATCTATCAAAGTTTATTCCCACCACTGCTATCAGGAGTGCTGTTGGTCATAGGATGGGGAGGGCAAGGCTCATTAGATGCTGAGGATGCCTGTAGGCCAGTTGGGGGCATCCACAAGTGTGGCATTCCCAGTGGCTCCCAGCATGAGACAAGCAAGCCTCTTGATGGGGACCACAGTGAAGTTAGGATCTGTACCCCTTTAATGCCCCTTGAGAGTCTTATCTGCCTCTCTCCCAGTCTCTTCCCACCCCTAATTTTTAAAAGATTTTATGTATTTATTTGACAGAAAGAGAGAGAGCACACACACAAACAGGGGGAGCGACAGGCAGAGGAAGAGGAAAAAGCAGGCTCCTCGTTGAGCAGGCAGCCCAATGAGGGGCTTGATCCCAGGACCCTGGATCATGACCTGAAATGAAAGCAAATGTTTAACCAAATGAGCCACCCAGGACCCCCTACATGCCCTAAACTTTATATCTCAGTATACTTTATATCTCTTTTTTATAAACTTTATATCTTTTTATTCAGTATTCTGAGTAGGTAAGAGAGAAATGATCCCCTTTTGCAGTGTCCTGCACAACTGGGGAAGCCAGTTGCACTCACATGCACTCACATGCTCTCCCTTTCCCCCACAGGATAAATCACAGGTTGAGGAAGATCTTTCCTGACCCTGAGCTGTACTGCCTGAGGAAAGGGGTGATGTGGGTAAAGTCAAGCTAATTCTCTTAATCCAGTATGTCCAAACTCAGAAAAAAAAAAAATGTATATATAAATATATTTTTGTTTGTTTCTTTGTGTTTCCTCCAGCAGTGTGCTGGAACTTCTCAGAAGCCTGGACTTTCACAAAGTCTCTCTCATCTATAAGTGAGTGTCAATGACAGTGTTTTTGAGGAGGCCCTAGATAGTGGACAGTGGTTAAGGTGGGCTGGAGCAGGTTCATGGACCGCTGCAGAAAACACAGCCAGTACTTAGGTTTGTATACTTATTGCTCAATACACATGTGAGTGAGACTCCTCCTGGGTCTTTTGTCATATGGTACTTGATCCCACAGTTTTCATAAAAGCTCTTTTATCTATGGATAAATACCAAATTATTGTCATTGAGTTGGGGAACAAAAACAAAAGATGTCTTATTTTTCTACCATGATGTTGACATTACTCCCTTTGAGCCATCTTTTCGTTTGATTTTGTAATACTTCTACAATGCAGCTTATCCTACAAAGAAGCCCTTTGTAAGGACAACTCTCTTAAGAAAAAAAGAAATATAGATTTGGACATAGATATTGATATAACTAAACATTTATTTGACAATTTTTGGAGACAAGAAAAAAGCTGATGAAAAATGTCAGTGCTAGAAACCTTGTAAATGATAATGAGGAGAGATGGAGATAACAGGGGCTGAGTTGGTCTTTATCAATCCCCCCCCCCATAACTGCTTAAGGAAAACTGATCTTGCCTGAGGGGAGGAAATGGATTACAGAAGAAATACAGTTTGTTTTGTTCTGTTTTTTAGAGAGACGAATAACATAAGTGGGATTGGGGGGAGGGACAGAGAGAGAGAGTGAGAGAGAATCCCCAGCAGGTTCTACACCCAGTGCAGAGCCCACTGCTGGTCTGGATCTCACAACCCAGAGATTATGACCTGAGAAGAAATCAAGAGTTGGATGCTTAACTGACTGAGCCACCCAGGTGCCCCAAGAAATACAATTTTTTATCTCTGATTTATTTCACCTATTTAGTTTGCCTAGGTCAGTGATTCTTAGTAAACTTGATTTCATGACTAATTTTACATTAATATAGATGGGATAGAGTAGAGGAAGGGGTGGGCCAATACTATGATTCAATCAATAACTTCTTATTACTTTTCCCATAAAAGATTATTCTATTCTATTATTTCTCTTAAACACAATCTCTGCCTCAGGAAGCCAGCATGAGACATAATTTTTCAAATAAAGTTTATCCTCAACATTCTTTCCTGCCATTTCTCTGCTCCTTCCTCTTTCCCAGACAGCCATCGCTCTCAGGCTGCTTCCTGACTATGAGATCACCACACACAGACATTGCCTCCTGTCCTATACCTCAAGTCTTCCCTACCTCGATTGCCCCATGCATTTGACACATACTCATTGAGGGAATGGTTACCAAGAGAGTCCAGAGGATACAGGAGGACATGGAAGACAGAGCTCATAGGCTAGTTATGAAGACTTAAAATGTTCCAATATGATCCATTAATTTATGTTATAATATCATTGACACTATACCCTATCCTCTAAGGAGTATTTGCATTTTTTAAAGATTTTATTTATTATTTATTCATGAGAGACAGAAAGAGAGAGAGAGAGGCAGAGACACAGGCAGAGAGAGAAATAGGCTCCATGCAAGGAGCCCAACGTGGGACTCGATCCCGGGTCTCCAGGATCACGCCCTGGGCTGAAGGCGGCGCTAAACCGCTGAGCCACTCCAGATGCCTGAGTATTTGCATTTTAAGAGGATCTCCAGAGATACAAAACTCATCACTCATCAAAAGGATGACTCTCTTCATGATGGAAATTTTAGTAAGCAACAAGCTAAAGAGAGAGATATGCTGGTGCCAGAAAGTATATTTCAAACCACACCACAAAGAGAATTGTTTACCCCAACTCAGACTGACAAGTGCTCTCCACAAAATGTAAACCTCTTGATAAAAATGTACTGACTAGATAAATAGATAAATAGATTAAAAGAAAGGCAGGTTGATAATAAATAAATAAATGGACAGATGGTCTGGGAAGTTTACTGATGAAGACTTACATGACATATTGCCACATATTTAATATAAAGTATTATTAACAGGTATTGGAAAACTGACAAGGCAAATGGAATACTGAAACTATTGTGAAAATGGATATTGAAGAAAGCAGTTATCACTGCTATAGATATAGAATAAAGAGAAGTGTTTGGAAATTAAATCTAAGAAGATTGAAGGAAGAAACTCTTCAGGCTAAGATTCAGACCCCTGAGGAATCGTTGCTGCTCAGCAGTTAACGGAGCTCCTGGTGTTTGGAGGAGGGACCAGAGAGCAAGACAGAGACCTCTGAAGAAGGGACATGAGCTAGCTGGCACTAATGTCTCTGGATGGTACAATGGGGCTGGTTCTAGGAGTACTGCGATCATTGCAAACTAGAATCAACTGTGGTTAATGAAAATCACTGCATTCAAGGTACCTTTGCTTGGTTGATGGGAGAGAAATTGGAAGGAGACAGGATGGGGCAGGCTTTTCTGCTTCCTCCAGTCTTCTGGTCTCCTTCTAGCACTGTTGACCTGGCTTAACAGGGAGCCAGCTGGCAAAGAAGTAATGGGGTTTGAGAATCCCAGCCCCAACATCATAAAGGTGAACAGAGAATGGATCTGAAGCTAAGAGATAATAGTTTAACTATCTACACACATATTAGTTTAGATGTTAGTGTTTTCCACTTCTGCTTTACAAAAATATCCTTTGCTTTTAAATAAGTGATTTAAAATTTAAAATTATATTTTTAATTACACTTTTTAAAAGTTATTTCTGACTGACATAATAATTCAGTTTGTCAGACATCATCTTTCCATGTGGAAATTAAACCTTCGTTTATTGAGAAAATATATTCACTTATAAGGAAATGTCTTTTCCTCAAGGAAAGTAAATATGTCTAAGGGGTTGTCACTTCATCATAAGATTTGGACGAGATCTTTTTTCTCATGGGATTTGAGCAGGATTTGAATTGTATAATAAAAATATGGAAGTTTCTCAAAAATAAATCACAGCACTCAGAACATATCAAAGTTTCAAAAGTAAGTGACTGCCAGAAAGTTTTGAGGACTCCTGTGTATATATTCAGGTTTCAGAGATAAATATATTTGTATTTATATATCGTAAAATATTCCTTCAACGACATAGGTAACAATATCAACAAAAACTTACTGAGAGGTACTGCATGCTGGGCACTCTTCTAAGTACTTAGCACAATTTAACATATCTAATCCTCACTGTGACCCTAAAAAGCACCTGTAGTTTACAGACTAGTTAACTTGCCCAGGGTCACATAGCTAGTTAGTGATACAGACAGAATTTGAATTCTGAAGTCTGATTTCAGGACTCATACATTTTATTTCTAAAAGTTGTGGTCCCAAATCTAAAGCTATCAAGTCTCATTTCTTAAAGAAAGAATTATAAAAATAAAGAAAACTTGCCAAGGAAAAACACTGCCACAATTAATCATTTAGAGAAAGAATCATATTCAGACCCTCTTTCAGCCATACATCATCTAACTAAAGGACACTGAGACATGGGCTCAGAACTCTGAAGTGGGTTCTGTGCAGTGGGCTGCTGCCACCACCTGGTTCCTACAATAACACTGCAGGAAACTGGAAACAGGAACACTGGGCATAGGAATATCCAGTACTGGGCTAAAATGTGGGGAGAAAGAATGCTTACAAGTCAAGCCATGACATGGATACAACAAAACTCACATAAAACAAGAAATTTACTATAAATCATTATCTCTAAAACATTATGCTGAGGGGAAAAAATTAGATTTTTAAACATACATATCATGTGATCCCATTTATGAGAAACTTTAGAAAAGGCAAATCTAATCTATACTAATAATACATCAGTGGTTACCTGGGCCTGAACTTATTATTATTTTTTAAAGATTTTATTTATTTATTTATTCATGAGAGACACACAAAGAGAGAGAGAGAGAGAGAGAGACAGACAAAAAGGAAGAGACACAGGTAGAGGGAGAAGCAGGCTCCGTGCAGGGAGCTCGACGTGGGACTTGATCCCAGGTCTCCAGGATCATGCCCTGGGCCAAAGGCGGTGCTAAACCGCTGAGCCACCCAGGCTGCCCTGGGTCTGGACTTATTGACTGAAAAAAAGTACAAGGCAACTTTTGAAGTGATGAAATTGTTCCATATCTTGATTATAATGGTAGTTACATGGGCATAATGATTTGTCAAAAACACATGAAACTATACAATTAGAATAGATATATTTTACCATATGTAAAGTATACCTCAATAAAGTTGATAAGAAAGCATTGCTCTACATTATTTCTAGAGAAGGGAGTTTATTCATTCAATAAATATTTATTGAGTGCTTACTATGTCCTAGCTTTCTTCTGTAAGGTTTGTATCATCAATGAACAAAACAGATGAAGATCCCTGTTATCATGGAGCTTGCATTCTAACAAGAGAAAGAAGAAAAGGAACACAAATTAAGGGAGAAAAGAAAATTATAAGCCTAAATGGTTCAAAATTAAGCATTTAGCAATACTAACTCTAACAAAAAATTGTTAAGTTATGACCTTGGGCAAAATATCTAACTCATGCACTCAATAAATATTTAATAAGAACCTATCATGTATCAAACATTTCTAAGAGCAAAGTTACAAAAATTATAAGACATAATCCAATTCAAGAGAACTATGTATGAATTGACAGTTGATTTCCAGTGTAATAAGAGCTGTGATAGCTGTAAGCACAGAGTGCTCTGTAACTGAATCTTAGGTTAGGGAAATCATCTCCTAATTTAAAGCTAAATAATGAGTAGATGTCACAGGAGAAATAGGAGGTAGGGAAGCCATCAAGTAGGGAAGCAGTTTATTCAAAGAAACACTAAAGATGAAGATTATAGCTTATTCTGGAACCTGAAAAGGAATCAGTGTGATTGCAGTGGGACAGTTGGAAAAGATGAGAGTTCGAACAAAAGAAAGAGAGGAGTCAACACCTTCTTGAAAACCTTTCAAGAATCTTGAAAATCCTGTAGAAGAAGTTGGACATTTTTTTGGAGGCTGAGAGAAACAATTGAAGGGTTTTCAGCAGAGAAAGTATAAACAAAGATTTATGCTTTTTTTAAAAAAATAAGCTTTCCTTAATACCAGTAAGTATTAGTATATAGACAAGCCCCAAATGATATACTAGTGGTTACAAATAATATATCCATGGCTTACCAATACCTGCAAATGGGCAACAAGCCAGCAGCCAAAATGAAGGCTTGACTATTGACCTGAGGAATTTTGGGGAACCAGGAGAGAAGACCTTCACCCAACGTAGCCGGCTCTTTGTGGGCAATCTTCCTCCTGATATCACTGAGGAGGAGATGAGGAAACTATTTGAGAAATATGGGAAAGCGGGTGAAGTCTTCATTCATAAGGATAAGGGCTTTGGCTTTATCAGCTTGGAAAGACAAACCCTAGTGGAGATTGCCAAAGTAGAATTGGACAACATGCCACTTCATGGAAAGCAGCTGCGTGTGCGCTTTGCCTGCTATAGTGCATCCCTTATGGTCGGAAACCTTCCTCAGTATGTTTCCAATGAACTGCTGGAGGAAGCCTTTTCTGCGTTTGGCCAGGTGGAAAGGGCTATAGTCCTCGTGGATGATGGAGGAAGGCCCTCAGGAAAAGGCATTGTTGAATTCTCAGGGAAGCCAGCTGCTCGGAAAGCTCTGGACAGGTACAGGGGAAGGTTCCTTCCTGCTAACCACATTTCCTCGGCCTGGGACTGTGGAGCCCATGGACCAGTTGGATGATGAAGAGGGACTTCCAGAGAAACTGGTTATAAAGAATCAGCAATTTCACAAGGGGTGAGAGCAGCCACCCAGATTTGCACAGCCTGGATCCTTTGAGCATGAGTATGCCATGCGCTGGAAGGCACTGACTGAGATGGAGAAGCAGCAGCAGGACCAAGTGGGCTGCCACATCAAGGAAGCTCATGAGAAGCTGGAGATGGAGGTGGAGGCTGCCCGCCATGAGCACCAGGTCATGCTAATGAGACAGGATTTGATGAGGCGTCAAGAAGAACTTAGGAGGATGGAAGAGCTGCACAACCAAGAAGTGCAAAAACGAAAGCAACTGGAGCTCAGGCAGGAGGAGGAGCTCAGACACCGAGAGGAAGAAATGTGGCAGCAAGAAGAAGAAATGAGGGGATCCCTGGGTGGCTCAGCGGTTAAGCGCCTGCCTTTGGCCCAGGGTGTGATCCTGGAGACCGGGGATCGAGTCCCGCGTCGGGCTCCCTGCATGGAGCCTGCTTCTCCCTCTGCCTGTGTCTCTGCCTCTCTCTTTCTCTCTCTCTCTCTCTCTCTCTGTGTGTGTGTGTGTGTCTCATTAATAAATAAATAAAATCTTTAAATAAAAAAAATAAAAAAGAAGAAGAAATGATGCGGTGACAGCGGGCAGGATTCAAGGGAACATTCCCTGATGCGAAAGAACAGGAGATATGGGTTGGCCAGATGGCTATGGGAGGTGCTATGGGCATAAACAATAGAGGTGCCATGCCCCCTGCTCCAGTGCCACCTGGTACCCCAGCTCCTCCAGGACCTGCCACTATGATGCCAGACGGAACCTTGGGGTTGACCCCACCAACAACTGAACGCTTTGGCCAGGCTGCTACAATGGAAGGAATTGGGGTAATTGGTGGACCCCCTCCTGCATTCAACCATGCAGCTCCTGGAGCTGAATTTGCTCCAAACAAACGTCACAGATACTAATAACAATTTCAATGTCTAGTTTCCCAAAAACCCTTAAAAGAAGGAGCCTTTTTGGACTAGTCAGAATTCAGCCCTGGAAAAGTGTTAGGGATTCCTCCCAATAGTTAGGTCTTCCTTGCCTGTACTACTCTGAGGGAGTTTACTGGAGGCTGAGGGCAAGGGAGAGGTGATATTTAACAAATCAGTTCTGTGTGGTATATCGTTTAACTAATTGATTCTGTGTGGTGCATTCCTGAAGTCTCATGTGATTGTTGAGGGTCTTGAGGGGTGGAACCATGGCAAAATGGTTAGAAAAATCCAGTTAGAGCCCCCATTAATCTTGATCATTCCAATCTTGTCCATCCTGTTCTTTTTGCTTTCTCATTCTTATATCCTCCAACCCATAGACACTGCCACATACACCACGAAAACAAATATCCCCCAATGACCTTAGCCCCACTCCATTCACTCACAGGTGGGAATTCAGGCAAATGTCCAAAGAGGTCACAGACAACATACATATGATTCTGTTATATCCCATATATTACCCCTTCATGTCTGAAGCAAGACCTTTCTCTTAGAGATTTTCATTTTAGTGTATCTTTAAAAAATCTTGTGTTAAGTTGCCTCCATCTTTTTTCTGGGTAAGGACAACCCAGGAATGGCCCTTTTATGTCTATGATGCTGTTCACAGCTTTTCTTGATAGCCTTAGTACAATCTTGGGAACAGGGTTGCTGTATGCTGAAGGTCAGACAGTAGCTCTTAGCCTTGCCTATCTTAGGTAGTTATGCTGTGCATTTTTTTAAAATTGGTGTACCATGTTTGATTTGTCTCTGATACCTTTGGAGTTTTTCTGAGAAATGGAGTAGTGATGCAGCATCAACTTATTAAAATACGTTTTAAGCCTTTAAAAATATATATATCCATGGCTTAAAAATTCAAATATATTTATTTATACATAGTGAAATATTAAACATCATTACCAAATTTTTAGAGTAAGAGAATTTTAGAGATACATCAACTTAACTGTAAAGTATACAGGGGGGGAGGAGCAAGATGGCGGAAGAGTAGGGTCGCCAAATCACCTGTCTCCACCAAACTACCTAGAAAACCTTCCAATCATCCTGAAAATCTATGAATTCGGCCTGAGATTTAAAGAGAGACCAGCTGGAATGCGACAGTGAGAAGAGTTCGCGCTTCTATCAAGGTAGGAGGACGGGGGAAAAGAAGTAAAGAAACAAAGGCCTCCAAGGGGAGGGGCCCGCGAGGAGCCGGGCTGAGGCCGGGGCGAGTGTCCCCAGGACAGGAGAGCCCCGTCCCGGAGGAGCAGGAGCTGCACCGACCTTCCCGGGCGGAAAGGGGCTCGCAGGGAGTTGGAGCAGGACCCAGGAGGGCGGGGATGCCCTCGGGCTCCCTGGGACACTAATAGACACCTGCGCCCCGGGAGAGTGCGCCGAGCTCCCTAAGGGCTGCAGCGCGCACGGCGGGACCCGGAGCAGCTCGGGGGGCTCGGGCGGCGGCTCCGCGGAGGGGGCTGCGCGGCCCGGGAGCGCGAATCCAACAGCGCAGGCTCCGGAGCACAGGGCGCCGGGACACAGCCCAGGATCCCGCCTCCCCCGGGACAGGCAGAGGCCGGGAGGGCCCAGGACCGCAAGGAAGCTCCTGCCCCAGCTGAGCACATCAGCGGCCCCGCCCCGGAGCCTCCAGGCCCTGCAGACGGAGTTCCTGCCGGAGCTGAATCCAGGGCTCCAGAGCTGCCCCGCCACTGGGGCTGTTCCTCCTGCGGCCTCACGGGGTAAACAACCCCCACCGAGCCCTGCACCAGGCAGGGGCACAGCAGCTCCCCCAACTGCTAACACCTGAAAATCAGCACAACAGGCCCCTCCCCCAGAACACCAGCTAGACGGACAACTTCCAGGAGAAGCCAAGGGACTTAAAGTACACAGAATCAGAAGATACTCCCCGGTGGTTCTTTTTTTGTTTGTTTTTGTTTTTGTTTTTGTTTTGTTTTGCTTTTTGATTTGTTTCCTTCCCCCACCCCCTTTTTTTTCTCCTTTCTTTTTCTTTCTCTTTTTCTTCTTTTTTTTTTTTTCGTTTTTTTTTTTTTCTTCCCTTTTTTTTTCTCTTTCTCTTTTCTTTCCTTCTTTCTCTCCTCTCTTTTTCTCTTTTTCCCAATACAACTTGCTTTTGGCCACTCTGCACTGAGCAAAATGACTAGAAGGAAAACCTCACCTCAAAAGAAAGAATCAGAAACAGTCTTCTCTCCCACAGAGTTACAAAATCTGGATTACAATTCAATGTCAGAAAGCCAATTCAGAAGCACTATTATACAGCTACTGGTGGCTCTAGAAAAAAGTATAAAGGACTCAAGAGACTTCATGACTGCAGAATTTAGAGCTAATCAGGCAGAAATTAAAAATCAATTGAATGAGATGCAATCCAAACTAGAAGTCCTAACGACGAGGGTTAACGAGGTGGAAGAACGAGTGAGTGACCTAGAAGACAAGTTGATAGCAAAGAGGGAAACTGAGGAAAAAAGAGACAAACAATTAAAAGACCATGAAGATAGATTAAGGGAAATAAACGACAGCCTGAGGAAGAAAAACCTACGTTTAATTGGGGTTCCCGAGGGCGCCGAAAGGGACAGAGGGCCAGAATATGTATTTGAACAAATTCTAGCTGAAAACTTTCCTAATCTGGGAAGGGAAACAGGCATTCAGATCCAGGAAATAGAGAGATCCCCCCATAAAATCAATAAAAACCGTTCAACACCTCGACATTTAATTGTGAAGCTTGCAAATTCCAAAGATAAAGAGAAGATCCTTAAAGCAGCAAGAGACAAGAAATCCCTGACTTTTATGGGGAGGAGTATTAGGGTAACAGCAGACCTCTCCACAGAGACCTGGCAGGCCAGAAAGGGCTGGCAAGATATATTCAGGGTCCTAAATGAAAAGAACATGCAACCAAGAATACTTTATCCAGCAAGGCTCTCATTCAAAATGGAAGGAGAGATAAAGAGCTTCCAAGACAGGCAGCAACTAAAAGAATATGTGACCTCCAAACCAGCTCTGCAAGAAATTTTAAGGGGGCCTCTTAAAATTCCCCTTTAAGAAGAAGTTCAGTGGAACAGTCCACAAAAACAAGGACTGAATAGATATCATGATGACACTAAACTCATATCTCTCAATAGTAACTCTGAATGTGAACGGGCTTAATGACCCCATCAAAAGGCGCAGGGTTTCAGACTGGATAAAAAAGCAGGACCCATCTATTTGCTGTCTACAAGAGACTCATTTTAGACAGAAGGACACCTACAGCCTGAAAATAAAAGGTTGGAGAACCATTTACCATTCGAATGGTCCTCAAAAGAAAGCAGGGGTAGCCATCCTTATATCAGATAAACTAAAATTTACCCCAAAGACTGTAGTGAGAGATGAAGAGGGACACTATATCATACTTAAAGGATCTATTCAACAAGAGGACTTAACAATCCTCAATATATATGCTCCGAATGTGGGAGCTGCCAAATATATAAATCAATTATTAACCAAAGTGAAGAAATACTTAGATAATAATACACTTATACTTGGTGACTTCAATCTAGCTCTTTCTATACTCGATAGGTCTTCTAAGCAAAACATCTCCAAAGAAACGAGAGCTTTAGATGATACACTGGACCAGATGGATTTCACAGATATCTACAGAACTTTACATCCAAACTCAACTGAATACACATTCTTCTCAAGCGCACATGGAACTTTCTCCAGAATAGACCACATATTGGGTCACAAATCGGGTCTGAACCGATACCAAAAGATTGGGATTGTCCCCTGCATATTCTCGGACCATAATGCCTTGAAATTAGAACTAAATCACAACAAGAAGTTTGGAAGGACCTCAAACACATGGAGGTTAAGGACCATCCTGCTAAAAGATAAAAGGGTCAACCAGGAAATTAAGGAAGAATTAAAAAGATTCATGGAAACTAATGAGAATGAAGATACAACCGTTCAAAATCTTTGGGATGCAGCAAAAGCAGTCCTAAGGGGGAAATACATCGCAATACAAGCATCCATTCAAAAACTGGAAAGAACTCAAATACAAAAGCTAACCTTACACATAAAGGAGCTAGAGAAAAAACAGCAAATAGATCCTACACCCAAGAGAAGAAGGGAGTTAATAAAGATTCGAGCAGAACTCAACGAAATCGAGACCAGAAGAACTGTGGAACAGATCAACAGAACCAGGAGTTGGTTCTTTGAAAGAATTAATAAGATAGATAAACCATTAGCCAGCCTTATTAAAAAGAAGAGAGAGAAGACTCAAATTAATAAAATCATGAATGAGAAAGGAGAGATCACTACCAACACCAAGGAAATACAAACGATTTTAAAAACATATTATGAACAGCTATACGCCAATAAATTAGGCAATCTAGAAGAAATGGACGCATTCCTGGAAAGCCACAAACTACCAAAACTGGAACAGGAAGAAATAGAAAACCTGAACAGGCCAATAACCAGGGAGGAAATTGAAGCAGTCATCAAAAACCTCCCAAGACACAAGAGTCCAGGGCCAGATGGCTTCCCAGGAGAATTTTATCAAACGTTTAAAGAAGAAATCATACCTATTCTCCTAAAGCTGTTTGGAAAGATAGAAAGAGATGGAGTACTTCCAAATTCGTTCTATGAAGCCAGCATCACCTTAATTCCAAAGCCAGACAAAGACCCCGCCAAAAAGGAGAATTACAGACCAATATCCCTGATGAACATGGATGCAAAAATTCTCAACAAGATACTGGCCAATAGGATCCAACAGTACATTAAGAAAATTATTCACCATGACCAAGTAGGATTTATCCCTGGGACACAAGGCTGGTTCAACACCCGTAAAACAATCAATGTGATTCATCATATCAGCAAGAGAAAAACCAAGAACCATATGATCCTCTCATTGGATGCAGAGAAAGCATTTGACAAAATACAGCATCCATTCCTGATTAAAACTCTTCAGAGTGTAGGGATAGAGGGAACATTCCTCGACATCTTAAAAGCCATCTATGAAAAGCCCACAGCAAATATCATTCTCAATGGGGAAGCACTGGGAGCCTTTCCCCTAAGATCAGGAACAAGACAGGGATGTCCACTCTCACCACTGCTATTCAACATAGTACTGGAAGTCCTAGCCTCAGCAATCAGACAACAAAAAGACATTAAAGGCATTCAAATTGGCAAAGAAGAAGTCAAACTCTCTCTCTTCGCCGATGACATGATACTCTACATAGAAAACCCAAAAGACTCCACCCCAAGATTGCTAGAACTCATACAGCAATTCGGTAGCGTGGCAGGATACAAAATCAATGCCCAGAAGTCAGTGGCATTTCTATACACTAACAATGAGACTGAAGAAAGAGAAATTAAGGAGTCAATCCCATTTACAATTGCACCCAAAAGCATAAGATACCTAGGAATAAACCTCACCAAAGATGTAAAGGATCTATACCCTCAAAACTATAGAACACTTCTGAAAGAAATTGAGGAAGACACAAAGAGATGGAAAAATATTCCATGCTCATGGATTGGCAGAATTAATATTGTGAAAATGTCAATGTTACCCAGGGCAATATACACGTTTAATGCAATCCCTATCAAAATACCATGGACTTTCTTCAGAGAGTTAGAACAAATTATTTTAAGATTTGTGTGGAATCAGAAAAGACCCCGAATAGCCAGGGGAATTTTAAAAAAGAAAACCATATCTGGGGGCATCACAATGCCAGATTTCAGGTTGTACTACAAAGCTGTGGTCATCAAGACAGTGTGGTACTGGCACAAAAACAGACACATAGATCAGTGGAACAGAATAGAGAATCCAGAAGTGGACCCTGAACTTTATGGGCAACTAATATTCGATAAAGGAGGAAAGACTATCCATTGGAAGAAAGACAGTCTCTTCAATAAATGGTGCTGGGAAAATTGGACATCCACATGCAGAAGAATGAAACTAGACCACTCTCTTGCACCATACACAAAGATAAACTCAAAATGGATGAAAGATCTAAATGTGAGACAAGATTCCATCAAAATCCTAGAGAAGAACACAGGCAACACCCTTTTTGAACTCGGCCATAGTAACTTCTTGCAAGATACATCCACAAAGGCAAAAGAAACAAAAGCAAAAATGAACTATTGGGACTTCATCAAGATAAGAAGCTTTTGCACAGCAAAGGATACAGTCAACAAAACTCAAAGACAACCTACAGAATGGGAGAAGATATTTGCAAATGACATATCAGATAAAGGGCTAGTTTCCAAGATCTATAAAGAACTTATTAAACTCAACACCAAAGAAACAAACAATCCAATCATGAAATGGGCAAAAGACATGAACAGAAATCTCACAGAGGAAGACATAGACATGGCCAACATGCATATGAGAAAATGCTCTGCATCACTTGCCATCAGGGAAATACAAATCAAAACTACAATGAGATACCACCTCACACCAGTGAGAATGGGGAAAATTAACAAGACAGGAAACCACAAATGTTGGAGAGGATGCGGAGAAAAGGGAACCCTCTTACACTGTTGGTGGGAATGTGAACTGGTGCAGCCACTCTGGAAAACTGTGTGGAGGTTCCTCAAACAGTTAAAAATATACCTGCCCTACGACCCAGCAATTGCACTGTTGGGGATTTACCCCAAAGATACAAATGCAATGAAATGCCGGGACACTTGCACCCCGATGTTTCTAGCAGCAATGGCCACTATAGCCAAACTGTGGAAGGAGCCTCGGTGTCCAACGAAAGATGAATGGATAAAGAAGATGTGGTTTATGTATACAATGGAATATTACTCAGCTATTAGAAATGACAAATACCCACCATTTGCTTCAACGTGGATGGAACTGGAGGGTATTATGCTGAGTGAAGTAAGTCAGTCGGAGAAGGACAAACATTATATGTTCTCATTCATTTGGGGAATATAAATAATAGTGAAAGGGAAAATAAGGGAAGGGAGAAGAAATGTGTGGGAAATATCAGAAAGGGAGACAGAACGTAAAGACTGCTAACTCTGGGAAACGAACTAGGGGTGGTAGAAGGGGAGGAGGGCGGGGGGTGGGAGTGAATGGGTGACGGGCACTGGGTGTTATTCTGTATGTTAGTAAATTGAACACCAATAAAAAATAAAAAATAAAATAAAAAATAAAAAAAAATAAAAATAAAAAAATAAAAAAATAAAAAAATAAAAAAAAATAAAAAAATAAAGTATACAGATTGAGATAAAAACAAATTAAGCATAAAAAGATATTCATGTATATATGGGGAAATTTAAGCCCTGGCATTGAAAATTTGATTATATTAAAGAAATATTAATTAATTTTTAGATGTGATTTTTTAAAAGAGTTATTATACCTAAGAGCTGTGTTTTTTTGTTTTTTTTTTAATTAATAAACTTTACTTTTTAGAGCAGTTACATGTTAAAAAATATATATAAATTTCCCATATACCTCCTGTTCCCACACATGCACAATTTTCTCCACTATCAACATCTTTGGTTGTCCAAAGTGGTATATTTGTTACAATTGATGAACATCCCTTAATACATCATTATCACCCAAAGTCCTTAGTTTATATCCATCATTACAATATCATACAGAATAGTTGCCATGCTCAAAAAAATCCTCTGTTCTCTGCCTACTCATTCTTCCCGCTCCCCAAGCCCCTGAAAATCACTAATATTTTCACTATTATCATAGTTTTTCCTTTTCCAAAATGGCATAGCTTGTAATAATACAGTATGTAGCCTTTTCATATCCACTTTTATAACTTAATAATATGCATTTCAGTTTTCTTTATGTCTTTTTCAAAATTTTAGTTCCTGTATAGTTAACATACAGTGTTATATTAATTTCAGGTGTACCATACAGTGATTCAGCAATCATTGCTCAGTGCTCATCACAATATGTGCCCTTCTTAATCCCCATCACGTATTTCATCCATCCGTCCTCACCCACCTCCTCTCTGGTAACCATTAGTTCTCTATAGCTAAGAGTCTGTTTCTTGGTTTGTTTCTCTCTCTCTCTCTCTCTCTCTCTCTCTCTCTCTCTCATTCTCTTTTCCTAGTTTGTTTTGTTTCTTAAATTCCACATATGAGTGAAATCCTATGGTTTTTATTTTTCTCTTACGGACTTATTTCGCTTAACATAATAGTCCTTAACTTAACCCACACTGCAAATGGCAATTTACCTTCTTTTTTATGGCTAAATGATATTCCATAATGTGTACATACTACATCTTTATCCATTCATCTGTCAATAGACATTTGGGCTGTTTCCATAATTTGGTTATTGCAAATAATGCTGCTATAAACAAAGGGATTCATTTATCCCTTTGAATTAGTGTTCTTGTATTTTGGAGGTAAATACTCCAAAGTGGTGTAATTATTGTATCATAGTTCTGTTTTTAACTTTTGAGGAAACTCCCTACTGTATTTTCCACAGTGGCTGCACCAGTTTGCATTCCCACCAACACTGAAAGAGGGTTCCTTTCTCTCTGTATCCTCATCAACACTTGTTGTTTCTTGCATTGCTAATTTTAGCCATTCTAACAGGTGTGAGGTGATGTCTCACTGTAATTTTGATTTTCATTTTCCTGATGATGAGTGATGAGCTTTTTCTCATGTCATCTTGATATCTTCTGTGGAGAAATGTCTTCATTTCTTCTGCCAATATTTATTGGATTACTTGGGGGGGTTGAATATATAAAATCTTTATATATTTTGAATATTAACCCCTTATCATATATGTCATTTGCAAATATTGTCTCTTATTCAGTAGGTTGCTTTTAGTTTTATTGATTGCTTCCTTCACTGTGCAGAAGCTTTTTATCTTGATGTAGTCCCAATACTTTATTTTTGTTATTTCCCTTGCCTCAGGAGACATATCAAGCAGAATGTTGCTACAGCTGATGTCAGAAAAATTACTGCCTGTGCTCTCCTCTAGGATTTTTATGGTTCCAGGTCTCACATTTAGGTCTCTAATCCATTTTGAATTTATTTTTGTGTATGGTGTAAGAAAGTGGTCCAGTTTCATTCTTTTGTATGTAGCTGACACCATTTGTTTCCCAACACCATTTGTTGAAGAGACTTTTCCCATTGAATATTCTTTCCTGATTTATCAAAGATTAATTAACCATATAGTTGTGGGGGTTTTTTCTGGGTTTTCTATTCTGTTCCATTGATCTGTTTATTTTGTGGCTATATCATACTGTTTTGATTACTACAGATTTGAAGTATAACTTAAAGTACAGAATTTTGATGCCTCCAGCTTTGTTTTTCTTTTTCAAGATTGCTTTGGCTATTCAGAGTCTTTTTTTAATTCCTAAACAAATATAAGGATTGCTTGTTCTATCTCTGTGAAAAATGTTGTTGCTAAAAAAAAAAATGTTGTTGCTATTTTGATAGGGATTGGATTAAATGTGTAGATCACTTTGGGTATTAGAGACATTTTAACAATATTTGTTCTTCTATGATCATAGAATGTCTTCCATTTCTTTGTGTTGTTTTCAATTTCTTAAATCAGTATGGAGATTCCTCATAAAGTCAAAAATAGATGGGCAGCCTGGGTGGCTCAGTGGTTTAGCACCACCTTCAGCCCAGGGTGTGATCCTGGAGACCCGGGATCGAGTCCCACGTCGGGCTCCCTGCATGGAGCCTGCTTCTCCCTCTGCCTGTGTCTCTGCCTCTCTCTCTCTCTCTCTCTATGTCTTTCATGAATAAATAAATAAAATGTTTTAAAAAATAGAACTAACTTATGACTTAGTAATCGTTCTACCAGGTGTTTTTACTCAGAGAATACAAAAATGCTAATTTAAAAGGATACATGCACTCCTATATTTATAGCAGCATTATTTACAATAGCCAAATTATGGTAGCAGCCCAAGTGTCCATTGACTGATGAATGGATAAAGATGTGGTATCAATGGAATATTATTTAGCCATAAAAAAGATGAAAATTGTCATTTGCAATGATGTGGATGGAGCTAGAGAGCATTATGCTAAATGAAATAAGCTCATCTGAGAAAGACAAATACCATATGATTTCACTCATGTGGAATTTAAGAAACAAAACAAATGAGCATAAGGGGAAGGAAAGAGAGGGAGGCAAAGCGAAAAACAGACTCTTAACTATAGAGAACAATCATGGTTACCAGAGGGGAGATGGAAAGGGGAATGGCTGAAATAGGTGATGGGGATTAAAGAAGTGCACTTGTTATGATGAGAACCAAGTGTTGTTTGGAAGTGCTGAATCACTACTATATTGTACACCTGAAACTAATATTACTGTATGTTACTAACTTGAATTTAAACAAAAACTTTAAAAAGAACAAAACCAAAACAAAATAAAATTTCCTACCAATTATGAACATAGTACAATTTCATTGTAGAAAATTTAGAAAATATGTAAAAGTAGGAAGAAGAAAACAATCATCCAAAGTCCTACCAATAACAAGGTATACCAAATAATCTGATTTCATTTACTTTCAATCACTTCTATGCCTTCAAAATATGGTTCTGATCCTTCAATATTTACTTTGTGTCCTGCTATTTTGCAACAACATAAAACATGTTAAAATTTACTAAACTTTAATAGACAGTATAGACATTAGGATATACCAATAGATGAGCAGAATAAATAGAGCCCACAAATAGACCCATATAACATCGTCAATTAATTTATGACTAAGTACCTAAAGCAATTAAACGGGGAAAGAAATATCTTTTCAACAAATATTGCTGGAACAATTAGGCAATTACACAGATGACAATCTTTTTTTTAGATGACAATTAATCTTGACCTACAACTCACACCATTTACAAAAATTAATTCTAGATAAATAATAGCCCTAATATAAAAACTAAACTATAAAAGCTAGGCACTATATCTAAAATGATAAAGGAAATATAGGAGATTATATCTGCAATCTAAGCAATGATTTCTTAGAAGAAAGAAGCATTAATCATAAAGGAAGAAAGTGATAGAACAGATTCATCAAAATTAAAAGTTTTTGCTCATCAAGAGGTGCTGTTAAGAAAGTGAAAAATAAGCCACAAATTTGGAGAAAATATTTGCAATCCATATATGTGACAAAGGACTTATATCCTGTATGCATAAAGAGCCCCTCATAAAATTCAATAATAAAAAACCAAACCAGTTTCATCACCTAAGTTCATTGTAAGTAGGTGGCCAGGTGGTTACAGGTAGCTCTCAGGGAGAGCTAGATGGATTTGTTTGATATGAAGCAGAAGCATCCTCTGCCTAGAGGATTATCTACAATCAAAGGAAGGAAATAAGGAATAAGGGATAGTCTTAAGATATAGTAAGCAATTGGAGAATCCAATCAGTATTACTAAGAGTTGGACATACTTTACTTTGGCTAAGGGGTCTGTAACAGTCAACTTTTGCTGCATGACAACTACAAAATCTCAGTGGCATATAATATGTGTAGTACTTATTTCCCAAATGCCTGAGGTTGAATAAGGCTGTAGTAGCTGAGGCACCTCTCACAGCTGAAGTGGCTGTGCTCCATATGTCTCATTCTAGAGCCTAGGCTAGAGAGGGTGCAGCTATCTTGGAGACATTTTTCTCATGGCAATGGAAAATGCACAAGAGATCAAATTTCCTATATATTTCAATCTCTTCCTTGACTAAAGTAAGTCACACTGGCTCCCAAAGTCAGTGGAATAGCTACCTACCTTTAGAGAGCTGGCTCTCAATTGGGGAAGTTTTGCCTCCAAGGGAAGATATTGACAATATCTAGAGACATATTTATTTTTCACAACTGCAGGGAGGGGAAAGTGATACTGGTATCTGGTAGGTAGAGGCTGGGGATGCTGCTCCAACATCCAAGATCACCACACAGCAAAGAAGCCTGTGACATCCATCTTCTTCTGCCCTTTGACAACAGACATGGGTGTTGCTAGTTCTTGGGCCTTTGGAGTCAGGCTGGAGCTTATATCATTGGCTTCTCTGGTTCTCAATCCTTTGGACTCAACTGAATTATACCACTGACTTTCCTGGTCTCTAATTTGCAGATAGAAGATCATGGGATTTCTCAGCCTCCATAATCATGTGAGCCAATTGCTACAATAAATCTTCTTTTCTATCTATCTATCTATCTATCTATCTATCTATCATCTATCATCTCTCCTATTTATTCTTTATCTGAAGAACATTGACTGAAACAGGCCCAAAGAGGCAACATTCAAACTTGAGACTTCCTGTAAGTCATATTCTCCTTCTCCTAGATTCCAACTTCATGGCTGAACCTTAATAGTGTAGGAGCAAAAAAATCAGTTTACTAATGAGACTACTTAATTTTTTTAAAGATTGTATGTATTTATTCATGAGAGAAACAGAGAGAGGGGGGCAGGGACATAGGCAGAGGGAGAAGCAGTCTCCTCGAGGAGAGCCTGAGATGGGACTCGATCCTGAGACTCTGGGATCACACCCTGAGCTGAAGGCAGACACTCAACCGCTGAGCCACCCAGCCGTCCTAAGACTACTTAAATTTGAGGTAATTCAAAGTATTATCTCCCTCAACATATGAACTGATTCCATGACTAATTGGATTATAAATTGTTTTTAGCTTAAATAAAAATGCAAAACATTATTATTAATAAATTGTTTCTTTTGTTTAATAGGACAGCATACTACATTTATATTGACAGAAAGTAAGTTCTGATTCCTACTTGTCATTGTGAAACTAAGAATAGAAATGTATTCTTAAAAAAATATTTTATTTATCCATTTGAGAGAGAGAGAGAGAACACAAGTGGGGGGATGGGCTGAGGGAGAAGTAGTCTCTCCACTGAGCAAGAAGCCCAATGTGGGGCTCTATCCCAGGACCCTAGGATAACCACCCCAGTGGAAGGCAGGTGCTTAACTCGACTGAGTTACTCAGGTGCCCCAATAGAAACGCCTTCTTTCTGTTATCCTGGAAAAAGTAAAAATGAGGAGGTTTCTGAGTGCTAAGAAAAATTACGCTAAAGGTATTTTTTCCTCTTGTGGTTAGAGCAGAAATTGAGGTATTCATGGATAAAAGCCAGTTTTATTCAACCTCTCCAAAATATTACATCCCATACACATACATTTGTAACAACCTGGGAATATCCCTTTTTGTCAGTAGAGTTGAACCAGATTCCTGGTTCAAAATATATGTCTTCATGTGGACCATAGAAAATAAAAATGAACTAATTAAGTCTTCTCTTTTTAAAGCCATGAAGAATTTACGAATCTAATTGGAAAGAGCAGCTTTCTTCCAGACCCTTTTACCTAAAAATGCTGAAAAGAGTCTGTCATGTTTCCTAACACTTAGTTCTTTGCTGACTCTCTCAACATCTCCTTACCCCCAAACAAAAGGCCAGGAAAATTAATGTTTCATGAGACATTAATTTTCATCAAGTTTCATGAAAATTGATTTTTAGATCTGATAAGAAAGTGTTGTAAAATCTTTTCCTTGACAAAAGAGCTTAATATAAATGAAAATTGAGTAATAAAACTCAGTAAAACAGTCTCCTCCAGTTTATTCATTTCCTGTACCTTAAAAAATTTTCTACATGAGTATTCATCCTTTCTTCTCACTAATTCTCTGAGTTGGTATGTATTCTCACATATCTAACTCTAATCACCAAAAATTCACTTATGCAGCTTCTTCTTTTTTTTTTTTTTACAAACATCTCTAAAGAAATTAGAAAAGTCTCAAGTACATAAGCTAACCTTACAATTAAAGGAGCTGGAGAAAGAACAACAAATAAAGCCTAAGTGAAGCAGGAGAAGAAAATGATAAATATTGGAGCAGAAATCAATGCAATTACAAACCAGAACAGTAGAACAGATCATTGAAACTAGGAGCTGGTTCTTTGAAAGAATTAATAAGATAGATCAGCTCCTTGCCAGACTCATCAAGAAGAAAAAAGACCCAAACTGATAAAATCATGAATGAAAGAGGAGAGATCACAACCAACACCAAAGAAAAACCAATGATTTTAAGAACATATTATGAGCAACTATATACCAACAAATCATACAATTTGGAAGAAATGGATGCATTCCTAGAAACATATAAACTACTATAACTGAAACAGGAAGATATAGAAAACCTGACGAGACCTATAACCAGCAAGAAAATTGAAGCAGTCATCAAAAACCTCCCAAGAAACAAGAGTCCAGGGCCAGATGGCTTCCCAGAGGAATTCTACAAAACATACAGAGAAAGAATAATAGCTATTTTACCAATCTGTTTCAAAAGACAGAAATGGAAGGGAAACTTCCAAACTTGTGCTATGAGGCCAACATTACCTTGTTTCCAAAACCAGACAAAGACCCCATCAAAAAAGGAGACTTACAGACCGATATCCTTGATGAACACGGATGTCAAAATACTGGCCAAGATATTAGCCAATAGGATCCAAACAGTACATTAAAAGGATTATTCACCACGACCAAGAGGGATTTATCCCTGGGATGCAAGGGTGGTACAAGATCCGCAAGTCAATCAACATGATAGATCACATCAATAAAAGAAAGGACAAGAACCATATGATCAACTCAATAGATGTGAAAAAAAGCATTTTACAAAATGTGTCATCCTTTCTTGATTAAAACTCTCCACATTATAGGGATAGAGGGAACATACATCAATATCATAAAAGCCATCTATGAAAAGCCCACAGCATATATCATTCTCAATAGGGAAAAACAGCTTTTCCTTAAGGTCAGGAACACAACAGGGATGCCCATTCTCACCAGTTTTGTTTAGCATAGTACTAGAAGTCCTAGCCTCAGCAATCAGACAACAAAAAGAAATAAAAGGCATTCAAATTGGCAAAGAAGAAGTCAAACTCTCACTCTTCCCAGATGGCATGATACTCTATGTGGAAAACCCAAAAGACTTCACCCCAAAATTGCTAGAATTCATACAAAAATTCAGCAATGTGGCAGACTACAAAATCAATGCACAGAAATCAGTGGCATTTCTGTACGCTAACAATGAGACTGAAGAAAGAGAAATTAGAGAATCTATCCCATTTATTATTGCATGAAAAACCATAAGATATCTGGTAAGGTAATGTTCCAGAGAGATAAAGGATCTGTACTCTAAAAACTACAGAACACTTATGAAAGAAATTGAGGAGGAGATGAAAAAACATTCCACGCTCATGTATTGGAAGAATAAATATTGTGAAAATGTCTATGTTACCCAGAGCAATCTATACTTTCAATGCAATCCCTATCAAGACACCATCAACATTTTTCACAGAAACAATGGGAACAAAAAATCCTAAAATTTGAGTTGAACCAGAAAAAAAAAAAAAAAAAACCCATAGCCAGAGGAATATTGAAAAAGAAAAACAAAGCTGGGGGCATCACAATGCCTGACTTCAAGATGTATTACAAAGCTGTGATCATCAAGACAGTGTGGCACTGGCACAAAAACAGACACAGAGATCAATGAAACAGAATAGAGAACCTAGAAATGGACCTTCAACTGGATGGTCAACTCATCTTCAACAAAGTAGGAAAGAATATCCACTGGAAAAAGGACAGTCTCTTTTAAAAATGGTGTTGGGAAAATTGGACAGCCATGTGCAGAAGAATGAAAGTGGACCATTCTCTTACACCATACACAAAGATACACTTAAAATGGTTGAAAAATCTAAATGTGAGACAAGGATCCATCAAAATCCTAGAGAAGAACACAAGCAGCAACCTTTTTGACCTCAGCCACAAAAACTTCTTGCAAGACACATTTCCAAAGGCAAAGGAAACAAAAGCAAAAATGAACTATTAGTACTTAATCAAGATAAAAAGCTTCTGCACAGCAAAGGAAACAGCCAACAAAAGTAAAAGACAACCTACATAATGGGCGAAGATATTTGCAAATGACATATCAGGTAAAAGGCTAGTATCCAAGATCTATAAAGAACTTATTAAACTCAACACCCAAAAAACAATCCAGTCGAGATGAGCAGAAGACATGAACAGACATTTCTCCAAAGAAGACATACACATGACCAACAGGCACATGAAAAAATGCTCCATATCACCTGTCATCAGGGAAAACATATCAAAACTACAATGAGGTACCACTTTTCACCAGTAAAATGGCTAAAATTAACAAGACAGGAAACAACAAATGTTGGTGAGAATGTGGAGAAAGGGGAGCCATCTTATACTGTTGGTGGGAATGTAAGCTGATACAGTCACTCTTGAAAAAGTATGGAGGCTCCTCAAGAAGTTAAATATAGAGCAACCCTTCAACCAGCTATTGCACTACTGGATATTTACCCCTAAAATATAGATGTAGTGAAATGAAGGGGCACCTGCACCCCAATGTTCATAGCAGCAATGTCCACATTAGCCAAAATATGGAATGAGCCCAGATGTCTACTGACAGATGAATGGATAAAGAAGATGTGGTATAGGGATTCCTAGGTGGCTCAGTGGTTGAGTGTCTGCCTTTGGCTCAAGTGGTGATCCTGGGATCCTGGGATTAAGTCCCACTTGGGCTCCCCACAGGGAGCCTGCATGCTTTTCCCTCTGCCTATGTCTCTTCCTCTCTGTGTGTCTCTCATGAATAAATAAAATCTTTTTTTAAAAAGTATGTGTTACATATATCTATGTATATATGTACATACACAATGGAATATTGTCTCAAGTTACTTTCAGAATTTTCTCTTTGTCTGAAATTTGCAAGCTTCATTATTATATGTTGGGGTATTGATCTAGTGTTAATTGATTTTGAGGGGGCATCTCTGTTCCTTCTGGACTTCAATACCTGTTTTCCTCCCCTGATCAGGGAATTTCTCAGCTGTGATTTGCTCAAATATACCTTCTGTCCTTTTCTCTCTCTTTCTCCTTCCTCTGGGACCCCAATAATTCTAATATTGTTTTTGCTTTATGGTATTGCTCATTTCTCAAAGCCTCTCTTCGTGGTCCATTAGTTGTTTTTGTCTCTTTTCATCTGCTTCCTTCCTTTCCATAATTTTCTTTTATATCCCTGACTTTCTCTCTTCTGCCTCATTTACCTTAGCTGTTAAAACATCCATTTTAGACTCCATCTCAGTCAAAGTATTTTATTTTTAATTTTGGCCTGATTAGTTTTATTTTCTGCACTAAGATATTCTCTAGGGTTTTTTATGCTTTTTTGAAGCTCACCTAGTAACTTTGTAATCATTCTGAATTCTAGGTCTGACATTTTACTTATATTCGTATCAATTAGATCTATGGCAGAGAGTATACCTCTGGTTCTTTCTTTTGTTATGAATTTCTCCTTTTAGTCATTTTGTCCAGAGAAGTGTAGAGGAAAGAGAGAACAAAATAAAAAATAGCAACCACAATCCCAGTGAAATATACACTACCAAACCCATAGAATCTAAAAAAGAAAAGTGAGAGAAGAGAGAATATAATCTTACAGGTGGACAAAGCAGGATGATCCACTTGGTCCTAGGTGTATTTTGATCTTTTTGTTAGAAGACACTAAATCCCAAAATTGTAAAGAGAAACATATATATACAAAAATAAAATTGAATACAGTCAAAGGAAGCCAAAGTGAAGAAAATTTTAAACTGAAAGACTAAAGTTTCATGAGAAAATACCTTGAATTCTGTATACTATTTTCCCCTAGCATCAGAGTTTTTCAGTTCTGTGTGATCCATAAACTTGGTCTTAGCCTGATGTTCCTGCTGGTCTTGAGGGCAGAGCACTGCTACTACACTGATTGTCAGGTGTCTTTGTCTTGGTAGAGTTGCACAGCCCCTTCGGGGGGGCTCAGTAAATAGGCTTTCAGTTGCTCTGTGTGGCTTTTGTTCCCTGAAGGCTTTTGCTGCAGATTTGGAGGATGAAAAAAAACAGTAAAAATTGCTTAGACCTGATCTCCATCCCTGGAGCTGAGTGATCTCTGCCCCCACTTTTCAGTGCACCCTCAGGGAAAAGCAGTCAATCCCTTTTGTGTGAGCCAAACTATGCAGACTCCTGTGGTGCATACCTGCACCAATCCTCCCAAGATAGGGAATGGGGGGAAAGGATGGTTCTATGGAAGCCTCATTGGTTGCTGCGACCCTGCTGTGGAGCAGTTGCCTGTTCACAGGAGCACCCAGGCCCTCCTCCCCAGGGAAGCAGCAGGGTCTTGAAGCAGTTGTCATTTGCTGGGCCCCTACTTGAAAGGTGGTAGGCCAATGGTGCCATGGTTCAGGATTCGTGGCAACACCCAGCTGAGAGGCCTCTCCAATGCTACAATCTCTGCCACAGTCAGATACCTCGTTCTTTCTGTGACCCCGGGGGATCCTGAGACCACACTGTCCCACCCAGGACTCTGCCCTGCTTCACCACCTGAGCACCTTTCAGGCAGGGACGTCCCTCGCAGGAGCAGACTTGTAAAAGTTCCAATTTTGCACTTAGCTGCTATATCACTTGTCAGTAGCCAGCTTATGTAGGCTCCCTTCCCTTGGCATTTATCTTCCCATATATCCCCTCAGATTCACTTCTCCACACCTACTACCTTGCAAAAAGTGGTCACTTTTCTATTTGTAGGATTGCAGCAATTCTTTTCTTAGATATCAAATTGAATTCACAGATATTCAGAATGATTTGATAGATACCTAGGTGATATCTTGAGGGGCCAGATGAAATGAGGATCCCCTACTCTTCCACCATCTTCCCTCTTCTCTTCTCCCTCAGATTCTCTTGAAGCAAATTGTTTCATTGTTTTGAAGCAATTTGTTTCAAGTATATGTTACTTTTGTCAGCATAACCAGTTCTATTTTGTTTCTTCTTTGGGTTCTTCCTATAATTTCAATTACATAACTTTCAACTTTGAACTTGCCATTGCATCTAATAAATGATTGAATCTAGCTGGAATGTATTGCATTTTAAGTATGCTATCTACAAACAAAATCCAGAATGGAGACAATGGGAGATATCCTGATACCTAATGAGCTATCTGTGCATTGAAGAAAATCTATAATATTGTGTAGAATAAATCTTTAGGGAATGGGTTGGCTAACAGGTCCTCAAAACCTTGCATTTCTATTACATACTTCTTTAAAGTAGTAAAACCCATTACTGATCACATTTTATATACTAGATCACAGCGTGTCAGTTAACAGATTTACATTTCATCTGCTAAGAATTTGAAAACGTCTCTTACCTCTAAGAGTATTGTAACTGTGACCACAAGACCTCTACTCCTCCAGTCCTCAAGGAGTGTGCTTGCTCTTCCTTACTTAAAGCAATAGCACCACCCAGTGGTAAGATTAAATTGTTGCCCCAAACTAGCATTTAGAACTTTTTATAGCTGTTCTTAAACAGGCCAAGTAACTTAAGCAGTTTGGTGAAGCCGGTTTTGTGTGTGTTTTTTTTTTTTTTAAGATGCTATTTATTTTTTCATGATAGAAACAGAGAAAGAAAAAAAAAAGAAACAGAGAAAGAGAGGCAGAGACATAGGCAGAGGGAGAAGCAGGCTCCCTATGGAGAGCCTGATGCAGGACTTGATCCCAGGACCCCAGGATCCCATCCTGAGACAAAGGCAGATGCTCAACCACTGAGCCACCCAGGCGTCCCAGTCTGGTGAAGTTTTGGATGTCCTCTCAGACTAATGGTTTTAAATGCAGAAAATACAATACATAAAATTACAAAGGAAACTAATTATTTGAAATTCTGTTGTAACCAAGTGTCCTTGAACTCCAGTTAGGAAGACACAATGGGAGACTTAAAAACATGAAATTATGGTTCCTTCAGAAGCAACTCCTCTCTATTATTTGTAATTAAGGATCATTATTCTAGTTGGATTTGCAGATAGGTCTTCAAGAATTATGAAACAGTTTTGGCTTAATCTCTGAATATTTACACACATAATATATATTATAAGAAGGGAGAAGGTATTGAAGCCAGAGGGGAGTTTATATTCAATAAACACAGTCTGAACAGTGAAAAAATGTTGAGTTTTGTATTCAGGTCCTTTAAATACTTGAAATTTGGGTATTCTTTCCAGGAAGAAAGGATGAATTTCAGAGTACTCCTGAAAGGGTGGTCTTGGAACATAAGGACTTATCCTGAGTGCTTTTATGAGGCCTACAAAGGGGCAAACCGGACAATTAATGCTATTACAATTAATGCTATTATTAGCTCTGCTAGGTAAATTGCACTCTGGGGGGTTTGGAATTAACTTCCCTCCAAGGGCTAATGAAGTAACTCTAGGACCACTAGAAGGCACTGTGAGGATTCTCTGGCCATTAAAGTGAGAGGCGGTTACTGTACTGCAGCCCCCTGAAATGGAAGTTCAAGAAAGGAGGCTGGGAGTGTAGAAATGAAAACAACATCATAGATCTTAGATTATAATAGGAATAATAAACACCAAATATTTCAGGCTCTCCTATCTCCTGGGCATATGGTAGGATTCCACTTTTGGCCCCATTGTAGTAAGTGAGCCATAAAATTGGCACCAGCCAATGAGTCATCAGTGAGAGTGATATGTATCTCTTTTGGGCCAAGCATTTATTTGTCAGTGTGAGACCCTCCAGGATTCTCTTTCTCTTTGACATAGGGAAGGGTGATTTTCCAGATAGTAGCTACTCTGTCTGCCTGGTTCTGTCTCTGAGTCACTATAATGGAAAGAGCTCTCCTGCTGATTCATAGTGGACATGTAGCATGATTGAGAAATAAAGCTCATTTTAAACCACAGATATTTAGGTATTATTTATTAGTGTAGTATAACATAATCTATCTCAACTATCACAGCAAGATATTCAACTAAGTGCTTAAATATTTTCCTATTCAAGCTTTTCAATGGATTTATTCCTCTTTTTTTCCATTTTTCAGATGAAGAAACTGAGGCTTAAAGAGTTTAAGTACTTACCAATGTCATGAAGCAAGGCAAGTCCTTTGAATCTATATTGTTTCTCGTTGATTACTATGTTATTCTACCTCCCAAGACTTTTTAGAACCTGCATTACACAGTCCCAATAGAGAAAGGAGAAATATATGGAACCAGGAAGGCAAGAAGGAGGAGTGCTAAAGCTAGTTTCTAGTCTATAGATCCCAATAACATTTAGCAGATAAGAGTTCTACCGATCTCTTCTCACTGATTTGAGCTGGATCCTTCTTCTCTTTTCTCCACAAACCCTCTCTGGGGTTTGCAAGTTTTCTACCTCAATTCTTTGTCTCAAGCCTCAGCCTCCTCCTAGTCATCTCACATCTTACACTGTCTCCCAAATCATCTTTTCAGTTAGTGGACTTTAGCTCTAGGCAGCCACCAGGGATACTGGTGGAACCTTGCAAATACACATGCATAGGTCAATAGGGGCTTGGGCAAGTGTATTTTTTGTATTTGGCTACAACTAAGGACCCTTATGAAAGACCATGATCTCATGTTTCCATAATAACAAGTTCCACATAACCTTTTCTAATTTTACTGCCCACACAACCCTCCTCCATGCTTCAGTTGCAGTAAAGAAATTAATATCCCTCGAAAAAACATTGAGAATATTTTTCTTTCTCCTGGTCTCTCCTCCAATTGTTCCCTTTGTCTGGAATTTTTTCCTCTTCCCCATAGGTAAAAATTCTACCACCCTTTAAGTGCTACCTCCTCCACTTAGTGTCACCACACTACCTCACATCAGAATAGATACTTAATTCCTTGGATCACTCCTGCCTTTATTACATTTATTTATACACGTCTGTCTTCCCTACTAGGCTGTCAATTCCTGAAGGGAGGGCAGGCCCAGTGTTTAGTTTTTTCCTTTTTGCCCAGGGTTATTTTATCTTAGTATTCCACAAAGTACCTCTTGCAGTGCTTGATATCTAACAAGTGCTTAGTATTCTTTAAAATGCAATTTCGATAGATGAGTTAAATATTTATTCATTCATTCAACAAATATTTTTTTTTGTATAAACATTTTTTTTATTGGTGTTCAATTTACTAACATACAGAATAACCCCCAGTGCCCGTCACACATTCACTCCCACCCCCCGCCCTCCTCCCCTTCCAACACCCCTAGTTCGTTTCCCAGAGTTAGCAGTCTTTACGTTCTGTCTCCCTTTCTGATATTTCTCACACATTTCTTCCCCCTTCCCTTATATTCCCTTTCACTATTATTTATATTCCCCAAATGAATGAGAACATATAATGTTTGTCCTTCTCCGACTGACTTACTTCACTCAGCATAATACCCTCCAGTTCCATCCACGTTGAAGCAAATGGTGGGTATTTGTCATTTCTAATAGCTGAGTAATATTCCATTGTATACATAAACCACATCTTCTTTATCCATTCATCTTTCGTTGGACACCGAGGCTCCTTCCACAGTTTGGCTATCGTGGCCATTGCTGCTATAAACATCGGGGTGCAGGTGTCCCGGCGTTTCACTGCATCTGTATCTTTGGGGTAAATCCCCAGCAGTGCAATTGCTGGGTCGTAGGGCAGGTCTATTTTTAACTGTTTGAGGAACCTCCACACAGTTTTCCAGAGTGGCTGCACCAGTTCACATTCCCACCAACAGTGTATGAGGGTTCCCTTTTCTCCGCATCCTCTCCAACATTTGTTGTTTCCTGCCTTGTTAATTTTCCCCATTCTCACTGGTGTGAGGTGGTATCTCATTGTGGTTTTGATTTGTATTTCCCTGATGGCAAGTGATGCAGAGCATTTTCTCATGTGCATGTTGGCCATGTCTGTGTCTTCCTCTGTGAGATTTCTCTTCATGTCTTTTGCCCATTTCATGATTGGATTGTTTGTTTCTTTGGTGTTGAGTTTAAGAAGTTCTTTATAGATCTTGGAAACTAGCCCTTTATCTGATATGTCATTTGCAAATATCTTCTCCCATTCTGTAGGTTGTCTTTGAGTTTTGTTGACTGTATCCTTTGCTGTGCAAAAGCTTCTTATCTTGATGAAGTCCCAATAGTTCATTTTTGCTTTTGTTTCTTTTGCCTTCGTGGATGTATCTTGTAAGAAGTTACTATGGCCGAGTTCAAAAAGGGTGTTGCCTGTGTTCTTCTCTAGGATTTTGATGGAATCTTGTCTCACATTTAGATCTTTCATCCATTTTGAGTTTATCTTTGTGTATGGTGAAAGAGAGTGGTCTAGTTTCATTCTTCTGCATGTGGATGTCCAATTTTCCCAGCACCATTTATTGAAGAGACTGTCTTTCTTCCAATGGATAGTCTTTCCTCCTTTATCGAATATTAGTTGCCCATAAAGTTCAGGGTCCACTTCTGGATTCTCTATTCTGTTCCATTGATCTATGTGTCTGTTTTTGTGCCAGTACCACACTGTCTTGATGACCACAGCTTTGTAGTACAACCTGAAATCTGGCATTGTGATGCCCCCAGATATGGTTTTCTTTTTTAAAATTCCCCTGGCTATTCGGGGTCTTTTCTGATTCCACACAAATCTTAAAATAATTTGTTCTAACTCTCTGAAGAAAGTCCATGGTATTTTGATAGGGATTGCGTTAAACGTGTATATTGCCCTGGGTAACATTGACATTTTCACAATATTAATTCTGCCAATCCATGAGCATGGAATATTTTTCCATCTCTTTGTGTCTTCCTCAATTTCTTTCAGAAGTGTTCTATAGTTTTGAGGGTATAGATCCTTTACATCTTTGGTTAGGTTTATTCCTAGGTATCTTATGCTTTTGGGTGCAATTGTAAATGGGATTGACTCCTTAATTTCTCTTTCTTCAGTCTCATTGTTAGTGTATAGAAATGCCACTGACTTCTGGGCATTGATTTTGTATCCTGCCACACTACCGAATTGCTGTATGAGTTCTAGCAATCTCGGGGTGGAGACTTTTGGGTTTTCTATGTAGAGTATCATGTCATCGGCGAAGAGGGAGAGTTTGACTTCTTCTTTGCCAATTTGAATGCCTTTAATGTCTTTTTGTTGTCTGATTGCTGAGGCTAGGACTTCCAGTACTATGTTGAACAGCAGTGGTGAGAGTGGACATCCCTGTCTTGTTCCTGATCTTAGGGGAAAGGCTCCCACTGCTTCCCCATTGAGAATGATATTTGCTGTGGGCTTTTCATAGATGGCTTTTAAGATGTCGAGGAATGTTCCCTCTATCCCTACACTCTGAAGAGTTTTGATCAGGAATGGATGCTGTATTTTGTCAAATGCTTTCTCTGCATCCAATGAGAGGATCATATGGTTCTTGGTTTTTCTCTTGCTGATATGATGAATCACATTGATTGTTTTACGGGTGTTGAACCAGCCTTGTGTCCCAGGGATAAATCCTACTTGGTCATGGTGAATAATTTTTTTAATGTACTGTTGGATCCTATTGGCCAGTATCTTGTTGAGAATTTTTGCATCCATGTTCATCAGGGATATTGGTCTGTAATTCTCCTTTTTGGTGGGGTCTTTGTCTGGTTTTGGAATTAAGGTGATGCTGGCCTCATAGAATGAATTTGGAAGTACTCCATCTCTTTCTATCTTTCCAAACAGCTTTAGGAGAATAGGTATGATTTCTTCTTTAAACGTTTGATAAAATTCCCCTGGGAAGCCTCATTCAACAAATATTGAGTGCCTATTATGAGCCAGACATTACTATACAACACACAAAAATCCCTGATTTTGTAAAGCTTACTTTGTAGGGTGTGACACGAAAATGAATGTGAGAAATAAGTTATGTATGTAGTATATTAGGAGATGATGAGTGCTGAGGAGAAACACAAAACAGAAGTGGTAGATGAGTGTCTATTTGAGTTATTTGTACGCAGATTAAAGTTTGAGGAGCTGTGCTGTAAATGAAGTATTATTCCTTATAGGAATTCTCTTCAGAATAATAAATAGAGATACACATCAGACATCAAGCCAGATCTTTTTGGGAAGCAGGGAGATCCCATGTCAGTTTCTTGTATTTTCAGAGTCAAATGCTAAAATCACACAGGTACAAACTCACAATGGAATCAAAGCACTTCCTAAAAAAATATTTCCTCTTATTTTTATTTTTTTATTTTTTATTTTATTTTATTTATTTTCATTTTGTGTAAATGAGTTTACTGACCAAGACACAAGGTCAAGCTTCCCCCCACCCCCACCTGCCCCAAGAACAGATCCCAACAACCAAAGAATGATCAGCTTTCTTAGGTCAAGATTTACCCCTCCCACTCCCAGTTTCTCTCCAGAGTCCCAAACTTCACAACACAGACACACATAACAGGCTCCGGCGAGGACACTCAGGGAATCTCTGACCAGCAAGAGTTTTGGGCGTGTGTGTGCTTCCCTGCCCTTTGTATGACACCAGCCCACGTTACAAAAAGACACACTGAGGCGGAGGAGAGGAGAACTGAGGGCCATCTTCCCTCCGTCTCCCCACTTCGGCCGAGCTCGGCTCGGGCCAAAAGCTGCAGTGGAGGCAAACAGGTGCTGTCTCTTCAGAAGTCAAGTCCTCTTCCTTGGAGCAGAACCCCTCCCTAACCGCCCAGGGGTGCAGTGGGAGGCAGCCTCCCCAGGGCATGAAGAATTTCCGGATTGGCTCAGTCAGGTGAGCTGAGAACAGCAGCTGTTACCCATTGCTGCTGGGGGGTTGACAGAAGCCCCATTTCAGGGGCAGAGGGACACATTCTGGTATAAGATTGTGTTCTGTCTGCTTAGCTGACACATACACTTCCTTGTGGAACGACAATTTGCTCTGAGATGAGAACACGGTATTTGTAGTGTGAACCTTCTTCACTGCCTGTGTCCATCTGATTCCATGAATGATTTTCCAACAAGGAAACCATCAACCTGCTTTTCCATTTGACACACAACCAATCTACCCACCCCCGACATATATTCCCTGTGCTACTTGCTATTCTCCACGTGCTTCAGGGTTGGTGAGTGCAGGAAAGAGTTTCCTAACCTCTCCCCCACACCCTTACCCCAGTCATTCTTCTTGTGGAGTCTCAAGGCTTAGAAAACTGCTTTGGGGGGCCCATTCCCCCCAAGCTCTGTAACTGGTATGAATCAGGGTTATTTCAGACATGACTGGGCTTTGGGGTGGTTTCTGCTCTTGTTTTCTAGGATTCCTCCTCTTGGACTCACTCTGAGGTCTGAGTCAATGTGAGGCCTGTGGGCCCCAAAGCTCCTCTGACTTATGTGGGCCATCGGAGAAGAGGAGTGGTGTTCATAGACCTGAGTACTGGGTACTAGGCAGTGTGATAAGTGTCCAGAGATGTAACAGATAAGGGTGTGTTTGTATGTGTTATGTGTGTGTGTGCTTATATGTATTGATGTGTGATTAGAAGAAGGAAACATTAAAAAAAAAAAAAGAAGGAGGAGGAAACATTCTATTTTGGGGAGAGAGGTTTGTTTGTTTTTAGCACCTGTTATGTAAGGTATTGTGATAGCTAGCAGGTTTCAACCTTAGACCACAAATAAGGAAATACCAAAAAGATTACATTTGTATTTAATCAAATTAAATGAGTTTCCAGTCTAAAAAATATATGTGTTCTTTTAACCTGAAGGAAGATAAATTTCTAAAAGTATCTACACACCCTATATTGTTCAGTCATTACTGAGGCTTTCCCTTTGGTAGAGATATCTATCTTGAACCCCACTTCACATCCTCTAAGCCTCAGCCATGGTTGTGGCAAACACATTTTCCTCTTGGCACTGCAGGCTTCCTTCCTTCAGGCTTCCTTCCTGTTGGCACTGACAACACCTCGCTTTAAGCCTGTGCCTTGTTTCTCTCACTTCCTGCCTGAGGGCTGCTCTGGTTCCTTTCTGTGAGTGCTCATAGTGCCTGCTTAGCACTCACAAAGGTATAGACCAGAGAGATTAATGTCCGCCAAAATGAGAGGCAGGAGCAGATGAGTAAGTCTCCCTCTTGCTTTTGTTCAAATAGTCCCTTCAGCAATTTGGATTTCAGTTCATGCCCGTAACCAGCTCAGTAATGCAACATTATGTTCCATTGTTCCATTTTCTGTCCCATACACCTACTCCATAGGATTACTTTCTAAATAAATTAGCTACACCCAAGCCCTTATCTCAAACTGCCAGCTCAAGGGCATAAGGGAAAAAGGTATTCCCATCTAATAAAGTTACACAAAGGATCCTGAGTCTTCCAAAGAGCAAAATAAATGAACGAGGCTTTGGTACACAATTCAGGCCACCACTTGAGATGTTCATTAACCAAACCTAAGTAGTCCCTTGGTATTATTCAGTTATCAGGTCACCTTCCTTTAAGCATAGCAATATTTACCACAACTGGGAACCCAAGTTTTAGTATCCAGTCTCCCCTGTACACCACATACCTGTGGGGATCCAGCCTATGGAAGAAATGTAGTTCCCCATCCTCTCTCTTTCTTTCTCTTCATTCATTTGTTTTGTTTCTTAAATTCCACATAAGTGAAATCATATGACATTTGCCTTTCCCTATTTTGCTTAGCATAATACTCTCTCCTCCATCCATGTCATTGCAAATGACAAAATTTCATTATTTTTTATGGCTGAATAATATTCCATTTATAAATATTTATGGATATATATATTCACTTCTTTATCCATTCATCAATCAATGGACATTTGGGCTGTTTCCATAATTTGGCTATTGTAGATAATGCTGGAATAAATTTTGGAGTGCTATATACTTAAATTAGTATTTTGTATACTTTGAGTAAATATCTAGTGGTGCAACTGCTGAATAATAGTGTAGTTTTATGTTTAACTTTTTGAGGAACCTCCATATTGGTTTCCAGAGTGACTGCAGCAGTTTGCATTCCCACCAACAGTGCAAGAGGGCTCTCCTTTCTCTACATACTCACCAACATCTGTTTTTTTCTTGTGCTGCTGATTTTAGCCATTCTGACAGGTATGAGGTAATATCTCATTGTAGTTTTGATTTGCATTTCCCTGATGATCAGTGATGTTGAGTGTGTTTTCATGTGTCTATTGTCCATCTTGGTATCTTCTTTGGAGAAATGTTTGTTCATGTCTTCTGCCAATATTTTAATTGGAATACATGGTTTTTTGGGGTGTTGAGTTGTATCAGTTCTTTGAATATTTTGCATACTAACCCTTTATCATATATGTCAATTTTGAATATCTTATCCCATTCCATGGGTTATCTTTTATTTTGTTGAATGTTCCCCTCTCTGTGCAGAAACTTTTAATTTTAATGTAGTCCTAATAGTGTATTTTTCCTTTAGTTTCCCTTGCTTCAGGAGATATATCTAGAAAAATGTTGCTAAGGCTTATGTCAGGAAAATTAAACCCTGTGCTTGCTTCTAGTATTTTATGGTTTCATTTCTCATGTTTCAGTCTTTAATCCATTTTGAATTTATTTTTGTATATGGTGTAAGAAAGTAGTACAGTTTCATTCTTTTGAATGTTGCTGTCCAGTTTTCCCACCACCATTTGTTGAAGAAACTGCTTTTTTCCCCATTGGATATTTCTCATGCTTTATCAAAAGTTAATTGACCATATAATTGTGGGTTTATTTCTGGGTTTTCTATTCTGTTCCATTGATCTATGTGTCTATTTTTATGCCAATACCATACTGTTTGGTTTACTATAGCTTCGTTATAACTTGAAGTCTGGAATTGTGAACCTCCAGTTTGGTTTTCTTTTTCTGGTTGCTTTGGCTCTTCAGGATCTTTTGTGGTTCCATACAAACTTTAGGATTGTTTTTTCTAGTTCTGTGAAAAAATGCTGTTGATATTTTGATAGTGATGTATTAAATCTGTAGATTTCTCTGAGTACTGTAGACATTTTAACAATATTTGATCTTCCAACCCATGAGCATGGAATGTCTTTCCATTAATTTTCAGCATCTTTATTGAATTCATTTATCAGTTCTAGTAGTTTTTTTGTTGGAGACTTTAGTGTTTTCTATATATAGTATTATGTCATCTAAAAGTGTGGAAGTTTTACTTCTTCCTTGCTTATTTTAATTCCCAGATGAGAGAAATTTTCTGCTATTATTTCTTTAAATAAATTTTTCTATCCTTTTTCTGTCTCTTCTTCTGGGATCCCTGTAAGACAATTGTTATTAGGCTTCATGGAGTTACTGAGTTCCCTAAGTCTATTCTCATTTTGCATACTTTTTTTCTCTAATTTTTATACTTGATTGATTTTTCATGTCTCTGTCTTCTAAGTCATTAACTCTCACTCCTATTTATCCCAGGTGTTTTCAAACAGCTGGTTCTGCTCTCTCTCTCTCTCTCTCTCCTTATCTTTCTCACTCTTAACGATTTATTTATTTATTTTAAAGAGAGAGACAGAGTATGAATGGGGGAAGGGGCAGAGGGGAATGACAGAAAGAACCTGAAGCAGACTTCTTGCTGAATGTGGAGCCCATTGCAGGGCTCAATTCCAGGCCCCTGAGGTCATGACCTGAGCTAAAACTAAGAGTTGAACACTTAACCAACTGAGCCACACAGGCATCCATCTGCTGTCTCTTAAATGCAGGAACTCAGCTTCCTAACACCCTCTGGGCTCTCCCAGAGCTGAACCTGCTGATTTTTAAAATTCCAGGCTTTAAGTCCTGCTGATTGGAAACTCACGAAATTCAGCCCCTCTCACTTTCAAAGCCAAATTTTAAAGGGATTGGTCTTTCCTATGCAGGCTCCATGATTTGGTAGTCTGATTTTCATTCTTCTCTGAGACCTTAGCTCTCTCCTAACCATAGATGGCCACAGTCTGGTTTCACTACCAAACCACATCTCCCCTCTTACTACCTTCTTTAATGAAGCCTCTTTCCCACCTTTTTTTTTTTTTTTTCTTTTCTACCTTTAGTTGTGGAGTTTATTTTTCTAATCTTTGGGTCATTTTATGGGTTATTTATGCTGATGTATTACCCAGTTGTCTCATGGCTATCAAAGCTTAAGGTCCCCCTACTCTGACATCTTCCCAGCCTCTAGTCCAAAGTCTCACTCTTCTTAAAGGATGAAGCTCAAATTTTAAACTAGCCCTGTCTACCTCTTAAGGTCTTCCCACTACAAGTGTAAGGTAATTAGTATGGATGGTTTTATTTTTATTTGGGGCCTTTAATGTTCAATTTCTCTTTACCAAGAAAAGAATTTTGCTTATTCAATATTCCTTCGTGTATCATTGACATCTCCCTGTCTTGTTCTGTAGAATTAGTCTTCTCGGGGAAATCACACTGACTAGAACTATTTCAAGAAATTAATTGCCATTGCTTTAAATTCATATTGACATATAAATATAAAGAAGAAAGTCACTTATGTTCTGGGCCAGCCATGCATATTTGTGACTGTCGCTCATCATAGGTGCCAAAACAGAACCTGGAGAACTCTCCCATCAGCTGGAAGGAAATTCCCTATATGTATATTTTTCAGCAGTTGGGAAAAAAGTAATTTTATGAGTCTTCCAGATCTTCTCCAAGTCTAAATAGCTTTTTCTGGACAGATTAAAGCATTATGAGCAGTTGGAATCTCCCACTACAGCAATAGTGGAACCAGATACCACTAACTTCAAATACTCGCTCTGTTTTAAGCCATGTGGCTTATGGAGCAACTGTGAGCTATGCTGAGAGGAGACAAGTAGGACTTTTTCTGGGTCTGAAGCTTCAAGTCACTGTAGAATAGGGCCTACATGATCTCTATGGAGATGGGAACATGTTCAGAAACCTAGCCTTTACTAAACCACCACTTCATACTTCCTATTTTTTATGCAAGTAGGGCAGGGATACATGGCTATGAAAAAACTAAGACAAAACAGAACTATTGCTCAAAGTGTAATTGCTGCATCGAAGACTTTTGTAACTACCATTCTAGATCATCAACTAAGACATCAGAGGCCACCAGCAATATATTCATTTTCTAACAGTCCACCAATGCTGGTGTGATTTATAATTATGAAGAAACGTAGTTGTGCCTTTAATTTGCTTTGCTTTAATTGCTACCAAAATTGGAAAATTTTTCATGTTAGGACTTAAAGTCTATGTTTCTTTGTTGGTAAATCATCTGCTCCTGCCATTTATCAATTTAGATAAACATTTTTTGAACTTTTGAGTCTTTGATTTTTCAAATAATCTCATTGCTACTGCATAGTCACATTCTGTAAATTATCCTTAAAGGATTTTATTGGTTTTCATCTTATATAGTTATACAAATATAGTCACACAAATTAGCATACTGAAACTAATAGTATTTTCCTATTTTAAAAATATCTTTTTTTGCTTAAACTACTTTTTTATCCTTGGTTTCATTAAATTCTGTTTTTTTCTCTTTTCAAAATTAATAGAATCTATGAGTTCATGTTAGTGTCCTGGCAAAAAACAGAAAATATATTTTTAAAATGTAACTAGAGAGAGTGTACTGAAAGAATATTATTTTTTGAAAGTTTTTTAAAAAGATTTTATTTATTTATTTGAGAGAGCACGATTTGGGGGGGAAGGGCAGATGGAGAGGGCAAAGCAGACTCCCTGCTGAGCAGGGAGCCCAATGTGGTGCTCAATCTCCAGCACCCTGGGATTATAAAAGGAGCAAAAGGCAGACAGTTGACTGAGCCACCAAGGTGCCCTTGAACGTATTATTTACAAAGACCCAGACAAGGCTAATAGAACATGACAAAGCTCAGGCACTAGGAAGAATGATATACTTTTACCATCTTTAAGACAGGGGATATGAGAGAGAATGAGTGTAGATACAGTTTGTAGCATGGAAGAAGGGCCTCCTGATAAGAAATGTGACTGTAAAATGCAGCCAATACCAGAACTGCAACAAGATGAAGACAGAACAGGGTGGAGAGAAGGGAATGAATACCTAAGCCCCTCTTCCAAATCTCTTGCTGATGCCTTACTGGCCAATCCAATCAGAAGCCAGAGAGCAAAGGAGCCTGGGTGAGGCAGTCTGTAGATGTCAGCCTCTTGGCTACAGAAAGGGGCAGGGATTATTTTTTAAGATTTTATTTATTCATGAGAGACACACAGAGAGAAGCAGAGACATACACAGAAGAGACATACACAGAGGGAGAAGCAGGCTCCTTGCAGGAAGCCCAATGTGGGACTCGATCCCAGGACCCCGAGATCATGTGCTGAGCCAAAGGCAGACACTCAACCACTGACCCACCCAGGCGTCCCAGGTCAGGGAATTTTAAGAAGGGAAGGAGACAAAGGAGAACCAGCACATAATGATACTTATGGTCTGTCATCTGTCACATTTCACATCTTGTATTTAAAGCCATTCTGAACTATCTTACTGAGGATTTTTATGAAGCAATTATACTGGAGGCTGGAAATAATAACTCCCTCTGGGGAAAAGAGTAAGCATAATTACTGTACAGACTAAAAAGATATATCTCATTCTGGAGAAAAAGAAATCAAACTTACTGTTTGCTACAAAAGATTTGAGGATCTAAACTCTCAAGTGTCTCTCTCCTACAACACAATCCACAGTGTATGCAGCTGTCACCTATCCCTCTTTGCATCATGCTGTAGAAATTAGGAGTTGGGAACTGGTGAAAAATGCTGATACTTTATTGCTACTACTGTGATTAATAAACTATTTTTTGTCTCTGATGCAGGAGTCTTATATCTTTTAATGTCATTCATGAAATTATGGCAGGCTAACTTGTTAGCTCTGAAGTAGGATAAAACCAGACCTTTCACAGCTCTTGACAATTCAAAAAAAGAGAAGGCCAGTGAAGGTGGCTATTACACAACTCCTTACTCTGAAAATTGATAATAAAAGAGAAAGAATTAATCACTCCTTCAAAGTGGCTGAATGGACTGAGATAACTAGGGAGAGTTCTTCATTAAAGAAAAATGCCACCTTATAAACATAGAAGAAATTATGAAACTAGAAAATTAATCACCCTTTTCCCACTCCTGGAAGAAAAAACTTATTCAGGCAAGAATAGTTTGCAGGTTGTAAAGTATCACCCCAAAGATAACTTACTGGGCTCAAGGGGAAAAACAAAACAGAGATTAAGCAGTTACCATTTAAAGCTTAGTAACAATAATTATAGGACAATCAAACATTATGCACATCTTGATGTGATGTGTATGAAGTATATAGCATCACTTATAAAGGATTCTTGTCAAAAATGTTTACCTTGCATCTAATTTAACCTTTAGAGTTTTAAGAAACCATACTTTTCTAATACTTAAAAATTGATTAAAAGTTAGGAAAACGAACTCTCCCTCTTTGCCTGGGACTGTTCCAGAACTGAAAAATCCAGCATACCAAGAAAGTCCATTTCTAAGCAAACCAATACAGTTAGACCCATGACAATACAATGGCTGTAAAACAGATCAGTACACCAATGTCAGTTTTACACTAATAAGAACTCCAATTAAGCAGATAAATAATTTATTCTTTATTATTTCATTATTATTTCTACATAAATGTACAATTTCCTCAACTTATGTAGAAAGTCAGGGTTATTTCTCACATCAGCTGAAAATGCAAATAACAATGTTTTATCATCTTTCAGGATTATGTTACCAAATACATTATAATTTTTGTGACTTCTATTTTGTCTATTACACAAGAAATTGTGAAAAACATTGTCTCTAATCAGATATATCCTCATTTTTATAATCTTAGTAGTAGCAGAATAATAGAAATACTTTTCTGAGTTTTTTATATTTATAACAGAGTTTAATGTCTGCTTTGTCTTTTCTCTTAAAATTACAGCTGATATAATTTACAATTGATTTTAGTGGAACCAAATCTGATGCCTACTTTGGATTTTTTCTCATTCCCCACCACTTCTGTCCCTGGGCATTGCTTCTACTGGGCTCTCTCACATCCTGGGAGTAGGAGCCAAACATCCTAATTTAAGAACAAATGATATAAAATGTCTGGATGGTTGATATCCTCCATCAATCACTATTATAACTTTTCTCCGCATCAATTATTTAGTAATTTAATCTGTATTTTATTTAAAAACTTGTCTGTGTCATTCTTTATTTGTTATGAGCATTAAATTAACTCCCATGGAGGAAGACCCTGTGGCATTAAATTGATTGCTGTTTGGAAGAACTATGTAAATATTCCCAATCACTTAGAGAAGAAACCAGTTGAGTACTCACACAGTGAGTTTTCTGTTCCCTCCAATTCATTATATTTTTATTCAACTTTGGATACTTTGAGTTATTGCCATGCAATTTTAAAGATGACAACAGTATTTTACTACTATGTTTCTCATACATCTGGAGGGAAGAGCTAATATGCTGGAAAATACACAAAACCATAGTTTGACCATGGATGGTCTTCCTGGCATTAGCTAATGAATTCCAGACTAGATTATAAATTTCATAAAGGTAGGCTTTGGGCAGCCTGAGTGGCTCAGCGGTTTAGTGCTGCCTTGAGCCCAGGGTGTGATCCTGGAGAGCCAAGATCAAGTCCCACGTCAGGCTCCCTGCATGTAGCCTGCTTCTCCCTCTGCCTCTCTCTCTCTCTCCTCTCTGTGTTTCTCATGAATAAATAAATAAATAAAATCTTTAAAAAATAAAAAAAGGTAGGCTTTCTGTCTACTTTATTCACCATTGTATCCCCAATGTCTCAGCACAATGGCTGACACATAGAAGGCAAGCAATAAATACTTGTTAAATAAATGAAGTAAAAGGCTTAGGAAGAAAACAAGTTCATAGGAATAAACTTGAAAATATTAGCAATTGAAATATATTCACATAAAAATTTTAGGTTAAAACATAAACTGCTTCAGGTTACAGCCCTGTATGTCAGGAATATCTTTCTCTTCAGTTATTTTTGGGAGGAGGTCTGAGTGGAAAAGTTGAAATATTCAAAATCACTAAGTTGACACTGAAAAAAAATAAGAATAGAAGAAAAAATAATAATTTTTTTCTAGCTCATCATTTAACTTTTTAATGCACTGTGTATATGGATTGCAAATAGTTTATATTTAGATTTCACAAATTGGTATGGACTTTAACCAGCTTAAAACTATCTTAAATTTACTGTAGCCTAGAGAGTACTTTCTAAAAATTACAATGCTCATTGATTTTTAGAATCTCTTTATCAAGTTTTTATTTAAATTCCAATTAGTGAACATACATTGTAATATTAGTTTCTGGTGTAGAGTTAGTGATTCATCACCTGTACATGACACCTGGTGCTCAACACCACAAGTGCCCTCCTTAATACCTGTCACCCATTTGATCCATCCTCCTGCCCACCTCCTATCCAGTAACCCTTAGTTTGTTCTTTACAGTTAAGAGTCTGCTTTATGGTTTGCCTCTCCCTATTCTTTCCCCCTATGTTCATCTGTTTTGTTTCTTAAATTCTGCATTTGAGTGAGATCATATGGTATTTGTCTTTCTCTGACATATTTCACCTAGCATAATACCCTTTAGCTCCATCCACATCATTGCAAATGGCAAGATTTCATTCTTTTTGATGGCTGAGCAATAATAGTCCAGTGTGTGTGTACCACATCTTCTTTATCCATCCATCAGTTGATGGACATTTGGGCTTTTCCCATAATTTGACTATTGTTGGTAACGCTACTATAAATATCAGGGTGCATGTATCCCTTTGAATCAGTATTTTTGTATCCTTTGGGTAAATACCTTGTAGTGCAGTTGCTGGATCATAAGATAGTTCTACTTTCAACTTTTTTTTTTTAAGATTTTATTTATTAATGAGAGAGAGAGATGCAGAGACACAGGCAGAGGGAGAAGCAGGCTCCACGCAGGGAGCCTGACGTGGAATTCGATCCTGACGAGTCTGCAGGATCAGGCCCTGGGCTGAAGGCAGCACTAAACCGCTGAGCCACCTAGGCTTCCCTACTTTTAGCTTTTTGAAAAACCTTCATACTGTTTTCCAGAGTGGCTGCAGCTGTTTACATTTCCATTAACAGTTAAGTTTCCCCTTTCTTTACATTTCTTTACATTCTCTCCAACACTTGTTGTTTCCTAAATTGCTAATTTTAGCCATTCTGACAGGTGTGAGGTGATATCTCATTGTAGTTTTGATTTGCATTTCCCTGATTCAGTGATGTTGAGCATCTTTTCATGTGCCTCTTGGCCATCTGGCTGTCTTTTTTGGAGAAATATCTGTTCATATCTTCTGCTAATTATTTAATTAAATTATTTGGTTTTCGAGTGTTGAATTCTAGAAGTTCTTCGTATATTTTGGATACTAATCCTTTAGCAGATAACTTATCTGCAAATATCTTCTCCCATTCAGTAGGTTCCCTTTTAGTTTTGTTCATTATTTCATTCTCTGTGCAGAAGCTTTTAATTTTGATGTAGTTCCGATAGTGTATTTTTCTTTTTTCCTTTTTGCTTCAGGAGACATATCTACAAAAATGTTGCTAAAGTCTATGTCAGAAAAATTTTTGGCTGTGCTGTCTTTTGGGATTTTAATGGTGTCAGGATTCACATTAGGTCTTTAATTCATTTTACATTTATTTTTGTGTATGGTAAAGGAAAGTGATCCAGTTTCATTCTTTTTCAAGTTACTGTCCAGTTTTCCCAACACTTATTGTTGAAGAGACTCTTTTTCCCATTTAATATTCTTTCCTGCATGTGGAAGATTAACTAACCATGGAGTTGTGGGTTCATTTCTGGGTTTTCTGTTCTGTTCCATTGACCTATGTGTCTGTTTTTGTGCCAGTACCATACTGTTTTGATCTCTACAGCTTTTTAATAAAATTTGAAGTCCAGAATTGTAATGCCTCCAGCTTTGCTTTTCTCTTTCAAGATTACTTTGGCTTCAGGAATATTTTGTGCTTGCATACAAATGTTAGGATTGTTTATTCTAGCTCTGTGAAAAATGCTATTGGTATATTGACAGAGATTGCATTAAATGGGTAGAATCATTTGGGTAATATAGACATTTTAACAATATTTGATCTTCCAATCCATGGGCATAGAATATTTTTCCATTTCTCCATATCATCTTCAATTTCTTTCATCACCATTTTATAGTTTTCAAAGTGCAGGTGTTTCACCTCTTTGGTTAGGTTTATTATTAGGTATTTTATTGTTTTTGATGCAATTGTAAGTGGGGTTGATTCCTTAATTTCTCTTTCTGCTGCTTCATTACAGGTGTATAAAAATACAACAGATTTCTGTACATTGACTATATTCTGTGACTATTGAATTTGTGTATCCGTTCTGACAACTTTTTGGTGGATCCTTCCCTATCCATTCATCTGTCCAAAGACATTGTGGCTCCTTCCACAGTTTGGCTATTGTGGACATTGCTGCAATAAACATTGGGGTGCAGGTGTCCTGTCGTTTCACTACATCAGTACCATTGGGGTAAATACCCATTAGTGCAATTACTGGGTTGTAGAGTAGCTCTATTTTTAACTTCTTGAAGAACCTACACACTGTTTTACAGAGTGCCTGTACCAGTTTGCATTCCCACCAACAGTGCAAGAGGGTTCCCCTTTCTCCACATCCTCACCAATATTTGTTGTCTCCTGTCTTGTTAATTTTAGCCATCCTCATAGGTTCACATGAGGTGCTATCTCATGGTGGTTTTGATTTGTATTTCCCTGATACTGAGTGATGTGGAGCATTTTTTCACGTGCTTACCAGCCATGTGTATGTCTTCTTTGGAGAAATGTCTGTTCATGTCTTCTGCCCATTTAGTGACTGGATTGTTTCTTGGGTGTTGATTTGGTAAGTTCTTTATAGATCTTGGATCCTAGCCTTTGATCTGATTTGTCATTTGCAAATATCTTCTCCCATTCTGTAGGTTGTCTTATAGTTTTGTTGACTGTTCCTTTTGCTGTGCAGAGGTTTTTTATCCTGATTAAATCCCAATAGTTCATTTTTGCTTTGTTTCCCTTGCTTCATAGACATATCTTGCAAGCAGTTGCTGTGGCCAGGTTAAAAAAGGTTGTTACCTGCGTTCCCCTCTAGGATTGTGATGGATTCTTGTCTTCCATTTAGATATTTCATCCATTTTGTGTTTATCTTTGTGTATGGTGTAAGAGAATGGTCCAGTTTCATTCTTCTGCACGTGGCTATCCAATCTTCCCAACACCATTTGCTGAAGAGACTGTCCTTTTTCCAGTGGATAGTCTTTCCTGCTTTGTCAAAGATGAGTTGACCATAGTATAGAAGATCCATTTCTGGGTTCTCTATTCTGTTCCGTAGACCTATGTGACTGTTTTTGTGCCAGTGCTGCACTGTCTTGAAGATCACAGCTTTGTAATACAGCTTGAAATCAGGCATTGTGATGCCCCCAGGTTTTCATTTTCAACATTCCTCTGGATATTAGGGGTCTTTTCTAATTCCACATAAATCTTAGGATGATTTGTTCCAACTCTGTCCATGGTATTTCAATAGAGATTGCATTGAACGTGTAAATTGCCCTGGGTAGCATTGACATTTTCACAATATTAATTCTTCCAATCCATGAGCATGGAATATGTCTTCATCTCTTTATGTCTTCCTCAATTTCTTTCAGAAGTGTTCTGTAGTTTTTAGGGTATAGATCCTTTACCTCTTTGGTTAGGTTTATTCCTAGGTATCTTATGCTGCTTTTGGGTGCAATTGTACATGGGATTGACTCCTTAATTTGTCTTTCTTCAGTCTCATTGTTAGTGTACAGAAATGCCCTGATTTCTGGGCATTGATTTTGTATCCTGCCACATTGCTGAATTGCCATATGAGTTCTATGAATCTAGGGGTGGAGTCTTTTGGGTTTTCTATGTACAGTATCATGTCATCTGCGAAGAGGGAGAGTTTGACTTCTTCTTTGCCAATTTGAATGCCTTGTATTTCTTTTGGTTGTCTCATTGCTGAGACTAGGACTTCTAGTACTATGTTGAATAGCAGTGGTGAGTGTGGATATCATGTTCCTGATCTTGGGAAAGGCTCTTGGTTTTTCCCCACTGAGAATGATATTTGCTGTGGGCTTTTCATAAATGGCTTTTAAGATGCTGAGGAATGTTCCCTCTATTGCTACACTCTGAAGAGTTTTGATCAGGTGTGGATGCTGTATTTTGTCGAATGCTTTCTCTGCATCTATTGAGAGGATCATATGGTTCTTGTTTTTTCTCTTATTGATGTGATCCATTATGTTGATTGTTTAATGAGTGTTGAACCAACCTTGGATCCTGGGGATAAATCTCTCTTGGTCATAGTGAATAATCCTCTTAATGTATTGTTGGGTCCTATTGACTAGTATCTTGGTGAGAATTTTTGCATCCATATTCATCAGGGATGTTGGCCTATAATTCTTTTTGATGGGGTCTTTGTCTGGTTTTGGGATCAAAGTAATGCTGACCTCATAAAACAAGTTTGAGAGTATTCCCTCTTTTTCTATTCTTCAAAACAATTTTAGTACAATAGGTATTATTTCTTCTTTAAACGTGTGATAGAATGTTCAGGGAAGCCATCTGGCCTTGGACTTTTGTGTCTTGGAAGGTTTTTGATGACTGCTTCAATTTTCCTTGCTGGTTATTGGCCTGTTCAAGTTTTCTGTTTCTTCCTTCTCCAGTTTTGGTAACTTATGGGTTTCCAGAAATACATCCATTTCTTCTATATTGCCTAATTTGTTGGCTTATTCTTGCTTACAATACGTTTTTGAAATCATTTGTATTTCCTTGGTATTGGTTGTGATCTCCTTTTTTGTTTGTGATTTTATTGAGTCTTTTTTCTTTTTAATAAGACTGGCTAGGGGTTTATCTATCTTATTAATTCTTCTAAAGAACCAGCTCCTGGTTTTGTTGATCTGTTCTATAGTTCTTCTGGTCTCTATTTCATTGAGTCTTTATTATCTCTTTATTATTGAATCTTTATTATCTCTCTTCTTCTGCTTGGTTTAGGCTTTTTTGCTGTTCTTTCTTCGATTCCTTTAGGTGCGAGTTTAGTTTGTGTATTTGAGTCTTTTCCAATTTTTTGGAGGAAGGCCTATATTGCGATGTATTTCCCTCTTAGGACTGCTTTTGCTGTCTCCCAAAGATTTTGAACTGTTGTATTTTCATTTTCATCAATTTTCCATGAATCTTTTTAATTCTTCTCTAATTTCCTGGTTGACCCATTCATCTTTTTAGTAGGACCCTCTTTATCCTCCATGTGTTTAAGTTTCTTCTAAATTTCTTCTAGTGATTAAGTTCTAGTTTCAAAGCATTGTGGTCTGAAAATATGCAGGGGACAGCCCTACTCTTTTGGTATTGGTTGAGACCTGATTTGTGACCCAGTAAGTGGTCTATTCTGGAGAACATTCCATGTACATTTGAGAAGAATATGTATTCAGTAGCATTGGGATGGAATGTTCTGTATACATCTGTGAAATCTATTTGGTCCAGTGTATCTTTCAAGGCCCTTGTTTCTTTGGTGATGTTCTGCTTAGAGGACCTGCCATTTGCAGAAAGTGCCATGTTGAAGTCTCCCACTATTAGTATATTATTATCTGAGTATGTCTTTACTTTGGTTATTAATTAATTAATATACTTGGCAGCTCCCACATATGGGACATAAATATTCATAATTGTATGTCTTCTATTTGGATAGACCCTTTAAGTATGATATAGTGTCCCTCTTCATCTCTTATTACAGTCTTTGGTATAAACTCTAATTTACCTGATATGAAGATTTCTACCCCAGCTTTCTTTTAAAGACAATTTGAGTGATAAATGGTTCTCCACCCCTTCATTTTCAGGCTGGAGGTTTCCTTATGTCTAAAACGAGTCTCTTAGGGATCCCTGGGTGGCGCAGCGGTTTAGCGCCTGCCTTTGGCCCAGGGCGTGATCCTGGAGACCCGGGATCAAATCCCACATCGGGCTTCTGGTGCATGGAGCCTGCTTCTCCCTCTGCCTGTGTCTCTGCCTCTCTCTCTCTCTCTGTGACTATCATAAATAAATAAAAATTTAAAAATAAATAAATAAATAAATAAAACGAGTCTCTTGTAGACAGCATATAGATGAGTCTTGCTTTTTTGTCCAGTCTGATACCCTGCATTTTTTGATGGGATCATTTAGCCCATTCATGTTCAGAGTAACTATTGAAAGATATGAATTTAGTGTCACCGTATTACCTATTCAGTCCCTGTTTTTGTGGATTGTTTCTTTGGGCTCTCTCTTTCTTTTACAGGGTCCCCCTTAATATTTTTTGCAGAGCTGGTTTGGTGGTCACATATCCTTTCAGTTTCTGCCTATTTTGGAAGCTCTTTATCTCTCCTTCTATTCTGAATGAGAGCCTTGCTGGATAAAGTATTCTTGGTTGCATGTTCTTCTCATTCAGGATCTTGTATATATCATGCCAGCCTTCCAGGTCTCTGTAGAGAGGTCTGCTGTTAATCTGATATTTATTTCCATATAAATTAAGAATCTCTTGTCTGGAGCCGCTTGCAGAATTTTCTCTTTATCTTTGAAATTTACAAATTTCACTATTAAATGTCAAGTTGTTAAGCAGTTTTTATTGATTTTTTTGGGGGGGTCCTATCTATCTCTTGGATCTGAATGCCTGTTTCTTTCCCCAGGTTAGGGAAGTTCTCAGCTATGATTTGTTCAAATATATTTTGTGGTCCTCTCTCTCTCTCTCTCTCTCTCTCTCTGCCCCTCCTGGAATCTCAATTAGATGTATATTCTTCCTTCTAAAGTTATCATTTATTTCCCTAAGCCTTTCCTTGTGGGTTCTTAATTGCTTTTCTTTTTTCCTCCGCTTCTTTCCTTTCCATGAACTTGTCTTCTATGTCACTCACTCTCTCTTCCACCTCATTAACCCTAGCAGTTAGAACATCCAGTTTGGACTGCATCTCATTTAATCTATTTTAAATTTTGGCCTGATTAGATCTCAATTCTGTAGTAACAAAGTCTCTAGAGTCCTTTATGCTTTTTTCCAGAGCCACCAGGAACTTTATAATTGTATTTCTGAATTGAATTTCTGACTTCATATTTAAATCCATGTTTAGTAACTCTGTTGCAGAATATTGCTTCCTGTTCTTTCTTTTGGTGAATTTTTCCTTCTAGTCGTTTTGTCCTGTGCAGAGTGCTTGCATGAGTGAGTTGAGTCAAGAATTTCAACTACGACCTAAGTAAAATACACCCTAGATGATTCCAAGAGGTCAGAGACCAGAAAATAAAAGAAAAAGAAGAACAGAACAATATAAAACAAAAGGACCACAAAAGAGGAAAAACAAATTTTTAAAACAAAGTAGTAAAAATTAAAAAAGAAAAAACAAAGAAGAAGAAAAAGAAGGAGGGGTTCATGGTGAGGAAGTGGTAGTGGAAAGAGAACATAGTCTCCTCAAGGGGACCTAGAGAGTTATCCACCTGGTTCTGAGTGTATTTTGTTCTGTATCCTAGAGGATGCTCAATCCCAAATTTATTTTATTTTTTTAATAATAAATTTATTTTTTATTGGTGTTCAATTTGCCAACATACAGAATAACACCCAGTGCTCATCCCATCAAGTGCCCCCCTCAGTGACTGTCACCCATTCACCCCCACACCCTGCCCTCCTCCCCTTCCACCACCCCTAGTTTGTTTCCCAGAGTTAGGAGTCTTTATGTTCTGTCTCTCTTTCTGATATTTCCTACCCATTTATTCTCCCTTCCCTTCTATTCCCTTTCACTATTATTTATATTATATATATATTATATATATAATATATAATATTATATTATTTATATTCCCCAAATGAATGAGAACATCTCCATCAATCCCAAATTTATATAATCCCCAAAATTTATATGAAGACCCAACATTGACCACAAAAGCATAAACAAAATAGAGAGGGGCAGAATGGCAAGGAAAAGAGAATATAATCTCAGAATGAACCAACGTGGTGTTCTACATGCTTCTGGGTGTATTCTGGTCTTTGTGTTAGAAGGTACTAACTTCCACCATTGTAAAACAAAATGAGACAGAAAAAACAAAAAACAAAAACCCATATCCCGTATATCTACCAAAATTAAATTGAATATGTTGAAGGGAATCCAAAAGTGAAAAACATATCTAAGACATGTAATTGTAGAAATATGAAAGTCAAAAAGGAAAAAGCTTAAAAACAAAAAGAGTTGGTAAAATATTGTAGTTAAGGTGGGAAAAGAGAAAAAATATTGGAAATTTTTAACCTGATATAAAAAGAAGTCATAATGAAAAAAAAGAAAAAAACACTTTCTACATACTATTTTCCCTCAGTCCTGGAGCTTTCCAGTGCTGTTTCTTTAATAAAATTTCTTTTCCCTTGTTCTTCCAGCAGTTCTTCTTGGGGGGAGGGGGTCTGCTGTGCTGATTCTCAGGTTCCTGGGTAGAGATATCCCACCCCTTGCCAGGTGCCAGGCTCAGTGTGAGCTGTTTATCCTGTGAGGCCTTTGTTCTCTAGAGGCCCCTCCTCCCCCAGGTGAAAGGTGAAAAGAAAAAAAATATTGGCAGTGGCCAGCCTTCCAGCTCTGGAGCCAAGAGCTCCCTGCACGTACCAAACCACAGTCTCCCAGTCCACACTAGCCTAGATGCTCCTGGGTGCAGGTGTGGGTGCCCTGATCTGCACAGCTTGTGGGGCGCCCAGCAGCAGGAGAGTTCTCACTTTCCTGTGCCCTCCTCACTTCTGCCTGTCCCAGGGGGAATGGAGGATAAACGGCTTTGTCTACTTAGGCACCCTCTGATTATGGACCTGGACTCCTGGGGACCACCCATCCCTCCTGAAGGGAACAGAGGACAGCTGCCTCCATCTGTTGTTGGGCTCTAGGGTAAAGGAAGCCCCTGAGCCAGTCTGCATAACCAGCTGGCTTCTCTCAAATGCCCTGGAGGGTTGCAGCACTCCACTCCTTTACTGATATGGGACCTCAGTTTGCTGTGAGCTTTCTCCCGGGTGCCACTACTCTTATTGTGTCTCCAGGAATCTTGAGGTTTCATTGCTGCTCCTGCCATTCTGCCCAATTTCCTTGCTCAGCACTTTTCAGTCAGGGAAAACTCAGGCACGAATTTTCAAAGTTCTCCCTTGTCCAGGGCTGGGCTTTCAGGCCCCAGAGGCTTTCATGGCTCAGCTTTTGCCCAGCTTGTCACGGCTCCTCTCCCCTCCACTTACTTACTTACTCTATCATCTATCTATCTATCTATCTATCTATCTATCTATCTATCTATCTATCATCTATCTACCTTCCTACCTTGTCAGAAGCAAAAACTTTTCTCTCTGTAGTGTTCCAGCAGTTCTCTCTTTATATCTCAGGTTGAACTCTTAGGTGTTCAGGATATTTTAAAAGTTATCTAGGTGAGTTTGTGGGATCAGATGAGTCAAGAACCCCTAGTCTTCTGCCATCTTGCCTCCTTCCAATAGTTCTCTTTTTTAGTGGAGTCTTGTCTGGTTTTGGATTTAGGGTAATGCTAGTCTCATAGAATGAATTTGGAATTTTTCCTTCCTTTTCTATTTTTTTGGAACAGTTTGAGAAGAATAGGTATTAAATTCTTTAAATATTTGGTAGAATTCCCCTGGGAAGCCATCTAGCCCTGGACTTTTGTTTGTTGAGAGATTTTTGATTACTGATTGGGTTTCTTTGCTGGTTATCAGTATTCTCAAGTTTTCTATTTCTTCCTCTTTCAGTGTTGGTAGTTTACATGTGTCTAGGAATTTATCCATTTCTTCTAAGTTATATATTTTGTTGTCATATAGTTTTTTATAATATTCTCTTATAATTGTATTTCTATAGTGTTAGTTGTTATTTCTTCTCTCTCATTGGTGATTTTATTTATTTGGGTCCTTTCTTTTCTATTTGATAAGTCTGGTCAGGGGGTTATTAATTTTATTATTTTTTTCCTCGAAGAACCAACCCCTAGTTTCATGGATCTGTTCTGCTGTTTTCTTAATTTCTATGTCATTTATTTCTGCTGTAATCTTTATTATTTCCCTTCTTTCATTGCTTTTAGACTTCACTTGTTTTTCTTTCCCTAGCTCCCTTAGGCGTAAGAGTGTAAAATTAGTTGGCTTATTTGAAGTTTTTCTTGCTTCTTGAGGTAGGCCTGTGTTATATGCTTATGATGCTTTTGCTGCATCCCAAAGGTTTTGGACTCTCCTGTTTTCATTTTCATTTTTTTCGTGTAGTTTTTAATTTCATCTTTGATTTCCTCATTGACCCATTTATTATTTGGTAGCATATTCTTTAACCTCCATGTGTTCATGGTCTTTCCAAATTTTTTCTTGTGGTCGACTTCAAGTTTCATAGCATTGTGTTTGGAAAATATGCATGGTGCGATCTTAATCTTTTTGTACTTGTTGAGGCCTGATTTGTGACTTAGTATATAATCTATTCTGGAAAATGTCCCATGTGCACTTGAAAAGAATATGTATCCTGCTGTTTTAGGATGGAATGTTTTGAATATATCTGTTAAGTAATCTCACCCAGTGTTTCATTCAAAGCCATTGTTCCCTTGTTGATTTTATTTGTAGATGGTCTCCTCATTGATGTAAGTAGGGTGTTAAAGTCCCTTACCACTATTGTATTATTTTTTTAAGATTTTATTTTTATTATTTATTCATGAGAGAGAGAGGCAGAGACACAGGCAGAGGGAGAAGCAGGCTCCATGCAGGGAGCCCGACGTGGGACTTGATCCCGGGTCTCCAGGATCAGGCCCTGGGCTGAAGGCAGCGCTAAACCGCTGAGCCACCTGGGCTGCCCCGACTATTGTATTATGACCAATGAGTTATTTTATGTTTGTTATTAGTTATTTTGTACATTTGGGTTCTCCCAAGTTGGACGCACAAATATTTACAATTGCTAGATCTTCTCATTGTACAATCCCCTTCTCCATCTCTTATTATAGTTTGGTTTAAAATCTAGTTTGTCTGGGGACACCTGGGTGGTGCAGTCAGGTGTCCAACTCTTGGCTTTGGCTCATGTCACGATCTCAGGGTTATGAGGTTGGTTCCTCATTGGGCTCTGTGCTCAGTTTGGAGTCTGCTTAAGCCTCTCTGCCTCTCTCCCCTTAAATAAGTGGATAGATCTTTTTAAAAATCTAGTTTATCTGATATAATTTTTTGCTATATACTTTAGCTCTTTTGATTTCCACTTGTGTCATAAATGTTTCTCCATCTTCTCACTTTCATACTATAGCTGTTTTTAGGTCTTAAATTAGTCTTTTGTTGGCATTATATGGATGGATCTTCTTTTTTAAATCCATTCTGACACCCTATGACTTTTGATTGGAGCACTTAGTCCATTTACATTCAGTGTAACTATTGATAGATATGTATCTAATGCCATTTTATTACTTGTTTTGTTGTTGTTCCTGGAGATTTTCTCTGTTCCTTTCTATCTTTCTTTGTCACTTTCTTTCCCTCCCACTCAGAGTCCCATTTAATACTTCTCGCAAAACTAGTTTAGTGGTCACAAACTCCTTAGTTCCCCTACCCTGGGAAACTCTTTATCTCTCTTTCTATTCTGAATGATAGCCTTGATGGATAGTATTCTTGGCTGCAGATTTTTCCAATCCAGTATGTTGAATATATCATGCCAGTATCTTCTGGCTTGCCAAGTTTCTGTGGAGACATATGCAATTAGCGTTATTGGTCTTCCCTTGTAAGTTAGGGACTTCTTTTGTCTTGCTGCTTTTAGGATTTCTTTCTTTATCAATATATTTTCAAATTTAACTGCAATGTGTCTTGATGTTAGCCTGCTTTTGTTGATTTTGATAGGAGTTCTCTGTGCCTCCTGGATTTGGATGTCTATTTCCTTTCCCATATTAGGGAAGGTTTCAGCTATTATGTCCCAAAATAAACCTACTGCCCCTTTTTTCTCTCTCCTTTTCCTCTGGGACTCATAGATACAAATGTTATTATATCTGATGTAGTCGTTGAGTTCCCTAAATCTATTTTCATGATCCACAATTTTTTATCTTTTGTTCAGCTTCATTATTTTCCATTATTCTATTCTCTTTATCACTTATTTGTTCCTCTGCTTCTTCCATCCTTGAGGTCATTACATCCAGTAGGTTTCAAATCTCAGTTAATGCATTTTTCATTCCTGAGTGTTTTTTAACTTTTTTCTCTGTAGTAAGGGTCTCTCTGATGTTTTCCATGCTTTTCTCTGGGTCAAGCATCTTGCTTATATCTGTTTTGACTAGATCCCTGGCATGACATGACCTTTTCTTGTTCATTCTTTTGGGATGAATTTCTCCATCTCGGCATTTTTGTCTAGGTCTATGTCTCTGTGTATTAGAAAAGTATGCTGTGTTTCCTGCTTCTGAGAGTAATGGCTTAATGAAGAAGAGGTCATATAGTGTTCAGTGCCCAGTGCTTTAGGGAATATTTCTGGTGTGTGCTGCATACACTCTGCTGCTGTGTTTTGGCTGCTCTATGTCTCAGGTGTGTTCTTGAAGAGTTTCTTCTTGCCTGTAGTTGGCAGTGTCTGGACCTTAGCTAGAGTGTGGTGAGTTTTAACTATGTATGCTCTGATCTGCTTGTTAAATGAGAGTGATGCTAGAACTGAAGACTGGAAGAACTCTCTGGTTAGTAGACATAGTCCTGTGGGGTCTCTACTGGTCTCCTGGGAAGAGGCCTCCTGTGCTGGTCCTTAGACACACTTTCCTGAGAAAAGCAATATTTGCAGAGCACAGAAGGGGAGTGTGGAGGGGTGGGGGTGTGTGTGGGATTTGATGTTAGGCAGCTAGTGGTATTGTCACAGTGCTGTTTACTGAAATTGGTTTATGCTAAAGAGCAGGGAGTAAAATGGTGCCCATCAGCTTCTTTGTCCCCAGAGAGTGGTCTTCAGACCCCTCTCTTTGCTTGCTGCTGTCAAGGAAGAACTCTCAGAAGAATGAATAATCCCCTTCGTGAAACTCAGGCATTTTAAAGGTTGCTTTTTCATGCTTTCTCCAGGTTGCTTCCCTGCCTGGAGCAGTACAGTGCACTTTGCTCTATCTAAGCCAAGCTTGCTGAATTTTAAAACTCCAAATTTTAGGGATATGATGTGGCAGGGGTTTGTGCTAGTCCTCTGAGGAGGGCCTTTCCACACTGGGATGGATGCAGGTTTGATTATAAAGGGCAGTTGCACCAGAGTGTAGGTGCATGGGATTCAGAACAAGGATGGCTAAAGAGCCAGTGTCCTTGTTAACCACCCTCAGTAGGTGTTTCTGCACCTTTGCTGAGGGGTTGAGGAGGGAAATGGAACCCACTGCCTCTTTTGTCTCTGGAGAGGCATCTCTGTGAACCCCACTTCTCACAGATACACTCGAAGAAAAGCAAGCGGTCTCTCCCTGTGTCTCTTAGGTGATCCTCAGATTGCCCCATCTGCCCCCAGGTTGCTTATATGCCTTCTCTCCAGGAGTAGGGCAGCACCCTCAAGGTTCTATCCCAGCCAAGCCTGGAACCTCTAAAACTCCAGTCTTTGCACCCAAGTGGTTGCAAAAACTCATGGAAATCAGCCCCTCTTGTTTTCCTAGCCAATGGCTTTGGGGAAGTGTTCTCTTTGTGTGATCCCCCTGTTCTTTCTCTCTCTCTCTCTCTCTCTCTCTCTCTCACACACACACACACACACCTTTCTCTGCGCTGAGCATTTCTTCCCCCCTGCAATACTCACGATCTATTTCTCCCCCAAACCACATCTCCATACCTCTTACTTTCCACAATTTGGCCTCTTCTCTCCATCTAGTTATCCACAGGTCAATTTCTTGGGTATTCAAGAAATACGATTTGATAACTATCTAGCTGTGTTCATGGGACAAGGCAAGCCTAGGATCATTCTACTCTGCCACCATCTTAATTCCTATTCAGAATCTTATTAACAATGATTCTTCACAATAAATCTAGAAAAAAAAAGACCTACATTAATAAGTTGGATTATAGATGTTTCCTATTTACTTTAAAGGCAAAAGTAGAGCACTGAAAGGAGATGAGCTCATAACAAAACAGATATTAGCAGAATGAATGGCTGAAAAAACAAAAATAAATATCTTCACTAAGTTAACATTTTCAATGGGAGTGGTGATTTTATATCTTTTCTGTTTCTTTTATTCTGTAACAATTTTCCTTCCCTTTTTTGACGAGAAATTGGGTCATTATTACAAAAAACAGAATGATGGAAGAGTATAACTAGTTGGGTCAACACTTATCATAGAGCTACAGTAATTGAGACAGTCATTGTGATATTGGAGTAAGTATAGACATAGATAAATGAAACAGAATAAAAGGCTCAGAAATAGATCTATGTATATATGGTCAACTCAACAAGGGTATCAAGAGAATTCAGTGGGGGAAAAGTGGTGCAACTTTTAAGTCCATATGCAAAAAGAAATGAACCTCACAAGCCTCACTCCATCTACAAAAATCAACTTGAAATAGATCCCAGAATTAAATATAAAAAATAAAACTATAGAGTTATTGAAGAAAACATTAGAGAAAATCTTTGTCATCTTGGGTTGGGTAAAGATTTCTTAAATATGTTATAAAAAGCACAAACCTTAAAATTTTTAAATTGATAAATTAAACTTCATGAAAATTTAAAACTTTTGATTTTTCTAAAACATAATTAAGAAAAAGGAAGGGAGAAAATATTTGAAAATATGTATCTAGTAAAGGATTTGTATACAATACATATAAAGAACTCAACACCCAGTGTCAGCTCATCAGCCCCCGCCCCCAGGCCTCCCCCCCAAAAAATAACTCTCAAAACTCAAAAATAAGACAAAAAAATTTAGAATTTTAAAAATGGGCAAAGGAGGAGCTCCTAAGTGACTCAGTCAGTAGAGCATGTGACTCTTTAACTCAGGGTCATGAGTTTGAGCACCATATTGGGCATAGAGATTATTAAAAATAAAAATGGGCAAAAGTTTGAATAAACACCTAACCAAAGAAGATATACAACTGGGTACTCAAATAAGCTCATGAAAAGATGTCAACACTGTTAGTTCTTAAGAAAACGCAAGCTAGGGATGCCTAGGTGGCTCAGCAGTTGAGCATCTACCTTGGGCTCTGGGCATGATTCTGGGTCCAGGGATTGAGTCCTGCATCAGGTTCCCTGTGAGGAGCCGGCTTCTTCCTCTGCCTGTGTCTCTGCCCGTCTCTCTGTTTGTCTCTCATGAATAAATAAATAAAATCTTAAAAAAAAAAAACCCGCAAGCTAAAATCACAGTCAGATTCCACTGCATACTCACTGGAATGACTAAAATTTAAAATACTGGGATCCCTGGGTGGTGCAGCAGTTTGGCGCCTGCCTTTGGCCCAGGGCGCGGTCCTGGAGACCCAGATCGAATCCCACGTCGGGCTCCCGGTGCATGGAGCCTGCTTCTCCCTCTGCCTATGTCTCTGCCTCTGTGTGTGTGTGTGTGACTATCATAAATAAATAAAAATTAAAATAAAATAAAATACTGACAATCCCAAGTGCTGACAATGATGTAGAATAACTGGCGCTTTCATACATTGCTGCTGGAATGCAAAATAGTACAACTACTTTGAAGAGCACTTCTTATCATTAAACCAAACAATTCCACTCCTAGTATTTGTCAAGCGAAATTAAAACATATTTTCACATAAAAACTTGTTCTAGTATGTTCATAGGACCTTTATTCATAATAACCTAAAATTGAGAACAATTCAAATGTCTCTTAGTTGATGAATGCACAAATTTTGGCAGATTCATATGATGGAATAAAAAGAAATAAATATGTAACAGAATGGATGAATGTCAAAAGCATTGTGCTAAGAGAGAGCAGCCAGACACAAAAAGCCACAAACTAAATGATTTCATTTATATGAAATTCTGGAAGAAACAAAGCCATAGCAACAGAAATCAGATCTGTAGTGGCTTGGAGCCAGGAGTAGGGGAAGGAGATTTTCTACTGAGGGACCCAAGGGAACTTTTTTGGGTAACAGAAATGTTATATATAATTGTGGTCATGGTTACTGGACTTGGTGAATTTTATTGCATATAAATTATATCTTAATAAACCTGATTTAAAATACAAATGCTTCATAGTTGGTTCAGTATACTTTCTATTGTATCACTTAATGCCTGGCATGAGTCAAGGTCTAGTTAGGAGAACAAATCACATCCCGGGTCTCTACTTCAAGAAGAGATTTTATTTAAGGGATTGGTTATACAGGTGTGGGAGATTTGAAAGAGTAAATCAATAGAATTGAGATAATCAAAAGATGATAGCTGAAAGAACTGTTAAAATCCCTAAAGTTGAGGGAACAAAATGGAACTGGTCTTGTTAAGCTCAGAGGAGGGACTTCCCAGAGCTGTGGGTGAAACTTCTGAGGAAGGGGTACCCGCCCCCCTCCCCCAGACTACTGGTGGTATCTCTGCATAGATGAGAGAGATTAGATTTTCTGAGTGTTGCACGACGGAGGAAATGGTTGCCACCAGGAGGAAGGGCCATTGCTGGGACAATGACAAGAAAAGGAAAAACTGGAACGATTAATACTTTTTCTGTCCTTTTTTAAATCCTCCAAATCTCTAATGGCTCCTATGGGTGAAATCATCAGGAACTCGGCTATGGAAAATAATATTTTTGAAGATTTTTTATTTTAATATAATTTATTTATTTGAGAGAGAGAGTGTGTGTGTGTGTGTGAGAAAGAGAACATGAGCAGGGGAAGGGTTAGAGGGAGAAGTAGATTCCCTGCTGAGCAGGGAGCCCTGTACAGAACTCAATAGCAGGACCCTGGGATAATGACCTGATCCTGACCTGAGCCAAAGGCAGATGCTTAACCGACTGAGCCACCCAGGCACCCAGAAAGAAAATATTTTTTTTTCAAGAGCCTAATCTCAGGATCAGAGAACAAATTATAGGAAGTATGGATGTGGAGCTGAAAGACAACAGGTCAATGACATGTCTGATTTATCCCACTTTAGTAATAAGATTAATCAGTAATTTCAGGTGATTTCAGCTTAATCCCTCTATTATTACATTCCCAATCATTGTTTCACTTAATGGTTTTAACATCTATTGGTTATTATTACCTAGATTCATGATTTCATTTGGGGTTACAACACAGAAATTTTCTGATTTTAGTATTATTTTCACCCTCATTAGCTGCAGTTCTGTAAAGAAGAATGTATTCTCATGAACAATTTGTTTATCCTAAAATACAATTTGTACAGGAAAGACAGGAAAAATCTTGATTATTTCTATTGATTTCATGGTGACCTAGCAACCTCTAAAAATAATCAATGAATTAGTGGCTTTTGTTAATATTAGAGACTCATCACTTTTGTTTATATACTTGATATTTTTAAATCCGTTATAGGCATTGTTCTTTTAAAAAAAAGATTTTACTCATGAGAGACACAGAGAGAGAGAGAGAGAGAGGGAGGGAGGGAGAGACACAGGCAGAGGGAGAAGCCGGCCCCATGCTGGGAGCCTGAGGTGGGACTCTATCCCAGGTCTCCAGGATCATGCTCTGGGCTGAAGGTGGCGCTAAACCGCGGAGCCACCCGGGCTGCCTCAGCATTATTCTTTTTGTCATTCAGATTGTCCCATCTTAGGCCAGTGGGCGCCTTCCTGGTATTTTTGTTTGTTTGTTTCCTATATATTTATTCTAGGTTATTCTTTTTTTTTAAGATTTTATTTTTATTATTTATTCATGAGAGAGAGAGGCAGAGACACAGGCAGAGGGAGAAGCAGGCTCCACGCAGGGAGCCCGAAGTGGGACTCGATCCCGGGTCTCCAGGATCAGGCCCTGGGCAAAAGCAGCACTAAACCGCTGAGCCATCCCGGGCTGCCCTATTCTAGGTTATTCTTACAAAAATATCAACTATGTCCAATTTAATTCTGTCCCCTCTCCCATTTGACTCTAAATCTGTCAGATCTTGGAAGAAATTTGCAACTTATTTCGCACTTTTTCCACTTAGTAAGCTGCTAATAAACACTTGAATTGTCTGGTGTTGAGCTATCTTATGGAAACATTCTTAAGTGGCCTCTCAACAGTACAAACAATTTAAAAAGCCAACTTTAATTATAAAATTTAATAAAGTTTCTCAATTCTAACCAACTCTGCAAGTCTAGTCTTGAAATCTTGGCTATTATATGTGTTCCTGGGGCAGAAGTGGAGGGGGGGAAATAACAGAGCAACGAGTAAGTAGAAGAAAATTATACAACATAGAGAGGAAGTACTTTAAGATTTTAAATCAATGTGTGGTTTTTCTAAAATAAAAGATCATAAATTTCCTAAAATGGATTCAGTTTACCTCCTACTATTGAAATGATGACTGTCACTATAGCATGTGGAAGCAACTAGAGAACTCAATATAGATTCTGGGACTCAACTTTTTAAGGAAGCCTCTTTTTCATCTAGAGTTAGCCGTCTTTTGGTCCACATTAACACTTCTATCTATCAATGTATAGGTAAATAAATAGATAAATGTTAGTACCTCCAGCCATGCCCCGGTTAAAACTTGGGGGAAAATTTCCAAAGCTTCCCCTTCTCTAAGTGCCACTGACATTCTTTCTTAAAAACTCTTGAATCCTTGCCCTCTTTTTTTCCCCCTCCACATTGTTATAGTTTAGACTTTCAGCTTAACTGAACTATGTTAATTGGCCTCCTATTTGCCTCCAATCTTCACACTATTATCAAAGTAATCTTTCTGTAAATTAATTATATCACAGTCCTTGATTAAAATCCTTAAACAGCTTGTTGCCTTTAGAAAATAAATCCACATTTTTAAATAAAGATTTTATTTATTTATGAGACACACACACATACAGAGGCAGAGACACAGGCAGAGAGAGAAGCAGGCTCCACTCAGGGAGCCCCATTTGGGATTCGATCCCAGGACTCCAGGATCATGCCCTGGGCCAAAGGCAGGCACTCAACCGCTGAGCCACCCAGGCATCCCAAAATCTACATTTCATTTCTTAACACGGAATATAAGACCCTTCATGATGTGGCCTTTATTTAACTTTCTGTGTTCCTCCTTTCTGCCTCCTGTGGCATCTCAGGCCCCCTCAAGTCCTGTCCTCAGTGCTCCAGCAATTCTGAAATACTGGCAGAACATTTAACTACACCAGGCTCTAATGCCTCTCTGCCCTTAAATAAAGCTGTTTCCTCTATTTAGAACAACTTTCTTCTCTTTTTTTTCCCAAATAGTTAATGAAGATTCATCCTTCAAAAGAAGGCCCTGCTATCACTTCCTTTGGGAAGCCTTACCTGATCTCCTTCACACTCAGAGAAGATTAGTTGCCTCTACAATCTCATTTGGTTCCTTGGCCAACTTGGCATCCCCACAGTGATAACTATGCTAAGTGGCATTTACTGTCTCTCCTGAGCATCCTCATGTATTTAATATTTAACCCCAGCACCCAGCACCATGCTTGAGTATACCTCAATGAATGTTTGTTGAGAGATTGAATGAATAGTTGCATAATCTTAGCCCAGCATTTTCCAAACATTTTTTCAAAGTAGTTGTACCAATTTATACTACTACCAAAAACATAACTGAGTTCCTTGTTCCTCTGCATTGTCACCAACCATTGCTATTGTCAAATTTTAAAATTTAAAACATTGTGGTAGGTCTATGGTGATATTATTGTATTTTTAAATAAGTCTTTAATATACTAATAGATATGGTGTTAAGAGAAGCCTCCTCTCCTTCCCCGACCCTCATATAATTATTAACGTTTCCTAAAATAGCAAATGCAAAGGCCCTGCAGTTAAACTTATTTAAGAAACAGTAGGAAAACCAGTAATCTGGAGAAAGATATAAAATTGTAGTCAAGATCTTGGAATCAGAACCAGAACTAATCTAATCAGGGGTTCTCAAATTTTGGTGTAAAATGAAAACCCAGTATGTTGTTAAAATTAAACATTCTTGGGTTGCATTCCCCAGAAATTCTGCTTCAGTAGTTTAGATCTTGGGCCCTAATATGTATATTTAAAAGTAAGTACCTCAAGTGATTCTGATGCTGTCGGTTTTAAGTCCACAGAATGAGAAACAGTTTAGAGAGTAATACTTCTTCCTAAATGAGTATAGTATTGCATATTACAATGTAATTTATGAGACTGTTTTGTCTATCATCTGGCTAATCTTAAAGCTGGATCTTCTATCTCTGTGGGTATATGCAGTAGCATTTTACAAAATTAAAATTAAGCCCGCTTGGAGAAATTTACAATAGATTTTGCAATAAGTGAAGACCTCTGATCATTTGCAAAACCAAGAGCGATTATGGGGAAGTGGCATGGTGGAAGATCATTGGTGTTCCTTTCAGAAGTGGATTTGATATTCAGCTGTGCCATCTTAGGCAGGTCCCTTAACTTCTCTGAGTTTCTATTAATTACCTAAAATTAGTATTATATCCAGCCTACCAGATTTGCAAACCTGTGTAAGGTTCAAAATTACACAGTGGCAAAGTGCTAATACAAATACGATTTAATCATTGTTAGAGGAATGATCGTTGTTTTTGATTGATTCATCTGCTTAAAGAAATAATATTTAGCTTCAGGGGCATTTGTTTCTTGGAATAATCTCAGCATCTTCCTACTAAAAGGAAAACTGTAAAAGCATTTTAAGTTAGGCAATATACAAAGAAAACCTTGAGTGACATGACCACGGATACAAAATTAATATACAGATAAGACCAGGATTCAAGTCTTCTGATTACTAGCCCAGGTCACTGTCCACTATATTTAGTTGTCTTCCTCATTCTTTATTATCATCCATAGGCCAGGTGATTGACACACTAGAGTTTGAGCACCACTGTTCTTACTCATTAGATGTGGTAGTGGGATGGTAATCATTATCTTTTATCGCACTTACTTGATAAACGGATTTATTGAGGTATTATTATTCATACTATACAATTCACCAGTTTCAATTGTATAATGCAGTGATTTTAAGTATAATCACGGAGTTGTGCAACCATTACCACAATTAATTTTAGAACATTTCATTACTCCAAAAGAAACCCATTACCTGACAGCAGTCATTTTACATTCTCTCGTTCCCACTGCCTCTGGCAACCACTAATCTACTATATAGATTTGCCTTTTCAAGACCTTTACTATAAATGGAATCATACAATATTTGGCCTTTTGTGACTGGCTTTTCACCTGGGGAGTTTTCAAGATGTAATTATCGTTTTAAAATTATCAGGGTAACAACAGTTTAGAAATAAAGCCGGAAAAATCACCCATAATCCCATTCTAATACGTTCAATATCATAATTTTCTTTTTTTTCTCTCTCTCTCTTTCCGCAAGTGCTTTTTTTTTTTTTTTTTAAATCTGATTGGCCAACAGCTGGAGGACGGCGGCCGCCCCCACCGCATCCTGCTATCCCCGGACGCCCGGCGGCCCACCCCCGCCGCGCAGCCAAACCGCCGGCCGCCTGGGCCAGCGGCCCCGCCCATCCCCGCCGGCGCTCCGCTGACGTCACCGCTTCTGGCCGCAGACCCCCTCTTTCCTTCCCGGTCGCGATTTCTCTGACAGAGCGCGATGGCGGCGGCCGTGTCTGCAGGGGGACCGGCTACTGTGTCGGGAAAGCAAGAGTTTTATCAGCTTCTGAAGAACTTGATCAATCCAAGCTGTATGGTGCGGAGGCAGGCAGAGGAAATCTATGAAAATATCCCAGGTCTGTGTAAGACTACATTCCTCTTAGATGCTGTCAGAAATAGAAGAGCAGGTTATGAGGTGAGACAAATGGCTGCCGCACTGCTACGACGGCTTTTGTCCTCTGGGTTTGAGGAAGTCTATCCAAATCTGCCTTCTGATGTTCAGAGGGACGTCAAGATTGAACTGATACTGGCTGTTAAGTTAGAAACACATGCTAGCATGAGGAAAAAACTTTGTGATATTTTTGCAGTGCTGGCCAGGAATTTGATAGATGAGGATGGCACTAACCACTGGCCCGAAGGTCTGAAGTTCCTTATCGATTCAATCTACTCTAAAAATGTAGTTCTATGGGAAGTTGCACTTCATGTTTTCTGGCACTTTCCTGGGATCTTTGGGAACCAAGAGCGGCACGATTTGGATATCATCAAACGGTTGTTGGACCAGTGCATTCAGGATCAAGAACATCCAGCAATCAGGACATTATCTGCTAGAGCTGCAGCTGCATTTGTACTTGCTAATGAGAATAATATTGCTCTTTTCAAAGACTTTTCAGACTTGCTTCCTGGAATCTTACAGGCTGTGAGTGACTCATGCTACCAGGATGATGATTCAGTGCTAGAATCCCTTGTTGAGATTGCAGATACTGTACCTAAATACTTGGGTCCTTATTTAGAAGACACTCTGCAGTTGAGTCTGAAGTTATGTGGAGACTCTAGACTTAGTAATCTGCAACGCCAGCTGGCCCTTGAAATAATAGTGACCTTGTCTGAAACTGCAACCCCAATGTTGAAAAAACATACAAATATAATTGCACAGGCAGTTCCTCATATATTAGCAATGATGGTTGATCTACAAGATGATGAGGACTGGGTAAATGCTGATGAGATGGAAGAAGATGATTTTGACAGCAATGCAGTTGCTGCTGAGAGTGCACTAGACAGACTGGCTTGTGGGCTCGGTGGAAAACTTGTTTTACCAATGACTAAGGAGCACATCATGCAGATGCTTCAGAGCCCTGACTGGAAATATCGACATGCTGGATTAATGGCCTTATCTGCCATTGGAGAAGGATGCCATCAGCAAATGGAATCAATTCTAGATGAAACAGTTAACTCTGTTTTGCTTTTTCTTCAGGATCCTCACCCAAGGGTGAGGGCTGCAGCCTGTACTACGCTTGGACAGATGGCTACAGATTTTGCGCCTAACTTCCAAAAGAAATTCCATGAAACAGTGATTGCAGCTCTGTTGCGTACCATGGAAAATCAAGGTAATCAGCGTGTGCAATCACATGCGGCTTCTGCACTTATTATTTTTATAGAAGACTGCCCCAAAGCATTGCTAGTTCTATATTTGGATAGTATGGTGAGAAATCTACATTCCATCTTGGTGATTAAACTTCAAGAGTTGATTCGGAATGGAACTAAATTGGCCTTGGAACAGCTTGTGACAACCATTGCCTCAGTTGCAGATACAATAGAAGAAAAATTTGTTCCATATTATGATATATTTATGCCATCACTAAAGCACATTGTTGAGCTTGCTATTCAAAAGGAACTCAAGCTTCTGAAAGGAAAAACTATTGAGTGCATTAGCCATGTTGGTCTTGCTGTTGGGAAGGAAAAATTTATGCAAGATGCATCAAATGTGATGCAGCTATTGTTGAAGACACAATCAGACTTAAATAATATGGAAGATGATGACCCTCAGACATCTTACATGGTTTCAGCATGGGCCAGAATGTGTAAAATTCTTGGAAGTGATTTTCAACAGTATCTTCCACTGGTTATTGAGCCTCTCATTAAGACTGCTTCAGCAAAACCTGATGTTGCTCTCTTAGACACACAAGATGTGGAAAATATGAGTGATGATGATGGATGGCAATTTGTAAATCTTGGAGACCAACAAAGTTTTGGAATTAAAACTTCAGGACTTGAAGCAAAAGCAACTGCTTGTCAAATGTTGGTTTACTATGCTAAGGAATTAGGGGAAGGATTTGTGGAATATACAGAACAAGTTGTAAAGCTTATGGTTCCTTTATTGAAATTTTATTTCCATGACAATGTTCGAGTGGCAGCAGCAGAGTCTATGCCTTTTCTCCTGGAATGTGCAAGAATTCGTGGCCCAGAGTATCTTGCACAGATGTGGCAATTCATATGTGATCCTTTAATCAAGGCTATTGGGACTGAACCTGATACAGATGTACTCTCAGAAGTAATGAATTCTTTTGCAAAATCCATTGAAGTAATGGGAGATGGGTGCCTTAATGATGAACACTTGGAAGAACTAGGAGAAATACTGAAAGCAAAACTTGAAGGGCATTTTAAAAACCAAGAATTGAGACAGGTTAAAAGACAGGAAGAAAACTATGACCAACAGGTTGAAATGTCTCTACAAGATGAGGATGAATGTGATGTTTATATTCTGACCAAAGTATCAGATATTTTGCACTCATTATTTAGTACTTATAAGGAAAAGATTTTACCGTGGTTTGAACAGCTGCTTCCATTAATTGTAAATCTAATTTGTTCAAGTAGGCCATGGCCAGACAGACAGTGGGGATTGTGCATTTTTGATGATATTATAGAGCACTGCAGTCCAACCTCATTTAAATATGTAGAATATTTTAGGTGGCCAATGCTACTAAATATGCGAGACAATAACCCTGAAGTCAGACAAGCTGCTGCTTATGGCCTGGGTGTTATGGCACAGTTTGGTGGAGATGATTATCGTTCTTTATGTTCGGAAGCTGTTCCACTGCTGGTAAAAGTTATTAAGTGTGCAAATTCCAAAACCAAAAAAAATGTCATTGCTACAGAGAACTGTATTTCAGCAGTAGGGAAGATTCTGAGGTTTAAGCCTAACTGTGTAAATGTAGATGAAGTTCTTCCACATTGGTTATCATGGCTTCCACTGCATGAGGATAAAGAGGAAGCTATTCAGTCTTTGAGTTTTCTCTGTGACTTAATTGAAAGTAATCATCCAGTTGTACTTGGTCCAAATAATTCCAATCTTCCCAAAATAATCAGTATAATTGCAGAAGGAAAAGTTAATGAGACTATTAACTATGAAGATCCTTGTGCCAAACGCCTAGCTAATGTTGTGCGTCAGGTACAGACTTCTGAAGAATTATGGTTGGAATGCATATCCCAACTTGATGATGAGCAGCAGGAAGCTTTACAGGAGCTGCTAAATTTTGCTTGATGCACTTTAATGTCACTTGACTGTCTTTTACCATAAAAGTAATTCTAAATAACTATTGTGAATGTATTCCATTATAATTGAGAGAACTGTTCTTTCCCTGCCAAACAGTTATATTCCTTTCCTATATGTTTCTCCAGAATTAGTCAGTGTTCTAGCCTGGTGTTCACCTTGCATGTTTTATCTCTTAAACACAGAACTTGGTGATAACCATGCTTCCATTGTCTTAGAATGTTTGTCAACTTTCCCCTAGTTGATGTGAAGTGTATAAATTGTTGCTGCTTGTATGAATTATTGATGCTGGGCAAACAATATACTTGTGTTAAGATGTCATGCTGCCTATCACAAGATGCTGAGAGCTTAACAAAGATAGGAGAACTTCCAGGACAAATATCTTTGGAATTGTGGATGAAAAATAGTGTCAAGCTTCTTCCTCCTTGATGATACTATCATGGTAATGGGAGGATGCTGAAATTGGGAGAGAGTTTTGAGATATTGCCATGGATGTAGGGAGTCTTCTCCATGTAGTATGTGAACTTTTTCATATTGTCCTCCAGGGAACGGGGTGAGGCATATTCATATTCTAGTCCCCCAGGTGTCCAGCTGAGAATTAAGAGAACTTTAAAATCTTAGCCTGACTGGTCTCTTATTTTTCAAGTTATTCAGGACTCTTAAGAACTATGTTTACTGAATAGGCTGTCCTGGTACATGTAACATTGGTAGCATGTAACACTATTACTCAGTGTTTACAAATAGTAATCAATATTTGTGGGAGTCTATCAATATTATGTGTTTGAGCAGAATATTACATTGTGTATGTATGCCATTTTCCCCATGCAAAGCAGCCCAACAAAAAGAGAAGCCCTGGTTCAAAATGGGGCTTAGATAGATTTCTATTTAGAAGTTCTTAATAGATACTATTGTATGATGAAAATGAAAGGGAAGCAAAATTAATTTTATCTTTAAGCATGAAAAAAAAGCTTTGAGATCATTTAGCAGTATATGTGCATTTTAAGAAAACTGTTCTATAAATCTAGAGTTAATTTTGTTAATTGGAATGTTGATCTTTAATGTCAAGCTTTTTATATGAAAGAAAAGCTTTCTAGTCAGCAAATCATTGATCCAAAACTTAAAAAGAAATATATGTCATGATTTCCTGAAGTTATTGTGAGTACTGTGTATGTAAAGTATTTAGCAAATATTTAAGACCAAGTAAGTGCTTAATAAATGGTACCTGTTAGTGCTGTTGTTTGTTTGTACCACTACTGTGTTTTTTTTATGGTTTAGAATTCCTTTTTCATTAGATTTTCCCTGATTCACTCCCTGCCAGTTAAACAGGCCATCTAGGCTGTTGTGGACTAAATATGAAGTTGAGGTTTTAGCTATGGAATTTCTGTCTATTTCTTGCAATGATTTATTGTTAATATGGGGAAAAAAGGAAAGGACATTAAGTATGGTATAGCCTTAATTTTATTTAAGATAGATAAAAGTATACATGAATAAATAGAAAAATCCTACCACAAAGTATTAATAGAAGTTTTCTCTGGATGGTGGGATTAAATGGCAATTTTCCTTCTAATCTATATTTTCTAATTTACCTACAACCAATGTATTTCTTGTATGATAGTCTTTTTTTTTTTTTTAAGTTTAAAGACCCAATCTTACTTTTGTAATAGCTAAGATCGCAATCATCTTGGCTTCTCCATGACTTATAGCTGATGTTCCTTCAACTCAAACCTATTTATCTTAATATTCTTTCAGAAGCCCTTGATCAAATTTCTAGCAATTCCCTACACTCTTGTGCATGAGGAACTGGAAATACTGCCAGATGACTTGGAATAAGACATCATAGAGAATTTTTAAGTATGATAGACGTAAATTTGAATTTGGCAAACTACTTTTTCAACCTAAGCATCAGTTATAGTTTCTACATCTGTAAGATAGGCATGATATCTAGGATTGTTGGGAGAATTAAAGGAGATAATCACATAAAGTGCTTGGTGGCACAGGGTTCAATAAATGCAATCTATATTATATAAAATAGGGTTGGTAGATAAAGATGAGGGGATTTGCTGGGGGAGGGTAGGTCCAGATTCTTGAGCTTTGTCAAAAGAAATGAGGGATGTCCAGTCAGACACATTTTTTTCTTTGCCTGTTGCTGAAGTTAGACTGGTCCCTGGCTTTGTTCCTGTGAGCTGAGATACATATAAGGGCTCTGAGGAGAGAGAATGCTGTAAATGCCTAATAAATTACGAATGTCTGATGAGAGACGACCTTGAAAACTGGATAATGGATGTGTCTATGGGAGTGTCAATACTCAACTGTTCCCATTTAACTATTTTACCTAATATTGCTATTTAACTTATTGCCCCCCACCAAGCTTTGAAGTTTTGACTTTTATCAGTACTTTGAAAGTTCACAATAACTAAAAATTAAATATCCTGACCATTTGATTAGATAGCTTGTACTTATTTTTTTTTGTACTTATTTTAAAGATTTTATTTATTCATGAGAGACACAGAGAGGCAGAGATATAGAGGGAAAAGCAGGCTCCTCACAGGGAGCCCAATGTGGGATTCAATCTCCAGACGCAGGATTACACCTTGAGCCAAAGGCAGAGGCTCAACCACTGAGCCACCCAGGCGTCCCAGATAGCTTGTACTTTTAAAATGCTTGGTTTCTAGGACAGTTATTGCAGGTTTCAAGCTAGAACATTCTGTGTAAGTAGAAAGATATGTGCATCTTTCTAAAAGAACATGAGAAAATAGTAATACCTGCTTTATGGAACCATTAGCTCCTTTTTCTCCACTTACTTTAAGCAAATATAAATTAAAGTGAATGACAATTCCACTTATTAGACATTGTCTCAACAGTAATTTTTAAATGGGTAGTGACGTTTTAAGGCTAACGACTTGACTAAAGCTGTACAACTTAGACTTGAATTATTTGAAGACTGCTTTTAATCCCAAGGATTTTCAATAAGCTTCCATTCCCTTCATTTATTCTTAGCAAATCTCAAGAATCGAGGTGATAATAGGTTTTTAATTTTAACGCATGACATGATTTTACTTAAATAGGAACTGACTTTAAGAACCGGGGACCGGAGTTTTAGAAATTTGAGTTCTACAAATTATCTCGTTCTTTTGCATGTGAACGTAGGATTCAGCTGGTTGAGTCCTTGAACCTCCTAAACTTTTGAAAATTCTAGTTTCATATTAAAAATCTGGCAGTCACAAAGGGGACGGCGGGTGCAGAGGATATAAAATTTACAACAGGATAGGATTTACATTTTGTGCCTTCTCACCATTCATTTGCCCTTAAGGAGAGTTATCTAGCAAGTTCCTTCAGAATTAATCTTAGTTTTCAGGGCTAATTAGGTTCTCGCAAAAGAAAGAAGGGCTTGCGGTACACGTTTTTAAAAGCCCTTTTTGGCCTCTGGCAGCGACGAGTACAGCTGCGACCCTCTCCATTCCGTCCTTAACAGTCGTCTACAAACTGATGACATCATTCGGCCGCGCCACCTACCAAGCCTCGGGGCGGGCAGTTGAGCCGAAGCCTGTGCTTTCGCGAAGCCCGGCGGGACGCGAGAGGGTGGGTGGGGCTGTCCTACCACGCATGCGCACCACGGATGGCGACAGGGTCTCTTTATTTGCGTCTTTCCACAGCCTGCCCCAGAGCCCGGGAGTAGCTTGAGGGCCCTCCCCCTTCCCTCCTTGCCCCTCCCCTTCCTCCCCCGCCCCCCCGCCCCCGGCCCAGCGGGACTTCTAACTGACAGTTGCCGCCGGGCCGGGTCCGCGCGCCGCCTCCTCCTGCCCGGGTACCCCGCAGGTAGAGGGGCGGGAGAGGGTGTGAGGGAGAGGAGGAGCCCAGACGCCGCAGCCCAGTCCTGCGGCCCCCTCGGGGGCGGTGAGAGAAGAAGCCCCACTTCCTTTTCGCCCCCTCCCAGCCGTCCCGGAGGGGGTGGGGCGCCGAGGCCTCGGCCGCCTGGCCCTGCGGGGCCTGCGAAGAGCGGGCGGGCGGGCGGGAGGGGCGCGGAGGGGTGAGGCCAAGGAGGGCCTGGCGCGCGCCGCCGCCGGGGGGAGGGGGGGAGGGCACCTCGGCTCTCCTCTTCTCTCCCCCCTCCCCCGCGCGCCATGTAACCCCGCCCCGCCGGCCGCGAGCTCAGGACCCCCCCCACTCCCCCCCACCCCACCCCCGGCGTAGTGAGCGGAGCGGGCGGCGGAGAGAGAACCCGATGCGGCTGGGGCTGCGCTGCACCACCGTGCCCTGAGGAGGCGGCCCGCGCTCACGCGTCCCCGGCGCCTCGAGCGGCGGCTCCACACCGCCCCACCTGATCCCGCTGGGGCCATGAGCGTGCCCAGGACGCCGGGGCAGATGGAGCCGGCCGGGGAGGAGGAGCGGCCGCCACCCGCGCCCGAGGAAGAGGACGGCGAGGAGGCGATGGCAGCGGCGGTCCCGGCCTCAGGGCCGGCCCAAGGGAGGAGTGCCTCGTCGCGGGAGAATGAGGGCGACCAGGAGGAGGAGGAAGAGGCGATGGTGGTCGGGGGCGGGGGCTGCAAGGAGCAGGAGCTGACCTATGAGCTGCAGCAGGGCTACCGCATCCTGGGCGAGTTCCTGCAGGAGAAGCACCGGGGCCTCACCGCCCCCTTCCTGCAGCCCTTGGGGGGCGTTGCCGCCGGGGAGGAGGAGGTGGCCGAGGGGCCGCGCAGCTGGGGCCGGGGCAGTCGCGCCCTCCCGCCGCAGCTCGGGCAGGGCATGTGTCTGCTGAAGATGGAGGAGAAGTTCGCCAGCGGCCTGTATGGGGGCATCACCGACTTCGTGGCGGACTTCAGGTTGATGCTGGAAACGTGCTACCGCCTGCATGGGGTGGACCATTGGATCTCCAAACAGGGCCAGAAGCTGGAGATGATGCTGGAGCAAAAGTTGGCGCTTCTCTCTCGGTAAGTGGGACTGATCCCCGTTGGGACTGATGGAGTGACACAAACTGCCTCGCACGTGTCCGAGGATGGGTTGGGCCAGGGGCCGGGGGCGTAGCTGATAGGTGCTGAGCTGGTGCCCGGGAGCCCGAGGAGGAGGAGCGGCTCTGATTGGGGGCCTTCAGGGCGGTGCTGGAGGTGGACACCCAGATGAAGACCGACCTGAAAGGGATTAGAGCCCTGAGCGCCGAAAAACAGGTCAAGTTTGTAGGTGTAAAGTGATGCCCACGGGAAGAATGACGGGGATAGGATAGGGTAGAGAAAAAGTTTTAGTGGGTTAGAAGATCACAACTTTTAGACAGTTTTCACATGACATTTAAAAAGTTTCTGGAATGAAATACTGTTAGAAAAATGTGTTTGGCTCATGTAAAAAGGTAGTCGTTTCAAACCACTCAAAAAATGTTTCACTACCTACGTCGGCCGTCGTAAATTTATGGATTGTTTTTAAATGATTAATAATTACTCTGGCGTGTTCCTGATCTTTTCCCCTAGCTTCATGTGAGCAGACTACAGTTTGGCCGTAATGGTGGATACATCAACAAAAAAATTTTAAGACGTTTAGACATTTGTGTTTATTCGACCAGAAATCATAGTCAATTCAGGTGGCACTGTGCTCTTGGTATTCTACACCCATATATTCAATTATTTTTCTTAACTGAGAGGAAGTAATGTAACACAAGAAGTACAAAATAAACGTATTTATAATTATATATTTGATGTGACCAAATTGATTTCTCAAGTGGAAATGCTTCAGGAATAGAAAAATAGAATAGAATAGAAAAATGATTCAATGTTGGAAATGGTAGTTGAAGTGGAATACTAGTTTGATTTTTTTTTTTTTTTAATGGGCTGAGTGAACTTGAGCAAGTCACTTTACCATTTTGGCTTCAGTTTCTTCTGTAAAATGAGGATAGTACCTCATGGGGTTTACTGTAGGATTAAATGAGGTAATAAATGTAAAGTCAACAGTGTCGATTCCATAGTCTCATATAAATTATAATCATGACAGTATTAGTAATAGTTGAATAAAGTGAATATTTTCCTCATATCTGAAACCGGGCATTATACCAGTACTTTTATGAATAGCTCCTGAGAACTTGTAGGTTTTTGCTCCTTAATTTATAATGGTAATTTAAAAGTAGTCTAATCTGTCACTGGCTTCCCATATGATGTTTGCAAGACTGTCAATGACGACTTTTACTGAAAACACTAGTTAACATCGTGCCTGACTCACTAGAGGGTCTCTATTTAAGGAATCCCTTCTTGAATTCTTTCATAAAGTAGAATTATTCAGTAATAATTATTCACGGGTTTTCTTTTAATATTTTATTTAGTGATGTTATATTTGTGGGTTTATTACTCTTGTCTCCACAGTCATTATAGTTATGACTCCTTTAAAAAATCCATTCACATGTCATTTTTTTAAAGTAGTAAGGTATACTCCAAATTGATGTCACAAGATTTTAGACCTGGAAAGCACCATAGAATTCATCTAGGCCCAGCATCCAGTTTTATAAGTGTGGAAACAGGGATATAGAATGAGAGAGAATGGTTGCTAAGAAGTAGCATATTGGTTTGGATGAATTACAGGTGTTTTCAGAGTCAATGTGTGTATAATAAATACGTCTTGAGTCTTACAAAAAGCAGGGGGATTATTTCTGTTCTTCATAAACTTAATTTCTGAATGCTTAGAATGATTCCTGGTGGCCAGTGCTCAGAATACTGTATTCCCATATGATCTAATAGTTAAATCCATACTTAGAAATTAAACTTAAGGGCAGCCCGGGTGGCTCAGCCGTTTAGCACTGCCTTCAGCCTAGGGTGTGATCCTGGAGACCCGGATCCAGTACCAGGCTCTCTGTAGGGAGCCTGCTTCTCCCTCTGCCTGTGTCTCTGCCTCTCTCTTTGTGTCTCTCATGAATAAATACATAAAACCTTAAAAAAAAAAAAAAGAAATTAAACTTAAAATGTTATGTTGTTTATAAATGTAATAATGTATTTCTGGCATTCTTAATTCAAGAGAGATAAAATTCTTGCAATTTAGTAGCAAAAAATAATATGATGGTCTCAGATTTAAGTTTTGAGTCCCTTGCTTTTATTGTATTTGATGTATGTAAACATTTTGTAAATAATAGGTTTGCTGGTCCACACTTGTAGATATTAGGAATTCATTTCTTTTTCTCCAAGAGCCTAAAATCTGAGTTATTACTAAATAAATACTTTGAATGGGCATAGCTTTGAGAAAAGCATTGTTTATAATGCAATTAAAATACATAGACATTCCAGAACAACATTCTATAGACTGGACACATGAGTATGATTTTCAGCAGTTGATTCAGATACTTTATTTGTAAATTATGTGGTGTTTTAGTAATTTAAAAAATCACTTAGATATAATTTTTCTTTTGTTTTATATATATTTGTGAAATACTGAATTCTTAGTTTTAGATTATTGTAAAGAGAACTTTACAGCTGCTTCATATACTGCTGAGCTTTTATGAGTATTTTATGAATAAGAAATGAGGTACATTAGAGAAGATGCCACATTATTATCATAGAGCAGCCCAATGGCATTAGTACCCTGGACTGGGGACACAGTGTTTAATTTGAATCTCAGTTCAGTCATTCATACTGTGAAAGTGTTAGGCTAGGTTAGTTAGTTAATTGTACAGATATGAGAGTATTTGCCAAAGGTAGACGTTCAAGTCCCTGAGATCAAAAGATAAGTCCCCTGCTCTAAAGTGATTTATAGTGAGTAGGGAAACAGAAACTTAAAAAGATAATGATTCTATAGTGGGCATATGAAAAGGTGCAAGGAGAATTTAAGAGGGAGACCTAAGTCTGAAACATGGGCATGGCAAATGAGAGGAGGAAATGAAAAAGGGGTAAAGAGATTAGGTAAAAGGTTTGGTAAAGAAGTTTATACGTGGGATGCCTGGTGGCTCAGCAATTGAGCCTCTGCCTTCGACTCAGGGCTTGATTCTAGAGTTCTGGAATCGAGACCCACATCAGGCTCCTGCAGGGAGTCGGCTTGCTTCTCCCTCTAGCTATGTCTCTGCCTCTCTCTCTGTGTCTCTCATAAATAAATCTTAAAAAAAAAAAAAAAGTTTATACGTGACCTGATTATTAAAGAAGTTGAAGATTGCTGCTGGATATTTTTTAGAGGGCTTGAGGGGGGCAGTCTACTAGAATGCTCAACTACAGTGAATGCAAGCTATGAAACAGTATAGTGTTTCTGGGAATTACAAGTACCTCTCTATGGCTACAGTGTGGTCTCTAGAGTAGTGTTTGCACCACAGCAGGTATACAGGATGATTGAATGATTGAGGTGAGAAAAGAAAATATTACAACTATAGTATAATGTTGTTTTTTAAATTCTTTTTAAATATCTATTTTTGTTTTGCCTTTCGTGTATATAATAGCATTACGTGTATAAAAATCTATGAATTTATAAATATAATTTTATATATAAATATAGCAATAAATAACAATATGTTTTATATGTATAATTTGTGATAGAACTAGGACTAAAACAACATAACTATTCTCAAAGTTCTATTTTAGAAGGGCTCTCATTCGTTTATTTGAAACAACTGAGAGAAATAGCAATTAGCATTAGAAATAGGGAGAAAGTCATCTACTAAGTGAAAGAGAATAAAAAATACTTAATAGAAAGTTATGTGCAGAGCTGTAGAAACTGTCAAATATGAATAAGAATTTTTGACTCCTCCAAATTTTAAATAATATATTTGAAAGCTTTTAAATTTTAAAATATTGTTGAAAGCTTTTTTTTTTTTTTTTTTTTTTTTTTTATTTAGACACAGGCAGAGGGAAAAACAGGCTGTCTGTGGGGAGCCTGATGTAGGACTTGATCCAGGGCACCCAGTATCATGCCCTGAGCTGAAGGCTGACACCCAACCACTGAGCCACCCAGGCATCCCAAAATATTGTTGAAATCTTTAAGAATATTGCTATGTAGCCAGAAGATGGCTTTTGTAGTTTTAAAAGGTTATAGCTGTAGAAGAGTTACCACCTGTGACCCTCCAACAGAGCTGAATTTAAATTTTTAATTTTGGCAACTTAAAATAATGTTTTGGCAAAACAAGCAAAAGTAAAAAAAAAAAAAGAGAGACAAACCAAGAAAGAGACTCTTAACTATATAGAACAAACTGATGGTTACTAGAGGGAGAAGTTGGGGAGGAATGGGTTAAATAGGTGATGGGGATTAAAAAGTATACTTATCCTGATGAGTACTAAGCAATGTAGAATTGCTGCATCACTGAATTGTACACCTGATATTAGTAGAATACTATATGTTAACTATACTGGAATTAAAATTTAAAAACTTAAAAAATAATATTTTGGTGAAAGTAATCTGTAATACTTCCTTGTTAAAATTATTTTTGATTTCTGAATTAACTTGCTGTTAAAAAATGGTACATGTAATGGACTTAAATGTTTTCTTAAAATATAGCTAAAGGTTATTAGTTTTGTGATTGCTTTTTGACAGAATGTTTTTCTTGGGGGTGAGAGTACAACAGCATCATCATAAACCTCAAAAATGTAAAAACACTAGAGGTTTCCAAGTACACAAACTGAAAAATAAATTTTATAGACCAATTTTAATTACTTCCTAGGTAAAATTTTGAATTTTGTTGACTTGCTTATTCTCAGTTGAGATCAAATTCCAGAAATTAATTGGGAATTTAGACAGGATATTTCTCTCCCTAGTAATCTAACTTCCCCCACCTCTACTGGATTCTGTAATTCTATCTTTTTAATGTAAATCTTTAAAAATTGGGGACCTTTGGTAATAGAACTTGGATTTACCTCATGTTCAGAACTATAGAATGTTAGACCTTGAAACTCCATGTAGTTCTATTTATTACAGTTGCATTCTAAAAAAATTACTGTGTTATTGAGAGAAGAGTCAGAAAATGTTTCATTTTTTTTTCATTTTTTTTAAATTATTATTTATTTATGATAGTCATACAGAGAGAGAGAGAGAGGCAGAGACACAGGCAGAGGGAGAAGCAGGCTCCATGCACCGGGAGCCCGATGTGGGATTCCATCCCGGGTCTCCAGGATCGCGCCCTGGGCCAAAGGCAGGCGCCAAACCGCTGCGCCACCCAGGGATCCCCAGAAAATGTTTAAGTGTACTGATGAAAGGATGAAGGATTTCAATTAATGAGACATTTATTGAGCACCTGTTGTGTGTTAGAATTTAGAGGACAGTTCCTGTCCCCAAAAGATTTACTTTTTTTTTAAGAATTTATTTATTTATTCATGAGAGACACAAAGAGAGGCAGAAACATAGGCATAGGGAGAAGCAGGGAGCCTGATGCAGGACTCGATCCCAGGACTCCAGAATCATGCCCTGAGCCAAAGGCAGACACTTAACCACAGAGCCACCCAGGCGTCCCGCCCAAAAGGTTTAAAAGGTGGTACATACACAGTTATAATAAAAGGTTAAATATGTTAAAACTGTGATTCTCTAACCTGTGCCATTGTCAGATCTGGAAGTATGGTACCATTTGCAGAACACTGAGAAATATTGATAAATTATGTTTAATTGTATTATGAGATTTTTTTGTTAGGGGATCCAAAAAGCTTAAACAGATTGTGGGATGAAACCCTTAATTGAAGAGATTCTATCTAGTACATTAGTTTTTTTCCCCCTACAAATGGGGAGAACATAATCACTTTTGGATTTTTGATGGCGTATAGTTTGAAGACTACTGTGAAGGAGGTGAAAGTGATCAAATGGCAAGCTGTTGGATGTGGGGTATGAAGGAAAGGATGATATACAAAGTGAACTTGAGCCCAGGTGATAGTAATGCTAAGGGAACATGAGGCATTCATTTGAAGATACGCAACTGAGAATTATTAGAAGGCTGCAGATAGAATTCAGCAGAGTGACTAGGGTTAGATTAGAGATGTTTAATTAGGAATTAATTTGGGCAACCCCAGTGGCTCAGCCGTTTAGCGCCGCCTTCAGCCCAGGATGTGATCCTGGAGACTCGGGATCGAGTCCCACATCAGGCTCCTGGCATGGAGCCTGCTTCTCCCTCTGCCTGTGTCTCTGCCTCTCTCTCTCTCTCTCTCTCTCTCTCTCTCTCTCCCCCCTCTCTCTGTGTCTCTCGTGAATAAATAAATAAAATCTTAAAAAAAAAAAAAGGAATTAATCTGTGGAAGGATAGTGGTTGAAGAAATGGAGTGATTAAAATTGCTGAGGGAAAAAAAATAAAATAAAATTGCTGAGGAGGGAATCTAGTAAAAATACAAGAGGACCAAAAACAGAACTTTGTGTGAGGATTGACTGTCTTCAAATTGGAAAGATGAGACATAAGAAGAATGCAATTAAAATCTGTATAACGTATACTAAAAGTTGAAATAATTAAGGATAGGCAATTAATAAAACTGAAGTGAGTTCACTCTGGAATAAGTAAAAGGTATTATTGGGAATATTGTAAACTTATAGTCTATTATTTTAGGAGATTTTGTTCCACTTGTTAATTTGAGAATGATTTAGGTTTAGTAGAATAAAAATCTTAATAGATTCAAATATGTTTTGCCTTTATGGCATGTTTCTCATTGTATTGTGTCTTTTTATTATTTTTCCTAAGGAAAAAAACTAGAGCAGGGAAAATTCATGTTTCAGAGAGATTGGATCCCTTTCATAGTTGTATTTCAACTTTCAAATCATCTCTAGGCTATCTCCATAAAATTATAGATGCCCATAGCAAATAATAGCTGTTTTCATTTCCAAGGAACTTGCATAGTAATATGAATCTTTGAAATTATTTGAGGCTCTTCTTTTTTTAATTGGGAAAGACCAATAAACCCCAGTGGTAGTATTATCACCATGCTCTTTGTTATATCATCTTCCACTTGGGACCTCGGAGTGTTCCAGAATTAATTGTGCTTAAAAGTTAGTATATTAAGTATGTTCACTTTGAAAAAAGACTTAGGAACATGAACAAAGTGTTTATAGTGGTTATTGCTACGTAGCAAGATTCTGAATATTTTTCATTTTCTTCTTTTAACTTTTCTGTATGTCCTAGATTACCTGTAATAAATATATTACTTTCTGGTTAAAAAAATATTTTATTTAAAGGAAATTAGTATTTACAACTAGAAAAAGTGTGTAGGTTAAGAAATTAGATTAAAAATTTGTATCCCCAAAGTTGTAAGGTAGTATATACATGTAAAATGTCATAACTGGATAGTGGAACTGTGGGTGTTTTTAATTTTCCCTTCCATTCCTAATTTTGTTTGTTTATAATGAACATGTATTACTGTTGTTATTTTTGTACTACCATTCAAAATATAAAATATATAGATTTTGTAAGTATATTTTTAAGGAGTTGAAATAGTTAATGATAGTTCACCCCAGAATTTTATTTTAAAGCTTTGAGTATAGCCATCTATCTGAAAATATGTTCACAAAAATAACTTCTCCTATAGCTCTTTTATATCTCTTTAAATGTCTTAGCATATCTGGAAATATATACTTCCAAGTGAATTCAGGGGCTTTTCTCATGTTTGTTCTAAAAATAAGAACAGAGTCCACTTCATTTGCATTGAAAGAGAGGAACAGGTCATCTGAAAAACTTACAACATAGAAATGTTTTCCCATGGAAACAATTAGCCTATAAGCTTAAGTTTTTATTTTTGCTTTATTTTTTTTTTAAGATTTTATTTATTCGAGAGAGAGTGGGGGAGAGAGGGAGAGAGAAAGCACAAGCAAGGGAGCCAGGTGTGGGGCTCTATCTCAGGACCCTGGTCTTATATCATGACCTAAGGCAAAGGCAAATGTTTGACTGAGCCACCCAGGTGCCCCTAAGCTTAATTTTTAAAAATCTGAATTACTATAATTGGAAGGTAAAAATATTAGAATATAATCAATAAAATTGAAGATATATTTTATATTTGTCTTAAATACTTGTACTTGAGGAAAAGTAGGTTTAAATTTAGACCCTTCCTAGAGATAAACTCATTTCTCAACTTACTCACTTCTCTGATGCTACCTTATTTGCAGGTCTTTCCTAAGCATCCTAGTGGATGGAACTGGAGGTATTATGCTGAATGAAATAAGTCAACCAGAGAAGGACACTTATCGTATGGTTTCACTCATGTGGAATACAAGAAACAGGGCAGAGGATCATAGGGTCAGAGAGGAAAAACTGAATGGGAAGTCATCAGAAAGGGAGAAAAGCCATGAGAGACTCTTGACTCTCATAGACTTGCATTGACTAGTAGGAAACAAACTGAGGGTTGCTGGAAGGGAAGTGGGTAGGGGGTGGGATAATTTGGTGATGTGCATAATGGAAGACCCATGAAGTGATGAGCATGGGTGTTATAAACAACTGATGAATTATTGAACACTACATCTGAAACTAAGTATGTACTATATATTGGCCAGTTGAATTTAAATTAAAAAAAAATGTTCGTCTCCCTAGTCATTATCTATCCTCCTTAACTTTGTTTTCCTTCCTATGAAGGAAGCATTTATTGCAACGTAGCATTAAAATAGGATTTAATTACGTATATCTTTAAAAAAATTTTCTTAACTTAAATTCAATTTAGTTAACATTATAGTTTATTATTAGTTTCAGGAGTAATTACATGTACCTTTTTCTCCTCTCTTGCTAGAGTGTAAAATCTATGAGGGCAGGGACATTTTCTGCTTGGTTTGTTGCTGTTTGACTTCTATAAATGTTGGCTTGCAGTTAAGCAGTACATGGTTATAAGTCCTAAAGGTCATTTTCAAAGGTATTGGGGGCATATCCCTCAAAAGGTGTTTCCTAGATCCCCAACATAAGAATGGTGTTAAAAAGCAGATTTCCTAGCTGCAGAATAGCATATTTAAATCTGTTAACTGAGATTCTCAGAGTGGAGATAAGGAAATCTACCTTTTTAATAAGCTCCCTGAATGACTTTTATGCACAATGAAGTTTGAGGACTGTTACTTCAGGATGTAGTAACACTGTGTCATGTTTGATTTCTCCTCAGAATTTAGAGTTTTGGTTGAAGTATTTACTACTGCCTTTACCCTTGTCAGCCCTTATTTGCATTGCAGTTTGGATTATAGTTGGAATGAAGGGGAGGCAGGAGAGAAGTGAGAGGAGAATCCTATACTCATGTTTTCATGTGGAATAGTGTTTGCAGAAATAACTGGTAAAAAGTGAGTGTGTTGGGGATGGGGTGAGGAGACAATACTTGGTATTTGTATTATTCCTCTGAAAAAAAACTGAGAGACCTTGAAAGTCATGTTTGTCACAAATTATTACACAGAAGAATTTGATTTTAGATTTTTTCACATTGTGTTAAAACCTTTTATTAGAATATTTCTAATATACATGAAAGCAAAACAGAATGTTTGAACCCCTACATGCCTATTACTCAGTCCCCTATAGTATTTATTCGTGGCTGGTTCTGCCCCATCCATACCTTTTGTATACCTCCTTTCTGTATTGTTTTGAAGCAGATCATTGACAACAGATTATTCTGTAAATGCTTCAGTTTGTAACTTTTTGATTTAAAATGTAACTATAGTACCATAATAAGCCAAAAAAAATTTTCCTAATAGCAAAAATCACATTTCCAGTTTTTTCAAAAATTGTAATTTTTAAATTTTTGTATTCTTTCAACATGATTCAAACGGAAGTCCACACGTTTGTGATCGGTTTGTATGTCTCTTTATAGATTTCTCTTTCTTCCTTCTCTCTCTTATTTCTCCCCCACTCTTCCCCTTCATTCTTGCATTGGTTTTGTTGAAGAAACCAGGTTATTTGGAGTCGTCTTGGATTTTGCTGATAGCATTTCATTCTTTTGTTCTCTGTATTTCCTATAAATAGGTAGCTGGTTCTGGAAGCTCCATCAAATTTAGAATCAATTTTTTTTTTTTTTTTTGAGGCAAGGGTCAAGATTACTTCCTGAGCTTATGATGAGTTTATCAGTTTCTAGTTTTGCCTTCTAAATCAGTTATGAATTTTTAGGGGAATCCTGGGTGGCTCAGCGGTTTGGTGCCTGCCTTCAGCTCAGGCTGTGATCCTGGAGTCCCAGGATCAAGTCCCACATCGGGCTCCCTGCATGGAGCCTGCTTTTCCCTCTGCCTGTGTTTCTGCCTCTCTCGCTCTGTGTGTGTGTGTGTCTCATAAATGAATAAATCTTTAAAAAAAATTATGAATTTTTAGATTTAGCGTGATGGCATAATGTAATTTGGCTGACTTTGCTAAAGGAGTATTATGAGTAGTGATTTTATGAGGTTTTTGGAGTTTTTTTCTTCATGTTTAAAATTAATCTATTGAACTTTATATGACAAGTAGTTTTTTCTCAGTTTCTTCCTCTAGTGGAGTTTAGAACATGAAAGTAATTTGAAGAGCAAGCTACTTTATATATAATCTGAGAAAATTTTTAACTTAGAATCATATTAAAACATTAATTCTAGGAGTAATTCCTTTTACTACATTGGGTTAATATTATCATGTTATGTTACTATAAAATAACATCAATATTTTTAAAAGTCTGAAGTTAAAGACTCTGGGTTTTATTCTCATCTGTTTATACCCATTTAAATTTGTTTGTATGATCTTATATATCACCTTTGGACATGAATACTATTCTTTGTGTTTCTCCTTTTATTTTTTTTTTAAGATTTTATTTATTTATGAGAGAGAGAGAGAGAGAGGCAGAGACATAGGCAGAGGGAGAAGCAGGCTCCATGCAGTGAGCCTGACGTGGGATTTGATCCTGGGTCTCCAGGATCATGCCCTGGGCTAAAGACAGGCACTTAACCGCTGAGCCACCCAGGAATCCCTCTTTGTGTTTCTTATATTATTTTTGGGAGCAGTGAAAGGAGATCCAAGGTTAGCTATTGTAGCATTGCTCTGCACTATATCAGGTAAAGTATTATATTAATTGACCTCATAGCCTTTTGGCTGATTTTTAAATTTTGTGTTTCTCTTTTGTTGTTCAGTATGAGTTCCGAGCCTTTATAAAATGTGAACTTTTTAACCGGAGTTCTACACACCCCCATCCCTCTATACAGTATGCAGAAGAGTGTGTGTATTTGTGTGTATATTTAAATTTTTCTAGGGAGAGAATGGAAAAAAAAAAAAAACTTTATTAGGTCAGCAGAGTCGCATAGACCAAGAAAGATTAAGAAGGATAGGTTTAAACCACAAAATTAGTAAGTATCCAGTAAGTTGTAATAATGTTTGGTTAAAGTGGAAAAAAATTCCAGTTAACTAAATGAAGGAAAAATTAGGCCTTTAACAGAAATAATACCCAAGTGTCTGAATTATACCCGAAGGTAAATATGTTTACATTATGCCCACATTTATACTATTAAGTGTTTAAAGAGACTTGTATAACTCTGACCTTTGAGTAATGTTTTACTATGCAGTTGAGTTAGAGGAAGAATGTCTTTAAAATAGTTTTCTTGATATTCTAGAATCTAGTGATAGTGAATGTATGACTTACTATACTAGAGATGTCATACCTTTGTGAGTAAAGTGAATTTAATTCTGGTTTTGCCACCGACACTTGTACTAAATTAGACATTGGTTTTCTCTAGAATTCCATTTATAGTCATTGACAATTAACTTTATCAAATTCAGAACAATTTCAAAACATCTAGAGTACCTTTTTTTAATTAGAAGTCTCTTTTTCCTATTCCTAATTATTATTTGAAACTCGGTTCAGATCTTAACACCTCCCCAAAGCCTGATACAGAATTAATTGCTCTTTCCCCTGTACTTTGTGATTCTTCGTTTTGCATCTGCTTGTATATAGCATGTAAGAAAATTGTTAGGGATATATCTGGCTATCTTATTGTACTCTCCAAGAGATCAGGGAATATGTTTTATTCACCATTGCATCTTCAGAGTCTAAGGCATATATAATAGTTGTTTGGTAGTTCTTAAATTGATGAAATAGATGAGCATATGGAAAAAAAAAAGATCAAATGAAATATTCTGTTACATGAAGTCAAAATTCCTGCTTGTTCTTAAAGACTCAGCACAGTTGTCATCTCAAGAAAACTTCTTTGCCCATCTCTTCTCCTCTCTCTTCTTTTCAGCATGGGGTAGGTGTACTTCTCTGTTCTTACAGGGCATACCTTTTGGATTCATATGGTTTGTATTGAAGTTTTTGAATACCATGATACTGAAGTTGTCTGTTTGCATATATATTTGCCTCATTAAATTTTAAGATTATGTCATGCATTTTTGTATCGCTAGAAGCTGGCTCTTCAAGTACAGAGAAGTTCAGTAGATAATGGTTAAGTTTAATGCAGATAACCGTGTCTTCCCTTAGAGGATGGATATAGTATTTAAAAGCATAATAGAAGGTAGTGTATGTTAATGTATTAAGACAGTTAATTATATTCAACATGTATTTACAGTGCTTACTATTTGATAAGGCACTGTAGAGGGATTCAGAGATAAATATGGAAAGATAGGAGTTGATAAACTAAGTTGATGTGAAGGTCATTCAGTCAACAAGAATAGAATATTCAAAAGTATAAAGGCAAAAAAAGCCACCATATGCTAGGGAATGACCGCCATTTACTGGGAATGACCAGCAGTTTGGCTGGAGTGTAGTTATATATAGAAAAGTAGTGGCAGGTGTTATGCAGTGCAGATTATGGAGCCAGATCACATAGGGCCTAATGTGCTGTCCTAATACAGAGTTTGATATTCTAAATTAGTTATTAAAGCTTTTAAGGTGGAGAATTACAAAGGACACTTAAATGACATGAATTAGAAAAGAAAACTTACATTAATTTGATTGTTTTCTATCCCTTAATTTTTGGCTTCTCAATTTTAATTTTGCATTTGACTTTATTTCTCTTCAGTAGCAAGTTTGGTGGAGGATTATATAGAAATCTATCTGGAAAAATTTGTTTTATATTAAGAAATCCAAGAATAATGCTAGAAAGAAGAGAAAGAGTACTGTTTTTGCCAAATAATTTAGATTAGATGCTATATTTAAATATCTAAATAATGTTACGTTGGACTTTGGGTGTTTTTTAATTGAATAATTTCAGTCTTCTCCCAGTTCACAGGAAAGAAAAGGTAGGTACAATACAGAATTCTACCAATATGTCATTCTGTCTACCAAGTTTTATAAGTTATTTTCAACAATGTTGTTTGCCAGGAAGCAAAAAAAAAAAAGAATATGGCAAATATAATTAATAAATTGCAAATACACATCGACAGTATCAGCTAATTATGGTAATTTGACAGTTTTTATAGACCCAAATCTGTATGTGTAATGTAATCATAAGAATATAATCTCAAAAAAAAGAATATAATCTCAAATAACATGTTAAATAAAAGGTTTTAAGAAACAGTTAAATACGACAGTATTTCATGGTGATCCACAGAGTACTGAACAAGTAGAACCATTTATATCCTTCACTATAGGATAACTGAGATCTAGTTTAGTTTTTTTTTTTTTTAAGATTTTATTTATTTATTCATGAGACTGGGAGGTTGGTGCGGGGTGGGGGGGGGTGCGGCGCAGAGACACAGGCAGAGGGAAAAGCAGGCTCCATGCAGGGAGCCCGATGTGGGACTTGATCCTGGGTCTCCAGGATCACACCCTGGGCTGAAGCCGGTGCTAAACTGCTGAGCCACCGGGGCTGCCCTAGTTAAGTTTTTTAATAGCAGTTTAAATCTTTTTTCTCTAATAGTTCAAATTTATTCATTTCTTTCCATATTCTATAAATACTCTGCCAAGCATACTCTTTTTTGAAGAAGATTTGAAAAAAATAGAAAGTTGTCAAAAAATTAAAATAAAAAAATCACCCATCCCATCAGACAGAGGTAATCACTAATCACTTGGTAGCCTTTTTATCTCATCTGTATCATATGTATTATTTACTCACAAGTTGTTTTCCTTTTTTTTTTTTTTTTTTTAGAGACCCATTTTCTACTTAGCAGCCAGAGTGAACATTTAAAAATGTACAGTAAGGGAAGTCACTCTCCTGCTTAAATTACTTTATTGGCACTTAAACTATAGTGAGGAGTTTGGTTTTCTGTTGTACCTACCAGCCAATCCATTCCTCACCTGAAAGCCTTGATACTTATTCTTTCTTTTATCTAGAATGCTCTATCCTCAAGATTTTATTTATTTATTTTTTTTGGTTTGTTTTTGTCATGGCTGCTCCTCCTGTCAGTTCTTGACTGTCTTTGTTCTTGACCATTTTCCCAGAACTTACAGTATGTAACTTACAGTTAGAACTTATGTTTGTATGTATGTGTTTGTTTTCTCACTTTTTGTATATTATTTTGTATATTTTCAGTAAGGATAGGAATCTTGCCTTTGTTGATCTTGTGTTGCCAACACTTAGTCCACTACCTATAAGTAATTAATATCGAATGAAGGAATACATGAATGAACGAACAAATGAATGGATCTCTCTGGAATTTGTTTTGTTCAAGGAGTGAGGTTGAAATCCACCTTTATTTTCTCTCACGTTCAGCCAGTTGTTGCAGCGTTATTTTTTCCATTGTTTTGTTATACCATTTATATAATACATTGAATTCCTAGTGTGTTCCAATCTATTTTTTTATGTTTTTATGTAAATACCATTTAGTTAACATACAGTGTAATATTCGTTTCAGGTGTACAATATAGCAATTCAACACTTCCATACATTACTTGGTGCTCATTACAAGTGCCCTTGTTAATCCCTATCACCTACTATTTAACCCATCCCCCTGCCCATCTCTCCTCTGGTGACCATCAGTTTGTTCTCTACAGTGAAGAGTCTGTTTCTTGGTTTGCCTGTCTTTTTTCCTTTTGCTCATTTGTATTGTTTCTTAAATTCCACATATGAGTGAAATCATATGGTATTTATCTTTTTTGACTTAGTTCACTTAGCATAAAAACTCTCTAGCTCCATCTGTGTTGGTGCAAATGGCAAGATTTCATTCTTCTTTTATGTCTGAGTAATATTCCCATGTATATATATCCTACATCTTATTTATCGATTTATCAGTTGATGAACACTTGGGCTCTTTCCATAATTTGGCTATTGTATTGGGGTGCATGTATCCCTTTGAATTAGTATTTTTGTATTTGAGGGGTAAATACCTCGTAGTATAATTGTGGTTTATGATTTGTATTTCCCTGATGATCAGTGATGTTGAACTTAACAAAACTCAACACCCAAGAAATGAATAATCTAATTGAAAAGTAGGCAGATAACATGAATAGACATTTTTCCAAAGAGAGCTGTTTGCCTAAGGTCAGGAAGAAGACAGGGATGTCCACTCTTAGGACTTTAATTCAACATAGTCCTAGCCACAGCAATCAGACAATGAAAAGAAATAAAAGGAATCCAAGTCTATAAGAAAGAAGTCAACTTTCACTATTTGGAGATGACATGATACTATGTATAGAAAACCCTAAAGACTCCACCAAAACACTGTTAGAACTGGTACATAAATTCAGTAAAGTCGCTGGACACAAAATCCAACATAGAAATCTGTTGCATTTCTATACACCAGTAATGAACCAGCAGAAAGAAAAATTAAGGAATCAGTTCCATTTATAATTGCACCAAAACCGTAAGAGCCTAGGAATAAACCTAACTGAAGAGGTAAAAGACCTGCACTCTGAAAACTATAAAACAATGGTGAAAGAAATTGGACATGACACAAAGAAATGGAGAAGCAGTCTATGCTCATGAATTGGAAGAACAAATATTGTTAAAATGTCTATACCACCCAAAACTATCTACAGATTCAATGCAATCCCTTTCAAAATACCACCAGCATTTTTTACAGAGCTAGAACAAAGAATCCTAAAATTTGCACAGAACCACAGAAGACCTTAAATAGCCAAAGCAATCTTGCAAAAGAAAAGCAAAGCTGGAGGCATCACAATTCTGGATTTCAAGTTACATTATAAAGTTGTAGTGATCAAAACAGTATGGTGCTGTCACAAAAATAAACACATGGATAATAGGAAACCCAGAAGTGGACCCAAACTTACATGGCTAATTAAAGTAGGAAAGAATATCAACTGGGGAAAAATTAAATCTCTTTAACAAATGGTGTTGGGAAAACTGGACAGCAACATGCAAAAGAATGAAACCTGAACCATTTTCTGATACCATATAGAAAACTAAATTCAAAAGACCTAAATGTAAAATATGAAACTCTGAAAATCCTAGAACACAGGCACTAACTTCTTCAACATCAGCTGTAGCAACTTTTTTCTGAATATGTCTCATCAGGCAAAAGGAAAGAAAAACAAAAATATACTTATGGAACTATCTCAAAATAAAAGCTTCTGCACAGCAAAGGAAACTTCCATCAACAAAACTAAAAAGCAACCTACAGAATGGGAGAAGATACTTGGAAATGACATATCTGATAAATGGTCAGTATTGGATATATATAAAGAATTTGTGAAACAACACCAAAAAAATAAATAATCCAGTTAAAAATTGGGGAGGACATTTCTTCAAAGAAGACATACAGATGGTCAAAAGACACCTGAAGAGATGCTCAGCATTACTCATCATCAGAGAAATGCAAATCAAAACTACAGTAAGCTATCATCAGAAAGATTAAAATCAACAACACAAGAAACAAATGTTGGTGAGGATGTGGAAAAAAGGAACACTTGTGCACTCTTGGTAGGAATGCAAACTGATGCAGCCGTTCTGGAAAACAGTATTGAGTTTCCTCAAAAAGTTAAAAATAGAATGACTGTGATCCAGTAATTGAATTACTGAGTATTTAACCAAAGAATATAAGAACACTAATTCAGAGGGATACATGTGCCCCTATGTTTATACCAACATTGTCTACAATTTATGTAGATAATTATGGTGGAAGGAGGAATTATGGAGGAAGCCTAAGTGTCCATCAACTGAAAGATGAATAAAGAAATAGTGGCATGGATCTACAGTGGAATATTATTCAGCCATAAAAACGAATGAAATCTTGTCATTTGCAATGATATGGATGAAGCTATTAAAATAAGTCAGGAAAAGATAGATACTGGGATCCCTGGGTGCTCAGTGGTTTAGCGCCTGCTTTCAGCCCAGGGCATGATCCTGGAGTCCCAGGATCCGAGTCCCACATCGGGCTCCCTCTGCCTGTGTCTCTGCCCCTTTCTCTCTCTCTCTCTCTCTCTGCGTTTCTCATGAATAAATAAATAAAATATTTTTTAAAAAAAGATACTGTATGATTTCACTCATAGGTGGAATTTGAGAAATAAGACAAGCAAAGGAGGGGGAGAAGACAAAACAGAAACAGACTCTTAACTATAGAGAAACTGATAGTTATCGGGGGAGGTGGGTGGGGAATAGGTGAACTATGTGATGGGGATTACACAGTACACTTAGGATAATGAGCACTGAGTATGTATGGAATTGTTGAATCACTATTTCATACACCTAAAACTAATACAATAGTGTTTGGTAACTATAATGGAACTCAAAAAATTTCATTAAAATATTGTTTGAGGTTTAAAAATAGATCATTTGGAATAGTGATTTCAGTAAGTGCAGGCAAATGCCAGATTGGTATGTGAATGAAACATGAAATGGCAGAGAATTTAGATGTCACTCTTTTCAAGGGGAATGGTTTTTTTTTTCATTTAAAGATTTTATGTTAGCATGAGAACAAGAGCTGGAGGAGGGGCAAGGGAGAGGGAGAGAATCTCAATCTCAGGGCTCAATCTCATGCCCTGAGATCATGAACCTGAGCCAAAACCAAGAGTCAGATGCTTAACTGACTGAGTTGTCCCATCAAGGGGAATGGTGGTTTATTTTTTGGGGGGGGGGGCGGGGGGGAGGATGGTTTGTTTTTAAGATAAAGTTTTACATGTTTGTATGCTATAAAGACAGCTAGCATGTAGATGTTGAATTTGTAGAAGATAGTAAATGGAATATGAATTCTGAAAACTTGTGGTGGGATTAGCTTTTGGCAAGAGAATGAAGAGCACATTTTTTCACTGCAATTTAAAGTAACATTTAGATAATTTTGTTCAGTGAGAAGTAGGAAGTGGGAGCTCTTCCATAAAAACTTCAGGGCTTCTGGGTGGCTCAGTTGGTTAAGCGTCTGACTCTTGATATCAGGTCTTGATCTTAGGGTTATAAGTTCAAGCCCCGCATTGGGCTACATGCTGGGTATGGAGCCTACGTAAAGAAAAAGACAAAAAACCTTCCGTTCTCTCTATGAAACAAGTGGTGGGGAAAATCAGTTACTAAGTTTTATGATAGGTAATGGAGTGAAGTGTTTGATTATATTTTGAAATTGCTGTTTGAATAATAATTGTGTTTTTAAATTGCTGTTAAAAAAGTCCTCTTAGGTGGGGTTGAATTCAATTTAGGTTATACAGGCAACCAAGTACAAGGTGGTGATTTTTCCTGTAGTGCTTAGTGATTGGAGGTATTAGGAATGAAGGAGTTTTTGGCTGAGATGCAAGAAAGAGATGGAATGCCTGAGACAGATAATTGTTAAGAGAGGTAAGAGGTTTGTCTTAATGTTGGTCCCAATACTTGTCTATTTGAATGGCTAAAAGAGGCTGAATTATCATTAGAGCAAATGAAGGAATCGAATAAAGGATTGGAGGTCTGGATGACACGATGAGTTAAAAATGTAGGGGCAGAGGGGATGCCTGAGTGGTGGCAGTTGGTTAACTCTGGGACTCTTGGTTTTGCTGAGGTTGTGATTTCATGATTGTGAGATGGAGCCTCCTGTGGGCTCTGTGCTCATTGTGGAATCTGCTTGAGACTTTCTCCCTCTGCCCCTTCTCCCCTGTGCTCTCTTGCTCTAAAATAAATAAAGCCTCTTTAAAAAAATGGGGGGGGGGGGGGGGGGATAAAAGTTAACTGGGAGAATAGAATGTAAAGAATATCAAGTGAAAATAAATTTCATAGTCTGATAAATGCAAAAATACTTTTTGTAGGTATGAAGACTTATTTTTTTCTGAAGACTTTTTTGAGTATTTGGTGCAGCTGAATCTGAGAGCAGTGATTTCCAAACTTTAATGATCTGGTTTTCAAAGAAGAAAATATTTTGACTATGTACCCTCAATTTTTCTATATTAATCATTTAATCATATTCTGTACTATTATGTTTTATATATTGTAAAGTGTTACAGTCTAGATACTTAAACATGAAAGTTTAAGCTTATTTTAAAAATAAGTTTTCACATTAATGTTACAAAACATTAGTATGGGTGAGAGCATTGTGATACTTCATTAGTTTTGAAAATCTTGGTTCAATAGTTGGCTATAAAGCTATTTGAAAGGTTTCTTTTAAGTTTATTTTGGTGCTTGGTTTTAATAGCTTTTGTAGTTCAGAACTCCTAAAGATGCATAAATCCAGGTAGAAGAAGGGCATTGTAAGCTGGGCTGACTACAGTGTGATGCTTATCAAACAGGCAAAAGTTTTTGTTGAAATTCACCAGTAGGAGTCCTGTCGTCCCTAATTTTAATTAGTTGCTCTTGAATACTGATGTGAAAGTTCTGTTTTGCTCGATAATTTTTATTTGTCCCTCCAAATCTATTCTCCATCTTTGTGCAATGTGCTCTGTGCTCCGTGTTCCAGAAGGTTGATTTCCAAGGACTGCATCAACCGGTCTGCCTGTGCTCTGGCATCTGATTGGGTGGGAGGCACTGACAGGAGGACAGAGCAGGTTGGGGTATTCTAACAGCTTTCTCTTTGCTGGGCAACAAATTGTCAGTAACTGTGCTCCATCATTCTGTGGCCCTCTTCGATACTTATAGGATTCTTTGTTCCCTAACTATCCCTTCTCTTTCTCCTTTTGAGCATAGCTACCTACCTGGCCCAAGAGTGGCATCCCTTTCTAGTTTTTCCTTAACCTTGGCTATACATTTGTGAATAGTCTCTTCATTAAACATCACCTCCTTTTTTTTTTTTAAAGATTTTATTTATTTATGCATGAGAAACAGAGGCAGAGACATAGGCAGAGGGAGAAACAGACTCCACATGGGGAGCCCGATGTGGAACTCTGTCCCAGGACCCTGAGGATCATGACCTGAGCCGAAGGCAGACGCTTTACCACTGAGCCACCAGGCATCCCTAAGCATCGCCTACTTTTTAGTTTATCTTGCCAAGACCCTGAGGGCTATAGTTGTATTGAAAAAATGTTTAAGTAAATAGGTTACAAAAATGACTGAAACACTATAGTATTTTTAAACAGATTAGATAATTATTTCCAAGTTATAATTATGCAGATAGAATTTTTATAGGTGACAACAACAACAAAAAAATCACATAATGAAACCTTTTCAAACATCTGTTTTTAGTGGGGGAGGGTAGTGTTAGTACATACATTAACCATAAGTAAAGCTTAATATCAATTCACTTTCTTACTACTTTAATAATTTGAAACAGAATTAAGCCTCTGAATTCTGAAATTTGTTTTTTTTTTTTTTTTTTTTTTTTTTTTAAAGATTTTATTTATTTATTCATGATAGTCACAGAGAGAGAGAGAGGCAGAGAGACACAGGCAGAGGGAGAAGCAGGCTCCATGCACTGGGAGCCCGACGTGGGATTCGATCCCGGGTCTCCAGGATCGCGCCCTGGGCCAAAGGCAGGCGCTAAACCGCTGCGCCACCCAGGGATCCCTGAATTCTGAAATTTGGAATGTATTAGCAACACAGAAAAGACATTTCATGCTTTGTGAAAAAGAAAAAGGATAACTAAAACTCAGTGAGTCAACTGTAATTATTGCTAAGCTTTTGCTAATAGTTAGCAATCTGTTATTTTCAAACTATTGTCAGACTGATTTTATAAAATAATTTTCCTAATAGGTAGGAAAACTTGAATTTTAGAAAAGGAGAGTTATTTTAGTGTAGTGTTTTGATTGTTAATTATCTGACAAGTATTATTTGGAGGTGAGACTTACTTATTTTTATCTTTCTGCATTTTATTCTCTGATAAATGAAGACTAGGTAGTTAGTAACAAATATTTAATAGGTATTTTACTATAGAGAAAATAGTTGACTGGAATTTTTCATCTTAAATTATGTATGTAAATTTAAAATGACGAATAAATTGCTTGTATCCTTCCAAATATTGCGTGTGGGGGTGTGTGTATGTGTATGTGTTTGAGGCTCTGAGGTTACATCCATTACAAACGAAATCTTTATCTTCTGGAACTTTCATTCTGGTAGGATCGAAAATTACCAAATAAATAGATAATTATACAGTATAATGTAGTGATAAACAGGGAAAAAAATAAATGAGTAAGGGAACAAAGAGGAGTGACAGGGAATCCTTTATTAGTTATGATGGTCAGGGAAGTCCTTTCAAATAAGCTGGCATTTGAACTGATTTGGAAGAAATGTTAATACCTAACCATACAGATATTTGGGAGAGGAGTGCCTTACATGAGGACAAGGGGAAAGGCAAAGCTGATGTTGGTGTGACTGAGAATAACACAAACATTTGTGGCCAGAATACAAAGCTGTAATGAACGGAGTGGTAGAAAGTGAAGTCTGAGGTAGATAAGGGTCATGTTACACTGGATCTTGTAGGTCTTCAGAACTATGGATTTTAAGTGTAACTGAAAGTCTTTGGAGGAGACAGAGTAGGGGAATGATATGATCTGATTACCTGGGTTGCTGCATGAAGAATAGATTGTAAGGAGATCAGAATAGAAGCCGGGATGCCTGTCATGAAGAGATTGCAATAGTCTAGGTGAGAGTTAGAACTTCAAACAAACACACATACTGCTTAGTGCCATATGTATGTTTACATTTACATATACTTATATATAATTCCTTTTGGGTTAAAAGATATATTCAGAAACTGTTTTGCATTCAGTAGTGTAATACACCTTTTACAGTGAGTATATACAGACTTCCTAATTCCTTTTGATGAATGGATGTTATTCCATATTATGGTATACATTGTTTAATCCATGTTGTATAAAAGGACATTTATGTTTACAGGTTGTTCTTTTTCAATAATACTCTGTGTGGGAGAAGAGGGGGCAGAGAAAGAGATTGCTCACAGTTGTGGAGATACGTCTGTAGGGTAAATTCTTAGGACTGTGATGGGTCAAAAAGATATGTGCACATTAAATCTTAATGATCATTACCAAATTGATTTCCAGAAATGCTGTGCCAATTTTATATATCCAATAATGTTTTATGAAAATTTTTCTTTTCATATTCTCCCCAACACTGAGTGATATATCTTTTTAATCTTTGCACGTTGATATGAAAGAGACATCATAGTTTTCTCTCTTGTATTTTAATCTTGAATGACAAATATCAAAATACATACATTTTTATTTCTGATGACAAGTGAAGGATATTAATTTCTCTTTGGTCTTTGTTCTGAGAAAATAACTATTTAAAAAAGTAGGAGTGAAGTTAAAGGATAAAGTTTCTGACTCATTTATTACATAATAATTTAGCCATGTGACTTAACTATTTCCCTCAACTCCTTTTATCCCCAGTGCTCTACATACACTGTGACCTTTGAGCTATCATGTTTCAATGCAATATTGTTCATTAATGTTCTCTTCCAATAGTATTGATGAAGAAGTAATTAAAATTACAGAACTAGGGATCCCTGGGTGGCGCAGCGGTTTGGCGCCTGCCTTTGGCCCAGGGCGCGATCCTGGAGACCCGGGATCGAATCCCACGTCGGGCTCCCGGTGCATGGAGCCTGCTTCTCCCTCTGCCTGTGTCTCTGCCTCTCTCTCTCTCTCTCTCTCTGTGTGACTATCATAAATTAAAAAAAAAAAAAATTACAGAACTAGTTAGTTCACCTTTAAAATGATCTCAAATATACTCATTCAGTGTCTGTTATTGCCAGTCAGCTTATTTTCTTTTGGCCCACATTCCTTTTGGCCCAGTTAGCCATCGTACAGATAGATATATGCTACTGTACATAAAAAAATCACAGCCTGAAACATTATTGCTCGATCAGCCCAGGTTCTTCAGGATTACTTGAAAACTAATTTAAAAGTTCATGTGTTACTTAAAGCTGAATTGGTTACAACATTATGTCCTTATAACAAAGAAAACATATAGCAGTGCCATAGTTCAAGAGCCTTGTTTTAGATGGCCTGAGACTGAGATTACTATAAAAGTTCTTCCTGGGGTAATAAACCACTGTGAACAAAGTCCAAGATGGAAAGGCATTTGATTGTGTTTCATGCTGTAAAGGTTTGTTTTGTTAAACCTTACCCTATTTTGTATTAGAAAAAGCCTACAGGAAAGCAGGAAAATTTGATTACAGGGTCAACTTTTAATTTACATACAATTCATCTAGCCTATTTAATACTTACTTGGGGTATTGACTTGACTTTGCCCTTGTAGAAACAACATGTTTAAAATCTTCAGATGTCATATGCCTGGGTAGCTCAGTGGTTGAGCATCTGCCTTAGGCTCAGGTCATGATCCTGGGGTCCTGGGATTGAGTCCCACATCAGGCTTCCCTCAGGGAGCCTGCTTCTCCCTCTGCCTATGTCTCTGCCTCTGTGTGTGTGTGTGTGTGTCTCATGAATAAATAAATAATCTTTTAAAAAGTGTATATACCATTAAAAAAAAAAACTTCAGATGTTCTGGCATATTTTACAAAGGTAGAAAAGCAGATGTTTTCCCTGATGCTTTTTTTATGATAAGCCCTTTTTATAGATGAAAGTTCAGAATCAGGTTTTGATTTAGACTAAAAAACTTGATAAGATTAATGTTTCCTTTTTAGTATAAATGTTTTTAATCAATTATTTCAAATTCACTAAGGGGATTTATGGATAATTAAACTACTGAGAAACTTTTCTATCAGTATTATTTTCAAGTATTAGATTAGTATCTTAGTGCATTAATAGAATGACTATTACAGGGTAGGGAGACATAGGTGTGACATTGAAGAGAGAATCCTGATTCCTAGATTCTTTTTATAGGTAAGTCAGGTTTCCAGATTTGCAATTACATATTATAATACTTAATATATTGTAGTACTTATTTGTTTATAATTTCTCCCAAGTGTTTATGTACCATGAATTTTCTTTTAAAATGTTTTGATAATATTCTACATTTTCCTATACTAATCATAGGTAGTATGAAATATATGAAGAAATGTATAGATAAGCTGCATTTAATTTTGCAAACAATAAACTTTTTTCCCTTAAGAGATAGTGTTTTAATCTTTAATTTTAATGTGAAAGATTTATATATTTCTTTTTTTTAAAGAAAGTTTTTTTAAAAAATTATTAGAGAGGGAGCACACACAGGGGAAGATACAGAGGGAGAGCGAGAGGGAAGAGCAGACTCCCCACTGAGCAGGGAGCCCACTTAGGGCTTGATCCCAGGATCCCAATATCATGACCTGAGCCAAAGTCAGACACCCAACCAACTGAGCCACCCAAGTGCACCAAGATTTGTGTATTTCTTAAATGTAGGGAAGGGACTGTCTCTTAGACTGATTTTTATGATATGGGTATAGAAAATTAGAAATTAAATATAGGGCAGATAAAAATCTTGAGTGTAGCGAAGTAGGGTTTAACTATATACTTTTTATACAGTTAGCAAAAGAGATTATTAAGATGCTGGTTAAGGGGACTTGTTGCTTACCCAGAAGATTTGACCTTATGAATTGACTTATTCTTCTCCAAGGCACTTGAGAGAAAAGACAACGATAGCAGTTACATCTAAAGGCTATTATGGATTGGAGGATGAAAAGGGAACTGCATGTACCTCAACGAGGCGTCGGTCAACACCACGAAGTTTGGCAGGCTTGACAAGTGGAGTTTTTGAATCTATAATGGTCCAAGTTTTGAGACAGGAAGAACAGCTGAGAGCAAAAGAAGAAAAAAGGTAAATGTTAACGAAAAAAAGTTTCATGTTTAGATTTCTAGGACTGGTTTTCAAAGAACAGCTATATAACCTTTGTGTGCTTGTATCAAATTTGGGTGCATTTTATAGTGTTGCAAAATATATTGCCACCCTAGTATGAATTCATAATGAAATTTGTTTAAAAATACAGTTTTAAATTTCAAACCAAATTACCTTGAAGCTATACAAAAATAATTTTTACAGAAGATTTCAGAATGCTTCCTAGATTTCTAGAAGTATTACTAAATGAATTATAAATGAATATAGAAGTGTTACCAAATTTTAAATTAGAAGAGTTTTATATAGATTTGTATATCTTTAGAATAGATTCACAATCTTTAAAATTAGAAACTTCAGAGATTATGTAGTTCAAAATGATGCATAAGTTCACCTCTCCCAGTTCCTCCATTGGATATTAACTTTCTGGCTAACTCAGCTTACCCTGGGCTCATCAGAAATGTTGTGCTTAATCAGTGTTACCTTCTACTGTCTGGAAGCATAGATTGATGGCATTTATATAACTATTTATAACAAAAGAGACTAGGGCCCTAAGAAGTAAGTGATTACTCAAAAATGATTGGTGATTTTCATACTAAATCAAATCTCAAACTCAAACTATAGTAGGAGTGATTGCTGATGTAATAGGGAACTGCTATTGCTACTCAAAGACAATTTATATGTCTTTGCTACTTTCATAATTTAGCTTGCTTTGATATTTGTATGATTAAAATTCAACCTTGAGACTTTATCCCCCATACTTTTTATTCTAGTGATTAATTCAGAACCCCTGGAAATCCTTTTTTTCCCCTTCTACAGAACCTCACAGAACTACTCCTGCTGTAGGAAAGGGGATCTTATGAAAAGGGATAATGATTAATCTGACAATAGTATATAATAGATTGGAATAGAGAGAAAATAGAGAAAAGGCCTGTAGGAAGAAAGCTATAGGAATCTAGATCTTCACTACTGATGACCAGAAATAGGGAGAGAGAGATCAGATTGTTGTGTGGTCAAGTAAAGACTTAGTACCTTCCTTAATACTAAGGGGGAACAAAGGAAGAGACAAAGATAAGTCAGGATATAGTTGTAATAATAGTTATAGCAGCAATAAGAAGATAAAAAGAATAGTTAATAGTTACGGAACATGATTATTTGCCAGGTTTAGCTCTAATGTACTTAACATTTACCCTGAAGCACAGAGAGATTCATTAACTTGCCCAAGGTCAGGCAACTTTTGAATGGTAATCAAGATTGGAACCCAGGCATTTTGGCTCTAAAGCTCGTGCTCCTAAGTAATACACTGTCCTTATGACTTACAAAGATGGAACCAGCAAAGAAAAGAGAAGAGCCTGAGTCTATAGTATGAGGAAAGATCAGTGAACTCTTTTCAGTAAGTTGTTTGAAGCAATGAGGGAAATATCTAGTAGGAAACTAGGAATCTAAGTCTTTTTCTTTTCTCCAGTTTTACATATGTTTGTGTGTCCTGTGCTTAATGTCAAACATAGGTGAATAAGATACAGGCAAAAATCCACTAAATATCTTAGGGTCTACAATAATTTCTTACAGTAATATGAATTAAACTTTTTATTTGGGTTTAGTGTTAACTTTTAAGTTTTATATTATAAATATTTTAAACATGAAGCAAGGAATAAATAAAATTGTAATAAAAGTCTGTGTACCTACTATTTAGTAATTTTCAAAGAAAGTAACATAGTTAAATCAGTATTCCCTACATTTTTCCTTTGTCCCCAGAAGAAACTACTCTAACTTTATCATTCCTGTGCATTTTATTATTGAATTTTAAGAATTCTTTTATATATTATGGATGTAAGTACTTTGTCAGATATATATTTATTCCAAATATTTTCTCCTAGTCTTTTGCCTGCCTTTTCATTTTCAGTGTTTTTTAAGAAACAGAACATTTTCACTTTAGATTTATTCTTTTTTTAATGTTTTGTGCTTTTTATGACCTAAGAAAGCTTACCTAAGATTATGAATTTTCTCCCTTTCTCCCCCAGAAATCTCTAAATTTTATTTTATTTTGATTGATTAATTTATACTTAGAAAGGGAGAGAGAGTAGGGGTAGGAGGGCCAGAGAGAGAATCTTAAGCAGGCTCCATGCCTAATACAGAGCCTGCATGGACTTCATCTCACAACCTGAGATCATGACCTGAGCCAAAATCAAGAGTTTGACAACCGACTGAGCCACCCAGGAGCACCTCTAAATTTTATTTTTTATGATTAGGCCTATGATTCATTTGAAGTTAATTTTTGTGTGTGGTTTGAAGTAAAGGTAAAAATTTATTTTTTTCCATATGGTTAGTCCATTTACTATAGCTTTATAGTAAGCTTTGAAATTTGATAATATAAGTCTTCCAGCATTGTATTTTGTTGTTTGTTTTCAAAATTATTAGGCTATACTAGGATTTTCTCATTTCTGTGTAATTTAGATCATATTATAAACTCCTACCAAAAAAAAAAAAAAAAAAACAGCCTGAGGAAATTTTGATTGAAATTGCATGGATTTTGTCTTTTATATATTATGGATGTAAGTACTTTGAATATAAGTTTCTGGATAATTGTAAATTTCAGTGATATTTTTTAGTATTCAGTGATTATATTTTCCACATATTTGGTTATCTTTATCCACATATTCATATTTTTGATGAAACTATAAATCATTTTTATATTCAGTTTACAATTTTTTGTTGCTAATATGTAGAACTACAATTGATTTTAGAGTATGGACCTTTGTCTCTTTGTCTTTGAATTCTGAAAGATTTTGCTTCATGTAGTTTGAAAGTCTGCTATTGCATGCATATCTTTTTATGATGTTTAACCCATCCCCCATTTTACTTTCCTTCTAAGTAACTCTCAGTATGTTCTCTGTAGTTGATAGTCTGTTTCTTGGTTTGTCTCTCTCTCTTTTTCTTTAACCTTTGCTTGTTTGTTTCTTAAATTCCACATATGAATAAAATCATAAGGTATTAGTCTTATTTTGACTGACTTATTTCATTTACTATTAATACTCTGTAGCTCTATCATGTCCTTGTAAATGGCAAGATTGTGTTCTTTTTTATGGCTGAGTAATATTCCCTTGTATATATACCCCACATCTTCTTTATCCATAAATTAGTCAGTAGACACTTGGGCTGTTTCCATAATTTGGCTATTGTAGATAATGGTGGTATAAACATGAGAGTGCATATGTCCCTTTGAATTGGTATTTTTGTATATTTCAGGTAAATACCTAGTAGTACAATTGCTGGATCATAAGGTAGTTCTATTTTTAACTTTTTGAGGAACCTCCATAATATTTTCCAGAGTGGCTGCACCAATTTGCATTCCCATCAACAGTGCAAGAGGGTTCCGTTTTCTCCACACCCTTGCCAACACCCGTTGTTTCTTGTTTTGTTTATTTTAGCTATTCTAACAGGTGTGAGGTAATATCTCATTGTAGTTTTGATTTGCATTTCCCTAATGATCAGTGATGCTAAGCATCTTTTCATGTGTCTGTTGGCCAATCTTAATGTCTTCTTTGGAAAAATGTCTTATTCGTGTCTTCTGTCATTCATGTCTTCATGTCATCCATATTTTAAATTGGATTATTTGTTTTTTGAGTGTGGAGTTTTATAAGTGCTTTATATATTTTGGATACTAGCTCTTTATCAGCTATGTCATTTCCAAATATCTTCTCCCATTCTGTAGGTTGCCTTTGAGTTTTGTTGATGGTTTCCTTCACTGTACACAGCTTTTTATTTTGGTGTAATCCTAGCAGTATATTTTCCCTTTTGTTTACCTAGCCTCAGTAGAAATAGCTAAAAAGAAGTTGCTATGGCTGATGTCAAAGAAGTTACTGCCGGTGTTCTCCTCTAGGATTTTTAAGGTTTCAGGTCTCACATATAGGTCTTTAATCCATTTTCAGTGTATTTTTGTATATGGTATAAGAAGGTGGTCCAGGTTCATTCTTTTGCATGTTACTGTCCAGTTTTCCCAATACCATTTGTTGAAGAGACTGCTTTTTCCCATATTCTTTCCTGCTTCTTTTGAAATTAATTGACCATATAATTGTAGATTCATTTCTGGGTTTTCTATTTTGTTCAATTGATCTGTCTGTTTTTATGCCAGTACCATACTGTCTTGATCACTGTAGCTTTGTAATGTAGCTTGAGGTCTGGAATTGTGACACCTCCATCTTTCCTTTTCTTCTTCAGGGTTGCTTTGGCTATTTGGGATAGGGGTCTTTCATGGTTCCATGCAAATTTTAGGATTCTTTGTTTTAGCTCTATGAAAAATGCTGCTGTTATTTTGATAGGGATTACATTGAATGTATAGTTAGTTTTGGGTAGTATAGACATTTTAACAAAATTTCTCTTCCCATCCAAGAGCATGGACTGTTTCTCCATTTCTTTGTGCATTTCCAATTTCTTTCACCATTGTTTTATAGTTTTCAACGTACAGGTTTTTTACCTCTTTGGTTAGGATTATTCCTAGGTATCATATAGGTTTTGGTGCAATTGTAAATGAAACGAATTCCACTTACTTAATTTCTTTTTCTGCTGCTTGATTGCTCGCATGTACAAATGTAATAGATTTCTGTATGTTGATTTTGTGTCCTACGACTTTACTGAGTTGGTCTGTTAGTTCTAGCCGTTTTTTGGTGACTCTTTTAGCTTTTCTGTATATAACATCAGCTCCTTTTCAGAGAGTGAAAGTTTGACTTCTTCCTTGCTGATTGGGATTCCTTTTATTTCTTTTCATTGTCTAAATGCTATGACTAGGACTTCTAATACTATGTTGAATAAAAGTAGTGAGACTGATCATCCCTGTCTTGTTTCTGATAATAGAGAAAAAGTTCTCCGTTTTTCCTCATCTAGGATATTGGTTGTGGATCTTTCATGTATAGTTTTTATTATGTTAGATTTGGAACACACTACTTTATTGTGGGCTTTTTATCATGAATGGAGGTTGTACTTTGTTGTATTTTGTCAAATGCTTTTCCTACATCTATTGAAATTATTGTATGCTTCTTATCCTCTTGTTGATGTGTTTTATCAAGTTGATTAATTTGTGAATATCAAACCACCTTTGCAACCTGAGAATAAATCCCACTTGATGGTGGGTGAATGATTTTTTTAGTGTATTGTTAAATTCCATTTGCTAGTATTTTATTGAGAATTTTTGCATCTGTCTTCATCAATGATAATGGCTTTAGTTCTCTTTTTAAATTATATCTATCTGGTTTTGGAACCAGGGTAATGCTAGCCTTATAGAATGAATTTGGAAGTTTTCTTTCCTTCTCTTATTTTTTGGTATCGTTTGAGAAGAAAAGGTATTAATTCTTCTTTAAATGGTTGGTAAAATTCCTCTGGGAAGCCGTCTGGCCCTGGACTTTTGTTTATTGGGAGTTCTTTGGGTAATGATTTGGTTTCTTTGCTGGTTATTGGTCTGTTCAAGCTTTGTATTTCTCCCTGTTTCACTTCTGGTAATTTATAAGTGTCGAGGAATTTATCCATTTCTTCTAGGTTGTCTAATTTGTTGAAATATAGTTTTTCATAATATTTTCTAAGAATTGTATTTCTCTGTTGTTGATTGCTATTGTATCTCCTCTCTCATTGGTGATTTTATTTATTTGGGTCCTTTCCCTTTTTTGATAAGTCTGGCTGGAGGTTTATTAATTTTTTCAAAGAAGCAGCTCCTGGTTTTTTCTATCTGTTCGGTTGTTTTTTAGTTTCTACATTATTTATTTCTGCCCTAATCTTTATTATTTCCTTCCTTCTACTGGCTCTAGACATCATTTATGGTTCTTTTCTAGCTCCTTTCAGTGTAAGGTTAGGTTGTTTATTTGAGATTTTCCCTGCTTCTTGAGGTAAACCTATATTGCTATATACTTTCTTCTTTGGACTGCTTTTGTTGCATCCGAACGATTCTGGACTTTTGTGTTTCAATTTTCATTTATTTCCACATGTTTTTAAATTTTTCTTTGAGTTCCTTGTTGACACATTCATTGTTTAGTAGCATGTGTTTAATCTCCATGTATTTGTGGTCTCTAAGTGTTTTCTTGTGGTTGATTTCTAGTTTCATAGTGTTGTCAGAAAAGGCGCATAGTATGACTTCAATCTTACTGTATTTGTTGAGGCCTGTTTTATAACCTAATATGTGATATATTGTAGAGGATGTTCCATGTGCACTTGAAAAAAATATGTATCTTGCTCTTTTAGGATGGAATGTTCTGAATATATCTGTTAAGACCATTTGGTCCATTGTGTCATTCAACACCATTGTTTTGTTGTTGATTATGTGTTATGATCTGTGCATTGAAACAAATGGGATGTTAAAGGCCCCTACTAATATAATTAATGAGTTCCTTTATGTTTGTTACTGTTTTATATATTGAGTGCTCCCATGTTGTGTGCATAAATATTTACAATTGTTATATCTTCCTGTTGGATTGTCTGCTTTATAATTATAGAGTGCTCTTCTTTGTCTCTTGTTACAGTCTTTATTTCAAAGTCTGGTTTGCCTGATACAAGTATTGCTACCTGGCTTTCTCTTGACTTCCATTTGCATAACTGTTTCTCCATCTTCTCACTTTCAATCTGCAATTTCTTTAGGTCTGATATGTGTCTATTTTAGACAACATAGAGTCGAGTCTTATTAGGAGTATTTAGTCCATTTACATTGAAAGTATCGATAGATAATATATTTATTGCCATTTTATTACTTGTTTTGTGGTTGTTCCTGGAAATTTTCTCTGATCCTTTTATATTTTGCTGATACTTTTTTTTTTTTTTTTTTTAAGATTTTACTTATTTATGCACGAGAGACACACACTGAGAGAGAGGCAGAGAGAGAGGCAGGCTTCCTGCAAGGAGCCTGATGTGGGACTCAATCCCGGATCCTGGGGATGTGGGACTTGATCCCAGGTCCTGGGATCACGCCCTGAGCCGAAGGCAGACGCTCAACTGCTAAGCCACCCAGGTGTCCCATTGCTGATACTCTTTAGTAATATATTTGGATTTCTTTTTCTTTATTCTTTGCATATTTATTAGTGGTTTTTGATATATAGTTACCATTAGGTTTGTATATAACTTCTTCTGCAAATAGCAGTCTACATTAAGTTGATGGTTGTTCAAGTTTGAATCTAATCTTCCCCTCGCCTCCCCACAACTTTGGTATATATTATATTCCATCTTTTTTTAAATGAGCTCCTTGACTGATTTTTACAGAAATACTCACTTTTACTGTTTTTATGTTTCCTTCCTTCTTACTGTCACTTTTGGTTTTTCCCTTCCACTCAAAGAATCCCCTTTAATATTTCTTATTTTTTTAAGATTTTATTTATTTATTCATTCATGAGAAACACAGAGAGTGAGAGGCAGAGGGAGAAGCAGGCTCCATGCAGGGAACCTGATGCAGGATTCGATCCTGGGACCATGCTGAGCCACTCAGACGTGCCCCCTTTAATATTTCTTGTAGGGCTGGTTTAGTGGTCACAAACTCCTTTAGCTTTTGTTTGTCTGGGAAATTCCTTATCTCCCCTTTTATTCTGACTGATAACCTTGCCTGATAAAATATTTTTGGCTGCAGATTTTTCCCTTTCAAGCCTATTGAATATTATATCATGCCACTCTCTTCTGGCTTGCCAAGTTTCTGTTGAGAAATCTACAAGTGGCCTTATGGATTTTGCCTTGGAAACTAAGGACTTCTTTTGTCTTGCTGCTTTTAAGATATTTTCTTTATCACTATATTTTACCAATTTAATTACAACGTGTCTTGGTGTGGGTCTGTGGTTGTTGATTTTGTTGGGAGTTATCTTTGCCTTCTGGATCTGGATGTCTGTTTCCTTCCTCAGACAAAGGAAGATTTCAGCAGTTATTTCTTCAGATAAATTTTCTGCTGTCTTTCTCTTGCTTAGGTTTCATTTTGTTTTCTGATGTATAGGCTTTCAATTTTCTCTGTGAAAGTTTTTAAATTTACCAGTTTTCTCTTCTGCAGTGTCTAATCCAGAGAACTTTTTCAGATTTGTATTTTTTTCAACTCTAGATACTTAGTTCTTTTTAAGAATATAGAAGTTCTCATCATTAAGTTTGGGTTTTAATGTCCTCCTCTGTTAGCTCCATTATCTTAGTTTTTTCTAGGTCTTCCTTTTGGCTAGTTTTTTTCCTGGTTATGTTTTCTCCTGGTTTCTGTTCTTGGCATGTACAGTGATTTTTTGTTTGTTTTTGTATTTTAATTGGAAGTTAGACAATATGAATGTTACCTTGGTGCATATCTGAAATTTTATTTTCTTTCTTTAAAGAGAATTGGGCTTGGGACACCTGGGTGGCTCAGCGGTTGAGCTTCTGCCTTCGGCTCAGGGCGTGATTCTGGTCTGGGGATCAAGTCCCAATCGGGCTTCCTATGAGGAGCCTGCTTCTCCCTTTGCCTATGTCTCTGCCCCTCTCTCTGTATCTCTATGAATAAATAAATTAAAAATCTTTAAAAAATAAAAAAGAGAATTGGGCTTTATTCTGGCAAGCAGTTAGCTTCTTTGTAGATCAGCTTGATGATCATTTCAAGTCCAGATTTTAAGTTCTATAGTGGATTTAGAATAGTATTCCCTCCAGTTTGGCCCTATTTACTAATGCATGACCTCTGGGGCTTCTCCACAGAATGCTCCCAAGGGATGAGGACTTTCTACTCCAGATGCTTTCCTCATTGTCTTTAAGCTTCTGTGCTTACAGTGTCCTGGTCATTCTTGTTAAACTTTTTGGAGTTTTACACTGTGTAGTCACAGGCTAGTACTCAGCAAACCTGAAGATCTTTGTGTAGATTTCTGAAGCTCTTTTCTGCATAGCTGCCTTCTTTTCAGAATTATCTCACAACTTCTAGGTGCCTTATTTTCCCCCAGTGCTCATTTCCATCTCTTTAGCTGAAATCCATTGGACTGTTTGGGTTGCCCTGTTCTTGTATTCAGAGTTTGGAAATTGTCTTTACTCAGAAAGCTTGTCAGTTGTAAGGATCACTTAATTTGCTTTATTTCTTGGAGATCACAGTCCTGAACTATTTAATATTCAGATCTGAAAACATTTGATTCATTCATATATATATATATAAATTTTTATATATATAAAATATATAAATATATATTTATAATATAAAGTTTTTATTTTAATTCTAATTAGTTAACATACAGTGTTATATTAGTTGGGGGTATATAACATAGTAAGTTCACAGTGCCATACATTACCCTGTATTCATCACAAATGCTCTCCTTAATCCTCATCACCTAATTAGCCCATCCTCCCCCTCCCTCCCAACCATCAGATTGTTCTCTATAATTAAGAATCTATTCCTTGGTTTGACTCTCTCTTTCATCTTTCCTCTTTGTTTGTTTTGTTTCTTAAATTCCACATATGAGTGAAATTGTATGATTTTTGTCTTTCTCTGGCTGACTTATTTCACTTAGCTTAATATTCTAGCTCCATGCGTGTTGTTGCAAATGGCAAGATTTCATTATATTTTATGGCTGAATAATACTCTATTGCATGTATTAACACATCTCCTTTTTCCATTCATCAATTGATGGGCACTTGGACTGCTTCGTAACCTTGCTAATGTAAATAGTGTTGCTATAAATGTAAATGTGTATATATCCCTTTAAATCAGTGTTTTTGTATTCTTTGGATAAATACCCAGTAGTGCGATTGGGATCATAAGTTAGTTCTATTTTTAACTTTTGGAGAAAGCTCCATACTGTTTTCCACTGTGGCTCCACCTCATATATTTTGTTCAGTTTTGTAATTGTTTATAGTCAGAAGGTAAGTTTGCTCCAGTTTACTCCTTCATGACCATAAAAAGAGGTCATTTCTATGCAGTTTTTGTTTTAAGCATATGTATGTATTTGTAGATAATATATAGCATTTTTTGCATGACTTAACTTTTATATAAATGATTTAACAGCTTTCTGTTTACATTGAACATTGTGTCTCAGATTTATCTGTGCTGAATTATTCATTCTAGTTTATTTCAAGTGCTACTATATTATGTTATTGACTGTATTATAGTTTACTTACCTGATGGGATGGATATTTTTTATTTTTTGTAGTGTTTTGTTCTTAGAGAATGCTACAATAGACATTTTTGTACATGTCTTCCTTAAGGATGAAGATAGAGATAGCAGTGTGTGTGTGTGTGTGTGTGTGTGAATTCATTATGTTTTTAATTAAATGTTGTAGCAAGTTCTTTAATATTTTAAGGAATGTTGCCATAATCATATACTTTTTTTTTAAGATTTTATTTATTTATTCATGAGAGACACAGAGAGGCAGAGACATAGGCAGAGGGAGAAGCAGGACTCCTGTGGGGAGCCTGACGTGGGACTTGATCCCAGGAGCCCGGGATCACGACCTGAGTCAAAGGCAGATGCTCAACCACTGAGTCACTCAGGTGCCCCACCATTATAATATACTCTTAAGGTTGTGAAGATAAAGTAGTTACCATCTTACTGGTTCTCTGTATAGTGTTTAATACACTATAGCAATAAAATGTCTCATTATGCATTGTTAATTTAGAAAGTAAATTTAATATACCTACTCCTTCCCAGCAACACATGAATCTTCCAACTTTTTAACTCCATTCACTTTCCCTTGGCCTTAAGTGTCATCCTTGTCCAATATTTTAGTTCCATCTAGTTCTTACTGCCCAAATGTTGCCAAATCTCAAGTTTTTGTTCAAGAGCTTTCCTTTTCTCATGTTTTACTTTCTTTGTAAGTGATCTCATCTATTCCTATATCACCTATTGCAGAAGACTCATAGATACATGTCTTTTGCCCAAATTTCTCCTCTAAGTTTCAGATCCAATTGCCTACTTCACACATTTTCTGGATGTGGGCTCTTTCAGTGCCAGTGTCTCTCATCTGTCTGGAAATAAGTGCCACATTCAACTTAAGATCATTTGAAGACGGTTTCTTTTCAGAGGTTGAAATATAGCAGAATGTTAGGAAATAACGCTATTAACCAGAATGAGGAAAAGGGAGTAGTTACTCATACCCAGAAGAGAGTTACAAAAAAGAGACTGTATTGAGATGACACCTCCTATTGAAGGACACAGCCCAAAACAGCCTCACAGAGAAGGAGCCAAGGGAATAACTATTTCACCCTACTTTCCTCTTGGATCATCTGCCGGGGTTCCCTTGACTGAACCAAAGGGAAGCTAGTGGGTAAGGTTGCCTGCTGACATGGATAAGCTATACAGAATATACAGATAAGCTATACAGAAGGATAGAGTGTAAAGCTGGTGGCAAAGAAAAGATACTGTAGGTATTCTCTTCAAAATGATTATGTCCAAAATTAAATAAGAAAGCATGATTTTCCCTGAAACTTTGTCCCACTGTAGTGTTCCCTACCTTGGCAGAAGGCACCACCATCTATTTGATCATTAAAGTTAGAAACCTGGGATGCATCCATGACACTTTCCTTTCCCTCACAAATCCATCCCCAAATCCTGACCATTTTATTTCTTAAATCTTTCTTGAATTTGCCCACTTTCCTCTCTGTTTTCTACCACCGTCTAGTTCCTTTATTTCTCACTTAAGACTGTGGTAATCTTCTCTTAATTGGTTTAACAGTGTCCATGCTTACATAATTCCAGGCTGTTTTTTACATTAAAGCTAGAGTGAATTTTCCCACATGCAAATTTGATGGTGCCACTTACCTATCCTAGTACCTATGATCTCCCCAAAACAAAGCAAGTACACACAAAAACTATTAATGGCTTAATATTATTAATAAGACCCTCTTTCACCTTTAAGTTTCACCATACCTGTCTAACCTCTTATCATTCTTTTCCTGATTCTTGCTTCCTAGCTGCAATGGCCTTTTGCCTTCTTTTCAGTGCCAAGAAATTATTAACTTATGTGGAACCAAATTGGAGTTCACATAAAAACACATGAATGATGAGACTTTTTTTAAACTCTGTTTTCTAAATTTTCTGACCTAAGCATGCTTTTCTTTCATAAATTAAACATAAAATAAATATTGAATTTGTAATGTGTCATACAGATAGTGGGATAGGCAGGTTTTTAAGGTTTTTTTAAGCCTATCCCAAGATTTGAGTCCTCAGAAGGGAAGTGTGACATTTAGGCAACAACATGTTGTATGATAACGTGGGAGTGCTAAACAAATCTTTCCTCCCCGTGTATAATTAACCTGCCACCTATCATGATACTTGACATTCTGTCACCCTTTTAATTCTTCTGTCAAACGGTCAGAGAGTGCCTGAGAATACTATAAAGTCAGTTCTAGACAGGGACTTTGAAATCCTCATAAGAAAGGGTCATATTGGGAGACATTGAAGTATGGAAAGATCATATGACTGTAGTTCTACTTTAGCCATGGGCTTAGGCGGTGGTGGTAGCTGCTGCTGCTGCTGCTTTTTTGTTCTTCCTTTTTTTTAATTTTTAAAAAATATTTTATTTATTTATTTATTTATTTATTTTTTTTTAAAGATTTTATTTATTTATTCATGATAGTCACACAGAGAGAGAGAGACAGAGAGGCAGAGACACAGGCAGAGGGAGAAGCAGGCCCCATGCAGGGAGCCCGATGTGGGATTCGATCCCGGGTCTCCAGGATCGCGCCCTGGGCCAAAGGCAGGCGCCAAACCGCTGCGCCACCCAGGGATCCCATTTTATTTATTTATTCATGAGAGACAGAGAGAGAGAGAGAGAGAGAGAGGCAGAGACACAGGCAGAGGGAGAAGCAGGCCCCATGCAGGGAGCCCGATGTGGGACTCGATCCTGGGTCTCCAGGATCAGGCCCTGGGCTGAAGGCGGTGCTAAACCGCTGAGCCACCCGGGCTGCCCTTCTTTTTTTTTTTTTTTTTTTTTTTTTTAAGTTTTATTTAAATTCATTTAGTATGAATTAAATTCACTGTATTAAATTCACTGTATGTTTACAGTGAATTATTAGTTTCAGAGGTACAGTTCAGTGATTCAAGAGTTATTTGTAATACCCAGTGCTCATTATATCATTATTGCCCTCCTTAATGTCCATCAGTGCTCGCTTCAGCAGCACATATACTTAATGCCCATCACCTAGTTACCTCATCCTCCCCAGCCCCTCCAGCAACTCTCAGCTTATTTCCTATGGTTAAGAGTCTCTTAGGGTTTATATCCCTCTCTGATTTTGTCTTTCTGGATAAAAGGAAAGATTTTTCCCTCCCTTCCTTTATGCTCCTCCGTTTTGTTTCTGAAATTCCTCATATGAGTGAAATCATGTAATATTCTTTCTCTGATTGACATATATCTCTTAGCGTAATACCTTCTAGTTCTATGTCGTTGCAAATGGTAAGATTTCATCTTTTTCATGGCTGAGTAATATTGTGTATATATGTGTATGTATGCATGTATATATGTATGTGTAAGTATATATATCTTTCATCAGATATTTATATATATATCAGATATTTATATATACATATATATATCACATTTATTTTCTTTATCCATTCATCTGTCCATGGACATCTGGGATCTTCCATTCTTTGGCTATGTGGACAGTGTTGCTATAAACATTAGGGTGCAGGTGTCCCTTTGGATCACTATATTTTATTTTTTGAGTAAATACCTACCTAGTAGTGCAATTGCTGGGTTGTAGGGTAGCTCTATTTTTAACTCTTTGAGGAACCTCCACACAGTTTTCTAGAGTGGCTGTACCAGTTTGCATTCCCACCAAGAGTACAAGAGGGTTCCCCTTTCTCCACATCCTCTCCAACATTGGTTGTTTCCTATCCTGTTAATTTTCACCATTCTGACTGGTGTGAGGTGGTATCTCATTGTGGTTTTGATTTGTATTTCCCTGATGTTGAGTGATATGGAGCATTTTTTAATGTGTCCTTTGGGCATTTGTATGTCTTCTTTGAAGAAATGTCTGTTTATGCCCTCTGCCCGTTTCTTGATTGGATTATTTGTTTTTTTGCATGTGTTGAGTTTGGTAAGTTCTTTACAGATTTTGGATACTAGCCTTTTATGTAATGTGTCATTTGGAAATATCTTCTCCCATTCTGTCAGTTGTCTTTTGGTTTTGCCAACTGTTTCCTTTACTGTGCAAAAGCTTTTTATCTTTTTTTTTAAAAGATTTATTTATTTATTCATGAGATACAGAGAGAGAGAGAGAGAGAGAGGCAGAGACATAGGCAGAGGGAGAAGCAGGCTCTCGAAGAGAGCCTGATGTGGGACTTGATCCTGGATCCCAGGGTCATGCCCTGACCAAAGGCAGATGTTCAACCACTAAGTCACGCAGGCATCCCAAAAGCTTTTTATCTTGATGAAGTCCCAATAGTTGATTTTTGCATTTGTTTCTCTTGCCATTGGAGATGTATCTAGCAAGAAGTTGCTGTGGCTGAGGTGACAGAGGTTGCTCAACGCCTGTGTTCTTCTCTAGGATTTTGATGGATTCCTGTCTCAGTTTAGATGTTTTATCCATTTTGAGTTTATTTTTGTGTATGGTGTAAGAAAATGGTAGAGTTTCATTCTTCTGTATGTGGCTCTCCAATTTTCTCAACATCATTGTTGGAGAGACTGTCTTTTTTCCTTTGGATATTGTTTCCTACTTTGTGGAAGATGAGTTGGTGATAGACCTGAGGGTCCATTACTGGATTCTCTGTTTTGTTCCATTGATCTGTTATTTGTTTTTGTGCCAGTACTGTACTGTCTTGATGATTAAAGCTTTGTAATACAGCTTGCAGTCTGAGATTGTGATTCTACCGGCTTTGGTTTTCTTTTTCAGCTTTCCTTTGGCTACTTGGGGTCTTTTCTGGTTCCATACAAATTTTACAATTATTTGTTCCAGCTCTGTGGAAAAAGTTGATGGTATTTTGATAGGGATTGCATTGAATGTGTGGATTGTTCTGGGTTATGTAGACAGCTCCAATTCATGAATATGGAGTATTCTTAATATATCTGTGAAGTCCATTTGGTCCAGTGTGTCATTCAAAGCCTTTCTTTCCTTGTTGATTTTCTGGTTAGATAATCTGTCCATTGGTGTCAGTGGAGCGTTAAAGTCCCATACAATTATTTTATTATCAGTGTATTTCTTTAATTTTGTTATTAATTGGTTTATATATTTGGCTGCTTCCAAGTTAAGGGCATAAATATTTATAATTGTTAGACCTTCTTGTTGGTTAAACCCTTTTATTATGACATAATGTCCCTCTTCATCTCTTATTGTAGTCTTTGGTTTAAAATCTATTTTGTCTGATATAAGGTTGCTACCCCAGCTTTCTTTTGATGTCTAATAGCATGATAACTGGTTCTCTAACCCCTCACTTTCAATCTGGAGGTATCTTGAGTCTTGTTTTGATTTTGTTTTTGTTTTATCCACTCTGATACCCTGTTCCTTTTGACTGGAACATTTATCCCATTTATGTTCAGAATAATTATTGAAAGGTATGAATTTAGTGCCATTGTATTACTTGCACAGTCCCTGCTTCTGTATATTGTCTCTTTTCCCTTCTGGTCTGTGTTACTTTTGGGCTTTCTCTTTGCTTATAGGGTCTCCTTTACTATTTCTTGCAGAGCTGGTTTGATAGTCACAAATTCTTTTAGTTTCTGTTTGTCCTGGAAGTTCTTTATATTTTTGTATTCTGAATGACAGCCTTGCTGAATAAAGTATTCTTGGATTTGTATGTTTCACATTTAGCACCCCAAATATATCATGCCAGCCCTTTCTGGCCTGCCAGGTTTTTGTGGATAAGTCTGCTACCAGCCTTATGTTTCTAACTCTGTAGGTTAAGGCCCTCTTGTCCCAAACTGCTTTCAGGATTTTCTCTTTATTTCTGAAATTTGCAAGCTTTGCTATTATATGTCAAGGTGTTGACCTATTTTCATTGATTTTGAGGGGGAGTTCTCTGTGCCTCCTGGACTTGAATGCCTGTTTCCTTCCCCAGATCAGGGAAGTTCTCAGCTATAATTTGTTCAGATAAACTTTCTGCCCCTTTTCTCTTTCCTCTTCTGGGACCTCAATTATTCTAATATTGTTTTGCTTTATGGTTTTGCTGATGTCTTGAATCCCCCCCTGGTGATCCAGGAGTTATTTATCTCTCTTTTTCTCAGCTTCCTCATTCTCCATCATTTTGTTTTTTATATCACTCTCTCTTCTGCCTCATTCATCCTAGCAGTTAGAGCCTCCCTATTTGATTGCATTGTAGTAATTGCCTTTTTATTTTGACTTGATTAGGTTTTAGTTCTTTGATTTCTCCAGTAAGTGATTCTCCAGTGTCTTCTATGCTTTTTTCAAACCCAGCTAGTATCTTTATAATTGTTGCTTTGAATTCTAGTTCTGGCACCTTACTTATATCCATATTAATTAAATTTCTGGCATTGAGTACTGCCTGTTTTTTGGGATGAGTTCATCCAACTTGTCATTATGTCCAGAAAAGAGTAAATGCAAGAGAGGGAAAATAAAAAAAAATAATAATAACAACAGTGACACCAGGAAAATATATACTACACAAATCAGAAGAGAACAGAAACCCAAACAAAATCAAAACAAAAGGAAACAAAAAGGAAAAGAAAAAAGAAGAAAAGGAAAGAAAAGAAAGGAAAAATGAGAATAAAAACAAACAAGAAATTTTATAGAACAGAATAATAAACTAGATTTTGGGTGTATTTTGGCCTGTTAGAGGAAGCTAGAACCTAATATAGGTGTGTATGTGGATACAAAAATGAAGTTGAATCCAATGAAAGGAAGCCAAAAATGAAAATATGCGTATGTGTGTGTATGTACATATAAAACTGAAATATATATATATATATACACACACCATAACTGTAACAATAAAAATTTTAAAAGTCTTAAAAAATAATTGATAAAATAAGATGATTGCTGAAAAGGAAAATAAAATATAAAACTGGAGGATTAAAGACTAGTAAGAAAAAAAACATGAATGCTATGTAGGTCTTTACCCAGGAATTGGACTTTTACAATTCTGTATGATTGATAAACTTGGTATTAGCGAGAAGTTCCTGCTCTTCTTCTGGGAGAGGGGCCTTTTGTAGTGATTTTCAATTTTTTTTGCCCAAGCAGAATTTCACTGCCTTTGGCAGGGGGCTGAACTCAGTGTTTGTCTCTCTGGAACTGGTGTGGAGGATTGAAATGGCAGTGCCTCCATCTCTAGCCCTGGAATTGTAAGTTTGTGGCCCCCTTCTTCAGTGAGCCCTTGCAGAAAAGCAATAGCTCTTGTCTGCGTGGTTTCCATTGGAAATCTGTGTTCACCTATCCGTGACCCAGCGTTTTTTTTTTTCAGGCACAGGACCCCCTTTCAAGTCTCCAAACTTTATGGACTCTTCCAGCACTCCCCCTAACCACTCCTCCTGAAGGAAAGAGAAGATTCTCGCTGGGGTTCTGCCTCTTGCTGGCCCCCAGCTTGGAGAGTGGTTGCACAGGTGTACTGCGATTCATGGTTTATGGCAATACTGAGCAGAAAGGAGGTGCCTGGCCTCACTGCTTGCAGCTGGCTTCCCTACTTCAATGCCTGTAAACTCTCACTCTCAGGCACCCCCTTTCTTTTTGTGACTCTGGGGAGCCTGATATACCATGCTGTCCCACCTGGGATTCTGCCCTGCTTTGCCTCCTGAGTGTCTTTCAGGCAGACTTCTAATAGTTCTGATTTTGCTCTCTACTGCTTATAACACTTTCTGGTACCCAGCTTATGGAGGCTCCCTCCCTCCCTTGCGTGGCTTATCTTCTGATATATCTCCTCAGAACCACGTTTCCACACCTCCTACTTTGTAAAAAAGTGGTCACTTTTATATTTGTAGAATTGCAGCAATTCTTTTCTTAGATCTCAGGTTGATTTTGCAGGTGTTCAGAATGATTTGATGAGTATCTAGCTGATTGCTAGGAATCAGACGAAATTAGGCTCCTCTACTCCTCCACTATCTTACCTCTCTCCTAAATGTACATTCTTTTAAAAAAAGAAAATATTCATTGATGTATAGTTGACACAATGTTCTGTTTGTTTCAAGTGTATGACATAGTGATTGAACAATTCTGTATATTACTCAGCGCTTACTATGATAAGTACAGTCACCATTTGTTTACATTCAGTGTTATTACAGTATTACTGACAGTTCTGTACTGTACTTTTCATCTCTGACTTACTTATTTTATAACTGGAAGATTTTATCTCTTCATTCCCTTCAGCTATTTTCTCATTTTCCCACTCCCTCTCCTTTCAACCACCAGTTTATTCTCTTTTTTAGGATTCTGTTTCTGTTTTTGTGTTAATTCTTTTGTTTACTCTTTTAAATTCCACATTGTTAGTGAAATCATATGGTATTTGTCTTTCTCTGTCACACTTACTTCACTTAGCTCATACCCTCTAGATCCATTCTTGTTATTGCAAATGGAAAGATCTAATTCTTTTATGTAGCTGAATTTTATTCCTTTGTATATTAACTTGCCACATTTTCTATTTATTCAAACTCTACTTCAGTTGCTTTTATATCTTGGCTATTGTAAATAATCCTACAATAAAAATAGGGTGCATATATCTTTTCAAATTAGCGTTTTCATTTTCTTTGGGTAAATACCCAGTGGTGGAATTAGTAGATCACAGTACATTTTTTTTAATTTATTTTTTATTGGTGTTCAATTTGCCAACATATAGAATAACACCCAGTACTCATCCCATCAAGTGCCCCCCTCAGTGCCCGTCACCCATTCACCCCCATCCCCCCCACCTCCCTTTCTACCACCCCTTGTTCATTTCCCAGAGTTAGGAGTCTCTCATGTTCTGTCTCCTTTCTGACATTTCCCACTCATTTTTTCTCCTTTCCCCTTTATTCCCTTTCACTATTTTTTATATTCCCCAAATGAATGAGACCATATAATGTTTGTCCTTCTCCGATTGACTTATTTCACTCAGCATAACACCCTCCAGTTCCATCCACGTGGAAGCAAATGGTGGGTATTTGTTGTTTCTAATGGCTGAGTAATATTCCATTGTATACATAGACCACATCTTCTTTATCCCTTCATCTTTCGATGGACACCAAGGTTCCTTCCAGTTTGGCTATTGTGGACATTGCTGCTAGAAACACTGGGGTGCAGGTGTCCCAGCATTTCACTGCATCTATATCTTTGGGGTAAATCCCGAGCAGTGCAGTTGCTGGGTCATAGGGCAGATCTATTTTTAACTCTTTGAGGAACCTCCACACAGTTCTCCAGAGTGGCTGTACCAGTTCACATTCCCACCAACAGTGCAAGAGGGTTCCCCTTTCTCCACATCCTCTCCAACATTTGTTGTTTACTGTCTTGTTAATTTTCCCCCTTCTCACTGGTGTGAGGTGGTATCTCATTGTGGTTTTGATTTGTATTTCCCTGATGGCAAGTGATGCGGAGCATTTTCTCATGTGCTTTTTGACCATGTCTTTGTCTTCCTCGATCACAGTACATTTCTATTTAATTTTCTGAGGAGCCTCCATACTGTTTTCCACACTGATTGTACCAGTTTACATTCCCACTATCACCATTTATTTAAAAGATTATCTTTTCCTCATTGTAAATTCTTGCCTCCTTTGTTGTAGATTAATTGACGATGTAAGTCAATGTAAGTGTGGGTTTATTTCTGGGCTGTCTTGTTCTGTTGATCTATATGCCTGTTTTTTGCCAACGTAATATTGTTTTCATTACTGTAGCTTTATAGTATAGTATGAAATTGTGGGTCATGATTCCTCCAGCTTTCTTCTTTCTTAAGAGTATTTGGTTATTTAGGATCTTTGTGGTTCCATACAAATTTTAGGATTATTTGTTTTATATCTGTAAAAAAATAACTATTGGTATTTTGATAAGGCTTGCACTTAATCTATAGATTGCTTTGAGTAGGATGGACATTTTAACAATATTAATTACTGCAAACCATAAGCATAGTATATCTATTTCTGTTATCTTTAGTTTCTTTTATCAATGTCGTACAATATTTAAAGTATAGGTCTTTTACTTCCTTGGATAAATTTATTTACAAGGTTTTTTTTTTGGTGCAGATGTAAATGTGATTTTTTTCTTTAATTTCTCTTTCTGCTATTTTGTGATTACTGTATAGAAATGCAACAGATTTCTATGTTAATTTTATATTTTGAAACTTTACTGAATTCACTTATTCTAATAATTTTGTGGTGGATTCTTTAGGGTTTTCTATATATAGTATTACATCATTTGCAAATAGTAAAAGTTTTACTTCCTTACCAATTTGGATGCCTTTTAGTTTTTTCTCTTATTTGGTTGCTGTGGCTGGGACTTCCAATAGTATGTTGAATAAAAGTGGTGAGACTGAATATTCTTGCCTTGTATCGGATTTCACATTGATTATGATGTTAGCTGTGAGACTTTTTTCTTTCTTTTTTAATGGCCTTATTATGTTGAGGTATTTTCTCTCTAAAACCATATTATCGAGAGGTTTGTTTGTTTTTTTTCTATCATGAATGGACGTTATATTTTGTCAAATGCGTTTTGTACATCTATCAAGAGGATCATATGGTTTTCATCCTTCTTGTTAATATGATGTATATCACATTGATTTATTTGCAAATATTAAACGATCCTTGCATCCTAAAATAAATCCCACCTGTTGGTGGTGAATGATCCTTTTAATGTATTGATGAATTTGGTTTCCTAATATTTTGTCGATATTTTTCCATTCACAAGGTATATTGGCTTCTAGTTTTCTTTTTATATATATATATATATACATTTTTATTGAAACTCGATTAGTCAACATATACTATGAAACCCAGTGCTCATCCTTTCAGGTGCCCTCCTCAGTGCCCATCACCCAGTCACCCCCATCCTCCCCCGCCTGCCTCCCCTTCCACAACTTGTTCATTTCCCAGAGTTAGGAGTCTCTCATGTTCTATCACCCTCCCTAATTTTTCCCTTTAATTTTCTTTTCTTTCCCTTATAATCCCTTTCACTATTTCTTATATTCCTCATTAGAGTGAAACCATATAATGATTGTCCTACTCTGATTGACTTATTTCACTCAGTATAATACCCTCCAATTCCATCCACGTTGAAGCAAATGGTGGGTATTTGTCGTTTCTAATGGCTGAGTAACATTGCATTGTATATATAGACCACATCTTCTTTATCCATTCATCATTCAGTAGACATCAAGACTCCTTCCACAGTTTGGCTATTGTGGACATTGCTGCAGTAAACATTGGAGTACAGGTGTCCTTCTGTTTCAGTGCATCTGTATCCTTGGGGTAAATCCCCAGCAGTGCAATTGCTGGGTCGTAGGGTAGTTCTAGTTTTAATTCTTTGAGGAACCTCCACACAGTTTTCCAGAGTGGCTGTACCAGTTCACATTCCCACCAACAGTGCAAGAGGGTTCCCCTTTCTCCACATCCTCTCCAACATTTGTTGTTTCCTGTCTTGTTAATTTTCCCCCCTCTCACTGGTGTGAGGTGGTATCTCATTGTGGTTTTGATTTGTATTTCCCTGATGGCCAGTGATGCGGAGGAGCATTTTCTCATGTGCTTGTTGGCCATGTCTATATCTTCCTCAATGAAATTTCTGTTCGTGTCTTTTGCCCATTTCATGATTGGATTGTTTGTTTCATTGCTGTTGGGTTTAATAAGTTCTTTATAGATCTTAGATATGAGCCCTTTATCTGATATGTCATATCTTCTCCCATTCTGTAGGTTGTCTTATATTTTTGTTGACTGTTTCTTTTACTGTGCAGAAGCTTTTTATCTTCATTAAGTCCCAATAATTCCTTTTTGCTTTTGTTTCCTTTGCCTTCTTAGATGTATCTTGCATGAAGTTGCTGTAGCCAAGTTCAAAAAGGGTGTTGCCTGTGTTCTCTAGGATTTTGATGGATTCTTGTCTCACATGTACATCTTTCATCCATTTTGAGTTTATCTTTGTGTATGGTGTAAGAGGTTGGTCTAGTTTCATTCTTCTGCACGTGGCTGTCCTATTTTCCCAGCACCATTTATTGAGGAGACTGTCCTTTTTCCAGTGGATAATCTTTCCTGCTTTGTCGAATATGAGTTGACCATAGAGTTGAGGACCCATTTCTGGCTTCTCAATTCTCTTCCATTGATCTAAGTGTCTGTTTTTGTGCTGGTGCCACACTGTCTTGATGACCACAGCTTTGTAGTACAACCTGAAATCTGGCATTGTGATGCCCCCAGCTATGGTTTTCTTTTTTAATATTCCCCTGGCTATTCAAGGTCTTTTCTGATTCCATATAAATCTTAAGATGATTTGTTCCAACTCTCTGAAGTAAGTACATGGTATTTTGACAGGGACTGCATTGAACGTGTAAATTTTCCTGGGTAGCATAGACATTTTCACAATATTCTTCCAATCCATGAGCATGGAATATTTTTCCATCTCTTTGTGTCTTCCTCAATTTCTTTCAGAAGTGTTCTATAGTTTTCAGGGTATAGATCCTTTACCTCTTTGGTTAGGTTTATTCCTAAGTATCTTATGCTTTTGGGTACAATTGTAAATGGGATTGACTCCTTAATTTCTCTCTTCAGTCTCATTGTTAGTGTATAGCAATGCCACTGATTTCTGGGCATTGATTTTGTATCCTGCCACACTGCCGAATTGCTGTATGAGTTCTAGCAATCTTGAGGTGGAGTCTTTTGGGTTTTCTATGTACAGTATCATGTCACCTGCAAAGAGGGAAAGTTTGACTTCTTCTTTGCCAATTTGAATTCCTTTTATTTCTTTTTGTTGCCTGATTGCTGAAGTTAGGACTTCTAGTATTCTGTTGAATAGCTGTGGTGAGAGTGGACATGACATCCCTGTCATGTTCCTAATCTTAGGGGAAAGGCTTCCAGTGTTTCCCCATTGAGAATGATATTTGCTGTGGGCTTTTCATAAATGGCTTTTAAGATGATGAGGAATGTTCCTAGAGGAGAACACAGGCAACACCCTTTTTGAACTTGGCCTCAGCAACTTCATGCAAGATACATCTAAGAAGGCAAGGGAAAACAAATGCAAAAATGAATTATTGGGACTTAATGAAGATGATAAAAAGCTTCTGCACAGCAAAAAAAAAAAAAAAAAAACAGTCAACAAAAATATAAGACAGCCTACAGAATGGGAGAAGATATGACATATCAGATAAAGGGCTAGTATCCAAGATCTATAAAGAACTTATTAAACCCAACAGCAATGAAACAAACAATCCAATCATGAAATGGGCAAAAGACACGAACAGAAATTTCACCGAGGAAGATATAGACATGGCCAACAAGCACATGAGAAAGTGCTCCTCCGCATCACTGGCCATCAGGGAAATACAAATCAAAACCACAATCTCACACCAGTGAGAAGGGGGAAAATTAACAAGACAGGAAACAACAAATGTTGGAGAGGATGTGGAGAAAGGGGAACCCTCTTGCACTGTTGGTGGGATGTAAACTGGTACAGCCACTCTGGAAAACTGTGTGGAGGTCCCTCAAAGAATTAAAACTAGAACTACCCTATGACCCAGCAATTGCACTGCTGGGGCTTTACTGTCAAGAATCAGATGCAGTGAAACGCTGGAACACCTGCCCCCCAATGTTTATAGCAGCAATGTCCACAATAGCCAAACTTTGGAAGGAGTCTCGGTGTCCATTGAAAGATGAATGGATAAAGATGTAGTCTATATATACAATGAATTACTCAGCCATTAGAAACAACAAATACCCACCATTTGCTTCAATGTGGATGGAACTGAAGGGTATTATGCTGAGTGAAATAAGTGAATCGGAGAAGGACAAACATTATATGGTCTCATTCATTTGGGGAATATAAAAAATAGTGAAAGGGAATAAAGGGGAAAGAAGAGAAAATGAGTGGAAATATCAGTGAGAGTTAGGAGTCTCTCATGACAGAACATGAGAGACAAGAACTCTAACTGGGAAAAGAACTCTGGGAAAAGAACCAAGGGGTAGTGGAAAGTGAGATGGGCAGGGGTTTGGGGTGACTGGGTGACGGGCACTGAGGGGGGCACTTGATGGGATGAGCAGTGGGTGATACGCTATTCGTTAGCAAATTGAACTCCAATTAAAAAGTACTGTTGGATCCTATTGGCTAGTATCTTGTTCAGACTTTTTTGCATCTGTGTTCATTTTAGGGATATTGGTCTATAATTCTCTCTTTGGGTGGGGTCTGTGTCTGGTTTTGGAATCAAGGTGATACCTTGATAAGTTTGGAAGTATTCCAGCGGTCTCTATCCTTCAGAACAGCATTAGTAGAATAGATATTATTTCTTCCTTAAATGTTTATTAATCGAATTTCTCAGGGAAGCCATCTGTTCCTAGACTTTTATGTATTGGGAGGCCTTTGATGACTGCTTCAATTTCTTCCCTGGTTAATGGCCTGTTCAGGTTTTCTATTTCTTCCTGTTCCAGTTTTGGTAATTTGTGGTTTTCGAGAAATGCATCCATTTCTTCTAGATTGCCTAATATATTGGCATATAAGCTGCTCATAATACATTTTAAAAATCATTTGTACTTCCTTGTTATTGGCTGTGATCTCTCCACTTGCATTCATGATTTTATTAATTTGAGTCTTTTTTTCTTTTAACAAGGCTGGCTAATGGTTTATCTATCTTATTTTCTCAAAGAACCAGCTCCTAGTTTTGTTCATCTGTTCTACAGTTCTTCTGGTGTCCATTTCATTGAGTTCTGCTCAAATCTTTAGTAACTCTCTTCTTCTTGGTGTAGGTTTTACTTGCTGTTCTTTCTCCAATTCCTTTAGGTGTGAGGTTACCTTGTGTATTTGATTTTTTTCCAATTTTGTGAGGGAGGCTTGTATTACAATGTATTTCCCTCTTAGGACTGCTTCTGCTGTATCCCAAAGATTTTGAGCAGTTGTATCTTCATTTTCATTAGTTTCCATGAATCTTTTATATTCTTCTCTAAGTTCCTGGTTGACCCATTCATCTTTTAGTAGGAAGCTGTTTAACCTCCATGTGTTTGAGTATCTTCCAAATTTCTTCTTGTGAGTTCTAGTTTCAAAGCATTGTGGTCTGAAAATATGCAGGGGACAATCCTAATCTTTTGGTATTGGTTGAGACCTGATTTGTGACCCAGAATGTGTTCTATTCTGGAGAAAGTCCATGCTCTTGAGAAGAATGTTTTCAGTTGCGTTCGGTTGGAAAGCTCTGTATATATCTTGAAATCCATTTGGTCCAGTGTGTCATTTAAGGCCTTTGTTTCTTTGATGATGTTGTGCTTAGAAAGTCTGTCTTTTGCAGAAAGTGCCATGTTGAAGTCTTCTAATAGTAGCACATTATTATCTACGTATGTCTTTACTTTGGTTATTAATTAATTCATATATTTGGCAGCTCCCTCATTAGAGGCATAAATATTCATGATTGTTAGGTCTTCTTGTTGGAAAACCCTTTAAGTATGATATAGTGTTCCTCTTCATCTCGTACTACAGTCTTTGGGATAAACTTATCTGATAGGATGGCTATCAGCTTTCTTTTGAGGACCATTTGGATGGTAAATGGTTTTCCACCCCTTCATTTTCAGGCTGGAGTTTCTTAGGTCTAAACTGAGTCTCTTGTAGAGAGCATATAGATGGATCTTGCTTTCTTTTTTAGATTAGATTTTTTTTTAATTTTTATTTATTTATGATAGTCTCACAGAGAGAGAGAGAGAGAGAGAGGCAGAGACACAGGCAGAGAGAGAGGCAGGCTCCATGCACCGGGAGCCCGACATGGGATTCGATCCCGGGTCTCCAGGATCGCGCCCTGGGCCAAAGGCAGGCGCCAAACCACTACGCCACCCAGGGATCCCATGGATCTTGCTTTCTTATCCAGTCTGAAACCCTACGTCTTTTGGTGGGATCATTTAGCCCATTAACATTCAGAGTAACTATTGAAATTTAGTGTCATCCTATTACCTATTCAGTCCCTGTTTTTTGTGGATTATTTTTTGGGGGCTTCTCTTTCTTTTATAGGGTCCCCTTTACTCTTTCTTGCAGAGCTAGTTTAATGGTCACTTTTTCTTTCAATTTCTGCTTATCTTGGAAGCTCTTTGTCTCTCCTTCTGTTCTGAATGAGAGCCTTGCTGCATAAAGTATTTTTTGTTTCATGTTCTTCTCATTTAGTACCCCTAATAGATCATGCCAGCCCTTTCTGGCTTGCTGGGTCTGTATGGTAAGGTCTGCTGTTAATCTGGTATTTCTCACCATATAAGTTAAGACTTTCTTGTCTCTTGCTGCTTTAAGGATTTTCTCTTTATTTTTGGAATTTGCAAGTTTCACTATTAAAGGTGAATACGAAGTATTGAATGGTTTTCATTGATTTTGGTGAGGACCTCGCTAACTCCTGGATCTGAATGCCTGTTTCCTTCCCCAAAGTAGGGAAGTTCTCAACTATGATTTGTTCAAATATAGTTTCTGACCCTCTCTCCCCCTCAGTGTTTTCTGGTACCCCAATTATACATAGAATCTTTTTTCTCAGGCTATCATTTATGTCCCCTTAGCCTTTCCTCATGGTCTCTTGATTGTTTTTCTCTTTTTTCTTTCAGTTTCCTTCCCTTTTTTTTTTTTTTTGATTTTTTTGTTGTTGTTGTTGGAGTTCAATTGCCAACATAATGTATAACACCCAGTGCTCATCCCATCAAGTGCCCCCCTCAGTGCCCATCACCCAGTCACCCCATCTTGCTCAACTCCCCTTCCACTACCCCCTGTTCATTTCCCAGAGTTAGGAGTCTCTCATGCTTTGTCACCCTCTCTGATTTTTCCCACTCATTTTCTCTCCTTTCCCTCAACTTCCTTCCTTACCATCAACTTGTCTTCTATGTCACTCACTCTTTTTTCCACTTCATTAACCCTCGTCGTTAGGACCTCCAGTTTGGATGGTATCTCATTTATTTGATTTTTAATTTCAGCCTGATTAGATCTAAATTCTCCAGTCATGAAGTCTCTAGAATCCTTTATGCTTTTTTTCCAGAGCCACCAGTAGCTTTATAATTGTGCTGCTGAATTGGCTTTCTGACATTGAATTGTAATCTATATTCTTTATCTCTGGCAGAGAGTACTGTTGCTGATTCTTTCTTTTGCGATGAATTTTTCCTTCTAGTCATTTTCTTCAGTGCAGAGTGGCTGTATGAGCGGGCTGAGTCAAGAATATCATCTATGACCTAAGTAAATTTTCCCCTAGATGATTTTGACGAGGTCAGAGCCTAGAAAATGAAATGCAGATCAGAACAAAATAAAACAAAAGGACCAAAAAGTGAAAAACAAACTTTAAAACAAATAGTAAGAAATAGAAGTCCAAGAATCCCAAAGAAGAAGGAAAAAAAGTAAAGTGGAAAAATAGAAATTACGAAAAAAAGGGAGGCGGTACTGGGAGATGGTGGTGGTGAAGAAGTTGTAGTGGAGGGAGAATGTAGTCTACCTGAGGGGTCCTAGAGGGTGATCTTGGTTCTGAGTGTATTAAGTTTTATATGTTAGAAGATGGTCAATCCTAAATTTATATAAACCAGCAATACTTGTAGAAAGCTGCAACATTGACCACCAAAATATAAATGACAAAAGAGGGGGGCAGAATGGGAATGAAGGGAGAATATAATCTCACAGAATGAACCAGCTTGGTATTCCACTTGGTGGTTCTGTGTGTATGATGGTCATGTTTTAGAAGTTACTAATCTCTGCCATTTTAGAAGAAAATGAGGCAGAGAAACAAAAGACTCAAAAAAACATATCTTGTATATCTCCCAAAATTGAATTGAGTACGTTGAAGGAAATCCAGAAGTGAAAAATATATCTAAGACATGTAATTGTAGAAATATGAAAGTCAAAAAGGAAGAAACTTAAAAATGAAGTGGTGGCAAAATATTGTAGTTAAGGTGGGAAAAGAGGGAAAATATTGGAAATTTTTAGTCTGATATAAAAACAAGTTGTAATGAGAAAAGGAAAAAAATTTTTTAAAAAGAGGGGGACGGACCCTCTAGTTCTATATACTATATTATTCCCTTAATATTCCCTTGGCCCTGGAGCTTTCCAGCTCTGCTTTGTCAAGAACTTGGCTCTTACCCTGTTCTTCCAGCTGGTCTTCTGCTATGCTGATTTTCAGGTATCTGTGCCTGGGCAAGGATGCCTGGCTCCCTGCTGGGTGCAGGGCTTAGCGTGAGCTGTTTATCCTATGAGGCCTTTGTTCCCTGGCAGCCCCGCCTCTCCAAGGTACACGTGAAACAAGGAAGGAAAACAACAATGGCTGCACCCAGATTTCCAGCTCTGGAGTCAGTCAGCTCCCTGCTAGTAACTAATGCAGTCTCCCAGTACTCACTGGCCTAGATGCTCCTGGCGGTGACGCAGGTGCACTGATCTGCACGGCTTATATGTCGCGCAGTTGCAGGAGAGTCCTTGCTGTCCCATGTCCTCCCCGCTTCTGCCTGTTCCAGGGGTAATGCAGGATCACCAGCTTTGTCTGCTAGGGGGGCGTGGCTCCCGAAGTCAGGAGACTCAGCCACTTCTGTCCAGAGCCGGCCCACCTAACCAATCGCCTTCAGGGCTGCAAGCACCAACCCTTTACCAAGATCCGTAGGCGGTTTGTGATGCACTTTCCTTTTTGCTCCCGTCCTCTAATAGTGACTCGGGAAATCTGGAGGCTTCACTGCCCCTCCTAAGATTTTGCCCGATTTCCCTAAGCACTTTTCCATCCAGGGAAAATTCCGGGACACATTTTTAAAGTTCCTGCCTCTCCAGGGCTGGGCTTGACTGCCCTGGAGGCTCTCGCCACTCTGCTTTCACCTGGGTCCTCAAGGTGGCCCTCCCCCACTTGATTTTTTATTTTTTTCCACCTTCCTACTTTGCTGGAAGTGAAAACGTTTCTGTAGTGTTCTGGCTGTTTTCTCTTTAAATCTAAGGTCAAATTCGTAGGTGTTCAGGAAGTTTTGAAAGTTGTCTAGGTAAGCTGGTGGGTCCAGGTGAGTTGAGGACCCCTATTCTTCTGCCATCTTGCCCCTCCCTCCCTCTTTCTTTAGTATTGTGCTTGAATTCCTTTATTTTTTTGTATGTCTATTACAGGTTTTTGTTTTATGGTTACCAGTGGATTCATATATTACATTTTGTGTGTATAGCAATCTATATTTAAGTTGATGGTCATTTAAGTTCAAACACATTCTAAAAGCACTAAGTTTTTATTTCTCCATGTAATGTCATATTTTACATCTTTTTATTTTGTGTATCTCTTGACTAATTTCTAGATATAATTTATTTTTCTACTTTTGTATTTTAGCCTCCATACTGGCTTTCTAAATGATTAATCTATTACCTTTACTATATGGTTGCATTTACCATTGAAATGTTTTCCTTTCATAATTTTCTTTCTTCTAGTTACGGTCTTTTCTTTCCACTTAAAGAATTCTGCTTAAATATTTCTTATAACACTGGTTTAATAGTGATGAACTCCTTTAGCATTTGTTTGGGGGATTTCTTATCTCTCTCAACCTTGTTGGATAGTTATTCTTGGTTGCAGGTTTTTTGCTTTCAGCACTTTGAATGTATCATGCTATTTTCTTCTGACCTGAAAAGTCTCTGCTGAAATAGCCTTATGGGTTTCCCTTACATGTAACTGTTTTTCTTCTGTTGCTTTTAGCAGTCTCTCTTTATCTTTAATTTTTGCCATTTTAATTATAATGCATTTTGATTGGACCTCTTTGGGTTCATCCTGTTTGGGCTTTTTTTGAATCCTGGACCTGGATGTCTGTTTTCTTTTCCAGATTAGGGAAGTTTTCAGCTATTATTTCTTCAATAAGTTTTTTGCCCCCTTTTTCCTCTTCTCCTTCTGGGATCCCTTATAATGTGAATGTTACTATATTTTATAATGTCAAAGAGGTCCCTTAACCTGCTCTCATTTTGTTTTTTTGGTAGATTGTTTCTGTTTGGTTGCGTTCAGTTACCCCGTCTTCCAGATTACTGATCTATTCTGCATCCTCTGACTTGCTTTTGACTCCCTCTAGTGTTTTTTTCATTTCACTGATTGTATTGTTCCTCTCTGACTGGCTTTTCTTTATATTTTCTATCTTGTTGAAGTTCTCATTGAGTTCATCCACTTTTTCTCAAGGCTAGTGAGTATCTTTATGACTATTACTTTGAACTCTATTAATCATTTTGCTTATATCTGTTCTGTTTAGCTGTTTTTCTGTTATTTTTATCTTGTTCTTTCATTTAGGACATGTTACTCTGTCCTTATTTTTTTTCAAACTCCCTGTGTGTCTTTGTACTAATTAAGTAAGTCAGCTGCACTTTCTGGCCTTGTAAGAAGTAGCTTCCTGAGGGGCGTCTAGCTGGCTCCGTCAGAAGAACAAGCAGCTTTTCATCTTGGAGTTGTGAGTTTGAGCCCCATGTTTGGTGTAGAGATTACTTAAATAAACTTTAAAAAATTTTAAAAGAAGTGGCCTCCTGTAGAGGTCCTGAGGGTACCCTGTAACACAATCCCCCCCCAGGCACCCAAACTAGGCGCTCCATCGTGTCCCCCATGTGGAGTGCACATTCCCTCCAGTTGTGACTGAGCCATTGCTGTGACAGCAGTGGTAGGAGCAGTGGGGCCCTAAACTAGCTGGCTGCAGTTAGCCTCTGTAACAGCTACAGGTGTATTGAAGATCAGGGCTTGCTCATTGTACAGCCAGCTAAGAGGTCTGGCTGCAGAAACTATGGACACTATGGACACACTGGCATATAGGGTTATCTGGTCCTCCACACATCCCTCACCCCCATCCAGGGAGTCGTTTGGAGTGGTGTCAGTCCCAGCTGGAACTGCCTAATGGTATGGCAGGGCAGGGGCTGTTTCGGAAGGTTGCATTCTTGTGTAGGCAGGTTGAGTGGCTTGGGTCTGCAGGGTAATGCCAGGGCAAGGCCCATTTTGCTAGAAGGACTGATGAAGAGTGATAGCACTACCTCTCTAACTGCATCTGACTATCTACACTGGGAGAGGGTAAGAAAAATGGTGCTTGGTAGAGCTTTTCTCCCTGGAGAAATCTACGTATCCTTGCCGTTCTGGCAAAGGTCCTAAGATTAGTCAATAAATCTTCCCAGGCACTTTTCAAAATACTACTTCTGTGCTGTGCCTTGGCCAAGCTATTTAGCATACTGGCTTTTAGGGGCAGGGACATGGTCTTGCTGTCACCTTCTTGCTCTCCTGGAGTTAAGCTCTGTTTATTTTTAAAACTCCTGGAGTTAAGCCTCACTAATTTTCAAAGCTAGCTAGATGTTACGGAGACTTGTCTTACCCATGTGGATCCCCAAGGCCAAGGTGTAGTGACTAATCCCCTCACTCCTCTGTCCTTGTGATATCCCTCCCATTTGTGGTTAGTTTTGCCAGGGCTTTGGTTCCTGATTGTGTGTCTGCCTCTCCTACCTTTTTCAATGGGTGGCCATTCAGTGACTACCTATAGAAATCTGTTCTGCCAGTCTTCATGTCATTTTCAGTTAGTTCCATGAGTTAGATGTAGTTGCCTTGGTGTCTAGGATGAGGTGAGCTCAGGATCCTCCTGCTCCACCATCTTAAATATATTCTTCATTTATAAATTTCCCTCAAAATACTGCTTTGGCTGCACCCCACCACTTTTGAATATTGTATTATTTTTTCTTCCATATTTCCATCTCTGCTACTCTGAATATCATAAAGTCTATTATTTTAGTAGTTACCCTAGAAATTTTCACATTCGTTATTTACTATCAAAGCCTAAAATCAATCTATCAATCCATATTTTTACCCTCTTTCTGATTAATGCAGAAACCTTGGAATACTTTTTTTTTTTTAAGATTTTATTTATTTATTCATGAGAGACACAAGGAGAGAGAGAAGCAGGCTCCCTGCGAGGAGCCTGATGTGGGACTCAATTCCAGGACTCCAGGATCATGCCCTGAGCCGAAGGCAGACACTCAACTGCTGAGCCACCCAGGCACCCTGGAATACTTTAATAGTTTTTTGCACAGTTTATTTCCTATTGTTATAATGTATTTTAATTCTATCTTCTTTTTAAAGTCTATAAACAGGGGCACCTGGGTGGCTCAGTCAGTTAATCTTCAGCTCCGGTTGTGATCCTGGGGTCCTAGGATTGAGCCCCATTTTGGGCTCTCTGCTCAGTGGGGATCCTGCCTCTCTCTCTCCCCATCCCTCTGCCCCCTCCTATTCATGTTCTTTATCATTGTCTCTGAAGTAAATAAAACCTTTTTTTAAAAAAGAAAGTCCACTAAACATTTTTATCATTATTTTATACCATGAGTATTTAGATTATATATCACCACTTTTTTGCTCTTTTCCTGTCTCTGATCTTTAGGCAGAGAGGCCTGTCTTCCCATCTGAAAAACATCTTTTAGAATTTCCTGGGATCCCTGGGTGGCGCAGCGGTTTGGCGCCTGCCTTTGGCCCAGGGCGGGATCCTGGAGACCCGGGATCAAATCCCACGTCGGGCTCCCGGTGCATGGAGCCTGCTTCTCCCTCTGCCTGTGTCTCTGCCTCTCTCTCTCTCTCTCTCTCTCTCTCTCTGTGTGTGACTCATAAATAAATAAAGAAAAAAAAAATTAAAAAAAAAAAAAGAATTTCCTATAGATGGGGTCTGTTCATCACAAATACTGAGTTTTTGTTTGTCTGAAATATTTTAATTTTGTCTTCCTTTTTGAAAGTTATTTTTACTCTGAATATGAATTTACATTGATAGTTATTTTTTAAGTATATTAACTATATTCCATTGTCTGTTGGCCTTCATTATGGCTATTGAAGAGTTAACTTTTTTCATTTTTTGTTTTTCATGTTTAGAAGTTCTCTTCAGTTTCTTTCCACAACTGCTTTGTTGTTTTTTGTAGTCTTTTTTCAACCATGTTTTCAGTTTCTTTTCACTAAACGTCGTATTTTGTATGTTCTATAATTCCTATATCTATAGTTTTGAGGGGCCATTATTTTTTTCGTGCCCTTCATAGTACCTTATTTCTTTTTATATTTTGTTAATCTTTGTGACCTACGTTTTTGTCACTATATCAGTGGGGATTTTTAAAGATCTAGGTGTAAGTTACACTTCCTTAGAGATTTTTTTTTTTTTTCTGTTTGAGTACCAGACAACAAATTTGGCTGAGACCACATTAAACTTCTTTCTTAGTGTGATGTTTTTCTGAGCTCCCAGAAATGTGAATGGCAATAGATCCATGTGAGAATCAGCTTATAGTTACAATTTCTTAGGAGAGATTTTATTTTTTTCCATCTACCACATCTATTGTGAAGACAATTTTTCTTATAGCCCCTTAACTGGGGACGGGAAGGGGCTGTTGTTTCTGGTACAACCTTCTACTGATTGTGTGGGGTTTCAGAGTCCCAGCTTTGTATTTAGGAAACCAGATTCTACCAGCCCACCAGCATCTCCATTTAGTAAAAGGTTTAAAGTCTTCAAAACTGTAAGTACATTTGAAAAAAAATTGAATTTTATGGAGATTATCTAACATTGATTGTTTAAATATAATCAGTACGCATAAATGTCCAATCACTTATGAAAGGTTTTTTTTTAATTGTTTAAAATAAACCAGGACTACTTGATAAGATAATTTGTTGTATCTGTAATACCAAGGTAGCTATAGTGTGATCCTTTAGCTAGAAGTATATAAGTAGGCTTGTTTTGTAAAAGAGAATGTTCTGATATTGCCAGAGGGGTATTCTTACTGTGTATTTGTTTTGCAGATAACACTGTGAGAGTACAGATGAATAGCCAGTGGTCAGATACCATGCCTATTATATTTTCCCTCCTTTGTTGTTGTTATTTCTCCTTCCCAAACTTTATGTTTTCTTTTTTTGGCAACTTTATTGAAATATAATTGATGCACCATACAATCACCTATTTTAAAGTATAAAATTCAGTTGCTTTTATTGTATGCACAGACTTGTTCACCCATGGCCACAGTCAGTGTTAAAACATTCATCACTGGAAAAAGAAAGACCACTAACAAGTCATTCTCAAAACAAAACCAAAATACCCATTTTCCATTTCCCTCAAGCTCTCCAATCTTAAGAAACTATGAACCTACATTCTATCTCCATAGATTTCTGGACATTTCGTGTAAATTAAATTATACAAATGTAGTCTTTTGTGGATGGCTTCTTTCACTTAGTATCATAGTATCAAGGTTCATCTATGTTGTAACATATATCAGCACTTTATTTTTCTTTTTAATTGCCAAATATTCTATTGTACAGATATGCCACATTTTATTTATTCATTGTGTAATTGATGGACATTTGGGGTGTTTCTATTCTTTGGCTATTGTGAGTAATCCTGCTATGAACATTCATATACAGGTTTTTGTGGGGATAGATCTTTTCATTTCTCTTGGGTATGTACGTCCCTTAGATCATGTGGCTACATAATAATAGCCAGCTTATTTCCCAGTTGTGTAATATAACTTCTTTCTTCCTTTCTTTCTTTATTTAAAAAGTTTTAAAATTTAAATTCAGTTTAGTTAACATATGATGTATTAGTTTCAGGGGTAGAATTTAGTGATTCATCAGTTGCACCAGTGCTCATTACATCAAGTGCCCTCCTTAATGCCCATCATCCAATTACTCCATCCCCTCACCCACCCACCCCCTACAACCAACCCTAACCCTGTTTGTTCCCTATAGTTAAGTCTCTTACGATTTGCCTCCCTCTCTGTTTTTATCTTATTTTATTTGATAAAATAAGTCCCTTCCCTTCCCCTATGTTCATCTGTTTTGTTTCTTAAACTCCACACGAGTGAAACCATATGTATTTGTCTTTCTCTGGCTTATTTCATATAGCATATAATACCCTCTAATTCCATCCCTGTCATTGCAAATGGCAATATTTCATTCTTTTTGATGGCTGAGTACTATTTCATTGTCTATCTGTCTCACATCTTCTTTATCCATTCATCTGTCAATGGACATCTGGGCTCTTTCCATACTTTGGCTATTGTGTACAGTGCTGCTATAAACATTGGGATGCATGTGCCCCCTCGAATCACTATTTTTGTGTCCTTTGGATAAATACCTAGTAGTGCAATTACTGGGTCATAGGGTAGTTCTATTTCTAATAGTACAACTTCTTTATAATTTTGCTTTTGTCATATGGTTAAAAGCTAACACTGACCAGTTAGCCCTGACAAATACAATCTTAGTATAATTTTCAAAGAGTGGAATTACGGAGTCGAAGGATGTAAATACCTTTTTAGCTCTTAAATGACAACATATTACTTTTAGAAAGTAATCTTTGCTTTTGTTTAATAAATATGCTTAAAATTTTTTTTCATTTATTTGGAAGTTTATACATATCATAAGGTGAAGAATTTTACTTTGGGTGGCAGTTATGTCAATGATAAAACCCAGGATCAAATTATATGTATATTTCGTCATCTAAAGACAAAGAGTGTACATCTTAATGGGACACTGTTCTGATGCTAAAAACTGGAACAGCTAGTTGCCTTGTTAACTGAAGATTAATGTTACACTAAAAACTTAGTATTTTTAGTATTTTCTATTTTAATAAGAGTATAATTTGTCAAATTTTCTTTAGGCTTCGGGAGCAGGAAAGAAAAGAAGCAGAAGAAGCTAGTCAAAAGGAAATGGAAGAATGGGAAAGAAAACTACTAGCTCAAGCAGCTCCAACTTGTATGGAGACCTTGTGGGAAATTCCAGCTATTGGGCATTTTCTTTGTTTAGCCCAGCAAATTCTAAATTTGCCAGAAATAGTCTTTTACGAACTGGAACGTTGTCTTCTAATGCCTCAGTGTAATGCTTTTCTTTCTAAAATAATGACTTCTCTGTTAAGTCCTCCTCATCGCAGACCTACCTTACATCGAAGACCTACTTTGCCTTATAGGACCTGGGAAGCAGCACTAAGGCAGAAAGTACAGCAGTGGTACACTGCTGTAGGGCAGACTGAAAATCCCGATAACTGTGCTGAAAAGCTTGGGTTATGTCCTCAGTTTTTTAAAGTTCTTGGAGAAGTTAATCCATTGGAAGAAAAACCTTTTCATGAACTGCCTTTTTACCAAAAAGTGTGGTTACTTAAGGGTCTCTGTGACTTTGTTTATGAAACACAAAAAGAAGTTCAAGATGCTGTACTTGGACAGCCTATTCATGAATGCAGGGAAGTTATCCTTGGTTATGATTATTTGGAAAATGCTTATGTGCATTTTCCACAGTTTTGTGGTGCAGATGTACGGATTTATAAACAGAGACCTTTTCAGGCCCCAGAATTTCCAATTCCACCCATTAAAATACAAAGAGTACCTCGGATCAAACTGGAGAAATTAAAGTGTGACTATGTCAGTACAAGCAATGGTGAACATAGGTGTAGTAGAGGTCTGTCCTCTGGCTTCAAAAAAGAGCAAGAACTTAATTTTGATGCAACTTGGGGTTCTACTAAAATGAACTTGGATAATCATGACATCTCTGATGAAATGGATGTGAAATCTAGCTGTGAAATTAGAATTCACAGGCCCTGTGAAATTAAAAAAACTGATTGTTATAAAGAAAATTTAGAGGAACCAGGGAGTCCAGGGGAAGTTACTGGCTTTGGAGAGCCTCTTAGTCCAGGTGAAATAAGGTTTATAGAAAATCAAGAAAAATATGGTGAAGCTTCCAGAGTAAAGCCTGAACCCAGTCCATTAAAAGAAAATGCTCTAAAATCTTGCCAAATACATGTAAATGGAAGTCACAGTGATCATCCAGAAATTAACTGCCACAAAGTTGTAAGGGACATTCTGTTAGAGCAGAGTCACAAGAAAATCAAGCTAACTAAAATGAGGGCAAAAAAGAAGAAAAAGAAAAAAAAGAAATTGAAAGATGTTTTAAATGAAAACTTACAGAGAAAGCGTGAAAGTCTTCATTCTCTGGCATTCAAATCTTACAAACCTGAGATCCAGAATAAGTTATTGATCATCAAAAAGAAAGCAAAACACAAGAAGCACAAATCCGGTAAGCTAACACAAATGGGTGAGGATTACATTTAAGCATACTTCATGTTGTTCTTTCAATTAGGCATCATGGAAGACTCTGATAGAATGAAAAGTGTGCGCGCGCGCGTGTGTGTGTGTGTGTGTGTGTGTGTGTATTTAAGGGGTGAAGTTTTATATTTTGCCACATGATTAAAACCCAGAGCAGAAGAGGTTTTGTATACTAAGAAAAAATACTAAGAAAAAATAAAACCACTTCTCATAAATGATAGGAACCAATACTTCAATGCTTGGTTGTTCTTTTCTTTACTCAGATGTTTTTGCTTTTCCTATTGCTTGCCTTTTAATCAGTTTATGTCTTGTTTGTCGAGAAGATATGTGAGATAAAAACAGATGATTAACTCCATGTATTAAAAAGTTACAAAAAGTTGTCTGGTTGGGAAAAACTTGAATTGTTCACTAAAATGAGTTTCGGTTTATCGTCATTATTTCTGGATTTCAGTTTTTATGTCTTTGCTCAGTAACAAAGATAATTCAATAATAAGTTGGCAAATGAAGGAGTGAATTTTGTTTAGCTGATGTAGTCACTGTTATATCTTAGTTATTTAAATAAATACAATCAAATATATTTTATAATATGTAATGTATCATTGATAAGGAAGCATAAAAGTACTATTAACAGGCTTAATTTGTTAAACTGAAAATCGCAAAGTGGTCTACATTGACCCAGGTGATGAAAAACTACAGTTGCTTAAAGTAACTTTCAGAAATAAGCCTTTTAACTTTTATAATAACCCATTAAGTTATATAAATTTAGTTTGATTTGGCAAGTTCTCTTTGAATTGTTAGCCTCTAAAATATTAAATAATTGTTTTAAATTAGAATTATTTTTCTAGTTCATACATAAGTATGCAATATTGTATTATTTATTACCATTGTCATCTGAAATCTTTTATTAAGTGTTTATTCATGACCTAAGGTGATTATGACTTACAGGGGTAGGTATTGATGTAATTCCTATACAGACTATACCAATATTAACTGCTAGGCATTGGATTAAAAGGAATTTATATTGTAAGCAATTAAAGTGTTACCACATTTTTTAAATGGAAGTTCAGAATATTTATAGATCAGAGAGAAAATTTGTGGGAGTTTCATGTCCAGTTTTAGAAGAGTGAATGAAAAAAAACTTGGAAGCAAATTCAGCAAGTTATTTATGTACCCTCTCTGAGCATGTTTATTTAGGTGGGTACAGAAGTCTTACAGGTATGAAATAAAATAATGCACTTGCCTCTACACTTTCTAATTTTATCTTCAGAGCAAATTTTAGAAAGTCTTCAGTAACAAAAATTCTTAAATCTGGCAAATACAGATTTGTATTTCTCTTCTGTTATAACAGTGTTACATAAAATGTTATGACAACAACAAAAGATTTGTTTTAGATCATTTTCTACACTTGTCTTTCTGAGGCTTTGCCCTGGGCTCCTTTATTAGTTGTGAGACATTGTGGCTTTTTACAGTCAGTTTTGGGCAAACCCTAATTCAGTGTTTCCTCTTTCAGTCTTTTTAAAAGTGGGCTCCATGGTGACAAGTTTGGAAAATGTGGAAATCCTCCTCTGATAAGTTCACTTTGTGCATTAGTACAGGTCCATGCACTTTACAAAACTCCTGTATCGGGTATGTTTTGGAATTCAGAAATCATTAGATTATAGAAGGATATTATGATGTATGTGTTTAGTAAGTAACATCTCCTGTTGAGTTTGGGTAGCACCTGTAAGTAAACATAATTTCTACAGAAAAATGTGTGAATAGATTAAATGAGATAAAGACGAGAAAGAACTGTAGAACAGTTTGTTCAGGTTTTGCTACCATACAAATTATTCTTAAAACTTTAGTTTTGAGAACCATTAAAAAACAAAAGATTTCATTTATTTATTCATGAGAGACACACAGAGAGAGAGAGAGAGAGAGAGAGAGAGGCAGACACATAGGCAGAGGGAGAAGCAGGCTACATGCAGGGAGCCCAATGCAGGACTTGATCCCAGTACTCCAGGATCACGCCCTGAGCCAAAGGCAGACACTCAACTGCTGAGCCACCCAGGTGTCCCAGTTTTGAGAACTCTTTGAACTTAAGAACTGTGGATAGGTGATTCTGGGCCTGTGTTTTAAGGACTGTGGGAAGTCTTCAAGAAAAGGAACTGTTTAGTTTTGTTTAACCTGGTATTTTTCAAGTTTATTTGAACATAGAACTTTTTTTTCAAGTAATAGCATTCTTGTAGAACATGCTATGGGTTAAGTTATGTCATCCACGAACCTTCACTTAGGATGAATCAAATTCTGTGTGTAGTTAATATCCATCTTACATTAATTACTACAGGCTTTAATTTTTGGTGGAATCTCTGCATTTAGTAGCTGGGAGATAATTTTTAATAGAAAGTACAAAGAAAAATCAATTGAGAATGATTGGATAATTTTAGAGCACTGTGAGGCAGTTTTGCAACTTTTAAGCATTTTTATCTATTTTTCAGAGTTTTCTTTCTAGTTCTTAATTTTTCAGTTCATTTTAATTTGGTTATTTAAGCCTGGTTTTTTTTTGGTATATGTTTTTATTGGAGTTCAATTTACCAACATATAGCATAACACCCAGTGCTCATCCTGCCAAGTGCCCCCCTCAGTGCCCATCACCCAGTCACCCCATCTCGCCGGCCACCTCCCCTTCCACTACCCCTTGTTTGTTTCCCAGAGTTAGGAGTTAGGAGTCTCTCATGTTCTGTCACCCTCACTGATATTTCCCACTCATTTCTCTCCTTTCCCCTATAATCCCTCTCACTATTCTTTATATTCCCCAAATGAATGAGACCAATGAAGCAAATGGTGGGTATTTGTCATTTCTAATGGCAATATTCCATTGTATACATAGACCACATCTTCTTTATCCATTCATCTTTCGATGGACACTGAGGCTCCTTCCACAGTTTGGCTATTGTGGACATTGCTACTATAAACATTGGGGTGCAGGTGTCCTGCCATTTCACTGCATCTGTATCTTTGGGGTAAATCCCCAGCAGTGCAATTGCTGGGTCGTAGGGTAGTTCTATTTTTAACTCTGAGGAACCTCCACACAGTTTTCCAGAGTGGCTGTACCAGTTCACATTCCCACCAACAGTGCAAGGGGGTTCCCCTTTCTCCACATCTTCCTGTCTTGTAATTTTCACCATTCTGACCGGTGTGAGGTGGTATCTCATTGTGGTTTTGATTTGTATTTCCCTGATGGCAAGTGTTTAAGCCTGTTTCTTACTCTTAGAAACATTATAGAAGAGAAAAACATTGGAATAGTTTCTGTTGTACATGCTTATAGCACCATATACTTCTACTTTATAAAATTTGTAAAATTTATTTATAATGGTTGCATTTATTTCTACATTATTTTGATCATTGTCTCTCTTATTTTATAACATTCTTGAGGACAGAAGGTTAGCACAACACATTGTTTAGGAATCTGTTGAATAAATACATGAATACACATAATATGGTTAACTCAGATACAACTAAGCTTAACCCCTTAATATGTCTTTTGTATCTTTTTAAGCATTTATATTTTTGAATAGGATTGGATTAATACATACCATTTTACAGTCTATTTTCTGCATAACAATATACTGTAAATATCTTTGTGTGATAAATAGATTTCTGTAGCATTTTAAATGATTGCATGGGATTCTGTTATGTGTGTTTTGTAGTTATTTAACCAACCTTTTGGTTGTTTTTGATGTTTTGTTATAGATTGTGTAGAGCAGGTAGAGTTGGCTGAAATCAAGTAGATTTTAAAAGTTAGAAAGCTTTTTATAAAATCTGAAAAAATAGGCAAAATGATTAAATATACATCAATTGTTAGAAAAAGCTTACTGTGTTTTAAGTTATTCATTTAAACCAATTTGGTTTGGAGGGTCTTTTCCCCCTCCTCACATGGTCATTATTTTTAATGAAATCATTTTGTGGTAGCTTCTCTAGACTGCTTAAAATAAGTAAGACAATTGGTGTTATTCTTTCATAAGTGTGTAAACTAAGGTTCAGAAATGGTGCCTGAACCATAGTGCCTGGCATGTGATTTGTTTTAATAATTGTTAAGTATATAATAAAAGATCAAGCAGAGGGTAAATCAGTGTGCTATCGTAGTCTCAGAAGGTTTCACGGAGGATAAAGGACTGAAAAATAATGGGGATGGGATAAATGAAAATTGGTTACTAATATGAGCAAAAGTGTGGAGGTATAATTAAGCTGGTGTCACTGAAAAAAAAACACAAAAAAGCTTAAGGAAAAAGTTGCAAAGTTGAGGTTTTAGAAGCAGTTTGAATGATGAGAAGAATATGCCAATTTGGGGTGATCTCTTTTTGGGCAGGCAATGCTATTTTAAATAATTGCACCAGGTGCCCAGTGCAAGGAAATGAGCTTAAAATAGACTTAATGTGCAAAAAGCAGTAAGCTTCTTTATGGGGAATAACTGAGACAGCAATGTAATCTGCAATATTTGATCACATCCAGGCCCATTACTATAAGAAATTTCACAGTATTTTGTTGATAAACATTATAGAACCTAACTACAGGTTCTATGTGGCTTTAGATACACATAGGAAAATTTTTAGAGGACCAACTTAAGGTGCCAAGATACAAGAGAATGAAAGAATTGATAGAACACCTTGTCCTTTTACTTTAATGCTTTGTGCTCTTTTCCTCTTCAAAAGCTAATACTTGTAATGCTAACTGTATACCAGGCAATAGTCTAAGCCTTTTATACATATTGTCTCATTTAATTTTCATAAAAACTCCGCTAAATGCTATTGTTATTCTCCAATATATAGATTTTATAGAATTAAAAAACTGAGGCACATCTTCATTTTTCTAGTTAAGAGGTGTATCCCCACATTCTGAAAGACTAGAATTCTGAGTCTAAGTTAAAATGTAAAATATATTTTTAGTTACATTGTTTTTCTGTCAAGTCAGGCTTCCTTACTATAGCGGTTATGGTTTTAAAAAGCTTCCTTACGCTGCATTGAACACTAATTACTAGGCCATATGTCAACTTGTGCCTGGAAAATAGATAAGGAAAACTTAATATGGCCTAGTAATTAGTGTTCAAGTGCAGCCTAAGGAAGCTTCTTAAAACTATATTGCCCATGTCTATGTGTTAGGCCCAAGGATTGTGTTGAAATTCTGTAAATGCTTTAAAGTGACTTCTGACTTTAGTACAATCCTAGATCTGAGAATTGTAATCTGTTTTATGGGACCAGGTGACTTAGGGCAGTGGAGGTGGGTAATATGATCAAGCTTTTGGTAGAGGAATGGAAGCCCACTGGGGGGCAGTATGTAACTTGCCTGTATATATCTTGCCATGGAATAAAAACAGATTACCAAATAAGGCTATGTGGTTTTGTAGTTTCCCATGCTCCATTTTAAAAGTAGTATAATAAAAAGGAAGAGCAGATTTTTACTGAAGAATACAGAAAATTTGTATTCAAATTCTTATGAGGGTAGAGAATGAAGATATTAATAGTATATGCATATCTTCTCACCAAAAGAGATGCTGTAAATCAATCAGAAGCAGATTATATTCCTGCAGAACATTTGAAGGAATACAGTATTTTATCATAAAAAGAGCACAGCTTTGAAGTGAGACAGATCTAGTGCAAATATATGTTCCAGTGCTTATTAGCTACAAGTCCTTTATCAGTTTATTTACCTTATTGGTAGTCTGTTTCTTTATCTGTGAAAAATGAGGTTAATACCTACCTTGCTACAATCATTAACAGAGATTAATTGGAATAGCAAATGCATACTACTAACATAGTGCCTGGCATGTGATAGGAATCAATAAATGGTAACCATGATTTTCAAGAGGTAAATTACATAATGGAAAGAACTTGGACTTTGGAGTTAGAATCCCTGGCTATGGTGCTAACTTACAGTGTCACAGTTGGGTGACTTGAGGAATATTTTTTATCTTCCCACATTAAATTTTGTTATCCCACATTAAAGTGAGGTATTGCATACCTTAGAAGATTGTTTTGAGAATTAACTGAGATAATTTACATAAATTATCTTGCTAAATGTCTGATATATAATAGGCTCTCAATAAATGTTAGTGTTCTTACTACCACTCCTAGATCATGTTATAAAACTCTTTGGTAAATTGTGTAAACTATTTATTGTCAGTGTTTTCTTTATTAAAAAATAATGGACTCAGATGGGCCCTAAGAATTATAGACAATTACCTGCTTTCCTTTTCCTATCTCCAGATTGGTGAAATTTCTGTTGAAATAGAAAAATAGGGTTATTCTATTTAAGGATCATTTCTCATAACTTCTTTAATGAAAAATGCTGTAAATACAAAATGAATAATGTGATTTCTGTTAATAATTCAGCCTAGTAAGAACGAGAAACACAAATCATTATAATACTGCATGATAAATGTACACTAATATACATACAAAGTAGAGTGGTAGCACAGAGGACATATGAGCAAGAAGGGCTAAGAGCAGGAGTAAGTTAGTAAAAGAATTTGAAGAAGGTTAAAGATAATATTTGGTTTAGACCTTTATCATCATGGCTTACCTAAGGGAGATAACAATTAACATTGACCACTTAACCATGTGATTAACAGTAGTCTAAGCTCTTTACATGTCTTAATTCCTTTAATTCTCATAAAGTAGGTGATATCATTATCTCTGTTTTCTAGATAAGAAACACACAAGAAACTACACAAGGAAATAAAGTAACTTGCAGCTAATAGTTGATTAGAACTGATATTCAAACTCAGGTAGTTTAGTTCCAAAACTCAAGCTTAAACCAGAATACTACTTCTGTTTACTTAATCACATTTAAATATACTAATGATATGGTGAAAGGAAATACCCAGTAACCATTTGATGTGCTTAATCCATTAAAATAAGAGTGACTTCTAGAATTAACTGAAAATGTACCTGATATTAGTGCCTATGGAGCTACAATATGGAATTTATTGGGAATATCAAGGGTGACCTCTTGTGCTTATGAATAAAAACAAAATCAAATGATTTTTAAAAAGCTAATTAGAACAGTGCTGTGGGGAGGAGGAAGGGAGGATAGGGAAGGATTTCATCTCCTTCAAATTGTTTTTATAACTTTCCCAGACTCAGGCAATTAAATCTTTTCCTATGAACTTTAAAATATTGTAGTTTATAGAGGAAAGGCATTCTTCTCTCTGGAGTCATGAGATACCTTCAGAGGTATCTATTGCACCCAGTTTAGAAATTACTCTAGCTGTATTATAGAGATACCAGGAATTTAATCACTTCTCCCTAAATATTGGTTAAACAGACCACTCCCTAACCTAATTTTGTAGAAGTTTAATTTTGGTATAGGTTCTGTGTAAGCACAGAAACAAATAATAGTGATAAGGGTTATGAATATGACAGGTCATTTTAATTAAAAGTAAATGTTTGACAGCAGTTGATACTTATTAGAATAAGAGTAAAATCCATGTGAACCTCAGTAACTCAAAATTTGTAGTAGTTCGGACATAGTATACATGCATTTGATTGAGTCAAAAGTTAGAAATTATCAAATTATAGTTCTGTGATATAGTTAAAAAGGGAATACAGAAGAAAATACAATTATATTGTAAATGGAATTGTGCCTCCACGTTGAATAAAATGTTGCAATCAAAAGGACTGTTTGCATGACAGATCATAATCTATATAGAATACTTAGAAAGGAACAATAGGGGTTGTGTTGAGCAGTTACTTTGTGTACTCATTTTCCCTTCTGCAAAAAATAGTAACTTTTAAACTGGTTTTAGTTTACAAATGATTGTGGACTAAAATTAACTTTTAAGTGTTTCCGGTTAATTTTTTATTCCCATACATAGATTTTCATCTCCTGCAGTACAGGGTTTCCATTTTATAATTCTTTGTTTTCCCCATCAGTTGTCCAGTGCCCTGTATCTCATGTTTGTAGAATAATTAACAGCCAGTTTGTTATTGATTTTGCTAAATGCTAGTGGAAACAAAACATAATTTAAGATGTTCCTTTCAAAAAATAGAGATTATATGCATATAGTATCTCTTTTGTCATGTTAAATACACCAGAGTAGATATACTTCAGTATATGGTAATGAATTAGATTTCTTCAAGAATGTGGATTTATTTTCCCCAGTGTTTTCTGATTGCACAAATGAATAGTTGCACTTTTTAAAGGGATATTTTTACTTTGTTTTAAATCTGGTTATTGAATACTTTCAAAGGCAGCCCATTAGGTGAGTGCAGAGCTAAAGGGATAGAAAAATCTTGTTTCCTAAGCTGCTGAGAGGATTTTCACATTAGGTTGGCTTAAGACCATAGTCTTCAGAGTATAGTTTTATGCAAGTTTCCAACTGTGGAAGTCATTGTTAAAAGGTAAGTTTTTTTTTTTTCTTATGTAATCTCATTTTAAATTGTGAATTAGATTTTAACTAAGCAGTAGTAATGTGACATTTTTTTTGCCAAATCTTATTACAGTAAATTCTGATACTGTGCAAGTCATCGCAGATTTTGATAGTTTCATTCATATGTAAAGAAACCGTGTTTGTTAATATGTCTGTTACAGGTAGTTATAGTTTAATGTTTGCTTTTACTAGGACTTGTCTTGATTCATCATTTTTATTTGACTCACTAGCAACCATCTGTTATATTTTAACTTTCAAGGTTCTATGTAATTTGTTTTTTGTTAATGAAGTGCTATAAACAGTATTATGAAGCTTTTCTCTTTTAATCTTGAAAGGAAAAAAATCCATATCTAAAAAAGCAATCACAAAGAAGAGGAAAACTGTCACAAAGTCACCTACTGTACCAGAATTTCAGGTAATGTTTCAATTTTGTCTTAGCATTTTTTAGTTTAAATTTCTGTTTTAGTGTTTATATTGCTCCTCAAGAGATTGGCTAAATTCCACTGTAACTCACATACTTTCAATGAAATGTTTCCATCTTTGACTTTTTTCCCTTCAAGTGCAAGGCATAGCTAAGATTTAATCTTCAATATTTTTTACCTCTGTTTTTGTCCTTGATAGCCAAAAATTTCTTTGGTTTTTTTAATATGCTGTGTTGCTTTGTAGAAGTAGTTTAATAGAATATATATTATATATTATAAATTTTATACATTTATATATTTATATATTAAGTGTTTATATATATGAAAATAAATGTGTACATGAAACTCTTCAAGAACAAAGCGTAATTGTAAATAGGCAATTTACTTTTCATTTATTTGAACACTGTAGAAATGGTTAGATGTATTAGCTCAAAACAAATCTTTCAACTCTTAGCTATATATGAACTTCAAAGAGAATACTAAGTAACATTTAATTGAATGGTCTTTAAATATTTCTGCAAAAAGAAAACAGTATATTTGTTATATTATTATGTGAAGAGTTTTTCATTTGTAGCTGGTACTAGGATAAATAGAGAATCTAACTCTAAATAATACTTTTATTTCCTGTTTTATAAAAGATGTATTTTCTTCAAATGATTCTTTTTAAAAAATTTCTTTGTATTACTGTGTCCAATCCAGTTCCAAAAGTTTTATAACCTAATACTTAATTGCCAAAAAATAAAAGTGATGTTAAAATTAATTTTTGTCGGTCTCAAAAAGAAAAATAAAGGAGTAATAACTATGAAAATATTGGTAATTTGTAATGTGAATTTAATATATTTATTAAAAAATGTAGACCTATTTTTCAGTAAAAATCTTATTTTTGGAAGTGTTTTTATAGAAGTTGATTAGTAAAAATTTAATATTTTTAAATAAGCAGTGAAATAAAATAGACATTTTCTTTTAGTTTTTTATGATAGAATATTTTTAATGATCTTAGAATGAATTAAAAACATTTTTACAAAATCATTTTATATAATGTAACCTTGGTTACAGAATATTTAGTGAAAAATATGTATTTACTGTTTTACTGGGAGGCCTTTCTGTTGTTTGTATCTCTCATTCAGTACTTGAATAGTATATTGTCATTCTGTCACTGATATCATCATAGCCTCTGCTATGCTATTTTTCCCATTCACTATCCCTCTCAATCCCTTAAAATATTGGTCCAGGGATATAAATCTCAGAAGAGATCTGGCCTGCTGTTGATATTTGTCTCCATTCCTGTCTTAGTGAATGGACTTTCATATGTTATAAGTGGCATAGACAGTGTTAAAATGGCAAATGGTATTTATTAGTGAGGCATGAAATTAATCTAGTAGATTACATGACCAGCATTCCTTTTTTAAACTAACAGTTAAAATAGAAAAGAAATTATGAGTGTGTCAGATATAGCAAGGGTAATATTGTTTCATGAAAGTTTGGTTTTGATGTTGTGTTTATTGTACTGGCATGCAACGTAAAATATATTTTTGACCATGGGTCATGAGCAAAAAAATTAGAAAGGCACAATACTAAGTGATGCTTTGTCAGTTACTGACCATTTGCTTACCACTCTCAGAAACTTAAAGTGAAAGTATGCGTTTTGCCAAATTGAGGTGTTTAAAATAAATAAGTAAAATCCCCTTCCTGGTTCTTAAGGTGTCCTAGAGAGAGAGAGAGAGAGAGAGAGAGAGAGAGAGTGTGTGTGTGTGTGTGTGTGTGTGTGTGTGGTTAGGATGGGGAATAGACTCATGAGAACTGGTTCTTATGCCTAGTTTATATTACAAATACCATGGTATCACTCAAAAAAGAAAATTGACAGCTGTCTCCTAGGAAATACATCATTTGCTTCAAATAAAGAACAGGAGATAAGACAGTATTAGTTACTAGTAAACTTTGTTGTTATGGATGAAACCTACAGTTTTGCCTTTCAAAATAACTTTATATAGTTTGTTTCTTTGATTATTTGGAAATTCCCCACATGTAAAAAACTGATTATTATATAATAAAGAAGTGAATTTATTTCCTTCCCAAAAGCATTTCAGATTCTGCAAATTGTTCTTTTTTTTTTCTTTTTTTTTTCTTTTTTTTTTTTTAATAGAGAAGGAGAGAGAGAAAGGTGTCGGGGAGGCTATGGGGCAGAGGGAAAGGGAGAGAGAGACAGTCTTAAGCAGGCTCCATGCCCAGCAAGGAGCCTGATGTGGGGCTTGATCTCACAACCCTGAGATCACGACATGAGCCGAAACCAAGAGTCGGACACTTAACCAACTGAGCCACCCAGGTGCCCCTGCAAATTATTCATTTTATCCAAGTTCTTTAAAGATCACATTTCTAGCATTAAATATAAAAACTTTATAGAAAAGTATTGCTGGAAGATTTTCTTTGTAGTATATATTCTAAACTATCTTATTGCTGAAAATAATGAAGCTGTTGGTGGGTAGATCTTAGATCCCCCTTGCAAAACCTGACTTATTTGCCAAAGGACTAGTACATCTTTAAATTGATTTAAACATGCTAAGAAAAAAAATTTTTTTTAAAACATGCTAAGAGATAAATGTGTTGAGGAATTAAATTGTGAAGTTTATTTTTGTTAAGTCCTAATGAGTGAATCCTGTTTTGGCCTCAATTACTTTTTTTTTTTTTTTAATTGGAGTTCAGTTTGCCAACATATAGCATAATACCCAGTGCTCATCCCGTCAAGTGCCCCCCTCAGTGCCCGTCACCTAGTCACCCTAACCCCTCAATTACTTTTTAATTTGGTAGTGTTTTTGTTGACTTTTTTTAAAGCTAGAAATTAACCTTGTCTGCCTATTTGCTTAGGAGGAATCCATGTTTACTTACATGTATACCTAATATCTGTATCTCAGTTTAAGAAGATAATTATCCCACCTTTATTTAAGGCATACACTATAGGTATTCAAATGGTGGATTGGATCTGTTTTTTTGTATTATAAAAGGACTAACCATATCTGTGCCATTTATTCCAAGAGTTATGTCAGTGATTCTCAAACTTTAGATAGCATAAAAATAATCTAATGCCTTTATTAAGAATGAAAATTCCTGGGTTTATCTTCCAAGATTCCATCCTTGATTTAGTGGATCTAGGTGGATACCAGTAATGTGCATAGTGGTTAAGCATATGGATTATGGGACCAGGCGATATAGGTTCTAATGCCAGCTTTACCACTAACTCTGTATCCTTAACCCCTTTGTGCCTCCAATTCCTTATCTGTATAGTCAGGTAATAATAGTACCTACTTCATAGGGTATTGTGAGGATTAAATGATAGAGCTTACTATTTTATTTATTCTTATTTTTTTCAAAAAAGCATGCAGGTGCTTCAGACATAAATAGTGTTATGAGTAGGAAAATCAACTAAGAACTGGCTTAAAAGCATCTATTATTGACCTTTAACACTTTTTTCAGCTACTTAAGACCTTGAAATCTTGAAGTTGGTCATGTTTCATAAATCATGAAATGTCATGATTAAGCCTACAAGAATTTGAAAAGTGACAAACCAAGTAATATTATTTGCATCATTATGTCTAATCAGAGGGAAAACTTATGCTTAGCCCTACTGTAGTGTTATAGTGGTTATATATTTGGCATGTAGGGGAATTTTTAGATTTTTTTTATTTAGTAGTAGTTGCAAAAAAATTTGGAAATATTTTTATTTTTAGTATTTAGCATGTTGGTGATTTAAGCTTTGATATCTTTAACAATTACGACTTTGTTAAATTGACTTTTTAAAATCAGTTTTATAAGACTGTTAAACTGAAAACTAAATATCAATTTTCTTCATAAAATTAATTTTTGCCAAAAGCCTTTTATTTTAATATTTAAAAGAGGAATCTAATATTATGTGAATTTTCATTTTGTATGCAATTGTTTCAAAGTCATAGAAAGTATTTTTAAAACTTAGTGTGCCAAGTCTCAATGAGGTCAGTTTCTAAAATAATGTGAGAGCCTTAGTTACCTTGACTTTGCTTTTCATTGGTAACCAAGATCTTTGAATGTAATGCATACTCGCTACTGTAGTATACGTATGATTTTCTGTAAAGCCTATTTTGCAGAGGAAATCCAGAATCCAGCTGCTAAGACTTATGTATTAGTATTGTTTTCAAACATAAGCATAAACTCACAGATCCTTGACATACCTCTGAAAAAAACTGTATTTCTCCATTTAACCAATGGCAAAACTAAAAGATATGAAATAGGGATGCCTGGGTGGCTCAGCAGTTGAGCCTCTAGCTTTGACTCGGGGCATGATCCCAGGGTCCAGGATCAAGTCCCTCATTGGGTTCCCTGCAGGAGCCTGCTTGTCCCTCTGCCTATGTCTCTGCTTCTCTCTCTGTGTCACTCATGAATAAATAAATAAAATCTTAAAAATAAAATAAAATGAAAGATATGAAATAAAGTAACAAATTGAGGCCCTCAGTGTAACAAAATGAGACCAAAATTAAAGTTGGAGTTCAACTACTTCACTGTGTTAAGGACCTTTTGATTATATTATTATTTTGAATTGCTACCTCTTAATGTAAATGTTTTCAGCTTCATCTTTTTCATTTCTAACAGGATGGGCTTTACTTCCCTTTTTAAATTCTTTCAATTTTTAAATATTGTGCATTGAGAGAAACGTATCTCATTAATAAATATAAAACATCTTGTTAATCAGACTTACTTTTCATATCACACAATACTGCATTTGCAGATTTTGAAGCAGTCATTCTCCTTGGTACGGTGATCATAAGGAATGAGAAGGAATTTTCCTGTCCTCATAGTTCTAAGATGTTAATGTAATTTTAGTTTAAATACAATATGAAATTTAAATTTATACCATGAATTTAATATTTTGCTTATAATTTTTATAATAAAGTGTAGGTTTGCTGTATTAGCATGATACTGAATGAGAGGTCCAGTTTGCACCTATTAATGTTGACTTCTACATTACTTTCCCTTCGTGTTTTAATATGATTTGCTCTATTGCTCTAGTTTTGTATGCTACCTATGTCCTTTTTGGAACAAATGAAGTAAATATCTCTCAGATCTATTGAGTATAAACCCTAAGAGCACAATTTCTAGTTTGAAGTAATGCTAAAGTAAGAAATGATTTATCTTGTAATTTTTCTGAGATGTGTCATGGAATTCTTTTTACTTCCATAGGACCTCCCCTCTCCCTCTATATATAAACATTCCTGCTTCTTGAGTTGAAGATATTTACCACTAGAATACTAATAGAAATGAAATAATAGAAATGAAAGCTTAGGTATAAATTAAATCCTAAAACTATTATACATGTTCAGTTGTTCCTAGATTTTTTGGTTTTGTTTAGAAAGACTCCTTAAAGAACATGATAGAGTAGGAGGTGGATGAGTCCTATGTTTTGTGGTCTCCTCTACCAGTGTGTCATCTTATACTTTGCCTCTGTTAGTTTTAATTAGTTCATATATGAAGTGGAGAGGTAACCTTTTTAGTCTAAAAATTACATATTTTTAGTCCTTTCAGCTCTAAGATCGATGGTTTTGTGGCTTTGTAATGGGTTGCCTCAAGTGAAAAGTTAACTTGAGGAAGAGTGTGATAGCTTTCAAGAGGTTTTCCTGGGTGATTCTTATTGTAACTTCTGCAGTATGACTGAAAAGCCTTCTCTCTTGAGTGTTGGCAGTGTGATCCAACTGTAATTTGATCTACTGGGGAGCTTTCCTTTTCACCCCTGGAGGCCCTGAGTCTCAGATTGGTTTTTCCAAATTCAAGGCAACGAGAAGGATGTTTTAATATAATGTTTTGCTTTGATCAAAAAAATGCATCGTTCTCCCTTATATAGGTGAAGTTTTGGATTGATTCTGTTTATAAAAGCACCCATTTGAAGCTGAGTCAAGTTTAAAGGCCACACATACACCTTACTAGTAAAAGAGAAGGAGTAGAGGGTATATTGACATGAATCAGATTATTTTTTTCCTTCAGTGTTAGTAACACAATCAGAATTATGCTCCTAGGGCAGCGCCGGTGGCTCAGCAGTTTATTTATTTATTTTTGGCTCAGCAGTTTAGCACCACCTTCAGTCCAGGGCGTGATCCTGGAGACCTAGGATTGAGTCCCACGTCAGGCTCCTTGCATGGAACCTGCCTTCTCTCTCTACCTCTCTCTCTCTGTCTCTCATGGATAAATAAATAAAATCTTTAAAAAAAGAATTATGTTCTTATACAAGAATTTTCTCAGACCTTACTTGGCTGTATATGTTGAGTATCTCTACTAGGTGTATATCATATCTAATTATAGAGAGTATAGAAAGAGATTATAAGTTGTTATATAGCTATTAACTCATTTTAAGAGAAATTCAAAGTAAATATTGCTAAAAATATTTTCACCCTCAAATTCAGCAAAATTTATATTTGAGTCATGTCATTTAAGGAATATTTATCTTATCATTGTGCATTTAAATCAGTATTTCATCCCCTATTTGGAAATTAGTCTTTTGGAATCTTCATATTCTTTAGCTACATAGTACCATAATGTTTCAAGAGCCATGAAGATTTGGAATTCATAATCATTTAGTACCTTTACTGCTTAAAAGTATGATCTGCAGCCCATACCTGGGAATTTGTTAGAAATGTAGAATCTCAGGTCCGCACCTCAGACTTACTAAATCAAAAACTCTATTTTAACAAGATTCCCAGGTGATTCTTATGCACATTAAAGTTGGAGAAGCATTGATTTTGTACAACTTACTAACTAGGTAAGCCACTTCAACGTACTGTTTTACCTAGCTCTTAAGCTGTGGAAATCATTCAGAGTTTGCCTTCAGAACTGTGTTACCTCTTCTTTCAAATGAAATATTATTTGTTGATCCCGTGAATTGAAAGGTTTTAAGTGTCTTAGAGTGTGTCTAGTTGTAATGGTGTATGTTTTCATTGTTACTGTAAGTTTCTACAAACTATATATGTGCAAAATGTACCTTTATTCTTTGTATAATGAGATACCTAAGATGCAAGTAAAAACAACTCTGAGTTTTGCTATGTATGCAAATGAGGAATCTGTGCTGTGATATTAATTAGTGCACCAAGTTCAGTGAAAAGGCATGTAACCATCTGCAAGCTCTGGGGCAAATTTGACATGACAATCAAAAATAGCAAATTATACAATGGGAAGTTTTAGTTCCTGCTGAGTACTTACTGAAAACCTGATGTAGGGCCAACAAAATAGAAGTTGAAGACATTATCAAGTTTTAGAGCAATTACATAGTTGTCCAGTCCCCTATCAGCATTTCTTCTATACCTCTAGATTTGGCAAATGGCAATGTGTAATTTATAGTAAATAGCAGTAGCACTATTATTGTGAACTGTTTTCTATTCTGGAATTATTTAAGTTGGGTTACTTATGCATATTTTCTCTGCATTGTCAGGTCTGTGAGTTTGAAATTATGTAAACATTTCTAATAACAATTGTTAATACTAATTATAATTTATAATATCTGTGATATTTTTTCTTAGCCTATTAGATTGAGTAGGCCATATATTGCCATTTATGTAGATCAAAGGCATATCAGTGATTTCATATGGTTTAATCTAATAAAGGAAGTTTAAAGGAGTCCTGCTTTCCCATTTTTGTCACAGTAGTCACTAGGAATGATCTTGCTGTAACTTCTTTTCTTTTGTTGTTTTTGTTTTCTCTTACAAGAAATATGCCTTTTAGGAAAACAGTACCCTTACACAAAGATTAATGAATGTCACAAACATGGAATAATAAAATCTTATAATGATTAATAGTTTTATAAATGTAGAATTTTTTAAAAAGTTATCGCAGTAAGCATTACAAGACTTTCATTAATCTAAAACTTTTCCTCTTTATGTGCTTGTAGTTTTGTTTTAGAAACATTTCTTTTTCATAATAGATTTTTTAAAATATGAATTTAAATTATTTTAGGAAAAAAGTTAAATATATTAGGGGGAACTCCATATAATTTTACAAGAACTAAAATGTAGTTATTAATATTTTTGTTGTTGCTGACACTTCACTGTTTAAAGCTTTAGTAGTTAAGCCAAACTAGTTTGATTATTCATAACTAAAACCCAATTATTTTGGTGATTTGCCAAAATTACCAAGGTGAAGTAAAATGAGCCACAAAATTGTGAGAGGAAATACTTGCTATCTATGGAGATGGTTTTATTAAAGACTACTAAGATGATATTAAGAATGTGTACTTAATTTCATTTACTTCTTTGAATATATTACAGACCATGGAAATCCTTTTTTCTGAGCAATGCCAACAGCAATACAATTAGTTTAATCGTGTATAGTTAGCAAACCAAAGCAAAGGTATAAAGACAGTTCTCCAAGTGTGCATTATTCACCAACTAGGAGACTGCCTGATGATGATTCTTAAAGGTGATTCAGTAACCTGTGAAATCTAGGGTGAGTTTCCAGATCTTTGTCATTCTGGGCTGAGAGTTAATAATGTTAAGAAAGTACCTGGATTATAAAGCAAACTGAGACAGGGGGGTGTGGTATGAAACCACCAATGTTGAAATTTCAGCTATTTTTACTAAGCCTGGAGTTTATACATTATAAAAGTAATATCTTTTAAAACATAAACTTGTGGGGCTTTCTTTGCTTTTTGCTATGACAAATACAAATAATTGTGAATTTAGTGTATGTTAAAACAACTTCTGTTACCACATTTTGGGTGTTTTATATTATGTGTTATCAAGCTGTGTTTTTGTGTTTTATTTTAGCTTATTTGCACTAATCTTGATGAACTCAGGGAATTAATCACAAAAATCGAGAATGAACTCAAAGATCTGGAAAACAGTAGAAAAAAATCGGTAGGTGTTGATCCAAAAGTTCTATCTGTTATTGTCAGCATTAAAACTTATTCCTGCTTTTTTCTAAAGCTTTTTTAAAAAAAATCTTGTTCTCTGGATTACATAAAAATTTGCAATGAAAAATAGAAACATTGTTCCTTTTATTTCTCCTGTGTGGTCTAGTTTTTATTTTTCATAGAAAAAAATGGTACCAAGGCAAGTAATTTAATTTGTTTGCCTGGTTTATATCAGGTATAGTTGTAGATATTTCCCAATATACTGGTTGGTTGTTTTCTGACTGGTAGTTTTTGGGTAATGCTTACCTTGCAAATATTCTTAGTTAATAAGCATATGCTTTTAATGGAAGTTTATCACTTAGTAAAATAAAAACTTTAGTTAATTGTGACATAAATAACAGATATAAATTGTTTAGTCCTGCCCCAGATGTTTTTTATATATATTTAACAGTATGTCTTCTTAAAACACCTTTATTAGCTAGAGGTCATTTTTAAACTTTCACTGTATATTCAAAATTCACAATTTTAGCTTCATTTTTTGTTCTCTGAGAGTAGAGTATAAACCATTATATTTATTCACTCAACACTTGGTAAAACACTCAATTATGCTATTAAATCAGTAATACTTAACTGACATTCAGTGATATTACAAATTTGAAACACAGTTATACATCAGTAAATAAATAGGGAAGTCTTGAAGCACTGAAGAAAATAAATCATTATTTTAAAAATCCCTTTATTTTATGTCTTAGGAATGCCCTGAAGCCAGTTTTAGTTAGGTCTTTGCTCAAACCTATTAATCTAGAATTATGTATAAAATAAAGATAGTGATACAGCAAGCTTCATATCAGCAGATTTGTGGTAGTCATTTGATATGCTGTTTAGAAAAGACATATTGGTAGCACTCTGAAGGGAGGAGACTTAAGTGCCATAAAAGTACAACCTTCTGAGGTTATTTAATATAGGCGTAAAACAGCCTTAAGGATTTCAGAAGTTTCATGTGATATCTCTGAAAATATCAGTATAGTCTAAGAGAATACTGTTTATAGTGATAAGCCATTACTTAACAGGAAAACATTATGTTCAATGTACAATCCAAGAATACAGAAAACTGTATATTTTTAGAAATATTTCTATTAAAAATGGTTTAAATCCTTATTAAATTCTTCTATGTTCGTGTGTGTGTGTATGTGTGTGTGGTGTATGTACACATACTTTGGTATGTGGGCAGTTACTTGATATGGAACACCAGGGGTTGTTTTAAAATTTACCTCTGTAATATATTTCTCAAACAACATTTTACATTTAGAATATTTTCTCAACAAAGTTTTTTTAGTATATTTGATATTATATCCTCATAAAGGACTGATTCTCTTCTTTAATAGGAAAGAATAGTCTTTTAATCAGGCTATTATTTATAATTTTTGCAGAAGCTGTTTATTTTTAGTGAGTTGTCTATTCTTCATGAGTCTAAATAGAATTGTTAAATATGTTTGCTAATTGTTTTTTATGCTGCAGGTAAACATAACATATGCATCTGAACTTGTTCCCATATTATAAATTAGTGTTTTATTTGTTTTTAATGAATAGTTTTATGCATAATAGATTTATGTAATTATAGCATGCATTGTAAGAGAAAAAGACTTCTGCAAGCATCCTAGAATTTTTCTGTAAAGCCTTCCACATCACTTACATTAGTGATAGGAGGTATACACATACTGCCTTCCTTTACAGAAATGATTAGAAGGGTAAAAGAAAACACAGATTACAAATACTTAACACTGTAGTCTTTGAAGGCATGTTTATAAGAAAATTTCAGGTTACGTATTGGGTTTAATTAATTAAATTTTGTGACTCTAAATTTTTAACTTGTCCATGACTCCTAGTATTTGCATATTAGTTTTTTCTTTTTAAATTTATTATTTGAGAGAGAGAGGTCTAGTAAGGGGAAGAGCAGAGGGAGAGGGACAAGCAGACTCTGGGCTGAGTGCAGGATGCTGATCATGACCTAAACTGAAACCAAGAGTTGGACATTCAACCGACTGAGCCACCCAGGTGCCCCACATATTAGTTTTAAAATATGTTTTCTGTTCTTCAAGAAATAGAAATTCTTAGGACTGTACTTAGTAGGGATAATCTTCTTGAGATTACTAACATATAAGCTATTTCCCTTTGAACTGCCTAAAAGGTTGTTTTCATGGAGAACTTATAATGGCCCCAAAGCATAAAGGTAGCAATAGACAGTAAATGTTTACATTTTAGTATCATTCCTTGTTTTTCTCCAGAATCTAATACTGATTGTCATAGATGGTGTAGGAATTAACTTTATTGAATATTTATAGTAATATTAAATACTAGGTTATTTGTCTGCCATTCTATCATTTGGGAATAAAGTGTTTTACTTAACTGAATTTTCTAGATAACTGAAACCTGAACTTTAGGACTAAATTTCTTTCTTTTTTAAAAAATTTCTTATTTTAATCATTTAATGAGAAACTTCCATGCCTCCCTTTACTATATTGAACAAAATTTTAACCCTTTTTTGATGACTCAAGGATCATTATGAATATCCATAATTGTACTGATACCCTAAAAATGTATTGATATCAGTAACTCTAATTAAACATTTACCAAAAGACCTTTATATTTTTAAGGTACATGTTTGTATTTTTGCTTTTGTTCTCTTTCCTCATTGTCCGCCTGTTGTTTCTTGTGTTTGTCCATGTATTTGCCTAGCTGATACACTATAAATTACAAAACAAGTAACAATATTTATAAGAATTGGACTTAGAGTAAGGACCCAAGAGACTTTCTTAATAATTAAATGCCTGACCTTAGCGATAGTGATAGCCATTTTGACTGATTCATTGCCTCTCAGCTTTCTTCACTATTGCCAAATAGAGTATTAATTTTGATCTTCATAAGAACATGTCACTGTCAAAATAGTATTTAGAGTCAAAACAATTCTTTTACTCATCATCAACCTTTATATCTATAATAATGACTCTAATAACAAAAAGGTTGTATTCCATATGGACATTTGGTTGCCATGAATGCCATTGCTAAAGATGGAAACATTTGTGTGATAGAGGATTTAACATGGATCCATACAAATACTTCACTTCTTTAGAGGATTTTTTCTCTGCAGGGCCTTTCCACCAAAGCAACAAGGAAGAATTATCCCATTTCTTTACCCGTTGTCAACATTCCATTATAAAAGCTTTCCTAACCTCTTAGAGTTTTTGCCATTGAGCTACTCATTGTATTGGAAGATTTATAGTCTTATAAAATCTAGATTGTTTATTTTTGCCAGACAACTGATTCCACTTATAGTTAATAATATAAGGAGAGAAAAAATAATAATAATATAAGGAGAGAAAAATAGTTTTCTTGAGTTTGTTCTAGCACACTTGGTGGTACCATTACTTCATTTAGCAACTTATTCTAAAAAGTCTCAACATCCTTTAGATCCTGCTGAGTTAGACTTAATTATCTACCTGAGATTTGTTTAAAGTGAGACATCTGGTTGAGATAAATTAGAAGTATGTAGTTTTTAAATTTTATCTTTCTCATTATTATTTAGATCATAGGATTCTTTAGTAAGTTAAAGGAGAAATAACATTTTATTTTTGTGGTTTTAGTTAAGAGAGAAAATTTGCGTTTTGCCCAATTATTTGGAAAATATCTTTTTAAATTGAGGAAATATATTAGTTTTCCAGAAAGATAGAGCTAAAATATTGATAAGTTTGCCTGATCCTATTGTGTTTGAAATTTATTAGACATTGTTGCTTTCTAAATCATCAAAATTGGAAAACTCTGCCAAGCTTACAACAGAAGTGGTTGTATTTCTGAGTTTTTTGTGTGACCCTTTTCCCCCCCTCATATCTGCCTAATTTCCTTATGTTTTATATCATGATTTAGATTTTCAAAGAGGTTTCAACCTATTTTTCTTTAATAAGGAAAGATCCACATAGAAATTGGGTATAAGGAAAAGTGTGAACAATTTGTCCAAAAAAAAAAAAAGATGTTATTTAATAGAAAAGAAACCTTGTCTGGATTATATAATGATGAATAATAGTCTTATTAATAGAGAGAAACTAAAATTTAAAATGTAAGACCTTTTTCTCTTCTAATACATCTTTTAGCAATTAAATAACTCAACACTTAGGATAAATATCGTAATCAATATGTAAGAAAAGCTATAAAACTGCCTAGCTCTTTGATCTTGTAATCCTGTTTGGAATTTCACTTTCAAAAAAAAAAAAAAAAAAGGAATTTCACTTTCATTTTTCCCATTTCATTGCCCCTTCTCCCCAAAGAAAGCATTTTACACAGTGGTGTTCAGCAGACTACCTCTAATAGTGGAAATTTGGAAAAAGCTTATATGACCAACAGTGGTGAGATGATTAGCCAAACAATATTAGCACAATGGTATATCATATAGCTAGAAAAATAAAATACTTGTTACTATATGGAAGTATTTGTGACATGTTAAATTTTTTAAATACACAAAATAATATGTGCCTAATGATTACAACATATAAAAAGACTTAAGAATGGAAAAGGAATTTCAAGTAATGGATAAAATTAATCTTTATTATGTTTTTAAGATAATTTAAATTCATCATACAATAATAATATTTCCCTTGCCTAACCAAAGGCTGTACATTAGCAAGACCAAATAGAGAATTCAGAAGCTTGGATCAGATTGTGACACCCCATTTTTTGGTCACAGAGTTCTGTGTAAGCCACTGTTATGAATCAGGAATGATTCCCCCACCCCACCCCTCCACCCCCAAGGAGACTTCTGACAATGTCCAAAGACATTTTTGGTTGTTGAAGAGATAATACTGGCATTTAATGGATAGAGGCCTGCAATGCTGCTAAAAATATCCTACATTATAATGACCCTATAATGCAAATGATAATCCCCTGCAAAAAAATTACCTGGCCTCAAATGTCAGTTGTGTGGAAATTGCAAAGCCCTAGCATAAACATGTATTTGCTAAGGGCCCTATTCTCTCACTTTGCCTGCCACTGCAAATTTACTGTGGGGAGAAAACAAGTTGATATTTTGAAAGTTAGAAGTAAGTGGAATCAGACATCTGATCCCATAATTGAGAGTACTTTATTAGATCATATACTTCTAATTCAGACTTACATTTGGTGAAACTTGTGAATGTTAGTTTTAACCTTTACCCTTTGTAATTCCATCAGTTTAAAAAGATTCTTGACTTTATAGCCAACTATTTTCAATTTATTATGACTTACGGCCTCTCTCAAATATGTTCACTCTTTATCTTCCTTTGTATAGGAAATGAAGAAGTTACAAATAACATAATTGCATATGTATTTTATTTTTAGAAAGATGATGTGATAAATTCTTTTAAAAATGAAGATGTAGTAAGGAATAGAAACAGATAAATAGAAAAATATAGTCAAATTATGTTTAAAACTTAACATGAGTTTATATGGATCTCCAAAACATAATTGCATGTAGTATAATGTAAGACACAGGGACTATTTATACATTAATCTTACTTTCTAATACCATAACAGAAATTTTATTATAATGAAGGATTATGGGGTTTTTCCCTCCTCTCTCTATTCCATATCCATTATTCATGTGTTCACAGTGAGGCATCAAATCAAAATTACTTTATAGCTCGCTGCTGTTGAGTACAAAATCTATTTTACTAGAGTGTAAGAAACACTGGATACATTGAGTCCTGAATATGCACTAATTAACTTTATTTAATGGATTTTCTTGTAGATATGGTTGCAATAATCTCTAAATTGACCTTAAAATGAGTTTTATTTAAGTTTTTTACAATTACATCATTATATATATATCATTTTCTTATTCTAGATTTCTGGTAAACTGCTGGTTAAGAAAACAAAATAATCTCAGCTGTTGGGGAACAGGGATCACTTTGTCGTTAAAGAGCTATATTTAAAGCTTTTAAAAATTAAAACACCGTTTTTGGAAGGCCTGCATCACAGATAAAAATATTTCTTTACCTATTTTAATTACAGATTCAAGTCTTATTCATAAGACAAGTACTTGCTTAGTGTCTTCTGTTTGTTATGGTAGTACCAGGAACTTGGTAGGGATTCAGAAATTAAAACAAAGTCCTTATCCTCAAAGAATTCTCTTACAGAGCTTAAGATTTTATCCCCAACCCTAGGGATAAATTTTTAATTTTAATCAAGGTAAATTGGGCCAGCTTCTGTCCTTTTATAAAAGACTTAATCTTTTCAAGCAATGTTAATTCAGAAGTCACCAAACAACTCCAGATACTTGCTCATTTCCCTTAACTACATGTTTGGGAGTAGGGTGGAGGAAAGTAACATGCATTTTATAAAGAATCAAATGGTAACTGACATACTCAAAATAATAGAAAAGAAAGCTAGATGACAGGAAATGTGAACCAGCAGTATATGACTGGTAAGACAAATCTTCAGTTAGTCACTGAATTATCTAAGAATGTATTGTCTGCATTTATCTATGGTAAATTTTGTTCTTTGGGTATTTTTTAACGTTTTATAACTACTCTGCTAAGAAATGGATTTTAACCCTCATCAGTAGTGCTCATTGTTTCTACTTACTACAATTTGGCATAGTTTGAATCCCATTAAGGAAACTTTGATAAAAAGAATTATTTGAGGGGCAGCCTGAGTGGCTCAGTCAGTTAAGCATCTGTCTTCAGCTTAGGTCATGATCCTGGGGTCCTGGGATTGAGCCCTGCATCTGACTGCCTGCTCAGCTGGGAGTCTGCTTCTCCCTCTCCTCCTCCCTGCCCCACTTGCTTGTTCTGTCCCGCCCCCAAATAAATAAATAAAATCTTAAAAAAAAAAAAAAAGTATTTGAAAATCCCTTTTCTTCCAAAGAAAGTTGCAATTAAAAGGGAAAAGGGCTATCTGGTATTTTTACATCAGGCAAATTGATGCTGTATATTCCCAGCATGGAGTGAGCTTCAAGGAAGGGTTGAAGTTGACAGATCCCTCTGTACCTGTAGCTTTTATAATTTGCCTTAAACCCTTCTGAATTACATATCATACACAAATATAACACTTACATGTCAAATAATTTTCAAAGAACCAACTAAATTTGCATTATCCACTTAATAGTTACTTACACTGAAAAGAGTTCTGGAAAATTGAATTGAAATCCTTCGGGTACTTAAGGCAAAAAAAAAAAAAATTCCACATCATTCTGGTTTTTTTATATTAGAGAAGATATTGAAATCTTGGGAAAGACCCCAAAATTTAAAAGTAGAATAGTTTAGGGGTACCTGGGTGGCTCAGTCGGTTGAGCATCTATCTTTGGCTCAGATCATGATCTTGGGGTCATGGGATTGAGCCCTGTATCAGGCTTTCTGCTCAGCAGGGAGTCTGCTTCTCCCTCTCCCTCTCACTCTCTTGTACTCACTCACTCTTTCAATAAATAAAAAAATCTGAAAAAAAAATAAAAGTAGAATAGTTTAATGCATTTAATGAATTGGGGAAGAATATTATTTAAAAACTGAGAGGATTGGACACTAATAAAACTTGTCTACTACCATTTTCATCAGACTGTAAAAGAAGAAAAAAATGATACATTATATATTAAAGAAAAATCAGGAGCTCCTGAGTGGCTAAGTTGGTTAAGCATCTGCCTCCACTCACATCAGAGCCCCACATCTGGCTCCTTGCTCAGCAGAGTCTGCTTCTCCCTCTCCCTCTGCCTGTCTCTCCTGGGTTGAAAAGTCAACCCAGAATCTGCAGAGTGACAAAAAGGAGGCTCATAGGGGGCACAGAGTCCATAAAAGAGACAAACCAAAAAACAGACTCTTCCTAACTATAGAGATTAAAGAGATGGTCACCAGAGGGGAGATGGGCGGGGGGATGGGTAAAATGGGTGATGGAGATTAGTACACTTATCTTGATGAGCACCTGAGTAATATATGGAGCTGTTGAGTCACTATATTGTACACTTGAAACCAATATAACACTGTATTTAACTACACTGGAATTAAAATTTAAAAATACTATAGGAAAAGGCCTACCTGGAACTATTTTTTAATTGAAAATGTGATTCTAACAAGTAGTAGCAGGTGCTTTTATTAGGACAGGAACAGTTTTATGGACACATGAAACACTGACAGGCAATTGAAAAAAGAAACTATAAAAGCATCTTTTGGGAGTCTGAATGTATAAATTGTCAATAACCATTTAATATAGAAATATAGATTGTAGGGGTGCCTGAATGATTCAGTTGGTTAAGTGTCTGCCTTTAGCTCAGCTCATGATCCCAGGGTCATGGGATCCAACTCCAAGTCGGGCTCCCTTCTCAGCAGGGGAGTCTGCTTTTCCCTTTCCCAGGGCTTCTCCCCACCCCCACCCCTGCTTGAGGTTGATCTCTCAAATAATTAAATAAAATATTTTTTAAAATATATAGATCAGAGAGAAACTTGAACAGGGCCTGAGAGTCAGTGTATTAAAATGTAACATAATTTGTTCATAATGATCAAGAATTAAATTATATTCATCGTTTGTTCAGAAAATCTGGCAGACATATTTCTCTCAATTTAAAAAAACCTTTGCATGTAAGGAGAAAACCTCAGTTAACTAAGAAATTTACTCGTGTAGTTTCAATACTTTTTGTGGGCCCACTCTGTGCTAGGCTTTGTGATATAGTCTGAGAAAGTGAAATTAGGTAAGCTACTGTCCTTGCTCTTAAGATATTCCCAGTCTTCATGTCACTTATGTGGAATTTTTATGCTCCGATGACACCAAATATAGCATTACTTAGTGATTTAGATTGTGTAGTGACTTGCTTGAGAACCTACCTTTCTGATATATCAAGTATAGATTTGATCAAATGTTACCAACTTAATTTGCTACCCCTAATGTAGTGAAATGGGTCAAATTCTAGTCCAGGATTCTAATCTAGTCCAGGATTCTTTCTTCTTTGTAAATGAAAGTGGTTATATACCATCAATATGTATATATTGTTAGATTTTCTTCCCCAGTAGTAGTAACTACCTTACTAGGAATATGATGTCATCCAGTTTTTCCTCTCTACAGAGCTAAAGGACCTTGAAATTTGCAGTAAATTCTAATCACTAATATAGTTGTTTGTTTTCATGCTTTCTAGCTAAATGCTAATTTAGAAATAATATGGAAATGTTCAATATGGGATGCCTATAGGGGGATCCCTGAGTGGCTCAGTGGTTTAGCGCCTGCCTTCGGCTCAGGACAGTCCTGGAGTCCCGGGATCAAGTCCTGCATCGGGCTCCCTGCATGGAGCCAGCTTCTCCCTCTGCCTGTGTGTCTGCCTCTCTCTGTGTGTCTCTCATGAATAAATAAATAAAATCTTAAGAAAAAAAAAATATATAGGATGCCTTTAAAATAAAGTACAAATGCTTTCCTTTTCTGTTAAATTAGTCTTAAATGAAAATGGATGAGAGAAAATACTAGCATGTGATAGTTCATATTAAAACTTCTGGCAGTGTTAAAATACCTTTTGACTTTTCCCATGTTAATATGCGTACATTTCACTGTTCCGTCAAACTAGCACTTTTTCAAAGGACTGTATATCAACAAAATGAATGTGATGTTTTACACCTAAAACTGAGTATGGTGATAGTTTTCTTTAGGTAAACAATTTTAAAAAGTAAATACTACCTTTTCATTTAATATTGTTTAGACTAAGGAAAATGTCAAATAATTGGTTTACTAATATAGTTAATTTTATTTGTGCTGTTTTTATACATATGTTTTTAAATTATTTACAAGCTATCTTCAGATACTGCTAGTGATTTTAAATGAGACATCTTTGTGCATAGGTCTGTGTGGCTTTTCTCAGAGTTATTTGCATTTTATTTGAAAAGTAAGATCTATTGTTATTTAATCCCTTTTCCACAATGGGATTTATGCGACAAGAGCCAAACCTGGAAAAAAAAAAAATTTTGTTATATGATCCAGTTTCTGTGATCTAACATTTATAAGTAAAAGTGTATATAGAAAAAATGGCATTGATACTTTTGTTATGTACATCTTGTTTTTGTACTGTTCCTTAATAAAAATGTTTTTTTTACTATCTCCACAGTAATGGTGCTTACCCTTTCAATTTATAAAAGCATTCTTTGTTTACTTTGTATATTTATATATGATTTTAGTTTTCTTCATATAGCTATTGATAGCTATTTTGTTTACATATAATGTTATAAGAAAATCTACATAAGTAACAGGATAGTTTGGGTAAACAAGTTACTGTCACCTAAGTTTAACATTCAAAGCATCTAAATTTATGAAAATGTATAAAATATGTCCATGATGATGAGACATATAAGAAACCTGGAATTTATTTGTTTTCCTTTTTTTTCTTCCTTTTAGGTGTCCAATGTCTCCAGCATCAGTAGATTGCCAACTCCCTGTCCTTGCAGCACCCCAGCCAGCATTTATGCTGGTTCTGTCATGCCCACCCCCGATTACTGCAGCAGAATGGAGTCCTTCTTTAGTTGAAAGGTAAGTTTCCCTCCCCACTCATTTCACACACATTGACTCAGCTTTTTGTTTTATAATATTGTGTAGTTTTGTAAGTTTTTTTAAAGTTTCTTTTCCCGTATGGTTCCTTAGGTTACTAATGTATCATATTCAAAAACTTATAAAACTGCATAATATAATAAAAGATTTATCTTGTGACCATAGACCAGCTTCTTTTTGTAATAATCCCTATGAGGTTATAAAACCTCCATTGTTTGACATTTGGGGCATCTCATGGAAAGGGAGCTGGCAATCTGCAGCTGCTGTGGACATTGGATGAGAAAGTATTGAAAGGTAAGCTTCAGATTTAGACCATATTGTATGTCTTTGGTTCCATGGTATATATTCATACTTTATGTTAAACTTTACAGTAAATGCATAAAAGAAATACTACTCTCCTCTTTTTTAAAGTGATCCTCAATAAAGTTTACGTTATTAATTAAGTTCACATAATACATCAGAATTACCTTAGAAGATAATTTTTATCCCTGAATATTGTGAGAATTCTAATATCGAATGAAATAGTAAATGAAAATAATATCAAATGAAAACAGTTCATTTATCCCTATTTTCACATAACTGTAAAAAAATGTTAAGGCTACGTTTATATACATAAAGCTTATTAGATATATTTTTTATTAGAGAAATGATTATAACACTGTTCCACAAATGACCTTTTACTAATCTAATCCTCATACTTGTCTTTGATTCTTATATTGATCACTACAGATAAAGATTATAAGAGCTTTCTGATTTTTATTACATCCATATGCTTTCTTATATATTTGAAGAATGAGAAACTTGTATTCCTTGTTTTTTAATTCACTTTTAAACTTTAGAAACTGTAATTTTAAGTACTACTGTAATTAAATGAAAATAAATTATATAGATTTTAAATTTTGCATTACAGAGGCACATACATGTAAAGATAAGTACTTATGCAATATGATCTTTTATTCTTTAGGAATTGTATATGTGTAGACCAAGTGGGGGACAGCATTATGTAGTGGATTTTAACATTCAGAAGACCTAGAATTCTAACTGAAGGTGTACTTCTATCTAAAAATTCTTCTCTGTGATTCACTGAGCCAATTTCCTTCTAGAAAATTATGTTCACCTCATTCTCTTTAGCTTTAATAATTTCACCGTACAAGAAACACAATTAGTTGTTCTCAGTTTTTCCTTTCTGTGTAAGTAAAGTTAATCAGTCAGAAAAGCTATTGCTAGCTTTTAGTTATTGACTTGCTTTAAATTCAGGAGATATTTGTTTGATTTTACATTAAACCCAAGTTAAGGCAAATCGTTGCCGTGTCTGACTAACTTCTTTTAAAAATTCACAACTTTTTTTTCTGTTTATATTAGTCTCCTTGTATATTGTAACACTCTAAGACTATCTCTAGGTAGAAAGGGACATGTTTTAATTCCATTTTGGTTGTATTGACCAAAGAAGACAAATAATGAAGCAGGCAGTGTGAGTTTCTTTGTTACTGTCAATTGGTTAAAACACTTTAAAATACCAGTCCCAGAGCAGTGATTCCAAACTTTTTTAAATGTATAACCTGTTTTGATAAACATAAAAACTGTGGACACACATAGCCATGGGGTATGTGTGATATATAGTATATCACACATACCCCATGGCTGGATATGGTGATATCCTTCACTGAGGTCACTGTATTCTTTATATGTATCTTCTAGTTTTATCAATCTTTACTTTCTATAATTTCTCTTATAAGAATAATAGACTTTTTGTTTTCCAAACACAAAATTATTACATGCATTTTAAAATAATGAAATAACATACTATCACAACCCCAAGTTGAGAATATACAATAAAAGGAAAGGGAAGGCCAAAAAGCATTATATAAAATTAGAGGGCCATAGACATTTTCAAATAGGTCAGCAGATAAGACAGAATTATATGAAAGATAGAAATCTACTCTGATTAATATTTATGATCCCTTCTCTATATATTTGGCTAGTTTAGTAATATATTTTCTGGGCATTGGATTAATTAAAATTTAGTAATCAGAATAAAATCAAAAGACAACAAAAAAAAACGACAAAATCAAAAGACAAAATCTTCTAATCTTTTTAGAACTCTTTTGTACAAAAATTAATGCTGTAATTTAGAGAGACATAAACACAACTGACAGATGTCTTGAAATAATGACTTTCAGCCACGCAGACTCCTCTTCCTGTGCCTCAATCTACCTAGTCCCAAGGTCTGACAGTACCACTAGTCCTTCTGCATTTCCCACACCATCACCACGACACTAATCCAAACAGCAGCATACTGCCCAGGTTAATGTTGCATCTGCTTCCCCATAAAACTCTCAGATACAAAGAATTCGATATGCCTGTCACTCTCTAGTCTTTTAACACTTTTCCAAATAATTATATCACAAAGGTGGTATATAATTCATTACTCATACCTTTTTCTGCTTTCTTTAGCTTAGTAAACATTTACTCTCACCATTTCATTTTGAGCCAAATAATAGTTGAAAAGTAAAGACATTATTATGTTGATGTGCCTTTTTTTTTTTTAACCGAAACAATACTACATCATTCTGCAAAGGATTTTAGTGTAACTATCATCTGCCTTTTCATTGTCATCACTTAGTTCTCCCTAGAGGAAAGTATCGTTTTTTTGTTTATTGGTTTTGTTTGCATGGGTTAGAATAAGTGCTTTATACTGTCTCCTACCCTTTTTTTTTCCTGGAGAAAAAGAAACATTTTTTTTTTTTAGAAAAAGAAACTTTTGGGATCCCTGGGTGGCGCAGCGGTTTGGCGCCTGCCTTTGGCCCAGGGCGCGATCCTGGAGACCCGGGATCGAATCCCACATCAGGCTCCCGGTGCATGGAGCCTGCTTCTCCCTCTGCCTGTGTCTCTGCCTCTCTCTTTCTCTCTCTGTGACTATCATAAATAAATAAATAAAAATTAAAAAAAAAAAAAAAAGAAAAAGAAACTTTTAAGGTATAACTTACTGTTAGACCCTTTGAGAAAGTATTTGACAAGCAAGAAGGTCTGTCTAAGTTATTATATGAAATATTTACTTTCCTTGAAATTTTTTTCACAATACTATCATTTGTCATGCCATTAAGAAGACACAAGAATTAGTCATTGAACCTAGGTTCCATATTCATTATATGCACATACACATGTAATTCCACATCTTCCTGCTCTTCTAATAAACAATTTAAAAACCTCAGAAGTAGAAATGTAGTTGTTTATTTACCTGCCTTAATGTTCTACATATGTGCAAATTAACTGAAAAGTTGATGAGATGAAGTCTAATTTTTGCATGTTAAATATGACCCGTAATATATAGTTGTGTATTTTTTGTTACAAAAGAAAAAAATGAGTGGACTGAATGGTATGTGAATTATATCTCAAAAAAAATACAATATGGTTATATAATGGTAAATAAAGATGGTGATGATGATGATGGTGGTGGTGGTGGTTGGTGGTGGTGGTGATGTTCATAGGTATATACTAACGTGGGGAAGGGGGAAGTGGGGCTACCTTAAGATACAACTTCTATAGACTTAGTGTTTCTATTGTATTTGAATAACTTTTGCTTACTGGTGAAGTGTGTTTTTTTTAGAGATTTTTATAACATATGTCAGATTGAATTATGTGATACAGCTTTTAAGAGGTGGTGATGTAGTTCTAAGAACTTGGACTTCAGCATCAGATAGATCTGATGTCATAGGACCTTGAACAAGTCATTTAATCTCTCTGAGCCTTAGTTGCATCATTTAAGTGAGTCTAAAATGCACATACATTAGAAAGGTTTTCATAACTGCTTGAGTACATGTGTGCTCCGCCCCTTCCTTCCTCCTCTCCTCCTCACTTTCTTCTTCCTCTTCACTCCTTTCCTTTCCCCACTAGATATAGATATATAAATGAAATACTTAGGCTAATACTTAGCAAATGGAGAAGGGGGTGTCAGTAATTATTAACTCCTACTGTAGCTATAGCATTATAATATTAAAAATTATGACCACTTGTCTTCTTGTCTGGGCTGGAAACATTTTTGAATGCAATAATTGTAAAATCTTCTAAGGAAGTTTAAGACTGCTTTTGGATAATTATAAAAACTTTACAGAAGTGAGCCATATCAGTTACATGTTTAGTGAATTTATATACATCTATTTTTACATGTACTTGGTAAATGATTTATTAAAATATTTATAATTGATCCAATTAAAAATTGTTTTAAAACTTGTCTCCTTGTTTGATTAAATAGGTTTTAGATTGCTCCTGTAGAATTGAGAATCTTTAAAATATTACAAATAAGATTTATTGCAGGTTATTTTTCCCCTTTACAACCTTCTGCAGAAGATATACTCATTTGAGTATTGGCATTTCATTTTGTGTTTTACTCAGAAAATAAGGCTTAACATTCACTTTGGATTAAATCTAAAGGATTTACTTTAACATTGTGTTTTTAGGGCAAATGGTATCATCGGAGGCAAGCTGTAAAAGAATTGCATGGTACATTGATACGCCTTTTAAATGAATTGCTGCCATGGGAACCAAAGTTGATGAAAGCTTTTCAAAGAAACAGGTAATTTGAGCTTTATAATTCGTTTTACCTGTTTTAGGGCTCTTAATTTATGATTATGGGAAGATATCCTGGAATCATTTTGTAACTTTCCATTGATAAATAATTCAACAGATTTTTTTCATTTTTTTAATTTAAATTCAGTTGGTCAATATATAGTGGAATACCCAGTGCTCATCCAATCAAGTGCCCTCCTCTGCCCAGCACCCAGTCATCCTGTCCCCCCACCTTCCTCCCCTTCTGCTACCCTTTGATTGTTTCCCAAGGTTAAGAGTTTCTCATGGTTTCTCTTCCTCTTTAATTTTTCCCACTGAGTTTCTCTCCTTTCCCTTATAATCCCTTTTAATATTTCTTATATTCCACATATAAGTGAAACCATGTGATGATTGTCCTTCTCCACTTATTTCACTCAGCATAATATCCTCCAATTCCATCCACGTCAAAGCAAATGGTGGGTATTCGTCCTTTCTAATGGCTGAGTAATATTCCATTGTGTGTGTGTATAATATATGCGCGTATATATACATATATGTATCTTCCCTATCCATTCCTCTGTCAAAGGACATCATGGCTCCTTCCACAGGTTGGCTGTTTTGGACATTGCTGCTATGAACATTGGGGTGCAAGTGTCCTATCATTTCACTACATCTATATCTTTGGGTTAAATACCCAGTAGTGCAATTGCTGGGTCATAGGGCAGTCCTAATTTTAATTTCTTGAAATTAAATTTCTCCACACCGTTTTCCAGAGTGGCTGTACCAGTTCGCATTCCCACCAACAGTGCAAGAGGGTTCCCCTTTCTCCACATCCTCTCCAACATTTGTTGTTTCCTGTCTTGTTAATTTTCACCATTCTCACTGGTATGAGGTGGTATCTCATTGTGATTTTGATTTGTATTTCCCTGATGACAAGTAATGTGGAACATTTTTTCATATGCTTTTTGGCCTTATGAACGTCTTCCTTGGTGAAATTTCAGTTTACGTCTTTTGCCCATTTCATGACTGGATTGTTTCTTTCTTGGGGTGTTGAGTTTAATAAGTTTTTATAGATCTTGGACACTAGCCATGTATCTGCTACATCATTTGCAAATATCTTCTCCTATTCTGTAGGTTGTCTTTTTTTTTTTTTTTTTTTTTTGTAGGTTGTCTTTTAGTTTTTTTTTTTTTTTAATTTTTTTTTTATTTGTTTATGATAGTCACAGAGAGAGAGAGAGAGAGGCAGAGACACAGGCAGAGGGAGAAGCAGGCTCCATGCACCGGGAGCCCGATGTGGGATTCGATCCCGGGTCTCCAGGATCGCGCCCTGGGCCAAAGGCAGGCGCCAAACCGCTGCGCCACGCAGGGATCCCTCTTTTAGTTTTTTTGACTGTTTCCTTTGCTGTGCAGAAGCTTCTTATCTTGATGAAGTCCCAATAGTTCACTTTTACCTTTGTTTCCCTTACCTTCATAGATGTATCTTGTAAGAAGTTGCTGTGGCCAAGTTCAAACAGGGTGTTGCCTGTGTTCTTCTCTAGGATTTTGATGGAATCTTGTCTCACATTTAGATCTTTCATCCATTTTGAGTTTATCTTTGTGTATGGTGTAAGGGTGTAAGGGAATGGTCTAGTTTCATTCTTCTGCATGTGACTGTCCAATTTTCCCAGCACCATTTATTGAAGAAACTGTCCTTTTTCCAGTGGATATTGTTCCTGCTTTGTCAAAGATGAGTTCACCATAGAGTTGAAGGTTCATTTCTGGGTTCTCTATTCTGTTCCATTGATCTGTGGGTCTGTTTTTGTTCCAGTACTGTACTGTCTTGATGATCACAGCTTCATAATACAGCTTAAAGTCAGCCATTGTGATGCCCCCAGCTTTGGTTTTCTTTTTTCAAACATTGCTCTGGCTATTCGGGATCTTTCCTAGTTCTATGCAATTCTTAAGATGATTTGTTCCAACTCTGTGAAGAAAGCCCGTGGTATTTTAATAGTGATTGCATTGAACGTGTAAATTGCTCTGGGTAGCATAGACATTGTCACAATATTAATTCTTCCAATCCATGAGTATGGTATGTTTTTTCATCTCTTTACATCTTCCTTGATTTCTTTCATAAGTGTTCTGTAGTTTTTGAAGTACAGTTCCTGTAGCTATTTGGTTAGGTTTATTTCTAGATATCATATGGTTTTGGGTGCAATTTTAATTGGGATTGATTCCTTAATTTCCCTTTCTTCAGTCTTCATAATTCAACAGATATTTTTCAGTGCTTGCTGTGTCCAAGGTACTTCCTAAGCCTTGAAAAAGTAGTGTTGATTAAATAGAGCCCTACTCTGTCACTTACATTCCTTCTTTTCCCCCAATATTTTTCCATTGCAATAAAATGCACAGACAAAATTTACCCTCTTAACCAGTTGTAAGTGTACAGTTCTTTAGTATTAAATACATTCATAATCAATGTTATTATTCCCAATGTATCTCCTGAACTCTTCAGTTTGTAAAACTGAAAACTGAAACTCTGTAACTATTAAATAACTCCCCATCCTCCTCCCCCACCATTCTACTTTGTCCATATGCTTTGACTACTCTTAAGTACCTCATGTAATATAAAACATTTGTGGTTTTGTGACTGTATTATTTCACCTATTGTATTTTCAGGGTTCATCCATGTTGTAACAGGTCAGAATTTTCTTCCTTTTTAAGGCTTGATGATATTTCCTAAGTATTTTATTCTTTTTGATGCTATTAAAATAATTGTTTTAGGTTGCTTTTCAGATTGTTGTTACTGTATAAAAATGCAACTGATTCTTTTGTGTTGACTTTGTATCCTGCTACTTTGCTGACCTCATTCTAACAATTTTTTCCTTGGAATCTTTAAGGTTTTCTACATATAAGATCATGTCATCTGTAAAAAGAGATTTTTTTTTTCTTTGCAATTTGGATGCTTTTTCTTTTTTCTTGCCTAATGCATGGTCTAGAACAGTTAAATGTTGAATAGAAGCAGCAAAAGTGAACATCTTTGCCTTGTACCCAAAGTTAGAAGAAAAAGGTTTTAATCTTTCACCATTAAATATGTTCACTATGGGTTTTTCTTGTATGGCTGTTCTTAAGTTGAGTTAGCTTCCTTCTATTCCTAGTTTGTTGAGTGTTTTTATCATGAAAGAATGTTGAATTTTGTCAAATGCTTTTTCTGCTCTTGAGATAATCATGTGGTTCCTTTGCTTTATTGTCTTAATATAATGTATGACATTAATCAGTTTTCATATGTTGGACTATCCTTGCATTCCAGGAATAGATCTCATTGCATCATGATATATAATCCTTTCAGTATGCTGCAGAGTTTGATTTGCTTGTATTTTGTTGATTTCTGCTTCTGTTTATAAAAGATACTGATATGGGGGAGCATGGGAAGATGGCAGAGTGGGAGGACCCTGAGCTCACCACCCAGTGTTTACAACTAGATATCATCCACATCCAAGTCAATAAACCAGAGAGCAATCTGAAGATTGGCAGAACAAACTCCACAACTAAATATAGAGAAGAAGCTGTATCTGAAAGGTTAGGAAAGTCAGAAAGAAAGAATCTACCTGCAGAGGGAGGGAGCTGCGCATGCAGAGAAGGCAAAGAAATAAACACTTGTTTGGGAACTCATAAGGGGAAGACTAATCCCCATAATGTTTGGCTTTAAAACCAGAGGAGTGGGATGCCTGGGTGGCTCAGTGGTGGAATGTCTGCCTTCTGCTCAAGTTGTGGTCCCAGGGTCCTGGGAGTGAATCCCACATCAGGATCCTCGCAGGGATCCTGCTTCTCCTTCTGCCTATGTCTCTGCCCCTCTCTCTCTATGTCTCTCAAGAATGAATAAATAAAATCTTTAAAAATAAAATAAAACAAAAAACCAGAAGAACTGAATTCTATGAGTTTGTAAACCAGTGGGAATTGGATCTGTACCTTTAAAAGTCTGCTGACTCAGCACTGGGGGAGCCTGAAGGGAAAATGATAGCTGGGCTGCTGCCCTTAAAGAGACAGCAGCCTGTTCAGAGAGGCAACATAAAATTGGCAGTTTACACAACACCACCAGCCAACAGGAGACAGATTTGTTCATACGGATTTCAGAGCATTTTGGTGGACTTCTTTAAAAATGAGGAAACTGGTTCTCCCAAACTCCCAGCATTAAACATAAACTTTCTGTGGGAGACGGGGCTGCATAGACACTTATAGCCTGGACCAAGGGCCCAGAGCAAATTTTAAAGCTGCCTGTGCAACCTGCCCAGACTCTGAGTGCAAAACTGTTACTGCTACAGACCATGACCAGTCATTGTCACGCACTGTCAATCAGCTCCATGTCCCCAGCAGCCACAGCACTTTGGGTGATCTTGCATAGGAGTAGTGGTCCAAGGCAATCTGGCTAACACTGATGCCCTATTCCCAACTTCCCTGGTGGGCATGCCCCCTGAGAACAGGTCTGTCTGAGTCCTTCTAACCACAGAGTAAGCACATTCCACAAGCAGATGGGCAGTGCAGACAACTGCACTGAAAGGAAAAGTGACACAGACACAACAGCAGGATGTAAGCAACACATATAGAATACTCTCCTGAAGTGTCAGGTTCTGATAAACAGGGGACACTACACTGCAGAGGACTCTAGGACCTCCTCTTCATGAAATCCCTTCTTTCAAGAGCAGGTGATATAGCTGACTTTTTTAACACAGAGAAATAGACACAGAGAGGCAAACAAAATGAGACAGAGAAATTTGTCCCAGATGAAAGAACAGGACAAGGCCACAGCCAGAGATCTAAGCCAAACAGATATAAGGAACATACCTGATAGAGAGTTTAAAGCAATGATCATGAGGGTACTCACTAGACTCAAGAAAAGAGTAGAAGACATGAGTAAGACCCTTAATACAGAGTTAAGGACTAACATAAAAGGGCATCTGATTGGCTCAGTCAGTAGATCCTGAGACTCTTGATCTTGTGAGTTCAAGCCCCACATTGGGTATATAGATTAATTAAAAATAAAATCTTAAAAAAAGAAGTAGCAGAGATAAAAGGCTCAATAAACAAAATGAGATATACTCTTGATGGAATATAGCAGGATGAAAGAAGCAGAGGAATAAATTAGTGACCTTGAAGACAGAGTAGTGGAAAGCAATCAAGCTGAACAAAAGAAAGAAAAAAGAATTACACAAAACAAGAATACACTTAGGGGACTCAGTGACTCCATCAGATGTACTCATCAGAGGACAGAAAATTTCTTTGAAGAAATAGTAGCTAACTTTCCTAATCTTAGGAAGGAAACAGATATCCAATCCAGGAAACACAGAGAACTCCCATCAAAATTAACAAAAACAGACCCACACCAAGGCATACTGTAATTAATTGTCAAAATGTGATAAAGTGCCTTAAAAGCTAAGGCTAGGAAAAGATTTTTCAACAACTTTGCAAGCTACAAGGAAGTGGCATAATATATTCAAAGTGATAAATGGGAAAAATCTGCAGCCAAGAACACCCTGTCCAGCAAGGCTGTCATTCAGAACAGGAGAGGGAAAATTTCCCAAGCACTGAAGGAGTTGTTGACCACTAAATTAGCCCTGTAGGAAATATTAAAGGGGACTCTGAGTGGTAAAGAGAGACCAGGAGTGACAGTGTAAAGGAATGAAAACACAAAAGCAATAAAAATGGCTATTTGTTAAAAATATCAGTCAAGAAACTCACAAAAGAAAGAATATAAAATATAATAACAGAAGAGAATGGGTTCAATGTATGTATGCAGAAGAGATTATATATAACCCCAATGGTAACCATATATAAAAACCCACTGATAACAACATGCAAAGAATATAAAGAAATCCAAATACATCACTAAAGAAAATCAGCAAAACATGAAAGACAGCTGTCAGAGAAAATCCTCAGAAACAACCACAAAACAAGTAATAAAATAACAATAAATACATACTATCAATAATTACTTTGAATGTAAATGGACTAAATGCTCCAATCAAAAGACATAGAGTGACAGAATTTATATATAAAAAAAAAAGTCCCATCTATATGCTGCATATAAGAGACTCATTTCAGACCAAAAGACACCTGCAACCTGAAAGTGGAGAGATGAAGAAAACAACAATCATGCAAATCAATCCCAAAAGAAAGCCAGAGTGGTAATACTTATATAAACTAGACTTTAAAAGAAAGACTTTAACAAGAGACAAAGGAGGATACTATATGAATATAAAGAGAACAATAGCAAGAAGAGATAACAACTGTAAATATTTATTAACCCATCATAGGAGCACCCAAATACATAAAACAGTTAATAACAAACATAAAGGATTAATCAGTAATAATACAATAATAGTAGGGGATTTTAACACCCCACTTAGATCAACAGACAGATCATGTAAACAAAATCAACAAGGAAACAGTGATTTTGAAGGACACTTTGGACCAGATGGATTTAACAGATATATTCAGAACATTCCATCCTAGAACAGAATACACATTCTTTTCAAATAGACATGGAACGTTCTCCAGAATACATCACATATCGACCCACAAAACAAACCTGAACAAACTGAAGAAGATCAGACTCCTACCATGTATCTTTTCTGACCACAATGCTGTGAAACTAGAAGACAGCCATAAGAGAAATCTTAAAAGACCACTAATACATGGAGGTTGAATAACATGCTACTAAACAACGAATGGGTCTACAAGGCAGTCAAAGCAGAAATGGAAAAGTACATGGAAACAAATGAAAATGAAAACACAACAGTCCAAAATCTCTGGGATGCAGCAAAACCAGTTCTAAGAGGGAAGTTTATAGCAACACCTATCTCAGATAAGCAACCTAGCTTTACATCTAAGAGAGCAAAAAAAGAACAACAATCAAAACAAAACCAGCAGAAGGAAGGATAGAATAAAGATTAGAACAGAAATAAATGATACAGAAACTTAAAAAAAAAATCAATAGAACAGATCAGTGAAACCAGGAACTGGTTCTTTGAACAAATAGCAATAAAACTGATAGACATTTAGCTAGACTTATCAAGAAAAAAATTCAAAATCACAAATGAGAGAGGAGAAATAACCAATACCACAGAAGTACAAATACTTGTAAGACAATATTATGAAAAACTATATGCCAACACTTTGGACAACTTAGAAGAAATGGATAAATCCTAGAAACCTATAAACTACCAAAACTGAAACAGAAGGAAATAGAAAATTTTAAGACTGATAACCAATCAAAATTGAATGAGTAACCAAAAAATTCCTGACAAAGAAAACTCAAGGATCAGATGAATTCTTCACAGGTGAAAATAACTAGACATTTAAAGATCTTTTCAATAGATGCAAAAAAGAATTTGACCAAGTACAACATCCATTCATGATAAAAACCTTCAACAAAGTAGGTTTAGAGGGAACATACCTCAGCATCATAAAGACCATACATTAAAAAACCCACAGCTGACATCATCCTTCTTTTAAAAAAAAATAAATAAACATCATCCTTAATGGGAAAAAAACAGAGCTTTTCCCCAAGGTCAGGAACAAGGGAAGGATGTCCCATCTCACAACTTTTATTAAACATAGTACAGAAAATCCTAGTCACAAAAGTCAGAAAACAAAAATAAAAGACATCCAAATCAGCAAAAAAGAGGTAAAACTTTCACTATTTGCAGATGACATAATACTCTACATAGAAAGTCAAAAGACTCCACCAAAAGATTGCTAGAACTGATACACAAATTCAATAAAATCACAGGATACAAAATCAGTGTACAGAAATCTGTTGTTTCTATACAGCAATAATGAAGCAGCAAAAAGGGAAATTAAGGAATCAGTCCTATTTACATTTGCACCCAAAATAATAAGATACCTAGAAGTAAATCAAACCAAAGAGATAAAAGACCTGTACTCTGAAATCTATAAAACAGTGGTTTAAAAAATTGAAGAAGAAAAAAAAAATTGAAGAAGATCAAAGAAATGGAAAGATATTCCATGTTCAAGGATTAGAAGAACAAATATTGTTAAAATGTCTGTGCCACCCAAAACAATCTACACATTTAATGCAATCCCTATCAAAATACCAACAGCATTTTTTATAGACCAAGAACAGACAATCCTAAAATTTGCATGGAATCACAAAAGATCCTGAATAGGCAAAGCAATCTTGAAAAAGGAAAGCAAAGCAGGAGGCATCACAATTTTGGACTTCAAGTTATATTACAAAGCTGTAGTAATCAAAACAGTATTTATTGTACTGTTACAAAAATAGATACATCAATGGAAACCAATTAGAAACCCCAGAAATAAACCCACAGTTAATATGGTCAATTAATCTTTGACAAAGCAGGAAAGAATATCCAATGGGAAAATGACTCTTCAGTAAATGATGTTGGGAAAACTGGACCCCTTTCTTACACCATACACTAAATTAAATGGATTAAAGACCTAATGTGACACCTTAAGCCATAAAAATTCTAGAGGAAGACACAGGCAGTAACTTCTTTGACATTGGCCATAGCAGTGTCTTTCTAGATAATGTTTCCTGAGGCAAGGAAAACAAAAGCAAAAATAACTACTGGACTACATCAAAATAAAAAGCTTCAAAAAAAAAAAAAAAAAGCTTCAGCACAGAGAAGGAAACAGCCAACAAAACTAAAAGACAACCTTCACAATGGCAGGAGATATTTGCAAATGACGTATCTGATAAAGGGATAGTATCCAAAATATATAAAGAAGTTATACAACTCACCGAAAAAAAAACAAATAATCCAGTTAAATAGGCAGAAGATATGAACAGACATTTTTCCAAAGAAGACATCCAGATGGCAAAATGGACACAGAAAATATTCATCACCCCTCATCAGGGAACTACAAATCAAAACTACAATGAGGTATCACCTCACCCCTGTCAGAATGACCTAAATCAATAACATAAAAAAAACATATTGGCTAGGATATAGAGAAAGGGGAACCAGCCCTCTTACAGTGTTGATGGGAATGCATACACAGATACTGTGGAAAACAATATGGAGGCTACTCAAGTTAAAAATAAAATGACCTATGATCCAGCAGTGTCACTACTGGATATCCAAAGAATCCAAGAACACTAATTCAAAGGGGTACATGTACCCCTATGTTACAGCAGCATTATGTACAGTAGTGAAGATATGGGAGCATTTCAAGTTTCCATTGATTGATAAAGTGGCATAGACATACACACACTGGAATATTATTATTCAACTATAAAGAAGAATGAAATCTTGCCATTTACAATGACATGGATAGAGCTAGAGTATAATGCTAATTGAAATAAATCAATCAGAAAAGGACAAACACCATATGATTTCACTCACGTGGAATTTAAGAAACAAAACAAGCAAAGGGGAAGAAGAGAGAGAGAGACAAACCAGGAAACAGACTCTTAACTATAGAGAACAAACTAATGGTTATCAGAAAGAGAGTGGGGGGGGGGGGGGGAGTTAAATATGTGGTGGCAATTAAGGAGTGCACTTCTGGTGATAAGCGCTGGGGGGTCATGTATGGAATTGTTGAATCACTATATTCTACACTTTATATGTTCACCAACAAGAATTAAAATATAAACAAAAAATGAAATAGAAAGATCTAGCTTTCTTGTGATGTTTTTGTCAGGCTTTGGCATTAGTGTCATGCTAGCCTCAAACAAGTTAGGAAGTGTTTCTTCCTTTTCAGATTTTTGAGGAAAGTTTGAAAAGGAATGGTATTAGTTCTTTAAGTTTTTGGTAGAATTCACCAATGAATCCATTAGATCAGGACTCTCTTCCTTGTTGAGAGATTTTTAAATTATTGATTCATTTCTCCTTTAATAGTTATAGGTGTATTCAGATTTTCTGAGGTTTTTTTGTGACTTAATCTTGGTAGATTTTTGTTTTTAGGAATTTGTGAATTGCATCTAGATTATCCAATTTGGGTGGCAATCAATTTTCATAGTACTCCTAAAATTCCTTTTATAGAATCAGTCATATTGGCCTCACTTTCACCTTTGATTTTCCAAATTTGAGTCTCTTTTTTTTCTGAGTTCATCAATCTAAAGGGTTGTTAAATCTGTTGGTCTTTCAGTTTCATTGATTTCCTCTTTTCTCTGTTTCGTTGATCTCTGATCTAATCTTTATTGTTTCCTTCCCTTAGCTTTAGATTTAATTTGTTTTTCTTATTCAAATTCCTAATGTTATAAAGTTAGGATGTTGATTTGAGATTTTTCTTGTTTTTTACCGTGTCCCATTGTTTTGGTATGTTGTTTTCATTTCAATTTATCTATAAGTATTTTGTAATTTTTCTTATAATTTCTTCTTGATCTATTGGTTGTTTAAGAGTATGTTGTTTAATTTCCATAAGGTTGTAAATTTTTCCAGTTTTCCTTCTGTTACTAATTTCTAACTTCATCTGTGGCTTGCATTCTTGGAAGAAACAGATGAACTCAAAATGTTAGTGATAAGCGCTGTGAAGAAAAATAAAGTGGGATAAGGAGAACAGGAAATGCCTGATTTGGATTAGATGATGGATACTCTTTTACTAAGGTTTCAGGGAAAGGCCCCCTGATGAGTTGATATTCAAACAGAGACCTACAAGTGAGGGATAAAGTCATATGAATATCTGAGGGAAAAGAAGAGGCAGAAGATTGAAGGTTGGCATTACGTTTGGCATTTGGAGGAAGTACAAACATAAATGTCACAAGAGCTGAGTGAGTGAGGAGTAAGAGTCAATAATCAGAATAGTATAGGAAGATGCAGTGAAACGCCGGGACACCTGCACCCCGATGTTTATAGCAGCAATGTCCACAATAGCCAAACTGTGGGAGGAGACTCGGTGTCCATCGAAAGATGAATGGATAAAGAAGATGTGGTATATGTATACAATGGAATATTACTTGGCCATTGAAACAACAAATACCCACCATTTGCTTTGACGTTGATGGAACTGGAGGGTATTATGCTGAGTGAAATAAGTCAATCAGAGAAGGACAAACATTATATGGTCTCATTCATTTGGGGAATATAAAAAATAGAGAAAGGGAATAAAGGGGAAAGGAGAAAAAAATGAGTGGGAAATATCAGAAAGCGACACAGAACATGAGAGACTCCTAACTCTGAGAAACGAACAAGGGGTGGTAGAAAGGGAGGTGGGCGGGGGGGGGGGACAACTGGGTGATGGGCACTGAGGGGGGCACTTGATGGGATGAGCACTGGGTGTTATTCTATGTTGGCAAATTGAACACCAATAAAAAATAAATTAAAAAAAAACAATAGTATAGGAAACCATAGACAGGTTGTGTATGTCTTTACATTTTGTTTTTACTCTAAGGTGACAGAACATTGAAGAGTTTTAAGCAGAGGAGGAACATGATCTGACTTATCTTTTAAAGCACTTACACAGCCTCTTATATTGAGATTAATGTAGTGTGGGACAACAGGGAAATCAGTTGCAAAAAGCAATAATTCAGGCAAAAAAAAAAATGATGGTGGCTTGGAACAAGGTGGTAGCTGTTGATTCACAACCCTCTTAGGAGTTTCCCTGGTATAATCTGAAACTGGCATTTGTATTCAGAGGGCAGGGAGAGATAAAGAAAGAAGCAGGCCACTCCAGGTTTGTTAGGTGTCTGAATAAGTAAATAGATCTTAAATTCAGTGAGGCTTGTCTTGGCTGGCAGCAAGACAAATGGATCTCTGCACCTGCCTGCCAGATCTTAAGTTTATAGGAGAGGTGTTAACTGGATGCAGCCATATAGTGTGCAGGTGTTTTCAGTATTATATCACTATCTCAAGGCTGTGTTCTTGGAACAGCCTCTGGGAACAGGAAAGGCAAGCAGAACCTACCCAGGTCCAGCTCATGGGTCACTTGGCCTTCTCATCTTTTTGATAATGTTCCCCAAGAGTAGCAATGCAGATGGCAAGGAATGGTTGGATTCTGGATGTGTCTTGAAAGTGGGATTGGCAGAATTTTCTTAAACATTGGATATAGAGTGTTAAAAAAAAAAAAATGAACAGTAAAAAGATGATGCCCAGTATTTTTGGTCTAAACAACTGATAATGGAATTGTTGTTAGTTTAGATAGGGGAAACTAAAGGAGTAGGGGGTCTGCAGGGCAGGAATTCTTCAAGAGTTTGAATTTCAAACTGTAGGGATACCTGGGTGGCTCAGCAGTTAAGCGTCTGCTTTTGGCTCAGGGCATGATCCTGGAGTTCCAGGATCGAGTCCCACATTGAGCTCCCTGCAAGGAGCCTGCTTCTCCCTCTGCCTATATCTCTGCCTCTCTCCTTCTGTGTCTCTCATGAATAAATAAAATCTTTAAAAAAATTTTCAACCTGTAAAGTTTGATAGGATTTTTAGATATCCAGTTGGATGCTGGTTGAGCCAGCACTTTAGTATGAGTCCCCGTTCAAGGGAGTAAACCAGACTGGAGGCATAAATTGAGGAATTGTCAGAATATGGATTATATTTAAGCTCTGACTGGTAGAAATTACCTAGAATGTGAACATACATAGGGAAGAAGAGAGACTGAACCCTGGAGCATTCTAACGTTTAGAGATGGTGAAGAGGAGTAGGACTCAGTAGAGGAGACTAAAAAGAAGTGTTCAGTAAGGTAGAGTCTATTCAAGAGAATTAAGGGAGAGGAATTAGAGTTTTGTTATAAAGTGGAGCAGAGAAATAGGGCAGTAGCTGGAATCTGGAATCAAGAGAGGGTGCTTTGTTTTGTTGTTTGTTTTCATTAATGGAGAAATAACATTTTCCAATACGTGTTACTTCTTGATTTTTTTATGTTAGCCATTCTGACGGGTGTAAGGTGATAATCACATTATAGTTTTGATTTGTATTTCTCTGATGATGCTGAGCTTCTTTTCATATGTCTGTTGGCCATCAGTATGTCTTCTTTGGAAACATGTCTATTCAAGTCCTCTGCTCATTATCAGATAGTTTGCTTTTTGATGTTGCACTGTGTAAGTTCTTTATATATTTTGGTTAGTAACCCTTTATTGGATATGTCATTTGCAAATACTTTTTTCCATTCAGTAGGTTGCCTATTTGTTTTGTTGATCATTCCCTTTGCTGTGCAGAAACTTTTTAGTTTTTTATAGTCCCAATAATTTATTTTTGCTTTTATATCTCTTGTTTTAGGAGACAAATCTAGAAAAATGTTGCCATGCCAATACTAGAGAAATTACTGCCTGTATTCTCTTTTAAGATTTTCTGGTTTCAGGTCTCACATTTAGGTCTTTAATTAATTTGAGGTTAATTTTGATGTGTGGTGTTAGAAAGCAGTCCAGCTTCATTCTTTTACACGTAGCTGTTCAGTTTTTCAAGCACTATTTATTGAAGAGACTTTTTCCCAGTGTATAGTCTTGCCTTTTTCGTTGTAAATTAATTGACCATATAAGTGTGTGTTTATTTCTGCATTCTTTATTCTTTTCCCTTGATCTGTGTGTCTAGTTTTGTTTAAGTAACTTTTGATTACTTCAGCTTTGTAGTATATCTAGAAATCTGGAATTGAGATACCTCCAGCTCTGTTTTTGTTGCTCAAAATTGCTTTGGCAGTTTGGGGTCTTTTGAAATTTTCATATTGCTTCCTCTAGTTTTGTGGAAAATGATGTTGGTATTTTGGTAATCATATTGAATCTGTAGATTGCATTGGGCAATAAGAACATTTAACAATATTAATTCTTCCAGTCAATGAGCATGGAATATGTTTCCATTTGTGTCATCTTTAATTTCTTTCATCAGTGTTCTATAGTTTTCAGAGTGCAGGTTTTTTTTACCTCTTTGGTTAAGTTTATTCTGATGTATTTTATTCTTTTAAGTGCAATTATAAATAGAATTGTTTTCTTAACTGCTCTTTCTACTACTTGTTATTAGTAAGTATATGGAAGTACTACCAATTTCGGGGTATTAATTTTGTATCCTGCAACTTTACTGAATTCATTCATTCTAGTTTTTTGGTGGAGTGTCTAGAATTTTATTAACTTTTTTAAATGGCCCTTTCACCATATTATAATCAGTAATTATAAAACTATATCAAATCTATGTCTCATGCAGTTAGAAAAAAAACTACCTCTCTCTCATTTAATAGGTCTTATAGCAGCCTTTAGACAAATTGGTGATATGTTCAAACACTCTATTCTGAAATTGTATATATAATCTGAGTTAAGCATCTTAGACACATTTGAAATTAAAACATAGCTTTCAATGGCTTTTTTTTTTCTTTCAAATTTGTACTTAAATCCTAGTTAGTTAACATAGAGTGCAATATTGGTTTCAGGAGTAGAGTTCAGTGGTTCATCATTTACATACAGTACCCAGGGCTCATCATAACAAGTGCACTCCTTAACACCCATCACCCATCTAGCTTATCCTCTAACCACCTCACTCCATCAACCCGGTTTGTTCTTTATCGTTAAGTCTCTTATAGTTTGTTTCCCCCTCTTGCTCTCTTTCCCCCCCATATATTCATCTGTTTTGTTTCATAAATTCCACGAGTGAAATCTCCTGGTCTTATTACTGCTATTCAGTTGCTGTTCTCTGACTTACTTTGTTTATCATAATACACTCTAGTTCTATCCGTGTTGTTGCAAATGACAAGATTTCATTCTTTTTTGCTCACTGAGTAATATTCTGTGTGTGTGTGTGTGTGTGTGTGTGTGTGTGTGCATGCACACCACATATTCTTTATCCATTCATCAGTCAGTGGACATTTGAGCTCTTTCCATAGTTTGGCTATTGTTGATAATGTAGCTTTTAGTGACTTAATTTCAAGATATTTTTTAAAATATTTAGTTTAGCTTCCAAGAGTTTAATACATGTGTATTATTTGTTATGTTGGGCATTTTATTTCAGGAGCCGCCTAAAGAAAGACTATGATGATTTCAGAAGACAGCCTGATCATGATAAATTTACTAGAGAACTGTGGACTACTGAAGAAGGTGAAGGAGATCCTGGAAAAGAATCTCCTAAATTAGAAATTATCAAGTGTGTAGATGCGACAGAACCTCTAGATATCCTGGAAAAAGAACACTTTGATTCAGGTAGTTTTTAAAACTTTTTTAAAATCAACACTGAGCACCAGGGTGGTGGCTCAGTCAATTAGTGTCTGCCTTCTACTTAGGTCATGATCCTGGGGTCCTAGAATGAAGTCCAGCATTGGACTCCCTGCTTGCTGGGAAGCCTCCACCGCTCCCCCTGCTTATGCTCTCTCGCTCTCTCTGTCAAATAAATAAATAAAATCTTTTAAAAAATAAAATTACTAATACCACAAAGAGAAGTTTTAGTAACTTTTGTTAACGTAAAGGGTAATCTGTGTTAATGATGTGTATTGATTAGGGAAATCTGGTATATTTTTAAGTGTCCTTTGTCCTTATAAAAAGGTTCCTTGGAGTCATTATTATATTTCTAGGAGTTTTTGGAGCCACTGCCTGTCTCTGAACTGTAGGCATGTCTTTGCGCATTATAGACCACACATCTTTGATCTACAATCATAGATCTCTAAAACAGCTTCATCCTCTTTTTATTATTACTATTTTGAAGCACTGTTCTTAAATTTGATTTAAATTGAACTTGACAAGTCCCTAATACTGTGAAGACTTTTATGAGGAATGACCAAGGTTGATGGCCAAATGAATCCTCAGAGTAGACATATCTTTCTAATAAGGAGGTTGGATTAGATTATCTGTAATTCGGGCAACCCCGGTGGTTTAGCGGTTTAGTGCCACCTTCAGCCTGGGGTGTGATCCTAGAGACCTGGAACTGAGTCTCACGTCAGGCTCCCTGCATGGAGCCTGCTTCTCCCTCTACCTGTGTCTCTGCCCCTGTGTGTGTGTGTGTGTGTGTGTGTGTCATGAATAAATTTAAAAAATTATCTATAATTCATTTCAATTTATCAGATTATGTTATTCCATATATCTAGTTACTTTTTTCTTTAAATCTAGTTAAATAACTCCCTTTAGTTACATAAGAGTTTAGTATGAAAATTTGCAGTTAGAAATGTTGTTTTACATGTCTTTGGTGCATTGAAAAAAAGTAACTTCTCATCAACTCAGCTTGACCATATATGAACATAAATTTTTTACTGTAGGAATGAATAAGTAAGCACCAGGAAAAACTGGACATTTTCCATCTTTTAGAGTCTCTGAAATTGGATTAGAATTCTGAGCTCTAATTGCTGGCTTGAGTATCTCTTTAAGAGATGTAAATTTTCCTTTGTATTTGTATTGACAGCAGAATCAGTAGTTTGAACAAAAACAAATTTCTCATTATGGTTATGTCATCAAGATTGCTGTATCAAAGATCATGTTACATTAATTTCCAATCAGGGTGCTGAGACTTTTGAATCATCCTATAGTAAATTTAATAAATTGCCCGTTCAGAGATTGATTTGCTTTTTTATAATTGGTCTTATTACTGCTATTCAGTTGCTGTTTTATTTAAACAAAATACTTTTGTAATTTTTTTTAGATGATAAGAAACTGTCTGAAATAGATTTTCCTATGGCCAGAAGCAAGTCGTTGAAAAAGGAATTGCCTTCTAAAGATGTTCTGAAGATTCTGCCTAAAACACTTAAACGACAGTCCAAACAAACAAATTATCTGGATGATAGCACAAAAGAGCTTTCCCCAAGGAAGAGAGCAAAGTTAAGCACAAATGAGACAACAGTTGAGAATGTAGAAGGTGAGATGCAGATTGACTGTTTGAATGAATTAAAGCATACGGAGCCACTGTTTCCAGAGTCATTTGCCTCAATGGATTCAACACCAGTATCTATTCTCCAGAAAGGGACCAAACCTATTCAGGCCTTGCTTGCAAAGAATATTGGGAACAAAGTGACCTTAACAAATCAACTGTCCCCTTCCACAGGTAGAAGTCCTCCTGCAGTGGAAAAAGCAATTCTGTCTCCTCCAGAAGCAAGCCCCATAAAGCCAGCATTGACCTGCCACAGCAGTACAAAAGGTCCTTTACAAATGGTCTACAAAATGCCCTGTGGCCAGTGGTTGCCCGTAGATCTCCAAAACAGCTCTGTGAAGATTCAGATGCAACCTGTGCTAGATCCTAAAACAGGAGAAAAAATCATGCAGCAGGTTCTCATTCTGCCTAAGAATTTTGTGATTCAGCACAAAGAAGGGAAAGCAGTTGCAAAAGAAATACTGCCACTTGAACAGAAAGGTACAGAACAACATTGTTCATCTTTCCCACAGACAGCAAATGTAAACTCTTCTTTAGCATCAGTTCTTGTCAGCTCAGCGGGAACTGTTTCTAACCAACTACCTAATATAGTTTTCAATAGGACTATTACACCTTTGTCAAATGTGAGTAGTGGTAGGCCACAACCTTTGTCACCTAAAACCTCCATAAGTAATTTTTTAACACCACCAGTTAAAACTAGCCAGAGTGAGTCAGGAAAAGGCAAGCATGCAGTTTCAGCAGCTACATTCTCCCAGCCAGTTGCTTCATCCATTTCCTCAACAGTTCAGCCTCTGTTATCAGCATCTACACTAAGTAGATCTACAGATCCTGGTAGTTCCCTTAACTGTTTTGCACAACAAACTGCTGATTCTTCTGAAGCAAAGCAAGAACTGAAAACTGTGTGTATAAGAGATTCACAGTCAATTCTTGTTAGGACACGAGGTGGGAACACTGGAGTTGTAAAAGTACAGACCAGTCCAGATCAAAATTCACCTAATAGCTTATCTGCAAGTTCAGTTTTCACTTTTGCTCCTCAGCTTCAGGCATTTCTGGTGCCCAAATCTACAACTTCATCATCCTCTGTTTTTTCACCCGCAGTTGGAATAACTACTACATCTAGTCTCCCACCTTTTAGCCAAACACCAACTTCTGTTTCTATTCCAACTGGCTTTAATCCGTCAGTGGGGAAGAATCTCAGGCTTACATTAGGCCAACCTTCCTGCAGTGGTAATTTGGGCCACATGATAGATAAAGCTTCACACATGCCTTCTTCTCCCTTAAAGTCCTCTGTTTCTTCTGGCGTTCTACTACCATCAACAGCAAATAATTCACTAAGTGTAATTAGCATATCAACAGGAAATCTTGGACAAACCAATGCAAATGTTATTCATACTCCAAATAAACAGCAACAAGTAGATTATTTCATGAAAAATTTCCCTGTTACAAGATCAGAAGCAACAGCAGCAACAAATGGAGATGCGATCAGCGGGACTGCAGTTCACAAACTTATGTTGGTGTCAGCTCCATCTATTCTTTCTTCTGGCAGTGGAACTGCAATTAATGTGACACCTGCACCAACATCTACAGGTGTTTCTGCCCAGAAATTAGTTTTTATTAACGCTCCAATTCCTAGTGGCTCTTCAACTCCAGCTATTGTAGCAGAACCATTAAAACAAACTCTTCCTCCCCCTTTGAATAAAACATATGTTAAGAGTCCAGAACAACCCCAGATAGTGCTAATTCCATCAACAGTGGGAGCACCAATAAAAATAAATTCATCACCAACTGTGTCTCAGATAAAAGATGTGAAAATTGGACTGAACATAGGTCAGGCAATTGTAAATAGTTCAGGCAGTGTGCCTGCTGTACCATCAATTAACATATTGCAAAACGTAACCCCAAAAGGAGAAGAAAAAAGTACGAAAGGCTATGTTTTGCCATTGTCAACAAGTGGTAATTCAATTCCCGTAAGCTCAAATTTTGTGAGTCAAAATATTACTCCTGTTAATGAATCAGTGGTTTCTGCAACAAGAGCAGTAAACATGTTTTCAGTAACAGGAGCAAATATGTCTTTGGGTTCTCTTTCAGTGACCTCAACCTCTGCTTCTGTTGGGACACGACCTCCTGTTTTAGTCAGTGGAAATGATACCTCTTCAAGAATTATGCCTATGTTGTCAAATAGACTTTGCACATCAAATCTCGGAAACACTGTGGCTATATCAACTGTGAAAACAGGACATCTTGCATCATCTGTTCTGATTTCAGCTACACAACCAACAGTGTCTCCTAAATGTTTAACGTCAGCTTTGCAAATCCCTGTTACTGTTGGCTTGCCTACACCTGTGACTATATCCCCTAAAATAATCAACACAGTTCCACAAGTGGCAACAGTACCAGGAGCCACACGTCCTATATCTCTTTCTAAAAGACAATCTTGGACTTCTGTCCAGTTTCAGTCACCAGGGACTTCAACTACAGTGCCAACAAATATAAACACAAATAAACCTCAGACTGAATTGCCACCCCTTTCACCAAGTCCAGGTAAAGTAATTAATATTTCCAATTTTGCTTCTCTGCCAAACCAGCAAAAAATATCTCCTGCTTTAGTAAAATCAACTCCCAGTTACAGTTCAGCTCCAGGTGGTTCTGCCATTCACACTGCTACAGCACCATCTAATGTAAATAGTGTGATAGGGGGTCAGTTCAGTGAATCTTGTATTCAGCAAAAAATAGTCATCAACACCAGTACACCTTTGGCACCTGGCACTCAGATCATGATTAATGGAACCCGGTTTATTGTTCCACCACAAGGTCTTGGAGTTGGCAGCCATGTTCTTCTTATATCTACTAATCCAAAATATGGACCTCCCTTAGTTCTTAACAGTGGCCAAGGCCTTCCACCTACATCAGTAGATAACCCTGCCGAGATTACACTAACATCAAATAATTCTTTAAGTGGGCAGCCTGTGAAACAGTCTCTAAGAAGCTCCACAAAAATTGTAAACTCTCTTGGGAATGCCAGTCATCTACCCACAGTACATACAACTCCACAAATCATAAACACAACTGCTAAAGTTTCTGTTCCACCTCCCACACCAACAGTGTCCTTGACTTCAGTAATTAAGTCTCCTCCCGCTCCTCTTTTGGCTAAGACATCTTTGGTTTCTGCCATTTGCTCTACTAATCCTCCACTGCCAAGTAATACATCAGTATTTCATTTGGACACATCAGTCAAAAAATTGTTGGTTAGCCCAGAAGGAGCCATTTTGAATACCATAAATACTCCAGCATCTAAGGTTTCTTCTGTCTCTCCATCTCTGTCTCAAATTGTCGTATCTGCCAGTCGAAATCCTGCCTCTGTCTTCCCTACTTTTCATTCATCTGATTTAGAGAATCCCGACACAGCTGCATCTTGAATTTAGACTAAATGAGCCAGTTTTTAAATAATGGGGCATTGTTTTGACTCTCAAAAAAATTTTAACTTTATTATACTGTTGAAAACATGCTATACATAGTTGTGTGTGTGTGTGTGTATTAATGTATCTTTTCATTAGCTTGCAACAAGGCTTTGTTTTCTTGGGGAAGAAAAGATCTATTCCATTTCACTCATTGGTATGAGTATGTTTTCAAAGAATGCTTAAAATAGACAGTTAGGATTTACCTGTCTGTGTCGCATAAATTGAACAGTCAAGTTTCACTAGTTTGGAGTAAGCTAGCTGTTGCACATTTGCATTGACATGTTTCTTCTTGAATTTGGACTATTGGAACGTGTATCTACAATACGATATCTTGTGTCATTAGTGAAATCTTGTTTTTGTTTCTGTAAAAATATAAATATATATATATATTTATGCATTGTGAAAATGCAGTCCATTGTGTAAAATTGTACATATTCCTAAATCCCTAACAACCTGTACTAAACTATATGTACAAAGAACTATGTTGTCTTATTTATGTTTTGTTTACATAATGTATAGTTTTTTAAGTATTTTAGTAATTTTGGACCAGTGAACTGTTAGCAACAATGCAGAGGAATCTGCATGTAATAAATTGAGTTGCTGTATTTCTGCGTTTGAATACCATTTTTAAAGTGCGTTCTTATCCCGTTGAAAGAATACATTATATAAAATGAAGATAGACCTTTACAAAAAGGAATTAAGGCTGGGAAATTTGAATTAATGGCTAGCATTTGCACAATGTTTTGCAGTTTACAAACTTTACTTCACATATTTAATTTTCACAGTACTCTTGAAAGGTTACCCAGCTAGTGGGTGGTAAACCTGAGCTGGTAGTGGTAGACCTGATGCTTTAAATCTTTTTTCCATAGACTGTGCATTACTTCTGGTATAAAATTTCACTCTGGATTTCATTGTTTTAAGTTTTTTCTCTTATTTCACCACCAAATTCTACATTGACCAAAATAAGTAATCTTCTTTCAGGCCCAGTATATTTGGTATGTGTTTATGCACCTCAGATATGTTTTATTAACTTTTTATTTTTAAATCTTAGATTCACAAGAAGTTCTGATGCTAGTATGAAAAGGTTCTACATACTCCTTAGCTTCCCTCTGATATGTCTATTTTTATACTGAGGTGTTTTTTCATAATTAACTGATTTTCCAAAATGATAAAAACATGAATTTTTCTTTTTAAATTTAGAATAACAAATGAATATGGACACCTTCAATTATTTATAAGTATTCTTTGCTTTTATTGTATTTTTCGATCACAGAGCAGTTACTTATATTCTGTTGTAAAGCAAGCAATTTTTATTGGTCACCTTATTCTCAGGGTTTGACTTTGTGGTATTTCAGACTATGCCTCATTTTAAATAAAAGATAGATTTTATTTCACGAGGAACACTGAGTAGTGTATAGAATTGTTAAAATCACTATATTGTGTACCTAAACTATAACAGTGTATGTTAACTATACTGGAATTAGAATTAAAAAAAGAAGAACAAAGGAACATAGGGAAGACATGCGCGCACGCACACACACACAATGTGTAATTGTTTAGTTATAAATAAATATTTTTAAAAAGACAAAGCAAGAAGATAGATTTTATATTAAAAAGTAAAAAAAAGATTTTATATTTATTGAATCTTTATATCCATGATCTTATTTGGGATACTGATTGTATACTCTTTCACATTACGTTTATAATGATATTGTTAAACCTCGTCACGTGGAGTTATAGTCTGGAGTTGAAAATAGAGAAGAGTAGACCTAAGACTTTCTTTGAAACTACATTGAAATTTATTAGTTATCAAAGTGGAGAGGGCAGTGAGAGTGTTCGTGGAAAGTTGCTAAAGGCTCTCAAAAAATTATAGTTATGTTCTAAAACAGTACCTTTGCCAATTTTGTCTATGCTTTACTATGTGGTCACCCTCCCCCTCTCCCTATCAGTTTAGGAAGACCTTAGATTTCAAGGGGATTTGGGTAATGTTTGGAAATTCATTGAATTGTGCCTAGATGGTGCTCAATAAATGAATATATTTACATACTTTAAAGCCAAACAACCTGGAATTATTCATCTTTTGCCTGAAAAGAATTCTCTAAGTCATTTCCAGAAACTAATTTACTGAATTACCTATGGCCCAACTTTAATCCCAGTGAGAGACCTAAACTAATTATTAACCACTAATTCTTTTCTAACTCTTAAATACAAAATCCTAATATGACCTTTGAAACTCTGTGATCTAGTGAACTTTTTACAATGAAGCCCAGGCCCCTACCCCCATCCCCTTAGGGCTTAAAAAGCTCTTTAGTCTATTCCTGCTTACCTCACTAGCTTCTTTTTTTTTTTTTTTTTTTCCTCACTAGCTTCTTTTCAACATATTCTTTCCTTGCTGTTTGCACTCTAGTTTTCTTTTGGTTTCTAAAATTGTTCCAGACAAATCGGGGTCTTCCCATTTGTCTCTGACTTAATGTTTCATTACAGATCTCCTTACATATGACATAACTCCCTCTCCTTACCACACTCAGCATGAGATACCGCAGTCACTTACAGATTGAGGACATAGATTGAAAAGGGCATAGTACTATACTACTGTAACGAGATTATTTATATGCAATTATTTAAAGCCTATCTTCCTTTTTAAAGAGGGACCTTGTCAATTGTCTCTATCATTGTCACCTCAGCCACTGGCACCCAATAGACATTCAATAGTTGTTGAATAAATCAGTGAAAAATCTAGATAGCTTCTTACATTATCTAAGGTCTGGTTTACTTTTTAAAATTAATACTCCATTTTTTACTAGAAATTTGACTGAATTAATGGATTTGTATAATCAAAAGCCAAATTCTTTTTCCTTTGCTTCCAGTTTGGTAGGTCAGGTGGATTCCTGGGATCTTGGCCAACGAGTACAAAGTCAAACTACTCAGTTCTTTGTATTCAGTGTTATCATTAAGTATTCTTCAACAGTTGTTTATAAAGGCATTAATGCAAAGGAAGAAAAGTCATTACAATGCTACCTGAATGGCTTTATGGTACTGGAATAGTATGTTACCACACATAGTGTAGAATTAGGACATTTGGAAGTCTGTATTCAGCATCATTTTTTTTAAGATTTATTTATGTATTCATCAGAGAGAGAGAGAGGCAGAGGGAAAAGCAGGCTCCCTGCGGGAAGCCCAATGTGAAGCGGGGGAGGATTCCTTCCCAGGACTCCGGGATCACACCCTGAGCCGAAGGCAGATGCTCAACCACTAAGCCACCCAGGCATCCCTATTCAGCATCATTTTAAAAGTTAAGTTAAAACATGCTAAAATAACATCTCTTCCTGGTATGTTAGCTCTTTCCTCTCATTTCCTGTATGGTTTTTGCTGAAAAAATTTTAATTCTCCTTTGTGAGTAATAAAAAAAAAAATTATATGTAAAATACTAAACGTCTCTTTAGATCCCTGTTTCCATTTCAAGTCTCCAATTTTTTGGGTGCATTTAATTAATTGACATCAATAGCTTTATAATTAAAGCAGTAATGTCTATAATATGTACACTAAAATGAATGAAAATGTTTACTTGATCCAGTATATCACATTAACTTAGTGGATTAAGAAATCTTTAATATTAAAAATTCGAGAATGTAGCAAATTCTGAAAGTGATCTAAGAAATTTGATGAGTTATCTAAAATTACACTGTACTGTAACAGAGATGGTCTACAATTTACCATAAATCATTCCAGAGGTTGTTTTGCTGTCACCTGGGCCTGAAGACTCATTGCTGCTATAATGCTGTCAATCCTCCCAGGCATTTTTACTAATTTATTCAGCAAGAATTTATTATGCATGACTTGGTGTTTGGTTTATTGACAGGAAAGGTGAAGGGCATGACAGAGTTCAGATTCTTATAATTTAACTTGGGGACAAAATCTGAGTGTGAGAAAATTCTGTAGTTAATATATGAAGAAGTACTAAAGAATCAAACGTGTTTTTATGTGTATGTAATCCTTAATATCATTCTTAAGGTAATTATCAATGTAATTGGAAAATATAATTGTCAACATAAGTTTCAAGTTCAAAGAGGTATAAATCCATTCGACGCATTTGTTGAGAACCATGTAATTGCAGAAGATGTAGGAACAACATAGATGAATAAGATCCCATCCCTGTCCTCAACACAAAAGACAATAAAAGAATATAACAATAAGTTAAAAGTAAATGTCAGCAGAATAAAGAACTCTTAAAAATTTAGCAGCAGTGTGATAGAGGTTTCATACAAGAGGTGGCATTTGTACTGGGATGGGAAGTATTTGTAGAACTGAGCTTGCAAGGACTCAGAAAAACAGAGAAGTTAATACTGTGTTGCACATTTGAAAGTTGGTAAGAGTAGATGTAAAAATTTTCTTCATAAGTAAAATTGTAACTGTGTGGAGACAGGTGTTAACTAGACAATGTGGTGATAGTTCTATAATATATATGTAAATTATATAAACTTAAATACAATGTTATATGTCAGTTATATCTCAATTTTGAAGAAAAGCACAAGTAGCATTTAGGTAACAGAGCAATTGAGTTTGAATGGGATATTATTAGTTAACTTAGGGCCAATGGGGAATAACTAAAAAATAGGTGAGTAGAGTATTAAAGGATTGAAAAATGTTCTGTAAGTAGTTAGGATGCTACTGAGGCTTTTGAAGCAATGAGTATTAACAGAAAGACCACTTAAATTACCTTGCAAGATCGTTGTGAGGGTTAGATATGATAATTTATGTAACACACTGGGCCCAAAGCCTGCTACCAAAGAAATGTTTAATAAATAGTACCTGCTATCATTTACTTGACTAGAGACAAGACAATTGGGAAGTTTCTAGGTGAATCAAGAAGGTATATGAAAACATTATCTAGTAGTGATGGTAGCAACAGAGAAGTGACAAAAAGAGAAACTATAGGTTTGCCCCAATTTTCAAAAGTTTGCATTATTCTACTTCACTTTTACAAAAGACCTCCATTAGTATCTGGTTTTGCTAACCAAAGGAAATCCAAAGAGGTTTTTCTCTTTTACAAAAAAAAAGAGAAAGAAAAGCAAAAATAGCATTCAGCGTTTGTTTTGCAGTGAGCCTTTATAGAGGCAGCAAGCATCCCAAGCAGTGAGAGGAGCCGCCGGTCGGGCGGGCGGGGGCTCCGGGCGGAGGGGGCTGCGCCCTGCTGCCTTCGGGAGCCGCGGCCCCGGGAGCGACCCCAGCAGCGCAGGCCCCGGAGCCCAGGGCGCGGGGGACACGGCCGGGACCCTGCGCTCCCCCCGGGACGGGGAGGCGGGGAGGCGGGGAGGGCCCGGGACGGCGGGGACGCTCCTGCCGCCGCCGCCGCCGGGCGCCCCCGAGCTGTGCGGGGCCGCGCCCCCCGCCCCGGAGCATCCAGGCCAGTGCGGACGGGGAGCTGCGGTCGGTACCGCGGGAGCTGACGCCGGGGCTGGGGACCCGGCCGCCGCCAGGGGGGTTGTCCCTCCTGGGTCACCCTGCGCCTGGGAGGGGCGGGGCCGCCAGGGGACGGGGCCTCACGGGGTCAGCAGCTCCCACTGAGCCCGGCACCGGCAGGGGCGGAGCATCTCCCCAGGTGCACACACCTGAGAACCGGCACAGCAGGCCCCTCCCCCAGAAGACCAGCTGGAAGGACGGGGAAGAGCAAGTTCTTGACTGAGCAGCTCTGGAAAGCTCCAGGTGAGGTTGAGAGATTTATAGTACATAGAACTAGAGGATACCCCTCCTCCCCCCCCACCCCCATTTTCCAGTACACCTCGTTTTTATGTCAGACTATAAGTTTCCAATATTTTTTCTCTTTACCCACCTTAACCACAATATTTTTCCACCTCTTCATTTTTAAGTTTCTTCCTTTTTGAATTTCATATTTCTACAATTACAGGTCTTAGATATATTTTGCACTTCTAGATTCACTTCAACATACTCCATTTAATTTGGGGGGATATACAAAATATGTTTTTTTGTTTTGTGTCTTTTGCTTTTTCTGCCTCATTTTGTTCTACAACGGTGGAAGTTAATACCTTCTAAAACATGACCAGCCTGCACACAGAACCAAGTGGTATACCGTGCTGGTACATTCTGTGAGATTATAAACTCTCTTCATTCCCATTCTGCCCCCTCTTTTATCTCATTTTTCTTTTGATGGTCAATGCTGGGGCTTTCTACAAGTATTGCTGGTTTATATAAAATTGGGACTGAGCATCTTCTAACACACAGAACTTAACAAACTCAGAACCAAGAAGTTCACCCTCTAGGACCCCTCAGGTAAACTACATTCTCCCTCCACTACAACTTCTTCACCACCACCATCTCCCAGTCCCCCTCTTGTTTTTCTTCTCGTTTTACTTCTTTTTTCTTTTTTCTTTTTTTCTCTTTACTTTTGCTTTTTTTCTCTTCTTTTTTCTTTTTTTCTTCTTTGGGATTCTTGGCCTTTTATGTTTCACTACTTTGTTTTAAAATTTGTTTTTCACGTTAGTGTCCTTTTGTTTTATTTCGTTCTTATTTTTGATTCCATTTTCTGGTCTCTTACCTCGTCAGAAACATCTAGGGTGAAATTTACTTAGGTCATGGTTGATATTCTTGATTTAGCCTGCTCATACAGCCACTCTGCACTGCGTGAAAAGACTAGAAGGAAGAACTCACCACACACACACAAAAAAAAGAATAAAAAACAGTACTCCCTGCCACAGAGTTACAGAATTCGGATTGCAATCCGATGTCAAGGCCAATTCAAAAGCACAATTATAAAGCTACTGGTGGCTCTGGAAAAAAGCATAAAGGATTCAAGATACTTCATGACTGCTGAATTTAGATCTAATCAGGCCGAAATTAAAAATTAAAATGAGATGCAATCCAAACTGGAGGTCCTAACAACGAGGGTTAATGAGGAGGAAGAAATAGTGAGTGACATAGAAGACAAGTTGATGGTGAGGAAGGAATCTGAGGAAAAAAGAAAAACAAAAGACCGTGAGGAATGCTTAAGGGAAATAATTGATAGCCTCAGAAGAAAGTATCTACATATAATTGCTGTTCCACAAAACTCTGAGAGGGCCTGAGGGTTAGAAAGCATATTTGAACAAATCATAGCTGAGAACTTCCCTAATTTGGGGAGGGAAACAGGCATTCAGATCCAGGAGACAGAGAGGTCCCCTCCAAAATCAATAAAAACCATTCAACACCTCAATATTTAATAGTGAAACTTGCAAATTTCACAGATATAAAGAGAACATCCTTAAAGTGGCAGGAGAAAGAGATTCCTAACTTATATGGGGAGAAATATGAGATTAACAGCAGACCTCTCCTCAGAGACCTGGCATGCCAGAAAGGGCTGGCATGATCTATTCAGGGTCCTAAATGAGAAGAACATGCAGCCAAGAATACTTTATCCAGCAAGGCTCTCATGCAGAATAGAAGGAGAGATAAAGAGCTTCCAAGATAGGCAGAAACTGAAAGAATATGTGACCACCAAACCAGTTCTATAAGAAATCTTAAGGGGACTCTGTAAAAGAAAGAGGAAGCCCAAAGAAATAATCCACAAAAACAGGGACTGAATAGGTAATACGATGACTGAGTGATGGGTATTGAGAGGGGCACTTGGGATGAGCACTGGGTGTTACAGTATATGTTGGCAAATTGAACTCTAATAAAAAATATACAAAAAAAAGATTTTGAAGGATAGAGGAAGGGTTTTTTTTGTTGTTGTTTTAAAGGAAAGATTTGCATAAATCTTAAAAATGGTTAAACAGCAAAAAATATCATCAATAAAGTATTATCTGCCCTAAATTAATTTATGAATCTAATGCTAAACTAATAATAAGACTAATAGGTTTAGTTGGAGGCTAGTGTTGATTTTGTTTTGTTTGGGGTTTTGGTTTTGGGTGGGTTCCTGTTTTTTAACCCAAAGTTCATTGAGGTAAATATTGTTGTTTTTGTAGATTTCCTCCAACCATTAATAGCATATATAAATGGTGTTTATTGATTAAATATTCTTCTGTGATCATATAAAAATTCATTTATGGCTTAAGTAATAGTAAACTATTTAGTTCAATCTAACTATAAGTATTGTAGTTTTTGTCGTTGTTGTTTTTAAAGATTTTATTTATTTATTCATGAGAGATACAGAAAATGGCAGAGACCTATGCAAGGGGGAGAGGCAGGCTCCTCACTCAGACCACAATGCAAGACTCAATCCCCAGACCCGGATCACATCCTGAGCTGAAGGCATATGCTTAACATCTGAGCCACCCAGGCATCCGAATACAATACTTACTTGGATCTAATTCTAAAAGATCAAATGAAATGGTCTAATCTCCAGAAGAATTTTAGTAAAACCCTCTAGATTGGCAAAACACCATCTTAGGAATTGTAATTCTAGAAAAACTTCAATTTGAGCTAATATAGCATCAATTAAGTAAAAAGAATTAAATTAAAAAGATATTGCTCTAAACTATTTTTAGAGAAAAGACAGATATTACACTATGAATATCCTGGGCTACTGTAAACCTGAATCAAATTTGCAGGTGACCCAGACATCTGAGACCTTACAGTTTAATCTTCCTCTTCCCTGGGGGACCTGATAGATGATTCAAGGACTCTCCTGCAGATACTTTCTAGCCACTGCCCAGGATCGCACTTGGGAGGCCACTTGGGAAAAGCTGGAATTTACGCTTCTTCAGCCAATTTTTGTTGGTTGTGATTATTTTCTTAGCAAGCTTTCTCTGAGCCAAGCAGCTCTTTTCTCATGGGAGACAATCCAGCCCTAATAAAAGGAAGTGCTTCTTTCCAGCTCTTTCTCAAGACCACCTTCCTGAAGGAGTCATAATTCTGATGTATAAGGCTTCATATACTTCGGGACGTTTCTTCCAGATTTCTAAGCAGTAAATACTCTCCTTGGATTTTCTGCAGATATGCATTACATGTTTTTGATGTAGTTCAAACATTATTTGAAGTCTTAGCTGAAATTTTGAATCCCAATCTCAAACAATGTTTTTAGACTGCAAAGATGTTTGTTCATTTGGAGACCACTCATTTGAATTATAAGTGATTGATTCATTTATTTTTCTTCACTGAACTTTTCAATTTGTCCTTGTTTTTCTCCTTCAAGCCTTATTAAGAAAAAACAGCATCAATGTATTTCTTCAAATCGACTTCTAATTGGCAGTTTTCTGATTTTCTCTTTGTCTGAATTTCAAGTTGCTATCATCCACATAATCTCTAAAGAGAGCAAGCAAACTTGTCTTTAGTGTGGCTTTAGAGATTTTAAAGCCTCTTTCATTTGTGTTTTCAAGCTGTCAAGCACTGATTTCTGTTCCCCACACTTTTTCTTCCATTGCAGTTTCTTAGAATAGCAGTTTTAGGCTTTCTTAAAAATGAGTGTTTTTATCCCAGTCAGCCATGAGGGATGTTTTAAGGGATGTTTTTCTGAGATGCTCTTAAGATGTTTTGGCATCAGTCACTTGAGATTGAGGGATTTTGCTGCATCTTTGAGCAATTGTGTCTGTCTTTAAAGTTAAGCCATGAAATGAAAGTTTAGGGGACTCCCTTCTGTTCTTTTTGGAAAAGGTTTACAATGTTCTCAAGTGTTGGGTGGACCAGTCCAGATATTTATAAGTGCTGCAAAACTCAATGTTTGTGATTTCAGAGAACTGGTCTTCAGTAGAGATGACTTGAGAGTTTCATTAGCTTGTGTAATCAGTCTGGTCTCTTCACTTACTTTAACCCCAGGCAGAAAATCTTTGGTATGGATTTTTTTTTTCTCCTTAAAGCATGCCTGCTCTAACTATAAAAACAGTCAAGAAGGCCATATCAGAATCTCCAGTGAAAACACTTGTTTCAAACATCAGACAACACCATCTGAAAGCTAATACAGAACAGGAGTAGGAGGCAAGGCCAGGCTCTATAAAACAAAACTCTCTAACTTTGCTTACTGTACAAATAGAGAGTGATAAGTGATATTGTCTAGTACATCTGGATAAGGAGAAAACATTGACTGCAGCCACCCAGGCACCCCAAGCCATATGTTCTAAAGACGTGGAGGATTGAGGCTTAGACTAGGACTTTTGGTGAGGAAAGCAGCTGGCCAAATGTCTGTTGAAGTTTACTTTGTTTAGAATTCATTTATTTGTTTGAAAAGGGAAAGAGACGGCTTATTTTAAGTGGTAAAACTGTACAGAATCAGAAACAGTAGGGACATATTTCAGTATTTTGTTCAATGACTTTTTTCAATGTTTATAAATGTTTATTTGGTTTTTTTTCTCTTCGGTACAATCTTGTCTTTTGTAGAAAATGAAGCAATTGGGATCCCTGGGTGGCGCAGCGGTTTGGCGCCTGCCTTTGGCCCAGGGCGCGATCCTGGAGACCCGGGATCGAATCCCACGTCGGGCTCCCGGTGCATGGAGCCTGCTTCTCCCTCTGCCTGTGTCTCTGCCTCTCTCTCTCTCTGTGACTATCATAAATAAATAAAAATTAAAAAAAAATTAGAAAATGAAGCAATTATGCTACACTGGTGTTTCCAATGGCACAAGGTGATTTTAGGTGGTTTACTGACTTGGCATTAAATAACACTGAGTCACATAGCAAGAAAATAACTTCTTTCTCTTGCAAATCTTTTAATTATGTTAAAAGCTCTTTGATTCTTATTAAACTCCCTCTTAAATAAAAACAGCAATTCTCAGGTTGATAGCCTCTGCAAACATTGGTATCCTTCTAGGTTTGAATAAAAATACTTTTGTCATCTTCATTTTTGTAGTTCTCTTCTACTTATGGAAAATGATACCAATTCTCCATTTAGTAAGCCAAAAAAAATTTTAAATGAGTGACTGAAAGAATAAATATTAGATAAATAATAATATATATGATATGTAGATGTCAACAAAAAAAATTTTTAAGTTATTATACACCATTCCACTAATCTACACCATTCCATAATCTGTGATCCTTCATGAATACATAAATATGTTTTTTGAGGGTATTTGGGGTTTGTTTGTTTGTTTGTTTTTTTGAGAGGGCTTTGACAGCATAAAGGTGCTAAATTACCATTGGAACATTTAAAGCAAGACATCAGCCAAACTATAGTATCTTATTTAAATCCTTATACCACCTTCTGGTTTAGCAAAAACATTTTGTCATAAATTGTGATAGCATTGAGTCTTTCTTTTTTTTTTAAGATTTTATTTATGCATGAGAGACACAGAGACACAGGCAGAGGGAGAGGGAGAAGCAGGCTCCATGCAGGGAGCTTGACCTGGGACTCAATCCCGGATCTCCAGGATCACGCCCTGGGCTGAAGGCAGCGCTAAACCACTGAGCCACCCAGTCTGCCCAGCATTGAGTCTTTGAAGTGAAATGTAAATAAAACTGCATTACATGTTACTTAAGATTCAGGATTTCTGCCATGTGTTATTGTAGAATCATGGAATTTTAGAATAAAAGAGCCTTTTTAAAATTTTTTTAGAACTTTATATTTTTTTAATTGGAGTTCAATTTGCCAACATATAGCATAACACCCAAGCTCACCCTGTCAAGTGTCCCCCTCAGTGCCCGTCACCCAGTCACCCCAGCCCCCTGCCCACCTCCCTTTCTATCAACCCTTGTTCATTTCCCAGAGTTAGGAGTCTCTCATGTTTTGTCACCCTCACTAATATTTCCCACTCATTTTCTCTCCTTTCCCTTTGTTCCCTTTCACTAATTTTTATATTCCCCAAATGAATGAGACCATATAATATTTGTCCTTTTCTGATTGACTTATTTCACTCAGCATAATACCCTCCAGGTCAGGTCCATCCACGTCAAAGCAAATGATAGGTATTTGTCGTTTCTAATGGCTGAGTAATATTCCATTGTATACATAGACAATATCTTCTTTATCCATTCATCTTTGATGGACACAGAGGCTCCTTCCACAGTTTGGCTATTGTGGACATTGCTGCTATAAACATCGGGGTGCAGGTGTCCCGGTGTTTCACTGCATCTGTATCTTTGGGGTAAATCCCCAGCAATGCAATTACTGGATGGTAGGGCAGATCTATTTTTAACTCTTTGAGGAACCTCCACACAGTTTTCCAGAGTGGCTGTACCAGTTCACATTCCCACCAACAGTGCAAGAGGGTTCCCCTTTCTCCACATCCTCTCCAACATTGATGGTTTCCTGTCTTGTTAATTTTCGCCATTCTCTCTGGTGTGAGGTGGTATCTCATTGTGGTTTTGGTTTTTTGGGGTTTTTTTTTAATTTTTTAATTTTTATTTATTTATGATAGGCACACAGTGAGAGAGAGAAAGGCAGAGACACAGGCAGAGGGAGAAGCAGGCTCCATGCACCGGGAGCCCGACGTGGGACTCGATCCCGGGTCTCCAGGATCGCGCCCTGGGCCAAAAGCAGGCGCTAAACCGCTGCGCCACCCAGGGATCCCTCATTGTGGTTTTGATTTGTATTTCCCTGATGGCAAGTGATGCAGAGCATTGTCTCATATGCTTACTGGCCATGTGTATGTCTTCTTTGGTGAAATTTCTGTTCATGTCTTCTGCCCATTTCATGACTGGATTGTTTGTTTCTCCAGTGTTGAGTTTAAGAAGTTCTTTATAGATCTTGGATACTAGCCTTGTATCTGATATGTCATTTTCTCCCATTCTGTAGGTTGTCTTTTAGTTTTGTTGATTGTTTATTTTGCTGTGCAGAAGCTTTTTATCTTGATGAAGTCCCAATAGTTCATTTTTGCTCTTGTTTCCCTTGCCTTCATAATGTATCTTGCAAGAAGTTGCTGTGGCCAAGTTCAAAAAGGGTGTTGCCTGTGTTCTCCTCTAGGATTTTGATGGAATCTTGTCTCACATTTAGATCTTTCATCCATTTTGAGTTTATCTTTGTGTAGGGTGTAAGAGAATGGTCTAGTTTTATTCTTCTGCACGTGGCTGTCCAATTTTCCCAGCACCATTTATTGAAGAGACTGTCCTCTTTCCAGTGGATATTGTTTTCTGCTTTGTCAAAGATGAATTCACCATAGAGTTGAGGGCCCATTTCTGGGTTCTCTATTCTGTTCCATTGATCTATGTGTCTGTTTTTGTGCCAGTACCATACTGTGTTGATGACCACAGCTTTGTAGTACAATACTAAAAATCTGGCATTGTGATGCCCCAGCTCTGGTTTTCTTTTTCAATATTCTCCTGGCTATTCGGGGTCTTTTCTGATTCTATACAAATCTTAAGATGATTTGTTCCAACTCTCTGAAGAAAGTCCAAGGTGTTTTGATAGGAATTGTATTAAATGTGTAAATTGCCCTGCATAGCATTGACATTTTCACAATATTAATTCTTCCACTCCATGAACATGGAATATTTTTCCATCTCTTTGTGTCTTCCTCAATTCCTTTCAGGAGTGTTCTGTAGTTTTTAGGGTATAGATCCTTTACTTCTTTGGTTAGGTTTATTCCTAGGTATCTTATGCTTTTGGGTGCAATTGTAAATGGGATTGACTCCTTAATTTCCCTTTCTTCAGTTTCATTGTTAGTGTATAGAAATGCCACTGATTCACAAAGAGCCATTATTGACACTTTACTGATCAGATGAATCTGACTATAATTTGGTAGGTCAATCAACTCTGGTTTTTTGTTTGTTTGTTTGTTTGTTTAAAGATTTCATTTATTTATTCATGGGAGACACAGAGAGAGAGAGGTAGAGACATAGGCAGAGGGAGAAGCAGGCTCCCTGCAGGGAGCCAGAAGTGGAACTCAATCCTGGGACTCTGGGATCATGCCCTAAGCCGAAGGCAGACGCTCAACTACTGAGCCACCCAGGATCACGAGCTCTTTGTCTTAAACCTATAGAGGTATCCTTTGTGAATACTCCATGGCACAGACTCATCTGCAACAATTCTGTTAGAGTTCATGTTGGTCAAAAGATTGCTTCTTCAAAAATCAGCATAGTAGTTTGTTAGTTATTAGCCAAATTTCAACTAAAAAAAATTGAATGATCCCAGAACACGTATTTAAATTTAAATTCAGATAATAACACCATAGATTTATTAGAATTACTACTAGCATAAATTGTATCAGGCATTACAACGTTAGTTGACAAAATTTTTTCCACTTTAATATTTCTCATCATTCCCTCAATTAGTATTGCTAGTTGCTCTACTAAGAATTTAACAACAAGCTTAGTATTAGAGAGAATGTACACTGTTTCTATGGTATTCTGAAGCAGAACATCAGGTATCCACATTAAAATCCAGCAGAAGTGTGAAGGAAATCATTTAAGCACCTCTTGGCATTCTCACGGCAAATAAGGTGGTGATGACTGTTCTGCAGAGAGTTTCTCATAGGCAGGTGGTGCATTGGGAACCTGTGAAAATGAGAAAGGGAGAGTATGGGCTTGGCAACAGTGCAGAGTTTTCTGGAAGAGGGGTAAAGTTAGTGGTCAGCAGCATATGTATACTACTTCTCTGGACTGAACCTTGTAAGTGCTCGCATCTAATTCCCGACCCAACAAGATAATCATTGTTAAATTTCATAAGTGTGTATGTTGAAATAGCAGGAGGGGGAAGAGTAGAGAAAAATAGAGCTAATGGCCTTTCCAAAATCTCAAAAACTTATTTATATCTTCATTATTCTTGTCAGTACAAGTCCCAAGCCCTAAATAGTGAATTATTGAACACTGTATAAAGCCACTAATATACATATATACCATATATATAGATCTCTGTAGTTGTGTCTAAAGGCCAGTGCTATTATCAGTACAGTACAATGTGTTAGGCCTTCATTTAATGTTTACAACAATTCTAAGAGTATTTTCATTGTTTTTATGTTACAGGTTGGAAAACTGAGGTCAAGTCACTTGTCCAAGGTCACACAACTTCACAGTAATTTGGCTCCAGAGTCTGTTCTTTCAACCATTAAAATATACTGCATCTGTACCAGTGCTGTATAGAGTATAGAAATAGAAAACACAGTATACCATATATCTGGTTTTAATTTTCTAGTAGCCATATTACAAAAATAAAAACAAACAGGTAAAATTAATCTTCATAATTTATTTTATTTAATCCCACATGTCAAAATATTATCATTTCAACATGTAATTGATATAAAAATCATTAATGAATTATTTATATTCTTTTCCTCAGACTAAGTCTTTAAAATCCAGTATGTATTAGCACATCTTAATTCAAACTACTATGTTACAAGTGCTCAATAGCCACATGTGGCCAGTGGCTACTCTGTTAGACTGCACAGCTTATACAATTAATAACAGATGTTTTTTTCCTCCTCCCTTAGATATATCTACATCCAAAGATACAGATGCAGTGAAACGCTGGGAGACCTGCACCCCAATGTTTATAGCAGCAATGTCCACAATAGCCAAACTGTGGAAGGAGCCTCAGTGTCCATCGAAAGATGAATGGATAAAGAAGATGTGGTCTATGTATGCAATGGAATATTACTCAGCCATTAGAAATGACAAATACGGGATCCCTGGGTGGCGCAGCGGTTTGGCGCCTGCCTTTGGCCCAGGGCGTGATCCTGGAGACCTGGGATCGAGTCCCACATTAGGCTCACGGTGCATGGAGCCTGCTTCTCCCTCTGCCTGTGTCTCTCTCTCTCTGTGACTATCATAAATAAATAAAAATTAAAAAAAAAAAAGAAATGACAAATACCCACCATTTGGTTCAACATGGATAGAACTGGAGAGTATTATGCTGAATGAAGTAAGTCAATCGGAGAAGGTCAAACATTATATGGTCTCATTCACTTGGGGAATATAAAAAATAGTGAAAGGGAATAAAGGGGAAAGTGGAGAAAGTGAGCGGGAAATATCAGTGAGGGTGACAGAACATGAGAGACTCCTAACTCTGGAAAAAGAACAAGGGGTGGTGGAAGGGAGGTGAGCAGGGTGATGGGGTGATTGGGTGATGGGCACTGAGGGGGGCACTTGACAGGATGAATACTGGGTGTTACACTATATGTTAGCAAATGGAAGTCCAATAAAAAAATATACAAAAATATATATATATCTACATTCAGAAAAAGGCAAATAAGACATAAAAAAAGACATAAGACAAAAAAATACTATATCCAGAATTGAGTTCTTTCTTTGGATCTTACTACATATGTAAGGGATCTCATCATGGGCCCTGGAAAACCTGGCTATGACAGGACACAATTTAAGAAAATCTCTGTACTTCCATCTTTTTTTTTTTTTATCTTTGTTATTGTTTAATTTTTTATTATGGTAAAATACAGATAATATAAAATTTACCATTTTAATCATTTTAAGTGTAGAGTTCAATAGCATTACATATATACACATTGCCCTTGCTTAAGTTGGAATAATTTTATTCATTGGAATTAAAAGCAGCCACACAATGAACACCAAGATGCAAGATCTCAACCTACCACAAGTTCACAATTACTCTCTTGAAAAGGCAGTTTGCTGTGCTGGTGACCAAAACCCTCATGTGGACATCTTCCTCTTAAGGTACTTTGAGTGCCAGCATGAATACTTTTGTCCTGAAATGTGAATGCATGAAGGTCAGTGGGTGAGAAAAAAGAATGGAGTTCTGTAAGAAAAGAGAAGAAAAATGAAGTTATTTTTAAGAATAAGTTTTTTTTTTTTTAAGAATAGGTTTATTTTTGTAAAAGAGTTTATTTATTCATGAGAGACACAGAGAGAGAGAGACAGAGACACAGGCAGAGGGAAAAGCAGGCTCCCCTTGGGGAGCCTGATGCAGGACTGGATCCCAGGACCCCAGGATCATGACCTGATCCAAAGGCAGACACTCAACCACTGAGCCACCCAGGTGCCCCAAGAATGGGTTTTTAAATCTTGGTTCTGCCACTTACCTGCAATGTGTCCTCAGGCTAGTCACTTTACTTCTCTGAATTCTAGTGTTTGCATCTTTAATATGAATGCCACCTACCACTCAGAGTTGTAGAAGTTAAAACTAAAGGTAAAGCACTTAATATGGCACCTGACACCCATTAGTTAGTGAATATATATATATATATATATACACACATATATATATATATATTTTAAGATTTTATTATTCATGAGAGACACACAGAGAGGCAGAGACACAGGCAGAGGGAGAAACAGGCCCCATGCAGGGAGCCCGATGGGGACCCCATCCAGGGTCTCCAGGACCACACCCTGGGCTGAAGGTGGTGCCAAACTGCTGAGCCACCCGGGCTGCCCCCAGTCAGTGAATATTTTTAAAGGGAAGGAGAAAAAGAATGAATCTGAACACTGAACCTCAGAGAATGACTTAAAAAAAAAAATATATATATATATATATATATATATTTTATTTATTTGAGAGAGAGCATACAAGTGGAGTGAGAGGCAAAAGGAGAAGGAGAAGCAGACTCCTTGCTGAGCAGGGAGCCTGATATAGGGCCTAATCCCAGGACCCTGAGATCACAACCCGAGCCAAAAACAGATGCTTAACTGATCCACCCAGGTGACCCAGAATTTCAGAGAATGATTGCAAGTGGAGATGATCAAACTAGCGAGGACAAGCATATGAGAAACTTGGCAGCAGGGACTCACTGCCTATTTCTGCCTTCCCTGTAATGACAGCAAAATATCTTAAACACTATGCATATGCATTTAAACAAATGCACATGTTGTGGTAGGAATGCTGTGGTAGCCTGAGCTTCCAAGTCAAGTTGCAACATAAGTCTACCTAAGATGAAGTTACACACCCTGAGTCACTGTAGGGAAGGGTGGGTGAGAGCTCAGTTTGGTGATTTGCACAGGTTTTGGGGGTGATATTCTCCATCCCTAGAAGAGAATGACAGCAGATTGTGCAGGACAGAGACATACCCAAATGGGGACTTCAGGAGTGATGTACTGTGATGAGATGGAGCATTTCATCACTGACATAGTTTAAATTGCTGGCACACTGTCATAATAAAAAGCAGATTTTAGTTGCTTGTATTATTATCAAATTCTCCACAATGGTAGTTCTCAAACTTTAGCATGCATCTGTATCACTTGAGGGCTTGTTAAACACAGATTGCTGGGCCCACATCCAGGATTTCTGACACAGTAGATCTAGGGTAAGGCCCATAATCTGCATTTCTAACAAGTTCCCAGGTGATAGTGTCAAAACTGCTCATCCAGGGCCACATGGAGAACCACCACTCTGCACATAGAGCACTTCCCTATTGCCTGCACCTGGGTGACCCAGCTATACTTAGATCCTTAGAAGGACTGGGCAGATAATGCATATGCATCAGAGGGCCAGGTGGGGACAACAGGAAAGGAAGGAGTATATCTTATCTAAAGGGACAATCACTGTGCAGCTGACATTTTTTGCCAGATCTTTGATTTTTTAAAAAACAAACTAGAAATCAAGATTTTTATGTAAACTGTTACTTTTAAATGTTGGCACCTAATTCAATTTCTTAAAATACAGACCTAAACATATCAGTGAGCTAAATCCAGACAGTAGGGCATTCGCAGCATACACTCTGTGGTACTAGCCAAGACAGGCTGGATCAGGGAGGCTGTGTGGATGCTGAGCAGCTCTTCAGGCTTCTCTGAGGACTGTGACTGATCATTGGAGTCTACTAGCTTGGAAGAGGGCATCAAGGTAGGTTTCCCAGAGTGAAGTGTTTGGAACATCACTGAGGTGAGGCCAGACATGGATTGGGGCTGATAACTACACAGTCTTCAGTCTGTAAAAAAGTAGTTTTCCTAAACTCTAGTCTGAAATTAATATTGATGCTACCCCCTGGAAGGATATATACACAGGGCCCGGTCTTGACGTAAGGATGCGCGAAGTTTGTTTTCTTCCCAAGTCCCAGCAATATACTGCAGGTAAAGTATTCAATGCATTTTCTCCCTTTACCTTAATTATCACTGTTGTTGTTTTTCTGTTTTGTAAATTTCTCACTTGCCATGGGATAGGAGTATGATCTACTCAGCTCACTGCTAGTTCTTTGCATTTGCATTAAAACTTTAGCATGCATTTTAAAAGGCAGCTTCTTGGGTCGCACCCTCAGAGAGGGTCCCAGAATCTGCATTTTAGCAAGAGCTCCAGATATGAGTACAGGGGCCCCTGACCATTGAGAAACACAACATATGAAACATGAATATAAACTGAGCTGTCAAGGGGGTCCTCAAAATTCTTCTCCAAGAATCAAAAAGCATTATGTCTTAAACCTCCAGGTGAAAGGATAAAGTTGGTAAATGCAAAAAACAACTTTCATCCCCTTACAAATCATCTTCCTGCAGAAGCAAGTTGCTACTAAAAGCAATCTTTCAAAAGATGTTTTTTTGGGGCTAAAGGGAATTGTGAGTCAGTGGAAACATTTTAGGAGATCTTAATTCCAACCAATCTTGCTACCATTCTATGTTCAGAAAAAGTGGGGAAATAAACATTTCAAAGCTTAAAACTCAGGTGTCTGAAATTTGCATTTATTGTCATTTGTGTCCTTTGGCTTACCATTGTTATTTTTTTAAGTAGGCTCCATGCCCAGTGCAAAGTCTAATGGAGGGCTTGAACTCTTGACCCTGATATCAGTAGCTGAGATGAGAACAAGAGCCAGACACTTAATTGACTGGGCCATGTTGGGTGTGGAGCCTATTTAAAGAAAAAAAAAAGAAAGAAAGGGGGGAAACCTCCAAAGAGAGGCAGGGAGGTAATTATGTAATTAAATGCAGTATTACGTGCACTATTGTACATAATTTTGCCTAAGTTTCTTAAACTACGGATTCCAACCCAGCTTTTCAAGACTAAGTCTCAAAACGAGATTTTAATATAATTTTAAAAAATAAATGACAGCATTTTTAGATGCCATGAGAACCAGAGAATTTAAACACAGCTCCATCTCATAAAAATTCCAGAAACTCTATAAATCACTGATCTAGACCTAGAGGAATGGAGACATGGTAGGTTGAACTTGAACCTTACTAAGCAAAATGTCCATAGTGTCTGAGCTTATGACATTAAAGACTGCCTATTATAGTTTAATTAAATTTAAGATGAGAGTGTTGAAGCAGAAAGTGAAAAAAAATTGTATTTTTGTCCAGAAGCATCAAGCTAGTAGTTATGGACAATTAGGGTACTAACACATTGAGTTTGTAGAGCTTTTATTCCTTAAAAGACTAAACTAGGGGATCCCTGGGTGGTGCAGCGGTTTAGCGCCTACCTTTGGCCCAGGGCGCGATCCTGGAGACCCGGGATCGAATCCCACATCAGGCTCCCGGTGCATGGAGCCTGCTTCTCCCTCTGCCTGTGTCTCTGCCTCTCTCTCTCTCTCTGTGACTATCATAAAATAAATAAATAAATAAATAAAAATTAAAAAAAAATACTAAACTATTATGTGTTTTTGTACACAAGCACAGAATTAAATAAAAATATAGAAGAAAATATATATTGAATAAAGACACATCACATGTGCCTAGGTGTAGAATAGAGCAAATGAGGCTCAGGGAAGTTAAAATCTAAGGTCACCAAGCAATTCAGTGACAATGAGACCAAATGCTGATGCCATATAATTGAGTGGCTGCTATATTCCAGGCACTGGAGAAACAAAGATGTCTAAGAAATATTCTCTGGTCCCAGTTCATATGTGGGGGAAAGAAAAGGAGTGAAAGAAGCAAAAAGTAAATAACCAATTACAAGACAATGTTAACTCCATGCTAGAGGCAGAAATGGAGTTCTGTGTCAGAAGGCAAAGTCCCTCCCTAATCTGTTGTGGACAGCCCAAATGAGGTATCATACGAGTGCAAGGTCCATCTCTAACCTCTTAGCCCAAAGCTTTCCTATGGTACTTGGTTTGGAATCTTATTCAGACTCCGCGATTCTCCTTTCTGCTAAATGTCAGTATACTGAAGGGCTACTGCTCAGTTTCTGTGTCATCCCCCAAACCTGCTATGTCTTTCATGATTTGTATTTGGGGCACTCTGGCAAGATGGGCATTAGGAAAGGGACACTTGGGACTGCCCAAACTTCCTGACAAGGAGAAGAAGTCAAAGCTAGAGCTCTCACCTTCCTCGACTCCTCTTCAGACTGCCAAACTCCAAATCCCCACCTACACCAACCCTCCCCTCCACCACACAACCATTTTGCCTAAATTGCTGAGTGAGGAATGGGACTTTCCAACATCTTTTGTAAAGATACTTTTATTCCATTATGTATCAACTCAGTTTTCAGATGTGTAATGAAAGAGAGAGGGGGAGGGAAAGCTGGAGGGAGGGAGGGAGAGAGAGAGAAAAGGAAGGAGGGGGAAGGGGAGAGAGAAATTGCAATTCTTTTTTCATTCCACTGCTCACAATGGATAATGCCTCTGGATGCTTAAGACCTAAGGTGCTACCCCGCTTTGAAGTGAAACTTGTAGTTCTTATAGTTTAGCAACTCAGTTGATGTTTCCCATTTATGGAAGACACTGCTACTCTAAGACTAGACTGTGTAATTTGTTAGCTTCCTGCTCATATGGGTAAAGAAGAAAAAATTCTGTCAAAACTACATTGGCCATCAAAAGAGAATGGACCTTGTTAATAACCCAGTGGTCCTTTGTGCTGCTGAGGGGTGGATGGTTTACTTATTGTACTGATGGCTGGATAGGTCCTACTTATGCTAAATGCTTGGTATAACAGAGTTAGAAGAACTTGGCACTCCCAGGGAAACTGGGAGGAAAGGGGTAAAGCAGCAAGGTGAGATGAGCAGCCACTAAATGGAGGAACAGAACCCCTGAGAATCCTCAGGATGATTGATAAGACCTGGAGCAACTCACATGCTGCTGTTTGCTGTGCAAAAGGATCAGAACCCCTACCCCTGGGCTCCACAAATTATCAGTGCTCAGCATTTAAGTTTGCTGTGAGTGAAACCAAAGAGGTGGGCCAAGTTTCTGGTTGGAGTTCATGTCTAGGCAAAAGCAAAGGAAAAGCTGCAAGAAGAAGAGAAAGACTCGTCAGAACCAGAAATGAGAGTTAAAGGTGATCATAAGAATGTTATCTTACTCCCCAGAAATTCAGAGAAAGAAGGGCAAGGGTGTCCTGGATCTGGAGGGATCCCAGCAGCAGAAAGTTTACTAACCCTCAAGCTTCTGTATCCACTTCGTCTTCTACAATACCAACAGGCAATGAGCAGCAAAATTCCCAGGATCACTGTCAAGATTCCAATCCCTGCAGCCCTGGCCCAAGAGATAGACAAATCCATCTGGGTACAGAAACCTTGTTCTAGATTGTGATGAATCATACATCAGTCTTCAATCTTCACAGGAGCTTTCCCATCCCAAAGCCACATGTTCCATTTCCCAAGTAGTTTCCCACCCCCACCCCACCTGACCCCACACTGAACACCCACCAACCTCCAGCACCTGTGTCGAGGGACAGGAGCTTCTTTAGGAGCCTCTCCGATGTATGCCCACATAAGTAGTGCTAACTGGCATGGCCTAACCATCCCAGTTCCAGGCACAAGAGGTGCAGGAGCAACTAACCCATATGTGAACAATGTATTTACAGAGACTGAGTTATCTTTTCTTTTCATCAGGGCGTTTCCCCCCAACTATCAGTCCACAAAAAGGATTGATACTTAAATTAACTTAAGATTGCTATGATGAACATTTTACATATATTAGATTATTTAATTCTCACAACAGCCCTGTAAAGTAGGCACCACTTATCATCCCCATTTCACAGGTGAGGACATAGATTCAGAGGTTAAGTGCTTTGCTGATGGTTATAAAGAGGTAGCACAAGATGGAGCCAGGATTTGAACTTGAGTTTGTTTCATTTGTGTTTGTGTCCTCTTTGCCTGAAACTCATCCCCTCACTGCTTGCCCATGACTAATATATTCACATTCAAAGACTCAGCATCACCCCTCCCAGGATGATGGCAACCTATTCTGGCTTCTCTCATAAACAGCCCTATAGTGGTAATTGGCAGTGTGCCTACCTGTCTCTTCTAGGAAAGGAGTTCCCAAATGAGTTGTTTGGTTTGGGATTTGTTTTCAAATCCCAAAAATGCATAGAAAATGTCAGGCACTCTGGTGTTTCAAAAAATATTTCTTGAAGATGGATAGATGGATGAATAGACATTTGGATGGATGGCCAAACATATTTTTAAAAATGAACAAATGAATTATGAGTGATTACAAATCCACATCTGCAAAATTAATGAGCCATTTAATATCTTCTTTAAAATAATTATGTATAAATATGTGGATTTGGGGCATGATGCTAGTTCCAACATCATTATTTTTTTCCATTTGCAATTGGAACTGAAGATCTGAAATACCATCTTTAAAGATCCATCCTTCCTTTGTCCTAACCACTTAATTCTCCGTTACTTTCACCTCTTGTGGGTATTGACACTCTAGTGAGAATGAGGAGATCCACAACTTTCCACACAGCAGGTTTTGGTTGGAGATGAAGAAAAGGTAATGAAGAGAAGGAGAGAGCATTTAAAGCAGGCATCGAGGGTTAGAACTGGCACATCTTGACTGAAGGGGTGGAAGTAGGGCTTGCGGGATTTAGAGATATCCAAGACTATACCTATTGCATGGGGATACCAGAGCCCAGCCCAGCTAGGGTATCCCAGGACATCTGACTCATGTTTACATTCAGCTAGGCAAGCTCCTATCTGGCCTCTGCTTGCTCAAGGAATCCAGTTCAGGATGACCAAGGACCAAACCAGTTGGGTCAGTCCTTGCTCCTTACTCTGTTATCACCTAAGTGATCTGGAAAAGACATTTCAGAATGGAGCTAGAGATAGAACTCTGGGGATGCTGAGACAAGAGGCCTGATCTCTCCAGCCTGCTTGGCTGCCATGTCAGAGACCCCAGCTGACATTTGAAGTCAGAGATTGCAGATATTAGGTAAGCACCTCCCAACTAGCCAGGCATGGATTATTAAAAGATAGAGCATTGGGACTCAATCATGGGGAGAAGTGTCTGAGCTGAACCTACAGCAAAGTTGTAGCATCACTGAAACTGTTCTGCTCCTCAGCAGCAGGAGCAATCTGGGCATCTAAACAAGCCTTTTGAGCCCTGTGTCCAGTGGCCCCTGGGAAAGATTAGTTACTGCAACGGCCCTGGAAACAGGTCTGAAAGCTGTGCTTTCCCTGTATAACAATTAGCTAACATCTGCCTGATTTTCTACATCACATGATCAGAGTGGAAAGTGCTGTGACTTGCTAAAAAAGGGTTCTGCAGAGCTGGGTGATATAAGAGATTGAGCAGCTGAGGGTGAATCAAAATATAGCTGAGGGTTCTCCTGGAGAGATCTTTGTCCTGTACCAACTACCTGACCACCTCCTTCTCAAGGCAGCTGAGGCATCAAGTCTATCCTGTCCATCTCTAAACCAGTTGGGTGACAGTGCTGGATAAAAACTCTGACCTAATTATGCAGGTCAGTCCACCCACTTTGTGGATCATGAAGCTGAGACCTACCGAGACTCATCAACATCACCACCACCTTAGCAGCTACTCTGTCCTTCATTGAGCACTGATTTGTGCCAAGCATTGTGCCAAGCACCCCACATATAGGCTTTTATTTCATCATCACAATAATCCTGTGAGGTAGATACGATGTTCATGTCACAGCGGGTATCCCCATAATTTTAAACTGGTAAAATGCCCAATGATGCACAAGTGGTAAGTGGCAGAACCAGAATTCACAGTGACTGGCCTAAGATACCCAACCAGTGCCTTTCCTGCCATATCGCCCTTTCCTGATATGAAGCTGTCACAAGGAGCATTCAGTGGGCTCTTGTGACTGAAGGCAGCTGATTCAATTCCTGGCATGCTTGTGCTCCAATTTCACCCACCAAGGCTGTGGTTATCCCCTTGGATATCCTAACACAGACAGAGCTCTGTTCCAGTTCCTTATGCACAGTCACATTGCATTCACACACACACACTCAGTGATTGATAGATTAGAAAACATCAGGATATGCCAGACACACCAAAATAATGCAGTTTGCAGCTGGGCAGGACTCTCTAGAGTGTCACCAAATGCCTCCTGTAGCAGAGTCACCTGAGGTGGATGTTAAAGTGCAAACTCTGAGCCCCACCAAATCAGCCTCTCTGGCAGAAATACCTGGGAAACTGCATTTTACAAAACCTCCATGAGTGACGCATGCCCTCTCACTTCTTACTAAAGTTTTACAGAGATACAGCTTGTTGAATTATCATACAGAAACTGAAACAACATCCTACTTAATATCATGTGTACTCTAAACATACCCCCAAAAATACATTTTTTACTCTTGGGATATTTTTTCAGAAAATCTCCCCATTCCCAACTGACCATGCAGGGATGTTAGAAAATCCCACTGGCATCTTCTGAGGAAATGCTCCCAGCCTAAACTCTTCCTCAGTGACTTTAATGAGTTCCACATCTTACTTGCCCTTGCTAGTTCACTCTAGTAAAGATTTTTCAATAGTTCCTTCCCCAAGGGAGAGCAAATTTGCAGGAATTTCTGACTAGATCACTTAAGACATGGTCCAAATAAAAACCCGGTACCTTATTTGTCCTGTTGGAGTCTTCATTCAGAAGGTGAAACCCAATCTAGAGCACCATACTCTTGTGTACTCTAGTACATGCAGAATGTGTCCCAGCAGCCTGTCCTACCACTACAGCACTTACGCTTGCCAAAATTATTCTTGAGCCCAATTCTCCACTACACTGTAAAATTTTTTCACAGATAAGTATAGCATCTTAGACTGACTATACATTGCTTAGCACTTAGAAATGCTGAATCCTATAAATATTTATTTTAAATTAATTCATACTTTTAAACACCTTTCCTTAGAATAAAACTATGATGCAGAAATAATAAGCAGGGTCAGAGTGCAGTTGCACATACCTGCCCTTCATTCTTACTAGCTCTTTGGCAACTCACCTTTGTTCTATCCACAGGCCACCTCCAGGAGCCCGAGTGGAGGAGACAGAACAAGGCTTGAGGAAAGAGTCACCTTGCTCCCAGACAGATGTTTTCCAGCTGGGAACCTACAGTGAAAGCCAAATAACCAAGAATACAGACCCCCCAAAAATGCCAAGATCCAACTTCTTATCATTCCTATCTCCTAGCCTGTATGGCCTCAGAAAAGCTTGAGTGAGCCCCTTGTAGGACATGGGGTCCCATCACCTCATTGACAGGGTTTTAATCTCTGGAGAAATGAACACTAGAGAGATTTACTGACAGACATACGCTTGTGGAAATCAGCAGGCTGTCTGCAAATGGCAAACTGGAAACCCCACTGGATCCAATTTTGAACTTACTCTTCAGCTGTGATGTAGGAGTGGTTATGCCCCTTCTTGGGATAACCAAGGATGAAGTGAGCCTCTTCTCTTGGCATCTTGTGGGATAAGGCCACAGAACACCTAATAGCAAAGTCAAACAGGCATCATTTAACACATTCAGAACATCCTCGCACAGCATTCCATAAATATCTACAAAAAACTCTCTCCAGGTTAACATTAATGATAGCTGGGACCCTCTGGTTTCTCTCTGTGAGAGAATTTGTACCTGCTTATTTCATTGATATCCAGTGGAAATTGCTCAGGTTTCTAACTGCTTCCACCAACTGAAAATTGAGTTCAAAGAAGAAACTACAAACAAAAGCAAAAACTTTGAAATTGAGTTATTATTTGGGGGGGAGGAATGCTCTTCATTTCCTATCAATTTACTCTATACCATAAGCTTATAGAGAAACAAAATACATTCTTTAAAGATGACATTTTATTATTTTTATTATTTTTATTATTTTTATTTTTTTAGAGAGGTGAGAGGAGAGAGGGAGAGGGAGAGCGAGAATTTTAAGCAGGCTCCATGCTGCATGTGAGGCTTCATCTCACCACCCTGAGATCATGACCTGAGCTGAAATCAAGAGTCAGATGCTTAACAACTTAGTCATCCACACACCTCCACAAAAGGCATTTGTATTCATTCCTTACTTTCACTGGCAGAAGACTGGTTAATAAAAGGAGTTATTTCTCTCCAAACGTATTAATTTGATGTCAATCTGTGGTCAAATAGACGGTTATGATCCCATATGAGTATGTAGCTGAGCACAGCATCCTCCAAGTCCACCTTCTAACAAAGGAAATGCCTGGGCTTGTCCATGTTCACCCTGCCCAAACCAAGATAAGGACTCCCATAACCTGACTTTGTCTATTTGTTTCCCTCCCGCTAAAATAAATTTCTGCTTCTCCTTCATTCAAGTCTCATGAATAGGGCTTAAATATGTATGTATGTGTATCATACACAGAATATACATAATATGGAATATATATAATACAAAGTTTAAAACCATAATACAAACAAATAGACAAAAAGCTCATGAACTGCAGAGGTCATGATTAAAGAGTACTGGTTGAAAACCAACAGCGATTTTTCTTCTCTCAATGTCATTGTGCATTTTTCTTCTCTCTTATTCTTATGATTTTCAAAGATCTGATAATAGAATTATATTAATGAGCCTGTTTAAAACAATAGGAGAGAAGTGGAAGAACAGAGTGGGGCATTTGCCACACGAACCCTTTCTATTGGGGCATTTTCTGTGTAAATTTTCATTCTTTATTGTAAAAAAGAAATTATAGTTGAACTCACTGATCATCTCAGGTGAATGATGTAGGGGTGAGACCTATGTTCAAAATTACAGCTACTAAACCCAATTCTGCATTAAATTGTTTTTGTAAATATATGTAAACCTCTGCAAACAGTGTAGGGACAACAAATGTACCTCATCCCAAACCAAGAAAAGCAATCTTTCAAGTGAATACACAAGCAGAATCACAAGTAGGATGCAGCCTAAATAACTGCTCTTCCTGGTTCTCTGCTTTGCTTCTTGGCAGTCTAGGAACAGGATCTAGGAGGAGACTTCATGAGCCCTCAGAAGCTGGAGACTTACATTGAGGAGAAATTTTGCTATTAGCCAAGCACTGTGAAGCAATGAGGGAGGGAGGAGGAGCCCACCAGAATCCCCCAAAACCTGTTCTCTTGGACACGGCCATGCTCTTACCTTCCTGGATGGGATTGTTCTGTCTGTTGGCTGGCTCTGTGTGTGACAATTGCTTCTTTGGCTCTTAATCTTTTAAATTGCTTCTCCTGGTCTCCAGTCCCATGTTAGTCATGAGTTTGGATTTCTGACAGGGTCATCTATGATTGCTTAATTGGCATGAAAGAAACTGCCTTCATTTCTCTCTTCAAAAAGTCATTGTTCATTCTGGCCTCTGTTTTTCCCAGTCTCAGGATTTCCTCCTAGAGAAGCCATTTATTTTAAATATTGGTCACTCCTTCCTAGGACTGCCAGAAAAAATATCGAATATTTGAATTTCAGAAAAACAATGAATATTTTTTAGTATAACTATGCCCCATGCAACATTTTGTAGTATAATTAAGCCCTGCTTACTGGAAGAGACATATTTTTACTAATAAAATATTTATGGGGTGCCTGGGTGGCTCAGTCAGTTAAGCATCTGCCTTCAGCTCAGGTCATGATCTCAGGGTTCTGGGATCAAGCCCCATGTCAGGCTCCCTACTCAACAGGGAGTCTGCTTCTCCCTCTCTCTGCTTCTCCCCTCCCCCCCACTCATGTTCTCTGTCTCTCACTCTCTCACAAATGAATATAAATCTTAAAAAAAATGTTTGTTATCTGAAATTCAAATGTAACCGAGCACCCTATACCCTTTACCCTCCCTCATCTGCTCTCTAAAGAGCCTTTGGTCTCAGACCTGGAGACCATCTAGTCCCACTCTCTCCTGATGAAGAAGAGGAAATAGAAGATCCCTAAAGCCTCCCAAAAAAATTTCCTTATGTTAGTTGGACAGTTACGTAGTCAGGGCCAGGGTCCCCAACAAGAAAATATGGAGTCAGAACAGCTAAAATAAAATAGCACTGACCTCCTGCTTTACAGCTTAGACAGGACGGCATGGACATTCTGCTTTGCAGCTTTTGCAGGAATGACTTCTGCAAAGTGTCCTAAAATAAGACAATTAACCACAAAAACCATTTGTCAATATCACAGACAAGGAGCAGCTAGATCTAAGCCCCCAGATGTCAGAAGAAGAAGAAGAAGAAGAAGAAGAAGAAGAAGAAGAAGAAGAAGAAGAAGAAGAAACCATTAGCACTTGGACATTAACCTAATAGCTAGACAGATAAGTGACCAAAGCCCTGATTGGCAAGACTCAGTACACCATGATTACTTAAGAAAGTTCCACAAAAGAGCTCATAATAACCGCTAAATTTAGAAATACTGAGGACAACCCACTTGGATCCCCTTCCCTCTCCGGAGCTTTATACTTTTGCTCAAAACACTTTGCACTGGTGCCCACCACTCTTTGTCTGGTCTACCTCTTCATTCCTTGAAGCAGTGTGACCAAGAACTGTGGGCACTAAGGCGTCACAAAATCCTGTAACATTAAGGTCCCTGATTTCTCTGTGACATATTCAGAGATAACTATCCCCTGGGGAGAATGGGTTTTGTGCATGTTCAAGGAGCAGACAAAATTTTCTCTTTGAAGGTAGATATGACCTGCCTAGAAACTAACTGAAACCAGGCCTGATTTGACCTGACATCATCATCATCTATCCTGAGAGTCAACCGTGTATAGCCCCTAGAAGCATTCCAATAGACACAACTGTTACCTTTGCTCACCAGCTCTCTGTGACTGTTGTGGACAAACGAAACAAAACACCCACCAGAATTGAGGAATGTGACAATTCTTATCAAATGAGGACTTAGATTACATAACTACTAAGATCATTTTCCCCATAACATCCAACGTCCCCACACCTTCACAATACTATGGCTTTCCAGTTTCTGTTTTGGACTATTCTGTGTGAGGGCATTATCAACTTACTGGATACTGGATAATCATCACTGGAAATGGCAAAAGAGAGAAAAGACAAAGAGACGGATTGATCCTTATTAGGTTAGAGAGGGAAAGCTTTTCTGAAAAGGAGGGAAAATGTAAACTGAGATCTAAATGACAAAAAAGGAGTCATACAAAGATGGAGGAAGAGCATTTCAGACAGAGAAGAACTAGAACAAAGATCCTGAGGCAGAGTAACAGAATAGGACTTAGTCTGGATTTCCAGAACCCAGGCTGATTCAGAAGATTCTGTACCAAAATCAGTAAAACAAGATGATGGAGGAGTAGGAGACCTTAGTTTCATCTGGTCCCAGGAATTCAACTAGATAGCTATCAAATCATTCTGAATGCCTGTGAACTCAACTGGAGAGCTAAGAAAAGAATAGCTGCAACTGTACAAATAGAAAAGTGACCACTTTCTGCAAGGTAGGAACTGTGGAGAAGTGAATGCAAGCCAATACATCAAAGATAAACCATGGGAGGAGGGAGCCTCTGTAAGCCAGCACGGGAAAGTGAGCAGCGGAGCGCAAAAGCAGAATTTTTAGAAGTCTGCTCCAGTGAGGGTCATCCATCCTGAAAGCTGAAAGGCACTCAGGTGGTGAAGCAGGGTGGAATCCTAGGTGGGACAGTGTGGTCTCGGGGTCCCTGGGGTCACAGGAGGCAGGGGCGCGGGGGGGGCGGGGGGGGGCGGTGGCGGGGTGTGGCTGTGTGTGGCCGAGTTCCCAGGCATCGGAGCAGGGAAGGCTGCTGCATTCAAAGAGCCGGGGACTAGGCTCTCAGCTCGGGGTTACCATCCACTGCGAACTGGAGCAGGGTCCCAGTGAGCAGCAAAACCTCAGTGAGACTCCTCTTGTTCCCCTGGGAGGAGCAGTTTGGGTGCGCAGGGCAGTACTCTGTAGGGTATAGAGACTTGAAACAGGGGCATATATAAACCTGAGAGAGAAATGCTTGGTCATAGGCTGTTGGTGAGCGCGGCATGGGCTTGCCAAGGACAGCAGGGAGACAGGAGGGATTGACTGCTTTTCCCTGAAAGCACGCTGAGGAGGGGGCCCCAGCTCTCAGGCTGCGGAACTGGAGGTTGGGAGGCCTCCATTTTCACTCTCATCCTCTAAAGCTGCCCAGAAAGCCTTCAGGGAACAAAAGCCACGTGGAGCACCCCAGAGCCCCTTGTTTAGCCGGGCCCCTGGTGAGGGGGGTGCAGTTTCGCAGGGACACCTGAGAATCAGTGCAACAGGCTCCTCCCCCAGAGATGAGCAAGATCATCCAGCCAAGACCAATTTACCTCCCTAACTGCTCCAGCGCTGGGGGATATAGCAGAGAGAGTTCAGGGGCTTTCCCCCCACGATCCTCTAGCCTTTCCATTTTAATATTTTCTCTTTCCTTTTTCAACTAATTTCTTATCAACTCTTTTTTAAAAATCTTTTTTTAAATTTCCATTTCTACAGTTACATTATATCCTTTCATTGTACTTAATTTTATTTGTGTATATACACATTTTCCTTTCTTTACAATTTTAGGATGCACACTGAGGAGGGCACTTGACGGGATGAGCACTGGGTGTTATACTATATGTTGGCAAATCAAACTTCAATAAAAAAATAAAAAATAAAAAATTTTAGGATGCAGTTTCTTCTAACAGACCAAAATATATCCAGAATCTAATGTATGGCTCTGTTCTCTTTACCTGTCTGATCATATTCTCTCTTTTCTTTATTATTTGTTAAAGTCTTTTAAAATTTTCATCTTTACAGTTACATTCTATCCTTTCAATGTATTTAATTTTGTATATATATAAGTTTTTCTTTCTTTACAATTTCGAGATGTAGTTTCTTCTACCCAACCAAATGCACTCAGGATATAGTGTATTGTTCTGTTCTGTTCACCAGTCTGTTTATATTCCTTCTTTCTTTCTTTCTTTCTTTCTTTCTTTCTTTCTTTCTTTCTTTCTTTCTTTCTTTCTTTCTCTTTTAATTTTCATTTTTACATTTACATTCTATCCTTTCATTGTATTTAATTTTATTTTTGTACATATATAAGTTATTTGTTTATGATTTTGGGATCTAGTTTTCTAACAAACAGACCAAAATATACACAGGATCCAGGGTATTGTTCTGTTCTGTTCACCTGTCTAATTATATTCTTTTTTTAAAAAATTTATTTTGTTTGTTACAGGTCTCTTCTGACTTGCTTAGTGTATATTTCTCTGGAGTCATTGTTGCCATTTTAGTGTTTTGTTCTCTCATTAATCTATTCTTATGTGGACAGAATGACAAGATGAAACTCACCTCAAAAAGAGAACAAGGGCAGTACTGACTCCCAGGGACCTAATAAAGTGATGCTGAACTAGAGTTCAGAATAACGGTTATAAGGATACCAGCTAGGCTTGAAAAAAGCATAGAGGACACTAGAAAATTCCTTTCTGGAGAAATAAAAGAACTAAAATCCAATCAAGTCGAATCAATCCAATCCAATCAAGTCGAAATTCAAAAGGCTATCAATGACATGCAAACAAAAATGGAGGCTCTAGTCGGAGGAGGCAAGCTGGCAGAAGAGTGGAAGACTTCATTTCTTCTGGTCCCCTGAATTTTGCTAGTTAACTATCAAAACATTCTGAATACCCGTGAATTCAACCTGAGATGTAAGAAAAGAATATCTGGAACTTTACAAGTAGAAAGGCAGCCACTTTTTGCAAGGTAGGAGGTGCAGAGAAGTGAATTTGAGGGGAGATACCAGAAGATAAATGGTGGGGGGGGGGGCGGGAGTGGGAGCTTTTTGATAGAGAGTGACATAGCCCCAGAGGGCAAAATCAAAGCCCTTAGAAATCTGCTCCAATGAGAGACATCCTGCCTGAAAGGTGATCAGGTACTGAAATAGAATTCTAGGTGGGAGCCTGCAGTCTCAGGATCCCTGGAGTCACAGAATTAACTGGGGGCCTGAGCTTGGGTGGAATTCCCAAGCAGTGGAGCAGGGAAACTGTTTGGGGTCCCCAAGCCCGGGAAGGGGTTCTCAACTTGGTACACCAAGACCTTGAGCCCTGACTGCTCTCCACCAGGGGAACCTGCAGAGAGAGGACTGGAACGAAAGGACAGCCACATGCAGAAGAATGAAACTGGACCATTTTCTTACACCACACACAAAGATAAACCCTAAATGATGAAAGACCGAAGTGTGAGATAGGAATCCATCAAAATCCTAGAGGAGAACACAGGCAGCACCTTCTTTGACCTTGGTTGCAGCAACCTCTTGCAAGACACATCTCTAAAAGCAAAAATGAAATATTGGGACTTCATCAAGTTAAAAAGCTATTGCATAACAAAGGTAACAGTCAGTAAAATGAAAATGCATGTGGCTGTCCAATTTTCCCAACAGCACTTATTGAAGATACTGTCTTTATTCCATTGGATATTCTTTTCTGTTTTGTCAAAGATTAGTTCACCATATTGTTGAGGGTCATTTCCGGGTTTTCTATTCTCTCCCTTTGATCTCTGTGTCTGTTTTTGTGCCAGTGCCATGCAGTCTTGATGATTACAGCTTTGTAATACAGCTTGAAGTCTGGGATTGTGATGCCCCCAGCTTTGGTTTTCTTTTTCAACATTCCTTTGGCTATTCGAGGTCATTTCTGGATCCATATAAACCTTAGGAATATTTGTTCCAGTTCTGTGAAAAATGTCAATGTTATTTTGATATGGGTTGCATTGAATGTGTATATTGCTCTGGATAGCATAGGCATTTTATAATATATATTCTTCTAATCCATAAGCATGGAATGTTTTTCCATTGCTCTGCGTCTTCCTCAATTTCTCTCATAAGTGTTGTATAGTTTTCTATACCGGTCCTTTGCCTCTTTGGTTAGGTTTATTCCTAGGTATCTTATGGTTTTTGAAGCAATCATAAACGGGATTGACTCCTTAATTTCCCTTTGTTCTGTCTCATTGTTAGTGTATAGAAATGCAATTGATTTCTCTGCATTGATTTTGTATACTGCCAATTTGCTAAATTCCTCTGTGAGTTCTAGCAATTTGGGGGTGGAGTCTTTTGGATTTTCCACCTAGAGTACCGTGTCATCTGGGAAGTGAGAGTTTGACTTCTTTTTTTTTTTTTTTTTTTTTACTTACAGTAAACTTTATTTTCAATATTTCATTTGACATTCTTTCCAGGTAGGTCTGTGCTCTAAAATGAGCCAAAGAACAGAAATCCTAAAGCTCCTAAGAGACTTTTTTCACTGTTCTGAGTAGGGCATGGGGTTTCAGGGCCCTCAGTGTTGATACCTAACATTTTACCCCTTGAGGCTTTACCTATAGATACAGAAAGAAGAGATAACATCATGTATAAGAATCAAACTTTATGAGAGTATAAGAAGAAGCTCTCAGGTTACATACCACCCACCTCTTTAAGGTTGTAATGATAATGACTGATTTCTTCTCCTGGAAGTTCAATGTTATTTTTTTGTTTTAAGTAAAATGTCAGAATACTTGTTTCTCTTAATACACTAAAAATAGTAGAAGTTTTAAAATTCTTCATGAGTCCAAGCTGGGACATAGGTACTACTGATGGGGTTTATTCAACACACTAATTCCAAGTTTGGCGACCATCAGCAAACTGGCACCTGCGATTAAGCCCGCAGGCATAAATTTTCCAGAGTGGTAGAACCTCATTCCCATAATGCCAGCCAGGGTTCCAGAGGTAGCTAGGAAAACCCAAATGTTCCTCGGATCTTGAGACAGCTGATAAGCACCCAGGCCTGCTAAACTACCAAAAAACAGCCCAGCAGCCAGTGATGGGACACTACCTGCTTTCGCATAGCCAATGATCCCACCAGAAGCAACCAGCGCCGCATAGCCAAAGCCAATCCAATGTATAGGCACTAGTGGGCCAGTCCTTCTGCATCGTTCTCCTTCACTCTGACCAGACAGCAGAGTATGAGGCCTGCACCGAACCGCTGCGCGGCGGCCTGCACCAGGCGACGAGGGCGCGCAGACATCGAGAGTTTGACTTCTTTGCCAGTTTGAATGCCTTTATTTCTTTTTGTTGTCTGATTGCTGAGGCTAGGACTTCTAGTGCTATGTTGAATAATAGTGGTGGGAGTGGACCTCCCTGTCGTGTTCCTGACATTAGGGGAAAGCTCTCAGTTTTTCCCTATTTGGAATGATATTCACTATGGGCTTTTCATCGATGGCACTTTGAGAGTTTTATTTTTTTTAAGGTTTTATTTATTTATTCATGATAGACATAGAGAGAGAGAGAGAGAGGTAGAGACACAGGCAAAGGGAGAAGCAGACTCCATGCCGGGAGCCTAAAGCAGGACTCGATCCCGGGACTCCAGGATCGCACCCTGGGCCAAAGGCAGGTGCTAAACAGCTGAGCCACCCAGAGATCCCCACTTTGAGAGTTTTAATAAAAAAAGATGCTGTACTTTGTCAAATGATTTTTCTGTGTCAAGAGGATCATATAATTCTTTTCTTTTATTAATGTGATCTATCACATTTATTTATTTGTGGCTATTGAACCACCCTTGCATACAGGGAATAAATCCCACTTGCTTGTGGTGAATAATTCTTTTAATGTACTGGTGGATCCTATTGGTTAGTATCTTGATGAGAATTGTGACATCCATTTTCATCAGTGAAATTGCCTGTAATTCTCATTTTTGGTGGGTTCTTTGTCTGATTTGGGGATCAAGGTAATCCAGGCCTCATGAAATGAGTTTGGGAGTTTTCCTTCCATTTCTAGTTTTTGAAACAGCTTCAGAAAAATAGGTATTAGTATTTCCTTAAATGTTTAGTAAAATTCCCCTGGGAAGCTAGCCAGCCCTGGACTGTGGTTTGTTGGGAGATTTTTATTTTTTTAAGATTTTATTTACTTATTCATGAGAGACACAGAAAGAGAGGAGCAGAGACACAGGCAGAGGGAGAAGCAGGCTCCACATGGGGAGCCCAATGTGGGACTCGATCCTGGGAGTTGAGGCAGGCACTCAACCACTGAGCCAAGTAGCCACTGAGCTACTTGGTATCCCAAGTTGGGAGATTTTTTTATTACTGCTTAAATTTCCTTGCTGGTTATGGATCTGGTCAGGTTTTCTATTTCTTTCTGTTTCAGTTTTGGTGTTTTATCTATTTCTAGGTATGCACCTGTTTCTTCCCAGCTTGCCTAATTTGTTGGCATATAATTTTCGTAATATGTTCTTATAATTGTTTGTATTTCCTTGGTGTTGTTTGTGATCTCTCCTCTTTCACTCATGATTTTATTTATTTGGATTCTTTCTATTTTCTTTTTGAAAAAGATCTTCTCATGTCTGGCCAAGGATTTATCAATCTTATTAATTCTTTCAATGAACCAGCTCCTGGAGTTGTTGATCTGTTCTACTGTTCTTTCAGTTTCTATTTCATTGATTTCTGCTCTAATCTTTATGAATTCTCTTCTCCTTTTGGGTTTAGGCTTTCTTTGCTGTTCTTTCTCTAGTTCCTTTAGGTGTAATGTTAGGTTGTGTAATTGAGATCTTCCTTGTTTCTTGAGGAAGGCTTGTATCGGCATATTCTTCTCTTTGGACCATCTTTACTGCATCCCAAAGGTTTTGAACAGTTGTGTTTTTATTTTCATTTGTTTCCTTGAATTTTTAAAATTCTTCCTTAATTTCCTGGTTGACCCATTCATTCTTTAGTAAGATGCTCCTTAACCTCCAAGTGTTTGGGTTCCTTCCAAATTTCCTCTTGTGATTGAATTCAAGTTTCAAAGTATTGCGGCTTAAAAATATGCACAATAACTCCAATCTTTTGGTATCAGTTGAGACCTGATCTGTGACCCAGTATGTGATCTATTCTGGAGAAAGTTCCATGTGCAGTCAGTAGAGTGTGCATTCTATTGCATTAGGATGGAATGGTCTGTATATATCTGTGAAGTCCATCTGGTCCAATGTGTCATTCAAAACCCTTGATTCTTTGTTGACAGCTTAGATGATTTGTTCGTTGCTATGAGTGGGGTGTCGAAGTACCATGCTATTGTATTATTATCAATGTATTTCTGAGGAAGGGGAATGATGGCAAAAGAATAGGGGTCCTTAACTCACCTGGCCCCACAAACGTACCTAGATAGCTTTCAAAACATCCTGAACACCTATGAATTCAACCTGAGACTTAAAGAGAGAACAGCTGGAATGCTAGAGAGAGAAAAGTTTTTGCTTCTAACAAGGTAGGAAGGTGAAAAACAAAACAAACAAACAAAAGAATAAATTGGGGGAGGGGAACCATGAGTAGCCCAGCTTAAGTGGAGCGGTGAAAGCCCAGCCCTGGAGAAGCAGGAACTTTAAAAATCCACACCGGAGTTTTCCCTGGCAGAAAAGTGCTTAGCAGGGGAATCAGGCAAAATCCCCGGAGGGGCAGTGAAGCCTCAAGATTCCTGGGGTCAAGTATAAAGAAGGGTGCCTGAGGGAAAGCTCACCGCAAACCACAGTCCGATCTTGGTAAAAGGCTGGAGTGCCTCAGCGCTCTGGGGCATTTGGGAGATGCCAGTTGGTTAGATAGGCTAGCTCCAGACAGAGGTGGATGTACACCATTCCCTCTGGGAGACGCATCCGTGGGAGTGTGGGTCCAGCGGCACAGGGCCCCCAGATCCCAGAGTGTCTAAGGGGACAAAGCCAGTGATTCTTCATTCCCCCAGGACAGGCAGAATTGGGGAGGGCACAGGAAAGTGAGAACTCTCCTGCTGCTGGGCACCCCACAAGCTGTGCAGATCAGGACACCTGCATTGGCCCCGGGAGCATCTAGGCCAGTGCAGACGGGGAGACTGCAGTTAGTTACTCACAGGGAGCTCGACTCCAGAGCTGGAAATCTGGGCACAGCCATTGTTATTTTTCCTCCTTGTTTCACCTTGTGCCTGGGAGAGGTGGGGCCACTGGGGGACAAAGGCCTCACAGGATAAACAGCTCCCACTGAGCCAGGCACCTGGCAGGAAGTGGAGCATCTCCTCCTGGTACAAACACCTGAGAAACAGCACAGCAGACCCTCCCCCAGAAGACCAGCTGGAAGGACAGGGGAAGATCACGTTCTTGACCAAGCAGTGCTGGAAAGCTCCAGGTCTGAGGGAAAATAGTATATAAAACTAGAGGGTTTTTTTTTTTTTTTTTACTTTTCCATTATGACTCATTTTTATATCACACTAAAAATGTGCAATATTTTTCACTTTTCCCACCTTAACTACAATATTTTACCAGCTCTTCATTTTTTTTTTTAAATATATTTTTTTATTTATTTATGATAGTCATACAGAGAGACAGAGAGGCAGAGACACAGGCAGAGGGAGAAGCAGGCTCCATGCACCGGGAGCCCGACGTGGGATTCGATCCCGGGTCTCCAGGATCGCGCCCTGGGCCAAAGGCAGGCGCCAAACCGCTGCGCCACCCAGGGATCCCCAGCTCTTCATTTTTAAGCTTTTTTTCTTTTTGACTTTCATATTTCTACATGTCTTAGATATATTTTTCACTTCTGGATTTCCTTCAATGTATTCAATTTAATCTTGGTAGATATATGAGATATGGGTTTTTATTTTTGTTTGTTTTGTTTGTTTGTTTGTTTTTTCCTGCCTCATTTTGTTTTACAATGGTGGAAGTTAGTACCTTCTAAAACATGACCAACATACCCCCAAAACCAAGTGAAACACTGTGCTAGTTCATTCTGTAAGATTATATTCTACTTTCCCATCCTGCCCTCCTTTTATCTTGTTTATGTTTTTGTGGTCGATGTTGGGGCTTTCTGTAATTATTGCTGGTTTATATAAATTTGGGATTGAGTATCTTCTAACATACAGAACACAAAACACTCAGAACCAAGAGGATCACCCTCTAGGACCTCTCAGGCAGACTACATTCTATCTTCACTACCATTCCTTGCCACCACCACCACCACCACCCCTTTTCTTTCTTCTTCCTCTTTACTTTTTTTTTTTGCTTTTTTCTTCTTCTTTGTTTTTGGTTTTTGACTTTTTATCTTTATAACTTAGTTTTAAAATTTGTTTTTCACTTTAGTGGTCCTTTTCGTTTATTTTGTTCTGTTCTTATTATCTTTTATTTTTGGTCTCTAACCTCCTCAGAAACATATAGAGTGTATTTTACTTAGGTCATGATTGATATTTTTGACTCAGCCCAGCCATACAGTATTCTGAACTGGAAAAAAAATGACTAGAAGGAAGAATTCACCACAAAAGAAAGAACCAGAAACAATACTCTCTGCCATAGAGTTACAGAATTTGGATTTTTTTTTTTTTTGAGGGGGCAGAATTTGGATTTAAATATGATGTCAGAAAGTCAGTTTGTTTATTTATTTATTCATTTATTTATTTATGATTTTAATTATTTATTCATGAGAGACACAGAGAGAGACAGGCAGAGACATAGGCAGAGGGAGGAGCAGGCTCCATGCAGGAAGCCTAATGTGGGACTCAATCCTACAGGGATCACACCCTAAGCCAAAGGCAGACACTCAACTGCTGAGCCACCCATCTGTCCCTCAAGAAGTCAATTTAAAAGTAAAATTCTAAAGCTACTGGTGGCTCTGAAAAAATTCGTAAAGGACTCTAGAGACTTCATTACTGCAGAACTGAGATCTATTAAAATAAAAATAAGTTAAAAATTAAAAATAGGTTAAATGAGATGCAATCCAACTGGATGTTCTAATTACTAGGTTTAATGAGGTGGAGGAGAGAGTGAGTGACATAGAAAACAAGTTGATGATAAGGAAGGAAGTAGAGTAAAAAAGAGAAAAACAATTAAAAGACCATGAGGAAATGCTTAGGGAAATAAATGACAGCTTGAGAAGGAAGAATATATGTCTAATTGGGATACCAGAAGAGGCTGTAAGAGAGAGAAAGGACCACAAAGTATATTTGAACAAATCATAGCTGACAACTTCCCTAATCTGGGGAGGGAAACAGGCATTCAGATCCAAGAGATGGAGAGGACCCTCTCCTCAAAAAAAAAAATCAATAAAAACCATTCAACAACTCAACTTTCAAGAGTGAAACTTGCAAATTTCAATGATAAGGAGAAAATTCTTAAAAGCAGCACAGACAAGAGATTCTTAAATTATAAGGGGAGAAATACCAGAATAACAGCAGACCTCTCCACAGAGACTTGGCAGGCCAGAAAGCACTGGCAGGATACATTCAGGTTACTAAATGATAAGAACATGCAGCCAAGAATATTTTGTCCAGCAAGGCTCTCATGCAGAATAGGAGAGATAAAGAGCTTCCAAAAAAAAAAAAAAAAAAAAGAGCTTCCAAGATAGGCAGAAAGTGAAAGAATATGTGACCACCAAACCAGTTCTGCAAGAAATATTAAGGGGGACCCTGTAAAAGAAGGAGGAAGCCCCCAAAAAATAATCCACAAAAACAGGGACTGAATAGGTAATACGATGACATTACATTCATATCTTTCAATAGTTACTCTGAACGTGAATGGGCTAAATGATACCATCAAAAGACACAGGGTACCATACTGGATAAAAAAGTAAGACCTATCTATTTGCTGTCTACAAGAGACTCATTTAGACCTAAGAACACCTCAGCCTGAAAATGAAAGGGTGGAGAACTCTTTAGAAAAATTAAAGTTTACCCCAAAGACTGTAGTAAGAAGGAAAAAGGACACTGTGTCATACTTAAAGGGTCTATCCAACAAGAAGACCTAACAGTCATGAATACTTATGGCCCTATTATGGGAGCTGCCAAGTATATCAATCAGTTAATAACCAAAGTAAAGAGGTATGTAGGTAATAATACACTAATAGTGGGAAACTTCAACAAGGCACTTTCAGCAAATGACTGATATTATAAGCAGAATATCACCAAAGAAACAAGGGTCTTTTTTTTTTTTTTGTATATTTCTTTTTAATTGGAGTTCGATTTGCCAACATATAGCATAACACCCAGTGCTCATCCCGTCAAGTGCTGCCTCCCTCAGTGCCCATCACCCAGTCATCACGTCCTCCTGTCCACCTCCCCTTCCACTACCCCTGTTCATTTCCCAGAGTTAGGAGTCTCTCATGTTTTGTCTCCCTCTCTGATATTTCTCATTCGTTTTCTCTCCTTCCCTCTTTAATCCCTTTAACTGTTTTTTAGATTCCCCATATGAATGAAACCATATAATGTTTGTCCTTCTCTGATTGACTTGCTTCAGTCAGCATAATACCCTCCAGTTCCATCCGCATTGAACTAAATGGTGGGTATTTGTCAAGAAACAAGGGTCTTAAATGATACACTGGACCAGATGGATTTCACAGATATATACAGAACTTTCCTTTTTTTTAATAATAAATTTATTTTTTATTGGTGTTCAATTTACCAACATACAGAATAACACCCAGTGCTCATCCCGTCAAGTGCCTCCCTCAGTGCCCGCCACCCATTCACCCCCACCCTCCGCCCTTCTCCCCTTCCACCACCCCTAGTTCGTTTCCCAGAGTTAGGAGTCTTTATGTTCTTATACAGAACTTTCCAACCTAATGCAACTGAATATACATTCTTCTCAAGTGCACATGGAACTTTCTCCAGAATAGACCACATACTTGGTCACAAATCAGGTCTCAACTGATACCAAAAGATTAGGATTGTCCCCTGCATATTTTTAGACCACAATGCTTTGAAACTAGAACTCAATTTCAAGAAGAAATTTGGAGGAAACTCAAACAATGGAGCTTAAAGAGCATTCTACTAAAGGATGAATGGGTCAACCAGGAACTTAGAGAAGAATTTAAAAGATTTCTGGAAACTAATGAAAATGAAGATACAACCATTCAAAATCTTTGGTATGCAGCAAAAGCTATCCTAAGAGGGAAATACATGATAATACAAGCCTCCCTCAAAAAATTGGAAAAAAACTCAAATACACAAGCTAACCTCGCACCTAAAAAACTGGAGAAAGAACAGCATATAAAATCTGCCCAAGCAGAACAAGAGACATAATACAGACTCAAGCAGAATTCAATGACATAGAGACCAGGAGAACTGTAGAACAGATTAACAAAACCAGGAGTAGGTTCTTTGAAAGAATTAATAAGATAGATAAAACATTAGCCAATCTTATTGAAAAGAAAATAGAAAAACTCAAATTAATAAAAATCACGAATGAGAGAGGAGAGATCATAACCAATACCAAGGAAATACAAATGATTTTAAAAACTTACTATGAGCAGCTATATGCCAATAAATTAGGCAATCTAGAAGAAATGGACGCATTTCTGGAAAACCACAAATTACCAAAACTGGAACAGGAAGAAATAGAAAACCAGAACAGGCCGATAACCAGGGAGGAAATTGAAGCAGTCATCAAAAACCTCCCAAGACACAAAAGTCCAGGGCCAGATGGCTTCCCAGGAGAATTCTATCAAATGTTTAAGGAAGAAATAATACCTATTCTACTAAAGCTGTTCCGAAGGATAGAAAGGGATGGAATACTTTGATACTCATTTTATGAGGCCAGCATTACCTTGATTCCAAACCAGACAGAGACTCCACCAAAAAGGAGAATTATAGACCAATATTCCTGATGAACTCAGATGCAAAAATTCTCAAGAAGATACTAGCCAGGGATCCCTGGGTGGCGCAGCGGTTTGGCGCCTGCCTTTGGCCCAGGGCGCGATCCTGGAGACCCGGGATCGAATCCCATATCAGGCTCCCGATGCATGGAGCCTGCTTCTCCCTCTGCCTGTGTCTCTGCCTCTCTCTCTCTCTCTGTGACTATCATAAGTAAATAAATAAAAATTAAAAAAAAATAAATAAATAAAGGCACTAATCCCATTAAAAAAAAAAAAAAAAAAGAAGATACTAGCCAATAGGATCCAATAGTACAGTAAGAAGATTATTCACCATGACCAAGTGGGATTTATCCTCAGGATGCAAGGGTGGTTCAACACTCATAAAACAATCAACGTGATAGATCACACCAACAAGAAAAAAAAAACAAAAAACAAAAAACAAGAACCATATGATCCTCTCAATAGATGAAGAGAAAGCATTTGACAAAATACACCACCCATTCCTGATTAAAACTCTTCAGAGTGTAGGGATAGAGGGAACATGCCTCAGTATCTTAAAAGCCACCTATGAAAAGCCCACAGCAAATATCATTCTCAATGAGGAAAAGCTGAGAGCCTTTCCCCTAAGATCAGGAACATGACAGGGATGTCCACTCTCACTACTGTTATTCAACACAGTACTAGAAGTCCTAGCCTCAGAAATCAGGCAACAAAAAGAAGTAAAAGGCATTCAAATTGGCAAAGAAGAAGTCAAGCTCTCACTCTTCGCAGATGACAGGATACTGTACATAGAAATCCAAAAGACTCCACCCCAAGAATGCTAGAACTCATACAGCAATTCAGCAATGTGGCAGGATACAAAATCAATGCCCAGAAATCAGTGGCATTTCTATACACTAACAATGAGACAGAAGAAAGAGAAATTAAGGAATCAATCCCATTTACAATTACACCCAAAAGCATAAGATACCTAGGAATAAACCTAACCAAATAGGTAAGGGATCTATACCCTAAAAACTATAGAACGCTCTTGAATGAAATTGAGGAAAACACAAAGAGATGGAAAAATGTTCCATGCTCATGGAGTAGAAGATTTAATATTGTGAAAATGTCAATGCTACCTGGGGCAATTTACACATTCAGGTCAATCCCTCTCAAAATACCCTGGACTTTCTTCAGAGAGTTGGAACAAATCATCTTAACATTTACATGGAATCAGAAAGGACCCCAAATAGCCAAGGCAATAATGAAAAAGAAAACCAGAGCTGGGGAGCCTCACAGTGCTGGATTTTAATCTGTACTACAAAGCTGTGGTCATCAAGACAGTATAGTACTGGCACAAAAACAGACACATAGATCAATGGAACAGAATAGACAACCCAGAAATGGACCTTCAACTCTATGGTGAACTCATCTTTTACAAAGCAGGAAACAATATCCACTGGAAAAAGGACAGTCTCTTCAACAAATGGTTTTGGGACTGTTGGACAGCCACATGCAGAAGAATGAAACTAGACCATTCTCTTACACCATACACAAAGAAAGATACACTCAAAATGGTTGAAAGATCTAAATATAAGACAAGAATCCATCAAAATCCTAGAGAAGAACACAGGCAACACCCTTTTTGAACTTGGCCACAGCAACTTCTTGCAAGATACATCTACGAAGGCAAGGGAAACAAAAGCAAAAATGAACTATTGGGACTTCATCAAGATAAAAAGCTTCTGCACAGCAAAATAAACAGTCAACAAAACTAAAAGACAACCTACAGAATGGGAGAATGGGAGAGGATATTTGCAAAGGACGTATCAGATAAAGGACTAGTATCCAAGATCTATAAAGAACTTCTTAAACTCAACACTGGAGAAACAAACAATCCAGTCATGAAATGGGCAGAAGACATGAACAGAAATTTCACCAAAGAGACATACACATGGCCAACAAGCACATTAGAAAATGCTCCACATCCCTTGCCATCAGGGAAATACAAATCAAAACCACAATGAGATACCACCTCATGTGAACCAGTGAGAATGGTGAAAATTAACAAGACAGGAAACAACAAATGTTGGAGAGGATGTGGAGAAAGGGGAACTCTCTTGCACTGTTGGTGGGAATGTGAACTGGTGCAGCCACTCTGGAAAACTGTGTGAAGGTTCCTCAAAGAGTTAAAAATAGATCTGCCCTGCGACCCAGCAATTGCACTGTTCGGGATTTACCCCAAAGATACAGATGCAGTGAAACGCTGGGACATCTGCACCCCAATTTTTATAGAAGCAATGTCCACAATAGCCAAACTGTGGAAGGTGGCATGATGTCCTTTGACAGATGATTGATAAAGAAGATGTGGTCTATATATATAATGGGATATTATTCAGCCATCAGAAAGGATGAATACCTACCATTTGCTTCGAGGTGGATGGAACTGCTGGGTATTATGTTCAGTAAAATAAGTCATTTGGAGAAAGACAATCATCATATGGTTTCACTCATTTGGGGAATATAAGAAATAGTGAAAGGGATTATAAGAGAAATGAGGGAAAATGAGTGGGAAAAATTAGAGAGGGAGACAAATCACGAGCTACTCCTAACTCTGGGAACCAAACAAAGGGTGCAGAAGGGGAGGTGGTTGAGGCAATGGGGTAACTGAATGACAGGCACTAAGGCGGGTATGTGATGGGATAAGCACTCAGTGTTAAAGTATAGGCTGGCATATTGAATTTAAATAAAATATTTTTTTAAAAGACACATTTACATGCTGTTTACAGGAAACTCATTTCAGACCTAAAGGCACACGCTGAAGTGAGGAGATGAGAATACATTAATCATGTAAATGGATATGAAAAGAAAGCTGGAATAGCAATAATTATATCAGACAAAGTAGACTTTATTTTTTTATTTTTATTTATTTATGATAGTCACACAGAGAGAGAGAGAGGCAGAGACATAGGCAGAGGGAGAAGCAGGCTCCATGCACCGAGAGCCCGACGTGGGATTTGATCCCGGGTCTCCAGGATCGCGCCCTGGGCCAAAGGCAGGCGCTAAACCGCTGCGCCACCCAGGGATCCCCAAAGTAGACTTTAAAACAAAGTCTGTATGAGACAAAAAAGTACACTATATAATTATAAAGTAGCAAGCCAACAAGACAATATCACAATTGTAAATATTCATGTACATAAACATGCAAGCAGCCAAATACATAAAATAGTAATAACGGACATAAAGGAACTAATCTATAGTGAGATAATGATAGTAGGTATTGTAATACTCCACTTATATTAATGGACAGATGATCTAAACAGAAAATCAAGAAGGAAACAATATATTTGAATGAATGACATGTCGGAACACACGGATTTAACAGATATATTCAGAACATTCCATTCTACAACAGCAAAATACACATTCTTTTGAAGTTCACATGGAGCATTCTCCAGCATAGCTCACATACTGGGCCTCAAACGAAGTCTCAACACATTCAAATAGTTCTAAGTCACCAGGTATCCTCTCTGACCACAATACTGTGAAACCAGAAGGCAACCACAAGGCAAATCTGGGAAGACCACAGATACATGTAGGTAAGGAAGATGCTACTAAACAATGAATGGGTGAACCAAAAAATCAAAAGGAAATTAAAAAATAGAGAGAGGAAAATAAAAATGAAAATATAATGATCTAAAATCTTTGGGTGGCAGCAAACGTGGTTCTAGGAGGAAAATATATAGCAACAGGCCTACCTCAAGAAGCATGAGAAATGTCAGATGAACAACCTTTTTTATACCTAAGGGAGCTAGAAAAAGAACAAACAAAATCCACAACCAGAAGAAGGAAGGAAACAATAAAGATTAGTGTGGAAATAAACAACATAGAATTTTTTTTAAAAACTGATAAATAAATAAATAAATAAATAAATAAATAAATAAATAAATAAATAAATAAAATAAAAAGAACTGATCAGGGGTGTCTGGGTGTTCAGTCAGTTAAGCAGCCTCATGCTCAAGTCATGATCCTGAGATCCTAGGATCAGCCCTGCATTGGGCTCCTTCTCAGTGGGGAGCTTATTTCTCCCTCTGCCTCTGCTTCTCCCTTTGCTTATGCTCTTTCTTTCTCTCTCTCAAAAACAAAAACAAAGAAACAAAAAACAAAACATAACAAAAACCCAGATCAACGTAACCAGAAGTTGATTCTTTGAAAAAAGAATAACATTGAATAACAATGATAAACCTTTAGCCATATCCATCTAAAAGAGTGAGAAAGAGGACTCAAATAAACAAAAATTATTATTATTGGATATGTATATAATTATGAAATGTGGCAAAACTACAAGGAAATGAAAGAGGAGAAGTAATAACCAAACCTACAGAAATACAAAGAGATTATGAAAAATTATATATCAAGAAGTTGGACAACCTAGAAGAAACTGATAAATTCCTAGAAACATATAACCTACCAAAACTGAAGAAGGAAGGAACAAAAATTTGAGATCAATTACTAGCAATGAAATAAAATCAGTAATCAAAAAACTCTCAACAAACAAAAGTCCAGGACCAGACAGTGACATAGGCGAATTCTGTCAAAGATTTAAAGAAGAATTAATACCTTTCCTTCTCAATTCTAAAAAATATAGAGGAAGGACTGATTGCAAAGAAGTGCATGAAAAGATTTTACATTAGACAATGAACCGTTCCTACGTATATATTAAGACAGTAAAAAGAAACATGACGCCTGCCAGCTAATTTCCCATGATGATAACGACATAGAGCATAAATGCTTAATACATTTGTCCACTGGAAATTCATGAAGACATGAAATGTTTTAAATGAAATAGGAACTAAATGTTGAAATAACAAAGGTTGAATTGGAACATGCAGGAAGCTAGATTCTTTTGGACAATCTGCCAAATGCTGGCTGTGGATCGGGGTGTCCTGAATCCCCTCTATCATTATTGAAGGAAGTACACTTAGATGAGAATTTTGGCAATATAGTAAATATATCCCCATGAATTAATCACGACAGCATCTCATTGGTGAACTGAACTGGGAGCTTTCAAAAGGAGCCATATCTCCCAGGCACATTTAATATTGCTACTGAATTAAAATAAAACATTTCTCTTTCTCACAAAACAAAATAAAAAATATAGAGGAAGGAAAACTTCCAAATTCATCCTATGAGGCCAGCATTAGCCTGATAAGAAAACAGAAAAGACACCACATCTCTGATGAAAATAGACCAAAAATCCTTCACAAAATACTGGCAAATAAAACCCAACATTAAAAAAATCATTAGCTACAATCAAAGGGGATTTACTGCCAATTAAAAAATAAAAATAGGGATCCCTGGGTGGCGCAGCGGTTTAGCGCCTGCCTTTGGCCCAGGGCGCGATCCTGGAGACCCGGGATCGAATCCCACGTCAGGCTCCCGGTGCATGGAGCCTGCTTCTCCCTCTGCCTATGTCTCTGCCTCTCTCTCTCTCTCTCTCTCTGTGTGACTATCATAAATAAATTTAAAAAAAATTAAAAAAAATAATAAAAAAATAAAAAAGAGTGGTTTGGGACGCCTGGGTGGTTCAGTGGTTGAGCATCTGCCTTCGGCTCAGGGCATGATCCTGGGATCTGAGATCAACTCCCGTATCAGGCTCCTTGAGGGGGGTCTGCTTCTCCCTCTGCCTATGTCTCTGTCACTTTCCCTCTTTGTGTGTCTCTCATGAATAAATAAATAAAATCTTTTTAAAAAGTAGTTTAATGTTTGTGAATCAATCAACATGCTACATCACATTAACAAGAGAAAGGATAAAAACCATTAGATCATTTCAATAGACACAGAAAAAGCATTTGACAAATTACAACATTCATTGATGATAAAAGCCCTCAGCAAAGTAGGTTTAGAAGAAACATACCTCAATATAATAAAGGTCATATATGACAAACCCACAGTGAACATCATACGCAATGGTAAAAAACTGAGAGTTTTCCCCCTTAGGTCAAGAAGACAAGGATGTTCACTTTCACCAGCTTTATTCAACACAGTACTTAAAGTCCTAGCCACAGCAATTTAGACAACAGAAAGAAATAAAAGGCACCCAAACTGATAAGGAAGAAGCAAAACTTTCCCTATTTGCAGAAAGCCTGAAAGACTCCACCAAAAAACTACTAGAACTGACGAATTCAGCAATGTCACAGGACATGAAGCCAATATAAAGAAATCCACTGCACTCTATATGCTACTAATGAAGCAGCAGAAAGAGAATTAAGAAAACAATTCCATTTACAATTGCATTGAACATAGTAAAATATCTAGAAATAGACTTAATCAAAGAAGTAAAAGATCTGTTCTGAAAACTATAAAACACGGATGAAAGAAAATGAAGACATTTCATCCTTATGAATTGGAAGAACAAATATTTTTTTAAAAGATTTTATTTATTTATTCATGACAGACACACAGAGAGAGTCAGGGACACGCCAGAGGAGAAGCACGCTCCCTGCAGGGAGCCCAATAGAGTACTCTATCCCAGGGCACTGGGATCACAACCTGAGCCCAAGGTGAACGCTCAAACTTTGAGCCAAACCACGTGTCCTGGAAGAATAAATATTGTAGGGATCCCTGGGTGGTGCAGCGGTTTGGCAACTGCCTTTGGCCCAGGGCGCGATCCTGGAGACCCAGGATCGAATCCCACATCAGGCTCCTGGTGCATGGAGCCTGCTTCTCCCTCTGCCTATGTCTCTGCCTCTCTCTCTCTCTCTCTGTGACTATCATAAAAAAAAAAAAGAATATTGTTAAAATGTCTATACAACCTAAAGCAATCTGCACATTTAATGCAATACCTATCAAAATACCAACAGCATTTTTCACAGAGCTAGAATAAACAATCCTAAAATTTTAATAGAACCACAAAAGCCCCTGAATAGCTAAAGCAATTTTGAGAAAGAAAACCAGAGCTGGAGGTATCACAAGTCCACATTTCAAGTTATATTACAAAGCTATCATAATCAAAACAGTATAGTACTGGCATAAACATAGATTAGTCCATGGAACAGAATAGAAAACCTAGAAATAAATCCACAATTGTATGGTCAACTTATTTATGACAAAGCAAGAAAGAATATCCGACAGGAAAAAGACAGTCTCTTCAACAAATGGTGTTGGGAAAACTGCAGAACAACATGAAAAAAAATAAAATAAAACGGGACCACTTTCTTACGTCATGCACAAAAATAAGTTCAACATGGATGAAAGGCCTAAATGTGAGACTGAAACCATAAAATACCTAGAAGATAGAACAGGCAGTAATTTCTCTGACATTGGCTGTAGCAACATTTTTCTAGGTATGTCTCTTGAGGGAAGGGAAATAAAACCAAAAATAAACTACTGGGATTACATCAAAATAAAAAGCTTCTACACAGTGAAAGTAACAATCAACAAAAACTAGAAAGTAATCTACTGAATGGAAGAAGATATTTGCAAAAAACATATCTGATAAAAGGTTAGTATCAAAAATATACAAAGAATTTATACACTGAAAACTCAAAAAACAAATAATCTTTTTTTTTAAATAATCTAATTTAAAAATGGGCAAAAGACATGAATAGATATTTTTCCAAAGAAGACATCCAGATGGTCAAGAGGCACATGAAAAGATGCTTGACATCACTCATCATCAGGGAAATGCAAGTCAAAACTACAATGAGATATCACCTTACACCTAGCAAAATGGCTAAAATAAAAAATAAGAAAACAAGTGTTGGTGAGGATGTGGAGCAAAAGGAACCCTCATGCACTATTGGTAGGGATGCAAACTGGTGTAGCCACTCTGGTAAAGTGTGGAGTTCTTCAAAAAGTTAAAAAATAGAACTGCCCTACAATCCAGCAATGGCACCATCAGGTATTCACACAAATAATACAAAAACAAACACTAATTCAAATTGAGACCTGCATCCCCATGTTTATAGTAGCTTTATCTACAACAGGCAAATCTGGAAACAGCCCACATGTCCATTAACTGATGAATGTATAAAGAAGTAGTATATATACACAACATATCACTCAGCCATCCAAAAGAATGACATCTTTTCATCTGCAACAACATGGAAAGACCTAGAGGGTATCATGCTAAGTGAAATAAGTTAGAGAAAGACAAATACCGTATGATGTCACTCATCTGTGGAATTTAAGAAACAAAACAAAAAGCAAAGGGGAGAAAAAAGAGACAAACCAAAAAACAGACTCTCAACTGTAGATAACAAACATGATCACCAGAGGGGAGGTGGGTGGGGGAGGGGTGAAACAGATGAAGAGGATAAGAATTCACTTATCATGATGAGCGCTGAGTAATATATCGGACACCTGAATTACTATAATGTACACCTGAAAGTAACATTACACTATTTACACTGGACTTAAACTGTAATTTAATTTTTAAAAATCTCTATGTAAGTGCAAATGTCCCTTCTGTATTTCCCAATCCCTTTATGCATTTGAGGAGCTGGTACCTAACCTTCATCTAGAAGTGATTCGTCTGCCATTTGACATGTAAAAAAACAGAGAAGAAACCAGGGGATTGTATAAATGCCTTCCAAGCAATGAATGTGCTCCATTAAAATCCTAGGCTTGTGAATGTCAGTATGTGGCAGTATCGATCTATTTGAAAAGTTTTCAAAGATGAAATAAGATATTTTAGAGTAACCTTAACAGATGCGTTGGAATTTGGTGGAGAACATTTTGAATCCCAGCTCAACAAAATATTCCCGCATGAAAAGAATTTCATTCTTCTCCTCAGTAGACTGCAGCACAAGGAAGCAAGCTATTCGTTCAGCACCATCACTGTTCGAGCGTCTAACCGCGAGCGGGGCGGGGACTGGTACCCAGGACCGGGGCGGGGGGCGGGGGGCAGGACCGCGGAGTCGCCCGCCCAGCAGCTCCCCCGGCGGGAGCCGGCCACGGAAGGGTCCTCGGCGCCGTCGCCGCCCCGAGCCCCCGACCCCCGGGCCGCCGAGCCCCCTCCCCGTGCCCCCGCCTCCCATAAGCGACGCTCCGCGAGGGCTGGGCGGCGGGTCCACGCCCGGGGACGGGCGCCGCCCGCAGGCCCCGGCCCGCCGCGCTCTGCTCCGCCCGCGCACGCGGGACGCCGGCCGCCGGAGTGGCCCCGCGCATGCGCATCCGGAGCGCTGGCCCGCGCGCCGCGCCTTCCCCTTGGGAAGCGGGTGAGAGCCCCTCCCGCGTGGGGGGCGGTCCGGCCGCAGGGGCCTCGCCACCCGCCTCTTTGGCTGAGGCACGAGGTCCCCCGGGGTCGGGGCGGCGGCGGCGGCGGCGACAGGGGGCGGAGTCGCCCCGGCGCCCTTTGTCCGCGGAGTCCGGGGAGTGCGGCGCGGGCCCAGGGGAGGGGGCGGGGTTTGCGGCCCAGGTGCCGCCGTGGCGGCCGCCCGCGCTCCGCCGGGGTCCCCGAGCCGCGCCCCCAGGCGTGCGGGAGACCCGCACCTTCCCTGCTAAGGCCTCCCCATCCCAAGGCTGTACACGTATTTTCCTCTGGGCTCCTCTGCCGCTGCGGTTTGTGTGGGTGAAGGTCAGTATCATTTTTTGGAAAGTTTTTCGCCATCTCAGCATTATTAAAACATTCACCTTTTTTTCTAATGCTTCTAAAGGATTTTTAAAATATCCTTTTTTTTTTTTTTTTTTTTTTTTTTTTTTTACATTTCTACCTGTATGTCGTTAGGTAGTAATTTTGTTGTAGGTCTTAGATAGAAATCTACCTTTTGCCCAGTTGTCCTGCTATTAGATATTGAATCATTTTCCCACTGAATTGAGGCGACACTTTTATTATATTCTGCAGGTGTGTAACCTCGGATCTGTTTCTTTTTTTCTTCTTCCTTTTTTCCTTTTTTTTTTTATTGGTGCTCAATTTGCCAACATATAGAATAACACCCGTGCTCATCCCGTCAAGTGCCCCCCTCAGTGCCCGCCACCCAGTCACCCCCACCCCCCGCCCTCCTCCCCTTCCACCATCAGGTCTGTTTCTAGACAATTTCTCACAGCTCTGATAGTTTATGCCCTGATACCGTTTTGTCTTAATTTAAACTTTATTTTAATATGTGTCAGAGCAAATCGCCCTTAAATATGTCCTTGGATATAATGGTTAATTTCTTTTTGATGTATTTGAAATTTGTGGAAAATGTAAAAATACTAAAATTATCATTCTCGAAAAGAGACAGATTTTTTAAAATTTTTATTTATTTATGATAGCCACAGAGAGAGAGAGAGAGAGGCAGGGACACAGGCAGAGGGAGAAGCAGGCTCCATGCACCGGAAGCCCGACGTGGGATTCGATCCCGGGTCTCCAGGATCACGCCCTGGGCCAAAGGCAGGCGCTAAACCGCTGCACCAGCCAGGGATCCCTAAGAGACAGATTTGATCATGGTACTGAGTAGGTGCTCAGCAGATAGTTATTAAATGAGGGAGTGTTTATTGAACGTCACTGTGTTGAAAACTTTTACATGTTTCCCTGTTGCCATCAGAAGAATATTCTACTTTCTTAGAAGTGTCCTCAAAGCCCTTTATGACCTTAATGTTGCATACTGCTTTGCCTTCCACCCTTGCACATCATGTTGTAGCCATACCAAACTACTTAAACATGACACACAGCCCTCTGGGAAAAATTCATTAATTTGATTATGTCAAAATTTTAAATTTCTGTATTCAGAGAGAGCAAAGACCTAAAAATAAAACAGATGAAAATATTTGTAATGTGTAAGAGACAAAAGATTTCCATTATATGTAAAGAGCCTCTGTTAATAAAAAATAAAAAAAAAAGGAGGAAGGGAGGGAGGAAGGGAAATGGGCAAAGGATATGCATAGGCAATTTATAATAGAAATATAGGTAACCAAAAAACAGAAAAAAAATTTTCATGGTTAGCCTCATAAATAACCATACAATGCAAATGAAGACAAAGATATTTTTCACTCAGTAGACTGGCAATATATAAAAATACTGATGATACAAGGTGTTGAGGAAAGTGCTGGGGGGAAGGGTACCAGTTATAAAACTAAGGAAGAAACTCTGAATGGCAATTTGACAATACCTACCAAAATGTTAAATGAGCTCTCTCTGGCTCAGAAATTTCATTCTAGAATCAGCCCTGCAGAATTACTTGCAGGTACACAAGGAGGTGTGTAAAAAGATGTTTATTACAATATTATTTGCAATTGTGAGAAATGAGTACAGCTTAAATGTTTGCTAGGGATATGGTTAAATATATTGTGATAGATCCACACAGTGGAATACTGTATGCTATCAAATAGAATAAGGTAATTTATTTTGAAGTTAACAAACAAAGATCTCTAAGACTGTGAATAAAGGATGCTGTAGAACCATGGCACATAGTATAGTGTACATTAAGTAGGGATGTGATTATATTATATATGTTCATAAATGCCCAAAAAAGGATGTACACCAAATGACAGTAAATTTTCAGGGAGGGAATTAGAATAGAAGAGGAGTTGAACGTCATTCAGTGTTACACTCATAGACTCCCATGTTTTGTGTACTTATGTTTTCATGTAAAATGTACAAAAAAACCTGTGAACATCTATAACTTGTGTAAGGAAAAAAAAAAACAAAACAAAACCTCATACACACTTAGAATCTACACAGGGAAGAAAAAAATTTTATGATGCAGAAAATTTTAAAATTAACTTAAAAGCAGTAAAGAATAAAAGACAGGAGATCCCTGGGTGGTGCAGTGGTTTGGCGCCTGCCTTTGAACCAGGGCACCATCCTGGAGACCCGGGATCGAATCCCACGTCGGGCTCCCGGTGCATGGAGCCTGCTTCTCCTTCTGCCTGTGTCTCTGCCTCTCTCTCTCTCTGTGTGACTATCATAAATAAATAAATAATTTAAAAAAAAAAGAATAAAAGACAAATGATAACATGGAGACTACATTTGTTATTTATGTTATTACAAGGGAGTTGCTGTCTACTATGATTAGGGATCCCCAAAACCATCCTTAGGTTCAGTGATTTGCTAAAAGGACTCATATAACTCAGCAAAACTATTATACTTACAGTAGCATGAGTAGTACAGTGAAAAAATGCAGATTAAAACCAGCAACAACAAAAAAAAACAAGTAGAGCAGTATCCAAGAGACCAGGTACAAGCTTCCAGTTGTCTTCTCTCAATAAGAGTAATGCAGATAGTGTTTAATTCTCCCAGAAGTGATAAGTAATGACACATATGCAGTGTTACCAACCAGGATTCTCATCCAAACTTTGGCATCCAGGGTGTTTATTGGAAGTTGGTCATGTAGGCATAGCTGACACCTGTGTTACTGATCCTCAGACTCCAGTCCCTCCAGAAGTCAAGCTGATACCACATGGCCCAAGAATCCCACCATAAATCCTATTTTATTTTATTTTACTTTTATTTATTTTTTATTGGTGTTCAATTTGCCAACGTACAGAATAACACCCAGTGCTCATCCTGTCAAGTGCCCGCCTCAGTGCCCGTCACCCATTCACCCCCACCCCTAGTTCGTTTCCCAGAGTTAGGAGTCTCTCATGTTCTGTCTCCCTTTCTGATATTTCCTACCCATTTCTTCTCCCTTCCCTTCTATTCCCTTTCACTATTATTTATATTCCCCAAATGAATGAGAACATATAATGTTTGTCCTTTCTCCAATTAACTCATTTCACTCAGCATAATACCCTCCAGTTCTATGCACGTCGAAGCAAATAGTGGGTATTTGTCATTTCTAATGGCTGAGTAATATTCCATTGTATACATAAACCACATCTTCTTTATCCATTCATCTTTCGATGGACACCGAGGCTCCTTCCACAGTTTGGCTATCGTGGCCATTGCTGCTAGAAACATCGGGGTGCAGGTGTCCCGGCGTTTCACTGCATCTGCATCTTCGGGGTAAATCCCAAACAGTGCAATTGCTGGGTCGTAGGGCAGGTCTATTTTTAACTCTTTGAGGAACCTCCATACAGTATTCCAGAGTGGCTGCACCAGTTCACATTCCCACCAACAGTGCAAGAGGGTTCCCCTTTCTCCACATCCTCTCCAACATTTGTTGTTTCCTGCCTTAATTTTCCCCATTCTCACTGGTGTGAGGTGGTATCTCATGATGGTTTTGATTTCTATTTCCCTGATGGCAAGTGATGCAGAGCATTTTCTCATGTGCTTGTTGGCCATGTCTATGTCTTCTTTGGTGAAATTTCTGTTCATGTCTTTTGCCCATTTCATGATTGGATTGTTTGTTTCTTTGGTGTTGAGTTTAATAAGTTCTTTATGGATCTTGGATACTAGCCCTTTATTTGATAGGTCATTTGCAAATATCTTCTCCCATTCTGTTGGTTGTCTTTTAGTTTTGTTGACTGTTTCTTTTGCTGTGAAAAAGCTTCTTATCTTGATGAAGTCCCAATAATTCATTTTGCTTTTGTTTCCCTTGCCTTCATAGATGTATCTTGCAAGAAGTTGCTGTGGCCAAGATCAAAAAGGATGTTGCCTGTGTTCTCCTCTAGGATTTTGATGGAATCTTGTCTCACATTTAGATCTTTCATCCATTTTGAGTTTATCTTTGTGTATGGTGTAAGAGAATGTTCCAGTTTCATTCTTCTGCATGTGGATGTCCAATTTTCCCGGCACCATTTATTAATAAAATCATGAATGAGAGAGATCACCACCAATACCAAGGAAATACAAATTATTTTTAAAAACTTATTATGAGCAGCTATACGCCAATAAATTAGGCAATCTAGAAGAAATGGATGCATTTCTGGAAAACCACAAACTACCAAAACTGGAACTGGAAGAAATAGAAAACCTGAACAGGCTGATAACCAGGGAGGAAATTGAAGCAGTCATCAAAAACCTCCCAAGACAAAAGTCCACGGCCAGATGGCTTCCCAGGGGAATTCTATCAAACGTTTAAAGAAGAAACAAACAGACTCTGCCTGTCCCGGGAGGAGGCCAGATCCTGGGCTGTGTTCCCGGCGCCCCGTGCTCCCGGGCCTGCGCTGTTGGATTCGCGCTCCCCCCCCGCAGCCCCCTCCGCGCCGCCGCCCGAGCCCCTCCGAGCTGCTCCCGGTCCAGCCGTGCAAGCTGCAGCCCTTTAGGGAGCTCAGCCGCGGGGTGTGGCGCTCTCCCCGGGCGCAGGTGTCTGCTAGTGTCCCAGGGAGCCTGAGGGCATCCCCGCCCTCCTGGGGTCCTGCTCTAACTCCCTGCGAGTGCCTTTCCGGCCAGGAAGATTGGTGAAGCTCCTGCTTCTCAGGGTGGGGGCCCTCCTATCCTGGGGGCACTTGCCCGGCCTTAGCCCGGTTCCCGCAGGGCCTCTCCCCCTTTTGTTTCTTTATCCCCACCCCACCCCCCACCCTCCGTCTTCCTACCTTGATAGAAGCGTGAACTCTTCTCAATGTAGCATTACAGCTGTTCTCTCTTTAAATCTCAGGCTGAATTAGTAGATTTTCAGGATGATTTGAAGGTTATCTAGGTAATTTGGTGGGGACAGGTGACTTGGGGACCCTACTCTTCTGCCATCTTGCCCCTCCCTCCATGGTATTTTGATAGGGATTGCATTAAATGTGTAAATTGCCCCGGGTAGCATTGACATTTTCACAATATTAATTCTTCCACTCCATGAGCATGGAATATTTTTCCATCTCTTTGTGTCCTCCTCAATTTCTTCCCTGGGGAATTCTATCAAACGTTTAAAGAAGAAACCATACCTATTCTACTAAAGCTGATTGGAAAGATAGAAAGAGATGGAGTACTTCCAAATTCATTTTATGAGGCCAGCATCACCTTAATTCCAAAACCAGACAAAGACCCCACCAAAAAGGAGAATTACAGACCAATATCCCTGATGAACATGGATGCAAAAATTCTCAACAAGATACTGGCCAATAGGATCCAACAGTACATTAAGAAAATTATTCACCATGACCAAGTAGGATTTATCCCTGGGACACAAGGCTGGTTCAACACCCGTAAAACAATCAATGTGATTCATCATATCAGCAAGAGAAAACCAAGAACCATATGATCATCTCAATAGATGCAGAGAAAGCATTTGACAAAATACAGCATCCATTCCTGATCAAAACTCTTCAGAGTGTAGGGATAGAGGGAACATTCATCAACATCTTAAAAGCCATCTACGAAAAACCCACAGCAAATATAATTCTCAATGGGGAAGCACTGGGAGCCTTTCCCCTAAGATCAGGAACAAGACAGGGATGTCCACTCTCACCACTGCTATTCAACATAGTACTGGAAGTCCTAGCCTCGGCAATCAGACAACAAAAAGACATTAAAGGCATTCAAATTGGCAAAGAAGAAGTCAAACTCTCCCTCTTCGCCGATGACATGATACTCTACATAGAAAACCCAAAAGACTCCACCCCAAGATTGCTAGAACTCATACAGCAATTTGGCAGTGGGGCAGGATACAAAATCAATGCCCAGAAGTCAGTGGCGTTTCTATACTCTAACAATGAGACTGAAGAAAGAGAAATTAAGGAATCAATCCCATTTAGAATTGCACCCAAAAGCATAAGATACCTAGGAATAAACCTAACCAAAGAGGTAAAGGATCTATACCCTAAAAACTATAGAACGCTTCTGAAAGAAATTGAGGAAGACACAAAAAGATGGAAAAATATTCCATGCTCATGGATTGGCAGAATTAATATTGTGAAAATGTCAATGTTACCCAGGGCAATTTACACGTTTAATGCAATCCCTATCAAAATACCCTGGACTTTCTTCAGAGAGTTGGAACAAATTATTTTAATATTTGTGTGGAATCAGAAAAGATCCCGAATAGCCAGGGAAATTCTAAAAAAGAAAACCATAGCTGGGGGCATCACAATGCCAGATTTCAGGTTGTACTACAAAGCTGTGGTCATCAAGACAGTGTGGTACTGGCACAAAAACAGACACGTAGATCAGTGGAACAGAATAGAGAATCCAGAAGTGGACCCTGAACTTTATGGTCAACTGATATTCGATAAAGGAGGAAAGACTATCCACTGGAAGAAAGACAGTCTCTTCAATAAATGGTGCTGGGAAAATTGGACATCCACATGCAGGAGAATGAAACTAGACCACTCTCTTGCACCATACACAAAGATAAACTCAAAATGGATGAAAGATCTAAATGTGAGACAAGATTCCATCAAAATCCTAGAGGAGAACACAGGCAACACCCTTTTTGAACTCGGCCACAGTAACTTCTTGCAAGATACATCCATGAAAACAAAAGAAACAAAAGCAAAAATGAACTATTGAGACTTCATCAAGATAAGAAGCTTTTGCACAGCAAAGGATACAAAAAAACTAAAAGACAACCTACCGAATGGGAGAAGATATTTGCAAATGACATATCAGATAAAGGGCTAGTTTCCAAGATCTATAAAGAACTTATTAAATTCAACAGCAAAGAAACAAACAATCCAATCATGAAATGGGCAAAAGACATGAACAGAAATCTCACAGAGGAAGACATAGACATGGCCAACATGCACATGAGAAAATGCTCTGCATCACTTGCCATCAGGGAAATACAAATCAAAACCACAATGAGATACCACCTCACACCAGTGAGAATGGGGCAAATTAACAAGGCAGGAAACCACAAATGTTGGAGAGGATGCGGAGAAAAGGGAACCCTCTTGCACTGTTGGTGGGAATGTGAACTGATGCAGCCACTCTGGAATACTGTGTGGAGGTTCCTCAAAGAGTTAAAAATAGACCTGCCCTACGACCCAGCAATTGCACTGTTGGGGATTTACCCCAGAGATACAGATGCAATGAAACGCCAGGACACCTGCACCCCGATGTTTATAGCAGCAATGGCCACGATAGCCAAACTGTGGAAGGAGCCTCGGTGTCCATCGAAAGATGAATGGATAAAGAAGACGTGGTTTATGTATACAATGGAATATTACTCAGCCATTAGAAATGACAAATACCCACCATTTGCTTCAAAGTGGATGGAACTGGAGGGTATTATGCTGAGTGAAGTAAGTCAGTCAGAAAAGGACAAACATTATATGGTCTCATTCATTTGGGGAATATAAAAATTAGTGAAGGGGAATTAAGGGAAAAGAGAGAAAATGTGTGAAAATATCAGTGAGGTTGACAAAACATGAGAGACTCCTAACTCTGGGAAATGAACAAGGGGTAGTGGAAGGGGAGGTGGGCGGGAGGTTGGGGTGACTGGGTGATGGGCAATGAGGGGGGCACTTGGCGGGATGAGCCTTGGGTGTTATGATATATGTTGGCAAATTGAACTCCAATAAAAAAATTTTTTAAATAAAAAAATAAAGATATTGGTGTAGGGCTAGGGTTAGGGGTAGAACTAGGAGTAAGGGTACAGGTATAGTTATGGATAGGAGTAGGGTAGGGTGTGGGGTAGGGTTACAGATAGGGATAGGAGTAATAGAAGTTGTGGGGGCAGGGTTAACGGTAGAGGTAGGGAAGTGATAAGTTATGGTGTAGGGGTAGGTCTGCGGTTCCTTGTAGATGTAGGAGTAGGAGTATGGGTATATTATGTATGTGGAAGGTTAAGGGCATGGTTAGGAGTAAGTTTATGGGTGGGATAGGAATTGGGATAGGGTTAAGGTAAGGGTGGGATTCTGCAAGATATAGGGGTAAGTTTAGGGGTAGGGGTAGCAGTAGGGTTAGAGGTAGGGATAGACTCAGGGTAGGAGTAGGGTAGCAGTAGGGGCAGGGGTATGGGTAGGAATAGATTTAGTAAGGGTTTGGGGTAGTCGAATGAGTTGGAGGAAGATTTGGGCTAGGAGTATGTGCAAAGTTAGGATTAGGGTTATACGTATGGTTATGAGTATGTGTAGGGCCAGGTGTAGTTGTAATTGTAGGTTTATGGTTTGGGGTAAGGATAGGGTAGTGTTAAGGGTTTGTCTTGGGGTATGACCTGTGATAGGGGTAAGGAAGAGGATAGGTAGTGGTTGAGGTAGGTTTTGGTATAGGTTTATCAATCATGGTAGCAGTAGAGTTTGGTGTCGGGGTAGGATTAGGTTCAGGGATAGGGTAAGAGTAGTGTTGAGAGTAGGAGTAGGGTTAGAGGTATGGGTAGGGGTAGGGATAGGATTATGGGTAGACATAGTGATCCATGTAGGTGTAGGCATAAGGGTAGGGTTAGCATTAGGTGTAGTGTTAGGTGTATGGGTAAGTTTAGGGGTCCGGTAAGAGGTAGGGGTAGGAGTACATTACAGGTAGGGGTAATGGTAAGTGTTAGGGTAGGAGAAGAGTTAGGGTAAATGAAAGCTTAGGCGTGGAGGATGGTTAGTGGTAGGTGTAGGTTTGGGTGTAGGGATAGGGGTATGAGTAGGGTAGGTGAGAGTGTAGGATTAGAGTTAGGGATAGGCACAGGGCCAGCTCTGAGAAACCAATGTTTCTTGAATGCAGCTGGCAAGTAGGCTCTAACAGAAGGAAGTTAGGACCTATCTCAAAGTCGATGTCTAGGTACAGTGGAAACGTGCTGTACTTCCTCTAAAAACAAGAAGTCCTTGACTAAAGCTTTCAACAAATCTCTAACATAAGGGAGTTAGAACATATATCAAAAGTAAGTGTGGAGTCTCAAGGGGAATGCGCTGTACTTAACTCTGAGAACGAAGCGTTCCTTCCCTGAAGGTTTCAACTAGCCTCTCACATAAGGGAGGTAGAAGCTATCTCCACAGGGGTGGAGGTTCCATGGAAATACTGTAGAGTTAACTGTGAGAACCAAGCGTTCCTTGAGTGCAGCTTTCCACTACCCTCTCACAGAAAAGCATTAGAACATATATCAAAAGTAAGTGGGGAGGGTGGAGTGAAATGGGGTATACTTAACTCAGAAACCAGCGTTCCTTGAAGGCAGCTTTTGACAAGCCTCTAACATAAGGGAGTTAGAACCTATGTCAACAGGGAGGAGAGGCTAGAAGAGGGCAGTGCGTGAGCCAGGGACGCCCATCAGTGCCAGGGTCCTTACACCTGCTGCGGAGGTGGGGGCCAGGCGCACGACCTCACCCGCTTTTCCTCCCTCCCAGTCGATCAGGTCGACCAGCGGCCCTGTGGGTGGTGTGGCGGCCGCGCTGAGTCTCCCGGCCCACTGGGTCAACCAGCCACTTCTTGGCAACTCCAAGGCGCTAAGTCTCCCACCACCCTGGGTCAACCAGCTGTGCAGGTCTCCCACCTGCCGGGTTGACCAGCCACCCGAGTGTCCAGGCCTGCCGACCAGCTATCTGGAACGCTGGAGTCTCTGGCCCCCTTCCCCCGCCCCACTATCCCAGGTCGATCAGCAGCCCTTTCCTCACCCTGCTGCCCATTGTCCTCGCACTTGCAACTTCTGCTCTTTCTGCCTTTGAACCGGATTTTGATGGCCTGTAGCAGGTACCCATGGACTCCACCCCTTATTTGACTCTGATCATGCCTAATCTACCCCCCTCCCCGCTTTTTTTCTTTAAAGAAAGATTTTTATGTATTTATTCATGAAAGGCAGAAACCTAGGCTCAGGTTGAAACAGGCTCCTCACAGGGAGCCCAGTGTGGGACCCGATCCCTGGACCAGGGTGATGCTCTGAACTGAAGGCAGATGCCCAACTGCTGAGCCACCAAGACATCCCTAGTCCTGTCCATCTTACATCCCATTGCCACCCATGGTCCTGCGTGTTTGTCTGGTTCCCACACACAACCTCGTGCTCTACTTCTATCTCTAGACACACCCTATGATCCCCATCTAGGTTATAGGCTAAGATGGGACTGATTCTCATTTGACAAATCTTGTGTTGAGGACTGTCCTTGTTTGCTGTAGTGGTGGCAGCGAAACAAAGGGTCTCTCTCCACAAAAGGTGCCAGGTCATTGGGAGATGACGAAGGAAGGATAGGTTTTGGTTTGTGGACATTTCTATATCTGATCGGGAACTGCTCCCACTGTCCAGTGTCCTGGGTCTTTGGGGGTGAGTGCGGCAGGACTCCTTTGATGATCTTTCCAAATGCGCCCTTGCCTGGGGCTGGAACCGGAACTGGAACTGGAACCAGAACAGGAACTGGTGCAGCCTGGGTGGTTCAGAGGCAGCAACGTGGAGGGGAGGTGGGCGGGGGGGGTGGGGGTGGGGGGGAGGGGGCATGGCCCCTAGCAGTGCAGATGTCCCTGTCCCAGGGAGGAGGAGAAAAACATCCCCAAGGCCCCTCTTTGGCTGTTGGCATGAGTGTGCACACACCAGTCCTGAGTCAGGGAACGCTACTGACCCAAGTGGATCCGGAGGAGGCTGCATCCCAGCCACCCTGTGATCCCATATTCATCACACCTGGACTCACAGAAGTGCTGGTTTTCTGGCCCTGCCTGCCTGCCTATCTCTGCATCCAACTTGCAACTAACTCTTAGTCCGTGAGGTTGGGAGCTTTAGCTCTCTGGTTCTTGGTATATCCCAAACATAGAATGAGGTTTGCCATACACTAGCACTTTCAATAAAGCATCTGTGAAATGAATATCGAGGAAGAAAATTCTGAGCCTTGAACATTTCTGGGCCCTGCTCCCTTGGCTTTCACACTGACCCAGGTCCAAATGGCTCAGACAAACCTCAGCATGCAGGCTCTATTTCTGTCCCTCTGAACACACCTTGCCTGTCTGCTTCCTTTAAAAAAACAAAACAAAACAAAACAAAAAAAACAGGGATATTGGGTGGCTCCGTGTTGAGTGTCTGCAATGGGGTCAGGTCATGATCCTGGAGTCCTGGGGCCAACTCCCTCATCGGGCTCCCCGCGGGGAGTCTGCTTCTCCCTGTGCCTCTTGTCACTGACTGTCTCTGTCTGTCTCTCATGAATAAATAAAGAAAATATTTTAAAAATGAACAAATGAGTGATTAATGAAAATGAACGAATGAATAAATATATAAATAAGCAAGAAAGCAAGGAAGCACACAAACAAGTAAAATTGATCAAGGTGTGCCTGGCTGCTGGCGGGCTCTGTCGGGGGAGTGTGGGACTCTTGATCTTGGGGTTGCGAGGTCGAGCCCTACCTCGGGTGCGGAGATTGCATAAACACAAAATCTTTAAAAAAAAACTTTTTTTTTTCAATTGATCCATCACTAAAAAGAAACCTGGCAAACCTGAAGATGAGAAAATGAAAGAAAACCTTCCTGGTTCCCCTACTGTTCAAGTCCTACAGTCTTGCACATCCTAAAAACAGAAAATAAACTGTCCACTTTCTACAGTGTTCCTCATCATGAGGACACCCCAGCTCTTTATGGAGAATGCCCACGCAAACATGTATATACACGTGCACGCAGCAAACCAGACCAAACCGACCCAGACCCTATAGAACCCTGCACGGAAGGTTGAGAATAGACACCCGCCACCCACAGAACACTCTGGCAGACTACCCATATGATAAAGGCTTAGGGGGCCTTTACCTGCAAGTGCTCACTTACGTGGGACATGCGGAAGGATAACCTGAGGCTCAGATGGCCCGAATGGGGTTCTTTGGACAAGCCTGAATGCTGTCTACAATTAGGGAAAGTCGGCAATGAAGCTAGCCAAGGGACTAGAACCTAGGAAGCCCTCTGGTTCCATCAAGAAAGCCCTGACTTTTGAGGAGAAACCAGTGCTCAGCTAGCTCGGGGAGATACTCTGGTCTTCGTTTGGTTGGTTTGTTGCTGCAGTTTTTGGTATCTTTGCGTGAAACCAGCCCTGTTCTGATTGGAAATGGAAAACAACAGATGGATGGGATCCAGACGTGGTCGTGCTACCTGGCAACTAGAGTTGTTTACATAAGTGGCTGAGATTGGAACATCGGGTCTTCATGACCTGTACACAAATGGGAGTGAAACAAAGACTAGAGTTCCTTGGCATCTTGTTTGTGCCAACGTCCCTATGTGTTCTACGTGGGAGAGGTTCCCTCTGCCTCCAGATGCTATTGCTAACATCCGTTTGTAAAGGAACTCTAGCTCATGAGTTGAAAGGCAGGCGCGGGTAAAACTCAGGCACCGTACATCTCAGAAAGATAAAGATGAGACCCAATCTTTTACAAGTTCCCATGATCTGGGATGAAATTCCCTACATTCAGGACACCTGTGTGGCTCAGTGGTTAAGCATCTGCCTTTGGCTCAGGGCGTGATCTTAGGTCCAGGATTGAGTCCCACATCGGGCTCCTTACATGCAGCCTGCTTCTCCCTCTGCCTTGGCCTCTGCCTCTCTCTCTGTCTCTCTCTCTATCTCTCCAATAAATAAATAAATAAAATCTTAAAAAAAAAAAAGAAATTCCCTATATTGGGACTTCTGGGTCACCCCATCAGAAAGATGCCTCGCAGGATGGGACCCAAGAGGTGGTCCAGAGAGATGAGGATAGACCAAAATTTTACACACCTGACCTGACCCCCCCACTTCCCAATAATCAAAATCATGAAGAAGAGGGGGAGAGCAGGCCAGGCAGATGCCAGAAATCCAAAATCCACTCCTCCTCCCCAAGCACAAGCACCAGAACCGATGCCCAACCCACTGCCTGCTCCTCCACCTCCTTCAGAGGGCTGCAAGGCAACCACAGACGAAGCCTGTATTGCAGGAGGAAAAGACAGAAGTTGGAGATGAAGGAACAGACAGAGGTGGAGGGGGAAGGGTGGAAGGTGCCAGATAAGACAAAGGAGAAGAGTGATGCCTGGGTGGCTCAGTGGTTGAGCTTCTGCCTTTGGCTCAGGGCCTGATGCCAGGGTTCCTGGGGGTCGAGCCCCACATCAGGCTCCCTGCAGGGAGCCTGCTTCTCCCTCTGCCTGTGTCTCTGCCTCTCTCTGTCTCTCATGAGTAAATAAATAAATATTTTTTAAAAAGACCTAAAAACTTTAAATCTGCCTCAAGCCTTGCAGGCAGCTCCCCTGCCACCTCTGCCTCCCCCTACCCCATCTCCCCCTCCCCGTCTCCCCCTCCTCCTCTTCTCCCCCTCCTCCTTCTCACATTGGAGTACCTCCCAAATCTGCAGGCAGGATGGAGCCCAAGGGCTCCCCTGGACTTAAACTGCCCACCTCAGACTTTCTCACAGGAGCCTGACAGTGGGAGTGGGGAACAAATGGATTGACTTTTTAGTGGACACAGAGGAGACATATATGGATTTCAAGCCAATTCAAGGTTGTTGGTTTATTTTAAAAAGACATGTCTTTGGAGCTATCAACATCACACATTATACAGATAACCAGCTTTATCTACCCCCCAGCCCCCTCAAGTTCTAAACTCACTTGATTTTCAGTTCTGTCTACTGTTGGGGTGAGCAGTGGGATGTGCTGCACTCCCATCACAGTTTGTGAGCTTGGAATGGTGGTGATTAAAATAGACCCCTCTGTCACCTTTATACAAAGAAACCACATTTGCTGTCTTGTTATATAACAGGCACAAAAAAGAAAATGAGAACTACTTATTCCCTTGTTCCACCCAGATCGACCTGGATGCTGGAGGGTCCAGGCCCAAGGGAGGGGTGTACACAGCTTTGCTGTTACCTCAGTTGATTAGTTAAATTCACCTGTTGTGATGTGTCCACAGAAACTACTTAAAATGGCCTATTTTGTCTGTCTCGTATACTTTTCATTGTTAAGAGCAAATAGGTAAAGGTTAAAAAATGGTTTATAGGTAAATCTTTACAATAACTTCCAAAATCTTTGATGACCTGAAACTTTGAAGTTGTGCAAGGTTAATTGATAAATTGGGTTGAATTCATCGAATACCTACGTCTTTTCAACATAAGGTAAAATGCTAAAGCATGAGTCACTAAGATACCGAAGGTGGGTTTTTGTTTTGTTTTGCTGTGTTTTCCTCCCTTTCCCCCTTTCTTCCATCCCCCTCCCTTTTTTCTTTTTGTCCTTTGTCTTATTCAGGAAAACTGTAGACACTTGGGTGCATTAGTAAACATGTTTCATGCTTTCTTAAAAATTGTATTATAAACATACACACACACTGTGTTTCTAAAAACTATGGCATGGGATCCCTGGGTGGCGCAGCGTTTTGGCGCCTGCCTTTGGCCCAGGGCCCGATCCTGGAGACCCGGGATCGAATCCCACATCGGGCTCCCGGTGCATGGAGCCTGCTTCTCCCTCTGCCTGTGTCTCTGCCTGTCTCTCTCTCTCTCTCTGTGACTATCATAAATAAATAAATAAATAAAAATTTTAAAAAAATAAAAATTAAATAAAAACTATGGCTTGTATTCATACATTTGTCAATCTAAAGAATTCTGGTACAAGAGACAGTGCGCCCTTGTTTCCTACTGATGTTTCACCAGAGACTGAGGTTTCTACGAGTTAAAAGTCTGCCACATGGGGGGACCCTTGGGTGGCTCCACAGTTGAGCATCTGTCTTTGGCTCAGGGCATGATCACGGGGATTTAATCCTGCGTCTGGCTCCTTGTGGGGAGCCTCCTTCTGCCTGTGTCTCTGCCTCTTTGTCTCTCATGAATAAACAAAATCTTTAAAAAAAAAAAAAAAAAGGAAAGATTCTCTCTTTCTCCCTGCCTCTCCCCCTTTCCCCCTTCACACGCATTCTCTCTCTCTAAAAAAGGAAATAAAGATAATTTTCTAAAAAAGTCTGCTACATGGATTCGAGACTGCTGGAAAATAATAAGGAAAGCAACTCGATGTTTGAGAAGGTGGAAGATGTGTAGAAGAGGTACAAGGCATGAGAATACATTTTTGGTTGAGGGAAAATAATTTTGTCCTGAAATGAGCCTGGCTATTGTTTGGGTTTTTTTATTTTTTATTTTTATTTTTTAAAACATTTTATTTATTAATTAGAGACACAGAGAGAAGCTAAGATATAGGCAGAGGGAGAAGCAGGCTCCATGCAGGGAGCCCACTGTGGGACTAGATCCTGGAACTCCAGGATCAAGCCCTGAGCTAAGGCAGAGCCCCACCACTGAGTCACCCAGGTGTCCCTAATTTTTTTTTTAAGATTTTATTTACTTATTCATGAGAGACACAGAGAGGCAGAGACAGGTGAAGCAGGCTCCATGAAAGGAGCCCAATATGGGACTGGATCCCGGGACGCCAGGATCATGCCCTGAGCTGAAGTCAGGCACTCAACCGCTGAGCCACCCAGCCTTCCCAGAGCCAGGGTACTTAGAGAAAGAAAACTTAAGACTGACTCTGAATGACAAAGGACATTGTAGAAGGGGTTTCTGAAGGAGGCTTTTTGAAAAGGAATTCTATGCATGGTCAGGACTGACTGAGATTGGGAGAACATTGTCAACATGTGAGAAGCATTGTCAAACAAATAACGATAAACCCTCTTAGATTATATTGGGTGCATGAATGCTTTCGCTATTCCAAAAATTAAATGAAATTCCTAAAGTTGTAATATGTCCTTGGTATAGTGCCATCACTCGACATTTGAATTGTTAAAATACTGTGTGTGACAAAAAAAATAATCAAATTTTCTTCTCAACTGCATTCTGATGAACTCCCATAGGGACTTTAACCACGTCCACTGTTGACCGCCCTGTCAATTATAGGTATTGTTCTGATGCTCTTGCAAAAATATGGTCCAGCTTCCAGAAGATTCACAAAAAGGACTTTTGACAAAATACCAGTTTCTGGTTACCCTGAGATCATAAAACTACAGTATGAATTGCCAGAACTAATGAAAAAGCTGCATTTAAACAGAAAAGGGAACAACATGGAACTGAATGAGAGAAGGAAAATGATGACCGTTTTGAATGACTCTTGTTCAAAACATTGTTGATCCCCTGATGTTTCCTCCTCTAGATTGAAGGAAACTTTGTCTCTAGAGATATCTATAACTTACAGAAATTTTATGAAAATGTTTTGTAAACAAATTAAAATATTTATTTTTCCCCCTACCTGTAACCCTCCAGATTTCAGAAACTCTCAGTGAGTATTCTTTCTTTTATGGCAATTGTAAATCATCTGCATAGGTTGGGTGGGGGTCTGTTCTCATTGTAACCAGACATCGTTGGAAGGATTGGTTATATTACCAAGGTCTTGACTAGAATGACATCTGTTTTTCTCACCCCTCACACCCGGTTTTATTTTTTTCAATGTAATCTCTATTCCTAATGTAGGGCTCAAACTCACAATCTTGGGGTCAAGAGTCATGCTCTCTACTGACTGAGCAGGCCAGGTGCCCCAGGAATCCCGTCCTTAAGACACGTGCATAGACTCAGATAGGGTCAGACAGCTTTGAGAAACTCAGATCAACTTTCTGGAGCCAACAAAACCCCTTGCAAAATGTTGGCTTAATACCTTTCTTACAGAGTTTGCCTCAGCCTTACCAGGTGAGTCAAGAGTGCCACCTCCTGGCAGATGAAACAAGAGTCAGAGGCTTAACCTGACCCAGCCTCCCAGGTGCCCCTAAAAGGTGCTTTGAAATGCTGAAGTTCTTCCTTCACGCCTTGCCTTTACAGGGATGACGTCAGTGACCATGTCTGCACGGTCCTCTTCCTACCTGCAGAGGAAGAAAATATTCCAGATTGCTGACCCCTGGTTTTCCACACTGCGGACGACAGGACTCCCTCCAACCTGAACCAGGAACTCCCTTACTCTGGGCCAAGGACAGAGGTCTTGTTTTGTTTTTAAGTTGTGGTTAAAAATAGACATCACCGGGCAGCTGGGGGTATTCAGCAGTTTAGCGCCACCTTGGGCCCAGGGCCTGATCCTGGAGACCCAGGATTGAGTCCCATGCTGGGCTCCCTGCATGGAGCCTGCTTTTCCCTCTGCCTGTGTCTCTGCCTCTCTCTCTCTCTCTGTCTCTAATGAATAAATAAATAAAATCTTTTTTAAAAAAATAGACATCACCTACAATGGAGCATTTTAGCCGTTTCTAAGCCTAGAGTTCAGCAGTATTAGGTACATTTACATGCTGCTCACAGCGTTATCTTTCCATTCCATTTTTTAAATTTAAATTTTTATTTCTTTATTCATGAGAGACACAGACAGAGAGGCAGAGACACAGAAAGAGGAAGAAGCAGACTCCCCTCAGGGAACCCAATGCCAGACTCATCCCAGGACCCTGGGATAATGCCCCAAGCCGAAGCAGACGCTCAACCACTGAGCCACCCAGGCACCCATACATACTTAATTTTTTAAAAGTTTGTTCATTCATTTTTCATTATCTCCAAACGCAACATAGGGCTCAAACTCACGACCCTGACTGAGATCAAGAGTTGAGTCCTATTCTGACTGAGCCAGCCAGGTGCTCCTGCCATTTCATTTTTTCAAGAACCCTGGGATCATGGCTCAGAGTCACCATTTGTCTGGTGAGGCCCCCCCATTCCCCAACTCTCCATGTGGAGGTGACATCTGTCAGGCTGCTTCATGTTTGTCCATCTTCCTTCCTCCTTTTAGTAGACAGAAGGTGGCTTGTGAAACAGCCAGTGACTATGTCAAAAGAGACTGAGGAAAAAAAAAAAAGAGACTGAGGATTTCCCTTAGGAAGTGGGTGAGAGAGGGAGAATAGGTCAATGGAGAACCAGTAAACTGTTGGCATTACTTTAGAGGAAAGAATCTGCTTGTGGGTCCCTCACCCAGGGTGGATGAGTCAGAACTGTCCTCTGCCAGGCCTCCCTTAGTCCTTCGCCCTTATCACTCCATGCCTGTGTTTGGCCTTTGAACCCTAAGACACTACCATCATGTTTTTAAGTCCCCCTCAGACTCAGCATGCCACACCATGCCATGCCCTCCCAGATGCACCCCCAAGGCATTAGAGTGAGATGTCATCCTCCACATCAATGATTCCCAAAGGTTTTATTGGTGTTTCCTGGTTTAGGAAATGAGGAGGTGACTCTTGGCCCCCAGACAAGGTAAGTTCTTCAGACATCCTCTTTCCCCTTCCCTTTTTCCTTCCTTCCCTCTCTCTCTCTATCTCTCTCTCTCTCCCTCCCCTCCCCTCCCCCACAGTTTGGAAGCTGCAGCCTGAGGGTTGGGAGAGTTGAAGAAAACCATTCAATGTAGAGAAATCCCAGACTCTGACTTTAAGAGACAACCTTGGGGATCCCTGGGTGGCTCAGCGGTTTGGTGCCTGCCTTTGGCTCAGGGCTTGATCCTGGAGTCCCGGGATGGAGTCCCATGTCGGGCTCCCTGCACCCTGCACCCCGCATGGAGCCTGGTTCTTCTGTCTCTGCCTGTCTCTCTTTCTCTGTGCCTCTCATGAATAAATAAAATCTTTAAAAAACAAAAACAAAAACAGACAACCTTGTGCATTTGAATGAAATGATTGAAGCCCATTTGAATGAAATGTTTGAGGCCCATTGGAACCTCTCTTCAGCCACCAGCCACCCCATCCTCCAGTGAATTTGGGAATGGAAGACCAGATATGTGTGTGTGTGCGCGCGCGGCGTGCACTGAGGGTGGTGGGGCATGCTCTAGCTGGCTCCTGCAACTGGATTCATGCTGGGAACATTTTTTTTTTTCTGCTGAGCTGTCAGTTGCTGTGATGCGCAAAGCTAAACTCCTCCCATTGCCTAGTTCTTAAAAAGCCTGATTCTCCTGTTTTCTCAGTGAATGGACTGACCCACACCCTCCCATTCCGCCAGACCACTTTTGCAAATACTTCCACTTGAAAAGTTCTTACACCTCATCCAGAAAACAAACAACAGCTACCCACAACCACCCCATAGCCACAGATACCCAACCAACAAAACAAAAATCCAGCTGGCCTCCTTCTGCCTCAATCTACTGTAGAAAGTCACTGTCTTAGACATGCCTCAGGTTCAATGACTTGATGCTGTCTCTCTTTCTCTGGCACAATTCCATCCCCCATTAGGCCCATATTATAATAGTATGACCACACTGCTCACGTGAGCTGGAGACAATATGGTAAAGTGACCAGATGGTAGCACTGTCAGTTTGAAAGGACCTACACGCCAAGGCATCCACAAACATGGTCCCCAGAAATCTTTGACGTTCACATGCCTCTGATGAAATCATTGTTCTGGAAACTCCAGCATCTATAGCCAATCTTGTCCATGTTCTTTTAACCTTTACTCGCCCTCAGTTTGCCTGATATTTTGCCTGATTCTTCACGGAGCAATTAGATCCCATCCCACAAGAGATGAATCTGAATCCTCTGCTCACCCCCATGACAGAAAAGAATATGCACAGGTCTGCACCCATCTTGTCTTTCTTCACCTTGGCAGAAGAAAATGTGGCCCGCCCTCCCTCCTCCTGTCAAAAGTCAAATCTGAGATAAGACTTGGATATAAAGAAAACCAGAATAGTTTTTTGAACTATAGACATTTTTAAAATGTAGCAGCAGCAGCAAAGAAACACATGGACCACCACCGCCCCCCACCCCCAGCAGGTGGAAGGTGTGCTGACTCCTCTCCTTTTCCTCCCTAGAAGCACACCCCTTCCCATGTCCCTGGAAGGTGCCTTGGAGGGGAGTGCCAGGAGGGGAGTGAATGACATTCTTATCTTCAAGGACAGGAACTTGAGCATGAGCGTGAGAATTCTGGAAAAACAGATCTTGTTATTAAAGAAAATCCTTATGCTCCTTTAGCCTCCCCACATAGTTGAGTTACTCTTCCACAATCTCTTCTCCTTTTTCAGCCCAATAGACAAGCATTTAGGGTTCACTCCTTGGGGTCTTTGTTTGCTCAGGAGGGCTCTGCCACTTGAAGTTTATCAGGGACAAACTTGTCCTCTCCTTTTCCTTCATTTGTAGGACTGACTTCAAGGTCATCCTCGGAGTTGGGCCCCAGATGCTGACAGGGTGGAGGTCAAGTTGGTGCATCAGGGATGCCTTCCTTTCCAGTGAATTTGGGGTTGACCTCCTTTGTGGTCTTCCTCGCTCCCTTCAGGGTGTTTCCCCCCTCTCAGCCACCATCTCAAGAAACACCCTGGATAGAGGCTATGCCTTTGTGAGCTGCACACGCTCTTACTGGAGGATCCAGCCATCCCACTCCTTGGGATCAGTCCTGGGTGACCCAGAGGAGGCGAAAGCGGAGAGCCATAGCGTCTCTAAATCCTCTGCCTGTCTAGCTTGTCAGGGTCATCTCTACACCCATTTGATGCGGTGCTGGCCCTCAGGACGTGCTCTGATCATGCGTGGAGGTGCATGCTCCTCTAGCCACAGCCAGGTGCCCTAAAATACATGTCCTTGTAAAACAAACATGAAGACATCACCCATGACCTTTCTCCTGCTGAGCAGCCTTTTGCTCAGTTGCCCTCTCTGAGTGGAGGAAATACGAGTAATGCACATAGTTTAGCCAACTGAGGAAGGATTCCCTTGAAAGAAAACCCTTATTTTCAAGTTTCTGATGTTCAGTCAACGCTTTCAACCTGCTAGATGGCCAGCCTTCCGAGTCACATGACTTGCTTGATTTCTCTCTTGTGGGCGTCAGTAGCTTTCATAGTGCTCAGAATGTAGGATTTACAGGGAAGAATTTTCATCCTGGGATGGGTGGATGTTGTGAAGTGGAATCAGGGATTCATACAGGTGAGAAGAAGGCCAAGATAGAGGCTCAGAAATGAAACCCTTAAAAGCCCATGGTCAATTGGTGATCCTTAACGTGATAAGAGTTACCTTTAATCAGAGGAATTCTTGCTGGAGGGGCTTGTGCCCTCTCCTGCCTGGATCAGAGGGTGAAGTTTTTGAAAGGTCCCTACTGGTCTCAGAAAGCATTAAAGTGCCATAGCACCTAGACAGGATGCTGCTTTGTCACCTCCAGGGTCCCATTATCTGCCACCACTGTTTATGTTTTCCTATGACTGCTTAATGCTCACAGATGTATATCTTTGATAGTTATTGCTTCTCCTTGTCCTCTGTGGTCCCTTTTGTTTGTTTGTTTTTCAAAGCTTTTTATTGTGATTGATTGATTTTTAAGATTTTTAAAAATTCCCTTATTTATGAGAAACAGAGGGGGGGGCAGAGACCTACACAGAGGAAGAAGCAGGCTCCCATGGGGAGCCACTCTGGAATTACACCTGGAGCCTAAGGGAAAGCCTCAATCCCCAAGCAACCCAGGCTTCCAAAACCTTTTTATTTTCAAGTGATCTCTACACCCATCCAACAAACATGGTGCTGGCTGGAACTCAGAACACCCGCTGATCAAGAGGCACATGGAGCCAGTCAGGTGCCCTCCAATACTTGGACTAGAAAAACAAACAAAAGGGAAAAAAAGGAAAAAGAAAGAAAAAATGTTTTGTCAATGCCAAATGAAATTCTGTGCCTTATTTTCCTTTTCACCTTAATATCCTGGACAACTTCATGATCAATATTTACCTCTTTTCCAGTGAACCCCCCGCCCAGGGGACTGTATAGATGTCCCAGAAATGGATTTATGTACTGAATAGATATTTTAACCCCCTTCCTCACACCAGCTCTCCCAGACTAAGCTCAACACTAGGCCTCTCTCAGAGGCCTGTGAGACCCTGACTACCCAGCAGCTGTGGGGGCACAATGGAAATGAGCTGGCCTGAGTTCAGAGGCTCAGGCATTCCCAGAAGGCTACTTTCCAATGAAGAGAATTCAAAACCATCTCCCCAGAAGGTTTAGAGGGGTGGTCCAAAAGCACAGGAGGGTCTCTGGGACACCTTAGCTCCTTGACTTTAGCTTTTCACTGTTCCCTTCCATGACAAAAGTAAAATATCTCACCCCAGTAATGAGCCTGGGCAGTGGCAAGGCTGTGGCTTCAGTCTGAGAACCAAGCCCTCCCTGAGGGAAACATTCAGTGAGCTCTCACAGCAGAGGGAGATTAGCAACTAGCTCCAGCCTTGGCAGGTGGGGGACCATTGGAGAGGCCAGGTACATTTCACTGAGAAAGCGGCTTTCCTGGCCTTCAGCTTACAAGGAGTCTGTCACCAGGGTGAGTTAGCACAACCTCACTACAGTTGTTGTGGGGGTGAAAAGACCATGCAACCTACTGAAAGGTGAGAAACCAGGTTTCCTTGCATGAAACATTCAGATAGCCCCTTCGAGGTGGGATTTCTGTTCTGGCTCCACCTTAGGCTAGAGAATCAATGGCACTCTCTGTCCTGAACCCTGGGCCAAAGTATCCTGTGAGGGCAGCTTTTCACTGGCCTGTCCAGGAAGGTGTCAGAAGCCAGCACCTCTGGAATTTTGGAGGGGCCTTGGAGGCCCTTTCCACCTCTAGGGTAGGCCTTCTGGAGTGCCCCTTGCGACTAGCTTCTCACCTTAGGGAGTTGGAATCTGTATCTCAGCAGTTGTGGTGGCACCATGTGAAAGCAGGCCACTTTGAGGACAAAGCTCTCCCTGACTAAGCTCACCACTAGGCAACTCCCAGAGGCCTGTGAGACCAAGGCTTCCCAGCAGCTGTGGGGGCACCATGGGAATGAGCTGGCCTGAGTTCCGATACTCAGGCTTTCTCAGAAGTCTAGCTTCTCAATAGAATTCAAATGTGTTTCCCCAGGTTTGGAGTGGCAGTCCAAAACCACTGTGTGATCTCTGGAACACCACAGTTCTTTGAGGGCAGGTCTCCACTGGCCTCTTCCAAGAGGAAAATCAAATCTCTCAGCCCAGCAGACAATTTTGGGCAGTGGCAAGGTTGTGAGCTTCAGTCTGACAATGAAGCCTTCCCTTAGGGAATCTAAATGATCCCTCACAGCCGAGGTAGTTTAGCAGCTAGCTCCAGTCTTGGAGAAACAGTGGAGAGTCCAGGTACTTTTCACTGAGAAAGCAGCTTCCAGGACTTCAGCTTTGAAGGAGTCTGTCACCAGGGTGAGTTAGCACATCCCCTCCACAGTTGTTGTGGAGGTGAAAAGACCGTGTGACCTACTGAATGCTGAGGAACTAGTGTTCCTTGAGTGAAACTTTCAGCTAGCCCCTTCCAAGTTGGGAGGAATTTCCTAACTCCACATTAGGCTGAAGACCCAATGACTCACACTGTCCTGAACCCTGGACCCAAGGGTCCCATGAGGGCAGCTTTCCATTGGCCTCTCCAGGAAGGGCTTGAGAAGCCAGCTGCTCAGGAAGTTTGGAGGGGCCCTGAAAGGCGCTGCAGACCTCGAGGGTTCATAGGCCTTTCTAGAGTGCACCTAGCCACTAGTTTCTCACTTCAGGAAGTTGGATCATGTCTCTCAGCAGTGGTGGCAGCGCCAAGGAAAAACAGGATACTTTCCTCTGAGGACAAATTATCCCTGATTAATATCACCTCTAGGCCTCTCCCAGAGGCCTGTGACATGCTGCCTCCCCAGCAGCTGTAAAGGCACAATGGAAATGAGCTGGCCTGAGTTCTGAGGCGCAGGCCATCCTGAAGGCTAGCTTCTCAATGAAGGGGTTCAACCTGTCTCCCCTCAAGGTTTGGAGACGTAGTCCAAAAGCCCTCTAAGGCTTCTGGGATACCTGAGTTCCTTGAGTACAGCTCTCCACTGGCCTCCTCCATGAGGAAAGTCAAATCTCTCAGCCCAGCAGACAAGTCTGGGCAGTGGCAAGGCTATGGGCTTCAGTCTGAGAACCAAGCAGTCCCATAGGGAACCTTTAAAGGATCCCTCTAGCTGAGGGAGTTTAGCATATAGCTCCAGGAAGTTTAGCCACTAGCTCCAGCCCTGGTGTTGGGAGACAATGGAGAATCCAGGTACTTTTCACTGAGAAAGCAGCTTTCCAGGCCTTCAGCTTACAAGGAGTCTGTCACCGGGGTGAGTTAGCACACCCTCTTCACGGTTGTTGTGGAAATGAAAAGACCATGGGACTTTCTAAATGCTTAGGAATTAGCATTGCTGAATGAAATTTCAGCTAGTCCCTCAGAGGTGGGGCGAATCTCCTAGCTCCACATTAGGTTAGAGACCCAATGACACTCATGGTCCTGAACCCTGGGACCAAGGGTCCCATGAGGGCAGCTTTCCACTGGCCTCTCCAGGAAGGGCTTAAGAAGCCAGCTCCTCAGGAAGTTAGGTGGGGCCCTGGAAGGTGCTGTCCTACTCTAGGTTTCATAGGCCTTCCCGTAGTGCACCTTGCCACTACTTTCTCACCTCAGGGACTTGTAACATGTGTCACAACAGTGGTGGCAGAGCCAGGGGAAGGTGGCTACTTTCCTCTGGGGAAAAAACTCTAAGCTCACCACTAGGCCTCTCTCAGAGGCCTGTGAGACACTGCCTCCCCAGCAGCTGTGAGGGCACAGTGGAAATAAACTGGCCTGAGTTCTGAGGCTCACGCCTTCACAAAGGCTGGCTTCTCAATGAAGGGATTTCACCCAGCATCCTCAGAAGTTTAGGAGGGGTGGTCCAAAAGCACTGGAAGGCCTCTGGACACCACAGTTCCTTGAGATCAGCTCTCCACTGGCCCCTTCCAAGAGGAAAGTCTAATGTCTCGTTTCAGCAGATGAGCCTGGCCTGTGGCAAGGCTGTTGTCTTCAGTCTGAGAACCAAGCCTTCCCTGATATAACCTTTCAAAGAGCACTCAGAGCTGAGTGATGTTAGCAGGTATCTCCAGCCTTGGTGGTGGAGGGCTATTGGAGGGGCCAGGTACTTTTCACTGAGAAAGCAGCTTTCTGGGCCTTTATCTCACAAGGAGTCTGTCAGTGGGGTTACATAGCAGCACACCGTCTCCACAGTTGGTGTGGAAGTGAAAAGATCATGCGACCTACTGAATGCTGAGGAACTAGTGTTACTTGAATGAAACTTTCAGCTAGTGCCTCCCAGTTGAGAGGTATGCTCTGGCTCCACTTTAGGCTGAAGACCCAATGGCACTCGCTGTCCTGAACCCTGGGCTCAACGGTCCCCCGAGGGCAGCTTTCCACTGGTCTATCCAAGAAAAGCTTGAGAAGCCAGCACTCAGGAAGTTTGGAGGAGCCTTGGAAAGCCCTGTCCACCTCTAGGGGACATAAGCTTTCCTAGAGAGCACCATGTGACCCCGTTTCCCACCTCAGGGATATGGAACATGTGTCTATGGAGTGGTGGCAGCGCCAAGTGAAAGCAGGCTGCATTCCTCTGAGGACAAAGCTCTCCCTAAGTTCACCACTAGGAGTCTCCCAGATGTCTGTGAGACCTGCCTCACAAGCAGCTGTGGGGCACCATGGAAATGAGCTGGCCTGAGATCTGAGGCTCAGGCCTTCCTGAAGGTAGCTCCTCAAAGAAGGGAGTTCAACCTGTCTCCACTCAAGGTTTGGAGGGGCAGTCCAAAACTGTTGTAGCGTCTCTGGACACCACAGATCCTTGAGAACAGCTCTCCATTAGCGCCTTCCATGAGGAAAGTCATATCTCTCAGTCCAATAGACAATTATGGCAAGTGGCAATGCTCCGGGCTTCAGTCTGAGACCAAGTCCTCCCTTAGGGAAACTTTTTTTTTTTTTTTTTGTATATTCACTTATTGGAGTTCGATTTGCCAATATATAGCATAACACTCAGTGCTCATCCTGTCAAGTGCCCCCCTCAGTGCCTGTCACCCAGTCACCCCATTTCCCCGCCCACCTCCCCTTTCACTACCCCTTGTTCGTTCCCCTGAGTTAGAAGTCTCTGATGTTCCGTCTCCCTCACTGATATTTCCCACTCATTTTCTCTCCTTTCACCTTAGGGAACCTTTAAATGAGCCCTCATAGCTGAGCCATTTAGTAGCTAACTCCAGCCTTGGTGGTGGAGAGGAAGTGGAGAGTCCAGGTACTTTTCAGTGTGAAAGCAGTTTTCCTGGTCTGCAGCTTACAGGAAGTCAGTCACCAGGGTGACTTAGCATACCCTCTCCACAGTTGTGGAAGTGAAAAACCATTGTACCTACTGAACACATAGGAATTAGCATTTCTTGAATGTACTTTCAGACTTTCAGCTTGTCCCTCCAAGTGTAGAGGTATGCCCTGGCTCCACCTTAAGACAGAGACCCAATCACATTGGCTGTCCTGAACCCTGGCCGAAGGGTCCCATGAGGGCAGCTTTCCAGACCTCTCAACGAAGGGCTTGAGAAGCCAGTTCCCTAGGTAGTTTGGAGGAGCCTGGATAGCCCTGTCTACCTCTAGGCGACGTAGGCATTCCTGGAATGCACCGTGTGACTAGCATCGCACCTCAGGGAGGTAGAACATGGATCTCAGCAGCGGTAGCGAAGCCAAGGGAAAGTAGGCTATTTTCTTCTGAAGACAAAGCTCTCCCTGATTAAGCTCACCAGTGTACCTCTCTCAGAGGCCTGAGAGACTTTGCCTACCCAGCAGCTGTGGGGGAGTAATGGAAATGAGGTGACCTGAGTTCTGAGGTTCAGGACTTTTCAGAAGGCTAGCTACCCAATAAAGGGAATTTAAACCAGTATCCCCTAACGTTTTGGAGGATCGGTACAAAAGCACTTTAGGGCCTCTAGGACACAACAGTTCCTTGAGGGCAGGTCTCCACTATTCTCTTCCATGATGGAAGTCGAATCTCTCAGCCCAGCAGACATTTCTAAGCAGTGGCAAAGTTTAGGCTTCATTCTGAGAACAAAGCACTCCTTTAGGAAACTTTAAATCATCCCTCAGAGAAGAGAGAGTTTAGCAGCCTAGCTCCAGGCTTGGTGTTGAGAGATAGTGGAGAGTCCAGGTACTTTTCACTGAGAAAGCAGCTTTCCTGGCCTGCAGCTTACAAGGAGTCTGTCACCGGGGTGAATTAGCACACCCTCTTCATGGTTGTTATAGAGATGAAAAGACTTGGGGCAGCCCTGGTGGTTCAGCGGTTTGGTGCTACCTTCAGCCTAGGGCATGATCCTGGGGACCCGGGATCGAGTCCCACATCGGGCTCCCTCCATGGAGCCTGCTTCTCCCTCTGCCTGTGTCTCTGCCTCTCTCTCTCTCTCTCTCAATCTCTGTGTGTGTGTTTCTCATGAATAAATAAAATCTTTTTTTAAAAAAATGAAAAGACCATGGGACTTATTGAACACTGAGGAATTAGCTTTCCTTGAATGATACTTTCAGCTAGCCTCTCCCAGGTAGGAGGAATTTCCTAGCTCTATATTAGACTAGAGACCTAATGACATTCACTGTCCTCAACTCTGGGCCCAAGGGTCCCATGAGTGCAGCTTTCCACTGGCCTCTCCAGGAAGGACTTGAGAAGCCAGCTCTCAGCAAGTTTAGAAGGGCCCTGGAAGGCCCTGCCCACCTCTAGGGTTCATAAGCCCTCCTGGAGTGCACCTTGCCACTACTTTCTCACCTCAAAAAGTTGGAACATGTATCTCAGCAATGGTGGTGGAGTCAAGGGAAGAAGCTATTTCTTCTGTTGGCAAAACTCTCCCTGACTATGCTTATCACTAGGACTCTCCCAGATGCCTGTAAGACACTGCCTCCCCAGCAGCTGTGAGGGCACAATGGAAATGAACTGGCCTGAGTTCTGAGGCTCAGGCTTTCCTGAAAACTAGCTTCTCAATGAAGGGAGTTCAACTAGTCTCCCCAGAAGCTTTGGATGGTCGCCCAAAAGCGCTGGCAGGCTTCTGGAACACCACAGTTCCTTGAGGGCAGCTCTCCACTGGCCCCTTCCAGGAGGAACATCGAACCTTTCAGCCCAGTCTAAGAGCCTGAGGATTGGTAAGGCTGTTTGCTTTAGTCTGAGAATGAAGACATCCCTGCTGTAACCTTTCAGTAAGTACTCAGGGCTGAGGGAGGTTAGCAGGTACCTCCAGCCTTGGTAGTGGAGGGCCATTGGAGAGGCCAGGTACTTTTCACGAAGAAAGCAGCTTTTCTGACCTTTAGCTTATAACAGTCTGTCACCTGAGTCACTTAGCAGACCCTCTCCACACTTGGTGTGGAGGTGAAAAGACCATGCAATGTACTTAACGCTGAGGAACTAGGGTTCCTTGAATGAAACATTCACCTTGACCCTTCCAGGTGGGAGATATGCCCTGGCTCTACCTTAGGCTGGAGACCCAATGGCACTTGATGTCATGAACCAGGGGGCCGAGGGTCCCGTGGGCAAAGCTTTCCATTCGTCTATTCAGGAAGGGGTGGAGAAGCTAGCAACTTAGGAAGTTTGGAGGGGCCTTGGAAAGCCCCATCCAACTCTAGGGGACATAGCCCTTCCTAGTGTGCACCATGTGACTAGCTTCTCACCTCGGGGAGATGGAACATGTGTCTCTGCAGTGGTGGCGAGGCCAAGTGAAAGCAGATTACATTTCTCTGAGGACAAAGCTCTCCCTGACTAAGCTCACTACTAAGCCTCTCCCAGTGGCCTGTGAGACCCTGCCTCCCCAGCAGCTGTAGGGGGCACCATGGAAATGAACTGGCCTGAGTCTGTGGCTCAGGCCTTCCCAGAAGTCTAGCTTCTCAATAATGGGAGGTCAAACATGTCTCCCCAGAAGGTTTGGAGGGGCGGTCCAAAACTGCTGTAGGGCCTCTGGGACACCACAGCTCCTTAGGGCATCTATCCACTGGCACCTTCTGTGAGTAAATTTGAATCTCTCAGTCCAATACATAAGTATGGGCAGTGGCAAGGCTCTGAGCTTTAATCTGAGACCCAAGTCCTCCTTTAGGGAACCTTTAAATGAGCCCTCAGATTAGGGAGTTTAGCAGCTAGCTCCAGCCTTGGTGTTGAGAGATAGTGGAGAGTGTAGGTACTTTTCACTGAGAAAGCATCTTTCGGGACCTTCAGCTCACAAGGACTCTGTCATGGGGATGGATTCGCACACCCTCTCCACAGTTGTGGATGTGAAAGATGATGGGACCTACTGAATGCTGAGGAATTAGTGTTCCTTGAATGAAACTTTCAGCTAGACCCTCCCAGGTGAGAGGAATTTCCTAGCTCCATATTGGACTAGAGACCCAATGACACTCAATATCCTGAACCATGGGTCCATGGATCCTGTAACGGCAGCTTTCCACTGGCCTCTACAGGAAGGGCTTGGGAAGCCAGCTCCTCAGGAAGTTTGGAGGGGCCCTGTAAGGTCCTGTCCAACTGTAGGGTTCATAAGCCTTCCTGAAGTGCTTGGTGCTTCCATGAGACAAGTCGAATCTCCCAGCCACTGGTTTCTCACCTCACAGAGTTGGAACATGTGTCTTAGCATTGGTGGCAAAGCCATGAGAAGGAGGCTACTTTCCCCTGAGGACAAAAATCTCTCTGACTAAGCTTACCACTAGGCCTCTTCCAGAGATGTGTGAGACTCTGCTTACACAGCAGCCGTGAGGGCACAATGGAAATTATCTGGCCTGAGTTCTGAGGCTCAGTCTTTCCCGAAGACTAGTTTCTCAATGAAGGGAGTTCAATCTGTCTCCCATCAAGGTTTTGAGGATCGTCCAAAGGCGCTGGAAGGCCTCTGGGACACCACAGTTCCTTGAGGGCAGCTCTCCACTGGCCCCTTCTGAGAGGAAAGTCGAACCTCTCAGCCCACTATAAAAGCCTGGAGATTGGCAAGGCTGTTGGCACTTGTCTGAGAACCAAGCACTCCCTGATGTAACCTTTCAACAAGCACTCAGATATGAGGGAGGTTAGCAGATACCTCCAGCCTTGGTGGTGGAGGGCCATTGGAGAGGTCAGAGACTTTTCAGAGAAAGCAGATTTCCTGGTCTTTAGCTTACGAGTCTGTCAATGGGGTGACTTAGCACAACATCTCCATAGTTGCTGTGGAGGTGAAAAGTCAATGTGACCTACTGATGCTAAAGAACTAGCGTTTCGTGAATGAAACTTTCAGCTAGTCGCTTCTAGGTGAGAGGTATGCCCTGGGTGCACCTTAGGCTAGAGACCCAATGGGACTCTCTGTCCTGAACACTGGGGCCAAGGGTCCCCTGAGGGCAGCTTTCCACTGCTCTATCGAGGAACGGCTTGAAAACCCAGCACCTCAGGAAGTCTGGAGGGGCTTTGGAAAACCCTGTCCACCTCTAGGAGACATAGGCCTTCCTAGAGTGCATCATGTGTCTAGGTTCTCACCTCAGGGAGTTGGAACATGTGTCTCTGCAATGGTGGCAGCACCTAGTGAAAGCAGGCTACATTCCTCTGAGGAAAAAACTCTCCCTGACTAAGATCACCACTAGGCCTCTCCCAGAGGCTTGTGAGATTCTGCCTCACCAGCAGCTTTGGGGAGCAATGGAAACAAGCGTGGCGTGAGTTCTAGGCTCCGGCCTTCCCAGAAGGCTAGCATCTCAATAAAGGGAGGTCAAACGTGTCTCCTCAGAAGTTTTGGAGGGGCGGTCCAAAACAGCTGTAGGGCCTTTGGACACCACAGTTCGTTGAGGGCAGGTCTCCACTGGCCTCTTCCATGAGACAAGTCGAATCTCCCAGCCAAGCAGGCATGTCTGGGTAGTGGCAAGCCTCTGGGCTTCAGTCTGAGAACCAAGCCCTCCCTTAGGGAAACTTTAAATGAGCCCTCACAGCTGAGGGAGTTTAGCAGCTAGCTCCAGCCTTGGTGGTAGAGGGGAAATGGAGAGTCTAGGTACTTTTCAGTGAGAAAGTAGCTTTCCTAGTTTGTAGCTTACAACGACTGTATAATAGAGGTGAGTTAACACACAATCTCCACAGTTGATGTGGAGGCGAAAAACCCATTTTACCTCCTGAACACAGGAACTAACATTTCTTGAATGAAACTTTCAGCTTGCCCCTCCAAAGTTAGATGTATGCCTGGCTCCACCTTAAGACAGAGACCCAATGGCACTCGCTGTCTTGAACCCTAAGCCCAAGGGTCCCACGAGGGCAGCTTTCCAGGCCTCTCTACGAAGGACTTGAGAAGACATCCCCTTATGAAGTTTGGAGGGGAGTGATAGCCGTGTCTACCTCTAGGTGACATAGGCATTCCTGGAATGCACAGTGTGACTAGCATTGCACCTCAGGGAGGTGGGACATGGGTCTCAGTAGTGGTGATGGAGCGAAGGGAAAGCGGGCTATATTCCTATGAAGACAAAGCTCTCCCTGACTAAGCTCACTACTAGGCCTATCCCAGAGGCCTGTGAGACACTGCCTACTCAGCAGCTGTGGGGGCACAATAGAAATGAGAAGGGCCAAGTTCTCAGGCTCAGGCCTTCTCATAAGCTACCTACCCAATGAAGGGAGTTTAAACCTGTCTCCCCTGAAAGTTTGGAGGGGTGGTCCAAAAGCGCTATAGGGCCTCTGGGACACCAGAGTTCCTAGAGGGCAGGTCTCCACTGGCCTTTTCCATGAGGAATTCGAATCTATCAGCCCAGCCCAGCAGACAAGTCTGGACAGCTGCAAGGTTCTGACTTCAGTCTGAGAACCAAACCCTCCATTAGGGAATTTTTTCTTTTTCATTGGAGTTCAATTTGCCAACATATAGCATATCATCCAGTGCTCATCCCATCAAGTGCCCCCCTCAGCGCCCATCACCCAGTCACCCTGTCCCCCCGCCCACCTCCCCTTCTACCAACCCTTGTTCGTTACCCAGAGTTAGGAGTCTCTCATGTTCTGTCACCCTCACTGATATTTCCCACTCATTTTCTCTCCTTTCCCCTTTATTCCCTTTCACTATTTTTAATATTCCCCAAATGAATGAGACCATATAATATTTGTCCTTCTCCAATTGACTTATTTCACTCAGTATAATACCCTCCAGTTCCGTCCACGTCGAGGCAAATGGTGGATATTTGTCATTGCTAATGGCTGAGTAATATTCCATTGCATACATAGACCACATCTTCTCTATCCATTCATCTTTCGATGGACACCGAGGCTCCTTCCACAGTTTGGCTATTGTAAACATCGCTGCTATGAACAATGGGGTGCAAGTGTTCCGGTGTTTCACTGCATCTGTATATTGGGGTAAATCCCCAGCAGTGCAATTTCTGGGTCATAGGGTAGCTCTATTTTTAACTCTTTGAGGAACCTCCACACAGTTTTCCAGAGTGGCTGCACCAGTTCCCATTCCCACCAACAGTGCAAGAGGGCTCCCCTTTCTCCACATCCTCTCCAACATTTGTTGTTTCCTGTCTTGTTAATTTTCACCATTCTCACCGGTGTGAGATGGTATCTCATTGTGGTTTTGATTTGTTTTTCCCTGATGACAAGTGATGCGGAGCATTTCTCATGAGCATTTTCTCATTTCTCAGACATTTTGGCCATGTCTATGTCTTCTTTGGTGAAATTTCTGTTCATGTCTTTTGCCCATTTCATGATTGGATTGTTTGTTTCTTTGCTGTTGAATTTAATAAGTTCCTTATAGATCTTGGCTACTAGCCCTTTATCTGATAGGTCATTTGCAAATATCTTCTCTCACTTTGTAGGTTGTCTTTTAGTTTTGTTGACTGTTTCTTTTGCTGTGCAGAAGCTTTTCATCTTGACTAAGTCACAATAGTTCATTTTTGCTTTTGTTTCTTTTGCCTTCGTGGATGTATCTTGCAAGAAGTTGCTGTGGCCAAGTTCAAAAAGGGTGTTGCTTGTATTCTCCTCTAGGATTTTGATGGATTCTTGTCTCACATTTAAATCTTTCATCCATTTTGAGTTTATCTTTGTGTATGATGTAAGAGAATGGTCTAATTTCATTCTTCTGCATGTGGCTGTCCAATTTTCCCAGCACCATTTATTGAAGAGACTGTCTTTTTTCCAGTGGACATCTTTCCTGCTTTGTCGAATATTAGTTGACCATAGAGTTGAGGGCCCACTTCTGGACTCTCTATTCTGTTCCATTGATCTAGGTGTCTGTTTTTTGTGCCGGTGCCACACTGTCTTGATGATCACAGCTTTGTAGTACAACTTGAAATCTGGCATTGTGATGCCCCCAGATATGGTATTCTTTTTTAATATTCCCCTGGCTATTCACAGTCTTTTCTGATTCCACACAAATCTTAAGATGATTTGTTCCAACTCTCTGAAGAAAGTCCATGGTATTTTGATAGGGATTGCATTAAATGTGTAAATTGCCCCGGGTAGCATTGACATTTTCACAATATTAATTCTTCCAATCCATGAACATGGAATATTTTTCCATCTCTTTGTGTCCTCCTCAATTTCTTCAGAAGTGTTCTGTAGTTTTTAGGGTATAGCTCCTTTACTTCTTTGGTTAGGTTTATTCCTACGTATCTTATGCTTTTGGGTGCAATTCTAAATGGGATTGATTCCTTAATTTCTCTTTCTTCAGTCTCATTTTTATTTTTTTTATTTTTTTTAAAGATTTTTTTTTAATTTTTTTTTTTTTATTTATGATAGTCACAGAGAGAGAGAGAGAGAGAGGCAGAGACACAGGCAGAGGGAGAAGCAGGCTCCATGCACCGGGAACCTGACGTGGGATTCGATCCCGGGTCTCCAGGATCGCGCCCTGGGCCAAAGGCAGGCGCTAAACCGCTGCGCCACCCAGGGATCCCTAGTCTCATTTTTAATGTATAGAAATGCCACTGACTTCTGGGCATTGATTTTGTATCCTGCCACACTGCCGAATTGCTTTATGAGTTCTAGCTATCTTGGGGTGGAGTTTTTTTGGGTTTTCTATGTAGAGTATCATGTCATCTGCAAAGAGGGAGAGTTTGACTTCTTCTTTGCCTATTGAATGCCTTTTATTTATTTTTGTTGCCTGATTGCTGAGGCTAGGACTTCTAATACTATGTTGAATAGCAGTGGTGAGAGTGGACATCCCTGTCATGTTCCTGATCTTAGGGGAAAGGCTCTCAGTGTTTCCCCATTGAGAATGATATTTGCTGTGGGCTTTTCATAGATGGCTTTTAAGATGCTGAGGAATGTTCCCTCTATCCCTACACTCTGAAGAGTTTTGATCAAGAATGGATGGTGTGTTTTGTCAAGTGCTTTCTCTGCATCTATTGAGAGGATCATATGGTTCTTGTTTTTTCTCTTGTTGATATGATCTATCACAGTGATTTCTTTATGAGTGTTGAACCAGCCTTGCATCATGGGGATAAATCCCACCACTTGGTCATGGTGAATAATCTTCTTAATGTACTGTTGGATCCTATTGGCTAGTATCTTGTTGAGAACTTTTGCATCTCTGTTCATCAGGGATATTGGTCTATAATTCTCCTTTTTGGTGGGGTCTTTGTCTGGTTTTGGAATTAAGGTGATGCTGGCCTCATAAAATGAGTTTGGAAGTATTCCATCCCTTTCTTTCTGAACAGCTTTAGTAGGATAAGTATTGTTTCTTCTTTAAACATTTGATAGAATTCCCCTGAGAAGCCATCTGGCCCTGGATTTTGTGTCTTGGGAGGTTTTTGATGACTGCTTCAATTTCCTCCCTGGTTATTGACCTGTTCAGGTTTTCTATTTCTTCCTGTTCCAGTTTTGGTAGTTTGTGGCTTTCGAGAAATGTGTCTATTCTTCTAGATTGCCTAATTTATTGGCATATAGCTGCTCATAAGTTTTAAAAATCATTTGTATCTCCTTGGTATTGGTGGTGATCTCTCCTTTCTCATTCATGATTTTATTAATTTGAGTCGTTTCTCCTTTGTTTTTAATAAGACTGGCTAATGTTTTGTCTATCTTAATTCTTTCAAAGAACCAACTCCTGGTTTTGTTGATCTCTTCCACAGTTCTTCTAGTCTCTATTTCATTGAGTTGTGCTCAAATCTTTTTTTTTTTTTTTTTTTGTGCTCAAATCTTTATTAAGTCTCTTCTTCTGGGTGTAGGTTTTATTTGCTGTTCTTTCACCTCCATTAGGGAATTTTAAATGTTCCCTCACAGCTGAAGGACTTACAGCTAGCGCCAGCCTTGGTGTTGGAGAGACAGTGGAGAGTCTAGGTACTTTTCACTGAGACAGCAGCTTTCGAGGCCTTCAGCTTACAAGGAGTCTGTCACCAGGGTGAGTTAGCACACAAACTCCATAGTTGTTTTCAACGTGAAAGACCATGAGATGTACTGAACACTGAGGAATCAGTGTTCCTTGAATGAAACTTCCAGCTAGACCCAGTGGGGGAGGAATTTCCTAGCTCCACATAGGTTGGAGACCCAGTGACAGGCACTATCCTAATCCTGGTCCCAAGGGTCCAGTGAGGGCAACTTTCCACTGGCTTCTTCAGGAAGCGCTTGAGAGGCCAGCTCCTCAGGAAGTTTGGAGAGGTTCTGGAAGGCGCTGTCTACCTTGAGGGTTCATAGGCCTTCCTGGAGTGCACCTTGCAACTTGTTTCTCACCTTAGGAATTGGAACTTATGTCTCAGCAGTGGTAGTGAATCCAAGTGAAAGCAGATTATATTCCTCTGTGGAGAAAGCTCTGGATCACTAACCTTACAACTAAGCCTCTCCCAGAGGCCTGTGAGACCTTGCCTTCCCAGAAGTTGTGGGGGAGCCATGGAAATGATCTGGCCTGAGTCTGTGGCTCAGGCCTTCCCAGAAGTCTAGCTTCTCAATAAAGGGAGGTCAAACATGTTTCCTCAGATGGTTTACAGGGGCAGTCCAAAAACACTATAGGGCCTCTGGGACACTACAGTTCCTTGAGGGCATCTATCCACTGGCACCTTCTGTGAGTAAATTTGAATCTCTCAGCCCAATATACAAGTATGGGCAGTGGCAAGGCTCAGGGCTTTAGTCTGAGACCCAAACCCTCCATTAGATAATATTTAAATGAGCCCTCACAACTGAGGTAGTTTAGAAGCTAGCTCCAGGCTTTGTGATGGAAAGGAAGGGGAGAGGCCAGGTACTTTTCAGTGAGAAAGCAGATTTCCTGACCTGCAGTTTACCAGGAGTCTGTCACAAGGGTGATTTAGCATTCCCTCTCCACAGTTGTGGAAGTGAAAAACCACTGTATCTACTGAACACAGAGGAAGTAGCATTTCTTGAGTGAAACTTTCAGCTTATCCCTCCAAGTATAGAGGTGTGCTCTGGCTCAACCTTAGGACAGAGACCCAATGGCACTCACTGTCCTGAACCCTGAACCCAAGGGTCACCTGAGAGCAGCTTTCCAGGCCTCTCTATGAAGTGCTTGAGAAGCCAGCTCCTCAGGAAGTTTGGGGAGGCCAGGATAGCCCTGTCTGCCTCTAGGCGACATAGGTGTTCCTGGAGTGCACCATGTGACTAACATTGCCCCTCAGGGAGGTGGAACATGGATCTCAGCAGTGGTGGCAGAGCCAAGGGAAAGTAGGCTATTTTCCTCTGAAAAATAGCTTAGTCAGTCTCCCAGAGACCTGTGAGACTCTGCCTACCTAGCAGCTGTGTGAACATAATGTAAGTGAAGAGGCCTGAGTTCTGAGGTTCAGGTATTCTCAGAAGGCTAGCTACCCAATGATGGGAGTTTACTCCTGTCTCCCCTGACATTTTGGAGGGGCAGTCCAAAAGTGCTATAGAGCCTCTGTGATACCACAGTTCCTTAAGGTCAGCTCTCTACAGGTGCCTACAGTGAGAAAAGTCAAATCTCTCAGCCCAGGAGACAAGACTGGGCAGTGGCAAGCCTTTGGGCTTCAGTCTGAGGTCCAAGCCCTGCCCTAGGGAACGTTTAATGATCCCTCACCGCTGAGGGAGTTTAGTAGCTAGCTCCAGCCTTGGTGTTGGAGAAACTGTGGAGAGTTCAGGTACTTTTCGCTGAGAAAGCAGCTTCTGGGCCTTTAGCTTACAAGGAGTCTGTCACCAGGGTGAGTTAGTACAGAAACTCCACAATTGTTGTGGACGTGAAAAGACCTCAGGGAGGTGGAACAGGGATCTCCGCAGGGGTGGTGAGGCCAAGGGAAAGCAGGCTATTTTCCCCCCAAGACAAAGCTCTCCCTGGCTAAGCTCACCACTAGGCCCCCAGGGGCCTGTGGGACACTGCCACCCCAGCAGCTGTGAGGGCACAGTGGAAATGAGCTGGCCTGAGCACCGTGTCCCAGGAATCCTCAGAGGGCTGCCTTCACAATGAAAGGAGATCAAACTTGTGCCCACTGAAGGTTTGGAGGCAAGATCCAAAAGTGCCCTAGGGCCTCTAGGATTCTACAGTTCCTCGAGGGCAACTCTCTGCTGGCTGCTTCCCAGACAAAAGTCAAACCTCTCGGCCCTGCAGAAGAGGCTTGCCACTGGGCTAGGCCGTTGGCCTCAGTCTCAGAAGCTAGCAATCCATGATGTGAGCTTTCAACGAGCAACTCAGAACCGAGGGAGGTTAGCAGGCACCTCTAGCCTTGGGGGTGGAGGCCCATTGGAGAGGTCAGGAATCTTTCACTGAGAAAAGGCAGCTTTCCTGGCCTTCAGCGCACAACAAGCCTGTCAATGGGGTGACAAGGCACACATCCTCTCCACAGTTGGTGTGGAGGTGAAAAGACCGTGTGACCTGTCGAACGTTGAGGAACTGGCGTTCCTTGAACGAAACTTTTGGCTATTCACCTCCCCCAAGGCGGGAGGTGTGCTCTGCCTCCACTTTAGGCTGCAAACCCAATGGTACTCGCTGTCCTGCAACCTGGGCCAAAGGATCCCGAGAGAGGAGATTTCCACTGGTCTCTGCCTGGGAAGTGCTTGAGAAGCCAGCACCTCAGGAAGTTTGGAGGGGCCTACAAAAGCCCCGTCCACCCCCAGGGTATATAGACCCTTCCCAGAGTGCGCCGTGTGTCTACCTTGTCACCTCAGGTAGATGGAACATCTGTTTCGAGGGCGGTGGTGTCACCAAGTGAAAGCAGGCTACATTCGTCTGAGGGCAAAGCTCTCCCTGCCTAAGCTCACAGCGAAGCCTCTCCCAGACACCTGGGAGACACCGACTCCCCAGCAGTTGTGAGGTCACAATGGAAATGAGCAGGCCTGAGTTCTGAGGCTCAGGCCTTCCCGAAGGCCAGCTTCTACATGAAGGGGGTTCAGACCCTTCTTCCTGGAACTTTTAGAAGGTCAGTTCAAAAGCGCTGGAAGGCCTCTGGGACACAACGCTGCCTTGAGGAGAGCACCCCACTGGCTCCTTCTGAACAGAACGTCCATCTGCTCAGTCCAGCAGATGAGTCTGGCCTGTAGCCAGCCAGGCTGTTGGCTTCGGCCTGAGAAGCCAGCCCCCCAAGATGTAACTTAGAAATGAGCACTCCGAGCTAAGGGGGGCTTGTGGGTACCTCCAGCCTTGCTGGTGGAGGGACATTGGAGAAGCCAGGCATTTTTCAGCTTCCCTGAAAAATGAGAGCTTCCCTGCTTTCCCTGAGAAAGCAGCTTCCCTGACTGACCTTGAGCTTTCAACCAGTCTGTCACCAGGTGACTTAGCCACATCCTCTCCACAGGTTTTGTGGAGGTTAAAAGACCGTGCGACGACCTGAACGTTGAGGAACGAGCGTCCCTTGAATGAAACTGTCAGCTAGTCCCTCCCAGGTGGGAGGTATGCCCTGGCTCCTGGCTCCTGGCTCCACCGTACAATAGAGACCCAAGGGCACTCACTGTCCTGAACCCTGGGCCCAAGGGTCCCCTGTGGGTGGCTCTTCACTGGTCTATCCCAGAAGGGCTTGAGAAGCCAGCACCTCAGGAAGTTTGGGGGGGCCTTCAAAAGCCGTGTCCACCTCTAGGGGACATCGGCCTTCCTAGAGTGCACCGTGCTTCTAGCTTCTCACCTCAGCAGACGGAACATGCGTCTCTGCGGTGGCCGGTGGCCGTGGTGCCAAGTGAAAGCAGGCCACATCCCTCAAAGGACAAAGCTTTCCCTGACTAAGCTCACCTCTAGGCCTGTCCCAGAGGCCTGTGCAACCCTGCCTCACCAACAGCTTTGGGGGCGCAATGAAAATGAGCTGGCTTGAGTCTGTGGCTCAGTCCTTTCCAAAGGGTAGCTTCTCAATCAAGAGAGCTCAACTGGTCTCCCAGAAGTTTTGGAGGGCCTGTTGAAAAGCACTAGAAGTCCTCTTGGACACCACAATTCCTTGATTACAGCTCTCCTCTGGCCTCATCCAAGATGAAAGTCCAACCCATCAGCCCAGCATTAGAGTCTCAGCATTGTCAAGGCTGTGAGTTTCAGTCTGAGAACCAAGCCCTCCCTTAAGGGAACCTTTCAATGATTCCTCAGATTTGAGAAATTTTAGCAGGTATATCCATCATTGGTGGTGGAAGACCATTGGAGAATCCAAGTACTTTTCACTGAGAAAGCAGCTTTCCTGGCCTTTAGCTGACAATGAGTCTCTCACTGGGATAAGATAGCACACTTTCTCCACAGTTGGTGTGGAGGTGAAAAGACTATGTGACCTACTATATGCTCAGGAATTAGCATTCCTTGAATGAAACTTTAGGTAGCCCCTCTCAGGTGGGAGAAATTTCTTAGCTCCACATTTGACCCAATGACACTCACTGTCTTTAACCCTTGGCCCAGGGGTCCTCTGAGGGAGCTTTCCATTGGTCTATCCAGGAAGGGCTTGAGAAGCCAGATCCTCAGGAAGATTAGTTGGGCCCTGGAAGAATATAAAAAATAGTGAAAGGAATTAAAGGGGAAAGGAGAGAAAATGAGTGGGAAATATCAGAGAGGCTGACAGAACATGAGAGACTCCTAACTCTGGGAAACGAACAAGGGGTAGTGGAAGGGGAGGTGGGTGGGGGAGTGTGGTGACTGGGTGATGGGCACTGAGGGGGACACTTGACGGGATGAGCACTGGGTGTTATATTTTGGCAAATCAAACTGCAATAATAAATTAATTAATTAAATCCTCAAATTCTAAAAAAAAAAAAAAAGATAGGCCCTGGAAGGCGCTGTCCAACTCTAGGGGACGTAGGCCTTCCTAGAAGGCACTTTGCGATTATTTTTTCACCTCACAAAGTTGGAGCATGTGTCTCATCAGTGGTGGCAGCACAAAGGGGAAGCACTTTCCTCTGAGGACAGAGCTCTCCCTGACTAAACTCACCACTAGGCCTCTCCCAGAGGCCTGTAAGACACTGCCTCCCCAGCAGCTGTGAGGGCAAAATCGAAATGAGCTGGCCTGACTACTAAGGCTCAAGCCTTCCCAGAAAGCTAGCTTCTCAATAAAGGGAGTCAAATGTGTCTCACAGAAGGTTTGGAGAGGCAGTCCAAAACAGCTGTAGGGCCTCTGGGAGACCACAGTTTCTTGAGTGCAGCTATCCCCTGGCCTCTTCCATGAGGAAAGTCAAAACCTTCAAGCCACCAGATGAGTCTGGGCAGTGGCAAGACTATGGTCTTCAGGCTGAGAATCAAGCCCACTCTGATGGAACATTTCAACGAGTCCACAGACCTGAGGGAGTTTAGCAGCCAGCTCCATCCTTGGTGTTGGAGGACATTTGGAGAGGCCAGGTACTTTTCCCTGAGAAAACAGCTTTCCAGGCCTTCAGCTTACAATTAGCATTCCCGGAATGAAACTTTAAGCTAGTCCCTCCCGGTTGGGGGGAATTTCCTAGCTCTACATTTGACTGGAGATCAAATGCACTATCTGTCCTGAATCCTGGGCCCAAGTGTCCCTTGAGGGCAGTTTTCCACTGGTCTATCCAAGAAGGGCTTTGAAGCCAGCACCTTAGGATGTTTAGAGGGGCCTTGGAAAGCCCTGTCCACCTCTAGGGGACATAGGTCTTCCTAGAGTGTACCAAGCAACCAGCCTCTCACATCAGGGTGATGGAACATGTGCCTCTGCAGTGGTGGCAGCGTCTAGTGAAAGCAGTCTATGTCCTCACAATACAAATCTCTCCCTGACTAAGCACACCACTAAGCCTCTCCAGAGACCTATGAGTCCTTGCCTCCCTCGTACAGGTGAGGGACCAAAAAATGATCTAGCCTGAGTTCTGAGTCTCAGGCCTTCCCAAAGGCTAGCTTCTCAATTAAGGGAGTACAACCAGTCTCTCGGAAGTTTTGGGGGGCCGGTCCAAAAGCGATGGAAGGCCTCTGGCACCACAGTTCCTTGAAAGCATCTCTCTTCGGCCTCTTCCTGAGGAAAGTCGAACCCATCAGCCCAGCAGAGGAGTCAGGGAGAGGACAGGCTGTGGCTTCAGTCTGAGAACCAAGTCCTCCCTGATGGAAAGTTTCAATGAACTCTCAGAGTTGAGGCAGTTTAGCAAGTATATGCATCTTGGTGCTGGAGGGTTATTCGAGAGTCCAGATACTTTTCACTGAGAGAGCAACTTTCCTGGCCGTTAGCTTACAATGAATCTGTCACCGGGATGATTAGCACACCTTCTCCACAGTTGGTTTAGACTTGAAAAGACTATGCTATGTACCGAAAGTTGAGGAATTAGCATTCCTTGAATGAAACTTTCTGCTAGCCCCTCCCAGGTGGGAGAAATTTCTTAGCTCCACATTTGGTTGGAGACCCAATGACACTCACTGTACTGAACACTGTGCCCAATTGTCCATGAGGGCAGCTTATCACTGGAACCCACAGAGCTGAGGGATTTTAGCAGCTAGCCCCATCCTTAGTGGTGGAGGGCAATTGGAGAGTCCAGGTACTTTTCACTGAGAAAGCAGCTTTACAGGCCTTCAGTTTATAAGGAGTCTGTCACTGGGGTGATTTATCATACCCTCTCCACAGTTATTGTGGCGGTGAAAAGACTATTCGACCTACTGAAAGATGAGGAATTAGCATTCCTTGAATGAAACTTTCAGCTAGCCCCTCCCAGTTAGGAGGAATTTCCTAGCTCCACATTTGGCTTGAGAGTGAATGATATTAACTATCCTGAAACCTGGGACTAAATGTCCCTAGAGGGCAGGTTTCCACTGGCCTCTCCAAGAAGGGCTTGAGAAGCCACTTCCTTAGGAAGTTTGAAGGGGCCTTGGAAAGCTCTGTCCACCTCTAGGGGACATAGGCGTTCCTAGAGTGCACCGTGCAACCAGATTCTTACCTCAGGGAGATGGAACATGTTTCTCTGCAGTGGTGGTGGCACCTAGGGAAAGCAGGCTATGTTCCTCTCAATACAAATCTCTACCTGACTAAGCTCACCACTAAGCCCCCTCCAGAGGCCTGTGAGTCTCTTCCTCCCCCGTAGATGCAGGGGCACAATGGAAATGGGCTGGCCTGAATCTGAGGCTTGGGCCTTCCCAAAGGCTAGCTTCTCAATGAAGGAAGTTCAACTGATCTCCCAGAAGTTTTGAAGGGCCTGTTGAAAAGCGCTAGAAAGCCTCCAGGACACCACAGTTCCTTGAGTACAGCTCTCCTCTGGCCTCATCCATGAGAAAAGTCGAACACCAGCAGAGCATTCAAGTCTTAGCAGTGGCAAGGCTGAAGGCTTCAGTCTGAGAACCAAGCCCTCCCAGATGGAACCTTTCAACGATTCCTCAGATTTGAAGAATTTTAGCAGGTATATCCATCCTTGGTGGTGGAGAGCCATTGGAGTGTCCAGGCACTTTTTACTGAGAAAGCAGCTTTCCTGGCCTTTAGCTTACAACGTATCTCTCACCGGGATGACTTAACACACCTTCTCCACAGTTGGTATGGAGGTGAAAAGACTATGCGACCTACTGAATGCTGAGGAATACTGAACACATTCCTTGAATGAAACTTTCAGCTAGCCCCTTCCAGGTGGGAGCAATTTTTTAGCTCCACATATGGCCAGAGTCCCAATATGCTCACTGTCCTGAACCCTGCGCCCAAGGGTCCTGTGAGGGCAGCTTTGCACTGGCTTCTCCAAGAAGGGCTTGAGAAGCCAACTCTTCAGGAAGATTGGATGGGCCCTGGAAGGTGCTGTCCTACTCTAAGGGATATAGGCCTTCCTAGAGTGCACCTTGTGAAAAGTTTCTCATCTCAGGAAGTTGGAACATGTGTCTCAGCAATGATGGGGGCTCCAAGGGAAAGAAGGCTACTTTCCTCTGAGGACAAAGTTTTCCCAGAGTAGGCTCACCTCTAAGCCTCTCCCAGAGGTCTGTGAGACCCTGGCTACCCAGCGGCTGTGGGGACGCAATGGAAATGAGGTGGTCTGAGTTCTGAGGTAAGGCCTTCCCAGAAGGCTAGTTTCTCAATAAAGGCAGACACATTTAGTGTCTCCCTAGAATTTTGGAGGGGCAGTCCAAAAACGTTGTAAGGCCCCTTAGGACACAACATTTCCTAGAGTGCAGCTCTCCTCTGGCATCCTCTGTGAGGAAAACCAAACCCCTCAGATGAGCAGACAAGTCTGGACAGTGGCAAGGCTGTGGGCTTGGGCTGAAACACATGGCCTTGCTTATGGAACCTTTAAATGAGCCCTCACAGCCGAGGGAGTTTAGCTACCTGCTCCAGCCTTAGTGTTGTAGAGACACTGGAGAATCCAGGTATTTTTCACCATGAAATCATCTTTACAGGCCTTCAACTTATAAGGAGTCTGTTACTGGTGTGAGTTAGCACACCCTCTCCACAGTTGTTGGAGGTGAAAAGACGAAGAGATCTACTGAACGCTGAGGATTTAACGATCCTTGAATGAACCTTTCAGCTAGCCCCTCCCAGGAATTACCTAGCTCATTTGGCTGCAAACCCAATGACACTCACTGTCCTGAACCCTGGGCCCAAGGGTCCCATAAGAACAGTTTTCCACTAGCCTCTCCAGGAAGGGTTTGAAATGACAGATCCTTAGGAAATTTGCAGGGGCCCAGAAAGGTGCTGTCCAACTCTAGGGGGACATAGGCCTTCCTGGAGTGCACCTTGAGACTAGTTTCTTACTTCAGAGAGTTAGAACATGTGTTTCTGCAGTGGTAGTAGCTCAACTGAAAGCAGGCTACATTTTCTGAGAACAAACATCTCCCAAACTAAGTTCAACACTAAGCCTCTCCTAGAGGCCTGTGAGACCCTGCCTCCCCAGCAAATGGAGGGCACAATTAAATGAGCTGGCCTTGGTTCTGAAACTCAAGCCTTCCTAGAGGTTTAGATTCTCAATACAGAGAGTTCAAAAGTGTCTCCCCAAAAGGTTTGGACAGGCGGACCAAAACCTCTGTAGTGCCTCTAGGATACCACGGTTCCTTAAGCGTTGCTCTCCACTGGGGCCTCTTTCTTTTAAATATAATATATGTATTTTTTTTATTGGAGTTCGATTTGCCAACATATAGTATAACACCCAGTGCTCAGCCTGTCAACTGTCCCCCTCTGTACCCATCACCCAGTCACCCATCCCCCCGCCCACCTCCCCTTCCACTACCCCTTGTTTGTTTCCCAGAGTTAGGAGCCTCTTATGTTCTGTCTCTCTCTCTGATATTTCCCACTCATTTTCTCTCCTTTCCCCTTTATTCCCTTTCACTATTTTTTATATTCCCTGTATGAATGAAACCATATAATGTTTGTCCTTTTCCGATTGACTTACTTCACTCAGCATAATACCCTCCAGTTCCATCCATGTTGAAGCAAATGGTGGGTATTTGTCATTTCTAATGGCTGAGTAATATTCCATTGTATACATAGACCACATCTTCTTTATCCATTCATCTTTCAATGGACACTGAGGCTCCTTCCACAGTTTGGCTATTGTAAACATTGCTGCTATAAACATTGAGGTGCAGGTGTCTCAGTTTTTCACTGCATCTGTATCTTTGGGGTAAATCCCCAACAGTGCAATTGCTGGGTCATAGGGCAGATCTATTTTTAACTCTTTGAGGAACTTCCACACGGTTTTCCAGAGTGGCTGTACCAGTTCACATTCCCACCAACCGTGCAAGAGGGCTCCCCTTTCTCCACATCCTCTCCAACATTTGTTGTTTCCTGTCTTGTTAAGCTACAAAGCTGTGATCAGGGAATCCCTGGGTGGCTCAGTGGTTTAGCACTGCCTTCGGCCCAGGGCGTGATCCTGGAGACCCGGGATCGAGTCCCATGTCAGGCTCCCTGCATAGAACCTGCTTCTCCTTCTGCCTGTGTCTCTGCCTCTCTCTGTGTGTGTCTTTCATGAATAAATAAATAAAATCTTTTAAAAAATTAATAAAGAATAAGAGAGAGAGAAAAAAAGCTGTGATCATCAAGACAGTGTGACACTGGCACAAAAACAGAGATCAATGGAACAGAATAGAGAATCCAGAAGTGGACCCTCAACTTTATGGTCAACTAATATTCGACAAAGCAGGAAAGACTATCCACTGGAAAAAAGACAGTCTCTTCAATAAATGGTGCTGGGAAAATTGGACAGCCACGTGCAGAAGAATGAAACTAGACCATTCTCTTATACCATACACAAAGATAAACTCAAAATGGATGAAAGACCTAATGTGAGACAAGAATCCATTAAAATCCTAGAGGAGAACACAGGCAACACCCTTTTTGAACTTGGCCACAGCAACTTCTTGCAAGATACATCTATGAAGGCAAGGGAAACAAAAGCAAAAATGAATTATTGGGACTTCATCAAGATAAAAACTTCTGCACAGCAAAAGAAACAGTCAACAAAACTAAAAGACAACCTACAAAGTGAGAGAAGATATTTGCAAATGACCTATCAGATAAAGGGCTAGTATCCAAGATCTATTTAAAAAACTTATCAAACTCAACAGCAAAGAAACAAACAATCCAATCATGAAATGGGCAAAAGACATGAAGAGAAATCTCACAGAGGAAGACATAGACATGGCCAACATGCACAAGAGAAAATGCTCTGCATCACTTGCCATCAGGGAAATACAAATAAAAACCACAATGAGGGCAGCCCCGGTGGCTCAGCGGTTTAGCGCCGCCTTCAGCCCAGGGTGTGATCCTGGAGACCCGGGATCCAGTCCCACGTCTGGCTCCCTGCATGAAGCCTGCTTCTCCCTCTGCCTGTGTCTTTGCCTCTGTGTGTGTGTGTGTGTTTGTCTGTCATGAATAAATAAATAAAATCTTTAAAACACACACACACACACACACACAATGAGATACCATCTCACACTAGAGAGAATGGTGAAAATTAACAGGACAGGAAACAACAAATGTTGGAGAGGATGTGGAGAAAGGGGAGCCCTCTTGCACGGTTGGTGAGAATGTGAACTAGTACAGCCACTCTGGAAAACTGTGTGGAGGTTCCTCAAAGAGTTAAAAATAGACCTGCCCTATGACCCAGCAATTGCACTGCTGGGGATTTACCCAAAGATAGAGATGCAGGGAAAAACTGAGACACCTGCACCCCAACGTTTCTAGTAGCAATGTCCACAATAGCCAAACTGTGGAAGGAGCCTCGGTGTCCATCGAAAGATGAATGGATAAAGAAGATGTGGTCTATGTATACAATGGAATATTACTCAGCCATTAGAAATGACAAATACCCACCATTTGCTTCAACGTGGATGGAACTGGAGGGTACTATGCTGAGTGAAGTAAGTCAATCGGAAAAGGACAAACATTATATGGTCTCATTCACTTGGGGGATATAAAAATTAGTGAAAGGGAATAAAGGGAAAGGAGAGAAAATGAGTGAAAATATCAGTGAGGGTGACAAAACATGAGAGACACCTAACTCTGGAAATGAACAAGGGGAGGTGGGTGGGGGGTTGGGGTGACTGGGTGATGGGCACTGAGGGGGGCACTTGGTGGGATGAGCACTGGGTGTTATGCTATATGTTGGCAAATTGAACTCCAATTAAAAAGATTAAAAAAAAAAAAGAACAGTGAGGGTGGAGACACAATGGAAATTCAATGTACATAACTCTCTGTAACAAGCGTCCCTTGATTTTTAGTTTAGTTTAGTTTTGTTTTGTTTTATAGGATTTTATTTATTCATTCATGAGACACACAGAGAGAGAGAAGCAGAGACACAGGCAGAGGGAGAAGCAGGCTCCATGCAGAGAGCCCAACGTGGGACTCGATTCCAGGTCTCCAGGATCACACCCTGCGCTGAAGGTGGCGCTAAACTGCAGAGCCACCCGGACTGCTCGATATTTAGTTTTCAACTTAAGTTATCACATATGGGAGTTAGAACCTTTCTCAACACTAGCTGTGGACTCTCAACAGAAAGATGATGTACTTAAATCTGAGAAAACAGAAAGTTGTTAATGAAGCTTCAACAGGCATCTCACATATGGGATTTAGAACCTAACTCAACTGTAGGTGAGGAGGTACCATGGAAATGTGCTGTACTTTGAGAAACAAGCCTTCCTTGAAAGAGGTTTGAAACTAGACTCTCACGTAAGGGAGTTGGAAACCATGTCTAAAGTAGGTGTGGGGGATCCCTGGGTGGCGCAGCGGTTTGGCGCCTGCCTTTGGCCCAGGGCGCGATCCTGGAGACCCGGGATCGAATCCCACATCGGGCTCCCGGTGCATGGAGCCTGCTTCTCCCTCTGCCTGTGTCTCTGCCTCTCTCTCTCTCTCTCTCTCTCTCTCTCTCTGTGTGACTATCATAAATAAATAAAAATTAAAAAAAATAAATAAAGTAGGTGTGGAAGTTAAATGTAAATCCGCTGTACTTACTGTGAAAAAAACATTCCTGGAATAAGCTTTACTAGCCTCTCCCATAAAAGAGTTAGCCCTATCTCAACAGTAATGTGGAGGCACATTGGAAATGTGATGTTCTTGGGTAGCCCCGGTGGCGCAGCGGTTTAGCGCTGCCTTCAGCCCAGGGTGTGATCCTGGAGACCCGGAATCGAGTCCCACATCGGGCTCCTTGCATGGAGCCTGCTTCTCCCTCTGCCTGTGTCTCTGCCTCTCTCTCTCTCTCTCTCTCTCTCTCTCTCTCTGTTTCTCATGAATAAATAAATAAATAAATCTTTAAAAAAAAAAAAAAGGAAATGTGATGTTCTTAACTCCAAGAAACAAGCATTGCCAACATATAACACCCAGTGCTTATTCCATCAAGTGCCCTCCTCAATGCTCATCACCTATCAGCTTTTACTAGGCTCACACATAAAGGAGTTAGAACCAAACTCAACAGGAGGTGTGTAAGCACTTCGGAAAAGCAATCTACTTACTCTGAGGAAAAAGAGTTCCTTCAAAGCAGCTTTCCAATACCTTCTCACATAAAGGCATTAGAAAATATATCAAGGGCAGCCCAGGTGGCTCAGCGGTTTAGTGCCACCTTCAGCCCAGGGTGTCCTCCTGGAGACCCAGGACCGAGTCCCACATCAGGCTCCCTGCATAGAGCCTGCTTCTCCCTCTACCTATGTCTCTGCCTCTCTCTCTCTCTCTCTCTATGCATCTCTCATGAATAAATAAATAAAAATCTTAAAAAGAAAAAAGAAAATATATCAAAAGAACCTGTGGAGGCTTGAGGAAAATAGGATATACTTAACTCTAAGAAGCATTTCTAGAAGGCAGCTTCTGGCAAGCCTCTAACATGAGGGAGTTAGAACCTATGTCAACAGTAGGTGTGGATGCCCAACGGAAATGCACTGTACTCAACTCTTAGAAACAAGCGTTCCTTGAATGCAACTTTCAACTACCCTCTAAACTATGGCAGTTAGAACGTAGCTCAACTGTAGGTGAAGAGGTGACTTGGAAATGCACTGTACTTAACTCTGAGAAACAAGCATTCCTGCACTTGAGCTTTCAAAAAGCCTCTCATGTTAGGGAGGTAGAAGCTATCTCCACAGGACTAGAAGTGCGGTGGAAATGCTATATAGTTAACGGTGAGAAACAAGCGTTTCTTGAGTGCAGCTTTCCACTACTCTCTCACAGAAAAGCATTAGAATGTATATGCTTTCTAGGGATCCCTGGGTGGCTCAGCCGTTTAGTGCCTGCCTTTGGCCCAGGGCATGTTCCTGGAGACCCGGGATCGAGTCCCACATCAGGCTCCCTCCTTGAAGCCTGCTTCTTCCTCTGCCTGTGTCTCTCATGAATAGATAAATAAAATTTAATATATATATATATATATATATACATATACATATGTATATATCAAAAGTACCTGTGGAGGCTCGAGGGAAATGTGGTCTTTACTCTGAGAAACAAAGACTTTGAAGGCAGTTTCTGACAAGCCTGTAACATAAGGGAGTTAGAATCTGTCAACAACAGGTGTGGAGGCCCAATGGAAATGCACTGTGCTTAACTCTCAGAAACATGCATTCCTTGAACACAGCTTTCAACTACCCTCTCACATACGGGAGTTAAAATATAGCTCCACTGTAGGTGAGGGGGCGCCATGGAAATACACTGTACTGAACTCTGAGACACAAGCATTCCTGCCCTGCAGCTTTCAACCAGCCTCTCACCTAAGGGAGGTAGAAGCTATTTCCACAGGAGGGGCTATGTAGTTAACTGTGAGCAATCAGTGTTTCTTGAGAGGAACTTTCCACTACCCTCTCACTAAAGGCATTAGGACCTATATCCAAAGAACCTGTAGAAGCTCGAGGGAAATACAAGCTACCTAACTCTGGGAAATAAGCGTTCCTTGCAGGCAGCTTCTGACAATCCTCTAACATAAAGGAGTTAGAACCTATGTCTACAGCAGGGGTGAAGGCCCAAAGGAAAGGCCCTGTGCTCAACTCTCAGAATCATTCTTTGAATGTAGCTTTCAGCTATCCTCTCACCTATGGGAGTTAGAACCTACCTCCACTGTAGGTGAGGAGGTGCCATGGAAATACGCTTTACTGAACTCTGAAACACAAGCAATCCTGCACTGCAGCTTTCAACCAGCCTCTCACTTAAAGGAGGTAAAATCTATTTCCACAGAAATGGAGAGGCCATGGAAATGCTATATAGATAACTGTGAGCAATCAGCATTCTTAGAGTGCAGCTTTCCACAACCTTCTCACCTTCCAGCATTAGAACCTATATCACGGGCAGCCCTGGTGGCTCAGCGGTTTAGCGCCGCCTTCGGCCCGGGGTGTGATCCTGGGGACCCGGGATCAAGTCCCATGTCAGGCTCCCTGTGTGGAGTCTGCTTCTCCCTCTGCCTGTGTCTCTCATGAATAAATAAAGTCTTTTTTAAAAAAAAAAAAGAACCTATATCACTGTCCTGAATCCTGGGCCCAAGGGGCCCATGGAGGAGCTTTCCACTGCCATCTCCAGGAAGGGCTTGAGAAACCAGCTCTTCAATAAGTTTGGAGGGGCCTAGGAAGGTGCTTTGCACCTGTAGGGGACCTAGGCCTTCCTGGAGTGTCCCCTGGCGGCTAGCTTCTCACCTCAGGGTCTGGGGACAGGGTCTCAGCAGTGGTGGCGGCACCAAGGGAAAACAAGCTACTTTCCTCTGAGGACAAACCTCTCCCTGAATATGCTCACCACTAGACCTCCCTCTCCCAGAGGCCTGTGAGACCCTGACTCCCCAGAGGTTGTATGGAGCATACAGAAATGAGCTGGCCTGAGTTTTGAGGCTCAGGCCTTCCTAGAAGGCTAGCTTCTCCATGAAGGGAGTTGAAACCTGTCGCCCCACACACTGTGCAGGGGCAGTCCCAAGGTGCTGGAGGGCCTCTGGGACACCACAGTTCCTGAGTGCAGTTCTCCACTGGCCCCTTCTGTGAAGAAAGTTGAACCTCTCATCCCAGCAGACATAGGAGCCTGGGCAGTGGAAAGGCTGTGGGTTTTAGTCTAAGAACCATGCCCTCCCAGAGGGAACCTTTCAACATGCCAGTCCCCATATCTGAGAGAGGTTAGCAGATAGCTCCACCCTTGGGGGTGAGAGGCAAGGGCAGAAGCCAGGTACTTGTCACTAAGAAAGCAGCTTTCCTGGCCTGCAGCTGACCAGGAGTCTGACACCAGGGTGAGATAGCACACCTCCACAGTACTTGTGGAGGGGAAATGAACCTGGGAGTGACTAAACGCTGAGGAACTAGCGTTCCTTGAGGGAAATTTTCAGCTGGCCCCTCCCAGGTGGGAGGTAGGCCCAGACCCAAATGACCCTGGAGACACAAAGAAACTCGCTGTTGTGAACCATGGGCCCAAAGGACCAGTGAGGGCAGCTATCCACTGGCCTTTTCAGGAAGAGCTTAAGAAGCCAGCTCCTCAGAAATGTTAGAGAAGCCTGGAATGCACTGTTCCTGTCTAGAGGACCTAGGCCTTTCTGGAGTGCCCTCTGGCGGCTAGCTTCTCACCTCAGGGAGTGGGAACGGGTGTCTCAGCAGTGGTGGCAGCACCAAGGGAAAGCAGGCTACTTTTCTCTGAGGATAAAGCTGTCTCCCTAAGCTCACCACTAGGCCTCAGAGACTTGAGAGACCCCGCCTAGCAAGCAGCTGTGGGTCCATGCTGAAAATGAGCTGGCCTGTGTTCTGAGGCTCAGGACTTCCTAGAAGGCCAGCTTCTCAAAGAGGAGAGTTCTAATCTGTCTCCCCACAAGGTGTGGAGAGGATGTCCCAAGCACTGGAGGGCCTCTGCGGTACCTCAGCTCCTGAGTGCAACTCTCCACTGGTCCCTTCCATAAGGAAAGTTGAACCTCTCAGCCCAGCAGACGGAGGAGCCTGAGCAGTGGCAAGGCTGGGTATCAGGCTGATAACCATACCCTTCTGGGGGGAACCTTTCAACATGCCAGTCCTCACAGCTGCGAGAGGTTAGCAGCTAGCACCACCCTCGGTGGGGGAGGGGCAAAGGCAGAGGCCAGGTACTTTTCAATGAGAAAGCAGAATTAATGGCCTTTAGCTGACCACAAATCTGTCAACGGAGTGAGTTAGCACAGTGTCTTCAGAGTGGTTGTGGAGGTGAAATGATCCTGCGACCTTCTGAAAGCTGAGAAACTAGCCTTCCTTAAGGGAAACTTTCAGCTAGCACCTCCTGGGTGGGAGATTGCCCTGGCCCCATCTTAGGCCAGAGACTCAATGGAACTCATTGTTGTGAATCCTGGGCCCAAGGGTACCTCGAGGGCAGCTTTCTCCTGGTCTCTCCAGGAAAAGCTTGAGGAGCCAGCACCTCAGGAAGTTCCCAGGGGCCCTGGAATGTGCTTGTCCACCTCTACGGCCCAAGGCCTTCCGGGAGTGTCCTGTAGCATCTTGCTTCTCACTTCAGAGAGTGGGAACATGTATCTCAGCAGGGTTGGCAGCACCAAGGGAAAGCAGGCTTCTTTCCCCTGAAGAGAAAGCTCTCTCAGATTAACCTAATCACTAGGCCTCCCTCTCCCAGAGGCCTGGGAGACCCTGCCTCCCCAGCAGCTGTGGGGGCACAATGGAAATATGCTGAGCTGAGTTCTGAGGCTCAGTCTTCCTAGAGAGCTAGCTTCTCAATGAAGGGAGCTCAAACCTGTCTTCCCACAAGGTACAGAGGGGCTTTCCCAAGTGATGGAGGGCCTCTGGGACACCACAGTTCCCAAGTGCAGCTCTCCACTGGCCCCTTCTGTGAGAAATGTCAAACCTCTCAGCCCAGCAGACAGAGAAGTCTGGGCATAGGCAAGGCTGTGGGCTTCAGTGTGAGAACCAGGTCTGCCCAGTGAGAACCTTTCAACATGCCCCCTTCACAGTTGAGGGAGGTTAGCAGCTAGATCCACTCTGGGTAAGGGAGGGGAAGTGGAGAGGGCAGGTACTTTTTCCCTGAGAAACCAGATTTCCTGGCCTGTAGCTGATCAGGAGTCTGTCATGGGGGTGAGTTAGCACACCCTCTCCACAGAAGTTGTGGAGGTGAAATGACCCTGCGACCTCCTGAATGCTAAGGAAGTAGCATTCTTGAGGAAAATTTTCAGTTACCCACCCCTAGGTTGGAGGTGGCCCTGGCTACCCAGTGGAACTCGCTGTCCTGAACCCTGGACCCAAGGGTCCCATGATGGCAGCTTTCCACTGGCCTCTCCAGGAAGGGCTTAAGAAGCCAGCTCCTCAGGAAGTTTAGAGGGGCCCTGGAATGTGTTGTCCACCTCTAGGGGACCTAGACCTTCCTGGAGTGCCCCCTGGAGACTAGCTTCTCACCTCAGAGTGTGGGAACCGATGTCTCAGCAGTGATGGTGACATCAAGGAAAAGCAGGCTACTCTACTGTGAGGACAAATCTCTCCCTGACTAAGCTCACAACTAGGCCTCTCCCAGAGGCCTGGGAGACCCTGCCTCCCTAGCAATTGGGTGGGTGCAATGGAAATGAGCTCGCCTGAGTTCTGAGGCTCAGTCTTCCTAGAAAGCTAGTTTCTCGATGAAGGGAGTTCAAACCTGTCTCCCCACAACTTGTGGAGAGGATGTCCCAAGCACTGGAGGGCCTCTGGGACACCACAGTTCCTGAGTGGAGCTATCCACTGGCCCTCGGTGGGGGAGGGGCAAGGGGCAAGGTCAGGTACTTTTCACTGAGAAAGCAGCTTTCCTGGCCTGCAGCTGACCAGGAGTCTGTCACCGGGGTGAGTTAGTACACCATCTCCACAGTGGTTGTGGAGGTCAAATGACCCCGTGAGACACCCTGAAGGCTAAGGAACTAGCATTCCTTGAGGGAAACTTTCAGCTAGCCGCCCCCCCCCCCCCCCACGTGGCAGGTGTCCCTGATCCCACAATAAGCCTCAAACCCAATGAAACTCGCTGTCCTGAACACTGGGCCCAAGAAGCCAGGGAGGGCAGCTTTCCACTGGCCTCTCCAAGAAGGGCTTGAGAAGGCAGCACCTCAGGAAGTTTTGAGGGGCCCTGGAATGTGCTCTCCACCTCTAGGTGCCCTAAGCCTTCCTGTCATCCCCCCTGGAGAGTAGCTTCTCACCTCAGGGTGTAGGAACAGGTGTCTCAGCAGTGGTGGCGGTGCCAAGGGGAAACAGGCTACTTCTCTGTGAGGACAAAGCTCTCCCTAAGTTCACACCTAGGCCTCTCCCAGAGGCCTGTGAGACCCTGTCTCCCCAACAATTAGGGGGCACAATGGAAAGGAGCTGGCCTGAGTTCTGAGGATCAGGCCTTCCTAGAAGCCTAGCTTCTTGAATAGTGGAGCTCTAACATGTCTCCCCACAAGATTTCTTGCAGTTTTCACCAAGCCTTTTCCATGGGAGGTAGAAGATATCTCCATAGGAGTGAAAGGGCCGGGCGGCCCGGGTGGCTCAGCGGTGTAGCGCCCCCTTCAGCCCAGGGCGTGATCCTGGAGACCAGGGATGGTGTCCCACATCGGGACTCCCTGCATGGAGCCTGCTTCTGCTTCTCCCTCTGCCTGTGTGTCTGTCTGTCTCTCATAAATAAAATCTTTAAAAAAGAGAGAGAGAGAGAGGGTGGAAGGGCCCAGGAAATCCTATGTAGTGAACGGTGAGTCACCAGCGTTCCTTGAGTGCAGATTTCAACTACCTTCCTCACCTACCAGCATTAGACCCAATATCAAAGGACCATGTGGAGGCTCGAGGGAAATGTGGCCTACTGAACTGTGTAAAACAAGAATACCTTGCAGGCAGCTTCTGACATGCTTCTAACATAAGGGAGTTAGAACCGATGTCCAGAGTAGGTATGGAGACCCAGTGGAAAGGCCCTGTCCTCAACTCTCAGAAAGAAGCATTCCTTGAATGCATCTTTCAAATCGTCTCTCACCTTTGGGATTTCGAACCTAGCTTACTTACTGTAGGTGAGGAGGTGCCATGGAAATGTGCTGTACTGAACTCTGAGATACAAGCATTCCTGTCATGCAGCTTTCCACTAACCTCTCACCTAAGGGAGATAGAAGCATTCTCCCCAGGAGTGGAGGGGCCATGGAAATGCTAGGTAAATAACTGTGAGTCACCAGATTTCCTTGAGTGAAGCTTTTTAAAACTCTCTCACCTACTGGCATTAGAACCTATATGAAAAGAACCAGTGGAGCCTCGAGGGAAATGCAGCCTATTGAACTCTGAGAAAGAAGCGTTTATTGCAGGCAGCATCTGACGAGCCTCTCACATAAGGGAGTGAGAACCTATTGCCACAGTAGGTGTGGAGGCACGATGGAAAGGCCTTGTGCTAAACTCTCAGGAAAAAGCATTCCTTGAATGCAGCTTTCAACTAGCCTCTCACCTATGGGAGTCAGGACCTAGCTCCACTCTAGGTGAAGATGTGTCATGGAAATGCACTCTACTGAATTGTGAGACACCAGCATTAATGCCCTGCAGCTTTACACTAACCTCTCACCTAAGGGAGGTAGAAGCTATCTCCCAGGAGTGGGGGGCCATGGAAATGCTATTTAGTAAACTGAGCAACCAGCAATCCTTGAGTGCAGCTTTCCACTACCTTCTCACCTACAGGCCTTAGAACCTATGTCAAAAGAACCTGTGGAGACTTGGGGATATGCATACTACTGAACTCTGAGAAACAAGTGTTCCTTGCAGGCAGCTTCTGACAAGCCTCTAACATAAGGGAGTTAGAAGCTATGTCCACAGTAGCTGTGGAGGTCCAATCGAAAGGCCCTGTGCTCAACTCTTAGAAAGAAGCATTCCTTTGAATGTAGCCTTCAACTAGCCTCTCACCTATAGGAGTTAGAAGGTAGCTCCCCTGTAGCTGAGTATGTGTCATGGAAATGCGCTGTACTGAACTCTGAGACACAAGCATTCTTGCCCTGCAGTTTTCCACTAACCTCTCACATAAGGGAGGTAGAAGCTATCTTAACAGGTATGGAGGGGCCATGGAAATGTTATGTAGTGACCTGTGAGCAACCAGCAACCTTGAGTGCTGCTTTCCAATACTCCATCACCTACCAGCATTACAACCTATATAAAAACACCTGTGGAGCCACAAGGGAAATCAGACTACTGAACTCTGAGGAACAAACATTCCTTGCAGGCTTCTTTTGACAAGACATAACATAAAGGAATTAGAAGCTATGTCCACAGTAGGTGTGGAGGCCCAATGGGAAGGCCCCGTACTCAACTCTCAGAAAGAAGCATTCCTTGAATGCAGCTTTCAACTAGCTTCCAACCTCTCACCTATGGGACTTAGAATCTAGCTCTACTGGAGGTAGGAGGTGCCATGGAAATGCAAGGACTTGGGACGCCTGGGTGGCTCAGCGGTTGAGTGCCTTCCTTTGGCCCAGGGCATGATCCTGGAGTCCCAGGATCGAGCCCCATGTCAGACTCCCTGCATAGAGCCTGCTTCTTTCTCTGCCTGTGTCTCTGCCTCTCTCTCTCTCTCTCTCTCTCTCTCTCTGTCTCTCATGAATAAATAAACAAAATCTTAAAAAAAAAAAAAAAAGGGAAATGCAAGGACTGAACTCTGAGACACAAGCATTCCTGCCCTGCAGCTTTCCACTAGCCTCTCACCTAAGGGAGGTAGAAGCTATCTCCACAGGGGTGGAGGTCCCATGGAAAAGTTATGTAGTGAACTGTGAGCCACCACGGCACCTTGAGTGCAGCTTTCCACTACCTTCTCACCTACCGGCATTAGAACCTATATCAAAAGGACCTGGAGGCTTGAGGAAAATGCGGCCTATTGAACTCTGAAAAACAAGCATTCCTTGGAGGCAGCTTCTGATAAGCCTCTAACATAAAGGAGTTAGAGAAAAAAATAAAAAATAAAAAAAAATAAAGGAGTTAGAAGCTATGTCCACAGTAGGTGGGGAGGCCCAAAGGAAAAGCCCTGTGCTCAACTCTCAGAAAGAAGCATACCCTGAACGCAGCTTTCAACTAGCCTCTCACCTGTGGGAGTTAGACCTAGCTCCTCTGTAGGTGAGGAGGTGCCATGCAAATGCACTGTACTGAACTGTGAGACAGAAGCATTCCTGGCTGCAGCTTTCCACTAGCCTCTCACCTAAGGGCAGTAGAAGCTAACTCACAGGAGTGGAGGGGCCATGGTAGTGCTATGCAGTGAACTGTGAGCCCCCAGCGTTCCCTGAGTGCAGCTTTCCACTACCCTCTCACCTACCGGAATTAGAACCTTTATCAAAAGAACCTGTGGAGGCTCGAGAGAAATGCTGTCTTCTAAAATCTGATAAAAAAACAATCCTTGCGGGAAGCTTCTGACAAACCTCTAACATACGGGAGTTAGAACCTATATCAACGGTATGTGTAGAGGCTCAATGGAAATGCAGTATACATAACTCCCAGATACAAGCATTCCTTGAAGGCAACTGTTTACTATCCTCTCACATAGAGGCATTAGAACATATCAAAAGTAAGTGTGGAGGCTCGAGGATACTGTGATATACTTAACTCTGAGAAACAAACGTTCCTTGAAGGCAGCTTCTGACAAGCCTCTAACATACGGGAGTTAGAACTTTGTCAACAGTAGGTGTGGAGGCCCAATGGAAATACAGTGTACATAACTCGAAGAAGCAAGCATTTCTTGAAGGCAGCTGTCAACTTGCCTCTAAGAAAAAGGAGCTTGACTCTATCTCAACAGTAGGAGGCTGAGGCACACTAGAAGTGAGCTGTACTTAATTCTGAGGAAGAAGCATCCTCTGAATGCAGCTTTCAACTAGCTTCTCACATAAGGGAGTTAGAAACTACCTCAACAGGAGGAGCAATGGAAAGGCTCTGTCTTACCTCTGAGAATGAACCCTTCCTTGTATGTGATTTCCACTAGCCTCTCAAATACTGCTTAAGAACCTATGTGAACAGTAGGTGTGGGGACACGATGGAAATTCACTGTGCTTAACTCTCGGAAACAAGCATTCCTTGAAAGCAGCTTTCAACTAGCATCTCACATATGGTTCCATCAGGAAAGCCCCGACTTTTGGAGAGGAATCAATGCTCGGGTCCCTTGGGGAGATACTCTGGTCTTCATTGGGTTGGTTTCTTGCTGCAGCTTTTGGTGTCTTTGCATGAAAGCAGCTCTGTTCTGACTTGGGAAGTGAAAACAACCGATGGATGGGATCCAGACATGGTCACGCTACCTGGCAACTAGAGTTGTTTTCATAAGTGGCTGAGATTGGAACATCGGGTCTTTCATGACCTGTACACAAATAGGAGTGAGACAAAGACTAGAGTTCCTTGGCATCTTGTTTGTGTCTATGTGTCCCTATCTGTTCTATGTGGGAGAGGTTTCCTCTGCCTCCGGATGCTATTGCTAACATGCGTTTTTAAAGGAACTCTAGCTCATGAGTTGAAAGGCAGGCGCGGGTAAAAATCGGGCCCCCGTACAGCTCAGAAAGGTAAAGACAAGCTCCAATGCTTTACAAGTTCTCATGATCCGGGATGAAATTCCCTACATTTGGGACACCTGTGTGGCTCAGTGGTTGAGCGCCTGCCTTTGGCTCAGGGTTATGATCCCAGGATCTTGGATCAAGTCCCACAGTGGGCTCCTTGCATGGAGCCTACTTCTCCCTCTGCCTAGGTCTCTCTCTCTCTCTCTCTCTCTCTCTCTCTCTCTCGTCTCTCATAAATAAATAAATAAATAAATAAATAAATAAATAAATAAATAAAATCTTTTTAAAAAGGACAAAAGGAAAAAGAAATTCCTTACATTCAAACTTCTAGATCATCCCATTAGAAAGAAGCCTCCCAGGACGGGACCTAAGAGGCAGTCCGGAGACATAAGTATAGAAGAAATTTTTACACACCTGACCTGACCCCCCCCACTTCCCAATAATCAAAATCATGAAGAAGAGGGGGAGAGCAGGCCAGGCAGATGCCAGAAATCCAAAATCCACTCCTCCTCCCCAAGCACAAGCACCAGAACTGATGCCGAACCCACTGCCTGCTCCTCCACCTCCTTCAGAGGGCTGCAAGGCAACCACAGATGAAGCATGTATTGCAGGAGGAAAAGACAGAAGTTGGAGATGAAGGAACAGGCGGAGGTGGAGGGGGAAGGGTGGAAGGTGCCAGATAAGACAAAGGAAAAGCGGGAAGCCTGGGTGGCTCAGTGGTTGAGTGTCTGCCCCTAGGCTCAGGGTGTGATCCCGGGGTCCTGGGGTTCAGTCCTGCATCGGGCTCCTGGTGATGAGCCTGCTTCTCCCTCTGTCTGTGTCTCTGCCTCTCTCTGTCTCTCATGAATAAATAAATCTTAAAAAAAAAAAAAAAAACGGGGATCCCTGGATGGCTCAGCGGTTTAGTGCCTGCCTTCAGCCCTGAGTGTGGTCCTGGAGTCCCGGGATCGAGTTCCACATCAGGCTCCCTGCTTCTCCCTCTGCCTGTGTCTCTGCCTCTCTCTCTCTCTCTCTCTCTCTCTCTCTCTCTGTGTCTGTGAGTGTGTCTCTCATGAATAAATAAATAAAATCTTAAAAAAAAAAAGTTTAAATCTGCCTCAGGCCTCGCGGGGGGTGGGGGGCTCCCTTGCCTCCTCTACCTCAGCCTCCACCTCCACCTCTCCCTCCCTCTTCTTCCTCCCCCTGATCCCCCTCCTCCTCCCCCTGTTTCTGCACCATTCCTGTGGCTGGAGTGGTCAACTCCATGCCATCCCAGGTGCCTCCAGCGCCATCACTTCCCCACCTCCCCATCCCCAGCAAGGAGCAAAAATCCCCCAAGCCTTGGACCACCTCCTTCTGAGGTTCACATAGAACTACCTCCCAAGGGATCCCTGGGTGGCACAGCGGTTTGGCGCCTGCCTTTGGCCCAGGGCGCAATCCTGGAGACCCAGGATCGAATCCCACGTCGGGCTCCCGGTGCATGAAGCCTGTTTCTCCCTCTGCCTATGTCTCTGCCTCTCTCTCTCTCTCTCTGTGTGACTATCATAAATTAAAAAAATATTACAAAACCAGACAAAGACCCCACCAAAAAGGAGAATTACAGACCAATATCCCTGATGAACATGGATGCAAAAATTCTCAACAAGATACTGGCCAATAGGATCCAACAGCACATTAAGAAAATTATTCACCATGACCAAGTAGGATTTATCCTTGGGACACAAGGCTGGTTCAACACCCGTAAAACAATCAATGTGATTCATCATATCAACAAGAGAAAAACCAAGAACCATATGATCCTCTCATTAGATGCAGAGAAAGCATTTGATAAAATACAGCATCCATTTCTGATCAAAACTCTTCAGAGTGTAGGGATAGAGGGAACATTCCTCGACATCTTAAAAGCCATCTATGAAAAGCCCACAGCAAATATCATTCTCAATGGGGAAGCACTGGGAGCCTTTCCCCTAAGATCAGGAACAAGACAGGGATGTCCACTCTCACCACTGCTATTCAACATAGTACTGGAAGTCCTAGCCTCAGCAATCAGACAACAAAAAGACATTAAAGGCATTCAAATTGGCAAAGAAGAAGTCAAACTCTCCCTCTTCGCCGATGACATGATACTCTACGTAGAAAACCCAAAAGTCTCCACCCCAAGATTGCTAGAACTCATACAGCAATTCGGTAGCGTGGCAGGATACAAACTCAATGCCCAGAAATCACTGGCATTTCTATACACTAACAATGAGACTGAAAAAAGAGAAATTAAGGAGTCAATCCCATTTACAATTGTACCCAAAAGCATAAGATACCTAGGAATAAACCTAACCAAAGATGTAAAGGATCTATACCTTCAAAACTATAGAACACTTCTGAAAGAAATTGAGGAAGACACAAAGAGATGGAAAAATATTCCATGCTCATGGATTGGCAGAATTAATATTGTGAAAATGTCAATGTTACCCAGGGCAATTTACACGTTTAATGCAATCCCTATCAAAATACCCTGGACTTTCTTCAGAGAGTTAGAACAAATTATTTTAATATTTGTGTGGAATCAGAAAAGACCCCGAATAGCCAGGGAAATTCTAAAAAAGAAAACCATAGCTGGGGGCATCACAATGCCAGATTTCAGGTTGTACTACAAAGCTGTGGTCATCAAGACAGTGTGGTACTGGCACAAAAACAGACACGTAGATCAATGGAACAGAATAGAGAACCCAGAAGTGGACCCTGAACTTTATGGTCAACTGATATTTGATAAAGGAGGAAAGACTATCCATTGGAAGAAAGACAGTCTCTTCAATAAATGGTGCTGGGAAAATTGGACATCCACATGCAGAAGAATGAAACTAGACCACTCTCTTGCACCATACACAAAGATAAACTCAAAATGGATGAAAGATCTAAATGTGAGACAAGATTCCATTAAAATCCTAGAGAAGAACACAGGCAACACCCTTTTTGAACTCGACCACAGTAACTTCTTGCGAGATACATCCACGAAGGCAAAAGAAACAAAAGCAAAAAGGAACTATTGGGACTTCATCAAGATAAGAAGCTTTTGCACAGCAAAGGATACAGTCAACAAAACTAAAAGACAACCTACAGAATGGGAGAAGATATTTGCAAATGATGTATCAGATAAAGGGCTAGTTTCCAAGATCTATAAAGAACTTCTTAAACTCAACACCAAAGAAACAAACAATCCCATCATGAAATGGGCAAAAGACATGAACAGAAATCTCACAGAGGAAGACATAGACATGGCCAACATGCACATGAGAAAATGCTCTGCATCACTTGCCATCAGGGAAATACAAATAAAAACCACCATGAGATACCACCTCACCCCAGTGAGAATGGGGCAAATTAACAAGGCAGGAAACCACAAATGTTGGAGAGGATGCGGAGAAAAGGGAACCCTCTTACACTGTTGGTGGGAATGTGAACTGGTGCAGCCACTCTGGAAAATTGTGTGGAGGTTCCTCAAAGAGTTAAAAATAGACCTGCCCTACGACCCAGCAATTGCACTGTTGGGGATTTACCCCAAAGATACAGATGCAATGAAACGCCGGGACACCTGCACCCCGATGTTTCTAGCAGCAATGTCCACAATAGCCAAACTGTGGAAGGAGCCTCGGTGTCCAACAAAAGATGAATGGATAAAGAAGATGTGGTTTATGTATACAATGGAATATTACTCAGCCATTAGAAATGACAAATACCCACTATTTGCTTCGACGTGCATAGAACTGGAGGGTATTATGCTGAGTGAAATGAGTTAATTGGAGAAAGGACAAACATTATATGTTCTCATTCATTTGGGGAATATAAATAATAGTGAAAGGGAATAGAAGGGAAGGGAGAAGAAATGTGTGGGAAATATCAGAAAGGGAGACAGAACGTAAAGACTCGTAACTCTGGGAAACGAACTAGGGGTGGTAGAAGGGAGGAGGGCGGGGGGTGGGAGTGAATGGGTGACGGGCACTGGGGGTTATTCTGTATGTTAGTAAATTGAACACCAATAAAAAATAAATTAAAAAAAAATTAAAAGAAGTACCTCCCAAATCAGCAGGCAGGAAGAAGCCCAAGGGCTCCCCTGGACTTAAACCGCCCACCTCAGACTTTCCCACAGGAGCCTGACAGTGGGAGTGGGGAACAAATGGATTGACTTTCTGGTAGACACAGGGGAGACATATATGGATTTCAAGCCAATTCAGGGTTGCTGGTTTATTTTAAAAAGACATGTCTTTGGAGTTCTCGACATCACACATCATACAGATAACCAGCTTTATCTACCCCCCAGCCCCTCAAGTTCTAAACTCACTTGATTTTCAGTTCTGTCTGCCTTACAAGCCCTTTGGGTAGATGGTAGGATGTGCTGCGCTCCAGTCACAGTTTGTGAGCCTGGATTGGTGGTGATTGAAATAAACCCCTCTGTCACCTTTATACAAAGAAACCACGGTTGCTGTCTTGTTATACAACAGGCATAAAAAAAGAAAATGAGAACTACTTATCCCTTGTTCCCCTGGACTGACCCAGACGCTGGAGGGTCCATGCTTGAGGGAGGGCCCTACTCAACTTTGCTGTTAACTCAGTGGATTCATTAAGTTGTACCTGTTATGATTTGTCCACAGAAACTACTTAAAATGGTCGATTTTGTCTGTCTCGTATACTTTTCATTGTTTTTTTTTTTAATTTTTATTTATTTATTTATGATAGTCACAGAGAGAGAGAGGCAGAGACACAGGCAGAGGGAGAAGCAGGCTCCATGCACCGGGAGCCCGACGTGGGATTCGATCCCGGGTCTCCAGGATCGCGCCCTGGGCCAAAGGCAGGCGCCAAACCGCTGTGCCACCCAGGGATCCCTACTTTTCATTGTTAAGAGCAAATAGGTAAAATAAAAGAAAAATATTTATAGGTAAACCTTTATAATCGCTTCCAAATCTTTGGTGACCTGAAACTTTGAAGTTGTTCTAAGTTAATTGATAAATTGGGTTGAATTCATCAGATACCTACGTCTTTTTAGCATAAGGTAAAATGTTAAAGCATGAATCATTAAGACACCCAAGGTGGTTTTCTCTTTTGTTTTGTTGTGTTTTCTTCTTCCTCCCCTTTCCTTCCCCTCCCTTTTTTCTTTTTATCTTTTGTCTTATTCAGGAAAACTGCAGACACTTGGGTGCATTAGTAAACATGTTTCATGCTTTCTTAAAAATTGTATTATAAACACACACACAAATGCTGTTTCTAAAAACTATGATATGTATTCATACATTTGCCAATCTAAAGAATTCTGGTACAATAGACAGTGTGCCATTGGTTCCTGCTAACTTTTAACTGGAGACTGGGGTTTCTAGAGTTAAAAGTCTGCCACATGGAGGACACCTGGGTGGCTCAGTGGTTGAGCATCTATCTGCCTTTGGCTCAGGGCATGACCATGGGGTCCAGGATCGAGTCCCGCATCCAGCTTCTTGCGGGGAGCCTGATTCTGCCTATGTCCCTGGCTCTTTCTCTCTGTCTCTCATGAATAAACAAAAACTTAAAAAAAAGAAAGATTCTCTGTATCTCTCTCTCTCTCTCTCTCTCCCTCCCTCCCTCTCCCCCTTCCCCCCCTTCACACAGGTGCATTCTCTCTAAAAACTGTAAATAAATACAATTTTTAAAAAGTCTGCCACATGGAATCAAGACTGCTGGAAAATGATAAGAAAAACAATTCCATGTGTGAGAAGGTAGGAGAAGTATAGAAGAAGTACAAGGTGTAAGAATACGTTTTTTGTTAAGAGAAAAGAAAATAATTTTGTCCTGAAATGAGCCTGGCTATTCTTTTTAAGATTTTATTTATTGGGGATCCCTGGGTGGCTCAGCGGTTTGGAGCCTGCCTTTGGCCCAGGGCGCGATCCTGGAGTCCCGGGATCAAGTCCCACGTCGGGTTCCCGGCATGGAGCATTCTTCTCCCTCCTCCTATGTCTCTGTCTCTCTCTCTCTCTCTCTCTATGTCTCTCATGAATAAATAAATATTTATTCATGAGAGACACAGAGAGAAGGCAGAGATATAGGCAAAGAGAGAAGCAGGCTCCCTGCAGGGAGCCCAATGTGGGACTCCATCCCTGAACCCCAGGATCATGCCCTGAGCCTAAGGCAGAAGCCCAACCGCTGAGGCACCCAGGTGAACCTATTTTTGTTTTAAAGATTTTATTTACTTATTCATGAGAGACACAGAGAGAGGCAGAAACAGGAGAAGCAGGCTCCATGCAAGGAGCCTGATATGGGACTCCATCCTGGAACTTCAGGATCATTTCCTTGAGCTGAAAGCAGTCACTCAAACTGCTGAGCCACCCAGGGGTCCCAGAGCCTGGCTATTCAGAGAAAGAAAACTTAAGACTGACTCAGAATGAAAAAGGACATTGTAGAAGGGGTTTCTGAGGGGGATGGAGTGACTGGGTGACGGGCACTGAGGGGGGAACTTGACGGGATGAGCACTGGGTGTTACATGTTGGCAAATAGAACTTCAATAAAAAAATATACAAAAAAAGACAGAGACTTTTTGAAAAGGAATCCTATACATGGTCAGGACTGACTGAGATTGGGAGAAGTAATTTTTATAAGTACACTGATATATCATTGAGATTTGGCTCTTCTCTGTTAAAATGACAAAATTTTCCTCATTGTTAGTCTACTCTTGATAAAAGATTGTGAACAGAGAAGAAAAGACTTTTTTTTTTTCTTTTCCTGCCTGAAACAACCGGTTTTTACATTTGTTTTTATCCGGTCTTTACCTAAGTAAGAGAGTGAAAACTTCTCAATATTAAAGGAGCTACATTTTGGTGACAACTCTATAACCAACTGTAGATTCTCCTAGGGCCACCTTGGTGAAACAGACACTGAAGTTTTCAGTTTTGTAATGATCCATGATCCTTTGTAGGCACGTGCCTTGAAAACTTCTGAGATGTTGGTTGGTTGGTTGGTTGGTTGGTTGGTTGGTTGGTTGATTGGTTGGATGGTTTGGCTGGCTGGCTGGCTGGCCATTCGCTTCTTCTTTCATTTGGTCATTGATTTTCAACAGATTCGCAGAAAGTCAAACCCTAAATAGAGTTTCTTGACTAATTAATGTACTTTACCTGCTATGTTAAGTCACATGAGAAGCATTGTCAAAGAAATAATGATAAGCCCTCTTAGATTATATTGGGTGCATGAATGCTGTCGCTGTTCCAAAAATTAAATTAAATTCCTAAAGTTGTAACATGTCCTGGTACAGTGCCATCACTCGACATTCGAATTGTTAGAGTCCTGTGTGTTACAAAAAATAATCAAATTTTCTAATCGACTGCATTATAATGAACTCTCATTGGGTCTTTAACCACGTCCGTCCGTTGTTGACTACCCTGTCATTTACAGGTATTGTTCTGATGCTCTTGCAAAAACATGGTCCAATTTCCAGAAGATTCACAAAAAGGACTTTTGACAAATACCCTTCTCTGGTCACCCTGAGATCATAAAACTACAGTGTGAATTGCCAGAACTAACGAAAAAGCTGCATTCAAAGAGAACAAAAAGGAACAACATGGAACTGAATGAGTGAAGGACAATGATGACCGTTTTGAATGACTATTGTTCAAAACATTGTTGATCCCCTGATGTTTCCTCCTCCAGATTGAAGGAAACTTTGTCTCTAGAGATATCAATAACTTACAGAAATTTTAAGAAAACGTTGTTTTGTAAACAAAATATTGATCTTTTATAGCAATTGTAAATTGTCTGTGTAAGTTCTTTGGGAATCTGTTTTCATTGTAACCAGACATCGTTGGAAGGATTGGTTGCATTACCAAGGCCTTGAGTAGAATGGCATCTGTTTGTTTTTGTTTTTGTTTTTGTTTTTTTTATTCTTCCTCCCCGCTCCTCTCCCCCAACCCTGGTTTTATTTTTCAAAGTAATCTCTGCTCCCAACGTAGGGCTCAAACTCACAATCTGGAGGTCAAGAGTTGTGCTCTCTACTGACTGAGCAGGCCAGGTGCCCCAGGAATCCCGTCCTTAAGACACGTGCATAGACTCAGATAGGGTCAGACAGCTTTGAGGAACTCAGATCAACTTTCTGGAGCCAACAAAACCCCTTGCAAAATGTTGGCTTAATACCTTTCTTACAGTTTGCCTCAGCCTTACCAGGTGAGTCAAGAGTGCCACCTCCTGGCAGATGAAACCAAGAGTCAGAGGCTTAACCGGACCAAGTCTCCCAAGTGCCCCTAAAAGATGCTTTGAAATGCTGAAGTTCTTCCTTCTTGTCTTGCCTTTACAGGGATGATGTCAGTGACCACGTCTGTCTACCTGGAGAGGAAGAAAATATTCCAGATTGCTGAACCCTGGTTTTGCACACGGTGGACTACAGGATCCGCTCAAACTTGACCCAAGAACTCCCTTACTCTGAGCCAAGAACAGGGGACTTGTTTTGTTTTTAAGTTGTGGTTAAAAATAGACATCACGAGGCAGTCCGGGTAGCTCAGCGGTTTAGCGCCGCCTTAGGCCCAGGGCCTGATCCTGGAGACACACACAGAGAGAGAGAGAGAGAGAGAGAGAGAGAGAGAGAGAGACACAGGCAGAGGGAGAAACAGGCTCCATGCAGGGATCGAGTCCCACGTCAGGCTCCCTGCATGGAGCCTGCCTCTCCCTCTGCCTGTGTCTCTCTGTGTGTGTGTGTCTCTCATGAATAAATAAATGAAAATCTTTGAAAATTTTTTCAAAAAAATAGACATCACCTATAATGGAGCATATTAGCTTCTAAGACTAGAGTTCAGCAATATTAGGTACATTCACATCCTCCTCACCACATTATCTTTCCATTCCATTTTTTTTTATTTTACTTTTTTTTTAATTTATGTATTTGGGACACCTGGGTGGCTCAGAGGTTGAGTGCCTGCCTTTGGCCCAGGGTGTGATCCTAGAGTCCCTGTGGATCGAATCCCACATCCGGCTCCCTACAAGGAGCCTGCTTCTCCCTCTGCCTATATCCTGCCTCTCTCTCTCTCTCTCTCTCTCTTTGTTTCTCTCATGAATAAATATAAAATCCTAAAAGAGAGAGAGAGAGAGAAACCAAACCAAAAAAAAATTTTTTTAAAGGAAAAAAAAAAAAAAAGGCTTTGTGCATGCCAAAGGAATGTCTATGCCTTGTTTTCCCTTTCCCCTTAATATCCTGGACCAGCTCATGATCAAAATGTACCTCTTTTCCAGCTCCCCGAGACTGTCCTAGATTGTCCTGGATTTCTGTAGTGAATGCCTATTTTAACCCCCTTCCTCACCATGCCGCCTCCCCACCCTGCCCGTCTGCAGTACGGCTACGTCTGTGATGCCAAAGCTGATGCTCTTATGGGCACTACTTGCCTTTACACCGATGTTCCCCACGCCTGTTGGTACGTGCTGAGAGGGATTGTGTTTGCACTGTTGTGCAGGCGTGTGTCAGACACCCCCTTCCTGTCCTTCTGAGCTTTGTTCGTATACTTGGAAGAACAGAAGAAAAATGGTGCATCCATTATTGTTCTAGGAGTCCTTGCCTGGACTCTGTTCTATGGTCCCTCCCTGACCTCCGAAATGTGTGAGTCCCCCTGGGAGCCCCGCGCGTCTAGTTCGACCCCCTTTCCAGGCAGCAGCAGGCCCGGGCAAGTTTTCCAAGGCTCCCCTGGGAGGCCGGGGGTCGCGCGGTGCCCGGCCAGGTGCCCCCGAGGCCCTCTGCTGTCCCCCGCCAAGAGGCGAGATCCGAGTTGGGCCGGGAGGAGGTCGGTGGCCGGGCAGCCGGCGGTGCGCTCACGGCCTCGCCATCCGGATCCGTCCAGCTGTCGTTCACTCCGGTTGCCGCCGGTCATCTGGCGGCCGCTTTTGTATAGCGTGTTCCCTCCAGAGCATCGGCGCCGTCCACAAGGGAAGGGATTTGGTGGCGGTGCCCAGGGCTGAGTTCCAGGAGGCCCGCAGCCCGAGCGAGAGCGTCCGGCTGTCCCTGTGGCATCAGCGCGCGATCCGCTCGCCGGAGATTGGACCTCCAGGTATACGGGGGAGCAGCGCCCACGCTGCCACCGCCCCCTCCTCGCCCCGGGAGGACCGTGAGGGGCCGCCTGCGTCAGTCAACCAGCACCGGTCGGTGCTCCCTCCTCTGCCCACGCGGACCGACTCGGGTCGCTGAGATGGAATTAGATGGGCCGGGTCCTCGGCCCAGGAGCCTGGACGCAGTCGGTCCTGTGGCTTCCTGCGGCTTCGGTCAGCCCTCGGGCGGGCCTTCCGTGTCACGCGGTCCCCACCCCACCCCGTGCCCCGCCTGGGTGATGGGGACCGGTTTTAGCCCAGAGGGGAATCTGGCGCATGGCGGGACGGGCCCCATCGCAGGCGCGCCTGCGGTCCCATGTGTCGGACCGAATTTCGTCACCAGGTTTTCCAAGGCCCGCGCGACGGTGGGGCCCGGACCCGGCGCCACATTGGCCCCGGCTGTGATTCCCTGTGAGGTCTGGCCATCGGGGGTGCCTCTGCCCGTGCGGCCCCCTGCCATCCCCGGCCCAAACCGGGGTTGGGGACCGGCATGGAGCGGTCCCGGGGGCCACGGAAGGAAGGCCACTCACTCACTTTTTCTGAGTCTCAGTTCCCAGCACGCCCGGGGTTAAGGCAGACGCCTCCGGGCCAGTTCCACCTCCCGCAAATCTCCCTTGCCTTGTCCTCACACTTCCGGGGTCGACCAGATGGCCCTAGGGGCTCCGGAGGTCGAGAGTGATGGGACAGGGCTTTTGAGGCCAGTGGCTGGGCTGCGGTCCCTGCCAGCCCGCACAGCTATCTTCTTGCCTGAAACAAAGATTTTTGTTGTCGTTGCCACATAGGTTGCCTTAGAGCTGTGGGCCTCTGGGCACGTGCGGGGTTCCAGGCTTGACCCTGCTGCCAGGCCTGGCTCTGTCCTCTCTCACTGGAGCCTGAGCCGTCCGCCTGGGCCTGTGTGCCAGCTCTTGCGCCTCCAGGTGGCCCAGGTCGTGGTGTCACCTGTGGTCTCTGGCACCCCAGGGCGGTGTGGGCAGGCGGCGTGGGTCTTTTACACCGTGCGCTCCGTGCCATGAGCACCTGGCTGTTAGCCGCGACAACCCGTGTCCCGCAAGGCTCTGTACCACGTGTCAGGCATACTCCTTGCCTCTTGGGTTGTCTGGCCGCTCTCGCCCCTGGGGTCGAGGGGTGTCGGTGAGGCTGAAGCAGGTCCCCCCTGGTCGCTGTCCTCCCCGGGCTTTTTCTCCTAGGGAGCCCCTCGGGCCGCGTATGCCCTTACTCCTCCACGCCCGCTGGCTGTGGCGGTGCGTGGGGGACGCGGGGGGTGGGTGTAAACTCCGGCCAGACCCCGCCCTCCCGCCTTCTTTGCCTCCGGTCGCTGGCGGGACCAGGGTCCTCTGACTCAGCGAACGCTCTCGCCGGCCTTTCCAAAGGCCTTTGTGGCGAGCGGCCCTTCCGACGGCGGGGAGGGTGGGCCGCACGCCGCGCTGCTCACCGCCTGGCGTGCTGAGCGCGTTGCGCGGAGCCCTCCGTGGTGCCCCTGGAGCGCTCCAGGTCGTCACAGGTGCCTGAGGCCGAGCGGTGGCTCCTTTCCCTTTCCCGGCGACTCCCCTTGGGCCGCCGCTGTTGGTGGCGTGTCCGAGGAGCGGGTGGTGGAAGTCGGCAAGGGAGGCACACCCGCTCGCCTGGCAGGGGTGCAGGCGCCTCGTGGTCCCCTCGCCACGCAGGCGGGGGGTGGTGGGACTTGGACTTGGCGGGGCGCCTGAGCGCCCGCGGCGGGATTAGCCAGCGCCCTGGCGCGTAGGTCGTGGCAGTCTCCGTCTCTCTCCTCTGCCTCGCGGGCTCGAAGGTCCCCTCTGGGCGGTTACGCAAGCCCGCCGGGTGCGAGGGAGCTGGAGGCGGTCTCCTGGAGAGGGCCCCGGCTGCAAGCGCTCAGAATTGCCCTAGGACTGTCCCTTGCACGAGACCTATCCAACGCCCCCCCAGCCCAGTCGTCCTGGAAACGCCGTTTCGCGGGGCCCCGCTTGGGGAGACGAATGGGTAGGGGGCGACGCGCCCGCTGTGAGAAAGTCTTCTCTAGCGATCCGAAGGGGTGCCTTGGGGTACCGGAACCCCAGCCGCTGCCCCTCCTTTGCGCGTAGTGTGGCCACGAATGCGGGGTGACTACCGTTGCGTGCTGGGCAGAGCTCTCTCCCTCCGGGAGGGGTCTGCCGCCCCGCGGCGGGCCGAGCGCCGCTCTTTGCCTACCGCGACCTGTGCCTTGCCCCTTCGCCTCCCCGCTTGGAGCTGGGGGGAGGATCCGCCCGGGCTTGGCCGGCGTCCGGTGCGGGGTGTTGCCCGAATGCGTGCGAGTGTGCGCGAGGCCGCCCCCCTCTTGTGTATGGGAGGGGCTGGGGGCCCCCCCAAGCGCCCCGCCCTCCCCCGTGACCCTCAAGCGGCTGCCTCCCCGCCCGCTCCTGACCGGAGTTGCCGGCAGCTGGCGGCGTGGCGGGCACAGGTTTGGCCGCTCTCGCCTGGAGGCGTTTCCCGGGTCCTGACTCCAATGGACCAGAGGGACGGGCGGCGTTCGTTTATCAGATCGAATCCAACCCAATCAGCGCCCCGCCCCCCAGCTGGGGGGGGGGGGCGGGGGCGGTTGGCTTTGGTGACTACATAACCTCTGGCCCATCGCACTCCTCCCCCACCCTCGTGGCGGCGACGACACATTCAAACGTCCTCCCTATCAACTTATGGTAGTTGCCGTGCCTACCTTGGTGACAAGGGGTGATGGGGAATCAGGGTTCGATTCTGGAGAGGGAGCCTGAAAAACGGCTACCACATCCAAGTAAGGCAGCAGGCGTGCAATTACCCACTCCTGATCTGGGGAGGTAGTGACGAAAATACCAGGATTCTTTGAGGCCGTCATTGGAATGAGTCCACTTTAAATCCTTAAAGGTGAAAAAACAAACAAACAAACAAACAAATAAATCCTTAAAGGTGGATCTATTGGAGGGCAAGTGTGGTGTCTGCAGCAGCTGCGGTAATTCCAGCTCCAATAGTTTATTAAAGTTGCTCCAGTTAAAAAGCTCGTTGTTGGATCTTGGGAGCGGGCAGCGGTCCTCCGCTAGGGCAGCCACCGCCTGTCCCAGCCTTGCCTCTCGGCGGCCCCTCGATGCTCTTAGCTGAGTGTCCCCCAGCGCCTGAAGCATTTACTTTGAAAAAATTAATGTTCAAAGCAGGCCCAAGCCGACTGGATACCGCAGCTAGGAATAATGGAATAGGACCGCGATTCTATTTTGTTAGTTTTCGGAGCTGAGGCCATGATTGAGAGGGATGACCAGGGGCATTTGTATTGTGCCGCTAGAGGTGAAATTCTTGTCTGGGCAAGACGGACCAGAACGAAAGCATTTGCCAAGAATGTTTTCATTAACCGAGAACGAAAGTCAGAGGTTCCAAGATAAGCAGATACCGTCCTAGCTCCGACCATAAACGATGCCGACTGGCGATGTGGCAGCGTTATTCCCATGACCCACCGGGCAGCTTCCAGGAAACCAAAGTGTTTGGATTCCAGGGCGAGTATGGTTGCCGAGCTGGAACTTAAAGGCTTGGCGGGGGATCCCTGGGTGGCGCAGCGGTTTGGCGCCTGCCTTTGGCCCAGGGCGTGATCCTGGAGACCCGGGATCGAATCCCACATCAGGCTCCCGGTGCATGGAGCCTGCTTCTCCCTCTGCCTGTGTCTCTGCCTCTCTCTCTCTCTCTCTCTGTGACTATCATAAATAAAAAATTTAAAAAAAAATTAAAAAAAAAAAAAAGGCTTGGCGGAAGGGCACCACCAAGAGTGGAGCCTGCGGCTTAATTGGACTCAACACAGGAAATGTCACCCAACCCGGACACAGATTGATAGCTCTTCTCAGTTCCGTGGGTGGTGGTGCTTGGCCATTCTTAGTTGGTGGAGCAATTTGTCTGGTTAATTCCGATAACAAACGAGACTGTCATTCTAAGTAGTTACACGACTCCCAAGCGATTGGCGTCCCCCAGCTTCTTAGAGGGACAAGTGGCATTCAGCCAACCGAGATTGAGCAATAAATAACAGGTCTGTGTCGCCCTTACATGTCCGGGGCTGCATGTGGCTCAGCGTGTGCCTACCTTATGCCACCCCGGCATTCATGATGGGTATCGGGGATGGCAAGGATTCCCTATGAACAAGGAATTCCCGGTAGGTGGGGGGTCATAAGCTTGCGTTAAGTCCGTGACCTTTGTACACACTGCCCGTCTCTACTACCGACTGGAAGGTTTAGTGACGCCTTCCGGATCGCTCCCCGCCCCCCACCCCCTTGGCCAACGTCCTGGCAGAGTGCTGAGAAGATGGTCCAACTTAACTAGAGGAAGTAAAAGTCCTAACAAGGTTTCCATTTGTGAACCTGCAGAAGGATCATTAATGAGAATGCAGCAGCGGCTGGCCTGCGGGTGCGGGCTTCAGCTTGCGGAGTTTTCACCGCTGCGGTGCGGGCGGGCCAGCGTGCTGCCACCTGCGAGCCTCGGGGACGAGAGAAGCGCGTATGCACCGGGGGAAAGGGGTTGTGTGAGGCAGATGGAAGAAGGGTCGGGGCTGCCTGGAGGCGCAACCCAGCCCAGAGACTCGACGTCCTCGGGCGGGGGCGGGGGCGCGGCGGACGGCGGTGATCGCCCAGAGGGAAGGAGGGCGCCGGCGACGACTTCTGGTGGGGGGAGGCGGCCCGTGCCCTCCTCCCGTGGCCCTGGCGGGCGGGGGGGGATCTTCGACATCTTCCCCTCCCGGGGCTGCCGCCGCGGGGTCCGACACCGCCCCTTCGGCGGTTGCGGCTCGTCCTTCTGCTCCATGGCCCCCTCCACACCCCGCCTTCCCCGCGCAGGTTGGTCAAGGGTTGTGGGGGAGGCGCGCACCCCCCGACCTTCGCCTTCCGCACTGGTCGTCCCTAGTCACGGCCGCGCCCCACACGGGGCGCGCTTGGCCCATCTCCGGTTGTGCGACAAGGCGGCAGGCCCCCCGCGACGTCGGGGGCGCTGGGGAAGGGTCGGGTCCGCCCGACCCCGGGGGGCCTCGGAGCCTCCGCTCACGCGGGGGGCGCCCGCCCAGGAACGTTCTCCCGGCCAGCGGACTGCTGCTCCGCCCCCGCCCCCCCGCTTAGCGCGTCTCCCTCCTCGCCCGCCGCCCCAGCCCTGGTCATCCCGTCGCCTTCTCCGTCCCCACCTCCACCGCCCCTACTCGCGCGCCCTGCCGGCTCGCGCCTCGCTTCCCGCTGCAGCAGCCCCGCACTCAGGCGACGGAGGCCTGGGTCGCGGATGTGGGGAGCGCCGGGCGGGGGCGGGATTCTAAGGTGCCGTGGCTCGGGCTGCTTCGGAAGCAAGGTCGAGCCAGGACCGCCCCCGTGGCTTTAGGGGCGGGAAGGGACCCGGGAGAGAGGATAGCATCGGGCGGTGGCGGGGCCTGCGTCCCGGGCCGGCAGCGTCAGGGGCTCGTGCCCCTTGCGGAGTGTTGGCCGCGCCCGGTCCCCGCGCCGTCGTGGCGGCCGCCTGTGCCCTCGTTCCCCCGTAAGGCCTCGCCCGTCCCGCACCCCCGTCCAGGTACAGCGCGCGTCCCGGTCCCGAGGTTTAAGGACCCCTTGGGGGTCGCCGTCCGCCTCAGGACGGGGCGGTCGGGCCAGTGGGGACAGTCCCTTCTCCCCCAGACTCCGCCGCCCGAGCCCTCTCCCAGGGCTGGGATCGTCGCGGCCGCCGGGAGGGGCTGCCCCGTGGCCGTCAGGCCGCGCGCCGGCGCATGTGCCCCGCGTCCCCGGTGTGGGGCGGCGCAGGTGGGAGCCCCTGGGCGCCTGTGGGGTTGTCCGAGCTCATCCCCCCACGCGCGTGCGCGGGGTCGGTGGCCGGTCGCCCCGTCGTCCGACCCTCCAGAAACTCTTGGAGCGTGAGTGTGGTGTCGTGCTTTCCGGGCCTGCGGGAGGCTCCCTCCGGGAGGTGCCGAGCCAGGGGCGGGGCTTCCCCTCCGCTCCAAACTCGTGGGACTCCGCGGAGGATCGCTCGGCTCCTGCGGTGATGAAGGACGCAGCTAGCTGCGGGGATTAATGTGCACCGCAGGACACACCGATCAGGGAAACGGCAGACGCACTTGCGGCCCCGGGCTCCTCTCGCGGCTACGGCCTGGCCTGAGCGTCGCTGGGCGATCAATCGCCGCCCCCCGGGAGTCTTGTCCCCGCCTCCCGCCCAGGGGGTGGCGCGGCTGGGGGTTCCCTCGCGAGGTCCGTGGTGCGGACGCTCCGTCCCCCTAAGGGCAGACTCGGAGGCCGCCTCCGCCCCCCCACCCGGTCCCCGCGGCTCCCGGCCCACCCCCGCCCCGCCTCGCCCCGCCGGGAGCGTGCGGGGACGGTGGGCGGTGAGTGGGGTCGAGAACCGAGCGGGCGCCGGGGCGGGGGGGGGGGGGGGGTGGCGCCGCCTCCGAGGAAGGGAGAGAGAGGCGAGAGCTGGCGACGAGGGCGGTGGCTGCTGCGGTTCCCTCTGGGGGGATCCCTCGCGCCACCCGCGGCCTTGGCGGTCACCCGGGTTGTGCTTTGGGGGCGGCTGTGTCCCGTGCCGCTGGCGGGTCGTGGTCAGTCGAGGTGCGGGCGGCGGCCGCGCTGATCCCGGCCGCGTTCCCGTCCCCCACCCTGGCCCGCGCCGCCCCTCGCCTCCCAGCGGGCGATCCCGGCCTTCCCCCTGGCGGTGTGTCTCGCGCCGAGGCCGAGGCCGAGGCCGAGTCGCGCGCGGGGCGGAGACTCCGGGACACGAGAGCCCCGGGGGCGGCCGGCGGGACACCACGGCGCCGCTGCACGCTTCACCGCCCCGGGTTGCGGCCGCGCCGCGCTCCGCGCCGTGAGCCCCGGGTGCTCGGGGTCCACGGGGAAATAAGGGTGTCAGGGGGAAGGCGCCGCCAGTCCGGCGCCCGGCGAGGAGCCTGCGACAGAGTGAGCCGGGGGATGTCGCGGGCGGAGGAGGAGGAAAGCCGGGTGTCCCGCGGGTGGCGCGGCGGCGGGGTTGTTGGCGGCTGGGGTCCAGGGTGACCGCCGTGCCTCGACGCCCCCCTGCCCCCGCTGGTGCCCTGGTGCCCGCGCCTCCCCTCGCGGCGCACACACCCTCGCTCCCCTCCTTTCCCCCTCATTCGTCCTCTCCCGGTCCTCCAAGCCCGGCAGGGCCCTCCGCCTGCACCGCCTCGTGCTTGCATGCCCTCCGCCTGCACCGCCGCCACGTGCTTGCATGCCCTCCACCTGCACCGCCGGCTCCTGCTTGCATGCCCTCCGCCTGCACCGCTACCACGTGCTTGCATGCCGGGGTCCTCCGTGGGGCCGGTTGCATCTCCCTCCCCTCCTCTCCCGGCCTCACGGCCCCTCGCGCCCTGCCCTGGGCGTGCCCTCTGAGATGGAGGCTCAGATCAGACGTTGGCGACCCACTGAATTTAAGCATATTAGCAGAGAAAAAGAAACCAGGATTCCTTTAGTAAGGACGAGTGAACAAGGAAAATCCCAGCGCCGAATCCCCGCCACTCGGTGGGGCTCAGGAAATGCGGGTATGGAAGACCCACTCCCCGGCGGTCTTCTGATCCAGGCCCAGCCCGTGCAGGTGTGAGGCGTGTAGCGGACCCGGCGCACTGGGCCCTGGTCTCCCCGGCGTGGGGTTGCTTGGGAATGCAGCCCAAAGCGGTGGAAACTCCATCTAAGGCTAGAAGTACCGGCACAAGACCCATAGTCAACAGGTACTGTAAGGGAAGATTGAGAAGAGCTTTGAAGTGAGTTCAAGAGGGCCATTAAGAGGTAAATGGGTGGGGTCCACGCAGTCCGCCCGGAGATGCAAAGCCGATGTGGGTGGCCCTGCTAGTGCTGGTGCCCTGGGATCTTTCCCGCCCCCAGTTCCTCCCCACCGCTCCCGTGTGGTCCCTCCTCCCCTGAGGGGGGCTCCAGCGGGTGCGGGGTGGGGGGCGGAGCTGGGAGTGGGGTCAGCTGTGGACCGCCCGTCTCCCTTCCCCCCGCTGGAGACTGCTACGAGGTGGCACATTTCCACCTTGGCGGTGCCCCCGGATCCGCCCTGGGAGGGCTGGGAAAGCCATTGGGGATGGTGGCTTGGGGCCCACCCACCTGGTGTTACAGCCCCCTGGCAGCAGTGCTCGAGGAATCCCCAGCGGGCCCAGCTTACCGTGGAGGCGCTCTCCCCTCTCCCGGCGCCCACCTCCGCGGTGGGGGCGGGGGTGCTGGAGGAGAGGATTGGAGGAATGGGGTACCTGGGTGATGGACATTTAGGAGGGCTTGTGATGTAATTAGCACTGGTTGTTGTATGGAACTAATGAATCACTGAACTCTGCCTCTGAAACTAATAATATACTATATGTTAATTGAATTTAAATAAAATATCTTAAAATTTTAAGATTATTAAAGGGCTTCAAGGTATTGTAGTGGTAGCGTGTAAGGACTAGTAGGCGGCCTTGTAGTCCAGCTTGTTTTTTAAAAGATAGGATATGGGACTCCTGGGTGGTTCAGCGGTGAGCATCTGCCTTTGGCTCAGGGCGCCATCCCAGAGGCGGGGATGGAGTCCCCCAGCAGGCTCCTTGCAGGGAGCCTGCTTCTCCCTCTGCCTGTCTCTGCCTTTCTCTGTGTGTCTCTCATGAATAAAATAATAAATAAAATCTTAAAAAAAATTAAAAGGATAGGAGTTTATAATTGATCCAAGATACTTAAAACATTTTACCACTCATTTAAAAATTATTAAACTTGGGGCACTTGACTGGCTCAGTCAGTGGAGCATGCAACTCTGAATCTTGGGGTTGTGGGTCCGAGCCCCAGGTTGGGTGTAGAGATTACTTAAAAATAAGTAAATAAAAATTGTTAAACTTGAAGAATTTTCCTATTTGAGAAACATAAGCTTGATCAGATAATTTAGTAGCTTTTAAGACATTTTTCTTCGAACAGTTGTCACAGATAAGCATATAAGGTGAATACAAATATAAAAATACATAGAGCATAAAGAATAGTAAAACAAAACAGCATGGTGTGCTGATTATCTACATTAAGGATTAGAGCACTAAAATGCCCTTTGAAGCCCCTTATGTTAAATGGGTCTTATACAATGCTAACTGAAATAAGTCAGTCAGAGAAAGACAAATACCATAGGATTGCATTCATGGATTTTATGAAACAAAACAAACTAGCAAAGGGGGGGGGGGTAATGAGAGAAGCGAACTAAGAAACACACTCTTAATCATAGAGAATAAACTAATGAATACCAGATGAGGGGGAGGGGAGGATGGGGATGACGGAGGGCACCTGTGATAAGTACCAGGCATTGTATCCAAGTGATGTTGTACACCTGAAACTATATTATACTATGTTAACAAACAGGAATTCAAGTAAAACTTTAAAATAACAACTGTTAGTATTGATGAAACAGATGCACACAAGAATAAAAACAGAAAGTAAATTGAATATCTGTATAAAAGGTATTTAGAGCCACAAATCCTTTCCTTAGCTCGAGACAGAAACTCTTAACTCTACAGAGACAAGGGATCCCTGGGTGGTGCAGCGGTTTAGCGCCTGCCTTTGGCCCAGAGCGCAATCCTGGAGACCCGGGATCAAATCCCACATCGGGCTCCCAGTGCATGGAGCCTGCTTCTCCCTCAGCTGTGTCTCTGCCTCTCTCTCTCTCTCTCTCTCTCTCTCTCTCTCTGGCTATCATAAATAAATAAAAAATAAAAATAAAAATAAAATAAAAACCTGATATTAAAAAAAATAAAAACTCTACAGAGACAATAATGCTAACCCTAAACTTAATCCGAACTTTAACCTACCAATAACACTAAACCTATTACTAACAGAAAACCAAACACCCACCACAAGCCCCTAACACATACAACTGAACACTAATGACCACCGTAATCCAAACCCTAACCCCTAAACCCAAACCCTAACCCCTAAACCCAAACCCTAACCCTAACTGTAAACCCGAACTTGAACCCAAACCTATACCCACACCTGGACCCTAACCCTAACCTGAACCTGAACCCTAACCTTAACTCTAACCCTAACCCCTTATCTGAACCCTAACACCTTACCCTAAACCCTAACCCTAACTGTATTGCTGTCCCTATCCCTACCCCTGAGCATCACCCTACCCTACCCCTACCCTAACCCTATTCTTACCCTTTACCCTACACCTACTCCTAACCCTACTTGAACCCCAAATCTAGCCCTGACTCTACACCCACCTCTAAACTTATGCGTACCCTTACCCCAACTCTCACCAAATCCTATCCTTACCCTAACCTAAACCAACCACGTCCCCTCCCCCTAAATCTAACCTTACCCCAAACACTACTCCTACCCCTAACCCTAGTGCTATGCCTAATTCAGCTCCTACTACTATCCCTACCTCTACCACTACACCTAATCTAGCCTCACCCCAAACCCTACCTACACTTTAACCCTACTGTTGAGAGAGGTTGTAACTCATTCCAGTGGTAGACTACTTGAAAGTTGCAGGCCAGGACAGGAAAGATGCTTTCTCAGTGAAAACTACCTGAACTCTGCCCTTGCCTATCCACTACCGAGGGTGGAGCTAGCTGGCTAACCTCCCTCAGATGTGAGGGCTGGCACGTTAAAAGGTTCCCTCCAGAAGGGTCTGGTTCTCACACTGAAGCCCACAGCCTTGCCACACTGCCCAGGCTCCTCTGTCTGCTGGGCTGAGAGGTTCGACTTTCCTCATGGAAGGGGCCAGTGGAGAGCTGCACTCAGGAACTGTGGTGTCCCAAAGGCCTTCCAGTGCTTGGGACATCCTCTCCACACCTGGTGGGGAGACAGGTTTGAACTCCCTTCATAGAAAAGCTAGCCTTGGAACGCCTGAGTGGCTCAGCGGTTGGGTGCCTGCCTTTGGCTCAGGTCATGATCCCTGGATCCGGGATCGAGTCCTGAATCGGGCTCCCAGTGAGGAGCCTGCTTCTCCCTCTGCCTGTGTCTCTGCCTCTCCTCTCAATCTGTGTCTCTCATGAATAAATAAAAATTTTTAAAAAGATTTTATTTATTTACTCATGAGAGACAGAGAGAGGCAGGCTCCACGCAGGAAGCCCGACGTGGGACTCGATCCCGAGACTCCAGGACCACGCCCTGGGCCGAAAGCAGGAACCAAACCGCTGAGCCATCCAGGGATCCCAATAAATAAATCCTAAAAAAGAAAAGAAAAGAAAAGAAAAGCTAGCCTTCTAGGAAGGCCTGAGCCTCAGAACTCAGGCCAGCTCATTTCCCCTATGCCCCATACAACTGCTGGGGAGGCGGAGTCTCCCATGCCTCTGGGAGAGGGAGGCCAAGTGGTGAGAAAAATCAAGGGGAGCTTTATCCTCAGAGGAAAGTAGCCTACTTTCCCTTGGCGCCGCCACCACTGCTGAGACACCTGCTCACACTCCCTGAGGTGAGAAGTGAGCTGCCAGGGGACACTCCAGGGAGGCCTGTGTCCCCTAAAGCTGGACAGCACATTCTAGGGCCCCTGGGAACCTCCTGAGCAGCTGGCTTCTCAAGCCCTTCCCGGAGATGGCAGTGGAAAGCTGCCCTCACGGGACCCTTGGGCCCAGGGTTCAGGATAATGAGTTCCATTAGGTCTCCAGCCTCAGGTGGAGCCAGGGCCACTTCCACCTGGGAGGGACTAGTGGAAAGTTTCCTTCAAGGGAAAGGAAGGCTAGTTCCTCAGCATTCAGGAGGTTGCATGGTATCTCTAGGTTTCAAAACTTAGAATAAACAATAGTTCAGATTTGAAAGGATTTCCTGTTTTCTGTATAGTTTTTATAGTCTGAATTGTCAATTCCATTTATCTCAGGAAAAAAACCCACACTTGGAATAAAATTCACCTTATGTTCCTATAGCAGTTTTTTTTTAGGATTTTATTAATTTATTCATGAGAGACAGAGAGATGACAAAGACACAAGCAGAGTTCGAAGAAGCAGGCTCCATGCAGGAAGTCCGATGTGAGTCTCGATCCCTGGACTCCAGGATCATGCTCTGGGCTGAACACAGGTGCCAAACCACTGAGCAACCCAGGGATCCCCCCTTTAGCAGTTTAGTAATGGCCTTGTCCCTATGCTCTCTTGTATCATGGGGAAGCTGGGAATAGCATGTATCCCAGCATTACTGAATCTTTAGTAAGGGCCTAGCACTGTGCGGGTAAGCTACGGTTCCTGATCTTAATATTTGCAATCCAGGTGAGGATACAAAAGCAATTTGCAATAAATTTTGAATGCCTACTATGTGCTAGCACAGTCCTACACACAAGGCAGTAAGTGGCATGATCTTTTCCTAGAAAAGTTGATACCACCTCATCACATCCGTTAAGATAGCTACTATCAAGCAAATAAGTGTTGGCAAGAATGTAGAGACTGGAACCCTTATGCATTTGGAAATGTAATATGGTACAGCTGCTGTGGAAAACAGTATGGAAGCGCCTCAAAAATTTAAAAATAACTACCATATGATCCAGCAATTCCGCTTCAAGGCATATACCCAAAAGAACTGAAAACAGGGTCTCAGACATATTCATACACCCACATTCATAACAGCATTACTGACAAAAGGTTAAATGTGGAAGCAGCCCAAGTCTATCAACAGATGAATGGATGAGCAAAATATGGTATATACAATGAGGTAATTAGCCTCTGAGGAGGATATTCTGCGATATACTACATCATGGATGAAACTTATGTATCCTAAGTGAAAAAAGATGAAAAGACAGATACTGTAGGATTCCACTTCTATGAGACAGTCAAAATCATAAAAACAAATTGTAATGATGGTTGTGAGGCGCCAGGAGGAGGGGATGGAGAGCTATTGCTTAATAGATAGTTTCAGTTTTACAAGATGAAGTTACAGGGATGGATGATGGTTGAAGAACAAAATGAATGTAATACCACTATACCATGTGCTTAAGAATGGTTAAGATGAGGGCAGCCCAGGTGGCTCATCGGTTTAGCACTGCCTTCGGGCAGGGGCCTGATCCTGGAGACCTGGGATCAAGTCCTACATCAGGCTCCCTGCATGGAGCCTGCTTCTCCCTGTGTCTCTGCCTCTGTCTCATGAATAAATAAAATCTTTTTAAAAAATGGTTAAGATAAATTGTAGTTTACAAAAAAATTCCAAAAAGAAACAAAAAAACATTGAGTTAAAAAGAGGATCAAGGGGATCCCTGGGTGGCTCAGGGGTTTGCACCTGCCTTCGGCCTAGGGTGAGATCCTAGGGTACTGGGATTGAGTCCCACATCGGGCTCCTTGCATGGGGCCTGCTTCTCCCTCTCCATGAATAAATAAAAATCTTTTAAAAAAAATAATAAAAAGAGGATCAAATTTGTATAGGTTAATTAAGCCGGATGAACAGGGCTTACAAACTAAAGTGTAGCTGTGGCGCAGGTAAAGGCTTTTAAAGAAGGGTGGTATGTGCCTACATACTGCAGGATACTGAGGAGCAGAGACAGTTCCTCTAGGTTGGGCCAGGCCCTTCCCAGCTGATAAGAGGGGTCTGTGGGCGCCTGGGTGGCTCAGGTCATGATTTCAGGGTCCTGTGATGGAGCCCCTCGTGGGACTCTGAGCTCAGTGGGGAGTCTGCTTCTCTCGCTCCTCGCTCTCTGCCCCTCCCCCCACTTGTGTGCTCTAAAATCTTTAAAAAAAGTCAAGAGACATACCTGGCACTTGTGAGAAGTAGCCACAATCAGGAAAATGAATTAGAGGGACCACTTCAGCTTTACCATCCACCACACTAATAATACCTCCCCCACAGGCTCTCATGACACCATAAAATAGACTACAGAACTCATACACAAGAGAGCATAAACTTGGGATTACCTATACAAGTGGAGTAATAAGAAAAAGGAAGTCCATATAGACTTGCAGTTGCCAAGAAAGTAGCTGGAATCCAATTACTAATGCCTTTTGATGTTTATAGCCCCAAGATAAAGCGATGCATGCTCTACCACCCAAACAAGCCGGGAACCCCTAGAGCCAACTCTAAAAGTGAAGGAAAAGGGATGCCTGGGTGATTTAGAAGTTGAGCGTCTGCCTTTGGCTCAGGTCGTGATCCCAGGGTCCTGGGATCAAGTCCCACAGCAGGGTCCCCTCAAGGAGACTGCTTCTCCCTCTGCCTGTGTCTCTGGCTCTCATGAATAAATAAAATCTTAAGGAAAAAAAAAAAGGTGAAGGAAAAAAGGTCATTTAAATCTTGAGTCAGGGATCCCTGGGTGGCGTAGCGGTTTGGCGCCTGCCTTTGGCCCAGGGCGCGATCCTGGAGACTCGGGATCGAATCCCACGTCGGGCTCCCTGCATGGAGCCTGCTTCTCCCTCTGCCTCCCTCCCTCTCTCTCTGTGTGACTATCATAAATAAATAAAATTTAAAAAATAATAATAAATCTTGAGTCAAATAGCAGACAAGAAACCACTACTTCTGACATAACCATCCTGGCAAAGTTGAGCACATAAATGGTCCTGCCTTACAAAATAGACAAGCGCAATAATTGAAACTTGAGTACTGTCCTAATCAAAGGTAAGACACATTCCTGCTGCTCTTCACTTATTCCATTTGCACCAGGCCTTTAGAACCAGTATTTCAGGGGATCCTTGGGTGGCTCAGCGGTTTAGCGCCTGCCTTTGGCCCAGGGCATGATCCTGGAGTCCCGGCATCGAGTCCCACGTCGGGCTCCCGGCGTGGAGCCTGCTTCTCCCTCCTCCTGTGTCTCTGTCTCTCTCTCTGTGTCTATCATGAATAAATAAATAAATCTTTAAAAAAGAACCAGTATTTCGTTACCATGCATGAAGCACAGGGACATCATCGATCAGGTCATTAAAGCTGTACTTAATGCCACTCTCACTCCAAGTTTACATATGCTATTGGGGTACGCATTAATGTCCATTTTCGGTCTACTAGATCCAATAAATAAGACCTCATCTACCTTTCCTTTTCACTTAGTTTTCATTTTCCCTACTGTACATCTAGCTTTAGAGATTTTTTTTAGGTTTTATTTATTCATGAAAAACACACACACATACAGAGAGGCAGAGACACAGGCAGAGGGAGAAGCAGGCTCCATGCAGGGAGCCCGACGCAGGACTCAATCCCAGGACCCCAGTATCATCTCCTGGGCTGAAGGCAGGCACAAAACCACTGAGCCACCCAGGGATTCCCTTTAGAGAGTTCTTATATGTGTGGAAATTATAAAACTTTCTAGGGATCCCTGGGTGGTGCAGCGGTTTAGCGCCTGCCTTTGGCCCAGGGCGTGATCCTGGAGTCCCGGGATCGAGTCCCACGTCGGGCTCCTGGTGCATGGAGCCTGCTTCTCCCTCTGCCTGTGTCTCTCTCTCTGTCTCTCATGAATAAATAAATAAAGCCTTTAAAAAAAAAAAAAACTTTCTAAGGCTAGAACTTTTAAATTCACAGAAAAGCCAGGCCTAAAAATTTTAACAAATTTAAATTTAACATAAAGTATGTTAACATAGTTTTAAAAGCTAATCATATATTATCTTCCAACAATTCTCACTGTATTTTTTCAATCTAATCTCTGTAATTTAATTTTTATCTTCAGACTTCTACCTAGTAATTAGTACTGTAGTTGAGCTCCGCCCGTATCAACTAATCAGCAAGTTAGATGTACTTGAGTGGAGGTAGTTGTTTCCATTTTGCCACTCACTTGAAACTTCAACAAACTAGTTATCACCAAGCTTTTTCATGAGTTACTATGTTAAGCAACACATAGTGGAAAAAGAAAAAAAGGAAAAGCATTTAGCCAGGCAAAATAGTTATTCCCAAGACTTCAGTAATTTTATTACTGCTCCAGTAATTTTCCTTGAAATGTCGATTGTACCAAGTCCCCAGAAAATTACAAGACTTTAAGGTTCTGAGCAAGATAAGACGCAAATAGGAAAGCAGTATGTAAGGTTCCAAAATAGGGTCTCTTCCACTGGTGGTTTTATTTAAGAAAAATTTTAGAGGAGTCAGTGGGGGGAGGGGCAGAGATAGGGAGATTCCCCCAGGGCCCAAAGATCATGACCTGAGCTGAAACCAGGAGTTGGTCACTCAACTATCTTAACCACCCAGGCCCCCTGCATTGGTGATTATTTTCTAGCATTTCCCCAGTTCTAGGTTTGGAAAGGGAACAAAAACAGTACTTCAAGCAAGAGTACCTGAAGCAGGTGTGATTACAACTGCCTAGCCAATACGTCTTAGCTACAAGTAAAACTATCAAAGTGTTTTTCGCTTGACATGACCATCACCTGCTAACTTGTTAAAATACAAATATGAAGATCACCCCAAACAAGGGGGAACACAAATTGAAATTTCTAGTGGAGCACATCCGTATTTTAACAAAGCCTCCATGTAATTCTGCTGCATAACATTTCAGAATCACTAAAGGAAAATCATTTTGTTTGTATTCTAGTGGTTACTTTAAGCATCTTGGCCTCACCCGTACCCATCACAGGACTTGCATAGAAGTGAAAGGGTTTATTTCACTTTTTTAGATTTTTGAGGCACCTGGGTGGCTCAAGTGAGGTTAACCATCCACTCTTGATTTGGGCTCAGGTCATTATCATAGGGTTGTGAGAGGGAGCCTTGTTCTGGGCTCTCCATCTACCCTTCCTCTACCAGGTAATGCTCTTAAAAAATTATCTATACACCCAACATGGAGCTAGAGCTTATAACCTTGAGATCGAGTCACATGCTCTACCCACTATGTCAACCAGGTACCCTGGAAGGGCATTTAAAACCCCAGCTCAACATATAGTTACCAGGGAATACCCAATCCTAAATGCCTGACTGCTCAATATTTGAGCTTTCAGTTACACTAAGCCATATTCTATAATGGAAATAGAAGAGCACACAGCCGCTGCTAGCCCTAGTACAAATGAACTTATTAAATAATCCACACAGACCGGACTAATTTACTATTCTGATTCGGTTTCGAAGATTTTTTTTTTTTTTGGTGGGGGGGGGGGAATCTGTAGATTCCACCACCCAATGTGGGGCTCAAACTCACAATCCCAAGATCAAGTCTGCATGCCCCACTAAGCCAGGCAGGAACCCCACTGTTCTATTTAAAAAAATGTTCTGTAGTGTTCCTGCAGACTTGTACTACACGCCACCGGCCTCATTTTAAAGTTATTTGAGGGATCCCTGGGTGGCTCAGTGGTCTGGTGCCTGCCTTCGGCCCAGGGCGTGATCCTGAAGACCCAGGATCGAGTCCCGCGTCTGGCTCCCTGTGTGGAGCCTGCTTCTCCCTCTGCCTGTCTCATACATATATAAATAAAAATCTTTAAAAAAATATTCAGATAATGGATATAATCTTAAAAATTTCCTTAGACTCCTATTAATTACTCTCTCTAGAAGATAGTGTACTCTGGGGCAGCCCAGGTGGCTCAGCGGTTTAGCACCGCCTTCAGCCCAGGGCCTGATCCTGGGGAACGCTGGTTCCATGTCAGGCTTCGAGTCCCATGTCAGGCTTCCGGCGGGGAGCCTGCTTCTCCCTCTGCCTGTGTCTGTGGCTCTCTGTGTCTCGTGAATAAATAAATCAAATCTTTAAAAAAAAAAAAAAAAGTGTACTCTGGTGAGAAATTCGCTTTCTTCATTAATAAAATTTTAAATCAAAATTTTAGGAGACCTAAATCAATACAGCTGGCCAACTCCAGTCTTTAATAAATTCACGATCAAATCCAAATTTACCAAAAGTAGGCTTAAAAAAAAAAAAAATCAATACAAACTCAAGGAATTTCCTTCACAGAGGATTAACATTAAGATTAAACTAAAGGCTAAAATTAAAATGATGGTGGAAAAAATGTTCTTAAATTTTATACCAGGTTTAAGTGAAAACATTCCTATGAAAAAAGGTTTGCCATAATCTGGGAATTACTAATAGCATATTTCTAAGAATTTTTTGCTTTCCAAATATTAGCAAATGAAGATACTGAACTTTCTCTTCTATAGCTTGATACAGCCAACAAAGTAGGACCTATGAAAAAAAAAGGCTATCACTGACAGGAAACAAGTAGGGATTCCGAAACACACATAATGCTTTGTTTTGCTTGCTGTTAGTTAACGGTTACAATTAAACAGAAGTGTTGGTAATTAGTAAAGGCCAAAATTAAACTGCAGAAATAAACTGGCAAGGATTTTTTGTGCATGTCACATTAAAAAAACTTTAACTGCCTTTCAGAGATACATCATGAAATCTTGATATGTCCTTTAAATACATTAAAACCTAGTCTCAAAGAGAATTCCTAATAAGTTCTTGTATTTTTTAAATTAAGAATTTGCTTTTTGACAATAGGTAAATCCCTTACACAGCAAGAACCCCAAAAGATTTTGAAAAGCTGGTAGAACGAATTCTTGATATTCCATGTTAATTCCAACTTTGATACTTAGGTCTAAACATGAGCTTTTGCCATTTCTTCACCCTCAGTATTTTAACCTCCAGAGGTTTTTAAAGATAATGAATAGCCTCATTTTTATGTAACAGGAACAAGAAATCCACCAGCACCAAAAACTTTAAAACTCAGATCTTTAGTAGCAGTCTTTAGAACACTCTAGATTAAAAATGTAATAATTTGTTAAAGCATGCAAAAAAGTGTAACAGTGAATAAAAACCACAACTGACAAAAATATTGGTTAACATTCCAAACATGTATAACCAATGAACATGGCCTAGGTTTTTTTTTTTTTATTGGTATTCACTTCAGAAACTTGAATCCACAGATATAAGCAGTATATTACCAGAAAGTTACAAGTAAACACAGATTATACATGCAAATTTCTGTTCACAAAGGTCACATGTGCAGGTATATGAATTAGAAGCGTGCGTCTAGATTATGGCCAAACTGTTTTTAAAATGCAGAAATGTAAAATTACATCTTGAAATATGAAGAGATGGTCTACACACTTCAAAAATCAAATGTTGCTTATACCAGATGTATGACAGCTACAGGATTCAAGTGACAAGCAATAAGATCTCAAGAAATTAATACTGCTCAAAGAGAACGGGAATATTTTTACATTTCACTGAAAATACATTGACTACTAGAATACGAAATCTAGCAGGAACTTATGGGAAAAAATTACAAAAATCTAAAGCCAATTACTTAGTATTTCTTATTACCTAAACAACAGCATGACATTAAAAGAAAACTGCACCTGCTTTTTAATTGCCAATCTCATATTAGTGAAGATCTCCAAATAAAAAGCAACCAAAAAAGCTTCAAACTCCAAATGAAAAGTCTGCAAGGCTCAGATTAAAATGTGGAATGTTTCAGATGAAAGTAATAAAAATACAATTGGTTTTGTTCTTTATTGAATGGAATCAAAAGTTTTGACATTTCTTTGAAGCTTGGAACTAAATTTCATTTCTCTGAATGATTCTACATCTTTTTTCTTGGTGCAAGTTGTCTTTAAGTAGCTTACGAGTCAGTCTCTACAAAGTACTTCGGTCTGTTACCATTCTGATAAAACAAAATTCTTCATTAACTTAACCGTATATGTATTTTTGCTATAACACTTAACACATGAACAGACATCTATTATTTTTCCACTAAAACAAAAGAGTACAATAGTTTTCTTCTAACTATCAGTATTGTATTTAAAAAAGGTTAACATTAAAAACAAAGAACCATTATTTTCTTTGAAATCGTTAAGCTTCTTGCACATCTTAAGCTTCCTTCTTCTGCCTGCGTTCTTCTGCCAATTTATTCAGAAATTTCTGAAAAGAAAAAGTAATTAAGAGTGATTAAGTCACCTAAGAAAACCTAAATGGATAACTTCCAAAATATTCTATCCAGATTTATGAATTTGAGCATAATTTAACATAACATTATTACTATTTTAAAGATTCAGTTATTCTTGTTAAGTCAGTGTACAATACTAAACTAGATCAGAGTATACCACAGTAGGACATGTGAAAAAAATAGTAAAATGTAAAGATTATTTCAGTTTACAATTAACGTTAACTTGCAGAGATAAGAAAACAAAGACCACACTCGCATAGATGAACTGACACTGCTCCAAGAACACAGTAGTTAAAATAACATGGTTTTATTCAACTAGTGAGCCTTCATTAAAGTGGGGAAACATTTTCTTAGAAAGGCAGTAAATATGTCTGTGGGCTGTTCTTTGGTTCAACTACTCAATTCTGCTGTTGTGGGAATAAAATCAGCCATAAATAATAATTAAATGAATGACTGTGGCTATGTTCCAAAAAAACCCTCATTTACAAAAGCAGTGACCCCTGTACTGCACCTGTAATTTCTAGAGTTCTTGGACATATTAAGACATTAATAAGTAATGTTCTTCCCCCCAAAATCTAAATCACTCAATTTCTTTAATTCTGGGTAGAATTTCTCAAGTCTATAGTTACTCCCAATTGATGAGAGGGTTAAAAGCCATTATAATATCCTCAACGAAAAAAAAACACTCAAGAAGTTATCAACTCATTTAGCATTAGCAAAATACTATGCTGCATAATAAATTTTAATGAAGTTGACAAAGTTTCCTTAAAATAGAAATAATAGTCACTCCAATAGAACAAATGAAAATCAGAATATCTAGAAAATATTAGAAAGCATATCATCTATAAAATATCAAACACCAATACAATTTTTGTACTTGAATACTCTTCTATGTAATACATAATTTCTACTACTAATGGAATGAAGCCACCATTCTTTATTCGTATGCTAAATGTTAAGACACATCTAGGTAGCAAAGAACACTTACATTTCAAATTAGTGAAACAGCCAAGGACTGGCATGATTTCCTAAATTAAAGGCTATCATTCCCCGCCCCCCGCCCCCACCAAATTTATGGTTATCTTCATCCATCTACATCAACATACAGAACACGTTTGATGACGGAATACTTTAGTAGCTCTCTACTATAATAAAGCAGTGTAAAAAAAACAGTTTTTTTGTAATTAATGAGTTAACTCCTTTCATGTTTTTCCCCATTATCTGTTTTAACACTTCCTCTTTCAAGAAGTCAAATGCCAAATTTCAAAAGATCCAAATAGAAATGTGTTATGCTTCATTACATTTTATTATTCATTTATCCTTATATCTCATCATAAAAGTCACAGAATAGCATTATTAATAAATAATTTAATGTCAACTGTAAAAATCAGTAAGTATGAAGGGACATGCCACCTCATAAAATTGAAACAGCTTTTTATTGATTCCACTCCAGATTCTTCCAAATTAGAGAAATTACAGTCAAACATTCACTTGAAAATACTGAGATAACTCTGATTATATCAGAATTTATAACATGGCTAGAATATCATTCAATTTTTAATTAGAATGTACTATTAAAAAAAAAGAATGTACTATAAAAAAAGGCTCAATAGATGTTTCTAGAAATGCATTAAACTGCTTAAGGCCCATCAACAAAGAAATAAAAGTGTCACCTCCAGAAGGCATTGCAATGGGTCTACAGAAGGCACCATACACACTTTTCTTTACATACATTTACATGACTTCTTTTCATAAAAAAATTCTCCTCTTGTATATTCAGCCTTACCTTTAATTTCTGATAATGAGGAAGGCTGCTGCAATGAGTATTCTTTGCAACTTCTTCATTTGTATAAAAGAGTGAACACAGCTTACAGTAAAACCCTGTTTTAGGTATCACATAGTCTATACCTAGAACACAAACATACATTCTTACAAATTTAGTAAATCGAAATTTTTCATTAGTGTTCCCAAATCTTTTTTTCCATCAATATTATTTGAATGAGAGAATATTTGTGAGAAGTCCAATATAGCCTAAGTTAAAACAAAACAAAAACCATTACATCATTAGTTAATTTTACTTAACTGATGTTTAAGGTCCCATACCTAACTTGTATTCTTGAAAAGACAGTAATATAAAAGATAAAAAGCAATACGAAATACTCAGAAACCTTTACATGGGGAATTACACGGGGAAAGAACATGTTGTGAAATGATAACAAAAGAGAATACAAAATGAGAGTTGGTTAACTGGAAAATAAAGAATATATTAATTAAAATTTACAAATTATTCTGCAGAGAAGTAAATTTTAAATGGTATCAGAGTTTACTTAAGACCAATTTAAAAATCTTATTTACTAATAACTTGGGAAGGGTGAGAGGGGAAGAAGAAAGCCTTAAATCTCACCAACAGGAACATTGGGCTGATATGGTCCGATTCTATACTCATCTGGAATTGTATAGTCCTCCTTGTTTTCATCACTTTGGCCATCTGCATTTTCACTTGGATCTTTGCTGGGATCATCAGCATTCTCAGCAGATTCAGCGCCTGGTTCTGTATTTTCCTCATTTTTAATTCCATTTTCCAACGCTGCTTCGTTTTCTTGATCAAGTTCCTCGATCTTGTCCACCTTAATTTCAACCAAACCATCATCATTTTTGTCACCAGATTTAAATGCCATGCCCGATTTACGAAGTTTCTGAAGTTCCGAATCTTCCTCATCACCAACCTCATCTAGAGTGACAAAACCTTCCATACTCCCTGGGAAACGACGCTGTTAAGAAAGACAAATTTACTCTGCAACAATTATCCTGCAGCATCCCTTCCATTTGTTTTACTTGAAGGGAAAGGGATAGCGTCTTTGTCTTTATTCATTCTCTCAAAATGCTGACTTTTTCCTTTCTCCCCCAAAATCACGGATTTGTTATAACAAATTTGTTGGTTTTAAAATTAAATAATTAAAGGCTTGCCTCAACATGAAGAGCAGAAAATAAATCGGAGAGGACATTATAGTCTACACTTCTTAAAACTATTATGCTGCAGGGGACTATATCCAAGATGTGATTTGATAAAAAATAGTTCCATGGTATTCTTTGGAAGATAGTATCTTATAATATAATTGTTATTTAGAGAACAATCAGAATAAAATAGAATAGTGGTTTAAAAAGGGGGGAAAAAAATCAAGCTCTGGGGAGCATGACTGCCTATGTTTAAATTTTGACTCTGCCACTTACAAGCAATATGACCAAGGACAATTTACGGAACTTCTCTATGCCTGAATTTTATCATTTATAAAATTGGGTTAACAAAGGTAGCTAGTGCTTACTGTTACCAGGAGGATTAAGTTCATTGGCATAAATAAAGCTTAGAAAAATTTATAGCATGTAATAAGTATCTGCTCTTAAGGATGCAAGTGTATTACACAACAATCATTCACTTCAGCCAAAAAATAACTTTAGGCTAAGTTATGTGACCAAGCCATCAAAATCTGGAGGTAAAAATTAGTCTTCCAATAGCTGAACATTGCTTATAAGGAACCAATGGATCTCACTGTATGAGACCCATTTAACATAGGGGCTTCAAAGGGCATTTTAGTGCTCTAATCCTTAATGTAGATAATCAGCACACCATGCTGTTTTGTTTTACTATTCTTTATGCTCTATGTATTTTTATATTTGTATTCACCTTATATGCTTATCTGTGACAACTGTTCGAAGAAAAATGTCTTAAAAGCTACTAAATTATCTGATCAAGCTTATGTTTCTCAAATAGGAAAATTCTTCAAGTTTAACAATTTTTATTTATTTATTTTTAAGTAATCTCTACACCCAACCTGGGGCTCGGACCCACAACCCCAAGATTCAGAGTTGCATGCTCCACTGACTGAGCCAGTCAAGTTCCCCAAGTTTAATAATTTTTTAAATTAATTAATTAATTAATTTATGATAGAGAGAGAGAGAGAGAGAGAGGCAGAGACATAGGCAGAGGGAGAAGCAGGCTCCATGCACCGGGAGCCCGACGTGGGATTCGATCCCAGGTCTCCAGGATTGCGCCCTGGGCCAAAGGCAGGCGCCAAACCGCTGCACCACCCAGGGATCCCAAGTTTAATAATTTTTAAATGAGTGGTAAAATGTTTTAAGTATCTTGGATCAATTATAAACTCCTATCCTTTTAATTTTTTTTAAGATTTTATTTATTATTTTATTCATGAGAGACACACAGAGAAAGGCAGAGACAGGCAGAAGGAGAAGCAGGCTCCCTGCAAGGAGCCTGCTGGGGGACTCCATCCCGGCCTCTGGGATGGCGCCCTGAGCCAAAGGCAGATGCTCACCACTGAACCACCCAAGAGTCCCATATCCTATCTTTTAAAAAACAAGCTGGACTACAAGGCCGCCTACTAGTCCTTACATGCTACCACTACAATACCCAAATATATATAGATGTAAGTCTTCCTCCTTCCTTACTAAAAATTTCCTTCTGTGAAGTTGGCACTTTTTAACAACTATTATAAAAAGTCTCATTTAATCTATCTATTGCAGAGTTTACTTTTAAATATTATGGTTCATAACTGATTTTTTCTAATATAAATGAGTAATTCTCTAATCTGACTCTGCCAGTATAAATAATATGAAATATTTATCTAACCTAGTTCTCTATCAAAACAGGTCCATATACAATCTTCCTTTACCTTTTTTAGCTTTTTCTTTGCAGCTGCCGAAGCACTGGCATTTCCATCTTTTTTGACAGCTTTGTCTGAAGGTTCCTTTTTCCCCTCAGAAGCCACGTCACCTAAATTAGCAAGATCTGTCTCATCTCCCACTGAACTGCCACTTTCTAGCAGTGCTGCTGCTTCTTCTTCATCTACGAGTAGCTCATCTTCAGATTCAAGCAGCATATTAGGTTCTTGCTCAGCTTGGTCATCCTTTGCATCTTTTTCACCATCTTCACCTGACTTCTCTTCTTGTTCTTTACCTTCAGTTGTACTTTCAGTCTTCTGGGAACCATCAATCTTGGATTTCTTATCGCTTGGAGATTCTTTGCCATCTGGAGAATAAGATCTCTTCCTAGAATCAAAAGGATATCCCCTCAATTAATTCTCCTGAGTTGGAAAACAGAAGTTGAAATATACCAGTGTATACACACACACAAAATGAAATTACCGAGATTTATCTTTTTTCAGTAAGTCAATGCCTCTGTTGGGAATCTAAAAGACAAAATTTTGTATCAGTTAAATAAATGCATTAGAGTATGTTCATGTGCAGGTTATATAATTATCCAATTAACAAATGGTTGAGGAACATCCTTTATATCATCAACTAAGCTTATTCAATCCCATTAACCATACCTAAGAATGTAAGCTGCCCACAGTAAGCAGTTCATTATGATCAACATTTCAACAGAGCAGTAGAGCAATGGGTAATAAACATTTTGGTAGAACTCTGTTCAAATAAAATCTTAAATAAGATAGATAAAAGTAGGAGTTTTTTTTATGTAACACCATTAACAAACAAGCCAAAAACTTGTACTGAAGAATACCGGGGGAAAAAAGGTTGCTATCTTTAAATAACCAAATCCTATATTCTTAGCAAATAGAAATGTTTATAAAAATGTGGTGGCTTGAAATATGTGAAATAAGCTTTATAAGGATGATAAATCCACTACTACATACCCTCAGTACCAACTTTTTATATTTTTCAGACAAGTCAACTTTCACACATCTCCCCTGAAACCAAAGGGCCTTTTTCAAACAGTGGTCGACCATTGCCATTGCATCCTCTCTGGTCTCCATCTCAATAAAGGCCTTAAAAAGAAAAAGAAACAGGGACATTAGTTTTCAAAGACCTGCATATAACTCTGGTGCTTATTATTTTTTCCAGTCTGTTACGAAAATTTAGTCTTTAACACAGAGATCCCTAAAAGTTAAAAGTCACCCAATTACAAAAAATATTTTATTAGAGATTTACACAAAGTAGCAACAAACATTAAAACATCTATATGGAGGCCTAAAACACACACACACACACACACACACACACACACACACACACACACACAATAATTAAAGCAATCAGCTTAGAAGGTATTACTCAAAATACGGCAAGAAAGAAATTAGCTTAAAAAGCCTAGAAAGATACAAACTCAGAATGGCGTTACAAAAGCATTAACGACAACGAAATAAAGATGCTCTTTACTCTGAAATTTTAAGACGAAAACCACAAGTGAATGACGTAATCCAACCCATTCAATTCACTTAAACTTGTAAAGGCTAAAATACCCAGTGTTAGCAAAGCACTCTTGGATAATGCTGGTGTGATTATAAACTGGTATTTTTTGCAGACCAATTTGGCAATATCAAAGTAAAGAAAGTATCAGAATACAACATTCCAATTCTGAAATTCTATCCTTCAATTATGATACAAATATATAAACATTTACAAGCTGCCAAGTCCATAGCACCAAAGGTACAGTCCAAAAAACTCTAAAATATCCATCCATTCAGGAAATTAGTCAGTCTACTCAATGGAATCACATATAAAGTAGAAAGCAACAGTATAATATCACTTGAGCCAAGAAAAAAACAATATACCTACATACACACAGAAAAGATTTTTTTGGATGCAAACCTTGGAAACAAATAGTGTTACCATCTTTACTGTCCACTTTACAGTTTTTCAGTGTTTTACACACTGAGAATCTACTGTATTTTTTTTTTTAAATGACCATTTAGCAGTTTGGTAAAGAAAGTTTAGGAGAAGGTAAATTTAATTATTCTCTTTCTTTATTAAAAATGAAGATACAAAAAAACCTTAAAGCCCTCTAATAACCTTAAAAATTTAAGATATTTTATTTAAATTAACATATAGTATATTATTAGTTTCAGAGGCAGAATTCAGGGATTCATTAGTTCCATACAACAACCAGTGCTAATTACATCACATGCCCTCCTAAATGCCCATCACCCAGGTACTCCATTCCTCCAATCATCTCCCCTCCAGCAACACTCAGTTTGTTTCCTGTAGTTAACTGTTTCATGGTTTGTCTCCCTCTCTGATTTTTCCCTCTCTTCCCTTATGATCTTCCTTAAAGACTTCTGTATGTGGTATTACCTGACTTTTCATCCTCATCAGTATATAATTTTTAATTTTTCCATAAGGCTCAGCAAGCTTGAGAACTGCACTATCAGAATAGCCAGAATGAGGTAAATTGCTAAGATGTATCACACGTCCAAGCTCTTGCTTTTGATCAAACTTCTGGTCTGGCTTCCCTTCAGGTTTCTAAAAAACAAACAAGCAAACAAACAAAAAATTAAATCAAATGGTGGTAGGTATGCTATAATTAGTTGTAAAAATTTAAGTAGTTCTAGTTATTAGCAACAACTTAAAGTAGCGAAAGTGGTACAAATCTGGAGAAAACTGTAATTACCTTTATTCTTTTATACTTCTGGGATAAATGAACTCTCACTGGCTTGCCAAATACTAATGCTGGTGTGGTTGTATAATAATCCACTGCAGCTTGAGCATCCTCTGTAGTTGCCATTTCAATAAACGCCTAAAATTGGACAAAATTATTTCCAAAACAAAACAAAACAAAACAAAAAAACAGGCCCAAGTCTTTCTAGACATATTTAATCATTAATATGATATACAAATGTATAAATATTAATAATTTTTAAGAGTCTAAAAGCAGAACAATGCTATTTTTATTTTTTTTTTCCTAAAGATTTTATTTATTTATTCACAGAGACAGAGAGAGAGAGGCAGAGACACAGGCAGAGGGAGAAGCAGGCATCATACAGAGAGCCTGACATGGGACTCGATCCAGGGTCTCCAGGATCAAGCCCTGGGCTGCAGGCGGCGCTAAACCGCTGCGCCACCAGGGCTGCCCAACAATGCTATTTTTAAAAAATATTTTATTTATTCATGAGAGAGAGAGAGGGAGGGAGGGAGGGAGGGAGGGAGGGAGGGAGAGAGAGAGAGACGCAGAGAAACAGGCAGAGGGAGAAGTAGGCTCCATGCAGGGTGCCTGATGTGGGACTCTAGGATCCCGCCCTGGGCCGAAGGCAGCGCTCAACTGCTGAGCCAGCTAATTTATTTTATTAAAGGTCATTTCAGATTTTACTACCTTCATGCTACTCAATTGTCATTTATTATATCTACTTTTTGAAATAATAATTTGGCATCCATTTTGGTAAAAGTTTGGAATGGCTTCCCAAAGAATCATCATCCTTTTATAGTCGTTATAGTAATCAGTGACAATTTTACTGCTTAAGGATAACAATTAATAGGGGATCCCTGGGTGGCTCAGTGGTTTGGCGCCTGCCTTTGGCCCAGGGCGCGATCCTGGAGTCCTGGTATCGAGTCCCACATCGGGCTCCCAGAATGGAGCCTGCTTATCCCTCTGCCTGTGACACACTCTCTCTCTCTCTCTCACTCTCTATCATAAATAAATAAATAAATCTTTTAAAAAAAAAAGGGGAGAACAATTAATAGATTTACTAAATAATCCATTAGGCCTAGAAATTAACATAATTTTTAAAAGATTACTTATTTATTCATGAGACACCACTGGAGTGGGGTGGCGGGGAGGGGCGGGGGGGGGCAGCGGTGGGCACAGAGACACAGGCAGAGGGAGAAGCAGGCTCCTTGCAGGGAGCCCAGTGTGGGACTCAATCCTGGACATGGGATCATGACCTGAGCCAAAGGCAGGTGCTCAACTGCTGAGCCACCCCAGGTGTTCCCTAGAAATTAACATTATCGACTGTAATTCGATGATTTTTTTTTCTCTATTACATTCCATGTTAATGACTTAATATTACACTGAGTTCTTCTTCTAATATAAAATCATATAATTCCTTAGGAAATATATTAGTAATGAATAAATACTACAGGTATTTCTATTCATACCTCATTAATTTTGTTTAGAATCAGATGATTTGAAATGACTCCAAATGGTTCCACCAGCTGTAATAGTTGATATCTCAAGTTTTTCCCTCGCTGAAAATCCATGATGTGAACAACTCGGCTTGTTTCCTATCCATTAAGAAAAAAATCAAGTCAAGAGGTCTCTTTAGAATCAGGATGAAACAAGTTATATATTAGAATTTTCAAAGTTTAATGCTAACAGATTAAGTATTTAAAACAACTCTTAATATTCTAGAGAATTTTAAGACTACATAGGAAATAAGATGCACTGGGGTTCAGAAAGCCTCTGCAGTTATTTTTAAATGGAATACTATGCACATAGCAAAATTTGTTACACTCAAGGTAATATCGCTATACTCTGGGTATATGAAAGTTAAACTTACAACTATTATTAAAGTCATGTAAAAGCCTGATTTTTAAAAAATAATAGCAGTCTTCCTATCGTAAAGAACTACAATGCAAATTCAATTTATAGGGATTTTGAAATTAAATCACATTTCCCAAAACAACAAGTAAAAGAAAGAGCTGTATTACTGACCACTCTGCCTTTTTGCATGTGTCTTGGTCCTTGCAGGTTCCCATTTCCAGCACCTTTATGAGAAAAAATTATTTTTTCAGTCTTATACTTCTTGTAACAGTTTTAAGTGAAAAATGGGATATCTTCCTTCTTTTTTCTCCCCTTAAGATTTTAGAGAGAGATCGAGCATAAGACCAGGGTTGGGGTGGGGGGGGGGGGTGAGAGAGCAGCAGACTCTCTGCTGAGTGCAGAGCCTTACAAGGGGCTCTATCTCATGACTTTGAGGCTCATGAAATGAGCAGAAAGCAAGAGTTGGGATGCTTAACCTACTCCAGCCACCCAAGCATTCCTTATTTTGTGTTTTTTTTTTTTTTTTTCTTTTAAAGTAGGCTCCACATGCAGCGTGGAGTCCAATGCAGGGTTGGAACTCATGACCCGGAGATAAAGACCTGAGCTGAGATCAAGAGTCAAGATCCTTAACCAGTGAGCCACCCAGGGTGCCTCAAAAAACAGGACATCTTTGAAACACAAATTAGAGGTTACCATTAGTATTTTAAGAACCAGGTCTTTTCATATGATGCTATTTTTGAGTAATTTTTCAACAAGCTCATATTTTACTTTTTACTTCTAATCACCGTATTTAATTTTTATGGTAAAAGCACTTAGGGAAAGTTAACAAGTTTCATAATCACCCAGATTTCCTCTTGGTCCAACTGCTGGTCCCCCAAGATGAAATGAGGGAGGTGGAGGTCCCAGAATTCCTGGTGCTGGGTTTGTAGACTGCTGCAACATGAATGGATCACCCCTAGTAACATGAGACATAAAATATAATGAATGACAAAGAGATCCATCAGAAATAATTAAGATCTATTGTTAAAACACCCCTTTAATGATTATAATTCCAATCTTGGCAGGTATTTGCATCAAGTTAACTACAGAAAAGCTATAACAGCAATAAAATAAAAATTACTACAATCAGAATTCTAAAGATTTTTTTTTACCCACACTGACTTAAACCAAACCCTCATATTCAATATACTCAAAAATTTGTTTATAAATTTTGAAAGTTTAACCTGAATTCCTTACAATGATCTCCTTTATAAACAAGAGCTTAAAAATTTTAACTTACATTGTATGTCCTGTATCATTGTCAGGATTCCATTCTGGGTAGCTTTAAAGAGACCAGAAAATTAACTTTAAAATAAAACTGTCCTTTTCACAAAATAGCCTTGTTTGGCCTTTAAAACAGAGTTTATTAGTAAAGTTATAAGAGAATTTAAGTGTTAGAAATATTACAGTTTAAAACAGACTTCCAAAAAAACCCTCCAGAAGTTTAAATTAATCCAAATGAACAAGATAAACTTGTTCTGTACTGAAAATGTAGGTAATATATATTGAAGTTTAATTTTTAAATTTACTTGTTAAGTCATAAGAAGGAAAAGGTACTGCATGGGGAATTGGAAATGCGGGTATATAGGGAAATAAGGACCAACCACAGATTTTCCTTCTACAATATTAAATACCAATACCAAAAACAGAGTTGAATTGTGACACAAGAAAAGAAAGCCCCAAGAGAGCTAGGTATATGTGAAAACTGCCACTCCAGTGAACAATGGGTATGTGTGTTTAGGCAGGGAAATTCCTTAGGAATTCTATTCCAGCAGCTAAATCAGAACCACAGGTGTCTCAAAAACAAAAAATACATCTTGATGGATTTTGTTTGACAACTTGTAATTTCTAATGACTTTTTCCCTTTTCTCTATCTTCTATATTTTTAGAGCATTACTGTTATTGAAAACGCTTGAATCTACTGTACATATCAAAAGCCATTTTTAAGTATTCTCGCAATTTACAGAAAAAGAGCCAATGTTTGTTTGCCCTACAAATAATATTAAACAACAAAATAGCACTACCACTGAATACCTAATATTCTGAAATCAGTTTCCATCTAAACATTTGTTTGTAACTGGTAATGCCCGGTCACTATTAACTATATGCAGTGATAACAATGTGGATATTACAAGTAAATGATGAACTCCCCAAAACCAATCAATGGCTGTTTCTGATTCACGTTACAGATGCTTTAAAGGTATTTCAAACTCCTACATTTCAAGAAGAAGCTGGCATCGACGACTGTGACTTGCTCCATTGATATGTTGACTCCACTCCTGTAGCAAAGTAAATTAGTAGAATTAACAAAAATAAAGCTAAAATATTTTCATTTGAACCATTCAAACTCTAGGAAGTTAATCTATATGCAGTATCACAGACTGTAGAAACACTTGACCATTCACTAGTCACAATGATTTAATTTAAAACATTTCTCTGAATCCTTGTAGCTTGATCCTGCCCTCAAATACGCCATGCACATTCTTGGAAAAACTGGGTAACTTGATTAACATACTAAAAGACCTGACAGGGAAAAGACAGAGTTAATAAAGATTAAGAATAACTGACCTTGAGATCAGCTAGACATACTAATCTCTGCTGTGGACCAAACTGGATTATATATATTGTATCATTAAAACTGCTTTTGTAAAACTCTATGATAAAATATCCACGCTTCTAAACTACTTTTCTAGAAATGTTATAAATGTGAACAATTAGTTTAAAATAGAATTATTTCATTTTATCCAGCTTTGAGGCATGTTCCAAGTGTACTACAGCCATGAAAAACTAAGATTCAACAGGAATGGCTTTTCTAGAAAATGCTCCCCATTTATCAAAAAACTAAGCTCACATTTCCCAAAAGTAAAGAATCAAATTTCAGGAATATGTTTCCAAATTTTAGGGAGGGAAACATTCTATTCATCAATATTTGTGCTCCTTTGTGGTTATTTTAAATGTAAGGGATTAACTTCTTTCTTTTTATGCAAATAAGCTTTCCTTTCACTAGTTAAAAATCCACATATAAACAATCAATGTTTTAAACAACATCAGAAAGAGAAGTTAGGAAAAGTAGGCTCTGCTGTCAGACTGCCTAGGTTCTACTCCAAGGTGCCACTTAGTCGACATGAATCCTTGGTACACAAATTGAAATTTACTATGACTCCATATTCTAGGATATTGTGAAAAGTGAATGACTAAGGTAATCTGCTTATCAGAACATTGCCAGGCACAGAAGTAGTGCTCAAAAAAGAAAAAAGTGAACTGTCATTACATTGCTTATAAAGCTATCTCATTTTACAATTCCTGCTTTACAAGTATCATGGCTTCACAAATTCCCACAAAATAAGGCAACTTTTGTCACATCCACACTACCTAATACATTATATTTGGAATATAAAACACGGTCAGGCAATGTTTTTAAAAGGGGGTCTCACTTAGAGCTGAACTAAAATAAACCCAATTACAAGATACCTTCTTAAAAAGCTTCAGAATGGTATTTTATAAACCTAATCTTTAAAAATAGATTTATACTACAACAATTTACATACTTCCCCTCTGCTCTAAAAGAACTAACTAAAATCCCATGAAAGTACTATGGAAGCTAGATCTCAAAGCTAGATTGTCTTTTAAAAATAATGGCTAATCACTAAGGAACTTGAAGAATCTCTCCAGCTGGCTCCACAACCAGTTATTTGGGATATAAAAAGTTTGTACTTGCAAAGCAACAGACCACTGACTTACTGGAGGATACTTTTAAAATGGCTGTAAGAAGAAGCGCCATAGGTAAAGTTCACAAAATTAGTCAGAGGGATTAAACAAATACTTTAACTTAGAATTTTCTGGACTAAAAATATTTAGATTTTATTTAAAATGTCCTTGAGAAGCAGTGTGTTGGGAGAGGAGTAAAAGTTACCCTATTAGGCACATTTCTAATTCACAGGAGATGGAAAGGGTATCTAGTTGAGCAGAAAACTATTTATATCCAATCCTCTATGCTCTTTAAAGGTTCAAACTTATGGTAAATGTGTAGCTAGTCTTTCAAAGTACTAGAAGGAAGGCCAAGATCAAAGAATCATTATGTACCTCCCAAGACCACCCATTCCTAACCTGCACTACCACACCAGATCTTTGGTTTTAAAATGAGGATTAAGAGTCAAAAGGGTTTTTTAAAAAACCTCTATCCTTGATTCTACATTGAGTTAACTTTCACATCAGATTAATAAGGAAAAAGGATTCACTTTTTGAATGCAGAAGTTCTGTAGAAAAATTTCCTTCACCTTGATGTCTTTGAGATATCTAAGTTATATAAAGAAAGAATAATTTGGAGAAGCACTTCTGGAATGGCAGAATAAAGATAATTTAAGGGCTTCTAGAATAATACTAAAAGGAAAAATATGAACTCAAGTGACAAGACAGTGAAAAGGCTGTAGTGGGCACTTTTCTTTAAGTGAAAAGAATTTGAGGGAAGTTTAAGGTTGTGGAGAAAAGCAATTTGACAATCTAAAATGACCTAGAAAGAAATAAAAGCAACACCATCACTGAAAGTCACTTAAAATATCAAATAATGATGACAAATTAGATCACTTTTTCAACTTAAAGTTCCTTCTTTCATAGTAAGATGAAGTTTTGATCATGTAAGCTTTTTAAAACACTACCACTAAGTGACTAGAACAGATTTTCCAAGTTATGCAGCAATACCGGAGAGCAGGATTAAATGTTTAAAAATTTTCATTATCTACTTTCACCACAGGAATTTTCTCAAGTCATTGTTTCTATATCAGCTATAAAATGAGAAAGGACCAAAACTAAAGGTAAATAATTACTTTTTCAATAACGCAGATACCCAGAAAACATGAGCTATGTTAAGGAAACTGGAATACATTAAGAGAACCCAAGTGCTTAAACTTCTTAAAAATGGTCCAATTTACAAATATAAATTTTGTAAATCAATCAATCAATGGGCCTCAAGCAATTCTTAAATGTTCCCAATACTGTGATATAATACCAAAACTAGCTAGGGCCTAAGCATTGTTACAGGTTTAAAATACCTCCTGCAATAGGCAGGGTATCTTACTCTTGAATCCAAAGTTTCATCAGATAATTAAAAACTGTTCTTTTGTTAATTTAGATCCACTTAACTATAATTACTTATTAATATTATTGTTAAGGAACTAACAGGCAGCAAAATTTGGAGAGAAAAGATTAATCACATATAATAACAGAAACTTTTCTCTGATTAAAGCCCTCTTGTGGTTTCCTTTTGTGTTCCTTTACTGTTTTTCTATGTGCAAGCAACAAGGGTAAATTACTGCCCAAAGTCAGAATAAGATTTCTAGCAACAGCTCTTGATGTATGAGGACTCCATTAGCAAAGATTTTAAGTCCCTTAGAATCACTTTCATTTGAGTCACTGTAACTAGCTATTTCCCTTGGAATTTAGAGATCCTGAGGACACTGATCATATTGCCAGTTCTGCAAAAGGCAAGAAGTAACAGAAAAACTGAGTCACCAAAGTTTTGTGGATCTTTTCTTTAAATCAACTCCTATCACAGCTAAAACTTTATGCAACATATTTGAAAAAAGACAACACTAAAGACACCTAGCAAATAAAATTCTCTAACTTTTGAGTTTGGGGTTATGTCTTCAATAAAAATAAATCTAAAAATTTAAATTTAGCATTCAATGTTAGTTCATTTTATTTGGATTAAAGATTAAAATATTCTTTGTGCTGTACTTAAACAATACATTAACTCAAAAGATTAATTCAAAAGATATTTTTCAAAGTATTCTGTGAATTCAAATAAAAGAAGTCTCCTAATTATCTGAGGCAAAAATACTGAGAAACAAATAGAAAAAGAGTGTGACTGGTAATACTTTAAAAACATCATTCAGATCTAGGATTTAATTTACTCAAAAAAATCAAGTCACTAAAAAATGCATTTTAAAGGGATAGATATGAAAATGATCCTTCCAAATGTTACTGTAAAGAAAAAACCCTGTAATAGTAATCATCATCAATTTCATGGCAGCAACATGTTAAGTAGAGTAACTGTACAGCACATCAGGAAATATGGACGGTCAGAGATCATAGATCAAGCTAGTAGAGTGCTATTATGTTGACTCTTAAGCCAACTGCACTGCGTATTGGAAAAAAAATCAGTGAGAATGAGTAACACTGAAAACGTTGGAAGAGAAAGAACTAAGTATTTAAAAGGGCATTTTGAAAAAGCTCCCATTTTGCTAGATGTGATAATTAAAGCAAAGGAGAATTAGATATATACATATATATTTTGCTCAAATGACTATACCAGAAGTCTAAACCTAGTCAGAAAAAGAATATGCTTATGAGGAACATAGAGCAGGATACTGCAATAGTTGATTTTTCCAAGTTTCTAAAGGGACAGATGCAATATGGGATAATAAAAAGTGAGTTTTGAAGTATGTTTAAGAAAAGTTGTGGAAAAGGAGAAAAAAAATGATGAAAAATTTCAGTCATAGTATGAGAGTTTGTGTTAAAGGGAAATTAAAAAAGAAGAATGAACTAATCTAAAATATGAAACATACTGAAACAAACACCAGGGCTCTACATTAACTCTTTCCCTGTAGCCACAGATAAGGAAAAAAAGAGAATTGTTCAAGAATACATCTTTACTACATACAAATCAGCAATCAAGACAGATGGAGAGCTAAAATCTAGCATCCTGAATGGCAGAGCACATTGACTGCAAAAAAAAAAAAAAAAAAAAAAAAAAATACTTAAAACAATTCAACAAAGCAGACAAAAAAAACCTGCTTAAATATATGATTAAGAAGAACATATTGATGCCAAAAACCAACAAGATAATCTCAGTGGATGACAGCTTTGTGGCCAGAAGTAATCTAGGTAGATTGTATTAATGTAAAGCCCTGGTTTAACGCTCAAAAACAATTACCTTCCAAATAAAGTGTTCTCAAAAGCATAAAAATTCTCGATCAACTCAGTGTCACCAGACTACAGAATTAGAGTAAAAGATATAGGTAAATACAGAATAGGCACTACAATGTAAAAGAAATTAGAAGTATCTGTTGCATTAACTCACCTTATTAGAATGAACTGGCAAATCACATATAGAGCACAGATGGGGATAACCCTTCGGTAAGAGTCCATGGAAGTCTTCAATATTGCTACTTGGAGGAGCGCCCCTCTTTTTCTCAAAGAGAGATCTCTCTTGTAAGGGGCCAGGACCACGTCCCATTCTCTCATACTCACTGTCAAATTTATGATAGTTATGCGAGGTCTCACCAAAAAAAGAATCATCCCTACACCTTTCTCCATCTCTTAATCTGTCATCTTCATAATCCATTCTGTCATAATAACCAGATTCTTGAGAACGACTTCCATGGTCATAATCAAGCACTGGGTTGAGACTAGGACCACGATCATCAAAACTATCTCTTCTAAAGTGCCTTTTTTCTTCCCAATCATCCCTAGGTACTCTGTATGGTGGTTCCCGTGTAGCAGATCTGCCATCTCTACCATAACTCAATGTAGGGCCTTCTTCAGTTCTCCTCCTTTTAAGCTGTAGAAGGATTTGGGGCAAATTCTCAGGAGTAATCTTGTCCTCTGGATAACGACTCAGTTCATCTAAGTCTCTAGCAGACAGACCAAAGCTGGCCAAAATGTTACTGGCCTGGTCTGCATCTCCACGGTGTTGAGAAGACAAAGGGAGTGGACCTCTACTTCCAATGTTAAATATAGACTGCAAATTATGGGAAGAAGTACTAGCAGAAGACAGTGCACTATGAGCTCCTTGTTGATTCAATGAAGAACTCATTCCAAGATTCATTAAACTAGCAAGGCGTGCAGTACCCTGGTTCATCCTTCCAAGAGATGCTGGCATACTTAAAGACTGGGTAGCAGCAGCAAGAAGGCCTATTCCTGCTGCAGACAGGTCACGCCCATGACCCTGCGAGTCCCTACCGAGAGATGACTGCTGGAATGACTTGGACATTGTAGAACTATCTCTTGTCTAGTTTATAGACTTAAAAAAAATTTTTTTTTAAAAGAAGGCCAAAAAGAAAGCTCGAACTAGCAAACTAGGTTAACTTTGCTTCAAAAAATGGTAACGCCAAGAAAAAAGGATCAATAAGGACTGTAGAATCTTCTTCAAGCTGAGAACCAGCAGACAACTCTGTAGAAAAATAAGCAATTTTAGTCATAAATCCCTTTAAGTAGATGCTGTTTTTTTTAGAAAAAAAACTTATGCATCATGTTGATTAAAAAAAAAACATTTAAGATCTCAAACTTACAAGGAATTTATTACATATCTTAAACAGATTCCAGAAGTATGCAGAGCCTGCATATAGATATTTAAAAAGTCTTTCATGCTAAAGTTTATTAAAGGGAATTTCATACTGAATTTAAAAACATTTTCAATTGAAGGATTAGATGTCTGAGTACATCAAAATTTCAGTAAAAATATAGATGGGTCTCTTCTTTTGAAAGAATAAAAATACACCCTATAATATGATGTTTAAGTTCCAGGAGAAGACTAAAAACAAACAAAAAAATCAAGGTCAGCAAGTCAAAGATGAATCAGTTGTATTCTGCTTTAGAAAATGAGACCTATTTATTACTATCAGAAAGAACCAAGCAAAATCACAAGTAAATGAAGCTTAGGAGTCAAGTACCTAGTCTAAGATCTAAGACCAAACACAATAGTTGAGACCTTTATGTAGCAAAATCAATTTGAGGTAAAGACAGATGTGAAGAAAAAAATAAGTGACTTCCTAGTTTAAGGATTTCTGCACAAATTTAAGCCATATAACTAACTGCCTTCTTATTGTCCATCCTCAATCAGGCAGTGCTTATTTCATTTCTAATTTTAAAAAGTAAGGAGAACTAAGTATGGTCAATATAGAAATAGGAGAACTTCCAAGAAAAAACCCAGGTATAGGAAGTATAGGTGATTTAAAGAAGTGAAACTCCCCTCTAAGTTAACATTCATCAAAGCTCATTTGATACTCAGAGCGACAGAACCTCTAGAGCTCAATACAGGTAAAAATGAAAATGATATTGTGCTTACATAGATTTCCATAAACTTTTCACGAGAATAACCCAATCACCTGGAAATTTTAAATTCTGAACACAATCAATCCCCCAAGAAATGTTTCTGGATGAAATTACTTTCATTACCTTCCTTAAACCGTATTTCATCTCAACTTGTTACAGAGGAACTTGCAAGGCATTTTCATATGACTCTCATAAAATATCAAATGATATACATAAACAAATGCTCTTGATGAAATAAATTTTTATTATCACAACTATATATTGAGGTCTAAAGTTGTTTGCTATGTAATTCAACTAAGAAGCATTGCTGTCTTAAGTATCATACATATGATCATTCATATACCTAAGCACTGGTAGTTTAATACTATTAAACTTTATTACATTAAAAATTGGGCAATATTCAATAGTTACAAGTCTATTATGGGACCAATTCCACCAATGATCGAATAAAGCAAGGAGGAAACACTGGACATAACAGTGGTAGAGGAAGTGTAAAAAAAAGTTGCAGGCAAGACTTAGTTAGATTTTACAAAAAGATGTAACAAAGTTAAAAAGACACGAAATGCTATCAGAGGTGGTTGGAATTACAGAAGATGTTTTTGCACACCAAGAGAGATGAAATTGAGAAAAGATACTAAAGAAACTAGTTCTAGATGAGATCTACTATATAAACTATTTACACCAGACCACTTAAAGAATAATTAAGACAAGAGTAAGTGAACATTTTCAGATGACAGTTTCCTTGGTGTATCTTACAAAAAATGCCATACAGAATGGCATTTGAAATACTGTGCAAACATTATTAGGACCCTCTAAATTTTCATTTATTTATTTTAAAAGATAAAAATCTTTATAGAGGGCTTTTCAAAACCAGCATTTTGAAGTAGCAATATTACTATTAATGGCAGTTTTGCCCTTCATGTTACAAAGCTGTTTCGTACAGAAAAACCAGTTTTCTTTTTTTTTTAAGGACTATTCCTTTCCCTCAGGAAAATTATACAATAGTATCGTGACTATGTAAAAAATTTTAATTGATCATACTTTAAAGAAATGATTGCTGGATTAGAGATCTCAATTATTTTTTGTAGCACATATAAAAAGGGTGGATCTGTAAAAAGGAAAGGTTAAGAGAAGTAAAGATAAAAGATAACCTTAAGACAAAACAGAATATGGATGTCAGAAAAACTCAGAAAAAGAGCAAGACAAACAATGTAAATCCCATGACAACTTGTAATCTCTTAAGACTAACCTTAATATTTTTGAGACTCAGAGTTTCAACTTAAATGCAGCCCCACACAAGGACATGAGAACATTATTTTTGAAAAGTGACTTAAGTCAGACTTTTGACTGAAACACAAATAACTGAAGTCTTAATTTTTTTTCATTAAAACAAAGAAATTGAGAGAAATCAGACATGAAAGCACTGTTTAAAGAGCACTTATGAAAATAGTTCCTTTAGTATCTTTGGTCAGTGATAATAAAATGACAAGCCATTTTAAAAGGCTCATATAAGCAAGACCTACTGCCTATTAAGGTTAGCACAACACTGAGATGTTTAAGATTATACTGTTCTTCCCCGTATCATAAAATTGCCTTCCCATAGTATGCTATACTAGAGGTTAAGTAAGTTCAAAAGTAGTTCCTTTGTGATTCCTAATGTAGAATATAATGTCATAATCTAATTTATCCATTTAAAATCTTTTTTTTTAATTTTTTTTATTTATTTATGATAGTCACAGAGAGAGAGAGAGAGAGGCGCAGAGACACAGGCAGAGGGAGAAGCAGGCTCCATGCACCGGGAGCCCGATGTGGGATTCGATCCCGGGTCTCCAGGATCGCGCCCTGGGCCAAAGGCAGGCGCCAAACCGCTGCGCCACCCAGGGATCCCTCCATTTAAAATCTTAATCCCCATCAATGCAAAAAAAAAAAAAAAAAAACCCTCTCACTCCCAAAAAAAAGCAACACACCCTAAAAGCAGGAAACATTAGACAATTCTAAATAATTAACCTGTAAGTTAAGCTAGTTCATGACCAGTGTAAATGCCACTAAAAATGTTAACTTCACATTCAACATCTGAATACTATATGTATGGTTAAGAAATGTTTCTTTTTTTTTTTTTAAGATTTTATTTTATTCATGAGAGACACACACAGAGAGAGAGGCAGAGACACAGGAAGAAGGAGAAGCAGGCTCCATGCAGGGGCCTGACGTGGGACTCGATCCTGGGTCTCCAGGATCACACATTGGGCTGTGGGTGGCTCTAAACCGGTAAGCCACCAGGGTTCCCCCAAAAGGTTTCATTTATAGTTAACATTCAATTCTCCCCATTCCATCAATAGTTTTGTTGGATTAACTTTCTTCAATTAAAAGTGGAATACTAAAATATTACAGTAAACGATTATAGCTTAACACACCTGCAAAGTTCATGGTGAAGAGAAAGAAGCAAATGGTTGTTCCACATCTACATTTCTTATGTAAAAGAACAATTTCTTAAAACTATGTTCTCAAATATGTGAAATAAACGTGCCCTAAAAAAATCATATATTTAATTCATGTATAATCATAAAAGCTAGTAAAGATACTTATAAAAAATCTTTATACTGACATTATTTTAACCCTTTAATCTTACAAAAACTCAAAGAGCAACAGCTAGAACACTGTAGCTTATTTTTCCCCTTCTGAATTAAAAACACACAAGTGTGTTAAGAAATTTTCAGGATTTCCCAAAAGTTCTAGGAAAGCCAAACACTCTTGTGATACGTTAAATTATTCATGTGAAAATATGCCAAATATGTTTAAGGTATCAACCAACAATACAAATACAGCAAAAAAATTCTAATCTCGTCACTAATAGACGGCAGGGAAAGTTTAATTTCAAAGAAGCATCATTTCTGAAGGTAGCTGCTTGACTTTTCTCATCAATCGCACAAAAGCATAGATTCTTGTGGTCAGAATTTTTAAACCAAGCTCCTAACTCATTTCCCGTTATACTATAGAGTTAATTATTCCTTATATTTTAAAGCTTCTCACTAATTTTATAATGATCTTAAAATTCACCAATATAGTTTCTATCTTACAGTCAGTAAATTTTCATTTTAATGTTAGTTCACATCTCTATCTTTCCTTAGAGATTTTCTAACTTGTATCTCGTTTTAAGGGTTTGGTTTTTAGGGATGCCTGGGTGGCTCAGCGGTTGAGCATCTGCCTTTGGCTCAGGTCATGGTCCTGTGGTCTTGGGATCGAGTCCCACATCACACTCCCCGTGGGGACCCTGCTTCTCCCTCTGCCTGTGTCTCTGCCTCTCTCTCTCTGTCTCTCATGAAAAAATAAAAAATAAAATAAAATAAAATATAAAAAGGTTTGGTCTTTAAAAATGGATCTTAGTATCTTGAGGAATTATTCAATCTTTTATATAGAGCTTAAACCACTTTAGGGGCAGCCCCGGTAGCACAGTGGTTTAGCGCTGCCTGCAGCCCGGGGCCTGATCCTGGAGACCGGGATCCAGTCCCACTTCGGGCTCCCTGCATGGAGCCTGCTTCTGTCTCTGCCTCTCTCTCTCTGAATAAATAAATAAATAAATAAATAAATAATCTAAAAAACAAAAAACACCACTTTAAAACCTTATACTTTAATCTGCGGTTCTTCGGTGCTATAATCTCATTTTAGTATCGTACACCTTTGAGTGAATTAAAAGGTTTTTTTTCACCCCAGAATAAAATGAACTACTAATAGTAAGCCTCTTAGGAAATATAGTTCCAGCTCAATTCATTTAAGTTTTGTGGAAGGCCATATGTGCCTCATTACACAATAGGAGAAACAAAAACACTGTAAAATGTAGCACTGAGAAGGCTAAATAAAATTCCAGTATTTTTTAAAAGTCCTTTACAATTATCATTTTTAATCCATTTTACAGACCTGGATTCAACTTCTAGCCCACTTCTTGGTCCTTAGGCATCTAATGATAAAAGAGTGTTTGTTGCAAAGTGCCTTCAGCTGCTAAAACAGAAAACATGTTAATCAGAAGGGACTTCTATTGAGGCTTGCAGTATTTTTCTTTTTCCTACACTTAAAACATTTTTCTTAGCGATTTTTCAATTAGACATTAAGTATTTTTAGATTAAAGCAATACAGGATAGAAAGTTACTCCATTTACCTGACATTTGTGACTCAATTTGATTTTGATCCTAGCTTGGCTTACTTTTTTCTCTACTTATATTTAGTGGTTTTCCTCAAGGTGCCATTCTGCACCCTTAAGACTTTTCCTTCCACTTTATGTTCAACTCCTGATTTCCATAAACATTTGTACAACTCTTTAATTTGGTGTATATGGAGATTTTTACCAAATACCTTCATGTGAATGCTACTTCTACTACAAAATTGCTTGACTTTGCGCTAATCAACATTTGTTTTTTCATTTGTAAAATGGGAATGAAAATAATACCTATTTCATAAGGCTATAAACATTTAATAAATTAGTTCACACAAAACACTTAGAATGGTTTCTGGTACATGGTCAATATCATAGTAATCATCTACTATGACTTCTCTGTAGATGATCCAAACAACCAAGGAGAAAAACTTTAGATGCAAAAGGAATGAGCCAGGGATGCCTGGGTGGCTCGGCAGTTGAGCTTTCGGCTCAGGGCGTGATCCCAGGATGGAGTCCCACATCGGGCTCCCTGCATGGAGCCTGCTTCTCCCTCTGCCTGTCTCTGCCTCTCCCTCTCTTGCTCTGTCTCAAATAAATAAAATCTTTAAAAAAAAGGAAAAAAAAAGGAATGGCCCAGAAATATACCAATAAAAGAGCTTATAAACCTTCCCCTTGCACTGTATTCCCTATTTCCTATGTCAACTTTAGCATCTCATTCATTTATATTCAAAGTCAGAATTCATATTTGAATTTTGCTACTAAACTGCAAGTAAGCTTTAAAAAACACTGGTAGTGGGCAGCCCCGGTGGCTCAGCGGTTTAGCGTCACCTTCAGCATGATCCTGGAGACCTGGATCAAGTCCCACATCAGGCTCCCTGCATGGAGCCTGCTTTTCCCTCTGCCTGTGTCTCTGCCTCTCTCTGTGTCTCTCATGAATAAATAAAATCTTAAAAAAATTTTAAGAAATAAAACACTGGTAGTGAGGCACCTGGGTAGCTCAGTGGTTAAGCATCTGCCTTCGGCTCTGGTCATAATCCCTGGTCCTGTGATCAAGTCCTGCATCACAGTCCCCACAGGGAGCCTGTTTCTCCCTCTATGTCTCTGCCTCTTCTCTCTCTTGTGAATAAATAAATAAAATCTTTAAATGAATGAATGAGGGCAGCCCTGGTGGCTCAGCGGTTTGGCGCTGCCTGCAGCCTGGGGTGTGATCCTGGGGACCCGGGATCGAGTCCCCTATCAGGCTCCCTGCTTGGAGCCTGCTTCTCCCTCTGCCTGTGTCTCTGCCTCTCTCTCTCTCTGTGTCTATGAATAAATAAATAAAAATCTTAAAAAAAAAATAAATGAATGAATGAATGACACTGGTATTAACCTAGATCATGCTAAAGAAAAAGCAGCATAGGCTTAGGGGAATTGGACAGATTAAATCTCTTCCTTTATTCTCTATTACCAATCTACCTTTAAATTATCTTCTCATCCGGGACACCTGGGTGGCTCAGCACTTGAGTGTCTGCCTTTGGCTCAGAGCCTGATCCTGGAGCCCAGGATAAAGTCCTGCATTGGGCTCCTTGCAGGGAGCCTGCTTCTCCCTCTGCCCTCTCTCTCTGCCTCTCAAGAATAAGTAAATAAAATCTTTAAAAACAAACAAGAAAACAAAGGCCTTATCTCTCTGCCATAACCTTACTGGAGATCACTAGTCCTCTTGTCTTTCATTGATCCCTCTTTGCATCAATGTTTACAGATTTCAATAAAAACCCCCTAAAACTATTTTATATACTCCCCTGCTAAAACAAAACAAAAAGCAAACAAAACACCCCACACTGCCCCCTACTACTTACCACATCAAATATACACCATGATTTTCAGTACCTTTCAGGTATTAGTTGCATTCTACTTCTCTCAATCTATTTTTTTCCACCATAAGCCAACACCTTACGCCAAAAATTTTATAAACAGTTACAGGGACTGCTCACTACTTGTGTAAATGTATTTGCTGGACTTTCCTTCTCTTCACTTAATACTAGTAATTCTCTTAAAACTCAGCACTGCCCCCCTTTATATCATGCATTGTACAAACCAGGGTATAAAAATACTCAAGTTTAGAAAAGGAATGTTAACAACATCTTAGATATCTTCTACCTATCAATTTCCAGTGCATTGCTCTTCCCTTTCTGCAATCCCTTGGTTTTTAAGTTTTATTTAATATATACATTTTTTTAAAAAGTGTTAACTTTGCATTTCTGCATTTCATACAAACTGACTTAATACATATGTACTTTTCTTACCTACTTCTAAAAAACTCATTTATACATGAAATAAACCTACATTTCACAGCAATATACACACCACATGGCACATATGCTCACTTATTCCGTAGATGATGAACATTTAGGCTGTTTCCAGTTTCCTGCCATTACCAAGAATGTTGGTATAAATATTTATTGGTGTCTCCTGAAGCTTCAAGTTTTAAACTCCCTCCCTCTGTGGTACTCTTCCAGAATACTACAGCCCACACAAGGATACTCAGTTAAGCATTAAAAGCCCACTGTCACATTTTCTTACATTAAGAATTTTTAAGTACAAATGTTTGTACTTCTTTGATACTATTTTTCCTTTTCCAATAGAGGCTGAAACACTTTAAATTTTTACATATGGATTAGGTTCTTCTATAAATTACCATACCAGAGGAAGATATTTAGTATCCTAGTAATTACCACAAAGGAGAAAAAAAAAAAACAAAAAAACATACAAATCACCTTGAAAGATCCGAAGGCTATTTATCCTCATTAGCAACCAGTAATACTACAAATCAAAGATCCAATTTAGACCTAGTATCAACTGATTATTTTCCATACTCATTGCATTTATTGCTGCCCAGGATGTCATCCACCATAGGTATCACCCTTTGCTTTTATCCAGCAGCAATAGCTGGGATGAATTACCCCACCCTCCCTCTTCATTCATCTTTTTTTGTTTTCCTACTAAATTGGTTTGTATTTTAAGATAAGCATCAACAACCACAAGCTACTGGGACTGAGAGTCCAAGAGAAATGTCAGAGATCTGCCATTTAAAAAACTTTCCAGAAAAAAGCGGGTTCTTTATATCAATTAGCCTTTGAACTTTGGAAAAACTTACAGCTAAAACAAAATTTTTAACTAAATTTTTAAAAATTTGGGACGTCTGGGTGGCTCAGCGACTGAGTGTCTGCCCAGGGCATGATCCTGGGATCAGGGATAGAGTCCCACATCCGGCTCCTTGCAGGAAGCCTGCTTCTCCCTCTGCTTGTGTCTCTGCCTCTCTCCCTCCATGTCTCTCATGAATAAGTTTTTTTTTTTTTAATCTTTAAATAAAAAAATAAATTAAAAAAATTTAAACCTAAGATTTCATTGCTTTTTCCTGTAAATTGTTTAATTTCAAAGTTTTGAGCCTTATATACGCAGAGAACATTAAAGTTTGATAAACAGTTGGAAATCATATGGAAGCTGCATCATATCAAAGGCACTCCATCTACTCAGACCTGTCACAGTAATTTTGTCAGGCAAGATAACACAGCACTTTATCATGTAACTCCTATTGTATTACAAGTTTATATTTAAGCTTAAGATAAACAGGCAGCAATAAATAAAAAGCTAAAGTAGCAAATTTTAAAAACCATTTACAAGTATCTTTTGAAGGCTACACACATACAATTCTCTCAAACCACTGGCTTTTCTCTCTGCTCTAGTTTCATCTGATAAAATTTTCTACATGTGAACTTTATTTTCTCTAAATCAAGATTTTCAGAGCTCTCAATCTTAATGATCCAACAAGAAGGCCCGATACATAGCCAAGAATTATAAATTACAGAGCTTTATTTCCTTGGATAGTGTTACCCCATATACATGGAATAACCACTATATAAAAAAATATTGTGAAACTACACTGTCTACAACCCTTCCATCCCACCCTCAAAGAATACAGTATTGTTCACCCCAAAATCAAGTCCACTCAGAACCTGTTGGCACAAATGTGGGACAGCTTTAGTGAAACTCTAAATGAAAGAAGACTATATTTAAAAAACAAGTAGGGCAGCCCCAGTGGCACAGCGGTTTGGCGCCGCCTGCAGCCTGGGGTGTGATCCTGGAGACCCTGCAGGGAGCCTGCTTCTCCCTCTCCCTCTCCCTCTGCCTGTGTCTCTGCCTCTCTGTGTCTATGAATAAATAAATGGAATCTTAAAAAAAAAAAAAAAAAGCCAACAGAATTAAAAATAAATAATTAAATTAAAATAAATAAAAATTAAAAATTATAAAAAATAAAAAAAATTAAAAATAAATAAATAAAACAAAGTATGTATTTTTCTTTTTTTTTTTAAGAAGTACCTTTAACTAGGGTATCCCTGGGTGGCTCAGCGGTTTAACGTCTGCCTACAGCCCAGGGCAGGATCCTAGAGTCCGGGGATCAAGTCCCACATCGGGCTCCATGCATGGAGCCTGCTTCTCCCTCTGCCTATCTCTCTCTCTCATTGTATCTCTCATGAATAAATAAATAAGATCTCTTTAAAAAAATAAATAAAAGTACCTTTAACTAAAAGATGTGCTTCGAAGAACAATTTAACAAACTATTATTCCCCATTCCTTGATTTGATCATTCTCAAAATAGTTTATAATGACTTCATTTCACACTGTAACCTCATCACCATCAGTCCCCATACTGGTTAATTAAATATTCTTACATAAGGATGCCTTCGGATTCCTCCATTGTCTACAGGTAATAACCAAAGTATCTTATATAATAAACAATACTTTTTGTCACTTTTAAATACTCTGCATTTCAGACTTCAACAAATTGGTTCACTTTTATCTCAATTCCCCTTAAAAATAATTGAGGTCGGGATTCCTGGGTGGCGCAGCGGTTTGGCGCCTGCCTTTGGCCCAGGGCGCGATCCTGGAGACCCGGGATCGAATCCCACGTCGGGCTTCCGGTGCATGGAGCCTGCTTCTCCCTCTGCCTGTGTCTCTGCCTCTCTCTCTCTCTCTCACTGTGTGCCTATCATAAATAAATAAAAAATTAAAAAAAAAAATAATTGAGGTCCTAAACAAACAAAACATGAGATACTGGTCTTTTAAGCAGTATAGCATGTAGGGCAGCCCCGGTGGCGCAGCGGTTTAGCGCCGCCTGCAGCCCGGGGTGTGATCCTGGAGACCTAGGATCGAGTCCCACGTCGGGCTCCCTGCATGGAGCCGGTTTCTCTCTCTGCCTGTGTCTCTGCCTCTCTTTCGCTTTCTCTGAATAAATAAATAAATCTTAAAAAAAAAAAAAAAAAAGGCAGTATAGCATGTATAAACATGTTTCACCGCTCCCCCCCCCCCACATAAATAACTAATTTGTTGTGGAAATCTCAGAAAAACACAAGGAAAAAAATATAAATCAACCATAATGCCAACACCAAATCCAGAGCTAACGTGTTTTGGCACATCTCTATTTTTATGCTTATTCACAAGTTCCTTTAAAAAAACAAACAAAAAAAGGCATCAAATTTGGGATCAGCAGTTTTATTATGTTCTTTTCAAGTAATATATTCTATTATTTTCTCATCATTACCCTCCTCTTAAAAAAATGGTTTTAAAAAACTATATAGGGACGCCTGGGTGGCTCAGCGGTTGAGCACCTGCCTTCAGCTGAAGGCGTGATCCTGGAGTCCTGGAATGAGTCCCTTATCAAGCTCCCTGCATGGAGCCTGCTTCTCTCTCAGCCTGTGTCTCTGCCCCCCTCTCTCTCTGTCTCTCATGAATGAATAAATAAAATCTTAAAAAAAAAAAAAAGCTATATAGAGTTACATCCAATAACCACACTGTAAAATTAGCACATCTCTAAGTATTAAATCTTTTATATTTGTAGTAAACTTGGTAACTTATATCAACATTATGTACACAAATCTTTTGTATACTCTTCCTCTAGGATAAATTCCTTTAAGTATAGTCCTTCCATTTTTAAGGCTATGTATTGTAACAGGAGTCTGAATCAAGTACCCAAAAAAATTTCAAGTGTTCTAGAACACACCCGCAGCACTGCCTCTGTTTATATTGCCATCACCTTCTTGAGTTTAATCTTTTCTATAAAATTAGGAATCTAAATTACATTTCTGAAGTCACCTAAGACAATTTTCTTGCTTTCCTCATGTTACCCTTTGTTTACATATCATTAACTCACTTGTACTATTATTTAGCGATTGCATATCCTAAAAGCACTAACGAATTTTGTATGTTTAAAGACTTCTTTAACGTAAGGATCAGATCAAAAGTGGCTAAATCCTCTCAAATTACTTCAAAATGCTTTGTAAAGGCAACTTCACTTACACACAGCTGAGAAGGGAGTTGAGTGAAACGCCAAAGTGAAAACGTCCTCTCGGAGTAAAATACACGTTAATGATTTAGCCATATAAATATAAATGTTAACTGCAAGGCAAGAATTTTAAATTTAAAGCACTTCACCACAAACATATTCCAGCTAAAGATCTCTTCTCCCAATCTTACATAACAAACCAGAACAATTCTCATTTAGTACTTTGTGTTCAATTTTGAGTTTGAAAAACATTAAGTGCAAAAGGCAAACAGCGTATTTGCAACAAAAATCTTTCTCCACCTTCCATTTCTAAAACATTACTGTTGAAAAATTATGACGACAGACTGCGCAGATGACTGAGCTATTGACTTTTCAAAAACAAATTTTATTTTCAACCTTTATGAAAACAGCCTAAAATAGAATTTTTGCCCGCGGAGTACAACTGTTTAAATTTATCCACTACTTAAAAATCTTAAACCAAAGTCTATTCCACAGAACGCAGCATCAAGACAAAAATCTCATGACTAAGACCTGGGAAATCAACGACTCTCACATATTCCAGTGCGCTTGAAAAACTAGAAATTTCGGAATCGCCATAAGCGTTCTAGAAATATCTGTCTGGAAAACGGTAACTGATCCAATAGGAATATTCCACAGTATAGGGCACACAGGAAGAAAAACATCTAGGAGAATTCTTCCACGGCAAACGGGAAAAGTCCCTGTAAAACCCCGAACACGGCACAAGGCTAGCAATGAAAAGAACAACGATGTGCCGAATACACCACGGTACTCCAAACCCTTTGTCTGGAAACCGGAAGGTCCCACAACACACGATCTTCTTTAGGGGAACGCAGACTGATAATACCTTAATAAAAAGAAAAGGAATAGGAGGGGATTCTTTAAACAAGTCTCTTGGCTCGCAGCCTACAGCAGAAGGCTTTCTCCACGACGCAATACGAAAAACAAGCGTTAACGTTTCATTTTTCGGCCATTTTTACGCGATGGGGGTGGGGAGGAATTGTTTCTGAGGTCCGGCTAAAATCCCGCGCGCATGTGTGTGGGCGGGGGACAGGGAGTCTTAGGGGGCGCTATGAAGCTATGGGCCAAAAGCAGAGCGAAGGCCGTGACACCAAGAGAAGAAAGAAACGCTACTCAAATGGCAGCTTTTGAATCTGCGAAATCCTCCATTTTGCGGCACATTTTAAAGGGGCAAAGAGAAAAAAAAAAAACAACAACAAACACACACCTATCTGGGGCTGGCGCTATCCCAAGACTTCGCTGCTTTAACTATTCTCCCCAAACGGCAGGCCCCCTATGGACAGTCAGTCCCTCAGGCCTCGAGCGCGCTCCTCCCTTCGCCTCAGAGCACCAGCCCGCGTGTAACGGGCTCTTGGTCCCGCCCCCGCCCACAGCAAGCCCAGGACGCGGTAAGCTCGGCCGATCGGCTGCCCTCGGCGCCCCCTGACTCTTCCTCCGCACCCCGGGCCCTTGGCTGGCCGCAGGTCTCCCTCCGGGACCGCTCACCTCCGCCGCCCGAGGAGGCTGGTTGCGCCGCCACTGCGCTCCTAACATGGCGGCCGCCGATCAGGCGGCTCACATACGCAGCGAGGAGGGAGGCAGAGCGGGCGAGCGGGAGCGAGCAAGAAAGGCGCGCCGCCGGCTCCCCGCGGCCCCTGTCGCCGTCGCTGCCTCCTCCCGGCGGACGCCGAGAGCCCCCGGCCACCCCACCCCGATTCTTACCCGCTTCACGCCTACCTTAAGGAAAGGGAGAGGGAAAAGGAGAGGTACCTCTCTCCCAGCGAGCGGGACGCGGAGGCTCCCACAATCCCCCGCAGCAACGGCACTGGTAAGAGGTGGCAGCGGCGGCTGCAGCCCAAGAACAAACCTGCTCTCGCGAGAGTCCACCCCCCCCCCCGCCCCCCGCTCGCAGGTCCTGTCTCGGCGCGCGCCGGCCCCTCCCCCCTACTCTGGGCGCGCACACCACCCGCGCCCTGCACCGCGGTCGTTGTTCTCTAATCCTGCAGCCCGCCTGTGGCGGGAAATGGATAGAGAGCCGCAATTTACGGGTTCGAGTCCCAGTCCTCAAAGCTTTTTCCCAGCCCTTAAACTTCATGGTGCGAAATTTAAATAAGGGTATGTGTTAGAAGCGAGTCGCAGGTCACTAGCTTAGACCCGATTTCTATTCTGATTATTCTCTCAGTATTTGCCGAGGAATAGTAGCGAGCGCCAGACGGGGAAAGATAGCAGGATTTTCACATGTGCAATTCGGGAACCTCCATCAGTCCACCCAAAACACCGCCGCCACTTTGAATTTGATTGAATGTAGGACACTCGAGTCTGATGGAGGTTCCCGAATTGCACATGTGAAAATCCTGAGGTAGACTTTGAGAAACTACAGTAAGGCTGGCGGAAAGGGCCATTTCCCTGGGTTTTCAAATTTAAAAAGCAGAGGGGGGCAGCCCCGGTGGGGCAGCGGTTTAGCGCCGCCTGCAGCCCAGGGTGTGATCCTGAAGACCTGGGATCGAATCCCACGTCGGGCTCCCTGTGTGGAGCCTGTTTCTCCCTCTGCCTCTCTTTCTCTGTCTCTCATGAATAAATAAATAAAATCTCTAAAATAAATAAATAAATAAAAATAGGGATCCCTGGGTGGCGCAGCGGTTTGGCGCCTGCCTTTGGCCCTGGAGACCCGGGATCGAATCCCACGTCGGGCTCCCGGTGCATGGAGCCTGCTTCTCCCTCTGCCTGTGTCTCTGCCTCTGTGTGTGTGTGTGTGTGCGTGTGTGACTATCATAAATAAATTAAAAAAAATAAAAAATAAAAGCAGAGGGCCCCGCAGTCACCTGGAACCTGAGTTAAATTAGTGAATACAAATACTAATAGCACTCAAATTTTTAAGATCTTGACTGTGCTGAATCAGATTTGCATCTTTGAAAAATCATTCGGAGTCCTCTGAGAAGATAGTGGAGACCAGGAGAAAACTGGAGTTCCTCTAGGACTAGATATGGAAGATGAGGAAGGTAAGTGTTCTGGATGAATGACAGCTCAATGGTTAGCAGTGCTGTTAACTGGCACTTGCAGAGTACCAGGAGGAGAGACCATAAGGTAAGATGTTTGGCTTTTATTTTATTTATTTGGCATCAATTTTAAAGGAGTGGATTTATGGGTCCTGAGCACAGGGGGAAAAGATGTGGGTTAGTGGCACATCTGAGTTAAGGACATAAGTGAAGCAATGGGATTTGAAAGAAGCTGGAGACAATACAGTGAAAATAGAGGACTTAGGACCTTGAGAAGCTTATCAGGCAGAGTTGAATGGCAAAGGAGACCAAATTCAAATTAAGCACAAGGAGGGTGGGAACAAAAAGTTTTGGGAAGAGCAGGGAGGCACAGAAATTGTACCACCTTGACAGCTAAAATAGAGGTCGAGTCCTCTAAGCGAAGGGGAGTGAAATTTGAGAGCTATTAGTATTTGTATTCACTAATTTACTTGAGGTTCCAGGTGACTGCGGGGCCCTCTGCTTTTAAATTTGAAAACCCAGGGAGATGGCCCTTTCCACCAGCCTTACTGTAGTTTCTCAAAGTCTACCTCAGGATTTTTGAACTGGGCTTTCAATCTTCGCTTTCTACTTGGTGAGCCTTTGATTCCAAGTAATCTTGGCTAAGACTTCCCTTTATGTTGTTTCCAGCTCTTCGATGAAACAAGAACAGGGAAAATTAGGACTAAAAACATCTACAGAAGATTTAGCTAGTGTGGACATCATCCTTAATGTTACGGACTTGTTTCCAGTAAAGTGGGAGAGGAAGTCAGACTGGAGGTGCAAAGTATTGAAATGGAAGCTGGAAACTACCCACTGCAGGAAAGGTTTGGCTATGAAGAGACTAGAGAAAGCAAGGTTGAGTTTTTCACTTTACTATGCCAGTTTTATGTGTGTGTGTTTAAAAGATTTTGACATATTAAGAGAGCACAAGCACGGGATGCAGCAAGCAGAGAGAGCAGGAGAAGCAGGCTTCCCACTGAGCAGGGAACCCGACTCAATCCCAGGACCCTGGGATCATGACCTGAGCCTAAGGCAGATGCTTGACTGACTGAGCCACCCAGGCACCCCAGTTTTGTGGCTTTTTTAGAAAAATATTTACTTTAGAGAAAGCACAAGTGGAAGAGGGGAGAATCTCAAGGGGGCATTGGAGCCTATGATCATGACCTGAGCTGAAACTAAGTCAGATGTTCAACCGACTGTGCCATCCAGGCACCACTTACTATGGGAGCACAATTAAAATGTTGGCAGGAAAGGCTTGGTTGAAAAAACAAGTTAGGGCAGCCTGGGTGGCTCAGGGGTTTAGCGCTGCCTTCAGCCCAGGGCCTGATCCTGGAGACCCTGGATAGAGTCCCACATTGGGCTCCCTGCATGGAGCCTGCTCCTCCCTCTGCCTGTGTTTCTGCCTTTCTGTGTCTCTCATAAAAAAAAAAAGAGAGAGAGAGAAAAAAGGTTAAAGAAGGGACAATTTGTAATGGACACTGAAAGAAAAGGATCCAGAGAAAGCAGACATGTACTTCAACAGGAGGCATGGAGAGGATGGTGTGGAGTTAATAGATTTGGTTGAAGACTTGGGAATTATAGTTAGGTGCCTTCAATTTTGTGACTAAGTTTTCTGTGAGGGACAATTTTTAAATAGCCATGGTGAAGAGTGGAATTGCAATCCCGTATTTTCCATGTATGTTGTTTAACCATGAAGAACTGATGCTCCTCTGAACAAGTGATGTTTAAGTCTACTAGCTAGTTATGGAATCAAATTTTGGAAGATCCTAATTCCTCAGTGAATCTTGCATCTTCCATTGAAAATCTTACCTGCTTCCTACTTGGTGAGCCTTTGATTCCAAGTAATATTGGCTAAGACTTCCCTTTATGTTGTTTCCAGCTCTTAGATGAAACAAGAAGCTCTGTTCCTCATGAAGAAACAGGAATGCATCTTAGAACTAAGATAATGTACTTACCCATGTTTTTGTAGAAGGCTGTAATGCCATCTGGTGATCATACAAAGAAGAAAGTCGAACTATCAGAGTATTTACTGAGGATCTGCTTAGTGGCTCATCAGCAAAAAGACACATTGGAAACCAAACTTGATACAAGATTTCAGTCATCAAATGCCTATTTCACGAAGGACACAGTACAAAGGGTGGGGATTCAATGACCAGTTACCTGGTCTTGAGGATCATGTATAGTCTGATGGTGAATGAACAAGAAATCTGGTTTCTGAGTAGAGATGAATTAAGAGCTCTATACTAGTTTGGGTTACTTGGGAGTAGGCGAAGTGTGCACCACTATGATAAAGAATGAGGCTACAAAGCAAGAATTTCTGCTGAGACTCTGAAAGGTCAAGCGACAAGCTTGGTACAGCTATGTTATATAAGACTTTAAACACCAGGAGAGTCTGGATTTGAGCTGATAATGAAGACCTTTTACAGTTTTGCACAGGAGACATATTGAGGACATGTATTTTGATACCACAATCACTAAGTAGCTGATGCTTTCTAATTGTTACCATAATTTTAAGGGTAAAGTACCATTATTCCTGTTTTATGTAAGAGATTAAGAAGCTTGGAGGTGATGCAGCTAAATAGTGACAAGTCAGAATTTGAACCCAGTTCTATATAAATCCAAACCCAGAGCTTTTCAGCATTACCTGATACTGCTTTCAACAGAGCTGTAGCCTCAGAATCTCTTGACAACCCACCATCTACTTATTTTGACAGATTTAATGCCCTGAAACCAGGTCATTCTTGTACTTTAAGCTTTTTAAAAATAGACAACTGTTAACCAATGGCTCTTTTAGCAGTGGCATGGGGTAGGTGCAGACAAGAGGGAGTTTTTTTTTGTTTTTTAAGATTTTTATTTATTTATTCATGAGAAACACACAGAGGCAGAGACACAGGCAGAGGGAGAAGCAGGCTCCCTCTGGGGAGGCTTGATATGGGACTTGATCCTGAGACTCTGGGATCATGCCCTGAGCTGAAGGGAGATGCTCAACCTCAAGCCCCCCGAGGTTTCCCAAGAGGGAATTTAAGAAGGAATTTTTGAATAGGTAATAAATATAAGATTCAAAGAACACAACAGTTTTCCCCAACTTGTGTTCCCCTACATAAACCCATTTATCACTTTGTGTATATACATGTACATTCTAAACATGCCCACAAATTCTTTGCCACTCCTCATAGTCGAATCAATCTCCATTCTACCTGCATCTGGAAGGGCCCTGTAAATGGCTGACCATCAGAATGCAGAAGTGACTTTTTTAGACCTTTAAAATCTTTTCTCATCCACTTGGAACCCAGTTGCCATGTGAGAATCCCAAACACTGTGAAGAAGCCACATCAAAAGAACCAAAGCACTTCAGTCTATAGCTCCAGCCGAGTGAAGCCTCCAAATGGCTAGAGTTCCATGGGAGAACATTACCACCCAGCTGAGCCCTATCAACCTAAAGAATTTGTAATACTTGTTTGAACCACTGTTTTAAGGTGGTTTGTTATATAGTGGTATACTAAAAGATTTGCTTTTTAAATACTTTAAATCTAGAGTTGCATGCTCTACTAATAGAGCCAGCCAGGTGCCCCTTCATACAGAATTTTTAAAAAATCTAGTCACATCATTCATTACTTTTAAGTACTCATTTTATTTTGTTTTGTTTTTTTTTTTAACTTAGAATGCAAAGGTACTAACTACATGATTATATAAAGGAAAATCATGCTTTCTTATTGTACTTTTAAATTTTAATTTAGAGTCTATTTCTGAACTTCATTTTGTCTGTTCTTTTCATGGAGTGAGCTATTCAGGTGCCAGTATCAACAGTTTACTCCTAACATTTTAACATCTGGCAGGTGTAGTTATCCTTTATGATTCTAATTTTTCACAATATTAAGGTTATTCTTATTTTCTAAATGAACGTTACAACTTGTGTAGCAACAAAAATAATCCTGTTTTTTTTTTTAGATTTTATTTATTTATTAATGAGACACAAGGAGAGAGGCAGAGACACAGACACAGGCAGAGGGAGAAGCAGGCTCTATGCAGGGAGCCAGACATGGGACTAGATCCCAGGTCTACAGGATCACATCCTGGGCTGAAGGTGGCACTAAACCGCTGAGCCACCCGAGCTGCCCAATAATCCTGTTATTTTTATTGGAATTTTTATTAACTTCATTTTCTTTAGGAGATTTATTTTTATGTTGATATTCCTTGGACATGGTATGATTTGCTATTTAAGGTCTCATTTGTGTCTGTCAGTACTTTAATGTTTTCTTCATTGTACATAACTTCTGTATGTGTGATTATTCCTATCTTTATTTTCCTTCCAACTTATCTTAAAACCTATCACTTGTTACTTCAATGAACCCCTTTCAGCTGACACCCATAGACATATTTCCAAGTAAACTTACCATGTATGAGTGATTTTTACTTCTCCCCCCCTTTTTAATTTTTTGCTAATTATCTTTGATAGCAACTTTGAACAAAGCTCTTTTCTTAGTAGGATCACTTCTAGGGTTTCCTCATTAAGCATCACACAGCCTTTTGGAGTAAGACACTTTTAATAGGTTAGGAATGTTGACCCTTAGCAATTTTAGGAAATGCTGTTTTAGCATATAGGGAGAGGATTCTTTTTTTTTTTTTTTTTTTTTAGGGAGAGGATTCTTGATATATTGTTGAAATAATCTCAGGATGACTTTTCTTGTGTTGTACCATTATGTAAGTTTGTTTATAATATGTATCTATAAATTCTTTATGCCCCTACTTTAGCAGGTGTAGTACTAAAAAATAAAATGGGAACTCTATCCTTTAAAAAAGAATCTTAGTTGAGTGTCCGACTGTTGATTTCAGCTCAGGTCATGATCTCAGGGTCGTGAGACTGAGCCCAGTATTGGGCTTCACACTGGGCTTGGAGCCTGCTTAAGATACTTTCTCCCTCTCCTCCTGCATTCTTTTTCTAAAAGAAACAAAACAAGGGCAGCCCAGGTGGCTCAACGGTTTAGTACTGCCTTCAGCCCAGGGCGTGATCCTGGAGACCCAGCCCCACTTTGGGCTCCCTGCATGGAGCCTGCTTCCCCCTCTACCTGTGTCTCTGCCTCTCTCTGTGTGTCTCTCATGAATAAATAAAATCTTAAAAAAAAAAAAGAAAGAAACAAGACAAAAAAGTATATCTGATCAATTTTTTAATGTCTTGAAATTCTTATTCTGAACCTCACTGAACTCATAGTTTAGTAGGGCTAGCACTAAATAATTTTAATAAAATATGACACACATTATTTATCATAGGGCAAGCCTGAGTATGGAAATGTATGACCCACTGAGGCCTTCCTTAAAAAAATCTAAGAAATTTATAGATGATATGATAGGAAGAATGAAGTAGATGGGTGCTAAAGGCAAGGCTCACAGGTTTGTCTGTATATATTCTTTGTATGTTAAGAGCAAAAAGAAGCCTCCTCAAGCTTCAACAACAGTGGCCAAGATGCTGATAGCCTGAAAGAAGGTATTTGGCATTTGGAATAGTTTTAAGAAACTACAAAAAAACATAATTTCAGTAATCCCTGAAAGATGTTAATCCTTAGTCTAAATGAGTTTGATGATTGAAGAAAGCAAGCAATTATTTATTAGAATTAGTTGGAAAGACTTGGGGGCACCATACTTAAAAGTTCCAAGTCAAACTCTAGCTTTGGAGCCAGATTAACTGAACACAACAGTAGTTTCTGGGCCCACTGTGTGACCTTGGACAAATAACAGCAGTATCTCTTAGGCCTGTTGAGAAGATTAAGATATGTAGAATGAGTTTACCAATTCTGGCACATGATCAACATGCAGTGAATGTTGTCAATGTTGTAGAACGCCACATGTCCTGCAGTATACTTACAGGAATATCCTAAAATGACAAAACCATAGATTCAAAGGTTATTTATTTTTATAAAGCCCCAGAGTAAACACGCTAAAATTATCCATTTAAGTCTGCTTATAACCTAAGTTTTAATCTGGCACCTACTTGTCAGCACAATGACCGCTAGTTAAGAGGTTTTTCCAGTTATAATTTACACACAAAGCTGTTTCACAAACTTTAACTATAAAGACATAGGTTACCAAAAAAAGTAACAAAAGGCCACATGTATATTTTAGTTAACCGATGTCTTAAATTGATACAACAAATCTTCTACAAATCCATTATTTTCATTCAATACTTACTGAAGCTAAACTTAATTTAAAAAAAATTTTTTTTAAGATTTTATTTATTTATTCATAGAGACAGAGAGAGAGAGAGAGAGGGAGGGTGAGAGGGAGAGAGAGGCAGAGACACCGGCAGAGGGAGAAGCAGGCTCCATGCAGGGAGCCTGACGTGGGACTCGATCCTGGGTCTCCGGGATCACGCCCTGGACTGAAGGCAGCACTAAACTGCTGAGCCACCCAGGCTGCCCTTAAACTTAATTTTAAATAGCTGTGCACTAGGTAACATCTTTAGAGTCCAACAGCAAATGGAAATCAGACACCTTTGTTTTCATGATTTTGTTTCAAACTGTTAAAGAACAAAACCAGCACTGTTGATACCCTCAATTACTGAGGTAATCTTGAAAAGCCATATGGCAATGGCATTACTTTATTTTGGATACATTTTGACACAAAGATTAATATTTATCAGCTGAAGGTCTTTAGTCAGCTGTCCTTAGAAGTCAGACAGCTTGGCTGTATGGGAAATAAGTAAACATTGAGAAGCTGGTAGTAAGTAAACCTTGAGAAGGGAAGGTGGCTTCTCTGCAGAAGGGCTGCCTGAGCTAAGATCTCAAAGTAAAGTAGACAAAGTAGAGAAGGAAGATGAAACCAGAAAGGGAAATAGCATGTGCCTAATAGCAAAAGGCTTACTTAAGACTGAAAGAGGGGCACCTGGGTAGCTCAGTGGTTGAGTATCTGCCTTTGGCGCAGGTCATGATCCCAAGGTCCTGAGATCGATTCCCACATCAGGTTCCCCATAAGGAGTGTGCTCCTCCCTCTGCCTGTGTCTCTGCCTCTCTGTCTCTCATGAATAAATAAATTAAAAAAAAAAAAAAAATCCCTGAAAGAAACCAGTGTGTCCAGAAGGGAATCTGAGGGTGTTAAAGGTGAGAGGGGTAAGAGTTAGACTGTGTAAGGCCTGACAGGCCATATTACGGCAAGCAGGGACTATGTCTTATCCACTACTCGTCCCCAAGGTCTAGCAGAGTTCAGCTAATAAAGGCTGTAAACCCACAAAAAGGAGGAGTCAAATGACAATCTTCTGATAAGATGTGTAATTAGCCCACATCATTGTCTTCCTGTAACTCAGCCCTGGAGATTATACATACAAGAAGTAAAATTAGAGATCTGAGAAACTGGGGATCCCTGGGTGGCTCAGCAGTTTAGCGCCTGCCTTCAACCCAGGGTGTGATCCTGGAGACCTGAGATCGAGTCCCATGTCAGGCTCCCTGCATGGAGCCTGCTTCTCTCACTGCCTGTGTCTCTGCCTCTCTTTCTGTTTCTCATGAATTAATAAAATCTTTAAAAAAGAGAGAGATCTCAGAAATTAAATATGAAGAGTCCTTTGGAAGAATGGATCATGATTGAGTCCTAGCATATATAGAGGGGCAAGAAATTGAAGCCTAGTGTAGAAAAAGGCAGAGTGCAATGAGAGTAGGGGTAGTAGAGGCCGGGACAGAGCTTTTCTGTTCTGCCTTCCCCCCGCTACTCATCGCTTCATATACAACCTTTCACTGGCAACATGGCCAGCATATTGCAACCTTAGCTCCTGGAGTTCTCCTCTAGAATATTACAATTGAGGAGAGGGAGTTCTACTAGCTGCCACTCTGGTAAAGCCCAGATTCTAACTCGAAGGCTTTATGCCTTGAGGGCACCTCCTCCCTCCAACCCATTCTGAGGACAGAGCCTGGGCGTGGCTCCTCCCCTTCAGCAGCAGTTAAAAAGTCCCATCCTATATTGTGAGCTCATAGGGTAAAAAGAATCAGTCATCTAGAAACTAAACCATCCACTATAAAAGAAAAGGTCAACCATTATTCTAAATGAGAATATACGTCTATAGAATAAAAGACGTTGAATATTAAAAATGGAATGTCTATAAAATATAGGGGACTAAAAACTAAGGATCCTGGTTATATAGTTCATTATTCTACCAGTGGACAGGGCCTAGAAGCAACACCAGTTTAGTATCGAGTCTATCTAGTGCCCAGGTCTTTGTTCCTTAATGCCATTCACCAGTAAAGAAATGAGGGCTCACTAGAAAAATGTTTGACAACTGGGACAGAAAAGATACAAGATGAGCATGGATCATCTTAATAGCGCCTTAAATTGAGAAGTGCTTAAAAACAAAAACCCCACAATGATGGGGGCATATTGAAGAGATACAGTAGGGGATGCCTGGGTGGCTCAGGGGCCGAGTGGCTGCCTTTGGCTCAGGTCATGATCCTGGGGTCCTGGGATCAAGTTCCACATTGGGCTCCCCTTGAGCCTGCTTCTCCCTCTGCCTATGTCTCTGCCTCTCTGTCTCTCATGAATAAATAAATAAAAATTTAAAAAGAGGAGAGAAACTCTCTGGTCCCGGCGGTAGGATGGCGGCTGCCGCGGAGTGCGATGTGGTAATGGCAACGACCGAGCCAGAGCTGCTCGACGACGAGGAAGCGAAGAGGGAAGCAGAGTCTTTCAAGGAACAAGGAAATGCATACTATGCCAAGAAAGATTACAGTGAAGCTTATAATTATTATACAAAAGCCATAGATATGTGTCCTAAAAATGCTAGCTACTATGGGAATCGAGCAGCCACTTTGATGATGCTCGGAAAATTCCGGGAAGCTCTTGGAGATGCACAGCAGTCAGGTGGAATGACAGTTTTGTCTGGGGACATCTACGAGAGGGCAAATGCCACCTATCTCTAGGGAATGCCATGGCAGCATGTCGTAGTTTCCAGAGAGCCCTAGAACTGGAACACAAAAATGCTCAGGCGCAACAGGAGTTCAAGAATGCTAATGCAGTCATAGAATATGAGAAAATAGCAGAAACGGATTTCGAGAAGCGAGATTTTCGGAAGGTGGTTTTCTGCATGGACCGTGCCCTAGAATTTGCCCCTGCCTGCCATCGCTTCAAAATCCTCAAAGCAGAATGTTTAGCAATGCTAGGTCATTATCCGGAAGCAGTCTGTGGCCAGTGACATTTTACGAATGGATTCTACCAATGCGGATGCTCTGTATGTATGAGGACTTTGCCTTTATTATGAAGATTGTATTGAGAAGGCGGTTCAGTTTTTTGTACAGGCTCTCAGAATGGCTCCTGACCATGAGAAGGGGCCTGCATTGCTTACAGAAATGCTAAAGCACTTAAAGAAGATGGGAATAAAGCATTTAAAGAAGGAAATTACAAGCTAGCCTATGAACTGTACACAGAAGCCCTGGGGATAGACCCTAACAATATAAAAACAAATGCTAAACTCTACTGTAATCAGGGCACGGTTAACTCCAAGCTTAGGAAACTAGATGATGCAATAGAAGACTGCACGAGTGCAGTGAAGCTCGATGCCACTTATATAAAAGCCTACTTGAGAAGAGCTCAGTGTTACATGGACACAGAACAGTATGAAGAAGCAGTGTGGGACTATGAAAAAGTATATCAGACGGAGAAAACAAAAGAACACAAACAGCTCCTAAAAAATGCACAGCTGGAACGAAGAAGATTAAGAGGAAAGATTACTACAAAATTCTGGGAGTGGACAAGAATGCCTCTGAGGATGAAATCAAGAAAGCTTACCGACAACGGGCCTTGATGCACCATCCAGATCGGCACAGTGGAGCCAGTGCCGAAGTTCAGGAGAGGAGAAATAGTTCAAGGAAGTTGGAGAAGCTTTTACCATCCTGTCTGATCCCAAGAAAAAGACTCGCTATGACAGTGGACAGGACCTAGATGAGGAAGGCATGAATATGGGCGATTTTGACGCAAACAATATCTTCAAGGCATTCTTTGGCGGTCCTGGGGGCTTCAGCTTTGAAGCATCTGGTCCAGGGAATTTCTTTTTTCAATTTGGCTAATGAAAGGAAACCATCCGGAACCCAGAAAGTGCAGACTTGCTCAATGTAAACTTGAACGTGGGCACAGCTCACTTCCTCCCTTCATCTCGTCTCCCTGTCCTTAGAGCAGTTGCGTTTTCTTAGTTGGATACCCCTGTGTCTGTGTAAGTGGGGGGAAAGAAGGGAGCCAGCGCTGAAGACTGCAGGGAGGGGAGAAGGGTGGGGGGTGGACAGGGAGGCAGCTTGTGAATTTTTGTTTTACTGTTTAATTTTATTAAAAAAGAAAAAAAATTAAGAGAATAAAAATAAAAAAATAAAAAAGGAGACATAGTAGCCAACCAATGAGCTCCTAAAGGTCAAAGCTGGAACACTGAATAAAGTATTATTGGACTGTTATCCCCAAAATATAACAAATATCCATGGATTCATAATGGTATAAATACATTGAATGAGAAGAGATCAATTTATTTCTTAAGGGCAGCCCCGGTAGCTCAGTGGTTTAGCGCTGCCTTCAGCCCAGGGCATGATCTTGGAAACCTGGGATTGAGTCTCAGGTCAGGCTCCCTGCATGGAGCCTGCTTCTTCCTCTCCCTCTGCCTGTGTCTGTGCCACCCTCTCTCTGTGTGTCTCTCATAAGTATGTAACATTTAAAAAAAAATTATTTCTTAAGAATACCAAGTAACTTATGTAGATATTCCATCCTCAAAGAAAGCACAATTCTCATCTTTTTAAGTATGTGTTGCACATAGTGACTTCATTCCAAAGCACACAGAATTGGGCCAGGGGGAGTAACTTTACAGTGGAGAAATTTGGCAAGACAAACCTCAGCCAGGTGATCAAGGTTAACAGCAACACTAAGTCAGGCTGATAGGATGAGAATGGTCTATGGTCTTCCTCTCAAAATCACTTAAACTCAGCTTAATCATGAGAAAAACTCAATCCTCAGGGACTTTCTACAAAATACCTGTCTCAAATTCTAGGCCACCAATAAATAATAAGGAAGTCTAAGAAGCTGTCATAGCTAAAAGGAACCTAAGAAGGGGCTCTTGGCCAGCTTAGCTGGTAAAGAATGCAACACTTGATCTCAGGGTTGTAAGTTGGAGCACCATGCTAGGTGCAGGTCACTAAGAATAAAATCTCAAAAGAATAAAAAATTTTAAATTTTTTAAAAATAATAAAATCTAAAAAAAAAAAAAATAAATAAAAATAAAAAAAAAAATAAAATCTTAAATAAATAAAAATTTTAAAAAGGAGCCTAAGGAGATATAATAACTGATTGTAATATCTTCAGTGAGATCCTGGAACAGACAAAGGACATTAAGTAAAAACCAAGGAAATCTGAATAAAGTCCAGCCTTCTTTTTTTTTTAATTGTGTTTATTTGGGCAGCTCCGGTGGTGCAGCGGTTTAGCGCCGCCTGCAGCCCAGGGCGTGATCCTGGAGACCTGGGATCGAGTCCCACGTCGGGCTCCCTGCATGGAGCCTGCTTCTCCCTCTGCCTGTGTCCCTGCCTCTCTCTCTCTGTGGGTCTCTATAAATAAATAAATAAATAAATAAATAATCTTTAAAAAAATAAAAAATAAATTGTGTTTACTTGAGAGAGCGAAAGAGAGCCCAAAAGAGGGTCAGGGTGGGGGTGCAGAAGCAGACTCTGCTGAGGAGGGAACAGGACACAGGGCTGAATCCCAGGACCCAAGGATCACGAGGGATCAAGAACAGACACTTTACTTAACTGACTGAGCCATACAGGTGTCCCCAGAATTTAGAAAAATCTTGAATGCCAACCTAAGAGTCTGATCAGTTCAGCAAGGAGATAGCAGTAATTTTCTCACATGAACAGGAGTACTGGGCAGCCTGGGTGGCTCAGCAGTTTAGCGCAGCCTTTGGCCCAGGGCGTGATTCTGGAGACTCTGGATGAAATCCCACATCGGGCTCCCCTGTATGGAGCCTGCTTCTCCCTCTGCCTGTGTCTCTGCCTCTTTCTCTTTCTCCTCTGTGTATTCTCATGAATAAATAAGTAAAATCTTAAAAAAAAAAAGAACATGAGTACTGCTTAGGTGTTAAAGACTGAAAGGTAGAGGCAAAGATAGGAAAACGTTCAACTAACTGGCAAACACTAGTTGAGCAACCATAATGTTCCCAAATCTCAGATTAAAAAACTGAGGGGAGCAGAGGGACAGGTGGTGAGGGTAAAGGACAAAAAGGGTGGATGTTTAAACGACTAATCCAGCACCCTATACAGACTTTAGTTAATAACGTATCCATATTAGCCCATTAATTGTGACAAATGTATTACCCTAATGTAAAATGGTATTAGAGGAAACGGTGTAGGGTACATGGGCCTTCTTTGTACTGTCTTTGCAACTTTTCTGTAATTATACAACTATTCTAAAATAAAATAAATTTCAAGGTCCATTTTATCAGCCTTTTCTGAGACCCAGCAAGCTGGCTTATTATTTCTAAATAGCAGTAAAGAAAAAGAATTACTAGGCAGACATTCTAAGCATTAGAGTTGATTTGTTAACTTAGTGAAATTGTTTTCCAAGAGAATATTGACAGGTCCATTAACTGGAGCTGTTCATAAAAAGCCCTAATTAAGCAACAAGATTCAAGGAGCCATTGTCACTCTTTTACGTACTTAATTAGTTGCTCTTACAAGATTGTTTTCTTTTGTGTGAATTCCCAGGCAGGGATCCACCTTTTTGTGTCCCTTTGGGGCCTGCACAATTTTTTTCTTGGGGCTTTATTTTCCTGATTACAATTTGAGACCTGATCCACAATTTTAATGCAAAAGTCCACTGACAGGTTTCAACAATGAAGGAAGTAAATTACTGATAGGTACCAGGGATGGTCTCCTTAATACTTGCATCTCCCTTACCCACCCTGCTTTAGTTTTTCCTCTTAGTATGGTATAGGACTGAGGCTTGAAACTTGAGCAGAGAAATGAAAAGGGTCACTGCCTCTACCAATTGCTACCTGAGACAGGAGGTGGCAGCTTGAGGTTAAATAGTTACTTTGAAATGTTTTACTTCATCTTCTTTGGTTCCTCACCAGGTAATTAAAAAAAAAAAAAAAAAAAAAATCAAGTCAACTGGGAGTAGTAGGTGACTAATTAACTTCACTTATCAACTAGGAAATCCCATTAGATTATTTTAATGGGCATGATTAAGCCACTAGGGTTAATCTCCTGGGGTTATCAAATACATGCACAGAAGTCAATGAAGTATCATTCTTCAAATAGCGACAAAGAGGCCCCTCCCTGCACCTGGGTAGCCTTAAAGATCAGGAATGCCTCTGTATGCTCACAGGAGCTTACCGTCCCAGATTTTTTTTTTTTTTTAAGATTTTATTTATTTATCTCACACAGAGAGAGAGGCACAGACACAGGCAGAGGGAGAAACAGACTCCATGCAGGGAGCCTGACAACGGACTTGATCCTGGGTCTCCAGGATCAAACCCTGGGCCGAAAGCAGCGCTAAACCGCTGAGCTACCGGGGCAGCCCTCATCCCAGATTTTAAACCCCGACTTCATGACAAAGGTTTTCTCCTTCCTTAGGAACCATTTTTATTGCACTACCTAGGACTGAAAGTTATGATCAGGCTCTGCTGGAAATGAAGATCGCTATTCTTTCTTAGGACCTCTCCTTCCAGTTAACATCAAAAATAAAGAGAACCATTATGACAGAAGTAAGCTGTGCAAAAAGTGTACACAACAAACTCCAAACACAAGAAATGAGGACTATTCATGTTGGTACTGGCCCGGAACATGTCACTAATGAGCTGTCCATTCTCAAGGCCTGAATTTCATTTTCTACAACAGTGGCTTGCAAAAACTTTAGCTCACAGGCCAATTTTGGCACGCCAGTTGGTTTTTGAAAAGCCATCAAGCTTAGAATGATTCAGGGAATTTTTTTTTAGTTATAATATTGAAAACTTTACAAAATTCTAATTTTGGTGTCTATTAATAAAGTTTTATCTGACCATCTGTTGACACACTGTCTATGTCTATGGCTGCTCTCATACTGCAAGTGCAGAATTGAGTAGTTACAAGAGAGACTGTGGTACACAAGCCTAAAATATTATCTGGCCTTTTACAGCAAGTTTGCCTACCCTTGCTCTAGAACAGCAGTGTATAATAAAACTTTCCACATCGGTGGAAATGTTTTCTGAGCTGTCCAATATGGTAGTCACTAAATACTGAGATCTGGAAAACCAGATTTAATTTTTGTCAGATGAAATATCTTCATGAATTGTATAGCACAGCTCTAGAACATGAGATCCTAGTTTAAGCCTTGGACTTTAGATCAAGTATCCTCTAATATTCTCATACTCTCCATAATGTTTTAGAACTCTGAAGTTTTTCCACCTGTAAAGAAAACTTCACTTTTTAAAAAAACTTTCCTTTATTTTAAAGTAAGCTTTATACCCAATATGGGGCTTGAACTCAGGACCCTGAGATCAAGAGTTGCATGCTCTACCTACTGAATAGCCAGCTAGGCGCCCCAAGAAAACCTCACTTTCTATTTCTTTTAAAGATTTTATTTATTTATTTATTCATGAGAGACAGAGAGAGAGAAAGAGAGAGAGAGAGAGAAAGAGAGGCAGAGACACAGCCAGAGGGAGAAGCAGGCTCCATGCAGGGAGCCCAACATGGGACTCGATCCTGGATCTCCAGGATCACGCCCTGGGCTGAAGGTGGTGCTAAACCGCTGAGCCACCTGGGTTGCTCCTCTATTTTTCTTTACTCTCACACTATGGCCACACTCTCAACATTTATGACACCAGATGTAGGTTTTCCCCCCACACCAAGCAAATCTGTGCCACCAGCTGGGTGTCCACAGTTCTGACACTCTGTATACCTAAAGTATCATCAGAGCCACAGGTTAAGGGCACAGTCCAACAAGACTGCTTCTCCCTCACTTCAGATGCCAATCACAAGTCCAGGTTGTTACCTGTGCTTCTGACCAGTATCAGATACAAATCACAGTTTCCCACAAACCCCTACTCGTTGCTATAGTAGTCTCAGAACTCAGAAAAACTTTCCTTACTGTTTACCAGTTTATTTAAAGGACATGATAAAGGATATAGAGAAACATCCAGAGGGGAAATGCACAGGGCAAGTCTAGGTAAAAAGTGGCATCGAGCTTCCATGCCCTCTCTGGGTGCATTACTCTCCCACACAGCGCCTCCATGTGTTCACCAACCTAAAAGTTCTCTAAACCCCACACTATTGGGATTTTTACGGAGGCTTTATCATGTGGGAATGATCAATTATTAACTCCATTTCCAGCCCCTTTCCCCTTTTGAAGAATCGTGGTGGGGCTGAAAATTCCAAGCTTCTAATCACTGTGTGGCCTTTCTGGTGACCAACCTCATTAGAACAAGACATGCTTATCACCCAGGAATCAGAGTTAAAGACCAAATAGCAGAACAAAAGATGCTCCTAATGTACTTATTGCTTAGGGAATCTTAAGAGTTTTAGGAACTTTGTGCCAAGAATGGGAGCAGAGGCCAATATATAATTTTCTATTACTTCACACCACCCATCTGAGCTGAAACAAGTTAATTAGAACTACGTGACAAAAGGATTATATACATTACCTATCCCAGTGTCACATAGGGCTGTCAAGAGACATCTGAGGTCTGAATGGAGGCAGATTTCTCCCTCAGGTAAAGGCATCTAGGATTCAAAGAGGAAAGGAATGACAAAGAAGGATCCAAAGGAGCCTCAGACAGAGTCCTTTTCTCAAAGGAAAAAAGAAAAAAAACTGTTTGCACCCAGACTAGGACCAACTCCACAGGAGGAGTTCTTCCACTCTCAGAGGTGCAAAACGCTGCCCAAGAGTACTTAGCTGCAACACCAAAACAGTGCTCGGAGCCAGACCTCAATAAAGGCAGTGTTTGCTCTTCCAACAGTGTAACACCATCCAAGGCAACATACTAGCCTGGATAGCTGACAACCGCTGGGTGATTCCTGGAACAGCTTTGTTTCAGATACGCAGGCACCCCAAGTAGAAGATATGGATACACGTATCCCCATGAATTCAACATGGGATGCCAACCAGAAGCCTGGAAGCACTGATGGCAGACTTTGGTGCCAAACTATTTGAACAAATAGGAAACAGGAACCTCTTTCCCATCCCTTTGGTCCAACATTCAGGGAATTCCTATTATATGTGCCAGGCACTAGGATTGAGATTTAGCAGTGACCACACAAGATACATCATCCTTTCTATCCTGGACTTTTATAATCTTGTTCTGAATTCCTCAGATGGGGGCAGCCTGGGTGGCTCAGGGGTTTAGCACCGCCTTCAGCCCAGCCCTGGGGTCCCAGGATTGAGTCCTGCATCAGGCTCCCTGTGTGGAGCCTGCTTGTTCCTCTGCCTGTGTCTCTGCCTACCTCTGCCTCTCATGAATAAATAAATAAAATCTTAAAAAAAAAAAAATCCTCAGATGGAATGATACAGATAATCTCAAAGATCTTACAGGCCTTAGACCATAGCTACCAAAATCACACTTAGCTTTTCACTGATCAGAGGCCAAATTTGTTGGGGGACAGATATAAGGTGATTGTGCCACCCAATGGTTTCCTGATGGATACCAACAAGCAAACAGGCCTGCCACACAGGAAGTAGTCCCTGTTGGATGAAAAGGGACATGGGCAGCCCGGGTGGCTCAGTGGTTTAGCGCCGCCTTCAGCCCATAGCATGATCCTGGAGACCCGGGATCGAGTCCCACATCAGGCTCTCTGCATGGAGCCTGCTTCTCCCTCTGCCTGTGTCTCTGCCTTTCTGTGTCTCTCATGAATAAATAAATAAATAAATTAATTAATTAAAAAAAAAAAAGAAAAGTAAAGAAAAGGGACATTACCTGAGAATGCCATACAGACTGTTCACCAACCACTAATTTTCTCTCTTCAGGAGGGCCAAACATGCCCTACTTTCAAGTTATCCTAAAAAAGAAAAAGATTTCACTGTTCAACCCCTTGACTAAAAAAGAAAAAGATTTCACTGTTCAACCCCAGTTCCTAAAGCTGCTTTTCTGTAGAAATGCAAACAATACTGTCGGCCATTTATGATTTACCCCATTTTCAATGTCCTCCAAATTTTATTTCCCATTGTCTTTTTCTTGCCTATAATTACCACTAAAGCTAACCATGCCCCCAAACCGTCTAGTTATCACTAGTTTTAAGACCCCATCTGTAAAAGGTTATTCACAATGAACATCTGAGGTATTTACACCAAGCACTCAACATTTAGCTAAGTGAATCCTTTTTAGGGAAAGTCAATTGATAGAACAAAGCTAGCTTTTATAAATAACTCCCTTGCTTCCCAACATCCTCACTGGTTCCTCCTATGGAAACCAGGATGTCACTTTTCACAGAAGCACCAACTAAGTCAGCCTTATGGGACAAGTGTTTGCCTAGAACTGAGAAGCATCTCTTCTCAGAAAATTAGCAATCCAAAGCAAAATCACTACAAAGAGACCCAGTATTTACTGCTCCAAAGGGGCAACAACTCTGTTCACTCCTGAAAATCAGTAAGAAACCAAGACAAATATACTGTCAGCCTAAAGCAGAAATTAGTATGGTTGTAGATAGTCTATCAATTGGGATTTTCATATTTTGTTAAAGAGCTAAAGAATGCCTATAATTTTAAAGCAAATTCATACCATTTCCCTCATAAGGCATTCCTGTAGGTAACTGCAGCTATGAAACCCCATAGGAGGGAGCAGCATGACTAGCTTTCTGTGGTGCAGGAGTAAGGCCCAGGTATTTGAATTTCAGTGAAAACTGCAAAAAATCTCATGGTCTTTTTTCACTGTACAAACCCCCTTTGGAGCACTTGGTTGTCACTCTAAAAACAAAAAAGGTGACTTTCTTCCTCTACTTCTGCATTCCTCCAAGGATTCATTACCTTTCTTTTGTTTCCAAGGTAGGATTAAAGTAACTTCATACTAGCCAAACCTGTTGAGCCAGAAACACTTAAAAAGCTTTGGATTTTTAGGTTTCTCCCCGTAACATCATGCCCTTACCAATTTAACCTTAATAGATAAACAATTATGCTGGCATCCTGGTATAGTTAACAACAGAGGTGGCATGAACCAGGCCCAGAATGCCAACCAGCTATCCGCTGCTGTTCTCCCAGCAGTGTAACACGTGCCTAGGTACACAGCAACCTAGGCAGCTGCCTACAGCTGGGGCCAAAGGCAGGCTAATGAAATTGCACTCACCTGGGGCTGCATCTCTCCAAAGCCCTCGGCTGTTCCCTCTGTAATCAAAGCACTTCTGGTTAGAGTCAGCCAACAGTAGTGAACACTTACGTGAAGTTCAAGACCTCTACCCCAAAACCCCAGAACTTATTTCTGAGTCACAGAAATAGACAATAAAACAAAGCTTTTCCTTGGTTAGGTTTATTTTTTCAATGTTATTTGTTACCTATGTACCACAGCAACTCAACAGGAGCAATCCTTTAAAAAACATTTTACTGGGCAGCCCGGGTGGCTCAGCGGTTTAGCGCCGCCTTCAGTCCAGGGAGTGATCCCCGAGTCCCTGGATCGAGTCCCGCATTGGGCTCCCTGCCTGCTTCTCCCTCTGCCTGTGTCTCTGCCTCTCTCTCTCTCTGTCATGAATAAATAAATAAATAATCTTAAAAAAAAAAAAAACCATTTTACTTTTAAGTAATTTACACCCGACATGGGGCTCGCACTTACGAACCATGAGATCAAGAGTTGCATGCTCTTGTGACTGAGCCATCCAGGCCCCCCTCAACAGTAAACTAATGGTCTAGTTAACAGGTAGAAGAAAGTGTGGCTCTATCCCTCAACAGCTAAGTTACAATGAACACGTGACTTAACCTCTCTGTACCTCTCAGTATAATCTGTAAAGTAGGAATGTGGGATCCCTGGGTGGCTCAGCGGTTTGGTGCCTGCCTTTGGCCCAGGGCTTGATCCTGGAGTCCTGGGATAGAGTCCCACAACGGGCTCCCTGCATGGAGCCTGCTTCTCCCTCTCCCTGTGTCTCTGCCTCTCTCTTTCCATCTCTCATGAATAAATAAAATATCTTAAAATAAAATAGGAATGTTATCAATAGCACTCTGTACACAAGGTGGCTGTTAGATCTAAAAAGAATACAAATTAAGCCCAAGAATATCTGGTATAAAGTATGTGGTCAGTAAACACTTCTTATTAAGAGCTACATTCCAGCCAAGGAGACGAATAGGGGAGAGTAGGGAGGAAAAAGTTACCAGTGGGCAGTGAATATACAAAGTATAGTTAAGGGCAGCCCCGGTGGCACAGCGGTTTAGCGCCGCCTGCAGGCCAGGGTGTGATCCTGGAGACCCGGGATTGAGTTCCACCTCGGACTTCCTGCGTGCAGCCTGCTTCTCCCTCTGCCTGTGTGTCTCTGCCTCTCTCTGTCGCTCATGAATAAATAAATAGAAGTCTTAAAAAAAAAAAAAAAAAAGATAGTTAAAAAACTAGATTGGAGAGGACGTCAATATGAGACTTTTTGAGGTACAATAAAACAGTACTTGGGGATCCCTGGGTTGCTCAGCGGTTTAGCGCCTGCCTTTGGCCCAGGGCGATCCTGGAGACCCAGGATCGAGTCCCGCGTCGAGCTCCCGGCATGGAGCCTCCTTCTCCCTCCTCCTGTGTCTCTGCCTCTCTCTATCATAAATAAATAAATAAATCTTAAAAAAAAAGAAAAGCAGTACTTTAAAAAAAAAACAACAGGATGTGATAATGGGTATGAAAGGAACTGGAGACAGGCTGCCATTCCTGCCAATGACCCTAACTATTGGTTGAAAGCAGTAACCAAAATGTTGGCAAGAATGTTAACAAATATTCCTATCCATTTACCATTATAATTTACCTTATTTATTTATCTAGGGTGTCCAAAACCGTATCTTTTTCCAGCCATCCCCTAATTTCACTTTTTTAAAAAAAATATTTTATTTATTTACTTATTCATGAGACACAGAGAGGCAGAGACACAGGCAGAGGGAGAAGCCGGCTCCATGCAGGGAGCCCGATGCGGACTCCATCCCAAGACCCCAGGATCAGGACCTGGGCCGAAGGGAGACGCTCAACCGCTGAGCCACCCAGGTGTCCCTCTAATTCCACCCTTAACCAACTCCAAACAATGGAGAGAAATAGTAAAATAGAGGGGACTCCTTATTCAGATCCAAAAACGAACCTTAAAAGTGCCTGCCCCCTTCAGGAGCTTGGGTTTAAGGACCTGACGGAGCTCTGCCCCGACACGTGTTCGTCGCAAATCTTCCCCAGCCCCCGGGCCCTGGCGCCAGACGCCTGGGAAGTGAGGCTCGCGGAGACCAGACCTAGGTGAGTCTCGGGGACAAGAGGGAAAGGAGCAAAACAGGGGGCGACTCTAGAGCCACGACCTCCCGGCGACTCTTCAAGATGCCCTCCAGACCCGGGGTCATGATGGGACGAGCCCATTTCGTCCCGTGCCTCGGAAGAAGCCTCCCCACAGGCTGCGGCTCGCCCCGAGCCAGCAGACCTCCGAGGCTCCCCCGACCTGGCCCCCACTCACCCGCACGTGTCCGGAGCGCGGCCGCGGCCCTCCAGCCGGGGCACGGGCCGCAGCGGAAAGGCCGGCCGGCCGCCGAGCGAAGCCCCGCCCCGGGGCGGGGACCGAGGGGCCGGGGGGCGGGCCCGGAAGCCCCGCCCGGGCAGGTCCGGGTCGGAGGGAGGCGCGAGCGGCGGCGGAGGGGAAGCTAGAGCGTCCGGAAGCGGGGGGTGGGAGTCTGCGCGAGGGCTGCGTTTCTTTGGCGCCCCTGCCGCTGGTTACTCACGGGTCGAAGGGGGCGTTGGTGTGGAGGTGCGAAGGCCGGAGCCCGGTGTGTCCCGGCGCGGGGGGCGCGCCTCCCGCCTGCCCCAGCAGCCGCCCGCCGGCGCGCGTTCCCCGGCGCGTGTGGGCCTCTGGTTCCAGCAGGCGCAGCCCACCCTTCTCCCACCTCCCACTGACGTCTCTCAGGCTTTCTCCCGTAGAGTTGTTCCTGGGCTGATGACTTGCCTGCCCACACAGATCACCTTAGTTTTCAGGTTCTCGCCAGAAGGCTGGGGGGAGGGGTTATGCCTGGCACTCCTACAGCTAACCCTGCGGGTCCTTAGCGGAGTTGCAGTCGCTCAAGAATACCGGTTTTCTCTGCCAGAATTGCCTTGGACCGTGGCACAATCAGCCAAAGAGGCCGCATCTTTAGACAGATTGCCCACCAGGTTATCAGCATAATAAATATTCATGAGAGACACAGAGACACACGGAGGGAGAAGCAGTCTCTCCACGGGGAGCCTGATGCAGGACTCCATCCCAGGACCCCCGGATCACAACACCAGCAGGAGGCAGAGGCCCAACCAGTGAGCCACCCAGGCGTCCCTATCAGCGTGTCTTTTGAACACTAAAATTTCCTTCTTGCATTACCCGGAGCCAGGTCGATTCTGCCCTGCTGAACAGTTGGTAAAGCTGAAGCCCCTCTCTTTCCTAGCCCCCACAGCAGCCTATCGGGTCTGCTCATCTATTGTACCTGGCATCTTTGCCAGGCAAGCCCCTAGGAATCAGCCACTGCCCTTGGCACCTGCCAAGATGTTTTATTATCTTCCCTCAGCTGTCATTATGGAAAAAAAAAAAATGTGCTTCCTTTGCACCCCAGTCCTCAAAAGACCTCTGTTGAGAAAGGCCAGAGTGCTATATTGATTCCAGGTAGAGAAAGACACTAGGCTCTAAGGCCAGAGAGAGCTAGAAGTGGTAAGCACAAATCCTCCAGTTCTGATGGAGTTGGACAGGCTCTAGTTGGAAAAAGGCTTACATAAATACAGTAATTAAAAAAGTCACTGAGCAGTGCTGAGCTGGTAGGCAGGAGCTCCACTTTGCAGTTAAATAGGAATGTGGCTGAAGACTGCTGCCATAATCAATGCCTGCATCCGGCTGTCACAGTATGTTCATAAAGGAAGGTTATGAGAGCTATAAAATCCTGCAGATTGGGTGGTAATTGTCCTGTGGAGCTCTGCTAAAGGAGAAATTGCATTGGCATCTAATATATTTTGCTTTCTTTTCTTCCAAATACACAAAATGGAGGAGAGCTACCCTGAGGATTCATGAAAAGTAAAGATGAGGTTTGTGTGAATATGTGCATGTGTGCTTCCAGAGAAGAGACAGGAAGTAATTGAAGCTAGAGAGATATAGGGCCTTTGGGGAGAGAAGGGCCAATGACCCGGTGACTACTGGATTTACAGATTAGTCAGGTGGGAGGCAGGATTTCTGTGGAAGGAAGGCCAGCCATTACGAGTAAGGCTGAATGCTGGGACATCTTGTCATGTCATTGAAACTGTAGTCATATTTTTTAGGTTATAGGGTATTCAGTGTCCTAAGGAGGAAAACCTAGATAGATTATGATTTCTGGGGATGCCTGGATGGCTCAGCAGTTGAGCATCTGCCTTCGGCTCAGGGTGTGATCCTGGAGACCCGGGATGGAGTCCCACATCAGGTTCCCTGCATGGAGCCTGCTTCTCCCTCTGCCTATGTCTCTGTCTCTCTCTTTCTGTGTCTCTCATGAATAAATAAATAAAATCTTAAAAAAAAAAAAAAAAAGATTATGGGCAGCCCGGGTGGCTCAGCGGTTTAGCACCGCCTTCAGCCCAGGGTGTGATCCTGGAGACCTGGGATAGGGTCCCACGTCAGGCTTCCTGCATGGAGCCTGCTTCTCCCTCTGCCTGTTTCTCCCTCTGCCTGTGTCTCTGCCTCTCTCTGTGTGTATCTCATGAATAAATAAAATCTTCAAAAAAAAAAAAAGATTATGATTTCTGCATGTCCTAGTTAAAAAATTCTTCTTAGTCAACCTTCTTAACCTCTAACCTTTAAATTCTGAATTCATTTTGGTGAGTTGATTGATGTGGTCTTTATTTTTTTATTTTATTTTTTTAAAGGTTTTATTCATTTATTCATGAGAGACACAGAGAGAAAGAGAGGCAGGGACACAGGCAGAGGGAGAAGCAGGCCCCATGCAAGGAGCCCAATGTGGGACTCTATCCCAGGACCCCAGGATCACGCCCTGGGCCAAAGGCAGGCGCCAAACCGCTAAGCCACCCAGGGATCCCCTAATGTGGTCTTTAACCTGTAATAGCAACTACTTTTCTACTGTGTTTCTTAATCTTTTTTTCTTCCACATATTATTTTTTTAAAAAGATTTTATTTTTTCATGAGAGAGAGAGAGAGAGAGAGAGAGGCAAAGACACGGGCAGAGGAAGAAGCAGGCTCCATGCAGAGAGCCTGATGTGGGACTCCATCCTGGGTCTCCAGGATCACGTCCTGAGCTGAAGTCGGCGCTAAACTGCTGAGCCAACCGGGCTGCCCTTTTGTTATTATTCCTAACATTTTTTTTTCTTTGCAAGAATGAGAAACATTAAATTAAAATGTGGAAGAATGGGCAGCCCGTGTGGCTCTGTGGTTTAGCGTCGACTTCAGCCCAGGACGTGATCCTGGAGACTCGGGATGGAGTCCCACATCGGGCTCCCTACATGGAGCCTGCTTCTTCCTCTGCCTGTGTCTCTGCCTCTCTCTCTCTCTCTCAAATAAATAAGTAAAATCCTTAAAAAAAAAAAAAAAAAGGAATAATAACAAAAAAGAAAAGGGAAAAATTCTAGAAAAAAAATGCAGCCAGATAAAAGGCAAAGGATTAGGGTAGGTCCATTAGCTCTGAATCTGACCTCATAATCAGAAGCCTGGGCCTAAGGGATGCTAGGTCCCCAAACTTCTTGTGTGCCTTTCCCTTTCTCCTCCATCTTTACTCTCTTTGCTTCCCTTCTTGAAGACTTTTGCCCCTGAGATTGATCCTTTTCCTTTCCTCCCTGGACAGGAACCATCAGTAGATAAATGTTCAATCATTTATTCAGTCATTCAGTCAACCAGCATTTACTGAGCATCTACCATTTGCCAGACCCTACAGATAAAGTCAGAGCTGTAGATAAGTCAGAGCCATAGAGAGCTCTGCTTACCTAAAGCTTACAATCTACTGGGGAGAAAAGACAAATAGTATAGGTATCCTTGAGCAGATGTCAGAGGACAGCTAACCTAGCTGGGGTAGTCAGGGAGAGTACAGAGAGGGCAGCATTCCCTCTGGATGATCCTAAGAGCTTAGAGCTGAAAGGGATCCCTCCTTCATCCCTGTACTCTACTCCTCCCGCTTCTTTGTAATAGCTATCCAGATTTGAGTGAGTGCCTGCAATTGTCCTTGTTATTTCTCAAAAGCATAGTTGAGGGACGCCTGGGTGGCTCAGCAGTTGAGCATCTGCCTTTGGCTCAGGGCATGATCCTGGAGTTCCGGGATCGAGTGCCGCATTGGGCTCCTTGCATGGAGCCTGCTTCTCCTCTGCCTATGTGTCTGCCTTTCTTTCTCTGTGTCTCTCATGAATAAATAAATAAAATCTGGGTAGCCCCAGTGGCTCAGCGGTTTAGCACTGCCTTCAGCCCAGGGCATGATCCTGGGGACCCGGGATCGAGTCCCACATCAGGCTCCCTGCATGGAACCTGCTTCTCTCTCTGCCTGTGTCTCTGCCTCTGTGTGTGTGTGTGTGTGTGTGTCTCATGAATAAATAAATAAAATCTTTAAAAATAAATAAATAAAATATTTTTTAAAAAGCATAATTGGATTGTCAAGGATATAGAGAAATTGGAATCCTCTACACTTCCGGTGGAAACGTAAAGTGGTGCAACTGCTTTGAAAAACAGTCTTTAAATGATTAAACATACGGGCAGCCCGGGTGGCTCGGCAGTTTAACCCTGCCTTCGGCCCAGGGCGTGATCCTGGAGACCTGGGATCAAGTCCCACGTCGGGCTCCCTGCATGGAGCCTGCTTCTCCCTCTTCCTGTGTCTCTGCCTCTCTCTCTCTCTTGGTCTCTCAAGAATAAATAAATAAAATCTTTAAAAAAAATGATTAAGCATAGAGTTACTTTATGATTCAGCAATTCCACTCCTAGGTATATACCCAAGAAAATGAACATATATGTCCATACAAAAACTTTTTTTTTTTTTTTTTTTTTTTTTTTTTTTTAATTTTTTTTCAATTTTTATTTATTTATGATAGTCACAGAGAGAGAGAGAGGGAGAGACACATAGGCCGAGGGAGAAGCAGGCTCCATGCACCAGGAGCCCGATGTGGGATACGATCCCGGGTCTCCAGGATCGCGCCCTGGGCCAAAGGCAGGCGCCAAACCGCTGCGCCACCCAGGGATCCCCATACAAAAACTTGTACACAGATTTTCATAGCAGCATTATTCATAATAGCTAAAAGGTTGAAATAACCCAAATGTCCATTAGCTTACAAACAGATAAACAAAATGTAGGATATCCATACAGTGGAATATTATTTGGTCATAAAAAGGAATGAAGTACTAATTCATGTTACAACATGAATGAACCTTGAAAATGTTACATTTAGTTAAAGAAGCTGACCATATATTGTTTGATTCCATTCATAGGAAAGTCAAGAATAGGAAAATCTATGGAGACAGAAATTAGATTAAGGGCTGCTTAGATCTGGAGGGAAGGGAGGTGACAGCTCAAGGTTATAGGGTTGTTTGTTTTTTAGATGATGGATGAATATTCTAAAATTGTGATGGTTGTACATATCTGTGAATATTATAAAAACCACTGAATTCTATATTTTAAATGGGTGAATTGTATGGTATGTCACTTCTATACCAAAGAAGCTGTTAAAATAGCAATGAAAAACATAGTTGGGGACCTGGAAGATATGCAATTCCTATTAAAAATGACTGCATGGTCATTGCCAATTTTAAGGTTTAGAAAGGACTTCTGGGTCCAATGGCCCCTCAGATCTCCTCCCTCAATATACAGAGAAGTTAATGCATCTGAGTGGGCAACACAAATGGATGCAAAGGAGTAGATTGTGCATTCCCATCCTTGCACCCCCTAAATTCCCTCCCTCATAATGATTTGGTTCAACATTTATAACATACCTACTTTGTATAAGACCTATGGGGGATGCCTGGGTGGCTCAGCGCCTACCTTTGGCCCAGGGTGTGATCCTGGAGTCCTGGGGTGGAGTCCCGCATCAAGCTCCTGGCCTGGAGCCTGCTTCTCTCTCTGCCTGTGTCCCTGCCTCTCTCTCTCTCTCTCTCTCTCTGTCTATCATGAGTAAATAAATTAAAAATCTTAAAAAAAAAAAGACCTATGGACCTGAAAGAGACAGTATTTCTTTACTTATTCCAATGGCAGAAATTAGATCATTAATATAATGCTGTCTATATAAACAAATAAAGCTCTTTAGGAGATAGTGTGACACAAAGAATCATTGCAAGGCATCTTGTGATTCTGGACGCCTTCTGTAGCATATAGGGAAACATCATAATGACATCAGTTAGAGCAAGACCAACTCCCAGTCCTTCCTGATGTTGAGCAAGTTCCAAGAGTTGGCTCCCTCCTCACATGCCTCCAATCACCTCTCCGTTTGGTTTCTAGACTCAATTAGTCTATTTCCATACCCTTCATTTTCTCACCAACTCCACCCCCACAGTGTCCAAATTGGCCCTCCAATGCTGAAACCATTTGCCAGAAATTCATTAAGCTGAACACATGGGAAATTACAGAGGAGATTTCACTTGTCACTTAGGCTCAAATATAGAAAGTAATTTTAAAAGGACAGTGGCAAGAGGCTATTTTTATCTTGCTTGTTTGTGCTGAGTTTTCTTATCTTGCTGTCACTCAGTCTCTTCCTAGTTACCTCTCTTCTCCTTCTTTAAATTAAATGTTGGCCTTTTAAATCTGTTTCTCAGGTTCTCTTATCTTATTTTACAGAGTCTTCCCTTTCTGTCCTTGTCATTCATTCAGTCAACACATAATGAGTATCTACCACGTAGCAGGCCCTGTGGTAGGCACTAGGAGAAATGGAGTGACAAAATAGACAAACATGGTCCTTACCATTATGGAGATTATAGTCTGATGAGGCAGGTGGACATCAGGTGGAATGAGTCCAGATTTGGCCACAGGGAAGACTTGAGAGACTTACATGCACTTTTCTGATATTAAGTGTACCCTGTGGTAAATGGGCATGTGAAAATAGCCAGAATCCCAGCATGTTTGTGGGGTTAGGGAATGAACCTAATATAGTAAAAGGATTGGAAAGAAACCAAAGATATGGATTTCTATGTGATAGGGTCAAGCCCTCTGGGTAGAGAGAACCTGATTTAGGAGTCAGATTTAGTGAGATTCTAACTCCACCACCCTACATGTCAGCTGTTTGACTCTAAGTGAGCTCTGGACATCAATACCTTCACCTATAAAATGGGGATTATAATCTCTACATTCTAGGCAGTTGTGAAGATGGGATGAGATGCCTTATATAAGGGACCGGGCAGGTGCTCAACCTATGTTACTTCCTTTCTCATGACCTCCCTATCCCCACTTTGAATCACACAATTGTAAAAAGACAGAGAGAGCCCAGTCTCTCAGTTGGTGGGAAACAGAGTTCCTCCAATAGTATTCACCAATCATATGCCCAGAGAGGTGAGTTATAACTATCCTGGTTAGTATAAGTTGCTCTATGTATGCAACTTAGGACAGTCAAATCACTCCCTCCTTCTAGTGTAAAGGAAAGGCAGTGAAACACGAAGTTATAGGAAAAAGACTGAAATGAAATGTAACAAAGGACTTCTTAGCCATGAAGCCTGCAAATGTGAGTGGATGCCAGAGAGAGCTGCATCCTTTTCCGTTAGCATGTTGACTGGGCTGGAGCAGGCCTACCTGGACGGACCTCTTCCCCTCCCGCTTAGCTTAGGGAGTCTGCAGGAGGAAATGCAGCTTCTGTCCCTTGTCCATGCTAGGCATGCTTGGGGGAGATGAACGCTGCCAGGAAGGCTATTGCTCACTGCAGCTGCCATTTCAGGCACTTAGTAAGTAAATTGAGAAGCCACTAATTTGGTTTACCTGATTCCTCCTCCCTGATAAAGAAGAAATCTCTTCAATCGGAGATTCCTTGAAGCTGAAAAGGAAGCCTGAGCTCCAGCTGCGGAAATTGGCAGAGGCAACGCTCAAAGGAATGAGCTGGGCTCCGTGGGCAGCGCCAGGATTCCTGGATTCCTCCACCCCCCTGGGAAGTTTCAGGTTGCCTTTGTTCTGCAGAGTTCTTTTAAAAGGGGATGAATTTAGTTGTCCATTTTTCTCTTCACCACCATTTTGCTTTCTTCCTTCTCCTTGTCCTCTCTTTCCCTCCCCCTCCTCCTTTTCCTTGTCCTCCTTTCTCTCCTCCCAATCTCCATTTCAGCTGTTTGAGCTCATTGTCCACTCCACCGGGATTTCTGTTTCAGGAATTTTAGAATTCCTTCTCGATTTATTTGTCTTTTAAAGAATTTATTTCTTCATGAGACGGGGTGGCGGGGGGTGGGGGGGGGGGGAGAGACAGGGACATAGAGAGGGAAGCAGGCTCCATGCAGGAAGCCTGATGCAGGACTCGATCCCAGGTCTACCAGGATCACGCCTTGGGCTGAAGGCGGCGCTAAACCACTGGGCCACTGGGGCTGCCCTTCCTTCTGATTTAAAGTAGCAACACCATCTTGACAACACACGCGCAGCTCTATGTGTATTTGTAGAGATCAAGACCAAGTTTAGTCAGGTGCTTTAGGGAAAGACCTTTCCTGTGGGATTTTCAGAGCCTTTCATATGCTAATGGTTGTGAATGTCCAAGAGGAGTTAGTGAAATACTGGGAACCCAAATTTCCCAGACCTCTTTGACCTTTTTATCTAACCCCCACCCCGCAACCCCAAAGAGTATATCCTGAGACACATGGCCTTTGAAACATTTCAGAAACATACGTTAGGTTTTTTAAAAAATACTGTGGCATTCATTATTTGATTTCTACACCTACGGCATAGGTAGGACAGGGAGGTTATAATAATCTCATTTTACAGATAAGTAAAACTGAGGCTCAGAGAGTAACAAATGCCTCACTCATAGTAACGTAGCAAGCCAGGAAGCAACAAAGCTAGGTCTTGCTATTTATGGTCCTCGGCTCTAGCACTACCTTACACTGCATTTAAATATACATATGTATATGACATCCTAACTTGGCATGTGATATATGATATGGCTTCTAGGAGATACACATGACATTTTTCCTCATTCAACTGAATATGTTGGAATGTATGGAACATTTTTTATGTGCATCACTAATCCAAGTGCTGGGGGGCTAGAGCAGTGACAAAAAATATACAAAAACAAATTATTGCCTTCATGGAGAGCTTACATTCAAGGGGGGAGATAGAAATTATAAGATATGTAAAATATATTTTATTATATATGTTATATAATCCTAAGGGCTAAGGATAAAAATAAATTAGGGAAAAGAATAGGTACGAGTGGGAGCTGTAGTTCAGGTGCCCAGAGAGTCAAGGAAAGCTAGATTAAAAAGCCTGCATATGAATATAGACCTCAAGGAGATAAGAGAGTGACCAACCATGCAGAGATTTGGGAGTAGCTAGGAAGGGGCTCCAGCAGAGAGAAAAGCAATTTCAGTGGGCTGGAGTGAAGTAGGAGTGAGCCTTGGGTGAGGCTGAGCTGAGAAGATGGTGGGGTAGTAGGAGATGTGGTTACAGAGGGGGTGTGGTCCACATACTACATCTTATAAGGGAGTGAAGTGATATAATGCATATGATATAATAATAACATCATATGATAGATGTATTATGTTGTTGCATAACAAATTACTCCAAACTTTAAACATTTATATCACAGTTTCTGTGGGTAAAGGAAATGGGAGAATTCAGCTGAACTGGCTCCGGGTCAGTCATGAGTTTGCAGTCAGGCGGCCTGCCAGGGCTGCAGTCATCTGAAGGCTTCCTGACAGAATCTGCTTCCAGTCCCATTCATGTGGCTGTTGACAGAGGCTTTAGTTCCTTACCACAGGAGCCTCTCCATAGGGCTATTCACAACATGGCAACTGGCTTCCTTCAGAACAACTGATGAAGAAGAAAGGCAGAGAGACTGAGGGAGAGAGGGACATGAAGAAGAGAGCCATAGAGTCTTTTAGATTCTAGGTTATTACACACAATTCCTTGTGTCATATTCCATTGGCCACACAAATTAACCCTTGTACAGGAGGGGGGCTATAAGTGGGTAACTTTTAGGAGATGGGGCTCATTGGGGATCACCTCAGAGGTTGGCTCCCTCAACTGGCTTGCAGGAAATTTCTTCAAGCTAATTATTAGTTGAACGAATATCAAAAATATGTGCCTGGCATTAGTGTGTCCCCTATAATCATGGAGCTCACAACCTTACCTGGGTTGAGGCCTGAAAAGAGACAAAACAGCAGGAACATCAGAAACCCGCTGAGAGTCTGAAGGTCTATTTCAGTTCTGCAGAAGCATGCTTATTTCTTCAAAGCCCCACTTTCTCTAGGCTTGGCCTCATTATTTCATTCACCCAATTAATACAACCTGGAATAATCTTGCTTAAACCTGCAAAGAAAAAAAATGTTTTGAGGAGAGCTGTAGAACTTCAAAGGCAGGCTGGGACCTCTCTGGGCAATTTAACCTAGAGACAACACTGGATGTTGATGAAGGGCAGAGCCAACCTATGCATCCCTCCAGAACCCTGAAGTATTTTTCTGTGAAAGAGAGGCATCCAGCCTTGTCTAAGAATGGCGACAGAGAACAGAGCATTTGTTCTGTCCCTGATGCCCAGTCCTGTGTCCATCCACAAAGATTGGCTCTTCTGAGACCCAGTGGGCCCCCTTCCCAACTCCTGCCTTGATTGACCATGGTTGTGCAGCTAGAGTCGGCCAGTTTCCTAAATTGAGCAGCAGATGGCATCACAGCCTCAGAAGCAAGCAGCTGAAGCTGCTGGCAAGAGGAGGGCACTATTAGCAACTCAGGCTCATGCTTGGCATCTGGGGGCTCCTGGGGGTGGGAGCTGCTTCCACAGCTTCCAGCTCAGTAGAGTGTCTGTGCTGTGCCTGCAGATTGGGATATTGTTAGGCCCGTATCTCAGAGAGCAGAGCCTGGAGCCCCCAGTTAGAAAACAGATGGTGAACACAGGGTCTTTTCTATGATCTTTTCTGAAAAAGATGAAAATCAGGGACTGCTGTTCCCAGAGCAACTGTGTTTTTTCCATCACTGCTTGTCCCTATTCATGAGGGTCATAAGGAGTATATCGAGCTTGGGGGCTGGGAGGTCCCTGGGCAGAAGGCTCCTGGGCCAAGATGGAGCCAGAGATAATTTGAGGGATCATCTAGGGAATGCCAAGAGCTCAAAACTGAATCTTTTTCACCCCCCTCAGTGACCCAGATGAGATTGGCAGGTCTTAATCCTGTAGGCCTTCTTTTTTTAAAAAATTTTTTTTCCTATAGGCCTTCTGTTTTTGCCTTAGTCTCCTTCCCTGTCTGTGTGTTTCTGACTCCTCTTCCTTCACTCTATTTCACTTTTTCCTCCTTCTTTCTTCCCTGTCATTTCTTACCCCCCCCCCTTTTTTTAAGATTTATTTATTTGTTCATGAGAGACCCAGAAAAAGAGGCAGAGACACAGGCAGAGGGAGAAACAGGCTCCTTGAGGGGAGCCGGATGAGGGACTTGATCCTGGATCCTGAACCCTGTGAGCAGAAAGCAGACGCTCCAACTGCTGGACCTCCCAGGTGTTCCTCCTCTGTCATTTCTATACATTTATGTCTTTCCCTCTGTGGATCACTTTCTCTGTTCCAGGGTGGAAAAATAAGTCAGTTGCCAAACTTCCTGGATGAAGTGTTTGGAGGCACTGGCATGCAACACCATTGTCTGCTCTCCTCCGTCCCTCCCACTTGCTGCTGCAGCTGGATGGCTAGTCCCATGGAGACCTAGACAAAGGGAAGTGCAGAGGTGACCAAGAGAATTTATTCTCTTTCCCCAGAGGCTGTGCCCTTTGCTTTGTAGTTGCAGACAGGAAAGCCCTCAGGAGTTTCCCAGTAGGATTAACACCGAACCTCCTGCTGACTAGGCACCCATATATGCCAATAGAATGTGAGCTTGAGGGCAGGGTGTCAGCTACTTTGTTCACTGCTACATCCAAAGTATCTAGTATATAGTAGTTATTCAATAAAAATTTGTTAAAAATAGGGACACCTGGGTGGCTCAGCGGTTTGGCACCTGCCTTCCACCTGGGGCATGATCCTGGGGTCCCGGGATCGAGTCCTGCATTGGGCTCCTTGTGTGGAGCCTGCTTCTCCCTCTGCCTGTCTCTCTCTCTCTCTCTCTTTGTGTCTCTTGTGGATAAATAAATAAAATCTTTTTTAAAATGTTAAAAATAAAAGTAGACGGATGGAAGGTGAATGTTGACCTTTGCATTAGGCACTGGAGTACATTCAAGGTACCATCTCCATCCATAAAGAAAGCAATCGGGATCCCTGGGTGGCGCAGTGGTTTGGCGCCTGCCTTTGGCCCAGGGCGCGATCCTGGAGACCCGGGATCGAATCCCACGTCGGGCTCCCGGTGCATGGAGCCTGCTTCTCCCTCTGCCTCTGTCTCTGCCTCTCTCTCTCTGTGTGTGTGACTATCATAAATAAATAAAAATTAAAAAAAAAAAAAAAGAAAGCAATCACCCATAATCCAGAATAGTAACTACTAAGGTGGGTGCTTGAGTCCACACTGTGAACATAGGGAAGGCTTTGTTCACTCACTAATTCAACAATTAGGCTCTCAATGGAGAGCCTACCAGTATTAGACTCTACTCTTGGGTTATAGTTGGGAAGAAGGTAGGCTCCCAGTTGGGTGTGGGAAACATATGAGCAAAGAAATAGGTAGTAACAGACCAGATAAATGCTGTCGTCGGGGAAATAATGGGCAGTAGGGGCAGAAAGCAGAGGCATCTCACTTCATGAGGGGGGCTCTGGAAAGCTCTGTGGTGAAGTGAGTCCAGGCTGAGACTTGCCTGAAAAGTTAGTAGAAGTCAGCTGGGGGAAAAGGAGGGAAAGAGAGTTACAGCCAAGGGAACATTGTGTAGTCAAAAGAGGACAGGCAGGTTTCAAGAACAGAGTAAAGTGTCAGGAAATCTGGCTGGAGTACCAGTAGGGTGGTAAGCAGGACTAGAAGACATGAAGCAAGAGAATTGGGTGGGAGTGGGGTGGAAGAAGCAACCCAAACCAGGATGAGTTATGACTTTACTTTCAGGGGGTGGCAAACCATTTGAATGTTTTTAAGAAGGGAAGCAATGAGATCAAGTTTGGATTTTAAAAAGTTTACTCTGGTGCAGTGTGGGCATTGAATGGTGTAGGGCTAGAGAGGTTTCCTAGAGACCAGTGAGAGCAATCCAGGCAAGAAATGATAGCTTGAGTGATAATGACATCCTTGGGGCTGGAGATGATGTTTGAGCCAAGCCTGAGGATAATTGGGAATGTTCCTGAAGAAAAACTTGGGGTAGAAGGGATGCTGGCATCCCAGAGAGAAAAAATGCACATGTAAATATTTTAAGAATTTGGCATGTTTGGGGAAGCACATGTGGTTATTTATATATTTGTAGCCTGTGAGAGGGCACAGGGCTAGGTCGTGGGAGATTAAGTAGAGAGGAGCTAGCCATTCCTGAAGAGCTTTTAAGGCCCAAGGTCAGGCCAGATTCTTTGTTAGAGTTGGGGAGGACAAGATGGGTCTGTAGAGCCTTTCTCTCCAGACACTCAAATTATCTGCAGGTGTTGCAGAGGGTCCTGATCCATCCAGGCATTTTCAAAACAAATGTATCGCCTAGATCCTGAAAGACAAGGGCAAACAATATACAAGGAGGTAAAGGGGGTTGTGGGAACTGGAATAAGCAAGTTGATCAAGACAGGGAGTGGGCAGAATGGGAAACACTTCCTGCCAAGCAGAGAGAGCAGCAAGGCTGAGATGGGTCTCATCAGAACTTGAAAATCCCAATTCTAGAATATGTTCTTCACTCACTCTTCCCACTTCTACCTCCTGACCTCAAAGACTTCCTTACAGATATCTGCCCCAAAGAAGACATTTCCCCCAAAGAAGAGAGTTGCAAAAAGGTAGAGAGCAGGGACCAATTAGTGTAACGGTTAAGAAATTGGGCTCTGTTTCTTCCTTGGTTTCCAAGAGGGCAAATCACTTCCTTACCTGACATGAGGACAGTAACACCTACCTCATCAGTGCTGAAAGGTGGAAATGAAGTAATCTGAACAGAAAACTTACACAGTGAAGCTTCTCAATAAATCCTCGGTGTTTTTAAAATTCTTGGGGAAGTGGGGGGGCAGAGAGTGATAGGAAGGGATATAGGTAGGGAGGGCTGAGTGGAAGACAAGTGAGTTCCAATCTGTGCAGAATTCTTTAGGGGTTTACATGGCCCATGGGACAAAATCCTCCACCAAAGTTGATTCCTGCCTACCTGTCCTGCTACATTTCCTGATGCTCCCAACCTCACTTTATAGACTAAATGTGATCCTACCAACCTGTGATTCCCAAAACAGAGCAAGTTCTTCAAGCCTTCCCATGAGCTGTTGTGGAGAAAAAATGCCCCTCAAACCTATCTTCATACCACATATCAGGAACCTGTCAGCTACCTGGAACAAAGGTTGGGAAGGGAATATATATTGTGGGTATATATATTGTGGGAAAGGAGTGGAGGACCAAGGGAGGGAGGAGCAGGGGAGAAAGCTCATATGGAACAAATAAATAGTGTTTGACTTAGTACCTAGGTGAGGCAGAGGGCCACGCAGGCTGATGTGCATGCTTCTCTTGGTGGTGAGGCCAAGACTGGGGGAGAGGAGAGAAAGGGCAGAGGTTTAAGGGTGTCCCAGCATATGCCTGATCTTCCACCTCCTCCTCTGTGTTCTCTTTCTTTTCTTCCTTTAGGGCCTAAATTCCCTTGGAGGGAATTGCAAGACTGAGAATGTTGACCTGAGACTAACTCCTTTTAGGAACTAAGACCCCAGGATACAAAGGTCCAGTTATTTTTTTTTTTAAGATTTTATTTATTTATTCATGAGACACAGAGAGAGAGATTGAGGCAGAGACACAGGCAGAGGCAGAAGTAGGCTCCGCGCAGGGAGCCCAACGTGGGACTCGATCCCGGGACTCCGGGATTACGCCCTGGGCCGAAGGTGGCCCTAAACCGCTGAGCCCCCCAGGCGTCCCCAAAGGTCCAGTTATAATTCAGTGTGGGAAATGCATTATGAAACTTGTGCAGAGGGTTATGGGAGCCTGTGGGCTTCGCAGAGGCAGGGAGCTGGGTCTTGGCAAAGGAATAGATTATCAGGTGGACAAGGGTTTCCAGGAGGTGAGCACAGCACGAAGGTGGGCAGATTCTGCCTGGTTCCCGTGAGGATAGAGTATATTCTTCGCTCGTCCTCCTTGCCTCCATCTCCCAGTTGAGCTTCTGCACCTCCTCCCAGGCCCCCGTTAGAGTCACTGACTACTAGAGCTGGAAGACATCTTGGTGATCTTGCAGGTCATCCCAGTCTTGCATTTTATATTTTAGGAAACAGAGACCCAGAGGGGGGAAGAAACTTGTATGAGGTCTCCCAGTGAATGAAGAACTCCATCAGATCTCAGAGTTTCCGACTCATCTCTGCTTGTATTTCCCAGTTCTATGTTGCCTCAACCTCAACTACTTTGGCCTCCATCCTCCAGGGGCTGGGTTTTGTTTTGTTTTGTATTTTTCTGGGTGAGGATAGAGAAGGGATTTTTTTTTTTTTTTACCTAACCCCCTGTTACCAAAAAATAATAATTACTATCCCTTATCAAACATTTCCTATGGGTCAGGCACAGTTCGAGGTGCGAGGGACATAAACTGAACAGTTTCCTCTTGCATGCAGCTCACATTCTAGGGTGGAGACAGAAGTTAAATAAATAAACGTGTCATGTGGTGTTACCTAACAGGTGCTAAGAAGAAAATTGAGGTTGAAAAGGGAGGGCGGTGAGTGTGCCTAGAAGGAGGCTGTTTTAGAGAGTTACCTATTGAAATGTATGCTCTCTAGATGTATCAGTTCCCTGTTGCTGCATAACAAATCACTCTAAAACTCAGAGGCCTATAACAGCAATAAATTATCATCTCAGGGATCCCTGGGTGGCTCAGTGGTTTAGCGCCTGCCTTCCTCCAAGGGCATGATCCTGGAGACCCGGGATTGAGTCCCACATCGGGCTCCCAGTAAAGAGCCTGCTTCTCCCTCTGCCTGTGTCTCTGCCTCTCTCTCTGTCTCTCATGAATAGATAAATAAAATCTTTATATAAAAAAAAATTATCATCTCAGATTTTCTGAGGGTCAAGAATTCAGAAGTGGCTTAACTGGGCCATTCTGGGCCATTCTGGCTCAGGATCTTTCACTTTTAAAATTTTTTTTTAGATTTTATTTATTCATGAGAGACACAGAGAGATGCAGAGACATTGCAGAGGGAGAAACAGGCTCCCTATGGGGAGCCCGATGCGGAACTCGATCCCAGGACCCCAGGGTAATACCCTGAGCTGAAGGCAGATACTTAACCAATGAGCCCACCCAGGTGTCCCACTCATGGTCTTTTTTTTTTTTTTTTTTAAGATTTTATTTATTTACTCATGAGAGACAGAGAGAGAGAGACAGAGAGAGAGAGAGAGAGAGAGAGAGAGAGAGGCAGAGACACAGGCAGAGGGAGAAGCAGGCCCCATGCAGGGAGCCCGACATGGGACTCGATTCCGGGTTTTCAGGATCACACCCCGGGCGGAAGGCAGTGCTAAACCGCTGAGCCACCCGGGCTGCTCACTCATGGTCTTTCTTGATGCTGTGGTCAAAATGTCAGACAGGACTGCAGTTGCCTGAAACCTTGACTGGGCCTGGAGGATTCTCTTCTTGGATGGTTCATTTACATGGCTGTTGGCTGGACATCTCAGTCGCTCACATATGGGTAGCCCTCCCCATAGGACTGTTTGAGTATCTTCGTGACATGGCAGCATGTGCATGATCTAAGAAAGAAAGCAAGGAGGAAGACACAATGCCTTTTTTTAAAAAAAAACTTTTTATTTAGGAATAATTTTAGATTTATAGACAAGTTACAAAGATAGTACAGAGAGTTCTTTTACATACTGCACTCAGCTTCCTCTGACATTAATATCTTATATAACCATGGTACATTTCTCAAAGTCAAGAGATTTAAGGTTGGTACATTACTATTAAATAAACTACAGACTTTATTCGGATTTCACTGTTCGGATTTCACCAGTTTTTCCATTAATGACTTTTCTGTTCCAGGATACAGTCCAGGAGATCACATTGTGGTTTAGTCATCATGTTTCTTTTAGTCTCCTGTGATCAACAATAATTTTCTACTCTTTCTTTTTCATAATCTTTTTTTTAAAGTTTTTATTTTAATTCCAGTTAGTTAACATACAATGTATGCTTAGTCTCAGGTATACAATACAGTGATTCAGCAATTCCATACTACATCCCCCAGTGCTCATCACAGGTATGCTCCTTAATCCCCCATGGCCTATTTCACTCATCCCCCCACCCATCCTCCCACTCACCTCTCCTCTGGTAACCATCAATTGGTTCTCTAGAATTGAGAGTCTGGTTTTTTTTGGTTTGTGTGTCTCTTTTTTTTCCCCCATTGCTTGTTTGTTTTGATCCTTAAATTCCACATATGAATGAAATCATATGATATTTCTTTTTGATGGACTTATTTCACTTAGCATTGTACTCTTTAGCTCCATCCTTGTTGCAAATGGCAAGATTTCATTCTTTGTTATGGCTGAGTAATATTCCATCATATATATAATGTGATACATATATTTTTAAAAGACTTTATTTATTTATTCATGAAAGACACACAGAGAGAGGCAGAGACATAGGCAGAGGGAGAAGCAGGCTCTCCCCACTGGGAGCTGGATGTGGGACTCGATCCCAGGACCTTGGGATCATGACCAGAGCCAAAGGCAGACACTCAATCCCTGGGCCACCCAGGTGTCCCTACACCACATCTTGTTTATCTCTTTATCAATTGATGGACACTTGGGCTGCTTCCATAATTTAGCTATTATAAATAATGTTGCTATAGGGGTGTATATATCCCTTTGAATTGGTGTTTTTGTTTTCTTTGGGTAAATACTCAGTCATTAGATTGCTGGATCCTAGGATAATTCTGTTTTTAACTTTTTGAGGAACCTCCATCTTATTTTCTAGAGTAGCTGCACCAATTTGCATTCCCACCAACAGTGAAAGGGAGTTCCCCTTTCTCCATATCCTTGCCAACACCTGTTGTTTCTTGTGTTGTTGATTTTAGCCATTTTGATAGGTGTAAGGTGTATTTTATTGTAGTTTTTTTTAAGACTTTATTTATTTATTTATGAGAGGCACAGAGAGAGAGAGAGAGAGAGAGAGAGGCAGAGACACAGGTGGAGGGAGAAGCAGGCTCCAAGCAGGGAGCTTAACGTGGGACTCGATCCCGGGTCTCCAGGATCACACCCTGTGCTGAAGGCAGCGCTAAACCACTGAGCCATCAGGGATGCCCTATTTTATTGTAGTTTTGATTTGCATTTCGCTGATGGTAAAAACATGGAACCCTTCATGAATGTGCATGTCCTTCTTGCACAAAGGCCATGCTAATCTTCTCTGTGTCATTCCAACTTTAGTATATGTGCTGCCAAAGCAAGCACTGTTTTTATAGTCTTGACAATTTTTTTTTAAATTTTTATTTATTTATGATAGTTACAGAGAGAGAGAGAGGCAGAGACACAGGCAGAGTGAGAAGCGGGCTCCATGCACCGGGAGCCCGACGTGGGATTCGATCCCGGGTCTCCAGGATCGTGCCCTGGGCCAAAGGCAGGCGCCAAACTGCTGCGCCACCCAGGGATCCCTAGTCTTGACAATTTTGAAGAATACTGATCAGGTATTATGTAGAATGTCCCTTAATTTGCGTTTGCCTGATGTTTTCTCATTGCCAGATTAAGGTAACCATAAAGCCTTTTATGACCTTGTCTTTGAAGTCACACACTGTTACTTTGATTGTATTCTTTTATTTAGGAAGTAGACACTAAGTCAACCCAACGTTCAAGAGGGTGGGGGGATTGGGTTCTACCTCTTGAAAGGAGGAGTATCAGAGATTCTATGGGCATATTTCAAAATCACCACAGGGGAGTCAAGGAAGGCCTTCTTGATACAGTGACATTTGAACAAAACTTGTATTAAGCAAGGGAACGAGCCACAGAGAGATTAAGAGAAAGCTTTCTAGGCACAAGGGACAGCCAGAAAGGGCCTGCGGCAGCAATGTGCACAACAGTGTTTAAGAAGTATGTCAAGAAGCCCATGTGGCTTACTAGAGACAGCAAAGGGAAGAGTGGTGAAGACCTCAGTGCAGAGTGCTGAGGAAGACCTCAGCAAAGAGGCATGAGGTCATTAAGTTTGAGGGCTGGGGTTAGGTAGGTAATGTAGGGCTTTGCGGGTCATAGTAAGGATTTGGATTTTATGCTGAGTGAAATGGGAAGCCATTGAAGGGTCCTGAGCAGAACAGTGACATGATTCTAAAAGGATCATTCTGGTTGCTGTGTGCATACACCGTAGATAGGAAGAGCAGAAAAAAAAAAGAAAAAAAAAAAAAAAAAAAAAAAAGGAAGAGCAGAAGTTGGGTATCAGATGAGAAAGAACTCTGTGTTCTTCCAGAAAGAGGCTCTTCCCATAAAACAGGAGAGAGATAATGTTTATTGCCTCAATCCCTAACTCAAGGTCCATTACAAGGATTAGAGAAGATAACATAGCTGGGGGGCCTGGCATACAGTAGGTGCTAAGCATATCAAAGTCTCAAGGAATAGCAGTCCCTTGAGGAAGAAAATGAGTACCTTCCACTGTCTGGAAGAAACTGAATTATCCACTGGAGCTTAGGTTCTTTTATGTCCAGCATGTGGCGTGGCCCTAGGGATACAAAGGAAAAACTGAGTTCTTGACTTTGAGGAGCTCAGAGTCTGGTGGGGTAGACATTGCTGCAAGAAATAATCCCAACTCAACTGGCCAAGTGCTACAACTGATTTGGGACAGGAAACTCTGGTGGGCCTAGGAGGAATGCCTGATTCGGGGAAAGTACCAAAGGACTCATTTGACACTCAACTTCCACCCTTGCCACCAATACTCTATTCATACAGAAGCCAGACACCAAACTCAGAGCTGTCTGAATCTCGAGGCCCACATTCCCAGCCACTCTGATACACTGCCAGCCCTTGGGAAGCATAGTCTTCCTACACTTACCCCCACAGTCTTGCCATTTATACCTTCAGAAGATGCTGCTATTCAATGGATTGAGGAGTTTTCAAAACCCTGAGAGAGGCAAAGCAAGGCTTATTATCCTCTGATTTATATTTACTGCAAGTTACATTAAATAGCACATACCGTGGGAGAGGAAATAGCTCTCTGTTGGGTATTGGATTCCTGTGGTCTCAAGGCTTTGGCAAGGCTTCTCTAGATAAGGATGTGGGAAGGTCAGTGCTATGGTTCTGAGACCTCCTCCCTCATAGGCCCACCAGCACTGGTTCAAAAACCCATAAAAAAAACCTCTATTTTATAGGGGGAGAAAAATGCCCTCTGCAGGGGGAAGGTTTTGGGACAAGACTGGACTTTCAGCAATGGAAGTTGGCCTCTGAAATCACCAATTGCAATTTCGTTGGATGAGCTCTCTCTCAAGAGAGGCATGGTAAAGAGCAGCAAGCAAGGAAGCAAAAAAGAACAAGAATGAGAGTGATGCAGAACTTAAGGATAGAATTAGTAGATACCGAACTGATCGTGGGACAGGAAGGGCGCAAGATCTGATGAAAGTGAAAAATAGGGGATCCCGGGGTGGCTCAGCGGTTTGGCGCCCAGGGCGCGATCCTGGAGCCCTGGGATTGAGTCCCACGTCGGGCTCCCGGCATGGAGCCTGCTTCTCCCTCTGGCTGTGTCTCTGCCCCTCTCTCTCTATTATGAATAAATAAAAATTTTAAAAAATAAGTGAAAAAGAAAAAAAAGAAAACAGCTGAAAAGGATGGAGGAGATAATGGGTTTCTTCCTCACTAGACACACACCAGCTGGTAACATTTCCCTCTGTTGGTGGAGAGCAAGTGAGCACCTCCAGCACCTGCCCCCCCCACCTCCGTCCACCCTCCCCATCACATCACTCTGCGTGGGAGGCGGGCTGGGGCTCACTCCCCAGGAGCTTCTTACCCCATCGTGCCTTCTACAAGTATTCTAAGAACCTGCTTCAGGTCAGAAACTGCTCAAAGTGCTGGGGCGATAGCTGTGAACAAGGCAATAAGCATGCAAGCGAGTTAATAAGCCCGTTGTAGATAATGGCAAACGCTATGAAGAAAGTAAAATGGGTGTAACAGAATGGGGTGTTGTCTGTGCAATGGCAACACTAACAGGACTGTCCTCACTGGGTTGCTATGAAGATTAGCAGAATTAATCCATGGAAGCGCTTAGCACAGTGCCTGGCATAGAGTGAGTTCTCCTTGCTGTTATCCATCCTCCCTCCCTCTCATCCTTTCTTCTGTCCTTCCTTCTTCCACTCTGCCTAAAACTCTCCCTTTCTCCCTGTGTCTTCCTCTCTCATTCATCCCTCCCTTTCCAGATCGCTCATGTTCCTCCCTCCCTTTCTCCTTTCTCTCCTTTCCACCCTCCCTTCATAAGGCAATAGCCTTGCTCTTTCCTCCCTAAATTGAAGGGCAGTAGTGTAGTAAAACAAATTGCTGTCAACAAAGTACATTTCCACTGTATTCATCCCCATGCAGAGAAGATTTATCAGGGTCTCTCACCCTGCACTGTTATGTAAATGTGGTAATCCAGTGGAAATATGATATCTGAAGAGTCTGAGGATAAAGACACCATAAAAACTATCAATTACCCACTGGAGCTTAGGTTTGGTTAACTCCCTCACTGCCTTGCCTGTCTTCTGCCTTTCCCCTCTAGGGGAAAGCTTGACAGGTGATTACAGCTTGTAAAAGATGCTTTCTTCCTCCTTGGGACCTAGGAGGTCATCTGGAGGATCAAATGTTTGTAAAGTGCCTGAGAAATTTTAAAGTGCTACATAATTCAAGGGTATTATTATTTCTATTGTCATGTGGGCCATCTCTGTGCCTCTTCTGTGTGACAGATGCCTGCTCTGTCTGCAAGCCTAGGCTGACCCCACGCTTGGGTGTCTGTAATCTCCCTCTGCCTCCTGAATCTATAAGCAATGCTCCTTCTTTTCCCTCTTTCTAGGTACCCCCTGGGCACCCCAGGATCACATTGATGTTCGCCCTAGGAGTTTAATAGGAAGTTAAGCTCCAGAGAGGGATGAGAATCCTGAATGGCCCACCACATTCTCACCACTCAGGAGTAAAGAGTGGGGTGGGTTGAAGAACCATGGGTAGAGCTAGGAGGGAAGCTAGGGTCAAAGCCTTCAGCCCCAGCAGCTGTATGGAGAGCCTAAGGGATGCATGTGCTGCCCTAGATGCCCCGAAGGCTGTGTTCAGAAAGACCTACACTGTCTTCTTCTTCTTTTTTTTTTTCTTACACTGTCTTCTATCCCAAAACAGGCAGGCAGAAGAGCCTAATGGTTCAGATTCCAATATATGAGTCTTGGGTTAAACTCCCATTCTGCTGCTTTCCAAATTATTTCTCTCTTACTTTTCTCATTTGCCAAATAGCAGTGATAATAGCATCTTTTCATCTAGTCATTGTGAGGAATAAATGAAACAAAGCTTGTGAAGCACTTAGCATGTAGTGAAATAATTTCGTTGTTGTTTCAAGTGTTGCTGAGAATGCTTTCTACATCATTGGCCCTGTTCCTCAAAGGCCTGGCCATGGGGATACAAACCTTGCCTGGCTACCTACCCCAGGAAAGGGTCCCTAAGTCTGGGTTGTGCCTGTTTATCTTGAGAACCCAGCAGCCCCAAGGGGTCTGGAGTTGAGGGACCCTAAGAGACCATAGAAAGGCAAGAAGAGTTTTGGGGGAGGTGGGTGTTTCTTATGCAGAAATGTCAAGAGTCAAAGCTGGAAGTGGGGGAGGTGGCGGGGGTGGGGGGAGGAGGGAAAAAGATAGGATGTTTCTAAGCTGCCAGAATCCGGATGGGGCTGCAACTCTGGGGCTCTGGCACTTCCTGCCACCCCCAGTCTTGGGAATGAATCACCAGAGGGAGGCCTGATGGAGGTGTCACGCTCTGCCCACAGATCATCGTTCTGTTCCCCAAAAGAGGGCTGATGGGAGGGAAAAGGATAAGATCTCCGAGGCTTAGGGGTAGAGAGGAGCTAGGAACAAGGGGAGAGAGGAGGAGCCCATACCTATTGGAAGGCTGAGGAGGCAGGCCCTAGCCTCCATCTCCTGTGCCAGCTTCACTGCCCATCCTGGCTGCCAATAATCAATCCACAACTGCTCTTTTGACATCTGCTTCTGTCTGTGCTGGGTTGGCTCTCTTCAGTTTCCCCACAGTGGGGTACTTCATATCCTTTTGCTAACCTACAGTGGTGAAGGGGACACGGGTCTACTCATCCCTTTCCCACCTGGCCAACTCTTGAAGTCTCCTCCCCTTAAAAGCCTTTGCCTCTGACCCTGAGCAATCTGTCTATAATTGCATCATAGCAACTGGGTCATTTCATTGGGATTATTTTTCTTCAGGAATGCCTGATCCCTTAGGCTTCTGGCTCCTCAGAGTCTTCTTTATGTCCATAGAGCCCAGCTAAAGGTTAGACATAAATGTATGGATGTGGCCTTGGCCTACAAATACTATTTTTTCTCCTCTCGCTCTCTAGTTATTGTTATTCTTGACTCTTCATGTTTCCCATTTAATGAGCACTTACTACGTGGCAGGTATTTTTACATGTTAATTTATTTGTCACATTGATCTGCAGTAGATGAGAAAACTTTTATAGATGAGAAAATTGAGTAACTAGTCCAAGATCACAGAGTCAACAGGTACCAGAACTGAAATTTGCCAGCAAAGCTCTCAGATTTGAGAATTTTTATTATTTTTTATTATTTTTTTAAAAGGTTGTCTTTACTTATTCATGAGAGACACACAGAGAGACGCAGAGACACAGGCAGAGAGAGAAGCAGGCTCTCTGTGGGAAGCCTGATGTAGGGCTCGATTCCAGGACCCCTGGGATCAGGACCTGAGCTGAAGGCAAATGCTCAACCCCTGAGTCACCCAAGCACCCTTATCTTTTTTTTTTTTTTTAAATACTAAAATGAAGGAGTGCCTGGGTGTCTCAATCATTTAAGTGTCTGACTTTGGCTCAGGTCAGGATCTCAGGGTCCTGGATCGAACCCCTGGTCAGGCTCCACACTCAGTAGGGAGTCTTCTTTTCTCTCTCCCTCTGCCTGTCCCCCTGCTCATGCTATCTTTCTCTCAAATAAATAAATACAATCTTTAAAAGAAAATAAATTACAAAAATGAGACCTCTTAGTTGTAACAATTTCATACAGAATTTTTTAAAAAGATTTTATTTATTTATTCATGAGAAACACAGAGAGAGAGAGAGAGAGAGAGAGAGAGAGTCAGAGACACAGGCAGAGGGAGAAGCAGGCTCCATGCAGGGAGCCTGACGTGGGACTCGATCCCGGGTCCCCAGGATCATGCCCTGGGCTGAAGGCGGCGCTAAACTGCTGAACCACTGGGGCTGCCCTCATACAAAATTTTTAATTTGTATTTAATTTTTGAGTTTCCTGTTGCTTCTCTTCATATATACTGATATATGTGTGTATATATCCTCATTAAGAGGTAATTTATATACATACATACATACATACAATTCACCCATTTAAAGTACACAATTCATTGGTTTTGGTCTATTTACAGAGTCGTGCAACCATTAACCACAATCAATCCTAGAACATTTTCATCACTGCAAAAAGAAACTCCATACCCATTTGGAGTCACTATCCATTTCTTCAACATCTTCAGGCTTAGGCAACCATTGTTCTACTTTCTGTTTTTCTAGATTTGCTTACTTTAGAAATTTCAAAAAAAAAAAAAAAAAAAAAGAAATTTCCTGTAAGTGGAATCATACAATATGTGGCCTTTGTGACTGACTTCTTTCACTTAGGATAATGTTAAGTTTCATCCATGTTGTAGTATTTATCAGTCTCTCATTTTTTCACTGCCAAATAATATTCCATTAACATAATGGAATGGAATAACAGTTCCATTGTGTGGATATTGTATGGAAATACCATGCAGTACCACGTATTATCCATTTATCAACTGATGGAAATTTGGATTGCTTCCCCTTTATGGCTGTTATGAATAATGTTGCTATGAACACTCATGTACAAATTTTTGTATGAACACCTGTTTTCAGTTCCCTTGGGTATATCTAGGAGTGTAATTGCTAGACCATATGGTAACTCTATGTTCAACCTTTTGAGGAGATGCCAGACTCTTTTCCAAAGCAGCTGTAGCATAGTATGATCCCACCAGAGGTGCATCAGGGTTCCAATTTCTCCACATCCATCCAACATTTGTTGTTATATTTTTTTATTATAGCCATACTAGTGGTGTAAAGTAGTATCTCATTGTGGTTCTGTTTTTCATTTCTCTGATGACTAATGATGTTGAACATCTTTTTATCTGCTTTTTGCCTATCTTCTTTAGTGAATATCTACTCAGATCCTTTGCCCATTTGAAAATTGGATTATTGTGGTTTTTTTTTTAAGATTTTATTTATTCAGAGAGACACAGAGAGAGAATGAGAGGCAGAGACACAGGCAGAGGGAGAAGCAGGCTCCATGCAGAGAGCCCGACGTGGGACTCGATTCAGGGTCCCCAGGATCACTCCCTGGGCTGCAGGCGGAGCTAAACCGCTGCGCCACCGGGGCTGCCCGGATTATTTGTCTTTTTGTTGCTGAACTGTGGAGTTCTTTATATATTCTAGATCCAAGTTCCTTATCAGATATATAATTCTCAGATATATATTCTCTCCCATTCTGTGTTTTTCCCCCTACTTTCTTTTTTTTTTTTTTAATTTTTATTTATTTATGATAGTCACAGAGAGAGAGAGAGAGAGAGAGAGAGAGAGAGAGAGAGAGAGAGAGGCAGAGATATAGGCAGAAGGAGAAGCAGGCTCCATGCCCCGGGAGCCCGACGTGGGATTCGATCCCGGGTCTCCAGGATCGCGCCCTGGGCCAAAGGCAGGCGCCAAACCGCTGCGCCACCCAGGGATCCCTCCCCCTACTTTCTTGATGGAATCCTTTGAAACACAAAATTTTTAATTTTGACGAAGTCCAGCTTAGCTTTTTTTTTTTTTTTTTTTCTTGTCACTTATGCTTTTGTTGTCATACCTAAGAAGGCTTTCCCTAACCCAGAGTCAGAAAGATTTACTCCTCATTTCTTCTGGGAGTTTTATAGTTTTGGCTGTGTAAGTCTATGATGCATTTTATGTATGGTGTGAGGAAAGGGATCCAAGTTCATTCTTTTGCATGTGAATATCTAGTTGTCCCAGCATCATTTGTGAAAAGACTACCCTTTCACCATAAAATTGCCTTGACATAAAATGAAATGACTATAAAGTGAGGCTTTACTTTTTAAGTCTCAAGTCTATTCCATTGGTCCATGTGTCTTTCCTTACACCAGTACCACACTATCTTGATTATTTATTATAGATTTGTGTAAGTTTTTACTTCAGAAAGTGTGGTCTTCCAGCTTTGTTCTCTTTTTTCAGGATTGCTGTTGGTGTTCTGGGTCCCTTGCATTTCTATGTGATTTTTAGGATTGGCTTCTAAATTTCTACAAGGAACCCAGCTGGGATTTTGATAGGGATTATGTTGAATCAAGATCAATTTGGAGAGAAAGCCCTCACTCCCAGTTGGGATACCATACCACCTATCATTTACAATGCAAAAGGAGACAGGAAAATCATACAGAAGACAAAGAGAGAAAGAAAGAGGAGGGGGGGAGAGAAGGAGAAAGAGGAGGAAGAGAATTAAGGAAGAGGAGTGATTATCCATATGGAATAAGCAGAAATGAATCCACATGTGGGGAGGCTCCGGGGCCAATCAAGAGTCAGAATCCTGGAACACTGAATTCTTCATCACCAGACACATCTTCCATTAACACAATTTCGGTTCATATGTTGGTAAATAGTACAGCTTCTTCCTTCCCCAAATATTTTTTTTTCTTTTCCCTAAGATCTCTTCCAAATAACTGGAAGTTATGAGGATGCCTTATATGCCTTGATTTGTGGGATTTAATTGAAATTCCAGTTGAAAAATCCCACATCTCAATAATGGAAAGAAACTAATCTCATCCCTACCCCCTTTTCTGCAGTAAGAAGTGCTACAGCCCATTCTTGGTGAGTGTTAGGGAAATTTAGCTTGCCCTGGGACCTCAGTTCTCAGGGGACTGCGCCATGGAGGCTGTGCCTGGGTCTCCATAGGTGCTTTGGAACATGTGGGGTGGGGAGTGGGGCTGTAAGTTTCTTATAGCCTCATCATCTGTGAACTTAGCTGAGCCCAAAGTGTCTTGCTACAATCTGTACCTTCTGTATCTCAACCAGACCATACTTCTTTTTAAGAGCTGATGAGGGAATGAGGATATGGGAGGTGGGGAGACAGGCTGGAGAAGTAAGCTTAATTCCCTCCTAGTGGAAGGAAAAGGGATGATTGAAAATGCTCATTTAGCAAACGATTTAGCCTACCGTAGAAAATCCTATTAAATCACAATTCTTATCTCAGTCCCTGGCTCCTGGGAAGAGCAGCCCTGGGCTTTGTGAAGACCAAGGCACAGTTTTTTTCTGAATCCGGCCAAACAATCATCCCTACTAAGAAGCTAAAATCCAGAGGCATGGAAACTTCACCAGGTTTCCCTGTCTCTTCCCACCCCTTCATCCTAGTTCCTCATGTCATCTGTCAATTATCTGGTTAGTTGAGCCTTTTCTCTGCCCTTTGTAATATAAATAGCAAGCATTTTATGGGTCCCCATTAAGCAATGTGATCAGCATCAATTACCTAATGAGACTCTGGAAAGTCGTGATTTAAAATCCTGATTTCAATTGTGACTCGGCTTTGTCTGCAGCCAACGTGATAATTGCAGTGACATCCAAACTAATGGCACTCCAGATGTGGAGCCTCTGCTTTCAGCCTGGCTTTGGCCCTGGGGAAAATTCACCCTCTGCCAAGGGTGCTCATCTTTTGACTCTATTCTGAAAGGTAGACTTTTATTTGTCCTACCAGGGCTCACGGAGTGATGCACAGATCAGGGTGCAGCTCTGCCCTATAGCCTCTGGGCACAGAAGATTAGAGCAAAGTGTGAGGACACAGATCCCAAGGGTAGGCAGTTTTGTCTGTTTTGTTCTCTGCTGTTTCCATAGAGCCTGGACTACCTGGCACATAGTAGGGCCTCCATTAATACTTGATGAAAAAAGAAGTAAAATCCTAGGATAGTCCCTTATCCAGCAAGCAAGTTTAACTTGCAAGTTTAGGTGTAGTCCCCTGGAAGACACAGAGAAATTTTTGTGTTTAGTGCTGATCTTTCCACTGTGAAGATTTAGTAATTGTCCCATTTGGGCTGAGATACAAGTATTCGATGTTGACAGTCTGAAGGTTTTCATCTTTCTTTTGAAGCACTCCCATCTCCATTCCCAGACAGCCTGGTTAAGGATTGTATTCTGGCTTTTTTTTTCTTTTTTAAATCTTTTTATCCCCCAGAGCAACACGGTAGTTCTTTTCTTCCTCACTTTTCTTTCTTTTAATTTTTAAGTACTCTACACCCAATGTGGGGCTCGAACTTAAAACCCTGACATCAAGAGTTGCATGCTCTACCAACTGAGCCAGCCAGGCGCCCCTTTTTCCTCACTTTTCTTGGCTCCTCCCTTGGATAAGAAGCAACCTGAAGTCATTTGCCAAATCCATGTGTCAGTTTTCAGTACTCATTTATTCTGTGTCTCAGCAGCTGTTGACCTAGTTGATCCCACCCTTCCTTTCTCCACTTGGCTTCCTCAACACTCACACTTTTAGTATCAGTTTTTATTTTGGGATACTTTTAGATTTATAGAAAAGTTGCAAAGCCACTACAGAATTCCTATATGCTGCACACCCTATTTCCCTGCCGCCCCATCCTTATCAGTATCTTCCTTTAGTATGGTGCATTTGTCACACCTGTTAAGCCAAATTCTAATGTACCATCATTAACTAAAGTCCATATTTGACTCACATTTTTGCCTAGTGTCCTTTTTTGTTGTTGTTTAGGATGCCACATTTCATTTACTTGTCATGTCTCCTTAGGCTCCGCTTGAGTATGACACAATTTCTCAGACTTTCCTTGCTTTTGATGACCTTGACACTTTTGAAGATTACTGGCCAGGCATTTTTTTGAATGTCCCTCAATTGGGATTTGTCTGAGTTTTTCCTATAATTAGATTAGGGTTACATGTTTTTGGGAGGAAGACTATAGAAGTGCTATTCTCACCATATCATATCAATTGACAGGATTGATTACTATTGATGTTAACCCTGATCACCTGATTGAGTTAAGTTTGTCAGGTTTCTCCACTATAAAGTTACCTTTCCACCATCCCTGCCCTCCTTTCATACTGTACTCTTTGGAATGAAGTCACTATATATAGCCCACATTTAAGGAATCCTTGAAGGTGGATTATGTATTCTTTGGAATCCTATAAAGGGGATTTGTCTCTTCTCTATTTATTTATTTAGTCTATTAATTTATATCAATATGAGCTCATAATTATTTATTTTACACTTCAGGTTATAATCCAATCAACCTTATTTTGTTACTCAAAAATTTTCACGGTTACTGGGAGCTCTTTCACTTAGCTACTTCCCTTTGATAAACTTCCATCCCTGGGTTTTTGTTTGAGCCCTTCCTTTCTTTCTGATGCTTTAAGATGCTCCAGGCTTATATTATATATTTCCTGCCCCAGCCCTAGAATCAGCCATTTCTCCAAGGAGCTCTGTTTTTTTATTTTTTATTTTTATTACAAAGGAGTTTCACTCCCTGAAATGATATTATTTCTTTGCATTCTATCTGTATCTCCCACTAGGACATTAGGTCCTTAAACAGGATCTTTTCTGCTTATTCACTGCTGAATCCCCATTACCTAGAATAGTATCTGGCACACAGGAAAATATCAATAAAAGTGTACTGAATGAATGAGTAAATGAATAAGGCCAAGTATTATATCTTTTATATACATGCATTCTTTTAAAAAAATTCTTGTATAATTGACATACAGTGTTACATTAGTTTCAGGTGTCCAACGGAATGATTTAACAATTCTGTATGCTGCTAAGTGTTTATCATGACAAGTGTACTCTTAATCCCACTTATGGTTTTCACCTATCCCCCCCAGCCACCTCTCCTCTGGCATCCATGTTGTTACAAATGGCAAGATCTCATTCTTTTTTTTTTTTTTTTCATTCTTTTTTTTATGGTCGAGTAATATTCTATTGTATACATATACCACATCTTCTTTTTCTATTCATCTATAGATGAATACTTGGGCTGCTTCTGTATGTTGGCTATTGTAAATAATGCTGTAGTAAACAGGGGTGCATATATCTTTACAAATTAGTGTTTTCATTTTCTTTGTCTAAACAACCAGAGTGGGGCAGCCCCGGTGGCGCAGTGGTTTAGCACCGCCTGCAGCCCAGGGTGTGATCCTGGAGTCCTGGGATGGAGTCCTACGTTGCCTCCCTGCATGGAGCCTGCTTCTCCCTCTGCCTGTGTCTCTGCCTTTCTCTCTCTCTCTCTCTGTGTCTCTCATGAATAAATAAATAAAACCTAAAAACAACAACAACAACAACAACAGAGTGGAATTACCAGATCATATATATACATGCATTCCTCAAGGTGCTTTGACACTTATAAGAATTTGTTCAAAAGGGAACCCTGGGTGGCTCAGCGGTTTAGCGCCTGCCTTTGGTCCAGGGCGCGATCCTGGAGTCCCGGGATCGAGTCCCGGGATCGAGTCCCAGGTCGGTCTCCCGGCATGGAGCCTGCTTCTCCCTCCTCCTGTGTCTCTGCCTCTCTCTCTCTCTCTATGTCCATCATAAATAAATAAATAAATCTTTTAAAAAAAGAATTTGATCAAAGGATCGATACGTTAGTGGACATAAGGATATATAAATTTAAAAATGGATGAATAAATTGAATAGATGGATAGATTATTAGATGTATGAATGAATTGAGAAATGGATGGAAGATGGTGTTACCACTTTGCATTCCAGTTATTCATGATAGAAAGTGGGTGATGAGGGGCCTCATTCCTGATTCCTTCCACACTTTCTTCTTCCACATTCAATCAACCACTAAATCCTGCCAATTTTACATCTCAAATACTTCTTAAATCCATTTCCTGTTCTTCCTTTCAACTGCTCATTGCTCTAATGCATGCTTTCTTCATCTCTTTCCTGGATACTGTTATAGCCTCCTAACTCATTCCTCTGTCTTCAGCCTTGTTCTCACCCTCACCTCATCCACATTCCTGCCAGAGGGATCATTCTGAAATACAGCTATGCCTGTGTCACTCCGCTACTTAAACCCTTAGGGTAAAGTCTAAACTCCTTAGCATGATATAAAGCACCTTTGATGACCTGGATCTTGGTCATCTCTTGAGACTCTCTTCTGCCATTTTCTACCTTGCACTGATTTGTATGTTTTAAAAATACCAAACTGCTTGTAGTTCCCACCAGGGATCATGCTATCTCCCTGCTCTGTCCTTTGCCCATAGTTGTCTCCTACCTGGAATGCCCTTTCCTCACAGCCATGGTTTAGAATTCTTACAGTTTCAAGTTGAGAAACAGTTACAAAGCATGTAATTTTGCAATAGTTATTATGCTTATTAACAGGGCCAGGACTAGGGTGCCAAGTTTAAGGGAGTTGTACAGGTGACAGTGAACAGACCCTTCACTTTTGTGCCCTTTCTACCTCACTTAACTCACCCTAATCCTGGTCCTAGACTTTTCTAGACTGCAAGCTTGCCAAGGACAAGAACTTTGTCTTTTCTTCTTGTAATCCCCAATTCAAGGACTGGTGCTCAGGGAGGAAGGGTGAATTGGAGTTCCACTGCCTAGGCCTAGAGTCCAGACTCTACATCTTACTAGTTATGGGAATCTGATGTGTTTCTCTCTTTTCTTCAGTTTCTTCTGTGGAAGAAGTAATAATAATAATAATAAATGGAAAAGTAGTAATAATAATGAATATCTGTGGAAAAAGTAATAATAATGGGTATCTCTATTAGAGGATTATCTTTCCTTTTTAAGGGAAATTATCCACTTTGCCAAAAATTTAAGATTTATTGACTTAAAATAAAGTTGTTTTTTTTTTTTTTACAATATTCTCTCATGACTAAATTTTCTGCCATATCTTCAGGTGTGTATCCTTGAAACATTTGTTGATATTGTTTATATCTATTCTTTTTAAAATATTTTATTTATTTATTCATGAGAGAGGCAGAAACATAGGCAGAGGGAGAAGCAGGCTCCATGCAAGGAGCCCGACGTGGGACTCGATCCCAGGACTCCAGGATCGCGCCCTGGGCCAAAGGTAGGCACCAAACCGCTGAGCCACCCAGGGATCCCCCCTTCTCTTTTTCTTTTTCTTTTTTTTTTTTTCTTCTTCTCTTTTTCTTGATTGAGCTTATCAAAAGTTTTCTGGATCCTCTATAGTATCTCTATTTTCTAATTCGTTTATTTTTGTTTTTGTCTAATGATCTCTTCCTCCTACTGTCTTTTGGATTTTTGGCTTCTTGAGTTGAATACTTTGTTTCAGCTTTTGATTTCCTTACATAAACTTTTAAATCCATATATTTCATTAAAAAAAGATTTTTAAAATTTATTCATGAGAGACACAAAGGGAGAGGCAGAGATACAGGCAGAGGGAGAAGCAGGCTCCTTAGAGGAAGCCTGATATGGGACTCAGTCCCTGGATCCTGGGATCATGCCCTGAGCCGAAGGCAGACACTCAACCACTGAGCCACCAGGCATCCCCATATATTTCCCTTTAAGTGCCACTGTATCTGCCTTCTACAGCTAACTATCATTTCTAAATAGCTCCATTTTGATTTATTTTTTTGTCCCATGAGTTTAGAAGTGTTTCCAAATGCATGGGGGCCTTGTTTTCTTTGTGTTGTTAGGTTCTATTTTGATTAGAGAAAGTAGTCTATATATATATAAATATATATATATAAATCAATAAGCTCTCCATTCTAGTATGTGATCAGTGTTTTAGATGTTCCATGGGTGCTTGAAAGGATAATCATTGGCTGCCTCATGGGATTATTGTGAAGATAAATATTAGATAACACCTATGTAGCACTTAAAACAGTACTTAGCAGTTAGTAACACCTCAAGAAGTGGTGGCTCTCATTGTTTTGTTATCATTGTTGGTGGATGACAATCTTAGTTGTTCCTCTGTGTGTCACTGGGAGCTCTGGGAATTAGAGAAATTGAGCCCTTTCCTGCAAGGCAGTGCTCTACAGTTTAATGTCTACACTGGTTGCAGGGTCAATTAATCTTTGACACTCACAGAAAGTACTACTCAGCTCATTATGGGGAAAAGAGCCCAGAGTTTAAATCAGACTGACCCATGCTGGAGCCATAGTGTAGCCCCTTCCTAGTAGTGTGACACTCCCCTTTCCCCCAAATTGTATTTTCCTTATTCAAGTTTGATCTTGGACTTGCATGGTCGTTGAGAAGATTAAAGTGAAAGCCTTCAACATAGGAATGGATGCAAAGGAGACCTTTGATAGTATTGGTTTGTTTTCCTTTTCTTCCACTGAGCCTGCGGGAACAGAGGGGAAGAAAGTTAGAGCTATGATATTATAGTTTCTCTCCTCTCCCATCCTGGACTTCTCTCCTTAGAAAGCTTCCTTCTCATCCCAGGAAGGCTGCATTTTTCTGATACTCCTCTTTAGGGAACAGCTTGGAACTAGCCATGACTGAAGAAGGGGAGAAGGAGGGGGAGGGAAGGGGGATGTTGACATGTGCAAATCACTACCCTGCCTCCTGCCAAATTAGTGTGACACCTGCTTGGGCAGAATTTCCTTTTTATCTCCTTCCTATGTGGAGCAGCCTAATTAATTTTTCAGGCCACGAGTCACCATATCTCATAGATGATAGCTCCTCAGATCTTCAGTGAGAGCGGTGTCATCCTCGTTGGAGGCTACTCAAAGTTGGGATTTGTCTCTGATCATTCTGGGGTTCCCAGGTGGACTGCACATCTTGAGCACTTCTGCCTTGCCCTGGGGCTGATGCTGAGCTTCCTGCCACACTGACTTCAACCTCTCCTACTTTCTGTCCTCAGTCCCAGTGTGCAAAATGGGTTGGTTGGTTTTCCTACCTTTGCATAAAAGGTATGAAACAAACAAACAAAAAAACACACAACAACAACAAAAGAAGGTATGAAACACATAGAGGGCAGAGCTAAAGGGGATGGAATCAGGGAAGCTCTGGACAGGGGTGTTTCAAAAGCACTTTCAAACAAAGTAGACTTTGACTTCATTCTTACTGCTCCTTCTTCTAGTTCCTTTGCCTCTTGTCATTTTGTCCCTCCCACTGTAATTCCCACACAACTTTCATTTTTCTCTGCAACTGTCTCCAGGATGCTAGAGAAAACCACAGAACCATGCTTACTGGCTCCAATGTCCAATTTCCAGGTGTGGTGAGGCATTGGTGAGGCATTAGTGAGGCATTGAAGGCCTCAATGCCCATTGGTAATCTTTTTAATTATCCCCAGACAATGATTTTTTCATTTTCCTGTTATGGGCATTTGGGCTTGTTTCCAGTTTCAGCCATCACAAGTAAGGTTGCTATGAATATTCTTATACACATCTTTTTGTGGACATATGTTTTTCTTTTTCTTAGGTCAATATCAAGGAGTGGTATTGTAGGGGTGCCTGGACACTTCTGTCAGTTAAAGTCTGACTCTTGATTTTGACTCAGGTCATGATCTGGCTCAGGTCACAATCTAGCTGTTGTGGGGTTGAGCCCTACATCAGGCTCTGTGCTCATTGTGGAGTCTGCTTCAGATTCTCCCTCTCCGTCTCTGCCCCTCCCCTACTTGCACTCACTCGCATTCTCTCTCTCTTAAATAAATAAATAAATAAATAAATAAATAAATAAATAAATAAATAAATAAAATCTTTAAAAAAAGAGGTGGAATTGGAGATTATAGGTTAGGTGACTTAAATTTATTTATTTTTTTAAAGTTTTTATTTTATTTATTTTTTATTTTTAAGATTTTTTATTTATTTATTCATAGAGAGAGAGAGAGAGGCAGAGACACAGGCAGAGGGAGAAGCAGGCTCCATGCAGAGAGCCTGATGTGGGACTCGATCCAGGGTTTCCAGGATCACACCCTGGGCTGCAGGTGGCGCTAAACCGCTACACCACCAGGGCTGCCCGGTGACTTAAATTTATAAGAAAATACCAACAACTGTCCAAAATGGTAGCCTAATTACAAAGAAAGATCCCTGGGTTCTATGCTAGACTTACTGAATCAGAATATTCCAGGAATAAAGACCAGAAAGCTGTTTATTTATTTAGTAAGCTGTAAATCAACGTGGGACTGGAACTTACAACCCTGAGATCAAGAGTGACACCCTCTACTGACTGAGCCAGCCAGGTACCCCCAGGGAGCTGTGTTTGTTTGTTTGTTTGTTTGTTTGTTTGTTTGTTTCAGGAAGCTGTGTTTTTAAAGAAATCTCCCCATGTAATTTTAATGCAGCTAATTCATTACTTGGCATGTGGAAACCACTGGAGAGCACTCAAAATATTTGCTTTCAGGTTTTACATTCCCTCCTGAATAGATGTGATTCTGGCTTCCACGTCCACCATGTATCATGATTGCAAATAATGAAATAGTTGACTAACAGTGATTTAAGGAGTAAGGATATTTAGTTATCTCATGTAATGAGAAAACTAGAGGTTAGTAGCTTTACATTTAGTTAATTTAGCCATTTGATAATGTCATCAGGATCCAGATTTTTTTTTTTTTTTTTTATGATAGGCACACAGTGAGAGAGAAGAGAGGCGGAGACATAGGCAGAGGGAGAAGCAGGCTCCATGCACCGGGAGCCCAACGTGGGATTCGATCCCGGGTCTCCAGGATCACACCTTGGGCCAAAGGCAGGCACCAAACCACTGCGCCACCCAGGGATCCCAGGATCCAGATTTTCTCATTTGCCACCTTCATGGTATTGTTCCATTCTGTGGCTTGTCCCCTTATAGTCCTAAAATGGCTGCTGCCCCTCTGAACAGCATGAGCTCACATGATGACTTCCAAGGTGGGGGAAAAAAAAAGGGATGAAGAAGGTATCTATTGAATTGAATAGGAAAATCTTTCCCAGAGGCTTCCAGACTTCTAGGTTTCATTGTCCAGAACTAGATCACTTGTCTATCCTTAGGTTTGAAAGGGTGGGGCAAGGGATATTGAGAAAGTATCTGGCATTTTTGAGCCCCTGTAGTGGAAGGTAAGGAAAAAGGGTAGAAAAATGACTTTTGGGTAAGTAATTACCAGTGTATCCCACAAAAACCTCTCTAGACTACTCTTAGGTCACCTTAATTGCTAGGTTCAATGACTTCTCTCCAGCTGTCCTTGTACTTGACTTCTCTGTGATGTTTTGTGTTGCTGGCTCTCACTTTCTTGAAACTCTTTTCTTGTTTGTTGCTGTACATTCTCTCTACCTCTCTGATTACTTCTGCTTAAGCTCCCCCTACTACTTTTCTTTTTTTTTTTTTTTTTAAGATTTTTAAAAACTTATTTATGAGAGAGAGAGGCAGAGACACAGGCAGAGGGAGAAGCAAACTCCATGCAGGGAGCCTGACATGGGACTCGATCCCGGGTCTCCAGGATCACACCCTGAGCTGAAGGCATCGCTAAACCGCTGAGCCACCGGGCTCTCCCCTACCCTTCTTTTCTTTTTTTTTTTTCCTTCTTTTCTTTATAGGTTAGTGTTACCATGTTTTTTGTTTTGTTTTGTTTTGTTTTGTTTTTTACCAGATCCTGTCTTAGCATCTCTGAGCATCTAAACTAAGCAATCCATCCTACCCATGTGACTAACATCTAATGAGAGCTGTTTGTGGTCTACCCCTTGAGACTTTATATTTGACCATGGGCTTCCCTTCTCTATAGTCCTATACACTATAGTCCTGACACTCCCACTGCCATGACTCTTTCTCTTCTCTGCATTACAGAGGTATTGCTCTTGATAAGATCCTTGCCAGCTTTCTCTTAAGAACAGACCTTAAAAAAATGTTACTTATAACCTCTCACAGGGATAGATGCTGGGACTGAAGGACCCTTTGTTTTTCCACACTCCCTGGGATTTCAGAATAGAAGCTGAATTGCTCCACAAGATAAAGAGGTGATGAGTTTAGAGTCCCAGAGTTTAAAGGATCAAGAAGTGAAAGACTAGAGTCAGTTGAGAGCTGGGTGATAGAAGAATTGAGAAGCACGTACCACTTATGGCTACATGAGAGAATATGAATAGATATGTCTAGAGTTGAGTTTTCAAGTGAAACATGTGTTATGACCCCTCTCTGTGACTGTACAAATTTTTATTGAATACTTCCGAAGCTACCATATATGTGATATGACTCGATTTCAGATAGACAACAGTGAGGGAGCCATAGGTTTAGGAAGCTGGCAGCATGGACAACCCCACATATGAGTCACACCCAGGCTATCAAAGCATCTCTTTGATCTCTGACCCCAAGCAGCTTCCAGCCCACCCTCCATGTAGCTGCCAGAATGATCTTTCCAAAACACAAACCCAGGTCATTTTCCTGCTTAAATCTTTTACTGGCTCCCCAATTGGTTCTTCTCAAACCTGGGGTTCTTCATGGATCATCATTGTCAGGGGTCTTCAGTACCCATTAGAACATTCATTATTTAATTTTTTAAAAATGTAAGCATAGTCTATAATACCCAGATGGCCCCCTTATAACCAAATACTTTGAGGAGATTTTAGTATGTTTCCACTCATATTTATTCATCAGGTTGGTGCCAAGTAATCTGAAATGACAGCATTTAACTTTTAATGTTATAATTATTTTCATTTTCTCTGTTCACAGATATAGCCTCAGCACCTAGAACAGTGCCTGGCACATCATAGGTATTCAATAAAGAATTGTGAATAAATCAATGAATGAAATATCTCAAACTGAGTTCTGATATTCTTGGGGATTCTCTGTAGTTAGATCTCTTCAGCATGGCATGTGAGGCTCTTCACAATCAAGCTAGGAATACTCAGCTAGTAATTTTACCAGACAGTCTGGGCAGGATGTGGAGGCGTAGTCCTTTTTAGAAAAAAAAAAAAAAAGAAAAAAAGAAAGTAGAAAGGATTTATGTACATTTTGACAGGGAAGACGTGATATGCAAATGGTTGCAAATATAATGCAAATGACATGCAACTTCTCATGCAAATGAGCATCCTGTCTTTGGAATCAACTGCCTGAGTATTCACTAATTTGTCTGTGGTACTGGCAGTAAATCTTTCAAGGGCTTAGGATGCAAGTTTCCTTGGTGGGAATGTGTGTATATTGGGAGGGGGAGGTGGTGGAAAGGGGTCTCTCAAGGAAGAGTCAGTGTAATGCTATAAGCCTGCTTCTTAGGATGAAGCTTGGTACAGTATGTGGATTAATATGAAGTTATGCTGCCGCGATATTCCAAAGGCTGGCATTTTGGAATTGGTAGAAAATGTGGGGCAACAAAATGTAACTCCTTGTACCCTTTCAACTCTGGCAACTCCACATTTTCTGTCCCACCTGTCTTACACCATCTAGGCTGTAGGCTACAGAGTAGAGAATGGGGAGTCAGAGATCCCTCACTTTAGGTCCTCACCATGAGAAACACAGATGAGTGTGAGATAAGGGCTCTTGTAAATCATAGCTGAAGGAGGTAAAGAGCCTGAGGTGGAGTTCTGCATTTCCTAATCTCATGACAAGAAGAATTTAGCTGAATTTCTACTACACCTCTTAGAAAAAAGATAGGTGGTTCCAAGAAGCATGGGGGCTTTCTGAGAAATAGATCTTAATCTCAATGCCAATGATGTGGTCTGACAAAATTGGAAGCTTACTTGGAAATCTAAAGGAAAAAAAGTCAGCTGTGTTTTTTTCATTATAAAAACCTGTTCTAAAAAAATAAAAATAAAAAAAAAATAAAAACCTGTTCTTCCCTGTCCACGAAGTGAAAGGAAATTTTTGGTTACACAGACTTCTCCAGTAATTAAAAGTACTGGGAAGGGATGCATGGGTGGATCATTCGGTTGAGCGTTGGACTCTTGATTTCAGCTCCGGATGTGATCTCAGGGTCCTGGGATTAAGCCCTGCTCAGCAGGGATTCTGCTTGGGGATTTCTCTCTCTCCCTCTGACCCTCCTCTCCTACTTGGACATGCACATGTACATGCTCTTTCTCTCTAAAATAAATAGATAAATCTTTTTTTAATATTGGGAAAATAAAATAAAAGAGCGTCTAGGAGATATATTTTAACATAGGTCAGAATCACTGGGGCACCTGGGCAGCTCAGTCATTTAAGTGTCTTGGCTCAGGTATGTTCTCAGGGTCATGAGTTCAAGCCTCACATGGTAGGTATGGAGCCTATTAAAAAAAAAAAAAAAGTCAACATGGCTCAGAATCGTTTTTTTTTTTTTTTTTAGAATCGTTTTTTTTTCTAACACTGTGCTTTGCAATCAGACTTTAGTTCAAATTTCCACCTCTCAGCTATACAGACTCAGGCAACTTACTCAATTTTTCTGAAACTTAGTTTCCTCATCTGTAAAATAGGAGTAGCAGAATCTTTAGGAGATTGCTGTGAAGATTAAATGAGATAATGTACATATTTTGTGATGTGGAAATGTTGGGGTTTAGAGCAAATGATCAAGAAAGAATTCTTGAGACATCTTTGGTGCAAAAAGGTTGTTTTTTTTTAAAGCACAAGACCCATGGGCAAAAAGAGTGGCACTTGGGTTGTGACAGGTGACTGATTATGTACTTTCAATTTGGGAGGGGATTAGGGATAGCCTAAGTCTCTATGTAATTTTGGAAGCAAGGTTTCCAGGACCTTTAGGGGGTTAACTATTGTTAGGAAAATGCTGTTTATTACTGTTTAATAAAACCTTAGTCATGAAATGCTTCAGATGTGTCTCAGTGGGCCATATGGTTGGAGGATGATTACTAACATATATCTTGGGGGAGAGAGGTAAAGGAAGTTTCCAAAGGAATTTTTATATGTTAAAGTAGACTTACAGGATCCTGGGGGGGGGGGGGGGGGGCGGTCAAGATAATATTAAGCTACAATTGCCTTTTGCCATTAGGGAAGTGTCAACATTGAGTTCCTAGGGAAAGGTTGCTCTGCCTGTTTCAAAGACTTGTCAGTGAGCTGTAAGTAGCAAGGAAATTTAATTTTTTCATTTGCCTTTGTTTCCTACATCACTTAGCACAGTATCTGGCTCACAGTGAATATTTAATAAGTATAGTTATTTGCAGTGATCATCTGTGGATTTGCTGCTTAGAGTCCATTCACCTTCCGTCTGGTAACTGTACCTCATTTTCTTCTGGTGAGCCATCATTCTCTCCTCAGTCCATGTAGTTGTAATGAAACTGACTCCACTCTGAGCACCAGGAATAGAGCATGTGACTTAGGTTTAAACCAATTAGACCATCCTCTCCTCTAATCCACAGTTATTGATTAAAAAATGGGGGCATACATAGAGTTACCATATGCTCTCAAAACTTCATGCCTCAATACATACCCACAGGAATTGAAAACAGGTGTGCAAACAATGGCTTGTATGTGAATGTTCATAGCACCATTATTTATAAGTAAAAAAATGGAAACAACCTAAATGTCCATTGTCTGATGAACAGATAAAGAAAATGTTGTATCCATACAATAGGAATGATATTCAGTTCAGTCATAAAAAGGAACAAAGTACTGATGCATGCTACCACATGGATGAACCTTGAAAACATTATGCTAAGTGAAAAAAAAAATGCACAAAAAGACATATGTTACATGATTTCATTTATATGAAATATCCAGAAGAGGCTAATCTATGGAGACAGAAAAAGTAGCTTAGTGGTTGTCAGGGACTGGAGAGGGATGGGGAGTGACTGCTAATGGGCATGGGATTTCTCTTTCAGGTGATGAAAATATTTTGGAATTAGCTAGTAGTAATAATTGTGCAACATTGTGAATAGACTAAAAGACACTGAACTGCATACTTTAAAAGGATGAATTTTATAGTATGTGAATTATGTCTCAATTAAAAAAACAAAACTATAAATAAAATGTATGGCCACATGGCTCGAGCAGGCTAATGAAAGCCAGTCCAATTCAGTACAATTCTTTGGTCTATATTCTGCTGATCCGTTGAGCCTGAGATTGAACCATCAACCTAGCTGAAAGTGGAGTCAAGAAATGAAGAGACATCACGACCTGGCTAGATCTTGTTTGGAGCAAGACTAATTATCCCAGTTTGCCTGGAACTTTCCTGATTCTAGTACTGAAAACCCTGTGTCCATGTTGGTCACCTGGTTGGATCTCTAAATCTACTTCTGCTTGAAACTCAGGATTCCACTTGTGGACTTTTCAATTACAAAGGTAAATAAATTCCCTTTTTGTTTTAGCAAGTGTCACAGGTTGGGTTCTCCAGGCGCAGGCACCAAGACAGAGTTCAGGGTTCAAGACATTTACTAGGGAACAACACCTATGAAAGGAAGAAAGCAGAAGAAGGATTAGGCAGAGGAAGAAGTCAGAATGTGATGCAGGCTCTTGACCAATCCAGCAAAAGCTCTGGAAGTAGTATTGCCATTCAGAAGATCCCACACTGAAGGAAAACAGCTGGGCCATTATACTCTTTCTGCTCCTTTTCACCTCCAGACTTCTAGTTAACCTTTAAGTCTCAGCCTCAATGTTGACTTTCAGGGGAGGCTTTTCCTAAAAGCCTCAGTGATATTAAATCCCATTGTGCTTGGCCCATCTCATGTAGTTACTTGATTAATTATTATTCTTTTTTTCACATCTGTCTTTCAATTTTTTAGCCTCATGCAGGAAAGGACTCTTCTGGTTAGCTGTTTCTAGGTAACAAACTACCTCAAATCTTAGTGGCTTACAATAGAGTTTGGCAAAGTAGGGCCTATGTGCCGGATCTAGGTCACAGCATATTTTTATATAACTAGAAAACTGTGTGTGTGTGTGTGTGTGTGTGTGTGTGTTTACATTTTTAAGGAGTTATTTTAAAAACCCAGAACAAGAACAGTATGTAAAGAGACAGTACATGGTCTGCAAAGCCTAAAATATTTACTATCTGGCCCTTTATAGGAAAACATTGCCTATTTGTGGGTTAAAACAACAGCCAGTTTGTTAATGGCTCATGATATTGTATGCTAGGGATTCAGGAAGAGTTTGGTTGCATGATTCTTCTGCTCTATGTGATGTTGACTGGGACCTCTCAGGGGTACTCTGCTGGAGGTTGGTCTTGTCTAAAAGGTCCAAGAAGGCTTCACTCAACCTCTGGTACCTTGGCAGTGTGGCTGGAAGGCTGGGCTCAGTTGAGCCCCTCTCCCTGTCCATGCTGTCTCACTATTAGGGTGGATGCACTTATTGCAGAATGGCTCAGGTCTCTAAAGAGACCAACCGTGGGGGCTTGCAGAGTAGACTTAAGATGGGATAGCATCACCTCTTCTGTACTCTGTAGTTTAAAGCAATCTAGATTCACAGGGATGACATATATGCTGCACCTCTCGATGACAGGAATGCAAAGAATTTGAGACTACCTTTAATTTACTTCAAGAGTCTGCTTGCTCACTATTAAATCCCCAGCTCTTAGCACACAACCTGGCACTTGAACTCAATAAATTTGTTAACTAATGGGACACACTGTAATAGGTGGAATCTGACCTATTTGTAATATTAGGTTTGGAACTAGAACAAAGGGTCTACTTAGACCATCACTGGAATAACCTTTGGTTATTCCATTTTGGAGCTACCATCATCCTGGCACTGTGATGCATCTCTCTCAGAGTATTTGAACTTCAGTTTCCTTTTTGGTTAATGAGGAGCAGTAACACCTGCATCTCACAGGCTGCTCATGAAAATTAAATGGCGTACATGAGAGAGCTTTATAAATTGTGAGGTTCTTTTTTTTTTTTTTAAGATTTTATTTATTTATTAATGAGACACACAGAGAGAAAGAGAGGCAGAGACACAGGCAGAGGGAGAAGCAGGCTCCATGCAGGGAACCTGACATGGGACTCGATCCCGGGTCTCCAGGATCATGCCCTGGGCTAAAAGTAGGCACTAAACCACTGAGCCACTGGGGCTGCCCAAACTGTGAGGTTCTATTTAACGCTGTTACTATTCTCATTGTTGCCCAGGGTGGGCAGTTGACAAGGCCAGAGCCCCTAGGTCCCCTGCCCTGGAGTAGGATCCCTCAACCTTACCTAGCTCTCCATCTCTTCCCCCTACCAATCACTGAGGAGTCAGCATTAGGAGAATGAAGTAGGGCTCCTGTGGCTTTGCAATCCACTTCTAGCCAGAGATTTATTTCCCCACAGTGGCTCTAGTGATGTTTCGATTGTTCTCATAATTCCATAATGATCTTGGTGCCAATGCCTCCCACTCTGGGTGTCTCTGTAGAGGCTGTGGGGAAATGGGAAGCCACACTAGCTAAACAAATAAGAATGATTAGTTGCATGTGGCCAGCCCTTTGCTGCCGGAGCTGGCCTATTGTGTGCTTCAACATATGCAGTAATAAAGATGCTGCTGAGAAAAACCACATTGAACTTGTCATCTTCACCTAGCCCAGAAAATGCAGTATGCCTTCTCCAGAGGAGCTCCCAAGATCCTCTGTTCCAGAGATACTCCCATGCCTCTCATTTCATGTGTACCTCATTTTTGACCAGAGGAAGGGTTTGTCTGCTTGAGTAATACCTGTTCTTTCAAACTTTCCATAAAAGTTCATGTATAGCCTGGGCATGATGTATATAATGTGTGTGTGGTATGTGTAGGTCTGTAAGTGGAATAATTAGTTAGAATATTAAGTGGGAATAGAAATCAGGATCTCTTGTGTGAGTTTGCAAGTGTCCATATGTGTATTTATGTGTGATTTAACTTTCCCTGGCTTCTAGCACCACGTCTGTGTAACTGATGTGCATGGAAAAGAATAGTACTCGTAACTAAGATCAATTCAGCACTTACTGTGCCAGGTACTGGGCTGAATGTTTTATATATATTACTTCATTAAATCTCTGTAACAGTTATTGAAGGGAGCACTAGTATTATCTCCATGTTACAGATAGGGAAACACCCCTGTAAGGTAGCTTAGGGTTAAAGCAACTTGCTTAGCTAGTGAGGGGCAGTCAGGATTTGAGCTGTCTGTCTGATTCCAAAGCCTGTTCTTAAACTGCCCCACAGTCCCAAATCCAGGCTCCCCTGCTGACAATGATGCTGGATTTGATGATCTAATATTCTGAGACATGCCACCCAGCCAGCTTCATTCTCTGTATGTGATCTCCCAAAGCTTTGGTGCTCTGGAGCCTTTATTAGGGACAGTGTCAGAGGAGGGAAGGGTTCTCTCCTTATAGGCTTACTGACCCAGGACTGTGCTAGGAGGTGCAGACATGGTCAGTCACTGTACCTGTCATGCCCAGGATTCCCTATAGCAGACAACCTCCCTTCCGCAGCTCTGTGCTTGGAGAAGCAGCCCTGGCCCTTGTGTAGATTGGATTAGGAGAGGGCCCACACAGGCTGCCCTACAAGAGCCCTGCAGTGGCCTTATTATTGGGATCCTTCAGGTGTGTGTTTGGGGGGGGGGGGGGTCGAGACTGCAGTGAACTATTCAGTCAACTTGACTCAGCCAGGAATGTAGAATTAAACTATCTTGACCAGCCAGACACCTTGGTGTGATGCAGATGACAAGAGCAAGAGGATAGGTGGTCTGTGAGAAAGAGAGAAGAGAAAGTAGCCTGTCTTCAGACCACCATGGTTCCAGCTCCAGTTCTTGCCTGTTTGTCTTTACATCAGCCCTTTATAATGGATCTGGGCAAACTTGAACTGCTTTGTATGATAAAGGGGTAAATAAAGAATTTGGAGGCTTGGGGGAGAATCCAGGAGACTAGAGATGTCAACTGGCTGACTGGATACCACGCAAGAGAAAGAAGATAAGATTCATGGAGCAATAGAAGTGAGCCAGGGACTTGGGAGGAAATAACTGCTCAAGTAGATTTTCACATTGTCTGCTGTGGGGTGTATGGGATTAACATTCTCCTCCATCACCCCGGGATGTCTGCAGTAAATTCTTTATTTCACACTGATGCTTTTGCAGCCATGGGTTCTTGGTGGGGAAATAGAGCAGGATGAGGAGATAGCTCATACCAAGGTTATACTTCATCTGCTCCTAGTCTGGTTTCCTTAGAGTCTCTGATTGATTTTCAAGGCTACTTTCTGTGTATATGTTTTCATGTTTCACTAGGCACATCTAATTGTGTAATTATGTAAGAAAGTGCCACTAAATGTGGACAGACCTCTTTGACTTCCTCAACCAATAGAATATGGCAGGAAAGATGCTATGTGACTTCTTCATGATCTTCTGAAGCTAGATCATAAAAATACCATGCACTTTTATGTTTTGTTCTCTTGGGATGCTCATTGTTAGAAACCAGCTACCAAACTGTGAGGAGGCCAAGCAGCCACAGAGAGAGGCCACTTGCCAGTGTCCTGGCTGATAGTACCAGTTGAGGTCCCAACCGACAGCCAGCATCAACTGCTAGCCATGTGAGTGAGCATCTTGCCTTCATTGAACCATGCCAGTTGACAGTACACAGAGCAGAGTTGATTCTTCCCTGCTAAGCCCTATCCAAACTGCTAAATAAATGATTGTTTTGGGATGCTTTGTTATGCAGCCATGAATAGCAGGAATGGGGCTGTAGCTGTGCCTGCCCTGTGTGCGTGTTCCTGTGGTTCACTGTCTTTGTGGGTATCTGCAGACAGTGCATTTGTGTCAGATGGCTGTGTTGCTGAGTAGGCATGTAGTTGAAAGTGTTTCTGGAGAGAAAATCATGGTTCTTGGGGTTTGCTTTGGCCTCAGTGGGAGCTGTTTGGTGAGAAACCTTCGAAATCTTGTCTGTCTTGTAGGTCTCTTCTTTTGAGTGTTTTTCCTTTGAACCAGAGAGACCTGTATAGCTGAGAGCAAATGCAGCTTAAATGTACTGACTTTTCTGGCCAAAGCCCCCTGCCAAGGCCTTCTAGCAGGTGAGAAGCTGTCATACAGAGGCTTCACATTCCTTTTGCAGGGTCTATTTTGTTATTTTCCCTTTTCTGCTAATGAGGCCTTCAGAAATGAACCAGAGGAAAATACAGTCACTGGGGTCCTTGATGTCTCCTGGAGTAGAGACATTTGAATTCTTGAGTTCCACCAGGGAACTCAGATGTGCCCAGGTTTCAGTGTAGAGATTATCTGGTTTCTGGCCTGCCTTGGCTGCTGCCACCCACACCATCTCAATGTAGCCCAGGAAGTGGAGGATCCTGGTTTAGGAGGCCAATTCCTCTTGGTCTTGGCAGTGCCACTCAGCTTCTTGCTTCTTCTATGTTGGTGGCCCTACTCAGCTTTTCTGGGAACACTGAGAGCTCTAGTTTCACACTCCTGCCCTTGCATTGCCTCTCAGGACTTCTAAAGTGCTATTGTCCAATAAAACTTTCCGTGACGACAGAAATGTTCTATAATCTATGCTATCTGATATGGTACACATTAGCCACATGTGGCTCCTGAGCACTTGAAATGAGGGTAGTGTGACTAAGGAACTGAGTTTTATATTTTGTTTCATTGTAATTTAAATCTAAGTACTACATGTGGCTATAGGCTAACATATTGAACAATAGAGATCTGATGAGTTCAAAGAGTTTTGTTTTATCTGTAAAATGTGAATTAAATCTGCCCCATCTGCATCACAAGGCTGTCTGGAGCAAACAAGTTGATGAATGGGGAAAAGATGTACTCACCTAAAGGATTTCGCAAGAAAGAACTGAGTGGGCTTACTTTTATAGCTCTGTTAATATTTCTGTTTTATAGCCCTTGCTGGACAGTGTTGATTTGATCTGTTTGCATTTCTGTGTCTCTTGTCTGACCCTGAGCTCTTTGAGGGTATGAACCCAGTGGGACTATTTCACAGCTATATCCTCATAGCCAACAGCTGGCATGTAGCTTGGTATTCATGTTCAAGTGAATAAAATATCTGGAGTCCAGAAGGGATTTCTGGCAGCAGGATTTAAAGTGTATGGTGAAAGCTGAGGGGGGAGGGGTAAAGAGAGGAGGAAGCGAGACAGAACAATATGGTGGTGAGCCAGAGCTGGGGCTCCTGCTCCCCATGCTCAACAGTCTAGGCCCATCCAGAGAGAGCAGGGAGTCAATTCTTTTTTTTTTTTTATAATTTTTATTTTATTTATGATAGTCACACAGAGAGAGAGAGAGAGAGAGAGGCAGAGACACAGGTAGAGGGAGAAGCAGACTCCATGCACCGGGAGCCCGACGTGGGATTCGATCCCGGGTCTCCAGGATCGCGCCCTGGGCCAAAGGCAGGCGCCAAACCGCTGCGCTACCCAGGGATCCCCCTGGGAGTCAATTCTTGATGCCAGGAATGCTTTTACACAACTGGGTGTCAGGTTTATGGGAGCTTAATTGAGAATGGGTGATCAGAGGAGAGAAATGATCTACTCAACACACTTTGCTTATTGAAGAAGGCTAGATTGAACATTTAAATCTCTGCCTAGCAGGGCTCTGGGGATGGATGCTGTGGTTTCCTTTGACTGATACTGGCCAGATTGAGGGCTCTTTCTCAGGATTTCTACCTCTACAAACTTTTGCTCTTCTGAGGAGTGGAAGAGGGATCTTTGAAGCTCTCCAATAGAGCTGTAAGAAGATGTGGCTTTTGTTTGTTGTTAACTTATTTAAGAGGAAATTTAAAACTTATTTCTGCTCAATTCCAAGATTAATACAAGGAAACAGAGACTTCTGTGATCCCATCACCCACTCTGATCCCTGGATTTCAAACTTCTCACCTTTACAGTGGTCCTCCTTGTTTGGGGGCCATGAAAGTGTGGCTCTCTGCTTAGGCACAGCCCTGCACACTGGTTTTAGCAGCTGAGGAAGCTTGAGCTCAGAGCTAGTTCTCCTGGGAAGGCGGTTTTCAGTCAAGGTTTTGGGAACTGGTGGGACTCAGAATTTCCCTTTCCCACACACTTAAACTGGTTATATCTGTCCTAAGAAGGAAGCCAGGTTCTTGAGTGCTGGCAGCTCTGTGTCCAGCTGGAGTCTTCTCTTGGCCCATGCATTTATTTATTCATTCTAACACTTGAGCTTATTCTATTTATAAGCATATTACTCTTGTAGCACTTTAATGTCTTTTTATAACTTGCATCAGGCTCCATTGTAATTTATATATTCATTCTGTAACTTATCACTGAGGCCATAGTTATTTTTTAAATTTACTATTTATCCCCATGGTACTAGGCAGTGACACAAGGTAGGATTATTCCTGGGCTAATCTTCCTGCCCCCCCACTACTCTTAGTAGCCGCCTGGGTGTCCCATGGAAAAAGTGAGCTGATACTTATCCTTTCCTACCCAGTCCCAGGGAAGTGTCCTATGTAGACCTTTCTGAAAAAACTGGCACTTCCCACTCAACTATTGCCCAAAGGCTTGTTCTCCTTCCCCAGGCTACTAACCAATTTGCTCACAGCTTAAAGGTAATTTCGCATCTGTTTGAAGTAAACATAATCAAGAAAGTAGACCAACTGCTAGAAGCCCACATAATACATCGATTATGGAAAATAACTCCAGACAGGTTGATTGTTTCCTCTTGGAGAATACCTGCTGTTTGGAGGAAGTTACTGCTTGTTTGAATTGTCGTTTTCTCTAGGAATCACTGCGTCTGGACGCTCAGGGCCTGAAGGAGAACCCTATTTTGCCAGTCGGATTAAACTGCTCTGGTCAGGGAAGGGAAGGTCTTATCACGCAGAGAAGGGGACTTTGGGAAGCACCCAATTCTGGCTTACATTCTATTTTGTCACTTCCTGACTGTATGACCTCGTACAAGTTCTTCAACTTCTTTGACTCTTAGCTTCCCGTCTATGAAAAGGGAATGACTGTTCTGATCTTAGGCAGTTGTAAGAAGTAAATAATATATGCAGTATATTAATAAGTAAATAATATAAGACAGTAATAATATAAGACAGTAAATAATATAAGACATTCAGAGGTAGAGCAGAATTTCAGCTGTAGATGACTTTTACTTTGAAAATGATAGGTCGGGGCAGCCCGGGTGGCGCAGCGGTTTAGCGCCGCCTGAAGCCCGGGGTGTGATCCTGGAGACCCGGGATTGAGTCCCACGTCAGGCTTCCTGCGTGGAGCCTGCTTCTCCCTCTGCCTCTCTCTCGCTCTCTCTGAATAAATAAATAAATCTTAAAAAAAAAAAAAGAAAGAAAGGGATCCCTGGGTGGCGCAGCGGTTTGGCGCCTGCCTTTGGCCCAGGGCGCGATCCTGGAGACCTGGGATCGAATCCCACGTCGGGCTCCCGGTGCATGGAGCCTGCTTCTCCTCTGCCTATGTCTCTGCCTCTCTCTCTCTGTGACTATCATAAATTAAAAAAAAAAAAAAAAATTGAAAAAAAAAGAAAATGATAGGTCGTTGTTAAGTCACACAATACAAAGTAGATGACTTGCTGGTGAACTATATGCACGAATTTTCAAAGGACTGTTTTTAGTGCTTGAGACTCTCGGATATATCCCACACCGAATGGCAGCGGCTGAATTTTTACTCATATCTTCTGGTTTCCTTCTGTTGTTCCTTCCGGTCGAAAGAAATAAGGCTGTTGGGAAATCAGAGATGAAACTTCCTAGCGCCGTTCTGGCTTAGCCTGAGAGCGCAGTCAGACCCCCTGCCGCGTCTCCCTCCCGCGGAGGGGGACCGGGGAGAGCACAGCGGCTGCGCGCGGGGGCGGGGCTTAGCGCCCGGGAGGGAGGCGGGGCTTAACCACTCCGCAGCCAGGAAAGGGGAGGGAGGCGGCTATTGGGCGAGACGGCGAGCGACGTAATAACTGCGCGCTCACGGCTGCAGAGGGTCGTCGCCGCGTCTGCGCACGGGGAGCTGGTTGCCGCTGCAGCCGCCTGGAATTGTGGGGGTTGTGTCTGCCCCTCGGCTGCCGGGCGGGAAGCCCAAGGTAGGGGCGGTGCGGGCCGCCCGGCCCCGGAGCCGGGAGAGGGCTCAGGGCGCGGTGGGAGCCTCCTCCCGCCGGCCCGGCGCCCTCCCAGCACTCTCCGGATCCCCCCCAGGACACCCCTGCCCCCACTACACCTCGTCCCTCCGAAGCGGGACGTCTGACTGAGCCCCGGCCTCAGCCCAGGAGTCGCCTTCCCTACCTTTTCTTTCCAGAGCGTCTCCAGTAACTCTTCCTAAGTGCCAGGAGATGAGGCGGTGGGGATTCCGAGACTAGCTTTTGATTTCTACCAGCTTCCTTCCCTGTTTGCTTCTCCCGCCCTCAGTTTCTGCATCTAACTGCTGTTTCGTTAACACTGGTTCTTGGCTGAGGCCTCTGCCTCTTCGCCATATGGGATTGCCCTCTACCCGCGTGCTATTTCCACGCTTGCGTTTCCCCTTTTCCCGGCAGATGGAAGACTTGGCTCGGAAGCACAGGTTACAGACTTTGGTGTTTTTCCAATCACCTAGAAGGTTGCGTTTAAGGTGGAGTATGGATGCCTGCAGTGCTTCCCAGGTGTTCTGATTCTGATGGTCTTGGAACTCTTGCCTTGAGAGTCTCTGCTGTAGAAGATTGGAGGGAATCCGTTGCCGTATGAGCCCCTGAAATGGGGCTCTGGGTGGCAAACAACACCTAAGACCCCAGAGGCCAGTGAGGGTTTCCTTGCACTCTCGAAGCTAGAGGGACGTTCGGTTTATTTTTTATAAGGATTTTATTTATTTATGTGAGACCCACAGAGGCAGAGACACAGGCAGAGGGAGAAGCAGGCTCCCTGCAGGGAGCCCGACTCGGGACCCGATCCCCGGGACTTCAGGATCACACCCTGGGCCGAAGTCCGCGCTAAACCGCTGAGCCACCCGGGCTGCCCCGTTCGATGTCTTTAAAAAAATATTGACCACCTATCTGTAGTGTCAGATTTCTACCAAACTAGTGAAAATACCTGGCACTGATTCAAGCCTGTCTGGCTTTCTGGCCTCAGTAAAACAAACAAACAAAAAAAACCCACAAACTGCTCTGGGGGATTGAAGGGGTTAGATTAACAGAGAGTAGGTAGGCATGAGGAGACTGAATCTTCCGTGTTTGATAAGAAAAGAAACTGATGTGTTTATAAACAGTGGCAGTGATTGTTTTGACAGCCAAAAGATGTTTTGTTTTGTATGTGTGTTTTTAGCTGTCGCCCCACCCAAGCTTTTTTTGTGGTGGTTTTCTGATAAAAATAGAGCCAGATTTGGGTTTTGGATAGGTTTTTGACAGGAGCCAGGGTTTGAGGATGTTAGGATTGAGGTTTGTATGATGGATTGTAACTTGGTGTGTGGTCTTTTCTTTTCTTTCTTTCTTTTAATGTTTTATTTATTCATGAGAGACAGAGAGGGAGAAGCAGGCTCCATGCATGGAGCCTGATGTGGGACTCGAAACCAGATCTCCAAGATCACACCCTGGGCCAAAGGCCACCCAGTGTCCCCAGTGTGTGGTTTCTTTATTTTTTTTTATTTTAAAGATTTTATTTATTCATGATAGTCACATCACACACACACACACAGACAGAGAGAGAGAGAGGGAGAGAGAGGGAGAAGCAGGCCCCATGCAGGGAGCCCGACGTGGGATTCGATCCCGGGTCTCCAGGATCGCGCCCTGCGCCAAAGGCAGGCGCCAAACCGCTGCGCCACCCGGGGATCCCTCCAATGTGTGGTTTCAGTTGAAATGTGGCCCTTAGGGTTTTTTTTTTTCTTGGCCCTTAGGTTTTTAAGAAGGTGTCGTCACACCAGACTGACTTTAGTTTTTCTTTAGGTTTCATGAATTTAATCTGCTAATTCATACATGAGATGTTCTGATGAAATTGGCTACAGAAAAGACTGCCTCCATTTTACAGATGGTGGGACTGGGGAATTGGTTATATGGTAACCTAGGAATGAGAAGTTGCCTTTTCTTGGATTCCTATTTTTTGACCTTCCCTGATGTCTTTGGAGGCCAGTTATTCTCTGCAGAGGCCAACTTTGAGCCCTGGTGTGTTTCATTGACCTGATGAAAGGCTAATTAAATAAAACTGAAAAACTGACAATATGGGTTTTAAAATAAACCAGCCAGAACTTCTTCCTTGAGTGCTGTTCTCCTTTAGAGTGGTATGTGTAGGTGTGAGTGGTGGGAGTGTGGCTTCAGTGATAGGGTCATTGTCCAATGCAGTTTTGAAAATCTACCTCTGAAATGGTCTTCAGAGACATTTTGAACCATGTTAGTGATCAGTTTCATTGATACAGAATACCATGCTGTTGGTTTTTTTTTTTTTTTTTGCCTTTTTTTTTTTTTTTTTTTTTTTTTTTTACCCCAAATGACATGGTTAAAGCAACCTTGTCACCTGATTTGTCTTCACATGAGTAAGACGTTCTTTTGACGTGGACAAAATAGATTATTTTGGTGTAATGGTGAACATGTTTTGAATTTATCATTTATTAGTTGTATGACCTTGCACAAGTCACTTCCTAGGCTTAGTTTTCCATTGCATAAAAACGGGAATACTGGAGTGCTTGGCTGGTTCATTCAGTGGAACACGTGGCTCTTGATCTTGGGATTGTGAGTTCGAGCCTGATGTTGGTTGTAGAGATGACTTTAAAATTCTTAAAAAAAAAAAAAAGGTAATGCTTACTTGGAAGAGTGATTAAATGAGGAACACGTTAATGACATAGGAATGCAGTAACGGTTTCTACCCTTAAAGAATGAAGATTTTCTATTAATGAGAGTATTTTTTGAAAAATGAGTCTCTAAAATCAAGTTGTACCTTTTCCCAAATAGGTAGATGTTTTTCAGTTCTTTGTTCATTATGTTTGTGGATTCATGCTCTGACTTCATCCTACTTCTTGTCTTTTTTTTCCATTCATTTTCTATCCTTTCCTGAGTGAAGCTGTGCTGCAGAGGCTCTCTGCCAGTCTCTTGGAGTAAGCTTCTTTTCAGGAGAGCTAATCTGAACATGCTTACAATGCTAGCGCCTTGGTCATATATTCCTGGGGATTTTTCGCTGGGGCCGCAGCTGGTGCTTAGCTCATGCTCTGTAGCACAGGCATCTCTAACTCCTGGATTTGGTGTCAATTTGGAGACCTGTCCTTGTGAGGCTAATCTTTTCTCTTTCTGAACAAGGATGAATACTTTAGCCTTCTCTGAGTCAGCCTTAAGCTGCAAGCCTTAGTTTATCACAGCATAGAGCTTCTTATTTTAATTATGTGTAGTCTAAAGCGGCAATATTCTGCTCTTTTCTTCATGTTCTTTCATCAAGAGCTTCGATGCTGAGCAAGGGAGGAAGAGAATAGCCCCTTGCTATTGAGGTGGGGCTTTGGGTAACCCCTGATTCCTAGCGTAGACAGTAATTGAGTTTGCCTTTGGGATAAGAACCTTGTAAAAGATAGAAGCTGCTCAGGACACATGTGAAGAATCTCTGAGAATTTTACTGACTTGGGAAGGTTTACAACTAGCATCCTTCCTTGTGCTGTTTTCCACCTTGGAGACAGAATCCAGGAACAACAGAATTATGTTCAACACAGACTTGTAGTTCCTTCAGGTTCCACCAGGCAGCACATAGATAAGGGTGTGATTTTGTTGGCTGGCCAGGTCTCATTCTCCTAACAGTACTCTTGGCTTTGGTGTTTTAGGCATGGAGATGTGTCTTAAGTCATTTATGGCATGCTGTATTAGAATATCATTGGCTGGGTGGTTTAAATAACAAACATATATTTCTCCCCAGTTCTAGAGATTGGAAGTGTGAGATTAGGGTGCCAGCATGGTGAGGTTCTTAAACATAGTGGTTCAGCTATTGAGACGTCTAATCAAGTGATTCTCAACCTTTTGTTCTTTATTATCTTTTGGGACTTTTTCCCCCCATGGAATTTTAATACCACTGCCCATGGAATTTTAATACTATGTATCTGTTTAAGTACTGTGGCCCTTTGGAGGGCCATCAACTTAAAATATGTAAGAATTTTCTTCCCCAAGAATCAATCCCCCGCTCCCCAACCTCTTCTACTTGGGGGTGATACTACCCTCATTGAGAATGCATGGTCTTACTTATATTGTCTCTCTAATACAGCCATCAAGGCATGTTTTTTTTTTTTTTTTAAATTTTTTTTTTAGGTATTTATTTATTTATTTATGATAGTCACAGAGAGAGAGAGAGGCAGAGACACAGGCAGAGGGAGAAGCAGGCCCCATGCACCGGGAGCCCGACGTGGGATTCGATCCCGGGTCTCCAGGATCGCGCCCTGGGCCAAAGGCAGGCGCCAAACCGCTGCGCCATCCAGGGATCCCAAGGCATGTTTTATACCTAGAAGATTGAGCTATCACCACGCCAGACTGGCAAAAATAGTAGAACATTATCTCATTCAATCTTGCTATCAACCTTGTAAAATAGTTGGTATTATCCCCATTTTACAAATGAAAAAATGGGCTCAATGAGGTTAAGTGACTTGACCAAAGTCAAAGTTTTTTGTAGCCAGGCTTTAAACTCAGTTCTGACTCCACCGTGATTCTTTTTTTTTTTTTAAGATTTTATTTATTCATGAGAGAAACACAGAGAGAGAGGCAGAGACATAGATGAAGGGAGAAGCAGGCTCCCTGTGGGGAGCCCGATGTGGCACTCGATCCCAGGACCCCGGGATCATGACCTGAGTGGAAGGCAGGCACTCAACCACTGAATCACCCAGGCATCCCAAACACAGTGATTCTTTTGGGCTATGCTACCCCTCTTCCTCTCACCAGGAGCCTACTATCATCAGCAGGATATGAGACCATTTATTTTCTCAAGGCCTTCCTAGGGCCAGGCCCAATGGAAAATGTTGAGGACACTTAAGTGAGAAAGAGTTCCTGCTCTTGAAGAGCTCAATAAAGTTTCCCTGGATGGGATGCCTTAGGGTAGTTCTCTTGTTAATCATTCCTGTTTGACTTCTCCTGAGATAGCTGGCAATAGCTAAGGATTGTCGTGGGAAGATTTGAGCTAGTTGACTTTTATAAGGGTCAAAGCTGTGAATGTCCCTCCTAGTTCCATTTGCCAACCAGCTGAGCTGTTTCTTTTTTCAAAAAGATTTTATTTATTCATGAGAGAGACAGAGAGAGAAGCAGAGACACAGGGAGAGGGAGAAGCAGGCTCCATGTAGGGAGCCTGATGTGGGACTGGATCCTGAGCCTCTAGGATCACACCCTGGGCTGAAGGCGGCGCTAAACCGCTGAACAGCGCCCCCCCCCCCCCACTTCCGGCGGGCTGCCCCGCTGAGCTGTTTCTTTTTTTTTTTTTTTTTTTCCGCTGAGCTGTTTCTAATCGCTGAGCCTATTGTATAAAGTATGTAGCAGGACCAGGAAACTCCTTGGCCGTTACATGTTTGTAAGCATGAGGATTAATAAGAATGCCATTTCTTTTCTTTTTTTTTTAAAGATTTATTTATTTATTTATGATAGAGAGAGAGAGAGAGAAGCAGAGACACAGGAGGAGGGAGAAGCAGGCTCCATGCTGGGAGCCCGACGCGGTACTCGATCCCAGGACTCCAGGATCACGCCCTGGGCCACAGGCAGGCGCTAAACCACTGAGCCACCCAGGGATCCCCATGAGCCACCCAGGGATCCCCTATTTCTTTTCTTATTAATATCCCTAATAATTCAGGGCAGAAGTTGTTTTGTCCCTTTTTTTTTTTTTTTAAATTTTATTTTATTTTATTTATTTATGATAGGTACACAGTGAGAGAGAGAGAGAGGCAGAGACACAAGCAGAGGGAGAAGCAGGCTCCATGCACCAGGAGCCTGACGTGGGATTCGATCCCGGGTCTCCAGGATCGCGCCCTGGGCCAAAGGCAGGCGCTAAACCGCTGCGCCACCCAGGGATCCCCTTTTTTTTTTTTTTAAGATTTTATTTATTTATTCATCAGAGACCACACAGAGAGAGAGGCAGAGACATAGGCAGAGGGAGAAGCAAGCTCCTTCTAGGGAGCCTGATGTGGGACTTGATCCCAGAACTCCGGGAGCGTCCAAAGGCAGACACTCAATGGCTGAGCCACCCAGGTGTCCCTGTTTTGTCCCTTTCTGATGTTATTCCATATTGTCTGCCTCAAAACCTAATGCTGTTAAGAGAGCTCGAGAAGAAATGGAATATGTGTGGAGGTAGAGGTGGGAGGGATAATTTTTACCTGGCCTTCTCCAAAGAGGCTAGAATTGAGTTTAGTCTTGACTACTTTTATTTTCTTCCAAACTGTGGACTTTGTAAAAACAGATTTTTTTTGAGAGCGAGAAGAGGGGAGGGGCAGAGGGAGACAGGGAATCTTAAGCAGGCTCCATGCCCGGTGCAGAGCTGGACTTCCGGGCTCAGTCTCATGACCCCGAGATCATGACCCTTGCCGAAATCAAGAGTTGGATGCTTAACTGACTGAACTACCCAGGTGCTCCCCAAATCTTGGACTTTTGAGGTGTTCCATTTACCGTTTGTGTCTCTGATGCCTCCTTGGCCTTATTTTCATAGCTGAAGCTGCTATATTGGCTCAGGTGTTCCTGGACCCAAGTTGGAGCCTTTGGATAGTGTCTGATGTTTAGCCCATGTCCCATGTCCTATCCGCAGAGAAATGGGAAGGGGTATGTTTCTGAGGTCCGTTTGCTGGCTGTGTCCTGACTGAGGGCACTGTGGGCCTTTTAATTACCATTTATCATTCTAGGCAGAGGAAAATCACAGGAGTCAGTGAACTGATCCATGTCTAGCTACTTGACTTACTGTGAGTTCTCTGCCTTTTCTGTCTTGTGAAGGGAGGAGTTATAGGGACACTTGAGTGGCTCAGCGGTTGAGTGTCTGCCTTTGGCTCAGGGCATGATCCCAGGATCCGGGATCGAGTTCCACATCAGGCTTCTTGTGGGGAACCTGCTTCTCCCTCTGCCTATATCTCTGCCTCTCTCTGTGTGTGTCTCTCATGAATAAATAAATAAATCTTAAAAAAAAATGAAGGGAGGAGTCATAGAAACTGAAAGAAGAATCACAGATGCATCTCCTAGGTCAGGTGAGGGAGGCTGATACCGTGGACTTTTAAATGGGTGTTTATTTATGTCTGGAAATAGCTTCATGCTTTTGCCTCTTTCATTTCTGTGAGGCTCCCACGGGGTCAGCAACCATCTGACCAAACTCCAGAAAACTAGTTCAGTGGAAGTAACATAAAGTAGGACAATCGATACAGACAACATTGATTGGTCACACTTTGAATTCAGTTGGTAGTAGGTTTTGGAAGCTTAAGGGGCAAGATCTTAAGGAAGGTATTTAAGGTTGATTTTGTGACTCTCCCCATTGCTGCTCATGGGGAGTTGGTTTGATTGTATTCGTGAAGCAGAGTCTCTATCCTTGGGCCTGGCTGGCCGCTAAAGTCTGAAATTGTGGTGTTTATGGGCTAGAAGACATCCTAGAGGTCTTTATATCAATTTTATTGGAAACCTCAGTGCTGGGTCTGGTTCAGATCCAAGAAATGGCTGTTGGTGGTTCCTTGGTTGAGTAAAGAGTCAGGAGGTACCCTTGTGGATCTTTCACCTTCCAGTGCTTGAGTTTTGTATTTGATGGGTTCTTACTTTACTGATGACAAAACTGAGCTCCAGAGAAGTGAAATGGGCTATATACCTTTTTTAAGGCCATCAGCATATTACTGGCAGAGCTGAGACTCAAGCCAGAGGGCTCACAGAGGGTGGCCATAGAAGTTGTTAAAATTATTTAAAGCCTTATAAAGATGCAAGATGCCACTGCAGTTAAAAATCTCCAGGGAGGAAGAAGGCCCTGCCTCCAATGACTGCCTTGTTCATTATCTTAAAACCCTTGCTGGTGAGGTTTTTGGCTGTCATGCTGATTTCTTTCCTACTCATGTTGAAGTATGTTTTCTCTTGATCTTACCCCAGAGGAAATAGAATTGAAGCTTCCCCCGATTTTAAAAACAAAGAACAAATGCTCAAGCCAGGATGCTCTGAACACCTTTACAGGTGTTCTGTAAAGAATGGGGCCAGTGCATCAGTGGACCTTATCTGGTGACCCAAGCAAACCCATAATACACCACTAAAAGAAGAGTGAGGGAGTGAATGGTGTGTTGGTGGTTTAAAACATTTCTGGAGTCAGCTCACTTGGTTTTGTATTATGCTGTTTACTTAATAGCTGTCAAGTCATGGACAAATTACCCATTTTCTCTGAGCCTTAATTTCATGATCTATAGAATGGGAATAGTAATAGTTCCTCTTGGAACTGTCTTGAGAAATACTTGAAAGAATACATATGGAAAGTGGTTCCTCTGGCACAGTCTTAAGTACTCTGTGTTACCAATCATGTTAACAATAGTAATTTCTAGTTCCTGACCCGAGACTTGGTTCCAGGATAAGGTATGCTGACCAAGCAAGTGTTACCTTCACCATTGCATCATTGCCTGTCTCCTTTGTTGATTGACTGTTCATATCAGTGGTCACAGCTGGCTTGTGCTGAGTAACTAAAAGTCATGAATACCAAGGAACTCTGGTGCTTCTTTGTCATCTTCTCCCTTACTTGACTTACTCCTCGCTTTTCCAAGGCTGTCTTTAATCCGCTCTCCCGGTTGACCGATGTGGGGATGTTACTGGAGCAGGGCTGGCTGTCCAGAGCTTGCCTGGGGCCCTCTGACAGTATGTTCTCCTTGTCTCTTGCCTTCTGCTCTTCAGACAGACGTGAAGCAATTAGCTTGTTATGGGAACTTTGACTTCTGTCACACTTTCTTCTGATTTGTATGCCCATTTCTGGTCCTTGCACAAGGTCAGGGAGGCACAGTCAAATACACTGACTCGGATTTTGTGTTCAAGTTGACTCCTTTCTCTTTGAGATTTACAACTGGTTCAGTGTAGCAGTGGGGGTGGGAGTGGGGGGAAAACCCCTGAAGCTACTACCCCTCATTATTATTGATCTCAAGCTGAGTTTCTAAAAAACCTGAGTATCGTAATTACCGGTGCCTTACTTCTATGAATGAAACAAATAGGCTGAAACCTTATTGGGAGGGAAGACCAGTCTGAGTTGGTTTAAAAAAAATAGAGTCTTTTTCAAAGAAGTGCTATTGTCTTAAATTTTTTGGCAAGCCTCTGCAGTATCTTTCTTACCTAGTCTTAATGCTCCCCCTGTTCCCTGTAACTGCTCCTGAGTTACTATGGGAGCCTCCTCCTATCCTTTACTTCGGTTTCCTCTAGGACATTGTGTACCACTGCTTCTTGGGGTCTTCCTAAACACAGTGCTGACTGGAGAGCCCTCAGACTTCCAAGCCTTCAGTGGCACCCTCTTGTCCGAACGTTCCTATGTTCTGTGCCTATCACGATGTATCCCTGTCCCACTTTTTTAATTCTGTCCTCTACCATTACCCACATGTATGCTTGGCTCTTGATAAACTGGTCCATGTGGCCCTCTAATCTTGGCCTCATGTTTGTGACTCGGCCAGTTCTTCTGCCCAGAGTCCCCTCTCCTTCTTTTCCTGCTTAAGCTGCACAACTGCCTTCTTCAGTGAACCTTGATGAATACCTCCTCATCTATATCTCCATAGCAACACTTTGATTATAGAATTTAGCATACTTTATCCTGGTTAGTTATTTTGTCTGTTACTATATGAACATCTCAAGGACATGGACTCTGCTTGATTTTGTGTCTTCAGCGTAATGCCGAGTGTAACATGGACACCATAAATACTTGTTGAATGAAGGAATACATGAAAGCCTGAGAAATAACAGTGCTGTTCAGTTCCCAATTCTTTCCTGAAGCTTTCCTTAAATGCTCCTCACAGTGAGTCTGGCATGCTCAACTCCCAGAGCCCTTTGTGTCTGAAGTAGTCTGATTCTATAGAGTAAGTCTTTGCTTACCACCTGGATTAGAAATTCCTAGAGGGCAGAAAGTGCATTCCTCATTCCTTTTTGTGTACTCCGTCCCCAGCACAGTTCCTGGTACATAGAGGATGTTTAATAAGTGCTTTTGAATGTAGGAGTCCTGCTCTTTGTCAGCTGATATGCCTATCTCAGCCTTCTCTGTCACTTACTGGCCAGGGGTCTTCAAAGATGTTTTCAGGGCCAGATAGGAAACAGTGTGAGCAACAGGAATGGTGGACCTGTATGTAGAGCTGCATGTAGAACAGCTGCTACTGAGTGTATAGTCATGGCAAGTGCGTCTCTTTTGTTCTCTTCATCTTATATTACAAGAGAAGCCACAAATCTAGATTTTTATATGAAATCTCCAGGGACTATCAAAGTATATCTGTGGTTCAGATTTGGCATCAAGGCTACCCATTTGTGACCTTTCGATACAGGCTGAAATTTCACATATTTAAGTTCCTTGTGGAAGAAGAAAGGGAGAGGTGGACATAACCTAAAAGCTAGCTTTCTTTCTTTCTAAGATTTTATTTTATTTATTTATTCATGAGAGACACAGAGAGAGAGAGAGAGAGGGAGAGGCAGAGAGGCTCTGCCTTGCAGGGAGCCTGATGTGGGACTGCAAGGCTCTCCTTGCAGGGAGCCTGATGTGGGACTCGATCCGGGTCTCTAGGACCAGGCCCTGGGCTGAAGGCGGCGCTAAACCGCTGAGCCACCTGGGCTGCCCAACCTAAAAGCTTTCAAGGGAGTTTTATTGAAAGCCTAGGTTTGGTTGAGAGTGTTCTGTAATTTTCTGTGGATAGAGACTTGGTCTCTTGAGCCAAGTCCTACAGAGACCACCTGTTTTGCTTTATCCTCCCTTGTATCCTGAGCTTAGAAAGATGGCAACCTAGGGATTTATGTAATTTATTTATTTATTTTTATTTTTTATTTTTTTTTTTATCCTTTTGCCCAGCCTCTGCTGAGGCAGGTTATCTACTTCTAAGGGCCCGGTGGTCATCCTGGTACAGACTGAGGTCCCAGGGATCATTCCTGTTAATGGCTTCTCTGAGAAGGAGTTCTGAATGAACTGGCACAAGTGAAAGGAAGAGGTACAGTGTACAAAATTATTGCTTAAATGTGGTTGGCCAAAGGGCAAAGCAGTATTAATAGCCAGAGGGGAAAAAAAAAAAAATAGCCAGAGGAAATCTATACCTCCATGGAGGCTTTTGCAGGGCAGTATCTTATCCTGCCCTGTTCTTTTCATAGTCTTTAGGGGCCTCTGGCAGAACTGCTTTGCTTGGTATTACCTTTTAGGTCTAAAAATGTTGCCACCAATGGTATCTCCATCTGAGGCAGAAACAAGCTGATTGGATTATCTCTGGAAGAGTACATGAGAAACTGGAGTGGTTGTCTTTGGTGAGGAACCCTGGGTGTCTGGGCAGTGAGGGAAAAGAGAGACTGACCTCTCACTGAATATCTTTGTGTGCTTTTTCATATTTGAGCTGTGCACATGTATTATTAATATTTTTAAAAATATCTCTGGGCAGACCCAAGTGTGGTCTCTTCTTCAAATTCCACTCTGTTCTCACTTTATTCCTTTAAACACCTAGAACTAGTTACTGTACATTGTCCCTTGGAAGTGACAGCCTTGTTTTTCTGTTCCTCAGAAGTGTCTTAGGTTTTCTCAGCCAGAGGTCTTTGGAATAACCGTCAGGCCTAAAGTACGCTTCACATTTTATTGTTTATAAAAGGGCTTTCAAATAATAGATCCTTAAAACATCCCCATTCCATAGACATGAAAAATTGAGGTTTGGAGAGTCTGAATTACTGAGGGTCATACAGTTAGGGTAGGGCTGTGACTAATCCAGGTAGCCTTACTTCATATTCCTGCCCCTCGCTCTTAATACTTATGTTGGTGAGTTAGTCTTCCCTTTTTGGAATTCTCTTACAGGTTTTCAGAGTTGTTTCAGTTGGGGCAGGTGTGAAGCTGTGATGTTCTCTGTTTTTTTAGTTTTGGGCTTTACCTCTTTAGGACTCTCAGTGATGTAGGCGTCTTTGGAAAAAAGTGATCAGTAGAAGGTTTCTCCATTTTCTACTTAGGTTGAACTAAGGCTTCACTGGGGCAGTACCTTTTAGGGAAGCTTGAATTAACAGTTTTGTTTCCCTTTTTTTGCTGAGTATTATTGCTGCTGTTAGGCAGAGGGCTTTGTTTCCAAGTTATAAATCTCTTTAGCAAAGAAATAAGTGTGGAATAGAACTAGAAGGACTTGTGTTGTTCTTGGATATAATTTAATGTTCCACATCACAAAGAGAGTAAACATCGTAAAGTGCGCAAGATGGGTTTGGATTAATATCTCGACAACATATGGCTTGGCATGTAGGGCACTCCTGGGAGACCCTTCTCACCGTACATAGCCTGTCTTTGCCGGGTGGCCCCTTCCCTCAGGTCTCCCCAGCAGCTGTTGTGCACCTGGGTGAATCATCAGCTTTCCTAAGCTTCTGGGGAAGAAAATCCTATTTTAACTATTGAAAGCCCTCACATAGGAGGTGAAATAAACAGACAGCCCTGAGGGACAGTATGTTTTAGTACTACTAAGCTTCCCCTGAGTTCACCCAGGACATTCACTCCCATTAGAAACACTGGCTGAGGGGCGCCTGGGTGGCTCAGTTGAGCATCTGCCTTCGGCTCAGGTCATGATCTTAGGGCCCTGCCATCGAGCCCCCCATCAGGCTTCCTGCTCAGCCGGGAGTCTGCTTCTCCCTCTCCCTCTGTGTACGCTAGCTCGTGCTTGCTCTCTCAAATAAACGGATGAAATCTAGAGAGAGAGAGAGAGAGAGAGAGAGAGAGAGGAAGGGAGGAAGGGAAAAAGACTAGCTGATCCTCACTACTGGTCTCTTCAGAATACAACCCTGAAAATCATCTTGTCCTTTCTACTCTTCATGCCCCTGGCATCATAGTGTTAGAAGGTCTCTGAAAGCTCTAGAGAGGCTGTGGAAAACATGGAGGGAAGGCTTAGTTGCTTCTAAAGACGAAGCAGAGATCCTTTTCTTTTCTTTTTTTTTTTTCTTACCTTTTCTTTTTCTACTTAAAATTAGGTTACCTTCAAAGAGAATTCTCTGTATTACTGACAGCTCAGAGTGAGAGAGGCTCTTGCAATCTCTGAAGAGAGATTGGGGGCATGTAGAGATCATGCTTGGGCTGTCTTTTCCTCCCCCAGCCTTGACCTGCACTGTGCCAAAAGAGTTGCCCCAGGTGATGGCTTAGTCACTGGCTGGCAGCTTTGTGGCCTGGAACCTCAGCCAGTTCACCCAGGTTTAAGTTCCCGTGGGCTTTCTCAAGCACATGAAATTCATGAGTGAATTCAGCTACATTTTCAGTTAACTAACTCTGAGAAACATTCCTAGCAGGTTGATTTGTGTGGACAGGCGGGAGCCTTGTCTCCTATATGGATAAGGTTAGCCGGAAGCCAGCTCACCCCTGGAGGAAGTCAAGGTGAAGTAGGGTGGAAAGCTCTTGGCTGTAGCATCAGATAGATCCAGGTTTGTTTGTTTGTTTGTTTATTTGTTTGTTTATTTATTTATTTATTTAGATCCAGGTTTAACCATGTACTAGCCATGAGACTTCAGAAGAGTTATTTGACCTCTCCCTATTGCTTCATCTGTAAAACTCCTCAGTGATTTCAGATATGCACACAGTGTGCTTTCAGTATATGTTTTGTACCATTTATTCACTGTCTCTCTCTCCTCACGGCACTGTACTTTTAGGGCTATATCTGTAAGTGTGACCAAAGTACACCTCTTACTTTCTTAGAGCACCAGAAGTGTATTTGGGAGAGACTGATTTAATTCTCTGCGTACCTTTTTGTGTGTTTTTCATAGACCACAGCCCTTCTTTTACCACAGGTTACACTGGGAACAACTTGATTCTACCTTTCATCAGTTGGTTCTGACCTAAGGAGTCTTTGTGGTTATCATTCAAGCAATGGTTCTTTGTTAAGAACTGGCTATGTGTCGGTTCCTGTTTGGCCACAGGAATTGAGTGGTGAGCGAGACAGAGTCCCTGCCCTCAGTAATACCACTCTAAACCCGTCCTCAGATGGGTTACTTCTTTGGGTAACTAGTCCTGTTCATTCTTTGTTGATTCATACTAATTTGCTTCTGAGAGCATAATCTTCTCCCTAGACGTAGGGGACAGTGCCCCTTTGTGCTGCCTGGGCCTTGCCTGCTGGCTTGCCTGCTCGCAGACAATGAGAGCAGCGTGCTGAGGCTGAAGGAGAGAGCCCCGCAGGCTACTACTGCCTCGGTCACACATGTCCCAAGAGTCTGTTCTTGGCACTCTTGAATGTTCCTTTTCTCCTTGCACATAGATTATAGTGTTCACTGGTAATTTAAATTCAAAAACCTTCCACCCCCTCTCCGCCTTAAAAAAAAAAAAAAAAAAACCGCTCTTTGTATTATGGGGTAGAGAACAAAGCTGGCCAGCCTTGGTTTTCCCACTGGGGTTTGTTTTATCACGTGTATTTTTTATGTAGCCTCACTGTGGGTTACCTTTCCTTTAATAAGGCTAATCTGTAATTCAGGCATCTTGATATTCTGCAGTCCCAGAATCTCACATCTTTCTCTACCTTGTTTGTCATAAATAGTGTGGTGAGCAGATTTAGGGGGTTTGGTCGACAGGAAGTTGTACTTGCTTCTCCACTTTGGACTCACTGCATTCTGGCCCCTAGTGGGCTTGGTATATAGAAGGGCCAGCAGCCAGGTTGATGGATTTCTCAGTTTCAAAATAGAGGCCTGAAGATAGTCCTCTGCTCCATCTTTCTCTTTCTGTTGCCAGTTTTCCTGGAAGTTGGCAAGAAGTGTGTGGGGGAAAGCAGGGAGAATTGCTCTGAGAACCATTTATTTGAGAACTCTCAGCAGAGAATTGCATTGGCCTGCCCTCCTCTTTCTTTGGTGTGTGGTCTTGTGATTTGGTCCTGCTTATCTCTGTGTAATGCAGAGGCCTGAGTATGACTCCACTAGCCCTTTTGGGGTTCTTATCAATAAATTTCTTGCTGGTTGGTCGTTCCTCTAAATTCTGTCACTTTCCCAGGAGCAGGGGAACGTGTCAATGTTTGGGGACCTATTTGAGCCTCTCTTTCTGGCACCATGGCCACTGAAGGCACAATGGCTGAGCCCACATGAGCCATGTTTCCCACTGCTGCTGGAGCTGGGAATTGGCTGCAGTTGGATATAGCTTTAACAGTCACACAAAAGGCTTGGTTGGAAAGAAAAGAGCACTGCATAATTATTGCTTATGTACCAGTTAAACCTATCAGCCAACAGATGTCAAGTGCAAGATAAAAGTGCAATAATGTTATTATAATGGCATAGTAGTTATCATTATAATAATCAGCTAGCAAAGCTTTTGATAAGAGGCAGATCCTGAAAGGAGTGCAGGGGGAAAGGTTAACCTTGAACTATGGCACAATGAAGGGGTGCTTCACCTTGTAGGAGATGCTGTGCGAATGTGTATGATTCAGGTATAGGGTTGTGACCTTTTCTGCACAGCTTGAGGAGGTACGGAGCCTTCCCCTGGGGTCGTCTGTCCTGCAGGTACTGTCTTTCTCATGGTGCCAGAGAACATCTTCCATCCTTTGGTTTAAGGTGCCCTGGATTGTGGGATTACCATCCCAAGCACCCAGCACCAGTGGGTTCTCAAAAACCCAGAGGTTTCATCCCTGTGGGCTTATTTGGAATTTTCAGAAAATGTAGCCTTATTCCCACAGCTACAAATGATGAACTCCCCTCTCTTTAGCAAACTGCACTCTGTACCTGGGGTGTGGTGGTGGACCTATTATATGCATGCTTATTGAGGGGGAATATGCTCATGGAAGACAGCCTTTCCTTACTCAGGGAGCTCTTTGGAACTATGTTCCCATTCTGGTGAAATGGTCAAGGGGTGAGGAACAGAGCTGGGCTCATGAGTGACCCACAGCGGCAGTCCTGGGGTAGAAGAGTCTTTGGTTTCAGGCAGACTTGGGCTGTCTCCTGACCTCGCTGTTCACTAGCTGTTAGGCAGCCTTGCTGAACCTCAGCTGCCAGACTGTATGTGCTCATTTATTTTTCACTGTTTTTCACTACTGGCCTTGTCTCTGAAGTACCTGTCACTAAGTAGTTCTTAGTCAGTGCTGCTGCTCCTACCCAATGCTGCCCACCTACCCTAAAGAATAGGACAAGGACAGGACCCTCTTGCTTCCATAGGGAATTTTGGCTTTATTTTTTTTTAAATTTTTATTTATTTATGATAGTCATCACACACACACACACACACACACACACACACACACACACACAGAGGCAGAGACACAGGCAGAGGGAGAAGCAGGCTCCATGCACCGGGAGCCCGACGTGGGATTCGATCCCGGGTCTCCAGGATCGCGCCCTGGGCCAAAGGCAGGCGCCAAACCGCTGCGCCACCCAGGGATCCCGGGAATTTTGGCTTTAATTGGAGATTCATGTGAGCCTTTTCAGGCTCTGGTGTTTTCAGAGCTATACTCGATTTCTTTTGAAGTTTCCTCATTGGGGAGACATTGATATTAATGTTTGGGCAAATCCCTGCCTTATCCAGGGAGTGAAAGGTGGTGTTTAAAATCCCATTCAGGGGCAGCCCCGGTGGCACAGCGGTTTAGCGCCACCTGCAGTCTAGGGCATGATCCTGGAGACCCTGGATCGAGTCCCATGTCTGCTCTCTGCCTGCTTCTCCTTCTGCCTCTCTCTCTCTCTCTCTTTCTGTCTCTATGAATAAAAATAAATAAACAAACAAACAAACAAATAAAATCCCATTCAGGGATATTTTTTGCTTCTGCCCCCTGCAGCTTTATTTTCTCCTCTCTTTTCCTTTGGGTAGGTTACTTGGGGGCACTGTCTGCTTGGAGGGGCATTTGTATTTTGAAGAATCTGTTAGTTGTTTGGCTTAATCTCTTTACTGAGTAGAGGTTTTTGTGTTTCCATCTTCCTGGGCCTTTGCTGTGGACTTTTATTTTGGAAGTCTGGAGCACTCAGACAAGGTGATATCTTTTTAGACTATTTTTGGCTGTAGGCCAGTTTATCACTATGGCTACCACCTGCCTGAAGAATGGCAGGACATAGGCAGTCACTTCTATCAGAAATTTGGGAAAGAGGAAGGGCAAAGGGGAAAGAATAGTTTGGCTTAAGGTCACTAGGGGACAACAGCTTCCCTAAGCAGAACCATTTGATTTGGACAGAACTTCATTTCCCTTCTCTCTGGAATTTTGTTCTTTCTGTCAACAGACTTATATAGAACATGCTTTACATTCCAGACACTATGGTAAGTCCTGAGTCATGACCAAGCCATATACACTTCCTCCTTAGAGTGAGTTGATGAGAGCTCCCTTCGGCAGCACATATACTAGAGTGTATTGATGAATATAGACATTGATAAAATTATAATCACACTCATAAATGTAATGATACCACGAGAACTACGACAGAGATTTGACTTGTTCCTGGGATTGAGAAGCTATCAGGGAAAGCTTCTTGAGGAAGTGATCTTTGGTTTAAATAGTAAAGAACAAAGATATGTTTATTGAATAGTTTGACATGAGGTTGAAGAGTATTTAAGACTGAGGGCCCAGCTTTTATAAAGCCTCTGGAATGGAGTAGGGGGCAAAGAAGTGACATCTGTGAGGGCCTGAAAAAGTGGTTGGAGCACAGAGAATGAGAGGAGATAGATGCAAGATGAGACTGAAGGGATTGGCAACGGCAGGCCTGGGCAGCCCTGGCAAGGTGTTTTGTACTTAACTGGAGAGCACAGAAACCTTTGGAGGGTTGTTAGCTATGATGGTGAGATGATTGGATTTGCAGTGTGAACAGATCACTCTGTCAGATGGCTTGGCTTTTACCTACAACCAGACAGGCCTGAGAGGTGTTCTTAGAAGTTTCCTGGATGGTCTCGCTAACCTCAGGGAGAACATCCGCATCTGGAGCTTCCTGACCTTCCGGAACAGGGTGCCCCCCAACCCGGGGCGCGGGCTGGTGCTGTCGCTGCTGCTGCTGCTGGTGGTGCTGCTACTAGGCTGGGGCCTCCGCCTCCTCCAGTGACACCAGCTGGAGCCGCTGGGGACAGGGCTGGCCCCCCCCCCCCCCCCCCCCCCCCCGAGGTGGCCTTGCTGCTTGCTGGTTTTGTTGTCTTTTTTAACTGTTTTCTGCTGATCCCTTTTTTAATATTTAAACTCCGAGTGCTGGGACACTACTGAGGCTTCATACTAGTTTTTTCTTTCTTTTTTGTAAGAGAAATGAATTCATGATACCTCGGGGGTCGTTACTGGTTAACTGCCTGCGCCAAGGCCTGGCTGGGCCGCTCTCCTGGCCTCAGCCCCTGCGGTGGCCTGGGTGCTGCTACTGCCACCACCACCCCGCGGGGAAGGAGCCTGGAGCCTTCCTCTGGCGGTGGGGGGAGTGCTGGCCACACCCCCATGTCGGGGAGGCCCCGGGGCGAAGAGAAAATCTGCTGGAATAGATTTGATGGCTGAGGAGAGCTCAATAAAATGTTGTTTCCGGCTAAAAACAAACAAACAAACAAAACGAAACAAAAAAACACTGGATAGATTTTGATGAGGGAATGAAAATGAAGATCAGAAAAGGAGCATTAGGGGATCCCTGGGTGGCACAGCGGTTTGGCGCCTGCCTTTGGCCCAGGGCGCGATCCTGGAGACCCGGGATCGAGTCCCACGTCGGGCTCCCGGTGCATGGAGCCTGCTTCTCCCTCTGCCTGTGTCTCTGCCTCTCTCTCTCTCTCTCTGTATGACTATCATAAAAAAAAAAAAAAAAAAGAAAAGAAAAGGAGCATTAATTAGGGCATTAGGTGGCGCAGCGGTTTAGCGCTGCCTGCAGCCCAGGGTGTGATCTGGAGACCCTGGATGGAGTCCCACGTCAGGCTCTCTGCATGGAGCCTGCTTGTGTCTCTGCCTCTCTATCTCTCTCTCTCTCTCCCTGCATCTCTATGAATAAATAAAATCTTTATTTTTTTTTATTTTATTTTATTTTTGAATAAATAAAATCTTTAAAAAAAAAAAGAAAAAAGAAAAGGAGCATTACTGTGATAGGTGACTTGTTTTCCTTTAGTAAGCTAAATGGTAATTTTGAGACTGACCCCCCAACCCAAGTGTGGCTAGTCATGTGTTGTCAGGGCCACTTGGCCACTCAGCAGACATGGTGGCTGAGGGTGGTGGCACCTTGCCAGAAAACCTGGAACCTCCAGGCCTGTCACTTGTTAATATCTGACAGCTACAGAGCCCTTTGTTAACAGTTGTCTTGCTGTCCCTCTGTTGGCTGTCACTACTGGGCAAAAGCTACCCCTTTCACTTTTTTTTTTTTTTTTTTTAACCCCTTTCACTTTGGATTGCTTAAGCCACTGACACGGGCAACTACCTGAAATGTGATGTGCCAAGTTAGCAAAGCCAGCACCTGCGGTTTATGTAACATTTAGTTCTGGTTGATGTAGGTGTGCACATGTTTTCTCTTGGCAGCCGCCAATGTCTGGAGGGCTGGCAATGGGCCGTAGTTGCTCTTGCTACTGTGTAGCTAGGAAGACTGAGGTCCAGGAGAAACCTAGATTATAAAGAAGCCTGGGTCAGGGTCACATGCTAGCAGATTGAGTGTTAAATGAATGGCAGATGGTTTCAGACCATAGGCCAGAGCCCTTCCTCAGTGGTACTGTAGTGTTGCCCACTGTTCCTTCACATATGCAGCAGGAAGGCTGTGCTGCACAGTGGTTAGGAGCATGGCCTTTGAACTCAGGCATACTTCAGTCCTAGCCTCACCACTTGCAAACTCTGTGACTTTAGACGAGTTATTTTGCTTCCCTGATTGATAGTTTTCTTAGCTCTAACTAGGAAATAATAATACATCTATGGGGCAGCCCCAGTGGCTCAGCGGTTTAGTGCCGCCTTCAGTGCAGGGCATGATCCTGGAGACCCAGGATTGAGTCCCACGTCAGGCTCCCTGCATGGAGGCTGCTTCCCCCTCTACCTGTGTCTCTGCCTCTCCTTCTCTCTCTCTATCTCTCTGTGTGTCTCTCATGAATAAATAAATAAAAATCTTTAAAAGAATAATACTCGATCCCAGGACTCCAGGATCATGCAGAATCATGCCCTGAGCTGATGGCAGACTCCCAACCGCTGAGCCACCCAGGAGTCCCAATTGTGAAGTATTAATGAGAACATATGAAAGGTGTTTAGGTTTGTTCATAGGGTAAATACTGAGTAAAAAGTGGTAATGATAGATGTTAAGGTTTATTTGGGTAACTTTTTTTTTTCTTCCATGTCTGTTTTTTGAGGGGCCCCATGCCAGTGATAGTATAAAGATATGGTCCTGACCTTGATGTGCTCAGTCTTGTCATCTTTGCTGCATTTTGTCTTGTTCTCTGTGGTAATGCTTCAGCAAAACAAAGAGATCTAGGGGGTCTCCTAAAGGGGTTCCAGATTAGGTGTCCACTTGGTGATGCTGTCTTCTCCTCTGGGGCTTCTCTTTTATTGCCCTGATTCTGGTTTGTTTGCTGCTTGGGGGTAGAGGGTGCTCTGCTCCTGGGGGGAGTAGACCTGTTTCCTGCTTGGACTGTACCATCTGAAATAGCATTCTAAAAAAAAAAAAAAAAAAAAAAAGAAATAGCATTCTCTTTTTGCTACCCCATGAGTGCCCATTTCTGGTAGTAGCATTCCTAGATTCTCTGGTTTGCTCCTTAAAACATTCAATTGCTGCTATTTATTTTCTTTTGTAAAATACTAAGATAATTGACCTAAAAGAGACCATGAAAAATAAGCTGGGTTGTATTTTTGTAAAGGTTTGTTTAGTACCCAGTCACTGAAATAAAATGCTCCCCAGTGGTCTTGGGGGAGATGACCTTTGTAATGCGATTGTTTTCTGTGAAGGTGTTGGGGAAGGTTAATTTGATTCATTTTCTTTGATTGTGGTGGGTGAGGGTGAGTGATTGGGGAGAAAGGACAAAGCCTTTAACAGTCTCTGAATTGGAGCCTGTATTGCCTGAGAAGAGGATCTGTTTATCAAGAGTGTCTAGAGTTGGGTGTGTAGGCCCTGTCCTATGCCCATGCTTTCTTCCTCATTCATGGTGGTGGAGGCTGCCATGATGTTCCTTCATTCACTCACCATTTAGTAAGCTGTATATACTGCATACTGTAGAAGGGAACGGAATTCCACTTCTGCTAGTTGTTACCTTTTTAACCTTTCCTGGTACTTCTGGGACTCAGTTTTCTCATCTGAATAAAGGTATACCACCTGGGGCAGTTAGGATGAAATGAGATAATACACAGCATGTTTCTAGCACATGGTAGGTTCCTCAGGATGGTAAGGATTATAATGTCTTCAAAGAATTCAAGCCCCATCTGGGATAGAAGCCACAGATGGGACCATAGGTGCTGAGGAAGGCTGGCTCAAAGACATGGAACAGTGAGACTGGATTTGGCTTGTTAGGGTAGATTGCAAGGCAGAGTATTTGGAGTCAGGCTTCCAGTCTGTGTCCCTCACTGGGTAAGGTAAGTGACTGCTTCAGTTAGAACAGAAAGCAGTAGGCAGAAGGCTTGAGTGGTAAACCAGAAGTGTTTTCTCTCTTCCACCTGTCAGGGAATAGGATAGAGTCATTAGAGCAAAGTAGCTGGGAACTACATCTCTCTCTCTCTCTTTTAAAGATTTTATTTATTTATTCATGAGAGACACACACAGGTAGAGACATAGGCAGAGGGAGAAGCAGGCTCCCTGTGGGGAGCCCGGTGCTGAACTCGATCCCAGGACCCTGGGATCACGCCCTGAGGCAAAGGCAGATGCTCAACCGCTGAGCCACCCAGGTGCCCTAACCCCAGCTCTTTTGAGTCAGACCAAGCTAGGTTTTAGTGCTGGCTCTTCCATGTACATGCTGTGTGGCCTTAGACAAGCTATATCCCTTCCTCTCTGAGCTTTGGTGTCCTCATCTGTAAAATGGAAATGATAATATCTACTTAGAGTGTTTAAATAAAGTAACATGCTATTTTATTTTAATAAAATAACAATAAAATGATATCTACTTAGAGTGTTTAAATAAAATAACATTTATTTATTTAAATAACATGTAGATAAATAATATCTACTTAGAGTGTTTAAATAAAATAACAAAATAAAATAACATGCACATGCTTTCACATAGTGCATATTCATAAGTAATGATAATTGTCATAGCATTGATGGATTACAAAGCAATTAAGCATTTTTCTTGGGAAATTAAACTCTTGTAAATTTCTGTGGCCAGATAAATTTTTTGAAAAGTCAGTCTATACCTTGGATTCAGTTATCCAAGTATAACTAGTATCCAACTAGTTTTACTTGCCTCAGTAAGTACTTAAGGAGTATGTCACTCCCCTGCCTCGCACCCTTTGCTGGCTGCCGTGTACTTAAAGTCCCAACTCTGTACCCTGATTTTAAGCCATTCATGAACAGATCCCTGCCAGCCTTGGCAACTGTGTGTCCTAACTCTGCCCCTTGCCTTGTGACCTTCTGCAGAGCCCTTGTTACAACTGTACCCTCTCCCTGGATTACACTTCCCTTATGTTCACTTGGTTGACTCCTTGTCATTCATATCTCAGTCCTGATGTTACTTAGGAGAAGGAGCCTGCCTTTCCTCTGTTATAAAGTAACTAGTTATGTCACTGTTAACATAGACATCAGGTATTTTTCTTGTTTGTTTGCTTCTTATTGGTTCTCTGTTTTCAGAGAATATAAATTCCATGAGAATAGGGATCTTGTGTGTCATGTTCACAGCTGTATTCACAGGGCTAGGAACAGTGCCTGGCACATAGTAGAGGATCAAACGTTTTTTGAATGAATGAGTTTATATATGAGAATGGATTCTGTTGTTATTCAGAATCTGGTTATATAGGTGTTCATATTCATACTGCTTTGTTTCATAAATGTAACTAAGATGACTTTCTTTTTTTTTTTTTTCTAAGATGACTTTCTTGTTCATTACTTATTAAATGTCTCTCCCTTCCCCCATTAATTGGAAACTTTGGAGGAGAGGCAATTTTCCCTGGTTTCATTTTATGTGGCTCTCTTTCTTCTTGGCATTTTGTTATTGGAAAGGGGAGTTTGTGGTTGTGAGACTTCATACATTGATTTTTAGGCGTTCTCAGGAAGCAAGCTTTTTGCTTGGGATAAAACAAACATGAAATCTCACCAGGACATGGCAAACTTTATCTTACTCTGATTTTCTACCGACACTTTTTGGAATGTTGTGTATGTTCTTAGACAAGGACATTAGACAAGAATTGGCAAATTAAAAATGGCCAGATAGAAACAAATTCACAAAATGTGAGTAACGGTAAGACAGAGAGAGGTCAGAGGGGATAGTGCTTCTTTCTGGCAGTAGCCTAGTTTTTCATGGGTCTTGGTAATGAATGGTATGAGTAAGACTCTGGACCAGTTAACTGTTCGCTTTTCAGAGGGCCTGGAATCTAGAGAACTGTAGGGGTGGTGCTCAGGAGGAAGGGGAACTCCAGCCACCTTGGTAAATGTTTGGGTCCTAAGTGTTACTAGTCCTCAAAGACCTGGTCTTGAATTGAAAGCATAAATTCCCAGGCATGGATATGATCAGAAGAAGGTGTTTGGAGCAAGGTGAGCTGACAGGGATGGGCTTAACATTGCTTAAAAGGTTTTGTGTAGATTGAGAACTGTAGCCCTGTAGGTACTATTCTCCCTTTCTCCCACCAAAGCTGCCTCCAAGCCTGGTTATCTTAACCTGCCTTAAATATCGTTGGGTTGTCCCTGTTGATAAACTCTCAAAGGAAAGACATTGGACAGCTTTGTTGTCAGCTATGTCCTTTGCTTATTTTCCTTCTAAGAAGGTTTTAGCTTTGTGATTAACTCAGGATTATTTGGTCACTCTGGCAACTAGTTTTAAAAAGAATTTCTTTAAAAGATTTTCTTTTTTCCTTCTTTCTTTGAAAGAGAAAGCCAGCACAGGAGCAGGGGATAGGAGTAGAGGGAGAGGGAGAAGCAGACTCCCTGCTGAGCAGGGAGCCCAATGTAGGACTCCATCCTTGGATCCTGGGATTATGACCTTAGCCAAATGCAGACGCTTAAACACCTGAGCCACCCAGGTGCTCCACTCAGGCAACTACTTTAAAGTCAGTGTTTTTTTTTTTTTTTAAGAATTTATTTTTAAGTAATCTGTACATCCAACCTGGTGCTCAGACTCATGACCCCAAGATCAAGAGTTGAACTCTTCTGTAAAGTCAGTATCTTAATGTGCTATAGTTACTAACCATCCTCTATCCATCTGGGGTAATCTTGAATTTATGTTTGAACTTACTTAGAAGTCAACTTTTAGTGAAGCTCCCAACCCCTCATAATAGCAGGAATTTCAGTTATAAGTCAGCAAGTAGCTTTTGAAGATTCTGGTACCCAGAAGGTGGTAGGACAGTGGCTCTGCTGACCAACTTTCTCTGGGCTCAAAAATAATTAAGCCTTTTCTTAATTCTTTCATTTCCCCTCTTCAGTCTTTTCTGGGCTAATTGAGAATCTCTATTCCTTTAATCTTTTCTCCTGTGCTCTGTTTCCTTGCCTTGGTTGTGTTTCTGCAGTTCTTATTTAGAAGAGCATTTGCTTTTAGAATTTTTCACACCTTTCTTCTGGACAAAGTTGTAGGTAACATGCAGGTATCTCTTCCATCTGCCAGGCTAGAACATGTCTTTTTTGGGGTGCTTAGTATTGGTTGGGGTGGGCAAAATGCCTTTTGTACTCTCACACCCTGTGTTGACTGTCCTTCATAATTCTGTTTAATTTAAAGGTGGATTAGCCAGCAAGTCCCCAAATCAAAGGTGCTCTTGACCTTTGTGGGTGGTGATGGCCTAAGTTTCTCTGATCCCTCATCAGGCTATTTAGTTAATTACTTAATTAGCTTACCTTTGGTTAAAAAGTAGACAAGCTTGCATCTCTTTATTTTGATTTGCATTGATTTTTCCCTGCTTCTTAAATGCTGAGAACTTAAAAAAAATTTTTTTAATTTTATTAATTTTTTAAAAAGGTTTTTAAAATGTATTTATTCATGAGAGACAGAGAGTGAGAGAGAGGCAGAGACACAGGCAGAGGGAGAAGCAGGCCCCACGCAGGGAGCCTGATGTGGGACTTGATCCCAGATCTCCAAGATTTACGCCCTGGACTGAAGGCGGCGCTAAACCGTTGAGCCACCCAGGCATCCCTGAGTGAGAACTTCTATGCGTTCTCACTTTGTGTGTTCACAAGGATTTGGAGGATCAGGCCTTGCGTGCAGCTCTGCCTCCGTATTCATCACCTATGTATCCAATAGAATAATAGACTGCTGTAGATCTATAAAATAGAAAACAAACTGATGGTTGCTGGAAGGAAGGGAAGGAAGGGGATAGGGGAAGTGGGCAAAATGGGTGAAAGGGAATGGGAGATACAGGCTTCCATCTATGGAATGATGAAGGCACAGCATGGAGAATATAGTCAATGATACTATAATAGCATTGTGTGGTGACAGGTGGTAGCTGCACTTGTTGAATCACTATATTGTACACCTGAAATTAATGTAACGTGTCAGCTGTACTCAAATAACAAAAAAATAATGGACTGCTTTGGAAACAGCTCTCACATGTTTCTCTTAAACACATGTGCACACATTTGAACACATAGATTTTCTGAGGAATGGACACTTCTCTAAGAGGAATTCATCCTGTTTCATGTAAACGACTTCCATTACACCAAAACTCTTGAGACTTTGTGAAAAGTAAAATTAGTGAGGCATTTTTCCCCCCTCCAAAAGGCCTCAAAGCTCTTAAAATAAACCTTAAAAAACTTGCTACCCTGAGCTTCAGTTCTGAAAGCAGAAAAATTGCAAACCTGGGGCAGTAAGACTCATTCTCTTCTCTGGTCTTTTTCCTCTTTTTCTCTCTATTTATTTTAACATCCCTTTTCATGGTCTTACCTTTCTAGAAAGTCAATTCAATCTTTCCTTGCCAGCCCTTAGCAGGAGAATCATCAGGAGTTCCAGCCCTAATTTGTGGTTTATGTTTCTTTTCCATTCCCTCTCTTTGCTGTTCCTGAACCTAATTTCCCAGCTTCCTGCCGAACCCTCCAGTCAGTGCAGAGTACCTCCAGTGACAGGTATCTTTGGAATTTGATGTCAGTACCAGCCTAGCTATTTGGGCGGAATTTGGGAGCCTGTTACCTGCATGTGTTGCTAGCTGAGGAAATTGGGCTTTTTTCAATGTTGATACCATCTTTCTTTCCCTCTGCTTGCCTAGCCCCAGTGAGTCCTGTTGCCAGGGGAAATGAAATCGAGAACTCTGTAGCATGATTAATTCTGGGGTTTTATCCTACAAAGTAAAAAAATAGCATTTCAGAGAGAGATGTAAGGGAGTCTCCCTGCAGTTCCCATGGAACAAGTCGACCTTTCAGTTATATTTTTCAGCATCTTTGGGGACCCATTTGAAGGGAGCTAAAGCAGTAATTATGACTAAGCAAAGAAAACTAATTTGGAGCCAGAATATTTTAATAAGAAGCTTAAAAAACCAGAACCTGCTGATACATGATAAATAGGAATTGGAGCTTTGTGCTCTTCTTACTTAATCCTTCCCTTTTTACATTATTATGTTTTTTGGTTTTCTTCCCAAAATGTGAGGACTCTCTATTATTCCCCTGGTGGTGGAATGAGGATGCTGTTGGTGACTGCCTGCTGAGTCTCAGGTAGAGCAGAGGTGGGGTGCTTTCAGGTACCGTTAAACCTTGGAGTTTCGGTTCATGTGGGAAAGGGGTAAGCTTGCTTTCATTTCCAAATATATTCGAATTCCCCCGAGGATTCCTTGGGACTGACTGTATTTTCCAGATGATTCTGAGAAATGAGCATTGAAGGAAATTTTGTGGATGATTCTACGATCATTTTTGTCAGTCTTTCTGAGCACTCAAAAGCTTAGGCAAAAAATACGTAGATTTGTCTCTGTAAGGGCTTCTCTAGGTGCTTGTAGTAAGGCCACCAATTCATCTGATGAATTGATGTCATATGAGTGTGATGTTGTTAAGAGCTTGGCTTTGGAGCTAGATGTGTTTTGTAATTCTGGCTCTGCCACTGCTTAGTTCTCTGACCTTGAAGAATGATTTAATCTCTCTGAGTCACAGTGTCCTCATCTGTAATAGGGGGATAATGATTGTACCTACGGCATAGGGTTGTTGTGAGCCTAATATATAGTGAGTAAATACTCCCTGACTTAGCTATGATTGTTATTTTGAGATACTGATGGAAAATCAGATGGAACCTTCTTGGCAAGAGAAAAGAAGGTAAAACGTTGCTTGAAAAATCTTGATAGAAGATAAGGGGTTGAGGGATAGGGGCAAAAACAAAAGTGGGAAAACTCTGTGTCCTTGAATGAATTACTTACTGTTTCACTATTTTAGTAAGTCCCAAGTCTTATTTTCTAATCCACCAAGTTGACTGTTCTCCTAGAAACCCTAACTGTGTCATGGCTCCTCAGCAAAGATTGAACAAGCCACAGCAGCCACAACTGTCCACCATTACCAAGACATCATTATCTTTACAAATCACACTGCTGTGTTTTACCACCTGCCCTTTGAAGTGTTATAAATAATTAAAGCTGAACCATACTTGTCAGAATAGGTTCAAAAAGTGCATTTTGGGATGCTATGCCTTTGCCCTGACAATGTGTTTATTAGCTTGTTGTTAATTCCAGGGTTGGTTAACTTGAGGCACCTCTGGGCCAGCCTGCTTACCCCAGTTATTTACCCCAAAACTTTAGGAAGAGGAGTTCAATATAATTCAGTCCTTTTCTCTGTGTTCCTGGAAAGTCATCAGTGGTAAGCAGGGTGGGGGGAGGGGGACGACACTGAACTACTTGGAGCTAATAACTCCTTCCCAAATTTGTGTGTGTGTGTGTGTGTGGTGGTGGTGGTGGGGTGGTTAGAATAAATCGTGGGCTGGATGGAGCAGAGCAACAGAGGTTAGGAGCTTCTCGGTGTTGTGCCAAACAGTCAAGTGCAAACAGGTTAGATGAAAACTTTTATTAGGCAGTGTGTGTGCCTCCTCATCAGGATGTTGGAATATGGGCTGTTTCACTCCTTACCTGCGAATTAAAACACTGAGATAATGGTTTGGCCTCTCTTATGCCTTTCCTGTGATATGAGGTGGGGGGAAGGAGAGACTTGTCTGGGGGCGCTGCAGCAGAGGAGCTGTCGGTGCTAATTTTCCTTCAAGTCTTGGCAGAGTCACCCATCAGACAGAGCATAGCCCTGGCTTGGTGAGGCTGTGTGCAGAAAAGGAACAAAGCATGGGGCTTGAGGGTGCAGGCCTAGAGTCACCAGATCCCAGGTTCGGAACCTGGCTTTGCCTCTCCTGGCTGGGTGTGTTAGTTTCCTGTGGCTACTATAACAAACTAACACAAACTTGGTAGCTTAAAACACAAATGATGTATTCTCTCCTGGTTCTGGAGGCCAAAAGTCTAGTCAGTATCACTGGGCTGAAATCAAGGTGTTGGCAGTGCTGCACTCCTTCCAGAGGCTTTAGGGCAGAGTCTGTTCCTTGCTGCTTCTTTTTTTTTTTTTTTTAAAGATTTATTTTATTTATTTATGATAGACAGAGAGAGAGAGAGAGAGAGGGAGAGGGAGAGGCAGAGACACAGGAGGAGGGAGAAGCAGGCTCCATGCCAGAAGCCCAACGTGGGACTCGATCCCGGGACTCCAGGATCAAGCCCTGGGCCAAAGGCAGGCACTAAACCACTAAGCCACCCAGGGATCCGTGTTCCTTGCTTCTTCAGCTCCTGGTGGCTGCTGGCATTCCTTGGCTTGTATTCTTATGACTCTCAACTTCCAAGTTCAACATCTTCAAATCTTTGTTACGTCTTCACATCACCTTCTCTTCTATGACTGTGTCAAATCTCCCTAGGCCTATGTTATATAAGGACATTGTGATTGTATTTAGGGCCTTTCTGATAATTCAGGATAATCAGTTTAAGATCCTTAACTTAATCACATCTGCAAATACCATTTTTTCCTTAAAAGGTAAAACTTACAGGTTCCAGGCCTTAGGACTTGATCTCTTTGGAAGGCTGTCTCTGCCTGCCACACTAGGTGACCTTGGCAAGTGACTTTGACCAATGTAAGTTGGTGTCCTTATCTCTAAAAAGTGGTAATCAGGGCAGCCCAGATGGCTCAGCAGTTTGGCGCCACCTTCAGCCCAGGGCGTGATCCTGGAGACCCGGGATCAAGTCCCACATCTGGCTCCCTGCATGGAGGCTGCTTCTCCCTCTTCCTGTGTCTCTGCCTCTCTGTGTGTCTCTCATGAATAAATAAATAAAATCTTAAAAAAAGAAAGTGGTAATCATATATCCTGTACCTCATTTCCATGAGTCTTAAATGAAACCTTGCATGTGAAATACTTGGCATCTAGTACCTAGTATTATTTGTATGCATATATGTTATTCATTACTGTTATATGTTACTATTATTGTTACTTAACTATTTTCTGAGAAAGAATATTTCCCTAAGAATTTATTTGATGTGGTGCAATCTCCCCCTCACCCCCCCCAACACCCACCATGGCCCTTACAGCCCTAGGATCTTTGGCCATCATCCCCATTAGGCAGCAGGTGTATCCCGAAGGCCACTTTTTTACCCAGTCTTCTGTTTTGCCTCAAGGCCACCCTCTTAGCCACTCCTGCATTTTCCTTTTTTCAGTGAATGAGCTGGTGTATGGGAACAGGCCTCACACTTCAGGGGGTGTTATGGACTGAACATCCCCCTCAAAATTCCTATGTTGAAATTGTAACTCCTGGTGTGGCAGTATTTGGAGTAAGGAAGTAATTAATGTTATATCAGGTCACAAAGGTGGGGCTCTGATTTGATAGAACGGTTGTCCTTAGAAGAAGAAACACGAGAGAGCTCTTTCTCCTCAGTGCATGGGTACAGAGAAGAAAAGAAAGACTATGTGAGGACCTAGGGAGATGATGCTGTGTACAAGGCAGGAAGAGAACACTCACTAGAAACCAAATGGGCCAGAACCTTGATCTTTTAATTCTAGCCTCTAGAACTGTGAGAGAATACATTTCTGTTGTATAAGCTACCATGTATAAGTCTATGGTGTTTCGTTATGGTAGCCCTAGCAGACTAATAGAGGGGCGTATATAACGGGGCCCTTACACCCACTTGTTCCAGACACTTAGGCTACGAACTTGGACTCTGGAATTATTCCAGTTACCATTCAGTATAGTTTGCTGTATTGCTGCTTTCCCATGGATAATTGTAAGTCCATAATGAAGCATGGAAGAATATTATTTTTACAGTGGTATTTAGTATCTGATCGCTATTAGCCAAAAGGTACATGTCCCCAGCGAGGTACTGTAAATACATTTTATCTGTTCTATTACCTGCTGTTTCACGAACACATCCCTGAAGCATTTTAATCTTGTTTTTCATACTTGTCTTCAAGTGAGGAATTGTTCTGATTTGCAACTTCGGGGGATAATTACTATGTTCGTTAATTTTTGTTCTTTTCTTCTCCTCCATTTATTACTGGTTTCTTGAGAAAAGTTTTCCCTAAATCTACACTAACTGGAGACAAGTCACTTGATTAAAAGGGTGTTTTACAACATTGGTTTCTCTGGCTCTCTTGGCACACTGATAGGAAGGCTGTGTCAGTATCTTCTTAGCCGGGGTGAAGGTCTCCCTGGTCTGGGCTTAAATGAATAAGAGGCTTTTTTGCAGGGGCGAGGGAAGGGCAGGGATCTCTGACCGAAAGCTGTGTAGCAGAATAACTTTTGCCTTGGTGTATTCCTGGGCAAGGGGCAGCAGAGGCTCACCTGGTTCTTCTCTTTTCAGAGATGCAATGATATGTTAATTGAGCATATGCTATGTACGGGACATGTGCACAGCACTATGAGGAATGTGGTTTTTGGCTCACAGGGGTTCTCAGTGCATGTTGATTTAAGTGAATGTGTGGCAAAATAGAGTGACCTTAGCATGCAGAGAGACTGAAGGGACAGGCCTGGGATTTGTGCTATAACCTCCTGGAAGTGTAACACAATTGGGCTCATCTTTGTGAAGGCCATGATGCTCTAGCAGTTGGATCTGCAAGAGGAAGCAGTAGAAGAGGAACAGTGTGTTGAGGATGCTTTATTTTGCATTTAATTTTTTCTAGTATTTCAGCCTCATGGGTACCCTTTTCCTTTCATTGTAGACAGGGACTGTTAAGTATGTTCGTGTTAAGTGCACATGTTTAATAAATGTCAAGTAATCACCCAAGACAGTTGAGGGAGGAGATGGAAAAATAGTTGTTTCAACAAGTTGGTTCAGGTTAGGGCAAAAGCAGAGATGTATGTGAGATGCCTGGGCAAAGAACTGAAGAAGGTGAGAAAATAGAAGCCAGAAAGGATTTGAATTAATCTGGAGCTGAATGGGAGCCTGGCTTAGGGAATATGGATCTGGGCTAGGTATCTAGGGAAAGAGTGAGAATGAGGAGAGCTAGAGAGCAGTTAGTCTGGGATCCGGGGAGGGGAGGGAACAGTGGGTAGAATGGCTGAAATCTTCCCTGCATTGCCCCCACCCCATGTTTCTCTGCATTATGATACTTGTCATACTATGTGGCATTTATTTCTTGATAGGCCTTCTCTTAAGCCTAGAAGATAGGAGAGGTGGCTTGGTCATCTCTATCTGGGTTACTTGACACTGTGTCCAGCACATGGGATGTTCTGCCCAGATGATTGATGACCATGTGTTAGGTTAAGGCCTGGGTGAGTCATCCATTAAGAACTGAAATGTGAGAGGTTGAGGTTGGGGCATAGGGGCGATGAGCACATAACTGGCTGGGGTGTAGGAGGGTAAATTAGGCTAGAATTGAGAAGTGAGCCTGACATAGAATCTAAATCATGCTTTAAGAATTTACTAAACATTTCTCTTGTGTCAAGTGCCAAGCTAGCTGGGCATTATGTACATGGTCCCTGTCGTTAGGATGTTTAGGACAAGTATATTATTATTATTATTATTTATTTAGATTTTATTTATTCATGAGAGAGAGAGAGAGAGAGGCAGAGACACAGGCAGAGGGAGAAGCAGGCTCCATGCAGGGAGCCCGACGTGGGACTGGATCCTGGGACTCCAGGATCACGCTCTGGGCTGAAGGCAGGTGCTAAATCGCTGAGCCACCCAGGCGTCCCCAGGACAAGTATATTATAAAGTGTAATAAGCACTGTAATCCAGGTGAGTATGGGTGTTCTTCCATCATGCCTTCTGTCTAGTGGAGAGGGTCAGTGACAACCTCCTTAGAAGTGTCTTTCAGAGTAAGGAGAAAACCTTTTTTTTTTTTTTTTTTTTTTTTTTGAGAAAACCTTTTTTGATGGTAAGAATTTGCCACATAAAGAGGAGGGGAAACAATTCAGAGCAGAGGAAATGACATATAAAAGGACAAGGATAAGTCATGTGCAAAGGACAAGATGTCTTAGAGCACTGGACAAAAAGTTCCATAGAGCCAACCATAGACAGGGAGAGGAAAGAGATAAAGCTGGTGGTGTTGATCCTGGCTCGATGGTGGACAACCTGCATGTGGAATTTGGCCTTGTTCCTCAGGGCCCTGGGAAACTGTTGGATGGTTGCAAACAGGTGGGTAAGATCATATTCATGCTCTGGCTAGAGAATCATCCATCTCACATTTAATCAAGGTGTGAACTTGTAATTTGCTGACATCTTACCCCATGATCCTTTGACACTGCAGCAAACGCTGCGCATTTGCTTGAAATCTGTGAGTTCAGGAGCCTGAAGTATGGTGGAGAGGTAGTTCTACCTGCCATAGTCCTGCGTCCCTGGTGTTTGATCTCAGGCTCTGAGCCTGCTGCTCTGTTGCTGAGCAAATGGTGTTAAGGACTGCAGCTCCCACAGCTTCTGCAGCTGTTCCTGCTATCACCTCAGCCCCTTCACAGCAGCCTGCAATTCCTCATCCACTGCACATTGCTCTGTGCACTCAACAAATTGGAAAATTTTATGAGATTGTCAAATAATAGGATAAGTTTTGAAAAGTAGAAGTGAAAAATACTTATTTTGCCTTGTCTCCCTATAAGGGAATTTGAAAAATGTAGAAATTCTAAGTTGTATATTAAATATCCTTGGGATTTCCTTTCCTTTCCTTTTGAAAATTTTTATATTAACCAAAAATCAGGTAGAGATGCTTGTGGGAAGATAATTCCTTTTGGCTGGAGTTTAAGCTCCACGTTGTGAGCTTTTTTAATTGTCTTTCATTGGAGGTGGGTTGAGACCCAACTGTGCAGTCGCCAGAGCTCATCACAGTCATGTTGCTGGGTGAATTATCTCTGTGAATCTGTATGTTTTTCCCTTTGTACCTACCTAATGAAAGCCAAATTAAATCAATTTTTAATCAAGGAGATGAATGACAAGTTTTTCCTCAGAAAAGAAACCACAAGGCCTCAAAGTACTGGATACAATAAAAAGTGAAGTTTTTATTTGTGTATGTGCTGTTAGGCATGGCTTTAATGTCAGGAAAACAGGAGGTGCTGTTAAAATAGTATTTGAAAATATGCCTTCCCAGGGAGATGAAGGAGTTTGCTTTTCTCCCTGCCCCCTTTCTCTTTTATAGGTTGTGCATGCTTGTGTGCTTCAAGCACTCTGCACAGGTACAGGTATCTAGTAGGTGCTTGGAGACAGAAGTGCAGATGTTTAATAAATGTCATGTCAATGAATGAACAGTTCGTTTTGAGCAGGTCCCTTTTTTTTTTTTTTAAGATTTTATTTATTTATTCATGAGAGACCCACAGCGAGAGAGGCAGAGAGACATAGGCAGAGGGAGAAGCAGGCTCCCTGTGGGGAGCCTGATGCAGGAACCTGATGCAGGACTCAATCCCAGAATCCCGGGATCATGACCTGAGTCACCCAGGTGCCCCTGAGCAGGTCCCTCTTTTGTGCTCCCCTGTCCCTCCAGCTCCTCAGCCTGCTATTTGTTCGTTTCATTATCCCTTTGTTCATTCATTCAACATACATTTTTCCTTCTCGACAGATGTGAAGGCCATTGATAGAAAATGCATTGAGTTGAGGCTGAGAAACATGGCCTGATAAATCTCTTCCTCTTTAATGCCTGTTTTGTCCTTTATTTTGGGACATTGATTTTTAGGCTGTTGTGGGCACCCACATAATCCTCCCAAATGTTGCCTTCTTCTACCTGTGCTTGCTTTGGTGGAAGGAAATGGCTTCCCTTGTGGGGAGGGAGGGTGGCAGAGGCAGTAGGAATTAAGACTCCTGAGTTCATTGGCTGTCCCCGTAAGGTGTCTCCATGTGCTCTGAGGGGCTTTGGGGAGCCAAGCGTTCCTCCCCTGGAATTTGATTCCCATAATCATGGGTCTGGCTTTGTGCTCTGAACTCCCGACACACTGGCATCTCCAGAGGACGCAGGCATCAAATCCTCCATCAGCCCACGTTCCAGCCCACATTACTGTGGTTGAATGGCCTCCCTGAGTGTGACTCTTCATCTGAGGAAGAAAGTGCTTTTTATTGAGAGCCTTTCAGAGGAACTCAGGAGACTGGATTTTGGATACTCCAGAAAACTTGGGCTGAGCAAATAAGAGATTAAGTAAAGCTGTGTGCCTTCTGCTTCCTCATTGTGCTACCTGGCTTGGTTCTGGCTTCATTGAAAGCCTCCTTGGGTTGCCTTCACCTGAGAGATGGGGGTGGCTATAGCAATTTGGGCAGGTGAGCAGGAAGAAATAGTAGATAAAATTGACTGGTTGGTGATGGATGGGCAGGGGTGTGGGAGGGCAGTGTAGGTGGGGAGATGGAGAGGGAGGTATTGAGGAGAGCTCCTGGGTTTCAGGCTTGCCCAGTAGAGCTGGGCAAGCCTAGAGGTTCAGGAGCGTGGGGGGAAGAGCATGAGCTTATCTATTAACTTGCTGAATATGAAACATACAAGAGGAGGGGAAAGCAAACATATCCTCTAGGGGGAGATGTCATAAACTCTGCCTAGGGCAGCCCTGGTGGCTCAGCAGTTTGGTGCTACCTTCGGCTCAGGGTGTGATCCTGGAGACCCGGGATCGAGTCCCACGTCGGGCTCCTTGCGTGGAGTCTGCTTCTCCCTCTGCCTGTGTCTCTGCCTCTCTCTCTCTCTGTTATGAATAAATAAATAAATCTTTAAAAAAAAAAAAACTGCCTAGATTCTCAAGCTGCTTTCCTGTTCAAGTTATCTACTGTGGTTTTAGACCACTGTGGGGAGTAATACAGCCCAAATCCAGATTCTGTTGACTGGTTCTTTCTATTAATAGATGCTGAGAGTTTGCAAGAGCTAACAAACCACTGAACTGCAAGGCAAAGGAATGAGTTCATAAGCAGAGTTCACAAACAATGGTGACCCTGTTGTCTTGTCTTAGCAGGCATGTAGCAGGTCTCCTCTTCCCCTTCCTAATCTCCCTTTCATTGTGGGTGGTTCTTCAGGTTCTAGAGGTTTGCCAAGATAGCGCAGTGAACTATGTATTTGAAACTCATCCAACCTTTCTGGCAAAGAGAGTTCTTGTACGTCTTGATGCCACCTGCCGTAAGCCCTTTGCTCCAGCCGTTGTTGAAATAAATGCATGTTCCTAGCTTCATGCCTCCGGGTCTTCAAAAACCCTCTTGCCTCTGCTTGGGATGCCTTTCTCATTGTCTTTGTTTGGCTGATTCTTTTTACTCTTTTCATCTTTAAAGCTCACCTATTCCAGGAAGTCCTTTCTGACCCCTGTGTTTCAATGAAGTTATCTGTTCTCTTTTGCCTCAGATCTGTCCAACAATGTGTGTGTGGGCTCTTTTCAACCCAGTGCTTGCTCTAAACGACTGATGGACTCCTCCGTCTCCATTGTCCATCTTGAGGGCTCCTAGAGGACAGGACCTTGATTTATTTGGCATTTGTATCTCTAGCACTTGGTCCATGGCTGGGTTTTGTAGCAAGTCTCAATACATAGGTGTTGAAGGATTAATAATCTGCCCGTTTGGATGTGTTGGAGGTGGTGGCAACTGCATATATGTTTCTTAGAAGGCAGTAAGGGTTCCTTCGTCTTTTCAGGGTGCACAAAATTTTGCCCTTTTGGTAGTTCTCCAATATGGGAGAGTGAATGAGGTCTTGTAAAAATATTTTTCTGAATTGGTGGGGCTGTTAACGCTCATCTGAGGTTGAAATGGCTTTGGTATGGGTGAGAAATTGCAGGTAGTAAGTGAGCAGCATGTCTGAAGTGCATGAGCTTGGTGATTTTCTATTTTTCTGGATGCTCTCCTCGTTTTGTGAGCAACAACCCAAACATCTGGCTTCTCTGAACCCAGGGCTTATGCCTAGTTGCTTATGGGAGTGGTTGCCTTTCAAGGTAAGAGTCTGTAATATTAACCATTTTTTTTCTACAGTGTTTTCTGTTGGCATTACCAGGGGCTGCAGTGGTTGTTTTAAGGAGAGCTGCCACAAGAGGAATCCCTGAGCAGTGAGAGACAGGATGGAATAATTGGAAAGAATTGCCTCCTACTCTGTGGCAAGGCAGGATACTTCAGGCAAAATAGAAGAAGATGTAGAGAAGGTCTTGAGTAACAGAGACAAAAAAAAAAGTAAGGCCAATCAGGAGGTGAGGTGGTAGTTTTGTAAGGAAACTAGGAAGAACTAGGGCCTCTGCTGTAAGGGTGGGGCAAGGGAAGGCTACTTGGCATCACCCACACCTTTGATAATCTTAAGTGATGCTGTCTGATCCAGTGGATTTGGGTTCAGAGCATCTGTTGCCCAAAACATGGGCCCAAATGCTACTGATCCTTGTCCAGATGTGCTCTGCCTAGAGACCTATTATGAGACTGATTGTTTCCAGGGTATATTTACCTGGGCAGGTGGCCAATATGTCATCTCCTTTCAACAAACCGGGTGCTGTGATAAGGCTAGCAGCAAGTTGTCCCCATGGAGCCTGTTGTGGCAGGAGGGACTTCCTGTGGTCCCATTGGCATCCCCATCACAAGCTCATTCACTGGAACCTAGAGTCCCTTTGGAGGCTCCATTCTAGGATGCTGCTGTTGGCTGAGTGTACCCCTGTCAGTTGCAGGCTGATGACTCCTGGCAGGCTGGGATTTGGCTGGTGGCATTTTGCAGAGCTCCCTGACCCTACCTGCTGTCACAAATCCTGTTATATCCCTTTTGTATGCATGTTTGAATATCTTGTGATGCACCACTCTTAAAAAGAACAGTTACCAGATGGGAGAAGTGTTTCTCTTGGGTTTATCATGTGTGTATATATTTTAAAATATACTAAACAATAAATCACGGCCTGGTTCGGCAATTTTCCATGTTCAGAATGTGTCTGTCATATTCTTGATCCCCTATGGAGACCAGTGGAGCTATGAAAAGTCTAGAGTCTCATTAGGAGACTCTAGAAGGAAACTGGGCTCTCCTGGCCAGTGTACAGGCCTGATCTCTTCTACAGCCTGCCAAAGCCAGGGTCTGGGAACAGCTCCCCCAGGCAATGTGCTCTGTGCCAGTGTCCAAGGATTTTAAGGAATTTAATTAAGTAACTAATGGACTAGGAGATGTTTAAAGTGTGATATTGTTGACACTAAACAGTTATTTAAATATCAGCTAATTAGTGCTTTTTAATATTGCTTCTTGAACTCAAGTTTGGTTGCTGTAGTTGACGTAGATACTTGACAGAGCTAAGTTCAGTGTGGAGGCGTGGGGCACGGTTGAGCATGGACTTGGAGGAGGAGAGGAAGAGAGAACACATAATTTACAGCTGCTGAAATAATTCAGCTGTTTCCCTTGCTGATTGCTCTCCTCCTCTGTGCTGCTGATGCAGTGAATTGTTAATGGGATGGGCTTTGGCTGTTCCAATCAGGGTTGGGATGAGGCCATTTTGATTGTTGGGAATAAACTCGGAGATTGGGAGGCACATTTTTAAGCTTGAATCTAATACCACATTCTTACCCCAGCACAGGATCTAACCTTTGGGGTGTGCTTTGATATGAGGAGGGCTGCATCCTGTTGGGTGGAAGCAGACACTGAACTTGGGAATGTTGTTAACTGGGTTGTGAGGGAAAATGGGAAGATGAGAATCTAGGGCTGGGGTTCAGCTTACAGGGCTGCAGACAAACTAAGTTGTCCATAGAGAAGACAGCTCTATGGAGTGGTTGGTGAGCCCTTGCAAGGTCTCTCTGCCTGAAAAATCTGCTCTGCACATCTGCCTGGGTGGATGTCCGTATTCTGGATTAAGGTGTTCATCTGCTCACCTGTTCATCTCTCTACCTACTCTTTCATTTTATTTATTTATTTAGATTTTATTTTTATTTATTTGAGAGAAAGAGAGCACAAGATGGGGAAGAATGCAGAGAGAGGGAGAAGCAGACTGCCCACTGAGCAGGGAGCCCCAAGAAAGGTGGGGCTCGATTCCAGGACCCTGGGATCACATCCTGAGCCAAAGGCAGACGCTTAACCGACTGAGCTACCCAGGTGCCCCTCTTTGATTTATTTAATTACTTATCAGCCATAATTTTATTCAGTGCTTGCCTAGACCTTGGACTAGCTAGGGATGGAATGGTGGATGAGGAAGGAGTCTTTGCCTTCAGGGAGTTCATATTTACAGTACAGTTTGGTAGGTCTTAGGAGAGCTGCACAGAGAATTATGGGAGTACATGGAGAACCAACAAAATAAGGCAAATCAAACCTAGCAAGATATAAAAATGATCATCTGACTAAGTCGGGCTTATCCCAGGTATGCAAGAGTGGTTTCACATTAGAAGATCTTCATACAAAATTTGTTATATTAATAGGCTAAAAAGGGAAAAAACTATGTGATCATCCTACTAGATGTAAAAAACACACGGTAAATTTAACACCCATTCATGATGAAAGCAGCCGCTTAGAAATAGAAGGGGGCTTCTTTGACAAAAATACTTACCAGAAAAACTACAGAAAACATCATTTTTACTTCTTAAATTTTTAGAAGAAAGAATAGTGTAATAAATGTACCCATGTGCCTATTGTCCAGTTTTAGCACTTACCAACTTGAGAGCAGTCTTATGTTCTCTAGTGTGGTAAAATATATATACTATGAAATTTGCCATTTTAACTAGTTTTTTTTTAACTATTTTAAGTGTATAATTCAGCAGTATTAATTACATTACCGTGTTGTACAACCATTACTACTATCTACCTCTAAGACTTTTTTATCATCCCATACAGAAGCTCTGAATCCATTAAGCATTTCCATTTCCTACCCTCTCTCCCCAGCCCCAGTGACTGCTGAGCTACTTTCATGTCTGAATTTGCCTCTTGTAGATACTTCATATTAGTGGAATTATATAGCAGTTGTCTTTTTGTGTGTGGCTTATTTCATTTAGCATAATATTTTTAAGGTTTATCCATATTGTAGCATGTGTCAGAACTTTGTTCCATTTTATGACTGAAGAACCCATTGTATGTATGTATATATCACATTTTTAAAAAATCTGTCCATCTCTTGGTGAGCACTTAGGTTGTTTTGTTTCCACCATTTGGTAACACTGACATGCAAGGATCTTTCTGAGTCACTGTTTTCAGATATTTGGGTATATACCTATGAGTAGAATTGCTGGGTCATAGAATTCTCTGTGTAGCTTTTTGAAAAACTGCCAAAGTTTTTTGCAGTAGCTATGCATTTTATATGCCCTCTGGCAATATACCGTTTTTCTTCATCTTTGCCCACAATTGTTTTCCTTTTTTTTTTTTTTTTTTCTAATTATAGCCATCCTAATAGGTGTCAGATGGTATTTCACTTTGCTTTGATTTGCCTTTCGGTAACCATGACTAATAATGAGCACCATTTCATGTGCTTTTTGGCCATTTATGTATCTTCTTTGGGGAAATACTGTCTTTGTATATTTCCTTTTTTTTTTTTTTTTTTCCAAGTTTCTTTCTTTTTTTTTTTTTTTTTAATTTTTTAATTTATTTATGATAGTCACAGAGAGAGAGAGAGAGGCAGAGACACAGGCAGAGGGAGAAGCAGGCTCCATGCACCGGGAGCCCGACGTGGGATTCGATCCCGGGTCTCCAGGATCCTGCCCTGGGCCAAAGGCAGGCGTCAAACCGCTGCGCCACCCAGGGATCCCCCTCCTTTTTTTTTTTAAGATTTTATTTATTTATTCATGAGAGACACAGAGAGAGAGAGAGAGAGAGAGAGAGGCAGAGACATAGGCAGAAGGAGAAGCAGGCTCCATGCAGGGAGCCTGATGTGGGACTCGATCCCAGGACTCCAGGATCCTGCCCCCGGCTGAAGGCAGCACTAAACTGCTGAGCCACTGGGGCTGCCCTGTCTTTGTATATTTCCTTTGCCATTTCTTAAATTGAGTTGTTTGTCTTTTTGTTATTAAGTTGTAGGAGTTGCTCAATATTGTGGAAATTAAACTCTTATCACATATGTGATTTGCAAATATTTTCTCCCATTCTTTGGGGTTTCTTTTCTTTCTTTCTTTTTTTTTTTTTGCTAGTGTTGAGGCACCAAAGTGTTAAAATTTTGATGAAATCCAATTTATCTTTTTTTTTTTTTTTTAAGATTTTGTTTATTAATGAGAGATACAGATAGAGAAGCAGAGACACAGGCAGAGAGAGAGAGGCAGAGAGAGAGAAGCAGGCTCCACGCAAGGAGCCCAACGTGGGACTCGATCCTGGGTTTCCAGGATCACGTCCTGGGCTGAAGGCAGGCGCCAAACTGCTGAGCCACCCAGGCATCCCTGTTTTTTCTTTTATTGCCCGTGGTTTTATTTATTTTTTAAAGATTCCATTTATTTGAGATTGAGAGAGAGAGAAAGCACAAGCAGGGGGAGGAGCAGAGGGAGAGGGACAAGCGGATTCCTCACTGAGCAGGGAACCTGAGGCAGGATCATGACCTGGGCCAAAGGCAGACGCTTACCCATCTGAGTCACTCAGGTGTCCTGCCTATGGTTTTAGTATCATATTAAAGAAGCTTTTGCCCAATCCAAGATCATAAAGTTTTGCCCTTATGTTTTATTCTAAGAGTTTTTTAGTTTTACTGTAAAATGTAGGACTTTAATCCATTTTTAGTCAGTGGCACCCTTGTTAAAAATTATTGACTATATAGATGGGATAGTATATGCTTACCTTTATGTCAATACCATACTGTTTTGATTATGTTAGCTTTGTGGTGAAATTTTGAAGTCAGCATGTGTGAATCCTCTAACTTGGTTCTTCCTTTTAAAGATTCCATATGAATTTTAGGATGGGTTTTTTTCCATTTCCTTGAAAAATGCTGTTGGGATTTTGACAGAGTTTGCATTAAATCTGTAGATTACTTTGGGTAGTATTGTTTTTTTGATAATATTAAGTCTTCCAATCCACCAATATTATCTTCTAATCCACCCAGTCTTCCAGTCCTTCCAAATGTCTCTGCATTTATTTAGGTTGTCTTTAATTTCTTTTAGTGATGTTTTGTAATTTTCATTGTACACATTTTTTCCCCTTTGGTAAAGTCTTCTTTGTTTAATTTATTCCTAAATATTTTTTTGATGTTATTTTTAATGGAATTGTTTTCTTTTTTTTTTTTTTTCAATTTTTATTTATTTATGATAGTCACAGAGAGAGAGAGAGAGAGGCAGAGACATAGGCAGAGGGAGAAGCAGGCTCCATGCACCGGGAGCCCGACGTGGGATTCGATCCCGGGTCTCCAGGATCGCGCCCTGGGCCAAAGGCAGGCGCTAAACCGCTGCGCCACCCAGGGATCCCTGGAATTGTTTTCTTAATTTCCCTTTTGGAATCTTTTTTTTTTTTTTTGAACCTTTATTTTGAAAGTATAGAAACACAACTGATTTTTAAGTATTGATTTTTGTCATCATGACTTTGCTGAGTTTATTAACTCTAACATGTTTTTTGTAGATTCTTTTTTTTTAATTAAAAAAATATTTTATTTATCCATTCATGAGAGACACAGGAAGAGAAAGGCAGAGACACAGGCAGAGGGAGGAGCAGGGTCCCTGCGGGAAGCTCGATGCGGGACTTGATTTCAGGACCCTGGGACCAGGACCTGAGCCAAAGGCAGGTGCTCAATCACTGAGCCACCCAGGCGCTCTATACAAGCCTTTTTAGTATGCTGCTCAATTTCACTTGCTAATACTCTTTTGAGGATCTTGGCATGTATATTCCTATGGGATATTGGTCTGTAATTTTCTTGTACGTCCTTGTCTTGCATTGGTGTCCAGGATAATTCTGGACTCAGAATGAGTTCAGAAGTGTTCCCTTTTTGAGAAGCCTTGGTGGCTCAGTGGTTGAGCATCTGCCTTCAGCTTAGGGTATGATCCTGGAATCCTCCGGATTGAGTCCCACATCAGTCTTCCTGCATGGAGCCTGCTTCTCCCTCTGCCTATGTTTCTGCCTCTCTGTCTCTGTATCTCTCATGAATAAGTTAAAAAAAATGTTCCCTTTTCTTGTATTTTTTTGAGGATTTGAAAGGACTGGTATACTGCTACCTTTCTTAACAGTCACTTTGCTAGCTAGTAGGCCCTGGGCTATGTGACATGATGGTATCTGAAATTCTGGCCGTGAAGCTGGGCCAAGTCATCTTTTACATACTCTCTCGTTTTAACACCTACATCTTGGCTACCATCATACTGATGATGCACACTGGCAGCTTCTCTGGCAAACAGGATCAAGTTGATAAGTTAGACTTTTAAGACTGTGGCTTTGCCCTTGTACTCTTTCTTTGGCCTGATGGATGGATGGTGTGTTCTTGGGCTTGCCAATCAAGAGCAGGCCTCGAGCCATCCCAAGGACTGGATCAAGTCAAATGAAAAGGAAGTGGGCTCTCTGTTGAATTGATTGATTGATTGATTACAGATTTATATATTGGAGACCGAGAGAGTGCACATGCACATGTGCACATGCAAGTGGGGAGAGGGGCAGAGGGAGAGAATCTTAAGCAGACTCCCCACCGAACACAAAGGTAAATGCCAGGCTGTCTCAGAGACCATGAGACCATGACCTAAGCCAAAACCAAGAGTCAGATCCAACTGAGCCACCTAGTGCCCCCAAAATAATATTTATTTTAAGTGTATTCTCATATAGCTAGTAGTTCAGGAAGAAAGACTCCATTGAGCACAGCTTTCCATAATTCTAATTTCATACCTGATCATAGCAGTGGTCACACATACTTTTTTTCAAAATAGTAATTCATATATGTGTGCTATAATGTTCTGTGTCTGCTCAAAAACATGTATTTGTTTCCATGTATCATCATTGTCCATATTTTCACCTATTTAAAACATTTTTTTCACCTGTTCTAATGACAATACTGTTTTACATTGTGCTGTTCCAGATTGCCCCCTCCTACTGCCGCCGCTTTTTAAAAATATTTTATTTATTTATTTGTTTGAGAGAGATTGAGAGAGATAGAGAACGTGCACTAGCAGAGGGAGGGGAAGAGGGAGAAGCCACTCCACGCCGAGCAGGGAGCTGGACTGGAGGCTGGATCCCAGGACCCTGAGATCATGACCTGAGCTGAAGTCAGGTGCTTCACTGACTGAGCCACCCAGGCACCCCAGATGACCCCTTTCTAAGGTGTTGATTTTATTCAATCAACAGGTATTTTTGAGTACCAGACATAGTACTGGGCAGTGAGGATACAGCAGTGAGTTAAGTGGACAATTGTCCCTACCCTAATGGAGCTCCCGTTCTGGTGGGTTCTAGTTGTTACAGGCCCATGAAATGGAATTTCATTGACCGTGTAACAGCTTTGGAGAGGATGACAAGGTTGTGTGGTCCTTAGCCCCGGCGCCTATCTTTGCCTTCCAAATAGCAACTGAGGCCTTGGCAGGACAGTGGCATTTCTACTTGTGAAGTCCAGGATGGGGAGCCCTGGGACCATGGCAGAGTCGAGTCAGAAATGGGGCTGCTGCAGCAGGGAAGACTGCTGTTTCCTAGGCAATACTCTGCTTAATATTTTTAGTGCGTGGTCACGGCAGAACTAAATGTGGTTTCTGATCCCAAATTGGTAATAAATGTACACATATTTAGAGTCAGAAACAATGCATTTAAAATCCTCTGATCCTTAATGGTCCTGCCAAGTGCTGAGTTTAGATTTCTTTGTTTCTTGGCTACCTACCCAGCCTCCCACCATCTCTTGGAGAAGGCACCCGGATTTTCTTTGGGTGTTAGGTGGGATTGTGAAAGCCGTGAGTTATGGCTCCCTAAGCTGTGTTGAGAGGCATCTGATTTTTGTGTTTCTGCCCACGTATGTAAATGTGTACATTTTAAAATTTATCCTCCTTTCAAGTTTTTAAGGATCTGGGATTATAAATAGTCTTGGACTCTCAGGCATGTTAAAAATAAAATATGATGTTTCAGTTGCTGATTTACCTGGAAGACATAGTCAATGCCAACATGGTAGTAGCGAGTTCCATGCTTGGTGACCTGTCCTCATGCTGCACTAATTGTTTCTGTAAGTTAATGCTGTTTTCTTGGGGCTCCTGAATTAGTTTAAGGAAGAACTTAATTGTTGCTCATCTCATCATTTCAAAGTTGTAATTTGTGTCTCAAGTTGCATAGAACGGCATCTATTTTCTTGTGCCTTATTTCTTAAGAGGACTTTCTTTTTGGTGATTGTACCATCTGAAACTCATTTGTGCAAGACCATGTTATCCATTCATTGCGAATGGGACATCAGCTACCTGAGGGCAACAATGTATCTTTTTTATGTTCTGTTCTATAGTATGGTGTTCAGTGTGCTCAGGAGATGGAGGCTAACGGTAAAATGTCTTTATGAAGTACCTGTTCCTAGATTCTGAATGCTGAATGCTTACAGTCCAAAGTGCCAGAGTGGCTAGTACAGAAAAAGGGTTGGTGTACTTACTGATTGGCACATAGTCCATTTGGAGCTATGGGCTGGAAGTCATACCTTCCTCCCTATCATAGTTTCACTAGGAGGACCTGACGTTCTCTGGAAGCTTGGAGGCAGGAGGGGAAAGGAAAGATGACTTCTGATTCTGCCCCCACCCCAGGTTGTATGTGCATGAGTATGTGAAAGTCCCTGGCATTCTTTGGGAGCAGGCTATAGAGAGAGCCCATTGTGCCTACTGTCAGAAAATCCATTTATTATTTTAAAGGAGAGGGAGAAGGAGGACCTGGTGCCTTACTCTCTGGATGCCAGCTGACCCTATCAAGGGTGGTCCAAGCAGTCTAGATCTGCTAAATTTGCCCCAGCTGTTCCTGGCCTCCCTATTCTCTCCTTAGAGAAATTGGAGTTTAGAGACAGGCCCAAGTCACCAGGAAGCTGGGCTCTGAAGTGGCTGGCGCTGTCAGTCATTTCTTTCGTGGACACCGATGCAGAGCCAGTCCACATTGCTGAGGTTTCCGTGGAAATGCCTATGTAGCCACCTAGAGTGTAGTCCAGGTGCGTGGGCAGGCCTGTGGCTCAGGGAAACTGAGTTCCAAAGGGAGACTTGGCTCTCAGAACACAAGATGATTCTGAAAGAGAATGAAGCTCTCACTGCTTTTGTTTATCCTGTCCTTGACTCAGAATTTTCTCTCAGAATGGTTGTTCATTGTTCATGGGGATCCTTGGGTGGCTCAGCGGTTTAGCGCCTGCCTTCGGCCCAGGGCGCGATCCTGGAGTCCTGGGATCAAGTCCCACATCGGGCTCCCTGCGTGGAGCCTGCTTCTCCCTCTGCCTGTGTCTCTGCCGCTCTCTCTCCTTCTGTGTCTCTCATGAATAAATAAATAAAATCTTAAAAAAAAAAAAAAAAAAGAGTTGTTCATGAAAGCTACAAGCTTCTTGAGCCCTCACTTCATGTTAGGTGCTGTGCTGTGTGCTTCATAACATCTCACTTAATACCAATCACCATCCTACAAAGTAAAATAGTTACTGTCAAGTCCTTTTGTAGATAAAGGAATTGAAGCCTGGAGAGGGTAAACAGCTAGCCCAAAGTCCTGCAACTAGTTGAGAAGACCTGGGTTGAAATCCAGAGCCCACATTCTTTTCATTACACTGGAGTGGAGGTGGAGCAGAGTAGAGTGGAGCTTCTAGTACCCTTCACTTTTATCAGACAAAGACCCATCACTTTTAGGACCTCAGGCAGGGTCAGGGAGCAAGTATAAGAGGTAGGTCTGTTTGCCCACTCTTTGCTGGGAGCTTGTAATCTGGGGCCTAGGAGAATACACTGACTAGGTCTGGGATATTTCTTTGACTCACTTGGTCACTTACATGTGGTTAGGCACATGACATTCACCTTTTTGGGCTCCCTTTTCTTCTGCCATGTAGAGGTAATCCTGTCCTCAGTGTTCCCTGGATGGAAAGTGGGGATGTTATGATCACAGACTAGTTGGAAAGAAGCTTGTATGTCATCTTGGCCAATATAGTTGCCCTTCTCCCCTCCCCCTGCTGAGTTCTTGTCAGAAAGTTGGGTATATATGAGGGGGTTGCTTGAGGTTGTAGAGTAGCGATACTTCTACTTCCTGTTCAGTTGGGAAGCCTGCATGATGGGAGGTTAAGAGGTCAAGCCACACAGGGTGCCAGTGATCTGACTGCAATTCAAATCAAAGGTGTTCTTACTCTGGAGTGTCTGTGCCTCATTTGTGTGCTGTGCTGTCCTGAGGGCATTCACCAATCAAAATGTGTGTGTGTTGTGTGCACCTGTGTGCATCCTAGAAACTTGGACATGGTAGAGGTGGTCTTTCCACAAGAGGGCCCCAGTGAGCTCATTTAAAATTTTCTCTCCTGACACAAAATGTGTACCTTTGTAGTCACACTGTTGTAGAATAAGTAAAATGAGTCCAGTTTCTGTGGCTGATTCATAGACCCCTGGAAGGGCAGCATGGCCTATGGAAAGAGGATGGGTTCTGGGCCAAACTGGCTTGAATTCTTTACTACCTACCACTCTTTGGCTGCATGAGCTCAGGTAAGTTATTTAACCTCTCTCAATTTCAGTTCCTTCATATTAGAACCCTGTCAGCGGTTATTAAGAAGAGTCAATGAGCTTGGAGCATAGCAAATGCTTTATGAATGTTGACTGTAATTACCATGAGACAGATTTTATTTTCCTGTGGGTGGCCCAGATACTGCATTTGAGTCCTAGGGGATTTGATGTCATTGGAGTATTTCTCTCTATCCCATATTACACAGTACAAGGAGGACTAAAGCTTCAAAGCAGTCTGAGGCATGGCTGAGAGCTTAGGAAAGGTGGAGTTGTGTCTAATGGGAATTTGTTCTTGAAGAGTTTGCCTCCCTGCCCCCTCTTTTATTTATTTATTTATTTATTTATTTATTTATTTATTTATTTATTTATTTTTAAATTTTTATTTATTTATGATAGTCACACACACACACAGAGAGAGAGAGAGAGAGAGAGAGAGAGAGAGGCAGAGACATAGGCAGAGGGAGAAGCAGGCTCCATGCACCGGGAGCCCAACGTGGGATTCGATCCCGGGTCTCCAGGATCGCGCTCTGGGCCAAAGGCAGGCGCTAAACCGCTGCGCCACCCAGGGATCCCCCTGCCCCCTCTTTTTGCTGTGTGACTATGCCTGTCACTATCCCAAGGACGTGTGTGTTGGAGGGTGTAGGTCTACACCACCATAGGAGACTATTGTATGGCATTGGAGGATCCATCTGCAGGACCTGACCACTGGAGTCAATTTTTTCTCTGTGATCATTAAGACTCGAGTGATAATATTGAAAAAAAAAATGGATTTAGAGAAGTGAGCTCACATCTTCACACTTCACTGAACCTAGTCAAGTATTCTACTTTTGTGCCTCTATTTCTTCTCCCATGAACCCTCCTTTGCAGGGCCCTCTGGCTTCCTCGTTGCCAAATCCAGTGGCTTTTCTCATCCTCATTCTGACTGATCCCTTGACATCATTGCCTATAACTGAATTTTCTATGAGTTCTCTCCTCTGTTGACCTGTTTGATTCTGCACTATTGTCATTATTCCTTGTTTGATAGCCTTGTTTTGCTTTCTTTTCCTAAATTCCAGCCATGACTTGAAGATTATTCTTGCCCATTGTTCCTTTTTCTCCTGTCTTAGGGACGCTGTTCTTGTTGCTTTGATTATTACCTCTGTGCTGATGGTACCAAAGTTTTGACCCTGCCCTAGCCTTCTCTCCCTCTCTGTCTTTGATGGGTTATGAAGTTGCCAGAGCCTTTCTGGATCCACTGACAAGCTTCATGCCTAAAGGCATTGAACTCTGGTGGTTCTTTATGTAGCAATTGAGTGCCCACTGTCTTTTAGATCTTTAGCAGTCCAAATGAAGATTGAATCATAAACTCTCTTCTAGCATTCAGATTTATTGAAGGCTGTGGTTGAGTAGCATAGGTCTGGAGAGGGCCAGGCTGTGCCCCTATTTGCTTTGTCTCTTTTGCTTTTGCTCTCTTTCCTCTTATCACTTGATTTCTTTTAGCTGGAGCCACTGTCTTTTGTCTCTGAGATTGCAGGTTTTTTGCTAATATGCTTAGCTACCTTCTTGAAGATGTGTTTTCTTCCCTACTGGGGTATTCCAGGGATTGGTTGTGTTCCTCACCTTTTGGAATACAGAGTATTGAGCAGGGATCAGGAATGCTCTGTTCCTATTTTACGCCATCCCATGTTGCCCTCCTTCCAGGGCTCTAGGCCTCACTGGGCTCCTGGAGTCCTTCTGGGCTCCATGTGCTCTCTCGTGGGGCCAGCATCTGTCCTTATATTGCCACTCCTGGACAGGGCTCTCATGGACTCTCTTCTGAAGGCTGCATGAGTGGATTTTGGTCCAGGCAGAGGCTTAGGTCTCTTGTGAACCTTCTATTTCCAACAGCTTCCTCGAATCACTTTACTTCTTGGGTACCTCGGGTCTGTTGAGACCACTGTCCATTTGCTTGGCTTTAGGCATAACTTCAGTATTTGAGACAAATACTGGCCCCATTACACAAATGGTAGTGGTTAAGGATGTTCCCTGTCCATCACCCAGCTGGTTACCTGGGCTAGGCTGGCATTGGAAGCCACATTTCTTTTGTTGTCCAAAGGCTCTCTGGATTTAATTGCTCTTTACCTCCTGACTTTCTATTTAGTTTATGTTTTAGGGGGAAGAGGCTGTTTGTTTGACTGTTCCAAACTTACTTCTCTTGTCCTTTAAATTTTTCTTTAAAAATCCATTTCTTTTCCTAAGCCTTTGCTCATTGTTTTCTCCTGTCAGGGCTGTCCTTTCAGTGTCCTCTTTGCTTTGTTTCTTCGGCTTCATATTTGCTCAAATTAGGCAGCGAGTTTCTGTTTGTGCAGAGGTGAGTGACTCTGTGTATGTATGTATGAGTTTGTGCAGCCCATAAATAGTAATGAATGTGTGTCTGTAGGAAGAGCTCATCTTCTAACCTTCAGTATGTAAAGCAGAAGGTTGTTTTACAGCTGTTGTGGCAGCCAGCAGTTCTGCATGATGGTGGCCTTGCTCTGTGGCCACCAGTATGCTGGGAAAAAGCCCTGAATGTGTTGGGTCTGCCTAGGGGCTCAGCAGAAAATTGGCTTTCATCTTTACATTTTCAGGTGCGTGCATGTGTGTGTGTGTGGTTTGTCCTGTAACATCTGTTTCCTTTGCCTGGGAGTAGATACCTAACAGAAGGCTTTGGTCCTAAAGTTTGAGCTATAGGGTCAATTAAAGTTTTGTGTAGATTCTGCAGAAGGTAGAACCCTGGAGAGTGGTTCCAGGGTGCCTGGCCTGGCCCTGATGGCCTGCGGGTCCAAGAGTGAGTCGTCATCCCTACTCTAATGATAACTGGGTGCCAGGTACTTTATTAAGCACTTTCCATACATTTATTTAATCCTCCCTGACACTCCTTGAAGTAGGAGCTCTTACTCTGCCCATATTACAGATAAGAAACTGAGGCCTAGTGCAGTCGTGTTCAAGATCATATAGGATAAAAAAAAAGATCATATAGGATAGGTAGGAATTGACAGAGCTAAGAATTGGCCTTAGGTAATTCTGACTCTAAATTCATGTACTATACTTTCTATAGAAGGTTTTTATCACTTTGCTTCATTTTCCTTCTTTTAAGATGGAAGTAGGAATTCTTGTTTTCTTCACTTCGAGATTTGGGGAAACAAATACATGGACACACTCTGTAGGTTAAGAATGTGAGCATTTGGGATCCCTGGGTGGCGCAGCGGTTTGGCGCCTGCCTTTGGCCCAGGGCGCGATCCTGGAGACCCGGGATCGAATCCCACGTCGGGCTCCCGGTGCATGGAGCCTGCTTCTCCCTCTGCCTGTGTCTCTGCCTCTCTCTCTCTCTGTGACTATCATAAATAAATAAAAATTTAAAAAAAAAAAAAAAAAAAAGAATGTGAGCATTTTTTGAGGTGAAGTTCAGAGTGCTCCCAGGAAACTTGCTGGGATGGTTCTGCTTGTCTGGGACACTTGTGACCTTTTCCTCTTCTCCCTGTGCTCTGGCCTTGACACGATACCACTGTCCATGGGGCCTGCCACCCATGTAAGAGGCTTCCAGAGATCCAGTGGTCCCACTTCTCCTTCCTCTGTTGGCTTCTTGCCACCTTCATCACATTCTTTTGTTTTCCTGCCTTGAGAGAAGATAAAAGTTCCAGGATGATGTCTTTTTTATCCAGCCCCCCCCCCCCCCCCCCCCCCCCCCCCCCCCCCCCCCCCCCGTCCTGTCTGAATGGAATAGAAGACATGAGGTACAGAGGCAAAGGCTGGTGAGTCCAAAGGCCTCCTCCCACCCATGCCCCAAGCATCCACTCTGGTAAGCTGTATAGTACAGTTAGCTCAAAATACAGTTTGCCAAGAGCCTCCAACCTCTACATAAGTAGAGGTGCAGTCTACAGATGGCCAGTTTTTTTTTTTTTTTTTTAAGATTTTATTTATTTATTCATGAGAGACACACAGAGAGAGAGGCAGAGACAGAGGCAGAGGGAGAAGCAGGCTCCATGCAGGGAGCCTGATGTGGGACTCGATCCCGGGACTCCAGGGCCAAAGGCAGGCACTAAACCACTGAGCCACCAGGTGTCCTGGCCAGTTTTGATAGAAAAAAAAAGGGGGCATTTCAAGTCCTTATTACCATTTTTTTTTTCTTTATCTTTTTGTCCCAAAGCCCAAAGATACTTAAGGAAAGAGTTACTGGTAGGACGTTGAAATAGATTTCCTTTTCCAGACTGAGTGGTGGTGGTTTAAGTCAAAAGACCATAGATGTAAAGATGTTGCTCTGTGCTCTAGTGAGAGGTTTGTCCTGTAGTGTGTGCAGGGTTCAGGTGATGAGGCAAATCCAGGTTAGTGGGTGGCAAGTACGGTTTGGGAAGGTTTAGGAAGGGCACTAACCTCAGGCCAGGTATGCCAACTATTCCTCAAAGGGATGCTGTGACTTTATCTTTACTCATGTCAGTGTAGTGTTTAATTTTGTTGCTGCTGCTGCAGCCTGGCCACCAAAATCCCTGGTTGTGTTGTGGGCTGTCCTGATAAAACAGCAGTGTGCCACTTCCGCTTTTCCGCTTCTCACCCCCATACCCCGCATCCCAGGTTGAGCATAAAGCCTAGAGAAAACTGCCTGTGTGTTTTCCACCTGCTGCTGCTTGAATAAGGACCAAGCCCAAGTTGATGTGGCTGCAGGCCAGGCCTTGGCAGGACCCAGGATGCCATCACCCATGCATGTTGCAGAGCGTGCACTGGCTCTTAGGGTACCCTGCAGAGCCTGGGAAATGGTCTCCATCCTTTTTCCCAGCCTCAGTTCACCTAGCTCTGTCCCCCGGCACCTTTTTCCCACAACATGTTCTCTCTCTTACTGTTTCACAGAAATATATGGAGGCTATAAATAGGTCAGGTGTGCAGTCCGTGTGGAATTGCCGGGGGGAGATGAAGGATCTATTTGCGAATCGATCTCTCATCCTTAGTATTGGCATAACATGCTTCTGAGGGCACAAGCGTGTGTGCAGGAGGCGGAGGCGGCCTGGAGCCCTGTGGGAGCTGCCGTTTCTCTCGCCCCCACTCTATGTCCCGCTCCGGGAGGCAGGGAAGCTGCCGTGTGTACTGGCTGCCCCCAACCTCGTGCCTCTGTCTCTTCTGTCTTTCCTCCTCCTGCTCATTTGTCTTCTTTGCCCTTGACTAATTCATTCTCATTTATCTCTTTCTCCTCCTCTTTTCCCCCAGCATCAACTCCCATGTTTGTCCCTGGCTGCGAGAAGGGAGTGTTTGGCTGTGTGTGTGTCCATCCATGCACATGTGAACACTCTTTGTGCAGGGAGGGGAAGTCTGTGGCTTTGGGGTGAGTCTCTGTCTTCTCTTATGGTGCATTTCCCAATTTGCGCCCTTGCTCCCATTTTTCATTCTCCTTTTCTCCACAGCGAAGGCTGTGGATTGGGAAAGGTATGGGGGCATTATAGGAAGCTCCAGGGCCGTGTGTTCTCAGGATCCATTTCCTGGGCCTTTCCAGCCTTTTCACTTGTGATGTGGAAGCCTCTGTTCTTTGTTCATCCTTGCCAAGCCCTGTCTCCTACCTGCCCACCGCCCCCTGCGTGGTCAGGCACCGGTCCAGAACCTAATGCTGTGCTGTGAACTCACTCCCTGTCTGTCAGTGTGATTGGTGCCCCAGGGAACCAGGTTGCTGGGGAAAGCTCTTGTGGCACTCAGCCGTTCCATTTTGTCGACGAAAAAAGAGGGGAGAAGCTGGCAGAAAGCAAAGGCTTTTGCTGCTGGGTGAGTGTAGCAGCTATTTTTAGTGCCCAAGCCTTTGCTTTTCCATTTGGCTATGCTTTTTTAGCACAGGGCCGGTCCAGCAGGGCTGTTTTCCTTTATGGCTCCAGATGTCCTTAGGGAAAGTTTCTGTCTGCCTCTGAGAAGGTATGGGCTGGGCAAGGGGGTAATAACCTCTGAGAATGGGTTCAGATTGGGTTTTGGGTCCCCCTGCAATCCTGTTACAGGATCAGTTTCCTGAGGTGGAGTGTGAAGTATGGCAGGAATAGGAAAGAGGAAAGGTAAACACCGTAGTCTTCAGAGATGTTCCCCTATAACGAACACCATTGAGCCTCTATTGAGTAAACTGCCTAATGAGGTGTATGAGGGCTGAGTGACCAAAACACAAACCATTTATGAGGGTCTAGACTAATACTGACACGTTCTGACTTTTTCTAAGGCTTCTTAATTTTTAGCATGTTTTATTTTGTTTTTTTTTCTTGCCTAGATCATTTGCCAATCTTTTTAAAACCACACGTGTTTCTCTCTCTCTCTTTTTTTTTTTTAATTTAAATTCCAGTTAGTGAACATACAGTGTAATACTAGTTTCAGGTATACTCTATATAGTGATTCACCAATTTTTTTTTTTAAATTTTTATTTATTTATGATAGTCACAGAGAGAGAGAGAGAGAGAGAGAGAGAGAGGCAGAGACACAGGCAGAGGGAGAAGCAGGCTCTATGCACTGGGAGCCCGACGTGGGATTCGATCCCGGGTCTCCAGGATCACGCCCTGGGCCAAAGGCAGGCGCTAAACCGCTGCGCCACCCAGGGATCCCTGATTCACCAATTTGGATTACATTCTCTTGACTGCCACTCTGCTGTACTGACCAAAATTGTTTCACCATGAAAGCCATTAAACAGTAACTCCCCTGGTAACCTGTAATCTACTTTCTGTCTCTCTGAATTTTCCTGTTGAAGAGAATTCATTTAAGTAGAATCATACAATATCTGTTCTTTTGTGTCTAGCTTATTTGACTTGGCATAATGTTTTCAACGTTGATTCATATCGAAGCATGTGTCAGGATTTCATTCTTTTTGCAGCTGAATAATATTCCATTTTATGTATATTTAAATTTTATTTTATTTTATTTTTTAAAGATTTTATTTATTTATTCATAAGAGACAGAGAGAGAGAGAGAGAGAGGCAGAGACACAGGCAGAGGGAGAAGCAGGCTCCATGCAGGGAACCCCACGTGGGACTCGATCCCGGGTCTCCAGGATCACACCCTGGGCTGCAGGCGGCACTAAAACCGCTGTGCCACCGGGGCTGCCCTATATTCAACATTTTAAAAACTTCATCTGTTGATGGATATTGGGGTTGATTCCATTTTTTGGCTATTGTGAATAATGCTACTATGAAATTCACATGGAAGTATCTGTTTGAGTCACTGTTTCAGATGTGTTGGTTGGAATAAATACCTAGCGGTGGAATTACTGAATCATAAGGTAATTCTATGTTTTGCTTTTTTTTTTTTTTTTTGAAGATTTTATTTATTCATGAGATACACACACACACACACACACAGGCAGAGGGAGAAACAGGTTCCATGCAGGGAGCCTGACGTTGGACTTGATTCCAGGTCTCCAGCATCACGCCCTGGGGCAAAGGCGGCACTAAACTGCTGAGCCACTGGGCTGCCCTTGCTTTTTTGAGGGACCACTAAAATTTGTCCCACAGCAGTTTACATTCCCACCAGCAATGAATGAGATTTCCAGTTTGTCTGCATCCTTGTTATTAATGGTTATTTTCCTTTCTTGAAAGATTATGGCCATCACAGTGGATGTCAAGTAGTAAATCATTGTGGCTTTGATTTGCATTTCCTTAATGATTAATGATGTTGAGAATCTTTTCATGTCCCTGTTGGCATTTGTATATCTTTTTTAGAGAAATGTCTGTTCAAGTCCTTTGCCTGTTTTTAATTTGGGTTGCTTGGCCCCAGTGGCGCAGTGGTTTAGCGACGCCTGCAGCCCAGGGCGTGATCCTGGAGACCCGGGATCGAGTCCCACGTGGGGATCCCTGTGTGGAGCCCGCTTCTCCCTCTGCCTGTGTCTCTGCCTATCTCTCTCTCTGAATGAATAAATAAATAAATCTTTAAAAATATAATTTGGGTTGCTTGTTTCTTGTTGAGTTGTAGGAGTTGTTTATATATTCTGGGTTTTTTAATTTTAATTTTAATTTTTTAAAAATATTTTATTTATTCGTGAGAGACAGAGAGAGAGAGAGAGAGAGGTAGAGACACAGGCAGAGGGAGAAGCAGGCTCCATGCAGGGAGCCCGACGTGGGACTCAATCCTGGGTCTCCAGGATCATGCCCTGGGCCAAAGGCAGGTGCCAAACCGCTGAGCCACCCAGGGATCCCCTAATTTTAATTTTTAAAAAATATTTTATTTATTTATTCATGAGAGACAGAGAGAGAGACATAGAGGGAGAAGCAGGCTCCCCGTGGGGAGCCCAATACAGCTCTTGACCCCAGGACCAAAGGCAGATGCTCAACTACTGAGCCACCCAGGCGCCCCTATATTCTGGTTTTTAAACCCTATCAAATATGTGATTTGCAAATATTTTCTCTTATTTTGTTGGTTGTTTTTCTACTCTCTTGATAATATCCTTGAGGCACAAAAGTTTTTAAATATTGAAGGAGTTCAATTTATCTATTTTTTAAAAAATCACATGTGGGTTTGGTATCCTTTTAAAGAAATTACTGCCAAATCCATGGTTATGAAGATTTTCTTTAAAAAAATTTTGTTCTAAAATATTTTATTTACTTGAGAGAGAGAGAGAGCACAGAGGGAGAGGGAGAAGCAGACCCCTGCTGAGCCCCAGAACCCTAGGATCATGATCTGAGCCGAAGGCAGACGCTTAACCTTAAGACTCAGCCATCCAGGTGCTTCCCAAGGTTATGAAGATTTTCTATATATTTTCTTCTAAAAGTTTAGCTCTTGGGCAGCCCCCGTGGTGCAGCGGTTTAGCGCCGCCTGCAGCCCAGGACGTGATCCTGGAGGCCCTGGATCGAGTCCCATGTCAGGCTCTCTGTATGATGCCTGCTTCTCCCTCTGCCTGTGTCTCTGCCCCCCCCCCCCCCCCCGTCTCTGTCTCTATGAATAAATAAATAACATCTTAAAAAAAATAAAAGTTTAGCTCATAAATTTAGGTCTTTGATCCATTTTGGATTAAGTTTTGTATGTGGTGTAAGGGATGCGGCTATTTACTTGTCTCAGAACAGTTGTTGAAGAGACTGTTTTTCCCCATAGAGTGCTATTAGCACCCTTGTTAAAAATCAGTTGACTGTACATGATTATTTCTGGGTCCTCAGTTCTATTCCATTGGTCTTTATGTCTATCCTTATGCCAGTATCACACTGTTGTGATTACTGTAGCTTTGTAGTAAGTTTTGAAATCAGGAAGTATTTCTTTGTTCTTTTTTTTTCCCCAAGATCTTTTTGACTGTTCTCAGTCCCTTGACATTCCATATGTGTATTAGTATGGATTTCTCCATTTCTGTAACAGCATTGGTATTTTGATAGAGATTGCACTGAATCTGCATATTGCTTTGGGTAGTATTGTCATCTTAACAATATTAAGTCTAATCCATGAACATGGGATATCCTTTTATCCTTTTGTCTTTTTCACAGCTACTGGGGCCTGTACTTTAGATTGTTAGGCCATTTAAAAAGTGATGTGTAAGGCTTTGTGGCTTGGGAATATTGAACTTTGTTGGTTGGTGGGATGCTGATTTCATCTTTCTTCAGGTATAACAGTGAGCATGGTTTAGAAATGAATGGTTATGAAAGCTTATGAAAATTTGGGCTAAGGTTTGTTCACACCCAGATCAGTTGATTAGTTTCTTTCTCTCACTGTTATAGCCAATATCACCTTGTACAACCTGACAAAAAGTTGATAATGCGGAAGGAAGGAACCACAGCCTATTGTATCTCATGTAATGGTCCTACTTGGCTCTATGCATATCTGCCTATGAGTGGCTGAACTCCTTATGGGAGATGGAGACTTCCTTTAAATCTTATTCTGTGGTAGAAGACCTGTGATTCCTCTATGCAGAAAATGTCATTATTCATTGAACAAGGACATCATGAGGATCACTGTGCCAGGGGATCAGGCACCAGCTTCCTGCTGACCTTCTGTTTTCTTTTTCCTTTTTTTTTTTTTTTTTACATTCCTCAGGTCTATAACTATGGCTTCCCAGGGCCTGCCCCCTTCTAGGATGGCTCTTCTGGGAATGCTGCTTGGGCTGCTGATGGCTTCCTGCTTCACCTTCTGCCTCAGTCATCAGAACCCGGTAAATATCTTCCTTAGCACAAATAGAAAAGTCCCTGTAAGGTCCAAGAAAGCCTCCATGCTACCTGGGCTTCTGTGAAAGTAGGGTAAGCTTTTATTTTTCTTAAGGGAATATGGGCAGCACTGGGTCAAGGAGTATGTGTACTTCTCCCCCGCCTCCCCTGCCCTGCTCCTGTGGTCTCATGGCATACGTTCTCTTTGGAGAAAATATGATGATGATGATGATACAATAATAATACCAGTAATGATGATGAGTTTACCATGTAGCCAATGGTTTTTTAAGTGCTTTTTGTGTATTCTCATTTAATCTCCTCAACAACCCGATGACGCCGACAGCTACAGTTATTATCCTCCTTTTGAGATGGGTACTAAGGCTCAGAGATTAAGTAACTTGGCCAGAATAATTCAGCCAGTTTGTAGCAGAATTGAGAAGGTCAGGATTCTCTCTAAGAGCTAGTTGCCTGTGTGGTGAGTACCAAGTTAAGACTGCTTCTTCTCCTCTACTGTCTCCCTTGTACCTTTTTCTTTCTTTCTTTTTTTTTTAAGATTTTATTTATTTATTCATGAGACACACACACACACACACACACAGAGAGAGAGAGAGAGAGAGAGAGAGAGGCAGAGACACAGGCAGAGGGAGAAACAGGCTCTGTGCAGGGAGTCTGACGTGGGACTCTATCCTGGGTCTCCCAGGATCACACCCTGAGCAGAAGGTGGCACTAAACCCCTGAGCCACCCGGGCTGCGTCTGTCTCTGTCTCTCTTTTTTCTTTCCTTCTTTCCTTCTGTCCTTTTCTCCCTGTTCTTTCCAGGCCTCTCTTCATTAACCTAGACCTGACTGCTCAGGGTTTCTGTCGCTGCCACAGGCAGGAGTAGAATGACTGAGAAGGCTCTGAGCTTGGCCTGGCTGCAGCAAGCCAAGGCTCCTGGTTCTGTCTCCTGGCTGGCCCTAGCAAGAGTCTGCCCTTGACCAGCTCCCAGTGCCCCCTTTTTCCTCTTTCCTGAGAAGCCTTGACTGTCAGCTTTCTGACAGTTTCAACCTCCCCTGGCCACCTTCCCCAACCTCAGGGGCTCCTACTAAATGTTGGGTAAGTGCTGCAGGCTTTGGAGCAGGAGGGCCTTGAAGTGCAAATGACAATTGTAATGAATTTAATAACAATCCAGCTCAGCTGAGGTTCACCTCTGGCTCATGGCAAGCTTCCACCTTCTCTCTAAAGTCATTTGTTTTCTCTCTGCCTTTCTCCCCACTTTGTGGAGCATAAGAGAAAGTGCAGTTAAGAGTCACGAATTCTTTAGAGCTTTTTATTTTTTTTTAAAGACTTTATTTATTTATTCATAGACACAGAGAGAGAGGGGCAGAGACACAGAGGGAGAAGCAGGCTCCACACAGGGAGCCCGATGTGGGACTCGATCCTGGGTCTCCAGGATCACACCCCAGGCTGCAGGCGGCGCCAAACTGCTGCGCCACCAGGGCTGCCCTCTTTTGAGCTTTTTATGTTCCTTAAGATCTCGCTGGTGCTGGTGTGTGTGTGTGTGTGTGTGTGTGTGTGTGTGTGTTTTTTTTCCTTTTCCTCAGGGCTAATGAGGATTGAGATCCCACAGCATGAGTTAGGGGCTGTTTTGGCATAGCCTTGGCCAGAAAAGCACCCAAGTGTCTCAAGGAATCAGGGTTCTGTGTCCCCCCCACCCCCACAACCTGCAGCTCACAGGAGCTGGTGCTCCCCATCATGAGCTTTAGCAGATGCACAATTAACAAAAACGTGCTGATGAATTTGCTTAAGGACTGTGTGTTAGTAAGTCCCTTTTGGATAATAGTCCAACCAAATAGATGAGCTTTCAGAGCCATAATTATTCTGGCCCATTTATATTAGCTCTATTAAGTTTAGTCTCAGAAAAATGTTAATACTGACTTTCATCAACAGAAGCTACTTTTATCCTTATGTCTGTTCCTAAGCTGTATCCATTTGTCATAATCTTTCATCATGTGCTAAAGCACAAGTAGGAGTTGAAGCATCTTTTCTCTCATACCATAAAAATTGCTGCCCTGTTGGCATTTAAAATCCAAATTATGCAGCCATCCACCTTCACAACAGTGAAAATGGGTGGTGGGGTTGGTGGAGGTGGTCATGATCCTTTCTACAGAACCTGGAGTCCAGGCAGGAGCTCCTAGTGGCCCCAAGGGCATTTGTGCAAGTTAATGGCCACCTAGTAAAGACTGTTGGTGTGTATGAGGGTGTGATCTGGAGCTAGCCACCTTTCCTGGCTTCTGTTGTCAGATCTCTTTGGGTTGCCACAGCTTAGGAGCAGTGTGGTTGCAGTTGTGGGTGTGTGGTCACTGGGCTTCGGAAAGATAGTGATGTGGGAGGTAGTGGAACCAGTGGAAGGAGCACAGGCCCTTGGTAAGTTCCCTTTGCCACCTACTTTGCCAGTTTGGCCATTTCTTTTTTTTTTTTTTTTTTAAGATTTTTACTTATTTATTCATGAGAGACACACACAGAGGCAGAGACACAGGCAGAGAGAGAAGCAGGCTCCATGCAGGGAGCCCGATGTGGGTCTCGATCCCGGGACTCCAGGGATCACGCCCCGGGCCAAAGGCAGGCGCTAAACCGCTGAGCCACCCAGGGATCCCCAGTTTGGCCATTTCTGAGCTTTGTTTCCTCATCCATAAAATAGGGTTGATAATCTCTATCTTAAGTGTAGATTAAGTGTGACTCTATATAGAGAACACCTAGCATTGGGACTGGCAGAGTATGGTCAATAAATGTCAGCTGTTATTTTTAGTAAGGGGGTGGCTGCTTTAATGGTTTAATGTAGGGCTTTGTCAGGGAGGGATCCTGTCCCAAAATGTTGCCCTGGCAGTCTGTCTCTGTCACAGTGTCTCTCAGCTTACCATTAGAGATTCATTCATTCTCCTGGATCTTAAAGGCTTTGGTCCTTAAGAATCTCTTACTCACATGCAAGTGCAAGGAAGTGATACATGGTAAGCTGTTGTAGCTAACACCTTAGCTGGAATGTCTTGCCAGTCAGTTGAGAAGAAATTGGTATTTGGAGTGATAGTGGCAGGGAAAAGAGAGGGCTAAGGTTTCAGTACTGAAGGGAGCCATGGGAAGCCAGCTGAGAGGGCACTAGAACATAAGGGTTACTTGAGAACTGACCAAGGGCTGGCTGGCTTCTCTCACCTCCTGGTCTTTATCTCCTATTGAGGGCACTGCCTAAGTACAGAGGGGCTAGTCTTGGTTGTCCTTTCTCTTGGACTGGTTTTTGACTTGCTCCATGAAAGTCTTCCCTTCCTGGGAGGGGGGATGCGCTGGCAGACATGCTAAGGTGATCTCACTCTGCCCCCTCCCCTTTTAATTCCCTCAACATGCAGGGCACAATCAGTAGGACCCGTGACTAAGAACAGATGCACAGAAGGGAGTCAAAAGTCATGCATGAGCTTTGGAGCGAGGCAAGCCTGACTGAAATCTTCTGCTGTACTTTTCTCAGCAGTGTGATTTTTTGCATAAGCCCTGTACCCGTCCTCATCTGTAAAATGGGAATAAAAACGTACTCTTCACGGTTGAAACTTGGATGATTTGTGAGGTTTGGAAGGCACTTTATAGCCTGGAGCTCCCAATGGTAGCTGCTGATTTATCATTATAGCCTCAACCTGGTTACCTGCTTTTCCTCAAAACCTTTTCTGAAATGCCCCTTTTGAACTGACTGATGCCCTCAGTACTTGTCAGATGTGATTTGGGCAAACTGTCCAAAGTCACTCAGAGTTAGATTTGAATAGGGTGAGCTGATCAGAGGAGCACCAATTTTGTATCACCTTTACTAAAAGCAGATTTGGACTGTAAAATAATGGCAGATCATGTGTGTGTGTCTGTGCATGTGTGTGTGCGTGTGTGAGCATGTAGCTTAAAATCTGTTTCAGAGGTGACACCAAGTGGAAGCTCAAAAAACATTTTGAACAGTGGTGGGATTAGTAGCCTCTCTAGGGCTTGAGGCATGTGGCTCAGTGGTTCATCAGTGTCCTTATTGAGTTTACTTTATTAATCTTGAAAGAAATCTAGAAAAAGAGGCTTCCCAGTGCCTCATCAAGAGAATAAACACTGGCCCAGCCTTGAGTTTGAAGGGCTTTTTGCCATGTTTTCATCATTACCATTCCTGTTGCCTCTTTCTGCTTCTCTTGGTGATGAGAATTTGGTTGTTTGCTTACAGCCACACCTGCCAGGAGTTACCTGGCTAATAGACTAAAGCAAGAGCTGCAGTTTAAAGCTTAGAAACATTTAGTTTGGCCCTCTTAGTGTTCTAAAATAGGAAAAGTTGACATAAAAATCTGTTTACCTGTTTTCTTTTTTTCATGGCAGTGGTGGGCCAGCTGAATAGCAGCTGTGTTCCTCAGTCAAGGCAGGAGGGCTCCACTTTTCACAGCACTTTCGCAGTACCACTCCCCATTGTACACCTGGCCCCACCTGGCCCTTGGAGGCATTTGACCCCCCACACTTTGGAGGCAGATTTTACTAACATTCTCCTAGTCCCATGGTCTAGTGTATGGTGCTTATGGCAGAGGCTGACCGGCATGGATGGGCCCTGGATTACATAGGCTTCAGGTACTTTGTGGACAAGGAACTCTTTGTTCTGGAACGTGGGCCTAGTACCTGGGTTCTAGTAGATATGGCTACTTTGGGTTTGCCTCAGTCCAGAGCATCCAGAAGATGTACATGCCTGTGGGAGTGGATTGTTTCTCCATTCCTTTGTTCTTGGATGACCATAAACTGAGTCCTTTTCTGGGGATATGCTGGTGAAAGAGAAAAACCCAGAGCCCGCTCTTAGGAAATCTGGCTTTTGGCCAGTGTCTCCTGCCATTCTGTCTTTCCTGTAGTCCCATAAGCATGCCTGCTTTTCTTCTCCTAGTTTTCTTTTGGCTCAGATCTGTGTGAATTTCATGTTGAAAGAGTAGGAGGGGTTCGATGGGCCAGGCTGCACAGATGACGACAAACCAAACCTGACCTGCCTGAATCATGTCATAGTGTAGAGTCACTGTTGGATGTCATAGCACAGACTCATCCAACCTGGAACCTATGATTGTCTTTACACGTAATAAGAGTAATGGCTACCATGTACCCAGGGTTAATAGTTTACAAGGTGGTGCCTCATGTAATATATGAACTAGGTGTCACCATGACTTCTACTTTACAAGTGTGAAAACAGGCCTAGAAAATTAATTAACTTTCTGGGAGGCGTAGGAAACTGGGATTCAAACTTTGGGTTATGTGATGTGGAGCTTGAGTTCTTAACCATCATGCTGTAGTCTCTGCCTCTCATTGCTTGTGACATGATTTGGGGAATTCTTGTCCAAGATTGCCTCCTTACTGGTCCTTAACAAGACCTGAAATCCTGCTATTTGAATATCATGCCTTTATTTCTTGTTAAAATGTAAAAATCCTTGAAGGGACTTTCCATTGTCATTACCAGTAACTAACACCTTGACCTTACCTTCCCTCTGACAGCTAATTAAAGGTGACACCCTAAGGAACTGGGTAGGTGGGGATACCTATTTGGAACTGGGGTGCTGCTTGGAAGAGATGCATTGCTCCCTCCCATGCAAGGTTAAAATTGTTGGGAAACCATAATGAGATGTGTGTAAAGGTCCTAGCTCAGGTTTGGGTTCGTAGGAAATCATGAAATACACTGTTACTAGGGGAAGATTCAGGAGGTGGGAAGGTTGAACTAACCTCCCGGTGTGCTAGTAGGGGTTCCTCCTTGGCTATCTCAGAGCTCTGGAACCCTCTGGTTATAGTTTCCTGAGGCTCTACTGCTCTTATGCAAGAAAGATTTAAATATGGGACAGGAAGGACGGGAGGCTGTAAAGGAGCAAAATGAATAATACTTTGTATTTATCTTGCATCTCTGTCTCCTGAGCTCAAAGTGCTCCACAGATACCATCTCGTGAATCCTTCATGCTCTCCATGAGGTGGAAGGAAACAGGTTTTAGGAATTGGTTTTCAGCTTTGACTTCTTCCTCTCTCACTCCTCCCTAACTCCAGCCAGACTTTCAAGCTTCCCATTTGTAGCCCTTCCACCACCATGGATTGTAACATCCCAAGAGGTCATTTATGCCCTGTGGGTACCCTGAGGAATTGCCAGGCCCCTTTTGTGCCCTGCTGGGCTTCATTGGAACCAGCTGGGCCCCAGCTGGCAGCTTCTGTATGTCCAGGGTGACCATTTGAAGACTTATTCTCCCATTCATGTGTGCATTTTTTTCTTCTATATATATCTTTTTTACTTGTAAGAGCAACTAGGTAAGAGTTTCAAATGTCAGACTGTATAATAACACAGCAAGTAAAAAGCAAAAGGCTTTTATTGTCTCCTTTGACACCCCTTCTCCCCAGCTTGTTTTCTTAACCCCCTTGAGATAGTATTGAATTTTGTGGAGTTTTTCCTTACTCATATACAGAAGTGCTATATACACATAACATATGCTACGTGTTGATTAACTGTATCACCTCACTCCTACTGGTTTTGAGGCTAAGCCTGTGAAGGGTATAAGTAAGGATGGGAAGGGGAGGAGTATAGAGGAGAAGAATGTACCACCCAGGCCATGTTCTTTCTGTTTGCCTGATGCCTGATAGTGGGTCACGCCCTGTGTTTTCCTTTCTCTGAAGGAGTTTGCGCTCACCAGCCCAGAGAAGAGCAGCACCAAAGAAGCGGAGAGAAAGGATACCACAGCAGAAGAGGAGCTGGACTCTGAGGTCCTGGAGGTGTTTCACCCGACCTATGAGTGGCAGGCCCTTCGGCCAGGTACTGAGCCCAGCCCTCTCCCTGTGAAACACACTCTGAATTCTAAGTGCATAGGTTCTTTGTCCCCACAGTGCTGCTTTGAAAGAGCAGTCACTCTGTGGCCCACTGGAGGGGAACAGTGTGGTCCTTCCAAGGGATGGCTGCTGCTGCAGGCCTTAGGACCTTCATTTTCCAGCAGAAGAGAGATTGTGGCATGTGAGTGCCCTGAAAGGAAGGCAGGTGGTGGGTGGCCGAGCTTTCTGAGCAAATGATTGAAAACTTTATTTCCTTGCACTTCTGAAACACAGGAGAAGCAATGACATGTGCCTCACTCTGCAAATGCTATTTTAGGCTCTGCTGCTCGGCTCAGTGCTACTGAAATATTGTTCACAGGAGAGTACTGAGCACTGGTGTGGGGCAGGAGTGTTCTGTTGCTAAAGGAACCTGTGCCAAGAAACAGGGGCTGGTCCTGGCCTGGTTTTTAAATGGGGCATCCTCAGAAGGAGCATCTTTCTAGCCCTTTTATGAACCTGGGCCCATGGCCTAGAAAGTAACAGCTTTTGTGGAGAGTTTAATCAGGTACTATGTTATGTGCTTCATGTGCATAATCTTGTTCAATCTTCACAACAGTGAGTACATGATCATCTTAATTTTCCTGTGCAAACATTCAGGCTCATTGACCTGTGTCACTCAGCTGACTTGTCCTATGACCACAGAGCCTCGACCCACCTTTCTCCCCTTTGTCCTTCTGGTCCCAGCCGTTGTTGACTAGTGCCCCACTATGGTGACACTTGGGTCTGTTCTCAAGCGTAGGCTGCTGGCACTGTGGCAAGGTGGATGGCAAGCCCTGGCAGCTGCCACAATGGAGTTTCATCAGCTCTGAGCCAGTATTTATCACAGTGTCCTCACTGCCCCCTGTTGCTGCTGTGCTGGCAGAGGCAGCATTTACTGTGCCAGCCAACTTTCTGGTAGCAATATCACTCCTGCTGGGCTTGCATACGGGTAGTGGGTGCCACCGAAGAGTAATGAAGCACCAAGGAAGTGAAGTAGAAGCCAATGGCTTGGGGTAGAGGGAGGTTTTAGGAACAGAGGTATGGGGTTCAGCAGCTCTAACCTCTGGCTGTCCTTCAGCAGCTTCTCTGAGAACTGAGCTCTCTGAGCCTTGAGGACCAAAATAAGAGGGCTCACCAGGATGGGACATGGAGTATGTGGGCTATTTACACTGTTAATGTGGTTAACAATGCTTGTACCACTTGTAACCAGCCAAGTGCTTAGAGCAGATGAGGTCAGTGTCCCGTGACCTCCAATCCTAGGGTCTCTTTTCCTGTGGCAATCTTCAAGGCCCTGGTCTACATTGTAGAACAAGCCTGAAAGTTCTGACCTGGGGCCTTGGCCCAGTCCCCTCTGGCAGTGGGGCTGCTGTGTTAATGCTAAACAAAGGAGCCTGTCTCTCTCACCTTAGGAGGGAGAGCCAGAGCATTGGTGACAAGGCCAAGCTGAGGGCTCTGAGTGTCTCCTGGAGAATTAGAGCGGAACACTGATTTTTTTACGTTTAACTTAATACCCCATTAACCTCACCTTTGCCTTCTGGTTTCCCAAGAGCCTCTTATAAAATCTGCACCAGATTACTTTGAACCTGCCCTCAAAGGCTGGTGTGTTCTGGTTGAGCACAGACACGGAGGCCCACAGCTCAGGGGGCAAAGCAGGTCTGGTTCCAGTTATGCCGGCCTCATCCCAAGAAAATTTTTGCCTACACTCACCATCAAAGTGAGATGGGTAAGGGAAGATTAGGTGTGGGGTGATTCAGAGTGTAGGGCTGTGGAGTCAGACCGGGGGAGGTGGAGAAGACTTTGTAGGGCACCAGTATAGGATTGAGATGTTCTGTTTGTTATATTAAGAAGGTTTTGTATGTGTGTCTTTTTGCAGGAAATTGACCTCTTGGTGGTCTCTGTGGAAAGGCTGGCACTTGCCTTCAATCAGAGTAAAATATTTAATCCTCCACATTCTGAATGCTACCTGCGAGCTTCTAACACAGCTACTTGAAGGAATGTTAAAAGGAATGTAGTCTGTAGTGGGAACCTGTTTGATGGGTACATGAATGAGGATGTAGTATAATTTAGCAGTTAAGAGGACAGACTTCAGACTCAACCAATCCTGGGTTTAAATCCTGGCTTTGCTATCTAGAGGATGGATCTTGGGCGAATCACTGAATCCTTCTTCTCTTCAGTTTCCCTATTGGTGACATGGAGGAAATGTTCTACCCTGCCTGTTGTGAGGATTCTTGGCATGAAGATATCACTCAGTATGCTCAGTTCTGATTTTAAATAGTAAATTGTCCATTTGTGCTATCTTTTAAACTTGATTGTGGATTTGAATGCCAGGGAAGGTGCATGAATGTGTAGGCTTCTGGTCTTCAGTGGGGAGGGGTACTTCAGGTGAGGAGGAGAGACTTCTTTGGTCCTGAAGTGCCCTCTGTTCCTCCCTTCACAGAGATTTTTGATTGGGGGGGGGAGGGGGGACTTTTTCTGCCTGGAAGTCAGGGACTCGGCACAAGGAAGATGATGGAGTATCTTTTGGGGACTTTTAAGGAAATGGCTAGTTTTTGTTGACAGGTATTACCCCTAATTCAGTAATTTTTGTCCCTTCAGGTCTCTGAAGGGAGAACCTCAGCTCTGTTGTCCTCAGGCGTCCAGGAGGGCATCCTGGGATACATGGTCTGGGCTCATATGAGGGTAGCTTTCCAGGCTGCCTACTGTGGCCTGGAACACCAGGGGACCTACCCATGGCTTTAGGGGTCTTCCCACCAGGCCAGGTGGAAATTGGGCCCCAGCCTTGCAGCCCTAGCTGCTGCAGGTCACTCTCCTGAAGTCTGCCTGCCTCTGTTATTACTGTCAGCATCCTCACTGTGAGCCTCTTGTTCCTGGAAGTGATTTTCCTGTCTCTCTCTGTCTTCTGGTTTATTTTGAGATCTGTCTCACCTTACGGAGGCACAGCAAGCATTTGAGTGTGGATTCAGCATCATCTGTTCACAAGCAAGCAGAGGAAAACTGTTTGCTGGCAGGTCCTATGGGTTCTGGGCAAACAATTCAGAAATTTGTCTTGGAGCTAAGGACCCCTGACACCTAGGACTTTGTGCTGTGGTTACTGCAGAAAGCTGGGCACATCCAAATGTGATAGAGTCTCTGCTCCCTGGGCTTTTCTCAGAATATCCTCTGTGCCAGAGATACAGGTGATGTGTCACATTTACTGAGTGTTGGTTGTGCTGGCCGTTCTTTGAGGGCAGGTGCTGCAACTATCCTCACTTTTATAGATAGAACTGAGTCTCAGAAGTGACTTAGTCAAATGACTGATAAGTGGCAGAGTCAGAATTCAAAACTAGCTTTGTCTGGCCCCAAGCCTGAGCTCCTCATCACCATGCCAGTGCTGTCTTTTTGAGGAGCAAATGAGACATGACCCCTACCTTCAGTACCTTACCGTTTCCCAGAAGATGTAGAGACAGAAAGAGGCACTAGAATGTTTTGAATGTCCTAATGGAAGTGTCCTGTGCTCCCTGAGGGCATGAAGGAGGATCTGGTGAGGCTGGGGCCTTCCTTTTCTTTGTATTGTTTATAGCTCAGTGAGTCAGATTTTACAATGCTAAACTTCCAACTCTATGAAAATTCTCTTTTTTGAGCTGTGTGTTCTTGGCTAGGTTGATGAGAATCTTTGAGCCTTAGTTTCCTCATCTGAAAATATCTGCTTCCCAGAGATGATGTGAGACTATAAAACAAGGTTAACATATGTAAAATGTTTCACACAGGTCCTGGCACATAAGAAATGTTCAGTAAGTGGCTGAAGTTGTCATTAAAAAAAAAAAGAAAATACACCTTTGTTGCCTTCCTTTCCTTGGGGACCTGAAGGAGAAGTAAAGGTAATAAGGCAGCCTGAGCAAAGAGCCCTATTGTCCTGCTGTGAGCTAGTGCTGCTTGTTGGCTCCATGTGGGCTCAGGGAAGCTCAAACTTGGGGTTCCCTATTGACCTGAGCTGACTTCTAAGAGGAGGCTTTTAGAACCTGAGAAGTACTGGCATCAGCACAAAGAGCCCACTTAATGGGAGCATGCAGACAGCCTCTGCAGGAACACATTCATGTGAGGGGGTTAAAAAAAAAAAAAAAGGAAAAGAAAAAAATCCAAATCATCAACAACTGATGAGAGCAATCCAAGAATTATAGAGCACCAGCCATCTGGTCAGATCATTTCAGATCTGCACGAGCAATAGGAGGGAATTGAATTTTAAAAACCTCATTTATAGTAGACCAACTACTCTGTTTCAAGTATTTAAGAGAGGAGCCTGATTTCCTGTAGGCCCTGGACATCTGTCTTAAGGAGCACCTGAGTCTGGTCTGGGTGACTCTGTGGGATTGCCTCTGGGAGGCCTTTGGCTCCTTGCAGCTTGGAAGGGGCCATGTGATTCTTGAGTCCTCACATACCACCTGAGTGTCCAGCAGTTCAATTCTGACCCCATATTCCTAGAGCTGTGTCAGATCCTGTAAGTTAAGGGTCTCAGGGACACTGCATCTACTTCAGCTGCTAGTTGCAAGCCCCAGGCCACCCTGTCTGTATGACTGACCAGCTGTACATTGGAAATTTCCACAACCTCCTCCTCAGGTTTGATAATTTGCTAGGACAACTCCTAGCTCAGGGAACTCAGGAATATACTTTAATTTATTGGCTTATTGTGAAAGCTACAGCTCAGGGACACCCAAATGGAAGAGATGCATAAGGCAAGGTATGGTATGGGGGAAGGCATACAACACCTCCCTGCCATCTCTAAACACCCACCCTCCCACAACTTAGGTGTGTTCACCAGACTGGAAGCTCTCTGAAACCTGTTGTTCAAGGGCTTTTATGGAGTTTGAATTTCATACACATAATTGATTAAGTCATTGGACATTGGTGATTGAACTTCATCTTCAGCCCTCCCACCTCTTCCTGGAGGTCAGCAGATGGGGCTAAAAGTTTCAGCTCTATAATTAATCATGGGTTGGGATGCCTGGGTGGTTCAGCGGTTGGGCGTCTGTTTTTGGCTCAGGGCGTGATCCTGGAGTCCCAGGTTCAAGTCCCACATCAGGCTCCCTGCATGGAACCTGCTTCTCCTTCTGTCTGTGTTTCTGCCTCTCTCTCTCTCTCTCTGTGTCTCTCATGAATAAATGAATGAAATTCTTAAAAAATAAATAGGAAAGTTTTTAAAAAAAAATCATAGCTTACTCTTTCTGGTGATCTATCCTCATTCTGAAATTATCTAAAGCTGTTTTCTCCCCTCCCTCTGCCCGAGTTATTGCATCAGCATAAACTCTGGAATAACAAAGATACTCTTGTCACTCCTGAATTCCAGGGATTTTAGGAGCTCTTTGCCAAGAACCAGGGATAAAGGCCAGATATTTTTTTTCTATTATCCCATAGGCTGAGTTGAGGTGGGACACCTGTGCCCTCCACCACCTCCCTCCTTCCCTAGTGTGCAGAGATCTTCCTCAGGGTGCTCCACAAGCATATGACCTGCTTCTGGCCCAGCCCTGCCTTGCATGTGTGTGTGTGTACACACACATACATACATACATACACACAATCTCACATGTGTGCACACACACACTCATGCGCACGCACACACATGCATACATATCTAGGCCCATGAGCACAGGTGATCAGTGGAGTGTTGGTCAGGGGCAGTTTATACCTGAGCCCCTGTGTCTCATCAGTGTGGTGCAGTGGGACTTGGTTGCCACCAGAAGGTCTGAGGAATGTCTACAGCAGTAGGCCTCTCTTGATTCTTCCCTGCCTCGGCTTGGCTTGAGTGCAGTACTAACAAGATATAACGGGCTGGATAGAGGAAATAGGGTAGCTTTTGTGTGGTGTTTGGGTCATGTCTCTCTTCTGTTGAACTCAAGTTGCTATCTCTAGCAACTTTTCAGGATGACATGTTCAACATAGCTTATCTTTGGTGCTACTTTTTTCTGCACAGTGCCTCCCCCTGACCTCCTACTTCCATTTTGAAGGCTTTCCAGTCTTCTGGGGATTCCCTGGGAGCTTTATTTATTCTTTCCTACCTATACTTCTGGCCCATCTCCCTCACGACAACCGTCTACCAAGCCTTTAACAAAGGCTTAACGCTTAACAAGCATTCTCTGCTCTGAGCATCTCTTTTGTACCTTGGTAATAAGAATTTGTCAGGAGACCTGCTTAGAGCAGAAGGATGCCAGGCCTTTTGAGGCTCATATGAGCATTTTCTGACGCTCCAAATTACCTTGTCCTGGGAGAGAAAAGGAAGGTGGGCTGGAATACGTGAAGGCCCCAGAAGGTTCCTTGAGTACAGTTTAGATCTCTCCATTTCAGAGAATCCTCATTTCCCATTTGTGGAGTTCTCTCCTAGTATGGCTCATTACTGCTCCTTAGCAGCCAAATCCCATGCTTCCTGGGGGAACAAGTGGAAGCCAGGGCAGAAAAGCCTGTGAACTCCACGGCAGTCACTGCCAGTGCTGAGGCCACTTTGAAACTAGCTGGCTGAGCTCTGCACTGGCACCACAGCATCTCTGCCCAGGCTTTGGCCTGCCATTTCCTGGATGGTGTAGACCAAGGTTTAGTCTGCAGTCTGTGGACTTGGGTGGTGATGGAGAGCAGCTATTGGCTGTCTGTTTTCTAACAAGAATTTGTATGCTTAATGCTTATCTTAGGCCCTTACTCTCTTGTGTCCTTGCTTCTTGCATCTGCCTGTTCTCTCTGAGGTTTAATAAAGGCTCCTGAGCAGAATGGCACAGCCTCAGCTCTCAAAGATCGGGAAACCCAAACTGGCTGAAAGGAAAAGCTTAAACTGGAGTAGGGATAATGGAAAACAAGCTGCCAAAACCAGTCCCAGCCCTCATGCCCTGGGCTTGGCTTTGGCTCAGATGATTTGTGTAGCTTTGACTTCTCTTTCTTTCTTTCATATTGGCCTCACTCTGCTGGCTAAGACTGTCTAGGCCATCTCCAAGGTTGGGACTAACCAGGGCTGGAAATAGCTCTCAAGGGCTGCCTTGGAACTCGAATAAGAGGCTCTTTTCCAGAAACTGTCCCATTCTTGGTTTTGTTGTAGTATTAGTGGTAACTTAAGGGTAACTTAAGAGGAAGTAAACATGGACGAGGTAGAAAAGAGAATAGGTAGGACGCATAAGTGGATGGAGAGGGGATGGCATGAACAGAGATCTCAGATTGGGAGTACATCTCTCTGGCTGGAGAGGCAGAGATATATAGGGAATAATGGCATGGTTGTGGTGGACAGCATCCCCTCTGTCAGAGATAGGAGGCAGTGGGAGAGAGGGCTGGAGGAGAGATGAGGAGAGCTAACGAGGCAGTAGAACTAAAGATGTAAGTAAGTGTAAGCTATGAGTGTGTAGTTGAGTCCAGGCAGGGTCTGTGCTGTGAATGGGAGATGAGAAAGTGAAGAAAGATGATAGAAAATCCTAGGTTTGAGGTGTTTGAGAATAAGTGGAAGAAGAGAACTAAAACAGTAATTTCGGAGACAGTGACATTAAAAAACTTACCTATTTCATGTTATGTTTGTTGTATGTTTCAGATGCAATGCTTGATGGTAGAGATAACATGGGGGGCATTGAATGCCTGCCTGGGCTTATGTTGTAGGTCCTCCTATAGACTAGGAATGTAGTTACGTAAGCAACACACCCTGGGCTGAAGGCAGGTGCTAAACTGGTGAGCCACCCAGGGATCCCCTTCCTAGAGCAATCTAAGCCCTAGACACTGCATAGCTGGAGTGTGAGACCCGATGGGCACATCATTCAGGGGACTTTTGGAATGTCCTGGTGGAGTTAATAAGGAGACCTTTGTTTGACCTATGGGGCAAGCTGGAGAGCTTTACCAAAAGCTCCTCTGAGCTTGATCCAACCTTGTCTTTTCTGAACCAGGGAATATCAAGACTTTTGTAGGTTCCTGGCAATTTCATTAGTCAGAGTTGGTGTGGTATCCTGCTAGCCACTGATCTTAGGTGTAGGCTTGAGAAGAACCTGAATGAAGCAGAACTAGTGTACAAGGGGGTCTGTGAGCCTCTTGGTGTCTGTGCTCTAATTAATTAGGTTGATATATTTTTGTTCCTGTGGGGGTTTTGTTTTGATATTGTTTATAAACTAATAGATTGTTGGTCTTGCCTTATTTCCCATAATATGTTGATGTGGTCAAAGATTGAGTTGTGTTTTAATTTATTTACAGAATATAATCTGTTTTGGGTTTGCATAAGCAGTTATTTAAAAGGAAAGAACTATTTCTTTGAATTAAAAGTTTTCAGATTTGATTATCTGTAGATATAGTGTATCTGGGTAGAGGTGGAGTATTCATGCAATGGTAATAGGGTATGTTTGTAAAAAATTTTTTTTTGCCTAGGGGGAAAAATAAAACTACCTTTATCCCCCCATCCCCGCAGCCCTCTACATGTTGTATAAACATTATTTTATTAATCTCCTTTCTGTCATCCGGGCTTTGCCAAGTCAGGCTTTTGGACAGACAGTGAGGAGGTTGTCTAGTCTACCATAGCCAAGAATGATTGACTGGGGCAGAATAGGACCCAGAGACTCTAGTCTAGCTGTTGGGAAAGGGAAGAAAACCAACATTTTTTGGGGAACCCTCTTGTGCCTGGTGCTTTGTATACACTAATTGAGGAAGATCTCAAGGCGCAGCATAAAGGAGTGGTTACCTCTTAGTCTCTTTTGGAGCCCATGGTCCATCAGTGAAGGGTCCCAAATCCCATCGCTTTTCCTAGGATTTCAATCTGCAGGATCATTGTTTGAAAGCAATGTAATTTGAGATCTCTGTGGGAACCAAGTAATGTATATTTTAGGGACTGTTGACATTGAGGGGGGGGAATTATTCAAGAGGATGCAGAATTATTTAAGCTTTGTTTCCTGGATTAAATCTTAGGGATCTTAAGGGTAGATCCAGATGTCCCTAAAAACAGTGGATTAAGTAGCCCTGTCTGCAGTCAGGTTTGAGGGCTCTTAGCTGGTTTTATTTTATTTTATTTTATTTTATTTTTTAAATTTTTATTTATTTATGATAGTCACAGAGAGAGAGAGAGAGAGAGAGAGAGAGAGAGAGAGGCAGAGGGAGAAGCAGGCTCCATGCACCGGGAGCCCGATGTGGGATTCGATCCCGGGTCTCCAGGATCGCACCCTGGGCCAAAGGCAGGCGCCAAACCGCTGCGCCACCCAGGGATCCCTCTTAGCTGGTTTTAGATTCTCCCTAGGTTAGATTGCAGATGGAGAAGCTGGAGGAATTGTTCCCTAAAGACCATTAGCATTTCAACTTCCAGTATTTGATCAAAATACCCTAGATGAAGATACCTTGGAGTTAGGTATAGAATGGGAGATTTCAAAGGGGAGGGACTCTTGCATAAGATCGACAGTTAGTTAATAGGGACAGCCAGTTGAAATGTCGAATTTCCTCGAGTCCATCTTAGTGATGAGATTGGCTGGGGCACTTCAGGAGTTGAAGGGCAGTGGGGGAAAAGAGACAGATCAAAAGAAGGCTCTCTTCTCACCTATTTGCTGGCATCATCTAACCCTGCTTATGCATGTCAGTGAAAGTCTGAGTTCTGTAGTGACTCACTTTGAACAAAATGTTCTCTCTCCCTTCCTCATTTTCATACTGAGCCCTTTTCCCTTCTACCTTCCTTGCGGTCTGCCCTCCTGCCTCCTTTGCTTCTTTACCGTAATGGCCTTTACCTGTAGCCAAGTGGCAGGTGGCAGGGATGGATAGATGTGAGGGTGTGTAACTAGGGGAATATTTTCTCAGTTTTGCCAGCATCAAAGAAATTACTTCCAAGGCAGTCCTTCCAGCCATGTATTTCGCTGATCAGTCAGAATGAGAGGAAAAACATATTAGCATTGCCAGAGAGGCTATTTGGGAAAAATCAAGTCTGTGCAACTGAGTGATCTAAAGTTCTAAGCATTAGAAACAAATCCTGGAGTGCAGCTGGAGTTCTTCCCATCCTGTCTCCCATAGCCCTGTCCCTTGACAGTTCCCTCTCACCCCCTGCTCCTGTGCTGCAGGAATGGGTTGTACCTCAGCTTTCCCAAAGAGCCTAATTTGGAAGAGGAAGTGCCAGGTTGTGTTGGACATTTCAGGGTTGGACATGGAAAAGCAGTCAGAAGTTTCTGGGGTTTGGGGACGCCTGGGTGGCTCAGCAGTTGAGCATCTGCCTTTGGCTCAGGGCGTGATCCAGGGGTCCTGGGATCGGGTTGGAGTCCCACGTTGGGCTCCCTGCAGGGAGCCTGCTTCTCCCTCTGCCTGTGTGTCTGCCTCTCTCTGTGTGTGTCTCTCATGAATAAATAAATATAAGACCTTACAAATTTTTTTTCTGGGGTTTTGTTGTTGTTTTTAATTCCTCTGACTGCAGTGTCTCCACCTGCAGAAGCCATTGGAAGGGGGTTCTTTTGAGTGGAGCACACCTACATGCTCATATATTTCATCTCTGCCTGCCGCTAGTCCAGAATGAAGTCTCAGAACAGTGGCCTCTTCTTTGTCCTTAGGCCAGGGAGGTGCTTCTTGTTAAGAGAAACAAATTACTGGTTGTTTGGACAGAACTTAGAAGTTAAAGTGGAGTAGTTTGTCTCCTTTGGAAAAATGACGAAAGCTAGAGTGCCCTTTCTTCAGAGTAATGTCCTCCAGAGAAGGAACGGCCAGAAGGCAGTGTCCAGCCTGTGTCTTGGTGTGTTGTTGTTTGAGTGCCTGGAGTATAGCAGGCGGTGGAGTGTTGTAGAATTGGTCTCCCCGGGCCCATACTTCAGCCCTGCCTTTTATAGCTGGGTAGTCTCGGGCAAGTTTGTTAATTTTACTAAGATTTAATGAAGTATCACTTGCAAAATAGGGGTAGTAATTAATACCTACTTCAGAGAGTTGTCTTAAGTAGTACATACAGTGAACATATAAAGTGTCCACTGTAGTGCCAGGTTCATAGCAACAGCTCTTATAGTAGTGGACATCAGACAAACCTAAAGTGAGGTGTGATCTAGAAAAAAGCTGGCCATTATTCTGCAAGTACATCCAGGTCAAGAAAAACAAATATTGAGTAGATGTCACAGATTGTAGGAGACATGACAACTATGTGCAGTGTGGTATCCAAGATTAGATCCTGTAACAGGGCAGCCCAGGTGGCTCAGAGGTTTAGCGCTGCCTTCAGCCCAGGGCGTGATCCTGGAGACCTGGGATCGAGTCCCACGTCAGGCTCCCTGCATGGAGTCTGCTTCTGTCTCTGTCTCTCATGAATAAATAAAATCTTAAAAAAAAAAAAAAAAATTCTGTAACAGAAAAAAAGCCATTAGAGGAAAAACGGGTATAGTCTGAATAAAGTCTCTAGTTAGTACTGTTGTACCAGTGTTAATTTCTTAGTTCCAATAATTGTATGGTTTTGTAAGATGTTAATGTCTGGGGAAGCTGAGTGGAGGGTTTAAAGGAGTTCTACTTTTTTTTTTCTTTTTTTTTTTTTTTTGCAACTTTTCTCCTAGTCTAAAATTATTCCAAAATAAAAAAAAAATTAAAACCAAGTCACTTAACGTCCAAGTGACATGTTAGGTAAAAAGAGAAACACCTGACTCTGTCTCACTTCTGTGTCAGGGGGAGAAATCTTACTATGGGGCCCCAACGCCTGCGTCTTTAGCCCCTGTGTACCTGCTGCATCCTGAGGAGAGGTCTGCTATAGGCCAATAATTGGTCAGCAGTTTAGACACATAGCCCATGTCTGATCCTGAAGGGTGCTATGCCCTGGCTGAGGTGGAGACCGTTCATTTGGCATTAGGACTCTTTGTAGGGCTGAACGATCAGGGCACTTGTTTCTGTTCCTTGGAATATAAATGAAGTTCTCCCTGTTTTATCTTTCTATCTCAGCACCAATCACTATGGCAATATGTTTGCAGATCAAGATGCCTACCCCTACGCTCACACTCAGTGTTTGATCATCCAGAAGAAAGAAAAATAGCTTTAGACCCAGCACTGCAATAATTTATTATTTTGTATCCTGTTTTAAGTGCTTTCCTCTTGCACAAAGCAGGTATTTTGCTTGCTCTTCTTGGGTGCAGAAGGTACAGGCACTTTTCTTACGACTGATGTGGTCATCTCTGTCATGCTAATACCAGGGTTTATAGAAGAAAGCCATTATTTTAATTGGGAAAATGTGAATCTTGGGGTTTTTATTTTTGCATTGAAATCAGCTGTCAGAGGGGGTCTAGAAAGCATAAAGTCTTTCATTCTGGCATACAGCTCCTTCACAAGTATTTGTAGTCAGAAATTCATTTTTTCTAAGTTAAAAAAAAATCATTGCTAAAAAATGTTCTTAATGTTTTACCTGAGTGGCTAAAGGTGCATTGCTTTTTGCTATTGATTTACAAATTTTATTGTCAGACCCTTGGGATGCCTGTGGATTACTCAATAGTGTGACAAATGGCTGGGCTCTGAATTATATATTGTATTACAGGAGAGTTCATAAACCATATTTCTCAGTAGGTTATTTTAGGCATAAGACTAGTGAACTGCCATTTCTCTTTTAGTCACATGTGACTAAAAAAAAAGGTGGGGGTTAGTGGTAGGAGGGAGAAGTGTCTGGCTCAAAACGCGACAGTAAACCACCCCTGAAATCTTGTTAAGTGTGGATACTTGAAGTGGACAGACTTTGGGTATGGACTGGGAGGACTGGGAGCATTTGGAATAGAGAGTGCGCTCCAGATCAAACCTTTGCTTGCACCTTTGCTCAGGCTAGAGCCCCCGTGGGAAGACTGCTGGCTTCTACTCTCCCCTGGGGGTCCTGTTCCAGTCAAAAAACAAATGGCCCGAGGCCAGAGAGTCCTGCACCCTGAGTGGGCCTACCATACTCCTGCTCCCCTCCCCCACATAGCCACTGTACTGATGGATGTGCAAACCCTTTGCAGACGGTTTGGCACTGCTTGGCTTGCGGAGATCATCTGTCTCTTTTGAATGAGCAACTTTATGTTTGTAGCTCCTTTTTCCTGCACAGAGAGAAATGGCTTCTGCCTTCTGATGGAATTGTTTACCTTACCTAGGGAAAGGCATTATTCTTTGGGGGTAGTGTTTGCTGGTGCTCCCCACCCCTCATGGGCGCATAAGCCTGTGCTTGAGGGTGGACGAGGGAGGCGGCCATTGGAGCATGCACAATTGCCACTGGGGCAGCCATCTGCCAGTGTCGTGGCTCACAGCCTGCCTCTGAGCAGGCCGGGAGGGAGTGTCTGTACTCTGGGGCCTGCTTGCATTATGCACAGCCTTTTCCCTAAATGAGCTTTCTAAGTGTATATGACTCCTTTCTACCCTGTTCTTGTATGGTCTGCCTCGAGGCACCATTCAGAGTCTCTCCTCATTATACTGGAGCTCAGCTTCTACTGTCTTGCATCTAGAATTTCTGGTAATAGCTGTTGTTTTTTTGGGGGGGGGGATGGGTCGTGGGGGATAGATTTCTAAAATTGCAGTGAGGGACTGATTTACAGTTATAGGAAAATTTGCTTTTTTTTTTTTTTTTTTTTTGGAAAATTTGCTTTTTACGAGGAAATTTTCAACACTGCAATGAAATGGTTTCACAATGGTGGTATTTTGACCCTATCCAAAGCCAGGTTAGCTTCCTAGTCTTTTCCAAAATGGACTCTTTGTAATTTGAGGAGGCTGCTCTAGTAATAAAATGAAATCTGTGCTTCTAATTGCAGACGACCACCTTCCCCACATATTGCCCCCTCCTCCCCACCTTCCCTTCCTGAGATGGAGGAGTTTTTGCACATGCTGCTTAGAAAAAGGAGATTTATATCATGACTCAATCCTCGCCCACAGATCTAGGATTCCTGCCATCCAGTAAATTTTGGCAGGCAGGTCCTGTGTATGGAGAAAGTGTCCTGTCTCCCTATCTCTGTGCTGCTCCCCTTGTTGCGTATGCTTCTTGGGTGGAGTCTGGGGTGTCTAGTTTCTCTTCTCCTGCTTTTCCTCCCAGGTAACCCCTGCTTCTCCTATAAGGCTGTCCTTTAGTATCCGTGAGGTACAGGGAACAGTTTCTCATATCTCAGGGACTTTATAGAGAGACCTATGAAGTTCAAGCCCTGAGGTGTTTCCATGCTTTTTACTTGTCCGCCACTATGTTAAGTGCAGTGAGAGCAGAGGAGTGTGCTGTGGCCTTCATCAACAGAGCCCACTTGGGAATTCATTTGACTAAAAGGATTGGCAGCCCCACCCCTCCAGTCACATGACCAGATACACAGATGTCTTTGTACCTGTTATTACAGTGTTGACCTCTTAAAGTCATTGAGGCCTCCAGGTGAGCACCTGTGAGGCCATGATGCTGTTAAGATTGAGTTACTGGTGACTTAGGGCCTTCCTTTGCCCTCTGGTGGGGGACTGGAGAGGGGGAAAAAAAGCATTGGGTTTGGGGAAATTGTTGGCTATGAAGACTTGGTTAAACATCGTCTTCTCACCTATCCCTGGGTAGTTCAAGAGAATCTAAGGTAACAGAACAGGGGGCAGAATAGGACTTTGGGATACCAGAGACAATGAGATGTGTACCGGGAAACAGAGAAAGAGAGTGAGCTACTGGCTCACTCACCTGTTAGAACAGGACTTTCTTGGCCTGGCAGCCAGGAGACCTTGAGCTGAGCCCACTGCTGGCACGTAGAGTGCGTGGTGAGTGCCTCAGAGACTGTTTCTGTTGCTGCTTCTGAGGCTTCTGCTCCCCTCTTGACCTAGCTGCTGGAAAGCAGAGGGTCCTCAGCTGTTTGGCTCCTGCAGCCAGGAGACTGGCCACAAGGGGAGAGACTTAGGGCAAGTCTGGGCCAAATCAGATGTTGATTCTTTTTTAACCAAGCTAGTAGGAAGCTCTTGCTGTAGGAACAAACTCCCTGGTCCCTGAGTCTGTAGACATGTCTGGAGCCGGAGCTTTCCCTTCCAGTCTGATTACTGTGGGCCTTCCTCCGCATCTCTGGCCTCAGAACTAACCTGATGGCAGGTTGTGGAGTCTTCCCAGGCATATGGTCATATAGAGCTTAGCAATGACAAGATGTGTGGTAGGACTGCACTTACTGGATGTCCTTTGAAATTAACTTTCCAGGAGTCCTAAAGTGCCCTGTGGGGGCCTCTTCAGGGGTCTTGGTTTCCCTTGAACTTAGTTCTTTTTTTTTTTTTTTTTAAGATTTTATTTATTTATTCATGAGAGAGAGAGACAGAGAGAGAGAGAGGGAGGGAGGCGCAGAGACACAGGCAGAGGGAGAAGCAGCAGGCCCCATGCAGGGAGCCCGATGCGGGACTCCATACCGGGTCTCCAGGATCACACCCTGGGCTGAAGGTGGCGCTAAACTGTTGAGCCACCCAGGCTGCCCCCTTGAACTTGGTTCTGACTCCCACATACATTCCTGTATTTTTTCATCTTACACATGATTGGTGATGAATTGGGGGAAGGGAGCAAGGATTTGCTTTCCTCTGTACCAGAAGTGCAGAGCTACTAATTTCATTCTCTGCACTCTGTCTCTGAGATGAGCAGGGTCCTCTGTGCTTATGTTTAGTACCGCTGTGTTGCTGGACTCTCCTGGCAAAAATTAGGCTAATGTCTCCAACAACTGCATTAGCCACTGAAATGAGGTTCTAAATTGAAGGTACTACACCAAGTCTGTCTCCAAGGTATTGCCTTGTTCTGGCTTTTATTATTCAAATTCATTCTCTCAATGATTCTCTGTAGACTGCCACACTGGTTCAGTGTGGAGCATTATGCTAGCTGAAAGGCAAGATCACCTTTTAAGAAGAGGGAGAAAGGAAAGGAAAAAAACAAAAAAACAAAAAAGATGAATGCTTTGGTGCAAAGAGTCAGCAATTTGTCTGTTCTAAGAGCTTCTTGGCCAGCCTGAGCAATGCCTAGAAATAGGAGAGTAAGGAATCAGACCTCCGATGGAGGGGAGGGGGTAGCATAAGGGTAGGGTACTCTGGTTGCATTAGTGACATCTGTGCCTTGTAAGGTCACCACACTTCCTCCTTCCCTTTCATGTTTACCGAGTGCCCAAATATATGCCTTACAGGGTGCTGACAACTCCAGGGTGGAAAATCAAAGATCAACAAAACAGGATCTTTTCATCAAGAAGCTGTTAGTCTTAACAGTTTCCCTGGGTTTTCTCTATCTTGGGTGTGTGGGTAGGGGTGGAGGGGGATGAAGGGAGAATTCAAGCTATGAGTCTTATATTTTACATCAGAAGGAGGAATCTTCTAACAGTCATATGCTTAGAGAGTTGAAAATTTGGCTCTTACATGTTTGTTTTTAAAATAGATTTTTTTTTTTTTTGCCTGCTGACAAAGTAATATGTTTTCTAAGCAGAAAACTTGGAAAACACAGAAAAGCACAAAGGGAAACAACAACACCACTGCCACTCATATTCCACCATCCGCAAGTAAAGATAACATAATAGCTTATGTTCTTCCAGTTTTTGTTTCACAAGTGCTGTCATTCTGAACCTCGTATTTTGAGGCTGATAGCTTTTCCTTTAGCAATTGGGATTTACATTTTGCAGAGTTTTGAAAGGTAGAGCCCCTAGCACGTAATTAGGCACACAGTGAACATTATCCAAGCGCTGGTCTTTATCAATTGTATGAATATACCAAGTGATGCTTATTTGATTCTTATTGTTGTGCATTTAGGTGGTTTCCAGTTTCTGTTGTTCTGAGTAATTCTATGGTGAACATCCTTGTGTGTGTGTGTGTGTGTGTATTTTTTCCTTGTGTATATTTTTATGTACCCTCTGACTATGTTCTTAGAAAAGATTCACCAAAGTTGAATTGCTCCTGTTTTCTGATTCTTCTCTTCTGCCCTGCATCTCAGCTGGGACACCCTCTTTTCTGGGTTGTTAGGACAGCACCAGGGTTTGAGTATCTCTTGTCCCTCTTCCATATCACATGTCAGATGCCCTAGGATTTCCTCTCCCTGTGGTCCCTGGGTAATTCTCTCTTGACAAGGAAGTAGGTGGCTTCAGGGAAGATAGAGCAGCAAGCACAGAACACATGTTCCTATTGTTTTGTGCCAAGATGATAGAACCCCCAGGGACAGGGACACTGTCATCAACCTCTTTGATGATAAGCAATACTGAGGGCCTGCCCATCTGTGCCCTGCCCAGTGCCCCATTAGGCTGAGATAAAAGTCAGGCCCCTACCTTCGAGGAGCTTGCTGACTGACTGGATGATGGAATTGACATGAAACAACTCACATGGAGACGCCTGGGTGGCTCAGTGGGTAAGCGTCTGCCTACGGCTTAGGGCGTGATCCTGGAGTCCCGGGATCGAGTCCCATGTCGGGCTCCCTGCATAGAGCTGCTTCTCCCTCTGCCTGTGTCTCTGCCTCTCTCTCTCTCCCTCTCTCTGTGTGACTATCATAAATAAATAAAAATTAAAAACAAAACAAAAAAAGAAACAACTCACACATTTATTGAGCATTTGCTATATGTTGGTACTTGTGCCAGGCTACTATTGAGGGAACAGAGAAGGCTGAGATGCTGTTCTCCTTAAAGGAAGCTGCAGCACATATAAATAAGAGCTGTTTATAGGTAAAGTTAACCAGCCACACAGGTCAATAAGTGATAAATATCTAGTCGGGCAGACAGAAAGTACTAGAGAGATTGGCTGCTTTGGAGAAGGAGGTCATTCATTATGAGTCAGAGTAGTTAGATTTCAGAGAGAAAATAGAACACTAGTTGGGGGGTACTTGGGTGGCTCAGTGGTTGAGCGCCTGCCTTTGGCTCAGGTCATGATCCTGGGGTCCTGGGATGGAGTCCCACATCAGGCCCCTCGCAGGGAGCCTGCTTCTCCCTCTGCCTATATCTCTGCCTCTTTCAGGGTCTCTCATGAATAAATAAATAAAATCTTAAAAAAGAAAAAAAAAGAACACTAGTTGGGGGTTGAAAAAGAGCTGGCATTTGATGAGGTAGAGTAGGAAGGGTTTTCTAGGTGAGAGGAACAGCTTGCAAAGAGGTGGTGGCAGTAATGATTGTTTTATGGTGGACAGCAGTTACACAGCAGCACAGGAGCAGGCCGAGAGGCAAGTAAGGGTCAAGATTGCATATTGAGAGACCTGAGCGTGAAGGGCTTCAGATCAGTATTTGGTATACAATGTATGGAAATAATTTGGTAAAATTGTCTCTGATTTAAGGACAGGTAAAAAGGTCTTGACTTTTCTCAGAGCCAGAGGGCCCCCAGGCCCAGTCCTTGGGCCTCCACTCTTCTCTGTTCTACACTAAAGCTCTGGGTGAGCCCATCTGGGATAGTGGCCTTAAATTTCATGTGTATGCTGATGATTGCCAGATTTTTTAAAATTTCCAGCCCATACTTTTCTAAATTCCAGACTCTTCTATCCATCTGCTTTCTAGACATCTGTTTGTGGATATTTAATAGGCATCTCAGTCTTAACATGTTTAAAACGGAGCTCCTGTAACCTTCCCCACTTCAGTTAATGGCAACTCTGTCCTTATACTTATTCAGGACAGAATCCTCTTAGGCATTTTTGAGTCTTTTCTCTCACACCCACATTCGCAAGACCTGGACTAAGATCAAGAGTCAGATGCCTATGGGGATCCCTGCGTGGCTCAGCAGTTTAGCACCTGCCTTCAGCCCAGGGCGTGATCCTGGAGTCCCGGGATCGAGTCCCACATCGGGCTCCCTGCATGGAGCCTGCTTCTCCCTCTGCCTGCATGTCTGCCTCTCTCTCTCTGTCTCTCATGAATAAATAAATAAAATCTTAAAAAAAAAAAAAAGAGTCAGATGCCTAACTGAGCCACCCAAGCACCACTTAAGATTTTATTTTTAAATAATCTCTACACCAATGTGGGGATAGAACTCAAAGCTCCAAGATCAAGAGTCACATGCTTAATTGACTGAGCCAGCCAGGTGCCCCACTCATACTCAGCTTCTTCTTCCTTTTTTTTTTTTTTTTTTTTTTAAGATTTTATTTGTTCAGGGGATCCCTGGGTGGCGCAGCGGTTTGGCGCCTGCCTTTGGCCCAGGGCACGATCCTGGAGACCCGGGATCGAGTCCCACATCGGGCTTCCGGTGCATGGAGCCTGCTTCTCCCTCTGCCTGTGTCTCTGCCTCTCTCTCTCTCTGTGTGACTATCATAAATAAATAAATAAAATTAAAAAAAAAAAAAAAAAAAAAGATTTTATTTGTTCATGAGAGACACAGAGGCAGAGACACAGGCAGAGGGAGAAGCAGGCTTCTTGGAGGGAGCCTGGTGTGGGACTCGATTCTGGGACTCCAGGATCACGCCCTGAGCCAAAGGCAGACAGACGCTCAACTGCTGAGCCACCAAGGCATCCCTCATACTCAGATTCTGATAGTGCATTCCTGCAGCTCTCTCTTCAGAGTATATGCCGAGTCTGATCACTCCTCCGACCACCATGATTGGAGTAGGCTCTTAACTGGCCGTTCTTCTGTCCTTATCATCTACAATCCTTTCTCAATACAGTAGCTAGAGTGATTCTTTTATCATTTATTTCTGTGCCCAAAAATATATATTGGCCTGCTTTCTCATATAAAGGGTCAAAATCCTTTCCATGGCTTACACATACATCCCTGTGATATGGCTCACCATTACCTTTGTTGATTTATTTCCTACTACTCTCTCTCATGTTCCCTCTCCTCTAGCCACCTTGGCCACTGTCATGTTCCCTGAATGCATCAGGCCCATCACACCTTGGGACCTAGGATACTCTTCTCCGAGACAGGTTTGTAGGCAGCTCCCTCACTTTTCTTAGGTCTTTAATCAGAAGTAAACTTGTCTTCCGATGGCCAAAGCTGGAATGATTTAAGCAATGTAATGTAGTATTATATTATAACCCAAAATATAAAATAAATATATATCAGTATGAACTTGTATAAACAAATGATTGAATGAATAAATAAGAAAGAAACGATAAATCTCTCTTACAGAAGATTCTCTTACAGAAGAATCTCTCTTACAGAAGAATTCCAATAATATATATAGGTGCTTTTCCCTCTAGGATTTAAGTAGAGCTTAAATCTTTTGAGTGTGGTCTGGACTTAGTGACTTACTTATAAAGAACCATTTATGGAAAGGGGAAAAATAGTGACTTTCAGTGGAGAGACCTGGTAAGTGTTAGTGTTACCTATCATCAAGAGGGAGCTCACCAGTGCTGTCATATGGATAGGAGGGACCCCCTGGTTGGATGTGAGAATGTGGACCTCTTCACCTCTGTGGTGTTCTTCCTTGCAACCAGTAAGCCCAGACTAATGAGAAAAGCATCAAATAGATTTAAATTGAGGAACATTCTATACAATATTTGATCAGTACTCCTCAAACTGTCATGGTAATGATAAGGAAAGACCAAGAAACTATCACAGGGATGCCTGGCTGGCTCAGTTAGTAGAGCATATGACTCTTGATCACAGGGTCATGAGTTTAAGACCTATGCTAGGCATGGAGCCTACTTAAAAAATAAGACAAAACAAACAAACAAAAAAACCCCAGTATAGACCAGAGAAGACATGACACCTAAATGCAGCGTGATATTCTAATTTGTATGCTGGAACAGAAAGAAAACATTAATGGAAAAATTAGTGAGTCATGATGAGTCTGGAATTCAGTTACTATTAATGTACCAGTGTTGGTTTCTTAATATTGATAAAGGTACCACAGTAGTATAAGGTGATATTAGGGGAACTGAAACTGGATTAAAGGTGTGCAAGAAAAAAAAAAAAGGTGTGCAAGAGTTCTTGGGACTATGTACTATCATTGGAAGTTTTCTGTAAATCTAAAATTATTCCAAAAAAGAAAGAAGTGACTTTCTCAAACAAGGCCTTCCCTGGCCACCATCTGAAAAAAATTTTTTTTTCCTTCCTTGACATTTCAAATCCCTTTCCCTGTGTTGTTTTGCTCCTTTGTACTTACTGTCTCATAGCATGTATTTTACTCATGCTGTTTGTTTCCATGCTACAATGTAAACTCTGAAAGAATAGGGATTTTGGTCTTAGTCTTGCTCACATTTGGATCTTCAAGGCCCAGCGCTGTGCTTAGCTCAAAGAAGGCATTCAATAAATATTTGCTCATTACTGACAGAATGAATTCCTCTGTATCACCCTTTTGTCCTTAATTAAGCAGTGTGAGGATTTTGTGTTTGGCTCTGCCTTTCTCAAAATTTTGAGATTTTTAGTGGCTTGCCTTTCCAGTGGGGGAAAGGACACCTCTTTGTTTCTTTTCTCCTTTAGCACACATAGAAATTAAAGTCATGTCAGAAGTAGGCTCTATGCTTCCAGTGTATTCACCCACCAGGAGGAAGAACAAGTAAATGTCATCATTTACCACTTTCCTACAGATGTTGTCCCCCTCCTAAAGGTGAACACTGGTTTATGAGAGACACCCTTCCTCCTTTACGTATTCCCCTGCTGTTTAAACCTGTGATCCTGGACTCGCTGGTTTAGTATGACAAATGTGAGCGTGTATGGGATTGCTTCTTGACCTTTTGGCTAGGATCAAGGGAAGTGTGTTTGGATATAAGGACAGTGAGCATGGGATTCTGTGATTTGGAAAAGTAAAGTTAGTCAAGAAAAATTCATTTAATCTTGAATATGTACTGAGCTTCTCTTTACCCAACACAAACTTGAAGGGTGAAGATCCTGGAAACGTGGACAGGTTCAACCAGTCCTGGTCACTAGATCAGGGGGAACTAAATCTAGGACAAACTAGAGATAACCTACCCCTCACAATCAGTAGTAAATGCATGCTTAAACATGGATTCACAAGTGCCTTAGAAAAATGTGTGGATGATAGCAGTGTGGTGGGCAAGAGTTGTATAGAGAGTTTTGAGGACCTCCACTGATCACGATGGATGAAGAACAGTGTTTTTCACACTCGATGAACAAGCCAGGAGGGTCCTGTAGGTTACTCTGATGCTTTGATGGAGGTGACGTTGGCTGGAGAATTGTATTGTTGGGTCCTTTTCAGGCATGAGACGTGGAGAAATATTGGAAGAGAGATGGGTCCTAATGATCTCTGTAAGATTGCCGACAATGTTGGCTCAGTAGCATCAGCTTTCTCCTGTGTTGGAACTGGATTTATCTCATGATTTATTTTAAAGCCTCCATGGAACATACTTAGTAAAGAATGAGGTCACACTGATTTGAGGCCTGAACAAAGTCATCAGGAACAACACTATAAAAGATATTTCACTGGTAACCAGCACTCTCCATCTCCTGTTGTTTTCAGGCTGCGCTTGTCCTGAGCCCAAAGATGGAACATTTCTGCTTTGTTTTTGGTGCTGTGCCCATGCATCACACTTGTGGTGCTCTCTGAACAAAGGCCTACTCCCTGCTGGGCACAAGAACTGGGCCTACGCCTGGGGACAGGATTCCTTTTGGAAACAAATAAGCCAGGCATCTTGCAACCCCCTCCATTTTGCCTGTCTTAAGGAAGAGGCCAAGGTTCCACTTTCTTTGCAAGTAGAGCAGAATGTACTTTCTTAAAACTATTCAGATATCACAGTTGGGGTCAATTATCTGCAGAAATAGATACATATATAAAAGGGAAGCTTACAAAGAAGAAATTTGTACCAAATAACAGCCTACATTTTTGTTAAATTTCCTTTTTCTTTTTAAAGGCCATATAGTTGAAAGTCTGAGTGTCCAAGAAAGAATGAAAAATAAATAAATAATAAAAAAAGAAGAAAGGAAAGAAAAAAAGAAACTAAAGTACTTAAAGATTTTTTAGTGTAAATCTGAAGACTGGGAGATCATATGTTCCTTACCAGCAGTGGAGCCTGCGAGAGGCTTCCCCTTCTCTACCTTCTTCCTTACCTTTCACTTCCACACCCTTGTTGGATGGATGATCAGGCAGAGAACTGGCCTCAAGAACCTTAGCTGTTCTAAGTCCCTAGCTCTGCTTGCCTGCTTCTCCAGCCAAACCAGATGGCTTAAGGTCTCATAAAACTGATTTACTGGGTCTTGATGTGAACCCCTTCTCCCATCTTCAGAGCCATATTACCAATTAGGGCTGTGTAATAAATTACCCAAATTTGGTGGTGTAGTGGCTTAGTTCACAGTGTCTATCTATATGATGAAGTTTTGGAATATAGGTGAGATCCAGAGCCGACGACCAAGAAAGAATTCTTGAGATGTATTTGGTGCAAAGTGGTGGTTTTATTAAAGCCTGGGGACAGGACCTGTGGGCAGGAAGAGCGGCTGCCTCTGGCCTGTGAGGGATGGCTAATTATGTATCTGGGAGTTGGGAGGGGTTTGGGGATAGTTGTACTCTCTAAAGAATTTTGGAAGCAAGGTTTCCAGGACCTTGAGGGGGCTAGCTGCTGTTGGGAAAAGCTCATTTATTACTGTGTAATAAAACCTGAGTCATGAGACCCTTCAGATGTGTATCTGTGGGCCATGTGCTTGGGGGGTGATCGCCAACACGTATCTTGGGGGTTTAGAGATAAAGGAAATTTCTTTTTCTTTTTTCTTTTTTAATATTTTATTTATTTATAAGAGACACAGAAAGAGAGGCAGAGACACAGGCAGAGGGAGAAGCAGGCTCCCCACAGGGAGCCCAATGTGGGCCTCAATCCCAGGACCCTGGGATCACAACCCGAGCCAAAGGCAGATAATCAACCACTGAGCCACCCAGAAATCTTCTAAAGGAGATTTCTAAAGGAATTTTTATATGCTAAAGTAGACTTATAGGCTCCTGGGGGTCGGGCTAAGATTGCCTTCTGCCCTTAACAAAGTATGAACATCGAGGCAGCTGAGTCCGTAGAGGAGTGGCCTTCTACCCGTTACAAGGACTTATCAATGTGCAGCCCGGGGCTGGTACTTTGTCCTCAGCTAGTCTTCTGTTCCCCCATAATTTAGGTCAGAAGAATTGGCTTCCAGGATCATTCAGTTTGTTGATAATATGTCTTTGGAAACAATTCCTAGATCACATTTCTGGATCAAAGGATAAGTGCAGTCACAATTTGTATTAGAGGTTGTCCAGTTGCTTCCATAGGGATTGTACCATTTGGCATTTCTGTCAGCATTGTTTGTAACTCCCCCTTTGCCTGTAGTCTTACCTGTAGGTAGATATTTGCCAGTCTGATAGGTGATAAATAGTTTCATTCCTATGATGCAGAAGGCCTACTACAGTTTTTTTGGACCTTTCTCATATTTAGGAAAAGTTGAACATCTTTTTTAGTTAAGTGGCATTGTATTTATTTTTCTGTGAACTACCTTTTACATCTTGTCTTTTTTTCTATAGGGTTATGGGACTTTTTCTTCTGTATTTTTAAAAGCGCTTAATGGATTAGTATTATTAACACTTCGTCTATATTAAGTTGCTAATTTTTTCCTAGTTTGTCATTTGTCTTTTACTTATGATATTTTCTATGCATCTAAAATTTTTATGAACTTATTTTTGCATCATCAAATTTATTAATATTTTTGTTATTGCTTCTACATTTTGAAAGATGAATAGGAAACTTACTCTCTATTTTTAGGTTATAGAGGAATTCACCTTTGTTTTCCTCTGGTACTTGTATAGTTTCATTTTTTAATGTTTAAATATAATTTGTTTGGAATTTATCCTGATCCATAGGCATGAGGAGTGAAGTTAATTTTATCTTTTTCCATATGTCTGTTAAATTATCCCAAAGATGCTTATTAAAAAGTCTTCCTTTCTTCACAGATTTGAGATGTTACTGTTATTATGTATTAGATTTTCATATGCAGTTTGGTCTATTTTTTAATTTTCTTCCCTGTCCCATTGCTAATTCTGTCTATTCATGTGCCAGTTACCAGACCTTTTTTATATAGACTTTGCAATATATTTTACTACCTAGTAGATCCTTCTGTTTTATTTCTGTGCATTCTTCGTGTGTGTGTGTGTGTGTGAGAGAGAAAGACAGAGAGAGAGAGAGAGAGAGAGATGCCCCAGAAGACAGCCAAGCACTCATTCCTGAGAAATCTTAACTCTTCAAGGTAGGCAGAAGAAGGTAAGCTGGCAAAGAAACCCCAGGAAGGAGAGACTGTAGAGATAGGAGGTAATCAGAGATTTGCAGTCTCCAGTCAGGGCAGAGTACTTCTGGACTGAGATACTGATCTCTGTGTCAGGTGCTGCCGCAAAATCTCAAGATGTGGGGAGTAAGAAGCATCAGTCGGTATCACTGGTTGGGAGTAGTGTGGAATGGGCTGTGGAGTGAATGGGAGGTGAGGAGGTACATTCAGGTGTAGATAACTATGGCGAAGTTTCTCCGTATAAGAGAAAAGAAAGGAAATAAAGAAATGTAGTACCTAGAAGGAGTGTAAGACAGGGAAGTTTTCCTCTGTTTGAAATTCACATAATACAAAGTTAACCATTTTATTTTATTTATTTAAAGATTTTATTTATTCATGAGAGATACAGAGAGAGAGGCAGAGACATAGGTAGATAGAGAAGCAGGCTCTATACAGGGAGCCCGATGTGGAACTCAATCCTGGGACTCTGGGGTCATGCCCTGGGCTGAAGGCAGCCGCTCAACCGCTGAGCTACCCAGGTGTCGCTAAAGTTAACCATTTAATTTTTTATTTTTATTTTTTTTTTAAGTTAACCATTTTAAAGTGAGCACTTTAGTGGCATTTAATACATTCGAAATCATCACCTCTATCTGGTTCCAAAACGTTATCATCACCTCAAAGGGAAACCCCATACCTATTAAGAAGTTACTCTTACATTTGTCCCCTCTTTCTAGCCCTTGGCAGCCACCAGCCTTCTTTCTGTCTTTATAGATTTACCTCTTCTGGGTATTTCTTACAAGTGGAGTCATACAATATGTTACTTTTGTGTCTGTTTTTCTTCCATGTAGTATAACATTTTCAAAGTTCTTTCATGTTGAAGAAACTGAAGGCTATGTATAAATGATGTTGTAAAGACTCTAGTACACAGAGACAGATGAAAGATCTAGAAAAGAGGTTGGGTAAGAGGTAAGGTTTTTGAAAAGGTGAACTCCATTTATTTGGAAGGGGGAAGTTGGGAAACCTTATCTGAGAGCTTTTGTGTGGTCTGTGACGGAGATGGCCAGACCTCCACTGAGAGAGGGGAGTCAGAGGTTCCAGGGAGGGTAGATGATCTGAACTAGTGATTGAATAAAAGGGGTAGGTTGCTCTAACTAAAGAAACGTGCTTATGATTGGTGGTGGTACAAAACACTTTTAAACTTTGATCACTGTTTACTCGAGTTCACAAAAGGTCTTTTGGGGGAATCCTCCAGATGTTGCATAGTCACAGAGGGAATATTTACTTGTTTCTATTTTCTTCTAAGGCAGTGTTCTAACCATACTGGAACTTGGGGTCCTACTATGAGTAGGGCGCACATGGTGTAGGCACCCTCACAAGTTTAAAAAGTTTTTGGTTGGGCTTTCCTGAAGCAGACATTGTGATAGAGGCTGGGGTGCAGTATGGTTATTCTAACACTTGTGATAGGAAAGGGAAGGAGGCAGGATTGGACCAAGAAAGAAGTCAAACTATGACGTGAGCCCATTAAAGCCATGGCCATCCCATCGGGGAGTTTGGGAGTGAGTAGTCCTTTAGGTGGTCCTACATTAGGTAAAAATGGTTATGTTTTTATAACCATACCTGGTGGAATCATCACTTACGGGCTGCCTCAGAAGCTCATGAGCTTGACCAAAGTAGCTTTTTACATATGAGACAGCCCTGAAGGAGCTGACAATGTAGTTTCCCTTGGGATGGAAGCAAGTCTTTCCTGAAAGAGTTGATTTGGACATATTTGCTGCAGGATAGGCAGTCTTGCTGGGCTTCTAGCTAGAATAGCTTGGAGCTGAGGCATGTGGGAAGCAACCTTTTTTAGGACAGCTCCTCCATTCATTGCCCCAGAAGTTGCTCTTAAAAACTAAGTGTGTGCATAGGAGCCTGGTGGGCTGGTGGAGTTGGCACCAGAAGTTACCCTCTGCTTCTCAGGTAGAATGAGCTGAGCCCTGCCATTTGAGAACATAGGCATGTGTTCCCATGGAGAGTGCAGTCTTGCTTATTAAAAAAGCTTTATTCTCAGTCAATCAAGTGACCAGGAGTGGTGTGGATTCTGAAAATGTTTCATCATGTTTTTGACTTCACTATTCTTTGTAAGAGAAATGACAAAAAGGAAAGTGCACCTAGTCAGCAGTCAGCAAATGTTTGCTAAGCGAGTGAATGAAAGAACTATTGTGAGCTGAGCAGCAGCAGGAAGGAAGCAGAGGGTCAGATTTCTGTGTCATCTTTTCAGAGGAGACTGTGCTCCAGAGGTAGAAGCTTGATGGGCTTAATAATAGCTCACCATGGAAAGAGAGGGTGAAGGATAGATCCTGGAGCAGAGGCACAGTGTGGTACAGGGTCAGGGTAGGGAGGTTCCTGAGTATGGTAGACATAGGTGAGAATTGCCTCAATTGCCTTGTGGGAAGAGAGGATGGGCACCTGGAAGTGGATGGGTAACTGGATACTTGCCACATGTGGCCATGGGACAGGGAGGGGGTGGTCTGGTAACCTTTTCCCTGGGGAGGCTTTTCCCTTCCCCATTGTTAGATAACTTTGTAGTTCTCCTCTGCTTCTAGCTGCTTCTGCCTCACACCTGCTTTATCACTTTCTGCCCCAGAACTTAATATGACTGCCCCCTACTCTAGTCCATTGACCGACCCACCAGCTGTTGTTTCATCTCAGACCTGTGGCCCATCAGCCCCATCCTAGTTCTCAAGAGTCTTTCAGTGTCCTTGTGGCCTTGCTCTTCACCACAGAGCATGGCACCTGTCATTTGTAAGACACTATTCATTGTCATTCCCCTGGATACCATCACCTGTTAGTTAGATGGGGAGAGAGGTAGGACTGAGCAGAATGTTGGGTTACGAATGAAGGAATGGCTATGGGGTGCAGCTTAGAATCCTGGGGTTTGGGCTGCTGTTGTGGTCTGGTTCCTAACCCTAGGAAGTTACAGTAGTTACAGCTAGGTGAAGGAAGGAAGGAAAGAAGCCAAGAAATATAATAATTTATTATTTTAATAACTCATTTACATAGAAGTTAAATTTGGCAAATTGTTTCTATATCTGTTATTTCACTAAAGTCCCTTCTTACCTCTGACCTGATACTTTTTCTCCCTCCTATTTTTCAGATGTAGCCATTTTTCAAAGCTGTCATAAATACTGTGTCTTCTCTTTCCTTTCTGCCTCAGAGATTTCTGGCTTCAGCCCTCATTGATTGCTATGCAGAGGACTCTCAAGCCTGTGTTTCCAGCCTTAGCCTCACCCTCTAAGCCCTGAACTCATATTTTCAGCTGCTTGATATATATCCACCTGTCTCATTGGTGCTACACACTTTTAAGCCAAACTTAGGATAATATCCTTCAAAACTCCTTCTTCTTACTTAATCGTTGACATCATCATCCTCCCAGTTACCCTACCTTTGAACTTTGCAGTCTCCCTTCCTCCTCCCTCCCCATCAGCTTAGTCTTAACAGTCGCCTTGCTCTAGCTGGTCCCATCACTTTGTTTTCATTCCCAGTGCCCAGTCACGTTCACACTGCATGACTTTTTACTAAAGTATGTCTCCTTGCCCAGTTTCCCCAGCAACAGGTGTATCTGTCTCCAGATACATTCTCTACTATTAGCCAATGTTCTTCTAACGTGATTTTTCCCCCAAAGAAATGCTTCCCCATTGCTTAGAGATTTAAGGTCCAGTTTCTCAGCATGGATTTTGAGGCTCCACAACCTCTTTCTTTCCTTCTTATCTCCTACAATGACCCTTTACACACTTAACCTCATCTTCTAGGCATGGAACTGCTTCTGTTCTCTGATTGTTCTGAACTTGACTTCTTCCTTGCCTATATTCATGTTATTTTTTTTTGTTCTGAAGCTTTTTTCCTACTTCTCTATTTCTCTGCTCTCTTGCCTCTTAGCCTACATAATTTCTACCTGTTAAAATCATACTGATTTATATGTCCATTTCAATGGAATACTGTGCCACTGTTGAGAAATGAGGTAGATGCACATGTGCTGTACATGAATAATACCGAAAGTATACTGCTAGATGGTAGAAAATGTGTCATATGACAATACATATGATGTGATCCTATTCTTGAAAAAATTATTAGTAATAATGTATATGAATATTTATATAGAAAAAAGTGTGCAATATTAATAATTACTATTTTGGGAATGCACCTGGGTGGGTGGCTCAGTTAGTTAGCCAACTCTTGGTTTCGACTTAGGTCATGATCTCAGGGTTCTGAGCTCGAGCCTCATGTTGGGCTCCGTGCTCAGTCTGGAGTCTGCTTCTCCCCATTTTTCCCCCACTTCTCGTCTTCTTACATGCATGTGCTTGCTCTGTCTCTCTCAAATAAATAAAATCTTAAAAAAATAGCTTTTTTTTTTAAAGAAAGTGTGAGTGGGGTGGGAGGTGTGGGGAAAGAAGTAGAGGGTGAGGGAAAAGGAGGGGGAACAAATCTCAAGCAGACTTCTTGCTGAGCATGGAGCCTGTTGCAGGGCCTGATCTCATGACCATGGTATCATGGCCCGAGCCAAACTGAGAGTCGGTTGTGTAACCAACTGAGCCACCTAGGTGCTCCAATCATTATTCTTGAAGAAAAGTGATGATTATAGGGATTATAGGATGATTACATATTCCTGTAATGTTTGATTTTTAAAATATGGTGATTATATATTTCTGTAGTAATCAGAAAACGTAAAGCAAGGAAAACGTGAGAAAAAAAGTTGTCCTTTCTACTTCTATTTCAGGGTTATTCTGAATTCTCTCCTCTCTTGTTGCTCCCAGTAGTCTTACTTATATTCCTCTTGCTTACCACACCCTCTTGCTTGAAGCTCGCATAAAGCCTTATATTATAGTAATATATGGATTTGCTTTATACCCCCTTCTTGATCCTGAGCTAAAACCAGTTGATATCATTTGCATCCTGGAGCCCCTGTAGGGCCTGGCCCGGTGCTTGTCCTTGGTGGTGCTCCAGCAGCGTTGGCTGAGCTGGGATGCCACGCCCTGGGCATCTCTGGGTATCCTGGGACCTTAGTGCTCCTTTGGTTTGGGAGGGACTGAAGGCCCTGTTTTTTCCACAGCAAGAGCTATATGCCTGATGAGGCTGATCAATTGGCCTTTACTTCATTACCAGCTTCCTGCATAGGATCCTAATGATTATGATTGATAAGGACGTGATTGGAAATCTCATCTGTGTTCTTACTGATCCCTGGAGGAATCCATTCCCACATGGCAACCTAGGCCCAACCTAGCATTAGATAAATTCAGTTCAGCAATCCGTCAACACTTAAAGTAATTGAAGTGTGGATTAGTGCCTGCCAAGAATGGCAGGAGGAAATGATAGAAGAGTTTTTGGCTAAAGGGCTGAACTGTCCAGTCCTTGGGGTATCCATTATTCTACTGGCCCACCAATCCCTCTGCTGAGCCTTGTGGGTCTTCCCATGCCCCAGATCAGCAGATTCTGGTCTTTGTATTAAGGGGCTTATAGCACATAGTGAGAGACTTTTCTATTTGACCTGAATCTGTTTTTCTTGGGAATTGACAACAGAGGTGTTTGGTAGTTATAGTTAGGGTTTGGTTGTTCCTTTTTTTTTTTTTTTTTTAAGATTTTATCTGTTTATTCATGAGAGACACAGAGAGAGACATAGACACAGGGAGAGGGAGAAAAAGGTTCCATGCAGGGAGCCCGATGTGGGACTCCAGGATCACGCCCTGAGCTGAAGGCAGATGCTCAACCGCTGAGCCACCCCGGCGTCCCAAGGGTTTGGTTGTTCCTGAAGTGCTTTTGGGGTCAGCACATCCTCAGCAAAGCTCAGAAGCAGCAACAGTGTCTGGTGGTGGGACAAGAGCTGCTTTTGAAGTTAGGCATACCTGGGTGGGAGACCCAGTTCTAATACTAGCTAGAAAGCTACTCTAGGCAGGAAATACTGTGGGTTGCAGGATACTAGGGGGCTGGTAATCTGGTGTTGGGTAAATATTTGTCAAGTTGGACTATTGGGAGGACCAAAGTATTCTCACATGGGAATACCTGTCTCATAGGATTGTTGTGAAAATGAAATGGGATGTGTAATAGCTACTCTAGTCCCTGGCACCAAGAGGTATTTGTTAACTGCAGATTTCCTCTTTGCCACCCCTTCCCCATTATACTCTTAAATGTTAGAAATGGTAAGACTGTGTACATACTTACTAAGCTGCAATGAGAATGCCTTGAGTTAATGTCATTTTTTAGCAGATGTGGTCTCTTTCTCCATCTGTGGTTGTCTTCTATGGTCCTTACAGCCATCTCCATGATCTTTGAAGGCTAAGTTAACAGCAGTGGCTCATGGCACAGCAGTGTCATACGGTGGAGAGAACAGAGGACTAGGACAAGTTACTTGAGCTTGTTGCCATCTGTCTTCCTATCTGTAAAAAAGTAGTATCTTCCCTCTGTAGAATTTATATTGCAATCCCTATCTACTTATGTTTGAGAGCACATTCCCTTTCCTCCACTGTTTTCCTGAAGGATGCTGTGTCCTGTTGTATGCCTCCCTCTCCACTGCCCTGCCTGCGTTTACTTCACTTCTGAATGCCTGTCTTAGGTTAGAAACTTACCAAGTGAACCATCATTGACACCATATTGTGATAACAGTGATTAATGCTGTTCCTCATGGTGTGGTAGTATACTGTTTATTAGTTTGCCTGCTAATTAAAAAGACCTTAAGTAGCTTTTAGTAAAAGAATATATATAGGAGACTGCTTAAATATAAATTAAAAATAATTTAAACTCTGTGGTTATGAGGTTGGAGAAAACAAGCATTATAATCACCTTGGCTACTTTGGTTATAAGACCTAAAGATTAAGTAGTTCTGAATGTCCTGGCAGCCAAGAGAAAAAGGTAAATATGATAAATTACATAATTATCATTTAATAAGATTGCCAATATTTATATTGGTTTTCTGCTGAGAAACAAGCTTTTTCTTGGTACTAGTAAGAACTGATCTAAAAGCATTTTCATTTTTTAAATTTCTTTTTTTTTATTTTAAAGATTCTGTTACTGGGATCCCTGGGTGGCGCAGCGGTTTGGCGCCTGCCTTTGGCCCAGGGCGCGATCCTGGAGACCCGGGATCGAATCCCACATCGGGCTCCCGGTGCATGGAGCCTGCTTCTCCCTCTGCCTGTGTCTCTGCGCCTCTCTCTCTCTCTGTGTGACTATCATAAATAAATAAAAAATAAAAATAAAAAAAAAATAAAAAAAAAAATAAAGATTCTGTTACTTATTCATGAGAGACACAGAGAGAGGCAAAGACCTAGGCAGAGGGAGAAGCAGGCTCCCTGTAAGGAGCCCGGTGCGGGACTCGATCCCAGACCCCGGGATCACGCCCTGGGCCAAAGGCAATGCTCAACTGCTGAGCCACTCAGGCGTCCCTAAAATCTATTTTTCTTTTCAAATTTCTATTTAAATTCTAGTTATTTAAGATACAGTGCAATATTGGTTTCAGGAGTAGAATTCAGTGATCCATCACTTAAATACAATACCCGGTGTTCATCATAACAAGTGCCCTCCTTAATACCCATCCCTCATCTAGTCCATTCCCTATCCACCTCTCTCCATTAGCCCTCAGTTTGTTCTCCATCATTAAGAATATTTTATGATTGGTCCCCCACATATGTTCATCTATTTTGTTTGTTAAATTCCACATGACTGAAATCATCATATGGTATTTGTCCTTCTCTGACTGTTTTCACTTAGCATAATAACTCTAGTTCCAACCATGTTGTTGCAAATGGTGTGTGTGCGTATATGTACCACATCTTTATCCATTCATCAGATGATAGACTTTGGCTTCTTTCTGTAGTTTGGTTATTGTTGATAATGCTGCTGTAAACATTGGGGTGCATGTATGCCTTCAAGTCAGTATTTTTGTGTCCTTTGGGTAAATACCTAATAGTGCAAATGCTAGATTATAGAACACTTCTATTTGTAACTTCTTGAGGAACCTCCATACTATTTTCCAGAGTGGCTGCACCTGTTTGCATTCCCATCACCAGGGTAAGAGGGCTCTCCTTTCTCCTCATTCTCACCAATACCTGTTGTTTCTTGTGTGGTTAATTTTAGCCATTCTGACAGGTATATGGTGGTATCATTGTGGCTTTGATTTGTATTTTCCTGGTGATAAGTGATGAGCATCTTTTCACATGTCTGTTACCCATTTGTATGTCTTCTTTGAGAAATGTCTGTCCATCTGCCCATTTCTCAACTGGATTTTGTTTTTTGGGGTGTTGAGTTTGATAAGTTCTTTATAGATTTTGGATACTAACCCTTTATCAGATATGTCATTTGCAGATATCCTCTCCCATTCTGTAGGCTGCCTTTTAGTTTTGTTGATTGTTTCCTTCACTGTGCAGAAGCTTTTTTATCTTGATGAAGTCCCAATAGTTCATTTTTGCTTTTGTTTCCCTATCCTCTGGTGACGTGTCTAATAAGAAGTTGCTGCAGCTGAGGTCAAAGAAGTTGCTGCCTGTGTTCTCTAGGTTTTTGATAGTTTCCTGTCTCACATTTAGGTCTTTCAACCATTTTGAGTTTATTTTTGTATATGATATAAAAAACTGGCCCAGCTTCAATCTGCTGTCTAGTTTTCCCAACACTATTTGTTGAAGAGACTGTCTTTTTTCCATTGGATATTCTTTCCTGCTTTGATGAAGATTAATGGACTGTATACTTGTGAGTCCATTTCTGGGTTTCCTATTCTATTTCATGGATCTATGTATCTGTTTTTATACCATATTGTCTTCATGACTATAGCTTTGTAATATAGCTTGAAGTCCAGAGTTGTGATGCCTCCAATTTTGTTTTTCATTTTCAGGATTGCTTTGGCTAGTTGAGGTCTTTTCTGGTTCCATACAAATTTTAGGATTGTTTCTTGTAGCTCTGTGAAAAATGCTGGTGGAATTTTTTTTGTAACATTTTATTTATTTAGGGACGCCTGGGTGGCTCAGTGGTTGAGTGTCTGCCTCTGAGTCAGGTTGTGATCCCAGAGTACTGGGATCGAGTCCTGCATCAAGTTCCCTGCAGGGAGTCTGCTTCTCCCTCTGCCTATGTCTCTGCTTCTCTCTGTGTGTCTCTCATGAATGAATGGATAGGATCTTAAAAAAACAAAAAGGGATTTTATTTATTTATTTGACAGAGAAAGTATAAGCAGGGGAGCAGCAGGTAGAGGGAGAAGGAGAAGTAGATTCCCTGACATGGGGCGGGGCTCTAGTCCCAGGAGCCAAAGGGCCACCCTTAACCAACTGAGCCACCCAGGTGCCCCTGCTGGTGGACTTTTGATAGGGATTGCATTAAATGTGTAGTTTTCTTTGGGTAATAAGAGACATTTTAACAGTGTTCGTTCTTTGAATCCATGAGTATAGACTACTTTTCCATTTCTTTGTGTCCTCCTCAGTTTCTTATAAGTGTTCTATAGTTTTCAGAGTACAGATCTTTTACTTTTTTGGTTAGGTTTATTCCTAAGTACTTTATTGTTTTGGTGCAATTAAAAGCATTTTTATAGGGGTGGCCTGGATGGCTCAGCAGTTTAGCACCACCTTCGGCCCAGGGTGTGATCCTGGAGTCCTGGGATCGGGTTCCACATTGGGCTCCCTGTGTGGAGCTTTCTTCTCCCTCTGCCTGTGTCTCTGCCTCTCTGTGTCTCTCATGAATAAATAAATAAATAAATACAATCTTTTTTTTTTTTTAAAGCATTTCTATAGTAGACATTACACCATGTACTAGACAGTATTTTTATCAAATTTTTTTTCAGAAAGTGCAGAAATTTTTTTTTTCTTCTCTAGTCTATTCCTTATATAGACTTTGAACAAAATTTGAGGGCATGTAAGAAGTCAGGTTCCAATGAACTTGTAATGTAGAGAACAAATCCAGTGAACATTGTTCTGTTTTAAATGGGATGCAATATAGACTCCCTTTAGCAGAATGGACACAGAGGCTGTCCTTAGATTGCCTTCCTGACACTCTTGCTCTATTAAGTTGGTTTTTAGCAGGGACTCGAATGGTAGTCAGATGAAGACTGCAACTGTAGTCAGGACTTGGGACTATATTTCATTTTCAAGACACCCTTAACCCACAGCCCTTTATCAGGAATTATCCATTGTGGTGATGTGAAATTGACTGGACACATAATCGACTTTTAAATAAAAAAAAACAAACTAATGAATTATATAACTATTTTCATTAGTGTGTCCAGTGGATGGTAAAATCTGTATCCAGTACCTTTTGTACTTATGTATAGTTTTATTTGGGAGAAAAATATATCCTACACAATCTATTGCTAACTGCCGTAATACACATTAACTCCCTTTTTCCCATTCCCGTGCTGAAGATGTAGCCTTTAGTTACATAAGAAACTCTTTTGTTAGAGATCAAAAGTATAAATATAGGCCCAGGAGACTTAGTGAGAGATGTTAGTTGTGGCTATGTGAGAGAAAATAAAAATTCCAGATTTTCTTATCTGTTACCTTTGGTTTTTCTCTTCTTGGGATATTGAATGTTGGTTTGGGGAAGAAGAAAGTCCTTGGAAAATGTGGATATAGCTGACGCTTTTTTGCTAATGGAGAGGATTCCTTTAGAATTTGGAAAGGGAGGAAAACCAGAAAGTTGTATATGAATAAAGTTATTATGAAGTGATTTTCTTACTTTGTTGAACCTTTTGATTGTCATTAGTCTCAGAAGAAGCTATTCACTAGAGTTTAATTTTCCATTTAGTTCTTTTTGCCACCCCCCTGAACTAATGAAATCCAGGCCGGTTCATTATCCCTTTGGCCCTCATTAGGAAGTTATTTTTCATTCCCTTACCCTCCTTCTCTTAAAGGGGTACCTGAATTGTTTGGGAGGGCAGGGTATTCTCTACTTGTTTATATCCATTATTTATGCTGGCAGTCAATTATACTCAGCCTTCCTTTCAATTATGGAGATGGCTCTTGAGCATTTTTGTTTCAAGGAATAGGTATCTGTTACAACAGTAAGCTCTGAAGAGAGGGGAAATATCCATAATTCTTTTCCTCAGAAGACAAGGAGGGCTAAAGGATCCCTGGCCTCCTATCTGACTCCTTGGAGAGTCACTGCTCTTATTTACTCCTTGGCTCAGGGTCTCCTGAATTGGAGTTGGCAGAAGGCACTCAGGGTTGTAAACCAGATTTGAATTCCGTAGAGGTGCCTGTGCTGCAAGGCCTCAGGGTTCCAGCCTGTGTCTGTGCTGGATACCATGCCCCTCAAAGCCCGTTTCCATCTAGAGTTTGACTCAGCCCTCACAGTACTCCAGGGATATGCCCTTTGTGAAATAAAGATATACTTCTGCACTGCTGAACATGGTTGTCACTAGCCATCTGTGACAATTTAAATTAAAACTAATAAATTAGGGCAGCCCAGGTGGCTCAGTGGTTTGCTGCCTTCGGCCCAGGGTGTGACCCTGGAGTCCCGGGATCGAGTCCCATGTCAGGCTCCCTGCATGGAGCCTGCTTCTCCCTCTGCCTCTCTCTCTCTCTGTATGTCTCATGAATAAATAAATAAAATTTTTAAAAAGTAATAAATAAAATTTAATATTCAGTTCCTTAGTTTCATTAGTCATATTTCTGTTGCTCAGTGTCTATGTGGGACTGGGGTCTGTTGTAAGAGGCAGCATGGATTTAGAATGTTTATATTGTCACAGAAAGTTCTGTTAGCCCTGGTCTAGAAAGTGGATGGCTAATGCTAGTCTACCTTACTTGACTGCTGACATGAAAACACAGCTTCATCTGCTACACTGTATCTTTTTTCTTTTGTGATTTTATTTTTAAGTAATCTCTATACCCAATGTGGGACTCAACTCAAAACCCTGAGATCAGGAGTTGCGTGCTTTACCAACTGAGCCAGCCAGCCACCTCTCCTGCACCAAATCTTAAATAGCTCCTTAATGATTATTATTATTTTGTTGCCTTATTAATTTAAGTCATCAAGTGAAAATATCTAGATGCTGCTACCTAAAGCCATTAGTAACCAGAATTATTTGTTGGGTACCCAGAAATGTGAATGTGAGATTTTACATTGAATAATATAGCCATATTGCAATAGTGACCCTGGAAAGACATAGTTGCTACATTGAGAGTCCCTTGACCAATACAAAAATCTTCCCAAATACCAGATCTAGATATATGCTTCCTTGCTCAGTGCTTTAGTTTGTCTGTGGTGTATTAGAGGGAATGAGGACAATGTAAAGCATATTCATATACATCCTACCCTGCCATTCCCTCATCCTAAGTGCATTAAAGCATAGGATTTGTCCTAGGGTAAGCTGAAGATATGATCTGAAGAGATAACTCTTTAACCATGGGATTCGATTAGTAGAATTTGGAAAGTGGGTATTGGTATTGCAATGTCTCCCTAGTAGTTCTCTAGTCCTAGCACATCAATGACTGTTTTGGTGCCTCTTGTGTAGAACTGTGCCGACTACTGTGCCCCTTCAGGCTGAGTGCAAGTTTATTCAGAGAGGAGACTTTGGGGAAAGTTCTTCATGATGTGTGCCAAAGCCTCAGTTTCTGGGCTCGGGAGGTATAATGGTAGCTGTTAGGAAAAGCTAAGGGAGATTAAATAGCAAATTCCCAGAGAGAATTAAAAAGATTGTTAGATTGGAATCACAATCTAGATAAGAAAGTTTGGGGAAGATGGAGTTTTGGTGTAGGTTGGGACTAAATAAATGAAATCTTAGAAAAAAAAAAAAAAGAAATTGAAGTTAAAAAGAATCACTGTCCCTGGCCACTGTGAGCTTATAATTGAGAGTTGTGGAGAACATTTAACTGATGCCTATGAGCAGATATTAAAACTATCTATTAACTATTAACTATTAACTATTAAAATGTGACATAATGAGGAAGTCTTGGATGGATAATAAAAATTGGGGGAAGTTGAGATATATGTCACTTATATGCTTTTTGTAGTTCTGAAGTTATTTATTTTTTAAAAAATATTTATTTATTTATTCATGATAGAGAGAGAGAGAGAGAGAGAGAGAGAGAGAGAGGCAGAGACACAGGCAGAGGGAAAAGCAGGCTCCATGCCGGGAGCCCGACGTGGGACTCGATCCTGGGACTCTAGGATCGTGCCCTGGGCCAAAGGCAGGCACCAAACTGCTGAGTCACCCAGGGATCCCCTGAAATAATTTATTTATTATGGAAGTGAAGGAGGACTTCCGTGTTTTGTTCATAAAGGTATTATGTATTTAAGAACATGAATTCCTGAAAACTTGTTTTTAGATTGTGGAAGGGAGGATGGTTGAAGAATCAGAATTAGACCTGAGAGGGAAGTAGCTTTTTGATCTCTTTCTGAAGGCTTTTTTATTAGTCGATTTGGGTCACAATGGTCTTTGAACAAGAGTGACCATTAGCTATACCAATTGAAGGAAAATTGGTTTCTTAGTCACTGTGCTGGTGAAATAACGGGGTGGTTATAACTCTGACCTTTTTGACATCTTTTCCCCAGTTTTTCAAATGTCCAGCCACCTGGCACAAGCCCTGGGAATGATCATTTATTCTTGTAAATGGAAGTGCTCTGAGCCCAGAGATTGATCATAGGATGGGACAATGTGCAAAAAAACAGTATCAATATCAAGCTTTTGCTGTTACCAAGGCCTATATATTCAGCCATTTTAGTGGCTTTCCATGTAATACATTTGACTTTTAGTTTCTGTTGCTAAAGTAATGGTAACATATTCTGTTTTCCATTTGTTTATTTATGGTCTTGTTTTCTACCCTTGCAAAACTTGATATAGGTACAAAGCTTCAGAAATGTACACATACCAGAGTAATAGATAACTCTGATTTGGTTACAAGGCAATAATTTAAGTTGACAGGTTTAGCTGATAACATAAAACACACTAGAGAAATAGGATCAGTTTATAAATGTCAGCAGAACCCCTGAGAGTGAGTTGCTGCCTTGGAGCTGACTCTGGTACTGTTGTTTTGTCTAATATATTATAAAGTGAAATAAACTGATGTCTGTGAAAATCTGGCTGACCAAGATTAAAAGAATAGTGTTGTAAATTAGCTGCTTCCTTTATGTCACTTTTTTTTCTTTATGTCACTTTTAAGCAACTTTCAGAAAGGAGTAAATGACAGGACATGAGGGTCCTTGCAAAGACCTGGGGTCCATGTTCTCTGTAATTCCAAGAGGCCAAGAGTATTGGATGAACCTGCCTGTGGCAACCTACTAGGAATCACAATTTGCCAGTTCTCCATGCTCTGCTATGCCTCTTTCTGGGAATATGACATCTCAGAATAGAGGAGATGTCCACAGGTCTGAAAACTAGACCTTGTTGAAGGCCATTATAGGTTCTGTCATTGTGGCAGCCATAGCCATCCGAAGTCATGATGTGAAATATTTTAGTGATTTGTAAAAACGAAAATCAATTCAGCATAATGAGGCGTTGACACACAAGATCACCATCTCCCTCATGGAAAATAAATATTCCTGCTTTACCTTGACATTTATTCCCCATAAATGCACTAGCATTTATGTAGCATTATCTTATGATTGTGTTTTATTCCTTGTGATGGGCTCTTTTATTGATGTCTGCAGAGCCAGGGGAAGCAGTGGGGACTGCTTATGGCATCTAGGAGTAGTTGATTTTTAGTTAGGGAACTAGTTTCAGTTTTGTATAGTTAGTAGGACTGGACATAAAAACTAAGCACATCTATCATTTTCATGCCACTCCATGGCTTCCACACACTCGGAAGAGTCCTTGGTATATTGCTTGTACTGTGTAGAGCAGTTTGGTCTGATGTCCTTGTTTTGAGATATCTCCTGCTACAAAGGAAAACTAGAGTTTAAGGGATAGAAATTTTTAAAAAGTCATGTTTCCATTGACCTGCCTCTAGACCAAGCTGCCCTGAATCCTGTCTAGAAACTAATTTCAGAGATTTCTGTGGATATAGCTCACAAACTCTGCTTGATGATTTGTCGTTTTCAGTCATTATGGGTATTTAAAATGGCCTTAGTCTGTTGGGGCTTTTCTAACAAAACACCATGGACTGAGTGGCTTATGAACAATGGAAATTTCTTTCTCACAGTTTTGGAGACTGGGAAGTCCAACATCAGGGCACCAGCAGATTCAGTGTCTGGTGAGAGCTGGCTTCCAGTTCATAGATGGCTGTCTTCTTGCTGTTGCCTCACTTGGTGGAAGGGGCACAGGAGCTCTCTGATGTGTCTTGCATATGGGCACTAATCCTGCTCATGAAGGCTCCACTGTCACCATGAACTCTTCATCTCCCAAAGGCCCTGCCTCCAAATACCATCAAATTGGGGATTACATTTCAACATATAAATATAAATTGGGGATAGGGGGACATGGGGCACAAACTTTCAGTCCAGAGCAAGCATTAAATAGAGCTCAGAGATGCTTAGGTTTAAAGACAAGAGGGGATAAAGGGAAATGAGTCCTATTTTAAAAACTCTTTAATCCTCTCTACCCTTAACTCCCACCAGGGCCCATCCTTTTCTATGATTTGGTTTCCCTACTTCAACCTAAAAGACAGATTGGCTGGTTGGGTGAGGGCTCTGTTGAAGATCATTTGGGGACAAAGACACTGACAAGAACCCAGCATCTTGTTAGTTAGTTTGTGCTTGAGTGAGGCTCCTTCCCGTTCCCAGTCCTCTGGATCACCTTCTTGTAAAGCCATAACCCTAGCAAAATACCTGTCAGGTACTTCATTGAAAATATGCAATTTACATTTGATTGATTTGATTTATCTCCACTTTGCAGAATGTGTTAGAATGTGTGTTGTAGTGTATGTTGCTTATGACGATATGGTATTCTACATCATTACTTCTCATTTTAGAAAATGAGAAAATGAGAAAAATACCTATGTTGTAGGTATATAATAAGTATATTATATAGTTATAACAGTATATTTAAAGGGAGCCCAAATGAACTCATCCTATGGGAAAGACATGAAATGGTTGGTTGATTTATTCTTTCCAGCTCCCCTCATCTTTTCTTTTTAAAATATGCCTTTATTTAATTTTCTGATATGTGCTCACTATTTAAAAAGTCACAATTGCGGAAATATGTAACATAGGCAGTAAAGTCTTTTTAAGTCCAGTTTCTTCACCAGATATATATTGGTGTATATCCTTTTGAAAACCCTTTTTATTTTAAAAGTAAATACAGATACAGAAAACTAAAAGTGTATAGCTTAATTATTAGAAGGTGAACATTCTTGAAATCCTACCCAAATCGAGAAATAGAACTTTACTAAGTACCTCAGAAGCCCCTCCCATGCCCCATCAGATGTTAACTGTTAGCTTGAGTCCTATAGTAATTGCTTCTTTACATTATAGAATATTTTGTTACCCAAGTGTGCAACCTAGGCCCATTAGTGCTTCCCATTAAAAAAAATTGTTATATCCTTCATTTCTTTGATTCTGCAGGTTATTCCTCCATTTCTTTTTTTCCTTTATAATTTGTCTGTTGAAGAGCTTGGGTCATTTCCCAGATTGAATTTTGCTGATTTCATACTCATGATGCAGTTCAACATGTTCCTCAGATCTCAGTATTTCTTAAAAATTGTCAGCTGGGTCCAGAGGCTCAATCAGACTCAGGTTCTGTCCCTATGGCAAAACTATAAATAGTTTTGGGTTCTTGTATTAGGAAGTATATAATGTCTGATTGCCTCTCTTTTTCATGGGGTTGCAGGATGGTGATACTCAAATCTATCATTTTCTTTTTATTTTTAGATGCATTATTTTTATAGAGACACATCACCTCATACACTGTTTGGTTACAGTTCACAAAGGAAAGACAGAATAAATGCTTGGTGTTTTTTCCTTATCAGTTTTCAAGATGTGTTGGTTCTTGGTCATCCTCTGAAGGTGATTAAGTTTTTTTTTGTTTCTTTTCCCTTTATAAACTCATGGATTCAAGTGTATTGGGTATATTTGAATCCCTTGCAGTTAATTTTTTTTTTACTGAAACTGAAATTGACCCATCACTGGTCAATTGAAGGTTTTCAAAAAAGTTCTTTTGATGTTTCCCTAATAGTTATTGATAGCTTTCTTACTATCTGGTGTGACAAGATATTCTAGGCTCACCTTGTTTAATTCCTGCTCAGGACTGAAATCAGGCATTGCTGTAGGAAACCTTGGTTTTGTTTACAAGGAGTTGGTGTCTTAAGTCTATAGTCTGGCTGTTAGGAATGCTCATTGCCCCTGTGTTGATCATTGTTTCTAAGCCTTTTCTGTTGACAGTAGCTAGGAAATATATATATGGTAATAGACCTCATGCAGTCAAAAGGCTATTCATATTCAGGAGGACAGGATTTTTGTTAAACCTCTTTGATACTAACTCCATATTTCTTTTCTTCCACATTGAGAATTCTGGTTTTAGGACACAGGGAATAAACAATTAAAATATCTAATATTATGTATTTGCTCTGTGTTATTTTATACATATAACAGTTTGAGAATGGCAGTATTACCACTGTTGGTGGAATAATTGAAAACAGTTTAAAGCATCTGTGTGTGTTTGTTGTTTTTCAATAGCTACATAAGTATGTGTATGCTGTCAGAGTAGATAGCCATTATATAATTTCTTCCTTTTAACCCTTGTTTTGTCTTATTTCCATAAACAAGTATATATTCATTACTACCAGTATTGAATGGTATACTGAATTGGTAATACTATCAGTGTCTGTCTAGTGATTTTGATAGTCTGAAATGAGTTTTCTAGTAGATTCTTCAGGAAGGGCTCATTGAAACAATGTTCTCTGAGTTCTTATGTATTGATAAGTTTATCTATTGTCTTTATATCCAGAAGTCACTTTGGTAGATAGAAGGTCCTTGGCTCACATTTTCTTTCTTTGACTGTATTAAATGTGTTACTTTATCTTCTGCTGGCAGTAGGCTCTGCTGTCAAAAACACTGCTGACAATCTAATTTTTAAAATTTTATAAGTCATTTGCTATTTTTGTGTAAATGCCCAAATGATCTTTTACTTTGCAATCCAGCAATTTTCCTAGAATATGTCTTGATTTTGAATAATCCTGGCTGTTACTCTCAGGTACACAATGTGTTCTTTAAATATATAGTAAAAAACTTATTTTTTTAATTTTAGGAAATTTGTCTCAAATTATAGTTTTTAGTATTCTGTTCCCTAGTTTTTAGTATTCTGTTCCCTTGTTTGGGCTTTACTCTTCATATTGGATCTTCTTTATCTTCATTGTTTATCAGTTACTGACAGATTTTATTTTTTTCTTCATTTCCTTTTGGTTTTAAAATTTTCTTCCTTTAACCTTCTGTTTATCTTAAGGCATTTTCTGTTGTGATTATTTTATTTCTAATTCTTTGAGTTTTGGCACTTTCATTTCTTATTTTTGTTCTTAAAAATCTTATTTTTTAATTTATTTTTTTAAAGATTCATTCATTCATGAGAGAGAGAGAGAGAGAGAGAGAGGCAGAGACACAGGCAGAGGGAGAAGCAGGCTCCATGCAGGGAGTCTGATGTGGGACTAGATCCCCTAACCCCTGAATCATGCCCTGAGCTGAAGGCAGAGAGAGGCTCAACCACTGAGCCACCCAGGCATCCCTCTTGTATCATTAAAAAAAAAAAGTATTTAGCTCATTTTGAAATAGCAAGCTCAAGTTTTGATCTGTTTGTAGCCATGTCTTTCTGGCTTGCTTGTGTTATCTGTGGGTGTTACTCTTGTCCACATTCTTTTTTACTATCTTCTAATAATTTTACTGTATAGGATTTGACCTTAGTACTTTTCTGTTGCTTATTCTTAGGTGAAATAAGATCTCTTGAACTGTTAGAAAGAAGAATGGTTTTAATTACCCTTTCTAAATTCATAGTGCTCCCTCTTCTGTTGTTTTCATGTAGTGTTCACAAACATGGCAGCTTCCTATATGAGCTTTCCTGGCCTCTGTTTTCTTCCCCCAGTTTTATCTGGACATCCTCTTTCCTTTATTTCTGCTTTTCCAGTTTTGCTCACTTTTGATTCCACTTCTGAAAGTGTCTTATTACGGGACCCTGTACTGATAGAGGGCGGTGGTTGATTAAATCAAGAGTTCACTGGGACTTAACTTCTCTAGCCCCTTGAGAATTTACCATGGGTTTCGTGGACTTGCCCACTATTGGCCTGGGAAAAATCCCTCCTAGGTTCCCTCCCATTGGCCCAGCTGTTTTTTTAAAGTGGATACCTATTGACTACTTTGGGGTTTCCCTTTCTAAAGTCTAGAAGACATCTCATTGCTTCCTCTGTCCTCTCATACAGAGACTGATACCATTCAGATCTGATGTCATTTGGTGATTTGTCTTCATTTGTTTCAGTTTTAAGATGCATAGATATTTTCTCACTTAGTTTTGATATAAATGTTGCTTATGGATTTGGTTTTGCTATCTAGTTGCTGAGTCTGTTTTTGTGTGGGGATTTGGATAGATTAGGAAACTATGCTGCTGCGACATTAACATTATATGTTCTTTAAAAGGAAAGATGAAATCATATATTTGCAATTTTTTCTTTTTGCTTAGTCTTAGTCATCTTTTCATGTCAGTACAAATCTCCCTCTTCCTTGTGTATCATTGAAGGGATGTGCTGTGTTAGGCTGCAAATCCTCTGTGATGGACATTTATATTGTTTCTTATTGCTCACAATTAACAAAAGTTCAGAAACAGGTAAAATCAAGGATCCACCAAAGTAGTAGTTAGTGAACTTTATTGTGCACACACCAGAAAGGCAGTTGGCAAACTGGGAACACTCAAACCAAAACAACAAGTGAAGCTCAGGGTATTATATTGTTGTAATGCAGCTTATATAGTGAGAGAGTGCAGACTATTCTTCACAGTGATTGGTTATAGTATTAGAATTTCCTTAAATGATAGGGAACTGCTCAATTGTTACCTCCTATCAGCCTTGGAAAACAGCTTTAGGGGATCCCTGGGTGGCGCAGCGGTTTGGCGCCTGCCTTTGGCCCAGGGCACGATCCTGGAGACCCGGGATCGAATCCCACGTCGGGCTCCCGGTGCATGGAGCCTGCTTCTCCCTCTGCCTGTGTCTCTGCTCTGCCTCTCTCTCTCTCTCTCTCTCTCTGTGACTATCATAAATTTAAAAAAAAAAAAAAAAGGAAAACAGCTTTAGGTTTTGTTTATGATGTCCAGAGGCATAAGCAAGAAATGACCTAGGTTAGGTTAGTTTTGCAAAATAAGTTAAATTATGCTTTGTTTGTATGACTAAACTGGTTTTGTCTGCTCAGAGAATTTTCAAGGCTGGTCCCTATTTGTTGCTCGTTTTAACATAGTTTATAAAATATTGTAATGAACATTCTATCCATATATCATTGTGCACTTCTTTGAATGTCTTCATTAGAGAAATTCCTAGAAGTGGAATCTGCTGGGTCAAGTGAAATGAACAGTTACAATTTTAATAGATATTGCCACATGCCCAAAGGTGTTGCATTAATTTATATCCTTAACGTACAGCGTATTAGAATGCTTTTTGCTGACTGGCCTTGCCGGTATTGGCCTAAAGACTCTCCAAGGTATGCATGTCGATAGTGTGTTTAGAGAGTGATTTATAGACCTCTGTAAGAAATTGATGAAGGCTGTGGAGCTTTTCAGAAATACATAATTGTGTACTTAAATATTTCACATACAATTTCAGTCTTCACAAGGTGGTTTCAGGTGATGTTGTTCTTGTTGACTTCCTAACCACCAGTTCTATCTTGTTTCTGTTGGTGGACTTGGAAACACTTGAAGGGTTCAGGATAAAGAGCAGTTATAGAGCTGTGACCAACAGTTCATCTACTAAAGCTTATAATTAGAGGTGATAATACTCAAGTCTGCAGTGCAGTCTGATGTGTGTGTTTAACTAACAGTTAAGAACTAAACCGCGTGTCCCTCTCATTCTCTTTTGATCTCTCGCTCTGTGTTTCTGTGTAATTCTTAGTCTTTGTACCTCTCTTTCACTTTCTTTCTGAGTTGAGGAGTGATACTGTGGAAATGAAACACATTTAAAAATACATTGAAAAAAAAAACATTGAAATTAAGTTTTGTTTTCCCCTAGTCCCAAATTAAAGACTGTCTTTGCAGCAATACATTCTTCTGCCCTGCGTTTCAGAAAGATGAAATTGTTTGTTTTTCTTCCCATAAAGCTAACTCATTTTTGTTGTGGAACATATACACAGTAGACATTTACTCTGTACCAGGCACTCCATTTAGCAACGTAAGGAATATAAAGATGTCTTGACTTCAAGAGGAATATAACCTACAGGAGAAAATTTTACAAATATTAGAATTTTATGGATGTTTCCCTCGCTAGACCAATGATTGCCTTAATTATGGAGAGGACATGTCTTTGATTTCCCTAAGACTTAGTATATCATAAGTGGCCAGTAAATGTCTGTTCAATGAGTAACAAGAACCCAAATGACCAAGAGAAAATAAATAGAGTGCCATTAGAGAGGAATAAATAAGACACTCTGGAGATTGAAAGGAAGGGAGGGCAATGTATAAAACCAGGTGGAGTTGTTCAAGCTAGGCCATTAAAAATGGATTTGAATAAGACTTAAAAGCAAGGAAAGAGGTAGTATCAAGGACAAAGGGAAGCATAGGGTGTGTTTGGCTAGAGCATAGGGTACCTGTGTTTGAGGGGAGATGAGGCAGAGAAGATCATGCAGGCACCTTAGTAGATTAGCCTTGGACACCAGCAAAGGCAAGGGTACTTTGGGGGCAGCAAAGAACCACTGAGGATTCTTAAGAGGTGAAGTGCCAACAGAGTTGTCCTTAAGTGACACCTTCTCTGCCTGTGTGTAGTGGCAGGAGGCACGGCACCAAGAGAGACCATTTATCTTTTCAGTGGTGATCCTTCTAACGTTGCTTCTAGCTTAGGTTACTGCCATCCCTGGAGTTTTGAGGGATTTGCCATGTTTGGAAATGGGAAAGAGAAAGAGGGTGTCAGAGGGTGTCTTGGAGATGGCTTTTAGGGAGGTGATTTTTATCAAAAGGGATTCAGACCAGAAATACTTAGTAGGGAATGAATCTAGTTGAGTGGGAGGGAGTACCAAAGCTAGAACTTTGAAGCACAGCCTGACTGTATAATGGGTAGAGTGTATGTAATCAAATGGTATTTGCAAAATTCACATTAGGTGCTTCAGATTGGCACTGTGGGGAGGCCCAGCCAGGGCCAGCATCAGCTGTTAGGATGATGGGATGAAGGTGTGGAACAGCTGCTTGTCTAAAGTGTACCGATCAGAAGGTTTGCCGGAGCACCAACCTTGTGCTCAGAGGCCCAAAACAACTAGGTCTCCTCGCCCATGCTTGGGTAGGCACCTGCCAATATAGTCCCCTGAGGAGCCAGAGCAAGGCAGCTGCTTCTATAAACTTCATGGTGCATGGTTGCAAAACTGGCTTTAGCCTGTGATTGAGTTCAGTTTATCAGGAAGCCTGAAACCCTTCTCCCTTGTTGCTGGTTGCCAGTTCTCGTTTAAACCCTCCTCATGTTTGTCTAAGTTATGTTTCTGGATACAGCCTTTTTGATTTCTGGTTTGATGTCTTGGGGGAGTGGTATAGAAACTTCCCCATCTTAAAGGGGTTTTGGTCCTCTTGCTGATGGTCCCAGTCAAGAAAAGCATTGGTGGGTATTTTCAGTGTGGTACAGGCTTGGTTTAAACTGCTCATTTCCTACACTCTCAGTTTGGATGCCTTGAAGCCTTTATTGTTATTGAACTTTTTTTTTTTTTTTTTTTTAAGATTTTACTTATTTATTCATGAGAGACAGAGAGAGAGAGAGAGACAGATACAGGCAGAGGAAGAAGCAGGCTCCATGCAGAGAGAGCCTGATGTGGGACTCAATCCTGGGACTCCAGGATCATGCCCTGGGCTGAAGGCAGGTGCTAAACTGCTGAGCCACCCAGGGATCCCCTGTTGAACTTTTTGTAGCCTTTAATGAGGCAGTTTGATGTGAAAATTCTACAAAAATCATGTGTTTGTCTCTCTACTACAGAACTCAATCAGTTGTGTATTAAGAACCTATTTATACTCAGTGTGACCATCTATCATGGTGATAGTCCCTATCTCATAGCTGGGAAAACCATACAAGTCACAGAGAGACAAGAGCCATGAAATACCATTATTGAGGGCTCTGTGGACTCTAAGCATCCCACATATATTATCTGTTATGCCTCACAGTGAACTCTGTGGAGTGGGTACTCTGAACCCCATTCTATGGGTCAGGGGGTTATTTGCCTAAGTTCTAGGAATTACTAACTGGTGGAACTGGAGCTGGAACCTGTGTCTTCCTTACTCTCTGTCCTTTACCCCTTTCAGACCTGTGGATCACTACCCAGGTCACCCAGATGTTAGGGGCTCTAGCTCCTGGTGAAGTTGGCAGTACAAGTGAAGCAAAGCACAGTGCTATTAGGTCTCTTAATACTGATGATCGCAAATTTTAAGCTAAGAGGCAACAAATTGGGATTATCATCACACTTTGATAGGTGGAAGAAGGCTCATGTGACCTCATGTTGTTCAAGTTGCCTACATTTAAGGGAAGTCCTCCACAATGGTGGGGGAAGATCTTGGGACTCGATTGCTTTCTCTGCACTGTATCTGTTTATCCATCTACTTCTTTTCCCACTCTAATTTGCAAGCCACCTCTTTCTTCCCACATGAGGGGAGAAATTTAAGTGTTTCATCCTTTAGAGCTGATCTAGAGAAAAATTCTGCCTTAGGAATTTTTGTTCCACTACTACCTATGGATTTCCTCTCTTTGCACCATGGGAGCTTCCAAGCTGAGGGGCTTCTTCAGCAGGCCCTGGGGGAATTGTAGAGGTCAGGAGTCAGTAATATTGTTTTGGAATAATTCATAAAACCACGTTTAGCCCTTGAGGTAACAGGTAAGAGAGAACAAACAGAGCCAATTTTGATGTCAGGAGCCCTGGGGATAGATGGGATGAGGGGGAAAAGGATTAAAAATTAAAGTACAATATCTTTGCACTTTGTTTTGTAACCCCCTTACTAAATTATGACTTCTGTTTGAGGAAAATAAATGAGAACAAAGGGTATGTTTAGAATACAATCTTTGTGTTTTAAATTTGACTAATGAGTGGTTTTAGCACTTGCATTTGGTTCTCAGTCAACCTGTGTTCAAAGTGTCAATTAACAAATAAATATTATGAAAAACAAGAGTCAAGAATGGTTGCCACTCCTGCTAATGAGCTGCTAATGAAATTGTGCCTGGGTAGGAATTGCAGGCACTCTGAAATCCCCAAGAGTCTCCTCCAGAAAATGAGCAGTAGTGTAGCCAAAGCCCCTGACCCCTGAGAAATGGACACATTTAACTCCTTCACTTCCATCTTGGCATTTCTCCCTTCCTCAGTATTAAGTGAAGCTCATTGCCAGTCTCTCGTGGTTAATATCAGTTATACTGAGGCTTTTACAGATGCAGTTTTATTTGAATTAATAATTACTAGGTGAGATAAGAGGGCTGGAAAAACTTCTAACTGCCTGGCCTTTGGTTTCTTGTCAAAATTTCTTGAGGCTTTCTCCATCTCTTCACCCTCAGCACATGTACATGCATACAATTGAAAGTAGATTAAAATCTGGATATATTCAAGATTTTGTAGGGTTGAGAGAGTAGGAATTGGCTGGGCAGTTTTTGTTTATTTGTTTTTAAGATTTTATTTATTTACTTTAAAGAGAGCATAAGCCAGAGGAGGTGGGAGGAGAGAGAGAATCTCAAGCAGGACTTCTGAGCCTGAAGTTCGACACAGGGCTCAGTCCATGACCCTAAGATCACAACCTGAGCCAAAACCAAGAGGCAGATGCTTAACCAACTGAGCCATCCAGGTGCCCTAGGGAGTATATCTTTGAAAAGAGAGACATGGTAGGAGTTAGCACGGGAACTAATTTAAGGACAGTCAACAGAGTTCTTGGAAACCAGATTTCCAGCAAGGATGCAGCATCCCAAGTGCTCTGAGTAGGAGGCTATATCTGTTAGTCTTAGTTACTGGTTGTTTTCTAAGCTAAAGAAGTACATGGTACACATTGAGGATAGAGGGAAGGGGAACAGAGGCCATCAGCAGGTGAGGAAACAGACATGGAGCATCCATTATGGGTTTGTGGGTAAAAGTAACCTCTCTGCCCCTCACCACTGTTCTCCTTTATTCCACCCCCTGGCTTTCTTAAGTTTGAGGATTCTGGGCAGCCCTGGTGGTGCAGCAGTTTAGTGCCGCCTGCAGCCCGGGGCATGATCCTGGAGACCCTGGATCGAGTCCCACATCAGGCTCCCTGCATGGAGCCTGCTTCTCCCCCTGCCTGTGTCTCTGCCTCTCATTCTCTCTCTGTGTCTCTATGAATAAATAAATAAAAATCTTTAAAAAAAAAAAAAAAGTTTGAGGATTCTGACAGGTGTCCAGGCTGGTGGGAGAATCACTCCATGGGCTTAAAGGCCTGGCGCTTTTGAGGGAAGGAAGATTGATGGCCATGATAGGATTCCTAGTCTATCTCATTAAAATAATCATCGTTCCTTACTATTATCTCATTCTACCCATTCTCCTGGTTCAGGCTTTATTATGTATGATTAGGGAAAGTACAATAGCTTTTCAGCTGGCATCCTTGTTTCTCGTATCCCTTTTTTATATACTGAGCTCCAGATGCTTCAAGTGCAGTTACTCATGGCCCCCTAAATACGTTCATTTCTTTGCTTGCTTGAAAGCCATTCTCTGGACTTGGAACTCCAGATGTTACTGCTGTTCTTCCTCATTTACTAACTGCTCCTCAGGGCAGCCGTTGGCCTTGTTCATGTGGTATTCTTCCCAGTGGCCAACACAGCAAGTAGCCCTCAGTGAGTGTGCAGTAAGCTGTGGGAGAAAGGATGTCTAGAAAAGAGCAGGCTCTTGCCTAACCCTCAGTAAATGCTTGTTGAAAAGCTAGTTATGAAAAGAGGCTTACTGTGTCCTACATATGGTTACTTTGAGCCTTTATCCTGTATTTCTCTGACTCTAACACAGGAAGTCTTCTAAGTAGCATTGCTGCTAGTCCTTTTCCTTGAAGAACACTCTTCTTGTGAATTCTGTATGAGGAGGTTGGTGACCACCTGTTGTCTATCCTCCTTGAGGTCTGGGAAGGAGACATTGTGTAGGTCCCAGCAGGTGAGATTTTGGAGAGGGTAGTGGGAGCTGTCAAGATAACCGTTCCTAGAAGAAAACAGCGGAGTCTCTCGTTCTGAGGGGCTTTAACGCAGGTGAGAGATTTCTACCCCTGGAAGCCATGCCAGATAATTCTTCTATGGCCTTGCCCAGATTCTTAGACTCTGTGACTCAGAGAAAAATCAGTTTGGAGAATATTTTAATGTTTTTCTCATTTTGTTATTGTTTAGTACTTTTAAAAAAATGCATAAATATAACTACAGTCCAGACTAGTTTGCTGTGTGTTTCATTGTTTAAAAAAAAAAAAAAGGTCTCTATTTGTGTTACCCTTCAAAAAGAATAACATAAAGGATTGGTTCAGGGTTCAGCACTCTGGAGAGGTTTGTGCACATTTTTTTGTTAGTGGTTCAGTTCAAGTTTTGCCTGAGAGACAGGATAGATGCTCATTTGTGTGAGGCAGGGATCTTGCCAGGACTTGTTTGAGGGTTTTGAATAAAAAAGCAGAAGGAGAGGGCTGTGGTAGTCATGGCAACCGGGCCTGTAAAGTCTCAGCTCTGACCAGCTCTGGTTAGGGGCTTGGAGGCCCTGGTGAGGTGAGTGACATTGCTTCCTGTTCCATAATCCTTCTATTCCTTAGGTTCTAGGGGAAGTAGGGACAGGGGGCTGGCATCCAAACTGACCTTTCTGGAGGCCTCCTGTGTACCTGGTGTTGAGCCTGAGCTACAGACACAAGTAATTGGTTCAGGAACTCAGCATAATAGGGAATTTTTATTCTTGTTGACATATACCTATAGGACTTGATAAATAAGATGTCTGTTTTATCCTGGTTGACATTTACCTTTTTGGGGCTATGTTTCCTGAAGCACTTTTAACTTCCTCAGAAACTGACACAGTATTTTCTCATTTGTTCTTCACAACAACCTAACACATGAGGGAAAGCAGACACAATAGATTCTTTTCATTTGGCACATAAGGGCATGGATTTTGAGAAAGAAAAAGGAATTTGGCTAACTTTATCCTGCTTTCAAAGGCAGAACTGAGTGGGGAGCAGAGTCCAGAGCTCATGGTTGCATGGCCAGCTCTCATCCAAGCAGGCTGTGAGGGTAACCCTTGATTTTCTGGCAGTGCATCCAGGGATGACTTGAAAGAGCCTAGATGTCCCTGGAGGGGGAGGTTTCCAGGCATGAGCCCACAGAGGACAGCCTGTACTTTGCATCTCTCCCAAAGCTGTATATCTGCTGAGCATCTGATGGCAAGGTAAAAACAAGGGCACACACCTGAGTTGGCCCTGACTCTGCTGAAGCAGGGCAGCCAGGTTGCATAGACCCTCACTGTGGGCACTACCCAAGGAGGACCTTCCTATTGTGAGTCTAGGCGGGCGGATTTCTAATCACCAAAAACTGGGATGAGTTGGAACAAACACTGAGTCAGGCAAAATGTATCAGGAGGTGAAACATCTTTTCCGGCAGCCACAAACTGGCTATGGAATGAATTCCATTTATAGATACATTTTGTTTTGCTTTTATGTTTTAAAATTTGATGCTTTTAGAGGGAGCATTTTTCTCAGTCTTTACCCCTGCCTATTGCCTTATAGATGGCCCTTCTCACTTGTCTGCCTTACTTGCCTGCCTCCGGTGCATGTTTCTGTTGGCTCCTCCCTCTTGGATCACTGTTTCTCAAGATTTTATTTATTTGACAGAGAAAGCACAAGCAGGGGGAGTGGCAGGCAGAGGGAGAGGGAGAAGCAGGCTCCCCATGGAGCAGGGAGCCTGACATGGAACTCAAGCCCAGGACCCCGAGATCATGACCTGAGCCGAAGGCAGATGCTTAACCATCTGAGCCACCCAGGCATCCCTGGGTCAACTGTTTTCTTCCCAGCCCTTCTACTAGGGTTTTCTCTTGCCCAGGTGTTTCATGGCCTCAGGCTTTCTTTGGTCCATTTTCTTTCTGCCACACCCACAACTATCGTGGGGCTGTGTAGGCTCTGTGCTTAGCTCTCTCTCCTGGCTCCTAGAAATATACTTGGTGTCACCTTGGACTGTATCTGATACTTTTTTTTGCTGTTCCGGGATTTGAAAGGAGAAAGTAATGCTTTATCCAAAGAAATGTATTTTTAAAATAGTTTTATTGAGATACAGTTTATATGCCATAAAATACACTTTACTTAAAGTGTACAACGGGAATAATTCTCCAATGTCCTGGAGAAGGTTGGTAGAATAGATGGGAGTTTCCAGACTCTGGTCTTTGATGGAAAAGAAGTTGAAAAGCCAATTTTGGGGACCAAAGGCCAACTTTTTTACTTTGCTGAGTTAAGAGCCTTAACATAGAAACAACCTGCTATCATCCATCATCATCATTAGCTCGTTTTATAAAAAGACATTTTAACACTAAAAAGATAAAAACCACATAATTTCAGAAAGAAAAACTATTCCTTATATTGGACACTTTTAAATTCCTTGTTTCGGGACCACTGGAATGAATTGCCACAATAAACAAGCCACCTCCAAACTTGGCTTAAAACAACAGTAATTTCTCTTTGTGTAATTCTGTCTTAGAACTCTAGAAATAGTTCACATACCCTTAAGATGCCCCCCAAATAAAAAAAATTAAACCAACCAGCATGTGGAGGAACAAGAAATATATATACCACAAAATGGAATATAGACACTAATAAATGAACTAATAAACATTATACATTAGTCACTCTACTCAGGGGTAAGAAAGACAAGAACTAACCTAAGTGACTTTATGAAAAGATACCTGGACTAGATACTATAAAGTCAGAGACAAAAGAACTGCACATAGATGCTGTAATCTGGTTTCATAAGTGCATTTCTCATAGGGGTTTGGGTCACTAATTTTGAAGCTATATTCATGCTAGAATTGAACAATAAATAAATACATTGCAGGTAAAAAGAGCCAAATTTCTTTCTGTTGGAGAAAGAAGTTACGCGTAAGGAAAGGGGAAAGACAAATGAACTCTGTGGTGTTAGATTGAAATCTGAGATATCAGTATGAACTTGTAGTTTTTAATAAAAATAGATAAAGAAATAGAGATAGGTGTATGAGCATATGCACAAATGTAGACACATTTGTGAATTTCTGAGCTATGTCTGACAGGGTATAAGAGCCATGGTACCTAGTAGTAATGAGCATACCTAGCACCCAGATCGTGGTTTCTAAATACTATTCTTCAATAAAAGAAACTAAGGCTCCTTGAGAAGTAGTTGATTCCAGGGCAAGGAAAGGAAAATACAACATGAACTTGTAACATCTTATAGAATTAGAAAGTAAGGAAATACTTGAAAAAAGACGATGATGGGGAAAGGAACTAGTTAAAAGGATATAAGAGCCAACCTGAAGGAATTCCTAATTGTCCAATCTGAAGCAACTGAGCAACAAAATAAATAATGAAAGTATTGAATTATAACTCATAGAAGAAAATATCCGTGAGGCCATATTTATTACTTAAGTAAATTGTTAAGTAGATAGAGGACTGAGCAGTCTTCTTGTAATAGAATTTCTTTCTTTTCTCTTTTTGTTTCTCTCTTCTCTTTTTTTGTAGCAAATTTTCTTTATTTTTTATTTTTTTATGTTTTATCTTTTTTAAAGATTTTATTTATTTATTCATGAGAGACACAGAGACAGAGAGAGAGGCAGAGACACAAGCAGAAGGAGAAGCAGGCTCCATGCAGGTAGCCCGTCGTGGGACTCGATCCCGGGTCTCCAGGATCTGGCCCTGGGCTGAAGGCAGCACTAAACCGCTGAGCCACCTGGGCTGCCCTCTTTATTTTTTTAGAGGTGCATACAGAAATATTTAGAATTGACATATTGTGATGTTTTTTTGTGTGTATTATGTTTCTAACATTTCATAGTACAAAAAAGTGAAGCAAGTGTGACAAAAAAGTAACAGTTAAGTCTGAGTGATATAGATGTACGTATTCATTGTGTTCTTCTTACTCTACTTGAAATTTCAATTAACGTATTAGGAAGGAGGGAAGTAGAAAATTGCCATTAGACTGTCACCATGGTGGTAATTGTTATAGAAGGATTCTTCTAATGGTGTGGTTTGAGGAGATAGGGGATTTCTGTAATCTCAAAGTATTTCCTTTGTAATTTTTAAAAACAATTCAGTGGCTTTTAATATATGCCCAGGACTTTCAACAATTACCAGTGTCTAATTGCAAAACATTTTCATCACCCCAGAAAGAAACCCCACCCCCATTAGCAATCACATCCCATTCCTTCCTCCCCCTAGCTCCTGACAACCACCGATGTACTGTATCTATGTTTTTCTAAAGATTTTACTTATTTATTTGACACAGAAAGAGGAAGGGGGAAGGAGAGTACAAGCAGGGGGAGCGGCAGAGGGAGAGGGAAAAGGCTCCTCGCTGAGCAGGGAGCCTGATGTGGGGCTTGATCCCAGGACCCTAGGGTCTTGACCTGAGCTGAAGGCAGATGCTTAACTAACTGAGCCACCCAGGCGCCCCATACTGTGTCTTTTGATTGGCCTATTCTTTTTAAATTTTACTTAAAAAATCCTATGATATGTGACTTTTTCCATCTTGTTTCACTGAACATCATGTATTCAAGGTTCATCCATGTTGTGTTTGTCAGTATTTTATTTCTTTTAATGGTTGAATAGTGTTCTCCCATGTGTATATACCACATTTTCTTCATGTATCAGTTGATGGACATTAGGGTTGTTTCCACATTTTAGCTATTATAAATGATGCTACAATGAGCATTCATGTTTTTGGTGAACGTATGCTTTTAAATTGTCTTGGGTAAACACCTAGATGTGGGGTTGCTGGATTCATATGGTAAGCTTAAGTTGTTAAGAAGTTGTCAACCTACTTTTCTCAGTTTGGTAGTTTGCTATGATTTTTTTTACTACATTGAAAAAAGCTCAGTAGAAACTACTTTTATTAGTGACCAAGGCCAATATCACCAGTAAGACACATTAAACCACAAACTTCGTGATATGATGCACTGAGAAGAACACTGCATCATTTTTTTTTGGTGCTCCTGTGAGGGATGCACAACCTAAGTTTAATCATGAGGTGATTTTTTTAGAGGTGCATAAAGAAATATTTAGAATTCTCTGGTGAGAAGACACCAGACAATCCTGAAAACCTAATCAGTATTTCTTGTAGTGTCAAGATCATGAAAGACAAGGGAAGATTGAGGGATTCTTGCAGACTATGGGAGACTAGGGAGAACTAACAAAGGCCATGTGGGATCCTAGAACAAAAGGGGCATGGTGGAAATATTGGTAAGGCTTGAAAAAGGATCTTTATAGTTTGGTTAGTGTTATTGTTAATTTTCCAGTTGTGATAATTACTTATGACTATGTAATATATTAACATTAGGAAAGGCTGTGTAGGCAGCCTTTTCCATATATGGAAAATGTATTATTTTTGCAGTTTTTGTCTAAGTTTAAAGGTAGTTCCGAGTAAAAAGCTAGAAAAGAAATCCAGTCTTTTATTCTTGTTCATATGTCTATAGATCAGTTAGACCTAGTTGACCGTGGCTGGGCTCAGCTGGGCTTAGCTCCAGTCTGCAGTGTGGGTCCACATCTACTCCATGGGTTGCTCATCCTTCTCACGCCAGAGTGCTAGCAAACGTTTCTCATGGTGGTGATAGAATTCCAAGAGGCTAAGGCTAGCAAAACACACAAGCACATTTTAAATTGCTGTGGCACATTTGCTAACATCCCACTGACCACAGCATGTCATAAGCCAAGTGCAGAGTCAAGGGGTGGAAAGGTACTTCACTACTGGTAGGAGGAACTGTAAGGTCACTTGACAAAGGGTGTGGGTACAGGCAAGGGGGGAAGACAGTTGGTGACAATAATGAAATCCACTACAGACTTACCCCCTTGGAAAAACAAGACTTGTTACTTTGGTCTCGGACTGTGATTAAAGTCAGTGACAGATTCCTAGTAAGAGTAAAAATTCAAGTATTATATGGCCTTACTTAATTTGGACAGAGTTGCTTCTTGACAGAGACTTTTTTTTTCAGGCCATGGTTTGTGCCCAGCTAGTGGTAGAGACATAGACACTGTAGGCTTTGCATACCTGTTTGCCTTTTGGATCCCTGTCGTATTTCCTGCCTGTCTCCTTGCCCTCCACCTTTTAATCCCTAACTCTTTACTTGGATGTATCTTTTAACTTCCTGCCTCCGTTCTGCTCTTTCTGAGCGCCCTGGTCCCTTGACAGAGGCCCCAGAAGGATGCAGGTCAGGTTGCACGCTAACTTGGCCTTCTTCCCAGTGGGGTGGAAACATTTAAAATATTCTATTTTCTACTGCTTCTGCCTCTTCCGCTGCCATTGCTGGTTTTGTGTATCTTAAATGAGAGTAACCTGTATTTTAAGTTAATGCTATTGTGGTTGCTCCTGCCCCCTGTGGTGGCTTATGTGAAGGGAGTAATTTTGGAATTTTCCCCAAATAAAATAAATTGATTCACATAAGATTCTAGTCTGTTCCTTGGCCACTCTGGCACAGTATAACCTGTTAATGTTTTGAAACTTTTAATCACATATTTTTTTTCACCTTGTCCATTTCTGATTTTGATCAAATGTCTGAAAACTCAAAATACTATTGTTGGTTGTATTATTTTTACTAGTTTTACTACTACAAAAACTATTAACATGACTATCATGAATCCTCTTGAGCTAGTGAAAATCCTTGTTGGCGTTTGCACACACCTCTAGATGAGCTAGAATTTTCTCTTTCTCATTTTTAAGTTTTACTCAGCAAATAATTATTGAGGATTTATTGTATCCTAGACTATGGGATAGACCCTGGGGATAAAATGGTGACCATTTCTATTTACCAGATGAATTAAAAAACTAAACTCTAACCACTGATTGTGGTAATTGCTGTAAAGAAAAGGTCCATGGTGCTGCAAAAGACTATAGGGAGTAGCCAGGTCTGGTCTGGGGAAATAGAGGATACCACTGAGAGGAAGTGACTGTTAGCTGGGATTGGAAAGATGGGGAGATGGAGGCAGGCGTTGGAAGGAACATTCCGGGCAAAGCAAAGAGCATGGGTAATGGCCCCACCATAGGAGTGAGCATGCTTCTTTCATGGGATAGAAAAAGGCTAGTGTGGCCTGGAGAATAGGGAGTGGACAAGGGCCTAGATAGTAACTGGCCTCACTGACCATGGTGAGGACTTTCATCTTTATTCTGAGAGAAGTCAGAAGCCCTTAAAAGGTTCAAAGTGGGATAATGACATAGTCAGATTTGTATTTTGGAAAAAAGAGAATGTTCTTTGTAAAGAAGTTGGATCAGGAGCTAAGAGTAGAATAGAGAAACCAGCTGGAAGTCTATGGTGGTGTCTAGAAGAGACATGGTGATGGTTTGGACAAAACAGTGGTGAGGAGGACAGAATGAATTCATGAGACTTTATGGCAAGAAAAATCATTAGGTTTTAGAGATGCATTGGGTATGGAAATTGGTGAGGTAAAGGGAATATCAAGGATGACCTGTTTTTAGCCTTTAGTGCATGAATATACTCTTGTTTTGTCAGTTTGGGATCTCTCCATCTGAGACAACCTTTTGCCTTCACACATTCAGAGATTAATGCTGAAGAAGTTACCTATTGCCCCATGATCTAGGAAAAACAGAAATTACCAGGTCTGGTGTGCTTGGGTGGGTCAGTCAGTTAAGTGTCTGCCTTCAGCTCAGGTCATGATCTAAGGGTCCTAGGATAGAGCCTCATGTCAGGCTCCCTGCTCAGCAAGGAGTCTGCTTCTCCCTTTCCCTCTGCCCTTCCTCACCATTTGTGCTTTCTCTAGCTCTCTCTAGCTCTCTCTTTCAAACAAATAAATAAATTATTTAAAAAAAGAAGTTGCCAGTTCCTTGTTCTTGCCACCACTTGGCCTCACCTTGTCCTCTGCTGCGTCCATAGCCTTTCCAGTTCTTCCTGCTTCTTGTGCTCCTGGCCTCCTGTCGATTTGTGTGTCTGGTCTATACACACAGCTCTATTTTGGATTCCCTATTTTCCAGTCTGGGTCTCACTTTTTGCCACATTAAACCCTCAATTTAACCCTGTTCAGGAAATCTCCCCAGAGTAAGGTTTTCCCACTCTACTTGGGACAGATTTTTTTTTAACCTTGAAGAATTTTGGTTGCTTTTGAGGTTGAAAGGAGATCATTATGCACATACACTCATGTACTTAAGTTCCCATTAACTTTTTAGCCAGAGATACAGAAACTCCCTACTGAAGTGGAGCAGCAGGAACAGAATACCATGAAGGCATGGTGTTTTCATGGCTCCTTCGTTCTCTGGTGGGGACACGGTAGTTGGTGGGACTTGGAGTTCACTGCGGTTCTGTCAGAATTGAGAAAACTTGAATTTTTACTACATCATTACCGTTTTATAGTCAGGGTTTATCTGATCAAGTTCCGAGAGAACTTGTGCTATATACTTCCCTTAACGGAATGGTTTTATATCGTTATCCTTTTTTAAAATAATTTTTTAAAGATCTTATTTATTTATTCATGAGAGAGAAGAGAGAGGGGCAGAGACAAAGGCAGAAGGAGAAGCAGGCTCCCTGCAGTGAGCCTGATGTGGGATTCGATCCTCGGTCTCCAGGATCACCCCTTGGACTGAAGGTGGCGCTAAACCACTGAGCCACCCGGGCTACCCCTCATCATCCTTTTTTGATCCTTGAAGCAAATTCAGCATCAGCAAGGCTATGCCATCCTTTGGCAGGAGAAAACACAGTCAAAGTTGAGATGTTAGAGCAGTTTTTCTTCTAGATTTATTTTTTTAAAGTTTTTTTTTAATTTTTTATTTATTTATGATAGTCACACACACACAGAGAGAGAGAGAGAGAGAGAGAGAGAGAGGCAGAGACACAGGCAGAGGGAGAAGCAGGCTCCATGCACCGGGAGCCCGACGTGGGATTCGATCCCGGGTCTCCAGGATCACGCCCTGGGCCAAAGGCAGGCGCCAAACCGCTGTGCCACCCAGGGATCCCTCTTCTAGATTTCTAGTATCTTGAACCCCTTCCCTAAAATTTTCTAACCCTTTGGCCATTAACATTGCTCTTTATATTGTTAAAACCTACCACAGTGGCCTGATATATATAGAGTTGCTTGAAAAATGTTAATTGCATGTATGAATGAAGAAGTGTAACATTTTGTTTATAGTATGTGATCTTGCACACTTGCTTTTTAACCAGTGTTTTTAAAAAATTCTTGTTTATTTCCAGTATAATTAACACCGTGCTATATTAGTTTCAGGTGTACAATATAGTGATTCTTCAATTCTATACATTACTCAGTGCTCAGCATGATAGGTATATTCTTTATCCCTTTCACCTGTTTTGCCTTCTCACCCACCTCCCCTCTGGTAACTGCAAGTTTGCTACCTATATTTAAGAGCCTGTTTTTTGGTCTCTTCTTTTGTTTTGTTTCTTAAATACCACATATGAGTGAAATCATATGGTATTTGTCTTTCTCTGATTGACTTATTTCACTTAACCATATATCCTCTAGATCTATATTGTTGGAAATGGCAAGATTTAATTCTTGTCTATATCTGAGTAATATTTCCCTTTTTTTGTTGTTAAAGATTTTATTTATTTATTCATGAGAGACAGAGAAAGAGAGAGGCAGAGACACAGGCAGAGGGAGAAGCAGGCGCCATGCAGGGAGCCCGACGTGGGACTCGATCCCGGGTCTCCAGAATCACATCCTGGGCTGAAGATGGCGCTAAATTGCTGAGACACCTGGGGTGCCCATGAGTAATATTTCCATTGTACATATACCACATCTTATCTATTCAGCTATTGATGGACACTTGGGTTACTTCCATATCTTGGTTATTATAAATAATGCTGCAGTAAACATAGTAGTACATATATCTTTTCAAGTTAGTGTTTTTTGTATTCTTTACGTAAATGCCAATAGTGGAATTACTGGATCATTTGGTAATTCTGTTTTTAATTTTTGAAGAACCTCTGTACTGTTTTTCTGGTGCTGTGGCTGCATCAGTTTGCTTTTGCACCAATAATGCACAATTTTCTGCCCATTTTTTCAATTGGATTATTATTTTTTTTTTTGGTGTTGATCTGTATAAGTTCTTTATATATATTTTGGATGCTAACTTCTTACCAGATATATCACTTGGAATATTTTGTCCCAATCAGTAGATTGTCATTTTGTTTTGTTGTTTCTTTTGCTATGGAGAAGCTTTTTATTTTGATATAGTCTCGATAGTTTTCTTTGGTTTTGCTTCCCTTGCCTTTGGAAATATATCTAGAAAAATGTTTCTACAGCCAGTGTGAGAGAAATTATTGCCTGTACTCTCTTCTAGGATTTTTATGGTTTCAGGTGTCACATTTAGGTCCTTAATTTATTTTAAGTTTATTTTTGTGAATGGGGTAAGAAGGTGGTCCAGTTTTCCCAACACTGATTTGTTGAAGAGACTTTCTTTTTGCCACTGTATATTTTTGCCTCCTTTGTCGTATATTTCTTGATCATATCATTGTGGGTTTACGTCTGGACTCTATTCTGTCCCATTAATCTGTGTGTCCATTTTGTGCCAGTACCATACTGTTAGGATTAGTACGGCTTTATAGTATATCTTGAAATCTGGTATTGTGACACCTCCAGATTAGTTCTTTTTCAAGATTGCTTTGATTTTTGAGGGTCTTTGTGGTTTCATACAAATTTTAGGATTATTTGTTCTAGCTCTGTGAGAAATGCTTTTGGTCTTTTGTTAGGTATTGCATTAAATGTATAGATTTTTTAAAAGACTTTATTTATTTATATGAGAGAGACAGAGACAGAGGCAGAGACCTAGGCAGAGGGAAGGGCAGGCTCCGCAAGGGGAACCTGATGCAGGACTTGATCCCAGGTCCCCGGGATTGTGACCTGAGCTGAAGGCACACGCTCAACCACTGAGCCACCCAGGTGCCCCTGGTTAGTTACATTCTTAAGTATTTTATTACTTTTGGTGCAGTTATAAATGAGATTGCATAATTTCTCTTTCTGCTACTTCATTATTAGTGTATAGAAATACATCAAATTTCTGTATATTGATTTTGTATCCTGTGCCTTGACTGAGTTGATTTATCAGGTCTAGTAGTTTTTTAGTGTGGTCTTTAAAGTTTTCTACATATAATATCATGTCATCTGCAAATAGTGGAAGTTTTATTTCTTCCTTACTGATTTGGATGCCTTTTGTTTATTCTTGTCTGATTGCTGTGGCTAGGACTTCCAGTATTAAGTTGAATAAATGAGAGGGAACCATTCTTGTCTTCCTGATCTTTGGGAAAAAGCTCTGTTTTTTTTGAGACCTGCGCATGATGTTAACTGGGTTTTTCATAGATGACTTTTATTATGTTGATATGTTTCCTCTAAACTTGGTTTGTTGAGGATTTTTATCATAAATGGATGTTGTACTTTGTCATATACTTTTTCTGCATATCTTGAAATGAGCATATGGTTTTTGTGCTTTCTTTTGTTGATATGACCTATCACACTGATTGATATGTAAATATTGAACCACCTTTGTATCCCAGGAATAAATCCCACTTGATCATGGTAAATGATTTTTTAAATGTTTTGTTGGATTTGGTTTGCTAATATTTTGTGGAGAATCTTTACATCTGTGTTCATCAGAGATAATGGCCTACAGTTCTTTTTTTGTAGTGTCTCTACCTCCTTTTTAACTATCATTGAGTACTTTTGTACAATGTATGCGAATAGCTCATCCCTTCACATTACTTGTTTTTTCAGCTGGTGGATTGACTCTTCTGAAATGGGTGGGCATAGGTTTTTAGTTTCTATTGATTCCATTCCCTGCCTCCTTGGCTTGCTCTGTCCTCCTACCTTCCAATCACTCCATGGTCTAGGGACTTGGGAAATAAAATAGGAGGAGATCCAGTCCCTGTGCTCATCAAGGAGAGAGCTGCATAGAAGGAGCTTAATGATGAATAGATAGAGGTGGTGAGGTCTGAGGTTGCTGGAATGGCAAGCTCTCTGGGGTTTTCTTAGACTGTCAGGGGAGATGCAAGAAGGGTGTCATGGAGAATGCAGTGATGTAGCCATGTCCTTAAGGGTGAGTAGATATTTACTATTCACCTGCACATTAACAGAAAAGCTTATTATAGCTCAGTTTAAAGAAAACAGAATAGCTTAAAGATGCAGGTTCTAACTGGGGTTATTGGTCTCTGAATTGAAGTGAGATGCCCTTGCCCATCTGCCTCATTTCCTTCATTTGATATGTGTTAGCAAAAGGAGAAAATATGTATGAGGTGTGTGTGTGTGTATGTGTGTGTGTGTGTGTGTGTGTTAGAGAGATGGATGGATTCAGGTAATGGAACACAGCAGAGTCTGGTCTTCATGAATTAATAAATTCTGTTGGCTTGTTAGTCAACCATTCCATTGCAGTGTCCCTTCAAGGACCGTATACCTCATGAGCCCTCTTTCTTCCTGGCTTTCAGGTCAGGCTGTCCCTGTAGGATCCCATGTACGGCTGAATCTTCAGACTGGGGCAAGAGAAGTGAAACTCCAAGAAGAGGACAAGTACAGAAATAATTTGAAAGGGTTGAGAAAAGGCAAAAGGTACAGTGACAACCCTCGGGACTGGGAGGTTGACAACATTGATTTTGTAATACTGAAAGTAACGACAAGGTAATATTTCTTACCCAAATTCATGTGGCTTTTTTTAAAATTTGAAATTTAGTAGTCTAGAATTTGTGATAAATCTGTCAAGGTTTTGTGAAAGTTTACTTGTAGAATCTTTGGAAGGAAATAGTTTGCAAAGCAAATGGATACTTTAGAAAAGGCTGTAGGGGGAATGCTTAACCTGTTTTAAAAATGAAGCTATTTTTCCCAGTACTTTAAGAGCACCCATTTGAATCTCAACAATTAATGCACTGATTACAGATGAGTCATCTATTCATTAAAACAGGCCTGTTAGGCCTTCTGCTTTGCCAGTAATACTTCCTTGGTGAACAATAAAATTGCATTTTAAAGTCTTTAATTCAGACTAACTTTTCCTCTTGTTAGTCCATACTAAAACAGGCTTTCTTGTAGGATAAAACTTTCCAATGCTAAGAGATTGCTTTATTTTTTAATAACCAGTTTAGATTATTTAATTTTTTGGACAATTTGTCTCTCTTTTTCTATTCTTTGGCTTGAGTTATTCAGCATTATATGCAAGTTCCTTTTTACATGAGAGTGGAGGAGGCATGGAGTTTGCAGGGGCTGCTAGATTTGGGCAATTTGAAAGGTCATAAATACCAATCATGAGGGCAGCCCGGTTGGCTCAGTGGTTTAGCGCTGCCTTCAGCCCAGGGCTTGATCCTGGAGACCCAGGATCAAGTCCCACGTCAGGCTCCCTGCATGGAGCCTGCTTCTCCCTCTGCCTGTATCTCTGCCCCTCTCCTCTCTCTCTCTCTCTCTCTCTCTCTCTCTCTCTGTGTGTGTGTGTGTGTGTGTGTGTCTCATGAATAAATAAATAAAATCTTAAAAAAAAAAAACAATCCTGAGGTTTCTAACACAAGGACCAGCAGACTATGGCCCCTGGGCCATATTGAGACTGCTACTTATTTTTGTACAGCCCATAAGCTAAGTTGTTTTTAACATTTTTTAATGGCTGTAAAAAAGCAAAAAAAAATGCTATTTCATGGCTTTTAGAGTTTTGGTATCCATAAATAAAGTTTTATTGGAACACAGTTATGCTCGTTCATTTGTGGATGGTCTGTGGTTGCTTTCCCGTTAACCTGGCAGAGCTGAGTAGTTGGAACGATTGCCCTAAGACACACAAAACCTAAAATATGATGTGGTCGTAACAAAGAGTTTGATTCCCCTGTTTTAATAATGCAAGTATTGGCAATCCAGTAATGGACTGAGCAAAGTTAGTCCTTGAAATTTCATTATTTCAATAATATTCTGTAGTTAGATATAAGACTGAGAGTGCAGAGACCCAGTTCTTACCTGAGTCTTTTCCTTGATGTACTCAGGTTATCCCACCTGTGTATATGCACCTTCAGTCCTGTAGCACCACAGCCCCATAGAGCAGCCTGTTCAGATGTGGGCGGTTATAAAATTTGACTGTATATTGTGATAAGATAAAGAGATATTTGTCCTCCACACAGTCTCCAACTGGGAAGGATCTTTATCTTCTCCCATCCCTCTTGATAGGCCTATACCCAGAGGCCATGTGATGATTCATTTCTTACAGGCATCTAAGAAGGAATAAAATTTCATTGTTATAACCCCTACCAAGCTCCCTCCATCCCTAGCACACACATATATATGCATATATCAGTGTCTCAGAGTATGTCAGGAGATCTTTTGTCATTATCTATGCCAAGTCTTACTTTCTAAATAAAAAGACTATTTTATTTTTGATTTAAGAATATTGAATTAGGAGCTTGATTAGTTTGGAATTTGTTTGTTGGTTTTACTGTTGTGGAAAGTTTGTTTTCCAGTACCTGACCATAGATCTTTAGGAGGAATGTTAATGCTTTATCTGTTACTCTTCTCTTTTTACAATAGAAATCAGAGTCATTCATGTGGTCTGTGATAGGCACACCATAAGAGAGAGATAACTGCCCAACTTCTGCTTCTTTACTTTTCTCCTTTGGCATGTTTCTGAGGGTTCTAGTCTGGAATGGCCTCCAGGGTATACTGGACATACCCTCTTCCTTCTCAGCATTTGTTAATAGTGGCAAACCTGTCTGAACAGCAACCCAAAGGCATTGACAAGGTGGTGTGGGTCTCACTGCTGTGAGCTCAGTGAGTCTCTGGCTGCCTTTGATGGTGACTTCTTCCTCCGTGGTGCACCTCATCTTGGGCTCCTCCAATTCCACTTAAAAGTGTCTTCTTGGCTCTTCAGTACCAGAACGGGAACAGAGGCTAAAGGGCAGAATTTATTTCCACAGTTGTTAAAGTATTTTGCTGATTTGCTTATTCTGTTTTGGGGGACAAGACAAACAAGACCCACAGTTTTCCATCAGATTGTCAAAGAAGTTGATTATCACAGAGTTAAGAACCACTGGCTAAGGAGGAATGGGGACGGTCCATTTAGCCTAATCCATGGTCGGCTCTCCACTAGTTCTGCTGGATACGTGACTGGCCACACTGCTAACTAGAGCTGAAATGCCTAGGACAAGGCATCTGACTCTGACTTGTTTTAGAGGCCTCTTCTGGCATTGCCTTCAGTGTGTATTTGGTTCCTAGCAACAGGGTTTTCTCTTACTATTTATGTGTTGAGCATTGTCACCTCCATTGGTGCTAGTTTATATCCCTGTCAACATCTTGAGATTGTATCTTTTTGCCCTGGAACAACCACCTTCTTTGAATCACCTTCTTATGTTCAGAGGGCTGAGGAACAGAGTACATCCAGGTTGTCCCATCTTGAGTTGAGCATTTACCATGGTACAATATGGCATTGTGGTTTAGGGAGTGGGCCAGATGACCATTTCCTTGCTCCCTTCATTCATTTCACAAAAGACCTATTAAGTGCCTGTGTGCCATGTATTAGGGGTACAGTAGTAAACAAAACAGGATGCCAGCATTACGGAGGCTGGCAGCCAGGAAAACAGAAAAATCAAAATGCAAGTAAAGTAATTACTTAATGGTAGAAATTGGTAGATAATGGTAGAAAGTAGAGGAGAAATAAACAAGATAATCAGTCCCTGGAGAAGGCCCCGTTAGATAGGATGGTTTGAAAGACCTCATTAAAATGCTATTTGAACTGAGACCTAAAGAATGACTGGGATTTAGTCATGCAAAGTGTTAATTTTATAGGTTTAAGGTTAGAGCATCTCAGGCAGAGGGAAAAAGAGTCTCTAGCTTGTTACGGAAAAGTCTTCATCAAATTTGGAAAACAAGAAAATGACCAGGGTGACTAGAGAGTAAGAGAAGAAGGAAGAGTAATAAATGATTTTGAAGAGCAGCCTGATGAGGGGTCAGATCATGTGGAGTTTGATGATGCATGTTGAGCAGTCTTGATTTAACTAGAAATATAATGGAAAGCCAATGGAGGATTTGGGGTGGGAGAGTGGTTTAATATAATACAGTTTAGGAAAGTTAGTGTAGTTGCTGTGTATATGGAGAATAGGTTGAAGGTGGACAAAAGAAGAAGCACAGAGAGACAATTAGGGTGTCGTTTCAGTGGATGACGTAAAACGGTGGCTTAGTCTAGAGTGTCATGATGGAGAGGGATGGGTTTGGAGATTTAATTTGGAGGTAGTGCAGCAGGACTTGCTTACAATATAGATTTAGGGGTTAGATTTAGGGGTTTAAAGAAGGTGATGGGGAGGTATTTGAGATAAAGCTTTGTTTTGGGCATTTAATACAGTTAGGTTCTTGGAAGTACCATTTTTTGAAATAGAAAAAAATTGGGAGAGGAACAGATTTATGAGGAGAAACATCAAGACCTGTGTTTTAGATATAGTAAGTTTGGGGTGCCTGATGAACATCTGAGATCCATGATGTGTCAGGTAGTTGTCCCAGAGTCTGGCTGATACTCAGTGGAGAAGATTGGGTCAGTGATAGAAATTTGGGCATCATTGCCTGACAGATTTTCTTTTTTTTTTTTTTTTTTTTTTGCCTGACAGATTTTTTAAAAGAACTAGGGAAAAATGTGGAGATAAAGAAGATTATTCAGGATTGAACTATAAGGCATTCCAGTATATAGGATTCAGGTAGGAGATGAGGAACCAGCAAAAGAGTCAAAGGAGGGAAGAAAGGGAAGAAGAAGCAGCAGAATGTAGTAACAAGAAACTAGGAAGGAGAGTGTTTCAAGGAGGGAAGGGTGAACTGTGTAAATGCTGCAGAGTGCTTGAGGAGCATGACATGAGTGAAGAGTCCATTAGTCCATTAATATGATCAATTATTTTAGTAATTTTAATGAGAAGTTTTAGTAGGGTGTGGGAACTGAATCTAGATTAGAACAAATAGCAGTGTAAGTAGCAGTCACGAATATGAGAATAGTGAATTAAGAAATGTGTTTATAAAGTTTTACTCTGAAGGAGAGCATGGAAATGGCATGATAATTAGAGACTCTGGAGTCAGAAGAGTCTTGATATATTCAAAGGAATAATCCAACCAAAGAGAGAAATTGAGGATGCAGAAAGGAGGGAGCAGTATAATAATGAGAGTTAAAGCTTTTGAAAAGGGAAGTGGGATCTGGAACATAAGGTTAATAGGAGCAAGGATGCTGTTATCCATTGCCATGGAAGGGAAAGCAGAGAATGTAGATTTGGTGGAAGTTGGTGTATAGAGCTGATGAGGGGAATATGAAGGGGTTCTTGATGATAGCATCTATTTTTGTGAGTGAAGAATGAAGTAAGAATACCAGCTGAAAGTGGTTTTATGTCTCTGTGTGCAGTCACACATGTGCACACTTGGGTGGGTGTATAGTTTGGGCTGAGAATGGGTGATGGCTAGTGGTCTGGAAGAGTGGGAGTTTACGGCAGTAAATAGAGATAAGATACATAATGGGATTTGTCCTGACCAAGTCTTAGAGGAGGGCGAGGGTAATCTGTTCAAGCTGTACCCTCAAATAGTTAGCTCTCTCTTAGGGATAAGGGGCAGTGGTATCCTCATGCTACTGGCTGTGGGTGATGCTTTTCTGGAATAGGGATCGTTTTTCCCTGCCTCTTAGGATTGTGGTATCAGTTGAATGAAATAATTTTAAAGGATTAGAACAGTGACTCACATGGTTACGTGCTCAAAAACTGGGAGTATTAGCTATTATTAATTAGTTTATGAGGATTGGGGTTTGGAAAAGGTGAGTGTTTTTCTCAGGGCTCCAAGGGATCTCTAGGCTGAATCAAAGACTAAATGAGTAAAGCCCTGGTTGCTTTTCTCTCTCTCCTTGGAGGCCAACTTTGGAAGATGGTTGGCTTTGCTTCTAGTCTTTGATATCTCAAGCTCATTCCTTGGTCAGGTTAACACATCCCTCCTGCATCTACTCTGTGCCCAGGAATTGATGTTAAGGTGTGAATTTATCCAACCTGTTTTTGTGAAGGAAGCTGCTTTGTGAAATCAGGCCATGTATATGTAAGGGAGGCTCAGGTCCGACTGGTCCCTTTACTAGAAGAATATAAATAGGGTGCTGTGCCCACTCTCCTCCAGGGGGTCCTGCTTTGTCACATGCTGTAGAATAGCATTGCACAAACATTCCAGATTTACTTCTGCTGAGTACCTTGCTGAAAGCTCTCCGTCCATGATAGGCCTCTGTCTGGCCCATGCATTTCCTCCTCTTTCATGAAATGAACCATCTTCAATTGTGTATTTTCTCCTCTACCTTCAAGGTAAAACTACCTGTTGACTTGTGGCTAACCAAAGGTGAAGCTAGAGTGGTACACTCTGAGTTTGAGCTGGCCTGGCTTGCTTTGTTTTGGAGTGCCAGCCCCCTACCCTATGGTGGGAGAAGTGGTTTTTTCTTGGGAAAGATGATGCTTCCGTCCTGACTCTAACCTTATCTTTGGACAGGCTGGACATCAACACCAACACCTACACATCTCAGGACCTCAAGAGCGCACTGGCAAAATTCAAGGAGGGAGCAGAAGTGGAGAGTTCAAAGGAAGACAAGGTATGTGATCTCTCCAGGGAGTTAGTAAGCCTAATGAATGGCCTTGATGGGAATCACTTCTTCCTGAAGCTGTTAAAATAAGCATGGGGTTATGACAATAATACTGGAATAATTTAAAGGGCAGTTAATACCAAATAAGAAATCCTTTATAGACTACTTAAAAAAATATACCAGTGCTGGGAGCATTTCATTGTTTAGGATGCAACTTTGCATTACATGGAAAATGAGGCATAAAGCAGAGATAATCATACTCTTCATTATTACAGACAAGAGTGAGGAGTATAGAGATTAAAACAGATCTTCTCACACTTGGATCAGATACAAGCTTAAGGAACAGAGCAGCTGGGCTGGGAAGGAAGCCTTGATCCTTGTCCTTGTCCTTTGAACATGTAGCAAATGTATTGCCTATTCCAGGCTTCAGGTTCCTTAAATGTACAACACAGTGGTAGAACAAGAGGATGGCTGAGGTTTCCTCCAGTTCTAAATTTGTGTACAAACTAAGGGAATGAAAAGGAGAAAGAGAGAGAATCATAGCCCTTTGCCCCTAATGTCTGGGAGGGCTTGTAGGTGCAGGCTTATACCAGAAAGAAATCTTACACTTGTGATGGATCATGAACTGATGTGATAGCCAGAGAATGTCCCACATCATTTTTTACATTTCCACTTGAGTCCTATCCTTGAAAGAAGCTCCTCTGATGGCTACTTTGGAGACCTTTCTAAGTTCTCTCTTCCTCTTATCCTCCTCACAGTCCTCTTTTGCTTTGTCTGTCTCTCTGCCAGTGCCCTGGAATCCTGGCACTATCTTGGAAGGGCAGCATCAGGTTCTTGACAGTTTGTATGTTAAGTGGAGGAAACCTTAGATCACTCAGATCCTTCAGAGCTAAGCGTTTCTGGGACAAATGAGCCTTTTTCTTTTTCCTGGTGTCAGAGAGGACCTAATTAGGCTGTGTTAATATGCAGACCATGTTCTCCATGACTTCCCGCATCTTAGTGTAGTCACATTTGCCAACATGGAGAGGGTATATGGTATGAGAAGATAACTAGAAGGATAGCAGTAGCAGGAACAGTGGTTTTAGGAAAGTGATAGTTAAAATTTCATCCTACCACAGGTTAGGAGGGTGCGGAAAATCAAATACTCTCACCTGGTGAAGTTGAGGCCAGCAGAGGAGAACAATGTGTGCCTACGTGCTTAGAACAGAGATTGATGTTCCTGTGGCCAGGGGTTGGGCTCATTCTCACTCATCATCCCCTCACTATGTGCTCCATGTGGGCTTGATCCTTGTCTTCTCTGTGGGTGGTGGAAGACACTCTGTACCTCCATCTCTTCTCTTTGTTTTCTTTTAAGAAAATATTTTTAACCACACACCTATCAGAATGGCTAAAATGGACAGCTCAGGAAACAAATGTTGGTGAGATTATGGAGAAAGGGAACCCTTTTACACTGTTGATGAGAATGCAAACTGCTGCAGCCACTCTGGAAAACAGTATGGAGGTTTCTCAAAAGGTTAAAAATAGATTCCTTTATGATCCAGCGATTGCATTACTAGCTATTTACCCAAAGGACACAAAAATACTGATTTGAAGAGGTACATGCACCTTGATGTTTATAGCAGCGTTAACAACAGCCAAATTACTGCAGAGGCCAAATGTCCATCAGCTGATGAATGGATACAGAAGATGTGGTACACACACACAGTGAAACATTACTCAGCCATCAAAAGGAACGAAAGCTTGCCATTTGCAGTGATGTGGGTGGAGCTAGAGTGTATTATGCTAAATAAGAGAAAGACAGATACTATATGATTTCACTAATGTGGAATATAAGAAACAAAACGGATGACCATATGGGAAGGGGGAAAAAGAGAGGGAAACAAACCATAAGAGACTCTTAATGATAGAGAACGAACTGAGGGTTGATAGAGGGAGGTGTGTGGGGGATGGGCTAGAGGGGTGATGGGTCTTAAGGAGGGTACTTGTGATGAGCACTAGGTGTTATATGTAAGTGATGGATTCTGCTCCTTGAATCAATATTGCACTGTATGTTAACTAACTAGAATTTAAATGAAAATTTGAAAAAATAAAATAAAATATGTATTAAATGTAAAAGCAAGAGATGAAGTTTTCAGTTGATGGTTTTTGCAATTAAAAAGAATCCTCTCGGGATCCCTGGGTGGCGCAGCGGTTTGGCGCCTGCCTTTGGCCCAGGGCGCGATCCTGGAGACCCGGGATCGAATCCCACGTCGGGCTCCCAGTGCATGGAGCCTGCTTCTCCCTCTGCCTGTGTCTCTGCCTCTCTCTCTCTGTGACTATCATAAATAAATAAAAATAAAAAAAAAATTTAAAAAAAAAATAAAAAAAATAAAAAGAATCCTCTCCCATTGCAAGAGGAGACCCCAAGAGCAGGACCCAAATGCAGGATCCCTTTTCAAGCTGGTTTAAGTCTGCTGCCATTTGGAAGATACAACTAATACACTCTTTCTTTACTTCTATGAGGTATAGATTGTTGGCTTCTTCACTTGAGGTGTTGGAGCCTGGTGTTTTTCTGCTGGTTTCATTTGGAGCCTGTTGGGATTGACTCAGTTCATTATCAGTGCCCTTGGGACTGGCAAATAAGTTGACTTGAAGTCACATGGGGAGTTTCTGACATGTCTCAAGCTCCTGGCTGCAAATGGCATTCTATTTTATGTTGTTTTTTTTTTTTTTTTCTATTTTATGTTTATCAGTATTTAAACTCAAGTTTATGGTGGCTTGCAAAAACAGGATGGTGCTTTTGCTATTTATAAAGACAATACTGTCAAATATTGTGGCATATCCTATCAATTGAGTGAATGTTTTTGTAACTTGGTTTTTTAGGGGGAAGGGCACCAATTCTTTTGTTTGTGTTGGTACCTTAGATTTAAATGAATTGGTCCTTCCCAGAATCCCTTGCCTTGTGGAAAAGCTCTATCTAGCCAAACAGATTTGGGCTGTTGCTATTGGATCTGATCTCTCTATACCTCTATTACCATACAAATGGCTTGATACTTTATTATGTCAGCTGTTGTTCACCTGTATCCTATAAATTGCTCCATTTAAAAATATGACCTTAAACTTTTGATGCTGAACAAGATAAAGTAGACTCATTTCTTACTATTTATCCTGCTAAGTACAACTAAAAACCTTGGACATGATGATATTAAAAGCAAGTATAAGAGGGCTCTAAAAGATAGGAAGAAGAAAGCAGACTGGCTTTCTTTTTTTTTTTTTTAATTTTTATTTATTTATGATAGTCAGAGAGAGAGAGAGAGAGAGAGGCAGAGACATAGGCAGAAGGAGAAGCAGGCTCCATGCACTGGGAGCCCGACGTGGGATTCGATCCCGGGTCTCCAGGATCGCGCCCTGGGCCAAAGGCAGGCGCCAAACCACTGCGCCACCCAGGGATCCCCAGACTGGCTTTCTTGAAGAATAACATGATTGGGCATTTTTTTGCCCTTTATATATCCCAGAGTGGGCATTGGAGAAGACTACATCTAGGAAATGCTAACAGGTACAGATAGAAAAAAGCCCAACTTTTTTTTTAAATATTTTATTTATTTATTCATGAGAGACACAGAAAGAGAGGGAGGCGGGGCAGAGACCTAGGCAGAGGGAGAAGCAGGCTCCATGCAGGGAGCCCGATGTGGGACTCTATCCTGGATCCCGGGATCACACCCTGAGCCAAAGGCAGACCCTCAACCGCTGAGCCACCCAGGCATCCTAAAGCCCTACTCTTTCTAGAGAAATTACTAGGAAAAGGGCAGCCTAATAGAACTAAACCCTTTTGGACAATGCTTTAGCCAAAGACCATGGTAATCTCCCACCCCACCCTTAATACCAGTGGAAGTTGAATGGGAAACTTGGATTTCCACCTCTCACTTGGTGGTAGCAGGCTGTCCTCATGCCTCCACCAGAATGGTATCAACAGAAGCCAAGTGGATAGGCTGAACTAATACATGCTATTGATGGCAGTGATACAGTGTGATGCAGTATTCTGTTACTTGACCAAGGTGGCATCAGTGAGTATTGAACAGAGAGCTGGAATTTCTATCCTCTGCCCAATGGTAGGAGATTATTCTCTGTTTCTCCTCCTGGTGTGGTACCCGCAGACACCAAGTGTAGAGCCTGATTTTCTACCCTCCATATGGGAGTAGAAGGCTGTTGCTTCTGTTGGGATGGTGGTGGTAGAGGCCAAGAAGGATATTTGAATGTCTTCCCCTACCTGACACTACCAAGGTGGTTTTTCACGTGGAGCAGAGGTGATGCCATTGTGTGTGTGTTGGTGAGTGAGAGGTGGTGGTGTTGGAGGGTCTGTAGTCTGACCTTATGCTTGATGGCACTGAGATAGTGAGGCATCAGTTTGCTCCCCACTCCATGGAGTTGTCAGTGAGAGTAAGTGAGGAGTCTGAACTTCCACCCTCACACCAGCAGTAATGAAGCAGTGTTTCAGTTCCCCTACCAGGTGATAAGAGGCCAAGGAAGGACATCTTGCCTATTGTAGAGAGTCCAGTGGTGACAATTGATGTTCCTCCACCTCCTAACTAGAGAGTAATGGTAGGATTTTGGAGAGAAGGGAGCTGGGGAAATGGATTTCACAAATGAAGTCTTGGGCTTGCTCTCTGGTGACCCACGTGAGAAACTGACTAGAATTAACACAGCAGAAGACTTGGGAACTGAAACACAGTGTGGAATATTGCCAGGTTTCTAGATGAGCCTTTGATAGGATATAAAGGAAACAGACTAAAACAACTCTGCAAAGGGTCTGGAAACTAAACTGTCTTAGAATCATAGCAAGACAAGGACCAGTGTATTAAACATAAACATTTGGGCAGGCCCAGTGGCTTAGAGGTTTAGCGCCGCCTTTGGCCCAGGGCGTGATCCTGGAGACCCAGGATCGAGTCCCATTTTGGGCTCCCTGCATGGAGCCTGTTTCTTCCTCTGCCTGTGTCTCTGCCTCTCTCTCTCTGTGTCTCATGAATAAATAAATAAAATCTATATAAAAAAAAAAAAACATTTTAACTGCTTGCTGAAAAGGAAGAGGTAGTAGATTTCAGAATCTTAAAACTTGACACCCACAATGTCCAGGATACAAAAAATCAAATCTTGAACTAGGAAAGATAGTTAACAGATGCCAACAGTGAGATGACACAGAAATTGAATTACCTAACAAGGATTTTAAAGCAGTTATAAAAATGCTTCAGCAAATGATTATGAACACTAGAAAAAATGACAACTTCAGCAAAGAAGTAGATGATATAAAAAATCAAGTGGAATTTTTAGAACTCAAAAAATACAACTAAAAATGTTTGAAAATCACTGAATAGGGCTCAGCAGGGAAAGAGAAGAACCAGTAAACTTGAAGAGAGATAAAAATGACTATAAAATCTAAATAAATAGGAAAAAAAAAATGGTTAGGGACCTGTGAGATTATAACAAAATAGTTAACGTTTCTGTCATTGGTGTCTTAGGAAGGGAGAAAGACTACTGAAAAATAATGAAAAAATACACTAAGAAATAAAGATGGAAGAATCCCCAAATATGGTGAAGGGCATAAATAAATAGATCCATGAAACTGAATTTTCAGTAGGATGAAAGTAGGATTTCTCTGGAGAAATCAACACCATAACTCTTAACAGTCAACCTCTGAAAAGTAAATACAGAAAAAATGTTGAAAACAGTCAGAAACAACATGCTACCTTAGGGACAATGATTGACAGTGCATTTTTCATTTGAAACTACTAAGACCAGGGACGCTTGAGTGGCCTAGCAGTGCATCTGTTTCAGCTCAAGGCATTGTGATCCCTGGTCCTGGGATCAAGTCCCACATCAGGCTCCCTGAAGGGAGCCTGCTTCTCCCTCTGCCTGTGTCTCTGCCTCTGTGTGTGTGTGTGTCTCATGAATAAATAAATTTTTTAAAAAAGGAAAGTAATGTTTGATAATTGAAGCAAAAATTACATCTTCTGTAGTTCCATATACATTCAATATGAATTTCACTGTCAGAGTTATCACTGTTAGTTTTTTTTACTGTACTTTCATTTTTCTTGGCCACTTTTCTTTTGATTATCCATTTTTATAAAATGTTACTTGAGTTTGTCATTGGAGGATGAGGAAATCCTACAACTACACACTTGACATCTGTATATGAACTGAGTGATGAATTTGCAGTGACCCATCGGATGGACTTGGAAAGAAGTGTTATGACCAGCCACTCCTCATCATAAACATTTATGTTACATTAGTGAGTTGTGGACTAAAGACCCAGTGGCAAAGTTTGTACTTTATGCAGTTACAGTTAAATGAAATTTGTAGTAACTGAAACTTGAGTAGTGTTGGGAGAACAGGGTTACTGAAGCTATAGTATTTGAACTTGATGGATATAAGATCTGTGCAAAGCAAAGACAGTATCTGATTAAAGACTTGTATCTAGAACATAAAGAACTTGCAAAGCTCAACAGTAAAAACCAATAACGTATTTAGAGAATGGAGAAAGGAAACCAACAGACAAATATTTCACTGACAAGGATTTGTGGATGGCAAATAAGCATATGAAAAGATGTTAAATATCATTAGCTTTTGGAGAAATGCAAATTAAATCTACAATGAACTATCACTATACAACTGTTAAAATACCTAAAACAAAAGTGGTGATAATGCTAAATACTGTGTGGAGATGTGGAGAAACTGTGTGTTACATACACTGTTGCTAAGTATGTAAAATGGTACGGTCACTTTGTGGAAAATAGGCAGTTTCTTATAAGACCAAACATGTTTAACGTATGACCCAGCAGATGTACTTGTGGGCATTTATCTTGAGTAATCAGAACTTGAATTTATATCAAAACCTTCATACAAGTATTTGTGTGATTTTATTCATAATAACCAACACCTGGAAACAACTCACATGTTCAACAGGTGCATGGTTAAGCAAACTCTACATCTCCATAATGGAATACCACTCAGCATTAACAATAAATGTGTGGTAACTTGGATAGATCTCAAGTATATTACGTTCATTAAAAAACTTACCTCAAAAGATTATAGACTTTGTGATTCCACCTTTATAACATTGTCTAAATGCCAGAATTAAAGAGGTAGAGAACAAATTAGTGGTTGCCAGGGCACAGGAGTGGGTGGGAGTGTGAGTTGCAGATATAAGGGTCAGCACAGTGGAGCTGTTTGGTGGTGGTGGAATAGTTCAGTAGCCTGATTGTTCTGGGATACATGAATATATATATATATTGGATAAAATTGTGTAGAATAATACATATGCACATACATGCAAGCGTGCACATGTATAAGCTGGTAAAATCGGAGTAAGGCTTATAGTCTAGTTAACACTATGGTACCTTTGTCATTTTCTTTGTTTTATTAGTGTACTGTTGTTATGTAAGATGTTACCATCAGGGTAAGCTGAACCAAAGGTACGTAGCACTTTCTATAATATTTTTGTAACTTTCTTTGAGTTTATAATTATTGCAAAATAAAAAGTTTTCTTCCCCCCCTTAAAAACGGGCCTCTCCCTGAGGGCCCAGTACATGTCACTTTCATGAGGTGGAGATGTTTCTTACCCTGTTCACTTGCCTGTCATCCCACAGCTCTAGGCAGTGACTCAGCTTCCCCAGACCTCTTTGCCCTGTCTTTGGCGACCGTCCAGAGTCCTTTAGCTCGGTGTAGGGAGAACATTTCACTATTGTTTTAGCCCAAAGAAGCAGGATATGACATCCCCTAGATGTGATTGCTCTGCTAGAAGCTTATCTTTTTTAAGGGAGGCTGATTCATTTCTTTGGTTGATGTTTCTGTGGAGTACTTGTAACTGGAGAGAAAATACATAGGTAATAGATGAGCAATTTGGAGCTGACAGCTGCTCATCATTCTGCTTTTTATAAATATTCGTGTCTTTTAATTTTTCTTGGAAGATAGAGACGCATACCACTGTGACCTTCCGGACTCTATTTATAAGCACTGTCCTCTAAAATTGGAAAGAAAATGGGAGTGTCACATGTATAAAATATCTAATTAAAGTCTTTTATTCACCTCCAACATAAATTCATTTAAAAATTTTTGTATGTGTGTAGGGTGGAGAGGTATTGAGAGAAAATTGAGACTTGAGTGTAGTACATACAGTAATTTAGCCACTTCAAACAGTTGAACAAATTGTACACCTGTAGTTAGATTGACAGTAATGACAGTGATTTAATTTTCATCAGCAAATTGTTCCCCTGATAGCTCTTTTACCCACAGTTTGCTATATCCCGGTTTCTTTAAAATGTGGCTGAATTGGGCAGGGCAAAGTAAAGATCTTCAATGATGGTAGAAGATACAGAGCCAAGGTATAAATTATTCCACCTTAGATCTCAACCTTTTCAACTGAGGTTAGGGGTTAAAGGTGGGCTTGCATTGCTTCCTCTGACCTCTGATTGCAACAAGAAGACTTTCCATTCTTCTTGAACAGGAGAAGTCAGACTGGGATAAGTGAACCTTGGAAAATCTTGAGTGTGTTTTTGGGGTAGAGATCTATATGGGTAGACTGAGGGTTCTCTTCTGTGGGCATCGTAAAAGGTTCAGGTGTGCCTTGAAGATAGTATGGGTTTGATTCTAGACCACTGCAATAAATCAAGTCAGTTTAATTCTTTTGTTTACTAGTGCATATATGAGTTACGTTTACTCTGTACTGCAGTCTACTAAATGTGCTATAATATTATGTCTATAAAATAATGTACACACCTTAATTCAGAAAGTACTTGATTGCTAAAAAATGCTATAACTACCTCAAGCTTTTGGTCAGTTGTAATCATTTTGCTTGTGGAGGGTCTTGCCTCAATGCTGATGGTTACTTGACTGATGAGGGTGGTGGTTGCTGAACGTTAATGTGGCTGTGGCGATTTCTTAAGACAACAGTGAAGTTTGCCACCTTGAACAATTTCATGAGTAGTTTCTCTGTAGCATGTGATGCTGTTTGATAATATTATACCGCAGTAGAACTTCTCTCAAAATTGGAGTCAATTCGGGATACCTGGATGGCTCAGTGACTGAGCATCTACCTTCAGCTCAGGTCATGATCCTGGGGTCCTGGGATTGAGTCCCATATTGGGCTCCCCACAGGGAGCCTGCTTCTCCCTCTGCCTATGTCTGTGTGTTTCTCATGAATAAGTAAATAAGATTTCTAAAAAAAAAAAAAATTGGAGTCAATTCTCTCAAACCCTTCTACTTGTAGAATACTACATCAACTGAGTTTCTAGTATTCCAAATTCTTTGTTGTCCTCTGAACAGTCTTCACAGCATGTTCACTAGGAGTAGATTCCATTTCAGGAAACTACTTTCTTTGCTCACCCATAGAGGCAATTTTTCATTTGTTAAAGTTTTATCATATTGCAATAATTGAGTCACATTCTCAGGCTCCACTTCTAATTTTAATTTTATTGATATTTCCACCACATCTGCACTTAATTTCTCCACTGAAGACTTGAACTCATCACAATCATCCATGAGTGCTAAATTGACTTCTTCCAAACTCCTATGCATGTTGATAGTTGGACCTCTTCCTATTATGTTCTTTTTTTTTTTTTTTAAGATTTTATTTATTTATTCATGAGAGACACAGGGAGAGAGAGAGGCAGAGACACAGGCAGAGAGAGAAGCAGGCTCCATGCAGGGAGCCTGATGTGGGACTCGATCCCAGGTCTCCAGGATCAGGCCCTGGGCTGAAGGCGGCGCTAAACCGCTGAGCCACCCAGGGTGCCCCCATTATGTTCTTAATGGTATCTAGAATGGTGAATAGTTCTCAACAGGTTTTTAGTTTACTTTGCTCAAATCCATTAAAGGAATCACTATCTATGCCAATTATAGCCTAATGAAATGTATTTTCTTGTTATATTATAAATAAGATTTGAAAGTCAAAATGACTCCTTGATCCATGGGATGCAGAATAGATGTTATGTTAGCAGGCATGAAAATAACATTAATCTCATACATCTCCTTAGTGCTCTTGGGTGACGAAGTGCATTCATTGTCCATAAGCAGTAATATTTTGGGGGAAAAATTTTTTTTCTGACAGTAGGTCTCAACATTGATCTTACCATATTTAGTAAACCATGTTTAAATAGGCATGCTGTGATCCAGGCTTTGTTGTTCCATTTATAGTGGACAGGCCAAGTAGATTAAGCTTAATTCTTATGGGCTGTATGATTTTTGGAATAGTAAATAAACATTGGTTTCAGCTTAAAGTCAGCAGCTGCATTAGGCCCTAACAAGAAAATCAGCCTGTGCTTTGAAGCCCGGCATTGACTTCTCTTTCCTAGCTCTGTATGTCTTAGATGGTATCTTCCAATAGAGGGATATTTCATCTATATTGAACATCTGTTGCTGAGTGTAGCCACCTTCATGAATTAGCTAGATCTTCCAGATAACTTACTGCAGCTTGCATATCAGCACTTGCTGCTTCACCTTGCACTTTAATGTTACGGAGATGACTTGTTTTCTTAAACCTCATGAATCAACCTCTGCTAGCTTCAGACTTTTCTTCTGCAGGTTCCTTACCTGCAGCTTTCATAGAATTGGAGAGATTTTAGGGCCTTGCTCTGGATTAGGCTTTGGTTTAAGGAAATGTTATGGCTGGTTTGATCTTCTATCCAGACCCCTAAAACTTTCTCCATATTAGCAGTGCCACTGTTTTGCTTTCTTATCACTTGTGTGTTCACTGGAGTAGTACTTTCAGTTTCCATCAGGAACTCTGCATCTATAATTTGGCTAACTGGCACAAGAGTCCTGTCTTGGGCTGCCTGGGGGGCTCAGAGGTTTAGCAGCACCTTCAGCCCAGGGCCTGATCCTGGAGACCTGGGATCGAGTCCCACGTCAGGCTCCCTGCATAGAGCCTGCTTCTCCCTCTTCCTGTGTCTCTGCCTCTCTCTCTCTCTCTCTCTCTCATGAATAAATAAATAAAATCTTAAAAAAAAAAAAAAGAGTCTTGTCTTTTGGTATCTCAGCTTTTGACATGCCAGCCTCACTAAGCCTAGTCATCTCTAGCTTTAAAGTGAGACATGAGACTCCTTCTTTCACTTGAACACTTAAGAGGTCATTATAGGGTTATTACTTGGCCTAATTTCAGTATCACTGTGTCTCAGGAAATATAGGCCCAAGGAGAAGCAGAGAGAGGAGGGAATTAATTGCCTATCAGTGGAACAGTCAGCACACAACATTTATCAGTTAAGTCACTGTCTCACATGGGTGTGGTTTGTAGCACCCAAAACAATTACAATAGTAACATAAGATACCACTGATCACAGACCACCATAACAAATATAATAATAATGAAAAAATTTGAAATATTGCAAGAATTACCAAATGTGACACAGAGTGAGCAAATGCTGTTGGAAAAATGGTGCTGGTAGAGTAGCTAAATGCAGGTTTCCATAAACCTCCAATTTGTAAAAAACATAACATCTCTATGTGTGACAAAATGAAGTGCAATAAGATGAGGCATTCCTGTTGGGGAATTTTTTGATAGTACAGATGAAAGGTTTTGAATCCTGGAGCAGCAGCTCTGCGAGAATGGGCATTCATGGTAAACGACAAGTGTCCTGGGGAGATATCTCCAATTGATCTAATTATCTCTTTACTTCAATTATCTTCTTAGGCAAGACAGGCCAAGGTTAAACGACTCTTTCGCCCCATTGAGGAGCTGAAGAAGGACTTTGAGGAGCTAAATGTTGTCATTGAGACTGACATGCAGATCATGGTACGGCTGATCAACAAGTTCAATAGTTCCAGCTCTAGCCTAGAAGAGAAGATTGCTGCTCTCTTTGATCTTGAATATTATGTCCATCAGGTATAGTATTTTTTTTCCATAAATCTGACTTTTAAGTAACATCTTCAGCAACAAACCTGCCTGCCCTAAATCCTAAGAAAATAGCATCAACATCTTTACTTATCTCTCAGGGCTTATAGTAGTTTTAACCTAGGCCAATAGCTATAAGATACATTCTAGAAGAAAAGGCTAATCTTTTTTTCTTTTTTTTTGTTTTTTTGTTTTGTTTTGTTTTGTTTCTAATCTTTTTTTCATTTGTAGTCTTAACTCCATTAGTTTTTCAACACCAATTATACAATAGGGGCAAAACAGCCATGGTCCCTGTTTCATGTAGCTTATAGTCTGAAAGAGGGAATAATTAAATAATGAACAATTGAATAACGAGCAAGTAACAATATAATAATGAGATAACTTGAACTTGAGGTTGTGATAAGGGCTCCAGAAAGTAGTCTGGGAGTATATAACAGGGGAATTTAGCCTAATCAGGGGTATTGAGAAAGGCTTTTGTAGATCAAGTTTTATTGGGGCACAGCTACATCTGTTTCCTTATGTATTGTTGTTTTGGGCTATTTTTATGCTAGCAGTGCAGAAGTTGAAGAGTTGTGACAGAAATCTTGTGGCTGACAAAACCATAAATAATTACTATCAGGCCCTTTGGAGAAAGTTTGCCAACCCTTGAATCAGAGTACTATAGGCAGAGGAAACAGCATGTGCAAAGATTTTGAGGTTGAGAAGAGCTTGGAGAGATTAAGGACCTGGGAAATACTGGAGAGGGTAGCATAGATAAAGTGAAAAGGTTAGAGATTCAGAGAGGTGGAATTGGGAATATCATGCTCTTTATGATTTTATCCTTGATTTTAAGACCCCCTTGGAGAGTTTGCAGCAGGGAAAAGACTGATCACACTTGTGCCATAATTATAATAGTTAATATTTATTGAGCATTCTCATATACAAAGCACTTATTCAAGTACTTTGTACGCACTAATTTGTACGTACTAATTCATTGACTTCCATAGCTGCCTTATGAGTGGGCGCTGTTACAAGTTCCATTGTATCACTGAGGCAAATAAGACACAGGTCACACCTAATATTGCCCAAAGTCACCCAGTTAGTGAGTGGTAGAGCTGGGATTTACAACAAGGTCTGTCTGACCCTAAACTGCTCTTAACCTTTTGGTCACTCTGTCTCCTAGGATACTGGAATCTTTTAATGAAGCTCAAAAAGACATAGGTAGATCTAAGGAGAAGGAGCAAGAGAATTCACTTATTTATTAAATAAATTAATTTACTGCATGCCTGTTAAGTCCCAAGAACTATTTCAGGCACTTAAAATACATCTGTGAACAAAATTGGAGCTTAGCTACCAGCAGAGACAGATAAATAATAAACATAAATAATAAGTAAATTATAGACAGTGTGTTTAAAGTTGACAAATACTATGGGAAAATAAAAAGTAGTTCAGAGTGAGGATTGGCATTGTTGGGAAGGTGCATCTCAGGCAGGAGAAACAGCAAATACTAAAGCCCTAAGGTGGGAACATGACTAGTGTGTTGGTGGGATCAGGGCAAGTCAGTGTGGTTGGAGCTAAAAGAGGAGAGAGGGATGTAGATGAAGATGGGAGGAAGTTCATGGACCACCTTGTTGACCATGGAAAAGAGAATATGAAACTGGACATTATTAGAGGCTGTTGAGCAGAAGAACAACATGCTCTGACTTATTTTTAAAGGATCCCTCTGCCTGCTTTGTTGGGAATTAGACTGGAGGCAGGGGGTGTGGGTAGAAGCACGGAAACCAGATAAGAGGCTTTTGCTGTAATTCATACTAGGGATGATGGTGGCCCAGGAAGACTGTGTAATCATAATCAAAAGCTTGTTTGAGATCCTCATCAAGACACAGATCTTCAGCATCCTCCCACACATGACTGCGTCCTTGTTCTCTATAAACTAGGCTAAAAGACTTTCTTTCTTTTGGATTTTGCCAGCCTTTGTGGTGAGAGAGGATGAGTGTATACAGTATCTGCAGGAATTATGATGCGGCCTCTTCATCTTCTTTCTTTGCTCATAACTCTTTCTCAGGACTCAAATAGCAAGTCTATGATCCTCTTAGAGAGAAAGTGGGCCTGAGTTCTCTTTACTCTTTCCTGTCTTGCTCTCCAGGGTAAAAAACAAGAATTCCAGCAGCTTTTCCGTTACAGGTATTTAAAGGATTAAGGATCTTGGGGGTTATTGGCCAACTTCGTCCTACTCTGATCTTGGCAGCTTTTATTTTTTCTCATTTAACATACTTGGATGGCTCTTTAGGTATCAGGTTTCTGTAGGCTCTCCCTTTAATTGAGCATAAAAGGCCAAAATGACTGGAGTGCTGATCATTCCTAGAGGGGAGTGAATGCACAGGAGGCTGGTAGGGCCCTGACAGAATTTTGTTTTATGCAAGTCTGCCTGTTATCTGGCAGTGTTATCTCTAGGGTGACATCCTATTTTGCTTTTACGGGTTACTAGGTGGAGTAAAGTTTCTTGGGTGTCACCTAACTCAATCTGAGGTCAGACCAAGAACCTGTTCCCTGGTGAGGCCAAACTTCTCTTTAGCAGAAGAGTCATATATGTTCTGAGTCATTAGCCTTTGGATTGGAAACACATGGCCCTTGCTTTGGGCTGGTGTGTCAGGCTATCATGCAACAGTGTTGGGTTGTGATTTCACAGGGGAATTAAAGAAGACCTGGCTTAACCTTTAATTCTAGTTGTGATGGGGGAATTTAGGAAATTTAATGCTAGCTTTGAGGAAGATGGAACTTCTTTTGCCATGGGCTTCAAAGACCCAAACTGAATCTGCCCAAATTTTCTCGCAGCCATATTGGAATTATCTTTAAAAAAATTTTTTTTGGGGGGCAGCCCAGGTGGCTCGGTGGTTTAGTGTCGCCTTCAGCCCAGGGCATGATCCCGGAGACCCAGGATCAAGTCCCACGTGAGGCTGCCTGTATGGAGCCTGCTTCTCCCTTTGCCTGTGTCTCTGCTTTTCTCCCCACCCCCCTTTGTGTCTCTCATAAATAAATAACTAAATAAAATCAATAAAATCTTAAAAAAATTTTTTTTTAGAGTGTGTGTGCATGCGCCCATGGGAGGTGTGAGGGGCAGAGGGATAGAGAATCTCCAGCAGACTCTCCATTGAGCATGGAGCCCAATGCGGGACTTGATCCCACAACCCTGAGATCACGACCTTAGCCAAAATCAAGAGTCGGATGCTTAATCAACTGAGCCACCCAGATGTCCCAGCCATATTGGAATTATTAAACAGGATTTGTGGAAAGTTAAACCATGTGTTTGGAAAACGGTTGTGAGTTACTTACAAGGTGCAGCCTCTTCCTGCCCCAGGTACCCTGGGTACTCTTGTTGGCCTTTCCTAACGTCATCTCAATTATTTACCACAGTTTGTCCCTTTCTCTGTTTCCTGTTTTCTCATTATCCGGCCAGTGCTCTGGTTCTCTCTTTTCCTCTGGAGTATTGGCACAGTTCCCTAGTGTGTCCTTCCTCATGTGCTCCCTCCCTCTACCTTGAATTTCTGTCTACCTGTCCCACATCATCCTGAAGACACCCTGGGGAAAGCTGTGGCCCCAGATCTAGATGAGGAGCTGAAGACCTAGGCCCTGATCCTGCCTTCTCTTGTGTGATGCTGAACAGGACCCCAGATTTTGGAGCTTGATCTTCTGAGTGTACAGTGGGCAGAATGAGTCTTTTTTTTCTTGATCTTCAGTGAAATAACAAATGAGAAAACATTGAAAAGGTTGAGGTGCTTCTATAAATGTTAGAATTTATAACACCCTGAATTGTCTTTGTAATAACAAACTGCATCTGCAACAGAACTTCTGTGATTCTGGGCTATATTGCTTTGGCATAGTGTTAGACTGGCAGCTGCTCTGTTAGGAACTCCTGCCGGCTTTGACAAGTAGCCACCCCAGGCATTGAACAGCAGGACTCTGAGCCATGGCTTTGTTATCCATAAAACTTGGAGGAGGGAGGATAAAAAAGAGACAGTGAGTTCTTAGATTTTAAAACTAGAGTGTGTAAAAAAGAAAGGCTCATGAAGTATTATTTGAACTTATGTCAGCCAGACACCCAGCTCTGAGTCTCCCTAGTTGGCTGGCCTGTGGTCCAGTAATAACTCCTCTTCACAAGGACACATTGAGGCAGAAAAATCCCAGCCCTGACTTGGGGGCCCTTGTGGCAGAGTAGACCCCAGTTTGCTTCAGGACCGTGAAGAGATTGGCCTTCTCTTCAGGTCTCTGGAACCAGGGACCCATCCACTTTGTTGTCACAGATGCCTCAGGTTGCCTTTTTTACTCACAGTGGAGTTTATTTTAGTAACATTTTTTTCTGATCATATTTGTTCATTGGTTTAACAATTATTTATTGAGCACCTAGTATATGCTTAGCATTCTTCTAATCACTAGACCTGCAACAATGGACAGAAAAAAACCCTTTCTTGTGGAGTTTATATCAGAATATATAAAAATGATCTTCTAAGGGTAAAAACAGTCTAGGTCCACCCAGAAACAGGTAGAGTCAAAGGCCTTCAAACTCAATTTCTCTATTACGGTCTTTGTCTAGTTTGGAAGGGCATAGGCAAGTAGGAAATGGAGGCATCTGGAGGAAAGAGGTGGATAGCAGTGCCATTGTTAGGCCAGCTGTCTGCATTTTCCTGATGATTTGTAGAGTGGGATCAGCCAGTGGGCAAGAGGCAGCCTTTGTAGCAACAGAGGTATTTCCAAGGCAGACTATAGTTACTGCATGGAGAAAATAGAATCCAGTGACCTTTCTGAGCAAATTAAGTTTTCTTATTCCAGGATACTAAGGAAGCCTGGGGAATGAGATTCCCTATAGAATAAAAGAGAAATAGTCTAGACTTGGGGTTTGGGACCTTAAAGGGTAGCTTAGACCAGTGCTGTTTGATAGAATTGTATTTGATTATGGAAATGTTATGCACTATCAATAACAGCCACTAGCCAGTAACAAAAGCCTAGAGTACAGCCTTTGAGAGAAAGAGTTCTGTGCAGATTTATTATGAATGTTCTCAGAATCAGTCACTCTTAGAGGATTTAGAGGAAGAGAGCCTTAGAAGATGAAGTGAGGAAGAGAGAGGATTTCTTTTAGTGTCTGCTGCTTCCACTGCCCACATTGGGACTGGGCATGAACAGAAAGCATGGCACCATTTAGTAGTCCTGATGATGCCAGATCTTTGTGTTAACAGCTTGTGATTCGTTATGGTGTTAGAATTTTCCAGGGCATGTTTGGCATAAGCCATAGCTAGGTGCCATTTTTGCCATTTCTGCCATTTCCCACATAGATGCTCATAAATCATGTGAGATAAAATGAATTAGAAATCTCAAATTTAAGAATTTAATTTGTTTTTACAGATCTTTTCTAGTTGGTAAGAATGGCCACCCTTTCTTTTTACTTGGCTTTTTAGTGTTTTTTTTTTTTTTTTTTTTTTGAATAGTCCTCAAATAAAGACAATAAAAAGGGCTCTTCTTTCCTTGATGACTGTACTATACTAAGCTGTGCCTTTGTTGCAGATGGATAATGCACAGGACCTGCTTTCCTTCGGTGGCCTTCAAGTGGTGATCAATGGGCTGAACAGCACAGAGCCCCTGGTGAAGGAGTATGCTGCGTTTGTGCTGGGGGCTGCCTTTTCCAGGTAAGCAACATGGATGGGCATCCCATTGGCCAGGACTGTTAGGGCCCCTCAGGTGAAGTCTAGCTTTACTTTTGGCCCGATTGGCCTGGAAGAAGGTTACACTTCAACTCTTGTACATCTCTATCTATACTTCAGTGTAATCCTAATGAAACTAAGAATTTGATTCTGCCCTTACTGAAGTAGATACAAATTTTCATCATGTCGTTACCATTCATAACTCTCTGTTCCCTCTCATCTTAGGGACATTTAATACTGTATTTTAGGTCACGTTCTCTGTTGTATTAAGAGCTAATACAAAGTTAGACCACCCATAGCTGGTTGAGTGGGAGGGAATGAATTCTAAGAGTTGATCCTTTCGCAGTGAAGCTACATCTGGTGGTGAGTATAATGTGAACCTGACTGAGGAAGGACTTTTGAGGGGAATATGCTTTCTCCTTATTGTCTGGTACCAGTCAGTATTGTCTGGTACTCTCTGGGTTGGAATTTGTTTAAATTTTAGTTAGTCTGGCTTATGCTAGAAGAGTGGGGAGACAGCATCTCTAAAGAGTGGGTGCGGAAAGATGTGTGGGCATGACATCATTCCACTAAACAAGTCAAGATGTCTTCAAGCTACAGTTGACCCATTGGAGCTCTAGTTCATTTCTTTTTTGAAAATCTGTTCTTAGGACTATTTGTGTCTCTAAAATAGGAACCAGTATTCTGATTGTTGGTAGAGGATCATGGGTGGTAGCTATTAGGGGTTGCTCTGCTTGTGTGTAAGGATTAACATGTTGTAGAAGAAAGGCTACTGTAAACATTTTTGCCATTCTGGGTTTTATTTTGAAAAGATTTCCTTTGCTTTTCATCCATTGCTAATTGTTATTTAATCAGAATCTCAGTCTTCTTACTGTGAAAGCCTTTTGTGTGTGTGTGTGTGTGTGTGTGTGTGTGTGTGTGTGTGTGTGTGAGAAAGGGTCTTTTCTTAGTAAATTGAGGGGCAAATCTGGTAAGGCTGGAAGAGCTGTTCCAGGAGGGGCCTTGCTGGCCTCTGTGCCCCTTATCACCAACCTTCTTTCTTCTTCAAGCCCTGGTTATCCTGTGGTTGTTTTTGACAGTCAAGGGTGTGGCTTCCAGGGCACTCTGCCTACCTTGGTCTCACCTACCAGACCTGGACCATCCCTCAGGAGACCTGAGGAGATGTTTGCTTGTGCATCTCCTGAAGGGGTGGAGAATCGCTGAGTTTGTCATAGTTAGCTGTGATTTCAGCACTAGAGAGAAGTCTTACCCTTGTGGCTTTAGAGGCTTGAGAACTTAGAGAAGCTCACTCTTTGTTTCTCAAGCCGTGATATAACTAAATCATACATTATTAACCTCTCTCCTCAGACTCTTTTTGGAATTCTTTCCTGTCATCCCAAGTACCTTCTTTCCTCTTTCAGCATGAGCAAATTGTCCTATGTATCCCTTGCTGTTGCTTCTGGAAACACATTTCTTGGGGGAAACTGTAACATCTTCATGTTACATCTTATTTAAAGAGGACTAACTAAGTGACTTGAGGAGCATGCATTAGGCCTGCCCAACAGGCCATAACTCACCTAGGGGTGTGCCAGTGTATGGTGTTATTAAGACTTTTTTGTGACTGTATTAGCGTAAGACCGTGTTAACATTTATGTGGCATCACTAAAATTAAATAGAGATAAATATAAAATATCGCAACTTAGTGTTTTGGTGGCAGGCAAACTGCTGTATCCAAAATGTTCTATATGGGCTTTTGATGGCTCACTGGAGGGCAATTACAGTGGCAGCATGGTATGGCGCCAGAGCTTTTGGAAGCCAAAAGCAGGCTCCCTAAACATCATGAAAATGTCAGGCTTTATGCAAAGAGGAACTTAGTGCAAGGTAATTATTTCTGTGCAGGGAGGCAGTCTGATATTATTTACTGCTAATGTCCTAAGTGTTGGTTTTGCAGCTCCCTACCTGCCCATAGCATACAGGTGTGTACACACATACCACATGTGTACACACACACTGTGTGATTGGATGAGCTTGCTCTTTGTCCAGAGGGCATTCAAGGGATAGCGAGCATGGCAGAATCATGGAGTCCCAGGACTTGGGAGTGTTTATTTTAGACATCATTCCTTCTAGTTTTCTGCTTATGGACTGCTCATCCAGCCCAATATTTGAGTATGTGGGAGGACCAGACAGACCAGTGCACCAGGCATCAGAAAATCCAGGTTCAAGTCCAGTGTCTGTTATTTACCGACTATCCATGAGCAAGCGATTTCACCTTTTTAAGCCTCACTTTTTCAACTGTTAACTAAAAGCAATGATAGCTATTTTCTGCATTTCATAACATTGAGTGAATATGAAATAACATACAAATCTTGTGAAAAAGCTTGTAAAGCACCTGTCTATGAGAAGGGGTGTAACATCATCATGCTCCTTTTTACTATGAGTTTTCACTGTAAGGCAACTTCTACTTCTGTTTTCACAGTACAAACCTGTATTTTCCTGATTTTCTTTTCTGCTTATGTTCTACTGCAGATATCTCTTCGTGCTATTCTTGATGCTTCACAAAGGTGTTTATTTGTCTACTTGGGTTAATTGCTTAATAAAGCCTCCACACACATTTCTGTAGATAAAGAGATAACTTCCCTGGTGTTAACTGTGAAGCAATTATTCCAAGATCAAGAAGAAAAGAGTTAACATAAATGTAATTGACATGGCCACTGAATGTTACACGGCCTCTGAAATAGTCTGTTCCCTTATTTAAGTATTATTCACACTAATTTAGGGGGTCACAGACATTCATTTTCTGCTGTTTGTTGCCTTTGTATAAGGCAGGTCACATTCTTGCATAAGAGAATATGCAGAGATAGAGAGATAGGGGTCTGATGCCTTTGGCAGCTTCATCTTTTTATGATTTCTTTCCTTTCTTCCCTGCTTCCCCATCTCACTGCCCCTTCCCCCCCATTCTCCATGTCCCCCCTCCTACCTTCTCTCTCTCCGTTTCACCTCCTTTCTTCTTCTTCTAGTCAGTTACTGTCACTGGCCTTTCCCTGACCTGATACCATCTCACGAGGGCACCTGTGTGTATCTGTCTACAGTCTGACCTACCAGGCATCTTGGGAGTCCCGGACAAGTCATTATACTTCTGTGTGTGGGAAGTCTCAGAAAGGCCTTGGGAATTTCAGAGGCCATGCAGCCTTCTGTAATCTGATTTTGGTTTTATTTTTTAAAGTAAGAAGTACTTCGGCCTCTCGGTCAAACTACCAGCTGGCTACTTTTGTTTATCACATCTCCCTATTTGTAACCTTCACCTTTTAACTGTCAGGAGTTAAATTATTAAGAAGCTGGTCTGCTTGCCCCAGGGAGCCCTGGCTTTTGCTGTTCACATCCCTGTCTCCCATCTTTTTCATGTTCTGTATCCATCTTCAGTAACTCACATTCTCATCTGCATATGTATGCATTATTATGCAATTATATGGGATGGTAGGTTCTCACTGAATGCAGTACTTTGTGTGAATTATCCACAGTTTGCAGGGGCCGTGGACCTGTGCCTGGTACAATAGAGAATGTACATGTGCCATCAGCCATGCCACAATTATGTTCTGTTATGATGGGTCCCTGGAATAGGATTCTGTTCTGTCCTCTCTTCCTTGCATCATCAGCCTTGGAGTCTCCTTAGCAGATTTGTGTTAGTTCTTTCTCTTTATAAAATGAGTGTTTCCCTTACTCCTGACCCTGCACCCCCTTATCCTACACTTTATTGGTTCTCTGGTTTCCTCAGTTATACTTTTCCCACTAAAGTTTCACCATTTCAGTTTTAGCCATTTGGCTACTGTCCTGTCATCGAGTCTTGTCTCTGTTTGTTGGCCTCCAATTTCCAGATTTCTTTCCCGCTGTCCCTGGTGAATTTCAGTACTCCTCTGCCTTCTCTTTCTTGATTACTTTTGTGAGTTTGCTGGGTATTAACATTCTCACCTGTATTGACCTTTATTTTTACTTTTGTTATCCACTAGATATCTTGAAATTCATTACCCATTTTTGTCAACATCTCGTTTTCTCTGGTCACCTCTGTATTCACATCTTCATCTCTCCTGTTGAATCTGATTTTTATTTTTTATTTATTTATTTTTAAAGATTTTATTTATTTCTCCATGAGAGGCACAGAGAGAGAGAGGCAGAGACATAGGCAGAGAGAGAAGCAGGCTCCATGCAGGGAGCCTGATGTGGGACTCGATCCCAGGCCTCCAGGATCACGCCCTGGGCTGAAGGCAGGCACTAAACCACTGAGCCATCCAGGGATCCCTGAATCTGGTTTTTAGCCTTCTCATGGCCTCAAGCCTCTGCACATCTTCCTGTCTTTCCCTTCCCATAGGGCTCCTCACCCTTTTCCCTCTCTCAGCACCTTCCTCTTAGCCCACAATGTTCTCAGTTATCTGCTGACCCCTTCCTACCACTACCTTACCATTGCCTCCAACATGACATCTGACATCCTATATCTTCCTTCCTTTCCAAAGTCCTCAAAAGAGTAGACAAAAAGAGATCCCATAAATGCACATGACCCTTATGTTCCTACTGTTTCTGAAATTTTTCAAAAGTATATCAGAGTCATTAACATCTCTGTAGCAGTCAACAGTGTTGAACAGTACTTTCTTTTGAAAACTTTACTTCTTGTGGTGCCTGGCTGGCTCAGTTGGGGCAGTGTGCAACTCTTGTTCTCAGGGTTGTGGGTTCAAGCCCCACAATGGGTGTAGAGATTACTTAAAATCTGAAGAAGAAGGAGAAGGAGAATGAAGAAGAAGAAGAAGAAGAAGAAGAAGAAGAAGAAGAAGAAGAAGAAGAAGAAGAAGAAGGAGGAGGAGGAGGAGGAGGAGGAGGAGGAGGAGGAGGAGGAGGAGGAGGAGGAGGAGGAAGAAGAAGAAGGAGGAGGAGGAGGAGGATGAAGGAGGAGGAGGAGGATGAAGAAGAAGGAGGAGGAGGAGGAGGAGGATGAAGAAGAAGAAGGAGGAGGAGGAGGAGGATGAAAGAGGAGGAGGAGGATGAAGAAGAAGAAGGAGGAGGAGGAGGAGGATGAAGAAGAAGAAGGAAGAGGAGGAGGAGGATGAAGAAGAAGAAGGAAGAGGAGGAGAATGAAGAAGAAGGAGGAGGAGGAGGAGAATGAAGAAGAAGAAGGAGGAGGAGGAGAATGAAGAAGAAGAAGAAGGAGGAGGAGGAGAATGAAGAAGAAGAAGAAGGAGGAGGAGAATGAAGAAGAAGAAGAAAGAAGAAAGAAGAAGAAACAACTTACTCCTTGGCTGCCATGTGATTGTGGTCCCTTAGTTCTTGTATCTCTGGAATTAATTACTCCTTCTCCTTTGCTTTTTATGGCATTGTCATCATCTTACTGTCTCCTAATTATAGTTGTTGACCAAGATTTTTTTCTGGCATTTCCCTTTCTCTCCCAGTGGTTCTATCTATTCTCATGGTTTCAAATCCTGCCTCATTGTGGATGATTCCAATATCTATGTTGAATTCCAGCTTTTCCCTTCAAGTCACATCCTCCATTTCTACCAGACTGTCTGGCTGCACCTCAAACTCAAGAAGAAAGTGGAATTAATTTTTGTCTCTCTCACAAACTAGGTTTTTCCCTCCCACATTCTCTAATCTATTCTTGGCAGTATGATTGTCGTAGTTACCCAGGCTTGAAACTTTTGAGGGATATTTGAGTTGTCTTTGTCCCATTTTAGTTATTTAGTTGGTGAATGAATCTTCTGGATTTTTATTTTCACTATTGTGTGTACTAAAAAACTATTTCCCTTTTTGAAAATCTGTTTTAAGGAACCTCAATACTGTGAGGATAGCAACATGTTCAGGGAGGGGGTTCCTTCTCCCAGTGCTAGGAGATGAATAATCAGAACCAAAAACAATAGTCCCATTCTTTGTGGATGTAGATTGATTTATTATTTTTTTTAAAAGACTTTATTTATTCATGAGAGACACAGAGACAGAGAGGCAGAGACACAGGCAGAGGGAGAAGCAGGCTCCATGCAGGGAGCCTGACGTGGGACTCGATCCCAAGACTCCAGGATCAGGCCCTGGGCTTAAGGCAGGCGCTCAACCGCTGAGCCACCCAGGTGTCCCTGTAGATTGATTTAGAGATGGGCATGTGACCCAGTTCTGACCAAAGAGATGTTTCCTGAGAAGGCTTCTAGGAAGTTTTTTACCCTCTTACAAAAAGAAAGATAGTAAGGAGACGCTGCCCACCTCTTCATGCCTTGATTGCACTTGTCTTGGAACTATAGCAGCTGGCTTAGACCAGTGAGGTGAGAAGAAGCACAAGGAGAAAAAGCTAATATGCTGAGGAACATAAACAATAGAAGGGAAAAGACAGGAGACTACATCCTTTATGATATAGTTTAGCCACTATACTGATTTAGGAACCAGCTACTTCCAGAATTCTGCTGTGAGAGATAAACATCTTTGTTTTTTAGAAATCACTGGTAGTCTTTGTTCTGTTACTTGCGATTGAATATACTCCTATTAATAAAATTTCTGAACTCTCTCTGCCATATCTTAAATTTCTCTTTTATTCTCTTAGCTTCTTCACAGCATTCATCTCAACTTGCAGTTACATCTTTGATTACCTGCTTATTTTTATTTATTTACTTAATTTTGGGGGGAGGTAGGGGAGGAGCAGAGGGAGAGGGAAAGAGAATCCCAAGTAGGCTCTACACCCAGCTTGGAGCCCAATGCAGGGCTCGATCTCACAACCCCGAGATCATGACTGAGCTGAAATCAAGCATCAGAATGCCTAACCGACTAAGCCACCGAGATGCTCCTACCTGTTTATTGTTGATAATCTTAGATTGTGTGAGAAGGATAGGATTTGTTTTTTATTTTAAACTTGTTGTCTCCATCGTATATAGCATAAAACCTCACATTAAAAGCTAGGAAATAATAATGAATACAGAAATAAAAGAATAAACTCGTACCTAGGAAATGAAATGTTTTTCCAGATAGCATATGGGGACAGAGTGGTGAGTGCTGTTGTTATTATTAATGATGTATAGTGGATGATTCAGATACCATTCCTTGACCCTTTAAAATCTAAAGATGTGGAAATAAGTATGTATCCCCCCACCCTTGGCTGAAGACCCAGAAAATTGAAGGCTAGAGATCGGGATGAAGTACAACGTTGGAGATACCAGCATTTGATAAAAATCCAAATGTGATCCCCTAGGACTAATTCTGACTTCTTGATTCCAGAAGCCGATTTTAGTATATGTGCTGCCAAAGCAAGCACATTGACTTCAAAAGCCGATTGTTCACACTCCTCCTGTGACAGGGGAGGTGCTCAAACCATTTTATATCTGATAAGCTGATTAGCATGTTAGCCAAAATTGGCCTGGATAGTTGGGTAGCCATTGCTCTTGAAGCTGCATTCAATGTCTGATATATTTTTTCAAATGGCAACTAATGACAACCAAAAATGAGCTCTAAGCCTGACCAACCACCTGGACGACTGCAGAAATGAAGGCTTCATTCTAGTGAGGGAGGCACTACTTTGCTTAATGAACTTGTCCCTTCAGTATTTCTTTTGAATCTATCTCTGTGATATGCTCCTGACTCCTCCACATTCTCTGTGTGGCTGCCTTCAAATTTTTTCTTTTATTGTCTACCTCCTTCTTAATTTTTCCTTGCGTAACTCCAGCCCACAAAATTCTATCTTTTCAACTTTATTAGCGTTTGCTGCCTGGACTTCTAAACTGACTCTTAAATAGATCTAATTCTCCGTGCGTGCCAGTTCATTTCTGTTTCCCTAATAAAACTGAAAGCTTCTCTGAGTAGAAACTGGCTCTCAATTCTGTGGCACCTACAGAACTTTACAGAGGGAATGTTTTAGAACGTTTCATGGTAAAAAAAAAAAAGAACGTTTCATGGTATAAACTAAATGGTCTAACATAAAAGCTGAATTTGCCAAAAAGCGGCTAGGGGAAATGAAGCCACAAACAGCAGGGAAGCTTTTTATTTTCTCTTCTGTTCAGTTTGATTTTTCTTCCAATGAATCTATATTATATTTGTAATTAAAATTCATACAATAAGTAAGACAGAACTGTGAGATTTGTGTATCTAGCAAATGGTAGTTTACATTTCCCAAGGAGCATTCTTGGTTCAGAATACCAGAAGATGCTGGATTAAATACTTAAACATTTCCTTAAATGCTCCCTTCACTTAATGAACTATAGGCCCAATGTTTTGCATAACTAAAGGGAAAATTAATAACATCATAGTCTGTGTGGTGGCCTTGCAAGAAAGTGAGAGAAATCCTGAAGACAAATATAATGGAAAGCACAAATCCCAAAAGATACAGAAAAGTGAAACTTAGAACTGCCCTGGGGACACTGCCATTCCCTAGTGGCCAAGAGCTTTTGGTTTCACGGCTCTGTAAGTTGGGGGAGAGGAGACAAAGCCTACAGCCCATGAAAAGAAGAATCAGAAAAATGAAAATCTACTCAAAAGAAGATATTAAGACAGTTTGGCTTTGAATAGAAGGGAGAACAACAATTCCCTGGAAAATTCTTCACCCAAGCCAGCCCTAGGGTGCAGTTTGGGCTGGAAATCATATTCCTTTTGTGGCCTGAAAATTGTCAAGCTGTGAATTTAGTCTAAAATGGTCTCAATAAATAATGAACTGGAAAAAATGTTTGCAACTTACAGCATTAATACTCTTAATATTTATAAAGAACATCTAGAAATAGAGAATAAACACAACTAAGGACCCTATAGAAAATGGGCTAGACAAACACAGTTCACAGAATAAGAAAAATGTAAGTGGCTTAACCATGTGAAAAAAAGCTCACTCATAAGAAGAAAAAAAAAAACAATGAAAATTATACTGAGATACTGTTTCTCACATATCAGATTGGCAGAAATCCAAAAAAAATTTTTTTTAAAGATTTTATTTATTTATTCATGAGAGAGAGCGAGAGAGAGAGGCAGAGACACAGGCAGAGAGAGAAACAGGCTCCAAGCAGGGAGCCCGATGTGGGACTTGATCCCAGGTCTCCAGGATCATGCCCTGGGCTGAAGGCGGCGCTAAACCGCTGAGCCACTGGGGCTGCCCAGAAATCCAAAAATTGATAGTATACTCTTTTTGTAAAGTTGTTGGGAAATAGACGCTCAAGCATTGCTGGTGGAACTATAGAACGGTACTGTCCTTATTGAAGGAAATTGGACTGTATCTAGCAAAATTGCGTATATTTTTCTCTCCTTGAAATGATATTTCTGCTCCCAGAATTCTCTCTCTCAAATATCATTGGTAAAAATATGAAAGATGTGTGTGTTGAAGGTTATTTGTCATAGCACTGTGTGTAATAGCGAAAGATGAGAATGCCCATCAGTAGGAAACTAACGAATGAATTGTATAACTTCATGGAGTACTACATAGTCATAGAAAAGATCAAAGAATATTTCTATATAATACGGACTATTTCTATTCTGACATATTCTAGGATATATTAAATGAGAAAAAGCAGGTAAAGTATGAATAACTGCAATTTATCATGTGTATATGATATGCTTATATTTAAAAATTGGAAGGATAGGAGGTTATATTGTAGGGAGATGGATTTTCTAATTATGCATATATTTTATATAGTTTAAAAACTCAAGATGTAAAAATCAAGAGCTAAATGAAACATTTGGATCTATCTATAGAATTGGTTGCATAATCACATAGGGAGAACTATTTTGTATGATTTTACAACCCAATAATTTGTACATCTCTATTTGAATATATACTAAAGACAAAAAAAGCCTGCAAAACTTCAGACATCTTACTGATGATGGGAGTGTTGGTGTTGTTATTCTGAGACTGAATTGTGGGATAAAGCAGATGAATAATTATGCTGGTTTCTCTGAGAAACAGGATTTTCAACATGACAGAAGGGAAATACTAATGTAAAATTGGAGATGGTGTAAAATCCTCTTACTCCTGACTTTGAATTGAAAGTACTAGTATGAACTCGTGATGATTTTTTTTCCTTAAAAAATATGTTTGGGGTGTGGGAGGACTCTGTCCACTGAAAGGATCTAGGTAGAAAGATAAACCCAATAACAATGAGCAACTTTCACTTTAGATTGTATTTTCTAAATACCATTTCTGTCTAAAATTGCATTTGCCACTAAAAGAAACTATGATTTCTTGGAGAAATTGCTGCTGTCAAGTCTGTAGTAAGACGTGTACAAAATGGTAGTGAGTATCTTGTCATAATAGAAAGCAAGGAAGCTCTCAAAGACTGGTAAGGTCTTGTGTGAAGGACTTGGGTGTCAGTGTGAAATAGTTTCCATTGGCTATATAGGGATACTTTGAGTTTCAAGAAAGATGGTAACTGCAATGAATTGAAGCAAATCAAATATATTTAAATCCCCAAGTTTACCATGATAGTCAAAAAAAAAATTTAAACCCATCTCATTAGTCTTTAGAGGATACTGAGTAGGAAACCAATTCATAATGAAAAGTACCAAATAAATAGAAACAATAAAGCATTTATCCTACCTTTCCATATGAACTAAACCTCATTGTACTCAAATAGTTGATGAAGGGGGAGGTTCATGTTTCTGGAGAAATTCTAGCTAAAAAAGGAAGAATGATAACAATTAGAATATCACCATATAGGACGTTTAATGAATTAGTGGGTCTTGGCAGTGATCACCAGTCACTGCTACCATCACAAAAAGAAGTACAGTCAAACATGATGTGTGTTGCAATGGATGAGGTGATGTACATCCAGACATCCCTTCAAGACCAAGGCATTTATATACAAAAACTCCACAGCAAGTATCATTCTCTCTTTTTAAAAATATTTTATTTATTTATTCATGAGAGACACAGAGAGAGAGGCAGAGACACAGGCAGAGGGAGAAGCAGGGGAGCCCGATGCAGGACTCAATCCCAGGACCCTGGGATCATGCCCTGAGCCAAAGGCAGATGCTCAGCCGCTGAGCCACCCAGGCATTCCACAAGTATCATTCTCAATGGGGAAAACCTGAGAGCTTTTCCGCTAAGGTCAGGAAAGTGGCAGGGATATCCACTGCTGTTCAACATAGTACTGGAAGTCCTAGTCTCAGCAATCAGACAGCAAAAAGAAATAAAAGGCATCCAAATCAGCAAAGAAGTCAAACTCTCACTCTTTGCAGATGATGTGATATTCTATATGGAAAACCCGGAAGATTCCACCCCAAAATTGCTAGAACTTGTACAGGAATTCAGCAACATGGCAGAATATAAAATCAATACATAGACATCAGTTGCATTTCTACACACTAACAGTAAGACAGAAGAAAGAGGAATTAAGGAGTCAATCCCATTTACAGTTGCACCCAAAACCATAAGATACCTGGGAGTAAACCTAATAAAAAAGGCAAAAGATCTATACTCAGAAAACTATAGGACACTCATGAAAGAAATTGAGGAAGACACAAAGAAATGGAAAAACGTTCCATGCTCATAGACTGAAAGAACAAATACTGTTAACATGTGTATGCTAGCTAGAGCAATCTATACATTTAATGCAATCCCTATCAAAATACCATCAAATTATTTCACAAAGTTGGAACAAATAATCCTAAAATTTGTATGGAACTGGAAAAGACCCCAAGTAGCCAAAGGAATGTTGAAAGAGAAAACCAAAACTGGTGGCATCCACCATTAAGGACTTCAAGCTCTATTACAAAGCTGTAATCACCAAGGCAGTATGGTACTGACACAGAAACAGACACATGGATCAATGGAACAAAATAGAGAACCCAGAAATGGGCCCTCAACTCCATGGTCAGCTCATCTTTGACAAAGCAGGGAAGAATATCCACTGGAAAAAAAGTTTCTTCAACAAATGATGTTGAGAAAATTGGACAGCCACATGCAGGAGAATGAAACTGGACCAATTCCTCACACCATATGCAAAAATACTCAAAATGAGAGACCTAAATGTGAGACAGGAATCCATCAAAATACTAGAGGAGTGGGCAGCCCTGGTGGTGCAGCGGTTTAGCGCTGCCTGCAGCCCAGGGCACAATCCTGAAGACCCGGGATCAAGTCCCTTGTCAGGTTTCCTGCATGGAGCCTGTTTCTCCCTCTGCCTGTGTCTCTGCCTCCCTCTCTCTGTGTATCTCTCATGAATAAATAAATAAAATCTTAAAAAAAAAATACTAGAGGAGAACACAGGCAGCAACCTCTTTGACCTTAGCTGCAGCAACTTCTTGCTAGAGATGCCTCCAAAGGCAAGGGAAACAAAGGTGAAAATGTACTATTGGGATTTCATCAAGATAAAAAGCTTTTGCTCAGCAAAGGAAACAGTCAACAAAACCAAAAGACAACCTACAGAATGGGAGAAGATATTTGCAAATGTCTTACCAGATAAAAGGCTAGTATCCAAAATCTATAAAGAACTTATCAAACTCAACACTCAAAGAACAAATAATCCAGTCAAGAAATAGGCAGAAGACATGAACAGACATTATTCCAAAGAAAACATACAAAAGGCCAACAGACACATGAAAAGCTGCTCCAAATCACTTGGCATCAGGGAAATACAAATCAAAACCACAATGAGATACCACCTCACACTGATCTGAATGGCTAAAATTAACAAGTCAGGAAATGACAGATGTTGGCAAGGATGTGGAGAAATGGGAACCCTCTTACCGTGTGGGTGGGAATGAAAGCTGGTGTAGCCACTCTGGAAAATAGTATGGATGTTCCTCAAAAAGTTGAAAATAGAGCCACCCTGCAACCCAGCAATTGCACTATGAGTATTTACCCCAGAGATACAAATGTAGTCATCCAAAAGGACACCTGCACCCCAATGTTGATAGCAGTGATGTCCAGAATAGCTAAACTATGGAAAGAACCCAGATGCACATTGACAGATGAAGGATAGGATAAGGAAGATGTGGCATATATATACACAATGGAATACTACTCAGCCATCAAATAAATAAAATCTTGTCATTTGCAATAACATGGATGGAACTAGAAGATGTTATGCTAAGTTAAATAAGACAGAGAAAGACATTTATCATATGATCTCACTCATATGTAGAATTTAAGAAATAAAACGGGAAGAGAGGGAAAAATAACAAGATAAAATCAGAGAGGGAGACAAACCATAAGAGACTCTTAATCATAGGAAACAAACTGAGAGTCAGGGGTGAGGGGAATGGGGTCACTGGGTGATAAACATTAAGGAGGTCATGTGATGTAATGAGTACTGGATATTATGAAAGACTGATGAATCACTGACCTCTGCCTCTGAAACCAATAATATATTTTATGTTAATTAATTGAATTTAAATTTTTAAAAAGACCAAAGCATTTATTTTTTTTAAAGATTTATTTACTCATTTGAGAGAGAGACATACAGAGAACAAGCAGGAGGAGCAGAGGGAGAGGGAATCTCAGGCAGACTCCACAACGAGAGCGGAGTCCAGTGTGCTTGATCCCACAGTCTGTGATCACCTGGGCTGAAACCAAGAATCAGACACTGAACCAACTCTGCCACCGAGGCATCCCAAGACCAAGGCATTTCTTTCCACAAGTCTGGTAGTATTGGCTACCTAGGGTTCATGATTCAAGTCCTCCAAGTATTAATGTAGAAAGAAACTGCTTTGCCCAATGTTAGGGCCTCTTTCTGAGGACAGCCTCCTTGCAACAACAAAGTGCCTTAAAAGGGACAATTCTGAAAAACTATTTTAGCTCCAGAGCTCTCTGTGGGATCAAGTGAGTCCTCTGTTGGAACTGCATCAGTCAGAGTCCACCTTCTTTTACTGGCTAATCCCACTCCCTCCATCCCCCCATAGGTATTGTTCCCAAGGGCATTCAGTAGTAAACCACTTGCTCACATGTCTTAGGGTTTATTTCCTAGAGAATCTGACTTAAACATGCCTTCTTTTTTTTAAAATTTTTATTTATTTATGATAATCACACACAGAGAGAGAAAGAGAGAGAGAGAGAGAGAGAGAGATAGGCAGAGGGAGAAGCAGGCTCCATGCACCGGGAGCCTGATGTGGGATTCGATCCCGGGTCTCCAGGATCGGGCCCTGGGCCAAAGGCAGGTGCCAAACCGCTGCGCCACCCAGGGATCCCTAGACATGCCTTCTGATAGAGGTAAACACCACCACCCATGAAGTCATCTTGGCAGAAAATCAAATCTGAATGTGATCAAGATCCAACTTCTAATGTAAAGGATTGAGGACAGGGGATATATTAAGTGATATAATGGACATGTAATCAGAGACATCAAGGCTATTTGAAACTATAGAACTATGGGATCCCTGGGTGGTGCAGCGGTTTGGCACCTGCCTTTGGCCCAGGGGGCGATCCTGGAGACCCGGGATCGAATCTCACATCGGGCTCCCGGTACATGGAGCCTGCTTCTCCCTCTGCCTGTGTCTTCTGCCTCTCTCTCTCTCTCTGTGTGAGTTTCATAAGTTAAAAAAAAAAAAGAAAAAAGAAAAAAAGAAACTATAGAACTACTAGATTTTTCAACAAATTACAAGAAAAAATGGAATGAAACCTGTAAATTAAAAGATAATTAAGATAAATATAAAGCAATTATACTGTATGTAGTACCTGATAGAATCAACAATCTGTTAAAAAAAATTATGGGGGCACCTGGGTGGCTTAGTTCAGTGTCTCACTCTTGGTTTTGGCTTATGTCATGATGTCAGGGTCGTGAGATCAAGCCCCAGTCAGGCTCCATGCTAAGTGGGAAGTATGCTTGAGATCTGCTCTCTTCCTTTCTCCCTCTGTTCCTCCCACACACATACACACTCCCTCTCTGAAAATAAATAATCTTTAAAAATTATAAGGTAATCGGTGCCATTTAAACAATTCCTCAGTATTTAATAATATTGAGGAATTATTGTTAAAAGTTATTTATTTATTTATTTATTTATTTATTTATTTATTTATTTATTTATGATAGACACAGAGAGAGAGAGGGGCAGAGAGAGGTGCAGAGACACAGGCAGAGGGAGAAGCAGGTTCCATGCCGGGAGCCTGATGCGGAACTCGATCCCGGGACTCCGGGATCGCGCCCTGGGCCAAAGGCAGAAGCCAAACTGCTGAGCCACCCAAGGATCCCCCAAAAGTCTTTTTTCTTGGGCAGCCCTGGTGGCTCAGCAGGTTTAGCGCCGCCTCCAGCCCAGGGCGTGATCCCAGAAACCTGGGATCGAGTCCCACATCAGGCTCCCTGCATGGAGCCTGCTTCTCCCTCTGCCTGTGTCTCTGCCTCTCTCTCTCTCTCTCTGTGTCTCTATGAATAAATAAATAAAATGTTTTTTAAAAATTCTTTTTAAAAAAAAAGTCTTTTTTCTTAATTTTTTTTAAAGATTTTATTTATTCATGAGAGACACAGAGAGAGGCAGAGACACAGGGATCCCGATGCGGGACTCAATCCTTGGACCCGGGATCACGACCTGAGCTGAAGGCAGATGCTCAACCACTGAGCCACCCAGGTGTCCCAATTTTATTTACTTTTATTTGTTTGTCTAAAGATTTTATTTGAGAGAGAGCACAAGCTGGAGGTGCAACAGGCAGAGGGAGACAGGCAAGCAGACCTGCCTGCTACTGAGTGGAGAGCCCAACATGAGGCTCTATCCCAGGACCCCATGGTCAAAACTGAGCCAAAGTCAGACATCTAACCAACTGAACCACCCAGGCACCCCTCCCTCTTTACTCATACTTTTGATAAAATCTTTTATCAATCTTTTAACAATAATTTCTTTTATTTTTTTTTAATTTTTTTTAATTAATTTATTTATTTATGATAGTCATCAGAGAGCGCACGCGAGAGAGAGAGGCAGAGACACAGGCAGAGGGAGAAGCAGGCTCCATGCACCGGGAGCCCGATGTGGGATTCGATCCCGGGTCTCCAGGATCGCGCCCTGGGGCAAAGGCAGGCGCTAAACCGCTGCGCCACCCAGGGATCCCCCAATAATTTCTTAATATTCCTAAATCTTTTATCTCTTTGAACATATTAAAAGAATTATTTTATATTCTGTACCCTCAGAATATAACCGTCTATGGTTTCACCAGTCTGATTATGTTGCTTCTGTTGTCTTTCACAGATGATGCCTCATGTTGTAGACTGCTTTGTGAAATTTGATTATAAGCTTATCATCACTGAAGTTTTTTCTTTGAGGAGATACTTTCAGGCCTGGATTTAAGATGTATTCCTCCAAGAGGATTTATATATGGTTCTAATAGTAACCTATAAATTCTGCCAATTTGGAACACTTTTTATAAAATATCAAATACATAAAATCCTTAAGAAAAAAAAAAGCGTGAGTAAAGAATAGTACACTATCAAAAATGACAATGTCCAGGAAGATTTGGAAAAGATCCAAATAGGACTTCTAGAAGTGGAAAATATAATAATTGTAGTGAAAAATTCAGTATTGCTAAGGCAAACCACTGGTCAGACACAGCTGAGGAATAATTAAGCAAACTGGAATACAGAATTGGAGAAATTACCCAAAGTGCAGCATGGAGAGACAGAAATGGAAAAAGGAAAAAGGGGTTAAGAGATAGAATAGAACAAAAAGTTTAACATGATTCCAGAAGGATAAAGAGAATGGGAGAGAGGCTATACTTAAAGAGGTTTGCCTGAAAGACATGAATCTTAATTCAAGAAGCCTACTGAATCTCAGGCAGGGTGAATAAGAAAATAATGTTTCTAGCAACATAGTGAAACTGGGAAAGGTAGGGCTATGAAAACAACTGAAAAAAAGACAGACTGGCTGCCAAGTACCAGGAGTGGCTCTTGGACACAGTTTTGCTGGTAGCATTCTTGACCTAGTTGCCTGGCCCGAGGGCTAGGCTCAGGTGTCCTTTTCATTTGCTGCACACAGTAGTCGCCTCTTGATGGGGTAAGGTTATTGGAAAGAGGATAATTCAGCTTTTTGAGGAGAGAGAAGAGTGGAACTACAGAGTCTGGTAGAGAGGCAGGCAGCGTGGACCTCAGAAACTGTTCCTTAAAAGGGGCAATAAGTTGATTGGATCAATTTGTAGAGCAATTCATGTATCAGCACATCATTGAAACAATAGAGGTCTTTACATTTTAGGTATTAACCTTTTTGTGTTAAAAATACTTTTCCATGTTTAACATTTCTGTTTTAGAAATAATAGGAATTATTTCATTCCTATTTCTTACCAGGCTTCAGTTTCTCTTTCTCTTCTTTTATTTCATTTTTTTCTGTTTTTGTTTTTCAAAGTGTTGCTGGTTTTGTAGAAAATATACTTGCTTGTTGAGAATATATAAATTTAATTAGAGATTGATTTCTACCATGACAGTGTGAGGTTTGCTGATCTACTGAAACTTGGTGAGAATTACTTAAAAAAAAAATTTTTTTTTTAAGTCTCTGGAAATAATCCTAAGTGCAAACAGTAAAAAAAGAAACAGCTACTCAAGAAAATATATATAAATTCACTAAGAAAGATGACAGTTGGGGATCCCTGGGTGGCTCGGTGATTTAGCGCCTGCCTTTGGCCCAGGACGCGATCCTGGAGTCCCGGGATCGAGTCCCACGCCAGGCTCTGGGCATGGAGCCTGCTTTACCCTCCTCTTGTGTCTCTGCCTCTCTTTCTCTCTCTCTCTCTCTCTCTCTCTCATAAATCAATCAATCAATCAATCAATCTTTAAAAAAATAAAATTTCTAAAGAAAAAAAAAGAAAGATGAGAGTTTGTGTTATCTGAACCAAGGCATCTCTCGTCTTCCTCACTTGTCTACTCCAAACTGTTGCAGTCTAGAACACAGGACTCCCAGTATTCTCAGTTCCCAGTCAGCCTTTCTTCCTGGTAGGAGAAGAACTTGAGCATTTCCCATTCTGCCCTGAGCTTCCTATTACTGAAGCTAAGTTGTGAAGAGTACATTTTCCCTGCCCATCCCCTGCTTGTGGAAGGGAGGCTCTGTCTTAAGTGTGGAGCACTGAGAAACACTAGGACCGTCACCACCCTCACCCTGGCTCATGAGGTGGGGATACCATGCTGGAAGAAGCAAGTTGAGACGACCTCAGGCTGCTGTCCCTCAACCTACTAAGCACTCAACTCCTAGAGTGCGGGTGTCATGTGAAGCTTGTCATGCTCAAACAGAAGGACAATCTCATGAACATTGATTGAAGGTTGTAGTGAAAGACAACTAGGGGATGCCTGGGTGGCTCAGTGGTTGAGCGTCTGTCTTTGGCTCAGGGCATGATCCCAGGGTTCTGGGATTGAGTCCCACACCGGGTTCCCTGCATGGAGCCTGCCTGTGTCTCTGCCTCTCTCTCCCTGTGTCTCTCATGAATAAATAAATCTCTTAAAAAAAAAAAAAAAGACAACTAGGAGGAGACTGATGGAATTAGTGAAGCTACAGCCTAGACTATAGGCTGGCTAGTTTTTAGGAGAGAGTGTAACAGTTGGGAAGTAGCCTTCCTGGAATCAGAGATAACCTCAAACAGGGACTTCAGAAACTATTCCTTAAAAGGGGCAATAAAGAGATCCCTGGGTGGCTCAGCGGTTGAGCGCCTGCCTTTGGCCCAGGGCGTGATCCTGGAGACCCAGGATCAAGTCCCACGTCAGGCTCCCTGAATGGAGCCTGCTTCTCCCTCTGCCTGTGTCTCTGCCTCTCTCTCTCTGTGTCTCTCATTAATAAATAAATAAAATCTTTAAAAAAAAAAGGGGCGGGGGCAATAAGTTGATTGGATCAATTTGTAGAGCAATTCATGTATCAGCACATCATTGAAACAATAGAGGTCTTTACATTTTAGATATTAACCTTTTTGTGTTAAAAATATTTTTTCCATGTTATCGTTTCTGTTTTAGCCTCATTTATGGTACTTTTCTGTATGGAAGTTAAAAATGTCTACTTAGACAAAATTGTTAATGTGTTATTTTATGGTTTCTGGTTTTTATGACATACTTACTAAAGCCTTTTCTAACGAATAGTTTATAAATGTGTTTTTCTTCCTATTATTATTATTTTTTAAATTTTATTTATTTATTCATTTTTATTGGTCATTTATACTTCATTGAAACTGGGGAAAAGCACATCATACACATACAGATGAATAAAAGTAGTGAGTATTAAAGTTTGAATAAGAATAAAAAGATTGGAGGTTTGAATGGAGCGAGTCAGGAATATTCAGAAAAATGGGCCCAAAGTGTTCTTAGATAATAGTGTAAGGATAGTAGTGATGATGCAACAAGTTTCCTGGTTTGCACACTGAGTATATTCATTGGTAGCACAGACGTCAGAAAGTTTTCAGCATAGCAGTCAACATAACTGCTGCACAAATGCATCCTGAGGAAGCCAGGATCATGTCTAAATCTGTGTGATTGTAGAGGACCATTCACTAGAGTTCCTGTAGGTCTTTGGCAATGAGGTTGACGATTTGTAGTGAGATTGTTTGGAGTCCTGATAATTTCTCAGAGCAAAGCATATGAATTGGCATATGAATTGCAGGATTTCCAGTGAACTTCCTGTAGCTTATATAGCAGCACCTATACGCACAAAATCTGCCCCAAAATGATCTTTAATGGCAGTCAAGTCTTTTAGGTTTACTCCCAATTTCTCAGCTTCTTGTTTTCTCTCCTTAGGAACATGATGAGAAAGGAAGGTCATAGATTGCTTTCAGTGTTGGAATTTTACACCTAAACTTGTAGTTGTAACACGATTATTTTTTATTTTATTTTTTAATTTTTCATCTTCACCTCCCCTTTCATTTCTTTTAAAAATTTTTATTTAAATTCAATTAATTAACATATAATGTAATATTGGGTTCGGAAGTAGAGGTCAGTAATTCATCAGTCTTAGGTGATACCCAGAGAACTACTACATTTTAAATTACTTCTTCCTTTGCCCATTGTTCCATTGAGTCTTTTGTTTATTGCTTAGAGGGTCTTTTAAAATGTTTTTGTAAAAAAAAAAAAAAAAAAAAAATGTTTTTGTATAATCCAGATACTTAAATATATATTTTTTTCATTATATGATTAGTGTTATATAAGATTTTGTCAGTTATATGCATAGCAAATATTTTCTAGTATGTGGCTGTCATTCAATGTTGCTCATATTGGGGATCCCTGGGTAGCTCAGCGGTTTAGCGTCTGCCTTTGGCTCAGGGTGTGATCCTGGAGTCCTGGGATCAGGTCCTGCATCAGGCTCCCTGCATGAAGCCTGCTTCTCCCTCTGCCTCTCTCTCTGTCTGTGCCTTTCATGAATAAATAAATAAATAATCTAAAAAAAAAACAAAAAACAAAAACCATTGCTCATATTGGCTTTTGGTATAGATGTCTTAAAGTATTTTTGTAAAGTCTGAATTAGCAATTTTTATATACAGTTCTGTTTATGTTTTAGGAAACTCTTCCTTAGTTTGAGACTATAAAGATATTCTCTATTATATTATAATCTCCCGAGTTTTGACACTTTAGTTTTTATTCTAAAATTTACTTTCCGGGCAGCCCCGGTGGCGCAGCGGTTTAGCGCCGCCTGCAGCCCAGGGTGTGATCCTGGAGACCTGGGATCGAGTCCCACATCAGGCTCCTTGCATGGAGTCTGCTTCTCCCTCTGCCTGTCTCTCTGCCCCTCTGCCCCCCCGTGTGTGTTTCTCATGAATAAATAATAATTCTTTAAAAAAATAAATAAATAAAATAAAATTTACTTTCCCCCGCTGTGATACTTAGATTTAATTTTGGTGTTTACCATGTGGCCAACTAATTGTTATGGTGCCACATAGTAGTCTGTCTTCTCCCCAGTGAATTGTGAAGAGTTTTCTACCTTGTTTCAAGTTTCCTTATTTGTCTGAGTTTGTATTTTGTTCCATAGGTCTCTTCTTCTATACCTGAACCAATCTCATGTTATTTCAATTACAATACCTTTATATGCCTCTGTTATCAGGTAAAACAAATTTTTTTTCTCAGTCTTTAAAATTGCTTTGGATATTTTTGGCCCTTTACTCTTCCCTGTGGATTTTTTTTTAAAGGAATTTATTTATTTATTTATTCATGAGAGACAGAGAGAGAGAGAGAGAGAGAGAGAGAGGCAGAGACACAGGCGGAGGGAGAAGCAGGCTCCATGCAGGGAGCTCGATACGGGACTCGATTCCTAGACTCCAGGATCATGCCCTAGGCTGCACGCAGGTGCTCAACTGCTGAGCCACCCAGGCGTCCCTTCTATGTGGATTTTAGGCACACTTTGTCCAGGTCAACAAAAACTGGATATTTCTTCTATCAGAGATGTGGTATATTTCTAGATTAATTTGTGAGAATCAATATACTTTATAAATTGTCTTCCCATCTATGAGTATGTTGTATCTTTCCACATGGTTGTTTTTAAATCTTTTAACTAAGCTTCATCATTTTCCCTATGTAGTTTCTGAATCTCTTTTGTTATTCTCTTACAGCATTTGTTATTGCAAATAGGGTCATTTTCAAGTTTTTATCTTCTAATTTATTGTTGCTGGTGTATGATTTTGTATTTGATGAACTTGCTGAAGTCTTATTACTTTTAATAGTTAATGTTTTTTCTTGGATGTACTTAGTGGATGATCATATCATCTAAAAATAACAATTGTGTTTCTTTCCCTTCGTTATCCCTCATTTTTCCTTATTGCATTGTTTAGCACCTTTAATACAATGTTTATTGAAATACTAATAATAGGTATTCCCGTCCTATATCTGTCTTCAAAGGGAATAATTCTCATATTTTACCATTAAATTTTATCATAGGTTTTTTAATAGACTAAAAATTATCTTCTGGGGCACCTGGGTGGCTCATTCAGTTAAGTGTCTGACTCTTGGTTTCAGCTCAGGTATCTCAGGGCCGTGAGATTGAGCCCTTTGTCAGGCTCTGCACTGAGTACAGAGTCTGCTAGAGTTTTACTCTCCCTCTTCCTCTGCCGCTCCCCACCTTGCTGTCTGTCTCTCTCAAATCAGTCAATCTTTAAAATAAAATTCTCATCTTATTTTGCTGAGTTTTTAAAAAATCATGAATTGGTATTAGATTTTATTGATTTTTTTTATCTGTAGAGATAATTACATGATTTTGCTCTTGTTAATTTGTTGACATGATGAACTACATTAGAAGATTTTTAAAAAAGATTTTATTTATTTATTCGTGAGAGACACAGAGAGGGGGGCAGAGACACAGGCAGAGGGAGAAGCAGGCTCCCTGTGGGGAGCCCGATGCGGGCCTCTATCCCAGGACCCCAGGATCACGCCCTGAGCTGAAGGTAGATGCTCAGCCACTGAGCCACCCATGCATCCTGCATTGGAAGATTTTCTAATGTTCTCCTTGACTGTGATGTATTATTATCTTTACTATATTGTTGGATTTAGTTAATTTTTAAGTTAGAATTTTTTAGTCTGTGGTTATAAGTGATATTAGCCATTTGATTTTTTTTTTTGTCCTACTATTCTTGTATGTTTTTGTATAAAGGTTATAGTGGTGTCATAAAAGGATTTGGAGTGCTTTCCTTCTCTTTATAATGTCTGGAACATTTTATATAAAATGGGATTGTCAGTTCCATAAAGACTAGATGAAGCTCACCTGTAAAACCATCTGCCCTTGGCACTTTTTTTGGTAGGTAGATTTAAGATCTTTTTCTTACTTAGTTTTATTAATATTTAAGTGTTAACTTTAGATTTTGTATCTCTACTTGAGGCAATTTTGGTCATCTTTCATCTCTAAAGTATTTTTTCATTTAATTTTTCAAGTTTATTCACATAAAGTTGTGTGAAGTGTTATCTTAGGATTTTTAAATTGTTTTCTGTACTACGTGTATATTTATGTCCACCTTTTCATTCCTAGTATTACGTATCTGTGCTTATCTCCTCTTTTACTTGGCCAGTCTGGCAAGAGGTTTATCTTCTGTTAGTCTTTGGTTTAATTTATCTTTTTTCCACTTTGTTCTGGATTTAATTTATTCCTGTCAGTAACTATTATTTTCATTTATATGTTCTCTTTGGGTTCATTCTTTTGTTCTTTTTTTTTTTTTTTTAACTTTTCAAGTTGTTTTTGTGTTTGAAAATAAATGTAAGGGTTTAGTTTCCTGTGATTACATTTTAGCTAAATATTCCATAATTTATGTCATAATTAGGTTTTTTTTGATACATGATTTATTTAGTAATGTGGTTTGAGCTTCCCAAATACAGTGTCTCGTTTACTGTATGTTTGTATGCACCTGTGTATTTTGCATTGTAGGCAAAGAGTGTGGGACATATGGTAACAATTCTTGAATATTTGCTGAGAATTCCCTTTTTTGCTTGTCAGGTGGTTAGGTTTGGTAAATGCCCTGGAAGTGTTTCTGAATAATAAGTGTTTTTTATTTGCTGGATACATGGTTGGATACAGATATAGATAAAGATATTGCTTTATATATTGTATATGTATATGAATTCAGTTTTTTATAAGGTGTTTATGCCTCCTATTTTCTTATTAATTTGTGGCTGGCCTTGCTTTCTTTTCCAAGAAATTAGTAATAAAATCTCTTTCTGCTATTATGTATTTCTGTATCTTCCTGTAATTGCCCAATTCTTGCTTTACTTTGAGTTAAGGTTGTTAAATTTATTTATTTATTTTTAAATTTTTATTTATTTATGATAGTCACAGAGAGAGAGAGAGAGAGGCAGAGACATAGGCAGAGGGAGAAGCAGGCTCCATGCACCGAGAGCCCGATGTGGGATTCGATCCCGGGTCTCCAGGATCGCGCCCTGGGCCAAAGGCAGGCGCTAACCCGCTGCGCCACCCAGGGATCCCATGGTTGTTAAATTTATATACATTGAAGATTCTTATAACCTCCTGGTTAATTTGCCCTACATCCTCAAGTTATGATCATTTTGCACCCAAGAAGTCACTTTTGCCTTGAAGTGTATTTTGTCTGATATTAATAAATTTATCAGCTTTCTTTCTGTTCAGTTTTTTTATATCTTTTTTCAATTCCTTGTCTTTTGATCTTTCTCCCATTCTGTTTTCAGTATTTTTCTTTATATGGCATATAGCTTGATACTGCTTTATTAATCCAATTAAGTATCTTTTTTTCTTATTGGGTGAATTTAATCCATTCCCTTTTACTGTGATTTCTTTACATATTTGGATTAACTTCTACTGTCTGTTTCAGTAATTACCTTGAAGTTTTTAACATACTTGACTGGGCTACTAAGATGGAAAGTTTTTCACTCCTCTCAAGTAATATGAGAGTTCTAAAAGTGCATTAGGTCCAGTTTCTCTAGCCTTCATTTTCTATGATATTGTTATCTAATATTTTGTTTCCAGCTTGCTTTTAGCCAACTTTGTAAATTAGTCATTATTACTATAATGTTTGCTAATATTTTACAGTTTATGCTTGTTCTATGTCTACTGATTTCTTTGCCTACATTTTTCTCCTGGGGTTCAACTCTCTATTCAATTATCTGGGGCTGGTAAGCTTTCTTAGTTTTTCCTGATACTGACATTAATGTGTCTTTCTTGCAGAACCGTAGTATATCTAGTTATTTTTCTGATATCTATTAATATTGATGAAGATGTTTATTATGAGCTTAGTAGTATTTTCTTTTAAAGGCAGTTTCCCCAGATTTTTTCCCCAGATTTTTTAAAAAGATTTTTCAACTGTATGTGATTATCAGTAAGGTTTACCATTATGTGTCCAAGTATGATTTATTTTAATTTATCCTGTTTGGTTTTCAGTGTGCTAGTTCACTCTTTAGACTTCAGTTAATGAAAATTTCCTGGTTCATCACCATTACCTGCTTCATTGGCTCTCCTCCGTATTCTCTTTTCTCCCTAAACTTTTATTAGAATTATATTAGAGGGATCCCTGGGTGGCGCAGCGGTTTGGCGCCTGCCTTTGGCCCAGGGCGCGGTCCTGGAGACCCGGGATCGAATCCCACGTCGGGCTCCCGGTGCATGGAGCCTGCTTCTCCCTCTGCCTGTGTCTCAGCCTCTCTCTCTCTCTCACTGTGTGCCTATCATAAATAAATAAAAAGTTTAAAAAAAAAATTAAAAAAAAAAAAGAATTATATTAGACCATGTGTTTTTAACATCTTTTAACTATTATTTCATATTTTTCATCTCTTTCTCTCGTGATTCTTTCTGGATGATTTCTCCACTTTATTTTCATTTTTTTTAAAGATTTTATTTATTTATTCATGAGAGACACAGAGAAAGAGAGGCAGAGACACAGATAGAAGGAGAGGCAGGCTCCTCGCTGGAAGCCCGATGTGGGACTCGATCCTGGGACTCCAGGATCACGCCCTGAGCCAAAGGCAGACACTCAACCGCTGAGCCACCTAGGCATTCCATCCACTTTATTTTCAAATTAACTTATTTTTTTCTCAGTAATGTTTAATATGTTTATTACCTCCATAAAATTGGAATTTAAAGGGCAATACAGTTGACCCTTGAACAGCTTGGGGTTAAGGATTCTAACCCACCATGCTTTTGAAAGTCTATGTTTAACTTTTGATTATCCAAAAACTTAATTACTAATACTTAACTACTTAACTAATTGCACTGTTGACTGCAAGCCTTATTGATAAACAGTTGACTAACACATATTTCATATGTTAAATGTATTATATACCATATTTTTACAATAAGCTAGAGAAAAGAAAGTGTTACTAAGAAAATCATAAGGAGGGTGTCTGGGTGGCTCAGTTGGTGAAGCATCTGCCTTTGGCTCGGGGTGTATGATCTTGGAGTTCTGGAATTGAGCCCCATGTCGGCCTCCCTGATTCTCCCTCTTCCCCTCCTCCTGCTCATACTCTCCTCTCTCTTTCAAAAAAAAAAAAAAGTTATTCTATTCTTAAGATTTTCTCTATGATTTTCCGTACTTTTTCATGATGATATGTTGAAGGGATGTGTGTTTAATTTCCTGCTTGGAGTTTGTTGGGTTTATTCAATCTAGATTTGTGTATTTCATCTGTTCTGTAACATTTACAGCAATTATCCCTTCAGATAGTCTGCCTCTTTTTCTTTGCTCTATTTTTGAGATTCCAATTGAATATATGTTAGACCTTCTTATTCAGATTTTTGTGGGGTATTTTTTACCTATTTTCCATATTTCCCATCTACATGTCACATCTTTGCTGAAGTCTAAATAATTTTGTGTAACTTCCAGTTTACACATTTTCCCTTGTGCTGTGTCTAATTTGCTATTGAATCTGTCCATTAAATGCTCAAATATCGATTTGCAGCTATTTTAAGAAGTTTTATTTGCGTCCTTTTCCAAGTCTGATGTATCCCCTCCCCTTTATTCACTGACAATGTACTGCAGATACTTTAAAGGATGTTTTTTATTTGTTTAATCATTGTAAATGTAATTGTAATTCCCTGTCTTTTTCTGCTAGTTTGCATTGATTGTGCCTCGTTTTCTTATGTGCTTGGTAATTTTTGACTGTACTACTCATTGATTTTTAAAATTTGGGACCTAAAGAGAAAATGTATTTTTCCAGAGGCTTTGGGTTTGCTTCTGCCACATGCCTGGAGATAATTAACTGTCTGGAACCATCTGAAGTCAGGTTTATAACTTGGGGCTCTCCAAACTGCCCAAAGAAGGTAAACCTAGGTTGCAAAACCGAATGAAGGCTTGTACCTTCCATCTTTTCGAGGACAGTTTCTTCTTTTTCATTTTTCCCCTCTTTTTTCCCCACTGTTCTTTGTATTGCCTGTGCAGTCTTTCTGACTGCAGAATTCCAAAAGACTATATCCTCCTAAAATAAATGTGGGGCAGGTTTCCATTTTGAGTGGCACTAGGCCTTGACTATGTCCACCTTTTCCCCCAAGGCTACCGCCTAAATCAAAACCCAGGTTCGACTGAATCATTGAATGCTCTAGGCCTGAGTGGCTTCAATACTTTTATTTTTCTGGGTTCCTTATCTTACTTAGCCTTTGATCTTTACTTTAACTTTTAATCATTTTGTTGCTTTTGGGGAGATTTTTATATTCATTTTTGGTCTGAAAAATCTAACTTGCCATTATTGGAAATGAGAAATGGGTATTTATTTTTAAAAAATACTATGGTGTACCTTAGTTAAACCATTTTACTATTTTCCACAGCTTTTCAGTTTATTCTGTATCTGTTTCTGACAGGACTCTTTCTGGCATTTTATGATTATGCATGATGCTGGCATTTGGTGTGTATGTATTTGTGTGTGTTTTATCTATTTGTGTGTTAGATATTTCTATGTTAAGTATGTTAGATTAATGTTAAGTATGTATACAGCAATTTCATTTTCACCAAGGTTGGTCCAAGAGCAATTTATGGAGAATTGTATGCATTTTACCATCTATCAAGATGACCATGTGATAAACTTCAACTGTGACTTCTCTTTCTGTGAATTATATTTATATAGTACTTAGTGGTGAATCATCCCTACATATCTGTAATGAATTTTCTTTGTATTGTATTACTTATAAGTATTGTATTACTTATTTATTGCTGCATAACAGATTACCACAGATTTAGCTGCTTAAAGCAATGCTAATTATTATGTAATTTTCTATGTATCAGAAGTCCAACCATGACTTAGTGTGTCCTGCACATTGTTCAATAGCTGGGGTCGAATCTGAGAATTGACTAGGGAAAGCTCACGTGTAAACTCATGTGGTTGTGGACAGAATTCAATTTTGTTCAGGTTTTCAGATTAGGGGCCTCAGTTTCTTGCTGGCTGGAGCTTGCCTTCACTTCCTTGCCACATGGCTGTCTCCATAAACAGCTTACGACATGACAGCTTGCTTCTCCAAGGCCAGCAAAGGAGAGAGTTCTCTGCAAAACAGGCACTTAAGTGTTACATAGTTGATCACATACAAATAATCATATATGTCCTGTCACCTTTGCTGTACTGTTGAGAAGGAAGTCATACACTCCCACTTGAGGGGAGGGAATTACAAAAGGATGTGTCTGGTTTTGGTCTAGACCTTATAAATTGGCTGCAAGTGACAGAAAATGGCAGAGATAAGGTAGACATTTATTCGTCTCTTGTCTAAACGTTATCTTCAGATCAGCAGCCTAGGACTGGGTGGCAGCCTTTCTCCAGGTAAGCACAGGATTTTTTAGTTTCTTCCACTCACTTTATGATGCCATCCTTAGGGAGTAACCTTTTCCTCATCATCCAGGATGGCCAGATATGCATTCCAGAGAGCAGGGTGAAAGAAGGAACATGGAGAAGGCAAATGACACTTAAGAGGTTTTTTTGGAGGATCCTAAAAGTTGTCAAGTGGTGCTTCTGCTTATACTCCATTGGTCAAAATGTAGTCTTTTTTTTTTATTTTTTTAAAGATTTTATTTATTTACTCATGAGAGAGAGAGGCAGAGTCACAGGCAGAGGGAGAAGCAGGCTCCATGCAGGGAGCCTGACGTGGGACTCGATCCCGGGTCTCCAGGATTAGGCCCTCAGCTGAAGGCGGCGCTAAACCACTGAGCCACCCCAGCTGCCCCAATATGTAGTCTTTATGCTTTTTTTGCCTAGCAAAAATTTTGCTGCTCTTTAAGAATGGGAGAACAGTTTGTGAGGGACCACTACTGGTTTCTGCCACAGCTTTAAACAAAAAAAATACCCCCCAAAACTAGTTTTTCTTTGCCCTGGAATAGTTAAGCATCCTTTTTTTTTTTTTTTTTTTTTTGAGATTTGGAAAGATAATCTGAGAAAATACCAAGGACTTGGTTTCTCTTTCATTGAAGGAGCAGGATTTGAAGAGTATGTTATACCAGAGGGGACTGGACTGACCAGGAGCAGCTAAAGTGTGGAAATGAGAAAGGTGGTTGTGGAAAAGGAGCCTGCCAGGGGGAGGGGTTTACATATATCATCTCCTCTAATTCTTGTAACAGTTCTTGCTGTGAGTAATAGTATTCTCATTTTTGAGAAGAAGGTACTTGGCCAAAGACAGTTTATGGGAGAGCTATAAATTTCTTTGAAGAGTTAACAGACTCTCAGAAAAAGTGCCATCCCTCGAAGAGTCTTAAATGGTAACCCTAGTCTTTTTAGTCATCAGTCACACAAGCTCTTGACTGATATTTTGAGGTTGCTGGAAATGGGATAGGGAGGGAGCAGGTGGGATTTATGGAAAGTCCTCCATACTCAGGCTAGTTCCCATAAGCAGTCTGAGTGGTAGTCAGGATGTGATTTGATAAAAAGTCTCGTCTGTATCTTCCTTTCACTCCATCCTCCACCTGTACATCTATCTATGGATGTACAAAGTATCTAGATACAAAGTATCTAATGGATGCTAACTGGATTGATCCTTTTTAGAGATTTCAGGCCCACAGGCATCTGCCCATTGCCAACTAACCCTGAAAACAGCTCAGACCATCCTTTATGGAAAGAGACCTGGTCAGACTGGGCAAACATGTTTTGGTCTCTCCCGCTCTGGTTCATTTTTCAGGACAGCTGAGCCCCTTCTCAGTGGTTTCTCTAGGATATTTAAGTCACAAGGTCATTGAAGGGGAACCTTCTCCCATTGTACTTCATCTCTTCTCTCCCTCCCATCAAGTACTTCTGAGTGTTTTGTTTATTGAATCTGATCAGTTAGAAGTTTTCTCTCCCAGCCCCTATTCTGCTTCTGCTAGTAACAGTAGTCTATTACTGAAAGAGGAGAATCCATAAAGAGGAGGGGAAGGGCAATAATTGAAAGATGGCAGGAGGGATCCCTGGGTGGCTCAGCGGTTTAGCGCCTGCCTTTGGCCCAGGGCGTGATCCTGGAGTCCCGGAATCGAGTCCCACGTCGGGCTCCCCACATGGAGCTTGCTTCTCCCTCTGCCTATGTCTCTGACCCTCTCTCTCCTCTCTCTCTCCCTGTGTCTTTCATGAATAAATAAAATAATCTTTAAAAAAAAAAAAAAAGAAAGAAAGATGGCAGGAAATAGCCACCCTGTCCCCCACTGATAACAGCCATGCTTTGCGGCCACTGCTGCATGCATAGAAGACTGGTGGGTGAGTCTCAGGGCTTTTTCAGGTTGTTGGCTGCATCCCATTATCTCAGGATGTGTGCAAAGTGTTTAATGAACAGCACCGAGTAAAAAAAGCTGTCATGTGGCTGTGGAACAGAAGGATTTCCTCGAATTGGGCAATCTATAATCCCTTTGTTTCAGGGAAATCTCTAAGATTGACTTCCCAGTCTGCCTCCCAGCCCCCACTGCATTTCATTTGTGTGCACAACCTTGAGGTTTGAAGCTAATTTATTTCTATCTCATTTTCTTCCAGCTTTTATACTGCATTTAATCAGTTGCTTTGGTCCCACTGCCACTTCAGTCATCCTTGCCGGGAAAGGATTATAGCGGAGCCCTGATGCTCCAGCCTCATCCAGAGCATCTGGCCAACATGCCAGAACCCAGAATGCTTCAGAGGCTTTCTGCTCTCTTTTGAGTGGCAAGCATAGGGTAGTTTGGGCTGTGTGGGAGCCTTCCCTTTGCAGAGCACTCAGAAAATGGGAAGGAGGAAAGGTGCTAAAGGGTCTTTTTAAAAGCCAGCTGGAAAAGTGTTTACAAAATTAAATGCAAGTCATCCTCCCGTTTTCCCAAGAGTTTTCCTCATTTTACTTCTTGTGGTTAAGTCCTTTTAGATTAGTCCTTTAGATCGTGGCAAGTAGATGAGGGTAAGGTAGGGTTTCTGCCCCACTGTTTGGCATTAGACTGGGAGTTCCAGGGGCATCCTTTGATCATAGGTATTGGTCTAGTACCTTCACTCTGAGTAAGTGTCTTTTCACAATTCTCATGGTCTCGGTGAAAATGTGTTTCTGGCTAAGTGTATGCCCACCTTGGAGTAGATACTAAAATTCAAAAAGAAGCAAAGGCCAAGCAGAAAGTGGGTCCAGGAGTAAACTTGCTGGATAGTATTCAGTAGGAAGTCAGGACAGGAATAGGCAAGCCCTCGTGTATACCTGTGGCATTTAACATGAGATCCCTGATAATGTAGATGCTCTTGCCAAAGAGCTTTGGATGGTGATCAGTGGCTGAATGGAGGAGCCTCAGATCTGCCTCAGCGCCTCTGTTGAAGTGATTTGTACAGGACCATGGGGCCATGTGGCAGCCAGAATGAGAAGATGAGTCCGAAGCTCTGAGTTTTTCAGGCTAAGATAAGACCTTCAGGTAGCATTTTCAGCCCAGTTGGAGAACTCCTGGGATCTGGGACAATGTGTTCCAGCAAGATTTAGATAAAGCCCCCTCTCCAGCTCTGTAACTCACAAAGAACTTAGCCTTAAACAAGCTCAGTTTATCCTTTTGCTAAAGTGAGAAATGATTGGGGACTTCTCAAGCTGGATAGTGCCTCATGGGGCAATGAATGTCCTGTACAAAATTGTCCAGCCTGCCCACCCTCCTCCCCCCTCTTCCTCTCCACCTCCTGCCTTTACTGCTATAGTCTATTTTCAGATATTCATAGTAACCTCTTGGGTTTCCACATCTGTCTTGCTATGGCTGATCTTGGGCCTGTGTTCTTAAAGTCTGTACCCAAAAGTCTGTACCTAAAACTCATTGGCTAAGAGATGCGTAAGACTTGTTTTCTCCATGGAATGTAATCAGACATGTCTGTAATATTTTGTTAAATGTCCAGATGAATATCTTTGAGGTGACTTACTTAAATTTAAATTTTGTGTCTTCAACTCTGAGTTAGTAATACCTTCACATGGTTCAGAATTCAAAAGGTGTGAAAAGGCATGGTGAAAACGATTTATCCAACCCTCTCCTTGCTGTCCAGCTTCCCTTCCTCAAGGCAACCAGTTTGCCAGTTTCTTCTAGAGATATTTATGCATAATCAAGCAAATAGACCCATAGTAGTTTTTTCCCAGTTTCTACACAAAAGGTAGGTTACTATATAAACATCATTCTACAATTTGTTTTTTCCATTGAATAATGTACCTTGGACATGATTCTTTATCTGTACATAAAGTGCTGCTTAGGAGGTGAGTTTTATTTTTAACAAATGTAGAATGATTCCAGTGGAAGCTTTTGGAAAAATGCGTGCATTGACCCGTGTTTAAAAATGACAGTGCTCCAATTAATTAGACTTACTACTCAGCAAAATTTACTATTTCAACAAAGGATGTATTTGACTGTTGTGTCTAAGAAGTGATTACTGATGACTTTTTAGAGCTAGTATGACTCACAAAGCATCTTTGATGATAAGTTTGGAATGACTGTGTCATTAGTTCTGATTGGGAGTTTGTGTATTTCAGAATTTTAGTTTAAAATATGTTAAGGCAATAAAGCAACCATGTGCTGGATCTCTTTGGCTGCACTCTGTCTCCCTTACTGTGTTGGGACAATTTTCTAACAATTAGGGGTGGGGAGCTATGCTAGGTGTACCATGACCACTAGGTACTTTGGACTCTGGAAATGCCCTGATGCTTTATCCTAGCAACTGTGAAAAGTAAAAATAAAAAGCTTAGCTATTTGCATTTTCCCCACTGAAAGCTTCCGACAAGTTGGGATTGCATCCAGACCCATGTGGTCCTTTCATGATCATGTTCTTGTGATAAAAAGAAGATCCCAAGAGGGATTGGGGTGGGAGAGGGGGGATGAGTTGGAGGTGGGTAGGAGGGCTCCATCTTGAGTGTTTGCCAGGGAGGCCACTTGAATGCTGCCAGGAGAGCCAAGCTATTTACAGAAGACAAAAGCCATAGTCCTTGCCCCTTAGGGTTGGGGTATGTGGACTTAGAATTCTTAGGGTCAGCTTAAGACACTCAGGGGTCCTAAACACTGAAAAGAATATAGTGCTTGCCCCATCTGTGGTCCCTCCTCTTCTCCCCATAAATAGGGAATTCAAAACAAAAACAATTCTGAATTTTAAATAAGGTCTACCACCCCAGGATGGATGACTAGTTAGATTTTTTTTTTTTAATGATGTACTAAATATCAAATTGACTCAGTTTTTCCCCCTCGGGTTTTTTGGGTACCCATGCCTTGCAGATGCCCAAAGACAGATTGAGTGTCTGTTTCGTGATCTGACATTGAGAGATTCTAGTTCTCCTGAGGAGCTGTCCCTTTCTGGGATTTGAGTGGCAGAAATTATTTTACCATGTCAGGAATTTGGAAGTTTAAAAAAAAAATGTCCTTTTGTTTATTTAATAATATCTTTAACCCAACTGAACATAGAATTAGCTCTGAAATTTTTCTCCAAGAAATGCATTTTCTTCTTGAGTGCTCCATGATGAAATCAGTCTTAATTTCAGTTCAACTAGTGTGTAAAAACACACAGTGAGTGATTATTAGTCCCCGAAGGAGGCAAGACAGATGGAGCCCAGAATGGAATTGGCTTTATGATTAATTGAATCCTTGAAGAGTTGAATAGAGTTAGAGCTGATTCGGCCCAATCAGCGTCTTGAGGCGGCTGGTGCTGTCCTGAGCCTGAGAGAGGAAAGGGTCACAATAACCCAGATTTATCCTCTATTAAAATGGATTGGATGTATGCACCAGACGGTTCCCATTTTTAAACCATTGATGCAGGATAATTGGAATGGAAACAAACAAGATTAGAACTAGATTACAGGTATTTGTGCAAGTTGCCTCCTAAATCAATCAGAGTCGATGATTTATTCTGAGGGTGTGTTATCATTAGAGTGAATCATTGAAACTCTGAGACACATCTGGAGCTGTCCAGCCAGAAAGGGAAGAGGGAGGAAGGGGCACAGAGTGCTGCTTGGGGTTGGGAGGAGGCACAACTGTGCAGTGCTTTCCTGGCCTGTAGGACAGGGATCTTGCAGAGGGAATTTTAATTTTACCCTTTTTTTTTTTCTTTTTCTTTTCTTTTTTTTTTTTTTTTGCAGCAAGACCTATTGGTTAGGTCTGAAATGACTGCCCCTACTCCACAGTGAACAGATAGATGTGTTCTTTATAATGGTTGGATCAAATGGTCACCCAGGGTAGCTGCTGCCTCTGGGGACCCTGCAGTTCAGGGCATGGGAAGGGAGAAGGCCTGGTGCTGTGGGGGACTGCAGCTGCATTAACCAGCAAGTCCATTAGGATGACGGGTGCCCTGGTGCCTTTCCAGGGGGCCTGTTAGTGCAGGACATCATCTTTGGAGCTAGAAAGCTTGGCTATACTTGCTGGACCAGGAGCTGAGGCAAGAAGCCTAAGTTCCCTCCTGGCCCTCTGCTCTCTCTCAGTCTGGCCATGGGCATAGGGTCGTGTCTGGGGTCATGATCTTGAGGGTGGATGGACCTAATCCTGAACTCAGGAGTCAGGTCACAGAGGTCACAGTTTCACATCTACAGCCATCTGGCTGACAGTTGAATACTTGTTTTACTTAGAAAAACAAGAGGACTAGGTGCCCAACGTTTCTTCTGTCTGAAGAAGGATACCACTTGCTTCTCAAGTTGTCTTCCAGGCACTGGTGCCCATACCAAGTGTCTGGCAGTAGGCTGGGATAACCCCAAGAAGCTCCATCTGATCGGCAAGCCTCACCCTTACCTTCAAACTGTGCTTTTTTTCCTTCTTCTTTTCTTTTTTCCATTTTGAGCTCTTGTGAGTCAGGCTGCAAGGCAGCTCATTTACATGGGAGTCAGCCAGAAGGAAAGCGGCTTGAAGTCTACTTTCATTTTGCCGTGGGAGGTGTTTTCCTGTTGAATTGCTAACCAGGCAGGTCAGAGGGAATCATAAGGGATCTCAGTCATCCTTAGATAGAAACAAGTACAGCAAAGCATCTCATAAGCTGGTGAAAAAAATCTTTGATGGCATTTTTCAACTCTGGCATTCTCCAAATTGAACATACCTAAAGGCACTGTCCCCAAGGGAAGAGAAGAGGGTAGTTTCTTGGCCCCATATCAGCGAAGATAAAAACCAAGGCCCATGCCACACCCTCAGGCCACTATAGAGCTTAAGAACTGAGCCTACCTCCCTGCCTCCCTTCCTCCCTTCCTCCCACTGATGTCCTGCCATTACCTTGGTCCTGCTCGCTGCTCTGGTGGTAGCTTCCCTGCTGCCATTCTGTTAGGCACAAAGGACTTCTAATTTGCCAATTTTGTTGGAGTCCCCTTTGTAGAGAATAGTGCCTGCAAAGTATGTAATCCCCTTGTATCCCTTGCAGCCTTTGTTCTCATCAGAGGCATCTTCTCCCTTTCCAGCTCAGCCTCAGCTGGACATTTTGCCCTGCCCTGGTCTGGACCCCAGAGCAAACAGTGCTCAGCAGATCTTCCTTCCTTGCTTTGGTGTGGGCCGGGAGCAGGAGTGGCGTTCCTGCCTAGGGCACCGAACCTGCTTCATGGACTTGAAAGGCCTCAAGCATGTGTGAGAAAGAGAGGAATTGGTGATGCAGTGTCAGCCTGCCTGGGACAGCTTGTCTGTCCTGTAACCCTTGGCATCGGGGGCCTGAGGAGTGCGCTTGAGTCTGGACTCTACTTCCTGTCTGCCTGGAGTGATGCCTGCCGTGGAGTCCTGGGAATGCAGCTGCTCTCTTCAGTGGCAAGAGAGCAACTAGACACTTAACCCTGCTGGTTATATAAGGTGGTAGAAGAACTCGGTGGTGTCTTTCTTAGCTTTTGATTCCTTAGACTTTGGTTGGAACCTGTCCTCTGAGGCAGGGGAATATGCTCACCACCTTTGCTGATTCCCCAGTGAAGCCCAATGTGGCACAAAGCTCTTAATTTTAGCCTCGAGCATGACACATAATATTTGTGCCTATCACATCCTGTCCATCTGTCAAATGCCCAGTGCCCAGTACGCATCAGAGGGCTTCCTCTGCTGTGAAGCAGAGTGGTAAGGGGAGGGAAGCCACCTAGGCTTGTGTCTCACAGAGACTTTCTTTTTCCTCTTGGACATCAGCATGGTTCACATTCACAGTTTCTGCCGGGCCTCCCTGTCCCTCTTCGCTTGGGGCCAGCATTCTCTGTCATGAGCAAGTGGGTGGACAAGCCCTACTGGGAAGGGCTGAAACATGGGAGACCCATTAGGGCGGGATGGGAAGTGGTAGGACAGACGTGGTTGGACACATGCCTCCTGTACATCTCATACAGTGTGAGGGGGCCTCTCCTCACCCCTCACCCCTCTCTCTTTGGTACCCCCAGCTTGTGGACTACTAGGCAAATGTGATTCTGGATGACAAGCTAGAAGGGGAGGACTAAGCTAGGTAGCACCCTTGGCTAAGGGCTTCCCACCAAGAGTGATGCTTTCCAGAATAGCACCTAATGCCATTTCCACCCGTTAGTATGTTCTTAAAAGGTAATTTTGTCTATTAAATATCCCAAAGGAACTGTGCTGGGGAGGTACTAAAGGAACTAGAGATGCAGGGGAACCCAAGGGGCAGAAGTATCAGAGTCCCACTGATTGGCACAAAGACATTGACCAAAGCCCTTAGCCTCTCTGTGCTGTTACCTGGAAGTGTGGACTTTTCTCCTCTACCTCCTGGGGCCACGGAGGAAGAGATTATCCCTATAAAATGCTCTGATTGTCTTGAAAGAAAGATGGTATATCTGTGCCAGTTGTTACTGTTATAAATAGTGACGCTTGAAAACCAATAGGGCATCATTCTGAGGAGCTGCAAATACTACCCACACCTGTTTGTTTTCCATTTTAATTTCACCTTTTCCTAAGGAAGGGGAGGGGCAGATGCTGTCTGCCCTGCACACTTCACCAATTATTGCGAGGATTAACCTCAAGGAAATGAGCACAACCAGGAGCATGAACTGGGCAAAGGCATTTGGCTGTCGTGCCTGTTGCCCATGCAGACAGGCTCAGAGAGTCCAGCTCATTTGACGAATGTTTACTGAATTTCAACTCTTACATTCTAAGAGGATAGAAAGATGCATTTGGCATAGTCCCTAACTCAAAATGTTTAGCGTCTAGACCAAGGCATGAAGAGTGTCTAGTACTAACCTGAGTGCCTACGATAATTCCACACACTGAGCTGAGTGGTTTATATACATTTTCACATTGAATCTGAGTAAGTATGATTATGAATAAGTACAATTCCTTCCATTTTACACTCGAGGACCCTGAGGCCTAGAGAGGTCACATGCTTCCCTAGGGTCACAGAACTGAACTGTGTTAGGACTCAAACAGGAGCCTAGTGTGACACAGAAGCCAAGCCTTCAACCACTGTGTTGTAGCTGTGATAATAAATGCTGAGAGACAGACACTGAGAGGCAGACAGAAACAGAGAGGGGGAAAGGGGCAGGAGGAAGAGGGGAGAGAGGGAGGGAGGGAGGAGGGGAGCACGGAGATGGGAGGACAGGCTGAGGGCGGTTGGACAGAGAGGAGGAGAGAGAGGTATCTGGGTTCCTTTTGTTTTCCTGTGAATGATAATCAGCCTTATTCATCACTTTTATTTCTGACCTCTGACCTCTGCTTTTAATCTGTAATATGCCATAGGTCACGTGACATCCAACTCCAGGAGCAAAGTCAGGGTCTGTATTAGGGTGGGCTCTAGATAGGAAACTTGATTTTGGTGGTTCATCAGTCCTCAGCAAACACTGCTGTCATGAGGTGGACTCTGATTTTTCTGTGGGAAAGGTTTTGGGATTTCTTCCCTCCTTTTTTGATAAATTGGGTTCTGGTGTCTTTGTAGTTGAATGGCACATTCAGCCCCATTCAGCCTGTCTTCCCAAATGGCACCCCTTTCCCCCCCTTACCAGGGGCTCCTTCTGGAATCATTGAGAGCATCAGTGCCCATCTAGCTGAGGTCCTGGGCCCAGAAAGCTTTCAGAAGCAGTCCTCTGCTTATTAGGCACCTTGGGTGAACCTCTGATAGAGAGGCAGCCATGGTGGTGTTGAACCCGCCACTGAGGGGGTTGTTTGCCTGGTGTCACCAAATACTGGAGAGGGACCCTGTCTTTGGGGAGAGGGTCAAGCATGGTATTTTTAGCAAGCAATCCTTTGTCATTTATTCAGCCACTTTAAAAATAGATACCACTCTTTCTTTCTAATTGGCACCATTTGTCATCCTCTGTCCTTGCTTTTCACATGCTGAATTGTTCATGAATATTTATTTACCCTCCCAGAGGCAACTCCATGTATGTGTGTGTGTATATACACGTGCATGGGGGCTCTCAGAGCTCATTCTGCTGCTCTTTGGTTTTTTGTATCATAAAAGGTGATATAGTGAAAGACAGGGAAGGGAAGCTGGAGCCCTAGTCATTGAACCCCTTTCTTTGATGGTGCATCCTCGCATCTCTCTGACATTCTCCATGTCTGTGAGGTTACCTGTCCTTCCACTCTGGTTGCTTGGATGGTTGCCTTTTTTTTTTTTCTTTTTTTCTTTTTTTTTTAAACTAAGCCGACCTCAGGCTTCCATTCCATACCTCCATCCTTTTGTCCTGTCTGTTGGAATTCTTTCCTTTGGCAGTCAAATCCAGGATCCCTGAGATGCTCCCTGGTGTAGACATTAAACCATTCAGGTTTGAGGTCATTGACAAAAGCTGTGTGAGAGGAGAAGGGAACCAGCATTTACCTTTGTCCCCCAGTCAGACCTCTGTATCAGCCACCTTAATACCCGGGCCCTGGCACATCCAAACAACAGTGGAGCCTGGAGCTTACCTCAAGTGTGTTGTGCTGAGCTAAGGACTCTGGAGAGAACCTCCCCCTTGTGGCCTCTCCACCTGGTGTGTCCCCATCCCTGAGTCATTGTTCTGTCTTTTGACTCTAATGTGGCTGAAAAGACAGTATGAAGGGGTTATTATTGATAATGTACATTCCTAGGGTGTATTCCATCTAGCACCTCTGACACTCTTTCCACATGTTCCTGTGGAAGACTATGTTCTCTTTTTCTTAATATCTTCTATAGACCAGAAATGATTCCAGATGTTGTCTCAATCCCCTCCCAACCATCCCCCATTTCTAGCAAGGCATCCTTCTCTCCTCATACCCTGTTTCAAAACTTAAATCTTCTGGTCTTAAAAATTCATACATTCATTTTTAAAAAGTATATCAACTATCTGCTATATGCTAAACACTCTGCTGTACTAGAGATACAGTGGTAAGTAAGACATAGGTCTCGATTCTTAAATGGTTGATCTTTTAGTCAGAAACTAATATTTAGGGACACCTGGGTGGCTCAGCCATTGAATGTCTGCCTTTGGCTCAGGACATGATCCTGAAGACCCAGGATCAAGTCCCACATTGGGCTTCCTGCATGGAACCTGCTTTTCTCCCTCTGCCTATGTCTCTGCCTGCCTCTCTCTCTCTCTCTCTCTCTCTCATGAATAAATAAATAAAATCTTAAAAAAAGAAACTAGTACTTAAAAGGCAGTTAATACATCACCAAAATTAAAAACCTTAGTCCATCAAAGGACACTGCCAAGACACTGGAAAAACAAACCACAAAAAAAAAAAAAAAAGAAAGAAAGAAAAACACACCACAGAATTGGAGAAAAGTTTACAAATCAAGTATCTGGTAAGGGGCTTGAATATGTTAAAAAAAAAAAACCTCTTAAAATCAATAATAAAGGGCAGCCCAGGTGGCTCAGTGGTTTAGTGTTGCCTTCAGCCCAGGGCTTGATCCTGGAGACCTGGGATCGAGTCCCACGTCAGGCTCCCTGCATGGAGCCTGCTTTTCCCTCTGCCTGTGTCTCTGCCTCTCTCTCTCTCTCTCTCTCTCTCTCTCTCTCTCTCTCTCTCTGTGTCTCTCATGAATAAATAAATAAAATCTTTTTAAAAATCAATAATAAAGACAAGCAACTCAATTAAAAATAGGCAAAGGCTCTGAATTGACATCTGTCTGAAGAAGATGTATGATGGCCAATAAGCACATGAAAAGATATCCAACATCATTAGCCACCAGGGAAATGCAAATCAAAACCACAGTGAGATAAAATTTTATACTCACTAGAGTGACTGTTATCAAAAAGGCAGATAGTATCGAGTGTTGGCAAGAATGGAGAAATTGGAACCCTCATACGCTGCTTATGGGAATGTGAAAGATGCAACTGATTTGGAAAAGAGTTTCCATTCCTTAAGTAGTCAAGCATGGGTGCAATTCCATCATAGGTGTATACCCAAGACAAATGAAAGCATATGTCCAGGGTGCCTGATAGCTCAGTGGTTGAGCTTCTGCCTTCAGCTCACATAGTGACCCCAGGATTCCTGGGATCGAATCACATATTGGGCTCCCTGCAAGGAGGCTGCTTCTCCCTCTGCCTCTCTCTGTGTCTCTCATGAATATATAAAATCTTTTAAAAGAGAGAGAGAAAGAAAGAAAGCATAAGTCCACATAAAAACTTATGCATGAGTGTGCATAGCAGCATTATTTATAATAACCAGTAAGTGGCAACAACCCAAATATCTATCAACTTCTAAATTGACAAACACGTTTTTTTATCCATACAATGGAATATTAATTTGACAAAGAGAAATGAAGTACTGATTACCTGTTACATATGGATGGAACTTTATAACATGCTAGTGAGAGAAGCCAGTCACAAAGGAGCTCATATTTTGTGATACCATTTATATGAAATGTCCAGACAAGGTAAATTTAATGAGCAAGAAAGTGGATTAGTGATTTCCTAATCTTGGAAGGGTGGGAGTTGGGGAGTTAGGTATGGGTTTTGGCGTGGAGGGTGGGTGATGAAAATGTTTAAAAATTGATTGTAGTGATGATTTTACAACTCTGAATATATTAAAATTTACTGGATTATACACTGTACATGGGTGAATTGTATGGTATGTGAATTATATCTCAATAATGGATTACATAGTGATTTCCTAGATGGGTTAGCTAGGGAGGACCTATGTAAGATATTTCATTCTAGCCTCAACTCAAATGTTAAGCCATTCACATATTAAGGTAAATTTTTAGAGGGAGGCAGGGGAAGCAGATGGCTAGTACATGGACCCTGAGGCAGGAACAAACTTGATGAGGCGGTGAAGCAGCCAGAAGGCCAGTATTGCTGGAATGGAGTAAATCAGAGGGAAACTAAGTGAGATTGGGGATTTTTGGCAGTACACCTAAAGAACAAGGTAAGATAGATAGATAGATAGATAGATATATATATATATATATATATATATATATATATATATATATATATATATATATATTTGGATTTTATTCTAAGGGTAATGAAAAGCCACTGTTGACTTTTAATCAGGGGAGTAACAAGATCTGATTTACTTTTTTTTTAATTAAAAAAAACGTTTTTTAAAGATTTTATTTATTCATGAGAGACACAGAGAGAGAGGCAGAGACACAGAGAGAGGTAGAGACATAGCAGACAGAGAAGCAGACTCCCTGCCAGGAGCCCAATAGGGGACTTGATCTCGGGACCCCGGGATCACGCCCTGAGCTGAAGGCAGCGCTCAACCACTGAGCCACCCAGGCGTCCCGTACATTTTTTTTTTTAAGATTAATTTATTTATTTTAGAGAGCACACTCATGAGTAGGGAGGAGGGACAGAGGGAGAGAATCTTCACGCAGAATCCCCACTGAGCCCAGAGCCCAACATGGGACTCAGTCTCACGACTCATGAGATCATGACCTGAGCCAAAACCAAGAGTCTGACACCCCTGATTTACATTTTTTGAATGATCTCTCTGGTTGCCTGTGGGAAGGAACTCTTCATATTTTCGTAATGTAGAGCCTTCTATCTTATTGGCTTACTATCTTGTTGTTTTATGCCTTCCAAGATAGGAAGTTCTTCTTGGTGTCTCCTTCAAGTCATTCCTTCTCATCAGGATTCTGGAAGGTGGAGCTCATGGCCATATTAGCCCTTTCTAACTGGGATGATTATTGCTCTCCAGATTAGGACAAGGAGTCAGAAAGCTTCCATATCTTTCTGGATGTGGCCACTTTTATCATGAGATTTTGACTTTGAAGGCTCAGGACCATGGTGTCTGCTTGGTTTTACTTTGCTGGGGTTGGCTCTGGCCCTGGTACCCTGGTCCCAAGATAAGTAGTGCAGTCCCTTTACCTCCACCAGCTAACAGTGTACCCACGTCCTTTCCCTGAGTTGCAGGGCAGTCTGCCTGGTAAGCAGCGCAGGATGCTGTATTGAAGTCCCATGCCCGATAGCTGGCTTGGAAAGAACTATTTTATGGCTCCAGGGAGCTCTTGAGAGACTGATAATATGCTGAATTAGAACGTAAGTCAGGAGCTCTGTGGCCAGGATTTGAATGTGGACGCTACTGGATGTTAGCTGTCTAAACCTGGGCAAATTATTCATCTCCTCAGCAGTTTCCCCATCTGTAAAATGAGGATAACCTCGTATTGGTTATCATGGGGGGATAAAATGTATTAATGCATGTGAAAAATTAGGAAGAATGCCTTAGGGAGGCTCCTGGGTGCTCATTGAGTTAAGTGTCTGCTTCTGGTCAGGTCATGATACCAGGGTCCTGGGATCCTCCTTTGACTCTGCTCAGCAGAGAGTCTGCTTCTCTCTCTCCTTCTGCCCCTTCCTCCTCCAGTCGCACACACTTTCTCTCTCAAATAAATAAATAAAATCTTAAAAATAACAACAACTCAGAAGAATGCCTACCAAATAGTGCTCAGAATGTTAACCTCTTTCATTATCGTCTTTAAGGGAGCCTCTCCATAGGGCTGTCAGGTAGCTCCGGGGCTCCCTTCAGAGGGAGCAGAGAAGAGAGCAAGGCCTAAGTGCCGATGCCTTTTATGACCTAGCCTCAGAAGTCAGAACCATCACCTCCTCCATTTTCCTTTGGTCCCATAAGTCAGCCATGACTTGGTGTGGAGGGAACTATACAAGGCATAATACCAGAAGGCAAGGCTTCAGTGGCTGTTTTGGAGACCAGCTACTATACCCTGTATCCAAAGGCCCTTTCCTAGACACTGTGGAAGGGGACCATAGGCACCCACGGGTTGGACCCTTTGTAGGTAATTATCTGTGAGGCGGGCCATGCTCATTGTGGCTCACCAAGCCTGTACCCTCCTGGCTGAAGTAGTGGCATGTCAGAAGAACAGTGTTTTCATTTTTCAGCCTCTGACCCATGATGGGTGATGGAATGATAGAGGACTTTGTACTCTTATAAGCCTGCCAGTGGCTTGGGCATCCGGGCTCTGAATTTTGTGAAGTGGACTAACGAGCTGACCACCTCTTTCTACATACAGGCTTCTTGGTTTCAGAGGAGGGGACAATTTTGCTACCTTGAAATCCATTTATTTCAAGATGAGGGTGGGTGGTATTATACTTTTAAAAATACATTTTCATCCCGTATGGTCTTCTGTTCTATAAGGTCTCCCTTATGAGGTGGCAAAGCGGGCTGGCGAGAGGGGCTCTCAGGTGAGATGCTCAGCTTTAGACAGCTTGACAGTCTGTGTAGGGGGCGAGTTACTTAACCTGTCTGAGCCTCAGTTTCCTCAACTAGGAAATGGAGAAGACAGAGCTTCACAGACTCACTGTGAGGATTAAATGAGATAAGGTATGTGTAGTATAAACAAACTCCTAGACAGAGCACAACACACAGTAAGGAAATAATAGCTGTCGCTAAAAATATTATTAATGTCAATTCAGTCACCACCATCATCATCATCCTTATGCTTATTGACCCTGAATGGGACGGAAAGAGGGGCTGTGACTTACCAAGCCACACGGCAGGGAGTCTGGGCCCGAGAACAGGGTCTCCTTCTCTCTTCTTGTGTTCATACTTTCCATCTTGAATGTTCTTCCACACGATGCCTGAACCACAAATAGAAGTTTGGGCAACTCCCAATTATCCCTCATGTGAATAATTCACTCAGAGATAATCTGTGTGCCTGGCTCCCCTCCCAAATCAGCTGAGTGGATTATTCTCCTCTTTCAATTATTCAACAGTACAAGTAATTGGGAGCTGGCATTAGCATATGAAGGCTGTGAGGTCATCTCTTGTTGTTCTCAGTTGCTCAGGCCTGCCAGTGACCATGTTTCAGAAGAGCATGGAAGCTGTAGAGCAGAGCCCAAGGGCAAGGACAGAGGTGGTGACAGGATTGAGGGTGAAGGACAACAGCCTACAATGACCTGGTGGGGTAGGCGAGGCTGCCAACTACAGAGCAGGAGAGCCAGACAACAGTGTATAAAGGCTGCCTTCTCTCTCCCTGGGCCAGAGATGGGCCCTCCTGGAGGCAGGGCATACTTCCTTCAGGAGCTCTTGGTTTTAAAGTTGGCTCTAGAATGTTAGATCTTTCCAGAGTCTTTTAAAAATACCTTTGGCTACCCTCCTCCCTTCTATTGCTGTCCTATTTGGCCTCAGGCTACTGTATTAGGAGATATAGGGAGCCTCTCCTTTCTGTGAAGTCGGGTCTCTCCATTAAAAATAACAGGTGTAGGGGATCCCTGGGTGGCGCAGCGATTTAGCGCCTGCCTTTGGCCCAGGGCGCGATCCTGGAGACCCGGGATCGAATCCCACGTCGGGCTCCCGGTACATGGAGCCTGCTTCTCCCTCTGCCTGTGTCTCTGCCTCTCTCTCTCTCTCTGTGACTATCATAAATAAATTTTAAAAATAAAAAAAAAATTAAAAAAATAAAAACAGGTGTAGTAATGATACATTCATACACAAAGTAAATGAATAAAGATTTATGTGTAGATTTGTAGTACGTATGTATTCTTAAATGTATAATGCAAAAACCAGCTCTTACTTCTGAGGGTAAGAGGAATGAAGTTATGAGAAAGGGATTTTTCCTTTGTGTTTTGCACTTTCTGTACTATGTGAGGTGGTTTTTGGTTTTTGTTGTTGTTTTGTTTGTTTTTTACCATGACCTTATGTTAGTTTCTAATTAAATGATAGAATAAAAGACATAGAAGAGAAGCTGCAGTTGGGTTTTGCAGCATTAGCTCATTAAACCATCATGATAGGAATCCCTGGGTGGCTCAGCGGTTTAGCGCCTGCCTTTGGCCCAGGGCGCGATCCTGGAGTCCTGGGATCGAGTCCCACGTCAGGCTCCCGGCATGCGGCCTGCTCCTCCTCCTCCTCCTGTCTCTGCCTCTCTCTCTCTCTATGTCTATCATAAATAAATAAATCTTGAAAAAAAATAAACCATCATGATGTATACTTTTGAATTGGATTGAGTTTGGGGTGGACCCAGCAGCTTGTTCAGAACCCTTGAGCAAGGTGGACCTTGGGGCACTATGCATGAATGCCATGACCCAGGCTCTCTTAGAGTCTTGTTTTCCTTGTGGGACTGAACAAGCACTTGTCCACCCCCAGTGGACATCAGGGCTTTGGCCCTGAGGTCATCATCCTCCCTCCTATTCTTATTATCCCTTTCACTTCTCCTTCCCCAAGGACCCAGAAACCGTTTGCCCTGGATCTGCTGGACTCAGGATTACCCTGAAGTTATCAGCAGTCTCCTCTTTGCCTCTGGGGAACAGAATAAAATTCTTGATTCATACACCATTTTGATGTATGTGGTGTGTCCAAGTTTGAGAGTTTTGTAGGGGGAAGAAGGTTAGTTGACTTTTGAACTGTTTCTCTGGGGTGGTTTTTTTTTGTTTGTTTGTTTGTTTTTAATGCTTTCATTTAGTTTTTTAAGAAAAGTTGTTTGAGCTCCATTTGGGATTTATAGTTGCTTAGGTTATCTCTCCAGGTTTTGGCCGATGATTGGTTCCAGTGTGTGCTTAGGAAGGGCAGGGGCAAAGTAGGGGGTGGGAACTTTCTTGTCACTGGGACTCTAAGCAGCAGCAAAAAAAAATTGTGCTATGTGTGAAGCAGGAGCAGAGCAGCTCAAAGAGCACTCTGGGCCAGAGGGCCCATCCATGGGCAGGCTGCTTTTCAGCCTAGCTGGAGGTTCTTACATCTGGGCCCAGCATGGCTGCACTGAACTAGACCTTCAAAAGTGGCTCTGGAGTACCAGGCTAGCTAGAGCATTTAGCTGCTCCACATGGGAGCTGAGCCTCATTTTCCTCCATTCCTAGAGAAGGCCTCAGTGGCAAAAAGAACTTGGTAGCCACATATTGGCCAGCACCACTGATGAGAGCAGACACCGAGTCAATGGTGAAATTGATGGAATCAAAAGAATGGACAGAGCTTGAGAGCTGAAGCCTAGACATGCCTCTGCTGGGTCTGGCTCCTTAGCATCCTCATGATCTTCGCCTAGCTGGTCTTGGAACAAAGAGACTTCCTGAATATGTTTCAGCTCTGTGTGGCCTGATGGAGGGCTGAGTTCCCAGCTTCCCCTTGAGAAGGGAAGCTGCTTTGATAAAAAGCCAGAGAGACAATTGAGGTGTTGGCTGGAGCCTAAGGAGAGAGTTCAAGGATGCAGGAGTGAGCCCTGCTAGTGAGGAAGGCCAGGGACCTCTTCTTTCAAGCCAGATTAGGAGGAGAGCCCCACTACAAACCCTTCATGCTAGGCACTGAGCAAATGGTGGCTTTGGTGGTAGTGGGGATGTGGTAGGTTTTCTATTTCTGTACTAAAATACCTGCTTCCCCTCTGCAGGAGGTAGGAGTATCTTGGAATAAAGAACCACTCCGTGAACCATTGGTATGAATGGGAGGGGCCTGGGCTGAGCCTCATCCCTGTCTTTATGTCCTTATCCAAGGTGCTGAGCTGCAATTTCCAGGTTGGGATTTTATTCTCTATTGCTGGTGCTATGGGAAGGAGATGCGAGTTAGTAAGTGCACAAAGATTCTGAGGGGTTGGCAACCTGGGGGACTTTACACTTTGCAACTATGTGGATTTCCTAAGTGTGGAACTCTTTGCTGCTCACGTGTCCCCCGCGCTGGGTTAGGCCTTGAGGAGAGTCTGCAAGGATGGGCTGCTGTTAAAGGGCCAGGCTGGCAGGGCCTGTTTGACAGTTGGCGGGATCACACTGAATGTCTGCAAGCAGAGCCCTGGTCAGACTGGGACAGACCTGGCCTGACCCCCAAGCTAGCCCTGAATAACCAGTTACTACTGAGTGTCATGGCCTGAGGTATGAAACAGTGTGGTGAGCTTGGAAGGCTCTCAACACATTCTTCTATCCTCTGCCTTTAGAAAATACTTCCTCTTGGAAACCTCTTCAGCAGAAACCTGTGGTCAAGTAAGGGTTCTTACCTCTATCTTCTCACCTATTCATTCCTGGTTAAGGCTGAGTGACCTAGACCAGCCACCTGCCATGCTTCTTCCATCTGTGCAGTGCTTGGTGCAGGAGTAGGTATGTGACACAAGCAGAGCCAATGGAAGTCCTGCCCTGAAATTCTGAACTACTTGAGGGTGAGAACTCTTAATGCTGGGATTAACATGTTTAGGGACTCCAGTGGCCAACAGCCTCATCTAGGGAGGGAAGAAAAGCCTAGTAATGGAGCCTGAGAGAAGACCCTTGCACATTGTTTGAACCTCTGATTCCAGTGTGACTATTACTTTTGTCATCCTTCTTCACGATGGAACCCAGCAGACTGTATTTTTTGGCTTAGAGAAGTCTGAATTCAGTTTTAGTTCCTTAAAAACAAAGTCCTAACTAATACAAAACAGCTTCTAGCTGATCAGACTATTTGCTTCCAAATAGCTAATGTCATATCTAGGGAAGCTGCTTTCATGGTGGAACCCTGTGTCCCACACTGTGCTCCATGCACACTGGGTGCCCACTCCATGTTTCTTTTCTTTTTTTTTTTTTTTTTAAGATTTTATTTATTTATTCATGAGAGACAGAGAGAGGGAGGCAGAGACACAGGCAGAGGGAGAAGCAGGCTCCATGCAGGGAGCTTGACGTGGGACTCGATCCCGAGTCCCCAGGATCACGCCCTGGGCTGAAGGCGGCGCTAAATCACTGAACCACCTGGGCTGCCCCCACTCCATGTTTCTTATGTGAGTACATGCACTGTCACCCTCTGCCACCAACCTTTGGGAGGAGAGTGGAGTCCTGAGCTTGAGTCTCCCAGCTTGCCTCTTGGTGTTGGTAAATCTTGTCATTGATGCCTGCATTTTTTATCTCCTTCTTCTACTTCTGCAAAGATAAATACAGTCTGTCAGTCTTCTTGCTTTGCAGGGGCCTTGCCAGACATTTCACTGGTGGGGAGTTTATCGGTATACCTCAGGTGGCCATCTTCCAGATGTAGACAGGGGATCATCCTTGTGTGGCACAACGCTGGTCACAGCTTCAGGTCTGATGATCTCTCTCTGAAATCACTGTTCTCTGGTGCCCAGCTTGAGTTGGTGCAGAATTTATTGGGCTTGCAACATCAGGGCAGTGTTAGAGGTTCCTTGTCCACTGCTTTTCTCCCAGGCTGCTTGTGCCAGCTGCAGGGCCCTTGTGAGGCTGTTAGGTGTCTTTCTGTGACAGATTCATTGTTCCATATTTTTATTTAATTACTTACTTTTACAGCTCTTAGAATAAATCTAATTATCCATCTGTTATACTACATTATGCCACTGCAGTTCATGCTATATTTTCTCATTGTATGATATTTGTCAACTTGACCTTGCCCTCTTCCAATGTTGGTGCTCCTCTTTGTGGCTCTGTGCCACCTCCTCAGTGGATTCCCAGCCTGTCAGTCTATCAGGGTCCCCAGGCAGAGCTGACTGCAAGTGTCTTTTAGATGGAGCAAAGTTTGGTATTCTTTGGCATAATGCAGGAGAGGAGAGTGGCCAAGGACCCATCTCTGATACCCTGCTGACCTGATCTAGGTTTGGAAAGTTGGACTTTGCAGAAAAGAGTTCCAGAAAAGAGAGCAGAATTTCTAGGTTAGAGTTTCTGATCTTTTGCCAGAGGGCTGTTGTCAAGGAGAACAGCCAGGAGAGGTCAGGCTGAAAAGAGATGACAGTGACCACCTGTGGATATGTCTGTGACTGTCTCACCATGGCTGTCATGTGGTGCCTCACATTAGGATTAATGTAGCACCAGTGAACACTACCTACTGGAGGTTGATTTCCATAACCATGTGGAGGATCCTGGCTCCCAGATCTTTTTTTTTTTCTCTCCTGTTACTCCCTAAAATTCTATTAGTACCACTGGGAATTAATTTCTTGTTTTTTTTTTTTAATACATCTCTTTATTATTGGCAAATTATCTCATATTGGCAAATGCAGATACTCCCAGGAGGGTTACCCCCAGCGGTCATTGAACACCTCTGCTGTATTCCTTTTCGAAAGCAGGCAGGGGATGTGTGGCAGTGGAGACGCATGAGGAAGTTGTTGAGGGAGTCAGACTAGAGGGGGTCTTCTCTGAAAGAGAAGGCAAAATTTAGAACATTGGCTAGAATCTGCCCTCTGTGAGCTCTCGGAGTAGGTAGGATGCTTACAGAGAGAGGGAGACCTATGCCTTATCCATCTCTGCACCCAGGTAATGGGGCTGGACAGTCTCACCAGGGGAGCAGCACCAAGCTGGTCTTGTCCCTTCAGGCAGCTCCTGCTTAAATGAGCGTGGGCTTTGGGGATAGACCATGGAAAGTGAGGGTAGGGGTGAACAGACAGCAAAGCTCAGTCCATGTCCTTAAGAAAGTTGACAGTTTAGCAGGGGAAACAGACTGACCAAATCTGTTGAATATGATGAAGGGAAAAGGGAGCCCCTGGGATGTACAGCAGAAGCCCAGTGGCAGGTCAGGTAATAGACAAAGGTTTCTTAGAGGAACTGCTTGGAGTAAGACTTGGATGTGTAGGCCAGCCTGATGAAGGTGGGTACAGAGATGAGGCAGAGAGGGAAAGGGTGCTCCACATAGACATGTAGAGAGCACAGCACATTTGAGTGGAGTTCATTTGGAAAGGGCAGGACTACTCTTGGTCCTGACATAGGGTCATTTCCAGCAGGTTCTTGAGTGGAAGTGTTGAGGCTGCTGCTGTTACTGCTTGCAAAGCCTGTACCCACCGGGGACCAGGGGAGGACCCATATGTGGCCCACGGGCTTTCTTGGGTAGAGGCCCTTGATGAGAGAGACTGTAGTCCCGCCTCCTCTACCTAGGGCAGGGTCTGCTACACTGCTCCTCCTTCCCACCACCCCTGCCTTCATGCCTGCCTCGGGCTCAAGGCCACATTAAAGGCCGTCCAGCTTGGATGTGGGCCCAGGTTAGAGCTCATTACAGCCCTGTGGCCAGGCCCTCCATTTTCCCTTCCAGGTTAAGACTTGGCAGGCATCAAAGACTGCCAGGAACACCCCACAGGCCTTCTCCTTTAATGATCTCTCTCCATTCTCGGTCTGCACGGCCTGCCTAGCCCAGCTCTGCTCACCAGAGCCTCTGGTGACTTTTCGCAAGCTTTTCTTCATTCCAACAAACAGAATTCAGTGACTAATTGCTGGTATTTTTTTTTTTTTTTCCTCAAGACTCTATTTATATAGGCTGTCGTGTTGGGGGTGGGGAGGAGCAGGCTTTAGTCTTGGGAGGACTGCTGTTTCCTGCTACTGCCATCATTAGACAGAGGCCCATGTGGCATTGATGTCCACACTTTGTCTTTATTCTTGTATTTTTTTTTTGTCATTTCGACATTTGGTTCTTTGAACATCTAACATCCCTTTTATGCTTCTCATCTCCCACTGAAGATTGTTGTATTTTGTCCCCCACCGAAGCTGCGTTTTCCTTTTGTCAGATTTCTCACTTTCTTCTTTAATGTATTTTGATCAGTGTGGCCATGTAGGTCTGGGTTTTATTGGGAGCTTTTCATCTTGGCAGTGGCTCTCAGGGGCTTGGGTCTTCTTGCAAAAGCCTGACTCTGCCTCAGGTCCCAGAAGCAGGCCTTTCCTGGCCAAAACTACCAAGAGCCCAGCCTGTCATCTGCCAAGGGATATGCTCTAGCCTAGCAATTCTCAAACTTAAGCATGCAGTGAAAAGCAACAGGATTTAACCAGGATCTGTTAAAATGCAGATTGTCAGGCCTCTCCCCTGAAGCTTCAGTATGTCTGCTGTGGGACCTGAGAATTCCTGGTGCACGACTTCCCAGGTGATGCTGGTACTGACAGTCCAGGGACCACATTTTGAAAAGGACCGTTTTAGTGTAATTGCGCAGGGCCCTCAGGAGGGGAGGATTGCTGGAGACCAGATTCCCTTTCCCCGTACTGGGCCCAGCTCTCCAAAATTAGATGATGACAGCTGTTGGCAGTGGCATCGTGATATTTAAACACTTTTACAGTGATTTCACTTGCCCTAAGTCATTTGATGCAGCAGATCTTTGGTTAAGCAGTATAGCTTCTTCAGTTAAGAAGCTCATTTAAGTTAAGGACTTTTCCTTGGCCTTTCAGCTACTAGTGTGTGGTGTTCCCCCAGTTTAAATCTGCATCTCTTAGCTCGTATTCTTGAGCTTTAGGATCCTGTCACTTAGTAGTAACTCACTATGTGACCTTGGGGAAAAAAATACTTAACCTCTGTGTGACTTAGTTTATTGATTAGTAAAACAGGGGTAAAAATATCTGCCTCATAGAGTTGTCATGACAACTCTGAACATTTTTTTAAGAGAGAAACTGCATGTGGGCGTGCACAAGTTGGGGGAGAGAGGGAGAAGCAGATCCCCACTGAGCGAGGAGCCTGATGTGGGGCTCAGTCCCAGGACCCTGAGATCATGACCTGAGCCGAAGGCAAATGCTTCACCAACCGAGACACCCAGGCGCCCCTTGACTCATATTTGAAAAATACTTGAGAGCTATGAAAGGACGAAGCTCCAAAATTCATTCTCCTCCTGACTGTGAGAGGCTGCCCTTAGTTTTGTGCTTCTGTTATCACAGGAGGCCCAGGAGAACCTACTACCACTCCCCAGACAGTGTCCCTGGCTGTTAGGACAGGGCTCCATCACTTCGGAAGGGCACTTCTCCCTGGGGTCTGCCCTGAGGGAACTGGAATATAGCAAGTCCCTGGGTGGCATTTGCCTCAGGAGTTGAGGATGAGGCTGTAGCTGATGGGCTGGGTCAGTGTGAGAAGTCTAAGATCCAAGGCGAGCCCCTGGCAGCCCACTTCACCTTATGCACTTGGAGAGCTGCTGTAGTACAGGCCATGCCGTGCTCAGCCCTAGAATGGGCCTTCCGGGCTTAGTTTAGAGGGAGGAGAAACCAAGCTGGTCTTTTTTGGGTTTTCTCTCATTCTACTTCTCCTCCACCTTCTGATTGGGGCATTCTCAGAAGTAGCTGAGGTTTCAATTAGAAGGCTGGCCCTGGTAATGTCATTAATACTGAATCTATTGAACATAACATGTGAGGAACTGCTATATTCTGTATTTCATTTAATCCTTACAACAATCTTAGGAAATAATCTTCATTTTACAGATGAGGAGGCAAAGACAGTTATTTAGGTCTGTCTGGCTCTAGAAGCCATAGTCTTTACCACTGTGATGCTGCCTCCCTGGCCCCTGCCCTGATGTTTCCTTCTATAGTACCACTGTCCCCCTCCCAGGGATGCCTGGCCTTATCCTGTTTCCAGGGTCCTTTGCCCCATAGCTCAGTGTCTCCAGTCCAGGCCTATGCCAGGTCTTTATTTACCTTTGTACCTTCTGTAGAACTTATACAAAGCCTTATACAGAAGGTGACCATATGTCCCATGTATACCTCTTGTCTGAGTGCAGTAATTAATAGTACCTCCTCTCACTCTGTAAAGTGTCCCGATTTGGACAATAAATTATGTGGTCACTCTGCTTACACATGACTGGTTCCCCCAACCCTGGGGCAGTGGCATTCTAACAGAAGACCTTGGAGGACAGAATTATCATTAGGACTCAAAGAAATCACAGATGGTAAAACGTTAAGCACTTTTATAGGCCAGCAGGCAAGAGAATTTAGACAGTCTTTGCTCCACGCCCCACAAACCTACCACAAAGAACTATTTCTACGTCCAAACTTGAGGCCTGTGAAGGTCTCCAGGCTGATCTCAGATTTCGCAGGGCTGGGGTCTTACTGTGACTTCATGGAAGGTCTGACAAGCAAGGCCAGGACATGGGAAGGAGTGCCAGAAGCTTCTGCTTTCCTGCCTCTCTTGGGCAGAAGCCAGCCTTGCCTAGAAGTTGCCTGTCCTCACCACCTTGAGCTTCCTGCAGGAAAGAGCCAAATGGGGGCGGTGGGGTGGGGTGGGTTAGTAGGGGTGCGGGGGGTGGGCGGTGGCCCTTCCCACAATGTGGAACTCAAGCCTGGTGGAAGCCCAGGCTCCGGGCCCCAGTGCTGTGTTTCTGTTCAACTCAGGCTCTGCCCCCTACCCTAGATGTGAAAGCACACACACCCTCAGCCTTGGTAGGCATAAGCCCCATTCTAGGCTGTGTCCTTACCCCATCTGTAGGCAGCTGAAAACTGCTGTGCATATGTTGGTTCACACTTGAACTGGTTTAATGTTTTTTCTTTTAAGCTGCAATCTAAAATTCAGCCAGACAGGCTTTAATGAGCACTAAATCGTCAAGCTTTTGTTTCCCTTGCTATTCAAGCCATAGAGATTCTGTATTTGATTCTGCAACAATTGCTGTATCTTAAACAAACCATTTACATTTTGACATTAACTATTTTATGAGTGTAACTTTCTTGTTGGCATTAGAATGGTTCCAGCAGAAGGCCTTTTACCGATTTATTAGAAAATGTTTAAAGGGTCTGTGGAAGGTGATTCTTAACATTGTCTTTGGGGAGAAAAAAAGACTTTCATCTGATTTCATTTGGGTAATACATATGAACTGTTAGCCTTTTCCTCCTATCTTAATGACTTTTGATCATGCTCAGGCCATCCTTCCAGGTGCCCTTCCTGGTCAGGCCCTCCATTTTTCAGGTTACACCTAACATTGGACTCTTGCACAGTGACTTGTCTAGTAATGTGCCTCTCCACATGTCCTTGTTGGCTGTTCATTTTGTCTAATAAGGGCAAGAATAATTTTCATTCTTTGCTTTGGCCCCAGGCTGCTGAGCCAAGTGCTCTGTGCACTCTGGGCCCAATCAGGATTTGTCGACCAACCGTCAGGACAAAGAGCCTTGGTCAGACAAACGGAACCATCCATCATTCTGTCTCCAGAAGCTAAGAGTAATTGGAGCTTGTCTCCAGTTCTTAAAGATCTTCACAGAGTGGGAAGGCCCCACTCCAGTGCCTGGTGACTTGGGCCTCAGGGCCTCAGCTGAGGGCAGGCCTTGTAGGTTCATTCCCATTTTAGGGCAAGTTCTGTGTCCTCCTTGACCTGGAGTCCTCAGCCTGACTGGGGTGTCATCAGTCCCACTCCACCCAGTGTTCTCCTCTGTGACAGCAGTGGCAAGGGGCAGGAAACCCATTCTTACTCAAACCAGGGGATGGATGAACCACACTAGATGGAGCTGGCCAAGAAGGCCTGTTGATCCATCCCCATGGAAAACCAGGAGCCTGGGTGCTGCACTTGCCTCTCAGAACCGTAACTAATCGTTCACAAAGATCTTCCCAAATACCAATGATGCAAAATATTTGAATGGTTTAACATATTGTTCACCATATTTAAACTATCAGAAACCTTAAATATCTGAGCAGAACCTCAGCAAACAAAGGATATTTTGGGGACTTGTTATGTATGTTGTACAGCAGAGAGATTTGTCGTCTATATGACTTCCAAATCCTATAAACAAAGCATTTCAGTGTTGTCATTTTCAGCTATGGACCATCCCACAATTGTTGCTTTTACTTTTGCTGTTAAGAGATGGCTCTGTATGTCAATTATTTTTCAGTAAAACTGGGGGAAAAGGAATGGCTCATTCATAAGCATTTCTGCAGTTTGTTGCAAAAGCCAAACAGGCCCTGCCTGATTCCCTTGGCTCTCATAAAGGAGAGGAGGAAGTTGGAGGGAAGAGTGTATGATTGCCCAGTGCATGCCTCTGAGCCCTTGGGAGCAAGATCTGAGTGAGTAAAGAAGTTCCTTCCTGAGCCACCAAAGGCCTATCTAGAAGGTGTAGGGCCCGCAGTTCAAAACAAAGACTGGCTAGGTGATTTCCCTGCAGCCCCCTTATCCTGTGGATCTGGCCCATGCTGGCCCCCCACCACCCTGGGTGATGGAGATGAGCCACCAGCTGGTGTGGATGACCTCACGTAACCTCCTCTCTGTGTTCTCTAATAAACTGGATAAATTTTACTATGTGAAAAATCTCCCATATGCTTTAGCCTAAATTTTCTTCTGCTTAACCTTGTTACTCCTACCTTGCCTCCCTCAGACTGCCTGAGACAATTACTGGGAGGCATTTGTTGAATAATTATAGGCCACAGATAATTTCTCTTTAGCTCTCAGTCTTGCAGTTACCCACCCTGTGGCCTCCCTTTAGCCAGCTCTAATTAGCTTCTTTGATCCTTCCTCTCAGTCTCTCCCTCTCACTTGTTAATCACCTTTCTCCCCCATGAATTCTTTTTGCCCTGGCTTCGTCCATGCAGCTGGAGGAGTGCATGAGGGCCGCTCAGTGGGAGGTGGTACTTCTCTGTCTGGACCATAGGTAGCCCCTCCTACGTTTGAGAAGCCTGAAAACCCAGGGGCTCCTTAGCAGAAAAGTAAAAATAGTAATTGTCATTAAGTAGTATAATACTTTATGGTAAAGCAGCTATTAATTGAATGCTTGGTATTTGCCAGGAATTGTGTTAATCTCCTAATATATTATCATATTTCATCCCCACAACAATCCCAAGGGATAAATATTACTAACTCCTATTTACAGGTACAGAAACTAAAGTGTAAAGAGGTTTTAAGTAACTTTTCATATCACACAACTTGAAAACACTGGAAAGGAGGACTTGAACCCATTTCTCTCTGCTGCCAGATCAGCTTTTATTCACTGGTTTGTTCACAGAGTTTGGGCTTCTGCTGAAACACAAGTGTAGATCCTTGGCTTTGGGCCTGCCCAAGAACACACAAACAAAACATGGAATAAGATGTCAAGTATTTATCCTCCATGTAGGAGAGGCCTTCTGAATCGAGATTACAAAACTGGTGCCAAAGCAAGCTGGTGTGGCTCATGTGTCTGAGCAGCTGGAAATCTCCTCCAGTAGAAAACGAAACTGACAAATTCTTAATTTGTTTTAATTCTTAACTTACTCTTCTGACAGTTTGATCTCTCAGATGATTAAGGGAATCATTGGAAGAGGACCTCACTGAAGTTATATTCTGAGCAACAGAGAGGTTATGTTAAGTACAGTGAAAGTGCTGGGGACCTTAGCAGGAAGTGACCAAGTTTGCAGAAGTCAAGAGAAACACAGATTATAGAAGGTCCAGGAACAAGTAGATAGGATGTTGGGGCAAGAGCTTCAAAAGGAAGGATGACTCAGTCTGAGAAATGAAATGTGCTCAATGCAGTCACAGGTGATTACTGCAGGGAACAAGGGAGGAGATGCCTGGAGGCCAACTGGGGGCACAGGGAGCAGTTAGGATTTTTTATGTAAGATGAAAAAGGGTGAACAAACAGAGAAGGGTGTAAGGCTCTGACAACACTGTTGGGAATACCTAAGTAGGGCAGGGGGTGAGACCTGGGATACTAGGAACACAGGGACCTGCCCAGGCAGGTAGTGTTCAGAGTGAGAGTGATAGCTAGGAGGGCAGCAAGCCCCCTGCTTTAGCACATGAGTCAGTGCAGCAGGTGATGTGCATCCCCATCCTCCCTTACAGTATGTGTTTTGCCTCTGACTTCTCTTTTAAGGAGAGTGGTCTTCCTGAGGCACCCGGGTGGCACAGTCAGTTAAGCGTCCTACTCTTGGTTTTAGTTGAGGTTGGATCTCCAGGGTTGTGAGTTTGAGCCACACATTGGGTATAGAGATTACTTGAATATATAAAACTTAAAAAAAAAAAGTAAACACACATATAACTACTACCCAGGTCAAGCAGCGGAACTCTCTCATGCTCCTTCCTAGCTTAAACTTACTTTTCAGAAAGATTTGCCATTTTGTGAGCTTAGACCAGTGTTAAAGACATAGAGGGATTCTACAATTCAGGAAAGCATTTAGCAGAGTCTCATGATAATCTAATAGGTCGGGTAGAGAAATGATAAAGACAGGTGGATTTGTAGCTGCTTGAACAGTCAGATCTAATAGATGTTTGTTTATGAATGGTTCAGTGTCCACAACAGAGCCTTGACTGTGGTGTTGTGCCAGAGATCTCATGTCAGACTCTCCTGACGAACCTGCATTTAGTTCCTTATGTGAGGACCTGGGGGCAAATGACATAGATCAGAAAGGGCTAGCCACCATGTTGGGTACATGACAGAATGAGGATCCCAAAGTATAGTGACGTGCTAGGATGAAGGGCTTGGGTAGCCAAGTGACATTTTAAGTCTTGTTATTGAATTTTTAATTTCATAAAAACCCATATTTGTTGCTTAAAAAAATAAATCCTGCCACCCAAAGACAAGTGTGTGATGTCATACGACCCATACCCCTTGTGCTTAGGTTCAGGGCCATGTTGGAGAACCTTTGGCTCATGTGAACAACTTTCAAAGATTGGATCTAGACAGGCCCAGGGTGAATCAGCTCTGCAGCACTATTGCCAAAAACTTTTCTGTAACCTGAGGCATTGATTGCAGAGTGGTCCTGGGGCAAAGGCAGCTGGGTGCACTGGACTCTGGAGGGGTGGGCCAGGCAGGAGCCCTGCAGATAGGCTGGCCAGATTTTGAAGGGAGCTTTCTCCAGGCATTTGGCTCCTCCTAAGCTTCAGAAGGGGTAACCTGTCAGGACAGAGTCAGCGGACCCTCTCTGCACTAAGAGGACAGACTTGGGACCAGGAGGTATAAGCTTCCTAAAAGCAGAAGAGTTTAAAACTCAAGGTGGTGGAAAGCTGCCTGTTTGAGGGGCCATCCCCTACCGCTCTAGTCTTCAAACATTGGGCAGCCAGTTGTCAGAGGTGCTGTACCAGGTCAAAAGATTGGTAATGGGGTCCCGTTATCCCAAATGTGAGTCCTCACATTAGTGCCAGACTTCCCAGTAAGGATCAGGTGGGACATTTATGAAAAATCAGGGTTTTAGCCCTATCTGCTGAGGCTTTGATGCAGTAAGGATAGGATAAGGGTTAGAATCCATTAGAATTTTGAAAAACTGCCCCAGGTGCTTCTTGGTGGAATGACTGATTCTACAGCCTGTACAGCACAAGTACAGCATCTTGTGCAGGAACGTCTTGGGCCAGAAAGTGAGGAAGTGCTGAGAGAAGGATGGAAATAAGTAAAAGAGACACTGAGGGCAGAATGAAAAGGCTTTGGTGGTTAAATCAGAGATGGTTTGAGCATCAAAATAAACAATGATAGAAATAGATTATAACCCATAGATTAATCGAGAAGCCATGAATCCATGCTGATACAAATGAATGAGTGAGAAAGTAGAAGAGCCTCCTTTTGCATGGAGTGCCAGCACGTACAGGGAGGAGTCATCGCTGAACATATAGAACTAGTGGGAGGAAGTTTGATGAGGAGCAGGCCGTCTTCATGTCTCGAGGTGTGTCTCCCCACAGAATATGTATTAGATTCAAAGGGGCAAATGACATCTTTACAATGGAGAAATCTGGCAGACGCCACTGTGACCAGTGATCAAAGTGAGCATAGGCCCCTTGTGGGCCCCTCTGATGAGACGCACTGAGAGAGACTGCTTGTGCGGTTCCTGCCAACACCAACGCGTGGAACCTCAGTCTAACCGTGGGAAGACATCAGACTGAGGAATATTTTACGACTGGCCTGCACTCTTCAAAACTGTCGGTATCGTGAAAGACAAACACAGGCTAAGGGGGGAGTGTCGGGTCGAGGGGTCTTGAGGCATGCTGCTGAGGTCATTGTGCCAAGTCCTGGATTGCATCCGAGACCAAAATTGTTCTTAGAAAAAGGATATTTTGGGGAGTGGGTAAAATCCGAATATCTGTAGATCATATATTAATTTCCTCATTTGATAATTATACTCGGTTCTTATGAGGGAGACACACTTGCTATATTCAGGGGTAAAGGGGCAACTTTCAAATGTTTCAGGAGAGAAAATAATATATCTAAATATGTAAAGAAAGAAAATTAAAAAGCAGGTGCAGTAAAATGTTAACAATTGGCGAATCTTAATGGGAGTACCTTTACTGTTTTGTAACTTTTCTGTAAGTTAGTTTTCTGGGTCATTTTCTGTAATTTTTAAAGTGCCCAATCTGAAATCATTTAAGGGAAAAATAACACAGTGTTCCTGGTGATGGTCATGCAGCATTATATGTGAGAGTGATCAGAGGCCTATTAAGATTCTTTAGGGCTACACCCTGAGGCCGTTTCTCTTTCGGGGTGGGGGGGTGGAGGTTGGATTTGATGTGTGTCTTTGCGCATGCCCTGCATGTGCAATGGAGGCCTCTTACAGCCACTCCTGTGGACACTGTCGTTGAGGTGGCCTGCGTGTGTCCCACGTTTGCTTACATGACTGGCTTCTGGTTGGAGCTGTTTATGCATAGGCCCAGCGATACTCCTACCCCCCAGGTCCAGATGGAATCTCTGGAGTGGCCCGTGTGCTTCCCATCATCCTCGCTGTGGCCTGAGCCTCATGTTACAAGCTGTATGTTCTGGTTCTCCTGGGGGCTGCATGTCCACGTGGAAGAGTTGTATGTGGCATTTATTCTTTCAGTGAACCTATTCTGTGTTTATTCAGGTTGGTAACTGTCCGTCTCTTGACTGACTAGTTGATTGCTTACCCCCATGAATTCCTGGATGGCAAGCCAATATCGACCCCTAACGAACTACCTATTTCAGGGTTGCACATCCTGTAAATCCTTGTGTTCCACAGATGATTAGGACCTTGCACTGGGGTACAACAAGTGAGGCCAGCAGAGAAGGCATCGTTCTCTCTGGGGAGAAAGGGGAGCGGGTACCAACCACTTCCTTGGACGGGATTGCAGACGATCAACCTGACCATGTCCTGCCCTGAGATAGGCCCCCTCTCCACACACACCACATGGAATCTTCCCCGGAAGTATTTCACAACAATGGCACTTTTATCCCTTTGTTGTTAAGACAATGACAAAAAAATCATCATGTTACTTAGAAATGTTGTGAGGACTCATGAGAGCACATGCCCTGACGTGTGGACAAGCATAGAGTCTGGGTTCCGACCAGGACCCGATGACATGGACTCTGTTTGGGGATTTCATCTTGGTATTTACTCAGCCCCACGTGATAAGTCAATAATAAGCCTTATTTTCCAGAACTCTGCCCTTTTCCAGTTTTTATCCTTTTCCAGTCATTCAAACTCCATCTTCAGTCCTCATTGTCCAGTTCCCCCCAGACAGGATCTCTGTGTACTATTACCGAGCGTGCAGCCCAGACACCAGCCCCATCTGCTATGTGGCTGTGCGACTGTACAGTTGCACGGGACCCACCCTCAACCCGACCCGGGCTTGGTTTCAGGCTCTGCCCTCGCCATCTTGAAGTTTCTAAGAGTTTTCTCACGTGACCCCCACATCTCCATTTTTCCCCACCATGTCTCCATTTTGCACTGGCCCTAAAAACTATGTAGCCAGTCCTGAGTGCCAGAGAGGGAGAGGCCACTCAGGAACCTTCATTGGGCAGCACTCTCCCGGGGTCCCTGAACAGGCGTGGCCGTGTGCCCTGGGATCGGCTCTCCCACCTTCCCCCGGGCTGCCCCCCAGATATTCAGTTAGCTAACATGATCTCTGACCCTCGGCAGATTGCCTCCATCGGCTACCCTGACCCCACCATGATTACGTGGTTTCTGCACATGTAATCATTTCTGTTTCTGTAATCTGTCCCCCTAGCCCCACCCAAGATTTACAGAGTCGAAGCTGTTGCTTTCCCTCTGCACAGAGGCAGCTGACTCACCTGCTGATTGTGAGCATCCCAGGAACCCAAGTGCTAATGGTGTTTATTCAGCCCAGCCGGCTTAGCCTGGAACGAGGTTTGGTCTCATTTATCTCATCAGAGACGAGCTAGTCCTTAATATCCTTCTGTTGACTCTGAGCACAGCAGCGCCACGATGTCGCTGAGAGGCATGCCAGGCCCCTGCCCCCCTGATGCGCTCAACTCCCCAACTGTCAGGCCACCCACCTTCCCTCGACAAGAACCGCCTTTCCACCCCACCCCTGCACGGGCCACAGCTCCGTCCTGAGCCTGCAGATGGGGTTTGAGGCTGGCACCCATGTGCCCAGGCATCTGTGTTCCAAAGGGTATGGTCCGGGTGCCTTGTAGCAAACTCCATGTGATCATAATGTCTCCATCACATTACACTGGTGGCATTTTGGTTCGTTAGCTGTCGTATCTTCAATGCCAAGTAGCCGAAGCTCTGCCTTCCAGGAGAGGAAACAGAAATGGAGGGATGTGTCCCAGGTCATCAGCTCACGTACACAGCATTCCCACCCAGCATTCCCCAGGCCCTGGCCCTTGCAGGTCCCCTAACCTCACTCTGTTGCTTGGAGCATTTCATCTCCCAGAGGACACAGTGATGAACATGCAGAGCCTCTACGGCTGAGCTTCCAGGGGAGGGGGAGGTTCTGGGAGCACATTGGTATCTGTCCCTTGCAGCGGGCTGCTCAGACTCCCTGCCCTGCCTGGTGGCCTGAGTGTCATTGGGAGACACACGCTCCTTCCCCAGCCTCCCTCTGTTGTGTTCCTCAGCCTTTCGGCTGGACAGAATTAAAAGACTGTTTTCGGAGGGAATTATATGGAACCCCTAAGGTGTATGTGGCACCACTGAAGCCTGGGGAGGCCCACCGTCACTTGGGCACCTGACCATTTAAATTGGTCAGGAGAAAAGGCCCCGGGCTGGAGGCTGCACCTGGCCACAGACCCATGGCCTGCCAGACTTGCTCTACTCACCTGGGTTCTTGGGGCCTCTGTTCTGGGCGAGGAAGTAGAGTTATTGCCCTACAAAAGTGATCTTAGTAAGGAACAAAGTACCAGGCTTTCACTTTCCACTCTCACACCTTTCTCTCAGAGTTCTGCTGTGTCCTGCCTTGATTAGCTGCTCTCCTAGGGGAGGCAGTGGGACACAGCCATTTTCATCGTGACTGTGGGTGCTCCTGGCTGATAGCAGCCTGTCTTCTAGAGACGAGGACTACTTTCTGTCCTGACTCCATTGTCGACTCAGGACTTGGGTTGCTCAGGCCTGGGCGGCCCATAGAGGCCATGGTAGTGGTGAACTAAGATGGACCCATGCTCCATCCACAAGCCCTTCCTTGTGGCCAAGGGGGTTGGGACCCACCCCATGAGGACCATAAGCCTTAGAAGAAGTAGCAGTGTCTCAAGGGAAAGGAGGCAAGGGTGTCATACTGGGAGGGGGATGGAGGGAGGGTGGGCAGACAAACCTGACCTGACCTAAGCGTGCTGGGTCATGCCTCGCTCACCGTGTCCCCCTGTCTCCTCTCCTATCCCTAGGGCCCCTGTCCTGAGGCAGACTCTGCTCCTAGGCCCTCTCTGGTGTCTGTGTGCCTTGAAGGGACTTGTTACCAACTCTTTGATTTTACTTTGGGTTTGATGTGTGCTGAAGGAGGAGGGGCAGGGTGGGATCTGCTTGCTGGGCTGAGCCTGGGCCTGCATCACCCTTCCTGGGCCCCGGCCAGCAGCCCTCCTTGGTGCTGCCAGCAGCATGGCCACCTGACCTGCATTGGTGCCCCTCATCAGCTGCACCTTTTGGCTCCCTTCACTGTTGCTTTCCAGGGCAGCTGTCTATTGAACGGTCTCACCTCTGCACCCACTCAGGCACCTGTCCTTCCTCCTGTCCACGAGCTGTCTTCCTCAGCATCTCTCCTCCAGGCCAGCCTTCCTGGCTTTTCCAGCCCAGACCTTCCTGTTGTCTCTCAGAACCACCACAGGCCTTAGGTTCAGAGCCTCCTGGTCTGGCCTAATGTTACATATCATTCATTCATTCTGTAACTTCTAAGTAAAGTCTGACGGTGGGGTCTCCTCCCCTGTGAGCCTGGCTTGTTCTGTGGCTGAGAGCTGGCTGATTTTCCTCGAAGACCTGTCCTGCCTGTGGGGCTCCTCCAAGCCGTGGCTCACCCGGACATCTTTCCTGGGACGGACTGCTATCTGGCCCTCCGTGACTCACACTGGGGCTTCTATGGACAAGGAGAGCGAGGGGCCTCTGTCTCTTACAGGCTTTGGCATCTTGTCTTTCCTCCCCATCAGTTTATTCTCTGTTGGGAGGATCCCAGGGGTTTGCCTTCAGGGTCTGTGCCATCCCCTTTAGGCCCAGGTACTTTGTTTCTTGTCAGTGCTGTGGTTCCTTTAGGGATTTGAGCCTTCTGCCTCTTCCTAACAAGTGCGACATGGGTGAGCCTGGGTCCCCTCTTTCCCAGCACTGCCTCATGTTCACGACAGGGCTGCTGCTCTGGGTGGTGCCGGTTGGGCCCCCCTACCCAGCATGCCTAAGTGGGTCTCTTAGGACACCCCTTGTCTTCTGAGGTTAGCTCTAGGTCTTGTTCTCAGCAGATCTGTGGACAAGCACAAAGCATCAGGTGCTTCTCTGGGGCTCCTTGTCCCCACCACTCAGGGCCCATGAGGGATGGTGCTCCCTGTGAGGCTGCTGTGAGGTTGGGTCTCCACAGCCTCCCTTCCTTGGGGGCAGCTTTTGATGTGTGTGTGAATTTGTCAGCATGGTCGTCTTTTCCTAGAAGAGACCCTGCCTGTCGCGGGTGAGTGTTCCTCAGGCACGTGGCGGTACACACAGTCCTAATTAGCTCGCGCTTTGATGGAGCAGCTGCCTTTCTCAGGCAGGGGAAGCAGGGGCAGGGGTGGGCTGTAGCTCCCGGGCCCTGCACTAGCACCCACCTGCCTGTCTGGAGGGGAGCTGTCAGCCGTCCTTCCCCAGAGACCCAGCTCGTCTCCAGGCTACTCCTCAGACACACCAAGGGAGCTGCAGTGGGACGGGTTGGCACCCACCCTGCGCATACTTTATGGCCAGAAGGACACAGACAGACTCAGGCGCCTCCCACATGAAGCAGGACAGCTGCCTCAGCGTGCCAAGTTGTGTTTGGAACTTGAAGCTGGGGGCTGCTAGGGTCAGGCTCCATCACGAGGCCACTGGGCCAGCTTTAACGGAGCACCTGCTATGTTGCAGGCCGTCTGCTGCAGGCAGCATTGTGAACTCTCTCGTTATGTGCCTCCCATTTCCTTTGGGTCTCAGACCCTGCCTCCCTGTGCAGGGTGCCTGCCGTGAGGGACCCTTGCCACAGGTGGGGGTTAGGAGGAAAGGTGCTTTTTCGGACTCTGGGGAGCTGATGGCCTTGCTGAGGTGAAGCAGCCAGAGCCAAGAGGAGATTCAGTGCCTTTTGTGTTGTCTTTTGTGGGTGTTTTTTTATTTTTTTTAAGATTTTATTTATTTATGAGAGACACAGAGAGAGAAAGGCAGAGACACAGGCAGAGGGAGAAGCAGGCTCCATGCAGGGAGCCCAATGTGGGACTCGATTCCGGGTCTCCACGATCATGCCCTGGGCCAAAGGCAGGCGCTGAACCGCTGAGCCACCCAGGGATCCCCGATTCAGTGCCTTTTGTGGGCCATCTGGGTGAGTGTGAGAGCTACTTGGTGACCCCTGGTCTGGCCCCTCCCCTTCCTTTTGGCCTCAGGCTTTTTAGGAGCCTGCCACCTTCTTCTCTGAGGCCTCCTAAGTGTCTAGGGAGGGAGCCTTCGCCTCTCTCCTTCCTCGAGGGCCTAACCACACAGGTCCCTGTGCTTGGCACTTGCTCCCTAGTTGATCACTAATGTGATCTTGGAAAGCAAGAGGTTCCTATACATATCCCTTGCCTGGTACCCCGCCCCATGCAGGTCTCACCAGCCAGGTCCCTGTCGTTTCATCCAGGAGAGTCTTGCCTGAATGTTTGGACCTTCTCACTCTCTCCAGACAACAATGGGGAAAGGAGTTCCAGAGGCAGCTCCAGGTTTTGAGTGTCACAGGTTGCTGCGTGTTGGCTGGTGCGGCCCTGGTTGCACAGGTGTTGATTCATTCTTGCCCTCTTTTCCTGGGCCCCATGACGTGAACTGTGTGCTGAATGCTAGGGGAGCTACTGTCACAGTGGGGAAGCATCTAGGCTGGTCCTGTTCTAGGATCTGCTCACCTTAAGAGGTTCTCTGGATCTCGCTTGTTCCTCCTGTCCTTTTCCCACACCATTGACTGCATGTTGTCTGTGTGCCCCACCCAGGAGAGGAAAGGGTACTGGGTCCCAGCCTGTGGCCTAGAGGAGCTCCACTCAGAGGAGAACAGACCTTTTAGTAATTGCCCCCTCAGGGTATGACTGCCTGGGGTCATGGAAGGAAGAGGACGCAGTGGAGGCCGGGGGTGAGTGGGGGAAAGCTTTCCACCACCGGGACACTGAGTAGCACCTTTAGCATCAGGAGGTTTTTAAATGATAGACGTAGTTTCCCTTCCGGGATCACTCCCCCTTTGGCTGCCAGGTGATAGGACAGTGTGGGGGGAGCCTTTGGCCCTATCGTTTGGGCCACAGACCTTTGTACCCAAGTGGACGTATAGCCCTTTGTCTGTTTACCCAGCTGTGTTCTAGCTTGTCCCAAGTAGGAGCCTCCCTTGGGCACCTTAGTTTTCCCCAGGGGGTGACTGGTGTGTTATCATCCCCCTACCCACCCATATCGAGGGGCTGAGTGTTGCAGCATGCCCCCAGCTATTTGAGAAGGTCAGTGTCATGCTGTCCTGTGCTCTCTCCCTAGCAACCCAAAGGTCCAAGTAGAGGCCATTGAGGGAGGAGCCCTGCAGAAACTGCTGGTCATCCTGGCTACAGAGCAGCCTCTCACTGCGAAGAAGAAGGTATGTTTGTGCCTCTTACTCCTGCCCAGCCCCTAGCATAGCTGTGGAAGCTGGAAGGCCAGGTTCACCCCTTCTACCCTTGGGGATCCGAGTGGTCGTGTATCCACTGGGTGGGTGGCATGAGGGGGGAGGTCCCACTCAACTCAGGCAGTGTGGCAGCTTCCAGGCAGGGCATCTGGAGGTCTCAGTTCAGCTACCATGGTAGTCTCGGGTACCGCTGAGACTGGCATCCTGTCTGGGCCATCACTGGTCTGATGGTGAAGGTCTGGCTATCACAGACCTGTGATCTAGGGTGTAGCTGTACTTGAGGGTGGCCAGTGAGGCCGAGAAGAGTGGAGCTGGGCTGTAGGAGTTGGGCCTCTGTTGGACCCTGGGCAGGGCCAGCTCCACATGTCCCCTCACTCTCTGCAGGTCCTGTTTGCACTGTGCTCCCTGCTGCGCCACTTCCCCTACGCCCAACAACAGTTCCTGAAACTGGGGGGGCTGCAGGTCCTCAGGAGCCTGGTACAGGCCAAGGGCACAGAGGTGCTGGCCGTGCGTGTGGTCACTCTGCTTTATGACCTGGTCACTGAAAAGGTGAGTGCTTGGACCTTCCATGCCTCTGTGTCACCTCGCTTTATTTTGCTTCTGGCCATTTGACCCCAGCCCCTCCCGCATCTCGTCTTCCCTCCTGCCTTCCATCCTCCTAATGGTGCTCCTGGAAAGGAGAATGTGTCAGCCTGTGCTGGGCAGACAGGTCTGCTGTGGGGCCTGAACCTAGAATCTCTGAGACTTCAGGGAAGATTCACAGGAGCTTTCCCATGGAGTGTCTTAGGGAAGATGACTGCTAAACTAAAAACTGGTGGCTGGTTAGGATGGGGAGGATGGAGGTGCTGACGGGCCAGGACAGGGTGTACAGACAGAGGAGGCCACGGGATCGAAGACCAGAAACGGCCAGGAGCTGCCCTTCCTGGAGTGGCAGGTCATTTGGTTAAAGCCTTGGGTGGGGCGACGGGGAGCAGGTGGGGTGACGGTGGGGCTACGGGGACCCTATGAAGTGACTGGGAGCAGGTGGGGTGACAGGGAGCCTGTAGAGTGGAGTGGCTGTGCCTGGGGGCCTGTGAAGCAGCCAGAGCACCACTCAGCCAGAGGCTGCAATGATGCTGAATCTCAAGATTCTAGAAACCTGGACCTGCCTCCTCTGGGAGCTTTGGCTCTGGGCAAGGGCTCAGAATGTGTGCCCTCGGGGGCCTGGGACCAGGTTGTTGTTGCCTGGGACAACCTGTTGTTGCCACCCTGGAGGAGACTTGCCTACCAAAGTAGGCCCAACCCACTTCGGTCTTTGTGAGCCTAAAAAATGTCCTGATTCTGGGGAGTGTAGACCCAGTCGGGTCCAGGTCCTGACTCCGTGGCTCCAGAGAGCAGCAGCAGGGCTTTCTCACTGGCTCTCTCTGGCCACACTCTCCCTGGAACAGTGACTGCGGGTTTGTGGTGCAAGGCTGGGCAGCCGCGGGCACCACTGCTGAGTGTGGGGGGCTGGGGCCCAGGCTGCCCTGCCCCTGCTCTGGACTGGGGATCAGAGCTGTGCGGTGCTGCCTCCAGGCCCACTCACTGCTGTGCACATGCCCCCCTCTCTCTGGGCTGACCTCACCTTGCATTCTTTTGGCTTGTATCTCTCCCCCTCCCTCTTTCCCTCTTTCCCTCCTTTTTCCTCTCTTTCTCTCTCTCCAAGCTGCAGAAACCCGAAACAGCAGGCAGCCGTGTGCTGCTCACATCCAGTTAATTGGGCCTGGGCCCAGTCAACTTCCTGGCAACGGGCTAGCAGGCCTGGAGAGGGACGTGCGTGTCAGCTTGGCCTCTCCCAGGAGAGACTGACCTCTTCCTGGTGCACGAGGTGTCTCTTTGCTGTCCCAGCCCTGGAGTGGCAGGTGTACTGACACTGGCGTGTCCCCTGTCCCCTCACAGCTACCCCTCACAGCTACCCCGGTGTGCTGTGTGTGCTCGCTGCCCCGGTGTGTGCTCCTGGGGGTCCTGAGGCAGCCATATCATCTCCACAAAAGAGATGATGCAGTGCCTGCCCAAGGCCATTTGGCCATCAGTGGTGGAGCAGGAATTTGAACCCAGACTGCTTGCCTCCACAGTACACTGCTGAACTAAATGTATCCTGCTGTTCAGGAATCATTCAGTTAATTTTCATTCTGCTAGACCTTGAGCTCCTTGAGGGCAAGGATCATGGCTCCGCCTGGGTTTCTCAGCACATTTTGGTTTCTGTGGCATATTGCACAGTTGTTCCTGATAAATGGATGGACAGACCTATGGGTGGGTGAACACATGTGAAGCCATGAATCTAGCTAGTCTTCTCCACGCTGGGCCTTTGCACCCCGAAAGTATGGAGGAAGACAGGGCAGGCGGCTGGTGAGCCCCATGCCCTGCTGTGTGAGTGGCAGCGCTGACTGCTCTCTGTGTTCTCTCCCCCAACCCCCATCCCTGGTGCCCGCACGTACGGATGGCAGATGTTTGCCGAGGAGGAGGCTGAACTGACCCAAGAGTCGTCCCCAGAGAAGCTGCAGCAGTATCGCCAGGTGCACCTGCTACCCGGCCTGCGGGAGCAAGGCTGGTGTGAGATCACCGCCCACCTCCTGGCACTCCCTGAGCACGACGCCCGAGAAAAGGTGCTACAGACGCTGGGCGCCCTCCTGGCCACCTGCCGGGACCGCTACCACCAGGACCCCCAACTCAGCAGGATGCTGGTCAGCCTGCAGGCTGAGTACCAGGCTCTGGCCGCCCTGGAGCTCCGAGATGGCGAGGATGAGGGATACTTCCGGGAGCTGCTGGGCTCTATCAACAGCTTACTGAAGGAGCTGAGATGAGGCTGCTCCCTAATGCAGGGACCAGACTGGGACATCAGTGAGGCTGGCGGGCACCAGTTGGGGTGGGCTTCTCGGGGTACACTGGCCAGGAGGGAGGACTTCCCTACTGGGGTTGCCCACCATCCGGGCCGTGCTGGCTTGGCCATTAAATGGAGGTATGAGGGCCACTGTGTGTCGTGTGTCTCTGCAGACTGGACACAGCCCTGTGGTTGGGGGACTGCCTAGGACATCTCTAGGGTAGTTGGGCTGGTGCTCAGGTAGATGGGCACTGATGGTGGGTGGTCAGGCCTGGGCACCCTGTGGTAGGCTTCCTGGAAGAGGTCTGGGCTCTGGAGTTGGAAAACCACCCAGGGCTTCCCAGGGCTCTTTACCACCCAGGGGTGTATGACCCTGGGAAGTCATGTGTTCTCAGGTATCATGGGGGTGGGGGTGCCTTGACATGAGAGAAAGCATGCCTGGCACCCGTGATTGTCCCCCTCCCCCTGGCTCCTGGGGAAGGTCGGGGAATTGTCCCATGGCTCCCTGTACACTGTGCCCTGGAAATGGCTTGGAGGCCACTGGCAGTGGTGGCAACCCAGGTGCCGTGTCTGCGGCCATCAGTGCTGGGACTCATGGGGAGGACTGGGGGCTGGCAGTGCCCCAGGGGCCCTGGCATAGGCCGCACCCCTGGAGAGCCGTGGTCTCCCTAAGGCTGAAGCAGGAGCCCAGACCCACCCAACCCATCTGACAGGAGGCCCCTCGCTGTGCCCCCCCCCCAGTGTCACCACAGTGCTCTGTGGAGGAGGCCACCTCAGAGGTGGGGCAGCAGAGCCTGGCAAGTCCTGGCCCTCACCCCGCAGGGCTGAGCCAGGCTAGGCACCTGCTGCACGTTGCCATGGCAACCCCGGCCCTGGGCTTTCCTGATTTGGATTCTGGTACGTTTGTTTTCCAGCCTTTCCCAGTGCCTCACGGGCTCACGCCTGCCTCCCCATCCAGGCGTGGCATGTAGAAATCTCAAGGTTATTAAGCTGAGGGGAAACTGAGGCCCAGACAAGCAGGGTAGTGGCTGGCTTCCTTCCCTGCGGTCCCTTAGCTCAGCCTCACACCCTCTCCCGCCCACCTCACGCCACAGCACACAGGAAGCTCGGGAGAGAGCTGTTGCCTGCACACGTGCCTCCTGGGGGGCAGGAGGGACACAGCCTCTTGTGCCAGGGTAGGAGCCTCGAGGCTCAGGCCCCACGGGGACCAGACGCAGAGGCTGCTACATGTTAGGTACTATCTGCCTCACTGCCTTTAAAACCTTTAAATTGCCTTTTGAGTGTATCTTACAAGGAAATCATGGATCTGAGAGACTAAGTGTTCTGCCTGAGGTCACATGGCTTTTGGGTGGCAGAGCCAGGACTTGGGTCTTGCGTGCTGTGGAAGACTGGATGTCTCGGAAAGTGATGATGTGACTCTGACAGGCAGGGTAGGGGTCTGGGATGGAGGGTGGAACAGGGCAGGGTACAGAGAGGAGGTGCTGGGCCCTGGCTCAGGCCAGGGTCAAGACAGTGTCAGCAGACTCTGGGGGTGAATTTGAGGGGGGATGTGGCTGTGAGCCCCTCTGGGAGCAAAGAACGAGGAGGGCTTGGGCTTGGGGACAGTTGTGGTGTGAGCCTCATCCTGGCTGAGGCTGGTGCGGAGGGGGGTGGGCTGTTTGAAGGACCCACAGGTTCAAGAGCTGAAGGAAGGGACAAGGGTGAGGGGCCAAGGGGGCTCACATGGAGCAACAGGGTCAAGGGGAGCACTTGGTCCAGCATCTCGTCAGCCTTGTGCCCTCACCCATTTGAGGGTGGAGTGAGGGCTGAGTTGTGGGTGTCCTCCCGGCTGCGGCCTTCGTGTGACTGCCCACAGCTCCCCAGCCCTGCTCTGGGGCAGGAGGATGTCACATGACAGTGGGAGGGGGGTGGTGCAGAGCGTTCACTCCAGCAGGGGACGCTAAGGGCGATGGGGGGTGGGGCTGCCCACCTGGACCCTGAGGAAGACTGCTCTGAGGAGCTTCTCGGCAGACAAGGAAGCAAATCCATGAACCTGGGAGGGTGCAGGGCTCGGAGCAGAGAGTGAGCAGGGCTGGAGGGGCCGGGCGTCGGTGGAGGAGCGGGTATGAGGGCACATCCTGCCAGCCATGTGGGACTGGAGGGCTCCTGCAGCGGTGGCACTGGGCAGCTGGGGCTGGGACACAGCTCGCCAGATAGACACTCGGGTGGCACGGTGAGAGCGGACGGCACAGGCAGGGCTCGCTGGGGTCCAGGTGAGGCCTCACACCAGGGCCTGCACGGGCCGGGTGTGTACGGCAGGGCCACGCCTGGACCTCGCGGCGGACGAGGCTGTGGTGGCGCCCATGCCAAGCAGCCAGCTGGACATTCACGCCAGGGACGCTGCCTCGGCAGCAGCAGCCGGCGCGCGGCTGAGGGCAGGGTGTACACGAGGACAGGCGCACGCAGCGGCGCCGTGGCATCCGAGCAGCTGTGAGCTGCTGTGAGCTGCTCGTGCGACACAGCACTGTCAAGATTCCAGTTATATAAACTTAAAATTAAATGACATATTAAAAAAAGCGAAGGTAATTTTTAAAAGCCAGCGAAAAAGGAGCACCAAATAGAGCTGCTTGTGAACCTAAAGGAAACAGAAGCAAAGGAAATATTAAAGATAGGGGCAGAAACTAACAAGATTGAAGGCAGAAAAGCCAGAGGAAATCAAGGGAATGAAAGGTGGTTCTTTGAAAAAAGAAGACCCGTGTTACCCAGCTCAGGAATTCAGAGGACCCCATCGCTGCAGACCCTGCAAGTATCAGGACAGTGAGTGAGCAGGACCAGCAACTCCAGGTCCGTAATTTGACAACTTAGAAGAAACAACGGACCAGTTCCTTGAAAATACGGTCCTTCACTGCATCAGTTTGCTGCTGCTGCTCTAACATGACCATGAACTTCTTACCTTAAAGCAACTCACATCTGCTCTACCACAGTTTGTACGGCAGAAGTTGGACGCTGTTCTCAGGGCTGCGCTCCCTCCCATAGGTGCTGCGGAGGATCCGCCTCCTTGCCTTTTCCAGCTCCTGAGGCTGCCTGCAGTCCTCGTTTTGTCAGCTTCCCATGGACACCACTCTCACCTTCTCTCCAGCCCTCCTCTTCCACGCTAAGGCCTCTGTGACTATATTTGGCCCACCTGGATTATGCTGGTTCCTTTATTTTAAAATCAGCCAATGAGCAACCTCAATTCCCCTTTGCCATGAAATATATTCATAGGTTCCAGGAAGCTGGATGGGGAAATTACTCTGCCTCCCACAAATACATGTTACTAAAGTTCCCCAAGATAAAAAAGATTTAGTCTTGTATCTGTTAAATTGGATTCATGATTTAAAACTTTGCCACATGGGGCTCCTGGGTGGATCAGTCGATTGAGCATCTGCCTCTGGCTCAGGTCATGGTCCCAGGACAAGCCCCAGGTCAGGCTCTTTGTTCAGTGGAGAGCCTGTTTTTCTCACTCCCTCTGCCTGCTGCTCACTCTGCTTGCGTGCTCACCCTCCCTCCCTCTCTCTCTCTTAAATAAATAAATTCTTAAAAAAAAAAAAAAATTCCCATAAAGAAATCTTTTTTTTTTTTTTTAAGATTTTTATTTATTCATGAGAGACACAGAGAGAGAGGCAGAGACACAGGCAGAGGGAGAAGTAGGTCCCTGCGGGCAGCCTGATGCAGGACTCGATCCCAGGACCCCAGGATCACGACCTGAGCAGAAGGCAGACGCTCAACCACTGAGACACCCAGGTGTCCCCCACAAAGAAATCTTTAGACTGGGATAGTTTCCCTGGCAAATTATAACAAGTAATACCAAGTCTATGGTCTGTTCCTGAAAGTAGAAAAATCCACTCCCAAACTCATTCATTCCATGAGGTCAACATCACTGATTCCAATTCTGGGCAAGGATAAGAAAAGAAAAATCTCAGTAGATCAATATTCTTTGTGCATGATGAGGTCAGGGGTCACTGGGGAGGGGAGATCTTGCAGGCGTGGTTAAGGACTATAGATTTTCCTACCAAAATCCTCAGTGTGGAATTTGTCTACAGTATATTTTAGCAAATTGAATGTAGCAGGGGTTTATCCTGGGAATGCAAGGCTAGCTCAACACATTACCCCATAGTAACACACTAAAGAAGAAAAAGCTACATGTTCACCTCAATAGATTCAGAAAAAAACACGGGACAAAATATCCAGTCATAGTAAAAAGTCTTAGCAAATTAGGGAAACGATGGGAACTTTGCTAACCTGATGAAGGAAAACCACATAAAAACCTACAACAGGGCTCCCTGGGTGGCTCAGCGGTTTGGTGCCTGCCTTTGGCCCAGGGCATGATCCTGGAGTCCTGGGATCGAGTCCCATATCGGGCTCCCTGCATGGAGCCTGCGTCTCCCTCTGCCTATGCTCCCTCTGCTTATGTTTCTGCCCCCGCCCCTTCTCTGTGTCTCTCATGAATAAATAAAATCTTAAAAAAAAAAAAAAAAAACCTACAACAAACATCAAAACTTCATGGTCAAGACTGATTTGTTTTTCCCCAAAGTTACAAAGAAGGCAAAAATGCCAGTGCCCTCTGTTCTCTTTTACTCTCCTTTCCTTTTTTTTTAAATTTATTTATTTATTTATGATAGAGAGAGAGAGAGAGAGAGAGGCAGAGACACAGGCAGAAGGAGAAGCAGGCTCCATGCACCGGGAGCCCGACGTGGGATTCGATCCCGGGTCTCCAGGATCGCGCCCTGGGCCAAAGGCAGGCGCCAAACCGCTGCGCCACCCAGGGATCCCTACTCTCCTTTTCAATATTGTCCTGGGCTCTGCAGTAAGGCAGGAATGAATGAATAGGTCTACAGACTGAAAAAGGAAAAATAAAACTCTGTATTCATAGATGACACAATTGTCAGTGTAGAAAATGCCATGGAATGTACAAAAGAACTGGGATTCCTGGTGGCTCAGCGGTTTAGCGCTGCCTTCAGCCCAGGGCGTGATCCAGGAGTCCTGGGATCAAGTCCCACATCGGGCTCCTGGCATGGAGCCTGCTTCACCCTCTGCCTGTGTCTCTGCCTCTCTCTTTCTCTTTGTGTCTCATGAATAAATAAATAAAATCTTTTAAAAAAAAAATCTAGAACTGACAAGGAATTTAGCAAGATGGCAAGATTTAAGGCAACGTAGAAAAATCAATTATATTTCTGTATACTGGCATGAACAGGGATCCCTGGGTGGCGCAGCGGTTTAGCGCCTGCCTTTGGCCCAGGGCGCGATCCTGGAGACCTGGGATCGAATCCCACGTCGGGCTCCCGGTGCATGGAGCCTGCTTCTGCCTCTCTCTCTCTCTCTCTGTGTGACTATCATAAATAAAAAAAAAAAAAAAAAAAAGAATGAAATCTTTGTGACCTTAAGTTAGGCTAAGATTTCCAAGATACAACTCCACATGCACAATTCATAAAGTAGAAAATGAATAAATGGAAATACTTCAAAATTGGAAACCTGTCCTGTGAAGGAAATTAAGAAAATAAGACAAGCCACAAACAGGGACAAAATAGGTGTAATCACATATCTGAAAAAGGCCTTGTATCCAGATCATATAAAGAATCCTTAGCATAAAAAAAAAAAAGAATCCTTAGAACTCAATAAAAAAAGTCAACCCAACAAAAGAAAAATAGGCAAGATTTGAAAAGATCTTTTCCCCAGAGAAATACACAAGTGATGAAAAAGCATGTGGAAAGATGCTTGGCGTCAGTAGTTAGGGAAATGCAACATAACACTACGAGATACTATGACCTACTATGCAGATGGCTAAAAAAATAACCTAAACCTGAGTTACCAGGTGCCAGTGGGGATGCAGAGTGGCTAGAACTCATACTTGCCTGGTGTGAACGTGAATGACGCAGCCACTGTGGAAAATAGTTGGGCCCTTTCTTACTAAATTAAGTACTTACCATATAACGTGCCAGGCTCCCTCCTGGGTATTTACCCAAAATAATCGTCTAGGTTCACACAAAAACTTGTACACAAATACTTATATCAACTTTGTTAAGCAACAAAAACACAACCTAGACACAATGAAAATGTCCCTCACTTGGGGACAGAAAGACAAACTGCATGCAGCGGGAAGTGTGAGCTGGTGATGGTCGCGCATGGCTATGGCCCTGCGTCTGAAACGCATGACCCTGAGCAAAAGAAGCCAGACTCAAAGGACTATATACTGTACAGTTCCGTTTATGTGACATCTTGGAAAAGGCAAAACTACAGGAAAAGTGCTTTGCTAGAATGTAAGGGGACGTTTCTACTACCCTGGGGTAGGACAGGGAGTCTCTCAGGTGAGGGAGCATTGGTGCCCTGATGGTGGGGATCACAGGCTACCCTGTGCAGCTATCAGAATCCATAGAATCATACAGCAACAGTGAGTTTTACTGGGTGTAACTTCAAAAATAAAAAATAACAAAGGCAACAAACGTTCAAAACCCATTCTTTCCTGGGGCACCGGGTGGCTCAGTCGGTAAAGTGTCTGCCGTCCATTCAGGTCATGATCTTGGGGTCCTGGGATCGAGTTCCACGTCAGGCTCTGCTCAGTGGGAGCCTGCTTCTCCCTCTGCTGCTCCCCCCTGCTTGTGCTCTCTGGTTCTCTCTGTGTCAAATAAAAACTTTAAAAACCTCACTCTTGGCTAACTACTTGACAATTGACCATTATTATCTGTACTTTGAGATTATAGTTAACCTTTGAACAATGTGGTTTTGAACTGTGTGTTCACTTATTTATGGGTGTCTTTAAAAAAAAATAGCACTGTGCATGTATTTTCTCCTATGCTTTTCTTAATGTTTTCTTTAGTTTACTGCAATACAATACACAACATGTACACAGGGACCCTTGGGTATTTCAGTTGGTCAAGCATCCAGCTCTTGGTTTGGGCTCAGGTCATGACCTCAGGGCTGCAGGATCTAGCTCCACATTGGGCCCTGTGCTCAGCACAGTCTCTGCTTCTCCCTCTCTTTCCCTCTATTCCCCCCCCCCCCAACTCAGGCTCGTGTTCTCTCTCTCTCTCTCTCTCTCCCCCCCTCAGATAATTTAACAACAACACAAAATATGTCGTATCAATAAGGCTTCCAATCAAAAATAGGCTATTAGTTTTGGGCACGTCAAAATGTATATGGGGCTGTTCGACTACACGGGGGTCAGTGCCCCACCCCCTGAGTTGCTCAGGGGTCAGCTGTGCTTATGTCTATCTTTTCTGGGTGATGGGATGCTACCTAACAGTGCGCTCTGGCACATCTCAGCTCCACACTGCAGGTGTCACAGTGGTGGAAATCAGATGCGGGAGTTTTGACCCCGTGGAAGGCAGGCAGTGCTAACAAATCCAGGCCTGATTTGTTGTGTGGATTGTGTAGACTTAACAAAGTGATGAAGAAAATGTTAATACTGCCTATTAAGGTTGAAAGTGGGTCATCTATGGATGGCGTAAACGGATGGTGTCCCACAATGTTTGACAGCTGTTACCTGAGTGAAGAAGTTGTTCGTGGATGAACAAATGTGATTCCAACATATGTTACTGTTGCTTCAGGTTCATCTTCTCCTTAAGGTCAACAGGACAGCCCCTACCTGTGGTGTCAGAACCAGACTCCCTTGTCAGGTGCAACCATGGGTTGGCTGTGGATGGAATTTCTGCAAAACTCAGTGAAATCTTTCGTGAGAATGAGCTGGCTATGTGACCTTGTAGCAAAGGGCCGTGTGCACTTGTTTGTGAATCCATACTATAAACCGTATGCAGGATGAAACGTGCAACAAACGTGTGTCCACACGCAGCTCCCCCTCTGCCCCAGGAATCTGAGCATTAAGCGTTCGCCAGCACAGCACAGCTTGGGAACCACAGGTGGGAACCCGGGGAGAACTGAGGCATCAGGCCTGCTTGCCTCGACCTAAGAGGCCAGGGGAGAAGTAGCTGGGAGAGATGCGGGGCAGGGACCAGGCTGGGTGTGGGACATGGGATGGAGTGGCCGAGCACATCTGCTGCCAACAGGAGGGCATGGTGGGGTCGCTGGGGGCTGGAACGCAAGGGAAGCTGTGTATTGGCCTGGGATTTGAATGTTGGAATCTAGAACATGTTTGGTCTGTTGCTGCAAGAGATGGAGGAGGAAGGCGAACCAGGGAGGCAGGAACTAGAAGGGAGCGGTGGGTGTAGACCTGGACTGGGCCTGGGGCCTGGGAGCCCCGAGGACATGGCAGCTGTGGCAGGCCCCAGCAGCCTCCTGGGGGGGTGTGGAGTGGAGGGGATCGGGAGGGTCACATCTGCCTGTGCAGAAGCAACAGGCCTCAGGGCGTGGAGGCAGACAGGAGGAGAGAACCCCCGAGGACATGGGGCGGCCTCCCGGGAGCTCCGCCCTGGTCTGTGTTCCTGGGCAGATCCTGTGGTGCCTCCTCACTGGCCTGCTCCATGCCTTCTAGCATCTTCTGCTGGATTGGCTTAAATCAATGAATGGTTCAACGACTATTCTTCAAGCATCTGCCAAGCCCATTGCCCGGCAATAAGGTGAGCAGGACCACACCGTGTGCTCCCCAGCAGAACGGCCACACTGCTGCCAAGCAGGGGAAAGGGAAGGCTGCGGGCATCACTGTGCTACCAGAATGATGTGTACGTGGGCATCTGTGAGACCGTTACCTGAATGTGTATGAGAAAAAGTACAAATAGCACATGAACGTGATTTCGGATATTGCTTAGGAGGATTAAACAAGTTCCTCTCTTTAAGACCTAGTATTGACGCCAGAACGACTACCACACGGCCAAGGACGATCCAGACCCACTGGTGAAGGGTCACAGGGAGAGCACAGGGCATCCCGGGAACTGCTGCTGGGTGGTCCCAGACAGGGCCCAAGGTGGAGACTTGACTCTAAGAGGTGCTTCCAGAAGATTCCTTTGCTACTTAGGTGAGAATGGGTCATGGACACTGGGTGCCAAGGTAGGCTGGTCCAGGAAGCTTCGCAGTCCGTCCAGGTGAGGGGCAGAGATGGGCCTCTGCTGGGGCAGGGGATGGGCTGAGGAGAAACCTGGATGGGAACAGGAACCGCTGGGGGTGAGGCTGTGGGACGGCCAGTAGGTCCTGGGAAGAACCCAATGGGGGCAGTGAGACCGAGTGATGGCAACAGAAGCCATGAGAATGGCCTGAGTGTGGCTCCTGACTCAGCAAGGGGCAACCAGGGGCTCCTGAGCTCAGCCTGCTGGACGTCCTGGGGCCTCTGTTCCCTCTGTGACCAGGCTTGGCAGGTCAGTGAGGAGCCAAACAGACTCCCAGCCACATGGACACACACATTGTGGAGAAGGGGACCAGGGTACAGATCTACAGGGAGGTGTGTGGGGGTTGGAGGCATTCCCACAGGATACCTGAAGGACATGCTGGAGAAGCCCAGAGTGATCCCTGGGGAGGGTGCCTTGCGGCCAGTGGGAGCACAAGTGCCAAGGGTAAGTGACAGGCTGGTGACAGTGAAGGCCACAGGGGTGGGAGAGGACTTGTATAAGGAGATGGAAGCCTCTGGAGGCTGGTGACAGTGAAGGCCACAGGGGTGGGAGAGGACTTGTATAAGGAGATGGAAGCCTCTGGAAGGGTGAGTTCAGAGGATGACCTATCAGACGGGTTTATCGGGGTCCCAGTGACTTGGGTGAGGGAATGCAGTGAGGGGACAGGTGACTGGGGAGCCTGGCGGGGGGGTTGCTGCAGTGGTCGAGGTGCAGACTGTGGGAGCCCATGCTCCCCCCCCCGCCCCTCTCACTGCACCAGGGACAGGGTGGGGGGTGGTTGGTGTGACCAACACAGTACAATGAAAGGGAAGATTTATCACTTTTTTTGAGATCAGGTTTTTTAAAACAACCCTGTAGCTTCCATCTTGTTGCTGTTCTCTCTTCCGGGTGCCAGTCTCTCTGGATCATTCCTTGTGGGGAAAGCCAGCCGCCATGTTGTGAGCTCTATGGAAAGGCCCACGTGGCCTGGAGCCCGGGCCTTCTGCCAACACGGGGCAGCAGGAGCAGACTCCCTAGCCCGCCCAGGCCGCGGACACTGCAGCCTCAGGAGACTCCGAGTCAGAGCCTCCCGCTGAGCAGCTCCTGGATTCTTAGTCTTCAGAAACTGAGGTGAGGAGTGTCGCTTTAGCTTCTAAGTTCTGGGGCTATGTGTGTCACACGGAAATAACCGGACAGTGATGATGGCCTCGGCCAGGTAAGAGCAAACAGAAGTGTTAACAGCGGGTCCTGCCTACGTGTTCAAGGAATTGGACCGCTTAGGTGCGTGCTGGTAACGAAGGTGGAGAACTAGGAGGCAGAAGGGTCAAGGCCCGAGAGAAGCCAGCACTGACCGGATTCACAGCCTGGAGTCTGGTCGCCATCAGAATGGGCAGAGCCAGAGCCAGCCAGTGAACTGAGCCCCGGGAATGCTTGGACAAGTGGGGTGGGGGAGGGCGGCAGGAGAAAAGGAGGAGGAGAGGGGCACAGAGTGAGGAAGGCAGAGCCCAGAGTCTTGGGGTCCAGGAGTCAGGTGAGGGGCCATGGTGGGGGTGGAGAGGGAGTGTCCACCTGGGCCACCTGGATGGGGATGGTGGTGAGACCAGGAGCCACGCTGCCAGCCGTGGTGGATGGCAGAGAGCAGTAGGGACACAGCCGAGTAAAATGGGAGGACGAGGACACAAGGACCACACGGGTCTATTGAAGGCCCTGAGCTTCAGGAGGGGATGCACTAGAGACAGAAGGTTGGGGAGAGTTTGTGTGTTTACAGATGTCCCCATCACAGCTGTGAGCTGCTAGGACGACCCAGAAGAGGGGAGACGCCATGGAGACCTCATGGGTGCCGCCCACCGAGGTTCTGACCTACACTCGAGGCTCCAATATTGGGCGTTTCCAAAGAGGGCGAGGCCACAGGCCCGGGGGCTCCGAGGACGTGCAGCCATCTGCCTGGAGCCACAGGTGAGTGGTGCCAGCACCGCTGTCCTGGGGCAGACATACCAGAGGCCCAGGGCCCTGCAGACGCTGTAGGCAGGTCCAGGAAACGTTTGCTGTATGTAGAACCTGCCTCCACTGGAAGGCAAAGAAAACAATATTGCCTCTCAGACTTGGTTTCATAGTGGACTTTATTGGGGAAAGTTAGTGTAAAAAACATTCAAATTCATAAAATTTAAATAAGACAGTAAAATTATACCTTATAGCTATAGCCATCGCTGTCGTAATCAAAAATCAGGTAAAGTCTAAGTTACCGCCTAAGCAAACACTATTTTGTGAGGCTGGTGTTGCGAAGCCCGAGGCAGGAAACACTGCGATTATTAGAAGTGAGCCCAGTGATGAATTTACATTTGAAGCTGAGGAAAGGGAAGAAGCATGTTACGATCAGGGCATCACAACATTCTAGTCTGAAAAAAGCAACTTTATTAGGGTCATAAGGAGAGTAATCAGTTTTCCTGGTGATGCGTCACGTCTTACTGAGCTCCATGTGGTCTGTCCCTCCAAGCCCTTCCTTCTAAGGCACCCGGCTGGCTCCCCTTGGAACTCCTGCAGTCACCTGGCCCCAGTGGCCCCCCACCCATCGTGCACACTGAGACCTTGGTCAAGAGTGTCCCCTACCAGGTAATGTGGGTTTCTCTTTGGTTATGGAATTTTTCTTTAATTTTTACTTAAGCTTAAAAAAAATATAGTTAGAAATGTGCTCCTGAATTCCAAAAGTATTTTTGACTAATTTAAACACAAGTATATCCTGGCCAAATGCCCCACCGGGCCAGGTTTAAAATCTGTCCATGTCCCCATGGAATCTAACACGGTGTTGTGTTGAGCAGATACATCAGTGAGGAGCAGGGCCTGATCTCAGGAGCCCTGGGGTGGAGGCGGCGGGCGGGCGCGGTGGCCCTAGATGCTGTCCATGGCTTTGAACTCGCTCAGGGCCTGCACCGGGTTCACATGCTTCTTCTGTGACGCCCGTTTGATCTTGGTCTGTGTCTCATCCTGCTTCTCCCTCTTCACCAAGGGCTTCTTCTCGGGGGCCTTCATCTTCCAGGACACAGCCGGTAGGTTGAGGGAAGCCATGCCCTGAGATTTCTGGTATTTGGTAGAGGCCACGTAGGATGCCTTCACGGTCTGCACCACTGCATTCATCAGGTTCTTGGCGGCCTGGATCAGGGACATGGCACTGTCCACCTGCGAGGGACAGACAGGGCAGTGAGGAAGGCGCGGGGCCCGTGGCCGCGGTCCTGGTCAGCTCTCCCCACAGCCCCTGTTCTTATCCGGGAAAACGGGATACACCTGGTCCAGATATTTAGGAGGGTGCAGCACCCAAGCAACGTAAGGCGCCATTACCTTGCCTCCCCTCCCTCCAGAGTCTACTTGCTCTTAAAACCTGGAGAAAGGTCTGTCTCTGAGTGACGGAGGTGCATTGGCGAGGGGGATCCTACACAGAAAGTAGTTGTTTGGAAGGAAACCCCTGCAGGGCCCAGTGGAACCCAGAGCCAGTGTGAGAGAACAGAACCACGTGAGTGCTCTGGGGGCCCAGCTATGTTATCTTTGTAATTTCTGAACAGGTTCAAGTCCCCTTTGAGGGAAGGACAACAGAGAAATGAGAATACTTCCTCCCAGCGAGAGGACCCTTGGGGTCTCTCCACAGCACACGTCCCTGACATCAGGGTAGGCAGGATGTCTACGCAGCAGAGATGCGAGCACACGCCCGCCAGGCACCCATGCTCGTGGCTCAAACTTACCCCAGAGACGACGAGCTCCCCACCCAGGTTCTGCACCTCGGCCTTGACCTTGCTGCAGATGTTGAGCTGGTGGCAGTAGAGTGCGATGCGCTGCAGATAGGCCAGCAGGTCCTGCTTGCAGGCGGAGTCCGGGCACTGCCAGGAGAGCAGCAGGGATCAGCACACACCCCAGGCCCAAGGTTCCCCCACCCTGGGCAGGGCTCTCCCTGCCGGAGCAAAGCACAAGTGCTCTGGACTCCAGGGTGACCTCCCTCAAGTGTATCCACTGCCGCCCTGTGAGGCACTTCATGCACCGAGTGTAGGAGGCCGGGAGAGCGGCCTGGAGTCCAGAGGCTAGGAAAGAGCTGCGGGCCTGGGGGGACCACGTGTTAGGTGATCATCTACCCAGACCGTGCTGGCAGCTGAGGCAGCACGGAGCAGGGGACAGGAGTGGCTATCGAGGCACGGTCTGTGGGGAGCTGGGCCGAGCTGGTGATGGAAGCGGGGAGAAGACTGGGTGGTGTCAAGATAAACACGGCAGCAGACGTGCCTGCTCCTGGACTGCAGAGAGCAGAGCCAAGAGTGGCTTCTACCCCTTGGGACCGATTAGTTCAGTATGTGAGGATGTGCAGGAAACAGGGAGACAACAATGCTGCAGCCCCCAGGAGGATGGCAGGATACACACACCTGCCCCATAGACATGCTCTCAACGTACGCTGGGCTGGGCTCCTAAGACTTGTCAAAGAGGAATTCAGAAATCCTCACACATCGATGTGGGTACCAACCCAGCAGGGTGATAAGCCAAGCACATGTCTGGAGATGAGAGGAGCGCCATGCCCCAAGGAAAACAGGACGACGGTCAGCACCTTGGGATGCACCTGGCAGCCCTGCAGCGACCCCCACTCACGTGGTCTGCGATGGTCCGGCCGAGCTTGTCCATCCTGGATCCTGCCTCCGCAATCTTCTTGGCGGCGCTGATCACATCGGACGTGTTCTTGAGTGGTCCTTTCCCTCTGACAAAAGAGAGCAAAGATCACTGTGTGTGGCTGACGGTGAAGGGGAAGAAGGGGGCCGGCCGCGGAGCACAGGGTGGGCCGGCACCCAGGGGCGGCGCAGCTCACCGGGTGAAGTCCGTCATTTCCATCATGATCATGCACATCTGCTTGGCCAGCACGATGATGTCATTGCCGCTGTCATCCCACTTGGACACCTCAGCATCCAGCTTGCTTTTTTCTTCCTGGAAGCTGGCCACCTGTTCGGCAATCTTTGCTTTTTGCTCCTGGGGAAGCTGAGCCATGATCGCCTGAAACCCGAAGCACAAAGAGCTCTTAGGTGAGGAGAGTATGAAGCCCTCACAGCACATCAGCTGATGCAACCTGTGGCAGAGGTGGGATGATCTTTAATGGGCTTCATTTTGCCTAAAGGTCCATTTCTCCTCACTTTGAGCACAAGTTCACAGCAGCCTGAATTTCCAACCCATTTTCAAAAACAAGTTTCCATGTGGAGGAGAACACAGTGCGAGGGACAGAGAACAAATATGGAGGCTTCCAGATCAGGCCTGTACAGGGACGGAAGCCGCTTAATACCCTGTGAGTTCGTCTGCCTGCTGCTGTGGGGGATAGGACACGATCCCAGGGGTGGTGCATGGGCCCCTCTCTGGTGGGCCCCACCTTAGCTCCCTGACATGGCACCTCTGAACCCTCTCACAGCGCCCACCCCAAGGCCCACAGACTCCAGGCCGTGAGCCCCCTGCCACAGCTTCCCCAAGTGCTCGTGATGGAGAGGGGCCCAAAGCAAGGCTGCATTTGCTGTTCAAAATGATTTCTGAGGACTGGAAAAGGCTCCATGGAAATATTTCTTGGCATGCTCCCAAAAACATAAATGCTATTGATTGAAGATTTAATGACTCAAATGAATGCAATGGCTCTGAATGATTTTCTTGAATGTACCACTGTTATTTTTTTTTAACCCATGAATAATTAAATAGCTCATACCATGCTATCACTGAGATGGGCAAAGATAGCCATCTTTTTTGAATGTCACAATCCTTTTAACAAACATGGCATTGACCCGCCACTGGGCTCTCCTGACGCAGGGCCCTGTCATCAGCCAACGCCCCCAGGGCACAGCTGAGGCCGAGGGCCTGCTCCTGCTCCCGCCCTGCTCCTGGCTGCCATGTGCCACCCCCTGGGGTGAGCTCTATCCCGGTGCCAGGGAGACAAAGTGGGAACGCTGTGATCGATCCCAGAAAAGAAAAAGCCAAGCTCCTGGAGGCACAGGGACATGTTCCTTACCCGGGCGCTCTGACCAGCTATCAGCTGGTCATCTTCTGTCTGGACACTCGTCCGACTTCTGACATCGAAGTCTTCTGTCTCAAAGTCAGAGTCATCCAGTTCCTCGGGAGTCTGCCAGCAATATGGAGAGCACGAATCAGAAACACCCTAGGCCCTTGGGTCCAAAGTACAAACACCCAGAACTCTGGGTCTTCACATGAGCCATGTTCCAAGCAGCTGGGGCCAATCAGGTTAACATCAGCCATGATTCACTCGAGACCCGCCTCACTGACACACACGTGAGGCGTCCCAGGCTAGGCCCCCATCAGGACTTCCCAGAGGCTCGAGGAGCTTCAGCTTCTACGAGGGTCAGGACTCACCTGCACCCTACACAAAAGTGAGGCTCATCCTGGTGGGAAACGTACTGTATTGAAAAGACATTTTATCCAACATTAAGCAGATTCTTAGAACCTTCCCATGTGATGGCAAGAAGAAAATGAATGAAGGAAGTAATATTAGGCTTTCCCTTAGGACAATGCTTTGAAGAGAAGAAATAGGCAATGGATTTTCATGGACTTTTTTCTGCTTTACTTTTATCAATGTGAAAAGAACGTGGCAGGTAAGGTCTGAGTATGTCTCCAAGGTCCCGTTTCCAGTTCTAGCTCTCTAGCTTTAATTATGAAATAAAAATTCTTATTTCAAAAAAAAAAAAAATTCTTATTTCATACAACTTCCAGCCTCTCATGATTAGTGGCTGACTTGAAACCTGACGTTGTCTCCTGGAAGTTACTAGTAATGGGCAGTGGGCGGAACAGCTGGGGTTGGCTACTGGCCTGGCGGACCGGCCTGTGACAGAAGGGCAATGAGGCACATCCCCTATCTGTACCAGGATCTAATCCAAGGCGGGGCCCCAGGGCTTGCTGCAGGGCTCCCGTGAGAGGATGTGTGAGGAACATCTGGGCTGCCCAAGACTAAGCTTGTCTCTCAGTGACGTGAGGTAAGGACAGGGGGTCACGCCAGGCACCAGCAAGCCCTGGGGACACATGAGTGCAAGACCCGGAGTCTCTCTGACTTGGCGGCCACACACGACCCCACCGCTGGCCACTTTGGATCCCAGATCCCTGGTCACAGATACCTGCAGAGGGGCTTTCCCAGAGACATGCTGTCTTGTGAGAACCTGCTCTTGTGCCAGCCCTGCTGGCCCCGTCAGAGACCCAAGAACTATTCTTGCCAAGAGACCAGGTACCTCCTGTTCCTTCCTTTCTGCTGAGCATCTGTGTACCAGGGACCATACTGGGCCCTGGAGGTGCAGCACCGCTACTCCACTGTCGGGCCCTGTGTTGCCCACACCACAGCTCACTAGAACCACCAGCACCTCTGTTCTTCAGAGAAGATGAGGAGAGTCCAGGAGGGGCCGGGGCTCCAGAGTCTGCAAGCATGTCCCCTCGTTGTATACGCAGTGTCTGCCCGCCCAACCCCCCAAGATGTCAACCTCAGCACCAGTGACTCCTCTTTATCTTAAGGTCCCTTTTATTCCATTTCTAAGTGTCTAAGAAAAGGCTCTGGAGAAACAGGGCTGCGTCCATTACCAGCGATGGCATGCCCAGGGACCCCTTCATGGCACTGGGACAGGGCGGCCCATGTGACCAATCATTCTACCAAGCCAGCTTGCTTCTCAGGTACAAGTACAAAGAGATGGAGAAAGCAGAGCAATTTCCTGCCCCCGTGCAGCCAGGGAACCTGGGGCCTACAGGACAGCTGGCACCAACCAGGGCATGCACACTTCTCCTTCTGCCTCACCCGGGGGGCCCCGGCCCTCTTGCCCACACGTTTCTACGCTGCAGATGAAGTGGGTCCAGCCTCATGCAGCTGCCTTAGAAACGGCCCCTGTTTCCAGCTGATGAGCTGGGAGGATAAAAAGTGGGACAGGATCCCTGCCCACCCTGAGAGGTCTGTCTAGTAAACCGGGAAAGTGTAAACAACGTCTCCTGACCCCACCAGCCAGGCCGCACAGCCAGCAGTGCTCCCTGCAGCAGGCGGGCTCTGGCCCAGGCCCTTGGGACCCCCAGGTGGCCCCGGGGGACGGGGATGCACACTTCCTGCTCTCAGCTCCCAGAGCAACAGGCTCGTGCTCAGAAGACGATGTGAGACACCACATGCCAGGGGAGGGCAACTGGGAGACCCAGCCCTGGCACCCTGGGCCATATTACGGGGGTGGTGTCCGTGGCTTCTCAAAACCCTTGTATTTACGCCACCTGGGAGGGCTGCTGGGTATTCCCTCCCATAGGTCAGAGAAAATGGGTCATGTGGGGCCCAGAACAGAGAAGGCACATCAGGGGAGCTTGAGCAAGGGCTGCCACAGGCACTCCTCCTCACCCCAAGGATACAGAGGCTCTGGGATCTCCCACCACTGTCAAGGACAGGGGCGTCCATGCAAAGGATGGCTTCAACCTGCATGAAGGAAACACTCCCTTCTCAGAAAATAACTGAAGAGGCTTCACTGTGGGTTCCCTGTCGCACACCACAGTCTGCCTATCTGTGGGGAATCTATGCCTGAAACTAAATTATCAAAGCCAACTCATCCTAGCTCCCTGTCTTCGCCCAAGTTTGGGCTCTAACTTGCAACTAAAAGTCATTTTAGACAACATAATTAAATATATCTCATTCTAACAGCTTTTAGATTCATGGTTTTAATATACTGCCACCGCATCTGCTGAGTTCCAGAATGATGCATTGCTCGAGTTTAGCAAACGATAAGAAAGAAGCTGTTAAAACGTCTGAAATGCAGTTACTCACCCTTATCATCAACACCGCTTTCCTGATGTCCCGGATGCCGTCGTACACGAGGCGGGAGGCATCGATAAACTCATTCTCATCCATGGGCTGGGCTGGATCCGAGCTGAGGGCTTCCACAGCCGCCTCCACTTGCTCGGTAAAACGTGGCATGACTGTGGAGAAAGAGGCACGGCAGGTCCAGCTGGCCCAGCAGACAGCATTACTCTACCTGCCCCCCAAATCCCTCAAGGAGACAGAGGAAGCCAGGTGCATGATGAAGAGCCTGTGCCTCCAACCCATGTGAAGAGTATTTACAGTTGAAATAAACTAAATGCCATATTTTACCAAGACTCAAATCATCTTTGTCTCTGACCAGATTTTACAGTATTGGATTTGGATGGGAGAGACATGAAGTGAGAAAAATTGGAGGCCCTGCTTAAAACTAGGACCGTCCTTAATTTAGTATTTATTCACTAAAAAGAGACTTAACTCAGAAGTTCATCTTTAATAGTATGTTCAGAATTAATCCCATAATTAGCTGGGGACACATGTGAAAGGAAAGTTGTCAAAGCCTTATAATTTGGCTCATCAACTTCTCAGTCTGACATTCACCCTGACATTACTGTATGAAAGCCTGAGCTACATCCTGATCTCGTCCTTCCTACCACGAGGGCCTGCACTCACAGGGTGGACATGTGTGTGTGGGGAGTACCAAAAAGGGAGGGAGTCCCCAAACCTGTGTTGGAGAGCAGCTTCGTGGCTTCCAGGACCTTCTCCGTGTAGACCCCTGGCTCATAGTTGTCCATCTCTGAAGTGACTACATGAATGACCCGAGCAGCCCGTCCTCGAATTGCACCAGCTGTGCGGTCCAGACCATCCACATCTTTCTCTTGGAGAGCAATGACGCATTTGTTCACATCTTCCAAAATGTGATTCTCTAAATAACAAACAAAAAGCCGAATAAGGGAAAGGGCATTCCACTAGAAGGGGGACAATGGTACGCTGGCATCTACTGCTCACCGAGTGCTCATTTTGTGCCAGCTGCAGAGCCAAAGCTTCCCATGTATCATTTCACTGAAGACCAGACTAACCACTTAATTAACTGTCCCACAGAAACTCAACCCATAATCACCTCCAAGGATAATAATCCTCAATTCCAAGTTTATAGAGAGAGAGAGGAAGTGATCAAGAGATCTTTAAAGTACAGTTGTTCTGTAAGCCAGGCAGAAAATTCAGATCGCAGAGACCTTGGTAACTTCTCTCTTCTTTAAATAATTTCACTAGCCTTATGTCCAAAACAAAGTCTTAAATAGAAGAAAGGGTTCATTATAAGTCTCTATCCTTCCAGTCCTTTGCCCTTCCCTCTAGTAGATGCCAGTACTCAGACAATTTGCCAAGAAGCCAGGACAGCCCTGGGGTAGAAGGTGCTAGAAAGCAGAATGAAGCCACCCCTGGAGGGCACCAAGGGAGCCTCCCTGATACAAAAACATTTAGTATCCCTTTCATGGGTGGCCATGGGCCTACTGTGGTATTTGCAAAGACCCTTGAATTGTGTTAAGCTGACAGGTGGCTCCTACCAATCAGAGAAATGGATGTGGACGACCCACCAAAATTATTTTTCCTCAAAGCAAAATGCTTGACACTAGAGTTTGGGAACGTCAGAGTAAAGAGCTTCTGCTTCATCTGTAATTACAGCAAAGTAGAAGCAACTAAAATATCCAAGGGCAGAGTACGTAATAAATTATGGGCACTATACAGCCACTAAAATGGATGATGTCCATCTGTAACAGCTGAGCCAGGATGGTCCAGGCAACTGTTCTCACTCACCCAGAAATACAGGGACCACCAGCAGACAGCCCAGATAACAGGGCTGCTCAGACTATGGGGTGGGTGCAGAGTGACATAAAGGAAAGCCCCATAATCATCTGGCCATTCCTGCTCAAACAAAAAATGAGATGTAGGCCGCCTGGATGGCTCAGTCAGCTGGGCAGCTGCCTTCAGCACAGGTCATGATCTTGGAGCTCTGGGATCAACTCCTGCATCAGGCTCCCTGCTCAGTGGGGAGCCCTGCTTCTCTCTCTCCCTCTGCTCATTCTCATAAACAAATACATACATACATAAATACATAAATAAAATCTTAAAAAAGAAAAAAAAAAAGACGTAGTAACTTGTAGAAGACATGCTCCCTTGCCTAAGCCAACAGGTGATTTCTTTGCCAGCCCTGGCCACCATAGACATCGGCGTGTCATTATTCTGGACTGCCTCCTGATTGAATCCACTTCTAAAACCCAATTACCCTTCCCCTGCAACCTCTGCTAACATAGTCAAGTGATAGGTGACAGTGTCTAGAAGGGAGATAGCAGATAGCGTGACCTCTTAAGATACTCCCAACAAGACAGGGGTCCTGGTGCTATTTCCTTTCATGTCCAAGGGAGCCAGAGGCAAGTGGTACTCAGCATATCCAGCAAAGAACAGAGCACCACAATGCCCTGCCTCTGGGCTTCAGAATCCCCTGCAGGCCCCAAGAACCAAAGCCTTCCTCTCTGTAGTTCCCAAGAGACTGTAGGCAGGGGCTCCCTAAGGGTCTCTCTGTTCTGAGACCACTGGTATAATAGAATAAGATGAAAAAAATCACTACGAGAAGTAACAACGTGAAAGAACTGAAGAGATTTGGCAAAAACATGTTTCCTCTAAAATTAAACACACCCTCCCATACGATCCAGGAGTCACACTTCTTGGTATTTATACAAAGGAGCTGAAAACTCCTGTCCACATAAAAACCTGCACATGGGTGTTTAGGACAGCTTTGTTCATAACTGCCAAAACTTGAAAGCACCCAAGATGTCCTTCAGTGGGTGAATGGGGAAAATAAGATACATCCAGACCATGGGATATTGTTCAGCATTGACAAGAAATGAGCGATGAAGCCAAGAAAAGACATGGAGACACGTTCACTGCATATTATTAAATGAAAGAAGCCAACCTGAAAGGCTACACACACTATAATTCCAACTATATAACATTCTGAAAAATGTTAAAACTATGGAGACAGTAAAAAAATATCAGGAACTGGAGGTGGGGAGGGAAAAACAGGCAGAGTACAGAGGATTTTTAGGGCAGTGAATACTGTATACGACACCATAATGATGGATACATTTATCCAAATCCACGGAAAGTACACCAACCGAGAATGAACAGTAATGTACATCATGGGCTTTGGGTGATAATAATGTATAGGTTCATCAATGGTCCTAAACGCGCTACTACAGTGGGGGATGCTAATGATGGGGAAGGCTGTGAATGTGTGGGGTCATGGACAGATGGAAAATCTCTATCCTCCACTTAATTTTGCTGTGAGCTTAAAATTGCTCCAAAAGTTATTTCTTTTCTTTAAATAAATTAAAATATTTCCAATGAAAGCCAAAATTTCCTATTACAGAAGGGAAAAATGAGTTACCACAGTAAGTAGCTAAGAAGACCCTAGTTTTGAGTCTACTAATTAAAAAATTAGAGGGGACTTGCTAGGGTTTCCATCATTGTACTATTAACAGAAAAAACAGATCAAACTTTTTACATAAACAAATTTCAGAGGAGGATATGTGAACCAACCACAGGAATAAATGAGTGGGGAGGCCACTGGAGGCATCATTTATATACATACTCTCTACATAATTAATGTAAACTGAACAGACTGGGATTGAGCCTGTGCACCATACCAGCCTGCGGGGTAAGAACTGCTGCGTTTGCTAATACCTAACACATTTTACATTTGTATTTCCTATCAAAGAAAGGAAAGTAGAAGGATGGAAAGGAACGAAAAAGAAGGAAAAAGGAGTCCTCACTAAACCATGGACCAATGTTTTCTCATAATACTGATTTTAAAACTCATCCTGTTTTAGGATTCTTAGTACAGGGCAGGAAGCACATCTTAGAATCAATGAAGCATGGCATTCTTTTTTGTTCATGAGACAAAGCAGCCTGAACTTCCACCAAGGATTTGTTAACCTGCGTCTAGACACCTATGTTTTTAAAATCGATCTTGACTTTCTTGAATTCAAACTGGCTTTCCTCCAGTGAGCCTAAACCAGGGAAGGATTTGCCATGCTTCAGCACCAAAGGAAGGCTTCTATTTTGGGAAGCTGACTAAATAGTCTCTACAGTCACTGCACAGCTGTCTCTAGGAAAGCCCCATCCAGCTGTGGCTACCATATACCCAGGACACAAGCACCGATTCTGCTCTCTGCACTTGGGCCCCTTAGCAGAAATGAGTTTGCAGTGGACATGGACAAACATGGGAGGGTTGGAGGTACCTACGCTACCTTAAACCATAAATTCCTTTAGCTTTAATTGACTTTTCAAGGAAACTCAGCAGGGGTCCATTATGGGTAGAAAAACCAATCTGTACCCCATTAAAGACTCTGTTCAACACTGGAGGTGCCTCTAAGTGGAAAAAAAATCCACAGATACAGTCTATTTAGTAAGGATCATATTATGGACACTATTCTGTTTTTCTTTTTTAAGATTTATTTATTTATTATTTATATGAGAGAGAGAGAGAGAGAGAGAGAGAGAGAGAGAGAGAGAGAGGCAGAGACACAGGAGGAAGGAGAAGCAGGCTCCATGCTAGGACCCTGACGCAGGACTCGACCCCAGGACTCCAAGATTGCATCCCGGGCCAAAGGCAGGCGCCAAACCGCTGAGCCACCCAGGGATCCCTATTCTATGTTTTTCATTTCAAAATCTTTCTAGGCCAGCCTTCAACTATCTACCTCATTCTTTTTGATGGCTGCAAAGTACCCTACTGAATAGACAGAGGTACCATAATTTACTTATCTAGTCTTGTCTTAGACGTTTTGATTGACATGAACACCCTTGTACAGGTATTTTGGGAAACATCTGTGTACATATCCCTGGAGAAAATTTCTAGCAATAGGATTACCAAGTCAGAGGGCATACATGTTTAAAGTAGATATGTGGTGCCTAATTGCCCTCCAGGATCTGAGCCAACTGGCATTCTTCAGAAAGGCTGCATGAACTCATACTTTAATCCACAATGGATAACAGGGCCCATTCTGTGTACCCTTTGCTTCTGGCTATCTCTATCTCTACCAATGTATACTTATGCAGACATAAGAGATGATAATCTGTAACAGGAAACATACTGAGTCACTGACATTTACCCTGTTATAGACTAGCCATTTGGGAAACAAACAAAAAAAACAAACCAGGGGTGCCCAGGAAGCTCAACTGGCTAAGCCTCAGATTCTTGGTTTTGGCTGAGGCCATGAGCTCAGAGTCCTGGATTGAGCCGCGTGCTGGGCTCCGTGCACAGTGTGGAGTGTGCCTGAGATTCTCTCCCCCTGCCACTCCCCCATGCTCCTACACTTGCTCTCTAAAATAAATAAAATCTTTTAAAAATTTAAAAAAAAAAAATCACCATTAATTCATGAGGAAGCCAGAACATGTAGGTATTAACTATCTTGTACAAGGTCACATAGCTAGTGGGCATGGGAAATTAAAACCCAACTTCACCACTGCCTTATCTTCAGTTTCATAGGTATTTTGCTCTTAAAAACAAACAAACAAAAAATTGATATAGTAATCCTTTTATTTAACGGCCTTCCGTTAAAAATAATGACCTTGCAATCAGACCAAATTCTTTGAGCACACTGACACTTAATGAAGAAGTACAAATTACCAATCTTAGTTAGGTGTTGCCCTAAAGTATCTAATACAGTATACTATTTGTTTCCAAGAGCATGTGGTAAAGAACTATAATAACCCCAATCAGAACCACTTTAACCAAATACTTGAATTTAAGGGGGTAAGAAAAGGAACTAAAACTTCCACATGTAAGCAGAATAAATGCACAAGAAAGTAAACTGCATTTCCATGGAAAATGTTTATCAAATACAATTCAAATGAAATTCAGCCTTTATCACTTTGATAAATTTCAAACTCCTGTCCTTAAGGATCAGTCAATATAAATATACTCAGGATTTGCTGAATGCACTCTACCATCTTACCCATTTCCAATATTTACAAGGGACATTTTGAATAGAACTAGGTGAAAAGGAGCCCCCGCTCCCTCTTCCCTGGAGGTGGCCTGCATGACCCTCTCTTTCAAGTGCCACTGTCTCATATTTCATATACAGCAACCCAAGTTTCCCTTGCCCTACAGCCTCAAGAAATGCTTTGTGGCTTCACCATATACACAAAATGACCATTACTTACTTTACTTACTTACTTACCCAGGGATCCCTGACCATTACTTTTTGAGCACAAATTTAGATAGGACTTGTGACAAGTATGGGAGAACTTTGGGAACCAAGGGGACCAAATACCCAGGAACAATAGCAAGAAAGCAGTCCTATCCCTAAAAAATGGGTTCTCACTGGAACTCAGTGAACAGGCTACAGTGAACGTCTAAGCACCATGGACTCCAAGGATCTGATGGTGGAAAATCACTAGTGCAAATGTTCCATAAAATCTATCACACTGCTGGAGGTACCAGAATACAATACAACTACTCTAGGGAGTCTAGCTGCTTCTTTAATCTGCACTTAGCAAGGATTTATGAAGCCCACCAAGCCGAAGCCAGACTCTGTGCTGGGCACATGCCTGGCAGCCCCTTACTCAGAAAATGCCTATTTCCTTGATAGAACTACCAAAGCATCAGCGTGCCACAGGGCAAGGAGAAAATGGCAAGGGGGGCAGATTAGAATGAGGACGAGATGTGGCTTTTTGCCTAAAGGCTGCCCACTAACGCAGATCGACATCTACTCTCCAATCCATGGTGCACAACTAGTGATGCTAAGGACTGCATGCCACTGGGGCCTGCCCAGTTCAAAGCAGGTTCCTCATGATGAGAGCCAGTCGCTTCCCTAGCAAGGCTGTATCGGGTGAGGTGGGAAGATGTCCCTAGTCACCCCACACAGAAAGTGCTAAAAGCTCCCATAGGTGAGGCAGGTATGTGAGGATATAAACGAGTGTGAATGCTAAAAACTAACTGGTCCATCAAGCAGAACTCTGCAAAGGCATCTAGTTGTCTCCTTCTTCATCCCATGCCCCTATAAAGCATAATGTAAGAGAGTCAGAAGAATTATAAATAATAGCCTGGCCCTGTTAATCATTTAACTGCTTGACTCTGCTAAGCAAGCCTAGGGTAGACCTCTAAAATTCAGATACTCTGAAACCACCACCATGTTCTGACAGAAATGTTCCATGTGTTTGCTAAATAGAAACTGTCTAAACTCATTCAATCGAGTCAACCCTTACACACTCCTACATTTGTATAAAAACTGAACATACTCACCAGATAAAAGCATATCTGTTAAAGAATTTGTCTTCTCTTTGCCATGCTATTGTTTTATATCCTATACCCTAAAGATACTGCCTGGATCCCACTAAATGCTACTGTAGAATCCTTTTTGTTCTCCAATTTGAAGACTGTTGCAGGAGGACATTTGATTCTATTACATTTTATTTTGCTGTAAGAAGGACTGAAAATCCCTTGAGACCAAACTTGAGCTATACCCAACCCAATCATAAGAAGTGTAGGAATGTAGTCTCTTCTCTCCAGAGGGGGCTTTACGTTTAGATTTCAGATTTTGTTGTTTGCTTAAAAGTGTGCTGTGAAGGTGGAATGTTGTTCTCTAAACCTATGAAAAAGAGTAACTCAGTACTTCATTGGGAAAAACAACAGAAGGCCAAGATTTCCCAAAAAAGCCATTGCTGCATTTTTGGCACCTGCAAAGATGTGCTTGCAAATGGGTTTTTTGTTTTAAAGTACCAGCACCTGCAATTTGGCAGTCCTGCAGGAGCGTGGTTCATCCCCTCTCTCTGCAGTTTATGGATTGCCTGCTCCCCACTCTCATGTACAGCCACAGCTACCAAGCTCAGGGAGAACAGGCAGAGACAGGAGGACACTGGCATGCGGAGCACACTATCATCCTATATACAGGTAATTGCTGGAGGACTGTGCTATGCATGTATTTAAGCCCTGCTTCTCTTTCAAGCCCCATTGAAACTCACATCTCCCATGTTCCAGCCTGTGTTACCTGGGGTGACAGGCAAATTTGAGTCCTCCAAGTACCCAGCCACTGACTGCCCACAGCCACCAGCCACAGGAAGCCTGGCACCTCCAGAAAACGAGCAGTGCAGCTAAGGGCAGCAGAGGCCCTGTTAAATGAAGAATGCATTTCTACTTGCTCAACTTGAAGGGGATGGATTGAAATTTATCTCTGTGTGATAAACAGTGAATTGCAGTTGACAGACATTTTCTATATGAATGCAATTTACTATGTCATTACCAGTTTATGTTTATATAATGAAATCAACTGTTTTTGTGAGGTGAATTACCCAGATTTATTTTTTGCAAGTTCATAATTAAATGGCACTTAAATATTTCCTCTCTGTTTTCTGTCTGTCATGGTGCAGTTAAACTATGATCATTTCTGAGAAAGAAAGGAAGCAGCTTTCCAAGAAGTGGGGGGGTGGGGGGTGGGTAAAAAAAAGAACTAAAGGTGATGGTGTTATGAATCCCTTCTCCTAAGTTTCACAAGCTCCTAACAAATACAGCCTCTCCCAGGACCCAGGTCAATGTGTTTTCTAAATACAATATCAGCAAAAGGGCTGGGTGGTGACGGTGCCATACAGGTAACAGCTGAGTTGCAAAATCTTAACTCTACACGAACAGGGCAAAAATGCCAGCCAGCTTTCTAATTCCTGCTTCTAAGATCAAGACTAGCCCCAATTCCCACTTCACAGGAGTGCTAGTTTGTTGTTGTTTTTTAATTAAAATGAAAAGCATCACAATATCATTGCTAGAATAATTTATCTGCTCAGACTAGGGGGCGTTTTGATTGTCCATTATTGTGACAAAAGTAATTTTGCACATTCTCACATGCTTCTCTGGAGAACCAGCTCATTACCTGAGACAGCCAAGAAGTCATCAATGGAAGTAATGTCATCGACAGCATCTGTGAGAACACGAACTTGTTTTTCCCACTGTTCTTTAAAAAGATCCATGTTCTCTTGGGCCAGTTTACTCTGTGGTTTTGCTGCTAAAGCCAGTGCAGCATTGATAACCTGCAAAGATATTGAAGTTTCATGTTTACACTTTCAGAGTCAGGAAAATAAAGTATGTGGAACACTTTGGGCAGTAGAGTGGCTGCGGCTTTGTCTCACACGTGTACCAATCACCAGCACCGGTGACACCGCATGTTCCACCACAACACTCACAAAGATGGAAGAGATAAGTGTTAGACAATAGGCTGTAAGTGTGAGCGTAAAGGAAAGACACTGGAAATGCACATATGTAGTGAAACAAACTAATAAAACTATCTCTGTTCTCTCCACTCTGTGATGGCAACTCTTTAAAATTTTTGACACTGTATTCAGGCTTTTTTCAAGTTTGTTTGTTGGGGGGGGGGGGCGGGGGGCGCGGGCAGAGACACAGGCAGAGGGAGAAGCCTGACATGGGACTCTATCCCGGGTCTTCAGGATCACACCCTGGGCTGAAGGTGGCGCTAAACTGCTAAGCCACCCAGGCTGCCCCAGGCTTTTTTCTATACACAAATGTATGTTAAGTATGTATGTCACACTATCTTGTTTCTTCTTTTAAGTACTTCTCCATATCATTAAATACAGGTTAAAAACATTGTTTCTTATTACATCCTATGGATGTACATTGCAATTTTCCTATTACACAATTTCTAGGTTTGATTCAGTTATCCACCATTCCTAATTACCTTGTGATGAACATCTGGTATGTCAGATTCTGCACAGCAACTGTAAAATTTGTTAAGTTTAAAAAGTAATTCTAGGGGTGACTGAGGGGCTCAGTCAGTTAAGCATCCAACTCTTGATTTCAGCACAGGTCATGATCTCAGGATTGTGAGATTGAGCTCCACGTCGATCCCACAGAGCATGGAGCCTCCTTAAGATTCTCTCTTTCCCTCTGCCTCCCACCCCCGTCATTCATACATGCTCTCTCTAAAAAATAAGCAATAAAATAAAAAGTACTCTGTAAAAACAAAACAACAAAAATCAACCAAAACGTACTCAGCTTTATGGAGATATAATTCATATGCCAAAAATTTCACCCATTTAAGCCACACAATTCAACAGTTCTTGGAATATTCACAGTTGTGAACCATCACCACAGAAATTTTTGGAACATTTAGAACATTTTCATCACTCCAAAAACAAATCCTATATCCACCATCGGTCATTCCCATCTCCCTCAACATTCCTTAAACCGACCTACTGGCAACCACTAACTTTACTTTTCATTCATTCTATGCATTTGCCTATTCCAGGCAGTTCATATAAAGGGAATCATATTAATATGTGGGGTTTTGTAACTAGCTTCTTTTACTTAATGTTTTCAAGGTTTTTCCATGCTGGAGAATGTGCCAGCATTTCACTCCTTTTTATTGATGAATAACAGGCCATTAAACAGATACATAAGATTTTATTCATCCATTCATCAGTTGATGGACATCTGAACCACTTCTACCTTCTGGCCATCATGAATAAAGCTGTAATGAACATTCATATATATATTTCGTTATTCTTGGATATATAAGTAGGACTGGAACTGCTGCGTCATGTGTTTAGCTTTAGAGAAACTGCCAGACTGTTTTCCAAAGCAGTTGCACAATTTTACATTCCCACCAGCATGTATCAAGGTTCCAATTTCCCCACATCTTCACTAACACTTGTTTCTTTTCTTTTCTCCCACTCTCTTTCTCTTTCCTTTTTAATGACAGCCATCCTAGTGGGTGTGAAGTGAGATCTCATTGTGGTTTTAATTTGCATTTCTCTGATGGCTCAGGATGTTGCACATCTTTTTCTGTGCTTATTGACCATTAGCATATATTCTTCAAAGAAGTACCTACTCAGATCCTTTGCCGTTTTCATTCAATGAGTAAACAACTAAATGAAACTGAGGGAATAATCAGTAACGCTTCTAGGTACAAGGTCCTTATGAGAGTTATTAGAAATAAATATATTTGTAATAATGCAACTTGGAAAGGAAGCAAAGACAAGATGAAACTAGTGGTGATGGAGTGGAGATCCGGATAAAGCAGAAAGACAGCTACCACAGAGGCACTGAGCATGGAAACCAAGGGGAGGACCTAGGATTCATTTTCTGAGGTGCCATAGGAACCACATGCCTTTAGGTCATGTGTTTAATTCCCAATGTAGTGGAGCAGTACTCAAGAATAATTATCAATTTAGCCCTTAAAGACTTGTTAACAAACTGAAGAATCAATCACACTTTCCAGACCAGTGCAGCTGCCCCTCTTTCCCCCGACAAACAAGTGGAAGTGCCGGACCACCAAAACTAGCAAATACAGATTTGGAGACGTGGGGGACTGGGCCATCCACTTACTAGTTATTAATGGCCCACCACTTTCAAAGGTATATGGGTTTAAACTATTAGGTATTTATGAGAAGAGATATGCCATCAGCTTTTCACAGCTATGCCGTGGTCTTCCCCCATCTGTGTCATTTCAAGGCTTGTTCTGTCTCTTTTCCTTCTTGCCATTCATTCACTTTCCACCAGGTTTCACCAGGGAGGACTATGCTCTTCATTTTTTAATTGATTCACTAAATGCATCAATGAATCAGAGCAGAGTTAGACCTTGTAAGAATATCTGGCTGAAAAAAATGTTTCCTAAGAGAGCCAAATAAACAGGGGCAAGGAATTAATTATATGTTTTAAATACGATTAATCCTCTATTACAAAGAGAAAATTGGTCTCTTTGTTCTGTAATATCTTATCTCAAACAGTATAATGGAGAAAAAGTACTTTGTCTGAGGTTAACTTTCTCATTTTCATTACAAAACTGTTTACAAAGGACATGTGATAAATTAAATACTCATTTCTGATGACTCATAGTAAATCAGAAATAGAAAGATACTTAACATACTACTTTAAATAATCATAAAACATAATACTTAGTGGTGAAATCTAGAACCACTTACCTTAAAAATAAAGATGTTATTAATGTTAACCTATCATCACCATTAGTTAAATAATAATATAATAAAATAGCTAATAAAATAAAATGGGAAAGAGAAGTACAAGAAAAAGCTCTTAGAAAAAAGACAACAAAATTACTTCTCGATAGAGATGACCTTAGTTCATCTAGGAAACTGCAAAGTCACCTAAAAAGAATTTTACAATTATTAAGAGTAATCATTAAGTAATCATTAAGACCATAGGGACGCCTGGATGGCTCAAGGGTGGAGCATCTGCCTTTGGTCAGGGCTGATCCCGGGATCCAGGATCGAGTCCCACATCAGACCTCCTGCATGGAGCCTGCTTCTCCCTCTGCCTGTGTCTCTCATGAATAAATAAATAAAATCTTTTTTTTTAAAAAAAAGGTAGTTAGACAATATAAATATACTTTAAAAATGAACAAATTGTTCTATATGCCAGAAAAAAGTTAGAAAATAAAATAAGAATATCATATCTTTTTGAAAGCAATTCATAGGAAATATAGGGGGTTAAATCTGTGAAGAAACCCACATGATTGAAATAACGCTAAGTGACTAAACTTTTCTAAGGTACATTACAAAAACTCAAATAGCAACATATTTCTTGTTTAGGGGTAGGAAGCATGACCTATCCACAAATTAATCTGGAGCAATAAATAGCTGGGAATAGCAAAAAAAAATCTTGGGGAGAGCAAGAGAAATGAAGTGAGATAATTAAAATGTAATACAAAGCTAAAGTAATTAGAACAGAATCATCTAAAAACAGACCCTATCAGAGAACATAATTCAGTGTACGATAAAAGTGACGTCACAGACCAGTGGGGAATAAAAGTACATTATTTTTATGTTTGATGTGCTCTCTGGAGAAAAATAAAATTAAAGCCTCACTTCATGCTTACATTTAAATGCTAAGATTGTTTTCAGATAGATGAGATAACAAAGCTAAAGCATTTGTTTATGCTTTCATTTAATATTTAAATAGAAATATTTTTAAAAACAAATAAATAGAAATATTTTACTTCCTTTTTTTTTAAAGGTTTTATTTATGAGAGGGGGGTGGGGGGCAGAGACACAGGCAGAGGGAGAAGCAGGCTCCATGCAGGGAGCCCAACGTGGGACTTGATCCCAGGTCTCCAGGACCAGGCCCTAGGCTGAAGGCGGTGCTAAACCACTGAGCAACCGGGCTGCCCTATTTCTTACTTCTTAGAAAACTCTACCCTATCTTGCCCTATTTCCAAGTAACAGTGGGAGAAGACAATTCATAAATTTGACTACATTACTTCTGTATTTAAGTATATATAACAGATGAAGTATATAGTGTTAGGTAAATCTATTAACGAGAACACCAAGATACTAGTAGAAAAATGGGGAGAAGAGATGGACAGCCTACCTAAGATCAACGAAAAATGACTAGTAAACAACTAGGGGAAAATATATACTGTCACAAATCAAAGAAATAAAAATTAATGTGCTAATATTTTTCCTCAATAAATTTGCAAAAGGCCCAAAACTAGGCATTACACCATGTTGAATGGCAACCTTTTTTTTTCTTCAGGATTTTATTTACTTATTCATAAGAGACACAGAGAGGGAGGCAGAGGCACAGGCAGAAGGAGAAGCAGGCTCCCTGCAGGGTCACGCCCTGAGCTGAATGAAGGCGGACACTCAACCTCTGAGGCACCCAGGTATCCAATCCTGAATGGCTGGCAACTTTAAAAATGCTGCTGTTGGCTAAAATCTCTAGAACAACGTCAAACAGGACATTCTCATCTCGTTTCGGACTGTAGGGGAAAAGGAGTCTGTTCCCATTAAATATTATGTTGCACCATTACGTGGGAAGTTATCAGGCTGAGCAAATTCCCTTCTATTCTGGTTTACACGGTGTTTTTCATCAGGCTGTGATGGTAGACTCTGTCAAATGCTTTTTCTGTTTTATTTCCACTATTCTGGCTATTTTTTGCTTGTCTCCTGTGCTGCCTTGTCTTTCTCTACTAACGATGAGGTTCCTCAAGTTTACAACCTCTGCTGCCTTCTCTCTTTTGGTACTCCTCCCCTCACGGCGGGCAATCTCATCTAGTTTCACGATTCTGCATACCACGTGGGTGCTACCTACGCCTGTACCTCCTACCTGGACCAATCATTTTAGCTCCCAACTCATATTCATGCTATGTACCAACCAACTCCACTCTGATATCCCACAATTTCCTGCACTCAATCGTGCTGAGTGGTCTTTCTTCAAAAAAAAAATTTTTTTTTTAGATTTTATTTATTTATTCATGAGAGACAGAGAGAGGCAGAGACACAGGCAGAGGGAGAAGCAGGCTCCACGCAGGGAGCCCGACGTGGGACTTGATCTCGGGTCTCCAGGATCACACCCTGGGCTGAAGGCGGCGCTAAACCTCTGAGCCACCTGGGCTGCCTTTTATCTTCAAAATTCTTGATCACTCAAGATGAATAATGTTTGAGGACATTTCTTTAATCAGTCAATGTCCTCCTCTCAAGTCTGGACTCTAAATGAGTATTTGTGTCACATCTTCTCCTCAAACCTGTAACACTTCCCCCCAGCATCCTCACTTTTATAACTCAGCTGCTTCCTATTTAAATGACGTGAATGCAATCAAAAGATAATGTCTATAGGTTCCTATGACCACATCGACCCACCTACCTGCATCTGAACCATGTACTATCTTACCTTTTTAAAAATGAGGTGTTCAATCTACACTCCCATCTCAGATCAACCTTTCTGCCTGTCCACTAGATTTCATTTCATCTGCCGTGCTCCAGGACATTGCTCTAGCAATTCTCCCTCTATTCTGTATTATTAATACAGATATTAATATCTGTATCAATATTCTCTTCTAAATTCTATTGATCATACAGATGCTACTCGCTCAACAGGGCGTATGCTTGAGATCCTCTCTCTCCCTCTTCCCACTCCCCTCACACATGCATGTGGATTTTCTCTCTAAAAAAATAAATCCCGAAAAACCACAAAAAACAAACCCAACCATGTGATTATAAGCTAATTTTAGCTCCCAACTAAAAATAAAAACAAAGGAACTCTCTCAATTCTATATCCATCTTATGTTATACTATCTCATGTTTCTATAAACCTAAAAAAGCTGCCAACATGCTAACTTCAATCCCTCTCTTCTCTCTTGAACCCACTCCATTCAAGCTTGTGTCTCCTCAACTCCACATAGACTTCTTTTGTCCAAGGTAATTTATGACATCTACATGTTGCTGAATCCAAGGATCAATTCTCAGTTCACATTCTACAACTATTGATGTGAATCAACATCCTTCCTGGAAACACTGTTTTTCACTTGGCTTCCAAGTAGAATCAGTTTCTGGTGTTCTGGTCTTACTAACTCTTCCTCAATCTCCATTGCTAGATACTGCTCACCTCCCCAAATTCTAAATGCTAGAGAATCCCAGTTTCAGAGGTTCTTAGACCTTTTTACTCTACGTATACTACTCATTCCATTAATAAGTACTTTCAGGCTCACAGCTTTAAGCATTACGTGTATGTTAATGAATCTCAATTAATATATTTGTCCAGATCTGCTCCCTGAATTTCACTTAGCGGCCTGCATACTAATTTACATGCTCAAAACTGAGCTCCTGGTGGTGCCTAGGTGGCTCAGTCGGTTAAGCATCTGCCTTCAGCGTATGTCATGATCGCAGGGTCCTGAGATCGAGCCCCACCATCAGGTTCCCCAGTCAGAGGGGAGCCTGCTTCTCCCCTTCGCTCTGCTGCTCCCTTCAGCTCCTGCTGTCTATCGCTCTACACGCTCTCTCTCTCTCCAATGAATAAATAACATCGTTAAAAACAAAACAAAACCGAGCTCAACTCTTCACCCAAACTACTTTTTCCTATCAAAATAAATGACAGTTCCATCTTTCCAGCTACTAATACTGAAAACCTTGGATTTCTCCCTGACTCTTCTCTTTCCCCTCCACCTCACATCTAATCCTTCAGTAAATTCTATCATCAAAATATATCCAGACTCTAACCTGTACCCACCATGTCCACTGGACTCTTTTCCTTGATTAGCATAATAGCCTCTGTTTTGGTTTCCTATTGCTACTGTAACATATTATCAAAGTAGTTGAGTTTAAAACAACACAAATATGTATCTTAAAGTTCTAGATGCCAGAAGTCTAAAGTGGATCTTACAGAGCTAAAATCCAAGTGGCAGACCTATTCTTTCTAGGCACTTTAGGGGAGAATCCAGTCCAACTCCTAAAGGATGCCCACATTCCTCTGCTTGTGGCCACATTGCTCCAATTCCTGCTTCCATGATCTCAGTATCTTCTCGGATGCTGATACCCTTGGCTCCCTCCTATGAGGACAATTATGATTATTTTGGGGAAGCCACCGGGAAAATCTAATCACTTATAGATCCTTAGTGGGTTTTTTTAACCTTTGCAAAGTTCCTTTTGCCATAAAAGGCAACATATTCATAGGTTTCAGGAATTAGGAAATGAACATCTTTGTTGGGGGGGAAGGGAGAGATTATTCTGCTTAGCACAGCCTGCTGAGAGGTATCTCTGTTTCTAACCCTCCTGACAAAAGTCACAGGGAGAGTGTTCAAACCTAAGTTAGATCATGTCAATCCTCTAATCAAAATCCTATAATGGCTTCCCATTCAGAGTAAAGAGCCAAAGCCTTACCATGGCCTTAAAAGACCCCAAACCACCCAGACTCTTGTTAGATATCTGATCCCTTTCCTCAAAGCCTCTGCCTTTGCTGTTTGATCTACCTGAGTGCTCTCCCCTCAGGTACCCTCCACAGCCTGCTCAGTCATCTCCTCCAGGTCTTTGCTTCTAAATCATGTTCTCAGTGACATCTTTTCTGACATTCTAACACATCAGACTTTGTGGGATGAGGCTAAAGCAGTGCTTTAAAAGAAATTTATAGCATTAAATGTTTAAGCATAACATTAGAAAAGAAGCTATCAAACCAATGGTCTCAATGCTTAGAATTTTAGAGACCAGAGAAATAAGAGCACATTAAACACAAAGCAAGTGGAAGGAACAACAGAGTAGTAATCAATGCAATATAAATCACTAAACCTCACTCAACAGCCAGTGTGAATATCCTTGTATCTACTACAGAAATTGGATTGTTAAAAACCTTCCCACAGGGCACCTGAGTGGCTCAGTTGGTCAAACATCTGCCTTCAGCTCAGGTCCTGATCCCGTGGGTCCTGGGACTGAGCTCCACATCAGGATCCCTGCTCCAGGAGGGTCTGCTTCTCCCTCTGTCCCCTCCCCATGTTTGTGCTTTCTCGCTCTCGCTCTCAAAAAAACAAGAACAAAAAAACCCACCCACAAAGAAAAACTCAGGCCCAGTGACTTCATTGGTAAATGATCCCAAACATTTAAAGGAAGAATACTCATTATACAGCCTTTTCAAGAAAACAGAAGAGAAGGAAACTTTCCAAACGTTAGGATATGGAAGATGAGACTTTACAGAAAAAAGAAAACAAAAGACCAGTAGTATCAAAGTGCTAAGCCCTGCAAGGAGACTTGGTATCTCTGCTGGCCTGTTCCTTGCACATGCCTGTCAGAGTGGGTGGAAGTGGGGTGGGGCAGGCAAGGTACAGACACTTCTAGTCAGAAGCATCTCCTTCGAGCTCTTCTGTGATACTGCTTTGAAAGAAAACGTTAGACAATATCAAAAATGGAAAAGTGAGCTGGTTCAGAGGTAGATGGTTTTCTGATTGTGAAATAACAGATGGGTGAGAGCTGAGGTCACAAGGGTACCCTGGCCTATAGGCCTTGGATACCCCTTTAAGAGTTATATATTCTCACCACCAACAGGCCAGGCCTGTGTGGGTTTGTGCTTTATTTGATGCTTGTTAGGCCTGTCAGCTACTGAAAATGATCAGTGTTCCCAGAAGCACAAAGGGAAAAGCAGCAATATGGAAGATAAATCTAAGGAGGCACAAGAAAGAACAGTCAATTTCATAAGTTATTCCTCTAGTTAGCGAGAAGTACTAAAATGGAAAAAAGAAAAAGAAATGCAGATAAGCAGTGGCTTGAAATACTTAATTCGACCTTGTGTAGATTTCTAAGAAAGGCCATGCATTAAGCCAGGCTCTGCGAATTATTAAAGTGCCAGATCTGTATTAACCTAAATGTACAATGCTCATTCTCACAAATGAACTAAGGAAAATAAAATATTAAGTGAGATCATTTCCAAAATGCCCTCCTACAATTTTAAAGACTCAATTGTCAGAAATCACCTTCTTTTTCTTTTTCCTTTTATCCCCCCTGGCCAGCACCAAATGAACTAAAAAAGTGAAATGTCTGAGGCAGCTACCATGGACTAAGACTTAGGAACATTCACAAATAAGATATGTCAGGAATACGTGGGGTACAGATTCAGATCTTTCCTCAAAACAGTTGGAATTTCTCCTTATAAAAGCATGTGAGACTAGGGGTTTCTGCTCAGATGGAAGCGGGACCCCTCCTGGTGCAGAGAGAGCTCAGCCAGAGAGTAGAAGGCAATGCAGGCAGAGACAGCTGACCTACTTCCTTTTTATAATAGCCATGTCACCAAAAAATGTGGGTGCTTTTTTATCCCCCAAGAAAATAAAGCCACTTTCAGGTTCCTTCCTCCTCAACTTTAATCTCAAATATTTGAAGCTAACATCACATCACTTAACCACTAAAAAGTTAGTACTTTAGAATAGTTCCCATTTCCAAAAGTTTTTTTTTTTTTTTAATTTTTTTTTTAATTTTTTTATTTATTTATGATAGTCAGAGAGAGACGGAGAGAGGCAGAGACACAGGCAGAGGGAGAAGCAGGCTCCATGCACCGGGAACCCGACGTGGGATTCGATCCCGGGTCTCCAGGATCGCGCCCTGGGCCAAAGGCAGGCGCTAAACCACTGCGCCACCCAGGGATCCCTCCATTTCCAAAAGTTAATGTGCTATGGGGTGAACCCCAAAATGGGGGAAAAGTTCCTTTAGAAGTTCCATCTATCATCTCTCCCTTTCAGAAAGGAATAATAAGGTCTAGGAGCCAACTCTGAACTATAGGTGGAGCCAGAGAAAAGCAGCCCCCAGCGTAGTTATGCACAGAGGGCACCCCCTGCACAGGGGAGTGGGCTTCCTAAATGCAACAGCCTGTATGAGAGGCACAAAAATAGCCTGGAAACACGTCACACGTGCTCCATCCTGGGGCCAGATACCGACAGCAATCTCACAATAAAGAAAGATACTCCCTAGGAACAGTCTACACACTATACAGTCTACACACTATAGCATATTAATTAAACCCGACCTTAAACTCCTGGCACACTATTTAGCCTAGTGGATTAACTTGCTTCGACTCTGTTTATCAAACAAGCCACTGACTGTGGACGGGAAGACCTCAGGACAAGGGCCCTGGTGCTGGAGATTGCTTCCCACATCAGGATCAAGACTGAGGAGAAGGCTTCACTGAAAACCCTCTTTCTCAGAGGGATGGCCACCAGATCCTTTGAAGAAGAGGTCCTCTGAGGGTGCAACACATGGGCCAGATAAAGCCAGATGCAGTCCCAGAAGAGCGTAATTCTTTGCCATCCTCAAAGAATTTCATAACTTTTCATTAGTTACCAATCATTTAAAATGGAGACTGGACAGAAAAATCTCAATTGCTGACTTCTCTTTAAAAATAATGAAAAGGACCTAACAACAATGGGCTGGAGAAGAGTTGCAGCTGCCCCACGTAGAAATGGCACAGTTTGTCCCTGCCATGCCTGCAAATATCTGCTCTATTTGCAATCGTGAGCCTGCCCAGCCCTGCTTGTGCGCATGGGCAGGAATGAACCTAAGCCAGGGTCTGGGGGGTAAGCAACACACTTAGAGAAACCTCTTTGTATCCAGAACATACACTCAATACCAAGTGTGATCTGGGCATAGTTTAGGCCTACTCTCCTAGAGGGTTTGTCCTAGCAGGAGAAATGAAACCACCCAAGAGAGGCAGAAACACTGCTCTCTGAGGGCAAACTCAAACCAGTGCAACATGGCCCCCCGCCACACATGATTTATGCACACCAACATTTCATTATGAACTACAAGACTCTCCACACAATTTTTCTCCTAAGCTTTAAGATCATTTATATAAATAATCTTGGTAGGTGTGATCAGCGTATGTTACCATCTGTTTCAGCTGGTATGTGAAAGTATTGTCACTTTTCAAGCATTTCAAAACCAAATGGAGAACCAAGGACATTAAAAACAAAGTGCTGATAGGGTAAAATGGCAAACTTGAGAAAAGGAAGCCAAATGTTAGGAATCTACTCTAAATTTACTTCATATACTCGGTCATCCATGAACTTTCTACAGGTGACTCAATCCATTGTGGTTTTTATCTTTACAGCAGCTACCAATTCCTACCAGATTTCATGACTGGATTAAAACAGGAAAGATGCCCATAATATAATATGGATTCACAATCAGCCCATCATACTAGTGTTTAGACAAACCAACTCTCACTGACACGCTAGATCCACATGGGTGAGATAGGAACAAATGCCCTAAACCTGTGCACCAGTTAGGAGCCCAGATTAATAACCAGGTGCTACTCATTGTGGTGGCCTAGCTTGATTGTCAGGAATTATTTACATGAATGAGATCTCAAAATATATTTTTTTAAGATTTTATTTATTTATTCATAGAGACACAGAGAGAGAGACACACACACAGGCAGAGGGAGAAGCAGGCCCAATGCAGGGAGCCCGATGTGGGACTCGATCCCGGGTCTCCAGGATCACGCCCTGGACTGAAGGTGGCGCCAAACCACTGAGCCACCGGGGCTGCCCTCAAAATATTTTAAAGCTGGTTGCAGACTAACATAGAAACTGCATTCCTGGGACCTCTCTTTTGTTATTCCAGCCCCTCTGCTTTGTTTCTCTTTATCTGTGGCCACTGCCATCTGGCAGGACATTTAGAGAGTAAATGTAAATCCTTGGAACTCTAATGAGCAGTCTCGAAGTGAGAAATCGGAGAGGGAACCTCTTTCCATGGAAAACGGCACTTATATTGTTTAAGAACACCTGGGACTGTCAAGGAGCTTCAGGCCCCACAGACACAGCCCATTCCTCTCACAGGAGGCAGGCAACACACTGGGCATTTAACAAAAAGCAACTGTTCTTCTAGAAGCTGGAATCTTTTTTTTTTTTTTTTTTAAGATTTTATTTATTTATTCATGAGAGACACAGAGAGAGGCAGAGACACAGGCAGAGGGAGAAGCAGGCCCCATGCAGGGAGCCCGACACACAGGACTCGATCCCAGGACTCCAGGATCATGCCCCGGGCTGAAGGCAGGCACCAAACCACTGAGTCACCCAGGGATCCCCAGCTTCAGAGTCTTAAGAGTCCCAGGTGTTTAACCTAGCCTAATCACTAGTCTTCCAATATGCCATTATAAATGGAGAAAAGTTCTTGAGCTTTTATAATTCAGGAGCAGGCTGGATTACATTATTACTATCTGTATCAGAATGCTACTTTAGGACATTACAGAGTAATGGTTGTGGGTCTTGAATCCTGTTCTCTCCAACACAGAGATCCAAATCCGAGGCATTAAGAAGGAGTATAGGAGGGCAGCCCAGGTGGCTCAGTGGTTTAGCACCGCCTTCAGCTCAGGGTGTGATCCTGGACACCTGGGATCGAATCCCAGGTCAGGCTCCCTGCATGGAGCCTGCTTCTCCCTCTGCCTGTGTCTCTGCCTCGCTCGCTCTCTCTCTGCTATCTCATGAATAAATAAATAAAATCTTTTTTAAAAAATTGTAAAAAAGAAGAAGTATAGGAGGGTGGCTGTTACTCCTTCATGCTCATAGGAGAACTACCCAAATTTCAGGACTGCCAGATATTGTAGATGGCCCTCTCTCAAGGAGGATACAGACCAAATACTGTGGTCACTATCCCCCTCCATTTACCAGCAGTGAAGCACACTATGTATTTTAAATGAAGGGCAAGGGGACAGTAACATGTGATGCCTCAGGGAAATGTCATTTGAAGTTAAACACAAATTTCTCCAAGCTATGTGAACTCTGGATTGGTGTTCTGTACCCCACAAGACTTCCATGTAAAATCCTAAAAACAAAACTAAAAAAAACAAACCTCATCTCCACTGTAACCGAAATCCAATTTGGTGGTATCATAAACATTCATGGTCATACCTTACCTGAGGACAGAGGGCTTCTAGTTGGCTTGCTGACATTCGAACAAGCTTTACACCTTCTTCATTGTTTGAGATGGAACAGGCCAAGTTGGCAACCTAGAAGAAAGGAACACCATAAAAAGATCTTTGAAGATTTTCCTTTTGATCCCTAAAGAAAACACAGGTATACCTACTCCCACCCCTGATCTTCTACAGAACACATGCCAAGAGCACCAATGGTGTTTAACTTCTCATAGATTGGTTACCTACTTTGGAAGATAAATTAATTTTTTAAAATCTCTGTGCTAAAGAGATTATATAGACTTGTAACAAAGGTCACACTGTAACTGGTGGCAGAACCTTAGAGATTTCAGGGCATATAACTCAGGCTTTACATGTGCTCTAACCTGCTCCAACAGCAGCTTCAGTAAGAGGTTCTCATGGTACAGACAACAACATGAGAAAAGCTAAGGAACCAAGGGCATCAAGAAAGAATAGTTGGTATTCTCAAATAAAAATATACTACGCAGCTGTTGTTGAAGAAATAGAAATTCTGAGTTGCTATTCTCATGTGACGGGTGAATGGATGCTTACTAAGCCAAGAGGAGTTTTACTTGAACACAAAGCTATTTTTCACCTAAGAAAATAGTGTTAAGGGCAGCCGGGGTGGCTTGGCGGTTTGGCGCCACCTTCGGCCCGGGGCATGATCCTGGAGTCCTGGGATGAAGTTCCACCCTGTGGGGAGCCTGCTTCTCCCTCTGCCTGTGTCTCTGTGTCTCTGCCTCTCTCTCTCTCTCTCTCTCTCTCATGAATAAATAAAATCTTAAAAAAAAAAAAAAAAAAGGAAAATAGTGTTAAGACAACATCAAGATATACCCAAGACCATCTTCACCAGAAATGTAAAACAAAATAGGGATGATGTCCTATAGTTAAGAGCAAAACTGTCCTTTGACTGCATTTTTCAAAGCACTGACTGCTCAACTCTTTTCTGAATGGTACTGCCTCATCTGAACTAATCCTTTCCTTCCCACCCAAGCATCTTCCTGACTCTGCTCAGGTAGCCAGGAACAATCTTCCCAAGTTGTATCATACTTGCTCTGTGGAGGCCCTGCTGCTGCTGAGAAAGCCACTCTGTAGCAACTGTGAGGGTTGTGATCACTTACCCATGTTTCTAAATGAACAGGCTTGCCAATTCCATTAGCAATCCCAAGGACCAAATGAATACACACAGCGCTAAGACACATCTTTCCCCCAGTTGCAAATAGAGTTATAAATGACAGAGGTGCAGGCAGCTGAATGGCAGAGGCACTTTCTGGGAGCTTAAATGCCAGAGTAAACAAGGGCAAGGGCAATAACCTTTGATTTTCACTCCTTTACCTGACGTAAGCATATAAAGGCACAAGAAAAATTACATACTATTATGGCTGTTATTTGCAGTAGTATGTTTAGGGATTATAAGCTTTCTGTAAGCCTGTTCACTATCAGGATCCAGCAATGACTAACCATAAGAAGAAACAAAAGAAATAATGTGCAATTTAAACATAACATGTAAGGAAATGAAAAATTAAATCAGATCTTTAATGTTTAGGGGCCTTCAAAATCCTATAAAGAACTAACATTTATACTCCCTCTAAAGATTACAGTTCCACTTTCTAATAGCAACTGGACCTGGGCAACAAGGCACTAGTCTTCACAATGGTAACAGATAAAGTTGGCTGTAGATTTCTATTTGTTTACAGGTTACTGCAGAAGTGCCTGGGTGGCTCAGTTAGGTAAGCTGCCCACTCTGGGTTTCAGCTCAGGTCATGATCTCAAGGTCGTGGGATGGAGCCCAGTGTTGGGCTCTGACTGGGCTCTGTGCTCAGCAGGGAGTCTGCTAAGATTCTCTCTCCCTCTTCCATTGCCACCCCCCCCCCCCCGCACTGTTTCCCTCTCTTAAAAAAAATTACTGCAAAACATGACCAAAACTGTATTTCATTGAATATGAAACTTTTAAAAAACATTATTCCTCAAATGTACATTTTATGATGCTACAGTGAAGGGTAAAGCTTAAATTAGACATGTTCATGAATCTGTAACTCCTATTGCTTCAATTCCTTAAAAAGACATTTTGAAAAACAAATGTAAAATTGGAAGGTTCATCACTGAATTAGCAGTTTAGGACTAATGACAATTCCCGGCGAAGTGAGCATACAAACACCCAGCATCCCCACACCACTCCTGCAACTTGGGAGGCCAGCCAAGTGTTAAATTCAGGAAGGTCTGTCACTGTGTTTCTATCTTCCATTCTCTAGTCATTACTACCACAACTTTACCTCAGTTTATACTCTCCCAATTTTATGAATCTGTAAAACCTAGAAAAATACTTAAATTAAGTAGCAAAGATTATGTAAACTACCATAACTGCAGATGAGACACTTGAGCATGGTGTGTGGCTAGGACTGAAATGGCTAACTTCTGTGAACCATCTTTCCTGTTTTCTAATGCAAACCCTAAAATAATGGTTATGGAAGACTTGTTCTTTATTTTAAAACATTACTTAAAATGGTTTCTGATGCACTGCTGAGGCAGTAATGTTCTCCAAGAGTACATTGCCTGTTTCAGGAGGCCACCCTGCCTGGCTGGGGAGGAGGAAGCGGGAGCCTGTCACTGACAGTCTTCTCCAGATGAATGAGCTTCTATTCACCCTTCAGGGACAGGGCTACTCACTTCTAACAATGACAAATTTGCAAGTGCAACATCTCAACCGTAGCTCTGCAGCTCTCAGAGAGACTCAAGAGGTTAACCTCATCTACTACCTCCAGGCTGGACTACAGTGAGAGCTGAGGGTGAGGAGACAGGTTTCCCTTAATGTATCCTTCTGGAGCTCTAGAAATTTGGGAGAGTAATTAATACTGAAACTGAGTAAGATTCTGAAGTTTAAAATAAAAATACTTAGCAGCTAACTTGTAGAGAACCTGGCACAGCACTCTAAGTACCTCTGTATTGGCTGTGAGAATAAATGTCTTTCTGCTATCACAGTAACTTGTGTATTCACAATTTAAACGTCTTTGATTCCTGTTAATGCAAGAAGTGGGCTAAGATTTAAGATTGTCTGACCACTAGCTTTGAAATCATGAAGGCCTCTTGCACTACTTACGCCTATACTGTGTAAATTTGGGCCCTGTAGAAGAGCAGAACATTTCAGAAAACCAGCAACTCCGTGATTTAAAACAAGACAAAACAAAACAAAAAACAAAACAAAACAAAAAGCCCTCAATTTTTGCTGGTTTCAGGAGTACTGCAGTAACAACTTACACTGTGGAGGGAAAAAAAAAGTCACAGCCAGGCTGTGTCAGCCAATAAATATAACATCTAGACATTACAGAAAAGACAACTTTTCAGACATTTAGGAAAACTCTACCTTTATACTAGATTTTCTTCTATGAAATAAAATTTATGAAGTTCTATAGTAGAAAAACACCCTATTTTGACAATTCTCTATTATACATGTATTAATGACTTTAAATGAAACTGAAGTTTGTTTAAATACTAGTTGTTTCCCACTGCCTTGAGTAACTACTTCTCATTCATATTTGGCTGAGGTGCTCCACTGCCCTTTATTCTGGAGCATCTGAAGAAACTGAAGATTTCTTTTTGTTTGGGGTAATAAATTAAGGAACTATTAATGACCTAATAATAGCCTATACCCATTTTGTGGGAGAGAAACAAGTGAGAAGTACTTTGGAAAAGGGAGCTTTGAAGTCTAAGTAGTGATACCACAACCATAAGGCTGAAGAGATTGAAGCTCAAAACCTAAGTTACTCACCATTATGGCTTTGGGTCAAGCTACCACCTACGTTATCCTCTTTAAAATGGCTGAGTATGATCTCTCAAAAAAAAGTGCAGAATAACAATAACCCAACTTTCCAAACCTGCCATGCATTAAGTGAGAAGTCCCAACTGCACATCATCTAAATTTCAGAACCAGTTCTACTAATTACTCCCAAATCCACAAGCGACATGATGACGGAACAGAGGATGAGGCACTAAAAAATGAAGCAAGCATGGAAGACAGAAAAATTCAAAACTGAATTGTGGTACCGGCTGCATTCTTCTGTAAATTTAGTAAAAATCACTGAATTGTATACTTAAAAAAAGGAGTGAAGGTGAAGTTCATAGCCTATAATTTATACCTCAAAAAATCTTGGTCTGGAGACACCTGGGTGGCTTAGCGATTGAGTGCCTGCCTTCGCCCAGGGCCTAATCCTAGAGTGCCAGGATCAAGTCCTACATCTGGCTCCTTGCAGGGAGCCTGCTTCTCCCTCTGCCTGTGTCTCTGCCTCTCTTTGTGTCTCTCTCATTAATAAATAAATAAAATCTTAAAAACAAAACTTGTATTTTGTTTTGTTTTTTAAATGCAGGGCTAACCAGGTAATTAATTAATTAAGGAAAATTATCCAAAGCTGGCTATGAGAAGGCAGAAATTCAAAGAGGAAAAAGCAAACACTGGAAACTGTTTATACCGGGGTGGTGAATAAGAGAAATACAGTATGAGCCATTCTATGATCAGAATTTGGGTTTTTAATGGGTCAACACCATGGCCCTCATGAGGTAAATGTCTCTGATCTGGTTATGTGTTAGCGGTATCCCTAAACAACTGGCAGGAGCAAACATAAATGGAAATTTTCTCTGATGGAAGACAGTCTAAATCCTGGTCTCAAAGAATTCTCCTATGCAAAATGCCAGGAATGTTAATTTACTATAAAAAATGCAAGATGTACACAAGAAATAAGCTATCTTGGGCAGGAGTAAGCTAAACAATTGTGTAATCAGATCCATGACTGCAGATATTCAAATGATCAAAACTGGAGTATTAAAAAATATGTTCCTCGTGTTAAAAGAAAAAGTACGCAAAGGAAAACGTATTCAAAAATGCCTAGACATATTGGGAGAAGGATCAAAGTAGAACTTCTAGAGAAAATTAGTAACTTCTAGAAGTTGAAAATAATATCGACTAAATACTGTTAGAGAATTATTAATCTGTAAAGTCAAACTGAACAAATTATTTATGGAAACGAAGCATGGAATTAAGAGATGTGCAGTTAGACTGTGGTCTACTATTCAACTATGAGGGATTCATAAGGAAAGACAGAGAATGGGGGAGCAGCAACAGTGAAAGAGGTATCGGTTAAAAATTTGTCAGAGTGGATGAAATATAGTTTCAGATTTCAGTAGACAAATTTTAAGCAAGGTGAATAAAATCCATACCTGGACATACTATAGTGAAGCTTTACAACAACAAAGACAAGATCTTTAAAACAGTCAAAGTTAATACAAATTATTCACAAAGCAAGCTCAGTAAGATTGAATGCTGACTTCTCAATAGCAACAATGGAAGCCAGAGATGGGGAAATAATATCTTCAAATCATGGCAGGAGGGGGATGGGGGTAGGGGGAGTGCTCATCATGCAGAGATCATCTTAGGACTGTACATTCAATGAAATTATTTTTCCAACACGTAGGGCACAATAAAAATATTAAGACAACAAAAACCCAAAACAAGTTGATAGCATTTACACCAGACAGATCTTTCCCCTAGCTAAGAGTCTCTAACAAAAATGCTTCAGGAAGAAGGGAAGTAATTCCAGATCGAAGGCTTAACAACATGCGAGAAGAAAGGAGAAGCAATGAAAATAATCTATCAAGTACAATTTCAGCAAAGTTAAAAAAATGAATACAGAAACATCAATGGGGCTAAAGCTTAAAAGAACCAAAGTACTGGACAACAGTAATACTTGAATTGGAGAATGATGGAAGTTAAAGCATTCTAAAATTCTGACATTATTTCAGAAAGAGGAGAAGATACTGATTAACCTAAACCTCTGAGTTTAAACATGCATGCTGTAACACCCCCAGCCACTACAAATAAAACAGTTTACCACTTACAAAGAAGAAGGGGAAAAAAATACGAGGTGAGAGGGCTCAATCAATCCAAAAGAGGAAAGATACTTAGAAACAGAGGAGGGATGGAAACTGAGGGTTAAGGAGAAAGAACAAAATGCAATGGTACAAATCAATCCACATATCATAAAGGTAATGAATGTGTATGTACAAAACTCTCTAACTGGAAAAAAAAATCCAGCTAAACTGAGTAATAAAAAAGTAAACATATGCTCTTTATAAAATACATTTAAGACATAACAAAGGGGATCCCTGGGTGGCTCAGCGGTTTGGCACCTGCCTTTGGCCCAAGGGTAATCCTGGAGTCCTGGGATAAAGTCCCTCGACGGGCTCCTTGCATGGAGCCTGCTTCTCACTCTGTGTGTCTCTGCCCCTCTCTCTCTCTCTCTCTCTCATATGAATAAATAAATAAAATCTTTAAAAATAAAATAAAACATAAACAAAGGTTGTACACCATTTTTAAAAAGAAAGGAGAAAGCTATACTGGGATGATCAAAAGGAAGCACCGGACTCACAGCCCTCTGTCCTCCCCAATATTGTCACTGGGAGGCTGAAGACCACATGCTAGGCACCTCACCAGATCACAGCTCTTTGCATCTTAACTCAGTGGCAACTGAATGATATGACCTTGCCTTTTAAGAGATTACGAGAATAAAAAAAGAGTCATGTGGAATCTGTCAGCGTTTTAGATAATAAAATGTTGAGGCCCTATCTATTTAATCATTAAATCTTTATATATAAATATATAAAAGACCCATGTAGGCATTCTTTTTCTTTTTTTTAATTTATTTATTTATTTATGATAGGCACACAGGAGAGAGACAGGCAGAGACAGAGGCAGAGGGAGAAGCAGGCTCCATGCACCGGGAGCCCGACATGGGACTCGATCCCGGGTCTCCAGGATCGCGCCCTGGGCCAAAGGCAGGCGCTAAACCGCTGCACCACCCAGGGATCCCCCATGTAAGCATTCTTTTCACATTGTTTAGGGTAGGGTAGATTTATTTCCCATGAAAAAATGGGCATCTTCCCTCCATTCTAAAGACAAGGAGTGGGGCAACTGAGTGGCTCAGCCGGCTAAGTGTCTGCCTTTGGCTCAGTTTATGATCCCAGGGTCCTGGGATGGAGCCTTGAGCCCTGTGTCACCAGGGTCGCTGCTTCTCCCTCAGTCTCTGCCACTCCCCATGCTTGTGCTCTCTCAATCTGTCAAATAAATAAATAGTCCTAAAAGGGAAAAAAAAAAAAAAAAAAAGACAGGAACTAAACAATTCATTGTTTCATCCCCCCCCCCTTGCTACCAGGAAGTTCCTCGCCAAATCCAAATGCAGTCATTGTAATTATGGTTCAACACTATTATTCTTTTCATAGGTTCTGATTTTCTACATCTACATTATTTTATGATGTATATCTTTATTTGAAATGAGCCTTATCAAATCTAATTTTAGGAAGAGGCAGGATATAAATACAAGCATTTCTAGTAACAGGATTAGAAACTGTGACTTTATTTTTTTTTATTTTTTTTTATTTATTCATGATAGGCACACAGTGAGAGAGAGAGAGGCAGAGACGCAGGCAGAGGGAGAACCAGGCTCCATGCACCGGGAGCCTGACGTGGGATTCGATCCCGGATCTCCAGGATCACGCCCTGGGCCAAAGGCAGGCGCCAAACCGCTGCGCCACCCAGGGATCCCGAAACTGTGACTTTATTAAAATATCATGAACTATTTTAAACAGTTTGGCTATTTGGTACTTTTCTAAAGGCTTTTTTTTTTTTTTTAAGATTTTATTTATTCATTCATGAGAGACAGAGAGCAGAGGGAGGCAGAGACACAGGCAAAGGGAGAAGGAGGCTCCATGGAGGGAGCCCGACGTGGGAATCGATCCTGGGACTCCAGGATCATGCCCTGGGCCGAAGGCAGGTGCCAAACCACTGAGCAACCCAGGGATCCCCTCTAAAGGCTTTAATTGTAAATCACCACCCAGATGATACAATAATAATTTCTATTTATTTTGTTATCGTACGTACACTTTAAAAGTTCCTATTTCTAACTGCCTGAGTAATTTCTCAGTACAGCTAGATAGGGTGTCTGCCTAAACATCAGTTCATCAGCTCTAGTGATATGCCAACACTTCTAGAGCAGGGTGAAGAATGGGCAATGAATGCTTCCTTGGTCATTCCTACTGATGCTCCAAGAGAAAAGAATCTGGATGTTCCCTGAAAACAAGGTTCCTCTACTACCTTCACAAGACCATCCTAAAATTTGACTAGGTGGTTAAGCTCAGCCAACAACACTTGTTTTGGGTATGACGTGTTAAAATAGTACACGCAAGACACTTGTTTTGCATAGCCTCATGCATCTGAATTTATAGACCTTTGAAAATGTGAGCAGACCAGCTCAACAGGCTTAGCAAATTCTTTTGGAATCCAAAGTCAGCATTCCTCCCCACCCCCCAAGAACACCAACTTCTTTTAACATACTACAGTCCTAAGAAAATGAAGCTTCGTTTCATTTGCTATTTACAAGAATTTCAGTCTACAGTATTATACAGAAGCTCTGATAAAATACTGAAGATGTCACAGGTGGACCATATAAGGTCAGTGTTCAATTCAAATACTCCTTAAAGAGCCTTCTTCAGGGCTACTCTACTGTGCATTATCAGCAAACCACAGAATATAAGTAATAATGCAGATCATTTGATTTGCAGTAAAAAGACTCATTAAAGCCATTAAGTCTTGCATAATGGGAAGTACTTTGGGGTGCAGATGGAGCATGGGGCAATGCAACAAGTAATGATAATCCAACTCAAAATTCAAAAGCATACCAGTTACATTTACTTTTTGGTTCTTAATACACAAAACAAGGAATGAGATACAATCTAATTGTAGCAAGTTCATTAAAATAAGAGGCCTATTTTATTTTTTTAAGATTTTATTTATTCACCAGACACACAGAGAGAAAGACACAGGCAGAGGGAGAGGGAGAAGCAGGCTCCATGCAGGGAGTCTGACATGGGACTTCATCCTGGGTCTCCAGGATCACGCCCTAGGCTGAAGGCGGCGCTAAACCACTAAACCACTGAGCCACCCAGGCTGCCCAAGAGACCTATTTTAATGCAAGCTCTGGGGCTGTGGAGAAAGGGATACTAAATGATACATAGTTTTTATAGGCAAGATCTCGTGAATGGCATTTTCCCTATTTCACTCTCAATTCATGAAATTGAAAAAGGACTTAGAAAAAAGCAAAATTAAAAGGGAAAACTGATTGCTCTTTAGCTATTAAGCTGCTCACAGCCAAAGGAGGTAGGCAAAGAATGAAGCAATTAAAATGGACACACGGGTGTTGCATTATTGACAAAAAGGTTAATATTTCCAACAAAATAAATTTTTTACCTCAATACACTTTAAATTGAAGAGCGACATAAAGAAATCATTAACTTGATATGGGAGGAAGAGTCAAGTATAAAAGCTGTTATCGTTATCCTGAAGCACAGCCTTGCCCTTTCATAAGATGAAAGAAAAGCCCTCAGTGCTAAACTGCAGAGCAGGAAAAAAAAAATGGTGAAAAGAAGCATCACCCAGCTCACCAGTTATGACCCTCAGCTCTCACTCCCTTACTCACTGACCTTGGGGACACACAACCTCTGTACATTCCTCACATAAGAAAAGGGACTTCCATACCATGTGGTAATAGAATCCACTGACAAATGTGGTATGAGACAGGCAGAAGTCCTAGCCAGAACCTGAGAAAGTAAGTTAAGAACTACTTCACAGCAAACACTCCGTTATTTGCTTTTTCAAATAAAACACAGTGTAATTTAGTAAAGATCCAATTGGCAGCCGGCTCCACACAGCCTTTTGGACACTAAATGGGTGCACACAGAGGAGCTGGAGAAATTTTCTCCTGCTTGTAAAACCTTAAGAGTCAGTATATGGTCTTTATTTGTGATATTAATCTTGTATTTCTACACTGTAATATACAAAGAAGGCACCATAAAAGGTTTCTATTTTTAAGTGGGTGTTATCCCTAATACTACTCAGAAACTATTTATATATTTGAAGTAACTTTACGTGACACCCCAAATTAAAGCATAACCTTTTTATATTATTTTACTTGCTCTGGAAAAAAAGTATTTCTATTAAAGCAATAAATAAGACTTCCAAAAACCAAGTTAGCAAGTGCCAACACATCTGCTCCAATTTTATTTTGGTCATGTATTAAAATGCTACTTAAATAGCAGTTTTAGCTCAGCTTCCATTTAAAATGCTGATAAAATGGATAACTTTTTTCACGTATCATCTCAGTGCCGTTTATAACACATTATACAAAATAAACACACTATATAAATTATTTTGTCTTTCTCTCTCTAGTAGAGCATAACCCTTCATGGGGGTGGGGATTTTTGTTTTATTCATTACTATCTCCCCAGGGCCTAGAACAGTGACTGGGACATATCAGGAACACTATAAATATCTGTCGTAAGAATCTTTCACAATTTTTTTTCCTCCCTTTACTATAAGAAATTTGCTTTACTTTTTTTTTTTTTTTTTTTTTTTTTAAAGATTTTATTTATTTACTCATGAGAGATACAGAGAGAGGCAGAGAGAGAAGCAGGCTCCATGCAGGGAGCCCAACATGGGACTCGATCCCTGGTCTCCAGGATCACACCCTGGGCCGAAGGCAGGTGCCAAACCGCTGAGCCACCCAGGCGTCCCTGCTATACGTTTTAGAAAGCTTTGTGCTAGCAAACAAAAATATTGCTCAATATCAACTCATCTTTAAAAAGTTTCAAAATTTTCTCCTTCATCTTCACATCCCCCCAAATTTTACAATTCATCCCTTCATGCATACATTATACGGAATGATGTATTATGATGCTCTTTTGTATAAATATTACAAACACTAGAGAAGAAAATCGGGCTCAATAACAGTGATGTTCGGTCATAACATACAGCTCTGCATTTCTCAAAGTACGGTCCTGAGACCAGTGACTGAGAATCCTGGGGGACGGTGGTCTGGTGATCTGAAGGTTAAGCACCTAAGTTCTAGTACATTCATTCAACTAGTAGTTAGTGAGAGCACCTACTATGTTCCAGGCACTGTTCTAGGCCCATGTTCTCAAAGAATTTACATTCCTTGAGAATGAAGTAGGGAACAGAAAAATAAGAAAGCCAAACAGACCCAATAATTTCAAATAGTGAAAAATGCTAGGGAAGCTATAAAACAGGTGATAGGTTTAAAAAAAAATGGTGGAAGGTGGAACGGAGAGGATGAGGGATCCAGAAGCCTCTCTGCAGAGGTGACATTTGAGCAGAAACCTGAGGGTGAGAAGATAAATGGATAGAACATTCTAGGCAGAGAGCCCAGGCAGTGCAGAGGACATAAGGTGGTGATATGATGTTTGGCTTCACTTCAGTGATGAAGAACACATTTTCTAACACCCAATAAATCAGATCATGCAGTTTAGGGATCAAATGTGAGAAGAGTGCATCTAACCCCAAGGGGTAGCTATCATACAATAGCAGCACCCAAGTGTTCATGTGGAAAAAAATCTTTTTAAAGGCAGGGGTGGGGGTGGGGGGTTTGGACAAAAAGAAGAAGAGAAAGACTAGAGGCAGTTGGAAAGGCAGGCAGGGTACCTTATGTACTACAGTTCACAATGTGGTTTTAGGGGGGGCTTGGGTGGCTCAGTCAATTAAGGGACTGACTCTTGGTTTTGGCTTAGGTCATGGTCTCGAGGTCATGAGACAGCCCCATATCAGGCTCTGAGCTGAGTATGCAGCTTGCTTAAGATTCTCTCTCCTTCTGCCCCTGTTCCTTCCCCTGCCCCCAACTGCTCTCCCACACATGCACTCTGTGTGTAAATAAATACATCGAAAGAAAGAAAGGAAAAGGGAAAGGGAAAGGGAAAGGGAAAGGGAAAGGGAAAGGGAAAGGGAAAGGGAAAGGGAAAGGGAAAGGGAAAGGGAAAGGGTAAAAGGGAAAGTGAAAGGGAAATGAAAGGAAAGATTTAACTGGCAAGGTGAAATTGACCAGTTCACTTTTCATTTACCCTTTCCCGTTCCCCTTCCCCTTCCATAGGAAAGGAAAGGAAAGGAAAGGAAAGGAAAGGAAGAAAGGAGGGTTTTTAGGATATTATCTCAAGTGTGTCTAAAAAGCCACAGCTGAATGGGTCCTGAAGCAAAGGAATGATGTGATCTGATTTAAAGGGGTCATGTTGGCTGCTCTGCAAAAAAGAGACTAGAGAGGAACAAGAATCAGCTGGGAAGCTATTGCAGAACAGATAGGATGGCGTGGATTAGGGAGGCGATCATGGAATAAAGAATAGAATATGAAGACTTATAAATTAAATTTGGAATGTGAGGGGAAAAAGACAAATCAAGGATGACCTGACTTGAGCAACTGGGTTGAACCATGGCAAAAAACATGGGATGCCTGGGTGGTGCAGTGGTTTAGCGCCTGCCTTCGGCCCAGGGTGTGATCCTGGAGTCCCAGGATTGAGTCCCACATCGGGCTCCCTGCATGGAGCCTGCTTCTCCCTTTGCCTGTGTCTCTGCCTCTCTCTCTCTCTCTCTGTCTCTCATGAATAAATTTTTAAAATCTTTAAAAACAAAAAACCCAAAACCAAAACACAATTATGTTTATCAAAACATTAATGCAATAATGAAAGACTGAAACTAAAAAATTTACATGCCTAATGGCAGAGGACTAGTTAAATAAATGGACCAGTAAGCAACCAACAGAAATGTTATAAATGACTACTTCATAATTCAATAAAATGGCTATGATATGGCAAGCAGGAGGAAAACACATTATATCATAACACATTATGGTATCGTTTGCCTTGGGGCACCTGGGTGGCTCAGTAAGTTAAGTGACTGCCTTCAGCTCAGGTCATGATCCCAAGGTCCTGGTATTAAGTCCAATATTGGGCTCCCAGCTGAGTGGGGAGTCGGCTTCTCCCTCTACCCCTCCCCCCCGGTGTGCTCTCTCTCTCTCAAATAAAATAGGTATCATTTGCTTCAAATAAAACAAGCGTATCAGTTTTGTATATTTTTTTCAAAAGTCAACCTACATAGAAAGTAAGTATATATCTACTCCAAAATGTTATCTCTCTTTTTTTTTTTTTTTTTTTTTTTTTTTTTTTATTCATGATAGTCACAGAGAGAGAGAGAGAGAGGCAGAGACACAGGCAGAGGGAGAAGCAGGCTCCATGCACCGGGAGCCCGACGTGGGATTCGATCCCGGGTCTCCAGGATCGCGCCCTGGGCCAAAGGCGGGCGCCAAACCGCTGCGCCACCCAGGGATCCCTCCAAAATGTTATCTCTTTTTCTTTGTGTTTTCACTTTACAAATTTTCTAAAATGCAACTCATAAGTTTTATAAATAACTGTATTTTTAAATGGCAGTATCCCAAAACCACACCAACTAATCTGGTGCTTTTATTCTCCTCAGGCACCTTGGTCCATAGGGATGCTTTCAAAAACTCCTGATATACCTCTAATATTGAGATAACAGCGAAGGGGCAAATGAGCAAATGAGCCTAAGCACTGCTGTTATACAGTAACCCTGAACAAGATCTGGCTGGTGAGAGCTTTTATGTTGAGTCTAGATCCCTACCACAATGGCACAGCATCCCCAAATGGTTCTGGGAAAAGCCTGGCTGCAATTCATTGCTGAAGAGAACATTTTCTAACACCCAATATATCAAGACTACCCGGTATAGGGATCAGATGTGAGAGGAGTGCATCTAAGCCCACAGAGTGGATATCTGATACACAGCAGCATCCAAGTATTCATGGGGAAAATTGGGAAATAGAAAAAGAAAAAAAGTATTGGACAGCACAGTAACAGAATCTCCTGTGGGAGGCTGACAGCTGGAATCCACAAAGCTGATGCTAGAATACAAACTATTTTTCCTATAGTTATCCCAATGTTAGTGGGGTGATCATGGAAATTACCAAAAAGGATATACAGGAATAAGGTAGACATGTGTTATCTAGATAATTAAGCGAGCAAGATAAAAATAAAGACATTCTAAACAGACTGTTGGGTGACGGGCACTAGGGGTTATTCTGTATGTTGGTAAATTGAACACCAATAAAAAAATTATTAGAAAAAAAATTAGGAGAAAAGAGAAAAAAAAATAAACAGGCTGGATGGCCAAATATATACTAAGAATTATTTTAATCAAGAGAATGATTTCTAGTGGCAAGCTGAAAGGTTCTAGGAATTTAAATTTTTTTGAGCAGCCACATTAAAAAAGATGCAATTAGAAAAAAATTTGCTGTTTTAATCTCAAGATATTATATTTCAACATGTCATCAATACAAAAAGCTAATAAGATATTGTACATTCTTTTTCCATACTGTTTCATCCAAATCAGGTATGTAAATTACACTTAAAGCTCTTCTCAACTCACATGTGTACAGCAGTAAAAAAAAGACAGAGTAGTTCCAGAAAAGGAGATTGTGGCTTCCCTTTCCCAACCACCAGAAAACCCAGCAAAGTCCCCCCACAGAAGCAGTCCAAGAAAATGTAAGTAACAATACACGAATGTTACATTGAAGGAGATTTACATACCAGAATGAGAATCTATGATTCTATGAGAAAAAAACTCACTCTCTGTGGTGTGAAGAAAAGGACCCAATTCCTGAGAAAAGACAACCTATCTCCCAAAGGGAAGAACCTCCAGGGATAAGAACAACAAAAACAATGCAAGAAGAACCAGGTAAGAAAAATGGTATGTCACTGGGTAAATGGCCACAAACAGGATGCAATATGGCTGTAGGAAATAAACAGCCCTGTCTTACCTCTTCCATGTGGCTTTATGGCTGCATAGCCATCCACCGGACAACCAGGCATTTCACATTCCTTCAAGATGGGGAGGTGTATATTAAAGAATATTCAGTCTCTGTCTTGGTTTCCAGGAAGGAAACTTCCAGGTTGAGATTGCTTTAGTTAATGATAGGAATGTCTTTATTATTCCTCATTGGCCCTGATAATTTATGCTAATGAGGTAACTCCTAGTGGACCCCTAGGTATGTTATGGGAAGCATAGCACTCTCCTGAGTTCTAGAATTTGTTCTAGCATATTATCAGACCTCAAGTGGGCCATGGGAAGCCCTCAAATTCGTAGCCAGTTGATCAGAAGTGGAGGCAGCCTGGGGACACTCCAAGCTTGCAGCTGGCATTTGATTTTTTTTGTTTTGTTTTGTTTAAATTTATTTATTTATTTATGATAGACATAGAGAAAAAGAGAGGCAGAGACACAGGAAGAGGGAGAAGCAGGCTCCATGCCGGGAGCCTGACGCAGGACTCGATCCTGGGACTCCAGGATTGCGCCCTGGGCCAAAGGCAGGCGCTAAATCGCTGAGCCACCCAGGGATTCCCCCTCCCCCTTTTTAAAGATTTGTTTTGTTTTTTTTAAAGATTTATTTATTCATGAGACACACACACGGGGGGGGGGGGGGGCGGACGGGACACAGGCAGAGGAAGAAGCAGGTTCCATTCAGGGAGCCCAACGTGGGACTCGATCCCGGGGTCTCCAGGATCAGGCACTGGGCTGAAGGCGGCGCTAAACCACTGAGCCACTGCGGTTGCCCTGCAGCTGGCATTTGAAGTACAGCATTCATGTGAGGGGCGTTATGGGAACTCCTAAATTTAAAGCTACTTGGGTCAAAAGAACATGTGGCCGCTTGTATCTACAGTGAGAACAATCCTGTTGGGGATCGTGCCCTTTACCTGTGGGGTCTGTGCTAACTGCATGGTCAGCACAGAATGTTACTTCAGTATTTCATTCTATTTTATCGTGTTTTTTACTGCAGTATTTTAGAAACACAAACCTATTTGGCAGAATTCTCAGTGGCTACAGAATCTGAGCCTCTCATTTCCTGACGAGGCCACTAGCCCTACTCAACTTTCTCAAGTACTCTTACTTCCCCTAAATCCCAAGGAAAAAACTACAAATGGCTACAAAAGCCAATTTCAGCGGACATTTACTCCCATTTAAGGGGAACTAATGAAACAAAAAGTATAGAGATAACAAAACAAATGAAGTATTTCACCTTTGTTTATTAAAACAAGTCTCTACCTAGTTCAGAGTTCACCATAATATAATAGTATTATGGGGAAGAGAAGCCTTGACAATGAAGAATAACGTTCTGCCTTGAGTCAAGAATTTTAGGCTTCTACAACACTTTTAAAACTCATTTCCTTCTCAAGCACATATGCAATTATATATTCTAGTATCTCTATTACCATAAATGCAATTCAACTGTTTGTAGAGTGGTAGTACAAAGCCTTTAGTTATGCCTCAAGCAATAAAAAGGATGTGTCATTTAATACACATATAAGTATGGGAGGAAGGGGTGATAAAGAGGTCAGAATGGAGTTGTATTAGGGAACACAAACTCTAAACTCAAAGGGGCCTCTGTTTAAAGTAGAAGCATGGACAATGCTCCTGAAGCAGGATCTCCAGAGCCACCAGGTACACATAACACTTCTCACTGTCCACTACACTAGCAAGCTCAAAAGGCACAGCCCTCACTGCTGGAGAACCTTAGGTAAGTGACTTAACCTCTCTAAGCCTCTATTTCCTTACCAAGAAATGCTATTGTGGAAAATGCACTATATTTGCATACACCTGGTTGTACAGCAGATGCCCAGCAAGTGTCAGTTGTGTTGATGAGGAGGACACAGCAGACCCAAATAAAGAGCCCTCCAGCACTACAGACAAGGGCTTATTACCCTCTGAGGTTCAGGAACCAGGCTCAGGGACCACAATGAGCCCATGCCACTACCAATACCTGTTACTCTAGGCCTTGAGCTTACAGTGTCCTTGCTTTCGTCTTATAGGCATACTTCCTGATATGGAGACTACTTATAGAAGGTTGGCTTCCTTTGTATATACCTTGTGCTATCGTGTGACTACTGTGAACAAAATAATGCTTAATGGAGACACAAAATAATACTCTTCTGATTTTAATTCCAAATGAGACAATCATTAACTTATATAGGGCTCCCGGTGCATGGAGCCTGCTTCTCCCTCTGCCTGTGTCTCTGCCTCTCTCTCTCTCTGTGTGACTATCATAAATAAATTTTAAAAAATTAAAAAAAGAAAAAAAAGACGACGGACCTATGACTTACAACTATAGAGTCAACTAATTTTTGACAAAGCAAGAAAGAATATCCAATGGAAAAAAGTCTCTTCAAAAAATAATGTTGGGAAAATTGGACATCACACAGAAGAATGAAAATGGACCAGTTTCTTACACCAGACACAAAAATAAATAAAAATGGATGAAAGACCTAAATGTGACATAAGGAACCATCAAAATCCTATAGGAGAACACAGGCAGCAAATTCTTTGACCTTGGCCATAGCAACTTATTAGACACGTTGCCAGAGGCAAGGGAAACAAAAGCAAAAATGAACTACTGGGACTTCAAGATAAAAAGCTTCTGGGCAGCCCCGGTGGCTCAGCGGTTTAGTGCGGACTTCGGCCCGGGCGTGATCCTGGAGACCCAGGATCAAGTCCCATGTCGGGCTCCCTGCATGGAGCCTGCTTCTCCCTCTGCCTATGTCTCTGCGCCTCTCTCTCTGTGTCTCTCATGAATGAATGAATGAATGAATGAATGAATGAATGAATGAAGATAAAAAGCTGCACAGAGAAAGGAACAATCAACAAAAACTAAAAGGCAGACTACAGAATGGGAGAAGATATTCAAAAATAACATATGTGATAAAGGACTAGAATCCAAAATCTCTGAAGAACTTACAAACTCAACACCCCAAAAAACAACCCAGTTAAGAAATGGGCAGAAGACGGGGATCCCCGGGTGGCGCAGCGGTTTGGCGCCTGCCTTTGGCCCAGGGCGCGATCCTGGAAACCCAGGATCAAATCCCACGTCGGGCTCCCGGTGCATGGAGCCTGCTTCTCCCTCTGCCTGTGTCTCTGCCTCTCTCTCTCTGTGTGTGACTATCATAAATAAATAAAAATAAATAAATAAAATAAAAATAAATAAATAAATAAAAGAAATAGGCAGAAGACACAAAGAGACTCTCCCCTCCCCCCCAGAAAAAAAAAACCATCAAGATGGCTGGGGTGCCTGGGTGTCTCAGTCAGTTAAGCAGCTGACTTGGGCTCAAGTCATGATCTCAGGGTCCCAGGATCAGCCCCTATCAGGCTCCTCACTCAGCAGGGAGTCTAATTTTCCCTCTCTGATCGTCCCTCTCCTTGCTTGCTCTCTCTCAAATAAATAAATGAAAAAAATCTTTAAAAATAATTTAAAATGAGAAGATATCCAGATGGCTAATAGACACATGGAAAGATGCTCAACATCACTCAGCATCAGGGAAATACAAATCAAAACCATGATGAGATAGCACCTCAAACCTTTCAGAACGGCTAAAAATTAACACAAGAAACTAGAGGTGTTGGTGAGGATGTGGGGAAAGGGGGACCCCCTGGAACTGTTAGTGGGAATGCAAACTGGTGCAGCCACTGTGAAAAACAGTATGGAGCTTCCTCAAAAAGTTAAAAATAGACTACCCTATGACCCAGCCATTGGATTACTGGGTATTTAACCAAAGGATACAAAAATACAGAAGGGCTACATGCACCACAATGTTTATAGCAACATTATCAATAATAGCCAAAGTATGGAAAGAACCCAAATGTCCATCAACTGAGAAATGGATAGGGATGTGGTACATATACACAATGGAGTATTACTCAGACATTAATAAGAATGAAATCTTACCATTTGCAACAGACAAGGATGGAGCTAGATTGTATTATGTTAAATGAAACAAATCAGAGAGAGAGACAAATACCATGTGATTTCACTCATATGTGGAATTTAAGAAACCAAACAGATTAACTATTATGGGGCTGGCAGGGAGGTGAGGAATAAACCAAAAGAGACTCTTAAAGATAGAGAACAAATTAAGGGTTGATGAAGGGAAATGGGTGGAGGATAGCAAAAGGGGTGATGAGTATTTAAAGAGGGTACTTGTCATGATGAGGAATGCATGTTGTATTTAAATGATGAATCACTGAATTCTACTCCTGAAATCAATACTCCACTATAGTTTAACTAAAATTTAAATTAAAAAAAAAAAGAAAAAGACTGATCTGTGTATTCTGTACATAATCAATTTAGGTCAAGGAACATTTAATTGGTAAAAGAAAATCAGATGTAAAATTAGTAATGCATTTAATGTGACCACTGATGTTTTCCTTGGAATATTTTTATGGCATTAACCTGGCCGAATGTCATTATAAATACAAATGTACGAGACATACACTTTATATAATAGGCCAATTTTCTGTTCTAATATAATGACCATCTTACCAAATGGTCTACGGAATACCTTTTCCAAATATTAGATATTCTACATTAACGTTACAAAATCAAGTAACTTGAGTATGTGCTTACTATGGGTCAAACTTTAAAAATAAATAATGAGTAAGTTAAACAATAACATAATTTCACTTATCAAAAAGCAGTAGCAAGCCCAACTTATCTGGAAATTAAATAGCAATTGACTTCCCTTTTTTCTTCTCATCTTACAAAACAACCACTTGGATAGATTTCTACTGTTCAAACATACCTAATTAACAGCAAGTTTCTTCAACTTTAAAACATGATAACTGGAATGAGTCTATATCTCAGACAAAGAGTTAAGCACCTGACATACATCATCTCTTTCAGATCTCAAAATAATCCATAGACAGGTATCATTAGTATCCCTCATTTTGCAGAAAAGAAATGGAAATTTAGAAAGGTTAAGTAATTTGCCAGGGTGCAGCCTAGGATATAGACCATGCAATTTCTTCAAATTCTAGGCACTACTATCCCCTTCTACAGTGTTTTGTAAGTTCAGGTATGTCATGACCTATCTTTATTTGCATTAACATTAAATGGAAATGTTAAGTTTCTAGGACGTAGGAACTATCCATATTTAATCACGCACATAATTAATGTAAATTGACCAAAATGGTAGTTTGGCATAGATGTAAAGTAATGATACTTTGACCTTATACATACTGTATATTAGGTAAGCCCCTAATATTTTTTGATTAAATGATATGATTTTTAAAAATCACCACACTCTATCAAGTTACCTACAGTTAATGAAACTGCTAATACACTTACCTCTATTAATTTGTTAGCATGTTCACGAAAAACTTGGGCATATTCCTTAACTTCTTTCTCATTTCCATTCTTTGCAGCTTCAATCAATACTAAAAGTGGAACGTTGGTTTCCAAAAATGAATCTGAAACATGGTCCATGACGGCTTTGCGGAGCTAATAAATAAATTGTAAAAATTTGATTTTATTTCTACCAAGGAACTAGGCAATTTTTCTCTTGTACTTTTAAATCTTAATGGAAGCTCATGAAAGCCTGCCTATACTTATACAAGGATCACTCATGTAAGCCATGCAGTTATATAATCTGCAACATAGGAAACATGATCCTGAAAATAATGGTTATGCTATAGTTACAGCGTTTTAGCAATAAAATCTCAGGTTTCAAGATAATACCCTTTTTTATCCTTGGGAATTACAAACCTGAAGTTTTTATCTTAAAGGAATAAAAGCAAAGCTGAACAGAAAGCAGATCTGGGCTGAACTGACACATCACCTTGGAATATATGTCATTAGCCTAAATGGCTAACTAAAAATGAAAAGAGAGATTAAGTATTTTATAGTTTATCTGAACAGGGTTAGCAGCACACTGTAAACCTTACACCTGAAAGGTTATCTTTATAAACATTTCTGACACGACTTTACCATAAGGAAAACAAATACACATTCCATCAATTTTGCTTTTTATCAAACATGATCAATAAAATGCCGCCTTACTAAAGACTGGAAACTATTATTACTATGAACTTTGTTTTAAATCGTAATACATTGTTTTTTAAATTCAACCCTATGTTTTTTAAACACTAAAACTCAATTGGATTCTAAAATGTTAATGGGAAAAAAATTAAAATAAAAATAAAATGTTAATGGGACTATATAACAAATGAAGAGACTCTTTCCTATGTATTTACTAAGAAAACTGAGCAAATGAAATTATCTCTAGACCCACCTATTTATACTGGAAAAACATCTCCCCTAAGGATCTAAGGGAGCTTTAAATGTGTAATCAGAATGGGGCAAGTCAAGTAAATAACTGCAATTTCTGTTTCTCCTGGATGTAAGCTAATATCACACAATCCTTCAGGATTTTGTCACAAGTCCCCAAGTCATTGTAAATTCATTTTCTTAGCTGTACATCCTTTTCACACTAGACCTAATTTATTCAGTCCATCCCGGTGGGACTGTATTATGCCAGGCCCCAAAAGATTTTATTAGTCATTTAGAACCTTATTAGCCATCAAAGAGAGATAAGCAGTTTCCTATGGAAAAATCTATCCTTTATGCCAATAAAACAAATGAGCTCAGTATTTATCAAAATTTTAACCAAAACTACAAAAGTGAGAACTTGGGAAAGCAACTGACAATTTTTCCAGTTTACCTGTCTACGTAAGTCCCTTGTCTTCTTGGTCATTTTATCTATGGCAGAATTGAGTGCATCACTTCTTTCTTTACGTCCAGCCTGGAAAATAAGAGATACACATTTTAATGACTCATAGGGAAATGTAATTATACCCAATATCTATTTTTGTTCAAATCAACATTTTCTTAAAAGTCGTTCTTTTTTTTTTTTAAGCCAAAGATTGGAAAATAAATGGGCTTATTTAGGGTAGGGGAGAACCATGTGGCTTTGGTTATAAAAACCTAAGCTTACAATGCTTAGGCTCCGTATTATCTGATGGCAGGACCTGCCGGAGTTTTAGCACAAGAAGACAAAAGCCAAGGCATGACTTTCACTTAAAAGGTTCCGCTTACACCAATTTCATTAATGAATCGGTTCTCCTTGAACTGCAACCACAAACAGGTTACACCTGATTTTGATGAACTCTGAGACATGAATGTCAAAGATGGTACCTGGCACTAAAACAATGTGAAACAATGAATTTTAAAGTTAAGATGTACCATGATAGATCACAGTTAATAATATATCTTATGCAGCTTTGTAACATTACTTCAGCCATATATTTAGGTTCTACCCAAGCTTAATGTAATTGTATTGCACAGAAAAGAACGTAATAGTCACTCTGAAAGAGTTATGTAAATGGACACTGCTTGAGAGGTCAGGAAGTTGAATTTGCACTGGGAAACATTTTTTAATATGACATTTTATTTTTTTTAAAGATTTTATTTACTTATTCATAGAGACAGAGAGAGAGAGAGGCAGAGACACAGGCAGAGGGAGAAGCAGGCTCCATGCAGGGAGCCCAACATGGGATCCAGGGTCTCCAGGATCACACCCCGGGCTGCAGGCGGCGCCAAACCGCTGTGCCACTGGGGCTGCCCTGCACTGGGAAACATTTTAACCAGAACGGAAAATCGATGGCAGCTGAAAGCAAAAGGGACAAAAGTAAGACACCCAGATAGAACTAGCCATATACTTGGAAACACCTTGGTAAGACATCAGGTAGGTTAGTCTAACAAGTACATAAAATGCTTATCCTGACAAAATGCCCACCCAACAAATGTAAAATAAAAAACACATACTAGGGATCCCTGGGTGGCACAGCGGTTTGGCGCCTGCCTTTGGCCCAGGGCGCGATCCTGGAGACCCGGGATCGAATCCCACATCAGGCTCCCAGTGCATGGAACCTGCTTCTCCCTCTGTCTGTGTCTCTGCCTCTCTCTCTCTCTCTCTGTGACTATCATAAATAAATAAAAAAAAAAAAAAACACATACTAATCACAGGAGAGAGACAAGTGGACAAAGGAATTTAACCCATTGTTCTACTTTTCAATGCCCTCAAGACGTTCTGGTATAGATATGCCATCAGTACACAAACAAGTACAGCACATGAATAGTTTGGTGAGTTTTGTTTTCTGTTTTCTCAGTGCCTTGTATGTAACATTTGTTACTCACTGTCTTATTCCCCATCTGTTAAATGGGAACAATGACACTTGCCCCTCTGTGCCCCCCCCCCCCACCCCGGGTCTCTATGGATTGTTACAGGAGAAAAGAAATACTGAGGGATACAGATCATTTAGCAGACGAGAGAGAGGAGACAAGATGGGATTTTAGGAATATTGAGAGCTGAAATAAAAGTGCTAAATTAATATAGTCACTCTCCTATCTGCTTAGGGTCATATCCATTACCTTTCCCCTTAATAATCCTGTAATGCCAATAAAATTAAGTAATATTAAGGAGTAAGAAGGAGTATGGGTGATGCAGTTGGTTGAGTGTCCAACTTTTGGTTTCGGCTCAAGTTGTGATCTCAAGGTCATGAGATGGAACCCTGCAGCAGACTCCAGTGCAGAGTCTGCTTCGGATTCTCTCTCTCTCTTCCCCTCTACCTCAATGTACCCTCTCTTCTTTCTCTCTCTCTTTCAACAAAGAAAAAAAAATTTAATGGTTCTTAAAAGAAGAGTCTCAACAAAACCGACTGAGAATTTCAACCTGAAGGAATTAACTGTGATTTACTCATGGCCATCAGTCAGAAAAGAACTTGACAAGTATAATTAGTTACTGACAATCTCAAAGATCAAATAACAGGCTCTAAGGAAAAGGTGATTAAAACAAGATTTAAAAAAAAAAAAAATCAAACTGACCTTATAACTAATGCTTTCATCAGGAAGGTCTCGGTACATTCCATAAACACACAAGTGCACAAGTCAAGAATATTTCTCAAATTAACCCAGTATAATTTAACGCTGCTCCTAACCACATTTTTAGGATGTTTCTAGTAGATCGTTTCTCTCACTTTTTTTTTTTAAGATTTTATTTATTTTCTTGGAGAGAGGGAGAGAGAGAGAGAACGAGCAGGGGGAGGAGCAGAGGGACAAGCAGACTCCCCACTCAGGGCCCTGAAATCATGACCTGAGCTGAAGACAGACAATCAACTGAGCCACGTAGGTGCCCCTCTAGTAGGTCTTTTATCCCAGAAAATATCGGTTACCTGAAATGCAAAGGCTGGGCACAATGACCTCATGAGAACCCAAACCCTTATAAACTCGAATATCCAGAAATTTTCCCAATTTGTGTAGAAGGATGTACTTTACAAGTTACATAAAAGAAAATTCTCAAATTTGATTTTGAGGTATATAGCCACAGAGCAAAATTTACTTTAAGATGCAATCCACACCAGGAATCTGTTAATTCTGTATTTGTCAAACTACCCTAAAAATCAATTTGTCTTTCTTGTTACTTTAGGAAATAAAAGTTTATGCCACATTGATCAGGAAGGGGCAGTTCAGAAGCGTCATTTGCTGAAGCTTTTAGGCTAAACTAAATAGACCACGTTTTAAATCAAAGCATCCTAAATAAATAAATAAATCGAGGCATCCCCTTAAAATATGTGTGTGTGTATACACACACAAGGTTAGGGTTCCAATCATTTAAAATATAATAGCGGTGGGCAGCCCCAGTGGCCCAGCAGTTTAGCGCCACCTTCAGCCTGGGGTGTGATCCTGGAGACCTGGGATTGAGTCCCAAGTCAGGCTCCCTGCATGGTGCCTGCTTCTCCCTCTGCCTGTGTCTCTGTCATGAATAAATAAATAAAATTAAAAAAAAAAAAAAAAGATAAGATACAATAGGGGTAAGGACACATGCATATACATACAACCTTAAGAATGGGCTTGATGAATTAAAAAAAAAAGAATGGGCTTGATGAAAGTGGAAAGGTTGTTGATCTGTGAAACAAGATTTTACTTCTCTTTCAAATTAAAGCTGTTAGGATTTTTTATTTCTAGTTTTAGTTATGCCAAAAGAAAGCTGCTCATTTAAACATTTAAAATAAATGACTCTCAGCTCCTACCTACCTGAGAGACTCTAGGTTCAATTATATTTGATATGTATGTCCTGCTAAAGCAGTGACAAAGAACTAAGAAAAAGATATGGCATATTTGGGGTTTCAACATATAGCTTCCCTTGGCAAGTAAGTAACAGCTGAACTGGGGAGAGGCAAAGGTTGCTAGATGGCCTCCAGCAACCCAGTCCCAGCGGAGACAGTGAAATGGCTTTCAAAACCCACCTTCAACAGAAGCAAGAAGCAGCCACTCCACCTTTCTCCTGTGTGGCCAAACTTCTGTTTATTTAGACACACTCTTTATTACGCACCTAACTCTGCATCCACTGAAGTAGACAGGACTAGCCAAAATCCTTCTTTTAGAGTTTATACTCTGAGATAAAATAATTCAGAGCAACACATAATTCAGCAGTACTCTCCACTGTGCTGGGCCTGATAGTTCTGAACGACCTAAGAGGGAGTCAGAGTTGGACAGGAAAGTTACACGCAGGGTTAATTTAAGTAACACACTGATTTTTAAGAAGTATTAAAAACTAGGGGTGTATAGGTAGCTTATTTGGTGCGGATTCTAGCACTTGGTTTTGGCTCAGGTCATGACATCAGGGTCGTGGGATCAGGTTCTGTGCTGGGCTGGGCACCTGGTACAGTCTGCTTGAGATTCTCGCCCTTCCCCTCTACCTCTTCCACTGTGAGGGTGCGTGCCCACACACACACACTCTCTCTCTCTTAAATACATGCATACATACATACAATCTTTTTTAAAAAACTAAACTTTCTTGGAGGATTTTACTCACTTTGGTGGTGAACTGTGAAAGAACAACCATGTTTCCTCCCGAAGACCAGACCCTTGCATCAGAAGAATAATTTTTCTCCTATAATGAACTCAAAACTCCCCCAAACCACTTCTACCTTTGCCACAGGTATCACCGGCCTCACTGCTTTGGCTGGTGCATATGTCCACCAATTATTCATCTCTACCCTATAAGTTCTCAACTCCATGGCACTAGTCCAACTGTTCCCAGTTGGGAAGGGATGAAATATGTCCCTGGCACAGCTGGTGGCATCTCAAGGTGTATTTTAATCCCTAGAAATAATGTGACAAAGGTTCCCAGATGACTCTACAAAAGACTAATCAACCTAAAAGGTAATGGTACAAAAGAAACACAGTACTTCCAGGGAAAAAAACACAGAGTGAACTTCCACAGTGCTTTCGGTGAAATAACTTGTGGCATCTTTTCTGCCAAATCCTGGGAGATGAGAATGAACCTGTAAACCATTCCTTTATCTTTCTGGGGGGAATTATGATGAAATCCAGGATATGGAAAAGTTAGAGAGCCAATACTCAGAGAGTCCCGGCACAACCTAAAGCATTTAGCTGAGATATTCTAATCTCTTTTTGAGATATCAGGTTTCTTTTTCTTAAAACAGATAATCATCATCTACTTATTAAACTGGTGCTGTAAATTGGAAGCACGAACAGGCATTTAAAACAAACAGGTACACAAAGTAAGTACTTGAAGGCCATAAAATAAGGTCTTAATTTTGAAACTACTAATAACGTAGGGGGGAAAAAAAGAGTAAGATGACTCAATTATAAGGATATTTCAGGGGATCCCTGGGTGGCGCAGCGGTTTGGCGCCTGCCTTTGGCCCAGGGCGTGATCCTGGAGACCCAGGATCGAATCCCACATCGGGCTCCCGGTGCATGGAGCCTGCTTCTCCCTCTGCCTGTGTCTCTGCCTCTCTCTCTCTCTCTCTCTCTGTGACTATCATAAATAAATAAATAAATAAATAAATAAATAAATAAATAAATAAATAAATAAATAAATAAAAGGATATTTCAGGACTGTTAAATGCTCAGTTGATTGGGAAAATTAGGCTAAGATTTGTTGATAAACCAGGGAACTCTTTGATTTCTATGTTAACTACAAAAAAACTTTCTAAAGGACTCTGATCTTCTTTGCTCTACTCAATTAAGATAATGGGTTAACAGGGAATCTTGAAGATTTTACATCTCATGTTCATACAACTGGCGTTGGATACAGCACATGTGTGTTTCCTTTCTTTAAGAACATTCTCATCATTTTAGACACTAAACATATAAAGCAAAAATCTTTCAAAGATGAATAACTGGAAGAAATATTTATAAAATACTAAACAAAAAAAGAATTTTTAAAAGATTTTATTTATTTTATATTTATTTATTTTAAAAGAGTGTGCACGAGTACAGGGAAGGGCAGAAGGAGAGGAAGAGAACAGATTCTGAGAGGAGTGCTGGGCCCAACATGCGGCCTGATTCCATGACCACAAGATCGTATTACCTGAGTCAAAAATGAAGGGCCAAACGCTCAACTGACCAAGCCACCTAGGTGCCCCCCAAAATTAATTTAATAAAAAATAGCTTACAAATCTTTAAGAAAATGACCAATTCCACATGGGAATGACCAAATGAAATACAAAGGAAAAATACTGAACATGTGATGGTATCAATGCAAAGAAAATCAATAACAAATTTAGCAGAAAGGAACAAAAATGGAAATACATCTACATACAAAATGATGTTCACTGCTACTCATAGGTGAAGAGAAACAAAAGAAAGCATTTTCCACCTATTCCAAAATATTGTTAAATACATTGTGGGGGTAGGGAGGGAGGTGATGGGTGGTTAGTAAACACTTACAGACTTCTGGGGGAAGTATGAAATGATTTAAAACTTTTTGGAAGCCAATGTGGCAATGTCTATCAATTTTAAGCATATATACTCTGCAACCCAGTGATTTTATGGTTAGGAATTTATACATAGGGGATCCCTGGGTGGCTCAGCGGTTTAGCGCCTGCCTTCGGTCCAAGGCATGATCCTGGAGTCCCGGGATCGAGTCCCACATCAGGCTTCTGCATGGAGCCTGCTTTTCCCTCTGCCTGTGTCTCTGCCTCGCTCTCTCTCTGTGTGTCTCTCATGAATAAATAAATAAAATCTTTAAAAAAAAAAAAAAGGAATTTATACATAAACTTGCCTGAGAATCCAAAGATATCAAATGGATATTCATTTTACTCTGTCTGGAAAAGCCAAAAGCCTCAAACTACATGTCCATAAATTATGGTATAGCCCTACAATTGAAAAACTATGAAGCCATTAGACAGAGCCCCCCATTCTCTCTCTCTCTTACAAATACACACATACATACATACACACACACACACACACACACACACACACACACACCACACACACAGCAGCGATTCAGAACCAGCTCCCACAGGATGTCAAGCTTTAGCAGTACTGTTTGAGTGATATGGGCTCATCTCTACCCCAACTATAATGTTGACATCCTGCTATAAGCCCTTCTCTTTTTTTTTTTTTTTAAAGATTTTATTTTTATTTATTCATGAGAGACAGAGAGAGAGGCAGAGACACAGGCAGAGGGAGAAGCAGGCTCCATGCAGGGAGCCGGACGTGGGACTCGATCCTGGGTCTCCAGGATCACACCCTGGGCTGAAGGTGGTGCTAAACCACTGGGCCACTGGGGCTGCCCTCTCTCTTTCTCTCTCTTTCTTTTTTTAAAGATTTTATTTATTTATTCATGAGAGACACACAGAGAGAGGCAGAGACACAGGCAGAGGGAGAAGCAGGCTCCACGCAGGAAGCCCGACGTGGGACCCACCCCGGGACTCCAGGATGATGCCCTGGGCTGAAAGCAGTGCTAAACTGCTGAGCCACCTGGGCTGTCTGCTATAAGCCTCTCTTAATAAGAAATGATCTTTTTCTCTTTGGGCCAAATTTTTGTTACTAATTTTCTTTGCACTGATGCCATCACATGTTCAATTTTTTGGCTTGTCTTAGCACATGTCACTCACTGTTCTTCTACCCCAGATTTCTGAGTTAATGTCATTTCTAAGGTTCAGTAATTAAGACTGCAAGCATCTAGCCAATATACATGCAAATTCACCCCTTTAAGTTTAACCAAATGGGTCAAAGGCCTCTAACACGGAAAGAGATTATTCAAGAAAATATGAATGAGTATGTTAACTCTTAATTCCGTTCTGTGCAAATGGTTTTGTATGTATACCTGTGGGCCACCTATGTTGGCAGGAGGAAACATACCTAAACAGAAAGCTACTTGGAGATGGAGAAACAGGAAAGACAAATCCAAACTGAGCTGTATTTCAGAATAAATGAAAATGAAGCCTGCCACACAGAGGAAGGGGGGAAACATGACCACGATGAAGCCACTGTCAACACAACAGTAAGAAAAGGGCTTGGCAATACAAATTTCAATCAGTCTGTGAATTAATCAAGACTTTAGGATAGTTCTATTTAGTCTGAACTCTATGCTAGGTGAAATAAAAGATTTTCATGGCTAAAACATACCCCAGACCAAACTTCTATGAAAGATTTTCCCTGACCTAGAGTCTGACTCAAGTGCATCACCCCAAGATTTACTGCCGAATTACTTAGCCCTGGACACAGAATATAACACTAGAACAACAGAATTAGGCTGTCACCATGACCCTAGCCACACCACCCCCACAAGGAACAACTACCCTAGAAGAAATCCCAAAGTTTTATAGCATCAAAGGGAACACAGTTTACCATCACTGTGGAACCTACTGCTTTCTCAGTCCCGTTTACTAAAAAGAGAACAAAAGGACTTTTAAAAATCAAAAGCAGGGATCCCTGGGTGGCGCAGCGGTTTGGCGCCTGCCTTTGGCCCAGGGCGCGATCCTGGAGACCTGGGATCGAATCCCACGTCGGGCTCCCGGTGCATGGAGCCTGCTTCTCCCTCTGCCTATGTCTCTGCCTCTCTCTCTCTCTCTGTGACTATCATAAATAAATAAAAATTAAAAAAAAAATTTAAAAAAAAATCAAAAGCAATGGAGAAAGAACAGGGATAGGGACAACGATCTAATTAAAAAATTGGGATTTTAAAAATGTCCTTATGTGGACAGCTGGCTATTAAAAAGGCATTTAAAAAGAAAGATTCCCAACCATACACCTATTTATTTACATTGACAGTGGTCTAGTGAGCACCAAGACTCCTGGAGCCCAGTGTTCTGAATGCCTCTGGCTCCATCTGGGACTATCCACTATCTTTATCCACCTCTATGATAAACTGGTAAGGCCATCAATCCTTATATATTCTACCTGCCTCTTATACACCTTGTTTCTTGGGAAGATGACAAGCTAATGTTCAGCACAAATCTTAGTGAGTTTTCCTTTTTTCTAAATAGCAAATCAAAAAATTTAAAAGAACAGTCATGTGTTTGCCACAAATACATACAGTCTAAAAGAAATGAACAACTCTAGGATTTAACATTATCTTTCTCTCATCTTCCTTCCTTCTTCTCTACAAAAGAAGGCTAGTAAAACCCACTTACTCTAACCCAGGCCCAAATTTGAGGTTGCCAGCTAGGAACACTAAAAGGTTCTTAGCAGGAAATATATTCAGACCCATAATATCTAGGACCTCCACCGGAAAAATGACTATCCCATTTTGATAAATGTGAAGGGATCCTCCAAGTAGCAATCAAGACAGGCAGCAGTAAGGTTTATTTTAATATACTTCTACAGAGCACCTTTGTGCAATATCACTGGTGCTAGAGTTATACAATTTTTGGATTTGGGAATGATTATGGGAACATTTGACTTTTTAGCATAATTCAAAATCAAGCTCTGGCTCTACTGCAAAAGAACAGAAAATTCCATGTATCTATCTGTACATCTGCCTCTCCGAGCAGGGAAATAATTCTCCTTAATCAGCAATACATATTAAAAGCAAACTTTCATGTAGAGTAATGCATGTAACTACAGCACCTAAGCCCTGCCGCTTGACTCACTTTGCTTAAAACCATTCACAGAGAAATGAATTACATCTTACTTCTCCTTTGCCTTGTCATAAAGAACAACTAAAGCAGTGAAAATTTAGATGATATGGATAGTACTTTCCAGTGGCTGTCCTGCCACTTTAATTAAGTCAAAGGCATATGAATGGAAAATAAAGCTGTCCTAATATGAAACCAAAAACAAGTTTAATTCAGAAAGAACACAGATCTCTGTTTAGTCCTTTGAGCTTAAGAAAGATCAAGATAAAAAAATGACAAAATTCCATCAATGCAAACCGTGTAATCCACTAACTTTAAGACAAACACCTTATCTTCTTTGGTTCCAGAGACTGAACCTTTTGAACCCAAAGAGAAGGCAAGTACAGTGAGCAAGATGCCTAGTGACTTAGAAGAAACTCTCTGGGTATGTGATGCTGTATTACCACCTACTTCTCCTGTGCATTACTGCCCACTTCTCCAGATGCGTCAAAAAATAATTACTCCTGATTGCACTGGTGCTTCTCGGAGCAATTTCCCTTGCCCACAAATCTGGTATAACAGTGCTACGATAATATAATTTAAGCATTTTCCATTTGTTAATATATAAGAAGTAGGGAAGCAGACTAAAGAGCTGCAAGGAACCAAGCGTCTACGGGGAAGGAGATGCTTTTTCTTCTAAATTTTCACATACAACTCATTCTTAATTGTGGTTGCTCTAATCCAATTGACTCTAATGCTTTTCTCTACATGGAACTAAAGTAGTTACTTCAAGGGAGAATTTAATCCAGTTCCTTCTCCCTGGCGAAGGTTGGGGTTTTGTTCTTTGTTTTGTTTTGAAATCAGAGAGTGGCTGACTTCATCCAATAAGGGCATTTACAGTATCCCAAGGACTGCTTTTCCTTTTTAAAAAAAAACAAACAAACAAACAAAAAAAAAACTGGCTCAGCAGTTTAGCGCCACCTTCGGCCCAGGGCGTGATCCTAGAGACCTGGGATAGAGTCCCACCGTCAGGCTCCCTGCATGGAGTCTGCTTCTCCCTCTGCCTGTGTCTCTGCGCGTCTCTCTCTGTCTCTGTCTCTCGCTCATAAATAAATAAAAATCTTAAAGGGGGGGGGGGGGCGGACTACTATCAGATTCCCTCTCCTTCAATGTTTTAGGAGAAAGATGCTCCTGAGGAGCAGGAACTCTGTAGCCCAGGACTGCAGGCCCTATGAATATCTGATTAAAACTTATTCACAGAAAAATGCACAACAAAATTCTACAAACGAGTCCATGGACTTAGGTTAAGAACATGTATCCTATGGACAGACAAGACTATGGAAAAGATGAAGGTCAGTGGGGGGAGTGGCATCCCTTAGGTCTAAAAGAGGATCTCTCCCTTCCTTAACCAGCAAGGAGGAAAATGTGGAAGTACTAGTACAGGCTCATTCTAAAGAATGTGGGGTTTCACTCACAGGCAGTTTTGTCTTGGGAGCTTATCTCTGGCTTGGGGGTGCACTACAGTCTAAGACTGTCCAATCTTTCCTTCTTCTCTCCTTTCAGAGGCGTCAGACCTGCCCTGTGGTCTGAAGACTCCACTGGCCCTCACGGTATTCCTGTTGTTTTCTCTCTCCTTTTATACTTCCCAAATAAAACTCTAATACTTCTAATCCATCATGGGGTCTGCTTCTAAGAGGACTCAGACTACACACCAGCAGTTGCCACTCTTTTCACAGCACCTTTACACATGGCACTGAGGAAGGGACCTCAGGTTCTTCCAACCCTCACTTCAGTACCATGCTTCCACAGAAGCTAAGATGACTTCTTGCCCAGGAGGATAAAATCCCTGGAAGCCAATGACCGTTCTGGTTTCACAGACACCATGAGTAGTTTTTAAAATTTTGCCTCCAGGTTAAACACCAATGGTATGACGGAAATTGGCATGGATGGCCAAATTAACATTAGGTAAGATATGTAAAAAACCTTACATTTGTCACGCTTGAATATATGACATGACTGATGTTAGAGAAATCCTTTACATACATTAAACATGGAACCAGGGGCACCTGGATGGCTGAGTCAGTTAAGCCCCTGCCTTGGGCTCAGGTCATGATCCCAAGGTCCTGCGATCGAGCCCCACATTGAAGGAGCCTGCTTCTCCTTCTCCCTCTGCCCCTACTTGTGCCTGTTCTCCCTCTCTAGCGCGTGCTCGCTCTCTCAGATAAATGAATAAAATCTTTTTTAACATTAAACTGTAGGTTCATAACCAAGTTCTGAAAAGTGAGGACACTATTCGACAGGGAGAAGACACAGTTAGGTCAAGTAAAAACAACCAAGGCAAAGATCCTATTCCAAAGTATAAGTGACCTTCTGTATTCACCAGAGATTCCAATAACAGTTAGTATTAGACTCAAAGTCAGTTCTTAAGAGTGCCGGTAGGAACACTTAAGTATGCACATGCTCTGTTATATGGGTGCCACAATGCCCCAAAATCACACTCAGCATCAGCTGAGGCTTTCAGCTGAAGGAGTAGGTGAGATTCAGAGGTAAATATAAGGGACTATATCAGAATCCAACCACGCTCTACTGCTTGTCCTAAATCATTTCTGTTCCTCTGTTAATGTTTATTTAGGGCATAGAGTATCACTCTAACCTTTTCTCCTAGCTAGTAAGACATCTATAGGTCAAATCAGCATTATTTTTCAATCAGCAATGTGATTAAAACATTGTTATAAAAGGAGACAGAAAAGAACTCTTTTTAATTCAAGTTCCCCTTTAATTCTCAAGGAGCAGAGTGACCAAATACTTTGTATTGCAAGGTTCCCCTCCCCACCCCCCGCTTTATGCTGGGTTTATGGTATTAGCTCTTAATGACAAAGAAGCCAAGCCCACCTGGTTAGTTTTCCAACACATCTAAAGCAAATCCTAGTCACATTTCTATTTTAAACAAGTATGACAACAAGGTGATTGAGTAGCTTTCCAAACTACAGAACAGCAGGCACTACCTTGCACAGGCTGGCGTTAAATCTGCACTTCATAAATCGTGCAGGCTCCTGCCTATTTGGATGATCTCCCTCTGCAGAATCGGCAGTCTAATACTGGCTCTTCCAAGCATTAAAAATCATCACTCTGCTATCCCAACTCACTGTTCAATGGGTCTTCCTGAATGCAGCCTTTATTATAACCTCACTGCTGCTTCCTACACTGAAGGAATACCATGTTTTTAAGTCAGGAGTTCTTTCTCGCTTTATTATAATCAAGGGGTCTTACAGCGACCCCGATACTGTTACAAAGCACGGTGCTTTATAACAGTAAAGCTTCTGGAAAACCCAAACAAAAGACACGTCACCCGGTGACGTCAGCCTATATACAGTTCTGTGTGGTCGCAGCACATAAGCAATTCCATTCTTGTGCCGTTTCTCGGAAAAGCTTTTCAGTAAATGCACTCATGCTGCTCCAGGAGCTCTTCTCTGCAACAAGCCGCCCATCTGCCATCAACAAGTTAAGACCGAGAGAACTAACGGCTGCGGAAAGGAGAGATCGAAGCTTTGATTAACCAGCTGAGCAGTTAGAAGGAGGACGCAATTAATAACTTACATTCAAAACTGATTGAGGGAAGCAGAGAGAACACAGAAAATGAAACCAATGCTTTCGAGAGGAATATCCTAAGGAAAAAATAACTCACCCTGGTGGATTCAATTTTACTCAGAAAGCCTGGGACACAGAAACACAAAACTGGTCAAAGGCTCCTGCATGTTAGAGCCTTTTACAGACTCACTGCGTTGAGTCTAACAACCGCGACTGAATGCAGCCTCCAATGTGCTCAGAAGAATGGGTAAGTCCATGCATTTGTGTGTCTTGTACAGTCAGCAAGGAATCAGGCTTTTTAAAATAAGCCACTGAATTCATGTTTGATGAAGGAAATCACTGTCAAATTTCTGGATTTTGAGGTTTAGGTAAAAGCATAGATTACTAATGACAGTCCAGGCTTTATCTGTTTTCTTAATGGTTTAAGTTCTGTTCTAGTCATACTAACAAGGTTAGTTTTCCTGCAGCAAAGGAAATATAAGTTGTATGCAGTAAAAGCTTTCGCCATAATGTCGTTGTTTTTTTAATAGCTCATGCATTCTGCTGAAAAATATCCTATCTTCTTGTTTTCCTTAAATTATATTCTGCAGGCTTACATTTCAAGTGGCCATTAGGGGCCCCTATGCTGGCAGCAATATATGCAATGAGTATGGTTTTAAAAATGCTGCCTGCCCTGGGTATGGCGTGTCCACCCAAATGCCGCTGTGAGAAGCTGCTCTTCTACTGCGACTCTCAGGGCTTCCGCTCAGTGCCGAACGCCACAGACAAGGGCTCTCTGGGCCTGTCCCTGAGGCACAATCACATCACAGAGCTCGAAAGGGATCAATTTGCCAGCTTCAGTCAACTTACCTGGCTCCACTTAGACCACAATCAAATTTCGACAGTAAAAGAAGATGCTTTTCAAGGACTATATAAACTTAAGGAATTAATCTTAAGTTCCAACAAAATATTTTACTTGCCAAACACAACTTTTACTCAACTGATTAACCTGCAAAATTTGGACCTGTCTTTTAATCAGCTGTCATCTCTGCACCCAGAGCTCTTCTACGGCCTTCGGAAGCTGCAGACCTTGCATTTACGGTCCAACTCCCTGCGGACTATCCCAGTACGTCTGTTCTGGGACTGTCGTAGTCTGGAGTTTCTGGATTTGAGCACAAACCGTTTGCGAAGTTTGGCTCGGAATGGATTTGCAGGATTAATCAAACTGAGAGAGCTTCACCTAGAGCACAACCAGCTGACGAAGATTAATTTTGCTCATTTCCTACGGCTAAGCAGTCTGCACACGCTCTTCTTACAATGGAACAAAATTAGCAACTTGACATGTGGAATGGAGTGGACCTGGGGCACTTTAGAAAAGCTAGATCTGACTGGAAATGAAATCAAAGCCATCGACCTGACAGTGTTTGAAACAATGCCTAATCTTAAAATTCTCCTCATGGATAACAACAAGTTAAATAGCCTTGATTCCAAGATCTTAAACTCCCTGAGATCCCTCACAACCGTTGGCCTCTCTGGCAATCTGTGGGAATGCAGCCCTCGAATATGTGCACTGGCCTCCTGGCTGGGCAGTTTCCAAGGTCGGTGGGAACATTCCATCCTATGTCACAGCCCCGACCACACCCAAGGAGAGGATATACTAGATGCAGTCCACGGATTTCAGCTCTGCTGGAATTTATCAACCACTGTCACTGCCATGGCTACAACTTATAGAGATCCAACCACAGAATATACAAAAAGAATAAGCTCATCAAGTTACCATGTGGGAGACAAAGAAATCCCAACTACTGCAGGCATAGCAGTTACTACTGAGGAACACTTTCCCGAACCAGACAATGCCATTTTCACTCAGCGGGTAATTACAGGAACAATGGCTTTATTGTTTTCTTTCTTTTTTATTATTTTTATAGTGTTCATCTCCAGGAAGTGCTGCCCTCCCACTTTAAGAAGAATTAGGCAGTGCTCAATGATTCAGAACCACAGGCAGCTCCGATCCCAAACACGACTCCATATGTCAAACATGTCAGACCAAGGACCGTATAATGAATATGAACCCACCCATGAAGGACCCTTCATCATCATTAATGGTTATGGACAGTGCAAATGCCAGCAGCTGCCATACAAAGAATGTGAAGTATAATATCCGACCCATCATCAAAAATTACATCAGATAAGTAACCTATTTTACATAGTAGGGGCTAAATACATACCTAATTTTTACCAATGGTGACATTAAGCCTAATTTTCCAAACCAAGTGGAAACTTAAGTTTTTGAAGTGTTGAAGTATTTTTAATTTTTTTTAATGAAACCATATTTTAAGTGTTATATGAAGCAAAACTCATATTAATTCACACTCATTGCAAAGTCTAAAAATGCTTACTTCAAAATAAGACATTTCATGTATGTAATTATATACTATCATGTGTAAACATTTACACTAAGATCTCCATATGTTATTTTTTTCTACTGAAAACAGTTTGGAAAGAAGCTACCGAGCAGAAAAAGATATGGATCAATACTTGTTAGATCACTGCTCTCCATCCCAAGTACCACAACTGGCTTGCTGCTTAAAAGGAGGCTTAGCAAAGTTCTCTTATATGATAATTTGGTATTTATTCAAATCTACAATTTACTGCCAGTGTGGGAAGTAGAATTTCATGTATGCTGAAGACTGTTAAATATTAAACACTCTTATTCTAGAGTTTTTGCCTGGGTTGGTAGATACTATCGAAATCCACATTATGAAATCAGAACCCTTTATGTAATTCTAATAAGCTGAGTGACTCTTTAATATATTTAAACAATGAATCCAAGTGATTGTGAAAAGGTCTCATTACAATGAAATCAATAGTAAATAATTACACTGACTTCATGTGCTACATCTCTAGTTTGACTTAGAATGGAAATGTTGATTTTTGTGGCATTTAGACAATTTTTTAAACTAGTATTATATCACCATTTTACTAATTAGTTTACTAAATCCTATATTTACATTTACATGTGAAAAAAGATTTAGAAACTATTTTGGAGAGAAAAGAGATAAACTGAGTCAATTTAACAATCCTGTGACCTGCTCCCTCTAGTTTGAAAGCACACACAAAAATTCTCCCTCACTCCTCGATCAAAGATGCCTTGACAAAGGGGTTTAAACCTCTTTCTTCTGCCTTTTCCTGATCTTCAAACCTCAAAAAGCCCAATTAAAAATAATTGGCTAGCAACAGGCATAACACTGATTCTTAATAGAACCAAGAAAAAATTACTTTCTAAATATTACATGCTAAAATTTACTGTTTAGTAAAGATACATATCAACACTGTTAAGAGCAGTTCCTTCTAAGTGAAGCAAACAACGTATTAGTGAAGCAAGCCTTCCAAGCCTTCCCGTGGGAGAACACTCTAAATGCCTATGCAGCCACACAGTGGTAACTCAAAGGTGGCATGGAAGTGAAGGGATGAAAGGGAAAGGCAGCAGTTTGAAATGTGACCCACAGAAGCAGTTCAGCTTAAGCTAAAAGGCAGCCAAGAGTGAAGCAAAGGTTAACTACACAATCTGCATCAAACAGGGCAAGGCCCAGGGACCTGCAGCTGGAAAGGGAAAGAGTGTTAAGAGAAACATTCCCTAATTAACAAATGATAATGATGCCATACTCTTCACACAGAAAAAAGGCTGCAAGTATTTCATTTCTTTGATTGTGATTTCTACAAATAAACTGATATATTTGAGATTTAGGATCCAAGTCACCAATTCATGCAGAATTTTTCCACAAATGAAAGCTACCATTAAAAAAAAAAAAAAAAAAGGTTATCTTTTCCTTAAGATGACCATTAACATGAAATCCTTCTATTCAAGGCATATTTTCTTCCCAGGATTGAACAGCAAACATGCTAAGACTACAGTTTAAACTATCAGATTTAATTTTAATTTTTTTCTTTAATACTAAGAGAGGGGTATCTACCTACAGTTCAAAGAAAAGGTCTCAGTAAAAAAGCAGATGAGATCATAAATTAAGGTAAAAATGTGCTTTCTCTATTGTTTTAAGGTGGGTAAATTAGTTTGGCAAAGTCTCAGCCCAGCTGTGTTCAGCTGATCTTGAGCGGTGAGCATTTCTTGTTAAACCAGACCCTGGGCCTGCCTGGGCAGCGACAGAAGCTGATTTTACGGCATAGAGCACAGCTCATGGCTTCCCTATGGAGGGGCTGGATCAGAAGCCCCATTACAAATGAGAGCTCCATGAGCTAAAATTTACCAACCCATTTATCAGGGTAATCATGGCCATTTGTCAGGGCACAGCTCCGTCACAATACAACCGTGTCCTGAACACACAGAATCCACTAGCCCTGAAGGATAGCACTGAAGTATTTTCCATCCACAACCAACATTAACTGAAACTGTAAAGAGAAGGATGAGAAATAATTGGCTGAGAATTCTCACATTAAAGATTACCTTTGCTAAAATCAACTGACAAAATTCTGAATGTATGTAGAGAAGTAAACTGGAAAAGCAGGCCATTCAGTAAATTCTGGAAACTGCATAGCAAAGCAACCAAGGAATACTTTCCAGCCGAAAACCATAGTATTTTTTGCCCTCCATTTTTTTTGGTAATGCTCTCAGAGAAAAGTAACTAACAGTGCCAGATGACATTTTCCTTTTTCATTTAAAGTGAAAACTTCCCTTTTCAGTTGCTTGTAGAAGGCAGGATTCCATTTAATTTTGGCCTATTTGTGCTTCGGTATCGGCACAGGTTTGAAGATGAGACTGTTAGTCATATGTCCTCTTTTTACCAACTGGCTGGGGTGTAAGAGCATCACAGCTACACTGCAGATCCTGGCAACGCAATGTCAGGGCTCTTGTTTTATCAGTATAGTCTTATCCTCTTCGGCGCCTACCCCCTAACCCCAGTCTTTTTTCACTTTTATGGTTAGAGGGAAAAGACCATTTAATTAAGAACCAGAGAAAGAATTAAATCTCTCTGCAAAAAAGAAAAGCTAAGAAGGCCATGATACTGTACCCACCTAGTAACCAAAAGCTTGTGGAATCGTTTATATTCATTTCTGTAGCTTGCCAGGGATTTCAATCACTTTTCTGAAATGAGAGTGGGCTGATAAATTCTGCAAATCCACACACAACTCAGAGAATACCCACTGCCAACATCAAAAAGCAAAGATACTAATTTTTTAAGCCAAAAATCTGCACTAACACATGTAATTTCTTAATGTGCCTAAGTTAATTTCTATACCAATTCAATGAATGGAATTGATTGAACTTTCCAACTCCACTAATTATTAAAATCCATCTGCTTATTCTAATGCTAGTCACCAAGAGCTAGACTCTATCTTTCCAATAAAAATGAGCCCTCTGTATCGCTAGGTACAAATCCTAAAATTCAAAACAGGCATATCATTTTCTTAAGGCATACTTCCTACACATGCTATCAGGGCAAAACGCTATAAATGCCTGGTTCTCTCCCTAAAATGTGGATATATATCTATATGAAATTTTAAAAGAATGTTTTTAGAAGCTGACTTATGTGATCATTTTCCTAATAGAGCAATACAGTGACAGACCTATTTCAAAAGTCTGTTTTGAGACATGATCTTCATATTTTATTGACTAAAGTGCTTCAACCAGAAAAAGATGAAGATAAGGATAATAAGGTCATCTATAGATAATAAAATATTTCTGTTCTTAACTTAGGGCAAACTCATAGTACTTGAATAAGGCCAAAAACAAATAGAAAATGACTGTTTAAGCTTTCATACAGCTATTACAAACATTTGGAAACATCGGCTACTCCTTCAACTAACCTATTCTTCTTCCTTGGTAATCTTAAAAAAAAAAAAAAAAAAAAAAAAGTCTGATACATGGAATGTTTGGCAAAACTTCCTGTCAACACCGAGACTGGACACTAAAAGTGTCCAAACACATTGTGTTCAATCACCTTAAGAGCCATTTTGTTTTGTTTTGTTTTTGCTGGGAGGTGGGCAACTGGGTTGGGGGGTGGGAAGAAAATACTATTATAATGGGGGTCCGGGGTGGTAACAAAGTGCAGTGTACAGGAAAGATTTGTTATTAAAATTGTGTATACTGTAAAAAGTGAATGTCTTTTTTTTTTTTAAGCTTTTCCTTGGTAGGCTATCAATTTTGACATGTGAAACTTGAAAAACCATTTGTGACAGATAGAGAAACCTTAAATGAACATTTGTTTTGTACAGTATTCTCTACAATGCCGAATGTGCCAGTTGAGTAAAGGGCAGCTCATCAACTGTCTTCATTGAGTGAAAGGTTAAACTGAGCTAAGAACAAAGTAAAGGTCATGGTGGGGGTGGGGGCGGGGGTGGAGGTGGGGTGGGGGGTGTGGAGGCCTAGCCAAAAACCTACCATGCCAATAACTAGCAGTTATGCAATAAGAAGTTGCTCTGTCACCAGCTTTAGCAAGTAGACAAACAGCTATCTGTGGGGATCACAGGGCTTAAGGCTGGCTTTCCGTCTTCCCAGAAAGTGGACGGCCACCACAGGCTGGGGGGATCTTCAAAAAGGTTGCCTGTACCCAGCAAACAGCAACTTGGCCATTACACTGGGGGTCCATTGGTGGGAGCAGATGTCAGGAGCACCTTACATATCACAACTCCAGGAGGGATGCCCACAAGTGCTGACCATACTAAGATCCCCACGTGACCTACTATACCCTACTCTGAGACACCAGCTCAGTAAATATGGATAGGGATAAGAAAGGTGAGATTTTTAACTAGTGTCCCTCCCTCAGAATAAACACCCCCAGGAAAGCATGCTATGCCTGGGCAGCATAGGGGGATAGCCATACTTGCCAGGATGCACATACTACTCCTCTAGGCCCAGAGTAGTGCAGCAGGACCATACAGGCGGAAGAAACAAGGCCACAACTTTCACCCAGGGATGATGGGATCAGAGAGGCTAAGAGAGCTATCACACCAGGAATCAAAGCAGTAACAAGGGCAGAGGCAGGAACCACAGCACAAAATTTTACTGTCAAATTCATCAGCTATGCACTAGAGGGCACAGGTGATGGTGGTTTCAAATTGCACAAAGAACAAAATTCCTATATTTTATGGAGTTAAAAGGGCTTATTAACCTAATTCTCGAACACATAAATCTTGAAAATCCCAAGTAAAGCTACATCTCATTTCTTTATCAGTTATTTTAATTAGTTTTGCCTGCATGCCACAGCATTCTCAGATTCCCACTCAAATTTATAATAGATTTCTTCAAGGTCTGTTTCAAGTGATTTTTTTCCCTTCTTTAAATATATCTAACCAGCTGGGTACTCAAATCTCCCTTAGACAAAATGTACTACAAATTGTCTTTCACAAAGAGAGAAAGGAAAGAGAGGTGAAAAATCATAGCTATTTCAAACATTTCTCCTTAGCTTGAGTTCCTCCTCACTAGCCAAAGTTTTTGGAACACTCTTTAGGGACACAGGTTAAGCCTCCCTTCCTCTATCCAAAGGGGAGATTAAAGAGGAAGGATTTCCAAAGCCAAGTACAAAGAGACATCCTATCCTGCAAAGTCTGCAAACTGAACATACACCATCCCCTTATACATGGAAGCCCAAGAGCAAAGCCTGGCAAAGCCTCTCTAACTCAGAACCTCCCACCAGAAACTGAACATGAAGGAGAATTTGTGAATAATTAGCCTGAAGATAGGGACCAGTGATTCTACCACCACCCTAAGACAGAAGAAGACTCTTCCCTCACTTGAGAACCAGATTTTAAAACTGCAGCCCCAGAGACAAACTCAAGGCGGTTTTACAACTTTCATCAAGACACTTTACTGAGACCCATGGTAAAGAGATGTAAAAATGAAGTAACTTCATTAACTATCCATTCAAAATTGTGTTCAGAGCACAATTTATTTGAACAAAAAAAGCATGCATACATGTACATACTTATACACATTTATACACATATGTATATATAAAACCTCTAGGTTGCTTCTTTTGAAAACTGAGACAAAAACTATACAGCCATTTATATTAGCCCATCTGTTTCATCATCATGAGAAGTAAAGTTCCTCTTGAGATAGACTAAAACATTTCTCATGGCCTAGCTGCCAAATATAGAGGGTAACTGCTCAGCACCTTAAACCTTTGAAAACTATTTACTTATCATTTTTTAAAAGATATTATTTATTTATTTTGAGAGAGAGCAAGCATAAGAGCAAGGGGTGGGGGGGGGGGGGCGCGGGGACTCCCTAAGAAGCAAGGAGCCCAACTCGGGGCTTGATCTCAGTATCCTGGGATCATGACCTGAGCTGAAGGCAGAAGCTTAATCAATTGAGCCACCCGGGAGCACCCCCCCCTTTTTTTTCATTTACATATAACTTACTTCTATGAAGTCAAGGAAACATAGCATAATATATTCATATGTGCTAAATGGTTGAAATAAGGATATGAAAAGATCAGAAGCAGGGATTCTTATTCTAAGGGTCCAATATATGTTTCACAGAAAGCAAGAACCTCTTGAAAATACAATGTATTTTATGTATATCTAAATATTTCACCAGATTCTAAAGGCTTGTGATAACTTATTTTAAAAAGCTCTGGTAGAGTAATGAAATAGTTATTTCTAATATATACTAATTTGGCCTCGATCTTCCTGGTGGCTAAAGAAAAGAACAAAACCAATGGCTTTCATCTGATAAAAGAAGCAGTTTATTGGGGGGTGAAGACACTTAAATGCAAAATCCTGTGAATTACTTACAGGAGCTGTAATGGAGCTGGCTGCAGGAACAATAAGAAAAAATGTCAGAGAGTATCTCCAAGGGTGTTATGAAGAACAGGCAGACTTGTTCTTCACGTAAACCCTTGAAAAAACCTAAAAGAAGCCTATAAAGTCAACGAGACTGAACATGAATGTACTTGGGAAAGCAGTCCGTGTTCCCTCATTATCACATCCCTGGAACCCAAACTACAGTATTTCATCCCCTGAGGGACCCCCATTGAATATGTGCTCCATTACAAGTCTTCTAGATGAGGTGTATGACTTAAAATTTAAAAATCTTCTACCAAGTCACAACTGAAAAGAAGCACATTGCATGCATAGTCTCTAGTTGTAGTGATGATAATCATAAATGTTCTCCTTGAGAGGAATCTACAAGATGACAAATTTTTTAAGAAAGAATATATTTTTAAAAATGAAGCATTCACTGGTCTGATAGCTATCAGAAATTTTACTGTCCCTTTAAAATGTAATTCATACTATATGCTATTAGAACAAACACTTAAGATTTCAACAGGAATAAAGAACACAGTCATTAAGAGACCTGCTCCACAGCTGTACCTGTGACCGTGGACAAGTCCTTCAACTGCACTGTGCCTTAAGTTTCTCATCCCTACACGCAATTAATAGTAGTAACATCCAAAGGGGAATTTAATATGCATAAAGTACTGGGAACAAGCCAGAATACAGTAAAGTTTCCATAAACACATGCTATTTTTTAACAGCAATATGTGAAGAACTAGATGCAACAGATCCATCAAGTAGAGAATATAGTCATATTAAAAACATACTAGACCGAAGCATTAGTCCATGAAACTCTTTACTTTCGGGTCTAACTTCCCTCACTTATGTATAATATCCAAAATGAAGACTGATAATGAGCAACAGCTTTTAGTAAGCCAACAGACTGGATACATTTTTCTATCTAGTATTGAAAATACTACTAGTATTGAAAATAGCACTGTTATAAAATGTATTAAAATTTTATACATATTAATTTGGCTTTATGAATGAAGGCTAAATTTCAAAAGATAGAATCTCAAATTTCAAAGTTCTTCAGAGTAAGGCAGGCACTTAAAATCCAGTGATGCTTCTTTTCTTTGTTCAATAAATTCTATATGGCAACATATATTATCCACTTTCATAAACAGATACTATTTTTCAAAAGAATTAAATAATATCATTGATATCTCAGCTTCTGACAATTTTATTTTAGACAAAATACAAGGCTGAGGATTGAGGATCAATATTATGTTTGGGTTTTTGTTTTTTTTTTTAATTTTACTTAGAAGATAAATGCACTTCAAGTCTACCATATTTATTTAGGAAGCAGTCCACCCAATTGTGGCAGATTTGCAAGAATTATTGATATGAAGAGAGGTATGAGAATTTAATAACATAAAGATAACCTGTCAGTTCAGTGCATATATGAGGGTTATGTTTTGTGATTGCTGGTGATTCTATTACCAAAATATTAAATATAAAGCTCACTCAGAATTAACCTATTTAAATGAGTACACTCATTGAGTCTTATTAAATAACTGCAAATCTTATGGGCCAAATTTTTTAAGACATGAACTTCTTTGATGGTCTTTCCAAGATCACGATCTAGTTTATCCCAAGGAAGATCACTTTATCTTCTCCTTCATCCACAGCTTTTCCCCATTTTCCCACATCTCTTGACACTGGGTTTGTTCTTGGATCCTCATTTACCAGCACATTTACAAGCTTTTCCCATTCCTGATTTGCCAAAGAAATTCCAAGGGAAACCACCTTACTGAGCAGAAACCATTCAGTTGCAGTATATCCAAAGCTGAGTGCCAACTTCTAAAAAATACCTGTAATTTTTTCTTGAGCAAGCGAGAGAGAGAGAGAGAGAGAGAGAAAGAGAGAGAGAGCGCGCGCATGAGAGCACATGCAAGAGAGCACATGCATAAGGAGGTGGAGGACAGAGGAAGGGGGAGATAAGGAGCGAGGGAGAGAGGAGAGAGGGAGAGAGAGGGAGATGGGGGTGGGGGAGGAGAGAGAGGATCTTAAGTAGACTCCATGCTGGGCATGGGAGCACAACACAGGGCTCAATCTCACCACCATGAGATAACAACCTAAGCCAAACCAAGAGATGGACACTTAACCAACTGTGCAACCCAGTACCCCAGAAATACAAGTTATTTTAAAGATACTCCTTGACTCCACAAAACCTTAAGGGCCTATTAGTGGCAAAATGATCCCCACAATTAGGGAGACACTATTAGAAACACACTCACTCACCTGAGTTGTCCTCTCAGTCTATCTTTCCTTTTGTATAGGTTCAAGTATCAAATAATGGTTATTCATTTTGTTTTTACTCTAAAAAGACCAGAAACACCAATCATTTAAGAAAAGTAAACTTTTTGCCATAACAATTTAGCATCCACTCTAGCTCTCTGACCAAATAAAATCCCAAACATCCTCTATATCTTTATTTTTTTTATTATTATTTTTTTACATCTTTAATATAAATAGTTATTTCACCGGTTTTATTTGGGGGCGGGTAATGTGCCTTGGAGCAAAGAGGACATGGGTACACTGGTCATGGTTGTGAAAATTTCAGAAATGTAGAATTCCTGGGGTAATGACAGGCCATCATCCTTATTTCCCACATCTATGCTCTGAAATTTTATACTAGTTTTGTCAGGATTCCATAGAACTGGCCACAAAAACACTGATCTCTCATGTGAAAGTACTTTCTGAGAGTTTTTTAATCCAATAAGGAAAACGACATGAGCATCAGGCACTGATAATGTTAGGACTACTCATGCTAGGACTGCCACATGTGTCACACACTAAAAACCGTGTTCAGAAGTGACCCTGACAGTGCTACTTCTCTCAATCAACCTTCTTAACTATCTCTGGAAATTCACAAGGAAAAAAACAAAACAGTGAGATAGAAAGGGAAAAGAATCTACCACTCTCAGCACACTCTTGGAGGCATCTAAAACAGTGCCAAAACACCACATCTCCCTCTTCTCCCCTGACAATCTCTTCAGGCCAATGTGTGCAGAACTGCTCTCGGACACTTGCCGACAACTTCCAACAACTAGAGCCCATTTTATTATTGTGTTAAAAGTGCCGGTCTAACATTTATCTATTACTCTCCATGAAAACCTAACAGCTGGTGGTCAGGCATTCTCTCCCTTTTGAAGTAACATTCCTGAGGTGTCAAAAACCATCACAATGCATAAGTGATATCATCCATTTTGTGCTAACTTAAAATTAGATGTGAGATGAATTACAGATAAACAGTGAAGAACAAAACAAACTGTAGTTTATCTAAAGCCTAGCTAGTTGACATTCCCACCAAAGGCATCACCATAAGTTATTACAAAAACTATTAAACAAACATATTTCCATAAAGAACATAAATCAACTAGCCTCCCAAAATATATAAACAGTATTTTGAAAATCTCACTTTTTAAAATACTTTATGTCATTTTTAAGCACTCACACTCCGCACTTTAAATTGAAGGTAGGGGGCCGCCTGGGTGGCTTAGTGGTTGAGCGTCTACCTTTGGCTCAGGTTGTGATCCTGGGATGGAGTCCCATATCGGGCTCCCCGCAGGGAGCCTGCTTCTTCCTTTGCCTATGTCTCTGCCTCTCTCTGTGTGTCTCTGATGAATAAATAGATAAAACCTTTTACAGATAGATAGATAAATAGATAGATGATAAATTGAAGGTAGGCTGACCTGGGTATTAGATAAAATTAGCCATGAAAGCCTAGCTGCTTTATTCCGGTATCAACTAACATTTAAACAAAATGAATTCTAAGCCTTGGTATCAAATGGAATGGAGAACATTATTTGGGAAAGGGAGAGATGGGAAAGATTAAGATTCACTTTCTGACATGCTAAAATGGAAATGTTTATTAGCCATTCAAGAAGAGATGACAAGGGATCCCTGGGTGGCGCAGCGGTTTGGCGCCTGCCTTTGGCCCAGGGCGCGATCCTGGAGACCTGGGATCGAATCCCACATCGGGCTCCCGGTGCATGGAGCCTGCCTCTCCCTCTGCCTATGTCTCTGCCTCTCTCCCTTTCTCTGTGACTATCATAAATAAATAAAAAAATTTTTAAAAATTAAAAAAAAAAAAAAGAGATGACAAGTCCAGGGTATAGATCTAGACTGGAAATATAAATTTTGAAGTCATCATACTAAACATGGGTATTTAAGGTCACAAAACTGAACGAGATTATCAGGAGAATGAGTATAGATGGAGGAGAGAGTCACAAAAACACACCTTCCTTCTCTATCAGTCTGTGGCATAAAAAACATTTGTCAAATGGCAGTCAACAAAAAAAGGACAGGTTTCAAGGGCAGCATTCTATCAACATCAAAGCCACTTGAGTAAAGCATGTTCTCTTGGAAAACCAATGGGAATAAGGTCAGCTTAATTCAGGAAAATGATCTTAAAACATTGCCTAAAGAAACTGCTGCCAATTAAAGGTCTGCACATACACTGCTGCAGAAGTGAGAATGATTACTAACCTCTGAGTATGTGCTCCATGCCAATTAAGTACTAGGTATGGCCCTGCCCTCAATGAGATCAGTGCAATAAACTAAAGAACCAATCAAAGATCATAGGACAATCAGAAAAGCAGGTTTTAATTTGGAGGCAAAGGTATAGCTAGCTCATGTACTTGAAGTATAAGATAGTCAAATATTCACTAAAAAGATAACCACATAATTTTACCCATCTCTGACAGTGGTTTGGGTTACAAAGTGTGTTGATCAAAACTTATCAGAAAGTACACTTAAAATCTGTACATTTTGTTGTATATAAAATTTTCCAATAAAAACTGAACTCCAGGGCAGCCCGGGTGGCTCAGCAGTTTAGTGCCACCTTCAGCCCAGGGCCTGATCCTGGAGACATGGGATCAAGTCCCACATCGGGCTCTTTGCATGGATCCTGCTTCTCCCTCTGCCTGTGTCTCTCATGAGTAAATAAATAAAATCTTAAAAAAAAAAAAAGAAAGAAAGAAAGAACTCCAGTTAGCGATATGCATGCTGCAGTGCTTAGAGGGGATGATAAAAGTGTCTGCAAACTGACTTGAAAATACATCCAAACAATAAGATGGACATGGGGATAGATCGATAAATATGTGATAAAGCATCTAACAAAACATTAATCACAAAATCTAGCAAATGGGTGTGTGTGTGTATATATATATACATATATATATATACACACACAAAAAAAACCTCTTTCATCTTCTCTATATGTTTGAAATTTTTCTTAATAAAAGGTTGGGAGGAAAGGAAGATAAAATATTTACAATCAGAATTTGTGGTACTGACAATCTACACACTATCCCTTCTCAACAGACCAACAGTGCTACATGATGGACTCTTGAGTCTGTCTAGGTTCAAAATATAGCACACCTACCTGCTATCTGTGAGATCATGAGCAAGTATTTATGCCCTACTGGTACATAATTCCTGCTCTGAAGATTAAATGGGAATATGTGTGTAACAATTGTAACACTGCCTGGCATACAGTAAGTGCTAAAGCATGAGCGGTATTATGATGAGGATAATGATGATGACTAAATATTTTTAAATATTTCAGCAAGTACTACTTCAACTTCCATGGTATGAGATAAAACAATATTCAATAAAGAGCTGATAAAAGAGAAGCAGCCTGAACATGTGAACTGGACAGTGCTACTTGAATTACTGATAGAGAACAAGAGGGGCAATGAAGAATGTAGTGGAAAAGGAGCCTTTAACATTGACACAAAAAGTGAAAACAGGATTTCAACATGGTTGGTGCAGGGGTAGCCAGAACCACCAATCCTACAGATACTACCAATTACCAGTAAGTGCAGCTAAAGTGAATCCCATGACAGGGTGACTCTGGAACCAGAAAGGGTGTATATAGATTTAACACAGTCTGCAAGTGTAGCCCATTCCAAATCTCTGGAGATGGCTGGGATATGATGATCAGAGCGGTGATTTAGAAAAATGTATTCTGGCAATTATTTTTGTTTTGCTGAGAAGAAAAAACCCAGAGCTTTGACTATCAAAAAGGGCTGCTAAGGAAGAAGGAAAAGGGAGAGAGATTTACTTAAGGACAGGCAAAGGGTAAGAACCAACAGTCAGCTGAGAAAGAACAAATAGCTCTCTCCAAGAGCCTTGCTCAAGAGAAATGGGCAGTTTAGGGTATGAGGGGAAAAGATGATTTCTATCATTTATTCACCAAGATACACTTAAAAAAAAAAAAAATAAGGGCCTCCAAGTTCCCATACGAAGTCTCAAGGTTTCACTATTAATCTCCAATCTAAAACTTTTCTGAAAAGATAGTTTATCCACATTTTCATTTTTCAGCTTTTCCCCCGTAAGTGTCAGTAAGGACTTCCTCTAATGAAGAGAAAAGGCAGAACTAGTTTCTATTTTGTAAAGTATGAAGCAAAGCTCTTGCTGGGGTCCCATTCATTCTACTAAGACCTACCCCCTTTTCCCACTCTTAATCATACACTGTTAACATTTTTGCAAGATAAAGTTTTAAACTTTTAGAATAATCATTTCTGACTCCCTAGTGTAGTGCAAATACTAAACAGGAATGCAGGAGCACAGTGTAGTGACAACCTGTTAATTTTACTCCCTCTCATAGTACAAAAGAATCTTATTATAAGGTTTAATTTGTTACTTTCATATATAAGAGGTTCATTAATGGCTTCACTGTTAGAAGCCTCAGTGGAACTGCTGTTTTTGTTAAAAACTATGTGGCATGGCTGCCAATACAATCTTAATAAAAGCCCAAACCGTTATCTAACCTCCCATCTTAATAACAGAAATTGAAGATGAAACATGACATCTTAAGGGTTACACTTCCAAATAAACAACAAGTTTCAGTATTTCAGAATTCCTTCATTCCTTACCCGGATTAACTCTATCATGTTTTTAGGTCTTTCCCCATAATCAAATACTTTATCCTTCTTTAGAAATATTCTTTTAGAAAGCCTATTTATGAAAGCTCTTCAATATGTTTCAAATATGAACATACATTTCTTTTTTCCCCCACATGTATATTATAATCAAGATTAGGTAATAAATTTCTCCACCTGGACAAACCATGAAAATTATCAGACATGCAGACTTTTCCCAAGACTTAACAAGTCCACATTAATTTTGATTTAACAAAAGTAGGGGAAAAAATCAAATGAAGAGAATCTACCAGAAATGAACTGTTGCCTTTTTTCCCCAGTGCTTCCTTTTTACAAGAAAAGGGATATACTGTCCTCGCTTACTGACAGAGTGGAGACCTAGTCTCACCAACCAAACACTGCATGGAAGTGTAGGTACTCCACACACCTCCAGGAAACTGTCCACAACTAAGAACCACTGGTAAAACAGCATTTAAAGCTTTAAAAAAATAAAACTCAGTAACATACAAATTGTTAGGAAATAGAAAAAAATTATTTACCCTATATGCGTTGGATATTTTCCTGTCATTGCTATTAAAAAGGTATCTACTGGTAAATCTGCAATTTCCTACATCCACAATAATATTTATATACAGAAACTATATGTCAGTGCTGGCTCATTAGCCTCCTTGGTTAAAACATAAAGGTTAAAAAGCTAGTAAAAGGTTTGTTCTTTGTAGGGACCAGTTTTGGTCTCCACATTCTAAATCCCAATATATTTTCTCTATGAAACTATCTGTCCAGGGTTACAAATGGTACTCAAAACTCTGGGGATTAGTGAAAATATATTGCCAGTGCTGTGGAGGAATCAAAGTGTATGTCCCATAGGGTAAGAAATCCCTTTCCATACAGGATGACATTAAAAAACAATTACCTTAAAAAAAAAAAAAAAAAAAAAGAACCCCCCCACACACAATTACCTCTTTTCATGAATACCATCTATATAGTGTAGGAAGGATAAGATGACATCACAATAAATTAGACAAAAAGCAAAAAAGAAAACTGGAAAACTGTCTACAGAAAGGCGTAGTGGGCATTTTTCTCCCTACTACAGGCATCTAGTGGATTCAAATCAGTTCTGCCCTTAAAATCCTTTACTCCATTTTCATTGTACCCCAAAATGTCTCTATTTACACTGCTGCAAAGTTAAAGAAGTCTGTCAAACCATTCTTTCTCTTTTTCTCCCACTTAAGTTTCTCTTCAGTGATACTTGGCAGCCTACTCATTCATCCTTTCATTGTCCTTCCTTACTTGGGAGCTCGAGCATTTACACTTTTCACTTAAGTCTATGTAAAAGAGTGTGTGTACAGGCACAAGTACATGTGTTCAGTGAGGGAAAATGGAAGCAAAAAGACCGGAGATCAAGACAAAACAGCCTCTATTTATTTCACAGAGAAAGCCATTATTTAGCTCATTTCTTGTCAAAGATTTTCTTTTTTAACTTTGGCTCCTCCCTCTAAATTCGAGTCTTGTACCGGCCATTTTTACTTGATTAGAAAAAGAACCCCTCACTTGAATATGTGTAGAGTCATATTCAATGCTCGCATTCAGAAACTTTATATCTATAAATAAACTGCAGATATCCACACAAATATTGCAGATGCGAGTAAAAATAAAAACAAAATAAATATTCTTAAAACTATTTACAAGTATAAAAATCCTGCAGATGTGATGTCAATGAAAATTGTGAAAGGCAGGTTTATCATATTTTGCGATAGAAGGAAAGGCTCTGAAAACCATCATTAGACCAGTTCCCTGACTGAGCATCTTCCATCCATCCAGGTCAAATGAATTTTGATCTTCAACAATTAAAATGGCCTACATGAAAGGAATTTTTATACAATCTAAAAGCTTCAAGTTAGGCAATTAATTACTACCTTATGTTCAACCATGAAATTTTTACAAACGAATTTGTATTTACAATATGTCAATTTACATGAAACTCTCATTTGAAATGTGAAAATTCCTTCCTAGAACCACTGAGTTCAACAGTCTTTTCTCTTTTATACTATTTCTGCATGTGTTTCATAAACATACACGCAGTCACACCATATCCCATCGGAATATTTTTTCTCCATTCTTAAGCAAGAATTGGAAATATGTCTTTGTCTGTACAGGTGTGTTAAACAGATATGGAATTAAGATTTCTTTCCTAAAGAGTAATCAATAATGGAGGCTTCTAAGTCTCAAGCAGTAGCTATTGCTGCAAGTAATTCCCAACCTAATGAAACTGATTGAGCACAGTGGGGCCTGGGTGGCTCAGCCAGTTAAGCGTCTGCCTTTGGCTCAGGTCATAATCTCAGGGTCCTGGGCTCAAGCCCTGTATCAAGCTTCCTGCTCAGCAAGGAGTAAGCCTGCTTCTCCCTCTTCCTCTGCCCCTCCCCATCCCCCGGCTTGAGCTCTCTGTCTCTCAAATAAATAACATCTTAAAAAAAAAAAAAAAAACCTGAATGAGTACATAGTAAATGTAGGAAATGTTCTATCATTTACCTATAAGCATTTCAAAAACCAAAAAGAATAAATAAGATTGTTAATGTTAAAACAAACTAAGCTTGGACCAGTTTCTCAATTTAAACTCAAGTAAATATTTGCTAGTATAACCTGATAGGTGACAAAGTTGTATTTCCATTCACTCGAGGAAAAAGATGGTCTATTTAATAAATAAACATAAGTCCCTATCCAACTGAAGAAATATTAAATTGGAGCACTTACCTCACACTAGGCAGATGAAAGATTGTGGTGTTATTTGTCCTGTGCCAAGTTAACTAATCTGGAACTACATTTCCCAGAAGTCCCTTTCCTACATAGTTCCACATCAGCCTGGACCACATTGAGACATCCTTGCATGAAACTTGGAAGGCAGAAATGAAGCAGCAATCATCTTTCTTATGCTGGGAAGGCTGGTGCAGATACAAGGCAATAAGGCAGATCACAGATACTGGAGTTTGGCTGGCTCCTTTTATTAGCATAGGGCAACAGTCAAAAAACACAACTCCTATAGGATTTTCTCCTTTAGCTCTGCTGACTTCTAAGTCAAGTGCACTAAATCTGTAACAAAGGAAGCCATTTTCTTCAGGAAATCTCTATCATCAGAGTTGGAGGCCTAAATGTAATAAGAGTCCTATATATGAGGCCCAGCTCATGTTCCAGAGTGACCTTGTTTCTCACATGTACTACCTTTGCTTACAGACCCCATGCCCTGCTCACCGCTGGCTCTAGCACTAGATACAAAAGCAAAAGCCTCATACAAACTATGCTCCCATGACTGCATAATGTTAAATCTCTATTATAATAAAGTCTTTGTGTCTTTCATAGTTGCTCTACTTCTGCAGATGAACCCTAAGTGACACAAAGGTACGTGTGTGCATGTGTAAGTAATCTAAGACAGGAAAAGCATTTTTACCCTTTGAGATCCCCCAGCCACAAAAGATAAACACATAAAAATAAAAATACAAATAAAACTTTGATATGGTGAAAGGGGAGAATTTCATATGCATAATATGCAATATCAAAAGACAAATGACATATTTAGAAAAAATACATGCAATGCAGTTGGACTCCTCCTAGGTTAATACCCATAATATACAAAGAACTCCAGCAAAGAAAAAGACACATAAGTCATTAGAAAAATGAGCACAAGATAATGAATCAACAACTCACAGAAGAGCAAATCTAATGACCTACAAGATTATAAAAAAATTATTTCAATCCCAAAGCAGTAAGGGAAATGTAAATTAACATAATAATGAGCTATGGCTTCATACTCATCATATTAGAAAAATTAAAACAACATCTTCTATTAGAGGATGTAAAAGAAAAGGCTATTCTCTTACATTGGTGGTAGACCTACAAATAGTTGAGGCTTTTTTTGGGAAATAATCTGCCAACATTTCTTCATATGAAGATATATATATACCATGAAACCCAGCAATATCACAGAAATAAAATCAAGACTCTATTTCATAGAAATAAAGCAGCAGGGCAGCCCGGGTGGCTCAGCGGTTTAGCGTCACCTTCGGCCCAGGGCGTGATCCTGGGAACCCGGGATCCAGTCCCACATCGGGCTCCTGCATGAAGCCTGCTTCTCCCTCTGCCTGTGTCTCTGCCTCTCTCTCTCTCTCTCTCTCTGTGTGTGTGTCTCGCATGGAAGGAAGGAAGGAAGGAAGGAAGGAAGGAAGGAAGGAAGGAAGGAAGCAAACACAGGGCTGTGAAACACTGTTCATGGTACTTAAAAAATTTTAACCAAAATATAATAATAATAATAATAATAACAACCACCAATGCTCAAAAGAAGAGAGAAGTTGTCAAATAATTTATGATATATCCATACCATGAACTATTATTCAGAATTAAAAGAATGAATCACAAGTAAACCAAAAGAAGTACCATGAGGTACTGCTGAACAGTAAGATACCAGTTTGTAAACAATTATTCACTTTGAACAAGTAAATACCTATTCAGGAAAAAAAAAAATCTGTATTAGGAGTAAGGGTGTGGAGACTGGAGGTCTGTTACACAAAGAAAAGTACACAGATATTCATACCAGACTGCTAATACTGAGTTCTTTGGGAGAAAGTTGAGTGGAAAGAAGATGAGGGGAAAGGGGAGTTAAGAGGATCCAGCACAGGTATAGAGATCCCACTTATGGAAAAGCTGTGTGTGTGTGTGTGTGTGTGTGTGTGTGTGTGTGTGTGTGAGAGACAGGGGTGGGGGGTAGCAACACAGAGAAGACTGTGTATAAATATTTTAAAAGGGTTATCTTGGCATTTATTCATTTTTGTATCATGTAGATGCACTGCTGAAAGTGAAGCCTAATTTCTTATAATTATAATATTTTGAAAAGCAATATAGGCTTTGAGAAGGAACTATTAAGTGAACTATTGTAGTCATGACATTCACTGGATCTTGGAAAGGAAGCTACAACTATGTAAAAATGAGAAAAAAAGAGAAAATCAAAGAAAGAAGGTGGTAGAAAAAAAGACACACTGTGAAGAAGAGGGTAGACAGAATCATTGTCCTGGAACACTGCCCAAGAAAAAGGTGAAAGAAAGTACCTCCCTGAGCTGAGCATGGAAACAAGAAATGTTGATATGAGCTGAGGGAATTTTGCTACTGGCCCACAGCCTCACAGGCAAGGCACAGTGTATTCATGGGAATACACTGAGGCTCTATTAAAACTACTGAAATATTACAAGTCCTTATACACATGCTTATACACAAGCGCACACACCATTACTTAAGAGGCTAATGCTAGGCCCAGAAAAAGGCCTCCACAATCCTGCTCCAGCACTGGAGCTCTGCTGATTGGGCAGCACCCGTGTTAAACAGATATACAGATACTGAGTACCTCCCCTGCTGAGAGGCAGAATTCATCCATCCTGACGACATGATCATAGCCACAAGAAACTTAGCATTACCTCCCATGATTACCAGCTGCTATGACCAATTAGACAACCTCTAGATGCTGTAAGACCATGGGCCCCAGACGCCCTGGCTGAGGTCAGAGATGAGGCACAACAGTGACCAGCATGAGTGGAAGAGAGGCTGAACAAGACAGAAGTCCAACAAAGAAAACAAAGAAGGGATCTTGGACTCTCCTTTTCTGGTTATTCAGGACATGCCCTAGACAGAATATTCTGTGGAATCATCCTGAGCCTAAACTTCCCAAGCATATATCAATGGTAACATTACACTACATGCTTTCTACTGCCACAAGGCAAAGAGTACTCTTTGTGTTTATTTATTGAACAGTCTTCTTTCATCCTAGGGCACAGCATATCAATTTTTTACAACCACACAGCTTTAGGTAGTATTCAAAATCACCTAAAATGAATGTAAAAACTCTGTGCATGGCTAAAGTTAAAGGTCCAGTAGTAGTAAAGAGAAACTACTATCAGTCAACCAAAGATATTTATTAGACAGCAGTGTTTTTATATTTTGTTTTGTTTATAAAATTTTGTAGCAGTAACAGGCAAATTTTAAATCTGTGGTGGTATCACCTTATGGACTCCAAAACCATTACTTAAAATGAGTAAATAACAAATGAAGATTCTCTGGACAAAAGCCAGCATTAGTAGTCAAAAACCAAAGGAATTGTCAGATATGCAAAACTGAAAGAGACTGCAGTAGAATGACAAAACCTTCAAAGTTATCATAGTGAATGAAGACTACTTTCAACCATCTGTGATGAGAAAAGGTAATGAATTATAAGGTGTAAAGAGAACTGACATTCTGGAATAAACGTTTCGAAAGATAGTAAATACCTACTGACTATACAGATAATAGGCTAAAATGTGCTATTATTGACAGTAATTATTTGTTAAATAAAAGTAACCTCAATATCATGCAGACAATCAATAACAGAACATGTAGTCAAAAGCCACTCAATCTGACTTGGTTGAAAAACAGTTCAGATGTGAAAGAAAACACAATGAATACATCCCAGACACGTAAGATTTATAGAGTTCATTCCAATAAGGGAGTCTGAGTAACACCACAGTATAAAACACAGGAACAGATCTCCAAGTTTAAATATCCAAGTAAGAAGAATGAAAGCAAAGATAGAAAGAACTAGCTTACTTAAGAGTAAAGAAAAGAAAACAGAAGGTTTTGGCAAAACCAGGGGGTTGAGGGTGTGTAGAGAATGGATGTGGAATGAAATGCACCAGCCATTAGAGCAAAATATATAATACTTGGCGGGGGGGGGGGGGGGGGGGGGGGGGGGGGGGGGGGGGGAGGAGTAGGTATCAGCAAATTATAGTAAAGCCTATTTTTATAATCAAGTGATATAACCCTCAATACAGACACACATACAAACCTTAACTCACGTGTATATGTGCATGTATGTTGTGGTGTACTTACTGCACTTACTCTAAGAAGAGGAAGTGGATGGGGAGAGAAGAGTCATGAGAGGGGGCTTTATATATATACTCACTGAACACTCTTATACCCTCTCAATTTTGAACCGTGTACACGCCATTACCTATTTTAAGAATTAAAACTTTAAAAAAAAAACCATTTTATTTATTTATTCATGAGAGACACACAGAGAGAGGTAGAGACACAGGCAGAGGGAGAAGCAGGCTCCATGCACTGGGAGCCCGATGTGGGATTCGATCCCGGGTCTCCAGGATCACGCCCTGGGCCAAAGGCAGGCGCCAAACCGCTGCACCACCCAGGGATCCCTGTTCAGTCGTTTTAGAATCCTAAAGAGAAAGATTGTAACAAAAAGGGCAAGGAACCTTCTCCACCTCACACTACCTGTTCCAACATCTTTTCCCACTATAAAGGTAAGGCCTAAAGTTATTGTTTCTGGTTAATTATTCACTGGCTCTACAGAATGGAAATTCTCTTAAATAATCAGCTAGTAGGTTTACTAGTAAGAACAGAGGAAGTCTTACTTGTAACATCATTTTCCTCTAGTGTTAGAAAGATAGTTTAATAAACTACAGAGGAAATATAAACACAACTTACAGAAAATGAACAAGAAACTATATGAATAGTTAGAGTACTCAAATAAAAAATCTGTTTCAAATGCAATCACCAAATAAATCCAAAATGAGTGGGAAAGAATAATGAAGGGATTTGATACAGATGCCTATACAAAACTCGATTCAGAGAATGAACATTGATGATCAGAGCCTCGCTTCCCCATGCCAGATAACTCAAAATTAACTATAAAGAAGTATGCCAGACCCAAGCAAAATATACATTTTATTAGTACAGAGACATATTATGAATCTGGGAATAAGGCCACCAACTTCAGGCAAGACAGTTAAGACAAACAGAGAGCAGTAAAATAACCTCTGCAACACAATCAGCAGGAATACATTTGGCTAAAAATTAATGCGGTCTTTAGATATTATTACCAGAATGCACATTTAAAAAAGGATAATACTCCTAATATATTTGACCACTGCTGAAAGAAAAGAGAAGGTAGATGGAGGGAAGGAAAGCTTGGAGCCTTCACTCAGCAGAATGAGAAATGCAACTACTCTGAAAAAGACATTCAGCTACTCTAAAAAAAAAAAAAAAATCACTGTAAACCAGTAAAGCACAACAGATAAAAGTAAAAAAACAGAGAACATGAAGGTTTAAACCACTCAAAATACTAAAAATTAGTAATTACACTGAAAAAATATTAACACCTGTTCTAACCATGCTGTGTGTATGTATAGGCATGATCATCATCCCCAACTCACTGCTGAGGCCACAAACATTTAAGGAATTTAGGTTACTTTCATACTCACTGCAGCTGTCAAGAACTACAACAGCACTCCACAGAAAACCCACTGATTAAAAAAAAAAAAAAAAAGCTGTCTTCATGCCATAACTAATACATATTAGTAAACATGTAGTTCAAACATCTCTGGAGGGAAAACAAAGCTTCCTAAGAGGTAGATTTTATCAAACCAGAAGCAGGACCACTAAATCTCATCTAAGAGAATTTTATAATTTTTTTTAAGATTGTATTTATTTATTCATGATAGACACAGAGAGAGAGAGAGAGAGAGAGGGAAGGAGGGAGGGAGAGGGAGAGGCAGAGACACAGGCAGAGAGAGAAGCAGGCTCCATGCAGGGAGCCCAACGTGGGACTCGATCCGGGGTCTCCAGGATCATCCCCCAGGCTGCAGGCAGCACTAAACCGCTGCGCCACCAGGGCTACCCAAGAATTTTAAAAATAGAGAATAGCCACACGATTTTAACTCCAATGTAGTTAACATACAGTGCCATATTAGTTTCTGGTATACAATATAGTGATTTAAACACAAAGTTCCTTATACTACTCAGTGCTCATCAAGACAGGTGTACTAGTAATCCCCTCACCTATTTCAACTATGTCCCCACCCACCTCCTCTCTGGTGGGAATTGACTTCTCTACAGTTAAGACTGCTTTTTTGGTTTGTCACTTTCTTTGCTCATTTGTTTATTAAATTGCACATGAGTGAAATCATAAGGAATTTGTTCTCTGACATATTGTCCTTACCAGTGTACTCTTTAGATCCATTCCTGTTGTTGCAAATGGCAAAGCTTCATTCTTCTTATGGCTGAGTGATATTCCATTGCATTATATCACTTCTTTATCCGTTCATTAATCCACTGACATTTGGTTACCATAATTTGGCTATTGTAAATAATGCTGCTATATAAACACGGAGTCAATGTATCCCTTGGAGTTACTATTTTCGTATTCTTTGGGTAAACACCCAGTAATGTGATTGTTGGATTCTAAGACAGTTTTGTTTTTAACTTTTTGAGGAACCTCCATCCTGTTTTCCAGAGTGGCTGCACTAGTTTGCATTCCAAACTACGGTGCGTAAGAATTCCTTTTTATACATTCCGTCACCAACACGTTATTTCTTGTCTTGTTGATTTTAGCCATTTTGACAGATATGAGGTGCCATCTCTACTGTGGTTTTGATTTGCACTTCCCTGACCATGATACTGAGCACTTTTCAGGTGTATATTGGTCACCTGTATGTCTTCCTTAGAGCAATGTCTGCTCCTGTCTTCTACCCATTTTTTGCCTGGATTGATCATTTGGGGGGTGTTGAGGTGCATAAGATGTTTATATATTTTTTATAGTAACCCTTTATCAGATATGTCATTTGCGGGCAGCTCTGGTGGCTCAGCGGTTTAGCATCGCCTTCACCCCAGGGTGTGATCCTGGAGACCCAGGATGGAGTCCCGCATCGGGCTCCCTGCATGGAGCCTGTTTCTCCTTCTGCCTGTGTCTCTGCCTCCCCCCTCTCTTCTCTGTATCATTCATTAATAAATAAGTTTTAAAAATATATTTAAAAAGAAAAAAAAACATCTGTCATTTGCAAATATCTTCTCCCATTGAGCAGGTTGTTCTTTAGTTTTGTTGTTTTCTTTGCTGTGCCGAAGCTTTCTATTTCGAGGTAGTCTTAATAATTTATTTTAGCTATTGTTTCCCTTGCCTCAGGAGATATATGTAGGAAGATGTGGCTACAGCCAGACAGAGACATTACTATCTGTCCTCTCTTCTGGGATTTTGATGGTTTCAGGTCTCACATTTAGGTCTTTAATCCATTCTGAACTTATTTTCGTATATGATGTAATGAAGTGGTCTAGTTTCATTCTTTTGCATGTAGCTTTCCAGTTTCCCCAACACCATTTGTTGAAGAGACTGTCTTTTTCCCATTGCATATTCTTGACTCCTTTATCAAAGATAAATTGACCATATAATTACGGTTTACTTCTGGGCTTTCTATTCAGTTCCATTGATCTATGTTGTCTATTTTTGTGCCTGTACCATAATGTTTTGACTACTATAGCTTTGTAATGTAACTTAAAGTCCAAAACTGCGTGATGCTTCTAGCTTTTCTTTTTCAAGGCTGTTTTGGCCATATGGGGTCTTTTGTGGTTCCATACAAACTTATGACTATTTATTCTAGTTCTGTGAAAAATGCTATCTTGATAGGGATTACATTAAGTGTGTAGATTACTTTGGGAATATAGGCACTTTTACAATATTTGTTCTTCCAATCCCTTAACATGGAATGTCTTCCCATTTTTTTGGTTCATCTTCAATTTTTTTCATCAACGTTTTATAGTTTTCAGAATACAGGTCTTACACCTCTTTGGTTTATTCCCAGATATCTTATTATTTTTGGTACAATTGTAACCGGAATTCTCTAATTTCTTTCTTATTATACAGAAATGCAATGGACAGGGCACCTGGGTGGCTAAGTGGCTGAGCCTCTGCCTTCAGCTCTGGTCATGATCCCAGGGTCCTGGGAAGAGTCCAGCATGAGGCTCCCTGCAAGGAGTCTGCTTCTCCCTCTGCCTAGGTCTCTACCCCTCTCTGTAGGTCTCTCATGAATAAATAAATCTTTTTTTAAAATGCAGTGGCTTTCTGTACATTGATTTCTGTATTCTGCAACTTTACCAAATTCATTTATCAGTTCTAGTAGTTTTTTGGTGCAGTCTTTAGGGTTTTCTACATATAGTATCATGTTATCCACGAACACTAAAAGTGTTCTTTCTTCCCTATTTGGCTGCCTTTTATTTCTTTTTGCTATCTGACTGCTCTTGCTAGGACTTCCAGTACTACATTGAATAAAAGTGGTGAGAGGGGACATCTTTTTCTTTTTCCTGACCTTAGGGGGAAAGCTCTCGGTTTTTCACCATCAAGTATGATGTTAGCTGTGGGTTTTTCATACAAGGCTCCATCTAGACCTACTTTGCAGAGTTTTTATCATGAATCCATGTTATACATTGTTGAATGCTTTTCCCGCATCTATTGAAATGATCATATGGTTTTCATCCTTTCTCTTATTGAATGTTGTTTTGCAAATACTGAACCACCCTCGCATTCTGGGAATAAATCCCACTTGATTGTGGTTTATGATTTTTTTAATGTATTGTGCTAATATTTTCTTGAGGAATTTTTCTATCTATATTCATGAAAAATATTGGCCTATAGTTCTCTTTTGTTATGGTGTCTCTACCTGGTTTTGTTATCAAGGCGATACTGGTCTCACCGAATGAATTTGGAGGTTCTCCTTCCTCTTTTGGGAGGGCGGGGGGGGCGGGGATTTGAGAAGGAGGAGTATGAACTATGAACTCTTTTTTTAAATATTTGGTAGAATTCGGGCAGCCCGGGTGGCTCAGCGGTTTAGCGCCGCCTTCAGGCCAGGGCGTGATCCTGGAGACCTGGGGGAGAGTCCCAGGTTAGGCTCCCTGCATGGAGCCTGCTTCTCCCTCTGCCTGTGTCTCTGCCTCTCTCTCTGGGTGTCTCTCATGAATAAATAAAAATCATAAGCAAACAAACAAACAAATAAATGGTAGAATTCATCTGTGAAGCCATCTGGTCCTGTACTTTTTTGGGGGGAGCTTTTTTTTTTTTTTAATCATTAATTCAACTCCATTGCTGGTAATCACTATGCTCAAATTACTATTTCTTCCTGCTTTGGTTTTGGCAGGTTTTTTATTTCTAGGAACTTATCCATTTCTTCTAGGTTGTCCAATTCACTGGCATGTAATTTTTCATAATAGTCTCTTATAAACCCTTTTTATTTCTGTTCTGTCAATTATTATTTCTCCTCCTTCGTTTGTGATTTTGAGTTCTTTTTTTTGTTTTGTTTTGTTTTGTTTTGTTTTCTTTTTGAGGATGGGTAAGTCTGGCTCTAGATTTACTAATTTTGTTGAACTTTTCAAAAAAACAGCTCCTAGTTTCATTGATCTTTTCTATTGGGGTTTTTTTGGTTCTTTATCATTTATTTCCGTTGCTAATAATGATCTTTATTATCTCCTTTCTTCTACTAGTTTTTGGGTTTCTTCTTTTTATAGCTCCTGTAGGTGCAACTGGGATTTTTCTTGCTTAAGGTAGGCCTGTATTGCTCTAAACTTCCCTCTCAGAACTGTCTTAGCTGCAGCCCAAAGGTTTTGTACCATTGTGGGTTTTGGTCATGAATCAATCAATCAATTGTTCCAGATTTTTTTTCTGGTGGTTGATTTCCAGTTTCATATCGTCGTGGTCAGAAACATGCATGACATGACCTGGATCTTTCTGAATTTAGTGAGACTTGTTTTGTGGCTTAAAATGGGATCTATTCTGGAGAATGTTCCACGTGCACTTGAAAATATGTGTATTTTGCTGTTTTAGAATGGAATGTTCTGAATATATCTGTTGAATCCATCTGGTCTAGTGTGTCATTCAAAGTTACTATTTCCTTGTTGATTTTGTTTGCATGATCTGCCCAATGATGTAAGTGGGGTGTTAAAGATCCCTACTATCACTGTATTACTATCAATAGTTCCATTGTATTTGTTATTGTTTTATGTATCTGAGTGTTTCCATGTTAGGTGCGTAAGTATTTACAGTTGCTGTTATCTTCTTGCTGGATTTTCTCCTTTATTACCATGCAGTATCCTTCCTTGTCTCTTGCTACAGTCTTTGTTTTAAAATCTGTTTTGACCAGTATAAGTACTGCTACTCAGGCTTTCTTTTGAACTTCATTTGCATGATATAGTTCTCCATCCCCTCATTTTCAGTTTGTGTTTTTAGGTCTGAAATGAGTTTCTTATAGGCAGCATATAAACGTGTCTTGTTTTTTGTTTTTTAATTCATTCCATCACTGTATTATCTTTTGTGTTCAGTACATTTACATTCTAAGGTAATTATTGATAAGTATGTATTTTATTGCCATTTTGTTACTTGTTTTGTGGTTGTCTTTGTAGTCTTCTCTGATCCTTTCTTCTTTCTTTTCTCATAGTTTGCTGGCTTTCTTTAGTGATATATTTGGATTCTTTTCTCTAATTTCTGAATATCTACTACCAGTTTTTGATTTGTAGTGACCTTAGGTTTGTATAAACTTCTTCTACATGTAACAGTCTGTATTAAGTTGATGGTCACTTAAGTTTGAACTCATTCTTTACTCGTCTCCCAAACATAAACATCGATTTGAATCCCATGATTTTTACAGATATACTTTTGTGCTTCCTATTTTCCTTATACTCAACTTACGGTCTTTCTTTTCCACTCAGGACTCCCCCTTAAATTTCTTGTAGAGCTGGTCTAAAGGTCATGAAGAAGAACCACTGGATTGATTTCCAGATATTAGCCTATGTTATCTGTCATTTTCAGCTTCTCTAACTCCTTAGTCCCATATAAAGAAATACCAAATTCATTAATATTGGTACAGCTCCAAAAAGCAACAGAACTGGAGATGACCAAATATTTCCTTTCTGTAATCCCCAGAAATTTTACTTGGGGCAGCAGAGCTATGTTCCATTTCCCAGGACATCAACCTAGGTAGAGTTTCCTACCCCCCAAAATAGGATTCACAAACACCTGCCCCAGTGACCTGACCATGACCATCTCCATCAAAACACATCTTTCTCACTTCCTGCCTCAGTGCCTGAATTTCCACCGTAAGGGTTCTCTCTTTGAGAATTTACAAAGAAAGGAAAAGAAGGAAAAGGAAAGGAAAAGACAGAGAATGCAAATATCCTCAAATAAAGCAAAAGTAAAAAGTGGGGAAAGGGGATCACATTTGACTTTTTCAATTAACATTTTAATAAATTATGACAGCTAAAAAGGAAATGCTTTCAGTTTCTTCCCTAGTTGCAGAAAACACTTAAGAAGAATTAAATTCTTTCCATCATACTAATTCATTTCTGTTGCCTTTTATAGTTTGGTCTGGTAGCAAGGACCAGTTGATAAAAGGAATGAACTACACATCAAATTAACATTAATGGAAAAAGCCTGGGAAAAGTTCATTACAGTTAACATGAGCTCTTGCTAGTAGCTGTAATTTTGTGCTACATACAGAATGAGGTGAGACTTTCTTTCTGCTTGTAAAACTGTTGTTGGCTTCTATGATAAAACTGAACAGGAGATCCCTGGGTAGCTCAGCGGTTTGGTGCCTGCCTTTGGCCCAGGGCATGATCCTGGAGACCCAGGATGAAGTCCCACGTCAGGCTCCCTGCATGGAGACAGCTTCTCCCTCTGTGTCTTTGCCTCTGTGTGTGTGTGTGTGTGTGTGTGTGTGTGTGTGTGTGTGTCTCATGAATAAATAAATAAAATCTTAAAAAAAAAAAAAAACTGAACAAACTTCTATGATAAAGCCTGAGAATCACTGAAAGCTATAAGGAGACTGCTAACTTTGGCCTTTGGCCTACACTTCATCATAAGAAAAGTTCCTTCACCAAAAGGAACTTTGGGGTTCACCAAAGTTAGACTCACAGCTTAGTTCTGTCAGGCAACAGCAACCCTACAGGATAAGCCATGCTGGTTGGGGAGGGGCACCACAAAAATCAGGAAAAGTATGCATGATATGACCTGAAAAGACGCAGGAGAAGCGCGCCCAGCTCCTGCAGCCCACGCTGGAGATCAACCCCAGACACATACTGATCAAGAAGCTCAGTGAGCTGCGGGACAGCGAGCCTGAACTGGCCCAGCTACTGGCTGATCAGATCTACGCGAACGCCATGATCACCGCGGGGCTGGTCGACAACCCCCGCCCCATGGTGGGCCACCTCAACCACCTGCTCGCCAAGGCCCTGGAGTGCCACTGAGGGGCAGCGGCCCGAAGGCCCCAGGTCTCCCTGCGGAGGTGACCGAAGAGGCAGCCTGAGATGCACCAGGGCGAGAAAGGAGGACTCAATGCCACCAGTGACAACTCCTCCTTTGAGCTTTATTTACTTAAAGGCATTTGTCAATCTCAAAAAAAAAAAAAAAAGAAAAAGAAAATACATGCTGTTCAGCTACAAGCACTACCCCAGAGCAGTAAGAGCAAAAACCTACTACAGGTAAACAAAGTAATTATCGTTGGTTAAAATAGACCATTTCCATTATAACCTCTACTACAACTTTTTTGAATTTTGAATTCTTTCAAGTTCAAGCAGGCCTAGAATACAGCTGTAAGATATTAGCACCATTATTTCTTTTCTTTTTTTTTTTTATTTTATTTATTTATGATAGTCACACAGAGAGAGAGGGAGAGGCAGAGACACAGGCAGAGGGAGAAGCAGGCTCCATGCACCGGGAGCCCGATGTGGGATTCGATCCCGGGTCTCCAGGATCACGCCCTGGGCCAAAGGCAGGCGCTAAACCGCTGCGCCACCCAGAGATCCCTAGCACCATTATTTCAATCAAAATCCCTCCCCCAGTCCATCATATTCCTCTGAGAAAGAAAGAAAAAGAAGAAAGAAGAAAGAAAGAAAGAAAGAAAGAAAGAAAGAAAGAAAGAAAGAAAGAAAGAAAGAAAGAAAGAAAGAAAGAAAGAAAGAAAGAAAGAAAGGAAAAGAAAAGAAAAAGATTATGTCATTAATAAAAAACCTGATTCATTTTCATAGTCCTTAAAATTGTATAATCAAATTCTTTTTTTTATTTTTTTATTTTTTTATTTTTTTTTAAAGATTTTATTTATTCATGAGAGAGACACAGAGAGAGAGAGAGAGACAGAGACACAGGCTCCACGCAGACAGCCCGATGTGGGACTCGATCCAGGGTCTCCAGGATCATGCCCTGGGCTGCAGGCGGCACTAAACCGCTGCGCCACCAGGGCTGCCCGTATAATCAAATTCTAGGTGATTATATGCACAATCTTCAAGTGAAAAATCCAAAGTATTTAAAACATGATAATTTGGATGCCTGGGTGGCGCAGCGGTTGAGCATCTGCCTCCGGCTCAGGGCATGATCCCAAGGTTCGACATCCAGTCCAGCGTCGCGTTCCTTGTGTGCCTGCTTCTCTGCCTATGTCTCTGCCTCTCTCTCTCTCTCTCTCTCTCTCGGTCTCGGTCTCTCGTGAATGAATAAAATCTTTATAAATAATCATTTAAGGACTAATAATATGCATATTGCACAGATCTACCCCTTTTCAAAGAGACAAAATAAAAATGAAGAATAGTGAATTGAAGTGATACATGTTCTGAGTTTTTTAAACTACTTTTGATTCAAAAACCCTTAAATGAAATAGCCACACAAAATTGCAGGCCATTACTGTATTCAATACAAAGCCAGGAGATTAAAAAGGCCAACTTTGTGCACAATGTAGGCTAATATAACCAGTGTCATTTTGATAGCAATAACCGACATGGACCCCATTTCGGGGCGGGGGGGGTGGGGAAGGCATTCTTTACTTCATACAGGATACACAAATTTCCTTGGCTCCTAATCCATGCTAATGATCATGTAATGATGTGATGAGGTGATCATTAGCATGGATACATGTATATAAACACATATATACATGTATGGAAAAATGTGAATGTTTTTAAATAGCTTTAAGATATATATTAGGATGCATAGTAAAATACAATTCATATATATATCACACAATTAAAGTGTACAATTCCATGGTTTTTTCTTAGTATATCCAGATATGTACAACTATTACCATTAGAACATTTTTATCACCTGTATCCTCTAGCTATCACTATCCCCACATCCCTGCATGTGAATATTTAAGGGTTAAATTTTAAATATACAGAACACAATTGACCACGCTTGGTTATAAGTTTAAAAGTTATAAACGTGTTACCTTTCCTTAAAAGTTATTTTTAGTATTCAGCCTAAATTTGCTTCTTAAACCTCAAGAATCAGGAATTTATCCTTTGTCTTTCAAGAGACTCTTCAAGGGCAGCCCAGGTGGCTCAGCAGCCACCTTTAGCCCAGGTTGCCATCCTGGAGACCCAGACTGGGTTGATCCAGTCTGACATCAAGCTCCCTGTGGCTCTGCGGCTCTGCCTCTCTCTCTCTCTCATGAATAAATAAATAAAATCTTAAAAAAAAAAATGACTCTTCAAATAATTCCTGTTTGTGATCAAAGGTACAAAAGCAATCAAAACCCCCAAAGTATTTTCCCTCACACAAATCCAACACATTTCTGCCAGCTATCAACAATTAAATAAAAATACATAAAAACAAAGCCCAAGGGCACCTGAGTGGCTTTATCAGTTAAGCGTCTGCTTTGCCTGCTTTCCTCTCAGGTCATGATGCCAGGGTCCTGGGATCAAGCCCCACTTGGGAATCCCTGCTCGGTGGGGAGACTGCTTCTTCCTCCCCCTCTGCCTCTCCCCCTGCTTGTGCTCTGTCGCTCTCTCTCTCAAATAAATAAAATCTTAGGGGGGAAAAAAAAGTCCACAAACACATTTCAAAATGTTCTATTACCTATATGAAAAGTAGCTACCCTTATTCTATGCCATGTGCCTTTGAGTTTAGAAAAGTAGAAACCGGTACCAAGTCCAAGAGTGCCGAACAGGGCCTTAAAGAATGTTAGACACTCTCTTCCTCCACCCACATTAAATATACACCCCCTAAAACTGTTGATTCACCGGATTCTCAGCTGCCAAAGAAAGTAGACTAGCTTAGCGTTTGACATTTCCTTTTGGCAGTCATTAGTCCTTAATGTGTCACTGTCTAGAGGCTAAATGGAATAGTTTCCTTTTTACTTTAGCAGCTCATTCTTAGGCCTGAGGAAACCTATCAAAGGCTAAATCCACCCTACAAAAAAGCTGCCAACTAAAGATGTTATAATATGAAAATAACAATATGACCAAAACACCTCTCTCCACAAGCCCCTAATCTAGAGTCTGAACAGTAACTTTCTACACAGGAATTTCTACACAGGAATAAATTAAAGGGGAAAAAGCAAACATTTCCCAAGACCTCTGACAATGTGAGTGAGCCACCCACTAACAGAGGAAAACAGGATGGTTTCTAGTCAGTCTTGCTCATAAAATGATTCTTTAATACCTCTTCATTCCACCAAGCCCAGAGATTCGCCATCCCCTGCAAACTAATTTACTCCTCATTCTACATCTATTGTTGTTTCTCCCTTCGCCCACTCAATGCCAATCAATGTCAACCTTGTCTTTCTGTCTTTGTATATCCTATTTAATATAGTTTTATACTTGCTCCAGTGCTTTATAATAATAAAACAATTTCATTTTCGGTTTTTAAACTCCATTGTACCAGTTATCTCTTCTAAGCCAGATCTCTTCATTCTTATTTTTGCCCAAGAAAGAGTACTAAAAAAGGAAAAACAGAGAAAGATAATAGTAGACAGGATGTTTATATTCAGGCAAGGCTTTCTTTCTCTAGCTGTAAACCATGTCTTCATAATCAACAGCAAAAGGAAGGACTCTGAAATCATGCTGGCCAACAAAACAGTGTTTAAGCCACCCAATGGCTGTATTGTGGCAACTTCTCAGTAAGAAATTTCTTTTTTTTTTCTTAAGATTTTATTTATTTGTTCATGAGAGACACACAGAGCGAGACAGAGACATAGGCTGAGGGAGAAGCAGGCTCCTGGAAGGGAGCTCAATGTGGGACTAGATCACGAAACTCTTATCCTCTGTGCAGCCTTTCTAATTCATAGCTGCTGCTCAACCAACAAAGTCACCTTGCCATGACCCTTCATAACTGTACCTAAAGTCATAATTTCCTATTTCAGTTCCCAGATACTAATTGTATCATTTTCTCATTATTTTCCCATACAAATTCTTAAGAGAACCTAACTGGCCTAAGAGACAACAAAGGCCAAACTATGAACTGGGGGACAGAGAAGGGGAGTAAGATGGGATAAACAAGGCCTTCTAGAGTTTACAAGACAAACAGATGCCCTCAGAAGGGCTAAAAACACATGGTAGGGAATATGTCCTTAGACAAGTTATTATATTATCCTGGCCTACTCAATAACCATAATGATGATGCTATGTCTTTCTTTTTTAACTTACTATAGGATTTTCCAAACATATTCAAAAGGACTGAGAATAGTCAGTATCTTATGTCCTTATGCAATATCATCAGCCTTTAACAATCATCAACTCTTTGCTTTCTTGTTTCATCTGTGATACTATTTTTTTTTAAGATTTATTTATTTATTCCTGAGAGACACAGAGAGAGAGAGGCAGAGAGGCAGAGACGCAGGCAGAGGGAGAAGCAGGCTTGCCACACAGGGAGCCCCATGTAGGACTCATCCTGGATCCCAGGATCACGGCCTGAGCCAAAAGCAGATGCTCAACCATTGAACCATCCAAGCATCCCATCTGTGATACTATTATTTTATTGCTGGAATATTTTAAATCCACAACACTGGGCCATTTAATAAGGGATTATCCTACACATACCATTCCCCATACATCTATGTTCATATCTAGATATTAAAATCTTGTCAACTCTTGGGAGTCAAAGGAACTATCAACTATCACTTGACCAATGCCTCAAATAAAAAAATATATAGTTACTGATGTTTATCATCATACCCTATAACTACTGTAATTCTTGATTCTGAGTGGTTTTAAGAAAATGGTAATTCTGCACTGCTTGGGAAACCCTAGTCAAAAAAATTAGTTTCATTCTAGCTTCTAGAGTTTGCCAAAATGAAAGAGCTATAGATATCAAAGAAATAGCCAATGGGGATCCCTGGGTGGCGCAGCGGTTTGGTGCCTGCCTTTGGCCCAGGGCACAATCCTGGAGACCTGGGATCGAATCCCACGTCAGGCTCCCCATGCATGGAGCCTGTTTCTCCCTCTGCCTATGTCTCTGCCTCTCTCTCTCTCTCTCTCTCACTCTCTCTCTCTGTGTGACTATCATTAAAAAGAAAGAAAGAAAGAAAGAAAGAAAGAAAGAAAGAAAGAAAGAAAGAATAAGAACAGAACTAAGAAAGAAAGAACACGAAAGAAAGACAAGAAAAGCCCCAATCCCCCAACCTCCCTCCCCCCCCCACAAGACCCCCTCCCTACCAACCCTCCCCTCCCTAGAAAGAAATAGCCAATGCAGTCAGTTTTTAAAAACACTGATGAGAAATTTCCAGTTTTAGGGATGCCTGGGTGGCTCAGTTGGGTGCCTGTCTTGGGCCCAGAGCATGATCCTGGAGTCCCAGGATGGAGTCCCACATCAGGTCCCTGCATGGAGCCTTCTTCTCCCTCTGCCTGTGTCTCTGCCTCTCTCTGTGTCTCTCATAAATAAATAAATAAAGTCTTTAAGGAAAAAAAAAAAAAAAAGGCTTAAAAAAAAGAAATTTCCAGTTTTAAAATTGCATTTTGTTCTAAATGCTATAAAATTTAATACTGTTTTAAAAAAAGAAAACTCAACAAATGTCCTCCTGAGTCCACTCTATCAATTAAGAAATTTTAATAGTCTAAGAAAGACCTGCTTTGAAAAGGCAGGGGGGAGGGGGGAGACAAAAGGGGATAATTTAATCACGACAGAAGTCACCAACTATATATATGAACCAATTTTTTTATAGCCAGACAATTTTCCCATATATAATGGCCTTATTTATTTTTCACAGTAGAGAATCTTCAAAAAAAAAAAAAAAAAGACAAGATAAACAAGTACGTTCTGCTTCCTGGCAACAAGTATATTTATTATTATGAGCTTTAAAGATTATAATTGGGTATCACTGGTCAAATATTTATCATTTTTCTTATAACAGTATTTCAGGTTATTTAATACCAAGGAATAATAAGCAATGTTCATATAGACACAAAACAAGGGCAAGCCAAAACATAAATCTTTTCATTCCTAGAATAGCAGTTTCATATCTGAATCTACAAAACCAATAATTCTCCCTCAAAGTAGAAAGAAGTAATTCAGGACAAGTATGCTCTGGTATTAAATTTTAAGGACAATTAGCAAGGAAGCTTTGAAATAAGATGCTACACTGCATTCTATTTGGTAGACAATTACAAAATGCAAATTTTTTACAAAACTAAAAGTCAGACAATCTGCAACTGGAGTAAAACCAAACCAGGAGGCCAATCATTTCAACACATCTGAAAATAACACTCGTAAGACAATTTACTGCCCAGATGTTGTTTTAGAATAAATCAATGAAAGAACGTATCTTTCGTACAGTATGTCTCCAAATCATGCCGTTATGAAAAGGTCCCAGGGCCATTTTCAGAGAATGACCAAACAAAATCAATTCTAGCAGTCTTCAGTTCTAGATATCCAATATTGCACTTTAAAATAAATAAGCTATTTATTGACTGTCCAGCACTTACTTAGCAGTCATCAGATATGAACACAGATTCAACCCAAAATAAACAAAGAATAAGGACATTCACTCAGAGAAGAAAATACCACATTCCACAGACTTCCACCCTTTTATTTTATGACTAAGAAATATGAAAACAGGGATCCCTGGGTGGCACAGTGGTTTGGCGCCTGCCTTTGGCTCAGGGCGCGATCCTGGAGACTCCGGATCGAATCCCATGTCGGGCTCCCGGTGCATGGAGCCTGCTTCTCCCTCTGCCTGTGGCAGTTTGCAAACCCAAGAGTTTTTATTAACCACCTAAGTCCTCTAAAACATGTAATTTCAGGAAAAAAATATTGAGATCAATGAACAGAAAACATTAAGGTAGAAAATGAACAGAAAACATTAAGGTAGAAAGTTACAATTCATAAGCTTTAATTAATTAAGAAAGGGCAGTTTGCAAACCCAAGAGTTTTTATTAACCACCTAAGTCCTCTAAAACATGTAATTTCAGGAAAAAAATATTGAGATCAATGAACAGAAAACATTAAGGTAGAAAGTTACAATTCATAAGCTTTAATTTTACATTTGTCACATATGGGTATTCTAGATAAAATAAATAGGTAGCCTCCCAAAACACCTAGTTTGCTATGTTTAAACAGTTACAATATTTTAAATGAATTTCTTATTATCAACACATGACAATTTTGCCCAAAGTAAAGCCTACTTTTTGGGCCAAAAGGGATAATGGAGGGAAAAGGAAGTATTACAAATGTAACTAAAACAATGCTAACTTGCCAGCCCCTAGATGGCTCAGTCAGTTACACATCTGCCTTTGACTCAGGTTAAGATCCCAGGGTCCTGGTATCTAGCCCACAGGCAGGCACCCTGCTCAGTGGGGAGTCGGCTTCTCCCTCGGCCCCACCCCCTTACTTGTGCACGCCCACGCTCCTGTGTGTTCGCTCTCCCCCCCGAAATAAATAAAATCTGTAAAACAATGCCAATTTTCGGGGCACCTGGAGGCTCAGTGGTTGAGCCTCTGCCTTTGACTCAGGTCGTGACCCCAGGATTGAGTCCCACCATCAGGCTCCCTGCAAGGAGCCTGCTTCTCCCTCTGCCTCTCTCTCTCTCTCTGTGTCTCTCATGAATAAATAAAAAATATATATTATATATATTTTTTTTATTTATTCATGAGAATATATAAAATAAAATAAAATAAAATAAAATAAAATAAAATAAAATAAAAGCCTGAACTAATAAAGAGGATGGAGTGGTGCCACTACAACTCTTTGCTATAGGAAAAAAAAACAGCAAGGAATGGAGTTGTCACACAAAGTCAAGAAGGACCTGCCACTCTTTACAAGAAAGAACAGCCTCAGTCTCCGCAGATGCAGATCCTGGTTTACCTTGTTTGTGGCTATGCTTCATTTACCATTCTTTTGTTTCAAGGAATTTTGATATTTTTGCAAGATCATCACCCATTATCCCATCATCATCATTTTACTTGGTCTTGTTTGGCTCTCTGTGCCTTTTAACAGGTCAGGTGGAAAGGCAGCCATTAACGAATCTGTTTTACCATTAGGAAAGAGCTCCAGGGAAGTTAATTTGATCAAGCTTAATAAATTCTATTTTCTGGAAACATCATCTTATTGCCCACGGTCTATGGCATCACTGAAAAGTACCAACAGGAGTAGCCCTGGACTAAAACCCAGAAGCCTTGGCTCTAGTCTTGTCTTTACTTGGGTATTATTGTGCCCAAGTTATCCCTACTTCCAGGCTGTTTTGAAAATAGGTGGCTGAGTTTTAGTTCTCTGGTTAAGAATGAATAAACGCAATCCACTCTATCACACTGACTACACTTAAATCCACGGACAGAACGCACAGAGTAGCAATCTGAGAACTGAAATGAGAAAGGGCCAAATCCACAATTATAGCTGTACACTGCAACACTCCTCTCTCAGTAATCCTTAAGAGCAAGCTGATAGATAGATAGATAGATAGACAGACAGACAGACAGACAGACAGCGAGGCAGGGTGGGGTACAGAGAGAGAGAGAGAGAGAGAGAGAAGCAATGTATGGAAGAATTGAACCAATTGGATCAACCAACACCATCAACCAACTGGATCTAATAGACATTTATAAATCACTCCATCCAGAGATCCCTGGGTGGCTCAATCCAGAGATCCCTGGGTGGCTCAGCAGTTTAGCGCCTGCCGTTGGCCCAGGGTGTGATCCTGGAGTCTTGGGATCGAGTTCCGCATTGGGCTCCCTGCATGGAGCCTGCTAATCCCTCCGCCTGTGTCTCTCTGCACCTCTCTCTCTCTCTCTCTCTCATGAATAAATAAATAAAATATTTTAAAAAAAAATCACTGCATCTGACAAGAGCAAAATTCACCTATTCTTTCCAAATGCAGATAGAACATTCACAAAAGTAGCACTGGCTCATAAAACAAATTTTAATAAACAACTTAAAGAAATGAAATTATTCAAAATATGTTCTTTGGTCATATTAAGTTTTAATTAAACTAGAAATAGCTGGGATCCCTGGGTGGCTCAGCGGTTTGGCGCCTGCCTTCGGCCAAGGACATGACCCTGGAGTCCCGGGATCGAATCCCACGTCAGGCTCCCTGCATGGAGCCTGCTTCTCCCTCTGCCTGTGTCTCTGCCTCTTTCTCTGTCTCTCATGAATAAATAAATAAAATCTTTTAAAAGGGGGGGGGGGGGAGGAAGGAGGGAAGGAAGGAAGGAAGGAAGGAAGGAAGGAAGGAAGGAAGGAAGGAAGGACTAATGAAGGACGTGAATGGAAGGGCTTGCTTTCGTGGTGTGCGTATGGCGTTTTCCTGTTTCATCTCCCCCCCTCTCATCTCCCTCTCTCCCTCCTCTCCTCCTCCCTACCCCCACTCCCCTCCCTCCCCTCCCCTCCCCTCCCCTCCCCCCCTCCCTCCTCCCTCCCCCTCCTTCCTGTCTTTCTTTCTTCTTCGTTTTTTCCCTCTCCCTCCCCCTCCCCTCCCCCTCCCTCCCATCCCCCTCCCTCCCTCCCTCCCTCCCTCCCTCCCTCCCCTCCCTCCCCCCTCCCCTCCCCTCCCTCCCCTCCCTCCCTCCCCTCCCTCCCTCCCTCTCCCTCCCCCTCCCCCTCCCTCCCCCTCCCCTCCCCTCCCCTCCCCTCACCTCCCCGCCCCTTCCACCTACACCTCCCCTCCAATCCCCTCCTCCTGCCACTCCCCTCCCCTCCCTCCCCTCCCGCTAAACCTCACCCCGAAAAGCACTAGCTACCTTGTTGTGGCTCAGTTGGTTACATGTCTGCCTTTGACTCAGGTCATGATCCCAGGGTCCTAGAATCAAGCACCACAACAGGCTTCCTGCTCAGCAGGGAGACCACTCCCCTTCCCTTTACTCATGCTCACTCGCTGGCTCTCGGTCTCTGTTTCAAAATATATGTAAAATATATATATGGTGGAGCTTATGACTCTTGGTCTCAGGGACATGGGGTTTGAGCCCCACATTGGGTATAGAGACTACATAAAATCTTTAGGGGTGCCTGGATGGCACAGCTGGTTGAGCACCACGGACCAATACTGCTCAGGCCAAAACCGAACAGAATTTGTTTCTGTTCAGATCACGGTCTCAGGGTCCTAGGATTGAGTCCCACGTCAGGCTCTGTGTCTCCTTGGGATTCTCTTTCCCTCTCCCTGCTCCTCCCACTTGTGCACACACACTTGCTCTCTCTAAAATAAATAAATATTTTTTAAAAATAAATAAAATCATTCTTTTAAAACCAAAAATCCAAGAGAGTTATGGGACTAAAGGATCTAAGTTTACTTTTAAAGTTTTCCTGTAACACTGTCCAGAAACTGTGGGAAAATAGAGAAGAAAATTTATACCGGCTGTCACCCCACCACCTAGCGACAATTACTAACAGTGATATATTTAGAGATTTAACTTTTTAATACAAAAACATTTTTTGATATAAAATCTTTTCAAGCCTATCCATCTGAAGAACATAAGGTAAATACCAAAGATAGTCTAACAGAGGCTAAAACTTGATCTGCAGCCTGACACTGGGCAGGCTTCCATATCTACTCCATCATCCCAATCTCAAGAGACCATTCCACTACTGTTCCATTAGACCAGCACCATTTCATTCAATACATAAACATGTGTCTTTCTGTATATAAAAGGTTAAAAACTTGCCTGTTAAATACTGCAATTCATAACACTAGAGTAGCACACACAGGAAGAACCCTGAACCTCTTAAAAAGCAACACAAAATATATCTTGGGGAGAGGTCCTCCTCAGAGTTAAGAAGGTCTTTTAAACCTCTTGCCTTCCATGGACAGAAAAAAAAAAAAAAAAAAAATCACACAATGTTTGACAACTAGATTTCCAAATTAAACAAATGCTGCTCCATCAATAGAAACAAGTCCTACAACATGCTCAAATTTTGCATTCAATGCAACATCTATTTATGTTTAAATTCTCTCAAATATGCTGGGCAGCTCACAGAAAAGCTTACACTAACAAATCAATAAAATCATATCCAAGCACAGCTACAGAATTATGGACTAGCAATACAGGTGAGATCAGATTATACGAAACCCAAAGGGTCAAACCAAGATGGAAATCACAGCATGTTGTATAACAAAACTTAGCTGCATAGCTGCACATCACAGAGCCAAATGAAACATCTATGACACTCAAGTCACATCAGAAAGCCTGGCTTGGGAGGACACTGTAAAAAGCTTTCCTGTTTGGCTCACTTCAAGCAGCTATACCAGACCTGGGTTTATCTTATTTAGGGTGGAATATTTAATTTCAGAACAGTCGTTTATAAAGCAATACAGTGGAAATATCCGTAGCCATTAAAGAGGATGATGTAAAATCACATTTGCTGTAGTAAAGATGCACACACAATGATTAAAGTATTAAGAGCCCAGACTTTCAGGTCAGAGATCTCAGCTGTATGTGTATGTATTTTTGAGCAAATAACAACTTATAGGGATCCCTGGGTGGCACAGCGGTTTGGCGCCTGCCTTTGGCCCGGGGCGCGATCCTGGAGACCCAGGATCGAATTCCACATCAGGCTCCCGGTGCATGGAGCCTGCTTCTCCCTCTGCCTGTGTCTCTGTGTCTCTGCCTCTCTCTCTCTCTCTCTCTCTGTGTGACTATCATAAATAAATAAAAATTAAAAAAAAAAAAACTTATACACTTATTAAAAGGCAGTAAAATAGGCAGTAATATGTGTCTTTTAGGACAATGGCTGGCCTGTGGTATACAGTATAATAGTATAGATATTCCTTATTTTTATTGTTAATAAAAGAAGTGGTAAAAATAAAACAGATATAAAAAAATAAAACAGATACGTGTATACATACACACATATGCACAATGAAGCTGTAAAGCTGGACACGAAAAATAGGTGGTAGGATTACATGTGACATACAATGAATTTAGAATTATAATCAGAAAAAAAGTAAGCTATTCTAATTTTGAAAATAAGAAATGCAGCTACAAAATAATGTAGTAACAAGCTCTTCAAAGACACCAAAGGCTGGGAAGCTCAAGCTAGGCTAAAGTGATTCCGGGAAGGCATTTGCAAAACTGAGAAGAGATTAGCATCTAAATTAAGTGCTTCCCTTCACTAAAGTAACAATATATCTTTGAAAGTGAATATTAACTGCATCCTATTCATACATTCCATATCAAACTATTATCCAAATCAAATAAAAATTTTATGCCTGCTATATTAACATAATCAAACCCCTCAAATATATACGCAGTACAGTACCCAAAAAATGCCCAAGTTATTGCATTCCTCTTTTAGGATCCTAATACCACTGCATCCAGTGTTTTGGGTTTGGCCTGAGAACAAAGAACAAAGACAAAATTTATCTTCAAGCAAAAGCATCCTTGCCAGGTTCTAAGTTGTACCAATCTTCTTCTGTCTGAAACTATACTTTTAGGTATAAAAAAAATACAAGCTATGATAGCTACCATGTATGTATATGGTACCACTTTTGGACATTCAATGAGGTTGATGTTAAACTCTTATGTACTCAACTGGTTAAGTTATCCAGTAGTCAGAACTACTGAAGAGATACATAATGTGACCAACCAAAAACTACATATATAATTTTAAATTTTCTAGTAGCTGTAAATAAAAAGAAACAGGTAAAAAAAATAATTTTAAGAAGAGATTATATTCAACCCAATATATCCAAAATATTATGATATTGAGATATTTTACATACTTTTTTATGTACTCGGTCTTTGAAATATGGGGAGTAGTCTATACTTATAGCACATCTCAGTTTAAATTAGTCCTATTTAGGTACCTGATAGCCACATCTGGCTACTGGCTACCTACCACACCAGATGGCACAGAGCCAGAGCTACTCAAGCTCAAGCCCAAAGCTTTTTCTCACCAATTCTAAGTCCTCACTTCAGTCAGTCAACACATGTACCATGAACTGGCCAAGACTGCTCAGGCCAAAACCAAACAGAATGTTTCAAAGACTGGCGGTCTTCTGTTACTTCAGATACCGTGTTAAGTATTTTCAGATCTGGGGTATAAGGGGTAGGGAGGAGGAGTTTTGTTTATTTTTTGAGAGGTCAGAGGGTTTGAAGATGAGTGTGATAACAAAAACAAACAAGCATGGTCACAGTGAATTCTACCATTGGGAAAATCCAAAGCATGTGCTCCTGCACCTGGGTGGCTCAGTGGGTTAAGCAGCTAGCCTTCAGCGCAGGTCATGATCCCAGGGTCCTAGAAATGAGCCCCACTTCTGGTTTCCTGCTCTGTGGGGAACCTGCTTCTCACTGCCTCTCCCCTGGCTCATGCTCTCTTACTTGCACTCTCCGCCACATAAATAAATCTTTACCAAAAAAAAAAAGGTGCATGTTCTAATAAAAGAAGAAAGGAACACATGATGATCAGCATATCCTTCAGCAGGAGGAAGAGTGTGAAATGTAAAATTCAACTACATAAAGTACAATGCTCTTCAGAACATTTTTCACTGGCATTGAAATAACTTCAGAGAACATTCTAACACACAACTGCACTCTAAAAGTCAGCCATGTATTTAAGAAAGAAAAATTTTAACCCATTAATCTGTCTGTTTTAACCCATTAACATAATGGTTTGAACCCTAATTATATAATATTTTGTTTATAGACCAGAGAACATTAAAAGGACTAAGATTATTTTAAAACTAAAAAAAAAAAAAAAAAACGATACATATAAGAAAGGGAATGTATATTCTTAAATGTTAACAATAGTGGTGGTTCAGTAATTTAATGCATACGTATGACTTTCAATTATGAAAAATAAACAAAGTGGTAATTTTTTTTCCAAATTCAATTACATTTCCTTTTAATTTCAATCTATTCACTTTTAAGCTTTTAAGATTAGACACTCATCCAATCATCCAAGCTTTTTTTTTTTTTTTTTTTTTTCCTCTACAACTCTCCCAGGAGTAACCTCAAGCTGACAGAGCAGGAACAAATTAAACTTAACCACAATCACCACATTTCATTCCAAGGAAATGTGGAAGTCATTTGCAGAACTTACAAAGATCCACTGAATGTCAAAAGACCTCTATTGTCATGCATCTGAGGCATTTCCATAATGTTCAGTAAGTAGGGGTCAAATGCATTACTTTTAACATCAATATCTCTTAGCTCTCAGTACAGTAAGTTAGCAATACAGCCCAGAGTAACCTCCAACTCTAAACCACAATGCAAGCAGGAGCATTAAGGCTGTTGGCCTCCTGGACCTTGAAGCCTCTTAAAAGGCAGTTTGGCTCTCACCTGATGAAACAAATTTAACTCTACTATAACCTAGGACACCATTTCCCCCACTGCTTATTTCAGAGTAAGTGGTTTAAATTTTTCTACAAATGTCATCCTACACTGAGAGATGGGCAGAAGTAGTGGTAAACTGCCCATGGCATCGTTGCCTATAACCTTCTAGAATGTGAGGCAGCAAGCATCTTTTTTTTTTCACTAATATCCCAGCACCATGAATATGCATGGTTCGTTTTATTCATCCGAAGTCAGCATGAGTTAGTCTATAAAGCAATCACTTACTGAATATCTTTTCTAGTATTATACCAGCCCCTGAAAATATTTTTTAAATAACTCATCATTTATTCATTTTAGAGGGGAGAGGGGAGGGGCAAAGAGCAAGGGAGAAAGAAAAATTTTTAATATATTTTAAATTTTTTATTAGAGTTCAATTTGCCAACATATAGCATAACACCCAGTGCTCATCCCATCAAGTACCCCCCTCAGTGCCCGTCACCCAGTCACCCCAACCCCCCCCACCTCCCTTTCCACTACCCCTTGTTCATTTCCCACAGTTAGGTGTCTCTCAAGAAAGAATATTTTAAGTAGACTCCATACCCATCCAATCCAGGCACTCCAGTTCCTGTCTTTTACAAGCTTAAACATAGTTGTAAAATTATATGAATAAAGAAAATATAATTGAATAACAATTCAAGGAAGTCAAAACTTAGGTACAAAACTTCAAACAGCAAAGGAATAAAACAGGATGGTACAGTTTCAAATAGCCTTCAGCAAACAGATGCAGGGGAAAAAATGTGGGCCTTGAACAAGAGCAAGTTAGGTTTTAAAGACGTTGGAAGAGGGTGGCTCAGTGGTTGAGCATCTGCCTTCAGCTCAGGGTGTGATCCCAGGATCCAGGATCGAGTCCCACGTCAGGCTCTCTACATGGACCCGGCTTCTCCCTCTGCCTACGTCTCTGTGCCTCTCTCTCTCTGTCTCACATGAATAAATAAATAAAGTCTTGAGAAAAAAAAAAAAAAAAGATGAATTCTGGATGAATCTCAAGATAATGATATAACAGTAACGAACCAGACTGAAGGAGTACATACTGAATTATTAAATTTATATGAAACTCCAGAAACTGCAAACTGATCTATACAGCAAAAGCAGACAGGGATGCCTGGGTGGCTCAGCGGTTGAGCAGCCTTAGGCTCAGGGTGTGATCCTGGGGTTCTGGGATGGAGTCCCATATCCGGCTCCCTGCAGGGAGCCTGCTTCTCCCTCAGCCTGTGTCTCTGTCTCTCATGAATAAATAAATCTTTAAAACAAAAAAGTTCCATGTACTGAACCAATTTTAATTATGCCAGATTGTCTTAATTTTCCACATAATTTTTTGTATAACTTTAAGAGAAATAATCAAAACTTAAAGTGAGCCATTTCTTAAAAATCAAGGTAGAGCTGACCCTAAAGAATGTAAAACAGGGCAGCTCGTGTGACTCAGCGGTTTAGCACCTGCCTTCCTCCAGGTTGTGATCCTGGAGTCCTGGGATCAAGTGCCACGTCAGGCTCCCTGCATAGAGCCTGCTTCTCCCTCTGCCTGTGTCTCTACCTCTCTCTCACTCACTCGGTGTCTCTCATGAATAAATAAATATTTAAAAAAAAAAAAAAAGTAAAATAAATCCTCTCTAAAGACGCCTCAGGGGATCCCTGGGTGGCGCAGCGGTTTGGCGCCTGCCTTTGGCCCAGGGCGCGATCCTGGAGACCCGGGATCGAATCCCACGTCAGGCTCCCGGTGCATGGAGCCTGCTTCTCCCTCTGCCTGTGTCTCTGCCTCTCTCTCTCTCACTGTGTGCCCATCATAAATAAATAAAAAATTTAAAAAAAAATTTAAAAAAAAAAAATAAAAAAAAAGACGCCTCAGGTTTCCCAGCTAGAAATAACCTCATCGTCCACGCAATCCCCATGGCATTTTAGTAGTATGATGGCACGCCCCATAAATACTCTGTAGAGATCCTGTATTAGAAGGAAAAGATCACTGCCTCATTCCTACTCTTACTCAGTGCCCAGCACTCTACTTTGCATCTGACACATACTCAGTTATGAAATCAGCAATAGGCAAACACTGCTGGTTAAGTTCTGGTTGTCATTAAGGGTTCTAAATGCTTTTGAAAGCTTCCTAAATGAGCAAAAATCTAACCTTAGTTGCTTCTGCTTCTTGCAGACCCTATGATGTTCTAAGCTTTCAAGCGTGCTTCATTGCCCTCCTCCCTGGCTTTATCTTCATTCTATCATTTTTGACAGCATCTAACTTGTTCAGCATTACGTGAGTCAATACAAGGGAACTAAATATTTTTATCTTTAAGAAAGATCCAGAGACCATCTTCTAAAGTACCATCTGGGGATGCCTGCGTGGCTCAGTGGTTGAATGCCTGCCTTCAGCTCAGGGCGTGATCCTGGGGTCCTGGGATGGAGTCCCACATCGGGCTCCCCACAGGGAACCTGTTTCTCCCTCTGTCTGTAACTCTGCCTCTCTGTGTCTCTCATGAATTAATAAAATCTTTTAAAAATAAGATAAAATATAATATATTCTGAATCTCAAGATAATTTCTTCCAAAACCTCCACCATAATCTTTAAATTTCAGACAAAGATCTTTGTTCTAGCTTTTTTACATAATAAATGATACATAATAGTGGTGTTATGGTCTCCATCTCTTCAAGTATAAATGAATGCTTCCTACCTTAACTTTACATCTGTGCCACAAACTCAAAACAGTATTTGTATGACACTCTGGAAAGAAACCAGAAGGTTACTCATGACCAGTGATGACTAGGCCAAGACCCAACCAACCCTAAGACTCAAGAGATCATTAAGAAGCTCTCAAATGCAAAATGGTTAGGAAGCTCTCCTATAGAACAATATGAAGAAATTTATCACATATCCTTCCCAACCAAAGAGATTTCCTACTCATAACTACATTTTTTATTTTTATACTACTCCGGTACTACATGTGATAGCAGATAACTGACCCACACACATACCCTGAGTCCTTTGCTTCCCTGTTTAAAACTCTGAGATCATGAACCATCCTTCAAATTATCCATTTTTTATATTTTCTGACTTTCAAGCTTAGGTACGGATTTTTAAATGTGCCCCATATTTTCACTCTGACTTATCAACGGCTTTTTCCATTTGATTTAACTAAGCCTCTAATCGCAATTTTCTGAGGTAGACTGCATATGATCAAAACATGGCTATGGCTTAAAGAAATTCAAGATGCTTCACTAATTTCACAATATGGTAGAAAAAAGATAAACACACTAAGGCGTTCATCTTCACCCTAGGAATTCCATCATGACTCACGATTATACTCACTTACACAGGCTTATATGTGAATACGATGTATGACAAATGAATAAATGAGAACGTACTAACATCTTTCCCTGAAGAGCATTAAAGAGACAAAAATCACTAGTGAGAACTAGTTTGTATTGTTCTCTTCCCTTTAAAATAATTTTATATAAATTTTATTTAACGTACTCCTTTTCTGTGACAGTAAATATTAGGTACAAGGTCTAAATTACAGTAACTCTAAGCATTAAATAACTGGAATGGCAGAAGTATTAGGGAAAGAAAAAGGAAGGTAACGACGAGAGATAAAAATCAACAAGTGCAGTAACATCTACAGAAAAAAAAGGTTTTAAAGGACTGGTGTTTAAACACAAACCTTAAAAATTCAAAATCACTACTCAGTCTGCCTAATATAGCTCTAGTTGGTAATTACCTCTTTTGACATTCTATATGGTTCATGAAAAAAACTACCAACTATAAATATTTTCAGCATTCCCTTCTGCCCAAAATTAGATAGACGCCTACAGGTGATAATGAAATTTTAGGGATACTGAACGTCATTATCCTTAGGACATGGATGCTGAAGTATTTAGAATTGAAGCAACACAATGTCTGCAACTTACAACCAAATGTTCAATGGAAAAAGAGGTTATGTATATCTGTATACAAATACACCATTCATGTGTACACACAAATGTGCACATGTATCTAAGTGTTAACTGGTGAATCTAGATAAAGAATAGATGGGGGTAGCCTGGGTGGCTCAGCAGATTAGCGCCACCTTCAGCCCAGGGCATGTTCCTCGAAATCCGAGATGGAGCCCCCCACATCGAGCTCCCCGCATGCAGCCTACTTCTCCCTCTGCCTGTGTCTCTGCCTCTGTCTCTCATGAATAAATAAATAAAATCTTCAAAAAAAAAAAAAAAAAAGATGGGTATACATTGTAGGGTTTTTACAAGTTTAAAATTTTTCAGTATAAAAAGGGATCCCTGGGTGGCGCAGCGGTTTAGCGCCTGCCTTTGGCCCAGGGCGCGATCCTGGAGACCCGGGATCGAATCCCACGTCGGCTCCCGGTGCATGGAGCCTGCTTCTCCCTCTGCCTGTGTCTCTGCCTCTCTCTCTCTCTCTCTCTCTCTGTGACTATCATAAATAAATTTAAAAAAAAAATTAAAAAAAAAAAAAAAAAAGCTAGGAAGAAAGGGGAACCATAGAAAGCCCCTTTTTCATACAATCCTTGAAAATTTTGCCCCATCCTAAACAATCAAGGAACGAAGAGCATATTTGCCACTTTTAGTTAAAACATGGCAGATTCAGCATTTGTTACAGAAAACTCTCACTTCAAAGAAAAGTTCTGATACTCACATTGCCCATGTATTCTGAGAGCAGGTCCTGCAGGGCCTGACGGACAGCATTACACTCTGCCACAATTCTCTCACGCCGGTCATCACGTGTGCAAGACGAGTCAGCCATGAGGGCGGCCCCACTAATGATACTTTCTAGACGTTCCTCCAAGGAAGGTCTAAAGCGCTCCTCGCTGAAGCTCAAGGGGTCCACAATGATTTGTTTCTGCAGAGAAAATGTTATTGAATCTTAGGGTTAATCTCTGTCCCCTCCATTACTAAAGAAGGTGACCATAGTGTTGATAAGGAATATCAAGATTTAATACGAAAATTCCAATGCCTAAAAAGAAAGTTATACATCTTGGTAGACGACAGCTGCACAATTTTGCCTATGGTAGATCACTTCTCAAAGAAGGCACTGGAAGTAGTATTATCCACCTGAATGGGGCCTCGGTAAGATATATCACATATGCCAACACAAATACGTCAGCATAAAAATAATGTTCACACTACTGAATCTGAACATCTCATGTCAGCCTATACAGTAGGAGTAAAGTTACCACATGAGAATTGCAAGGAAAAGAAGTTAGTTCTCTTTTCTACATACAGAGTATAAAAACGACATTAGCAGAACTGTTTCACAGCAAAAAAAAAACCACAACACTGATTTCTATCCTTTAAGTTTCAGAACAGAATGCATTTAATCATTTCTAATCTATTTTCCTCATCTTACACATCTCATCATACTTTTAAAACAATGCAGTCTCATATTTATCCTGTTATATCTAAATTAGGGGCTCTCTTCACTTAAAGACTTCCAGGTGAACTTTAAGAGATGATGGCAATCCATCCCAAAAAAGCCATTCTGTGAGATATGACTGCCCCAGTAAGAATAAATCCTTGCTGTCTTCTCTTCACTCCCCTGATTTCACTTAAATCCAGCTTTACCAGTGATGAGTGAGGTCAGGTCACAAGCAAGCTTCAGGTACAAGGTCAAACATCAATACCCCCGGGACAGCCTCGCTTCAATTTTTCCATTTAATACAATTTATCCTCACACTGGCAAATGTCTGTGCAAATACTTTGCCTTCAATTTTTCTTTATACGGACTATTCTTACTGATTTCAAATACCAAGTTTTTTCTTTAAAAAGAGCTTGCCCTTTTCCATTAAGTATACATTTTTTCTTTCCATTCCCAACAACCCTCAGTTTCAAAACTGAACATTCAATGCTTTCAGTTCATGATTAACCTACATTTTAGCTGACCATTTTTCTTACCAGATTAAGTTATTACAAGAATTCTCTGCTCAAAATTCAATCTACAATGCCTTCTGACCAATAGGACTGAGGAATGAATGGTCATAGAATCCTAAAACAATCATTGAGCTCCAATGGGCCTGTAATCGTTTTGTCCAACCCCCTCATTTTATGAAGTCTCACTCTAGCCCCAAGAGGTTAAGTAGTCTCTGACAGTTACTACTTAAGTTTAGGGCAAAATATAATACTAAATGCCTTCAAAGAGGCCAATACCTAAGACTGCCAAATTTGAGGTGAAGTGGGTAAAAGTGTCAATACATCTTAAAATGCAGCATAAGAGTTTACTATAAAGTCATTTAAGGTTTAAGGCTTCAGGGTAAAAAGTCAGTTCTAACATCAGAGTCCACAGAATTAACATTATCTTTATGATTTATGAAGTCTTAAATCAGTCATGTATATCTGCAATGATCACCCTTTACCCAAGCCAAAGTAAAGGGTGAGACGAAAGAAGAAAAGATAAAGCAAAGGAAAACTGTTAAAAACAAAATGCACTCCATTATATAGATTCTCTGCTTCAAAGCATCCCTACTTATGAAAAGACGCTGGCCACGTGGAAGGCAATTTTCTCTTATGTCAACCCCCACACCCCCCAAAAAGAGTAACCCAACAGTTGGTATAAAAGAAAACAAAATTAAAAAAAGAAATCTTAAATTGCTGCCATCTACTGGAAGCCATGAGGCACTGTGGGTAGAAGTTTTTAAAAAAATAGAAAATAAAAAAATAAAAAATAAAAAACCACCAAGAAAATTAAGATTAGAGTTGATATATAGCAGAGTATACAGAGAACATATATACAGAACAGATCCAGGGCATCAGCTATAAAAGATAATTATATGAAATTATGCTGAGAGTACTTTATGCCCAAATTTGCTTCTACCTGATTAAATTTTATATATTACTACAATTTAATCATTGAGAATTACATCTAGGCAGACAAGTAAGATTAACATGACAATACTTCTGTCATCATCACTTAAAACATCTGGGAAAAACCCACTAGACTGTGAGCTCCTGGAGGACAGTCTCTCCACGCACTCTGCCTCTATCTCCCAAAGCTTTACATTTGCCAAAAAGTTAAAATCTTGGGTGAAATGAACTAAACTCATATTCTCAACAGATAAAGACCCCACGGGAAACATAATTTTCATAAAGGAATTCAGAAGTTCAACAGAAAAGAAAAACAAAAAGAGGGAAAAAAGATGTTGTAAGCCAAATCAACATCAAGTAGACTGATGATTTCTAAAATTTCTTTTTGACATACAAATTGCCTCAAATCTAAGTAGGAAATGAATTTTCTTAAGAAACCATGATCACATTTCCCTAGAAATCTCTTAACTTTGGGCGATGGTCAAGAACCTGAAGTTTCCTCCCAAGTATAACTTACATCAAAATTATTGAGCGCATATGCCAGTTCTCCTCCTCCTCCACCCGGGTGCTGGGAAGCATCATCTGATGCAGTGGCTTGGGCTGCATTAGAAATGCCTGTGACCGCTTGCTGCAGCTGCTTATATATCAGGTCTCTGTTAGCCTTATAGGCTGCAACATCAGGGTGCTGTAGGCACGCCTGGGATGCAGTATAGAGGATTGGAACGTTTTTCTGCAAGATTCCTCTGGCTGCAGCCATCTGATCACGATGGCCCACATCTTTCAGTTCCTATAAAACAAGTAATCATAAAAACATTTGTCAGTAAATGCTGAAAAGTGAGAAATGCTACTAATTAGATACAATAGTTTCATCAAGAGTCTAGCTTCATAACAAAGGAGGTAGCACGGGTTATTAGGTAAGAGTTCAAACATGACCAAACCACACAGATCTGAATTTGAATCTCCAGCTCTACTTTTCCCTGGCTATTGTGATCTTATTTAAAAATCCTCCTACACAAGGAAGCATCTGATTGGCTCAGTGTAGAGCATGTGACTTTTGATCTCTGGGTTTTTAAGTTTGAGCCCCATGTTGGATGTAGAAATTACTTAAAAATTTTAAAAATCTCTAAAAAATAAAATAAAACCCCCATACTTGGTTTCACCTTCTATAAAATAGGAGCAAAAATATAGTTCCCTAATTGTCCTGAGGATCAAATGGGATAATGCATCTAGCATTAAAGCACCTAGCACAGCACTAACTAAAAAGTAAAACTTAAAACTGAGTAACACCTTCAGCACAACTAATCCAACCAATTCCAACCAAATTAGAAAAATCATTCAGAGACTATTTAAACGAAGGAAGATTTAGTTTGAGTATTTCTCTTTTACTAAATTGTAAAAGTTCACTCTAAGAGTTTTGTGAAACTTGGTCTGGGATACCACAGATGTACATGAACTATACAAATCAGCCAAGTGAGGATATAGCAGGCTATTCTCTCAAGTACACAACTCTGTCCCCCTCCTTCCCTCCCATTTCCTCATCCCAAAGATGGCCTTAGGACATGCATCATTAAGCCATAAAGCTGAGGCTCAGGTGTTCCATGACTTTTATCCAAAAGTTTTTATTTCATCTGTAATACTCTATATACATGTGGTCTTAAGTGAAACTGTCCTTTCTCAATTTTCTCTACCCTATAATTATAATCCACAGTTTAAAAAATTTGAAGTTCCTGGCATGATTTCCAATACTTTGTAGGCTGAATGGATACACTAAATGACAAATAAGTGATACCAAAATAAGTGACAAGCAAGATAGGAAGAGGATATTTCTGGTACCATTGTTACTGAAAGTGTTCAGAATGGGGGGAGAAACATTTGTCTTTAGTAAATGTGGATTACCACCACAAAAGAAAAATAGAAGTAACAATCCTAACTGACCACCAGATCAGCTCTATTTTATGTGTGAACACAGAATTTCAATGTTAATTGCACCAACTAAATCCTACATTACAAATTTAAATGTCTTTTAAAAGAGTGTTATATGTGTAAACAGTAAGAAAAAATTAAGAAAGGCCAAAGTCAATAACTCAATTTGAAGTCTGACTTAGCCATTTAATGGCTCATCTTTTTTAGATGAGTTCCTAATTAAGCATTAGAGACACCTAAGTGGCTTCTTTTTCTTCTGATCCTTCATCTCACAATATATTTTAGGTTTGCATCTTCATTCAAACCTTGTAGAATATGACAGCTTACTTTTCCTCCTAGAATTCTTTTCTCATTTGGAATCTGAATTTGCAAATAATAGCTCAGAGTACTCCAAATGCCCTGTAGCACAGTACATTAGGCTAAATATTCAGAAACAGGACCCTGTGGATTTAAAAAATCAGCGATTATTTCCAGACTCAAGCTATGACAGGGGGCCAAGGATAACCATTACGTTTAGCTGCATCTGTTCTGTGTGGCATATTCTAAATGTCTCGCCCTCACCACCACCTCAGGGCCTTAAAGTCTTCTAGGAAGGCATTTGCCTCTAAGTACTTGTATTGTCCTCTGTTTAATAAAATGCTTTGCAATTAGCTCTGGAATTCTTCCCTAGGTATTTATAACCTAGATCAGTATAGTCTCTTATAAAAGTTACCAAAGAAACCTCTGGTCACCTGAAGTTAGTAAGTGCCACAATTACTACTCAACACTTGACTTTCCCAAAGCCACTGCCTGCCCTGGTGTATGAGAACTTCTACCTTTCTACAGACTACACTAGGTAAAAAAATATGCAGAAACAGGAACCCATGGATTTAGAGAATTGATGATCATCTCAAGACTCAAGGTGTGACCTAACCATTATGTTTAAGCAGCTAGTATACACAAGCATGTGGCATTTTCTACGCTTTACCCACACAGAATTTATGACAGATAGACTATTTACCAAATTGGGGAGGGGAGAATGTATTTTAATCTATGGTGAAAATGACAACTAAATATCATCATTTGGGCAGCCCCGGTGGCTCAGCGGCTTCACACCACCTCCAGCCCAGGGCGTGATCCTGGAAACCTGGGATCGAGTCCCACATCGGGCTCCCTACATGGAGCCTGCTTCTCACTCTACCTATGCCTCTGCCTTTCTCTCTCTCTCTCTGTGTCTCTCATGATTAAATAAATAAAATCTTTTTTAAAAATTAATTAAAAAAAAATAAATATAATTTGTCCTAACTGCTAACATGTTCTGCTTTCTCTAAGAACCATGTTTGCCATGATACAAAGAAACTAGATTTTGTTAAGATAGGAAAATGGACACTATCACAAGACAGCACTATTTACTATCTATATAGTGGTGATAAGTAATCTGTATTGGTGAAAAAAATGAGCTGAGGAATTTAATAGATTACTTACGAAACTAGAGCCCCTTAATCTACCTTAACCTTCATGATTCCCAAACTTTATCAATCCAATTATGTTTTAGGGCAGCCGGGGTGGCTCAGGAGTTTAGCGCCGCCTTCCGCCCAGGTCGTGGTCCTGGAGACCTGGGATCGAGTCCCAGGTCAGGCTCCCTGCATGGTGCCTGCTTCTCCCTCTGCCCGTGTCTCTACCACTGCCCCCTGTCTCTCATGAATAAATAAATGAAATTTTTTAGAAATAAATAAATAAATACATAAATAAAATCCAATTATGTTTTAAGCAGGTTCAGGAACAAACTGAAAACAAAGAAATGACTGCTTTCTACATGCTTTTTGAACTAACCATAACAGGCAGTAAACAAGAAACAAAAGCTAAGTTCTAAATAATCTATAGCACTCTCCCTACCCAAGAGCTAGAAAGTCAAGTAAAAGTTTCCTCTCCTTTCCTTCTTAACAATATAAAATCGTAGCCATACACGCATGTGATCAGATATCTTATCTTGGATTTAAACAATCATACTTAAAAAGAAATGGCCTGCTTGGGTGATGCAGTTTGTTAACTACTGACTCTTGGTTTCAGATCAGGTGGTGATCTCAGGATTGTAAAATCAAGCCCTGAGTCAGGCTCCACACTCAGCACAGAGTCTGCTTGAGATTCTCTTTCCTTCTCCCTTGGCTACTCCTACTCATGCTTTCTCAAACAAATAAATATATCTTGGGGTGGGGGTTGGGGGGGCATAGGCAAAACCATCCAGGCCTGATTATTTACACTTAAAACACATGACTAGGGCCCTGGGTGGCTCAGTTGGTTCAGAGTCTGCCTTTGGCTTAGGTCATGATCTTGGAGTCCTGGGATGGAGCCCCGCATAAGGCTCCCCACTCTGTATGTACCTGCTTCTGCCTTTCCCTCTGTCTGCAGCTCCCCCTTGCTTTTTGTGCACATGCTCACACTCTCTCTGTCAAATAAATAAAATCTTTTTAAAAACACACACATTACTATCCATTACGACTATGTCTGTTCAGGTTTTAAGAAAAAGAAATCATGAAAGCCAGAGTTCATAGACTAGGTAAGAAGCATTATATTTTTAGCAAATATCTCAACAAGCTCTATGTACCTGAGTGGGTAGAATGTAAACATCAAAGTATTCCATCTCTAGCAGGCTGAAGAGACAGAGTTGACTGCAAAGGCAGTCCTCACAGCAACTAGGGTCAATGCCTCTGCCATTTATTTTACCCTTACAGGAAGAGACCCCAGAGCCTAATGGAAACTCAACACTTCTAGAGAGCAAATTATACTCCAGCCCAAAAAAATAACAGATTAGGACCAAACTTAGAATCCCATTCCAGGATGGATCTGCAGTAGAGAAAAGTGTCTTATTCGCTTTTCATTAAATATTTAGTAAACACTACCACATCTGGGCAATGATCTAGGCACTAGGAATTATAACAGCAATTTAAACAGACAAAAATCTGCCCTGCCCCTGGGGCCAGACAGCCTGGGTTTGTTTGTTTGTTTAAGATTTTATTTATATGAGAGAGAGAGAGAGAGAGAGAGAGAGAGAGAGAGAGAAGCAGAGAGAGAAGCAGGCTCCATGCAGGGAGCCCAATGTGGGACTCGATCCCGGGACTCCAGGATCACGCCCTAGGCCAAAGGCAGGCGCTCAACCGCTGAGCCACCCAGGTGTCTCCAGCCTGGGTTTAAAACCTGGCTCCACCTGACTACATTAATGACCTTGCCAAATTATTTAACCTCCCTGTGCTACAGTTCTTTCATCTATAAAAATGATCAATTTTAGTATCTACTTTATATTACTTTGTGAAGATTAAATGAGTCTGTATTAACAAAGAGTTTATAACAGTTTTTAGCACATAGAAAACACCTTTTTAGAGTTATTCATTATTATTTTCAGCAACATCCTTATTACCACCACCAGACCATGCCCCAGAAAAACCTTAAGGAGAAACAGATAAAATTTCAAAGAGCCTAAAGATCTTATGAGGGTTAGCATTTCCTCAATGGGTGCTTACTGCTTAAATGATACAAGGGCAGCTAAAGAAGCCAGTATAGGGGCACCGGGGTGGCTCAGTTGGTTAAGTGGTTGCCTGTGGCTCAGGTCATAATTCCAGGGTCCTGGGATGAAACCCCACCTCAGGCTCCACACTCAGCAGGTTGTCTGCTTCCCTCTCTCCCTCTTCCCCCCTGCTCATGCTCTGTCACTCTCTTAAATAAATAAAATCTTTTAAAAATAATAAAAATAAAGAAGCCAGTATATACATCACACCCAAGTATCGCTCTTTAGTAAATACTCCTTTTTTGGACTATGGGCTGTCTGCAAAGGTAAGAGTCTCCATAAGAAGGTAAATTATTACATACAATGCCTGAGGAAAGAAGAAAAAGTAAAAGGCAAAAACAGTCTAAAGGACTAAGCACACAGCAGTACAGGAATCCTGCCAGAAAACACACTGTGAAAAAATGTTACAATTACTGAAGGAGACCAGTGGGCAATATCCAAAAGGGAGAATGAAGTTTCCACCAGGCTGGGATCTTAGGGTAAAATGATTAGGCAGACATTTAATTCCCAAAGAAAGCATTACTTTACAGGAATACACACCAAGACCCACAACCTACAAAAGAGCATTTTATGATCAGGAGGCACAAAGGAGCCCACAGCCAGCCAACTCAGACTCTACTGCAGAGGGTTAAGGCCAAAGGTTTAAGAATTAGGCCCAAGGAAAACTATAAATGACCAGGATATACTATAAAAACAAGACAACTATGCTATAAAGGTATGGGGAAAGTACAGGGAACCCACGAGGCTGTTAAGACACTTAGGCCTGATGAGACAGGGAGGCAGCAGTCACCAGAATCCAGGGAGCAAGGTGTGTGGAGAATATCCCCTGACAGGAGCTATGACTTTTAGCCACCCAGATCAACAAGCAAGATGGGAACCAGGGGAATGAATCCCAGGCCTTGCTCTTCTATCTCCTCTGATCCCTACTGATGCTCCCATTGGCCAAACCCAATCAGGATCTTGAGGGCAAAGGAGCCCTGGATATAGTCCAGACAAATTAGGTTTCTGGGGCAGAGAACTGGATGAACAAGGGTGACAAGAGATATGGAGGGATAAATATAAGAATACCCAGCATGTTAAGTAATAACTTCAAGATTTTAATTACATCTTATTTCAGAAATACATGAAATTCACTGTTGGTTATGGTTTTTTTTTTTTTTTTTTAAGTACATCAGGGATTATGTTCAAGGAACTCTTCATATATTTTGGCATACAGAATAAAAAAGACAGGCAAGTAATACTTTTCAGTAAGCTTTTCCAAAAGTCTCAACTATCATTGTGTTCTATCTCAAGAACATCATCAATTTACTTATTCTACCATTTTTGCAAAGACAGCCAATATCTTATCAGTGCAAATGTTCTCATTTTCCTCAAATAATAAGCTTCAAAAACCAAAATCATACTAGGTTTTAAGACAGTAGGACTATTCATCAAACTTTATTTTTTAAATACATATTTACTTTACGTATTCAAATGAGAATTTAGGTCAAAAACATTAAGTAAAATAAACTGTGAACATAATCGGGCCAGTGTGCTATATTTACAGAATTATCATACTATTAAACAAGTTCTTAGAACCTATCAGGCCCAGTAAAAAGAAAAAAACTTGCAATTTATGTGATGAAAACAGAAGCCAATGCAGGGATAAGTGATAAAAACACACTAAGCCTGCAAGAACTAAATTACTCAGGCAACACATCAAATCTAGCTATATTATCATGTGTAATATTAAGTAATAGAAATGTAAAACCAGGATCTCATATGTGCAGATCCTGTCTGCTCACAACCTAACCTTAAAATATAGTCAATAACCTTATTAAGTACTTTACATATATTATTTAATCTTCTCAATCCTGTAGGGTAAAGTTTTTCCACTACTTCAATATAACTAAATGAAAGTTACTAAGAAGACTCCAAAGCTGAGGACTGCAGACACTGGACATGTACAGTACTGACTTCATTTTCCTTATGCCTGTCAGAGCTCTTGTCGGGGGTCCCTCTCTGTCCTCTCACTAATGATTAGTACAGAATGAGTATGTTACACAATTTAGATTTAGGGCAAATCTGTTATGGGCTTCTAGATCATTTGCTTCTAAAAAAAGATATATGAAGAAATGGTTCTTTTTTTCTTGCTGGACACAGCCTAGAGTTTCTATTAACATCCAGTACTAGGCACGCTGAACACAGCAACTGGAAAATGTCAAATACCTGGATCCTTGATAATACCACACAAAACATTTCATCTTAACCCCTTCAAAGTCACATCTAATTCGAACTTCTAATTAGTGAGAAAATAAATCTCCCACTGTTCAAGCAGTTTTGGAGCTGGGTTTTCTGTGAACTGTAGCATGAAATATCCTTACTGATAGAGGTATCAGTGAACAAGAATAGATCTTTTCAAGGCTTTATGAAGAAGTATGAGCTTGATCAGAACTAAGGAAGTTCTGGGCGCCTGGGTGGCTCAGTCAGTTAAGCATCTGCCTTGGCTCAGGTCATGCATGATCCCAGGGTTCTGGGATTGGGGTTCCGCATGGAGCCCCGCTCGCCCCCCCTCCAATCAGGCTCCCAGGTCAGTGGAGAGCCTGTTTGTCCCTCTGCCCTTCCCCATTGCCTGTGCGTGCGAGCGCACTCTCTCCCTTTCAAATAAATAAACAGAATCTTTTTAAAAATTAAAAATAAAAGACCTATGGAAGTTTTAATAAACTGGATGGTGACAAGTGCATCTCCCCTACAGCGCACACCACATCCAACAGAATGGGCACAAAGACGACTTCAAAGCACCCTAGGTGCCAAAATGCCAAAGGGTTAGCAAAGCTTGGAAAAATGAGAACAATGATCCACATGCCACACAACACAAATTCGTAATACTATGGAAACTACTAAGGATGCTTAAAAGGGTCACCTGGGTGGCTCAGAGGTTAAGTGTCTGCCTTTGGCTCAGGTCGTGATCCTGGGGTCCTGGGATAGAGTCCTGCATCAGGCTCCCTCTGCCTCTCTCTCTCGGTCTCGGTCTCTCATGAATAAATGAACAAATCAAATCTGGGGATCCCTGGGTGGCTCAGCGGTTTGGCACCTGCCTTCGGCCCAGGGCATGACCCTGGAGTCCCAGGATCGAGTCCCACATCAGGCTTCCTGCATGGAGCCTGCTTCTTCACTCTGCCTGTATCTCTGCCCCTCTCTCTCTCTCTCTCTCTGTCTCCGAATAAATAAATCTAAAATAAAATCTAAAATAAAATAAAATCTAAAATAAAATAAATAAAAAATAAAGTAAAATAAAATCTTTTTTAAAAAGATGCTTAATAAGAAATACTTAAAAAGTGGCCAAATATGGGGAGAAGAGATGGGGTTAGTTTCTGATATGCAAGTAATTCTAATAATTTTCAACTGGCTTAAGGTTTTTAAAAATCTGAATGTAACTCTACCACCAACTCAAATTAATCCTTGAAAGCACATAACAAAGACCTTATCTATCACCTCTCTAGACACAATTGCAAATTGCCAAGCTATTTAAAGTAAAATTTCCATGAGAATTAAAACAGGGGTATAACATGAATGAAACTTAATTACAGTTTTATTAACAATACAATACTAAAAGGATACTTCATAAATTATATGTTTCAATAGAATTATACTGGCAGAGGGAGGTACTGTTACCTTCAGAAAACTTAAAATCGATTTTTCCTACCAGATAATAATATAAACAACCTTAATATATGCCCCAAATCATGATTGTACCTGTTGTCTTTTGGCTGCCATAATGTTCAGCTTATCCACTTCAGGTTTTAGGGCTTTATACTGTATTCCTAAGTCTTGTTCAGTGCCAGCATTCCTCAGTTTCAAGATACCTTCTTCCACCTATAAAACATACCCCTAAATAAGAAAAATTCTAAACAATACAAATCTGTGTCTAAAAAAACATCTATACTATTTTATTCTTTTTAACAGCTACTCAGATAGCAATCTAAACTTTTTCTTCAGTTTTCAAGGCCCTCAAATATTTGATCACCTCCTACATGGGAACATTATATTGACTTCTATCTAAAATGTTACAATTTAACATATCTTGGCTTCTTAACTCTGGAACAAGGAAATGCTTAATCACTAGTGCAGAAGGAGAGTCAAAACAGTACCTTTGCTAGAAGTTCTTCATTAAAATCAAGGCTGCATAAGCTGATAGCAAGTCTGAGGTGTACTTAGAGGGGAACAGAAAATGGAAACTAAAGGAAAACATTCCTGGTCCACTTAGATAAACCAAGTTCAAAACCAAAACAAACTCTAAGGAATGCTGAATTAACTATGGCCAGCAGCAGCCTCACTGTGATGGAAAGAACAAAATTACAGAGACAGGCCTGTACTTACAACTTTCAGCTGAACAAGTAATTTGTAGACATCTGCCATGTCAGCCAAAATAAGCAGCCGGGTAACAGCAGAGAGCAAAGCTCGAGCTGCCCGAACCATGTTGCCACGCTTCACAGAAGAACAGGGATCATCTGCAAACTCTCCGGCTGCAGTCTTCATCAAATCACCTGTTTTACAGCATAAAAAAAACAAACTCATCAGTAATGAACTAAATAAGTGGTCTTCGTCAAAAATAATAATTCAAACTTTGTATAGTTCATGCACAGAATTTAATTTAAGGGCTCTCATTTTTATTGTGTTTTCTTTTGTTTGTTTTACAGGTCACTAAGAAAAGCACTCTCATATACTGCTGGTGAAAACAGTATCTGGAAAGTGATTTGGTGATATATATAAAGAGACTTAAAAACACTCCTTTCAAAAAAGAGCTTTAAGCCTCCAAGGGGGGGGGCTCCTAAGGGGGGAAAAGATTTCTGTGGGGGGGAAAAATGGATCTAATGTGATCTACCCTCACATCCACAAAATGATACAGAAATACAGCAACCAATAGGTAGGACCTCCACACTTCATTAACTACCTCAAGAAAGGCTTACTGGCATATGAAAAGACAAAGCTGAATCAATGACTAATTCATTTTCCTCATAGTAAGACAATGACAACAGCTCAAATGCTCAACAATAACTATCTAGTTAAGTAAATTATGTAATATCCTACAATTGACTATTATGCAAATATTAGACTCTATATGAAAAAATGTTAAAATTTATGATGAAACTGGGCAGCCCCAGTGGTGCAGCGGTTTAGCGCCGCCTACAGCCCAGGGTGTGATCCTGGAGAACGGGGATAAAGGGATCGAGTCCCACGTCAGGCTCCCTGCATGGAGCCTGCTTCTCCCTCCGCCTGTGTGGTCTCTGCCTCTCTCTGTCTCTCTCTCATGAATAAATAAATAAAATCTTTAAAAAAATTATGATGAAACTGTAAGCATAAAGAAAACAAAAAAAATCTGAGTAATGTGTTTAAAAAAAAAAAAAAAAAGAAGACAGGAATCCAAAGGCAAATAGCAGTTCTACTAGGTTACAATCTCCTTACATTATTCTGTATTTACAAAACTATTTTCCATAATGAATATGTATTATATCCATAATTTTAAAAGTTACACCAAAAACATATACATTTTCCTATAGTTATTAGGAATATGAGGTTATATTATACAATCCTAAATTCAACAATACTAAGAATTTATTTATAACGCTTCTTAGACACTTGTAAAATAACTTACTTTTTGTTTTGTTTTTTTTAAGATTTATTTATTTATTTATGATAGACGGGGGGGGGCAGGGCAGAGACACAGGCTACATGCTAGGAGCCCGATGTGGACCTCGATCCCGGGGCTCCAGGATCGCACCCTGGGCCAAAGGCAGGCGCTAAACCATCGAGCCACCCAGGGATCCCACTTACACTTTTTGTCATTCATTTCTATTAATAATCATTTCGAGTGCCTACTGGCCCTCTTTTCTTATAGCAAAAAATGGAGGGCCAGAACTGTGATGCAGCAGTTACACAGTATACAGTTATACAGTACCTATATGATGACTACATTTGGGTTCCTGGAAAAATAATTACTCCCTCCCTTGGCTGAATGTGTCCACTCAAGATTAAAGCCTAAAGGCCGGAAAAAAAAAAAAAAAAAAAAGAAAAAAAAAGCCTAAAGGCCGGGATCCCTGGGTGGCGCAGCGGTTTGGCGCCTGCCTTTGGCCCAGGGTGTGATCCTGGAGACCTGGGATCGAATCCCACGTCGGGCTCCTGGTGCATGGAGCCTGCTTCTCCCTCTGCCTGTGTCTCTGCCTCTCTCTCTCTCTCTCTCTGTGTGACTATCATAAATAATTAAATAAAAATTTTTAAAACATAAATAAAGCCTAAAGGCCACTCAGTTCTTCCACTAAAATTAAAAAAAAAAAAAAAAAAAAAAAAAACTCTCCCAAGAAGCCTAGTGACTTCTGAACAGTCCTACCAGATCTCTCCTACCTATCAAATTTAGCTGCAGAATTTGAGCTTAGGGGGGAAAAGGTTGAATTCAGTCTCAAATTCATGTACTAATTGGGCTCAGAAGCTCCATATAGTATTAAGAGTAAAGATTTAAAAAAAAAGAGTAAAGATAATTTCTACCTATGTCAAGTCAGATTTAACTCACAATGAAGAATTTCAGAGTTAAAACATTTTCCTAGACCTAAGATACAGACATAGAAAGAGGGGATCCCTGGGTGGCGCAGCGGTTTAGCGCCTGCCTTTGGCCCAGGGCGCGATCCTGGAGCCCCGGGATCAAATCCCACGTCGGGCTCCTGGTGCATGGAGCCTGCTTCTCCCTCTGCCTATGTCTCTGCCTCTTTCTCTCTCTCTCTCTCTCTCTCTCTATGTGACTATCATAAATAAATAAAAATTTTTAAAAATTTAAAAAAATAAATAAATAAACAGACATAGAAAGATAAAGACAGGGCAGCCCTGGTGGCTCAGCGGGTTTAGCACCACCTCCAGCCCAGGGCCTGATCCCAGGGACTTGGGATCGAGTCCCACGTCGGGCTCCCTGTATGGAGCCTGCTTCTTCCTCTACCTGTGTCTCTGCCTCTCTCTCTGTCTGTGTCTCTATGAATAAATAAATAAAAAGTTTAAAAAAAAAAAAAAAAAGAAAGATAAAGACATATGGAAATGATTATATGGATACATAACACTGAAAATATTATTGTATGATGCTTAAAAAGACCAAACTCATTTATTCATATATTTATTGCACCCATTGGTATCAAAGTCTGAATTAGGTGTCAGTGATACAGCACACAGGACACAGCCCATGTCCTCATGGAACTGTAAAGGTGGGGGCAGAAGACAGATAAGCAATTAAAGCCTGATTAAGGCAAACATCTCAGGGCACCTGGGTGCTTCAGTGGTTGAGCGTCTGCCTTCCACTCCAGTTTTGATCCCAGGGTTCTGGAGTCCCGCATCAGGCTCCCTGCAGGGAGCCTGCTTCTCCCTCTGCCTGTGCCTCTGCCTCTCTCTGTCTCTTCTTGTGAATAAATAAAATCTTTAAAAATAAAAGTTAAAATTAGGGATCCCTGGGTGGCGCAGCGGTTTGGCGCCTGCCTTTGGCCCAGGGCACGATCCTGGAGACCCTGAATCAAATCCCATGTCAGGCTCCCGGTGCATGGAGCCTGCTTCTCCCTCTGCCTATGTCTCTGCGCCTCTCTCTCTCTCTCTCTCTCTGTGTGTGTGTGTGTGTGTGACTATTATAAATTAAAATTTAAAAAAAAAAGTTAAAATTAAAAAATAAATAAATCTACTGCTAGGGATACATAGCTGAACAGGACTATCTCTGCTTTCAAGTAGTTTATAATCCAGAAAAAGAACATGATCATACAGAAATTATGTGGCATTTTAATGCACAGGCTATAAGAAAGACATGAAAGTACAGAGTTTCAAAGGAGAAAGCACTAACAACCAGCCTGAGGAAGAAGTGAAATGCCAGCAACAGTTTTTATGGGAAACATGGTACTCTGAAACAGGCTATGCTCTCAAAGGATGGGAAGGATTTCTTGGCAGTAATATTAAGGAAGTTAGCATCTCAAGCAAAAGGAACAGCAACATAATATCCAACATTTATTATATATCCACTCTACATATTTTATTTAGTCCTATAAATCACCCCAAAAGTCGGTGGTATTAGCCCATCTATACCAATGAGACAACTAAACCTTAGAAAGGCTAACTAACTTAATCACACTATCAGGTAAGACACTAAGTGGAAGAGCCAGGATTTGTAATGCCAATGTTTATGCTGTTAGAACCACTTATCAAGTCGAGATACATAATAATAAGGCATATTTGGAGGCGGAACCCTCCAGTCTAACTGGGATGTGAAGGACATGTATAGAAAAAGAAGATGGGGATGGAAAAGCCATGGACAAAAAGTACAAAGAATTCCTGAGCCAAAGAGGGAAGTCAAAGTCACAGATACACAGGATTAACCCAACAAAAGCACATAAAATAAATCTGACCACACAGATGGGTCAGAAGCCAAAGTGAGAGCCCAGGAAAGAATAGTAATAGATTATAAAGATAGGCGTCAAATGATTTAACAACCTTTCATAATAAAGAGTGAAGAAAAAGCAAGCATCAAAGGTGACTTAAAGGTTTCAAGCTAGGGTTGTAGTTAGAGAAAAGGGCAAGAGCACTGTATGAAGATTTAAAAGGGGAGGGGGTAAAAGGTAGCCCCTCAGACTGTGAAATTAGGAGTAGAGGACAAAGACTTCCTTTTCTGAAAAAAGAAACAAAGAGAACCAAGGTGACAAAAAAAATCAAATGCATACATACAGATCAAAAGAAAAGAACTGAGATTCCAGAAATATAGTCAATGAATTTTCAACAAGGCTGCCAAGACCATTCAATAGGAAAAAAACAGTCTTTCAAACAAACAGTACTGGGACAATGGATTTCCACACGCAAAAGAATGAACTTGGACCTCTACCTCACACCATATAGTTTCAAAGCAGATCTAAACTTAAATTTAAGAGCTACAATTATTAACACTTAGAAGAAAACATTAACATATTTCTTCATGGCCTCTGAACAGGCAACAGTTTCTAAGCTAGGACACCAAAAGGATAAATAATAGAAGAAAAACTAGATAAAACAGCATCATCAAAATCTGAAATTTTTGTGCTTCAAAAGACACCACCAGAAAGTGAAAAGATCAACAGAAGAAATTTTCTGAAAACGGTCTATAAAATAAAAATCTAGCAGATACAATATAAAAAGAACTCATATGACTAAATAAAAAGACAGTCCAATTTAAAATAGGCAAAGGCATTACAGGTATCTCTCCAAAGATGATATATGAACAGCTAATAAGTACATGAAAAAATGCTCAGTCTCATCAGTCATAAAGGCAATATATAACAAAATCACAATATCACTTCAGGTCTACTGAGAAGGCTAAAATCAAAGATAATAATAAATGCTGGTGAGAAATGTTCAAAAACTGGAAATGTCATACTCCATTGGTAGGAAAGTGAAATGGTGCAGTGACTTTGAAAACACTCTAGTAGGCCCTCAAAAGGTTAAATGTAAAGTTACAGTATGATCCAGCAATTCCACTCCTAGGTATATTCCTAAAACACTGAAAATGTAGGTCTACACAAAAACTTATACATAAATGTTCATAGCAGCACTATTCACAATAGCTGAAATGTGAGAACAACCAAAACATTCATCTACTAATGAATGGATAAAGAAAATGTGGTATTATCCATACGACAGTTAACCATAAAAAGGAATTAAGTACTGATACATGCTACAACATGAATGAATCTTCTGAGCATATACTATGTGAAAGAAGGCAGTTACAAAAGGCCACATATTGTATTATTCCACTGATGTGTAATGTCTAAAATAAGTAAATCCAGAGAGAGACAAAAGCCAGATTAGTGGTTGCCAGCAGGTGGGGCAAAAAGAAAGAGTGAGGACTAACTGCTAATAGGTATGGGGTTTCTTTCCGGAGTAATGAAAATGTTCTGAAGTTACATAGTAGTGAATGGCTGCACAACCTTGTAAATATATTAAAAAGCACTGAACTGTACATTTTAAAAGAGTGAATATTATGGAATGTGAATTATGGCTCAATAAAGACCTAAAGAGTATCAAATGCAGTGACTTCAAAGAGCACAGGCCTTGGAGTTTGAGATAAGCCTAAATTTTGGCTTTTCCACTTACTAGCTATGTGACTAGACTCCATTGTCTGTTTTTTCTTTCCAAAGTACAGGCAGTACTTTGCCATGAGGGTGAACCAAGGTAAAATATCTAAAATGCCTTTCGTCAGCTTGCACTAGGAAACAATACAAGGTTGGCAGAAATTATTAGGTAAAATTAGAAGAGAAGACAGTGAAAAAGGTCTTCATTGTGTTTCGTGAGCATCTATCTGTTCAACAACCACCTTTAAGAGCATTAATTAATGCCTTTTAATAACAAATGTTTACTGAATATCTTCTAGGAGCCAGGCACCATTCTAACCATTTGGGATAGAAATTAACTAACCAGGGGTGCTCAGATGGCTCAGGTGGTAAAGAGTCTAACTCTTAATTTCAGCTCAGGTCTTGATCTCAGGATTAGGGGATTAAGCGTAAAGTCAGCTTGTCCCTCTCCCTCTGCTGCTCCCCCTGCAGAGATGCTATCTTTCTCCCTCTCTCTAAAGTAAATAAATAAAATCTTTTTTAAAAAACTAACTAACCAGACAAAAATCCCTGCCTCCAGAGAGCTTACATTCTAATGTGAGGGGAAGATGATAAACACAATCAAGCTGTGAAACAAAAGTACTTGTGAGAGAGAACAGCAGTGATGTTAAGGACAAGGAGAATGGGGATACAATATATAATTTAAAATACGGGGACTGGAGTTCAATTTGCCAACATACAGCATAACACCCAGTGCTCATCCTCGGTGTCCATCGAAAGATGAATAGATACAGAAGATGTGGTCTATGTATACAATGGAATATTACTCAGCCATTAGAAATGACAAATACCCACTATTTGCTCCGACGTGGAGGGACCTGGAGGGTATTATGCTGAGTGAAATTAGTCAATAGGAAAAGGACAAACATTATATGGTCTCATTCATTTGGGGAATATAAAAATTAGTAAAAGGGAATAAAGGGAAAGGAAAGAAAAAGAAAATGAAAATATCAGTGAGGGTGACAAAACATGAGAGACACCTAACTCTGGGAAATGAACAAGGGGTAGTGGAAGGGGAAGTGAGCGGGGGGGGGGGGGGGGGGGGGGGGTTGGGGTGACTGGGTTATGGGCACTGAGGGGGGGCACTTGGAGGAATGAGCACTGGGTTTTAGGCAATATGTTGGCAACTGAACCCCAATAAAAAAAGAAATTAAAAAATAAATAAAATCATTAACATCATAAATGAATGAATAAATAAATAAATAAATACATACATACATACATACATACATACGGGGATCAAGTCAGACTTCAATGAAAAGGCACCACTTGAGGAGAGTCTTAAAAAAGGAAACACAGGAGCAATCTGGCTCTTTAAAAAAAGTTCCAAAGAGAGGGAGTACCAACTCAAAGGACCCAGGGCAGATGCACACAAAAACAATCCTGTAGGGACACCTGGGTGGCTCGGCAGTGGAGTGTCTGCCTTTGGCTCAGAGCGTGATCCCAGGATCCAGGATCCAGTCCCACATCACGCTCCTTGCAGAAAGCCTGCTTCTCCCTCAGTCTGTGTCTCTGCCTCTCTCTGTGTCTCTCATGAATAAATAAATAAATCTTTAAAAAAAAAAAAAAAAACAATCCTATAAAGTCAAGGAAGCCAGTGTAGCTGATAAGGAGGGAATGAGAGGGAGCAACTTTGTGGGAAATGCAAAAGACAGATTTCAAGGATAACAGAACAAGAATACTCTTTGAAGAATCTGGTCTGTGACCAGGAGAAATCATGGGCCTATTAAAGAAACTTTCTTCATGTGCGTAGATGGGTAGCAGTAAAATAGCAAAGAATAGGATCATAAAATTAGAAGTCACACAGACAGAAACTGCAGTTTCGCCACTAAACAGGCCTCAGTTTCCACAACTGTAAAACAGATGATACAGATAATCCTCGCTTTGCACAGTAGTACAGGTCCATAAAAACAACCATACAAGCTCTAACACTGCAAAGTAAACTTAATTGGAAAATTATGGTTACCCTGTGACCTTTAACATTTTTTGACAAAATGTTAAAAGCTCCTTTACTACTAAGTATAAATATATAGAGAAATGAAAAAATAGTATAATTAATATTTAATACACTGTTACTTACAACATTATAAACAATGAGAATTAGTGTTTTTTCTTTGTAAGAGAACTACACAAAGTTTTTGAACACCACATGCCTTCTTCAGCATTTAATTTAGGATACAGATAATGGATCTCTTCTGCCCCTGGGCAAATTGTCCTACGCTTCTAAATTTGGATCAGTTTCCAACATCTTATCCTTTGCACTTTCAATGTCACAAAATATCTCAAAGAGTTCCTTTAGTGTAAAGGTTTTGAACACACCACCCTGTCTTGGACACCATCACTCTTCATCTCAGCCACTTTCCTCCAGTAACTCCTTTGTCAGTAACTCTGCCTTCACTAAGTCCCTCTGACTGCATATCTAGAATCTCTTTAAACAAAAACAAAACAAAAAAAACAAAACAAAAAAAAGACTTCTTAAGGGGGGGGTGGGGAAAGGGAAAGGGCAGAAGGAGAGGGAAGGTTTTTTAAATTATTATTTTAGATTTTTCTACATATTTACTTGAGAGAGAAAGTATGTGCAAGAGTGTGGGGGAGGGCAGAGGGAGAGAATCTCCAGCAGACTGCACTGAGCCCCACATGGGGCTCAATCTCACGACCCCAAGATCAGGGCCTGAGCTGAAACCAAGAGTTGCCTGTTTAAACAGCTGCATCCCTCAGCAGTGGTGTCAACATTTCCAGTCAGCTATTTCTCCTATAACTTAGTTTACATTATATTCAAATTTAAATTCCAAGCTTATCCCTTTTTGTTGTTTTGCTGCACTTCCAGCTTTGTTAGCAAATTTGTTCTTTTTTTTTTTTTTTTAAAGATTTTATTTATCCATTCATAGACACAGAGAGAGAGAAGCAGAGACACAGGCAGAGGGAGAAGCAGGCTCCATGCAGGGAACCCAACGTGGGACTCGATCCAGGGTCTCCAGGACCATACCCCAGGCTGCAGGCGGCACCAAACTGCTGCGCCACTGGGGCTGCCCAGCAAATTTGTTCTTTCTCCATCTCACAACCTTCTCACAGATCATAACCTGAGCTGCTATCAAGAGTTGGATGCTCAACTGAATGAGCCACCAAGAAGTCCTGGAGGACTGGTATTATTTAACGAAACTGTGTAAGGGAAATCTGTATATAGTGGAACCATGCAAAAGTGAGTATTGCCTGTATCTACTTCCTAGGGTTGCTGTATGATGAAGAGATGAAGAAAATGTTCAATAAACTGCTTATGACAGTGCCTGAATGCCCATACGAATCTATTACCACTACTGGAATTATAGATAAAGGGGGATAAGAAGGCAAAAGATACAGAAGACCCATAATTGACAAATGAAGATTTTAGATCACAAACAGAACATACATACTCAAGACAACAGGAGGAAGTAAGAGCCAAGAAAGGGGAAAAGGAGGTTCTTGGACCCTCATATGAGAAGTGAAAGCAGAGGTAGCAAAAGGCTGGCTTCCAGACAGTATGAAGCTCAGCCTAAACATTGAGCAGGGTGGATAAGGAAGTGAGGGCTGGTGAGTGGAATAAACTCAGAATCAGCTGCTACTGAAAATGAAAGACAGTTAGCCTGGGATACGTATAAAAAACCGGAGGTGGAAGAAAAGGCCCAGATCAGGTTAAACAGGATCAACTTAAAGTAGATTCTTAAAATTATACTCCAACTAAAATGAATCAAAATTCATTCATGATTAGCTTACATTCAAATGGACAAATATGGTAGATAATTTTAAATTTAATTTTAATCACTTATAATCACTGTATTAATCCCACAATTTTTTTTTTACCAACTCTAATCTCTTTCACCAAAACTTCCTCCTTCTAAATTCTTACTCCCACACAAGTTCCTCTTCAATAGCCTCATGCCTTCTACAGCTAGCATATCAGTCCAAATTAAAATCAGGCCAAATGACAACAAATAAGTAGCAGGAAAAAAGAAAAGTAAATTCAGTACATATACGTCCACCCTAATCTCTTCCAGCTCAAAGCCATAATGACATATCTTTAACTTCACAGCTAACAGTATTAGTAATGAAAACAATACATCAGAAATAAACCATATGGTAGATTAAAATCTTCACATTTTCTCTACTCACAAACCTATAAACAAATATGTAAATAAGCCATTACCTAAAAACAAGGTCCGCAAGCTTCTGCTGAATGGTCATCTCTCTAAAATGATCATTACACTAAGACTGATTTGAGATGTTTACTACGTGTTAAAAAATAAATAGAAGAATCAAGAATTCTTTAGAACAGGGATTCTGGGTGGCTCAGCGGTTTGGCGCCTGCCTTTGGCCCAGGGCATGATCCTGGAAACCTGGGATCAAGTCCCATGTTGGGCTCCCTGCATGGAGCCTGCTTCTCTCTCTCTGCCTATGTCTCTGCCTCTATCTCTCATGAATAAATAAATTTTTTAAATCTTTTTTTAAAAAAAATTCTTCAATAAATTGGGGCGCATGGATGGCTCAATTGGTTGAGCGTCTGCCTTGAGTTCGAGTCCTAATCCCAGGGTCCTGGGACTGTGCTCCACATTCGGGCTCCCTGCTCAACAAAGAGTCTGCTTCTTCCTCTGCCTGTCCCTCTCCTAACATGCTTTCTCTCAAATAAATTTTAAAAATCCTTAAAGAAAAAAAAAAGAATAAAATTTAACTGTCAGTTTACAGAGCAAAGTTTTAAGAGTTATCAAAAACATTCTTTCAGCACACAACAAGGCAAACTAAGAAAACTGCAGCAGACAGGCAATCTGTCCAAAGTCATGTGGTGAGCATTAGAGGGTGAAAACTAACTAGGTCTTCTCACTTTGTCCCAACTGTATCCAGTCAACTAACTACACACTGCATGGTATATTCACTATAATATAAAACAGATGAAATTTAAAAAGAATCCCTAACAGTGTTCTATGTGCCATAAAATCAAGACTGTCAACACAAAGGCTCCTGGATGGCTCAGTGGCTGAGCGTCTGCCTTTGACTCAAGGGTCAAGATCCCAGGGTCCCGGTGGAGTCCCACATTGGGCTATCTGCAAGGAGCCTGCTTCTCCCTCTGCCTATGTCTCTGCCTCTGGCTTTCTGGGTCTTTCATGAATAAAATTAAAAAAAAAAAAAAAAGGTTTCAATTCTATCCAAGGAGTAGAATTAGAAGAAGAGAAAGAAAAAAAAAGAGCAAGCAACCAACATCACAAGTAAATCAGTTATAAATCACCCTGCACTTGATAGCTTGGCATTTTTATAGAGAAAAGTAGAAAATACCCAGCCTTGAATCTGAATGGCTAAAAGTTCCCTACCATGGGATTCCTAATTCTTGAAAGTTACTTTTTTAATACTTTAGGTCCACTGGCAGGCCTACTAAATATATCTGATTAATAGATCTCACCAAAAAGTGATATAACAGTTATTTGTTATTCTACCAATTTCATTTTTACAAAATAATAAACTGAGAGGGGGCACCTCGGTGCTTCAGTCAGTTAAGCACCTGCTTTCAGCTCAGGTCATGACCCCAGGGTCCTAGGATTAAATCCCACATCAGGCTCCCTGCTCAGTAGGGAATATGCTTCTCCCTCTCACTCTGCCTCTGCCTGCTGCTGCTCCCCTGCTTATGTTCTCTCCCTCTCTCTATTAAATAAATAAATAAAATCTTTAACAATTATAATAATAAACTGACAGGAGCAAGGCTTCAAAAATTATTTGCTAGTGGGGGATCCTTGGGTGGCTCGGCAGTTTAGCGCCTGCCTTCAGCCCAGGATGTGATCCTGGAGACCCAGGATTGAGTCCCACTTGCAGGGAGCCTGCTTCTCCCTCTGCCTCTGCCTCTCTGCCCCTCTCTCTCTCTCTCCCATGAATAAATAAATAAAATCTTAAAAAAGAAAATTAACATCCATTTCTCAATTTGCCCCACCCACCCTGCATCCAAATTTTAAAATTCATTTTCCAGGATCTAGTAATAAAGTATTTTTCTCAATTGTGAATAAAGATAAAATGGCAATACTGTTGCAAAGAGTAACAGCTTTCATTACACAGTCCTTACAGGAAGGAAACAAATTATAGTATGTGTCAGATATAACCCATATGCCCCTTGACAGGAAGATGAGCACTTAATCTTCTTTCCCCTTTCCATTCATCAGTGGGGAATATATGGCAAAAATCACAGACCTCTAGATAATACTTCCATAATTAGAGAAAAAAATGACAATGATTCAAAGAATTCCTAACAGATGCTTTAATAGAACTCCTGGGGGCCATTTTTAATTCACAAAACTGTTCATCTTTTGAAGATCAACCCAGGAAATAAACATTTATGTCATCTTATATAACTACTATAAACCCCTCTGAATCAGCTCAGGGAGTGCCTAGAAAAACTCTCAAACTACTCACCGCTTCTCTTCCCCTAGGGATAACGAAAAGAGCTTTGAAATTTCTTTTTCCAGGCGACAAAATGGATTTTTTTTAAAAGTTAAAATAGAGTACCACACATATTCATGTTCTCATTTTCCTTACTAATTCAAGTGTGCCCTGCTGCTATTCAGAAACACTTCAAAGAGAGGCACTTACTTCCTGATTACACATTCAAATAAATGCATAACATGCATTTCAACTTGGAATCACTTTCTTAAGAAATTAACTAGTAGAAACCACGTTACTGCAACATCATGGTTGAAGTCATGCCAAAGTCAAAATTTTAATACCTAAGATAACTTCCTCAGCTACACTGTACAAAAATATTAAGTCGATACTATTACCCACTATAACTTAAAAGTATTATTGTGTTGGTTAGTGTTATTTATTAAATGTGTAACGAGACAGAATTAAAAAAGAAGAATTTCAACCCAAAAAGAAACATTAGAATTTAATGACTCTCCTTTCCTCACTTTCAAGCTGGCTATACCAGAAACCAAGTCTCTGCAGAGCAGCATATGCTTACATAAGGGTAGTGATCCAGAAGCAGACAGCATGCTTGACACATCCCAAGTCAAAGAAAATATACCCTCCACCCTAGAGACTTACAGTTTAAGTCAGAAAGACAACTTTAAGACATAAAACATACAGATGACAAGCAGTTAATGATTTTTTGGAATTTATATTTTGCTTTTCCTGCTCAAGTTAAATGAAGACCAAGAGAAAATGAATTAAATGATGGGAGTGGAGGAATGGGAATCAATAATGAGTACGTTTTAAATTAATCACAGTTCTCAGAAACATGGCAAGGGAAGGAACTGGAATGGGACCCAACATCAGACCAAGCCATCAGGGGAGCACATAAAAGAAGACATCCACAACAATAAGAGGAGAAAACAGGATGAAAATGATACCAAGATGGCAAGGGGAAAAGTCAGGACAACACTCAAAGATGCCAGAACTCAAAACAAGAGTATGAGAAAAAAAAAAAGCAGATTTCTTGGTAGCTTTAATGAAGAAAATGATCATACTAATCTGAAAACCTAATTAACTTTTATCTTTCTCAAAATGTTAAATATTTCTCTACTATTGCTCTTCTAGACTATCATTAAGAACACTTTTTGAAACCCATACTCAACATTCCAGGGTAGGAATACTTATCAATTTTCTCCTGTGAAATATCAAAGAGCCCATATATAAGATAGAGTTCATGATTCCAACCTGATTAAAATCACACTAACAAGACCAAATTAAAATGCCATCTCTCACATACAAAGCAATGCTTCAAGTCTTCACATCATCAACTTCCCAAACCCAGATTCCACTGTCTCCTGTCTACCTCTCAAACCCTACTCAAAGAAGTAATTGACAGTTACTTTGTCCTGATCACATCTGCCTTTTAACATCTATCTTCTAGGCTGCCTATATTAGATGTGAGTACATCAGTCTGAGGCTGTCAACATCTGCCCTGGACAGGAGACCAATTTTTACCTCCTTCAATCTAACTCTAGGCAGTTGCCAGGGAGAAAATTATGCCTTGAGAACCTGACAGCTTGTGCTCAATATCCTTTTGTCAAGGATAAAATACATCATTATTTTCCTTAAAGCTGCCTTGCCAAGATTCATAACATTAAAATATATATACATACACACACACATATATATATATGTAAAATACATACACATACATACATGTGCAAATACCTCTCCATATATGTGTATATTTTTCTCTATATATACAAATGATTCAAGCTATACCAAAGAAGATGGCACCTATGTCCTCAATTTTAACCACACAATTACCAAGATAAACAAAAGAATGTCCCTTTAAACATTTTAAAAAAAATAAAGTAAAAAATGACTCATAATATCAATTAAAAATCCTCATTGCTGGGGCACCTGGGTGGCTCAGCGGTTGAGCATCTGCCTTTGGCTCAGGTCATGATCCCAGGGTTCCAGGATTGAGTCCCACATCGGGCTCTCTGCAGGGAGCCTGCTTCTGCCTCTGCCTCTGCCTCTCTCTCTCTCTCTCTCTCTCTCCTCTCTGTGTGTATTCTCATGAATAAATAAATCCTTAAAAAAAAAAAAAAAGAAAGGTTCTTCTAATCTAATCTTCTTCATCCTCCTTTATTGATTGGTTGAATCCCTGTTATTTTTCTTATTGATTGGAATTTTACCACATTCTCAGGGATTGAGAGGTCTTATGGGGTTGGAAGTGTGCAGGGGGAACAGCAGTGAGCGAGGGAGAGAGTGTCTTAAAGCAGACTTCACCCTGAGCACAAAGCCTGGACAACTCTGATGACCCTGAGATCGTGCGATCACAAGATCATGACCTGAACAGAAACCAAGAGTTGGATGCTGAACAGACTACACAACCCAGGCACCCTTTGAGAAAACTTTTTTTTTAAGATGTTATTTATTTGACGGAGCACAAGCAGAAGAGGGAGAAGCAGGCTTCCCACTGAGCAGGAAGCTAGATGTGGGGCTCTATCCCAAGACCCTGGGATCACGACCTGAGCCAAAGGCAGACATTTAACCCACTGAGCCACCCAGGCACCACTTGAGAAAACATTTAATAGTGAAACCAGATAGATCTTCTCAAATGGCTAGAAGGTGAAAATAGAGTAAATTTCTTTTACTGAACTTGTCCAATAAATAAAAATCAAATACTTTAATGTTTGGTTTATAGTTTTCCCTTTTTCATGTTTATTTATATTAGACAGTATTTGTCTTAAGATTTCTTTGGAGGCTTTTTTTCCCCCCAAGTTCTGGCTTTTGAATTGGTATTCCATTTCAGGTAAGCTTTGATTATAGTCCAAGTGTTTTGTCCTTGCATGGAAGTAGAACTTCAACTTATTGAGAGCAATTGATGTCATTCAATACTAAGTCTCAGTCATTAAAAGAACCATCTTTTCTGTAGAAAATATCTTGTCAGTGTAGAGCAAAATAACAGTAATATTGGTCTACTAAAAAAATGGAGTTAAGGGATCCCTGGGTGGCGCAGCGGTTTGGCGCCTGCCTTTGGCCCAGGGCGCGATCCTGGAGACCTGGGATCAAATCCCACATCGGGCTCCCGGTTCGTGGAGCCTGCTTCTCCCTCTGCCTGTGTCTCTGCCCCTCTCTCTCTCTGTGACTATCATAAATAAATAAAAATTTTTAAAAAAATGGAGTTAAAACTGTTCAGTTTGCTAGCATCTGCTTGATCTTAGTAGCTATAGTTGATTGGTGAGCTTATCTTTAACAGTCTTGTTGCACAGATATCAAAAAGATAAAAACTTTTAAGTCCAACTGGGAAATTATTTAATAAAAAATAGTTTTGGGAGGCAGGCCCGGTGGCACAGCGGTTTGGAGCCGCCTGCAGCCTGGGGCGTGATCCTGGAAGACCTGGAATCGAGTCCCACATCGGGCTCCCTGCATGGAGCCTGCTTCTCCCTCTGCCTGTGTCTCTGCGTCTCTCTCTGTGTCTATGAATAAATAAATAAAATCTTTAAAAAAAAAAAAAAAGAAATCCTTTAAAAAAATAGTTTTGGTTTTTTTTTATTTTATTTATTTATGAGAGAGAGAGAGAGAGAGAGAGAGAGAAAGGCTCAAAGACACAGGCAGAGGGAGAAGCAGGCTCCATGCAGGGAGCCTGACGTGGGACTCGATCCTGGCTCTCCAGGATCACACCCTGGGCTGAAGGCGGTGCTAAACCGCTGAGCCACCTGGGCTGCCCTAAAAAATAGTTTTAAACATTATAAATTCCAAAGTTACACTAAGCTAAAAAAAAAAAATTCCTCTAATTAGTGTAAAATTTTTTACAAGAAAATAAAATGCTGTCACGGCTAGAATTAAAACAAGGGTAAAATGGGGACACCTGGGTGGCTCAGTGGTTGAGCGTCTGTCTGCCTTTGGCTCAGGGCGTGATCCCAGAGTTCTGGGATGGAGTCCCACATCAGGCTCCCTGCATGGAGCCTGCTTCTTTGCCTGTGTCTCTGCCTCTCTGGGTGTCTTTCATGAATAAATAAAATCTTAAAAAAAAAAAACAAACAAAAAAAAAACTGGGATGCCTAGGTGGCTCAGTGGTTTAGAGCCTGGGCCCTCAGCCCAGGGCATGATCCTGGAGACCCAGGATTGAGTCCCATATCGAGCTCCCTGTATAGAGCCTGTTTCTCCCTCTGCCTGTATCTCTCTCTCATGAATACATAAATAAAATCTTAAAAAAGAAAAAAAAAAAAAAACTAGAGTAAAATGCATATGCATTTAGCCAAAGACTTGAAAGGAAACACAAAGCTATATAAATATAAAATATTACTTATAATCATTAAAAAATGTAATAGTGTAAATCTAAAATAACATAGAGGACTTCTACGTAAACATTGATGAAAGAATCAAAAAAAGATCTAAATAGAAGGAATATTTTTGTTGTAGACTGGATGATTAAATACACTAAAAATATCAATTCTCCCAAATTAATTACAAGTTTAACGTAATTCTATCAAAACACCAGATTTTTTGCAGATACAGATAAGTTTATCTAAAATTTATATGGAAAAACAAGAGATAGAATAACAATTCAGGAAAATATTAAATGGGAGGAATCATTCTACCCAATTCTCAGTCTCCCACAGATATAGCAATAAAGCCTACGTGGGTATTGGCAAAGGAAAGACACAGAAATCAATGGAACAAAATAAAGAACTCAGACATAATCCCACTCGATCACAGCTGACGAATTTTTAACAAGGGTGCAAAAGCAATTCAATGGAGAAAATAGAGCCTTTTCAACAAATGGTAATGGGGGAACTAGATGTCCATGGGGTGGGGACGGGAGGGGGTTAACGCATCCTAAACTTCACATGTTATACAAAATTTAACACAAGAGGAGTCATAGATTTTTTTTTTTTAAGATTTTATTTACTTATTCATGAGAAACAGAGACACAGGCAGAGGGAGAAGCAGGCTTCATGCAGGGAGCCAGACATGGGACTCGATCCCAGGTCTCCAGGATCACACCCCAGGCTCAGGCAGCACTAAACCACTGCGCCACCGGGGCTGCCCTTTTTTTTTTTTTTTTAAGATTTTATTTAGGAGTCATAGATTTAAATGTAAAACATAAAACTAAAAAACTTTAATATATATATAGAGAGTGAAAATATATATATAAAACTAAAAAACTTTAAAATATATATAAAATATAAATATTTTATATTTTATTATATATATATTATATATATATTATATATATATAGAAAATCCTCCTGACTAAACCCTGGTGAAGACTTCTTTGATACCAAAAGCACCATTCATGAAAGTAGGAGGTCAATAAACTGGACTTCCTCAAACTAAAGACCTTTACTATGCAAAACACTTGTTAACAGGATGAAACAACAAGCTATATCCACACCATGAAGCAGTCACAGAATACTACCTAACAACAAAAAGTTACAAACTATTGATATACCAACTTAAAAGGCTCTCAAGGGCCTCCTGTTGACTAAAAAAAGCCAATCTCAAAGGTCATATACAGTCTGATTCCATTTATACATTTGCTTGAAATGACAGAATTAGACATGGAGACAGATTGGCTGACAAGGGTTAGGGGTGCTGGGGAGTGTAAGCGGAATGGGTGTGACTATAAATATATGGAGGTAAGCATGGGGGACGACTTTACTATGGTGAAGGTGATAGTTCTGTATCTCGATTGCACTGGTGGCTGCACAAATCTACACAAGTGATAAAACCAGAGAGTTATACAGGTATATTGTGCCAGTATGGATTTCCTGGTGTTCATACTGTACCACAGTTCCTTAACATAAAACGACTGGGAGAAACTCAATAAAGGATACACTGAACCACTCTGTGCTATCTTTGGAAATTCCTGAGATACAAAATTAAAAGTTAAGAAAAATAAAATTCACCTGTGACTAAAAAGTGACTTTTTATTAGCGTAAATAAACACTAAAGCAAACAGTTTAACAGAATTTTTTTTGACTTGACTGAGAACTGGCACAGCAGAATCTTAATGGCTCTAAGCTAAGGAGAATATGCTAATAGTAGGTAAATCCCCTGAAGTTTTTTAGGAGCACACACAGTCTTAACATATACCCTAAATGATTCAACTTACAGGAAAATAAATTATTACAATTTTTCACACACTTGGCCCCTCATTTTTATCTATAAAGAAGATCAGCTATTTGCTTAGGCCAAGCTGGCAGTTAACCTGCAGAACTGGCCCAGTTCTCCTTTCTGACGATTACAGCAGTCCCTTCCTTAACAGCTCCATCTAACCCCTGACCACTGTGATGGTCACCTGACTACTGGTTCTGCCTCTAGGCCTCTCCCAACCCATTTAACTCTTCCTGCACACAGCTGAGAGACTCATCTCCCAGAACACCCCTCTTCCTCATATTCCATGTCACCCAGATGGCAGAACTTCTCAAAACAGGAAGAATGTTAACGAGACATATTTCAGTTTAATTTAAGAAGAAAAAGAGCTTTAAAAATAAACATAAAGCAATGCTGGGAAAAGCTGCTTCCAGAGGTTAGCAAGTCCTGTGTCATTAGATATATTCAAGTATAGGGGAACCTGAACCTTGAGACCACACTATTCCAACCCTGGAATTCTGATTCCCTATCATTTCCTGGAGAATTCTCCCTCCTTCACCTGGCATTCCAAACTATCCACTAAAATTTAGATCCAACCTTTCTCCTTCTAACCTTTTCTCCCAGCACCCTTGACCAATCTAGGCCCAATTATTCCCCATGCACATCTTACATAGTCTGTTTTTCTGAACTAGATGACTTTTTCTCCTCTCCTTTCACCTTAGAAGAGCCAGTGCACCTCTGAAAGCTTTTCCAACCCCATGCTTACTCTCCTACTCATGCTACTTACTTTTCATGTCCAGGTGTCCTAATATAAGCTCTGGGACAAACTCGAAAAACAGCCTCCTATCTGCTAGCAGACAGTCTCTCCTCAGAGACCACATGGTCACCCAGTTCTTTCCGCACTGTGATTTCTGTGACGTGAGACTTTTCCCAGGAAACATACTAATGTCCAGTACACCTATCATCCACCCACTTTGCTCAACACATTACCCTCAGAAGCAGTGCAGGAGTACACCAACATGTACCTCAGCTTCTTTGGGTCTTCTCCTTCAACCACCCAGAAATGTCCATTATGCAAAAGTCTCTGGTCTTGGTGTCTGAGACCCAATCATGAAATATAACTAGAAGATTTTTATAACTCTGTTCTAGTAAAAACTATTCCTCATCACTCTACTTCCAACTTACCATCACTGGTCTGTCTTTTTTCAAGCATTTTTTAACGTCTGTCCTTTTTCAAGCATTAATGCCCTTTCTATCTCTATCCTTTGGATATCTCCTACCCAGCTAAGAGCCCTCTTTTTTTCATCAGAGTACTTACTATTCAAGCATTCATAAAATACACTGATACTCTTTTTTAGGTATTGTTAAAAATACACACAGACACACACACACACACACATATATATGTATATATGAGGAGTCACTGCTAATATAAGATTTCCTTTTGGGGAGATGAAAAATTCTGGAATTAGATAATAATGACAGCTGCACCACTCTATGAATCTACTAAAACCACCAATGTATATACTTTAAGGAGTGAGTTTTATAACATTCATATGTTATATGAATCGTATCTCAATTTTTTTTTAAAGAAAGATTCTCTAAACCTACCCCTGTATTTACATTTGGCACTATGAAGGAAAAACTCACTGTAATTTTTGAGACAAGAACCTTTTTTGTCACACACTTCTTGGAGAATATGGTCAAGTATACTCCCCAAACAATTAAGTGCCTATCACAGACCAGGTACCATGACAGGAGCTTGAGAGATTGGTCATCAGACCAGCATAGAACCTGTCCTACTGGAGCCTAGAAAGGGAAAGACACCAATTATCTAATTACCACTGTGATAAGAGCTAGGAAAAGAGGGACATCTGGGTGGCTCAGTGGGTGAGCGTCTGCCCTTCGTCCCAGGGCACGATCCTGGAGTCCCAGGATCAAGTCCCACATTGAGCTCCCTGCATGGAGCCTGCTTCTCCCTCTGCCTGTATCTCTGCCTCTCTCAGGGTCTCTCATGAATAAATTAAAAAAAAAAAAAAAAAGAGCTAGGAAAAGAAAGTATAAGTAAGAATGACCTAATTGGAGTAGGGGGCATAGGGATAGAAAGGGTCTCCAAGAAAAAAGAGCACATCTAAGAGGCATGCATATGCCTCAGCCCACATAAGGTAGGTAGTTAACTCAATAACTAGTTAGAGGTGATTGGCAGTAAAATGAAACTCCTAGATCACAAGAATTTGGATGGCATGCAAATGGTAATTGGCTACCAACTACCACAGGAGGCTCACGCGTCCACTGCCTTGAGGTAGAGTAGCCATGTGTAAGCATGTGAATGTTTTGCCTACTGACGGTGTTAGTATGGTGAGGTTTTAATGTACTCCTATGTTTGTGTTTATTATTGATGTTATCAGGGGCAAATACAAAAAGAAAATTAAGTTATGCTGAAAAACATATTTAAGTCTCCATTTATAATGATGATTGCGCAGAAAACACAGCACTTTTGTACAAACTCAAAAATGTAAAAAGTTTAACTTTTGGCTCAAAAGTGTTATAAATAAATACTTAAATTGTTTATTGAAAATAGTAAGCTCCTATCTTTAACTCTGTGAAAACCCTAATATGAAGTCAGCTAACCAGAGCCGATGGGTCAAATGAGGCCCACCATCTGTTTTTTAAGTTCTAAAGGAACATGGCCACACCCAATTATTTATATATTACTTATACATCCTTTCCTAACACGACAGTAGAACTGAATAGTGTTAACAGAGACCTTAAAACCAATAAGGTATAAAATATTTACTATTTGGCCCTTTACAAAAAAAAAATTTTTTTTTTAAACGTGTACTAAATAGAAGTACTTGGGCAGCCCCGGTGGTGCAGCGGTTTAGTGCCGCCTGCAGCCCAGGGCGTGATCCTGGAGACCCAGGATCAAGTCCCACATCAGGCTCCCTGCATGGAGCCTGCTTCTCCCTCTGCCTGTGTCTCTGCCTCTCTCTCTCTATCTCTATCTCTCTCTCTCGCTCTGTGTCTCTCATGAATAAATAAAAAATAAAATCTTTAAGAGATAGATAGATAGATAGATAGATAGATAGATAGATAGATAGAGGTACTTCACATTGCTTCAGAACAAAGAAATCTTACGTATCTTTTAACAATGAAGTATCCCAGTGGATAAGCAACGAACTCAAAATACAAAGAATTCTACTTGTCAATCTTCTGTGGAGTTCTAGGTAAATCGTTACTAGTCTGTGTTTTATATACCAGTAAAATTCAGAGCAGTTAGGTCAGATTTTTGTATAAGGGCTCAGGACCACTAAAGCCAGGGCTGGGAAAAGGTGTTTGTATTAATTATCTTTTGCTGCCTAACAAATTCTCCCAAAAATTTGGTAGCTTAAATTAAACATTTATTTATCTTCTAAGTTTTCTGTGGGTCAGAATTTCGAGATGGTTAGGGTTGCCATCTTTTAACACCTGACTGGAGCTGGAGATCTGCTTCTAAAGTAGATTACTCAGAAGTTTGGCAAACTGGTACTGACAGCTTCCCCCAAAGTGAATAACCCATGAGAAAGAGTCAGGCAGATACTATATTCTCTTTATGATTTTCCTTTCAAAGTAGATAGTATCATTTCCACTATATCCTATTCTTTATAGAAGTGAAAGTCTTTAAGTCCAACATACGTTCAAGAGGATCAAAGCTGGGCTCTACTTTTTTCAGGGGAGGGTGTCAAAGAATCTGCAAACATACTAACACCACTACAGGGTTTCAAATGATGAGCAAACAGTTTTAACAACATAACCAACAAGGCTTAGTTGATTAAAGAATATGCACTTAACCATTTTCATAACATGTACTTTGTTCTATTTATGAGCAGAGATGTTTCATCACCACTTGCTATGATTCTCAAAAAAAAAAAAAAAAAAGTAAGCCAACAGAAAAAAGCAAGGCACTTCAGTTTTTCATATCTGATGCAGTAATGATGATGGGAGGCAGTTATATTTTTGTTTTAGCTTTTTCTCCCCCCATGGCAAAAAAACAAGGAGAGAAGGCAAATTACGGTGAATAGATCATGATCATAAATAATTGCAAAGTTGGACTAGGACAGACAAGTACTTACGATTCTGAGCCACATAAAAGATTTTCTCAGATATAAATAAAAACAAGAAAACAAATTCAGATATGCATTCAAAATTTGTGGGATTTTTTTTGGGGGGGTGCATGTATTATACCAGGATTGCTACAAATTTACATCAGATAAACTTCCGAAACAAGGAATATATAGAGTTAAATTAAAAGTTACCTATAACCATTAAATGTATTTTGAAAATAAACATCTTAGTTACTAGACTCAAGGAAAATTTGGTGAAATTCATTACTTGCTATTATTTTGAGGCAAAAAGGCCTGGGAGCAAAACTTTCTCAGAGGACAATGAAGTAATGGTTATGTTGATTTCCTTACTAAGAAGCTCAAATATTGTCCTGAACTAGATAGACAATTAAACAGCTTTAAAATAAATTCACTGGGCAGGCCGGTTGGCTCAGCAGTTTAGAGCCACCTTCAGCCCAGGGTGGGATCCTGGAGACCTGGGATCGAGTCCCATGTCAGGCTCCCTGCATGGAGCCTGCTTCTCCCTCTGCCTGTGCCTCTGCCAATCTCTCTCTCTCTCTCTCTCTCTCTCATGAATAAATAAAATCTTTTTTAAAAGATAGATAGATAGATAGATAGATAGATAGATAGATAGATAGATAGATAGATAAAATTAATCCAGTGGTGCCTGGATGGCTCAGTCAGTTGGGAATCTGACTTAGGCTCGGGTCATGATCCCAGGGTCCTGGGATCGAGCCCCCATCAGGCTCCTTTTACACAGGGAGCCTGCTTCTCCCTCTCCTTCCGCCTGCCTCTACCCCTGCTTGTGCTCACTTGCTGTTGCTCATTCTCTCTGTCAAATAAACAGAATCTTTAAAAGTAAATAAATTCATTCAAAGTCCACTCTAATGTGCTGAATAGTGTCCCCCAAAACTCATACCAACCCAGAACCTATGAATGTGGCCTTCTTTGCAAATAGGGTTTTTGCAGATATAATCAAGTAAAGATGAGGTCATACTGGATTTAGAGAGGACTCGAATTCAATGCTTAATATCCTTATAAGAGGAAACTTTGTACAAAGAGATACACAGGGGGAATGCCATGTGACAAGACAACAAATGAAGAGATTGGAGTGACAAATCTATACCAGTCAAGGAATGCCAAGGATTGCTAGCAAACACAAGAAGCTAGCAGAGAACATGCAACAAATTCTTCCACTGAGTCTCCAAGAATCAATCCTGCTGACACCTTGATTTCAGGTAGCTGGCCTCCAGAACTGTGAGGGAGTAAACTTCTGTTATCTAAGCCACCAAGTTTATAGTAATTTACATTATGACAGCCCTAGATAACTAATATATCCACCCATATTATGGCTAGTAACATTAAATTTAAATAATGTCATCATTTACAATATTAGAAACATTTATCTTGAGCCTGAAAATTAAGAAAAGTATTTACCACTCAAGGTTCTTAGTTCATAAATTCACAATAACTGGAGACAGCATGACCATTTAATATACTGCTCCTTTTTTTGAGTATTGTCAGAGGGATGAATTTGACATAAGACTCCAATGGACTATGCACACTACTGTCAGCCATTAGAGATCCAGTGACGTTCTCCCGAAGGCCAGTAAAGCAACTGGACAGAGCAGGAGCTCAGTTCACCTTAGTTGCTACCCAACAGTTCTACAAAAAACTCTCTCTCTTTAAGTCCTTCTGCTGAACCAGAAGTTTAACAAAAAAGTACGAGTTTCAAGAATTTAATGCTCCAGATGTAAAGTCTTCTTACCATACTTGTAAGCATCATAATAACAAGTTTCTCTAATAGGCACTGCTGGCAAGCTGCGGGTTATAATTTCACTTTTTATTAATTCTGAGTTTTCCGGGGGATCCCTGGGTGGCTCAGCGGTTTAGCGCGCCTTCAGCCCAGAGCCAAAGGATCCTGGAGACCCAGAGATCGAGTCCCACGTCGGGCTCCCTGCGTGGAGCCTGCTTCTCTCTCTGCCTGTGTGTCTCTGCCTCTCTCTGTGTGTGTTTCTCATGAATAAATAAATTAAATCTTTAAAAAAAAGAAAAAAAATTCTGAGTTTTCCAAAATAGGATTCCTTTAAGCCCAGATTTGTTTTTATTTCAAACTCTAAACACTCAAGTTTGTATGGCTAATTTAACATACCAACCTGACAGAATGAGGCAACTTCTAGAGTATTTTCAGAAGGGCTGGACATTTTTCCATTTTATCACCCCTATATCTTCAAGCATGAACTAAAAAGAGGTATTATAGAGGATGAAAGGTAAACTTCTGTCCCGTTTATTTCCTTTTTTTTTTCTTTTTTTTTTCCGTTTATTTCCTATTAAACTGTTAGAACATTTCTAAGACTCAAGTATTATTTGGCACACCCAAAAAAAGTAGATTCAGAATCTCCAAATACAATGTTTCTTTATTAGCCTATCTCCTGATTAAAAGTCAGTACAACTTAATCCATCTCTGACAACTCAATATTCTTATAAGTTACTGAGCATACAGCAAGTGTAAGAATGAGAATACTGACCACAAAAAAGTCACCTTCAAGGATTGATTTTCTAATTAAAATTATTTTTCCTGGGTAGCTGAGTGGCGGAGCATCTGCCTTTGGTTCAGGGAGTGATCCCAGAATTCCAGGGTTGAGCCCTGCATCAGACTCCCCGCAGGGAACCTGTTTCTCCCTCTACCTACGTCTCTGCTTCTCTCTCAGTGTCTCTCATGAATAAATAAAATCTTACAAAAAAAAAAATTAGAAAAGCCTGCCTCTCTCTAAATAAAAAGCAATATTGACCTACCTTGTTTTCGAACATCTTCTACAGCAGCCACAAGCTCTTCCTTGAGAAACTGACTCTCCTTTGCAATTTTATCCCCCTTCTCCAAAAAATTCTCAGTTGCTTGTTCAACGGATGCAGCCAAAACATGGGCCTTCTTAGAACGGCCTCTCTTCTTATTTGACGGCCCCTTACTATTGGTGTTTACCAGAGTTGTGACCTAAAAGTTTCATTTTTACAAATTAAACTGTAGTCAATTAAAATGAAAACAACAGAAAGATGACTATTGTTAAAGATAGGAAGATTAATGATTCCTAACAAAATGAAACATCACATTTATGAATTCCACTAAGCATTAACAAGTAAACTCTCCGTATTTAAGATATATAACAACAATACTCAATTTAGGTCCCAAAATAATTTGGCCATCTCAATGTACAAGACAATATTTTAATTCTTCAAACATGATAACTAGATTTTAGTTTCATTTTACAAACCAGAAACTGATTAGAAACATGTTAAACACCACTACATGTCATCAAGAAATTCCAGAAAGAGGCTGACAATGAACTTGTTATTTTACATGGAGGTCACATTTTCCACTGTTTTCAACCTGTGCAAAATGTTTTAAGGTAACTTGTTTCTAAATTTGTTTTACAGTTTATTCAAGTAAATCTCAGGAATTAATTGGTAAAGGTCCTTAACAAAGGAAGGATGCCCAAAGTAGTGATGGTGCTTTAAGTCCCAGAACATTAACCATCATTAATATATACAGTACCAGATGATCTGTAGATTAAAGATGACTAAAGATTTGTTACTTAGCATAGCTTGCCACGCAAGAGACCTGCTGAGAGCTATACTGGATGGACTCCAAGAAAGTAAATATTCCTGAGTCTTTCCACACACTTCTACGTATAATTATTAAAATATGTAAATATATATGTATATATACATGTGTGTATTTATAATACTAGCTGCTAACAATTAATGAAATGGCATCACAATGTGATATTTTAACAGAACATACCAAACCCACACCTCAAATTACCGGCTAAGTGATCCTGGACAATGAAAAGTTTCTTAGGCATGGTAAAGAGACAACAGTCAAGGCTTCATAGCCCATCTTTCTTGAATATAACCTATCCTTTCCAAGAAAAAGTGATGCCAAGAAATTGTCTACAAAATACAAACATTTGGTAAGTTGCATTATATACCACTTATCCCCTATTACTACCAATAAGACTCAAGAACATGCAGTAATTATGTTCCTATAGGGTTAAATGAATGCATCAATATTTAAGTAATTAGTGGCGCCACATCATCTAAATACTATCAATCTAAACTCAACCACTCAAATTAAAGCTTTGAGCTAAATTTGCTCTGTATTTGTTTCCTAGGCCTATTACTACAGATCATATTATAACTATGTATTTATCTGCAGAGTCCTACCTGTGTAACAAGAGGCTCCAACAGTCTTTCAACTGCCAGAGTTCGGATCTCTAGACTTTTGGGGTCCCATTTGAAGTTTATGTTGCCTGTGTGGACAGAAGTCATTTCTGAAAAAGAAACAAAAAGGACAAAGTTAGGCAAACATCAAACACAAACATGAAGTATATAACAAATCTCCTACTTTTATAAAGGACTTTTATATCAGCACAGCTACATTCTAGATGGGGAAAAATTTCTTACAGAGCCTGCACTAGAGAACCCAGTAACTTAATCTCTTACACTTTCAGATGTCAAGCTTATAAACAGTAGAAGTACTATAAGAGGCACTCCCTTTGGGCTTCTCTGGCACCAAGACACTTCTACTTTCAGTTTTTCAACACCAACTTAGACGTAGGATGAAAAGCTAAAGTGAATGAAGGCCTGATTCTGGTTTATCTTACTCCACAACATTTGTATCACAGTATTACCTAAAAGGCATAACTCCTTCATTTTTGGATAGGTTCTTGGAGAATAGCTTGTCTTACTCTATTAAAACATAATGCAGAAGTCTGCTGCCCTCTGCACCTACAGCTATTATCATTCATAGTGAGAAGAAATTTCAAGTCACACTTAGTCAAGTATCAATGTAGACTTCCATTAGACAGAGGCTTTACGACTAAGAGAAAAGACTCAACAAAAATACCAGTTAGTGTTCGCTTCTAAAAGTTAGTGACTAGGGATCCCTGGGTGGCGCAGCGGTTTAGCGCCTGCCTTTGACCCAGGGCGCGATCCTGGAGACCCGGGATCAAATCCCACGTCGGGCTCCCGGTGCATGGAGCCTGCTTCTCCCTCTGCCTATGTCTCTGCCTCTCTCTCTCACTGTGTGCCTATCATAAATAAATAAAAATTAAAAAAAATAAAGTAAAAATAAAAATAAAAAAATAAAAGTTAGTGACTGAAAGAAAGGGAAAAAAAAAAAGACACGAGAGGTACATAACGGAAGTAAACACTAACTATAAACTTTCTAGACAACCAATTTGGTAGATATTTAAAACTTTAAAAGAATGTGTTCTTGGGATCCCTGGGTGGCGCAGCGGTTTGGCGCCTGCCTTTGGCCCAGGGCGTGATCCTGGAGACCCGGGATCGAATCCCACATCAGGCTCCTGGTGCATGGAGCCTGCTTCTCCCTCTGCCTGTGTCTCTGCCTCTCTCTCTCTCTGTGACTATCATAAATAAATAAAAAAAAAATAAAATAAAATAAAAGAATGTGTTCTTGGGTAGCCCTGATGGCGCAGCGGTTTAGCGCCGCCTGCAGCCAGGGGTGTGATCCTGGAGACCCAGGATCGAGTCCCAAATCGGGCTTCCTGCGTGGAGGCTGCTTCTCCCTCTGCCTGTGTCTCTGCCTCTCTCGCTCTCTCTGAATGAATAAATAAATAAATAAATCTTAAAAAAAAGAATGTGTTCTTGGGGCACCTGGGTGGCTCAGTGGTTGAGCATCTGCCTTTATCTCAGGTTGTGTGATGTAGGGATCCTGGGATGAGTCCTTCATAGGGCTCCCCAAGGGAGCCTGCTTCTCCCTTTGCCTATGTCTCGGCCTCTCTGTGTCGCTCATGAATAAATAAATAAAATCTTAAAAAAAAAAAAAAAGGTTTTATGACCCAGAAATTCTACTTTTAGATTTTATTCTAAAGGAAAAACCAGGGCACCTGGGTGGCTCAGTAGTTAAGCATATGCCTTTGGCTCAGGTCGTGATCCTGGGGTCCTGGAATCGAGCCCTACATCGGATGGTCCCCACATGGAGCCTGCTTCTCCCTCTGCCTATGTCTCTGCCTCTCTCTGTGTCTCTCATGAATAAATAAAATCTTTAAAAAATAAATAAAGGAAAAACCAAGGTGCATGTAAAAACTTGGATATAATGATGTTCACAACAGCAGCACATATAATCATTAAAAATTATAAACTACCTCAATTTCAGAGAACACTGAATAAATAAATCATATAACTTACCACACAACCCTGTGCCACTCTTAAAAAACAATGTTTACAAAATTTAGGAAAAACAAAAACAAAAAAGAAAACAGTGTTCTCACTGCCCAGGTCTTTATTTCTATTAAATACCATTTCCTGTTAAAGGGAACCAGGGCTCCTCCAAAAAAGAGGGAGGGAGTTTCTTTCAGGTCTAAGCTGTTCTATTCTGCAGAAAGTAAAGAAGGGTACAAAGACTAACCTATCAAAACAGAGAGGAACCAAAGGCTCCACTGGCCAATAAGACAAATTGAGTATAAAAAGCATGACTACAACTGCCTGATTGACAGGTAGGCAGGCAGGTAGGTACATAGGAAATTATCCTGTAACCACAGAGATTCTCAAAAGAAATAGGCAATTTCTTTACCATGAATGTAAAACAGAATTAGAAAATGATAGGGCAAAAAAAAAAAAGAAAGAAAGAAAGAAAATTATAGGGCAGCCCCTGTGGCGCAGTGGTTTAGCTCCGCCTGCAGCCTAGGGCGTGATCCTGGAGACCCTGGATCGAGTCCCACGTCGGGCTCTCTGCATGGTGCCTGCTTCTCCCTCTGCCTGTGTCTCTGCCTCTCTGTGTGTGTCTCTATGAATAAATAAATAAATAAATCTTTAAAAAATAAAAAATAAATAAAAAAGGTTTCCTGAAAAGAAAGAAGAGAAGAGAAAGAAAAGAGAAGAGAAAGAAAAGGAGAAGAGAAGAGAAAAGAGAGAAGAGAGAAGAGAAGAGAGAAAAGAAAAGAAAAGAAAAGAAAAGAGAAAGAGAAAGAGAAAGAAAAGAAAGAAAAGAAAAGAAAAGAAAAGAAAAGAAAAGAAAAGAAAAGAAAAGAAAAGAAAAGAAAAGAAAAGAAAAGAAAAGAAAAGAAAAGAAAAGAAAAGAAAAGAAAAGAAAAGGATAATTTGGGCAGCCCGGGTGGCTCAGCGGTCTAGCGCCGCCTTCAGCCCAAGGCGTGATCCTGGAGACGCCGGATGCAGTCCCACATCGGGCTCCCTGCATGGAGCCTGCTTCTCCCTCTGCCTGTGTCTCTGCCTCTCTCTCTCTCCTCTCTGTGTATTCTCATGAATAAATAAATAAAATCTTTAAAAAAAAAAAAGAAAAGAAAAGAAAAGAAGAAAAGAAAAGAAAAGAAAAGAAAAGAAAAGAAAAGAAAAGAAAAGAAAAGAAAAGAAAAGAAAAGAAAGAAAACGATCATTTTGTAAACCCCAGGGTAGTAACTGATTCAGGCAATGATTATCAGTGGATGTTATTAACACCCTTAGTGAAAGGCTACTGGGAAACAGAATACTTGTAAGGTATCAAAGTATCACTTGACAAGTTACTTATTAATTAACTGGACCAAGACTTATTTTTATAAATTTGTGATCTAATGGCCACCCTCTTAAACAGATAACTAAACTTAGTATCACTAATAATGAAACACCTGGTATTATTATATGCCTCCTGATATAAAGAATGTATTATCTATTAAGTACTCTTGATGAAAAAAAAAGCTTTAAATGTTTTTTAAGTCTCAGTGTTACTGTAAAATGAGTAGCTGTGCAACAGCAAAAATAAATGTTTAACCAGAGTCTACTGAAGCTTCTATATAGGGATTCAAAACCTTTTTCAATACCATGGATCCTTTTGGCAGTCTAGTGAAGCCTAAAGACCAAAGGTTTTGTCCAATAAAAATACAGTGTAAACCACCTATGTAATTTTTTTTTAAGATTTTATTTATTTATTCATGACAGACACAGAGGGGGGCTAGGCAAAGACACAGGGAGAGGGAGAAGCAGGCTCCATGCAAGGAGCCCGACGTGGGACTGGATCCCGGGTCTGTCTCCAGGATCACACCCTGGGCCGAAATCAGGCACTAAACCGCTGAGCCACCAGGGCTGCCCCACCTATGTAATTTTCAATTTTTTAGTAGTGATATTAAAAAGAAATGGGGGACACTTGGGTGGCTCAGCAATTAAGCGTCTGCCTTCAGCTCAGGGCATGATCCAGGGATCAAGTCCCACATCCAGCTCCCTGCATGGAGCCTGCTTCTCCCTCTCCCTGTGTCTCTGCCTCTCTCTGTGTCTCTCATGAATAAATAAAATCATTTTAAAAAATAAAAAGAAATGACTGAACATAATACATTCAAAAAATCGTTACAGCATATATACAGTATTTTTTACATTATTAAAGATATTATACATAAATACTAAGTGTCCAAATCTGGAATTTGCTTTACACTCATGGCACATTTAAAGTCAAAGAAGCCACATTTCACCTGTTTAAGAGCCAACCTAGTGGCTTCTGTACTTCGATAGGGCAGCTATAAGACCCTTTCTCAAAACATTTTTCAAATGCATAAAACACAAACCAAAAGATTACAAAGGAAAGACATTTAATGAAATAGTTATCGAGATACTTTACAAATGGATGATACAGTAATTATATGTGCTTCTATATTAATATTAAATAAGACTTAGCAAGAAGTCTGACAACTACTTCAAAGTAATAATGAACCCACATATTTTTTTCGACGTAATATTATAATTATTGCAGATATGAAAAACTGAGATTCCTACTGGTGAAAAAGTTACAGGTTCAACTGTAGTTTGTAGAAATGCTAAATTCCTTAATAGTGAAAACAAAGACAAAATTTTTCAAATTCAAATTCACTGCAAAAAACCTAACCTAGACTCAATTTCAAGCTTATAGGGGATACGGAAACATATTATGTGGGGGATCCGTGGGTGGCTCAGCGGTTTAGTGCCTGCCTTTGGCCCAGGGCGTGATCCTGGAGTCGCGGGATGGAGTCCCACATCAGGCTCCTCGCATGGAGCCTGCTTCTCCCTCTTCCTGTGTCTCTGCCTCTCTATGTCTATTATAAAAAAACAAATCTTTAAAAAAAAAAAAAAAAAGAAAAGAAACATATTATGTAACATCATGGGAAAACACATCCAGAATGTAGAATACTTTAGAAGACAAGAGGGCCTCAATTCTTCAGAAAGTCAGTATTTTGGGGGAGAGAGTAGGTAAGAAGGCTATTCTAGACAGAAAGATTCAAGAGACCTAAGAAATCTCATGCACTACTAGTATCTTGTTTAGACAATAGTTTGAAACAAGCAACTATGATATTTATAAGGAAACTGGTGTTTAATACTTATTAAATAGTAGATGTTATCACAGAATTACTGTTCAATTTCATAGGTGATGATGACATTGTGGCTATATAGAAAAATGACTACTTCTAGGAAATGCATGCTGAAACATTTAGGGGTTAAATGTTAAGACGTCTGCAACTTTCAAACAATTCAGCAAAAGTTAAAATATGTACATACAGAGATGAAGGAACCATGAAAAAAAAAATACTCATAACTATTAAATCTAGTAGAGGATGGGGCCCCTGGGTTGGCTCAGTTGGTTAAGAGTCTTCCTTAGGCTCAGGTCATGATCCTGGGGTCCTGGGATCTGGCTCCCTGCTTGGCTGTCAGTCTGTTTCTCCCTCTCCTCTACCCCTCCTCCCCACTCGTGCTTGCTCTCTCTCTCAAATACATACAATCTTAAAAAAAAAAAAAAATCAATCTAGGTAGTGAACATGTGGATGGCTGTTCTTAGATTTATTCTTTTAGCTTCTTTGTATACCTGAAATTTCTCATCTAAAAATATGACAAAGATGTTATAGAAGTTTATGAGAAAAAGCTCAAAATAGGGGTGCCTGAGTGGCTCAGCTGGTTAAGCATTTGCCTTCGGCTCAGGTCATGATCCCAGAGTCCTGGGATGGAGCCCTGCATTGGGGTCCCTGCTCAGTGGAAGTCTGCTTCTCCCTCCACTCCTCTCTGCTTGTGCTCTTTCATGCTCTGTCTCTTAAATAAATAAAACCTTAAAAAAAAATGCTCAAAGTATATACTATTAAAGATGGTAAAGAGTTTCAAAACAATATGAAGTATCACCGCAGAGAGAACTAAAGATATCTAGATGTATAAACCAAAATATTAACAACAGTTTTATCTTTTTAAAGATTTCGTTCATTTATTCATGGAGCGGGGGGGGGGGGGGGGGGGGGGGACAGAGACACAGACAGAGGGAGAAGCAGGCTCCCTGCGGGGAACATGATGTGGGACTCCAACCAGGACCCCGGGATCAGGCCCTGATCCCAAGGCAGGGGCTCAAAGGCTGAGCCACACAGGCATGCCCGATAGTTTTATCTCAAGACTGAGAATTATGGGTAGTTTTAATATTCTTTTTATTTAACTGTATTTTTTATATAAAATCATACAGGCATTTAGAATTAATTACTTTTGTAATTTAAAAAGCTGAATCAGGGATCCCTGTGTGGTTTAGTGCCTGCCTTCAGCCCAGGGCATGATCCTGGAGTCCTGGGATTGAGTCCCAGGTTGGGCTCCCTGCATGGAGCCTGCTTCTCCCTAAGCCTGTGACTCTGCCCCTCTCTCTGTGTGTCTCTCATGAATAAATAAATAAAATCTTTAAAATAAAAAATAAATAAATAAATTTTTAAAGCTGAATCATTTTTTTTTAAAGCTGAATCATTTTATAATCTTCACATTTTTATTTTAGGAGGACAATACAATCAAAAGGCATGTTTGAGCATCACTTAACCATGTGAACTTCCTTTCTCTTTTGTAAAATAAGACAATCATTACCTAAAGAGGGCTTTCATGAAGATTAAATTAGATTATGATCCACTCAATGAGAACCCAGGCTAATAAGAAAAAGGAGAAGTTCTCCCACACAACAGAAAACTAATAAATGCAGAGGAATAATGTTTAACAAAATCACCATTTAAAAACCATCATAGGGATCCCTGGGTGGCGCAGCGGTTTGGCGCCTGCCTTTGGCCCAGGGCGCGATCCTGGAGACCCGGGATCAAATCCCACGTCGGGCTCCCGGTGCATGGAGCCTGCTTCTCCCTCTGCCTATGTCTCTGCCTCTCTCTCTCTCTCTCTGTGACTATCATAAATAAATAAAAAATTAAAAAAAAAAAACCATCATAATAGGGGATCCCTGGGTGGCGCAGTGGTTTAGCGCCTGCCTTTGGCCCGGGGCACGATCCTGGAGACCCGGGATCCTCGGGCTCCCGGTGCATGGAGCCTGCTTCTCCCTCTGCCTGTGTCTCTGCCTCTGTGTGTGTGTGTGTGACTATCATAAATAAATAAAAATTAAAAAAATAACAAAATAAAAAATAAAAAAATAAAAGCCATCATAATATAATTGATACAGGCAAAAATCGAATGTTAAACCAAGTGGTTGCCAAGTTTATAAAGAAACTGATTGCTTACATATTCACATGGTAATTCCCAACAGATTATTTTCTGATCACAGAAAGGGGGTGGGTTATAACTTTAAAGTGAAAAAACCTGGCAGACACTACCTTAACCAAGTGATCAAAATGAACATCCCAAATAATAGGACAAATTAACATCATATAGTTCCTGATATGACGAACTAAGAAGGATATAACATCACTTTGATATTTCCTACCAAAACTACATAGCCTCAATCTTGTCATGAGGAAATACCAAACTCAAAGTGAAGCATAGTCTACAAAATAAATGGCTATAGTCTTCAAAGATGTCAAGATCAGAAAAAACAAAGATAGACTGAGAATTTCTTCCAGACTAAAGGAGCCTAAAGAGATATGACAACTGAATGCAGAATGCTGTAATCCTGGACTGAAATTGTACTTGAAGGGGGGGGGGGGGGGGGGGGGAACTGAGACAAACCATAAAAATCTAAGTAGATTCTAAATTAGACAATAGTGTTGTATCAAATTTGCATGTCTTCATTCTACTGTAGTTATGTCCTTGTTGCATGTAATGGACATGATGTCTGCAACTTGCTCTCATATGGTTTTAAAAAATATAATACACTAAATATGTTCCATATACAGAAAGGAATGGAAAGTGGAAAAGAGAATGGAAAGAAGAAAAAAGGGAGGGAGGGCGAAGAAGAGGCACAAGGAAAGGGGGAAATGGAGAGGAGCTGTAAACAGAGTGAGGGGTAGAAGGAGAAGGGAGCAAGAGTAAAGACAGCAGGGAAGGATAAGGCGCACCTGGGTGGCTCAGTGGTTGACCATCTGTCTTCTGCTCAGGTCAAGATCCTGGAGTCCTGAGATTAAGTCCGCATCGGGCTCCCAGGAGGGAGATCCTGCTTCTCCCTCTGCCTGTCTCTGCCTCTCTGTGTCCCTCATGAATAAATAAAATATTTACCAAAGAGGGGAAGGGAGGGAGGAAGGGAGGGGAAGCGGGGGCAGGGAAGGGAAAGGGGGGAAGCAGAAGGGAAGGGAAGGGAGAAGGGGAAGGGAAGGGGAAGGGAAGGGGAAGGAAGGGGATGAAGGTGAGAGGAGAAAAAAGAGCCAAGAGAGAAAAGTAGGAAGGGAGAGGAGGAGGAGGAAGGAGAGAGGAAGAAAGAAGGGTGTCTAGAGCTGTGGCTAGTGTAGCTGAAGGATTGATTTAATTTTATTTCATTTTAATTAATGTTAAATAGCCACTAGTGACTACCTTATCAGAGAACACAGTTCTAGACCCTACAGAAAGCAACATCAACACCTAAATGGAAAAAAAAAAAAAAAAAAAAAAAAAAAAAACACCTAAATGACAACCAGTATAGAACGGTACATGTCTGTGACTAGCCCACTTGATAACTTTAATATAAAAAATGAAAAAAAAAATAAATAAATAAAAAATAAAAAATAAAAAATGTCTTCTCCCACAAATGCATGCTTGAGGCACAAATAGACCCTTTAGATACTTTTTAAAACATTAGTGCAGGCATCATCTAACATTTCATAGATTTATCTAAGCATTAAAACATCCTACAATCACTAGGGATGGGATGCCAAAAGAAATTTAGATTTGCTTAATCTGGTAACACAGAATGCCAGTTTCCAGGAAATTTGTTTCATTCCAAGTGGGTAAATTTCCTCTCTACACTTACATTATGTCAGGCCTACACTTTGGTTTTTAAAGGTTGTTTGTCCATGCAACTGATCAGCCCAAGTCAGTAAACCTTAGGAGATGGAGTGCTCTAGTTTGCTAAAGGGCTGACAACAGCTAAAGCAAATGTCATCAAATGTCACAGATAAGACATTTCAGAAAGAATGATTTGCCCCAGGGACCCTGCATTGCACAACCATTGCAGCAACACAAAACAGAAAACCTTTCAAGGATAGTAGAGGGAAGGTGCAAAGAGGTAAGTGAAGCCACTTGCAGAAAGACGTGGTCATACCTGTGTTTTAATTATTAAGCAAATACAACAATGAAACAATTCAGTTTCCCAAAGAAATAAACTCTTTTTTTTTTTTTTTTTTTTTTTTTGGAAAAAAAAATTTTTTTTCTTGAAAAGAAGAGTTAGCTCAACCTCTGCCTGAGGAAAAAAAAAATCACTAGGTCTGAGAACTTGGTAACTTTGGAAAAGCAGCAAATCAAGGTCCAAACGGCACAAATGCATTCCTAATGCCCTTTTTTTTTTTTTAAGATTTATTTATCTGAGAAAGAAACAGAACACAAGCAGAAGGGAGAGGTAAGCATGGAGCCTGACACAGGGATCGATCTCATGACTCTGAGATCATGACATGAGCTGAAATCCAGAGTCGGACATAACCAACTGAGCCACCCAGGCATCGCTTTTCCTAGTGCTTTAGAATCCACAACTCAGGCCAACTTTTACTTCATGAGCAAAAGTGGGGACAAAGGTGAAAATCCTGAGCTGAGAAACAAGGTCTCGGGCCACCAGGGAAGACACAGAAAAGAAGGAAAGCTGTTTGGGAGATACCACAAAGAGGGAGGAAGCTGCCCAAAGTAGGCCTGTGAAGACTGGGTAGGCCAAGTCAGAAAAAGAAAAGGCTTCTCTGAAACTTGGAGGAAAAACTAGCTTTTTGACCTAGAGAAGAAGAGTACCCTGAAGATTTGTACACTTGCTGATAACAACACTGTCCCCCCACCCCTCAAAAAAAGGGTCTTTTGTTTTTCTTATTTTGATATTTAGGGATAAAAATTACTCCATTCTCTTAACTTGAAAAAAAGGCAAAGCATTAAGAACAGTAAGAAATTGCAAATGATACCTAATCACTCAGGGAGGCCACCAGGAGAAGCCAGGACAGGTGAGTGAAGAAAGCATGTGGCCAGCTGCCCATTAGCTCCAGGCGGGCACTCTATTATGCAGATGAAGGGTTGGCAGATCATTTTTTAAGAGACCCAGAGACACAGAATTTTATGTGAATCTCCTTGTTCCAAAATATCTCACTGTGTAAAGCAAACAAAAACATCTGAGTGCTAGGTTTGCCCAGCTAGTCAAGACTTTGTAACTTAAAAAAAAAAAAAAAAAAAAAAGACTTTGTAACTAAGAACGAGTTCTCCCCTGAGGTCCCTTCCAGTTCTATATTCCAGAACTCTACAATCCTGTTAAGTAATATCTCTGAGGAGGTCTTCAGCGTCCCCATAAAAATTCACCAGACTCAGGCTGCTGCTGCTAAGTGTTAAGGCAAAAGACTCAATCACTCACTCACATTGAAACACTTGAAATATACTGACATTTGAAAATTGAGAACCCATTCAGTATGTTTTCAAGTCTTTCAATAACCAAGATGGAAGCAGAGTGACTGCCTTGTGGAGCACCTTTAATCAAAGGCCCTGCCAAGAGTGACGCCAACATTATTAAACTATACAACAGAGCCAATTTATGCTTTTGGTGACCCCAACCCAAAAAGGATTTCAGAAAGTAGAAGTAGAGCATTTAAAATCTAATGAGAGGGATCCCTGGGTGGCTCAGCGGTTTGGTGCCTGCCTTCATCCCAGGGTGTAATCCTGGAGACCCGGGATCAAGCACCGCACTGGGCTCCATGCATGGAGCCTGCTTCTCTCTCTGCCTCTCTCTCTCTCTTGAATAGATAAATATTTTAAAAATAAAAATTTAAAAATACAGTAAATAAAATCTAATGAGAGTATGTTCTCTGGAAAGAACATACCTTCTGGTACCAGCTTTGTCACTAACTTACCCTCTGACCTTAAGACAAGTCACATGACCTTTCTGGATCCTCAGTTTTCTCGTCTATAAACAGCAAAGGGTTGAATTCTAGGCTCCAAGTCCTTCCAGGATTGAAATTCTAGTATTCCTTTCATTTACGTCACCTCTCAGTAACTTCTGAATTATTTTATTAAATTTAATTAATTTCTCCCAGGTTTAGCCTATGGTCTTCCTAGCTGTATTTTAAGTTTAAGGATAGTACCTATGTTTATGCTTCCTTATATCACTTAAGTTGCTGGCAAGCTGCTTTATGCAGAGCATAGTATTAGCTGAACTGAATTTATGCAAACTGATTTTAAAATATTTACAAGTCGGGATCCCTGGGTGGCGCAGCGGTTTGGCGCCTGCCTTTGGCCCAGGGCGCGATCCTGGAGACCCGGGATCGAATCCCACGTCGGGCTCCCGGTGCATGGAGCCTGCTTCTCCCTCTGCCTGTGTCTCTGCCTCTCTCTCTCTCTCTGTGAGACTATCATAAATAAATAAAAATTTAAAAAAAATAAAATAAAATAAAATAAAATAAAATAAAATAAAATAAAATAAAATAAAATAAAATAAAATATTTACAAGTCTACCAGGAGAAAGCTCCTGCCTTAATCTTAGTCATATCTTTGCTTCTTTACAATTAATAGTATTGTTTAGAGTACCTAAACAAATAAGTTTTAAACTCTTGGCAGTTTCTAGTTTTCCAATCAACTTACAGAGTACTTCTTCATAAGATCTATTGCAAAACCTACTAGAGCTAGCCAACCTTAATGTAGTACAGAAACCTTAAGGTTTATCTAGGAGGGATCATGCTTAGCGGAACCAAGTAAGAAGTTAAACTGTAGTTATTCAGTCTTCATTACCGTATTTATAAATAGCAATCCTGGCTATTACGCAAAAGTTCACTATACATTCAGAAAGGGGCAGGGATGTAGGCGTTTGACTAGCAATCTCTAGGATAGAAAGAGAAATGGAAAAGCAACAAGCAGAAAATAAAAGCATAGTTCTATCAGAACCAGGAGGCTGATTGTTGGCAAACTGCCTCATTTCTGCAAAGAGCTTACATACCTTCTCTAAAGACATTAAATGTTCATTTACAACAGAATAGCCACATCATTCTTAAATCCCGTCTGCTCCAAAGCTATAGAATATCCTTACTTTGCTACTTGAAGCCATTTTTTCTAACATCAAGGTTAAGTTAATGCAATGTAAAGATGGTTCATTTAAATGCAAATCAGGAAATTTTAAAATTAAAAGTACCTACAGTAACGTTAACTGTCACACTGCACAAGATAAAGGATTATGGATTACTCCACTGCAGCAACAAGGATGCCAGGCTGCATCTGCATTAAACAGAGTTAATACAGCTGTTGGAATCTCAACTCCCAAATCTCCCAGTAACTATCAAAACAAAAACAAAGACGGTTATAAGGTAACCCTTATAATTAAGATTCACTCTGACACATGCCTATTTTACTAAATTCCCTACAACCAAGCCTGTCACTTTCTTCTAAAATGTAAACAGGTTGGTGATACAGGCAGAGGGAGGAAAGAAGGGTAAGATAAGAGGTATAAAACACAGATGGCTCATGTAAACAAAAAGAAAACTTGTTTTTTTTTTTCCCTCCACAATGTGGTCACTTTCTAAACCCAAGTACAATATCATCATCAAAAAAGACAAAAATGGAACGCCTGAGTGGCTCGGTGGTTGAGCGTCTGCCTTCAGCTCAGGGAACGATACCAGAGTCCTTGGGATCAAGTCCCATATCGGGCTCCCTGCATAGAGCCTGCCTCTCTCGGTGTCTCTCATGAAAAAGTAAATAAAATATAAAAAAAAAAAAAAAAAAAAAAAAAAAAAAGCTTAACCTTGATCTAAATGGAGAGCCAAAATCAGAGTAAAAAGTTTCTTATCTAAGGCAGAGTAACTAACTGGATTCCATAAACCATGATTTCTTTTTTTTTTTTTTTTTTTTTTAATGATAGTCACACAGAGAAAGAGAGAGAGGCAGAGACATAGGCAGAGGGAGAAGCAGGCTCCATGCACCGGGAGCCCGACGTGGGATTCGATCCCGGGTCTCCAGGATCTCGCCCTGGGCAAAAGGCAGGCACTAAACCGCTGCGCCACCCAGGGATCCCAGTTATCACTTTAAATTTTGTTCCTTTTCTTGTTTTCTTGAGAGCACCAAAGACAAGGAGACAAGACAAAAGAAAGAAAGAAAAAAAGACAAAAGACCTAAATGAAAAACTGTCATGCCACATGCATCAGAAGATATGATGATTACCAAAAGCGCTAAGCAAAGGACAAAAGGTAAACCTAAAAAAAAAAAAATTCGGGGATCCCTGGGTGGCTCAGTGGTTTGGCGCCTGCCTTTGGCCCAGGGCGTGATCTTGGAGTCCCGGGATCGGGTCCCGCATCGGGCTCCCTGCATGGAGCCTGCTTCTCCCTCTGTCTGTGTCTCTGCCTCTCTGTGTCTCTCATGAATAAATAAAATATTTAAAAAAAAAAAAAAAAAACTCAATCAACCATTTAGCCACTCCCTCAGCAACTATTTGAGCCCCTTCTCCCTATAAGCATTATTCCAGCCGGCAGGGAACTAAAAAAATCTGCCTTCAAGAAACACTAAGACTATACTAGGCTAGGAAGAAGACCATATACTAGGATAGGAAGAAAATTAAAGGGGATAATGATAATAGGGTTAGGTAGGGTCTTTCAAGGGCCTTTCTGACATTTGAACTGTAACCTGAAAGTCAAGGAAGACTGAGCAAGTGAGTATCTGAGAGAACACTGCAGGCTGAGGTACCATAGACAAAGCAGCAGATCCCAGGACTTACAGAAAGAGAAGGCCCAAGTGGCCAGCGCATGGAGCAAGAAGACATAAGAGATGAAGGGAAAGAAAAAACAAAAGCTCCAGAGCTGCCTGAAGTGACTATTTACAATATGAACCAGATATCTATATTCCTTTACTTAGCTTCCACCCCATATGACTGAGGCCATTAACAATGGAAGAGTGTTCCAGAGAAAGCTGCACTAAGTCATGGTAACAACTGATTATGGATGCGCAGTAAGTCCCTATGTCCCTAAGAAGCTGGATGACTAGTCAAAAAAGCAAGGAAGATTGAAACCGGCATCAGAACTGAAGGCACAAGAGAAAAGAGACAAAGGGAAAGGCGGTTTTTGTTTTAGAGGAATGGGACTAAAAGGCAAAGAAACTTTTCACAACTGAGAAGCAGCCCACAGGGAAAAAAATTATATTTTTCTTAGAAACTCAGGGGAAAAGATCCCTGAACTTGGAATGAGATTAGAAAATTACCCAGATTGGGATGCCTGGATGGCTCAGCAGTTGAGCGTTTGGATCCCGGGGTCCTAGAAAGGAGCCTCGGGGATCCCTGGGTGGCACAGCGGTTTGGCGCCTGCCTTTGGCCCAGGGCGCGATCCTGGAGACCCGGGATCGAGTCCCACGTCGGGCTCCAGGTGCATGGAGCCTACTTCTCCCTCTGCCTGTGTCTCTGCCTCTCTCTCTCTCTGTGTGTGACTATCATAAATAAATAAAAAAAAAAAAATTTAAAAAAAAAAAAAAGAAAGGAGCCTCACTTTTAGAGACAGTGCCCTGTCTCTCATAAATAAATAATTTTTAAAAAGGGGGGGGGTTAACTAGACTGAGGAAGAAAATAAAGAATTGCCTCTAAAACTTGTAACATAGGGATCCCTGGGTGGCGCAGCGGTTTGGCGCCTGCCTTTGGCCCAGGGCGCGATCCTGGAGACCCCGGATCGAATCCCACGTCGGGCTCCCTGCATGGAGCCTGCTTCTCCCTCTGCCTGTGTCTCTGCCTCTCTCTCTCTCTCTCTCTCTGTGTGACTATCATAAATAAATGAAAAAAAAAATTAAAAAAAAAAAAAGAAGTTTAAAAAAAAAAAAAAAAAAAAAAAAAAAAAAAAAATAAAACTTGTAACATATACTTTTTTTTTTTTTTTTTTAAAGATTTGAGTGAGAGAGAGAACCCACAGAGAAGCTGGTAGGGGTAAAAACTCCCCGCTGAGCAGGGAGTCCACCTCGGGGCTCTGGTAGGGGCTCCGGTATCGATGGGGGAACACAGGGTTAGCTGAGGACAAGGCATGAGCTTGGGGCAGCACATTGATTGACAAGTCCTTGAAACAGGCAGAGGGCCACTCCTCTACAGACTCAGCTGCCTTGATGTTCATACTTTCCTAAGGGCACAAGGCAATCTTAGCCCAACTCCCAAGAGCCTGTAAGTCTACTTTAACACATAAAAACTCCTTTAGAAATTTTCTTTAAGGACGCATGGGTGGCTCAGTGGTTGAGTATCAGCCTTTGGCTCAGGGCGTGATCCCTGTGTCCCGGGATCAAGTCTCACATCAGGCTCCTTGTGGAGAGCCTGCTTCTCCCTCTGCCTGTGTCTCTGCCTCTCTTTCTGTGTCTCTTATAAAGAAATAAACTCGAAATAAAATCGAAAGAAAGAAAGAAAAGAAAGAAAAGAAAAGAAAAGAAAAGAGAAAAGAAAAGAAAATTTCCTTTATCTCTAAACCCCCAGGATACGCGTTGGCGATCACCCCCCAAGCACATGGCCCACAGATACACATCTGAAGGGTCTCATGACTCAGGTTTTATTACACAGTAATAAGTGAGCTTTTCACAATAGCAGCTAGCCCCCTCAAGGTCCTGGAAACCTTGCTTCCAAAATTCTTTAGAGAGTACTGCTATCCCCAACCCGTCCCAATTCCCAGGTACATAATTAGCCACCCCTCACAGGCCCGGGGCAGCCGTTCCTCCTGCCCACAGGTCCTGTCCCCTGGCTTTAATAAAACCACCATTTCACACCAAAGATGTCTCAATAATTCTTTCTTGGTTGTCACCTCTGGACCTCACCCCTCCAAACCTCACCTATATTCCAAAACTTCATCAGTATCATGATCTGAGCCAAAGGTAGATGCTTAACCAACTGAGCCACCCAAGTGCCCCGTAATATAGATTTTTGATGACCTATTTTGTCATTCATTGACTTACCAATTATCACATCCTGGGATCCTGGTAGGTGCAAGGGACACAAAAGACACATCAGAAATGCTTATCAGATCATCATAGCAATTAATTAAGAACTGTGGGGGCTAGAGGTAAATCTCTGCAAGATGGGGCACTTTGGTTTAAACATTGAGTTAAAAGCAATCAAGGGGTGCTTGGGTGGCTCAGTTGGTTAAGTGCCTGCCTTCTGCTGAGATGTGGGATCCAGCCACCAGCACTGCTCAGCAGGGGGCCTGCTTCTCCCTCTCCCTCAGCCTACCACTCTCCCTGCTTATGCACAAGCTCACACGTGCTCTCTGTCAAATAAATTTTTAAAAAAAATTTTTTTAATTCTTTTAAATAAAAAACAATCAGGACACCTGGGTGGCTCAGCAGTTGAGCATCTGCCTTTGGCTCCGGTCGTGAACCCATGCATGGAGCCTGCTTCTCCCTCTGCCTCAGTCTCTGCGTCCCTCATGAATAAATAAAATCTTTAAAAAAAAAATCAAAACCCAGCGGATTCAGGAAAAACCCTATCACCCCCATCAACTGCCTGCTTATATTAGAAAGAGAGCTATTAACAGATTTCTCTTTACCTAAGACACTTACCTACGTAACAGGGCGACCTTTGTTTTATAAGGATTTCCTTTCACCTTCCTACTAACGGTCTTTCTCCCCTTTATGTCCTCATGTCCCTCCCTTTGTCCTTAATTCACGTATATACGTTGCCTATCTTTAGAATCTCAGTGTTTGTGTAGATTCCCCTTATGTATACTATTAAATTTTATTTTCTCCCTTTAATGGGTCTTACATAAATTTGATTCTTAGTCTAGCAACACAAGGACTTTGAAGGGTAAAAGAAATTCTTCCACCCCAACAGTGCAAAAGGAAACAGGTGCCTTACAAGGGAGAAATCTGGCAGATGCTAATTAATCATGCATTTAAGCTTGGCATCACCACCAGAACAATGACAACTGTTGCAATGCCCTCATTAAGAAGCAACATCACATGCATAGTACTGCCAAAAATGGAAACAATCAGACCAATCCAAACTATAGAGTATCTACAAAATCAGCCCAAACTCTTACAAAGCATCAGTATTGGGGATCCCTGGGTGGCTCAGTGGTTTAGCACCTACCTTCGGCCCAGGGCATGATCCTGGAGTCCCGGGATCGAGTCCCACATCCGGCTCCCTGCATGGAGCCTGCTTCTCCCTCTGCCTGTGTCTCTGCCTCTGTGTGTGTGTGTGCATCTCATGAATAAATAAAGTCTCTTTAAAAAATTAAAATAAAAACAAAAAGTAAATTTTTAAAAAGCGTCAGTGTCATGAAGGGGGGAGGGGAACAGAAATAGAAACTCTAAAGAGATATGACAACTAAATGTAGTATGTGATCTTGTATTGATTCCTTTTTTTTTTTTTTTTGAGAGAGAGGAAAGGGGGTGGAGAGAGAGAGAGAGAGCGCGTGTGAGCAAAAGCAGGGGGAGGGGCAGAGGGACAGGGAGAAGCTAACCCCCTCAGTGAGCAGGTTGCCCAACAAGGCGCTTGATTCCAGGACCCCAGGACCATGACCTGAGCCTAAGGCAGATGCTTAATCAACTAAGCCACCCAGGTGCCCCTCATTCCTGGATTAAAAAAAAAAAAAAAAAAATCACTGGGACAACTGACCAAATTTAATACGGACTCTACCATAAAACCAGTATTTCTGGGAATTCTGTTAAAAGACAAATTCTGATTCAGCAGGTTGATGTAGGAAAGTGTTGAGTTCAGAGCCAATGGCCAAGAAAGAATTTAGACATCTTTTGTGCAAAAGGTGATTTTATTAAGGATACCTGGGGTGGTTGAACATCTATCTGCCTTTGGCTCAGGATGTGATCCCAGAGTTCTGTGATTAAGTCCCACACTGGGCTCCCTGCATGGAGCCTGCTTCTCCCTCTGCCTATGTCTCTGCCTCTCTCTGTCTCTCATGAATAAATAAATAAAATCTTTTTTTTTTTAAAGGTGATTTTATTAAAGCACGGAGATGGGACCCATAGACAGAGTTGCACTGGGGTCGTGAGGAGTGGCTGATTATATAGTTTCAAGTTGGGAGGGGATCAGGGATAGCCTAAGTCTCTAAGGAATTTTAGAAACAATGTTTCCAGGACCTTAACTGAGCTAGCTATTGTTAGGAAAAGGTTGTTTATTACTTTCTAATAAAACCTTAGTCTTGAGACCCTTCAGGTGTACATTAGTGGGTCACATGCTTGAAAAATGATTGCCAACATACATCTTGACGGGTAGAGGTAAAGAAGTTCCCAAAGGAATTTTTATATATCAAAGTAGATTCACAAGATCCTGGGAGTAGGGGTAAGACTGTCTTTTGCCCTTAGCAAAGTATTAAGATAGAGGCAGTTGGGCTTCTAGAGAAGGTCACTCTGCCCGTTTCAAGGACTTGTTAATGGACTGTAAGTAGTAAGCAAATTTAATTTTTCTTTTGCCTTTGTTTCCCACATTATGTCTAGGGTAGAACATCAGAGACAGCATTTCTCCCAAGTTCCCAGAGAGAACCGACAATGTTCTTGGACCACTCTTTAAAAGGAATTACACTACTTTATCAATGTAAAATGTCTTGTGTGATATTGCAGTTAGGTAAAATCTGTGTCCTTATTCTTAGGAATTACATGCTGAAGAACTTAAGGGTGAAGTACCCTGGAATCTGAAGTTTACTTTCAAATGCCTCGAAAACTTTATATAGAGTAACTGAACAAATATGAAAGATGTTAATAATTGGTAAATCTAAGTGAATTGATGAATCAATTGCTTACTCTATTACTCTTTCAACTTTTCCTTTTTTTTTTTTTTTTAAAGATTTTATTTATTTATTCATGATAGTTACACAGAGAGAGACAGAGAGGCAGATACACAGGCAGAGGGAGAAGCAGGCTCCATGCAGGGAGCCCGACGTGGGATTCGATCCCAGGCCTCCAGGATCGTGCCCGAGCCAAAGGCAGGCGCCAAACCGCTGCGCCACCCAGGGATCCCATCTTTCAACTTTTCCATTCATTTGAAGATGTTAAAAAAAAAAAAGTTGGAGGAAAAGGCTCAGTCTATATAAGAAAATAGTCAAATAAAAAATAGTTACAATACATCAGTGCACAAGAGCAGAGTCCACAAAAGTCCAGGGAGTCCTCACTGAGAATCTGCTGTCCAAGACGAAGGAAGGTAACTGTTTCAGTTTATAGGAGGGGACAATAGCACCAAAGAACTTCGAAGCCTTCCAAAAAGAAGCATGAGTGGAAAACAGAAGATAAATATTTAAATGGCGGAAAATAAAATGAAATAAATGGCAAAAAATAAGGTTTAAAGATAACCAAAGAAATTAAGGGGCATTACAGGTTTGTTTGGTCTTTATTTTTCCTAACTTAAAAATACTTTGGGCCCATTCTATTCTTACTGTTTATAATACTACTTGAGAAATCCTACAACCCTATCCACCCATTCACCCACCTGAAAAAAAGCAGCAAATCTCACCTCTTCATAGCTGCCACAGTGAAGGCCAAAAGTGGCCAGAGTGGCATTTCCCAAATTCAAAGGACTTCTCCCCACAAGCAACTGAAGAGCTGAGTTCCTCCAACTCCATAGGTTGCAAAGAAAGCATTTTCCTCCCTATCTATTCCCTCATGGGCTTTCCCCATTTCTGCTAACCAAAGTTCCACCAAACCAGCTGCCTTACTAGACTCTAGGCCCTTCTTTCATCCTCTCCCTCCCCCCTCCTCTGCACTCAGTAAATACCTCACTCTACTAACCCTTCAGTCTCAGGGCTCTGGCCTAGGTCCCAGTTGAAAATACCTAGGCATCTTCTCATTTCCAATCATTATCCAGACAGCCTCATTTATCCTAAGAGCCTACTCCCCCCTGAAAAAAATGAGGATGCTTCCCCACCACAAACAGGATGAAGCCCAAACTCCTGTAAACAAACCTGACTCAGCCTGAGACTCATCACCTGAATCCACTCAGTGAATCTCCAATGCACACGCATATGTCCAGACCCCTTTATATAAATCTTTTCCTCTGTCCAGAGCACCTTTCCAGTCTTTTCCATCTTCCTTGAAGACACAAACAAGTGTCCTCTAATCCCACAGAGAGAGCCGTTCCCTCTCTTCTGGGTTCCCCCAGCACTTCACAAGCTTCTCTGTTACAGCACTTAATACACAGCACTAGATCCGTGCATCCATCTCCCAGGAAACTGGGAGCTCCCCTTTGAGCAGGGAAACCAAGGCTTTTTTAAGCATAACTTTGACCTAACAACATTCTATAAATAATCAACAACTGGCTTGACAGTTTCAGGTTTCATCTAGCAAGTGACACTTGTTGAAGAAGTAAGAAATGTCTCTCTCAAGGTACTCAGGTGGCTCAGTGGGTTGAGCATCTGATTCTTGATTTCAACTCAGGTCACAGTCTTGGGGTCCTGGGATCAAGCCCCATGTTGGGCTCCAGGCTCAGGGAAGAGTTGGCTTGAGAGGTTTCTCTCTCCCTCTCCCTCTCCCTCTCCCTCTGCCACCTCCCACCCCAACTTGCTCGAACACAGGCAGTCTCTAAAATAAATAAATAAATCTTTAAAACAATGTGTATTATAAATTAGCAAAAACAGCTACAGATTGCTAATTCTTACCTGTCAGTGATATCACTAAGGCTAATACTCCCATTAGTTTGTAAATTTCTTGAGGTTAGCAATGGTGACTTAGAAATTCTTAACATCTTCCCCAATAAGTGCTTTGAAAGGCAGACTTTTAATAAATGTTTATTGCATTTAACTGAACCCTTCCCACTGTAACTGAGATACAGCAAACTAAAGGTTGCCTTTGATCATGACTCCATAAAGACACCTAGAAAACATTACATCTTTCATTGGTCTTAATGACCCCAAAGATGCTTAAATTTCTCTCAAGTATTGCAGTCTTCTTCCATTCCCTTGGTTTTTTTCCCCCTTCTCCCAAGGGATAGAGCTCACATTTCACTTAGCCACTTCCCTGCAAAATGACAGGTTTCTAAAGATACACTTCAAAGTTAGACCACAGCTTTTCTGAGAACATGATGACCCCAGGTCCAAGGAAGCAAGAAAATGATAACAGATGATTGTAAGAAACCTTTGCCAATTCAGAGATCCCCAGGAAGAGAAAACCCCATGAACACTGATGAGTAACTTATCCTTTCAGTTCTGCCTTATTCACTGCACTATCATTTTTCACAAACCATGATTAAGAGTCTAGATTAATAATGAAATATTTAACGTAATGAAATATTCAATATACCATGGGAGAATAGTAACAGTGCATCTTTGCTTAGAAAGAAAAGCATGTATCGGAGCTGCACAGGGTAAATGGACTATTAGCAAAGATTCCTATCCTTCATGTCACTTGAAATGGGCTACACTGAATGCATTTCCTGAGTTAATGACAGCACTTTCAATTTCAAGAACAGGGATTCAGTCCTACCTGGTTAATAAACCAGTACAGGATTATGTAACCTGATAATTAGGCTTCCAACTCACATCTTCAATTCGTAAAGTCAAATATTAATCAGCCATAACAATAAAACATTTTCAAAAGCAACTGATGGTCAACTTATTTATGACAATATTTACTAATGAAATCTCAGAATAAGAAAATGAGGGGAATCTAAGGCTCAATAAAAATGAAATGCAATAGCCAAAACTAAGTAATCCAGGAAAGAACTAGCTTTAAAATTAGCAATTAAGAAGAAAAAAAAAAAAAAAAAAAAAAAGAAAAAGAAGAAGAAAAACCAGTTATTTAACACTAAGATTAAATTGGATTATTCATGGGACGCCTGAGTGGCTCAGTGGTTGAGCATCTGCCTTTGTGTTTTGTTTTGTTTTGTTTTTTTTAAAGATTTTATTTATTTACTCATGAGAGACACACAGAGAGAGAGGCAGAGACACAGGCAGAGGGAGAAGCAGGCTCCATGCAGGGAGCCCAACATGGGACTTGATCCTAGGTCTCCAGGATCAGGCCCTGCGCTGAAGGTGGCGCTAAACCGCTGAGCCACCCGGGCTGCCCTCATTACAAATTTTTAAAGCAAATGATAGTTTGTTTCTTCTATAAAGCCCTGGAAGTCTCTTTAAAAAAAATTTTCACAGCTTAAAATTATAACAACTTTCCACAGTGTAATTCATGCTCTTCCTCTACTACAATTACGACACAGGACACACCACAAGGAACTTTAAAAACCAAATCATACTATTCATATAACACTTGTTCCAAACAATCAATCTTTATAAACATTTAAAATAACACTCAAGGCAGCCCGGGTGGCTCAGCGGTTTAGCGCAGCCTTCAGCCCAGGGTGTGATTCTAGAGACCCAGGATCCAGTCCCACATCGGGCTACCTGCATGGAGCCTGCTTCTCCCTCTGCCTGTGTCTCTGCCTCTCTCTCTCTGTCTCTCATGAATAAATAAAATCTTTAAAAAAATAAAAAATAAAATAAAATAACACTCAGCGGTTGAGCATCTGCCTTTGGCTCAGGGCATGATTCTGGGGTCCCGAAATCCAGTCCCCACATCGGGCTCCCTGCAGGGGGCCTGCTTCTCCCTCTGCCTATGTCTCTCTGCCTCTGTGTGTCTCTTATGAATAAATAAAATCTTTAAAAAAATAACAAAGTAGCCTTTCAAATCATATTTACATTATACGCATTACTCCAAACTTGAGCCACTGAAAATGCACAAATCACAAATTAAACCACAATCAAAAAGTAGAGGTGATAGATGGCAGTCTATCAACAAGCAAATAGAAATGCATGTTAATTTCAAGCTCCATTGGAAATGGGGTTGGTGGCATGCTTGCACATGGAGAAGTTTGATAGTTACAAAAAAAAAAAAAAAAAACTAAAGAAAAAAATAATGAACATTTAGAGACTCCAAGAGTTTAGAAAGGGCAATGTTGGAAGTTTTATTTTGAAGCACGGTTATTTCTGCATGCTTTGAACTTTCAATAATGCATAAATTTAGTATAGTGCTCTTGCAAGTGAACAAACAGCATTAGACAGGGCATATCAAGCCATACTGTTCACTTCCCCAGACTGTTTGGCCCAGGCATACCTTGTGAGAGGCTGAGCTGATCAACACACTACACAAGCAATGACCCTCAAGGTCTGGAAGCTAGCACACTAGCATCTGGGTATATTTTAGGAATTGTTGCTCAGGAAGGCTCTCCCAAGAAGCCTGATATATTTTGCATTTATCTATTTTTCTTTTCTGAATTTTTTTTTAAGGTTTTATTCATTTGAGAGAGAGAGAGCACATGTGGGTGACCAGGGTGGAGGGACAAAGAGGGAGAAGCAGGTTCCCGCTGAGCAGGGAGCCGTTTGTGAGGCTTAAATCCAGGACTCCAGGACCACCATCCTAGCCAAAGGCATAGGCTCAACCAACTGAGCCACCCAGGTTTCTCTTTTTTTTTTTCTTCAAAGAAAACAGAAGGAACTAGTAAGATTCAAATCCTCCAATGTGTACATTATAACATTTTAACGTATTCAAGTATTCCTTGAATACTTTTAAGGGTGTGTCTTCACAGTCACTCATAAGGAAAAAATTATTTAAGCTGAGAAAGCAGAAATGATAATTAACCTTCGTTTTCATTATTTATGTATATGTCAAAGATCAAATTTGCAAAAAAAATTTTTTTCGATGACTATTTTTTACCTATTTTATCACTTTCACACACAGTAAGATTTACTCTGGTGTACTATTCCACAAGTTTTATCAAACTCTCACAGCTCTGTAATCACTTCCACAATAAAAATATATATAACATAAATGAATTTATTTTCACAACACATGTACACATTTGAATCACAGAATAAAAATGTACAAAATGTTACTAGTGTCAGGAGCTAATTTGGCATCAGCTTAATACAAAACTACAGCAATCAAAACAGCATGGTAGGGATGCCTGGGTGGCTCAGCGGTTGAGCATCTGCCTTTTGCTCAGTGTGTGATCCCGGATTTCTGGGATCAAGTCCCGCACTGGGCACTTGGCATGGAGGATGCTTCTCCCTCTGCCTAGGTCTCTGCCTCCCTCTCTCTGTGTTTCTCATGAATAAATAAATAAAACCTTAAAAAATAAAAAAAAGACCAAGAGAATAAACAATCCATAAACAAAAGCTCACATTTACAATCAAATTATTTTCAACAAAGGTGTCAAAACCATTCAAAGAGGAAATGACAGTCTTTTCAACAAATGGTGCGGAGTAACCTGCATATCCACATGTAAAAGAATGAAATTGGATCATTACCAAATAACATACAGAAAAATGAACTCAAAATGGACCAAAGACCTAACTGTTAAGCTAAAACTATTAAACTCTTAGAAAAAAGACACAGGGCAAAAGTTTCATGACATTGGATACGGAGATGATTTCCTTCATACATCACCAAAGGCACAAGTAAATTGGACTTCATCAAAATAAAAACTTCCGTGTACAAAGGACATAATCCACAGGGTAAAAAGGCAACTTAGATAATGGAAGAAAATATTTTCAAGTCATATGAGATAAGGGATTAATTCTCAGAAAATACAGAGAACTCCTAAAATCAAACACCAAAAAAACAACTCAATGATGTGCAAAGGATCTGAATAAACATTTCTCCAGAGATACACAGGGATGTCCAACAAACACATCAAAAGATACTCAACACCACGAGTCACTAGGGAAATGCAAATCAACACTACAATGAAATAACCCCTCATATTCATTAGGATGGCGACCATCAAAGAAAAAAGAAAAAAATAAGACAGAAAGTGTTGTCAAAGATGTGGAGAAATTAGAGCCCTTGTGTACTGCCCGTAGGAATGTAATATGGTAAGTATGACAGTTCCTAAAAAAAATTTAAAATTAGGGGGCAGCCCGGGTGGCTCAGCGGTTTAGCGTCAACTTCAGCCCAGGGTGTGATCCTGGAGGTGGGGGACTGAGTCCCACATCAGGCTCCCTGCATGGAGCCTGCTTCTCTCTCTGCCTCTCTCTCCCTCTCTCTCTCTCTCTCTCTGTCTCTCATGAATAAATAAAATCTTAAAAAAAAATTTTTAATTAACGTACCAAATAATCCATGTTGATAAAACATAACAAGACATTTTTATTTTCTTTAAAGATTTTTTTTTGAGATTTATAAAACTTTAAGGATTTTATTTATTTGAGAGATCATGCACAAGCGGAGAGGAGGGGAGAGGAGGGAGAGAGGAAGAAGCCGACTCAGGGAGTCTTACATGGGGCTCAATCCCACAATCCCCAGGACCATGGGTTCATTACCTGTGCCAAAGGCAGATGCTCAATGCTCAACCAATTGAGCCACCCAGGTACCCCTGAAAAAATTTTTTAAACAACAGCAAAACTTTTCCCCAGGAATTCCACTTCAAAGTTATCCATAATAAATAATCAAGGATGGGCAGAAGATTTAGCTACACTAAAGAAGCTCTGGAAGCAAACTAAATGTTTAACAGAGAGTTGATTAAAAAGAAGCTACATAACAGGGATCCCTGGGTGGCGCAGCGGTTTAGCGCCTGCCTTTGGCCCAGGGCGCGATCCTGGAGACCCGGGATCGAATCCCACGTCAGGCTCCCGGTGCATGGAGCCTGCTTCTCCCTCTGCCTGTGTCTCTGCCTCTCTCTCTCTCTCTCTCTCTGTGTGACTATCATTGATAAATGAAAAAAAAAAAAAAATTAAAAAAAAAAAGAAGCTACATAACAGAATAGTAGGGGCATTATTAGCATTAATAACATTAACATGCTATATTAGGATTATACAATTAATCATGTCATCAGTTCTAAAGCATATGTATTTTACATTTTTAAGTCTCTAAAATTCGGATGTATCTTACATATGACGTCATTGCCTAGTTTATTTGGCAGTCTTTTTTTCTAAGTGATACTTAAAATAAAAGTCAATCTTAAAAAAAAAAAGTCAATCTTATCCCACTAATAGGGAAATGTTCAAATTATAATAAATGGCCAGTAGATTACAAAGATTACAAAAGAGCACATACATTAAAAACTAATTTTTATAAAAGTTACAGACAGGGACACCTGGGTGGCTCAACGGTTGAGCGTCTGCCTTTGGCTCAGGGCCTGAACCTGATTCCCGGGATCAAGTCCCACATCGGACTCCTTGCATGGAGCCTGCCTCTCTTTCTGTGTGGATGAATGAATAAACAAATAAATAATGAATAAATAAATAAAATATTTATAAGTTACAGACAGTATACATACCTAGAAAAAAAGATTAGAAGATGTACACCAAAATGTTATTAACAGAGTTTATCTCTAAGTGCTATAAATTTTATTACCAAAAAAACTTGAATAAGCTGAATGTAAAGCCATGCCTCCACCCCCTGGCACAATCCTACATATAGCATATGTATACCTATTATAACTTATACAGTATTTATCAAAGAGTATCTGCTATGGGTTTACAAATGAGTCAGGTATCACAGGAGTCAAAGATTCAGAAGAATGAATTGCCCTGAAGGAGCTCGGCATCTAGCCAAAGAATTTGTTGTCTAAGAGAGTCTAAAGGAAGCAGCAATTTAATACTATTTAAATACTGAACTAGTTCACTAGTTTTACTTGTAGGACAACCCACTTAATATGGATAAAAACATTTCCTGTTCAGGACTCCATAAATGAAAGAATAAATTACCATTTTATCACATTAGAAGTTAAATATCCTTCATAGGGGCACCTGGGTGGCTCCTCAGGTTAAGTATCTGACATCGGCTCAGGTCTATGATCCCAGGGTCCTGGGATGGAGCCTGGCATTGGGCTCCCTGATCCCCAGGAACCTGCTTCTCCCTCTCCCTCTGCCATTCCCCCTGCTTACGCTCTGTCAAGTAAATAAATAAAATCTTAAAGAATAAACAAATAAATATTCTTTACAAATTCTCTTCTTGGGGCAGCCTGGGGGGTGGGGGGGAGGGGGGGCTCAGTGGTTTAGCACTGCCTTCAGCCCAGGGCCTGATCCTGAAGACCCGGGATTGGGATTGAGTCCCATGTTGGGCTCCCTGCATGGAGCCTGCTTCTTCCTCTGCCTGTGTCTCTGCCTCTCTCTCTCTCTGTGTCTCTCATGAATAAATAAATAAAAATCTTAAAAAAAAAAAACAAACTAAATAAATAAATAAATAATCTTATTCATTATGCAGGTGACAAAGTTCAAACTCCATACACTCTCCACTTGGGACTTTTAGATTAAAAACTCCTAAAAACATGTTATCATCATAATTCATGAGACAGACACAATCAATGACAAATTAGCAATAGCAGGAAACACCCCACTCTAAACATAACTGGTTATTGTTCATTATGACCTTTTAAAAATTATATTTAGTAGCCCGGGTGGCTCAGCAGTTTAGCGCCACCTTTGGCCCAGGGCATGATCCTGGAGACCGGGGATCCAGTCCCAGGTCAGGCTCCCTGCATGGAGTCTGCTTCTCCCTCTGCCTGTGTCTCTGCCTCTCTCTGTGTCTCTCATCAATAAATAAATAAAATCTTTTTAAAAATTAATTAAATAAAATAAAATAAATAAAAATTATATTTAAAAAATTGTCCTTACTTTTTCCTTGCTCACTCTGGCTCACTTTGCTGGAGGAAAACAGGGTCTACAATAGTAACTTAGTTCCTGCCTTCAAGGTATCCACAGTATAGCTAAAGTGGTGAAAGAAAAAAAAAATAGGGATCCCTGGGTGGCGCTGCGGTTTAGCGCCTGCCTTTGGCCCAGGGCGCGATCCTGGAGACCTGGGATCGAATCCCACGTCGGGCTCCCGGTGCATGGAGCCTGCTTCTCCCTCTGCCTATGTCTCTGCCTCTCTCTCTCTCTCTCTCTCTCTCTCTCTCTCTGTGACTATCATAAATAAATAAAAATAAAAAAAAGATAAAAAGCTTTTAAAAAAATAAAATAAAAAAATCTTAAAAAAAAAAAAAGAAAGAAAAAAAATAGAGGGCGGGGGGTGGGGGTGAACGGGTGACTGGCACTGAGGGGGGCACTTGACGGGATGAGCACTGGGTGTTATTCCGTATGTTGGCAAATTGAACACCAATAAAAAATAAATTTATGATTTAAAAAGAAAAAGAAAAAAATAGAGACGCTCCAACCCATTGTATTCACCGACTTTTTATACGTAACACCAAAAACAGACAACAAAAGAAAAAATAGATAAACTGACCTTGATCAAAATTTAAAATTCTGTGCATCAAAGGACATTATCAACAGGGTGAAAAGGCAACACAAAAACTTAAGAGAAAATATTTACAAAACATATACTAAAAGGGGATTAATATCCAGAATGTATGTTCACTACTGGATATTTACCCAAAGAATATGAAGACATTCATTCAAAAAGATACATGCAGGGCGCCTGGGTGGCTCAGTCAGTTACGCGTCTGCCTTCAGCTCAGGCTGTGATCTCAGGGTCCTGGGATGGAGTCCCACATCAGGCACCCTGCGCCTGCTTCTCCCTCTCCCTCTGCCTGCCACCCCTCTGATTGTGCTCTCTGTCAAATAAATAAATAAAATCTTAAGAAAACAAAAACAAAAAGATAGATGCATCTTTATGTTCACTGCAGTATTATTTACAATAGCCAACTTATGGAAGCAGCCAGGCGTCCACTGATTAACGAACAGATAAAGAAGATGTGGTATACACAATGGAATATTAGTCATCAAAAAGAACGAAATCTTGCCATTTGCAACTGGGTGGATCTAGAAAGTACAATGCTAAGGGAAATAAATCAGAGAGACAAATACAATATGATTTCACTCATATGTGCAATTTAAGAAACAAAACAAAGGAAAAAAAAACGATAACCAAAAAATAGACTCTTAATTATAGAAAACAAACTGATTCGTACCAGGGGGGAGGTGGGTAGGGGATGAGTGAAATCAGTAAAGGGGATTAAGGGTACACTTAACATGAATAGGTACTGAGTAATGAACAGAATTGCTGAAACACTACACTGTACAACTGAAACGATAACATTTTCTGTTAACTACACTGGAATTTTTTTTAAATTCAGAACATATAAAGAACATCTACAACTGAACAAAAAAGGAAACAACCCGATTAAAATTACCAGAGGACTTGAACAGAGATTTCCTCAAAGAAAATATACAAATAGCCAATAATCACATGAAAAGATGTTCAAGGTCACTAATCAGAGAAATGCAAATCAAAACCACAAAGAAATATCACCTCACTTCTGTTAGGATGGCTATTTAAAAAAGAAAGAAAAAAAATAACAATTGTTGGTAAGGATGTGAAGAGAAACTAGAACTCTCATACACTACTAGTAAAAATATAAAATGGCACAGCTACTGTAGAAAATAGTACAGCAGTTGCACTGCTGTGCAACTGTGCAAATTGTAAGCACTGAATTTATCTTATGACCCAAAAATTCCATTTCTGGGTTCCTATCCAAAGGAATTGAAAACAGGGATACAAACACATTATGTATACACCCATGTCCGTGTCAGCATTACTAACAGCTAAAAGGTGGAAGCAACCAAAGTGTCCATCAACAGATGAACGGACAAGAGATTATAATTCTGCTTTAAAAAAGGAAGGAAATGGGGATCCCTGGGTGGCTCAGCGGTTTGGCGCCTGCCTTTGGCCCAGAGCGCGATCCTGGAGTCCCGGGATCCAGGCCCACGTCAGGCTCCCAGCGTGGAGCCTGCTTTTCCCTCCTCCTGTGTCTCTGCCTCTCTCTCTATCATAAATAAATAAATAAATAAACAAATAAATAAATAAATCTTTAAAAGAAAAGAAAGAAGGAAGGAAATTCTGACATATGCTACAACACAAGTGAACCTTGAAAGTATTATGCTAAGTAAAATAAACCATCCTGGGTGGCTCAGCAGTTGAGCATCTGCCTTTAGCTCAGGGCATGGTCCTGGGGTCCTGGGATGGAGTCTCCCATCCTGCTCCCTGGGAGGAGCCTGTTTCTCCCTCTGCCTATCTCTCTCTGCATGTCTCTCATGAATAAATAAATAAAATTTGAAAGAAACAAAGAAAGAGAGAGAGAGAAAGGAAGGAAGGGAGAGCAGGGAGGGAAAGCTGAACAAATTAATTTAGGGCCAGAATTTAGAAGGGGCATTTTTTTAAGATTTTATTTATTTATTAGAGAGAGAAAGAGAGCGCACACCGCACATGAGCCAGAGAGTGGGGAGAGAAGTAGACTTGCGCTGAGCAGGGAGCTGGACACAGGGCTGAATCCCAAGACCCCAGGATCATGACCTGAACAGACACTTAACTGAGCCACCAAGGTGTCCCTAGAATTTAGAAGGTCTTGAATGCCAACCTGAGTCTGATCAGTTCAGCAAGGAGATAGCAGTAAGTTTCTCACATGAACATAAGTACTGCTTAGGTGTTAAAAACTGAAAGGTGGGCAGCCCCGGTGGCGCAGCGGTTTAGCACCGTGTGCAGCCCAGGGCGTGATCCTGGAGACCCGGGATCGAGTCCCACGTCCTGCTCCCAGCATGAAGCCTGCTTCTCCCTCTGCCTGTGTCTCTGCCCATCTCTCTCTCTCTCTCATGAATAAATAAACAAATAATCTTTAAAAAAATACTTCATTAAGTAGTTAGGTACGCATGATTTGAGCACTCTTCTACTTGTATATCATACTCTAATTTCTAAAAGTTTTGGGCAGCCCCGGGTAGCTCAGCGGATTAGCGCCGCCTTCAGCCCAGGGCATGATCCTGGAGACCTGGGATCAAGTCCCAGGTCAGGCTCCCCGCATGGAGCCTGCTTCTCCCTCTGCCTGTGTCTCTGCCTCTCTCTCTCTCTGTCTCTCTCTCTCTCTCTCTGTCTCTCATGAATAAATAAATAAAATCTTTTAAAAAGTTTTGTCAAAAATAAAAGCCCAGGCCCCATTTCTAAGAAACCCCCAGCTGGGATAAAGATATATAAAAATACTTGCCAAACAGTATGAAAAATGCAACCACAGAATATGTACAAGCTACCCAAGAAGCACTGAGTTCTAAGAGAAAACCCAGAGGCACTGACATCTAAGGTAGATTTTAAAGAGTAAATGAGTTTGTCACATGGATGAAAAAAAGAGAACAGGTTCAGGCAAAGGAAGAATATGAAAAAGCCACCAAAGCAAACAAAAATAGAAAAATTTATCCAGAGAACCTCAAGTAGTTTCAATAGCTCAAAGATAAGAAGATGGGCATCCCGCGTGGCTCAGCGGTTTAGCGCCACCTTCAGCCCAGGGCATGATCCTGGAGACCCGGAATGGAGTCCCAGGTCGGGCTCCCTGCATGGAGCCTGCTTCTCCCTCTGCCTGTGTCTCAGCGCCTCTCTCTCTCTCTCTCTGTCTCTCATGAATAAATAAATAAAATCTTAAAAAAAAAAAAAAAAGATAATCTAAACTGCAGTGGAACAAAGAAAAGAGAAAAAAGGAATTAACGTAAGAGGAACACTGGATGAACAGGATTTCATCTCTGATTAGACATGATGAGAAAAGGAGGAACAATGGAATGGAGACGGTTTTGACTGTGAAGCTCTCCATAATCTGACCATTGCCTCATTGTCATAGTTCCACCCACAAGCTAGACTCTAGATGTTAAACTCTTTTTCTTCCTCATTCATTCAACAGTATCTCATTTGCCCTCCAGGTCATGCAAGTCAAAGGCTAAGGCTACCAAGGGGCTCACAGGACCACTTTTTTGTAGCAGAAAAGGCAAATGGGGACTCAATAATATAAGGTACAGAATAATGGAGTACATCTCCTGGTAAGAAGAGGTTCGCTATCAGAAAGAAAAGCCCTGAGTCATGAGGCGTGACTAAGAGCTCATCATGAAAGGGACAGAATACAGTTGGGGAGAGAGGTATGCATCATTGAACATCTATAACTTGTTTCTACAAGTTATAGATAAGCCTAGGCCCCTACACCCAATCCTTATTTAAACCCTGTCTCACTTCCCCAAACTACAGCTTCTTTCATCAGCACCACCTCACTCCCACCATCTTCCTTTAAAATATCACATCATGGGGATCCCTGAGTGGCGCAGTGGTTTGGAGCCTGCCTTTGGCCCAGGGCGCAATCCTGGAGACCCGGGATCAAATCCCACGTTGGGCTCCAGGTGCATGGAGCCTGCTTCTCCCTCTGCCTCTCTCTCTCTCTCTCTCTGTGTGTGTGTGTGACTATCATAAATAATTTTTTTAATTTTTTTAAATAAATAAATAAAATATCACATCATGAAACTCCCTACTATGGCTTCTAACAGATCTTAGAGTAAAATCTAAACCTGTTCCCTGGCAATCTTGTGGAAGACCTTCTCCCCACTCCAAAAGTACTCAAGCTATACAGGTCTTAGGTCTCAAAACACATGAAGTTCCTTCCTGTCTCAGGATCTTTACACAAGCCGAGGACTGTTCCCTTGGTCCAGATCTTCACCACCACTACACGTAACCACCTTCAACAACCAGGTGGGTCTGTCATGTCTCAGGCTACTACTTTCTCAAAAAATTCCTGATCAACAGTTACTGTTGATCTCCACAAATGGTTTAGGTTTCCAGAAAAGAAAGGTGTCTCATTTGGGGCATGCTGAATTTGAGAAGCCCCTGGGACACATAGCTCTCTGGTGTACAGGTGACCACACAGGTGAGGTGAGACATCCACTACCGAAATAGAAAACTTGGGACTTGAGCGCTGAAGTCTGAAGACATGGAAACTGGGCAGAGAAGGGATTCTCAGCTTAGAGGGAGATCTCAATTACTGTACAGAATGAGATGCTGCTGATGGCAATGACTGTGATACCACCTCAATGATGTCAGAGACTGGGATAGGTTTGAAAGAAATCTTGGGTAGGAGTGGATTAAAAAGAAAAACAATAAGAAGCAAGAGCCAAGGGCAGCCTGGGTGGCTCAGCGGTTTAGCGTGCCTTCAGCCCAGGGCCTGATCCTGGAGACCCAGGATCAAGTCCCACACCGGGCTCCCTGCATGGAGCCTGCTTCTCCCTCTGCCTGTGTCTCTGGTGAATAAATAAATACAATCTTAAAAAGAGAGAGAGAGAGAGAGAAGAGCCAAAAACAAGGAAAATCAGAAGAGTCATATTGTAATTACACCAATTCCTATTGCCTTTTATGCTTCCTCCACTGACAAAACCCGAATCGCGTTTCATACAGTTCAAATAAATGCCACTCCCTTCCAGACACTTTCTGGACTTCTCCAAACAAAATTTATTAGGCCCCTCTCCAGATCGACACCACGAGGGGTTCAGTGCTCAGGAGGGAGCCCGATTCTCCTCCTCCCTCAGCTCCTCCCCCTACTCGTGCTCTCTCCCGCTCACTCATTCTCTCAAATAAATAAATAAATAAATAAATAAATAAATAAATAAATTTTTTAAAGCTTATTTAACTTAATAAAGTCCAGAAGGGTAAACAACTGAGCAGAGGCTATGGATAATTTCTCTTTCGCCTTGTAAAACAAAGTTAACATATCCTCATTAATCTAATTTATATATCTTTTTAAAGTAACATATACTTGCAGTCGTTGAAAAAGTCACTGCTGAACAAAATATCCTCATAGAAACGCACATCCTGTTGCAACAATACAATGATGTAACCGTTTCCTTCAACATAAGTACGAAACGGCCCTTAATTTTAGTTGGGAGACTTAACCTATCTTACTCTTCTAAATTGCAAATTCCGTCCCAAACGAACACCGAAGAAATGTCACAGAGACGCCAGAGGCCCTAAGAGGACGTCGGCCAATCCCGGCCTGAGCCGAGGGCCGCCCGCACCTCGGGAAGCCACTCCCGCCAAGCCAGGGTCAGGCATTCGGGCCACATTTTTTTCCAACAAGTGCTTCCAATCACGCACGATCCTTCCAGAGTCAAGAGGGAGCCTGCGGCGCCGCCCGTGAGGACAAGGACCGCCCCGGGCGCAGCGCACGGAAGGCCGAGCAACCTCACAACAAAGGTTCCCCGCGCTCTCGCCGAAGTCCGCTCGGGGGCGGCGCCCCCTCCCCGCCGGCCGGGCGCAGACCCGCCGCCCCACCTCGCCCTCCGCGGGGGCCCGGGCCCAGCGCCACTCCCGGCCGCGCACCGCCCAGTTTCGGGGGAGGGGGGAGGGGAGAGGAGGAAGGGGGAGGGGGGAGGGGGAGGAGGGTGCGACCACGGAAACCACAAGCCGCAATCACTTCCCAGGAAAGCTCAACTCCCCGCCACTCCCGCACCGGAAACACGGCGCGGGCTCCCCTCCAGGCGGAAGGCGGCCGAGGGGCCCGGCGCGCGCCCCGAGCCGCCCGGGACAAAGTTTGGAAGCCCGGAGAAACTTTCCCGAGAGGCAGCGCCGCGCCCCCGCCGGGCCCGCCGCCCGCTCCGCTCCAGCCGCCGCGCGGCCCCCCAACTTGCCGAGCGCCGGGAGCGCCGCCCCGCCCGCCGGGCCGGAGCGCAGGCCGGGGCCCCGCACGGGAAGCCGCACGGGAAGCCGCACGGGAAGCCGCACGGGAAGCCGGCGATCGCCGCCCCGCAGCCCGCCGGGAGCCCGTCAGGGCGGGGTCGCCCCGGAGCCCGCGGCCCGCGCGCAGGAGGAGCCCCTCGGGCCGGCTGCGGAGCCCGCGCCCCCGTCAAGAGAGTTACCTGCGGCGAGGGGGGGCGAGCGCAGGAAGGTTCCCGAGGCCCGGAGCCGACGGCCGCCGCTTTGTCTCCCTCCAGTCCGACTCCGAGGAGGAAATGGGCCGCCAGGCGCCCCCGCCCCCGGCCCGCCCCCCGCCCGCGGCCCCGGCCCCGCCCGCCCTTCCCGGCACCTCCCTCCGGCGCTCTTCCCGGCGCCTCCCGCCGCCGTCCCGCTTTCCCGGCCCTCGCCTTGGGGACGAGGCCCCGACCGGGGGACCCCGGTGACGCCGAGCCGGGACCTCTTGCTCTCCGCCCTGTACCCCTGAGTTACTTCACCTCAGGCCCCTAGTGGGGGTTCAGGCCAGGAGTGATTCCCGCCCCCACCACCCCAGGAAGGAGGAGCGGTGACTCCTGGAACAGCCTGAGAGCGGGGGAGGGCAGGTGAGTCACCGCTCCGCGCACAGGTGAGTCTCGGGTGCTGCCCGCGCCGGCCCCACCCCCACCCCACCCCCCCCAGCTGCTGCCGCGGGGAGCGGGCGCGACGACGCCGTCCAGGGGACGCTCCTCCGAACAGTGCCACAGGTGCTCCCGAGTAACAGGCTTCCAGGAAAGTACTTCAGGCCCACCCACTGGCCGTACGACCTCAAGGCCCCAGGCCGAGTGGTGCTAGAAGCCGACCCTAGGGGCTTCATACTGTGAGGTGGGCGGCCTCCTGGAAGTCACCTACTCCAAGCCCTCACTTGACGGATTGGGAACCCAAGAACCCTCCTGTTGATGGACAAGAAGCACGTTACAGCAGCGTCCGCTCCTGAGATTGCCCCCTACACACGCGCGCACGCGCACACACATTTGATGGACCTGGCTTCTGTCCCGATCCCTCCAGCCATTTAGGGAATGCCACCCCCACTCTTCCTTATCTTCCTGGCGAATGCTCTAAAAAAAACTTCAAAACAAACAGAACAAAAAAAAACAAACAAACAAACAAACATAACAATTACATATTCACTATCAGCTGAGATTGCCCCCTACACACGCGCGCGCGCGCACACACACATTTGATGGACCTGGCTTCTGTCCCGATCCCTCCAGCCATTTAGGGAACGCCATCCCCACTCTTCCTTATCTTCCTGGCGAATGCTCTAAAAAAAACTTCAAAACAAACAAACAAATAAACATAACAATTACATATTCACTATCAGCCTGGTATAGAAAACCCTTATAAGGTTTCGACTCTTTCATCATGGGATGATGAACAAGGCTGATTTCAGTATTGGCCTAGAAATCCAAAATAATGCAAGACCAATACCCACTGCCACCTTGATGCCGAGCCAACACTGAACAGGGTGCTGGGGACGCTGCCTCGGCATGTCTACCTTTACTACTCACATCTCCCTCTCCCCCAGGAAATGCAAACTCCTGGAAGACAGAACCTGTATTCCCTATAGCACCCGGCTCAGTGCTCATCCCTAGGCAGTGCCAGGTTAACATCCACAAGTGAATGTGCTCACAGTAATTCAAAGCACTATGGGAGTGGTAAGTGAGAGCTGTGGACAGGACAACTGCATGGCTCAGCGGTTAAGCCATGAGACTCTTGGTTTCCATTCAGGTCATGATCTCAGGGTCATGGGATTGAGCCCGCCTTGGCCTCCACACTCAGCACAGAAACTGCTTGTCCCTCTCCCTCTGTTCCTGCCACCACTACCCCCAGTCATGCATGCTATCTTGTGCTCTCTCTCAAATAAACTTAAAAAAAAAACAAACTTTAAAAGGTGTGAACAATAGGCAATAGGACCATGAAGGGAGAGAATGAACTTAAAGAGAAAGACTTTAACAAGGCCATTATTTTAAAGATTTTATTTATTTATTTGACACAGAGAGAGCACAAGTAAGGGGAGTGGCAGGGAAGGGAGACTCACTGAGCAGGGAGCTGGATGTGGAGCTTGATCCCAGGATCCCGGGAACATGACAGCAGCAGAAGGCCGACGCTTAACCAACTAAGCCACCCAGGTGCCCCAAAAGGGCCATTCTTGTCTATCAGTACCCCATTCTGTTTCTGGCTTCAGAGTCTTTGCCCCTTTAGCATCCACTCCTCCTGGAATGGTCATGGCTTCTTCCCCCCACCACCCTTGGCTACCTCAGAACATAGTAATCAATCAATAAATATCTATCTAAACCAACTAGAGACAATTAAAGGGATCATACTCCATAGCTTTGTACATCCATCACTTCACTCAGGAGCAACTACTTAATTGCTGAAGCCCCTTAAACAAAAATTATCAATTTCAAGACAGCAACAGTGGAGTGTTAATGAAGCCTTTCTAAGCATAAGGCTCTACTATAGTTTTAATATTTGCATCCCTTTAAATAAAATCTTTAAAAAGAAAAAGCTGAGCCACCCAGGCATCCCATCTTCCATTACATTTCAATTTGTGGAAGAGGGCAGCCCTGGTGGCTCAGCAGTTGAGTGCCGCCTTCAGCCCAGGGCCTGGAGACCCAGGATCAAGTTCCGCGTTGGGCTGTGTGGAGCCTGCTTCTCCCTCTGCCTGTGTCTCTGCCTCTTTCTCTTTCTGTGTCTCTCATGAATAAATAAAATATTAAAAATAATAATAATAATAATTTGTGGGAGAACAGGATCAGGTTAGTTTTATTCACAGTCATGTCCTCCCCCTCTTGCCCTGGGCACAAAGCAAGTACCTGGGACTTGAATGCTCAAGTCTTTCTTGGTAAGCTTTCAAGGTTTCTCAGAGATAGAAAGCTGACTCCCCTTAGCTTACAGGAAACACTACAAGTCCATCATCATATCCTTTTTGTCACCTGACCCTTCTCTTCCCCCAAACAACCCCTGCACTGTCATCTTTAGGGCCTTTGCATTGCTCTAATGAAATACCACAGAATGGGTAGCATAAACAGCAGACATGTATTTCTCACAGTTCTGGAGGCTGCGAAGTCCAAGATCAAGGCATCAGCATGGTCATGTTCTGGTAAGAGCTGTCTTCCTGGGTTACAGTGTGATCCTTCTTGCTATGTCCTCACAAGGCAGAAGGGGCAAGGGACATCTCTGGGGCCTCTTTTCTGAGGACACTAATCTCCTGCACAAGGGCACTCCTCATGACCTAATCACCTTTCAAAAACTTCATTTCTTAATGCCATAACTTTTGGCATTAGGTTTTCAACATAGGAATTTTAAGGGATGCAAATATATTTTTTAATATATTTTTTTAAGATTTTTTTTTTTTTTTTTTTTTGAGAGAGAGAGTGCACAGAGGGAGGGGGAGAAGCAGATTCACCACTAAGAAGGGAGCCCTACTTGGGGGTTGATCCCAGGACCTGGGGATCATGACCTGAGCCAGACGCAGACACTTAACCAACCTAGTGCCCTAGAGGCCAAATGGAGATTGTGTTTCAAGGAAACTAATCAGGAGCACCTGGGCGGCTCAGTCCATTAAGCTTCTGCCTTCAGCTCAGTCATCATCTTGGGGTCCTCTGATCAAGCCCCGCATCAGGCCCCCTGCTCAGTAGGGAGCCTATTTTTCCCTCTCCCTCTGCCACTCCCCCTGCTTGTGCTCTCTCAAATAAATAATTTTTTAAATGAATGAATGAATGAATAAAATCAATCTTAAAGATAAAGGTGATCAAACATGAATGATGGTACCAGTTAACTGTGCACAAAGACTGACCACTGGGGACACCTGGGTGGCTCAGTGGTTGAGCACCTGCCTTCAGGCCAGGGCATGATCCTAGAGTCCTGGGATCGAGTCCCACATCGGGCTCCCTGCATGGAGCCTGCCTCTCTCTCTGTGTCTCTGCCTCTCTCTCTCTCTCTCTCTCTCTGTCTCTCATGAATAAATAAATAAAATCTTTATTTTATTTTATTTTTTTATTTATTTATTCATGATAGTCACACAGAGAGAGAGAGAGGCAGAGACATAGGCAGAGGGAGAAGCAGGCTCCATGCACCAGGAGCCCGATGTGGGATTCGATCCCGGGTCTCCAGGATCACGCCCTGGGCCAAAGGCAGGCGCCAAACCGCTGCGCCACCCAGGGATCCCAAATAAAATCTTTTTAAAAAAAAAAAAAGACTGACCACTGGATGTGACATCGTGGAGGTCATCAGGGACCTTGATAAGAGCAGTTTTGGTGGAGAGGTGAGTGCTAAAGTGTGACTGGAGTGCCTCATAGCACAAAGGTCACTTCCTCAGGTCCCTGAACCCAGACTAGGTTAATTTCTCCCCAAATCTATTTGTGACTTCTATCTTCACACTTAACTTTCTTTTTATAGTATACCTGTTTTAATAGCTGTCTCTTTCATTATATTTTATTTTTATTTTATTTTTTAAGATTTTACTTATTTATTCATGAGAGTTACAGAAAGTGAGAGGCAGAGACACAGGCAGAGAACAAGGCTCCCTGCAGGAAGCCGGATGCGGGACTCGATCCCAGGACCCCAGGATCATGCCCTGAGCTGAAGGCAGATGCTCAAGCATCTGAGCCACCCAGGCGTCCCAGTTACTTTTAATTAAGCCAGACAGGGAAGCCCCGGTGGCTCGGCGGCTCAGTGGTTTAGCGCCGCCTGCAGCTCAGGGTGTGGTCCTGGAGACCCAGGATCGAGTCCCACATCAGGCTCCCTGCATGGAGCCTGCTTCTCCCTCTGCCTGTGTCTCTGCCCCTCTCTCTCCTCTCTGTGTATTCTCATGAATAAATAAATAAAATCTTTAAAAAGAAAAAATTAAGCCAGACAGTAAAGAGACTTGCAAAATAATGACATGTCTCCTTGAATTTCCTTTTGTTTTAAAAAAATTATCATTTTTCTTTAAAAGATGATATTTATGATAATGTAATAATACAATAACATTAATAGATAAAACTCACATAAACAAAAGCCCTCTGGAGGTCCTCAAAAAGTTTTGAGTGTAGAAGATTCTTGAGATCCAAAAGTTTAACTGCTGTTACAGTATCCAGGACTCCATTCTTGGACCTCTTTTTCTGTTTGCAATAATCCCATTGGTGATCTCACCTAGTCTTTTGCCATAATGTATGATGACAATTCCAGGTTTATATCACAACCTCAGCCTTTCTCCTGAATTGTAAACTTCCATAATATTTCCCTACTTGATACCTCCATTTGGATACCTAGTAGGCACCTAAGCATCTCGCACTTTGTATGTCTGTATGCCTAAAACTGATTTCCTGGTAACTGTCCAAACCTGCTAATCCCACAGTTTTCTTCATTTCATTAAATGGCAACTTCAGGGGCACCTGGGTGGCTCAGTCAGCTAAGCAACTGTCTTATATTCAGGTTGTGATCCTAGCTTCCTGGGATTGAGCCTGCATCTGGCTCCTACTCAGCTGAGGAGTCTGTGTCTCCCTCTCCCTGTGCCCCTCCCCTTGCTTGTGTAGGCGTGCATTCATATCTCTCTCTCTCAAATAAATAAATAAGATATTTTTCAAATTGGTAGCTCTATTCTTCTAGTTGTTGAGGCCAAAAACTTTGGAGTCATCCTATGTTCTTTCCCGCACACATTTTATATCTCTTTCCTCAACAGATCTGTGCCTCTACTTTCAAAATATATTCAGTGTGTGTGTGTAGTATATATATACATTTTTTTTTCCTTAACCATTTCCACTGTTACCATTCCGAATCAAGCCATCATTATCACTTACTTGAATTTCACAGGAGCCTCCTGACTGGTCTCCTTACTTTTACCCTTGCCTTTCTTCAGGAGCAGGAGTGATCCTGTTAAAATATAAGTCCAAACATGTCACTTCCTACTCTGCCCAAAAGTCTTCATTGGCTCGTATCCCACCCAGAGTAAAAGGCAAGGTCCTTATAAGGGCCTACAGACCTCACCTGCTCCTACACACTTCTCTGACACACTGGCCTCTTTACTATTCCTGGAACCCATCAGGCAGGCTCTCGCCTTAGGGCCTTTGCTTTCTGCCTGGAATGTTTTCTTCCGTAGCTGCCTGACTCACTCTCTCACCTCCCCCAGGTCTAGGCTCAGCTGTCACTTTTGGAGGGAAGCTTCCTGTTGGCCACCCTATTTAAAATTGCAACCCCTTCCCCCATCTTTCCCATCCCTATTTCCTTGCTTTATATTTGTCCTTAGGGTATATCACCATCTGACATAGAAAGTCATACATATATTTATATTTATGTATTTTTTAACTTACCATTTTCTCCTGTCTTCCTCCTAGAATTTAAGCCTCGTGAGGGCTAGAATCTTTGTCTGTTTTGTTCAGTGCTATGTCCTTGCTGCCTAGAATAGTGCTTGGTACATAGTAGATCTCTCAACAAATATGTGTTAAATGAATGAAAATATCAGTGGGACCTTAAAAAAGACATTGACAAGATGGAGAAGGAAGGAAGGAAAGAGTTTGATTCTAGACCAAGGGGACTAGTACTGAAGGCTCCAAGTTGCATTCAGAAAAGAAATTCTGTGATTCAGGAGCTGGCGAGGTAGGTAGAGGCCAGACTGGAGAGGACTTTCTAAGGCTTTACACTTTATTGTGAGGAGAATGAGACATCACAAAGGATTTTAAACAAAGAGATATCATAATCTTATTTTGTTTTTCAAAATTTTACTTTGGAAAAAAGCAGATTGTAAAGCAGTGCACATAATACCCTATTTATGTTTGAACAATATATACATATCCATTTTAATGCTCTTTTCTCCTAGCCACTGAGCCATTTAAAACTTATCATCTGTTCAGAACCCTCCCATTCTTCCTATCTCATTCTGAATAAAATCTACATGATCTCGCCTAGCAACCTCAGACCCATCTTTGGCTTTTTCCTTGCATCTTTCCCTCCTGCCTACTGGGGTCCTAGACTTTTCTTTCCATAACACATCAAACACCTTCCTACCTCATGGCCTTTGCATTTCCAGTTTCCTCTCCTTGGAATGGTCTTCCCCCATAACATTTTATCTCACCCCATGGCCTCATTCAGATCTCAAAGGTCTCTTTGTCCAAGAGGCGTTCCCTAACCACTCCCTGTAAAATAACACTAGCACCCACTTTCCTCCCTTCCCCTCTCCATTTTCTTTCTTTCCTTTTTGTTTCATTTTCTTTCTTTTTTATTTTTTTTTACATTTTATTTTATTTTAAAGATTTTTTATTATTTATTTATTTATTTATAAAGATTTTATTTATTTTTTATTTTTTTAAATATTTTATTTATTTATTTATGAGAGACACACAGAGAGAGGCAGAGACACAGGCAGAGGGAGAAGCTGGCTCCACGCAGGGAGCCCGACACAGGACTCGATCCCGGGTCCCCAGGATCAGGCCCTGGGCTGAAGGTGGCACTAAACCGCTGAGCCACCAGGGCTGCCCAAGATTTTATTTATTTATTCATGAGAGACACAGAGAGAGAGAGAGAGAGAGGCAGAGACACAGGCAGAGGGAGAAGCAGGCTCCATGCTGGGAGCCCGATGTGGGCCTCGATCCCGGGACTCCAGGATCATGCCCTGGGCCGAAGGCAGGCGCCAAACCGCAGAGCCACCTAGGGATACCCAGATTTTTTTTTTTTTTTTTTTTTAATTCATAAGAGACACAGAGAGAGAGGCAGAGACACAGGCAGAGGGAGAAACCGGCTCCCTACTGGGAACCTGATGCAGGACTTGATCCCAGGACCCTGGGATCACGCCCTGACTGAAGACAGAGGCTCAATCACTGAGCCCAGGTGCCCCTCTTTTTCTTTCTTTAAAGATTTACTAAAAAAAAAAAAAAAAAAAAAAAAAAAAATTTATTTATTTTTGAGAGAGAGAGAGCACACATGGGAGTATAGGAGAGGGGACAGGGGGGCAGGAGAGTCTTAAGCAGATTGTGCGCTGAGCACAGAGCCTGACTTGGAGCTGGATCTCAAGACTCAGATCACCAGCACCAAAACCAAGAATAGGAGACTCAGCCATCTGCACTACCCAGGTGTCCCTCCATTTTACTTCTTTATCCTACTATACCTTAAAGCACTTGTCACCACCTAATACATTCTATGGGCTATTTAGTTACTTACGGTCTTTTCCATTAGAATATAAATGTTGGGGGATCCCTGGGTGGCTCAGGGGTTTAGCACCTGCCTTTGGCCCAGGGCACGATCCTGGAGTCCCAGGATCGAGTCCCAGGATCGAGTCCCACGTCGGGCCCCTTGCATGGACCCTGCTTCTCTCTCTGCCTCTCTCTCTCTCTCTGTGTCTCTCATGAATAAATAAATAAAATCTTAAAAAAAAAAAAAAGAATATAAGTGTCAATAAAGCAGGTAACTTTTTCTTCTGTTTACTATTGTGGTTCCAGCACCTAGAACTGTGCCTACTCAATTGAATGAATGAATGAATGAATGAATGAATGAATGGTTACAAGTGTGTAAGGATACACAGCAAAGTGTTACAGTGGTTACATGCAGGGAGGAGAATTAGGAGGACTTTTAGGTTTACTGTGTATAGAATAGTATAAAAATATAAGTGTAGGGCAGCCCGGGTGGCTCAGAGGGTTAGCACTGCCTTCAGTCCAGGGCGTGATCCTGGAGACCCGGGATTGAGTCCCACGTCAGGCTCCCTGCATGGAGCCTGCTTCTCCCTCTGCCTGTGTCTCTGCCTCTCTCTCTCTCTCTCTCTCTCTCTCTCTCTCTCGGTGTGTTTCTCATGGTGGGTCGATTTGGGAGCTATGAAAAGGGACAGAGGATCCTAGGTCTTGCCAATAGACTGGGTAAAGAGCTATCGGACTTGATCAGCTGAGGAAACAGTGCTATTTACCCAGATAGAGAGCCCTGGAGGTAAAGCGGGTATGGCTGGCTGGGGAGAAAACAGTGCACACAAGGAGCTATTTGGTTTTAGTGCCTACCAAACATCAAAGAAGAGATATCCTGTAGACAGAAGTAAATCTAAATCTGAACTCAGGAAAGGCCCTGAGAGGAGCTAGAGGTGTCAAACTCATCTGTACCTGGAAAATGTGTAGCTAGAAGAGATGGAGGCCCAAGACCAACTTTTTTTTTTTTTTTTTAAGATTTTATTTATTTATGAGAGACACACAGAGAGGCAGAGACATAGGCAGAGGGAAAAGCAGGCTCCATGCAGGGAGCCCGATGTGGAACTCGATCCCAGACCCCGGGATCAGGCCCTGAGCAGAAGGCAGACACTCAACCACTGAGCCACCCAGGCGTCCCCCAAAATCAACATTTAAGAGGAAGAGGAGCCAGAACAGGACACCAAGCTCCCTTGGGCAGCCCAGAGCCCTCCTTTCCTTTTCATAAATTTCTTAATTTCTAAATTAATTCTAAATATCTAAATTTCACCAGGATCTTGCCATTTCCTGTGCACTGTACTTAAAAACCTTTTTGCCCTAACTCTTCATCTTGCCTCATTCTTTTTTTTTTTTAATTTTTTATTTAGTGTCTACTTATATACTGGATTTCTGAGATCACTTACACTGTTTTTCCCCCAACCTTTTCAGCCACTTTTTAAAATACTGTATTCTCTTTAGAATAGTTTTAGGTTCACAGAGAGAGAGAGAAAGAGGTTTCCCATGTAGTCCCTATCCCCGCACATTCATAGCCATGCCCATTATTAATATTCCCCACCAGAGTAGTGCATTTGTTAAAACTGATGAGCCTACACTGACACATCATAATCACCCAAAGTCATAGTGGCTTGATCCTGGAGACCCAGGATCGAGTCCTACATCGGGCTCCCTGTATGGAGCCTGCTTCTCCTTCTGCCTATGTCTCTGCCTCTCTTTCTCTCTCTGTGTCTCTCATGAATAAATAAATAAAATCTTTAAAAAAAAAAAAAAGGTTTACTCTTGGTGTGTATTCTATAGGTTTGGACAGATGCGTAATAATATGTATGTGTCATTATAATATCATACAACATATTTTCATTGCCTGAAAAATCCTCTGTGCTCTGCTTATGCATCCCAGCCTCTGCTTCTCATTCTTTTTTTTTTTTTAAGATTTTATTTATTTATTTATTTGACACAGAGAGAGAGAGACCACAAGCAGGGGAAGGAAGAAGGTGAAGCAGACTCCCCTATTGAGCAGGGAGCCTGACAAGGAGCTCGGTTCCAGGACCCCAGGATCATGACCTGAGCTGAAGACAGATGCTCAACCCCTGAGCCACCCAGGTGCCCCTCTGCTTCTCATTCTTAGGGCCAATTTTGACATTACCCAGTCAGAGAGGCCTTCCCTGACCATACCCCCTATGCCCCAGCCACTCTACATTTTCTAGTCTCTATAGCACTCATCCCTCTCTAGAATTGCCTTCTTTGTTTACTTGTTTATTTTCTTTCTCCTCCATTAGATTCTAAGTTCCATGTGGACAAGAATCTTGTCTGGCTTTTTAACTTCTCTGCTTCTATAATTTAGCACAGTTCCTAGAACATAAAATGCACTTTAAAAATATTTGCAAAGGGCAGCCCGGGTGGCTCAGCAGTTTAGCACCGCCTTCAGCCCAGGGCGTAACCCTGGAGACCTGGAATAGAGTCCTGCATCGGGCTCCTCGCAGGAGCCTGCTTCTCCTTCTGCCTGTGTCTCTGCCTCTCTTTTTCTCTGTGTCTCTCATGAATAAATAAATAAAATCTTTAAAAAATAAAAATAAAAATATTTGCAGGGTGCCTGGCTGGCTCAGTCAGAAGAGTATGCAACTCATGATCTCAGGATGAGTTCAAGCCCCATGTCACATGCAGAGACGATCTAAATAAATGCAACTTTAAAAAAAAATGTATTTGCATAAAGAATGAGTGGCCATAGATATGAAAGGAAAAGCAAGTGGTACTGAAGCCAAGGAATCATTCACTAAAGTCAATTGATGACATTTGGGTTGAGGCTTACATTAGGTAAGGTTTCAACTCACATCAGGGTTGTTGAAACGGTACACATAATCGTGAGGGTTAAACTACATCAAAAATGTTATAGAAAAGCAATCAGAAAAGTCAATCAGCAAGACTTTATGGAGTATTCTAAAAAGTAATACAGGGCAGCCCTGGTGGCGCAGCGGTTTAGCACCGCCTGCAGCCTGGGTGTGATCCTGGAGACCTGGGATCTAGTCCTAAGTCGGGCTTCCTGCATGGAGCCTGCTTCTTTCTCTGCCTCTCTCTCTGAATAAATAAATAAGTCTTTTTTAAAAAATAAAAAATAAAAGTAATACAAAATAATGTCAAAATGTCAATAAAGATGAACCATCAGAGATCATTCTGGAGACTCTCTATATTATGAGGGCCTCATTATTATTTATCTACATTGGGCTGGTTAAATAGCTTCAGTTTGAAAAGCACTTTTCTTAGATGTTACCTCATTTGAGGCACTTCATAACCCTTAAGGAAGGAAAAACCAAAATAAGTAGAGATTCAAAAATGATGAAGATGAGAATTGGCCTGGAAGCTTTGGAATGAAAGACTAGAGGGATGCCTGAGTGGCTCAGAAGTTGAGCGTCTGCCTTTTGCTCAGGGCGTGATCCTGGGATCCAGGATCGAGTCCCACATGGGCTCCCTGCATGGAGCCTGCTTCTCCTTCTGCCTATGTCTCTTTCTCTCTGTGTCTCTTGTGAATAAATAAATAAAATCTTAAAAAAAAAAAAAAAAGACTGGAGAATCTTTTATCTCTTGGATCACCACCCCTCACTCCTATGACCACCATCACCATTAAGTACCATAGAAGAGATCAAAGGGACCTTTGGCTTAGCCTGGGGAAAGGCAACAAAAGGAGTGAGATTTGGACAAGAGTCTGTAAAAATCAAAGGTAACCAAAGTGTGGGACCATCAGGGTCAAAAACAAATGGATGCCATGCCTGGTGGCCCTGGCTGCCTTTCTGTTCCTCTTCAGATGGGTGGGGAGAAAGCATTAAAGCCCTGCCATCCTGGAAGTTTTATCTATTACCTGAGCTACCATGAGGGTATCTTTCTCATTTCTGTGTAGTTCAGTAACTCACAGCTCTGGTGGCACATTAGAATCACCTGGAGAGCTTTTTAAAAATATGATACCCAGGTGCCCCCCCCAGAAGCTGGGATTCAACTCTTCTTAGACAGGAACTAAACAATTTTTAAATCCCCCAGGGTGATTCTTTTTTTTTTTTTTTTTAAAGATTTGATTCATTTATTCATGAGAAACACAGAGAAGAGGCAGAGACACAAGCAGAGGGAGAAGCAGGCTCCATGCAGGGAACCTGACGCGGGAATCGATCCCAGAACTCCAGGATCATGCCCTGAGTCAAAGGCAGACGCTCAACCACTGAGCCACCCAGGGATTCCCCCCCAGGGTGATTCTAATATGCACCCAGAGTTGAGAATCACTGATAACCAGTCTAAGCCTGGGCAGAAAACAAAGTCATGTATACTTAAAATTCATTCATTAATTCATTTGCTCATGCAATAATAATAATTTTAACACTCAGTAACCACAAATAATAATAGTTTGTGTCTTAGTTTATGCCAAGCTCTGTGCTAAGAGCTTCATTTGTCACCAAATCTCTAAACAATCCTGAAGTAGTTACTATTGTATTCCTCATTCTAAGAATGAGGTCAAACTGCAAGTATGTGCCAGTGCTGGGACCCAGGTCTGCCAGAATCCAGAACCAGCCTCTAAGCACCGCCCAACGTAGCCTCTGAGATATCAGTAGCTTATAAAAACTCTGTTGAGGGATCCCTGGGTGGCGCAGCGGTTTGGCGCCTGCCTTTGGCCCAGGGCACGATCCTGGAGACCCGGGAACAAATCCCACATCGGGCTCCCGGTGCATGGAGCCTGCTTCTCCCTCTGCCTGTGTCTCTGCCTCTCTCTCTCTCTCTGTGACTATCATAAATAAATAAAATTAAAAAAAAAAAAACAAACTCTGTTGAAAAGCCAAATTCAAAATAGTTTTCATGTCAAGACTACACCATGACAGAGGTAATTTAAATTCCTGGTTCTGGGATCCCTGGGTGGCGCAGCGGTTTGGCGCCTGCCTTTGGCCCAGGGCGCGATCCTGGAGACCTGGGATCGAGTCCCACATCAGGCTCCCGGTGCATGGAGCCTGCTTTTCCCTCTGCCTGTGTCTCTGCCCCTCTCTCTCTCTCTGTGACTATCATAAATAAATAAATAAATAAATAAATAAATAAATAAATAAATAAATAAAAATAAAAAAAAAAAAATTCCTGGTTCTGGGACCCCTGGGTGGTGCAGCGGTTTGGTGCCTGCCTTTGGCCCAGGGCGCGATCCTGGAGACCCGGGATCGAATCCCACGTCGGGCTCCCGGTGCATGGAGCCTGCTTCTCCCTGTGTCTCTGCCTCTCTCTCTCTCTCTGTGTGTGACTATCATAAATAAATAAAAATTTAAAAAAATAAAAAAATAATAAATTCCTGGTTCTCATACTATATACATTTTTTCTTGGGATGCCTGGGTGGCTCAACGATTAAGCGTCTGCCTTCAGCCCAGGACATGATCCCAGGGTCCCAGGATCAGATCCCATGTCGGGCTCCCTACATGGAGCCTGCTTCTCCCTCTGCCTGTGTCTCTGCCTCTCTCTCTGTGTCTCTCATGAATAAATAAATTAAAAATCTTTTAAAATATAAATAAAAATATATATACATTTTGTCTTTTTGCATAACTTCAATTCAACAAATGGGGCTGTTTGGGGGCTTGGGGGTGGGGAAAGGACAGGGCTCACATGCATCTCTTCCCAGCCTCTTCTAACAGACCGTGCTATTGGTTTTAACCAATGGGTTTTTAAATTTACAACAAAAAACAAAAAAGCTTAGGCCCTTGACACTTATGAAACATGTGTAAGGTTCTCTTTATTCATGCTATTCATCTTCCCTGCAGAAAATGAAATAAAGATTTAGTTCTTAAAATCAGTCAGCAGCGGGTGTTCATGATTTTCTCCTCTCTGATATGATCAAAGATGTGTACACAACAACAAACACTTCCCACCCCTTTTATGCTCATATTTTTGTTGATGACAATGGAGAAAGAGAAATTGAAAGGAAAAAAGTTAAAGACTGTGACAACCAAGCAAAATTATATCTAAAAATAAGTCTTTTAAAAAGGGGAGGGGGATGAAGGAGTAGGGGATGGGCTTTATTCTTCTCTTTAAAAGTATCAGTGGCCTTTATTATGAAAACCTGGTTCTTTGTATTCAGCATTCTAAAAATTCTTTTTTTGTCGGCATTTTTAGATTTTTATAAGAGTATGAAAAGTGCTATCAAAATAAGAATTGTTGCATTGTAGCATAAACGGAATTAAACTAATACACTTTAGATCTCAGATGTATTGGTGAATGAGTCATGTGTCTCCATTCATTGCTTCTGTTGCCTGACAACAATTTTTCTAGCTTCCAAGAAACTCTGAGAAAATAAAAATCCATTAGAACAGAGCAGAGAGCTACATCTGCCAGGAATCTTTACATGCCCCTGTAGGTCCCATATAAGCATTCTGAATACCTGAGAACTGAAAATGGAAGCCAGGGCAGCCTTTATTTTTTGTTTACCCAGAGTGAATCTGGTTCCGGGTTGAGTTGGCCCTGGGATTCCCGGATCCATGAGCTCCCAGTGGAACGTGGCAAACCTACATTCCATCCTGACCCCCTCCGTTGGTTCCTGCCAGTCCAGCTTCTTTATGTCTTTAATCACAATAAATCACTCTCCTGTCTGCCTGGGAGTCTGGCAGACGCTGCCCCTCCCTCACAGAAGGCTGTTATCATAGCCATGCGTCCATTCACTTGCTCAATTAGCAAACATTTTGGAGCACCTATTGTATAGCACACATTGTACTAGACCCTGTAGACACAGTAGTGGGCAGCCCTTGTGAGAGTCACATTCTAGGGGGTACCAGGGGGGCTCAGGTGGTTGAGTGCCTTGAGCTTGGGTCATGACCCCAGGGTCCTGGGATCGAGCCTCACGTCTGGCTCCCCATTCCTTTTTTTTAAAACACTTTTTATTTTATTTTTTAAAGATTTTATTTATTTATTCATGAGAGACACACACACAGAGAGAGAGAGAGAGAGAGAGGCAGAGACACAGGCAGAGGGAGAAGCAGGCTCCATGCAGGGAGCCCAATGTGGGACTCGATCCCGGGACCCCAGGATCACACCCTGGGCTGAAGGCGGCACTAAACCGCTGAGCCACCCAGGTTGCCCTGGTTCCCCATTCAGCAGGGAGCCTGCTTCTCCCTCTTTTCCCCATTCCCACTCCCTCTCACTATCTCTGTCTCTCTCTCTCTCTCAAATAAATAAATAAAATCTTTAAAATAAATAAATTTATACTCTAGAGAGGAAGACAGACAGTAAGTAGGTAACAAAAGGACAGAATGATTTCAGATAAGGGTAGATGTTTAGAGTGATGGGGAAGAGGCGTGCTCACTTAGATAGGGAGGTCAGGAACAGCCTCACTAAAAAGATGATGTCTGCCCTGAGACTAGAATGACCAGAAGAGCTTGGTGATGAGCCAAATGTCCCAAGTGCAAAAGCCCCAGGATGGGGATCAGCCCAACACATTCAAGGAACAGAAGGAGGGCCAGTGCCCTGAGGGGTAGTGAAAAAAAGAGTAGTACTAGATGAGGTCAGAAAGGTAAGCAGGAGCCAAACCATGTAAGACCCTGTAGGTGATGGTAAGGAGCTTGGGTTGTCCTCTCAGACAATGGGAGGCCACAGAGGGGTGAAGAAGTGGAATGAACATGATCTGATTTTCATTTTTATTTATTTATTTATTTTTTTAAATTTAGCTTTTATTTTTATTTTTATTTTTTTTTTAATTTTTATTTATTTATGATAGTCACAGAGAGAGAGAGAGAGAGAGAGAGAGAGAGAGGGGCAGAGACATAGGCAGAGGGAGAAGCAGGCTCCATGCACCGGGAGCCCGACGTGGGATTCGATCCCGGGTCTCCAGGATCGCGCCCTGGGCCAAAGGCAGGCGCTAAACCGCTGCGCCACCCAGGGATCCCTATTTTTTTTAATTTTTAAAAATATTTTATTTATTTATTCATGACAGAGAGAGAGAGAGAGAGAGAGAGAGAGGCAGAGACACAGGCAGAGGGAGAAGCAGGCTCCATGCAGGGAGCCCGACCTGGGACTCAATCCTGAGACTCAATCCTGGGACTCCAGGATCTCGCCCTGGGCTGCAGGCAGTGCTAAACCGCTGGGCCACCCGGGCTGCCCTGATTTGCGTTTTTAAAAGGTAGCTTTGTGGGGATTCCTGGGTGGCGCTGCGGTTTGGCGCCTGCCTTTGGCCCAGGGCGCGATCCTGGAGCCCCGGGATCGAATCCCACGTCGGGCTCCCGGTGCATGGAGCCTGCTTCTCCCTCTGCCTATGTCTCTGCCTCTCTCTCTCTCTCTGTGTGACTATCATAAATAAAAAAAAAAAAAAAAAAAAAAAAAAAAGGTAGCTTTGTTGCATTAAGAATGGAATGTAAGGGCAGCCCGGGTGGCTCAGTGGTTTAGCCCTGCCTTTGGCCCAGGGCCTGATTCTGGAGACCTGGGATCAAGTCCCATGTCAGGTTCCCTGCATGGAGCCTGCTTCTCCCTCTGCCTGTGTTTCCGCCTCTCTTTGTGTGTCTCATGAATAAATAAATAAAATCCTTAAATTTTTTTTTTAAAAGAATGGAATGAAAAAAAAATAAATAAAAAAATAAAAAAATAAAAGAATGGAATGTAAGGGAACATAAGTGCCTATCATCATCTATTCATCTATTCAAAATATTATTGTAGTGCCTGATTGCCAGGCAATGTACCAAGCACTGGGAAATTATGGTGAGCAAAACAGTATTCCTTCCCTCAAGGAGCTTACAAGAATTGGAGAGACAGAGGAGTAGGTTCTTATAATGAGCTAAGTGCTGTGCTAGGAGTAACCTTCATGGGATATGGGAACCCAGAAGAATTCATTCATTCATTCATTTATTCATTCATTTAGTAATTATTTATGTGCCACACTCTTAAGATACAATGGCAAAGTAAACAGACAAGGCACATATCCCCACAGTATCTACAGATTAGTGGAGGAGACACATCAATTAAACACTCTCACAGACCTATCATTACCCATTGTGATATGAGCTATGGAAGACAAATAATGTGACTGGCTAGGAGGGGAGCCTGATACAGTCTGGGAGGATTCAGGAGCCCTGAAGGATGAGCTGCAGTATGCAGTTAAGTAGGTAAAAAAAAAGGAGACTAAGATTGTTAATTTTAAGTCAATAAAGAAGGGATGGAAAGAAGGGGTAGAGTACTGTGCGCCAGCGCTAGCTTCATGGGCCAGGGAAGACTTTCTGACGTCTAAGCTGAGTCCTGAAGCATAAGAGGAAGTTAGCCAGGTGAGGGGAGCTGGAGGGGAAAGGAAGACATTCCAGAACAAGGGAATGGCATGGAGACAAAAAAACATCATGGATTCTGGGGTGGGGCGGGGCGGGGTGGGGGGGGCAAAGTGTTCAGTATGGCTAAGTTGTATGTAGAGTAGAAAGGCCCAGCACGGTCAAAGAGAATGGAGAAGTAAGCAGAATTAGAATCATGCTCTGCTAATAATTCTTTTGAATTTCATTCTGAGGGCAGCAAGAAACTACTAAAGGACTTTAAGCAAGAGAAAGACCAGGCCAGATGAAGTATTAGAGACTTCTCTGGACACAAAGAGGAGACAGGCTGAGCCCTCACAGCCTGCCATACTTTATCAAGCAGAGCAGATCCTACTGAAAGTAGACATCATGCCCTCCATGAAATCCCTCTTAGGACTCTCTGGGTTGAGGGAGGAACGATTTAGGAAATGAGTTGGGCCACCTTATTTGGCTCTATTACTGCCTCTTCATTCTGTCCATGCCCAGCACAGGACCATCAGGAGGCATGAATTCGGAAGACCTCTGCTTGTTGTGCTGAGCAAGTTACCTGTACCTCTATAACTGGGCCCACAAGGAACCATTTCCTTTGCCTCATGGGCCATAATGTGGCCCACAGAACAAGGGCCCTTCCAATCTCAGTGGCTTATTCCTCTCATTAATTTGCTTAGGGTGAGGCTATGAACCCCCAGATACTACCATTTGCACTCAGCATTTTGCTCTCACCTTGAACTTTCAGCCAAACATGTAGCTCTCTACACCAAAGCCATTTAAGCCTGGTGGTGGGCTATGTCTTCTGATTGCCCTGCCCTCCAGGGGGTCTTCAGGTTTAGGGGTGGAGAGAAGGTATCCAGTGTCTCCATTGAGGCTAAGGATCACAACACCAGGGTGAAATTTCCAAAATGTGGCCTAGGTAGGTCCTTCCTGCCTCAAATGGCTTCCCACTGTTACAGGAAGAAAATATAAACACTTTAACTTGGCTGAGAGGGCCCTTGGGGATCAATCCCTTCTACCAGCTGACCCCCTGTCTGGAGGGCTCTTCCCCCAGATATTCCTGTGGTGGTGCCTTCTTATTGTTCAGGTCTCAAACTAAATGTCACCTACTCCATTTGGCCTTACTGACAACCCACTCTAAGTAACTGGAGAGTCACACTATATCCCATCACCCCAGTGTATTCTCTTCATAGCATATGTCACCATCCAAAATTAGTTGTTTATCTACTTGCTAATTGTTGGTCGTCTCCCTCTAGAACGTGGGCTGACAGCTTGGTTCTTGTCTGTCTTGTTTACTGTTTTATCCTCAGTACCCAGGACAATGTAGGTACCAACTAAATGACTCAGTACCCAGTACACAGTAGGTACCGACTAAATGAATAGTCCTGGGGCGCCTGGGTGGTTCAGTCAATTAAGCATCTGCCTTTGGCTCAGGTCATGATCCCAGAATCTGCATTAGGCTTCCAGCTCAGTGGGGAGCCTGTTTCTCCCTCTCCCTCTGCTACTCCCCTACCACCCCCACCCCTGCTCTTACTCTCCATCTCAACATCTTTTTTTTAAATATTTTATTTATTTATTTATTCATGAGAGACAGAGAGAGAGACAGAGAGAGAGAGAGAGAGAGGCAGAGACACAGGCAGAGGGAGAAGCAGGCTCCATGCAGGAAGCCCGACGTGGGACTCAATCCTGGGTCTCCAGGATCATGCCCTGGGCTGAAGGCGGCACTAAACTGCTGAGCCACCCGGGCTGCCCTCAAATAAATAACATCTTTAAAAAAAAGAAGAAGAAGAATGAATAGTCCTGGCCCATCTTTTGAACCTCATCCCACTCCATTCCTGCATTATTCCCTAAGCTTTGGAGGGATGGAGGTCCTTGGAGGCCTTCAGACCTGCCTTGCTAACGGAAGCTCCTAATTTGTCATTTGTCAACCTGGAATGACATTCCTCCTTTTCTAGCCACCAACCTCCTGGCTCCCACAATTAATCTCCCTTTTCTCCCAGATTCTGGAATCTCCCCAGATATTCAAGCCTGGTACATACCTCTGTCAAGGCTCATCTCACTGTACTGCAATAGAGAAATTTATTTACCTGTCATCCACCCCACCTGCCCATGTCTGTGAGCTCCTAAAGGCAGACATTCATTTACCTCCTTCTCTCTAGTACACAAGACAGTCATCAGCACACAGTAGGCACTTCATGTTTGACTGACTACATAGAAAAATGTGATTCAGGGATGCCTGGGTAGCTCAGCGGTTTAGTGCCACCTTCGGCCCAGGGTGTGATCCTGGAGACCCAGGATCGAGTCCCACATCAGGCTCACTGCATGGAGCCTGCTTCTGTCTCTGCCTCTCTCGCTCTGTGCCTCTCATAAATAAATAAATAAAATCTTTAAAAAAAATGTGATTCATAGAAACATGGATTAGGAAGCCACAGTTATTCTTCTGGCAGTGGTAGGAGGGGTTGTCATAAATCTAGACCTACAGTAGAGATGCAGCCTCTTCCTATAGGCCAAACCAGGAAAATAACACCATACTAAATTCTGATAATGCAAAGCAAAAGGGGATGGGTATGGCCAAAAAGACACTGCTTCTCACCATCCACGTACTCCCAAGTGGGCAGCAGCAGTTAGTTCAGGGGTGGGAAGTACAGGAGAATGCTATCAACTCTTGGCAGGATCAATTCAGGAGGCCTGGAGAAGTGCCAGCTAAAGTTTGCATAGTGTTTCCATACCTCCAAACATGTCCTCAAGCCTTATATCACTAGAGTCTGGGGCAAAGGAAAGCAATTTTCATCCTATCAATGAGACTCAGGGGGGTCCAGCAGGCTGCCTGAGGAAACACCATCAGGAGTGAGGTGCTCTCTTAGCAGTGCCTTTATTCTGCTATTCAGGAGCCTTTAACATGCTCATCCAAGATTTAGTCACTAAACTCCTGGAAGTGTGCGTAATTATTGTTGTCTAAAATACAGAACAGCAGAATGTGCAATTAGATGCTTTTAATAAAGTCTTTTGGATGATGCTGATGATGCTGATGATGCTGAAGATGATGGCAATTAATGATGGTGGTGAAGATGCTATCCTTTAACACAAGGGCCAGGAGGGAACCCTTCTATCTGAATGGAGCCACAGCAGGCACCACGGGCAATGGGCTGATGAGGAGGAAGCCTTGCCTTTCATTTGATCTAAATTCCCATTATCACCGAACTTCTTTTTTTTTTTAAGATTTTATTTATTTATTCATGAGAGACACAGAGAGAGAGAGATGCATAGACACAGGCAGAGGGAGAAGCAGGCTCCATGCAGGGAGCCCGACATGGGACTCGATCCCGGGTCTCCAGGATCACACTCCGGGCTGCAGGCGGCGCTAAACCGCTGCACCACAGGGGCTGCCCTATCACCGAACTTCTATCACAGCAAATGCTTCATGGTCATACAAGCAAATTCTTAACAACCAGCACATTTTATGACAGGTAATGTTTTAAGGATTTTTCATATATTAGCTCATTTATGTAACATCCTATAAGCTAGGAATTAATATCATCACCCCTGTTTTATAAAGAAACAAAGGCATACACTGGGAAGTAAAATAATTTCACAATGGCCACAGAGCCAGAAGGTGCCAGACCGGGGTGTTGGACCCAGGCAGTCTGAGTCCAGAGGCATCACCTAGATATGGTGACCCTGAAGATGTGCTGCTCAGATGTCCCTTTGAGAGAACTGTTGTAGTGAACAGAGCTGACCCACCTGGAGACCCATCACAGCATCCACACCTAGGCCATGCTTCCGCTGGGCCACTCTCAGCCTAAGACGGCACAGCAGGGGTGCCAGAGCTGAGCCAATCCTCAGCAGCACAGGACTCCTCTGATGGGCAACTTTTGGTGTGCATGTGATAAAATATACATAGCATGAAATTTACTGAATTTACCATTTTAGCTGTTTTTTTTTTTTAATTTTTATTTATTTATGATAGTCACACAGAGAGAGAGAGGCAGAGACACAGGTAGAGGGAGAAGCAGGTTCCATGCACCAGAAGCCCGACGTGGGATTTGATCCCGGGTCTCCAGGATCGCGCCCTGGGCTAAAGGCAGGTGCCAAACCGCTGCGCCACCCAGGGATCCCAGCTGTTTTCAAATATACAAATCAGTGGCATTAAGTACATTCACATTGTTGTGCAACCATCACCATCATTCACCTTCAGAACTTTCTCATCTTCCCAAGCTGAAATTCTAGACCCATTAAATGTTTGCACCTCATTCTAAATAGTATATTCCTTCTGAAACTTCTTTTTGTTATATATGTTTCATTGTTGAAACACACAGCAGGCAAAAGAAAATTAAATTCACCTGTTATTTTACTGCCCTGGATCATTTCCAACTATAACTATCGTTACTGTTTTGTTATGGGGTAGATCCCTCCAGATGTTTAGCTCTGCATATACGTTTCTCTTTAAGGAAACTGGTTTTCCCCATAGGATGAATTGGGTGGGGATAAAGTTAGGGAGTGTGGATTCCATAAACTGAGTTCAGGAATGCATCCATTCATCCATCTGTTTAATACATATTTATTGAACAAATACCAAGTATCAGACACTGCTCTTGATACATTGTCCTGTATCAAGGGATACAAGACAGACACAGCTGTTGCCTGCAGAAAGCCTACAGTCAAGTGGAACCACAGACACATCAGCAGGCAATTACAACACACTGCTGTGTGGTCTCAGAGCCAGGCCATCAAGCCCAAACCGGCTTCCTGGAGAAAGAAGCATCTACATCAAGACCTCAGGAATGATGATGAGTTAAGCAGACAAAAGAGAAGATATTTTAAGAGGCATTATAGTGCTAGAACCTAGGCACAGGGTCTATATGGAATAGGTTTGATTGCCTAAGGAGCATCTGACTCTGCCTACAACTGAAAAAAACAATGATTAATGAGTGTGTGTGCGTGTGTGCGTGTGTGTGTGTGTGTGTGTGTGGCCTCAGCAACTCAGACTGAGGAAGGTAAGACCTTAACCAGTCAAGGAATCTTGGGAGGAGACTTTCAAAAGCAGATACTCAGGAACCCACCAGAGGAGAGGAGCTAACTGATCCCCAACCTTGGACTAGAAATACTAACCAAACGTTCAGTTCTCCGAGGGCAGGGAGATGGCAGCTTCTCCACCTCCGTGGAGCTCCTAGGCCCAAGACACAGCCAAACACAAAGAGGAACCTTGGTTGTAACTGGCACCATTCATCATTGTTTTCCAACCTAAAGAGGCCGTAGGCAACAGGATGACACTCTAGGTGATTCTGGCATCATCTCAAGCCACCTCTTAGGAGTGCAGTTGGTTCAACATGAAGTAAGGAGTCTAGGGTCTTAGAAGTAGTCCAGAAAAAAATATGAAAGCCTGGCCTTTCCCTGAGTAGATCTGAATTATTAATCAAGAGCAAAAAAAAAAAAAAAAAAAAAAGAGCAACAGCTGCACTGCCCATCACAGAATTTCCACAATAGGTTGGCGATCAGGAGAGGGTAAATATTGTTTCAAGTACTGCTGTAATATTATTTTTTCTTATTGAGAACAACTGGCATCTTATTTTCTGCATCCTTTAATTCTTTTTTTTTTTGTTTTTTTTTAATTTTTATTTATTTATTTATGATAGTCACAGAGAGAGAGAGAGAGGCAGAGACACAGGCAGAGGGAGAAGCAGGCTCCATGCACCGGGAGCCCGACGTGGGATTCGATCCCGGGTCTCCAGGATCGCGCCCTGGGCCAAAGGCAGGCGCCAAACCGCTGCGCCACCCAGGGATCCCTGCATCCTTTAATTCTTATTGGCCATGTTCTATTTTAGCGTATGAGTCTAAATAAAATTACTCAATGAGATAGTATCAGAAGGGCTCAACGTGTGCTGAAAGGCACCACCATCTCATTAAATGTGAATATCTTTACCACGTAACTTGGGTATTTGGGGGGAAAAGCAGTAGCCGACCATTACGTGGTATTTTTAGGTATGTAGGGGAGGTAACACCCACAAATGTACCGTATCCCCCTGAAAAGTAAGGATAGCTCCTCTCCCCTCCCAGACTGGGAGGGATGGGCCTAGAAGACCTGGCAGTACTTCCTCAGTATTATCTTCCTTGAGAGTCAGCAAGTCCTCCACTCCCACATCCAAATCCAGTGCATGGGGAGGCAGCTGCCAGCAAGTGGCCCAGGGAGTAAAGTCAAGTCAATGAAGCCTTCGCACCGAAATAGACAGGAACCCCCCAGGCCAGGTCACTGGAGCCCTCAGACAAGGAAACATAAAAAGCTGTACTGGTCAGGGGCCTGGGTGTCCTGCCTGGGAGAAATGTCGTTACCCCCTCAGGGACAGGCCCAGGTGGGGGCTGTCACTGTGTGGGTGAACACCCACTGGTCTTCTCAGCCAATTTGGGAATCAGGGTAAAAATAACACTAGCTGCATCATTTTCCAAAATTAAGGGCGATGCTATAGCAAATGTATGCAGATGTATACAGACACAGATGGGAACAAGTGTATTTAATTGTAAATGAGTCAGAACAGAGCAAATGAGATTTCCCTTATATTTGGGTTCCAAAAATTACAGAGAAAATGTGCCTGAAGCAGAAACAAACCCAAAAAAAAACACCCAACCCCAAAAAATACACACACAAAAAAGGGGATAGGTTATTAAGGCAAGAGCCACATGGGAAGGAACCTTTGGCTTCCAGAAAGCTGGATACCGTGGCCTCCTCTGGGTTTATGAGAAAGTATCCTGGCTCCTCAGAACTTGATCCCAGAGGCCCTAAAGTGTCCACGATGCTCATGGACAGACACAGGCAAAGACGGCAGGCTCCAGGGCGCCCTGGTCTCATCTGGGCCCTAGGCACCACAGAATGGGGAAAGGAAGGGGGGTGTAATGGACTGTCACCAAGAAGGGGGCCAAAGGCTAGCTTTGGAACCTCAAAGAAATGAACTCAGGCAGAGAAAAAGAGTGGGAGAGAAACAGCCTCTGTGGTTCCCTGTGGCCAGAGAGAAAGGAATGACAAAGGAACACTTCCTGTCTGGAAAGCATCGTTTCTCTTCAACAGCTTTAAGGAAGGCACCTGGTAGCTTGCCAGGCTCTTGGGAGATGTTCAGTAAATACTAGAAGGAAAAGAAAGAAAGGTTAGATGGAAGGAAAAAAATCTGTCATCTTGCACATCCCTTCCATCCTGGGGACTGAAGTGGTGCTGGAATGAAGAAGTGCAGAAACCAAAGGGCAGACTGCCCAAGGAAAAGGGACTTGCTTCAGGAGACACGAGTGTGCCCACTCAGGGCCCACGGAACAGCGAGACACACTGGTGGTGCCAGGCCTCCTAGCCCTGGAAGCTAATCCCCTCCAGGGGCAGCGGTCTGGAATTCCTCCCTACCCCTAATCTGCTCCTCGGAGAGCAGACCACCGTGGGTGAGCCATCCCTGGGCAACGCCCTGACAGCAAACCAGGAAGCTCTGGCCTCTGGCCGCTCAGAGCTCAGTACCTTGCGGGGACCTAATAAATGCCTGCGAGTAGGTGAACCTGTGAATGCGCCCATGCATGAAAGAATGAACGCACACAGCAGCCTTCCTAGCCACTACTGGCCTCAGGTTAGAGCTCTCCCCTCCCTCCCAGGCCTGTGGCCTGTGTTCACTGACAATCCCCCCCACACCCCCAGCCCCAGGAGTAGCAGATCCGGCCTTCCTCCTTGCTCCAGCTTCTGGTCAGAGGGCTCCAGGCAGCAGGGACGCTGCCCTGGGAAAAGGCCCCGAGGGCTTCCCTACCAGCCACCCCTGACTCCTACCCACCCGGTGCAGGCCTCCTCTCCCCAGAGGCAGCCCTCCTCTCCCCAGCTCCCTGGAAAGCCCAGAGGGCTGGGCTGGGCTGGGCTGCCTGGCGGACATCCAACCCAGCCCATCCCGCCCTCCTTCCCGGGCCCCGCCCACCCCAGGGGTCAGCTGCAGGCCAGCTCTGGGAGGACCCTGGTGCTGGGGGTGCCACACGCCTGGGAGGCCTGGCCTCAGAACTGCAGGTCCCCAGCCCCCAGCACGGTCACAACAGCTCCGCGCAGCCCACGCCTGCCTGGGGGACTGAAAACAGGGTCAAGGGGAGTCAGGGACCAGCCACAAGCAGAGGCCCCTCGCTGCCTTCCAGGCCTCAGCTCGGCCCCTGCTTCCCACCCAAGCTCAGGCCAAGTTCTGTCCCTGCCTGCCCCTTGCCCTGCCCTGGCCCTCTGTGTCCCATGCTGCACTAGATGTTCTATCTTCCTAGCCCTCCTCCTCTCCTCCTCCCCCTCCTCCTCCCCCTTTTCTCCTCCTCCTCCTCCTCCTCTGCCTCCCCACTTCCTCACTTGTTCCATTTACTCAACACTATACAGTTCATCAAGTTCTTTCAGATCCATCAGACATAAAATGAATTCCACGGCATGTGTGACACAGCTGGAGGGTGACCTACACAATGAGGCCATTGGAAGGCAGGTTTTGAAAAAATGGAGAAAAGAGATGGGGACAGAGGACCATGTTAGCATAGCAAGTCCCAGTCATACGGGAAGTGGGCGAAGCCTCTGCAGATACTTCCTCCTCACACGAGGCCTTGAAGAGGCAGGCCCCATCCTGCAGGCCCCTGAGGAGGACCTCAGGACGGACCTCTCTGCTGGTGCCTTGTGAAGTGGCTGCTCTGGTTTGAGTTCTGCCACAACAGACTCTGAAATGGGTTTATATGCAATACTTTGCCTAGGAGGTGACTCAGGAGACGCTGGCAGGGGAGTAAGAAAGCGAGGGGAAGGTGCCGGGTTCCTACAGGGACAACTGGGGCTCATATCTGCTGAGAAGCTCAGGAGACCACGTGGAGGGTTGGCCCTGCCTCAGGGTGAGGAAGCTGGCTTACAGACACACTTCTGTCATCCGTTCTTTTTTTCTTTGCTCTGGGCTTGGAATAGTTTCCTTCTACTTGTGCTTTTGTACACACACACACACACATACGCACACATGCACGCTCACACTGTTTCTTTCAACCCTTTATTCTGTTATCAGTTACCTTTCTTGAACACGACAAAAATTGTGACAAGAGTGTTCTAGGCTGTACAAGCAGCAAGAGCCCGCACATAAACGCACAAGAGCATCTGCCTTTGGCTCAGGTAGTGATCCCAGAGTCCTGGGATCAAGTCCCACAACGGGCTCCCTGCATGGAGCCTGTTTCTCTGTCTGTGTCTCTGCCTCTCTCTGTGGGTCTCTCATGAATGTAATTAATTAATTAATTAATTTAAAAAATCTTAAAAAAAAAGCAGCAGCAGCAGATCCTTCAGCTCCAGTCAAGGCCCAGGTGATACAACCTCCTAAGAGACAGAACCACCCCACTAAACCGCTCCCTGATTTCTGATCCTCAGAAACTATCAGATAATAAATCTTTTTTTTTTAAGATTTTATTTATTTATTCATTGAGAGACACAGAGAGAGAGGCAGAGACACAGGCAGAGGGAGAAGAAGGCTCCATGCAAGGAGCCCGATGTGGGACTTGATCATGGGACTCTGGGGTCATGCCCTGAGCCAAAGGCAGATGCTCAACTGCTGAGCCACACAGTTGTCCCATAATAAGACTTTTTAAGCCGCTATATTTTGGGGTAATTTGTTACACAGCAATAAATAACTAATATACCACCTTTTATGCTTTCACCTTCCCCCTAATATCCAGAGCCTTTCTGCTTGTCCCATGTGGTTCCTGTCGTCCACCTGTTCACCAGCATCTCTTGGTGGGCCCAACAGAAAGCATTATAGTGTGATCCTGAAGGTGCTTCCAAAGTCTCAAAACTGACTAGAACCCTTCATATTTTTCTTTCCCTTACTAGTTTTTCCCTTAATTTATGCTCCCTTATATAACTTAAGGGGGAAAAAATAAGCCTTTTGGGGGGAGGGGTCCACTTACTCTGCTTGGCTTAAACTGGAACCACAAGGCCAACTGGAAGGCTTGTTAAGACAGATTGCTGGGCCCTGCCCCCCAGAGTGCCTGATCCATTAAGGTGTGCGTGAGGCCAGAGACTGCGTTTTTTAAAAGCTGCAAAAAGAAAAGGCTCACGTTAGAAGCTGATTGATCTTGAACTTGATTCAGCCCATTGATATGGTCACTACTAGTAAAAGGTCTCAGGGCAATCAACGTGAACTCTGAAGCAATAGAGATGAGCAAACATTTTCAAATGAGCATACCTTCTGTGAACCATAGCAGACTTCCAGGGTATTTGGCACAAAGGAAGAGGGCATAGAAGGAGCTAAAAATAAAGCCTGTGGTTCACAGTTTAAAAAAAAAAAACCAGGAACATAAGTTCCTGATTCCTTTACCCTCATTTTTTTCCCATGGCCCTCGAAGAGTGGTTTGGTGTGAGAGGTCTCTCTCTCTGAGCCCCTCGAAGCTTCTATTCTCTCTGTGAACCAAAGAAGTGAGCCTGCAAGAATAAATGGAACTTGGACCTCAAGAAAGGTTGGATGGAGTTAGATTTTAAATGTGGAATTTGTGTTCTCTGAGTGGGTTCCAAACCTGAAAGTTTCCTCACTGTCCTCTGATTCAGTCTGTCTGCCTCATTGGACTGCTCTTCCCAGCACATATATATAAACACTTCCCTGGGTGGCTTCCTTGGAGGGCATGAAGGAAGTATACACTTAAATACAGAATTATCTTAAAGCTGGAGTGCAGGGTGTGGACATGTCTAGAACTGAATTATAGGGCTGGCTTCTTTATCAGCAGGGGATTCAAGCTCTGGGGCTTGGTTTTCCCCTCTCTGTCTTAATTTTCTGTGAGAAGTAGCTCTGAAAATTCCCAACAGTCATTAAACCACCTGCCTGGCCCAGGCCACCACCCTAGGATTTGGCATTGAGGGACCATTTCCCCAGGTTTTATAATAGTTCAGGAAAGGTCAGAGGACAGAAAAGATGGAAGCAGTTCTAGTTATTTTGGCAATATGACCGTTTCCGTTCTCTATTCGCTTTGGAGTAGGGGCCAATTGTTTTGAAAGGCAGAAAGGAGATAAGGAGATACAGGGTACTTGAGTCTCTACTATATACAGGACTATTTTTTTTTTTAAGATTTTATTTATTTATTCATAGAGACACAGAGAGAGAGAGAGAGAGAGAGAGAGAGGCAGAGACACAGGCAGAGGGAGAAGCAGGCTCCATGCAGGGAGCCCGATGTGGGACTCAATCCCGGGTCTCCAGGATCATGCCCTGGGCTGCAGGCGGCACTAAACCGCTGCGCCACTGGGGCTGCCCCTGTTATTTCATTCCTAACAGGACCCAAGTGAGTGAGGTTTTGGTGGCAATTGTAGAACGTGGCTTCAAATTCTTTGCTCCTTCTGTCTCCAAGAGATGGGGTCTACTTTATGGCTTCTTCCCTTGAATGGAGGCCAACTGGTGACATCTTGGACTGCAGAGTTGGTGGAAATAATGCTATGTGACTCCCAATACCATATCATAAAAGGCCATAAAGTTCCTACCCTGTTGGCTTGGACACAAACTGTCAGCATCATGAGTCATCATGGAAGAAGTCCCAGAGCTCAGAAGCCACCATCCTATGAGGAAGCCCTAGCCATGTGGAGAGCCCATGGATAGATGCCCTGGTCAAGAGTCCCAACTGGGCTGTTTCAGGTCATCCCTGCTGAACCCCGGATATCACAAAACAGAAACACCCCGTTCCCATTGTGCCTTGTCCAAATTACTGACCCACAGAATCTATGAGCATGATATATTTTTTTATGCCACTAAAATGTGGGATTGTTTGTTACACAGCAATAGAAAAACCATTAACAGTATTAGTATTCGTGTTGCACAGAGCTAGAAACTGAGACTCGGAGAAATTAAGCTTTAAGGCTAGTAAGTGGAGAGGGACCGTGTGAACTCAGGTTTCTGACTATAAGGACCATTGTTTTTCCAGAGGGATCCAGTCAGGGATGGGATGTATGGACTCGCTAGATTGTGGGGTTGGGCAGAATCATACGGTTCCATGTTTCCTTAATTGAATCACACTGCAAATCCTGTACCCACCTCCCCATCTCAGGACAGATATGCCCACCTACTTGGACATTTGGACACACCTGGCAAAGATTGATCTAGCTTCTCTAATGGTTATTATCTGATGCTGAGAATGAGAAGCTGGAGCAGGGTTCTTGGGTCTGGAGGTCTTATCTCCAGTAGGTTAGGCCTGTATGCTGGTGCCAGATTGGCCCATTTTTCAGGCAGATCCTGACCTCCAGGAGATGCTCTGAGCTAGCACCTCTCTGAGGACCCACCAAAAGCCCTTTGAAGATTGGCCTTTAAAAAAAAGGGGTGGAGGTGAGGCGGGTTTGGTCCTTTGTCTCCTGTGGAGAAGGGATATGAGATCTGGTCTCTCTTCTCTGTTCCCTGTTTACAGTGGTGCTGAGGGTTCATTTAAAGTCTCTGGAGGGTGTCAGGTGCCAGGTGCTATAATAAGTGTGAAATTTAACTACTTTTCCATCAAGGCAAAAAAAAAAAACCGAGGCTCAGAGATTCAAGCGCTGGGAATCTGCTTACAAAAGGCAGAAACCCTATTGTCAACTTTATTATTTTTTTTATTTTTTATTTTTTCCTATTGTCAACTTTAAATAAATTGCAAGTGAAGCACGACCACACACTGAATTATCATCACAAGTCCTCCCAAGAGCCCTTGCTCTTCTGCAAGGGACAGGCAATAAGAAGTCAGTCCAGGAAAGAGGCCAAATGGAAGCCACAGTCCTGCTACCTGTCATGGCTGGGGGTCTCCAGAGGCCCTTCGTTTCTACCAGGATGTACCAGTCTCCTTAGAGACTCACCAAGCCACTGTGCAGATCTCCAACACCACCTCCCCTCAGCCCCACCTCCAGGTGCAATAATTTCCAGTGAGTGCTATAGGCAGTCTTCCAGAGGTACAGCCCCAGCCATTAACCTTTAAAGAGCAGGATGCCTGTGGTGGTGGTGCTGCGTCACAGGGAGCACATTCTGTTTGTAGCTGCTGTTTCAGAGCACAAGGCACCAGGCAAACAGAGAATTTTGCTTTAATAACAAGCAGATGCTCGGAATTAATGCAGGGGAGAAAAACCCATGAAGGGATTGGAGCATGCCACGGAGAATCCAGGTCAAACAGCGGAGACTTAGGACAGCATGCTGCAGGAAGATTCTGGAGCCAAAGCTGTTAGGAGCCACTTTGGCCAATTCTACAGAAAAGGGGGATAAGCATTTACTGAGCTCTTTTAAGATATTTTGCATATGTTATGTGTTCCTTGTTTCAAACTTGTAAGGTCCCATTTGATGAAGTAAACTGAGGCTAGGAAAAAAGTGATTCATTCACTGAGCTTACTTGTCCCAAATCACACAGCCTGTCTGAGAGGAACCTGGGACTCAAACCCAGAGTTGTTTGCTCTGCATCCTTTATCTTCTTACTGCGGGAGAGAGGTACTCATTGTCCTTGTCCTGGCCTGGGTATGCCCGTGTGGAACTCCCACCCTCCTCAAAATGGACAAAAGATTAAAAGTTCTTCTTAGCCAATGTTTATAGAATGACTTGAACGAGAGGATCCTTTATACCCCTTACAAAAGTCCCAGAAGACACCTGGAGCGTTGACTCAGACTCAGGATGTAGAACTCCCATGGCAGGAATACCTCTCCTCCCAGCCCCACCTGCTGCCCTTCCTAGTCTCCCTCACACCCAGGCCTGGGCACCGGCCCATCTACAATGCTTCCCAAGTAACTACATTCCCTTCTCTTCAACTTCACGTGAGGATGACTCACAGGCTGATTTCTCAAGTGGGCAGGACACAGAGGCCCAGATGTTTCACCCACTAACATGAAGCTCAGTGTCTCAGGCAGGATCTGGCTGCCATTCTACACATCAACCACAGAGGCCACCACCCATCCCTTTGGCCCAGGAAACTCTGCTGTTTGGGGGCCAGACTCGAAGCAGGGTCTCTTGGGGGTCTGAGCACTCTAGGGCACCCCGGAAGCACAGCCAACAGCCAGATTCAGATCCACGTACGGGTCAATCTGTCCCTGAGTTTATATTTCTTCCCCATCTGGCTGCCATCCAGGGCACCGTCCCCTCTCCCACCTGCTCGGGGACGGTCCCATCAGTGAGCTTGGGTTTAAGGGGAGAAAACAAAATAACGCAAAATGGAAACTTGCTGTTCTTTGAATAAAAATGCAAATTTCTTGTCTGCTTCAATACCACTTCATCCTCAGGAACCAGGTGAGCACACACAAAATGCCCGCACCTGAACTGACCCACACGGAGACACACAACACACACACAGACACTACACACAGTGTGCGGAGCCATCCACAGTGGTGTGATGACACGCTATGAGATTTCATGTAACCCTCCCACCACTGCTTCACAACAATCCCCGAGCTGCATTTTTCCAACATCCACTTCCACAAGCCAACTTCAGGTCTTTTTCCAATCCAAGTGCCATATGTACTACAATATTTATGTTTCTCTTAACCATTTAACATCTGTAAAAATGTGTTACCATTTTCAATAGGTTCCTATCTTTATTTTATTTTATTTTTTAGAGAGGGAAGGTGGAAGAGGGGGAGAGGGGCAGAGGGAGAAGGACAGAGAAACTCTCAGGCAGGCTCCCCACTGAGTAGGGCGTGGGGGTAGCTTGATCCACAACCCTGAGATCACAACCTGAGCCACTCAGGCACCTCAATTTCTTTTTTTTTTTCCTTTAGATTTAATCTATTTATTCATGAGAGACACACACACACAGAGGCAGAGACACAGGCAGAGGGAGAAGCAGGCTCCCCGTGGAGAGCCCGATATGGGACTTGATCCCAGGACCCCGGGATCACACCCTGAACCAAAGGCAGACACTCAACCCCTGAGCCACCCAGGTGTCCCTCCTATCTTTTTTTAATGTGTCACTGGTGAAGTTTTCACTGGTGTGTGCCCAATCTCATTCTTCCCATAAGCCCTGAGGGATTTTGCAAAATTCCATGATTTTTAGGAGCACATATGTTACCTTATAACTGAACTGACCATACTTAGGCACATCTTTCCTCTCCTTCATCCCCCAACTAGAAAGAAAGAAAACACCAGAAGGGTAGGGAGTATTTTTTAATTCCTTATTTATTTTTTTATTTATTCCTATTGTAAACCCCAAAGCCAACCCTCTCAGAACAGTACATGTAACAGACGCTCATGAAAGTCGTGTTGCTCAATTTATTCCTCCTTAGCCTCTTTCAGGAGATCCTCCATTAGCACTCTATCATCTTGAGCTTAGAACAGGGGTAGCCAAAGGAACTCCAAAGGAACAACCAGGGAAGGTCTCATTAGCAGCATTACCCTCCCAGAGCTCCCAGGAGACCTAGGAGATGGGACCATTAATTTGCATCTAAGCTGAAAGGAGCCAAGCGGACCTCCCTCAACCAAAGCCCCCAACAGTGAAGAGTCCCCCAGCATTGGAGGAAGGGCTAGTACAGGCCCCTGGAGGCAATGCGCAGAGGTGGCCCCTGCATGGGCCCAGCAGCCCCCAACGGATGCGGATGCCTGCAGCTAGCGTGTCAAGGAGGCCCCATGTAAGATATATTAACATCACAAAATGTAATGGACCAGAAAGGGAAAAAATTAACATAAATTACCTTGGGCTGAAATCCTGCCTTCCTTGGCAGCTCAAGAAAAAGTTCAGCGCTGTGCCAGAGGAAAATTAGGCCTTGGGAAGCAGAACCTTTAATAGGCTGAAATATCACCTCCACCCTCCCTTGAAAACAATAACTTCCCAATTATCTGGGCCTAGTAACACATTATACAGGGCAAGTGGTGCAAAGAGGTTGATTTTCCTTCTGCAGCTTTCTGGCTGATGCTCTGTGCAGCATGGGCCTGATGGAGTTTTCCTAGGTGAGCAATTCGTTCTTTGGGGAGATGGCAGCTTCTCCTTACCTAGGTGAAGTTTGAGGCAGGGCCTCTTTAGGTCTTGGTAATGAGAGAGCCCTGTTTAGTAGGAAGGACCCTTTGGAAGTAAAAGAAACATCTCCCAGCCAGTCCCCACATGCCCCTGCCCATCTGAAGCACTGTGGCTTAACAAAACACCTGAACTTCTGCATGTGACATATTGAGCTTCTGAGGCAAGGGCTGGGGGAATGAGAGGACATGTGAGCAGATGTTGATGGAAAATTAGTGTACACAGCAAGGCAGCAAGATGGTCTCAGAGAAGAGAAGGCAGGACAGCAGTTGAGAGATGCCTAGTGGCAAGAATAACCAAGAAATTTTAAATAACAACGATGCCCAAGACATACTTTTAAGTTGATGGCTCTGTGATATTTGGCCTCTTCTGTTTCACTCAAGCTTTCAGTAGGTCTACCATGTGGATCCTTGAATAAGGGATGCTTCAAAGAGCAAAGAGAGATTAGTAGCCTGAGAGGAGAAAAGGATGAGGTGCAGAGCAGGTCACAAATTCAGCAGAAACAGGTAATAAGAACAAATACTTTTATAGCACTTGTGGAGTGGCTGATACAGTTCTCAGGGCTTTATATCCATATCTTACTAGTAACTAATTTAATGCTCATATGAATGCTGTGAAGGAGGAGCTCTGATTACCCCCTTTTCATATACAAGAAAACTGAGGCACAGAGAAGTTACATGACTTGCCCAAGGTCATACCGACCAGTAAGTGGCAGAGCTGGGATGTAAACCCATATTCCAAGCCATCTTCTTAAACACTACCCAACACCAGCCCTTAAGTATTCCCAAAGGTCTACAGTTGAGGACATGAGGCTTCCTATGGTACTTAGGGGTGGAGGGCAGCATGAGGTGAATTTTTGTACTTAAACATGGAGAGAAGGATAATCCCAGGAGGCTAGGAGATGTGGATAAACTCAAGAGTTTGACAGTAGGGCTACATTTAAATTAGGAACAGAGGGCCAGGGATTGCCCAAATTTCTTTCCTGCATTAAAAGTCTGTGGGGAAAAAAAAAAAAAAGTCTGTGGGGGATGCCTGGGTGGCTCAGAGGTGGAGCGTCTGCCTTCAGCTCAGGGCGTGATCCCAGGGTCCTGGGATCAAATCCCACATCAGTCTCCCTGCATGGAGCCTGCTTCTCCCTCTGCCTGTGTCTCTGCCTCTCTCTGTATGTCTCTCATGAATAAAGAAAATCTTTAAAAAAAAAACAAAAACAAAAAGATCTGTGGGAAGGGATGCGGCTGGGCATAGAGACTAAGTAGACTCGGGGTGGGCAGGGGGGTGGTGGCTGGCTGTGAAACTAAGACAGGGGTCCTACCCTGGAGGAGACTGTGGTGTCCCTGTAGACGGGACACGTATCTGGGACAAGTAAACTAGGTCTCTATGGAATAGTCAGAGATCCTACAATCCAGTAAAGGATTTCAAGTCTTTGGGTCAAAATGATGTTCACTGGATAAAAAGCTTCAGGGAAAGAAAAAAAAACAAAAAAACAGGGAGACTTCATGAAGGGGGTGGCCTCCTGCAGGCTGGGATCACAAGGCTCTGGAGTCTTTTTATTTTTTATTTTTTAAAGATTTATTTATTTTTATTTATTTATTTTTTTAAAATTTTTATTTATTTACGATAGTCACACAGAGAGAGAGAGGCAGAGATACAGGCAGAGGGAGAAGCAGGCTCCATGCACCGGGAGCCCGATGTGGGATTCGATCCCGGGTCTTCAGGATCATGCCCTGGGCCAAAGGCAGGCGCCAAACCGCTGCGCCACCCAGGGATCTCAAGATTTATTTATTTATTCATGAGAGACACATACACAGAGAGAGAGGCAGAGACATAGGCAGAGGGAGAAGCAGGCTCCATGCAGGGACCCCGATGTGGGACTCGATCCCAGGACTCCAGGATCGTGACCTGAGTCAAAGGCAGATGCTCAACTACTGAGCCACCCAGGCATTCCCTGGAGTCTTGTTTTAAGCATTTTCCAGTCCTAGACCTCTTTCTTTCTCCTCTTTCTTTCTTTCCTTTCTTTCAAAGATTTTATTTTTTAAATAATCTCTATACCAAACATGGGTCTTGAACTCACAACCTCAAAATCAAGAGTTGCATGCTTTACCAACTGAGCCACCCAGGCACCCCAAACCCCTTTCTTCAGCTTCCTTCCTCACTCTTTCTTCTCATTCTCCAGACTTCTTCCTATCAAATCAGGAAAACACAGGGAGGGCCTTGTGAAGAGGTGGGAGGAGGATAGTCAAAGGCTGGGATTTACCAAGATTCTGGTTCCCAAAAATGGTCTTCAGGATGAATCTTTTTTTTTTTTTAAGATTTTATTTATTTATTCATGAGAGACACAGAAAGAGAGGCAGAGACACAGGCAGAGGGAGGAGAAGCAGGCTCCATGCAAGGAGCCCTATGGGAGACTCGATCCCAGTAATCCAGGATCAGGCCCTGAGCCATAGGGAGATGCTCAACCGCTGACACCCAGGCGTCCCTACAGGCTGAATCTGATGGGAAATTTGGACTTCCTATCTCAAATCATCTTTGCTTAATTTTTGTTTTTTAATTGAGAAATAAGTCACATGGCATACTATTTTAAAATGTACAATTCAATAATTCTTAAAATAGTCACAAAATTGAGCAACTATTATCTGATTATATGTGTGACATAATCTCACACTAGAACATTTTCACCACCCCAGAAAGAAATCTGTTTCAATTAGCAGTTTGTCATTTCCCACTAGCCCTGGATACCAATAATCTAATTTCAGTCCCTATGGATTTGCATTTTCCAGATTTTTCACATCAAGGAATTATATAATGTGTGCTCTTATCACTGACTTCTTTCACTTAGCATAATATTTCCAAGGTGCATCTGTAGTGTAGCATGTGTTAGTGCTTTATTCCTCTTGGTTCCTGGCTTCAAGAGCTTCCGCTTCAGGTAAATTGATCTATATTTTGTATTCATCTGTTTCTCCAGCTTTCAGGGTCACAGTTTATCCTGTGACCTCAGTTTCTGATGGATCTAAGAAAAGTTGTTGATTTTCAGTTTGTCCAGCATTTTTCTTGTTGGGAGGCAGCTGGGACTTTGTTGGGAATTGAGTTGAAAAAAAAAAAAAAAAGGAATTGAGTTGAATCTATAGATTATTTTGGAGAGTATTGTCATCTTTCCAATATCGAGCCTTCCATGAACATGGGATGTCTTTCCACTTCTTTAGGTTTTCTTTGATTTCGTTCAACAACATTTGGTATTTTTCACTCTACCTTTGCTTGACTTTTGTCCTTCCTTGGCTCAGTTGCTGCAGAGCTGAAGGATTTAAGATGTGAGAACGGGTGGTGGTGGTTGTCACTATTTCTCAATCAAAGGCAACACCAGAACTCCTCTAGAATGACCCATGCTGGATGCTGGGCAGTTACCCAAGTGCTTTCATGCTGAAGTGCTAGGCACAGCTGTTGGTCAGCATGACCTGGCACTGTCCCACTCTGGGCCACTCACTGGCTCTCAACTCTCAAATACTGAGATGGGAAATCTCTCAAGCTTATTATATTCCAGGAAAGCATACCATTCTTTGGCCAGTCTTGGAGCAGCCTTACTGACCCTCAAGTCTGGTTCCCAGATCCTATCTACCCTTGGAATTTCTCCTGCCCGGAAGGACAAGGTGCTTTCTCCAGGAATGTCATAGGCAGAGAGGACAAGAACCATGCAAATTATATTTCCAAGCCTTTCTCTAATCAAATCAAAGTCTTCGCAAGGAGTCTTCTGGCCTAACTGGAGTTTGATAATTACAAATTATTTCTAGCAGAAATGCTGACTGTAGGAAAGCAGGTTAGAGAAAATTTGATTCATATTAAACCCATGGTCAGATCATCATGAACCTTCAGGGTATTTATTTTTCCATCAGTTCCTCCCTGGTTCCCCCACCTCCCTTCTTGGCCTAGCTGAGCTGGAGACTTGCCCAATACAAATAACCACATTAAAATAAAATCATGTGAAAGCTCAGGGGAACAGGCCTGAGTAATGGGGAAGATAATAAGCTTGGACAACCACCTCAGCCCTCTCCTTTTACTCCCTCCAGGCAGGTGAAAGTTCACAGCTGATTTGGGATCCCTCCTAACAGGAGGGAACCTAGAGCTTAAGTGGTTTAAGGAAAAAAAAAAAAAAAAAGTAATAATGGACCAGATTTCTATCACTCCACTGATACTCAGTCCCTGCATCTCTGAAGTAATTTCCACTTTCTAAGTTATAATGAGAGGAGCTGTGGGTGTTGAACAGAACAAAGAGATAAAGCCACGAGAAATAAACAAATCCATAGGTGGTCTTGTTCATTCATTCATCCATTGGTCAAAGATCAGGAAAGCTGACTGTCCCAGACACTGAGCTGGCTGCAGTACATGCAGAGACAAGGGAGGTGGGGAAAACCCTGCCTAGCCCCACTTGCTCTAAGTATAAATGGGGAGACAAATGTGTAGCCAGATAAGCATACTACAAGCACATTTGCTGCTTCTAAGAATCTGCAGCTTAGGGAATCTCTGGGTGGCTCAGCGGTTTAGCACCTGCCTTCTTCGGCCCAGGGCATAATCCTGGAGTCCCACGTGGGGCTCCCTGCATGGAGCCTGCTTCTTCCTCTGCCTGTCTCTGACACTCTCTTCCTCTCTGTGTATCTAATAAATAAATCTTTTAAAAAAAATCTGCAGCTTAAGACTCTTTCCCTTAGTTTGGGTTGGGACAGGGAAGGTGGAGAGTCATCTCACCTCTGCTTCTAGGGGCTGGAAATTAGAGGATTAGAGGTGCTAATTTATCATTTAAGAAAGAACCAAACAGGGGATCCCTGGGTGGCTCAGCGGTTTAGCACCTGCCTTTGGCCCAGGGTGTGATCCTGGAGGCCCCGGATTGAGTCCCGCATTGGGCTCTCGGCATGGAGCCTGCTTCTCCCTCTGCCTGTGTCTCTGCCTCTCTCTCTGTCTATCATGAATAAATAAATAAAATCTTTTAAAAAAATTAAAAAGAACCAAACAACAGAAAAGGAAAGAAGGGTGGGAATGAAAGGAGGTAGGAGGGATGTCATGCTTCCCAGAATCTCTGGATTCTCCATGGATTCAATAGCTTTGGAATGGACAACTCTGTTGGTCTCAGAGATCAGGTTCTCTGGACATTGATTCTGATTTGAGGGGTGAGGGAGAAGATCAAAAGATCATGAAGAGAAATCAAGCAGAGTGTCTAAATCTAAAAGGAAACATTTGTTAGAAGCTACTGCCCATAGTCTGGAACCCCTCCCTGCCTGTCTTTCCAAGAGAAGGATAAGGAGGAGAAGAGTCTTGAGGCATGTGTAAGAAGTGTCAGGGTCACCACAGCAACAGCAGCATCCACTGTGGGGCAAATCGCTTGGGGGCAGCTGTAGGCTGCTTTACTTTATTAACACAAAGATTCTATGGCTTTTTATTGTTGGCCACAATGGCCATGTTTTTGGTCCCTAGGGCCTGGGTGTTTTGTGAGAGTCACCCCTCAAATCTCCTCTCAGTGTGAAATGGATTGCTACATTCCCAGGGCTTAATTGTCCGCACCAGCTAAAAGCACTCTGCCAGTAATGAAAATACATCCACTCTTTTTATCAAGGAAAAAAGATAATAACTCAGCCAGCTTTAGCCTACATTTTATTGAACATCAGACATCAGCCCAGCTTGTTTCTAACGACATCTCTGATGTGAAGCACAGAAAGCTGCTGGGAGGGGGGCATGGGGAGTGGTGCTAGGGATGTGGAAGAAAGGTCTAGGGGAACAAAGGCAAAAGGGTGCTCAAGGAGGCTCTCCATACCCGCTCAGTGTACATAGTTTTTCAAAAATGACAGCTGTCCTTTCCATAGGAAGCTGGAGGATGTGACTATTCAAAATCTAAAACCCCTTTGTTTCTCCTGAAAGATGAATGACGCTAATAGCAATAATAATAACCATGGCAGTTTATGCTTTCCAAAGGACATACAGATAGTCCCCCATTCCATCTTTACAACCTCCCTGACATGCTAGCAGGACAAATGTTGTGTCATGTCAACAGATAATGAAGCCAAGGCTTAAACGAAAGAAGTGACTTACCCAGTATCATCAGCTAACATTAGAGTCGGTGTCTGATGCACATGGGGTGGGGCTAGGGCCTGGGGGCGGGGACTGGGGGGGGGGATAGTAACTGGTGCAAAATGGGTTAAGGTCTATAGGTACTCACAGGATTCTGACAGATTACAACTGAAGAACCTAAAACAGACTCTGCATTCCCTCAATTCCATCTCTATCACCTGCAGCCACACTAGCCTCCTGAGACTGATTTTCTCAAGTACAAGCTTAGAGTTGGCCATTCCCCACTTCTTCCTTGCTCACAGAAACCTAGTTTCACTCTCAGAAGCCTGGTTTTTGTCAGAAATTGGGAGCACAGGTCCTTCAGTGAAGTTCATTAGAAGTTAGGTTGCTCCCTTGTGCAACTCTCAACCAACCTGAGTCATTCATTCTCTAAAATGACCATTTTGCTATGTTATGAGAGTGAAGGGAAATTTCCCCAGAATCAAGGGAAGTGTTTCCCTGTTCTGAGAAGTGAAGAGCTTGCCGTCTTCCCTATCCCTCTGAACACTGAGGAGAAGACGTCATGGGGAATTGGAGCTTTGGCAGCCATTTTGGCATCTGGAAGGAAGTCAACACAAGCGGGTAGCTGAGCAGAAAGATGGGAATAGTCTGGCCCTAAGTGATGCTGATTTGCTAAATTGGAAACCTATAAATTAGAAACCCTTGGAACCCTACCCACTCTGTACCTAGCCTCTTTATGTGAGGTAATACAATTCCTTCCTATTGTGCCGTTTTGAATTGCAGCAACTTCTCTTTCTTTCCATTGAAAGAATGCTAAATGGTACAGTTCCTTTCTGTTCCTCAAGCCCTCTAACCTCATTCTCATTTCAGGGCTGTCCTCATTGTCTGGAATAGTCTTCCACCAGATGTTCACCTGGCTATCTCCTTCAGGCCTCAGCTCAAATGTCACTTTTCCAGAGAGACTTTTTACGAACTACCCAACCTAAACCAGTTTTCCAGCTACTATGTTTTCATTTTAGCATTTATTACTATCAGAAATCATGTTTTTATGAATGTGTTCACTTGCCTATTATCCCAGTAGAGTATAAGCTCCATGTGAGTAAGAACTGGGCCTGGCTTGCTCACTGCTGTATTCCTAGCACCTAGCATAGAGCCCAGCACATAGTAGGCACTCAGTGAACATTTGGTGAATTAAATAAATGAATCACAGAGCCAACCTCACCATGCTACTCTCCAGTCTTCTCCCCCATGGCCGTTTGGGTTGTGTGTTTATCTGTAACTTTGACCTTCCATTGATTCCTCTTACAAAAATCTAAATCTCAAGACCAGTAAGAAATAAAGACAGCAGCAGAGAAGAAAAACATCATAAAAGAAAAATTATTTTAGGCTTAACGTAAAAGGAGAGTAGGCTGATTGCATAACATATGTAGATCTATGCAAATTACCAGGCAAGTTAAATACGGGAGAAGTCTGAAGTAGTAGGAAGTCCAATAGCATGTTGTGTGTGTTTTCCTTCTCACCAGGAAGTGGTATCAACTCCTGAGCCTCAGAAAGTGGGAATGCTGACACACAGTGAGAGAAAAATCAATTGAGAGTTATACAAGTAAAAAAGAATTTAATTTACTTGTTGGATTTTTCTGAGAGATAGAAATAAAAAACATTCCACTTATCCACTTTAAATAGTAGAAATAGGAAGCATAAAACTCTACTTTTACAGATGGCCAACTAAAATTACAGAGGAAGTGAGAGGACAGAAACAGAGAAGAAAGGAGAGATCAAGAAACAACCCCCCAGTTACCCTAATCCTTCAAAAGCAAAAGCTAATTTACTTAAAGGCAATTCTTTTTTTCTTTTGTAAGATATTATTTTTAGGTAATTACTACACCCAATGTGGGGCCTGAACTCACAACTCTGAGGTCCAGAGTTACACACTCTACTGACTAAACCAGCCAGGGGCCCCAACAATTCTTTATATTTAGAGAAAACACACAAAATACTCCACATACAAATGGCCCTCTGGGTTTAAGGAAAAAAAAAAGATATATATTTTCAGAGTTTATTAAAAATGTTTAAATTCCTACCTCAAATGCAAGAGAAAGGGTACTTGTTCACTTGTGCAACATATATTTTGGGGATGCCCATGTCCTGGGCCTTGAGATAGGTGCTGGGGAAGATGTGTGAATAGGATGCGGGCACTGCACTCTGTGGGGCTTGCATATCCAGGTATCCGACTCTGATTTTCAGCGAAGGAACACCCTTTACCTGCCTTCTCTGGAAAGAAAAGATCATCCACTTCATTTCGCAGAGGAAAAGGTTCACTTTTTAGAGAGCACACTGTGGGTAGTGTACATGCTGCTACTGGGCCCGGTATAGCCTCCCAAGGCTGAACACCTCCAGTGAAGGTCTCAGGGGATGCAGACGTTACATGCTGGGGTTTCTAGGATATCACTGATGTCGACCACTGTGAGCCCAGGGGCCCCTGAGGTCCTCAGCTGTCACCCTGGTCATCGCCATACCCCACGTCCGTCACCTATCTGATCTCCCTGGTCCCAGCCTTCTTCCTCTGTCAGCTCTAGGACAGGGCCTGCCTCCTCTCAGCTCCTGCCCTGCGCTACCTTCCTATCCCCTCAGGAGGTGCTGTGGAGTCTGTCTCACGGTCTCCAGGCCTCCACTGTTCCTGCAGCCTTCTCTGCCCACACACAGCCCCACAAGCGTCTTGCACACCCTGCCCAGAGTGCTGCCTCCATACCCCCAAATTCATACCACTCCCTTCCTCCCTTCCTCAGGGCTTGACTCAATTGTCACCTTCTCACAGAGGCCTTCCCCAATGGCGTATTTACAATGACAAATCCCTGGCCCTCCACACTCCCTGTCTTCTCTCCTGGCTTTATGTTTCTCTATGGCTCTTATCTCTCTCTAATTCACTGCATGTTTCATTTGTATTGTATAGTGTCTGTCTTTCCCCCACAGAATAAAGGCTCAGAGAGCCAGGAGTTGGTCTGTTTTGCTGTATCCTCTGTCCCTTGAAGACTGACCGACAGATGAGGCACTCAGAAAGTATTTGTTGAAAGTCCTTTAGTTTGAAGTGACTTAGTTTTATGGCAAATGTGATCATAAATAAATAAAAATTAAAAAAAATACATATAAAAAAAGGGATCCCTGGGTGGCGCAGCGGTGTGGCGCCTGCCTTTGGCCCAGGGCGCGATCCTGGAGACCCGGGATCGAATCCCACGTCGGGCTCCTGGTGCATGGAGCCTGCTTCTCCCTCTGCCTGTGTCTCTGCCTCTCTCTCTCTCTCTCTCTGTGACTATCATAAATAAATAAAAATTAAAAAAAAAATACATATGGCAAATGTGATGACATTCTTCTCATTTTTATCATTTTACGGAGGCCCAGTGAAAACTGTACTGGCGTCTTAGCCTAGTTCTCACACTTGTGACTGGGAAGACCCTGTGCAGAGGCTGTAAGTCCCTGAAGATGACCCCTGGCCCTGAACCCCTGAACCAATCCCAGAGAAAGTGGGCCTTCTTCCACAAGCAGCTCACGTTGGCCAGGTGTCTGAACAGCAAATGTCAGAGCCTCCTTCTAAACGCAGGCAGATTTACTCTGCAGACGGTGAGAATGCATTTTAATTTGTTGATGTGAAATCTTAATTGAACTAAACTGCTAGAGGTAGTCTCTGTTCTCTGTCATAGTCTTAATTTAGTTGGCAAAACAAGATATCATCAGAGGAAAATCACAGGCGAAGACGCTGTGCCCAGAGGGTTTGGGGAACACCCTTCTGTGTCTGGAGGTGGGCTGTTGTGTGACTGGCACAGGCGTAAACCACACCCACACAACCCAGAGCACCAACTTGGCTTTCCAGGGATACTCAGAGGACAGCACGTGAGCCCACATAGAGGCCCTCCAGAAGCAGCCATGCTACGTACTGTTCCCCTTCTGTATTTCCTGCTCTATTTTTTTTTAAATTTTTAAAAAAATTTTTTTTTTTTTTAAAAAAGAGGCCTGCAAATTTCTTTTTTTTTTTTTTTAAGTTTTTTTTTTTTTTATTTTTTTATTTATGATAGTCACAGAGAGAGAGAGAGAGAAGCAGAGACACAGGCAGAGGGAGAAGCAGGCTCCATGCACCGGGAGCCCGATGTGGGATTCGATCTTGGGTCTCCAGGATCACGCCCTGAGCCAAAGGCAGGCGCCAAACCGCTGCGCCACCCAGGGATCCCTAATTTTTTAAAAAATTTTTGTTTATTTATGATAGTCACAGAGAGAGAGAGAGAGGCAGAGACACAGGCAGAGGGAGAAGCAGGCTCCATGCACCGGGAGCTTGATGTGGGACTTGATCCCGGGTCTCCAGGATCGCGCCCTGGGCCAAAGGCAGGCGCCAAACCGCTGCGCCACCCAGGGATCCCTCCTGCTCTATTTTTAATGGTAGAGCAAGGAAGAGATGGGGACTTTGTCACGGGGGGTGGGGTGGGGGGTGTACCGAGGGGTGGGAGGCACCAGCTCCATGATTCCTTTGCTATGGGACCATAAGCAGGTCACTTCCCCTACCTGGGCTATGGTTTCTTCATCTGTGCAGTAAAGAGGTTGGAATTCATGTCCCTAACAGGCTCCCATCACCCACATGCCACAGAGAACTCTCTCTGGGCCCTCAGACCTATATCAGCACCCCGTCTGAGGCGCCTGGTGCTTGCTTGCCAAACCCCTGCTGAGCTCTTGGCCACAGCACATGCTTGCAGCAATGGCCTCCATGTCTCCTTTAAGGGCTCAGGCCAAGGAGCTCTCACTAATGTAGCCTCACCCCTAACCCACTGAATCTCAGGTTGCGATTCTGGTTAGGCTCCTGGGAGGAAGCCTTAGGAATCCTTTTCTTGGGGGCAGATGCCCACTGCATCCCTTTCTCAGATCTCCACCCCCAGGGGCCCTCTAGACATGCTGTTGTCCCACCCCAGCAGCTTTTGTCTACCTGGCCTACCTCCTACTCTGGAGCAGCTCCTGCTGGGGCCTTGCTGCAAGCTCACCTTCACAGTAGCAACCTGAACAGGCTGAGGCGAATCACCTCTGGCAGTTGGCAGGAATCAGCTCCTTGCCTGGTCCAGCTCAGAATCCTACCATACCTTGTTCTGAGGATGGTCCCCGCAGGGAAGTCCCCAGGGAAGTGACTCAGGCCTTAGTATCCTCTTCTGAAGCACCACCCAAGAAGGGCTGCAGACAGCTTCCTGGGGGGTCAGAGTCCAGGGTGGCAGATCTTGATTTAGGTGACTTACTGGCTGAAATGGAGACTTGCAGATCCCAGTACCTGCATGGAGTCATAGGTTGTTCTTATGCTGGGAACTGGGTGCCAGAAGGTTTAGCAAAGAGGAGATGTCATGTGGTAGGAAGACCATAGCTTCGCAGTAGAAACCACCTGGCAAGTCCCTTCTGCACAGTGCGTCTGTTTCTTCATCTGTGAGATGGGAATAACACCTACCTCAGAGAGGTGTTGTGAGAACGAGACGCTGGAAGGCTTCTAGAGCACTGAGGACTGTGCCCTGTCCAGATATTTCACTCACCAAAGGGCAGCAGTTGATGAACTATCATCATTAAATTCCTAGCACAGTGCTTGGTGTCCAGAATGCACTCAGTAAATGAAACTGCGATCATCATCCCCCAGAGGCCCTGCAGAACCGCAGAGCTCCTTTCAGCTCTGGAGATGAGAGCCAACTGCAGATCACACAGACACAATCCCTCTCTTCCTACATTTTTCCATCTTGCTCTGCTTCCCCCTCAGTCTGCAAGGAAACAAGGGTCAGGGGAACTCTGCTAGCTGGTTGAGGGCGTGAAGACATTTGGTAGATAAACTATGAGCTCTGGCTCCCTCTGCCCTTGGTAGAGACTAGAAATGGCCTTTTGACATCACAGAACAGAAAGTGTAAGAATGCAAATGCAAAAAAAATTAAAAATTAGACAAACGAACAAAGTTTGAAGATGCTAATCTGAAGCCGGCAGGCTTCTTGCACAAGAAGGGCCTGGACATACAAGCAGCCTTCCTTGGGGTGTGATCCTTTACAGACTAGGCTCAGCCTTTGATTATGTAAGACTCTTTCCACTGAAAGTATCAGAAATGCCTCTCAAATTCTTTTTTTTTTTTAAAGATTTTATTTATTTATTCATGAGAGAGAGAGAGAGAGAGGCAGAGACACAGACAGAGGGAGAAGCAGGCTCCATGCAGGGAGCCTGATGTGGGACTCGATCCCAGGACTCCAGGATCATGTCCTGGGCTGAAGGCAGGCACTAAATCGCTGAGCCACCCCGGGATCCCCTCGCTGAGCCACCCCGGGATCCCCGCCTCTCAAATTCTTAAGTAAAAATTGAATGCACTGACTCACAGATTCTAATCAAAGATTAGATTCTAATCAAAAGGTCAAAGGAAGCCCAGAACCAAGGCCACAGGGACTAGAACCAGGGACTCAGCATATAGGGACATGCTTTCCTGTGAAGGAAATGAAACTTGGTGATATGGTAGAAACTAGGCCCACATTATGTTCAGACATCAGGAAAGATCAGTTACGAACAGATCTGTGGATAGGGCAGCTCCAGGCAGAGATAATATAATACTCAGTGAAAAAGGTCCCAAATCAGGAATGAGATTGTTCAAGGATGAGAAGGAAGCCTGTGTGGGTGGAGAGCAGTGAGTCAGGAAAAGAACAGTAAGAGATGACAACCAAGGGCGGGGGGGGGGGGGGGGGGGGGGGGGGGACCAGAGCACAAAGGATCTTGTAGGCCAAGATATGGAATTTTTATTGCATTCTAAGGATTTTGGAAAGCCTTTGGAGGGTTTTAAGCAACAGAGGGAGGTTGTCTAACTTATGTTTTAAAAAGATCACTCTGGGAACGCCTGGGTGGCTCAGCCATTGAGCACCTGCCTTTGGCCCAGGGGGAGATCCTGGAGACCTGGAATTGAGTCCCAAGTCAGGCTCCCTGCATGGAGCCTGCTTCTCCCTCTGCCTGTGTCTCTGCCTCTCTCTCTCTGTCTCTCATAAATAAATAAATAAAATCTTTAAAAAATATAAATAAATAAATAAATAAATAAATAAATAAATAAATAAATAAATAATAAACCGATCAATTGATCACTCTGGGGCAGCCCGGGTGGCTCAGTGGCTTAGCTCCGCCTTCAGCCCAGGGCCTGATCCTGGAGACCGAGGATCAAGTCCCACGTCGGGCTCCCACGTCAGAGTTTCTTCCACTCAGGGAGTTTCTGCCTCTTTCTCTCTGTCTCTCATGAATAAATAAAATCTAAAAAAACAGATTTCCCGTTCACATGTGGGACTCTTTCTGGACCTCTTTCTTCAGAGTCTGTAACGCCTGTCAGGAAGGAGTTCTGATCTGCCTATTCCGGGCATGTGCCTGTGTCTGGCCCAGGCACTGTACTCGGAGGATGAGGTCCTGTGGTTGGGCAGATCTGGGTCCCATGCCTGCCCCTGCCTGGGGCTGGAGTGGCTGCTGTTGTCACCCACAGCCCCAGCAGAGCCATGTGGAGGAGGGGATGTTAGGCAAAAACTGGGGTGTTGGACAGAGAAAAAAGCAACAGCTGTCCACTGTCCCCATACTGCTGTCACAAGGTTGCCCTGGGCCCTGGTGAGGCAGTGTCTGTAAAGCTGCGCTGTGAACTGCGCAGCTCTACACAAGATGAGGGGTTGTTACTGCAGTGCTTAATAAATGATGGATTTGTTTATTCACTCAGTGAACAGTTACTTAAGCCTCCAAGTGACCCCGGCTTTGTGCTAGGTTTGTGAAGGAGCCACATCATGACTATGATGTGACCTGCCCCATAGAGCCTGCAGTTAGGCTGTATCAGTCATCTCTTGACAGGTTGTGCTGGGTAACAAACAGCCCCAGAATCTTTGAGGTTTTTTTTTTTAATTTTAAGATTTTATTTATTTATTTATTTATTTATTTATTTATTTATCTATCTATTCATAGAGATGCAGAGACACAGGCAGAGGGAGAAGCAGGCTCCATGCAGAGAGCCTGACATGGGACTCGATCCAGGGTCTCTAGGATCACGCCCTGGGCTGCAGGCGGCGCTAAACCGCTGCGCCACCGGGGCTGCCCAGATTTTATTTATTTATTTGACAGAGAGAGCACAAGCGAGGGGAGCAGGAGAGGGAAAGGTGGGCTCCCTGCTCGGTGGATCCTGCTCATCAGGGACACGGGACTTCATCCCAGGATCCTGGGATCATGACCTAAGGCTTAACCGACTGAGCCGCTAGGCGCCTCTCAGTCTTTCAGGTTTATAACAGCAATGGTTTATTTCTTGAGGTGAGTTTTGTCTCAGTGAAAGTCTTCTCTCTCGGATAGGACATGCCATCCGGTGGCAGAAGGTCAAGAGGACACTGTGATGGCTCATAAAGCTTCTGTGCCCATTGCTTCTATAAGCATTTGATTGGCCAAAGCAAGTCCCATGACCAAACTGATGATAAGGTAATAAAGTATCCGGCTTCCAAAGGAGGAATTGAGTAACACGGCAATATGTGGTGACTCATTGTACTTTACAGGGGGTGGAACCGAGTAATTGGGGGGACCCCTAGAGGGCTCAGTGGTTGAGCGGCTGCCTTCAGCTCAGGGCGTGGTCCTGGAGTCCCAGGATCTAGTCCCACTTTCCGGGCTCCCTGCATGGAGCTGCTTCTCCCTCTGCCTGTGTCTCTGCCTCTCTCTCTGTGTCTCTATGAATAAATAAATAAAAATCTTTAAAAAAATATTTTATTTATTTATTAATGAGAGACACGGACAGAGGCAGAGACACAGGCAGAGACACAGGCAGAGGGAGAAGCAGGCTCCATGCAGGGAGCCCAAAGCGGAACTCGATCCTGGGCCTCCAGGTTCACACCCCAGGCTGCAGGCGGTGCTAAAAGGCTGCGCCATAGGGGCTGCCCCCCCCCCCTTTTTTTAAAGAACTGAATAATTGGGGAAGATAATATAAACATCTAAAAGGGGTAGAAAGGGCAGCCCTGGTGGCCCAGAGGTTTAGCGCAGCCTTCAGCCCGGAGCAAGATCCTGGAGACCCAGGATCGAGTCCCACGTCGGGCACCCTGTATGGAGCCTGCTTCTCCCTCTGCCTCTCTCTCTCTCTCTCTGTGCCTCTCATGAATAAATAAAATAAAATCTTAAAAACAATAAAAGGGGTAGAAGCACATAAATAAATGCTCAGTATGCAAAAGAAAGAAATCAGAGCCCTTGATCCAAGGTATAAGAAGTTCAAACGGGAGAGATCAGAGAAGGCTTTTTGGAGGAAGCGGCTTTTGGGCTGTGTCTTGAACAATACCAGAGGATCTAGATGGGTGGGTATAGAAGGAGACAGGGCATTATAGCAGACAGGGTGGGAGAAAGCCAGAGAAGAGGGAAAGTGGGAAATGTAAATAAGGACTTAGCCTACAGTGGAGGAATTGGGAGCAAATAGTGGAAAGATGGCGAAGTGGTTATGTCTGCCAGCCTCCAGGAGCAGACACAAGTGCTAATCGCTACCTGCCCCGGCTGCCCAGCCAGGGTTCTTGCCCTGGGAGACAGCTTGCAATCCCTAGTAAGGGAGCCCAGGGTGGCCTTGGGCTAGACTCCTCCGCCCTTCTTGGCTTGGGCAAGGCCAGGTCCTAGTCCACACTCAGCTTCTCCCAATGCCTCTTTCAAAGTTCTATTAGAAATCACACTCCTGGGATCCCTGAGTGGCACAGTGGTTTGGTGCCTGCCTTTGGCCCAGGGCGCGATCCTGGAGACCCGGGATCGAATCCCATGTCGGGCTCCCGGTGCATGGAGCCTGCTTCTCCCTCTGCCTATGTCTTTGCCTCTCTCTCTCTCTCTGTGGGACTATCATAAATAAATAAAAATTAAAAAAAAAAAAGAAATCACACTGCTGATGTTCTTATAAAGGTTTCTATGTGTCTTCTGCTTGTTTCCTCTATGTGGATCATGCCATCCAAAGGATATTCCCACACTAGGAGATTTTTTTTTTCTAAAGATTTTATTTATTTATTCATGAGAGACACACACACAGAGAAAGGGAGACACACAGGCAGAGGGAGAAGCAGGCTTCATGCAGGGAGCCTGATATGGGACTTGATCCCGAGACTCCAGGATCATGCCCTGGGCTGAAGGCAGGCACTAAACCACTGAGTCACCCAGGGATCTCCAAAACCCACACTAGGAGATTTTAAAACAAAAAAGAGTTGTCCCAGAGGCCGGGAGATGGACAAGATGACCTGGTAAAAGACCCAACCTTACAAAGAATGCTCCATCCTGCTGGCTGCTCTAGTCCACGGCAGCAGTAAAATGAGGTTTGTTTTGTTTTGTATAGAGTAAGATCCCAGAATTTATTTTGTTCATAGTGTCATAAAAGGAAAATATAATGGGTTTTTATTGTTGCATTACCGTATGCATTTCATTGTGTTTTGGATTCAGCTTCTCATTACAGCAGTGATTTCAGTTAAATGATTATGTAACACGGGCAGCCCTGGTGGCGCAGCAGTTTAGCGCCGCCCGCAGCCTGGGGTGTGATCCTGGGGACCCTGGATCGAGTCCAATGTCAGGCTCCCTGCATGGAGCCTGCTTCTCCCTCTGCCTGTGCCTCTGCTCCCCCTCTCTGTTTCTATGAATAAATAAATAACATCTTTAAAAAATGATTATGTAACGGAAACTTTCTGCTTATTATTTGATAAGAATGCGATGATCAGTAAAATTAATTTTATGACAATCTTACTCGTTTTCTTTATAGTTACCAAGTGTAGTACTCAGATGGAATAGGTTTCTGAGAAGGGGTCCTGGCTTATTGGAATTAATGAGCTACCTGCATTGTGGGCATGTGGTCTAATTGACACTGGTCCTGGGCAAGTTTGCACTTTTAATCATTAATGCCCTGCAGCCTCCTGGAAGCATGGAAAGAAACAGGCTGACTAGAACATGCCAGAAAACAAGGACAAAGCCACAGGGAGGCTTCCCACTGACCAGAAGGGACCTACCTGAGGGCACAAATGGAGCTCAGGGCCCTGTTGCTGGGCATGAATCTTGGTGGTCCTACCTCCAGGGAGGCAGAGAGATCTCTCGCTTGGGTAGCCTCTAATGTCAAATATCTTAGCAGGTGCGAGGGCACATCTCAGGCCTGAGTAGAGGCTTGCATGTCATTCATTCCATCATTCGTTCACTCAAAAATATGTATTAAATATCAACTCTGTGCCAGGCACTGGATATTGTAGTTAACAAGTCAGACAAGCTCTCTGCTCTTTCAGAGTCTTGTTTCAGTCTAGGAACAGACAATAAACAAGTTAAGGAATAAATCAGGAAGATAAGGTCAGCTAGTAATAAGTGCTGAGACAATAAAAGGGTTATGTGATATGAGTACTTAAGTGAAGGGTAAACTCACTGTAGGTTCTAGTTGAAGAAAGCTGTTTGGCAAAGCTGACATTTATGCTGAGGCTGGAGGCATGTGAAGAAGCAAGCTCTATAAAGTGCTGGAGGAAAAGCATTCTAAGCACTGGAAACAATAGGTGCAAATGACCCCAAAGCAGGAAAAGATTGCAAGTATTTGAGGAACAGAAAGGAGACAAGAGTGGCTGAAGCACAGAGAGAGGAGGGAGAACGACTGGAAGTCAGATTGGAGAGTTGAATAAAGCTCAGGTTATAGGAAGTTTTGTAAAGTCAAGTAATTAGTCACTAGATACTCAGGAAAAATCAGAAATCACTTTAAATATTTCCACTGCGAGGGATTTAACTTGAGGAATTGGTAACAAATACATTCAAAGGGCTGGAGGAGCAAAAAGAGGGAGATGAGGCTATCCAGAGATTAGTGACTGTGGGACATCACACTATCAGCCCCAGGGCTAGAAGAGCAAAATGAGAGATGATGACAACCATTGTTTAAAACTGCTGCGCCAGTGAGGCTGCTGCCTAGGATCTGAAGCACCTGAGCTGGAACCTAAGAGCAAGCTGTGTTATTAGGTTCAAGAGATAATGTACGTAAAAGACTCAGCGTGGTGCTCAGCACTTAGTAAGATCTCCGTAAATGTGAGCGATGTTATGAAGCCACACTGAAAGTACAACCACCATTCTATGGGAGACACCCAGCCTTTTGGGTGAGACATAGGAGGTCCTAGTACCAGAAAGGATGGGAACCAAGAGTCTTAGCATAGCTCAGTTTAGACAAATTGCTAGAATCAGAAAATCTCCATTTCCAGGATGCTCCCACAAGTCTCATGCAGAAGACCTTGGCTGTGTTCTGCTTCTGTGGGCTCTGCTTGCACCTGAGTGGGAAATCGGAGCATACAGAGCATGATGAGCATGCCGGAGGTGGAGAGTGGAGGCGTTAGGTCCCGGAGTAGGTAATGAACAGTGTTCCAGGTAGCTATTGCTGTGTAGCAAAAAGTTTAAAGCTTTTTTTGTTTTGTTTTGTTTTGTTAAAGATTTTATTTATTTATTCATGAGAGAAACAGAGAGAGAGAGGCAGAGGCAGAGATGCAGGCTTCCTACAGGGAGCCCAATGCAGACTCGATCCCAGGACCCCTGAGCCAAAGGCAGAAGCTCAACCACTGAGCCACCCAGGTGCCCCAGCTTAGAGCTTAAAACAATCTTTTTTTTTTTTTTTTTTCATGTTTATGATTCTCTGGATCAAGAATTTGGATAGGGCAAAGTGGGGAATGGTCTGTTTCTGTTCCTCAGTGTCTAAAGCCTTGGCTGGTAAGATTAAAAGGATGTGGGTCTCTCAGCCTTTGGGGGCTGGAATCCCTAAAGGCTCAGTCACTTACATGTCTGGTGCCTAGGCTGGGTTGACATGAAGATTAGGACTGGGACACCTGGGTGGCTCAGTGGTTGAGAGTCTCACTTTGGCCCAAGGCATGACCAAGGGGTCCTGGATGGAGTCCCACATCGGGCTCCCTGTAGGGAGCCTGCTTCTCCCTCTGCCTAGGTCTCTGCTTCTCTCTGTGTGTCTCATGAATAAATAAATAAAATTAAAAAAAAAAAGAAGATTAGGACGGGAGACCAGAGAGCCTATATGTGGCCTCCCTAGTGCCCTGGCTTCCTTACAGCAAGGTGGCTGCAGGGTCGTCAGATTTCCTCTGTGGTGACTCAGGCCTCTAAACATGAGTTTTTCAGCTAACAAGGTGGCGGCTACATCTCCTTTTATGACAAAGCCTCAGAAGTTCCTTGGCACCACTTCCACTGCAACTGACTGGTCTGTAATCTCTAATGTGTAAGGGAGTCACAAGCCTCCTGGACTCAAAGGTAGGGAAAGTATACTCTACCTCTAGTGTATACTCTACCTCTAGTTGAGGGGAATTAAATATCTTTTTTTTTTTTAAGATTTTATTTATTTATTCATGAGAGACACAAACAGAGAGAGGCAGAGACACAGGCAGAGGGAGAAGCAGGCTTCATGCAGGGAGCCAGACATGGGACTCGATCCTCGGTCTCCAGGATCACACCCTAGGCTGTAGGCGGCGCTAAACCACTGAGCCACCGGGGCTGCCCGAGTTGAGGGGAATGAAAAAGCTCTAGAAAACATGTGGGGTGGGAGGTAGTATTGTACCCATTTTGGAAAGTACATTCTGGCCCAGGCCTGCAGGCTAGAATTCATACTTCCCCATGGCTGGGACCTTGCCAGCCATCCTAGGAAGAGAAAGTCTGAGCTCCCTGAGAAAGATGGGGCCAAAGACACATGCCTATCTAAGCCCTGCCTTTACCTACAGAGGAAGCCTCCCCAGAAACCTGAAAGAGGAGGAGATCTATGGCCCAGAATAAGTCCTCACAGAGTCTGCTGATGAAAACTCAGGGAACATGTCACATTAGAGAGCAAGGATCTGGGCCTATGCTAGGGAGTCTCATTACCAGTGACACTGGATAATGATGATGATGGTGATGATGAGACATTTACTAAGTGCCTATTTGGGATCAGCTACTTAGATATATCTTTTTCATTAAAGCTTCCAAAACGAAATGGAGACCCTTAAATGCACATCTCAGAAAAGCAAAGTGATTGAAAATTAATGAGCTAAGGATCTATCTTAATAAGTAAGAATAGAGCAAAATAAACTCAAAGGATGTAGAAGGAAAACAGCAAGATAAGGAAATCACATTGAAGAAACAAAAACCAAATATGCAACAGAGAAGATCAGCCAAGCCAAAAGCCAATTAGTTCTGTGAAAGTGGATAAATCTCTGATGATACTGACCAAGAAAAACTTGAAAGAAAACAAAAATAAACAGTGTCATAAATAAAAAGAAGGATATTGTTATGGATGCTTCAGGCATTAGAAAGAAATGAAGAGAATATTATGAATAACTTTGTACCAATAAAACTGAAGATTTATGTGAAATAAACATATTGCTTGATACACACACCTTACTAATATGGATAATCCTATAACATTAGAGAAATTTAATCAGGGGACACCTGGGTAGCTCAGCAGTTGAGCATCTGCCTTTGGCCCAGGGTGTGATCCTGGAGACCTGGGATTGGGTCCCACACCGGGCTCCCTGCATGGAGCCTGTTTCTCTCTGCCTCTCTCTCTCTGTGTCTCTCATGAATAAATAAAATCTTTAAAAAAAAAAGAAATTTAATCGGAGTCAAAAATACTCCCATAAAGAACACCTAGTCTTCACTGGTGAGTAGAAATTCTGAAAACACTCCATTAGAGAAAGAGGACTCCTTTCCTTGGTGGAGGAAACTCCTTCCCGGAGTTCTAATGACTTGCCTTTGGGCCCAGACTAGTAATTGTCAAACCCACATTTGAACTTCGGCTGACCTGGCTTCAAAGTCAGAGAGCTTAGCCATTACTCTCTCCAGCCTCCTCTTCAAAACCTGTAATTAGCAGCATATTTGTGAAGGTGAAGGACAAAGTCTTGAGGCAAAAGCACGTAAAAACAGATTCCAGATTTGCAGAGATGGAAGATAGAGCTCTTTCTGTCCAGAGCAGGCCTAGAAACAAGGAATCTGGTGATGTCCACACAGAGAGGGAACCTGGAGATTATCCCTAGGACACCACCCTGCCATCCTTCAAGACCTAGTTAAATGCCACCACTGCTCCCCTGTAAGGCACCACAAGTCCTGTCCTGAGCGCCATAGCTGCTGCCCTATTACACTATATCTGGGCCTCTTTCATCCATTGTCCATTGTGTCTCATCCTCAGTAATGTTTTCCAACCTGGAAAATGCATGGCTTCCTAAGGATACAGTCCCCAGTTTGAAAAACCCTACGTTGAAAAGTTATACACTGGCACTCCTGGTGGTCACTGGGGCTTTGGAAACTGGAAGGTGACAAGGCTACCCAAATAATGTTTATATGAAGAAGTATTTTTAAGATTTTCACTCAAATAAAAACTAAATATTCACACAGTAAATTTTGTAGTCCCTGAATATAGAATTTATCTTTGCAACAGGCATGAACTGCTCCATGATACAGTGTGAGATTTCATTCTCTCTCTAAATCAAAAGTAAATCCAGCTTAAGTTCTGTCAGAACACTAGACTATTGTTCCATCCCTTCCCTCCCTCCTAGGCAACAGGATCATACAGCTACATTCTTTGCTGGGTAACTCTGCATGCCACTCCTTTGGGCAGAGTGTGTTTCTCCATCCCTTGACTCTACACTTGGCCACATGACTTATTTTGAACAGGGGTCTTTTAGCAGACTTGACATATGCAAAGACCTAAAATAGGCTTGTGCCTTGGGGGCTGGTAGTCTTGTGCTTCTTCAGTCTGTTCCCTGGCTAGCCTACTGTGCTGGAGGGAGGATAAAAGACACATGGGGCAGAGCAAAACCACTCCACTAAGGCCAGTCTGTAAGCACCCCACCCTGTCCCTAAGCACATGAACTAAGTGCTCACTGCCGGTGATTGTCTATTTTTTAAGATTTTATTCATTTACCTTTGCCAGGTCTCCCCAAACTGGGGCCCGGTGCTCAGTCACATATGGTGCTCAGCAACTGCCTGGGTTCAATCCTCAGACCAGCAACCTGGGCAATTTATTTAGTTTTTCTTGGCTCATCTGTAAAATGGAAATCATGATTGTACTCACTTCAAAGAGTTTTTGTGTGAACTGAGTGAATAAAGGGCTTAACACAGAGCCTGGGATACAGTAAGTGTGCAAAAAATGCTGGCTGTTATTATTATCATGAATGTATTCATCTAAAGATTCTTCCTCCTAGGTCCTCCCACCTCAGGGAACCTACCTTTGTGTGAGATCAGGGCCCTGCTCTGATGGAAGTCATACCTTCCTTCCCTTTTTAGACTTGAGAACTCCAACTCACCCACCTGTGTTGGGCCCATCAGTCTTCAATCTGGGAGCCATTAAGCCTCCAATCCTAAACTCTGCTAAGGAAGGCTATGTGCAGTTGTCTTCAGGGCAGCCTGCTGTTTGCAGCTTTTCCTTTCTATGCAGAAACATACAAATCCTCATGGGAGCTAAGAAAGTCCAAACCTTAGGAGACAATGTCTGGCTCTTCCCCCAGGAGCTGTGGAATGCCTTTCGTTCCTCAGAGGGGAACCCACAGCTGGGAAAAGCTAGATACAGTTATTGTCTATATAGATCATTCTGCTCTACCTAATTCTTAACACATCTCCACCACTAGACTGTGAGTTCCTTGCCTGTGTTCTATTCACTATGGACCTCCAGAGCTCAGCAAAGAGCCCACACTTACGAGGTACTTGACAAATGTTGGATACGTGAGTAAGTGAGGATTATGGGTTCTAGGACCAAGGCAATTTCCTAACGAGGAGTGGCAGAGAAATAAACACAAGCACCCACAGCACACTCAGCCTCACGCTCAATGCCAAGGCTCGTATAAGAAAAGTACCAAACAACTGGAGCCTGTACTTAGTCCTCAAGGACTTAAGCCTACCAAAGACATAAAGCTCAACCACGGCAATCACTTGCTCTGTCTCACATCAAGGAGAGCCCACTGAAGTGCTCGTTTCAGAAGCTGCTGTGGGCCTGAGGGTACACAGGAGATTTGTAAAAGGGAGAGGCAAGATGTGGTCAAAGGCTTGAGAGGGGCTCAGACACTCAGCAGAGGGCCACTGGCTTATCAGGTGACCAAGAACATCACGAGCAGAGGCACAGCACAGGAATGAGTTTGCTATTTGTGGAAAATAACAAGGAGACCAGCTTGACCTGCTGTAGGACTTGTGACAGGGAGTCAAGATAGATAAGCGTGGCTATTTCAGGCTATGACCTGAGCATAGAGACCTAAAAGTCATGCTGGGAGGGGTTCAAGAGGAGGCATGACAAGCATCCACTAGTAGCAGTCACACGTGACTGAGGATGAGGCCCACATTGCCCCAGGGGTGACCAGCCAGCTGCAGCCTCACGCCGCACCCTGGCTCAGACGGCACACCAGCTACTGCACCAGGCTGGCTCCTCTCCAGCCTCTGTGGGTGCGAGAGGAGTGAACAGGTGGACAGGGACTGGAGGGGAAGTGACTGGAAGGGACGAGGACGTTTCATTGATCTGCCCCAAATCTGGTGGGGCTTTCTCGAGGTCACTGAGACCATCTCCCTGACTCCCTGGGGATCTCAACCAACACCTCCCACCTGTTACACCCCTGGTGAGGTTGATGGACATGGGGAGAGGGGCTCTGTCCCACACAGTTATTTCATCCCTGGGCCTGTGCTGAAATTCTCTGACATCACAGGTCTGCTGACCGCATGCTCTTTAAGATAATCACCCTCAGGGGCCCCTGGCTGGCTCAGGGAAACATGGGCCTCTTGACCTTGGATTTGTGAATTTGAGTACCACATTGAGGGTAGAAATTACTTAAAAAAAAAAATCTTTAAGAAAATATCACCCTGGGCATCTGGGTAGCTCAGTCAGTTAAGCATCTGCCTTTGGGTGGAGTCGTGATCCCGGGGTCCTGGGATGAGCCCGGTGTTGGGCTCCCTGCTCAGTGGGCAGCCTGCTTCTCCCTCTGCCCCACCCCCTGCCCCTGCTCATGCTTGCTCTCTTTCTCTAATAAACAAATCTTTCTAAAACAAAAAAAATCACCCTTCATGTAGGTTCTGATATGGTCTTGAGGGACACAGGGCGACGGCTGTCAGGTGGGTTCAGGGAACCATGGTCCCGTGTAGCACTCCCTGAGGTGGGACACAAGGGCTCCAGCCTGGGGACCCGCAGATCATTCTGCAACAGACCCACAGCACTGCTACAGCATTTCACTCCTCCTCCACCTTAACTCCTGGAAAACTCCTACTCACTCTTCAAGATCCTGATCAAAGATCACCTCTCTCTACAAGCTTTCCTCATTTCTTTTTAGGCAGAGCTGATACACTCCTTCAACTCCGTGCTTGACTCTGCAAATAGCCTGACCATGAGCAAGCTACTAAGTAGTAGAGAACCTCTGCAAAATGGAGATGCTATTGCCCTTTCAGGATTAGGGAGGAACTAGGGATAAACGTATCTTTAAGCCTAGTATTGTGGGGGTGCCTAGTGGCTCAGTTGGTTAAGCATCTGCCTTCAGCTCAGATGATGATCCCAGGGTCCTGGGGTTGAGCCCCATGTGGGGCTCCCTGCTCGGTGGGGAGCCTGCTTCTCCCTCTCCCTCCACCTGCTGTTCCCCCTGCTTGTGGTCTCTCTACATATAATAAATAAAATATTTTAAATAGAAGACTAAAAAAAAAAATAAATAAATAAATAAATAAATAAATAAATAAATAAATAAACAAATAAATAAAAAAAACCCAGTGTTGTGCCTAATACATGGTCACAGCTCAGGAAGTGACAGCTCCAGTGTGACGATGGTAGGGATCACACTTTTTCAGGGGTCGTTAGGACATCTGTCACCCCAATAGGCTGGGGAACCCTTAGGGAGCAGGGTCACGGTTAAGTCCACTGCTGTATCCCCAGAGCCATGGCTAGCTCAAGGTTAACCTCCAGTACGAGGTGTTAAACGTCAGCATTATCAGAGGAATACTTAAAATAAGACTCGTTGGCCTTTGGTAAGGGTTTGCAGTGTGCCAGGCGCTGTTCCAAGCAATGTACCAGGATTATTCCAGTCTTACACCAACCCTGGATGGTAAGGGTCATCCCCATTTCACAGGTGAGGAACCTGAAGCTCACTGGGGGAGGACGATCCGCCTGCGGTCACAATGCAAGGACTGAGACGGAGGCAGTGTTTGGGCCCAGTCAGTGTGCCCCAGAGTTCTGGAGCAACTCCGCCCCTGATTGCTGAGCACGCTCTATGCTGGATCACAATTCCCTGCTCCCAGCAACTGGAACTGGACTCGTTTACTTACTTAGCCTCTGAACCCCGCACAGATCCTGGCACATAGTTGGCTCCTCAACCAACGTCTCTCAGATAAGTGAGAGGAGAGGCGAGGAGAGGGGGAAGGAGCAAGTCCAGAACCGAGGGGATGGCAGAGAGCCAAGGGCTGCATGCCAGCACCAGGTGCGCACACCCCTTCGGGGCCCTTGCCACCCCTACCAGCCCAGTTTCCAGCCACGTTTGAAAGGATGTTCCCTTGAGGACAGACTGAAGATCAGAGGAACTGAGCCAGGTCTCAGCCACTCCCCCTCCGAGGCAGCCTGTGCCCACCCAGGACGCCTGGCCTGAGTCCTCGGGGACACAGGGCTTCGTGGTGAGTGACCAGCATTTGGGAGAAGGGGAAGCAGCGGTAGACTGCACCAACTGTGCCTCAGGGAGCTAGCCTTGGGGGCTGCGGAGCTCCCCACACCTCCTCCCAGCTTCACGTGAAGGGCCTTGCTCAACATGCATGACCACCCTGATGGAGGCCAGTCTGTCCTGGGAGGGAGTGGAGGGCTTCTATCCCTTGCTGTCGGCTCAGCACCCCAGGGTGGAGGTGGGCCTGCCGTCTGACCTCAGAGCAGGGTCATGGGGACCGTGACCAACTGGGTCGTGGCCCAGACCTGTTTCTTCAAGCCCACTTGGTACTGGAGAGGGAGAGGGAAGTTTTGATTTACATAAACCCCATTCAGAGTCTGGACAGCTATTTTGACTGCTTCACTGGAATATTCTTGAATTCTGAGTTTCTTTTTCTCATTATGGCTCGAAAATTAAAATCTCTCTGCCTTGGGCAAGTGAAGGCCAAGTGAGGGATGGCTGCCGCCACTGTACATTTCTTATTTAAGTCAATTTGGAGATGCCACTGCTTTCCCTCGGGGCAGGCGACCGAGACAAGGTCAGGACTGCTCTCCTGTCACCACCTCAACCCCAAGGTCCAGAGAGGAACTCCAGACCTAACCTGAGCCAGCAGGAGGGACGTCCTAGCCAATGGGGTCTCTCACAGCTGGTGCAGGACAGAGGGCTAATGGACAAAGGCTTTGGATTTGCAACTAAAAACCAAGAAGGAGGCTGTACTGTTGAGGGAGGAGAAATCTGACAGGTCTGGGATCAAATTCCAGCTCTACCCTGGGCTGTGAAACCTCGGGCAACCTCTGGAATCCCAAGTGCCCTCCTTTGCTTTCCAGGAGCTGATTATCCCACAGCGATGTTGTAGAATTTGATGAAATAAGGTACTTAAGACGCTAACAAGGCCTTTGGCATGTAACTCAGGAAACGGCTGCTGCTGTTGTTGTTGTTGTTATTATTATTATTAGGATCTGTGTGATTGTTGTTGATAGACTTAGAAATGAGGCCTGGAGACAGGCTTCCTTCCTGTAGAGACACTCACCCACAGCAGGCTGAGGGGAGAAGCACCCTGTGGTCTTGTAAACCCCAGCCCTACCCTCTGGTGCCACGTTGGGGACTCAGAGACCCAAAGGTTTCTGTGGCCTTGCAGCAGCTCACCTTACAGCAGGAACAAACTGCATCTTGGGAGCTTAGAGTCACAGGAACTGGGCAACCCGGTCCTTGTCACTGTTGGATAAAGGGGCCCCTGTTCTGATCTCGTCAGTGACAAGTGATGACGTTCGGGCTGCCACTGAGCACGAGGGTGAGGCTAGAAGGAACAGTTGTGGGACAAATGCCAAGGCTTTAGGGAAAAGCCACAGTCCCAAAAGAGACACCAGAGCTGCCCCAGTGGGGACTGACTTCCGCTCTGTGCCACTGACTCCCTGTGACCAGCCTCTCTTGTTCCCAGTGTCTCCAGCCTCGACTCCGATGAGGAGGGTGGGACCAGGCTGAGGCCTCAGTGGGGAGGTGGGTGATAGCAGATACTGGGATCCCCTCCTGGGGAAGGTGGTTTGAGGCTGGCGCCACCCCTACACCACTAGGTCTGGGTACCTGAATACTGCTGGAGGGGAGGGCCAGGGATCCAAATGGCCCTAAGGTCCTGAGCAGGTAGCTGTACCTCGGCCCATCCCCCATCCCCAATCCCAGTTCCCTGTTTCCCCTTTCTTTTCTGGCCTTCCCCTCTCCGTGCCCCTCCTCTGGCCCTTCCTCTTTCTCCCCTCCTTCACCACAGGCTGGCTCTGCAAGTCTTCCCATTCTGCTCCCTCTCCCTCAGACTGCCTCTCCCACAAACAAGGGTTCCTGCCTTCTATGACGGGGCTTCAAGGACAGATAAGCCCAGGGTGGGGGTGCTCAGGGTCCCCTGGGCACCGGGGAGTAGAGGCTGGCCTGCGTGGAAGAAGCATGAACCGCTCACCGGAGCATAAAGAGTGCAGACAGATGCACCTCGGCATTGATTGGGCCCTGGTGACTCACCGCTGGGGAGGAGGGAGCAGGGGTGACGTCATGGCTGGAGCTGCTGGTGACACAGGCAGCTGATCCCCACCCCTGCCCTAAGACCTTTTCTTGACTCGCTAGCTTCTTCTTGCCTCCCCATCACAGGCCCGCTGGGGAAGCAGGTTGCACCCTCACCACATTTAGAACCACGCGTTTAATGCATTTAGCATGCGGTTTTCTTAGACGGAGGTCTTCTTCCCACACCCTCACCTCTACTTCCTCTGCTTGCCTTAGTAGAGATACTAGTGTGCCATAAGTATTCACTGTCTGACACATGTGTACACAGCTTACGTGCATGTGTGTGCACATATGCACATGCGCGCACACTCCCACCTGCCATCTGCTTCTGCCAGTGGGGGGACTGAGCTGAGGCATTCTAGGAGCTGATTCTCTCTGCCGGTGACCCGAAGAACCCCGATGTGGTTTTATCTCCGGCACCTAAACACCACGTGCTTCTTGACTTCAAAATCGAACCAAAGTAAGCCTAGCATGTGTGGCTCCCGGAATATGTGCATCTTCAACATCATAATTGCAGGGAAGTTGGGGGTGGATGAAGTTGGCAGGGAACAGGAATATGTGGAGGAAGATGGTCTGAGTAGGGCCAAAGACTGTAGACCCTGACTCCAAGGCGAGGGTTGTCATCACCCCCCTCTCCAACCCGCTCCTACACTGAATATATCTTTCCTCCTCCATCCTGGGAAAAAACAAAATTGAATCTCACTTGTTACCTAAGTCCCAAAAATCTAGCTAATCTGAGGCAGAGGAAGCTGTCCATGGAAGAATGTGAATATTAATATGATACAAATCACATGCAAATATATTGAAAGCAAAAAAAAAAAATAGCTTGCAGGTCTTGCAAAAGAACAATTAGCCCTAGGGATCCCTGGGTGGCTCAGTGGTTTGTCACCTGCCTTTGGCCCAGGGTGTGACCCTGGAGACCTGGGAAGGAGTCCCACGTTGGGCTCCCTGAGTGGAGCCTGCTTCTCCCTCTGCCTGTGTCTCTGCCTCTCTCCCTCTCTGTCTCTCATGAATAAATAAACACAATCTTTAAAAAACAAAAACAAAAACAATTAGCCCAAAGTAGAGGCAGAAGAGGATCTACAGCTCATGTAATGTAAGGACTTTCGGGGTCTGGATGGAGATAGAGCCCACCACAGTCCTCCGGATTTGTAACATGTGGAAGTGGTTTGTTTGAGCCACGAGCAACCAAATGACAAGTATTTGTCAAACTGCCCCCCTGACACGGTGGCAGAGGTGGATTTTCCATGAAGCTAATGAAGTTTAAGCTCCTATTTGCACAGGCTTCTCCCAAAGCCTGCATTTAATTTCATGTTCATAATTTTGTATTATTTTTCTGAAAGAGGGCATTCCCAAATTGTATAAGCCTTGGGACTCAAAAATCTGGTCTATCTCTGCCATGAAGAGCCTAGACTCTGTTCTTAGTTGAATTTACAGCCTCCTTTGAAGCCTCCTCTATTAGAGATGCCAGTCTGTCCACGTGACCTTGTGTGCCCCTTCCTCTGGGTATGAGAGGACCAGATGACCTCCCAGGACCACTCAGGGTTCCAGGACTCCACAGGCTGGTGGAGGAGGAGGATAAAGGTGGCTGCTTGTTATTAAAGGGAATGTGGCCCTCCTGCCTGAGAAATCTCAGGGAGCAAGTACCTGATAATAAATAATAATACCTTACATTTATAAAGCCTTTGAGAGTTTCTAAAGAGAATCTGTCTTTGGATCTTCACAACAACCTTGAGGCAAGGAGGAGACGTGTTATGGAGATTTGTTGCAGACAAGGAAACTGAGGTTCAGGGAGGTGAAGCTACAAACAAGAGCTTAGATTCACAACACTATTGTACCAGCAAGCTGCTATTATCCTGTTCATTTAATCCGTACCACAACCCTCAGAGCCAGGCAGTAGTCTCATCCTTGTTTTAGAAATGGGGGAAATGCACAGGAAGGTTAAAAATGTTTCCTTAGCAAGACTAACGAGTAAGTAGCAGAGGCAAGATTCAAATGCAGGCAGTCTGCCTGCAGAGTTCATGATCTCAATCACTTGGCTGCTTAGGATAATGCGTGCACGGTCCTGTACCAGAATTCAAATCTCTATGTTCGACCTCAGAGCCTGTTCTCAGCACCATCAGGCACTACCACCTCCCTAACGAACCAGGAAACACCAGCCATCTGTGGCCAGGGGCCTGGGCCTGGAGAGAGACAAGGGGACTGGTGGGAAGTCCAGGTGATTGGGCCAGGGACCAGGATCTAGTCAGGGAAGGAAGGATGAGTACCAGAGTTATTCCGGGCTCATAGCTCAGGGTGAGAGATATGCCAAAAATCTCCAACCTCAGAAGAGCCTGGAGAAGCTTCTTCCCTCTTGGGCCCTCAAGAACCCAAAACTTTTGGCCATCTCTCCCTACCTGACAAGTGAGATCAAGATTATGGCCAGAGTGTGTGCGCGTGCGCGTGCGCGCGCACGCAGGGAGATCACCATAGCAACAAAGCAAAGGATGATGGATTAGGGGTAATGGTGAGTTAGGAGTCAGCTGCAGAAATCCAAAAGAGAAGTGAGGAGGTCCCAAACGAACTAAGGTAGTTACTGTGGTGTGCAGAAGAGAGATGCTGCAGGAGCAAACCAATGAAGGGTGGGCAGGGATATCTTCTCCAAATGACACAGCCCACATTCGGGCCCCAGTGGAAGAGGAGGGATAAAGAATGTAGGAGCTGTATGGGGGGGGGGGGCAATAAACCATGAGGCATGTAGCAGGAGTAGCCCCTGGAAGCTGCCAGAGGTAGCATCCCATCTTCCTGCTCTGAGTCCCCCCAGGCTGTGTGTGTGCGCATGTGTTGAGAAGTGTCAGTCCAGGGCTCTGGGGCCACATCACAGGGAGGTGAGCTATGGGAGCATCAGGGAAGCGTGATTTAGAGGCTCATTCCCACTGCCCTTCACTGTGCTGCAAGGACAGTTCAATGTAATATATAATTACCGCTGCCCAACGCGGCTGCACTGTGCACAGAGCTCCCCACCTGCTCCCAATCCCTCCTGCCTGCCTGCGGACTATAAATCAGTTTTCAATCCTGAGTGCTACCTACCTGTAAATGTTCAAGCACAGGATCCTGGCCTCATATTCCTACATCCCTGGGAGGGTGACTCAGGCTCTCTGCTGTCCCCTCCTCCAGTTATCATTCCAACATCCATCGTATCCCCTAACTGACAGTAGGAGGGTAACTGGGAGAACTAGAACTGGCTCTGGGGTCTCTGAGGCCCTGGCTTGGGGAATGGAGGTGGGCAGCTGTGTCTTGATTCAGCCAGGCTCCATCTGGACAAGGCCCTACCCTGTGCAGTTCTGTGAACATGCCGTGGAGCAACTGGGCCCAAAGGCATTGAAGCTGACCCCTCCTCCCTGGATGATGATTTTCTTCCTGTCCTGCGGGATGTGCCCGGAGGCAGGTGGGCCCCTTCCCTGGACAGTCTCAAAAACACAGTGCCCAGGGCCGCATGCGTGGTTCAGTTGGTTAAGCGTCCAACTCTTGATTTCAGCTCAGGTTGTGATCTTAGGGTCATGAGATAGGCCTCTCAGTACAGAGGCCACTTAAGATCCTCTCCCTCTGCCCCTCCCCCTGCTCTCTCTTCTGTTTTAAATAAATAAAATCTTAAAAAAACGAGATTCTCTCCCTCTCTCTGCCCCCTCCCCCTGCTTGCACAGTCTTGCTCTCTCTCTAAAAATAAATAAATAGGGCAGCCTGGGTGGCTCAGCGGTTTAGCACCACCTTCAGCCCAGGGCCTCATCCTGGAGACCCGGAATCGAGTCCCACGTCGGGCTCCCTGCATGGAGCCTGCTTCTCCCTCTGCCTATGTCTCTACCTCTCTCTCTGTGTGTCTCTCTCATGAATGAATGAATGAATGAATTAATAAATCTTTTAAAAAATAAAAAAAAAATACATTATTTTTTAAAAGAAAACACAGAGCCCATATTATGGGCTGACACAGGGTTGAGGAGGTACCAGCCATGGCCTTGCCCTAAACTGGGATGGGAAATCTCATGGTGTACCTTGGGTGTTACATCAAAGGACCTCAGGGGTGATAAAAGGACAAATCAAGAAAGGACAGAGAGGGATCCCTGGGTGGCGCAGCGGTTTAGCGCCTGCCTTTGGCCCGGGGCGTGATCCTGGAGACCCGGGATCGAATCCCACGTCGGGCTCCCGGTGCATGGAGCCTGCTTCTCCCTCTGCCTATGTCTCTGCTTCTCTCTCTCTCTGTGTGACTATAATAAATAAATAAAAATTTATTAAAAAAAAAAAAAAAAAGAAAGGACAGAGAGATGGGGCATCTGGGGGGCTCAGTCCACTAAACAGCTGCCTTTGGTTCAGGGTGTGATCCCAGGGTCCTGGAACTGATCCTCACATTGGGCTCCCAGCTCAGTGGGGAGGCTGCTTCTCTTTCTCCCTCTCCCCTCCCTCTTCACACGCTTGCTCTCAAATAAATAAATAAAATCTTAAAAAAAAATAGAGGACTTTTTGATTCATATCTAGCAGGTACCTTGAGGACTCTGATTCTCCCTTTATTTTTTTAAGGATCTTATTTATTCATGAGAGACACAGAGAGAGGCAGAGACACAGGCAGAGGGAGAAGCAGGATCCTTGCAGGGAAGCCCGATGCAGGACTCCAGGATCACTACCTGGCCCGAAGACAGACGCTCAACCACTGAGCCCCCAGGTGTCCCTGATTCTCCCCTTGGAATTTGGAATTTGGGAGGGTCCCTTCTCCCCTTCTCACCCCTCTGCTAGGATGAGGGCCACAGCTTCCTCAGTGGCCTGCCTACAGCCACCACCACCTGTCTCACAGGCTCCTGCTGACTGGAGGTCAAATCATGCCCTTTGTGTCCCTGATGAGGCCTGGATCAGTTTCCCTCCTCCCCAGGAGAATGCTAAGTCCCTTGCTGTGGCTCACAGGACTGGCCCCTGCCCAACCTAGCCGATCTAACCGTTCCTCCTCTCATTGCTGTGTTTCTCCATCAGTCCTGCCACAGGCCCTTTGCTGGCAGCATAGTTCCTACAATCTGAAATGCTTTTCCTGTGGCTTCTGTTCCAGCTGTTCCTATGTCACACACTCCCTGATGGCTTCACCCAAAGTAGGCCCCCTTCCTTTCTCAGCGCCCTAGCTGGTCACTTTATAGTACTAATGACATTTTATATAACTTGTAATTCTATATTCATTGGCTTGTTCCCTCGTTTCCTGTGGGAAATGAGACAGGAATTTCTGTGGGGCAGGGGCCACAGGGTCTTGCTCACATAGAGGCGTTTGGGATGTGCAGCACAGGGTGTGGCACACAGTAGGCACTAATTATATATTCTCTGAATAAACGGCATGTATGGGAGGTGCTGCCAGAGGAAGTCTCAGAGGCCGAAGGTGACTCCATCCAACCCTGTGGCCTCCCGCCTCCAAACAGTCACATCACTTCTTCCCTAGTACAGGTCTGTACCTGTCCTGGAGTGGGACGCCCCCCTCATTCTCCTCCTCGCAGGGCCTTAGGCTGCTTTCCTCTCTTTGGGGAAAGCTCTCAGCCAGGCCCCTCAGGCCGTCCCTAGAGCTGCCCCCAGGGAACAGGGTCCACTGCCCGTGTCCCCCCACCCCAACTCCCCTCTGGGCCCCTGGGGGTTCCAGGCACAGCTCAGCCCCCCCCCCCTCAGGGCCCCCAGGGGTTCCAGGCACAGCTTAGCCCCACAGTGCCCTCAGTGGGGACAGAGGACAGAGGCCTGGCTGGAGGAGAGGTGGAGGCTTGGGATAGGGACGTGGACAGGCTGAGGCTTCTCTTCCACACATTATAACATCCATAAAGTAAATGCAAATTAACTGAAAGCACCTTCTGAATAAGCAGCTTTCTGGAGGAAGTGGCTCTAATCCCTAAATGGCTCTACCGCCCAGAGGAGCTTCCCAGCAGGGAGGGATGGGGATGTGATGCATCAGGACCGGTGCCTTTGGCCTGGGGCTTGGATATTCCGGCTATGCTTCCCACGGCTAACGGGACCTGCAGGTCTCTAACCTTGGCTCCTGCACTCCCTCCCCGCCCCCAGCCAAGTCCTGGGAGCCCAGCTTCTGGGTTTGCAGTGGTGGAGGCTCGGGAAGCCGCGCCTCGGGCCTGGAGGACGAGGGCAGTGTGGGAAGCGAGCAAGTGTGGCCAGTGTGGCTGCAGTAATACAGTCCCCTGGGCCCCTGGTGTAATGGGAACCGCCCCCGAGCCTGTGTGGAAAGGTGTACGCTGTGTGCACCAGTCGGTCTGTGCCCATCAACACACAGCCCCAGGAACCAGCATCACTGCATCTGTGTCTGTGCAACTGCATCCCTCCCTACTCCGTTCCCAACAGTGTCTCCCAGTATTCGCGATCCTTCCCAGGTTGCGGGGGAGGGGCAGCCAGCCTCAGCTGGGGAGTCATACTTTTTCAAGGACTAATGACTTTTATCAGAATGATAAAGAACTGATGACACATGGAGGCCCCTGGACTCTGGAGGGAAGCCAGAGAAGAGCAAGTAGGGACACAGTTGAGATCCGTGGGGGTTGGGGGCCCAAGGACCCAGGAAGCTCATTCCAGCTCTGTTCAGATTGTAAGAGGGTGAGGGGATGGAGACAAAGGAGGCCCAGGAGACGTGAGAAACAGCAGCATTCCCAGCTTGGCCTGCCTGCTCTTCCTGAACCCTCCATTTTTTTTTTCTCTCTCTCTTTCTCCCCCTCCCCCTCCTGAAGCACTCACCCTGATAATGGAGCCATGAAAGGTGAGGCTGGTTATTTCCCTGTCCTGCCTCTGCCTTCCTGCCCCTGCCACCAATCCTGCCCAGAACTGAAGGGAGGCAGCTACTCCTCAGCATCATATGTGTAGAGTCCTGAGTTGGGTAGGTTCCCATAAACAGGCCTGGGAGCACCAAACATTGGAAGGCTGTTCCTTGTCAAGGCTAATTGGCTTCAGGGATCTTTAATAAGGATGTAGGCCCAGGTGAGTTGCCATCTGGGGCAAGGAGCAGAGAGTCCAGAAGCTCGCAGAGCATCTACATTACAGGGACCTGGATTACAGAAGTAGGAACTCTTCTTGATGGTCAGAAAACATAAATGATCCCCCCCCCCACCCCCCCGCCTTAAATGTTTCCTAAAGACCTCTGGCAGACCTGAGCTTGCGGCACAAAGACAGTCCTCCCCCTGGAAAGTTCCTGTACCCCACTACCCCTGAGAGCAGCCACGTCTCCCCAGGCTGGAGAGAGAGAGCCCCCTTAGCACAGCCTGGCACACAATAAGTGTTCAGTAGATATTAGCTACTGTGGATATTCACGTCATCTCCTGGTAGGTCAGCCCCGGGGCTGGTCCCTACAGAGGGCTGAGCCTGGAGGACCCGGGCTGTCACGGAGGGTGGAGGGCAGGGGGAGGCAGGCACGGTGCCTTGCTAGAACACCAAGGAGCTGGGACCCTGGCCTCCATGGTGGCCTCTAGTTCCCCTGCCCTGGCTTCCCCGGGTCCTCTGTCTGAGCCCCACAGGGAGGCTTCCCTATGTCCTGGGCAGGCCCAGTGACCTTTCGCTCAAGTCTGCAAATATATTCTTGGCGAGTCTTGGAAATGAAATTGTGCTCAACATTTGTACAGGGCTTTTCTGCGGCCCAGCCCTTTACAGACATTAGCTAATTAAATGGAAGAGGAGCAGAAGGAGGAGGGCTTGGCCTCTGCAGTTGGGACTCTGCCCTTCTGACCTGGGCAGCTCTAGTTTCATTGCTCCCTCCTTCTTTCCCTTTAGGGCTGGACTTACTTTAAAGAGGAAGCAATGCGGGGGGGGGGGGGGGGGGGGGGGGGGGGGGGGGGGGGGGGCGGGGGGATGCAACTCCTTGGGGAGCTAGCCACTGAGGCAACAAGCAAGGGAGGAGTCTGGCAAGACATGGAGCAGGTTAGCGTCTTCCCGAGGTCACTGTGTTCCACTGGCAGGCACATCCAGTGACCAGCTGGGTCTGAGAGCGTGCTTATGCATCTGCCATGGATGGGTCGGCCACCTTCTCCCTGTTTGGAGGAGGGCATAAGGCACCATAACGAGAGCCGGAGTAGCTGTCAAAGATCCTTCCCAGGGGCTAAGGGACATAGGGCATGGACATTTGGCCTGGTCCAGGGGCAGAGTTGGCAATGGAGATTCCCTGGAAGTCACAACACTGGACCCCAGCTCCTAGCCGACGGGGAAGCACATCCACCTGTGTCCCCCCACTGCCCTCCAGGCTCCTCTTGGCCGCAAAGCTGGAGGGGGCCATCCAGGGTCAGGGGAATGCCTTGCAGGGCCTGCCCCCACCTCAGCCCCTGCCTTTGGTAGCAGTGTGTCCGGCCCAGTGAGGGAGCTGCCGGCCAGTGGGCAGGGGGTCAGCTGCCACCTGGGGAGGACAGAAAGGTAGGCAGAGGGGGACAGAGACAGATGGAGACACCGATGCTAGACTGGGACTGAGGGCAGTAGAAGCCAGTTATAGAGGACTAGTCTGAGGGAGGAAGAGATCACGTTTCAGCCCAGGAGTGCGGGAGTGCGGGAGTGCGGGAGTGCGGGAGTGCGGGAGAGAAGACAGAAGGCTGAAGGAGCCAGGGAGGAAGGAAGGGTCCATGGGTAAAAGCGTGTCAAGAGGAAGGGTTTCTTGGCACAGCCCGGGCAGCCCCATGTAGGAACCGCCCCGCCCGGAAGCCCAAGAGAGCAGCCTGAGGTCTCCAGAAGAGGAGCCCACCCCTCCTAAGACGGCGGCTGCAGGTGTCCACCTCAGATATGAGGGCTCCTTCAGATTCCTGATCCCATCCTGGGGAGCACAAGCTTGAAGACCTGGCCCCTCCTCCAGCCCCAGCCCCAGCTCGGAGCCCTCCCACCCACCCTGATCCCACCTGGGAGTCAGCCATTCTGGAGGCCCCGCCAAGTCTAGCAAAGGAGGGCCTGACTTCCCCTTACCATAATTATCCGTCTCTCATATCCGAAGCAGTGAGCTTCATAAAACCAATTATGATTTTGGGGCCAGGGTACAGGTGTAAGCAGCAGTCCAAGATGGCTGTGGCAACCACAGGAGCGTACCCAAAGGGCAGAGCAGCCAGGCGGCTCCCTCCCTTCAAGCCCCACCCCAAAGGCTACAAAGCTCCTGCAGAGGCTGCAGAAGAGGTTTAGGTTAAACCTAGGGAAGGACCGGCTATCTGGTTGTGGGAAGGGCAGTAAACACTGGGATGGTTTCTTCTCCTCCTCCGTGATGGGCAGCCCAGCAGAACCTGGTTCCCCCTCCACAGCCCTCTCTGGTTCCAGAAAACCTCAGGAGCTTCCCACCAAGTTACCAAGGCAACCGCAGCCCAGCAGGATTCACAGCAACAGTGAAGAGAAACCAGAGAGCAGGGAGGCAGAGGCTTCAAACTAGAGCAAACATCCCCTGCGTCCCTGTTCAAGAAAGTGCTTTCCTGCGGCTCATGAGTTGACACAGCCCAGTCCCAGGTGGGAGACAAGAGAACATTCAGGCCCCCCACTGTCAGGTGGGAAGGGACTAGTCTCTCCCACAGCTCCCCACAACAGCAGGTTTGCCAGGAGCCCACCTCTGAGCCCGGCACACCCCTGCTTTTAAAGGCCAGACCCCTGCACTTTCCATAATGACCCACTTGGGAGACATATGGCTAAGGCATCATGACCTCAAGCTGCTTCAGAATCAGAAGTGAGTGTGGCTCTTGGCTTGGTCACTCTCGCAAACCCTGTGACCTTGGACGAGTCACTTCTCTCTCAATCTCAGTTTCCTTAGCTGAGATTGGGGATAATATAACAGAATTGTCAGGATTTAGAAATATCATACGTAGAATCTGCTTGCACAGAGCCTGGCACTGGATCAGTATTAAAAAAAATGAAAGCTGTTAAAATCTTCTCATTAATATCACTATTTTAATTTTTATTACCATTAAGTGCATGCCTAGCTTACTCATCTGTAAAATAAGGATCACAATTCAATGAGTTGTTTGGAGATCACATAAGGCAAAGCATATGAAATGCTTAGACCAATATTTTACCCATAGAAAGTGCTCAGTGAATAGGAGCTGTTATTTTGATTCCTACATCCCTCTTCCCCCAGGGCCTCAGATTATGTATGGAGGAGCCATTACTGAGCTGGCCCAAACTCTTAGTTCCCCCAGCAGTAGAGACCATGGAAATGAGAAGCTTCTGGAATCCTGGGGTGGGGGGTGGGGGGTGTCATTCCCAATGGCTCTACTGTGGACTCTCAACTTGCTGCTAGACCAGGAATGACTTTGACTTCTGCCCTCTCTCATTTCTGTCTTAGGAGCCTGAGCTTCTGCAAGCAGGCTGATGTCTAGCAAATGGCTGGTATCCTGGAGAAAAGGGGGAAAGGGTCATTTAGGATGGAAGAAGGGGAAAAAGAAAAAAAGGATAGAAGAAGGTTTTGTCCCTATACAGAAGGCCAGATTGCCAGGCTGAGGGAGGGGACACCAGAGAATGGGTGAGAGAGCCACATCCATGGATCCATGGATGGGTGGAGCTACAATGCCTCTTAGAGGCTTCTGTTTCTCTGGTCCACCTGAGGTTTTGTTTCTTTTTCTTTTTATAGTTTTATTTATTTGAGAGAGAGAAAGAGAGCAGCACACAAGCAGGGGGAGCAGCAGAGAGAGAGAGGGAGGAGCAGGCTACCCTCTGAGCAGGAAGCCCCATGTGGGACCCGATCCCAGGACCCTGAGATTATGACCTGAGCTGAAGGCAGACACTTAACGGACTGAGCCACCCAGGGCCCCTGAAGTCTCATGTCTGTGAAGAGTCCTCAGAGATGGCTGAACAACTACACATTGCTCCCAAACCCTCAGCACCTTCCTGCCTGAAAACACCAACAGGCCTCCAGGGGCCAGTAACACTCTGACTTTTGGGACCTGTGAACAGGCCAATTTGTGATGCAGCCTTCATCATAGGGGCCCCTTCCTCACAGGCAAGCCCACTGGTCCAACAGTGTGGCATGCACAGCCAGGTGTCCCAGGGGCCTGCAGGGTGTGTCCCAAGCTGAGGGTTGGCTAACACGGCAGCAGGAAGAACTTAAGGGGAAACCTCAGGAGGCACCCTGGATGGCAGAGCTGGGGGACACAGGGAAAGGGCTACCTACAAACTGCAGAATTTGCACCCCTCAGCTCTACTGCACTGGGGAGCTTGAGCGTGAAAGCCCCAATGAGGGGTGGCTGGGGCTGGGGCCATCAGGACCCCTAGGACACTAAGGAAGGTATAGCAGTTCTCCTGCAACACCCAGCTGTGGCCCCCAATGCTGTGTTTGTCTTTCTCCTCCCCTTCCTCAGAATTCTGGAAGACCTCTTACTTCAATGTTCACAGAAACTCCGAGGCCTTGTGGGATGAGATGGGGCTCCTGCAGAGCCAGACTCTGGGGAGGACCAGTGATGCTGGGTTCTGATGTTAGAAACCAGGTCTGAGTATGACTCAGTCACGTCCTCCCCTGCAATACATTCACAGACTCCAGCCTGTGTCCTCAACTCTGCTGGCAGCAATCTTTGTCTGCAGCCCCAAGATCCTGTCTTCCACACCAGCCATCACGCCCTGGACTCTCCTCTCATTGTTTAGACAGAAAAACACGGAGGTGCTAGAAGCCAACGATCAGGCTTTTCTCTTGGGGTGGCATAACCTAGTACAGGGCTCACCCTCCTTGTACCCATCAATCTGACCGCCCAGGCCCTGGTACTGGAAACCAGGAACTTCTGACCATTGGTGGCTTTGGGATGAGGAGATTTGAAGGATGCATCTGGAAAAAAAGCAGGAGCTGGGCCTTTGGAAGCCGCCCCCTTTCCAGGTTTCCCTGAGGGAAGCTCAAGTTAGGAGTGTGCACACCCCTGCTGGGCAGTCTCTGACTCACCCCCATCTCTGCTTGCCTCCTAGGTAGGTCTGGGAACAGTCATGGAAGATGGATAGATCTGAAGTTGTTTTTGGTTTCTGCCCCATGATGGAGAACCAGGACATGGACAATAGCCACACAGATTAACTGGGAAGTCATTCTGAAGAACATTCAGCTCTCCAAGGACAGCCAAACCAGGGTCAGCTGCTGGGGACTGGTAAGAGGTGGGAGCTATACTGCCCCCAAACTAGGACTCACTGACCGTGGCTGTGGTTCCTGGGTGGAGACCTGCCCTACTAGCTTGTTCTTTCAGCCCAAGGAGTCTCAGACCAGCCGGAAGAGCCTCTTTCTCATCCCTGTCTTTGCCTGCCAGAGAATGACAGCTTTCAGTTCCCAGAGGGACTGCCCAGCTCATCTTCAGATTTGACAGGGGCACAGACAAAATCTGCCCAGTCCTCAAAGTCCAGGCTAGACGGCAGCCAAGTCCTGTCCCCAGGACGGCCCAGGGGCGCCCCCTGCTGCCTGGTTGGACTGCAGCCTGCCAAGGGCTGAGGGAGGGAGGGGTAACGCAGGCCCCAGCTCCTGCCCGCACTGCATGTCGCCCTGTCTACACCCTGCCAACATCTGAGTCACAGCCCGGCAGTGTCCTTAGGGGCCTCTGAGCAGGGGGATTAACAGACAACTGCTGATTGAGGACACGGCCGCATGGGGATCCTGCAGCCTGGCCTCTGGGCACCTGCCCCGAGCTCTGAGGATGCCGTCCAGTTTGCAGGTATCCTGGCTTCAGGAGAAAGTCACATTCTGTAGCAAAATCATTTGGCTCCTCTGGGCCTCAAGACAGATGAGGCTGCACCACACTCAGCGAATCATCTCAGTGAATGTGGTATGGGGGTCCCTGCCAGCCTTGAGGAGCACAGACACAGCCCACTTCTCCCCAGCAACTCCTCCAGGTGCCAGGGGGACCCCTTAAATTCACCATTGAATTTACAGATGACAATAGCTGTTTCCAAAGGGACGTCTGGCTCCTTGTGTGCAGGCTCAGGACAGACTTGAAGATTCCTCAGGCCTCTTGAGCTCCAACATTCCATGAGCCTATAGGATTCTACAGCCCATCTCTAGAGGCTGTCTTCTCCCAACCACACACCACTCCCTACTCCCAGGTCTTCCTCTAATTTGATTTCAACTTCTCTTCCTGCATCCTAAATAGTGGCAGCTAGGTGTGGGGGGGAAGGGACTCTTTCAAGGCTTCCCATATTTAAGATCAGAGATAGAAAGGTAGGGGAGGGCTGCCCGGGTGGCTCAGCGGTTTAGTGCCACCTTTGGCCCAGGGCCTGATCCTGGAGACCTGGGGTCGAGTCCCATGTTGGGCTCCCTGCATGGAGCCTGCTTCTCCCTCTGCCTGTGTCTCTGCCTCTCTCCCTCTCTCTGTGCCTCTCATGAATAAATAAAATAAAATCTTAAAAAAAAAAGGTAGGGGAAAGAGGAAGGACTTGGAGAAATTGGTGGAAGAGAGAGAAGCAAGATTAAGGAGTGGACATGACCAAGTAAGGCTCAGCAAATATTTGAAAGAAACCATCTGATGGGCTGGAGAGGTGGGGAGCAAGCCCCAGCATTCCTCCAGTCATCCTCCCTCCCAACATCTCACGGGTGTGCACATGCAGAATGGAGGTGTGAGCGCATGCACCCCTCATACACACACCCCTAGATTGTGGGGAAGGCCTGGCTGTGTGAGGCTGGAAGGGGCAGCAGTGCTCTCTTGGCCCAGGGAGTTCTGCCCCCACCTGCATAATTATCTTCCCTTCATTGATTGCCTCTACTTTCCTAGCCTCCAAGCCTTGCAGTACTAGGTCTTTGTGCTTTCAAAACACCTCCTGGAAGTGCTGAGCTGCTTAAATGGGGGAGGGGGGCATAGGGGGGTAATAAGGGAAGAGAACTAGTTGTGTTCCCCCCAGAGCTTTACCCCATCAATCAGTCTTCCTTTACTTCTCCTTCACCCCACCTCTTTCATCACTGCCAACAATAGCTGCAGACACAGCCCTCCTGGTCCTGAGCAGTGGGGCTGTAAGGGTTCACCTACTTCCCAGGGCAGGACACAGCAGGAGCTGAGGGGTCTGGGCAGCAGCATTTTCAGCAATGCCCATACCCTCTGCCTCCCTTTCCCCCAGAATTACAGAACAAAAGGGAAAGAAAGCCCTCCCAGTAAAGCCCTACAGGCACTTGGCACTTCGCAGTCACCCCAGCTTCCCCAAGTCCCTACCCAGGCTGCCACCAACCCTGTCCTTCCAAGGTAGCCTTTATTCCCCAGACCTTGGAAAGTCACTCCAGGCTATTTCACCCTGAAAGACAGATCTGCTCCTGGAATGCAGGAAGACAGTGATGAATTCGCCCACACACAGCAACCTACTTTCATTAACTCTTATGTCCAAATAATTTCCTTAAATCACCAAGGATGAGGCTGGGGGAGGGGAAGGCAAGTCTGTGACATCAATCTCCAGTGGGGATTCCTCCTTCAAACCCAACCAGAGCCAAGCAGGAGAGCAGTTTTGTGCGTGTTCACGCACACACCCCACACTCTCTGGCCTTCCAGGGCAAAGCAATGGAAATGAGACCTTACCTCCCCTCCCTACCCCCAGCCCCCCCCCAGTGGCTCCTCTGACCTCAGTGCTTCACACTCACCCTCAACCTTGGGCCCTTGGAAAAACAACACAGGCTCACAGTAACCTTTCCTAGAAATGTCAGGCCTCTGGCTGCTCCTGGGCAGGATGGGGCTGCCTCCTGGGAGCATCCTGACCCTTCAGGGAAACCAGACAGCATCTGCTGTGTGACTGGCATCCTAGAGGGCCCAAAGGGTCAGGGCATGAAAAGGATAACTAAGATCTGTACTGCAGTTCCCGGTTTACTCATTCCTTCTCTAATTACCTACCTAATGCCCTTATCTTACAGATGAGGAAGCGGAGACCCAGAGGGGTCAATCTGCCAATGCTAGCAGCTAGGAAAGGAACAGATCTGAGTCAAGCATAAGTATTCCACCTCTTCGGCCTGCTTCTGGCAGATTACGTCCTGGTAGAGAAGGGGGCCCAGAAGGAGGTAACATTTCAGTTGCTAAGTATGCCTGTCTACCCTTGGCCCTAGAACACAGGATCATCAGCCCAGACCTAGTTCTAGCCTCTGCCCTGCTTATACCCTCTGCCTGTAAGCCAGCCTCCACCTGGGAGGTTCATATCTTGGGCATGGGTCGAGTAGGGCCTCAAAGGCAGAGGGAATGCTGTCATTTCTCCAGGGCCTGGGAGCAGGAAAGAGGATGAGAGTTGGGCAGATGGGCCTGGAGAGGCCATGTGGAGGGGCTGGGCTATGGGGAAAGAATGTGGACATGTGGCCTGATGGAAACATGGCTCTGCCCAGTTGGTTACTGGAGCACTTTCCCTTCATCCATTGTCCCCATTGCTCCCCAAATTGCCTGCTTCCGATGTGATTCTTTCCAAATGGGCTCCCCTCTCCCCAAACGAAGGGACTGACATGTGGAGGGATGTTGTGGACTGATTACTAACATCATAGTCTCCTTCCAGCAGCAGCAGGCTGGGGACCTGGCAGCCCAGATCATAACAGGAGCAGCTTGTGGTGTTCTGTTCCAGCAGATTGGAGAGAGTTTCCCATGCCTCAGACCTGAGGCTGAGGAGCCAGGATGAGAAACGCAAGAAAGAGAAGGCCCCCAAGCTCTTGGCCAATCAGCTGCACAGAATATAGGTACCTATATGAGCTCTCCCTGCCTGGAAGGAATAAAGTCAGCATTATCTAGCCCTGGGATTCTTTTTTTTTTTTTTTTAATTTATTTTTTTTTGGTGTTCAATTTACCAACATACAGAATAAACCCCAGTGCCCGTCACCCATTCACTCCCACCCCCCGCCCTCCTCCCCCTCTACCACCCCTAGTTCGTTTCCCAGAGTTAGCAGTCTTTACGTTCTGTCTCCCTTTCTGATATTTCCCACACATTTCTTCTCCCTTCCCTTATATTCCCTTTCACTATTATTTATATTCCCCAAATGAATGAGAACATATAATGTTTGTCCTTCTTCGATTGACTTACTTCACTCAGCTAGCCCTGGGATTCTGATGGCTCTTAGGGTTCACTCAATGTTGGGATTCCCATTAAAGATGTTCAATCTGTCCCAGCCCCTGAAGTTCCAAGAAATGAGGAGAGGGTAAGCATGAACCAGTCATTGGCACATGCTGGCTTCCTTCATGCCTCTTTAATTTCTTTTTTTTTTTTTTTAATTTATTTATTCATGATAGTCACACGGAGAGAGAGAGAGAGGCAGAGACACAGGCAGAGGGAGAAGCAGGCTCCATGCACCGGGAGCCCGACGTGGGATTCGATCCCGGGTCTCCAGGATCGCGCCCTGGGCCAAAGGCAGGCGCCAAACCGCTGCACCACCCAGGGATCCCTCCTTCATGCCTCTTAATAACAGAGACTCACCTCCTCTCTCAAGTGTTTCACTGAAGGAGGTGTAGGTGGGGGGAGGATATCTTCATCTCCTAGCATCTTGTGGAGCTGCCAAGAGTTTGAGTTATCTAGTAGGACCAAAAGCATCATGTGATGTCAAGAGGAGCAAGAGAAAAATACTTTGACATTGGATTTAAGGCATGCCTCCTGTCTGGCAATATCATCTAGTCACCCTTAAATGAAAGTACTCCAGGGATGCCTGGGTGGCTCAGTGGTTTAGTACCTGCTTTTGGCCCAGGGTGTGATCCTGGAGTCCCGGGATTGAGTCCCACATTGGGCTCCCTGTATGGAGTCTGTTTCTCCCTCTGCCTATGTCTCTGCCTCTCTCTCTGTGTCTCTCATGAATAAATAAATAAAATCTGGGACACCTGGGTAGCTCAGCGGTTGAGCGTCTGCCTTCGGCTCAGGGCATGATCCTGGGATCCGGGATCGGGTCCCGCATCGGGCTCCTTGCATGGAGCCTGCTACTCCCTCTGCCTGTGTCTCTGTCTCTCTCTCATTGTCTCTCATGAATAAATAAATAAAATCTTAATAAATAAATAAATAAATAAATAAATAAATAAATAAATAAATAAAATCTTTTAAAGAAAGAAAGAAAGTACTCCAAATATTTCTTCTGTAGATCAAAGCCACAGAACCCAAACTTTTCAAGAGTGGCTGCAGAAGGAACAGCAACACAGAACCACAGTCTTAGCTAAACAATCCTCAGGGATCACCTAGATTCCTGGCCAAAGGCCCTTACCACCTATTTGATGGTAGAACAAAGTACAGGCTTTTTGGATTTTGAAGGGGGAAGCAGGGAAGCAGGTGATATAGAAAAGAGACATTCATGCATAGGGGTACTCAGTGAATGTTGGATGAGGGCCACTGGAATAGGAATATGTTTCTGAAGGAGCCCACTGTCCTCTAATGTGAAGAGAAAGAAGGCTAGAGTAGGATTGGAGGGTCTTGCCATCTCAGCCAAGGTGATCAGAGGGCCTACTATGGCATGTCTACCAAAATGGATGTGGGAGGACAGGTTACTATCAGATGGGCTTCCTGCACTGGCATGAATCATTCTCAGGACACCTCTGAGCCTATCTGGGCCCTGATCTTTGTCTAGACACTTCCTCTCCAGCTGAGGCTGGGAGGCTGGTGCAGACACTCACTACCTCACTCTTCAGAGCACTGCCATTAAGGAGCCTGATTAGCAGAACCTCATGCCGGGCAGCTAATGGGTTGGAGACATTAAGCATAAATGGTTTCCCAGACATTGGCATAAGCAGAACTCAGGAAGAAACAAATATTTTAATCTCTAAGAAACAGAAATATAGGAGGGAAGGGAGTTCCCTCTGCTTACTCGGCCTCTATTGCTCTCCCAGCCTCCACCTGCAACCCTTTCTGCAATGCTCAGGTCTAGGGATTCCCTGTCTGAGGAGGGAAGACCTGTGGCAGGGGGAGAACAGATCTTCACTCACCCAGACACATGGCAGTGGAAGAGATTCTCAAAGATTTACAGGGAGGGAGATCCTGGGTCTGACTCTACCATAACCCTAATGGTCAGGAAATCCTTAAGTTAATCTTGTGATAAGTGAAGGCCAATTTCTCTGTGGTTGGAGAATGAGGGAAAATGACTGGAGTGGGAAATTAGCAACCAAATTAGCTGCTCTAGGCCAGTGGTTCTCCCAAAGTGGTTAGGACCAGCAGCATCGACATCATCTGAGAACTAGCTATAAATGTAAATACTCTGGATACCTCGGTAGCTCAGTGAATGAGCGTCTGCCTTCAGCTCAGGGAGTGATCCTGGAGTCCCAGGAGTCCCTACAGGGAGCCTGCTTCTCTCTCAGCCTGCGTCTCTCATGAATGAATGAATGAACAAATGAATAAATAAATACTTTAAAAAAATAAACAAATGTATATTCTCAGGCTCTACCCTCAATCTACTGAATTAGTAAACTCTGGATGTGAGAACTTACAATCTTGTTTTAACAAGCCCTCCAAGTGGCCCCGTGTTTAAATTTGAGAACCACTGCTCTTGGCTCTATCTCAGATAAGAGGGGAATGTCAAGACAAAGTAGGATTAGGAAAGGATGCAATAAGCAGCCTCATTCAAGGGAAAAAAAAAAATAACTAACTTTCCCCATGTGGAAATCCAAAGCCAGGCCTCCTCTGACCTTCTCAGCCTGTAAATGTCACAACAATGCCTAAGCGGCCCTGCACAGAGGAGTCTGGGGAAAATAACTAACCTTGACCCTTTATATTTTGCTGAGGACAGGAAAGGATAATGGAACAATTATTTCAGGTAAAATATCTCCTACTCAACTTCTGTGAGCTACCTTTCTGTCCAGCTGGCCCCCTTGAGGCTCTGTCCCTCCCTACCATCTCCCTAACCCTCTGGCCACCCCATTCATCTTGTATCTTTTCCTGTCATCCAGTGAATGAGAACTGGTTCAGTTTCTTAAGCATACTAGGAGTTAGACCCTACCACCAGGGAGTAAGATGAAGAAGCCCACTGTAACTTCACCCATAATGGGGCAGCCTTTCGGGCAGCCCGGGTGGCTCAGTGGTTTAGCACCACCTTTGGCTCAGTGTGTGATCCAGGAGACCCGGGATCGTGTCCCACGTTGGGCTCCCTGTGTGGAGCCTGTTTCTCCCTCTGCCTGTGTCTCTGCCTCTCTCTTTCTCGTTGTGTGTGTGTGTCTCTCATGAATAAATAAATAAAACCTTTTAAAAAAAATGGGGCAGCCTTTCTTCATACCCTCCCCTCTGTCTACATCCAGGCCACACCATAAGGAGAAAGAGGAGCTCTTTCCATGACCTTTTACACCATACCTGAATGGTAATACTTGCAAAGAAAAGAAAGAAGGCAAAATTCAGGCTCCTAACTAACCTGTAAGTTTCCTGAGGGCCAGTTATGGTATATAGGTTATTCTCCTTTTATATCTTCCATACTAGATATCCAACACACTAGATGCCTAGTGAATATTTGATAAGTGAACTGGAGAAGTGCCTGGAAGCAAGACACTAATGAATCTCTGCTTCTTTTTTTTTTTTTTAATTTTATTTATGATAGTCACGGAGGGAGAGAGAGAGAGGTAGAGACATAGGCAGAGGGAGAAGCAGGCTCCATGCACCGGGAGTCCGACGTGGGATTCGATCCCGGGTCTCCAGGATCGCGTCCTGGGCCAAAGGCAGGCGCCAAACCACTGCGCCACCCAGAGATCCCTGAATCTCTGCTTCTAAACTGGAAACACAACAGAGATCAAGAAATGGGTACTCAAGGAAAAAAAAAAAAATGGGTACTAAAGAAAGAAAGAAAGAAAGAAAGAAAGAAAGAAAGAAAGAAAGAAAGAAAGAAAGAAAGAAAGGAGAAAAAGAAAGAAAGAAATGGGTCCTCTTGGGAGGCTCCCTACATGGAGTCTGCTTCTCCTTCTGCCTAGGTCTCTGCCTCTCTATCTTTGTATGTGTGTGTCTCATGAATAAATAAATAAAATCTTTAAAAAAAAAAAAAGGGTCCTCTCTGAAATGATTAGGAAAGAAGCTCTGGCCTGGCACCTTTGCACCCAGGCACTGCCAGCTTCATCCATTCATCCTTAGACAAGCACATATAGCATACCTGCTATACCTGCTATATGTGAACCTTAGATCTTATTGTCTAATGGGGAGAAACAAATATAAAGTAAGTAAACCTATAGTATTTCAGGTGGTATTAACTACCTTGGGAAAAACAAAGTAGTGTTAGGGGGCTACAGACAGTGAGAATAGGGGTCAAGAGAAGCCACTGTGAGGAGGTGGTATTTGAGCAGAGATACCTGAAGGGAGTGAAGGAACTGGACTGGCAGCTATCTGAGGGAAGAGTGCTCCAGGCAGAGGGAACACCAACTGCAAAGCCCTGAGGTGGGGGCATTTGGCAAGGAGTCAGCATGGCTGGAATGGAGTGAGCAAGGCAGGGAGAGGCAGAAGATGAGATCAGAAAGAAATTGGTGCTCAAGGGGCACCTGGGTGGCTCAGCGGTTGAGCTTCTGCCTTTGGCTCAGGGCATGACCCTGGAGTCCTGGGATTGAGTCCCATTTCAGGCTCCCTGCATAGAACCTGCTTCTCCTCCCTCTGCCTGTGTCTCTGTCTCTCTCTCTGTATCTCTCATGAATAAATAAATTAAAAAAAAAAAAAAAAAAAAACAGAAAAAAAAACCAAACTTGGGATGCCTGGCTGGCTCAGTGGTTGAGCGTCTGCCTTTGGCACAAGGTGTGATCCCAGGGTCTGGGATTGAGTTCTACATCGGGATCCCTGCATTGAGCCTGCTTCTCCCTCTGCCTGTGTCTCTGCCTCTCTCTGTGTCTCTCTCATGAATAAATAAAATATTTTAAAAATTAAAAAAAATACTTAAAAGAAAAAAATTCATGCTTAAGATACATAGGGCCTTGTAGACCATAAGATTTTAGATTTTTAAAAATTATTTATTTATTCATGAGAGACACAGAGAGGCAGAGACACAGGCAGAGGGAGGAGAAGCAGGCTCTATGAGAGAGCCCGATGTGGGACTCGATCCCAAGACCCTGGGGTCACGCCCTGAGCCAAAGGCAGAAGCTCAACCGCTGAGCCACCCAGGCGTCTCTGAGAGAGAATCCTAAGCAGGCTCCAGGCCCAGTGCAGAGCCCAACACAGGGATTCATCTCACAACCTGGAGGTCATGACCTGACCCTAAATCAAGAGTTGGATACTTTACCAACTGAGCCACCTGGGGCCCCTTGGCTGCCATTTTGAGAACAACCTCCCAGGGGGTAGAGCAGAAACAGGGAAACCACTTAGGAACCTATGGCAGAGTCGATTCATTTTCCCCCCAAATTCATTCACTCTTTCCGCATCTTAGCTGAGCATAAGGCTGCTCAGAAAGAGGACTCCAAAAAAAAAAAAAGAAGGAAGGAAGGAAGGAAGGAAGGAAGGAAGGAAGGAAGGAAGGAAGGAAGAAAGAAAGAAAGAAAGAAAGAAAGAAAGAAAGAAAGAAAGAAAGAAAGAAAGAAAGAAAGAAAGAAAGAAAAGAGAGAAGAGAAGAGAAGAGAAGAGAAGAGAAGAGAAGAGAAGAGAAGAGAAGAGAAGAGGACTTCATTTCCCAACCCCTCATGAAGCTAAGTGTGGCTACCTTAGGCCATAAGGCAGAAGTCACATGAAGATGACAGAGCCCCAAGCCCTGAGAAGCTAGGGTCCCTGACAATGTGGAATGACTGTTATCAGCCCGACTACTCATGCACAGGTTCACATTCAAGAAGACGCAATCTTCTGTCTTGTATAAAACCCTGTGTTTTGGAGAATCTGATACAGCAGCCTAATCCAGATTGTAACCAATTCAGAGGTAATCGAAATGGCCTAGGCAAATAATGCTGGTGGCTCTGATGAGGGCAGTAGTGGTATAACTAGATATTAGTGACCAGATTTTGGAGATAATTTAAATGTAGAACTTACAGCAACTCCTGAGGAATTGGATAAGGAGGTGCTAAGGAAAGAGAAGAGCCAGGAATGACTGAAGTCTGGGGACTGCTGGAATAGATTTGCATTTATCACAAGAGAGAAGACTGGGGGGTCCAGTGAGTTTGAGAGGCACATCGGTGACATTTATATGGAGAGGTCAAATAGTAGCCAGATATACGTGTGAAGTTCAGGAAAGTTGTAGGGGCTGAGGATGTCCATGTGGGATTCATAAACATGGCGCTAGCTTTAACGGCTGGAGATAGATGTGATTACTTAGGGAAGTGACTAAAGAAGCAGGAGTATGATGACGCCCCAGGCCATCCCAGAGATGAAGACAATGAGGCGGAGCCAGGATCAGAGACTATGGAGGTGGGAGAACACAGAAAGGGGTGTCTTGGAAGCCAAGTGAAAAGGATGTTTTAGCAAAGAACAAGCAACCATCCGTGTGGATGTGGCTCCAGAATGACTAAGACATGTTCATGGCTGCTGAAATCAGCAACGAGGAAGTCATGGGTGGCACAGACAAGAGAATTTTCGGGGAAGCACCAAAGATGAGACAGAAGAAGAGCTGAAGTGAAGACACCTCTGAATACCTGGCAGGCAGAAATCATCCTAGTGACCTAACTTCCACTCTTCTTATGGCAGTTGCAAGGATGCTGAAGGACATGGGGCCCCAGCAACTGAACCTTATCCAGCTCCCCCTCCTCACACATCTCATCTCCCAGAGTCCCCAAGCCCTGGAGCCTATACCTCCCTGCAGCTGTGCCTATGCCCTGCTGCCTCCCAAGGCCATTCTCAAGGACTGCCGGGGCAGGCTAGGCAGCCAGGCCTGACTCTCCTGGATCCTAATTAGTGTTGCTGCTAAAGATGTTTGGCCCCTATGAAATAGCAACCTGGGAAATCCTGATACTTCCAATTTTCCCCCTCAGTGCTTTCCTGGATGCAATTTCCCAGCCAGCACCTGTACTCCAGCCCTGGGCCCTGGATGCCTGCTCACCAGGGAGAATTAAGACAGTGCCCTGGGTACCATTCCAGAGGGCCTACTCAGTTAGCTGAAGTCATCTCCTGGCCATTATGACAGCATCATCATATTAACACAGGCACTGACTTCGGGGCAGGTAGCAGGGGTGCTGTAAGGAAGGGGGGGTGGCAGCCCAGCTCCAGAGAGCACACAATGAACATTGTAGTGATGTGATCAGAAAACTGGTGGCTAGGAGAAAGAAGACCTCCCAGGAGAGCTCTGGAATTTCCCACAGAGATACAACTCAACTATCCACTCTTTCCCGACAAGGAGTCTTCCTGGTGCTCTTCTCTCTCGGGGAGAGAGACTCCACCCACAGGACTCTGGATACTGCCCCATGTACTGGCATCCCCAGACCCTGGGGACCTGGTCAAATCTCAGACCCAGCAACCTCAAGTCCTGGCCTCTTGCCTTGCAAAGTGCCCAGCACATAACGGTCCTATCTCCCAGGCCTGGAGACTTTACTTCATTGCCCTGTGGTTCTCCGGCTCTCTAGAGCAGGGAGCTGTGGTGCCTCAGGGTCTGGAAGGAGAGCCAGGTAGTTGCCTTGAGGTAAGGGCGCTGGGATGAAGACAGAAACCAGCATTTATAGGGCCCTGCTACATGGGAAATCAATGTAAAGTCTTTTTTTTTTCAATGTAAAATATACATAGAATTTACCATTCTTAAGTGTGCAGTTCTATGGCACTAAGTGCATCCGTACAATCATCACTACCATCCCTCTCCAGAACTTTTCCATCTTACCCAACTAAAATTCCAAACCCCCTAGGGGCGCCTGGGTGGATCAGTTGGTTAAGCATCTGCCTTAGGCTCAGCTCATAATCCCAGCATGGGATCAAGCTCCATATTGGGCTCTCTGCTCAGCTGGGAGCCTGCTTCTTCCTCTCCCTCTGCTGCTCCCCCTGCTTGTGCTCTCTCTCTCTCTCAAATAAATAGATAACTAAGGGATGCCTGGGTGACTCAGTGGTTGACCGTCTGCCTTCAACTCAGGGTGTGATCCCAGGATTCCAGATAGAGTCCCACATCAGGTTCCCTGTGTCCTATGTTGCTGCTTCTCTCTGTCTCTCTCATGATTAAATAAATAGAGTCTTAAAAATAAATAAAATCTTAAAAAACAAACAAAAAAAAAAACTTGGGGGCAGAGAGGTCCTGTATACATAATAATGGCATGCAGCCAAGTTGTGGCCAGTCTCTTAAAGGGGCTGTCTACAGCATAGGTAAACAGGTCTAATATGGTATGTTAAGTATATAAGTTACTTAAACTCTCTGGGTCTCAGTTATTTTCTCATCTATACAAATGGAACAATAATTCCTACTTCATATTGTTGTTATAAAGGCTAAGTAGGAGGACAAAAGTCAAAGTGCCTGGCACGTGCTGTGCAGGAAGGGTCACTTCCAGTGCTATATTGACCTCCGCTGAAAAAAAAATTCCAAAAGCGGGTTCTGTCTCCTGCGGCTGACTGAATTCTCCCTGAGGACAAACATCATGACTCATTCTCTTTTTGTTTTCCTCTTGACACCTCCACTTGATATATTTTATTCTCTCTTGCTGAAATGGGCCTCCCAGCCAATCACCTAGTGGGAGAGAGAGATGAGGCACCTTCCTTTGTATCCCTGAAGGGCCAGCATTGCTAGCTAACCCTCTCTAAGAACCATTGGGCAGCATGAGTGATGGAGAGCAAAAAGGGCTCCTATGTCAGAAGGAAGATAAATGTGCCCCTGTGATTAGAAGGACATTTTGATGGAAAGCCTGGGACAAGGCAACATTTTTCTTCGAAATGCTATGAAACAATAAAAATAAAAACAGGTCTTCCCCCAATGCAGGGGAAAATACTTGATTTTTCAGTGGTTAATCTATATTCAGAGAAATTGTCCTAGGCCTCATGTGCTCATTGACTCAGAAAATATTCACAAAATGTCTGCTCTCATGGAACTTACAATCTCATCAGGGAGAGACACTAATCAAACAATCCCACATGAATATGTAAGTACAAACCAGGGGCAGCCGGGTGGCTCAGTTGGTTAAGCATCTGTCTTCGGCTCAGTTCATAATACTAGAGTCCTGGGATTGAGCCCCACATCAGGCTCCATGCTCAATAGGGAGTCTGCTTCTCCCTCTGCCTCTGCCCCTCCCCCACCTTATGCTCATGCACACTCTCTAAAATAAATAAATAAAATCTTGAAAAAAAAAATTACAAACCAAACCATAGTGAGCCTTTTGAAAGAAAGGAACATTTTCTAGGAGGGCATACACCAAAGAACCTGATGTAAATTGAGGAGTCAGACATGTGTGAGATGTTAATCTTCAACTGGAGAGCGGTGGGAGGTCACTGAAGGATTTAAGCAGTTTTGCATGGTTAGATTTGTGTTTTAAAAAGATCACTCCACTACAATAAAGGAGACTGCTGTGGTAATTCCAGCAAGAGATAATGATGTCTTTGACTTTGGTAATGGTGGCAATGGTGGAGACAGAGAGAAGTTATGACTAAAAAGATACTTAGAAAAAATAAAAATTAAAAAATAAATAAAAATAAATAAAAAGATACTTAGGAGGTAAAACTAATAGAACCTGATGATTGACTAGATGTGGCGGGGAAAGGGAATATGGTTAGGACAAGGATTCCAGCTTGTATAACTGTGTGGAAGACAACATGGGAGAAGACCACAAGTGCAGTCTTAGAGAGGCTGCCCTGGGGGAACTTTTGAGACATCCAATATCAATGTTGAATTGGCAGCTGGATACGTGGGTCTGGAGCTCCAAGGAGAGGTTAGAGCTAGAAAAACAAGTATATGGGTCATTTGCTCAGAGGTAGTTCAAAGGCACTAGAGCAGTTCACATAAGAAGAGAGTAAAGAGTGAGAAGAAAAGAGGACTAGGGTCAAACACTAAGGAACTCAGTCTTTTAGGGCAGTATTTCTCAAGAGTGTGATCCAAGGACCCTTGGGAGTTTTCCAAGACCCTAGGGGTCCACGAGGTCAAAACTATTTTCATAATACCATTAAGACATTTATTCACCTTTTTCATTGTGTTAACATTTGTACTGATAGTACAAAAGCAATGGGTGGTAAAATAGTTTTGCACCCAAGCAGAAATCAAAGCGTAGAACAAAAATGTGCTAGCAGTCCTTGTATTGTTCACTGTCACACACATGCAGTCAAAAAACAAAATCACTTTCACTTAGGAATGTCCTTGATAAAACAGTAAATATTATTAATTTTTACTAAATATCAACTTTTTTTTTTCTTTTTTTTAAGTAGGCTCCATGGCCAACACGGGGCTTGAACTCATGACCTTGAGATCAAGAGTCATATCTCTACAGACTGAGCCAGCCATGTGCCTCTAAATCTCAACTCTTGGGATCCCTGGGTGGCTGAACAGTTCAGTGCCTGCTTTCAGCTCAGGTCATGATCCTGGAGTTCCGGGATCGAGTCCTGCATCGGGCTCCCTGCATGGAGCCTGCTTCTCCCTCTGCTTGTATCTCTGCTTTTCTCTCTGTGTGTCTCTCATGAATAAATAAAATCTTTAAATCAATCAATCAATCTATCTATCTATCTGAACTCTTGAGTACATCTTTTTTTTTTTTTAATTTTTATTTATTTATGATAGTCACAGAGAGAGAGAGAGAGGCGCAGAGACACAGGCAGAGGGAGAAGCAGGCTCCATGCAGGGAGCCCGACATGGGATTCGATCCCGGGTCTCCAGGATCGCGCCCTGGGCCAAAGGCAGGCGCCAAACCGCTGCGCCACCCAGGGATCCCTTGAGTACATCTTTTTAATATTATGTCTGAGGAAATACAAAATACACGTAAAGCACTTCTGCTATATCCCAAATATAATGGTTGTTCCCAGGGGAAGCACTTCTGCAACTGTTTGAGTTTCAAGCTGAGTTAGCCTCTTTTTCTATGGGACTTTTTTTTTTTTTTTAAGATTTTATTTATTTATTCATGACAGACACAGAGAGAGAGAGGTAGAGACACAGGCAGAGGGAGAAGCAGGCTCCATGCAGGGAGCCTGACGTAGGCCCGGGTCTCCAGGATCATACCCCAGGCTGAAGGTGGCACCAAGCCGCTGGGCCATCAGGGCTGCCCCATGGGACATATTTTCACTTGAAAGAATGATTGAAAGACAAATTAAGATTATTCAGATTTGGTGTTTGGCAGACCACTTCCCCAAAATGAACAAAGTAAGCCTGTCACTCCACGGAAAACAACTGACAGCATTTGTTGCCAATGATAAAATGTAAGCTTTCAAGCAAAAATTAGAATTTTGGAACACTTGTATCTGCCACAATGAGCTTGACAGCTTCCCAATGCTTAAAGATTTTTCTGATGAGATTTGATGGTACTAGAATGAATATGATTTTTAAAATATTATATAATGAAATGTATCAACATTTGGAAGATCTACGTAACTCAAAGGATCTATATTTTCCAAATGACCAATATGTGATGTTAAAAAATCTGCTTAAAGTGCAAGAGAAGCCAATGGATGTAATATAATACAGTAGGAATTATTTGATATGGTCTCAGATTCCACATTGTAATTAACCTTTAAGAAATTACCATATGTTGAGTTTTAGTGTAGTATCAAAGGAAAAGATCTACAGTTATTTAAAAGCTAAAATATTCTTTTTCAACTATATGAGTTTTCAACTCTTCATATACTTCAACCAAAACAACAGATTGAAACTGAACGCGTGCAGCAGCAGAAATAAGAATCTAGGTGTCTTCTACTAAGCCAGATATTAAAGAGATTTGCAAAAACGCAAAACATGCCAATCTATCACCAATGTTCTGTTTTTTTTTTTTAAGATTTTATTTATTTATTCATGAGAGACACACAGAGAGAGGCAGAGACATAGGCAGAGAAAGAAGCAGGCTCCCGGCAGGGATCCCAATGTGGGACTCAATCCCAGGACCCCAGGATCACACCCTGAGCCAAAGGCAGATGCTCAACTACTGAGCAACCCAGGCATCCCACACATATTTTGTTTTAAAAAATATGGTTCTCAGGGCACCTGGGTTGCTCAGTCAGTTGAGTGCCTGCCTCTTGATTTCAGCTGAGGTCATGATCTCAGGGTGAGATTGAGCCCTGCATGGGGCTCCCCACTCACTGCAGGATTGGCTTGAGATCCTCTCCCTCTCTCTGCTTGTGCACTCTCTCAAATAAATAAACAAAATCTTTTCTTAAAAAATATTTTATGTATTTATTCATGAGAGACACACACACAGAGAGAGGCAGAGACACAGGCAGAGGGAGAAGCAGGCTCCATGCAGGGAGCCCGACATGGAACTCGATCCTGGGTCTCCAGGATCACACCCTGGGCTAAAGGCAGCGCTAAACCGCTAAGCCACCAGGGCTGCCCACAAACAAACAAAATCTTTAAAAAAATTAAAAATATAGTTCTGTTTTTGTTTGTTTGTTTTTTTATTTATGATAGTCACACAGAGAGAGAGAGAGAGAGAGGCAGAGACATAGGCAGAGGGAGAAACAGGCTCCATGCACTGAGAGCCCAACATGGGATTCGATCTCGGGTCTCCAGGATCGTGCCCTGGGCTAAAGGCAGGTGCTAAAACGCTGCGCCACCCAGGGATCTCTATAGTTCTGTTTTCAGAAAGTATATAGCTCCCTTTTCAGCAAAATTTGTTATTTATGTTAACATATAATGGATATTGTTTTTAAATGGATTAATAAATATTATTTTAATTTCTGGGTTTTAATTTTTAATACAGTAAAGTCAATAAATCTAATCTACCTAAAAGCTCTAGGAGACCCTCAATAATTTTTAAGAGTATAAAGGAACATTAAGACCAAAAAGATTGAGACCTGCTAACTTACAAACTGCAATCCCCTCATTTTAAGAGGTCATTCTACACAACTCCATAAACAAACAACTGGGAATAAGGTATCTCTCCTAATTCATAAAGATCTCTAGAGAAGAGGAAACACTACAACTCATATATAGACACGATGTTCTGGAGCTGAAGACATGGGCCCCAGTTCTCAAAAGGGACCAGGAAAAGCCCCCATCAGGAAGCCCCCATCCTGTCCCTGTCCCCTCCCCCAGAAAATAATGGCTGAGGCAGTCAAATCTAACACCTTACTCTGTAAGTTCACCACCTCTCTGGGTCAGCACATCTTACCCTTGATTTTTCAGTCCGAGGTGTGTGGATGTCAGAGGAAGGGAATGTGAAGGGGCAGATCAGGTCAGATGTGTCTCTGAAGTGCCAGCACATTCAATTTGTGGGGTATTTTGTGTGAATTTCCTCTTGAGTTCACAGGCTCCTAACTCAGCAGAATTAAAATGGAATGAAGTAATTAGAGCGGCAGACTGAGAGGATGTTCTGGGCCCGGCACACACAGGAAATGTGGGGCAGAAGAAGATGAAGGAGGGAAGAGGGCCTTATGGCAGGGGGCTAGGCAACAGAACCACCCTGGGAGCTAGCTCCTCAGGAAAGCCTCCCCCATCCTCCCTCTCTCTGGCTCAGCAGCTCTTTCCATAGCTCTGCTCCACAGGATCTACTCCTGGTCTGGCCGGGCTCAATCAGCCTCCAGCCTCCCTTTCTAGCCCACCTTTCAGACATGCCAACCAGATGCACCTTACTTCTTTTTTTTTTTTTTTTAATTTTTTTTTTATTTATTTATGATAGTCACACACAGAGAGAGAGAGAGAGGCAGAGACACAGGCAGAGGGAGAAGCAGGCTCCATGCACCAGGAGCCTGATGTGGGATTCGATCCCGGGTCTCCAGGATCACGCCCTGGGCCAAAGGCAGGCGCCAAACCGCTGCGCCACCCAGGGATCCCAAGATGCACCTTACTTCTATATCTACTATACTCACCGTTCTCCCCCGACACCATGCTTCTCTGTGCCTTTGGATTTGTATTTACTACCTGTATGGAAATCATTGCTTACATGTCTGACTTTACCATGAGAGCAGCAGCTCCCAACCTCTGGATTTCAAGCACGCATTGCATCCTATTTACTAGACCAACTGCCACTTCATAACAAAACTTTCTCCACTGATTCCTAAATTAGTCTAAACCTACAAGCCTTAAGTCATAAACAGGATGATTGCAGCTTTGCTGCAGGACATGTGAGCTGAGCTTAGGGGCTAATGCTTTATTGCTAGCAGGAGTGTGATTGGCTCGGCGATTTGACTGCAGGGACTGATGTGTGGGTTATTTATGCCTTGGCCATGGAAACCCCGAACGCCCAGCTAATTGTGATAAAAGCTGGTAACCACTTTCCACTACACTGTAAGGCAAGGCCAGAGGCTCCTCACTTCGCAGCATCCCATTTCGATTTCAACAGCTTTTCCTGTTGGACCTGTCTGCATAAGTGCTATCCTTTCCCCAGCCAGATTTGATGACTTCAAAGCTCCCGGGCCTGTAAGCTCCTAGAACATCAGCCATCCTCTCTATGCTCTCAGGAAGAGCGACTGCTCTCTAGAGAGGAAATTCCTAAATCCTGACTCTCCAAACCAGGGACTCTCCCCTTCCCCCATATCTGACTCTAAAGAGGGTGGGAAATGCCGTGAGAGCCTGCTTTTTTTTTTACCTCAGTCATGTCTGGTAAATCAATGTTCCCTGCACAGGTCCATTCTTTTGCATGAAAAAGGCCTCCTCTCCCACCATTGTAATGAGGAAATTAAGCTTTAACCAGCAAATTTCTCTCACACGTACAGTTTTTGAGATCTGACAAAATATTGCTGACTTTTCATTTTGTCAAGTAAACATAAAACAAAACACAACAAAGCCTTCCATCTACTATCTCTTTTCAAGGAAATACGCACATACAAATATAACCTCCCATTATAGAAGATTTTGTACAGAATATATTTAGATTTCTTTGAAGACTCACTACATTGTCCTCATTTTTTTCCCCCAATTCACCATGGTAGTGAAATGCGCTAGTGAATACTCTAGTATGGGATTTGGGAAAAACTAAACCAGACTGTGAGCTCGTCTGAGTAAGGAGTGGTTCTTCTTCGTTTGTGTTTCCCCAGGACCTGACTCAGAGCCTGGCTTCTGTTAAGTGCTCACCACACAGATGAGAGGAACAGTGGGAGGAAAAAATTCCCCTGCTGGCACATCCTGACAGGAGATGGCAGTCAGGAGCTATTGCCCATAGGGCCCTGGGGCAAACTGTCTGTACCGGCCTCTACTCTGGGACCTCTTTATAGAGCGAACAGCTGATTATCCTGCTCCCTTAACCGTCTTTGGTGGTTCCCCACTGCTGTGTGATCAAGTCCAAGCCAAGCAGAGTACACGAGTCACTTCCTAATTGGTCGCTGACTTCTCTTTCTAGTCTTCTTTTCAGACACTCCCACAGAACATCCCTTATCTCCACCCAATACTAAACTCCCCATTCTCCCCTGTGTTCCTTTGTGCCTCTGTAATCCCTGTTCCCTCGCCTGGAATCTGCTTTCTCCTTCCTTTCAGTTTAGCCAACTCCTACTTCATTCTTTGAAAAAATGTGGTTTAAGTGCCTCTTTCCCTTCCTCTTTCAAGTTCTCTGTTCCCTCCTCCCAGGTCCTGTGGAATAGCAATTAGCAACCTGGAATATGATTATTTCTATGCTCATCTCCCCCACAAGACTGCCTCTTGGAGGACAAGGACCATGATTTTTCCATTCTTACATCTCCTGTGTTTCACACTCTTTGTGAATAAATGAGTGAATGGGGGGAAAAAAAACAGTGAACTAACCAGCTAACCTTTTTTTGCTGGGCAGTTCAGAGTTCAGGCAACTGTGGATTAGGGGAGTAAATTCAGGTCCCTTTTTCCATAGAGAATGAAAAGCCACTTGAGCCATTCTGAAGCCATTCCCTGACCAAAACCCCAAAGCATCTTTCCCTGAGAAAATGCAGTGCAAGAGAAATTTAGGTATAATTTCCCCATAAAGTCACTTAAGCATACACATTCAACTCTCCCCTGAAGTTACCAGTACCAAGAGCAACCATCATGGGATTTGGTGCTCCGTGATGGAACAAAGTCTGGGTTGAGGGCTTCAAATTTAGGTTTTGTTGAAATTGGAGTTATAGACAGAGAGTGAATAAAGTCTCAGTATGTGATTACTCTCAAATACGCTTGTCAAAAGATAAAATGTGAGAAACATCTCACCCACAACACTATCCTTTCCTATGGTCTTTCTTGCTTGTTCCTAATATAAATTTAATGATTCACACAATAATTCACAATAATTTGCTCCAGGTCTTTTAGCCATTATACTCAAAACATGGGGTCAGGATGTGCTTCTTGACTCATTCTTTTTTTAAAGATTTTATTTATTTATTTGAGAGAAAGAGAATGAGTAGTGGGGAGTCGCACAGGGAAGGGGAGGAGGAGACTCCCCACTGAGCAGGGAGCCCTATGGGGTTCAATCCCAGAACCCTGGGATCATGATGTGAGCTGAAAGGAGATCTTAACTGACTGAGCCACCTAGGAGCCCCTTGACTCGTATATTTAATATAACCTGGGCACAGCTCAGACTCCTCTGGCCCAGGCTCCATCTGCCTCTAACAGATTAGTTCATTCATACAATTTCTAAATTTGGGGAAATCAGGGATACCTGTGCCTGTGCAGGTACAGGTGCAGATACACTTGCAAGATGACAGAATTTTAACCTCCCCTAGAGCCATAGAGTGATCTGAAGCCAACAGAGCGATCTGATTTGCAGCACTCCAGGGCAGGAGGGGAGTGCAGAAGACCAGGAGATGAGCTTAGGGGGTTAGGAATGACCAAGTGGGAGAAGGAGATATTCAGAGAGGAAAATGACCAAAGAGGGCAGGAAAGGGCCAAAAAACAAAGAGAAGGGAGGTTATAGAGGTAGAAGGATCACAAGGGTGAAAATAATGAAGAGGGGAAGGGCTGAAGGAGAAATGGCCATCTGCTCATTTCCTCAAGAGGAGGGGCAGCCTCATCCCCTATATCACCCCCAAAGTGTTCAATAAGTATTTATTGACTCCAGCACTGTGTACAGACAAACCTTTCAATATTAGAATCTAAGGGTCTAGCTGGGCATGATCCTGGGACTGGGGTTCTGGCATTCATGGCACCCTTTAATTTTTTTCCATCCTAGGCTCTCAATCTCGTCTATTAGAGCAGGATTTCAGGCTCTGGTAGATTTTGAGTTAGCAGGATCTACACAGGGGCAAAGCCATTCCCTGTGCTGGGCCCAGTCATCCCAAAGGAGGTCACAGACCATGGTTAACACTCATCAAGTTGTGATATATGCCCACTTCTCCTAACTGAAAATAAATCAAGTGGCTGGATTCAGAAGAGATTCAAATGAAGAATTTTTGATGAGGATGCCTGGTCTTTAGTGCACACTCTGCCCGTCTCCCTTTGCAGGGAATGAGTCTTCCCTAGAACTCATTAATTTCAGCACAAGAGCTATATCCCTTACAGTCCTTGCACCAGCTTCACATCTATCCCCTTTAAGTAGCTATTGGCTTAATGGTCTCTCCCTTCTACTCTGGCATACCTCTTTCTTTCTTTCTTTTTTTTTTTTTTAAAGATTTGATTTTTTTTTTTTTTTTTTTTTTTTACTTGAGAGAGAGGGTACATGAGCAGGGGAGAGAGATAAGCAGATTCCCCACTGAGCAGGGAGCCCGATGTGGGGCTCAATCCCAGGACCCCAGGATTATGACCTGACTGAGTGACCCTTGGCCTAGCGTCTTCTAAGGGAAGGCCTGCAGGCAAGGACTGCTCCAAATATTCTCTGCTCTGCTAGGCTTCTCAATGGCTTGGTGAAGTTTCCAATTCTTTCCTTTCTAGATTCTCCCCCCTCCCCAATCTACCCCTAGAGCCATCTTGGTAGAGAACTTGCCATGTTATAACTTCCTTTTTCATAAATTCTTACTTGATCTCTCTTAAGTTTTATAGTTAAATCCAGTGCTAATAGTGAAATAACACATTGAAATAACAACAACAACAAAAAATCCTTTGGAGTCTAAATGACTAGTCCTCTTTTCTCATACTAAAATATTCTAGAGCCTCTGAGTTTTCTTCTTTTTTTTTTTTAATTTTTATTTATTTATGATAGTCACACAGAGAGAAAGAGAGAGGCAGAGACACAGGCAGAGGGAGAAGCAGGCTCCATGCACCGGGAGCCCGACGTGGGATTCGATCCTGGGTCTCCAGGATCGCGCCCTGGGCCAAAGGCAGGCGCTAAACCACTGCGCCACCCAGGGATCCCTGAGCCTCTGAGTTTTTTTTTTTTTTTTTTTTTTTTTTTTTAATTTTTTTATTTATTCATGATAGGCACACAGTGAGAGAGAGAGGCAGAGACACAGGCAGAGGGAGAAGCAGGCTCCATGCACCGGGAGCCTGACGTGGGACTCGATCCCGGATCTCCAGGATCGCGCCCTGGGCCAAAGGCAGGCGCCAAACCGCTGCGCCACCCAGGGATCCCAGCCTCTGAGTTTTCAATGTAGTCCCCACTGTAACCTTCTGGAGCTATACCATTTATCTCTGGAAAAGCACTGAATTCAGCATGAGACCCTGGACATGCTGATATCTGGCCATCAGCAAGCCAGAAACGATGGCTTCAATTTCTTTTCTCATTCCATTTATTCCCAGGCTACTCCCACCCCACCTTCACAGGCCAGTTCTTATTCCATATAGTTAGAGTAATACAGCTCTTCTCCATTATTGAAAGGGTTGCAGGCTTCCTCTCTGTCACTCATGCCCTCACGTCCTGCCCTCTCTTCCACTTCTGCCATCACTCTCCCTCTGTATCCTCTCCCTCATCCCTTCCAGAGGGAATTCAGGGCTGTTGGCCTTCCTCAATATTCTACACTCTTCCCAGGGCCTTCTGACAGCCTTCTCAGCTAGGTTGGTGATCACAGTGCTAAATATGTTCTTTATCATATGCTTTGCATTTACCGATTTCCTCATGCCAATGTCTCAGGCCAAAAATCTATGGACACTACAAAACTTGGTCTCCCAGGGAGAATTGAAAAATTCTCCAAGGAGATTCATGGGCTACAACCTAGCTGAGTTTATCCTCCCCTATTCCAACAAAAGGAATTGTTATTTCTGAGCTGGGCTAACCCCAAATGCCAAGGCACTGACCCTACAGACTGGGTCTGGATCAAAAACCAAGAATTCTGTGAGGACAGATCTTGTGTAGGCACCTGTGTAATCACTTCTTTTGCCAGCAATGCTTGACACCCTTGGGCAGTAAATATAAAGAAATACAATTCAGCATGTGGGGTAAGGCATGGTACTTTGGGGCCAAAACCCAAATTTAAGTTCTGCCCTGACATTTATTACATGTATGAACTTGGTTAAGCTACTCAAGTTCTCTATGCCTTGTTATAAAGTGTAATACCACCCTATTTGGTTGTGTACCAAATAGTGCCTGGTACATGATGACCATTCAATAAATGTTAGAAATTATTGTGATCATACATGAATGGACCTAGGTCAGATAAACTGTTCAAACCCATCACAGGCCTTTTATTTTTTTATTTATTTATTTTTTTTTTAAGACTTTCATTTATGCATAAAAGGGAGGGGGGCTGAGACACAGGCAGAGGGAGAAGCAGGCTCCATGCAGGGAGCCTGACGTGGGACTAGATCCTGGGTCTCTAGGATCAGGCCCTGAGCTGAAGGAGGCACTAAACCGCTGAGCCACCGGGCCTACCCTGCATCACAGGCTTTTAAATAAAGAAACAGGGCAAATAAATAAATAAAATTTAAAAAAAATAATAAGAAAGAAAGAAACAAACAAACACAGCCTTACTTTCTTCTTTAACTATTGTCTCTAGGAGTTGCTTTATTTATTTATTTTTTATTTATTTTTATTTATTTATGATAGTCACACAGAGAGAGAGAGAGAGAGAGGCAGAGAAACAGGCAGAGGGAGAAGCAGGCTCCATGCACCGGGAGCCCGAGGTGGGATTCAATCCCGGGTCTCTAGGAGTTGCTTTAATGAATTGCTGGAAAGAAGTGATTTATAAGTATGGTATTGTTGGAATGCAAATAGATACTTCAAAGAGGCGAAAAGTAACTTGTTTTCTTGAGTGGGACAAACATTCCCCTTGGGATCTTGTTTACAAACTCAAATATATATTTTGTAAAGATTTTATTTATTTATTTATTCATGAGAGACACAGAGAGGGACAGAGAGAGGCAGAGCCACAGGCAGAGGGAGAAGCAGGCTCCATGTGGGGAGCCTGACATGGGACTCGATTCCAGGACTCCAGGATCACGCCCCGGGCTGAAGGTGACACTAAAACACTGAGCCACCCAGGTTGCCCTCAAACTCAAATATTTTGTAAGCAAATAGCACTAAGATGAACTCCAGCTCTTATTTAGGTGAAATGATCACAAAATTATATTCCAAAACTTTTGACTAAATGAGGGTTTTACCCTATAAACAAGGAGCCATTATTGCTCACATGAAATGCCCTGATTTCAAAAGCACAAGGAAAAATATCTAACTTGAGGTTTTTCCTTTTATATATCTTTATTGTAATCTTGCAAAATATTGGATAATGGCCCAACTATTGCACAAATGCAGTAAATTTTCATTTATTCATGTGTAGGTTATCCAAGGTCAACATCTCACCAACCTATATTTGCTTTTGTTTTATCTGCTCTTTATCTTTACTGCCCTGCCCCAACACACACACACACACACACACACACACACACACACACACTCACACACTTGCATACTGATATACTACTCTCTCACACACACTCATACACACATACATTCACACATACTCACGTACTAATATACTCACACACTCAAATTCTCTTTCCCTCCCTCTCTCTCTCTCTCTCTCTCACACACACACACACACACACATGCACACAAACCCACTTGGCCTAGAGCAAGCGAAGCACAGAACTGCCTATTCTGATGGTTAGAGAAGATGTTGATCCCAGGGAAAAGCATCTATGTTCCTTTTTTCCCTTCTCCGCAGTTCTCCATTTCCTGAATATGACATGGGAAGGAAGAGAAAGCAAGAGGAAGGAAGGAAAGGAAATCATGGTATATGTACCCCAGCCCAGCAGTGCAGGCTGTGAGAAACAGAAGGCTCCTTCTCCCTGTGTGCTGGCATCTCTCTTGTCATTTTACTGAAACTTTGGGGTGTTTTTCTCTCTGCAGCACCCACGCTGCCTCTCTTTCTGCCAAACCTCCTTGTTGTGACAGAATGAGAGGCTGGTGGGTTGGGGGAAGGGGAACGCAGTAGGTAGCCTGAGGACTGAGTTACAGCTCCCCCTCCAGGAATGAGGGGTGGGATAAGCTACAGACAAATCCTAGAAGCCCCACATAGAACCTCATACATACCCAGAGCATCTGCACATACACAATGCTGTGAGCCAGCCCCCCAAGCCCACTCCCACCCCCCACAGGACTAGAACTCAGCCAGCACGGCCACGCATTCAGTAACACTTGCTCAACCTTCTCCTCCGGAGTCTCCACTCAGGGCACCCATGGGCTCCTTCCCAGGGCTCTAGAAGGACACCCTGGAAACACAGACACACATCCCAGGTGGGGAGGGATGAAGTGTGAGCTACAGCCCACATGCTGGGCCTCCTCACCTTCCCTCAGGTTCAGCTCCAGTCCAGAGCCTGTCTGAGGGAGAGGCCCCTCTATATGAACAAAGGACAGAGGATTTAAGTACCTCTCAAAGCTGCAGAAGAACCAGACAATGAAAGCCAGCGGATACATCTGAACTTGAGGCTGAAACAAAGAGGATCCGACACTACCAGGCTAGATCCTGATCAGGAAAGTCCAAAGGACGTTCTCAACTGTTTGAAATGAGGCTTTATGAGCTCTGCTGCTAGTAGTCAGTCTAAAACGGTCAGTCCTCCTTCCTAGACACTGCTGGGCAAGCACACTGCCTTTCTGCCTCCCTAAAACCTCTTTAATAGGCATCTATGCAATTCCTTGTACTTTATGCTTATTATTCTTTTAAGTAATTTCTATGCCCAATGTGGGGCCTGAACTCATAACCTGAGATCAAGAGCCGGGATGCTCTACTGACTCAGCCAGCCTGGCACCCTATTATTTTATTTTAATTTAAATAACTCTACAAAGTACTATTGTAGAGAAAGGTGAGAAAGCCTATGGCTAAAAAAAAGAAAAGAAAAAAAAAAGAAAAAAAGAAAGCTTATGGCTCAGGGATTTTACACGACTCACTGGAGATTCAATGACTAGCAAGTGAAGGAGCCAGTATTTACCCCCACACCTGGGCAACTCCAAAACCTTAACCCTTTTTTTTTTTTTTAAATTTATTTATGATAGTCACAGAGAGAGAGAGAGAGAGGCAGAGACACAGGCAGAGGGAGAAGCAGGCTCCATGCACCGGGAGCCCGACGTGGGATTCGATCCCGGGTCTCCAGGATCGCGTCCTGGGCCAAAGGCAGGCGCCAAAACGCTGCGCCACCCAGGGATCCCCCTTCACCCTTTTTATTGCTTCTCCAGAGTACTCTACTGGGAGCCTTCTCATCTGCCTCTGAGTAAGCATGAAGCCATGTCTGGTGGTGAAGATAGTGTTGGGAGAGGTAAAAGATGAACCTGCCTGTGGACCTTTTTCCAAGGAAGAAAAAAAGTAGTACAGCCTGGATCTACTGCCCCTCTACTTGACCTCTAAGCATTGTAGGATGGGCCCAGCTCCTCTGGATCAGGGTGCTACCCTGGTAGGCAGTAGTATCCTGTGGCATGGGTGATTCATCTAGAGCTATTTCTTCTTCCGGACCCCACACTTTCTTGGCCAGTGTGCTGCATGGCTGCAAAAAGCCCAGCTCCGCACATGCAAGGAATGTGTTGATTCAGAAACATTTAAAAAATTAATCAGCACATGGTGATGCAGGCTGTTTGTTCAGGGCAATGCACCGCCTAAGTTACAATGTGCCAAACTCCCTCCGCCCCTTCCTCTTTCCCCAGCTCCTCCTCCTCCCCAGGTCCTGGCTGTGACCCAGGTTCTGGCAGTGGGAGTCCTGTTCCCTCAACTCCCTCAGGGGCAGAGGTGGAGGGGTGTGTGCATGAGAGAGAGAGAGATTGAGAGAGAGAGAGAGAGACTGAGAGAGAGAGATTGAGAAAGTTTCTTCTTCCTGAACCGTCAAGTGGTGAATCCATTTGTTTCACAAGCTACGGAACAGGTCCTCAGAGGTACTCAGCTTCCATCTGCTTTCAGGAAGCAGGCATGAGCAGCAATCCTTGAGGCAAGAACGACAGATTTGGCTTTGTTGAGGATGACCAAACTAGAGATTATTCCTCCTGGAGATGCAGCCTTATCTATCTTCCTTCCTACCTTCCTTCCTTCCTTCCTTCCTTCCTTCCTTCCTTCCTTCCTTCCTTCCTTCCTTCCTTCCTTCCTTCCTTCCTCCTCCCTCCCTCCCTCCCTCCCTCCCTTCCTTCCTTCCTTCCTAGTGCCTGGGTGGCTCAGTTGGTTAAGTGTCTGCCTTCAGCACAGGTCATGACCTGGGGTCCTGGGATTGAGCCCTGCAGCAGCAACTGCAGCAGCGACAGGCGACCTGCCCAATGGGGAGTCTGCTTCTCCCTCTCCCTCTGCCTGCTGCTCCCCATGCTTGTGCTTGCACTCTTGCTCTGTCAAATAAATAAAACCCTTAAAAAAAAAAAAGGTAATTTCTACACTCAACATGGGGCTTGAACTCACAATCTCAAGATTGAGAGTTATGCACCCCACGGACTAAGCCAGCCAGGTACCCAAAAAGTTTATCTCTCTCTCTTTTTTTTAAGGACGGAGAGGGGCAGAGGGAAAGAAAGAGAGAATCTTAAGCAGGCTTCGTGCCCAGCACAGAGCCCCATACAGGACTGGATCTGAGATCTCATGACTGAGATCATGACCTGAGCAGAAATCAAGAATGGAACACCTAACCAACTGAGCCATCAGTAAATGGGTTGGCAAGGTCAAGTTACTAAAAGTCATCCCAGGAGGGGTGCTTCTCCCTTCAGCCTGACAAACATAATTCATTAACTACTCAGTTATTTGGCAAGTATTTATTGAGTACCTACTATGAGCCAGAAACCATTCCCAGTGCAGGAATATGCTGGTAAAAGACAGAAAAGCATTGTGCTTTCATTCTAGTGGGAGAAGGCAGATAAGACACAAGCAACCAATAATCAGGCTAGGATGAATATCAAATAAGAAGATATTATAGAGCAGGGATTGGATCAGCAAACTATCGCCCACTTCCAGTTTGGTAAATAAAATTTATAAAGTAAATAAAGAACACTCAGCAGGGGCCTACTTTATTTTCTCTTTGTATTTTTAAATTAATTTTTGAATAGATAATATATTCAATGAGTCTAAATTTAAACGAAAAAATAGAAAAGGATATGCAGAGAAGCCTCCCTACCAGCTCTGGTTCCTAGCTCTCCAGTTTCTTTCCCTATAAACAACAAATGTTAATTTCTTGTGCACCCTTCCAGAGAAATTTATCGTATAAAAAGCAAATACATGTGTATAGTCTATATTTTCACCCCAAGGAAGCGATTTTAAATTGGGAGATCAGGAAAGACTTATAATTTAGGCTAAGACTCAAACGATATAAAGGTGGCAGCCAGGCGAAGATCTCAGAGCAGCAGCTTCCAAGATTTTGGAATAGCTAATACAAAGGCCCCGATGCTAGAATAAACCTGGTGGGTCCAATGCTGAGAAAGGAGGCTAATGTGTTTGGGGCCCACTGGGCAAGAGGGCAGTGACTGGAGAGAAGTTGGAGAGAATTAAGAAGCAGGAAGAGTCTCCTTTTAAGGACTCTTTAGTGTCCTTATATCCCTGCTCCTGAGTTTCCACCATGGGGGGTGAGAGGGAAGTCCATCCTGATATCTCACTCTAGTCTTCTTTGCATCCTCCTGAGTCTTACAAGGGGGCTACTCTTTTATTAATAGAATTCATCTGCATCTGCTGCATACATTTGTATAAGCATGGAGAAAGGTGTGGAGCAGGACCAAAGTATGGAAGGAGATGTGGGGGCTAACATGATTAGTGTCTCTAGAAGCAGTTCATGTATCAGAGTTCTCAGTCTAGGAGTTTGGAAGGCTTTGTAAAGACGATGATTATCAATCTGAATTGAGCAGATGGGTCCTTTCCTGGTGACAAAGACAGAGATGAATAACTTTCCATCCAAAGCTTTGCTTTGCAAAATGTATGGAATTCTCGACTTATGCAATAGTTACATGGCCATAAAGTTTCAATCTCAGGTTTTCTAGAGTACCTGCCATTCGTTTGATATCTTAGGAAAAGCAAATGAGGTAGAGTCTGTAGTACCTATGCTGAAGGAGTTTATAATCCAGCTGGGAAAAGAGAACTTAAACATAAGAAATAATGGGAGGTTAACATAGATGGTGCTTACTAGTTTAAAGAAGCCAGAAACCAACGTGAGCAAGAGCTGACAAGGAAGTTCTCATGGGAGAGTGAAGGACAGAGAGAATATGGGGTGCCTGGCTGGCTCAGTTGGAAGAGCATGTGACTCTTGATCTTGGGGTCATGAGTTTTGAGCCCCACATTGGGTATGGAGACCAAGGGGTCCTGGATCGAGTCCCACATAGGGCTCCCTGCATGGAGCCTGCTTCTCCCTCTGCCTGTGTCTCTGCCTCTCTCTCTCTCATGAATAAATAAATAAAATCTTAAATAAAATCTTAAAATAAAAGAGAGAGAAGATATGAATAAAAATAATGGTATCTTGATTAAAAGGAGATAAAGGGGCACCTGTATAGCTCAGTCAGTTAAGCATCTGCCTTCAGCTCAGGTCATGATCTCGGGATCCTAGGATGGAGCCCCACATGGGGCTCTCTGCTCAAAGCCTGCTTCTCCCTCTCCCTCTGCCTGCTGATCTGCCTACTTGTGCTCTCTTTTTCCCTCTCCCTGTCTCTGAGAAAGAAAGAAAAAGAAAAAGAAAAAGAAAAAAAAAGAAAAAGGAAGGAAAAGAAAAGTCTTTTAAAAAATAAAAGGAGATAATTTGAATAAAGAGCCAGCAATTAGTACAGTAATGCTCAATAACTAGCAGGTGCTGCCTTCTCTTCCTCTTCTTATTCTTACCATTGCTATTTACAGTTTACAAAACACTTTCTAATAAGTCACTTCATTGAACATAAGAACCCTGTGACTGGGTAGGGCAGGTGTTACCATTTCCGTTTTACAGGTGAAGAAACTGAGGCTCAGGATGATTACCCAAGTCACAGAACAGAATCTGAAACCCAGGTGCTTTGAGTTTAGTAGTCCCAGCTTGCTTTACTGTGGAGAAATTCAAGCAGGAAGGACACCAGGATGCAGGGAAAGCAGCCAGGCCGAGCTACACTGAATCACTGTTGGTTGCACCAGGCCTCTCACTCTCTGTCTTCAGAGGAGCCTCTGTGCTCTGCCTTCTCCCCTAGATTGGCCATGTATTTCCGGGTCACCAGTCCTAGCTCAGGAACAGGAGAGACTTGTGGGAGCAGAGGAGGAACACCAAGCAAGAGAAATCCACCCCTCCCACAATCTCAGCGCTGTATGCAGGCGCATCAGAACTGCGGGTTGGCAAGGTCAAGTTACTAAGCCCGAGGCCCCAAATAAATTAGGCCATGTCTCAGAAAAACAGGTTATGTTACTCATATTAAGTATCTGTGGGGATTAAATGCCACGTATGGTTTTGTGAGTCTTCTCTCAGGATCCTGAAGAGGGGCTGCGAGGGCTACCTTCCCCGCCCTTCCCTCCCCCCCCCCCACCTGAGTGTATTAGCCTATTCCCGCCACTCCCAGAGGGCAATGGCTGAGAGGAGCTACCCACCTGCTGTCTATCAGAGTCAGCCTATGAGGCCTGGGGCAGGGGCTTCAGTGACTGCCAGTGGGATGAGGCTGCCTTCGGGGCTGTCCCTGGCAACCCAACTGCTCCAGTGGCATTCGTGTCTTAGAGGAGACTCGGGAGCTGGAGGAGGTCACTAACCCACAGGGCGCAGAGAACCTTCTTTGTCCTCTTTTCCTCCTTCCAGGCCCAGATCCCACTCTCACATGAGTACAAGTGCTTCCCATCACCTGTCTTCCCCAGGTCAACAGGATCAGCCTGAGATTCTCCCTGAGGGTAGGGAGGTTCAGGAGAACATGTCTAGTTTGCCCTGGAACAGAGAGCCCAGTACCCAACACATTCTTGGCCAGTTCTTGCCACCCACATGTCCTCACATGACCAACGCCTTTTCATTGCTTCACCTTTTCTCCAGAAAGCCTACTTTGACTTGCCTCAGGTGCCCCAGGCAGGAATAGGTGGGCCTGCCCATGAAAGCCAGAGCATCACCCTACCACAGCACATATCACCCTGCATGTATTTACCTGTTTGTATTAGCTGAGATCAAGGACTGTGTCTTACACTAGCATAGGGGCTGGCATAAAGGAGGCACAAAATAAATGCTTTTTGAATGGAAAAATGAATGAATGAGAACACAAGATTCTGACAGAAGGGAACAGAGGAGGTGGGCAAATGCTTTTTTAAGGTTTAAAAATTATTTATTATTATTTTTAAAGATTTTATTTATCTGAGAGACCACAAGCCAGGGGGGTGGGCAGAGGGAGAAAAAGGAGTAGGATCCCAACTGAGCACAGAGCCCGATGAGGGACTTGATCCCAGGATCCTAGGATCATGACCTGTGCTGAAGGCAGACGCTTAATCAACTGAGCCACCCAGGTGTCCTAAGATTTTATTTATTTATTTGAGAGAGAGAGAAAGAGATAGAGATAGATAGAGAGGGATCCCTGGGTGGCGCAGAGGTTTGGTGCCTGCCTTTGGCCCAGGGCGCGATCCTGGAGACCCGGGATCGAATCCCACGTCAGGCTCCCGGTGCATGGAGCCTGCTTCTCCCTCTGCCTGTGTCTCTGCCTCTCTCTCTCTCTCTCTCACTGCGTGCCTATCATAAAAAAAAAAAAAAAAAGAGATAGATAGAGATAGAGATAGAATAAATGAAGGGAGGAGCAGAAGGAGAAGCAGACTCTAGGGAGCAGGGATCCTGAGTCAGGACTCAACCCTAGGACCCTGGGATCATGACCCAAGCCCAAGGCAGACACTTAACCGACTGAGCTACCGAGGCGCCAGGTGGATGCTTCTTAAGCACTGGCTGGAGGAAGCAGCACATACAGAGCACAGAGGGGCTCCAGACTGATTCAGCTTCATTTAGAATGTAGGGCATAAGGAAAGAATAAGGAAGGTAGGCTGGGGCCATGCAGGACAGTCTTGAAAACTGAATTAAACATTTGGGAAAGGGACACTTGGGTGGTTCAGCAGTTGAGCGTCTGCCTTCAGCTCAGGGCATGATCCCCGAATCTGGGATCGAGTCCCACATCGGGCTCCCTGAGAGGAGCCTGCTCTCTCTCTGCCTCTCTCTCTCTGTGTCTCTCATGAATAAATAAATAAAATATTTTTTAAAAAAATAAATAAAATAAAAAATAAACATTTGGTAAAGGAGAGTGGCAAACTCAAAGCAGCTAGTTTTAGGAAGACACATGTGGCCAGTTGTACAGGATGGACCTTAGGGGAGAGCCAGCTGGCCAGGAGGCCAGCCAGGAGGCTGTTTTGACAGTCCAGACTTCACATGTAAAGAGTCTAGACCAGGGCCATGACAGGGGACATGAAACCAAGAAATAAAACACCTAGCCCTGTTGGATGGCTTCCTCGTGTGGCCTAGGAACATCAGCAGCTGCCTGGCCTTGGTTCGGTAGCATCGTGTGGTTGCCGTCTGAACAGACTGGCCATGGAGTACTTCATTCTCTGCAGAAATCCTAGCCCCCATCCTAAGTGCTACTGTTACTTCCAGGAGGCTCAGTGGTTGGGGGGAGAGAGAAAGTCTAGGAGAGCATTTTGTAAACTAGCAGCCCTAGAACAGTGGTCCACTGTTTGTTACAGGCATCTTGCAAAGAAAACAACTGAGTTCTCTGCTCAGATAATGTCGGGAGACTCCAGATTCAACAAGGACAGAGCTGTTCCTTTACTGTAGTATCTCAAGGGGGCCACATGCCTCTCCTCCCACCCGTGTTTGTCAACTTAATTAGCAGTAGACCCTTTTCATGTCATAGCCATTTGCAGCTCCTAATGGAGCACTCACAAAATAGCTAGAAGACGCTACAGTCAAATTTGTTTGCCTTGCCTCCAGCGTGATGTTTCTGGAATGCATGTGTGGAGCACACTGCCTGCCTGCCCACCACCCTTGCTTAGAGAAGTAACTTCACCTGCCCCACCCCAGAAGCAGCATAGAAGCTGCTTATAAACTGTGGCTCTGAAGCCAGTAGGCCTGGATTCAAATACTAGCACTTAATAGTTATCCAATCTCTCTGTGCTTCAGTTTCCTTATCTACACAATGGGGAAAATAGAACCGACTTCAGTGGGGTTGTTTGGAAGACTATATTAGTGAGATAAGCCCTGAAGAGCATATAGCACTGTGGCTAGTGCATGGTAATCCCTCAGTGTGCAGTGCCTTTTTTTTTTTTTTTTTAATCTAACGCAACCAAGTATTCTATGATGAGAGCCCAAGCCCTTCAACCATAGCTCTGAAGTGAGGCAACCTCGCAAGGCCTGGTACACAGAAGTAAGGAGGGCCAATTCTCTCTCTGGGAAAGTAGGAATGGAACGTGGGGCTATATAATTAACAGGGGAATGAAGGCTGACAGGACAGTAGACAGAAGAACCAGGATGGATAGCTGGGCCTGAAGGGTCACAGCAAGGACCCAGTCTACAATCGGCCCCTCCCTCTGAGGGCCAAGATTCTCATCTTCTTGGGTCCCTATCTGTGACCTTCCTTTATCAGAGAAGCATTAGGCCCTCAGGTATTTCAAGCCAGTGGCTTCCTGGCTGGAGTACTATTACTAAGATCTGTTTCTACCTATGGAACATTCCAAACATCAAATGGGCAGCGTTTTTCCTTACACCAACAACCAATTCTCCAACTCTCTGGACCCCAGAGGGGTGTCCTACAACATCATTCAATTTTGACACTACCTGGAGTTAGCCTCAGGTCTCACAGGCTAAGGGCCCAGTCTCATAAGACTGCCTCCACTTCAAACGCCAATCACAAATCCCTGGCCACCTCTACTTCTGACCAACCAGTTATAAATTAGAGGCTATTACAACTCCCCCCTCCAGATGCAGGAATTTGCTGGAATAGCTCACAGAACTGAAGGAAACACTTTATTTACATTCACTAGTTTATTTATAAAGAACATTATAAAGGGTCAAAAAGGGTCCCAAGCACAGGAGCTTCTGGCCCCCTGGATTTCGGGTACCTCACCCTCCTGGCACAAGGATGTATTTACCAAACTGGAAGCTCTCCGAACATTGTCATTTAGGAGATTTTATGGAGGTTTCAGCACAGAGGCACAATCAATCGTTTACTCAATCTCCAGTGGAGTGGGTATGAAAGTTCTAGGCCCCTAGTGAAAGTTTAGTTGTTCTGGTGACCAGCCCCATTCTGAAGCTATCTAAAATCCCACCAAGAGTTGTCTCATTAGAACAAAAGAGGCCCCTGTCCCCCTGAAAATTCAAAGGATTCAGGAGCTGTGTGTCAGAAACAAAAGATGCTGCTATATCCCCTACCAGTCAGGAAATTACAGGGGTTTTAGGAGCTTTTGTCAGAAACCAGGGACAATGATCAAATATGTATTTCTTATTATACCACAGGTACTAACTCAATAGGTGTTTCTAAACTCTTACTGTATGGGTAAGAAGCTCATGTCACATCCTCCACAACTCAGGGGACACCATTTCACTGCACCCTTTCCTCTCCCCATTCTTCTCCTTGCCCCCAGGACACATATACCTCTCCAGTGCTTACCCTGAACCCAATAGCTATCTCACATTCCAAGGAGAGGCCATTGGATTTGGAAGGCAAGATGAAGGGATGGGGAAACAGTCCAGAATTTTACAAGCTGCTTTTAAAATGCATATTACCTGATTCTGATAATAGCCTTTTGAGGAAGGTATTCTCATTTTTTAGAGATCAAAAAACCCTAAAGTCTAAAGAACTGAAATAGGGGCACCTGGGTGGCTCAGTCAGTTAAACATCTTCAGCTCAGGTTGTGATCAGGGTCCTGGGATCAAGATCCCCATTGGGCTCTGTGCTCAGCAGGGAGCCTGCTTCTCCCTCTCCCTCAGCCTGCTGCTTCCCCTCCTTGTGCTCTCTTTCTCTCTCAAATACATAAATAAAATCTTCAAAAAATAATGAAGAACTAAAATAACAGCCCATGCTCACACAGCTACATAGCATTAGGCCCTGACCCTAGCACTTCTGACCTCTGAGCTAGCGGCCTGTTCATTACACCCTCCAGTCTGGCCTCCATCCCAGTCTAGCACTCTGGGTCAGGCTCATATACTTGAGAAGCAGGGCCTCTATCTGACCAAGAAGTCGTCTCTGAGGGTCACACTCAGTTCTGTGAGTCTGTGGGTAGGCAGAACCCTGAAATACCTAGCTCTGGCCCTGGAAATGACTTCTGAGATGAGGTAAGCGGGTGAAGGCACTCGGGTGCCAGAAGCAGAGTGTTGGATCAGAGCTGTTCTGCTCCCTCTTATTGCATGCTCTCCTCTGGGGAGATCTCCAGCAGCGGTGATCTGGTTGGTTTCAATACTCTGCCCTGATGTGGTCTGACAGCAGCTAAAAGGCTGGAGTGGGAAGATATCAAGGCTGAAAATCCCTCCGTGGAAAAGTGGTTTCTTATTACGCATCTCCGTGTTCTGTGTGCCAGGGACTCAGGAAGTCTCAGACACCTCGATACCTAACAGGTTCTGAGTCTCACTCCTCAGCCATGGTCAAAGGCATTTCTAGTGTTCTCTAGCTTCTGGAGGCCAGCCTAGGCACCCTCAGGGAGAAGATGGCTGTCTGCCTCCTTGATCTTCCCTTCTAGATCCTCTCCTCCTACAGTAAGAACCACTTTCTTCTCACTCAGGTACCAGCTTCTGAATCCTGGGACTCACTTCATCTTTGCCCTCATCTTTGCCCTCATCCTTGCCCTCACCTCATCTACCAGCTTTATCACAGGATCTTTCAGAAGGCACCCCTACATCCCTCATGTTTTTTTAAGTGTTTTTTTTTTTTTTAATTTTATTTATTTATTTGACAGAGAGAGAAAGAACTAGCACAAGCAGGGAGAGCGGCAAGGCAGATGCTTAACTAACTGAGCCACCTAGGCACTCCCCTCATGCTTTTCACCTCTGAATTCCAGGACTTACAAAGTCTTCACTGTAGTGGAGGCAGGTGGGCAGGATAGATTCCTTCTCATCCTCCCTGTGCTGTGAGGACATGAAGGCAAGTGGTGTGAGCCCTCATCCTACCCGACCCAAATGACTACCCTTGCCAGCTCCACCCCAGCTGTCAAAGCCTGTGATGGCATACAGACTAAGGGGACCACACAAAGTTCCCCCAAGGACTCGGAGGAAAGCCCCAAGCTTCTTCTATTTCTCCCAAAACACATACACACTCAAGTCTCTCTCATTCCCTCCCTTTCCTTCCCTCCATACTAGGAGGTGTTAATGGAGTCGTCTATTAAATGCAGCAGCTGCCAGAATGTTAGGCTGACTTAGCAGAGGGCCTGAACCAATTTATTCCAAACTATAGCCCCCATCACATATCTCAGGTTTTTATCTTTTAATTTCCACATTGTGCCTCAGCCAGGTCACTGAATGCCAACTCTCGGTCTGAGAGCCCACATGTTTCCCTGGGCTACACACAGATGCCTGCCTGTCTACCAGCCACAAAAATAGTGCATGGAGATGCGGGAGGGAAGACAGAAGGAAGGGTAAGTCAGCACACATCTCCCAAAGTCCACTGATATCCAAGAAAATGTTGCTTATAAGGCCCCCATTATGGAATCTTTCTTTGGTATTTGTCTATAATTGTGACAACTTCTGACAATGTCAAAAAGCCTAAAAGCCACTCTTAAGAAAACACTGCCTGTTTCTGAAGACTTTGGACCTGAGACCAGCATCCACCTATCATTGCTACCTGGTACCTGCCTTGTCCATCAACTTGAGTTAAGTCATACACTTTGCCAGTTGTTTAGAATAAAGACAACAAAACAACTTTAATCATAGTAGGGGAAAATCCTAGAATATCCACTATAAACAATCCAGCAAATTATGGGAACACAACACGGTCAAGGGTGGAACTCTGGTTTACCACAGGAGTCTGTTTCAGCTCTCGGTTCTCCCAGGTTTTTCTTTGACCTACAATTCTCAGAGCATCCATTCCACAAGTATTAACTCAGTGCCACCATGTGCCAGGCTGCTCCTCCTGGCATAGCCCTTGGATTCATGCCAAGACTGCCTCTTCCTGGTGGTTCTCGGACATCGCCACCTGATTCCCTAGACACTGTAACCAGAGGCTCCTCCAAGGAGCTAGACTGATTTGAGCCTTTCTTGAGCTGAGCTTGCCTTTCTTCACACCTGAGTGTAGAAAGTGCCATTCACAATTAGCTGCTGAACCTATCATCTGTTTTGTAAGAAATTTCATTTGTATGAGCTACATGTACTCTACAGTTAAAGAGGAGAATAGACAACACAATATAAGGGACACAGGTTCCTCCTCAAACATCACTTCCTTAGGGAATCAATTTCTCCCATTCCCTAGTTATTCTAAGACCACATGGTTCTGGAGGCACAAGATGCTTCCTACAATCTCAGGAGTAAGGACACGACCCAAGCTTAGTTCATTAGATTACTCTGCAGCAACTGGTTCAGAGGACACAGGACTCAAACCATACCAGTCACAGTCTTCTCTGTGTTTTTGTAGGAGCTGTGGGAAAAGATACATGCTTTCTCCCTCCAGAATGGTGAGTTCTAAGCATAGTACTGTTTTGGGGCTTCTGGGGGTCATCTGGTTGCCACATGTAGAGAGCCTACCTAAGAATAAAGCAATGCAGCAGCAAGCAAAGCTAAATGATGGAAGTAGTCTACACCTTGACGAATCATTTGATCTCATGGACTTACTCTTCCTGAAGCAAGTCTACTCTTCACTGGAGATGTCTGGAAATAAAACAGCTGCCTTTCATTGGTCTGATATAAGGTCCTTAAACTAACTCAGTTTTATTACCTCCCACAAAATATATTGGGAGAAAATTCCCCTTTCACCTCCAGACCTAAAAGATCCCAGATCTCTTGAGAACAAGAATCAGGAACCACTCTCATTCTAAAAATAGTGAGTCAACATTGAGGCAGGGAATATTGGAAAAGAAATTACTGTGTTCTCATGTTTTCCTGCATCCACTATCAAAATAGATGGGCTAAGACATGGCAGTGGCATGCCAGGACCCAGTGACATTTGACAGAGAGTTCTCTGCTCTTTTGCCTACTCCATCCCTCCCTACCCTCACTGTTAATGTAAAGGAAATTAAGCTCCAAGAGGTAACTGGAAACAGTTAAGGAATTGTCTTTTAGAAGTTTCTTTGCAAGAATGTAAGAATCCACCCTCATCCTCCCAAGATGGAGCCAGTTCCAAATCTCATAGGTTCTAATGATGAAGCCTGATCTCAGAGAAGAAAGCAGGGAGTAGAAAAGGAAGAAAGAGGGAAACCAAGGGGAACTATTACAAAATGAGTGAAAAATAATCTCCCAAGCACAAAATAGCAACATGAAGAAGGCAACAGACTGAGCAAAACATACCAGGACCTGAGCATCTGAAGCCCCCCATTACAGCTGGCAGTTCCCTGGGCAGGTGCTGACTTTCTCCTTTCAGACAACTTTGGATGCAGCCCAGGGGAGGTGGAGCCTGGCTAACTCCCAAAAAGAGCACAGACCTGCCCAATTCACTATGCTGTCTATTCATGGCTCAAGGGTTCCTGTAGTCAAGATGCTTTCATAATTGGTTAAACCCATGGAACCTCAGCCTGTGGTTCTATGCTAACAAGGCTATTTAAACCCTGTTGGCAAGGAGAACAATGCTGTCTGCCAGATGCCTGTTGAAGAAGCCATCTATTGATTGCTAGAACACATCCTCATCTTCTCTCGGTAGACCTTTATTCATCTATACTTTTTGGACACAGGAATATGGGGTGTTGTTCCCAGTTTCCATAATCATGGGGCATTAATCATCATCACTATACTCACAAACCCATTTGTATACTCAATACTCTACCACTTGGGAGAGGTGCTGTCTTAAGTTGGAAGCAGAGTCTGAGACAGGATTCAGGTCATATTAATTATTGAGGTGTGCCTTCAGGAGAAAGAGAATGAAGAAAACAGGAGATGGCAGGAAAGAAGAATGTGGTTGCAGCTTTGTGTTTGGCCTCAGCCTGACCCCATGGGGGAGCTCAGGAGCATGAAGAGCACCAAGGAATTGGTCCTTCTTTGGGGTAAAAGGGGCTGGACTTCATAATCCCTTGGCTGAAAGATAGAGTGGGTTGCAAGAGGGGGTCTCCCATCCACCAAGAGCAATTTTCTGTGACCTACTGGAACCCAATGCAGCAGCCGGAGACATGGACACACTGATGTGGTAAAGAGAATTTGGGCTACTGTATTAATCAGCTCTGCCTGATATAACAAATTACCATGGACTGGGGGGCTTAAGTTTATTTTCTCACTGTTTTGGAGGCTGGAGGTCAGGGTACAAGAGTAGCTGAGTTCTTATAAAGGCTCTCTTCCTGTCTTGCAGATGGCCACCTTCTTGCTGTGTGCTCACAAGGCTCACAAGGTAAGTCTTCTGATGTCTCGTCTTATAAGGGCACTAATTCCATCATGAGGGGCCTTCCCTCTAACCTCATCTAAACCTAAATACCTCCCACAGGCCCTCTTCCAAATACCATCACATTGGGGTTAGGGCTTTTATCATCTGAATTTGACAGGACACAATTCAGTCCATAGCACAACCATTTTGTAAACAGGGAAAAGAGACAACTGTAAGCCAGATTTGTTCTAGAAGGGCCATTTCACTTGCACCTTAGATCTTCCAGAAATCCATCTATGGACTGATGCAGAAGAAAAAAGTTATACCTTGATGGGCTGAGCCAGGCCTGGGATCTCCCAACAGCTTCTTTTCCAGGTCTCAACAGGCACTGCTTCCTGCCCTGGGAAAGTCAGTCTGTGATTGCTTGCAAGCCTCAGTCCTTGGTTAAGTATTTTGTAGGTGACAGCAGAGGCATCTGTGTGCCACACTATCCAGCTAAGGCTTTGAAGTTCCCAAGCAGAGCCATTTACATTCTCTTCAGTCACAGAACGTTCTCTTCAGCCCTTGTTAGTCTCATTTTCTTCCCTTCTGACTTCCTCATCAAGAGCAGCAGTTTTCTTGTTCCTAGAACCTTTTCTTCTCTTTAAAGAGCTCTGGGCTCCAGGGAAGCATGTGGCCAAGACACTTGCCAGACACCTCTGGATTCCCAATGAAGAACAGACTGCCACCTGCTCTGTGGCCAAGAACCCAAGCACCTCTGACTCTGGTCACTTTAAGACTGAGCAAAAAACCAGCTAGGAAGTCGATTTCCTTTTGGGCAGTCTGCAAGGATTAAGCCTTGGGTTATGGAGGCTATTCTGCTTAGTTCCCCCAATCCACCCCTACTTCCAAATTTGGATTATTTTATAGAGATAGTCAGCAGGGAGGGTCACAGGCCCTGCCCCTGAGAGTAGGCATCCACCCTCGCCCCATCCTCCATTCTGGAGCCCCGTGGCAGGAGGTGGGGAGGACTCTCCATTTCACAGAAGGGGCCCTAGGGCACAGAAAAGAGTTCCCAATGAAAGCACCATTCATGCCTCCATTATTTATTAAGTGCAGCCATACATACAGCTGTGGGGTGGATTCTTAGAAAAATATAAAGAACTAATCTCAGGGAAACTCAAATTCCACTACTGGCCCCAAAGTAAAAACCTGTAGCAATTTCCAGGTTTCAGTAAGAGGGACCTCAGTGCTCACAGTTCAGCCAGAAGAGTTTGGCAGATAATAACTCAGCTTCATTGTTTAAATTCTCCTTTGAAGGCTGCCCTTTCCCACCAAGAATCACTGGTTGTATTCCTGGATTCTCCCCAAGGTGTCCCAGAATGAGAGGACTGTGCCATATTCCCCCACTGCCCAGAACTTCATTCTGATATCTACATCTTCCCTTCCCTTATGCCCTACAGTTGTCTCGGGCACACAAGCACTCACTCCTGACAACTGCTTCTGCAGCAGCTCCAGAGACACACATGAAAACAACTTTCCCAGGATCATATGTTACCAAACTCCTCTGCAGACAAACAGTTATGGCAATAGGGTGCCATCATTTGTATTTATTTCCCTGTCCCCCCTGGCCACAGAGCGGGGTCCAGTATCACTGAGCTCACCAGCCCGTGTAGGCCCAGAGATAAACAGAAAAGGATTGCAACTCCATCTGCTGGCTTGACAGCAGCTCTGGGGTCCAGCCTTTGAATTTCCTGCAAGGCAGGCTCTGGCTCTAAACCAGGAGACCAAGATGTCTTTTCATCATGATAGAGTAAAGATATTCAGCCATTTTGTCAAAAGTGATGACATCTACCCTTCCAAACTTAAACCCACAGACAGAGACACAAATACAGCTGGAAAACACAGAGTCAAGGATTATTGATCTAACAGGAGCTGGCCCTGCTGTGAGCAAGCATTGCTTTGGGGCTGTAACAGGGACCTGCATATAGCAAGAAGACAGCTCTGAACGGAGGCAGGAGGGGAGGAGTTAGAATGGAGTTTAGTAAAATGCTGATGAAAATGGGCATTTTCTTTTCTTCTTTCTATCAAACTGTTCATCTCTACTTGCCTTGTGTATGAACAATGCTGCTTCTACAGATTATTTAACTATTCCCTGAAGCCTGTGGTCCCTCTAGAGTTCCTGCTCAGTGGGGAGTCTGCCTCTCCCTCTCCCTTTGCTGCCCCCCCCTTATATTCTCTCTCTCTGTGTATGTCAAATAAATAAATGAATAAAATCTTTTTTTTTTTTTTTAAAGGAGGGGATCCCTCAGAGGACAGGATATGTGTCTTCTGCAGTTAGAAGGACAAAGTGGACCAATTTCTGACTCCAGCCCAAGAAAAAACACTGTATAGGCTGGCAGCTGCTTGGCAGTGTTGGGATCTGCCCGTAGTCTTAGGGCTTCTGTGAGCAAAGAACTTATTTCTCATGGAGAAACTGGAAATGGACTGTTGAATTACCTGGGGCTCTAGAGGAAGGAAGCAGCTGACAAAGAAGAATGTATTCGCCCAGGTCAAGTATGGGTGCATGTGTGTGGAGAGTTTACATCTCTGAAGAATCCACAAGAGTGCCCCAGGAAAAAGCCAGATTTAAATATTGGCCTCTCCTAGTTTCAAAAAAAGGCCAGCTTTGGGGCCCCTGGTGGCTCAGTTGGTTAAACATCTACCTTCAGCTTAGGCCAGGGTTCCCTGCTCAGAGAGGAGCATGCTTCTCACTCTGCTGTTCCCCCTGCTTGTGCTCTCTAATAAATAAATAAAATCTTTTTTTAAAAATTGAAAATCTAAAAAGGCCTGGTTCAACAACATGAGACAAGTACAGTATTTCCTACCACCTCTTACTTCCTTGCTTTAGTCCTGGTGGGTCAGAAACTTCAGGAAAGAAACAAGGACCACACTCCCTCCCTTCACTTGCTGTAAGCCCAAGATCAGGGAGGACAAATAGCTAATCTTCAAGAAATTTGGAAACACTGATAATACCTGGGCTGAACATGTTAAGTACCTAATTGAGATCATGTTTTACTATATAGTCACTGTGGGGCTTCCTGGTTAACCTGCAAGAAAAGCATTTGTCCAGGAGCAGTTAGAACCATCACTACTGAACAGAGGTTTTTTTTTTTGTTTTGTTTTGTTTTTTTTAGGATTTTATTTATTTATTCATGAGACACATAGAGAGATACAAGCAGAGGGAGAAGCAGGCTTCATGCAGGGAGCCCAATGTGGGACTCAATCCCAGGACCCAGGATCATGACCTAAGCCGAAGCAGATGCTCAGCCACTGAGCCACCCAGGCGCCCCACTACTGAGCCAATTTAAAGTAATAGTGGGAGCCAAAAACAAAGTTTCTTTTATGGTTACACATCATGAGTCCTGCTTGTCATTGTTCCAGTCACAACTGTAAAAGTTATTCTTCAATCTCTATTTTTAAAGGTAATAAAAATACCACCAAGGGGATCATAACAAGAGGAGCTATTCTCAGGCCTAATAGTTCTCCTTGGCTTAACAGCACACTAATGTCCTTGTGGAAAATGAGGCCTGTGGATTCAAGCTCTGCCGACTTGTCCATTTCCTCTTGATTTCCCAAAGCATCCCTTACTCCCTCCTGTCACCCTGCGCTATATACCACGGTTCTGAGGGAAGCTACTTTCCTTTGTTTTTTGTTTTTATTTTTTTTATTTTTTATTTTTTTAAAGGTTTTATTTATTTATTCATGAGAGACAGAGAGAGAGAGAGAGAGAGAGAGAGAGAGGCAGAGAACCAGGCAGAGGGAGAAACAGGCTCCATGCAGGGAGCCCGACATGGGACACGATCCCAGGTCTCCAAGATCAGGCCCTGGGCCGAAGGCAGGCGCTAAACCGCTGAGCCACCGGGCTGCCCTGTTTTTTGTTTTTAACTGAGATCTTGAACTCACAACCCTTAGATAAAGAGCCACATGCCCTACCGACTGAGCTAGCCATGCACTCCTGAGAGAAAATACTTTTAACAGTGTCCTAAAATTCCCTGTGCTGTTGCAGTCCGTCCCATAGCCTGCTTATCCTCGGGGACAACACGGGGTTAGAAGCCATCTCGACAGTTTCACAGTCTCTTCCATGGTAACATTTATCTTCTCAATCTCCCCCTGCAGTCTGGGGTGGACGAGATGCATACTCATACACCCACATACAAAGAGAATGTATACATGGATTCTCTGCCCTCCAGGAAAGTACAACTTGAGACAGATAACATTCAACAGACAAGCATAAATATGTAAATAACAGAAATGAATCCATGAATGAACAGCAGGGGAGATGCATGATTGAGATGGGAAGCAAAAACAGGCAGTCAGTGTGTGATTACTGAAGAGCTACTAGATGTCAGGCATTGGGCTAGGTTCTGGTAACAAAATTTTTAACAAAAGACACGTGGCTTGCACACACACGCAGCTTTCAAAATGCCAGAGAAAATAAATGCTAAACAAATACTTACTAAAAAGTAGGTTAATGAATATAAATGTGAGAGATGCAGTAGAAGATAATACACAGGACTGCTCTGGGGAACTTAATCTAGTGGGGGTTTGAGAGGCTTGCCTATACCAGTAACATGTCAAGTGGGGGCCTGAAAGCTAAGTAGCATTAGAGAGATGGCTGGTGGGGAGAAAAGGGAACTAGTGAGAAGAAAGGGCAAATGGGAAGGCAGAAACAACACATCCAGGGAACTGAAAGAAGGCCTGTGTGGCTAGAAGGACTCCATCTACGAAGCAGCAGGAATGGGGCCAGGGTGAGGAGGTTGGAGGAATCAGCACCAAGCTCGGAATTTTAAATGTTGATTCAGAACAAAGCAAGTGAGAATTATAGGATCAAAGATCTGGAGGATTGGAAGGAAATTTAAAGGTTATCTAGTGCAACCAAACAGATGAGGCTAGAATCCTGTCTGCCCATTCCCTCCTCCTGGATCAGTATCAATGGAGGCCAGAAAGGGCTTACCACGGGGTTGCAGGCGACTGGTATAAGGGAGCAAGTGAAACACCCATGGAGCCCTGAGGGCTGAGGTAAGAAAGTTCTTGGCTCCATTTCTCTGTATGCAGGCTGCCAGGTTCATCAGCCTGCCTGTTTTTGTGCAGACACCCTCACAGCATCAGCCAAGGTGAAGCGGAAAGCCGCAATTCACGTTTATTAACCACAGCTTGGTGGGTGGAGAATTACTTTGAGCAGGTTCAGGAATGCAGTTTGTTCAAGAGAGTTTGGCTAGTTTACATTCAGGACAGAGAAATCCATTGAGGAGGGCCAGGCAAAGCAACCTGGAGAGAAGCCAGAGAACAGCAAAGCCAGAGTGCCCACCACCTGGGCAGACTGCCCATCACTCTAATTCTGGACTTTGTTCATCACTGTTAGGGCAAATGATTCTTCTTGTACCAGACACAGGACATGGAGGCTACTCCTGGGTGCTACAAAGCAACAGAACCTTCATGTTTCTATGGCAGAAGGGAAACCTGGCCCCCCTTTCTCCTTCATTTTCCTGCTTCTCATTATATGGCATGGCTTGGTGTGCTCAGGAAGGGTCCCAAGTCCTTGCCATCATCATCACTAATCAGCAATTAGTAAGCACTCCACACTATGAAGACCTCCATAGTGGCTCAGAGTATAGGAAAGCAGAGGTCTCTATACATGAGAGGCTCATAAACCTAGAGGAGGAAGGTAGAAATATGCACCAGAAGATAAACCATAACCTCTACATAGTACTACATAGGTACATAAGGAAAAACCCAGGCATTATGGAAAACTAGATCACTGTAGGGTCACTGTGGAACCAGATCACTAGAGAGCCCCAAGCTCTCTGAAGGAGCTGGTACTGATCTGGGTGTCGCATCAAAGTCAGGTGTGGTGAGGAGATGGGAAAGGTGTGTATGTTGAGGGAGGGAAGGGAGGCATGGGGGTAGAAGGACAGGGTTAGACCAGGGACTTCTGACAAAGGAGTAATGGGAAGTCAGATTTGAAAGGTGAAGAAAATCATGAAAAGCCCTAATGGTAGAATAAAGAGCTTAAAGCTTTGATTTTATTCTGCAGATAGTGAGAAGCCACTGAGTTTTTAGGCAAGAGTTTTAGAATAACTCTTGTGATTGGAATGTGCAAAATAATTTGAATGGAGAAGAGGAAAAAAGGCAAGGAAGCCAGTTTCAGATCAGCATATGGCAGGATTTGATAACTTTTAGCTTCTCTTCTTTTTTTTTTTTCCCTAAGAGAACTGGATTACAGACATTTCCCTTAACCTCCCATTGAAATTTAAAGAAAAAGATAAAAGTTTTGATTGTAGGGTGCCTGGGTGGCTCAGTCAGCTAAGCATCTGCCTTTGGTCATGATCTCAGGATCCTGGAGTCGGGGGCCCCACATCAGGCTCCCTGCTCAGTGGGGAGTCTGCTTCTCAGACTCGCTGCCCCCTCCGCAACCCCTCATGCTCCCTCTCTCTTGAATAAATAAAAATCTTGTTTTTACTTATTTATTTATTAGATTTTACTTATTTATTTATGAGAGACACAGAGAGAGAGGCAGAGACACAGGCAGAGGGAAAAGCAGGCTCCCTGCAGGGAGCCCGATGTTTGACTCCATCCAGGAACTCCAGGATCATGCCCTGAGCTGAAGGCAGACGCTCAACCGCTGAGCCACCCAGGCGTCACAACAAATAAAATCTTAAAAAAAAAAAAAAAAAAAAAGTTTTGGTTGCAGTGATAGGGATTTGGGATTTATAAGACCATTGAGATTTCTGTAAATGAGTAAGTTAGAAGCTAGAGCTTGAAGAAACTGGCCTCAAAGCAGCATGATGCAGGGAAGCGCTCCAAGCAGACTAGAATTAGAGTCCCCTGGGTTGCAGATGAAGATGGGTTTGTAGGACCTGGAAAAGGGGGGCCTAAGCCTTGCTCCCTGCAAGCACCTGAGGTGGGAATATGATCCTAAAGAAGACTGGCCAACGTAACACAACTAGGAGACAGGACCCTAGGCTGCAGGATTCAGAGCCTCACAAGAATCTTGTGAGTCAAGCATGAAGAGTGGACACTCAGTACCTGGACCGGAAGGGACTGTCCAAATGACTGGACAGTGGGTGTCTAGAGATAACCAGTAACTCAAAGTTCTCTCTAATCTCATGGCAAAATATAAGACCCTGGAACTACAATTCAAACGTGAAGATGAGAAATAGGTGAGGTTAAACTTCCCACCAGTCAGATAGGATAGAAGCATATAATTGGAGTGTATTTTTATTTAAGATTATAAATAAATGTGATACTTCCCCACACACATGAATTTATCAACTAAGAGTCATACCTGTTTAAGCGTAATAGCTCAAGTGTGAAGGGATGACACCTAGATTAGAATGACTGCAATGAAAAGGCAGACATAAAAGTCCTAGAGATATTATATGCAGGAATAAAGAACAGGACTTGATCTGCCCAGAATCTCCAGAAAATCCCAGGGCACATTGAGAATGCAGGAAGTTTCTCTTTGCCCCTGTCACTCTCTACCCTTAGGCATTCCTATAGGGGACTCAAGCAAATGCTTTACGAGTTAGTCTTAGCATCCGTAAGTTATGATGAAATGCAACTTAAAAAAAGCTTTGTGCTCTCCCAAGGCTGTATGTTAGTGCTTGGGTAATAAAAATAATATGAGATTTAGTCACTGAGTTTCCACTTCATGTCAAATGGTAGATATGGTAGGTACCAGCAATATGATCTAGCAGAAAGGATGGGCATACTGCCCCTTGTGCATGTCATAGCAGAACTGGATAAATGCTGTAGAGGAATCGAGTAACAAGCTCTGTTTCAGGAAGCCAGAGAAGGTTTTACAAAGGTGAGATTTAAGTGGGTTTTACAGGATGAGTAGGAGTTCAACATTTTTTTTTAAGATTTTATTTATTTATTCATGATAGACAGAGAGAGAGAGAGAGAGAGAGAGAGAGGCAGAGACACAGGCAGAGGGAGAAGCAGGCTCCATACATGGGACTCGATCCCAGGACTTCAGGATCACACCCTGGGCCAAAGGCAGGCGCTTAAACTGCTGAGCCACCTGGGCTGCCCGGAGTTCAACATTTTGATTAGGAAAAGAAAAGCACTCCAGGTAAGCCGAAAAGTATACACAAGGCATGGAGGCGTAAAGAAATAGGGAGCTTGCAGTAGGGGCAGATGAGAAGGGATGAAAAAGAACTCCTAAGAATGAGCCCCCCAGTATTCTCACAAGATTAATTCAATTACAAAGATCACATAAATGATTCGGCAAATTCATTAGGAGATTAGGACCTATTTCTAAGCCTCAGAGTGGAGACTCACAGAGTTAGTGGGGTTATCACATCAAAGAAGAAAATTCAATTGTATTCTGTGAAAAAGTTGTTCTGCCTAGAACCGGACCCTATGATCTTTAACCAAGGGCAGGCTACTCACATGATGAACTCAGGAGGGGTAGTCATTAACATATTCATCCCAAAAGGACTTCTGAAATATACCAAAGAGAATTACATGTCATCTGGTGTATGGCCTCATGTGGATACTAGGGGATACAGACACTTAACTACCTGTAGAGAACCTAATACCCTGAGACCAAACTCCATTTTTGTCTCTGAAGGCTGTTTTTTTTTTTTTTGTTTGTTTTGTTTTGTTTTTTGTTTTTAAGAGTCCATTTATTTATTTGACAGAGAGATAGCACAAGCAGGGGGAGCAGCACAGGGAGAGGGAGAAGCAGGCTTCCCACTTAGCAGGAATCCCGATGTGGAACTCCATCCCAGGAGCCTGGGATCATGACTGGAGCCAAAGGCAGATGCTTAACCAACTGAGCCACTCAGGTGCCCCTCTCTGAAGACTTCTCCCCAAAATTGCTAGCATGTTTTCCTTCCTCAATAATACCCAACCTCATAGCCTTCTTCATCTATCACATGAACAACTTATAAAGAAAACAGTTTAATACCCATATTCCAAGAGTCTGGATAAAGCCTGAGAACTTAGAGGGGCACACCCCACCACATAGCTTCAAGCTTCTGTATTGAGGGTCAGTTCGCTTAAGGCCCCACTCTTTCCCCATCTTTGGCCCTGAAGACAAAGCCAGTGTGAAAGAGGCTATGCTTCCCTCCTATCCACAGTAACTTCATGTGAAACATGGCACAAGAACACCCCCCACCCCTGCCAAGGAACTTCAGAGAGTTTTTTCTTAAATGCGTCTGAAGATTTATTGAAACATCTGAATCTCATTTTCAGCACATTAAAGATCTGGATTGCAAAGGAACAGGTAATATATTGCGATGTATTTCTGATAGATTTCAGGAATCCCGGAAGACAGGGTATTATTATTGACAGATTTTTTTTTCTTTTTTTTTTTTTAGAGTAAAGGTAGGATTTTAGAAAACTGACTTCTACAAAAAAAGAAAGGTAATCTGGTTTTACCCTTCAAATAAAAAGTGCATTTGATTTTGAAGAACAATCACCGATCCTCACATTTTTGTGTTTAACAACCACCTTGAAATTAGTCTCCCTCAGAGGACAGCACGATTCTGGGCTACCTTAGCATGAATGATTTATGACATTCATGAACTTGGCAACTACATCAGTTTTTCTAAACCTGGCACCCAACACCACCTGCATGTTAAGTGAAGATTTATGATTTATAAAACTTACTTCATTATGCAGAGGTACATGAATTGTCTTATGTGTGCCGTCTATAACTCCTGACACAGATAAGGAGGCAGCTATGTCACAGAATTTATGGCTCCTTCCTGCTAAAGCTGAAGTTTTGAAGAAAAACTAAAAAAAAATAACCGGCCCTTTGGAGAAAAATAGCTTTAGCTAACCATTACACCCTCATATGATGAACCGGCCATAGCTCACCACTTTGTCGTACAGGAACAAAGAGGCTAACGGTGAAAGTCACTTTTTTTTATTTTTTTATTTATTTATGATAGTGAGAGAGAGAGAGAGAGAGAGAGAGAGAGAGAGGCAGAGACACAGGCAGAGGGAGAAGCAGGCTCCATGCACCGGGAGCCCGACGTGGGACTCGATCCGGGGTCTCCAGGATCGCGCCCTGGGCCAAAGGCAGGCGCCAAACCGCTGCGCCACCCAGGGATCCCAAAAGTCACTTTAATCACAGCACTGAACTATGTCTACATTGTGAACACTGTAGTAATAGACGGAGCCTAAATGACTCTTCGGAAATATCTGGTAGTCTGTTAGCTTAATTCTTCCCCGGTTTGGTGTCTGAGATCTCTTCCTAGATTTCTTATCAAGTAGCCTAGCCAGACCTACAGACATGGACTTCAGAGAAGGCAGTTCAACACCCCGGTGTGCCCAGTGGCTTCCTGCCAACACCCTCAAAGGGAAGAAAAGCCAATGTTGGTGCAGGTTCTGAAACGCAGCCTGTTTTCAGAGATATTTTAGAAATGTAGCAGATCTCTCCCCAAACTCTGCAAAAAAAGTGGGAGCAGAGAGGATTCAGTGGAATAAACTTATGAATCTCAAGAAAGAATCAGATTATATAGACAGCCATTAAAGATGACAGGTATATGGGACCAGGTTGACAAGCAAACATCTTTAGACAAGATAAGCATAAAAAAAAAAAAAAACAGAATACAAAAATGGTAAGCATACCTGCTGACAGGAAAAAGGCAAAGCGACAGGGAAAACAGTGTTTCCAGCCTAGAGATTTTCAATAGTATAAAGTGAAATGAAAAATAATGAAATTCTAAATAGCGTATTTTCAAATAACCCCATCAATCAGGAAATGGAGACATATACATGCTGCTAACTGCCCTGAATGCAAGAAGTACTCCATCCCTCTTCTCTCCGTAGAGCTCTAAACAGTTCCACACTTCCAGGCCTCTGAGAGTATAAAACACCCAGCAATCAAATACTTAAGGCAACAGAAGAAAGCTGAAAATGTGAAGAGTCTCCAAGGAGGTGTAAGAAAATTACTTGGAAAAAAAGGAATGTGGGGAACCCATTTCCAACTTTAATAGTTAAGTCACTTAATTTTTGAGATGCATCTGGGATTTGTCCAGTTCTTTTTTTTTTTAAGATTTATTTATTTATTTATGATAGACATAGAGAGAGAGAGGCAGAGACACAGGAGGAGGGAGAAGCAGGCTCCATTCCAGGAGCCCAACATGGGACTTGATCCCAGGACTCCAGGATCGTGTCCTGGGCCAAATGCAGGTACTAAACCGCTGAGCCACTCAGGGATCCTGGATTTGTCCAGTTCTAATCACAACTTATGTCTGCTTGTCCCAATGCAGCTGCTCTAACTCAGGGAAATGATGCTCTTCACACAAAATGGTGCCCTAGGATGAGAGACCTGTATCAAAGAACCACAAATGCATCAGGTGAAGTGAAGCCTCTTTGGCTATTGGGAGTGTATCCAAGAGCAGAGTAGATGCACACCAAAATACGGCATTGGAGCTCAGAGACTCAGTTAACACTTCTCATTAAGCTGCCTGTAGGGATCCCTGGGTGGCTCAGTGGTTTGGCACCTGCCTTTGGCCCAGGGCGTGATCCTGGAGTCCCGGGATCGAGTCCCACGTTGGGCTCCCGTCATGGAGCTTCTCCCTCCTCCTGTGTCTGCCTCTCTCTCTCTATCATCAATCAATCAATCAATCAATCAATCAATCTTTTTAAAAAAAAATAAGCTGCCTGTAGACATGCAACCACTCAGACACAGGTGCTGTTCTCCAGGGTTCGGGGCACTGGGCTTCCACTGACTACCTCTAATCCTGAGGGCTGCCTCCCAAGCTCAAGCCAGGGAGTCATGCAATAAATGGAATAAGAGAGAAGTGGGCAAGCACCACACACACACGGTGGCCTCATCCACAGCTGAGAGTTAGCTTTGTACTTTGCCAGGCTCAGAAAGAGTTCCTCACTCCATGGTGGAAGACAGGTGTTCATGGGACCCACAGAAGCTACCATGCTCACAGATTCCCCCTTGCCCCTAAAGAAACAGTCTCAGGGCTCCTCTCAGGTAAACCTGCTTGTTTCCCACCGTGTCACATGCACAGTCACCATCTCCACCCCACTTCAACTGCTGGTTAAATAAAACAAGGTATTGACAGCTAAACCAAAGGTCTACAAACTCATCCAGTGCCCCTTGAGACAGTTTGGCACTTTTCTGTGCCTCTGCACAATAAAGATCCTCCCTATGAATGGTGTAGTTCCAGCCACATGGAAAGGTAGCCAGGGTAGTACAAGCAGCCCCAGGGATACATTGGGGCACAGAAAGAAAATATTCAAATGTATTTTTTTCTTTTCCACTTTTATTTTCTATTCAATATATGTTCAATAATAGTATCATATCTATGTACTGATACAGGTTATAAAGACATAAATACATAATGGAGGTGTGTGCTCAAATATTTTTTTAAGATTTATGTATGTATTTACTCATGAGAGACAGAGAGAGCAAGGCAGAGACACAGGCAGAGGGAGAAGCAGGTTCCATGCAGGGAGCCCGATGTGGGACTCGAACTCAGGATCCTGAGATCTCACCCCGAGCTGAAGGCAGACTTTCAGCCACTGAGTAACCCAGGTACCCCCCAAATATTCTTTTAATAGGGATGTGTGACAAAAAAGTTTGTAGACCAGAGGACACCATGGTGCTTGGGGTGTGGTCCTTAAACTCCCCCCTACCCCTATCAGAATTCCCTGTGGAACCTGAACACACAGATTCCCAGAGCCACCCCAGACCTACAGGACCTGAATCTCTAGGAGTGGAATGCTTAAAGTTTCCCAGTTTGATGCCTACTGAAGTTTGGGAACTAGCACAATAGAAAAATTAGGGAGGGGCATTTGGGTGGCTCAGTCATTTGGGCGTCTACCTTCGGCTTGGGTCATGACCCCAAGGATTGAGTCTCATGCAGGGAGCCTGCTTCTCTCTCTCCCTCTGCCTCCTGCTCCCTGTGCTTGTGCTCACATGCCTGCTCTCTCTGTCAAATAAAATCAAGAAAAGAAAGAAAAGAAAGAAAAGAAAGAAAAGAAAGAAAAGAAAGAAAAGAAAGAAAAGAAAGAAAGAAAGAAAGAAAGAAAGAAAGAAAGAAAGAGTTAGAGAAGCAGGGATAAAGAAGCCAAGCTGCGGAAAGGGCAGAATCAGTGCAGATCGGAACATCAGAAGCCTATTCCTGAAGGAAAGACCAATAAATGGTCGTCACTATAGGTCAGGTCCTACTGGGGCCTGACCAAGGAAGAGAGTCATCCTCCCTGTTCTTTCAGAACCCTGGCTCTGCGAATGCTGAAACAATGCCTGTACTTCCCCCAACTAGGCTTCAGTGAAACCTTCATCACCTAAGGAAATCTAAGCACTTCCTCTCGTGATGGCTGTTGAGCAGGGGTTGGAAACCTTAGAAACCAACAGCCCCTCACGTAGCTTGTCAATCCAGGCGAAACAAAAAGATAGGGAAGATAATTTCACTAATTACGTACTTCAAGGAATAGGATGAGATAGGAGAATGTACAAGTAAGAGTTACCTGTGAGCATTTGAAAGGGGGCTTGTATTGATTGAACATTTAATTTGAAATCATGTGGGTAACTGGCGTGGGACGGGGAGCAGAGGGAGAGAGAGAATTTTAAGCAGACTCCATGCCCAGCACAGAGCCTGATCTCACCACCTTGAGATCATGACCTGAGTGGAAATCAAGAGCTGGATGTTTAACCTACTGAGCCATCCAGGGGCCCCTTATGTGGGTGATTTTTAAAAAGTAAAAATGGAGGCCCTAGAGCAGAAGCTAACATTGTCCCTGTGACCTCAGACAACTCATTTATTCTTTCTATTCTTTGTCTATTAAATGAAAGGTTAGATTTTAAATGGCATCTTAAGGTCTTTTCTGTGTTTCTAGAACCCAAGTTCAGATTCAACCTCTAGCTCAGGGTTCCCTCCACTATACCATGCTGATTAAGAATAAACTAAAATTCTGGCCCTTTCAACTAGAAAATTCAGAAAATGCTCCTATATCCTTAAAAATTAACTATTAAATTGATCTTCACGAAGAGCAAATCTCTGCTTTTGTCATCTCTCCTCCCTCTCCAAATAGGGAACTTCAAACATTGGTCCTTGATCTATCTAAAGCCAATTGTCTCCCAAACCTGAATGAAAATCCAGAGTGAAGGTGACTGATTTTTACCCTGTGCAATGAGACCTCAGTATCAATGGAATGTAAATGTCCTATTTAATCTTTTTTTTTTTTATTTATTGCTGCCTTACTTCACTTTCAGGGTCATCCTCTATTTCTCTTTTCTCTTTTTGGAAGGTGGGCAGGTTGGTGGCTACCCAGGTATTTGAAATAAAGTAAAACCTGTGAATCGTCACCACCCATGGGGACAGAGACATTACCTGACATAACACTTCCTACGCTTCAGTGGGGCAATCTCTGTTGAATCAAACTTAAGTGGAGTGACACCGCGCAGTATACTGCAATACAGCGTAGCTAATGCCAACATGGAGAAATGGGAACTGGCTCCTGAAATCTGCTGCAGGCACATGAAAAATTCCAAGGAGAACAAAAGTGAACAAAAAATTCCCAGAACAAAAGTGACAAGAAGAACAAAAGTGACAAAAGTATGTCACATTTTTATTTCATGAAGATGGAAGGTGCCACAGCAAGATATTCATCTATGGGAAAAGTGAATAAAACGTCATCTGAGTCACCAGGTTAAAGACACTTTGTTTTAAAAATAGAAACTTGGGGGAGTTGGATGGGGTGACTGGGTGACAGGCATTAAGGAAGGCTCATTATGTTGGCAAATTGAGTTAAAATAACAAATAAAAATATAAACTTAATTCTATGAGTGTTATTACAGATTGAATTTTATAGTTGTTCTGCAACCTAAACTACATAAAAATTTCTTTAAGTATTTCTAACTCTGTTATTCCACTGCCTAAAATAACTGCTGTTAATAATAGATTAGGCCAGTATTATGAAACTCAACTTCTCTACCTAAGTGGAGATAAAAGATGAGACCCATTTTGTCAGCTGGGCCTAGTGGTTCACAGCATAGGTTCTGGAGTCAGACAATGTGGTTCCAAATTCTGGCTTTACCAGAAATTTTATCTGAGTCATATAACACATCAATGACTCTAAAACTCAATTTCGGGATCTCTGGGTACCTCAACGATTTAGCTCCACCTTCAACCCGGGGTCAATCCCTGGAGGCCTGGGATCGAGTCCCACGTCGGGCTCCCTACATGGAGCCTGCTTCTCCCTCTGCCTGTGTCTCTGCCTCTCTTTCTCTCTGTGTCTCTCTCATGAATAAATAAAATCTTAAAATAAAATAAAACTCAGTTTTGCCATCTGCAAAATGGCAATAGTGATAGAATTTTACTTGAAACCACTGTGGTAAGGGCTCATTACACAATGTATATCAAGCGTTAGGACAGTATGCAGCATTTAAGTGAACATTTAACAAGTATTAATGATTACTCTCTAGTAACAATTCCTATTAATTGCTGGGAGTCAAACACTTAAAAATTGTAACTAGTTTCCAGTCTTCAAATATTCTAAAATAACATACCAATTAGAACATAATTTGAAATATAGTACACACAGGTATTGGACAGCTGCCTATTCTGTCTGGTAAACATTCACCCACATGCAAGTTATATTCTGGCTCCTTTCACTTTCCAGTGTGACACTGAGATGACAACAGAGAAATGAAATACAGTGTTGCGCCGTATGGTGAAGAATTACACCACCTGGCTGTGGATCTAACTGTCCATTCTTATTCATTTGCACCCTATTTCCTTCTAGACTCAGGCTCATTTCTTCAAGCCTTCAGGCTGTAGGCCATGTTAATTTGCAAAGCAGTCCAGAAACCTGTCCTTCACACTGGCAAAGACTACACAGTCCCTTTCTCAAGCTGTAGCTTTGAATCATCTAGAGCTCACCACATCCCCCTGGTGGTCATGGAGAGTATTCGCCAGGCTCTTAGCGAAAACCAGGAACCTCTAGTACCCACAGAATCAATCATCTCAGACACTCCACAGCCGACATCATTTGATTCCAGGACTCTTTTAATTAATACTTTGTGGATTTCAGGTATACGGAACAGGGGGGAAAAATAACTCTTAAGTGAACCGGTTGAAAAAAAGAAGGAACTGAGAATTTGGTACTCCAATTATTCCACTTGAACTCCTCCCTCCCTGTCATAAACAACACAAGGTTGTAAAGTTACCCATTTCTATTTTTCTTCAATGTTTAATACTATATGTCGGCCCACTCTATATTTTTTTTTAAAGATTTTATTTATTCATTCATGAGGGACAGGGAGTGGGGCAGAGGGAGAAGCAGGCTCCATGCAGGGAGCCCGACGCCGGACTCGATTTCGGATCTCCAGGATCAGGCCCTGGGCTGAAGGTGGTGCTAAAACACTGAGCAACCCGGGCTGCCCTCTTCTCTACATTATTTTCCAACAGAATATTGTCTTACTTTAATTAAAGAAAATTAAAAATTTTTTTAAGATTGCTTTCACTTGGCAGGGAGAGAGTGTACAAGCAGGGGAAGCAGCAGGCAGAGGGAGGGGGAGAAGCAGGTTTCGCCAGGAGCAGGGAGCCCCACGCGGGGCTCTATCCCAGGACCTGGAGATCAAGACCCCAGCCAAAGGCAGATGCTTAAAGGGCTGAGCCACCCAGACACCCCTGGTATATTGTAGACATATAAATGTCTACAAATAGGGGTCATTAGCTTGTAAGTTTGAAGGCCCCATAAATGCCTACCTCCGAGGGAATTAAAATATAAGAGAAATAAAAAGATATTAAGCAGGCTAGTAAGAATAATAACATAATAGATAAGACTTAAGTAAGAATGTGGGGTAACTTTTTTCTAAAGACGGTTTCACCTACAATGTTGTGTTTGGCTTTTCTGTTTCTTATTCCCATCCCCTTACAATGAAAAGTCTTTGGGTACTTACTTTCCCTCCCAAATTTGCCTTGACAGTCCCTCCAGAATTCCTCACACAGTCGTGATCACTTAAGGGGGGAGCATCCTTCTCTTTCGAAATAGGACTTAACGGACAAGTTGCTTCACCTTTAAAATCAAGCACAATCTCACTGTCACCTTATCAGTGAATTCACGTTTTGCTTCCACTGTATTCCCACCACTTAAAATCATGTCCGACACATGGTAGACACTCCAGTACATATTTTTTCAATCAGCAAATCACATCTCTTTAAAAAACCAGGGGCACCTGGATGGCTCAGTGGTTGAGTACCTGCCTGCCTTCAGTTCAGGTCCTGACCTGCGGGGGGTCCTGGGATCCAGTCCTGCATCACGCTCCCCGCAGAGCCTGCCTGCTTCTCCCTCTGCCTATGTCTCTGCCTCTGTGTTTCTCATGAATAAATAAAATCTTAAAAAACAAACAAACAAACAGAAGTGGTCACAGTTCAGTGGGCCACTACCATCTCTTTGTAGAGCCCCCCCCCCCCCCCCCCCCCAGCTCTGCCCCTGGGAACCAGCACACGGTTTGAGATGCAGGGGAGGAGCTTGGATGCCTAAGAGCCTCAAGTATTTTCTTCTCTCGAGAGTCTGCACGATAATTAGCCTAACTCAACCTAACACTCCGCAGGAACGAAAGGCGTCTTTCATAGTTCGAAACCAGAGAGCCCTGCGGTAAACAGGCGCAATTCAAACCCCCGCAACAGGCCACCAGAAGACGAGCACACACCAGGCAACCAACGTTCTGAGCCAGAGATTTTCATTGGACGAAGGCCCAGGACTCGACCGCGCCCTCCTCCAAAAGCCCGGGCGAGGAGAACGCCAAGGCGAGCGGGTGACGCACGGGCTAGGGCTCCCCGGGGCTACGCGCGGGCCAGCTCACGTGCGCTGGAACGGCCAATGAGCGATGCGATTAGGCTCCATCCCGGTTTCCGCCGCTCCCTGCGCACATGCGCCTTAGGCACGCAGCAGGATGCCAGCTGCGCAGGCGCAGCATGCTCCTCCTTTCACGCAACTGACGCAAGGACACTGTAATCGGGGCCGTAATTTAGTCGTGTGACCTTGAGTCTTTCCTGCCGCCGAGGCCCGGGGCTGTCCAGCGTACTGCCTGTACACCTCTCTTAGCCCCCTCGCCACTCCCCGAGCCCAGGCTTGTGGTAGCCGGAACGAAAAGATACGCTTTTTCCAGCCGTCATGCCGCGATGTGTATCAGCCATGTACCCTAACTCCGGGAGTGGCTGTCAGGTAGTCTCCGGTCAGGCAGCGCGGGCGGCGTCTCAGCGGAAGAGCGGTCCTCCGGGCCTCAGCGACTAGCCCCCGCCCCCCACCCCACGTGGTTGGAGGTTTCCAGAAGCGCTACCGCCGTCTCGCTGCGCAGCTCCTGTCCGTCCGGTCGCGTGTTGCCCTCGATACTTCCACCGTCCAGCCGCCATGATAAGTGCCAGCCGAGCCGCGGCAGCTCGTCTTGTCGGCGCGGCAGCCTCCCGGGGCCCCACAGCCGCCCGCCACAAGGTAAGGAACTGTCGGGCCTTCTCCGAGGAGCTCCCGGCCTTGACCTCCCGCGGCAGGTCTCGCCCTTCAGAGACAGAATTAGCCGGCAGTGGTGGGATGTGGAAGGAGATACGCAGCCTTCAGTAACTAGTGCTACCGTTGCAGGGCCTACCTCAGGGTTCGGCTTCCGTGTCTCGGGCTCTGCTGAGTCACACCCCTTACGAGCATGTAGTTTTACTTTGGGGAGTAGCGGATAGCGGACGTTCAGCGGCTGATTGTACGGTTTGGGCCGTGCGGGCGAGGGACGCGATTTTAGTTGGGAGGGAACCGATATTGTAGGTTTCGTTTACGTCTACAAGACGAAGGGTGACTGCTACTTTTCTCTAAAATACTGTGCAAAGATCCCGTTATTGTGGAAAGAAAGAAGAAAAGCATCTTAGTAAAGTGAAAGTCAAGCACAGATTTTCTTACTTAGGAACATTTGCCTGTAGTTCTAAAAGAATCTTTGGTGTAAGATTTTTTTTTTTTTAAAGAAAAAATAAGATCGGGAAATGGCCAAGTAGTAGTTTTCGTCATTATCGTGTAAGACCGAACATATCTTTGGAGAACGGGAACTGTCTCTTCGCACTCAACGTGGGGTTAAAAAAAGAAGGGATCTTTGGGTGGCTCAGCGGTTTAGCGCCTGCCTTCGACCCAGGGCGTGATCCTGGAGACCCGGGATCGAGTCCCGCATCGGGCTCCCTGCATGGAGCCTGCTTCTCTCTCTCTCTCTCTCTCTCTCTCTCGTGAATAAATAAGATATTAAAAAAAAAAAGAAGGCTTGAAAGTTTTCTGAAATTAGGTTTGATCCTGCTTTGAAGCCATTCATAAAGTGTTTTTATAAAGTGACTCCCCTCTGTTGCCGATCCTAGTTCCCTTGCGGTGTTAGCTTGACTAGATCGGGAAATACATTTGGATGATTGAGATCTGCAGCTGGAACACACCTAGTCGGGTTTAGATAACTGTACCCTGCTGCTGATTATGAAATTGAGAAGTATCTGAATAGTATTTTGTAAGCAGTGATTTTCGAGGGAGAACAGCTCTGCCTTCCAAGGGGATATCTGGAGATAACTTGTAAAAACTTGGGGGGCCTACTGGCTTCTAGCAGTAGAGGCCGGGGATGCTGTTAAACATCCTACAATGCACAGAGCAGCCCCCCACAACGAAGATTTGGTTAAAAAAATCTGTAGTGCTAAGGTTGAGAAGCTCTGTAATAATGTCATTCGACACAATTTTATATTTTTATCCCTCATTATTTGGGGAATTCTATTCAAATAAGTTTGTCTCCACAATAACTCATATAAGATTTTCTTTTCAATATGTGGTTACCAGAATGAAAGTTAACACTTTTTTGTTCTTCAGGAAAATAATGAGAAGCAGCTCAAATTTTCATGTCTTTGTTGATGTTTTTTAGGATGGATGGAATGGCCTTAGTCATGAGGCTTTTAGAATTGTTTCAAGGCGGGACTATGCGTAAGTGTAACTTACTTTCTTTGAGAAATAATAAAATACTAAACTCTAGAGTAGTGGTCTCTAAACTTGTGATTAACTCTTCCACCAAGGAAAAAGTGACATATTGGTTTTAATTTGTACATTATTTAAGGCACAACTATTTCCATGGTATCAAGTAGTCTTTTTTTTGTGTGTGTGTATTCTTGCAACCATTCTGGAGACCACTTAAGATAACAATAACCATAGTATTTTTTTAAATGTCTTACAGATCAGAAGCAATCAAGGGAGCAGTTGTCGGTATTGATTTGGGTACTACCAACTCCTGTGTGGCAGTTATGGAAGGTAAACAAGCAAAGGTGAGCATGTTTGGAAGCTCTGGATCTCAAATAGGAGTTAGTATCCAATCTGGGATTCTGTGCCTTTTGGCTTAGATAAGGGACATTCTAAAAGCTGATTCTAAGTTCCTAAGTTTCTTTTGAGGCTAACCTATGTACTTAATTGCAAGATGCTGTAAAGTGCATGGATTTGACACCAGGATTTAAGGGTGTCCTAGCATAGAGATAGGACTGTTCCCATTTAGGACCAATTGGGATGACTTGCTCTGTGGATTATTTCTATCATCAGAATCATGCATTTTGTAAGTCAGATGAACCATGGCTGAAGGTGCAAGAAGAGTCTAGAAGCAAGTGAATCTCCACATAACATGTAGGCTGCATCTTAGGAGCTTTTACTGTGATAGAGGCTGTTCCTCCTGAAGGACCTCCTTGGTTTGTTCATAAAACCTTTATTCCCACTGGTTTCTTTATAAGATGCAGAGCACCTGGTATTCCTGAATTGTTATTTGGCAATTTCTTTTTTAAATGCCTGAAACTTGTAGCAGCATGAAAAAAAATTGAAGTAGATTTAATTTTCCCTACAAAAGGAAAGAGTACCTTGTTCCATTATCTTAGTGTGAAAGATTTGATATTTATTCGTGTTTTTGTTTTTAGTTATAAAAAGTAAAGAATTAAAAATACTTTTAGGGGCACCTGGGTAACTCTGTTGGTTAGGTGTCCCAAATATTGATTTCAGCTCAGGTCATGGTGTCAGGGATGTGAAATGGAGCCCATCAGGCTCTGTACTCAGCTGTGTGTGCATGTGTATGTCTCTCTCTTAAATACATTAAATGAATAAAGTCTGTTTTTAAAAAGTAAAGAAAAGTACTTAAAACATGTACCTCAAAGAGGAGGTATTTAGGAGCTTTCACAGCATAAAAGCATGCCCATTAGTACTATTGTTGAACATTTGTTTTGTGATTTGACAGATGTTTTGTGTCTTAAAACAATAGCAAGACTAGTGGTGACTGGAACCTCATTTTCTGTCTGTCTCTGGGAGTTTTAGGTGCTAGAGAATGCTGAAGGTGCAAGAACCACCCCTTCAGTTGTGGCCTTTACATCAGATGGTGAGCGACTTGTTGGCATGCCAGCCAAGAGACAGGCTGTCACCAACCCAAACAACACATTCTATGCCACCAAGCGTCTCATTGGCCGGCGATATGATGACCCTGAAGTACAGAAAGACATGTGAGTAATAGGAAAAGCATAGTTACTTCTAGAGGCTATGAGGAGAATCTTTTCACCAAGATTCTTGGAGCATCTAAGAATTTTGGAGTTTTACATACTGTCCATGCGGGCATGTCCTGCCCCTACCAAAAGGGTGTCTCCTTCAAAAACGTTTTTCCTGCCTTCAGATAATAGGTCTTCACTATGTATTGGCATGACGTGAAGATTTGGCTAGTCATTTAGGGACCACATAAATTGATGGCATATAAGGCCTAGGCCCCATCATGTGCTGTTCAGCGATGTTTTCAGCATTTGTCTGTGCTGTAATATGTATCAGTACTTCGTATCTTTTTTATGGCCAGATTACATTTACATCGTATGCATATACATTTGACCCTTAAACACACAGGGCATTGTGGGGCTGACCATTCATGCATTTGAACACCTGTGTATAATTTTTTGACTACCCAAAAAGTACTGATAGCCTACTGTTGAACAGAAACCTTGCTGATAACATAGGCAGTTGATACCACATTTCGAATGTTTATTGTGTATTGTTTATCATGTTTTAGTAAACTACCTTAGGATTTAAAAAAAAATGTTAAGCCATGAGGAGGAGGAAATCTTTTTACAGTATTGTATTTACCCAAAAATATTCACATATAAGTGGACCAGTGCATTTAGAACCCATGGTGTAAGGGTTAGCTGTATACTACATTTTATTTATTGGTTTGTAAGTTAATGGGCATCTGGGAGCTATTAAGAATACTGCTACAGAGGTGCCTGGCAGTCTCAGTCAAAAGAACTTGTGACTCTTGATCTCTCAGGGTTGTGGGTGTTCAAACTCCATTTTGGGTGTAAAGATTACTAAAAATAAACTCGAGGGACGCCTGGGTGGCTCAGCAGTTGAGCACCTGCCTTCATGGCTGGGGTGTGATCCTGGAGTCCCAGGATCGATTCCCGCATCAGGCTCCTCACATGGAGCCTGTTTCTCTGTGTCTCTGCCCCCCCCCCCCCCCATGAATAAGTAAAATCTTAAATAAATTCGAAAGCATACTGCATAAACATTTATGTAGTTTTTGTAAGGATCTCTGTTTCTCTCTGCTAGATATCTAGTAATGGACTTGCTGGGTCCATTGGTAATTCTCTAATCACTTCCAGAGCAGGGGCACAAATCTTGTGTTTGGCAGGAAGTAAAGAATGTTCAGGTTTCATCAGGGTGTTTCTACGTGTTAATGACTGCTTTCTAAAGGTTTTCATTAAATGGATTCTTGAAATTTTCATTTGTTGGCCATGAATCTCTTGGGATAGAGGATGGACGTTCATGGTGTATGGTCACCTTGTCATGGTAGGTTGTGCGGGCACATTTTTTCAAATACAATTTTTATATCTTTCAGTAAAAATGTGCCCTTTAAAATTGTCCGTGCCTCCAATGGAGATGCCTGGGTTGAAGCTCATGGAAAACTCTATTCTCCAAGTCAGATTGGAGCATTTGTGTTGATGAAGATGAAAGAGACTGCAGGTGAGAAGGTTTAGATCCCATCTGGGAAAGTTTAAAGAACTGGATGGTTCCTCAAATACCCTATGTCCCTTTGATGACTATGGTGGGTGTTGTACAGAAAACCTAGAAATGGGGAAACTATTATTGCTTACACATTACCGTACATATTGAGTTTATCTTCAGAGTTTCCTGATGGTGATTTGTCTATCTTTTCCACTATAGAGGGGTGGTATTCTGTATTGAAGGCTGAAAGACTACATAATAGTCTTTGGGCTCTGTTAGATAAAACTTCTCATTTGGAGAAACCAGTGGCTGTTTTAAGTCTTAAGAGTAGGTCATTGTAGCTGGTGAACCTTCACTTAATGTTAAAGGTGAGATCTTGGGTCTTCAACTACTATCTAATTTGAGTGTTTTCCTAAAAGGTCTCTCTGTATTAGGTCACATACAAAGAAACTCATGAGTATTGTCTGTGGCTCCAAGAGGATGACAGATTGTTAGCTTGCATTAGTAATTGTATTAGCTGTTTCATCTGACAGAGTCTCATGATTGTATTTCATTTTTTAATTCTTTTCCAGAAAATTACCTTGGGCATACAGCAAAAAATGCTGTGATCACTGTTCCAGCTTATTTCAATGACTCTCAGAGACAGGTGAGTTCAGTTGGTGTTCTTATTCAGGAAGGTAATGGTACTTAGGACACAGGGTGGAAAATGCTTTTTTCTTTTCCTTTAGGCCACTAAGGATGCTGGCCAGATATCTGGACTAAATGTGCTTCGAGTAATTAATGAACCCACAGCTGCTGCGCTGGCCTATGGTCTAGATAAATCAGAAGACAAGATGTAAGTTTGTGTAGTAAACTCCACCTAGGTTTGTGAGACTCCGTCAATGGAACTTGTCTGGCCCATTCGGTACAGTATGTGACTTTTTTTTTTTTTTTTTTTTTAGTTTATTTATTAGGCAGAGGGAGAAGCAGGCTCCATGTAGGGAGCCTGATTTAGGTCTCGATTCCAGGTCTCCAGGATCACGCCCTGGGCGGAAGGCAGCGCTAAACCGCCAAGCCACCAGGGCTGCCCTGAGTATGTGACTCTTAATTCAGGATGGTGAGATCAAACCTAAGTTGGGCGTGGAGACTGCTTTAAAAAAAAAAAAAAAGTACTGTCAATTTTGCTTTTAAAAAAATATTTTAAAAGCTTTTTTTTTTTTTTTTTTTAATTTTATTTATTCATGGGGGCGGGGCAGAGACACAGGCAGAGGGAGAAGCAGGCTCCATGCAGGGAGCCTGATGCGGGACTCGATCCCAGGACTCCTGGACCACGCCCTGGGCCAAAGGCAGGCGCTAAACCGCTGAGCCACCCAGGGATTCCCTTAAAAATGTATTTTAACTGTGTATTTACCAATAGCTCTTAGGCCCACATTTTAACATACTTGTTACTGCCTAAGAAAACTTGGATTTCATTATTATACTTCAGGGAAACCATCAAGTTTATGTTCATTTGGTTATTAAAATTTATACCCTTGCAGCAGGTGTTAATTCCTTTCGGTCTTTTTTCTTTCTAGCATTGCTGTATATGATTTAGGTGGTGGGACTTTTGATATTTCTATTCTGGAGATTCAGAAAGGAGTGTTTGAGGTGAAGTCCACCAATGGAGATACATTCTTAGGTGGTGAGGACTTTGACCAGGCCTTGCTACGACACATTGTGAAGGAGTTCAAAAGAGAGGTTAGTTACCAGTATAGTTAATATGTAGACATTGGGATGTTGAGAATTTCTTTATTCAGATGGATCTTTGCTTTATGTTTTGCTCTTAATAGAACATTGACTAGAATGCTGAAATAATTGCTTTTCACTTTCATGGGTGTACTGAAACATGTGGTTGTTGTAGTTTCAGTTTGGGAATAAACAAATTAAAAAGGATATGGTACTCTGTATAATGTTCGCAAAGGAATTCTGGGAACTCCTCTTTTGAGCCAGAACCCGGTGGTTGGGAAGAAATATGATTAGTTCAGCCTTCTGACTCCAGGCACAGATAGGCTTTGCAAAATAAGATTTCTTTTCCTTACTGATTTTTAAGGGTAGTAAATGATTCATGCTTGTTTATAAAGGTACAGTTCTGTTTTATGTTGTTATATGTTATCACTATACTTGAAATAGTATTTATCACCTTGCTAATATTAGTATTGTGTGTTTTTATTTTGTAGACAGGGGTTGATTTAACCAAAGACAACATGGCACTTCAGAGGGTTCGAGAAGCTGCTGAGAAGGCTAAGTGTGAACTCTCCTCATCTGTGCAGGTGGGATGTGGACAAATCCTAATAGTCTTGATGTTTTTAGCCTTAGTTTATTTGAAAAGCATGTTCTGATTAGTGTAATGTCCATCTAATCTTTTTAGACTTTTCTGGTAAAAGTATAAAAACCTTCATAAAGTAGTAAAAGGCTTTCCAGAAACAAAGTAGTATTTCTTTAAGGATGAGCTAGAATTTGTTAACCACCCAAGTAAGATTCTATATACCAGAGCCAAAAAATAATTAGGATTTGAATGACACTGAATATGTTTTATTTGCCTTAAATTAACATACTGATTTTTAAGATCTATACTGGTGTTGTGCAAAATTAGAATCATTAGCCTAGAAATAATAGGAGCTTCTAGGAACTGCTACTGTCTTAAGATCCCTCTTTGTGGGAATCTCTAATTGTCTCATGATTATTTGGATCACCAATCCAGAAAGTGGGCTATGAAACCTGGCTGAAGGCTGGGGTGTATACACTTACATACATTTCTCTCTGTTGGCATCTGTTGAAGGTATCAGCCTGTGTTGTTCCAGTCTGAGAGGTGAAGCTTCACTTTGCTTTAACCACTAGGAATAGAACTGTATAAAGCTTGCTGGGTCTGGGTCAGAGATGCAACAAGATGGAAGGTAGATTTGTTTCTTGGTTCTTAGGCCACAGCAGCAGGAAAGCAGAACCTGTGACTTCTTTAGTTCTTACTTTGACCATGGATTATCCAGTGTGGGGAGACTTGGATTTAAAAAAGTTTTTTAAAGTAGCTGTGAGGAGTAACAAAGTCATATAGTCCTCCAGGATGATGGTGTTACTTTATCCCTGCTGTCACACAGAGTGGCAGAACTGCAACATGTGATGGTTAGGGTTAGAGGTGAACTATGTGACGTAGTTCATAGTTCATAGTGCTGCAAGAGCGCTTAAAATTCTTCCCACGAGTTTGACACTTTGGAAGGGAGAGGTTGGTGGTTTTTAGCGTGATTCTTATTAATGGGCATTTGAATTGTTTCCTGCCATTTTGCTGTTGAAGCAAAATATGTTGAGCATTCTTGAATATTAATGTTTGTGCATGTGTGATTATAAATCTATAGAATAAATTCCTAGAAGTGTTCACCTTCGTGGGGTTTACAGAGTGGTTTGGAAAGATAGATTTTTTTTTTTTTTTTAAGATTTATTTACTTTAGAGAGGATGTGGGGGAGGAGAGAGGGGAAGAGAGAATCTCAAACAGACTCCCTGCTGAGTGCAGAGCCCAATGTGGAAGTCCACCACAATTGTGAGATTGTGAGCTGAAATCAAGAGTTGAATGTTCAATCAACTGAGCCACTCAGGCACCCCAAAGAGGTAGATACTAATTAGGACATTATATTAATAACTGTCAAGCCAAAGGTAATGCAGTAAGTTAAGATCCCCTGTAGGGATCCCTGGGTGGCGCAGCGGTTTGGCGCCTGCCTTTGGCCTGGGGCGCGATCCTGGAGACCCGGGATCGAGTCCCACGTCGGGCTCCCGGTGCATGGAGCCTGCTTCTCCCTCTGCCTGTGTCTCTGCCTCTCTCTCTCTCTCTCTCTCTGACTATCATAAATAAATAAAAAATTAAAAAAAAAAAAGAGTGGCCCTGTAGACAGAGTGCTGGGATTAAAGTCATATTTTATCACTTAATAGCTGTGTGGCCTGTGATAAATTATTTAGCATTTGTTTTTTCTTATTTTTAAAATGAGGATAATGGTGCTGCTTTCTCTCTTAGAGTTGTAAGGATTCCTGAATTGATATGTGGTTAAGACGTATCTTAACTAGTACTGTAAAGTGTCATTAATATGGTAAAAGAGCAAAGTTAGATTTGTAATTGACAGATGCTGAGAGATGAGTTGATCAGAAAAAGATAAAAAAAGGGTCAAGGAAGTATGAGGCCCTGCAGTGACCTGAGAAAGGGCTAGTGTGTGAAGAGCAGAAGGGCAGGGAAAATGGAACATCATGAGACTAGATGCTTTATAGATGGGATTTAGGTCTATCCTGAGAAGAATGAGTATAAACCAGCGGGGAAAAATTTTTTTTAGTAATCCCTACACCCCACATGGGGCTCAAACTCCTGACCCCAAGTTCAAGACTCATAGCCACCTAGCCAGCCAGGCACCCTGGTGAAAACTTAATTTAGGGGCAGTAATATGGTCAGATAAGAGATTATGAGCAGTGCTCTGTTAGAAGTGGAATAGAGGTTTGTTCTGGGAGGGGTCCTGTGGCACAGGCAGCCTTGGTGGAGGTGGTACAAGGTTGAGACGCTGTTGTGGTACACGATCAGCTGGTGGTGAGAGGAAGGACTGGGACTAGAGTGTGATAGAATGTGTTGAATTTGAGAGGGGGGGACAAAAGTTCGTGACAAACTGGTTTTAAAGAGGTGAAAGTCCTGGAGTTCAGGTTGTCATTAATGTACAGCGTTTGAACTGTCGTTAATAGTGTCCATGTGAGGGTTTTAAAATTAAGTTTTAGAATGCTGTTTGTCATTTGTACAGCCTATATTTTAAGTGCTGAGCTATATGTGGCTAGTGGTTGCTGAATTGAACAGCACAAATTACCATTGTAGAAAGTTGTATTAGGTTGCATTGTGGGGTTTTTTGATTTTTTAAGATTTTATTTATTCATAAGAGACACAGGCAGAGGGAAAAGTAGGCTCCATTCAGGGATGTCGGACTTGATCCCGGGACTCTGGGGCAAGCCCTGAGCCAAAAGGCATACGCTCAACCACTGAGCCACCCAGGAGTCCCAGATTGCATTGGTTTAGATCATTAAATTGTTTATTTGGTTTATTAACATTTTGCAAGAGAAAGAAGGAAATTGTCCGTGGTGTTCTTTAAAGCAGTACTCAGTACCAGTGTTCTACAGAAGGTTGTGTTTTAAGTCTTGCTATTTATTAAGCATTTAAATAGCTAGGGTAGTTCACCTGATGAGAGATGGTTAAGGATTTGTTCCTCTCTCTTTCTCCCTGGCCATGCTTTGATGTGAAATTGGAGGGGAGGTAGAAAGTAATTTTGTTTGAGGGTCTACCTTGAGACAGGTTTTGGCATGTTTAGTGATGAGTTTTATTTAGTCTAAATATTCTGAATCCAGGCCTTTTTAGGATTTGGGTTTTATTAAATAATGGCTGTTACCTGGTATGGTTGTGGCAAGGTATACTGCTTACCATGAATGCGATGGTGGTAAAGTCAGTCCTTGGAGTTACCTTTAGCATTTCAGTTACAGCTTTCTTCCCATATTCTTGAAACTAAAAAGCCTTGGCGTGGGGAGAATATTTGGTTCAAAGTATGCCTTTGACTTTATTGTGTGCGTGTACAGAGTTTTTGAAAACATGGTTACAGAAAACAGTGGTATGACTCTTAAAGTATGTTTAGTGGAACTGTTCTTTGTGTCCTGAAGGGGGATTTTCCTTGCTATCAAAATCTTCATTGTTGGTAACAGATTCTAGAATTTTTGCCTTTGGGAATAGAAGACCTCGAATCTTAATGACTCTTAAAGAGTCATTGTCTTTGGTGGCCATTCATGCAAAATGGGTATCACTCTCCCAGTAACTTTGAAAGTCTTCCTAATGTGGGACTGTGGTCTTGCTTTATTTGAAGTAATATAGAAACGTCACCACTACGCATGCTCTCTCTGCTTCCTTTGCAGACCGACATTAATTTGCCATATCTAACTATGGATGCTTCTGGACCCAAGCATTTGAATATGAAGCTGACACGGGCTCAGTTTGAAGGCATTGTCACTGATCTAATCAGGAGAACCATTGCTCCATGCCAAAAAGCCATGCAAGATGCAGAAGTCAGCAAGAGTGACATTGGAGAAGTGATTCTTGTTGGTGGCATGACTAGGATGCCCAAGGTATGGACCCATAAAATCCTTGGCATGGAAAAGCAGAGAGGGCAAGCACATGTTTTTTCTAGACAAATGGTTTGTGTAGGGACATGAGTATGTGGTGTTCCTGCCACAGTGAGCTGAAAGGATGAATTTGTGCCCTCACTACAGTTCTTTTTTAGCCTTTTTTTCTTTTTCTCTTTAATTAAAAGGTGTCAGAAAAAGGATTGGGAAGGGCAAGGATGTCTTTGAGGTGGTAGCATGGAGGATCCTGGCCTTCATTCTTGGAGTATTTTTAGGAATGAAACAAAGTTTGAGATCAGACATAGCTTAAAACTGGTAGTTATCTAGCCTGTAGAGGCGATTATGGGCATGAGTGTCTTTGCACTATGGTGTTTGGGGTTTCTAACTATCTCTTCAACAGAAACTTGTGCAATGATGGATTTTATTTATCAACACATCATTCTGATAAGATAGGTGTGTGGAAAACTAATGACTGAGCACAGAACCTGTTGAAGATGTAATTCTTGTATAGCTTGAATAGAATTATCTTGGGCCTTGGTAGTAGTTTTTCTCTTGGGGTTTCTGGGCTTAGGAAAATATGCAAAGAATAAACACTAAGAATAAGAGGCTTTGGACCAGTAAGATATCTTTGGGTTAACAAATTATCCCAGAAGCTATTTAAATAGCACTTTTTTCTAGCATTAGTAAAATAAGCAGGAGGGAAGAACAAACCTCACATTAGCACCAGTGTTGAATTATTAAATTAATCACTGGTGCTTTTTTTTTTTTTTTTTTTTTTTTTTTTTTTTTTTTTTTTAATTTTATTTATTTAGGGCAGCCTGGATGGCTCAGCGGTTTAAGCGCCTGCCTTCGGCCCAGGGCGTGATCCTGGAGTCCCGGGATTGAGTCTCCCGATGGGCTCCCTGCATGGAGCCTACTTCTCCCTCTGCCTGTCTCTGTGCGCGTGTGTCTGTCTGTCTCTCTCAAATAAATAAATAAATAAATTTAAAAAATTATTTTATTTATTCATGTGAGACAGAGAGAGGCAGAGACACACAGGCAGAGGGAGAAGCAGGCTCCACGCAGGGAGCCTGAGGCAGGACTCCATCCTAGGACTCCAGGATCCCACCCCAAGCCGAAGGTGGCACTAAACCACTGAGCCACCCGGGCTGCCCCAACCACTGGTGTTTTTTGTTTTTTGTATTTTGTTTTTTGTTTTTTATTTATGATAGGCACACAGTGAGAGAGAGAGAGGCAGAGACACAGGCAGAGGGAGAAGCAGGCTCCATGCACCGGGAGCCCGATGTGGGATTCGATCCCGGGTCTCCAGGATCGCGCCCTGGGCCAAAGGCAGGCGCCAAACCGCTGCGCCACCCAGGGATCCCCGCTGGTGCTTTTAAGTTAGTTTTTTTTTTTTTTTTTTTTTTAATTTTTATTCATTTATGATAGGCACACAGTGAGAGAGAGAGAGGCAGAGACATAGGCAGAGGGAGAAGCAGGCTCCATGCAGGGAGCCCGACGTGGGATTCGATCCCGGATCTCCAGGATCGCGCCCTGGGCCAAAGGCAGGCGCCAAACCACTGCGCCACCCAGGGATCCCTAAGTTAGTTTTTAGTTGAACTGTACAAAGAGGAGTTGGAGTATATCTGAATTCTAGTGTCTTGTATCCTGTTTCTTTTTTCTTGGTGTTTGTTAAGTAGACTCCCTGTCCAGAGTGAAGCTCAAGACCTGAGTGAGCTGAGATCAGGAGTTGGTTTTAAGATTTTATTTGAGAGAGTGAGCACATGAGCTGGGGGAAGAGCGAAGGGAGAGGGACAGTCAGACTCCATGGCCTATCCCAGGACCCTGAGGTCATGACCTGACCTGAAATCAACAGTCCAGCATTTGGTGTACTATGCCACCGAGGCATCCCTTCACCTCTGTTTCTAATTTAATGTGTTCTGTGGGAAACCTAGTAACAAAAATTCTTTTCAAATCTTAAAAGGGCTATGAATGATAGTCAAATATTTGAGTGTTACCCACTTGGCACATTTAGGTCATTTAAGAAAAACTAAAATATGAAATAGTAACTTGAGTGAATATTCTTGGATCTGTAGCAGCTTGTCCTGAGATTTTGCTGTGATTTTTGGGACACGTGTACTCTTCCTTTCTTGAGTAGTTGCCACTTAGTAATGAATGACAGGTTCTTTTTTCTTGATGGCTCAGGTTCAGCAGACTGTACAGGATCTCTTTGGCCGAGCCCCAAGCAAAGCTGTCAATCCTGATGAGGCTGTGGCCATCGGAGCTGCCATTCAGGGAGGTGTGTTAGCTGGTGATGTCACAGATGTGCTGCTCCTGGATGTCACTCCTCTGTCTCTGGGTATTGAGACTCTGGGAGGTGTTTTTACCAAACTTATCAACAGAAACACCACTATTCCAACCAAGAAAAGCCAGGTAAGAGTCACCTACTCCTACATTGTCATGGAGATACTAGGGTCTCTGATAGATGTGATTGCACCCCCTCTTGTGGAGCTTTTCCTAGAATACTTTGCGTTCTGTATTGAGAGCCCATAATAGTTGAGTGGGTGCTAAGAATCTTGTTTTTTGGGAGGTTTTTTTTTTTGTTCCTGAAAAAGTTATTACCTGTCAATAGTGATGATTGTAGGGAGGGTATCAGTAGTCTCCTTCACCAGATTAAAATAACTTTACAGAAGGAACTTCATCATTTGGGACTAAATTCCCTGTGTTCTTCTGTACTGTTCTGAAAGGCAGTAAAGAGAAGGAACTGGCCAAGATTAGGGGAGTGTACTTGTTTTATGGGTGAGTGATGGCGGGGGTTCCTTAGATACCAAGCAGGGCTAGTTGGACAGTGGCTCACTTTTTTTTTTTTCTGTCTTAGATTAAGAACTATTTCTTGCCTTTCCCAATTTTGAAGTTTTTCTGAAAAGCTGTTAATATCTAACGGATATTGCTATTTGTTCAGTGATATATTGCCAACACATCATTCTGAAGAAAACTGTGGTGACTTCTGTGACTGAGTATAAAATAAATGACATGGTCTCTGATCTATCTCTTCAGATGAGCATGTTTCAACATTTCATCTTTTTAGCTCCTCCTCTTGAAGCCTTTTTTGTGAATGCTCCTGCTTTGTATAGTGCATTTACTTAGTTGAAACAGTAGCTATTGTATACCCTTTGACTATGCTAATTAATCCTACTCCTGTTCCCTGCAAAGATTTAATAAGCCTTTGTTCGGAACATCCTGCGCCTTGGACTCTAAAGTGTTGAGATGTGAATTTCTTTCTTTGGCTTGCACTTCATATAAGGGAATTAGCCTGATCAGACTGCCAATCCAGAGAATTTCTTTCTCCCTAGGTGTTTTCTACAGCTGCTGATGGTCAAACTCAAGTGGAGATTAAAGTGTGTCAGGGTGAAAGAGAGATGGCTGGAGACAACAAACTTCTTGGACAATTTACTTTGGTGGGTATGAGGAATCATGGATAATATATTGCTCATTCCTTTTACTATACAATTAAACTATATTTTAACCCTTAATGATAACCAAAACACTAAAACACAAGGACCTAGTCTGTTACCTTAGTTCAATGTACAGATGAATTCTGCAGCTGGATACCCATGGCTTCAATTTTTACCTGAAAGTCTTGTTTGTTCTCTGTGTCTTAGGAACTTCATCAAGAAGATGATAAATACAAGAGCCAGGAAAATATTCATAAACAATATTAATCAGGAAAAATTCCTGATTGCTAATTTAAGATATATGCTATTGGCTTTTGTCAGCATTGTTTATTAGTTCTTGGGAGATGAAAAGTCTAGGAGACTTTTCCTTTCATTCACTAGGTCCTTGGGTACATAAAGCCATTATGGTTACTTGCTGTGGTGAATCTTTTACTGAGCCCTGTTTATTTCAGGTAGCAATGAAACTTCTACCCTTATTAGAAACTTGTGGTTTTGTACATTTTATTTTAACTGTTGTTTGTTCCTCCCAGGAACAAGTTACTTGTTTACCCAGAAAACTGTACAGATATGGAAAAGAACACGGGACCTCTTAGGGGGGAAACTTAATACTGTGTATTTATTTTAGATTGGAATTCCCCCAGCCCCTCGTGGAGTCCCTCAGATTGAAGTTACATTTGACATTGATGCCAATGGGATTGTACATGTTTCAGCCAAAGATAAGGGTACAGGACGCGAGCAGCAGAGTAAGTACTCTTATTTATCAGAGTGTTAGAGTGAGGCGAGGGACCTTGGAGTTCCTCTGGTTGAGAACTACACCTAATAGGTTGTACATATCTTTACCCCCAGCCTTAGGGGAGAGGAGTCAGTCCTTTTTGCCTCTTTTCTCTTGGATTGGCAGGTTCAAATTAACAAGTGTGATGTTTATTACCCCAGATAAGCAAACACTGGGCTTCTGGATTATTGAAGTTTTGGTAAGCAGGCAGGTCAGTTTGGTCTGTGTATTTCAGACCCTTCATTTTCTTTTTATTGTAGGAGTACAAAGTTTTCCTGTCTTTTATAATACACCTCAAAATCGGCTACTCTGAACAGAAATACTCATTTTTCTTAATACGATAGAGTAAGAAGCAGAAGATTTTACTTGGAAAATAACAGGATGCCTTTTTTTTCCCTCACTGTAGTTGTGATTCAGTCTTCCGGTGGGTTAAGCAAAGATGATATTGAAAATATGGTTAAAAATGCAGAAAAGTATGCTGAGGAAGACCGGCGAAAGAAGGTAACTACTTTCTGCCTCTGCAGCTGGGAGGTGAAAGTGGGAGTTTGGAGATGTATCCTTGATCATCTTTGTAATCTTTCTTGGAATCTATCCTCCTTCCCTCTTTGCTGGAAGCTTTTGTGTGGAATGCTTCTCTCAGTCTTTCCGTATCAGAATTCTTATGTTCTACTATCTCAGCTAAAATCCCTTATCGACATCCTAGACTACTTCAGACCACAGTAATTTGTTTTTATTCTGTAACTGTATGCATCATTTAGCATGTGGTCTTGCTCAATGGGGACATTCAGCCAACTGGTTGTTTGGGAAGTCTTTATACTAAATTTCTAATTTCTCTTAGGAACGGGTTGAAGCAGTTAATATGGCTGAAGGAATCATTCATGACACAGAAACAAAAATGGAAGAATTCAAGGACCAATTGCCTGCTGAGGAAGTGAGTCTTCTTTTAAAATAGTAAATGAAGTTAAGAGGTAGTGTCACCAGTGTCAATGAAGTTTGTTTTTCTGTGTGGGTCTTGATAGGCATTTGGCAGTAGTTTTTGTTTCTGAGAGGCTTTATATTTCTTTTTCATATTTTCACATTTCATGAATGTTTATTCATTTGGGGCCATTTCACAAATAAATGGAGGGGCGCTGGGGTGGCTTAGTTGGGTAAGTGTCTGTATTCAGCTCAGGTCATGATCCCAGGGTCCTGGGATTGAGCTCCACATCAGGATCTCTGCTCAGCGGGGAGTCTGCTTCTCCCTATGCTCCTCCCCCCTGTTCATGCATGGACGTGGGCGCATACGTGCATGCCTGCTCTCACTCCCAAATCTTTTTTTAAAAATAAGAAAATGTAGATAGAATTCTAAGGACAAGTTCTGTCAGTGATAGGAATTTGGGGGTTTTTTTGGTTTTTTTTGTTTTGTTTTTTAGATTTTATTTATTCATGAAAGACACAGAGCATGAGAGAGAGAGGCAGAGGGAGAAGCAGCTCCATGCAGGGAGCCAGACATGGGACTCCATCCCGGGTTTCCAGGATCACAACCTGGGCTGAAGGCGGCGCTAAACCGCTGAGGCACCTGGGCTGCCCTAGGAATTTGTTTTTTAATGTTTCTGAGTATTACTGCTACATAAAATGGGATAAGAAACCCAGGGAAAAAAAAATTTTTTTTTTTTTAAGTGCAACAAGCTGAAAGAAGAGATTTCCAAAATGAGGGAACTTTTGGCTCGAAAAGACAGTGAAACAGGAGAAAACATAAGGCAGGCAGCATCTTCCCTTCAGCAAGCATCACTGAAGCTCTTTGAAATGGCATACAAAAAGGTATGTGGGCTGAAGGGCATTTTGCGCAATGAATTTGCCCCTAACTTGATTTCAACAGAACTGCTGTTGATTATTATCATTGATGGCACTGTATATGGCCATTTATGAAACAGTATTGGAGTTGGAAATACTTTTCCTGCCTTCTTGACTCTGCTTTGGAAGGGAGGGTAATAGCAGCCAAAGGGAAGGACACACAGAAGCCAAAAGTAGTGTGTGTACAAGGAGGGAGGGAGTGGAAGAGGCAGGATATGCCTCCATTTTTTAGTTTATCAAAGTGCAAACTGTCAGCCTTAACATTAAATGAGTTGCTCTCAAATATTTTAACAGATGGCATCTGAGCGAGAAGGCTCTGGAAATTCTGGCAGTGGGGAACAAAAGGAAGATCAAAAGGAGGAAAAACAGTAATGCCAAACTTTGGAGTCGAAATATGATGCTTGGGAGTGAAGGGACTTCTGAGCAGAAATGGGCAAACTTCAATCTTTTACTGTGTTTTTGCAGTATTCTATATATAATTTCCTTAATATGTAAATTTAGTGACCATAAGCTAATGATCATTTAATGAGAATTTCAACCGTACAAAATTCAGAGTACTCTGTAGTCATTTATCATCTGCATGTAAAGGGAGGGGAAGATTTGTTGATCATTATAAAAACAATGTTTTGTGCTTTAGTAGCTGTATTTTCAAGAGGTGAAACCATACCATTTCTGAGAACGCTGAAGGTAGTCGGCCACACACCTGGAATGAGACCATATGGGGATGAGATCTTCTAGTGAATTAAGAACTACTACACCAGCCTATGTGTACATGGGATTCTTCATGAAACTGAGGCCTTACAAGGCAAGCCAGCAGTGCCATGTTGGAGGGTAGGGCAGGAGTAGCTAGATCAACAGAAAAATAGCTGTTACGTACAGCTTTGTATTTTTAAAGGTAATAGGGCTCCCTGACTTTCCTAAGGCATATTTTTCTAGCTGCCTTCTGGCCTGTGTCTGGCTTCCTTGTTGATGGCTTTTTTTGATCATTTTGTTTTTTTTTTTTTTTTTTTTTTTTTTTTTTAATAAATCTGAAAAAGTATCTTGATCTCTTGTTTGTGAGAAGTGAGGCTCTGAGATTTAGCTTCAGGAATAGGACATGAATACTTCCCCAAGTTCTCTGACCTAAAGCCATTCGAGTGGAATACAGGATTTTCTAACATCAGCTGAAAATACAAATTCAGGATTTGGAAGGGCTGGTTGATGAAATAATATGCATTAATTACCAAGAACAAGTCCATCAGGAACTGATGCTTCCAACATTTCTCCTGTTTAATCTTGAGTGAGTTGCCTTGTCCCATATCCTGTCATGTAGTTGCAATTACATGCGGACACCTTCAGAAGAAGGGTGAATATCTTTCCTATTTATTTAAATGTGAAGAATTCTTTCCAAAAGTTTTCCAGCAGATCCCCCCCCCCCTTTTCATGGATTACTGCCATATACTGTGCTCAAAGGAATCTACTGTTCAAGAACATGGGCTTAGATCCTGTTAGATGTAATGCCTCCTTTTATTTTGTGATATCTAGAAATTGCTGTACAATTAAGTCAGTATAGTTAGTGCTTTAATGTGAAGGAGATTGTTTACACAGTAATTACATTCCTGGAAACTTTAAGTGTTCCTTAACACCCATGTAAACACTTGTGGAGATTCCTATGAAAAATAAATCCTAGGCTCAAATTTTCAGCTACATGAATACTTGGGAACCTTGTGGGATGCACAGTAACTCTTTGTAAAAGATTATTTTTTGACATATTGTAGCATCTTTTGTCAGCCTTTCCCCACTGAATGCCTCTAGAGTATCCTAATCATTGTGATAATAAGCACCCCCGCCTCCAAGGACTTCTAAAGCACCCCAGTTATAAACCAGTGCCTTTTTATTACAGATTCATCCTTGCTATCAGGTAAAACTGCTGCTTGGAAAGGTACTCAAATAACATCTCAAGCTACCCCATGTGTAGTGAACACATGGGACAGTATTTCAGTTACCTACCAGTAAAAATGATAGTGGTCCAGACAACCTTGAAAGACAAAGTTTTTTTATTTTTCAGATCCATTGTCCCTTCTGTAGTGACAACTGCTTGCTTGGGCACCAAAGGACTTCTTTACCTTGCTAAGAGGTCTTCCCAGTTAAATAAGCTGCTTATAGATGCCTAAACAAAGTCGTCAAATCTTAGTCATTGCCCCAAGTACACCCAGAACCATCCTCCTACCACTGAGTGTAATTTACTGGTTAGTAGTTTTCCCCATTTAAAATCACACCCTTGGGGCAGCCTGGGTGGCTCAGTTTAGCACCGCCTTTGGCCCATGGCATGATCCTGGACACCCGGGATCTGGTCCCATGTCAGGCTCCCTGCATGGAGCCTGCTTCTGCCTCTCTGTCTCTCATGAATAAATAAAGTCTTTTTAAAAAATAAAGTCACACCCTTGCCACTGGTGATTTCCCACTGTAGTCCTCAAATCAAAAGTAATACGTGGCATTTCCAGGTGCCTGAGTGTCACTTAAGGCTCAGGTCATGATTTCAGGGTTGTAGGATCAAACCCTAAGCCCAGTAGGCTCTGCTCAGTGGGAAGTCTGCATGAGATCCCCTACCTCTGCCTACCATCTCCCCTTACACACATGCACACCCTGTCAAATATTTTATTTTTTTTTTTAATTTTATTCATTTATCCATGAGAGACACAGAGAGAGAGAGACAGGCAGATGGAGAAGCAGGCTCCATGCAAGGAGCCTGATGTGGGACTCGATTCAGGGTCTCCAGGATCACACCCTGGGCTGCAGGCGGCGCTAAACCGCTGTGCCACCGGGGCCGCCCCCTGTCAAATCTTTTAAAAACCATGTGGCATCTGTCCTTTTAGGTAATAATAGTTTCTTTACTTTTTTAGGACACTGATTTTTGAGTATAGGCCATTTCATTTATAGAATGGCCCTTTGTATTCACCTGATGATTTCCTTGAGTTCGGAGTCCTGTACGTAGTATTGGTAGAAATACCACATAGGCGTTAGGTGTATCGATATATTCATTACCAGGGAGGATAAACTGCTATGCTCCACGCCTGTTCGTTATGAAACTACTTTTAATAAGTTTTTACGGTGGCTTGATTTTCAGTATAACATTTACACTAGAGATTCCATAGCAAGAAGAAACTTTAAGAATAAAAGTGAATTCTTATAGATGGCACATGAGATAGAATGAAGGGACGAGCCAGATTTTGGAAACTCAGATACCACCGTGACTGCTTTGTAAGAGCTATGTCTCCTCTAGTATCAGAACAACGAAACGGGTGAAAGCTTTAGATAGAGGAACTATAGGGTGACCTACATTAATCTGTACAGCATGGAGGTAATTTAGCAATTACAGAACCACTGAAACAGCCATTTCCATAGGTTAAAAAACACTGAATATCAACAATTTGATATGGTTAAGCCTAATACAATGTACCATCCTCAAACCCATTTCTGCTGCAGCACAGTCAGGAAGCTGAAATTTGGGGGGAAGGGTGGAGAAGAGTCTTAAGCAGGCTCAAACACAGAACCCAATGCTGGCCTTGAGCTCATGACCCTGGGATCTTAGCTGAAATCAGAGTTGGATGCTTGACTGATGGCCACCCAGGTGCTCCAAGAAGCAGAAATTTTGACTCTAAAGAGAACTGGCAGCTGAATCAGCCTTTAATAATTATGAGCTTCAAGTTTGAGATCAGGCAACAGGAAAGGAACATTGCTACCTAGGACAAATGGGCTGGCTCAGTGGCAAAGCATACAACCATGATCTAGGGGTCATGAGTTTGAGCCCCACACTGGGTGTGGAGCCTAGTTAAAAATGAGAAAAAGTTCAACCTAAATCACAGGTTCTTTTTTTTTTTTTTTTTAAATCACAGGTTCTTAAACAGGTTCGTTCTTGTACTCCTGACCCAACAGGTGGAGGTTTGAAGTAATAGGGAAACAGGGAGTCCACATGAGTGACTTCTGGGAGTCCATAAAACACTAATTCTAGAATTCAATATATTTCTGAAGAAATGGTCTGTTGCTTTTACTGATTTCTTGGGAACCTGACCAAAATGGGTTAAGACCATTGCTTTCCTCGATGGGAACTCATTCCACCTTTACTGGTCTAGCTTAATAAATTCGAGACCTACTCCTCTGGTCCATGTCCCCCTTGCATTTGCCAGTTCATCAATTTTGCTTTTGTATTTCTTAAGCATCCTTATCCATCTTCATTAAGCCTTAACCACACTGGCTGTGTACTCATAATTTTACTCTAATATTTCTAAAAGGATTATTATAAAAAAAAATCATGATCACATAAAAAAACGTGAGCAACTCTTTAATAGCAACCAAATGTCCAAATTTACCCATTTCACAACTTTAAGAGCTTATTTTAAGTAATTTCTACACCCAATGTGGGGCTCAAACCCTGAGATCAAGATTCACATGCTGTACCTACTAAACCAGCTGGACGCCTGGTTCACAGCTTTTTGAAATGTTAAACCAGAAACCAAATAAAGGCTACATCCTATATTGGTTGATAGGTTCCTGAAGACTTTCAGACTATACGTTTCCTTGCTTCCTTTCCCCCCGCAACTTTGCTATTTATTTATAAAAATTTATTGTTTTAAAATAATATTCTAAAGAGGGAGGGATTACTCTATAATATTCTAGAGACGGAGAGCATCTCAAACAGCCTCCCCATTGAGCAAAGAGCCAGACACAGGGCTCAATCTCATGACCCGCAATTTAGTTAAGAAACTGGCCCACCTGTCCTATAATATCCCACATAGTACATTTTACTGATTGCATCCCTGTGATGACATTTAACATGTTCTTCCATCCCCAACTGTGAACTGATTCAAGCTTCCTGACAAGAATAGGTGCTGCATATTTCCATCAGAGGGTACATAATTCTGGTTGGTTCTTACGTGATGTTAGCCACTGATGACTATTAACCTAGATCTCTAATTTCATTAAAAGTAATGTAGCCTGGAGCACAAGAGTGTCTCAGTTGTTTAAGTGTCTGACTCTTCGTTTTGCCTCAGGTTATGATCTTGATCTCTCCCTTTCCCTCTCTCCCAGCTCTCGTGGGCGTGCTCTCTAAATAAAATCTTAAAAAGTAGGACTATCCTATCTTCACTTTTTAGTTGGGATACGTCTGTAGTGAGAAACTTGCCCTCATAAGAAGTACTTAGTTACCCTGAGGTACAGTTCATACAGGATTCTTTATGTATTGGTTTTAAGAATGAGTTGGTTTTGTATTATTCAAAGGTGAGACCAATGAGGTTTCTTAGGTGTCAGTGTGAGCTCACAGATTTTATGTGTTTCAATTCACTGTAGTTCATAATGATGCTGAAATTGTTCTATTTTTGGCCTGTGGAAGCTCTTCATGTTGACTCTTAAGTTCTTTTGATAGGACCTCAGTAGTCAAGAACAAGTCTCTTCAATAAATGATGTTGGGAGGGCAGCCCCGGTGGCGCAGCTGTTTAGCACCGCCTGCAACCCAGGGTGTGATCCTGGAGTCCCAGAATCGAGTCCCATGTCAGGCTCCCTGCATGGAGCCTACTTCTCCCTGTGTCTCTGCCTCTCTCTCTCTCTCTCTCTGAATAAATCTTAAAAAAAAAAAAAAAAAAACATGGTGTTGGGAAAATTGGATAGCCACATGCAAAAGAATGAAGAAACTGGGCAGCCTGGGTGGCTCAGCAGTTTAGCGCCGCCTTCAGCCCAGGGGTGATCCTGGAGCCCCAGGATCGAGTCCCAGGATTGAGTCCCAGGTTGGGCTCCCTGCATGGAGCCTGCTTCTCCCTCTGCCTGTGTCTCTGCCTCTCTCTCTCTCCTCTCTGTGTATTCTCATAAATACGTAAATAAAATCTTTAAGAAAAAAAAAATGAAACTGTACCACTATCTTACACCATACACAAAACGGATTAAAAACTTCTAAGAGCTGAAACCATAAAACTCCCAAAAGAAAATAAAGGCCTTAAGCTCCTTGACATCTGTCTTGGTGATTTTTGGATTTAACAACAAAAATACAACAGGAAAAAAGTGGGACCACATTAAACTGAAAAGCTTATGCACAGCAAAGAAAATAAAAAGGCAATCTAATGAATATAAAATAAGTAAAATATCTGAAAAGGGTTTTTCTTTTTTTAAAAGATTTTATATATTTACTCACGAGAGACACAGAGAAAGAGAGGCAGAGACATAGGCAGAGGGAGAAGCAGATTCCATGCAGGAAGCCTGATGTGGGACTCGATCCCAGGACCCCTGGGATCATGCCCTGAGCTGAAGGCAGATGCTCAACCACTGAGCCACCCAGGTGTCCCGAATAATAAAATCTTAAAAAAAAAAAAAAAAAAAAGATTCTCTCCCCTTCTTGGAAAAAAAAAAAAAAGGACAAGATATATCAAGTGTTGGCAAGGATATGGAGAAATGGGAACATTGTGCACTGCTGATGGGAATGTAAATTGGTGCAGCCACCATGGAAAAGTGTGGAGGTTCCTCAACAAGTTAAAAACAAAAATACCATATAATCCATGGAATTCCACTTTGGGTTATTTACCCAAAGAAAATGAAAACACTAATTCAAAAAACTTGCAGGAGCACCTGGGTGGCTCAATTAAGTGTCCAACTCTGATTTTGCTCAGATTATGATTGCAGGGTCATGAGATGGAGCCGAGTCAACGCCGCACTGGGGTCAGGCTCTGCACTGGCACGGAACCTGCTTAAGATTCTCTCTCGCCGGGCAGCCCGGGTGGCTTAGCGGTTTAGGACCTGCCTTTGGCCCAGGGCGTGATCCTGGAGAACCAGGATCGAGTCCAGCATCGGGCTCCCTGCATGGGGCCTGCTTCTCCCTCTGCCTGTGTCTCTGTCTCTCTCTGTGCCCCTCATGAATGAATAAATAAAACCTTAAAAAAAAAAAAAAAGATTCTCTCTCGCCCTCTGCCCCTCTCCACCCTGCCTGGCATATGTGCCACATGTGCACTCTTGAAAAAAGGTGGTGGGGGGGGGGTGCATCCCATGTTCACTGCAGCATTACTGACAACAGCCAAAATATGAAAAAAAGTCTAGGCATCCACTGGTGGTGAATATAGAAGATCTGTGATGCATGAGCAAGAACACACCTATACTATATATATAAATAATAAAACACTCTATGGTCATAAAAGAATGAAATCTTCCCATTTGTAATAATAAGGATAGACCTTGAAGGCATTAGGCTAAATGAAATAAGAGAAAGTCAAATATATGATCTCACTTACATGTGGAATCTTTAAAAAAAAAAAAAAAAATCACAAGCTCATACATACAGAGGACAGATTGCTGGTTGCCAGAGGCAGGGGTGGAAAAGGGGGGCATGGTGGGGGTGGATGAAAAAGGTTACAAGCTTCCTATTATAAAATAACTACATATTAGGGATGAAAAGCATGGTGACTATAGTTAAAATAATTTTTGCGTATTTGCAAGTTGCTGAGGGGCACCTGGATGGCTCAGAGTCTGCCTTTGGCTCAGTTCATGATCCCAGGGTCTTGGGATTGAGCTCCACATCTGGCTCCCTACTCCATAAGAAGCCTGCTTCTCCCTCTCCCTCTGTCTGCCTGCCATCCCCCTGCTTATGCTCTCTGTCAAATAAATAAAATCTTTTAGAAAATAAAAAATAAACTTGCTGAGAGTAAATCTTAAAGTTCTCACCACAAGAAAAAAAAATGGAAACAATGTACAGTGATATATGTTAACTAGACTTACTATGGTGATCATCTTCACAATATATATATTCAATCTTTATATTGTACATCTTAAAATAATACAATGTTTTATGTCAATTATATGTCAAAGTCTATTAAGATGTTACAAATACTTACATAGAAGGAAAAAAAAAAGGGGGGCAGCCAGGGTGGCTCAGTGGTTTAGCGCCGCCTTCAGCCCAGGGCCTGATCCTGGAGACCCGGGATCGAGTCCCACGTCAGGCTCCCCGCAGAGTCTGCTTCTTCCTCTGCCTGTGTCTGTGTCTTTCATGAATAAATAAAAATCTAAAAAAAAAAGAAGAAAAAATAAAAAGGCCCCAGTAGTCTTTGATAATTTCTTTTCTTAAACATATAAAAAGGTATTTCGGGCTCATCTTGATCATTTCTGCCTCAGTCTTGTAAACAGCTACTTCTCTTTTCATACAGTTACCTATTTAATATTCCTTTGTTCTTTTTCCCCTTAAAAGAGACCATAAGGACTGCGCTACATCTAGTTTTTCACCACATTATAGAGAAAACTGGTATCCACTAAGTATTTATGGAATTGAACTAAAGGATTATCATTTGGGGACACCTGGGGGGCTCAGTGGTTGAGTATGTCTGCCTTCGGCTCAAGGTCCCAGGATTGAGTTCCATATTGGGCTCCCTGCATAGGGAGCCCGTGCTTCTCTTGTCTCTGCCTTTCTCTGTCTCTCATGAACAAGTAAATAAAATATTTTTAAAAATTATCATCTGTCTCACTATTCTACCAATGTCTACTGAGTCAAGAAAGGCACCACTGGAAACATTAAACACTTACTTATCTCCTCCCCAGATGATCCAAAGGGCAGGACTCAATCTCACCTTGCTAATTTTTCTTTGATGCTATAGGAAGATAGTGTATCAGCTAGTGAGTGCTCCTTTCAACAGGACTCTTTTAAGATTTTATTTATTCACAAGAGACACACAGAGACAGAGGCAGAGACACAATCAGAGGGAGAAGCAGGCTTCCCTGCGGGGAGCCCGAGGTGGAACTCAATCCCAGGACCCCAGGATCAGGACCCAAGCCAAAGGCGGATGCTCAACCACTGAGCCACCCAGGCGCCCCTCAACAGGAACTCAAAAAAATTCCAGAACAGAAAGAATGAGTATTTTCTATGTGCATTTTTTTCCTAGAGTTGGGGTGTGATCCTGGAGACCCGGGATCGAGTCCCGCATTGGGCTCCCTGCGTGGAGCCTGCTTCTCCCTCTGTCTGTGTCTCTGCCTCTCTCTCTGTGTCTATGAATAAATAAATAAATAAAATCTTTAAAAAAAAAGAAAAAACAAAAACAAGATTACAAATTCACATACAGATGTTTGATCATTTAGAAAAGAAACTACTGTTCTTCCTTAGTTGTAGCACCCATCCCACTAAAGGGTTATATTATACCTCCTGTGTTCAAGTATAAATGGTACTTTATACTTGACCATTTCAAGTCACTTTCATACACTGTAATCCAGTTAAGCAACTGGATCTTACGCCAATTTACACAAACCTTTGAGCTTTAAATTACACCAGTATGTCTTCTTCATTGGCTTTTACTTACTGTAAGATTTCATTTATTTAAGGATGGAATCTATGGGATGGAACTGCATTCTTCAAATTCATCATGCTTAAGTACATCCAAGAACTTGAGGGCAGATTTTTTTTTTTTAATTTTATTTATTTATTTATGATAGTCACAGAGAGAGAGAGAGAGGCAGAGACACAGGCAGAGGGAGAAGCAGGCTCCATGCACCGGGAGCCTGACGTGGGATTCGATCCAGGGTCTCCAGGATCGCGCCCTGGGCCAAAGGCAGGCGCCAAACCGCTGCGCCACCCAGGGATCCCTTGAGGGCAGATTAGACATGTTCTTTATTGATCTTCACCTACTTCATGAAGTGGTAAGCACTTACACACTTTTTTTTTTTTTTTTAAGATTTACTTATTTGAGAGAGTGCACGCACAAGACGAGGTGGGGGAGGGCAGAGGGAGAGAGGGACAAGCAGACCCTCCACTAATTGAGGAGCCCCACTCAACCTCACAACTCTGAGATCATGACCTGAGCCAAAATCAAGAGTCAGACATTTAATCCCAACTGAGCCATCCAGACATCCCACTTCACAGATAGCCTAACTCAGAAATTATTTTTAACTATTTTTAGGCAATTTTTTTTCTTTTGAAATAAAATCCTATTTAAAAAAAAAGATATTTATTTAAGTATTTGACAGAGAGAGTGCAAGAGAGCACAAGTAGGGGGAACAGCAGAGGGAGAAGCAGGCTCCCCACTGAGCAGGGAGCCTGACATGCAGCTGGATCCCAGGACTCCAGGATCACAACCTGAACTGAAGCAGATACTTAACTGACTGAGGCACCCAGGAGCCCCTAAATAAATCTTACATGGAACTCTGATCGATCAAAGACAGGGAAAACACATAACTAAGAAGATACCCAGGAAAAAATAATTCATTATACTATAAATAGTTATCAGGATGTTTATTAGTTAGGGTAAATAAAAAGCCATGAACATAGAACTTGAGATCTCCAAATTTTAATATTGTACCCACCACAGTAGTTAGAAGCCAATAAACATTAAGGATATTCCAAGGGGAATCTTCCCTAAGTCCCAACCTTACCTGGGTTGGATGATACCTGTGCCCTCCTCAGACTACTCACCTAGGCAATAGCAAAAAAAAAAGACCTTCTCTCCTTAAGTTATTAAATATTTTTTTAAAGATTTTATTTATTTATTGAGAGACACAGAGTCACAGACAGAGTTGGAGAAGCAGGCTCCATGCAGGGAGCCCAACATGGGACTCGATCCCAGGTCTCCAGGATCACGCCCCGGACTGAAGGCGGTGCCAAACCGCCAAGCCACCGGGGCTGCCCTAAGCTATTAAATATTAAACATCATCAGGAAATTCCTGCTTTTCTATCTATAACCATGGGACCCTTGTATATAACAGACAACTCCAAGCTGGGCAAATTGACAATGTTTAACAGTAACAGAGAAGGAACAAACAGGGACAAGTATATCTAGTTAGAGACCCTTGTGATAGCTAAGACAAACACAATGTTGAGGCTTCAAAAAGTTTGCTGCAGCCCAAGAATAGTTTCCAAATCACATAAAAATCCTGCCACAAAGCAACAAGACACTTGTGATTGATATCATGGCCACAGTAAGTATAAAGGAGGCATTATCCAAGAACTATCAGATGCTGACCAGCCTAAGGCCCAATTTCTAGGCCCTAAACCACCACAATTGTTCCTTGGCACCCACACAACCCTCCCCACATAAATCCCCAATATTTTACCCTCTAGCTGTGAAAAGTTCCAAATTTCTAACACTTATTAACACACCAGCCACTGAAACAGGGAAAAAGATCCCACAGACCATTTTATTGGGTTCCTCTTTTCACCAGGAGAAAAAAATCCCTAGGAATTGTAATTTGGACCTGCTCTACCTTTAGGCTCTCAACTTCAATTTTTGCTAGAAGTAGTGTAACAGGTCAACAGATGGATACTGAAAACAGTGGAACAGGACAGAACATATTAGGAGAAACTAAAAAGAGAACTAACATCCACTATTGACATAGGTACTGCACACAACAGACAGCATCCCCATCTTTAAAAACACAGATTCTGCAAGATTTAAGTGACTTGCCCAACGTAAGGAGCAAAGTCAGGGTTCAATCCTAAGGCTTCCTAGCTCCAGAGATCTTTCCTTTAACAACCCCACTGACTTCCAGAAGAGTCAAAGGGTACAGCCTTTAGTAAGTCTTTCCACAACCATTCCTCCTCTGCTTTCTTCACCTTGGCTACTCTTAAAACTGGTCTGCACACTGGCAACCAATTATCTCATTCTGTACTTAATGGCATTGTGTTCTCAAGCTGCTATTGATATTTTCAACATCATCAAAACAATCCATTTCTCCTTCCCTCCCTGACCTGCACCACTAACTAGGAATATTATCTATATCTCAATATTTAACTTTATTATCTAACATTAAACCTGGAGAAGAAGTTCTGAGGTCAAGTACAAATCCTTCACTTTTCAGAAAAGGACCACCTTTGTCTAGAGAGGTTATATACTCTATTCTCATCATATGACATTTTGATAAAATCTGTATCACTCTTATGTCACAGGAGGTTCTTCCTGAACACAGATGGTCATGGTTGCATTTTCAAACCCTCTTCTTTGATGAAGGAAACAGCATCCCTATTCTATTATCCTCCAAACCCTTCTGCTAGAGCTCAATGCCAGGATTTGCCTCTAAGACACTGGTTTCCAATTCTAAATGCAGAGATGGTGAATTTACAGCAACTAGGCAAGTAAGCTTCCGGAGCTACAGTTAAACTACCTGGGACTAAAGTTTCCAAGAAACAAGCTACATATCTCAGTGATTACCAAGTTTGAAGGATTTAAAGGCTGACCAACAGCAATTCTGAGATGTCACCATCTTACTTCAGGGTGAATCACATATAAAAGCAAGCCTGTGAGTTGGTCTAGAAAGCCTATAAAGCATGAGACATGGACCTGAAGAAATCCTATAAACATAAAAACGAAGAGAGGTAGATCAAGGCAACCAACTGAAGAAAGTAGGAATTCGGGCAAGGGAAACAAAGCAGGGAAAAGCTTGGGACATAGTACACACCCAGTCAGTAACAGTGTTTATGATGATTTACCTTAAGAAAGTCCACTACTAAGCACAGAAAATGGCACACAGAAGTACAGTAACTATTATGTAATAAATGAACATATGCCATGAATTACAAAATGGTTCCTAAAGAAAAGATTCCACCCTGGGAATTAATTTGCTGGGGAAGAGACTTACCCATGTAGAAAATGCATCCTCACCTTATGGCAAAAGAGGTAATGGGGCTGCTGCATGATAAAATGCACTGGACAATGAACGTGGAGTCTAGAAGCCATAAACTAGCTGTGTGACTCTGAGTAAATCCCTTTCACCTTTCTTTGCCTCAGTTTCCCAATCGATTAAATGGGGATACCCCCATCTCCAAGGTGTGAGCAAAGTAGAGGTAAGATGGAAAAAGGAGTCAAAGTCCACACAAATCCAACTGCCTGACATCACCAATCTCAAACTTGACAGGCCCAAGAAAAAACTTTCGACCATCCCCCAAAACCTGCTCTTCATCTTTCCCCTCTCAGTAAATGTAACCATTTCATACTCTGGAAACAGTCTTGCTTTCTCTCTTTTTTTTTTTTTAATTTTTTTAAAGATGGTTTATTTATTTATTCATGAAAGACAGAGAGAGAGAGAGAGAGAGGCAGAGACACAGGCAGAAGGAGAAGCAGGCTCCATGCAGGGAGCCTGACGTGGGACTCGATCCCGCGTCTCCAGGATCACATCCTGGGCTGAAGGCAGCGCTAAACCGCTGAGCCACCCGGGCTGCCCCCAGTCTTGCTTTCTCCACACCCAATCCATCATCCAGTCCTATCCATTCTAACCCTCTGTGTATCACTGACCTCTGTCTGCACTATCCTCACTCTAGTCTAAGCTACAATTATCTCACATGAATGACTGCAGCCGCCAAAATGATCCCTAGGCTTCCACTTTTGCTCTTTCCAATCCAAACGGAACCATCTCCTTAAAAACATAACCATATCTTCATGTCATCTCCCTACTTCTTAAATCCTTTAAGCTGTCCAAGGTCAAGAGTAAGAGGCCAAACTCCTAAACCTGGCTTTCAAGGCCCTAAATGACTGTCCTCTGCTCCTCAAGCCACTTTACCCATTCCTGCTCTTGTTCAACACACTGGCTTTTTATGCACACTTTTTTTTTTTTTTTTTAAAAACGTGTTATGCTCCTTCCTGATAAACCCCTACTCATTCTTTGGGTCTCATTCCAAAATTAGGCCCTCTTTTACTACAGTAACTACGCTTTTATGCAGCTAATTTATTATACAAAAGTATACAATCACAAGTGCCGTCGCAACGAAACTGAAAGTTCCACGGAGGTAAGCACCGTTATAGACAGTTCACCTCAGCATCCTCAGAGAAACCGGGTCTGCCATACAGTTTGGGCCCAAATATTTGAACAAATTCACACACAGTCAACTAAAAACCCTAACTCAAAAAGATAAAGTTCTAATTTATACAGCTGCCCATATTGCTTCAACACCGTCCCACCTTCACTCTCAAAAGCTCAGACTAAACCTAAACCCTTGGTGACCTATTCAGGTACCTCAAGGTTTCCAACCTCCCGCAGCCCCCACTCTCCCCTCCCGCCCCCACAAGGTTCCAGGTCCAAACTGAACAATCCTAGCCCTGAGGAGAGACGAAACGCGCCTCCTTTGCCCCTGCGGGTGGCGGGGTCCCAGACCACCCGGGGAAAGTTTCCTGACCCAGACACCCATGCTGGGAGCCTGGCACAAGTCCGCGAACACTGACTGACGCACGTCGGCCGGAGCACGTCGTCAGCTATCAACCCACGAAGCTTGAGGCGTTTCTTCGAGACTTCGTAGGCGCAACTCAAACCGTGCGTCCCGGCCCGAGCGCCTCGCCGTGCGTCGTAGACTTCCAGATGCCCATTCCATTCACCAAAAACAGACCGAAAAGACGACGACGCCGGCGCCTCGCCCTTTAAAAAAACACCCCCATTGGAGGCTGGCGGGTAGCTGAATGAATCCTCGCGAGAGCCACCGGCTTCCGCCCGCTGCCTCCGCTCGGCTCGCCGGACCGGAAGGAAGGCGGTACTTCCCCGCCCCGGGCCCTACCTCACAAGGCAGCGCGGCCCCACTGAGGCCAATCAGAGAGCTTATTGTAGGCCGCGGCGCAGAGAGCCAATGGCAAGTCGCGGCGCGCTCAGAGCTTCCTCTCTTCCGCACCGGCCCCCTCCCTTCCGCCCGCTGACTTCCACTCAGCCTCTGGCGGAGGAAGTGATGTCACAGGCCCCATGTGAGCGGATTGCAACACATGCAGCTGCCTGGAGAGAGGGAGCCGGTGTCCTACGTCAGAGCCGCCGCCGCGGAGCCGCCGCCGGGGAGGAGCAGCCGCTGCCGCCCAGGACTGGGCCCTTAGGTAAGCCGAGGGAGGGAAAGGCCAGCGACCGCCGCGGCGGACCGCGCAGGGCGGGAAGAAGAGGGCCTCTTGGGGGTGGCAAGGAAGGGGGCCGCTCTGCCCCAGCGGCGGCGCTAACTCTGTGGTCTTGGTGTCTCCGGGCCCCGCCGGGCCGCTCTAGGGAGGAGGAGGCGAGAAGATGGCGGACGACCCCAGTGCTGCCGACAGGAACGTGGAGATCTGGAAGATCAAGAAGCTCATCAAGAGCTTGGAGGCGGCCCGCGGGTGAGCGCCGCGTCCGGCCCCCCCGTGCCCTCTTGGTTCCCGGACCCCTCAGGATGGCCGCCCCCGCGCCGCATGGCCGGATGAGAACCAGGCACTAGTCAACTCCCGCCTTCTGGATCTCTGGGTAGTAGCCCCCAACCCAGGGGCGAGGGTCTGCGCGGTTGGCGGGAGAAGGGGGTCCTTCCCCTGCTTCGGGGTAAGGGGCCCCGCTCCCGGGGCTCGGACCACTTGACCCCCTCGTGGAAGGCCATTGATACTTTTGAATCTCTCCCAGACCCTTGAATCCAGCACCTCTCTCTTCTAGCTCCAGGTGCTGCCACCCTGCCCGGGTGCTGTTGGGGAAAAGGGCTCGGCCTTCCTTTCCGAACGCCCTTCCCTGATTTCCTCCTCTCTTCCTTCACGTTTCTTAGCCAGGTCTCATTAAAATGGCCTCCCCCTCCCGGTCTTCTAATACCGGTATGGGTGAAGTTTGGATGGGACAGGAAGGAGAGGTGGTGAGGGACAACCTCTTTATGACTCTTCCTGATATCTCTGGGTCTTCCAACACTCCCAAGATGACTTCCCCCAAATCCTCTAATTATCCCGGAGTTTCCTGGTGTTAGCTGTTACAGTATCCACCTATGAAATGAAAATGCCAACGTGTGCGGGGGGAAGGGGGGGATAGAGAGAAGATTTTGGTTGACGAATGCGTATCTGTATATTCAGGAGAAATTGGATTGTGAGGCCGTTGAAGTGAACTGTTAACTACAGGGTCCTCTTCGGCCTTTCTCTGGAACTTCCAGGGATAGAGGTGCCTGATGTACTAATGCTTGTTGAAATTTAGAACTGAATTAGGTGGGCTTTTGGTCTCCTTTTGTAAGTTTTCTGGGTGGGCCCAGGGGAAGATTACATTGAAACTGGCTGTATGTGCTTTTTTTTTTTTAGATTAAAAAAGAATTACTTGTTTTGGGAATGTATGTCAGAGGTATTCCCATTTTTTTAGTTTACTTATTTTGTTCCTTTCCTGGTTATAGGAACTTTTTGCTTACAGGAAGTGGCCCAAAAAAAAAAAAAAAAAAAAAAGGCGTTTGGAACATTACATATTTGTATGTGTGAGCATTCTTAGAATAGCAGAGTGCCTTGCTCCAGGCTATGTTGAAAGTTTGTTTTCAAGGCAGGAATTGGACATTCTGGTTTCCATCCCAGGGCTGTTCTTGATTGGTTGGTTTGCAGTGATAGAATTAATCAAGCTTTTAATTGTTACTATATGAAATAAGGTGTACTTAGTTACATGGACGGCCCTGAGCTAATAGATTGGTTTTGCCTTGTGTTTTGTACTTACTAAATTAGTGACAGTCCTGCTTGAGATGAAGCTCCTGAAAGTTTGGCTCTCAGTTTAGCGACTTGGGCTTTTGCTAACCCTTTCCCTAGTACAAATTGAAAGTAGCAGCTTATTTTTTACTTCTTAAGTTTGTTTCTTTGAATTTAATAAAATACTCAGACCTATTTAATAATCTTACAGGAACTTGAACACAAGTGGTTCTCTGCCATATATGTTAGATTGAATAATTAGTCCCCAAGTGTGAGCATATTTTACAAGGGGGGGTAGGTAGTACAGGTCATGACCCATTATGTATGATGCACTACCAAGAATTAGATTCTTTTATTTCACTAGGATCTTCTGTTGTGTTACTTTCAATTGAGTATGGCTTTTATGGATTGTTGTTGCAGTGTTTAAAGTTGGATATGACCTGTATATTTGTTCTCTTATTACTTTACTTTGGGGGCATTAGAATCTGCATACCTGATATTCTCTGCAGAAGTCTAAAGTGTACATTTACGACGGTAGTTTCCCGGTTGTCTGAGTGTAGTGACGTTAAAAAATAACACTGTGTAGTAACAGTATTCCCTTCTGCTTAAGGAAGCTCATTCTCATATTTGTCCCTAGCCATGTTACCTAGCTACCTGAAACTTTTAAGCTCCTCTTCAAGGCTTTTAGAGGCTTTATCCCTTTGATTAGTAAAGTTTTAAGCACACTTAAAATGAAATTCTTATGCATAACTTTTCTTCTAAGTGATGGAGTTAGTTTGAACATTTTAGATAAGGATTAAGCTGTCTAAACTATCTGGGAGTAGTCTTCATTTAAACAAATAATGTGGTTGATAATCATGTCCTGCTTTGCCTTTATTCAGGGTTTGATTGCATTTTGATCCCATGAAAATTTTAAATCTTTGCCATCTCTGGGTATCAGTAAGGAGCCACAACTGTATTCAGTTTGGCTCTGAAGTTTCCCAGTACATATCAGTTTCTTTTCAGAAATAGGAAGATTGCATGTTCATGGCTATATTGTATTAAAATCAGACTCAGATCATCATACTGTATGATGAGAAATGTTTTCTTTACCTAATGCTAAAATATTTTAAGGAGAAATGTCATGACCTTTAAAAAACTGGATGACAATCTGTGTGCTGGTGTTTGCAGGTAGCCTTTGGGCTGAAGGAGAAAACTGAGGTCTTCAAGCATGGTTATTAGCACTAGTAAAACTTAGTGTTGGATTTATAGAATTGTTTTTGAAATAAAGTTTTGTGGGGTTTTTGTTTGTTGTTTTCTTTTTTAACTCTCCCAGCAGTATAGAATTCTGGGCACGAAAACCAGATTGGTTTGTTTTTAACAGTAACTATAAGAAATGCTGGGATAAGAGTAATTTTGAAATTCAGAGTCGGTTTATGACTATCTCTTGATAATATCACCCAAATGTAGCTTTGAAAGGGAACCACTGCAAAATGGACCCAGTAATTAAGTACATCTGAACAGAATGAAGTTGCTAAGCACAATAATTATTAAGTGTGTAGTATATTATAGACACTGCTAAGACACTATTTCATTTAATCCTCACAAGAAGTATTGCCACCTTTTGATAGCCAAGGCAACTGAGGCTGAGAGGGAAATAACTTGGTGTCTGAAGTGTAGCAGAGCTCAGGACTTGAAGCATTGTGTTACACAATGCATTGAATATATTTTTTTTTTCCCAAAAACACAAGGCTGGGTTCACTCAAATTGTAATCTAAGCTATAATAGACTATTTTATTTTATTTTATTTTTTTTTTTTTTATTATTTATTTATGATAGTCACAGAGAGAGAGAGGCAGAGACACAGGCAGAGGGAGAAGCAGGCTCCATGCACCGAGAGCCCGATGTGGGATTCGATCCCGGGTCTCCAGGATCAGGACCTGGGCCAAAGGCAGGCGCTAACCCGCTGCGCCACCCAGGGATCCCGACTATTTTATTTTAAAGATTGTATTTATTTAGAAAGAGAGCATGGGTTGGGGGAGGAGGTGGCAGAGAGAGAGAGAAGCAAACTCCCCACTGAGCAGAGTCCACAATGGGCTCAGCTAGATCTCAACCCTGAGATCAGGACCTGAGCAGAAACCACAAGTCTGGTGCTCAGCCAACTGAGCCACCCAGGCGCGTATAACAGACTATCGTAATGTTGTCATGTCTTTGGAAGAGCATTCGTAAGAGCCAAAATGGCTAAAATAGGGAACTTGGTGGAGGCTTTTGTAGCCCTCGTCATACTTAATTTTCTGAGTTGAAAGAAGTATTACACGTATAACTTAAATTTCAGTTTGTGGAACATACCTATTTAGTCTCATGTGAGTCTAATAGAATGTTAGGTTGTATGTTAATAAAATAACCTGCCACTACTTTTGGTATACATAAATCCCACTTAAGGTTTAGTGGAAGTTCTTCCTGGTGTGTGATTGCTCCTGGTACATTCTTCACCGTTGGCTGAATGAGGACAAATGTGTACATAAGCCAGAACTGGAACTAGAGCCACGTGAATGGAACTGTGGTTGTGGATATTTTGGATAAGGAACTAAAGCAGGTGAATATATCTTAAAAGAAAGATGGGTGGGAAATTTTGGTGTTTTTTTTCCTGCTAATGTTTTCTGAACCAGCAAGAAGTAGCTCCAAATATAAGGCTGGGAGATTTATAATTTTCATGTAATAAAATCATTGCCAGAGCCTGTTCTAGTTAAGAGCAGTGGTAAATGTGACAGACAAGGATAATTTGGGCTAAGTTGCATCTGTGAGTGTTCGAATGTTTTTTTACTTAACTTGACCAAGGAACCTTGTATATTTCAGAAATAATCTTAGTCAGATAACCCATGTTTTAAGATCTGCCCAGTTTGTAGACTTTATTTGGGTCTTCTGTGGTGGTCTTGGGCATTTTAAAATCTTACTGTTTAGTTAGAAGCAATTTGTAGGTACTTTGACTTTGAAGGAAATAGAAACAACCTAGCTTACTGACTGCTTTTCCTCTCCTGAAATACATAGCTTCTTTTCTCCTCTAAGTAGTTCTGATAACAGATGGGGCAAAGGGGGTTCCCCCACATTAAGCATTTTTCCAGTTCTTAGCGGATAACAGCTGGGTGTCCTCCAGTTTAATTCTGGCACTACATAAAGTTAGCATCTGTCCCGTTAAGTGCTCAGTCCCACAAGACTGCCCCCTTTTATGGTAAGTCTGGGCCTCCCCTATTTCTGACCTATGGGCATTAAATTGGGGATTTAATAATTTGCTAGAGTGGCTCACAGAACTTAGGGAAACACTTTATTACGTTGACTGGGGGGAGGGTTGTTTGTTTTGTTTTAAGATTTTATTTATTCATGAGAGACAGAGACATAAGCAGAGGGAGAAGCAGGCTCCCTGTGGGGAGTCTGGTGCAGGACTCAATCCCAGGACCCTGGGATCACGACTTGAGCCAAAGGCAGAGGCTCAATCACTGACCCATCCAGGTGCCCCCACATTGACTGGTTTTATAAAGAATACAAATGAAGATTATATAGGGTGAGGGTCAGAAGCATCTGAGTACAAGAACTTCTGTTGCTGTGGAACTGGGGCATACTGCCTGGGTTTACCAACCTAGAAGTTCACTAAATCTTACTTACGAGTTTGTAAAACTTAATCTGCAGACTCTCCTTCCACACCAGACCTTTCTCAGAGATCTGTGGATGGAGCTGAAAGTTCCAGCCCTCAGTTAGGTGGTCTTCCTGGTGATCCCAGTGGCCCCACCCTTAAGTCACTTTGTTATCATAAACTCAGGTGTACTCCATAGATATTCCTTATGAATAGCAAAACCCATCACCCAGAACATTTTAAGGGCTTTAGAAGCTTTGTCAAAAGCTATGGACAGGGGATCCCTGGGTGGCTCAACGGTTTGGCGCCTGCCTTCAGTCCAGGACATGGTCCTGGGACCCGTGATCAAGTCCCACATCAGGCTCCCTGCATGGGGCCTGCTTCCCCCTCTGCCTGTCTCTTCCTCTCTCTGTGTGTGTCTCTCATGAATAAATAAATAAAACCTTAAAAAAAAAAAAAGCTGTGGACAAAGACCAAATACATTTCTTATAGCACATAGCCATTTTTTAAAATCTATACAGAATTTTTCACATTGTGTTGGATTAAAAGTAATTTTGTGAGAGGCTCCTGGGTGGCTCAGTTGGTTAAGCATCCAACTCTTAATCTAAGGGTCATGAGTTCAAGCCCTTTTATAAGGCTCCATGCCCTGGTGTTGAGTCTAATTTTTAAAAAAGTAATTTTGTGAGATGAATGGGCTTATTTTAACCATAGAGACAAATAAGATGGACAGGCTATTAATATGGTTTTATATTAAATGTGTTTGAATACCTACTCCAAGTGAAAATTATTGTTGATTTTTTTTTTTTTTTAAGATTTTTTTATTTATTCATTAGAGAGAGAGAGAGAGAGGCAGAGACACAGGCAGAGGAAGAAGCAGGCTCCATGCAGGGAGCCCAACACGGGACTCAATCCAGAGACTCCAGGATCACACCCCAGGCCAAAGGCAGGCGCTGAGCCACCCAGGGATCCCAAAATTATTGTTTAATAGAACATTCACCTGGGCAGCCCAGGTGGCTCAGTGGTTTTGCGCCACTTTCAGCCCAGGGCGTGATCCTGGAAACCCGGGATCGAGTCCCATGTCGGGCTCCCTGCGTGAAGCCTGCTTCTCCCTCTACCTGTCTCTGCCTCTGTTGTGAGAAAACTTAAATAAGTTTGGCAGCAGGGCTGAATGGCCTTAAATCGTATTTGAAGATTCAGGAGAAATGTGCCTCTTTTCCTTAGACCCACTGCTGGAACTGTCTAACTGAGAAGGTGAAGAGCAGAAATTTCTTCAGAGTCCAATGAATTCTCTAGCAATCTCAGAATAAAACCTTCTCATAGGCTACATTCTATAGATGTCTCTTTCTTAATGAGGAGGAGAAGTGATTATAGGGGTTCAAGGCTCTCCTCTCCTTTCCAACAGGTTGGAAATTAGGTTTCTTGGGCAGCCCGGGTGGCTCCGTGGTTTAGCCCCGCCTTCAGCCTGGGGTGTGATCCTGGAGACAGAGGATCCAGTCCCACGTCAGGTTCCCTCCATGGAGCCTGCTTCTCCCTCTGCCTGTGTGTGTGTGTGTGTGTGTGTGTGTGTGTGTGTGATGAATAAATAAAATCTTTAAAAAAAAAAGGTTTCTTGTGGGTACTTTCCTCAAAGAACATGAAGGTTCCCTTTGATAGCAGCTTTATCTTATACCACTGGACACACTTTAAACCCTGTCTGCTGTCTGTTAAGATGGAAACATCCATTTTTTCATATTTTTGTCACTTTCTGAACAGACAGGTTTTGTTTTGTTTTGTTTGTTTTTGAGAACACAAGTGGGGAGGAGGGGCAGAGGGGGAGGAAGAAGCAGGACCCCCCGCCCCCCCGCCACTGAGCAGGAAGCATGAGGGGCTCTATTGCAGGACCTCAGGACCACAACCCCAGCCAAAGGCAGACACTTAACCAACTGAGCCACCCAGGCACCTAGAGGATGTTATCTGTTAACTTTTATTTTATTTTTAAGATTTTATTTATTATCATTCTCATAGATGCAAAGATGAAAACAGATTTCATTCTTATACATTATACACTGATCACATTTTCTGTGATCCAGCCCTTTCTCTTTTATCTACTTAATTTGTATGTTAATGGATGCTTTATAAGTTTGCATTGTTCTTTTTTTTTTTAAACCCTCCAAGTTCTGTATCTTTTTTTTTTTTTTTTAAGATTTTATTTATTCATTCATGGTAGACACAGAGAGAGAGGCAGAGACACAGGCAGAGGGAGGAGCAGGCTCCATGCAGGGAGCCTGATGTGGGACTCAATCCCAGGACTCCAGGATCACGCCCTGGGTGGAAGGCAGGCGCTTAAACCGCTGACCTACCCAGGCTGCCCTGTTCTGTATCTCTTAACAGTAATTTTCAGACATGAAGTTTTCATCCAGTTTATGCTTTGTCTTTTGTCACTATCTTTCCATTTTCAGATGCCTGATAACTTCTTGTCATGCAGATAACTCAGGAATATTGGGCATATGCTCCTTTGTTTTCTCATTTTATTTGATATCCTCTAAGGTCCCCTTTAGGAGAATGATCCCAGTCAAAACAAAAGATTGTCTTTTCCCTGCTGTATTTGGGGCCTTTAAATTAGATTTTTCCTCAAACTCACATCTAAGTATATGAAAAAGAAGCCCATAAATGCATTTTAACAACTAACCAGTTAGCTTAGAAGCTTCATCAAATATCTTCCATAAGTTGGACACAGGACATTTGGAAGAAACGTGTGATACAATGAGAACATGGTCTCACACAACCCTGGATTGATATGAATCATTTCCAGATCCATGTTAGTAAATACAGAACAACACAGTAAATGTTGAAGTGGGACATGGTGTAAGCAGATGAATAGGGTCTTGAGCAAGGTATTGGACATTGTCAAAAAAACAAGACATTGTATAACTATTCAGGCAGATTTCCTAGGGGTGGCAAGTAGCGTTTTAGAATGTTACCTAGGGAAGTGTTATTTGGCTGATACAGTATCTTTGATACAGTGGTGGAGTGGAGCTGTAACTGATCTGCAGCTTTGAAATTGAAATTGAAATTCATTCTTGATTGAAAGCCAGTTAGCCTAAAATTAGATCCAAGAGCTTTGTGTTGGTTGATGGTTGGTGAGCTGTCGGGGTATTGAAATAGCGCAGAGCATTTGTGCATGTGTGCCTTGTTCATAAAGTTGGCATGACATAGCTGAAGACAATCCCAACAGTTTGCCTTTCAACCTAAATAAACTTTAGTTTGCAAGTAATGAAAATGTGCTGATTCCCAAACATGAATTCCTTAATACCTCTGGATTTTTTTTTTTTTTAACTTCAGTTTGCCAACATGCAGTATAACACCCATGCTCATCACATCATGATGTGATTAAGGGCCTTCCTTAATGCCCATCACCCAATTACCCTCTGGATATCTTTAGCTTTTTACTGAAAAAGCGTTTTCTTCCCTTTTTGGCTACCCCATTCTCTGGCATCTTCTGGCCTTGATGACTTCACTTAAGCAAGGAGCAGCCTCAGGAAAGACAAGGTTAGAGGTTCAGGACTGGGATATGTTTTAATGAAGTTATAAAACTAGTTTTCTGAAGATGAGTTGAATAGCATACATTTTGACTCATAACAGCTTTTTGAGGAAACTATGACCATTTCATGGATGAAGAAATTGAAATATAGAGATTAAGTAGCTTTCATGATATCATAACCTTACATAAGGGGCAATGTTAGATTTTCTGTTCCTACTTTTCTGATTTCAGAGCCTGTAATCCTGTTATACCATACTGCCTTGCTCTTTGATTAGTGTTTTTTCTGCTAAGTAAAAACATCTCCCATTCCCTTCTGAAAGGACTCTTATCCAAGGAGATTTGCATTTACTAGAGGGAGCAGGTGTGCTGAGACCCAGAAACAAAGATAAAAGGAAAACAGGCATGCTTTTTGCAAATCTACCCAAGGAAGAACGTGGGTACCAAACATACTCTTAATGAGCATCACTGGTGAGGGAAATAACTTGCTTTGAAATCCTTCTCCAGAAGCTCATTTTGTGTATTAGAAAGAACAGTAACAGGAAGGCAGTGGCTTTTGTTTTATTTGAAAAGTACTTGCATTGTGATAAATATCAGGTAAATTGTCTCATTTATAAGGTCCCATGTAGAACGCTGATCACTAATGCTGGTTGTGATTGATATCTCTAGGCTTTGCCTTGATGAAAGAATGCTAGAGAAAGTTTCCAGCTGCTGCTTCCTGGTGGAACATTCCACTAGGTGAGCTTTGTGAAGTTGTTATAATTTTTTTATATGTATTTTTAAAAATTTTTTGGAGCAAAGGGCAGAGGGAGAAAAAGAATCTTAGGCAGGCTGTACACCCAGTTCAGATGTGGAGCTTGATCTCACAACCCTTAGATCATGACTTGAGCTGAAATCAAGAGTTGGATGCTTAACTGACTGAGCCACCCAGGTGCCCCTATAGTTTTTCTGAGACCAAGTAAATGCCTATAAATTGTAGAAAAAGTAATACACCAGATATATACATTTTTGTTTTGGATGACTAATCCTAATGTTGAAGGTAAAGTATGAAAATGAACCTTTGTAAACTTTGTGCTGGAAATTTTTGCTGGGACATGTGAGTTACTCTTTATGACAGAGGCTGCTTTAATGTCTCAGTATGTTCAGATCTTGGACCTTGTCCCATCTGGTAATGGCATCTGACCCCTAAGGTCAATTGCATAAATCAATTTCAGGTAACTGTCTAGCCTTTTGAACAGTAACAGAATCCTCCCTCCTAGTTTGATATTCTGCAAGCTCTTCATAAAAGACGGCCCCATCCACCTCCAACCAGCATAAGAGATGATGGGGCAGGGCATCAAGTTGAGGGTGAACAAAAGAAGACACTTTGGAAGTATTAGTTTTGTTATATTAAGGACTAACAATGGTTTGAGGGGTTTGGCAAAGGTAAAGCTGAGACAGTCATTTCTTGGGGAGTGTTAGTTCCTCTCCAAAGACTAGCAAAATTTTAATTGGTATTTTGTATGGTAGTTTAGAATAAATCTCTGGTGTTTGCTTAGAAGAGACTATGTAGAGAAGATCTTATTTCTGATGTTAGGAATTAACTGTATTCATCAAATTCATGTTCTAAAATTTTTGTGCCCTTAAGGTTATGTAGACCTAGTGTAAGCAACACGTTATTTCACTTTTTGATACTTGGTGGAAGAGAAAATGGGTTCAGATCTTTGAAGTGACTGATAACCAGACAAGTGGTGACTGACTCTGGATTATGTCACAATAATGAAAACCCATGCCACAGCTGTACGATAAAGTTACTTAAAGTTTCAGAGGGAAATGGATTTCTGTATTTCTTATGATAAGTTACAAAACCATTTTGTAACTAGTGTTCTTGCCATATTATCTTGAACTGCATTTTTGGTTTGGTTATTTGTTCTATTGGAAGATTTGGTAAGACCTGTAATCCAAGAAAGGTAATTACCACCTACTACCAAGTCCCCTTTTATCTCTGGACTTACTCAGACTCTAGTAAGACTTACCACACCATCTAACGTGCTTCCCCCCTCCCTCTGCTGTGATGTTAATTCTTTCTGACTATACTATTAAAGAACAGAGGGATAGGGTACAAGGAGCTAGAATTCCATGTAGTTACCTTTTAGTGAGCCCTTAATATTTGTTATCCACGCTAAGCACTTGACATATATTACAGAATCCTCATGACCTTGTGAAGAAAGTAGAAACTCAGGCCCAAAGAGATTTATGTAAGTTGCTGTAGGTTATGTAGATAATACATGACATGAACCCAAATCTGATTTTATAAATCTGTGCTCCTGGGGTGCCTGGCTGGCTCAGTCAGAAGAGCATGTGACTCTTGATGTCATGATCATGGGTTCGAACTCCATGTTGGGTGTAGAGATTACTTAAAATTTTTTAAATCTTATTTAAAAAAACAAAAATCCAGGCAGCCTGGATGGTTCAGCGGTTTAGCGTGATCCTGGAGTCCCGGGATTGAGTCCCATGTCGGCTCCCTGCATGGAGCCTGCTTCTGCCTCTACCTGTGTCTCTGCCTCTCTCTATCTCTGTATCTCTCATGAATAAATAAATAAAATCTAAAAAAAATAAAACACGGGATCCCTGAGTGGCGCAGCGGTTTAGCCCCTGCCTTTGGCCCAGGGCGCGATCCTGGAGACCCGGGATCGAATCCCACGTTGGGCTCCCGGTGCATGGAGCCTGCTCCTCCCTCTGCCTGTCTCTGCCTCTCTCTCTCTCTCTCTCTGTGACTATCATAAATAAAAATTTTTTAAAAATAAAAAATAAAAATAAAAAAATAAAACAAAAATCCATACTCCTAACCAACCTCCCACATTGTTTCTGTATTAGGCCCATATCAAAAAGATATCTACAGTTTCAAAGTTAAACTTAGTTTTGCGGGCAGCCCCAGTAGTTCAGCGGTTTAGCGCCACCTTCAGCCAGGGGCGTGATCCTGGAGTCCTGGGATCGAGTCCCACATCAGGCTCCCTGCATGGAGCCTGCTTCTACCTCTTTCTCTCTCTGTGTGTCTCTCATCAATCAATAAATAAAATCTTAAAAAAATAAATAATAAACTTAGTTTTGCATGTTTGGTAAAAGAAAAATAGAAATCCCATGGTGAATAAAGAATATGGACAGGGGGGATCCCTGGGTGGCGCAGCGGTTTGGCGCCTGCCTTTGGCCCAGGGCATGATCCTGGAGACCCGGGATCGAATCCCACGTCGGGCTCCCGGTGCATGGAGCCTGCTTCTCCCTCTGCCTGTGTCTCTGCCTCTCTCTCTCTCTCTGTGACTATCATAAATAAATAAAAATTAAAAAAAAAAAAATTAAAAAAAAAAAAAAAAAAAAGGCATCTAACTTTGGCTCCTGACCTGCGGTCTCTGCACTCAGTAAGGAGTCTGCTCCTCTCCCTCTCCTCCTCCCCCTGCTCATGCTTGCTCTAGCTCTCTCTCATATAAATAAATAAAATCTTAAAAAAACAACATATGGACAAAGGCAGTAGAAATTAGAGAGGAACTCGTTGCTTTATACCCGATGATCCATATAATGTGGCTAGCTTAGCGATTCCCAAAAATGATTTGAATAAGATTTAAGTTGAGCTTTTTTGAGCTTAAAAAAGGATGGTGGGAAGCTTTGGCTACTCATCTCCTAGGCACAATCCCAGTCATCAAACATTGATATGATAGCTCCTTGGGGAACACACACTCTAAATCCCAACTACAGAGTATACTAGGCAGTCTACTACCTGGTCCTAAACTGAAAGTAATTCTGTTAAGTTGGGGTGATGAGATGGGTGGGCAGGGCATTTGGGGGTAGTGGGTGTTCTGTCAGGGAAAAGTTGGACAGTTCATTGTGGTTGTACTGCTGCTAGGCCAAATGACATCTGCTTACCTCCAGCTGGTGGCTTTCTGAGTTTCTCTTCTCTAGTTGGGGACAGAGTCCTAGAATCCCTGGCTTCAGCTGGCCAAGAAATTCTGCTTCAAGTTGCAGAAAGCAAGCCAGACCCAGTGATTCTCAGCCCTATTACACATCAGAATTGATATGATTGTATTTGAATCAGTCTTTTTTTTTTTTTTTAAGATTTTATTTATTTATTCATAGAGACACAGAGAGAGAGAGAGGCAGAGACACAGGCAGAGGGAGAAGCAGGCTCCACGCAGAGAGCCCGACGTGGGACTTGATCCAGGGTCTCCAGGATCACGCCCTGGGCTGCAGGCGGCACTAAACCGCTGCGCCACTGGGGCTGCCCAGGAAGGGGAGATCTTTTTGTGTATGAGAATTATTTTTTTGTTTTGCTCTTTTAGAAAGTTTTCCCAAGGAAAACTTGCACTGAAGTGCAAATAGTTCAGTAGACAGCCTTGCATGAACCACAGTTTTTTTTTTTTTCCAGCTACCTTTCTAAAGTGTTGAGCATCATTGATGAACTTGATAAAACTTATACAAGTCAGAGTGCCTAGATTGTCTTTGCCTGTCTTGTCAGAAGGTACCTTGAATCCAAAGTCTGCAACTCTGTGATACCTGAAGTTCTACACACCCCGGAGTACAGGCTCTGCTCTGCTCACCTTGCTTTTTCTACCTTACAGGTATTTCAGACCTGGCCCATAGAGTGACTTTATCAATGCTGCCCTGTCCATATTGCTCAGGGTTCAGGAAACCTTGGATGAATAACTGGTGGCACTATCGTAACTTCCCACATCAGGAAGGGAAACTTTTCCTTCAGCGGTGTGAGACTGAAGGAAGGAAGAGCTGTCAGCTCTTTATTTAAATTCTCTTCCTTCCGGAGTTCTGTCTGGCTTTATTTACTGTCTGCATTTAGTCTATTTACAACTACTTCTTCCTTCTGTCTCCCAGCTATTTTGTTGCTCAGAAGTTAGTCCTCTGGAAGCATTGATAAACCCTTCTTTGATAAGGGAAAGTGCCCCAAATATGGTGAGAACAAGAAGGAATCGAAGAGCAGAGGCCCCAGAAAGCCTTATGTACCACATTGTTAAATGCTTTGTCTTGCTTTGCCCAGTCTTTACAACCTGCATGTGAATCATTGCTGTGCTGCATAATTCACTGACTCTTGAATGAGAGCCTTTTGATTTTTGGTAAAGGATATAGTGACAAAGCAGAACAGTAGATGAAAACCTATTAAAATTTTAAAAGGATATGTTGCAGATGTGTCCAGCAACTCCTTGGTGAAAGGTTTACTTCTCCTTCTTCCCTGTGGGTTGCTTGGGTTGCTTTAAAATAAAATATTCAACTTCCTTGATTTTATTTTGGTGTTTACACAAACTGGTCTAACAGCTTTGATTGGCTTGCCTTGGGGGTAAATGAGTGCTTATTTTGTTTGGAAGCTTTACTGGAAAAACTTTATTTCTCTTAAAGCCAATATACAAAAAAAACAACAACAACAAAAAACCAGGTATTATAAAGTAGCCTTTAAATAAAGAGGAACTTTAAAAGGTGGGGTCACCTGGGTGCCCCAGTGGTTGAACGTCTGCCTCTGCCTTCGGCTCAGGCCTGTGTCTCTGCGCCCCCCTCTCTCTCTCTCTCTCTCTCTCTCTCTCTCTCTCTCAGTGTGTGTGTGTCTCTCATGAATAAATAAAATTTTTAAAAAAATTAATAAAATAAAAACTTTAGGTGTTTGTTTCCACCACCACCATCCCACATAGGATAGTTTCACGGAAACTAGTGAAAGGTACTTTTTTGAGTGTTAATCAAAATCCAAAGGAGTAAGAAGCCAAAACTAACTTTCAGGTGGTGCTTGAGATTGAGCAACTTGGCAGAAATACGACGATTTTTTTTTTGCAAGCTACATTTCTGAATTAGTTAAGTAGAAACCTATTCCTCAGGAATCTTCACTACTTTGTACTCTCTAGAATGTTACGTGGATGTAAGTGTAAAGTTGGTTGTCCAGCTCTGGTGCTATACAGTGAAGTTGCTTAATGAATGCTTATCTGCTTAACCTATCTGCAGTGGAAAGTAAATAGCTGCTTATCTTAAGGTCATTGCTTTGTCCTCTGCATGATTATCTTGCTTTAAGGATTTCCTTCAGGCATTTTGAGTTCACTCAGTGAATTTGTCCCAACATCCTCTTTAGCGTCAAACTTTTCATCCTTTGGGGTTTGGTGCCTGTTTGCTTCCTGAGCTGAGTGAGCTTCACCCCTGCTATCCTTGGAGCCCCTTCTCATTCCATTCCCTACTGATTGCCTCTTTGCTAGTTCCATCTCCTAGGAAACTACTCTGTAAATCAGAGCACGTAAGCTTTTAAAAACTGAGCCCTTTTGAGAAATAACTCTTAGTCTGTAAAGATTTCCAAGAGCTTATAGGGTAGAGAAATATGCTCTCTTGAGAATTATTAATCTAAAAACTAGCACAAGCTAGTAAAAGTCGGTATTAAAATATATGTCTTTTTTCCCCATCTTCTATATTTTCATATTGTGCATGTGCATAAATTGACAGGCTCCTGTGTAGAGACAGGTAGGTGGTAGCTACGATAAGAGGCCATATTTGAAGTTAAATTTACCTGCCTAATGTTTCCACGTCCTCCCAGAGGAAACACCTCGTCTCCTCCTTGATCTGTAGAGTTTGACATAACGTCATAAGAAATTATCAGAAAGGCTCTTTGGAAATTTCCTTCTTAGAAACCTAGCCAGAGGGCAGCCCAGGTGGCTCAGCGGTTTAGCGCCACCTCCAGCCCAGAGTGTGATCCTGGAGACCCGGGATTGAGTCCCGCATCAACCTGTTTCTCCCTCTGCCTGTGTCTCTGCCTCTCTCTCTCTCTCTCTCTCTCTCTCTGTGTGTGTTTCTCATGAATAAATAAATAAAATCTTGAAAGAAAGAAAGGAAAGGAAAGGGAAGGAAACCTAGCAAGATAAATATTGGAAGAATAGCAGTTTGTTACAGTTGGTTGCTTTAAAAATAAAAATAGGATCCAACAGATTCACTGTAAAAGCTTTTTTTTTTCTTTTTTTTTAATACAAGATACCAATTTTGTTTCATTTGGGAATTCTTTTTCCATCTAGTTCAGAAACTGGAACATGGCCACAGGTAGATCAGTACGTAGAAATTTTTATTTCTAGACACTTTGTCCTCCTTTAGAAAAAGTTTCTTGAGACACCTGGATGGCTCAGTGGTTTAGTGCCTGCCTTTGGCCCAGGGCCTGATCCTGGAGTCCTGGGATCGAGTCCCGTATCAGGCTCCCATGCCTGTGTCTCTGCCTCTCTCTCTCTCTCTCTGTCTCTCATGAATAAATAAAGACCCAGGCAGAGGGAGAAGCAGGCTCCATGCAGGAAGTCCAATGTGAGACTCAGTCCCCGGACCCCAGGATCAGGCCCTGAATCGAAGGCAGGCACTAAACCACTGAGCCACCCAGGTGTCCCTAAATAAATAAAATATTTTTTAAAAGTTTCTTTTTGTAGTTGTACTGAGAAAATTGATATGAAAAACATTTAAGAGAGTGATAAACCTGACTTAATGTGTGTTTGCACATGAGCAAAGGATTGTTTTGGTTTGGTTTCTTAAGATATTTATTTATTTATTTATTTATTTATTTATTTATTTATTTATTTATTTATTTATTTGAGAGTGGGAAGCACAAGCGGGGGGGGGGAGGGATGACTGAGAAGCAAGCCCCCCGCCCCTCCCCACAAGCAGGGAGCCCAATGTGGGGCTCCATCCCAGGACCTTGGGATCATAACCTGAGCCAGATGCAGATGCTTAAGCAATTGGGCCACCCAGGAGCCCACAAAGGGTTGTTTTGAAGCATCTTTGCTTTGTGGTCATTTTGATTATGTTTGTAATGCCAAGTGAAGCTGCTCTTCTGTAAGACGGCTTGATTGTCTGGTTTGGCTAGAATATTTGCTCCCCTACCCGAGGGGTGGCAGCAGTGCACATAGCATACTTTACTGTGTACTGTCATTGATCAACTTGTAGTTCATTGAGGAAAGTATTGCGGAAGTTATGAACATGCCTTCTGGGTTTTGAATAGAAACCTCAGCAGAAACAGTGCCAGTTTCAGAGATAGAAAAAAAGCTGATAATCTGAGAGTAACTATTTGATAGTTGGAAAGGCTAGATAGGCAGCCTGTCTGCTTATAGAGAAAACCTGTCAAGAGAACCTGTGGTATTTACCACTAGGAGGAAACTTTGAAAGGGCAGGGTCTTCTGTAAATGAGGTCCCTTTCTATCACTAATACTGAGGAAAAATAAATTTGTGAAATTCGTTTTACTGTATATAATACAGTTATGTATATTATATAATATAAATTGGTTCAGTTTATAGGTAGCTATTGTAAGAAAGCCAGCTATTAGATATGGGGCTCATAACTTCCTATATATATGTATTACAGAGTTGATTCTGTTCATATTGCCACTCTTCCTAATAATACTGATGACCTAGTTTTTTTAACAAAAATAACAATTTATTGTTAATTTAGTAAACACAAATTAACATTTCTCAGAGAAACCTTGGCTTTTCTAGTAAGCTGTCAGGTTAAAAGTCCAAGAGATTTTAAAAGGAGTAACCTGTTCTGAGTCTTTCCTATAGATTTTTTTTTTTTTAAGATTTTATTTATTTATTCATGAGAGAGAGAGAGGCAGAGACACAGGCAGAAGGAGAAGCAGGCTCCATGCAGGTAGCCAGACATGGGACTGGATCCCGGGTCTCCAGGATCACACCCCCGCTGAGCCACTGGGGCTGCCGATTTTTTTTTTTATAAACTGCCTTATTCATACACGGTTTTACATACTGTAAAAATTATTCCCTTTTTAAATATCTATTTTTAAAGTAAATAAGCTCTGTGCCCAACATGGGGCCCAAACTCACAACTCTGAGATCAAGAGTCCCATGCTTCACCAGCTGAGCCAGCCAGGCACCTCTAATTACTCCCCTCATCATTTAGGGGCAGGATGGGGTTTTCCTGCTTTTGTTGTTTTAAAGATTTATTTATTTGAGTAATCTCTGTACCCAGCAGGGCTCAAACCCACAACCCCAAAATCAAGAGTTGCACTCTCTTCTGACTGAGCCAGCTGGTCAACCTCTTAATTAGGCCCCTTTTAAAGGACACAGCATACTGGTTTCTTAAGAGTTATGCAACAATCACCGCTATCTAATTTGAGAACATTTTTATCAACCCAGAAAGAAGGTTCCCCATACCCATATTTGTTTTCATTTCTCTTGAGCATATACCTCAGATGGTATGGATGGATTGGTTGTATCATGTGGTTAACTGTTGAACCTTAAATGATTAGCAAGTATTGTCTCCCATTCTGAGTTGGCTTTTTACTTTCTTGATGGTGTCCTTTATCTTTTTTTTTTTTTTTTTTTTAAGATTTTATTTATTTGCAAGAGATTGAGATAGTGAGAGCTCGAGCAAGGGAGAGAAGGAGAAAGCAGGCTCAGCCTGGGAGCTTGATCCCAGGACCCTGGGTTCACAACCTAAGCCAAAGACAGATGCTTAACCACTGAGCCACCCAGGCACTCCTGATGGTGTCCTTTAAAGCATAAAAGTTTTTAATTTTAGTAAAATCTTTAAAAAAAAATAAAGTGGAACTAAAAAAGGGACGTCTCGGTGGCTCAGTGGTTGAGCGTCTGCCTTTGGCTCGGTGCGTGATCCTGGGGTCCTGGGATTGAGTCTCCCATCTGGCTCCCTGCATGGAGCCTGCTTCTCCCTCTGCCTATGTCTCTGCCTCCCTCTCTGTCTCACGTGAATTAATAAAAAATTAAAAAAAACTTTTTTAATGTACCTTCAGATAACGTAGCTAAAAAAGATGTCATTGGCATCAGCATCAGTTAGAAGTGGGTGGCTACTCCTAAGGGTCCGTCCATGTGGCAAGGCCTTGGTAATAGTGTTTGTCCTCCATAGTTCAGAGTTTGGTCCTCATTTTTCATTCTGGAAGCTTAAAAAGCTTGAATTTGTTTAAGCACCCAGAATTGACCAGCTTCTTAGTGTATGGTGTGTGTGTGTGCACGCGCGCGCGTGTATCTTCTCAAAATCAAAAGTGATTAATACGGGGATCCCTAGGTGGCTCAGCGGTTTAGCACTTGCCTTTGGCCCAGGGCGTGATCCTGGGGTCCCAGGATCGAGTCCCACATCGGGCTTCCTATGTGTGGCCTGCTTCTCCCTCTGCCTGTGTCTCTGTCTCTCCCATGAATAAGTAAATAAAATATTTTTTAAGTGATTAATATGTAAAGCACATTTAGAGATACACATAGATGTGTGTGATTTCTTAATTGGGAATATGTGTGAATTCCAAGACACTCCCATTATCAGATTACTTAGGGTGCTAAATTAGTGATTATAAATTCATAGTGAGCCTGGAATTTAAAGGGGGTAAGGGCAGACAGGATAATATTCATTTGTTATTTCATCTGGGCTTGGTAAAAACTGGTTACATCATCCTGTGACAGCTTCTCCCACTGAAGAACCACAAGATTCTAGGCCTCTGCCATGGACTCTGTCAAATTCCAGCCTGTTGTCACCCCCTAATGAATGTTTCTCTCTTGACCCTTGAAGAATGAGGTGTTTCCCAAGCATCTCTTAGAGGGCTGTCTTTTTCTTTACATAGCTAAAATTCATTCATATACTTGAGTACGGGGGCATCTGGGGAGCTCAGTTGGTTAAGCGACTGACTTCAGTTCAGGTCATGGTCTCAGGGTCCTAGGATTGAGCCCAGCATGAGGCTCCCGGTTCAACAGGGAGTCTGCCTGTCTTTCTCCTCTGCCCCTCCCCCCTGCTTGTCCGCACACATGTATACACACACACTCTCTCTCTAGCAAATAAAATATTTATTTAAAAATAAACAGGGGGCAGCCCTGGTGGCTCAGCGGTTTAGCGCCGCCTTCAGCCCAGGGTGTGATCCTGGAGACCCGGGATCGAGTCCTGCGTCGGGCTCCCTGCATGGAGCCTGCTTCTCCCTCTGCCTGTGTCTCTGCCTCTCTCTCTCTCTCTCTCTCTGTGTCTCTCATGAATAAATAAATAAAATCTTTAAAAAATAAAAATAAAAAAAAATAAATAAAATAAAAATAAACGGCGACAGCCTGGGTGGCTCAGCGGTTTAACACCAGCTGCAGCCCAGGGCCTGATCCTGGAGATCCAGGATCTAGTCCCACTTCGGGCTCCCTGCATGGAGCCTGCTTCTCTCTCTGCTTGTCTCTGCCTGCCTCTCTCTCTCTCTCTCTCTCTCTCTCTCAAATAAATTAAAAATCTTTAAAAGTAAATAAATAAAAATAAACAAACATGGGACACCTGGGTGGCTCAGTGGTTGGGCATCTGGCTTTGACTTAGGGCATGATCCTGGAGTCTTTGGGATCAAGTCCCACATCGGACTTCCTGCATGGAGCCCGCTTCTCCCTCTGCCTTTCTGCCTCTCTCTGCGTGTCTCTCATGAATAAATAAATAAAATCTTTAAATAAAATAAAACAAATAATTGAGTGCCTACCATATTCTGAACAATGATAAACATGAATTTAAACTCTTCACTAATGTGGTACTTGAACCTCTAATGTTATTCTTTCTTCCACAGCAATGGCACAAGCATGATATCATTGATCATTCCTCCCAAAGACCAGATTTCACGAGTGGCAAAAATGTTAGCAGATGAGTTTGGAACTGCATCTAACATTAAGTCACGAGTAAACCGCCTTTCAGTCCTGGGAGCCATTACATCTGTACAACAAAGACTCAAACTTTATAACAAAGGTAATCTAGAGCTTAATCATTTTCCTCCTCTACTTTATCTTGGTTATATTTTCCACTGTGATCCTGCCATGATGCCTTTGGTTACTAATGTTTTTGTTTTTTTCAGACATCTATCAGCAATGTCCCTTCGGCCTTGGAATTTAACCTTTTTTTTTTTTTTTTAAGTTACTTTTCTTTAGTAGTTAATTAAAGACATAAATCCTCCTTTTTAAAACATTTCAGAATTTTTCAAAATTAGGGAAAGGATTCTGCAGGAAAGATGACAAATATTTCTGCCTTATATAAATTAAGCTTTAAAGGAGCCAGGGACATAGGGCATCTGGCTGGCTCAGTCAGTAGAGCATGCAGTTCTTCATCTCCAGGTTGTAAGTTTGAGCCTCGCATTGAGTGTAGAGATTACTAAAAATAAATTTTTTAAAAAATATTTGAAAATAAAGGACCAGGGACAGTAGACTGTTGGAATATTTTCTGTTAATTGAGGAAAATTAGCTGCAGGTTTAAGTAGAGAAATTGTGTTTTTTTGCAGTACCTCCAAATGGCCTGGTTGTTTACTGTGGTACAATTGTAACAGAAGAAGGAAAGGAAAAGAAAGTCAACATTGACTTTGAACCTTTTAAACCAATTAATACGTCATTGTATTTGTGTGACAACAAATTCCATACAGAGGTAAGAAGTTCAAACAAAATTTTCATCATTCTAGAAAGAAACCACATACCCATTAGAAGTCATTACCAATCCTCACTTCTTTCCCACCCTCTCAAGACCTCTCACCTCTAGGCTATGACTGATCTTTACTGTCTCTAGATTCGCTTATGTTGGGCATTTCATACAGTGGGTAGCTTTTTGTGACTGGTTTCTTTAACTTAGCATCAGTACTTCATCTCTTTTTGTTATGAAATGATATTTGTTGCATTTTATGTATCTGTTCATGATTTGATGGGCATTTGTGTCATTTCCACTGTTTGGCTATTAGGAATAATGCTGCTCTGAACATGTACACATTTTTGCATGACAGTGTGTTTTCATGGAGGAGGGGCAGGTGTATGCTTAGGAATGGAATTTCTGGGCGGCCCTGGTGGCTCAGCAGTTTAGCGCCGCCTTCAGCCCCGGGCGTGATCCTGGAGACCTGGGATCCAGTCCCACAGCAGGCTCCCCGCATGGAGCCTGTTCTCCCTCTGTCTGTGTCTCTGCCTCTCTCTCTTTCTCTCCTCTCTGTGTGTGTCTCATGAATAAATAAATAAAATCTTTTTTTTTTTTTTTTTTAAATAAAATCTTTAAAGAAAAAAAAAGGAATGGAGTTTCTGGGTAATGTAATTGTTTAAGCTTTTGGAGAATCGTCAGACTGATTCCAAGTCATTGTACCACAAGGCTGGCTATTAGCAAAAAATAAAAATACTTTGTGACACACTTAATGACCTAAGCATTTAGCATGTTTGAGGAAAGTGCTAAATTGGGTTTGGAGAACTAGTTAGAGGTAAAGATGTAACTGCCCACCTGATCTCCATCTCTCTCTCTCTCTCTCTCTCTCTATATATATATATATATGTATATATATATTTATATTTATATATATGTATGTATGTATACATACACACATGAACTTGGTTGTATTTCTAGCACCCTTAGTTATCAGCTCACAAATGATAAAATCTTTAGGACTATAAGAGCTTCCCCCCCACCCCAATAAAACTTTTGAGTGACAGAGCTGCCATAAGATAAAATTTTAAGGGTGGAAAGGAAGCCTCATTAGAGTGACCTAAATCAGTCAACAGTAGAACAATCAGGAATTCACAGCTGGCTCCTAGTTCAGTCTTTTGCTTTTCATCGACCTAGGGAAAAACCTCTACAGTGGAATTAGAACTGACATTTGTCGACACAGTTTACAATGGATGATTTCTGCTAACTTGACAGGAAGTCCAGTTCCAGTTGAATCTTGGTTTGTTGCATAGATGGTTGAGATTGTTCTCTTGGCTATCTTGTCAGTCTCCTTCTGGGAAAAGCTTCATTGGGAAGGCTCTTATCTAGTCCCATTTACCTGTATCTAGTTTCATGAAAGCAGATTTTAAGTCTTGTTAATTTAAATGCTACCTGGTATGCATATTATTTAGCTTTAACTTATTAAGCTAGCTTCATTAGTATTTCTAAACCTTAACTCTTACAAGGTACTGTTTAATCTTGTTAGCTCTGTTTATTTTGGCTTTTAATTGATATATTGATAAGTACATATGAATGTGACCTACTGCACAACACAATTTATGTTCCGTGTAATCAGGATGATTATACAATTTTTTTTTTTAAGATTTTATTTATTCACAAGAGACACAGGCAGAGGGAGAAGCAGGCTTCATGCAGGGAGCCCGATGTAGGATTCAATCCTGGGTCTCCAGGTGCACGCCCTAGGCTGAAAAGTGGCGCTAAACCACTGAGCCATCCGGGCTGCCCTGATTATACATTCTTATGAGGGATAAGTATTCCCCAATGAGAATTCCTGAAAACCTAAATTAAGCTACCAAACACTGTGACATAATGTGTATAACATTCATGTCTTAATGCTAATGATCAGACATGGTTTGGTTAAAGATTGACCCTTATCCCTGGGTGGCGCAGCGGTTTAGCGCCTGCCTTTGGCCCAGGGCGTGATCCTGGAGACCCAGGATCGAATCCCACGTCAGGCTCCCAGTGCATGGAGCCTGCTTCTCCCTCTGCCTGTGTCTCTGCCTCTCTCTCTCTCTCACTGTGTGCCTATCATAAATAAAATTAAAAAAAAATAAAATTAAATTTAAAAAAATAATAAAATTAAATTTAAAAAAATAAAGATTGACCCTTAATGATTAATCTGCTTTCTGGTCAATTCTTAAAAGAAATTTTCTTCCTTAGTTAAAATGGAATGGATATTTCTTAGCTCCAGAAAAGCCTGGCATCTAGCATTTAGTCATCTATCAGGTGTAGACTCCCATCATGAAAACTCTTGCCCAGGACTATTTAAATATTTGCTCTTTCAGGAGGCAGAACCATGGGGATACAGTTATATGTTAACCCAGAAGGAGGGTTTTCCCCCATAAAACCCAAATCATTTAGCTATATAATACCTTTAAAAGAAGATTGAGTTTTATATCCTGATACCATTAAGGAGGCTCAAGACATAGGAGTTAAATGAAAAATTTCCAAACTAGATCTTTTTATAGACTTTGTTTCCGGGTTTTTTACTCATATACTCCTACTCTAGAGTTGATTTACAAGATACTCTTTGCTATGATGAATACTGCCTGTTGATGCTGGGCTTTTACAGAAAGTCAGCTTTTGGAGGTTAGACTTATTTTGTTAGGTTAGACTTCTAACTGTTATGTTTCATGAATTGCCATCACTCTAAATTAAATCAAAGACTAGAATGAACCTGAATCCTCCATCTCTTTTGGGTTTGTATTCATGTGTCCAGGTCAGGTTTGTTGAAAGGCTTCACGTCAATATTGTTGGGTTTTTTTCCCCTGCAGCTGGTTCAGAATTGTACATATGGGTTACATATTTATAGCTGAATTCCAGATTATTCCATAAAATGGCTTTTCTCTAAGTATTCATACCATTCTGGGTGGGGTAAAAGGGCTAGTATACCTGCTTTTGGGTTTTGTCTTTACCCTAGCAAAGCTTAGGTATTTATTGTGTGGTACTTATGTTTGCTTTTCAGGCTCTTACAGCACTACTTTCAGATGACAGCAAGTTTGGCTTCATTGTAATAGATGGTAGTGGTGCACTTTTTGGCACACTCCAAGGAAACACAAGAGAAGTCTTGCACAAGTTCACTGTGGATCTCCCAAAGAAACATGGTAACACAAGAAGAGAACACAAGCCCATTTTATCTGTGTCTAGCAATAAAGAAACAAATAGTACTGTTGACCCTTGAACAACATGGGAGTGAGGGGCACTGACCCCACACACACATAGCTTTTGTTGAAAATCGGCATGTAACTTTTGGCTACCCAAAAACTTTACTAATAAACTATTACTGGGAAGCCTTAGCATTAACATAAACCATCAATTAACACATTATAAATGTTATATTATACTATTTTTTTTTTACTATATTTTTAAAGTAGGAAAAAATATTTTAAAAATCATATGGAAGAGAAAATATATTTACAGAACTAGATTGTATTTATTGAAAAAATCCACATATAAGTGAACCCACACAGTTTAATTCAAACCTTTATTATTTAAGGGTCAGCCTGTAGGGGCACCTGACTGGCTCATTTGGTTGAGTTTGCAACTCTTGATCTCCAAGTTTTGAGTTCAAGCCCCACATTGGGGGTAGAGATTACTTTAATATATATTTTTTTAATAAATCCAGGTGATAGGATAAACATCATGAAAGGACTCATGACTCCTTGGTGCCTCTGGCTCCTTCTTTTGATAAGATAATTAAACGTTTTAAGCGGGTAACTATTACCAGTTTATGCCAAACATTTAGTTAAGGAAATAGTAATTTTTCTCTTTGTACTTTTGTTGGGTAATAGCATGATTGCTTAGTTTTTATTTAGCAAGTTATTTTATGCTTTTTAATGATTGCCCTTTCTCCCCCCACTTTTTGTGTCAAAGGTAGAGGAGGTCAATCAGCCTTGCGTTTTGCTCGTTTAAGAATGGAAAAGCGACATAACTATGTTCGGAAAGTAGCTGAGACTGCTGTACAGCTGTTTATTTCTGGGGACAAAGTGAATGTGGCTGGTCTTGTTTTAGCTGGATCAGCGGACTTTAAAACTGAACTAAGTCAATCTGATATGTTTGATCAGGTAAGTGAGAAGTAGATGCTTTAATTGCTAGGCGGTAGTAAGTGCGTCTTTTGAGTACTGGAACACGTGCATCTCTTTGGGTTTTCAAATGATGTATTTCGTGTTTAAAAACCTAGCTCTAAAAAACAAAGAAAAAAGAACCTAGCTCTAATTGGCAGAATTAAGGTGTTTATTAAGAAACACCCCCCGTCCCTCCCCGCCCCCCTGAACGCCTGAGTGTCTCTCAGTAGTTAAGCGTATGCCTCCGGCGCAGGTCGTGATTCCAGGGTCATAGGATTGAGTCCCACATTGGGCTCCCCACTGGGAGCCTGCTTCTCCCTCTGCCTGTGTCTCTGCCTCTCTCTGTCTCTCATGAAAAAATAAATAATAAAATATTTTTTAAAAGAAAAAAAAAAAAACATTCCCCCAGGGGTATCTGGGTGGCTTAGTCGGTTAAGCATCTGCCGTTAGCTCAGGTCATGATCCTGAGGTCCTGGGATCGAGCCCCACATCATGTTCCTGAGCAGGGAGTGAAGAAACATTCTCCTGTACTTTTCTCGGTATTTTTTCTCTTTTAAAACCAGCCATTTTAGATAGAATCATTCTGGTCCTATGGCAGCTCCTAGTATAGTGGATAATTGGCCTCCAAATGAAGTATGATTTCAAAGAAACTAAGGGCTGATTTTTCTGATTTATTTGTTGAGGTAAATAAAGCATTAAAACTCTTAGCAATATGACAGAGCTGATTAGCTGACTTGATCCAGAAATATCTTTGGTTTATGACATGGGCTGGGACATAATCACATTTCCAAGTTGCTCTACTGGAGAGGGAGCAGCATTATGATAGAAGTCTCAACCAAAATGGTGGTGTACGCTACCAACTTAGATGGCAGGAACAGTCTCCTTTTTCCTTACCAAGAAACTTAGTCTTCAGCCCAGGGTGTAATCCTAGAGACCTGGGATCGAGTCCCCACATCAGGCTCCCTGCATGGAGCCTGCTTCTCCCTCTGCCTATGTTTCTGCCTCTCTCTCTCTCATGAATAAGTAAATAAAATCTTTAAAAAAAAAATGGTGGATCTTGGTAAAAGAGTTTTGAAGTACTAATGATGCTGTTTTTTTTTTTTTTTTTTTAATGTATATCTTTGTCAGAGGTTGCAATCAAAAGTTTTAAAATTAGTTGATATTTCCTATGGTGGCGAAAATGGATTCAACCAAGCTATTGAGTTATCTACTGAAGTCCTTTCCAACGTGAAATTCATTCAAGAGAAGAAATTAATAGGTATCAGTGAAATACAATTTATTTACTTCCTCTTTGAAATGTTTTTATCTGTATATTTGTGTGTACGTGATTTTATGTATGTAACAAGATGGTGAAAAGGGAAAAGTTAGATTTAGCATTTGTATTAAAAAGTTCTTCAGGGCAGCCCCGGTGGCTCAGTGGTTTAGTGCCTCCTTCAGCCTGGGGTGTGATCCTGGAGACCCGGGATCGAGTCCCATATCAGTCTCCCTGCATGGAGCCTGCTTCTCCATCTGCCTTTGTCTTTGTCTTTGTCTTTGCCTCTCTCTCTCTCATGAATAAATAAAATCTTTAAAAAAAAAAAATTCTTCAGTGGAACCCATCTTTTTTAGTCATGGGTTCTAATAAATGGGTTCACATTTCTACTATTTCTACCCTTTGGCAACAGGAACCAAACTTCAGTCTTATTTTGCAGATTATCCCTTGTAAGAGAGTGGTAAATAGAGGCCCTTAATTAGAGATTAATCTGGCCATTATTTGGCCTCGTTTCTGATTTAACAGCACACATATTTTTACAAACAGTTGTGTTTTTGGTCCAGCTCTTAACCTCTTGAGTCAAATTCTAGAGTCTTGACTAGAGTAGTAATAATTTTTCACTGACTTTTGGCACATAACTCATTTTTTAAGGTTTTTTTTTTTTTTTTTTTTTTTTTTTTTTCCCCTCTCTCTCTCTCTCTTGGATTTTGAGCAAGAAAGTCTGTATCTACAAAGGAAACCTTAACATATGTACTTACCTCTCCCTAATCACAGGACGATACTTTGATGAAATCAGCCAGGACACGGGCAAGTACTGTTTTGGAGTTGAAGATACACTAAAGGCTTTAGAAATGGGAGCTGTAGAGATTCTAATAGTCTATGAAAATCTGGATATAATGAGATATGTTCTTCATTGCCAAGGCACAGAAGGTATGTGAATTAGAAAATAAAATAAGACTGCTATTTCTTAGTGACCTCTGTGTTCTGGAAACCTTGGGTGGCGATTTGGAAGAGGTGGCTTCATTTTTCATAAATTGTTTTGCTTGAAGTGATAAATGTCTGCTTAAGACTTAGGTTTCCTGAGAACAAGAATCTTGAATGTCTTTGGTGTTTACTTATAGTAGGAGCAGCGTACCTGTTAGCCATTCAGTGCATGTGGACTAATGTTTATGAAAAGAAGGTTTATGGGAGTTCAGAATCCCTTTCACCTAACCTGACTTTTCTCATGAGACTTAGATCTGTTACTATATGAGAACCAGGTTAACACCTTTTTTTCCCCAATACTACAGAAGAGAAAATTCTCTATCTAACTCCAGAACAAGAGAAGGATAAATCTCATTTCACAGACAAAGAGGTATGTGGTTGTTTTCCTAGTTTGGTGATACATGCATGGAAACATAAATCCATGTTAGAGGGGCATCTGGGTGACTCAGTGGTTGAGCATCTGCCTTTGGCTCAGGTCATGATCCTAGGGTCCTGGGATCGAGTCCCACATCGGGCTTCTCGTGGAGAGCCTGCTTCTCTCCCTCTGCCTATGTCTCTGCCTCTCTCTCTCTCTGTCTTTCATGAATAAATAAATAAAATCTTTAAAAAAAAATCCATGTTAGAGCACTGACAGTGTAGAGTATCTGCCTTAGGAAACTGAACTTCATACTGTTGGCACTTGGGAAGTGGTGGGCAACAGGACGTGGTCACCTTTTTTCTCCAACATGCCAGTCTGATTCTAAGAAAGGAGGCTATGCCATAGTTACTGTTGCTTGGGATTTTTAAAGTAGTTAAGCATTTTTTTTTTTAAGATTTTATTTATTTATTCTTGAGAGACACAAAGACAGGCAGAGGGAGAAGCAGGCTTCCTGCAAAGGAGCCCAATGTGGGACTCAATCCCAGAACCCCAGGATCACGCCCTGAACTGAATGCAGACTCCCAACTGCTGAGCCACCCAGGCATCCCTAGTTAAGCATTCTCGTTCTTGAAGTAGTAGAGAGGAAGATTTGACTGACTAGTCAAATCTCTTTTGCACTGTGAATCTGCTGCTTGCTTCACTGACTTTATCAGCTCTTACACTGAAACAGCTTCTATAGGTTTGGTCTAAATGCCATCACCATAGCTTAAAGTGTCGTCTGCCCAGCACAGATCCCTTAGGGGTAGTAGCTTCCTCAAATTGTGTCTTGAAGGACTTTATTTTTTACAAGGCTATTCCCAAAGCAGTTCTGTTGTGTCTCTTCTGGGTTGTTAAACGAGTACTGCCTAGAGACACTTTACAGTCTGACTCTGAAACAACAGGAACTAGAAGCTGAAAAACTAAGTGTGTGTTGACATTTCATCACTAAACCAGAGACTTAGGAGGAATGTTATTGGAAATAGAACTGTCCTGGGCAGCCCCAGTGGCGCAGCGGTTTGGAGCCGCCTGCAGCCTGGGGTGTGATCCTGGAGACCCGAGATTGAGTCCCACATCGGGCTCCCTGCATGGAGCCTGCTTCTCCCTCTGTCTGTGTCTGTGCCCCTCTCTCTTTGTGTCTATGAATAAAAAAATAAAATCTTTAAAAAAAAAAAAAAGAAAGGGGATCCCTGGGTGGCGCAGCGGTTTGGCGCCTGCCTTTGGCCCAGGGCACGATCCTGGAGACCCAGGATCGAGTCCCACGTCGGGCTCCCGGTGCATGGAGCCTGCTTCCCCCTCTGCCTGTGTCTCTGCCTCTCTCTCTCTCTCTGTGACTATCATAAATAAATAAAAAATTTAAAAAAAAAAAAAAAAAGAAAGAAAAAGAACTGTCCTATCAGAATTATGTCACTAGAAACCAGAACTCATATAGAAAGTTGTATACCCACTCAATGAGAGGGAGAATGAGAATGATGGCGGATGGGGAAGCTAGGATCGCTAAGTCTTGATACATCTTGATCCCATTTTTTCTGTATCTCATGGTCACCCTTGTAGACAGGACAAGAACATGAGCTGATTGAGAGTATGCCCCTGCTGGAGTGGTTTGCTAACAATTATAAAAAATTTGGAGCTACATTGGAAATTGTCACAGATAAGTCACAAGAAGGATCCCAGTTTGTGAAAGGATTTGGTGGAATTGGAGGTGAGTAGCAAGGAAGGAAGTTAAAGTCCAGGGTCTCAGGTCAAAGCTTTACTGTCTATCCCAAAATCAAGTTACTTCAGGCAAGGTGTCCTTATCACCCACCAAGGCAGGTGGGTGGAGGCAACACTTGGCATGGTCGTGGGTTCCTTGGTTGGGACCCTTTTCTTAAGATTGATTTATTTTAGAGAGGAGGGGGAGTCTGCATGCATGGTGGGTGCGGAGGGGCAGATGGAGAGACAAACTCAAGCCTTCTCTGTGCTGAGTGTGTGGAGCCTGACATGGGGCGCAATCCACCATCCTGAGATTACTACCCAACCTAAGCCGAAACCAAGGGTCAGGCATCCAACCGACTGTGCCATGCAGGTGCCTTATGGTTGGGACTATTTTTTATTACCATCTCTTTGTTTCCTGTAATTCTACAAGGGAATTGGGCTTTCCTTATCGAAGCAAACCCTCCCCATCGCAAGAACACAGACACAGATGATTGACTCTTTGATTTGCTTCCCCAGGTATCTTGCGGTACCGAGTAGATTTCCAGGGAATGGAATACCAAGGAGGAGATGATGAATTTTTTGACCTTGATGACTACTAGGTAGTCGACATGGGTCCGGCAAAATGTGCCTCACCCTCCAGCATCCAACCCAAGGAGCATACCCGTGGTGGAATCCAAACAGATCCCTGCCTTACAATTGGAACATTTCCAGAACTTAATCCATGAGCATTGGATATTGAAAAGAAAACCGAAACAAAACGAGACCCAACCCTACACTTTGGTTTGTCATGGTGTCAGCGCAGCAGCCTACAACTAAGTTCCTAAAATCCCACTTTGGACTAATTTAAAAAAGAATCCCAGTTTTTACTTTTACTCGATGGTGAAATTGGTTGCTCTTGTATTTTATGAAAAAAAAATGATTTTTTTAACCTTCATACATAGAATCAAAAATACTTTAACTGCTGTAAACCTTCAAAAGTTAATAGAAATGAGATCATACTGGTTTGTTTCTTATTTTGATTGGAGAAAAATTAAATTGCTGCATTTCGCAGTGACCCATTTACATGGCATTCTCAGCTTAGACTGCATAAGAAGAAATACACGCGGTGAAATGTCGGAACCGTTTCTCTCTTGGTCTGTTTAATGTTGAAAGGGTGAGCTAATAGGAGGCAATTTCAACTTCACTCCCTCACACTACTCCTCCCCCTCCAGACTGTCAGTTTCAAGGATGCAAACTGCATTGCAAAGTCAAAACTGACACATGAAGCATTTGGGCCAAGTGCACTGTTTGCTTCCATCTGTTTTGCAGTTGCATTGACAAGGGTTCCCATAATCTTAGCCTACTAGAAACCAGTTTGGGATGGATATGATGGGGCTTCTGTGCTATTGCTGGGATTGGGAGAAATAAAACATGCAATTTAAGTGGACGCAAAGAAATTTAAAGAATATTTTATTTTGCTTGGGTCTGTCCTTGGTAAAAGGGAGGTGGTCGTGTTTTCCTTGTGTTGGATGGCATGAGATTATGTGAATGTTTTGATTTTTTTTTTTTAAATGAACTGCAAGGTTTTTCACAGGAACGACTGACAAGACATGTATGACTGTGCATGTAATTATAAACCCCTGGCCTCCTGGTGGGGTTGGAGCATCTGTTTCAAATATGGGACTTACAAGCACCTCTCATATGAGAAATTATGGGAGGGGGGTGGTGGGGAGGGCAGGGGTGGGAAGGGATGGGACACAGCTTCTGGCACCAAGGACTTAACTATATGGTGGATCCAAAAGTGGGCCTGAAAACCTGAAGCTTATGCTTCACAGCTGGGCTCTAAGTGGGACTTGACCCCAGCTGGCATGCAAGGTCATGGCATGCCCAAGGTGGTGACAGTGAATAAAGTGTATAGGATGTGCCCAGTGGTAGCAATGGAAAAAAAGTATACCAAATGGACTTTGAAGGACCAAAGGTTTTAAAAGTCAATTGGTATCATTCCCACACTGATAGGGTAGTGGGGTGCATTTGGTTTTCAAATTGGGTACTTTTAACACTTTAGTGCCTGACTGCTGTTCTTCACTGACTTGACTCAGTCACTCGTAGCTTTATTGGTCTGAACCAGCTCCTTGTTCCCAGGTTGCAGACCTGCCTATCGTTCCAATAATCCTGTTTCACTTGAATGAAGGGAGTATGTCTTAAATGTAAAGCTTCTGGTTCTCACACTGTACTCTGAGGTCCAAATGACTGTCTTTCAATGTATAACCTGATGTCTCAACCCCCAGTGAGAAGAGTCAATTCTTTGGTATTCACCAACGTGGGAGGCTTCACCGGAACAGGCTTTTGCTTTGGGCTCTGCTGTTTGTTTGCAGAACACCCAAGAGCGAGCAAACATGCTCTCTTCACAGCAGTACCTTAGGGTTTTGCCATTGTAAATGGGTCTAATGTGATATGACAAGACCAGAGAAATTGGATGTAAATTTACATTTTTGAATATGCTTGTTGTTTCACATGATACATTTAGGGTATGCAGCTCCTTTTGTAGTTTTTATTTTTACTATTTAAGTTTGGAAATGATGCCAAATTTTTGTATTTCTTTAATCAATGTGTTCTCTTTGGTGATATATATTGCATTATATATTGATGTGTGTATCAATATATACTGATATGTATTACACTTACACATACAAACACATAAATAAGAGGGGGTGAAAACCGTAGCCTTTGCATTCTCTATAGCCTCTACAGAGAGATCCTAAGCAGCGAAATCTTGGTGTTGTGATGTACAGAAATGGAGAAGAGTATTAAACCATATTTAAGAATATACTTTGTGTGCTTGAGATTCTTTAGGATTGTTCCCTGGCGAGGTCTGAACCACAGAGTATGAGTGAGCTCTCCAAGGTGTGATTCTAGTTGTCTTCGTTGCATTTGCCTTTGGAAGGATATATGCAAAAGATGCCTGAGGTCATGATCCCAAAGTTAACATCAGAAGGTGAAGGTTCACGTTGCTGGGGTGAAACTAGTCTGTAGTTTCCTTGATTCCACATGTCTACCAAAGGGAAACCTGTCCCTTTTTTAAAAAGCTGTTTCAATTTACATTATCCCTGTAACTCAAGATTTCATGGAGGTAGATGGTGTGCCCATTTTATAAGTGATGAAACAGGCCAAAAAAGTTTAAGTAGCAGCCCTGCAGTAGTGAAGCAAAATTTACCCCAGGCCTAATTCCACAGTCGATCTTTTTCTACATCTGGTTACCTGTGGATGGTCCAGATGGAAGAGCAGAAATTAAGCCTCCTTGTTCTCCCTTACTTGGTATACTGGGTAGGAGAGTAATGACTTCATCCAAGAGCCAAGCCTTCCAGATTGGGTCAAGAGAAGAGAATTCATTTGCTTTTCCTAAAGAAAGGTGCTTAGAGCTATCTGGTGTTTTAGGGGGCCTGGTTTAAAAGGGCAAGGTGTGATGCATGCTTTGCTCTCCATATTTAAGGAAATGTATTTCACAAAATTGACCAGTAATGCTGCTTCAGCATATTTTTGCCCATTTCCTCACCCAATTTAGATGAGAGCTTGATGAAACACAGTCACCCTCTGAGAAGGGGAAGACATGCCAGTGCCTGGTGGAGGTATATAATTTTTCCTAATACATCCCTAGGTGCTGTTTGAAGTCAAAAGTTGGAAGGCAGCACAATGGTGCTGGCTATGTGGGCTGTTGTGTTTGCCTGTCTGGGCCCGTAGCGCTTGCCATCTTTTGTTCTCTGGCTCCAGTTCTCATGTGGTGACGCTCTCAGACAGGCACACTGGATTCAGGGCTGAGTGCCAAGGTGGAATTTAAGTCTCATGCCAGCTTCTCCCTTGTTGCCAATTTGAGTGAGCGCCTGCTGGGACTCCCACCTGCCAAGTCCCACCCTGGTTGGGACTCTGCCTCCAGGGACATAGGAAATGACCAGCCAAGGAGTACAGAAGCACAGGATGCCAGAGTTTCCGAGGACATGGCTGAACAACAGGAACCAGAGGTGCATGTGTAAATACTTCACCTCCAGGGTTCTCTGATAATCGACACTGAGCCCTGTCTGGGAATGCTGTTTCAGGTATAATCTGAAATTGCCTGGCAGGCTCATTCTGGGGCTAAGAGCCAGGTCAAAGAGTTCAGCTGTTAGGACAAACACCCTTGGTTCTGGCTCCATATGAGTTGGCCTTGTGATTTCAGATAAGTTTCTATCCCTCAATTTCCACGTCAGGGTAAGGAAGTCTGAACCTAAGAGCTTTTCCAGCCTTAATGCTATCAGGGTAGCATCATGGCGAGCAAGTCTGATGTCTGGGGTAGAAATCTTGGCTCTGTTAGTAATACTTTGGCAACTTATTTTAATGCCTCTGAACAGCAATTTCCCTACCTGTAATAATGCCTACTCCATAAGGATTGTGAAGGATGAAATGCAGTGAGGTACGTGAAATGCATAGTTACAGTGCCTGGCATTTTGCAAGCAGTCAGATAAGAGCTGCTCTGATGGTTCTGCCACTACCAACCTCGGTCCTCTGGACGTAGCCAGGGTGTTTGCACTGGCAACCACGAGGTGGTGCTAGAGGTAAGGATACTGGCTGTGGAAGAACTTGTTTCTGGTGGGGAGATTTTTGTCAAACAGTAAGAGGTGCCTGGGACAGCTTGCTTACCCTTAAAGTTTTGAGAAACAGAGGGGGCAAACTACTAAAGGATGGAGTGAACAAGGAGAATGCAGGAGTCTCAATCTGGACTTTGAGCTACCCATCTGTAAAGTAACTACAATCACCAACATTGGTTGAATAGTTGCCAGACACTAGAGCTCTTGTCACATGCATCAATCTCATTGATCCTTAGAAAAAGGGATCCCTGGGTGGCTCAGTGGTTGAGCCCCTGCCTTCTGCCCAGGGCGTGTTCCTAAAGTCCTGAGATCAAATCCCACATCAGGCTCTCTGCATGGAGCCTGCTTCTCCCTCTACCTGTGTCTCTCATGAATAAATAAAATCTTTTTAAAAAAATCCTTAGAAAAACAATAAGATATTGTTTTATACCTGCCCAACCAACTTCATAAGCTACTAAGTGACAAAATCTGGAACTCAAAGACAAGTCTTTTTGGTTCAAAGCCAACGTAAATGCAGGTCATTCCTCACTCAAGGGAGAGAAAAAAAAAAGGAGAGAACAGTTGCTGGTACTGCTAAGACGGGTGGATTGACCACCAACCCTTGTGCTTTCAGGGATAACCAACAGCTCAAAGTCATCGGGAAGGCACCCATCTAGCAATTCTACCCTTCCCCCAACACATACAAGTTTTGACTGGTCAACCCAGCACAGCCACAGTTGAGGATGGATAAAAGAGCTCCCTTGGACTCTACAAGATCCCTATAAGTGATTCAGCATCTTCAGAAGAATGTGCACACATAGTGGAATTTCTCAGAGACCAGGGCATCTGCCCCTACTCTTAATATATCATCAGCAAGACAAAGGAACTGGAATGTGGACTATAGATGAAAAGTACTATATGAGTGTTAATCTCCTGAATTTGATTACTGTAGTTATGTAAGACAATATCCTTTTTCTTAGGAAATATACATTGAAGTATCAAGGGGTTTATAATAAGACCTATTCATTAAGGAAGATTTTGAAATTTCAGAAATGTAGAAGAAAACAGCATTACTTAACTATCTTTAACAGTTTAGAATCATGAACATCCACTATACAATAGTGTGATAATGAGTATTTAGGTTTGAACTGGTTCACAAGGTACTTAAAACACAACTTTGGTTTAATTCTTCATTAAGTTTGGTTTTCACTGAGAGGTCATCATTTAGAAGTTAGTTCTGCTACAGGGTTTACAGCTCAGGAGAAATCCTTATATAGAGTCAGCCGGTGGGGCTAGGGGACTGTGCCTGAGAGTTGGGCCCAGACTGGAAAGAAGAGAGGAGAGGCAGGGCCAAGAGAATAGCTGCTGTCACATGCTTCAGATTAAATCCTATGGGGCTGGGGGCACCTGACTGGCTCAGTAAAGCATATAACTCTTGATCTCCGGGTTGAGTTTGAGCCCCACATTAGCTGTATTCTCTACAGATTACTTAAAAAAATAAGATCCTAAAAAAATCATTTTGGGGTTGGTCTCGTGCTGGATGGAGGAGATGAGGCTGTGTGAAGTACAGGGCTTCCTGGAGGCCCTTGGCCCCTAGCTGAATGGGCAACCCTGGGGATGATGGGAAGGAGGCAGCTACAGTCATATCCTTATACAGCTGTTCTGTTGCCCCATACTTTCACTTCTTAAGGAATCATAATTTTAGTACTTGAAGGGGACTTCGCTACTTCAATCCCTTCATCAGAAAAGGGCAAAAAAAGAAAAAAGAAAAGGGCAGCCCCAGTGGCTCAGCGGTTTAGCGCCGCCTTCAGCCCAGGGCGTGATCCTGGAGACCCAGGATCAAGTCCCATATCGGGCTCCCTGCATGGAGCCTGCTTCTCCCTCTGCCTCTCTCTCATTCTCTCTCTCTCTCTCTGTGTCTCTCATGAATAATTTTTTTTAAAAATTAAAAAAAAAAAAAAGCTGAAGCCCAGAGAACATGACTTGTCATGCTTGTGCAGCAAATTAGCAAAGCCAACGTGGAACACCTGATGTTACAGCTCCAAAGTCTTTGCTCTTAACACATGGATGGTTTTGTTATTCTTCATCAAAACTCCATTCTCCCCCTTGTTAGGGGTGAGAAAAGGGAGGATCAGAGAGTGAGTGGCTTGATGCCAAAGACAGAGCTGGGAGGGGAAACGTGGCCAACATCCAGGTGGGGTTATGAAAGCTGTTTTGAAGTCACTTCCCTGTGAGTCAGGGTTGGCTTGAGTGGGTAGATTAACTTGCTTCTCCAGCCCCCAGGGTTCCAAATTACCCCAATCTAGGTTTCCCTGTCAGACTTCCAGCTCTTCCACTCAGCTGGAGATACCATGGGCTCAGCCCCTTCTGCTCAGTTCTTCATCCCCAAAGGAAATCTAGAGGGCAAACCCATTTCCCAGGGAAGCCTGGACACCAGGAAAGGAGGGTGTAAACTTCAGAGACTCTCCAAAGAATGGCAAGGACCTTCTAAGGTAAAGGCAAAAATGCAGGGATATTGTGCTACATAGGAGAAGGTAGATGGGAGCTCGCTTTAAGAAGGAAAAATCAGGGATCCCTGGGTGGCGCAGCGGTTTGGCGCCTGCCTTTGGCCCAGGGCGCGATCCTGGAGAGCCGGGATCGAATCCCACGTCGGGCTCCCGGTGCATGGAGCCTGCTTCTCCCTCTGCCTATGTCTCTGCCTCTCTCTCTCTCTCTCTCTGTGACTATCATAAATAAATAAAGAAAAAAATATTAAAAATAAATAAGAAGGAAAAATCAGGACGTGATACAGTACAATCCACTCCATGTTACATGGCTGTCCAGAGCCATGTACATTCTCAGCCTAGGCTCTCCAAGGAGTAGGATGGACCAACCACCTCATAACACAATCCCCACTGAAAGGCCTCCAGAAGAGGATTCTATCAATAATAGTTCAGAATGTCATCCAGCGAAGAGTTGCTGCATGCAGTTCCCTTAGACAAAGCTACATTCCTGTGCTAGGGCTAGAGGCCCTCCCTTGCACTCCTGTCAAATTGACTCTGAAGAGAGATGGCATGGAAAGGGCTCTGCCTACTACCTGGGCAGCTGAGCAAAGGCCCTTTGAAACTCAGTGTCCTCAGCTTTCTGTTTCCTCAGCTCGCTGCCACCCCAACTCCTTAAATGAGACTTGGGTTAACCCAGTTTTTATTCTTTCATTCAAAATTTACAGGCATTTCTTGTGTGCTGGGCCTGTGCAAGATGCTAGGATACAGTGGTGAACAACAGGCACTAATTATCCCTGCTCTTTAGCAGCAAAGGCAGTTAGCAAAGAATGACAGGAGTGTCAGAGAAGGGATGGGCAGGATAGCTCCCACTTCATCTGGGAGTGCCTGACCTGCCTGGTAAGCAGGGGTGGGCAGCCTGGAGAGAGAAATAGATGAGAAGGTTGGAGAGGGAGAGGAGTTGGTCCTGTCTTGACCCAAAGACCAGGATGCCACTTAGATTTCAGGACACTGATTTCTTCACCCTGCTATCATTTTTGTTATTTGCAGTTTTATTGAGGTATAATTTGCAAACCATACAACTTACCCACTGTAAATATAGTTCAGTGATTCTTTGGAATAAAGTTGTACAGTTGTATAAATAACACAATCCAGGGCAGCCCGGGCGGCTCCGTGGTTTAGCGCCGCCTTCAGCCCAGGACATGATCCTAGAGTCCCAGGATGGAGTCCCACGTCGGGCTCCCTGCATGGAGCCTGCTTCTCCTTCTGCCTGTGTCTCTGCCTCTGTGTGTGTGTGTGTGTGTGTGTGTGTGTGTGTGTCTCATGAATAAATAAAATCTTAAAAAAAAAAAAAAACACACAATCCAGTGTCATCACTGCAAGAGGCCTTTTGTGCCCTTCTGCAGTCAATCCTGCTCCCACTCCCAGCCCTAGCCAACCACTGATCTGTCTCCCTAGTTTGCCTTTGCTAGAAACTCTGTATTCCTGGACTAGTACAATATGTAATCTTTTACATGATCACACTTCTTTCATTTAGCTCCTTTCATTTTAGATGAACTTTTCAGATACATTCATGTTGTTGCATGTTTGTTTCTTTGTATTGTTGAGAAGTGTGATACATTAAGAAATATATATTTGCTCTTTGTCCCCAGCTCCTGGCACAGGCTCCTAAAACCCTTGGAATAGGGACTCTTGGGTGGCTCAGCCGTTGAGCATCTGCCTTTGACTCAGGGCATGATCCTGGAGTCCCAGGATGGAGTCCCACATCGGGCTCCCTGAGAGGAGCCTGCTTCTCCCTCTGCCTGTGTCTATGCCTCCCTCTCTCTCTCTCTGCTTCTCTCTGTGTCTCTCATGAATAAATAAATCTTTAAAAAAATAAAAATAAAACCCTTGGAATCTCCACAGTGATAAGAGTACATTTCATATGCTAATGAGATGACTGGTGGCTTCGGATGGAGCCAGGTTGCCGGAAAGGCCTAATCAGGCCTTGGAACACTCAGCCCCACTTAGAGGGGAGAAAGGCTGGAGGTTAAGTTAATTACCAATGGCCAATGATTTAACCAATAATGTCTGCGTAGTGGTGCTTCCATTAAAAGCCCTAAATTATGGGGTTCAGAGAGCTTCCCGGTTAGTGAATACACTGAGGCACTGGCAGGGCTCCTTTTAATTCCATATGAATTTGTGGATCAATTTTTCCATTTCTGCAGAAAAGATCACTAGAACTTTGATACAGACTGCACTGAATCTGTAGGTTATTTTGGGTAGTATTGCTATATTAAAGATATTAAGTCTTCCAATCCACAATACGGTATGTCTTTATTTAGGTCTTTAGTTTCCTTCAACTGTGTACAAATCTTTCACTTTCTTGGTTAAGTTTATTCCTAGGTATTTTATTCTTTTGAATGCTACTATAAATAGAATTGTTTTCTTAATCTCTTTTTTGGATTGTTCATTGCTTGTGTCATTCTGGTTTTCATTTGCATTTTCCTACTGACTAATGATGTTGAGCATCTTTTCATGTGCTTATTAGCCATTCATGTAGCTCTTTGGCAGAATGTAATCTTTCACTTTTTTTTTCCCCAGACCTGTTTATTCTAATGTTTCATTTTAACTGAAAACCAGTTGACTCTCAATGTTACATTAGCTTCAGATGTACAACACAGCAATTCCACAACTCCATAATTATACATGCTCACCATAAGTTAGGTATCATCCTAACCTTTCTTTTTTTCTTAAGAGAGAAAGCAGTGAAGAAAGGAGAGAAAGAATCTTAAGCAGGCTCCATGCCCAGCACTGAGCCTGACACAGGGCTCAATCTCACAACCCTGAAATTATGACCAGAGTTGAAATCAAGAGTTGGACACTTAACTGACTGAGTCACCCAGGGGCCCCTAATCTTCCATTATTAAATCTCCAACTCTGCATTTCCATTAATGGAGACAGGAGGAAGCCCTTTGTCTCTCAGTTACCTTTCTTCCCATTCTTCCCCTTCTCTTTATTTTCCAAAGAGTACTTAACAGGTAGGGAAACAACACAGGTCAGGGACTGGAACCAGATGACTATGTCTCACTCTGGCACTTACTAACTACATGAGCTTGGAAATAATTTTACTTAACCTTACTTAACTTCTCTTTCACTTTCTTCAAGTTTAACACAGGGCATTTTGTTAAATAAACTGTTTATTCCATTTGTTACATAAAATAAGTGTCTACCACAACCAAACATTGTCCTAGACCCTAAATTATAGTCAGGAGCAAAAGATACACAATTGCCATCCCAGGCTAGTGGATCACTCCAATGAATGTGAAATTCCTATTATGATGAACACCTGAGAGAGGACCACACATTGACAGACTGTTGCACAGGACTCTGACCGGGCCAGAGAGCCCAGAGAAAGCTTTTATAAAAACAATAATAGGGATCCCTGGGTGGCGCAGCGGTTTGGCGCCTGCCTTTGGCCCAGGGCGCGATCCTGGAGACCCGGGATCGAATCCCACGTCGGGCTCCCGGTGCATGGAGCCTGCTTCTCCCTCTGCCTATGTCTCTGCCTCTCTCTCTCTCTCTCTCTCTCTATGTGACTATCATAAATAAATAAAAATTAAAAAAAAAAAAAGAAAAAAAAAAACAATAATACTTGAATTGAGCACAAAGGTGTTAACTAGGCAAAGAGGAGGAGGAGCATCCCAACAACTTGGGAGGTGGGGAGAGTACAATTGAGGAGGTAGGTGAAGAGCAGTGTGGAAGAAGCTCAGAGAATGAAGGAGAGGTGCAAAAGAAGATGAAACTAGAAGAAAAGCCAGCAAGTGAGAACAGGCTAAGCTTCAACACCTTGCTGAGAACTTGAAATTTTATTCTGAATATTATGAAAAGCCATTCAGGTGTGTTAGGCAGGAGGATAACGATTTAGATTTTTGAAATTTGTTTCACATTTGAGAAGAGACGGTGGGGCTCAGTCCTGAAACACTTAACATCCAAGTAGAACACTGTTCATCAAGACATATAAGCCATGGGGATCCCTGGGTGGCGCAGCGGTTTGGCACCTGCCTTTGGCCCAGGGCGCGATCCTGGAGACCCGGGATTGAATCCCACGTCGGGCTCCCGGTGCATGGAGCCTGCTTCTCCCTCTGCCTGTGTCTCTGCCTCTCTCTCTCTCTCTATCATAAATAAATAAAAAAAAAAAAAAAAAAAAAAAGACATATAAACCATGAAAGAGAGGGCTTCAAGAAGAGATGATCAGGGATCCCTGGGTGGCGCAGCGGTTTAGCACCTGCCTTTGGCCCAGGGCCTGATCCTGGAGACCCAGGATCAAATCCCACGTCGGGCTCCCGGTGCATGGAGCCTGCTTCTCCCTCTCCCTGTGTCTCTGCCTCTCTCTCTCTCTCTGTGTGTGTGACTATCATAAATAAATAAAAATTAAAAAAAAAAAAGAAGAGATGATCATGTACAGGTCAAATGCTGCTGAAAATTACTGAAGGAAGATGAGGACTAAAAAAAAAAAAAAAAATCTACTGGATTCAGAAACAAGAGGTCCCTGGTAACATCTGAGGAGCCCCCCAAACACCACTGCTCAGCCTCCAGAGCCTGTCTGCTATCTCCAACCCCCATGGCTGCTGCCTCAGGACTTCCCTTCTGGCAGATCAGAGCAGGTCTTTGTCACTAAGTTTCTTAGAAGAATTCCTTGGCAGCTCTCCCGGCTGGCTGCACTAGCTGTGTCATGGGGCAAGGCCAGTTCAACCATGCCTGCCCACCTCATCTAACAGTCTCATCCATCAGCTGTCTGGAAGCCAGATGTACCTACTGGGTGCCAGCATAAAGGCAGCCACTTACCACGGTTAAGCCCTACTCCTAAGTTAGACACCAGTTCCTATCACAGCTCTACCACTTAACAAAGATCTTGGTGAAAGCATGTATTAAGTACTCCACAAACAGTACTGGCTATCATAGATTCATTTTCATTCATTCACATTCATCCAACAATTGTTCATGATGTTAGGACTATCATAGTCAACAAGACAGACACCATCCATGTCAACAAGGAGTACCAAACTAGTGAGAGACCTAGTCAAGTAAAACTCCGATGCTTTGATGAGAACACAGGACACTGAGAGAAGGATTGGGTGGTCGGGGGAATAAAAAGCACACCCAACCCAGTTTTGGTAAGGGAGGGTTTGGTTTTTCTTTTGGCAAGATCACTTGTTACAGCATGAAGGGGGGCGGGGCGGGGGGGCGGAGTTTAGTTCCTGTCCTTTTTTCTTTTTTCTTTTTTTTTAAGATTTTATTTATTCATGAGAGACACACAGAGAGGGAGAAGCAGGCTCCAAGCAGGGAGCCCGATGTGGGATTCCAGGATCACACCCTGGGCCGAGGGCAGGCACTAAACCACTGAGCCACCCAGGTGACCCTGTTCCTGCCCTTCAAGATAATACAACTTGGCTGAGAAAACAAGCAGAGAAAAACAATGAGAACAAAAATGCATAAAAATACCAGGCAACCATCATATTGCATGTCACGCTGGCTTTTTCTGCAAAAAGTCTCAGCTTATCAATTCTCAAATTCCAAATATTCACCTTAGAAAGGCTGAAAAGCCAGGCCCTAGAGCCACCGTAGTAACCTACCTCTCTCAGACAAAGCAGGGAGCAACCCAGGACCCCTACTGCTTTTATAGGGCTTTCTGAGGCTCCACGCCTTTTCACCCAGAATAGAACACAAGGCCTGCCCAGCAGAGGCCTGGGGTTCCTGCAAATCCTGTAGCTGGAGAGGCGGCTGCTGGAGCTCCCTGGCTTCTCTCAGGCCTTCCCCCACGGCTAGGCTCAGCTATAAATAGCTTGCTGGTTTCCAGCAGGGGATCTCCCAGCCCTGCAAGGAGCAAGCACCGCCTTCTCACCCTGCGCTGCCCTCAGCTTGGAGCAGAAGGGGGTGGTGGCTGGCAGGGGGGAAGGAGATGAGGGGAGGGCAGGAACCAGTACCACAGAGAAGCTGGCCTCTGGACTACATTACCCATAATCCTAGACAACAGCTCGGAAGAGGAGGCTGCTGGGGGCCTGCAGCCTTACATGGGAAAACAAGGCCAGAGGCATCTAGGCCCTGGGTATGCAGCCCAGGCCCTGAAACCCAGTTTTTTTTTCCATCAAAATCTAACCTCTAAACCCTCAGTCCTGGACCTTGGAAATCATCTCTTCTGCCTGCATCCAGTACACAGGCACAGCCTACCTGGAGTCAGGGAGACCAACAAAGCTCATTATCGTTTAGCCTTATTCAGAGAGAGAGAGAGAGACAGAGAGACAGAGAGAGGGAGAGGGTGAGAGAGAGAGAGTGCAGGCACGTGTGTGTACGCGTGCGTGCATGTGCCTGCACTCATGTGCTTGTATACACACGTGCATAACCAAAAAACTGGAAGCCTGTGAGGAATCAAGGCCAAAGCTGCTTGGCACTAGAAGCCCTTTCCTGGGCATATTCTGTGACTCAGTTCAACCTCTGAGCTTTTCTTTCCCTGCCTCACCTGAGGCAGAACAATCAGGGGCTCACCGGTTGGTCCAGCAGACAGCCTGTATGCTGAGGTGTTGCACTTCTGGAAGAGCTGGGGGGTGGGGGTTCGGGAGTTGCTGGTGGTGTGGTCTGCTGAGGTCTGGTCCCTCTCTCTGACCTTTGCTCATCTCCAGGCAGATAGATCAGGGTAACCACATGGCTGGGCCAGGTTTAAGTCCCTGGAAGTGCTGCAGGGAGGGCCTGTTAGGACTTGCCGGTTCCTGCAGTAGATAAACCAGAGTTGTCAGGCTGAGCGAAGGCCATTCCAGGCAGCGGGGCACTCGGTGTGCACTGCTCCAGACGTCACCTCCCCCGGCTCTGGCTCCCCCCACGCCACCCCTCCAACCTTCTCTGCAGAGTCACAGTATTTGTGTAGAGTTCTGGGGCTCACAAAATTCCACACCACAGGGAGCACAGCGTGTTAGGGGCCAGAACGACAGTCAAGGCCCCTGTCCGTGATGACACGGCACTGGGGTCTAAAACGGGGTCCTTTCCCTTTTTCGTCTCACCCAGATAGCATTCTCACGGAGCCAGGCACCAGGAACGCAAAAAGGAGTTGGCTCAAATAGCAGCCTCAGCAAACAGACGGCGTACGATAGGTGCCGCGTTATTTCGCACCACACGCCTAGGAGCTGGGGGCGGGGAGGATTTCCAGGTGGCCACAGGCCCCAACCAAGTCAAGGATGAGAGTGGTGTGGGAAGGGCATTCCAGGCGGGGCCGACAGCTCCAGGAAAGGCAGAAAGGCGCAAAAACAGCACGGGGGGACGAGAGGACAAACAGCAAACACCGGTTTGCAACAGCAAAGAGGAGCCCCGCGGGAGGGGGCCGGGCAGGCCGACCCGGCGGGTAGGAGCGGCGGAGGGTTCTCAGCGCGGTGCGCCTGCCGAGCGCAGAAGTGCGGCCGCACGGGCGGGGGCGACGGGGCCTCGGCCTGCGGGGGAGGAAGCACGGCCCGCTGCCTGCATGCGGGCTCCCGGCCTGCCGGTCCGCATTTACCTCAGCCAGGCGCGTTCCCAGCGCCGCCGGCCGCCCCCTCCTTGGCAGCGGGTCCCCGGCCGCCGGCTCCCGCCCACAGCCGCCCGCGGGCCGCCGGCCAGACGGCCGGGAAGGAAGCGCCTTGTATGGGCCTCGGGCAGGGAGGAAGCGCCTCGTAGCGCCGGGGAGGAAGCGCCAAATATGGCGCGGGGCGGGGCCGGGGGCGGGGCCGGGGCGGGGCCGGGGGCGGGGCCGGGGCGGGGCGGGGCCGGAGGGCAGTCGGCCGGGAATGGAGGCGGCTTCCGGCGCCGCGACGCGCCTCCCCCTCCCCCTCCCCCCCGCGCAGGCCTCCAGGCCGCTCCGGGCCGCGGCCCCCCCCCCGCCCCAGCGGTCCCCGCCGCCTCCGCCCCTCCTCCGCCCCCGTCCTCCACCCCTCCTCGGGCGGCTGCGGGGCACAGCAATGGGGCGGTGGGGGGCGCCGCGGGGGCTCCCGGGCGGCGCGGCTGGACGCCCAGACCGGCCGGGACGCCTGGCCGAGCTCGGCGGGATCCCCGGCTCCGCCCGGCACCCGCGCTGCGACCTTGGGGAAAGCAGCTCCGTCTCCGAACCCGATTCGTCTTCCGAGGGTCGAGCGGATAAAATGAGAGGATGTCCGTCCACCGCCTCCTGCGGGGAGCACGGCCCTCGGCGGGGAGCACGGCCCTCGGCGCGGTCCTATCACCCCGGCAATTGAAGGGGGCGGCTTTTCCAGTCACCTGCTGGGTCCCTTAAGCTTCTCCCCAGCCAGCTCCTGGGGACCTGGATGAAGGGCTGTAGGGGAGGGGACGGCTTCAGAAAAGATCTTTCTAGAAGAAAATAGGGCAACTTTAAGGTCCAGCTTTCCCTTCAAGTCTGTGAGGTTCCCATAGAGAGGGTTCCAGTCCCTTACTAACTGCTTGATGCTGCAAAGATACCTTCCCTGAATCTTAATTTCTTCAGAGGTAGAATGGAGATCATCCTGATTTGCGGGCACCTGGGGGCTCATTGGTTGAGCAGCTGCCTTCAGCTCAGGGCGTGACCCCCGGGGCCCGGGTAAGCCCCACATCGGGCTCCCCCGCAGGGAGCCTGCTTCTCCCTCTGCCTGTGTCTCTGCCTCCCTTTGTGTCTCTCATGAATAAATAAATAAAATATTTTAAAAAATAAATAAATAAATAAATAAATAAATAAATAAATAAATAAATAAAATATTTAAAAAATAATAATTCCTGGTTTGCGAGGTTGTAGTGATGATCAAATGAAATGGAGTCTGTGTGCACATATGCTCGATATCAGTTCCTCAGGTCCCTGTGCACTTTCTAACAGGCGGGGGGAGAGGACATGAAGGGCTTGAGGAGTTGGCCATTCTTCTGCCCCTTCTTTAGCATCTCTGGAGCTTTATTGCCAAGGTTTGAACCTTTATCTGAGGAGGGGGGCGGGGGCGCTAATGCTCACCTTTCTCCGTTCAGCCACCATCCAAATGACCTGTCCTCCCTGCTGCTGCTCTTCTCTACCTGCCCCAGAGCATAGGTGACCCCAACCATCCTGCAAGGGCAAAAAGAACTAATTGGAAGTTGAGGTTCCCCTTGCAGCCAGAATCTGGTATCTAGGACAGCATCCCCTCCCATGCCTGCTGGCAGTACCACACCCACACATTTCAACAAGAGGTGGGTATCAATCTCAGAAATCCATTTCCCAATCCTCCCTTATTGGCCCTGCCCTGCCCTGTCGGTTCCATCTGTCCTGGAGTCCCACTTACATCTAACCTGAATCTTCCTGCCTCTCCGTCCAAGCCCCATCCCGCAGAGCTGCAGTTAGCCGCCCCCAAGAGGTTGGAGGCAAGTTTGTGGACATGCACAATAGATGTGTGTCACCCACGGCCTTGTTTCCTTTCATCCGAGTTGGGCAAGGAGGCTGTCGTTGGCATGGTAACCTTTCCTATAAAAGTTGCAGCCCTCAAGGATGTCTTTCAGTTCCAGCAGGGACACAGCTCCTTCCCTGCGCTGTAGATCATGGGGTGACACGTAGCTGTGTCATTATGGCCTCCCCCAGAATGGGAACATGGTGCTGGTGGCACAAAAGTAGGTCCGGTTCGTGGAGGGCAGCAAAGGGCTTCAGGGAGACACTGATCAGATCTCCAAGGAACAGGTTCCTTCTGCCTTATGTGTTTGTTGATCCTTCATGGCCCAGAGAAACCAGTTCTGAGGCCCAGAATATGTAGGGAGCCTCTCCAGATCTTGTGGTGAATGATAAACATGTCTTCACTAAAATGAGGCACCCGACAAATGGCATGACGCCCAATGCTTAATTCTGTAGAATAAGCTGATAAATCATAAAGCCTCCAGAATCCAGTGACTTCCTCTCTCCTCAGTCCCTCTGTGGAACACATGAATATTTATTAACCATCTTCTGTGCTGCCGTTTCCCATACATTATTTCAACTAATTCTTCCCACAGTCCCTATGGGAGACGTATCAGGACACTCATTTTACAAATGGGAGGGATGCCTGGGTGGCTCAGCAATTGAATGTCTGCCTTCTGCTTCGGGCGTGATCCCGGAGTCCCGGATCTAGTCCCATATCTGGCTCCCCACAGGGAGCCTGTTTCTACCTCTGCCTGTGTCTCTGATTCTTTCTCTGTGTTTCTCGTGAATGAATAAATAAAATCTTTTTTAAAAAATGGGAAAACAGAAACTTGGGCAAAGATCTTATGAGATGTGACCCAAAATCACAGGGTTGTGGAGCGGTGGCATCGGAACTCGAACCCAGGTCTTCAGATTCCCAATCTCACACCCTTTATCCTAGGTTTTGTGTTCCTTTGTATTTGCTACCTTGCTACCGAGGAAGCAATCCTTCCCTCTAGGTGCCAAGCCGCTGCTCTTGTGGCAGGTCCTCGGGAACAGAATGGGCACTGGCATCAGCCACCGCGGCCGCGGGGTCCCGTGTGTCTCTGTGTGGCCAGGCGGCAGCAGCCACAGCAGCGTCCTCAAATCAAGGCCTCCCCCCGCCAGCTGCCGCCTCTCCGTCATGGAGTTCCCCGGCAGAGGGCAAGCTGAGGGAAGGTGGTTCCCAGCTGCCAGCTTCGTCTAGGCAGGATTGCGTTAGAGCCAGCCCGGCTTCCCTCAGTCCCTCCAGAGTGAGCACGCCCAGCTCCCCCGCAAAAAGGAGGGGGAGACAGACACCAAGGAAAAGAGGAAACTTCCATTTCTTTCCCTGGTTGGAGGCTGGGAAGCACTTGGCTTCAAGCTGTCACTCATCTTGTAGGTGGGGAAGATGAAGACTGATCCTCTTGAGATTATCGAAGTCTCTAAAATGAACCCTTTGGCAAGAGCTTTGCCCTGGAGAGACATTAGTAGGAAAGCCCTGGATTTGACTGTGATGGGAGGGAGGAGAGGCAGGTCTCAGGCAAGAGACAGACTCCTGGATCATTTTTCTTTCTGCAGGTCTTCTGCCCAGAAAAATATGAGAAGAGTCCTGGCAACTGGAAGAGGAAGAGGAAGAAATAGGGAAAGAAGGGCACTAGTAGGTATTGACCTCAAGCAGACCAAAGGAATGATTAAGAGTATTAACAGTTAATACTTATGTATAAATATTGTGTCAACCTGCTTCCTTTGTTATCTTATTGAATCAATTCCCTCAGGTAGGTCCTACTGTTATCCCAGTTTAGAGATATGGAAACCGAAGTTTGGGATGCCTGAGTGGCTCAGCGGTTGAGTGTCTGCCTTTGGCTCAGGGTGTGATCCTGGGGTCCTGGGAACAAGTCCCAACATTGGGCTTCCTGCAGAGAGCCTGCTTCTCCCTCTGCCTGTGTCTCTGCCTTTCTCTGTGTGTCTCTCATGAATAAATAAATAACATCTTTTTTTAAAAATGTTTTTTAATAAAAAAAAAGAGAAACTGAAATTTGTGGACTCCCCAATAACAAGAGCTCCCAATTGATGGGAGTGGGCCAGGCACTCTGTAGACATTATTTCATATAATCCTCACCACCAACCAATGAGATGGGACCTTTTTTTTTTTAATTTTTATTTATTTATGATAGTCACACAGAGAGAGAGAGAGAGAGAGAGAGGCAGAGACACAGGCAGAGGGAGAAACAGGCTCCATGCACCGGGAGCCCGACGTGGGATTCGATCCCGGGTCTCCAGGATCGCGCCCTGGGCCAAAGGCAGGTGCCAAACCGCTGTGCCACCCAGGGATCCTGGGACCTTTTTTTTTTTTAAGATTTTATTTATTTATTCATGAGAGACAGGGAGAGAGACAGAGACAGAGAGGCAGAGACACAGGCAGAGGGAGAAGCAGGCTCCATAGAGGGAGCCCAATGTGGGACCCTATCCCAGGACTCCAGGATCACATCCTAAGCGGAAGGCAGACGCTTAACCGCTGAGCCACCCAGGCGTCCCAAGAAATGGGACCATTATGCCCATTTTCTACAGGTGAAAACTGAGGCTCATAGAAGTAGGAGACTTGTCTGTAATCAATAAGTAATGTAAGTGGTGGAGTGAAGGCTGAAAATTTGACTGTGTGACTCTAAATCATCTGGGCCTTACTACTTGTCCGTGCTGCCACCATGGTTTCTCCATGGATTCTGGGGCTCCTGCTCACACAGGCTGAGACCACAAAAGTCTGCCCATACCTACATTTCTTTTTTTCTTTTTTAAATATCTTATTTATTGGGATCCCTGGGTGGCGCAGCGGTTTGGCACCTGCCTTTGGCCCAGGGCGCGATCCTGGAGACCCGGGATCGAATCCCATGTCGGGCTCCCGGTGCATGGAGCCTGCTTCTCCCTCTGCCTGTGTCTCTGCCTCTCTCTCTCTCTCTGTATGACTATCATAAATAAATAAAAAAATTAAATATCTTATTTATTTATTCATGAAAGACAGAGAGAGAGGCAGAGACACAGGCAGAGGGAGAAGCAGGCTCCATGCAGGGAGCCCAATGTGGGACTCAATCCTGGAGCTCCAGGATCAGGTCCTGGGCCTAAAGTGGTGCTAAACTGTTGGGCCACCCAGGGATTCCCCATACCTACATTTCTATAGTGCTTGCCACACAAGCCAGAACCTGGCTGGGAGTGTTCACTTGATTAGTTCAGAGTTGCTGCCAGAATGAATATTTCTAGGGTCTACACAGATGGACCTGGGTCACATGGGCCCTGCAACTAGGGGCTCTGGTCAAATCCAATCCAATTCCCCAGACAAAAGGAAACATGGAGAGGGGTTCACCACCTGTCCCCCCAACCCCAAGACTTGACATTTCCCTAAGAGATGCAAAAATGTCTAAACCCAAGAGCCCTCAGGAGGTCTCCTTAATGTCTGAGGGAGGTGCTTGTTGGAGAAAAGGCTGGAGAACCCAGCACCTCAATCAGGGCGACCACAGAGTGGCAGCCTCTCCAGCTGGGGGGGCGGCAGTGGGGGGCTCCCAGTGGTCTCTCCCAGAGGACCCTCTGCCGGGTACAGGAGCAGACTCTGGTGCTCCCATCCCTGCTGCAGGCTGCAGGGCTGTGGTGGTGGGAAACAGTTTGAACCTTGAGTCAGAGAGAAGGTTCCACTTCACTTTTCCTGAAATAAGCACGTCAAGGACCCAGCAGTCAGTCAATCTAGAGAGAAACGGGAACTGGAAAGTGAGAGTGATAGTGCTCCTTTCTTTCTTTCCCTACCATCTTTTTTATGCTTAAAAACATTTTATCTATGCAATTTCTACTCCATTTGTGTATTTTTTATGCATGTTTGTTGCAGAAAATACATGTGATGATAAGATTTATTAGTGTGAATGTTCATTTTTCTTTCTCCCTTTATCTATCCATCAAAAGTTTTCCAGCTTGGAATCCAATTCCACTTTCAAGCTTCCAGTTTGGTCTTTGCCAGCCCAGTTCCTGGATCTTTTTAAATGCAGAATCAGAAATGCTGAGGAAGGGGGAAGGGGCTCAGCTGGTTAGAGAGAGAGAAGGAGATGTATAGAGCCTGAGAGGCTGGGAGGGGAAAAAACTTGGGCAGAGAAGCAAAACTGATAATACAGAAACATATAATAATAAAGAAACAAAGAAGGAGAAGGGAAGGAGATGAGTTGGAAAAGGAAAAGTTGGAGGAATTTTATGAAGTATAAGTATGGGGCATTAAATGGATCCCCTGTAATTCCTCAAGTAGAGATTGGAATACAATTTTTGTTTTCTGGCTCCAGCATTATAATTCTTTATTTGTAACTCCACCTAGAGCCTTGACCATATAAGGACCCGGAATTTATTAGGGCTCCATACAGGAAAGTACAAAATATCATTCTTTGATAAAATAAAAAGTAGCAAGTATTTATCCCCCCCCCCCTTTTTAAAACAAGTATCATTTTTTAAAATTAGGTAAACTCTACCCCCAACGTGAGGCTAGAACTCATATTACCTGGAGATCAAGAGTCACGTGCTCTACTGACAGCCAGCCAGGCACCCCTTAACAAATGTAATTTAGTCTAAATTTTTTGTTAGATTCTGGCTAATAGGGCAGCCCGTGTGGCTCAGTGGTTTAGTGCCACCTTCAGCCCAGGGTGTGATCCTGGAGACCCGGGATCAAGTCCCACGTCGGGCTCCCTGCATGGAGCCTGCTTCTCCCTCTGCCTGTGTCTCTGCCTCTCTCTCTCTCTCTCTCTCTGTGTCTCTCATGAATCAATAAATTAAAAATATTTGAAAAAAAAAGAAAAAAGAAAAGGTTACATATTGTATGATTCCATTTTTTTTTTTAAGATTTTATTTTTATTCATAAGAGACACATAGAGAGAGGCAGAGACACAAGGCAGAGGGAGAAGCAGGCTCCCTGCAGGGAGCTCCATGCGGGACTTGGGACTCAATTCCAGGACTCTGGGGTCATGACATGAGCAGAAGGCAGCCGCTCAACCACCAAGTCCCCCAGGCATCCCCCATACCCTTTTCCTATGTCTCCTTCTCCTTGACAGAACGAGTCATTCTCTGTTTCATACACACCTCTAATGTATCACACTGTGAGATACTTATTTGTGTCCAAATCTCCCCCACATCGAATTCTGTGCTGCCCCAGACTCTATCTCATTTACCTCTACACACTCAGGGTCTAACATAAAGTAGATATTTAATAAATGTTTTCTGGATAACATTCTGGGGCCTGAAGGAACAGCATAGACTTTGTATGGCCCAGTGCTGAGCAGCCCCACAGAAGTTACCAGACTTGAGCTCCTCCTTTTATGTGCCCAGTAAGTGGGGACACACCAAACAGTCTGACCCAAGAATAACCAGCAAAACCACCTGGTTAATATCAACTTAGCAATAAACAGAAGAAAGAAATTTAAGAGAAAGACTTGAGCCTAGTGGCATGCTTGGATTGTATATCGGAAATGGGTGTAGAGATAATTTAATGATGGGTCAAGATCTCAAGAGTTCTCTAAGGCATAATTTTTTTTTTCTAAGGCATAATTGAGTGAGCTCAGCAAGTTAACAAAATAACAACCCTTCCTGATTTTTAGAAAAACCTACAGCTGTTAGATTTAGAAGCCAGCGATAGCTCCCTAGTGCTTCTATCCATTTAGCCCCAATAGATGACCTGCAAGGAAACAGGCAGTTTGTGTCCACACAGCAAATAACCTAGAACCTAGAGTCTCTGGAGATTCTATATTCTTAAGCACTCTTCTTTAACACCTTACAAATAAAGAGGCAAGGCCTTGCCGGGGGAGAGAAAATACTCTACCAGAGGAACTTCATGAAGACCCCTACATTCATTACACCAGATTCTAGAAAATAATTATTTGCTTTGTCTTGTATTTTTCTTTTACTTCCATCAATAGAATGACTCTTTCTTTCTTTCTTTTTTTTTTACATTTTTTAAAAGATTTTATATTTTAACTGAGCTCTATGCCTAGTGTGGGGCTAAAACTCACAACCCTGAGATCAAAAGTCCCATGCCCTACCAACTGAGCCAACCAGGCACCCCTCTTTTACATTTCTCCCAGCTTTACTGAGATGTAATTAATATACTAAAATTGTGAAAGTTTATTTATTTTTTCTTAAGATTTTATGTATTTATTCATGAGAGACACAGAGAGAGTGAGAGAGAGGCAGAGACATAGGCAGAGGGAGAAGCAGGCTCCATGCAGGGAGCCTGACTTGGGACTCCATCCCGGTTCTCTAGGATCATGCCCCAGGCTGAAGGCAGTGCTAAACCGCTGAGCCACCCAGGCTGCCCAGATTGTGAAAGTTTAAAGCATACAACTTTTTTTGTTATTTCTGGGGATTTTTTTGTTGTTGTTGTTTTTAATTAATTTTTTAAGATTTTTTTTTTTTAAGATTTTATTTATTTATTCATGAGAGATACAGAGAGAGGCAGAGACACAGACAGAGGGAGAAGCAGGCTCCATGCAGGGAGCCCGACGTGGGACTTGATCCCAGGTCTCCAGGATCACGCCCTGGGCCGAAGGCAGGCACTCAACCACTGAGCCACCCAGGCGTCCCTTTTTTTGTTTTTAAGTGAGCTTTCCAACCTATGTAGAGATTGAACTCACAACCCTGAGATCAAGAGTCGCATGTTCTACCAACTGAACCAGCCAGATGCCCCTAGAATGATATTCTTCTGATGATAAAAATTGAAGGGGAGCCCGGGTAGCTCAGTGGTTTAGCGCCGCCTTCAGCTCTGGGTGTAATCCTAGAGACCCGGGATGGAGTCCCATGTCGGGCTCCCTGCATGGAGCCTGCTTCTCCCTCTGCCTCTGTCTCTGCCTCTCTCTCTCTGTGTCTCTATGAATAAATAAATAAAATCTTAAAAAAAAATTTTTTTTGAAAAATACATAGGGTGCCTGAGTGGCTCTATCAGTTGAGTGATTCTTGATTTCGGCTTGGGTCATGATCTCAGGGTCACCAGATGGAGCCCTGCAGCTGACTCTGAGCTGGGTGAGCTAGGCGAGGAGCATGCTTAGGTTTCTTCCTCTCCCTCTGCCCTTCCCCTGCACAGGCTCACTCTTCCTCTGAAGGAAAAGAGGGGAGGGGAAGGGAAGGGAAGGGAAGGGAGAATAAAAACTTTATGAAGCCTAATTAATAGTTGGGCCTGAGGAGATTGAAAACAGTGTTTCTAGATAGACACAAGACACTTCTGATAAGACAATTCTCAGGACCTTGGCAGTCTCATTAGCCAAAAATGAAATCTGGCTCTGAAGGGAATAAAAGATGATTCTGAGACGATAATTTGAGGGAGTCATCACAAATATGAGGGAACAAAATCAGTTCTGAGGTTGCTGAAATAGAACTAGAAACAGTCCGACTCCAGAGTTTCTGTTTTATAGGGACCTAGGGGCAATCAGAGTTGTGTTTACATCATTCATAGAAGGTTAGGGATACTCCCAAGGTACTGTTGGCCTCATCACTGAGTTGAGAAGGTTCCAAGTCACATGGACCTGACAGTACTAAGTAGGTGGTTCTGAGAAGACAGTTGAAGATGTTGGCGTTGAAGTGACTGGAAATTGGTTGTGATAAGGCAGCCAGAGGAGATTCACTGTCTCTGAGAAGCCAGTTTGAGGAAATTCATGGTTGGTTCTAAGATGGGGAGCCTGGGTGGCTCAGTCCCTTAAAGAGTGACTCTTAAAAAAAAAAATAAATAAAATAAATAAAATAAAATAAAAAAAAAAAAAAAAAAAAGAGTGACTCTTGATTTCAGCTCAGGTCATGATCTCAGGGTCATAAGATTGAGCCCTGCATGGGAGCCTGCTTGTCCCTCTCCCTCTGCTCGCCCCCCTCTCTAAAATAAATAAATAAATAAATAAACAAACAAATAAAATAAAATAAAATAAAATCTTTCAAAAATAAAGAGATTTAAAGGTGATTGGCAGGCTGGGAGGGATTTTTTTTTCTCTTTCTCCCAGACCACCTCTAAATTCCCTGGAGCAACTCACCCACAGTAGAAGCTCCACTAATTTGTTGAATAAAGGGAGTACAGTTTGGTTCTCAGGAGTCTGGTTATTGGATCTGAAAAGATTTTGGGGTAAGAATTTGGTTCTGAGGAAACATGAGTTCTGGGAAGAGCTGAAATCATTTTCTCTGAAGAGGGCACCCACTGCTAGTTGTGTAGAAACTCGACTTCTGGGTTTGTTTGGGAAGTGAGGAAGCACTCTAACCCAGATGGGCAGACTGATTTACCTGGGTCACAGAGATGAGAGAAGACACTTCAGGATAGACCCATTGCCACCCATTTGCCTCCCCAGATTTTTATTTTTATTTTCTATTTTTATTTATTATTTTTTAAAGACTTTATTTATTTATTCATGAGAGACACAGAGAGAGAGGCAGAGACACAAGCAGAGGAAGAAACAGGCTCCCTGCAGGGAGCCTGATGTAGGACTCCATCCCAGGACCCCAGGATCACGACCTGAGCCAAAGGCAGATGCTCAATTGCTGAGCCAGCCAAGTGTCCCGACTCCCCAGATTTTAAAAGTACCTTCCTGGGAATCCCTGGGTGGCTCAGTGGTTTAGCGCCTGCCTTTGGTCCAGGGCATGATCCTGGAGTCCCGGGATCGAGTCCCACATCGGGCTCCCTCCATGGAGCCTGTTTCTCCCTCTGCCTGTGTCTCTGCCTCTCTCTCTCTGTGTGTCTTTCATGAGTAAATAAATAAAATCTTAAAAAAAGAAATAAATAAGAGTACCTTCCTTCAACATGAATCCCTAAGTGAGAGTCAGGAGGACCTCCCCCAGCCCCCACCCCACTACCCTAGGGCCTGCTCTTCAGCCTCCAGTTTGCAAATCAGCACCACAATCTGAGAGGGCTCCCTCCTTGGAGCAGAGGGTCTGGTCAGAGCACAGGCCAAGGCAGCTAGCAGGAGAGAGATTCCAAGAAGCTCACCCTCAAGGATGGAGAACAGACCTATAGGGTAGAATTAACATTGTGAAGCCCACCTGGAAAATGGGCATTCAAAGACCAGCGAAGTAAAGGATTTTTAAAGTCTAGATTTATTGAACTATAAGGCATTAAAAATAGTTTTTTTTAAAGATTTTATTTATTTATTTATGAGAGACACACAGAGAGAGAGACACAGACAGAGAGGAAGCAGGTTCCCTGACTCGATTCCGGGACTCCAAGATAATGCCTGAGCTAAAGACAGACATTCAACCATTGAGCCCCCCAGGTATCCCAAAGTGGTACCTTTCTACATGTTCATCAGCATTTCCTTTTTTTCTTTTTTTTTTTTAAGATTTTTATTTATTCATGAGACACACACACACAGAGAGAGAGAGAGAGAGAGAAAGGCAGAGACACAGGCAGAGGGAGAAGCAGGCTCCATGCACGGAGCCAGATGTGGGACTCGATCCCAGGTCTCCAGGATCACGCCCTGGGCCAAAGGCGGTGCTAAACCGCTGAGCCACCCCGGGCTGCCCTTCACCAGCATTTCCATATCCTCACCAACACTTGTTATTGTCTGTCTGGAAAGGATAAATGTTAAGGATAATTTTCTAAATAATTTTCTAAAATATGTAAAGCCATCTGTCCTCATCCTGACCCTGACACATAACTCAGGCCGGCAATGAGTGCCAAGTTAACACAGTTGAGAACATGGAGCCTCAGTGGCCTTTTCTACTCTCAGGCCGCTCTGCAGTTCCAGGCTCTCTGGGCCCAAAGAAGAGAGAGAGAGAGAACTTGTAGTTACAGCATTACCTCAGAACTGAGAGTTGAGAACTCCATAGGATAGGGGCTTTGACAGCTAGTGAGTGAGTGGGGCCTGTGTTCCAGGAAACCCTTCCAGGGAAGAAGACTCACAGGAGGAGACAGTGAGGGATCCCTGGGTGGTGCAGCGGTTTAGCGCCTGCCTTTGGCCCAGGGCGCGATCCTGGAGATCCGGGATCGAATCCCACATCAGGCTCCCGGTGCATGGAGCCTGCTTCTCCCTCTGCCTGTGTCTCTGCCTCTCTCTCTGTGTGACTATCATAAATAAATGAAAAAAAAAAAAAAAAGGAGGAGACAGTGATAATGTGGACAGATAACCTCTCAGGACAAGTATCCCAGGGCAGCTTGCACACCTTTTGAGCTTAGCCTTTTCCTCTGCTTGAGGTCAAAGTGCCTCATCAGTGTGCATTCCCCTGACTACCAGGTACCTTAGAAAAGTATCGCCAAGGACACACGTACATTTGCCAAGCTGAGTAAATAACAACAGTGTACCTGGCTTAGCCTTAGACTGGCTCTGTTTGAGGAAAATGTAAACAAAGCAGATCTTTTAGGAGGCTGAGCCCTAACTACATGAGTGTGGGAGAACATGGGTGATTATTGCTTCCAGTAAGAGGGAGGTGAGTAAATGGGAACATGGTAGAAACAAGGAACAAGAATGGGGGGCTTTGGAGTAAATGGGAACGCATGCATGCAAAGATGTGTACTCAGATGTTCACAGCACCCTTATTTATAACAGCCCCAAAGGGAACCAGCCCCAATGTCCATCCACCGGTGAAAGAGTGAACAAATTGTGCTATAGTCATAGAGTGAAATACTCCCCAGAAATAACACGGAGGGAACTCTTTGTACAAGCAACAACATAAGGATGCCTGGGTGGCTCAGGGGTTGAGCATTTGCCTTTGGCTCAGGGAGTGATCCCAGGGTCCTGGGATGGAGTCCCAGCATCGAGCTCCCTGTGGGAAGCCTGCTTCTCCCTCTGCCTGTGTCTCTGCCTCTCCCTGTGTCTCTCATGACTAAATAAGTAAAATCTTAAAAAAAAAAAAAAGCAGGGGATCCCTGGGTGGCTCAGCAGCTTGGTGCATGCCTTCAGCCCAGGGTGTGATCCTGGAGTCCTGGGATCGAGTCCCACATCAGGCTCCCTGTGTGGAGCCTGCTTCTCTCTCTGCCTGTGTCTCTGCCTCTCTCTCTCTCTATGTGTCTCTCATGAATAAATAAATAAAATCTTAAAAAAAAAAAAAAAAAAAGGCAAGCAAATCAGTGGTTGCCCCGGGGGACAGGGATGGATGAAGGAAAGATTTCCAAGGGGCACAAGCAAAGTTTTGGCAGTAACAGATATGTTCATTATCTTAACTGTGATTATGGTTTTTTCACCTGTGAACACATATATCAGGACTCATCAAATTGTACAGTTTATTCTATATCAATTATACTCCAATAGAGCTATAATAATAATAATCATAATAAACGACCTAAGCACTGAGGAGGATGGCCTTGTTGGAGACAGCGCCCCAAAAAAGAGTTAAGATAGATTTTCTTGCAAATGAGGAGCCGAGCTGCTAACCTGATCTAAGAGAACGTCCTTTTTTTTTTTTTTTTTTTAAGATTTTATTTATTTATTCATGGAGACACAGAGAGAGAGAGAGAGAGAGAGGCAGAGACACAGGCAGAAGGAGAAGCAGGCTCCATGCAGGGAGCCCGATGTGGGACTCCATCCCAGGTCTCCAGGATCACACCCTGGGCTGAAGGCAGGTGCTAAACCCCTGAGCCACCCAGGGATCCTTTTTTTTGTTTTGTTTTTGTTTTTAAGATTTTATTTATTTATTCATGAGAATACACAAAGATGAGAGAGAGAGAGGCAGAGACACAGGCAGAGGGAGAAGCAGGCTCCATGCAGGGAGCCCAACGTGGGACTTGATCCCAGGTCTCCAGGATCGTGCCCTGGACTGAAGACAGGGCTAAACCGCTGAGCCACCTGGGCTGACCCAACCAGGGATCCTAAGAGAATGTCTCCTGTAAGCTTTGCCTCAAAAGACTTACCCAGGCTCTAGTAATGGGAAAGGGGACTTGGGAAGAAAAATCACTACAGTGGAGGGCTAGATTTGCTATTTGGGCACAAAAGTCTTATTAGCACCTGGAGACTTATGAGTAAAATGTTGAAACCATATTTACTCAATGCCTGATTCTTTTCTTTTAGACTTGGCCTCATTTCCCTTGGGACCATTGTGATCTCACTCTTTTCAATCTTCCCCTCTCAAACTACACCAATCGTGGCTGAACCAGGGAAAACAGCAGGGATGGGGAGAGAGGAGGATGTTGCAGGAACTATCTCTGACCCCATAGTATGCATTCCTGACCCCATTTCTTCCTGGGTTGGAGGTTCCAAGAGGGGCCAGGTAGAAGGAAGCATACCTTAAACCCAGCCTGACAACCAGGCTAAGCTATGTCTTTCTGAGTGCTTAGAATCTTTCCAAAAAGGTGAGGCTCAACATTCCTGGAATTCAAGAGAAAAGAGTATCCCTCAGGTACTAGGAAGCAGGGTCAAGGGTCCTTAAAACCTGGTTCTTTTTTTTCCTGCAGAATCTAAACCTAGCCTTGGCCAAGTTTTCCTGCCCCCCTCGCCTCTTCCACATCCTTGAAGCCCCACACAATGTCCCCAGGTAACAATCAATTGTTCACACTATCTGGGTGCCTTCCTAAACCTCAGCCTTGATGATGATAGAGCTTTTATCAGCAATGCCCTATGCCCTTGGTTTCAGATTTCCCTCACAGGAGCAGGAGTTAAAATGAACACTTTCCTTTGAACACTTTCCTTTTTCTTTCTTTCTTTCTTTCTTTCTTTCTTTCTTTCTTTCTTTCTTTCTTTCTTTCTTTTTTTCTTTCTTTCTTTCTTTTTCTTTCTTCTTTCTTTCTTTCTTCTTTCTTTTTCTTTCTTTCTTTTCTTCTTTTTTCTTTCTTTCTCTTTCTTTCTTTCTTTCTTTCTTTCTTTCTTTCTTTCTTCTTTCTTTCTTTCTTTCTTTCTTTCTTTCTTTCTTTCTTTCTTCTTTCTTTCCTTTTTAATACTATAGGACTGTAAAATGGGGCAATTTTTGAGTCTTGCTGTATTTCAGCTGTGCAGAGAAACTTGAGTTTCAAGTGGCAGAAGCCAAAGGAACCCTGGTGACAGGACTAATAAAAATTAGCTAGCAATCTTGGCAGAATTTCTCAATGAGCCATCTGCATCAAAATTGCCCGGTGTGGTTGTTATCAAGGCAGGTTCCAGGCCCCCATCACAGACCTCAAAAATAAGATGTCAAAATAAATAAATAAATAAATAAATAAATAAATAAATAAATAAATAAAATGCCACAGGAAGGGGGTCTGGGAATCTGATTCTGAGATATTGTAATAATGACATAAGAGATTTTTTGCTTTAAAGGAACAGAGTCCTTCTGCTCCTTTTTTCATATTTTATTTTTGCCATGTTTTCCCTCGCTGCCCCCTCCCCCACCTAGGTAGTCTGTGGTGAGAAATTATTAAGAATGTGTAACAAGTACAGACTGGTGATCCTGGGCCCAGAGTGAGATGGGGAGGGGTAGGTGGGGCTGGGAAAAGGTGTGCCAATGCAAATGTTGTCTCATCAGGACCTGGCAATTTAGCCAGGAGGCTCATAGGAATGTGCCCTCAGCTAGAGAAGGTGGCTTGGTTTCTCCTGCTCCAGGCTAAGGAGTCTAGTATCCTGGGAAAGGGCAGATATCAATAGATTTGGTGGTTGAGGGCTAGAATGGAAGAGAAAGAATTGGGCGAATGCCAAGAGATTGCTGGAATTCCCCTGGTTCCAGGAATGGTGTTGGTGGCTAACCTGGGAGACCCTCAGAGGGAAGAGTGGACCAAGTGAGACCTCAATCCCACTCAAGGCCTGAGAGCCATACTGAGCCGGGAAGATATTTCATTGTCCTTGACTGGGAGGATCAGAAATTGAGAGGGGAGCCAAGGCTTGGGAATTCTGGGACATCAAATCTATTGGACCCAAATGATCACTGGATGGTCATGTCTGACCAATTCCTAAAAGACTCTAATCAAGGCTGAAGGTGGTGCTTATGTTCCATAATCTATCTGTTCACTCTCTCATGCAAAGAGTCACCAACACCCTCCCTGGTTAACATACAAAGCAAGTGAATTGAGTTAACTATTACTCTTCCCTACTCAATTTTCCATCTTTCCTAAGCTCCTGGGTGGGTTCAGCATCCTTCTCCATGCTCTGAGTCCCAAGCTTGTCCACATTATGTAACATAACATCATGTAATAATTTTTGGCTTACATCTCTGTCTTCTTAACCAACAATCTGCATTGTTATGACCAGCTCAAGACCTCTCAAAGAGTACACAGATGCTAAAAAGGCTCACAAGGATTGCTTCAGCCATTAGTGTGCGCCATCAGGGAGCTGGAGCCAGGGAACCTACTACCTCAGGCCTCCTACACAATGGGGACAGACTTGATCTGTATGAGAACCTTAAATACAAGGCCATCCTCCTGCCCACTCCGCCCTGTGCTCCTGGAAGCTGCCAAGGATCACAGCTCCAGCTGGCAAGTGGTGAGATTTCTTCCTGGAAGGATTCTTGGCTTGAGAACTGGCCCTGGCCTCTTCTAGGCTTCTTCGATGCCCTCAGGTTTCTGGGGACATGGAGGATGGGAAGGAGAGGCTGAGTCAGCTCCAGTCTTGTTACTACTTCTCAGAGCCTTCGTGCCCACCCTTTACCTCCCCCAAGTGTAGATAGCAAGGATTCCCAAGAACACAGCTTTCCCCAACCCTGGGTAGAGACATGGGGCAGGGCCAGACAAATTATGTGGGGCCAGGAAAATAGCACGGCCTCTGGGCACTCATGTTCCACTTTAATTAACCAGATAAAGTAGGCAGTCCACCAGATTGAGGAAGAGGCCCAGTATCAAGAAGAGATCCACATAGTTCTCAAAGAATTCACTCCAGTGACACACAGCAGCTAGGACTCTGAATGGAATTTCCCTGTCTTGGGGGTGCCTGGCTGGCTCAGTATAGCACAGGACCCTTGATCTCCCCGTTGTAAGTTTGGGTCCCATGTTGAGTGCAGAGATCACTTAAAAAAAAAAAAAAAAATCTTAAAAAAAAAAAAAAAAAAAGAACTTTCCATGACTGTAAAAGCCCTTCAAAGCCTTCAATTAAGATGGCAAAATTGGGGGCCCTGGGTGGCACAGTTGGTTAAGTGACAGACTCTTGGTTTCAGCTCAGGTCCTGATCTCCCATCGTCAGATGGAGCCTCAAGCTCACACCCCACCTCCAACTCCCTCATGGAGCTTTCCATGGGTTTCTGTGAGGAGTCTGCCTAAGACTCTTTCCCTGCCCCTCCCCATTGCACTCTAATAAATAAATAAAATCATTTAAAAAAAAAAAAAAAAAAGATGGCAAAAGGGCCCCCGCCCCCAACCCAGGAAACACGCACCCAACCGCAGCTATTTTATTTTCTTTTTAATTTTTCTGAAGGATATACACCACATATCCCATGGGCAATAAAGCGCATTCAATGTGTTTATAAGCCAAACAGTCACTTTGTTTAAGCAAACACAAGTACAAAGTAAAATAAAACCACAAAATAATGAACTGCATGTTCATAACATACAAAAATCGCCGCCTACTCAGTAGGTAACTACAACATTCCAACTCCTGAATATATTTATAAATTTACATTTTCAGTTAAAAAAATAGACTTTTGAGAGTTCAGATTTTGTTTTAAATTTTGTTTTCTTACATTCTGGAGAGCCGAGGCTTAGCTCAGCCCTCTTCCTTATTTTGCTCCCAAAGCCTCCCCCGAATCGTCACTCCCTGCCCCCCTTAAGGCTAGAGGTGAGCACATCCCTCACAATTGCACATGTCAAGCTGTCAGCAAGGCGCATCACACAAAAGGCACCAAGACGTGAAACTTTTTAAACCAAAAGGACGGAAAAAAAGAACACTTTCAAAAAAAAAGAAGAAAAACCAAACCATATTTTGTCACGTGTGAGAGTACAGTCGGGCACTATTTACAAAAAGTTAACGGAACGTCACTCTGACACATGCTCTGATTAATACCAAGGACTGCTGTTTCAAAAAAAGCTTCAAACTTAATCGTCACAGCATCATCACAAAATAAAGGATCACCGTTGGTTTGCTTGGCTTTTCTTTTTTTTTTTTACCCCCCCAAAGGACCTAATTCCAAATAATACAATAGAATATGCAAATTATCTTCACATCAAGAGTACCCCAAGAAAAACAAAATCCATGGCACAGACACTGTACAAGGGTGCAGGGCTGGGCTCTGAGGAGCCCAAACCCCATTTTTGCCAACTTGATTTTCTAGCATCGAAGGGAGCAGGGGGGGGTCAGGCATACGATGGAGATGATACTGAAATGATATATCCAAAATCCATGCAAATCAAGTTCTTTGGATAGAGGTGAAGAACTTGGACATGGCTGTTTCAGGCAGCTGAAGTCACAGGCAGTAGGAACTGCAGAGGAAGGGCAAGTGGGCAGAAAGGATCGCAGGCCAACAGACCTTCCACACCAGCCCTGGGGTGGAGTAGAGGGGGAGGATTTGGCTCTGAGAACCTCCATCTCACCTAGAGGAACCCCCTCCTGTGGCCATCTCCTCCTCCTGTCTCTTAAGTCTCTTGTGTTTCTTTCTCTTTTCCCTGGTTTCTCCTTTCCCTTCAGCAGATTTCAATTGTCCTGGGAGAAAAGGTGGTTGTCATGTCCGAAAGCCCTGCAGAGGCGCTGAAGGAGTTGGTGACAGCCGAGGAAGGGAAGCTGCTGACTTGGGCCGGGAAAGCAGGGGGGACGGAAGAGTATGTGGTGGCCACTGAGGGTGAGGGGAAGCCACTGTGCACAGGGGATGGGTAGGTTGAGGAACCGGGAGAGGAGTAGGAGGTGGGTACAGGTGACGGATAGGAGGTGGTGGCTGGGGAGGGATAAGAGGTAGTAACCGGGGACGTGTAGGAGGTAGCCACCTGGGACGGGTAGGAAGAGAGGGAGGTGGCAGCTGAGGAGGCCACAACACCTTTGTCTGCTTTTTTGTCCTTTTGCCTTAAGTGGATCTTGGTATGCCTCTTGCGCTCATCGCTCCTGGCAAACTTTCTCCCACAGATGTCGCAGGCGAAGGGCTTCTCGCCCGTGTGGGTGCGGATGTGGGTGGTGAGATGGTCACTGCGGCTGAAGTTGCGCATGCAGATGCGACACTGGAAGGGCTTCTGGCCGGTGTGGATGCGGATGTGGCGCGTGAGCTCGTCGGAGCGGGAGAAGCGACGGTCGCAGGACTCGACCGGGCAGGCGTACGGGCGTTCGTGGGGGGGCGTCTTGCTGGGCCGGTTGGGGTACTTGCGCATGCGGCTGGGTTTGATGAGCTGGGACTGGTAAGTGGTGTTGAGGGTCTTCAAGTCCTGGGAGCCCGACTGCGTGGCAAAGGCCTTGATGGTAGACAACGGAGTGAGCGAAGGCTGCTGGGTACGGCCCTCCAGGCCTTGGAAGGGCTTCTGGTCGGGGGTGCCCAGGCCCAGGTCCCCCTGCTGTTGTGGAAACAGGTAGTCAGGGATCATGGGGACCTGGAAGCCACCCTTGGCCGCAGGGTAGGTGGGAGGCGGGTACTGGAGCGCGGCGCCCGTGGAGCCCGGGAAGGCCTGGCTCTGCGGCTCCGGGAAGATGTCACTGTTAGGCGTGGGGAAGGTCGGCGCGGCCGAGTAAATGGGGCTGCTGTCGTTGGACTGGACGGCACAGCTCAGGGGTGGGCTCTGAGAGGCGGCGGAGGAGGAGGAGGCTGCTGGAGACGGCGCCGAAGACGAGGTGGCCGGTGGGTTGGTCATGCTCACGAGGCCGCTGACCAGGCTGAAGAGGGGCTCTGGCCACAAGGTGTTGCCGCTGTTGGGTGCAGGCTCCAGAGAGAAGCGGCCAGTGTAGGTGATGGGCGGCAGCCGCGTGGTTTGGCTGGGGTAACTGGTCTCCACCAGAACCTTCTCGTTATTCAGAGAGATGTCGGGAAAAGACTCTGATGGGGGGGGAGAGAGAGAGGAGGGAGGCCTGGTTACTGGAGAGCAATCACCGGAGGCCGCGGAGGACCCGAGCTGCCAGGCAAGAGGTCAGGCTGGCCACCTGACCCAATAATGGGCTCGCGAGCTGGTTAATAATTGATAGCGGCAGATTGCAGTGTTCCCGGCCCCGCTCCGGCGGCGGAGCCCGTTTCGACAACAGCTGACGCAAACACGGAGAATCCCCCTCCACTGCAGCGCACGGCGCTCCGCAGCGGCGGCTGCGCCACGCAGGGATTCCCGCCAGCGCCCCGACCCCGGGCTGCCAGGACGTCCCCGGCCCGCACCACCGCCCTCCCCCGGGGCAGGCGGCAGGAAACGCCGGCCCGTCTGGAGAAAAGGGGGCGCAGCCCAGCTCTTCAAAACAAGCCCTCCCCCACCTCCACCCACCCACGCAGCCCGAGCTCTCCACCCCAAACAGAAGCCTGCTCGTCTGCGCACCGCTAGGGGCGAGGGGGGTGAGGGCGAGGGCGAGGGCGAGGGCGAGGGCGAGGGCGGACGTCCGCAGGTATCTCGCCAACACATGCCCCCGAGGACGGAAAGGGAAGCCCCGCTTGCACCCCAGAGGTCCGGGAACGCTGCTGCGGTGAAGGGGGGCGCTGCCAGGCGGCGGGGGAAGGACTGACTGGTCGCCGGGCTGGTGGCGAAGGGGCTAATCCTCGGCGTAGGCCACCGCTTACCTGCGGTCAGGTGCTCGTAGGGCTGCTCGCCCGCCTCCCCCTGAGGGTTGAAGGCGCTGCCGCTGCTGCCGCCGCTGCCGCCCCCTCCACCTCCACCGCCCCCGCTGCCGCCGCTGCTGCTACCGCCGCTGCCCTCCGAGGCCCCGGCTGCACCGAGGAACTGGGGAGCCCCGTTGCTCAGCAGCATCATCTCCTCCAGCTTGGGATAGTTGTCCATGGTGGGCGAGTGAGGAAAGGAGCCGAACGGGTCGGAGATCTGCAGCGGAGACATCAGCTGCATCTCGGCCTTGGCCGCGGCCATCCCGGACGGGCGGGCTGGAGAGCTAGTGTTGGGGCGGGTGGGCGCAGCCCGGAGCCGCGGCTGCGGGGGACACACTCTCGGGGGCCTGGCCGGGTCACATGCGGGACGCAGGGCACACTGTGGCCAGGGCAGGTGGGGCCTCCAGGCTCGCCCTCGCCGCCGGCCGGTGCGGACGCGGCGCTGCTACCGGGGCTGGGGCAGGGGCCGGTCCTGCGGCGGCGGAAGCTGGCGGCGGCGGCGGCTGGCGGCGGCGGCTCCCCAAGTTCTGCGCGCTGGGATCTCTCGCGACTCCCCGGATCCGCCTCTATTTGAAGGGTCTGGAGCGCCACGGGTCCGCCTCCGTCGTGACGTACATGGCCATATATGGGAAGCAGGAAGCCCTAATATGGCAAGACCCGCCGGGAGGACCCGGAGTGACGTGAAGCCCCCTACCCGAGATCGGGGAGCACCGCGGTCCCGCACCCCGGCCCCCTCGCCGACTCCTGCACCCTGGGCGCCCCGGCCTCGAGAAAGCCTAGGGCTCGGGCCTCCGCTGCGGGCTCCCCGGCCCGGGCTGCTCCGGAGTTCCCAGCACTGCCCCCGCCTCTTCCCTCCGCCTTCTCCCCTCCTCCCGGAGCCGGAAGCGGCCGGGCCATATCGGGCCGTTCCAAACAAGGCGCTGCCCAAATAAGGGTTGTTCCGGCGGGGGATCCTTCCTGCTCCTTATATGGCGTTTCCGGGTCGTTGCTGGCTGCTCCCTGGCTCCCTCCCTCCTCCCGGGCTCCGAGCCGGGAGCCCGAACGTGCGCAGGAGCTGGGGACGCCCGGGTGGAGGTCTCGGGGCGCCGAGAGCTAGGAGCACCGCGGCTCAGGCGGTTCCCCCGCGGGGACTGGCCTGGGGAAGCCCGCGCCCGGGGCGGGGGCGGGGGCGGGGGCGAGGGCGAGTCGGGCCGGGGTTCTGCCACCGTCATCCCGGGCCCTCCCGCCCACCTCTGGGACCGTGGGAGCGGGGCGGGAGCTAAGGGGAGGAGGGACTGGCTCGCCGGGGCAGAGGCCGCCCAGGAGAGGCGGAGCGTGACCCCTCGGCCTTGACCGTTGGCACCCTGCCTTCCCAGGTGTCATCGGGGAAACTGAGGCTAGGAAAATACCCGCCAGGTGATCCCCTACGTCCCTTTGCGTCGTGGTGGGCCACCTGCTCCTCAGCCGGGAGCTGGCGGTCCTTGCGCGGGTGGGAGACTTTCCCACCTTCTCCGGAAGCAGTGGAGGCGGGGCGGGCAGTGCGGCCGTCGGAAAACCGGGCTTCCCTGCGGGCTGTGCGGGGACCCCTCCAGGCCAGCGCCGAGAAGCCCGCTTGGCGGCCTGGTGCTGCCCCCTGGAGGCCCCCTCTGCAGCTCGGAGCCCCGGGCCCCGGGCCGAGCGGGCTCTTCCGCCGCCTTCCCGCCCCCCGCCCCCCCGTCTGGTGCCGGGCACCGAGCCAGGCCAGGGGAGCCTCCGACGCAGTGAGCGCGAACTGAGCAGGCGCCGCAGCCCGGGCTGTCCCCGCAGCCCCCGGGGAGCCGCCGCCGCCGCCGCCGCCGCCGAGGCGCCCGGACTCCGCGCGCGATGACGCTGCCCTCCCCGAGCCGGGCGGGGAACCGGGGCGCGGGGGGCGCGGGGGGCGCGCGGGGCAGGCGGGAACCAGTTCTGGGGTCTCCGCGGAGTCGGACGTGACGGGGAAGCCCCTCGGCCCCATCCCCACCCCCCGCATTCAAGGGTGCACCCCAAAGCAAACAGGGATTCCGAGGGGGAAGGTTCCTGTTCTAGCTTTGAGTCCAGGGGAGGTGTTGTTTTGGTGAATTTAAAAAAAGAAGCAGAAAGTATGTGTGTGGAAGGGGGGTGCTGAGGACACTGGGACAGAAGCGGGTTGGGGCTGGGGTCTCCGAACCCAAACTGGTCGGAGTCAGGGGAGTTAAATTGGGGGGGGGGGCGCAACTCTCTTGGACTTCATTCCTCTGTATTCCCTACCCGCACGCACAGGCAGAGATACACATAACATTTTCTTATAAAAATCTATTTAAGGAATCTAGCAATGAACCCTGTCTGCCCTCAAGTCTGAACTCCCCAACCCAAAAGCCTAGGGTGGGGTGGGGGGCCCACTCCCACCGCCCACCGGAGTTTTTCTTTAGGAGCTTGAGTGATGCACCTCTCCGAGGCCTCCCGCCAGCCAGGGTCAGATGGTCTTGGATCTCAATGCCCCTTTTGCCACTCCCTGGTGGGGTATCTTGCCTAGGCTTTTTGTATATTGCTTTCTTCAACTGTAAAATAGAGCTAATGTTATTGGTACCCAAGTGGGAGGATTGCTGTGAAAAAACTGAAACTTAGATGGATTGAGTCTCTGAAGTCCCTAAAGCACAGAGCCTACCTTGCAATTGCTATTCAATAGACACTGGCTATTGTTATTTTCAGGAAATTCACCCACCCATCTTCAGCCTCCAGGTAAATTCCAGGGACCCTTTTCTGAAAAGAGGTACAGAGAGGGAGGAACATTCCAATTCTATCACAGGGGACATTGTCCTGAAGAGCTAATCTGAATCTTTCTTGCTGAAGTAGAACATCATTTCCCAGAGCAGAATTTTTCTACCCTGCTGGTTTAACAATCACCTGTAGAACTCCCGGGGTGGGGGGGGGGGGGGAGGGATTTAACCCTAGAGCACTGGAATCAGATTTTTTCTGAACTTGTGAGTGCCAGAACTGAGTGGGTTCCTCATCCTAAGAACCTATTTCTGTTGCCGGGGAGCTGCCCAGATCCCAAGAGCACATCTCCCAACCCCAGCCAAAGCAAACCAATTCCCCTCTGATTCTAATATGCAAAATGACCTTTCACCTTCTTGCTGAAGGTGGACGCTGGGAATCCTTATAGTCTGCATCTTTTGTTTTGCATATGCAATATCAATTCCCCTTTCTTTTCATAATAGCTCCTAGCCAGTGATTTCCTTGGGGAACCAGTCCAGTCCATGTGGTTAGAGGAAGATAACCCCAACCCAGATCTAGGAGTGGGTATGTCACTCACATGTAGACAACCATCTAGGATGCTCCAGTCTCAAGCATTCCAGATCCCTAGCCACAGCGGTTGAGTCAGGATGGGCATATGATCCAAACCAAGCCAGTAAGAAGCACTTCTGGGATATTTCTGGAACTCTTGAAAAAGGGCAATTTTCTCCTACTAAGCCAATGGAATGTAAGCCTGGAGGCCATCTTGCCTTGGACTGCAAAGCCTACCTGAACAAGAAGGCAATGGAAGAAAAACATAGAAGGTATCTACTTGCAGATAATAAGTTTTTGGATACAACCTGGGCTTTTTAGTTATGCAGTCCAATGCATTCCTTTGTGATTTAATAGAATGGGCTCGTTTCAGTTTCTGTTACAACCCAGCAGTTTCTGATTAATACACTCATTATCCACAACAACAAAGAATTTTTCTTAAGACTTTCTGTGGGCAGGGCCTGGGAAGGCCCAGGGCATCGGCCCCTGCCTCTAAGGAGCTTACAATTGGGTAGAAGGAAGACTGAATTCCATGTTGCAAGAAAATCAAGAATGGTGGTCCTGTTAGCCACCAAATGTCAGTTATGCTGAAGAACATAGAAGATAAGAGGAGGGAGAGGTTCCAGGGAAGGGGGCAGGGATGATGAGATTTTGGAGGAGAGAGAACATGAGAAGGACCAAATTTTGTGGTGAGGAAGTGAGGCAGTTTCAGGCCAGGGTTGAGGGTAGGGAGGCCAGGACAGTCCTTGTGTGGTCTGTCTGGAAAAAATGGGCTGGAGTTGAGAGGGTTCCAAGGGGGAGATAGTAGGAAGTAGGTTTGAGTAAAGCATTCTTTTCTTCTTCTTCTTTTCTTCTTTCTCCTCCTCCTTCTTCTTCTTCTTCTTCTTCTTCTTCTTCTTCTTCTTCTTCTTCTTCTTCTTTCTTCCTCCTTCTTCTTTCTTCTTCTTCTTCTTCTTCTTCTTCTTCTTCTTCTTCTTCTTCTTCTTCTTCTTCTTCTTCTTCTTCTTCTTCTTCTTCTTCTTCTTCTTCTTCTTCTTCTTCTTTCTTCATAAAAAGGGCTTATTGGCCACCGCTTGTATCAGAAGCAGTGCTAAGTCTTGGGAATTCTGCAGTGAAGAAGTATAGTTTTGCCCTCTTGGAAACTGCCATTCATTGGGATACTTGTGTCTAAGTAAACAGATACGTAAATAAAAATGATTTCAGATTATGGAGAGTATAGCATACTAGAGAGGTGAGGGAAGGTGTCTCAGAAGAGATGAAATTTATGTGGAGACATGAAGGATGACAGGAAACCAATGCTACCTAGAGGAGGTGAGGTGAGGGGATGGTGAGTGGAGGGCATTCCAGGCAAAGGGGACAGTGGCGTCAAGGCCTCAGGAAGGAGAAGGCCATGGTCTGACATTTAGGGCCTCTGGTTGAGATGTGGGCTGTGAGATAGGATGACCTGTAGGCCTCTACCCTCGTCTCCTTCTGCCCTCTACAGCTCCTGCAGGACAGGAGGTGGCCTTCACAGCCCTGCTCTGCTTCATGGTGTATGCCCCGAAGACAACTTCCATAGGAACAGTGAGAGGAGCTGGCTCCAAGCCCCTACACACTACCCAGACCTTAGCCCTCTCCATGACTGGGAAACCAGTGCCTTGGACCTCCTCCCTGGGTGGGTTATCCCTAGACCTGCCTTCTTAGCCATAGGGCTGGAGGCACCTAGGTCATTCCCGTTCTCCTCTGGTCTATTTTTTGGCCGATGGCACATGCTCCTTTGCTGTGACTGGGGGACTGAAAGGGGAGGAGACAGGATGAAAAGAATGGTGCCCCTCCCCAGGAGCCAGATCTCGGGGGAGGGGTATTGAGTCCCTACCTAGTGACTGACAACCAGCCTGGTGCCCAAAGGAAAGACTTTAAGGAAGATTGGAGGGTGAGGAAGAGCCACTTCTGCACCTGGCCTGAGTGCCCATAGAACTCGAAGGGGCATTTGGGATGAGTCCAGGGCTCTCACACCTGGCCCTCTGGGGATGGGTGCCAGAAGACCTGGGAGAGACGAGAGGTGCTTGGTGGGTATCCAGGTCTGAGCTGCTGTCTGCAGTCTTCCTTGAAAACAGGACAGGCGAAGGGTCAGAGGTGAGAGCAGAATGAAGCTTGCCCACGGCAGATGAGGCTCCAGGTGAAAGCCAGTGGGAACCTCAGAAACTCGAGCCATGGCTGAGCAGCCTGCAGCTCTCAGAGAAAAACAAGCCCCTTTTTCCATTGCCACTTCCTCCTCCCCAGCCCCGGCTACGTCAGCACCCACATGTGCTGCTCAGATCGCGGTTTGCCTCCGCTGTGGCCAGCCTGGGGCTCAGGAAGTGACTTTCCCTTCAGTTCTGTAGGGCTGCCTGTCACTCTTTCCAGTAGCTGAGGGGCTCCGCCGGAAGTAGGGAGGGCCAGGCCTTCAGTCTGTCCTGGGACAGCGCTGTTCCCACCCTGCGAAGGGCTGTGAGGGGTGAGGAGAAACCCCAGAAGAGGCCGGGTCTGGTGCGGGGTTGGGGTCGGGGTGGGGTAGAGGTGCTATGACAGAAGAGGAGGCACAGACAGGAAGGATGACTGCAGGAGACAACAGAGAAAATCACCCCTGAGTGCTGGAGTATGAGGCCATCTCAGGTGCTCCAGCTACAGATGGGGAAACGGTTCCAGACGCCAACCCCGAGGCCTAGGGCGGGTGGAGACTCACGGGTTCTGAGGAGGGCCCATGGAAAGGGATGCTGAGGCCTGAGGCAGAAGGGGTCTCGGGGCTCTGACGGGGGAACCTGACCTGCTCTGATGGATCCAGGAGCTGCAGGGACAGACCATGGAGGATTTGGCTAAGGTTGGGGGATCTGCTTAAAAGAGTCGGGGTCTGGGTTGCTGTCCTCAGAGTCAGCCTAAAGTGTCATGCGCCAGAGTTAGGTTAGGCCTCCAGTGCAGAGCCCTGGGGAGGTGGCCCAGAGCATCTGTTAAGGGAGGAGGCAGTGGGTGAACACTCAGGCCTCTGCGTCCTTTCTGCCCCGGATTTAATGAGCAGATGCAGAAAGAGGTTGCCATCCTCAGACATCAGTCTTTTGACCCTGTGCCATGTGACCCCTGTCCCAGGCCCAGGAAGATGTGGCCTGTGGTGCCTTCTTTGCTCCCCCCACCCCCAGCTGAGTGTGCAGCAAAGCTGGCTGCAGAAATCTCTGGAAGCTCTGGAAGCTCGTTGGGCAGGCAGAGGGAGGGGTGTGTTACATAAGAGCCCACTGATGTGCAGGAAGTCTAGAGCAGCCTTTAGATGAGAAAGGCAGCGTTCCCATCCAGCCTAGAAAAGCAGGAATAGCAACGGCGGTTATTTCTGGCCCCTCACCACCGCCCATCCCAGCGCCGGGGCGCTCAGCTTCATGGTGGGTGAGCTCGGACTCTGCAGACCTGCTGGGAGGGGGAGGGCAGCAGGGGCCAGGCCGCCCCCTGGGGTTACCCCACAGTAGTGCTGGCCTCACCCCCCCCCCCACACCAGGATGCAGCAATCAGCGGAGGGTGCATGTTTCTTCTGATTTTACTTGGTCTCTCAATGCACTCTCTGCCCCCTCCCTACCCCCAGACACACAACGTGACAGGCTCTGTGCTAAACATTGGATGGGCGCTTGTCTTCACAATGCCTAGTGACATAGGCGCCATTGTCACCCCCACTTCAATAATGAGGAAGGGGCTCAGAGAGGGTGGGAGGCTGGATTAAGTTCAGAGCCAGGCGGTGGGGTGGCCAGGATTCCAATCCAGATAGTCTGGCTTCAGAACCTCTGGGCTGAAACCTAGCTTGTGCCAAGAGCCACATGTTTCCTGGGGCCCCAGAATGCACTGGACAAAGCTTTCACCCCCTAGGGGTTCTCCAGTCAAGTCACATAGGGTTTGGCCTATCGTGAAAGGTCATTTCAACAGTCACTTATGAAACATCTGCTCCTCTAGGCATTACAGATAAGAAGAGAGGTAAGAAGGTGATTCCCTGTTTGCAGGTCATGGGCTGGTGAGGGAGGCAGACAAATAAACAGGCAGTGGCAGCAGTGGTAAGTGTGCTGTGGTAGAGGAAGCAGGGACTGCGGGAACTCCTCTGACCCGCATGGCTGATGTGCTCCCCAGGGACAGCCATCTGGCCATCATGCAGGAGGCCGGGCGCGGAGTCCGGGTGTGACAGCAGCCGGGAGCCCGCCGTCACGCAGGACAGGGTGAGGCCTGGGGCCTCGGCTCCGGCTGCCCACGTGCCTGCAGGGGCCTCCGGCCAGAGGCAGGGAACGAACGCCGGACACCTGGATACCCGGACTCACAGCCCGGCAGCTCGGCCCAAAGATGTACCCTGCCCTCGGTGCAGTGGCAACCGGGGGGCCCGGGGGAGCGGCTGGTTGCAAGGTCTTCCCTTTCTCCTCGTCCAGCCACCCCCTGCCACTCTACCTGGGTGGGAACTCTGTTTAGGGCAAAGTCAAAATGAGCCACTGAAGGGGAGGCTGGAACACAGGAGGAAGAAGAGCTTCCCTCCCGATTATTGATTATCAATTATCACACTGACAGGAGGAGATATGAGATAGGAAGAGTTAGCTCCTGTGCTAGGACGGGGCGTCGGGGCGGCTCCGTCAGTCAAGCAAGCGGCTGGCTTCTGGTTTTGGCTCAGGTCATAGTCTCAGGGCCATAGGATCAGCGGGCTGTGCGCTCGGTGGGGAGTCTGCTGGAAGATTCTCTCCCTCTATTCCAGCCGCCCTGACTTGGGAGCTGGCTCTGTCTCTCTCTCTCTCTCAAAAAAAAAATAGGGGATCCCTGGGTGGCTCAGCGGTTTGGCGCCTGCCTTTGGCCCAGGGCGCGATCCTGGAGTCCTGGATCGAGTCCCGCGTCGGGCTCCCAGCATGGAGCCTGCTTCTCCCTCTGCCTGTGTCTCTGCCTCTCTCTCTCTATGTCTATCATAAATAAATAAATAAATCTTAAAAAAAATAGATAAATAAATAAGTCTTTATTGGGAGGACTGTCCACAGGGGGATCCTGTACCCCAGGCAGAAGCAGCTCTTCCGTTCCTGTTGGCAAAGGAAGGGATCACTGGAACCTCAAGGGCTCAGTTGCCCCCTGGCCAAGCCTCAGAGAAGAGCCCTCATGGCAGGATGACTGAGTCTTCAAACTGACATTGGACTCAGTGTCTTTAAAAATATATATATTGTGATAAAATATACAAACCATAATATTTACCATTTTAACCATTTTACTAACCTTTTTTTAAATTTTTTTTTATTTTTTAAGTAAGCTCTATACCCTAACCCGGGGCTTGAACAGAGGAGATCAAGAGGCAGGTGCATACTCCACCACCTTAGCCAGCCAGGCACCCCACCACTGTAGTCTTTTTTTTTTTTTTTTTCATTTTAATCATTTTTAAGTGTACGATTCAGTAGCATTAAATACATTCACAATGTCGTGCAACCATCACCGCCATCCAACTCCAGAACTTTTTCATCACCCCAGACGGAAACTCTGTACCCACGAAGCCAAGCCCCTCCATCCTGCCCCTTGGCACCAGCCTCTATACCCTCTGTTGTAGTTTCTGTCTCCGTGAATTTGTCGGTTCGCGATACCTCATATGAATGGAATTCTGACACTTGTCCTTCTTTGACCACCTTGTCTCACTGAGCGTAATGTTTCCAAGGTTCATCCCTGTTGTAGTGACATGTTGACACATCCATGTGTCAGAATCCCACTCCCCCCCTAAGGCTGAGTAATATTCCACTGTATGGATGCACCACTTTGTTTACCCTTTCTTCTGTTGGTGGACACTTGGACCGCTTCCCCCTTTCGACTACCGTGAATAACGCTGCTGTGAATATTAGTGGGCAAGCATCCCTGGACTCTGCTTTCATTCATCATCTACCAGCCATCACCAGAGGGATTGAAGTTAGATTTAAGAAGGACTTCCTGATTTTGTCCTTCCTCTGACCAAAGCAGCAGCATCTCCCTCTTTTCATAGTTTTAATGACCACAATCTCCTCTGCCTCCCCTAATCCTACCCTGGCTGGGGTAATGCCCTGAATGGCTGCACTTGTATGGGAAAGAGGCTTAATAGGGGTCACTCTGGGGTCATAGCGATGGATGGTTTATTTTTGGGAGCTGGGTGGTGAGGGTTTCATTGTCTTCCCTCAGCTCTGGGTACGTATGCCACCACTCCCCTACCCCACACCCAGCTTTCTCCTTTTACTGGCAAATCCAGGCTGTCTCCCTTTTTCTCTCCCAGGCTAAATCGGGAGTGTGAAGCTGCTCTTCTTCCCAATTTAGCTTTTGAATTAAAGTGAGAACTGAATGTGGCTGGAACGCTGACTCCCATCTGTGTGTGTGAGAGAGAAAGGAGAGCAAGTGAGCAGGAGCACATGCAGGGGGAGGCAGAGCAGGGAGGAAGCCCATCGGGGCAGATGCCGTCCTCAGGTGCAGGCAGACAGCCCAGCACAGAGACTCCCAGATTTAGAGGCTGGTGCTTTCTCATGCCCCCTACTAGATGCTGGGGCACTGTAGTGCAGCCGGGGAACATCACCGACATCCTGGCTTGGGGTCTGCTGGGGCGGCAGCAGGGACCAAGCAGGGGGAGGTGGCAGGAGGGAGAGCCAGGCGCCACAGGGATCAGGTAGGAGGGGGCAGGGGTGGCAGCTGAGCTGAGGCTTGAAGTGTGCCCTGCCTGGGCACGAGGCCTGAGTGTGCCTGGCTTCTCCCAGGGAAGGGCACTGGCACCAGGTGAGCTCGAGAGCTTTCACCTGCTCCTCTTCTCTCCTCCCCTTCTTCCAGAGAGAGCAAACCCAGAGAAGTCTGGGAACATGCGTGTCCCTGATGCTCATGCTCTAAGCAGGCAATCTGGAGGACAGAGGACCAGCAGGTCTCCTTCCGAGCTGCCACTCAGAGAGCAGGAGCTGGTGGGCCCCAGATGGACATGGAACAGAGGAAATGGGATCGCTTTGTCTGGAGACAAAAGTACCAAGAAGGCTCTCTGCTTGGCCTAACTCACCTGAGTCTCCCCAGGTTGGAGCTTGCTGGCTGGGTCTCTGGGGGACCTTTCCTGGCTGACATGGGAATAGGTTGAAATCTTGGCAGAGACAGACCCTCTGTTGGCAGAGACGGGAGAGGGTTCTCTGGGGCCATGCATTTCCCTGTCAGCTCTAGTTCCCCAATGACAGGCACAGTAAGGGATGCTCGTGTAAAACTTGCCATCAATATTTCAGGCAGCATTATTTATTGATCACTCAGCTGGCTGGGACAAAAGGAGATGGTAATTCATTAGGAGTGGGGTCCATTTGGGAAAGAGGTCAGGGAGGAGTAGGTCACTAAGGAGCCCCAACCTCGGCTCTTGCAAAAGTACCTTGGGATTCCAGCTTTTGGAAATTAGGGTCTTTTTTTTTCCTTTCCTTTTTTAAACTTGATCTTAGCCAAAAGGCTGAGAAGCACTTCCTCTCCTTTTTGAATCTGGCAGTGCCCCAGATGAAAATGAGGGAAGGTTGGGGGAATAGTAAAACCTGGGGCAGGCCTGGGACCACCACTGTGGCCATCAGGGAGATCGTATCCAGACGGTCCTGCAGCCAGGTGGGCTTCTCCCTCTCTGGGCCTAGCCTGCCCCTCCCAAGGGCCCTATCCCGTGCCACCTCTCAGGTCCTTCTCTTCACATGACCTTGACATTAGCTCCAGGAGCCCCTCTGGATGCCATTTCAGACACCTCTGTTGGGTCCTTGGACTGCAGGGTGCTTCCAAAATCATCTTGGCAACTCCTCTACTTCCTCTTGTAGAGGGAGGACCTGCCCTTTGGGGCTGACCGTCCCCTGGGGAGTGTGCAGGGGGTGGGCACACAGGCTGGGCTTAGGAAATCATAGGTGTTCCATGCACCTGCAAGGCTGTTCTCTTCAGGAGCCTCCAACCCCAGGGAGCGGGGCGTGAGGCACTCTGCTCGCCAGACCCCAGGTGGGCTGTGGGAAGTGGTGCTCCCCTCAGGGGGGGAAGCCATAGTGAGAGTGAGTCGCGCCACCTGGTGGGCCTTTCCTTCCTTGCAGGCCCCCCCACCCCCACCCCCACCCCCGTGTTCATCCCTGCCTCCTGCCTTAGTGTGGGACACGTTCTTGGGCAGAACTCAAAGGCTTCCATACTTGAGGGGCCCTCCCTCGCCAGGCAGGCCTGACTCAGCGTAGAGAGGGGAAAGTGGAGAGATTTGGGAGGGAAACGACCACGAACTGGCTGAGATTTCAGGCAGTGGGAAGCCAGCAGTGCCTTTGGCCTGCATCTCCTGGTTGCAGTTTTTCCCCATTGTCATGGATGCACTGACGCTGCCAGGCCCAGAGTCCCCAGCCCCTGGCTCCCCATCAGCCCTCCTTCCTCCAGGCCGAGCAGGACTGGGCTCAGCTCTGCTGATTGGAGAAGGGCTAGCACAGGCTGGAGCTGCCGGCTTTCCTCTGACGTCACAGCCTGGAAATCCCATTTTCAGCAGGTTCTCAGGGTGTGGGACACACGCAAGAAAGGGAGGGGGAGCCAGCTGAGGCAGCTCCAGCCCGGAGGACACTCTGTCCAGGGACCTGAGGCCTGGAGGGCCGTGTGGTGTCCCCAAGATGATCTGAGCATGGGACGCAGGGCCAGACCTCAGCTCCCACCCCCAATCCGACGTCCCCTATGCCCAATGGGGACCCCGGCCATAATCAAGCCACTTCCACATGGCTCTGGCCTCAGTTCTCACACTGCTTCCCCATGCCCTGGCCTAGGGGTCCTACTGAGGCAGAGGGCACAAGGCAGGTGGTCCCAAGGAATGAGACAGCAGGATGAGACAGCAGGATGTCACCTAGATCCAAATGCGTCCCACCAGCCCCTCCCAGGAGTCTTTGCCTGTATCTTTTGCCACCTTCCACCCTCCTCTCCTTTCCTGTACCACAGGTCCCAGGCCCTGAGCCGAGCTCTAGGAGACTGCCTGAATGTTTCCATGGCAACGGACCAAGGAGCCTGGAAAACTGAGCATGTTCCTGTTGACACAGAGAAACCCAGATGTGCCTGGGGAGCCTGGTGTGGGGGACTGGCAGTGACCTCCTTAGCCACCAGGCCCATGGATGTGTGTGGGTGTGTGGGCCCACGTGTGCATGTGTGTACTCTGCAGCAAGCCGGCTTTAGGTTAGGGAGGGCCGACCCTGGTTTCCCGGCCATATGGCAGCTGCTAGCATGAGACTGCGGCATCTTACTCTCTAGAGAGCTTTCTAGAACAAGGTAGTCTTTCCCCTGAATTTCACCCCGACACATCCTCTCCTTTGGGAGAGTGGAAGGGGCCAATTTACTCAGAGGCCAATGGTGAAGGGAATGACCTTCCTCCGAGGTCTGGAGGACTCGGGGAAGGTGACAAGGATGTTTCTCTCCTCACACCCACTGTGATGTGAGGCTTCCATGGCACAAGCGTGGTGGGAGAACCTACCCCTGTGATGCCGGGAAGGGAGAGGAACGTCTGCAATCGGGGCATTCCTCGGACCTCGGGGCCCAGAGCCTGGGCCGGGTCCCCACTGCCCTGTGCCCGCTGGGGGGCTGCCTTCTCACCTCCCTCCATGGGGCAGTGCCTGCCCCCTCACTCCTGGCCATGCTCCCCCTTCCCTCGGCCCATGGCCTTGGCTCCCCCTTCAAGGACTCAGGCCCTTTCCTCTGCAGCCTCCCTCTTTCTTTCCTCCTACCCTGCCGGGCTGTCCTGGGCTTACATCTTCCCTCCTGGTGCCACAGCCTTTGGTCCCCTGTCCTCCTGTTGCCAGTTTACACATGCACCCCGAGGCTGCTCCCCGTCATCACCTCTTCCCTCAGTCCACCGTCTCCCTGCCAACAGTCTCTAGCCTTTCTGGGCATTGTAGCCATCCAACCCCCAGCCCTTGCCCAGAAGCCCCCAAATCCTGTCCTTTCTTCCCTGGAAGACCTCATGGGGGTCCTTGTCCTCAGAGTTTTCACTGGCACTTTGCCAGAAGAAGGTCCACTGGGGGAGGAGGCCTCGGGGCAGGATTCTGAGGGACAAGACAACCTTGAGGGTTGGGGCTTTTAGCCCTCAAGTCCTGGCCCCTCTACTCTCCTGTGTTTTTTTAAAAAATATTTATTTGTTTATTTACTTAGTTATTTAAGGTTTTATTTATTCATGAGAGACAGAGAGAGAGAGAGGGGCAGAGACACAGGCTGAGAGAGAAGCAGGCTCCGTGCAGGGAGCCCGATTTGGGACTTGATCCTGGGATTCCTGGGATCACACCCTGAGCCAAAGACAGGTGTTCAACTGCTGAGCCACCCAGGGGCCCCAAGATTTATTTGCGGGAGAGAGTGAGCGCACTTGAGTGCACACGAGCGGGGCAGGGGCAGAGGGAGAGAGAATCCTGAAGCAGGCTCCCCATGGAGCAGGGCCTGATCCCAGGACCTGAGCCCAATTCAAGAGTCACCCACCCAGTTGACCGACCGAGACACCCAGGGGCCCCCCCTCCCTGGCCATATGTTGAGCTTCCAAACCAGTTTCACAGACTGAAGCAGCGGAAGCCTACTTATCTTGGGGAGCAGGACTCCAGGGCTCCCAGTCTCTATCTCTCTCCTACGGCTGGGCCCTGCTCTTCACCCGAGGTCCTGGTCCCCCACCAACTGAGAGGCAAGAACCAGGCAGAGAGGCTGCGGGAATCTCGTTTATTGGCTCATCCAGTGCCAGAGGTCCAGTGGGCACCCCCTTTCCAGAGTTGAAGCCCTTTGGCTCCCACATTTGTCCTTCGCACATGCCTCCTCTCCTGGCCCTTACTGAACCACTGCAGAAGCTGGGAAGAGCGTGGGGCAAAGGCTGGGCTCCTGAGCATCCGTTCACACAGGGCCCCGTTTGCTTGGCACAGGAGGACTCTGGGGCAAAGGAAATTGGGCCCCAGGTCGGGAGGAAAGGGGCTGGCTCAGCAGAGGCTTCTCCAGCTGCCGGGGGCTGGGGCGGGTGGGGGTGGGAGGAGGCAACAGGGCCTCAGGGCAGAGGAGGGCAGAGGCCCCCAGAATCCCATGCAGGGCTGGGCTGGGCTCCTGAGGATCCAACAGGAGGAGGGAGGCCTGAAAGCCATGAGGGGGCCAGCTGGGGCTTAGGGTGAGGGGTAGTCAGTGCAGAAGGGAAAGTCCTTTACCCCACACCCCCAGCCCTAGACCCAGAAATGCACACGCACACGCACACGTACACGCACAGCCCCAGAACCTGCTTCCGTCTAGTGGGCACGGATAGCACGCAGCCCTACAGTCCTACCCACGGCCCCAGCTGAAGCTCCCACCTGGCCTCCACTCACAGCTGTGGCCAGGAGCCCTTGGCCAGGTTCTCAGAAGCCTCCCCACCCCGTCCTGCTGTCCCAGCTGCCTTCAGGCCCACCACAGGCCATTTGGGGCTGGGACTGCCCCACCCCCACCCCAGGGAGAGCGGTGGGGCATGTTAGGGCCGCAGTAAGGGGGTGGCCATGGTCCTCAGCAAGGCACTGGGTGGGTGGGGCAGGCCTGAAGCAGGGAGGAGAGCGACATGGGCTCGGAGGACCCCACCTGCGCAGGTGGCTCAGTCCTCGGCAGCTCCTCCAGCCTCTACCCTCCACCCCCACAGTGGACCCCCTCTTCGACTCCAAGTCTTTCCAGAGGCGCGGTCACTGGGCAGGCACCGGAAACAGCCATCTGAGGGGCGCCGGGACCTGAGACACGTGGGCTCCTGGCACAGTGTGGAGCAGGGGCTCTGTGGCCTGCGGCTCAGGACCTCAGGCCAAGTCACCCCCGCCAGGTGTCTTCTTCTTGGGCCGAGTCTTCAGTGTCTTGGAAGCCAGGGGCTGTGGGACAGAGGGAGAAGTCAGAGGGCCCAGCCCAGGGCCACATCGCCTCCCACGTCCTCAAGCCCTGGCCTGGGCTCTTACCTCAGCTTTGGGCACTTTTTTGACAGGTTTGACCCGCTTAGGGGCCTTGTCCCCCATATCATCCTCGGAGGCCTCTGTGCGGGGGTCAGCCTGGCTGCTGCTCGACCGCAAACTCAGGGCAGGGTCATCTGCTTTGGGGGAGGAAAGGAGAGCACGGGTCTGGTGGCTGTCTACCCTGGCCCGTAGCCCTTGTGGCTGTCCCTCCCTGTGCCCGGCACTGGGCCCCGCCTGTACCCAGGTCCTCGATGGTGTCCAGGAGGCCGCTGGGGTGGGGTCGCAGTCGGCTGTCGGGGCCCTGCAGGGGCAGCGCATCCTCGTCCCGGATCAGGGTCAGGTCCTGCATGCTGAAGCTTCGGAGCTTCTCTGACAGCACCCCTTGGCCCTGGGGTCACCACCACGCACCGGGAGAACCAGGGGCAGGGCGGGTGGAGACAGTGTCACCATGGAGCTCCATGCTTTCCTTGCACTGTCCTCACTCAGTCCCATGGCAGCAGTGACAGGCTGGGGCTGTCCCTTCCCCTTGGGACACATGAGGAAACTGGCCCGGGGCACGGAAGTCACTTAGCTGGAGGGGCGCCGGGCCTGGAACCCTGAGCTGCACAAGCCCTGGCGCATCACAGCACCACAGATGGCGGGGGGGGGGGGGGGGGGGGGGGGGGGGGAGGGCAGGGGGGTAGAGGGGCTTGGCCAGGGGCCTGGGTGAGCAGGGCGGGGGCCCAGAGGCTGGTGTGCCCACCTCACCTTGGCAGCGGCAGTGACTGCAGCATTGGCAGCCAGGTTTAGGCCCCTCTTGCCCACCCTCATCATGGTCTCGTAGCTCTTGTCTCGGGCCTGTGTGATGTACTCGTCGATCTCCTGGGGGCCAGGGTGGTGGTCGTGGAGAAGGAGTAGGGGGTGAGGGGAAGGCCTGGCTGGCCAGGCCCTTCCCTGCCCCCACCCCCACCTGGACAAAGGCCCAGGTCCTGCCTCCGGATTCTAGGTGCCCCAGGGAGAGCTGCCCTGGCCTGTGGCGGGAAATGGGGGCACACCTTCTCCTTGTTGGACAGCGTGGGATGCACGAACTTGCGGTAGAGCACACTGGAGCCCTTGGTGTAAGGGGACAGCAGCCATATCACGAAGGCAATCTTGAGCTCGAAGTAGAAGGGGAACCTGTTGGTGGGACAGAAGCGAGCGGCGGAGCCTGGGATAGGGACTTGGGCGGTGCGCTGGTGCCCGCGGGCCCTCGGCTACAGCCCCTCATCCCTTCTGTACTGCGGTCCCCACAAGGTTCAGGCACCCAGGCGTTTCTAACCCCCAGGGGAAGGGGGGCTCAGCTGAGAGAGCGAGACGTGCCCCTGGCAGGAACCTCAGCACTCTGGGCCCCCTGCCCCCTGACAGAGGGCCCCACTCTTCTGTCCTAGGGTGGGCACCCCGCCCCCCACCCCAAGCTTCCAGGCCTTTCCCACCCAGCTTGCCCAGCTTCCCATGAGGAAGACTGAGGCTTCTCCAGCTGTGCTCTGGACCCCATCCTGTCCCAACAGTCAGGACACGCCTCTTGCTCTTAAGGATTGTTGTCCATTCCCGGCTCCTTCTCCTCAGGCCACAGACTCCTTTGTGCCTCCTACATCCTCACAAAGTTTTGCCTTCATGTCAAGAAGCATCTATGCTCACTGTCCTTGATTTCTAACCCAATATTCTTTTCTAACCTGAAGAAATTAGAACTTCAACTTGTGCTAAAATTATTTTTCTCAAAGGCCACAGGCCCTTACAGTCTACGAATGCAATCATCCTTTGTCTTCTACCTTCCATAAAACTCTCTTTGTCTTACAATGTTCTGTGCTTTGTTAGTCCTCTCTTCCAAGAGGCATTTGCTCACTCGATAAACATTTTTTGAGCTCCTGCTATGAATATACATACAGTTATTGAAGGCATTCTCTGTCCTGTGAGTGCTCCCAATGTAGCCTAGTGGTGCTCTGAAATACCAGCATCGGGTGTTGTTAAGACTGAATCCTACTTTACAAACAGGGAAACTGAGCCCCAAAAAGCTATAACCTGCCCCAGGCCACACAGTACGGCTGGCAGAAACAGGTTTCCTGATTTCTGTGGCGGTACTTCGGCTGCCACCAGAAAGAAAGGCGGGGCTATGTCTCTTAGTCTACTGATCAAGCCGGGCCTGTGGAGGGGAGGGGAACATTTGGGACCCCAGGGAACTGCAGGGGTACTCCACCCCAGGTCTCCATCTTCTGTTTGGCAGATGGGGTAGAGAGTTTAAACCCTGGGCCCAGAGGTGTGGGGCAGGGATGCTGGATCTCACCAGGAAAGCACAATATCCGTGAGCGTCTCAGCCGTGGTGAAGAAGGCAAAGACGATCCAGTACATCATCCACTTTACCTACAGGTACAGAGGGCGGCGTGAGCTGGGGCCTCAAGGGAACACCCAGGGCCCCCAAGACTGCTTGCCAACCATGCTGGAGGTGGGAGGGACACTCAGGGCTTCCACTGTGCCTGTGGATCACAGCAGGGCCAGGGGAAAGGGACACAGAGGAGCCTCTTGGAGGCAGGATCTGATGAGTGCTTAAGCACAGCTACAGTTAGGTACTACTGTCTGTGCTGTGACCCTCCGTCTGCCCCTACCTCCACCACGTAGGAGGGTGGGGGATGAAGTGTCACAAACTTACATATTCCTTCACGTTTTTTGTCTTCACGGCCTTGTAGGAAGAGTAGGCTGGGTACAAGGTGCCAAAGATGAGCCTAGGGAGGCAGGCAGGGTTACTGGTCCCCTCGGCCAAGAGCAGTGGCCTCTCCCTCCCAGCTCTCCATCAGTCAGTCCCTGGGTAGGTAAGGGGAGAAGGACAGAACTCCAGAGTGCCACATCAGCTGGATCGATGACCTCAGGTCAGTGATCATGGTCACAGTGGTGCAGCCTTAGGTGATACACAAGCATGTGGGCCCCCAGCTGGTTAGGGTGCTGCCTCTTCCCCTCCACTGTTCAGGTTGTCTCTACCCCTTAGGTGAAGAAAGACCCAGAGCCCACAGCATCCAATGTGGTCTCTTTAGCCACGATCGTTGATTGTACATAAACCTATCATGGGGGGAAGGGGGGGTCTGGTCATTGCCACCAATGTCTTTCTTCTCCAGATGCTGTGCTCATTGTCACCCATCTGCCCTGAACCTCTACTTCCTATCTCAGAGCCAGGCTGGGCAGGGCCGGGTCCATCTGGAACATGACGCCTCCTATCGGGGCAATCTATGTGGCGGCCAGAGGCACCTCTGTAGCCCTGTGGCCCTGGGGGGCACAAAGGTTGATCACCCCATGTAAGAGCCTCGGGACCCAGCTCAGCGGAGGCCCTGGCTGGAGTACAAGCTGGTAGCGAACTCCTCAGCGGCCATACATAGGACACAGGTGTGGGAAGAGGAATGAGGTCCCAGGAAGCTCATCCAGGTAAGAGAGAAGCTGCCACTCAGAAGGCCACAGGATGTAGGAGGGATTCCCTCTGGGCTGGGCTGGGGAGGACCGAGGGAGACCTTGCTGGGTCCAGAGGAGCCAGAGCAAGCACATGAGGGCACTGGATGGGAGGAAGGCAGGGGTGGGGGGAATCCTGGGGTGCCAGTCCCCTACGGGGGGCGGGGGGGGGGGCGCTGAGGCCATCGCAAAGGCCTTGCCAGGCCCAGCCCTAGGACAATGTGCAGGTGTTTGCCTGTTCTCCCGGACTGGCCTCGTAGGGACAGGACACGGCCCAACTGACCTGTGGAGGTGGGGGGTGGGGTGGGGGACTCCTGGGGGCAGGGTGTGGGACGTGGGGGCTTCCCTGCCGGGGCCTGGGGGCGGCTGGCAGCGCATTGAAGGCTACCAACTGCCCCCCGTGGCTCCCGCAGATCCTGGCTGGGCCCGCATGTCCTCTCCCGGGTACCTCCCACACTTTGTCCTCAGCATCCCTGCTTCCCGGCACCCAGATGTAACACCCCCACCCCCCACCCCCGCCCTGGGCCCCGGGGCACGTGCCCTCCTCTCCCTCCTCTCCGGCTCCCGGCTCCCGGCTCCCGGCTCCCGGCTCCCGGCTCCCGACCCAGGGAAGAGGGCGGAGGCCAAGGCCGCAGCTCCGGCCCTGCCCCGCTCCCCGCCATCAGCCGCTCCCTGCAGGGGGCCAGACCCGCTAGGTGGGGGAGGGCACCGCCACCCCCTCATCAACAGGCCACGCCGGCGCCGGGATGCAGGGGGGCGAGGGCACACGAAGAGGAGAAAAATAAACGGGGTGGGAAGCCAGGCGTGCGACGGCCCCGCCAACATCCCCCGCCGGTCCCCCGTCGCCGGGCCCAGGTGCGGACGACGCGCCTGTAGGTGACTCCGCGGGACGAGCCGCCGCGGCTCGTCCAGGCCCCCGCCCCCGCCCCCACCCCGCCGCCGCACTCACACCACCAGCCGAGAGATGATCCAGGACACCATGGCGGGGCCGGCGGGGCGCGGGGCGCGGGGCGCGGGGCCCGGGCCGAGGATGCAGGTGGCGGCGGCGGCGGGAGCCGCAGGAGCAGCAGCAGCCGCAGCAGCAGCCGCCGCGGGGGCCGCGGAGCGGGGAGCCGCGGCGGTTAAAGGGGAGGTCTCTGCCGCAGCGGGGCCGTGGGCGGCGGCGGCTCTTAAAGGGGAGGCCGGCGCGCCCCGCACCTGCCGCCACCGGGCATGCGCCTCTGACCCTCGGCGCCCGCCCGCCTCGCGCCGCCCGCTCCTCTGGCGTGGGTTCCAAGCTCCGGCTGGGGTCCTCGCAGGCCTCCAGGCTCCGTCCCGACCTACCAGCCCCCAGCCCCAGGCCCTCCTCCCGCCTTGCCCACACTAGGCTGAAAGGCTTAAAGATTCCCCGAGGAATACTAGCTAGGGCTTCCTGAGTGCTTAGGGAGTTCCCGGCCCTTCACCCGCATCATTTCACTGAATCTTTAGGGCCCTTCCTATAGGAGGTTATAATTATCCTCATTTTAAAGATAAGGAAATGGGAAGCTTAGGAAGTTCAATAATTTGCCAAGGTCACAAAACCACCAAGTCATGCTGCTAAGATATAACCAACCCATGAGGTCTACTTTAATCAGGCCACTTCTCCCAACTGCTGACTAGTTGTCCTCCCCCATCACAGGCCCTGTAAAGACGCCCACCCAAGAACTCCTGAAGTCAAAAGTATAGCTCCACCTGTCCACCTTACCCTTCCAGCCATCCCCAATTACCCCAGTTGGAGGAGGACCCCCGCCTCCTTTGATGTTCTTTTTTACTTTGTCATTGCTTAGCCTTGCAGGGGGAAGGAGCCCATGCTCTCCAGGTGACTACCCCAGATGGACCCTCTTTTAACAGAAGAGTTGGGGCGTCTGATGTTGGAGATGGATTCAGGGGCTCCAGTTCCACCCCCATCAGCAAACGCTGGCAGCAGTGTATGCCCTAATTCTGAAGACATTTATATCCAGAATGTAGGCTAGCCCGCCTCCTGATTTTCACCAAAGCAACAAAGCTCCAACCTCTGCAACCCCCTTTCTCCCCATTGCTTTCCTTTCCTGTCCCATTTCAAAGGTTCTGCATTCTTTAAGTGGAGGTGTAAGTCTTCTGGTGATCACAGCCTCGACCCGTGCCCACCCAGGCTGAAAGGACACGGTTAGAGCTCTGTATTTCGGTTATGGTACTATTCAAACTTAGTATCCTTGAACCACACAATGGTCTATTTCCACCCTGATAATTGTATTTCCAGGCTCAAACACTTTGGAAGATGTTTTCCAACAGGGTCTGGAGAAGCAGCCTCTGATGACCTCTCTTGCTATTCTTTACAATTTCCTCTTCAAAAGGCCTTTTCTAATTGGAATGTAGTTTATCCTCACTTCTCAAGTCACTGTAATTGCTGCTTGACTTAAAAAAAAAAAATTGCCATTTGGGTCTTTTTCCACCAACTCAGAGGTGGACACAGGACCACATGTTTCATATGTGGGCAGCCAGGCCCCCTGTTTTGAGGAATCTCATTACTGATTGCCCAAAACCTTGCTCATGCCATGCCCCATCTCGCTCACTCCTGACTGCCTCCGGAAGGTCAAGACCTCACCTTTCCCATTCCATTCACACAGCATAAACTATGGAAAACCCATCTTTTCTCCCACCTTCTAACTCAAGTGACCTTTCCCCTTCACCACCCACCTCCTCCTTCCCCCCGCAAACCCACAAGCCACAATGACCTGGCACTTCCCTCTCTCAAACAGGCACAAATTCAGGAAGCAAAGGGTAATCGGAAGCAGCAATGTAATAAAGATCTGAAAACAAACCATCCTCTACCTGTACTCCACCTGCCTTTACAGAATGGCTGGCTCATAAAGAATTCAGTCCACTCCAAACTGATTTGTTAGATTTTTAATAAGAACATGGAAATCCCAATCAGCCCTTCAACAAAATTAAAATACAGAAAGTGAAATTAAAAGTATTCTACAGTAAATGACTTTTATTAAAAAAAAAAAAAGTAACTGTGAACATATAAACAAGCCTGCAGGGCACTACAGTACAGCTGGAAAGAAGATAGATACATTTTCCAATGTATCTATGGGCCAATGAATTCCATCATTTTCAAATAAATTCTTAATAAAACTCCACAGAGTTGGAAAGTTTTGCTGAAAATATTTCTGGACAAAAAAAACCCAAAAAACCAAAAAGCCTCATGTAGGAAATCAAACTTTTCTTCGCATTTGGAAGTGTTAAGAGGAGTTCCAAGGGAACGCTGGTAATAGGTGAAAATGGTTCTTGTGTCACCAGTGTGTGTATTCTTAAAACACAGCACAGCTCAGACATGACAAAGTTCTTTCTCAGTTGGCTGTTCCCTCAAGATAGGACTGAGATGGGAGGGGAAGAAACTAAAAGAATCCTAAAAAGCCAATTTTTAAAAATTCTGCTTTGGCTGATTTTGTGCTATAATGGGTAGTTGAGTTCTAAAAATCATATTTCTTCAAAGATTTTTATCGAAAGGAAGACTAAATGTAATGTGCCTTTCCTCATAATCCAGGAAAACAACTGTGGTATTTCAAAAATTCTAAAAATATCTACTTTCATGAAATAGTAACTATTTCACTACAAACCTATTTTTCACTAAATACACACATTTCCTAATCCTGGAGCCTCCTGGGAAAAGCAGTGGATTCTCCCTGGGTCCTGCAAGACTCCAGTGTTCACGGGAGAGATTGTGGGGAATGGCTTCACCCCATCTCCTGGGATAGGCTGTGTCAGAGGTCACGTGCAGACACTGTCAGGCTTCCACCGGGCATGTTTAAGCAGTTAGCCCCTACTTGTACCAGTTGTGTGATTCCCCCTACCTCCAAACACATTCCCACTTCACTAGGCACAAGAGAAAAAAGAAAAGAAAGGTGTGCCCACATTCCCGGTTTCCGTGGATCTCAAGTCACGAGAATGTGCAGGAAAGCCCAGCAATGTTCAGGCAATTCAGAGTCCCAAAAGACCACAGGATGGGGATATGGCACCCTCGGCTTGGAGTCTGAAACTGTGTGTGTGAACAGTGCGACTTTCCTGTGTCAACCTTCAGTGTTGAGGCAGCGTAGAAAGAGTGGCTGGAGAGTTTGTAATACTGACCACACTGGCTCCAAGTGAAGGGCCTCTGCTCCAGCAGAGTAGCCCGCCGTTCCCTGTATGTGTTGTGAGTGAAAGACCTGCTTCACAGGGAGTCTGGAGTTTCTCCATGCCTAAGACCTTGCCAGTTTGGATTCGTGAGCCTTGAGGGTGCCAACAGCATCTTTCACTGCGTGATAAATGATGTTCTTCACCTGGAGAGAGCAATCACCAGTCAGTTCAGGTCAGCCCTATATTATACTCTCAAACAAAAATGTGTGTTTTATACAGCCTATAAAGCCTACTAGTCAGTGAGGAAGCCCCTCAGCCAGGACTGCATACTTCCCAAATCAATCCCAAAGACAATTTACAAATCACAGAGAATATAAGGTCTGTATTTTAAAAAGAATGATGAAATCATTTGAAAGGCTCATAATCACTTTCATCTATGTGCTTAGTTTAAGTGTTGGGCACTACTGCTGAGCTTTTTTTTTTAAATAAAGATTTTACTTATTTATTTGACACAGAGGAGGAAGAAACAGAGAGAGGGCAAGAGATAGAGATAGAGATAGAGATAGAGATAGAGATAGAGAGACTAAGTGCACAAGGAGGAGCAGCAGGCAAAAGGAGAGGCAGGTTCCCCACCGAGCAGAGAGCCTGACTCGGGGCTCAATCCCAGGACCCTGGAATTATGACCTGAGCTGAAGGCAGATGCCTCACCAACTGAGCCACCTAAGTGCCCCTACTGCTAAGTTTATTACATGGACTTTCATTTCATCCTTACCATATGACCTTATGAGGTCCATTCTATTATTATCCCTATTTTTACAGACGAGAAACTAAAGAAACCGAGGCCTGGTGGTTAAGAACCTGTCCTAAGGTCCTAGAGCTAATAGGAATGCACTAAAACAACAGTGGGCAGGTTGGATTATTGGATATTTTTTCCCTTTGTGCTTGTATGTATTTTCTAATTGTCTAAGAGGAAGACATATTATACATCAAGCAGGAAGGAACAGTTAAGAGTCACTAAAATAAAGCAAACAAGTTAAAGAGAGTTTTAAACCAAAATAGTGATTATTTCTGGGGAGGGAAAGTAAGGAGACAGAACAGGGAAGGGTACATGGAAGCTTCAATAATGTAGTGCTCTATAGGTGTTATGTTATACATCTCTGTGTACAGGATGCTTTAATCCTTAAGCTGAGTGATGAGCACACAAGCCCCCTTTTGCTATTCTCTTATGCAGAGACACAAGGCAGAGGGAGAAGCAGGCTCCCTCTGGGGAGCCTGATGTGGGACTCGGTCCCAAGACCTGGGGATCACGACCTGAGCTAAGGCAGATGCTCAACCACTAAGCCACTCAGATGTCCTCTTTATTACATTTTTGTAATAATTTAACAAATATTTACCGAGTACCTATTATGTATCAAATATTGTGCTAGGAAACACCAGTGAAATAAAACAGTAAATCTCTGCCTTCATGGAACTTAAATAGCTTACAGGGATAGAAACAAAGAGATGAAATACATAACTGGTTACTGAAAAATACTACCAAAAAAATAAAACAGTGCCAGAGGCCTGGGAGTGTTGAAGGTGACATGTGACAGGCAGAGACTAACAGAGGTGAGGACTGAAATATGTAGGCCTGCAGAGTTGCACTTTCTCTATGGTATCAGTGTTATCTATTTATCAATGTGATTGAACTTTTATGGTTGAAATGTTCTATATTTTTTAAAAGGAACAGCAAAAAAGATCAGATCAGGGCTGAAGGTGACTGGATCTACCAGCGGGAGGCTGAGACACTGCCTATGCAGGTTGCTGAAGTTCTGCCTGGGGAATCTGGCTTCCTTCTTTTTTAAATGCTACTAAAGCACCCAATACTTCGAGGGACATGGATTGCAGTCCTAGTAGGGCTTTACGGAACTGAATTTGCACAGAAATGTATTGTGAGAAGCAGCTCTGGGGAAGTGCCCTTCTTGGAAATATGCCTAGAGCAGGATGCCACAGTGCTTTCGCCACCTGACTGGGAAAAGTCGGTCTGGCCAGTTATCAGCATTGAAATACTGTATCTCCCGGGGCTGAGAAATGGCAGGTGACAGCAGAAATGAGCAGGCTAAAACAGGAGTATTCTTTAAAAGAAAATGTGACGAGGACTGATGCAAAATGTGTGTTCTGTGGTTGTGGCCGAGCAGGAGACGAGGAGACCGTGTGGTAAAGGGGGAGTTATTTACCTGCAGTTTATCCTCATGGTTTGTATGGGTGTTAGAGAGATGCCTGAATTCCTGTGTCAGGCGGAAACAGTGCTTTACATGTTCTGGAGATACAAAGTCTTCTGCTACTTTTATGCAACTGTATAGATTGTGCACCTGGGAGGGGAAAGTACAGCCACACAAGAGCCATTAGAGTCAGCAACACCTGGGAAATGTTTATGATACAGTTGAAAAATCAAACAAAAACCCCCCAAACTTGAGAAATACTTAAAATATTCCATTTTCATAAAAACAAATGCAGAAAAATTACAAGTATAAATTTATACATGAAAATGTTAGTAACTGCACAGAAAACGATTTGGAGAAATAACACCAAACTGTTAATAGTATGCTACCTCTGAGAAGGCAGGAAGAGGAGACTATAAACACGTGTGGCACAGGTTGGTGAGCTGGGACTCACACTTTTTAAAAAATGGTCTCCCTTAATTTTTATTTTTATCCCTTAATTTTTAAATGTACATTTAAAATTACACAGAAGAAAACTAAAAAGTAGAAAATAAGTTGCAGTTTAAGAACGGTCTGTCCAATCCAGCTACTCACATCTACTGCCAAATTATTAAGAAACTCAGCAATAGGGAAGCCCATGGAACCAAGTGGAACCCACCTGGTGTGGGGCTCCAGCAGGTATAAAGACAGCATCTCCCAGGAACTGAACGATGGCCCAGCCTTGCACACCATACTCTTCATAGAGTCGCTTCCGGAGGGTCTGGTCCAGGTACCAACTTTGGTCATGAATTGGGTCATGATCAGGGGGATTTTCTTGGCCTTGCTCTTCTCCAACCTGAAGCAATAACCAATCCCAAAGATGGAAAAATCAATACATTGATTTTTAATAATAAATAAATCTAGCTTAGTGGACCAATGTTCCTAATGGGCCAAATCTTCTGCTTTATTCTATTCAACATCTTCCAGGTGTGGATTCAGGCCTTCGGGGCTTTTTGACAAAAAGTACAGGTCTTTATTTTTTTATTTTTATTTTTTTAAAATTTTTATTTATTTATGATAGTCATACAGAGAGAGAGAGAGAGAGGCAAAGACATAGGCAGAGGGAGAAGCAGGCTCCATGCACCGGGAGCCCGATGTGGGATTCGATCCCGGGTCTCCAGGATCGCGCCCTGGGCCAAAGGCAGGCGCCAAACCGCTGCGCCACCCAGGGATCCCAAAGTACAGGTCTTTAAAGCCAAGAGACTCCACAGGAGAAACCCTAAGCAGGCTATGTCAGCAGCAACCCCAGATCCTTGATCTGGGAGCTGGGACCCTACCCAGGGGCATACCTTTCGGAGTAACTCTCGGATCTTTTCTGCATCCTTGGCTGCATAGATGTGCCACAAAGCACCAGGCTTCTCCTTTCCGTCATGAATCCTTTGCTTTGTCACTTCATCAGCATCCCCCTCATCAATTGTTTTGAGTACCTCTGAAAAGAGCAAAAGTACTTTTCAACATAACCAGCCATTTCAGTACCTCTGAGTAAAGTGAAATATCAAATACAAACAAGTTTAGTCTCTACTAGTCTCCATTTCTCTGGAATAATATAAAAGAGAATCAAAGAATCAAAACTCATATTTGTCTAAGCTTCCTATGCACAGGAACAGCAACCCTAAATCTTCCTTACCTAATGGAAACTCAGCATTTTTTGGAGCTAGAGTTTTCTTTTAAAATATATTTCCTTGGGATATCTGGGTGGCTCAGCAGTTTAGTGCCTGCCTTCAGTCCAGGGCGTGATCCTGAAGTCCCAGGATCAAGTCCCACATTGGGCTCACTGCATGGAGCCTGCTTCTCCTCTCTGCCTATGTCTCTGCCTCTCTCTCTCTCTCTAAAATGAATGAATAAATAAAATCTTAAAAAACAAAACAAAACAAAAAAAATATATATATATATTTCCTGCTCAAACTGTGTAGCCACATCTTATGTTCAAATTGCAGGTCATTTCTTACTATAAGACGATAGACTCCATATACTTTCTCAAGATCTCTTCAAACTCTAGGGTTCTATGGATTTTCTTTTAAAGATTATTTATTTATTTATTTATTTATTTATTTATTTATTCATTCATTCATTCATTCATTCATTCATTCATTCATTTATGAGAGAGAGAGAGAGAGAGAGAGAGAGGCAGAGACACAGGCAGAGGGAGAAGCAGGCTCCATGCAGGGAGCCTGATGGGGGGACTCGATCCCAGGACTCCAGGATCATGCCCTAGGCCGAAGGCAGGTGCTAAACCACTGAGCTACCCAGGGAACCCCGGGTTCTATGGATTTAAGGCCATGAAATGTAAAACTTCTCTGGCAAGTTAAAAGGGTAAGCTTCTAATGCTTGTCTATTATAATCCCTTAAAGGACAACATAATGGAAGGATCTGCAGATGTGTAGCATTGAAAGCAAATGTGTGGCAGCAAATATACCAAAATAATGACACTGATAATCCCTGAACCAAGAGATTTTGAGTTACTTATTTTTTTTAAAATTTTCTGTTTTCTAAGATGTCCATAATTAACGCATATTAATTTTACATTGAGGTGGATGGCAGCACATATGCAGCAAAGTATCCCTTTGATGCTTCAATTCTGTGCCAGCAAGCTGGCCTTATCATCTGTTGCCTCGAAGGTTATCTGGCTGATGATCGAGTGAGACGGTTAGCTCTTCCTTTTTCACTCCTCTTTCCACTCAGTGGAAAAGGAAGCATTCCCAGAAAGAGAATGACTCTGACCAAAGATAAACAAGTACCACGAGTACCACTCCTCTCCCCCAAAACCTCCTTTCATCTAGCAACATCCACTGGGCGTATAGTACATATTAGGTCTGGGAGAGAGTTAAGAAAAAGCCACTTGCCCTAAGTGAGGAGGAAGACATTTGATTCTACTTCCGAGGCCAAAGCTCATCATCATGAAGTAGTGGCTTCTAGAAATCATACCTTCATCATGAGCACCCTCCCCGATGGGGATCCCAACATACACCATCACATTAACTGCATCAGACACATCTAAATGAAGATTTGTTGTGCCAACTCTTCTATCTTCCGCGGTTATCAAGCCTAAGGGAAAAGGAGGATATGCAAAGTCAAAGGGTAATATTGTGAAAAATCCACAAAGACCCTACAAGTGCAAACATACTCAAAGATGTTCTTAAATGTGTAACAGTGGGAGAATGAAGTCTGTTCATTAAGAAATCATTCTCATCTCTTTTCTAGTATTTTAAGACTGAGTTTGAGCTCAGCTGACATTATCATTAAATTTGGCCACTGAACCGATCCATCATCCCCCACAACAATCTCTTCCTTAAAAGCAAAACAGGGATCCCTGGGTGGCGCAGCGGTTTGGCGCCTGCCTTTGGCCCAGGGCGCGATCCTGGAGACCCGGGATCGAATCCCACGTCAGGCTCCCGGTGCATGGAGCCTGCTTCTCCCTCTGCCTGTGTCTCTGCCTCTCTCTCTCTCTAAAAAATTAAAAAAAAAAAAAAAAAAAAAATGCAAAACAGACGGAGATCCCTGGGTGGCTCAGCGGTTTAGCACCTGCCTTTGTCCCAGATGTGATCCTGGAGTCCCGGGATCAAGTCCTGCATCAGGCTCCCTACATGTGTCTGCCTGTGTCTCTGTGCTCCCCCTCTCTCTGTGTGTCTCTCATGAATAAATAAATAAAATCTTTAAAAAAATAAATAAATAAAAGCAAAACAGATACAGGCCTTACTGACTTGGCTTTCACAGTGATTTAGGACTTTATTATGACTCCACAAAGAGCAGCCTGGGTGGCATGGTACTCAGACATCTTCACTGTTATTATTATTATTTTTTTAAAGATTATTTATTTATTTATTCATAGAGACAGAGAGAGAGAGAGAGGCAGAGACACAGGCAGAGGGAGAGGCAGGCATCATACAGAGAGCCTGACGTGGGACTCGATCCAGGGTCTCCAGGATCATGCCCTGGGCTGCAGGCGGCATTAAACCGCTGTGCCACCAGGGCTGCCCCCTTTTTTTTTTTTTTTAAGATTTAAAAAATGTACTTATTCATGAGAGACACAGAGAGAGACAGACAGACAGACAGACAGACACACACACACACACACACAGAGGGAGAGAGAGGCAAAAACATAGGCAGAGGGAGAAGCAGACGCCCTGTGGGTAGCCCAATGCAGGACTCGATCCTGGGACCACGGAATCATGACCTGAGCCAAAGGCAGATGCTCAACCACTAAGCCACCTAGGAGTCCCTTCTTCATGGTTAATAAGTCTCTTAAAAACTAAGAATCATGCCTTCTTGCACAGAATATTTGAGAGGAAACTTTCCAATTACTGGAGATTTACAAGTTATAGATGTGACACAAATCAATATGACAAAAGCAAACACATTCAAAACCATCCTGGGAAAAAAAAAAAAAAAAAAAAAAAAAAAAAAAAAAAAAAAAAAAAAAAAAAAAAAAAAAAAAAAAAAAAACAAAACCATCCTGGGTGCCTGGCTGGCTCAGTTGGTAGAGCATGTGACTTTATCTCAGGGTTTCAAGTTTAGCCCCATGTTGGGTGTAAAGATTATTATTATTTTAAAAAATTTTATTTTAAAAAAATTATTCATGAGAGACACAGAGAGAAAGGCAGAGACACAAGCAAGGGAGATGCAGGCTCCCTGCAGGGAGCCTGATGCAGGACTTGATTCCAGGACCCCAGGACCACGACCCAAGCCAACGGCAAATGCTCAACCGCTGAGCCACCTAGGCATCCCATAAAGATTATTTAAAAATAAAAAAAAATCTTAAAAAAACAAACAAACAAGGGTCCCTGGGTGGCTCAGTCGGTTAAATGTCTGTCTTCAGCTCAGGTCATGATCCCAGGGTCCTGGGATTGAGTCCTACATCGGGCTCCCTGCTGTGCAGGGAGCCTGCTTCTCCCTCTGCCTGCCACTCTGACTACTTGTGCTCTCTCTCTTTCTGTCAAATAAATAAAATCTTAAAAAATAAACAAACCAAAATCCAAACAGGGGCACCTGGGTGGTGCCCACTTAACAGTCAGTTAAGTGTTAAGACTCCTGGTTTCAGCTCAGGTCACGATCTCAGGGTCATGAAATTAAGCCCCGAATGGGGGTTCCATGCTCAGCACAGAGTCTGCTTAAGAGTCTCTCCACCCCCCATCTCCTCCCTGCCCCCCGGCTCATGCTCTGAAATCAATCAAATAATTTCATAAATAAATTAATTAAAATATAAAATAAAGACAAAGGGGCACCTAGGTGGCTTAGTCTTAAGCCACAGACTCTTGATTTTGGCTCAGGTCATGATCTCATGGTCATGAAATGAAGTGCTGCAACGGGCTCTGTGCTGGGCAGGGAGTCTGTGTGAGATTCTCTCTCTCCTTCTCCCTGCGCCCCTCCTCCTTCTAAAACAAAATAAACAGAACCCCAAACCATCCTGGACACTGTTAACTTCTCTAGCACTTGTCACTTTGCCCTCTATTATCTCTACACATGACCCTAACTAACTATCTCCCTCTATAGGTAAAATGGGGAACAGTAGTGTCCAAAATGGGCAATTATGGCTTATCCCTCATACCGTAGGCATTATACATCTTGGGGCCCAGATCGGGCCTTACAAAGTAGCTGGGCAGCCTAGAAGCCAGATTGAGCCTGCCATCTCGTTTGGTATATTCTGGCAAAGGAAGGTTCTCCATTAGATCTTCAAACCTACAAAAGATCAGGAAAGATGACTTGCTTATTACAGGGGAAAAAAGCAAAGAGGCAAAGTTCCCCTTTCTAGAATTACTTTGCGATGCTTCAGCAAGGCCTAAGTGTCTTAAGATGACTCACTGTAGTCCACTAACCTTGTTGGCATCATGTCCCGAAAATCTTCCCCAGGAGGCCAGTCCTTGAGTTTAAGCACCATTGGCTGCCCATCTTCTGATCTTAATCGTTCTGGAAGATAGAAAGCATTCCCACAATTTGCTGCCTGATTTTTCAGTGATCAAAAGTTTTAGGAGACTAATTTCTTATTTTCAGACTTGTAACTTATCATAACTGAGTGTTGTTTTACTCACCCACTGCTTCAGTACATGCTATATTTTTCCATCTCACAGGGATTCCACAGCCCCATTCCTCAATGAAAGTGCTCCACACAACCCATGGGAGCATGTACTTAATGTTCTCGCACCATGTGATTGCCATGGGAGCTACCTGGTTGGCATCAGGACAGAACAAGCCCCCTGCCCCTAAGAGGATATAATTTGAATCCAGGGGCATGACTGGGAATATAGATGCTCAGTTTGCCATTATCAAAGCTACTTACTGCATATGATCTCGAAGCCATCCCAGAAATCCCGAACTTTCACATCAGAAATTATCGCACAGTTCCTGCAGTTCACCAAGTCCACATCCTGGTCTCCAAATTCCTGACTAAAGGCTTCTGGCTTCCAGAGTTCAGACTTGAGCTTTTTATGTACCCCTGAAACCAGCACTGGCTGCAGAAACAAAAATATCCTAATCAGAACCATTTAGGAATGCTTTTAGCTCAGGGCTAAGAGACAGAATAGGTTTCCTGAGGACAACCTCTACTTCTTCAAGGTGATTTACTGTTCTTTGCTACTTTCAGAATCTCAAGTTTTGAACATGGCAGTTGCAGGAAATGGAAACTACTTCTACTCCATCATTATTCTTGATTCTCACCCTGGGAGGCATGCCACAGAAATCACTTCTGTTGCTCTGGTATCTTTTTTTAAAATATTTTGTTTATTTATGAGAAACACACAGAGAGAGAGGCAGAGACATAGGCAGAGGGAGAAGCAGGCTCCATGCAGGGAGCCTGATGTGGGACTTGATCCTGGGACTCCAGGATCATGCCCTGGGCCGAAGGCAGGAACCACTGAGCCACCCAGGCGTCCCTGTTGCTCTGGTATCTACCACTATTTTGGGGTGAGAGAACAAAAGCTGACAAATCCACTTTTAAGACTAAGTCCTCATATATAGATTGAAAAACTATATGGACAATTCCATAACCTTCCCCTTTCTCAAGCACCTGCTAAAGTATAAACATTACTCAGTGTTATCACATTATTACTCAAACTTGTGTGGCCTTGAAATATTTACCTAGAAAAGCACCACACACTTCCAACCACCTTTGCTGTATGTACCCCTATGTCACACTTAAGGACTGTCCTCTAAAGGTGTCATTAATAGCAAATCACCACTTCACAGAAATATCAACTGCCCTTTTAAGAACTACAGAGCTACACAGGTTAGCAATATAAGGAACCACAATATATATTTAAGAATCTTCTGATATTTTTAAAATCCAAGCAGCAAGGCTGTCTACAACGAACTTACTATGTTTTAATCTCCCCGGTAAAAAGTCTCCCAGACAGAAATGAAAGTATCCTGGCAGCTGTGGTGGACAAGCAGCCAGCTGGCCCAGGGTAACCACTTATTCTTACTTACCTGGCCTTGCTTCCAACATTCCCGGAAGATCTTCCAATTGTTTTTGTTGCTGGGGTCATGAAGACAGAGAAGTCTGCCATCACAGAGCCATGAGTGAGAGGTATGGGGATCCAGAACATTTAACCCCATCACCATTTCTTTCACTTCTTTTTGGGTATCAGTCAAGTTACAGGCCCGCTTTGCAGCATCTGAGGTTTTCTTATTTTCTACCACTGAGGCAATGATGTGGTCAAGGAAGTTGGGTAGGCTGGCCTTGTTCTTCACTCCCTGTCACACACAATTCCACTGGGTAAGTCTGATTGAGGCATCATGACAAGAGCATTCATAAAGCTGTCTCAACAGTTGTCTTAATGAGAGGGAGTTCTAATTTACATCACTAAATCTCATAAAAGTTACTGAAATACCTAAAGTTGATATCTTAAATTTCCCTCTCCTTCATGTTATGTTTTACATTTATGAAAGAAAAGTACAGAAAGATCCCTTCTGTCTCAGGAAACTAGAGACCTAAGAAATAACTTTGGCATCCAGCCTAGTATTAAGGATTTGCATGGAGACCACAGGGCTCACAAAATACTGTAACTGAGTCGAAAAGTTCATTGACTTTGAAGGTTATGAATTTTTTTCTAGCCAGTATGCCCAAAGGATACAACACTTCAATTAAACAATAAAGTAATTTATCAAGGCAGTGTTTTTTTTAAACCAGGGAGTATACCCCAATAAAGGGGTAAACCAAAGTACCCAAGGACAAAGTACCCAATTGGAAATGTATATTCTGAGAGAAGTCTCTTTTTTTTTTTTTTATTTTATTTATTTATGATAGTCACAGAGAGAGAGAGAGAGAGAGAGGCAGAGACACAGGCAGAGGGAGAAGCAGGCTCCATGCACCGGGAGCCCGACGTGGGATTCGATCCCGGGTCTCCAGGATCGCGCCTTGGGCCAAAGGCAGGCGCCAAACCGCTGCGCCACCCAGGGATCCCCTGAGAGAAGTCTCTTAATCCCAATTCTTCCCCTGCTTATCATCCAAGTGAGAATCTCTCACATTTTCCAGGTATTGGGAAAGCTCAGACTCAGAAAACAAAGTGACATACCTAATGTCACAGAACTGAGAGGGCTTTTGTAAACCTGATATTCCTATGCCTGACGTATCACTAATCATTATCTGTACAGAGTACATGTAATCATGTAACTTCCTGGGAAAACTAAAAAAGAAAAAGAACTGACGGTCAGAGCACGTACAATAAAACAGAGCCAAAAGTAATTTTTTAAAAGTCACAAATCCAAGAAAAACAAATAACTCCTATCATACAGGGCTTAACCACCCACAGCTCATTGAATTTCAGTCATTACTTATAAAACAGAACGAGAAGCATGTTTATATACTTGCTTGAAATGATCTCAAAGAGAATACAAACTGAAAACAGAAAAGCAAAGTGTAGAATATGTATGTCAAAAGAGGGGGAAAAACTATACATATATGTTAAGCCACTGAAACAATGATGACTGACTTCTAGAAAGGAAAACAGGTGGCTGGGAGAGGATGATGGGAAGGAGACTTTTCACTCTACCATTTAAGTTTTGTATCTTGTGAATTCTTTTTTTTTTTTCTTGTGAATTCTTTTATTCAGTAAATGCTTACCAAACACCTAATATGTATCAAACTGTGACACTAGCAATTTAGAAGCAAATAGAAACGTCAAAAGTCCTTTAAGGAGAGATAAGATAGAAAATAAATAAAAAATGGTAAGGAGGGATCCCTGGGTGGCACAGCGGTTTGGCGCCTGCCTTTGGCCCAGGGCGCGATCCTGGAGACCCGGGATCGAATCCCACATCGGGCTCCCGGTGCATGGAGCCTGCTTCTCCCTCGGCCTGTGTCTCTGCCTCTCTCTCTCTCTCTCTCTCTCTCTCTCTCTCTGACTATCATAAATAAATAAAAATTGAAAAAAAATATTAAAAAAAAATGGTAAGGAATGTTATGGAAAAAATAGTTAAGCACAGAGAAAACAGAAATAGAGGATGGGAGTGAGATGGACTTTAAAAAGACTTGATTTAAGGGATGCCTGGGTGGCTTAGTGGTTGAACACCTGCCTTTGGCCCAGGGCGTGATCCTGGAGTACTGGGATCAAGTCCCACATCGGGCTCCCAGCATGGAGCCTGCTTCTCTCTGCCTATGTTTCTGCCTCTCTCTGTGTGTGTCTCTCATGAATAAATAAATAAACTCTTTAAAAAAAAAAAAAGACTGATTTAAGAAGAAGTCTTATAAGATGTGATATTTCAGGAGGGAGGAGATGAAGGTGGTGATGAAGCAGACCCATGGGTAAATGGGGAAGTTTGTACTAGGTGGAAGAAAAGGACAAGGGCAAAGGCTCTGAAGAAGGAGCCTGCTCCATCATGTTCAAGGAACAAGCAGGTGGGTGTGGCCAGATCTTAAGGAGAGTGGGAGGTGAAGTCAGAGAAGTGCAGTGAAGACGCACAGACAGGCTTGGAGCCTTCTGGTCCACTGAAAGGCTTATACTATGAGAGGAATGGAAGCCCTTGAAGGATTTTAGGCAGAGCTGACGTCAATCATGTCAATGAGATCACTTATATAAAAGAATCACACTAGCTGCTGTGTTGACAATAGACTACAGAGTGGAAAAGGAAAGAAATAGAAGACCTGTAAGAAGTTTACTGCAAACACGCAGGAGAGAGAGGATGTTGGCTTGGACCGGAGAGGAAGTGGTGGAGCTAATGAGAAATGGGTGGACTGGGGATCCCTGGGTGGCGCAGTGGTTTAGCGCCTGCCTTTGGCCCACGGATGATCCTGGAGTCCTGGGATTGAGTCCCACATCAGGCACCCTGCAAGGAGCCTGCTTCTCCCTCTGCCTGTGTTTCTGCCTCTCTCTCTCTCTCTCTGTGTCTCTCATGAATAAATAAATAAAATCTTTAAGAAAAAAAAGAAGGGTGGACTCTGAATACATTTTAAAGACCAAACTGAAAGGATGTGCTGGCAGATTAGATGTGAAATGTGAGAGAGAAGAGTACCAAATGACTCCAAGATTTTTGGCCAAGCAATAGGAAGAATGCAAATGCCCATGACCAAGAGAGGAAACTAAAGAAGTAGGCTTATGGGCAGAAGATGAGGAAGGAATGTGGTCTTACACGTGTCAGGTTTGAGGTGTCTATTAGATATCCAAGAGAAGTTAGCATGAATGTACTGCCTAGGTTAAAAAAACACTTTAATACCCATTATTGTCAAGAAACTAGTGATTTCTGCTTGCTAAAAATGTCAATATCTCAATTTCTATTGACTTCTTAACACAGCACAAAAAGTTCACGATTTAAAAGGATCTCAAATGTTCCCTAAACCCAATGTAAAGAAAGATCTTGTAAGCTGGACAGACAACGTAGAGAACACAAGTCAGCCATATACACTCTAACCAGTTAACAGATGTCGGTTAGCTTTTCCTTGGAAAAGCTGCAAAAGCTAGAGTTGTAGAAAGCACACTTACTGCTGAAGACGTAGAGAAGACGGGGGGGAAGGGTATGCCTGTGTCCAAGGGGGTTTGAGGAAGCTTCCCAGGCCCGGAGTGAAGGAGGTCTCGAAGGCTAGAGCCTTCGGTTTTGTTGTTGGAGGCAGTAGGACCCAGTAACAGACTGTTAAAAAGCTTTGGAGTCAACGGAGAGACCTTTGCAGTGGAGTTGAATGAGTCCAGCCCAAAGGGTGAATGAGACTCTTTACTGAGCACCGACCTCAGGGACCCTGCTTCTGTAAGGACATAACCAGTAACAGTATTAGGCATGACAAGGAATATCCAGCAGGCAACTGACTCCTAAAAATCAGCCAAGTAGGAAGGTAGGAGATACATTCCCCTTCCCTAACCCCCAAACTACATACAGTTTGTCTGGGCCAAGGCTGACCAGGTATGACTACAGCAGGATCATGGCCAAGAAGCTCTCCTACTTCTTTCTTCCTTTCCCAGATCTGGGTTTCAAATTCCGTCTTGTTCCCACCCATCTTTCATCACCCTCACTTGCTAAGATAGTGTTTCCGCAAGGGGGTCTCCAGAACACTTGTACTAGAATCACCTAGAGTGATCATTCAAAATGGAGATTCTTGATTGTACTCTTAAGAGACTGTCATTTAATAGTTCTGGTGGGGTACAGGAATCTGCATTTTTAACAATTCCCCAGGTGACTCTTTGTGCCCATTAAAATCAACCCTGGTTGAATTAACAGAACCACCTGTAAGTTTATTAAAAATCTCCTACTGATTCTGACTACAGAAGTCTGGGGTAGAGCCCAGGCATGTGCCTTTAAAAAGCTCGACTTCTAGAAAGAAAATGAAAGAGACTCCCTCATTGTATGCAATTAGCAAGAGAAAGCAAACAGCATGTTTCATCAATGTGGATGGTAATGTGTGAGTCTGAAGAATCCCAGAATAACTTAAGTGTTCCACCCACAGGCAGGGCACAAGCTTGTGTTTATCTCACCTTTTGTTTCCTCTTTAGCTTTCTGAGTTGCTAAATCGGCCAACCAGTGCAGGGCAGAAGACGGGGGAGCTGTGTCGGGGCAAGGGGGCCTGATGGCTTTTAGCTCACTATTGCTATTTGAAGCCGAACTCTCTGCTTTCAGAGACTCATCAGATCTGATGTCAGTGCTGTCGGCTTTGGGAACATGGTCGGTCTCTGATGTTACTGCTGCAGTTCCTCCTCCACCTGAGAAGGTGGTTTCACTTCCAGAAGAGGCACTAGGGTTTATGCTAGGAAGCTAAAGCACAGAAGGCCAACATGGTTAAAGTGCTGTCCTTGAGTAGGAAAAAAAAAAGCATAGTAAGAGCTGCTGACACTAAAATAGTCTGGGAAAACAATGTGAAATTGTCCCATAAACTGCTATTTCTTTCATTCATTAATTTGGCATATATTTAAGGAGTCCTACAATGTGACAGAAACTATGCTTGGTTCTGTGGAAAGAATAGTGAGCATAACAGTAAATAATATATTTTAGAATGTTATTAAAATACATTTAATTAGCATGCCTGAGGCTCAATTTCTGCCATGGCAAACCGGTGATTAGAATGTGACCTCATAAAGCTGTTCTAAGAATTAAGTGAGATAGTATATACAAAGAGCTCAGTAGAGTGTTTCGCACACATAACTACTCCACAAATGTTTATTACTCTATTACTGAATTTTCCAGATGATTTGCTCTAATATGTAAAGTCTACTGAAAATATATCATGAGGTCTGTTAGCCTTAATTCCTGTGCCTCCTACTGACCATGTGTTAGTTGTGTTGCTGGAAAGCCCACCAGACCCTTGGAGGTAGGGGTGTGTATGTGTGTGCACGTGCGTGTGTTTTTGAAACAGCCTCTTGTTCAAAACAGTTACCATCAAACTGGAATGACCTCCACTCTGACAGAGCAATGAGCAAACCACGGCCTCTCTGGAGGCCTGGGATTGTTTTCAGGGTAGAATGATCCCAGCTCAGCAGGCCAATCTTCATATTTCTGTCCTCAGTACCTAACATGACAAGGACAGGGACCATGCACACAGATAGGACTGCCTTCCCAGTAACCTTTTCTATACACTTCACCTATACAAGGACACTGAAGTATAAATCTTGACAAGATGCAGATAATTTTTTTTGTTCTTTAGCAACCCTTCCTGAATTGCTTTTAAAGATGAATGAAGAGAAACTCATACCAAGCAGAGGGAATTCAAACCTGAGTAACTTTTTGGGGGCTCCCTCTAGATAGACTTCTCCATCCCCTAATTCCTCAAATACCCTGCAGTAGCCTAGGACAACACAGGTGACAATGGGGCATTTCACAGTACTAAGTAGTAGTCTCTCTCACTTATAATCACATATAATCACATATGCCACTTTACCTGTGACATCCCATTGGTGACAGCAGGTCTCAACACAGATTTATTTTGCCGACTAATACAAGGGCAGTTTGCTTTTATTCCCCACTTGCCCCGGGCAGCATGTACCATGTCTCCAATATTGTAAAGAGCTGGAAGAAAGACAGCAAAAACCAAAGCCTCAGAATGTTTTATGTGCCAGGTATTGTCCTAAGGATCTCATTTACATTATCTTCCTCAACTCTTACCACATTTCATTGAGGTAGCAGCTTTTATCCTTAATTATTTGGAAAAATATTTTATTATTATTATTAATTTATTTTTAAAGTAGGCCCATACATAACGTGGAGCTTGACTTCACAACCTTGAGATTAAGAGTCACATGCTCTAACAACTGAACCAGCCAGGTGTTCATGAAGATTTTGTTTTTTAAGTAGTTACTATACCCAATGTGGGGCTCAAACTCACAACCCTGAGATGAAGAGTCACACACTCTGCTGACTGAGCCAGCCAGGCAGCCCATACTCCCAATTTTTGATGATGAAACTGATATTCAGAGAAGTTTACACATCATTTGCTGAAGTACACATAGTTGGTAAATGGAGATACTAATACTTTAACCTAGGTATACACAGCCCCAAAGTTCTGGGTACTCCATCCATCCATGAGAGACACAGAGAGGCAGAGACACAGGCAGAGGGAGAAGCAGGCTCCATGCAGGGAGCCAGGTGTGGGACTCTGGGGTCACGCCCTGAGCCAAAGGCAGATGCTCAATCACTGAGCCACTCAGGCGCCCCAGTTCTGTGCACTCAACTACTAAGCTACACTCTCTCCCTCTTCTAGTAAACTTTAACAAGGTGACCTGCAGGAGAAACTCTAGGAGTAGATTCCTTAGTGTTCGGGAGCATGTAAACATTTTGAATTTTTACTTGAGATTTATATATGTACTTAAATTTTACCTAACAAAAAAGAAAGAAAAGAGAAAGTGGGGGGAAAAAACAGACCAATGTAAACTTAACACGAACCGAACCGTTAACCAACGCTTAGATGAGTAGGGAGCAGGTATCTTAGCAGTGCACTGAGGGAACTCTTCTGCTTGGAAGCCCTGGGGTACAAGGATCCAAAGAGCACTCACTCCCTGCACTCCCTGCACAAGGATCCAAAGAGCACTCACTCACACAGAGGAGAACACAGGCAGTATACTGACCGTTTTCAATGTGTATGTGTTATTGGAAGTATGGGAGCTGGACACAGCCTTTCTGGAGGAATCACTGAAGTAAGCTGGGGCTGTGACATAAACATGACCATCCATTCCTGCTGTTAAGCTCCCTTCTTCAAGGATTCAAGAGGTTTGATTAGCTTCAGCTGGATTTTTACCAACCTAAAATTAAAGGTCTTTCTGGAAGCACATGGGACATTTTCTATTCTGGTCCTGCCTAGCACAGGAATGTAAAATGTTACGTGGAAAACTATCCAAGTTATCCAACCAGAAAGGTGAGACAAAGTGTGTGCACTGGCTGCATAATATCCAACACATATCCAAGATTCAAATGATCAGAAACATCTGGGGAGGCTTAACAAAAATCAGGCTGAGATAAACCATTTCACCAGATTTTATGGTATCTGAATTATACCTCAATTAAATTAAAAACACTTTTCCCCATCAAAGTTTTTTTTCTTCAATAGATTTTTTAAAAGCTTATTTATTTAAGTAATCTCTACACCCAGTGGAGGCTCAAACTCACAACCCCGAAATCAAGAGCCACCACTCCTCTGAGCCAGCCAGAGCCTTTCTTTCACCAAATTTAACACAGAACTCCCTTACCTGTGCCAGGGATGATTTGTGTGGGCATGAGATTCTCTGGTTCATGGGACTGCCCCTTTGCACACTTCAACCAGGAGAAAACTTCTTCATCACCCATCTCTTCCGTCTCTGAAACAGAAATGAAATGACTTCATTTATTTTACAAGGGTCACAAGATATATTCCTCTTTGTGAGTCAGAGTTTCAGATCCTAAAGGCCAATTTTCTCATGGGCCAGAAAAGATAACAAATAACTTAAAAAAAATCTGCTTCACTGATTGTTCTTTATTGTATCTACATATAAAAAAATGCAGTAATTTAAAGTGTGCACTTTAATGAATTTTGGCAAACATATACAGTTGTTATAAACACTACCACAATCGTTATATAGAACATTTCCATCTCTCTTCCTCAAGTTCCCTAGCCTTTTCTGGCCACCATTGATCAACTTTCTAATACTAATGTTTTGTTTTTTCTAGAATTTTATATAACTGGAAGCATACAGTATACAGTCATTTGTGTTGGGTTTCTTTCAAAAAGCATGATTTGAGACTTATACATATTACTCATGTATCAGTAATTCATTCCTTTTTATGGCTGAGTACTATTCCATGGTATGGATATACTTTATTATTACTTTTATTTTTACTACTCATTCGCCAGGTGGTGAACAGTTGGATTGTTTCCAATTTGGGGCTATTATGAATATTATGGGGCTATAAACATTCAAGTATAATCTTTTGTGTGGACACATTTTTATTTTTCACAAATACCCAGAAGTGGGATGGTGGATAATTTGTTAAATTTATGTTTAAATTAAAAAAAAAATGACCATACAAGTTTTCCAATGTGACGGCACCAATTTGCATTCCTACCAGCATTTTTAAGAGTTCCAGTTCCTCCATATCCTTGGCAAGACTTGGAACTGTCATCTTCTAAAATTCTAACCTTCCAAGTGGATATATGGGTTTTTCACTGTGGTTTTAAATTTCCTTTTCTTAATGAATACTGATAATTTTTTAAATGTACTTATTTTCCATTGATCTCTCTTCTTTGATAAAGTATCTGTTCAAATCTTTCACTCACTTAAAAAAATTTTTTTTTAAGATTTTATTTATTTATTCATGAGAGACACAGAAAGGGAGGCAGAGACACAGGCAGAGGGAGAAGCAGGCTCTATACAGGAAGCCCCATGTGGGACTCGATCCGGGGACTCCAGGATCACGCCCTGAGCTGAAGGCAGATGCTCAACCACTGAACCACCCAGGCATCCCTGGGTTGTTTTCTTATTGAGTCATTAAAAGGTCTTTATGGTGGATTCAAGTCCTTTAAGAAAATATGGGATCAGTCAATCTTTTCTTGCAATTTGTGCCTTGTCTTTTTATTTACTTGACCTGTCTTGTGAAGTGGAAGTTTTCAAATTTGCCAATTTTTCTTTTGCTTTTTGTGTCCTATCTAAGCAATATTTATCCAACCCAAGGAAACAAAGATCTTTTATTTTTTCTTCTAGAGGTTTTATAGTTTTATTTTTTTAAAGGTTTTAATAGCTTTAGCTTTTATGTCTAAGCCTATGAGTTAGCTTTTAATATATGGCCTGAGTAAAAATTGAAGTTCATTTTATTTGAGTATGGACACACAATTATTCCAGTACTATTTTTTTCGAAAGAACTTTCTTTTCCCCAATGAATTATTGGGGCATCTTTGTCAAATATCAGTTAATTATATATGTATGTATATTTCTGTTCTATTGTATTACCACAGTGCCTCGATTCCTGCAGCTTTATAAGTCTCAAAGAGTAATATAAAATCTTCCAACTGCCTCCTTCTTTTTCAAAATTATTTTGATTATTCTACTCCTTTGAATTTCATATAAATTTTAGAACCAGTTTGTCAATTTCTACAAAAAGGTGTACTGGATTTTGATTTGAATTACATTTAATAGATCAATTTGGAAGAAGTGACATCTTAGTACACAACCTTCTTTCTATGAATATGGCACATCTCTGCATTTATTTAGTCTTTTTTTCATTTTTCTCAGAAATATGTTGTAGTTTTTAAGGTATGCGCTTTTTGCATATTGACTAAATTTATCCCTACATCCTTCATCTACTACTGTAAATTATATGGATTTAAAAATTCAAATTCTAATTGTTCATTGACTGCATATAAAAATAGAATTGATTTTTGTTGAGTTTGTCCTGCAGTCTTGCGAAATTCTTGTAGCTTTTTTGTAGATTTCTTGGGGTTTTCTTTTCTTCTTCTATTTTTTATATAACCTCTACATCTGGGATGCCTGGCTGGCTCAGTTGGTAGATGGTGTGACTCTTGATCTGGGGGTTGTGAGCTCAAACCCCACAGTGAGTGTAGAGATTACTTAAAAATAAAATCTTTTTTTTTTAGATAATTTATTTATTCATAGAGATAGAGAGAGAGAGAGAGAGAAAGAGAGAGAGAAGCAGAGACACAACACAGGCAGAGGGAGAAGCAGACTCTATGCACGGAGCCTGATGTGGGACTCGATCCAGGGTCTCCAAGATCACGCCCTAGGCTGCAGGCAGCGCTAAACACCACCGGGGCTGCCCTAAAAATAAAATCTTAAAAAAAAAAAAAAAAAAAAAAAAAAGACCACTAAGTTAAAAAACCAAACCAAAACAAATCTCTTCACCCAGTGTCCCCATGATCCTGAGATCAAGAGTCAGACACTTTTCCGATTGAGCCAGCCAGACATTGTACTTGGGATTTTCTATATAGATGATGTCACCTGAGAATAAAAAATATTTTACTTTGTTCTAGTCTATATGCCTTTTCTGGGGGGTAAGGGGGCATATGCTTTTATTTCTTCATGCTGGCTAGTAACTAAGCTTAGTGTTGAATTAAATTGTAAAAAAGTGGGTACCTTGCTTTGCTCCTGATCTTAGGGAGAAAAATTCAGTTTTGCAATACATAAGATGTTTCTACCTATACCTAGGTCCAGTGTTTTTTTCACCCTTTATTTCTTTATCACTCCCTCAAAGACCTTTCTAGATATATGGATTTTTAAATATTTTATTTATTTATTCATGAGAGACACAGAAAGAGAGAGAAGCAGGCTCCATGCAGGGAGCCTGACGTAGGACTCGATCCCGGGTCTCCAGGACCACACCCCAGGCCGAAGGCAGTGCTAAACCACTCAGTCACCCGGGCTGCCTCTTTCTAGATATTTTTTGTAATTGTGATACCCATCCCAAGAAAACAGAATATAAGATATACTGTGTATCTGTTTATTTGTTCCAGTTTTTGTTTCATTTTCTTTCTCTTGGTTTTTTAAAGATTTTATTTATATATTCATGAGACAGAGAGAGGCAGAGACACAGGCAGAGGGAAAAGCACGCTCCCTGCAGAGAGCCCGATGAGGGACTCAATCCCTGGACCCAGGATCACAACCTGAGCCAAAGGCAGACACTCAACCACTGAGCCACTCAGGCATCCCTTGTTTCATTTTCCTACTTCTTTAAAATTAATTGCTTTATGTTTTGATTTTGTCTCTGCTGTTGGCTTATTAGCTATATATATCTCTTTGTTACTGTTTGCTCTACGGTTTGTAGTATCTCTAACTTAGCACAGTCTATCTTCAAATATTATACCCTTCTTCACACACAGTGTGAGACTCTTATAAAACTATTTTTCCATTTCCTCTTTCTTTTATGCTATTACTACATATTTTAATTTTATAGACCATATAAACGCCACATTACATTGCTACTTTTCCTTTAAGCAACTATCTTCTAAAAAGATTATGGGACACCTGGGTGGCTCAGTGGTTGAGCATCTTTCTGCCTTCAGCTCAGCGCATGATCTTGGAGACCTGGGATCAAGTCCCACATCGGGCTCCCTCTCTGCTTCTCTCTGTGTCTCTCATGAATAAATAAAATCTAAAAAAAAAAAAAAAAAAAGATTAAAAATAAAAAGTTTTTTGTTACTCACATATTTATCACACAGGAAGTTCTTCATTCCTTCAATGCAAATCCAAATTCCATTACTGTATCAGATTTTTTCCTGAATAACTACCTTAGAGAGTATGAATCTGCTGAGTATGACTTCTATCAGCTTTTCTTGATCTGACAAACTATTTCACTTTCATTTTTGAAAGATATTTTTACTAGGTATGATTTTTAGGTTAGAAGGTTTGTTTGGGGATCCCTGGGTCGCGCAGCGGTTTGGCGCCTGCCTTTGGCCCAGGGCGCGATCCTGGAGACCCGGGATCGAATCCCACGTCGGGCTCCCAGTGCATGGAGCCTGCTTCTCCCTCTGCCTGTGTCTCTGCCTCTCTCTCTCTCTGTGAATATCATAAAAAAATAAAATAATAAAAATGATTAAAAAAAAAAAAGGTTTGTTTGTAGCACTTGAGAATATTGCTCCATTGTCTTCGAGTAAAGAGGGTTTGGAACAAGTTGGCTGTCAGTCTTACCTTTGTTACTTTGTATATAATGCCTTATTTCCCTCCTGTGATTTTTAAAAATTTATTATTTATGATAGTCATACAGAGAGAGAGAGAGAAAGACAGAGAGAGAGAGGCAGAGACACAGGCAGAGGGAGAAGCAGGCTCCATGCACTGGGAGCCCGACGTGGGACTCGACCCCGGGTCTCCAGGATTGCACCCCGGGCCAAAGGCAGGCGCCAAACCGCTGCGCCACCCAGGGATTCCTGATTTTTTTTTTTTTTTTTAAGATTTTATTTATTTATTCATGAGAGACGGGGGTGGGGGGGTGGGGGGTGGGCAGAGACACAGGCAGAGGGAGAAGCAGGCTCCATGCAGGAGCCCAGGGTGGGACTTGATCGTGGGACTCGATCCCGGGACTCCAGGATCACGCCCTGAGCCAAACGCAGACGCTTAACCGCTGAGCCACCCAGGAGTCCCTCCATTCTATGATTTTGATTTTCTCTTTATCACTGCTTTTCAGTAGGATGGGTTATGATTTGGTTTGGTGTGGTTTTCTTAATGCTTCTTCTGTTTGAGATTCATTGTTAGATTTGTGGTTTTATACCTTTTTCATTAAATTTGACAAATCTATGGCTTTAGTTTTTGTATCTATCCTCCCAGTGTTTCTCTTTCTGGAACTCCCAACAATTACATGTTTGGTAAACTGCCTGATACCACTTGATAGTTCAACAAGGTACTCTTCAATTTCTAAATTTAAGTCTGTCTTCTCTCTGTGTTTAGTTTTGGATGGTTTCCATTGTTGGGTCCTTAAGCTCTATTCCTTCTGCAGTGTCTAATTGGCCATTAACCCCACCTAGTATACTTTCCTTGAAGTATTTTTCATCTCTACATGATTCACTTGGGTCTCTTATGTATTTTTCCTTTCTCTACTCATCATGTTCATGTTTCCCTTTTTGAAATATGTCTTGAAATATGTTTATATCACTTATAATAGCAGCTTTAAGGTCCTTTTATAGTAATTCTATCATCACTGTTATTTCTGGATTTGTTTCTATTGACTGTTTCTTTCCTCCAAATTACTGGTCATATTATCCTGCCTTTTTGCATACCTGATTTTTCTTTTATTTAAAAAATTTTTATTACTGTAGTTGACATAAAGTTGATCTGTTGAAGTAGTTTCAGGTGTACAACATAGTGGTTTGATGATTCTATACATTATGCAGTGTTCACCATAAATGTAGATGCCATCTGTCACCATAAAATGTTATACAATGTTATTGACTATATTCTCAGTGTCATACTTTTTATCCTTTTGACTTATTTTATCACTAGAACTTTGGATCTCTCTTTTTTTCTTTAAGATTTTATTTATTTATTCATGAGAGACACAGAGACAGAGAGAGAGGCAGAGACACAGGCAGAGGGAGAAGCAGGCTCCATGCAGGGAGCCCAATGTGGGACTCGATCCCGGGTCTCCAGGATCATGCCCTGGGCTGAAGGCGGTGCTAAACTGCTGAGCCACCCAGGCTGCCCAACTTTGTTACCTCTTAACCCCTCACCTCCCACTGCTTCCTTTCAAGCGATCACTAGTTTGTTCTATTTATTTATGAGTTTGTTTTACTTAACTCGTTCACTCTAGTTTTTATTATTTTTTAAATTATTATAGTATTTTTGGAGAAATAGCAAGCAATAGAGGAAGAGCATGTAAGTGGGGGTGGGAAGGAATGGCAAAGGATGAGGAAGTGAGAATCTTAAGCAGGCTCCAAGCCCAGGGTAGTGCCTGATGTGGGGCTCAATCTCATGATCCTAAATTATGACCTGAGCAGAAATAAGGAGAGTTAGACTCTTAACTCACTGAGCCACCCAGGTGCCCTTTTATTATTTTTTAATTAAAAAAAAAATTTTTTTTAATGTAGTCTCTATGCCCATTGTTGGGCTTGAACTCATGTCCTCAAAATTAAGACTCACATGCTCTACTGATTGAGACAGCTAGGTATTTTGTTTTTTAGATTCCACATATAAGTGAAAAACGTGTTATCTGTCTGTCTTAATTTCACTTAGTGCAATACCCTGCATGTCCATCCACATTGTTGCAATATGTCCTTCTTTTTATGGCAGAATTATTCTATAGTGTATATGTAGTTGTATATGTATATACACACATAACCCACACATATCTTTATCCATTCATCTATCGATGGACATTTGGGTTGGTTCCTTATCTTGACTATTGTATTTTTTTTTTAAGATCTATCTATCTATCTATCTATCTATCTATCTATCTATCTAGACAGAGAGAGAGAAAGAGAGAGAGAGAGAGAGAGAAGCAGAGACACAAGAGGAGGGAGAAGTAGGCTCCATGCCAGGAGCCCAACACGGGACTCAATCCTGGGACTCCAGGATTGTGCCCTGGGCCAAAGGCAGGCGCTAAACTGCTGAGCCACCCAGGGATCCCCCTCTCTTGCCTATTGTAAATAGCAATGCAGTAAACATTGGGGTGCATCTTTTTGAAATAGTATTTCCATTTTCTTTCTTTTTTTTTTAAATTTTTAAAATTTATTTATGATAGTCACACACAGAGCGAGAGGCAGAGACACAGGCAGAGGGAGAAGCAGGCTCCATGCACCGGGAGCCCGACGTGGGACTCGATCCCGGGTCTCCAGGATCGCGCCCTGGGCCAAAGGCAGGCGCCAAACCACTGTGCCACCCAGGGATCCCAGTATTTCCATTTTCTTTGGGTAAATACTCAGTAGTGGAATTACCAGATCACATTTATTTATTTATTTATTTATTTATTTATTTAATTTATGATAGTCACACAGAGAGAGAGAGAGAGCGGCAGAGACACAGGCAGAGGGAGAAGCAGGCTCCATGCACTGGGAGCCTGATGTGGGATTCGATCCCGGGTCTCCAGGATCGCGCCCTGGGCCAAAGGCAGGCGCCAAACCGCTGCGCCACCCAGGGATCCCCCAGATCACATTTATATGTTTAATTTTTTGAGGGACCTACATACTGTTTTCAACAGTGACTCTATTAATTTACACTCCTACCTATAGTGCATGAGGATTCCTTTTTCTTTACATCCTCCCCCAAAACTGTGATTTCTTAGCTTTTTGAAACTAGCCTTTCTGACATGTGGGACATAGTATCTCATTGTGGTTTTTGTCTGCATTTACCTGGTGAGAATGATGTGGAACATGTCTGCGTGTGTCTGTTGGACATCTGTATGTCTTCTTTGAAAAAATGTCTACATAGGTCCTCTGCCCATTTTTGAAGCAGACAGGTTTGTTTGTTTTTTTGGTGTTATCTATATAGTTTAGAAATTAACCATTTATTGGATATATCACCAGCAAGTATCTTCTTCCATTCAGAAGGTGGCCTTTTAGTTTTGTTGATGGTTTCCTTTGCTGTGAAAAAGCTTTTTATTTTGGTAGAGTCCCAATAGTTTATTTTTCTTTTGTTTCCCTTGCCTGAGGAGACATATCCAGAAAAATGTTGCTAAGGCGAGTGATTACTGTCTGTGTTTTCTTACAGGTGTTTTATAGTTTTGGGTCTCACATTTAGTTTTTAATTCATTTTGAGATTACTTTTGTGTATGGTGTAAGAGAGTAGGTACGATTTCATTCCTAGCATGTAGCTGTCCAGTTTTCCCAGCACCATTTACCAAAGAGATTCATACCTGATTCTTTTTTTTTTTTTCCCCCAAAGTCAACTGTATCCCTAGCTTTGGGCTCAAATTAATGACCCTGAGATCAAGAGTGGCATGAGCTAGGCAGGTGCCCCCAGATTATTCATGGTTGAATGAAGAGCTTTGTGACTTCAATGTTTCAGAGTACTGGATTTTGTTGTGATCCTTTAAAGAATGTTTGGTTTTAGTCTAGTGCAGTTAAGTAACCTGCAGATCAGTTTGATCCTTCCAAGACTTGCTCTACACTGTGTTATCTCCAGAGCAGCCTTTATTCTGGGACTACATTAATCCCACTGTCAAACTGTGACCCTTCTGGACTCTACTTTTCACTCTGGCTGGTAACAATACAAATGGTAAGTTCTGGAAATTATTAAGTCAGTTGCTTTCTGAATGTTCCTTTTAGGGCCTCACAGAATATCACCTCATATGTGTGCAGATCACTATATAGTAAAAAACTGAGGTGACCTCTCTGCAGACCTCTAGTATTCTCTGTGCAGCTCTACTGTCTTTAGCATACTGCCTCACTCTTAGACTCTCATCTCTGTCTCAGCTCAGTGAGATTGCTTTTCCATCTACTACAGCCTGGAAACTGCTTATAGGCAGTAAATTGGAGAAACTGTAGAATTTGTCCTGTTTCTTCCTTTCTCTTAGGGATCATAGGTTCATGCGGCCTGCTGCTCAAGGTCTAAAACCATGGTTTCATATATTTAGTCTGGCTTTCTCGTTTATGGCAAGAAGGCAATTCCTATAGAAGTTGACCTTTCATGAGCAGAAGTGGAAAATCTGATAGCTATTTAACACATAGTACCTAGTAGATGTCAGGCCCTGTGCTAACCACTTTAAATACACTATTTCATTTAATTTTCACAACACTGCTGTGTTTTAAAGATGAGGAAATTGAAGCTTTGAGGGTTTAAAAAACTAACCCAAGAGACCACAGCTGGTATAAGATTATATAATATATATAATATTAAGATTACATATTAAGATTATATATTAATATTAAGATATATAATAAGATTATACCAGCTGTGGTGAAAGTAGGTTTCAAATCCCAGTAGCATAAGCTTTAAACCACTGTATTCCAATGGCTGCACAATTATCTCTGAAGAGGGAAGAGTGAGGAGGTTAAGGGGCAAGAAGGTTTCTTGATAAAAAGTAAGATAAGGTGAGGACAGAAGGAAGCAAAAGATTATTCTTGAATAGCCATTTCTTCAAAGATAAACAGAGAAAACAGAGAGCCAATAAACACATGAAAAGATGCTCAACACTATTTATAGTCAGGGAAATGCAAATCAAAATCACACAATGAGATAGGGACTCCTTCCTAGCCACTATGATGGTTATAACCAAAACGGCAGACAATAATAAGCTTCGGTAAAGACGTGGGTGGGGGGAACTGGATCCCTCGTGCATGCTGGTGGGACTATAAAATGATGTAGCTACTTTGGAACACGACTTTACAGTTCCTGAAAGGGTTAAACACAGAACTGTCATATAACTCATCAATTAAACTCTATAGCAAATACTCCAAAGAAACAAAAACCTATATTCACACAAAAACCTGTACACAAATGTTCATAGTGTACTTTTCATAATAGCTCAAAATGGAAACAATCTACATGTCCACCGACTAATGAATAGACAAACAAATGTAGTATATATCCATACAATGGAATATTATTTGGCAATACAAAAGAATGAGTTAATGATATGTGCTATAACACGGATGAAGCTTTAAAATAGTATGCCAAAGTGAAAGAGGTCAGTCACAGAAGGCCAAATATTGTATGATTCCATTTATACGACACGTACAAAACAGGTAAATCTACAGAGATGAGACAGTAAGTAGATTAATGGTTACTAAGGGCTGACAGGAAGAGAAATACGGAGGTATTGCTGATGCGTACAATCTTTCTAGAGCAACCACAGTGAAATATGATAGTGGAAATGGTTTCAAAACCTTGAGAATATACTAAAAACTTTTGAATTGTACACTTTAAAAGGGTGAATTTTAGGGCATGTGAATTATACCTCAATAAAGAAGTTATTAAAACACACACACACACTCATACACACACACACACACACACACTCACACACACAGCAAGGGAAGGTAAAGAATAACACTTCTTGGCTTCTTTTAGCCTGCTGAGTTAGGCTGGAATACTGGCAATTGTTAAAGGCCTCACAATGCAACAAAAATGAGTGAAGCTAAGCAGTTCAAGAGGGGGCACAAACCCATTCTGGCTTCAAGTCCCATACCTCCAATGACAGGTTACCTTTAGAATTGAACAGGACAATATTTGCTCACCACTGCGTGGACGGCTTTTTCTGAGCCTGTAACAGTCAAGGCAGACCCCAAATCCACATTTGCGACAAACCCAGTGGATGTTGAAGAGAGTTGTTTCACATACATCACACATTTCCCGTACACCACGCACTGCTCGCTTCCATGCCACTTTCTCTGGTGGAAAGAGGAAGAGAAATAATATTGGCATTGATCATCCTGAACAACAAGCAAAAGACCCAGACCCACTGACTGCTACTCGAACTGTTTTGTCCAGCAGAAAAACTCAAAAATGCAAGAAGTTAGTGCTTCTATAAATATGGGATGCCTGGGTAGCTCAGTGGTTTAGCACCTGCCTTCAGCCCAGGGCCTGATCCTGGAGTCCGAGGATGGAGTCCCGTATCGGGCTCCCTGCGTGGAGCCTGCTTCTCCCTCTGTCTATGTCTCTGCCTCTGTCTCTGTCTCTCATGAAAAAAAAATAAGTAAAATCTTAATAAATAAATAAATGTATGTATGTATGTATGTATGTAAGAGAAACAAAATGGAATTGCTAACATTTCTGAACAAGTGTCAGTGAAAATAAATGCCATGTTGTTACTTAAAATAATGTAAAAATTTCGATTTGGGGGAGTTGGAAATAAGAGGACTCTTCACTTGAAGTGTAGGGAATAATTTCATAGTATAATTTTCCTTGGCGTAGAAATAGGGTACAGTATCTCACAGACATAGAAATATCATAAATGTTTGAATAACGGTGGGTTCCAGGTGTGAAACATGGTACCCAGTAGTGCTTCATTTATTCACAAACCATGTAATATCACTTACTATTATAAAGTGGTTCAAAGCAAACTGAAAATATTCAGTGACCCAAACCCAGACAGGGATCAAGGAAGGAATGAGGTCTGCTGGATAGTTAGGGCTTCAGATACTTTTTTCAGATACTTTTAGTTTGCTACAAGAAAACTCTTGTCAGTCTTAATTCATCCACAGAAAATTCCATCTGCCACTCCTTCCACTCCTCCTTTAAGCAACAGAAAATGAAAGTTCCCAAGTAGGAGTGCCTGGAAAACAAGCAAGAGGGTGTCTTACGGTGTGGCTCCACCATCATCATGGCCTCTTTCTCGGACATCACCAGCTGGCAGAACTGGTCCCCAACGTTGGCCAGGATATATTTTGAGGTTTCTAGGTCTATCCCTTCTGCTAGGGAGGAAGAGGGAATCCACAGGTTCATGGCATCAGGGTCACTTTGCTGGGGACTCAGAAACCCCTCCACACGGAGTACCCCCTTCCGAGTGAAGATCAACCTGAGACAGGAAGGTAGACAGTCAAGTACATGCAAACTAATACACACCTAAAACCCTAGGAGCTAAAAACATTAAATGAAACTTAAAAGGAATCAGTGTGTTTTAAGAATTTTCACTCTAGAGGGATCCCTGGGTGGCGCAGCGGTTTGGCGCTTGCCTTGGGCCCAGGGCGTGATCCTGGAGACCCTGGATCGAATCCCACGTGGGGCTCCCGGTGCATGGAGCCTGCTTCTCCCTCTGCCTATGTCTCTGCCTCTCTCTCTCTCTCTCTCTCTCTGTGACTATCATAAATAAAAAAAAAAAAAAAGAATTTTCACCCTAGAGCGTATCTGGCTGGCTTAGTCAGAAGGGCATGCAGCTCCTAATTTTGCGGTTTTGAGTTCAATACCCAAATTGGGTGTAGACATACTTAAAAAAAAAAAAGGCATTTCCACCCTATTTGACCAACATAGTATGCATTCTCTGCACTAGCAGAAAGGTTTGTGAACACTTAGTTATATCTGGATTCTTTAAAAAGCTACCCTCAGAAATGTTTTTCAGTTTCTTTACTTGCCTGTTCCACCTATACACCCATACCACTGAACGTGACCAGAGGAAAATAGCCATGTTCACTGTCACATTTGAAATTCATGTCTATCTATGTCAAGTGAGCCCTTCATTTTGCCTTACAATCACAATAGTTTCCTGGTACACACTCCCTCTTCTAGGTGCCTGTTTCATATCTTCACTTCTCATTTCTTTCTTGTTTTTAAAGATTTTATTTATTTGAAAGAGAGAGAGAGAGAGACTATGAGCGGAGGAAGGGCAGAGGGAGAAGCAGAGTCCCTGCGGAGCAGGGAGCCAGATGTGGGACTCAATCCCAGGACTCTAGGACCACAACCTGAGCCGAAGGCAGATGCATAACTGACTGGGCCACCCAGGTCCCGTTCACCTCTCTCTCTTTTTTTAAAAATTTTTAAAAAAGATTTTATTTATTTATTCATGAGAGACACAGAGAGAGAGGCAGAGACACAAGCAGAGGGAGAAGCAGGCTCCCTGCAGGGAGCCCAATGTGGGACTTGATCCTGGGACTCCAGGATCACACCCTCAGTCAAAGGCAGGTGCTAAACCGCTGAGCCACCCAGGCATCCCCCCGTTCACCTCTCTTTTCTAACCTCTTTAATTTTCCCCATGAAGACCTGGCAATGTATTCCACTGAGAAAAATACAAAAAGCCAGAAAAGATATCCCCAAGTCCTCATCACCATACTACTGGGCCTTCCTGCAATTGGGCCCATGTTCCATTTGACCTGCTGCTGCTTCTGCTGCTAGGAATGAGCTAGATTCTAGACAAGACCAATCTCTCCACCTATATCTGGAGACCTATCCTCTCCACTTGCATGGGCATCATACCATATATTCTCTTTTCCCGGCTGAGCATAGAACCCGATGTGGGGTTCGATCCCAGGACCCTGAGACCATGACCTGGGCTGAAGGCAGATGTTTCACCAACAAAGCCACCTAGGCGCCCCTACAGCAACATTTCCTCAGTTTTCTATACTGACTGTCACCAGTTCCTCTTCTCTTTTCTCTTACTCTACTCTAGTCAGGCTTTCCCTCACCAACATAACCAAACTGTTTTTGAAAAGGTCATATCCCCCATTAAATCCAATGGTCACTTTTAGTTCTCATATGGCTTGACCCAGTCCCCAGTATTTGCCATAGTTCATTACTCCTTCCTAGAAATACTTTCTTCGCTTGCCTTCCAGGATACATCACTGATTGTTCTTTCTCCATCTCCTTTACCAGCTCCTTCTCCTCTTTCCTGTCTCTCCACGTTGGAGAATTCCAGGATTGGTCCTAGGAATGCTTCTCTTCTCTACCTACACTTGGACTCCTTCAAGGTTCTCAAGTAGACACAGCTTTCAATACCTGTGGTATCCAAATATTTAACCTCCTGCCTGGACTTTCCCCTCAACTTGAAAGTCAAGTTTCCAGCTGCCCTTTCAATATCTCCATCTAGAAATCTAATAGGAGGCTCAATGGCTAAGCATCTGCCTTTGTTCGGCTCAGGGTGTAATTCTGGGGTCCTGGGATGGAGTCTCACATCAGGCTCCCTGCAGGAGTCTGCTTCTCCTTCTGCCTGTGTCTCTGCCTCTCTGTCTCTCATGAATAAATAAAATCTTAAAAAAAAAATTTTAGAAACGTAATAGGCATCTCAAATTTAACACGCCCAAATGAAAAGTTCCCATTTTCTTCCCCAAACCTGTTTTCCCCCAAGAAATCTTATCAGTAAATGGCAATTCCATTCTTGTAGTTTTTGGTCAAGAGCTGTAGAATCATCTTTGACTCCATTCCTTCTTCCAAACTCCATATTTAACCCATCAGAAAATCATGGGAGTTCTCCCTTCAAAATATATCCTTAGGGGTGCCTCAGTAGCTCAGTAGTTAAATGCTCGACTCTTGGAACTCTTGGCTTTGGCTCAGGTCACAATCTCGGGGTCGTGAGACCGAGCCCCATGTCAGGCTCTATGCTAAGCAAGGAGTCTGCTTGAGGTTCTCTCCCTCTGTTCCACCCCAATAAACAGACAAATAAAATCTTCAAAATATGTCCTTTAAAAAAAATAAAATATTTTATTTATTTGACAGAGAGCGAGTGAGCACATGCAGGGGGGAGTGGCAGGCAGAAGGAGAGGGAGTATTAGGCTCCCTGTTGAGCAGTGAGCTGGATGTGGGGCTTGACCAGGACCATGGGATCATGACCTGAGCTGAAGGCAGACAACTTAACTGACTGAGCCACCTTCTCAAAATGTATCGTTAATCCAATCAGACTCATCGCAAGGCAACCATCATTTCTCACCTGGATAATTCCAACAGCATCTTAATTTCTCCATGTTTCTGCCTTTGCCTCAACATAATCTATTCTCAAGAAGGTAGTAACAGTGATCCTTTAAAACATTCCTGTCACTCACCAGCTCAAAACCTTCAATGGCTTCTCTTTCAGCACAAAAGCTAAAGCCCTCAGGAGTATTCCTTTAAAATATGGACCTATCATTAACTCTGTAACTTCAATTCCCCCGGCTCCCACTCTATCCTTTAGCCACCCTAGCTCCACAAACACACCAGGAATATTCCAGCCTCAGGACAGTTGCTCCTGTTGTGCCCTCTGCTTGGAATACTCTCCCAGAACAATGTGTGGATTACTTCCTCACCTCCTTTAGCCTTTACTCAAATCTCACTTTCTCAAAGCATCCTATTTAAACCGTAGCCTCTCTAAACCTCTCGTCACTTCAATCCTGTTTCCTGTCTTTATTTTTCTCAGTTATTATCAGGTAACATGCCATATATTTAATCTTTCTCCCTTTATCATCTGCCTCCTCAGTAAACCTCTTAAGGGATGGATCTTTATGGTTTTATACACCACTTAATCCTCGATGCCCACAACACTGTTCAGTAAATATTTGCTGAATGAGTGAATCCACATGAGGATAAAACATTTGGATTTATTTTAAAAATTAAGAATTCTTTAAAGATCATTTAGAAGAAATTTGTCTAATTTATCAAGCAGAAGAAAAGTGACTATATATCTGGTGTCTGGTAAAAGCAGGGGATATTCTCAGGATTTTCATCAGTTATCTCTATTTCAAAGACACTTATTATCTTCTAATCTTCCTTCCCCTTCTCTTGGAGACTCAAGTTACTCTAGCAGCAAAGAGGAATAAGTGGTCAGACAGATAGATCCATATTACAATATGGCATCCTTCTGCTTATACCATTTTCAAATGGAGCCCAAATTAGGAATAACTCAGTGAAGCTCAGGGGCCAGCAGCTGGGACTGTTAACTTCTGTTCCTTAAGGACAAAGCCACCAAGTCACTTTACAATCCAAACACCTGAGTGACTCCTATGGCAGAGCCTCAGTGAAGACTCAGAGCAAAGCAGTTAAGGAAAAGATGTGAGACAGGCTGGGATGTCTGGGTGGCTCAGTGGTTAAGCGATTGTCTGCGTTTGGCTCAGGGCATGGTCCTGGGATTGAGTCCCACATCAGGGTCCCCACAGAGGAGCTTTGCTTCTGCTTCATCCTCTGCCTCTCTCTGTGTCTCTCATGAATAAATAAACAAAATCCTAAAAAACCCCATGTGAGACAGCCTTACAGGTTCAGAGAAAGAGCAACAGTTATGTATCACTAATGGAAACTGGGAAGGAGATGGAGATGGGTCTGGGTACCTCCGGAAGTGAAAGAAGCGGCAGGCCACAGTGGAATCATCTTGCTCCTGTTCTTTAAACTTCCGATACCGCTCCAGGCGGCACTCCCGACACTTGTGCAGGTGAGGGGCTACATTGATGCATGACCCATCCTGCAGGAAAGGCTCTCCGGACTGCTTCAGCTTCTTTACCTTGCTCACATCTTTCAGCACTGACTGGCCAACTGTGACAAGGGAAGGAGGAGAAACAATTGGTCATGAGTGGTATTAATAAGACCCAATAACATGATCTTCCCGGAGATGAATTCTTGTTCTGACCTGGCTCACTCTTCCTTGCCATGGCTGGGCTTGTGCCTATCGTGTTCATCCTTGACAGAAAGGGAGGGAGGAAAGAGGCTTCAACTGGAAGCTAAGGACCATGGAGAGAATTTGTGGCAAGGGCCCCATTACAAGGAAACAACTCTGGCATGGGTGAGGAAAACCCAAGAAGGTAGAAGGAAGCCATTTGCCTCTAGCCTCTGGGGATATGACTGTTTTACTAATCAACAACTCCTATGTCCCCACGGGACACCAATTCCTGATGTTAACAGTTACTTTTACTATTAGACTTTCTCTTAGATACTTGCGCTTACACAATTCTGGACCATAGCTTTGCATAGGACTTAATGGCTTTTGGAAGAGGTGTTAAAACCCTATATATGTAACAGAGTGAAGCAATATGAGGGGTGATTCTTTTTGCTTAAACAAGTCTATGGGAAAAAAAAGTCTATGAAAGGCTGCTATGTGAGAATAAAATCCAATACTCCATAATACCTCTAAAGTAAATTAAAGAAGATGAGCCAAAGAGAAAAGAAAAAGGGTTGAGAAAAACACCAGGAAAGAGCTCCTGACCAGAAGGAGTACCAAGGCTCCTCCTTTGTGGAATTATCATTACACAGGTAGATCTCCTTCTTTAGTAAGGATGCTGGTTAGATGCAATCCTGCCCTGAACCAAAAAGTCTGAGGTGCGGCCTCTATTGGAAGAGGAAATTATAGAACTTTCCATCAAAGAAAGGACTTCTGCCCAAGAGCACAAAAGGCATTAAAGGCTAGTGCCAGAGCCAAGCCAATGGATAATCCCAGCAAGATCACCTTTTAGGGGGGCAGTCCGCGGCCGGCCCTTTGGAGCCTGCTTCCCTTTGCCTTTGCCCAGCAATAGCTCAGCACTTCGCTCCCCATTGGGGCCCAACTTCCCCATCAGGTGCTCTGGAATCCCCTTCAGGCCAGTCTTGGCCTGCAGCTGCTCCTCAGAATCGCTCAAATCCGACAGGTCACTGTTGGTACTGGAGTCCGAGTCCTGTCTGCAAGCCAAGCTTCGTTCATCCAGTGAGAACCTTTTCACAGCTTCAAAAGGAGCTTTGTTCTCCTGTGAAAAATCTGCTGGGGAGGACAGAAAGCTGCCTGAGTGCCTGCCAAAGACGTTACTAAAGGTTTTGAGGAGGGGATTGTCCTGCTGCCCAGGCCCCACAGTTGGCCTCTCCTCTGTGGGGCTGGAGGAGAGAGTAGGCATCTCAATGGGCTGGGTGAGGCTGCTGGTGGGCGAACTGGAGCGGCCATTCCCCATGGCAGAGAGGCTGGGACCCCCGGTGGTAAGAGCTGAGCCCAGAACACCAGATACCAGTTTAGAGGAGTCAGTTGTGATGAAGAGGGTTTTCTTCTTTGCTAAAGATGCCGAATCTGTAGAGGAGTGAGCCTCGGGCCAGCTGGGTGCTGCCTTAGAGGTGACTGTGGTAGCAGAGGAAGAGCTACCCGATGCCTGAGATGCAAAGCTGCTGAAAGGGCTATGTTCAACTTTCTCCACAAATGCCAGGAAAGGGTTAGAGGGCTCTTCTCGGGACAGTTTAGGGGGCTGTAAAAATAGATTTTCATGACTCTCTGGGGTGCGGGTATTTAGGAGGCTCCGTGGGAAGGCTGGCGTGAGGGTGGGCATGGACTCTGCAGGCACCTTCCGGTCCACAGAGCTGCCAGCCTTAGAGCCCGATTTAGGGTCTGCTCCAAGAGTGGATCTGCCTTTACACAGGCTCTCAAGGCTTTGTTTGAATGAGTCTCGACTGGAGGAATCATCAGCCAAACTCTCTGAAACGGTAGTGAAGTAGTTACTGGTAGGTAAAGTTTGGGACATGCATTGAAAAAACAAGTTTTTAGAGAGATCAGAGTCTTTCTGAGACTCTGGTGCAGAGCTACAGCCAAAAGAGAAGCCCAAAGGTTTGTTCTCTGTGGCTAGAACCCCATTGGACTGGCTCCTTCCACTTCCAAAAGTTAAAGGTTGTGATGAACTTGGGAGAGGTGCTCCAAATCCAGAAGACGCCAGAACAGTATTTCTTGAATTCTGAAAAAAAGATAGCCTGAGTTAGTGATGCTGGTTTTTCTGGACAACCTTATTGTTTCTTCCCTGGACCTAGGCCAACGTTTCTTGTGGGTCAAATCAACTTTTCTCTCCTACAATTCCATGAAAATTGCTCTTATAACTACATTTCACCAGCATTAGGCAAGGAACCTGCCACAGACCACACAGAGGGCATCTTTTAACAAGGTGAGCTAGAGATAACAGGATGTCATTCATCCTGCCATTCCTTTGGTTGTTAGCCAAGTGGCTGTCAAAGCACTAGGAGGCTGTGTAGGCTTCTTAGTTTCTATGTGGAAATGAAAACACTACCAGGAATTGAAAGAAAGGGTTCTTGAATACACAAACATGAGCTTTCATTGTGACATGCATTTGGTGGCCCTGTAATATTAATTTACTTCAATGATCTCAGCTATCATCAAAGTTCTGATTTATTTAAAAGTTTTGTTTTGGGACATCTGGGTAGCTCAGTGGCAGAGCGTCTGCCTTCAGCTCAGGGTGTGATCCTGGGATACGGGATTGAGACCCACATCGGGCTCCTTGCAGGGAGTCTGCTTCTCCCTCTGCCTGTGTTTCTGCCTCTCTCTCTGTTTCTCACGAATAAATAAATAAAATGAAATAAAAGTGTTTTGATTTATTTAAATTAACAGCCCATCTTACAAAAGTGACTTCAGTCCCATGACAATGAGGAAAAATATTCTTTATTAGTCTGAAACTCCGCAAGATGGACCATGTCAGATTTTGGCCATTTGAATCCAAATCAACCTGAAAGTTGAGTATTTCTTTCAATTAAAGTTAGACCTAAGGATGTTAAATTATAGAAAGCACACTTATGAGGTGTCTAGGTGGCTCAGTCGGCTAGGCATCTGACTCTTGATCTTGGCTCAGGTCTTGATTTCAGGGTTGTGAGTTCAAGCCTCGCTCAGTGTGGAGCCCACTTAAAAAAAAAAAAAAAAAAAAAAAAAAGAAAGAAAAGAAAAAGGAAGAAAGAAGGCATACTCATTACTGAACTCTTTTGTTATCATTAGATTCCAAATAGCCTCCAAACACTAAAACGGTAGATACTCCTACATCCACCAAACAAAAGCATTCAGCTTAACAAATTAGCTAATGAAAAAACATTTTCCTTTTTTTTCACCTTGAAATTGTTAACTTCTGCATGTGGATAAAAGGTGTGTAAAAAAGGCAGGTTTGGGATCCCTGGGTGGCGCAGCGGTTTGGCGCCTGCCTTTGGCCTAGGGCGCGATCCTGGAGACCTAGGATCGATTCCCACGTCGGGCTCCCGGTGCATGGGGCCTGCTTCTCTCTGCCTGTGTCTCTGCCTCTCTTTCTCTCTCTGTGACTATCATAAGTAAATAAAAATTAAAAAAAAAAAAAAAAAAAGGGCAGGTTTGCTTCCATATATGTACACAGAGAGAAACCTCCATTAACAGGTCTGAACACTTAAAATTAACTTGCAGGTTGTAGAGGACATACTCTTTCTCTGTAAAATATTTTATTTATTTGAGAGAGAGAGAGAGAGAGAGACAGACAGACAGACAACAAGCAGGGGGGAGGGGCAGAGGGAGTGGGAGAAGCAGACTACCCACTGAGCAGGGAGCCTCATGCGGGGCTGGATCTCAGGAACCCCCCCCCCCCAAATCACAACCTGAGCTGAAGGGAGATGAACTGAGCTGCCCAGGCACCCTGAGGATGTTATCTGTTAACATTCATTTTATTCTTTTTAAATTGTTTTTAAAAAGACTTTATTTATTTGACAGAGAAAGAGAGAGAGAGCACACGCAGGGGATAGTGGCAGAGGGAGAAGGAGAAGCAGGCTCCACAATGAACAGAGAACCTGATGACACAGGGCTCCATCCAGGACCTTGAGATCATGACCTGAGCCCAAGGCAGACACTTAACTGACTGAGCTACCCATGTGCCCTGATCAGTCATTTTAAAGCATTGGTAACAAAAACTATTCCAGGACTGCTTAATGGCTTCCTTCTGGAGTGATAAAATTTTTTGTAACTAGAAAGTGAAAACAGTTGTACAACATTGTGGATGTATTAAATACCACAGTATTATAACACTTTAAATAGCTAAAATGGTAAATTTAATGGTTACTCTTCCACAATTAAAAAAATTATTACAGAGGCACCTGGGTGGCACAGTTAGTTAAATGTCTGGCTCAGGTCATGATTTCAGGGTCCTGGGATGGAGCCCCATGTAGGGATCCCTGCTCAGCAGGAAGTCTGCTTGACAGGATATACTTCCTCTCCTCTCTGCTCCTTTTCCTGCTTGTGTGTGTGCTTTCTCTCCTAAATCAATCAATCAATCAATCAATCAATCAATCTTCAAATTATTCCAGATATTCAAAAGGGCTATTGTTAAAAAAAGGGGGGTGAGGAGGAGATTGTTTACTTAAGGTGTTCTTAAATACGCAAGAGGAACCTACATTAGGACTTTATCTGAGGGTGGAACAGAGACATGAGAAACAGGAAGGCCACCTAAGGCTTGCCTCCAGTTGATATTTGCTACAGAGGTTGTCTTGGCATTTTAGAGTTAACAACTTGGAAGTTTGTTTAAGGTAAACTTGAAGCCCAACATGGGGTTTTGGGGGTTGGAGATCAAGAGTCACATACTCTCCTGACTGAGCCAGCCAGGCACCCCATTATTCTTTTTCTTTTCCTTCCCACTAATCTACAACTATTGACTTAAAACCCCTCCCAACAAAAAAGAGAATAGAAAGACACAGCCCTAAGGATTGGCTAGCTATTGTTTCTTTCTTCTTCTTTTTTTAAGACTTTATTTATTTGAAAGAGAGAGTCAGAGTGAGCATAAACGGAGGGAGGGGCAGAGGAAGTAGCAGACTTCCCGCTGATCAGGGAGCCTGATATAGGGGTCTGATCCCAGGATCCTGGAATCATGACTTGAGCTGAAGGCACGTACTTAACCAACTGAGCCACCCAGGAACCCCTGGCTGTTGTTTCACTAGCAGAATTTGGCCAGGAGCCTTGACACCTGCATGACTCCAAGGATCCAGCATGGGTAGCTCAGGTTTCACTACTAAAGTTACCCTTTAAAAATAAATCACATGAATGAAAAATAATTTGGATGGCCTTTCATTTTCCTTCAAATGATTAAATTTTAAATCCTCTTCTTATAAGAAAGTGATGACAAACTGATTTCAATTTAATTTTTAGGGCAAGAAGTTTCCTGGGGGCTGTGTCCCTATTTTAGATTTGACACCATAATGGAAACATCCATTTCTGTACTTTTAAATCAGATCCCAGGAGAATACCTAGGCTGACACACTACTAAAGTCACTGATACAGTCACAGAAACTTCTCCAACCTCTTCAGAAAATGCCCTTTGAAACCATATTTCCTCTATCCAGCATTGCTACCCCAAGAATAATACCATTCAGTGGGCTTCCTCTTGTAGCATATAAAACTTAGTCTACTTTGTAAATCCCCCTTTACATCTATACCGTCTTTGACATGGAGGGGATTTTAATTAATTTGAGCAATACGTTGACAGAGGAAATCCACATAAGACCCTCATCTAGTTCTCTTGGGAATGCTGGTCAACTCACAGAGGACAAACTGTGAATAGTGTGAAATTCACATTTATAGGTCTTCTCTTCTGCCTGGACCTTTCACCTCCCTCCCCATCTCTGCACACTTAGGATTCACAAATTGCATCTGCTAGAAGAACTCAGATGAAATGCATATGCCATGCTTTACCTGGCACTGTTATACCTAAAATGATTCCATCTTAAGATGTGAGCTCCTTCAAATAGGGATTTCAATTCTTTGTTTATAATATACAGTACTTAGCACACAGTAGTTTCCTATACATAATTTAAAAAATCATTTAGTATTTTGTCTTTGTATTTCATATTCCAACTTGAGGAAACAGCCAGTCTGAAAAAAAAAATGACTAGCATCACAAATCATTCTTCGGTGACCAAAGTAAGAGTGAAAAGACTGTAAGAAATGATTTTGATATTGTTTTAAATTTGACTGGAGAGCCAACATGATGTTAACTTGTATTTAACAGAAGTTCTATTTCAGCAACAAACATGTTTATCATATAAAGAACATAGTGAGCTGGATACTACTGTGATTAATTCCATCAGATTTTCCAGGTAAGGCTTAAAGAGTAAGTTAGGAAAAAAAAAAAGGCAAAACTTTCATAGCCATATTATATCATGGGAAGAAGCCCAGCCTCAAAGGAAAATATCCTAGAAAAAGATGAACTGAAAACAGGGGATGGTAATAGTCGCTTTCACAAAGCCTTAATTATAGTGTTCACTGTTACCAACACTGTAATTCATTAACCTTGCCTCTCATAGGCCAGGTGGAGGCTCAACCATTATGTGAACTAAATAGATAATTGAATTAAAAAGATTCCCCATCAGATCTATTTGAGCATCTCATTAAATTGGGTTTTATAATCAGTTTTTGATTAATGCAATTGTTCAGGTGACTTTTAAGAGCTAACAAAGTTATTAAAATATACACATTTGCCCAATGAGTAGTAAAGGAGTATTCGTACAATTTAAGCACATCTCAGAAATACTCCCTCCCTGTGGCATTTTAGATGCTTTTTAATGTGTTAACATTAAAAGAATGAACCCAAATCTTGCAAATCTGCCCCTGAAACAACTCACCTCTCCTGGGGCCTGTAATCGGCTGCCTTTCTGTTTTTCCGGCCCAGTCCCTGCTGCAAGGCCAGTGTCTGAGATCCTCACCGTGGTTGGGGTGGAGCTGGCGGTAGTGACCACAGCTGCTGAAGCCACTATGCCCTGGCCAACTTGTTCCAGTGTTTTTCCTGCCTCTTTGTTTTCGGCTCCACCCACCTCTGGGGCCAAAGGTGTTTGACCTGTGGCTGTAGAATATGGAGTGAAAGGTACAGGTGTGTCCCCACCTACAGGCTCATCCTGCACCACCAGAGTCCTGCCGTTTTCTTTGGTGTAAGTGGCAAAGCGAATGTTGCGGTTAATCTGGGGAACAAATGTAGTCGGTGGCTGCTTGGCTCTCTGATCCAGCCCTGGCTCTCCACTGGCATTCCCTCCTTTCCAGGGCCCTCGGCTTGCCTCACCTCCATCGCTCCCATTACTGTCTACTTCACCCCTGTCTCCTTTTAATTTCTTTGATGCAGGGTCACACCCAGAGTCCGAAGCACTTTTCCTCCTCCGGCCATCTTTCCCCTCTATGCTCTCTCTCTTCTTCTTTCCTTTGGAAGATTTTACTGCTTTTAACGTACCCCCCTACAAAACAAAATTCAAAAAAGATTTATTATAAGGAACCTTCCATCCTGTGAAAACCATACACCATTAGTTCTTTCCCATCTCTAGAAGCAGACAAAGCAGGCAGACTGCTACATTCCGACACCAGCTCTAAGATATCCCCTTAGTCAGAAAGCTCCAACCTTCCTGTGACTCAATTTATACACATATACAAGATAATGATTATGAGAGATTAACTCACTTGGCAAACCTTTCCTTAAATAAAAGGCTTCCTCAAATGGACTTTTTTGAGGGTTTGAAAAATTTAGAATTTCTTTTACAAAAGAAGACTGTTACTGGTAGGCTAGGAGCTCATTTGCCCCTTGATGGAAAAAAAAATCTGCTGTATTTCATATTTTTCTTCTTGTTGGACTGAAAATAGCATTTCAAGTATTGAAATATAAAATCTCCTCTTTTCAGATGTCACTAAAAAAACTGGTGACAACATTAGGAAGACCAACATTTGTTGAGTCCGTGACCAAAGGAAAAGTGAGTCCAATACAGACAGGTCTGGATTATTCTTATGGGCACTATAAATACACAAACAATCTCTAGAACTTCTTTGAAGGTATTAGATAAAGGAATGCAAAAAAGGCAGGCTACCATAGCAGGCTACCATAGACCAAACAGCTAAATCCCTTAGCTCTTCCAATAATTTCAGCCTATCTCATGAAATCTGACTTGTGTCTTACTTGAGAGGCCAAGCAACCTTAAAAGATAGAAGATTAGAAGACACAATTCTATCTCTAAATAAATTCCTTCCCTGACAAGGGCAAGGGGAAGGGCACTTAGAACTCAGCTACCATTCTCTCAAGCAATCTTTGTGCTGCAAGAAATTTTATCTAGAATATTCTCAGAATCATATCCTATCATGAAGCAATGTGTTTTTTTTTTTTTTTAAGCTTTATTCAGGTAACTTTCAGATAGTTTTACTCAGGTAACATGTGTTGGGGTGGCAATAAGCTAGTGACACACAGTTATTTAGCCATTAATATTTACCAACTTCATTAAACTAATCTTATTGCCCTTGAATATTTATAGCTTCTTTACATAGATCATTTCTGTCATAACCATTACTATACCTATTAAAATTGGAACTTTTTCAAATTTTATATTTCTTTTGGCCAGTTCTGGTTTCTCTATTCTCTCTCTTTTTTAGTTTCTCTATTCTCTCTCTTTTTTGCTCTTTTTTATTTCCATCTTTTCTCCCTTGATTTCCTTCTACAGCTCTTAACACTTCAAGATTCCCTTCTGTTTCCCTCATACTTTTGGTAATCTACTGCTGAAAACCACAGTTCTAATCTTTAATGCATCCAGTGAAGTTGCTGATCTTGGCTCATAGCAACCTCCCTGAGCAATAACTTATATTTATGTCCTACTTATAGTGAGCTCCTCACATGTGAACAGACAGCATAAGGCATGGAGACCAGTACTCTCCAGTTACGTCTGACCATCTAAATAGTGTATTGCATGTAAGAGGTAATGAAAGAAAGAAAGAAAGAAAGAAAGAAAGAAAGAAAGAAAGAAAGAAAGAAAGAAAGAAAGAAAGAAAGAAAGAACTAAAAAGGGGCCCAACACACTATCAAAAGTAAAAGGTATTTTCAGTCATGTAAACAGTCCACAGACTTATCCCACTTGTGGCAATATGTGGTAAAGAGCTATTAAATTTAACCCTGATTTTTCTTCCCCCTAATTTCATCTTATTTTATCAAGTCAAGAATGACTGGATAAAGATGAGAAGAACTATAATACTTAGCAGGAGTAGCCAAGACAGCAGTATTACAGAGATGCTAAGAGATTATGAGGAACATGTGGCTAGAGGACTATCATAGTCAATGTCTTAGTGAAGGAAATTCACACAGGATTCCTTGACTGGTTCAGGTACTAGTTTACTATCTTTTTGGGGGTTATGATAATTCTGAATGAACCAAGAGCTGGCATGATTCACAGTAATTATGGAGTAATCCACTGTGTGCTGAGCACTGACTTAAGCACCTATTTGATTTGATTCTTCTTGGGATACCAAATATCGGACTCCTTGGAGCTCACTACTATCTAATGGAAAGAAAAAGAGGATGCGGCTTCTCCATTTCCTACAACTGGGTAGGTTATAAATATTACCACTGCTTGTTACAGCTTTAACTGAGTACTCTATCTTTCAAATATACGAAATATACCTGTCCTGAAACAATGTAAGGAGAAATAGTTAGGCCATAGATTTTTTTAAATGGTTAGGCAATACAGTCATAATTAGATGAGTTTGCTCAGACTATACTTCCTTCTTTAGACTATATTCCCTTAACTAGACAAGACTGTGGAGAGAGAAAGTGATGTACAATGACCAGAATGGAAACCCAAAGGGCATCCATGGATAACACACATATGAAGAATCTGCATTAACATGATAAAGAAAGCTTATTAGTCGGCACAGAGACTCAGTCAATTACTGTACCTCGCTCTGAGTAGTTGAATTATCCATCAGCATCACATGGATCAGTCTGGGATCTACGGACTTGATTTCACCACTCTAGAGTAGGAGGATAGCAGAAAATATGAAAAAGGGGAGACGAAAAAGAAAGATTTAAGCCTTGTCCAAGGACATAATTATATATTTTTCTAATCCATGCAATTACCTCTTTCTTTTTTCTTGTTTTTTTTTTTTTTTTTTAAAGACTGTATTTATTTATTCATGAGAGACACAGAAAGAGAGAGAGAGAGAGAGAGAGAGAGGCAGAGGGAGAAGCAGGCTCCATGCAAAGAGCCCAATGTGGAACTTGATCCCGGATCCTGGGATCACGACCTGAGCCAAAGGCAGATGCTCAACCACTGAGCCACCCAGGCGTTCCTATCTCTTTGTTTCTACTCCAATATAATGAAAGCTCCATGAAAGCAGGGTTCTCTACGATCTTACCCACTGCCAGAATAACATCCAAAACAAGGTCAGGAATTCAATAAGCACTCAAATATTTGTTAAATTAACGAAAGAATTGAGTTCAATGCCCAAATGTCTCTCTCTCTTTTTCTTTTTTTAACGATTTTATTTATTTATTCGACAGAAAGAGAATGCACAAGCAGAGGAGTACAGCAGAGGGAGAAGGAGAAGCATGCTCCCCACGGAGAAGGGAGCCCCACCCCACGTAGGGCTCGATCCCAGGACCCTGAGACCACAATCTAAGCCAAAGGCAGACACCCAACCAACTGAGCCACCCAGGTGCCCCCCAAATGTCTCTTTTAGGGACATTAATTTCAAATTCTGCATCTCTAAAATCTTCCTATTCTGTACATACCAGAAGGTAAAAACTTACAGAACCAAAAATCATTAAAAGAACCACTCTACTAATAAACCATAAAACCACTGGGATCAGCTGATTCGACACCCTGCCAGATTTAACATCCATATCCTTTGATCTAGCAATTATATACCTAGAAATTTATTCCGATTAATAATGTGAAGTACCGTACAACAATATGTTCAAGGTTATTCACTGTAGCATTATTTGTATTACTGAAAATACAGGCAGTGATTTAAATGTCCATCAATTTTAGATTAGTTATGAAATACTCATTTAGTGGAAAAACACACAGCTATTTTATTTTATTTTTTTTTTAATTTTATTTATGTATTTATTTATGTATTTATTTATGTATTTATTTATTTATGATAGTCACAGAGAGAGAGAGAGAGAGAGAGAGGCAGAGACATAGGCAGAGGGAGAAGCAGGCTCCATGCACCAGGAGCCCGACGTGGGATTCGATCCCGGGTCTCCAAGATCGCGCCCTGGGCCAAAGGCAGGCGCCAAACCACTGCGCCACCCAGGAATCCCCACACAGCTATTTTAAAAGGATGAGGCAAATTTCTACATATATTTACATAGAAATATGTTGATAACCTACAGCTAAGCAAAAAAGGTAAATTACAGAACTATATGTATTGTATAATCCCTTTTGTTAATAAAGCATGGCTCATATACTTATCACATAAATAGATAACATGTAAATATTACAACAGACACACTGTATTTGAAAGAATATGGAATACATACCAATCTATTAATGGTAGTTACCACTGAAGGGAGTGATTTTGCCTGGGGAGAGGGGTGACTTCTAACATCTACTTAATGTATTTCTTTTTAAAATGAAGATAAATAGCAATATTTTTGAAAACACAATAAGAAATTAAGTAAATAAAATCATTTATGCTTATACTACATGTGACTGTTAAGGCCAAATCTGAAACCAAGGACAGCACAAGTACATTTCTGTTTGCCTCAAAACACTCATCTGTTACTTTTTCCTAGACAATTCTCCAGGTAGCTCTAGATGCTGTTTTATTTTTATTTACTTCATTAGAAAGGATTCATTTTTTTTCAGCATCTAAAGGGGAGTGGTTAAGTATTACAGAAGCAAATACTCACTGCCTAGATTTTAAACTACTAACGTTTATGGATATGATAAAAGAAGGATGATACCACTTCACATTTTAACATTAATGTTTAACAGATTTCAAAGCACTTTCCAATATATTATCTTAGTTCCCCAAAGCAGTGCTGAGGTGGGGTTAGGGGAGTACCCAATTATCTGTTAATTTACAGATGAGAACAATGAGGTTAGGAAAACTGAACAGCCTTTCTCCAGGTCATACAGTCATTAAGTGAAAGAGTGAGACAGAACTCAAATTTGTATACACAGTCAAGTGCTCCCTTCCTCTACACTGCCCTCTGTAAGGGGATGAATGAATCTTTTAGAGGAAATAAGCCAAAACCTCACCTCAGTTACAGAGACCTCCATAAGGCGGGTGATGGAGTCTTGATGGCTAACAACACCATAGAGCCAACTTTCTTCCCCCTCTGGCTGGTATACTTTGACCCTGTGACCTTGAACACTGTAGGGACCTAAAGGAGAGATCAGTCAGTACTGTGTATGCTTGGCTAAGCTATAGTTCATGACTTTCTAAAAGCATAAAGAAAACTATATGGTGTAAATATTTAGCACTTTCAGTTCTCTTATATGGAGTTAAATATAAATAAGCAATTTCAGATTTATCATACTCAGCAATTTAAAAACAAAACAGTTTTTCCTAGTAATCTTTGTAAATTCTTGTTTATTTGGAGATGTCTTACCATCTCCCAGATCTGATTTCACCTTCTTTTAATCTAATTCCAAAAGTAATATTAGGAAGAGAAAGAAACCTTACAAGCAACAACTATAGTTACTAAGAAAACCTACCAGATACATTTGATCTGACATATACATATAAAAAAATGAGAGGCCAGTAAGTTGACTATACTATTTTGTTAAGTGACCATAGGAATGATAGATAACCATTTACATTCTGCTGACTTTCAGTAACAGTAGGTGAAGAGTTCAATTTTCCAGCCCTTGCACTAATAATAGTCTGAACAAATATAGCACCTGTCTTCCGAGGAACAAAGAGTCTTAAAGATATTACTTTATCAGCAGATAATGTCACTCTACAATATCAACAGGCCTTCCAATAAGGATAGCTTCTCTCTTCTGCATATCTCATATATTTGAGAATATATAGCTAAATCATTACTGATTTAAATTATTTATTATCTTAGAACTATAAGTTTCCTCAATTTTTCTATACATACTCCCGTATACCTCCACCTTTCATTCTGTCCACTCAATTTTCTTCTCTCTGCTATAATTTTTTCCCTCACATTCTTTATGCCTCCATATCTTTCCTTGATTATTAAACATCACTTTATCCTGATAGTCTCCTTTCCTCAGTTAGCCAGTTTTCCTACCTTTACTCATTCAGACACAGCTTGAGAAAAGACAACCAAAGACCCTATTTCACTGAAAATCACGATTTAAGAGGCTCAGAAAGGAAGAGGAGTAGGTGTGCACCACAAGGTTTATTCTTTTTGTGGAATCTTGGCAAAATCTGTATTTGAACTGGAAAAAGCTAATAATTCTTTTGTTGTTTATTTATTTATTTATTTATTTTTTTTTTTTTAAAGATTTTTATTTATTCATTAGAGACAGAGAGAGAGAGAGAGAGAGAGGCAGAGACACAGGCAGAGGGAGAAGCAGGCTCCATGCAGGGAGCCTGATGTGGCTGGGACTCGATCCTGGGTCTCCAGGATCATGCCCCGGGCTGAAGGCAGTGCTAAACCACTGAGCCACCCAGGTTTCCTTGTTTTGTTTTGTTTTTAAAGATTTTTACTTATTTCTATATGAGAGACACACACACAGAGAGAGGCAGAGACACAAGGCAGAGTGAGAAGGAAGCTCCCTGCGGGGAACCCAACACAGCACTTGATCCCAGGATCCTGGGATCATGACCTGAGCAAAAGGCAGATGTTCAACCACTGAGCCGCCTAGGCATCCCTTTTGTTTTCATTCTTTCTGCTTTTATTATTTATTTATTTATTTTTAAAAGATTTTATTTATTTATTCATGAGAGACACACACAGAGAGGCAGAGACACAGGCAGAGAGAGAAGCAGGCTCCCTGTGGGGAGCCTGATGCAGGACTTGATCCCAGGACTCTGGGATCATGACCTGAGTCAAAGGCAGACACTCAACCACTGAACCACCCAGGTGCTCCTCCAGGTTTGTCCTTAATAAATATTTAAGAAACGAGAAAAAAAAAAAAAACTCACAACAAAATTGGATATTTTGAAATGTAATTTAAAGAGGAAATAGTGGTTTGAGTGAGATCTTATTTTTCCAAACTATTCTAGATCTAGCTAAGTGGAGATACACTTGACTCTCCCCACAAAAAAGAAACACAAATGTTTAGAGTTGCATAGTGTCTTCTCCATTCTATTACTTTCAACACTGATCACATACGTGATTCAGGATTCAGGGATAGAAGACTAACTGTTCTTACCTCGGCTGAATATCTCTTGTAGCTTCTGGTCACTGATCAAAGCATTAACTGTATCTCTCAGTGCAGTGTGTTCCAGAAGAATCTGGTTTTGGCTATCTGTTCCCATCTGGTAAAGATAAAAGAAGAAAACAACCAAATATAAAATGAATAGCAATAATATCTAACCAGATTAGAAAAATCATATCCTCGAGGAACTATGCCAGCATGGCCAAAGAATGTTCTGTAGAACCCTAGTCTCATGAGATATTTTGCAAAAAATAACGATGCTACGATCAATTAGGTTTAGGAAATAATATATACTCTATCTTTTTTTTTTTTTTTTTTAAGATTTTATTTGACAGAGAGAGGGGGAGAGCAGAAGCAGGGAAAGCAACAGGCAGAGGGAGAGGGAGAAGCAGGCTTCCCACAGAGCAGGGAGCCCAGTGCAGAGCTTGATCCCAGGACCCTGAGATCAAGACCTGAGCCAAAGGCAGAAGCTTAACTAACTGAGCCACCCAGGCACGCCTACTGTATCTTTCTATACACAGTAGTATATTAAAGGCTCTGAAGAGACATGGGGAAAAAAACTGTTTAGGGTCAGTGTTTCTCATACATATCTGACCACAGAATATTTTATTACATGTGAATTTTTTTGGCATATTTTGGTATTTATTTGACTTTTACCAAATGCCTATTCATAGAAGTACTAGAACTGCCAAGATGAATAAAGCACGGGTGGTGAGAGGGAGTGAGGCCTAAAGAGGGAGGAAGACGTATCAACAAAGAAATCGTCATTAATATTTCACACAACAGAGTTTAGGAAATAATGTTCTTGGCTGCTTTGATAAGACAACAAAACTCTTAGAAGTCTCCTAATTTTTAACCTTTGGACAGTAAACCTTACAAGTGAAAAATAAATATTACCATCCATAAATTCTGAAACTCTAACTTGGAAGCTAGTTTGTTTAAACTACTAACATACCCCTTTTCTTTCTAAGTAGAGATAAATCTAAGCTTTTTAATATTTAATGCTGCTTGGAATCAGCCCAAACTCCCAGTCTCTCTGCCACTGACCTAAGTATAGGCCCCTTTAAGTTACACAAGCAGCCATCTCTGGGAAGCCACCTTCTGAAGAGATCCTCAGAATTGTGGTCTTAAGTCTTAAGTGGTTTCAGGATAGGGTAGGGTGTGTAGGAAAACAAACAAGCCATTCAGCCAGTGAATGAACTTTCAGGGTAGCAGAGAAACTTTAAAAGGCACAGGGAATTATTAGGAGGAAGTACTTCTTTCAATGCTAAAAGAAAAGAGGGAACATATTTGTAATTAACAAAGAAATTAGCAAGGAGAGCAGCTTAGGACTAGAGCAAATGTCAAGTACCTGAAACAGATGTAATCCATTAGCATCTGACAGGAAACGAAGCTCTCGATCCAGAAGGTATTCCACTGGAACCACAGAACCCAAACCAAGTTTATCTACTAGGGGAGTGAAAGTCTGTGAAACAGAAAGGACAGAAATTGATTAGAACTTGGAAAAGATGGGCAGCCCGGGTGGCTCAGTGGTTTAGCACCGCCTTCAGCCCTGAATAAATAAATAAAATCTTAAAAAAAAAAAAAAAATTGGTAAAGAAAATAAGTAACAATTCAACCACATCTCAGCTTCACAGAAAATATCTACTATAAATATATTTTACCCCAGTAAATATAAAGTCTAAGTCCCTAAAAACATTCCCAACCCACCATCTCCCCCACAAAAACTCATAGGAAGGAAACCAGAGCAGAAAGAAAGTCCACTTAATACTCTTATTTACAGCTAAAAAGGACACAAAAAATAAGAAATTCCTTAATCCCTCTAGGGATCTGACTAATCTTGTCAGGCTTTGAGAGAGCTAAATTACAGTGAATTCCCAGAATAAAGACTTACACCTGGCAGCCCGGGTGGCTCAGCGGTTTAGCGCCGCCTTCACCCAGGGCATGATCCTGGGGACCTGGGATGGAGTCCCACATCAGGCTCCCTGCAAGGAGTCTGCTTCTCCTTCTGCCTGTGTCTCTGCCTCTCTTCCTCTCTGTGTCTCTCATGAATAAATAAATAAAATCTTTAAAAAAAAAAAAAAAAAGACACCAGTATCATCTCTAGAACTCCTAAAATCTTTGTGAGATTTGTAAAATAACCAGTGGTATAAATGTTCATGGGTAAATTCATATTGCTGTTTCATAAACAGCCTTCAAAAGTCACCCAGGGGCGCGTGTCCATTTGAACTTCTTCAAAAAGTTCAATTGGAAATGGCCTTAAAAACAAACAAAAAGACAGTATTAGAGTAAATGATGTTTTGTATAATCAATAGGTAAAAAAATATTAGGTAAAAAAATATTTGTTTTGAATATTTATTTAATCTGGTTAGCCATAGGAGAATTAGATTTTTTTTTTTTTTTTTAAAGTAACCGTTTATGGGGCAGCCCCGGGTGGCTTAGTGGTTTAGTGCCACCTTCAGCCCAGGGCCTGATCCTGGAGACCTGGGATCGAGTCTCATGTTGGGCTCCCTGTATGGAGCCTACTTCTCCCTCTGCTTGCATCTCTGCCTCTCTCTCTCTCTCTCTGTGTCTCTCATGAATAAGTAAATAAAATCTTAAAAAAAAAAAAAAAAGTAACCATTTATGTCTTTACTTTGCTAATAGGATGTAAACTCAGAATTAAACTTAGAGCACTGTGGGCAGCCCCAGTGGTGCAGCGGTTTGGCGCCGCCTGCAGCCTGGGGTGTGATCCTGGAGACCTGGGATCCAGTCCCACATCGGGCTTCCTGCATGGAGCCTGCCTCTCCCTCTCCCTCTCCCTCTCTCTGTGTGTCTATGAATAAATAAATAAAATAAACTTAGAGCACTGTTTTGTCACTTCAGAAAATAAAACTTAATAATTAAAAAAATCAAGTACAAACAACAAAAGCAAAAATAAATGAGACTATATTAAACTAAAAACCTTACACACAGCAAAAGAAATGACCAAAAAAATGAAAAGGCAATATAAGGAATGGGAGAAAATATTTGCAAATCATATATTAGGTAAGGGGTTAATATCTAATATATAAGGAACTCATACAATTCAAAAGCAAAAAAAAAAACAAATAACTTATTTAAAAACGGGCAAATCACCCAGATAGAGGTTTTTGCAAAGAAAATATACAAATAGCCAATAGGTACACAAAAAGAGGCTGAACAGGGGCATTTGGGTGGCTTAGTCAGCTAAGTGTCCAACTCCTGATTTTAGCTCAGGTCATGATCTGAGGGTCATAAGACTGAGCACTGCATTGGACTCCATGCTGAGCATGGAGCCAGCTTGAGATTCTCTCTCCCTCTTCCTTGGCATCCTATCCACTTCCATGTGGGCTCTCTCTCTCGCTCTCTCTCTCAAAAAGTGGAGGGAGGAGGGCCTGAACCTTACTAATCATTAGGAAACGCAAATAAATCCACAAGGAGACATCACTTCATACCTGTTAGAGGGACTATCATCAAAGACAAAAAATAACAAGGGCTGCCAAGGATGCAGAGAAAAAGGAATCCTTGTGCACAGTTGAAGGAAATGTAAATTGGTGCAGCCACTATGGAAAACACCATGGAGGATCCTTAAAAAATTAAAAACAGAACTACCATATGATGTAGCAATCCCACTTCTGGGTGTATATCTGAAGAAAATGAAATTACCATCTCAAAAGATTATCTACACCCCCCACATTGCATCATTATGCACAATAGCCAAGACATGGAAACAAGAAGAATCCAGTGATGGATGAATGGATAGGGAAAATGATGTGGTGTGTGCATGTGTCCACACACTGGAGTATTACTCAGCCATAAAAAAGGAGGAAAGCCCACACGTTACAACAACATGGATGAAACTTGCAGGCATTACACTAAGTGAATACATCGGACAGAGAACGACAAATAAGGTATGATTCTGTTTACAAATAGAAGCTAAAAAAAAAAAACAAAAACGCATAGATACAGAGAAGACTGACAATTCCCATGGGATGGGGGAATATGAAATGAGTGAAGGCGGTCAAAGGCTGCATATAAGTTCTAGGAAGCCTAATGTGTACAGCATGGTGACTAAAGTTAATAATAACATATACTTGAGAGTTGCTCAGAAAGTAAATCTTAAAAGTTTTGACCACACATATAGAGAATATCAACTATGTGAACCAGCGGATATATTAACTAATCTTACCGTAGCAATGATTTTACAATATATATGTATATCAAATTATTATGTTGTTCACAAACTTGTGCAATGTTGTATGTCAATTCTACCTAACTGGGAAAAAATAAACAGTTCTTAGGGAAAGAAATGATGTTAGGGATTAAATTGTTTCATAACCTTACTATGAGAACACACTAAAGGTGAAAAAATTCTTTAGAAACATAAGTATCAGAAGTATCAAATGTTATCTAAAATATAAAAAGTTTCACAATGGGCACAAAAGTAGACACAAAGATCAACTGAACAGAATCAAGAGCCCAGAAGTAAACTCATGCTTATAGCTTATATTTATGGTGAATTAATCTCTGACAAAGGATACAAGACTATATAATGAGGAAAAGACAGTCTCTCCAACAAATAATATTGGGAAAACTATGTGCAAAATAATAAAACTGGACATCTCTCTCATATCAATACAAAAATAAACTCAAAATGGACTAAACACCTAAATGTTAAGACCTGAAACCAAAAAAAAAAAAAAAAAAGAAAGAAAGAAACAGAAAACATGCAATAATTTTGTGGACATCGGCCACAGAAACATTTTTCTCTTTCCTTTTTTTTTTTTAGAAATTTTATTCATTTATTCATGAAAGACACACAGAGAGAAGCAGAGACACAGGCAGAAGGGAGAAGCAGGTTTCCTGCAAGAAGCCTGATGCAGGACTCAATCCGGGGGTTCCAGGATCATACCCTGAGCCAAAGGCAGACACTCAACCGATGGGCCACCCAAGTGTCCCTAGAAACATTTTTTTTTTTGATAGGTCTCCTCAGGGAAGGGAAATCAAAAGCAAAAATAAACTATCAGGACTACATCAAAATAAAAAATCTTTGCAGAGCAAAGGAAATCATCAACAAAATGACATGGCAACTATGGGAGATGATATATACAGTAAGGGGTAATATTCAAATTACATAACACCAAAAAAAAAAAAAAAAAAGAAAAAAAAAAAAGAAAGCCCAAATTAAACAGGGGCAGAAAACCTGAACAGACATTTTTCCAAAGAAGACTTGCAGATGGTCAACAGACACATGAGAAGATGCTCAACATCACTCCTCATTAGGGAAATGCAGGTCAAAATCACAATGAGATACCACTTCACACCAGTCAGAAGGATAGGATCGAAAGGACCAAAAATGACAAGTGTTGGTGAGGATGTGGAGAAAAAGGCACTCTCCTGACTTGTTAGTGGGAACATAAATTGGTGTAGCCACTGTGGAAACAGTATGGAAGATTCTCAAAAAATTAAAAATACAATACCAAATAATCCAAGAATTCCACTACTAGGTATTTACCCAAAGAAAACATAAACACTAATTTGAAAAGATACATATATTCTAATGTTTCTTGCAGTGTTATTTACAATAGGCAAGATACAGTAGCAATCTAAGTGTCTATCGACAGATAAATGGATAAAGAACACATATACACAGAGACACACAAACAAAATGGAATATTACTCATCCATAAAAAAAGAATAAGATCTTGCCATTTGGAATAGCATGAATGGACTCAGTGGGTATAATGCTAATTGAAGTCAGACAAAGAGAAACAAATACCATATAATTTCACACATATGTAGAATTTAAGAAACAAAATGAACAACGAAAAAAGAAAGAAAAAACTAGACTCTTTAATACAGAGAACAGAGGGGAGACAGGTGGGGGCAGGAATGAAATAAAGAGAATTAAGAGTATATTTATCACAATGAGCATTGAATAATGTATAGAATTGTTGAATCACTGTATTGTACACCTAAAACTAATATAAACATTGTATGTTAACTATACTTCAATAAAATAAAGTTTTAGAACAAAGGAGAAAAGATCTCCAAACTTTTGCTTTAGTAACCTCAGAATAAAAAAATGTTAGGGACAAGCATGGAGTTGTGGGAATTCTAAAGAGTTCAGCTTTGGATAAACACCATAGTTACAGTTATAGCATAGGAGCAAAACCCAAATATGTTCCTAGCCAATAAGCCACTCACCAGGGCTGGCCACTGTGCGATTGAGACTCGAGTGCCCTGGACAAGGACTGGGTCCTTCCGCGGTGCCCATACCAGAGACCCTTCCAGTAGCAGCACAATAACTTCTTCAGCATGAACTTTAACCCAGGAGTGTTGCTTCCAGTTACAGCCATCAAATTCTACAAAGATCTGCAAAAAGAGATAAAAAGGAGTTTGGAGGTCACATCTGGAAAAAGCCCACAGTGTAATAATTTAACAAACATAAACTGTGACTAGGAAAAATTCTAACAACTTATTTTTAAGTTCTTTTAATGAATTTCAATAAAAATCAATGTTACTTCAGAGCAAGGAAGCTGAGCTCAGCTTCACTGTGAAAAGGATTAGCAGAGTTAAGGGGGCACATCTACAGTTAGCAATTTTTAGCCATGATCCTATTGAAATTTGTAACTCTAGGTTTCTAATTTACATCTACACACACCAGCTGGGGGCTTACTATGTATAAAGCACTGGACTACGTTCAGAAATACCAAGAGAAATCTAGTACATTTCCTGGTCTCAAGGAGCTCATAGTCTAATAGGATGGAGAGGAATCTTTTACACTTCTACTGAAAATGTGAACTTCTCTGAAAATTTTTTTTGAATAGGTGATATATGCATGTGGTACAAAATTCAAAAGGATAAACACTGGGGCGGGGGGGGGGGGGGGGGGGGGAGGAAGCTGTCCTCCCAGTCCAGCCTGTGGATTTTTAAAATGACTCCTGCCAGGAGTGATCTCATACATGTTAGGAGGCATAATGCTATCATCATCAAGGCTTTGCTTTCTCCAACAAGAGACATTCACTTGAGATATGGTTAAAGCAGACAATGTAAGAAGTTTTTGGAAGTGATTCATATTAAATTAAATTACATTTTTTCTATTAAATACAATGTTTAGGTTTGGCTTCTCCATATACATTGTGACTTCTGAACATGTTTCACATGTAGCATAAAGAGCAAGACATAAACAAATAGGTTATTAGTACTTAGAATAGATATACCCAGGACCTAAAATATAGCTGGTCATAGAAGGGCTAGAGTGTTTATTCATGTTCATTGAATTTTAGTTGGCTTTTGAGAAACATTTCATGCAATAAAATGATAAAATATAAATTCAAAGAATCAAGACCAAGCAAACTACAACAGGAAGTCACTACTGAGGTATAAAACTGAAAAGTAAGCTGGCCCTAAGTATCTACACAGCTATACAACTGAGCCATGTTTCTGGCTCTCAGCTTCCTAAAGGCCAATTTGAAAATGGGAGGTCACCTGCATAAGTCCCACAGTCTACATCTTTTTTTAAAAAAAATATTTTATTTATTCATTCATGACAGAGAGAGAGAGAGAGAGAGAGAGAGAGAGGCAGAGACACAGGCAGAGGGAGAAGCAGGCCCCACACAGGGAGCCGGACAGTGGGACCCGATCTCAGGTCTCTAGGAGCACATGGGCCGAAGGCAGCATAAAACTGCTGGGCCATCGGGGCTGACCTACATCTTTTTTTTTTTGTTTGTTTTTTTAATTAAACTCTACCCCCAACTTGGGACTCAAACTCACAACCTAGAGATCAAGAGTCACATGCTCCACCCGCTGAGCCAACCAGTCGCCCCTCCCACTGTCTAAAAGGAAAATAAAGCATGGTGCCTGGGCGGTCACTTGGTTAAGTGTCTGCCTTCGGCTCAGGTCACGACCCTAGGTCCTGAGATGGAGTCCCACGTCGGTCTCCACTTAAGACTGCCCAGCAAGGAGTCTGCTTCTCCCTCTCCCTCTGCTGCTCCCCCTGCTTGTGCTCTCTGTCAAATAAATAAATAAAATATTTGAACAAAAAAATAAAAGGAAAACAAAGCAATCACTCAGGGAAGCCATGCTTTTCCAATCCCTCGGCACTGTAGAGAATTTCTCACAAGAAGTTTCCTAAAGCAACAATGAGTGATGCAGGACAAAGCCAGAATCCCTATAGCAACGACCCTCAACTGGAAAGGAACCCTGAAGTTACCAAGATTTTAAGTAGGAGGAGCACTAAGCATTTCCTATAGAGTGAATACTACATGTGTTGTACATGTATGTCCTATTATTTTTTGTACTATTATTTTTTAAATATGCTGGTGATATAATGAATAAAATTTAAATCCTTTAAAAATGTTACTGAATTCATATCAGCTTTTGTTGGTATACATGTTCTCATCCAGTCAACATACAAAATTTTAGGTACAATTATATGAAATTTCAGGATAGTTATACTTGAAAAGTGTGAAATTACTTCTCAATAGCCTACCATTAGGCTTAATCTCTTCGCAGGCAATATATACTTGTGGATGTAGAGTGCATTGCTGAAACGTTATCCCAGGAATTAAATTCGTTATATAAAGCACTAGTTTTATTATTATAACAAGTAGGCTTCACTTCTACTTAAACACACACACACACACACACACACACACACGGGAAACAAGTCTCAGAAATCGGAAGCACGATTTTTACAGAGAAAGAAAACACTGAACTGGCAAGGTATTTAACATATGAATGGCCTCACTCATATATACATATATGTTCCAAGGGATTAAAACACAACTTCAAATAACTTGCAGACAAATGGGAATCACACTTACACTCACATGCTGACTCAGCACCAAGAAGGGTAGTAGCAGCATAATAAACAGAGGTTGGAGCTTATGTTCCAGGAGGCTTGGATTTGAGTATTAGCTGTATTCTATGAACTGCAAAACCCGATAAATCACTCTTCCCTCCTCAAGCATTGGCTTCCTCCATTGTGATAAGACACATCTATCTCTTACTTTACTCATACACGGGTTATGAAATTTAAATAAAGTAATGGATTCAAAAGTACTTTGGTCATTGCAAAGCACTACTCAGGCAATATTATGCCATAAAATAAAGTATGGGGGAATGTTCAGAGGCAGGAGAGATCATTCAGGAGTGAAGAGGGAATTACATGGGCTGAGGCCAAAAAAAGGTCTCAATCAAGTTCTAAGATGGCCAGGAGCTATACAAGCAGACTGCGGGGGAAGGAGTGGGAGATGACAGTAAAAAAAAACAACAACAACTAGGAGTCCATGTAGACCTGAATACTGGGATAAAAAACTGGGGCTTCATCCAGCTGCCACTGGGCGAGGTGAGCGTGTGTGCACTTGAGTGTGTGTGCACGTGCGTGCGTGCCTACAAGTGCCATTGAAAGGTTTCTAACCGAGGTCAGGATATGAACAGCTCAGTTGGTTTTACGGAAATTCAGCTACCTACCAGTGGATATAAATGGACTGAGTTGGAGGAAAGTAACAGGGATTCTTCCATGACCTAGAGTGGGAGCAGTGAGACTAGGAAAAAAATGACTCGTGCTTGTGAGAATCCATGAATTCTAACACCAAGCTTGATAACTGGCTGGATAGAAGGGTAAAGGAAAACGCAAAAATGGCTTGGGTTTTGAACCTGAGTGGTACCATTACATAACTGGTGTCAGGAGGAGGAGGTGACTAAAAAACACGCAAGACCTTGCTCGGTATTGAAAAGAAGCATAAAGAAAAAAAAAAAAAAGAAAAGAAGCATAAAGCATTAAATGCCCTGGCTGAGGGACACACTCCTGTACTGGGCATCACTCAGAAAACCAGGGATCCCTGGGTGGCGCAGCGGTTTGGCGCCTGCCTTTGGCCCAGGGTGTGATCCTGGAGACCTGGGATCGAATCCCATGTCGGGCTCCCGGTGCATGGAGCCTGCTTCTCCCTCTGCCTATGTCTCTGCCTCTCTCTCTCTCTCTCTCTCTCTCTGTAGGACTATCATAAATAAATAAAAATTAAAAAAAAAAAAAAAAGAAATTGTCCCCTTTAAAAAAAAAAAAAAAAAAAAAAAGAAAACCAGAGGTTGAGGCTCCATGGCTACTGACAACCAGGTACCATGCTGCGGTTCTAGTCCACCAACCACATTAAAAATTGGCCCATGAGTCACAAAATTCTAAGTTATAGCAACACACAAATAAAAGAACAACACTAAAAGGAGTCACTACTACAACTGTAACAATTTTTACTCTTTGTACAAAAGAACTTCAACATTCAAAAAGTTCATATTCAGGAATCCTAGCATCACTTATCTAAACACATCAGGGAAAAATTCAATTAAGAAAGCCACATTTCACTTAATTTAGGGGAAACTGTCTCTCAACTCACCTGGGCAAAGGACACATATGGACTAAAGTGTTTACTTTGACAACAGTGCTATATATTCTGGGATTGTTATACCTAAAAGCTAACAATATGATTTGTTTTAAGAGCAACATGGAGGGGTGCCTGGGTGGCTCAGTCGGTTAAGTGGCTGATTTTTGGTTTTAGCTCAGGTCCTGATTTCAGAGTCCTGAGACTGAGCCCCAGGTAGTGAGATGGAGCTCCGCAGTCAATGCAGAGTCAGCTCTGAATTCTCTCTCTCTCTTTGCCCCTCCCCACCACACGCGGTCTCTCTCTCCCCAAAACAAGTAAGTCTTTAGAAGTAAAATAAAGAGCAATATGGAATGTGGATATATGTAAAAATGTTGGGATCCCTGGGTGGCGCAGCGGTTTGGCGCCTGCCTTTGGCCCAGGGCGCGGTCCTGGAGACCTGGGATCGAATCCCACGTCGGGCTCCCGGTGCATGGAGCCTGCTTCTCCCTCTGCCTGTGTCTCTGCCTCTCTCTCTCTCACTGTGTGCCTATCATAAATAAATAAAAGTTTAAAAAAAAATGTAAAAATGTTTTTGGATAAGTGAGGCTTATTTCTGGCCCTAGCGCTATGCTTTACTTCCTAGCTAAAGTAATGGAAAAAGTTAGAACATATGAGGTAAAGAATCATTTCACATCAAAGTACCTAGAACACAAACTTTTAAAATGGTAGTGGCCAGGCCAGAAAACAGGAGGAAAGGATATAAACTAACAAAAATCAATGATTATGGTTGGGTTGAGTCAGAGATGACCAGGGCAGGTTGATCATCTGAACAGAGTAAGACTAAAACAGTTTGAGTTATTTAAAAAGTGTTTTAAAAATTAGGCACATGGGTGACTCAGTTGGTTAAGTGTCTGCCTTGGGCTCAGGTCATGATTCTAGCATCCTGGGATGGAGCCCTGCACCAGACTCCTTACTCAGCATGGGAGTCTGCTTCTCCTTCCTCTCCCTTTCCCTATACCCCCTGCTCGTGCTCTCTCTCTCTCTAATAAATAAAATCTTAAAAAAAAATTCTATTAGAATAGAGGTAGCAAATAGAACTATACAAGCTACAGCAAAAATCAAAGGACTAGGTATAAAATATTTTATTAGTCAAAGAGTTAGTGGTAACACTCTTGCTTTCTATTTCAAAATTCCTTTTAAGTATGTGATATATTTTAGTGACACTAAAATCAAATAAATTATTTGATAAAATCAATTAATTTCTCCTAAGTTTGATAACATCTGATAGTAGTAACCTGAGTCAAATAAGCTTTCATGTTTATTGTGTAATCAGTTTGGATTCTGGTTCCCCCTAAAGCCATGCTTACTACAATTAATAAAATTATTAATTTATTCACTCTCAACAAAAATAGAACACCTCTTATGTTAACATATAGCATTTACTGGGGCCAAGAATATCAAGGTGAATAAAGCCAGCAATTGACAGGAAGGACTCACACCCCAGGTGAGTCAACAGAGAGGTATAGAAATGATTACAAAGCTATGTAATAAGGGCAGTAACAAAGATCTGAACATGCTATATTAGGTCAGAAAAGGCATCTGCCTTGAGAAACTAGAACAATTTCACAGAAGAGGTGGTGGTACCCAAGTTAGGTCTTAAAGGACAACCATTCTGGCAGAGAATAGAGAGAAGACTTTCCAGCAGGTATGAAGAAAAAGAAACATAAAAGCAGAGTGCTTCAGGCTGCATCCACAGCTGTCAGTAAGCAAGCTGTAAGGGCTCTGATTGGCATGTTAATGTATGATACACTGAAATCTGGTGGCAAAGTGTCTTGTTTGGCCAGCAGAGTGGTTTTTTGTTGTTGTTGTTGGTATGTTTTTAACGTGCATCAAACATCTTTAGGCAGTGTCTGCCCTATCCAGTTGCCAATCGCCACTATACCCTTTGGTCTATCACCTAGCTTATTTTATTTTCATAAGCCTGGATATATGTGGGTTTATGTTCCCTGATATAGGCCTTAGGGGAGCCACTGATAGTTTTTCAAGACATGGTAAAATGTTTTATAAAGACAATGCCACACAGGGAAAAAACTTCTCAATGCTCAGTTTAAAACAGAAAATCAAAATAGAATTACAAAGTATTTAATAATTAGATGAATGGCCAAACACACTTTACTCATACTATTTAAGCAGTATTGATAAGTTTTTTTTAAAAAATGAGATACATCTAAAAGACTAACAAGGAAAGACTTCCAGGATATATTATATACAAAAAAACTGGTTGCAGCGGTGACTGGGTGGCTCAGTTGGTTTAGTGTCTGACTTCAGCAGGGTGGTAGTCTAGGGTTCCTGGGATAGAGCTCAGCGTGGGCAGGGAGTCTGTTTGTCCCTGCCCCTCCCCCCAAACTTGTTCTCTTTCTCTCTCCTTCCCTCTCAAATAAATATCTTAAAAAGAAAAAAAAAAAAAGAGCTGGTTGCAGATTTTAGGGGTGGTGGTGGTGAGGGAATAAAAGGGGTAGTAATAGTATTTTAGCCTTAATCAGTAAATGTTCCTCTCTAAAAAAAAATGTACTCATATAATGCTCAAATAATTAAAACTTTTTAAAAGGGAAAGAATTAACTTTGGGAACAGGGTGGAAGATTAAACAAAGCCATGATAACTCAGGAAAGAGATGAAAAAGGATTAACCCCATAAGACTGTAGGAATGGAAAAGGGTATTTGAGAAACTACAGAGATAAAAATAACTGGATATGGTGATGATTGAGAGTAAGGGAAATGGAAAACTAACTCAACTCCCAAGGTCCTAAATTTTCTCTTCCAATTTTCCTACCTACATTCTGTTCAAAAAGGACAACAGGTCCAAAATAGTCACTCGTGCTAAACCCAAGTCCTCAAACCACAACAAAACCCCTCCCAGGAATGGAATCTTAAAGCAGTAAATCTGGAATTACCTGGTCAGTACTAGTGAGGTAATCTGCCTGGTAGACCCCTGGTGTCCCCCAAGAAAAGTAACCTTGTCTGAAACAATCAGCTCTTTGCTAAAATAACTTCCTTGTTCCACCTCCTTTGGCCTTAAGTCTTTCATTTTGCACAGCTCTCTGGAGTTCCTTTCTATCAGCCACAAGGGATGCTGCCTGAGTCAGATACTGTTGAACAAAGCCATTAAGATCCATAAAATTTGCCAGTTGAATTTTTTTTAACAATTCTAAACAAAATATAAACTCTGATTCAAATGATTTTACAAATGATTTCAAATTGTGGGCTATCTTGACAGCTAAGATGGGGAATGATGCATGTTTAGAAGATGGCAATTTTCAAACAAAAAATAATTTTCTCTATATGGTTCCTTTAAAAATTTTTTTTAGTTGTTTATTTATTTATTCATGAGAGACATACAGAGAGAGGCAGAGACCTAGGTCGAGAGAGAAGGAGGCTCCTTGCTGGGGGGGGGAGGGGAGAAACGACCCTGGACTAGGACCTGACCTGAAGGTAGAGGCTCAACCACTGAGCCACCCAGGTGCCCCTATAGGATTCCTTTGATTAAGAGATAGCTTTCTAACTTAACCTCATTCCCCATCCCCCTTCTAATATCCACAATAAATTAAATGTTAAGTACTTGAGTATCATAGAGATAACCCGAATAAAAACTCAAGCATATACATATATAGTGCTTTTAGGGGCTGTGGAATCACAAAGATCTGGATTTGCATCCCATCTTGCTCCTTTCTTAGCTGTGTAGCCCAGGGCAAGTCACTTTAGCCTCTTTGAGCCTCACTTCCTTTGCCTATAAATAGGGACAATAAGTACCTCAAAGGATTGTCTGAAGATTAAATGAAATAAAAGCATAAAAGGCCTAGCAGACTTTGGGATCCTGATAAACATGCATTTCTTAGGAAACTCACTCTACTGGTCTGATTATAAATTGGTATGATTTTCAAAAAAGAAAAAAATGTTATCTACTAAGAATCTTAAATACATGTACGCTCTGTGTCTCCATAACACTCCTGGCAATAATCCTAGGAAATAACCCTAAATATAGTATAAGCTTTATTCACAAAAATGCTCATCACAGCATTATTGATAGAGCCTCTGAAACAATTTCAATATTCAATGAAAGAGGAATAGTTAAATAAATTCTCCAGCCAATAAAAATAAGATTTTTCTTAGCATTTTATTGTTTTCCTTTCAGTTGTGGGAGCAATACATGTTACCTATAGAAAATAAAAGCACCAGGAAAATTAAAATCACCCATATACAAGAGTTTTCAGTAACACAGGAAAATTGCCACATTAAGTGAAAGAGCAAAACACAAAATTGAAAATACAGTATGAATTCGACTTCTAACAATCCTAAAAAAGAGATTAGATGAATATGTATCAAAATATAAACAGCAGTTTCTAATTGGTTACAGGGGCTACATTTTAAATTATCAAAATATTTTCTTCATTTTGTATCACAGGCATGCATTACCTGAGAATCACAAAAATAAAACATCTAATGCTTCTAATCTAACAAGCTAGGTATAAGTCACAAAAACCAGTGGACATTGGACCTTGGAGTCTCAAGTAAGATTCCAATAATCTCAAGACAAAAAAATTAGTACTGAGTCCCTATCAACAGAAATATGTAACAAAAAATTTAAAGATTATAAACACCTTATTAACAGGAGGCCAGAGTAGAAATTCCATAATAAATCAAATGTGAAAGTTAACATCTAGAATCGGCTTCTAAATATTCTTTTTAAGATATAATAGAGAAAGCCTCTTAAAATAGTAACAGAAAAATGCATGTTCTGTTCTTGATGGAACTTACAATTTAGTAGGGGCAATAAGGTATATATCTTGTTATATATCTATAAGAAAAAAAACTCTGATTAATATTCCAAAAGAGGTATATAACAAAGTACTAAAGGAGCAAAGAAAAAAATAAAAACACGCTGGGCTTTATAGGTGGTAGAACCTAGAATGGACAGGCTTTCTCAACTCCTCATAGGACTTCGATGGTGAACATTAAGAGCAAAGGGAAAAGCCAGAAAGTATTAAGTAAGTGGAAGATCACTGAATCAGGGTTGTCTGCTATAAATATCCTTTTGGTAACACTCAATTTCCCTCATACAATTCTTTGCACACCAAGGATCCTTCTTACCTGTAATTTGGTCTCTAGAGTACACCAGGAGGGGGCTCTGTGCATATCTCTGGATAGGTATATCTCCCATTGTAAATTAATAACCTTATATGCAGATTTACAAATCAGTCTCCAGAGAGTCTGGTGAGAATCAGTTCCCTAGAGCCTGATTACCCCTGTACACACACACAAAAATGGAGTTTTTGCCCTTCCTAAACAGAGAGAGGTCATACTATATGAGTCACTACTGAACCATCAGGCAAGTCTTACCCATCTACAGTACAAGGGTAAAAGACATTCTGGCAGTTGGGTTAGTGGTGTAGGGAGGGCTTAAAAACCACCAACCTGTCAAAGGCAGTGGAAAACTGAGAAGCAGCAACAGGTGTTATGTCCCCCAGGCCTTGTGGAAGCAAAGCCTACAGGAATCAACTCCAGCTGTTGAGAAAATCACTAACAACAGAAAAGGCCACATTACTTACCCACCACTTAGGGGAAGCAAAGTGGAGAACTGAATCAACCATAACAAGTTGGAAATAAGAACTGCACAAGTGAGCACTGAAGGAGGCAATGAGCCCACGGCAGGTGGGGAATTAGTGAAGCAATTCTTAGAAACAAATAGGTAATTAAAAGGAAAGATCTGATTGTGTTGTAAAGGAAGAGGATGCTGGATGGACAAAATGACCAGAGTATGTGATCACTGGTGGATATACTGCACAGCTCTAAAATAATGCAAACACAAAGTAAGAGACAATTAACAATTTAACAATTATACACATATAAGACAAACCTAAAAAAAAAAAAAAAAAAAAAAAAAAAAAGAGAGGGCAGCCCCGGTGGCTCAGCATTTAGCACCGCCTTCAGCCCAGGGTGTGATCCTGGAGATCCAGGATCGAGTCCCACGTCGGGTTCCCTTCGTGGAGCCTGCTCCCTCTGCTTGTGTCTCTGCCTCTCTCTCTCTCTCTCTCTCTCTCTCTGTGTCTCTCATGAATAAATATAAAGTCTTAAAAAAAAAAAAAAAAGATTGTCTCTCTCCCTCTGTCCCTCTTTCTCTAAAAAAATAAATAAATAAATAAATTTTTAAAAATGAACAAGCAGAATGCAAACACAAAGTAAGAGACAACTGTTAACAATTACACACATCCACACAAGACGAACTTTTAAAACAATGAACATCTAAGTGCCGGGAAAACTTAAAGATGGCTCAATGTCTCAAAAACAGACCTCCTGCTCAGAGTATTAAGTTGAAAAGTGCAGTTAGAAGGGCTCACACTTAAACATTATATATTCATTTGTACAGTCTCACTTTCATTTAATGTTCTCTACACCATACAGTGACCCACAAAACCATATTCTACTTACTTTAATAAAGAACTTATCATGTATCATGCAGATCTTTATTGAACTTGTGGAATTATAAGAAAAGGACACTTAAGGATAATCATTAAAATCCATAACTCCCATTTCAATTAGGGCTGAAGTTTTAGGTTTGTGTGAGATTGTGCACTGGAAACATGGTCCTGTCCTGGACCTGATTATAATCATTACATTACCCAGAAACAAACTAGAGAGGTATTTTAAAGTCCACCTAACCTGAGACAAGGAGGAAAGGTTGGAGGAGGACGTTAAAAAGTAAGGCAGATACAGATATGCTTTCATTCTTCTTGGAAGACTCCCAGATAGAAGAATCATGGTACTAGCCTGGACACTGCTACAATTATTACATTATCTGGAATCAAAGGAAAGGAGTACTTTACAGTGTACCTTTCCACCAGATAGAGATGCAAGATTAAGGGATAAAAAAATAAGGCAGATATGCTTTCACTCCTCTTCCAAGTTCTAGATAGCTGTGATAGCTACGATACACATTCAAAACAAATCAATGCTACTAAAAGCATCATTTAATTCTAAGAAACAGCAAGAAAAGGGCAGTTTACTGAATAAAATTGGTGCTGCCACAATTGGCAAGTTACCTCACATGCCATTTACAAAAATATTTCAGGTGGATCAAAGATCTAAAGGTAAAAACAAAGAAAAACTGAACAACCTTTTTACAGGCTCAAGATGGGGGAGCTATCCCCAAGCAAGTAACCCGGAAGCCATTAAAGAAAAGTCCAAGAGATCTGATGATATCAACATTTTGTTTTACTCTATAAACAACTTATAAAGTCAAAAGACAAAGGAGAGAAAATAAATGCAATACACTTGTGAAGTAAAGGGGGTCATATACTGAAAATGCATAGAACTTATACAAAGTGATAAGACAACAACCATTTTCAAATGAGCAAGATAGGCAGTTAACTCATTAAAAAATATAAACAGCAAATTGACAAAGAAAAAGACTAGGAGTCATGAAAATGATGTATTATTTTTCATCCATCAGATTGCCAAAAATGACAAAGACTGATGACACCAATGATGGCAAAGGTGAAGGGAAACCAGCACTGCTGGTGGGAGTATGAAATTCTATCATCTTATTGGAAAACAACCTGGCATTACCTAATAAAAGATGTATATACTCCTGTAACTCCTAACCCACTTCTGGATGTCTAAACTATAGAAATAAAACCATGATTACACAAGATATATGCACAAGTTTACTGACCACAGCATTATTTGTAGTGCCAAATTTTTTTTCCAATAACTTGAATGTCCAGCCTAAGGAGGAATGATTGAACAAATGATGGTACATCATCCATTCTATGAAATATAATGTAGTCACTTCAAAGGATGAGTAAGATCTATAGGTATTGATGCCCATTGTATAACGTTAAATGGAACTAGAGGGGTACCTGGCTGTCTCAGTCAGTAAAGCCTGCAACTCTTGATCTCGGGGTCTTAAGTTTGAGCCCCACATTGGATATAGAAATTACTTTAAAAAAAAAAAAAAAAAAGTCCTTACTTAAAAAAAGAGGCCGGGAGAAAGAGGATGCAGATACTGTGCAATGTGATACCATTTGCCAAAAAAAAAAAAAAAAAGGGCAACTCTTTGTATATGGATGAATGTTTTTATATTTTTTGTACTAGTATTAAGAAAGATAAGCAAAGCCTCCTTTTTCAACTGGAAGCCTGTGAAAGAAAGATTGTTGGCTTTTTCTGTATATGCTTTTGGTTATTTGACATTTCACAAAATAGTTTTGCTTTTTAACCAAAAAAAGGAAGGAAAACCCATGTTTGTTTGTTTTTTTTTTTTTTTGGTCTGTTTGTTTTATCTACCACACCTACATATATGAAGGTCCCAAGGTCTCTGCAACTCATATGGACCAATAATGATTCAGAACACAAAGAGGACAGCCTTACCAGTCTGAAATGAAAGCATAAAAATCCATTAAACTAATATTGCAGCAAGACTGTTTTCTTTTTAAACAGGCCTATTTTGAAATACAAATTAAGCTACTATTCCACAGCGTGGGGGAGGGGGGAGAGGTTTTTTTTTTTCCTATTACGTCTAAAAATCTCAGCAGTTATCTGTCAGCATGTTTGATGAAAATGCCCACTATCAAACCGTTATCAACCAAAACTCCCAATCAACAGGATCCTGACTTTTCTTTTTTCGTATTTCATCTTAAGGAAATACATGGCTTTGGTATTGTTTTCCAGAAAAGGGTTCACTAAATGGAGCAGGGCTACATTTTGAAAGATTTCAGGATCAAAAAGTATTTAGAAAGAGGGTATTAATGGAGCCTAAAACTGAAAAGTGTTTTCAATCACTTCAAAAACTCATTCATCCAACCTCAATTACTCAACCTTAACAGGGGGCGCCCTGCTATGCATTACTCAAAACCAAGCATGCCTGAAAACATCTTAAACTAACTGAATGAAAATCTGCCCAATCACAGGCCAGCTGCTTGAAAACTCCACCCTTGAGTACAGGAAGAACACTTTTGATTGGAAGACGGTTGTGTTTACTACGGTGTGTGGTGCAAATTGGTAAGGCCCACATGTCTGGGGTCCAAAGAAAATCTCTTTAATGAAAAGGAAAAACAAACGGCCAGTTCTCATCCTAGACTAGTCATTGTCATTAATAGAACCTCTACATAGCAACTGCAATTCTTGAGCAATTTTGCAAACTGGTGAAAAATTCTAAAAGTTCTGAGTTTTGTTATGGTTGTTTTCTCATCCACGTACCTTGATATACACACAGGACAAGCCTGTTTATTCTCAAAACCCTAATCTGCCTTTGCTTCTGTATGTATACAGCTCCACGCAGGATCTCAACACAGATCTAATGTGCACTTTGCTTTAACTTCCAAGTATCACGGCAACTTTTTTCACTTGGTTTGAGAAACCAATTCAATGAGCCCAGTGGCAAAATGATTCAGTATGTAGCTTAGTAGGTGTCCAGCATTATAGTAAGCTTCAAAAACCTCTGCCCTTAGGGAGCCCAGCAAACAACAAAGTGAATGGGTAGCCATTTCAGGTGCAGAGCTCATTAGCAATTCATCTGATGGAGGAAACAACTAGAATATAAAATTTCAACTGAAAAGCTAGGGCAGGCTAGGCCTTAAGTCCAAGTATACATGGAACAGTGGATCTTCATTATGATTTGCAATTAGCAGGGGTAAATTTTTGGATCTGAGACAAGATGCTTCTCCCCCACCCCAACCTAGAAAGCAGTCTTTTAAAGAAAGGAGGAATTTAAATCCAAATCCCCTCCTTAATCATCGTCCTCATCCCCTTATATTCGTGGCATCTTTTTACAAATTCGCCCCACTGAAGCCTCTAAATGGCCAAGCAGCCTTTTCTTATTTAGCGTGGAGAAAGATAAAAAAATGTGAACTCAAGTAGCCAAGGCAAAGACTACGCCAGCCGCAAGCCAAAAAACCTATAAAGCTTGCGTTTAAGGGGGAGGGGGAGAAGCCTAACACCACTAATCAATAGGTAGAAAAATGATAATCAGAAACCTACAATATTAGTACCAAATCTCAGAAAATCATTCCAATTGCAAAAATAGCAAATAACACATCTGCAGGAGCAAGTTCATCACGAAAATTTACCTTCTGCCTGCTGATGATTACATTCCAAAGGAATCTCCCTATTTTCGGTCTTATCTTAAACAGAGAAGCTAGGGCCGCTATGAGAATGAGGAACTAGGAGAGGCTGGCCAAAGCTCAAAGACAGTATTCTGCGGCCACATTAACAAAAATAACACAACATGACACCAAAAACTAGTTAAGTTCTATTTTACGAACAACTTTAATCACAAAATGCACCAAGGCAAGCATTCAAATCGCCGAGCTCCAACACAAAGTTTCAAAACAAAACCTCTCCCAGGGCTGAGGGAGTAGCCGAGCTGGGAGCAAAAAAAAAAAAAAAAAAAAAAAAGGCACACCACCTAGCAGCCCCATTCGGCTGCTAAGACGCATCTCAAACTTATCGACAACAGCCACAACTGCAGCCCCTGTCACCCAGAAGCTCAAAGAGAAAGGAGCCCCGAGAGCGTCCCGAGAGGTGGCCTTTCTGGAGACCGCCAGGCCGAGTCAGGCTCAGACAAGGAGGAAGTAACTGCCAGATAAAAAAGCCCAGAGCCGCTCCGACTGCAGCCTCCGTGCTTCCCACAATTGCCCACATTCCCGCCCCACTCGGGGCTCCGGGAGGAGCGAACAGGGCGCAGGTTTCCAGGGAGGCTGGGACTACAGGTCCGCGTCTTTCGGGAGGCAGCGACGGCACCAGCCCAACTCTGAGCGGCCCCGGAGCCCAGGGTGCGGGAGCCCGCGCCCCAGGCGTGCTCGGCGGGGGGCGGGAGGGGGTAGCGCCGAGAAAGGGGTCGCTCCGGAGGCGGGGCCTCCCGGCGGAGGCAGCAGCTCCCGGCGCCCTGGCCGCCCCCCGGGGGAAACCGGGGCGCGCACCCCGACGCGGAAGCCATGCCGGCCAGAGCTCGGGGTGCGGAGGAGCCGGTGGGGGGCGCTAAGGAGACCTGGGGGCGCGGAACTGGGTCACCCCCACCCCACCGCCCCCTCACAAAGGCCCCCGGGGAGGCCGCCCGCAGGCCCCGCAGCCCCGGCCTCAAGTGCCCGCCTCGGCCGCCACTCACCGCCAGGTCCTGGGGCACCGCCCCGCTCATGGCCCGCACCGTGCCGGCCCGCCAGGCCCGAGTGCGCAGCGCAGGCCCCGGATCTCCGCCCGCCGCCGCCGCCGCCGCCGCCGCCGCGGGGACCGAGGCCGAGGCCGAGGCCGCGGTATCCGCGAACAGAAGCAGCAGCCGCTTGCCCACCGGGGAGGCCGCCGCGTCCGCCATCGCCAGGGCCGGCCAGACCCGCGCTCCCGCCCGCCGCCTCCCACCACCTCTGCCGCTGAGCGCCCGATCCGCCCGCAAGGCCTCCCTCCGCACCACCCGCGGCCGCGGCTCCCCCCCACCCCCCCCAACAGCCACCACCAACCACCGGCGCCGCGCAGCGCCCCCCGTGGCCGGGAGCGGAGCCGCAGCCCGGGCCCCGCACAGCGCCCCCCGCGCTCCGGAGCGGGCCGGCAGCTCCGGGCCCCTCGCGGCGCTCCGCCCCAACCTCCCCGGGGCCTGCAGTGCCCCCTGCGGCAGGGAGGGGAATTGCAGCCTAGGCCGGGGTGGGGAAGTGGGCGGCTCCTTCAGTCTTCGTGGCACCATCCCTGGCCCGAGCCGCGTCCTGGGGGTGCCCTATGTGAAGAGGCTTCAGCTTACCCGCCTCGGACACCAAAGACTTTTACTGGGGTGGGGGTGGGGGGCTTGAGGGGCAAGGTACCTAGAGTTGGTGTTTGAGCCAAACAGTTAGCGCCCCGATACCTAGTGATTTCCCATCCTGAAAATATGCCGTACCATTCCTTTTAGAAAACCCATCCCCCCTCGGTCCATCTTTTTTCTCACTAGCCCGTAACGTAGTACCATCCTATTCTATACCACCAGTATTTCATAGGTTCCTTTCCAAATGACCAATTGACCAATGTGCTGCATCCAATGGATGTTATAATACCATCCTTTTCACTGGGTGAAGGCCCATGTGCTTCCAACATCCTGGTATTTGGACTTAAACCCATGGAACTTCTTGCCTTTCCAAGTTGACCAATGTTACTAAGTACGGGTGTTTCTCAGTTAAACTTTGAGGGGAATTGGAAAGAGACCAGCAAAATTATCTTCTCTGGTTCAACAGCACTTCATCTTACCGTGGAAGTAGTGGGAGTGGGGGCAGAGAAAGCCCCACCTCTCCGGTCTGTAATACAGGTGTGGGAGATTGATAACTCCTGATAGAAAAGGGGCTGTAGAGAAGGGGAGATAACGAAATTTTGGCCTAGATGGTCTTGCACACCAGGTACTGGGAAACCTCAATCATTAACATTGGTGGTATCAGACTACCACAGGCTGCAGGGTCTTATGGATGCAGAATGAGTATATATGGAAGTAGTACAAACCAGAAAGACAAAGGGTCTAGAAATAATCCCTGGTTGTTGTCCTAAAAGTGACCATTTCTTTCAATGACCTCCCCTACAGACAGAGCAGCAGCTGGTTCTTTCTAGAAGACTTATATGTCTACATGGGTATCTCCTGCCCATACCTTTTCTCTACCCTTGACCTATTTTTCTTGTAGCAAAGGTCAGGAGTTTCAAGGGGGAGCAGGCAGCAGCTGCTGACTTTAGAAAAAGTAGGAAACCTCTAGGGAAGTCATTCTAGAACCCTCTTGAGCACCAAGGAAACATTTCCTTGGATTTTCTTCTCTCCCTATTCCTTGGAACATCCGTCCATCTATAAGCCAAACAGGCCTAAATCCCAATGCTTTCCTGGGCCAAGAGACATCCCTTAAAGCACATGGCCCACAAACAATAGTCGGTAAAAGGAGAACAAGGGTGAATTCTTAAGACCTGGCTGCCTTGCAGGTTTTCTACCAAAATTCACTGTTGGGATTTTCTCCTGTATGGAGCTCTAATTACTGCCCCAGTGTTCTAAAGCTTACTTATCAGCACCAGAGACAGAAATGTGCCTAAGTTCAGGGACAGAAAGGCAAAGATGAGAAATTCATTCAACAAATAGGATAGGCACTTTTCACATACCAGTAACTTTTCAACATGCTGGGGACCCAACAATGAACAAAACCCTTGTCCTCATGGAGTTTACATTCTTTCCTATCCTACCAGGACTTGAGGAACAGAAGAGGAAATCTCACTTTGCCTCACAGAAAATAAACAGTAAAAATCTAACAACAGCAACAAAATGAACGTAAAGGAAAAAAAGGAAAGTCATTTTAGATGGTTTAAACTTTATGCCTGCTTAAACAGTAGGTGAAATAAAACAGCAAGTTTTAAAGAAAGAAAAAACTCCTAACACTGAGCCCTCTTTAACCACATGCCAAAGCCCCATCCTCCTCAAAGCCCTTCCTTTGTTTTGGGGGCAGGTGGCAACCCCCACTCTTTCTGGAGTGTATTTTCATCCCCTAAAGGTTCCTGCTCTAGGTTATCAAGCCAATCCTGTCCTCCTGCACATTTCATGGGTATTCAATGATGAATGCCACAAATTTCAAGCAGGAAACTGGGACGGAGGCTAAGCAACTTGACTCTTCTTGTGCCTGGCAAGTCAGGACCCCAACTGGTAAAGAAAGGCTATGCCTTCGGGACAGAGGCTCCCGCCTGGATCTCTAAGCAAATCAGTTACACCCACACAAACTGGAAGAATGCGAACATAGGAAAAAGGGTGGAATAGCAACGTCTAACGAGAGTGAACCACACAGCTTCCCTGAACACAAACATCCCAAATTGAAGCATTATGGAAAATACCAACTTCTAGGGCAAAAGAGAAGCTCTGCTGTTAGGATAATTTTCCAAAAGCAGTATTTTTAGAATGGAGAAATTGCCGAGGTCTTTGGAATCTGAATTCTGATGACTAAATCTCCATCTCTCCAGGGTATAAGATGTGAAAACTCTTAAAAAAAGAAAAAGATTCCCAGTCAAGTCTCTCAGCCTTCTTTCCCCCACTTCCTAAAGCCCACAGACCAATCTAGACAAGTTCCTAACTGGACCATGAAACACTTCCCAGGGAGCTAGAATGTATAAATACTTGACTTCAACTTGCTGGAAGAATGACCAGAGGGAAGAGGAGATAGGTACCAGGGAAATAAAGACCAAATCAGACTGCCAGAAATAACCAAGGCCTTAACACAAGCCTGGGCCACAGGATATGACTGCAGTGGCTTCAAAGGGCCTAGGGACCAAGACACTGCCCTGGAAGGGGTGAAGGCCCAGCCATGCACTAGAGGAAAGAGCTGTTAGACTTAGATGGCCTTCTCCCTGCTTACTCCTTGCCTTTCTTTGTGGAGAAGGGAAGAAGACACTGTAGTACACAAGATTGCTTGGGAAAATGAATTATTCTAATAAAACTTTATTTTTTCAAACACAGCCACAGAGGCAGGACCTCATGTTTAACACACACAGACTTATGGATTTTTTTTTTTAATATAAAACAAAGTTTACGAAAAAATTTTTTTTCCACTTTTTGTATTTGTAATCCCATTAGCACAGGGACTTTGGCAGCAGGTGGGAGTGAAGGGCAGCTGGAGCTGCCACTGGGCAGTCACCGGGCACAGGAGGAGAGCACCAGCCTGGGAGTGGCTTCACTCACACACGCAGGAATACTCACCTACTGGTCAGCCACACCACACACACAACACAGATGCAGATGTCTACCCAGCGTCAACCACAGCCCTGTAAAGGTGTGCTCCACTCTGGGTAAGCCCAATAGGTGAAAATCCAAATAGTTAAAACAGCTAAAGTAGAGGGAGGTTGCTTGCTTTACAAAAGAAGCAATCACACAGGCTGCTTTTAAATGGTCAGCAGTCCAAAAGCATCGCAAAATAGCATTTGGCTTACACAGAACTGTTGGAACAGATCCACTGTGTAAAGCAAAATGAACCACTTCTTAAAAAGGCCTGTCCCAGGGTCATGGGCGCTTAGATTGGGAAGCAGGATGACAGTTTCAACTAATTTAACTTTCCAGATCTTACAGTGATAGAATTCAAATAGACTCTCTGTAGACCCTCTCCCCTAAGGATCGCACCCCTAGGGCTTTGGGGAAGCCAGGGTAGAGGCAGAATTACTGCCCTTACTTCTTCAGCTTGGAGCTTGCAGAGACCGCACTGGTCTTGCCAGTGGCCTACTGGAAGCTGGCATGGCCAATATGCAGCAGAGAGCCCAGGGATAAGGATGCCCCAGGAGAAAAAGAAGCTGGCATCAGGGAAATTATGGCCTAAAGAAGGAGAAGAGCCAAGGGAGGGATGAAACCAAGGATGGGCACCTCCTGGGCTCACAGATTCCCTGGATTCTCCAGAGAGCCTCTCTCAGGCCTCTACAGACCTGGGAGCTCACTGGTAATACATGGTAACGAGCAGAGGAGGAAAGCCCCGGAAGGGTAGAACCTCTAGAGCCAGAGGCTCAAGAAGAAATGGCCACCTCCTCTGGAGTGGAAGTGAGGAGACTGCAGGCTTGGTGACACTCCTATCTGACATGTGGGAAACCAAGAAAATGACAGGTTCAATTCCAGGAGGAAGAAAACATGTGGACTTTGGTCTTCTTCCCTAACATGAGAAACTGGATCCTAAGACACCCTGGAGGATCGATGAGAATGCCCTTCCTCCAATAAACAGGAAGGGCGGGTCCAATTCAGTTGTGCAGCGTCTAACCAAAGCTGGACAAAGCCTCACAAGCTACTTGGCAGCCACGTCAGTATGTATCTCCACTGGTGCCAGTCCTACCAAGGGTCCGGCAGCCATTAAACCCATCATTGCAGCCACCGGGACCTGCTGCCCCGGCTCAAGTTACGGGTGAGAAACAAACAAAAAGGAAATTCAACCCAACAACAAACTCCCAGCTGCTTCTCGTAGCCTTTGCTTTACACATCCTCAGCCAACCCTCACTGAGCCCCAACCTCACTGATGTCTCTCAGGTCCAATTAGAGGCAAATAAACATTTCCTGGCAGGAATGGAAGACAAGCAAACTGGTAAAAGCTGACATCCTCTTCCTCTTTCTCAAGCAAGTCAGAAAAGAGGTTAGACCTGGATCTTCTAACAACAGGTTTCCTAAAGTCTGCTTCCAAAGGGCAGTGCTGGGATGAGCTTACCCATGCTTACTTGACAAAGTAAGTCAACTTGACTGCCAATTCTGCTGCAGGTGGGCCTCAGATGATAAGGACCAATACAGAGCCTCCCCTCCATGTTCTTGACCCTTGAAATTCAGACAGTGAGGGGGAAAACGTCCCATCAATAGAGAGGGAAAGAGAAAGATGGACCCCTCTAACTCTGCCTCAGTTGCCGACATGCACTTACATCTACTTAAGAGACAAAGGCTGTATATAGCCTAGGCAATCTGATGAGGAAAAAAGGCCAGCTCAGAATCAATGTAAAGAGCCTTCTCCAGTCCTAATATTAGATCTGTCTAGGGGAGGGGATGGGCCTAAGAAAAAGACCATTAGCTGAGGTCACAGCTCTTAAAGACCCTGCCATACCCCAAAAGAGAATCCTCTGCAGAGCCAGTGGTGCTTATGGATTATAAGCCTGGTTCCAGAGCTACTTAGAAAAAAAGAAAAACTTGGTGCTATCCTCTTGACTCCTTGAGTAAGCCTGCTGTCCTGTGAAAATTCAAGATCCTGGGGGTATCATGATGCTCTGCTGTTAAGGAGCAACTGCCTTCCTTCCCTAAGGCTACGCAAACACACCTTTCCCCAAGTATACTCCCATGCACGCACACACTCTCACACAATTTCTCCGAGGAGGCTGAATGAACCCCCCACCCTGGCCAAATTCTAAGACACAAGTGCCCTTTGAAGCAAAGGGGCTAGTGAAATTCCCCGAGCTGGGGTCAGCAGACCCCTTCCTTCCCTGCCCACTGCTTTCTCGGTGGCAGGGATACTCACACTCAGGGCCGCCATGGGAAGGGTCTGCTCTGGGGCTGTCCCTCCCGCCACCAGCTCCGTTAATCTTGTCCCGGCCAGTCTCTTGGCATGGTCGAGCTTCCTGGAGCAAGAAGATTTCAGGCTGCCCTGAGTCGGAGCCCTCCACTCACCCCCATTCCCAGGCTGGGCCCCTGGCCTTGGGGCCTCGACACTTGTTAGTAGCCAGAGAGAGTCAGTCTGTGTGGCCCCAGGAAGTAGCCTCTCAGTTTTAGTTCTCCTCAATTAGATTCAAGTCCAGGTCCCCAAAGTCCTGCTGGCACAGTGTCCGCTTGCTCAGTGCCTGCCGCCCCCACCGCACGGCCCCCTCCTCCTCCTCTTCGCTTTCACTCAGCACCTGGGAGGAACCCCCAACGGGGCTGCAGGAAGCAGAGAGGTGCGGGGGGCTACAGGCCATGAACCACGGTGGAGAGATGCTGCTGCCTTCCCGGGCTGCTTCTTGGAGACAGAGACCTCCTGAGTATGGTTTCTGTCAAACAAACAACAAAGTTAAGAATGCAAAAAAAAAAAAAAAAAAAAAAAGATACCAACTTCCACAGAACCCTGGCCCAAGCTGGATTTCCAAGTGTCCTTCCTGGTTACCCTTGCAGGCAGGAGTTGTAGGCTTTAGGGTGAGGTATGTGAACTCCCAGATAACATTTGGAAAATTTTTAATTTTTCCAAATTCTTTGAGGAAATAGCTCATAATTTCTATCACATTCAAAATTAGGAGCTCATTTATAAGCTTCATGTGGGCAGAACATTTTCTGGATGTTTTACAATACTGTGAGTGCCTAGTCACAACCTGGTACATGGCAGGTATTCAGTAACATTTGCTGACTCGTTGGAGGAATGACACGATGAATAAGCAGGTAGATTCTCAAAGAGGTTTGTGACCCAGGAGACTAGAAGGAAGAATATGAAGAGTCGGCAAGTGCATACAACAGCCGTATTCACACTGGGAAGTCAAAATGTGTTTGCTGTACATGAATGATGCAGCAACCCATTCTGCGAAGCCCTCACAGACCCAGGGGAAGCTGTGAAGGACAAGTGGCAAACGAGCCCTGAGGTCAAGAAGGGGCAGGGCACTAATGATGGGACTTGTATTGCTTATGCATCCTCAGAGTGCAAGGAAAGTGCCCTTGGCAGAACAATTGGGAATCCCTGTTGGAAGATTTAACATGGGTCTCATCTCAATTTCTTTAGAACCCCCAGGCCCAAGGAGTGACACAGGACATGAGACCTTGAGTACTAAATTGGGTATAGTCCTGGGCAACTAGGACGGTAAATCACCCTGGTGAAAGCTCAGTCAGTTAACGTTATACTCTTGATCTGAGCTCAGGCCTTGATCTTAGGGTCCTGAGTTCAAGCCCTGTGTTGCCTACTCAAACTTAAAAAAAAATTTTTTTTAAATTAGAAAGGAACCTGCCAGTTGTACATGGAGCTCGAGGATGGCTCTCCGTGAAAATGCAAGTCTCCCTCCTCCCAACCAAGCTTCCCTAGTTCTGCTGGTCCCACCTGATTCATCTTGTCAAAGTCCAAAGAAGGCCGCAGCCGCCGGGGGTCCTCCTCATGGCGCCGCTTGACTCCAGCTTTGCGGGCATCCAGATCACAGGGCTGTGAGCGGCTTCGGGGAAGATTGCGGAGGCCTCGAGGTCGCCAGGGCAGCTCTGGGGAGGATGCAGGGGAGCTCCGGGCAGAGGGCAAGAAGCGGCTTGCCTGAGGGCCCAGGCTGGGTGACAGGGAGAAGCGGCGCTGGGGTGGGCAGGGTGACAGGGACTCAGCATCACTCTCCCAGGAGCCACTTTGGGGGGAGGTGGCACAGGGTCGAGAGGAATCTTGGGCCAGAGCCAGGCTGAAGAAAGGGGGACTGTAGGGTCTGTGGGCTGGGGCACATTGAGAAGAGGCACTGGGAGCTTGGAGGAACCTGAGGCTGGAGACCCGCTTTGGGGGGCTCTGGTGAGGCACCTGCGGCCCACCCCCTCCACCACTGCCCCGGTGCTTGATGGGAGTCCACAGCTTGGAGGGGGCGGGCCGCCACACCGGCTGCCAGCGAGACAGGTCCACGGGCACTGAGAGTGAGCGGCAGTGCCTCTTGGATGGAGGGGCAGGGGGCACAGGAAGCTTCTCTGGGTCTGGGGGCTCAGGGCTTAGGACTTGGGAGAGGGGCTGCTCCTGTGGGGAACTTCCTGGGCTGGGTGGTCTGAGGTGCAGGCTCAAGCCTGAGGGGTGGTAGCTGAGGTTGAGGCTGTCCTGGAACTCAGCACAGGAACAGTGGGGCAGGCCCCTCCAGGAAGCACCTTCTGGAAAGCATTCATAGTAAAATAGTATTAATGATAGCATTTTTTTTTTTAAGATTTCATTTATTCATGACAAACACAGAGAGATAGAGAGAGGCAGAGACACAGGCAGAGGGAGAAGCAGGCTCCCTGCGGGGAGTCTGATGCTGGACTTGATCCCGGGACCCCGGTATCACAACCTGAGCAGAAGGCAGATGCTCAACCGCTGAGTCACCCAGGCATCCCCCCCCCTTTTTTTTTTTTTTTTTTTTTTAAGATTCATAGCTAGCTATTTTTAAGGGCTCACTATGTGCCACACAACGTAATGAACACTTTATGTGATGTTCCTCAAAAACTCATAAGGTAGGTACTATTATCCCCATTTCACAGATGACAGAGGTCCAGTAACTTATCCAAAGTCATATAGAAATGAAATGACCAGGGCACGTAGATGGCTCAGTGGTTGAACGTTTGCCTTCAGCTCAGATCGTGATCCTGGGGTCCTGGATTGAGTCCCACATCGGGCTCCCTGCATGGAGCCCGCTTCTCCTCTGCCTGTGTCTCTGCCTCTGTGTGTCTCTCATGAATAAATAAAATCTTAAAACAAAAAAAAAAAAAAAAAAGAAAGAAAAGAAAAAAAGGAATGAAATGGTCAAAGGAAGATTCAAACTCAGGTTTGTCTGATGCTAAGGGTAGGGCTCTTCACCACTAGATGATACTGCCTTCATTCTGAGAAGCCAGCTGAAATTCAAAAGTGTCCTATATTGCCTGTCACTCCCTCTCAAAGGTAGATGAATTCAGAGAAGCAAATGCATGTGTGCCCTGCTCTTTCCTATCTCCACCTAACCCTACTCTGCTCCCCTACCCACTAACCCCTCAAGTTGGGAAAGCAGGCCCACGCTCTTCTTCCTTGGTCTCTCCCCTTCCAAAATAGGAGTTAGGGCTGTCAAGGAGTAAGAGGTAATCAAGCATGTAAAAGATCATTTTTATTCCTCAAGAGTGTAAATAGGGTAGGGAAGGCCTTTGACAGTAGAACCTGTGATTGGGAGACCTTGAGACTATCCATGTTCCTTTGTGTCTGGCCACCCACAAAGAAATACTGAAATTAACACACTGACATGCAGAGATCTTCTAGCTCTATTATAGTTAAGTTAAAAAAAAAAAAAAAGCACAAATAATATATATAGTATGCAACCTTTTACAGAAATAAAAAAAACACACTTATGTTTGCTTCTATTTCTATTAAAAAACTCTAGTTGGATAGACAAAGTAATAACAAGAGCTGCTTTTAAGGAGGTGGTGGGAGATGGATGGAGAAAGGAAACTTTTCTCACTATAAACTTATTATTTCATATTTTTTTATTTTTTTTTTAATTTTTATTTATTTATGATAGTCACAGAGAGAGAGAGAGAGGCAGAGACACAGGCAGAGGGAGAAGCAGGCTCCATGAACCGGGAGCCTGATGTGGGATTTGATCCCGGGTCTCCAGGATCGCGCCCTGGGCCAAAGGCAGGCGCCAAACCGCTGCGCCACCCAGGGATCCCTAAACTTATTATTTCAAAAAAAATTTTTTTTATTTCAAAAATTTTGAACTACATGAGCATACTACTTATTTTTTTAAAAAATCAGATTATGGGAGGAGACAAAATATATAAACAAATAAATAAAGTCAGATTATAAAAGTCCTATCAAGGCTTGAGTAAGAGCCAACTAAACAAGTAACTCCCATGCTGGGGTGGTAAAATGGAGGAGACAAGTGACAACCTTAGCAGGTAACCCCAGCAAGAAAGCCATGGAGGTAGGCTGGCTAGCCAGGGTCACTGGAAACCAGCGCAAGAAAAATGAGGATGGAGGTATGTACACGCGTGAGCGCATACGTGCACACACGCGCACGCACACACACAGATGTCTTACCAGACACAAGCTGGAAGGGGTTCCCACAGCCGGAGAGGTCTGCATGATCAGGCAGGGGCTAAGGGAAAGATAACACCCATAATGAGTCAGGCTCAGGACACAGATTTCCAGGAAGCCCTCCATGGCTCACCCCTGGAGTCTATGGGTTATAGGGACGGGAGGAACTCCTAGTGATCTCTTCTCCTTGTCTTCCCAAAGTTAGTGAGTAAAATAATCCACATCTCCCAACATCTCAAACCCTTCTCCACCCCAGTTTTGGTGTCCCTTCTCTACCAGTGGAAAAGTACCTGCCCCCTTCCTTTTGGGCTGGGTTTGAGCCTTTACTGGGCTTTTCCAGTACAAGTACAATGACTCATATGACACAGGACATGGGTAGAGTAGTAGCAACAAACAGCCTCAGAAAAAAGGGGGAGGGGGTTGTAGAGAAGCAGGAAGACTGGTCTTTTACCAGACTGATGCTGAAGCGTGTGCATTTCAGCTCATCCAGAGTCTGTTTCTGTAGCTGCTCAGTGATCAGGGTTATCATGATTCTCCCCAGGATCTGACTTGCACACTTTGGAGCAAATGATGGATGTCTTCCCTGTCGTTCTTCCAGACCTCACTCGTGGGCCGTCTTCTGCCACTGCAGCACCATCCTAGCACCATTGGGACTTCCCTCTCCAGTCATGCCTGCTGAGTCTGCCAATTACAGAGGGACCAGCCCCAAGTGATATTAGAGATGTACCTGGCCCAAAGGTAGAAAATGCATGGCACACATACCACAGCATCCCTATGCCAGGCCTCTGGCAGACATCATTAATTGATCACAGCTCTTTCCTACTAAGCCTAAACACAGCCTTGGAAACATCCTGAACTTGACACTTTAGTTAACCAGTAAAACGAACTAGAGTAAGCAAGCAAGTTGAGACCTAATTGCCACCCCTAACCTGGTTCATGCTGGGCTTTGCCTACCCAGAGTACCAGCACCACTTAAAAAACAGCTCAAGTGAGAGAGGGATATCCAAATGGTTACTTTCATCCTGATTCCCCCAATACTTTATCTTCCAATCAGAATCAGAGAGGTAACCATTTCCCTAAACTACATTAAAAGGAACAGGGAACAGCAAGGAGAACTGGTTGTAGGAATGACTTTCTGCTTCAGATCAATCAGAGTAAACAAGGTTTTATGTTCTCCCTAAGCTTCAGTGTTTGATATATTATTGTTTTCCAACAGATACTGTAAATATTCTCTCTAAAAGGGTTAAGAAGATAGAGAAATGGTACCAGGATTTTTCCAATTACATTTCAACTCTATACATGTTAAAAACACCAACTGTATGACTTCATTCAACTAAGTTTTTAGCCTGATCTTACTCAAAGACCATGGATTCAATTAATCAAGGCTCCTTCCCATGGTCAAGTTCAGTATAAGCAAACTAATTCCATCAGAGAACAGGCTTCAAGCCCACACAATTGCCTGAGGGGCCTTGCTCAATGGAGGAGGGGAGGATAACCTAGTGTTTCCATATGGTTCCGCCTATTCCCAGAAATGACCAGCAGGCAGACAGCTCATCAGAAGGTGTATGTAGCATTCTCCAGTAGATATAACAAACATTCAAGAAATCTACGTCTTGTGTTAATTTGCTGGGACAGTTCTGGGAAATCACTGGAGTTTTCTTGGCCTTAGTTAACCTACATGTAAAATGGGCAGAATAAATGTCTTAATGTGTCATGGGTACAATATAATGTGAAATATCAAAGTGTAAAAAGCATACCATCTAACCTGCACAAATCAGGAGTCCACATAGACTGTTTCTCAAACTCTCCTGTTTGTTGCTCTACACAGCCTAAGAATGCCACATGTGATAATATCATTAATCTGAAGAGGACAATTGGGTTTATCTATTTGGCTGGATGCCAACCTCCCTCACCTGAACACCCAGGGAAGCCCCAAACAGCTCTTCTGTGACCTTGGAGGTAGAGTACTTTCTACTTTTGCAAAAAGAGGGAATCATCTCTACCCCGTTCCACCTTGGAGAGAAGTAAGTAAAGAAAAGCAAAGAACTACGTGTTGATGTATCTGCAGTTTTTTGGAAGCTGTGGGAGAAATCAACCATCATTACAGTTAACTATCATTTTCATGCATAATTATTATTACCACCCTCAAAGAAGTTCTAGCTTCCTGAGAGCTCCCTTCAGCGGCTTCCCCTATGATCTTGTGGGAAAAGCTAAAGCTTATATCACATTGCTCTTGGTTTCTTAACTCTGCCCCCAAAAGATCAACTAGAGAGGGACCCTAACTGCAGGCTTTTACCCCAGAGATCCCAGGCCTCAGGCTCACCAGCCATGAAGAGCAGGGAGTGAAGCAAAGTCTTTCAAGCTTTTCATGAGGCATTTGGCCAAACAGCAAACTCCCAGCCCTCTCTGGGATCAAGTGAAGAGAGTGATTTTGTGTTTTTCTGCATTTTAATTGTTGGGATGTGGCCACACACGGCGGTAATTGGAACAATGCAACTACCACCACGCAACTGATACTCTCAGCCTGAGTTTCCTAAAACAGGCCAGGCTGAGAGGGGGAACAGAACGGAAGCCATAAGGAATCAAACCAGGACACAAAAGAAGGCAAACCAGCTCCGCGAGGGGCCTCCTCTTTCTCAGGCAGGCATAGAAAAAAGTGTAAGAAACCCTCTCTTGCCGCCTTCCTTCCCCTTCCATTTTGTGTATCTGAGGGGCAGAGACAGCCCTGAATGTTCACTAAACAAGTTAAAACTTCTCAGCTTAACAACTGGCACAGGGCTCAGCCCTTCACAGAGCAGCAGGCCGCTAGGCCCTCCCTACGACCCCACCAGGCCCAACTCTCAATCCAGGCTTTCCCTCCACCAACAGCCCCCTAAAATAAAGACTGGACCCCCACCCCATCTACTATTGGATGGTAGTAACCCCTGACGTTGGGGTTTCAGGGATGCTAAGGTTGTGCTGAAACCTGGAGAACCCAGGATCAAATCAAGCCAAGAGGGAGGAGAGTCACAAATCCCCTGGGGACCCTCCCCCCAGGTCCCAGCCCCACACCTCTGGGGGACACTAAAGAAAAACATGAGGGAGGCAGGGAGGTACATGAACAGGTAAGTGGGGAACTGACTGCTCTTCCTCCATATGGCTCTGGCGGGGATAGGGGTGACAAGTGGGGAGCACCCCTCCCCCCACCCCGATGAAGAAGCAAAAGGCTAGGCCCCCCTCCAGTCTTCAACCTCTCCCTCGGTTGCCCTGCCTGTCCCCGCGGGGTGGGGCATGGGGCGTCCGCTAGCCCCTAGGGGGGCACCAGGGCTCGCTCAGGGGGGCTGTCTTTCGCCTCTTCCCAATCAGCTTCCATCATCTGGCCGCGGGAAGCGAACTCAGGACGCAGGAGATGGAAAGGGTCTGGGACTTAGCACTCCACCAACCCCTCCCCCACCGGGTCCCGTGCTCTCCCCGTGGAGGCGTCCAGAGAGGCCGTGCCGCGCGCGCCGCCGGGCTGGGGGAAGGGAAAGAGGGAAGGAGGGAGGGACAGTCGAGGTGCCCGCCCCGAGGCCCCAGCGCCACCTGCCCTCGCCACCTACCGCGGCTCCTCCAGCTCCCTGGGCCGCGGCCGGAGCAGCTCTGAGCGCTCCGTTCGCCCCACGGTGCCCTTAAAAGGCGCCGGCGCGAACCAACGGGCCCCGAAGGAGAGTGGGGGAATCGCTCTGGTTCGCAGAATCGCCCTGAACCGCCCGGGGAGGCTCGAACCCCGCGTCGCTTCTCTCCCAAAATCTTTTTTGGAAAGTGCTGTCGGGAATGAGCCAAGCTCTTTGATTTAGGGATGAAGGTGGCTTCTTCACTATCGAGTCACCCCCTCCAAAATATTGCTGAAGGTGGACGGACCCAGTTGGCGGCACAGCTCCAAACCCGCGGGGGAGACCGTGTCGGACGAAGGTAAACAAAGCGATTCTCCTCGCCCTCCATTCCAACATTGGCCCTAGTACGGCCCCCTACCCGGTTCGGGCCGCGTAACAGAAATAGCCAGAGTTGCTCTTACCTGCTCTCTCCTCCCGCCCTCTACGGGCACCTCTCAGAAGGAATCCCCCTTCCGCCAGCAGAGGACCGGCCCGCGGCGTGAAGACTTCTGGGAAATGTAGTCCAAGAGCCGATCAGGGCCTGCTCTGAGTCCCGGGAGCCCCTCTTCCAGCTGCCGGATACCCTCCAACCTTATAAACCCAGGACTTGTAACGGTTGCGGGGCCGTTCCCAATTGATTCTGTAATTAGCCCTCACCCAAAACACTTTGTAAAGCTGAAAAGGGCCCAGGGCTGCTCACTCCTCCTCCTTCCTCTACGCACCCCCACCCCCCAGCAGGATGAGGTAATGGGGTTGTGATTATGACATCATAGGCGGTTCAGTTGCTTGCGGGGGTGGGCGGGGGAGGGGGGGGAGTATGGTGGTTACAGCTGGACCACTTTCCTTAAGACAGAAAGGGAGGGAGGAAGGAAACAGGCAGCTGGGTAAAAGATGTTGATAGCTTTGTATTTCCTCTTCAGGAAGAGGATGCCACCCTTTATTAAATTTCCACCACTACCATCACCTCCCACCTCAGCCAAAGTTTAAGTCTTTTTTGAGAAGCCTGAATGTAGACGTTAGTAGGGAGGAGGTTGGGGAACAGCAAAATGGTTACTGGCTCTTATGTAAATTTGAGGCTCAGCTATCAAAGAAGGTTTAGAAAAGCAGGCAGAAATGGAAAAAGAAGTTTTAAACAATGCTTTCGTGTTGTGATCTCTTTGTAGGGCAGTTTTAGATTTTTTTTTTTTTAATCCATTGGGAAGTAGCAGTAATGCAGGTAATCTTTACTGTTACACTTAGCAACACGTCCCTTGAAAGACATATGCTTTCTCTAAATATTTTGTGCCTCATTCAAATCTGGGACAGGTATGTAACTGTGATCAGCTAGAAAGTAGAACCAGTGGTGTTCTTCCTCATAGAGCCAGGGAAAGGAGTAGGCAGGAGGTACCAAGTCTGCAAACTGAAAAAGAAGAGTAGAGGCAGAGTGAGCTACTTATGAAGAAAATGGGGGTGGAAGGAAGATGCACTGCACATTTCCTTTCCTTGCACATTTCTCCTTGGCAAAAGAGGGGACAGGGGCCATGAAGTGGGGAGACCTAGTTTCCAATAATTGCTGTTGTGGAGCACTTATTATGTGCCAGGCACCGTGCTACATACTTTAATATGTATTCTTATTTTTTGCTTAGAATCATCAAATGAGACAAATCTCCCTATTTGACAGTTGAAATGGTTGGAGAGATGAAGTGATTGTCCATGTGGTGGACAAAGGTAATATTATAAAGCAGTCCTGAGGCTCTAAAGCCCTTGGTCTTCATTCCACTTGGTAATCCTTGTTTTTATTATCAACCATACTTTATTAAAGTTCAGTGACTGAGAATAAGAAGTAAAGTTAGCATTGGCTCATTTGCAAAATATTGAAATAAAAGGAGACATTAAAAAAGCCATATCAGGTTTCAAGGCCTCAATTCCAAGAAATATTGTACTCCTTTCATCAAGTATAAAATAACCCCCAATGCAGCCCAATTTCCCACCATTGTTAACTACAATTAAATGTCCTTATGCCACCTTTTTCTTAGATATTTTAATTCATGTCCTATTTTTTCTTGCTGCCCAATTTTTCTTCTTTTGTTTTTCGACTACTACCTTGAATCCCATCCTAATTGTTACCTTGTGGGCCAGACCCTACTCTAACCCTGCTCCAATGGGTTTTAGAAAAGGATACTACCTGGGCTCCCTTCTGGTCTTCATTCAGATTCACTGATGGTTCCAGGGCCTGGAACCAGTCATCCAGGAGGTCATCCGTAGGTGTGGAACCCATTGGCTCTAAGAGATGCTCCATTCCCTGGCTGGGAAAGTGGCAGAGTCAGAGGAATATGCACCTCTTTCAGACTATCCCTTTTCAGCCAGAAAAAGCTAAACCTCTGCAAAGTGAGGAGAGGTAGGGCTCAGTCCACCACTCCTAACAAGGAACCAAGAATAATACACACACCCCTCGGACCTCCTGCCTTTCGGGGGCTGGCTGGGGGGATCCCAGGAATGCAGGGCTCTTCTCCACTGCCTGATCTGGGCATCCCAGGAGCGGCGGCTGTACCTCCTCTTCTTGTTTGGTGTTTGAGGGTGAAGTCCTGGCTGTCGCTTTGCCCTGGCGATGGCAAATAAGTGTCAGACTCAGGCCAAAATAAAGGGGCACAGTGCATTGTTTATCACAGTGAATTCAGAGATTCATTAGGGATTTCCTGAGAGTAAGGTAAGACCAGTGTCCTCAATTCAATGGGAAAAAAATAAATCTTCAGATGGGATTAAGCACTGAACTTTCTAAATTTCTAATATTCTTCTGAGAAAGGTAATTTAGATAAACTCACTCCCCTAGAAGTCAAGATAGATATAAGATGGTATCTGACATCCCTTTAAAATACATACTACCAAAAATAAATAATAAAATAAAATAAATAAAATAAAATAAAATAAAATAAAATAAAATACATACTGCCGGGCAGCTTGGGTGGCTCAGCGGTGTACCGCCACCTTCAGCTCAGGGAATGATCCTGGAGACCCGGGATCGAACCCACGTCGGGCTCCCTGCATGGAGCCTGCTTTTCTCTCTGCCTCTCTCTCTCTGTCTCTCTCATGAATAAATAAATAAAATATTTAAAAAAATAAAATACATACTACCCTTTAATACATTTTTGTGTGTATGCATGGAAACTTACATATAATTAGGTTGTAATTAGCGAAGTCAGCTGAAGGTATGAGGTAATGGTTAGAAAGAAAAAACTTCATAGCAAACATGAATAGAACTCTAAAAACTCTCAGGGCTCAAGTATGATTTGTTCCATTAAAAAAAAATCTTGAAAATTTATTTTTGGGGCTACATTTTAGGAGAATTAGTTGTAGTAATGATAGAACTTTGTGAGAGCACTCAGATTCTAGTATCTTTCCGTCATCCTACATTGAAACAAACAGCTTGGCTGACACTTTTGTTGTGACCACCCACAACTGCACTCACTTGGGGACCTGCTGCAGGAAACACTGGTAACCAGGTGTGCGCTTGCCATAATCTATCTGTTTTTGCCGCCGCTGTAGAACAGTTTCATCTGTCTCTACCTCCCACCTGTGGGGGAATTATACAGTGGCCCCATGAAGTATGATTAGGGTTATCAAAGCAGAAATCAATTCATCCCATACTCCTTTAACCCCCAGTCTGATTTTCAAACTCACCTGGAATGGCAGGGCTCTGTGCTGACGCCCACACTCACCATCTCAATCCCAGAGAATAAAGACTCTTCACATACTTTCTTTCTGGGGAAGCAGATTCTACAGATGAAAAGAGTATTAGGATAGTGTAGTCTGGCTGACTACACTGCACCACCACCAAGATGTGGACACCAGTAAAGGTTGTATGCCAGACTTAACTGTTTTTCAAAGACAAAGGTTTTTTTTTTGTTTTGTTTTGTTTTTCTGATTTGTTTCTCAGACTGGTCTGCAAGCCATCAGCATGAGTAGCCCCTGGGAGCCTTGAGAATTCCTAGGCCCCGCTCTCGACTTACTGAATCATAATTTTGGGGCCTGCATTTTAAAAAGCTTCTGGGCTATTTTGATCATTTTTTTTATTACAGAAAATTTCAAAAATACAGAGAAGAACACAGTATAATGTTTTGCTACTCAAAGTGTGGTCCCAGGACCAGCTGCACCAACATCAGCATCAGCTGCAAGCTTATTAGAAGTGCAGAATCTTGGGCTCCAACCCAGACCTATTGAATCAGAACCTGCATTTTAACAAGATCCCCAGATGATTAGTATGCATTTTAAACTTTGAGAGTAATAATATAATGGATCGCCACTCACCCATCACGTAATACTCATGGCAAACCTTGTTTCATCTATACCCACCACTACTCCCACTGGAGTACTCCTTCAAATCTTCAATATTAAGAATTATTGAAAAAAATATTGAGGGTCATCTGGCTTAGCTAAGTCGGAAATCCATGGGATTCTTGATCTTGGGATCCTGAGTTTGAGCCCCACATTGGGTGTAGAGATTACAAAAGTAAATAAACTTTGGGGGGGGGAGGAATAATTCTTTAATATCACCTCATCAGTGTTCAAATTTCCATAAACGACCGGTTTGCGATCCTTTAGTCTGTAATAAGGATTACGCCAAGAGATGGTTCAATCCCCCCGCTTTCCTTCAAAAGATATTTCCTTTATCCTACATAACCTAGCTTCTAATAGATGCTGCGCTCTACAAGAACACAGAACAAGGAAAGCTCTTGCAAGGGGCCAGTGCTGCTCGACATAAGCACACACACCTGTCTTGGCTCAACATCTGCTACACCAGCGGAAAACGCTCCATCTCCGACCGAAGGCAAGCAAAACGGAGAGGAAAAGACCCACGTAACGACAGAAGAAAGAAGCAAGGAAAGAGAACCTTTTAAGACACCTTGCATCCAAACAAACCTCCTTAGGTAATATCCTAAAGAGTGATAATCGCTCTCGAAGTGCAGTTTAAATCTCCCGGGGTTGGAGGGGCACAGGAAAGGGAGCGCCCGAGCCCGCGGTGGCGATTGGCTGGAGGGAGAACCAATGGTGTGCCAGGCGTCCAGGGGGCGGGGCTTGCCCAGCTTGCTGGACGCTGGTGGGCCAATGGGCATCCTGCTCCGCCTACGGGGCGGGGCAAATTGTGCTCCTTCCAAAGCAAGCTCACGCCTGGTGACGTAGGGCCAAACGATTGGCTGTGGCGGTGGGGGCGTGCGCAGATTGGCTGGCGCAGCTTTGCGGGGAATGGGATAGGGTTACTGGGAAGGCGGAAGGTTTGAACAGCCAGGCCCTGGGACTCTGGACTCTTCCCCGGAGGCCGCCACTTTGGTCGTTTCCTGGGAGAAGCGCAAAGCCCGACTCCAGCCTCTTGTCTAGAAGCAGAATTGTAGGCTGGTTAATTCACTCCTTTCCTCAGGTTTCTTTTAATTCTGCTCAAGTGTTCGCTTGTGATTGATCTCCCAGGTGCGTTTGTCCTGAAGGTGAATCTCAGGGTCCAACCTGAGGTAAGCTCGGAGCTGTCTCCGCCGGGATCACGGAGACCCCAGCGTCCCCTTGGGGTCGGGGCGCCACAAACAGAACTCCAGGGGACCTAATGGTCTTTGTCGTGAGTGAAGAAACCTAAATTCCTTCCTTTCACGAGTCACGAGCTGTGTGGGCCCCGAACAAGTGAAAGCCCTCTTTCATTCCTTTTTTAACGTCTTGGTTTTGGGGCGCCTGGCTAGGTCAGTCGATGGAACGTGGGACTGTTGATCCTGAGGTCGTGAGTTCGAGCCCTACCTTGGGTTGTAGGCCTTACTTTAAAAGAGGGGGGAGGGACGCCTGGGTGGCTGAGTGGTTGAGCGTCTGCCTTCGGTCCAGGGCGTGGTACTGGAGTCCTGGGATCGAGTCCCGCATCGGGCTCCGTGAAGGGAGCCTGCTTCCCCTCTCTCTGCCTGTGTCTCTGCCTCTCTCTCTGTGTGTCTCATGAATAAATAAATAAAATCTTTTTTAAAAATTAAAAAAAAATAAAAGAGGGCGGAGGTGAGTGGCTCCGTGGTTCAGCATCTGCCTTCGGCTCGGGTCCTGGCCCAGTGGTTCTGCGATCCAGACCCGCATCGGGCTCCCCGCAGGGAGCCTGCTTCTCCCTCTGCCTTGCCTCTGTGTCTCTCATGAATAAATGAATAAATAAGTATTTTTTTAATGGAAAAAAGTATTTTTTTCTTTTTTTTAATGATTTTTAAAAGTTCAGGCTCCAAGGAAAAGGGCAAGCCGCTTGGGGTGCGTTTGATTTCACCTTCAGGTGGAGCTATGTGATTTATCACTTGAGATGCCCCTCCTCCACTGCGAACCACTCGGCCTGTGCTGGGAAGGGTGTAGAAGGTGTGAAAACTGGACAGTCTGTGGGGTACCTATGTAGGTGACTTTCACCTCCTAGCTAATTTTTATTATTATTTTTCCCCCCTTAGGATTGAGAGGCCATGTCTGCAGAATTCATTTCATCCATAGGACAGGAAGGATGCCCCGGCTCAGGACCCAGTTTTAGATCCAGTCAGAGGAAGATGTTAAACCTGCTCCTGGAGAGAGAGACTTCCTTTACCACCTGCCCAGACCTCCCTAGAACTCCAGTGAACAAACACTTTGGTGATTCTGCCAACCTAAGCGTTTTGTCTGGGTAAATTCATCTTTTCACACCTTATCGACTTTGCTTTTCTGAAGTCTTTGTTTTTTTGTTTTGTTTTGTTTTGTTGTTGTTTTTTTTAATTAACCCAGCTCGAAGATCAGGGGTGAAATTTTAAACCCTGCCCTTAACTAATTGTGTGACTCTTGAATCTCAGGTTTCTTTTCTATGACATAGAAATAATCTCTTCCTATCTTACTAGGATCTTGTGAGAATCAAATGATCTGATGTCTGGGAGAAGTTTTTGAAAACTCTATATTGCATTATATGAGTTGGTTGTTTTATTAATATTTATACTAGTGTTATTGTATTTTAAATTCTGGTCATGCCATGCTCTGACGCTTCAGCTAGCAAACAAACTTGGAGAGCTATAAATCTGAGAAGTACTAGAGACTCCAAAGAGAAATCAAATAAATCTGTGTGCTCACAGTGCACTGGGCAGAAGATGTGGGGTCAAGGCCAACTTCAGCCAATAATATTGGTTCTCAATTAAGAAAAAAATTACTTAAAAAAAAAGAAAAAAATTACTTGTCTCAGTATGTTGGTGAGGAGGAAATGGTGAATTATTGGAGTAGAGGAAAGTGGGAGATTTTTCTCAGCCTACTCTGAAATATTTACAAAAGGCAGCTAGATTTATTTGGACATTGTTCACATTGTGTGAATGACTATGGAGGAGTGCTTCAAATTGAGAGGATAATGTGATCTTTGCCTCTTTTTAAAATTTTTTTTTGATCTTTGCCTTTTAAGGATATTACAATCTAATAGGAATCTTGATGTATTGTTATGTCTCAATAGAGGAACCCCCAAATGTTGCCTTGATCTTTCGAATCTTAGCAGTAGCGGAGAGATATCTGCCAATCAACTTACCACTTCTGCAGACCTTGATGAAACTGGTAAGGGGAAGGGAGGTAAAAGCCTCAAGGGAAAGAACAACTTTTAAGGGAGATAACAGAGTAGTTGGATAGAGATGAAAGGTGCTAAAAGTCGGTAGAGTTCCCTGAAGTTGGAATTCTGTGAGTACCTAGTGGTGGATTTTTGAGAATGATAAGCCAAGAAGAGAAATGTAATATCATTAATAGGAGTTACTTTGCATTTGAAAAATTTAACAGGAAGGAATTTTTTGTTGATTGGTGGTGGGAATGAAAGTAGTAGTTAAAATGAGACGTTTCACGTCCTAGTCTAGTCTTAAGAAAGGCAAAGAAGTAAACATAAATATTTGTTAACTAAACCTTCTGTTTCTGTAGGGTCTGATCTCAAAAGGAGTAATTAGTCAACCATTTTAGTATTTGTTCTACTTTTAGATTTTCTGAGTGATAAGCATTATTTTCTACTCATGAAAAAAAAACCTCTTTTGGTTAGGGTAGGGCACTGTTTCCCAACATTTTTTTTTCTTTGTGACACATGTAAATTCTTAAGTTACCATGAACTTGTACCTTGTACCATAAACTTAGTACCTATCAAGAGACTTTGTGTTCATAACATCAGCTTTTGAAATTAATATGGCTTACTGGTAATGAAGATAACCAGAAGAAAAGACAGGATGCAAGGACAAGAATAACTCTTCATATTTGATTACAGGTCACTTGGATTCTAAAGGACCTCAGGAAATACGTTTAGTTGGGATGTAAGTTCTTTTACTAAATGAACCCCTTGCTAAAGCCTTTTTAGCAGTGGCACAGGGTTTTTATACTATGCAGACTCTGGAACCTTTTGCTTTGAGTGTAAGTGGGCTTGAAGGCCTGGATCCTTCCCTTGAAAGGTCTTTTAAATTTCCTGGATCTAAATAATTCATTTTAACCATTATATACAATCCATATTATTTTTAAAAATGAAAGAAAATGGCAAATTGTATTTAGGCATCAGCTCTTACCTGCATGTGAATAGTGCTATGTTAGAGCACTTAGGTTCCAGTGGCTTACTATGTCACCACCAGCTATGACTCCGAAGAGTTTCTTTAACTTCACTGGACCTCAGTTTCTTTATTTGTAATGCATAACAATGGAGATAATACTAGTACTTCTCATAACTGCTCTTCTAAGGATGAAAGTTAGTACATCCCAAGCATTTTATAATGTTTAGTACTATTATTCACAGCATGGGGATTTTTTGTTGGAGATCCAAATGTTCAACTGGGGAATCCTTAAGAAATGAAAAGTAATTTTAATTCAACTTCTTAACTACCTGGGCTTATTTGTAAAGTTTACATTTGACTGTTTTATTTTTTTATTTTTTTTTTTAAGATTTTATTTATTTATTCAAGAGAGACATACAGACAGGCAGAGACACAGGCAGAGGGAGAAGCAGGCTAAACTACTGAGCCACCCAGGCTGCCCTGTTTTAATCTTTTTAGAACTTTATCCTTCCATGTGTAGGTGAATTGGGTGCCACTATAGTGCACTAGTGGAAGCATTCCATGACTTTTAAATTATTTATTTATTTATTTATTTATTTTATTTTTTATTTTTTATTTTTTTTTAAAGATTTTATCTTTAGGGCCTGCCCGGGTGGCTCAGCGGTTTAGCACTGCCTTCAGCCCAGGGCCTGATCCTGGAGACCCAGGATCTAGTCCATGTCAGGCTCCCTGCATGGAACCTGCTTCTCCCTCTGCTTGTCTCTCTTTCTCTATATCTCTCATGAATAAATAAATAAAATCTTTTTTAAAAAAATAAAGATTTTATCTTTAAAATTTATTTATTTATTATTTTTTATAAGATTTATTTATTTATTCATGAGAAATATAGGCTGAGAGAGAGGCAGAGACACAGGCAGAGGGAGAAGCAGGCTCCTCACAGGGAGCCCAATGTGGGACTCGATCCTGGATCCAAGGATCATGACCTGAGCCAAAGGCAGGTGCCCAACTGCTGAGCCACCCAGGCATCCCAAAAATTTTTTTTATTATTTTTTTAAAGATGTTATTTATTTATTCATGAGAGATACAACAAGAGACAGAGACATAGGCCGAGATCATGGGACTTGATCCCAGGACCCCAGGATCATGACCTGAGCCAAAGGCAGATGCTTGAGTGGCTGAGTCTGCCTTTGACTTAAGGTGTGATCCCAGAATCCAGGATAGAGTCCCACATTGGGCTCCCTGCGAGCAGCCTGCTTCTCCCTCTGCCTATGTCTCTGCCTCTTTCTCTGTGTCTCTCATGAATAAATAAATAAATTTTTTTAAAAAAAGATTTTGTTTACTTATTCATGAGAGAGACAGAGAGGCAGAGAGGAGAAGCAGGCTCCATGCAAAGAGCGAGCTCAATATGGGACTCAATCCCGGGACTCCAGGATCACATCCTGAGCTGAAGGCAGATGCTCAACCGCTGAGCCACCCAACGGTTCAAAACATTTTTTTTATATTTAAGGCATCTCTACATCTAACGTGGGGCTTGAACTCAGAATTCCGAGATCAAGAGTTACATGCTCTAGTGACAGCCAGCCAGGTACCCCTCCATGACTATTTTTAATAGTACATGTGAAAGTTTCATTTTGGATTGCTTGTAGTTTCTTTGGCTTATTTAAAATGTCCTAGCCCATGTAGACTGGATAAAATCCTGGCAGAAAGGATAGTATTTCATAAAAAATAAATATTAGGGGATCCCTGGGTGGCTCAGCGGTTTAATGCCTGCCTTTGGTCCAGGGTGCGATCCTGGAGTCCCTGGATCAAGTCCTGCGTCAGGCTCCCGGCATGGAGCCTGCTTCTCCTTCCTCCTGTGTCTCTGCCTCTCTCTCTCTCTCTCTGTCTATCATAAATAAATAAATCTTTAAAAAAAAATTAGCTCCCAGTAGCCAATGCTGAAAAATTAGTCAATTGTGACTGTAAGATGTAGAATAAACTCATCATCTTTGACGCATATCTGTTTGTATGATTATGCATGTGAAATGAGTGCCTTATTCCCAGGATGTCACTCAACATTTTCATACTTAACACAGAAGTAGAGACACATTGTTACTGAAAGAGACCCATCGACTAGGTATAGGGTTCCCAGCATGGAAAAAAGGAAAAGTTGGGATGCTTCAAGCCACTGACGAATAACTGAATAGTATTTGGTGTTAACTGCACAGCTTTTTTTTGGTCTACAGGAGTCATCACCAGCACCTTATAAAATGCAGCCCAGTGAGTAGCACCTCTTTCTTGGGTTTGGGTTTGTTTCTCAGTTGGGAGACAGAAGCTTTCCAGCTTATCTGTGGCTCTTGGATGCTGGATTTTCTCAGAAAACATTCTCTTGTAGGCACAACTGTTTTGTAGCACTCCAAATGCTTTGGATCATGGCAAGAGAAAGAAAGATGCAATATGTCGCTCATCCGCAAAGAAAGAAAATGTGAGTGTTAAACGGAAACCTATATACATTAGCACTTTTCTTGCTGTGAGGGCAGCAACTCATCAGTATCATTATGAGAGCCTAGGACCCTATGTGTCAAGTGCTGCAAACAAGCAAACTGCAACACTATAGACAAAAAATTCTTTATGGTTTGTTTTTTCAGGACTTGACCCTAGAACATAAACTTAGCTGCAAGTCTTCCACAGCGGGTCATCATTATTACTCCATGTTCAGTTGATTGATTTAAGGACAAAAATCTCTGTTACTGTAGTTTGGGAATTTAGAACTATTTTCTTTAAACAGATAAAGGTAATGTATATAAGTTGTTCACATACTCTTTGAATGGCTTCATGCATAGGTCTTCTTTATTTTTATTTCTCCCTTAGTCCAGCTTATTAGCCCATATTCTGAGAAAGCCATGGGCCTTTTTGTGTGAGCCTCAGGCCTTCTATCAGTTCTTTCTTTTTTTTTTTTTAAGATTTGTTTATTTTATTTTATTTTTTTTAAGATTTTATTTATTTATTCAAGAGAGACACAGGGAGAGAGAGGCAGAGACACAGGCAGAAGGAGAAGGAGGCTCCATGCAGGGAGCCCGATGTGGGACTCAATCCTGGGTCTCCAGGATCAGGTCCTGGGCTGAAGGCGGCGCTAAACCACTGAGCCACCTGGTTGCCCAAGATTTGTTTATTTTTTTTTATTTTTTATTTTTTTTAAAGAAAGTTATTTTCTTTTTTTTTTTTTTAAATTAATTATTTATTTATTTATGATAGTCACAGAGAAAGAGAGAGGCAGAGGGAGAAGCAGGCTCCATGCACCAGGAGCCAGACGCGGGACTCGATGCCCGGTCTCCGGGATCGCTCCCTGGGCCAAAGGCAGGCGCTAAACCGCTGCGCCACCTAGGGATCCCCAGATTTGTTTATTTTTAAAAAGATTTTATTTATTTGAGAGAGAGAGAGTGAGAGAGAGCATGAGCCAGGGAAGAAGCTAAGAGAGGGAGAAGCAGACTCCCCGCTGAGCAGGGAGAACAACATGGGGCTTGAACCCAGGATCCTGGGATCATGACCTGAGTTGAAGGCAGATGCTTAACCAACTGAGCCACCCAGGTGCCCATATTTATTTATTTGACAGAGAGAGAGCACACCTGAGCGAGTACAAGGGAAGGGGCAGAGGGAGAGGGACAGAATCCACAAGCTGACTCCTGCTGAGTACAGAGCCTGAGGCAGTGTTGATCCCATGACCCTGAGATCTTGACCTGAGCTGAAACCTGGAGTCAGATGTTTACCCACTGAGTTACCCAGGTGCCCTCCCCACCATCAGTTCTAAGTTTAACTGGGCTCTACAGCATTACCTAATCACCAAGATAATTGTCTAAATAATCCCTTCAACTAGCCATCTTTTTCTTTTCCCTGCTTCCCATCCTTTCCCTCATGTCAATGTATATAAAAGATAGCTGCTGTTCTTTCCTCACATTGACTAAGTTATACCCATGTTTTTGACTGTTCTACTCCGCTTTTTCTAGATGATTTGATACTGTCCTTCTGATGACTTTTTAAAAATCTCACCATCCCCTTCCCGCTCAGGCTCCCCTCTTCTCCCTTCCTTTGGCTTGTGATTGTAAAATTAGTATCCTCCAAAGCAAATCTAAATATCATACGTCAAATTCAAACCATAATTTGTATCATCAGGATATAGGATCAACTTTGATTACTCTCAATGTGTTTTGTGAGGGTTATTCATGGCTTCTCCTGATGAAATGTGTTTGGCAGGGCTTGCTGACACTTGTCTTCCTCCAGACAAAGTAGTTCTTCTTGTACAGGAGAACAACACTTTGAAGTCCTTGGGGTGGGCACCCAGGAGCCTTAAGTTTCGAAAGACACCAGGGGGGCCTTACATGTCTCCGCTTTCTCTCCCAGTGAGTCACTGAACATCCTCATCAAGGGTCTGCTAAGGTGTTGTGGATTATAGGATGGCAGATCGCGTTTACAACCCTTTGAATTTTTCTAGGCTTGCTTGGGTGAGAAAAGGGGTTGGAGAAATAACTCTAGAAAAGGGAGGAGACACATCTTCTGATCTTTTTATTTAAATTTAAGGAGGAAAAAAATTTTTTAGGCCTTTTACATATTTTCTTTTATTCTTCATGTAGCTCCCTCCCCTCCCATTTTTTTTTAAAGATTTTATTTATTTATCCATGAGAGACACTGAGAGAGAGACAGAGAGGGAGAAGCAGGCTCTTTGCAGGGAGCCCAATGTGGGACTCGATTCCTGGACTTAGGATCACGACCTGAGCCAAAGGCAGATGCTCAATCACTGAGCCACCCAGGCATCCCCCTCCCCAATTTTAAAAGTACTTTGTGCCCATTGTGAAAATGGTTTAAAAATATAAGAGTATAAAAAAGAAGATAGCTACCTCCTAGAGGGAAAACTGCTGTTAACATTTTACTTCGTTTCTTTACAATCTTTTGGTATAGTTTTCCAAAGTCATATTACGTATATATAACTTTGTATCCCATTTTTTAGAGTTAATATTGAAATTCCTAGTAAACGTTATTTTTTCATAGATGCTTTTACTCTAACAAATGGACCATAATATATGTACTTCCCTATTTTTGGTCACTTAGTGGTGTCGATATTTTGCTTTTACAAGTAACGTTATTATGTAAGTTCTTGAGCATCAATCCTTACCTATATTTCAAAATATTTTCTCTAGGATTAGTACCAAGAATTATAATTAGGAGGTTAAAGCATATATTTTTAAGATTTTTGATATATATATGGCCAGATTCCTTTCCCAAAAAGTTGTGAGAATTTACATATTTGTTAACAATCTATAGGTCTTTGGATAAATGATCTGTTTTTATTTTTTATTTTTTAAAGATTTTATTTTATTTATTCATGAGAGACAGAGACAGAGAGAGAGAGAGAGAGAGAGAGAGAGAGAGGCAGAGAGAGAGGCAGAGACACAGGCAGAAGGAGAATCAGGCTCCATGCAGGGAGCCTGATGTGGGACTCTATCCTGGGTCTCCAGGATCACGCCCTGGGCTGCAGGCAGCGCTAAACCGCTGCGCCACCGGGGCTGCCCTAAATGTTTTTATTATTTTAACTGCTAATTAGATTGGTAAAATGTTTTATTTTATGTTAAAAACAATTAGTAGTAATTTCATGTGAATATTAGCCATGTACATTTCCCCTTGTAAATGACTGTGTTTCCTTTGTCCCTTTAGCTACTGGAGTCTTAAGTTCCCCAGGCACTTAACTTGCTTTTAATAGACAGTGGATTCAAGATACTCCAGAGATTTAGAGTCTAATCTCAATCCTAAGGAAAAGTCATTTTAACGTGGCCCATCCTACATAGATTGACTGTGTTTTAGGTTTTTTGTTTGTTTTCTTGTTGTTTTTTTTTTTGTTTGTTTGTTTATTGGAGTTCAATTTGTCATCATATAGCATAACACCCAGTGCTCATCCCAACAAGTGCCCCCCTCAGTGCCTGTCACCCAGTCACCCCAACCCCCTAGGTTTTTTATTTCTTGGAGATAAAGAAGACTTGGAGCATGGTAAATTATTGGATAGTCTCCTCTATGTGTGTGTATCTTTTAATGTGGTAAAGTATACATAACATAAAATTTGCCATTTTAACCAATTTTAAATGTACAATCCAGCAACATTAAATACATTCATAATGTTGTGCACCCATCACCACTGTTCATTTCCAGGTTTTTTTTTTCATCATTTAGAATAGAAAGTCTCTACTCATTAAAAAATGACTCCCCCATTTCTCCCTGCCTTCCACCCCTGGTGACCTCTAGTCTGTTTTCTGTCTATGAATTTTACTAGTCTAGGTACTTCATGATGTGGAGTCATAAATTATATGTCCTTTTGTCTCTGAATTATGTCACTTAGTACAATGTCTTTAAGATTCATTTTTGTTAAAAAAAAAAAAAAAGATTCATTTTTGTTGTAGCATGTTTCAGAATTTCATTCCTTTTTATGGCTGAATAATAGCCCATGGTCTGTCTATACCACATTCCTTTTATCTATTAATTTGTTAGTTGGACATTTGGGTTGTTTCAACCTTTTTCATTGTGAATAATGAATATTGGTGTACAAATATCTGTTCAAATCTTTGCTTTCAATTCTTTGGAGTATATACCCAGAAATGGAATTAGTGGATCATATGACAATTCTATATTTAATTTGAGGGGAAAACACTCTACTGTTATCCATAGCAGCTGTACCATTTTTAAATCTTTTTTTTACTATATTATGCTGCATGAGTTTTTAAATATATTCTAGATATTAATCATCCCTTATCAGACATATAATTTGCCAATATTTTCTCCCATTTGGGCATTGCCTTTTTACTTTCTTGGTATTTTTTGATGCACAGAAGTTTTTGTTTTGTTTTGTTTTCTGTTTTTTTATTCATGAGAGAGAGAGAGAGAGAGAGAGAGAGACAGGCAGAGGGAGAAGCAGGCTCTATGCAGGAAGCCTGATGTAGGAGTTGATCCCAGGACTCCCGGATCACGCCCTGAGCCAAAGGCAAACGCCCAACCGCTGAGCCACTCAGGCGTCCCTGCACAGAAGTTTTTAATTTCAATGTCTAATTTGTCCATTTTTTTTTTCTGTTGCTGATGCTTTTGTGTCATATTCATGAAATCACTGCCAAATCCATTGTTACGAACTTTGCCCACCATTCTAAGAATTTTATAGTTTTAGCTCTTATATTTAGGTCTTTGATTCATTTTGAGTTAGTTTTTGTGGATTATATAAGGTAAGGATCCTGAATAACTTTTAATATTAATATTGTGAATAATTTTAATATGATTGACAGGACCATGGAAACATTTTGGAAAGTGAAATAAAATATCTGGGCAGTCCCATTACTACACTTCCAAAATTGGATAAAAATCCAGAACTAGAAGATCAGGCAGTGGAGATTTTTGAGGAATTGATGACGTTTTCTCTGGAAGATCAAGAAGAGGGCAAGGTAAAGTACTGTCTGATATCTGCATTTCCATATTCCTTCAATCTTGGATAAACAATCTTGTGTGTCTATTGGGTTTTAGCCACTGTACTAAGTGGTAGGTCTGCAGAGATCAAGAGGACATGGTCTCTGTACTCTAAGGGCTACCTGAATGGTGGGATTTATGTGTTAACCATATTACTGCTGAGAAGTTTCCAGTTAGTAGTTTGAGTACATCACCATCAATGTAATTTGGCATAAGTGATGCTTCCAGAATAATAGTCATTACTATTGGAACATACCTAGCATGATTTTTCAGGTGTTTTACATATATCCTCCCTGTTCCTGGGAGGCATACTGGAAGCCTGTGGCTTATTGGTCATGTACTGATATGTCAAAGAGATTCTGAAACATTTAGCGTTTCCAAATCAACTTAATTCCTTCAAAATAAATATGTATAGGAGAGTGTTTTTTAAGTTTATTGATTAGACAGGCAAATGTGCTATAGTTAAGTCCTCGGATTGTAGTCCAGGTCATTCTCTTATTTAGTGTTATGAACATGAGAAAGATACTTAACCAGTCTAAGGCTCAGTTTCTCACTTGTAAGATAGAGAGCATAATAATGAGATATACTTCCTCAGTAGGATTTCTGTGAATATGATTAGGTATTAAATGCAGTTTATAATATTTCATATATTTTATTATTGTTAATAAAAACAAATGTAAGCTATAAAACCCTTGATAAATATTTATTATGAGACTGATATGCACCAGGTGCTATATTAGAACTGAAGACAGAGTCATGATTAAGATGGTCAAGATTTGGGGGACATCTGGGTGGCTCAGGGGTTGGGCGGCTGCCTTCAGCTCAGGTCGTGATCTTGGAATCTGGGATCGAGTCCCACATCAGGCTCCTGCAAAGAGCCTGCTTCTCCCTCTGCCTATGTCTCTGCCTCTCTCTCTCTCTCTCTCTCTCTCTCTCTCTCTGTGTCTCTCATGAATAAATAAATAAATCTTAAAAAAAAAAAAAAAAGATGGTCAAGATTTGGGATCCCTGGGTGGCTCAGTGGTTTAGCGCCTGCCTTCGGCCCGGGGCCCAGGATCGAGTCCGGCATTGGACTTCCTGCATGGAGCCTGCTTCTCCCTCTGCCTATGTCTCTGCCTCTCTCTGTGTGTCTCGCATGAATAAATAAATAAAACCTTAAAAAAATAAAAAAAAGTGATTTAAAAAAAAAGAAAAAAAAGATGGTCAAGATTCCTAACTTTCACAGAGCTTATATTTTTTCTAGTTTATTTATTTATTTATTTATTTTATTTTTTTTAATTTTTATTTATTTATGATAGTCACAGAGAGAGAGAGAGGCGCAGAGACACAGGCAGAGGGAGAAGCAGGCTCCATGCACCGGGAGCCCGATGTGGGATTCGATCCCGGGTCTCCAGGATCGCGCCCTGGGCCAGAGGCAGGCGCCAAACCGCTGCGCCACCCAGGGATCCCCTATTTTTTCTAGTTTAGAAGATAGACAACAGAAGCAAAACAATACCCACAATAATAGAATGTCATAGTGGCATGAAAAAGGACCTAGAGGGCAGCCCCGGTGGCGCAGCGGTTTAGCGCCGCCTGCAGCCCAGGGTGTGATCCTGGAGACCTGGGATGGAGTCCCACATCAGGCTCCCTGCATGGTGCCTGCTTCTCCCTCTGCCTGTGTCTCTGCCTCTCTCTCTCTCTAGCTGTGTCTCTATGAATAAATAAATAAATAAATGAAATCTTAAAAAAAAAAAAAAAGAAAGAAAAAGGACCTAGATGTTTAGTAGGGTGCTGCTTTTAACTTTAACTTGAGTAACTAGAGCAGTCCTGACATTGCAATGAATTTGAAAAAGAAGGATGGATTCAAAGGGAATCAGATGCATTCTGTTTTGGACATTTGAGTTAGAGGCGTTAGTAGGAAATATATTCTCCTTGAAAAAAACTAAAACATAATAGCTAAAGCTAACCCTGTGTGATCACCATTCCTAGCCCCTGTTGAAAGGTGACTTTGAGGATCCCTGGGTGGCGCAGCGGTTTGGCGCCTGTCTTTGGCCCAGGGCGCGATCCTGGAGACCTGGGATCGAATCCCACATCGGGCTCCCAGTGCATGGAGCCTGCTTCTCCCTCTGCCTGTGTCTCTGCCTCTCTCTCTCTGTGACTATCATAAATAAATAAAAAATTAAAAAAAGAAAAAAGAAAGGTGACTTTGAGATTATGTGGGATTATAGGGAAATGTCAAGAGCATGGGAGTCAATGGAGCATATTGGTCTAGAAAGTAACAGACCCTGGGTCCAGGCTCCCTGGGTTCCATAACTTGGCTCTCTAACAGTATGGGTAAAGTCATATGATTTCCCTATGCTTCAATTTCTTAATCTACATAAAAGAAAAGATTTTGATAACTATTTCATAGGGTTGTTGTGATGATGAAATGAGTTAATTGTACATAAAGCATTTAGAACAATACTTGCCAATCACTAATGCTGGATTATTATAATGTGATATAAGTGCTTAATTATTGTAGGATAAGGACCGAAATGTGTGGAGTTATAAAGACTGGTAGAGAAGGGATGCTCAGGCAGCCCGGGTGGCTCAGTGGTTTAGCGCTGCCTTCAGCCCAGGGCCTGATCCTGGAGACCCAGGATCGAGTCCTACATCGGGCTCCCTGCATGGAGCCTGCTTCTCCCTCTGCCTGTGTCTCTGCCTCTCTCTCTTTCTCTCTCTGTGTCTCTCATGAATAAATAAATAAAACCTTAAAAAAAAAAAAGCAAATGTCATTATAACATGTTCCTGGGACAATTTTTACCTCCCAGGTATATTCAGCAAAAGACATTACAATACTGCTAAAAATACCAGCTCAGAAGGAAGTCAAGCAAATCTCAGCTTAAATCCTGACTCTGCCAATGGCTAACTTTGTGACCTTAGTTAACAGCCTTTATCCTATGGTCTGATGTTCCTCCTCAAAGGGATCATACTAAAGAAAAAACAAAAGAGAGAGAAGAAAGAAAATAAAAGAGCATTATGCTTCTATTTCAGGACTGACATGAAAATGAAATGTGATAATGAATGTAAACAGCTTAGCACACAATGCCCAGTACAAGTAGTCAATAAACTGGACCTACTATTATTACTTGCCTCTCATTTTTTTCTTTCCCACTCTAGTCTCTCAAGATACTCCACATTCATACAGTGTTCTAAAAACTGAAAACCCTTCAGAGAGGGACTCCATAACTTCTTAAATAATCGCACCAAGCTTCTCCTGCACTCCATATCAGTTTCTCAACAAACAGGGACCAAAAAACAACAACAACAACAACAAAAACCCAAGAAAAACAAAATTTTGCAACCCTCCTCTATTACTCTACCATCAAGAATTCAAACTTGGCATGTCCTTAATTAACTAAAATCTCCCCTAGTTCTCAAAAGTTCCCAAACCAGATGCTTCTTCCTCCTCAGCAACTTTCAACCATATTACTGTTCTTATTTTACTGAGTCTACCCAGTGAGACATTTGGCTCCTTATCCAGGCTTTGATCCATCATTATCTACTTCTCTGTTACTTTCACCATCACCTATGCTAAGTCAACCCCTTTTTCATCTGCCATTAGTAACCTCCTACCATAACTTAATCATCCCGGGAGTTCCAGTCTCCAATCTTGCTTCTAGGCAATAGCACACTATGCCATGCAGTCTATTACATAAAACCTTACAAATATCATTTCATTAGCCTTTTAATAATTCCCTTCTGTGGCTTCCAGAAGTTGATTATAACTTTCTCCAAACTCTTCAAGACCATCACCTAACACTCTCGCCTGAATCATCAGATTACTGCAACTTTCACTTTGCTAAAGACATCAAGGCCATTGAGCATTCCTTCTCTTTTTTTTCAATTTTTTAAAAAGATTTTATTTATTTATTCATGAGAGACACAGAGAGAGAAAGAGAGAGAGGCAGAGACACAGGCAGAGGGAGAAGCAGGCTCCATGCAGGGAGCCCGATGTGGAACTGGATCCTGGGTCCCCAGGATCAGGCCCTGGGCTGAAGGCGGCGCTAAACCACTGAGCCACCTGGGTTGCCCCCTTTTTTTTTCTTTTTCTTTTTTAGATTTTATTTATTTATTTGAGAGAGAGAGAGAGCAAGCAGGGGGAGGGGCAGAAGGAGAGGGAGAGAGAATCCTAAGCAGACTCTGCACCAAACTTGGAGCTTGACACAGGGCTCCATCCCAGGACCCCAAGATCATGACCTAAGCTGAAATCAAGAGTTGGATGCTTAAACAACTGAGCCATCCAGGCATCCCAACATTTGCTTTTTTTTTTTTTTTTTTTTAATATTTATTTATTCATGAGAAACACAGAGAGAGAAAGAGAGAGAGACACAGGCAGAGGGAGAAGCAGGCTCCATGCAGGGAGCCCGACGTGGGACTCGATCCCAGGTCTCCAGTATCACACCCTGGGCTGAAGGCCGCACTAAACCGCTGAGCCACCGGGCTGCCCCCAACATTTGCTTTTTGCGTAAAGATGGTAAGGTTAAATACCTGAGTTTAAATTGACTGAAGTGTTAGGAAGGATGGTGAATCAATTATCTAGAACACTGCTATGCTGTAAAACTTTCTGAGATAATGGAAATCTTTATATTTATCCAATATAGTAGCCACTCTATGGCTTTTGAGCACTTAAAATGTGACTAATGCCACTAGACACTGAAGTTTTAAATTTTTTGTTTTAATTAATGCAGATAGCCATGTGTGGTTAGTGTTAGTATAGTGGGTAGTCAGATCTAGAGCCCTCTATAAAGTATGGTCCCTGGAGAAGCACCATCTGTATCAGATAGGAATTTCTCAGCAATGCAAATTTCTGGGCCCCATCCCAGACTTCCTAAATCAGAAACTGTGAGGGTGGGGCCCAGCAGTCTGTTTTAACAACCCCTCCAAGTGATTTTGACGTGCCCTGAAGTTTGAAATCCTAGGTGTATAATGCAGTATTAAATCCTGTTTTGGTTTAATGTTATTGATTTGTGAGAAGACAACAGAACCAAGGTATAATTTGAAAAAGACAAGATGAGTATTGGGAGAATTGACAGCGACCTTCCTAAAACAAACATTTTTGAGGACTCGCTGATAATGGAGGATAATATGCGGAAAAACAGCAAGTTTAAGGATAGTTAGCATGAGAAAAGTTGCTAGGCCTTCTGGGGAAAAAAAGAGCAATGGAAAGCGAACATTTAGTGGGACTCTTACGAATATATGTTAGTCTTCATATTTGTAAAATGTAGCTGAAATAGTCAAATCTCAACTAGGATTAACTAGTAATTAAATTTAATGTTGATTAAAAAGAAAATCTTTTGTTTTCAATTCTATTGTTGAAAATTTGTCTTATGTGGTTAGTCTGTTTTTAAGAAACAATCAGTACAGGGGATATGGTTGGTTCTTTCCTTCCTAAAGGTCTTTTATCATCTTAGAAACGTCATTCTGAGTTGTTTAACATAGTATAGAAGAGTAGGTTTAAAATAGACTAACTCCAGGTAGTACTCTGGAAATTTTGTTTATGTGGAAGAAAAGCATCTGGCTTTCAGGTATTTTTTTGAGGGTTTTTTTTTTTTTTTTTTTTTTTTTTTGGTGTTTAAAAAACTTAAGTCCCCTTATGTGCTCATTTTAATGCATTGTGACTCTTACAACATCATTTTCAGGTGAGGGCATACTGTATATGAATATGCATAGCAGTAAGTTTTAGAACAGAAAAGGAGTAGGGATTTTCATTATTGAGTTTATCACTTTGATGCTCAGTGGAAATAGATACCTGACAAAGCAAGGAGATTTGTATAACGTTAGTGATTTCTGATGCATTCATTTAAAAAATATTTATAAAGTGCAGGTTGTCAGGCCCTGTGTTAGGCACGGGTAGTACAATGATGAACAATACAGACTAGGTTTATGTCCTCTTGGAGTTCATATGCTTGTCAAGGAGACATCAACAAAAACAACAAACTCACATTTGTCAAGTTGATAAGTGTTCTAGTTTAGAGTTCTTGGTTGCAAATAAAACAAACTGATTTCTAGTTACCTTAAGCAGAAAAGGGATTTTCTGGAGGGTATTGAGGAATTCAGAATTACCAGGAAGGCTGGAAAACAAGGTAAGACCTGGCCAAATGCTGCTGTGGGGTCCTCATGCTTGGGATATCACCACCTGCTGGCTGAATAGTTAGTGTCACCATTGCTGGCCCCCTGCCCCAGAAGATAATCCAACCTGTTGCTGGACTCTATTGCTCTGGACCATTTGCTGCCACCCTCTATATTCTCCACTGTGATGCTACAACCATAAAAAAGACTCAGCCAACCCTATACTTTTGTATTATTCCTCAAGTTTCAAAATCCAGTCAGGAATATCTGGTTGATTATAAGAGAATGGAAAAGGGAATATCTGTCCCCCTTTGGCCTCCTTATCAGGAGTCAGGGCTGCCTTCCATCTAATTTAAGATTTTACTAAATCTCCAGTTTTAGCCAAATTGCAAATGGCTGCCATAAGAGACAAGATAATTTAATTATTGCAAATTGTCCAAGTATAATGAAGGAAACAAAATGGGGACTGAGATAAACACTAATAAAAGGGGACCTTTAAGTGGGAATAAATAGGAAAGGCCTCTTTGAGCAAGAGATATTTAGCTGAGAACAGGTTGATAAACTGTCCCCATTTGTGTGCCGTTGAGGAGGCTCCCATGACCTGGGCCTTTCAGTGCTGAAACTGGAAAATCCCAGACAGATTTAGATGGGTTGGTCACGCTAGCTGTGCACGAAACATATATGGCATGACTCGAGGCAAGAGCAATCCATGAGGAGGGAATATTGTAGGTGCAAAGGTCCCAAGGTTGAGTAGATCTTGGTGTGTACAAGGAAGCCAGTGTGAGGAAGGGAGAGAGTTGCCTGAGGTGGGACGATAGAGGTAAGCAGGGGATAGACTGTGCAGGGCCTTAGAGCAATGGTGAGTGTATGGAGTTTATTCTAAGTGCATTAGGAAGCCATTAGCGGGTATTCATCAGAGGAATGATGGGACCTGGTTTGTTTTATGAAGTCCTCTCATTGCTAGATGAAAAAGGGATTAGAGAGGATTAAGGGTTCGAAGGAGGAGAGATGTTGGAATCAGGTGAGAATAGGATGGGAAGCTATTGTGGTAGTCTCAGGGAGGGTTGGTTGTAGCCTGGACTAAGGTGGTGGCTACAGAGACAGAAATGGATGAATTTAGAAGGTATTTTGAATACAGAACAGACAAGACTTGATGGGTTGGATATAGGCAGTGAAGGAAGGATAGGATCAAGGATGACTTTAGAAATTTGAAGTGTTTTTATTTCTAAGGGAAGACAAAAGCAGTCAGAAGAAAACTACCTTTTTCTCTCACCAAATATAGCATCCTATCTGCTTTCATACCCATATAACTGCCTTCCCTCTTATTCTGAACAAAGTGTCCCTTCTCCTATCTGAACTCCCTCCCCTTCTGCACTTCCTCCTATTCATCCATCCATCCATCCATCCATCATTCATTCAGTAATGATGCAGATACAGTAGTGATAAAGTCTGGGCTTTTGTACAGCTTATATTCTGGTCAGGAGGAAACAAAGAAACAAATACAGGGATGCCTGGGTGGCTCAATGGTTAAGCGCCTGCCTTCAGCTCAGGGAGTGATCCTGGAGTCTGGGGATCAAGTCCCACATCGGGCTCCCTGCATGGAGCCTGCTTCTCTCTCTGCCTGTGTCTCTGTCTCTCTCTTCTCTCTCTCTCTCTCTGTGTGTCTCTCATGAATAAATAAGTAAAATCTTAAAAAAAAAAAAAGAAAGAAACACATTTATAATATGACAGATGGTGAAATACTACAGTAAAAAAGCAGGTTAAAGAGAATAGGGAGCACCTGGCCTGGGATGGAGTATAGTGGGAGTTGATATTTTTTATAAGTTGTGTAGATTACAGAAGACCTCTCTGAGAATGACATTTGAGCAGACTTCTGAAGCAGTGAGGGAGCCAAACAGTTATCAGAAGGGATGAGTTTTTCTAGGCAGAAAGAAGATCAAATGCAATGCTTCAGAAGTGGGGCTGTGCGTGGCATATTCATGGAACAGCAAGAAGGTCAGTGTGGCTGGAGTAAAGTGAGCAGGTACAGAGTGGTAGATGAAGGCAGAGAGCAGGTAGCAGGACAGGTCTCAAATAAATAAAATCTTAAAAAAAAAAAAAAAGGAAAGAAAGAAACCCATAACTAACATCATATTCAGTGGAGAAACTGTAGGCCATTATAAAGATTTTGCAAAAACCCTGAGTCACATGGAAGCATCTCCTCTTGCCTGCTCCTGCAGTAATCTGCTCTTTTTCTCCCTCTTGTATTATCAGTTTTCTCCTTTTTCCTAGATTAATACTTTTCAAATTTTTTTTGGTATGAGAACTCCTTTGCAATCTTAAAAATTATGGAGAACACTTTACCTTGTAACTGATCTTAGGGGAAAAGCATCTAGTTTTTCTCCACTGAATATGATGTTAGTTATGGGTTTCTTTCTTTCCTTTTTTTTTTTTTTTAATAGATTTTATTTATTTATTTGAGAGAGAGAAAAAGCAAAAGAGTATGAGTCAAGGGGAGGAGTAGAGGAGAAGGGGGTGGGAAAGAATCAAGCAGACTCCTGGCTAAGCAGGGAGCCTGACACGGGGCCGGTTTCACAACCCTCAGACCATGACTTAAGCTGAAACCGAGAGTCAGACTCTCAACTGACTGAGCCACCCAGGCACCCCTTGTTTTTATTTTTTTTTTGTCAAAGTAAGCCCCATGCCTAGCATGGAGCCCAACGCTCAAACTCATAACCCTGAGATCAAGACCTGAGCTGAGGGCACCTGGGTGACTTAGTGGTTGAGTGTCTGCCTTTGGCTTAGGTCGTGACTCCAGGGTCCTGGGATCAAGTCCCACATTGATCTCCCCACAGGGAACCTGCTTCTCCCTCTGCCTGTGTCTCTGCCTCTCTCTGTGTGTCTCTTGTGAGTAAATAAGTAAAATATTAAGAAAGAAAGAAAGAAAGAAAGAAAGAAAGAAAGAAAGAAAGAAAGAGAAAGAAGAAAGAAAGAAAGAAAGAAAGAAAGAAAGAAAGAAAGAAAGAAAGAAAGAAAGAAAGAAAGAAAAGAAAGAAAGAAAGAAAGAAAGAAAGAAAGAAAGAAAGAAAGGAAAGAAAGAAAAAAGAAAAGAAAGATTTGAGCTGAGATCAAGAATCAGCTGCCTAACCAACTGAGCTACCTAGGCACCTGTAGTGACAGGTTCCTTGAGATACCCTTTGTGAAGCTGAAGAAGTTCCCTTCTAAGTTTGCTGAGAGATTTTAGCAGGAACAGATAATAGATTTTCTGAAATGCTTTTTCTGCATCTGCTGAGATGATCATGTGAGTTTTCTTTTTTAATCTATTAATATGGTTAATTACACTGATCTTATGATGTTAAAACAACATTGCATTCCCATGATAACCTTGTTTGGTCATGATGTAGTTTCCTTTTTATATATTATTGGATTTGATTTACTGAAATTTTACTGAGAATTTTTGTATCTCTGTTCATGAGAGATACTGATTTTTAGTGTTTTGTTTTCCTTGTAATGTCTTTCTTATTGAATCAGTGTAATGTCATCATTTGGAAAGAATTCTTTTTCAATTTCTGGAATAGAATTGGCATTTTTTGTGTGTGTGTTTTGTTTTTTTAATGTTAGGCCAGATTCACCAGTAAAGCCATTGTGACCTGGGCTTTTCTTTGTGGGAAATTTTTTAATTACTAATTCAGCCTCTACTTTTTGTAGATCTAGTTGGACTCTCTGTTCCTTCTTGATTCACTTTCACTGATTTTTATCTTTTGAGGAATCTGCCCATTTAATCTGAGTTTTCTCATTCATTGATATGTGGTTGTTTATAGTATCCCTCAAGACTTTTTTTTTTTTTATTTCTGAAAAATTGCTAGTAATGTCCTCTCTTTCATTCCTAGTTTTAGTAATTTGAGTCTTCTTTTTTTTCTTGGTCAGTGTAGCTAAAAGTTTATCAATTTTTGACTTTTTCAAATAATAACTTTTGGTTCTATTGTTTTTTATTTTTCTGTTCTTCTTTTTTTTTTTTTTTTAATTTTATTTACTTATGATAGTCATACAGAGAGAGAGAGAGGCAGAGACATAGGCAGAGGGAGACCCCAGGATCATGACCTGACCTGAGCCAAAGCCAGACGCTCAACCACTGAGCCACCCAGGGGTCCCTTAGTTTCTTTTTTGATAGAAGGTTAGGTCATTGTCTTCAGGTTGTTCTTTTTTCTATTATGGGCCTTTGCAGCTGTAAGTTTTCATGTAAATACTACTTTAGCTTTATCCTTATGTAAGTTTTGGTGTGCCATGTCTTCATTTTTTTTTTTTTTTTTTTTTTTTTTTTTTATTTATTTATTATAGTCACAGACAGAGAGAGAGAGAGGCAGAGACACAGGCAGAGGGAGAAGCAGGCTCCATGCACCGGGAGCCCAACGTGGGATTCGATCCCGGGTCTCCAGGATCGCGCCCTGGGCCAAAGGCAGGTGCCCAACTGCTGAGCCACCCAGGGATCCCCTTTTTTTCTGCTATTAATTTCTGATTAATCCATTGTGGTCAGAGAGCATACTTTGTATGATTTTTATTGAAAATAGCTATTTGAGAGTCTTCTTTATAGAGGGAAAATTTGAATTTACAGATAGAAAAAATCATGTAAGGCAAAAATGAGGGGATTTAAAAGGGCCAGAACCTAACCATGACGAATCCAACATCTGTTAGAGTTTTGGCAGGTAAGGAGGCCCAAGAAAGAAGACTGAGAAGGAGCAACAGAAAGGTAGAAGCATCATGGTTCGTTTAGTTTCGGGATTGCCTGTACTAGCACTAAACTAAATTGGGAGGTGCCATTGAAGCCAATGAAGGAGGCAATAGCCAACTCAGTGGAAGCCACTATGAAGTTCAGAGAGGTCTATGTCTAAAGAGTGACTGTCAGATATGGTGACATGAAGACTGTTGAGAACCTTGACAAGAGCAGTAGTATGGTGCAAGCAGAAGCAAGCCTGTGTGTGTTGAAGATTGTGTAGGCCATGAGGAAATGATGATGCCTCCTCACTTTACAAAATAATGATTATTCATTTAGACCTTTTTATAAAATATGCAGGTAGAATCGAGCTTAGCAAGTTTCTTTTCTTCTTCTTGGCCTTTTCAATCCTTAAAACTCCCGTATATTCAAAGTGTTTATTGATTCCTTAAAGAAGAAAAGTCTCTAATGCATAGATGATGAATGCAATCTAATCCAGCTGGTCCTGGGTTCCTCCTATCTATCACTGCTTCTGAGAACTGGGAAATTCGCTAGACAAAGCTACAGTATCATCACTGTCATCATCCCTTCATGACCAAACATTTATGCTCTTTGCAGTAAGTTGCTGTTTGTTTTTATATACATGTTTTAAAAAGACACTATCAGAACAGTAGTGGCTGTTTCTATTTGTTAAAGTAGTTTTCTCCTATTATTTATTTCTGGATTCTTGCCTTTAGACTATATGAAACCCAAAAAGTTGTTTATCAGTTTAATTATCATAATAACAGCTACCAGAAACCTAAAGCATTGATGCAAGAGAATAGACTTGAGAAATAGACGCATGCATATATGGACAATTGATAATTAGCCCAAGATACAACACAATTAAACTGAGAAACAATTTCAACAAATTGTGCTGCTGCAATTGACAATCTATATGAAAAACAAAAACTTTGGGGCACCTGGGTGGCTCAGTGGTTGAGCATCTGCCTTTGGCTCAGGTCATGATCCTGGGGTCCTGGGATCAAGTCCACTATCAGGCTCTCCTCAAGGAGCCTACTTCTCCCTCTGCCTCTCTCTCTCTGTGTGTCTCTCATGAATAAATAAATGAAACCTTTATAAAAAACAAAAACAAAAAACCTCAATCCGTACCTTATATCTTGTATAGAAATTAGTGCAAAATGGTTAATAGACCTGAATATGAAATCTAAAACTATAAAATATCTGAAGAAAAAAACATAGAAAATTTCTGTGACCTTGGGTTAGGTAACAATTTCTTAGATATAATACTAAAAAATGGATATGGGGATCCCTGGGTGGCGCAGCGGTTTGGCACCTGCCTTTGGCCCAGGGCGCGATCCTGGAGTCCCGGGATCGAATTCTGCGTCGGGCTCCCCGTGCATGGAGCCTGCTTCTCTCTCTGCCTGTGTCTCTGCCTCTCTCTCTCTCTCTGTGTGACTATCATAAGTAAATAAAAAAAATTTAAAAAAATAAAATAAAAAATGGATATGTTTCCCTTACTAGCTAAATCATTAGACTCTTTAAAATGAGCCCTTAGAGGCACCTGGGTGGCTCAGTCAGTTAAGCTTCCAACTCGATTTTGGCTTAGGTTGTGATATCAGGGTAATGAGATCCAACCTGGCATCGAGCCCTTTGTTCAGCCCCACTCTCAGTGGGGTGTCTGCTTAAGATTCTCTCTCTCCATCTGCTCCTCCCCCCCAAAATAATAAAGAAATAAATCTTTTTTAAAAAATAATAAAATAAATTACAACGAGCCCTTAGCTTAGGAATTTGGTGTGTTCTAGAGAGGCTCTTTTGGTTAAAAGAAACAAAGATCGCAACTAAGGCCATCCTATTGGAAATTTTGATCTGGCTTCCTCCTGCCTTCTCAGGGTATAAATGAAATTATCTGAAGGGAAATCTGTCAAGAGGTCTGGGTAACCTGTTCCTCAATCTTTCACCATATCTCTTCTGCCACTATAACTTTGTTTCAGCCATGTAGTCATCATTGGCCTCACAGCCTTGACTGTATCTTTTGGCATCTTCCTTTTAAGCTTTGGCATCTGTTGCTGCCTAGTTATTTTGCCATTTTCTAAGTTAGACTCCCAGGAGAGGAAACCTAATTGGCCCAGATTATTACATGTTCTAGGCCACTGGATGGATGCGTCAAACTAGCACTGGCTGGTCAGTGGCTCTGAGTAGGGTTGTGGGGACATAGGGAGTTGACTGGCAGAGATCCAAGGGAAGAGGTAGATATAAAATATTGGAATGTAAAATGTGAACTGTACCTTCAGCTGGTATTAGGAACCATGGAGTTTCCCTTAGATGGGACCATGGATGTTACAAATGCTGCAATAGATAAAGTTATTATAAAATAAAATATTGATGTTTTTATTTTAGTCTCCCAGAAACCATTGACCATCAATTTGTTTTCTAGTTATGGCTCTCTTATTATCTAGCCCCCTTCTAAATCAATACACATTAGTTAGTGAGATGAATGTATAAAGTAGGAATTCTTGGTTTTCGTGTAGGCCAGAGGTAGAAGGTATCTGGGAACAAGGATAAGAATTTTGGATTAGTTGAGGGATCCCTCACTGCCTCAGTCAATAGAACACAGGACTCTTGATCTTAGGATCATGAGTTTGAGACCCACTTTGGAAATAGAGATTATTTTTTAAAAATTAAAAAAAAATCTTGATTATTTGAAAGTTATTATCAGAGGTCATTTAATATATCCCCCTGCCTCTGGTTATAACACTCAAATCATGGCTTTCAAGGAGATAGTGGTCCACCTTCTTGAACATTAGTCTGAGTTAGTAACTTCCAAGGCCAGTTCTTTATGGTATTTAATCCATTTTTTTCCTGATGGGCTTCATAATATCCTATAATGGCCATCCTGATGCCAGATTCTAATGTTCCCTTTTCCCTTGCATGATGCTTATTTTGCTATTTTTCTTTCCTATTAACAACCTGCTTTATAAGAGAGCTGAGTTATTTTTTCCTCTCTCCCTCAAAGAAACCATTACCCCAAGAAACTGACACATACTCTTGCTGCCTAGTATTTTTTCACCTAGACTGACCCTTTTGGTTTGTCATCTTCCATTTTGTTGGGGTTCTTAAATCTTGATTGTCAGAGTCTTAGGATCCCATAGAGAGACTGTGGGATTAGGTTGGTTTGTTTGGTTTTCACTTGACTGGAGGAACTGAGCTTGCATTTGCTTTCTCCTATAAGAATTGGTACATATAAGATGGTCAGGTGGTGAATTTGATTTGGCTAGAGTTAATACATCTTGGGGAGATGGAACATCACACACCCTGAGGAGAAAGATGTTAATGAGGTAGGGAAGAGTGGTTCCTTACCTAAGGTTTTGCCTATCAAAGTTGAGTGTTGCTAGAAATCGCCAGGGCAGCTTGCTAAAATGCAGATTTTAATTCAGTAGGTCTGGGGTGAGGCTCAACATCTAGGATTCTTCATTTCTAACAAGTTTGCAGGAAATGTTCATGCTGCAGGCCTGAAGAGGAGTAAGAACATATGGGGTTGATATTCCCATACAGGCATCTCTGAATAGAAGCTCCTTGTATCGCTCCCCTTCGTTGCCAGAGAATTTGAACAGGCCAAGACTGAAGCGGACTGTAAAATTCAAGGACAGCCCAAAATCACATAAAGACAAAAAGGAGTCTTGTTCTAGCCACAAAGAGCTCGGGAAGGTAAGCTCTTTTAAGATGAAAATCTGTTTGGGACACCTGGGTGGCTCAGCCATTGGGCATCTGCCTTTGGCTCAGGGTGTGGTCCCAGGCTCCCTACATGGAGCCTGCTTCTCCCTTTCCTGCGTCTCTGCCTCTCTCTGTGTGTCTCTATGAATAAGTAAATAAAAAAATTTTTTTAATCTTTAAATAAAAAAAAAAGATGAGAATCAACTTAATCCTCTACCTTGTTGTGTTCTGTGCTTTTTTGGTATGAGGATTGCTTTACGATGTCTTATCTTCTTTCTCATTAATTTATATCTCTTTGTTCTTTATGTCTTTTCTTTTCCACATCTGCACCCCTATATAAAATATTTAACATTAAATATCTCTTATATTTCTGGAAATGATGTTGGCATACTGTCTTCCCAACCTTCTTTTATGAGATTGAGAGGACACAGAGAAATGTAAATTTTTTAATGCTGTTTTACCTGTATTCTGACAGAAACAGCATCATGGAACACACTGGTTTGGTGGGAGGTAACTTCTGAAAAATTTAGCCATTATTCCCTATCCCTCCTTAAAAAAAACCCTAGATACTATATAATAAAATCAGCGTATGGCAGTGTAGAAATGCACATAAACAAAAGAAGCTCTTGTGAAATGCTTGCAATCCCATAGGCCAGAGTTAATTACTTTCAACACTTGGTAAATATATTCCTCTAGTCTCTTTGATGTAGATTTTTTTCTTTTATTAGAGTAGGGTCACAAAGCACTCATTTTCTCACTTTCTTAAGGATATCATGAACTTATTTTCTTGTCAAGCTACAGCATAACTTTTTTTGCATATGTGTATACCATATAATGTATTAAATATGATTTGTTTAACCAAGAACCTGTTATTTATTAGTAATCTTTCTCTATTATAAACTTGCTGGCATATCCATTTTTACAGCCAGATCTTTGTGCATATTTATATTTCCCTAGGAAAACAAATGGAAATATTTGATCAATGTGTGTGCATATTTTTTTTTCCAAAGGGTATGCATATTTTTAATAAATCTCCACTCCTTCTGTCTCTTGGTTTTTAAACCTCTAACATGAGAAATGGGGTTGGGGGAAATCTTGTCATTCTCAGGGCTTAGGTCTAAAGAAGACAGTTTCTCTCTGTGACATTAATATCATTCAGATGCTGGAGGAAGATTCTTACCAGGGATCTCTGATTGGTGATTTCTCCAAGGTGAGTTTGGTTACATTCATCTTATATTCCATTGAGTCATTTTGGATCTTAGTCTTTTTTTCTTTTCTTGAAGAGGATGGTAGGTATAATATGCATCCTCACCAAGTACTATTTGATAAACTGAAGATGCTATGGTGGAAGATTTAGATCCTAAGCCTCTCCAGTGAAAAAGTATTTCTATTCATTCTGGGAAAATCCAGAGCAGTGGGAAAGTATAAGGCTTTTTACGTTTTTTTTACTTTTTTCTTTTTAAAAATATCTTTTAAAATTATGTAAATAATATCTGGTCATTACAGAAAGAGTAGAAAATGAAATATACCTCAAATCTTATAAAAATATATATACTTTAAAGATTTTATTTATTTATTTATGAGAGACACAGAGAGAGACAGAGACAGAGACACAGGCAGAGGGAGAAGCAGGCTCCATGCAGGGAGCCCGACGTAGGACTCGATCCTGGGTCTCCAGGATCACGCCATGGGTTGAAGGCATCGCTAAACCGCTGAGCCACCTGGGCTGCCCTCAAATCTTATAAAAATATTATTGCTTTTAACATCTTGGTATATGTAAAATACCTCCAGACTTTTCCTATGTATTTTCACAAACACACATGCACATACCCAAATACATTTTTTTATTTTCTCACAAAAAAATGATTTTGTTATACTGTTTTGTTATACTGTTTCCCCCATCATTTAATGTATCAGGAACATCTTTTCATGTCAATGATTTTTTTTTCCCATTGGTTCTTTTGAAGGCATCTGTTTTTGTTTTTGTTTTTTATTTATTTATCTTTGGGGGTGGGTAGTGGCAGAGGGAGAGGGAAAGAGAAAGAATCTTAAGCAGGTTCCACTCCCAGCGTGGAGCCTTTCTCAGAGTTCTCTGTATGTAACGACCCTGAGATCATTACTTGAGCTGAAATCAAGAGTCGGAAGCTCAACTGACTGAGCCACCCAGGCGGCTCATGTAAAATCCCACAAATGAAGAACAATATATGGGTCTTTGATCTCAAACTGAGGTATAGAAAACTTGCTGTTATTTCAGTTTTTCGGTATTTCTAGGTATGTGTGTTGCCAACCGTGTCAGGGAGACACCAAGATCTGAAGTACATCAACCCAGAAACAGTAAGCAGATTTCTGGAGATGGTAACTGGTTACATAAGCTACCATCTGGTCTGTTCTGTCCCTAAAATCCCCACTTCCATTGTATTTCACTGTGTTCACTTACATTAGGTTCCTCATTCATCTGAAGCTGTATTGAAGAACTCCTATTTATCCCATTCTTTTGCCTTTGTTTTTAATTCAACAAATGATAAATAATTGTTACAAAGGAAAGAAAGCAAGGAAAGAAGAGAGAGAAGTAAAAAAGTCAAAATCACTCAACTTTTGGCAACCTTATATCCTGGTTTAGTCCCATTGACACCTTTTAGTGCATGGTAATTATTAATAGTATTCTCTCACTCTCAAAAGTGTCCTAGTTTGTGCAATAATTATTTGGTTGCCCTACCCATAATATCATTGCTAGAGATAACTACTAGCAATATTTTCCTTATGGCCTTCCAGAATTTATTCTGGAATATATTTGATAAAAATAGTATAGTAACATGTAAAGTCAGCTTATTAGCGAGTCATTGTAAACATTTTTTTTTTTAGATTTTTTAAAGGTTTTTTATTTATTTATTAATGAGAGACAGAGAGAGAGAGAGAGAGAGACAGGCAGAGACACAGGCAGAGGGAGAAGCAGGCTCCACGCAGGGAGCCTGACGTGGGACTCGATCCCAGGTGTCCGGGATCACACCCTGGGCCGAAGGTAGTGCTAAACCGCTGAGCCACCCGGGCTGCCCTTTTTTTTTTTTAGATTTTATTTATTTATTCATGACAGACAGAGAGAGAGAGGCAGAGACACAGGCAGAGGGAGAAGCAGGCTCCATGCAGGGAGCCCGATGTGGGACTCAATCCCTGAACTCCAGGATCATGCCCTGAGCCTAAAGCAGAACTTAACTGCTAGGCCGTCCAGGCGTCCCTGTAAACATCTTTCTACATTGTTAAAACAAAACTATATTATCATTCTAATGACTATATAATATTCTATTTTATTGACATGTATAATTTAACCAAACTGCTATTTTTGAATATTGAAGTTATTTGTAACTTTTAAAAATTATTTGATAACTTAAGCTAACTAATATTTAATAGTTAATATTTGATATTAACTATTAACTATTTGATAACCTAAAATGATGGCTGAGATGAATATTGTTGTGCCATATCTTTGCATACGTTTCTGTTTGCTAAAGATGTTGGGAAAGAAATTGCTGAGTCAAAGTTAATTACATGTGCATTTACAAAGTTAGCTCCTGGAAGGTTGAACCAAGTTACACTCCTACAAGTAGCTTAAGGATATCAACCCTTTCCTTCCATATCCTTTTCTGAAGAGCTTGCTTTCTTCCTTTACGATGGAGCATGGGGAACCCATTTCCCATTTCTTCTTGCAAAGTCAGAATTGCTACCTGCTACCTGTACCACTGCAGAAGTCCTTGGGTGTCCTGAGAGGCTGATTGCAATGCCTTGAATATGGTTTTCTCTGGTATCTTGGCAATACCAGCTATTTTGGTGCTCCAAAAGACCATTTTATATTTTATCCTCCTGACTGAGGGGTAGAGATGAACTATTGCCCCATTTCAAATATAGGGGGCTTTTGGAGACTGGGGATAGAGTGGAATCCTGGGTGACTAAAGGGAATGCAAATCAGGAACTGTGTGATTGACTCTTGTCTCCCAGAGTGATGAGGAACAGAGTATTCGATCATTTCTATACAGGTGGCTGCCTTACTGACAGGGAAGTTCCAGAGTCTGATTGAGAAGTTTTATATCATCGATTGCCGCTATCCATACGAGTACCTGGGAGGACACATCCAGGTTAGGTTACATTGAGGCCATTGGTGGGGAGGAGTTGGAGGTAGCTCTTTAATGAGAAGGGTCTATGGACAAAGATCCTATGAACTCCAGAACCAGGGAAGAGGTTCTACATTTAGAGCACATCAGAGCTACACATCCTCATTCCTGTTCTAATTCTGTATACCTTGAGCAATTTACTTTTCCTTTCCCTCCTAGACCAACCTCCCATTATTCTATTGGAGCCAGGGGCTCCTGCTTGGAAATAAAATATTAATCCAAGGACTGAGAAGCACTTTGTAGACACTCATAAACATTCCTCACAATGATTCCTACACATTGGGGGTGAGGGGGTGGTCAGTTCTACAAACATTTGAATACCTACTACATGCCAAGCTCTATGCTAGTCTTTGAGGATGGACACAGAGACTTAATTAGAGCTATACCCTGAAAGTGCTTACAGTCTAGACTTCCTGTCCCAAATATCCCAAGATGGTATCCTAGTTATTTCTAAGTGTTGAAACTATCCGCAGGCCCTTAAGAAGAAAATACTGAAATTCTTCTGCAGGGAGCCTTAAACTTATACAGTCAGAAAGAACTGTATACCTTCTTTCTGAAGAAGCCCATTGTTCCTCTGGATACCCAGAAAAGAATAATCATCGTGTTCCACTGTGAATTCTCCTCAGAGAGGGGTCCCCGAATGTAAGTGTCTAAATGGGGTAGGGCAGGGGTTAGAAATGGATCTTGAATTGGGACTTACAACCAGGGAACCTAGCCAGACCAGTTCAGACAGAGACTGGAATGAATGAATGCATTCTTTGCATTGTAGTTTAAAGGTTAGGGAGGTGGAAGAAAAGGTTTCTACAACTTAAAAGTTTGGTGCAGAAAAGGAAAAATGATTGGGAATGAGGAGGAGAAAGAATGACTACTTGAATCTTGTTTTGGAAAAACAGTGAGATCTGGAGGTCTGTTGGGTTACCCATAGTCTATTCTTCCTTCCCCTCCCCAGCGAATGGCCCATGGAATCCTGACCTTGCTTCTTTCCACCCCACCCACATCTGGGTTTTCTCTAAAGGTGCCGCTCTCTGAGAGAAGAGGACAGGGCTCTGAACCAGTATCCTACATTGTACTACCCAGAACTATATATCCTCAAAGGGGGCTACAGAGACTTCTTTCCAGAATATACGGTAAAGGATGGGACACATGGGGCAATAGGAGAGCTCAGACTTAGGGGAGCCAACTTAAGCATGCAACTTCCAGGGCTTGCAAAGCCCTCTGAGAAGAAATTACTGCTCCTTCTTAGCCACCACCAAACAGCATCTCTATTATACATAGTAGGCAGAATTCTGGATACTAGAGCATCCTTTACTTTGTCCCCTACCTTTCAGGAGCTGTGCGAACCACGGAGCTACTGCCCTATGCATCACCAAGACCATAAAGCTGAGCTGCTGAGATGTCGAAGCCAGAGCAAAGCATGGGAAGGGGAGCGGCAGCTGCAGGAGCAGATTGCCTTACTGGTGAAGGATGTGAGCCCATGATAATGGGTCAGTGGTTGGCTGCTTAGGAGTCACCAAAAGACGCTGTAGAAACCCTGAGCAGAAAGAGTCCATGTTGTATGTGGCTAAACCCAAGATTGTCTGCAAACCAACAAGTTGCCAAGCTAATGAAATTCCAGGCCTGAGGGTTGGTTTTAGCAGAGCTGCTGGCTGGTGACGGAGTCTGAGAGTAGCCTTGAATTATATGGAGATTTGTGTTGCTTCAGGAAGTAGTTACATTCTCTTCCTAATTAGACTTCTCTTCTAGCAGGCCAGCCAGCTCTTTTCCTGGGCTTTTGCCTGTATAAGAGAGTTGCCCATCTTCTTTCTTGCCTTCTTTGTTTCCTTCTCTCCCTTTTTCTTAAATGGGAAAATAAAAAAAAATTAAAAAAATAAAAAAAAATAAATGGGAAAATAAACACTGCAAAAGGAGAGATTTGATTGTGTGGGCCCACTCCGCTCCTAGAAGATCTTTACAAGGAAGAGATCACCAAGTTAGACTCCTTCAAGCAAAGGCATAACCATCTCGATTTATAGCTGGAACCAAGATGCTTTTCTCTAGACCAATGGTTCTCAAAGTTTGGGCCCTGGACCCTGGGCATCATCTAAACTTCTTTCAAATGTAAATTTTCAGGCCTCACGGCAGATCTACTAAATCAAAACCTCTGAGGGCTCAGAATTCTGGGTTTTAAAATTTTTCAAGTGATTCTGATGTATGCTGAGGCTTGAGAACCACTGCCGTGGAATTAAGGAAAACTTTTTTTTTTAAGTGAGGGTAGGGGGTAGGGTGGGGAGAGGGGTGCAAGAGGGGCAGAGGAAGAGAGAGAGAATCCCCCTGCCCAGTGCAGAGCTGGAGGCAGGACTCATTCCACCAATTAAACCACCCAGGTGCCCCTTAAGGAAAACCGTTTCAATTGCATTCTTTAGCAATATCCCAGCTTTCCTTTCTATGGTATGAATTACCTGAAAGTGTGCCTCACACTCAGCAGCCTGATAACTAGGCTCAGAAAACCAAGGTGATTGGCATCTCTAAGGCAGGTTATAGATCTGAGTTGGGCTTGAAAAGATTCCTTATCTCCAGCCTCAATGGAATTTTGACTTTTTCCATTTCCCAACTCTTTCCTTGACTTCATTTCACATTTCACAGAGATAAGCTTAAGACTTGGGATAGCTGGAAATAGAGATCTGTGCTGTCTGAAGATAGAAATAAAAGGATACAAAAGTAGCAGGCAAGGGCACTTAAGGAAGACCTTTTACTTTTAATTTTTAAAATATTTTATTTATTTACTTGAGAGAGAACACAAGTAGGCAGAGAGAGAGGGAGAGGGAGAAGCAAGATCCTCGCTGAGGAGGGAACCTGACTCAGGGTTCAATCCCAAAACCTTGGGATCATGACCTGAGCCAAAGCAAATGCTTAACTGATTGAGCCACGCAGTCGCCCTAAGGAAGACCACCTAAACTGCATTCTTCAGTACTATTGCAGGCTTTCCATTCTTAGAGTTCTTGAAGGCAAGTAGGCTTCGTAGTGAGATACAGCCGTATAGCCCAGGGTGGCAGTGGAATTTACTAAGTATTGTCACTGTCCTGCATTAACCTAGTAGCAATGATAGCCCAGAACTAGAAAAGGACAGAGAGGCTCTGAAGCTTGGCTGAGATGAGACAAAAGTGACCTCTTCCCAGGTTCTGGAGCAGGGAGACTTTTTGTTGTTGTTTTTGTTTAAGATTTTATTTATTTATTCACGAGAGACACAGAGAGAGAGAGGCAGAGACAAGCAGAGGGAGAAGCAGGCTCCATGCAGGGAGCCCAATGCGGGACTTGGTCCCGGGACCCCGGGATGAGGACCTGAGCCAAAGGCAGACACTCAGCCACTGAGGCAGCTAGGTGTCCCACGGAGACCTTTTTTAGGTGAGTGGGAGGAAAGCAGGGCAGTGGCTGGACTGGTGTTTTTAAGATTCGCCAGTGCGGTTCTCCTGAACTGTCGTGCGTGCGCCACCCAGCAGAGGGCACTGCTGTACTCTTTAAAGCAGCTTCTGGAGCGAAGCTACCTGGCCTTCTCCTGGAGCCTTTGAGCTCAGAGCTCAGGGCTGAGGGGCAAGGAGAGAAAAGCTGTTTCCATATTAGGTGGATTTGGAGAATATTCTGCTCCTCCATCCCACTACCACATACTTACCACTGCCAAACAGGCACCCTGAGAAAAATGAAGCACTTCCACCTCCAAGTATGAGGAGGGGGTCCCCTGATTCATTGCCTAACCTAGTGGGTCATTTCCACTAGGAAATGACCTGATCATTTTCTTCAGAAAAGTAGAACCAAGCCCCTCCCTCTCCTGGGAAGAGACTGCTACACAGGTTCACATTTCAGTAATCTTAATTAAGTAGAAATTCGGGATCCCTGGGTGGTGCAGCGGTTTAGCGCCTGCCTTTGGCCCAGGGCGTGATCCTGGAGACCCGGGATCGAATCCCACATCAGGCTCCTGGTGCATGGAGCCTGCTTCTCCCTCTGCCTATGTCTCTGCCTCTCTCTCTCTCTCTCTCTCTCTCTCTCTGTGTGACTATCATAAATAAATAAAAATTTTTAAAAAAATTAAGTGGAAATTCTGAGTCGCAAAATGAAAACTAGGGCTTAATTAGTTTATCTGCTTTGTGAAAAAAATAGTATTTGCCCAAAAGGCACCATTTTCCTATATAATATCTTGTAATATCCTTCCATTGCATAGGTGCCATGTAATTTGATTCGTGTTATTTTCAGGAATAATAATAGTAAACATTTTTCAGGTGCTTACTATATGCAAGACTTTTTACAAACTCATTTTATATGTATAAGCTAATTTTCACAATAATTCTGTGACACAGGTACTTATTGTGCACATTTTACAGATAAATTGAGAAACAAGGATTAAGTAACTTTTTAAGATCACACAGCTAATGATGACAGTGTTGGGATTTGAATATGGGCAGTATGGCTCCAGTGTTTGTACCTTGAATGGATTCACTGTTACCAAATCCTCATCAAAGAGCAGTGTGCCTTTCTAGAGTGGCCTTGTATTAGATGTTAAATATATAAGAGCCTCAATTATAGATTTCTTAAGAAGTCAGGGCCATAAGGGTTGCATGGGCTTAGCAGGTGAGGCTAAGGGCTAAGACCCCAGCCCAGAGACCTTGGCATGAAGCACAGAGCCGGTTAGCTCTACACTAACACTGACTGTATTTGTTCATCATAAAGTCAAGAAAGGAAGGTTGGAAACCTTTCTAAAAACATGGTTTTCGATCTCAGCTCAGGACCCAGCTGACCTCTGCCATAGAGAGGGGAGGAACATTTTCCTTTCCTCATCAATATAAAGTTGGGAGGAAGTATAGAAGATTCTCTTTCCCCATTCAGTTCAGGCAAATGTTGAAGAAACACCAATTCCCTTAAACATATATCTGGGGTTGTCAATTCTAAGTACCACAGGTATTCAATTATGACACTGTCCCTGCCCTCAAGAGACTGACAAGGTAGGAAATGATTCTCCCTTTTTTCCCCCATCCCTATAAGCAGTCTGGCCCACTAGCAAAGGAAAGAGGTACTATAGAGGTACTATAGCCTATAGCTCCAAAGCAGCAAGTCTGGTGGTTGGGGGCAGGCCAAGATCACAGAAAAATTAACTCCTGCGTGCCCCCTGGAAATGATACCATTTATTCAGCGCTTGCTCTGTGCCAGGCACTATGTATATTTGTATAATCCTCACAACTGTTCCATCAAATAGATGCTGTTATTAATTTTACCTATGAAGAAACTGAAGCACAGGAAAATTAAGTGCTGTGCCCAAGGCCATCTAGCCTTTGTTGGAAATGGCAGTCGAATCCAGACAGTCTAGAAAGCTTGTGTTCTTAACTATTCACCATACTGCTAACATCCTAGGTGAGGTTAGCAGCAGGAGTTAAGGCTTCCAGTGAGAGAGGGCTTGCTAGAATGCAGAAAACCATGACTACAAATGAAGGTGGAGTAAGATGCAAGGTTTTAGACTGTTGAACCCAATCAGTGGATTGCAAAGCCTCCCAGAGCAGGATTTGTGTCTTAATCATTGTTGCACCTGGTACAAAGTTAAACCCATAACCAGTCTCAAAAGACATTGAACTGAATGACAGCATCGTCTTTGTAGAAAGGACAGACTCATTTGTCATTATCCACAAGGTTCCCAAAGGCAATGCTGCTTATCTAGCAGGTGTTGGCAGTCACAGGGGACATGGTTGGTAGGGAGAGTGTGTGCTGGAAGAGCTGTCAGTATAAATGTTGGAGTCCTATTTATTTGCAGAGTCTTCCTCATCCCTCTCCTACCTCTGGTTTCCAATCATCATTCAAGGCCTAGCGATGTCAGGCTCTCCACTCCACTGCCCACATGGAAAGTTGCTCCAGCATCTCATTCTCACAAAAAGGCTGACCTGTTAACAGGTGGAATTGGGCATTGGTCTTAGCCTAGCATTTTGACTTTGTTCCTACCTTCCTTGTCCATTCCATAGGGATGGCACTGAATAGACACTTAGAGTATGCATTCTGAGCACATGCTTTTTCCCCAGCCTATTCTGCCGCCAAACTTGATTAGGCTTGGTTGCTGAAGGAGGGGGAGAGCAGAGGTGACACCCCTCATCTTGCCCTCCCGCCTCTGTTGATTCATACATCTCTGAGCCGTTTCCTAGCATCCCAGCCATCTGAAATTGTTACCTTTTAGGGTGAATGGGTGGTGCAGTTGGTGATGCGTCCAACTCTTGGTTTCATCTCAGGTCAGATCTCAGGGTCATGAGATCAAGTCCTGAGTCAGGCTCCAAGCTCTCGGAGTCTGCTTGAGTTTCTCTCTTCCTCTCCCTCCGCCACTCCACCCCTCCCCACATACACCCATATTCTCTATATCTCTCAAATAAGTAAATAAAATTTTGATGTTGTTACCCTTTGCTTTTAAATTCCATTCTGAAACTATTGCCAGAGTGGAGTGGACAGTGGGGGGCTATCTGTCCCCAGGTCAGCTCTCTAATCTTACTGGAGGAGAAGTTATAAGGAGGTAGTATGGAGCTGGCGGAAAACAGGCCCTGTACAAAAGCTGAGTAGCCAGATGTTCACTTTCACAGCTCTTCTGGAAGACTGGCAGGGCAGATAGAGATTAAAGCGAAGCACAAACTCCATTTAAAGTGCATTACAGCTCAGGAACTAGCTCCCCCTGGGCAGGAGAAGGGAGGAAAGGGCACAAGAGGCCACATCTCTTCTTCCTTATCTAGGGCCACATGTCTCCCTCCTAGCTTTGTGAAGGGTGATTTACACCCCTGGCCGGAATGACTCTCTTTCTGGGCTGATTACATCGACAAATGCCCCCCAGAGGCCACAGCAGGATGGCCATATTCAGAAGCAGCAGCCAATAAATCTCAGAGCTTTATATTGCACTTCTCAGTACCCCACTCCTGGCCCTCCGCCAGGCCTCTGTACAAGTGAGGAGAGGGCTTGGGCTTCAGAGGTAGGGGGCAAAGACCCCCACTTGCTTTCATCATTTTCTATCTGAGCACTGCTTATTCTTCCAAGTCATTGTGCCTCTGTTTTTACCCGGGCAGCAGGTGGGAATCAACCCTAGATCCAACAAATACCCTTACCCTTGTGGGGAGAGATCCTGGGCTCTGGGCACAGATGGGTTTCTACCTCGCTGTTTAATCCTGGTAGAGCAGGTGCTTTCTGGAACATTACCTAAAGATGAGGAGGTCTTTCTAGCCACCTTCCTCAGCGATCCTGTCCAGCGATCCATTCCTCCAGGGAATATTCTAATCTGAGGAGGGTTTGATCCTCCCACGCTCCCTCTTTGCACTGAATTTTGGAGGAGGCTAGTCTGACATAGATCCTGGGTCTGGCCACAGGACCGCCTTCCGCCCAGCCACTTCACCTGTCTGGGACCTACCTTTGCAGAATTGTGGGGTTAATGATAACAGCCTGAGCTTATCCTTGAAGTTACTTACGAGGGGAAATGGAGGATGGGTGTGCAAATTCCAATCGGAAAAATAAATACTAGAAGTTAAACTGCCCTTGTGCTAGTTCGAGTTTTGCTGCAAGATTCCGCTTGAGGTTCCTGGAGCGAGTGTAGGGAAGGGGGTGGGAGCTCCAGCAAGTGAGAAACAGCGCTTTTCTGGATAAATCCTGGAGTCGCCCAAGGCGGCGACTCTCCAGCAGCAGCGGCCAAGAGTGTCTGGGGCAGAAGCCTCCCCCGGGGGGCGGCCAGCAGCTCGCAGGTGCCCCCGCCCGCCCCGCCGCCTCCTGCCCCCGGCGGGAGCGGCGAGGAGCTCGGTGCGCCCGGGAGGCGGAGGGCGGCGCCCAGGCCCGGGCGGGAGAGAGCGGGCGGGCGGGCGCGGGGAGGCGGGGCGGCCCCGGAGGCGGCTCGCGGAGGCCGGGAAGCTGCGGGGCGGCGAGTGGACCGAGCCATGGGGCGTCCCCCAACCCCGCGGGCCCCGCCGACGGCGCTCCTGCTCGCGCTCCTGCTGCTGCTGCTGCTGCTGCCGCGGCCGCTCCGGGCTGGTGAGTGGCGAGTGCGCGGGTCGGGCCGGGCCGCTAGCGGGAGGGCGGGAGCGGGGCTCACGGCACCCGGGGGCTCGGGCACCGCGTCGCGGGGTCCCAGCTGTCGGGGGGAGGAGCCCCGGGGCGCCAGGAAGGGCATGCCCTCCCTCCGGGTACACTTCACCAACTACGGCGGACTGAAGGCCCGCGGCGGCCGGGGCAGCAGCATCTCCTCGCCGTCCCCCACCCCGCGCCCCTCTGCTGAGCTGCGTCTGCACGGGCAGAAGCGTCGGGGCCGGGCCGCTCCACGACCGCATCCCGAGGAGGCGGGACCGCCGTTTGCCCCGCGTGGGTTCAACGCTTCCCCTCCCGTAGGGACTGGGGACGCGGGCACGACGTACAGGTGAAGAAAGACGAGTTTTTGCTAAAACTGACTTGTCACAAATGCGGGTTGTAGACTGCTGCTAGAACTTGCTAACATCATTATTGGAGGATATTTCTCTCCACCAACCTCTCCCCGCCCCTCCCGCCTTCAGGACCCATTTTTATTGTTTTAGCCGGAGCAGAAAACTCGCTATAGTGGAAAATGGCTCAGCACGGTGCCTGCCCTATTCTACATACAGTGGACAGTTTGTGGACGTACAGTTCAAGGCCTGGCTTTAGGACCATGCCAGTTCCCCGGCAGGGTAGTGTGGGGTCCAGGATCCCAGGGAACATGCCCAAGACCTTTGGGGGTGGGAGGGGTGCATGGAATCTCATCGTGGGGCTCCTGCACAGAGCCTGGGTGGAGGCAGTGCTGAGGCAGACGCCGCGCGGGACCATCACCTCGTCCACGAAGTGGTACCGCAGACCTGCAGTCTTTACTGCAAAACAGAAACGGGAGAGGGAAAGCGCTGGTCTGTCCCGAGTGGTTCCATCAGCAAGGTATCGCCAGGCTGATTTGACCGCCCAGAAAATTTCATTAACCTCAACGTATAGCTGCACATCAAGATCGGGGATAAACAGGCAACACCTTCCTCATTAACCAATTAAGTAGAACATGGGCAGCCCGGGTGGCTCGGTGGTTTAGCAGGGCCTTCAGCCCAGGGCTGATCCTGGAGACCGGGGATCGAGTCCCATGTCGGGCTCCCTGCAGGGAGCCTGCTTCTCCCTCTGCCTGTGTCTCTGCCTCTCTCATGAATAAATAAATAAAATCTTAAAAAAAAAAAAAAAGTGGAACAAGTTCCCCCACTTATGATGAAATTTAACATTGCCCCTACCTTCTTTTGTTGAGCTGCAATTGCTCCTAAATCCACTGCTGTTCGGATCCAGTGAACTATCAGCTATGAAATAAGAGAGATTTACTTTAAAAAGTAAAATACATATTTGAGAGAGAGAGTGAGCATGAATGAGGAGCAGAGAGACAGAGAGAGCGGGAGAAACAGACTCCGCTCTGAGCAGGAAGCCCCATGCTGGTACCGTCGGGCTTGATCCCAGAACCTGGAGATCATGACCTGAGCCTCCCAGGCGCCCGGAGAGATTTACTTTTGAGAATTGTTGATTCAATATTAAGTCCAGTTTAAGCAATGAGATTTGGATTTTTTTTTACATTTCTTTCATTAAGCACTTACTAGATATACCTACCAGAAGTAACATCTTAAACATTTAGTATTTTGCAAACTGTTTAAATCTGTTTTCCTTTTAGTAAAGATAAATATCTCATGCCTTCCCTAAATCTGTTTTTGAGGGATCCCTGGGTGGCGCAGCGGTTTGGCGCCTGCCTTTGGCCCAGGGCGCGATCCTGGAGGCCCGGGATCGAATCCCACGTCGGGCTCCCGGTGCATGGAGCCTGCTTCTCCCTCTGCCTGTGTCTCTGCGCCTCTCTCTCTCTCTGTGACTATCATAAAAAAAAAAAAAAAAAAAAATCTGTTTTTGAAATTTCAAAAGTTGTTTTTTCGTCTTCCACGTATATAATGATCAAATAGCTTTTTTGAACCACCCATTACCTTTGGACACTTTTTATGTATATATTTTTAATATTTTTTCTTTATTCATTTGAGAGATTGAGAGAGAGACAGAGAGAGCACAAGCAGGGAGAGCGGCAGAAGGAGAGGGAGAAGCAGACTCCCCACTGAGCTGGAAGCTTAATGTGGGGCTCAATGTGGGGCTCAATCCCAGGACCTAGAGATCATGACCTGAGCCAAAGGCAGATGTTTAACCATCTGAGCCACCTTGGGAAATTATATACCTATTAAAGGGGGCTAACCTGTCTCTTCCCTAGCCCTCCTTTGAGAAACACTGGCTTAATCCAAATCCCTCACCTTACATTTGGGCAACTAAGGTCCAGAAAGTGAAGTAAATTGCCCTACGCAAGATTGGAACTGAGGTGAAGGAGTGAAGGAGATACCAAGAAATAGTAGTCAAGATAAAGAATATTTTAATGCAGTATTTTTAAAAAGATTATTTCTTTGTTTTCTTTTTTAAGATTTTATTTATTTATTCATGAGAGACACAGAGAGAGGCAGAGACATAGGCAGAGGGAGAGGCAGGCTCCATGCAGGAGCCCGATGTGGGACTCGATCCCAGAACTCCAGGACCATGCCTGAGCCAAAGGCAGATGCTCAACTGCTTGAGCCACCCAGATGTCCCAATTATTTCGTTTTTTTTTATGTAATCTCTGCACCCCACATGGGGCTTGAATTTGCAACCCCAATATCAAGAGTTGCATGCTCAACCAACTGAGCCAGCGAGGTGCCTCTCAGTGTAGTATTTTTTTTTTAAGATTTATTTATTTATTCATTCAGAGAGAGCAAGAGAGGCAGAGACACAGGCAGAGGGAGAAGCAGGCTCCATGCAGGGAGCCCAAAGTGGGACTTGACCATGGGTCTCCAGGATCACGCCCCGGGCCGCAGGCGGCGCTAAACCGCTGCGCCACCAGGGCTGCCCAGTGCAGTATTTTTTAAAGTCAAAATTAGTGCTCACTTCAGCAGCATGTATACTAAAAATCAAAACCAATGATCCCCCCCAAAATGCACGATGAGCAAAATATCAAAAATTTAAATAAAAATGTGATGCCACGGTGAAGCTTATTGGAACCTGAAGCAAAAGGTGTAATCAATACTACTGATCCTGCCTTTGTTTGTGCATTGGATATGATCACTTCTCAGGGTGCATCATATTTTCCAGTGAACTTGCTAAAACTCAGATTCTCAGGCCTTATCACCAGAAATTCTGATCCAGTAGTTCTAGGGTGGCATCAGAAATCTGCATTTTAGGGATCCCTGGGTGGTGCAGCGGTTTAGCGCTTGCCTTTGGCCCAGGGCGCGATCCTGGAGACACAGGATCGAATCCCACGTCAGGCTCCCGGTGCATGGAGCCTGCGTCTCCCTCTGCCTATGTCTCTGCCTCTCTCTCTCTCTCTCTCTCTCTCTGTGTGACTATCATAAATAAATAAAAATTTAAAAAAAAGATTCTTTAAAAAAAAAAGAAATCTGCATTTTAATAAGTAATCTACTTGATTATCATCTGATTGGAAGAGAAGTTTGGAATAACTAAACTCAGGCCCCTCCTAATTTTAGCACTTTGATTTTAAGTAGAGTGAAGGGGCTCAGAGAAGTTAGAGAGGTGGCCCACAGAATTTCTCTATTATTTGGTTATTTCATAAATAGTAGGAGCTCATAAAAAACAAGCACTATCCTAGCCACTGGTGACAGAGCAGTGATAAGAGAGATGTAGAAGTCTAGACTGGGAGATAATCAGTAAAAAATCAAGTTAATGGGATGCCTGCGTGGCTCCGTGGTTGAGCGTCTGTCTTCGGCTCAGGGCATGACCCCGGGATCGAATCCCACATTGGGCTTCCTGCATGGAGCCTGCTTCTCCCTCTGCCTGTGTCTCTGCCTCTCTCTGTGTGTGTCTCTCATGAATAAATAAATAAAATCTTTTAAAAAATATATGTCATAAAAAATCAAGTTAAAAAAATCAAGTGATAAAAAAAAAAATCGAGTGATAGAAAGTGCTACGCAGGGTCTTGGAGTAATGATGTGATAGAGTAGCTAGGGGGTTATTTTACACTGATTTGTTGTGGATGGTCTTTCTGTGGTAACATTTAGGCTGAAAAGTGAATTACCAGCAGGGGCCAGCCATGTGATGATCAGGGGAAGAGCATTCCAAGCAGAAAGAAAGGCTAAAGCAAAAATGCTAAGGTTCACACAGGTTTGTCTGGGTCAGTGGCAACAGAAGGCAGGTGTGGGTGGAAGGAAGTGGGAGAGGAGTTAACATGAGGTACAGGATGTATTAACTGATCTTATTGGGTTGATCACTGCACAATATATACACGAATCAAATCATCACATTGCACACCTAAAATTTACACAATGTTAGATGTTAATTATTTCTCAATAAAGCTGGAAAACAACAAAAGATGGCCGAATGGTATGGGAGAATGAATTTGGAAAATAAAATTGAGGAGACCAATCATCTTGGAAGTAGTTTGGACAGGAGTTGATGGTGGTTTGAGCTAAGGAGGTGGTGTTAGATGTGGAGAGAAGCGGACAGCTTCCTAATATTTGCGGAGTTGACAGGACTTGGGTTGAACATAGGATGTGAAGGAAAGAGAAGAATTAAAAATGACTCATAGAAGTTTCACCTTGTAAAGTTTATGACATGATGGCATTTTTGTTACCATTTGATAGAGGTGCTAAGTCCTAGGATGTAGGGCCTTCCATGAAGGCTAAACCATAACCAACCTTGGTATTTTTGAGTGACAGAATCAGCAACAGCTCCCCAACACCAGCTCATTCCCTCTGGAAGGTATTTTTAAATGACTTTGAGTGGAAGCCTCAGAGTTGTTGCACTCCCATTCGTGTTGCCATGTCTCTGGTTATGATACTAGACCTGCCCATGCATTCCTCTGCCAAGAGCCTTCTTTCCTGTGCCTGGCAGGGTCACCAGGTTTAGCTTCAAAAAATAGTCCCCCTCCTTCTCCCAGGAGGCTGAGCAGCTTCTCTTCAAACCCACCTCTTCTTGGACCTGATCTGCTCTGTCCATACTGTGACAGCTACAGATTCTTGACTCCTATAGGGCTTTTCTCCTCACTTAGTCCTAAAGGCCTTTGGGCCACCCCAAAACTTTGCTGTCCAAGGTTGTCTTGAATCCCTCCCCCTACCCTACTCTACAACTTGCCACTCCCAGGTAGCTCCTGCGACCATATGTGATCCTCACCTGGTCTCTCTTTCTCCACCACAGACCCCCTCCCCACCGAAGGCCGACTGGTAAACTGTATCCAGGCCAAGAAGAAATGCCAAGTCGATCCTATTTGCAGTGCTGCCTACCACCACCTGAATTCCTGCACCTCTAGTGTAAGCACCCCATCACCCGTGCAGGAGTTTCTGGTCCCTGAAGAGTGCAGGGAGGCAGCACAGCACCTCAAGAATAGCTCTCTGATGAGCTGCACATGCCACCGGCACATGAAGAACCAAGTCGCCTGCCTGGACATCTACTGGACCGTTCACCTTGCCCGCAGCCTTGGTGAGGCCCCTGTTGTAGAGTGAACTTGGCTAAAGAAGGTGGTTCTTGTGGGTTGTTGTTTAATCCTGCAGAATATAGGCTAGATGGGTGGATTCTGACTGGGGTGGTAACAAAGCTCTGCATTTGATATCAGTAAGGAGCAGAGGGAGGAATTGGCAGTATCCTTCTGGGCATCCACAGCACTGCCCTCTCCTCCCCACTTCCCCCTTTCTTGCCTAATAGTATGTAGCTGCCTCCTAGCAGAGCTCTGTACCAGGCTGAGGCCCAACCTGGATGGCTCCTGGAATAGCAGAGTATGGACAGGACAAGGAGGGAAATGATCTTAACCCCTTCACAGATTCCAAATACAGTGGAATCAGGAAGTTCAGAGAGACGGGGAGGTGATGTCCTGGTCCTGCCTTTCACAGAAAGGACACTCATCAACAGACAAAAGATAGTAAGAGAGAAGGCACTGGAAGAACCAGAGAGAGGGGAGCTTCCTTTGACTCTTTCCAGCGATTCCTTTCCATGTTCGTCAGCTTTCACTGGACTCTGCTGCAGTAACAGAACCGTGACCTGTAAAACAAAGATTTAGTTCTTGCTCATGTGCTGTGTTAGCTATGCCATGTGTGCACTTCATTCTGGAATCCAGGCTGAAGGTACAGCCTCTGTCTGGGATGTTCTTTTTTCATGGCAGAGGGGAATGAGCAATGGCAGGTGCCTTTAAAAGCTTCTACTCAAATGTTACATGAAATACATAGGGCCTCACATTCCATGAACAAAGCAGATCAGGTGACCAAGCCTGAAATCTCTGGTGGGCAGAAGTATACTTCTCCCACAGGAGACCCTGAAAATCACGGGGCAATAAGTGAAGACATCTAATCTTACAGGGAGGGCAAAAATAGTCGGAGATAATATACAATTTCCCAGAGTCCCAGGTTAAAATAGTCATTTCTCTCTCTTCCATAAGCAAAATGTATCAACTTCCTCCCTCCCTTCCTTCCTTCCTTCCTTCCTTCCTTCCTTCCTTCCTTCCTTCCTTCCTTCCTTCCTTCCTTCCTTCCTTCCTTCCCCCTTCCCTCTCTCCCCCCTCTTCCTTTCAGATTTTTTATTTTTAAGTAATCTCTACACCAAACATGGGGGTCAAGCTCACAACCCCAAGATCAAGAGTCGTGTGCTCCTCCAACTGAGCCGGCCAGGCACCCATCAACTCACTTTCTAAGGAAGATCCCCTAAGAGTTCTAGCCAAACATTGTATCAGGCTACCAGTCTAGGACGTTATGATAATTTCTCTGTTGGGTCTGGATATGACTCCTCTTGATCTGATCTAGCTACTTATGGACAAAAAAGACAGGTCACCTGCCTCTAATATATACTCCTGGGATCCCTGGGTGGCGCAGCGGTTTGGCGCCTGCCTTTGGCCCAGGGCACGATCCTGGAGACCCGGGATCGAATCCCACGTCAGGCTCCCGGTGCATGGAGCCTGCTTCTCCCTCTGCCTATGTCTCTGCCTCTCTCTCTCTGTGACTATCATAAATAAATAAAAAATTTAAAAAAAAAAAGACAGGTCACCTGCCTCTAATATATACTCCTTGTACAACAGTGGAACAGGGACAGGAGAACCACAATGAACTCTCAGAAAGGGGAGCAGTGAGGAGCACATGGCAGACGTTGCCCCAGAGCTGTTCCGCTGAGGTCCTACTGCATGCACGTCGTTGGTCCTCGTAGGGGCCATCCTCCCTTGGTAGTGGTGCTGCTCCTTAATAAGGCTCTGCTTTTGCTCCTTATGAGAGTTGCTTTATATGTTGTTCTCCAACAATCTTGGCCTAGCCCCTGTGCCCCTGGCAGGTCCTTCCTTCTCCATTGTTTTCTTTGGCCCTGTCTGAGAAGGGTATTGGAGATTACCACCTCCTTGAGGCTTCCTACCTGAGGAATGTTGGGGCATTTTAAGACTCCCAGAGAGTCTATTTGAATTCAGGCTGGTGGCTCTTGGCAGTACAACATTCTCAAAACTTAATTGCTTTTTGTATCTTTGGTTTCTGTCACCTCATGGGCCAATAGCCTTCCCTATAATTCAAGACGTGTCTCTAGATCTAATTAGAAGTGTCTTGCTCTTGGGGAGGGCCACCTGGGTGGCTCAGGGGTTGAACATCTGCCTTCGGCTCAGGTTGTGATCTCTGGGTCTCAGGGAGTCCTGCATCAGATTCCCCACAGGGAGCTTGTTTCTCCTGCCTCTGACTCTGCCTCTCTCTGTGCCTCTCATGAATAAATAAAATCTTAAAAAAAAAAAAAAAGTATCTTGCTCTTGTCAGGCTTCTGTGGAAGGGCCACTACCCTAGTCTTCTTTCCCTGAGCATATTTGTCTGTCTGGCAGGATTTATTAATACCATCTTCATCAGTGAGAGATCACAAAGGGCGTGGTAGTCATAATCATTGAATTGGTGCATGCCCCAAGGCTGAGTTGGGATCATCTTATTACTCAAAACCTCTTTCAATTTTATATTTTACTATTTGAAGGATATGCAATTGCATCTCTTAATCCTACAAATCCTGGAATTTCTGGATTTTTTTCTTTTCTTTTTCCTCCCTATTTGCAAACTGGCCAGTTCTGCCCTGAACTTTTATCTTTCTTGTAGTACCTGGCAAAATGCAGCCAGTAGCAATCAAGACATACTAGTCATACTGGACTGCTTCTCCATTTCTTTCCTTTAAAGCGCATTCTCATTCAGTACATCTTCCTTGCAAATTATTGCAGGCAACAATTTTACCAAAGGCTTTGACACTACATATTGAAGACTCCTACTTTCCATTATCCCAGACACAGCTTATTCACCAACCATTCATTGCCCAGCCCCAAAGGCGATACCAAACATTTTAGATTTTTTTTTAAATTTTTATTTATTTATGATAGTCACAGAGAGAGAGAGAGAGAGAGAGGCAGAGACATAGGCAGAGGGAGAAGCAGGCTCCATGCACCGGGAGCCCGACGTGGGATTCGATCCCGGGTCTCCAGGATCGCGCCCTGGGCCAAAGGCAGGCGCTAAACCGCTGCGCCACCCGGGGATCCCTAGATTTTTTTTTGTTACTGCCGCACTCATTTCTAAATATCAGTTACATTTTTAATAAGAATTTGCTAGATTATGTTGTAGTAAAAACTAACCAACCCCCACGTATGGGGGCCTTCTATAACAAAAATCTCTTTTCTGTTCATGTTACACACCTGCTGTGGGCTTCCTTGAGTTGGCTTTGTCTTTGCTCTCTACCTGTCTTCTTCTTTCAAGGACCCAGGCTGAAAGAGGGAAAAGAGCAGCCACAGGACCACGTGATGGTTCTTTTTTTTTTTTTTTTTTAAAGATTTTATTTATTTATTCATGGGAGACACAGGGAGAGAGAGGCAGAGACACAGGCAGAGGGGAAGCAGGCTCCATGCAAGGAGCCAGACATGGGACTCGATCCCAGGTCTCCAGGATCAGGCCCTGGGCTGAAGGCAGTGCTAAACCACTGAGCCACCGGGACTGCCCCACATGATGGTTCTTAAAGCTTCTCCTCAGATGTGATTTATGTCACTTCAGCTCACCATCCATAGGCCAAAGCAGGTCCCACAGGCAATCCTTGCTTGCAGTAGGGTGTGGAAGTGTACTCCTCTTCTAGGGGGCCTGAGAGTCACATGGCAAGGGGGAAAGGGCTGGGTGTATAATCCTCTCACAGGGTGCATACCTAGCTATAACTGGAAACAATAATACAATTTACCATACTTTTTGTTCCTTGTTTCTACTCCTCATCCTAATCAGTTCTCTTTCAGAACTTCCCCAGAGACTTCTCCCTGGATCTCTTGCCTTCCCACTTTTTCCCTTGGGAGCTTTCAGATATCCCCAAATATCTTGACCACCCTTTCCTGTTTGCTTGATCTCATCCATATTTCTTCTCTCCTAAAGATGCACTCTCAAAGGCATATTGGGTGACACCTTGCATTGTCTCACCTCTCTCTTCCAACAAGATTTATTAGCCAACTTTTATTGAGGGTCCACCATGTGTATGAGCTATACAGTGACTTTATAGGACCTTTTATGTCCCCTGCAGGAACCCACAGCACCCTGGGTGTGACTGGGAAAGATATGTTTCCTTTGAGATCATTGTCTCTCCCAGAGTTCTGTGCTTTGAGACTCAGCCTCACTTTGCCTCCTCAACATGAATCCATAGCTACATGGTCAGGCCTCAAACAGGGTCTTCTACTGCCCCTTCCTCAACAGTAGAAGAAAACAAGAGAGAGTTCCCTTGCCTGCTTATGTACCCGTAGGCCATGTGGTTAGTGGTTAGGAGTGGAGACTCTGGAATCAGATAGTGTAGGTTTCAAGACCCAGCTCTACTTTTTAGCCTCTGTGAGCCTGAGAAAGTGACTTAACCTCTCCTCAGCCTATTTCTTCTTACCTACTCAAAAGCTTCTAGGACAATTAAGTGAGATTGAATTCTTTCTTCTTCTTTACTTATACCCTGGTACCCAGCACACAGTGTACTCAACACGTGGTAACTTTATTCTTCTTGTAGTTAAACCCAGTGTATTCATTGAGCCCAGCCTCCAACTTTATGTCCTTGTTTTGCTTTTTGTCACCTCTGAACAGCTTGCAGCTAGTTAGGTAGAGACTGTGACTTTTCCTTTTTTCCACAGGGCTTTGAGGGCTGACCTAGCAGCTTCAGCCCCTCCTGCTGCCACTCCCTCAGCCCAGTCCTCAAGATTCTTGTTGCCTTGTCTCTAGGTGACTATGAACTGGATGTCTTCCCCTATGAAGACACAGTGACCAGAAAACCCTGGAAAATGAATCTCAGCAAACTGAACATGCTCAAACCAGGTGTGGAGGGCAAGCTGAGGCTGGGGAGTGAGGGGCAGGCCTTGGACCCTGCAAGGAGGGAGGGTAGCTGGTGGGAAACAAAAACCAAAGGGTGCCATGGGGGAAAGTTCTAGTCTGCCAGGTGACTAAAGAAGCATTGTGTCAGGGTGGGAGTTTGAGCTGTAGGCATGGCATAGTCTTGTAAGTCAACAAAGAGCCATAGGTATTAGGGAGGCATTTGAAGGTAGCCTATTAGGGCTCCCAGGTTCCAAAAGATCGGTCTCTACAAAGGGTTTGGTGGGGTGGCAGCCATCCCAGAAAAAATATGCTGAAATGTAGTATTTACCCTTATTCGAGGCAGCCAGGAAAGTAGCTATCTGTCCCTGAAGACTAGGAAATTGCTTGTTTTCAAACCATTCTAATGAAATGGGTGAGGTATCCGGCAGGGAACATGGTGAGAGAGACGGTGACTCCTCAGGGGTGACTCAGGGTGGGAACCATCTGTCTAGCAAGGACTAAAATGCATGTTTTTCAGGAAAGTGAGGCTGTTGTGTTAATTGGAAAGGAGCACACACGCATGCACTCACTTTTTGAGAAAGATGTGAACTTTGTTGCACAGTCAAGCCTGTAGTGGGATTAGAATTTTCAGAGAAAAGCATAGAGACTAATACATAAACTCTTTGTTACAAGGAATCTGGGAATACTTTATTGTTTTGACTGCTGGAATATTCTGTTAATAGAAATATCACCATAATTTCCCGGGACTCAGAGTATAGGGAGTTTTTAGGCATCATGCATCAATCATTAAAGACAGACAGGGTACAGAATGGATGCAAAACAAACATGGTGATTTCCACCATGAGATTTTGTGGGATTGAGGATGGAGGAGTTTCCTTTTAGCTTTCTGGCCACTTTAATGCTAGATAAACGAGAGAGATATCTATATCTATAGAGCTGCTGCTACTTCTCCTTTTTTTTTTTTTTTTTTTTTTTTTTTTTTTTTACACCCAGGCAAGCTGAAGACTAGGATGAGGGAGGACCACAAATACCAGAGTTTGTGGGTAGTGGGAAAGCCCCGAGGAGCCCCGGGTTAGCGGCGGCCGTATTCAGGGTCGCAGGGGTTCCTGGCTACACTGGGCCACACGTTTGCGGAGACGACTGGTGACCTGGTGCCCTTCTGCCCGCAGACTCAGATCTCTGCCTCAAGTTCGCCATGCTGTGCACTCTTAACGACAAGTGTGACCGGCTGCGCAAGGCCTACGCGGAGGCGTGCTCGGGGTCCCGCTGCCAGCGCCGCACCTGCCTCCGGCAGCTGCGCGCCTTCTTTGCGAAGGCGTCGGAGCCGCACGCCCAGGGCCTGCTGCTGTGTCCCTGCGCGCCCTCCGACCAGGGCTGCGGGCGACGGCGGCGCAACACCATCGCCCCCGGCTGCGCGCTGCCGGCGGGGGCCCCCAACTGCCTGCAGCTGCGGCGCGACTGCGTCTCTGACCCGCTGTGCAGGTGCGGGTGCGGGTGCGGGTGCGGGTGGGCAGGGCGGGCCGAGGGCCCAGTGCGCACCGGTCCTTCCCAGCCCCCTTCCTGGGCTGCGCTGGGCTTGCCCCCTGGTGACTGGGGACTGACTTCACCTGGGAGCTCCCATCAGTATTTTGGGGAACTCTTTTCTCAAAAAAACGAACAAACAAAAAACCCACAACTGTGTGTAAAAACTTCAGAAAATATAAAAAAGTATAAAATAACACTCAGAATCCATCCCCTGAAGATGATCCACACACTTCGGGGAACCTTTCCTTCTAGTCTTTTTTTGTATACAGAGAAACAAAATGATATTCTAGAAATATACTTGTATCCCGCTTTTTTTCACTTATGTGCACATCTCACCCGCCAAGGCAGGAAGGACTAGTGGTGAAGACAGGCTCCCGAGGCAGACCGATATGAATTTAAATCCTGGTACTCTGGGCCCCTGTGTGGCTCAGTTGGTTAAGTGGCTGCCTTCAGCTCAGGTCATGACCCTAGGGTCCTGGGATCCAGCCCGGAATCCGGCTCCCTGCTCAGCAAGGAATCTGCTTCTCCTTCTTCATCTGCCTCCCCTTGCCTCTCTCTTCTCAAATAAATGAATCCAAAAAAAAAAAAAAAAAAAAAAAATCCTGGGACTCTGCGACTTTGAGCCCATCCCTTTAACCTAAAACTCCATTACTTAACCTAACGTTCCTCTTAGTCCTCTGTAAAAAGTGGAGTAATAATACAGACCTCATGGGATTCTGGTGAGAGTTAAATGGCATAATTTATGCAGAGTGCTTAGCTTACTGGTGCAGAGTAAGTGCTCAATAAATGGTGGTGCTTATTTTGTCTTTTACTCTCCTTGGACAACAAAATGCCTACATTGTATTCCATTTTATAGATGCCCCATACTTTATTTAATCCTTCTTCTATTGTTGGATATTTAGGTTTCTTTCTTTCCTGCTATAAATAATGCTACAGTAAATATCACTCTTGTTCATTCTTGTGCATAAATCTAATTACTTAGGACGTGTTGCTGTAAATACCATTACCAAATCAAAGTACATGATGATTTGTAAGACGTTTGATACATAATTCCCCACAAAATTTGAAATTCTGATCTGGCTTTCCTCTGCCTCTTCAGGACAAAACACTCACCGAATTGAAGTTATTATCCATTCAGGTAGCATTTGCTAACAATGAGAGTCACCCCAAGCTTGTTTTGCAGCCTGGTTCTACCCCCTATTTCTCTGTAACCTTGGGCAAGTTACTTAACTCTCCAACCTCTCTGAGCTCTACTTTCTTCTTTTCTAAATTATCACATAAAACTCTCAATCATCATTTCATTAACACTTACTGAATACTTACTATGAGCAAAGTACTGTTTTGGGTAGGTTTTTTTTTTTTTTTTTTTAAGATTTTATTTATTTATTCATGAGACACAGAGAGAGAGAGAGAGAGGCAGAGACACAGGCAGAGGGAGAAGCAGGCTCCATGCAGGGAGCCCAACGTGGGACTAATCCCAGGTTACCAGAATCATGCCCTGGGCTGAAGGTGGCGCTAAACCTCTGGACCACCAGGGCTGCCCAGTTTTGGGTACTTAATAAGTATTAACTCACATAACCCTTACAAGAACCTTGTAAGATAGATGGTGGTTTTTTGTGTTTTTTTTTGTTTTTTGTTTTTTTTTTATCCTCACTTTACAAAGAAGGAATCACGACAGAGAAAGTTTATTTTATTTTATTTTCAGAAAAAGTGTAAATAGCTTGTTGAGGTTCATCCAGGTAGTAAGTCAGGTTACTTAATGAGGTTTGGAATAAAGTCTGGCCTAACTACTCAGATATACTGCCTATTGTTATGGTCCTAGCTATTCCCATTATGGAGCTAGTGTGGGGCTAGATGACTAAGATACTGTCCTTTCCTCCAAGGAATTTGCATTTGGGTGGGGGTGAGAGAGAAATAAACCACCCATCTGATAAAATGCAAAATGTAAGGAAAGCTGCAGAAGTATGCACAGAAAAATTTATTTGTAATTCTATCACCCAAAGATAATCAGCTTTACCTATTACAGAATCAGTGTGAACAATAACAGTATCTAACATTTAATGAGCACTTAGTCTGTACCAACCACTATGCTTAATGCTGTATTTGCAATCTCTTATTTCGTCCTCACAAAAACCCAGGAGGAAGTACTGTTTTCATTTCTTTTTTTTGTTAAAGGATTTTATTTGTTTGTTTGTTTATTTATTTATTTATTTATTTAAGATAGGGAATGAGCAGGAGGAGGTGCAGAGGGAGAGGGACAAGCAGACTGCACTAGGGCTGCAAAGCCGGACACAGGGCTGGATCCCATGACCCGGAGATCACCACCTGAGTCGAAATCGAAAGTCAGACACTCAACCGACTGAGCCACCCAGGCCCCCAGTACTGTTTTCATTTCTATTCATAGTTGAGAAGATTGAGGTTAAAGAAGCTGCCTGAAATCTCATAGTTAGGTATTATGGAACCTGAATTCAAAGTGGTATGCTCTGAGGGACAGGGTGATAGTGCATTTAACCGCGACAGAAACAGGCTTCACTGAGGGGGGTGCCCTGGACCAGGTCTTGAAAACAGAGGAGGATCTGGCATAAAGGTGGGCATGTGAGCTGAAGGGGTAACAAGGGTGAAGGTTGCAGACCAGGCCCTCAATGAGGACTCATAATTTCTCTTTTCCAGATCTCGTCTGGTGGATTTTCAGACCCACTGCCATCCTCTGGACATCCTAGGGACCTGTGCAACAGAACAGTCCAGATGTCTACGCTCATACATGGGGCTCATTGGTGAGAGGCTGGAGTGCTGTGTAATGGGAGTCGTAGGGTGACTGTCCCTGGGGATGAAAATGCTCTGGAGATTGAACCCAGGTGGAGTGGTCCTGAGACAAGTGTCAAAGAGTGGGGGTTGAAGTTTGGGTTGGCCTGAGCCCTGATAATCCTCTCTTTACCCTCAGGGACTGCCATGACTCCCAACTTTGTCAGCAACGTCAACACCAGTGTTGCCTTAAGCTGCACCTGCCGAGGCAGTGGCAACCTACAGGAGGAGTGTGAGCAGCTGGAAGAGTCCTTCTCCCACAACCCCTGCCTCAGTGAGTGTGTTCCACCTGCCCCCAGCCCCCGTGGTCCTGTCAGCTGGGCAAAGGGAGAGGAGAGGGGTCAGCTCTGTGGTCCACACTGGGTCCATCCTTCTTCTGCAGGTATCTCCTGACCCCTCCTCAGCACAGGTTTATATCACCCCAAGTCTAGGCCTTTCTTCCTTCTCCCACTCCCTGAGTGACCCCCCATGGTGCCTGTTCTACCTGTCTCGGCCCCAGGGACATTCTTTAGCTCAAGAAATAAGCAAGCAGAATGAGACAGTATCCCACTCCCACTTGCCCTGTTATATACCAGGGCCCTGAGATATTCCCTTTCCATGGGATCCCGAGAGATCTCCAGCATCTGCCTGCTTCCATTCTACCTTCTTTCCTCTCCTTAGTGGAGGCCATTGCAGCTAAGATGCGTTTTCACAGTCAACTCTTCTCCCAGGATGGGGCAGACCCTACCTTTTCTGTGATGGAACGCCAGGTAGGGCCACCTCCATTACACACCTCTTGCCTTTACTGGACTAGCTGGGGGAAACCCAGGAAAGGGGATTGAGAGGGTGACCTCACTTTGGTCATGAACTATAGGCTTCTAATGGATACCTCAGGGGAGGTGGACAAGGCCTTGACTGAGGCCAAGGTGGTGAAGAGTATGGAGCTGACTCCATTCCATTTCTTCTACAGAACAAAAGCCCTGCTCTGAGGCCACAGCCCTGGGTACCCTCTCTTTTCTCCAGTACACTTCCCTTGATTCTGCTCCTGAGCCTCTGGTAGCTGGACTTCCCCTGGACCCCTCTCCCCTCTACCACACCAGGCCTGACCTGCAGCCTGCAAGGGTTGAGGAAAGAGCAACATCAGGAAAGAGATGCCCTAAACAACATGGCAACCTTGACTGCACCCTGCACCCCGCCCCCATATCCAGATGGCTCCAGAGGGGGTCATAGCAGAAACTGACTAGCTAGGTTCTCATTCCCTCTGCTTCTGACTCAGGCGCCCTTCCTTAGGACTTAGGGACTTTGGTTTTACCATGTCTTCTGGGGGAGGCCACCTCTCCCTAGCTGTCTCCTGAGCCCTTCCTCCTGCCCACCAGAATCACCCAGGCTCTAACAAATCAGTCACTCTCTGTTGCATTCTCCAGGTAGGCAGGGCTGGATGTTCTGAGGCAGCCTAGAAAGACATTCCCCATTGTGAGGAAGACTGAGGCAAGACTCCTACCCCTCTGTCTCCTCCTCTGAATGGGGAATGGGAACCTGCTGCCTCCCCTACCCAGGGATCCTGCAGAACATTTGAGCAGGAGCCAGAGCGTTTGGGTCTTGCTTTCTTCCTGCTACTGTCCTGAAGTACCCCCCAGCTCCTTGGATCATGATTAAACATTTGACTTAAAATTTTGCTCTTTTCTGGGACACCTGGGTGGCTCACTAGTTGAGCATCTGCCTTTGGCTCAGGGTGTGATCCTGGAGTCCCAGGATCGAGTCCCACATTGGGCTCCTGCAAGGAGCCTGCTTCTCCCTCTGCCTGTGTCTCTGCCTCTCTCTCTGTGTCTCTCACGAATAAATAAATAAATCTTTAAAAAAAACTTTTGCTCTTTTCCTATTTTCTCACAATGTGAATTTATAATTAGGATTGTTACAGACACAAGAGTAGAGGCCAGGCGAGACAGAAACCCTGCCGCCGATTGCTATGTGACTTCCTGCAAGTCTCTCAACCTCTCTGTGTACTTAACATGGAGTTGGAAGAAAAAATAGCTAATGTGAGGCTGTGGACTAGGTATCTGTCCCAGACCCAGCCATTTCTGGGGTACTGCCTAGGATCTGCCACAGCAGCTGAGGGGGAGTGTCCATCTATAGCACCTGCTTAGGTTATTGGTTTGCTCCAGATGATAATTTGCAATCCTGTTGGGATAAGGAAACAAAGTAGTTGGGAAAATATATTTATAGAGCTGTGGATATTTGCCTCTTAATTCATTCACTCACTCTTTCCATAAGCATCTGATGCGTGCTGGCTCTGCAAGGCACTGTGCTGGATGTAGGAGATTCTGAAGTAATAATTCAGAGCCTGTTTCCAAGTCTTTCACACACCAGAGCTGGGAAATAGACAAGATAAGAAGAACAAGGTAGTGTGATGACTGCTGTACAATAATTATAATAATAACCCTCATTTATTGAGCCCCTACTACATGCATTAATTCATTTGATCCTCCAAAAACACTTGACTCTGTCAGTTACTAGCTACATGACCTTGGGTTCAACCTTTCTAATCTCATTATCTCCCTCGGTAATGTGAAAAAGCATAGAACCCACTTCATAAGGAGTGAGATAATCCATGGAAAAGCATTGGGACTGACACGTAGTAAGAACTCAAAAATGGTAGCAATTATAGTAAGTGGTTTTTGTAGAGAATTTGAACAATACAGACAATTATAAAAAAAAGAAAGTAAAATCTTTAAAATCCTCCTTGCAAACTGCCAAATGCTTTCTGTATACCTGTGCATGTGAGAATCTGCTGGTGTATATAATTTCATGTAAATTGGATATCGCTGTGTAAGTCACAGATATCTTTCGGCATGCATGAGTAGAGCTTGAACTACAGCATTCTTGTTATCAGCTGCAGAACATGGACTTGTATAAATGCATATTCCTTCATACATGGGTTATTTAACCAGTACTACATCGACAGATATTTGGTTGTCTCCCCATTTTTCTCCCAACCAAGTTTCAAGGTCGTGAGGAGGTGACTGAGGGTGGATGAGCAGAGTTGCTGCCAGAGTGGTGGGTGGAATTAGGGCGGCCTCTCCTTACACATTTTTGTACTCCCATAGCCCACCCTACCTCCAGGAAATGCTCTGCCAACAAGCCTGCCTGCAAACTTCAGTGGGGCACTGGGTGGACCTTCCCTTCCTCCCCTCCCAGGAAGATCTTGGAGCTGGCAAAGCCTCTCCATTTGCTCCAGCTCCATTAGCCTGGGGCTGGGGGTGTGAATAATACAGTCATTCCTTGCTAAGTGCTTGAATTAGACTAATAGGTCATCTGCGCTTTTCTCTGAAGAAGGTCCAAATTTCTGGTAAACAACCAGACCACTCCCTGAACCCAGGGCCCAGAGCCAAGACCTGGGTTGGGGAACAGTGGCTGGACTGAAGCTTTTAATGGTATCCTGGCTGACTGCAATGGTGAATGCCATTAGACTAGCCCCTGGGTAACAAGGAGGGAAGAGCCACTGGCTGCAGTGGTGAATATGAAATGCTGAATTACAGGCTTCTGCATGGTTGGGGTAGAGCAGACTGTCTTTTAAACAACTATCTTTGGGCAGCCCTGGTGGCTCAGCGGTTTAGTGCCGCCTGCAGCCCAGGGCATGATCCTGGAGTCCCACGTTGGGCTCCCTGTATGGAGCCTGCTTCTCCCTCTGCCTGTGTCTCTGCCTCTCTCTGTCTCTCTCTCTCTGTCTCTCATGAATGAATAAAAGAGGGACAGAACCATACATTCTGTGCCAATAAACAAACAAACAAACAACTATCTTCATACTCACCCATTTAGTCATTTATTCATTCAACAAATCTTTAACAAGGGCTTCCCTGTGCCTGGTTGTGAGTATTTTTCAAGATCTTTCCCTGACCATTCATGAGCTACCATTTTGGTGAACGGGCAGCCCAGGACTCTAACAGCCAGATCTCAATTGTTTATGTTAATTTTAATGGTTTTGGTTGGCAAGTTTTTGGCTTCCTATGTCTATAAAAGCTTGTAAGTGTGAGGAATTTATGCTTTTTTCCTCTCCGTGTACATGTACATTAAATCATAGTAAAAATATTTAAAACAATTAAAAAACCAATCAGTATTCTTTTGAGGACTGAAAATAATATTTGGCACAGCATCTCATGCAGGATGAAATGGTAGCTATTACTATTGTTACCTCTGAGAGGGGATCTGCAGGTGCCCGGCGTTCTGGAGCAGATTAGGGATGGTACTGGCTCTCCTTCCAATTGTAGGCTGAATTCTGGATGGAGCTGTCCTGGGATGGAGTGAAGCTCTGAACTCCACGATGGAAACCAGAGCTCTGGGTCTGTATATTTGGTCTGAGAGAACTTGGACAAGAAGACATAGAGTCAAAGAAAATCAGTGTTTCAGTCAAGGATCTTTTGGCTAACAGAAAATTGGAATCACATAGTAAAGGGGGAATGTTATGCACTTCAATCCCAAGAAATCCAGCCAGGCCTTGGGGTGCTGGGACTGGTGAGTCAGGAACTAGTCTTGATTGCCCTCTGGTGAAGGCCTGGACATCTTGAACCATCTACTATATTCTCTCTGCAGACCTTCTTCTGCATGACCTTTTAAGCAGCTTCACCTAAATGATTTCCTATCCTAGTTCCAAATTCACAGAAAATCTGAATCTCCGTGCATAGGTTCTTGATTGGCTGCTCTGGGTCAAGGCACAATCCCAGGCCTGCCAGATGGGCAAAGAGAACAAACAGATCCACATACTACTAATGTAATTACAGGGTCCAAGTCTATTAGTGGAGGGCATTTCTCAGAAAACACAGTGTGGCTCAGCAGGACCCCCAGAGGCATAGACTCTTGTCAGGGAATTGGGGTGAATCTTAGTCACCCAAAGACCATTTTTGCTTCTTTTGTGGCTTCCTTCCTAGCCTTGGAGTATCTTTTCTGAACTTCCTTCTTGGATGCCCTGAAGGGATGAGAATGTAGGCACACAGGCCAGGTGCTGTGACTCTTTGGGTCTGAGAAGCACCTTTGGAGCTAAATCTGAGTGGAGGTTCTTTATGGCTGCAGAAGGAGGCTTAGCTAGATTTTTGGTTCTGGCAGCTGAACAGTCAGGTAAAGTGAAGGAGCTCAGAGCATGCCATTCCAAAATACGCTACTTTGGCGTAAGGATTCTTTTGAGCCGAAGGCAATCGAGAATCAATAGATGCAGGAAGAGTTCTGTGCCCTCCCCTTAGCAGTCTGAGAGCAGGGCACAACTGAAGATGGGGATTCAACACCAAGATGAATGTGTGTAAACAGACCTTCCTAACAGCCCTTCTCTTCCATTGGTTCCCCTGTGTATTTCCTAGTCACTTCCCCACAATTCATTGCCCTTTGGCCCCAAACTCTCTTAGTTTGTTGGAAGGGTACCTAAGACCCCTAATCTAACCCTGGGTCTTATTTGATTTCACTTCTTTTGTGTAAACATCCATGCAGGTAAATATTCACAGGCTTCCAGATACTGAATGTAGGAGGGCAGAAGAAAAGATTTTTCCCCTGACAAAAGCATTACTATTTCTTTGGCTGATAACCCTCCATCTTTACCTCTACATCCCATCTGACCGACAGTCATGGTCTCTCACCCTCTTCTCTCTTGGGATCTCTGGTTTTCAGAAATTCCAGCCTCTTGTCAGCATCTCTGTTCCTCTCAGAAGGAAGCCTCTTCACATCTGGAACTTGGGAGACTCGGTCCAATAAAATTCTTTCACCTATCGAGAGGGTCAAGGCCTAACTGACATGACATACTGTGGGTGAGTGTGGAGGTAGAGGAGAGCCAGAGATAACAGCTAACATTTATTCAGAGCTTCGTGTGTGCAAAGCATAATCCTGAGGGCCGAATGAGCATGATCTCATTTACTTTTCAGAACTATCCTATTTTTCCCCCTATTTTACAAGGGGGCTTAACAAGGCCAAGAAACTTGTCCCGGATTACAAGGCTGACAAGCAACTGATCCAGGAATCAAACCTCAATCTCCCTGACTCCCAGGCACCATCTTTGATCCACATGGCATTTGTGCAGTGTTGGGGTGAGATCCTGTAACCTAAATTAACACAGAGGTTATGATGAGGAGTGTAGGGTAAGGAGGAGGAGCTCTTTTAGGATGAAGATGGGGTTTCCTGGAAGAAAGGTATTTGGGCTGGAACTTGAAGAATGAATAGGGTTTAATTAGGTGGATATGGGGGAAAGGCACCCCAAAAACCAGAGCGAGCAAACACAGAGACTAGAAAGGACAGGAAGCGTTGAGGGAATGCCAAGTAGTTTGCTGTGACTGGAGTTCTGTGAGGGGAGAGGCTCCCAGGTCTTCCTTTCACTCATCTCCCCCCACAGCTGACCTGGAGGAGGGGTATCCTCTGCAAACACACCCAACTGCCCGAGCTGCTGTTCTGAAAGCCAGGGCCTGTGGGACAGGCAGGAATCCTGGGGAATTGGTGCGAGGAGTTGTGGCCTGGCATGGTTAGCATCCCTGGCCATAGGGAACTCCATGGCCCCTTGCCCCTGAGTGCCTCCCAGGGCACAGAAGTCAGAGTGCGGGGGTGAGGATGAAATGAGCCTGTGTCTGGGCTAGGGGTAGTGACAAGTAGAAAGGAAGAACCCACCCCTACAGCGGGTTACAGCACAGCCCCTCCCTTTTGCTGACCTCGTTACATGGCTGCGGTCAGTTTAAGGATCAGGGCATTTGTTCTGGGACTATGGTCTTCCCAGACTTTGGTTGGCTTTGGGGTTCCCACAGAGACTTCTTCCTGCTGAGCACCTACTGTGGGCCTTGTAAGGCAGGCAGTAGGTTGGCACAGAGATAAGGACACATTTTATGGTAGAGATGGATAGACAAGTTCTAAAGAGATCATCATTTGAGCACTTGGTATGTGTTAAATGCTGCACTAAGAGCCTCACAGGCACATCTTTTTTAAAGCTGAGCTGTCTCAGGGCTTGTCTCTACATGGTATCAGTCTGGCACCCACAATATCTGAAACAAATTTAAATAATTATTCCACAGTCTTTTGGAAAAAATACACAGCAAAACTTAAAATCCTCTTTCCCCGTCTGTCTCATATTGTATATACCAAGCAGCCGTCTCTACACAATCTTCTGTCTCCATGCTCCTCAGTGGAGGTTTATGTCATGAATATATGTAGTTAATATTTCATCTTGTGAATCATCCAACTGAAACCCTCACAGACCCCTGAAGACGGGCACTATTATCCCCATTTTACAGAAGGAGAAACAGATGTCTAGAGTTAATTCTTGCCCAGGGTCACACAGCTAATCACCAGCAAAGGAGACTCTGGAGGAAGATACAGTGCGTTCATGGGAGGCTTCATTTGGAGGAAGCAACCTCTGAGTAGAATCTTAAAGAAAAAAGAAGCTCAACAAATAGAGATGGGCAATAGAAGTGTTTCTTAGGAAGGAAGGGACACCCAGGAGGTGAGCACAGCACACACTGGGCTGCCCAGAGAGAGGCAATCTTGTTCCTCTTCCTCTCACCAGTGGTGGGCCTGACATTTGAGAGACTTGCTTTATTTCCCAACTTTTTCCCCAGGCTGATCCTGCCTGTGCCCTTTAACAGCCTCCATCACAAAGCTGCCTTGTGGCTTCTGAAAGAGACCATCTGATTCAGGCTGCCCCCCTCCCCATGGGGGAAGAGAATTCCTTCCTAAGCCAAATCAGATCACTTAATTCTTCAGAAATTACATGTCAAGACTGTATTAGGCAATGCAGCTCTCTAGTTGTTCAAGAAAAACATGTTATAGTGAAAAGAGTACAATGGAAAGTGGATCCAGCCTGATCTGGGTTTGAATTTCAGCAAAGCTATTTATCAGCTGGGGAAAGTCAAGCGAATTGCTTAATCTCGTGAAGCTTCAGTCTCTTGATCTAGAAAAATGACTATTACTAAAATGTGGTGCCTGATATGTTTGTCAGAGAGGAAGAGGAACAGGTTGGCTGGAAATACAGGGATCTAATAATATTCACTTCGGTATTGAGTGTCAGGGACTTGTCAAATCCCCGTTTCTCCTGCAGGAGGTGGACAGCAGATGTCAGGCAGGTGGGCAGAAGGCGACTCTCGGTAAGTGTAAGAGGAGATGGTGGCTGAGGCATGGACTGAGAGTTCCCAGGCCTGGAGTCTTGTCCTGCTGGAACGGTTCCATGAGCCTCTCCCAGCCTCAGCTTCCTCACTTGGAGAAGCCAATTCAACTTATTGAATATTGGCTAAATGCTTGAACTGCTATTTCATCTGTTTTTTTTTTTTTTTTAAGATTTTATTTATGTATTTGGGAGAGATAGAGACAGAGATAGCAAGAGAGCATAATCTGAGAGGAGAGGGAGAAACGTGCTCCCCGCTGTGGACGGACACCTCTGTGGGACTCCATCCCATGGCCCTGAGATCATGACCCAAGCCCAAGGCAGTTAGCCAACCGAGCCACCAAGTAACCCAATCCATTTTATTTTTAAATGTATTTTTCCATATTTTGCCTTGTCCCAGAAGAGATTTGAGGTGACTTTTAAAAATACACAATACAAAGGCACCTGGGTGGCTCAATCAATCAAGACTCTTGCTTAAGACTCCTGTTAAGATTCTTGTTTTTGAGGGCACCTGGGTGGCTCAGTCAGTTAAGTGACCAGCTGGTGATTTCCGCTCAGGTCACGATCCTGGGGTCCTGGAATCCAGCCTGTTATCAGGCTGCCTACCAAGCAAGGAAGGAGCCTGCTTCTCCCTCTAGGCCCTCTCCCTGCTCATGCTCTCTCTTTTGCTCATCACCCTCTCTCAAATAAATAAAATCTAAAAGACTCTTGCTTTCAGCTAGGTCATGATCTCATGGATTGTGAGGTCAAGCCTCTGGCTCTGCATAGGCCTCCCGGAGCTTGGCAAGGAGTCGACTTGAGATTGTCTCCCTCCGCACCTCCCGCCCTTCCCGTTCCTCCTTCTCTCAAAAATCAATCAATCAATCAATCAATCAATCAATCAATCAATCTTTTTGGACAGCCCAGATGGCTCAGCGGTTTAGAACCACCTTCAGCCCGGGGCGATCCTGGAGACCTAGGATCGAGTCCCACGAGACCCGGGATCGAGTCCCACGTCGGGCTCCTGCATGGAGCCTGCTTCTCCTTCTGCCTGTATCTCTGCCTCTGTGTGTGTGTGTGTGCCTCTCGTGAATAAGTAAATAAAAAATGTTTAAAAATTTTTTTTAAATAAATCTTTTAAAAAATTCACAATACAACAAAATGAAAATAAAGGCTCAGAAACCAGGTTGCAGAGGGAATCAGAGTAAAACATTGACAGACACATTATTTCAGTAATCAGTAAACACGTGAAAGGGTCCTGCCCTGATTAATTCCCATTAATGACAGAACCAAGCATATCATGTTTGCGAGTAGTAGACGTTAGGAAATGTATCTAACCTAGAACTACACATTCTATTTTACAAATGAAACTGAGCGTAAGTCTCGCCCATGTTGCAGCATATAATATGCATGTGTGAAGAGGAGGGAGGAAAAATCCTTTGAAAATTATAACGAAGTACAGCATTTGCTATCCTTGTGTTTGGCAGGAGACCACAAGCAGCTGCCTCTGCTTTCTCTGGGGCGGAGAGATTATAACCCTGACCGTGTGGTTGGAATGGGCGTTCGGGGAGGGGTAGCAACGGAGAACCAACCCCAAGCAGGTTTTCAAGTTACACTAAAATAATTATTGAGCGCTTATTATCAGCCAGCTAGTCTGCTAAGCACTTCAAATTTTGCTTATTTCACATTTAAATTTAGTCTAAATTAAATTAAATTCCAGATTTAAATACAGTTTCGATTACACGTTGGAGGGTGGGAAGTTTAGGAGTTAAAGGCAGCAGCTTGGGGGCAGCCCGGGTGGCTCAGCGGTTTAGCGCTGCCTTCAGCCCAGGGCCTGGTCCTGGAGACCCAGAATCGAGTCCCACATCGGGCTCCCTGCAGGGAGCCTGTCTCTGCCTGTCTCTCATAAATTAAAAAAAAAAAAAAAGGCAGCAGCTTGGCTAGGCAGGGTTGGGAGTCCCACCTCCCTCAGTAAATCCTCCACTTTGCGAGCCCCGATTTCATTTCTTCCATTGCTTCTTGGGTCGCTGTAATGAATCAGCAGCTAAATCATGTTTCGGTGCTCTGCTCTGCGCAGTGTTGGCGCAAAGTAAGCAACGGCGGCAAACGTTTGTTAGCGGGGCACCCAAACCCTGAGCCTGCCCGCGGGACCCTAACCGAGCCTGTCCCGCACCAGCTCCCGGGACACCCTAACCGAGCCTGTCCCGCACCCGCTCCCGCGGCGGAGCCCGGGTCTAGCGAGGCGGTGGCGGCGGGGAAGCCGCAGGCCGCATGCGGGGGGCGCGGCGCCTAATGCAGCGTCGGTTAATTAGCGGAGAAGGTTGTGTCATTAACGGCGGGATCGATGCAAAGGGGATTAAAGGCCCCGGCAGCGCCGCCGCCGCGCTCTCCGCACGGGCCCGGGCCGAAGTCAACAAAAATTCGATACGCATTAGCGGAGGATCAGCGGCCGCCCGGGGCGAGGGGCGGCGGGGCGGGGGCGGCGCCTGGGGCCGCGGGCGGGCGGCGGGGCCCTGCGGGGAGGGGCTGGTCGTGGACGCCTTCTGCGCCCCGAGTCTTGCGGCCGCGGGGTGCGAGGGGTGCGAGGCCGGAGGTCATCGCCGGGGAGCGCCAGGCTGGGGAGGCTGCGGGCAGGATGCTGGGTCAACGTTTAGTTTTTTAACGTTTTATTATTATTACTTTTTTAAGATTTTCGTTTATTCATTCATGAGAGACACACAGAGAGAGAGGGGGTGGGGAGGCAGAGACACAGGCAGAGCGAGAAGCAGGCTCCAGGCGGGGAGCCCGACCTGGGACTCGATCCCAGGCCCGGGGATACCCTGAGCTGAAGGCAGATGCTCAACCCCTGACCCACCCAGGTGCCCCTGGGTCAACGTTTAAACTTTGTGAGGAGGGGATCCCTGGGTGGCTCAGCGGTTGAGCGCCTGCCTTCTGCCCAGGTGTGATCCTGGAGACCTGGGATCGAGTCCCGGGGCGTCGGGCTCCCTGCATGGAGCCAGCTTCTCCCTCTGCCTGTGTCTCTGTCTCTGTCTCTCTCTCTCTCTGTATGTGTGTGTGTGTGTGTCTCTCATGAATAAATAGATGAAATATTTTTTAAAAAGAAGCAGTATGAGGAGCTCCTCCTGCAGTTCTCCAACTCGCTGTACCCCTGCTTCTCACTAGGCCCACTGCCACTCATTCAGGCCCAGGGACCGTCATCACAGAGAAGCAGCTCTGACCTCCTCTAGGCAGGGCCACACTGTGACCTATCCTCCCAGGACTTACTCCTTCTTCACCACCGTTATCATCGTTTCATTATCTGTACAACTTTCTGGGCAATGCCTGTCTCCTGACCAGACTCTCCAGGAGCGGGGCAGTGCGGGCCTTTCCCGCACAGCAGGTGCTCGGGAAATATTCGCAGGAAGAATGAATCCCCTAATCCCCTCAGCAACAGCAAATTAACTGGTAGGATGAGGAAATTAAGGCTCAAGGAAATGAAGTGACCTGCCCAAGATCACAGCCATTCGCCAGCTCCCAAGCTCTTTCCTTGAACAAATCACCTAATCTGTCTGAATCCTAGTTTTTCCATCTAGGAAAAAATTAGTTACAGTTGCCTCCACACTGCCTTTATTTGGATTTGCTCCTTTAATTTTTACGAGAACCCCATGAGATTGAAACCATTTATAATAAAGGAGAAACAAGCAAGAGCTAGGCCCATCGTTTGCCTGTTTACTCTCAAGTCCATTGCTCCCTTTCTGATGTTCTGTGTCACAGGTGGGCCACCCCACCTCTTTCCTGTGATTCCTCTTCCCATCAGGCTGCACCTCTCTGGCACCCTTGTCAGCTAGATTTTGGTTCGGTTTGGACAATGGTTGCCACTGTCCAAGACTGGAGGACTGAGGATGGGAGGATACGGGTTACCTGCCTCGACAGCTTCTGGGCCCCTTCCTCTGACCTCCAGACCAGGATGGTAGCAGTTATTTTATCTTGCTAATCTCTGGCTTACCTCATTTTCCCCATTTGGCTTTAAAGTTCTTCTGTCACCTGAGTGGCTCCAGTGTGTGTTAAATTCTCTGTATTAGGGGTGCCTGGGTGGCTCAGTTGGTTTGGTTTCTGCCTTTGGTTGGGTCATGTTCTGGGGGTCCTGGGATGGAGTCCCCCATCTGAGTCCCTGCTCAGCAGGGAGCCCACTTCTTCCTTTCCTCCCTGCTCCTGCTCTCTCTCTCTTTTTAAAGATTTTATTTAAAAAAAAAATAAAATAAAGATTTTATTTATTCATGAGAGACACAGAAAGAGAGAGGCAGAGACATAGGCAAAGAGAGAAGCAGGCTTCACGCAGGGAGCCCGATGTGGCACTCGATCCTGGGGCTCCAGGATCATGCCCTGGGCTGAAGGTGGCACTAAACCGCTGAACCACTCTGGCGTCCCTGCTCGCACTCTTTGTGACACTATCTCAGTCTCTCTCTCTCTAAAAAAAAAAAAAAAAAAAAAAAAAAAAAAAAAAAAAAAAAAACAAAACAAAACAAAACAAAACAAAAAACAAAAAACCTCTCTGTTTGAAATACTTAGAGTGAATTCATTTTCCTGATTATTTGTAAGAGCTATGATTTGAATCCCAATCTGTCTGACCACGGGGGGGTGCTTAAAACATTTTACAGAAGATCAAGGGTGGGTAAAGCATAAGAGAGTGATGACCATTTAACCATCCTGGCCAGACAGCTCTTTCCAGAGAGCTTTCCAGAGAGTCTCTTCTGTGAAGGAAATTAGTTTCAAAGTTAATGGTCCACTTATAAAACCTATTCATTATTTATTTTTATGTTTAAGAAAGTCTACTGTCCATAGCTAAAATATTTTATGCCTATAAGTGAAGATATTAATAACATCTACCTGCTAGAGTTGTGAACATTAAATGGACTAATGTATGCTAAACACCTGGCATGTGGTAGATGTTCTATAACAACTCCCCCCCCCCCTTTTAAAACCTGAAAGATTTTTTAGCATCTACAGGTTTTCCTGCTTGGTAATGCTGGCGTATGGAGGACAGCAGTTCTGTTGTCCATTTCCCAGCATTGTGCTTATCACGCTGTAGATCCACCTTGACCATTGGACTGATGAGTGAGGAGTAGTAAGCAGAGGGCCGGCCCAGCAGCAGAAGATGTGTGCAATGATCGTTAGTTCTGAGTGAATGCTCCTAAATCAATTGGACTGCCCCAGAGAGTTGGTTGGCAATGAATGAGAGTGTGAGGTGCTTTTGACACACACATCCAGGATCTGATTTGAGCGAAGATGTCTGCTCAACGGTCCCGAGGGCAATTTTCTCCTGATTGATTTGCAACTTTCAATCTTAATGGAAAAGAAGCCAAGTGGAAAGGAGATAGTTTTTGTCCTCAACCAGAAATCCTTGTTGTGCTTCTCTTTCTGAACTTGGCGGGTGTGGGGGTGGGGGCGGATCTCCTATTACCTGAAGTTTGCCAGGGAAGGGTATTTAGGGGTGGGTTGGTAGCCAGGGAGAGGGGCTTCTTAACCTACACAATCCCAATGATGTGGGGGAACCAGGAAACTAGAAACTGCCCTTGATGACAGAACAACTGCAGTGGGTAAGTCTGGTCCTCAGCAAGCACAACAACTGCAGTGGGTAGGTCTGGTCCTCAGCAAGCACAGCCTGGAGCCTGGGGCTGTAGAGTCGCACCTGTACCCTTGGACAAGGAACTTCATTTGAGCCTGCCCTGACTATTCAGAAGTGCCGGGTGCTTATTTGGAGTCACTGATGTAAATGCAATTTGAGGAAGTTTGTAGACCTTTGTAAGGTGTATTTGATGCGATGGTTTTAAGCTATTCAGCAGCTGAAAATTGCTTTTTATGGGGCACCTGAGTGGCTCAGTCAGCTAAGCGACCGAATCTTGATTTCGACTCATGCCATGATCTCAGGGTCATGAGATCAAGCCTTGCACCAGGTTCTGTGCTGGGTATGGAGCCTGTTTGGGGCTCTATCTCTCCCTTCCCATTTCACCCCCACTCTCTTGAGAAAAAAATGCTTTTTACCACATTAGCATAAGCCTGTACCCCTAGAAGTAAAGAGCAGAGGATTTGGAGTCAAATAAACCCAGATTCCAATCCTGGTTTGTTGTAACTTGACTACTTCTCGCTTAACTTTTCTAAGCACTTCTTTCCTCATCTGTTAAAACACAAATGATAAAAAAAAAAAAACAAAAAAACAAAAAAACCACAAATGATAATACCTACCTGGGTGGGTTGTTGTGAAGATTAAATTAGATGCTAGAGTGAAAGCTTAAGAAATGGTAGCTACACTTAAGCTGTTCACAAATTTATCCACCAGCTAGTATTCTAGAATAAAATAGGTAGTCTGGTCAACTAGGTCACTACAGTCTTCAGAACTCTCTACAAATCAGGGGATCCCTGGGTGGCGCAGCGGTTTAGCGCCTGCCTTTGGCCCAGGGCGCAATCCTGGAGACCCAGGATCGAGTCCCACGTCGGGCTCCCGGTGCATGGAGCCTGCTTCTCCCTCTGCCTATGTCTCTGCCTCTCTCTCTCTCTCTGCCTCTCTCTCTCTCTCTCTCTGTGACTATCATAAATAAATAAATAAATAAAATAAAATAAAGAACTCTCTACAAATCAAATGCTTTGGTTGGCATCCCTTGGTCCACTTCAGGAGTTATTCCCACTCATAGTCCCTGCCAAAAAGCTAAACCTGAGGGGCGCCTTTATCTCAGAGTCATGCATTTGAGTGCCACGTTGGGAGCAGAGTTTACTTAAAAGGAAGAAAAAGCTAGACCTGGGCAGCCACGTTTGTATCCTCTCCCCTTGGCCACTGTTGATTGGACCAAGGGCAAATACTTAATCTTGTTGGACAAATCAGATCCCTCTCCTGAGAGCTGAAATAGTCAATTGTGGGGAGCCATGAAGAATCCAGAATGAGCACCACCACCACTTTGAAGTATGTACAGTTGACAGATAAGCTGAGGAAACACATATGGAGATGTATGACGAGAAATACACAGAAAGAGACCATTTAGCTTTAGTCCGTGTGAAAAAGAGAAACGGCCCTGGTCCTGGTGAGTTTTTAGTGTCATGAGGTTTACCTTTGCTAATATCCTCTCTTTGGAGTCTATGTAGTCTCTACCCAGCCACCAGTGCCCACCTTCTCCTGAGCTAGCAGGAGTGCATCTCTCTTCCTTTCAACCACAGAGACCACACTAGGATGAGAACAATGCTGTCCTTTTATCTTTTTTTTTTTAAAGATTTTATTTATTTATTCATGATAGTCACAGAGAGAGAGAGAGAGAGAGAGAGAGAGAGAGAGAGAGAGAGAGGCAGAGCGAGAAGCAGGCTCCATGCACCGGGAGCCCGACGTGGGATTCGATCCCGGGTCTCCAGGATCGCGCCCTGGGCCAAAGGCAGGCGCCAAACCGCTGCGCCACCCAGGGATCCCAATGCTGTCCTTTTATGAAGTAAAAATGCTTCTTTAAAAACTCAGGTGGTCTTCTTAGGAATGAGCTTATATAAAATACACCCTTACATCAGAAAGTAGTAAGCACAAATTGGTCAGACCAGTTATGATGAACCAGAGTGCCAACAAGAAACTGGTTGACAAACACGTTTTCCCATTTTGTCATTGTATTGGGTCCCAAATTGTTTGCTTTGCAACAGTGCCTGGAAGTTCCCAAAGAATTATATTACATGATCTTGTAGTTTCTAGAAGGGTGTTGAGGACCCAAGCATGGGTGGGGTTCAAGGACTCACAAGCTCTAAAATTAGAATTAAAGTAAATGCTCTCTGGATGCCTGGCTGGCTCAGTCAGAAGAGTGCATGACTCTTGATCTTTGGGTTGTGAATTTGAGCCCCATGTTGGGTGTAGAGATTACTTAAAATACATGCAATTTTTAAAAATAAATAAAATGAGGGCACCTTGGTGGCTCAGTTGATTAAGGGTCTTCCTTGGGCTCAGGTTATGGTCCCAGCAGGGATCCTGTTTCTCCTTCTGTCTCTGCCCTACCTCCTGCTCATGCTTTCACTCTCTCTCAAATAAATAAAATCTCAAAAAAAAAAAAAAAAAAAAAAAAAGTTGGGCAGCCCGGGTGGCTCAGCAGTTTAGCAGTTTAGTGCTGTCTTCAGCCCAGGGCGTGGAGCCTGGGATCCTAGAGACCTGGGATCCAATCCCGTGTCATGTTGGGCTCCCTGCATGGAGCCTGTTTCTCCCTCTGTCTGTGCCTCTCATGAATAAATAAATAAAATCTTAAAAAAAAAAAAAGGTAATTGCTCTGGTCCACTCAACTTAGTAATTTTGTGAAGGTAGGGATTGAATCTTGGCTGCTATGTTTTGTCAGAGCTTAGTGCCTGTTCAAGAAATCATTTTTTTTATTTTTATTTATTTATGATAGTCACACACAGAGAGAGAGAGAGGCAGAGACATAGGCAGAGGGAGAAGCAGGCTCCATGCACCGGGAGCCCGACGTGGGATTCGATCCCGGGTCTCCAGGATCGCGCCCTGGGCCAAAGGCAGGCGCTAAACCGCTGCGCCACCCAGGGTTCCCAAGAAATCATTTTTCAAATAAACATTGAGACTTCAGTATGGTCATCTCAGGACTGAAAAGGAGTTTGAAAGCTTCAGAAAGTAAAATAATTATTTTTTTCTTTCTTTTTTAAAAACGATTTTACTTATTCATTCATGAGCGACACAAGGAGAAAGAGAGGCAGAGACACAGGCAGAGGGAGAAGCAGGCCCCATGCAGGGAGCCTGACGCAGGACTCAATCCCAGGTCTCCAGGATCAGTCCCCTGGGCTGAAGGCGGCGCTAAACCGCTGAGCCACCCAGGTTGCCCTAAAATAATGACTTTTAAGTGGATTCTAATTTTAGGGTTGAAGTATTGAAAAGTAGATAGATGAGAAGGGTGGAGAGAAGCTGTCCACGGACTTACAGCTTCAAAAGGGCCACAAGAAGCAACACCAGCAAAGTCTGAAATTTTCAAAGTTTGGGGTCATAGACTTAGTTGAAAACTCCTAGCATGTTATGGGTTGAATTGCATCTCTTCAAAATTCCTATGTTGAAACCCTAACCCTCAGTACCTCAGAAGCACCTCATTAGGGGATAGGGCCACTGCAGGGGCACCCGAGTGGCTCAGTCTGGTAAGCCTCTGACTCTTGATTTTGGCTCAAGACATGATTTTAGGTTCCTGGGATTGAGCTCTGAACTGGGCTCCACACTCAGCAGGGAGTCTACTTGAGATTCTCTCTCTCCCTAGCCCCTGCTTTCTCTCTCTCTTTCAAATAAATAAATCTTTTTAAAAAGGAGAGAGATAAAGTTTATTTATTTAAGATTTTATTTATTTATTCATGAGAGACACAGAGAGAGGCAGAGACACAGGCAGAGGGAGAAGCAGACTCCTGGCAGGGAGCCCAATACAGACTCAATCCCAGGACACTGGGATCCCACCCCTGAGCCTAGGTGCAGACACTCAACCATTGAGACACCCAGGTGTCCTGAGAAAGTTTATTTATTAAAAAAAAAAAAAAAAAGGAGCTGGGGCCATCACAGATGTGGTTAGTTAAGATGAGGTGCTGCTGGAGTAGCATGGGCTTCTAATACAGTACCTTATGAAAAGGGGACAATTACAGAAGCACAGAGGGAGGACATCATGTGAAATGAAGGCAGAGATCCAGGTGACGCTTCTACCACCCAAGGAGTACCATGGATGGCCAGCAAACCAGCAGCCCAGGAGAAGCCTGGAACAGATTCTCCCTCCCAGCCTCCAGTGACAGCTTAATTTTGGGTTTCTAGCCTCAGGACTGTGAGAACAATACATTTCTATTATTTAATAAGAGACCCTGTTTGTGGTACTTTGTTACTGCAACCCTAGCAAACTGATAGAGCGCGCAGATCCAAAAGTGCTTGCCTTCCATGTCTCCAGCGGTAACCCACCCCCAAGCCCAGGTGTCTAGGTCTATGTGGGCTGGCCTCACACCCTTTCTGTTTTAACAGCTCCTGTCAGGCTTGTTCGGCAGGGAGTCTGCTTGGGAGTCTCTCCCTCTCCCTCTCTTCCTCCCTCCACCCTCGTGCTCTTTCTCTTTAGAATAAATAAATAGGGACACCTGGGTGGCTCAGCGGTTGAGCATCTGCCTTTGGCTCAGGGCACAATCCTGGGGTCCTGGGATCAAGTCCCACATCAGGCTCCCCACAGGGAGACTGCTTCTCTCTGTGCCCATGTCTCTGCCTCTCTCTGCATCTCTCATGAATAAATAAATAAAATCTTTTTAAAAAATAATAAAATAAATAAGTCTTAGAAAAATATTAAAATTATTTAGGTATTTTACCCTACTGTTATTTGAATAAGTAATGATAATTGCTTTACACTCATTGAGTTCTGTGTCGGGGAATTTGCTAACCACTTTAGAATTTCATTTCTTTAATCCTCTCAACAACCTTAGGAGTTAAGAGCTACTATTATTTCCAGGTTACAGGTGGAAAAACAGACTCAGCGAATTGGCTTATCTATAAACACACAGCTAGTCAGTAATGGAACTGACCTGGGACCCAAGGTGGCCTGAGCCCCAAGTCCCAGTTAATACCATGCTGCTCTGTCTCTCAGCCTAGCACACGGCAAGAGCTTGTGGAGTATTAGTTCTCTCCCCTTGTCTCTGTCTTGAGATTGATTTAAAAGCTACTGCTCATTCCGTCTGCTTCCAGCTCAGAATGAAAGTAAAGTGAGTGGCACGTAGTAAGTGCTCAGTAAATGTCAGCTATGATCACTATTAATATTGCATTGTACGTGTCTAGCAAGGATGCTGAAACCTAGTATGTTGCTGATAGTGCATATTTAGGCGTGTTCCTGAACAAGGCTAGTGGGATAGGGACCTGGAAAGTAAAGTTGATCTAGGAGAAAATGAGGGGCGAGGGTGGGGAGGTGAGGAAGGGAGAGCAGGACACAGAGAACAGTTGGCAGAAGGCCAGACTCCACTTTGCCTCCACTGAGGCTGCCCCTGGGGCTTGGGAGGTGGGGTGTGTGCAGCTCTCTGCTCCTCATTGGTTGGTCAGTTTACTCTCTCCTTCCTCCCTTTTGGGGTGATGGGGAGGCTGCGGCTTGTGGTTACATAAAGCTTCCTGGAATTCTTCCAGGAAGAGGACAAGCTCATGAGGTGCTAGCAAATTCTGGGGGCTGAGGTGCGTGTGAACTGGAGTGACTATGCGCCAGCAGTCAGTGCCCTGGTGAGGCAGGAGTGCAGGGATCAGCAGGTTTAGGTGTAAATCCCAGCTCTTCCATTTCAGCAGCTGTGTGACTTTGGGCAGATCATTGACCTCTGGAGTCTGATTTCTTCTTCTGTAATAAGGATGAAATGGTATCTACTGCACAGGCACGGAAATGCCTAGTACGACACCTAAGAAATAATTGCCATTATTATTATTGTTAGGATTTGATGTCCTCTTGGGCTAAATATAGGAATGTAATATATAAATCCTGTTCCCTCAGTCCTGAAACTATGAGCCAAGTATTTCCAAGTGTCTCCTTGACACTCCTACTTTCCCCTGGGCCTGCCAGTGGAGCCAGGGCTTTGGATACCCTTGCACAGCCCCAGGAGAGTAGATAGCAGGTCTTCATGACTCTTGGATGGTCCTTTTCCCCCTACAGCTCAGGAATGATTGATAAAAGCCTTATCTGAGTCACATTCCATTATGGGATTAAATCAGATTTGCTCTGGGCCTTCTGGCTGCTACCTCAGGCTGGATGCCGGCAGCTCCTGGTTATTGCCTTTGGCCCAATCTGAGGTCATCACACTTATATGGGCCCAAGGGATCTGCAGAGGCAGGAGTGGAGGAGAAGCTCCCCCAGCCATTTGGGATTAGTTTCAATTAGCATGACCAAGCATGGCAGCCACAGCCAGGCACCCAGGAGGCACCACAGGGTAGCAAATCAGAGACTGGACATTTATCCAGCTAGCTCCAATCCAGGGCAACAGATGATAGGCTCCTTGGGAGTAGTGGACAGAGAGGTGGGAGATCAGTAACTGGAGTAATGAGGCAAAGCAATGTAATGAGGCTGCAGGGAAGTCGCTAAACTTCTCTGAGTCTTCAACTCTCAACTGGAAACACTAGCATTTACTACAAAGGTTAAAGTGTTGGGAATGTACTAGTTAAGGAAAAGATTTCAGTGATAAGTCTGGATTTGGGTCCTGGCTTGGTCACCCATTGGCCTGGTCAGTCCCATTGCTCTTAACTTCTTAGAGCCCCAATTTCCTCTTAGATTGAAAGAAGGAAGTAACCACTTCCCCCCCAAAGTTGTGAGGGTTAGGGAAAACCCGGTGTAACAGTGAGCTTTGATTTTGACAAGTGGGCCTGTACACGTGGCCCTCCCCACCCTGCTGCCAGTGCTGTTCAGTCAATAGGCCTCATGATTTTTCTTCTTCTTAGGGTAGTGTGGAGGGTGGCCTTCTCATCTCCCTTCCCAAATTGGAGAGACAGGAGAGAAGTTGCACTTCTCTTGCTAAGGCCCTTTGTGAATGTCTCTATGTGTGCCCTGGCCAAAGCCCTGACTGAACTGGATGCCACCTCAATGTGAGGTCACCTGTGTGGAGATGAACTTGGAGATGAACTACAGAACTTGGGTGGGCTTGGGTGGGCTTGGGACCAGCCTCAGCTCCAGGGACAGAGCAAAGAGAAAGGGAGAAGGAGGGATTAGCTTTCACCAATCAGGTGGGTTTGGGAGATACAAGCTGTGAGCTATCTGCAAGGCCTTCCATAGACAGCAAAGCCTAAATGCTCAGAGCCACGCTGTCCCAGCAAAGGCTCAGTCTGGAGCCTGGGGTAGCAACTCAGGACTCCCAGCTTGTACTTCATTCTCTCTTCCTAAGTCTTTAGGCTTCCTGGATCCCCTGTTTCTCCTTTACCTCTTGTTTTTATTTGCCACCACTTCTGAATTTATTGTGGTTGATTATTTCCCGTCCGGGGCCCACTCGCTAATGTGGGCCACATTTGGCATGTGTGAGAGGACACCAGATCCTGAGCCTGTTGGAATTGCAATGGTCTTTCTGTACCTCCTATATGCCTGACATGATCTCATCTCATTCTCAAAACAACTCTACAAGCAAGCTTCTCTTAAAGTCCTCCTATTTAAGATGAGGAAGCTCTCATTCTAAGAGATAAGACAAATTGCCCATGGTCACCTGGCTAGGAAGTGGTGGCAGCAGGTCTTGTCCAAAGACCACATGACTCCAAAGCCTGTGATACTTCCGCTCCAACTCCAGATAAAGAGCATTCCTGGTTCTGAGCTGCATCTTCTACCCTGATGGACCCTGGGGAAGTGTGAGGGCCATGTTGTTTCCTCAGGAGAGGGCTAAAAGCCCACCAGAGTGGCCTCGTGGCCTTCAGAAACAATGGGGGTAGGGAGTCCCCTGATGTCTACCTCAGGAGACAGAAATCAGGCCCTGAGCTTGCAGGAGGAGGGATGCTGAGAGTGGAGATTGTTGCAACCAAGTTTTAAAAGGAACCCAGAAGTTCTGGGAGAACATAAGCAAATAAAACAAAGATGAGGGAGGCGAAGGTTACTTCGAAGTGGTACCAGGAGATGTGTCCTGTTATGACAATGGTTGGGCACATAGGCCTTGGAGTCCGCCAGACCTGGGTTCAGTTGCCACACTGGCATCTGTTTCTGTGGGTGACCTTAGGCAAGATATTTAAATTATCAAAGCCTCAGTCTCATCATCTGTAAAATGGAGAGGATAATAGCACTTTCTTGTGAGGATCAAATGATATCATGCACATAAGCACTTAGTCTAACACCTAGACCTCAGTCAACGTTGGAAAATGGTATTATTAGTAATAAAATTGGGTTAAGAGGAGCCACCTTTCAGAAATGTTCTATATCTTAATCTGAGTGCTGGTTGTATGAATGTGTACATATGTAAAAAAAAAAATCATTGAATTGGAATGTCAACCTTAAATCAAGAAACCAATTCAAAAGGCAAAGCACTGGGGGACTAGGCTTGTGCTCCACTGGTCAGATAAAGTAGTGATTGCGCAAAAGTCCACTTCTATCAGTCTTTTCGAACAAGATTTTCTCGTTCTTGCTGACTTCTGGGAACGTTGGCGATTTGGTCCAGTTCAAAGATTTAGAAAACATGACATGTGAGACTGTTCCTCAAAATGCTGCTCTGTTTGTATTTTAAAAATGGCTCAGGCGCGCGGGGCGGGGGTGGGGGCTGGGGATGGGGTTGTTGTTGGTGGTGCTCATTGGTTGAGTGTCTGCCTTTGGCTCAGGGCGGGGGTGATCCTGGAGTCCCAGATGGAGTCTCACATCCGGCTCCGGCAGGGAGCCTGGTTCTCCCTCTGCCTATCTCTGCCTCTTTGTCTCTCATGAATAAATAAATCTTTAACAACAACAACAAAACCTTTCCAGCCTAAGATGTAGGGAAAATGTATTATGGAAATATGTCAGGCAGTTAATTAATAAACGCATACGGGGAACGCCTGGGTGGCTCAGTGGCAGAGCATCTGCCTTCGGCTCAGGTCGTGATCCAAGGGTCCTGGGATGGAGTCCCACATCGGGCTCCCCACGGGAAGCCTGCTTCTCCCTCTGCCTGTGTCTCTGTCTCATGAATAAATAAATAAAATCTTTTAAAATAAATAAATAAATAAATAAATAAATAAATAAACGCATATGGTTCATCCCTGAATTTTGTCATGCTTTGGGGATTTGTCAGTTTTCTTAAATGTATAATTTTTTCGTGACTTCTTGTGTTATTCTGAGTAATTCTGAGTGATTCTGAGTTATTCACTTTTACGGTTTAAAAAATGTAAACCCCACCCTCTTTGGTAGGGTGTAGCAGTGGGACCCTCTTCCCAACAGGGAAAAAAGGCAGGAGTTGCCAGGTTGGATAAGGATGGAGCCACAGCCAGCAGGCCCTCCTCTCGCAGGCAGCTGGATCCCATGGGGAGTGCCTGGATGTGGGGTCTGGTTGTTGTCCTTCGGAAAGCCTGCCTACTGGGGCTCAGCCTGGTGCCCGTGCTGAGGGAGCTCCTGCAGGGTCATCTTCCCCAGGAAAATGAACCACACGGTGATGTCGGTCCCATCAATTCCCAGTCTTCCCTACAGTTCTCAGCAGTGACCTTGAGGTGAGGCGTCCTTGGGGGGACCTGCTGGAGTCAGGGATGAAGGACACAGAGAAGGGGGCTGCCCAGGAGGTCCTGGTGAGCAGAGCTGGTAGGGAGGCAGCCCATTACGCCATTCCTTTCCCTTGAGGAAATGGAGTTAGACAAGCCTGCCTTTCCATTATGCAAAGAAAGGGCTTTTCAAGTAAATTTCCATTCAAGTATTAGCTTAGATCAGTGAAGGTGCGGCCATAATAGCTTAGATGGCCATCACAGCTATTAAAAACACATTTTTTCCCCTGTACCCAGGCTGCCTTGTCATCTTCCTATTGTTCATCCCCAGGAGACTGTGACTCAACCTTTCCTAAGCTTCTGGGAGCCAGGTTAATCTCCATCTATATTTTCAACTTTTTAATTCTTTAATGTACATGGTATATGAAATTTACATGTTTGAAATGGCCTGTAGATGTAACCAGAATATTATAAAAAGTAGATCGATGTGCGGGGGTGCCTGGGTGGCTCTGTGGTCAGGCGTCTGCCTTCAGCTCAGGTCATGATCCCAGCAGCCTGGGAAGGAGCTCCACATCAGGCTTCCTACCCAGCAGGGGGTCGGTCTGCTTCTCTCTCTTCCCCTTCCCCTGCTCATGCTTTCTGGTGCACGTGCACTCCCTCTCTGAAATAAATAAATAAAAATTTAAAAATATTTAAAAACCTAGACCTGGGGTTGGAGATGGGCAGTATATAGTCAGTAAAGCACCCCTCACTGTCACTGCTTACCATGTGGGCTTACCTCTGTCTTCACACCCTCTTACATTGCCCTTTCCTTGCTTAGATCCTCGTACATACACGGTTCATTTTTAGCTCCAGGCCTTCAAACTGGTATCTTTGCTGCCTGGATGCTCTTCTCCCACTTTCTCACAGACTGACACCCACTTATTTTCAAGGTCTCAGCTTGAATCTGAGGAAGCCACCCCCAACCCACTCCCCACCCCCAGACCAGGATAGGGCTTTGAACTGATTTTCTCTGTCTGGGTAACAAACCACCCTCAGCCATATATGTGCTTTGTGCTTCTGACTGGGCTCAGTCTTGCTGGGGATGAGCTGCTTATCAGTTGTTGGGCTGACTGGATGCCTCACTCATATGTCAGGAGTCTCAGCCAGAATGATGGGAACAGTTGGAACAGCTGGAGTGTCTGGGATGGCTAGGAGGCTACCCTGGGGTTTCCCCTGGGTCTTCAGGCAATAAGACCATGGCTGTAGAAGCTACAAGGCTCCTGGAGACAAAGACTCAGAGGTCACCTAACAGAGTCACTTCCACTGCATTCTGTTGGTTAAAGAAACTCATAAGACCAGCACAAATTTAAGGGCAGGGAGATAGTGTGACCTCTTGATGCAAAATCATATTGCAAAAGGGCACACACCCAGCGAAGCCAACACGGACAGCTCTGTGAGCTTTACTTTCACCACTCTTACCAAAACTGTTATCAATCAGCAATAATCGCGCCTTGGATAAACCTCATTGGCTACGATACTGCCACTACACAAAGCTCCCAAACTATTATTATATAATTCCTTCTATGCTTGTTTATAGTTTTTATCCCCCACTAGACAACATCCATGTATGTGGGGATTGACTGTCTCATTCATCAGTCTATTCCCAGAGCTTGGCACACAGTGAGAGCTAACGAATTGTTGTAAACGAACATGTGGATGGATGAACGAATGAAAAAATGAAAGATAAGATTCTTGGAGTTCCAAAGTTGCACCATAAATCCTAGGTTTAGATCTCAATTCTATCACTTCTTAGGTGTTGGATTTTTTTTTTTTTTAAGATTTTATTTATATATTCATGAGAGACAGAGAGAGAGAGAGGCAGAGACATAGCATAGCAGGGAACCTGCAGGGGAGCCCGATCCAGGACTTGATCCTGGGACCCTGGGATCACGACCTGAGTCAAAGGCAGACACTCAACTGCTGAGCCACCCAGGTGCCCACTTCCTACGTGTTTGACCTTATGCAAGTTGCTTAATCTCTCTGAGCCTCAGGTGTTTGTTTTTTTAAATCTTTAAAGTAGGGATAAGAAAAAAAATCCCATGTCACAGTCAACTCCACATTCATTCTCCCCACCTCCTTTTCTCTGAGACCCTCTTAGCTCTTTTTACTCATAAAGTGAGGACTGCTAGTCCCTTTATTTTAAGGGCCTTCCCACACCTCGAAAGCATTGGAAACTGGGTTTTCAGGGCATAGTACATTCCCCAAAGATTACCAGGAGTCCATTCTATATGAACCACTGTCCAAACACCACTACTGGCTGTGAACCAGTGGTTCTCAACTAGGAATGATTTGGGCCCCTGCGTGCCCAGGTCATTTGGCAATGTTTGTGACAGTTTGGATTGTCACAGCTGGAGGTAGGGGCGTGCTACTAGCATCTGGTGAGTGAAAGCCATAGACACTAAATATCTCACAGTATACAAGACAGCCCTCCCCCAGCTCCAGCAGAGTTATCTGGCCCATAATGTTGATAGGGCCAAACTGGGCTGGAACTGACTGTTCTTTCAGTCCTCACCCAGTTTATTATTATTATTATTATTATTATTATTAAAGATTTTATTTATTTATTCATGAGAGATACAGAGAGAGAGAGGCAGAGGGAGAAGCAGGCTCCATGCAGGGAGCCCAATGTGGACTCGGGTCTCTGGGATCACACCCTGGACTGAAGGCGGCGCTAAGCCGCTGAGCTACCCAGGCATCTCCAATCCTCATCAGGTTTAGATATAATCAATTATTGGCAGTAGTCATTCCCTGGCCCTGCTCTAGCCTCTGGTGTCTGGCGATGGCCACAGTCCTCCTATCCCTGGACCACGCAACTTTGAACAACAGCTTTTCTGCATGAGCAGTTTGAAGAGAGTGTAGGGAGGAAATGGCTCCATCTGTTGGCCAGAGCCCACATCACAACAGGGCAGGCACTAGATTTTTCCAGGCGAGGCCTCAGGTGTGCCTTCACCAGGGCACACACTCCAAAGCAGGGGGAGAGCTGTAAGTGGGACAGCATGTGAGTAGATGAAGATGTTACTGAAGCTGTCTTACGTGACAAGCGTGGGATTATTGTATTTAGGGTTTCAACGTGTTTAGCAACTTCTTATTCTTCTTGGATTTTTTTTTTTTTTTAAAGATCTTATTTATTTATTCGTGAGAGACACACAGAGAGAGGCAGAAACATAGGCAGAGGGAGAAGCAGGCTTCATGCAGGGAGCCCGATGTGGGACTGGATCCTGGGACTCTGGGACCATGCCCTAAGCGAAAGGCAGAACCTCAACTGCTGAACCACTCAGGTTTCCTTCTTCTTCTAATTCTTAATTGTGAAACATATGTTGATATCACATATAGTACATAAGTGTGCTTGTACACGGCATACAGTATATAAGTACAGTTTAAAGAATAATATTAAAAGAAACACCCATGGGGGCACCTGGGTGGCTCAGTGGTTGTGTGTCTCCCTTTGGCTCAGGTAGTGATCCTGGGGTCTTGGGATCAAGTCTTGCATCGGGCTCTCCACAGGGAGCCTGCTTCTCCCTCTGCCTGTATCTCTGCCTCTCTCTCTGTGTCTCTCATGAATAAATAAATAAATAAATAAATAAAATATTTTTAAAAAATAAAAAAAGAGGTCTACTCCACAGGATTTGATAAAATAACTTTTGAAAATGATTTGTAAATGGTAAACCATGCAAATAAGATGAATTTATTTTGAGGGTGCCTGGGTGACTCAGTGGGTTGAGCATCTGACTCTTGGTTTCTGCTCAGGTCATGTTCTTAGCATATTGATATGGGGCTCCACGTTGGGCTCTCAGCATGGAGTCAGCTTCATATTCTCTCCCCTTCTGCTTTTCCCTCCAATCTGTTTTAAATAAATAAATAAAATCCTTAAAAAAAAAGTGGAAGGGTGCCTGGTTGGCTATTTGGCTGAGCATCCAAGTCTTGGTTTGGGTTCAGGTCATGACCTCAGAGTCTGTGGGATCAACCCCAAGGCCAAGGCGGGCTCTGTGCTCAGCTGCTCAGCATGGAGCTGGCTTGTCCCTCTCCCTCGGCCCCTCCCTCTGCTTACACACACTATCTCTCTCTCTCTCTCTCTCTCTTGCTCTCTCACTCCAAGTAACTAAATAAAATCTTTTTTTTTTTAAAACATTTTTTTTTATATTTTTTTAATTTATTTATGATAGGCACACAGTGAGAGAGAGAGAGGCAGAGACACAGGCAGAGGGAGAAGCAGGCTCCATGCACCGGGAGCCCGATGTGGGATTCGATCCCAGGTCTCCAGGATCGCGCCCTGGGTCAAAGGCAGGCGCCAAACCGCTGCGCCACCCAGGGATCCCTAAATAAAATCTTTAAAAGAAAAAAGGAACAGTTTTGAGTCTTGACTAAATGAAAGGAATGTGAGCTGGCTCCTGGTGGTCAGATGAACATGAAACAGTTTCTTACTCAGTTGAACACTGGAAGCTCTGAGGCGCTTTTGACTATTGTAGTGTTTTATTCTGAGTCATATATACATTAAAAACGTACCCACAATGGATAATAGTTAAAGCATAAGCCACCTTGATGTTGAAATACTAGTTAATGAGCTTACACATGATAGCTCTGCAAATGTGCCCTTAAGGTACTCTTCAACATTGCTGTGAATTGCATTCATCTAATAAAAAATCTTATCTAGCACATCAAGCAATTTCTGGGTTTTCAGAAAGCAACATTACAAAGAGACAATACAGTGAGGGTCTGGGAGGTAGGGATAATGGGAAGTGGTTGCTAACAGATATGGGGTTTCCTGTTGGGGTGATGAAAATGTTCTGGAATCAGATAGTAGTGATGGTTGCACAACTATGTAAATAGATTTTTTTTTTTAATTAATTAATTTATTTTTTTTGTAAATAGATTTAAAACCACTGAACTGGGACGTCTGGCTCAGTGGCTGAGTGTTTTTCTTCGGCTCAGGTCATGATCTTGGGGTCTGGGAGCAAGTCCTACATCGGGCTTCTTGCAGGCAACCTGCTTCTCTCTCTGCCTGTGTCTCTGCCTCTCTCTGTGTGTCTCTCATGAATAAATAAATTAAAAACAAAACAAAACAAAACAAAAAACCCTGAACTGTACACATTAAATGGGTAAACCATGTGGCATATGGATTTTATCTCAATAAAGCTGTTATTTTTCAAAGTCATTTGAATTTTGCATTCTAATCAAGAATATATGTCTATTGGGTTTAGCACCACCTTCAGCCCAGAGTGTAATCCTGGAGTCCTGGGATCAAGTCCCATATTGGGCTCCCGGCATGGAGCCTGCTTCTCCCTCTGCCTGTGTCTCTGCCTCTCTCTCTCTCTCTCTCTCTGTGTGTGTCTCTCATGAATAAATAAATGAAATCTTAAAAAAAATATGATTATCTTCATATGAAAGTAACTTTCCCTAAATCATTGCATAAAATTGACACTTAAAAACAAAAACAAACAAAAAAACAAAACCCACTGTTATTTCAAGGAATCTATCCTGTGGAAATAACCCTAAATATTAAAGAAAGAAACTCTTTGTGCACGATGATGCTCAATGTATCATGGTTTAAAACAATAAGAAATCAGTAATAAGGGACGCCTGGGTGGCTCAGCAATTGAGTGTCTGCCTTTGTTTCAGGGCCTGATCCTGGATTACCAGGATCAATCTAGTCCCACATCGGGCTCCCTGCATGGAGCCTGCTTCCCCTCCCTCTGCCTGTGTCTCTGCCTCTCTCTCTGTCTCTCATGAATAAATAAATAAAATGTTTAGAAAAAAATTTAAAAATAAAATTATGGCTATAAAATTATGATTATAAGATACAAGTCCAACACAGTGACTGGTTATGTAGGTTATGATAAATATACATAGTGGATTACCATGCAACTTTTAAGGATATGATGGGGAAGAATTTTTTTTAAGGTTTTATTTTAATTTATTCTTATTTTTTAATTTTTAAAAATTTTGTTTTGAAGATTGTATTGATTTGAGAGAGAGAAAGAGTGCACAGGAGGGGGTAGAGGGGAAAACAGAGAGGGAGAAGTAGCCCTGAGCAGGGAGCCCTATGTGAGGCTCAATCCCAGGACCTCCAGACCATGACCCCAGCTGAAGGCAAACACCCCACTGACTGAGCCACCCAGACACACCAAAGATTCTATTTTTCAATAATCTCTACACCCAACGTGGAGCTCGATATTACAACTCTGAGATCAAGAGTTGCATGATCTACTGGCTAAGCCAGCCAGGTGCCCTGGGAAGAATATTTATAAATGTGGAGAAAATGCTAATAGTGAATTAGGTGACAAATGTGGGCAAGATATTATGAAGCTATGTACACAGATGGATGACAAAATATAGAATCCAATTATTTCTTTTCTGTAGGAGTTAATATGATAATGTTCTATTTATTCATTTATTTATTTAATAGACTTCATGTTTTGAGTGTGGCTTAGCTTTACAGCAAAATTGAGTGGAAGTTACAGAGATTTCCTATATACTCCCTACCTCACATGCACAGTTTCTCTATTATCAATATTCCCCACCAGAGTGGTGCACAACTAGTGAACCTACAGTGACACATCATTGTCACCTGAAGCATATGGTTTACTTTAGGACTCACTCTTGGTGTTGTCCATGGGTTCAGACAAGCATACAATGAAGGTATTCAGCATTACAGTATCATACAGTGTGTTTTACTGTCCTAAAAATCCTCTGTTATGCCTATTCATCCCTCTCTCCCCCCACCCCTTAGAAACCATTAATCTTTTCCCTATCTCCATTGTTTTGCCTTTTTCAGAATGTTATATAGTTGGAATCATGCAAATGTAGCTTTTTCAGATGACTCCCTTCCACTTAGTAAAATGCTTTCAAGTTTCCTTTGTGTCTTTTCATGCCCTATAGCTCGTTTCTTTTTAGTGCTGAATAATATGCCATTATCTGAATGTATCAGTTTATCCATTCATTCACCTACCAAAGCACATCTTGATTGTTTTCAAGTTTTGGTAATTATGAATAAAGCTGCTATAAACAAGTTTCTGTGTGGATATAAGTTTTCCAATCTCTTGGTTGCACGACTGCTGGATTGTGTAGTAAGTGTACAGTACATTTTGTAAGGAACTGCCCAACTATCTTCCAAAGTGGTTTTATATTTTGCATTCCAGCAGCAATGAATGAGAGTTTTATTGCTCTACATCCTTGCTAGCATTTAGTGTTGTCAGTGTTCTATTTTGGCCACCCTGATATAGGTGTGTAGTGGTGTATTACTCTTTATAGTTACTTTATTCAAGTTTTCCACATTGGCCATACATTATTTTTGTAACAGAAAAAAATGCATTATAAAATAGAAAGCTACAGGGGCGCCTGGGTGGCTCAGTCAGTTAAGGATCTTCCTTCAGCTCAGATCAAGTCCTGCATCTCCTGCTCCTCCTGCTTGTGCTCTCTAATAAGTAAGTAAAATCTTAAAAAACAAAAACAAACAAAAACAAACCATAATACAAAATAATACTTCTAGAACAACTGTGGCTTTAAATAGTTTAAAAAATGTATCACAGTTTAGCTTTTCATTTAGTGGGACAAAAAGACTGGTTCCACTCAAAATGTGTTGTTTGTAGGTAAGTACTTGCCAAAAGCATTTTGAAATCTTCTCTATTTTCTTATTTTTTTAAAAGTTATAATAAATTATAAAACCATACACTATTGTAAAAAATGTGGTATTTTAAAAGGAAAAAGGCAAGAATTCTAAACAAGTCATGAAAGCATTATTTGACTATCTATAAAGCCATAAACAATTACATTTCATCCTACATACTCAGTATATATACACATAGGTATGATATAATGTGATTTTAAAAAGATTTTATTTATTTATTCATGAGAGACAGAGAAAGAGAGACAGAGAGAGAAAGGCAGAGACACAGGCAGAGGGAGAAGCAGGCTCCGTGCAGGGAGCCCGATGCGGGACTCCTGGGCCGAAGGCAGGCGCCCAACCGCTGAGCCACCCAGGGATCCCCCAAAGAGCTACTTTAAAGGTTAAACTAGACTATACTTGTAAAAGTACAGAACCTGTTACAGGGTAAAGCCTCAAAAAATGTTAACTATCCTTACGCCTCTGGGGCGGATGAAGAGGATTGATTCTCCACCTATGGCCATACATCCTCTTACTCAAAGAAAAATCCAGAGGATAAAGGGCAACCTTGCTAGACACACATCATTTCCTCGTCCAGGAGCACAGAATCCGCCACAGACCCACCACATCACCACTAAGATGCAGGGCACTCTCCCTTGCACCCTTTCTGTCCCTATTCCCAGTCGCGTTCCCCAGCCCACCTATTCCAGTCACTCTTCCCTCTTTGCCCCGCCCAGAGACGTAGACTTTTTTTTTTTTTTTTTCTTCTCCCTCCATCCTTTCTAGTTCTAACTTTCCCGCCCCGGTAGCTCTTGACCAATCAGAGATGGAATTGTCTTATCTTTCCCCACCTCTTGGTGACGTTACGAGGAATAATACCTCTTATTGGGTATCCTAGAGCAGAAGCCTACCAATAACCGGCAGACTTTTTTGGTGCCGACGGACCGCTAGTAATATCGCTGCTGATTGGCTGGAGTGGCGAGACGGGAAAATGGCTGCGAGTCCGTCTGTAGTCCCGGTGGCTGTGACTGCTGCGGTGGTGCCGGTCTTGTCATCGAGCAGCGATTTCTCAAATTTGCGAGAAATTAAGAAGCAGCTGCTACTCATCGCAGGCCTTACGCGGGAGCGGGGCCTACTGCATAGTAGCAAATGGTGAGATGTCGGGGTCGGAAGGGGCTGGGCTTGGATCCTTGGCCTTTGGGGCTCTGGAGCTAATACAGTTTGGGTGTTCCAGGTCCGCGGAGTTGGCCTTTTCCCTCCCCGCCTTGCCTCTGGCGGAGCTGCAGCCACCGCCGCCTATTACAGAGGTGAGGACTCCCGTCACTGCGAGCGCAGCGCCCCTCCGCAACCCCGAAGGGTTACCGAGTGTCCCGTCGCTGGATGGGAGAGCATCCTGCTTGGCAGGAATGTTTGTGGAGGGAATTCAAGTATTCAAGGAGCTGAGTGTTCTAAGCGATTTTGTGTGGTTTTGTTGATCTTTGTAAAGATTTGGTGGTGCTTTACTTAAGCTGGAGAGAATTAGTAAATAACCCTTGCTTAAGATTTCAGCCTTTTGAGGTTTCGTAGCCCAGCCCCGACAATGTTCTCAACGAGGAGAAGAATCAGAGGTTTTAACAACAGTGCGAAACTGGCTTTGATTCACGTAGCTCTGGGTTCAAATCTCAGCTACACTAGTGACTTTTGGCAACTTACATAACATCTTCAGCCACAGTTTTTTCATCTGTGAAATGCAGATAATAATAGTATCTACTTTAAGGGGATATTGAGAAAAGCAAATGAGATAATGAATATATTTTACGTATGATCTATAGAGCAGGCATTTTTATATAGTCTGTGTAGTCTGAATGATTTTCATCATAATCCATTGTTTTTCCTGAAGATGCCATTTCTTGACACCCCCCCCCCCCAAAACGCATACACTAAAAGACTGAATATTTACTACCCCAAAAGGTATAATGCACATGTGGGCGGGGGTGGGGTGGGGAGTGGTATAAGAAGATGATGAGTGAATGTGAAAAAGGCCACTAGACTCCTAAGCTGAATGGACACATTTAAGACTTGTTACTCCAATGAAGAAAACACTGAATACGTTTTGGTTCCAGTTTTGTTCTGGTAATAATTGGGGCAAGAAAGAAGAGGAGAATGAAGTTATTAAAGTTTTAATCAACTTACCCCTAGAATTTGGGGGGATTGTATGCTTTTTAAACTTAAATGTGCATCATTTATTTACATAAAGAAGTATGTCTGTGTCTTATGCTTTTTGCAATACTAACATGTCACAACCTTTTGAAGTATAAAAAATAAAAGTAATTGGACAGTTTATTGCATTTTTTGTACATATTTGAAAACCTAGAAGAGGAAGCAAATGTCTTATATTAATGCTAGACATTCTCCATGATTTTTCTACTTTTTCCTCATCAGATTTCTACTACTTGCTCCATTTTACTGATGAAGAAATGAATTCTCAGAGAAACTAAGTAACTTCCCTGCTAATGTCATGAAACTAGGAAATCAAGGAAATAGAATTTGAATCCAGGTTCCTAACACTAAAGCCTATGCAACTTCCCACTGCATTTAAAGAAATAATACACGTTTCTGAGTGTCCTGGTTTGTTTATTATTTATTTATTTATTTATTTATTTATTTATTTATTTATTTTAAATATTTAATTTATATATTCATAAGGGACACAGAGAGAGAGGCAGAGACATAGGCAGAGGAAGAAGCAGGCTCCCTGCGAGGAGCCTAATGTGAGACTCCATCCCAGGATCCCCAGATCACATGACCTGAGCCAAAGGCAGATGCTCAACCACTGAGCCACCCAGGCATCCCATCTTGGTTTAGTTTTTTAAGTTTTATTTTTTTCCCCAACTTTTTATTTTGAAAAGAAGTTCCATGACCTTAGTTTGTAATAAAATAATATACAATAGTAACTTACATATATATGTAAGTATATGTAAATCTTTTTTTTTTGTATATGTAAATCTGTATATGTGTACACATATATATGCTAGGTTTTTGGGAGAGAGAAAATACTATTGCTTACATCTTGAAATTAATGAATATGCTTCTTGAAAATGATTTTCTGTTGTCTTATTCTGTAACACTTACATAAACTTGTGTCTCTTCTAGGAGGATGCCCAGGATATGGATGCTTACACCCTGGCCAAAGCCTACTTTGATGTTAAAGAATATGATCGAGCAGCACATTTCCTGCATGGCTGCAATAGCAAGAAAGCCTATTTCCTATACATGTATTCCAGATATCTGGTGAGGGCGATTTTAAGATGTCATTCTGCTTTTATTGAAGCATCCATATTTAATACCAAGAGGAATACATTTAACAAGTAGTCTACTTGTTAACTGTACTTTATAAATACTTAACAGTAATAAAGAAGGTATCATAAAGTTAAAAAGTGACAGTATAAAAGAAAATACTAAAAATATTGATAGGGGTGCCTGGCTGGTTCAGTCAGTGGAACATGTGACTTTTGATGTCAGGGTCATGAGTTTGAGCCCTGCTTTGGGTATCGTGATTACTTAAAAAAATAAAATCTTTTTTTTTTTTTTTTTTTTTTTACGATAGTCACAGAGAGAGAGAGAGAGAGAGAGAGAGAGAGAGAGAGAGAGGCAGGGACACAGGCAGAGAGAGAAGCAGGCTCCATGCACAGGGAGCCCGACGTGGGATTCGATCCCGGGTCTCCAGGATCGCGCCCTGAGCCAAAGGCAGGCGCCAAACCGCTGCGCCACCCAGGGATCCCAAAAAATAAAATCTTTAAACAAAATTGACACTACATATTTTTTCTTTTTAAACAAAATGTTTCTTTCCTTTTTTTTTTTTTTTTTCCTTTTTTTAAAAGATTTTATTTATTTGAAAGAGAAAGAGAGAGAGAGCAGTAGTGGAGGAGGGTCAGAGAGAGGAGTCGACTCCCTACTGAGCAGGGAGCCAGACGTTGGGCTCAATATCGGGACTTTGGGATCATGATCTGAGCCAAAGGCAAATGCTTAACTGACTGAACCACCCAAGTGCCTTGACAATATGTATTTTTTTTGTTTTATTTATAACTCACAACCCCAAACTCACACGTCATGTGTTCTTCCAACCGAGCCAGCCATGTGCCCCAATATTACTCATTATTGACAAAGGTGTGAGGCAATAGACTCCTTATTTTAGTAGTAAAAGTTTGTAAAGATGTTTTGGTAGTCAGTTTTGTCATATTATGTCCATTTGAAATACTATGACCAGACAATTCTACTTAAAGAAACTTAACTTGTCCAGTAGAAATACCTCAATATATGTACAAGGATATATGAACAGGGATGTTTATTAAAGTATTTTTTATAATAGCCATAAAATGCCAGTAACCTAAATAGTCATTGTTAATTCTTGCATAAAGTATTCTTTGCTATGATGTTGCAAATGATGATTTTTCATGCCAGTGTTCTCCCCACATTTACTACTTGCTACTTGGCGTTCTACTCTGCATGAGCTTTCCCTCCCCTTCTCCATTTATTTGTTTAATATCATTATGAACTAGAAGATTCCTGTATTTTTGTTTATAATTTAGTACTGTACTTAATTGTTTTGGTTCTCAAAATATTCCAGATTTGAACAGTGGGGTACTGTTGTTTAAAAGTAGTGACCCTGGGGCACACGGGTGGTGCAGTTGATTGAGGCTCTGACTCCCAGTTTCCACTCTGGTTTGATCTCAGGATGATGAGATCCCCTCCCCAATGGCAGGCTCTGCACTTAGCGAGGAGTATGCTTGGGACTCTCTTTCCCTCGGTTCCTCTCCCCCTACTCTTTCTCTGACTTTCTCTCCCTCTCTCTCTAAAATAAGTAAATCTTTAAAAAAATAAAAAAATAAGAGTAGTGATTAGTAGTAATTGCCATTTTGGTTGGACTTAGGCCTGTTAGCTGGAATCAGGTTGCTAGTTTTATTATTTATTTATTTATTTATTTATTTATAAATTTTTATTTATTTATGATAGTCACACACACAGAGAGAGAGAGAGAGAGAGAGAGAGAGGCAGAGACACAGGCAGAGGGAGAAGCAGGCTCCATGCACCGGGAGCCCGACGTGGGATTCGATCCTGGGTCTTCAGGATCGCGCCCTGGGCCAAAGGCAGGCGCCAAACCGCTGCGCCACCCAGGGATTCCAGGTTGCTAGTTTTAGAATGAGTTTAAAAATAAACAGAAAAGACCTTTATGTTGATTTTCTCTTTTTCTCTTTTATATTTCTCAGTCTGGAGAAAAGAAGAAGGATGATGAAACAGTTGATAGCCTAGGTATGAATTTCTTTCCCTTACCTCTTGGATTAAAGTAGGGGTTGCACACTTAAATGCCTATCTGAGCCAGACAGGTAATAGAAACTTGTGAAGTGGACCTAGGAGGACTGTTGCAGATTGGGGAGCACAACTTCCTGCTTGTTACATACCTCCGGCTGAGGACTGCCTTGAGGAAATGCAGGCCTAGTGTTGTCAAGGCTTTCTTCCCTCAGCTCTACCTACCCCATTCTTTGGAACCTGAAGCTGGAAATTCAGGTTTTTAGTTGAAGCTTTGATTTTTATTTTTTATTTTTTATTTTTATTTTTTTTTTTTTGAAGCTTTGATTTTTAAACATTGATAACTATTTCAAGTTTTTATTTTTTATTTTTTTTTTAAATCTTTTTTTTTTTTTTAATTTTTATTTATTTATGATAGTCACAGAGAGAGAGAGAGGCAGAGACACAGGCAGAGGAAGAAGCAGGCTCCATGCACGGGGAGCCCGATGTGGGATTCGATCCCGGGTCTCCAGGATCGCGCCCTGGGCCAAAGGCAGGCGCCAAACCGCTGCGCCACCCAGGGATCCCTATTTCAAGTTTTTATTTTTTTTATTTTTTTATTTTTTTATTTTTATTTTTTTTTAAATTTTTTTATTTATTTATGATAGTCACACAGAGAGAGGCAGAGACATAGGCAGAGGGAGAAGCAGGCTCCATGCACCGGGAGCCCGATGTGGGATTCGATCCCGGGTCTCCAGGATCACGCCCTGGGCCAAAGGCAGGCGCTAAACCGCTGCGCCACCCAGGGATCCCCCTATTTCAAGTTTTTAAAAACCTCTGTGGGCCTGGGGTATCTAGGTTGCTCAGTCGGTTGGGCATCTGACTCTTGATTTTGGCTTGGGTCATGATTTCAGGGTCATGAAGTTGAGCCCTACTTATAAGCTGTACGCTCAGCTAAGAGTCTGCTTGAGATTCTCTCTCTTTCCCTCTTCCTTCCTCCCCTGCTTGCACTCTTTCTCTCTCTCAGTCTAAAATAAATAAATAAATCTTTAAAAAAAAAAAAAAAAAAAAACGAAAACCCTCTGGGACTAACAAAATATGACTGCAGACCAGTTATCGGGTGTAATTTCTGGGACAAAGTAAATGGATTGTGTTAAGGTGTTATTGGCCACTTCTGAGTATTTGCTGGAGGTTCCAGGTATAACTTTGGTTGATGCCAAAGGGAATGTCTAGGCCTATGAAATGAACGTTGTTAGTCTTTTCTTAGATCTGAGATTTTGTTTCCCAGGTCCCCTGGAGAAAGGACAAGTAAAAAATGAGGCACTTAGAGAACTGAGAGTGGAGCTCAGCAAAAAACACCAGGCTCGGGAACTTGATGGATTTGGCCTTTATCTGTAAGCATTAGAGTAATTTGGATTTTTCTATAAAATTTTCATCTAAATAGACGGGAAGGTGTTATGAAACATTAACTTCTCCTGTGATTGTTCCTTTCCTTCTTAGATATGGTGTGGTGCTTCGAAAACTGGACCTGGTGAAAGAGGCCATTGATGTGTTTGTGGAGGCTACTCATGTTTTGCCTTTGCATTGGGGAGCCTGGCTAGAACTCTGTAACTTGATTACAGACAAAGAGATGGTAAATTGAGAAATTTATGTGAAAGATCCTCTGCTCCAAGTCTTATGTAATTCTGTAATGGGATGGGAGGAGAGAGGTTTGCTAAACCTTTGCTTGTAGCTAGGTCTTTACTCCTTCTCTAATGTCTTCCACTGTGGGAATTTCAGTCTTCATTCGAAAGACCCATGTCTGGCTCTTGTCTGGAAGTTGCTGTTGGATTTGTGTGTAGTTATATTAGAGTATCTTCTCTTTATTTAATGTTTCACATTCAAGTTTTACTGTAACTTGTTGTATAGGCTATATGTTAGTATATTTTGTTTCCTCATTCCAAAGATGCCATAGGAAAGGTTTCTCTGATACCACGGATTGTGTTAACATTTTTAAGGTCTCTTCTGGGCTGTCCTAGGACTCTGTGGAGATTTATAGATTTGTCAATTAATGCAATAATATATATGAAATAGCTTTATAAAATTTAGTCATTTTATTAGTCATTGTTAGAGGACATTGTCTATTGAGTTTATTTTGCCATACTTCAGTAGTTAATGGAATTGATAATAAAGCTTCATTGTTGGTTTTAAATAGCCAAAAGCTGGTTGATTTCCCCCAGTAATGATATATGCTGCTAAATCTGTGTCTGAAATCTTATCTTAGTTTACTCCTATTTGTTATCTCTAAATGCCTACTAAACTTTCATTGAATGTTTTTATCTCTGAACTCTAAATATGCAAAACCAAGTTTCTGATCTTGCCTGTCGAATTCTTTCTTCCTCCCAGCTTAAGAGGCGCTCTTGATAGCATCACTGTTTCTCAAGACACCAGGATACCTCATAGTCATATTTGTTCTCGGTCTCTTAATCTCCTTTTATTATCAGTTGCCAGACCTCGCCATGGTTTTCTTCTTGTACGCATCTCTTTCTCTTGGTTTTCTTTGCTTTCATCTTGGTTTTCATCTTGGATTTGGATTACTTGTAATTAATACCTACTTTTCTATCTAGCTTTTCCATTTGTACACTCCCATTCCCAAGCTTTCATGTATACTGTTTTCAAACTTACCCTTAAAACACCCATGTCATCGTGTCATTCTCTTGCTAAATATTGTAGTGGCTTCCTATCACATCCCACTTCCTGTTGCACCATAGGACCTGCCCTACCAGTTTACTCTTATTTTTGCACTACTTTTGAGCACATAGCCTCCCCTTCAAACTAAGCTAGTTTCTTCACCCTATTCATACACACTCATCAGGATTGTTTTGCCTCTTTATGTTGTTGCCCTGCCTAGAATGTTGTCTTTTCTTCTTATCCTCTCTCTTCTTTTCAAGTTCTATTCATCCTCTAAGACTCACTTGAAATCCTAGCTTTTCTTTGAAGTCTTCCTCAACTAGATCATTCCTCCCAGTTGTGCTTGTGAGTCCTATTCACTTAATTAAATTACCCTGTGTTCATTTTTAGATGATCTCATAATGTTTTGGTGATAAGTTTCTTTTGACATTAAAGATAGTTCCTTGATGTTCATTTGGGAGAGAGGTCAAAGTATATTAAGTCTGTCCCTCTCTCTCCTGCTGCCAGCTGAAGTTCCTGTCTTTGCCAGACACCTGGATGAAAGAGTTTTTTCTGGCTCATATATACACAGAGTTGCAGTTGATAGAGGAGGCTCTGCAAAAGTATCAGAATCTCATTGATGTGGGCTTCTCTAAGAGCTCATATATTGTTTCCCAAATTGCAGTTGCCTATCACAATATCAGAGGTGAGTGAATAAGGACAATGAAATACCATCAAATCCTAAAGGTAGCACTATGTTGTTTTCTAACCTTTCTTATCTTCTTTCTACAGATATTGACAAAGCCCTTTCTATTTTTAATGAGCTGAGGAAACAAGATCCTTACAGGATTGAAAATATGGACACATTCTCCAACCTTCTATATGTCAGGGTGAGCTGCTTCCTTTGCTTGGACTTGACCAAGCTCTTTTGTGCTTAAATCTCCTGGGTTGGATTGTCACTGAGTTGCATTAGCTATGAGAAAAATTATTTAGAGGGTTCCTCATTCATGCTTAGATTGTCTTTCTCTTTTCTTTCAGAGCATGAAATCTGAGTTGAGTTATCTGGCTCACAACCTCTGTGAGATAGATAAGTATCGTGTAGAGACATGCTGTGTAATTGGTAAGAGTCACTACTTTTTTCTTTAAAGATTTATTTTTATTGGGTCCCCTCCCTCTTCAGGACCTTTGTACTATCAATAAACTTTGCTGCCCACAAAAAAAAAAGAAAGAAAAGGAAAAAAAGATTTATTTTTATTGTAAGTAATGCAAGTGCAAAAATAACGGCAGTATAAAAGCATCAAGGATAACAAAATTATATACTATAGAATGTAAAAATCTGGGTATAATCCTACCCCTGAGATTGGTGAGCATGACTCTAGGATATTTTTCTTGCTTTTTTTTTTTTTTTTTAATTTTATTTGTTTATTCATGAGAGACAAAGAAAGAGAGAGGCAGAGACACAGGCAGACGGAGAAGCAGGCTCCATGCAGGGAGCCTGATGTGGAACTCGATCCTGGAACTCCAGGATCATGACTTGAGCCAAAGGCAGACGCTTAACTGCTAAGCCACCCAGGCATCCCTCCAAAAATATCCCTCCAGGATATTTTTCTGTGTGAATACTAAAAATGTGTGTGTGGGTGCATGTGTGTGTATAATTTGCTTGCAAAAAGTGTGCCATTATACACACTGGTTTATAACTTCCTCTTTTTTTTTTTAACTTAACAGTATATCTTTTTCATCTTTTTATTTAGTATATCCAGATTTATATTATTTTTGATGCCTATTTAGCATTTAATTACATTGATCTGCCATCATTTTTTTTTAAAGATTTTATTTATTTGTTCATGAGAGACACAGAGAGAGGGGCAGAGACATAGGCAGAGGGAGAAGCAGGTTCCCTGCAGGGAGCCTGAGATGAGACTCGATCCCAGGACCCTGTGATCATGACTTGAGGCAAAGGCAGACACTCTACCACTGAGCCACCTAGGCACCCAATGTGCCATCATTTTTATGTAATCATATGTCTATTAAGTTGTAGCCACTGTTTGTTAATATATAAAAATAGTTTCAAGAACCATCTTTGTATGTGTACATTTGTTTTTGCATATTTATGCAACTATTTCTTTGCAATATATTCTTAACAGTGAAGGGTGGTTCAAAAGAGTGTATATTTTAACCTTATTATTACTAAAAAGTTTTTTAGAATTTCCAAACCTCTGAAAGGAGATGAGAGTCCCTGTTTCTCTGTGTAAGGGTATTTCATTCTTTGTACTATTGACATTTTTTGGCTGATAATTTTTTTGTGGGGAGCTGTCCTGTCCATTGTAGGGTATTAGCAGTATGCCTCTCCTCTACCCACTAGATGTCAGCAACCCCCTTCCACTAGTTGTGGCAACGAAAAACGTATGCAAATATTGCCAACTCTTGGGGTTAGAATCATCTAGTGGTTGATGAATCATCCATGATCCTATGTGCTCTTTCACACTAGTTGTGACCTGATCACTTGACATAAACACATCAGTGGCCACTTTTGGATAAAAGGAAGCTTGGTTGTTTGTGATTGAAAGCCTAGGTTCCCTGGAAGTGAAAGAGAGATGTCTGTTGCTTGGTGTTTGATGACACCGCATTGAGATCATAAATTCATATCTCTTTAGGTTAGGAAGTTCTTTTTTTTTTTTTTTTTTTTTTTTTTTAGGAAGTTCTTAATAAACTGGTAGAATTTCAGTCCACCAATTCAATATTTCTAGCTCTTGAGGAAGTTGTAGTTCAGTATGGGAAATAAGCCTTAAAAAAAAAATAGGGCCTATTGGAGCATAGGTGAGGGTAAGAATAAATGATATTTTCAGTAAAGTCCATTAAGATGAAGGCAGAGCTCTCTTTTATTCAGAAAACATCTTTTGAGCTTCTGAGTGCCAGGCACTGTGCCATATATTGTAGTACCTATGCTAACTGCCTGCTAAGGACAAGACTAATAAACTAATAACTATAATGCAATGGGTTGAGTGTTAGAATTGATGTAAACCAAAGATACTAAGAGAGTACATAGGAAAGATATCTAATCTAGACTATGATTAGGGAAGTCTTGAGGAGGTGGTGCTTGAAGGCTGGGCAGAAGTGAAAGAGTTCAGTAGGGGAGGTAAAGGATTGACTTGGGAAAGGCATTGCATTGCAGAAGCCCTGAAGTATGAAACAGGCATTGTGCCTAAAGTAGCTGCACATCTGGAAGCATGGTCTGGGAGGTAGGAATGTTCAAAAAGGGGCCAAATCTTGAAGTTTTTTTTTCTTTTCTTTCTTTTTAAAGTTTAAGATTTTATTTATTCATGAGAGACACACAGAGAGAGGCAGAGACATAGAGGGAGAAGCAGACTCCCTGCAGGGAGCCTGATGTGGGACTTGATCCCAGGACACCAGGATCACAACCTGAGCTGAAGGCAGGCTCAACCACTGAGCCACCCAGGTGCCCCTCTTGAAGAGTGTTTTATGCCTTGCTGAACATTATTATTTTGAAGGAAATAGGAGTCTTCTGAAGGATTTTAAACCAGAAAGTTTGGTTTTCATTTTCAGATGATGACTGGAGACAATGTGCTGGGAGGGTTAGAAAAAGACAAAGACTAGAAGCAGGGAGACCAGCTAGGAGACTTTTGCAATAATCCAGTCTAGGGATGATGAGAGCCTACACTAAAGTATTGGCAGGAGGGATGGAGAGAGGCTGTTGGACTTAAAAGATATTTAGGAAATAGGGCAGCCCCCCCCTCCCCCCGGTGGCTTAGCGGTTTAGTGCTGCCTTCAGCCCAGGATGTGATCCTGGAGGCTCCGGGATCAAGTCCCACGTCAGGCTCCCTGCATGGAGCCTGCTTCTCCCTCTGCCTGTGTCTCTGCCTCTCTCTCTCTCTCTCTCTGTCTAATAAATAAATAAAATCTTTAAGAAGATATTTAGGAAATAAAACAAATAGGAAATGCCAACTGGGTAACCGATGAGTAACAGTGTCCTGCGCACGAAGAAAGGAAACAGATCGGGGACATGAGGAATGATCTTTTTTTTTTTTTTTTTTTTTTTAATTTTTATTTATTTTATGATAGTCACAGAGAGAGAGAGAGAGGCAGAGACACAGGCAGAGGGAGAAGCAGGCTCCATGCACTGGTAGCCCGACGTGGGATTCGATCCCGGGTCTCCAGGATCGCGCCCTGGGCCAAAGGCAGGCACTAAACCGCTGCGCCACCCAGGGATCCCTGATTTTTTTTTTTCACCTTAACTTAAAGCCAATTAAAATCAAAGGAGACATATGCTTGAGGAGTAATGATTCAGAAGTTTACTATTTTTTAATCATTTGATGCGAACTTTTTTTTTTTTTTTTTAATGATTCTATTTATTTGAGAGAGAGAGATAGCAAGAGAGCATGAGCAAGGGGGAGAAGGAGAAGCGGACTCCCTGCCGAGCAGGGAGCCTGATGTGTGAGGCTTGATTCCCAGGACCCTGAGATCATGACCTGAGCTAAAGGCACACGCTTAATCAAGTGAGTCATCCAGGTGCCTCTTGAGGTGAACTCCTTAATGAACTGTTTTTTCTTTTCTCACCATTATCTATAAATGCCTAGCACAGTGCCTGACATATGATCAGTAACTGTTGAATTCAACCCACCTACCTTAAAAGTACAAAATAAAGAATATTAGTTTATGACAAGAAATATACTTCAGTTTATACGTTGTAGCCTAAAAATTTAGAGGAATTAAAAGGAGAAAGAAGGATGGAAAGAAAAACTAAGGACTTGAGAGAGAATGAACCCTCTTATGAATAGAGTGGTGGCAGGATTCTCCTGTTAAATCCTTGCTTCTGCTCTTATGATGTGAATTGATTGTTTCCTTCTGTGTCTTTTCTGGAGTCCCAATCCCTGATAGGCAGCACTTTATGTATATATAAAAGAGCATATACTGGGACGCCTGGATGGCTCAGTGGTTGAGCACCTTCGGCTCAGGGTCTGATCCTGGGGTTCTGGGATTGAGTACCATATCAGGCTCCCTGCATGGAACCTGCTTCTCCCTCTGCCTGTGTCTCTGCCTCTCTTTCTGTGCCTCTCATGAATAAATAAATAAATCTTAAAAAAAATAAAAAATAAAAAAATAAATCTTGGTTCTACTACTAACTAGTAGTTAGTTAACTTTGGACCTCACCTGTCTATGCTATAGTTTTCTCATTGGTAAAGGGTTAACAGTAGATCCTTCTCTCAGATAATTGTCACAAGGATTAGATAAATTAATGCCTAGAAAGCATTTATAACAAAGTAGGTTGCCCAGCATGTTGTAACCATTCGTTGTATTTTAGCTCTCCCAAATGAGATTAAAAACAAAAAATCTTTTTATTTTTATTTTTTTATGATAGTCACAGAGAGAGAGAGAGAGAGAGAGGCAGAGACACAGGCAGAGGGAGAAGCAAGCTCCATGCACCGGAAGCCTGATGTGGGATTCGATCCCGGGTCTCCAGGATCGCGCCCTGGGCCAAAGGCAGGCGCTAAACCACTGCGCCACCCAGGGATCCCCAAAAAATCTTATCTATTGATCTTTGTTCAAAACCTGGCCTGTTCTGACTTCTTTAATTTCTCCATTGTCCTCACTCCTTTAGCAGCTAGGGCTTATATAGGGCTATATCCATTTTTCTGGGTGGGGCCTAGTATTTTGGCCTAGAAATGTACCATGTTGATAGATATATAGCTTTCACTCCCTCCCTTTCCCTACTCCCAGCTAATGACCATTTAGTTTATTTTCTCCTTTTTACTATTAGAAACGTTCTGCTTCATAGCTACATTTGAAACAGGATTTATGCGGTTTTTAAATAATTATTGAAGCATAATGTTATATTAGTTTCAGGTATACAGCATAGTGATTTGACAATTCTGTGTAATACTGGACACCATGATAAGTGTAGTCACCATACAAAGTTTTTACAGAATTATTAACTATATTCCCTATGCTGTACTTTGTATTCTGTGACTTATTTATTTTATAACCAGAAATTTGTCCCTTTTATCTATCCAGTCATTCTTTTTTTTTAAAGTAATTTATTCTTTTTCTAAAAATAGCGTTATTGAAAAAAAACAGCTTTATTGAGGTATAATTTATATACCATAAAATTTACCAACTTTAAGTTTACAGTTCAATGATTTTTTGTATAACCATAGTCATAAAACCAGTTTATAATATTCTGGTACCCTTGGAAGTTCCCTTGAGTGTGTTTATTGTCGGCCCCCCTTGCATCCTCCAGCACGCACAGATTTGCCTTCTAACTAACTGTGTTTTGCCTTTTCTAGAAATTTTCACATAAATGGAATTGTGCAATACTTAATCTTATTGTCTGGCTTCTTTCACTTAGCTGTATTTGAGGTTACCTGTGTTGTGGCATGTATCAGTAGTTTTTTTCCTTTATTTTTTATTTTTTTAAAGATTATTTATTTATTTATTTATTCATGATAGACATAGAGAGAGAGAGAGAGAGAGAGAGAGAGAGAGACACAGGCAGAGGGAGAAGCAGGCTCCATGCCGGGAGCCTGACGTGGGACTCGATCCCGGGACTCCAGGAATGCACCCTGGGCCAAAGGCAGGCGCTAAACCACTGAGCCACCCAGGGATCTCCTAGTTCTTTCCTTTTTAATTAATGTTGACTAGTATTACTTTGTTTGGATGTATACATTTTATTTATCCATTTACCAGTTGACATAGACAGATGGCTTCTATACTCTTCCTGCAAATAAAATCTTTTACACAACCTAGAAGCTTTCACTTATTCTTTTCAAGACCACTGCTAATAGACCTTTGATTCTTGTGGGAAAGAGGAGCTCAGGGCTCTGCCTTTTTATCCCTTGAGGTACTTCTTTAGAAACCTAGGAATATAGCTTGAAAACTACCAATCTAAAGCATACTGTGGAAATTTCCTATCCTTCGTTAAGAAAATGTGGATAAATGCAATATCCAGATGAAATGAAGAAAAACTTTGAAGTGTTAGGGAAAGCTTTTTTTCTTTTTAAGCCAGAATGTGTGATAGATGCACTATATTTCCCTTTCGTACATGATGTTGGAATGATGATGTTCCCTTTATGTACAACTTGGCTTTTCAGCAAATGCTTTGGGGGAATGGGTTAGAGTTTCATGCCTGCTCTGTGGAATGCTATTTTAGTGGACTTTTATTTTTATCTGTCTAGTTATTCATATGTTTTTTTTTTTTAATTTTTCTATCAGGGAATTATTATAGTTTACGTTCTCAACATGAAAAAGCAGCCTTATATTTCCAGAGAGCCCTGAAATTGAATCCTCGGTATCTTGGGGCCTGGACACTGATGGGACATGAATACATGGAAATGAAGAACACATCTGCTGCTATTCAGGCTTATCGGTGAGTTTCTACTTGAGGGGTGAGGTGGAGGGGATGATTGTGATGTTCAGAACCTCTCTTGAACCTACAAGTTGCTAACCTTGACTCTGCCTTCTTAACAGTTTCTCTTCCATTTCTTAGACATGCCATTGAGGTCAATAAACGAGACTACAGAGCCTGGTATGGGCTTGGACAGACCTATGAAATCCTTAAGATGCCGTTTTATTGCCTTTATTATTATAGACGGGCACATCAGCTTCGGTAAGTCTGACCAGTTAATGATGCGTTTGTTATGAGAAGAGCTGATACTTTACCTTTTGATTGCTATTATCCCTCTGTGTCTCTTTCATGAAAAAATAAATAAAATCTTTAAAAAAATAGTATAGTTATGAACACAAAATATATAATTATGTGAAATATGAGATTAAAGATCAATTACTGTATAGATTTGAAATAGTGGGGAGGACTTTTTTTTAAAGTCTTTGCTTAGACTGTTCCTCTCTTTTTTTAGGCCCAATGATTCTCGTATGCTGGTTGCTTTAGGAGAATGTTATGAGAAACTCAATCAACTAGTGGAAGCCAAAAAGGTACCTGCAGTTGGGTCCTGGAAAATTTGAGTGGAAATCAGCAGTTTGGATGAAGGGTTGGGCCCTCTGTGCTCTAATCATCCTTCATTTTGATCTATCTACAGGCAAAAGTCTTAAGTATTTATAGGCGGATAGGCTAAAAAAGCAAAGCAGTGTTGACATCATCAGTGGGAATATCAGTCTAGGCAAAATGCTTTGCATTCTGCAAATCCACATTTCAGGCACGGCTTGGAGGACTTGACCCTTTATGTGGTAGGTCATGGCACATGGGACAACTGTCAAAGTGACCAGTTTATTGTTTTGACAGTGTTATTGGAGAGCTTACGCCGTGGGAGATGTGGAGAAAATGGCTCTGGTGAAACTGGCAAAGTGAGTGAAATGCTGTTATTTCTGTTGGCTTCTCTGGTATGGTGCATCATGTGCTTTAATTTTATCACTAGCACACTTTGAGATCCAGTTTGTACTTACAGACCAATTTATTTTGTAGGCTTCATGAACAGTTGACTGAGTCAGAACAAGCTGCCCAGTGTTACATCAAATATATCCAAGATATCTATTCCTGTGGGGTATGTGTCATGAGCATGAGAATTGGGTTATTTATCTCATTCTGACCACCTCAGTCACTCCTGCTTTCCCTGTCTAGGAGATAGTGGAGCACCTGGAGGAGAGCACTGCTTTCCGCTATTTGGCCCAGTACTATTTTAAATGCAAGCTGTGGGATGAAGCTTCAACTTGTGCCCAGAAATGTTGTGCATTCAATGATGTGAGTAGCAGTTCTTTACTAAAGGGTTTGGATTTTAAGCTCAACCATATGATCTTTTCTGTGATCTGAGGGTAAAAAGCCAAGTGGAAAGGGTACCTGGACCTATGAAACTTTCGTATCAGCATTTTAGAACTTGTTTTTGAAAATAGCCTTGGATATATTTTGAAACAGTCGCCTGACTTTATTTCAGACCCGGGAAGAAGGGAAGGCCTTGCTCCGGCAAATCCTACAACTTCGGAACCAAGGCGAGACTCCATCTACTGAGATGCCTGCTCCCTTTTTCCTCCCTGCTTCCTTATCTGCTAACAATACTCCCACACGCAGAGTTTCTCCACTCAACCTATCTTCAGTCACACCATAGTTGGCTACTTTCAAGCCAGCACATTACTAGACCTCATGTTAAGCCTTACCTCCATGTAAGGAATGGCCACATCTGCTCTTCCAAGGACCTTGGTTTTTTGTTTGTACAAATGGATACAGCTCCTTGGGGACAGTTTATAGAATCACCTTTGGTGTAGACTGATGGAAGAATCCTGGCAGCAACAGACATTGTCTTTTGCCAGTTAGAAGCACTTCTATTTCCCTTCTGTTCAGAGCCTGGCTACGGATCTTGGCCTTCTTCCCAGACCTTTTTCCCCCTCTAAAAGACATCCCTTTAACAGCACTTTAGCACAGGCAAGGCTTACAAAGTTTTAATGCTGCTGGGAGTGAGAGATTTCTTTAGAAAGGCATGGAAGGGAGAAAAGAGTGCCATTCTACCCTGCAGGCAGTAGAGGCACTGGATACCCCAGGAAGGTCAGGGCACTGGATAGATAATGACCTCATCATTCTTGGACTTACTGAACATGACTATGCTGGAAGAGGCAAGAGTTGAACAGAATGAAGTTGTAATTCGTTCTTGCTCTGTGGGGACGTTCTTCCAAAACATTTTAAGGACTCTTCCTAGAAACTTTTGATAGGAAGGAACTTAGTAGTTGAATGAAAGAAGGGACAAAAAGGATCTTACTTTGTGTGGAACCCCATTGATGGCAAAAAAGCCTATAGCGTTAGCTTTTTTTTCCCCTAAAGCAAAGTAAGGAGGCAGGATTAACAGATAATTTCATGAACATTCAGGCGTGTTTTGTTTTGTGACTATATAGACAAGAATAAACTCACTTCAAGCTAGTCTGTTGTAATAAGTATTTTGATGTAGTTATTTTTCTCCTCCCTGTTTATCTTCAACAAAATGGTTCTTTTCAGCCTTCAGCTATTTAGACAAGGTAAAGGGAATCATTCTTGCTGTGTTCTTGGAAGGTTTCAGGCCTGGGTATGTGTATTCAGTAGGAGCTAATATGCTATGACTATGATGTCTCCTGTACTAAATTTGAATTGTAGATGCCATGGATTATTCTGAGCTCAGGGCCTAGCCTTCCTTTATCGTTTCCAGAACAAATTTGTTACCCACTCACCTCCTAAGGCATGACATTTATTTTATATTAAGGAAGTTTTACAGTATCTAATGTCCCTTGAATTCATTTCTTACAAAGCTTTTCTTAGCTTAGCTGTACACTAGTTACACAGCTCCACTGCCATTCCTGTGCAAGGTTCCAAGGGGCCTGAATGATGTTTAATTTTCAGTTGTTTTTCCTATTTTGTAAGTTCTGTCTTAATGAATTTGTTAAATTTGGAATTCAAACAAAAAATGTGAAAACACAAAAAATGTGAATAATATGTTTATTTAATATAACTTTTTGTGTGCAGAGAAAGCATATGCATATAAGTAAAAAAGTATGAGATTACATAGGGGATTATAATACAAAAGGGAGGAAAATAACTAGTATCTGTATATTGCATTCTGGATACAGTTCCAGGTATTGGTAAAGCCTAAAAGAGACCTATTTCTCAAGCAGCTGACCTGCCTCAGGGCAATGACTCTCTCCTTTCCCACAGCCTTAGTATTTTTTGCCAAAAGGCCCAGATTTGAGTAAAGGGGAGCGTCGTGAGCGCAGGATCCGGGCATAAGGGCTGCAGTCTGTGGAGCTTTGGCAGGTGGGTGTTCTGGGAAGTAAATTTCGAAGAAATGGTTTCTTCCCTGGGGGCTGTTGGTTTGGTTGCTGGTTTTCCTGGTTGGTGCCAAGGCGCTTTTTGGTAGAAGCTTGGCCTTGGAGTTTTAGTACAGTATGATACTGTTCTGCGATGCATGCTGCCTTCTTCCGAAGGTCCAGTTTTACTAGCATCATGTTATTCTGTAGCTCAGCCAGGGTCTGATCCTAAGGAACATGAATAAATTTAAAGAAAACCTTTAGTCTGGTGTATTAGAGAAACTAAAGGGCAAGTTAATACATGCTATCCACTACCCAGTTATTTTAAATTAAAGATGTTATGAGAGAGACAGAGAGAGAGGCAGAGACACAGGCAGAGGGAGAAGCAGGCTCCATGCGGGGAGCCCAATGCAGGACTTGATCTGGGGACTCCAGGATCATGCCCTGAGCCGAAGGCAGACACTTAACTGATGGGTGCAGCGATTACCAAAAATAAATAGGGCAGCCCAGATGGCTCAGTGGTTTAGCACCGCCTTCAGCCCCGGGTCTGATCCTGGAGACCCGGGATCAAGTCCCATGTCAGGCTCCCTGCATGGAGCCTGCTTCTCCCTCTGCCTGTGTCTCTGCCTCTCTCTCTCTGTGTGTCTTTCATGGATAAATAAATAAAATCTTAAAATAAATAAATAAACTTAAAAAACACACACACAGCTTTTTTAAATCTAAGAGGTTTTTTTTTTTTTCTTCACTCTAGAATCAGGGTGCACTAATAACAACCGTCATAGCTTAATGGTTAGTGTTTTGTCCTATTGGAAAATAACAGGTTTTTTTTTTTTTAAAGATTATATTTGTTTATCCATGAGAGAGAGAAAGAGAGAGGCAGAGACACAGGCAGTGGGAGAAGCAAGCTCCGTGCAGGGAGCCTGATGTGGGACTTGATCCCAGGTCTCCAGGATCAGGCCCTGGACTGAATGCGGTGCTAAACCGCTGAGCCACCCAGGCTGCCCAAAAATTACATTGTCTTAAAAATTATGCATTTGGCTTTTTCTTTTGTCTTTTTAAATGTAGAGTTTTACTTTTTTAAGTAGGCTCCATATCAAATGTGGGGCTTGAACTCATAACCCCGAGATCAAGAGTCACATGCTTTAAAAAAAAAAAAGTCACATGCTTTATTGACTGAGCCAGCCAGGTGCCCCTTAAAATCTACATATTTTAGATGAAATATGATAATATCTACTTTCATAGGGTTGTTTTTTTTTTTTTTTTCTGTCTAGGAAGTTTTATAGTTTTGTTTTCCATTTACATCTATGACCCATTTTGAACTAATTTTTGTTTATGGTACAAGGAATGGATGGATGTTAATGACACCAGATAGAATCAGTCATGACGAGCGTACTGAATGAGAAGTGCAGAGGGCAGATGGAACCCCGTCCTAGGGTGGGGGTGGGAGAAGCCATGGCTAAGGGGATCGCGGGTACTGGTCCTTCCCCAGACTTTGAGCGGGGAAGCTGTGCACGGACCCCCACCCCCGCCCTCTGGCCGATGGACCCTCCGCCTCACGGCCCGGCTGCTGGCAGCTCACTTCCATAGGGTTGTTATAACAGAAAATGCCTATAAATTATTTACAGTGCCTTGTACTTAGTAAATACTCACATATACTCTGGAGTAAGCTGATGGGAGAGAAGAGATACAGGGTGTCCTAACCTGTTTGATTAAGATGTCATCACAAGTGGTCAAAGCTTGGCGAAGTTTTCCTGCCCCAGTGCTGTGGCAACAGGCTCTTTCTGCTGACTGGAGAGACTCACCAAGTTTCTGAAGCTCTGTCCTCAGCAGCCTGATATTCTGAAAAGAATAAGAGTAGGAACCACATTGTGGCTATGATCGACCAGAATAATGATCTGTAGGAGTTGGACAGCCATTTGAAGAGAAATAAACTTAGAAAGGCTGGTCAGCTCTATGAAGCAACCACTCTGCAGGACTGTGCACAAAGGCCCCCTGCTCTTCACATAAGCCACAGACACAGGGTTGGAAGTTGCCTTTAGGTATATGAGCCTTGGTAACAGAGAAAGGTGTAAATTACCTTTTGGCCCTCCTCTAATTTCTTGTCCACATCAATGGTAAAGGGCTTGGCTGAGGGGGGTGGTTCTAACATTTTCTGATACTTCTGTAGTTCTGAGGGAAGGAAACAAGAAACTTCAACATGTAGGCTTTCTAGCCTTGGACTTACCTCTTAACTGAATTAATAGTAGCTTGCAGCAAATACATAAAAAATGAGGCCATATGCATCCTACAGTGGAAAGGTCAGGGGGATATAGCTCAGAGTTGAGGAAATTATCTTGGAGTTGGGAGTCAGAAGGCCCAAGTTTGAAGAACAATTCTTCTCTGAACCACTTTATGCTTTGTGCCCTCTCTCCTTTACCTTCAGTGGTGGAGTTTAGCTCTGCTCTGCACTGTTCCAGTTTAGCTGTGAGCTCCTGGAGCTGCTGACTGGAGGCAGAAGCTGCCAACCTTTGTGACCGCCGAAGGGACAATTCAGACCCTGATTGTTGATGGACTATTGGCTGCTGTCTGGCTTCCTGCAAAAGAGCTTCTAGCTCTTCAATTTTCTCATCCCGTTCCTAAGAGGGAAGCAGAGAGCACAGTTCCATCCAGAGTCAGACAAATCCTGCAGGGCAGATGACTTAATGGTGAACAAAACCTTCCCTGACAATTATGCCTCAAAGGCCTGTTAACAGGGTGCCTGGGTGGCTGGCTCAGTTGGTTAAGCATCTGACTTTGGCTCAGGCCATAATCTCGGTCCTGGGATTGAATTCCAAATCAAGCTTTGCACTCATTGGAGAGTCTGCTTCTCTCTCTCCTTCTGCCCCTTCCCTCTGCTCATGCGCCAGCCCTCTCTCTCACAAATAAATAAAATCTTAAACAAACAATAAAAGCCTGTTAGCACTTAAACCATTTCCAGGCCAACCAGACCCTTAATCAGTTCATAAACTGGGACGACACCTGGGTGGTGGCTCAGTGGTTGAGCGTCTGCCTTTGGCTTAGGGGGAGGTCCTGGAGTCCCTGGATTGAGTCCCACATCGGGCTCCTGGCAGGGAGCCTGCTTCTCCCTCTGCCTGTGTCTCTGCCTCTTTCTCTCTCTCTGTCTCTCATGAGTAAATAAATAAAGTCTTTTTTTTTTTTTTTTTAAAGATTTACTTATTTATCCATGATAGAGAGAGAGAGGCAGAGACACAGGCAGAGGGAGAAGCAGGCTCCATGCTGGGAGCCCGACGCGGGACTCGATCCCGGGACTCCAGGATCGTGCCCTGGGCCAAAGGCAGGCGCCAAACCACTGAACCACCCAGGGATCCCTAAATAAATAAAGTCTTAAAAAAAAGAATTCAGGGATCCCTGGGTGGCGCAGCGGTTTAGCGCCTGCCTTTGGCCCAAGGGCGCGATCCTGGAGACCCGGGATCGAATCCCACATCGGGCTCCTGGTGCATGGAGCCTGCTTCTCCCTCTGCCTATGTCTCTGCCTCTCTCTCTCTCTCTGTGTGACTATCATAAATAAATAAAAATTAAAAAAAAAAATTAAAAAAAAAAAAAGAATTCATAGATTGACACATATACAGTACTAAGGAGACTAGAAAAAACTGAGTTACATATTCCTGCCCTACCAGAGTTTATAAAATCTGTTTACATCAGACAAGCTAAAGGTGGGAATCAGTGGCTAGTTGGGGCTGGTTCAGGGCAACTCACCTGAAGCTCTTCTTGGTAAAAGCTTGTAAGTGACTCCTTGAGGATCGTTAGTTTCTCTTCATACATTTCCTCTAATAGTTCCTTTTGGGTGTCCAAATGTTCACTGTCAGAGGATAAAAATGGATAAAGAGGATGGGGTATGTACACACACATGCACACACAGTGGAATGTTACTCAGCTATAGAGAATGAAATCTTGCCCTTTGCAATGACATGGACGGACTGAGAAAATAGTACGTTAAGTGAAATCAGAGAAAAACAAAATACCATATAATTTCATTTTTATGTGGAATCTAAAAAACAAATGAACGAAAAAGCCACTTAAAACAAAACAGACTTGGGGATCCCTGGGTGGCTCAGTGGTTTAGCGCCTGCCTTTGGCCCAGGGCATGATCCTGGAGACCTGGGATCGAGTCCCATGTCGGGCTCCCTGCACGGAGCCTGCTTCTCCCTCTGCCTGTGTCTCTGCCTCTCTCTCTGTCTTTCATGAATAAATAAATAAAATCTGGGATCCCTGGGTGGCACAGCGGTTTGGCGCCTGCCTTTGGCCCAGGGCGTGATCCTGGAGACCCGGGATCGAATCCCACATCAGGCTCCCGGTGCATGGAGCCTGCTTCTCCCTCTGCCTGTTGTGTCTCTGCCTCTCTCTCTCTCTCTGTATGACTATCATAAATAAATAAATAAAATGTTTAAAAAATAAAAAATAAAAATCTTAAAAACAAAAACAAACAACCCCCCCCCCCCCAAAAAAAACCAAAACAAAACAAACAAAAAAAACCCAACAGACTTAATGTATTTAAATATAGGGAACAAACTGGTGGTTGCCAGAGGGCAGGGAGGTGGGAAGAATTGATGAAATAGATAAAAGGAATTAAAAGGTACAAACTTTCAATTATAAAATAAGTAAGTCACAGAAAAGTACAGCATAGGAATATGGTCAGTAACATTGTAATAATGCATGGTTGACAGGTGCTGACTACACTTACTGTGGTGAACACTGAATGATGTATAGAATTGTCAAATCTCTAGGTTGTACACGTGAAACTAATATTGTGTGTCAATTATACTTTTTTTCCCTAAAGATTTCATTTATTTATTCATGAGACACAGAGAGAGGGGCAGAGACACAGGCAGAGGGAGAAGCAAGCTCCATGCAGGGAGCCCGATGTGGGACTTGATCCTGGGACTCCAGGATCACACCCTGGGCTGAAGGCAGGCATTCAACAGCTGAGCCACCCAGGGATGCCCTCAATTATACTTCAATAATAAATTTTTTTTAAAGAGAGGAAGAGTGGGGGACGCCTGGGTGGCTCAGTGGTTGAGTGTCTGCCTTTGGCTCAGGGTGGCTCCCCAGGGTCCAGGGTTGAGTCCCACATCAGGCTCCCTGCATGGAGCCTGCTTCTCCCTCTGTCTATGTCTCTGTTGCTGTGTCTCTCTCATGAATAAAATCTTAAAAAAGAGAGAGGAAGAGTGAGTCGGGGCAGTGCAAGAGGGAGAGAGAGAATCTAAAGCAGGCTCCATGTCCAGTGCAGAGCCCAGTGCGGGGCTTGATCTCACAACCCTGACATAATGACCTAAGCCAAAATCAAGTGTTAGAGGCTTAACTGACTAAGTCACCCAGGAGCCCCAATAATAAATTTAAAAAAGAAGAAGAAGAAGAAAAGGGAGTGAAGATTCTGAGGAGTAAATTTGGAGGACAGATTTTTTTTTTTAAAGATTTTTATTTATTTATGAGAGACACAGGAGGGGGGTTGCAGAGACACAGGCAGAGAGAGAAGCAGGCTCCGTGCAGGGAGCCCAATGTGGGACCTGATCTCGGGTCTCCAGGATCACGCCCTGGGCCAAAGGCGGCGCTAAACCGCTGAGCCCCCCCAGGCTGCCCTGGAGGACAGATCTTGAGGCACAACTTTATCCTAATCCCAATTCCTCACCCTCTCTCTGGACCAGTTGACAGACCAAGAGCTATCACTCAGCTAATACCTGCACCACTGTTCCCGTTGTTGCATCTGTTCCACCATCTCATTGCAAATTTCATCACGGAGCTGCATCTCCAGCTGCAACTTTTCCTGCCTTTCTTTACAAAGCAATGCTTTCATGGCTTCCACCACCTGCAGGAGCTCCTGGAGGGACACACAGGTCAGAAGTGATTGGATGTCCATGCCCCACAAATGTAAAGTCCACCTGGAAGGCAGCATGGAAAATACGTAGCCATCAAGCAACTACACCAGAGGTTTCTTGTACTCTCACCTCCTTGCCATAAATGGAGATGTCAACTTCATTTTCAATGTCATCAAGGCCTGGATCTGTCTTAGCTACCATCTCTAAGTTGGGAGATGCTCGTAGACTGTGTTCCTTGATAAATGAATGTAGCAATGGGAATCCCAGTTGCACAGGTGGAGCATGCACAAGCTAGGTGGGGAGGGGGTGGGAAAGCAATTAAATTCATAACCTAATAGTTTCCTTAAGTAAAGGTACCAGCCCTAAGTGAACACAATCATCACACCTATAGTTTCTTACCTGGCTGGCAATGGCTGAGAACTTGGCCACGTGAAGGGTCTCATCATAGGTAGATGCACATGGATTCACATTGACAATCATGCAGGAGCGGCCTCGACCTGTGAAGAAGCCTTGGAATACCCGAGTCAACTTGCTGTCACGGAAGGGAACCAGGTTCTGCTTTGACCTAGTAGGGGATCAGAGAACAGAGTTGTGAGCAGAATTCCAGCCCTTAGAGTATCCTAGCATCACACCTAGTGATGACCAGGAAGTCTCTTAGCAAAACGCAGTGGATTCCAGACCATCCCAAACCAGGGCTTATAGTCAGAAGCTCACCGATTCTGCTGGTTTTGGCGCAGAGCAGCAATACAACGGCCCAGGGTGTGCAGAGAAGTATTAATGTTTCCTGCTTCCTTTAGCCGATCACCACTTTTCTGATCTTTGCAGCGCTCTGAGCCAGCCAGATCACAGAATGACAACCTTGAATGGTGGACAATATCTGACATAAGGACCCCACATGTTATGAGCTTTCCAGCCCTTCATATACTTCTGGGAAGGGGAGGACCCACCAAGAATCTCTGTACCCAAGAAAGTGGAGCCAGACTCCAATAGAAGTAATTCCTCTGAGGACCTCCCTTACCCCCTACCTCCAACACCATTTATGACCAAGAAGCCCAGATTTCTGAATGGAAAAACTTACTCGCTGATCTTTGGGATGATATCCCCTTCCCCCTGAAGGTGCAGGATACGTATTGAGAAGATGCTGTGACTGTAAATCAAGAAAAAAAAGTCACTGTGTATCCTCATGACCAGATAGATGACTACAGTTTCCTAGAACACAGTGAAAAGCTGACCTCCCACAGCCCACTCACCTGCGGCTAGAGTTCTGGTTCAGATGGGTGCTGGCAAAGCTCTGGTTTTTACGACCCACTTTGAGCAGTTTCCAGGCCTCTTCAGCATCCTGAATATGAATCCAATTGAGATCTGAGGCAAAGAAGAGAAAGGCATACATAAGATGGGAACACCTAACTTTTCTGGGTTTCTCCCAAGTCCCATTTCTGGGTTGTTGCCAGCCTTCCACCTTCTAATACCTTTCACATAGGGGTTGCCATTCTGATCCTCACACAACCGCAGAGTCTGCCTCTTGCGCTGCTGGCTAGGTGGTTCTAACAGGTCGTAAAGCAGCTCATTGTAGATCTCAAAGAAGGAGATCCAGACAGAGAAGCGGATGTCTGCAGGGACACTCACAGGGCTGGTGTCTGGCTGTGCCCATCGGGGACTCGTTTCTGGGGAAGAACCCATGTACAATGCATCAACTCTAGAGTAGTCCATCTCCTCTTTGGTCTGCAGGGGCCTTAGAAGGAGCAGCTTAGGTTGAAACCTCTGGTTTATACTCCTGGCAGCTATTGGGAGCAAGGGAGTAGGTTTCTACTGTTACTTGACACACAGTCCAGTCGTGGTACATACCATCCAGCTGGCTACTGCTGGTCATGTGACTGGAGGAGAGTCCAGCAACACCGCTATCAAAGCTGCTGCTGGTACCCATCCGACCTTCAATGTAGACACTCCTCTTCAAGGAGGTGGACAGCTCCTCCTGGAGGGGCCCAGGAAGAAGATAAGCACAAAACTTTCCACAGATTTGTCCTCTTATCCCCACCTCTGTGAACTCCAACACTGCACCTCTTGGAGGCCTCCATTTAGCAGAGACAGTTTCTTCATTTCCTCCTGTCGCATCTGCTTGCTGTCTAGCCAGATCACCTCATTGAAGAGTACGGGCTTCAGATCAGGTGTTGGATGAAGTTGGCCTTGGAGGCTATTGAAGATCAGAGCAAGTGACCGGGGTAGGATCCCTCCATCCTTGATGGTACCTGGAAGTATGTCAAAGATGGACAACTGAGAGCTCTTCCCCAATTCAAAGCATCAAAAGGCAAAGAAAATACCATTATAGGCCAATCAGCAATTCTGTGAGGCCTACTACTCACCTTGAATTGTGTGGGTTTTCCCTGAGTTGGTGACTCCATATGTATAGATGAGCCAGTTCTGCCCTTTGAGTACATCCTTTACCATCTCCTTCACGGTCAGGTTGAAGAAAGATGCCTGTCCCACTTCTGGCCCAAAGATCTAGAGACAGACCCAATTTCTCAGAGGTCCATCCCTCATCTCTCACTTGCTCCTATGCAGAGCCAGCAGATGCATCCCTTCCTGGGTGATTGGCTCTGGAGACTATAGTCAAGTAACTTCTTCCTGCAGTGCCATTAGCTGCTCTCTAAACACTGAAGACTAACCACTCTCTGCCAGTCCATCTTTCGTCAAAATCAATCAAAGAAATGCTAACCACTATGTCTGATGCTATACACACAATGGGGCAACATAGTAATCACAAGTGTGGGCTTTGGAGATGGATGGTTATAGATGCAAGGCCTAACTCTACCACTGACCAGCTACATGGCTTCAGCAACATAACTTTCACTGGGTCATAATATCCTTATCAGGAAAATAGGGACAAGAATGATAATAATAATGGAGATGTTGGGAATTAATGCACAAAAAGTACTTGATGCACTAACTAGCACATAACATGAGTCCTCAAAATTATAGACATGCATATTCAAGGAACTCACAGTGAAGTAAAAACCTTCCCCGCTAAAGAGAGAATAAAGTTGCCCCTAATATGTTGGTCCCTTATTCATAAACCAATAAATACTTCCATACCTGGGAAAAGGTGAATCTATGGGCAGCTTGTCCAATTCCCCGCTCACTGCTCTTCTGGGCAAAGGAGTCCTTGGGTGCCTGTAGAACAAGGGTCTCCATATTCTCGATACGGACACAATCCTGAGAAGCAGTAAAGAAATCACAGAAAGAAATAATCTTGGGAACCTTTCCTGTATTGCATCATTCCATCTTGAATCTTCCCTTCTCAGACACTCACCTGATCTTCCTGTCGTTCCAATTCTGAGGGTAACAAGGGCCTGACCCTCAGGTATACTTTCACCTTCTCTGTACTATCCTCAGATGGAACCTGTGGCAGAATTCCAGGCCAGAATCAGCAGTTACCTCCAAGCAGATGGGCAAGCATAGCATATTTCCAGAGAATCATGCTGACGCTATACCATTTCAACCCAAATGTCTATACACTACTCTACAGTTCCATAATCATTCCAACCCACATGGGTTTTTTCACTGTTTTATCACCCTTCACTGTCTTCAGTATCCTGGCAACACAGCCTGCCACACTGACTTTCTGAATTAGAACTGGTTAATTGGTAAGAAAATCACCATATGATATTACAGCAAAACTCGGTAGTTAAGCACCTTGGAGGCAGACAAACCTAAATTTGAGTTCCAATCCCATCATTTAGAACTATGTGATCTTGAACAAGTTCTTTAGATTGTCTGCCTCTGTTTATGTATCTATAGAATTGTGTTAACAATAGAACCCACTTCATTCATTCAACAGATGTTTAAAGAACATCTGGGAACTCTAAGAGGCTTTGGTGGTCCACAGAAACATTATCAAGGTCTTGCTCTCATGAAACTTTCTCTATGAAAGAAGAGACTTCCTAGTAGAGTTGTGTTCAACCAGTGCCATTCCCCACGCCAAGGAACATTTAGCTATGTCAGGGGAAGGTTCTTGGTTGTCACAGTGGGAAGGAGCTAGTGACATCTAGTGGGTAGAGGACAGGTATGCTGCTAAACATCTTAAGGTACAAGACAGACCACTATAACAAAGAATTAACTGGGCCCTAATGTCAATAATGCTGCAGCTGAGATACCCCAGCTTAGCATAAAGCCTCCATAAATGGAAGCTATGGTTGATATTAAAAACATACTTAATGAGGGATCCCTGGGTGGCTCAGCGGTTTAGCTCTTGCCTTTGGCCCAGGGCGTGATCCTGGAGTCCCTGGATCGATTCCCACATCGGGCTCCCAGCATGGAGCCTGCTTCTCCCTCCTCCTGTGTCTCTGCCTCTCTCTCTCTGTGTCTATCTCTATCATAAATAAATAAATAAATAAATCTTAAAAAAAAAAAAACCCATACTTAATGGCTGTATGGTCTTGTGCAAGTTATTTAACATATCTAGGCCTCATGGTGAAGAGAGAACTGTTATTAGCCTTCCCTCACAGGACTGAGAGCATGGCACTTGAGAGTGTTTTTAATGGAATGCAAATAATAGTTCTTCCTACGGACACACAAATTTACATTTTTTTCTTGCCCTGCTCTTAATTTCAAATCAATCTTTCAGACCCTTGGGATTGCTAGTCTTTGACCTAATAGGAATGCGGAAAACTGGGAGGCTGAGGCTATCGCTCTGCTGCCAAACCACTGTCCAACCCCTTTACCTGCTGCTGCTTATCCTCCAGGGAGGTGGAGATGACAGAGCAGTCTGATACCAGGTCCTTCCGTACCACAGACCCTAAATCTGCAGCCGTGGACTCAAACATGGGGGAGACTACAACGTCCTCATCTGACAGCAAGCCGGCTGGCGGAGAAAGGATCCCTTGCGACATGGCAGCAGGGGCGGCTTAGGTCTACAAAGAGACAAAAATGGGTAGGGAGGAGAACCTTAAGGGACAGGTGGGTCCGCAACTTCTAGGTAGGAAACCATTTCCTCGCTCCAGGACACCTTCCTTTCGCTCCTTGAATTCCTCCTCCGTTGGCCCTTCAAATGCCAGGAGAGGGGTAGGCGCGAAAGAAGCAGTTAATCAGGTTATAATCCAGTCTTAGGCATTTCCGACTGCCAACAGGAATGAATAGATACCTCGCTCCAAAAGCAGAAGCCCACTCTCTAGCGTGCCTCGCCCACCGGCCTCCTTCTCCAGTCTCACTCCAGGCCCAAAGGGAGGACAGAGGTATTAAGGGGAAAAGGGGATGGCGGCCGCATCGCTTTCTAAAAGCCTACCCCGCGAGGGCAAGGGCTGGGACCGCCGCAAACTCACCCAACACACGACACTCGCTCCTCCTCGGGTACCGACTCACACGTCCAGCTGCCGAACCTGGACTTTCGCCGTCGCAGAGCTCAGCTCCACCCATGAGGCGCACCTTTGTTACTGATACAATGTTTTAAATTACGCGCTGTGTTCGTTCGGCCAATCAGAGAGGGAAACCTGCAGCTGCCAATCAGCGCAAGGAAAGGGGGCGGAGGAGCCTAGCAGGCGGTTTGCTCTCGCTCGGCCACTCCCCTCCCATGTGGCTCCGGGTTACCAACTGCCGGAGTTAGGAGTTGGGCCGCCTGCAGTTCTTGGCGCTTAACACCGTTCCTTGGACCTTAAGGCACTTCTTTACTAAGAAACCTGAAGGAAATTCTGGGGCCTCAGCGCCATCCTCTTTAGCATGATTCTTCCCGGGAGCCCTCAACAAGCCTGATTTAGGGCTTCCTCGTCCTGGGGGCTGACTACATTTCCCAGGAGACATCGCGAGCAAACGAACGGACTCTATTTCCCAGAATCCTGGGCTTCGGCGGTACCAGACTGTCTTCGCGGGGAGGGGGCGGGGGGCAGGCGACTCCAGGGCCAAGATGGCGACAGGAACGGGTAGTAAGTATGTCGGCTGTTTTTGCGTGGAAGGCTTTTTAGACCAGAAGCTAGGTACTAGACTTCTGCCATGCGCCTGGGGAGTAGGGGCAATGATTGCCCAAGGGCCTAGGGTCTTGAGAGACCTGCGCTCGACCGTATCGTGAAGACTGTCGATCAAGAGGCCCACAAGTCTAGGGTTTTGTGTCTCAGGAAAGCTGCGGAGATTTGAGAGAAGCCGTTCAGCGAATGCCTGTGTGTTTGCGAGCTCTGCGGGGTGCGAGATCAAAGGGCTGTGGACACTTGGGTGTGAGGACAAAGATGCTGTGAGCCATATGGAGTAACTTGCTCTCAATAGCCGTTCTTTTTCTGGCCAGCGTTCCTGAGGCCCGTAGTCGATCTCCCGGAGAAATAGGGTACTTTAACTCTTAGCTTTTTCGGCCGCAAGGGAAATTGAGTTTTGTGCATTGAGATGCACATTTTCCTGTTTCATACGTTGAAAAGGCGTTTGAGGTCCGACGGCTCCATGGGGGTGAAAGTACTGCGAGAAGTAAACAAGTTTATGCTAGGGAGGCTGGGCTGTAGGCGCGGGTGGGGGAGGGGAGGGGAGAGGAAGGCAGCGGCCGCTCGGAATCCTGGGAAAGAAGCCCTGGCGTTCAGATGGGTATAAAGTATTCTTAAAACTGGGCCTGTCGGGAGAACGGCCTTATCTTACTCTGATGTTTTTTCATTCCCTTTAAAAAATAAAACAAAGTAGCCACGTCATTTGAAGAAGTGAAATGTTTTGCCACTCGGTGCAATATGCGTGGAATGAATAGGTACCTGCCTAGTGGTAATATTTTAGTAGAGATGAAAATCAGGATTCCGTGATGGTAACTCACTTTGTTCCTGGAAGGTGGAATGTTTTGCATTAGGCTTTTCGTCCTCCCTTTGGGCCTTAGAACTAGTGCTTCAGTGGTTGTTCTCTAAGATTTTTCTCCTTTTAGAACACAAGCTGTTGAGTACTGGCCCTACAGAGCCATGGTCCATCCGAGAGAAGCTCTGCTTAGCCTCTTCGGTCATGAGGAGTGGAGATCAAAATTGGTAAAGTATCTAAGATAGCTGCTCTTTTGAATCTTAGAAACTATTGGATTTTTTTTTTTTTTAACTGGTGGATTCCTGTGGGGTTTTTTTTTAAGGTTTTATTTATTTATTTATGAGAGATGGGTTGGGGGTGGGGGGCAGAGACCCTCAGAGGGAGAAGCAGGCTCCATGCTGGGAACCTGATGTGGGACTCCATTCCCCGATCACGCCCTGAGCCTAAGCGAAGACTGACGCTCAACCACTGAGCCACCCAGGCCCTCATTCTGAGTCCCTCATTCTGGTTTTGATTTGCATATCCCTGGTTTTGATTTGCATATCCCTGATGTCTAATGTTGAGCGTCTTTTCATATGCTTATTTGTCATTTGTATCTCTTTAGAAAAATGTCTGCTTAGATCCTTTGTATTATTTATGTTATTACTGAGTTTTAAGCGTTCTTTGTATTTTCTGACACAAATTACTTGTCAGATAATTTGCAAATATTTCTCTATTTTGTGTATTGTCTTTTCACTCTCTTGATTGATATCATTTACAACACAAAAGTTTCTATTTTTATTTTTTAAAGATTTTATTTATTCATGAGAGGCACACAGAGAGAGGCAGAGACATAGGCAGAGGGAGAAGCAGGCTCCACGCAGGGAGCCCAATATGGGACTGGTTTCCTGGTCTCCAGGATCATGCCCTGGGCAAAAGGCAGGCACCAAACCGCTGAGCCACCCAGGTGTCCCAGCACAAAAGTTTTTAATTTGATATGTCCAGTTTATTTTTTCTTGTGTTGCTTATGCTTTTGGTGTCATAGCTAAGAAACTATTTACTTCTGTGTTTTCTTTTCAAAGCTTTATAGTTTTAGCTCTACACATTTAGGTCTATGCACTCCATTTTGAATTAAGTTTTGTGTATGCTGTAAGACAAGGGTCTGTTTTGCACGTTGATATGCCCCAGTATCCATTATTTGTTAAAAAGACTGTTCTTTCCCTATTGAAATTGTCTTGGCATTCAGTATTTCTTTTTAAGGACCATAAAGTAGAACTGTGGTTTCCAGCCCTTTTTTTTCTCTAGTGCATATTTATTTATTTGTTAATAAAGATTTATGTATTTGAGAGAGAAAAGCAAACAAGTGTGCAAGTGCCTACTGGGAAGGGGAGGAGTGGGGAGGGGCAGAAAGGGCCCTAAGCAGATTACTGTGTGCTGAGTGCAGGGGGATGGGGGAGCTCTATCTCTCCAGGCTGAGCTCACAACCTGAGTGGAAACCAAGAGTCAGATACTTAGCTGACTGTGCCACCCAAGTGCCCTTCCTTTTTTATATTTAACATTTGTCTATTTTTCTTCAGGATCTAAGGACACTTTTTTTTTTTTTTATAAATTTTAGGTAGTATCTACACCCAGGGTGGGGATTGAACTCACAACTCCGATATCAAGAGTTGCATGCTCTATTGATTAAGCCAGCCGGGAACCCCTAAGGACATCTTTTAATTGTCTTAAGCCTTAAAATTACTTAATATAAAAATGTTTATGTGGCACGTCTCTAATTGTTCAAATGAGTTTATTGAGGCACCATTACTGGTTACACTTAGCATTTCTGCAGCTTTATATATTTTTCAAATAACCTTTTTTTTTTTTTTTAAGATTTTATTTATTCACGAGAGACACACAGAGAGAGAAGCAGAGACACAGGCAGAGGGAGAAGCAGACTCCATGCAGGGAGCCTGATGTGGGACTGGATCCTGGGACTCCAGGATCATGCCCTGGGCCGAAGGCAGGCGCTAAACTGCTGAGCCACCCAGGGATCCCCTCAAATAACTTTTTAAAGGTGAATTCTGGATAGCCTAGATAATGGCTGTTCTTGAACCAAATTAAATGGTAAAAACCCCAAGAGAAAATGAATGTTGCTAATTACATAAATATCAGGTTAAAAAAAGTGTAAGAACACTTAAGTAAAAATGAAGTTTTATTTATTTTTTTAAAACATTTTATTTAGGGGCGCCTAGATGGCTTAGTCAGCTGAGCATTTGCCTTCCACTTGGGTCATGATCCTGGAGTCCTGGGATAGAGTCCCTCATCAGGCTCCCTGCTCATCAGGGAGCCTACTTCTCCCTCTCTGCCCCTCCCACCTGTTCATGCTATCTCGCACATGCATGCACACACTCTCTAATAAACAAAATCTTTTTTTTTTAAGATTTTATTTATTTATTTATTCATAGAGACAGAGAGAGAGAGAGGCAGAGACACAGGCAGAGGGAGAAGCAGGCACCATACAGAGAGCCCGACGTGGGACTCGATCCCAGGCCTCCAGGATCACGCCCTGGGCTGCAGGCGGTGCTAAACCGCTGTGCCACCGGGGCTGCCCCTAATAAACAAAATCTTAAAAAAAAAGTTTTATTTAGGGAGAGAGTAGAGGGGGAGAGGAAGAGGTAGAGGGACATGCCAACTCCACACTGAACGTATTCTAACACTCTACCAGTGTTAGCATTTTCTTAGAGTTTCATTACTTGTGTTTCTCTAGCATTAATTTTAAATACATGAGTAAATACATGTTTTTTCTCCCCCTACTTTATGTACTGTTCTTTGTCTTACCACTGCTTCTCTTTTTTACTTTAGAATACATGAGGCTCTTGTTTTAAGCAGCTGCGTGGTATTATGATACAGATATACCATAATTGATTGAACTGGTACTCTGATGGACATTTGCTAGTACAAATACAGCCTTGCATAATTATATACAAACTGAAGGTGGAATTATTAGGTCAAAGAATGTATGTGTTCATAGAGTTTGATGAGTACTTCATAATGTCCTACTCATAAGTACTCATAAATGGTTTCAGTTTACAATCCCATCGGTAATGTATCAGAATGCCTCTTTTTCTGTGTCCTGGTTGTTAGATATTTTTGATCTTTGACAGTGTTAAAAAAGTGAGAAATAGTTCTCATGTTTTTTATTTATATTTATCTTATGATGAGTAAGGTTGAATATCTTCATGTGTTAAAGGGCCACTTATTTCCTTTTTTGTAAACTACCTTTTCCTTTTTTTTTTTCTTTAGTTCTTCAGTTAGGAGAGAGCTCCTTATAGGAAGATGAGCCATTTGAGCTATGAGTTTTTTTGTTTGTTTGTTTGTTTGTTTGTTTTAAGATTTTATTTATTTGGGGATCCCTGGGTGGCTCGGAGGTTTGGCGCCTGCCTTTGGCCTAGAGTGTGATCCTGGAGTCCCAGGATTGAGTTCCATGTTGGGCTCCTTGCATGGGGCCTGCTTCTTCCTCTGCCTGTGTCTCTGCCTCATTCTCTCTCTGTGTGTCTCTCTCATGAATAAATAAATAAAGCCTTTTAAAAAATTAAACCTAAATAAAAAAGATTTTATTTATTTATTCACGAGAGACACACACCCAGAGGCAGAGACATAGGCAGAGGGAGAAGCAGGCTCGATGCAGGGAGCCCGAGGTGGGACTTGATCCCAGGACTCCAGGATCATGCCCTGAGCCGAAGGCAAGCACCAAACTGCTGAGCTACCCAGGGATTGCTTTTTTTTTTTTTTTTTTTAAACCAGTGTGCCATTTGGCTTTGCTTATGGTAACATTTTTACTTTAAGACTTTTATTTTTTGGGGATCCCTGGGTGGCTCAGTGGTTTGGTGCCTGCCTTCGGCCCAGGGTGTGATCCTGGAGTCCTGGGATCAAGTCCCACATCGGGCTTCCTGCATCGAGCCTGCTTCTCCCTCTGCCTATGTCTCTTTCTCTCTCTCTTTGTGTTTCTCATGAATAAATAAATAAAATCTTAAAAAAAAAAAGACTTTTATTATTTTATTTTACTTTATTTTTTTAAAGATTTTTTATTTATTCATTTATGATAGACATAGAGACACAGGCAGAGGGAGAAGCAGGCTCCATGCCGGGAGCCCGACTCAGGACTCGATCCCGGGACTCCAGGATCGCGCCCTGGGCCAAAGGCAGGCGCCAAACCGCTCAGCCACCCAGGGATCCCCTATTTTTTTATTTTTTAATAAAAATAAAACGCTCAACCACTGAGCCACCCAGGTGTCCCAACTTTAAGACTTTTAAACTGTAGTTTATTAATTTTTTTCAAAAGTTCCTGGATTTTGTGACCTATTTAGAAAAGTCTTCCTTAGTCTGAGATTATAAAATAATTCCGTGATTTCTTGTAGTAATGGTGATGGTTAATTTTTTGATGGCTAATTGATGGTTAATTTTTGATGGTTAATTTTTTTTTGTTTAATATTTGATGGTTAATTTTTTTTGTTTAATATTTAAATCTTTGCTTCATTTGGGGGCTTTTCTTTGTCTAAGGTGTAAATTGTAGATCAGACTTTATTTTTTACTGATAGCTATCCATATAACTATTGAACTTTATAAAAAGAGCTGTGTGATACCATTATCTCAACACAAATATAAAAACTCTTTTCTTTTTAAAGTTACTTAGTTTTTCAACTAAGAGAAGTTTCACATAGAGAAGTGTGGAGAATAATATAGAGTATCCATGTTAGGGATCCCTGGGTGGCTCAACAGTTTAGTGCCTGCCTTTGGCCCGGGGTGTGATCCTGGAGTCCTGGGATCGAGTCCCACATCAGGCTCCCTGTGTGGAGCCTACTTCTCCCTCTGCCTGTGTCTGTCCCTCTCCCTTCTCTGTCTCTGTCTCTGTCTCTCATGAATGAATAAATAAAATCTTAAAAAGAGTATCCATGTTAAATCCAGTTTGGATTTAACAAATCTTAATATTTCATCATGTTTCCTTTGGATCTTTTTCAAGATTTTAAAACTTTATTTATTTATTAGAGCAAGCACGTATGAACAGAGAGAGGAGCAGAGGGGAAGGGTAGAGAATCTCAAGCAGACTCCAAGCTTACTGCTCAAATCTCAGATCACTGAGACCATGACCTGAACTGAAGTCAAGAGTTGGATACCCAACTGATTAAGCCATTCAGATGCCCCTCTTTGGATCTTTTTAAAGAAATAAACATAGACACAATTAAAGCCAAATGCTCTTCCTTGATCCCATTCTAGTCCTATTTTTATTTTTTGCCTGTCTTTACAACTTTTTAGAAGGTGATACGATTGCATCATAGCAGAAAGTTGTGTCTTTTTTTTTTCCAGTTAATATTATGTAGTATATATGTTCCATTTCACCACATTTTCTAATTATTTTTATGATCTGTTTAATATTTTATAGAGGTGAAATGCCATAAGTTAAACATCTCTTGCAGTTATTTAGGAAAAACCTGTCAGTCTGATCAAGTCTACATGCTTTCTTCTTGGTACTTGCCACTTTGTTAGATGTTTTTTTTTTTTTTTTTTTTTTTTAAGATTTTATTTATTCATGAGAGATTGGGAGAGGCAGAGACATAGGCAGAGGAAGAAGCAGGTTCTCTGCAGGAGCCCGATATGGGACTTGATCCTGAACCCTAGGATCATGACCTGAGCCAAAGACAGATGCTTGACTGCTGAGCCACCCAGGCGTCCCTTTTTATTTTTTTTAAAGATTAGATTATTTTTAGTAATAGATTCCTAGGAGTTATATTAGTGGATCAAAAGATAATTTTTTAGTCCAGAACGTCTTACAAATTGCTTTTCAAAAGATACATCTCTTCTAAAAAAACCAAAACAACATAAAAATACTTTACCAAATGAATAGAAATGATAATGTACTTGTTATAATACCTCACTTCACCCAGGAAATATATCACGTAGGAAAACTGTTTCACAATGATTGTTTCCATCTAGATGAATTTAAGGTGGGTTGTATCGTTTTTCATAGTCACATATTTCAGAATACTTCCTCGTGGCAGTTTTTCATTCTAAATTTTGTACTCCAAATCTTGAACTCTTAGCATACCTCCTCCTCCCCACTCTCTTTTTTCTTCCTGTTTAGTTTGTAATATGCTTTTCTCATTTTGTGTAGGGTATCAGTTAGCAGAGCAATCAAGCCCTTTGCAGAACCTGGCCGCCCTCCAGACTGGTTCTCTCAAAAAGTAAGTTCACAAGCAACTCTTTTACAACAGTCTTAGAGATGTGAAGTGGGTTTCCTTCCAGGCCTTGCCCTTTAATCAAAAAGCTTTTATACCTCAAAGAGGCGGAATAGTTGAGAATACCTTTTCCTTTTTCCCACTCTTTGCCAATTCATCCATGTATGTTCGTATTATAAACTTTTTTGTCTTTGTAACATAACATGTAAGAGTCCAGCTTGGGAGTTAGAAGCTCTGGTTTGGGTTGTTTTTTTTTGTTTTGTTTTGTTTTAAAGATTTCATTTATTCATGAGAGACAGAGAGGCAGAGACATAGGCAGAGGGAGCCTGATGCGGAACTTGATCCCTAGACCCGGGATCATGCCCTGAGCTGGAGCAGATGCTGAACTGCTGAGCCCCCCAGGCATCCCTGAAGATCTGAGTTTAATATGACTTAACCTAGAATCTTGGGACCGTGATTCTCGGTTTTCTCATTTATAAAGTTGCTTCGGGATTGTTGTAAAGCTTTAGTTGAAGTAATACCTATAAAACCTTTAGCCCAGTGCCTCATATGGTAATTACTCAGTAGATATTAACTATAAATATTGGCTATTGGGTTGTTTCCCCAAAATATACAAATTCTAGGTCAGAGGACTCCTTTTCTGTGTACTCGTGTTGAGTATTTTTAACTGACTTGACTGCAGAGTAATTTCCCCTCCTAGAAACCACTCATATCTTACATATATTCTCCTCTATAAGCCTTAGTCTGATATGGTAAAACTTTGAAAGGTCGTTCATTTCAGGCTTGTTCATCATATTTTTACTTTTTTTCCATAGCATTGTGCTTCCCAGTACTCAGAGCTTCTAGAGACCACTGAGACCCCAAAGTGAGTACAAAGACAGGTATTCAAGGCACATCTCTTCAGTGGAGAGTGTTGACTGAGGAAGTCTGGTTTACATCTATTAATTACTAGGTGATTCGAAATAGAGAAGTTATCTATGGTTAAATGGTGGAGAGGCTCAAAGAAAGCAGTTGGGATTGGGAACAGATGTTCTCTTATTCAAATGTATGTTTGTTTTTGTTTTTAAATTTTCTACAGAAGGAAACGGGGTGAAAAGGGAGAAGTGGTCGAAACTGTTGAAGATGTCATTGTTCGGAAATTGACTGCTGAACGAGTTGAGGAACTAAAGAAAGTGATAAAGGAAACCCAAGAAAAATATAGGTACTTGTCAGAGAGAATACCAAATGGTTGAGAGAGACCAAAGGGGCTGACTTCTGATACTGGTCAGAATTTCTTAAATAGTAGATTTAAATTAAAAAACCTAGATTACTTATTTCTCTTTCTAGACGGCTGAAAAGAGATGCAGAACTAATTCAAGCTGGGCACATGGACAGCAGACTGGATGAACTTTGCAATGACATTGTGATGTGGGTTATATTGTTCTTCCTTTCGTACACCTCTCTTTTTACTGCTTTTTCACCCTCAATCTGGTTTATCTCTTCCATCTGCCATCCCTTTAGACTTGAGTGATTCTAGATGGGAAGAGCTGCATATTGGCCTAGTAGCTGGGAGGGAGGAGTGAGTTGTAGAAGGTAATGTGATGTATTATCTCAGTGTGAGGACATAACTTAAAGTTTAGTTTACCTAAATGAAGAACTGGTAGTGGGACGCCTGGGTGGTTCAGTGGTTGAGCGCCTGCCTTTGGCCCAGGGCGTGATCCTGGAGTCCCGGGATTGAGTCCAACATCGGGCTCCCTGCATGGAGCATGTTTCTCCCTCTGCCTGTGTCTCTACCCCTATCTCTCTCTCCTTCTCTCTCTCTCTGTGTGTGAGAGAGAGAGAGAGACTCATGAATAAATAAATAAAATCTTTAAAAAAAAAACCAAAAAACTGGTAGTTAGGCAGTACACTAAAAATTTCCTGTTTTGGAGGTACCTGTCTGGCTCAGAAGAGCATGTGACTTGATCTCGGGGTTGTGGGTTTGAGCCCCACATTGTGTGTAGAGATTACTTAAAAGTGTAAAACCTTTTCTTTTAAGATTTTATTTATTTATTCATGAGAGACACAGAGGGGCAGAGGGAGTAGCGGGCTTCTGGATCTGGGACTTGATCCCAGGACCCTGGGACCATGACCTGAGTGAAAGGCAGACACTCAACTACTGAGCCACCCAGGTGAACCAATAGTGTAAAATCTTAAAAAAAAAAAATTTAAAAACATTTCCTGTTTTGCTGGCAAGGATTCTTTTTTACGCCTTTCCTCCAGAAAGTGCTAGCCTGACAAAAAACTTCCTTATGAGGGCACTGTGACCTATGGAAGAGCTAGAACTGGCTAGGATCTTACTCTTACTTACCTCTTTAGGAAAAAGAAGTTGGAGGAAGAGGAGGCTGAAGTAAAGAGGAAGGCTACGGATGCTGCATATCAGGGTAACCTGAACCTTGTGACTCTGTTTAACAATTAACTATATGGTACTGCATGCTAATAACAGAGACTGTATTGTAACATAGAATCTACCGATGCTGATTTACTTGTGCACTTTTCTATGTCCTCTTCTTTTACCAGAATAAAAACATTCCTTTATATCCAGGAAAAACTCTTGGAATAGGAGTTCTGCTAAGTTCTCACTTTTTGTCCTTTTAGGATGCAAAGGCTTTATAATATAGATGTTAAATATAATTAAGTTTTTAGAATTCAAAGCCCTGTAAGAAGATTAAGAAAATAGTCCATTTATTGGATAAGAACTTAAACATTTGTAAGTTTAGGAATACATCCTTTGAGCCAGTGAAGTCGTTCCCTCGTGTTAAAAACAGAATATTAATTATTAGTTGAAGAAGATATTGAGGAATGTTTAAATCACTTTCCTACTCCAAGGACCTTTGAGACAGTTCAGTGAGTTTGCTTATGTGAGAATTCTGTTTAGGAAAAACAAGTCTAAACAGTTTTCTGGTCTTCCAGAAGTATTAAAGATTTCTAATCCTAACTCCTGTTACTGCTTTATGCAACATCTCCATATGCCCTTTATTATATAATAAGACAGTAGAGTCATTTCATGTATTTAATCTTAAAGATTTAGTAATTGTTGTCTCTTACATTCTAGCTCGTCAAGCAGTAAAAACACCCCCTCGGAGATTACCCACTGTGATGGTCCGCTCTCCTATAGATTCTGCCTCCCCAGGAGGTGATTATCCACTCGGAGACTTGACTGCAACCACTATGGAAGAGGCCACCTCTGGAGTGAGTATATTTTCATCTGTAGGAATTGATCAGCAAAGGGGCAATAAGCCAGCAGAGAGCTGAGTGATGAGGAACCCTCTTTTGGCCGAGAGGCAATTTCCTCTCTTGGTCTGAATGCTAAAGACTTTAACTTACCATGTTCTGTGCTCTAAGATAAGAATGGACCTAAAAACATTGAGCCTTTTGACCTTTTGGGAGATAGGTAAAATATTAAGGAATTGTTTGTAAGTAAACTAGTCTTAATAAAATTCCTGTAGAAATAAGGGATAGTTTTCTTGTAAATAGAATATTGGCAGTGGTTAAGCAGTTTGTGAAAGGCAGGTTGGGTGGAATTTTTGGGTCATTGTGGGTTTGAGTGGGTGGAAGAGATAAAACAGGAAGAAAGGAATGGCTGAGAGCAGGAGGTATAGAGGGTTTCTGGGCAATTTCACTCAGGACTAATAAAGTAATAGTTAGACACACTAACCCATCCAGATTAGTAGGGAACCTTCCATAGTTTGAGAAGTCAGATAAAGGTTCTCTGTTGTCTCTTAGGTAACCCCTGGGACTTTGCCGAGTACCCCAGTCACCTCGTTTCCTGGGATTCCTGACACCCTTCCTCCAGGCTCTGCACCCTTAGAAGCCCCCATGACCCCAGTAACAGATGATTCACCCCAGAAAAAGATGCTTGGACAGAAAGCAACTCCACCCCCCTCCCCTCTGCTGTCAGAGCTCTTGAAGAAGGGCAGCCTCCTGCCTACTAGCCCCAGACTGGTATGGAGACTTCTGTGGGTGTTTGAGAGCTGTGGTGATTTAGTACTTTGGAAGGGAGTGCCTGGGACCTAAAATATGACATGGAAAAAAAAAAAAAGTTCAAAAGAGAAAGAGATCTCCTAATTAAATGTTAATTAAAAAAACAAAACCAGAGACAAAAAACCAGTAAGTTGATAGTATCCTTGGGTCCTGAGTTATCTGAAACCACAATTACTTTGGTTCTCTTCTCCAGAGAACTCTTGTCAAATAAGTGTTAAAAATTAGAGCTTCCCTTGGGTCTGAAATTATTCTCTTTGGTTATTAACTTCATGAAGTTTGATCATCTGCTGGAACTTTTTTGGGAAGTGGTAGTAAAGGAAAGCTTGAGTGTAGCCTTCATCTCTGTTCTTCCCTGGTAGGTCAATGAGAGTGAAATGGCTGTGGCTTCTGGCCACTTGAACAGTACAGGTGTCCTCCTGGAGGTAGGCGGGGTTCTTCCCATGATACATGGTGGGGAAATGCAGCAGACACCCAACACTGTTGCGGCCTCCCCTGCTGCCTCAGGTAAGTCAGCATTTTTCCATTACTTACTTTACTTCACAGATGTTGATCATAGTATTGACTGTCTTTGGTTTCTAGCCTTCGAAGTAAGCAACTGTCAATTGTAGATGTGAAGCCTAACTTTTTTTGGAGCTACTTAACCTGTTAAACCACATAGTGCCTCAGATTGTAAATCTATTCTGTCTTCAAAATACTGATACCCCAGAATGACCACAGCATAGATATCAATGAGAAAAATTGTGAAGTTACTAGTGAAGCTGCTTTTCTGGGGCTTGCAAAATTATGGAAAGGTGCTAAAGACTACCTGAGGTTAAAGTACAGGAGAATTGGGATTTGGAATGTCAGGCCTGCCACATACTGATTCTGTGGCCTTGGATAGGTGATTTAACTCCTGAACATCAATGTGCTCTTTGATTAATTGCAGTATGTGTACCTCACAAGGATGTCATGATGATTAAGTGAGATAGAAAAAGTAAAGCAAAAAAAAAAAAAGTTTTATAAAATATCAAACTTTAGATATGGATATTTGAATGGTGTTGAATTTGGATGGTTTATAGCATGCTTAACTGCAGAAGCGACAGATTTGTTCATACTGGTTTTTCATGGCTTTGTTGATACTAATTAATTTTCTTCTGGGGAAAAATTACCACCCGTTTTTCACATGCATTGTGTGTCTAGTGCTTTTGGGTCATTCCTAACTTGGAAGAAGATCTTTATTAGTAAGATTGGAAAAAGAAAGGATATAGATAATGAGCTTAATTCAACAGAGGAGTTCCTTTCATTCTTTGAGACTGAAAATTTTCTTGGTTGAGTCTTAAAGTGGCGATTGCTTCTTGTTCACGTGCTTTCCTCTTACCTTATTTTGTGTACCTCTTTGTTAGGTGCTCCCACTCTTTCCCGGCTTTTAGAAGCTGGTCCTACACAGTTCACCACTCCTCTTGCTTCCTTCACTACTGTTGCCAGTGAACCTCCAGTTAAACTTGTGCCACCCCCTGTAGAGTCTGTGTCCCAGGCTACCATTGTCATGATGCCTGCGCTGCCAACACCATCCTCTGCTCCGGCTGTCTCCACTCCTGAGAGTGTAGCTCCAGGTGCGTCCCTGACCCACGCCCTGAGCAGCCACTAGGTCCAAAATTTCATCTTGAGCTTCAGTTAGAGAAAGCTGACCCAAGAGGATCGATTCCAATTCAGATGCTTCTGTTCTCCATGGACATGTACCATCTTTATCCTTAGAAAAACAAGAATGAGAAGATGTGGGTGGGCATTTACATGTTGAGGGGAAAGGACTAAGTATACATATGAATGGGCTTGAGAAAGTGTTCTCACCCTACTTTCTAGATAAAACCGGGGACAAGAGAACATATGAAGATGTAGATCTAAGAGAAACTTTTTCTGAGCTTAAGTGTGTGGGTACTTGATACCTGTCTATAGCTTTGGTTGATCTCCAGGTTGTCACTTGGTATCAAATGAAATGCTTTTCTCTTCCTGTTACTCAGTGAGTCAGCCTGACACTTGTGTCCCCATGGAGGCTGTGGGGGATCCACATACTGTGACTGTTTCCATGGATAGCAGCGAAATCTCCATGATCATCAATTCTATCAAAGAAGAGTGTTTCCGATCAGGGGTAGCAGAGGCCCCTGGGGGGTCAAAGGCTCCCAGCATAGATGGGAAGGAAGATTTAGATCTGGCTGAGAAGATGGATATTGCTGTGTCTTACACAGGTGAAGAGCTTGACTTTGAGACTGTTGGCGACATCATTGCCATTATTGAGGACAAGGTAACTATTCAGCAAAGCCCAAAAGAATTTCTCGTGAGTTCTGCATAGGCTTCTCTTCTCAGCTTCTTCTTGCTTCTTGTAGTAAGAATTACATAAACAGACAGTTCTGCTTCTGCCCATTTCCATCTCCTTAATCCCAAAGCCCTTTGTTGCTCACATTGGTCATCTCCCCAGCCATCCTTGTGTTTCGGTTTGCACAGGATAGGTACCTGTCCTTTGGTTGCTTCTACTACATGTAGAGGGAAGATGCAGATTGAGGCTATCTCATTTGGTGCTTATAGAATTGAGGGATTTGGGCTGCTTTTTGGGGGGACTTCAACGGTATATATTATGGTACAGGTAGATGATCATCCTGAAGTGCTGGATGTGGCAGCAGTAGAAGCGGCACTGTCATTCTGTGAAGAGAATGATGATCCCCAGTCCCTGCCTGGCCCCTGGGAGCACCCGATCCAGCAGGAGCGGGATAAGCCAGTATCTCTTCCTGCACCAGAGATGACAGTCAAGCAAGAAAGGCTGGACTTTGAGGAAACAGAAAACAAAGGAATCCATGAACTGGTAGACATCAGAGAGCCTAGTGTTGAGATTAAAATGGAACCTGCGGAACCAGAACAAGGCATCTCAGGTCCTGAAATAGTAGCTGGAGTTGTTCCAGCCCCAAGTATGGAGCCACCAGAACTCAGGAGTCAAGAGTTAGATGAGGAACCCAGAAGTATTGCCACTGGAGAGATTGCTGAAGCAGATGTTTCCAGTGGGAAAGGCGATGAGACTCCACTTACAACTGTGAAGACAGAGGTATTTAAAATCAGGGGCTGGGAGGATGAAGGGTTATACCTTAGGTAAGAGCTGACTTTTCAGGCCTTTGGTTTTCTTCTTGCATTCCTGAATTCTCACATGGTTGATACGCCCAAAGCCACAGATAAGATGATTGCTACATGTGCTTATCCTGTTCCTTTTACGGTGACCATTAGATTCCTGTTAGTCCTGTTAGGACTTAGAATTTCTTTTGTAGTCTTTTCATTGGAAAACTTAGAATTTCTTTTGTAGTCTCGTCACTGTGTAAGCTGAAGTGATGTATCTGTACTTAGGGTAATTATTCTTTTTGGTCTTCAGGCATCCCCTGAAAGCATGTTGTCTCCATCACATGGCTCCAATCCCATCGAAGATCCTTTAGAGGCAGAGACTCAGCACAAGTTTGAAATGTCAGGTAAATGATATGGCCAGGAAATCTGTTCTCTGTAACTAACTTGACATCCTTTGCTTTGGCTTCTGAGGGATTGTGGGCTGTGGGAAAGTAGAGGAGGTAGTATAGGTCAGCATGGAAAGGAGAGCTGCAGGGGATGATTGTCCATAGGAAGGGGAAGGCTGAGGTGGAAAAATCTTCAGGTAGTCTTTCTCTCCTCTGCAGACTCATTGAAAGAAGAATCAGGGACTATTTTTGGAAGCCAGATAAAGGTATTTCAGACTTTTCTTTATTCCTCTTGCTGTGTGACTAGATCTCCCAATAGCACTACCTTTTTAAAGAATTATAGTAAACGTGCATCTGATTCTCTGAGATGAGACTAGTTAAGGAGTTGCATGGAAAAAAGTTGGCAGTGGACAGTTAGGCATACTGGCAGTACTATGGCCATGTGCTTCCCATCTGAAAGAATTTGTGAACATCACACAGAGCTTTCTTTCGCACATAATGCACAACAAAGCTTTGATACTTCCAGAGTGATTTAGAGTAAATAGGGCTGCCAGAATCAGGGAGAACATAGAAGAAATCAGATTATTAATTACACTATCCAAAGAAAATTCCCTGGAATATTCTTTTTAGAATTACTAAAGTAGTGGTAACAGATTTAAAGTATTGTGATATGAGCTTGCTCCATCAGAGGAGACACAAAATAAAAACTATTTTTGATAACTTTGTACCCAGGGTCAGAGTTCCTCTCAAGAGCAAGGGGAAAGAAGGAACGCCTCTTAGCTTAGTCTTAAGTAAGTAGCTTTTTTTTTCTTCCTTTCAAGAAAAAGATCCTGGTCTTATTCTTTGTCCAGGTTCTATATTACTTGATCAGTGAGTGTACGTGGTAGTGTAAGTGATAGAGGGCTCAGTCAGGAAGCAGTGTGAGGTCATTTTCTAGAACTGATCTAATCCAAAAGACCATGTTTAATGACGCTTTGCTGGATAGCTTTGCTTGCATTTGTTGACTGGAGTACACTGTGTCTAAGGATGCCCCAGGTGAGGATGAGGAGGAAGATGGAGTCAGCGAAGCTGCCAGCCTAGAGGAGGCTAAGGAAGAAGATCAAGGAGAAGGCTATTTGTCAGAAATGGATAATGAGCCACCTGTGAGCGAGAGCGATGATGGCTTTAGCATTCACAATGCTACACTGCAGTCCCATACACTGGCAGACTCCATCCCCAGCAGCCCTGCTTCTTCACAGTTGTGAGTATCTGAGATTCTTCTTTGAGTTCAAGACCGTGAAGGTGAGAAGTAGGAGAGGATCTTTTTCTTCAGTCTTATTTTTTTCATCTTCCCTTTCTTGGCCTGGAACTAATAGTTCACAAGAAATGATAAGGATTTTTTTTGGACTTAGGCTTAGTGGGACTCCCTTCTTTTATTTCAGCTCTGTCTGTAGTGAAGATCAGGAAGCCATTCAGGCACAGAAAATCTGGAAGAAAGCTATCATGCTTGTATGGAGAGCTGCAGCTAATCATAGGTGAGTGAGCTTTACCAGTCAGTATGTTTCTCATGCTTCTTCTCAATGTTAGGAGAAAGTCTGGCTGGGTTTATATGGGATCGGTGGCTTTGACTTTTACAGCCTTCAGCTACTTAAATCAAGTTCCCTTACCTGTGCTTCTGAAGGGTAAGTCAGTAATTAATTGCACCTTACTCTTTTTTGGACAGATATGCCAATGTCTTCCTGCAGCCTGTTACAGATGATATAGCACCTGGCTACCATAGCATTGTACAGAGGTAAGCCATGATCCATTCAGCATGCTGACTTGCCTGAATTGTAAGTTGTTCAGTCTTAGTGGATTTTTGCTTTACACAGAATGTTTAAAGCAAATGTTTTTGATCTGAGTAAAAGTGGTAAATTGATCATTTCAGTGGCTGGATCACAAAAGATAGACTTCTGTTACCATTCTTAGCCAATACCTACTGTAAAAGATGCCTTGTTTTTAATTAAGTGCATGTTGTGCGGTGAGGGGTTGGTACTTCAGTCCTGGCAGCTAAGACTAAGGGCATATTTAAGAAGTCATGTATGATAATAATATATTTGGATCCAGTTGAGTCCTCTTCCCCTCCATTTACCTGTTTTTGTTTTGTTTTTAGGCCTATGGATTTGTCAACTATTAAGAAAAACATTGAAAATGGACTGATCCGCAGCACAGCTGAATTTCAGCGGGATATTATGCTGATGTTCCAGAATGCTGTAATGTATAATAGCTCGGACCATGATGTCTATCATATGGCAGTAGAAATGCAGCGAGATGTCTTAGAGCAAATCCAGGTACTTTGAGGATCTTCAGTGTTTTAGTAACGATGAAAGGAAAATACTCAAGGGAAGGATTTATATTGATGTCAGGAAAGGGTGCTTGGCTTTTATTAGAATAGTAATCAGACACAGGAACATTAAATTTTATTCTTGATGGATTCGTGTTGTTTGGTAAAAGAATTATGAGAATATTCTGCCTTTCTTGGGCAAATACTTCAGTTTCCTGAAGTTTTTTAATATTTGGGGGGTAAATTTTTTATAAAATGGTGAATTTGTATTTTTAAATTACATTAAGTATGTATATAGTTGACTGTCAACAAATGATTTCTGTTCATCGCAGATAATCTATTTCTATAGTTTGCATTATCAGGCACCGTTTGAGATACTGAATTTCAAGGGAGGTTGTCTATATCTGCATAGTCTGCTAAATTAAATTGCCTAATGGCCTTTGGTTCATCTAGGTTTTTTCTCTTTCCCATTCTTGAGAGATACTGATTCTGGATTATAGCCAAAAATTCAGAGACATTTGGCATTTTTACATCCTTTAGCATGTACAACTAGAATTAAAACCTAATACAGGGATCCCTGGATGGCGCAGTGGTTTGGCGCCTGCCTTTGGCCCAGGGCGCGATCCTGGAGACCCGGGATCGAATCCCACATCGGGCTCCAGGTGCATGGAGCCTGCTTCTCCCTCTGCCTATGTCTCTGCCTCTCTCTCTCTCTCTGTGACTATCATAAATAAATAAAAAAATAAAAAAATAAAACCTAATACACTAGGGATGCCTGGGTCGCTCAGCAGTTGAGCGTCTGCCTTCGGCTCCGGGCATGGTCCCAGAGTCCTGGGATCGAGTCCCACATTGGGCTCCCTGCAGGGAGCCTGCTTCTCCCTTTACCTGTGTCTCTGCCTCTCTCTGTCTCTCTGTGCTTCTCATGAATAAATAAATAAAATCTTAAAAAAAAACAAAACAAAACAACCTAATATGCTAAACTTGGATTCAGTTGAGAAGTATTAGAATGCTGTTTGCAGAAGGATATGACATGAAGTCCTATTTACAAAGCCAAAAGAGTCTTAATTCTTCCCTACTGGATCAGGTCTCAAGGGTCAACTGTCTTTCTTTTCACTATAGCAATTCCTTGCCACACAGTTGATTATGCAGACATCTGAATCTGGGATCAGTGCTAAAAGTCTTCGTGGGAGAGATTCTACCCGCAAACAGGATTCTTCAGAGAAGGTGAGGAGACCAAGAAAGAGCCTGTATGCCAGTGTTCCAGAGCTAGAAGTCTGAAGCATCCAAGGAACCTTATGTTACTACTTACTACTTGGTAACTGCTGGGCTTTTATATTCCAGTGGTGTTCAAACATACGTAAATCTTTGGATGTACTCATCCAAACATTGAAACACACTCGCTGTGCCTGAAATACCCAGTCACATGAGAAATTGTGAGCTGAATGAGTGGATTATTACTTTCTCTGAGTGAGTGCCTTCAAAGTAGGGGAAATGATTTTTGCAGCAGTTGGGGACCGTCAGTTCCTGTTCCAGAAAGCATTATGGCCAGACTGCTTTTGGATCTCTTTCCTCTTGTTCTTGAGTTTTTAAATTTTGTCTTTGTGTGTGTGGTGCTTGTGTCTCTGTCCTGAGGTTTGGGGTGCTTGCGGCTGAGAGTTTCTGTGGAACCTGATCAGTGTTTGTTTGTCCTCTAACAGGACAGTGTCCCCATGGGCTCTCCTGCCTTCCTTCTCTCTCTCTTTGTAAGTATTGAATGGTTGCAAGGGGTGGTGTTGCCACAAAGATTCTCAGCTCCTGCTGGGGGTGGGTGGCAGAGGGAAGTCCAACATGCAGACCGTGGCAATGTCTTGAACTTATCTTTATTCAGATCATTGAATAAGAGTCTGTCTCTTCTTCTGCATTCCTGTCTTTCTGCATGTGTGCGTGTGTGGGCTGGGTAGGGACTATTTATAAGTTCACTATGCTGAAATGAGGTATTCTTGGTAAGGATCTAGGATGCACCTGCTCCTCATTTCTTGATTCCACCTTTTGCCAATTCTTTTCTTACAAATAAAAGATTGCTTAGAGCAGTAGCGGCTAGCTGCCTTTTTTAAGTGTTCCTCATACCAACAGATACCCAGCACATCATTTTTCTCCTTTTCCCTAATAGTAAGTTACAAGACTGATGCCTGATAACACAAATATTCGGTAAAATTTAAGATAAGGATCTTACTAACAATGAGTACCACATACAGTAGTGGCTGGTAGAATTAGAGATAAACTTAATAAAGCTAGCCCTAAACACTTACTGTTTTCCTCTGTGAATTGAATGACACTCTGGGGCACTGAGACATGATGTAATGGAAGACATCAGGCTAGAAAATCACATGATCTTAAACTCACTGGATTATCTTTTGGAACCTTGTTTTCCTTATCTGTGTGATGGACCTAATATAACCAGGTACCTGTCCAGCCTACCTCACAGGGATGTTGTGAGGATAATAAGATCAAGCTATGGAATTGGCTTGAAAAAAATTAAAGTGTTAAACAAATGCAAGGTGGTATTTTTATTTTTAATGTCGCCTCAAAGGCAGCTTGTGTTCATGAGCTCTGTAAACTTTAGAGTCCTTGCATGTTAGAAATGTAAAAATGGCCTAGCCCAGCAAAAGTGTTCACCAATTCATCTTGCCTACAGGCATCAGCCTGTACCACGGACCGAACACTGTAATCTCCCTTCTTTCTTACTGGCCTGCAACAGTGACTCTGGATCCCCAAGCAGTTGGCTGGCTGTTGCAAAGCTGGTTAATAGGATCTTTTATCTATTGAAGACAGCAAAGTATTGCACAAGAGGAAGGAGCTGGGCTGCAGGGAGAGAGCAGCAGATGGAAAGAAGCCTTCTGATTGTCCTGATCTCATGGAAAACAACTGTCAGGAGGTGCTAGGGAACTAGTGCCAGGGTCAGTCTGCAGGAAAGGCCTTTCTTATAGGGACCAACAAGCTGGACAGGTATGTTAGCCAAGAATATCACTATCCACTGCCCTTTCTGACCCTCCCACCTTTCTTTTACTCTTTCTGTTTCTTTGAACACAGTTTAGGGCCTGGGTGGGATGACTAATAGTCATTCTTTGGGACCCCAGATGAAACCCCAGGGACCTCTGTGGTGGGCAGGAGCAAAATACTCTGTCCTACATTTCCTCTCACAAACTACTGCCAGGAATTTTTAGCCCACTCTGTGGGAAGACAGATCTGTACCTCTTATTTCCTGGATTTTTCTGCTGATTCTCTTCCTTCCCCCAAGAAACCAAATCCCCCAGCATTGTTGAAACTTCTCTCTCAGGTTCTAATCAACTCACTCATGCTCAATTTCTTTGTCTGCCTATCATCTAGGATGGGGGCACCAGGGGGCGCCGCTGTGCCATTGAAGCAGATATGAAGATGAAAAAGTGAAGCTTCAGAGTATCCTCATTGAGCTGAACCTGAAGTAGAAGTAAACAAGAAAGAGCTTGGGCTTGTCGGCCCAGTTCCAGAAGTGGAAGATACAGAAGAGGAGGCATCTGGGCCATGTGACATGAGCTGGGGAAACTCTCTCAGAGAGTTGAAGTAGCACAATTGCCTGTTTTAGGGCAAAAATCATGGGCTGTGTTAATGTCCTAATGCGTAGCTAGCAGATTGTAGCTAGTTTGTACTGTCTTGTGAAGTGTACAGACTTTTTAAAACAAAAACAAAACACCTGTGAAGTGTATATGTATACACAATAAACTGAGAAAAGAAAACTTTAGCCTTTGGTGTGTTCTGTGTTTGTGTGTGTGAAAAACTTGTGGTTTTTTTTCTGTGCGATAATTGTTTTGTCTGTGGAAATAAGATGATTGGGGGGGAAGTGGTATTATGATATGAACTGTTCAGCTTGGAGAAGGTAAGTAATCAATATTGAAATTATAACTAATGTTCTAAAGTGCTGCATTGTGCAATGAGGATGATATGTTTTTCTGGAATGTTTGGGAAAACTTAAATGTTTTCAGAGTTCTGTTCATGGCATTGCTTTTAATGAAGATTAGAACGTGGACATAAGTAGCACTGACCTTTATCTCAGACATTTGTCCTACTTAGTGTCCTATCTTTGCAGATGGTATATCTAGGACAGTATAGCACTATTTCCTTCCTCATCCTTTATGTAGGGTTCTTGTGTATTTTAGAATTCATTGCTACTTGAAGGCAAAATCAGTTTCAGAGTTAGCAAATTTATTACTTGAGTTTCAGTTTTTGTTACTAAATAAAAATTGTGTGAAATGAACTAGTCATGAGCCTTTTATTATAAAGAAATGGACATTAATAGGGTATTGTCTCATATGTTGAGCCTTCTTGAAAAAGATATGTTTATGAAATATAAGTCACAGATCTTTCTGGCTTAAACTCTGAAGCTTGTTAGGATGCTAAGGCAGTAGCAGATAGTCTTACGGGGTGATAGGAATTCAGTCAATCCAGGAGTTAAAGATTAGTAATTATAGCATAGGAGCACCTAGGTAGCTCAGTCGGTTAAGCATCTGACTCTTGATCTCAGCTCAGGCCTTGATCTCAGGTTCAAGCCCCTCAATGAGTGCCACTCTGGGAGTGGAGACTACTTTAAGGAAGTACAATATATTCCCAAAGCAGTCTACAAACTTGCATGTGATACAAGCAGTGAAGCCCTAAAAATGGGAGAAGATTGTAGAGGAGTTCCATTAAAGGATGCAGATAGAGTTTGGGTTGACAGAGAACATGACGGGTATGCTTAACGGTAGATTGGATTAAAAATCCAGAAACCAGGGGGCTATGACATTTTATTCAAGAACAGAGGATGGGTTTTGAGAAAAATTATTGTGGATGAAAATTGGGAAGTGGGGTTACTTCCTGAATATAAGAGAAGTAAAGAGAATTGGGAAAATAGTGTTGATAAGGGGGATAAGGGAATTTGAGAAAGCGAATGCTTTTTAAGATAGAAACAGAAGTGATTTTAGTTAGAAATGTTGAGTTGAAGCAGATGGTAGGGCACCTAAAGGGAATAGTCCTTTGGGTGCATGGAAAAATGAGACCAGAATGCACATAAGAAGTAAAGGTGGAGATCTGAGAACTATTCCAGTAGGGAACAAAGTTGAAACCTCAAAACGTAGACCTTATTTTAAGTGAGTATTAATGAGGAAGCAAAGGACAAGCAAGAACACTGAAACTTGTAAAAGGAAAAAGAGCAGTCCTCTCAGGCTCAGAGAGTTAAGCATCCAACTCTTGATTTCAGCCCAGGTCTTAATCCCAGGGACATGAATTGGGCTCCATGCTAGGTGTTGAGCCTACTTTAAAAATAGGAGAAAGGGGTAAAAAAAACAGGATCGTGTAGTGTAATGAGAGGAAAGGAAGATACTTTTAAAACTTGATACAGTTCTCATTCTGCGAAGTGAGTTGGATATGACCAGAAGGATGCCACAGATAATTTTAAAGTATATTTTGAGGACTTAGTGGTTGATAGATGTCTACACACTGAGCAAAATAGCTCTTGTTCCTCAAATGTATTGTCTTCCAGTTGAGTTTAAGGGTGATTTGGGATAGAGGAACTACTATGCTAGAGGAGCTAGATATGCTCCTGTTCTTTTCTTTTGGAGTGTGAGGAAACCCAAGAAAAAATTACCGGGTAATACCTCTTTTATACTGTTTGACTTGGATCCCTGGGTGGCTCAGCAGTTTAAGTGCCTGCCTTCAGCTCAGGGCCTGATCCCAGGGTCCTGGGATTGAGTCCCACGTCAGGCTCCCTGCATGGAGCCTGCTTCTCCCTCTGCCTGTGTCTCTGCCTCTCTCTCTCTCTGTGCCTCCCCTGAATAAATAAATAAAATCTAAAAACAAAAACAACTGTTTGACTTGGGGCTTTTTCATTTTATTCCCAATGACAAAGATTTCATCCCCTGATGTCTCCCTTCAGCTAGCTTTTATTATGTGTGATGATGAGTAGAAAGAAGTTTCTGATCTCTTATCTTTCTACTGAACTTTAGACATGAAAATGCCTAAGAAATTGTAATATGAGTGAACTTAATGCATTTTTCTGTGTATTTACAGATGGGGCATGAGTGGGTTTGGTTCGATTCGGAGCCAGATTATTATCCCAATGACTCTGAGCTGAGCAACGACTGCAGGTCCCTCTTCAGTTCATGGGATTCCAGTCTGGATCTTGATGTGGGCAGCTGGAGAGAAACTGAGGAGCCAGGGGCTGAGGAACTAGAGGAAAGCAGCCCAGGGAGAGAACCTAGTGAGCTGCTTGTGGGGGACGGAGGCAGTGAGGAATCTCAGGAAGAGGCAGAGCAAGTCAGCCGCCAGAATCTCCTCCATTTTCTCTCTGAGGTAATGGGAAGCCATTATTTCCAAAGTTGAGTCTCAGGGATCCCTGGGTGGCTCAGTGGTTTAGCCTTCAGCCCAGGGCATGGTCCTGGAGTCCCGGGATCAAGTCCTGCATCGGGCTCCCTCTGCCTGTGTCTCTGCCTCTCTTTCTCTGTGTCTCTCATGAATAAATAAATAAAATCTTAAAAAAAAAAATAAAAAAGTCTCAACTTTCTAAGAGAGTGCTTGCCCATACATATTTCTACTACTCTTAATATTGTTCACTAAAATGCAAGCTCCACAGTGGCAGAAACTAATTGCTGTGTCTGTAGCACTTGGTGCTAATAATACAAAATATGTGCTGAATACTTTTTGACCAAGTGTTCTAAGATCTCAGTCTAAATTAAGAGCCCCCCCCCAAAAAAAATTAATTAATTAATTAAGAGCCCAGGGTCATAGGAAGTAGAATTTCCATATGCAGGACTGCCTTATGAATATCTTTTGTTTTTGTTTTGCCTTATGAATATCTGTTGCAATTCATTTTTTGGAGTCCTGGGAGGTGACATCCACACTCTTTGAAGGTTTTAACATTATGACTTCAAGACATTATTTTACAGTGTCCTTATTACACTGGTTTTAGAGTTGAGGGCCAGAAATAAACCGAGTTGGACAGAGTTTATATTTATGTGGCAACTTCACACATCAGGAGAACCTAGGTCAAGATCAGCAAGAATCCATTTTAACATGTTGTTACTTCTTTCTGCATTGCCTGTGGCAGACAAAATTTTCAGTAGTTTTCTATATACCCACTCCCAATTGATCAAAGTTGACGTGTGACATGAAAAACTAGAACTCAAGCTCTCTGAAGAGGCAAGAACCATATCTATTACCATTAGGTTCCTAATAAGTGGTTCAGTGTCTGGGTATCTGAGTTACTTTATACATTTTAAATGGTAGAATGAATGAGTAATCTGTTTGCATCTCAAACTGGGTCACTGTAATCATGTAACATTATTGATATGTAGATAATGGTTTCCACTAGTGTTCGTATGCATACTATGATTGCAGGTAGCTTATTTAATGGAGCCATTGTGCATTAGCAGCAAAGAATCAAATGAAGGTCACTGCCTTTCATCTGGTACCAGACAACAAGAGGAAAGAGAAATGGAAGCTACTGAAGGAGAAGAGCCATGCAGAGAGCCTGAACAGCTTTCAGCTAGGCTAGACCCCATGGTAGCTGAGAAGCCATTGGGAAAAAATGGAAGGCCAGAGGTGGCTCCAGCTCCCTCAGATGTTTGTGTAATTCAGCGACTATCCACAGAGAGTGAAGAGGTAAGTGAGTAACTTAAACTAGCTGGCTGATTGGTCCTCTGCCCAGGGAGGCAGAACATAGTAGTTAGGGCACATAAGCTAACTCCAGAGAGTTTAGATGCCTGGGTCCAAATCTGGGTTTTACTGCTTAACTGTGTGACCTTAAGTATGTCAGTAAACATCTTAGAACCTCGTTTTTTTTTTCTGCTGTAAATGGAATAGTGGTGCTCTCTCTACCTTAGGTTTGCTATGAAGTTGAAGTGAGACATTTCATGTAAAGAAAGCATTTTGCTTACTGCCTGGCTCACAGTGAGCAATCAATAAAATTTAGAATGCCATTATGATGAATATTATCTGTAATTTCAGGGCCACAGGTCATACTGACAGTTTTAAAAGAATACAGCATCCATCTAGAAATGAGTATATTATTAAAAAAAAAAAAAGAGAAGGAAAAAAAAACGAAATGAGTATATTATTCTTTTTTTTCTTGAGATACAGAATCTCAGTTTTCTAGCCAAATTGTTACCAAGAATTCATTGACTACGGTGTAGTTAAGTCACCTTTCTCTGATTCTCTTTTATAGCTTTATATAATTGACTCCACGTTAAGGTCAGCCTTCATTTACCCCATGTAAAATTACCTTGCAGATAGTAAATCTCTTTCTAAACTTTTCTTTGTTACTTGGCATTCCAAGGGGGAGGTTCAGCAAGAATCCAAAGAGGAAGACCAGGGTGAAGGATATGTGTCAGAAATGGAAGACCAGCCCTCTTCAACAGAGTGTGATGATGGGTTCAGCATTCAGGAGACTCCTCTGGTGGATATCCTTTTCAGCCGTGCTACCTCTTCAACATTGTAAGTATGGATTTCTATCCAGGGTTGTTAAGATTCAAATTTTTACTTCTGTTTATGCCTATTTGAATTCATTACCATGAACATGGATTAATTTGTAAGTTAAAAAAAGGAAATTAAAATTTGAAAACACTAGAAATATAATTAAATGTAATTTTATTGTATAAATAGAAGTCTCTGTTTTCCTCTTATAAAAGAAATCTGGGGATCCCTGGGTGGCGCAGTGGTTTAGCGCCTGCCTTTGGCCCAGGGCGCGATCCTGGAGACCCGGGATCGAGTCCCACGTCAGGCTCCCGGTGCATGGAGCCTGCTTCTCCCTCTGCCTGTGTCTCTGCCTCTCTCTCTCTCTCTCTGTGACTATCATAAAATAAATAAAAATAAAAAAAAAATTAAAAAAAAAATAAATAAAAAAAAAAATAAAAGAAATCTGTCTCAGGTTCCTGACTGGCTCAGTCAGTAGTATGTGAATCTTGATCTTGAGGTTATAAGTTCAAGCTCCATGTTAAGCATAGAGCCTACTTTATTTATATATTTTTTGAAATATTTTATTTATTTATTCATGAGAGACACAGGCAGAGGAAGAATCAGGCTCCATGCAGGGATCCCCATGTGGGACTCTATCCCAGGACTCCAGGATCACGCCCCAAGCTGAAGGCAGATGCCTAACCTCTGAGCCACTCAGGCATCCCTCAGCCTACTTTTTAAAAAAAAGTCTGTTTCGGGATCCCTGGGTGGCTCAGCGGTTTGGCGCCTGCCTTTGGTCCAGGGCGGGATCCTGGAGTCCTGGGATCGAGTCCTGGGTCGGGCTCCCTGCATGGAGCCTGCTCCTCCCTCTGCCTGTGTCTCTGCCCCTCTTTCTCTCTCTCTCTCTCTTTCTATGTCTATCATGAATAAATAAATAAAATCTTTAAAAAAAAAGTCTGTTTCGTCCACATTGAAAATCTCTTTCATAAATAAACTTTCTCTTTATTTTTACTTATTTATTTATTATTTTAGATTTTAATTTATTTGAGAGAGAGCGTGAGTGCACACTGTGCATGCACAAACGGGGAGCAGCAGGAAGAGGGCAGGAGCAACAAGTAGAGGAAGAAGCAGGCACTCCTCTGAGCAGGGAGCTCGACATGCGGCTCCATCTCAGGACCCTGAGATCTTGACCTGAACCCAAGGCAAACACTTAACTGAGTCACCCAGGCACCCCTCCCTTTTTAAAAAGATTTATTTATTTATTTGAGAGTGTTTGCATGCGAGGCCAGGAGGGGCAAAGGGAGAGAGAGAAACCTTAGCAGAGTGTGCTCAGCACAAAGCCTAACATGGGGCTGGGTCTCACAACCCTGAGATGACAATCAGAGCCAAAACCAAATGTTGGATGCTTAACCCACTGTGCCACCCAGGTGCCCCAGTAACCTTTCTCTTTAATTACTATATTTATTCAGAAAATATTGCTCAGTCAGATTGTCCCTCAAAGTCTAATACTGAAACTATACTTCTTTCAAAAATACTAAAAGCTCCTTGCAACTTGAGATTAAAAATTATTTTGAAGTTGTGAGCTCCTTTGTTTTTTTCCCACAGATCTTGGGAAATTGTTTATATAATTGTCTTGTCTTTTTATAAATAATTATGAGACTAAAGGGAATCTTTTTTTTTTTTTTTTTTTTTTTAGTAAAGGGAATTTCTTTTTAAATCAGAAAAACTGTTTTTCTGGGATCCCTGGGTGGCGCAGCGGTTTAGCGCCTGCCTTTGGCCCGGGGCGTGATCCTGGAGACCCGGGATCGAATCCCACGTCGGGCTCCCGGTGCATGGAGCCTGCTTCTCCCTCTGCCTATGTCTCTGCTTCTCGCTCTCTCTCTCTGTGTGACTATCATAAATAAATAAAAAATATTTAAAAAAATTTTAAAAAAAAGAAAAACTGTTTTTCTTATAGTAATAAGTAATTCCTTTTCTGAGCCTAGTCTTGTATCTATCCACTAAAAGAAGATAGCATGAAAGGTTGTTTTTTAGGTAGCGGATTTCAAAGTTTTGTTACACAAGTAGAACACAGCTTAATACCTATGTTGTTGAGGAATTGCTTTCTTTGCTTTTCTATAACTCTCTGTAAGTATGAACAGAGGGCATATGATGACTATTCATAAAACAGAAAATCTAATCTGGGACATTTTATCTCATGACATTTTAGCATCTTGAATGGCAAAATCCATGGTCTTATTTTAGGATTTAGGATAAACATGAAGTAATTATTGGAAAGCAATAGATAACAGTAATTGAGTCTACCTGACCAGATGGCTTAAGGGAAGCTAAGAAGCTGAGTTTTTGTATTATAATCACATAAGCTTAAGACCACTTTGGAGGGGGGATCCCTGGGTGGCTCAGTGGTTTAGCTCCTGCCTTTGGCCCAGGGCATGATCCTGGGGACCGGGGATCGAGTCCCACGTCAGTCTCCTTGCATGGAGCCTGCTTCTCCCTCTGCTTCTGTCTCTGCCTCTCTCTCTGTGTATCTCTCATGAATAAATAAATAAAATCTTAAAAAAAAAAAAAAGACCACTTTAGAAGATGAACATACTCCAGGCTCTTCTTTTTCTTGGCTGTCCCTTAGTTGGTACTAACTCTCAGGAATACATAGAAAGAAGGCCTCTGGAGTACCACTCTACATTTTTAATTGTAGTTGCTTGACATGCATTTCCAAATAAGTGGAAATAAAGGTAAGCAAGGGATTATTTCTTAAAATACTGCAAAGGTGATCAATTATGAGGTTACAAAACCTAAGTCAGTATCTTTCATATAATGGAAACTTAATACCTGTTGTGTGGATGTATGAACAAAATTTCCCTAGTACCAGGGAACTATTATTCACTTTGGCTAACTGATCAGAAACAAAGGAAGGGGGTTTTGGTTTTTAAGTGCCTTATTCTGATAGGGTTCTGGTTTAAGGACAAGTTGATTTTTGTGTATATATTTCAGATGCAGGTAAGATACTATATCCTGAAAATAGATAGTTGTTTAGAATTGTTCAACTTGGAGAAAGATAAAATGAGATGTGCTCAAATGGACACACACAGTATGGTATATAAAGCATAGAGGGTGTGAAACATGAGGTGTGAGAAGAACCCGTTTTGAGAGATTAATGCAGTATATAAAAAGTGGGAAGTTTAACATAGTGTTAAACTTTGGAGTAAAGAGAAAATTTGTCAACTGGGAAAATCATAAGATCAAATAAAACATTGGACAGTAGCACCTGGAAGAAAAAATAAACTAGACAATTTAGCCCAGAGAAGAAAGGGCCATGACGAAAAATGAATTTTTCTTAGGTATTTTCTTAGTGAAAAGGAGAAATATGTAAATTGTGCCACATTCAGATGAAACATAAGAGATTTCCATGAGATGTGACACCAAGTATTTCCTTCTCAGGAAATGTAGGAAAAATACTTATTAATGTGGCATATTTCGGCATAAACATAGGATCATAGGTTCATTTATAAAATACGTAATACGGATGCCTGTGTGGCTCAGCGGTTGAGTGTCTGCCTTTGGCTCAGGGCGTGATCCTAGAGTCCCAGGATTGAGTCCCCCACATCAGGCTTCCTGCATGGAGTCTGTTTCTCCCTCTGCCTAGGTCTCTGCCTCTCTCTTTCTGTGTGTCTCTCATGAATAAATAAAATCTTAAAAAAAATACTTAATACTATGAAATATTTGAGCTCTTACTATATGTCAGGCCCTTGGGAAGCATCAGTGAACAAAGACTACTTTCATACACCAGTGTTTTTAGAGTCACAAGTGCTGAAGAGCAAATCAGCAAGAGTTCAAAAGACAGAGGCAATTGTAGTTCGGTAGTAGAAAGCAACTACTCCATTAGATAATAGTGACCAGGGATCCCTGGGTGGCGCAGGGGTTTAGCGCCTGCCTTTGGCCCAGGGCGTGATCCTGGAGACCCGGGATCGAATCCCACATTGGGCTCCCGGTGCATGGAGCCTGCTTCTCCCTCTGCCTGTGTCTCTGCCTCTCTCTCTCTCTCTCTGTGTGACTATCATAAATAAATAAAAATTAAAAAAAAAAAAGATAATAGTGACCAGTAAGAGAATATTTGTAGGGTTTGGGGTCTCTTATGGAAGCATTAAATATGTTTTAATTTCTATGGTGTTACTTCTTTCCCATATTAACTAAGAGCATTATATATTGAGAAAATCTCTTTACCTACCTGGGAGAGACAGAATACCATTTGTGAAGTTACTCTTTCCTTTGTGTCCTGTTTTATCCCATAGGTCTGATCTAGGCCAGAATGACCCTGTTCAGGATCACTTGCTATTTAAGAAGACTCTCCTGCCAGTCTGGAAGATGATTGCCAGTCACAGGTAGGTCTCCAAGCCTACCTTGGTCTTCACAGCCACTCTTCTCATTTACAGTGACTTTGATGAGTTTCCTCATCCTCTCAGAGTTTGTCCCTTAACAGGTTCAGCAGTCCTTTTCTGAAGCCTGTGTCAGAAAGGCAGGCCCCAGGATACAAGGATGTGGTGAAAAGGTCAGTGAAAGGCTGGTTGCTTTTATATCTGTCTTTTCATACTTTTTTTTCCAATCCATTAGATCAGTCCTTCCCTCCTTCCCTCCCTTACTCTCTTTCTTTCCCTTTCTTCTCTTTTCTTTTCTTCTCTTTTCTTTCTTTTCTTTCTTTCAATTTTATTTTTAGGTAATCGCTATGCCTGATGTGGGGCTCAAAGTCAGAACCCTGAGATCAAGAGTCACATGCTTCTACCAACTGAGCCAGCCAGGTGCCCTGATCTTTTCTTTATTTCATTTACATTACTTACAAACTCAAGATAGATTTTACATCTGAACAAGTTTGTAAAGTTATGGTAAGCTTGGTCTTCATTTGAGAAGGAATGCAGGGAACAAAAGGAAAATGATAGACCTTTTTTTTTCAGTATTCATTTTTAAGTAATATCCATTCGTTATAATCTTATATTAGCCTTTGATAGTTTTTGATAGCTTCTGGAGCAAAATTTTTAAAAGAACACTATATTCAACTAGCCATTATAAATATGCTAAGGCCAAGATGGTAATCCAAATGCTTGTAAGTATTGGTTGTTGGCACTATTTTGGATTTTTATAGCATAGTTCATCTAAAATGCAGTCATAAACCATTGTATTAATAGAATGTAAAAGATCAGAAAAGGATGTTTAGAGACAGATTCCTTCATTTTATAGATGAGGAAGGTAAGGCTCAGAGGTACTCTTGACTGGGGTGATCAACAGTGAATAGCAGAACTAGAACTAAACCCCAGATTCCCAGTTTAGTCCTCTTTCTACACTGCTATGTATTTTCCTTTATAATACACACTCTCTGTGTCTCATTAAATAGTTATTTAAACATTCACTTGATTCATAATCTTTTCATCTCCACAAAAGGAAAAAAAATTCTTAGCTTTTGATTGTGTAGTAAGAGAAGCAGATTAAACAATTAGTATATGACTACATATTGTGAACAGTTAATAACTCCCATGTGACATACTAATCATTGGAGCTCTTTACAACTTTGGTACAAGGGACCAACATCTCTCCTACAGTGGTAGAGTATAGTGGCTAAGTTTGTGGGAGTCAGGCTGCTTCTAAATTGGAATCCAAGCTGTGTGACTTTGAGCAAGTACTTAACCTCTTTAGTTCTGTTTCTTCCCTGCAAGTTGGTGATAGTAAGGTACCTAGCTTTATAGGTTTACTGAGAGGACCAAATGAATTAATATAGAAAGTACTTCATACTTGGCATGGTAAGCACTTAGTCTATTATAAAAAATCAAATGTTAGCGGCTGTTGCTATTTTATTATCTGATGGGAATTGTTATCTTTACTGTGTTTTCATTAAGAGCTCGTTCTCCAAGAGATAATGTTAGGTCCCACATAAAGGTTTGATTTCCTGTGGTTTCTCTTGGCCATCTGTAGACCTATGGACTTAACTAGCCTGAAAAGGAATCTGTCTAAGGGACGGATTCGTACCATGGCTCAGTTCCAGCGAGACCTGATGCTGATGTTCCAAAATGCTGTGATGTACAATGACTCTGATCACCATGTGTACCATATGGCTGTGGAGATGCAGCGAGAAGTCTTGGAGCAGATTCAGGTACTGTATGTAGAGAGCTGTAAGAAAAAGGAGTACAGTCTCTGGAATCTGATTTTAGAAAGTCTATGAGAATAAGAGTAGTGTTAAAGTGACTTTATGTTCTCAGAATTTATGTTTAGACATGGTTAAGGGCCCATAGATAATGACATTGTACCTATTGCTTTGGAAAACCCTAAGCCTCTGTAGGACTAGCTTTCATAGATAATGAAGTAAAGTAGTATAGGAAGACAGGCAGCTGTAAAGAAGTCTCAAGGGAGCTGGGGATAGCTAAGTAATAGGAGCTCCTGCTTCCGGAGCCTCAAGTCAGAGAGCTAAACATGCGAACCAGAGGCTGGAATCACTATCCATTTTTTGGTTGCTACCTGTTGATATAGATTCATACTGTCCCGTCTACAATAATAAGACATTGTAGCCAGAAGATGACCTTTCAGGGTTTCTTTTCTGGGCAGGATCATACTTTGAAAGAAAAAAAGCATAGTCAAACCTTGCTGCAGAAAAAAGAAAACTGCATTCTAATCTCTATAGTTTTCCATAGATTCATAGCTTGCTATCTGCCTTGACTCTGTAGGTGCTGAGTATTTGGTTAGACAAAAGAAGAGACTTAAATAGCTTGGAATGAGAACCAGCCAACCCTGTAGATGATGGAAAACCTCTTAACCAAGAGCTGCTATCCTGACCTTTTCTGGAATTGAGACCTCTTATATGAGACTCAGAGAAGATCCCAATACTTGTTTACCAGTTTTTTGTTGTCTTTTCTAGTAAGAAAAATGCATTAAAGTCACAACCAAGGAGTCAAAGGTGCCTGTAGACAATTTAAAAAATGGGGAAAGCTGAGATTTGGGGTGATGCAGTAAATGTTGCTCACTTTTTCTGTTTCATAGGCTTGATTTAGATGTAATTAAACAACTCTTATAACTGCTCTATAAATAAATGTTATTTCACAAGTTGAAGATTGCTTTTTTTAATGATTACAGAATCAGGGAATAAATGGGACAGCATCTGGTAGAATGACTGTAAGGTATTTGACATGGGTTCTTACATAAAATGTCTGGAACGGGATGGTGTGGGATGAGGGGAGAGTGCTTATGATTTGTCTCATTATTTATAAGGTTGATGTAATTAAAGTGTCCTTGAAATGGCTATGAGGGTTAAATAAGATGAGGACAGGGATCCCTGGGTGGCGCATTGGTTTAGCGCCTGCCTTTGGCCCAGGGCACGATCCTGGAGACCCGGGATCAAATCCCACGTCGGGCTCCCGGTGCATGGAGCCTGCTTCTCCCTCTGCCTGTGTCTCTGCCTCTCTCTCTCTCTCCCTCTCTCTGTGTGTGTGTGTGTGTGTGTGTGTGTGTGTGTGTGTGTGTGTGTGTGTGACTATCATAAATAAAAAATAAAAATAAAAATAAAAAATAAATAAGATGAGGACAATGTTGGAAAACGTCTAGTACTCTAAGATTGGCAAGGGGGGAATAAAGAGACTTGTAGTGGCCCCTTCTCTTCATTATAAAGGAACCCAAAGTCTGTGACGCGCTGTGCTGGGATTGGCCCTCTGGAGCCACCGTCCCTGAACTTTGCTTTGGGTCTCTTAGCAACAGGCTGCGGTGGCCCAGCAGGAGTGGGCGGCAGGGTGAGTGCGTACGGAAGGGCTGCTCCCGTGGGGTCTGCGAGTGCACTTCAAATTGGCACTAGGACCTGGGAATGCTGCTTTCCAGTCAGGCCAGATCCAGTGCAAGACCTTCTGGGAGGGGCGGGAGAAGGGCGGGGGTGGGGGGGGGGCGGGGGCAGGGTAGACAGTTCACCAGCAGTTGCGAGAGTCTGCGCCGCACGCAGGCCTTCGGGTTGCCCCTGGCCTCTGTACCTCAACGAAAGTGTTTAGGAAAACCAAGGGCATGAATTAGACATAGAGTAGAAATTGTACTTTTTGTTTATTTATTTATGTAATCTCTACACCCATCCTGGGGCTCGAACCCCAATCCAGAGATGGAGGCACCTGCTCCCTGGACTGGGCCATCGAGGCGAGGCGCACCCCCCCCCCCCATTGTATTATTGAGACTGCTTATCGAAAAAGATTCGGCAGTTTCTAACTTTATAAGCTAATAAAATCAAGCGCCTAATAATGCTGTTTATAATCACAATTACATTAAATTTGGGGTGGGGGTGATGCATGTCATTGCAGTTGATACCTGTGGAGAATCTCCTAAATTGTACCCTGGAAAGGCAGAATGGAGCTATCAATGCCCCCACCTCAGATATATGTAGAAAAAACTTTGGCTATTATCAAACCAGATATTGCTGACAAAGAGGAGGAGATACAGGATATTATTCTCAGATCTGGATTCACCATTGTTCAGGTAACTTCTGGGCATGATGATGATGGTTTTTATTCTCTTTGCTCCTTAAAAAAAAAAAAAAGAAAAAGTTTAAATATGTTAACCTATTCAGTGCTTTAGTGCTTAGTACTAAACTTAGATTTATTTTAATTTTTCAGTATAAAAGTTATATGTGTTAGTTTTAAAGTTTTTTTCAGGGGGTACCTGGGTGGCTCAGTTGGTTAAGCATCTACCTTCTGCCCAGGTCTTGATCCTAGGGTCCCAGGATCTGCATAGGACTCCCCACTTCAGTGGGGAGCCTGTTTCTCCCTCTCCCTCTGCCACTCCCCCTGTTTGTACTCTCTATCAAATAAATAAAATCTTTAAAAAATTAAATAAATTCTTTCATTTTTCAAAAGGATATAAAGCGAGAATTAATTTTTTTAATTTTTATTTATTTATGATAGTCACACACACAGAGAGAGAGAGGCAGAGACATAGGCAGAGGGAGAAGCAGGCTCCATGCACTGGGAGCCCGACGTGGGATTCGATCCCGGGTCTCCAGGATCGCGCTGGGCCAAAGGCAGGTGCTAAACCGCTGCGCCACCCAGGGATCCCTAAAATGAGAATTAAAATTCCTTTTCCTCCTCTCCTCTCTCACCCAAGTCTCAATCTCCAGAAAAGGCAACTACTTAGTGCCTTCTGTCTTTGCAGGATATTTTTTTTCTTTGCAGGATTTTTGTAAGCATTTACAAACATTTCCCCCTATAAAATAGGACAGTCTTCTTCCCTTGACCCCTTTTACAAAGTTGCTCAGTTATTATATCTGAATCTCTCATTCTTCCTAACTTCTGTGTAATATTCCCCTGTGTGAATGAACCACAAGTTATTTACTTGTTCCTCAATTGATGGGCTTTTAGATTGTTGGAATTTTTTTCAATTATTTTTTTAAAGATTTTATTTATTAATTCATGAGAGACACAGACAGGGAGGCAGAGACATAGACAGAGAGAGAAGCAGGCTCCCTGTGTAAAGCCCGATGTGGGACTCGATCCCAGGACCCCGGGATCACAACCTGAGCCAAAGGCAGGTGCGCTCAATCCCTGAGCCATCCAGGCACCCGGAATTTTTTTTCAAAATGGGGGCAACTGGGTGGCTTAGTGGTTGAGCATCTACCTTTGACTCAGGTTGTGATCACAAGGTCCCAGGATCGAGTCCTGCATTGGGCACCCTACAGGGAGCCTGCTTCTCCCTCTGCTTGTGTCTCTGCCTCTCTCTGTCTCTCATGAATAAATCAATAAAATGGGATCCCTGGGTGGCGCAGTGGTTTAGCGTCTGCCTTTGGCCCAGGGCACGATCCTGGAGACCCGGGATCGAATCCCACATCGGGCTCCCGGTGCATGGAGCCTGCTTCTCCCTCTGCCTGTGTCTCTGCCTCTCTCTCTCTCTCTCTGTGACTATCATAAATAAATAAAAATAAATAAATAAATAAATAATAAATAAATAAATAAAATCTTAAAAAAAACAACAACAAACATTTAATGTTTCGGGACACCTGAGTGGCTCAGTCGGTTAAACATCTGCCTTTTGGTTAGGTTGTGATCTCCAGGTCTTGGGACCAAGTCCCTCATCCTGCTTCCTGCTCCCTGCTCAGCGAGGAGCCTGATTCTCCCTCTGCTCCTCCTCCTGCTCCTGTCTCTCTCTTTCTCCCCCTCTCAAATAAATAAAATCTTAAAAAAACAAAAACAAAAACAAAACCATTTAATGTTTTAAGCCTTATCCTGCATTGGTAAAAGTTTGAAAATGTATGTAAGAAGAGTGTTAAAGATGATCAAACAGGGATGCCTGGGTGGTTCAGTGGTTGAGCCTCTAATGTTGGCTCAGGTTGTGATCCCAAGGTCCTCGCAGGAGCCTGCTTCTCCCTCTGCCTACGTCTCTGCCTCTGTCTCTGTCTCTCTGTATCTCTCATAAAAAATAAAATCTTGGGGCGCCAGGGTGGCTCAGTGGTTGAGCGTCTACCTTTGGCTCAGGGCATGATCCCGGATTTCCAGGATTGAGTCCCGCATTGGGCTCCTTGCATGGAGCCTGCTTCTCCTCCCTCTACCTGTGTCTCTGCCTCTCTTTCTGTGTCTCTTTTGAATAAATAAATAAATAAATAAATAAATAAATAAATAAATAAATAAATAAAATCTTTTTAAAAATGAAGATTATCAAATAGAATGGAATATTTTGAATATTCCTTTTTTGTATTATTCCTATTTGAAATTCCAGGTTTTTAATTCTCTTATATTTGTAAAGTGTCATATTGTCTATTTTGTCAGTGCTTTGTTTTTATCTTTTAAAAAGGATTGTATTTATTTTTTTGAGAGAGAATGAGAGCCGGAGAGATCATAGAGGGAGAGAGAGAGGGAGAAGCAGACTTGTTGCTGAGCAGAAAGTCAGATATGGGCCTCAGGGATCATGACATGAGCTAAAGCAGACACTTAACTGACTAAGCCACCCAGGTGCCCCTGTTTTGTCAGGGTTTTAAAAAGAAAACTTCATCTTCAGGGAAGATAAGAAATTTCATTTGAGTTTAGAAGCATAGGTAAAAGCTCGGGATAGGAATGGTACAAGAAAGTGTAAGGAAATAGTGCAGGAATGTATAATGAAATATTTAATATAGTTAAGAGACTCAGGTAAAGAACTTCTTAATAAATGTTAGGAAAGGGCAGCCTGGGTGGCTCACTGGTTTAAGCGCCTGCCTTCCACCCAGGGTGTGATCCTGGAGTCCCAGGATCGAGTCCCGCCTCGGGTTCTGGCATGGAGCCTGCTTCTCCCTCCTCCTGTGTCTCTGCCTCTCTCTCTCTCTCTTATGAATAAATAAATAAAATCTTAAAAAAAATAAAAATTTTAGGAAAATTGGGTAGCCATTAAAAAGGTTGGATTCAAATATACTGTATAACCAGGGTAAACTCCAAAAGGATCTAAGATTTAGATATTTAAACTTAAATGGTATAAATTCTAGAAGAAAAGATACATGAATTTCTTTTTATTCTTCGAGTGGGATAGCCTTTGGGGGACAGCCTTTTTTACTATGATTTATTGTCTGGAAGCCATAAAAGAAAAGATTGACAAAACGATAAACATAAAAAACTGCATAGCCAACTAAACATCATAAAGTAAAAACTTGAGAACAAATGAAACATGGAAAAAAGATCCTCAATTCTTAACACAAAGGGTTAATCTTTCAATATGTGAAGAGTTCATAGAAAAAAGATAAAAAGTTGAAAATGGGTAGAACATGTGGATGGTCACAGAAAAACAAATATGTCTTAAACATACGAAAAGATGACCAAGCTCTAAGAAGGAAAAACACAAAACACTGAGGGTGCCTGGCTGGCTTAGTTGGTAGAGCATGCAACTGTTGATCTTGGGGTTGTGAGTTTGAGCCCCACATTGGGTGTAAAAATTATTTAAAAACAAAATCTTTTTATTTTTTTATTTTTATTTTTTAAAATATTTTATTTTATTTTATTTTATTTTAATTTTTACTTATTTATGATAGTCACAGAGAGAGAAAGAGAGGCAGAGACACAGGCAGAGAGAAGCAGGCTCCATGCACCGGGAGCCCGACGTGGGAATCGATCCTGCGTCTCCAGGATCGCACCCTAGGCCAAAGGCAGGCGCCAAACCGCTGCGCCACCCAGGGATCCCGATTTTATTTATTTATTCATTTATTTATTTATTCATGACAGACAGATATACACAGAGAGGCAGAGACACAGGCAGAGGGAGAAGCAGGCTCCATGCAAGGAACCCGTCGTGGGACTCTAACCCGGATCTCCAGGATCATGCCCTGGGCTGAAGGCGGCGCTAAACAGTTGAGCCATCGCGGCTGCCCAAAAACAAAATCTTTTTAAAAACCCACCACTGAAATACCATCTAGCAAAAATATAAAAGTGAATGGTACAAGTATGGAAGGGAATCTTGCAGTTACCTAACAATATTATATCTATCCTTTGGTTCAGCAGTTCTAACGTGGGAATCCCTGCTGTGACCCATGTATTAATATGAAATGACACATATACAGGTTATTTTTTGCAGCTTTGTTTATTTTTGAGCAAAAGATTGAAAACAAACACAGCCTTAGATTAGTTGAATAGAGGCTCCTGGGTGGCTCAGTTGGTAGAGATGTGACTCTTGATTTGGAGGTTGTAAATTCAAGCCCCATGTTGGGTGTAGAGATCACTTTTTTAAAAATCTAAAAAAAGGGGATCCCTGGGTGGCTCAGCGGTTTGGCGCCTGCCTTTGGCCCAGGGCGCGATCCTGGAGTCCCGGGATCGAGTCCCGCCTTGGGTTCTGGCATGGAGCCTGCTTCTCCCTCCTCCTGTGTCTCTGCCTCTCTCTCTTTCTCTCTTTCTCTCTCTCTCTCTTTGTATCTCTCATGAACAAATTTTTAAAAATTAAAAAAAAAATCTAAAAAAAAAAAAAAAGGGAGGGTGGCCTGGGTGGCTCAGCGGTTTAGCACCGCCTTCTGCCCAGGGCCTGATCCTGGAGACCCAGGATCGAGTCCCACGTCGGGCTCCCTGCATGGAGTCTGCTTCTCCCTCTGCCTGTGTCTCTGCCTCTGTCTCTCTGTCTAATGAATAAATAGATAAAATCTTTAAAAAAAAGGAGGGGGGGGATTGGTTAAGTTTACTCTGACAGGGGCAATACAGTAGCTCAGTGGTTGAGCGTCTACCTTTGGCTAAGGTTGTGATCCCAGAATCCTGGGCTCCAGGATTGGGCTCCAGGTGAGGAGCCTGCTTCTCCTCCTGCTTGTCTCTCTCATGAATAAATAAAATTTAAAAAAAAAAAAAAAAACCTGATGAAACCACCAAATTGATTACTATGCAACTAATTGAAAATGAAAAAAGAGGAACTTCTCCACATTCTGTTACAAAAAGGAAGATGACAGCTGTATATAGCAATCTTTTGTGATAGAAAAATACATATTCATGTTTGCCAGTGTTTGCAAAATGAAGCACTAGGAGATTAAAAATGGTTGCCTATTTGAGGGCAAGGAAGAACAGGGTGAATTAAGACAGGAATGGAAATCTGATTTTTCAATATGCCTTTCTATAGTGTTTTGAATTTCTTATCCCTCTAAGTTTATTTATTTTTTTATTATTTTTTAAAGATGTTATTTATTTATTTATGAGAGAGAGAGAGGCAGAGACACAGGCAGAGGGAGAAGCAGGCTCCAAACCGGGAGCCTGATGTGGGACTCAATCCCAGGTCTCCAGGATCCGGCCCTGGGCTGAAGGCAGCGCCAAACCGCTGAGCCCCCCGGGTTGCCCTATCCCTGTAAGTTTATTACCCATTAAGTTTTGGGGGAAAAAATATTAAATGAAGTCTACAAATAAGATAAAGATAACATATTTAAGTTTTTTTTAGAAGTCCGTATTTTAGAAACAGTGAAAAACTTAAGTAGCTCATGTTAAATATGCCTATGAATCACAAATACTGACACATCTTTATTTTTTTTAAGATTTTATTTATTTATTTGAGAGCATGAAGAGAGGGAGGAGGCAGAGAGAGGGAGAAGTAGGCTCCTTGATGAGCAGGGAGCCGACTTGGGACTTGATCCCAGGACCCCAGGATCATGACCTGAGCCAAAGGCAGACACTTAACTGACTGAGGCACCCAGGCGCCTCACATCATAATTTTAAATAATAGAATCAAGGATTATACTAAACCAGATGGTTTTGTAATTTCTCAGATTTCTTTTTCTTGACTATATGAATTTCAATATGAAAACCTACTTTGCAGTAGTTGGTCCTTGACTGGTGAGAATGTTAATTAGCATAAATACTAATATTTAACACTTTTCCTAATCAGCAGTAAATTTCGTGTTTTTTTTTTTCAGCAGTAAATTTCATACCCAAGAAAGCTTTGGTATAGTGTATGCTTCATTCTTGTTTTAATTGTGATAAAATATATACAACATAAATTTATCATTTTTAGGTGTACAGTTTAGTGATCTTAAGTACATTCCCTTTATTGTTCAGCCATCACCATCCATCTCTTATACTTTTTCTTCATCTGAAACTGAAACTGTGCTCATTACTCACTCACTCTGTTTACCCCTCTTCCCAGACAGGGAAGAATAGTAGGCACTATTCTGCTTTTTTTTGTCTCTCTGACTTTGACTATTTCAGATATCTCATGTAAGTGGAATTGTACAATATTTATTCTTTGTTCTGTATGCTTTTAAAATAAGCTTTAGGGGCAATTGGGGTGGCTCAGTCCATTAAGCATCTGCCTTCTACTTGGGTCATGATCCCAAGTGTCCTGGGATCAAGTCCCACATCGGGCTCCCGGCTCCGAGGGAAGCCTGCTTCTGCCTCTTTCTCTCTCCATCTCTCATGAATAAATAAAATATTTTTTTTTCTTTTTTCTTTTTTTTTTTTATTTTTTTATTTTTTTTATTTTTTTTTTTTTTTTCTTTTTTCTTTTTAATTCATGAGAGACAGAGAGAGAGGCAGTGACAAAGGCAGAGGGAGAGAGAGGCAGAGGCAGGCTCCATGCAGGACTCAATCCCAGATTCCTGGGATCATTCCCTGAGCCAAAGCCAGATGCTCAACCGCTGAGCCACCCAGGCGTTGCTAAATAAATAAAATCTTAAAAAAAAAAAAAAAAAAAAAAAGACTTTCTTGTAGTTGGAAGTCCATTGAACTTGAACCTTTCTTGTTGCACCTAGGGAGACTCTGAAAAATGATGCATCCTTTCAGTAGGTGGCGGTCTATGCTTTGTTACAAAATAAAGTTTCCCCAAAAACCCAAAAAACAAAAAGCAAAATAAAAGTTTCCTTTCCTGATACTATTTAATACTGCTTCTTTTTGTGAAAATATTCACCCAAATTCCAAAATATTTTACCTGGTCCTATTTTGTTAAAGATTTATTTAAATTTGAATGGGAGGAGGGGCAGAAAAAAAAAAGATTTATTTAAATTTATTTGACAGGGAGCACAGGCAGGGGGAACAGGAGAGAAAGAAGCAAACTCCCCACTGAGCAGGGAGCCTGATGTGGGGCTCTAATGCAGGGCTGGGTCCCAGGACCCTGGGATCATGATGTGGGCCCAAGGCAGAAGCTTAACTGACTGAGCCATCCAGGCACTCCTGAAGATTTTATTTTTAATCAGTCTTCACACCCAGGGTGGGGCTCAAATTCAAAACCCCAAGACCAAGAGTCACATGCCACATGCTCCACTGGCTGAACCAGCCAGGCTTCCTGACCTGATTTTTTTTTTTTTTTTAGTATTTATTTATTTGAGAGACAGCATGGTGGGGGCAGTGGATGGGCTGTGGGCAGAGGGAGAAGCAGACACCCTGCTGAGCAGGGAGCCCCATGGGAGGCTTCATCCTAAGACCCTAAGACCTGAGCCCAAGGCAGACCAACTGAGCCACCTAGACACTCCAGAATTACTGATTCATTATCCATTTTTTATTTTTGAGAGAGTGAGCATGAGGCAGGGAGAGGAGCAGAGAGCAAGAGCAAGGGAGAAGCAGACCCGCTGCTGAGCTGAATCCTCCCTACCCCCCAGCTGAAGGCTCGACATCAGAGCCCTGAGAAATCGGAGCTGAAGTCAGACACTTAACCAAATGACTCACCTAGGTGCCCCTCATTATCAATTTGTTTTTTTTTTAAGATTTTGTTTATTCATGAGAGACAGAGAGGCAGAGACAGGCAGAGGGAGAAGCAGGCTCCATGCAGGAAGCCAACATGGGACTCAATCCCCGGTCTCCAGGATCAGGCCCTGGGCTGAAGGTGGAGCCAAACCCCTGAGCCACCCGGGCTGCCCTACATTTAGCTTTCTTACCTCTCCCTTTCTTTGTAATACAAAAATCTCAAATTTATAATCAGATTAGTATTAATTTCAAGTTATTAATGACTTAATTATTATTGAACTGTCATTTTAAATACTTTTGTTGACTTTGTTTCTCTTATAGAGAAGAAAACTGCATCTCAGCCCTGAGCACTGTAGTAACTTTTATGTGGAACAGTATGGGAAAATGTTTTTCCCCAATTTAACAGCTTACATGAGTTCTGGACCACTTGTTGCCATGATATTAGCTAGACATAAAGCCATCTCTTACTGGAAAGAACTTTTGGGACCAACTAATACCTTAGTAGCTAAGGAGACACACCCAGACAGGTAACTTTCCAACGGGGAAAAATGGAATCCAACTATAAAAATGAAAAAAACAACAAAAAACACTCCCAAAACTGATTGTAATAGCAGTTTATTTTCATTTGAAAGTTTTCCTAAGCCAACTTTTTGGTTTTTTATTTGGGATGAGGGTAGAGTCAGTTTTACATTTTAGGTATAGAAATGTTTATCTTAATACCAAGTACCCCAAAAGTCCTCAGGGAATGTCTGATTTATGACTGATTAGACTAATTCTCTCATCCTTGAATTAAACTGCCACTGACATAGGATTTTTCCATAGGAAAATTGGCATGGCTTTTTAAAATAATTTTGGTAGTAGAAGGCCGGAAAACCAGATTTTCAGCATTATCATCAAAGTTTGGAAACCAGGGAGGACATTGAATTCTTACATTTTTTAATATATGTTGCCCTTTCACTTCTCACAAAGCAACACCTCTTCACCCAACAAATTCCTATTTTCCAATGTATCCCTCCTGCAGATTTAAATATAGTTGACACTCATCTAGATAGATTTAACCTTAAATTCAAAATAGATTAAAACCGGGATCCCTGGGTGGCGCAGCGGTTTGGCGCCTGCCTTTGGCCCAGGGCGCGATTCTGGAGAGCCGGGATCGAATCCCACGTCGGGCTCCCGGTGCATGGAGCCTGCTTCTCCCTCTGCCTGTGTCTCTGCCTCTCTCTCTCTCTGTATGACTATCATAAATAAACAAAAATAAATTAAAAAAAATAGATTAAAACTTCCATATGTGAGAGAAGTGGCAATGCTTCTGTAAAATTCCTAAGTAGAATGCATATGTAAAGAGTAAGGAAAGGCTATCACATTGGGTGTTCATCATCTCTAACGTACATTTATTTATTTATTTATTTATTTATTTATTTATTTATTTATTTTTTCTAACGTACTTTTAGTCTAAGGGCAATTTATGGCACAGATGACTTAAGGAATGCACTTCACGGGAGCAATGATTTTGCCGCAGCAGAAAGAGAAATTCAATTCATGTTTCCTGATGGTGAGTTACTGATGAGTAATTTAGTCAAGTACATGTCCCTGTTGCTTGCTTTTTCTTTCATTTGGGTGATGTAGCTAGGAAAGAACAGAGTTTTTCTCTGTATATTTTGTCATATTTTCAAGTTATAGTTACTTACAGTCTTGAGACCAAGAATGTAAAACTCAATATTTCCCTCAGAACTAAATTGGTCCTGTGGGGAATCTTTTGATGTTTACTTTTTTATTAGCCATGTTTAGGGTTTCTCTTCTCCTTTGTTGCAATTCCTGAAGTTCTCCCTAATGCATAAGTTTGTTACACATGACAAAAGCAGTCTCCCTTGGAAATTATGATAGATTTCTCACTTTCTCTCATAGTTTATTGTGAAATTAGTAGGTCTCAGGCCCTTTTTTGTTCCCTTCCTGTTATGGAAGTTGTAAATCTTTAGATGTGGGCATAGTAAGGAACAGCATTGAGGTTTTTAGTTTGTTTTCAATAATATGTTTAGGGCAGCCCAGGTGGCTCAGTGGTTTAGCACTGCCTTCAGCCCAGGGTGTGATCCTGGAGACCCAGGATCGAGTCCCACATTGGGCTCCCTGCATGGAGCCTGCTTCTCCCTCTGCCTCTCTCATTCTCTCTCTCTGTGTCTCTCATGAATAAATAAATAAAATTTAAAAATAATAATATTTTTATATCCAGAAGAAAACTTGGTGATTTCTGTTACAAAGAAAAAGATGTAAAGCCTTGGGAAGCTTCAAATATTTTTTTGGCCTATTATTTTTCTCTTAAGTCATTTAGGCCTATACCTTAGTATTTTCTACTGATGATTTATTCAAAGAAAATAAATCAGTCTTGGAGATTTAAAAGTCCTGAATCGGTGGGCAGCCCGGGTGGCTCAGTGGTTTGGCACCGCCTTCACCCAGGGCCTGATCCTGGAGACCCGGGATTGAGTCCCACATCAGGCTCCCTGCATGGAACCTGCTTCTGTCTCTGCCTCTCTCTCTCTCTCTCTCTCTCTCTCTCTCTCTATCTGTGTCTCTCATGAATACATAAATAAAATATTTTTAAAAATAAAAGTCCTGAATCTTTTTTTTTTCCTTTTTAAAAAGATATTTATTTATTTAAGAGAGAGCATGAGTGTGGGATGGGGTGGTGGAGAGAGAGAAGCAGACTCCCCCTGAGCAGGGAGCCTACTGGTCACCCAGATGGGGCTCATCCCTGGGATCATGACCTGAGCCCAACTGAGCCACCCATGCAGCACTATAGGTCCTGATTCTTAGACAAACAAAAGCTGATGGGTTTTGTTTTGGTTTTTTAGCTATTGATTTTTATTTATTTTACTTTCATTTTTTAATTTTTAAGTAATCTCTACAGTGAATGTAGGTCTTGAATTCATGACCTTGAGATAAAGAGCCTCATGCTCCACCCACTGAGCCTGCTGGATGCCTCACAAAAACTGTCTTATAGGTATCTGTACACGAAAGGATTTGCCTACTTACATATTTTATTGTTATTGATCTAATTTTTATCATATGTCTCTTCCATTAGGGTATCTTTTTCTTTGGAATTATTGTGGAAAATTTCAAACATCAAAAGTAGACAAAATAATATAATAAATTCCTATAATAAATTCCTAATGAACCTATCACCCAACTTAGATAATTATGATCGGTCTTATTTCATCTATAATCTCTTCAACTTCTCATGCTTCCATATTATTTTAAAGTACATCTCAAACATGAAATGTCTTTTTAATGTGATAGTACTTTAGATTTAGTCCTACTAGTGAATTACATCTTTCCTCTGACTCCAGGCATCTAACCTCTGAGTTTTTCTCTTCTCATCAGTAAAATGCAAATATTATTAGTACCTTCCTACCTACTAGGGATATTGTTAGGGTTGAACGTATAAATGCATGTAAAATTCTTAAGAGTGTTTGGTGCATATGTGCTCAACTATTAACTGCTATTATTGTTTTGTTTTTTCTAGTCCTTTTTGGGGGGAAGCACTTCTTACTCATAGGATTATATCCCTAAACTGGTATTTTAGATTGCTTTTGATTTTACCCATTAATTTGTCCTCTTAACATGAGTTTAAGAGACATAGTTAGACATTTGAGAAGCAGCAGTTGTAAGATAAATATAAATGATTACCTGCCATGCTGCAGATCTTTTCTGTGAGATTGTGAAGTTCTTTGGAGTAAATTCTCAGGGTTTGGGGTATGAGCTCCCTCTTGCTTACCAATCAGTCAAGAATCATGTGCAAAATCTTGTATGAGGAGTCCCTCAAGCAAGCCATAAAGATATTCAGACATGTTCCTAACCTTTGAAAAAAAAGTAGTGCCCTTACCTCTCCCTTTCAATAGAGATGGCTAATTCATGGCTTTGCTATATTCCATTCCTTAACAAATTTATTGAATTACCTACTATGTGCCAGAAATATGAAGATGAATAAGAATATGTCCCTGCTCTCAAGATGAGCATATTTTAAAAATCTATAAAAATAATACAATATATAAACTACAAATGTCATTAGAAATCTTCAAAAACTGCCATGAAGGTTCATCTGTGTAAGAAACATGAAAACATTCTTTATTTTCACATTAATTTACCCAAACCTAGTTGCTAGACAAATAATAAATAACCAGCAAAAATATATAGAGGTAGATAGGCACCTGGGTGGCTCAGTCAGTTAAGCTAATGACTCTTGATTTCAGCTCAGATCGTGATCTCAGGGTTGTGGGGTTTAGGCTTTCAGCAGGGAGTCGGCTTCAGGATTCTCTCTTTCTCTTTGTCTCTCTCTGACCCACCCACCCCTCCTTGCTCATGTGCACTCTATTTCAAATAATCTTAAAAAAAATGTAGAAACAATCTAAAAATGAAAGAAATAATGTCATTCACAATAGCATCAAAATAATAAATACTATTTCACTCATAGGTGGGATTTACAAAACAAAATAAACAAAGAAAAAAGAGACCAAAATACAGTCTTAGAAACAAACTGTTAAAAAAAAAGAAGAAAGAAAAAGAAAGAAAGAAAGAAAGAAAGAAGAAAGAAAGAAAGAAAGAAAGAAGAAAGAAAGAAAGAAAGAAAGAAGAAGAAAGAAAGAAAGAAAGAAAGAAAGAAAGAAAGAAAGAAAGAAAGAAAGAAAGAAAGAAAGAAAGAAAAAAGAAAACAAACTGTTGGTTACCAAAGAATAGCTGGGTGGGGGATGATGAAATAGGTGAAGGGGGGATTTTTTTTTTTAAGATTTATTTATTTATTCATGAGAGAGACAGAGAGAGAGAGAGAGAGAGGCAGAGACACAGGCAGAGGGAGAAGCAGGCTCCATGCAGAGGTCCTGATGTGGGACTCGATCCTAGGACCCTGGGATTACGACCTGAGCTGAAGGCAGATGCTCAACCACTGAGCCACCCAAGCATCCCAAAGGGGGGGATTAAGAGTACACTTGAACACTGAGCAATATATAGAATTGTTGAATCATTATGTTGTATACCTGAAACTAGTATAACACACTGTGTGTCACTTATACTGAAATTACATAAATAAATAATACTTAGGAATAAATTTAACAAAAGAAATGCAATTCTTATACACTGAAATGCATAAAACACTAATGAAAGAGGGACACTGGATGGCTCAGCGGTTAAGCATCTGCCTTTGGCTCAGGGCATGATCCTGGGGTTCTGGGATCAAGTCCCACATCGGGCTCCCTGCATGGAGCCTGCTTCTCCCTCTGCCTGTGTCTCTGCCTCTCTCTCTGTGTCTCTCATGAATAAACAAATAAAATCTTTATTTTTTTTTAAATAAAATCTTTAAAAAAAATTACTGAAAGAAGTGAAAGACTATCTAAAATAAAGAGACATCCCGTATTGATGGATTAGAAGAGTCAGTATTGTTCGGATGGCAGTTCTTTCCAAACTGACCAATTAATTTAATGCACTTCCTATCAAAATCCATACATTCTTTTATGTAGAAGTTGGCAAGCTGATTCGAAAATTTATATGGAATTGCAAAAGATTTAGGCAAGGTAAAACAATTTTTAAACAGAAGAAATAAGTTGGAGAGCTTCCACTAATCTTATTTCAAATCTTACTATGAGACGACAATAATTAAGAGATAATTAAGACAGTATTTTACTAGATATTTAGATTATGAAACAGAAGTGAGAATCTAGGAATAAATCCTTACATTTATGGTCAGTTGATTTTCAACAAAGGCACCTGGACAGTCTGATGGGGAAAGGATGATCTTTTCTGCAAATGATGCTAGGACAACTGAATATCCACATGCAAAAAAAGAAAAGAGAGAAAGAATTCAGATCCTTGTTTCACACCTAATACAAAACTTAACAATGGATCATAGACCTAAACACAAGAGCTAAAAATATCTAGAAGAAAACATGGAAAATCTTCATGATCTTGGGTTGGACAAAGGGATTTTTTTTAATATGACATCAAAAACATGATACAAAAAACTATTGATAAATTAGGCTACCTCAAAATTAAAAGAAATATGAAGATGAATAAGAATATGTCTCTTTTGGGCAGCCCTGGTGGATCGGCGGGTTTAGTGCCGCCTCCAGCCCAGGGCGTGATACCGGAGACCTGGGATCGAGTCCCACATCAGGGTCCCTGCATGGAGCCTTCTCCCTCTGCCTGTGTCTCTGCCTCTCTCTCTCTCTGTGTCTCTATGAATAAACAAATAAAATGTTAAAAAAAAAAAAAAGAATATGTCCCTTTTAATGTTTCAAAAGCCAACATTAAAAATATTGAGGGGACGCCTGGGTGGCTCAGAGGTTGAGCATCTGCCTTCAGCTTAGGGCGTGACCCCGCCAGGGATCGAATCCCGCATCAGGCTCCCTGCAGGGAGCCTGCTTCTCCCTCTGCCTGTGTCTCTGCCTCTCTCCCTCTATGTCTCTCATGAATAAATAAATAAAATCTTAAAAAAAAAAAAAATTGAGAAGGGATCCCTGGATGGCTCAGCGGTTTGGCGCCTCTCTTCGGCCCAGGGCATGATCCTGGAGTCCCGGGTTGAGTCCCACATCAGGCTCCCTGCATGGAGCCTGCTTCTCCCTCTGCCTGTGTCTCTGTGTCTCTCATGAATAAATAAATAAAATATTTTAAAAAATAATAAAAATAATAAAAATATTGAGGTTAGCCACAAACTAGTAGGAAATATTTGCAAATCATATGAAATAAGGGACGTTTATCTAGAGTTTATGAAGTTTTCAATTTTTAAAAAAGATTATTATTATTATTATTTTAAGATTTATTTATTTAGGGCAGCCCGGGTGGCTCGGTGGTTTAGCGCCACCTTCAGCCCAGGGCATGATCCTGGAGACCCGGGATCAAGTCCTGCGTCGGGCTCCCTGCACGGCGCCTACTTCTCCCTCTGCCGTGTCTCTGCCTCTCTCTCTCTCTCTCTGTGTCTCTCATGAATAAATAAAATCTTGAAAAAAAAGATTTATTTATTTATTCATGAGAGAGAGAGGCAGAGACATAGGCAGAGGGAGAGGCAGGCTCCTTACAGGGAGCCCAAAATGGGACTCCATCCCAAGACGTGAGATAACACCCTGAGCCGAAGGCAGATGCTCAACCACTGAGCCACCCAGGTGTCCCAGTGCTTGTGTGTGTTTGAACAAACTATGTATGCTATGTGTCTAGTTCTGTTTTTTATGAAAAAAAAAACTTTTATAAGTATCATCTACTAAAATTTCTTTCTTTGTAATGATTATATAATATTTCATCATTTGTGTTTTAAGGGGAATACATTTGTATTTGCAGTGATTATTGAGCCCATTCCAGTTGGACAAGCTGCTAAGGACTATTTAAATTTATATGTAACACCAACTCTGCTTCAAGGACTCACAACACTTTGTAAGGAGAAACCAGCGGATCCTTTTGTAAGAACTCTTTTTATTCACACTAAAGAAGTTGTCTATAGTTTTCATATTTAGAATATTGTATTTTTTTGAAACAGTGGAAGTATTAAGAGCATTTTAAAAACCATTTCAGGGATCCCTGGGTGGCGCAGCGGTTTAGCGCCTGCCTTTGGCCCAGGGTGCGATCCTGGAGACCCTGGATCGAATCCCACGTCGGGCTCCAGGTGCATGGAGCCTGCTTCTCCCTCTGCCTATGTATCTGCCTCTCTCTCTCTCTGTGTGTGACTATCATAAATAAATAAAAATTAAAAAAAATAAAATTAAAAAAAAATTAAAAAAAATAAAAACCATTTCATATACATTTTAGATACTTATATATAACTTTTGATTACTTATTCTTTTGTTGCATTTTAACTCTTTAAGAACATTGTTCCTATAAAGCAAAAAAACAACAACATTGTTTCTATTTTTTCTTTTTTTACAGATTTTACTTATTTATTCATGAGAGACAGAGGCAGAGACACAGGCAGAGGGAGAAGCAGGCTCCATGCAGGGAGCTCAATGTGGGAATCAATCCTGGGACTCCAGGATCACACCCTGGGCCAAAGGCAGGCACCAAACCACTGAGCCACCCAGGTGTCCCATCAACCATCAACAACATTGTTTCTAAATTTTTTTTTTTTTTTTTTTTTTTTATGATAGGCACACAGTGAGAGAGAGAGAGGCAGAGACACAGGCAGAGGGAGAAGCAGGCTCCATGCACTGGGAGCCCGATGTGGGATTCGATCCCGGGTCTCCAGGATCGCGCCCTGGGCCAAAGGCAGGCGCCAAACCGCTGCGCCACCCAGGGATCCCAACAACATTGTTTCTAAATACATTTTCAGTTACTATGGCCTTCAAATGCAGAGCATTGTTTTGGGGTATAATTTATATAATCAAATGATAAAATTAGATATATATTTGAATTTTGTTCAACATTTTAATTTTTAATGATATCTAAATTTTTCCATTGAAAATATATTTATTCATGTCCCTAGGTACCTCAGCATTGTTCAGTCAGGTGGAAGAATAGTTGGGTAAGAGGAACTAGTAGGTTGTCCAGGGCCATATGTCTTCTCTGCTCCTTCCTTGCAGGTCCTCCCACTCATTTGAAGACTGAGAGATAATCAAGGAAGGTTATTTCACTTATTTATTTTTTAAGTAAGCTTTATATCCAACATGGAGCTTGGAACTCACAACCTCAAAATCAAGAATGACATGTTCTTCCCACTGAGCCAGCCAGTCACCTCAGTAAAGGTTATTATAATTACCAACCGTGACAAAATATCTCTAGCCTCTGTTACCATTCTAAAAAGGAATCCCTGGGGATCCCTGGGTGGCGCAGTGGTTTGGCACCTGCCTTTGGCCCAGGGCGCGATCCTGGAGATCTGGGATCGAATCCCACATCGGGCTCCCCGCATGGAGCCTGCTTCTCCCTCTGCCTATGTCTCTGCCCCTCTCTCTCTCTCTCTGTGTGACTATCATAAATAAATAAATAAAATCTTTTAAAAAATTAAAAAAATAAAAATAAAAAGGAATCCCCTTTGGAAGACAAAAGATTTAATCTCTCCTACTAACTTTGTCACTTTTACCAAAAATAAAAGATAGGCAGGTTTTTCTCTTTTTTTTTTTCCTTTTATGTATTTTTCTTAAATATACCCAATGTGGAGGTCAAACTCATAATCCCCCGAGATCAAGAGTCACACACACCCTACTGACTGAGCCAGCCAGGTGCCCCTAGATAGGTTATTTCTTTAATAGACATTTTCATCGTGACAAAACATATGTTTATTTAGTAAGAAACCTGATACTACTGAAAAATGTAAAGAAAAGAAAAAGATACCCCTGGCTCCATTTCCTAAGCCTGTCTTTGAAGTCATTTTGCCTGGATTCAACTCTGATTCCAGATATCTAACCTCTGAGTGTTTCTCTTCTCACCAGTACAATGCAAATAGATTAATACCTGCCTACATAATAGAGATATTGTTAAGGTTAAATGTATAAATGTACAGGGGGTGCCTGGGTGGTTCAGTCAGTTAGGCACTTAACTCTTTTTTTTTTTTTTTTTTTTGAAGATTTTATTTGACAGAAAAAGAGAGAGAACAAGCAGGCGAAATGGAAGGCAGAGGGAGAGGGAGAAGCAGGCTCCATTTGGAGCAGGTAGCTCAATGCAAGACTCGATCCCAGGACTCTGGGATTATGACCTGAGCTGAAGTCAGATGCTGAATCAACTAAACCACCCAGGTGCTCAGCATCTGACTCTTGGTATCAGTTCAGGTCTTCATCTCAGGAACATGAGTTCAAGTGCCACATTGGGCTCCATACTGGGTGTGGAACCTACTTAAAAGAAAAAAAGGGGCAGCCCTTGTGGCCCAGCGGTTTAGTGCGCCGCCTTCAGCCCAGGGCATGATCCTGGAGACCAGGGATCGAGTCCCACGTCAGGCTCCCTGCATGGAACCTGCTTCTCCCTCTGCCTGTGACTCTGCCTCTCTCTCTCTCTCTCTCTCTCATGAATAAATAAATAAAATCTTAAAAAAAGAAAAAAGTATGAATGCATGTAAAATTCTTAGAATGTCTGGTGCATACATGCTCAAACATTAACTGCAATTTTTTAAAAAAGATTTTATTTATTTATTCATGACTCAGAAAGAGGCAGAGACACAGGCAGAGACACAGGCAGAGGGAGAAGCAGGCTCCCTGCAGGGAGCCTGATGTGGGATCCCAATATTTATTTTTACCTAACATTAACATTTACAAATGCTAGCTACTAAACACACCATTTGATACTTTTTACCTTGTATACTCAATATTTATTATAAGTTATTAAATAACACCACAAACAAAATTGCTCTGTTTTAAAAGAAGAGCTTATGGCATTTTCTTGAACTGATATTTTACAGTTTATTAATTGATCACATATAGATAATAGTTTAGGTCGTTTCTACTCTTTTGTTATTATAAACCGCCAACAGTGAATATTTTCATTCATATGTCTGTGTACCCTATGTCTATAGGATAAATTCCTACAAATGGAAATAGTAAAAAAAAAAATGCTATTTTTAAAATAATGTTGTTTGATGTGTTTGATATGTACAATTTTAACTTGGATGAGTATTGCCAAATTTTGTAGTGATTATACCATTCTATACTCTGGTTAAAAGTGGATGAGAGACACCTGGGTGGCTCAGTGGTTGAGCATCTGCCTTCAGTTTAGGGTGTGATCCAGGGATCGAGTCCCATATCAGGCTCCCTGCATGGAACCTGCTTCTCCCTCTGCCTCGAATAAATAAATAAAATCTTTAAAAAAAAAAAAAAGTGGATGACAGGAGGCTCCTGGGTGGCTCAGTCGTTGGAACATATGACTCTTGAGTTTGGGGTCATGACTTAAAGCTCCACATTGGGTGTAGAGTTTACTTTAAAAAAAAAAAATGTAGTGTCTGACTGGCTCAGTCAGAAAAGCATGCAGCTCTTGATCTCAGGATCATGAGTGTAACCCCCACAATGGGTGTAGAGACTATGTAAATAAATGAAAAACTTAAAAAAAGAAAAAAGGAATGAAATCAGAAAATTCTCCAAGTTTGTTTTTTGTTTTCATGATTGTTTTCTATATTCAGAGCCTCTTGAAATTCCATATGAATTTGAGGATTGACTTTAACATTTCTGCAAAACCATTTGTTAGGAATTTCATAAGGATTGGATTGAATCTGTAGCTCACTTTGCATAATAATGACGTCTTACCAGTATTAAGTCATTTGGGGCACCTGGTTGGCTTGGTCGGTGGGGCATGGGATGTTTGATCTCAGGGTTGTGAGTTCAAGTCCCACGTTGGGTATAGAGATTACGTTAAAAATAACATTAAAAAAAAAAAAAGAAAAAATAGTATTAAGTCTTTCTATCCATGAACACAGGTTATCTTTACATTTACTCAGGTCTTTAAATGTCTTTTAGCAACATTTTAAAGTTTTCAGTATACAAGTTAGTTAAATGTACTCCCAGATTTTTTTTTAATGCTACTGAAATGAAAGTTATTACTTATTTTCCTTTTTGAGTTATTGCTGATATGTAGAAACACAAATGATTTTTTTTAAAGATTTTATTTATTCATGAGAGACACAAAGAAAGAGAGAGGCAGAGACACAGGCAGAGGGAGAAGCAGGCTCCATGCAGGGAGCCCCACGCGGGACTCGATCCCAGGTCTCCAGGATCATGCCCTGGGCTGAAGGCGGTGCTAAACCACTGAGCCACCCAGGCTGCCCAACACAAATTATTTTTGTGTTATCTTTTCACCTACAACTTTGCTGAGTTCATTTATTAGTTGTAGTAACTTTCTTGTGGATTCTTTGGGATTCTATATGTAGGATCATGCCATCTGTTAAAAGGAGATAGTTTACTTCTTTTCCAATTTGGATCTATACTTCACAATCTTGCATAATGCAAAACTTAGTGTTTCAGTTTTTTAATGGTCATTTTCTCATTCTCAGTGATTTTGAAAACTAAGTTTTAAATTGATATATATTTATACTACTTATAGTGTAAGTTTGTATATATAGTATAAATTTATATCATTCATAGTATATATTTATTATTTATATAGTATATATATTGAAATGTTTATTAAGAGTTTTTTTTTCTTTTTTCCATAGATTTGGCTAGCTGATTGGCTACTGAAAAATAATCCCAACAAACCAAAGCTTTGTCACAATCCAGCTGCAGAAGAACCCTAAAGTTCCTCAAAGAACAAATCACTATCTTATTGTAAAATACATGCTTCTACATTAAAACAAACAAACCTTCCTAACGGTTTAAGTAACTACGTGCAAAATAAATTGTTTTTAAAAATATAAGTTTTAAAGAATGTGTTTTGTGTATAGGATAGCATTTTCTAAGGTAAAATATAGCTTTAGGGTATGATTTTTATTTTCCAGTAAAAAATTGATTTTATCCAGAAGTATTTAGAATATTAATGAGACAAATGTAAATTTCTTGTGATCGTAAAGTGGTATCCAATTAAGAGAACAGCAATTAATTTGTATAAGACACATTGGGGGTGCCTGGGTGGCTTAGTTGGTTAAGTGTCTGCCTTTGGCTCAGGTCCTGATCCTGGGGTCCTGGGGTCCTGGGATTGAGCCTCACATCAGGGTTCCTACTCAGCAAGGAGTCCTTCTCCCTGCCACTCTCTTGAGTGTCTTGCAATCTCTTTCTCTCTCTCTCGTAAATCTTTTTTTTTTTTTTAAGATACGAACAATTTTTTTTTAAGATTTTATTTATTTATTCATGACAGAGAGAGAGAGTGAGAGGCAGAGACACAGGCAGAGGGAGAAACAGCCTCCATACAAGAATCCTGATGTGGGACTTGGTCCTGGGACTCCGGAATCAAACCCTGAGCCAAAGGTAGATGCTCAACCACTGAGCCACCCAGGTGCCCCTCGTAAATCTTTAAAAATAAAAAACACACATTAGAAACAACTGAAGATGAAAAGTCCATGTACCAACAAAAACCTACTTTAGATTTCTTTGCTGCTTGACATTCCCCTACTGTGCCAGGCAAGGGTAGTGGCTGCTGAAAATGCCACCAGGACAGGGCTAGCTAAAGACACATTTGATAGGGTGTTAACTATATAGAAAATGACACTGTACAGTTTAAAAACAAGTTTCCCACAGTTTTACATTTCACTTTTTTTCTTCAAAAGGAGTAAGTTGTATACTTTAGAGATGAGAAAGAAAGTAGAACCCACTTATTTATCATCATCATCATCATCATCTTCATCCTCCTCCTCATCCTCTCCATCTTCTAATCCTTTTTCTAATCCTTTTTCTGGTTTTCAGCTTTGAGGACTCTTTTTTTTTTTTTTTTTTTTTTTTGAGGACTCCTTTTTTTTGTCACATAAACTTATTTTTATATTTTATATTTCATATTTCAGCAATTTATCTGCTTTATCTATTTCTCCTCAGCAGCCATGTTGTCCTAAGACTGCTTGTCATCTGCAGCAATGCTATTCCACATCTCTCCCTGTTCCTTTGCAGCATGACCAGTGCATAGGCAGGATGTTCTCCTTGGATCAGGGGCATTACTCAACAAGACTCAATGTAGCCTCTTCGGTGCATCTGGATCCTTGAACTTTGTTTTTGTTTCTCCTTTAGGAAGAATGCAGTTATCCATTTCTTTTGCAACTGCCTTGTCTGCATTTGCCATGTCTTCAAAGTTACCTTCCTCTTCAGCAGACATGTCCTTCTACCTCTCTGGGCACTTTTTGTAAAACTCTGAGAAGGTGACAAGTATCTGGTTGCTTCTCGTGCTCCTCTTGGCAAGTTTGCACAAAGAATGCCTATGATGACGTTTTGCTTCTTGGTCTCTTAGGATCTTCTCTGCCTATGTATGGTTATTTTTTTTTTTTTTTCAGTGTAATACAGAATCACCCAGTGCCCATCTGGCTCTGACTTGCCCTGGTCCTGTCTCTTGGGAGCAGTACACTGCAATGGCTGTCAGCTTACGGTATGATTTTAACAATGATGTAACACTGAAGGATAGAAGACTGATAGAAGATGTTGCTTATTATTTTTTTTTAAGTTCGAGAAGTAGGACATGGAACTTTTTTTTTAGTAAGTTCTGCATGGAGCTTGAACTCATCACCCAAGTCACATGTTCTACCAAATGAGCCAGCCAGGCACACCACAACACAGAATTTTAGTTATATTTTCCTAAGCATATATCCTCCATCTAGATGCATAAATGATACACAGTTCACACCATTTAGTTTTAAAAGTATTTAAGTATCTAAATAATTATTTTGTATAATTAAAATGGTCTGAACTGTGTTATGATTTTAACTAATCATTTATATATATTTCCTCAAGTGCCCTCCAACTGTGACCAGACAGTAGGGTAGCAATTCACCCTGGTTTGCCTATTACTTTCCTGGTTGTGTAACTGAAAGTAATGCATCCTGGAGTTTCCTTAGTCCTTAGGTTAGTCCTTAGGTTAGTGTTTCCCAATTATATTTTTGGGATAAGGTATGAGTTGCAATGGAAAATGTAAAATTCTTACTTTTTAAAAAAGATTTTACTTATTTATGAGAGACACAGAGAGAGACAGAGACACAGGCAGAGGGAGAAGCAGGCTCCATGCAGGGAGCTCGATGCAGGACTCAATCCCAGGACCCCAGGATCATGCCCTGAGCCAAAGGCAGACGCTCAACTACTGAGCCACCCAGATGTCCTGGACCCTTGTTTAGACAGGGAAGCTGCAAAACACCTTTTTGAGGTAACTGGGAAGATTTGAATCCAGACTGAGTATTAGATGAGATGAAAATATATCGTCTTGGAAGGTAAAGATAAGTAACTGGAAAACATGCATTATAAACAATATGCACAGGGATGCCTGGGTGGCTCAGCAGTTGAGCATCTACCTTTGGCTCAGGGCCTGATTCGGATTCCTGGGATCACATCAAGCTCCTTGCATGGAGCCTTCTCCTCCTCTGCCTGTCTCTGCCTCTCTTTCCGTGTCTATCATGAATAAATAAATAAAATCTTAAAAAAAAAAAACAATTCAATGTGATCTCACTTTGATGAAAAAGATTCATATATGAAAAAAATATATATATAAAAAAATACATATATGTTGGGCAGCCCCGGTGGCTCAGCGGGTTGGCGCCGCCTTCAGCACAGAGTGTGATCCTGGAGTCCTGGGATTGAGTCCCACGTCGGGCTCCCTGCATGGAGCCTGCTTCTCCCTCTGCCTGTGTCCCTGCCTCTCTCTGTGTCTCTCATGAATAAATGAATAAAATAAAATCTTAAAAAAAAATTATAGTGGAGACGCAGAGGGGCAGAGGGAGAGGGAGAGAGAGAATCCTAAGCAGTCTCTACACCTAACACAGAGGACTGTGGGGCTCAGTATCACAACCCTGAGATCATGACCTGAACCAAAATCAACAGTCGGACACAGGGCACCTGGGTGGCTCAGTTGGTTAAATATCCAGCTCTTTTTTTTTTTTTTTTTTCCAGATTGTGATTTATCATTCATGAGAGACACACAGAAAGGCAGAGGGAGAAGCAGTCTCCATGCAGGGAGCCCAATGTGGGACTCCATCCCGGAACAGGGATCACACCCTGAGGCAAAGGCACAAGCTCAAGCCCTGAGCCACCCAGGTGGCCCAAACATCCAACTCTTGATTGCAGCTCAGGTCATGATCTGAGGGTCTTGGGATCAAGCCCCGTGTTGGGCTGGCTCCCTGCTCTTTGGGAAATCGGCCTGAGGATTCTCTCCCTCTCCCTCTGCCCCTCCCCCTGTTCACACTGTCTCTCAAATAAATAAATAAACCTAAAAAAAAAAATAGGCACTTAACCAATTGAGCCACCCAGGCACCCCTAAAAAGATAAACACCTCGATAGATATCAACTTAAAAGGGTTCTTTATTAATAGGCTATCTATCACCGAGATGTTTTACAAGTTCTTAGTGCTGGTGTAGATATGAATTTTTGGACATACTCCTCCTGAGACTGATATACCTGCTTCATTTCAGAACACTAGCATTGGGGGCTGAGAAGACAAACCTAAATATACATAGGCAGGGGGAGAAGTAGGCGCCATGCAGGGAACTGCATGCGGGACTCCATCCCAGGATCCCAGGATCACGCCCTGAGCCAAAGGCAGACCCTCAACCCCTGAGCCACCCAGGTGTCCCCAAACCAAAATCTTAATAAAAAATAAGTGATAGATTTTATATATTTTTAATATTTTTTAAAGATTTATTTATTTACAATAGACATAGAGAGAGAGGCAAAGACACAGGAGGAGGGAGAAGCAGGCTCCATGCCAGGAGCCTGATGTGGGATCCCGGGACTCCAGGATCGTGCCCTGGGCCAAAGGCAGGTGCCAAACCGCTGAGCCACCCAGAGACCTCCTAGATTTTATATTTTGAGCAATGGCCAAGAGCACTTAGGAAAAAGCAAATAGTTTTTATAATGAGATTTCAGTGTGACAGCTTAAGGCAGTCATTTCCACCACAAGAGGCTACTCTTGCATAAAAAAGGCAGTATTGTATATGGCAGAAAAATTCCACAATGAAGGGCAGCTCCAGCCTCCAGACACTTGTTTTTTGTTGTTGTTGTTGTTTGTTTTTAATGGAGTGGGGGGTGGGCAGTGGGCAGTGCCTGAGTGGCTCAATTGATTAAGCTTCTACTCTTGATTTCATCTCAGGTCATGATCTCAGGGTTGTGAGATTAAGCTTCATGTTAGGCTCCTCGCTCAAAGGGAAGTCAGCTTCTCCTCCCTCTCCTTCTGCCACTCCCCCTGCTCATGCTCTCTCTCTCTCTCTCTCAAATAAATAAATACATCTTTTAAAAAGATGGAAAGAGGAGGGGCACCTGGGTGGCTCAGCAGTTGAGCATCTGCCTTTGCCTCAGGGCGTGATCCCAGGGTCCTGGGATCCAGTCCTGCATCGGGCTCCCTGTATGGAGCCTGCTTCTCCCTCTGCCTGTGTCTCTGCTTCTCTCTGTATGTCTCTTATGAATAAATAAATAACATCTTAGAAAAGAAAAAAGAGGGGATCCCTGGGTGGCTCAGTGGTTTAGTGCCTGCCTTTGGCCCAGGGCGCGATCCCGGAGTTCTGGGATTGAGTCCCACGTCGGGCTCCTGCCATGGAGCCCGCTTCTCCCTCTGCCTGTGTCTCTGCCTCTCTCTCCTCTCTCTATGACTATCATGAATAAATAATAAAAAAAAAATTTAAAAAAAAAAGAAAAGAAAAAAGAATTTTTAAAAATGGAGAGGGGGTAACAAGAGAAATAGATGTATTTTGGAGAAGGAATAGACAAAACTAATAGGCAAATGGAAAAACTTATAGTTAGCTATAGAATTCTTGAATTGTAGACACATTTGAGGTAATTATTTCATTGATCACAACTGGGAAGTGTAGCATAGGGTGAATAGGAAAAACGGGAAGACTGCCTTCTTATTTATTTCCTAGGTAACTGGAGAGGAGAGAAAGAGCACCTTCCGACACAATCTTTGAGGCAGAACCAAAGCACTGCTATGCACACATTTGTCATAGTTAAGTGCTGGTGATTCAATGCATTTCTCTTACATTGAATAGTAGTGTGGTATCCGTATTAACCAATATATATTATTTCATTTATTTCCTTTCTCCAGGACTCGAAGAAACCAAAGATAACAGGCAAGCAGGCAACTCCATTATGACTTTCAACTAAGCATTTCAGATGTTTCTTTACTTCTGTGGAAGTCTAGATCTGGGATGGCATCTGGAAACTCCTATGCCTGTTACCAGTCTTCTTCAACTTGGCCAGGAAACATGGTACCTTATGTCTAACCTGGGCAGACCTACCTCAGCTGCTGTTGGGGGCATTTTGAAGACTAGAATATTGCTAGAGGAAGAGAGTCCAGGGCAGTAGTGTGTCTGCCCTGGGAAAAGGGTACCACAGATTAGCTTGATGTCAAAGTGTCACAGATGACTTTTGACAAGTACTTTCCTAGCTCAGAAATACTGCCACTGGTTTTATGCAGTTAACTGTTTGTAAGACCTATGTATGTTAAGCTTCGACTTTTGATTCAGAGATGACTCAATTTTTTGTTTCCTCCTTCTTGGACTTCAGATGCTTTTCCTGGATTTTTTTTAAGATTTATTTTATTTTAATTAATTAATTAATTAATTTTATTTAGAGGCAGAGACACAGGCAGAGGGAAAAGCAGGCTCCCTGCAGGGAGCCCAATGCAGAACTCCATCCCAGGACCCCGAGATCATGACCTGAGCTGAAGGCAGGCGCTCAACCACTGAGCCACCCAGGCTCCCCTTTTCCTGGATTATTTTGTTAAAACAACAGGCCCTATCCTAACTTTATACCTTTCGTTTTAGATCTATAATTGGTTTCCAAAAGGTAGTTAAATTTCCTAGACTGTTGGACTTAAGAGAGCCTTTAACAGAGTTTACTTCTAAAGGTAGAATCCAGTGATTTCTAGCAATTTCAGGTACAAAGTAAAAGCAAGATGGCTTTCTCCCACCTCACCACAAGACATGACTAAAGAAAGAGATCTTTGTGGAGCAGTCATGCATAGCTTTCCTATTAAATTAGACCCTTGGGTCCATTGGACTAAGATGACTATATAAAATGATATTGTCTTTCCTTTCCTGCTCCCAAGAGGACTCAAAAAGTTCTCTCCCATCCAAATCAAGGGTGGATGACACTGCTTTGATTGATGCCTTTTGTTCCCAAACCAAATTGTTTTTTATAGCCTACCCCCTGCCAGCACTTTCCAAAGTGCCACCGCCATCAGCTCCAGAGGGAGCCCTTTCCTCAGGCTTCCTGGCCAGCAGCTGCACTGTGATAGCTAGGAGCAGGGAATGGGAGGAGAAAGCAGCTTGCAGACAAATGGGCAACTAATCTGACCAACAGCCCCGTCACTAGAACCATAAAAAACTCCCCGCTCTTTTTTTTTTTTTTTCTACTTGCCTCATCTGCATTTCTTAGCTGAGGTGGTGGAATGCTCCTTGGAAGAATTATGGCTTCAATATGGTCTATCAAATCAGGCTCAATTTTAAAAAAATTTTTTTCTTTCTTAAACCAACTCTGTTTATTAGGCCCGATATTGTCAGATCACTACAGACCTTACAGATATTAAAAGGGCAGGGGCGCCTGGGTGGCTCCATCAGTTTAGTGTCTGACTAAGCCTCAGGTCACTGTCTTGAGGTCCTGGGATCTAGCCCCTCTTGAAGCTTCTTGCTTAGCGGGGAGTCGGCTTCTCCCTCCCTCTCCTCTGCTCCTCCTCCTGCTTGTGCTCTCTCTCAAATAAATAAATAAAATCTTTTAAAAAATTATAAGAGCGGGATCCCCAGGTGGCTCAGCGGTTTGGCGCCTGCCTTCGCCCCAGGACATGATCCTGCAGTCCTAGGATCGAGTCCCACATCAGGTTCCCTGCACGGAACCTGCTTCTCCCTCTGCCTGTGTCTCTGCCTCTCCCCCCACCCCCTGTGTCTCTCATGAATAAATAAATAAAATCTTAAAAAAATTATAAGAGCAATCAGGAAATATTATGAATAACTTTATGCCAACAAATTTGACAAACTAGATGAAATAGTCAAGGCCCTTGAAAGACACAGATTACCAACAATGTGTCAACCTGAATTACAATTTCTAGATCCTTCTTTAAACTTTCTATTATTACTGTCTCCGTGTTCAGCTTTTTATGACACAGCCATGCAGGGCTTACTTAATTAGCATTCTCAGCTGTTCTACAGGGATCTGCGAAGTTTTCAGCACAAGTTTTGTAATTGTGGGATAGAGAGGGTTAAGCTGTTTTTACAAAAATAATAAGTTATCTTAATCAGGATTGTAAAATCCTGATCTCTCTAGGTGGCCTTTATGTTCAGGCCTGAATGACAACCTCCCTGGACTTTATCCAGTGTTTCTGGTCCTTGCAATGTGAGAACATTTCAAGGAGTCTTTAACAAATATATGTGGTTAGAGCCTCTTGCACCATAAAATGGTTAGACAAGGACCAATATAAAACAGTCTACAATGAAGCTGAAACCTTGGAAACAAGCTCATGCTTGCTTTTATAATGTGTCATTTAGCAAATGGAGTGTGAAGAATTAGTCATGCTAAACTTCTAACCATCCGATGACTGGCTTTAGACTAAACATCCCAGTTGAAAATTTTTAGGCTTTAAAGTTCCAGTCTTTCCATTCAAAGTTCAATTAAAAAAATATTATATCTAATAGCCCCTCCCCCCCCCAATTCTAGTGTAGTTTAGCCTGTTAGCACCTTTCAGAGATACAAGTTCAACATACAAATGGCAAACCATTATGAGTTCCTTCATGCCTCTCAGGGATGTAAGAAAATGTAATATTTGAAACCATTGTTATCTTTGTGCTAAGAAATAAAATATACTTGAAAATATCATATTATTCAGGTATTAACTCATTGGTAAAATCACATTGTCACGTCCCCCTTTCTGTTGCTAATATGGTAGGTCCCAATCTGAATCCACTGCTGTATGCAGATAGCCAGACCTTTTGTGTAGCTTCCCATAGGTTTGAGCACCCCTACCTGTCCTCTTCTCTATACTCTTCAGGAGTTGCCTGATTCTGAGGGCTTGGCCTTAGGCTCTCCAAAGCCATCTGGCTGGCCTTTTCACTGGACTCTGTGCCCTTGGATCTCAGACTTTTCTTCCTTTCACAGCTCCACTATTTTCAAAGGCTGTTCATCTTTTTTTTTTTTTTTTTTTCCCTCACCTTCATCATTTCCCTTTATTTTTATCAGGGGGTTTGGTATTCCTTGACATGAACATAAACTGCTGTAAAGATTTGGGTATGCTAGGAGGCCTGGGTGGCTCAGTGGTTGAGCATCTGCCTCTGGCTCAGAGTGCATGTGAGCACCCTGTTTTTAACTACTTCAGTCTGTGATGTGCTTCATAATTTCAAACTCTTTGAGTTTTATTGAGATATAATTGACATATCCAAATCTTTTTTTTAAGATTTTATTTATTTATTCATGAGAGACAGAGAGAGGCAGAGACACAGAAAGAGGGAGAAGCAGGCTCCTTCCAGGGAGCCTGATGTGGGTCTGGATCCCAAGACCCCAGGATCACGGCCCCGAGCCAAAGGCAGATGCCCAACCACTGAGCCACCAAGGCATCGCAAATCTTTAAAAAAAGAAAAAGAAAACCTTGTTTTTCTCATAGGGTCAGCTAAGTGTTGTGTACAGACCCAGTTCATTCATTTAATGGATTTATTATGAATAAATCAGTGGAGTGGAACTTGGAGCTTTACTACGTTTATGCTGTTGCTTTTTGGGGCCTACAATCATAGATCATTTTTTTCCTCCTCCTTTATCACTTAAAAAGTGTCTCCAAATTCCTTTTCATTTTCTGTATCAGTAAAGGCCTGAATGCTTTTTTATACCTTGAACCACTACTCATTCTTGCTCGGCTTCACCAATGAATATTAAACTATCTAATACAACCCCTTCATTTATAATTGAAGCAAATGGGCTCAGGGAAGCTAAGAGACATGCCCAAGGTCACAAATGTAGCTAATGGCTGAGGACCCAGGTTCCTGGCTCACATCCAGAGTGCTACTTATTATGCAAGGAGCCCCTTGAAAAGATTGTTATCAGAAACTGTTAACAACCTCCACCTGCAGTCTTTTTTTGTGGTGTTAATTTAATAGTAAGCCCTTCTAAAATATAATATACAAATAAGCTTCCTTCAGCACAAAAAATCAAATTACTGAAATCTAATCATAAGACTGTATGTATATGAAGAACATCTTACTATAGCTGTTTTACATGCTGTAAGTTTCTAGAAACCGAAATTCATTCTAATTTATAACATATGGCCATTGGCATGGGACATCATATGAGCAGAACTGTCAGGATAGAGACACTTAGAGTCTCAGAATAGAATTTTAGAATTTCAAAAAAGTTTTGTGCATATCTAATGCATTTGAATCCAATCCCTTTCTTTTTATAGCAAAGATTTTGAAGCTCAGAAAGTGATTTGCATGGCGTTATAGTAAAATCTGCAGCAAAATCAGCAGTGCTTTTCCTGTAATATCAAATTGCCTCCTTTGATTACTTAAAATTATATTGTGTTGATAGTCCAGAGATAGCAGAAATAAATCCTTTTGAAAAAAAAAAAAGATAGCCAGGGAACTAAAATCAAACATTACCTTAATCTTTGTTGGAGCATGAACCCTCATATTATTCAGGCAACTTCACTGCATTTTCCTGGCTTTTTGATAGCCCTTATGGGTTACTGGCAGAATTGTTTTCTCACCAGAAACATTAGAATTCAGAAAAAGAGAAAAATGGAATTATCTCAGCTAAATGGGAACTTTGAAAAGCTCCAGATTGTGATCTATTCTAAAGTAGCCTCAGTTTTTAACAACTTCTGGGCATGGGAAGGACCCAGAATGTGTTTGGGTCATCCTCTAGGAAAATCAACAATTCTTTCCTAACGTTTTAGCCGTAGAGGCAACAGAAATATCTGCCTGTTCAGGAAAGCTCTAACAGTATTTTTTTTTTTTTTTTTTTTTTTTTCTAACAGTATTTTTATCTTCACTATTTTCTTTAGGTTGTGGGTTGTGTTTATACACCTCTCAGAGCCCAGGATTTGGGAGAAATTTTGTATTGTTAATTTTTCAAGAAAACTTCATTCTTCCCAGTTTACACTCATATAGATTCAAGTCAGACTTTTTCCGTTGTTACCATACATACTACCCTCCCTGTGTGTAAAGAAATCAGACCTGAGAAGGAGGATTATAGGACACAGTGGGGAACTGCATCCATACCCCAGCCCACCCCTTTCCTTCAAACTCTAGAGATTATTCAGAGTCAACCCCAGGACACTGGTGAGTGTGGGAAGCTCTTGGAGGGGTGAGGAGTGGGAGGGTGCCAGGGACCTGAAAGATCTTACGAAGTTTCCTGCCAAGCTGGCCTAGGATTAACCCATCGTTTCCCAGCCAGGAGCTATCCCAGCTGTCTTGCTTTCTTGGGGCCTCTCACGTTAATCTATGGAATTGACCAACTGAGTTTGACCGTGACTGGCTTTGTTTTGCAAAACAAAATTGGTAAGGCAGGCCTCATGCTGATTGACTGAATGGTGTCATCAACTCAATTCAAGGGGTGCTACAAAAGCAAGGAAATGAAACTTCAATTTCCTCCTCATGTTAAATGATAGCTTATCATACTGATTATGACCCTTATGCAGCTCAGGGCAAAGTATTTTATTGCTTTTTTTGTGAACAGCAATAAACCACTCTCATCTTCCACTTTTTCCTCTGACTCTCACCCCACCCCACACCTGATTAAGGCCCATCGGAAAGGACTGTTCTCTATTGTCAATGGTCAGAGAACCAAAGCCTTGTTTTATCCCTGCCAACCTGTCAGGATTTTACCTTTATTCCAGAAAGCATAAGATTTGCTTTTAAAACAGAATCAAACAACCAAACAGAGGTGGGGAAAAAGCCATTCTGGCTTCAGAGCTCCCTTGCAAAATGGTCAGTTCCTCTCACTGCTTGAAAGAGCTTTGCTTCAGCTTTGGACCAGGCAAACATTACTTGCTGTCTTTCCTGTATTCACATTGCTTCCCTATGTCCCTCCACTACAATGCTCACCATAGCACATTTTTATGTGCACAAGTATGCTTTCCTTCTTGATTGGGAAGGACTATGTCCCTTCGTTTTTATATCTCTGGCCCACAGAAGGCATTCATTGAACGAATAGATTGAAAGAGGCCACCCACAGATTTGAGCTTGTCTACTTCTCTACCTGCCAGCAAGTCTGTACCTAGCGATTCCAGGGGTCGAAAAGAGGTTCAGTTGCTCAGCTTCCTCTTTGGGCACAGGTAGGCATCAGTGGGAGAAGTGCAGTGTTTCTTTGGACTTGAACCTGTACCCTCTTCCTTTCACCTCCTCCTCTTCTTAGGAAGTCTCATTTACTCCCATGACCTCAAGAGCTAACTCTGTATTCATGTCTCCTAGATTTACATCTCCATTTCAAATTTCTTCTCTAATTTATTTAGTCAGCTTTCCCAGATTTATTTTTATTTTTAAAGATTTTATTTATTTATTAATGAGAGACACATAGAAAGAGAGGCAGGGACACAGGCAGAGGGAGAAGCAGACTCCCTGCAGGGAGCCTGACGCGGGACTCGATCCCAGGTCTCCAGGATCACGCCCTGGGCGGAAGGCGGCGCTAAACCGCTGAGCCACCCGGCTGCCCCAGCTTTACCAGATTTAATAGCCAATTGCCTACTTGATATCTCCACTTGAATGTCTCAGAAAAGTCAGCATGCTTAAAATGGAACTCTTTGCAATCTATTTATTTAAAAGATTTTATTTATTTATTTACTTATTTGAGAGAGAGAGAGTGAGAGAACATAAGTGGGGTGAGAGGCAGAGGAGAAGGAGCAGGGAGCCTGATGGGGGGCTCAATCCCAGGACCATGGGATCATTATGACCTGAGCCAAAGGGAGAAGGCAGATGCTTAACTGACTGAGCCACCTAGGCACCCTGCCATTTATTTTAATTTTTATTTCTTTACGTAAGCTCTATACCCATAGTAAGGCTTGAACTCACAACTCTGAGATCAAGAGTCCCATGCTGTATTGACTGAGTTAAAATGGAACTCTTGGGGTGCCTGGCTGGCTCAGTCAGTACAGCATGGGACTCTTGATCTTGGGGTCCCATGAGTTCAAGCCCCACATTGAGTGTGGAGCCTACTTTAAATAAATTTAATTTAATTTAAAAAATTTTAAAGATTTTATTTATTTATTTATTCGAGAGAGAGAGAGAGAGAGAAAGAGAGAGAGAGAGACAGGCAGAGGGAGAAGCAGACTCCCTGCAGGGAGCCCGATGTGGAACTCAATCCCGGGACTCCAGGATCATGCCCTGAATCAAAGCAGTCCCTCAACCGCTGAGCCACCCAGGCGTCCCTAAATTAAATTAAATTAAAAAGACAACTGTTGGGGCAGCCTCGGTTGCTTAGCGGTTTAGCGCTGCAGTCAGCTAGGGGTGTGATCCTGGAGACCAGGGATCAAGTCCCACATCAGGCTCCCTGCATGGAGCCTGCTTCTCCCTCTGCCTGTGTCTCTGCCTCTCTCTCTCTCTCTCTCTCTCTCTGTGTCTCTCATGAATAAATAAATAAAATCTTAAAAAGAAAAAGACAACTCTTAATTCCCATGTTCCCATCAGCTCTAACCTGGTCCTCTCTCATTTTGCCTATGCCACTCACTAGAAAACCAGAGTTATCCTAGATCCCTCCTCTTCTCTCACCCACCACATTGAGTCCATCAGGTTCTACTTTATACATTCTTCTCATCTTCCCTGTTCTCTCTATTCACTCTGCCCTTACCTTACTCCAAGCCACCATCCGCTCTTGCCTAACTTTTTCTTTTTTTCTTTTTTTTTTAAAGGATTTTTATTTATTCATGAGAGACATAGAGAGAGAGAGAGGCAGAGACACAGGAGGAGGGAGAAGCAGGCTCGATGCAGGGAGCCTGACGTGGGACTCGATCCCGGGACCCCAGGATCACGCCCTGGGCTGAAGGCGGCGCTAAACCTCTGGGTCACCGGGGCTGCCCTCTTTCCTAACTTAATACAATTGCTCTTTTGTCTCCAAGCTTCCGTGTTTGCCTCTCTTCAGTCCATTTTCCATATAGCAGCCTGTATGAGTTTTCTTAAAAAGTATCTAGGATCCTATGACCACTTCACTTAAAATCTTTTAGTGGGGCAGCCCCGGTGGCGCAGCGGTTTGGCACCGCCTGCAGCCCGGGGTATGATCCTGCGGACCCGGGATCGAGTTCCACGTCGGGCTCCCTGCATGGAGCCTGCTTCTCTCTCTGCCTGTGTCTCTGCCACTCTTTCGCTCTCTCTGAGTAAATAAATAAATCTTAAAAAAAAAAAAAAAAATCTTTTAGTGGCTTCTCATTCCTCTGGTGCAAAATTCAGACTTCTTACTATGACCCCGTGGTTCTTAGACCATCTGACCAGTGCCTGCTTCTCTAATTTCGCTTCATGCCACCACATGCAAACCATGCCCCAGTCACATCAAACTTTGATCAACTCCTGGAATTTTTCAAGCTCTTTTCTGCTTTGGGCTTTATTACTTACGAGGGTACTTTCCGGATTATGCTTTCCTGAAACTCTTATAATTGGATTCTCTTCATCCTTTGGGTACCAGTTTACATGTCAACTTCACAGCCTTATCGGACCAATTCTTCTTTTCTTTTTAAAAAGATTTTATTTTTTATTTATTTGAGGGAGAGGGAGAAAGACAGCAAGAGAGCAGGAGGGCAGGGAGAGAATCTGAAGCAGACTCTCTGCTTGTCAATCCCACAAGATCATGACCTGAGTGAGATGATTGCTTAACAAATTGAGCCACCCCGGTGCCCTTCTCACCACTTTTTCTAAAGACTTTGCTGCCTTTTTATGACAGCTGTACTTATTTCTATCATGACAATTATCTCAACGTGTAATAATTTATTTTTTTATTTCCTCATTCTGTGTGTCCTCCACTAGAATGCCAGTTCTATGAGGGCAGAGACCTGTCAATGTCATGAACTTCTGTATCCCCTGTGTTTGTATTATGTGTATAACAGAGTAGGTGTTCAGTAAATATTTATTACATGAATGAATGAATAAAATAGGTTATAAATAGGAGCATCATATCTCCAAGCCAGGGTACTTTTCAGTGTGAAAGGAGACACATTTACAGTTATACTTGGGACAACAGACATAAACCATGAAGTAATAGAAGAGCACTGGGTTTCCAGAGATATCAGAAATCCAAGGTAACTCTGACTTTGTGCCCTACAGTAATTTTTTTAAAGTTTGTTTTTATTTTTATTTTTAAAATTTTAAAAAGATTTTATTTATTCATGAGAGACACACAGAGAGAGGCAGAGACACAAGCAGAGGGAGAAGCAGGCTCCATTCAGGGAGCCCGATATGGGACTCGATCCCAGGACTCCAGGATCATGACCTGAGCCAAAGGCAGACGCTTAACTGCTGAGCCACCCAGGCATCCCAAAGTTTGTTTTTAAATAATCTTTGCACACGACATGGGGCTCAAACTCATGACCCTGAGATCAAGAGCCCCATGCTCTTCTGACTGAGTCAGCCAAGTGTCCCTGTACCTCTTCTGCAAGATGAGAGGATTGTAGGAGATGATTAAGGTCTTCTCCATCTCTGAGATTCCATGAGCTGTTTAATGTCGGAAGAGCACTAATCATCTACCACATGCAAAGTGTTGTGAGAGGCTTATAGAGGCACAGAGAAGTAACATGGTCTTACCTCCAAGGGGAAACTTGTCAGCCCTATTGTTGAGACAGAAAAATATGTAATGACTAGATATCATAGGCAGTGATATTTAGATTTTATCAAATAAAAGGCAGGCAATTCCTGTTATCTTTTGGATTAAAAAAAAGGAAAGAGAAGAACATATGATGTTTCCCAAACATACCATTACCATTTATACCCAAGGGTAAGGAGAAGGTCTCAAATAAATAAATAAAATCTTGAAAGAAGAAAGAAAGAAAGAAAGAAAGAAAGAAAGAAAGAAAGAAAGAAAGAAGAGAAGAGAAAGAAGAGAGAGAAGAGAAGAGAAGAGAAGAGAAGAGAAGAGAAGAGAAGAGAAGAGAAGAGAAGAGAAGAGAAGAGAAGAGAAGAAAGCTCTCCAAGGGTGGGAGCAGAGAGCAAGTGTGTCCTGATATTAGTTGCATGTTCTTGCCCCTGCACCACTGCCAGCCCCTGGTACAGGAGGACTTTGATGATTATGGTCCCAGCTGACGGAGGCAGGGATCAAGGCTACTTCACTGGAGTGAAGGGGGTTAGAAATGAACTCAGGCCATGGAGAAATGCAAGTAGGGCCTGATGGGTCGATCAAAACTCTATGACAGTGGAGATTAGGTAGATTCTTTAAATAATTGAGGACAAAGAGGTCATGGCAGTTGAGGCTTGAGAAGGGTATGTGGCCTGCACCCTACCTAACTCCTCATAGAAGCCTAGATTTGGTGCATTTGAAGGCAGTCTAGGAAAAAGAATGTGAGAGAGAAATAGTGAGAAACTAGTTAGGGGTTTTTAGCTTGGAGAAAAGGAGAATTTAAAGGCCTGAATCCATAATGAGAGGTCCTAAAAGATTTGGTAACCTTAAAATATAGCATTGATGACTCAGGTTAGACATGTAGCAAACATCCTGATAAGCACTTTAGCACTTTATCACAGGAGGAAAGGACTGGCTCCCATCTCCCTTGATAGTCTCTTTCTTTTTTCTTTCTTTCTTTCTTTCTTTCTTTCTTTCTTTCTTTCTTTCTTTCTTTCTTTCTTTCTTTCTTTCCTTCCTTCCTTCCTTCCTTCCTTCCTTCCTTCCTTCCTTCCTTCCTTCTTTCTTTCTTTCTTTCTTTCTTTCTTTCTTTCTTTCTTTCTTTTTTCTTAAAGATATTATTTGTTTATTTGAGAGAGAGAGACCATGAGTGGGGAATGAAAGGGTCAGGAAAAGGGAGAAGGAGAAGCGGACTCCCCACTGAGCAGGGAGCCCATGGCGGGTCTTGGTCCTAGGACCCGGAGATCATGATCTGAGCCTAAGGCAGATGCTTAACTGACTGAGCCCCCTAGGTGCCCCCTCCCCTGATGGTCTTTCAAAACTGAGTATGTGGGCAGCCTGGATGGCTCAGCGGTTTAGCACCACCTTCATTCCAGGGCGTGATCCTGGAGACCTGGGATCGAGTCCCACATCGGGCTCCCTGCATGGAGCCTGCTTCTCCCTCTGCCTGTATTTCTGCCTGTCTCTCTCTCCCTGTCTCTGTCTCTATGAACAAATAAATAAAATCTTTAAAACAAAACAAAAAACAAAACAGAGTATTCAGTGTGCTTCTCTTCCTTAGGCTTTTGATTAGGAGCTGTTCTGTTGAGAAGCATGTGGCTGAATCAAGTGATCTCTTTTGGGCTGTAAGAAGCTCCTGGTGAAGAAATGATAAGGGACCTCAGTACCTCAGCACCTCAGCAGAGGTCTGCACAGGTACTGGAGAATCTGAGAGGAATGTGGTAATGTGTTTGGGGTCCTCGTATACCAGCAGGCCTTTTCCCTCACCCATATGCCTAGTTCCCTTACCCCTAGTCTCCCTATTCCCTCATTGACCAAGTAGAGTCTGAAGCTTCCTGGAGCCTTGACCTAATTTCCTCAATACTCGCATTGTTCATCCAATGTCCCTTTTTTGATGAAAACGGCAGTCTGACAAGGGTTGGCAAAGCACCAGCCATGGAGAGTGTTCAGGGCCTTGGAGTCTAGTGTTATCTCATCAGTTATCTTCTTTGGTGACATAGGGCTGGACACTTCTCTCCTCTAAACCCAGCTTTCCCCTTTTTTTGTTAGGGAATGCGACAGGATTAGCTGCTTTAGAGCTGTAGTTCTACTCAAAGGTCTTTAACTTCTCCTGAAGCCCTTTCTCTGGTTTTCGCTTTCACTGCATTTCCCCTCAACTCAAACATCTGTATCTGGGCCGAGTCTCTATCTTTTGTGATCAATTATTAGAAGTAGTTTGTGATCTGGGGCTAGAAATTTGTCTTTCTCTAGATCCTGTTTTTCCTTCCTCTACCCTCTAAAATAAACACTCCTCCTTTGACATTCCTTTGAAACTTTGACCTCTAATATAGACCATAATTGTTAGCTTTTTTCTCTGAGTACCCCCTAGTGAACCAGGATTCGCCATCCCAAGTCAGCAGGAGTCAGGCTATCTTGCTTTATCATTCTAAGGAAGATCTTTGCAAGTCAAAAGTTAGGTTTCCCCATTCTAGAGAAGGGCTGAGAAATTTAACTCTCCTACTTGCAGAAGAGGGAGGAAGAGGACACCTTTCACTGCATATGAATGGTAGTCATTCGGCAAAGCTGTCAAGACAGTTAAGAATGTCACCGGAGATGCTGGGCTCCCAGAGCACAAGTGGTGTCAAGAAAGAGTGTGGAAAAAAAAAAAAAAAAAAAAGAAAGCGTGTGGATTTGTGTGATCCTGGCCTGAATTCAAATCCACCTCCTTGTGTTTAATTTTAGGGTGAGTGCTTAACTTATCTGAGACATAGTTCCTCAGTAATAAGAGGGGAATAATTGTAACTCTTTAATTGGGTTGTTCCCAGGGATGAAGCATATAACATATATTAAGCCCTTGACACTTAATAGGTGCTCCATTATTTCCTTTCCACCCTTACTATTACAACCACTGGCAAGCCCTGAGGAGACTGGCAGGGCACCTTAGGAGACTCTAGGAACAGACCTCACAGTTTTCTTGGGAATCCCTAGTTCTACTCATGGCAAAGGTCAGATGGGAAGGAGGATGAGGAAGAGAAGGAGGAAAAAGAGGTGGGAGGGGGAGGAGAAAAAAACTTTATAGGGGCCTGGCAAGCATAAGCATATTTTCCTTTTAATCTAGACAGAAAATACAGGCTTCTGTTCTCCAGGCCACATGAAGCAGTGCTTGGATTTGAAATGGGTGAATAGGCTTGTGGACAGGTTTCCCTTATTGAGCTGATTCTCTTTTCAACAGGTTTTCAAGATCCACCATAGATTATGGCCAGTCTGCCTGTCTGGGGTCCTGAACGTACTGAACATAGGAGTTTTACTGTCCTGTCACCTCCATGAGAGCCCACTTGTCAGGGTGAGCCAAAAGGGAAGGAGGGGAGGGTTGTAACTAAGGAAGCTGAGTAACACCGTAAGCCATGGAATGGATCCCTGACAGGAAGGTGATGGATGTAAAGAAATCTGAATTCCTTTCCTTTCTGGCTCAGGGTCTATGTAGGAAGATTGTTGATGTGATTGATTGATGGCAAAGCATCAAGTACCTGGGTCCTTTGGATGGAGATTCCGTTAGGAATGAAGGGAGAAAATCTAGTTTGTTCATTTCCCTAGCACAGTTTCACAATTCAGATTTTATGACGGGCACTTTGGCATCTGTGTGCACTGGAGGATTGACCTCAATGCCACATAATTTTATGATTTTTGTTTTTCTCTGAGCCCCAGGTTAATCTTTTCTTTTGATTGCCTATTTCTTCACCATAATTTTTACGCTTAGATGGTGTCTCTTTCCCCTTTTCACTACCGCCACACACACTTTCTCTGTCAATAACTGTAGTGTCTTTCTGTAAACTTTCTTAGGAGAAAGGTAGAAGAAATCTTCCATTTTCTTGACATAGGCTGTACTTTAATGGATTTTTTCTTGTTTCCACCATCCGTGGGAGTTGTAAATGCACCAGAAGAAATAAAGACCACAGTAAGCTTTCAAGGTACCTGCTTATGGTTTCTCTCTCTCTCTCTCAAGATTTTATTTATTTATTCATGAGAGACCCAGAGAGAGACAGAGACATAGGCAGAGGGAGAAGCAGGCTCCATGCAGGAAGCCGATGAGGGACTCCATCCCGGGACCCCAGGACCACGACCTGAGCTGAAGGCAAAGGCTCAACCACTGAGCCACCCAGGCATCCCCTATGGTTTCTCTTGAGATGCCATCTTCCTTAATGAATATTTCACATTTCTATTCACTAAAAAAAAAAAAAAAAAAAAAAAAAAGAAGAAGAAGAAGAAGGTTATTTCCTGTTGGCATTTAAAAAAAAAAAAATAACTCATTCTTTTTTTCCAGAAGTATTTTATAAAAAGTATTTTTTAAATCTATCTTTCTTCCTTTTTTCTTTTGTCCTTTTGTTCTTTCTTGGTTTCTTGGTTTCTTTCTTTCTTTCGAGGGCTTGAACACACCACCCTGAGATCAAGAATTACATGTACTGACTGAGCCAGCCAGGTACCCCAGTAACGATTCTTTTTGATAAGAAAAATATTTATTATCGTAGACAAGTGTAAGAACACAGAAAAACACAAACAGGTAAACATATTACTCTATTTGGTACTACACAATAGCAAATATTTTCTTTCTTTTTTTAAATTTTTTTTAAATTTATTTATGATAGAGAGAGAGAGAGAGAGAGAGAGAGAGAGACATAGGCAGAGGGAGAAGCAGGTTCCATGCACTGGAAGCCCAACGTAGGATTCGATCCCGGGTCTCCAGGATCGCGCCCTGGGCCAAAGGCAGGCGCCAAACCGCTGCGCCACCCAGGGATCCCTCTTTTTTTTTTTTTTTTTAAAAGTCAGTTCTATGCCCAGTGTGGGGCTTGAACTCACAACCCTGAAATCAAGAGTGGCATGATGGGATCCCTGGGTGGTGCAGCGGTTTAGTGCCTGCCTTTGGTCCAGGGTGCGATCCTGGAGACCTGGGATCAAATCCCACGTCGGACTTCCTGCATGGAGCCTGCTTCTCCCTCTGCCTATGTCTCTGCCTCTCTCTCTCTCTCTCTCTCTCTCTGTGTGAATATCATGAATAAATAAATAAAATCTTAAAAAAAAAAAAAAAGAGTGGCATGACCTAAGAACTGAGTCAGCCAGGTGACCCAGTTTTTTCAAGTTTTTGAAAACAAAATTGAGTTATCCTGAACATGCTGTTTTGTAATTAACTTTACTCACTTAATATATCATGTATGTTTTTCATGTTGCCAGGTATTTCTCCAAAATATGATTTTAATGGTTGATATTCCATTGTGGGGCCATGATTTAACTACTTTGCCCTACTGTTGAACATTTAAATTGTTTTCTAATTTAAAACATTAAGCTGAGAGGTTTCTTCACTCTTGGTGATCAGTCATTGTACTTGTTTATGGTTGGCCTTTGCACAAAGGGGAGACTCCTAAAGCTGAGATGCTCAAATTTAGGAGACCAATTTTTGAGCCCCCAAGGGCTCTCCACCCCAAGATTGCCAGTGGAAGATGTAGAAGTGCAAATGAGGAAGGTAGAATCCACAACTTTCCTAGTCTCTCTAGCCCAGGGTCTCCCTGAGGCATACAGACACCCCAGGAAGCCCAAGTTAAGAGAGCAAACACACTTTGAATATGGTTCAAGTTCAAAAGGCTTCCTTGTTCATCAAGTTTCTTAGGTTGCATTAAAATAACACCACCTAAATCCAGGAGTCTACATTGTTTTCCTATTGACCAGTTCCTGATTCTCAATTATATCATCTCTTAAACACTTATACCAAGAGGGTTGTGTATTTCCAGTTTTTCCCTTAGTTTTGTGCACAACTGGAATATACAAGCAGGGTTTTCAATTCCCTTTCTTTTTTTTTTTTTTTTTTTTTTTTTTTAATTTTTTTTTAAACTTTTATTTATTTATGATAGGCACACAGTGAGAGAGAGAGAGAGGCAGAGACACAGGCAGAGGGAGAAGCAGGCTCCATGCACCGGGAGCCCGACGTGGGATTCGATCCCGGGTCTCCAGGACCGCGCCCTGGGCCAAAGGCAGGCGCCAAACCGCTGCGCCACCCAGGGATCCCTCAATTCCCTTTCTTATCCTAAGGTTACCAAAGTGAGAAATAAAACGTCTCAGGTAGATGTATATTCTAGCATTTATTGCAAAATGAAGTTGAATTCCCAATCTGGGAAAATAACAAAAGAGTCCTTTCACAGCTCTTGGGGGCAAAAATCTCTCTCTTTGGGCAGGGTAATGGAGGAGAGCCTCCTCTAGATAAGTTGGGGTCACCTGCCCATTTGCTATGACCATTCTTTTTCCATGGCTACAGAGGTGGTTTCTGAGCTGGGAAAGTCCTCAGTTTATGTTGGGTCCTGGTTTCCTGGTTTTCCCAGGGTTTTGAGGGGAGAACTTTTTTTTTCAGTAAGCTCTGAACCCAGTAGGGCTTGAACTCACAACCCCAATATCAAGAGTCACATGCTCTTCCAACTGAGCGAGTCAGGTGCCCTGAGAACTTTTTAAAAGTGCATACTCAGATGAAAAACTCAATACCTTAAAAGCCACCCACTAGGTACATATATGGTTTCTGCCTCAATGATCTGCGTGAACACATAGTTGTTCTTTCTGGAGTTAGCCAGCATCGGGGAAGCTTGCTCCTTCAGAAGTCTGAACAGAACTCTTTGGTTTTTGCTTCCATTCCCTCTGAAACTTATGGTGACAAGTACTTTGAGGGTCCCTCTGGATAAGACCCCCAAGCCAAACTCCCCTTTAGCAAGATGCAAAAGTACAGACACAAAGTCCAGGAAACAGCTTGCAGGAGAGATTAAATGAGGTCTGCCCACGTTAGAATGCCACATTCCAATTTCAACTCTGTCAAGAATATGCTATATAACCTTGGGCCTCCATTTCCCCATCAATAGCAGATATGAAGAGAGCTACAGACCAACTATGTGATTTTCTAATTCACTCTTTCTGAGAAAGAAACCATGTCCCCTCCCATTGTCAAATTCACTTGCAACTAAGCAAGTGCTTGCTATGAAGCACTGCCCTTGCCTCTGGCCGAAGCGCTGCCCAGGGAGCTTGTGCAGTAGTACTTGTTCACTACGTGCCTACACTGGTCGCACCTGACTGTACAGCACCACTGGAATTTGCAGTTACAGCTGCTGATAGCCTCAGTTCTTCTCTCTTCCACCTGCAGGCCACACTCGGTGCATAGGCGCCCGCAGCTGTGTTGCTCCCACCTGGATGTGTTGTGGCTGTCCTGCAGACACTCCCGACCTTCTGTGCCATAGACGCCCAGACTGGAATTACGGGTACAGTAATCTGGTGACTCCTCTAAAAAGATCAGCTCAGCCTCTGCACTAGGAAGGAAGGCCTCAGTGGGGGCCCAGTGGCCCTCAGCACTGTTCCCAGCCCTCAACTGCCGCTTATCCATCTCAATTTTCAGGGCCTGCTTGTACTTGGCTTTCAGGTAGTCTCCCATTTCCCGGAAGTCAGCCAGCTGCAGCCAGCATGTCTGGATGCTGCAGCTCCCAGAGATGCCATGACATTTGCAGGTCCTTTTCATGATGGCTCTCACTGCCTAGAGAGAGAGGAAGTGAGAGAGGACAAAAAATAAAATGACATTGGGTAGGGAAGACCAAAGGCTAGTAATTCAATGGGATATTTTAGAGTTGTCCTTCTTAACTTTGGAAGAGCATCAGAATTACTGGAGAGGCCTGTGGGAAATGCTCGTTCCTGGGCCCCACCTCAGATCTTCTCAATTAGAGTATTCAGGGGTGTAAAGGCCTTATAAGGGTAATTTTATTTATTTTTAAAAGATTTTATTTATTTATTCATAAGAGACACACACAGAGAGGCAGAGATACAGGCAGAGGGAGAAGCAGGCCCCATGCAGGGAGACCGATGTGGGACTCGATCCCAGGACCCCGGGATCACATGCTGGGCCGAAGGCAGGTGCTCAACCGCTAAGCCACCTAGTCGTCCCTATAAGGGTAATTTTAAAGTGCTGTTGGGTATTGTATGGGAAAATCAAGCAAGTGTTGAAGAAGTTGCAGGAATAGGAAACCGAGGCTCTAGGCCCAACTCCATCCCTTGTTGAGCTTGTTTCTCTCTGTCATTGGAATAAGAATGATCAAGAAAGTTCCGGGTAAATTAAAGGAGAAAATATGATCATCGGCACTGTTATTGTCTTGAAGGTAGAGGCTGGAGTATTGGTGAGGGTTTGTCCTCTCCCAGTGGTAGGGGAGTTCATGCAGTCTGGACCTCTACCGGCAAGGCAATTACCCATGTGTGTGTAATTGCCTTGAAAATCTCTTCCCCTTGCCCTGGGCAATCAGGTCTTCCAGGTATGGGCTCACGGGGAAATTTTTATGCTCTTAGTTTTAAATCCAACTTGCTTGCACTTGAATTCAGAACACTCCAGAAGTCTTGGGTGAAAACAGCCCCTCCAGAGAAGTCTAGATAAGTCCCAATCCCTAGAAATCCAGACAGATTTTAGGATACAATTTGGATGATCTCCCTCCCCTCCCCCATTAATTTCCTAGAATACACAGTTGAAATGTTTAAAATTTTGTCATGAAAGCAAGGCATTGCTACCGTATTGTCCTGTGTTCTCAGAAACCTGCCTGCAGAAGGGGCTACATGGTAATGTTTCATAATAATACTAAAGTAGAAGATCTGAGTTTATTGCCTGGTTCTGATGCTTATTAGTTGTATTGAACTGACTTTGTCATCCAGAGAATGGCGGTGGCCATCCCAGTCCTGTTAGGTGGTATGAGGATGGCACATGGGTCTGAGACAGCTCTTGCTAGGTTGTAAAGGGCTGTGCACATGTGAGGCTATTGCCAATAGTGATCCTGATAGTTCACTGGGGGGCTCCTATACCTACCAGCCTGCCTGCCCTGTTGTTGTGAAGGTTCATCAGGGCTCTGGCATCTTTTCCCTTTTCCAGGCTGTCCACAAAGAGTTTGGAGATCCTTTCCCCAAATTCCACATTGTCGCTGCAGCCTCCCCAGATCCAGCCATGACCTCCTACACATAAGGAAACAATAAGTCCTACATACTTCTTTTATTTTATAAGTAAATCAAACTTTATTATTATTATTATTTAAAGATTTATTTATTTATTCACGAGAGACACAGACTGAGAGAGAGAGGCAGAGACACAGGCAGAGGGAGAAGCAGGCTCCATCACACCCTGGGCTGAAGGCGGCGCTAAATTGCTGCGCCACCGGGGCTGCCCAAGTCCTACATACTCCTCCTGGCTAAGTTTCAGAAGGGTCAAGGTCACTTTAGCTAACATAGCCAAACCATTCTCCAAGAGCCCTAGAAGCATGTAAAGCTGCAGGTGAGAGAGGGAAGTGGAGGTGAGTGGGTAAGGTCCTTTCCCCAAAGCCAACTGCCTACCCTTCAGGTACTTTCCATCTCTAGGCAATTAGTCTTTCTACGCACAGTAAATGTAAGCATACTGAGCCTGACCAAGATGATCTTACAGGTTCATTGCAGCTCAAATATTCTGTAATTGTGCACCATTATCCTACAGTAGTCTTGTTAGAGCCATCTTCTCCCTCTTTGATGACAAATCCGAGTCTCTTAGATCGTCTACAAATAATTGAGTAGCTCTGGATTATGGCCAAGCTGTTCTCAGCCTGAAATATGAGGGTTAGCTTTAAACTGTCTTTGGCCTTCTCATTCCTCGATGTCTTATTAGTTTTAGAGCTCAGTGCTACTTTGTGATCCTGGAATCAAGGACCCGGGCTCAACTCTTGGAATAGTATAGGTCCAGGAGCTCCCACCAAGAAGTTGCTGCTAGCATCTCGGTATCTGAGGGACCTGTGTCCCTTAGCCTTTCCCTGGAAGACGTTAACCTGCATGTAGCTCTGCATTCCTCGCTTCTTCCTACCCACACAGAGCACAGCTTACCTGTTTTTCCGTTTTTTGACTCATCACAGCCACAGTTTTCAAAGTCGCCCATGCTACAGTTCTTGGTGATGATGTACATGACTCCAGCAGAGCTGATGGCATGAATGAAAGAAGTCTCCCTGGTGGCTTTGGAGAGAAAGAGGGGACTGGAAACTTGGTGACTCAAAGCAGAGGCTTTAGAAAAGCAATTGTTTCTCTCCTCTGTCCCCTGTCCCTTTTGGGTTTAAAAGGATGCTCTTTCTGGGCATCTGGACGGTGCAGTCAGTTAAGCATCTGCCTTTGGCTTGGGTCATGGTCCCAGGGTCCTGGGATTGAGCCCCACATTGGGATTGCTGCTCAGTGGGGAGTTTGCTTCTCTTTCACCCTCTGACCCTCCCCCCACCACTCATGCTCTTTCTTTCAAGTAAATAAAATCTTACAAAAAAAAAAAAAGAGAGAGAGAGAGAGAGGATGCTCTTCTACTTGAGAGAACAATGCATGTCTTTCCAGCATCCTTACTTCATTCAGGTAGACAGTATCCCTATGGGGGTGAGGATAATAAAACCCAGAGAGGGAGTGATGGCACCAAGGCCACTCTCCTCACCACTTGTATTGGGACCAAGACACTGCTCTTCTAAAATCCAGCCTGGGCTTCTGTTCACTAGCCACTGCTTCCAGTCCTTGGGCAGTGGGGACTAAGGGCCATGAAGCTGACTTAGCAAAGAGAGAAGGGCCTTTTCTTCCTTCTGATATAACTCAGGAACTATTTAATAATAATAATGATCATGGCTACCACTTACTGAGCTCATATATTACTAAAAAACATTCTTCCGTTTCATTTCCACACACTCCACATTCCCACAGGAATCTGTAAAGAGAGTGTGGACTCTCTTCTTCCACATCTTCTTTACTCCCTTCTTGCCCCCCTTCTCAGGCAACTCTGTATTTTTTGTATATAAACGAACTTTATGCAAACTACTACACACAGTTATAAAGAACCAACAGGTGCGCGCTCACACACACACACACACACACACACACACACACGAGATACAGCTCAATATGATCTTTCAGCTTCTCTGTTGTTGGGAGTTTATGACAGCTGGGCAGATGGGAAACCCCTCAGCGGCTGCAAACACAGAACCCTTTCCCTGTTTTTATTTCATGCAACTCAGTGCAAGGTAAGTGTATACAAACACACACATACAGCCCTGCATTTTAAAAAAATAGAGAAATGATGACATTTGTATGGAAATACCTTTGTATCCACCCCATGCAACCCTCCTAGTATTCCTGGGGAGCTAAATAGAGCTGGCCTCATTGACCCAATGACAACACTGGGGTTGAAAAAGGGGAGGGGTAACTCGGTCAAGGTTTCACAGCCAGGAAGTGGCAGGTCAGTAGATCACTGATAACGTTTTCATTTCATTGTGCGTATACATGTCACACAAACGTACACACAAAACGTACACGTGCAGCAAGCGCACTATCACCATGCACAATATACCCCTTTGTGCGAGTGCACAACTTACCACTTCTCAGCCTGTTGTGAGTGGAGAGCTGGAGAGCACTTTCCGGGCAGTTCCAGCGTTCCCAAGCAAATTGGAATTTACACTCCTCTATGCCACTCTGGGCGCCCAGGGCCACGCTGGTGGTGTAGGTCAGATAGGCCTGGCAAAGGGAAAGTACTATGAAGGTCAGTCCTGACTTGGGTCAGGTCGTCCGGGGCTGCTGGGGGGCAAGCAGGACTCAGGTGGGCTCGCTCTCCATGAAGGAACAATTATGGGTTCCTCTGGGTGGGGAACTTCCGTCACTGTCTCCTTCCCCTTCCCTCTTTTCTTTCCTCAAAAAGAGTTCCCTTAGGAACCTGGGTGGCTAAAAACAGAAGCCAGAGATCATCCTACCTTGGGACCTGTTATCAGGAAATTGTTCACTGACCTGTCAAAAAGAGAAAAAAATGAAGCAGCGGTGAATGGGAATGAGATCATGGGAGCTTCCTGGGTGGGGAAGGTGGATGGAAAGTACTTACCAGGCAGAGGCACTGAAGGTGGCGTAGCATATGCCCATGGCCACCCTGAGCATAAACAGGTCCCCCATGGCCCTGCTCACCCTGAGGGCGCCAGGTCCAGCCCAGGGGCAACTCCTGAGAAGTGAGGGGAGAGCAGGGTCTTTCTCGGTATTTATGTGGGAAAATTCTGAATGGCTAAAGGGGAAAAACCAACAGCTCTTCTCATTTGTCCTTCCCTGGCAGGGCTGCAGGATCCACTGACCCAATGGGGGACCAGAAAGGAAGGACTCAGCCCCAAAGCCTCCAAGGAAAGCCCCGCCCCACCCCGCCCCACCAGCCCTTCTTCCCTCCCAGGCTGACCGAGGGGCTGAAGCCTTTCCCTACCCTTGAGGTTTCTTTCCTCTATAGATCAGACTGCTCTCTTTCTGCTACATGGTTCAATTTCTTAGAGTCTTGGAGCCTAGAGCAGATGAGATTCCTAACCCTGAAAGTAGGTCACTAGTTCCTGTGAGCTACCGTGTCCTCATCTGTCACCCAGACTTCACTCTTTGTCCTGCCTTCTTCCCCAAGTGTTCCTACTTACAGGGGGAACCCTATTTGGTGCACCCTCCTACTCATTTTACCAAAGTACATGGATACACCTTTCCTATCTCCTTCCTTGGTGGCTGTAAAGTTGTGGAATCATGGGACCATGGAGCAGAAACATTTCAGAGCCCATCTCCATAACAGGCCCTTCTACCACATTCTAAGTTCTGGCTAATTTCCTTCATTCCTAGGAGGGTTTATCATTTTATATGTGAAAATCAACCTTTGGGCCACCCAGGGCTGTATTTGAAAAACTGAATGCCCTTTTCACATCACTTTGTTGCTAGGATATCAGCTCCTTAGGCAGGAATTTCTCTTTTATTTAATTTTTTGTTATTATTATTATTATTTTAAGTAATTTCTGTGCCCAACTTGGGGCTTGAACTCATGACCCCAAGATCAATAGTGACACAATCTGGGCAACCTGGGTAGCTCAGTGGTTTAGCGCCGCCTTCAGTCCACGGCGTGATCCTGGAGACCGAGGATCGAGTCCCATGTCGGGCTCCTTGCATGGAGTCTGCTTGTGTCTCTGCCTCTCTCTCTCTTTCTCTCTCTCTCTGTGTCTCTCATTAATAAATAAATAAAATCTTAAAAAAAAAAAAGAGTCACACAATCTACCAACTGAGCCAGCCAGGCACCCCAGGAATCCCTCCTTTAGATTCACTTAAGTGCTTGAGAAGATGCCTGGATGACAAACAAATTAATGAAAGAAATTTGTGACCACTACCTAATAGGGACCTGAGGCACCATTTAGATAGGTTTGGGGTCAAGGAGTCAAGATCTTCCTTGGTTGATGGAGCTCTTTTCTAGGACTGGGGAAGGCAGTCCAGAGAGACTCAGAGGAAAATACAAACAGGAGGTCACCATCATGACTCATTTCCATGGTATCCAGATTACATCCCAGCCCCCCAGGGCCTGATTTGGTGAAAAAGGGAGCTCAGACATCCCCTCATCAAAGGAGTTCCAGGAGCCAAGGAGTCTTCTGGCTTTTTTACTTTTTAGGGCAGTGCATTCAAATTATGGGCTAGGATTGGTGTCATTCTGTAAACTGCTACCTGTTACTAAGTACAGAAATGAAAATATTAAGAAATTTTAAAAAAGATTTTATTTTATTCATGAGAGACATAGAGAGAGGCAGAGACACAGGCAGAGGGAGAAGCAAGCTCCATGAAGTGAGCTCGATGTGGCACTCGATCCCAGGACCCTGGGATCATGCCCTGAGCTGAAGGCAGATACACAACCTCTGAGCCACCCAGGTGTCCCAGTATTTAGAAATTTTTACAATGATTTGATGTAGTGATTTTATTTTACTTTTTTTTTTTTTTTTACTATTTTTAAAATGCAATTTTATTAATTTAATTTAATTTTTTTAAAAGTAGTCTCCATGCCCAGCCTGGAACCCAACATAGGGCTTGAACTCACAACCCTGAGATCAAGACCTGAGGTGAGATCAAGAGTTGGACGTTTAACCAACTGAGCCACCCAGGTGCCCTGATGTATAATTTTAGATATGTTGAATCTAATAATAAGACGTTTGGATTCCTATTTTGTATATATTTTTTCCTGTTACATTTTTCTAAGAGGATGGGCGCAAATGTCACAAAAGCAAAATGTCCTTAATGGACTTAAAGCTCGGCCTCTGAGCCCAGCAAGCTGTCTTCCTTTGCTTGGTTGTGGGCTCCTCTCCTTGGGGAAAAGAAGTATCTGAGACTTGAGTCACTTGGGAAAAGCCCCGAAGTTTGCTTACTATTTTCTCCAGTCAAGAATCTAATGTTTAACTTTTCCTTCTTAAGAACGTTTAACTTGGGCAGCCCCGGTGGCACAGCGGTTTAGAGCCGCCTGCAGCCCGGGGTGTGATCCTGGAGACCCGGGATCGAGTCCCACGTTGGGCTCCCTGCATGGATCCTGCTTCTCCCTCTGCCTGTGACTCTGCCTCTCTCTCTCTCTCTCTCTCTCTATGAATAAATAAATAAAATCTTTAAAAATAAATTAAAAGAAAAGAATGTTGAACTTTTCCTTCAACTGCTTAACAGACTAAGCCACACAGGTGTCCCTCTCCTTTAAAAAAAAAAAAAAAAAAGGTTCCATGCCCAACGTGGAGCTTGAACTTACAACCCTAAGATTAAGACTAAACTCTATGGACTAAGCCAGCCACATGCTCCTATCTCTTTAGTTTAGTTTTTTTTTTTTTTTTTTTTTTAAGATTTTATTTATTTATTCTCTGTGTCTCTGTGAGAGACACAGAGAGAGGCAGAGACATAGGCACAGGAAGAAGCAGGCTCCCCATGGGGAGCCTGATGCGGGACTCAGTCCTGGGACCTTGGAATCATGCTCTGAGCCGAAGGCAATGAGCCAAAGGCAGATGCTCAACCACTGAACCACCCAGGCATCCCTATCTCTTTAGTTTTTAAGTGATGATCCAACTCTTCGTTTTTCTTTTCCAGAGAGGGAGATCTGGATCTGAAGACCAGAGCAGATGATGACAGGGAGATAGAGTGGTACCATCACAAGGCCATAACGTCTCTGAACCAGTGATGTGCTGGTAGACAGGTATTTAACAACCAGTTCTGGTGTGTCAGGAGCCATGATTGGTAGTGTTTGCTGATTTCCATGGTGTAAATACTCCCACCATGGCCTTTTTCAAACTACCAACGTGGGCTTGGGAAGAGATGAACAGTACCACATCATTATGTAATATTCTATCATATAGCTATAATAGATGTAAATTACCTTAAGAGTATTGATAATAGGGGCAGCCTGGGTGGCTCAACCGTTTAGTGCCACCTTCAGCCCAGGGCGTGATCCTGGGGACCCGGGATCCAGTCCCTTGTAGGGCTCCCTGCAGGGAGTCTGCTTCTCCCTCTGCCTGTGTCTCTGCCTCTCTCTCTCTCTCTCTCTCTCTCTCTCTCTGTGTCTCTATTTATTTATGAATAAATAAATAAAAAATCTTTAAAAAAAGAGTGTAGATAGTAGTAAAATATCAGAAAGTAATCAGGAAAAGATGAATTTTGAGTACTTGTTCTCTTTGTTTTTATTGGTTACGAAACTTAATTTTTTAAAAAAGATTTTATCTATTTATTCATGAGAGACACAGAGAGAGAGAGGCAGAGACACAGGCAGAGGGAGAAGCAGGCTCCATGCAGGGAGCCCGACGTAGGACTTGATCCCGGGTCTCCAGGATCAGGCCCTGGGCCAAAGGCAGCGCTAAACTGCTGAGCCACCCGGGCTGCTCAAGGTTTTATTGTTAAGTAATCTCTATCCCCAACATGGAGCTTGAACTCATGACCCCAAGATCAAGAGTCACATGCTATACCAACTGAGCCAACCAGGCTCCCCCATGTAATTTAATTTTTAATAATGACTGTGTTTAACAACCAGTTTGCAAAATTCCTGTCCCAGCTTTCTGAACTGGGACAAACTACCCCACAGCACACCGTTAGAGCCCTGTGTCCTCCCTCTAGGCCACTGGGAGATACAGTGCAAAAGATTTCGATGTGGAATTGAACACCATCTATTTATCATTTTGTTATATGCAAGGCTTTCACTCTTGCTGAGCCATAAATCTTGCTACCTGCCCTCAAGGAGCTTAGTACCTAGTAAACAGTAAATAGAGGTTTAGGTGTATATTTAACTATGATGAATGAACAAATGCATGTACCTCTGGAAAGGTGTTCATAGAACTAGAAAGGAAGTAGGATCAGATAGTCTTTTTTTTTTTTTTAAGATTTTATTTACTTATTTATTCATGAGAGACACACACACTCAGAGGCAGAGAGACACAGGCAGAGGGAGAAGCAGGCTCCATGCAGGGAGCCCGATGTGGGACTCGATCCCAGATCTCCAGTATCACACCCTGGCCTGAAGGCGGCGCTAAACTGCTGAGCCACAGAGGCTGCCCAGGATCAGATAGTCTTAAAGGCCCCCTCTACCTCTACTGTTCAAGGATGTTGAAGTTTCAAGAATCCTAGGGAAAGCTCTGGGGATTATAATCAATGAGGAATAAGCCAGAGTTGCCCTTGTGGTGCCCAGCTTCAGGAAATCTAGAGGCCATCCAAAGAACAGTAGAGTATCTGAGCTAGAGGGTCCCATTTTCTGAACTACATGAAGCCCAGAGAGAGGAGACATCTCATGGTTACACAGTGAGTTGAGGCCAAGAACACTTGGATCCTACCATCCTGGTTTGCTCTAGATGAAAGATTTCCCATAGAGTGGAACTTGCAGTGCTTACATCCCGGCAGTGTTGGGCAAGCTGGGTGATTGGTCACCCTACAACGATGATGGTGTGCATCCTAGACCAATGTTTCTTTCCGAATGCACACTCTCACTAAACTCCCAAATTCCTGGTTCCCCTACTTTTCTTTTCCAGGCTCCTTCCAGGGCCCTGACCCTACTAGCACCACTTAGATTGTGGAGCAAGTTGGAATGGGGGCAGTAGAGTGAGTGAGTGGAGGTAGCCAGAAATAACAGAAGAGAAAGAGAGATAGGATTTCTGACTTTTTACACTCCTCTGCTAATTAGATAAGGGGGGATGGAGCAGGGGGGGAGAATATACCTCCATGCATATTCTTCTAAAGTGTGACACTGAGCAGAGCTCAGGGACTTTCAATCTCTGGTCTCCACCCCTTCTCCTTGGAGATTGCTCTCTTCCCACTCCCTGGGGATCCTCAACTCCCAGTCGAAATGCCACAGCTGCTTGAACCCTGGACCCTCCCTTTGGTCCCCCCAATTTAACTTCTCAATGACTTGCAAAGTTCCTCCACACACAGTATGTCCAAGGAAGGAAGAGGAGCATACTTTAAGTTCTCTGGCTCTCAGATCCAGAGTTCCAGGTGTGGGGAAGAAAAAAAGGGGGCCTCCTGTATGGGAAATGGAAACAGTTAGTTGTCTGTTGAACACATGGGCTTGTGAGGGCTGGGGTCCATCAGAGGATCTAAATCTGCAAGCTATTACTGTTTCATGTTTGAAGATGCTTCCTTCATCATTGTGAAAGCTCTGTAGGGTAGGCTTTGTAAATCCCAATCACAGGGGGATCTCTCAAGGGACAACAGCAGTTTCTCCCATTGGATGGAGAAGCCCAGATGGCAGAAGGTATATCTTCACTATTAGCCTTGGAAGGTTTGGAGTTGGAGGAGCTCCTCTGAAGAGAGATATCAGGTGGTTAAAACTTCTTTATTCTGTTTTTTTATTCTCTCACCATTCTAAACTCCCATCTGTGAGCCTTGGATAGGACACAGAAATTCCCAATTAATGTTTTTCAGTTGATTGTTGGGGAAGAAAGTATGGAGATGATTGTGGGATTTTTAGTTTTCAGAGAAGTATTCATCCATCTATTCATTCTAAAAAAAATGTATCTACTTGAATTCAGGCCAGGACTCAACACTTATGAGTCTAATATGAATTACCCTTAGCTGATTTTTTTTTTAAAGATTGTATTTATTTATTTGAGAGTGAGTGAGAGAGCATGAGCAGTGTGTGTGTGTGGGAGGGAGGTGGTTGCTGAGGGAGAAACAGGGACCATGACACAGAGCCCAATCCTGGGACCTCAGGATCATGACCTGAGTCAAAGGCAGATGTTTAACCAACTGAGCCACCCAGGAGTCTCTTAGTTGATGTTTTTATCCTGGACAAGTTTTCAGTCTGGTCTGAAAGAGACGTTTAAACAATTTATAATAATACAATGAGATAAATTACTTTGGTGGAGTAAGGAATGAAAATAATGAGAAAAAGTCCATAGAATGGGACTTCTGATGGAGACCTGCCATCTGGTGACAGTAGATGGTACAACAGGCTTCTTGTTGCTCTGATGGAAGCTTCACTACTGTAATTTCAGCCTGTATGAACCTGCCTGATGGATGGCCAGCCCATTGGTTGGCACGGTGGGGCACATACAGTAAAGCTTCTAAAATGATCTCCATCCTTGAAAAACTTGTGCTTGTGAGTGTAAGGCATAATTAAGGTAGTTATCAGCCAAATAAATACTTGATGTGCATGCATGAACAAATGAACTTTAAAAAATTTTGTATATATGATTCATGCTCGTTACCAAAAAAATTAAACAAAATGGAAATACATAATCTAAAAAATGAGTCTCACCCATCCATTCCCTGTAGATAACCATTATGAATTTTAGTGTGGATTCTTTTTTCTGCATGTTGATATATACATGTTATTTTAATTTAATTTAATTTAACTTTATTTATTTATTTATTATTGTTTAAAAAAAGATTTTCTTTATTTATTTATTCATGAGAGACACAGAAAGAGAGAGGCAGAGACATAGGCAGAGGGAGAAGCAGGTTCCATGCAGGGAGCCCGATGTGGGACTCGATCCCGGGTCTCCAGGATCAGGCCCTGGGCTGAAGGTAGAGCTAAACCACTGAGCCATTTGGGCTGCTCTGTTATTTAATTTTTTAAGTAGACTCCATGCCCAACTTGGGGCTTGATAGAACTCATGATTCTGAGTCCAAGAGTCACATGCTCTACCAATTGGGCCAGCCAGGTTCCCTTATACATATGTAATTTAAAAAGTAGAACTGTGTTATTATTCCTCAGCTTGGTTTTGAATTTTTCCTCAGGGACCCCTTTCTGTGACACTACAAAACAATCGACCTTATTTTTTCTTAATTTTTATATTAAATAAAAAACATGCTCCTAAGAGTTAAAAGTTTTATAGGATTTAAGAAAAGCACAGCCTTCAATTATACCCCCTTTTTTCTTCTTAAGAAGCAACCACTTTCAATTCTTTTTATTTGTTGCTATTAGTATTACTTCCATATTTCTTTTTTTATATTTTTATTTATTATTATTATTATTAATTTTTATGATTTTATTTATTTATTCATGAGAAACACAGAGAGGAGAGAGAGAGAGGTAGAGACACAGGCAGAGGGAGAAGCACGCTCCATGCAGGGAGCCCGACATGGGACTCAATCCCGGGTCTCCAGGATCACGCCCTGGGCTGAAGGTGGCGCCAAACCGCTGAGCCACCTGGGCTGCCCCACATTTCTTTTTTTAAAAGATTTTATTTTACGTTTTTATTTATTTATTTTTTTAACTTAAAAAAATTTTTTTTTAATTAAAAAAATTTTTAATTTTACTTTTAAGATTTTGTTTTTAAGTACTCTACACTCATTGGGACTTGAATTCACAACCCCAAGGTCAAGTGTCACATGCTCAACCAACTGAGCCAGCCAGGTACCCCTACTTCTATATTTCTAAACAAAATATATTTGAATCCTATTTATTAATTCCTCAATTTTAGGTATTACCTGTTGACTTCCCACCATGGAAGTTGAGGATTTGCCTCTCTTTTCTTTCCCCATCTACCAAATAGAAATCCATCTTTTTCATTCTCTCATCTCCCAAGATAGTTAAACTATAATTTTACTTAGGAAAGTGTTCAGTGGGATGCCTGGGTGGCGCAGCGGTTTAGCGCCTGCCTTTGGCCCGGGGCGTGATCCTGGAGACCCGGGATCGAATCCCACGTCGGGCTCCCGGTGCATGGAGCCTGCTTCTCCCTCTGCCTATGTCTCTGCCTCTCTCTCTCTGTGTGTGACTATCATAAATAAATAAAAATTTAAAAAAAAGGAAAGTGTTCAGTGTTTACACTATGATTATATAAATACTATTTAGAGGAGGGGCATGTGGTAAACCAGCCTTACTTTTCTTTCCCTACAAGTCTTTCTGTCTTGCCTGGAATGAATAGTTTTCTTTTCTTTTGTTGTTTGCTTCTTTTCTATGTAGTTATTACCACTTCAGCCCCTAATTGTGCCACTCTTCTAAAATGCCTCTCAAGACACTGAATTCTCATACCCGCTCCAGTCGGGCTGAGCTGTTTCTCTGCATACTGAAAAGCTGTCATTTGAGTATCTTTTTTCACTATCAGGATAGGGTTCACTTTGCTTCTCCACTTTGTTATGCATCCTGTTTCTTAAATATTATGTTTTTTAATCTCTGTTTACTCCCTCATTTTGGTGGGTAACATATTTTAGTAGCTTCCTGAGAATGGGTGCATAGGAAACACATTTTTTGAGACCTCACATGTCTGAAAATCTTTATTCTACTCTCGCTTGTTGATATTTAATTTTTTTCTTAGATTAATATATTGGTAGGGTATAGAGTTGTAGGTTGGAAATAATTTTCCCATGCAATGTTGAAGTCATTTTTCCAATATCTTCTAGTTTCCAGTATTGCTGTTGAGAAATTTATGCCATTTTGAATGCTAGTCTTATATAGGTTACCTGTGCTTCTTCCCCCTACTCCCTTTGGAAACTTGTAGAAACTTTTCTTTTTCCTCAGCATACTGAAATTCCACAATGATGTGGCTTTGGTTTACAACTTTTTTATTTCTTGTTTAGTACTCATGCATTCTTTCAGTCTGTAAACATATGTCTTTTTGTTTTGGTAAACTTTCTTGTATTATTTCTTTGATAGTTTCTTTCCTTTCCTTTTCTTTTTTTTAAATTTTTATTTATTTATGATAGTCACAGAGAGAGAGAGAGAGGCAGAGACATAGGCAGAGGGAGAAGCAGGCTCCAGGCACCGGGAGCCCGACGTGGGATTCGATCCCGGGTCTCCAGGATCGCGCCCTGGGCCAAAGGCAGGCGCCAAACTGCTGCGCCACCCAGGGATCCCTCCTTTCATTTTCTATGTTCTTTTTCTACAATTGTATTTGTATGTTTGTGTGAGGATAACAGACTTCCTTGGCTGATCCTTTCATTTTATCATTTTATCTCTTCTTGCCTGGACTCCATCTGTTTTTGTTTTGTTTTATTGGTTTATTATCTAGGAGGAATTCCTCAACTTTTCTTCCAACCTTTATTTATTTTTGTTTACTTATTTATTTTTAGATAGAGAGTGTGTGTGCTGGGTAGAGTGGGGGGAGGAGCAGAGGAAGAGGGAGAGAATCTTTTCTTTTTTTAATTTTTTTTTTAAATTTTTATTTATTTATGATAGTCACAGAGAGAGAGAGAGAGGCGCAGAGACACTGGCAGAGGGAGAAGCAGGCTCCATGCACCGGGAGCCCGACGTGGGATTCGATCCCGGGTCTCCAGGATCGCGCCCTGGGCCAAAGGCAGGCGCCAAACCGCTGCGCCACCCAGGGATCCCAGAGGGAGAGAATCTTAAGCAGGCTCCACACCCAGTGCAAAGCCTGACATGGGGCTCAAGCTCATGACCCTGAGAGATCATGACCTGAGCCAAAATTGAGTCAGATGTTTAACTGACTGACTCACCTTGGCACACCATCTTCCAACCTTTAGATTACATTCTTTTAATTTCTGCATCAAATCTTTAATATCTAAGAGTTTTATCTTATTCTTTGAATAATGCTTTAAAAAATAATATTCTGGGGTGCCTGAATGGCTTAGTTGGCAATAAGATCATTACCAGAGTGGAAATCAAGAGTTGGATGCTTACCTGAGTTATCCAGGTGTCCCACCCTGACTGACATTTTTTTTTAAAGATTTTATTTTTTTATTTATTCATGAGAGACACAGAGAAAAAGAGAGAGAGGCAGAGAGAGAAGCAGGTTCCATGGAGGGAGCCCAACGTGGGACTCGATCCCAGGTCTCCAGGATCACACCGTGGGCCGAAAGCAGGCACTAAATTGCTGGGCCACCCAGGCTGCCCCTGACTGACATTTTTAAAAGATTACTCTGACTGCTGTGTGGACAATGAGTTGGTGGTGGAGGTGGTGCCAAAGATATTGGCAGATCTCTCTTAAGAAGAACTGACCAGTTCTCGTTACTTAATTTACCATTCTTCCTCGTTCCTCCTCAGTCCTAGCATTTTTCCAGCCTATGTGACTGGAGAGAAAGGCGATAGCATGACCTGAGAAATCAGGGCTTCTTTTGGTGAAAAAAGTGATGGCAGCAAAGCCCAATGGAAATGTTTGGGAGCTGGAAATTTGGCTGAGGAGCTGCAGAGAAAGGACAGAATTTTGAGTGTCTAGATTTCAGATCTCCTATGGAGAAGGAATAGTTGAAGCTGTGAGATTGTATGAACCATCTGAGAGAGGGGATTCAGAGAAAAGAGCAGAAGACCGAAGCAATGCCAGCAAAAGCAGCAGAGGGACAGTACTGTAAGGTTGCAGCACCAGGGCAGTGCAGAAATGCAGGACTACTTAAGCCAGAGTGCCGGCTGAGAGGTGAACACAACAGCAAAGGAGGAGCTATGCCAGGTTGGAATCCTCACAAAGGGTTGCGGCAGAAACAGGACTTGAACAGATATTTATTTATTTATTCATTTATTCATTTATTTATTTATTTTTAAGATTTTATTTTATTATTTATTCATGAGAGACACACGCAGAGAGAGAGAGAGACAGAAACACAGGCAGAGGGAGAAGCAGGCTCCATGCAAGGAGCCCAATGCAGGACTCGATCCAGGACTCCAGGATCATGCCCTGGGCCAAAGGCCAAACCATTGAGCCACCCAGGGATCCCCTTGAACAGATCTTGAAGGACAGGTAGACTGACTAGGTTGATGGAGATGAAAGCAGGGATTTCCAGGCTAAAAAGCCCAAGAACTGGCACCTGGGTGGCTCAGTCGGTTAAGTGTCTGCCTTTGGCTCAGGCTGTGATCCTGGGGTCCTGGGATTGAGTTCTGCTTTGGGCTCCCTGCTCAGCGGGGAGTCTGCTTCTCCCTCTGCTGTTCCCCCTGCTTGTACTCTCTCTCTCTTTGTGCCAAATAAATAAATAAAATCTTAAAAAAAAAAAGCCCAAGGACCAAGGTATAACAGAAATTTCTGACTATTGAGTATGTGTGCAAAGTCAGGGTGTTGTTGGGAGTTTGTGAGAGGAGGCTTCAGTCAGGAAATCATAAGTGATAAATGTGTGTAGAAGGAGCTGAATCAGTTAGTTGATCAACATGTATATATTTTTTTAGCATCCCTGCAAACTGTGCCCCAGGTCAGGCTCTGTGACTATATCTGTGAACCAAGAAACCAAGGCTCTGTACGTCAGAGCACACCCATTAGCAAATCAGACAGGTCTTCACAGGCAAGCAGAGGTGTTCAGACTTTATTCTATGAGACACTGCTCTCATGGGACCCTATAATGGGAGCTGGTTGGAAGGATGTCCCCAGCTTGTGGGGACATGACAGGGAGTGTAGGTAGAGGAGATGCAGACTGGTGAAGAGTTTGCATGTGCATGTGAGCCTGAACTGTGAACATAGACTAGGATGGGTGCACTGGAAAGGCAGGGAATACTTTCTGAGAAAGTATTTTTCTTCGGAGAGATGGATGGCTGATTCATTAACCTTTGCAAGGGACATTTGCATGTAATGAGAGTAAAGTCTTTGGCTAAGCTGCAGGAATTAAACTCTGATGATGGAAATTTTTTTTTAAGATGGTATTTATTTATTCATAATAGACATAGAGAGAGAGAGGCAGAGACACAGGCAGAGGGAGAAGCAGGCTCCACGCAGGGAACCCAATGAGGGACTCGATCCCGGCACTCCAGGATTGCGCCCTGGGCCAAAGGCAGGCGCCACACCGCTGAGCCACCCAGGGATCCCCGATGGAATTTTTAAAAAATATTTTATTTATTTATTCATGAGAGACAGAGAGAGAGAGGCAGAGACACAGGCAAAGGGAGAAGCAGGCTTCATGAAGGAAGCCCCATATGGGACTAGATCCTGGGACCCCAGGATCCTGCCCTGAGCCTAAGGCAGACACTCAACCACTGAGCTACAGAGGTGTCCCCCCGATGGAATTTTTAAAAACATTTTATTTATTTATTCATGAGAGACACACACAGAGAGAAGCGGAGACATAGGCAGAGGGAGAAGCAGGCTCCATGCAGGGAGCCCGACGCGGGACTTGATCCCGAGACTCCAGAAGCACACCCTGGGCCGAAGGAAGAGCTAAACCGCTGAGCCACCGGCGCTGCCCTGATGATGGAATTATTGACTTGAGGGAGTAAGAAGAGGTGTTTGTTGGAGGGACAGCACAGAACCATCCCTGGCCCTGAAATAACACCTTTTCAGGAGCTGTCTACTTACTCAAAGGCTAACTCTTACCTTCCATGTGATATGAGGAATACTGCTTTGCTCTCTGGACATCATTTTGACCACTGAGATGCAGTCATAGGACTTCTTGGTTTTATGGAGATAAACTCATGCCCTCCCAATTCCTCAAGGACTGTCACCCTGCTTGCCCTGCAGACTCAACTTTCCTAGAGAAAACAAGGGAAAGGAAATGAAGAGAAATAGGCAATAAGGAGGAGCACACAGTGCACAAAAATTCTGTGTAAGACTTGAAAGGGAAGTTAAAGGAAACAAACAAACTTTCTTCTTGAGCTTGGGATCAGCAGGGAATGATGCAGCTTCCTGAAGATATTTATAGAAAGCACTGGACAAGCAAAATCAAGAAGCAGAATGACCAACTCATCATGTTTTTCCCTGGACTTGCCCAAGTTTGACACCAAGGTTTCCATATTCTGGGAAAACTGAGGCAATTGATCATCCCATTAGGAGGCCTGGTTTCTATCTCTGCATCTGCCACTGAGTCTTCCCTTTGAGCCTGAGGGTTCCCCCTCATTTGGTAAAGTATAGTACCTGGACCACGTGATATCAGAGAGCCCTTCTAGCACTAATGGAACAATACAGAAATTTGCCCAGGCTGCCCTGACATCCACTTTCTGTGGGAGCTTGTCTTGAGTGTGGGCAGAACCAGTGTCACCACCAGAAGGTTCACCCAAGGGCTAGAGGACCACCAAATTCTTACAAAGACTCTCCTTTCTTACAGATTAGGACTTTTTTTTTTAAAAGATTTTATTTATTCATGAGAGAGATAGAGAGAGAGGCAGAGACGCAGACAGAGGAAGAAGCAGGCTCCTTGCAGGGAGCCCAATGCGGGACTCGATTCCGGGACCCCAGGACCACAACCTGAGCTGAAGGCAGACGCTCAACCACTGAGCCACCCAGGCATCCCATGATTCTTGAAGTATTTAAAACCCATGGGATTTGTCTATTTTCACTTTTTAAATTTTGCCAAAAGAAAAAATGAGGTCCAGAAGGACTCTTTCCAATGTCACGTGAACTTGGCTGGCAATAAAATTAAATATTAAATCTTTGTCAGATGAGAAAAGCGCTAGATAGAACCTCTGTTTCCCCACTGTATCTTTCTTTCTTTCTTTCTTTCTTTCTTTCTTTCTTTCTTTCTTTCTTTCTTTCTTTCTTTCTTTCTTCTTTCTTTCTTTCTTTCTTTCTTTCTTTCTTTCTTTCTTCTTTCTTTTTTTTACCAGTCCAATATTTATTATAACTTTTCATGGAGAAACATGCAGCTTTCATTTGAGTGGATGCCATGCTTCCTGATGGCACAACATCCATCATAGCCTGCGGAGTCAGTGCTCTCCCATAGGAACAAAATGCCTTGCCCTGAAAGAAGATGGAGAACTGTATTCATACTGGGTGCTTAACTCCTGTGTACCCACTCATTCTGATGCCTGCTTCTCTTTCCTTCCTCAGAAAGCCTGAAACCCTGGGTGCATAGCCAAAACTCCCCAGCTACTCCAGAAATGAACACTGCACTGATTTTTTAAAAAAGATTTTATTTATTTGTTCATGAGACACACAGAGAGAGGCAGAGACATAGGCAGAGGGAGAAGCAGGCTCCCTTGGGAAACCTGTTGCAGGACTCGATCCCAGGACCCCAGGATCACGATCTGAGCCAAAGGCAGATGCTCAAACATTGAGCGCCCCCAGGTGCCCCAAACACTGTGCTGATTTTGCACTGAGGCAGACTTGGTTTCAAATCCCCTTTCTGCTACTTACTACCCGGGTGGCCTTGTTGTGCAAGTTTTTGTGCTTCCACAGCTTGGGTTTGTGCATCTATAAACTAGGCACAATGCCATCAGACTCACAGTAAAGGTAAACATTAGCTAATAATATGCGGCCAACGGATTGTTCAACATGGTGAATGCAGAAGGACCTAAAGCATGTTGTAGTTTCAAGCTGGGTTGTCCAGGAAGCAAACTCTAAGATGGAGAGTAGCAGGCAGGGTGTTTATGAGACAGTGCTCTTGGGGTCGACACTTATAGAAGGAAGGAGAAGGAAACAAGATGGGGCAGAGGAAGAAGTGGGCTGTGTTGCAGGCCCAGGGAAGACCTCAGCTGACCTCCCATGGGGAGCTGTAGAGCTGGGATGAGCCTTCAGAACTTGCCAATTGTGGTGAGGGAGCTGGACCTTTCGTACTCCCATCTTGTCGCTTATGCAGTACAGGCTGTCCTGGAGGTTTTCTTCAGCCAAAGCATTCTCCAAAGAGGACTGATAGCTGAGGGTCATGGCAGCATTCCCAGAAGCTGAGGGAGATAAGTCCTGCATTCTTTTTTTTTTTTTTTAATTTATTCATTTATTCATGAGAGACACAAAAAGAGACAGAGAGAGGCAGAGACACAGAAGGAGGGAGAAGCAGGCTCCATGGAGGAAGCCCGATGCGGGACTCGATCCCGGGACTCCGGGATCACACCCTGAGCCAAAGGCAGGTGCCAAACCACTGAGCAACCCAGGGATCCCTAAGTCCTGCATTCTTGAAGTGGGATCTGGATTGTACAGTATAGCATTCATCACTCCCAAATTCCAGATCCTGCGTAAAGATCTCAGGGGCGCCTGGCTGGCTCAGTTGGAATAGCATGTGACTCTTGATCATAGCATTGTGAGTTCAAGCCCCACGTTTGGATATAGAGATCACTAAACAAACAAACAAACAAACAAACTTAAAAAGGAAACAAAAGATCTTGAAAGCTTTCAGAGGGGAAAAACAGGGCATCCAGAAAGGAACAGGAATAAGAATGACATCAGATATCTCAAAAATCCCAGTAGATTTTTAGCAAATCCCATTGCTAAAAGGCAATGGAGAAATGCCTTCAAATGTCCCATGGAAATTGGTTTCTAACCTAGAATTCTATTCTGAGTCTATCTATCAATCAGGTTTGAAGATACAGTAAAGACATTTCAGATATGCAGTTTTGGCTTTTTACTGTTTCTCAAGAAGCAGCTAGATGAAGAATCCAGGAAGTAGAGGATTTGCCAGGAAGATGTGAAGGGAAGTCTGAGCAGCAAAGGTCCCTGGAATAGGAGGCTGAATCCTGGAGGGAAGCGATTTATAGTCTAAGCCACATATTATTTATGGCTATGTCAAAGTTGGTAAAAGTTTGAAGAAAAATGAAGAAATGATGATTATAAAAATTAGAATAGAAGTTACCTCTACAAACAATGGTGGGGTTGTGATGGGAGAGGAGCTTTTGAGGTGTTGGTGATGTTTTGTTTTTTTGATCTGAGTGATGTTACATGACTATTGCTTTGTAACTTTTTTTTTTTTTTTTTTGAGTAAGCTTTTCACCCAACATGGGTCTCAAACTCATGGCCCTGAGATCAAGAGCCACATGCTCTACTGACTGAGCCAGCCAGGCAGGCACCTGCTTTATAACTATTTTAAAATATATAAAAATATATATATATATTATGTTTATATATATACTTTATATATATGCTTTATGCCATATTCTGTGTATATATTTGAAAATAAGTCATTTAAAATTTCATATGAGGGCCACCTGGGTGGCTCAGTCAGTTAAGCATCTGCCTTTAGCTCAGGTCATGATCTTAGTGTCCTGGGATCCAGCCCCACTTCAAACTCCCTGCTCAGTGGAGATCTGCTTCTCCCTCTCCCTTTGCTGCTCCCCCTGCTTGAGCTCTCTCTTTCTATCAAATAAATAAATAAATAAAAATTTTTTAAAAATAAAATTTCGGATTAAAAGAAAATAAATAATAAATGTAGAGCCCTTAGCACAGTGCCTGGCCTGGCACACAGTACATGTCCAGAGTTGAATATCATCATCATCATCATCATCCTGACCTTGCTGTCCATTCCTGAACAAGTGCTTTCAGCTCTTGGCTTCTATAGAAGAAGAGTGTGGGATGTCTTCTAGAGGAGTGTGCAAAAGCAGGGGAGGATTAATGCCCAGCCAGGAAATGGTTTTATGTCTGCACAGAAAAAAATTGAATCCAGAGCTTCCTGTTCTGAAAACATAAAACTGCAGAGAGAAAATTAAGGGATTTTCTATTTTTTCTGTTTTTTTGATAGTTGTCAGGTGGATAGTAGGATGGGAAGATCTGCTATCCTATGTCCCCATTCCCCCCCTTTTTTTTTTTAAGATTTTATTTATTCATGAGAGACACACACAGAGAAGCAGGAGACACAGGCAGAGGGAGAAGCAGGAGCCTTGAAGGGGAGCCTGATGCAGAATTCCATCCCAGGTCCCCAGGATCACCCCTTGAGCCAAAGGCAGATGCTCAACCACTGAGCCACCCAGGGACCTCTTATGTCCCCGTTCTTACCTGCAGTTGATACTTATGAACAGCTCAGTGGGAACGTGGAACCCAAGAAGATGTTTTCTGGGAGCTATTGTTTTCATGAAAAATTTGTAACTCTAAAATTCCTTTGGAAATTTCAGATATACCTTTGCATGACCTTAACATGTTTGCCATTTGCTTATTTTAGTGCTTCTTAAAACTGCAGAAACATTTCTTGCACAAATGGTTCCTTGTTGCAACAGAAATGCAAAGACCACCAATGAGAAGAAGAACCATCATTCTCCTGGGCATTTCAGAAGCCCTGCCCTGAACTATGGGAGGAAGGTCAAGAGGAGAGGGGACTCAGGTGGTGGGGCTTTACTTGATAGCGACAAGATGCCCAAAAAGAGCAGAGAGAGCAGTGATTAGCTTGAAGATTAGTTCCAAATGGAAGACACCAGAGGGAGGAAAGTAAGTTACCATATGTACCCCAACAGCAGCCTCTGATCTTTGGAGGGTAGCCCTTCTTTGCTTCCAAGGACCCCATGAGACCCCACTTATGGGTACTTATTGGGCAGATTCTTCTTGGGGACACTTCTCCTCCTGTTAAACCCTCCTAAAAGGATGGTAGGCTGTTGGAATGGAGAGAGCTCTAGACTAGGAGCCTGGAAGCCTGGGCCCCAGCTCTGCCTTTAAGCAGTGTGCACCTTGGTCAGATCATTTCATTTTTCAGGCATTGGTTTTCCACGTGCTGAGACTATATCATGCCTCATATCCCCTCCAGATCTGAGAGTCTGTGATTCTAATATCCTGCAAAGCTGGTGAGAGGTAGCACGATTAACAGGATGTTGAGTCCAGTAGGCCTAGATAAATTTATTTATTTATTTATTTATTTATTTATTTATTTATTTATTTATTATTTCCTAGGTAAAGAACTTTATTAACCTTGTTTCAAACTTTATTCCCAGGCTTCTTCAACTTAATTAGCTGCAAAGAATGAATATACAAAAAATAAAGTTTTTGTATAGCAAAAACTGAAAAGAGCTGCAGTGTCCAAGAGGCTTGGGCTTAAAAATATTAGAGATCTAGATTTTATCAGATCCATGAACAAAATTTTAAAAAGCAGTCATAATATAAAATAGCAGCTCCCAGTAACTTCTTCAAGTTTTATCTTCTTCAGAAGTTGACTCAATTCAGTTTGCTTCATTCTTGGAAGCTTCATCAAAATTCTCCACAAGATCTGGAACTTTATCATCATCATCCTCTCCAGTAGCAAGTGGTGTTTTTCCTTTTTTTTTTTTTTTTTAAGATTTATTTATTTATTCATGAGAGACACACACACAGAGAGAGAGAGAGAGAGAGAGAGGCAGAGACACAGGCCGAGGGAGAAGCAGGCTCCATGCAGGGAGCCGGATGTGGGACTCGATCCTGGGACTCGATCCTGGGACTCGATCCTGGGACTCCAGGACCACGCCCTGGGCCAAAGGCAGGCACCAAACCGCTGAGCCACCAAGGGATCCCCCAAGTGGTGCTTTTCCATCCACGGATTGTTTGGGCAGAGCTTCAGCCAGTCTTCTTAAACTAGTCAGACTGTCTGCACCAAGCTGGTTTAAGAAACTGGGTAGCATTTCTGTCAGCTGCTTTGTCTCAGCATGGCCTGTAATGGTGAAAGTGTTCGCTGCCAGTGATGCCTGAACTTTAGGGTTGTTAAAATGGATCACTGTTCCTTGGTTTGTGAACATATTCACTTCTTCAATAACCAGAGATATTGTTTACCCCTAACTTCTTTAAGGAGAACTGAAGTTTTTTTATCATCTGCTGTAGCTGTTCTATGAACCACCTTCTTTCGGCGAGCAGTTCCTTTCCCACCAATGCGCAGTTGTGCTTGCAGTTTGGCGAGTTTCTCCTGGCTCGTGATAGTTTCTTTCATCTTGTTGGAGCGCAAATGGGACCGCGCAGGGGACTAGGGTTGGCGCTCGGAGGGGGTCTCGGGCGGACCAGCTGAGGTTAGGCGCACACACGCGGGGACGCAAGATCCAGGCCTAGATTTAGATCCAGCACCACCTACTAACTATGTGAACTTTGCAAATTATTCAACTGTCCTCAGCCTGGTTGCCCAGATCTATAAATGTATAGCTGTACTCACAGCTGTTTTGAAGTTGAAGGGAAGCAGTGTATGTCCATGGTTCTCAAACTGTGTGTTCAGGCACCCTAAAGCTCTGCAGTGAAGTCACGCCAGACCACCGAGGAATTTTTCAAATTTCTGAGGCAAACACAATGAAGCAGAGGTAGCTTGTCATTTCAACATTAGATTGCACTATATTACTTGACGCCTTGTGATGCTTTGTGTATTATTTCACAAAGCGAGGTTTTCAGTACGATAAAAGGCAAGTAGCATGTGAAAATCTGCGTGGAACACAAAAGGAGGGCGATGGTATCCAATCCGATTAAGAAGCTGAGCAGTGTACTATAGGTGTGAACATCCCATTTGTAAATACTTGTAGTTATTTAAGAATAAAATAAAAATATTTTTTCAAACAACTACTAAGTTGTTAGTATATTAATGCATCTTAGTGTTTTTGGATCTAATTATTTACTACATGGAGCTGTTAGGTATTTCCTTTGGCCCAAGGGAATGGTGGCAAGCTTATTGAATTTTCCTATGGTTCTGTGAACAGAGGAATTTTGGGGACCTCTGATATGGAAAGTACTTGGCATACTGTAGGTGCTCAACAAATGGTAAAAAATATTTTTAAAAAGATTTTATTTATTTATTTGAGAGAAAGAGAGAGAGAAAGGGGAGAGAAAGAGAGAAGACATGGAGGGGAGGGGCAGAAGGCGAGAGAGAAGCCGACTACCCACTGAGTGTGGAGCCTGTCTTGGGGCTCGATCCCAGGACTCTGAGATCATGATCTGAGCTGAAGTCAGGTGCTCAACTGATTGAGCTACCCAGGTGCCCCAAATGGTAAAAATTATTAAGGAAGCTCGCAAAAGGGAACAGGGAGCTATCTCTGCTTATTTCTGGTGGTGGTGGGAGCTAAGCATGAATCAAGAGGTGTTTGACATATCTTTATAATAGTAGTACTAGGCACATGGAGGTGCTGCATACAGGCCACCTGAATGAGTGAAGGTGTCACAGATAAAAGTTTGGGTTATTTATTTCTTTAGTTAGTTAGTTTTAAAATATTTTTGTTCGTTTGAGAGAGAGAGAGAGAGCACGAGCAGTTGGAGGGAGAAGCAGACTCCCCCCTGAGCAGGGAGCCCGAAATGGGGCTGGATCCCAGGATTCCAGGATCATGACTTGAGCTGAAGGCATATGTTCAGCCAACTGAGCCACCCAGGTGACCCAAGTTTGGGTTTTTAAAAAGATTTTATTTATGTATTTGAAAGAGAGAGGGAGAAAGAGAGAAAGCACGTGAGCACATGAGCAAGGAGAGGGGAAGAGGCAGACAGAGAATCAGACAGAGAAAAAGGTGGAGCAGGGAGCCCAACTCAGAGCTCTATCTCAGGACGCTAGGATCATGACCTGAGCAGAAGGCAGATGCTTAACCATCTGAGCCACCCAGGTGCCCCGTGAAAGATTTTATAAAGCACCTGGGACAAAACCACCAAGGTGAGCAATAATTTTTTCAGGGTCCCTTCGTCTCTTCATCACAGTTTATACTTTGCACAGTGTATTTCCCCAGGAATCCCCAAATACAAGTCCATTCTCTCCAGAGGATTTGTCTTTAGTCTTGTTTTCTTTTTTTTCTTTTCTCTCTCTCTCTCTTTCTTCCTTCCTTCCTTTCTCTCTCTCTCTCTCTCTCTCTCTTTCTTTCTTTCTTTCTTTCTTTCTTTCTTTCTTTCTTTCTTTCTTTCTTCCTTCCTTCCTTCCTTCCTTCCTTCCTTCCTTCCTTCCTTCCTTCCTTCCTTCCTTCCTTCCTTCTTCTTTAAGTTTAAATTCTATTAGCTAACATGTAGTACATTATTAGTGTCACATGTAGTGTTCAATAATTTATCATCTGGGTATGACACCGGTGCTCATCACCTCATGTGCCCTCCTTTTTTTTTTTTTTTTTAAGACACTTGCATCTTTTTTTTTTTTTTTTTTTTAAGATTTTATTTATTTATTCATGAGAGACACACACAGAGAGAGGCAGAGACACAGGCAGAGGGAGAAGCAGGCTCCATGCAGGGAGCCTGATGCGGGACTTGATCCTGGGACTCCAGGATCACACCCTGGGCGAAAGGCAGGCACTAAACCACTGAGCCACCCAGGGATCCCTCATGTGCCCTCCTTAATGCCCGTCACCCCGTTACCCTATCCCTCCATCTTTTAGTCCTGTTTCAATGTGGTAACATTGCTCTTCTGTAGAATTCGAGTTTGGAGAGTTTGCCACAGATTCGGAGACAATTGGAACTTGTTAGGTGCAGTCTGGACTGGGTTTAAAATAGGCTGGCCACAGAGCAGAGAGAGTCTTGTGTGGGAGTTACACTGTACCAAAGGGAGTCAATCCTCCTCTAGTCTCTTTCCCTAGAAAACAGCTGTTTAAAAAAAGGGGGGGATCCCTCGGTGGCTTAGTGGTTTAGCTCCTGCCTTCAGCCCAGGGCGTGATCCTGGATTCCCGGGATCGAGTCCTGCCTGGGTCGGGCTCCCTGCATGGAGCCTGCTTCTCCCTCTGCCTGTGTCTCTGCCTCTCTCTGTGTGTGTGTCTCTCATGCATAAATAAATAAAATCTTTAAAAGAAAGAAAGAAAGAAAGAAAGAAAGAAAGAAAGAAAGAAAGAAAGAAAGAAAAGAAAGAAAGAAAGAAAACAGCTGTTTTTAAGCCCTTAAAAAAACAACACCATGGAACAGTCCAGCGCTCTATATTCCATCAATTTTAAGTTTAAATCAATTTAGAATAAAAGGTATAATTATGTTTCCAAATAGCCTCTGCCTGTAGTGTGGAAACAGGGCTCCCTTCTCCAATATTCAGTTCTCAATATTTGATATTAGAGTGGTTTTCATGCCTGTTTGCCTATCAGTTCTTAGGTGAGAATGAACTTTTACCATGGAAACAAGTCTGTCTCAGGAGTTCTGCCTTCCTTTCCCTTGACTTTCATCACTAACTGCAAATAGTTTTTTTTTTTTTTTTTTAAGATTTTATTTATTTAGGGATGCCTGGATGGCTCGGTGGTTGAGCGTCTATCTACCTTTGGCTCAGGGCATGACCCTGGGATCCTGGGATCAAATTCTGCATCGGGCTCCTTGCAGGGACCTGCTTCTCCCTCTGCCTGTGTTTCTGTGTCTCTCGTGAATAAATAATAAATGAATCTAAAAAAAAAAAAGATTTTATTTATTTATTTGAGAGAAGAGAAAGCACAAGCAGGGGGAGGGGCAGTGGGAGAGGGAGAAGCAAACTCTCTCCCCCCTGAACAGGGAGCAGACCAAATCAGGGCTCAGTGGGGTCATGACCTGAGCTGAAGGCAGACGCTTAACTGACTGAGCCACTCAGGCGCCCCTGCAAACAGTTTTTGAAGCATACATCAAACAATCTTTTGTTCTTGATTCTGTTAAATAATGGGGTTTTGATAGCAGGAAGACGGGTTTACTGAGAGCTTTATTCCTTATAGGATTTAAGTCTAATAGAATGTTTGTCTGGTGATATTTGGTTTAAAAAAAATTGGAGAGCTCTTGGCCCTGCTTTTGCATCAAAAATCTACCTAAACTTCCTGGGAAGGAGGAAGGCAGGATCAAATTCTAGGTTGCAAATAAGGAAACCGAGACAGGAAGAATGAAGTAATTGTGGATGAGGTGGGAGTAATAGGTGAGTGCTTATCTCTGACAGTCCGGCTAGTCTGTGTTTATAAACTCACACACTTAAGAACTAGACAATAGGGATGCCTGGGTGGCTCAGGGGTTGAGCAGCTGCCTTCGGCCCAGGGCGTGATCCTGGAGTTCAGGGATTGAGTCCCATGTTGGGCTCCTTGCATGGAGCCTGCTTCTCTCTCTGCCTGTGTCTCTGCCTCTCTCTCTGTGTCTCTCATGAATAAATAAATAAAATCTTAAAAAAAAAAAAAAAAAAAGCTAGACAGCAGGTGCCTGGGTGGCTTAGTCTGTGAAGTGTCCGAATCTTGATTTTTGGCTTAGGATATGGTCTCGGGATTGTGGGATTGAGCCTCATGTTGGGCTCAGTGCAGAGTCTGCTGAAAATTCTCTCCTCACCTCCCACCACTCTCTTTCCTCTTTCTCTCAAATTAAAAAAAAAAATCTTTGGGATGCCTGGGTGGCTCAGTGGTTGGGTGTCTGCCTTTGGCTCAGGGCGTGATCCCATAGTCCCGGGATCAAGTCCCACATCGGGCTTCCTGCATGGAGCCTGCTTCTCCCTCTGCCTATGTCTCTGCCTCTCTCTGTGTGTGTATCTTATGAATTAATAAATAAAATCTTTAAAAAAATCAAACTAAAAAAATCTTAAAAAAAAAAAAGAATTAGACAACAAATAGGGTGCCTGACTGGCTCAGTTGGGGGAATGTGTGACTCTTGATCTCAGCACTGTTTGAGCCCCGTGTTGGGTGTATAGGTTACTTAAAATCTTTAAAGAAAGAAAGAAAAAAACAACAACAAAAAAGCAAGACAACACACCCAATATAGCTGGTCTCCTTAAAGAAGTTTTTCATGGCTCACTGATTGAGCATTTGTATACAGTAAAGGATTTATAATCACATGGGAGAGAATTGATATGTAGAAATTTATTTTTTTTAATTAAAAAATATTTTTTTAAAGATTATTTAATTTTACTTATTTGTTTTGGAGAAAAAAAGAGGGTGGGGACAGACAGAGGGAGAGGATATCTCAAGCAGGCTCTAAGCTGAGCATGGAGCCTGACCTGAGTCTCTGTCTCATGACCCTGAGATCATGACCTGAGCCGAAATCAAGAGTCAGTTAAGCAACTGACTGAGCCACCCAAGTGCCCCTAAAAGATTTTATTTTTAGGTAATCTCTACACCTAGCATGGGGCTCAAACTTGCAACCCACGATCAAGAGTTGCATGCTCTGCTGACTGAGCCAGTGAGGCCCCCCCAGTAGGTAGAAACTTCTAAAAGAGAATTGCAGCAGGACATATTCATGTGGACTCTGAGACCTGAGGCTGACAGCATTCCAGAGGTTAATGGGCTAATCTAGCAGCTCTGTCAAGCACGTGATCAATCTGATTGGAAACATAATTTAGATGTCAGCATCAGTCCTCTGCCCTTCATGGTTGGGCTTCACCGAATGAGACTCTGGGAGTTGAAGGTAATGAAATTTTACTCCATCTTGCCATCTAATCCTGGGAAAGTGGCTCTTTTTTTGTGACCCAGTTTAACTGTCTTGAAACAGGAGAATTACCTTGAATTCAAAGAAGGATTTTGTGAGTGAAAGGCTCCCTCTAAGTATTTAAAAGGGTGGAGATGCCATTTACGATTTTGTTAATAGGGCAGCCCTGTTGGCGCAGCGGTTTAGCGCGCCGCCTGCAGCCCAGGGCGTGATCCTGGGAACCCGGGATCGAGTCCCACGTCAGGCTCTCTGCATGGAGCCTGCTTCTCCTTCTGCCTGCGTCTCTGCCTCTCTCTCTCTCTGTGTCTCTATGAATAAATAAATAAAATCTTAAAAAAAAAAAGATTTTGATAATACTGTCTGAAGCATCCTGAAACCAACTCTTACCAGGGTCCCACTTGTAAAAGAAAGAAAGATCTCTCCTTCCTGGTCTAGCCCATCCCTCCAACCTGAAACCATGTTCTGGTCTTTTAGAGATCTGGATTTATCACAGAAAACAAAACAAAACAAAAAACATAGGAAAAATAAAAAGTAGATGGCTTCCAAGTTAAATTTGCAATAAATTGCAAATGTATTATGTGTTCAAAATACATTTAAAGTGCTTCATGACGTGTAACATGTTAACGTGATAACATGAGGGATTATTGCTCCTCAAAAGAACAGGAACTATGTTCTATTTGTCCCTGGACTTCTAGTGTCCAATCTAGTGTTTGGCACATAGGACTTTTTTATTTTTTATGCCACTCTGGAAAACTGTGTGGAGGTTCCTCAAAGAGTTAAAAATAGACATGCCCTATGACCCAGCAATTGCACTGTTGGGGATTTACCCCAAAGATTCAGATGCAATGAAACGCCGGGACACCTGCACCCCGATGTTTCTAGCAGCAATGTCCGCAATAGCCAAACTGTGGAAGGAGTCCATCGAAAGATGAATGGATAAAGAAGATGTGGTCTATGTATACAATGGAATATTACTCGGCCATTAGAAACGACAAATACCCACCATTTGCTTCAACGTGGATGGAACTGGAGGGTATGATGCTGAGTGAAGTAAGTCAATCGGAGAAGGACAAACATTATATGGTCTCATTCATTTGGGGAATATAAATAATAGTGAAAGGGAATATAAGGGAAGGGAGAAGAAATGTGTGGGAAATATCAGAAAGGGAGACAGAACATGAAGACTCCTAACTCTGGGAAACGAACTAGGGGTGGTGGAAGGGGAGGAGGGTGGGGGGTGGGGATGAATGCGTGACGGGCACTGAGGGGGGCACTTGACGGGACGAGCACTGGGTGTTATTCTGTATGTTGGTAAATTGAACACCAATGAAAAATTAATTTATTAAAAAAAAAGTAAAAAAAAATAAAGACAATTTCGTCAAGAAAAAAATAAAATTTTTTATGATTGGAAAAATTAAATTTTTTGAAGGTAGAAAATATTTTATTTATTATTTTTAAAAACTATTTATTTATTTATTTATGATAGACATAGAGAGAGAGAGGCAGAGACACAGGAGGAGAGAGAAGCAGGCTCCATGTCAGGAGCCTGACACAGGACTCGATTCTGGGACTCCAGGATCGTTCCCTGGGCCAAAGGCAGGCACTAAACCGCTGCGCCACCCAGGGATCCCCAGAAAATTTTTTTTTTTAATTTTTATTTATTTATGATAGTCACACACACAGAGAGAGAGGCAGAGTCACAGGCAGAGGGAGAAGCAGGCTCCATGCACCGGGAGCCCGACATGGGATTCAATCCCGGGTCTCCAGGATTGTGCCCTGGGCCAAAGGCAGGCGCTAAACCGCTGCGCCACCCAGGGATCCCCCCAGAAAATATTTTAATGCACCTCCATGAACTGGCTTCAAACTGTTGTCAAGTCATTATATAGGCATTTAATCAATGCTTTTGGAAGGAAGAGAGTTTAGCAGTTTCTTAGAAATAATTTACCCCATCCTGCTTTATATATATATATATATATTTTAAATGGGGCCCAAACCCATGATCAAGATTTGAGCTGAGATCAAAAGCAGACACTTAACTGATTGAGCTATCCAGTCACCCCTCCTGTATTTCTCATTGGGTTAATCACTTTGAGGAAAAAAAAGGAGTGGAATTCTTGGAATTCTGGATTATTAAATAAAGAACTGTAAAATGAACGTTTCAACTTTATAGAAAGAAGAAACTCAAACTATTTGCTACTCATGTCTGTGATTAATAGTTCATTCAGATTCAGAGTTTTTGTGTGTGTGTGTGTGTGTTTTTTAAAGATTTGCTTATTTATGTGAGACAGAGAGTGTGAGCATGCAGAGGGGTGGGAGGGGCAGACGGAGAGGGAGAGAAGCTTTAACAGACTGCACTGAGTGTGGAGCCCAACCCGAGGCTCAATCTCATGACTCTGAGATCAGGGCCTGAGCCACAATCAAGAGTTGGACGCTTAACCCACTGCACCTCGCCCCCATTTTTTTTTAAGACTCTAAAGCTGAAGGGGCGCCTAGGTGGCACAGTTGGTTGAGTGTTGGACTCTTGGCTTTGACTTAGGTCGTGATCTCAGGGTGGAGGGATCAAGCCCCATGCCAGGCTCCACATTCGCCATGGAGTCTGCTTGGGATTCTCTCTGTCTATCCCTCCCAATACTTTCTCTCTCTCAAATAAATGAATAAAATCTGAAAAAAAAAAAACTGTAATTTGGCAGGTGGGTGTTGGGAAGTAACTGGGAGACCATTTTACACCCTAAGGCTGACTTGAAGGGCCATCAGTCCTCTTCTTGGACTATGTGATATGGATGGAATGGGGCCAAAGTCTCTGTTTCTTGGTTTCTGTTTTATTTATCTTTGACCTTTGTAGTTTGTGTTAGTTCTTTATTTCTAAGAACACAGGTAATAGGCTGGCCGATCTGAAATATTTGCCTGAATCGCCTCTGGGAAATGTTGTTTTCTGGGAAGACCAGCGTAGTGAAAAGCCCACCAGTGGTCTACATTGAGATAGGCATCTAGCTACGAGGCTATGAATGTTTGGGTGAGTCACTTCCCTTTCGGTTTCCACATTTGGGCAAAATGAGGCTTTTTTTTTTTTTTTTTTTTTTTTTTTTAAAGTAGGCTCCCCACCTAACATGGGGCTTGGACTCAACTCTGAGATCAACAGTTGCATGCTCTATTGACTGAACCAGCCAGGTGCCCCTAAAATGAGGCTTTTTGATAAAGTGACATAGGAGAGAAGGGGCAGCCTCAAGAGTAAAAAAGACTAGGGTATGAATCTCATTTCTGTATGCTTCTTGTATTTCCCATCCACAGCATGGGTTGTTTTAAGACAAACTTTATTTTCAAGCATCTAGCATGGTGTCTGGAACACAGCCAAGTGCTTGAAATATAGTAGCTACACTTATGATCAAAATGAGGAAGTTGCAAGCAGAAAAATCGGCCATGGAGTTGGATAGGTAATTCACTGAATAAGAAATACAGCAGGCAAGGAAGCATATATATGACTCTTTGTAATTAGGGAAATGCAAGTCAAATAATGTGCTCATCTAATTGACCAAAAATAAAAATACACATTATATCCATTGTTGGTGAAAGTTTAAGCAAATAGGCATCTCCTAGAAAGCCTCTTCTGAGGGAGGTTTGGTAGTATCTACCAAGTTTAAATGTGTTACTCTTCAAATCAGCAATTTTGTTTCTAGGAATCTGTTATACACAAGTATATACATGAGTATACAAACATTTATTCCACTGCTTTGTTTTCTCCTTTGTAAAGAATTTTATTGTGTGGCTTATGTAGGTTTCTTCATTCGACCTTTTTTTTGGTACAAGAATTTTTTTCACTATGGTTTTTAACGGAGAAAACTGGAAACAACCTATATTTTACTAATATGGATGAATTTCTATGGAAAATTATGTGTAAAAAGCATATTATAGAATATTACAGTATGATCCCATTTATGTCAAGAAAAGCAATTGTGTGAGTGTGTGCATTATATAAATGTATGGAAAGGAGTCTGGGAGAATATACTTCATAAAATTTACTTGTGGGGAGGAAAGTAAATGAGCAGGTAGAGAATTTTGCTTTTCATTCTTTCTTCCTTTTTTTTTTTTGTAAAGATCTTATTTATTCATGAGAGACAGAGACACAGGCAGAGAGAGAAGCAGGCTCCCCATGGGGAGCCTGATGTGGGACTCGATTCCAGGACCCTGGGATCACGCCCTGAGCCGAAGGCAGATGCTCAGCCACTGAGCCCCCCGAGGTGTCCCATTTATTCTTTATTCTAAATTTTTTGAAATTTTCTCAGTCACTATGTATTATTTTTCCATTTGAAAAAAACACAATTTTTAAAAAAGCGTGGCAGTGTGAATTAGACCATCTTTCAGCTACTGTGTAAGTTGAGTACTTCTCTAGATCCAACATCACAGTTGAGTAGAGCCATGCACTTCTTAGGTCTGGAAGGGTGCAGAAGCTTGTATTTGAGTAGGAAAACTTGGTTTGAGGTTTGGATTGATGGACTAGTGAACCCAAGTGACCCCTTCTGAAGATAGCATGTCTGCATGGGAATAAAGGAGAGGTGTTTCAGTAGCCTTCTGTCCTTTTCCCAGGTGCCCTTTTAAAAAGGAAAAGCAGAGAAAAGGAAAAAAGAAAAGAAAAGAGAAGGTCCTGGGTTTCTTCGGAAGAGTCAAGGCAATCTCGGAGTTGTAGTATCCCAGGATCCAAGACTCCTAGGCTGGGATAGAACCTTCTAAGTTCATCTGTCTGCTTATTCTCAGGTCAGCATGTCAGATTTTATCAGACATACCAGATCTCTAATAATGAAATTTTTCTTAGGTCTCAGGAAGCATTCTTGGATTATAGGTGCCCACTAACTTCTTTGTGATTTGCACATTCAGCTCCTACCACTGTGTACAATATCTGGGTGAGAACACAGACAAAATCTCTTATTTAAGATAGGGATAAGGGCTGAAAGAAGGGGAATCCTGTTTTCCTGCTCATGGATGACTTGCCCCTACTCTGAAAAGAGCTTATGTGGAGTTAGGAAAAGTATTACCCTAGGGACATGAGGCTGGCTTGGTCAGTAGAGCATATAACTCTCGATCTTGAGGTGGTGAGTTCAAGCCCCATGTTAGGTATAGAGATTACTTTTAAAAAGTAATGATAATAAAAAGAAAATATATCTGAGAAATAATGATAATAGAAAATATATCTGAACAATTGAAAAAATATATATTAAAAGAAAGGGTCACTCCAGTATTCTTCAGAACCCCCTGATTCTTAGATTGTACAAAGAGCAAGAATGGTGCCCAAGTACTGGTAAAGCTCTGCATGGGATGGAATGGTATACATTTTATCACATAGCTGAATATTTTAACACTTTAAAAACTGTGATCAGTACGAATGGAAGAGTATATAGTATATACATGTATATAGAGTTTGAAGGTTAATTATGAAAAACAAACCCTCTACCCAGCTTGAATAGTAAAATATTATAGAAACTCTGAAGTTCCCTGGTGGGGCTGCCAGCACTGTGGTGAGAGTTGGACCTTCATAAAGGTCCTAGCCAAGGGGAGGGAGATCTCCTGGAGAATGGGGTCTTTTCCTTGCGTACAAAGGCTGCCGGGGCAGACTGTGGGCCCTCTGGGCTCTTGTTTTTTAATTCATTTGCTCAAGAACAACCCTTTTCCTAGTTCCCATAGAGATGACTTACAGGCTAGTGTGGCCCTGTTCTTGGGGAGGGTGTCCCTCTTATATGCTCCATACCCTCCACTAGAAGTAACAATTATATTGGATTTTGAATGAATTATTCTCTCATTTTTTTGTTAGCGTTGTTAAAAAGAAAAAACAGGCCCATGGAGTCACCTGTGTATAGCCCCACCAAGACTTAATACTTAGCTCACATAATTGCAGTTTCAGCCTCTCTCGGGAGTGGAATTTTAAAAGTCAATCTGGAATTTCCTGGTCAGCACTAATGAGGTAATCTGTCTGATAAAACCTCAGCCTTTTCCTAAGGGAAGGTAATTTTGCCTGAAATAATCCAGTCTTTTAACTTCCTAGTCCCATCTTGCTTCTGCCTATAAAAATCTTCCATTTCAAACTCAGCGCTCCCCTCCCTCTCTTTGCTAGATGGGATGCTACTCAATTCATGAATTGTTCAGTGAAGCCAATTTTGTTTCTTAACAGCATTTTACAGTATCTCTATATATCTCTACATCTCTCTTTTTTTTCCTCCTCAAAATGCCACTTGCCTTTATATTTATTTTTTACTGCTGCTCTAACAAACTGCCACAAACTTAGTGGCTTAAAAAATACAAATTCATACGTGGGGGCAGAAGATATCTACAAAATCTCTTCCTTCTGCTCAATTTTGCTGTGAACCTAAAACTGCTCTAATGTCCATGTTTTTTGTTTTTTGTTTTTTAAAAAGGCATTAGGTACTAGCATTAAGGGAAACTGGGAGCTCTCTGTGTGATCTTTGCAACTTTTTTTCTGTTTAAAGATTTTATTTATTTATTCATGAGAGACACACACACAGAGCGAGGCAGAGACAGAGGCAGAGGGAGAAGCAGGCTCCATGCAGGGAGCCTGATGTGGTACTCCATCCTGGGTCTCCAGGATCACACCCTGGGCTGAAGGCAGCGCTAAACCGCTGAGCCCTCCGGGCTGCCCCTTTGCAACTTTTTTTAAGAAAAAAACTTATTTCTAAATAATCTTGTATACTCAACATCAGGCTTGAACTCACAACCCAAGATTGAGTCTCATGCTCCACCAACTGAGCAAGCTAGGCTCCCTTCTTTGCAACTTTTCTGTAAGCCTGAAATTATTCCAAGATATAAAGTTATTTTTCTTTAAAAAAACAACAACAACCATGACTTCGGTACCTTATGGTTCTGTAGGTCAGAAGTCTCATTTGGATCTTACTAGGCTAAAATCAGGGCTCTCAGATCTCTAGGGAGAATCTGTTTCCTTGCTTTTCTTGGCTTTTAGAAGCTGTCCATATACCTTGGCTCATGGCACTGGCACCCCCTTCCTTTTTCAAGACAGCAATGCACATCTAATCACTCCAAAACAAAGATAACTCCCCCTTTCAGATAACAATTGCAAGTAGAGGGTCCCCAGGTTTCCCCTCACTCCTGTCTGACTTGGCTGCAAATCAGGGGTGTTCCCACTACCCTCTCCTCAGGTTCAATAATTCCCTATAATGGCTCACAGAACCCATGGAAACACTTAACTCTCTATTACTGGTTTATTGTAAAGGATATTATAATAGATACAAATGATTAGCCAGATAGAGGTACTTAGGGCAAGGTACAGAAGGATCCTAAGTTCAAAAAACTGAGGAATTTGGGCTATACTACTGTCACAGCTCATGGATGCATTCACCTACTCAGAAGCTCATCAAATCTTGTTCCAGTTTTTATAGAGCTTATAATCTCTAGCTTCTCTCCTTCCCAGGAGGTCAGATGTGGGGCTGCCAAGTTCTAACCCTCTAATCATTTGGTCTTTCTGGCATCGGCCTCATATGGGCCTATTTAGGGGCCCCACTCTAATTCAACTTAGCATAAGCTCAGGTGTGATGGAAAAAGGGACTTGTGAATAATGAAATACACTCCTTTTACCCCTATTACTGAGGAAATGACAAGGGTTTTAGGAGCTCTGTGCCAAGAACTAGGGAAAAGAACAAATATTTATTTATTATATTACAGTGTCACACATATTTTATTTATATTCCATATCTGGTAACTAAAATCCTTGCAGTCATTGCTGGTATTATTATGAAATGCATGATTTCCTTGTTATTTTAGTAATATTTTATTATCAGTCATATTTCTTGGAACCTTACCTGTGGGATCTCCACAGAGGATTTTTACTTTTGCTTATGCGAGGTGCCTGGGGCACTAAAGTGATCAGCTTTTGAATTTTCATCTCAGTGTTTTCTGGTTCACACAGGTTGTATGAAATTTTGCTCCCCTCAATGTGCTCATAAAACTTGTTTAGGAAATCTCAGAGGAGAGTTTTCTTTTTCTTTACTCCATCCTCAATTAAGGCAGAGACCATCAAGTTTCCTTACCCTTTCCTTTGGTAGGTCAGATTTTTTTCATGTTCTCCTGTTGAGGGGGAAGTCTCCAATGTGAAATATGGGGAAGATGCCTGAAGCCCAGAGAAGACAGATGTTTTATCTAACCTAAATGAGGTCACAACGGATGCCCAGATAAAGTCATACTTAGGATATTTAAACTGGACTTAGGCTTATTGACATAATTACACTGTGTTCCCCACAAGGCAGGGATCGTGTCTAATGTGTTCACTGCTATTTCTCCAGCACTTGGCACAGTACATACTAGGTGCTCAATAAATATTTTTATTATTTATTTATTTATTTAGTAAACTTTTTTTTAAGATTTTATTTTATTTTTATTTTTTATATATATATTTTAATTTTTATTTATTTATGATAGTCACAGAGAGAGAGAGAGAGAGAGAGGCAGAGACACAGGCAGAGGGAGAAGCAGGCTCCATGCAGGGAGCCCGACGTGGGACTCGATCCCGAGTCCCCAGGATCACGCCCTGAGCTGCAGGCGGCGCTAAACCGCTGAGCCACCGAGGCTGCCCTCAATAAATTTTTTTTTAATTTTTTTTTTAATTTATGATAGTCACACAGAGAGAGAGAGAGAGAGAGAGAAAGAGAGAGAGAGAGGCAGAGACACAGGCAGAGAGAGAAGCAGGCTCCATGCACCGGGAGCCCGACGTGGGATTCGATCCCGGGTCTCCAGGATCGCGCCCTGGGCCAAAGGCAGGCGCCAAACCGCTGCGCCACCCAGGGATCCCCCTCAATAAATATTTTTAAATGTATCAATGAGTAAGAAGCATCCAAGTAGTCCAGGTGAAGGAAAACAATACACATAAAGCAAATGAAGAAACCAATAGCAAAACCTTGTTAAAAGACAACAAATTTGGTTACGCTATGGGCCATTTCTTTTTCCAGCAAGTGTTTTGTTTTTGGTAAGACACTCATTCAGGATACAGGCAGTGCCGTTCTCTAAAAGGGTGATAGGACACATGCATAATAACTGTGATACTTCTGTCCAATGTACAGTTTGGTTTCTGTCACTGTGAAAGGCTGAAAGGAGAGTGTGAGCCTTCATACTTCAGAGTCTTTCTGCTGAGGAGCTTGGGAACTGGAAAAACACTAGATGCTTCTGTAAATCATTATATCCTGTCTTTAGTGGAAAAGAGCAGTCAGGTGTAAATATTTGGCAAAAATGTGGTTGCATTTAGATTGTAATCTGCAAATATTTGGGCTGTTAGTTTGCCAGAGAAGGTGTGGCCCTAATGAGTTTGAGGAGTCTGGCTGGTCAAATGGTAGGAAGATCCAAAAGCCTAAGGCCTTTGGAAGAGGAAGGGTATGCAGAATGGCAAGATCTTCCTACCTGGATTTCTGGATTTCTTTGTCCTACCTGGGTTTTGTGAAGGTCATAATCTCATCGAATCTCTGAGCACTTTTTAAATTTCCCCCACATGGATATAGGGAGAGGGGAGAAGAGAAAGGGATATCTTTTTTTTTTTTTTTTTAAGTAAACCCTACCTCCAATGTGGGGCTTGAACCCATAACTCTGAGATCAAGAGTTTACATGCTCTACCAAATAAGCCAGCCATGTACCATCCCCCGCTTTAATTTTATTTATTTATTTTATTTTATTTATTTATTTATTTATTTATTTATTTATTTATTTATTTATTTATTCATAGGGACACAGCTAGAGAGAGAGGCAGAGACACAGGCAGAGGGAGAAGCAGGCTCCATGCAGAGAGCCCGACGTGGGACTCGATCCCAGGTCTCTAGGATCACGCCCTGGGCTGCAGGCGGCGCCAAACCGCTGCGCCACCGGGGCTGCCCTATTTTATTTATTTTTAAAAGATCTTATTTTTTTGACACACAGAGAGAGAGAGAGAGAGAGAGAGAGAGCGCCCGAGAGTGTAAGCAGGAGCAGGGGGAGCAGCAGGCAGAAGCAGGCTCCCTGTTGATTCTATGACCCTGGGATCATGACTTGAGCCAAAGGCAGATGCTTAACTGACTGAGCCACCCAGGCGCCCCCAACCTTCCTTTTTTAAAGCAGAAAAGTTCTGACTGGAAAAAAAATACCTACTTGACTACAGGAATTTAATCAAGAGACCAGAACACTAAAAAAAAAAAAAAAAAAAAAAAAGAGAGAGAGAGACCAAAACACTTAGGTCTTTTTTCTTTCTTTCTTTTTCTTTTTCTTTTTTTTTAAAGATTTTATTGAGAGAGGAGAGAGCGGGGGGGGGGGGGGGGGGGGGGGGGGGGGAGCAGGCAAAAGGAGAAGGAGAAGCAGACTCCCCATGAGGAGGGAGCCTAATGGGGTCTTGATCCTAGGACCCTGGGATCATGACCTGAGCTGAAGGCAGATGCTTAACCAACTGAGCCACCCAGGCGCCTCCCCACCCCCCAGTCATACAGTGAATTCTGAGTGATCAGGCCAAAAATGTGGACTTGGCAAAGATGAGAGTTACTGTTAATTGTTCTAGCTCCCCAAACTGGATGGTACCAGAAGCTGTGTGAGTGAATATGGAAGCTGAAATAAACATTATGTTAGCTTTGGTTCTATTCCAGAAATGTTCTATTCCAGAGATATGTAAGATGAAGCTTTTTCAGGGCAGAGATCATGATTATATCCCCTAACACAGTGCTGGACCCCTAATAGTTGCTCAAGAAATATGTGTTGAATAAATAAATGGCTCAAAGGTTACTTTAGGTTGCTAAGATCAGAACAGTATTTGCCATTATTTTGGATGTTGGCGTGGGATTTGTACACCCTGGAACAGTTTCTTCTCTTTGCAGCTAGTAATATTTTTTTTGTTTGTGAAGAACATGCATTCTTGCACGCTGGCACAGTGGTCCTGGGGAAAGTGGCACAGACAGATTCCATTGCATTCCTCAGGAGAGCCAGCAATACCACTGTCTAATGGTGAGTTCCTTCTTTATGAGAAAATTTTAATTTTGTGGAGTTTTTAGTCCTTTCTTTTTTCCCAATATACACGAATACTTCAGGAAAGAGACAATTGGCAGAGTTTGATTGAAATTTGATAACATTTTACTGCTTTGTGGGAATCCACATAATTATAGCATTGTGTCCTGTGCCATAGTTTCTCCTGCACATAAAACTGTGTATGTTTCCCATTCTTATCTCTATGCATGTCTTCTTCTATAAGTGGGCAGTGTAAATATGCATCCTAAGTAGGGAGGCGGTATGCTCATATGGATTAGAATTCACAAGGTTCAGGGTTATCTTAAAAATAACACCAAGAGTTTGGGGGTTCTTAGTGGTTGTTGGTTTTCACTTAAAAATAAATTTACAAGTATTTAGCAACTTCTGCCAAGAAAGGCTTCCACATGGGGCTCATTGCTAGCAATAAAAACCCAGATGGTGGCAAAACATGTCCAGAGACTTCTTCAGGTCTCTGAAAGTGGCACAGGAGGGAGGAGTGAAAAGAATTGTACACAGCTTATAAAACGCTTTTATGCATACCAGTTAATTTCAGTATCCTCTTTCCTATCTTACCAATGGGGACTCTAAGGTGCATTTAGGTTAAGTACCTGGATCAGAGTCACATGGCTACTAAGTGAAAGGGCTAGAACTCAGATACAGGTTTTCTTATTACAAGTTCCATGTTCTCATTCCAGGTCCGACATTTGTGGGTGTTGAATGTTTTACTTTTTAAGTGATAGGATCAGTGGGGATGGATTATGCCTCTTTGGCTCTTGCTGGCTAGCATGGCTCCAGTTTCTTGTGAACACTGTATTAAAAAAGATAATAGCAGCCTTGAGTGAACAAAAGTTCATCTCTATGCTAGTCCTCAAATAGCCTTGGCTAGATAGGGGATCAGTAAGGGTGAGGAGGACACCTAAATAATCAAAGTTTCCTTACTGGAGGCACAAGAGCAGGACTCCATGTCCTGCTATATCTACAAGAGCTGAATTCAAAGTATTCCTTGGGTGAGGTGGGGGGCGGGGTCCATTTGCATCCTCCAGGAATAGTAAGGGTGTCCATGGTAGAGTGTCTAGAGACAGCTGTTCCCTAAGTTCAGTCTCATCCCGGTGACACTGGTGACCCCGGGGAAGCAGACAGGTTGAAGTCCCCCCCACTCCACCAAAACCCATCCCATCCCCCCAGCCAGCAGCTAGAATGTGTTCTGGGCATTGCAGCAACTAGATATTTCTTCTATAGTATTTGACTCCTGACTCTACTTCTGAGGGGCTGAAAGCCTCTGCTCAGAGAAGCTGGGTAAGGTATTTATTTTCCTAGACTATAAAAATCATCTTGCAGAGAAATACCTAAAAAAATTTCACCTGAAATAATAATTTTGTTGGCACGCCTCACTTCCAGAGGTAGTCCTGGCAACACACCAGTCACTTCTCATCCTGGCCATACAGCTATGTGAAATGCTGTTGTTGACATTAATGATATATTAAAATGTAACCTCTGCATCCATAGGTGAAACACTTGGAGGCAAAAGGAAGAAAAAAGTGATGTAATTTTGAGGTGTTTTCTTACTTACAGTGATTGCCAAGTGTAGAAATACTATCTGTCACAAGATGTTACATTTTCAGCCAGATAGTTCTTTGTTGTGGAGAGGGCTGTCCTCTATATCATAGGATGTTTAGCAGTGTCCTGGACCTCTGCCTGCTAGAGCCCAATAGCACCTCCCCCGCTAGATGCCATCAGCACCAATAGCTCATAGAAGTGTCTCTAGACATGGCTATAAAAATTGTCCATGGTTAAGAACTACTGTTTTTAATGAAACACCAGGATATTACAAAAAATATCCAACAACTGCCCCTTCCCTCCAAAATACTCATTACAGTGAGTTCTGAGATGGACTCCCCCTAGAAATTTAGACAGAATCACGTAGATAACTCTAAATGCTTAGAGCAAGTTGTAAAAAGTCAAGTGAGAATATTATTTCATTGGAGACTGTTGCTGCAATGCCATGAATTCTTACTACACACCTGCCTTAGTTTTACCTCAAGCTGAGGGAGGGAACCTTCAATGGAACTACTCAGAGTACTCTTGTGGTGAGAGAGGCACAGTGGACCTCTGTCTGATTCCTGCCTGGAAAATACAGAGGACAAGAGAAGGGCTGGCAACTGTTTTGGCAAAAGAGCAGAGGAATGCTGAAACCACACTGGGCTTGACCTGTGCTCCCCAGTCTGTTTGGGCCAGAAGTGCATAAGAGATTCACGCAGACCAGGTGTGGACCATACAGTGCTACCTCGAGCATAAACAGCACCATGAGAAAGAAGTTCTCCTTCATCCAGACACTTCACACTTTCCATTTATTGGAAAATACGTTTACTTTGGACAAAACACTTTACTGCCACCTGCTGGAAAACTGTCAAAATGAAGATACAAATCTACAACAAGGATGCTGTGAATGGCACTCCCTCGGGTGTGGAGACCCAAGCACAACTAGAAGGCGTGGCCCCCAGGGCCACTTGCAAATGGACTGATCAGTGTCAAGAGTGACCTTAGCTCCTAACCGACAAGGTCCTTACAGAGAAAAACAAGTTTCAACAGATAAGAAGTTGGAGGTAGACCTCCAGATTCCAAGGGACTGAAAGAGGGAGTAAAAGAACTGCCAGAACAGACACTTTTGTGCAAATCAAGGGAACTATGGGTAGGAAACCACCAGAGAATGGGGATGGGGTTGGTTTCTGGAGTAACCATACAAATATTCATGGGTGGCTTTAAACATCTGCTCAAGTGTGAAACCATCACGTGAAAGTAAAGAATCCTGATTTACCTCTGTCTCCCTCCCTTTGCCTCTGGGTGGGAAGCTGGGAGAGCACTAGAATGACCAGGCCTGGTGCCCCTCTAGGGAGAGCAGTGCGGGAGCTAGCCTCAGGTGAAGAGGCAAAAGGGTCACTCTTTGTGACTCAAGTACCATAAGACTTTATTTATTTATTTATTTATTTATTTATTTTTAAGTAAGCTCTATGCCCAGCATGGGGCTTAAACTCATGATCCCAAGATCAAGAGTCATATGTTCCATTGACTGAGCCAGCCAGACGTCCCTCAGATACCCTAGGAATTTTCTGTTCCTGAGGGTGACCATGGAACTCATGAAACCTGCCTTAATCAAATATATAACAGATGTACTACTGCTGCCCAGGTTTAAAAGGATGGTGAAAGATAAAAATGAAGGGTTTTTGTTTTTTAAAATGATACTCCTGAATCTTGCACGGATTCATATTGGTCACATATCATTCTGGTTACATATTATAAAGCAGGATCTAGAAAAGATATCTTCCAAGGACATGTTCTTGAGTTTTACAGGGGAAAATGGTCATTCAACTGATTCGTTTGTTTTTTGGGAGCCCTTACTTTGTGGGAGTAGGGCCATAAATGCAGAGCATTCTCTGTTCCCTGGGAGCTTAGTCTTAGGTTGCATACTCAGAGTAATGTATCTATTACAGTCAGTTATGTCAACAAGAGCCTGTGTTGCATAGGTAGGACAGGTACAGGAAGGTTTTCATGCTACGGATTTACTCTAAATTTCACTGGCTTATGATTAAGCTTTAGAAGCAATCATGCTGCCCCTGTTCTTCAAGTATGGAACCACAGGTAAAGCTTCCATTTAAGATGTTTAAAGAAAGATGCCTAGGCTGCATCTTGATTGGGCTGCTATGAAACTGGGCCTGTCTGGTCCTCAGTTTGGCAATATTCAGAAACTTATATTTCCCTTCACTTAAGCTTAATCAGGCTCTGAAAAATTAATATGGATAAAACAAATTTATTTTTGAATAAAACACCTTTATAATTCAACCCAGTGAACAGAAGCTGATTTTATAACCCTGATGTGAATTTATTAATTGAGAAAGAGTGTATAGCAAGTTTAACTAGTACTAGTCATGTGCCTTGGACAATTGCTTCTTAGTGGGTTTATTTACTTGAGACCCCTTAAGTGATGGGAAGACTACTTCATGGGTATGGCATCAGAGCCTGGGTCTTTGCATGTTCTTAAAGGATATCCAGAACTTAGGTTTGCTAGTATAGAGACTCAATAAGGCAGAGATCTTACTTGCTGAGGAGTACGAGAGGCTAGAACACAGTAAGTATTCAGTGAGTATTTGTTGAGTGAGGGATTTAAATTGAATTAGGTTTTTACCTGTCCTGATAACAGCTATTGGTCCTGGTCATTAGAATCAGTAGCCTCTCTTCTGGACAGAGTGGGGGCCCACACTACATTCTTACTCAGATTCTGCTGGTTCTAGGCTCTTGATGGACCCCACCCTTCTTTTATGACAGCATCCACTGGGCAGGTGACACTGAAGTTACAGGTGATTTTACTCTCTGATGAAATTTGGGAGCTACCCTGGCCTCTGTAACACATTTACAGATCATCTCATAGGGTGACTTTTTCTTTTCTTTTTTTTTAAAATCTCGTCCCAAGGTCTGTGAGGGTTCTTGTTTGGCATTTTCTTGGTTCTCGGTAGGTGACTCGCACCTCCGGGAGACAGGAGACGACCGAATTGTAGCCATTTATATTTTTACAGACACCCAGAGTTCTTTGTGCAGGTGTGGATCTACCAGGCATCAAGGAGTCCAAAAACAGGAATACCGTGTTCTACTTAGCGGAAGATCTCAAAGCCCTTAACACACTAAAGCAAAGAGGAGATTGGCTGAATATTCACACCTCTGTGAGCGCGTGGGAGCTGCAGGGTCGGTCTGGGTGGCTATGCAAGCTCACAGGGCGCCTGATTCCGCCTTCCAGCTCTGCTTTCAGACTCTGGTTCAGTATAGGAAACTCCCTGAGAGCATGTCGCCTATCGACGCGCATGTTCCCAGACGGTTTCCGCGCTAGAGGCCTGTATGTTCTCTTTGGAGTCAAGGTCTGGTCCTTCGGTGAAGAGGAAGGGTGGGGGCGGGGGCAGGGTCCCGATCTGACCCCCAACGCTGGGAAGTGGGCACGTGAGTCACCGCTTCGGCCTCCCTGGCGGTTTTCGGCATACCCCGTGCTCCTCACCTGGACAAGGGCACCCGGGTTTTCCTGGGCTTCTGCAGGAGGCCACGGCCGCCTCTGCAGAGACCAGGGGGCCTCGGTCTAACACATGGACACTGTGTCCCTCCTACGTCGCCTCCCGAGTTTTCTCTTCTTTCCAGCCTCCCCGGGCTGAGGACCCCCACACGCCTCCCTCAAGCGCGCGCCGGGCTTCTCGCAGCCTAGCGCAGGGGCCCAGGCTCGGGGCCGGAAAAGCAGACGTGGTTCTGACGCCCACAAACCCCCCGGCCGCGGCCAGGGCCTTCGGGGACCCCCACCAGCCCGCGCGCACGCCCCGCCCCCGCCCCCGCCCCCACCCGCGGCCCGCCCCGCCCCGCCCCCTCCCACGCACGTCACGTCCGGCCCGGCCTCCGCCCGCCCTCCGCCCTCCGCTCTCCTCCCGCTCGCCGTTAGGGAGGGTCTGCGCCTCAGCCGCTGCTTCAGTCGCCGCTCTTGCCCCTTCTTCCGCGTCTTCGCCGCCGCCACCGCCGGGGGCATCCGGGGGTCGCTTACCGGGCTGGCCCCGCGCCGCAGCCGTCGCTTCAGCGTCCCGCCAGTGGCCGCCACAGGAGGAGGCTCGCCGGCCGCGGAGCCACCTGGGGCCTCAGTTCTCTCTCTCGTGCCGTCGCCGCAGGTCCTGGAGAAGCGGCCGCGGCCGGGGAACGGGGCGTCGTGGTTCCAACGGTAGGTGAACGGGCGGGTACCCTTCTCTGCGCATGCGCGGGTCGCCCAGCGCCGCGGCTCCCCCCCCCCCGCCCTGCGCCCCCCAGCGCCTTGTCCCAGCCGCGCGATGCTCAAGGGCGTTGCACGTCGGGGTGCCGGGGTTAGCGGCAGTGCCCTGCGGTGGGCGAGCCCGTAGAGCGGGCCCCCTTCCTGCCTGAGCTTGAGGAGGTGAAGCAGTGCCTGCTTCAGCGGGGGTGGGGGGGGAGGGGGTGTGGCAATCTTCGATTTTTCAGCCGCTGCAATGCGCGTGAGCTGGTGTGCCTTCTTATCTCCTAGCTCCCCCAAAGTCCGAGGCACAGCAGCCCACGCGTTTTCTAGTCTCGCCTGAACACCAGACTGCGCCACCTCCCTGCCCACTTCCTTGATGCTGGTCGGTGAAGTTGATGCAAAAAAAAAAAAAGTGTGGTTTAATCTAGGCTCAGCTGCGCCCCGTTTTAAGATCACGTGAGATGAGTGGTTCTGACTTCCTTAAATTGCTAAGAGAATATAGCCAAAATTGGTATATTGGGGACTTGTCTAGAATGCACTCTGAATACGCAGCCCAGAGAGGGGTACAGCCTTAAGTTTCAGTTGGGGCGACTCTTTTCCGAAATAAGGTTATAGGAAATTGAATCGGTTGGCACACTTGAGAAGTGAGAAATTGGTAACCTTTGTCTGTGATCAATTAAAAATCACTGAATTTTAGGCAGTTGCAGAATTTCATTCGGTTCCTCATTATGCCATCTAATTGTCGAGAGAAGTACCTCAAGTTGGGCATTTACCTTCCTTTCAGGGAGCTGATAATCTAAAAATAACAGTCGGCACCAAGGTAATGCATACTATGGACGTTAAATAACTGGGATGCACTTTTAGAGGCAGACATTAAATGATAGTTTGAAGTAATGACTCTGAGTTAAATGTGAGGCTGTGTCTTCAGCTTTCCTTTTTGCAAGTGCAGTAGCCATACTTGTTGGCCTGGGTTTCTCACGGGTACTGTGTGTGCATTTACTAATTACTTGTTGAAATTGGATGGTCACTATTTGTATATCCATTGGGAGCTCCTTTATTAATCTATGCTGTTTTTAAAATTAGGGCAGTATTTTTTCCAGTTTGTGTCACCAGTTAGGGATTTTGACACAACCTAAGTCCTTAGAAAGATGTAGAAAGGCATATTAACAGTGTCAGAAGATTTTTCACCGAGTGAAGTAAATGTTACAGTATGTTTTTTTTATTAGACTGCCATTGTTTTAGGACAGAAAATGGCTGAAATTGAATGCATTGCGACTTGTCAGTTTTCCCTTACCAGTAAAATGACAGCTATTTTTATTTTCGTTTATGAATAACCACTCATTTTGTGCATGGCTTCTCCTTCATTGTACACTAACATTTGCTATTGGGGGATATAAAAATAGAAGTTACTGTAACTATGCTTGGAAAAAATTGTGGTAAATGATACTTAACAAAATTTACGATTTCAATCATTTTTAAATGTACAATTTACGGCATTAAGTACATTTACGGTGTTGTGCAACCATTACCATTATCTATTTACAGAACTTTTTTTTATCATCCCAGAGACTCAGTAGACAATAATTACTTATTGCCTCTTACTCTTAGCCCCATAACCTTTATTCTACCTTCTGTCTCTTTAAATTTGCCTATTTTTGGTACCCTAAGTAGGTGGAATGTGTTTGTCCTTTTGTGTTTGGCTTATTTCATTTAACCATGTTAGATGACCATGGTCATCTATATTATAGCTTGTATCAGAATTTACTTCCTTTTTAAGGCTGAATTCCATTGTATCATATACCACGTTTTGTTTATTCATCTATTGATGGACATTTGGATTGTTTTTACCTGTTAAAAAAGAAAATTCAATTGAACAAATTTTAACAATCTTACTGGCTTTATTCAACTATTCATGAGCAGCATCCCATGTAGCAGATCTAAAGGAGCTCTGAGGAGCTGTACAAAATGGAAGGCTTATAGGCAGAAGGAGGCAGGATAAGGAAGTTACTAGCAAAGAGTGGGTTGTTTCGGGCAGGTCACCATACTTTGGACAGCCTGAGTCTCTCAGGCAGATTACTTCACTAGTGCTGACCAGGAAATTCCAGACTGACTGGTTAAGATTACATTCTTTGGGGAAGCAGCTAGGTAGATATAGAGTCTTGGTTTGGCGATGAAGGCTTAGTCTAGGTGACTCTGTTTTGGGCCTGTTGTCTGTCTCTTTTTCTTAAAGTAGGCTCCATGCTTAATGTGAGGCTTGAACTCATACCCTGAAGATCAAGAGTCGCATGTTTACTGACAGAGCCAGCAAGGTGACCATGTTGTCTTCCTTTTTAATGCACGTTTTGACTTTTGTGAATAATGCTGCTATGAATATTGATATACAAGTGTTTGTTTGAGTCCCTATTTTTGACTCTTTTGGGTATGTATCTAGCAGTGGAATTGCTGCATCATATGGTAATTCTATGTTTAACTTTTTGGGGAACATCCAAAATGTTTTCCAGGGCTGCTGTACCATTTTGCATTCCTATTAGCAAAGCACAAGGGTTCCATTTTCTCCACATCCTCTCCCAACAGTTGTTACTTTCTTCCTTTTTTTTGGTTGATTTATTTGTTTGGTAATAGCCATCTTAATGGAGTTGAGCTGGCTTTTATTTTCATTTCCTTAAGTCAGAAAGCTACTTTTCATATGTGTGTCTTTGGAGAAATGTCTATTCCTGTCCTTTGCTCATTTTTGAATTTTTTTGTTTCTTTGTTATTTTTAAAACAAGATTAATTAAAAATAGGTTCTTTTTTTTTTTTTTAAAGATTTTATTTATTTATTCATGATAGTCACAGAGAGAGAGAGAGAGAGAGAGAGAGGCAGAGGGAGAAGCAGGCCCCATGCAGGGAGTCCAGCGTGGGATCCGATCCCGGGTCTCCAGGATCCCGCCCCGGGCCAAAGGCAGGCGCCAAACCGCTGCGCCACCCAGGGATCCCTAAAAATAGGTTCTTAAGGTTATTTTATACATGAATTAAATCTTTTATCTGAAAACTGTTCCAAAAGTGAATGAAATACTGAAATTTAAAAAACAGACCTAGAGGGGCACCTGTGTGGCTCAGTGGTTGAGCATCTACCTTTGGCTCAGGTGGTGATCCTGGGGTTCTGGGATCAAGTCCCACATTGGACTCCCTGCATGGAGCCTGCTTTTCCCTCTGCCTGTGTCTCTACCTGTCTCTCTCTCTCTCTCTCTCTCTCATGAATAAATAAATTAAAAAAAAAACAGCTAGAAAATTTCTGTTTTATACGTTGGATAAACAACAAAGGGACTGATTATATCTGAAAAATATTTCCAATTATATTGTAAGTCACTCTTTATTTAGAACCCAAATAGATGTATATCAGTACTAAGAACTTATTTCCATCACTTCAATATTACAAAGGTACATCCATTAAATAAATGTCCTGTCTTCACCAGTGAGTAACATTAGTGCTCCTAAACTTAACTTTGTTTTTTGAGTGTTTTATTAATGTGGCTGGGAGCAAAGGAGGAGATTACTTGGTAGAGAAAAAGGAATTGTAGTATGCATACATGAATTTTTTTTTTTTTAAGATTTTATTTATTTATTCATGAGAGACCAGAGAGAGAGAGAGGCAGAGACACAGGCAGAGGGGAGAATCAGACTCCATGCAGGGAGTCCGATGCAGAACTTGATGTGGAATTGATGTGGAACTTGATCCTGGGTCTCCAGGATCATGCCCCAGGCCGAAGGCAGCGCTAAACCAGGCTGCCCTGCATACATGAACTTGACCTGAATGAGTCATGGTTCCCCAAGGGAGGCAGTAGGCTAATAGGTGAATAGTTTCAATTTGGGGCCTTAAGGGAGAGCTGACTTTGATTGGAAATGGAAATAAGGAAGGATAATTTGAAATAGAATAGTAATAAAGGCAATTTTGCCTATGAAATCACATGGTACACTGAACACATAGTAGTAGAGTAAGTCATTATCAGATTGATTTATTCATTCATCAGATATTTATCTCCTTCTAAATTCCAGAGTTAACAAGTAGTCACTTGGTAACAGTTATATAACTTTGTAAATTTACTAGACACTTTCAAATAGTACACTTGAAAAGAGTGAATTTTGTGGTATGTAAATTATACCTTAATGAAGCCTTTTTTTTTAAACCCACCAGCAGACTTCATGGAGCTTATACTGTTTTGGGAGAAATAGACATATAATATGAAAGGAGTATATAGTAAAACCTGTGGTGAATGATTTGGAGCTAAGGAATGATAAACCTTGAGAAAATTTAACAGGCAGAGATCATTAGATTGAATGGATTGGAGAAAGCCTCTCCAAGAATGGTACTTGAGTAAGAGCTGAAGATGAGTAGGGTGAAGTGGGGACAGTGTTTTAGGTAGATAAACCAGAATGCATGAAAGTCTTCAGTTGAGAAAAATGAGGTGCGTTGATGGGATAACTTAATGAAATTTATTGGATTTCTGTTAGAGGGAAATACTCTAATCTTTTCTGTCAGGTTATTACTTAGCTCTAGTGTGTATTTTCTTTTCCTTGTGTATATGATGCATGATAATTCATATCTCTTTGATTTTAAACAACTTTCAGAGGAATGTCAAGTTTATTATTGTCCTCTTTAGGGAATTTAAAAACAAAACATCGAGCTGTTTACTTATTCTTAAAACATTTATTTTTGTTTATCAAGCTGCTGTTCCGTACATTTGGAGAGAAAAAGTAAAAAATAAAATAAAATAAAATAAATAAGAAAACTTAAGGGCGCCTGGGTGGCTCAGTTGGTTAAGTATCTGCCTTCCACTCAGGTAATGATCTCAGGGTCCTGGGAAGGAGCCTACTTCCAGCTCTCTGCTCAGCCAGGAGCCTGCTTCTCACTCTCCCCCTGTCTGCCACTCTCCCTGCTTATGTTCTCTCGTCCTCTTTCTGTCAAATAAAATCTTTAAAAAAGAAAATAGCAGAAACAACTTAAAATTTCTTTTATTGTTGAAGTATAGTTGACATTGTAATGTTAAATTAGTTTCAGGTGTATATTACAGTGACTCAACAGTTCAATACATTATTCAGTGCTCACCACAGTAAGTGTGATCACCATATGCCACAACATTATTACAGTATTTTTATTTTATTTTATTTATTTATTTATTCATGACACACAGAGAGAGAGGCAGAGACACAGGTAGAGGGAGAAGCAAGCTCCATGCAGGGAGCCTGACATGGGACTCAATCCCAGGACCCCAGGATCACATCCTGGTCTGAAGGTGGTGCTAAATCGTTGAGCCACCGGGACTGCCCTTGATCTCAGGGTTGTGAGTTCAAGCCCCACATTGGGCTCCATACTGGGCCTGGAGCCTACTTAAAGAAAAGAAATTGGAAAGGCAAAAGAACTCAAATTTAGAATCAGATAAGATGAAAGAATTTTTATAGGAAAAGCAGACCATATTATGATTGATTGTAGAATCATTTTTGAAACTTATAATTTCAAAAGATAAACTTTTTTCTACTAAGGAATGTTGTAGTTTGAATAATGATTTTTTGGGTAGCAGGTACAAAATATTTAAGTGTTTTATAATTTTTTTTAAAGATTTTATTTATTTATTCATGAGAGACACATACAGAGAGAGAGGCAGAGAGACAGGCAGAGGGAGAAGCAGGTTCCATGCAAGGAGCCCGATGCGGGACTCCATCCTGGGTCTCCAGAATCACACCCCGGGCTGCAGGCAGCGCCAAACCGCTGCGCCACCGGGGCTGCCCAAGTGTTTTATAATTTACCTCCTGTGTGTCTTCAAACATCTCAGTGAAATTTTAAACAAAATTTTCAGTGATGATTGTAGTCATTGTTGCCTGAAAGAGAGCATCCACTTAAAAGATAGCAGTCTTAGAGTTCTAGTCACTAGTTCAGTGACTTTGAACTAGTTTTTTCAGCTTTCTGAGATTTTTTGTTTGTTTGTTTCTATTCTGAGAGAGGGAATGATGATCTATCCTGCTTATCTCACAGAAGATGGTTGTGAGGATTCATTTGGATAGTGAACTGGAAATGGAAAGTACACCAGAAATGATAGCATCAGTTTAGATATTGGAGTTCTCCTTTTGTTTAGTGTTCACAAATGGGTAAACAAGGTGAAGTCATATATTTTGCTCTCAAGGTTCATAATCTAATGGGGACAACGCATACAGAAATAAGTATATTAAGTGTTTTTTTGTTCATATGCTAGCTTTTCTTTCTTTTTTTCCCCAGAGAAGTTTCTTCACAAGTTTGTGCAAAAGGAGAAATATCCTGATTTCAAGGGACCCAAAGAAAAAGTTGTGAAATACCGACAATGCCCCTTACATGAAAAAAATGAAGTGTTACGGTTTTTATTTATGTGCAGTAGGAAATGATAAACTAGTCTTCCTAAAACCTTGTTCATTAGTTTGCAGTAGGCACTGGTTGTGCATATTTCCAGTGGAAAAGAGGTGAAAGGTTACTAGGATAGAGGAGTTTGGGAGAATCAAAATTTGTAAAAATTGAGATTACATGCACACATTTAACTGTCTAGAGTATGTGTTTTCAGTATATATGCTTTCTCACATGTTTTTTTGTTACCTTTTATTTTATATATTTTTTAAAAGTTTTACTTGAGAGAGAGAGAGAATGAGCAGTGGGGAGAAGAAGGAGGGAGAAGCAGGCTCCTAGCTGAGCAGGGAGCCCCATGTAGGGCTCCATCCTAGAACCCTGGGATCATGACCTGAGCTGAAGACAGGTACTTAGCTGATTGAACCACCCAGGTATGCCTTATTGCCACCTTTTAAATTGTAGTGCTATTTATTTATTTATTTATTTTTTATTTTATTTTATTTTATTTTATTTTATTTTATTATTTTATTTTATTTTATTTTATTATTTTATTTTATTTTATTTTATTTTATTTATTTATTTTATTTTATTTTATTTTATTTTATTTTATTTTATTTTATTTTATTTTATTTTATTTATGAGACACACACAGAGAGAGAGGCAGAGACACAGGCAGAGGGAGAAGCAGGCTCCATGCAGGGTGCCTGATGTGGGACTCGATCCCGGGTCTCCAGGATCACGCCCTAGGCTGAAGGCAGCATTAAACCGCTGAGCCACCCGGGCTGCCCTATAGTGCTATTTTTAAAAAAGGGTCACTCACTGTACAGATACTTAGTGTGAAGGATTAATTTAGCTGATAGTCACTTTGAGTTAATGGAAAATCATGCCATATTAGTGGACCAGTGACGCTGGAGTGCCTGTGGGAAAAGGGAACCTGTTGGGAGGCATCTTCCTCTAGCACATTACAGGCTTACCTTTTAATCAGGAGACAGGCATTACTTTACTTTATTATTATTATTTTTTGTGTATTTTTTTATTGGAGTTCGATTTGCCAACATATAGCATAACATCCAGTTCTCATCCCGTCAAGTGCCCCCCTCAGTGCCCATCACCCAGTCACCCCATTCCCCCACCCACTTCCCCTTCCACCACCGCTTGTTCGTTTTCCAGAGTTAGGAGTCTCTCATGTTCTGTCACCTCTCTTGATATTTCCAACTCATTTTCTCTCCTTTCCACTTTAATCCCTTTCACTATTTTTTACATTCCCCAAATGAATGAGACCATATAATGTTTGTCCTTCTCTGACTGACTTACTTCACTCAGCATTAATACCCTCCAGTTCTATCCATGTTGAAGCAAATGGTGGGTATTTGTCATTTCTAATGGCTGAGTAATATTCCATTATATACATAGACCACATCTTCTTTATCCATTCATCTTTCGATGAACACCGAGGCTCCTTCCACAGTTTGGCTACTGTGGACATTGCTGCTATAAACATTGGGGTGCAGGTGTCTCGGCTTTTCACTGCATCTGTATCTTTGGGGTAAATCCCCAGCAGTGCAATTGCTGGGTTGTAGGGTAGCTCTATTTTTAAAAAAAAAAAAAAAATATTTATTTATTTATGATAGTCACACAGAGAGAGAGAGGGGGGCAGAGACATAGGCAGAGGGAGAAGCAGGCTCCATGCACCGGGAGCCTGACGTGGGATTCGATCCCGGGTCTCCAGGATCGCGCCCTGAGCCAAAGGCAGGCGCTAAACCGCTGCACCACCCAGGGATTCCTAGGGTAGCTCTATTTTTTTTTTTTTTTTTTTTTTTTAAAGATTTTTTAATTTATTTATTCATGATAGTCACAGAGAGAGAGAGAGAGGCAGAGACACAGGCAGAGGGAGAAGCAGGCTCCATGCACCGGGAGCCCGATGTGGGATTCGATCCCGGGTCTCCAGGATCGCGCCCTGGGCCAAAGGCAGGCGCCAAACCGCTGCGCCACCCAGGGATCCCCTCTATTTTTAACTCTTTGAGGAACCTCCACAGTTTTCCAGAGTGGCTGCACCAGTTCACATTCCCACCAACAGTGCAAGAGGGTTCTTCTTTCTTCACATCCTCTCCCAACATTTGTTGTTTCCTGTCTTGTTAATTTTCCCCATTCTCACTGATGTGAGGTGGTATCTCATTGTGGTTTTGTTTTGTATTTCCCTGATGGCAAGTGATGTGGAGCATTTTCTTACGTGGTTATTGGTCATGTCTTCCTCTGTGAAATTTCTGTTCATGTCTTTTGCCCATTTCATGATTGGATTGTTTCTTTGTTGTTGAGTTTATTTTTATGTTTTTTTAAAGATTTTATTTGTTTATTCACGAGAGACACACACACACACAGAGAGGCAGAGACACAGGCAGAGGGAGAAGCAGGCTCCATGCAGGGAGCCCAATGTGGGACTTGATCCCGGGACTCCAGGATCACACCCTGGGCCGAAGGCAGGTGCTAAACCGCTGAGCCACCCAGGGATCCCTTCTTAAGATTTTTAAGTCACTTGGGTTAGAAAGATGTGCAGTAGATTCAGCAGCATATTTTAGCATCACCATTTATAAATTTGAAGTTAGGTAAGTAACTTGAGGCTCATACTACTTTCACTTTTAAAAAATTTATTTAAAAAATTTATTTTTAAATTTAAATTTATATTTAAAATTTTATTTTTATTTTTATAAAGATTTTGTTTATTTATTTGAGAGAGAGCCAGGGAGATCACACAGAAAGAGAGGGAGAAGCAGACACACTACTGAGCAGAGAGCCCAATGTGGGGCTCCATCCCAGAACCCTGAGATCATGACCTGAGCCAAAGGCAGATGCTTAACTGACTGAGCCACCCAGGCATCCCCACTTACGCTTTTTTAAAAAGATTTATTCATTTGAGAGAGGAGAGTGAGCGAGACAGCACAGGGTAAAGAGGGGCAGAGGCAGAGGGAGAGGTAGTCTTAAGCAGACTCTGCTGGCATGGAGCACCACTCAGGCCTGGATCTCGTGATCTTAAGATCCTGAGATCACCTGAGCTGAAACAAGAGTCAGTTGCCCAACTGACTGTGCCATCCAGGTGCCCCACTTTCACTTTTTATATATGTAAAAGTGTCTGATTCACAGAATTATTCTAGGTGTGAGAAATAACTTGTAAAGTGCTTTAGATATTTTCATAACTAATAGTTGCTTTCCCTTCATGACTTGATTATCTTTGCTTATTGTTATTGTGGAAAGTAGATATGGCAGCCATTTTTGATGTTTTATTTAGTTTTTTTAATTTTATTTATTTTATTTTTTATTTTTATTTTTATTTATTTATTTTTATTTAGTTTTTAATCATGTAAGGAGATTCCCCTTGTTAATCTTAACTTTGAATAGACAGTATTTATTGAATAAAGTCTTTATTCAATAAATATTTAAAAAACTGTATGTCAGGCATTGGGTGAGGTGTTTAGTGTTACAAAGATGAAATGACAGGGTTCCTACCTTCACAGATCCTATCTATGGAGAGACAGACATACTTTTAAATTCTATGGTACTGCTAAAAAGGTAAGGTCCATCTGGAGCAAAGGAGAAGGAGAACTGCTTTGGCAATTAGGCAAGGTTTGACAGGAAATTAGAATTGGACTTGAAGATCAATAGAAGTTTGGTGAGTAAGATAGGATTGGTCAGAGTGGTGGTTGATTATGGTGTAGAGTTATGGCTTTAAGCACAAAAAATGATACGTGTAGAGCCTGAGAAGTGTAGATTGTGAATGTCATGTAACTTAGTATTGCTGGAGAGTAGAGTGAGGTCAAAGAGTGGCAGGAAGGGAGATTGTACTGGTGGGTGAAGTACTTGTAGGCCATGCAATGGAATTTAGGGTTAAGTTTGTATACCAGAAGTTCTTAAATATTTCTAAGCGATATAATGACCTGAAGAACTTATTAAACATACAGAGGTTCAAGCCATACTCTCAATGGATACTGGATTGGGGTTGTGGCTTTGTACTTTGTATATTGAGCAAAGCCCCTCCCCATCCCCAGACAAGTGAGAGAAATAGTGCTCTAGGTCACTGGTCTCAGAAGTGAGGGTACTGGCACTATTTTTTTTTTTAAACATAAGTATAGTTGACATGATATTGTATTAGTTCCAAGTGTACAACATAGTGGTTTGACATTTATATACATTATGAAATGCTCACTGTAGTAAGTATAGTTACCATCTGTCACCCTACAGAGTTATCACATTATTATTGACTGTATTCCCTATGGTGTACTTTTCATCTCTGTGACTTAATTTATTTTGTAACTGGAATTTTGTACCTCTTTATCTCCAGTTTTTTGCCCATATCCACCCCCCTCCCCAACCCCTGGCAACTACCATTTTATTCTGTTTGCAAATCTGTTTCTGATTGTTTTTTAGATTCCACATACACGTGATATTGTGTGGTATTTGTCTTTCTTTCTGATTTATTTCACTTAATGTAATATCCTCCAGGTCCATACATGTTGTCGCAAATGGCAAGATCTTTTTTGTTTATGGCTGAGTAATATCTCATTGCCTATATACACTACGTCTTCTTTCTTTCTTTTTTTTTCTTTTTTTTTATTTATGATAGTCACACAGAGAGAGAGAGAGAGAGAGGCAGAGATGCAGGCAGAGGGAGAAGCAGGCTCCGTGCACTGGGAGCCCGACATGGGATTCGATCCCGGGTCTCCAGGATCGCGCCCTGGGCCAAAGGCAGATGCCAAACCGCTGCGCCACCCAGGGATCCCATCTTTTTTTTTTTTTTTTTTTTTTTTTTAAGATTTTATTTTATTTATTCTTGAGACACACACACACAGAGGCAGAGACACAGGCAGAGGGAGAGGGAGAAGCAGGCTCCATGCAGGGAGCCTGATGTGGGACTCGATCCCAGGATTCCAGGATCACGCCTTGGGCCGAAGGCAGGCACTAAACTGCTGAGCCACCCAGGGATCCCCTATACACGACATCTTCTTCATTGACTGATGGACATTTAGGTTGTGTCCATGTCTTGGCTACTGTAGATAATGCTGCAGTAAGCATTGGGTTGCATGTATCTTTTCAGAATAGTGTTTTCTTTTTCTTTGGGTAAATACTCATGAGTGGAATTACTGGATTGTATGGTATTCCTGTATTTAATTTTTTGAGGAACTTTTTTGAGGAATACTATTTCCCATAGTTGCTGCACCAGTTTATTTGCCTACCAATAGTGCAGGAGGGTTCCTTTTTGTCTGTGTACTTGCAACCTGTGTTCTTTCTTTTTATACTAGCCATTCTGACAGGTGTTAGGTGATATCTCATTGTATTTTTGATTTACATTTCCCCGATTAGACTGATGTTATGCATCTTTTCATGTCTGTTGGCCATCAGTATGCCTTTTTTAGAAAAATGTCTGTTTAGGTCCCTTGCTCATTTTTTAATTGGCTTGCTTTTTGATGTCATGAGATGCTCTTGTACTTTGGAAGGACAAGATGATATATTAAAGTGTGCATGTGGGGGTGCCTGGGTGGCTCAGTTGGATAAGCATCTGCCTTCATCTCAGGTCATTATCCCAAGATACTGGGATTGAGCCCAGCATCGGGCTCCCAGCTGAGCTTCTCCCTCTCCCTCTGCCTGCTGCTCCACTTACTTGTTCTCTGTCTCTCTCTTTCTCTGTCAAATAAATAAATAAAATCTTTAAAAAAAAAATGTGTGTGTGTAGCAGTAGTAAAATTTACAGTTTTTAATTAATTATTTATTTTGTTTACTTTTTAATGATTTTATTTATTTGAGAGATACAGCCTGAGAGGGAAGGAGGACGGAGAGGGGGAAAGTGAGGAAGGGGGAAAAATTCCCAAGCTGACTCTGCACTGAGGGTGGAGCCCTGAAGTGGGGCTTGATCTCACGACCCTGAGATAATGACCAGAGTTGAAACCTAGAGTCTAATGTTTAACCAAATGAGCCACCCAGGTGCCCTAGAATTTGTGTTTTTATGTATATTTTAATCTTAAAGTTATTTTTGTGTATGTTTATTTTATGTATAATATACTAGTATATTATTTACTACTCTACTTTAGAAATATGCATATAATACAAAAATGAAGAGTGAATTCCTGTCTCTTTCCCTTATCAATAATTTGGGGTCCAGGACTCTAGGCAGTGGAACACAATTGTGGAATTTTGTGCCAGGGGGATTTGGGTTAGATTTTAGTTTTGAGGAGATTAGTGAGGAGAAGAGATGAGGGGACTTAGTTACAGGAGACTTCATCTCCCTCTGGTTTTATTACTTTGTTTTGATTGGAATAGCTTGAAGTCGTGGTTGGAGGTTATAAAATAATTGACTGTGGTCATGAAACCCTTTTGAGAGTTTTTCAGAATGAACCAGGCTGTTTACCAATAGCTTATTTCCAAGGGCAACCAATTTTTGCTTGAGTATGTTAAATAAGAGAGGAATAATAAGCTGTCTCAAGGTAAAATGGGTTACATTTAGTGAGTTTTAGTATTTGAAGTATATGTGCTATATCTAGTATAGTTTGGCAACTGTTGTCTTACAAAATAGGCTTAATTCCATTGCTCATTTTAGTTTTGTAAAATCACCACGGAGGAAGATTGTACTTTCAAGTAGTATATTAAAGTGCATTCAGGTGAACAAGTCCTCAGGCATAGGGGTAAAAATTGTCACAAGAAGTATTTCATACTCTTTTTTTCTGTTTTTTAAGGTAAAGAAGTTCCTAAACTTTTGAGTGTAATAATAGCTCTTTAACTTAAAAAAATTTCTAATACTGAATTGTTTTATACTATAGTCACTTAATGGCATAGTCAATATGAATTTAATAATTTAATTGACTTGGTGTTTTTCCTGATCAAAATAGCATCTATGAACACATGACAGGTAACTTTATGTGCTCTTGGGACATTTGTTCAGCCTTCCTTTTTGTTGGGTGTATTGTTAAGGGTTTCTGACAAATTAGTGCCTTGTCTGTCTGTCTGTTTGTTTGTTTATTTATTTATTTATTTATTTATTTATTTATTTATGATAGAGAAAGAGAGGGGGGCAGAGACACAGGCAGAGGGAGAAGGAGGCTCCATGCCAGGAGCTTGACACGGGACTTGACCCCTGGATTTGACCCCGGGATTCCAGGATTGCGCCCTGGGCCAAAGGCAGGCGCCAAACTGCTGAGCCACCCAGGGATCCCCCCGTTGTTCAGTTTTTTACATCAGGAAGGAACACACTGATTTAGCATTTTGGGAATCTTTGTAGAGCCATCTTTGTTCAATTTGAATGAAAGAGGTGCTTTGATGAAATGTTTAGAGCTTGCTAATGAAAAGCTGAATGTGTGGAGCAGGGGTAAATTTATTTGTCTTAAGCTTTGGTTCATTGACTTAGGCAGTGTAATTGTCTACATACTTAAATTTCTGTTCCCAAAGTTTACCGTCTTTATTGAGGCCCAGCTCCCTGTTGGCTTTTCTCTCATAGTAAACAAGTGATAGGATGTTTTTTTTCTTTCTGGCATTAGCAATTATTAAGGTACCTCTTTTAAATTTTTCTGTGTGAATTGCGTCCTATTTTGTCAAAAGCATTTAGGGCAAAAGTGAATTTTCCTGTTCCTTTCTCCTCATTTTGAATGTAGAGGTTTTATCGTGGCAGATGCTGCTCTTAGATTGCTTATTTGCAGAATGATAAAACTTTATTTGTGTATCACAGATCAAATCTTATTACTATTAGTTTTCTGTTACATTATTTGCTTTGAAAAGACTTATCTTCAGTCCAATTTTAATTTTTCTTAATGCGATATAGAAAATGTAGTAGCTTCTAAATGTGCTGGATAATTTACTAGGGCTGAATAGGATAGGTTCTTGAAATTGGTTAAAATAGATCTTTAATTTTTCTTTTTTGGATGGGGAAGTACATTTTAAAAATGACATACCCTATAATGAAAATAGCTTGGTATTTGTTAACCTATTAAAGTGATGTTATGTCTTGATTTGTATGGTTTCTTTTTTTTTTAATTTTTATTTATTTATGATGGTCACAGAGAGAGAGAGAGAGGCAGAGACACAGGGAGAGGGAGAAGCAGGCTCCATGCACTGGGAGCCCGACATGGGATTCGATCCCGGGTCTCCAGGATCGCGCCCTGGGCCAAAGGCAGGCGCTAAACCGCTGCGCCACCCAGGGATCCCTGTATGGTTTCTTTTTAATATTTTCAGTTTTTTTGAAGTATCATTTATATGCAATAACAATTTTTTTTTATTCTTCTATTTTTACTTATCTATTCATAGAGACACACACACACACACACACACACACAGAGAGGCAGAGACACAGGCAGAGGGAGAAGCAGGCTCCATGCAGAGAGCCTGATGTGGGACTCGATTCAGGGTCTCCAGGATCACGCCCTAGGCTGCAGGCGGCTCTAAACCGCTGCACCACTGGGGCTGCCCGCAATAACAATTTATGTACCGTAGCACTCATCAGTTTAAATGTCCAGTTCAATTAAAAAAAAAAAAAAGTTCAGTTCAGTAAGTTTGACATGTGCATTATGCATGTAACCACCACTATCACAGTCATGACATAGAACATTTCTGTCACCCCAGAAAGTTCTCAGTTTTTTTTTGGTTTTCTTGTCACTGAAATGGATATAATGAAAGTATCTGCATCCATAGAATTGTTGTAAGGATAAAGGAATTAATACATTTAAAGCCCTTAAGGGGTGCCTCGGTGGCTCAGTCTTTTAAGCATTTGTCTTCAGCTTGGGTCATCCTATCAGCGTCTTTTTTTTTTTTTTTTTAAAGATTTTATTTATTTATTCATGAGAGACACACACACAGAGAGAGAGGCAGAGACACAGGCAGAGGGAGAAGCAGGCTCCATGCAGGGAGCCCGATGTGGGACTCGATCTGGGGTCTCCAGGATCACACCCTGGGCTGAAGGCAGTGCTAAACCCCTGAGCCACCTGGGCTGCCCCCTATCAGCGTCTTGATATTGAGCCCCATGTCTGGTTCTGGCTCAGCAGGAAGTTGGCTTCTTCCTTTCCCTGTATATTCTTTCCTACTCTCTTGAGTAAATAAATAAAATCTTAAAAAAAATAGCTCCTGGCCTATTGTAAGAGCTCAGTTATTTGTCCATCGTATTGATGTTGGTATTCTACCTTGTTTTTTTTTTTTTTTTTTAAGATTATATTTATTTATTCATGAGAGATACGGAGAGAGAGAGAGAGGCAGAGACACAGGCAGAGGGAGAAACAGGCTCCATGCAAGGAGCCTGATGTGGGACTCGATCTCGGGTCTCCAGGATCACACCCTGGGCTGAAGGCGGTGCTAAACCACTAAGCCACTGGGGCTGCCTGCTACCTTTTTTAAAAAGCCCCTTTTGGGGTACCTGGGTGGCTCAGTGGATGAGCATCTGTCTGCCTTTGGCTCAGGGCCAGATTCCCGGGTTCCAGGATCTAGTTCCGCATCAGGCTCCCTGCAGGGAGCCTGTTTCTCCCTCTGCCTCTCTCTTTTTTTTTTTTTTTTAAAGATTTTATTTATTTATTCATGAGAGACACAGAGAGAGAGAGAGAGAGAGGCAGAGACACAGGCAGAGGGAGAAGCAGGCTCCATGCAAGGAGCCTGATGTGGGACTCGATCCCAGGTCTCCAGGATCACACCCTGGGCTGCAGGTGGCACTAAACCGCTGCGCCACCAGGGCTGCCCTCCCTCTGCCTCTCTTATATCTCGTGAATAAATGGATGGAATCTTTAAAAAAACAACAACAAAACAAAACAAAAAAACCCCAGCCCTCTCTGATAATTTTATTAGGTACTTAAAAGATTCTGTGCTATTAAAAAAGGTATATCTTGCTGTCATATATATATGTGTGTGTGTATAAGTGGGACTAAATGGAATGCAGCAATATCTTGCTCCTTAGTTGATAGCCTGGTATGTGAAGGTACGCTTTACTGAATGTACCTATCACCCACTGTTATTGAAAATTGGTATTTAATTGAGGTTTTTTAAATCACTTTTGTCTCATCATGTAAAATTCAAAATGGTTTCTTACTCGTCATTAGCACTGTGGGAGGCAACTGTCATTTGTATATAAGATTATTTTGCTGTTTTAGGGGTGCCAGGCTTGCTCAGTCATTAGAGTACCCAACTCTTGATCTTGAGGTCGTACATTCAAGTCCCATGTTGGCGGGCGGTGGTACAGTGTACTTAAAATTTTTAAAAGTCTTAAAATGGTTTTGCTGTTTTGATTTATAATAAAATTGTGCTTTTGGAAATCCTTGGTTATTTTGAAAGTGTGCACATTGTAATCTCTTGTGTCAAGCCTTTTTATTGATTAGCTGCTTTCTTTGCATTTATTGATCCTGTCTGCTAAGACATTTCATCAGACATCTCTTTGGGACATTTTTCTATGGTACGTGACACTATTTTCTTTGAGAATTAGATTTTGTAGTTTAGATATCACATGAATTTTCTAGGGGTTCCATGACAAATTAATACAAACAGAACTCTAAAACAGAAGTTGTTTTTCTCACAAATTTAGAGGCTAGATAGAAGGCTAAAATCAAAGCGTGGGCAAGGCCATATTCTCTCTGAAGTTTCTGGGGAGGAATCTTCCTTTGCCTCTTCCAGCTTTGGTGGCTCCTGGTGTTTCTTGTATTATGACAGCATAACTCCTAGTCTCTCCCTCTATCTTCACATGGCCTTCTTCCTTTCTGTGTTTCTCTGTGTGTCTTGTCTTCTGCTTATAAGGACACCAATCATTAGATTTAGGACCCATTCTAAAACCATGATGACTTCTTTTTTTTTTTTTTAAGATTTTATTTATTTGAGAGAGTCAGGAGAGAGAGAGTCAGGAGAGGAGAGAGAACGCAAGCTGGGGGAACATCAGAGGGAGAGGGAGTAGCAGGCTCTCCACCCAGCAGGGGCCTGATTCTAGGACCCTGGGATGATGACTTGAACTGAAGAAGGCAGAGGCCTGAGTTACCCATGCCCCACCCCCCCCACCCCCGCCCCACAGGATGCTTTCATCTTGAGATCTTTAACTAATTGCATATGCAAAGACCCTATTTCCAAATAAGTTCACATTTTGAAGTCCTGGGTGAACATGCGTTTTTTCAGGAGCACAGTTGAATCCACTACAGATAGGAAGGGAATATTTACATGATATAAGCTCTGACAAGGAGTGGGGAACAGTATTAAATAAAGTCAAAAACTACTTTGCATTTTGCAGAAATGTTATTTTGGGCCACTCTCTAGTCTAAATACTAAATACTAGTCTAGGGATCCCTGGGTGGCGCAGCGGTTTGGCGCCTGCCTTTGGCCCAGGGCGCGATCCTGGAGACCCGGGATCGAATCCCACGTCGGGCTCCCGGTGCATGGAGCCTGCTTCTCCCTCTGCCTGTGTCTCTGCCTCTCTCTCTCTCTCTGTGACTATCATAAATAAATAAAAAAATTAAAAAAAAAAAAAATAAATACTAGTCTAAATATGCACGGTGCTGATTCCTGGTTTCATTAACAAGATACAGAAACACTGAGTACCCATTTTAATGATACATAGAACTTGCCTCTGACAAGACTCTTCTAATGAGTGTTCATTTATTGTTCATCAAGCAAATCCTCTTTTTCTTTTTGTTGTGAAGGTATCAACCTGACTTTAATGTAAGTGCGTTAAACATTTTATCTCTGAAATTAACCTCTCTAAAGGATCTACTGCAACTTAACTTTGAAGTTGTGTTTCAGATGAATAGCCTACATGTTTTAGCAGGCATTTCAGGATGTTTGGAAAGTAATCATCTACTGAAGATTTGTTGTAGGAATGTGGTTTTCCTTCCTCTCCATTTTTCATGTTCTTCCTGGACGTATATGTTACTAATAAGACATTTTTATTTTTGAAAACCACACTGAATGGTAATACTCTTCTGCTTACCTGGACTCTTGAGTAGAGTGCTAGAGGGTAGTTTCCTGAGCTTATTAGAAGATTTTTTTTTATTAGAAGATTTTTAAAGTAGATTACTGCAACTCACAGAGGGTGATGAAACAACAATTCACAGATGAGATCATATATTAAATGTATTGTCGTACAGATCTCTCTCTTCAGTCTGTTTGCTAGCCTTTTAACATTTAATACAAAGAGAGAAAATTGGTTCTCTACTACCTGCATGTATTATCTCAGTTAAACAGCTATATAGGTATTACTCTTCTATAAAGGAAACCTAACATTAGAGACATGAAGACATGGAAGTTGTTCAGGTTCACATCTATCGGATGGTGTATTTAATACTTGAACGTCAACATTTTTGGTGCTTTTTTCCCAGCATGTGCTATTGTTTCTCCAAGCCATAAAGTTGAGACAACTACATTCTTGCTAAACAAAATATTTGCTGTATACAAAGAAAATAATAAAGTACATAGAGTGCTTTTCCAAGCTTAAAATCCTTTCTTCTGTTCTATGATCTGAAAATGTTTCTGCATTTTGTTCTGAGTATGTGGGGACCCAGTGGAGATGGGTGGGTCCTCATATGTGTTCAAATGAAGAATCTGTTGAGGAAAATGGATTATTTGAGTGGTGTAATCTCTGAAGGTTTGTACTGTTAAAGATTCTCCTTTGCAATTCCTTTATTTGCTTTTACCAGAAAGATTCTTGTCCAGGTTGGCCATCATAATTTGAAATCTTGTGCAAGATTTTCCCTCTAACTAGGTCACAGGCAAATTTTGAGGCCGAAGAATGATTTTCAGTGTAGGTGCCCTCCCTAAATGGATTTCACTGCTTATTCTAGTCCTTTCTCATAGTAAGAGATGGTTTGGAAAATGAAAAGAATTGTTTTTTTCTTCTAGATTAACTGCTGAAGTACTGATCGAGTTCTGCGTTTCTTCAATGAGGAACTACAGGCTGATCTTCTGCCATAATCTCAAACAGCCATAAATGACAAAAGAATGCTTGCTCAGTGAGGGTAGCTGGTGCAGAAGCCATTTTTTAAACTTAGGTGTTTAAGTACTCAAAGGTAAGTTTTTAAAATGATAACTCTTGTGCTGTATAAATCCAGAAAAAATTTGGAGATTATCTCCTGTTGCTATTTGATTATTAACTTGAGGTTTTGTAGTTATTAGCTGGCACTAGATATGTTGAAGAATGGGTCTTGCTTGTTTAAAGCTATGTAAATTTATGGCATTTTGCTTCCCCTAAGTTAATTTCTTTTGTTTCTGTAAGTAAGTGTGACACTCTTGATCCACTGGTACGGCTATTATGTAATAAATATAGAAGTTATTTTTGGAAACTTTAGAATATCGAGTAGTTTTATTTTTTTGCTCTGTTCTTTCTTGTGGTGAGAAAAGGAATTGTTTCTCTGGTGTGATCAAAAAAGCCAGCCCAGTTGGTGTCATTTTGTTCGTTAACATAACTTTTGAAAGGTTTTTCTTTCAAAATACCCATTTCCCACTTAAAGTAATAACTTTTATTTTAGGAAACAATTTTTTCTTGGGATTACTTGTTCTCTGTGCTTCAGATACTCAAAACATTGTTTTCTCTCACTGTTTTACTGATCGCTATTCCTACGAAGTTAAGACAAATAACTTATTTCTTCTGAACAAGACTGGCTATGGACATTTTTCTTTGAAATAATTAATGAAATAGCAGGCTTGATGAAAGAACATTCTCATTTGAAAGTTGATGTCTAAAACCAAAAAGTTTCTTTCATTTATAAAAATGTATTGTGGCTGCTCTGTCATGTAGAAAGAAGAACTGGTTAATCTTGCTCTTACTAGCCTGTTGTTGATGAAAAGTGATTATTTATCACTTTATAAAAAATGATTCTTTCCTATTTTGGGTGTTTATAAATTACAGGATTAGATGGGCTTCAGATAGCACAATGCAGAAATGATTGGGTTTGATTTTTTTTTTACCTGTGTCAATAAGCTTGGTCAATAAAGGTCCTCTTGGAGCCACATTTGCCCCTTAATTTGTCTTTGGGACATTAATGTCCTTTGTTAAGTTTAATGATGTATTTGCTATTGTTTGATAAATGTTCAAACACTGAAGGCAGCTTTCAAAATTAACTATACATACTAGAGAAAATGTTTGGATGATTGTATTGAGCTTTATTTGTAGAACATGTTGTGGGTCTGACAACAGGAACATATGTAATGATGAAAACACATTCAGGTGTAAAGCTTTTTTTGTAATGTATTTAAGCATATTGTCATCTGTTGATTATTAGTCTCTCTCTCTCTATCTCTATCTCTGTCTTTCATTTGGCAGAAAAGACAGCTTTGATTTCTGGCTGCAAAAAAGATATGAGGAAGAGCTCCTCCCCTTCCTTGAGTAACTGCAACTCCGTTCTTGCTAACAAAATATTTGGAATTCCACTTGATGAGCTGCAGCAGGGAGGACATCCAGACAATGAGGTTCCGTTCATAGTCCGCCACGTTGTGGACTATATTGAGGAACATGGTATATATTTCCTTACTTTGAGGGCTAGCCTTTGTTTTAATAAACACAGCTTATCCCTTTGACCTTGGATTTTTTTTTCCTTTTTTTCTTTCTAGTATGGAAAGTCCAAAATACAGTAAGGAAAAATGAAAGAAGTTTCTTACATAAAGTCAGACATGCCCAGCATAGAGTTTTTTTTTGTGTTTTTTTTTTTTGTGTGTGTGTTTTTTTTTTTTTTTTTTTTTGCATAGAGCATTTTTTAGTGGGATGGTGATATGAATATTTTTAATGGAGGTGGGGTGGATAAAATAGAATCTCTCTCAGGACAGAGATAGTATGTTTCTAAATGTGTGATTTGAAGGTGTTTAGCCCAATCAGGAGAGCCAAGAAGGACTTTTCAAATGTATGAATATTTTAAGTTGATTGGAAAATGAATATATATGGCCAGGTAGTTGAAGTTGAAGCTTACTTAATTTTTACTGTCAACTAATTAGGAGGTCTGGAGCAACAAGGACTTTTTCAAGTCAATGGAAATGCTGAGACAGTGGAGTGGCTTCGGCAGAGATACGACAGCGGAGAAGAGGTGGATTTGGTTAAGGAAGCAGATGTTCCCTCAGCTATTAGTCTTCTTAGATTTTTCCTTCAGGAACTTCCTGAACCTGTTATCCCTGGCAGTTTGCATATTCACTTGATGCAGCTTTCTCAAGGTAGTCTAATTTGATTCTTACCAATCAGTCCTTTACCATTAATTTCAAAGTCTTTTTATCTTGTGGAAATCTTGACATGTAAACAGTAATTATAATAGTTCTGAGATTAATTGCTTATGTTCCCATTTGGGGACTTAACGCTCTTTGGGTCTATATGGTCTAGCTACAGGAATGGCAATTTCTTAGATCTCTGTAGTACTATTTTTTTTTTTATGATGGTCAAGAAACCTAAGCTAAGGTTAAGGAGGGGGAGGAGAAAGAAAGGCAAGAGACAAGAATAAGGAATAGGATGGTTGGGAAAGAAGAGAAATACATATAAAGTGGTATGTGTGGCATACTATTCCAATAATAGCCAGTGCTGTTCCTTAGTGATGATGTTACTATAGGATATTATTTATCCCTGGTTTGATAGAGCTTCTAGCAAAAACCAGAAGACAACTTTGATTCCAGATTCAGAATATACTTGAAACTTATGCTTGGGTTCATGCCTGAAGGAAGTAAAATACCAAATTGGACATTGGACTTCAAATAAAGGAGAAAAAGGCTGATTTGTATTTGTTGGGTTAGATTTTTGGTGGTGCTGGTTAAATCATTTTTATTCACTCATAGTTGTTGATTAGCATTGGCCAGTGCATTTTGACTTCTTGTAGTTGGCACTGCTTTTAAAACACAGGTACAGTCATGCAAGAGGCAATATGATGAGAATGAAAAGTAATTAAATTAGAGAGTTTGGACCGATGAGTAACTGAGGGGAAAACATCCTTCAGCAATTGAGGGGTTGAGTTCCTTCTCTCCAACTCTTCTCTTCCACCTAAGTGAAATGCGAAGCTCTAAGGCATTTGGCCTCTGGTGGAGGAAGTGAAGAGGTTTTGAATTGTTAATAGTAAAAAGGTGATGTGGGTGGAGTAATGTGAACCTGGCAAAATATCTGAGCTTTACTTTTACTTCATTAAAAAAAAAACCTGTCATTATGTTTTATAGATTATAATAATGAAGATGAATTTGGAAGAAAGTTGAGGTTCCTTTTACAGCAGCTTCCACCTGTTAATTACAGTTTGTTAAAGTTTCTGTGTAGATTTTTAGCCAATGTAGCATCACATCATGAAGAAATTTGGTCTGCAAACTCTTTGGCTGCTGTCTTTGGTCCAGATGTCTTCCAGTAAGTTTTTCCAGAAATTTTTATGTAATAAAAAAATTGAATTTGTGAAATAGAGTCATTATATTATTTCCCAAGAATCATAGGTTGCTTGGTAAACCATTATTTTTTATAGTAGATCTGATTAATCCTCCCAGCATTTCTGTGAAGAGGGTACAAATTAGGTAGGCTTAACAGATGGGAAAACAGAGGCACAGAATGACATAAATTGCTCAGGTTTATAAAGTGAGTCATTGGTTGTCTTCTAATTTTACGTGTATTTGATTTAAGGACTCTCAATTCAATGTGGACTTTTATTCGTAGCATTTATACAGATGTGGAAGATCTGAAAGAACAAGAAATAGTGAGCAGGATAATGGCTGGACTTCTGGAAAATTACTATGAGTTTTTTGAGAATGAAGAGGAAGATTTCTCATCTAATGATTTGAGTTCAATTACTGAACAGGTGAGAATATTTTAAATACTCGGAGCATATTTAAAGAATATGCTCTTTAGGGCTTGACGCAAACTCAGGTGAAATTTTAAAGTACTAAACAAAGCAGTTCTCTTGGTTATTATATGTAATAATATGGAGTGACACATCCATGTAATATATGAATGTGATTTTTTTCTTGTTCTCAATTTGAATAGTAAGGAAAAGGCATTGAAAGCAGAGTATATGTTGAGATATTTTGTGGGGTTTGTATGTTTTTCTTCTAACTTAAGCATTGTTTATTTTGTAAGAATAGGGTGTTCTTTTTTGCTTTTGTGAAGAACCAGCATGGAGGAATGTAGGCAAAGGGTGAGAAATAGAAGGGGGAGGGAAAGATTGAATACAAAGTTCACACAAACTTTTAAAAATAGGAAGCTTTTCTGGATTAAAGTCACAAGTCAATAGAGCAGTGCAATCATTGTCATTACTGGGAAGCATCACGGTAGTTTTTTAACTTTTATGTCTTTGGAAAGTTAGCATCCATTTCTCTGGCTACGTTATATTTTGTTTTTCTGCTATGCGTTAATGGTTGAGATGGTACAAGGACCTGATTACTTTCTCCTTCATGAAATGAGAATATTGATGCAGAGTCATTAATTTATTGTAAAGCCATATTAATTCAGAATTTTCATGTTTTAGGATTTGTAATTTAGGTCTGTGTGCAGGTTTTTCTTTTGCACTTAAGTGAAATAATTTGTCAGACTTTTTTTTTTTTAAGATTTCATTTATTTATCCATGAGAGACACAGAGAGGCAGAGACATAGGCAGAGGGAGAAGGAGGCTCCATGTAGGGAGCCCGATGTAGGACTCGATCCCAGGACTCCAGGATCACGCCCTGGGCCGAAGGCAGACACACAACCGCTGAGCCACCCAGGTGTCCCCAAAAAACTTCTATTAGGTTAAAACCTATGCAGTTACTTATATTTTGGACATGGGGTGGGGCTGCTATTTTTTTTTTTTTATGAGTAAATCATTCACCTGGTTAAAAAAAAGAAGTAAAATAGTGAAATTTCTTGATTTTACCCATACCCACTCCTTTGGCCCATTAGTTTTTTATGTATGTTTTTTTAGAGTTTTGTTATGCAAAGTAAATATTTGCTCAGTTTTTTATTTTTATTTTTTTTTAAGATTTTATTTATTCATGAGACACACACACACACACACACACACACACACACACACACAGAGGCAGAGACAGGCAGAGGGAGAAGCAGGCTCCATGCAGGGAGCCTGATGTGGAACTCAATCCCAGGACTCCAGGATCATGCCCTGAGCCAGAGGCAGACACTCAACCACTGAGCCACCCAGGCGTCCCTTTTTTTTTTTTTTAAGTATGTCAGCTAACAGTGTACTGTGGAATTCTTTTCTTTCTTTCTTTTTTTTTTTTTAAAGATTTTTATTCATGAGAGACACACATACAGAGAGAGAGGCAGAGATAGGCAGAGGGAGAAGCAGGCTCCATGCAGGAAGCCTAATGCAGGACTCGATCCCAGGTCTCCAGGATCAGGCCCTGGGCTGAAGGCAGTGCTAAACTGCTGAGCCACATGGGTTGCCCATGGAATTCTTTTCTTATTGGAATATAGAGAACATACTCTTTTGTTTACATGTGCATAGGTCCCTATTGTATGGATGCAACATTATAATTTGATTTAGTATACTGATTTCCATTAAAAAAGATGATAGTATACCCCTTTTTTTCAGAAGAGTTCTGGTTTATATTTGTTTCTCATGTAATTATTAGTAGCTCCCCTTTTCACTTGTATATATCCACGTTTTGAGGATTAATTTTATGGTCATTATTTATTGATGCACATTGGGTGACTTCATTTGCTTTTATTTTATTTTTATTTATTTACTTATTTTTTTAAGATTTTTTTTTTTTTTTTTTTTAATTCATGAGAAACCAGAGAGCGAGAGAGAGAGAGGCAGAGACACAGGCAGAGAGAGAAGCAGGCTCCATGCAGGGAGCCCGATGTGGGACTTGATCCCGGGTCCCCAGGATCACACCCTGGGCTGATGGTGGCGCATAACCACTGAGCCACCCAGGCTGCCCCTCATTTGCTTTTAGATTAAGAAGCAGCATCTCTTGAAAGTTAGTTTACCATACAAATTTTCATTAGTTTTTATAGGTGTTGATTCTGGTAATGTGAATTTAATAGTTTTATTTTCTGGATAGCCCATCGTTTTTAAAAAACAGTTTCTGTACTATTGTGAACTTCTATGGATAAGTCTTTTTAAAATACTTGGTGTTGAGACCTTCCTTAGTTTTTCATGTTTTCTTCATGTAGGCATTTGTATCTTTGTCTGATTTTCTCTCCCTCTTTCCCTTCTTCCCTTTTCCTTCTCCCCACCTCTTTTCTCTTTCTTTTCAAGTATTAGAAACTTTAAGGAAACAGTAACAAGCCAAATTGCAGTTTGTAATGTATGATCTGAGAATGAAAACATGCATATGTATACATATTTAAAGTAAAATCAAGTGAATGAAATTCATAGCCAGAATCAGTGATCATGGAACTTTTGGCATATTTTTTGAATTTCTATCATATACAGGTCCTGACTTAAAAATTTGGTACATCTCTTCAAAATTACTTAAAATTTTTTTTTAAGATTTATTTATTTGAAAGAGAGCGCACGTGCGCATACAGGCATACAAGCATACAAGAGGGGAAGCAGAAGGAAAAGCAAGTTCCCTGCTGAGTAGGGAGCCTGATGTAGGGCTCAATCCCGGGACCCTGGGATCATGACCTGAGCTGAAGGCAGCTGCTTAACCTACTGAGCGTCCCAGGTGCCCCTCTTCAGAACCCTCTTCAAGATTATTCTTGCGTTAAAGAAAATGACAAGAAGAGAGCAGGGAGATAGATATTCCTTAAACCTTTAATATCTCTTTTTTAAGATTTTATTCATTCATTAGAGAGAGCCAGAGAGAGAGGCAGAGACACAGGCAGAGGGAGAAGCAGGCTCCCTGTGGGGAGCCCGATGTGAAACTCCATCCCTAAACTGGGATCGCACTCTGAGCCAAAAGCAGACGCTCAACTGCTAAGCCATCCAGGCGTCCCAAACCTTTAATATCTTTTGATGCTCATGAGAAATCCCATCTTTGGGGACTTGTATGCTACCTTTCTTTTCTTTAAATTAGTTTTGTTTAGGGGTGTCTGGCTGGTGGAGCATGTGACTCTTGTTCTTGGGGTTGTAAGTTCAAGCTGTATTAAGTTGGGTGTAGAAATTACTTTAAAAAATAAAATAAAAAAAATATATTTTAGTTTAGTAATTTTTTTAGATAAAATTTATGGCTGCTCAGGATGAAATAATATGCATACATTTGTGTTACTCATTTCCTACGTTTCTAAGATGATTTGACTTGTAAGAAACTGATGATGCCAGTTTGCCCTAATATTTATATCTTGATGACTCTGAAGGCTTCAGGGTATGCCTTAACTATGTTTTATGTTGTGATCTAATTCCCTGATATTTCTGATATCTTGCAGCTTATGTATGGTCAAATAATTCACATCTAATGCATTTGTATTTTTATATTTGTTTAAGCACTAGAAAAATTGACTTAGGGATCCCTGGGTGGCACAGCGGTTTGGCGCCTGCCTTTGGCCCAGGGCACGATCCTGGAGACCCGGGATCGAATCCCACGTCGGGCTCCCGGTGCATGGAGCCTGCTTCTCCCTCTGCCTGTGTCTCTGCCTCTCTCTCTCTCTCTGATGACTATCATAAATAAATAAAAATTAAAAAAAAAATTTAGAAAAATTGACTTAACAAGTGTTGTGCTTTACATTAAATAGAATTGTGGTTAATTAACACCAAAACGTAATGTTGAATTCTGCACATTTATCTACATTTAATCATTTCTTAATGCCTCTTTCTTTGAGGTGGCTCAGTCAGTGGAGTATCTGACTTTTGATTTCGGCTCAGGTTTTCATTCTCAGTATTATGAGATCGAGCCCATGTTGGGCTCCTTGCTCAGTGCAGAGTGTGCTTGTCCCTCTCTCTCTGTTCCTTTTCTTGCACATTCTCTTTCTCTCAAATAAATTTAAAAATCTTTGGGGAAGAAAAAAGGGATGTTAGCATATTGAATAGAATATGCTCAATAAATGGAGTAGTGCTGTGGGTCCTAGGAAACAGTGATGCATATTTAATTATTTTGGCCCACATTACTAATCAACCAAATTATTTCAGAATTCAGATACCTGAAAGTTTGTTTTCTTGAAAGCAGATCTGGTAACTTTAATTTGACTTGTGAGACTGAAGTGATAATGTAGTGAGTGAAAGTAAAATTTCCTCAAATTTAGCACATTTTGGTTGTATTTTTAAATCGACCTGACTTAAATGCTGCTCATTTCTTTTCCCCATATTTAAAGATGTGGATAAACCAGGCCCATCTTTGCAGTGCTTTGATTATTTTTTTTCTACTTTTTATATTTGAAGGAAGCAAAGTTAATCTAGTGTTCTATTCTCTTGGAGTTTTATACCATTGATGCAAGTATTTGGCTGTTAGAGCCTTTTCAAGGTGGTAGATATTTTTATTAATAGTGTGAGAGAGATGACTGGGGATGATGAATAGGGAGTGTTTGAGAAATGACCCAGAGTTGGTGGACAGGTTCTTTGTATGGGATCCCTACATGAATGCAAATTCAGTAGAGTGGTTTGAAGATGTAGGTGATAATTATGTTTCTTTATACATTTGAGAAGGCAGGTAGCAGCGTTCTCCACAAGCTGGAGTCTGGAGAGCAGGCATTTCACGAGGCCCTAGAGAAGGGAATTACAGCAGTCAAAGAAAGAAGAGATGTAAGTATGGATGAGGATTTTCCATAAGTGGAGTGAGCGGTTTTCTAGAAGTGGAGTTGAGGCAGTTGCGTACATAGGCTAGGTTCAGAATAACTTAGGAACAGATTAGAGCAATGATAAATAGAAGGTCAGGCTGACCAGGAAAGGATTAAGAACTTGTGAAGTGTGGAGTGAGAGAGGGCATTTTTAAAGTTTTTAATACTCTCACTCAAAGTTATTTAATCATTTCTTACTGCAGGAAGTTATATTGGGAGGCCTGGGAAATGGGAAGAGGGGAAAAAGAAATCCCACTAGGGTATTTTTCATGTCATATCTTATTGGATGATTATTGGTGAAAATAGTGGGCAATGTCAATTAGTTTACATAAAGCTTATTGAATTGAATATAATATATTCAATATAATTGAGTATAAGGTATTTGTAGTTCCTGAGAGCTATTGACTACAGGCACAGAGTTGTTTTTAAAACATATGTTGTGCATGTTAAAATAGTAGTACCTCTGTACCAAAAATATGTGGACTGAATAAATACTTATTCTCGGCTTAAATAGCTATCTTAAATTTTTTTTTTTTAAATAATTCTGTGGTGCCCAAACCTTCATTGATCAGCCACAGTAATTCCCATTTAATACTACTGAAATCAGTATTTTCTTGCATTTTTTTCTTTCTTGAATTATCAGGTAGATACTAAGTATATTCTTTAATTTCATTTATTAAATACATATATGGAAATGAGGATTATTTTCCATTTGATTCAGTTTAAATATTGATTTATCATATGAAATTTTCACCTTCGTGTATAAATACTACCTTTCAGTTAATAATCATTTACTGTTTTTTAGTCTTTTTCATCACTGTTCAACATGATAGGGGATAGATGAGGGTTAGCTTTTAGGAGCACAACAAATTCAGCTGAATCTGCTGAGTATGCTTTATATATAAAATAAGTGGTTCACAAATTGAAATTATTAAGTATTATTATTAATAAGGAATTTTTAGTGACCCAGCTGACTGCTGACCTTGATACACCAGTGGTTGAGAGCTCCAGCTTTAGTTTGGGTGGCAAATATTGCCTGTCTTTCTCAAAAGAAGTGATGTTACATGTAGAAACTAGGCTCTGTGCTATATAGAAATAACAATTCCAGTTATAGTGATAGCTATTATTTATTGCTTATTATGTATAGACACTGTATAAGAGTTTGCATATATTACTTAATCCTTTCAACTAGCCTTATGACGTAGATAGTATATATGACATCTCCATTTTAATCATAGACTTGGAAAAATTAAGTAAACTGAGAGATAGTTAAGGGCACAGTAGGAGTGTGGACATACAACTTTCTGCCTTCAGAGTCTGGCTTTTAAGTACTTACTGTATTACACTTGAAAGCAGGCCATCTGTCCTTGCCTATTACGAGTGTGGTAGAGAATACCACAGGGAAATCACTTTTCTTCTGGTTGAAGTTTACTCTCTGGAGTATTCCAGAGAATATGTTTGACTATCTGGAAGGAGCACCACTGTTACACATAGTGGTGAATTTATTTTAGGTATTTCCAGTGCACTTGTCTAGAATGGATAAAGGTATATACTTTTGCTGCTCTGTGTTTTTAATGACTAGTATTAAATTAAAAGATGTCAAGACAATTTATGACTGGTTTCTTCTTTGGGATAGCTTGAAAAGTTATTTCTCATTTGGGAATATTTTGTTGGTTTTCCTTCTCTGATATTATTATTAGAGTGATTATTTATTTAGGTAGTCAGCTTGATAATGGAAGACATTTTATAGCTCCTCCCAAAATTAGAATTATAACCTTCTAACCTAAAAAATGAGTTGTGTTGAATGTTTTCAGTTGTGCTTATTGGCCAAAACAATGAGTCCTCCCTTGTAAGATCCAGTCTTTTCGTGAAAAATTCCGTCTGAATCATTTAGAAGTTAGCTGGCATTTTCTAAAATAAAGTTAACACCTTAAGGCAAAATTTATCTGCCCTTTTCCGACACTTCCCCTATATTAAAATCACTTGTTAAATGCACCTGGAAATCAGAGAGGTCAGTTAGAAATCTTCCTACGTATTCAGTCTGTAAAACTGAATGCTTAGGAAATGAAGCTTTCTTAATGTTAACTAACTGCAGTGTGCAAGCTTTTCATCGTTTGCAGTCTTACTCATGTTCTTAGTGATAGACGAAGGTCATCATTGCTTTGTGCTTTAAAACGTTACATTTGGTTTGCAGTTTTCTTCTAATATGAGAGAGTTGGCAATTACTTATTCCATTAGTAAAATTGGTCCTAGGAAATGAAGTAAAAAATGAGTTCTGTTGAACGTTTTCTTAGTTTATCTTAATGTCAGTTAACAGTTGTATTCATTTTTTATTTTCAATTTTCTCTTATTTATATAGGTTAATGAACTTTCTGAGGAAGAAGAGGAAGATGAAAAGTTGGAACAGATAGAAGAACTTCCAGAAGAGGGTGCAGAAAAATCAAGTGACATGGCAGAGGTGGTACAGTTAAGGATGACTGAAAATATCCTGGAACCAAATAGTGTTACAGCATCAACAAGGTAGTGTTTCAATGGAAAGAACTTTAGCCTTTGAACTTTTTATTCTAGATGTAGATTCACTGAAGCACTGAATCATACAAATTTTAATGATGTGTGAAAGATTGATTTATGTATGAAAAAGAGCAACAAGAAAATTTTAAGCAAACTTGCTAAGAAAATTTCAGGTGTCAGCATTTATATATTTTTTTCAAAATACAGCCTTTTACATTTCTTCTTAAAGTTTTTTTTTTTTTGAGTTGGGTAAAATTTCAGGACCTTTGGAAATGGAAAGATAAAGTGGTCAAATTAACTTGTATTTCCAGCTTCTAGACTAGAACTAGGTTGAGTTGGGCTGTAAGAAGAGAACTCTGTGATGCATTAAGATATTTCTTTCCAATTTTTTTTTTTTGTGTGTTAAGGAATACTACTTACGTGGCATACTGTGTACTTTATAAATGTGGTAGGGTAGAGGCACTATGTTAATGCATAGCTGGAGTCATTGAACATACTGTTTAGGAAGCGTTGGAGAATTCGAGAATCCCATAGCTCTAGGTATGTTAGTTCTCTGTAAAGTTCTATGGTTTACTAACCCTTTTTTTTTTAATTGGAGTTCAATTTGCCAACATATAGCATAACACCCAGTGCTCATCCTGCCAAGTGCCCCCCTCAGTGCCCATCACCCAGTCACCCCAACCCCTCGCCCACCTCCCTTTCCACTACCCCTTGTTCATTTCCCAGAGGTAGGTGTGTCTCATGTTTTGTCAACTAGCCCTTTCTAATTAGGAGAGCAGCAGTATATATATATATATTTTTAATTTTTATTTATTTATGATAGTCACAGAGAGAGAGAGAGAGAGAGAGAGGCAGAGACATAGGCAGAGGAAGAAGCAGGCTCCATGTACCGGGAGCCCGACGTGGGATTCGATCCCAGGTCTCCAGGATCGCGCCCTGGGCCAAAGGCAGGCGCCAACCCGCTGCGCCACCCAGGGATCCCAGTATATTTAAATCACTAGATATCTTTTATTAAATCCATGTTCAGTAGAATGATTGAAAAGCAGAGGAAATAATTTAACAGAAGGCAAAATGTCATTTAACTCATTACATAAAATAACTCATATCTAAGGGAGAAACTGTCCAATTTCATATAGGAAAATTATAAAACAACTTGAGATGTTTACTGCCAAACAGAACTATTAAATTTCTTTGTGGGCCTCTGGATCTTTATATATTATAAATGATTTCTTCAAACATGATTGTAATTGTGGTATATCAACATGTTTGTTTACTCTTTTGCCCCTGATTTAACATTATGTTTGTGCTTTTTCTGTGTACATGCTCTTCTTTTTTTTTTTTTTTTTAATTTTTATTTATGATAGTCACAGAGAGAGAAAGAGAGAGAGGCAGAGACATAGGCAGAGGGAGAAGCAGGCTCCATGCACCAGAAGCCCGATGTGGGATTCGATCCCGGGTCTCCAGGATCACGCCCTGGGCCAAAGGCAGGCGCCAAACCGCTGCGCCACCCAGGGATCCCTGTGTACATGCTCTTCTAATTTACTTTTGGGAAGGGGGGAGCCTCTTAAGTATAATTACATATTAAGATATTTAGAAATTATATGCTGAGCTGTTTATATCTTAATTATATATTTCCTGTCCTTTTTTCTGGAAGTTTTGAATTATTGTAGCTAGCTTCTCTCTACTAAACTGCTACTGAACAACCTTTTTAGGTTTCTTAGGCCCCTTTTTCCTTCTTTTGAATTATTTGCATTCATTTATTAGGTTCAAATAGTGAACTTTTCTTTGGCCTAGTAAGTATTTCCAGCAAGCGTAAGAGACTTATCCTGATTTATATTGCCATTAGCATTTTTTTCCTCCAGGACCTGAAAACAGTAGATTAAATGAATATTCTTAATTTGGTAAGTTAGAGTTACATCTCTAATAGGTGGCTACTAGCTACATGTGGCTATTTAAATTTGAACTTGAACCAGTTAAAATTAAATAAAGTTTAAAAATCACTCTCACAGTTGTACTAGCCACAGTTCAAGTGTTCAACAGTCATATAAGTGGCCACTGTATTAGTGTTGATACAGAACATTTCTGTCATTGCAGAAATTTCTATTGAGTAGCGCTGATAGAGGGGAAATTTTTTCAGTATTTTTATTTATTATCAGCAAAGTTATTATTTTAAATGGATACTTCTAATAGTTTCGTCTTTTTGATTATCTTTCTAGTTTTGTAGACAGTCCTTCCAACTAATTTTTAGATTCATTGGAGATTTGGAGATAGGTAGTCAGGATTCCTTTAATTACATGTCACAAAAATGGACCTTGGTTAAAGGAAAGAAAAAAAGCAATTTATTAGAAGAATCCTGGATAGATTGCAGAGTCTGCAGATAAAGCAGAGATAACACAGGAAGCCCTGGAGAATTTAGTAGCGGGGTTATGGGAGAATCTCTAGCATGGGGCTGTTACTCAGAGAGTTCCTTCCAGTTGTTTCCTACTCTCATTCTGCTCAAGACCAGATTCCTGTGGGGTGGCAGGGAAGAGAGTCTGGTCTAAATTGGGTCAAGTGTCTGGTTAGATAGAGCTGGTCATTGTAATTTATGTATCAAGATTATTGGATGAGAAGAGGGATTAATTTGCCACAGAAAAATGGGGCTGTTTACCAAAAGAAAAGATTGGGGATATCAGGCAGCAAAAACAGGTGTGTCTACCAAAGTGGTCTTTGAGAATTAGTAATGATAAAAATTTCAGTTAATATATATATATTAATCTTTTATTGTAGTGTTGGCTGATTGCTTGCATAAAGGTAAAAATATACATTCTTTTTTTTTTTTTTCAAGATTTTATTTATTCATGAGAGACAGAGAGAGAGAGAGGCAGAGACACAGACAGAGGGAGAAGCAGGCTCCATGCAGGGAGCCCGACATGGGACTTAATCCTGGGTCTCCAGGATCAGGCCCTGGGCTGAAGGCAGCGCTAAACTGCTGAGCCACCTAAACTGCCCAAAAAATACATTCTTTGATTGTCTACCATAGATGAAAGAAAAATAGGGGAATGCATAAGCATAAGCCCTAGGATATAGGGAGCTATTAATAAATTTGTTTTAGGGAATTAGTGGATACTGGAGATTGAACTTTTGGTAACTTTTAATGTTCCATCTTTTTGAGTTTTTCTGGGAGGTACTTTATAAATATTTACTGGAGTATTAGGTAGCTACTCTGTTTTTCTTCACAAGTAACTATGGGAAAATATGTTAGAAACCTAAGGGAATAAACATTTAGTGATAGTTTAAAAATAGCAATTCTCAAACTTTTTGCTTTTAAATGTTACATTCTTAAAAATTATTTACAACTCCAGAGACCTTTTTTTAAAAAAAAAAATTTTTATTCATTTATTCATGAGTGACACAGAGAAAAGAGAGAGGGAGGCAGAGACACAGGCAGAGGGAGAAGCAGACTCCATGCAGAAGCCTGATGTGGGACTCAATCCCAGGACTCCAAGATCACTCCTTGGGCCAAAGGCAGGTGTTAAACTGCTGAGCCACCCAGGGATCCCCAAGACCTTTTTTTCTTTTTTTTTTAAGATTTTATTTATTTATTCATGACAGACACAGAGAGAGAGAGAGCAGAGACACAGGCAGAGGGAGAAGCAGGCTCCTTGCAGGGAGCCTGACGTGGGACTTGATCCCGGGTCTCCAGGGTCACACCCTGGGCTGAAGGTGGTGCTAAGCCGCTAAGCCACCAGGGCTGCCCCCCCCCCCCCCCCCGCCCCCCCCGCAACCTCTGTTAATGTTGATTTTACCTACAGGCACTTACCACATTATAAATTAAAGCAACATATTTAAGCCATTGGAAGTATATCTTTGTTGAGTTGTAGTTTGGAAGATGCTTGTATATAGCCATTGATGACCTAAGGGGCTTTTTTGTGTTTTGTTTTTCTTTTTTTTTTTTACCTAACAGTTTTTTGGTTGATAGATTACTCCTCCTCTATTAGGTTTAGGTCATTAGTTCTCAAACTTTGGTCTTATAACCCCCCTCACACACTTAAAAATTATTTAGGATCCAAAGAACTTTTGTTTCTGTAGCTTGTAACTGTTGTTATTTATTATATTAGGAATTAAAACTGAGAGATTTACATATATATTTAAAGTAGTAATAAATCCATTACATGTTAATGTAAAATTCTAAAATGTTAACTGTTTTCCAAAATCTCCAAAAAACATCATAGTGAAAAATTTTTTAGTGACTTGTTTTATATTTTTACAAATCTCTTTAATGTCTGGCATTAGTAGATGACAGCTGAATTCTTTCATTTTCCTCTGCATTGCATTCGTTGCTGTATGTTATTTTGGTTTAAGTATATGAAGAAAATTTGCCATCACACCAGTATATAGCTGGAAATAGAACATTCATAGTCTTTTCAGATAATTGTGTCCATTCTTTCTTGATAATATGCCAAAACATGGTAAGTAGCAGCGTTTTAGAAGTTATTTGTATTGCATAACTTGAAACCATATCTGAGAATTTTTCATGCTCTGGTCTTTTGGTCGGTCTGTCTTGTGCTGTGGTGATTTTATTCATGCTTGATTTTGTAACATGGTAATTAGGCATTCAGAAAATGAGGCTTCAGGGAGTTACTTGGATCTTCCAAATGATGATACATTTTGTTACATAGTATCAACAGTTCACATTCTTTAATATTACCACTGATTGTATTAAAGACATCTTTTAAGTCCTGGGACATTAATGAGTTTATGGTAAAGATAAAGGTTTTCCAGAATTCAATTTTTTACTTGAAAACTCAAATCTTATCAGCTGTGTCACTTGTTTTTCTTGAAGTCTCAGTCTTGCTCATTTTTGAGAAAATGTCTGCCAGATTATTCAGGTTGGAATAACTATATATAGTTTGTCAGCCTATCTTTCAAGTGAAAACGGTGATCCCAGATAAAACTTGAGTTCACAATTCAAATAAGACAAGCATTGTACTACGCTGTGCAGAAGTGTTTTTCTAAATGTGCCTCCCATTTTGTCATACCAAATACAAAAATGAATTATACTCAGGGCTGAGGTAAAATTAATAATTTTTGCTCCTTCATCAGGACTGGTCCTCTTTTTAAAAAATTGCAAGTGAGTAGTGGTAAAGAATGCAGTGGCCATGGTTCAGTCTGGTACCACTTGCCTGATTTATGCTAAGACCCCAAGCATTTTTTTCTACCATTGATTTGGTATATCATGCAAAAGTCAGCACAGTGAAAAAGGTAAATATTATGAAAATAGTTTGTGTGTTTTGGTTGACTGACCACCTTTTCACAACCAGTGGTTTATTTTATTTATTTTATTTTTTTAAAAGATTTTATTTATTTATTCATGGGAGACACACACACACACACAGAGAGGCAGAGACACAGGCAGAGGGAGAAGCAGACTCCATGCAGGGAGCCCGATGTGGGACTCGATCCCGGGTCTCCAGGATCACACCCGAGCTGCAGGTGGCGCCAAACCGCTGAGCCACTGGGGTTGCCCAATTGTTTGTATTTCTTTGGTGTTTGATTGTGATCTCTCCTCTCTTGTTCATGATTTTATTTATTTGGATTCTTTCTCTTTTTGATAAGTCTGGTCAGGGATTTATCAATCTTATTCTTTGAAAGAACCAGCTCCTGGTTTCATTGGTCTGTTCTACTGTTCTTTTGATTTCTATTTCATTGATTTCTGCTCTAATCATTATTCTCCTGCTGGGTTTAGGCTTTATTTGCTGTTCTTTGTCTAGCTCCATTAGGTGTAAGGTTAGGTTGTGTATTTGAGGTCTTCCTTGTTTCTTGAGAAAAGCTCATATTTCTATATACTTCCTTCTTAGAAAATAGTTGTGTTTTGGGGCAGCCCTGGTGGCGCAGCGGTTTAGCGCCGCCTGCAGCCTGGGTGTGATCCTGGGGACCCTGGATCGATTCCTACATCGGGCTCCCTGCATGGAGTCTGCTTCTCCCTCTGCCTGTTCCTCTGCCCCCCCCCCCCGCCGTGTCTCTATGAATAAATAAATAAAATCTTAAAAAAAAAAAAAGTTGTGTTTTCATTTGCATTTGTTTCCATGAATTTTTAAAATTCTTCCTTAATTTTCTGATTGACCCATTCATTCTTTAGTAGGATGCTCTTTAACCTCCAAGTATTTGAGTTCCTTCCAAATTTCCTTTTGGGATTGATGTCAAGTATCAAAGTATTGTGGTCTGAAAATATGCAGGGAATAATCCCAGTCTTCTGGTTCCAGTTGAGAGTCAATTTGTGACCCAGTATGTGATCTGTTCCGGAGAATGTTCCATGTGTATTTGTTTTTGTTTTTTTTTTTTAAGATTTTATTTATTTATTCATGAGAGAGAGAGAGGCAGAGACATAGGCAGAGGGAGAAACACACTCCATGCAGGGAGCCTGATTCGGGACTCGATCCTGGGTCTCCAGGATCACACCCCGGGCTGAAGGCGACGCTAAACCACTGAGCCACCGAGGCTGCCCCGTCTTGCTTTTTTTTCCAATCTGATAACCCGTGTCTTTTGATTGGAGCATTTAGCCCATTGACATTCAGAGTAACTATTGAAAGATAATGAATGTAGTGCCTTTGTATTACCTGCAAAGTCTCTGTTGCTATGTATTGTTTCTTTTCTTTTATGTCTGTGTTACTTTTGGGCTCTCTCTTTGCTTAAAGGATCCCCTTTAACATTTCTTGCAGGGCTGGTTTAGTGATCAAAAATTCTTTTAGTTTCTATTTTTTTTTTTTTAATTTTTTATTTATTTATGATAGTCACACAGAGAGAGAGAGGCAGAGACATAGGCAGAGGGAGAAGCAGGCTCCATGCTGGGAGCCTGACGTGGGATTCGATCCCGGGTTTCCAGGATCGCGCCCTGGTCCAAAGGCAGGCGCCAAACTGCTGTGCCACCCAGGGATCCCTAGTTTCTATTTTTATCTCCTTCTATTTTGCATGACATCCTTGCTGGATAAAGTATTCTTGGCTGCATATTTATCTCATTTAGCACTTTGAATACCGTCCTGCCAGGTCTCTGTGGATAGGTTTGCTGCCAGTCTAATGTTTCTACCTTTGTAGGTTGTGGATCTCTTGACCCAACCTACTTTAAAGATTTTCTCTTTGTGCCTGAGATTTTCAGGCTTCACGATTAAATGTCAAAGTGTTGACCTATTTTTATTGATTTTGAGGGGAGTTTCTCTATGCTTCCTGTACTTGGATGCTTGCTTCTTCCCCCAGATTTGGAAGTTCTCAGCTATGATTTGTTCAATTATACCTTCTGCTCTCCCTATTTCCTCTTCCTCTGGGATCCCAATTATTCTAATATTGTTTTGTTTTATGGCATCACTTATCTCTCGAGTTTTTCCCTAGTGATCCAGTAGTTTATCTTTTTTCTCAGTTTCTTTATTCTCTGTTGGTCTTCTGTATGTATCACTGATTCTCTCTTCTGCCTCATTTATTCTAGCAATTAGAGCCTCCATTTTTTTTTATTACATCTCATTAATAGCCTTTTTAAATTTTGACTTGATTAGATTTTAGTTCTTTTATTTCTTCAGAGAGGGATTCTCTAGTGTCTTCTGTTTGTTTGTTTGTTTGTTTGTTTTTTCCCAAGCGTAGCTGGTATGTTTATAATTGTTATTCTGAACTCTAGTTTTTAACATCTTACTTTTATCCCTACTGATAGGTCCCTGGCAGTCAGTACTGCCTCTTGTTCTCTTTTTTGGGGGTTCTTCTGTCTTGTCATTCTATCCAGAGAAGAACAGATGAATTAGAGAACAGAATAATAAAATAGCAACAAGGACCCAGAAAAATAGACACTAAACAAATCAGAAGAGACCAGAAACTAATAAAGGGGGTAGTGGTGGAAAGAGAGAATATAATCAAATAGGTGAACAGAACAGAGCAATACTCTAGATCCTTGGTGTATTTTGGTCTGTTTGTTACAAGAAACTAGATGCCAAAATTGTATAGAAGAAAAACTTACATATATAGAAAAAATAAAGTTGAATATAATGAAAGGAAACCAGAATTGAGAAATATATATACATATATAAATGTAAAAATGAAAATTTTAAAAGATTTTAAAAAGTTGATAAAAAGAAATTAGTTGAAAAGGAAAAAAATTTAAAATTGAAACACTAAAAGAATCATGAGAAAAAAACCCATGAATTCTATGTATTTTTTTCCCTTAGTGCTGGTGCTCTGCTTTATACTTCTGTGAGATCAGTAAACTTAGTCTCTTAGCTGGATGTTTCTGCTGGTCTTCTGGGGGAGGGGCCTATTACACTAATCTCAGGTATCTTTCCCTGGGTGGAATTGCACCCCCCCTCTTGCCACGGGGCTGGGTTCAGTGTAAACAGTTTCAGATTGCTCTGTGTAGCTCTTGTTCCCGGAAGGCTTTCCATGCTGCTTTTTTTTTTTTTTCCCATGCTGCTTTGAGTGATGGGAATGAAAGAGCCAAGGAGCTGAAAGTTCACACACCCTCACTTTTCATTGTGCCCTCGTGGAAAAGCAGTCAGTCATTCTTGTCTGACTGTTCACAGACAAGACTCCACACTCTGTTCGCCTAGCCTGTGACCAGATGTTTTTATCTCAGGCTTGCGGACCCCCTTTCAAGTGTCCAAACTTTACAGACTCCTGTGGTGCACACACCTGTTGGGCTTCTCCTCTGCCACTTGTTGGATCCCTTCTCAGAGAACAGAGGTTGGACTGCGCCACAGTTTAAGGTTTATGGCAACGTTAAGCAGAAAGCCCATTTCTGGGCTCTTTGCAGTTAGCTTCCCTGCTCTGAAGCTTGAGAACTCTGCTGCACTCAGGCATGCCGGTTCTTACTGTGATCCCGGGGATCCCGAGACCACACTGTCTTATCTAGGATTATGCTCCACTTCACCACCTGAACAGCTTTCAGGCAGGGACGCCCCTTCGCCAGAGCAGACTTTTAAAAGTTTGGATTTCGCCCTCTGCTGCTGCTATATCACTTTCCAGTAGCTAGCGTCCAAGGGCTCCCTCCTAGTATATCCTCTCAGATTTACTTCTCTGCACCTCCTACCTTGGAAAATGTGGTTGCTTTTCTATTGGTAGAATTGCAGTAAATCTTTTTTTTTTTTTTTTTTTTTTTTTAAGATTTTATTCATGAGAGACACACAGAGAAAGAGAGAGAGAGGCAGAGACACAAGCAGAGAGAGAAGCAGGCTCCAAGCAGGGAGCCCGATATGATGGGACTCAGTCCCGGGATTCCAAGATCACACCCCGGGGCCAAAGGCAGGCGCTAAACCACTGAGCCACCCAGGGATCCCGAATTGCAGTAATTATTTTCTTACATCTCAAAACCTGTTGAGTTCACAGATGTCCAGGTGATTTGATAGCTGTCAAGCTGAATTCCAGGGACCAGAGTAAACTCGGGTCCCCTACTACTCTGCCATCCTCCTCCTTTTCAGTAAATACTGTAGATTTATCCATGTTGTACGTCATTGTGGTTTATTTCACTGATGTAAAGCATTCCATCATATAATTATGCCTCAGTGATCTAGTTTAAATTTGGTGGACAGTTGGTTCTTTTTTTTTTAATTTTTTTTTTAAATTTTTATTTATTTATGATAGTCACAGAGAGAGAGAGAGAGAGGCGCAGAGACACAGGCAGAGGGAGAAGCAGGCTCCATGCACCGGGAGCCCGATGTGGGATTCGATCCCGGGTCTCCAGGATCGTGCCCTGGGCCAAAGGCAGGCGCCAAACCGCTGCGCCACCCAGGGATCCCCAGTTGGTTCTTTTTGATCATTTACTTTTTGAATAGCTTTTCTGGCTACTTTTTTTTTTTTTTAAGATTTTATTTAAAAAAAAAGATTTTATTTATTTATTCATAGACAGAGAAAGGCAGAGACACAGGCAGAGAGAGAAGCAGGCCCCATGCAGGGAGCCCGACGTGGGACTCGATCCGCGGTCTCCAGGACCACACCCCAGGCTGCAGGTGGCGCCAAACTGCTGCGCCACCAGGGCTGCCCCCATTTTTTTTTTTTTTAATTCAAAATCTTTTTATTGGGACAGTGTCCTATTCATCTTGATTCAGGGAGCTTTTAGTGCTGTTTCTGCCTGAAGGGGCATCCTTCTGTAAGCCTTGCTTTTCCTCCCGTGGCCTGGCAGAGGACGGTGGAGCAGCTGACACACAGAACTACTGTCTGCGTGGCTGAAGATGGTGGTGCTTTTGTAGAATCCCGGGCACTTCTTGTGGGGCTCTGCACCAGGTGCTTCTTCTTGTGCTTCCTTTTCTCTTCCGGGGATGGGTGCAGGAGGTCCTTTGTGAGGGGCATGTTCTCATGGGGAGGTCGTCACCATCAGAAAGGGCTGCCCGGTACATTCTTCTATACATCTTCTGGTGACACATGCATGCACATGAAGACATGAACCTGACTTTCAACTTTTTTTTTTTTTTTTGACTTTTAACTTCTGTAAATATTACCAAATTGTTTTCTAAAGTGCTTGTCCCAGTTTACACCCTCATTAACAGTGTATGAGCAGGGATCCCTGGGTGACGTAGCGGTTTAGTGCCTGCCTTTGGCCCAGGGCGCGATCCCGGAGACCCGGGATCGAATCCCACGTCGGCTCCTGGTGCATGGAGCCTGCTTCTCCCTCTGCCTGTGTCTCTGCCTCTCTCTCTCTCTCTCTGTGTGACTATCATAAATAAATAAAAATTAAAAAAAAAAAACAGTGTCTGAGCATTCCCATTGCTTCACATCCTTGCTAACACTTGGTATTAACTATTCTGAAGGAATAGAAATAATATTTCCTTGTCATTTTAATAGGTTCATCCCCCCCTTTTTTTTCATCCCCTTTTTATATGTGTATTGTCGTCAGTTCTTTTTTGAAATAGCTCTTCAATTGTTTCCTATTTTTCTTTTTTTTTTAAGAGGGGGGGAAAGCAGTAGAGGGGCTGAGGGAGAGGGAGAGAGAGTATCTTAAGTATGCTGCCCATCCAGTGTCGAGCTTGACATGGAGCTTCATCTTAGAATCCTGAGATCATAACCTGGGCCAAAATCAAGAGTAGAATGCTTAGACTAAGCCAACCAAGCACCCCTCCTATTTTTCTCTTGTTGAGTTGTAGGAGCCCTTTAAAAATATGTATTGTGCTAATCTTTTCTTCATTTTATGTTATGCCTTTTCCATCTTATGTCTTCTGAAGAAGAATTCATAATTTTAATCAAGTTTACTATACTTTTCCCTCTTTGGTTAATGCTTTTTGTGTTTTAAGAGATCTTTTCCTGAACATATATTTCCGTATTCTTTTTTTTCTTTACCAGTGCTTATATACATGTTTTTATTTTTAATTTATTTCTATTTTTAATTTCTAAATTTTAATTCTAGTATAGTTAACATTCCTGTATTAACTTCTAAAGCTGTATTATTTCACATTTCATATTTAGGTGTGTAATCTACCTGGAATTGATTTTTGTCTTTGGTGTGGGAAGTGTGGCCAAAGTACTTTTTTCAGTGTGGATACCAGATTGTGCAGTACTCATTTTGAAAAGATTGCCCTTGCTCTGCTTTCTGTAGTGCTACCTTTGTTCTTAAGCAAGTGTGTATGCATGGATCCACTTGTGTTCTGTTTGTTTCTTCTTGTGTTAGTGCTGTTATTTACTTTGGCTTTATTGATTTTTAGGTCTGGAGTGGGGTCTAGATCTCCAATAAAATAACATAACACTGCCACTCCAGGAGAGTGTGGCCATTGGGTCACATTCTTGTATTAGGGGTAGGGGTAGTAGAAAAGCCCCCGCATTTTGACAGTCTTTAGTAGCTTGTATGTAGAATTCTAAAAATACATTTAAAAATCTTTTTTATTTTTTAAAAAACACGTTTATTAAATGTAGCCATTTGATACATAGTTGCACACATTATTTATGCACATACAAAAACACTTTCTCATGTTACTTCCTGATCTTTATGAACATGGATAATTTCAAATTGGGCCATTGACTGTGTGTACTTTAGTCCATTTTATATATTTATTTCTTTGTTTTACTCCTTTTCTTTTTTTGAGAGAAAGAGAAGGGATGAGGGAGAGAAGTACAGAGGGAGTGGGAAAGAGAAAATCTTAAGCAGGCTCCATGCCCAGCAGGAGCCCACCACAGGACTTGCATGACCTAAGCTGAAATCAAGAGCTGGATGCTGAACAAAACTGAGCAACTCAGGCACCCCTATTTTCTGATATTTCTTAAAAATAATTTTGCAAATAGGGTAACTTAAATTTTTTTTAAAGATTTTATTTTTATTTATTTATTTTATTTATTTATTTATTAATTAATTAATGAGAGAGAGAGAGAGAGAGAGAGGCAGAGACACAGGCAGAAGGATAAGCAGGCTCTATGCAGGGAGCCCGACGTGGGACTCGATCCCAGGTCTCCAGGATCAGGCCCTGGGCTGAAGGCAGCGCTAAACCACTGAGCCACCCAGGCCACCCCTTTTTAAAGATTTTATGAATTTATTCATGAGAGACACACAGAGAGAGAGGCAGAGACACAGGCAGAGGGAGAAGCAAGCTCCCTGTAAGGAGCCAGATGTGGGACTCGATCCCAGGACCTCAGGATCATGCCTTGAGCCGAAGGCAGATGCTCAAACGCTGAGCCACCCAAGCGCCCTGTGGTAACATATTAATTAAGAATCGAGTTGGTTAAAAAAAAAAAAAAAAAAAAAAAAAAGAATCGAGTTGGTATATCTGAGGGTGTTTATCATTTTTCAACTTTTTCATGCTTTTGGAAGTTTTTATAATAAAATAATGGGAAAAATGTTTCAAAGAAAATTTTATGGCACAAAATACTATTATTTTTTTTAATTTAGATTTTGAGAGATTTGATAGATTCTTTTAAAAAAAAATTTATATATTTATTCATGAGAGACACAGAGAGGCAGAGACACAGGCAGAGGGTGAAGCAGGCTCCTTGCAGGGAGCCCAGTGTGGAACTCAATCCCGGGCCCTGGAATGGGCCCTGGGATCAAGCCCTGAGCCAAAGGCAGACACTCAACCGCTTAGCCACCCAGGAGTCCCTTGATAGGCTCTAAATAGAGTGCAGATGTGGAAGTTTTGAGTCAAAGAGCATGCATTACTTTTAAAAACACCTCGCCAAGGTTCATCTGGGTGGCTCAGTTGGTTAAATGGTTAAGTGTCTGCATTGGGCTCAGGTCATGATCTCAGGGTCCTGGGATTGAGCCTCGCATCAGGCTTCTTGCTCAGTGGGGAGCCTTCTCTGTCTCTGTCTGCTGCTCACCCTGTTTGTGCTCTCTCTCTCTGTCAAATAAATAAATAAAATCTTTTAAAAACAAACAGAAACCATGTCACCAAAGTGATCTCCCTAAGAATTGTACTAAGTTACTTTTTCACCAGCAATGTATAATTGTCAGTTTCATAGCCTTTCTCATCATGAATGGTATATTAACATCAAAAAATATTAATTTTATATTAATCCTATTTTAAATTTGTATTTCTAGTTGTCGTGTTTCCATTTTTCTACTAGCATTTTGGTAATAACCTAATCTGACAAAAAAGGTGAGATAATTCCTCTGGGAGATTAAGTAGATGCCTAATAATGGCAAATTTGGAAAAGAACAGAAAGGATATAAACTGTAACAAAAGTTAAAATATGGTGTTAGGCTTTAGTAACATACTTCTGGACAAAGTAGCTGAGAGTTAGAACTTCTTGAGATTTTTGTGTAAGGTAAAAACCAAAGCACACTAGAAATCACAAATTAAATGGTGAAGGGAAGGATGTTGGATTTAGATTTGTTTTTTTTAAGATTTTATTTCTTTATACATGAGAGAGACAGAGGGAGAAGCAGGCTCCCTGTGGGGGCCCCGTGTGACCTGAGCCGAAGCCAGATGCTCAACCACTGAGCCACCCAGGCATCCCGGATTTAGGAATTTTCTTTACACCATTCAACATAACTACATTGTCAGTGGATTATAATTAGGTATTAAAATTACTTTCTTTTAAAAAAGATTTTATTTATTAATGAGACACACACACACACATAGAGAGAGAGAAAGAGGCAGAGGGAGAAGCAGGCTCCATGCAGGGAGCCCGATGCGGGACTCGATCCCGGAACTCCAGGATCACGCCCTGGGCCGAAGGCAGGCGCTAAACCGCTAAGCCACCCAGGGATCCCCCTAAAATTACTTTTAATACCTAAGCTTAGGAATTACAAATATTATTGAGTAAAATATAACTGATCAGACCATGTAAAGATTTAACTTTTATGATTAAATAGGCAACCTCATATATAAACAACAAATCATTGTAGCAAAATAACAGAGAAAGATCTAACCTTAGTTAACATTTAAGCTATAGGAAGAGCTTCATTTATCTTTTTTTTTGTTTTTGTTTTTTTTTCTGCAGAAGTCACTAAATACTGACTTTAACCTGAAACTACTAGAAACAGACCCACAGCTAAACTCTTCTTTGTGCACATACATGTGATTTTTCTCCCCAGTTTCCTTCAGAAACAAAGTTCCAAAAAATGTCATTTAAATTTGAAAACTTAGGTTTAAGTACTTATCTTGAAAGTATTTTGAGCTGAGAATAATCCATTCATGAAAACTAGCCTAATGTTGGCAGTTAAATTTTTCTTATAAAGCTGAGGGATGTGGGATCCCTGGGTGGTGCAGCGGTTTGGCACCTGCCTTTGGCCCAGGGCGCGATCCTGGAGACCCGGGATCAAATCCCACGTTGGGCTCCCGGTGCATGGAGCCTGCTTCTCCCTCTGCCTGTGTCTCTGCCTCTCTCTCTCTCTCTTTCTCTCTCTCTCTGTGACTATCATAAGTAAATAAAAATTAAAAAAAAATAAAGTGGATGCAAGATATTAAAAAAAAAAAAATGCTGAGGGATGTTATATGTGCCAAACCAGGGTGACTTACTTTTGTCTTATAAAGCAGTTGTGCAATTTGCTACTCATGTGTTTGCTCTAAGGGAGACCTGAAGATTGCTGCATGATGTTTATTGGATTTTCTACAGAGAATCTTGAGAATATATTTTTTTCTTTTTTAAAATTTAAATTCAATTAATTAACATATAGTGTATTATTAGTTTCAAACGTAGAGTTCAGTGATTTATCAGTCTTATGTAACACCCAGTGCTCATTGCATTCCCTGCCCTTCTTAATGTCCATCACCCAGTCACCCCATGGGTGACTGTGAACAGTGAGCCTGATCCCAGGACCCTGGGATCATGACCTGAACCTAAGGCAGATGCTTAACTGAGCCACACAGGTGCCCCCAATTTTAATTTTAAACACTTAAGTGGTATTCGTATCTCATGGGTTTCACTTGAATTTTTAACTATGATGAAGATGAGGCTATTTATGTTTTTGTAAGTATTAGTAGATAGTGTGGTGCGAAATTTGCTAAGGAAAGTCTGTTAATGCTACAGTGAATGAAGTAGTCTAATTTTAGAATCAATTTTGCCTTTTTCGTCACTTGAGTACATCCTCTGAGTAGTAGCATATGCTGTTACTTCGGGCAAGGAGTACAGAGTGAACATTGAGGCCTTCATACCATCCTAGATGAGGTGGTTTTGTTGGGCTAGTAGTACACTTTTTTCCCTTCAGCCTTGGAATATAGGTCAGTGTTTCTCCAAGTGAGCACCAAGTGAAATAGTTGGCTACACATACACACGGATATGTATATTTAGTTTTTTTGTGTGGAAATAAATTCTTTAGAAAATTAGAATCCTATTCTGCCAGAAATGAATGTGAAAGTTGATTGTGTCAAGGTAGTGCAACTGTGACAGTTTTCAACACTTTTTGTCATTAGTATTGCAAAGTTTTATAGCTAATTTCTTTCTTTAATTACAGTGCCCATTTATCTCCCATCAGCATCTTACCAGCCTCTGCGGAGTAAGTAGTATACTTGTAGAAGACCATTTTTTAAAATTTAAAAATATTACTTCACTTTAGAAATGAAAATCATGTATTTATTGTGCTTAATTTAGGGGAAGGATTATACATAAGGCAGTGAACCTAGTTAATATTTTATGTACTGCAGTAGGAACAAATGAAGAAAGAATGCATTGCCTAATATATAAAATAAAAATTGAATTTTCTTCAGAGGATTTATTTATTTTTTTAAAAGATTTTATTTATTAATTCATAGAGAGAGAAAGAGAGAGAGAGGCAGAGACATAAGCAGAGGGAGAAGCAAGCTCCATGCAGGGAGCCCGATGTGGGACTTGATCCCGGGTCTCCAGGATCATGCCCTGGGCCGAAGGCAGGTGCCAAACTGCTGTGCCACCGGGGCTGCCACAAAGGATTTTTTTAATCTTTTGAGATGATTGAGATATGTCATCTCTATTAAATTTTCTTAAAGAAGTAAACTTCATGTAAAAAATATGGGCAGGACTCTTAGTTTCTTTGATTTAGCTGAGTATTGACAAATTATTTTGCTTTATAAATGTAGCTTTGAAAAGTATTTAAATGGTTTTTCGGTATACTAGCAAGGAATGAATTACTGGGACAACTGATCCTTCCCACCTAAGTAGTAATAGTGATACTGTGATTGATTTGTATAATATCTATTTGGGTAAATTTCTTTTAAACTTTTAGCCCAGTATCATGAATTCCTTTTATGTTTCTTTTTATACTCTACCCACTTAAATACCCTGTTAATTTGTCTCCTTAGTCCACGTTTTAATGTTTGTATTTATGTGGACAAATGCCCAGTTCGGTGACTGGTTTTCACTAAAATGTGTTCTATTTTGTAGCATTTTAGAAAGAACAATTAGAGCAGCTGTGGAACAGCACCTTTTTGATCTGCAGAGCAGCATAGATCATGATCTTAAGAATTTACAACAGCAAAGTCTGGTGTGTAATAATGAAGCAGAAAGTATTAATTGTGATGGGGAAGGATCTAATAACCAGTAAGAAACTTTTATAACATTTTACTATTATTAACAGTTATAAAATTATTTTATGATCTTTTAAAAACCATAGTTTACTTACATAATGGGATCTCATCTTGGGAATTTCTCGGTGTGTGTGGAAAGTGACTTTGTATATAAATTGTATATGCTCACTTAACATTGAAAATCTAAATCTTCAATTAAGTTAGTAGACATTAAGTTCAATACTGCCAGATTTTCCTCCCTGAACACCAGATAAAGTAGTGAACTTACCTCACTATGCTGTATGAAAAATGTTAAAAAAGTTAGACCCATACTATTTGAAACAAATGGTCACACCAATGAGAGACATGAAATGATCTAGACAGCTGGGTGCAGGGACAGCAGATCGGCATCAGTCATAGTCATTGAGTGAAATGGTGAGCAGAATCATTTTTTGCAATTTACATTTTATCCCTTCACCAGCTACTACCCTGCTGCCCTCCCTCCATACTTTTTTGTTGTTTAGCTGTTAATAGTTGAATTTTGTATCAGTTAAAAAGTACCTCTGTGTGCTATGCGATTTGTGAGGTTATTTCACTCTTCATCTGACTTGTTACCTTTAAATGGATGAAAGGTCTCCTCTCCTTTCCTGTTATCTCAGCCCTGTACTTGAGGGATATAAAGGTGTCTTTCTTTGAGACCATAATACAATAATTTCATTGTTTTTATTTATCAGATTTTATTTGAAGGACATATGAGAAAGATGTACAAAAAAATGGGTAGAGTGATTTTTCTTTTGAAGAGTTTGATTTTTAAAAGGCCAAATATATATAGTACACTCTAGAATAGCTATTAAATATTAAATGAAACTGAAAAAGTTAATAGATATGAAAACTAGTGGTTACAATATGTTTATTTTAGAAATACCATATTGTACAACTGCAGGTTTGCTGTGTAGTCTGAATAGATGGCATCATTAGCCTGTGTACCTCCATGGCCCTGATTTGTGTTGCTTTGAATGCATGATTAGAACTAATAAAACTGGATTGATCTCGACTATTGGGCTGAATATAAAGGAAAAAAGCAGTATCTGAAAAAAAACCCCCAAAAACAGTAGTTAGAAGTTGGAAATAATGGGAAAGTGTTCCAAAGGATAAAATGAATATAAGTAGATTCCTTAGTGTTTGTCTTTATTCTGGCTAGAGATCCTGAAAACCTTTGCCCATGCTCAGACAATATTTTTATTTTTATTTCTGGGGAAGTAACTTATGTTCTGACTTTATTGGTAGTATCATCTTTGTAAATCAAAGCCTGCTGCAGGATTTTTGCATATTCTAAATTCTATAACATGAAAAATCTACAATAGGAAGCTATTCCTACAGTACTTGGTAAAGTGTTTGATATTATTGTGTCTAGTGCTAGGCTTATATTTTATTGGAACAGATCATTATGATTGAGAGTATACATTTTTAAGGAAAATTATTTTGGCACATAAATTATCTTTTCAGATTTGTTTTTGAAAATTATAAAAAAAATAGAAAAAAATTATCAAAGAGAATAACAAACAAGGTAATTTTCTTACAACATTCCCTTGAGAGACAAAAATAAACTTAGTGTGTAAGTTTGAGATCATTGGTATTTATTTATTTTAAAGGTATTACATAATCAACATTTGGCCTGATCTGATTTTTTAATCTTCATTACTAGGGTTGATATTGCTGATGATATTATTAATGCCAGTGAAAGTAACAGAGACTGTTCAGAACCTGTGGCTAGCACTAATTTAGACAATGAAGTTATGCAACAAGATTTTGTATTTGAGGATGAAGAAAATAATCAGGTAAGAAATGCACAGACTAAAAAATCTTTGTGTAGGTATGCTAAACATACAACTCTGATTGCTTTATGTGTTCCTTTGATACCAGAAACTGACACACATACTTGTCTTAATTATAAATCCCAAGAACATAACTCTCTCTGTAAAGATCTAGAACCATCATTGGGTAGAGAATTATATATAAAATATTTAAAAATAGTTTTCCTGGAAAGAAACATTAAAATGTTAGCTGAGGTGGTTGGTGATGTTATGGTTGAATTTTCTTACTTTTAATAGCTTTTTCTATTTCCCAATTTTTTTCTGAAGAATGTGAGATCTCTTCTTTTTTTTTTTTTTTTTTTACCTTTGAACCTTTTATTGGCCTCCTGCTCCTCAAAGGGTACTGTTTTGCTGCCTCAGTGCCTCAGAATTTTGGGGTCGTTGGCATGGGATCTTTTCATAAAGAAAACTGGTGAACATCATTTTAAAAGTAAATTGTTTTCATTGATGATAATTGGCATTGGTAACATTGTTTTTAAAATGGCAATAAATATACAAAGCAGTATCCTAAGACGTGTTTCAAAGTTTAGTTTTGATAACACTTTTTAAAATAAGATTTTTTTTTTTAAGATTTTATTTATTTATTCATGAGAGACACACACAGAGAGAGGCAGAGACACAGGCAGAGGGAGAAGCAGGCTCCATACAGGGAGCCCGACGTGGGACTCGATCCCAGGTCTCCAGAACCACACCCTGGGCTGAAGGCGGTGCTAAACCGCTGAGCCACCTGGGCTGCCCTAAAATAAGATTCTTAATGAATAAGGAGGTTTTCTTCAGCATGTTTTCATACTAAAGCATAAACTTTAGGTGTAGGTGTAATAAAGAATTCAGGATCTGTCAGCTGAGATTTGTATTCTGGCTTTGCCTCTTTTTTTTTTTTTTTTAATTTTTATTTATGATAGTCACACAGAGAGAGAGAGAGGCAGAGACATAGGCAGAGGGAGAAGCAGGCTCCATGCACCGGGAGCTCAACGTGGGATTCAATCCCGGGTCTCCAGGATCGCGCCCTGGGCCAAAGGCAGGCGCCAAACCGCTGTGCCACCCAGGGATCCCTGGCTTTGCCTCTTAATAGCACTGTGACTTTAGCCACATTACCCAACTTTCCTTATCTCCTCTTTGCTTTTCCATAGACAGGTGGGGAGTAATATTTATATTAGGGGATTGTTAGAGATATCCAGAGAAGTAGAAGTATACAGTTATTTTATAAGCTAGGAGACGTTTCACAGAAGTTAAGCTCACAGAAGTTAAGCTGTTCATGTTATTTTCACTGTACTTGTATATTAATGCTTTTACTTCTACTGATATGTTAGATCAATCCCTTTTCATCTATTCGTGGTTACTGCTTCTGTAGTTGTCTCCTTGCCCTTCTCTGGATTATCAGTTTCTGCCTATCTATTGGATCATTCCCACCAATATAAAATGTTATTTTCCCATGTTTAGGAAATAACTCTCTCTTGACTCTTCACCCCACTGTAGTTAAGCCCCTATGTTTTTGCTTCCCCCATAATAAAATAACTTGAATGTGTTGTCTCTTTAATTCTTCTCTTCCCACTCTGTCTTGAACCTCCTTCAGGTAACTTTTTGCCCCCATCATTCTTCTGAAACTGCTTTTGCAAGTTACCAATAATGTCTGTTGCATATTTTACTTGATATATGAGTACAGTTTAATTCAATTAATTACTCCCACTACCTTGATACCTTTTTTTCCTTGACTTTTAGGATCTCTCTCTCCTCTGGTTTTTTTCTACTTGACTGGCTGCTCTCTTTGTTGATTGCTTTTCATGTTCTGAACCTTTGAAATTTGGAATGGCTCAGTGCCCAGTTCTCAATATTGCTTATTTTCATTCACTCCCCCCATAATCTCATTTAGGCTAATGGTTTTTAAAATAGCATCTACTTGCTAAAGATTTCCAAATTTATATATCTAGGTGAGATCTTTCTCTTAAACTTAATTCCTGTGTCAAGTTGCTCTGCTTAACATTTCCACTTAAATATCTTATAAGCATTTTGAATTTTACAGGCACCAAACTGAATTTATAATCTTGTCCACATATCTGCTTTTCTCAAATCTCAATCTCAGTAAAGGAGAATTTCTTCCATATGCATCAGCCAGAAACCTTGAGTCATCCTTGGTTTCTTTCACTGCATATCTAGTCCTTTACAGAGAGGCCTTTTGGCTATACTTTCAAAGTTTATATGGAATCTGTTGCCAACATGTGGGTCCAAACCAATATTTCACCTAGATTAATAGATTGATATAATTTCCTGAATGATATCATCTCTGACTCCCTGTGGTCTTTTCTCAGCACAGCAGCCAGAGCGATTCTTTTCAAAGGAAAATTATATAATGTCACTTCTCTTCTCAGACTCTTCCAATGCCATATAGGAGTAGGCACTCAGAAACACTGACTGATGGACATCTTAGTATTAAGGTCCTGTATGGATTGCTGTTTTCCCAGGTGTTCCATGATTTGCTTCTTCCTTTGATCCTGCAGATGTTTTCTCACTTTTACCTTTTCAGTAAGGCTAAATCTCCTCATCACTCTGTTTTAGTATTAGGGGGTCTTCCCATTGACCCACTCCCATCTAGTCCTGGAGTTTCCTGTCCTTCTCCTCCTTGCACTTGGTAGTGTTATTACTGTTGTACATATCTTTTAAATTATTAGTTCATTGTCTTTCTGCCACTATTAGACTGTAAAACCCTAAGCCTTTATGAGGGTTGAGATTTTTACCTGTTTTGTTCATTATTGCATCCCCATTATCTAGAACACATAGGTATTCATTAAGTACTTGTGGAATATGTGACCAAACAAATGGAGAACATCTGGCTCTTAGAACAACTAAGTAAATTTGTTCTTGTTCTCTTCTCTTTTGTCTTTTAAGTAGGCTCCACACCTAATGTTTGGTTTGAGCTCTAAACCCTATGGTCAGGAGTCATGCTCTCCAGCTGAGCCAGCCAGGCACCCCCTAAGTAAATGTGTTGAATGAAAGTAGTGTATCGATTACTTTGATAAGAATGCAAGAATTTTTTTTTTCCAAAAACTTGGTTTTTTAGAGCAGCTGTAGGTTTACAACAAAATTGAGAGGGAGGGTACAAGTAATTTCCCATATGCTCCCTGCTGCAACACATGCACAGCCTCCTGCATTATCACTATCACTCACCTGAATGGTACATATTTTACCAAGGATGAACCTACACTGACACATTGTAAACACTCAAAGTCTAGTTTACCTAAAAGTTTATTCTTGGTGTTGTATATTTCCTGGATTTGAACAAATGTATGACAGGTATTCATTATAATATCATACTCTGGTTTTTAAACTGTCCTAAAAATCCCCTGTACTCTGTTCTTCTCTCCCACCACCCTGATTTTTTTGTTGTCTACATAGTTTTGCCTTTTCCAGAATGTCATATAGTTGGAATTATATAGTATTTGGTTTTTTCATATTGACTTCTTTTACTTAAGTCATATGCATTTAAGGTTTCTTCATGTTTTCTTCATGGCTTGATAGCTTATTTCTTCTTAATGTTGAATCATAATCCATTGTTTCAGTGTACCACAGCTTTTCTATCCATTCACCTACTGAAGGACATCTTGGTTGCTTCAAGTTTTGTGATTATGAATAATACTGGTACAAAAATCTGTTTCTTTGTGTAGACATAAGTTCTTAACTCCTTGGGTAAATACTAAAGCAGTATGATTGATAGATCATATGGTACAAGTTTTATAAGAATCCCACAACTGTTTTCCAAAATGGCCGTACCATTTTTATATAATATCAGTAATGTATGCATATTCCTGTTGCTCCACAACCTCACCAGTATTTGCTGTTACTGGTGTTCCAGATTTTGGCCATTCTAATAAGTGTGTGTAGTGGTATTTCATTGTTTTAATTTGCAGTTCCTTAATGATATACCATGTTGAGCATCTTTTCATATGCCTGTTTTCCATCTATATCTTCAGTGACTTCAGGCCTTCTGCCCATTTTTTTTTTTTTAATTTATTTATGAGTGAGAGAGAGGCAGAGACATAGGCAGAGGGATAAGCAGGCTCCATGCAGGAGCCCAGTCTGAGCCCAGTTGATCCCAGAACTCTGGGATCACACCCTGAGCCAAAGGCAGACGCTCAACCACTGAGCCACCCAGGCGACCCTGCCCATATATATATATTTTTTTTAATCTCTCAAACTCCAAGCTCATTTTTTAATTGGGTTGTTTTCTGTTGAGTTTTAGGAGTTCTTTGCATTTTTTGAGTAGCGGTCATATGATAAAAGAGGTTGTTTTTTAGATGTCACATGTAAGATCATGTGACATCTGTCTTTCTGTCTGACTTCTTTCACTTAGTGTAATGCACTGATGGTCCATCCATGTTGTGACCAATGGCAGGATTTGCTTCTCTTTTTATGGCAGAATAATACTCCGTTGTATAAGTATGTGCACTACATTTTCTTTATTCATTCATCCATTGATGGACTCTTAGGTTGTTAACACATTTTGACTCTTGTAAATAATTCTGCAGTGAAAGTGGCTGTGCAGTTATCTTTTTGAAGCAGTGTTTTTGTTTAAGTGTTTGGATAAGTGCCCTGAATTGGAATTGCTGATAATCATATGTTCTGGTTTTAATTTTTTGAGGAATATCTAGACTTCTTTCCATAGTAGCTGGACCAGTTTACATTCCTACCAACAATATATTGTGGTTCACATCTTTGCCAGCACTTGTTATTTCTAGTCTTTTTGATAATAGCCATTCTGACAGGTGTGAGTTGCTATCTAATTGTGGTTTTGATTTGCATTTCTCTGATGATTAGTGATGTTGAGCATGTTTTCATGTACCTTTTGACATTTTATATGCCTTTGGAAAAATTTCTCTTCCAATCCTCTGCCCATTTTTAAATCCTGTTGTTTTTTCCTATCGAATTATAGGAGCTCTTTTATCCATTTTGGATATTAACTCATTGTCAGATATATTGTGGGTTTGTTTTGAGAGCGTGAGTACATGTACTTGATCTGGGGGTGGGGCATAGGGGGAGAGAGAATTGCAAGCACATTCTATGCCCAGCGTAGAGCCTGATGTGGGGCTCAGTCTCACAATCCAAAGATTGTGAGCTGAAATCAAGTTGGACACTTAACTGACCGAGCCACTCAAGCACCTCTGTCAGCTATATTGTTTGGTAATATTTTCTCCGTTTAGTTGCCTTTTCATTTTGTTGATGATTTCCTTTACTGTAGTGACTTACATACACCTTAATCAGTAGAAGAAATTGGCTTAGAAGTATACTTTATATACTGTGTAGTAAGGTTTACTAAGCAAATTAAATGTGTAGAATGGAGTGGGGATATTTAGCTTACTTAAAAGAAAGTACCTTAGCATGCTTGGAATATTGGGTGGGTGGAGATGGGGAGATGCAGAACTAAATATTGTGAAATCATCAGTAATGGATGGATAAGGACTGGGGGGAAGCCAGAAAAATTACTAGAAATGCCCATTAGGCTTTAATTAGCTCCTGGAATTGAGCCCCAACAGCCCCTAAACATTGGCATTACAATTATGCTGCAGCTGCTGCTCTCAAGAGTACTGCCTCCACCACCACCACCACCACCACCACCACCACCACCACCACCACCACCACCAAAGCTCTTTAGCTTACCTTAACGGAGACTAGAGCACCTTAGACTTCCTTTTGAGGACTGATGGTTTGGGGGAAGAGAGGGGTAGGAGGAGGAGGTATGGGCTTGTTTACCGGCTAATGTTTTAGAGAAAACAAGTTATTTCTACCCATCTACAAAGGAATGAATGTTTTATGTAGAGTGAATTCTGAGGAAGTAAAATTCCTTTAAGTGATAAAACTCAAAGTTTTAGTTCTCAAAAAAGTATTGTTTATTTTCATCTGTTAAATTGAAGTCTGGACATACTTTAACCTGACCTTAATACCTCTTTTTTTTTTTTTTTTTTTTTTGTCCTGGGGCATAATGTAGAAGATAACTCTGCACCTTACTCTGAATTCCATCTGCCTTCTTCACTGTTAGTGTATCAGTTTTTGTCTTCTGTTATTGTGTCGGGCTTCGCTCTCCCTCTATTCACCTCCAACTCATGTGTGTGTGTGCTCACGCTCTCTCTCTAATAAATAAAATCTTAAAAATAATTATGTTGTCTAAATCTGGCTAGAAAGTATTATAGCAGTCTTTATATTTGTTTCCGTTATTTCATAGTATAATGAATTGTAGGTTAAATAGAGTTGGAGATATGATTGTATGTTTTTATAGTAGAACTTTGTGGGCAGCCCAGGTGGCTCAGCGGTTTAGCGCTGCCTTCAGCCTGGGGCCTGATCCTGGAGTCCTGGGATCAAATTCCGCGTCGGGCTCCCCACATGGAGCCTGCTTCTCCTTCTGCCTGTGTCTCTGTCTCTCTCTGTCTCTCTCTCTCTGTCTCTCTCTCTCTCTCTGTGTCTCTCATGAATAAATAAAATTTAAAAAAAACCTTGTTTTTCTTCTAAGCTATTTCTTTTGATTCACAGTAACTGTGAGATAGGCAAATAAATGATTATTCTCATATTTGTGATGAGAAAAGTAGAGCTGGGACTTGAACTTGGTTCTTTGAGTAAAACATCAAGGCTTATTTTAAATATTGTGTCTAGTAATGATTATTTCATGGGCCCAAATTTGAAAAAGTAAAGTTATATCCTAGACAGAAAGGTTGATGAAGTCTGATATGGAGATCAGTGATTCTCAAAGTTTGAGTCTCAGGATTTCTTGATACTCTTAAAAGGGTTGAGTATCCCAGAAGGGTTTTGTTTACATAGGTGTATCAGTATTTACCACATTAGAAAATAAAATTTAAAAATTAGAAAGTGTTTATTAAATTCATTCAAGGTACCATAAATACTATTGCTTTTTTTAACTTAATAAAAATAAAAAGCTATATAAAACTTTGTTTTTAAATAAAACATCTTCTAGAGCAGCCTGGGTGGCTCAGCAGTTTAGTACCGCCTTCAGCCCAGGACGTGATCCTGGAGACCCCTGCTTCTCCCTCTGCCTGTGTCTCTCTCTCTCTCTCTCTCTCTGGGACTCAGTCCCGGGTCTCCAGGATCACACCCTGGGCTGAAGACAGTGCTAAACTGCTGAGCCACCAGGGCTGCCCAATTACTCTCTTTAAAAAGAGATGCCAACACCTATAGACTACTATGAAGAATTTGACTAACTTGTGATCTAATACCATAATTTAGATGGGAAACTTCTCTCATATGTGAATATTGGGAGCTCCATTAATACAGTGGTGGTGTTCTTTTTTGTCAGTCTATAGGTATACTCTTAGAGCCATGCAGTGACCACGGTGATAGTGAAGATGGCTGCCTTGAGGGGTAAGCATTTTCTCTCATTACTAATTAATCATTTTGAGAATTAGAGCACTTTACAGATTTGGGGGTGAGATTTTTAGATGAATCTGTCATAACATATATTTTTGATAACCTAAAAAACCAACTTCTTGTTTTAGTAGTAAATATAAAGTATATTCATAAATACTCAGGGGAGCCACAGGTTCAGACAGACATTAGTTATAACTTGGAAAATGTTCAGAGGGAGGAAAACTGAGCCTTCTTGGAGACACTCAAAATTTTTCACTTGATTTGTAGCACAATTGGGAGTTTGTTGATATTAATATACCATTCAGTGAGTTAATTCATAGTCTTAGAACTATGATAACTAACTGAAGGATTATAGCATATTTGCTTTACCACATTTGTATAGGATATTTTTGTTCCCTTTCCAGCTCCACCTTGGTTTATCCCAGCATAGTCTTACATAGTTTGTGCTTGTTTACTTCCTTGGCCAGGAAAAATGGGAGGGAGATACTAAGGCAATGAGTATTTCAGCCATATGTAGTCTCCATAGATACTCAACAGATACAGTCCTTTGAACAGAAGCTTTCTAGAATGTTTTCAGTCACTGAATGGGTTTTGGATCTTGTTACCCTTTTTCTGATTCTTTGAACATTGCCAGTTACTATAACTTTCTTAGGAAGGATGATTGATATTCAGAAAACAGATCTGTAATAAATGCAGACTAGATTATAAATACTAAGGATTCTCAAATATTACTGATTTGATGATAGCTTGTTGGCAAAGGTAAACTTGTGTTAATGCCATTGTCTCTCTTAATTGTGAGTAGGAAACCTGTTTTCTGAGGGTAAGTAAATTCTTTGGAGCCATGTCTCTGGAGTGTCTCCATACTCTGAAGGTCCACAGATTTCCTGCTTACAGCAGTTCCTTGTGCTTCCTTTCAGGAGGCAGGAATGATCCTCTTCCAGCCCAGGGAGTATTGGAGCTATGGGCTGAAGATATAAGATTAACAGGCATCCCCAGAATGATGACATCTGGATTTGGTAGAACAATAAGGATCCATTTAGTGAGGACTCAATCTTTTTGGAAAAGCTCTTTCCTCTTCAACTTGTGTATAGGTTAGCAAACTTGTTTTTAGATCCAAAGAGTTCCTTGGTTAGTTGGATTACATTTTGCATGCCTAACACTCATGTTTCTCAAATTTAGGTGATTGGGTCTTTTGTAGTCGTAAGGTAGAATGTAGTTCATTCCACCGTTTGCTCCCACTCTAAGCAAGGGAAGGCCTTTGAGCTTGCCAGAGAATTTAATTTAGTTCATTTCTTATGCTCAGCAAGAATAAGGTAATTATGCATATGATGAGATGATTTGCCATAGTTAGGTCAAGACATGTCTTCTTGGTACACACTGGGAGAGAAACCACATCTGTGTATCATTGTAAATTGCCACCATATCTTTGGGGAGAAGAACTTTCCCACTGTATTAGTTATATTGCCAACCTACTGTGATACTAGATGCTCTGTGGATTGTTGGTCAAATAGGTAGAGATCATTTGTGACAGCTTGCTCTACTACTTGTTCTAAATAGGGGTTCATTTTTATGGGGGAGAATATGGGGTGAATTGAAATTTTAAAAAGATTCCTTTTTATATGTTACCATTATGTTTTGAGGAAGGAGAAGTTTAGAAGTAGAAATCTTGTTTTGATTGTGATAGAAAACAATCAGATTTAAAATACAGGACCATAAAAAAATATAAAGAACCATCGCTATACCTTTACAAAAAAGTCTTTAAGAGAAAGAAGTCCCAGAGTGGGGGATAATAAAGCTCTGGTTAAAGCTAATATTTACTTTACAAAATCTTTCCATTATTTAGTCAACCCCGTTTGGTTTCTATTTATTGTGGATTTTAATTTTACTCTTAAATGTTTTTCTTTTGGGGGGTGGTTGTGTGGGGGAGGGTGGTGAATGTTACTTAATTTTTCTAAACTTGAAGTAATTCTGTGGATCTTTTCAGTAGTGTGTGATTTTCAGATATAGGGCTCCAAAGAATGGGCATATGTTCAGTTGTCATTTTCTTCTCTCACATTATAAATGCTGACTATATGGGGAAGAGAGGAATCTAGGTAAGAAATGTGCAATGATAGTAACCTACTTATTCCTAAAAGACTAATAACTGTACTTGTATTTTTAGGGAATGTGTGTCATTTGACAGTGATACATTGTCACACTTGATTCTGGTAAGAATTATTTTTTTCTTGTGATTCTTACAAATTTGACTAGGTTTAACCTACCAATTATTATATCTGGCCTTCAACTCTTAGGTTGAATAGGTTAAAGGAGATGTAAATACAGATTCTCTTACCAGGTATTTTACATTTAAGCAGCGACTTAATTAGTCACTTTTGATTATAAGTAACTTGGTTATAAAAACATTTTCTTGGGTGCCTGGGTGGTTCACTTGGTTAGTGCCTGCCTTTGGCTCAGGTCATGATCTTAGGGTCCTGGGATCAAGCCCCACATAGGGCTACCTACTCAGTGGGAAGCCTTCTACCTTTCCCCATGTCCCCCCTTTGTGCTTGCTTGCTCTCTTTCTAATAAATAGAAATCTTAAAAAATATATTAAAATTTTTTTTCCCTGAATTTGGGATCCAGACTTTGTCTTCCAGCACTACATATTATAAAATTGCAAATATGTATTTGAAAATAATTTCGATGGTGGGAGTGGGACAGCTGAGTATAGATAGGCACAATAATACACTAATGGAGACCATACAAGGATATATGCTGCTTGTTTTTAAGCTGATTGAGAAAAGCTTTGTGGTTATGAAATGTATTCTTTATTTTAAAATACAGGATTCTAGTAGCAAGATATGTGATTTGAATGCCAACACTGAATCAGAAGTACCAGGAGGTCAAAGTGTTGGTGTTCAAGGGGAAGCAGCATGTGGAACCCAAATTCCACATTTAGATCTGAAGAATGTTTCTGATGGTGATAAATGGGAAGGTAATTTTAGCCACACGTTATTTTCCTGATACTCTTATTTGTAACTGAAATTACCTAAAGCAATAATGAGACTACTGTTCTTTTCTGGACAGCCTTATTCATTTTGACTTTCAGTTCTTTCTTTCATATAAGAAGAGTGAGTGTTGTTACTCAGATGCACTAACGAGATTGTAGGGTGACTATCTCATATATACTAGAAGTTCTTATCTGATCCGTTAGCTTTGAAGATGAAGTTAGAAGTAAAAAAATAAAATCTCCAGGATAGGCTTTTGTTAATTGTTAAACCGGTGCTGTCTCCCAGTCTTTGAAAATTTCATATGTTAGGGCTTAGAGATTTCACTTTAAACAGGGGGCTTATATGTAGCTATCTTTCCTTTATGATCATCAGGAATACTTTTTTTTTAATGTTCTTTAAAGGCATTTCTAAGCAAATATACCATATCCCTGCACCTGTGTATTAGCATGGATACAGAGTCCTAACAGTTTTTACATAAAGAGAAAAGTTTAAAAAGCACGCCACATGTGTATGTGTTTGTCAGAACTCAGTAAATGTGTAAAGACTCGGATTTCGTTGTATATAAGTTTTTCTTTTTTTAATCAAAAGTTGCAAAACCTAAATAAATATTGAACTCCAGTGAATGATTTGCATGCTGAAATGTTTATGAGGAATGTATCATTACTTGCAGTTAACTTTGAAATCCATGAAAAAAATAAGTTGATGGGATGGATAAATGTTAAAAAGCAAGTATAGTAAAATGTTAATGGTAGTATCTAGGTGATTGATGTTTGAATGTTCAGTGTAAAATTTTTTCAAGTTTATGGTATATTTATAAACTTTGAAATAAAATGTTGGGGTGGGAGAGTGGAAGCCAGCAACAAACTTGAATTTAGGAGTCCTGGATCATACACCTTCCTAGGTAAAGAGTTTTTGAGACACTCAGGAATCTTCAAGTTACTTATTTATTCACTTGAAGTCCCCTTGGTTATGTCACATTTGGTAAGTTAGCTGATGACATAGAGTAGCCATAACAAGAATTGCAGTGCTAATACTACGGGCTCGTTTTGCCACCTCAAGTCTACTCATTTGATCACAACTCAATTTTATTTATTTATTTTTTAAGGTATAGCTAATTTTTTAAAGCCCCAACCAAGTCATCGTCTGTGCCAATCTTTACTGCTGTCTCTCCACCCCCTTCCTTTTTTTTTTTTTCCTTTTTTGTATTAGATGTTTGGCATGCCAAGTGGCATATTATGTGTCTTAACTTAGACTAAATCAGGAAGTTGTCTTTCATTTGCTTTGTTCTGGGTCATTAGGATGTTTGGAATTTATGAAGATGCTCCCCAGAATTAGGGGATATGTTAGCATCCTGGTGGCAGTACAGATCAACCGTCCCTTTCATTTATTTACCCTGGCATAGTCCCTGAAAAGAAGTGGTGGTCAACAGAGCATCCTTGGAGCCAGCCGTAGTAGGAAAGCAGTCTCTGAAAGATGAGGCTGGGATTCTGACAGAGGGCGGATGCTTCACCCTTTTTGGAGAATGTAGATAAATAGCCTTTCATAATCTGTGGCCTGGGCCAAATTGATCTTAAGTTTTAAGCACAGAAGAGCACTTGTTTTCCATGGTCTGAGGAGATAGATTTTTCTGTATTCAGCTTCAGCTTTCTGGAGGCTTACCTAAAGAGAACTTAATGCCGGGCTCACTGTTTGCCTGTCAGAATCCACCTCTTGCAGCTTGTGGTACAGAAAGAAACTAACTATAGACTTCTAATTTTCAGTGCCTCAACTGCCCTGTTAGAAACCTGGCTCAACAGCTGTGACAAATCCATGTAGGCCGCCTGCAGGTTTTTACAGGAATAGGGGTCAATGACTTTCAGAGAGCCAGTGGCAATAGACATTTGGGTGAACTTCTCTGCCATGAACCCTGCATGTGCTTGGAAGAATGCCTGTTAGCAGACCATTTTGTTCCTTCCAACTTTGCTACCAACACAAAGATTGATTTTCTGTATCTAGGAATTAGGATGCTCTAATGAAAGTCTTCCTTAAGAGACCAAGTTAATTTTAGACACTAGGTACTTTGGAATCAGAGACCTACCTTGTTTAATAGAGAACTGGGGTCTCCACATAGAAGCCCACCTTACTCTTCCTTAGTATGTGGGTTTTGTTTTTTGTATTGCTCAAAGGATAGTCAACAGAATGCAGTTGGCAAGCAGGTAGTGCACGTCTACCCACCGGTTTGAATTTGTAGCAGCCAATCAAAAGGTTTTGGCTTTTAATGGAAGTGGGCAATATCTTTCCTTCAGATTCTCTCCTGCTAAAACTCTTGAATGAAATACAAGTGGTGTCTTTTCAAAGAGCAAACTAAGGGAGATATTTTTCTGTCAAATCGATTAAACTAAAAAGCTTCAAACAGTACTTGGTGTTAAAGAGTTTCCATTTCTTCAGTTTTATGTTTGAGTTTTAATAAAACAGCACTACTTTGATTTTTTTGCCTTGCTTGCTGAAATGGAAATGTATGTTTGTGTTTGTTTTTAAAGTTTGGTTAGTAGTAATTTCTTTGAATAAAGTTTTTGAGCAGAATGCCTAACTGGTTTTAGGGAAATGTTTTTGGTATCTTTGGCTTTGTGTTAGTTATGTGTATGGTTTGTTCTGACTGTGCTGTGTGTTCACTTTAGTATTTTTTGCCATTTTTTCCATTTTATTAGCGTCATGCCCTATCACTTTTCCCCTCATTGATTTCAAAACAATGCATCTGCAGAGAGATGGGGAGGGTAAGTATGGTTCACCATAGTTTAGTTTTTTTGCCTTTTTATGGTTCACTTTGTTTGCCTTTTTATGAGCCCTTCTCCTGCTGTCCACATATATTAGGAAAACTGTTCTGGGTTAAAAATGATACCCAGAAAAATTCATTTTTGTTACTTCCCTCTTAAAACAGGTGATTTCTCATAAAATGTTTATTACAAGTTATTTGCTGGGAAGCAGGTACAAGGGTTGCTTTGAAAATCACTTTATTGCTGGGTTTATTGTGGGATTGCACGCTTTTACCCAATTTTTAGTTATCAGATTGATCTGGGCTTTAAAAACTAAATTATGTTCTTATTACCCTGGAAAAATTATGTAATGCTTTTAGTTGCTAATATATAAATTAAAACTAAATTACTAAAGTAGCGATCCTTAGCTATTGTGTGAAGAAAAAACATCAGTCTTGTTTTTTGACACTGTCAAGCCATCTTTGCATCCAAAAATACTTAAAAACTCACTTTTACTATTGCTAATAGCCATATATCAAAGTTTTAAATTGTAGTTATAAATAAAGTTAATATGTAGATGGAAAAATTTTCCCCCTTCTGGATTCCAGTGATACTTGTATTTTTGTTCTTGGAGTATATTTGTGGATTGTATGTTTATCTGTATGTGTTTTGTATGTAATCAAACCTCATCTGTGCACAGACATCAAATATATCGGTGTGGTTTCATTTGCAAACATACAGGATAACTCCAGTAAGATAAATGTGCTGAAAGACTAATGCTGTTAAATTTTGTCTTGATAATACTGTTGAATGTTTAATTGTTAAGATATATATTAAACAGAAATTCTGTAATAAAAAATAACCACATTTAATGTTAGAGGCCAAGTGCTGTCAGGTGAGTTAGCTGCTCATTTGGAAATGTTAAGAATTCTTTTGGGGTCAGAGAGCTTCATTTAGTGAGTGTTGTGAATAGAATGGGGAATAGCTTCTTTCCACTTTTAAAACAGTCACTTGACAATGAGTGATAGTTTATTCACCTGGCAACTATTGAGGACTGTTGCGTGTTTACTCTATAAAACAGCACTTGAAAAATAATATAACTAATATAACTTTAAAGAGCTTGACAGTGTCCTTTCTTGCTTTGTGACTGGCTTTAGAAATTTAAGTATAACTCCTTATATGAAAAATAGAACTCTAAGCTAAAAAAAAAAGAAGCATAGAAAATTATAAACGACAGTAGCTTTATGAAAGTCCTAAATCCTTTGTTTTTTTAAAGCATATAATAAATATTATATAAACCACTATATAATATGGTTTAAAGAAAATACAGCTGATAATTGTGTGACTTCTTTTCTCATGTGGAACCAAGAAACCCATGGGTACTATTCTTTGTGTTTGTTTTACAGAGCCATTTCCTGCTTTTAAGTCTTGGCAGGAAGACTCTGAGTCTGGAGAAGCTCAGCTTTCTCCACAAGCTGGAAGAATGAATCATCACCCCTTGGAAGAGGACTGTCCTCCAGTATTATCACACCGTAGTTTAGATTTTGGGCAAAGTCAGCGTTTCCTACATGATCCAGAAACATTGGATTCCTCATCGAAGGCACTTTCTTTTACTAGGTACATTGTTCTTACATATTTACGAGAGGCAATTCTTATTATGTCATTAAATCCTTTGAAAGATTTAATCCAGACTTTCCCCCCTGTATCATGAAAAATATTTTTGTAAGTTTTTGGAGGGGACTCCTCTAATTCTGCATTGAGATGTAGGGGTTTGCTTTCTAATAGACATTTTCTCACAGTATACATATTCATTTATTCACCTATGACTGAAATATGGAACTCTGGAAGGGAGGCAGGTGGAGCCCACCAATCTCTAGCATTTTTATTATTAAAACTTAAAATTGATTCTAAATGTCAAAACCTTTCCTTTGCAGTTTGAAGACAAAAAGAATTCTGAGCTGCTAGGCATTTGTTTCTTTTCTGCTTTTGTCCAAACAACTTTTGAGTGATTACAAATTGTTTTTAACAGTACTGATGTTAGCTAATGGTGTGGTTTCTAAAAACTATAGTGTAAAGTGTTTGTTTTTTAACTACTACCTGTCCTTTAATGTTAGGTACTTAATTTTTTACTTTAAAGATTTGCTTCTTGGCAACGGCGTTATGTTATATCAGAGTGATAAGAGATATAACTTGGAAAAAAATTTTTTGACTGGGTAGCAGCAGCAGCAGCTGCTGCTGCTTCTTCTTCTTCCTTTCTCCTCCTCCCTCCTCCTCCCTCCCTCCTCCTCCCTCCTCCTCCTCCTCCTCCTCCTCCTCCTCCTCCTCCTCCTCCTCCTCCTCCTCCTCCTCCTCCTCCTCCTCCTCCTCCTCCTCCTCTTCTTCTTCTTCTTCTTCTTCTTCTTCTTCTTCTTCTTCTTCTTCCTTTTTTTGACATATAACTAACATACACTATTCTTTTATTTCAGGGTGCCATTCTGGCTCAGTTGGTAGAGTGGGCAACTCTTGATCTCAAGGTTGTAGGTTCAAGCCCCACTATGAGTATAGAGATTGCTTAAAAATAAATATAAAAATTAAATTAAAAATTCTGTTGTTTTCAGGTGTACATCATAGTAATTTGATAGTTTTGTACATTGAAATGAACCCCATGATAGATCATGCCCTACCATCTGTAATAACTCGAAATTTTAACACAGTGTTTGCCTTTTGTTTTAATTTTAATTCAGGATTCGGAGATCGTCTTTCAGTTCAAAAGATGAAAAAAGAGAAGACAGAACACCATATCAATTAGTGAAGAAATTTCAGAAAAAAATTAGACAATTTGAGGAACAGTTTGAAAGGGAAAGAAATAGCAAGGTAAGTGTGTAACATTGTTCAGGATTTGGTAGATCTATTGGAGGAGGTTCCTTAGAGAGCATTAGTCCATCTCTTTCCTTATATAATGAAGTTGAGATGTGCAGAGAAATAGTGATCATGTAGATCTGAGATCATACAGATCCTTAGCACTCTAATTCCACACCACTATTCTTATCATTGCATCTTTATATTTCATTTGGCAAAAAAGCTTGTATAATTTTTAAAGGAAATACTTTACATTGACCACAAATAGCAAGGGGAGTGGGAGAGGGAGAGAGATTTAATAATTAGAACATGTGAAGTGGAAAGAATCCTGTACTTGGAGTCAGAAGACTCATATTCAAATCTGGCTTTTGTCAGTGGCTAGACTCTGCTCTGAGAGAGCTTTACTTTATATACCATCTGTATACAAATAAAATAAGATGAAACAAGGATGGAGTGAAATCTCTGCTGTGGGAACTGTGAAGTATTATTTAGGCATACATTAATAATTATTAAAAAAAAAAAACCTCAAAACCAAAACAAATAACAAAAAAAAAAAAATTTAATGATTATCTCTTACCACAGAGGTGTCAGTGTTCCTTAATTTTTTAGCCCTCCTACAGTGATATTGCAGCCAATCCAAAGGTATTAAAATGGATGACAGAGCTTACCAAACTGCGGAAGCAAATTAAAGGTAGGAAATATATCATTTTTATAATATTATATGTGCTTTAAATGTATTTTTAATTCTCATTATTACAGTATTCTCATAATTGCATGAGAATTATATGAATTAATAATTCTATGACATGAATTAATGAGAATTAAATTCTACGACAATTATGGTTATAATTTTTGATAATTTAAATTTGAGATGCTGTTTGGCAAAAAAAAAGTTTCCTTTTTTTTATTAGTTTTTTTTTTTTTTAAGATTTTATTTATTTAATCATGAGAGACACTGAGAGAGAGGCAGAGACATAGGCTGAGGGAGAAGGCTTCTTGCAGGAGCCTGATGTGGGACTCAATCCCAGGACCCCAGGATCATGATGTAGGCCGAAGGCAGATGCTCAAGGGCATCTGAGCCGCCCAGGTGGCCCTGTTCTTTTATTAGGTATGGTCAAAGTTATACTACTATATTCTTCTGTATGTCTTTTTTTTTTTTTTTTTTTTTCCTATATGTCGTTCTGGTGTTTCTGTTAGTAATAGTCTTTTGAAAGGTGCCCTAGATTATATATTTATAGGTGATATAATAAGGTTTATCTGAAATATAGTTCATATTAAACGGTTTTGATTTTTGGTAGATATTTCATTAAGAATTAAGAATTTTTGATGGGGGAATGCCTGGGTGGCTCATTCAGTTGAGCGTCTGTCTGCCTTTGGCTTGTCATCAGAGAGTCCTGGGATCAAGCCTTGAGTTGGGCTCCCTGCTCAGTGGGGAGTCTGCTTCTCCCTCCCCCTGCTCTTGTACTATGAGTCTTTCACTCTCTCTCCTTTTCAAATAAATAAAATGTTAAAAAAATTTTTTGATGGGTATTTAACACTATCACAATCAACTGTTTATACTACAGAGACCAAAAATTATAAGTCTTTAAATAAAAACTAGTTCTGTGTTATGGGTGTTGGCCTAGCACAGCAATTGCTAATTTATATTTACTTTGTGCGTGTTTAATCAGCATGTTTTTTAGTAATTGTTAATACTTAAAAATTATCTGCACCTACTATGGGTTTATAATTTGTAGCATCACATTTTGGTGTATTCATTTGAGTTTATTCAATAAAATTTTTACTGTCATTAAGTACCAAGTACTTGTAGACATCTGGGCCTTTGGCAGTGAATAAGACGGTATCCCTGTTGTCATTGAGTTAACATCCCTGTGGTTAAAATAAGCTTCCTTACCTCTTTAGACTTTCCCCTACAATTCTATGAAGCAGTTTCTTATAAAATGCCAGTTTCCAACCATCAGTCAAAATCATTACCTTAAATGTGTTACTAATGGTTATATTAAATTGACAAGCATTAGTCTCTTAACTAATTTTCCAGTTTTCTTCCACTTTTATTGTCTCAAAGTTCATTCTCTGCATAGCAGCCAGAATAAAAAACTTTGTTAACTATCTTTAGACCCCTCAGTAAGCTTCCCTTTTAACTTAAACTCCTTATAATGGAGAGAAATAGTGATCATGTAGATCTGAGATTATATGGATCCTTAGCTACCTCATTTCCTTGCCTACTGTGTCCTTAGCCATTTTATCACATTCCACTCTCATTTCCTGTTCCTTAAACATGCCATGTTTCAGTGCCTGTGCATTGGCTATTGCCTCAACTGGAAAAGATCTCTTTCCCTAAATCTTCTAGGCTGGGTTAGCTGCTGCTGCTTCCATGTTCACTTAGGGTGTTACCATCTCAAAAAGTCCTGTTTCAGTCCATTAAATATAATTGCTCTTCCCAAAGCACATTCCTTTTAGCACTGTGATGCCATTGTGTCTTCTCTCCTTTATAGCACTTAGCATTCTCTGAAATTATTTTATGAATCTGGTTACTTGGTTTTTATTTTTACTTTCTTGAATATATGCTCCAAAAGAACAGGGGTCATGTCTCTGTTTACTCCTGTATTACCAGTGCTTATCAGAGAATCTTACTTTATGGTAGGCTTTCTATGAATTGTCATTGAAAGAACGAATGGTATAGCTTGCCACATATAGATTTCAGTATTTCATATAACCTTGAAATATCTGAGCCTGTGTGCTGTTAATGTCCACTATCCTGTTACATATCTTGCTTATTACCCTTGGATTTTTTTTTTTAACCCTTGGATCTTTAGCAAAATCATTACTGATCTATCTGTCCTCTTGGTTCTGAAATATAGATGCAAAACACAAAAGCTCTGATGGAGAATTTGTACCTCAGACACGCCCACGTAGTAACACTCTTCCGAAAAGCTTTGGCTCTTCTCTAGACCATGAAGATGAAGAGAATGAGGATGAATCCAGGGTCATTCCGAAGGAGAAGAAGCCATCTAAGGAAGCAACACTTGAACTTATTCTGAAAAGACTGAAAGAAAAACGTGTTGAGCGGTGTCTTCCAGAAGATATCAAAGTAATCTTGAGCTATGATTTTGCCCATACTAGCCTTTAGAGTCCCTAAAACAAAAAAATTACCCAGTGTCATGGAGATGTGTAGGTAGTCTTACTGGCCTGAGTCTGCTCCCCAGGTTTATAGATAAACAACATGTTTTTATCTGAACACCAGAAATGCCCAGTCATTCTGGGACACAATCATAATAGTAAAACTAAAGGGCACCTGGTTGGCTCAGTAGGTAGAGCATACGGCTCTTGATCTCAAGGTTGTGAGTTCAAGCCCTGCATTGAGAGGTTACTTAAAAATAAAATCTTAAGAAAAAGGTCGTGATCTGTTCATATATATTAGAAACAATAGGCAAGATGAGTGTGTATAAAGCTTAAACATAACTGAGCTTGAATCTTGGGCCTTGTATCTTAATAGTTACATGTATTGAGCTCTTAGCTTTTGCCAGGCCCTGACTCATTATTTTATTTGGGTTCTGCCCTTGAGTCCCTTCAACTGTCCTATGACAGATATGGATGTCTGTTAAAATACTAAGACAATATGGTTGTTATGAGGATTGAATAAATGAATTTTTTTGAAGAACCATTCCTCAAAGCCCAAGCCTAGGGCAGTCCTGGTCAAAGCACTTGGAAACCCAAATTATTTATCAGATGAGGTTTGCTGCAAGAATACAGAGATGGCCTCATGTAAACTTTTGTCTTGGCAGTAATGAGCCCTATGGCTCATTCCTATCTAAACAACAGAGTACACCTCTTTCATGGTTTAAATATTGGAGTGTTTTATCTCCCTTGATCAGGGCTGGATTAGAAATTTTAATCACTCCCTTCCCTTAGCTTTTTTTGTTTTTTAATTTTGGGTTGAATCAGCCAACCTTCTTTCCCTTCCTTCCACCCCTTTTCCTAGAAATGATTTTGATTGGATTAGCTTTATTCACATTTATTGTCCTAGATTTAAGGTGCATGCTTGAGGTTGAAGTCAGTGTTTTGCAGTTTACCCCAGCTATCCTCTACTGGATGTACATAATCTAAATTTATATTTGTTAGAGGAATATACTATACATAATCTAAATTTATATTTGTTAGAGGAAAATTTATTTTTTTCTTTTTTTAACCTCTATTCCACTCTGATGAGAAATAAGATAGTATTATCTAATCCTGAGAATAAGTAGAGAGTTTATGTCTAGATTCAAAAGGGTATTTTATGGAATGTTAAAGGTGGTCCATTGGAACAAATTGGGAAGGTTCTGCGGACAAATAAATTTGGGATACCCTTCCTCCTCTGTAATTTAGAGTACTAAAAGATAGGAGATGAGTATTGCAATGTAAAGAAAGTGTCATAGGAAAGGAAGCTGAGCTCATAGATTAGAAGTTTAGGTCATAAACTGGCAGTGTACTTTTTCAGGATCTTTTCCACTTACACTGCTGCCAGATTTACTTAATAGTTTAGTAGAAATACTGAATTACAAGATCTGTGCTGTTGGTATATGTATGTTTTGTGTGTTTATACAAAATTAGAAAAAAAACAATTAGAGTAATAATGCCAATAAAAGACTGTAAAATTAAACAGTAGGCATTTGTGTGTATTTCTTGTGTGGTAGGTAGGCACTGTTATAAATTATAAATGCCTTTTAACATATCAGCTCATTTAGTTCTCATTAGAGCCCTGATAGGTAGGGTGAAGTATCCCCATTTTATAGATTAGAATATTGGACAAAAAGCATTTCAGTAACTTATCCAAGCTCACCAAGAGTGGATATCTACTTACTTGAAGACCAGATTCTACAGGCGACTGAAAACTGTTGTCTGCAAATTTGTAAGGAAAGGCTGTATCCTTATTAGTGTAGGCTGGAGTGGTGATGGGCTGCCCTTTTCACCCTAATTATTTACATTGTGATATTGAGGAAAATAATGATGGTGCCAATGAGTGTTTTTCTTTTTTTCTTTTAAATTCTAGAAAATGACAAAAGATCATTTGATAGAAGAGAAAACTTCTCTCCAAAAAAGTCTTCTTTACTATGAAAGTCAGCATGGAAGGCCGGTAAATGTCTCTTTTGCTAAAGAAATTTCATTTTCTACCTTAAAAAAGAGCATGAATTTCTTTTGTGGCCCACATCTTGAGCTAGTTTATAGAGACTAGTTTTCTGCATTTATAAGATTGTCTACTTATTTAAAATAACTTCTTAAAAGTTGGTAGAAAGTCATATTGCTTAATGTTTTGGACATTTAGAATTTCTTATGACTAGGTAATTTCCATTTTTCTTACTTTAGGTGACCAGGGAAGAAAGGCACATTGTGAAACCTCTTTATGAGAGATACAGACTTGTAAAACAGATGCTGACAAGAGCTAGCATCACTCCTGTCCTTGTGAGTAAAACACACAAAGATTTATCTAGTTCATTTTATCAAGACCTACTATGTAAGGTTAGGTTACTACTTTTAAAAGAATAAGCAATTAATAATCAGTGCCTACCTACCATCTCTCAGGCTCATGTAAAAGCATTTTATGTATGACACTAAATGAAGATGTCATTAAATCCTGACAAGTCACAACAAGTAGCAGATGATGGCATCATTTTACAGATGATGAAACTGGGGCAAGAAGTGATGTGCCAGGGTCATCTACCTTGTGAAATTAAAAAAAGAAAACAAAACAAAACATATTTCAGACCCTGGCCTAGTTTCTTTCAAATTAAATTATTGTGTTTGAAAACATACCAGTTTTGTGATGGCTCTTATGATGATATTGACTTAATTACACAGTCTAATAAATTCCTTTTTTTTCAAGTTCATCTTTTTATTTTTTATTTTTTTTTTATTTTTATTTTTATTTTTTTTAAGTTCATCTTTTTAAATGAAAAAGTATTAATGCGTATTTACAATTGTGTATATTTTTAGAGAAAAAGTAAAACTCAAATACTTATGTGCAGATTAAGTGCTGTCTCCAAATTAACCAATAGATAGTATGGCTCTAGATTTCTCTTAGGCTTAAATAGAAAACAGCATGTAGCCCATTCTGAATCATCTTGTAGGAATTAATTCAGTGGAGATATGGTTTGCTTAGGCATGCAAGGTCATTTTTAAATCGATAGTCACTTGCATGGGCATTTCTTTCAGGCTTTGACTACCTGACTACTCATTATTAGAAGGTTCATGTTGGCCTTCTGAGCATTTTTTAACCCTCAGAAACAGATTCTTTTTAAATGGCTGTTTTTGAGTTGGTCATCCCAACACTATATATAATCAATTATTTTGAACAAGAAATCCTGTATAGGTTATGTTCTTTGCACATAAGACAGTTTCATACAGTTTTGACCCTTGATTACAAAGCTTTTTTGTGTATCATTGACATATTCATAATTCAAATTCAATTAGCCTTTGAATTTCTTTATGAAAACCATTTTAGAACTCCACAAGTTTGTTTTTAAACTGAAGGAATAGCAAGTATTGCTAGATCTTATGGACTCCTAAATATGACTATCATACAGAGAAATTTGAAGTATAAAAGTTAAGCCAAGACAGTTGCATAGGAAAGAACAGTTTATCAACAAATGGTACTGGGACAATTGGGCATTCATATGCAAAAAAAGATAAATGTAGATCCTTATATGACACAGTTTAACTCAGAATGGTTCATTGACTTAAATGTAAGAACTAAAACTCATAGGAAATAGAAGAATAAATCTTTGTGACCTTGAATTAGGCAGTGTTTTCTTGGATATGACACTAAAAACACTGACCTCATTAAATAAATAGGACCTTTAATTTATTTAATTTATTTAATTAATTAAATTAATTAAATAAATAGGACCTCATTAAAATTAAAAAGTTTTGCGCATCAAGAACATTTTTTTTAATTACTTATTCATGAGAGAGGCTGAGACACAGGCAGAGAGAGAATCAGCCTCCATGCAGGGAGCCTGTTGTGGGACTCGATCCCAGGTCTCCAGGATCACACCCTGGGCTGAAGGCAGGTGCTCAACCGCTGAGCCACGCAGGTGTCCCAAAGGACATTTTATTTATGTATTTATTTTTAAAGATTTTGTTTATTATTATTATTATTATTATTGTTATTATTATTATTATTATTTATTCATGAGAGACAGAGAGAGAGAGAGAGAGGCAGAGACACAGGCAGAAAGAGAAGCAGGCTCCATGCAGGGATCCTGATGTGGGACTGATTCCGGGTCTCCAGGATCAGGCCCTGGGCCGAAGGCGGTGCTAAACCGCTGAGCCACTCGGGCTGCCCTATTTATTTATTCTTGAGAGACACAGAGAGGTAGAGACACAGGCAGAGGGAGAAGCAGGTTCCCCTTGGGATGCCCCACGTGGAGCCCCATGTGGGACTCTATTCCAGGACCCCTGGATCACGACCTGAGCCAAAGGCAGATGCTCAAGCACTGAGCCACCCAGGTATCCCTCAAAGTACATTTTAGAAAGTGAAAAGACAACCCCCAGAATGGGAGAAAATGTGTGCAAATCATGTATCTGATAAGGGATTGGTATCTAGACTATATAAAGAATTCTTATAGTTCTGTAATAAAAAGATGAATAAATCAATTAAAAATTGGGGAGGGGCACCTTGGGTGGCTCAGTCTTTTAAGCAGCTACTGATTTCAGCTCAGGCCATGATCTCAGGGTCCTGGAGTCAAGCCCCATTTCAGGCTCTGCCTAGCAGGGATTCTGCTTCAGGATTCTCTCTCCCTCTGCCCCTCCCACCACTTGCTCACTCAAGCTCTCTCATTTGATTTTAATTTTTTTTAAATATATCTTTAAAAAAATTGGGTAAAGGACTTGAATAGACATTTCTCTAGAGAAGATAAGTAAATTGCCATTAAGCATGTGAAAAGATGATCAACATCATTAGTTACTAGGAAATGCAGATAAAAACCACATTCAGATGCCACTTTATACCCACTAGTATAGCTTTAATGCGAAAAGACAACAGTTTGACAGGATGTGGAGAAATTGGAATGCTTACATGACACACTGCTGATGAATGGAAAATGGTACAGCCACTTTGATAAATAGTTTGTCAGTACCTCAAAGGGTTAAACATAGGGTTACCATCTGACTTAGCAGTTCTCCTAGGTATATGCCTGAAAGAATTGAAAACACGTCTACACAAAAACTTGTACACAAATGTTCATAGCATCATTTATAATGGTTAAAATGTAGAAGAAATCCAAATGTGCAGCAGCTGATGGATAAACAAAATGTGGTATATCCATATAATGGAATATTAGCCATGAAAAAGGAATGAAAGTACTGATCTATGCTACAATATGAGTAAACCTTAAAAACATGCCAAGTGAGAGAAATGAAATACAAAAGACCACATATTGTAGGGTTTATTTATGTGAAATTCAACCTAGAATAGGCCAGCCCATAGAGAGAAAGTAGGGTAGGTAGGGAGAGAGGGCAAATTAGTTAATAGCTAAATAAGTACAGAGTTTCATTTGGGGGTGTTGAGCTATTCTAGAATTAGAGGTGGTAGTAGCACAACTTTGAATATACTAAAAACCACTAAATTGTACACTTTAAAGGAGTGAATTTTATGTTATGTGGATTATATCTCAATGAAGCTGTTACTTTTTTTTTTTTTTAAGATTTTATTTATTTATGAGAGACACAGAAGGAGAGAGAGGCAGAGACACAGGCAGAGGGAGAAGCAGGCTCCATGGGCGGAGCCTGACGTGGGACTCTATCCTGGGTCTCCAGGATCACACCTCCGGCTGAAGGTAGCACTAAACCACTGAGCCACTGGGGCTCCCTGAAGCTGTTACTTTTTAAAAAGGAGTTTAAAAGGTGTCCTAGACCAAAAAAGTTGACAGCTCTTGTTAAAAAGGAAAATGCTCTGAATAAAATTACATGTAATACTTTATTTTTTACTTATTGAATGAGCCATTTTAGATTATCCAGACATAAATGATCAATTAGCATTTGTGTGGGTACACAACAATTAAACATAAGCAAAAATGAATTTAGTAAGGAATTGCTGAAAAATTTTAAATTGTATGATTAAGATTTTGAAAATAAAGTTTAGTATCTGTTCCGTAGTGAATGAAGCTTTCTTTGAATGATTTAGATATTTATTATTATTTAAAGATTTTATTTATTCATGAGAGACAGAGAGAGAGGCAGAGGCAGAGGGAGAAGCAGACTCCATGCAGAGCGCCTGATGTGGGACTCGATCCCGGGACTTCCAGTATTATGCCCTGTGCCGAAGGCAGGCGCAAAAACCGCTGAGCCACCCAGGCATCCCTGATTTAGATATTTAAAGTATAAACCATGTTTAATGTTACAGGGATCTCCATCTACTAAGCGAAGGGGTCAGATGCTACAACCAATCATAGAAGGAGAAACTGCCCATTTTTTTGAAGAAATCAAGGTAATCCTTAAGAGAAATCTTTCTCTCGTATCTTCCTTAAAAAGTTGAGAGTCGTGGCCTGTTTGATGATTTGTTTGATATCTTTTTAGGAAGAAGAAGAAGATGGTGTTACCCTGTCCTCTGAGCTAACTGATATCTTGAAAACTGCTGTACAGGCACAATCTTCATTGGAAAACTCTGAATCTGATGTTGAAGAAAATCCAGAAAAACTGGCTCTGGATCTCCGATTGTCAAGTACTCGAGCAGCTTCTATGTATGTGTGCTGGTTTGTGATTTTTTTTAATCTATTTGTATAATGAAATTTACATGGCAAGAAATTCAGTGTTATATAATCAGGCACTTGGAGGGAATTAATGTAATGCTCAAGAGATACACCCTTCTTGGGGCACCTTGGGGGCTCAGCAGTTGAACCTCTGCATTTGGTCCAAGGCGTGATCCTGGGGTCCTGGGATCGAGTCCCATATCAGGCTCCCTGCATGGAGCCTGCTTCTCCCTCTGCCTGTGTCTCTCATGAATAACTAAATAAAATATTAAAAAAAAAGAGAGAGAGAGATACACCCTTCTTAAAGGGTGTGATTTACAAATACATGTTGTCATTCACATTTTCTTTATCAAACATTAGTGTGTTTTAAAAATTAAACTAAAATCCTACATTTGTTTCATAACACAGTGCTGAAACTAGCTGAAAGTTAGGTTTGTTCTCTGCCAGCCTCTTTCCCTGTTAACGGTGTGTGATGGTGATTTTCAACCCTTGCTTCGCCTTTTTTATATTAAAGTATAATTAGCATAAAATGTTATATTAGTTTCAGATATACAGTGTGTGATTCAGCAATTTTATATATTACTCAGTGCTCACCACAATAAGTGTAGTCACCATACAATGTTACTACAGTATTATTGACTACATCCTGGTGCTGTACTTTTTGTTTCTGTGACCTGTTATTTTATAACTGGAAGTTTGTGCCTCCTAATCTCCTTTACCTTTTTACTTAGCTCCCCACCCAGCTCTCTCCCTCACAGCTACCTAGTTTGTTCTCGATATTAGTGATACTGTTGTTATATGGTTGTTTTATTTTTTGGATTCCACATATAAATGAAATCATAGGGTATTTGTTTTTCTTTCTATGACTTAATTCATTTAGCATTATACCCTCTAGGTTCATCCATGTTGTTGCAAATGGCAGGATTTCATTCTTTTGTTATGGCCAAGTAATATTCCATAGTGTGAGTGGTATGTGTGTGTGTTTGTGTGCACATGCACGCATACCATACCTTCTTTATTCATCTATTTTTTTTTTAAGATTTCATTTGTTTATTCATGAGAGACACACACAGAGAGATACAGAGACACAGGCAGAGGGAGAAGCAGGCTCCATGTAGGGAGCCCGATGTGGGACTCAATCCTGGACTCCAGGATCATGCCCTGGGTGGAAGGCAGGCGCTAAACCATTGAGCCACGCAGGCGTCCCTATCCATTCATCTGTTGATGGACATTTGGATTACTTCCATATCTTTGCTATTTAAATAATGACCTAATAAACATAGGGGTACAGATACCTTTTTGAATTAATGTTTGTGTTTTCTTTGGGTAAATAGTAGTGGAATTACTGGATCATATGGTACTTCTGTTTTCAATTTTTTGAGCAACGTCCATATTATTTTCCATAGGAGCCTTGGTTTCACTTTAATTTTTCTTTAAATACTGATGCAGAACCCTACTTGGAGCTATTCCCTTTTAGTTGGTCTGGGCTGTAGCTTAGGCATGGGTGATACTCTAAATGCTCCCCAGCTGACTAGTTTGCAGCCAGGGTTTGGACCTCTGCTAAGAACCATAGTGCTCTTTTAGTAATGTTTTCTTCCTATTAAAATTTTAGGCCTGAATTACTGGAACAACTTTGGAAAGCCAGAGCTGAAAAAAAGAAACTACGTAAAACATTACGGGAATTTGAAGAAGCATTTTATCAACAGAATGGAAGGTTTGTTGAACATCACAAAACTGAGTCCTTTCTCCTTAAACTTATAAGTGCCTATATGCTAAATTAAAAGAATGTATAGGAATAGAAATAAATGGTGCATGTAAGGATGTTACCATTGAAAATAAAAGTATAAAACATACCTTCTTACTTTGAAGGCCTGCTATTAACTGCAAGAAAAAATCAGAGTAAACATCTGATACAGTATTTCAGAGTTGTTCTAGGCTTGGTTGAGTGGCAGTTATGTTGTGTTTTTGAATTCTACATTCTCACCCTTTTGGAAATGTTTGTGAAATAAGATGTTTTCCTTTTATTTTTGTTTTTCCTTCTTTTTAAAGATTTATTTATTTATTTTAGAGAGAGGGAGGGGAGAGAAGGGAGGGAGAGAGAATCGCAAGCAGACTCCCAGATGAGCATTCTCAGAACCCTGAGAATCACAACATGAGCCAAAATGAAGAGTCAGACACTCAACTGACTGAGCCACCCAGGTGCCCCTATTTTTCCTTTTTAGGAAAGGTCCCTTAACATGATTGGTATTGTCACCTAGTGTGGATCTTATACTAAGACCATCGCTGGTTAGGCTACCTATTGGGCCATTCCAGGTTCCCCATTTCTAAGATATGTAACAGGGTGCCAGTCAGCAGTGTGGCTTCTAGAATACAATATGGCATGTGCTTTTATCTAATTGGGCACAGCTGACCCAGTGGAACTCTTTGAAAAGTAAGAAAAATATTCCTTTTTTTTTTTTTTTTTTTTTTTTTAAGGAAAGTACATTCTAAATCAGATGGTGGCCAGAAATGAGTGTTATCTCAGGCCTCAGAAAAGTTTTTCCATGTTTGTAACTGGGCGGTCTTACCAAGCCAGTAGCTACATTACAAATTCCAAAATGTGTTTACTTTGAAACTTCTGTGTAGTTGGCAAAAATGGTTTAAAAAAAAAAATCTCAGTGTGGGTGCCTGGGTGGTACAGTTGGTTAAGTGCCAGCCTTTAGCTCAGGTCATGATCCCAGGGTCTTGGGATCGAGCCTCACATCAGGCTCCCTGCTCAGCGAGAAGTCTGCTTCACCCTCTCCCTACTCTTCCCGCCTGCTCATGTCTCTCTCTCTTGCTCTCAAATAAATAAATAAAATCTTAAAAAAACAAACAAACAAACAAACAAAACCCTCAGTGTAAGAATGCATTTTTCAAGTATCTTCTTATTTTTTTTGTCTGAATGGAAGAAAACTTTGCTTATAATTATACTCAGGATGGTTTGATGCTTTACCTAGAGATTAAACTGAAATGCATTGGGTCATTAATACAAAGTGAGGAAACTACTTTTTTCTGTGGGTAAGATGTTTTACATGTCACTTCATTGAAGCCACAGTTTGGTAAATGTATGAAATGACTGTAACCTCTGGCGCTTGACATACACTCATAGACCTGACTGAGCTTAGCAGTGCATATCTTAATAAGATATTTAATTACTTCCTAGTTCTTTGCAATGATCATTGATAAAAATATAGCATTATTTAATCTGTCAGCAGAGAAATTCGTCAGAAATAGAAGTTTTTTAGGAATGTTTCTTGGAGATGGGGGGAATTAGTCCAGTAATCTTTTTTCTTGCAGAGGAATTTTTTACTGGAGTTTATATTTGATAACATTGTGTCTCATATTAGGACAGCTTCTGGAACTTTATTTTTCAGATGATCTCTAGAATATTACAGATTTTATTTTCTTCCCTAGGAATGCCCAGAAAGAGGATCGTGTTCCAGTGCTTGAAGAGTATAGGGAGTACAAGAAAATTAAAGCCAAACTTAGGCTTCTTGAAGTTCTTATCAGCAAACAAGATTCTTCAAAATCCATATAAAGTATGCTCTTTGAAAACATCATAAAAATCAGTTGTATTCCCTGAAGCTATCATCGTGTGTACTTGGCTGGTACTTGAGTTCATTTTGTCAGGCACTCCGGGAGTATCATTTTGTACTTGGTTGTGGTGCCACTAGAGAAAAATGGGAGGGTAAGTAGACCCTCTTTAGGGAGCGTGGTGTTCCATATTAACCACAGACTGTCCTCTCCACACCTTTAGCAAACATCCAGTTTTCTTCATTGTTTTGTACTACAGATACATCCTGTTAGCAAAAGACTAGTACTTTATTCTTTCAACTTCAAGAACTTTGGAGATACAAGCTTTTTGTTATCATCAACTTTATTTTTATTATTTTTTTAATTACTGAAGGAAATTCAGAGGAACATCTTCACATTGAATTCTTCGGTTGCCTTTTTCTTACAGAATGACTGAAAATTTGAAAGAAAAGCATATAAATGTGCACAAATGCAACTATGTCCTATGTTTTCTTAGAAAACCAAAATCAACTGAAATTTCAAGTCCTACTGTGGAACACATTTCTGTTTGATTTCCAAAGTGACACTTTCTCACAGGTCGTATGTTAGCAAAATTTTCCAATTCACTGGTCACACAGCTCCTGGATGAAGATAACAGAGGGTAGACCAAAAAGTGACCTTGTTTTAGTATAGTGAAAACACACACCACACATCAACACAGAACTGAATCATATCACATGCTGCCTATGGGACATAAGTTACTGTTTCCTCAGTTACTGTTTATTAGCTGGTGATGATGTGCTTTGTCTGAATCAGATCCTGTATTTTTTCCCCCATCCACCTCCAGAAAATGTGAGAAAATAGCCATGTGTCTGTAGGAACACTGATGGTGCTCAGCTTTGTGTGTTCAGTCAGATGGGTCTAAGTTGGCAAAAAGAATCATTATGCCTGAATTAAATCTTTTCTTAACAAGGGCTATACCACTGCATTTTTACATGTACCTTCAGGGGGTTGCATCATTTTTTTTTTCCTCTTTTAATCAGCAAAATCCATAAAACATCCTCTTAACAGGAACACTTTGCTCAGTCACATGCTGTTTAAAGCAGTTGTGTAGTGGTGTTCAGAGATGCGTAGTGGTATGCCCCTTGTCATATACTCTAAGCTTATCTTTTTTTCTTTAGCTTTGCATGGCTTTTCTTCAGGTACTCTTCTGGTATTCTGCTAATCATTTTCACAGATCGGTGACTTTATTTGGGCTAAGAATATAGTTCATAACAGTGTATTCTGGTTAGGCTTAATCTAAGTGTTAATTTTTTTCCTGGTGCTTTTTTGGATTGATGAGTGTCTCACTTTGTGCCCATGTTTTGCATGCATTGACTCATGCATGGTTTTCTTAACTAGAGAATACTAACAGTTCCATATAAAAATGGGACTTCTGCAACATACTTTAATCAAGTGAGGGAAGCATGAACCTCATACTTCTGGCACTATTACATAGTAAGCACATGAAGTAGCTCGAGAATAAGTAGTGTTTCTAGTATTTCACATTTCACTTGTGTGTGCAATGCCTTTTTTGGGGGGGAAGGAATGTTCATTCGTGGTGAACATGTAGTTCGGGAATAAAGCACTAAATCCAGCCCTTTCCGTGTGATTTCCTTTTGATAACAGCTAGATTATTCATAATGTATACCTAGAAAAATGAATTGAAAATGCCAAAAGAAATTATCACTTTGATTTGAATCCAGCATGCAGTGTACATTTAATTTCTTTCAGTCTCCAGACAGGAGTATATCCAAACATCTGATTTAATGTGCACTGTATATTGTTTTATATGAATGTTTTATATACCACATGCAAAAATGTCCATATGCACTATTTAAATGTTTTAAATAATATATTCCTTCTTTATAATGCTAAATCTATATGAGTACCATATTTTTATAAGTCAGTGGCCTGATTGGTTTCATTTTAGAATTAACAGCTGCTTCATGGTATTGGTTATTCACTGTTAATGTTTGGCTGCGAGTAGAATAGTCAAAAGTGGCATGGTGGCACGTACCTGCTGCGTGACAGTATTGTGTGTCATAGTGGAGCAGTAGGTGGTAGAATTAGGCAGTTGTGATAGTTTTATTTGGTACAAGTAGAAGCTGTATATCTATATACAAATAATATATAGATATATATGGCCACCAATATAATTGCATTGCTGTGTCTGGCACTTCATTGTATAGACTTTTGTAATAAAAGAACTTGAGTGTTCTAAGTCATTGTAAATGTTTTTTGTTTTGTTTTCATTAGAAGTTAAAGAAAATGGAGACCTTAAGTGTTTCCTTCCCTTAATGTTCTTAGGCTTTGTTTGAGTTACCTCAACCAGGGACCATGTTGGGGGACAAGAGTGTGACTAAGTCTCTTGGCTGGCAGCAGCTCTGAGGATTGGTAAGACAAGGAAAGGCCACGCTGTTTGTTGATAGCTTTGTGGAAATCTAGGGGGAAGATGCAGAGAGAACCGTCAGCACTTCTTACTGCAAGTGAACTATCCTTTTTTTTTTTTTTTTTTTTTTTTGAACTATCCTAATAAGCAAACTTGAGGTACTATTTCTAAGAGAAAAGGTTGCCCTGACTGAGGTGGATAGATTTAAAATTGATTGAGCACCAACGTAGAAGTTGAGTGTTATGGTCTCATGTTGTTGTTTGGGCCAAGAGAACATATGGCTCTTTTAAGGGGGCTTATGGAAGGAACCTACTAAAGAAATTAGAAGAGTTACTTCACACATTTTTCCAACCACCCAAGCAGGGTGCCCTTATTCATACTTCTCCTACATTAAGTTGACTTCTCTTAGCCCTGATACTCCTACCTAGTTCTTTGTTTTTTAAAGTATATTTTGCTTTTAGAGTAGTTGAAGAAACACTTTTAGGAAACCTTAAATGTGTTACTTTAGAAGCTTTCTAGATGAATTTCCAGTGTGTATTCCAGTATTAGTGAAATTTCTGTAGGAAATTGGGAAGTTTGTTCTTCTACATTTTAACTTTTTCTAGGTGACCTCAAATTGGGAAGAATGGAGATGAGATTATTTTATTTGGGGTCCATATTATATAATGGTTTTCCAGAATCCTAAGGATTTATTAATTTATCCTAGAAGAAGTTACAACGTATGGTACATGATAAAAGCACCAACATTTCTATATTTTAGGTAACATTAAGAAAACTGTTTTTATCTACTTAGTGACCTATTAGAGATCTTCCCCACAAACCATAAGCAGCATTATTTTGTACTTTATCTTCACATTGCTAGAATTTAATAAATCTCATAAAATCCTTTATGTGTTACAGTGTGTGTACTCTGGATGCTTGCTGTAATACGCATGGATCGAACAGGAGGTCCCATTCAAGGGCACTTAATATTTGGAAATCTCTTGGGATTATCATTGGCTCTGAAAATAGTTTGATGATAGATAGGTGTAGTGTTTTTACAGTGTATCTATAATGGGCACATGTTTACCAAATAATTCAGTACAAGGAGAAATCTTTGTTAGAAATGCTCAGTGATCATACCATATGTTCTCACATGCCCTTGTCTCAAGATTGTAGAGCTGAAAGCTTTCGCATCACTCGGTTTAGTTTTAAACTGACATAGTGTAATTCCTTCTCCAGCTCCACGGCATATAAAAAGAGTCTAGAGGATGAGTAACAGAGAATGAGTAACATACGTTTGTGCGTAAAGAGTCAGCAGGTTGTTAGTACCTACCGTGAAGTACTTGGGAGTTTCTAAAACATGGCCTAGTGTGGCCAAGTATGGATCTTCTATTCTAAAACTGGAGAAGAGTTTCTGCCATTCATATCCAATATAAATAGCAGTCCTCTTTGGAGATAAAAGGATAAAAACAATTGGTTTCACTCTCACCTTAGATCTAAACAAGTAGAGTTGTGCTTTCTGTTCAATTTCAAAGTTGTGTAAAAAGGGCACCTGGGTGGCGTGGTCAGTTGTGTGTCTGCCTTTGGCTCAGGTCATGATCCCAGGGTCCTGGGATCAAGTCCTGCATTGGGCTCCCGGCTCAGCGGGGAGCCTGCTTCTCCCTCTGCCCCTCCTCTTGGTCATGCTCTTTCTCAAATAAATAAAAAAATATTTAAAAACAAAAAGCTGGGTAAAAATGAGAAAAAGGGGTGGCATCTCCAAAAGGTCTAGTTTCAGGAAAGTACTGTAGCTTGTGTCCCCAGTCCCCCCATATCATGATAGCCCACAGTGCCCTGGTTGGAAGTTACTTACTCTCGAAATTCTTGTTGAGTGACAGGCTGGTAGTCATCTTGAATTTCTGTGGAATAGTACTTTTTCTCAAGCCTGTCTTTCCACTTTTTCATCTGCTCTGCACTTTGGATCTCCTGTCAAGGCAGAGGACAAATATAGTTGCCATTTGTAGCTGCAGCCTTTAAAATTTTCTGTCTTAATGAAGTCTTTGGCACACAAGCACCATGGGGTTGAGAATCTTAAACTAGTCCACTCTCCAGGGCTGTGATGTTGAGCCCCATGGATGCCCTACCCGGCTTTCAGGTCTGTGAGTCGGCAGATTCATTTGAGAGGACTTGGTGTAAGAACTGTTCGTTGGAACTAGGGTTTTTTTTTTTTAATTAAAATCATCAGCTTATTCTTGTTTTACTGCCTCTTCTCTGCTTCTCTGGCTGAATTTCTGATGTTCCCTGTTCTTCGCTTGGCTAAGGCTAAGCTGTTCTTTTCTGTACTTCTGTTGTTTAATGAAGTCAATGTACTTCTGAGTACATCTGTGGGTATTTGCCCTCCCAGCTGCTTGGAAGCCACACCCCTGTTGCCTTACCTGACTAGAGTCCCCAGGCGCCTTTTCCGTATTACTGCATCAATCTGCGCACTCCCAATCTGTCCACAGACCCCAAAATAAGTTCGGCATACCAGAAAATTCTTGTTGCTGCGTTTGTCTCTGCTCCTACAGAGTCCTTCCTGTTTTGTCCTCACCACCACTCACTTCCCTTTTCGTGTCCAAAGAACTTTTTTCCAGCTTTAGAAAAAATGCACTCTTAGGTTGTAAAAAAATAGGGATAGCACTTTAAAAAAAATAGGAAAGAGGACACCTTGTGTCCAGAGGTGATCCAAAGACTTCTTGGTGAATCAGTATGATACTGCCCTACTCCAGCAATAATGTGAAGTACCAAAGTTACCGAAGTTGATCCCTTTATGAGGATTCTTTTTTTTATTTTTTATTTTTTTTATGATAGTCACAGAGAGAGAGAGGCAGAGACATAGGCAGAGGGAGAAGCAGGCTCCATGCACCGGGAGCCCGATGTGGGATTCGATCCCGGGTCTCCAGGATCGCGCCCTGGGCCAAAGGCAGGCGCCAAACCGCTGTGTCACCCAGGGATCCCTTTATGAGGATTCTGATTACATTCCCCAGAGAGGATGGTGACACCAAATTTGTACACTGTTTACGGGATAAGTGTGTGCTGTTCTGGTTGGAGAAACTACTCCATCAGATAGTCTGTCTTTAGCCAACATAGCATAAGTAGGAAAGGATGGCTTCCAATCCTGCTAGTTTTACTTTGCCCACAAAGCATTCGTGTTCTGACATAATCACTTACACTTTAATGTGGTGTTGAGGTGGCAGGCCCTGCAATTCTTTCTAAATGACCAGGCCTGTTAAAATGTGACTGTATCAGTGCTACGAGTTAAATAGACAGCCTAGTTAACTTGACTCATTGTTCAAAAAAACCACATCTCAACCATCACTACTTCTGTGAAACCCGCCTTGATGTTCACGGCAAAGTGGTGCTTTCCCTCACGAGCCAAGCAGCGATGCTGGGGCTCTTTCTCCCGGGTCTAAGGTCCTAATCATCTCCTATCTTCCCTGTGGATAGCAGCTGCCTCTTACTGTCGTCTCTGCGCTTGTTAAGTGTCCAGCGCTGTCTTCTTGCATGTTTAAAACTACTTGAGCCTTTACACTTGAAGCAGAGGTCTGCTGGATATAAATATGCTTGGCTTACATTTTCTTTCCTTGCATATTGTAGATATGGTTCTTTTGATTATGGTGTTGAATGTTGTCATGCTAACCTGGTTTTCTTTCTCTCTTGTAAGTCCATATTTTACTTGGATGAGTATTATGTTCATTCTAGCTGATTTCCCCTGGGAACACAGTATGATTTTCAATTTACATCATCTTTTATTTCAGAAATGATTTAAAGACTCTCAAACTTAGGGAAAACAATACACTTTTTTTTCCTTCGAACTATCTGGAGTTGCCAACACGAATGTCCCATTGTCCCTGAGCACATCGGTGTGTATTTGCTGCTACAAGGACATTCTCCTTTATAATCACAGCATAAACATCAGAATCAGAAAATTGATATTGATAGATTATTATCCTCTAATGCTGAGTCTCCCATTCGAATTTCCCGGTTGTCCCAGTGATGCCCTTTATAGTAAAAGGATCTAGAGTCCAGGATTAGGCATTACAATGATTTGTCTTTTACTCTCATTCAGTCTGGTGTAGTTCCTCAGCTTTACCTTGGCTTTCTTGATACTTTTGAAGAATACAGGCCAGTAGTTTAGTTTTGTGTGATATTTTGTTATGTTACACATCTTTGGCAAGAGCATTATAAAAGCTGTGTTCTCTTAGCATCTTATCAAAAGATGTATGATTTCAGTTTTTTCCCATACTGACCAAGGCACTGTCTGCCAGATTCCCCCACCCTGACATAACTCCTTTTTTTTTTTTTTTGTAATTAATATGCATTTTGTGGAGAAGTATGCAGAAGTTCCATTTTCCTCCAATTTTTGTCCATGTATATGTTTAGGTCAGTGGAATCCTATGTTATTCAATGGGTTACACATATTATTCATTATGGTGCTTAAATATTCCCAGATTTGGCTAGTGAGGGCCCCTTGAACCTGACCTTTTGTCTTTTTAACAGATCTTCATCATTCTTTGAGCGCTTTTACTTTCTGGCTCAACCAGATATTCCAGACTCACGTTGTATTTTCCAGCCCTGGAATGTAGCCATATCTCCTCAGAGGCCCTGGTTCCTTTTAGAAGAGAATGGTATTTGGAAACCAAGGTCTGGGCAACTAACCTAGTTTTTACTTCTAGACTTAGTGCGTAGATAGAGCTATAGAATACACACGCACATCTACAATTCTAATCCAACACCACAAAGTTCATTTTAACCTTCAGCCTTTCCATTTTGGGACTCCCTTACCTCACAGTTGGAAACCTCACTCCAGTACATGTACCACTGACCTCTGAACAACACAGGGGCACCAACCCCTGTGCAGTTGAAAATGTGTGTGTAACTTTTGACTCCCTGAAAACTTAACTAATAGACTATTGTTGATTGAAGCCTTACCTATACTATAAACAGTTGATTAAAACATTTTCTGTATATAATATGTATTATATACTGTATTAAGGTACTGAGAAGATCATAAGGTAGAGAAAATACATTTGTAATAAATATTGTATTTTTTTTTAAACCCACATATAAGTGGACCCGTGAAGTTTAAACTGTGTGGGTCCACTTACACATGGATTTTTTTTACAGTACTGTAAACATAACCTTTCTGTTGTTCAAGGGTCAACTGTATAAAACATTAAAGTGATTCATCACATTAATGATATCAAGAGGAAAATTATATAATCATGTCAATAAGAGTATACTCACTAAATCCTGTGTGATAATCCCACAGCGACTGTACAGCTGTAGGACCAGGAATCTGGCTGAGAGCAACAATAAGACAGGTAGCTTGTAGCATTGAAATGACTTGTTCTAAACAAAATAGCTAGACTGGGAGACGTTTTTGGAGGTGGCAGCTACTGCTCTAAAGAATGCAGATCATTTCAATTATTAATCAGAACTCCTGTAGGCATATTTCTAATAAAGCTATCTTTATGAGAAAGTTAAAATCTTACATTTTCATCAAAGCCTTCTCTTCTGGCTTGCTCAGCCAAATCTCCTTTCATACTAAGAATATAAAATAAAAACCAGAGACATATGACAGTAGAAAAGGAAATGCCAACATAAAATATCAGCTCTATAGTTAGGCTCTGAACTGCATTTTTGGTCTTTTTGATAACACCAGTCATTTGGAAAATGTGGTCATTAATAAGTTCTCCAGAGTGTCACATCTCTAGATATAAAAAAGTGTTTATATTATGTCCCATGGCCACAGGCCTGGTCTTGGGAAGCATTTTGGCAGCAAAATGATTTATTAAATATAAAGGTATCCTTAAATATTTTGTATAAAAATGTTTTTATTTTGATAGCTAAGTCAGTGTGCTTAGTGCAGACTAAAATTTTTAACTACCTTTTTAGGGGGGTCTGTATTGTCCTGTCCAGTTTTCTGCTAAAGCTTTTTCTGAGTGGCATGGCATATGTTCTATTAATTTTTAATTAGCTTAGCTTAGAATATCATAGCACTCTCAGAATTAGGCACTATTGGAGGATGTATTGACAACATATTTGGAATCAACACATTGGATGGTGATTGTTTTGCAATCAAGACCTCACTTATTGTGAGTTTCTCATATAATATACAGTCTTAAATGGTAAGTTAAAAACCCTACCTTATGTCTTCATCCTGTTCAGGTTTCTTTAATCTGAGCTTTTCAAGAGCATTGTTGTAACTCTAGACATAATTAAAAATAGTTTAAAACTTCAGCAAATAAATATCCTATATTCTGATCAAGGAAAAAGAAATATGGAATGCTTGTCTCTAGGGACTACTACAACCCTAAAGAAATATGGAGGCAATGCTATGATTTTCTTTCCTTCACTTTGTCACTGCATATGTTTTCTGCCTGCTAGTGAAAAAAAGGGGTGCTCTTGTGGGCATCACACTTGAAAAAAATGATTAAGAAGTTTTATTAACATTTATTGCATTTAAGAATATTAACACTTGGGATGCCTTGTGGCTCAGTGGTTGAGTGTCTGCCTTCAGCTCAGGTTGTGATTCTGGAGTCCTGGGATCGAGTCCCACATTGGGCTCCCTGTGTGGAGCCTGCTTCTCCCTTCTGCCTACATTTCTGCCTCTCTCTGTGTTTCTCATGAATAAATAAATAAAATCTTTAAAAAAAAAAAGAATGTTAACACTCTAATGCACATTAGCAGCATGGTAATCAAGAGATGAAAGATGAGGGATCCCTGGGTGGCTCAGCAGTTTAGCGCCTGCCTTTGGCCCGGGGCGTGATCCTCGAGTCCCTGGATCAAGTTCTTCACTGGGCTCCCTGCATGGAGCCTGCTTCTTCCTCTGCCTGTGTCTCTGCCTCTCTCTCATGAATAAATAAAAAAATCTTTAAAAAGATGAAAAAACCTACACTTTAGCTCACTGGAGGGCATATTAATAGTTTCATTTTACAAGTGAGTTCTGGGACGGTTTTCAAACACTAATAACCTCACGTCTTTTAGGACTTTTGCTATGTGAAGTGATGTGATTAGAGCCATGGCTATGCAGAGGTGGGCAAGATGGCACACTCATGACTCTGCTAAGAACTCAAGTGAAGTAGGTGCTGAAGAAGACAGGGAAGATGCCAATCTGTCAAGGAGAACAGAATGTCAGGATGGAGGGAGCATTGCTGGGGTCAGTGAGTGACATGAGCAGAGGCGCAGGGGGAGAGGTACAGCAAGAGATGGTACACAGCATTGTGCTTAAACATGAGCTGGGACATAACAATGCTGTAAATGGAGTTGAAGGTAGGAACGCTATATGTAGTTCAGTGATAGTGATTAGAGAGAAGTTGGGACTGTGAGACTTAAGGAGGCCCTTGGACTTATTTGATGGGCCCGGAGAAACTCTGAAGAATTTTGGCAGAGAAGTGATAACATAGCTGGGCGGGCGCAGGAATGAGGCCAGAAGATGTTACTATACTCAAGGCTGGGTGAAGAATATGCGGGGGGCCCTAATCCAGTGTCGGCAGTGAGAATTCAACATGTCCTTGAATCTTGCAAATGTGAACTAAAGCCTCCTGTGTCTCTCATGAATAAATACATAAAAGCGTAAAAAATTTGAGTTAGGAAAAGACTTGGACATACCTTTTTAATCATTTTACCAAGTTCAAAATCTGGTCGTCTGCCTATTGAGTAATCAGCTTTCACTTCAGAATAGGTATCATTAATAATTGCCAAGAACATGTTCTGAAAAAAAAAATCACATAATTATTTCAGTAAAAACTTACATGTTAGTGACTCTGATGAGTGCTGGGATTTGTAAAATTAGATTTAAAATTTTAAAGTAGCTCATATGGGGCAGCCCTGGTGGCTCAGCTGTTTAGCGCTGCCTTCAGCCCAGGGCGTGATCCTGGAGACCTGGGATCGAGTCCCATGTCAGGCTCCCTGCATGGAGCCTGCTTATCACGCTCTTTATCTCTCTCTGTGTCTCTCATGAATAAATAAATAAAATCTTTAAAAAAAATAAAAATAACGTAGCTCATATGATCAGTAATAGAGAAATGGCCATGCAGACTATAACATAGTAGAATGAGGAATGTATTGAGTGTGGATATAGGAAAATATGTTTATGGTAAATGAGAAAATATAAAATATGCATATGAACTGGTATATATGTATATATACACACATGCAAATACACTAATTGGTAAACATTGCATATCAGAAGAAAATAGAATAATGTAACTATATGTTCATAAGAGTATTTTTTTAAAATTCCATAAGCTGTTTAAATGCACAGCCATACTAAAGCTCTTAAGAATACTCTGTTCAGATAATACAAACAGCTGTGGTAAGGGTATTTTACTCTCTGCCTACCATTCGCTGAGGCCCAACTCTGTCACTCTGAGGACTTTTGGCCACCACCAGGGCATAACTGCTGCACGTTGACAAAATGTTTTTAAGGAGGACTACAGCAATGCCTGGACTAGGAAAACAAGTTTTCCTGATTAGGAAGACCAAATAAATTTGTCCTGAGCACACATGGAAGACCCATCCTGGAGACTTCTAAAAATCACAAAGGAGCTTTTAGCTATGGGCAGAGCATATTCATCCCTACCAGTGTGGGATGTCTCGGGCTGGAGAGACCTGGGATATTCAAGTTATATGTGGAGAAGATTGAGCACATGACTAGCACACGGGAGACACCAAGATGGTAACTACTGTGATTATGGTCTCCTTTGGACAAATTGAAAACATCTAGACACAGGACATAGCCTGGATTCTTAGGAATCCACACAATTCCTAATAAATGTAAAAAGTTCTGACAGCTAAGCAGTGATACTGTAATTTCTTCTAAGTCAATTTCATTTTTTTATTCTAAAAAAATATAAGCAAAAAAGGGAACATATACGGTCATACTTACCAGCAGGACAAAGAACACAAAAAAGATGAAAGTGATGAAGTAAATGGGTCCCAGGATACGATTGGCTTGCTGAATACCAGCAAAATTAAAATCTCCAAGAACAATTCGAAATTGTGCAAATCTTTGATAGGAAGAAAGGAAAACATTATATCCCCTCATACATAAATGACAACTGATGGGGGTTACCACTGTGTCTAGGAAAATATCCATCCAGCTGCATATGGCATAGGTTCTCTGGTGTTAGTCATGTTAGCACAGTCCTATAAAACTAGGTGTGGAAAGTCGCCCCACAGTTAAGACAAAGTACTTCAATAGCTCAGCGGTGATTCAGGAAATGACAGGCTGCCACATACTGAATGTTCACCTGCAAGATTTGGCCCTTGAGATACCTGCTTACCAATTAATCTTGGCTATAGCTTTCTTAGCCTTTCCTGTGCTCTTCTAAAACTTAGAATACCTGACCTTGTCCAATCAGGATTTTCAACTTGTACCTAGACCCAAGAACCCTAAAATTTCAAATATCAAAAATGTGCTGTTTAAATTATACACCTCTTCTGCTAAAATAAGATGCAACAATTTGTCACTTGCTGAGTCTCAAGTGCTGGTAATGATCCTCAAATATGATCTGGAGTTTTTTTGTTTTCTTTAGTTTTTTTGAAGGAGAGCACATGCCAGTGAGCAGGGAAAGGGGCAGAGGGAGAGGATGAGAGAGAGAAGACTCCCAGCTGAGTGCGGAACCCAACTCAGGGCTCAATCCCAGGACCCTGAGATCATGATCTGAGCCAAAATCAAGAGTCAGATGCTCAACCAATGGAGCCACCCAAGCGCCCCCTGAGGTTTATTTTATTCTCTTCAATAACTGTAAATCTTGGATTTGATGTAAAATAATATTTAAGATATTACAGATCTTCATTTTATTAATACTAAAGGTGGAAAATTAAGAAATTAAGGCTTTGAATGAGCACAGTAGTAGGAGAGGTAGAATTAGGATTATTTAACACCTTATTTTCTCATCATTAATTTGCAATGGCATTGCCAGACATGCCAGGCATATGTTATACATTATGTAGATTATTCATTTTTTTAAGTTGAGAACTGTTTCATTTCATCTTTATTCATATATTAAACAATTAATTTTAAAAGTATTTGGGGGATCCCTGGGTGGCGCAGCGGTTTAGCGCCTGCCTTTGGCCCAGGGCGCGATCCTGGAGACCCGGGATCGAATCCCACATCGGGCTCCTCGTGCATGGAGCCTGCTTCTCCCTCTGCCTGTGTCTCTGCCTCTCTCTCTCTCACTGTGTGCCTATCATAAATAAATAAAAAATTTTAAAAAAAGTATTTGGATCTTTCTTTACAAGTTAAAATGGTTTTCTTAGGAATAATTATCTTTTTAGCTGTAATACAAACACTGAGCAATCTGCGGAAGCAAGTTAGAATTTTGCATAAATGGTGATAAACATAGTTAAGGATTGTTGCTTGGGTTCTGTATTATACCAGCAATTAAATTTCAGCATTATTTTAATTAATGTTAATAGAGCCAACAGTCCCAGGAATCAGATTTAAACTAAATTCCAAAGGAAATGATACCAGATTTAACCTATATTCCAAAGGAGGTCATTGGGTCAGTAGGTTATTAAGTTAGAAAAAGATTTGTCGTTTCCATTTTTAAAACCCAGGTTCCTGAGTTGATCATTTTAAATTAATAACTTAAAAATTACTAATAATTAGATGAAACTAAATTCTTTTTCTTTGTATTATGTGAACAGTACATAGGAAAATAATCTCTGTTACTCTTGCTTTGTAACAGTAACATGCTTCTTTATTACTCATATTTTCTGGAATGGATAACATCTATTTTATGTTTCATATGTATAGCCAGGACTCTAATATTGGACAATTAAAAGAGGAAAAAGCAGTCCGGTTTTTCTAATTATAATAATAATGCATGTTCATGGGAGAAATTTTAGAAAGTACTAAAGAAAAAGTTTTAAAAATTCATAAGCTAATTAGGAATAACCACATTTTGAAAAAAGGAATAACCACATTTGATACTTTTGCCTTATTTGAATATATGTTTGATATATTTTGATGCCATTGTTACTGCTATTAGATGCTTAAAATGAGTTCTTTATTTTATGGGGAAGCCTGGGATGGAATTTTTTAGTAGTATGTAGATACTTTGCTTGATTGGTTTGTCAGTCAAAAGGAGGAAGTCTTCTTATTCCTGGTTGCTTTTGCCCAGCATGTAAAGGGAGCATATAGCTGTAAACAATGAAGGAAGAAACTATGAAAAGAGCCTGGATGTCCATCCACAGATGAATAGATAAAGAAGATGTGGAATATAAATACAATGGAATACTACTTAGCGATCAAAAAAATGAAATCTTGTCATTTGCAATGATGTGGATGGAACTAGAGGCCTTATGCTAAGTGAAATGTCAGAGAAAGACAATTATGATCTCACTCATATGTGGAATTTAAGAAACAAAACAGAGGATCATAGGGGAAGAGAGGAAAAAAAATAAGACAAAACCAGAGAGGGAGACAAACCAGAAGAGACTCTTAATCATAGGAAACAAAGTGAGGGTCGCTGGAGGGGAGGGAGTGGAGGGATGGGGTAACTGGGTGATGTGCATTAAGGAGGGCATTTGATGTGATGAGCACTGGGTGTTATATAAGGCTGATGATTCATTGAATTCTACCTCTGAAACTAATAATACATCATATGTTAATTAATTGAATTTGAATAAGACAAAAAACCAATGAAGGAAGAAAATGTATTTAAAGAAATTGGCTACTTGGACTCAAGAGTTACCTGGAGTTTCATCCTGGGTACCTAAGACACAATTAAATCATACTTAAAGTGTTTATTCAGCCTTTCCTTCTTTTCTTTTCTTTTTTTAAAGATTTATTTATTTTAGAGCAAGAGAGAGCAGGGGGGAGGGGCAAAGAGAGAGGGAGCGTCTTAAGCACACTACAGGCTGAGCCCGGAGCCTGACACTGGGCTCGATCTCATGACTCTGAGATCACGACCCTGAGATCATGACATGAGCTGAAACCAAGAGTTGGCCACTTAACTGACTGAACCACCTAGGTACTCCATTTATTCAGCTTTTAATACTGTTTCATAATGTTCTTCTATACAAGATAGAAAAAGATAAGCTGACCTGGAAGAAGAACAAAGTCTCTTAACAAATATTTTTTCCTCTCTGGTATAGGAGATCAAGCTTGATCTGTAATCTTTGAGGTGTATTTATAGGAGAAACGTTAAGGAGGCATCATTTCTCTTCTCCAGAAATTAGCTCATTAACTACAGCTCCCATTCAGCCCTTCTGTATCAGGAAAATATCCAGATACCCCTGCTGTGTAAGTAATGTGAATAACAAAACCCTAACCAATTTGCTGAATGGTTATAATCAGGAGACTTCAAACAATGTAATTGTCATTTTTCTCCTCCTAATTGGAGTTTATCTCCTCCCACCCTCCCACCCTAAGCTAAAAGGAACACCATGACTGCTTTGCATACAGGGTTATGTTGAATGAAAATACTATTTTTACCCTTGGTAACTTTCTATAGTTCTCTTTTACTGAGAAAACTTCCAGCTAACAGATTATTCCATAATAATATATCATTATGGTTAATACGACTTCACATGCCTGGATACTTAGCTATTTCTCAGCATTCTCCAAATATTGCCTAGTCCACTATCTGTCTTCTGTAACTCAAGTTAAACATGTTAGGCCTTCTTGTTCCAGTCTATCTCATACCTTCTCCCACCTGATGTATCTCTACGCCACATTTTCAGTAATTCTTTGCTGACCTATTTTTTACTTTATTCATTATCTTAATCTCTTACTTGCTGTCAAACCTGCTGTCAAACCAACTAGGGTTTTTTTTTTTGTTTATTTTTTATTTTTAAGTAGGGTCCATGTGCAGCATGGAGCCCACTGTGGGCCTCAAATCCACAACCCTGAGATCAAGACCCCAGCCAAGATAAAGAGTCCAAAGCTCAATTGACTGGGCCACCCAGGTGCCCCATGTCAACTAGGTTTTAAATCTCAGTTACTACAATTTTCAGTTTTAGAATTGTTTTTGATACTTTTTCAAATATGTAATTTTTATACTGTCCTGTTCTATAACGATATTTTCTGACTTATGTTTTATTTCTCTAAATATAGGAAGTATTGCATGGTTATTCCAGTATCAGAAGTCTTTGAGTCTGTTGTTTGTTATCTGCTAATTCTTGCTTATGATTTCTTACCCCTTCTGTACCAGGTTGGTTTTGACTATCAATAGTAAGTTATATTTGAAAAATTGCTTGTAGAAGTAATTTGAGACTTAGAATGAATAAACCTTTCTCCAGAGAGGTTTTTTGTTTGTTTCTGCAGATGCACACAGACCTTCTAGCCCAGGACCATCTTAATCCAACTTTAAGACATGAAATTCCCTGGATACTGGGTAATTATGAGGGATTGGTTCACCTTTAACTTGAGGCACTAGCACTTCAGTTTCCTTGCCTGATGTGTGGAGAAGTTCTCAGATAAGCCCTCTCCTTGACACCCCCCAGGCAAGCTCTGGACTTTGCCTTCTGTTTCCTTTCTGGGAGAGGTGGCCAGGAGCTCAGTTTCGTTTCTTTTCTTTTCTTTTCTTTTCTTTCTTTTCTTTTTTTTTTTTTTTATAAATTTGTTTTTTATTGGTGTTCAGTTTGCCAACATATAGAATAACACCCACTGCTCATCCCATCAAGTGCCCACCTCAGAGGAGCACAGTTTCTTGACTATTTCTCTGGATCATCAAAAATGCCTTCATGGTGGAGGGTTTGAGGAAGGTGGTGGAGTAAGAAACATTAGGACTTACTAATGTAAGTCCCCACCTAGACAACAATGACATAGGCAGAATTTGGTGTAACTGTTTTGGAGCTCTGGAGCCTCGTTAAGGCTAGCAATGGTCAGGGGATGGCTTAGACAACTTTGGTCTATTTCAGGTTTCAGGTTGGCAAAAACTACCTATCTCCCACCCCCGAGCCCATGGCAGACAGCCATGCATGTATCCCTGGGGCAGCTTGCATGCAACCTCTGGGAGTGAGGGTGGGCAATCAGGACACTGTTCTCCAAACATTAAGGGTCTGTGTTCTGATTGCTGATAGCTCCTTCTGATCGTAGGGGTGCAGACAGAGGTGGGCATATTCCCCTGTCTGTTGCATGTCCCTCTCCCTCTTGCTGAAGAAATGTCCTTGGGATTAAATGGCTGGTGCCCTCCCCTCCTCCTTCATTTTTCCTTTTTTAAAGAAAAGGAGCCAGACATTAAAGACATCAAAAGCAACTGCATATATAGAGGAAATTAGAAAGTCACCATGCATCTCCAAGAAACATGCAGGCTCAGAAAAGACCTAAGAAGACCTTTACATGGGGCACTTGGGTAGCTCAGTTAGTTAAATTTCTGTCTTCGGCTCACATCATGATGCCAGGGTCCTGAGATCGAGCTCTGTGTCGGGATCCCTGCTTCTCCCTCTCCCTCTGCCTGCCACTCCCCCTGCTTGTGTGCATGCATGCTCTCTGTCAAATAAATGAATAAAATTTGTTTACAAAAGAACTTTTACACTTTAGGCTAATCCTCGGTATGAAGACAGTATATAATAATAATAATAATAATAATAATAATAATAATAATAAAAACAGGAAACCTGGTGAAGGGCAAGAATCTTATTTCCAGGGTTACCACATTCTGCATTCAAATGTCCAGTTTTCAACAACTAGAAAAGACAGGACATACAAAGAAGCTGGGAACTATGAACCCATCGAAGGAAAAAAATAAACCAACAAAAACTATCCCTGAGAAAAACCAGATGGCAAGCCTACTAGACAAAGACTTTAAAACAGCCATCTTAGAGATGCTCAAAGAACTCTAAGACATGGAGGAAGTCAAGAAAATGGTTTATGAACAAAATGGAAATATCTATAAAGATATAGAAAACCAAAAGAAACCAAGAGGAAATTGTAGAGCTGAAAAATACAATAATTGACATCAAAGTTCATTAGAGGGAGTCAGAGGGATATTTGAGTAGGCAGAAGAAAAAAAATCAGTGAACCTAAAGATAGGATGATTGATATTATCAAGCCTGGGAAACAGAAAGGAAGAAGATTGAAGAAAAATGAACAGAGCCTCTGGGACACCATCAAGAGACCAACATATCCTAAGGACATGAAAAGATGCTCCATATCACCAACCATCAGGGAAATGCAAATCACAACCACAATGAGATATCACCTCACACCCATTAGGATGTCTACTATTAAAAAAAAAAAAAAAAGCAGCCCAGAAAATAACAAGTGTTGATGAGGATGTAGGGAAATTGAAACCCTGGTGTACCATTGGTAGGTATGTAAATGATGCGGCCACTGTAGAAAACAGTATGGTGGTTCCTCAAAAAAATTTAGAATAGAATTTCCATGGGATTCAGCAATTCCACCTCTGGGTGTACACCGAAAAGAATTGAAAGCAGAGTCTCGAAGAGATTTGTATGCCCATGTTCATAGAAGCATTATTCACAAAAGCTAAGACTTGGAAGAAGTCCACGTGGCTATTAACAGATTAATGGATAATCAAAATGAGATTTATATATAGAATGGGATATTATTCAGCTTTAAAAAGGGAGGAAATTCTGACATATTGCTCAGCACTGATGAATCCTGGAGACATGCTAAGTGAAGTAAATCAGTCATGAAAAGACAGATACTGTATGATCCCACTAAGAACCTAGAGTTAATAAGAGGGACACACACACACACACACACAAGGTAGAATGGTGGTTACTGGGGAAGGGGACATGGAGAATTCTTGATTAATAGGCATAGTTTCAGTTTTACAAAAGGAAAAGAGTTCTGGAGATGGATTGTGGTGATGGTGGCACAATATGAATGTGCTTAATATCACTGAATTGTACACTTAGAAATGGTTAAGTGCAAATGAAGAGACTGAATATTGACTATTTGAGACTAAAAATATAAAATATTTATCTGCAAATGAAGAGACTGAACTAAATTAATCCCAAAGATCCTTTCCAATGTCAAACAGCCTATAATCTGCGAAGTTTAATTAGCTTTCTCATGAGTGAATTATGTTTGCAGTTCCTACTTCTTGGTCCTTTCCTAGGATCTTATTTCAAGCATTACTTAATAATAAAATGTAGTAGTATTGGACATTGAATATAAATGCAGTAATTTAAAGAACCTGGAGGGATGCCTGGGTGGCATATATATTTTAACACAATAAAAGAAATTCTTATCAACTTAAAGAAAAGCCTTTGGGGCAAGAGAAGCCTTGGATGCTGAGCTTAGTTCTCTGGGTTCTTGCTCTTTGGTTCTGATCCACTATCTATTTTTTTGGTTAGTTCTTCAATGTTATCTGATTTTGTCTAGCTTTTTATTTTTATTTTATTTTTTACTATTTTATTTATTTATTTGAGAGAGAGAGAGCTAGCTAGAGAGCACAAGCAGGGGGAACGACAGAAGGAGAGGGAGAAGCAGTCTCCCCACTGAGCAGGGAGCCCAACTTGGGGCTTGATTCCAGGACCCTGGGATCATGATCTGAGCTAAAGGCAGACACTTAACTAATGGAGCCATCCAGGTGCCCCTCATCTAGCTTTTTAAATTGTCTGAATGGAGGTTGATCTGAATAACCTAGCACATTATTACCAAAAGCAGAAGTCCCTTCATTAATGCAATCTAAAGTTGTCTACCTATTTATTCTGCGCCTTATACTTCCTTTCTTCCTCACTATATCAAGTAAGACCAATTTCCAGGTTCTTTATTTTATTTTTTAATTTTTAAAAAAGATTTTATTTATTTATTCATGAGAGACCCAGAAAGAGGCAGAAACACAGGCAGAGGGAGAACCAATGCGTGACTAGATCCCCTGGGATCATGACCTGAGCCGGAGGCAGACACTCAACCGCTGAGCCACCCAGGCATCCCTCCAGGTTCTTTAAATTACTGCATTTATATTCAATGTCCAATACTACTACATTTTATTATTAAGTAATGCTTGAAATAAGATCCTAGGAAAGGACCAAGAAGTAGGAACTGCAAACATAATTCACTCATGAGAAAGCTAATTAAACTTCGCAGATTATAGGCTGTTTGACATTGGAAAGGATCTTTGGGATTAATTTAGTTCAGTCTCTTCATTTGCAGATAAAGAAATAATGGTCTAGGGACACCCAGGTTGATGGGTGGTTGAGCATCTGCCTTCGGCTCAGGGCATGATCCCATGGTCCTGGTATCGAGTCCCACGTCGGGCTCCCTGCATGGAGCCTGCTTCACCCTCTGCCTGTGTCTCTGCCTCTCTCTCTCTGTCTCTCATGAATAAATAAATAAAATCTTAAAAAAAAAAAAAGAAATAATGGTCTAGAAAAGTTGAATAGCTGGTGGCAGAATTGGAGAGTAGAGCTATATCCCCTTGGTTCCTAGTCCACTGATTAATAAAGGATTCCAGAAATTATTATGGTATTTCTTAGAACTGGCACTTCAAGGATTTCCATGTGGATGGTGAAGAGAGAGCAACCTAAAACGTTTCTTTAGACCAAAGTTCTCCCAAAACCAAGTAAAAGGGAATCGACAAGTAATTTTTTCTAACCTAAAGAAGTTTCTTGCAGTTTTCCTCAAGGCTGTATGTTAATATGCACTGCAAATTTTCAAAAGAGTGATGCCAAATTTGAAAAACTTATTTAAATATGAAGCCACTTCCCCCCAATCTTGATCTAAGTTACACAGAACATATTTTGAGAATTGATATTTCAGACTATTGTAATTTTCTTACACAAACAGAACTTACTTTACCCAAAAAGGAGAGCAAATTTATTTAAATTATTCACTTAAAAAAAAAAAAAAAAGCCTGAATACTTTCTAAGGATTCTACCTGGTAAGTGGTATAAGTTCATTGCATGCTGATTGCTTTATGTGTATAAAAATATTTTCAAAACACAGCTTTGCCAGGTCAGCAAAGAACAATCAGGTGAGTATCAGTAAAAGGATTCTGAAGGTAGAGCCCTTAAAGAAAAACATTTAAGCTTTCTTTTCTCCAGACAATAAATATCATAGAGACATAGAGGCCAATTTCTGTTATATCTGATAAAATTTTTACCAGTGAAAAATTATTTTTCTAACTTGACCTCTTAACATTTAAAAAATGGACTGTACTATCCATTTGGATCTTTTAATGCTAAATACTACTTTGAGTGTGACCAGGTATTTTGCTATCAGTGAAAATAAAAAGCCAAATCTAAATTTATTAAAACATATGTTACTACTTATTATAGGCCTTTCCATGATTTTTCTTTCTTAGAAGCTAGTAAATACAATTACATTTACACTAGCAGCTTACATGGCATTTTGAAAAGTGGAAAAGTCGTCAACTTGTGATCCAAAAACGAGAAATCCTAACTGAGCATAAGCAAAGAATATTATAAAAAACATGATGGCAAATCCTACTATGTCTTTGAGACAGCGAGACAAGGTTGATGACAGCTGAGACATTGTCTTATTAAAGCTTATAAATTTGAATATCTGAAAAAGAACAAAGTTAATTGAAACAAGAATAATATAATTATTTAGAGTGAGTAAAATTAATTTCAGAAAAAAATTGCTTCAAATTAAAGGAAGTACTTAATGATAGGAGTGTTTGAGGATTTGCCCGCAATCATTGCAAGGCCAAGCTACTTTTAAAATTACTTTGTAGTTAAGAAAATCCTTCCCCTCCCCCCTAATTTGCAGCTTTAGTTCCTGTTTTGCTATCCAATACAGTAAAAAATATATCTGGTGTATTTAATATAAATTATAAATACCTTTATCCATGCAAAAAAGATGGTGATAGCAATTACATTGTTGTAATAAGTGTGCCAATATGCAAGAAAATAGAAGTCTGAATATTTTTCAGTATTTTTTAACAGGTCTCCAAGTAAGAGAAAAATTTGTACATTACAGTATATGTTGAAGGTAACAGTCACAAAACACAACTGAGTGGAAAAATAAGAAAAGTTAAATTAGAGACAATTTCTACTTCTAAATCTCCTGCAGCCTATGAACAGACACAGGAAAAAGTTCCCCAGAAGTTTAACAAAAAAGAAGGGAGAATTAAGGTGAAGGCTTTTACATGAATGGAAATAAACCTCAACTTAAGTTTATGATAGCATCAGGATCACAAAAGTATAAAAATACTGATCACCTGACCAACCTAATCTATCTGCCTGAGTCATGAAACACAAATTTATATAATATTCTGATAAGACTACATTTCTGCCTCATGTAACCATGTGATTCTTAGAAGCCTATTTTTATTTGTCTTTCATTCCAATGTAGTTGACAGGTAGTGTTATATTAGTTTCAGGTGTACTGTGTAGTAGTTCAACACGTCCATACACATGATACCTAAAAGTTTAATATCTTCTACCTTGCCACACTAAAAAGAATTTTTCCTGTGGGGGAAAAAAAAAAAAGCCCTTTGAGAGCCCTTTGACAATTCTTCTGGAAGAGGATTTCAGAACCAGGGTATGTCAGGCATCACAGCTTTCTAACTGTCATGAAAATCTTCCTTTAACATCCTTGGCCTGAAATGATCATAGTTAAACATTCAATGTCATGTTGTGTGTTAAATGCTAAATGAGGACACCAGAGATGTAGATGGAACATTTCCTCACTATGAGAAACTTTTTTTTTTTAAAGATTTTATTTATTTATTCATGAGAGACACAGAGAAAGAGAGAGGCAGAGACACAGGCAGAGGGAGAAGCAGGCTCCACGCAGGGAGCCTGACGTGGGACTCGATCCTGGATCTCCGGGATCACGCTCTGGGCTGAAGGTGGCGCTAAACCGCTGAGCCACCCATGCTGGCCAAGAAACTTTTAATCTCATTTTGAGAAACAAAACCTGTATCCTGGATTGGCTCTAAGTGTCAATAGGAGCGTAGAAGCCAGAAATGTTTGTTCATTGTTCCTAAGACTAATGTCTTGCCATCTGCCGACCTCTTTGTATTTTAGTACGTTCCAGTGATGAGAACTGGCAGTTTCTGGAATTTCTTTCAGAGACTGTCTCCCCAGTCCTGGTGTTCTCTGTACCTAGGAGCTACCCTCTGTTGCTCACTACCACCTGCCCCTCCTCTCAGTATTCTTTCTAGGCTTGATTTTGCATATTCTTTCAAAATTCAGTGTAAAGAGGAAAGTGGATTAAGGCAACATAGCAGAGCACATGTCCAAAAATAACCACAATTTTCAACATGAGGTGCTATAAGAAACACATTTTTTTTGAGGGGAGGGAGACCTGTACACATTAAATCCTAATACCTATACAATCACCTGTTCTTCTAAGTTTATGCTGATTATTTCAAGGATCAAATCAGGAAGGAAAAAAGAAATAAGACTTCTAGGGATCCCTGGGTGGCTCAGTTTGGCCCAGGGCGTGATCCTGGGGTCCTGGGATCAAGTCCTGCATCGGGTTCCCTGCATGGAGCCTGCTTCTCTCTCTGCCTGTGTCTCTGCCTCTCTCTCTCTCTCTCTCTCTCTCTCTGTGTCTCTCATGGGTAAATAAATAAAATATTTTATTTTATTTTATTTATTTATTTTTTTAAATAAAATATTTAAAAAAAAATAAGACTTCTTAGTTTTGGAAGCATACTAATGGTGTGACAGTTCTTTTTATGATCGATACTTGCAGCTTTTAAAGTAAGTCCCAGATGAACAGAAAATCCTGCTTTTTATACCTCCCTCCCTGGAGAGTTCAGATGTGATTCCCTCCAACCATACACAGGAATGTATACTTACCACCAAGAGTAGTAATTCTAGCCAGTTCCAAACACTTTTGAAATAGGCAGACTTAAATTCTCTTATTTTTTGGGCTTCTTGTGTTGTGAAGACAATAAGAAAAATACAAAATGTGATTTCACAGGAAGCAATGATATAATCATAGTAGCTAACGTATCTGAGGAGCTTCACAGAATAAAACTGCCAGGAAGTAATTATTCCTCCGGTTGCCGGGAATTCTGCCGCCAATCTGTAAAATTAGGTTGTGAGGGTGACTGTGCATTTATTTCAAGCATTTCGATTTCAGTGCCTAGCTCAGTGTGAAACTTCTGGGATGATGTGTACTGTAATAATCGGTTATTTTGTACAAAATATGTCCTCTTGGGATCATGTTGTTTAATACACACGGAATTCTAGTGCACTCACTTATCTTTTTAATGGCTCCGCTTCTTTTGTACTCTGAATATTCAGTGGCCAAAGACCAATGTACTTGAGAAAAGTAAGATGTGATTTTAGCCAGACATTCTTTCTACTCTGTGTTCAGCTTGCTTGGTCATAACAGGGAATACTATTTTATCTCCACAGGAGAATGAGATGATGTTCAAGAAAATGCTATACTGTTACTTACTGGTTTTTTTTTTTGTTGTTGTTTTTAAGATTTTATTTATTAATGAGAAACAGAGAAAGAGGCAGAGACACTGGCAGAGGGAGAAGCAGGCTCCATGCAGGGAGCCCGACGTGGGACTGGATCCCAGGTCTCCAGGATCAGGCCCTGGGCCTAAGGCGGCGCTAAACGGCTGAGCCAACTGGGCTGCCCACTGTTACTTACTGTTATTAATCAGTACTCCTCCCCCACCCCGCCCAGAATACATAATTCTTGAATATTTCAGAAAAGGAAAATACCCTCTCCCCCTTTAGATTATCAGAGACATGTCTTGCTTCTAAGGGTCAAGATTACATATTCTACTAAAACAAATGTTTCTTGTTTACTTTAGGCACACGATGTTGGATTCAAGGATCTACAGGCAAATACAAGGATAAAAATGAATTCCAACACTAAATTTAAAGGTTTTGAAGTTGTTCACTGTATGTCTAATCTTCTCTGTAACTTCAAATAACTAAGAATTGGCAGTAATTTAAGGAACCCAGTATCTCTATCACAATGTAATTATTCCGACTGTTACTCCTTTTTTTTTTTTTTTTTTTTTTTTTTTTAAAGTTTTTTTTTTTTTTTTTTTTAATTTTTTTTTATTTATTTATGATAGGCACACAGTGAGAGAGAGAGAGGCAGAGGCACAGGCAGAGGGAGAAGCAGGCTCCATGCACCGGGAGCCCGATGTGGGATTTGATCCCGGGTCTCCAGGATCGCGCCCTGGGCCAAAGGCAGGCGCCAAACTGCTGCGCCACCCAGGGATCCCCCGACTGTTACTCCTATATTAGCAAATACTGGTAGTGGAAGAAGGTGCTGCCAAAAAACCCCAAAAACCAGTTAAAGAGAAAACAGAACTGTTTGTTTTTGCTTTGCATGTAGTAGGTGTGGAATGGTGAGTGAGTGCAGTGAGAGGAATTCAAGATTTTGATCTGAAGTTGTACACTCGTGGAAAGGGAAAAAAAGAACAGCATTCAGTTCAGTTTGCCAGACATGTTTACAAAAGGAAAATCAATGGATAAAGTCTTAAGTAACGTGTTCCCATATAACTACTTACTAGGTATACAACCCGTTTAAAGTTTCAAAATCTGGTTTCTAAAAAGTAGCATTTAAGACAGAAACATAGAATAAGCAGAAACCCCGGAGACAGGAAAGCTGCACTTAGTCTAGTGTAACAAGGAGTTCTCCACATGATTTTAAGCCAGTTATCCCAATGTTTTTCCTCATATTTAAAACATAAAAATGATTTGTATTCTTCACTTTATTCTGAACAGGACTGTTGGAAAAAGTGATTAATGTTGGTAAAAAAGCTCTGATTTAATAAATTTATTTAAAAAATAAAAATAAAATCTTTTAAAAAACTAAAAAAAAGAAAAAAACTCTGATTCCCTGAAAGAAGAGAAAAAAACTATAAATGACATAATGTCCATTGGCTACTTAAGACAATCGATTTGTTTTATTCATTTTATTCATTTTTCCAGATTTTAAAGGCCATGGTTGTGTTTCACTGTCCCTGTTGAACAAAATCCCCTTATCAGAGTAGACACCAATTCCATATTCCATTCAGAGTAAAAATGTAAGACTCATGGGAGAGATGTAAGGCTCACTGAGATTTCAGTAGATACTACTGTTTGCTTGTCTAGTGGTCATTATCCCATTCCTCTTTTCTAACAGAACCCTGATTGTATCAGGTATCCACTCATTCCCAGATCACTCAGAGGAAGCTGATTCAACCTGATCCAATCATGGATTAATGGATCCATGGATCAAACAGATCCAATCATGGTAATCCTCTTTCCTTTGTCAGTGTTTGATTCTAGAACATGGGCCTAAAGCCAATTAACATGGTCCACGTTAGGCAAATGACCTAAGATCATCAGACTAATGGAAAGAATTTTTCTCTTTAGAGGGTTCTCTCCCCCTGCCTTCTCTTTCTCCTTTTTCTCCTCCACCACCTCCTCCTTTTCCTCATAAGGGAATACCTCTTATCATCTTCCCTGGGTCCAAATCACCTGGGTGTGTCCTTCTCATGTAATGATAGAAATGCAAGGGAACAGGTTTAAAATACAAACTCATTTCAAACTTCTGCTTGTATCTCATCTGTTCCCATTCTGTTGACCACATCCAGTCACAAGGCTGAGCCCAGCATCAGGAGCTGGGTGTAAGTGTACCTGGCCTTGGGTGGCAGAGCACTGCAAGGTTATTGTGCTTGTGAAGATGTGAAGAATGGGGGCCATTTTTGCAAATCACCACAGGCTCTAATCATTTCTAGGATATGGGCTATTGGTGTATATTGTTTGGAACTTATATTGTTCATTCTTGAGACAAAAATTAATAACTTAATGAAGAAGCTCATTCTGAAAGGACATCAACAGATTTGAATGATCTAGAGGAAGAAATCAAGACTAAATGTTAGATCTGCACAGCTGCAGAATGACAATAGGACTATATATCATTAATATAAAACATACTATAATTCTCCATTTTCTTGAATATATCTCAAAACAGTGAAACAATGAATATGATGTTGCTTTACCATAGTTTTCATTATTGGCATAACTACATTATATTTGAGGCTTATGATTTCTTTTTTTAAGTAGGCTCCAGGCCCAGTGTGGAACCCAACATGGTGCTTGGACTCATGACTGTGAGATCAAAGCCTGAGATGAGATCAAGAGTCAGATGCTTAACCAAATGAGCCACCCAGGCACCCCTGGGGCTTATGATTTAAATCTCAGTACACACACAAACTGGAAACCCTAATGAGGTATCTGGATGTTATATATGCATGCATGTATTTGAAATAGGCTACACACCAATGTAGGGCCCAAACTCATGACCCTGAGATCAAAAGTCCTCTGCTTCAGTGACTGAGCCAGCCAACCACCCCTTTGGAAGCTTTTTAAATTCAAGAGGCTAATAAAGAGGTTTTGAGTTACTTACCTGATAATGCAAAACAGGTTTACGTTAGCATTGTATAATGAAAAATCAATAAAAATAACTCTAGTCCCTCTTGTGATCCAGCTGTTCAGTTTAAGGTCAACGAACTTGTTTTTTGTTTCAGATTTTGATTTTGATAAAGTGAAAATAAATCCCCCATTTTGGTAAACACCAACAAATCCCCAGTGCCAAGGGGAGGAACTAGTAGGAGCAGCATACTTCCATCTGTTAGGTATAAAAAGAATAATGGAGAGACGAGAAAGCCTGACTGAGATGTATTCTAAGAATTTACGGTACCTTAAAAAAAAAAAAAAGCAGTATTAAGTTTATAAGTATTATAGTAGTTTTGAAGCAAGACAATGAGTTAAGGATTTAGTATGTTTTCATTTTTTAGTGTTTAGTGTGGACAACACACTGGACTAGATGCTATGAGAAAAGGTTTTAAAAAAATCCATCTGTTGCCTCAAGGAATTTATAATCTAGAAAACCATGACTGAGTTTTTTTTTTTTCTTTAATACATGTTTCTGTTGTCTTATGAGATCTTTAGTCTTTTTGTAGGACAAGAATATCAAGCACTATGATTCAGAAATACTGGTCTCCATACAGTAAAAGAGGAGCTTCGTAGTCTGTCTTCTACAGGTCATATGCCATGTATAAATGTCAATAAACAAGGGCTTTCCTACAATGTCTAGATCGTTAAATAGGTATTTTAATGAAAGTTCATAAATCAAAGTAAAATATGCATAACTGAATTTTGTTTCCATCTATTTATTTATTTATCAAGAACGAGCAAGCACACGTGAGGTGGGGAGGGGAAGAGGGAGAGAGAGAGAATCCCAAGTGGACTCCATGCTTAGTGTGGAGCGGGAGGCTGGTCTGATCCCCCAACCCTGAGATCATGACCTGAGCTGATATCAAGAGTCCCATGCTCAACTGAATGAGCCATCCAGGCGCCCCATCTTTTCTACTTTTAATTATGGGATATCAAAAAATAAAGTCTTGACTCCTCATTTAAGTCCTTGTTCGGTCTCCCCAAACAGGATTTGAATGATTTCCCAAAGGTGCACTGCACTGCTTAAACTAATTTTTCTATTAATATTAATAGTACTGTGTTTGTTTTCAGGAGGGGGGAAAAGTGATACCACTAAGAAAAAATACTCAGATTTAATGAAAATTCCATTGTATTTTTGAGTGTTTTCCACATGGTTGTTAAACTGGAACAAAAACATTTGTTACACCAATCCTCTCCTACTTCCAATTTTTTATGTTTTTAATTAGTGAATGTTACATTTTAGATAGACAAACATGCCCAGACTGATGCTTATTTTGGTTGTTAGGGAATAACAAGTACTGTAATTCCAAATCTGTGGTGTTAATTTTGGTATTTATTTATTTTTAAATATTTTATTTATTTATTCATAAGAGATAGAGAGGCAGAGACACAGGCAGAGGGAGAAGCGGGCTCCCTATGGGGAGTCCGATGCGGAACTCGATCCCAGGATCCAAGGATCATGCCTTGGGCCGAAGGCAGACAGTCTACTGCTGAGCCACCCAAGTGTCCCTAATTTTGATATTTAAATTAATTGTAGTTGTTTGTGGAGATTTTGGAATAATAGAATACCTAACAGATTAGTTTTCAGATTCCAATTTAAGATGTGCAATTGAATAACTGATTTATTTTGTAATTTTTCATTGAAAGAGTAGTATATAGTACTGTAGTATCTAAGATAATGTGTCACCATGCTTTTGAGTTTATTATATTTCTAAGAATTATACAAGCACTTTATTATTCTAAAGTATAACCAAAAACTTAACACAAAGAAAAAATGAGTCAACAAAAACTGCAAAGCAGTGATTAATCTTGGGGCTACAGAAGAGGTTGTTGAAGAAAAGCAATGTAATCATTGCTCATATTTATAATATAAACATTGACTAATGATTAGCAAAAATTAAGATCTAACTACAGGCCAAGAGAAATGGGAAGTTATGTGTAGAGGGAGGGACACAGGACAGACACCTTTTATGACGGAGACAACAGATACATATAACTGTAAAATCAAGTAACAGCAGGATAAGCACATCATTTAGAAATAGGAAGTACACCAGAAGAAATAACTAGAAGAGCTCAAAGAAGCTGCTTCTAGAAAATTGTATCATTTTGATAAATATTACATTAAAAAATTTGTTCCCTCTCCCTATGATTTTCATAGGATCATAAAAGCAATGATACCAGAATCTTCTGTATTAAGGGGAGGCAATGTCAGTGGTTTTGGGTTTTATGTTTTCAGTATAGACATGAGTGTACATCAGCATTAGCCTCAGCCAATTTGGAGAACACTGCTGTAATATCTTTAGAAGACATCATCAAATGCAATGCCTTCAGAGCATAACTGCTCCTCTTCCATATTGGCAGTAACACAAGATATCACTGAAGTGAGCCAGAGTGAGGAAGGAGGAAAGCAGCAGGGCACACCTAAGATACTCCCTAGGGGTCCCAAGACACTTTTGGGATGTGTTTGAGGGAGTCTGGTCAGAGACAGAAAAACTGATTGAGTATTGTAAAAGCAAAAATGGATGCTTTACCTTATGTCCAAAATGACTTAGCACTTCACACTCTGTTAGAAAAAATACTCTTAATATCCTTTGGTAATCAAAATAACACATTCACTCTTACTTTTCTAAACACCGCTCCTTCCTTTGATACTATTATTAAAATAGTCTCCTTACCTGTCAGACCATTGTTGGTATTATTTGGAAAAAATATATATTTTCCTAATTTTTTAAAAAACATACAATGGTAAGATGTTAGAAAAAGTTACATTACTTACTCAGTTTCCTGTTTAAGGCCAAATTCATCCATGTCTTCACTTTTAGAAGTATATTTATCATAACATTCATTCATCAAAGACTGAAAAGATGAATAGACTTTGCATGTGTTGTTGCGGACTTTTAGTTGACGAACTCTGGGGACTCCTAAAAGTATGTTCTCATAGTAGATGCGACTGCTGTTCTTTAAATCATACAACGTCTTGTTAGTGTACCATGAGTCCCAGTACAGACCTTCCAAAAGGGGTCCTTCCATAAACTTCATATAGAAAGATAAATGTTATAGGAAAAATATTTTCATGTCAATTGTATAAGAGAATCTACATTCAAAATGTTATCTTAAGACCATGAAAATCAGTGATTTTCAGGAGTATGAAAACTACTGACCAAGTCACCACTAGTATTAAAGGAAATGAATTCAATGATGATAATGAAGATGGTTAACATTCACTAAGCTCTGTGTACTATGCATTGCTCTAGCATTGCCATTTAAGGATTTTTAAAATTACAAATATTAATTCATTTAATTTCACAACCCTTCTTCTCTGTTTGAGGGTATATTGAAAACTGTCCCCAATACATGAGTATATAAACCCATAGTCACACACTCATGGTGTCATGGCCACAAATCATGACTTCCCCTCAAAGTTGTCTGTTCTCCTTTCCCACCAGCTCCAGTGGTGATGACTGCTACTCCTTCCTGGCTTTGCCCTTGTAAGAGATCCTAAACCCAGGATTCTGTTTTTTCTCTCCTGCATTTGTCTTGTCATTGGCCATGCATACTTCAAGACAGCACGATGAAAAAAAGCAGGGTGAACTCTATTCCTAGTCTTGGGGAAGATCTCCTTGTTCTTTTCTATTTCATCTGGCCTATACAAATGACCTCTAATCATCTGCTTCTCATCTCGAACTTCCCCTCTAACACTAAAGAAGGACCCTGCCTCCTTCCTAAGTTTCAGATTCCCAGCATGGCATTCATAATTTGACCTCTGTTCAATTCATAGTTTGGCCTGTTTTTTTAAACCTCATTTTCTATATTCCTATAATGCCAAACATAGCTCCATGTGTAGAATTACTTATAGCACATAACCTAAAACGCCCTCCTGGTATGCATCCTTGAAAACGCAACTGAATTGTAATCAACTCTGGAAAACCTTCCTATCTCTTCCTTATATGTCCTAATGTTTGTGAGTTGGTACCTGAAAATTCCATTCTCTTAATTGTTCTTTCCTAATAATGTGAGCATCTTGCTAAGTTAAATGTAATGGAAAAAACAAATCTATTCCAAAGCTGAAGGAGTTATACTCTCACATAATTAAAAACACTATAAAGTTATATTTTGCATATGTACTTTATTATTATACTTGATTGTATACTGTACACTACTGTAATACACACAGTACAGGGCTGTATACCAAAATTATATACATTTCACTTAATGGGCCATTTAAGGATTTTTTTAAAGTTTTACTTTTTTATTAATCTCTACACCCAAAGTGAGGCTTGAACCCATAGCCCGGAGACCAAGAGTTCCATGCCCTTCCAACTAAGCCAGTGAGGCATTCACACTTAAGGATTTTTTTTTTTTAAAGATTTTATTTATTTACTCATGAGAGACAGGCAGAGAGAGAGACAGAGAGACAGAGAGATAGAAGAGGCAGAGACACAGGCAGAGGGAGAAACAGGCTCTATGCAGGGAGGCTGACATGGGACTCGATCCCAGGTCTCCAGGATTAGGCCCTGGGCTGAAGGCGGCGCTAAACCGCTGAGCCACTGGGGCTGCCCCACACTTAAGGATTTTTTAAGAATAATTTTCACTGTATACAATTACAGTGTGACACATATCCTAACCTCACATAAGCAAGTCTACTATTTTCCAAATAATAATGTTAAAAAGGATAATTTTTTAAATTATGCAATGATAATGTTAAAAAAGGGATAATTTTTAAAATTCTAAGAACTCTGTTACAATGAGAGCATACGTTCTCAATATACACTGATTGGCTGATTCTAAAAGTTTAAAGGAACGATATTCATTTTTATTCATTCCTTCAACAAATGTCTCCAGTGCCTATTATGTGTGCCAAGAGTTAGTTTATGCAATACCAAAAGCTACTTCATTCTCAGTCACATGATACCTTACCTTCCAAAAATCAGTTATGCTGCGTATAGATTTAAAGTTGGTTCTTTCATCACCAGGCACAGAAGTGTCCAAAAATAAAGATGACATAACTTTGTTTAAGTAATACATATGTGGGTTTACCATCCCAAAAGTCACTAAAGAAAAGAATTTTTGTTTAAAAATTTATTTTTAAAAACTGTTTATCAGGATTAAAAATTAAATTTTGTTCCCCATTTTGTTTCGAAAATTCAAATTTTTTGACTAATTATAAAAGTAATTAAAAAAGGAAACAGAAATATACAAAACAGGAAGAAGTTGCTAGACTTAGGTTTAGCATGTATTCTTCAGATATTCCCATATGCCTACACATTTATAAAGAAAATAAATTTATTTTTACAGAAATGAGATCACATTATGCATACTATTCTCCAAGCTTTTTCTCTATTTTGAGTAGACAATGTAATGTAGTGAATAAAGCTATGGACTCTAAATTCAAACAGATAATGATTTGAATCCTAACATAAGGATGACATCTCCTCCCTCATAGTTTTGAGAAGTGAGGTAATGCATATGGAACATTTAAAACCATGTTTTGGCATATGATAATAATTTTAAAAATTAACTAGTATTTGTTCTATTTCAAGGGTAGGTGGGTAGGTTTTATAGCAGGGTCTTTCTTTTTTTTTTTTTTTTAAATTTATGATAGTCACAGAGAGAGAGAGAGAGAGAGGCAGAGACACAGGGAGAGGGAGAAGCAGGCTCCATGCACCGGGAGCCTGACATGGGATTCGATCCCAGGTCTCCAGGATCGCGCCCTGGGCCAAAGGCAGGTGCCAAACCGCTGCGCCACCTAGGGATCCCCAGGGTCTTTCTTCAGTATGACTATTTAGTCATATTTAGACCTATTTAGGTCTTTTTTTTTTTTTTTTGCTAGAAGCCTTTTAGTTTTTACCAATATCTATCTTCAACATTATTCTATAGCATATAAGCCTATGCCATACTTTATAATGTTCCATATTATTTCATTGTAAATACCAAAATGTTAAACAAATCCTGTCTTTTTTGTTTTTTTTTTTTTTTTTACAAATCCTCTGTTGATAAAGATTTAAGTTGCTTTCAGTTCTTCCTAATTATAAAGATTTTTTAAAATGTTTCTGAATAGTGAGATTTTGATTTTTATATTTTTCCATTCCCTTAATGTTCTGTAAGAAGCATTTAAAAACCAGTCTAAGTTGTCTTAATTTATAAGATCTAGAATTGTCTTTTTAATCAAGATCTTACTCAAACTCACTCCTACTCCAACTAGTTAGCTGATAACATAATTGCCAGTATGCAGGCCATATCAACGTGAGAGAAGTCTGGCCAATGAGCTTATACCTACTATTTGCTGGGTGCTCTAATGATGAGGTGCTCTTTACTACTGAGTCAGTCAATGCTCTTGACCCACAGAAAGGAGAAATGCAGATTGAGATGTTTTCCCAGTCTCCTTAAAGATTTGCATTGATCCATACATACCTTCTGCGACTCAACACCAGCATATTTTACTAACTGTGCAATAGGCCAGAGAAAGAACAAAGCAGACACCAGGACTAACTTCTTTGGTCTCGTGTGTAGAATGACCTATGAAACTGAGCAAATGTATTCACATGGCTCTAGCAGAAATCGTGTCAACATTGCCAAGTCAAGGGTACAATTATATTCAGGATAGAACTGAAAACTGAAAGGAACAGTTCAGTGTCGTCTATGAAAGGTTTTCATTACATCTGTGACCTCAGCAAAGCTTTGCCCTTTAAGAAATGGAAACAGTACCATCTACATGAATTAGAGGTAAGTCTAAAATGTGGTCGCTATTTTATTGCACAGGTCTTAGTCTGAGAGCCTATGGTTCATAAAGTGCGTGTTTTATTTTTCACCTCCACATAACGTCTTAGTTCAAACAGTGTCTTCATCTACATCTGCATACTTACATATACATAGGTTTATTAAAAAAATAAAGTAGAGTGCCAACTCCTGAAGTGTGGTTCTAATTTCTACTTCCTTTCTGTAATGCAGCTTAGGTTTCGGAGTCCCTGCGAGACACAAAACAAACTGGTTCCTTACATTATTACGCAGTTTATAATGTATACAAATTACGATGATGGGAAAACACGGCCACTTTTAGCTGATAACACTCTGTGAAGGAGAGCTCCAAGGGCTTCTGGTTATTTATTTTTTTTACTGTCACTTTTAGGAGGAATAATTACTAACATTTCTCACGGAGGGTGAGCGGGCGGTCACTTTACGACTCAACACTAATGAATTTTATGTATTACGTTTCCTCAGAAGCCCTGTCTGAAAGTGAAAAAAGCAAAATACAAAAACAAAAAAAAAAAACAAACAAAAAAAACCCCACCCATTTGTCCCTAGTCGTTTTCTCTACCGTCTACACTGCTGCTCGGGAAGGGCTGGATCCTGCTGGAGGAGGAAGGACCCCGCCTGGGTCTTATAAGGGAAGACTCCCCAGATCAGGAAAGGGCATCGCAGGAGGGCCTAGCGACGGCCTGTGTGCAGCCCGGAGCCTCCAACTCGAGCCCCGGCGCCATATCGCCTCCAAGCGTCAGTTTTCCCATCTGTGAAAAGGGACCGGTGTCCACCCCTCCTCACGGGAAGGCTGTGCGGGCTAAACGTGCTGGGAATCCTAGCTTTCCCGTGAGCACACACGGGGCTCCGCCGCTCCTTCCACGCTCCTTGCAATTGCAAGTCGGCCCAGCCCCACCACGCCTTAGGGTCACCCCTCACCGCCTCGGTGCCACCTCGACGCCTCCGCCATGGCGGACCTGGACAACGACGCCCGTTCGGCCTGCCCGGCTGGCCGCGCCTGCGCGTAACTTTGCGACGCGCGCTCCCTGGCTCCTGCGCCTGCGCGCCCCCTCACGCTCCTGCCCCGGCGCAAGCCGCGCTACAAGTGGCCAGCGCGCGTGCGCACCGAGGATGCTCTGGAAAGCCCGCGGCCGAGGCGGGGCTGGGAGTTGCGGCGTTTGTCTCTGGCGGAGGGAGACTCGGCTTCTCGGGCGAATCTGGCTTTGGGCCTGGGGTTGGTCGTAAAAATCGTAGTAATTAATTCTAGCGGGCTACTGTGTCTTGAACACCTTTTACATTTATTGGCTTGTTTAGTCTTCACATCCCCCTTCCTGAAAGGTAGGTGTTTTATCGTCATTTTAGGTCTGGAGACGCTGAGGCGCCGAGAGAGAGAGAAAGAGAGAGAGAGAGAGAGAGAGAGAGAGAGAGAGAGAGAGAGTCAGTGACTTACCGAAGTGCACAGGTGGTCGGGGCAGGTGTGCTGGACGCCAGAGCCCACGCCGGTTCTCGTTAACCGAGAGCTGCTGCTGGAAATAGCTTCCACCCCGCTTGCCACCCAGTGTGGCTAAAGAAGGCGATAAATTAAAGAAAAAAAAAAAAATTTCCAGCTCTGAAGTGATTAGGTCTTGGATGAGTGAGGCCAAACAGGAGACCTTGGGAGCCCAGACTCCTACCTGGCCCAGAAGCTTTGCAAAGATGGGGAACGTTTGTAAACCAAAAAAAAAAAAAAAAAAAAAAAAATGGCTGTAAATGAAGGCATCCAAAACCCCACCAGGATATGAGACAGGAGAGACTCTCATGTCGGAAAAAGGGAAAATGAAATGGAATTCAGTAGAAAGGCCCTAGGGCTGGCCAGCAAAGAAAAACCATCAAGCTGTTGGGGAAGTAAAAAAAAAAAAAAAAGAAAAAAAAAAAAGGCGCTTTTGTGATTTCTCTGAAAGAGATGTTGAGTGATGTTGATAAATGCTATTTCATGTGTAGATAAAAAGCAAAACGAGGCCACACAGCAGTGAGGGTCAAAGACTACCAATGATAAAAGAAATAGAGGCCTAGCAAAAGGCCATGGCGAGTGGACAGGAGGCCTAAGAAGAAAGGGCTAATGTCCTAGCTTAAGAATTGTGTAATAAAAGGATTTTCCCTTCCTGTACTTAGATTCTCAGATGCTCACAAAATTATGCCTTCCAATGTTATAGGTTATCTGCACTTGAAATGTAGGAAGAACCCCCCCTCCCCCCACTGGCATCAAAATTTACTTAAGATACAAAAATTCGGCAGGTGGCTCTATAAACTTCTTACTGAGCCGTTGAGCTCAGTAGGCTCCAAGATCTTGAAGGCTTAGGGACTTTTTTGGTTAAAACAAAATCACAATTTCAGGAGAGATCTGTCGGAATTTAAGTTATTGTGGTTGCTTGCTTTTGAAGTGAAAACCATAGAAAAGTCTAGCCTAATGTCAGGAATTGACTGAGCTGTAAGTGAGCTTCATTGAGACACAGTTCTAGAACATGATATTGTTGCTTTTTGGGACCTTGTTGTTCTTAGGTTTTGCTAAGTGTTGTATAGTATGTAAAGACCAGAAAGTTACATTTTAAATATCTAGACTTTTGTGAAGAGAAGACAGTCTTTGAAATATTTGAAATTTTATTCTCTTTTGACATTGAACTATGGAACACTCAGATAATCAATGCCTTGTTAGTATTCCTATAAGAGAAAACAGGTAAAACGGTATTTAGAAAGCAGTACCGGTAAACCTTATTACAAGCATTAGATGTGCTTAAAAAGTTGATGTGTATGACTTAAATGTTAAAATCTCACATTTTGAGATGGATTCTACAATTACAAACTCATATGCCCAGATTTTCCAGAGGCTTCGCAAACCAGAGAAGAAGATAGAATGTGCAAGAGTCAAAGGATAAATATAAATGTATATTAGTTATATTACCTAATTAAAGCCATAATCTGTTAATACTGCCATGGATTTATTTATTTTAAAAATTTAATTTAATTGAATATATTACTAATAATGTAGTTATTGTGTTTTCCAGTGTTGGTAACCTCATTAAAGTTCTTCACTTTCATAGAGTCCAGATTGAGCTGCCAGACGCTGAAATTCTCCTTCAGGGTTAAAAGCTTGTTTCACATCCAGACCTCTACCGTTAAGTGCGAAATATTTACTGAAAGTTGGTCGAACACGTAACTGCTTAGGGGCCGGAAGAGTTTGGTTTTGACGGACTGAAATAGATCAAATAGAGGTTAATTCAGAAAACCTGTTCTAAACAAATGGGTTGCACTAGGTATTCAGTATCAGACAGGAAAAGAAAAAAAAAATCAGAACTGATTATGGGGAAAATGTCATATTTTATACTATACATTTTTATATTTTGCTGGGATTTGTGTTTCTAACTAAATGTTTCTGATTAGTCCTTTATAATGCTTGGGTTTATAGCATGACATACCTGTAACATCTAATCTTGTGTTACATGTGGTCACTCCAGCTTCATTAACTGCAGACACAGTATACCACCCAGCATCTTTCTTGTTTACATCTTTTATCAGTAAAGTAACTCTTCCAGAGTTATCATGATATAAACTGAAAAGAAACAATAATAAAAAATTGAAGTATAGGAATTAAGTTTCCTGTGAATGTTTATTTATGATGCCTCTGACCCAGGGGGTCTGATTGTTAGAAAACGAAGCATTTGGAAATTCTGAGACTGCACCTAGTCAATGCCAAATAGGTATTGGTTTTATGGAGTTTAATCCCCCCTTTAATTTTGTTTGTGTCATAATTTCCTTGAGCCATCTTTCTTTATTGATAGTAAAAAGGTAAATCCTAGCTTTATGCCTTAAATTTTTTATTAGTAGAATCAGGGTTAATGAGGTTTATTGTATTTCTACACATGGTTTAAGAACTAGACAGTGAGATTACAAATGCATGCCATTTATAATGCATTTCAAGTGCAACTGCATTCACCCAAATAAACTAGAGGAACATCTAAAAATACTTATCCTACCTTATTCGATCAGTGTTGAATTGTACCATTTCATTATTTCTTTTCCAGAAAAGCTTTGGTGGAGGTACAGCTGAGATTTGGCATTCTAGCTTCACTGAGTCTCCCTCAAAAACTTTTTTGCTTTGTGGTTTGTAGATAAACATTGGTGCTCTTCTATGTTCTTTTGCTACATATTAATAAAAAATTCAAGTATTGGAAATATTATAAAAATATAAGTCAAACCAAGGTGTTATGAAATTTGTATGTTGACATAAAAAGTTTAAAAAACACTAATTCAAGAAGATTGGAAGCTTTATGTTTTAGCATTAGTTAAAACAACATACAGTAATACTATTTGGTAATATACCAATTAGAGTTCTAAAACAGTAATGTAATGTATTGAATTTATAATCATGTTTCATTCAAAGAATTTAAGTTATATTCTCATTTATGTCTCTTCTATAAGGAAACATCATCAGTGGTGGCAAGACTAGACAGCTTAGGTTCAAATTCTCCATTTGCTCCACCAGCTATGCCAAATTGGGAAAAATTTGTTCAGTTTCTCTGAAGCTCAGTTTTATCTATTGTAAAATAGTTAAATAGATAATGCACTCTAAAATACATATAGGTAATAATGACTGCTCTGCCTACCACTACCTTTCAAAACTACTGTGAGGATCAGCTGGGATGACGAATGAAGAAGCATTTTGTAAACTGTAAAATAGTATACGAATGTCTGTAATTGTTACGTCATTTCTTTAATTACCTGAGGGAAAAGAGGAATTGATACTATACTACTGTAACCCTAGCTTTTCTGAAGGAGAAATGAAATTGGACAGATGCCTGCCAAAGCCTCTTTCAGCTCTAACATTATAGTATTTCTGGAGCTCTTGGCACAAAAAGGATTTGCCCAAAGTTAATCACCTGAATTGGATTTTTTTTGATTCCCAGATCACTAGTTTTTCCGTTAGGCTGAGGCCCTTTATTAATTGTATCATAGAATAATCTTAAAGATTTTTCGTTGTTCCGAGTAGAATGCAAACTCAAGGAAGTTGTCCATCCTTCAACTTGATCAAGATTTTATATAATCATCAGTGAATTGTAGCAAAATATCTCTTCTGCAATATACTAGGGCTTAAACCATTACAAATGAAATATATATTTAAAGTACTTAAGCTGTAATATTTTAAAGTAACTGCATAAGTTTTCTAAGAAACTGCCTTACTGAAAAGAAATCCGAGGCATGAGTTTAGCCATACCTGTTTTCTAAAGCAAGTACGCATGTTTTTGTTATAATTAGAGACTAGTTTCATAGTAAAGAAAACATAATCTAAGGCTAAAAGTTAACGTTAATTCCTCAGTTTTAAATTATGTGTGTTCATGACAATTCTGTAAAAATAGGAATCAGATTATTTTGGACTATATGTCAGAGAAATGATTAGACTAATAGACTTTAGATCCTTTAGTTAAATTTAAAAATGCTTGTATAGTTGACCCTTGAACAATGCTAGGGCGTTGGAGCACCCCCCACCCTATGCAGTTGAAAATCTGCATTAACTTTTGACTCCCCAAAAACTTAACTACTAATAGCGTACGCTTGACTGGAAGCTTTAATGATAATATAAACAGTCAATTAACATATTTTGTATGTTAAATGTATTATATACTGGATTCCTAAAATGAACCAGAGAAAATATTTAAAAAATCATGAGTAAGTGAAAATAACATATTCAGTACTGTGTTGTTAAAAATTTGCATGTAAGTGGACATGTGCTGTTCAAACTGATGTTCAAGGGTCAACTGTATGCCTTATTTTGTCTGAAATTGCACCATTTCTTTATTTCTTTTCCTGAAAAACTTTGGTTGTAGCTCTGTCATTGAAGTTTCACTGAGTTTCCCTCAAAAATGCTCCCTTCTCTTCTACCACCACTACTCTGTGGCTTTTAGATAAAAATTGGTATTCTGCTGGGTTGTGTAGACATTAACCTTAAATATGAAGTCACCTGGGCTTTTCTTTTTTAACACTTGCTTTTAAAAATACTGCTAGATTTTAAGGAGCTCTTGTAGATCTCTTTGAAGCTTACCCAGGACATCCAGCTGCACGGTAAAGGTGGCTTCTCCTGCTCTATTCTTGGCAACACATGCATAAGCACCTGCATCTGAAGCTCTGACCACTTCAAAGATGAGTGAATGAAAACCCTTTTCAGACACTATCATTTTGTGAAAATCATCTGATTGAACTGGTCTTCCATTCAGATACCATGACACATCAGGAGCTGGCAATCCGCTTACCTGGAAAGGAAAACAGAAGATGACAGTATTTTAAATTATATCATCACTGGAACCTATTTGTCCTTTTACAGATTTTAACCATTCTAGTATATGAGTGGGTTTGTGATGCAAAATGCAAAGCAAGAGCTTAAAAAGGTATTTGGTTTCAACGATTTTTTTTTTTTTTTAACAAAACAGTGGAAATTAAAACTCGAAATTAACTTAGTATTTTCAGACTACCTCAAACCAGATCTAACCCTTTTGTATGTAACCTCAGGCTCCTTAAGATCTCTCAGTTACTATATTTAGAATATCAATTTATGTTATGTAGGTCTCCACAAGAAATAGGAAGTGCTATGGCATTTTTCACTAATGGTGACTGCAAATGAAGTCCCACGGGGACATACATGTGACGCTTGCTGATCTAATGAATGACTTTACCAAAACAGAGTGTTCTTGAGCTATAATTCTGGTTTTTAAATGCCAGTTTAAGTGTTTTTCTTTAACCCTTAATAATTAAATCCATATACTTTGATTCATAAGGAATCCAGAAAAATATTTTATAAGAAAAGGATTCCAAAATGAGGATAGTAAAAAATGGAGGTCTTTCTAAAGATCCCTTCTAGCTTAAAGAACTCTTCTAGGCCAACTGAGTAGGTTAGCTTGAATTTCTTAATGGAGAAGAATTAAAGAGGCATTTGGCTTTAGAAATTCTATTGTTTTTAAAAAAAAAAATTCTATTGTTTTGGTAGCTTCACTTATGGAGTACTTTATGCCTGTTTACTCAGTTAAGCCTCATAATTTTATGAGGAGGTACGTTTGTTACTCCCATCTTACAGAGGACACAGAAAACAGAGAGGTTAATTGCCCTATCTGAGGTTACACAGCTGGATAGTGCCAGAGCCAGGATTAAAACCCAGGTAAGCTTGGCTCCAAAATTTTTGTTCTTACCCACTGTACGTGTTATTTGTTAAGGTGTACAGTAAGTTATTTATTTATTTTGCGGGGGGGGTTGGGGCGGGCAGGGGCAGACTGGGAGAGAGACTCTTATACGGGCTCCATGCCCAGCCCAGAGTCTGACGCGGGGCTCAATCTCACAGTCCTGAGATCAAAACCTGAGCCGAAATTCAGAGTTGAACACTTAACTGACTGAGCCACCCATGTGCCCCAGGTGTGTAGCAAGATATGAAGAGCAAGAGGACGTTTTCCAAAACGTAGTGTCTTGGTAATTTTCCTCCAGTGTTTTTGAGCTCTTACTTTGAAATCCATTCTGCAGAATCTTCCTTCTTCAATTGACATGTTCTCTGGCACTTGAATGAAACGAGGTGGGTAAAATTTCTCCTGGATTGCATCCTGATCATTCACATCTCCCCTTGAAGACGACCTACTTCTACAAAAATATTTTAATAATCACTATGTAGGAAAGTTGTCATTGTTCTTCCTTTTACACAAATATAGTTAAGCCACTGGATTGGAACCCAGAGTGTCTAGTGTTTGATATGTTGGTGTAATAACAATAGAGAGAAGCCTTGGAACTCCTATTTAGCAGTGGCATATTTGTTGATTATTAGAAATGGTAGCAATCTAGAAACATCTGGTACAAATTATATATCTTTGTGTTTTCTATACAATGCTATAAATTGATGAAGAAACTGATTACAATGCAGAGTACCCCATGGACAGTTCTTTTTTTTAATAATAAATTTATTTTTTAATGGTGTTCAATTTACCAACATACAGAATAACACCCAGTGCTCATCCCGTCAAGTGCCCCCCTCAGTGCCCGTCGCCCATTCATCCCCACCCGCCGCCCTCCTCCCCTTCCACCACCCCCAATTCACTTCCCAGAGTTAGGAGTCTTTATGTTCTGTCTCCCTTCCCATGGACAGTTCTTATGTGCAATGATTTAGTAATTGGAATTGGGTTTCAATTACCATGAGAAAGTTGCTTAACATGGACATGTGGCCCTGGCTTATTTGACCAAAACATATAAAAAAAACTTCCTCTGAGATCTAGCTCTGATAATTAACAGATAAAAATTTTGATCATCCTCTTAGGCATTAGAAAATTCACATTTTTAAAAATAAAAAGTGTAGAAAGCTTGTAAGGTTTTATAGATACTACATTTTTAAGCTGAAAATATTTTTGGTAGCAAAATAAATGTTTCTTTAAGAATGAGAAGAAAAAAAAAGTGAGAAGAAAAATTATTTTTACCTTACTTGTGATGTAGGAACTTGCAGTCGTGCATGTTCTAAGTTGTGCTGCTTGAAATTAGAACAAAGTGAGATTGTCAACATGATTGTTAGCTTGAAATGAAGCAGAGTTAAGTATCATAGTTGAACATCTCTTTGTTGACTGTATTTGGGCAGTCATGGTTAATCACATATATAGTTGATCCTTTGACAACACTGGTTTGAACAGCACAGACTCACTTATATGAAGGTTTTTTTGAAAGATAAATATAGTACAGCACAGTACTTTATATTTTCTCAGCATCTTTTCCCTTTATTTTAAGAATATAGTATATAATACATATAGCACACAAGATCTGTGTTAATCTACTTATTGGTAAGGCTTCTGGTCAACAGTAGGCTATTAGTAGTTGTTGGGGAGTCAGAAGTTATATGTGGATTTGAACTATTGTTGGGGGGGCTCAGCACCTCTAACTCCTGCATTGTTCAAAGGTTAAGTATTAAAAACAACTGAAATATAGTACACTGACCTTCTAATACTCTAGCAAGAAATCCCCGTAATTAATAGGACTATTCAACAGGCATGGTATATGAAAATTAGCTAGCCTTGGAATTTTTGGTGGTTCATTTTTCATATGAGTATTTTACAACAAAGGGTGATGTGTCCCCCTGGTGTATTTGAAATGAGAGCACATAGTACAGATTGTCCTTTAGTAAAACAGGAATAGACATGAAGTCACTTGTGTTGGCAATTTATTCAGGGTATTATGCCTACTGTTCAAAAGTGCACTAGCAGCAGTTAACACATATTAGACTGGAAAATACTTCTCTTTTTAGCTTATGGCACAAAATCATGATGGACACCATGAAAGGTATGTGTAGAGCTATGAGAAGGTTTGAAGAAACATTAAATATTTCCTGCTTAATAAAGGTATATTTAAGGAAACTTTTTTTTTTTTTTAAGATTTTATTTATTTACTCATGGGAGGCACACAGAGAGAGAGGCAGAGACATAGGCAGAAAGAAAAGCAGGCTCAATGTAGGGACCCTGAGGTGGGACTCAATCCTGGGACTCCAGGATCACGCCCTGGGCCTAAGGCGGGTGCTCAAACACTGAGCCACCCAGGCATCCCAAGGAAACATCTTTTAGGATTTATATTTGAGCCCCAGGAAATTATTTCCATTTGGGAATAAAACCAGAGATTGATGGAAATCATAATTAAATATCTTCTCATTACTTAGTACTTATTTTGTGTATTTCACAAAATACATGTGCAATGATAAATTTACTTATTGGAATGAAGCTGATCAGGAACAAGCCTGTGGGATTGCACAGTAGGCAAGACAAGTGAAAAATATATATGTATCCAAATACCTGGAAAACATTTATATATATAAAAATTGCACACACACACACACATATATATATGTGCAACAAATCTGAGTATAAGTTATTTTGTAATGAATATGTTTAATGTATTTGGTCATTTTAAAATAAAATTCTTAAAACTAACAAATTTTGACTAGTCTTAAGGTTATCTAAGCAAAATGTCAAAAAAATTCATTTATCAAATCAGCTGAGTTTTTGATGAAGTCATCTGATTAAACCTCAAATATCCAATTTTTTGACTTTTTCCTATAGTAGTGGTTTGAATATATATATTCATTTTCAGAATTTAATATTTCAGTTTTACATAATTTGATGACATCTTGGGTTATTAGAATGTTTGAAGCATACAAAATCTAGGGTTTATTTTTTCTGATTTCATAATATTTTGCTGCTATCTTTTTTCTTGGTATCATCACCTTCATTTTAATGTATTTAAGGAATGTATGAGAAAAATGATACATTGGTGCCCTCAAAACCATACACTGAATTTATAACATTGGCCATCAATATAATGTTGTTTTGAGTTCCTTCTAACAGAGTTAGTTTCACATCTTGTAATCTGTACAGTCCAGAGCCCAACTCCGAGTAGGTGCTCCATATAAATGAACTAATCGAATGAATGTATGGACTGTTGAGTAGCTGAAAAGAGATTCAAGTTCTGTTTTCATTTTCTCATTACTTGCCCTATTAGACCCTGCTCTATCCTTTTTAGTAGGTCTAATCACCTTTAACAAAACAAAAATTCTATTTTCAATTTCCTGTGCTTAGAGGCTTGGGGTTCTTGGGTGTCGAATCTTATCCCTTTGGCTCCCAGTTTCTTGTGGAGTTTTTGGCAAGAAATGAGAGGTGACTACACAAGGAAGACAGCAGTAACAGTTCAGTCTGTTCTTCAACTGTGTATTTGTCTTCAGGGTTAAGTTTACTTGTTGGAATGAAGCTGATCAGGAACAAGCCTGTGGGATATTCACTTTATGCCCTCCATGAAGTTTATCTGTTCTTTGAAAGGATCCTTTTGTTAATCTTAGAGCCGTTACTCAAGGCCTTTTTATTGTTGCTGTTGCTTGTTTTGTTTTTACTAAGAATTTTTGAATACAGGAACAAAGGGAATTGGATGTTTCATTAGTTTCACAATTTTATTTAAGATTTTATTTGTTTGTTTGTTTATTTATTTATTTATTTAATTATGAAAGAGCACAAGGAGGGAAAGAGGCAGAGACAGGGAGAAGTGTACTCCCTTGCTGAGCAGGGAGCTGGAAGTGTGGCTCAATCCCAGGACCCTGAGATCGTGACCTGAGCTGAAGTCAGACACTTAACTGACTGAGCCTCCCTGGTGCCCTCACAATTATATTTTAAAACGTTGAAATGATTAACAGCTTACGAGAAAAGGTTATAATTACTATAGCTTAGAGTTTTAACTTCTGTCATATTAAAGATTTACAACTCATAAATTGTCTATCCCTGCAAACCTTGGAAAAAGAGTTGTAGGTGTAACAGACTACTAAATGTCCAGATGAAAAGTGACACTCTTAGCCTTTTGATATTTTGACTTTGTGACATTTCATATGCTGATATTAGAAGGCAAGAAAATGGGGTAAAATTTTAAGTTTGTATATTTTAGCCCATGTGGCCTCTCCTTTTTATACATAATGGAGCATGGAAATGATTGACTTTTGCTTCAAATGGTATTTGTAAGCATTTGGAAAACAAGACATTTAAAAATCACACCAAAGAAAAGTAGGTAAAGATGATTATAATTTACCTGTGGTGAGTCTTGTGCCTCACTGTCATTTTGAGCTTGAAACACAGCAGCTGCATTCTGTGGTCCTAGCAATCTGCGAGCCATCTTCTCCTCATATGTTAGCCGCTTTAAATAAATCATTAAGGAGATAGTAATGAGATGTAATAAAACTTGTTTGCATATCTTTACCTTAAAACTACCAAGAATTACACTAAAGAAGTATAGTTCTGTCGAATTACAATTATTTATTATGTTTTAAAACTTTGTTTTCATTCAAAGCATTTCCCTTCCATTCTAGTGCTACCTCCCTCATCTGTTTTCCTCTTGCTCTTAGGAGACGCAGGCATAACCACCCTTAAGTAAGGCTATCCCAAGTCAAGGGAAGTTCTTCACCTTCCTTTTTGTTCTGGATGTTCTCGTTTGCTCCATCTTTGAAGATTGTACAACATATCCTCACATGGAGAAATAACTTTTATTAAATGAACTTTTATTAAATATTAAATTTAATTTCTGTTTGAAAGCAGTGCAACTGGTATGTTAAATGTATTTGGATTTAAGGTGTATAGTACTGTTTCAAAGATAAGTGACTGATATAGTAGGTACAGAAGAGTTGTCTCATAAATCTCATAGTTATATGTCCAATAGCTAATATGTCCAATAGTAAATACCACAGCATACGAAGAAGTCGAGAGTATTTCCTGTTGGTTATTTGGTCATCAGACATATTTTATGAGAGAGTAATGCTTAAAATTTCTATTAAATTTTTCAGATTTCTTTTTCTTCTCGTGCTTCATTCTTTTTTTAAAGATTTTATTTATTCACGAGACACACACACACACACACACACACACACACACACACACAGAGGCAGAGACACAGGCAGAGGGAGAAGCAGGTTTCATGCAAGGAGCCTGATGTGGGACTCGATCCCAGGTCTCCAGGGTCACACTCCAGGCTGAAGGCAGCACTAAACCGCTGAGCCACCAGAGCTACCTGCTTCATTCTTTTACATTGTTTTACATTCTCTACTTCTTTTGTGTCATTCTACTACTACTGAAAACCAAGAGGTGGTTTAATGTGTAGTATTTGATATTGGATCCAAATAGTTCTTCATTTTAGATAATCCTATCCCTTGCGGATTATATGGACATAGATCTGTGAGATAGAACTTTCTTAGATTAGATTTTATAGTTTAATTGGCTTTTTGTGTAAAATAGACATTTAGCTTACTTGATTTCCATTATGAAGAAGACTGTCTTTGCATTTTAGCTTTCTCTCCAAATCTTGAATCAGAGCTTCTTTTGATCCTTGTATTTCATGGTCAGGAGTCCTTGGGATGGGCTTAGCATTTGTACTTTGGGATGGCTTAGCATTTACAGGTTGGCCAAATGAGGGTTGTTGGTAGCTTTAAAAAGAAAAAATATATTTTAATAAAGTTTTTATTTAATCTCTATACCCAACATGAGGCTTGAAATCAGGACCTTGAGATCAAGAGTCACATGGTCTGTGACTGAGCCAGTCAGGCACCCCAGAAAGATTTTTTTTAAAAAGGTCTTCAAAGTAAGATGTACTAAAACAGAATTGACCTTACTCTGTCAGTTACCTTTATACAGGTTGAAACTACCACTTAGTACTATTAGCATTGTTAAAAACAATTTTCTAGCAACAGTCAAGAGGGATTTAATAAGAATGGTTACTAGCTTTTTTTTTTTTTGTCTTGGCAAATTAAAATTTAGCGGCTGGAGGAATGAATTAGATTAGGCATAAGGAGGATGTCCTTCCTGGAAGATCTTCCCTAAAGTAGTGAGAGAGTAAGTCTAGTTACTGGCTGCTTGAGAGTTCTTACAGTCTTATAATTCAATTTGGTAAGTTTGTTTCATGAATGAATACCATTCTCAGCTCCCTATGATCTCATGTTGAAGTTTGAAATTGGTGATGATGGGAGTATGTACAACAGGAAAATTGGTAAAATAGCACAAATCATAGCTCCTTTCTCCAGGGCTGATTGTTAAACATTTACCAGCGTGACCACTGGTATTTAGTGAATATTCTGTTGATTTGAATGTAGTCTACAGTTGACATAGTCTGGCTTTTCTTTTAACTTCCAATTCCTATTAATTTGTTAGCTTACACAATTCAAATGTGGTACTATGTAACAAATAGCTTTTACAGTAACTGATTTCTTAAATGTTGCTGACATGATTTTTAGAGAAAGAAAGGAATGATTAGAGGAGGAAGGAGTAAGAAATGTAACCTGAATGAAAAGGGGAGTTGGAGGGAAAAAAGCAAATTTGAATAGTAGTTGAAGAGTTTGGTTTAAATCCGTATTCCAAATTCTGATCCTAAGTTATCTTGAAAGATGTTTTAACCCCTCCCTGCATTCCCCGGTTGATTGTGACAGAGTGCAGGGGGTAGGGATTCCTGTATTACTAGATTTGTTAGGTAGCTTGTACTTTACCAGTTGTTTGTTCAGATTTCACCTGGTTTATTCATTTAGGGCCCAGCAGGTAAGCACTTAAATCTGTTTAATGCAGGATAACTGGTCACTACCCTCACTGAATATTTTAGCAGTCTCATAATAAACCTCTAGTTACCAAGATGAGGCAGCTTGGATCTCTTTTCTGACCTGTTCCTGTCCAGATATTTTCAAGGCATTAAAAGAACTTACAAGCGGGTCCGTGGCTGGCTCAGTCTGTTAAGCGTCTGCCCTCTCCTCAGATCATGATCTGGGGGCCCTGGGATGGAGCCCTGTGTCGGGTTCCCTGCTAAGTGGAGAGTCTGCTTGACACTCTCCCTCTCTGCTCTCTCTTCCATATGCATGCTCACTCTCAAATAAATAAAAAATCTTAAAAAAAATAAAAGAACTTACAAGCTAAGTGGAAATTTATCTCATTTGAGAGGAGATGGAGTTTTAATTCTTGCAGGCTTTGGAGACTTGGTTAATCTCTAGATTATAAACATTCTGAAGTAAAAAAGATGGCTTATTACTGACCATTGTAATGTTTATTTTCACACAAGAAGTTATGGTATAGGCATTACTCTATCAGTTGAATGAATGTTTTTAATTGTATTCAGGATGCTCTGTATTGAAGGTTGATGGTACACATTTCTCCCCTTTACATTTTAGGTCTTCAGGGCTGTCTATATTAATGCTTAACTAAAGTCTAATTTGTTCAGTTAAGTAAATAAATCAAGTGTTTAAATAGTTATTATTTTTTAAAATTGAATTCTCATGTCAAAATGGTAAAATTCCTTTGGTCTTACAGATCTATTATTCTTACTATATGAAATTTTGATAGCCTATTTTTTTAAGATTTTATTTTTTATTTATTTTAGAGAGTGGAGAGAGAGAGGGAGAGAATCTTAAGCAGACTCTGCACTGAGTGCAGAATTCCATGTGGGACTTGATCTCTCAACTCTGAAATCATGACCTGAGCTGAAACCAAATTAGACATTTAACCAACTAAGCCACTCAGGAGCCCCATAGCCTGTTTTCTTTTCTTTTCTTTCTTTCTTTTTTTTTTTTTTTTGATGTTAGCCTACCATCTTTATAAAATTTACACTTGTTAAAGTGAATTAGAATCAAATAAAGTTGTTTTTATACTGTCATAATATAATGCAATATATCTAAGAAATCTTGAAGGATTATCAGAACCAAGTGTGAGAACCACTGATATGTATGTGATCTAGTCACATTATTCACTGAATTCCCCTATCAATTTATTTTTTATTTTTTTTAAAGATTTATTTATTTATTTATTCATGAGAGACACAGAGAAAGGGAGAGACATAGGCAGAGGGAGAGCAGGCTTCCTTGAGGAGCCTGATGTGGGACTCAACCCCAAGACCCCAGGATCACAATGTAAGCCAAAAGAAGATGCTCAATCACTGAGCCACCCAGGTGCCCCTCTCTCATGATTTTTTTTTCTTTTTTAATATTTCATTTATTCATGAGAGACGCAGAGAGAGAGAGAGGCAGAGACACAGACAGAGATAGGAGCAGGCTCCATGCAGGGAGCCCGATGTGGGACTTGATCCTGGGACTCCAGGATCACACTTTGAGCCAAAGGCAGATGCTTAATTGCTGAGCCACTCAGGTGTTCCCCCCCACCTCCCATCAGTTTAGATGGCCTAAATGTTAAGACTAGATATGTGCTCATATTTATAAACTAATATTATTCTTGAACCCTGCTTCATAGGTCTTTTTATTCCCTATCATTAATCACCCACATTAGTAATTTTGTTCTAGATCATAAAACTGAATCACCGAGCAGGTAAGGCACACTTGCTGAATGTCACACAGCAGGCTTTTTGAATGGAATAATTAGAATTAGAGATATCCTCAATTTCTGATCGACTGAATAAAATGTTTGCTTAAGGGTTTCCTCCTGATGAAAAGCTAAATAAAGCTTTCAAAGCAATCTAGGTCAGAATCCAAGGGATTACTTTTGAAGGCAGGGTGAACTTCAGGCCACCATAACAATGAGGGAGCTGTGCACAAATGTTCAAAGGGCCAGAGCTTTCCACCCTGTGCAGCTGGACACCCAATGGATATCAAGTGGCTGTGGGAAGATTAAAAGAGTTATCTATGATTGCTGCAAATGGAGCAGCTAAAGCTGTATCTTTGATCTCTGGTTTGGGGACTTCCTATGCTTATTTCTTATCCTCTCCATTTTTGCCTTTTTCTTTTAGTTCTGTGCACAGAGCCAGGAACATGATTGAGGTTCCATAATATTTGTAGCTTTCTTTTCTGGGCAGATATTTGGAATAGGGTTGAAAGACTAAGGCAAAGAGTGTAGTCAGAACAGGTTGTTTATTTATTTGGCCTGGGTCCCCAGAAAAGATGATTTTAGATTAAAAATGCTCAATAGGAGATCTGAAAATAATAGAAAGGTAGATGAAAAATGATCATTGGGGTAAAATGTAACAAGAAAAATCTACAATGTGTGATGATGGGTATAACGGAAATTTTGGAGGGAAGAGAAAGAGAGGGCTCCTAATTCTTAAAGGCATCTTTTAAAAATATTAGGTTGGGATGCCTATATGGCTCAGTGGTTGAGCATCTGCCTTTGGCTCAGGTCGTGATCCCTGGTCCTGGGATCAAGTCCTGCATTGGGCTCCCTGCAAGGAGCCTACTTCTCCCTCTGCCTGTGTCTCTGCCTCTCTCTCTGGGTCTCTCTCATGAATAAATAAATAAAATCTGTTAAAAAAATATTAGGTCAAATGAATGCCATTTTTTGTAGGTGAAAAATAGTTGACTATCAGCCATTTCAAGTGGTTCAACCTAATATATATAGGATTCTAACATATTTTTGGCTTTCTTCATTTTGATTTTTTAAGATGTTGTATTTTTTGCAGATTGACTTGCTGTAGTTCAACTGTTTCCAGAGTTGTCACCAACAATAGGAATCTCTAGAAAAATTAGCCTCCATAGAAGACTGAGGGAAATTATCAAGCATCTCAGCAAATTTGTTGATAAGTCTGTAACAAAACATATTCCATCAGACAATTTTTCAGATGCCTCTGAATTAATTATCCGGTGTTTTAGCCAGCCAAGGGATAGGAAAACTGATATCTCTAGGTTTGCATAAGCACAAAGTATTTAGTTCATGTTTTAAAAAAAGCACAGCCACCGTGTCCTTATTCATATCAGGTTCTCCTAGGATAGTTTTGGGACTTTGCAAGTAGTACATGCTTGCATAAGGCACCAGGTATTCTTCTCTTTATTTAGACAGAACAATCAGCTCAACCAGTTTGGATGAGTGTGGTTTTAATTACCAAAGGGAATCCTAAGGTCATGTATCTGTTCAAGCCTTTCTTCTGATTATAGTAAGGAAAATTCATACACTTCAGCATCTGAATCCCAGGTTTTTATTTAAAAAAAAAAACAAAAACTTTTTTTTTTTTTTTTTTTTTTTTTTTTAGCCAACTGGATATTCAGGGTCAGAGGGGAAATGGATAATAGGAAGAAAAGACTGAGACCGAGAAGACATTTAATAGCCTCTGCTTGTGTGAGAGGAAATCCTATCTGAGGAAGAGCAGACAGGTGTTCTTCATCTCAGCTGAGCCCAGAACCAGAGGAATTAAATTTACAGCATGAGAACCTTAACTTAGAACTGGGAGAGAATAGTTCACTGTTCATGGGTATGTTAGGAATCTTTTTTTTTTTTTTTGAAGATGGAAAATAGGTAAGTAATAGTATGTGATAATAGGTAATTTGGGTCTAGCTTAATATAAGCACTAAAGAATGGATCAGATAAAACCTCTTACTGCCGGCATCCTGATTCAAGGTGTCTTAGGAGAATGATGTGAGACCTTGAGGTCGAGTTGCCTGTTTAGATAACAAATAGAGAACCAGGACATCCCCCCGCCCCCCACTCTTCAGATGCAAGGTCAGTGTATATGCAATATATAGTTATACATAAAAGAAATTCACTTACTTGGAGTCCACGTTGGAAGGGATTTTACTGCTACTATAATCAGGCTGTGATGGTAATATGGAGCTGAGGAAGCTGGCTGGGGACTGGTTATAGGTGGCTGTAACTCTTTGGCCTGGGTTGGAGCCAGCATGCTGCTGGGGAGAAGCAGGGAAAGCAGAGGAGGACATGGTGACATGAGAGCTCACTGTTGAGGAGGCACAATATCTTTGCTCTGAGCATTGGCGGGGCTGGATGATAATGGAAGACTGTTTGGTCTGGCTAGAATAGCTGGAGGTTTCCGGTCCGGGAGGCTGCAGTCTGGAGCCACATGGATTTTGGGATTGAATGAAGTGTTTTGGACGTTCGTAGTTAAACATGCTTAGCTGATATATGGAAGATGAAGGCAATTTATTACTGTAATAATTTGCTCCTGGAAGGGTGGGGTCCTTAATTTGGGATGGCAAGCCTGGAATCACAGACGGTCCCAAGGAATCAGAAGCAGTCTTGGTCTGCCCCTCGTTGAGATCTTGGGAATATTGTGTTCCTGTCTTTGATGGAGTAGACTTCTCTTGAAGAATATTGTTCCTTCAAAAGGCAAAAAAAAAAAAAAAAAAAAAAAAAAGATTCAGTTAAAATATTTTCATAAAAAACTATTGTTTGTTTTACATCTTTAGGAGCGTATACAGCTTGTTTTTTTTTTTTTTTTTTCTTATATGCTTTCAAGGTCACCTCAAGGTGGAACTTCCCTGGCTTCTAGGCCTCTTCCTTTAGCTCTCTGTCTTTGTACAAATGACTTTTCTCCTGAGAACAAGAAGAAATGATTTATTAATATTTGTTTGCCTCTGGGTAATTCTTAAAGCATGCCCAGTGACTTTCAAGATAAAGGAGTGGGAAGTTTGAGTTTGCCAAGTGGTTGGTTACTTACGGAAAGAAGTTCTGTGATGTTGCTCAGTGTGATAATTTTATGGTTTTAAGATTAACTTTTGCCCAGAAGATTCAGTTTTATTAACCACAGAGATTTAATGATTTAAATTATTAGCTGTTAAATATCTAACATGTCAACTCCCATTCAGTCTGTATTTTTCCTGTTGCTCATGAAGACCAATGAAAGCTCTTCTGATACATCAGTTAATTAATGTCCTGGTGATCTGTGATGAATGATGTCCTGGTAAATCAAGGGGAACAGTAAGCTTTTTTATAAAGAACATGAGCGTCTGCATTTACTCCTTCATCCTTTTAGAATTTCATAAAGTAGAAGGAACATGTATAAATCATTGTTGTCAACTTGGAGTGTAATCTTTTTTTTTTTTTTTTTTTTTTACCTTTCAATGTACTGCCTCTTTTTCTTTCCTTGATTCCAAATTGACCATAGTGCCAAACTAAATGATAATTAAGGAATCTGTGTCTTTCTTTGTGTATGTATGTATGTCTATTCCAGAGCATTATATAAATTCTTGTTATTTTTAGATTATCTAGTTATTGCTGTCAATATTCTTAGTTTGCTTTCTATTTTTTCATATTTCATGTGTATTTTAGACTAATTCTGAAATTGTTTCAGCTTCTCTTTTACTTTTTTTCCCAAAATGGCAGACAAGGATGTATAGAAGGATGTAAGGCAGTATGAAGCTAGTTATGCCTTACCAGAAAGGATGGGTGCTATTTCTCTGACTTAATTCTGCATTGGTTCTTCTGACTTCCTATGATCCCCATTTTTCCTTAGATGAATCTTTTGCCCCTAAAATCAACCTTGAAGGATTATATTTGTCTCTGATTTCTTCCATTATTATGGTAAGTCTAAGCGGAACTATATGTAGACATTACACACACAGACTAACCCTATGAATTGTGGCGTTAATTCTGTCTCTAATCAAAATATCAGGTAATTTAGTTCAAAATACATTTAATTTTACATAGTATAAGCCAACTCTGAGATAATGATAAATTAAACTTTTAATTGATAAAGCTAACCTGTCATCATCAAAATGAAATCTTAAAGTTGTTTAATTTCCTATCTTGAAGAACGTATCATTTTTAATGAACAAAATTCAGACCAAATAGCTTTATCCTAAGGCTATGCATGTAGTTTAGAGTTAAATTAAAACTAGCAGTTTTAGGAAAGAACAAATGTGACTTAACAGCGAAGAGGAAGATTCTGTTGAAAAAGAACACTTAAAAATCCATATATTCCTTAATTTCAAGTTTATGAACACAAACATGTTCAATTAGAGTGCATTTTAGTAATTAACTATATTAGGCCTTTAAATTGTTGGAGGAAAACATCCAGAAGGAGGCTTTAATTAGATCTTCTCAAAAAAGGGCTCTATTTCAAGGCAGTAGTTTTATAGTTATGGGCTTATTCATTGCATTGCAGAATCAAATTCAAATTTGGTTCTTAAATTCCTTTTTAGGAAGGCAAATCATTCAGATTCATTTCATATAGCAAGTAATAAACTGTTTAACAAATAGCCAGTAGATATTTTCCAAATGTTCCCTGTTTTTTTTTTAATATATGTTTTTAGAATATCAACTATCTTGTACATTTTGGTATCAGCCAGCATAGTTAACAATTACTGTTATTTTCAAAGCTCAATTGAAAATATGTTCTTTCAAAAGTTTCATTGTTCCCATGTTTCAACAAAATTTTATGCAGTTGCTCAAATAGATAACTCTGAGAAGCTTTTCTTCATATTTGTAGTCACTGTCCAGACTTAATTCTATAATAGATTCTTTTACACAACAGTATCATTTTATTCCAAATAATCGTAAATACATTTCAAAGATTTTATAAGTAAAATACTATGCAGTTTCCTATTTAAAAATCTTAACTTTTTCTTTCTAATATAGTTCAGACTTGCACAAAAACTGATTGAGGGTATTTCCCAGGACATCAATTACAGTCAGACCAAGTATCCCAGAAAAAATGATTTAAAAATACTAACACATGACCATCTTTCCTTGTACCTTTTCTATAATGCCTTCCAGTTTCAGTGTAATGAGTAAGTTACTTTCTCCTCACATTTCTGTATAACAACATGATGTTGTGACTTTCAAACATCTTATGTGAAAATCATCTTTGTGCACATTCCTCTGATTTGGACAGAAACACAAAAACAAAACCCAAAACTGTAGCAGAAATAAAGATGGGACTTACCCGTCGTTCCAGAGGGTGCCAGCTGGGTTTAACCCACTACTGAAGGGAAGGAAGAGGCAACCCCTTCCCTCACAGACTAATCTAGTGGCTCTGTGCTTAGTATTATAGCGCCACTGACTTTTATCAGCTGCCAAACAGTGACATCTGATGTGCTTGCCTGTCCATCTACCTATGCTGGCATGTCAAAGTAAGAGTCCACAATCTAAACAATATCTCAGATGTCTCAGTGATATTTAAGGAGTGGGATTACATGAGCTTCTCTTGCAGGCCTCTTTATTTTAGATGCGAATTTTGACTGTGAGCTTTAGCAAGCTCATGCAGGAGGAAGAGCAAAGAGTTGGGAAGTGGAAAAAAGTCTAAAGAAACTCAAGTTTCTTTATTGTGATGAGGGCTTGGAATCTTTCCTATTTAAGAAAGGACTAAAGGGGAGACTGTATTCCAAGACTGATGTTCTATCTAGTAAAAAATTTTCCAGAAACAAGACAGGGATTGATGGGTTCCAAACTGATTTGTATTGGGTAGTTGTTCTTCTGAAGGCTCCCCACCCCCCTTGCCAAATAGAAGTAGGGGTGGAGCAAAGTCCAAGCAGTTTGTTTCAAGAGACAGGGTGTGGTCTTGGCAAAGCAAGAGAGCATGGTGATGGTGATGTATCACTGGGAAGGTGGTGAAGTGGAAAAACATGATTTGGTTTCTTAGCAAGTTTTCTGAATCTGTATGGCATATGCCTCTATGACCTTGTTCTTTTGTTCTTCAAGAGTTTTGAAACACGTAAGAAATTACCAGACCAAAAAAAAAAAAAAAAAGAAAGAAAGAAATTACCAGACAAATAAGCATTCTGTAAATTTAGGGCTTTATATTGTCAACTCTTTCCCTCATCTCCCTTAACTCTTAGCAGTTAAACAATTTCCTTTCTCTTTTAACTGAGGAGACTGTCTTGGTATTTTGGTTTCCATTTTTGTTAGGGAACTAAATAATTACAGAGGAAGAAACTTTCAGATCAACAACAGAAGTAGTAAAGAGGGGTAGGTGGCATGAGTATCAGATCAGTTGAGTGGAATTATCACCATTTAGTGTTTTCAATTTTGGTATGTTTCTTCTGTTTAAAGCATATCTATTTATTAACTTCCTTAATGGGTGCTCCAGTATTGATTTAATTACCATGTACATTAAGGTCCAATTGATGTTTGAGCGCTTATGAGCCATATAAAATTCTTCACAGCTGACCATGTAGGTGTATCTTCTTTTGGTGTTCAGAGAAAGTTTGATAATTGCTTCCTGGGCACACAGCCATTACTTAGTGGAAAAGGCACACTAGACTGGACGAGTAGGTGTTTGCCTACCAAGTCTTATTTCAGGAATTTCCCAAAATATTTCTCTACATCTGTTTACTGATATTTCAGATTCCATTAATAGGGACAAAGTGTTTTAATCCAAATTAAGGAGACTTAAAATGTAAGTGCAAGTGACAATCAAAGTAGCAAGAATAACCAACAAGTAATAGCATTTACTATGAGTAGGGCTTTGATGTAAGCACTTTAAGTATGGTATATGTGACTGATACTTGGTTCAGAATGGTATGGAAGAGGGGATACTAGATTTGAGGTATCTTAGTACCTAAAAGTTTAAGTTGTTATGCTACCAGGTGAGTAGGGAAGATGCCCAGGACAAACTATGAAGTCCCTAACTTTGCCTAGGGCAGATTCTAAACATACTATAGTTGAGGAATTTTAGTTCCATTTACTGTTTATCCTTTAAGCTTTATCTCTTTTCTTCCCCTATGCCTGTGTAAGATGTAATGTTGGTTTCAGTGTAGTAGCTCTGTGGTACGTCTAGTCTAAAGTTCTTGCCACAGTAAGGGAGTCAAGGACTGATTTTACAAAGGTAAAGAAAGTCTTTGAAGGCCCCATGCTCAATATAATGGTCTATATTTAATAATCTGTTATGGATCTACTTTTCTTCTTTATAACGGTTGGTTTACTTTTTTGAATGGTGTTTTGTTTCCTCACAAATATGGCTATTTGAAGGTTTAGTTGCTTATTTAAGAAAAATTGTCCCAAAACTGAAAGAATCCATAAGATGTCACGTGAGTAAACTATATTCCAACCTATCCTCAAAGACAACCTTTTCCATTTATTTCTCTGAATTATCAGTAAGGGCCTCTGGTGAATCATTCTAGTGCCTAACAATATGTAGGTAACTTCCTTTTTTTAATTTTTTATTTATTTATGATAGTCATACAGAGAGAAAGAGAGAGAGGCAGAGACACAGAGGGAGAAGCAGGCTCCATGCACCGGGAGCCTGACATGGGATTCAATCCCGGGTCTCCAGAATCGCGCCCTGGGCCAAAGGCAGATGCCAAACCGCTGTGCCACCCAGGGATCCCTGTAGGTAATTTCCTACTGTCTCACGGAACCATCTCTTGTTGCATGTTAGGGGAATTCTTTATTGTCCTGTCGTCAGTGGAAGGATGGCTTGGCTCTTTAGCTGTCACTCATTCAGAGAGTTTATAGCTCTTGTTTTTTTAAAATATAAACTATACACACACGCACACACACACTATTGTAAAATGGTGCTTGGAGGTTTGTTTAAAGTCAGATGTCAAATGTATGTGATGAGGCTACTTTCTGTTGTATCAACCGAGAGAAGGCAAATGCTACATTGCAATGAAAGAAGTAATGAGTGAAGACCACTTCATTTATTTTCAGGTTATGCATAATTCACTATCATTACTGGAGTTCTGTCCTAATGTAGCACTTGTAATTTGAAATCTCCTTTTGAGCACTTGATTTGATCTTGTATTGTTTTCAAGCGAGAAATAATGGACATTACACTAGGTTTGGACCCCAGCAGTAAAAATGGTTACATTACTTTCGTTAATGTTCTGTAATGTTGTAGACCCATTAATCTTATTATCTGTATTGGAGGCCTGAGTGTAAGTGCCCACTATGCCGTATACCGTATACTTGCGATGTAACTTTAGACAAGTTGCTTAAACTCTCTGAGCTTTAATAATTAACTGAAAAACAAAGATAGTATCTGTTTTACTAACCTAATCAGAGGCTTGCTGAGAGACTCAAATGAAACAGGAAATCATATAATGGACTCTTACGTGGTTTAATGTATCTCTTCAAGTTAAATGTTTTCTGAGGGAGACACTATTTATTTTTTATCTTAGCCTGGGACATTGTGGGTCATAGTTGACATTCAGTAAAAACTGGCTAACTTTTTTGGAACTTGCATTAATTTTTTTCCACAGATGATTTTTTTTAATGAAAAAGATGGTCATCTCCTATGAAAGATCACATAAATTCAATGTCTTTTTAGGTCTTAAAGGCTCACTACTAAACATAGGTAGTCATGGAGAAAAGTTTTAGATATCTGTGTTGGCTGTCTTCTCAAGGGAAGTCTCGCACCGAAACTGACATAAACGCATAGAATGTGCTTAATAAATATTTGTTGAATAAATTGCAGTCTTTTGTCTCACACACTCATTCTTCTTTGACCTCATGAGAAATCTTTATTTAGAAGGGTAGCTATATCCAGGCAACTAGAGATCCCAGAAGGTAAAGGGGTTCCAGGAGACCAACTGAGAAATGACAGTCATAGACTGTTATTGGAGATTCATTGATCCTAAGAAAAAAATGCAGTGAAGTAATGGCGACTATTATGAATCCCTACTCTGTACTTCACATATGTTGGATATCTGTTAATACAAACTCTCCAAGTACAAACTCTTTCCTTCACTGTCTTCATTGAGAAAAATGTGGAGGAAGTACCTATCCCCAGGTCATAGAAGAATGGTAAAACAGCCCTCAAAAGTATCAGCCAGTCGGGATGCCTGGGTGGCTCAGTGGTTGGGCTTCTGCCTTGCCCAGGCCGTGATCCCGGGATTGAGTCCTGCATCGGGCTCCCTTCAAAGAGCCTGCTTCTCCCTCTGCCTGTGTGTCTGCCTCTCTCTGTGTGTCTCTTATGAATAAATAAATAAAATCTTAAAAAAAAAAGTCAGCCAGTCATCTACAATTTTAGTCATTTGCAGAATAAGGAACTTCCATGTAGGTGACCTCCATTCCTTTCCTCTCTAATGTGATAAATTTATTCACTTGATAGACCCAGATACTACTCAAGAAATCTTTTCTTCAAAGAGAATTCATTATCTACATTTAATTATACTAGAAAACAGGAATGTTTATTTATTAGGTTTTATTAAAGGTATTTAACCTAAATTCAACCTAAAGGTAACTTTAGATTTGTAAAATATTCAGTGTACTATGTTAGACATTGGTAAAACAAAAATTTTGAATGACTCTTTTAAGTATCAGGTCCTCCACCATCCCAGTCCCTCTTTTGGTTTGAGGTTTGTGTTTGGGGGTTGGGGATGATGGTGGATTGTTCTGAATATAGCCTGGTTGGCAAATTCACCTACTGAATTATCTTTCCATTTATATACTTGCCTTCTAAATGCAAGGACAATTCTGTCCGTTTTCTAAGACAACAAGAAGAAACCTGTATCACAAGATGTTTTATGTGTTTATATTGAGATAGAACCCTGAATTATTTTGGGGGAAAAGATTCTACTTATTCAAAGTCTTGTGCTATTTTAGCACTGCTGTTTTTTTTTTCCCCCCAGTAAGTCTCTGTAACAAACCTTTAAATGTGAATCTAAGCACATGATTTACTATTTCAGCCCTGGTGAAAGATTTGATGGAGGGCAAGGGAGAAATGACAGAATTAAGTGATTCAGCTCAGAAGGCAAGCACCCTAAGAGCAGGAACTTTGTCCTGTCCACTGTTGTATCTGCAGGACCAAGAACATTTGTTGAATGAGCAGAGTGTGAGGTCTGTCTGCCCTTACCATTGTGGTTGTAGCTCAGGGAAATTTTCATTGCAGAGATCCTCCTTTGGAACCTGGATCTCATGTTCATTGAAACTGGCTGGTTCAGTAATAGTTGAAGTAATGTTCATTGGGATATCATCTGGACTTTTGTCCTTTGTGTGGGTATCATTGCTCCAGGGAAAGGAGGCCAGTTTTGGAGAAAGTTTCCTCATGGGTAATGTTGGAGAACTCTCTGATTTCTCCACTTCTTTTCCTCCTGAAAAATATAATTATGTACCTTAGATAGAAACAGAATCTTCCTCCTCCTCTTGGCTGAATTGGAGCAAGGAGATCCTGAAAAGTAGTTACCTGGGGAAATGAAGAGTCTTGCTGTGGAGACTGCAGTCCCAGCCTCATTTTCTGCAACGCACTTGAATTCCCCAGCATTTTCAGGAAATGCTTCTGTGATAATCAAGGTGCAGACTTCCTCTGGCAAGACAAGAGATTCAACTTGACCAGAGTATTTGGAGACCCCAAATTAACAAATAGTGTGGATGAATGTCAGGAAAGTAGGTACTAGAAATACAAATCTCAGTATTTCTGAGATTTAAAAAAAATCCATCTGATTAGACTTGTTATTTTTGAGTGAGCTCCTGAAGATACATCTTAAAAATGCAACCTAAAACAATCCCAACAATGTGCCTATCAACTGTCTGACACCTCTGCTTACTACTGTGAGTTCAGGGTCCTATAGACAAATTTTCTGAGCCGATCTAAAAATTGTCATTGCCAGGATAGTTTGTTAGTATAGTAATAGCCACATTGTGATGAGCATTACACCTACTTCTTGGACAGCCAACAACTTGGATGTTTGATGTCAGCATACCTCTTTACTGTCTCTCTGTAGAGCTCATGAGTCCCAGATTAGAGGATGAATACATGCTCTATGAGTGCAAAGACCTCCTCAGTGCCCAGAATGGAATGTGGTATCCTCTGAACTAAGTTGAGTGAATGAATAGATGAATAAATACACTGACAAATCCCAGTTATCTTGCTGCTTTTGTTGTGCCAGCTCAAGAGTTGTTATAGCCTCAAAACTACTCAAGAAGGCAAAGTGATTAAAGGACACAAAGTCTTCTGATGGTAATTTCGACTTAATCATTTATTGTCAAGATGTTGAAAAATTGGGGACGCCTGGGTGCCTCAGTCGGTTAAACGTCTGCCTTCAGCTCAGATTGGGATCTCAGGGTCTTGGGATCGAGCCCTGTCAGGCTCCTCGCTCAGTGGGGAGCCTGCTTCTCCCTCTCCCTCTCTCCTACTTTCCCTGCTTGAACTCTCTCTCTTTCTCTCTCTCTGAAATCAATCAGTCTTAAAAAAAAGAGATGAAAAATTGTGCTTACCGGGAACGGATGATAAAGAAGCTTCTGAAAAATAAAACAAGGGAATAGAGAATTTAAAAGTTGATAATTAATTTAATTTGGAGAAGGGACTATGTGTATATGATAAAAATCTTGAATAAATAAAGCACATAGAAGATTGACTGTAATCTGGAGTCACAGATTATAAACTGTGTGGAAACCCAGAAAAAAATACATGATGGAATGAACACTTGGCAGGGTGCCAGGAAAACTGTATTTTTGTCTTTGTTTGCTCTGTGATTTTATGAAAATTACTTCTCTGGGCTCTAGTTCTTCATCTCTAACATGAAGAAATTATCTGTTCTCTGAATGGGAACCAATTACTGAACCCCTGGTCCTGTGGTGCTCTCTTTTTCCCAAGAAAATGTTTTCTTTTAATCTAATTAAAATACAGGTGAATATTACATTATAAATGTAGTATTACTGTAGAAAAATATACAAAAGATTAATAATTTGGGTGGTGTGGGCATGAGTGACTTAAAATTTCTTCTTTATGCTAATACTACATTGTGTAATAGAGGTTTTTCTTCCCTGGATGTGGTGTGCAAAAGTTCAGTTGTGCTTTATCAGTATTTAAGTGAATACATTTTCTTCACTTGGGGTGAGAACTATTTTGGGCTTGAACCCTGGCTACAGCATTTATTAGCTTTGTAACTGTGGGTAAGGCATTTAATAGTTCTGATTTCAGTTTTCTTATAAATTGGAGATAACAATGCACACTTCAAAATTTTGACATGAAGATTGAATGAAAGGTTGCTTATAAAGTATGAACTTCATGTTTAGCATGAAGTATGTCATCATACTTGTTATTCTCTAAATTTACATTAGGTAACATTAATAATAAAGTAGAAAGCTATACATCACTATTTGTTTTACTCTAAAAAATGTTTATTCTCACATTTCTTGTTTATATGTTAAAAACTCATTAAGAAAATAGTTAATTTACGAAAATAAACCAGTCTTTTCACAGCTTTTAAAACTATTGTTTCATCAAAGAAACACTGCTGTCTTTTCTGATTGTATTGAGGAATCCTTTAGATTTGAAATCATAATTATTTAACAATAGAAATTTCTGAGCCTGTAACAAGTCAGCTATTAAACTTTAAAACATGAATTAGATTTCAGGGTTAATTGAAATTAAAAAGCAAATTGAAAAGCTTATCACAATACTTCTCAGAATCTGGAAGTCCTCAGAGTCTGCTATCTGCTCTTTCTCTCTGTACCAGTGAATTTGAACTGTGGTTGTTGCCTGGACTCGGCATTCAAATGCGACAAACTGACCGCTGGTTGTAGAAATGTCTTGAAGATGCTGAAGAACAAACAGAATTCACAGAATGGAAGAAACTTTCACCATATACAATGATTTGGAATGCCAGTTTCAGTAAGTAGGCTTTTTGCCAAAATTATTGACAACCCTTCTGTACTTTAATCAAAACAAAGAATTGCTGGGATTTTCTAGTGCTTTATAGTGTGCTTTACAGTCATGTATAAGTTATCTTTACTTAACTTCATAGAGAAAGTTATTACTCATTTCCCCAAGGGCCATTTTTCAAAATACGAAACAGAGTAGTTGAAAACTCTCACCTTTGCTTCATTGAGTACACGTACAGTCATAGATATAACCTTCATTATCAGTCAGATAGTGTGGGCAGTATTGTATTTGTTAAAGATCCTGAATCATGACTTAGAGGACTGGACCAGTATCTCAACTCTGCCACTAGCTGGTTGAAGCCAATCATAGGAACGAACTCAGAAACTCTTAACCTCTGTGGAACTCAGGTACTTTTATCTGCAAAATAGGGCTGGCAAGATACTCAGCCTTTTTTGAGGTTTTGAAGCTCACTTCAGGTAAATAATCTGAGGACTTTCTTTAAGGAGTGAAAAGTTACATTGTTACATAAAAGTCTATAAAAATAGGTGGTTTGGTCTCCCAGAGCACAGATGAATGGGTGGCATTTGTGGTAAATATGGCTGTTAAGTTCAGATCTCCCTTCTCTCCTGTTTGCAGCTGCAGAGTCTTCTAGAATCTAGAATAACCTTACAGGTTATAACTTGGCTGAGAGGGAGTATTCTGAGTATTCTACCAGGTGAGACACAGTGACCACCAGCCCTGTTACCCAAGGAGGAAATAAATATTGCTTTTCTTATTGACTACCTCAAAAAAGTGTCTTATGGCTAGTTGGGAGAATCAGATGAACCTTGTAGTCAGGTAGAGCAATGTCTGCATGGGGAGGACAGTCTGAGCATCGCCCTTCAGAGCTACGGATTGATGACAGCAAAAGCCTAAAGAGTATATGAAAGACCCTGAGTTGCTCTGTGACATTGAACAGTAATTTCACCCCTTCTGGGACTCAGTTTTCTGATACATAAAATAATAATTTCTGAGGTTCTTTTTAGTTTCTCCTTTTCCTTCTCACCCTTTTGATGATGCCCACAATTTATTGATAAAATCCTAACTGCACCATGCAGGATGGATAGATTACCTTGGTGAACACAGGGGCCACAACATAGGTGGATCCGGACAGGCTACTGCAGGGACTCTGCATCTGGTTTAAGAAAAAGAGACCCTCTCATCCATACGGCCAAGGCCCTGAGACCTAGGAGGATCGTGCTAATGAGCCAACCGAATCAGTAGTTGGTAGTAGTTGCACCCAGTGAGTTTTAGCTGCTACCAGTGGGTAGTAGTTGCACCCAGTGAGTTTTAGCATGCTACCAGCCATACCCCAAGTGTCCTCTTTGAAAAGGATAATGCTTTTAATTTAAATGTCATTTTGCTTATCTGCTCCAGTGCCACCCTTTTTACCTCCCTGTCCTCCATCATTCCATTAGCTGAGATGGTGAAATATAACACCGAGCAATTAATTTGAGAAATGAACTTTGGCAGTTATTTAGAGACTGTATGTAAAAGGCATAAATAACTTGTAAATTTGACTGACTAGATATTTTCCCCCTAGATTTTTATACAGTTGCTCTTGTCTGTTAGGTTTCTGTAAAAGCATCTCCCCTCCCCCACTTTTTAATTAAAAGGGAATTCATTCCATGAATAGTTGCAATGCTCTGTTATGGACTAAACTCCTAGAAACCAACTGTCTTATGGTTTGGCACATAGACAAATGGTCAACCCACAGAACTACCATGGAGTTATTTCTGAGATCAATGAATTTCTTTTCTTATTCTATTTGAGGTCATACAGCTGGAGGCTCTGTTCATGTATGCTTTTCAAGAAAGTTACATTGATTCCTTTTTCTCTGGGCCTCTGTCTCCATTACTGGGACCTCTCAGAAGGCTTTTTAAAACTGAACATACCCTTTGGGAGTCAATACACAATGGTTGAACTAAGGTAGAGTAACTTGATCTGATGTTGGAGGTTTCATTAACCAGGGAACCGATGGTCAAAGAAACTCTAGTGGTTTTCTTCTTTATCCTATTGTGGAAACAAAACCAAACACAGTCCGGTGAAAGATTAGAGGCAGCTTTGATAGAAATGCCTCACTGTATTCATTTGGCATGTATCACATTTTTACTTATAGTCCTTATTTTTTTGATTTGCATAATAATTTCCATTTTTTTCTTTTTGAACAGCTAGTGGATTATAGTTCTTAATAGTTTTGCTTTAAATTTTATATGTCTTAGTCTGATAATCAGTGAGCTGTTACTAAACACAAATTATGCAGAAGAAATAATATATAAGGCAAATAATCACTTTAAAATTTGGGAAATTTTAGGGTTTTTTTTGGTTATTTTTTCAAAGTAGAATTTCCTGTATATTCGTATGACAACAAATGCACATTCACATGCATGTTCTATACTTACTCTGACATTTCTGTAGCATATTCCAAGCACAATTAGAGAAATGTTTTCTTCCCACTTCCCTTCTAAGAAAGAGAAAAAAGAAAATTCTGTGTGGATCTCCTTGTAATTTAATAAACCGTGGTTCCACTTGTATTGTATGCACAGTACAACTAGCAAATTAGTTAGTTACAGGCAGCAGATCAATCCAGAATGTCTGAATTCTTTTTTTTTTAATTTATTTTTTATTGGTGTTCAATTTACTAACATACAGAATAACCCCCAGTGCCCGTCACCCATTCACTCCCACCCCCCGCCCTCCTCCCCTTCTACCACCCCTAGTTCGTTTCCCAGAGTTAGCAGTCTTTACGTTCTGTCTCCCTTTCTGATATTTCCCACACATTTCTTCTCCCTTCCCTTATATTCCCTTTCACTATTATTTATATTCCCCAAATGAATGAGAACATATAATGTTTGTCCTTCTCCGACTGACTTACTTCACTCAGCTGTCTGAATTCTTGACTAAACATGGGACTACTTTAATATTCCTAATTTTAAAAATCCAGATGTTTACCTTTACAGAGCTATAGTAGTTGCACCCAGAACAGGTATTTAGTTCCCCAAAGCAGCATTTTATAGGGCAGATATTGTTGTCTTGTGAATTTGTTTTGGTCTGACGTCTTCAGTATATTTATTTTTTAAATTTTATTTATTTCAGAGAGAGAGAGAGGGAGAAGCAGACTCCTTGCCGAGTGGAGAGCCTGACATGGGGCTCAATCTCAGGACCCTGGGATCATGACCCAAGCTGAAGGCAGATACCTAACTGAGCCACCCAGGCGCCCCAGCATATTTGTTATAATAGGAAATCTGTTGACAGATTGCTGCAATGAAGGATATTATCAATGTTCATATTATCTCTATATAAGTACTCAGTAGAGAAATCTATCTCAATTCTGAGTATCGAGAATAATCAGGGGGCACTTGGGCGGCTCAGTCAGTTAAGCTTCCAACTCTTGGTTTCTGCTCAGGTCATGATCTCAGGGTTGTAAGATTGAGTCCCATGTTAGGCTCCCTGCTCAGTATGGAGTCTGCTTGAGGTTTTATCTCTCCTTCTCTCCCTCACTCAGGTGCCTCCACACACACACACAATCTCTCTCAAATAAATAAATAAAATATTTAAAAAACCCATATAATTATGTTTCTGTGCTACTAGCTTAGTTTTTCCTCGGAGATACTGGAAATCTTAGTATTGGTTATATTTACTGTTAGCTATTTGAAAGTCTGGTGTTCATCTCATAGCCAGTAATTCAACAGAGTTTGGAGTCAGGATCTCCTAAATTTGTAACCTGATATTTTTTCCTCACTATGCCTCTAATGATTTATTTATCTAAATTGATAGTTAGATCACATGACCCCATAAAGAACTTCTATGTTATTTCCAGGTGAAAGAGATAGGTTGGAAGTTATATAGACCAGCCTGAATAACAAAACACTATAATTTTCAGAAAGCCGTTGGCTTATGTAAATAGAATATTTGAAATTGTACTTATTCTAGAAAAACCTAGTCTGTAATGTGACTTTATACTACAGTGCTTTAATGAAAAAATTATTTCCTGCTTAAAAAAATCTTGTACATACAATGTTTGATATCATCCATTTGTATTAGATTTATCTAATATCCTTTTAATCTTAATATATAGTGTCATAATTCTTGCTGGCTTTTTCAGTCTTTAAAAACTCCCTTAGGGATCCCTGGGTGGCGCAGCGGTTTGGCGCCTGCCTTTGGCCCAGGGCGCGATCCTGGAGACCCGGGATCGAATCCCACATCGGGCTCCCTGCGTGGAGGCTGCTTCTCCCTCTGCCTGTGTCTCTGCCTCTCTCTCTCTCTGTGTGACTATCATGAATAAATAAATAAAATCTTTAAAAAAATAAAAATAAAAATAAAAACTCCCTTAATTTGAAGTTTAATAACCATTTTGTGCTTAATTTGCTTTAGGCTAAAATTTCAGCCATGTAAAAGATGTGCTAATACTATTTCATGCTTCATTTCTAAAGGTGGACAGTGGCTACAGAATGTACGTATTATTATGTAGAAAGCATCCCATAGCCATTCAGTAGTGAGGAATGCTCTGGGATCAGATTGTCAGATTGTGATCCCATGGGTCATGAGATTGAGCCCCATGTCAGATTCCCTGCTCAGCAGTGAGTCTGCTTGAACATTCTCTTCTTTTCCCCCTCTACTGTGGTCACCCGCACACACACTCTCTCTCTCTCAAATAAATAAATAAGTCCTTTTAAAAAAGTGCAAATACATTACATTTACTACTGTCTGTACATAGTATTTTATAATTTGTCAGATTAAAAAAAAAATCTGGGGCAACTCCAGTGGCTCAGCAGTTTCGTGCTGCCTGCAGCCCAGGGTTTGATCCTGGAGATCCGGGATCGAGTCCCACGTCAGGCTCCTTGAATGGAGCCTGCTTCTCCCTCTGCCTGTGTCTCTGCCTCTCTCTGTGTGTCTCTCATGAATAAATAAATAAAATCTTAAAAACAAAATCTGTGAACTGGAACTGCCTTTTCTTTTTTGAAAGGGTAATTATTCTCTTGTAGTTCAGAAGAAGATGAGTTCAGTTCTGTGAGTATACATGTGCTAGAGGAATCACAGACATGCATAGATTACCTTTATGTCCAAAACTGATCATAGGATCTATACCTATAAACTGTCGAAACAGGGCAGAATCAAACTTGAAAGTGTTGGCTTTATTTATTTGACTTGAATCATTTTTGTAATGAATGAAAACTTCACAAACACTTCAGGTTTTGAACTGTAGACGACTTCCTGATGTCTCCTATGCCAGGTCCCCAGGAGTAACACAAAGGAGTTAAAGTTAGCTGACACAAACTGTATGAAAAGATAAGTTGTGCAAAAGATGCATAATAATAACAACGATAATATAGAAACTACCTAAGCAGGGTCATAAGACATTAATAACATTAATGTCGTAGACATTAAATAATATTCAGGGACATCACAAGACAGCACATCATCACCCAATAGGCTGTTGGAAATAAGTGCTATCACTGACAGAGACTGAAGCTCGACTGGTGTAGGAAAACTTCTCGCCCACAGTGGGACCTTCAGTTGAACTTTGAAGAATGTTAAAATTGGGAAACCAGAGATGTGTAGGTATGTGAGTTGAGAATGTGAGTTAATAGTGGTGGGGTAAAAAATAATAGTGGTGGGGTGAATAGTGGTGGGGGATGGATAGAAAAAGGAAGTAAATGACATTTAGGGAACATTAAACTGTGTGCCAGACACTGTGCTGATCTCTTTATGTCACATGGGGAGAAAGCATCCCATAGCCATTCAGTAGTGAGAGATGCTCTGGGTTCAGATTGTCCAGATTTACTCTTAAGGTATGTTAGGCTTCTCTTTAAGTGTCACGTTTCCCAGTCTGTAAAATAGGCACAATAATAGTATTTATTTCTGGGGTTGTTTTGAGGATTAAGTGAGATAGCCCACAGAAGCACTTAATGCATGCCATGTGCCATGTTATCAGGTGCTTATTAAAGGTTAGCTGCTATTATTATTATTATCGTGGTTCTATAGAGATCCAGATGAAGTTCTACCTTTTCTCACAAGTTTCTAATTTAGTTCTCTTTGATTTTCTTTTCTTATGAACTTAAAACCTCTTTCATATGCTTTTGTTTTCATTATTTATTATTGTATATTTTCATTTAGAAGTTCCTTAAGATTAAAGATCTTTTCAAATGTGTCCCATCCTCAAAGTATCTTGCCTAGGGTTGAAACACATAGTAGGTGTGGAGATGATTGATTTCATAGATTAACGCATAGGGAGATGCTATTAATCTCCCTATTAATTAGTCATAGGAGATGTGTGCTGTATTGTGCTGTTTCCTTCAACTCCATCCTACAAATAAAAGCAGTTGAAATAGATTCCTCCTCTTCTGATATAAGTCCTCATACCACACCAGCCATCTTAGGTGGAGTTAACCAATCACCAATCATTGCAGACCAAGAAAAGACTTTGAAATCTTGTCTAATGACATCTTCAAAGAATAAAACTAAGGGCCAGAGAGGTTAGATTATTTGCTAAACGTCATGTAGTCTCTTGGTACAAGAGTCAGGATGAGAATATAAATCTCCTGTCTTCTAGTGCAATCCATATACACTTCTAGCAAATGGATTCTGTATTACCAGATAAATGTAAAACTGGATATTAGTCTGAGTAGTTGAGCCTGCAGTGATTTTTTTTCTTCTGTTAGGTACAGTGTATTCATGGTTCTGAATTAAGTGGGTAATCAAACAGTCCTTTTACTTTGTGTATAACCTGCTTGAGGTCAGAGACTTAGTCTGTTTTGTGTATATCCCTGGTTGCCTAGTATAGTGGAGTTGGCTGAGACTTGAGCTGAGAATGTTTGTGTGGCTTCTAGAGATTCTAACCTTGGCGTGTTAGACCCTGAAGAGAGAAACCCTGTATACATCAGGGACACTCTGGCTGTGGTAGGAAGATAAAAATGAAGTGCTTTCCCTCATGGGAAGAGAAGGATCAAATGAAAGAGTGTGTATGAAACTTTTGGGACTTCTTGGAAGAAACATACCTTATAATTAAATATAAGGTCAATTGGTTCAAGAGGCTAGAGTTTCTTCTAAGCCCCTTGGCACATCTCAAAGGAGAGCTGGAAGATATCAACAGAATAGTTTTGGTGGCACATGAGTTTGAGGTTTTATTTTTTTTTTTGCCCACCTTGACATGTCCAATGTACTAGGCTAATGAGAACAAAGAGAAGCTCCAGTCCTTATAAAGGAAATTTCAGTAATACTGGGCCTCCTAAATCCCAGATGCTTCCTGTTGTAAGTAGGAACAATCGAACTTCCTGGGCAAGGCACCAGATAGCCCATACTGTCATTTAATCCACGGAGTGAGGAGACCTGGCAGGACTTCTCTCCTGTCCCTGATCTTCCAGCCAATGAAAGGAGATGGTGATAACTAATGGAACCAAGAACTACCCAGCACTTACTTTGGGATACACCACTGGTTAACATGAATTAGATAATCTGTGTCTGAAGATTATATAGAAAAGGATGAAAATAGGGGATCCCTGGATGGCTCAGTGGTTTAGCGCCTGCCTTTGGCCCAGGGCGCGATCCTGGAGTCCCGGGATCGAGTCCCGCGTTGGGCTCCCTGAATGGAGCCTGCTTCTCCCTCTGCCTGTGTCTCTGCCTCTCTCTCTCTCTCTGTCTATCATGAATAAATAAAAAAGAAAAGAAAAGAAAAGGATGAAAATATAGAGAGGCCAGGTAGTTTGGGAGAGAGAGAGAGCACTAATTCAGGACTTGAGAAAAATCTACATTATGATTCTAGATTAGTCGTTAACTCATTATATGACTTTGGGGAAGACTCTTTGGGGTCCTAGTTATTGCATGTTTAATAAGAAGTGAGAAGTGAAATGGTCCCTAAGGTTTCTTCTAAGTCTGTTAGCTCTTTTTAAATATTTTTAAATTCTCAGAATCTGATTGTGCTTTAAAAATCTCTGATTTTTGTAATTACCAGAGCAGATGAAGTCACATCAGAGGATAAGAGAAAGAAAGATAAACATTGGACCTAAAAGCAGAAGTGATCAGAGTTTAGGCTGCTCTCAAACCCTGAGATTTGAAAGATGAACTGAGCCTTAGAAACTACTTAAACAGTTTAAAATGTTATTATGAAAGCAAACCTTTCAGAACTCATTTGGTTCAGTGGTAAAACAAAACTGAACATGAGAACCACTTCCAGAAAAGGATGAATTTCTAAAACAGAGTTCATTTTAAAATATTGACTTCTCTTGCTAAAGCTACTGTAGTCTTTACATTCAGTTCTCATGTATTTTCCTCTGGGGGATAGAAAAGGAGGTTTTCAGAGGAAAAAAGAAAACCAACAACCCTTTATTTGGCTGCTGTGAAATAATGCCACCCTCCAAAATATTAGAGTGAAAATGTGGATTCTCAGTATGTGTGGGCCCTCCCTACATGTGACCTGTCCTGAAGTGTTCCTTCTTGATTTTAGGTAGCACTCGGGATGTCCTTGAGAGAAAAAATAGCTAGGGATTTTACTTTCATGATGAGTTATGCTAGCAGGCTTCATGGCTCACGTAAATGGTAACCTTTGCTGAGTGTAACCCTAGCTCTTTGTAAAGAGAACAGAATTAGACTCCGCCAAATGAAGAGTCCAAGACCTTGGCAGTCTTACCTTGGAAAGATTACAAGATACATAGAGATCACACAAATGAACAATGCTGATGCCCTTATAACATTGCCTGGATAGCTAGGATATCTGCAGTGTTCTACTAGCTTCATGGATATAATGTAGGTTCAATGGTTTGAAAAGTAGAATGTTAGAGTTATTTAAAAGTGAACAGCTAAGAATCTGATAGAAGCTGCATCAGGCAAAATTTGGGCAAAGAGAAGTGTGATATAAGGCAGATTAGCAACATAAAATGTTTTATTTTTGTTATTTTTTGTTTGAGAGAGAGCTTGCATGTGTATGTTAGTTGTGGAGAGGGGGCAAAGGAAGAGAGAATCTCAAGCAGGCTCCATGCCAAGTGTAGAGCCCAACATAGGTCTCGATCTCACAACCCTGAGGTCATGACCTGAGCCAAAATCAAGAGTCTGATTCTTAACTGACTGAACCACCCAGGCATCCCTCACATGTTTTAATGTCACATGAAAGAAAACTTAGTAAAATTCACATAAGAAGCTAAAGTTGGTGTATCTTTACTAAGTGTTACTTATTTGACTTGATGAGAAGTTTACTATGTTGTTACAATATGCTTTCTTTTGTTTGCCTATTTTATGACTTAGTGTTTATTTTAAATATTTATCTTTTGCTTGATAACAAATGCTGTACTAAATAACCTATGTTCACAGAAAGCTAATTAATGTGCATTGTCTACAAAGCACCAGAAACTGTGGAAGACATTATTTTCACATTATACCTAACAGAGCAAGAGGAGGAAAAAAAACAGTTGATGAAAGAAGTACATGAGGCCAGTCAGAAAGGAGGTGATGAGTTGTACGTATGTGTGATGATTTCTGTCACTTTTTGAAATATGGCCCACCAGTATCAGTCCCTTTAAAAATGAATGAATTTGACTTGTGAACATACTTAGGTTTTAAGAGAAGATGATATTTGACATCCATTGAGGGTTTTTTTGTTTTGTTTTTGGAGAGGATGAATATGCATACAAGCTGATAGGGGGTAGGAAGAGAGAGAGAATATCTCCAGCAGGATCCACACCCAGCATGGAGCCTGACTTAGGGCTGGATTTCACCACCCTGAGATCATGACCTGAGTTGAAACCAAGAGTCAGATGCCCAACCCAGTTGCCCCAATTGAGTATTTTGATGATGTTTTCAAAAAGTTCTGAAGGAAGTTTTAGTATATAGGAAGTTTTACAAATGCACTGTATCATTTCTTCCCTGTATTTTCTAGACCATTTTCTGGCGATAGTGGGTTTTTATTTTTATTATGTCTTTGTGCTTTACCATACTACTTTCATGTTTGGCTCTGTCATTCTTTTTCCCTTGCTTTTCAGAAAAAAGAAATAACCTGTTTTTATTTATTTTATTTTATTTTTATTTTTATTTTTATTTTTTTATTTTATTTATGATAGTCACACAGAGAGAGAGAGAGAGGCAGAGACACAGGCAGAGGGAGAAGCAGGCTGCATGCACTGGGAGCCCGACGTGGGATTCGATCCCGGGTCTCCAGGATCGCGCCCTGGGTCAAAGGCAGGCGCCAAACCACTGCGCCACCCAGGGATCCCAAATAACCTGTTTTTATTTTCAACATGTTAAAATAATATGAAGGATAGGCTATTGCTTTCCAGATGACTAGAAATTTTACCTGATCATACTTTTTTTTTTTTTTTAATTTTTATTTATTTATGATAGTCACAGAGAGAGAGAGAGGCAGAGACACAGGCAGAGGGAGAAGCAGGCTCCATGCACCAGGAGCCCGATGTGGGATTCGATCCCGGTCTCCAGGATCACGCCCTGAGCCAAAGGCAGGCGCCAAACCGCTGCGCCACCCAGGGATCCCTACCTGATCATACTTAATGTTTTGGGTCTTCCCCAGAATTGGTCAGATTTCTTGCTTTCACACTGTGCCAAGCAGAGTATCTGTATCAAGGAGTGTATCAGTCATGTCTTTCCATGTTAGAGTAAAATACTCACTGTTATTTGGACATAGTTGACATACGATGTTACATTAATTTCAGGTGTACGATGTAGGGATTCCTTTATATCACATCTCTAATATACTAATCTCATCACAAATGTAGCTACTATCTACCATATGATGTTATTACAATATCATCAACTGTATATCCTGTGCTGTGCTTTTAATTTCCATGACTTAATTATTTTGTAACTGAAAGCCTGTATATTCCACTCCCCTTCATCCATTTTGCTTATTTCCTCACCCTCCTTCCTTCTGGCAGCTGTTATTTCTCAGTATTTGTAGGTCTGACTCTGCTTTTTTGTTTATTTATATTCATTTGAGTCATTTTGTGTTATTTGTGTTATCAGTGAAATCATACAATATTTGTCTTTCTCAGTCTCACTTATTTCACTTTGCATAATACCCTGTAGGGCGATCCATGGTGTCAAAAATGGCAAGATCTCATCCTTTTTAATGGCTGTGTAATATTCCATTGTGTGTGATTTGTTTGTGTCTCTTTATCCATTCATCTACAAAGGTATTTTAAAAGATAACTGCTACATTGTAAGTAGCATGCAGATTTCTGTTTGAATATCTGTGTATCTCAACCTTACTGTACTGTTTTTTTGGTTGTCAGGTCCACATTGTACGTGGCCTTTCTCAGAATGCTTCTCCCATCAAAAGATATAATGGTCATGATTAAAAATGTCACTACTTCCTCTCCCTGATGCTAAGATCTTTGTGGGCTTGAAAAAACTGAGACATCTCTTGAAACTCTTGCTAAGGAGTTCTTTTGGGATGTGTGGTGTTTCTCCTGTGACTTGCTATTTTAGGTCAGGGATTTGGAAAGCATTAGGTGGGTAGTTCCTTTCTGATTTGAGTATTGTCAACTGGAGCAGATGGGCCTAGAAGGTACTTTTTTTCCAAGATGGTTTCCTTACTAACAAGTCTGGCAGGTTGATGCTGCTTGGTGTCCATCTTTCTGTCTTTGTTTTTCTCTCTCCACATGGTATCTCATTCTTCAGGGCCTCTTCATGTGGTTTGGGTTTTTCGTACCACAGTGGCCCTGGGGTTGTCAGATTTCTCACCCTAAGGCTTAGGGCTCTAAGAGCAGGTGTCCCAATAATAACCTTTCTCTTTTGAAGGAAAACTTCTTTTACTTTGTTCTGTTGTGATTTCTTGGACCTTCAGCTGTGGCATTACAGGAACTAGTTGCCAAAGACCCAATTTATGTAATTCTTATAAAAAAATTCAGGTCTTAGGGCTCAGATACCAAGATAAACAAATGTTTGGTTTGAATTATGTGGCAAGCCACTTTTTACTTTGCTTTGTTAGAAAACTTGGATTTAGGGGATCCCTGGGTGACTCAGTGGTTTGGCGCTTGCCTTTGGCCCAGGGCGCGATCCTGGAGTCCCGGGATCGAGTCCCGCGTTGGGCTCCCGGCATGGAGCCTGCTTCTCTGTCTGCCTGTGTCTCTGCCTCTCTCTCTCTCTCTCTCTCTCTCTCTGTGTCTATCATAAATAAGTACATCTTTAAAAAAAAAAAAAAGAAAAGAAGAAAAAAGAAAACTTGGATTTAGCTCAAGATTGAGTTCAGTAGATTTTTTTTTCTTACCTGAGCATAAAATAATGAACTTGAACCAGCCCTGTGGCAAAGGAACAGTGGTGGCAGAGACCTAGATTCTAAGAAAATAATCTTTAATACTTCCTGGCCTCATTTTTCAGCATCAGTCATGACTGTGCTGATGAGAGATGTCAGGAGAAGAGTTGCCTAGAGTTAACTGCCTCGGAAGCAATAAACCACCTTCATTCCAACTTTTGGCACAACTGCCAAATTAATGAAAGTTTATATTTTGTAAGCTCTCCCCACCTCTGTCACTGGCTTGCTCGCCACAACCCTTTCTTGTAGTTAGTGTTTTCTTCCTTTAGATTGAACCTTTGAAAGCTATCACATCCTCAAGCTCACATCAAAACTGATATTTTATGTATATTGTATATATTATAAAACTATATATTTTATGTATATCTGACAGAGTGGTTCAGACAAAGACACCAATTTCTCCGTTGGAGGTATTCTACCCCTTCTTTTGTCTTTAAGCAGTAAGAATGGTTACTTTAGCCCACATGACACCCTCTCTGGTGGTGGCAGTCTGAAGCAGGTAAGCCATTTGGCAAGTCTTGGAGGTAGAGAGGTAGAGGAGATCCCTCCTAATCTCTTTCACATCCCGCTAAGTTCAGAAAAGAATGATATTTAACCTTAAAACTTTCATTTCCTTTGATGTTTAACCAAAAGCAGAGGATATTTGTCCTTTTTGATGCCACTGGCTTGAGTGTTTGAGTTTTTATGTTAAAAGATCATGCTTGATTTTTAACGGTGACTGTTCCATTTCTGTCTGCCCTGCACACATACAGAGTCATTGCCAAGAGAAATACTGTGCACAGGACAGCTAAGACTGTCATTAGCTGGGAGTCAGGTTACCTACCACATGGACAGCAGCATGTGCTAGAGTTATATGTAACTAGAAGAGTCCTAGAGAGGAGAATCTGTAGCATTAAGCAGGCTTTGCAAATTAAAAAAAAAGATGACTTACAGTCCTCCCTGAGTGTTGATTTTTAACAATTCTAGAATGAGATTAATACCCAGACACTGTATTAACCACTTTATATGCATTGTGTCGTTGAATCTTCGCAAAACCCCAAGATGTAGAGATACTATTATTTTCATTTTACAAATGAGGAAACATAAGCTTATAGAGGTCACACAAATTGCCCAGAGTCACATAGCTAGTAAGTGGTGGAGCCAGGAATAAAATCCACATAGTCCATCCCTATGGATGGAGGTTAAGAGCTCTTAACCTTTCTTATAAGAAATATATTTCCTTGACCTGTGTATTTCTTGGGAAATCAGAGGAAAGGTTACCCAGGTTCTAAAGGAAAGCCTGAAGTTCAACTTTATAACTAGCTCTTGGGCTCAGGAGGGACCTTATAAGGATATGAACAGAAATGTTCATTAATAATCTTCTCATACACTGGACAGCGAGTCAAAAACTTAACTCTGATAGTGGTTTCTGTTTCTTGTTTAGACATATAAGAAAAATATATGTGGTGGTGAAATAAATTGAGCTGGACAGTGTACAAAAAGCTGTTTGCAAAATGTGACAGAGACATGTGGCGATTGATTGCATTTTTGAGATGTGAAATAACTTTGGGTCAAAGCCCCCAAGACCCATGTCCAGGACCTTGGCAGAGGCAGAACTGAGAATGTGTTCAGTGAATGAAAATATTTAACAGATCCGAAGGGCAGATTCTCACTAGCTCGCACTCTTTCACTATAGAGTATGATGTAATGATACACCATTTCACTTCTCTCCAGAAAGTTCCTAAAGAATTATACACTGGAAGGAGAAGAGGATGATGAGGACAGGTTAGCAGGACATCTTTCTCTCCTCACTTTCTTCTTTTAGCACAGTTTAATTTAGCTCATTGCCACATTGGCAGTGTTGAACTGTGTGAAAGATTGAGAAGCTAAGCACAGACTAGGGGAGAGAAGTGTGACAGTGACAAGCTCATGGAGGCAAAGGGCCGTTTTATGTGCCAGGAAGGTGGGGGAGGGGGTCATAATAGCAGATACATGTGCAGAGTGGGAGCTTTTCAGGAAGGTTGCAGAAAAGCTAGGATTTAGAGAGAACTAAGAGAGGAAGGCAGGCTTTGCAGCTTCAGACTTAATCTTAGGGCTGTCCCAGGTCCCTACAGTCACTTTTGGGACAGTGCACAAGTGATGTCCTTTAAGTCGGAGAATCCTTAAATATTAGAGTCCAAAATGACCTTAGAGCCCATCAAGTAAATCTAGGCCCTCAGTTTGAGTTTAAAGGAACTTAGAGCGCTTTGTCTAGCTGACCCAAAAATAGTTTGGATAGTTCTATCAGACTTGAACCTCACTCTCTTTTACAGGTTTTTTTTTTTTTTTTTTTCTGTTAAGGATCCTCTCCATAAAAAGACTGTGTATCCATGCCTATGTATGCTTGTGTGGGTGTGATGTCTGTGTTTGCTCTGACTTGTCAGACCGTAAAGAGAAGGATGGTAAGTTTAGTTACCTTTTAGGCTGTAGAACTGGAACCAAATTAGCCAACCACTTAGTATATTAGTATATTCCTTTGCTTCTGAGGGTTCAGCAGCCTACCATAGGTATGTCATTTGGATAGCCTCTTGCTTTCTAGTTACTCATGTGTTTTGTAGGAGGTAAATAATAACGGTGTAAGCACCATGGAAAAGCATTTGCTCATTTGACAGCAGTTCACACAATCCAATATTGATTTGCAACTCCCAAGAATCTTGTTGAAATGCAGATTCTGATTCACTAAATGTGGGTTGGGGCCTGAGTTCCTTCATTTCTCACAAGATCCCAGATAAAACAGACTTTGATAAATAGCACGAGCAGAGTCTTAACATTGGTTAGAATGTGAGGCATGCATAGGGCATAGCAAGTCTGTTTGACAGGAGAGAGAAGGTTGGAAAGATTGGTTAGGATCAGATCTCAAAGGGCCTTGAGCATCACGGTAAGGGTTTAGATGATCTATGTGTTACGGAATCACCGTGAGTTCTGTACTGGGTATAGAATGACATGACAGGACCTGTACTTAAGGGAGATTTATCTGTCATCATGTATAGGACACATGGGGTAGAAGTTTCATATAAACTATAAAGAGCAGAGACTCAACTTCTGGCCCTTAATACCAAGTGAGAAGTGGCAGGAAAGAGAGAGAGGAGGGGGCTGGCAACCAGGAAGCTACTTGTTTTAAAGAGTGGCCCTGGGTCAGGGGTGGGGGTGGCAGGGGGAGTTGTTTAGATCACAAATCTCTTTAGTCTGCCCAGATTCCAAGAGATCCCCACCAGTCCCTTGTTTGTTTGTTTGTTTGTTTATTTATTTATTTATTTATTTAGGTTGGAGAGTGCTTTAATGGGGAGCGCTCCTGGGCGAGGTTCCATGACTCGGAGAGGTGGCCAGAGTCAGGGAAGTCGCCCCCTTGTTTATTTAAAGACGCAGTCATAAACTGTGTGCTTGGTAAATCTTTTTGCTAGATCCAATTCAACCAAAATATATTGAGGGCCAGGTTCAGTGCTTTGCTCTCTCAGGTATCTGTATTTCCCAGAGTGTGTGATGCAGGGTCCTGCCCTTCGTCAACATCATTGTAATGCTAATAGCTGAATGAAGGAATTCATCCTGTTTAATAATGGCATTTTATTTTATTATTATTACTTTTAAGGATTTTATTTATTTATTTGACAGAGCGCACAAGCAGGGGGAGTACCAGCAGCCCCATTGATGTGTGGCTCAATCCTAGGACCCTGGGATCATGACCTGAGCCAAAGGCAGCCGCTTAATTGACTGAGCCACCCAGGTGCCCCCTAATTCTGGGCATTTTAACATAAGACAGTTAACATAATCTATACTTGATAGGACTATTTAAAAAAACAAGGACATGATAAATGCAAAATAAAGAATTGTGGTTACAATAGACAGAAGGCCAATAGGGGTTAGGTTTAGGGGGAGGAGCCCATAGATATTGTCAGTTATTGGCATTTTTCCAGTTCCTGGGTGGAGTGATGAGTTCACAGGATTTGATTTATTATTTAAAATAAGATAAGGAATAAAGCAGGAAATAAAGTAGACGAAGATCAGGCATGTTAATTTACCATCCATGATATAAATTATACATGTCATACAGCTGAGGTCTTTTAAAAAAATAACACATGCACACACTTAAAGTCCTCAAAAGTAATATCATGAAGAATCCATGAAGAGAAGGAAATTAAAATCACCACCTCAGCCTACATCTGTGGAAGGCTTTTCTGTGTAGTATGCCAAAATGCAGATAATTGGAGTAGTTCTCTCCAGCCTGAGGTATGGTGAGATCAGGTGAGATAGTAGTCCCAATGAATACACTGATATTCTACGAATCTAAATTTCTTTTCCATTTAGTAACATACAGAGTACTTTCCCATATCAGAACATGCTTGCTTGTCATTTACTTAGTCTTAGGTCCTTGGATTCTTCAACCTAAGGTCAGAGGTTTTCTTTTCCTTTCCTTTCCTTTCCCTTTCCCTTTCCCTTTCCCTTTCCCTTTCCCTTTCCCTCCCCCTCCCCCTCTTCCTCCCCCTCCCCTTCCCCTTTCTTTTTCTTTTAATTTTTTTTTTATTTATTTATGATAGTCACAGAGAGAGAGAGAGAGAGAGAGAGACAGAGACAGGAAGAGGGAGAAGCAGGCTCCATGCACTGGGAGCCCAACGTGGGATTCGTTCCCGGTCTCCAGGATCGCGCCCTGGGCCAAAGGCAGGCGCCAAACCACTGCGCCACCCAGGGATCCCCTTCATTTCCTTCCTTCCTTCCTTCCTTCCTTCCTTCCTTCCTTCCTTCCTTCCTTCCTTCCTTCCTTCCTTCCTTCCTCCCTCCCTCCCTCCCTCCCTCCCTCCCTCCCTCCCTCCCTCCCTCCCTCCCTCCCTCCCTCCCTTCCTTCCTTCCTTCCTTCCTTCCTTCCTTCCTTCCTTTTAGTATGGTTGACATGTTACATTAGTTTTAGGTGTACAGCTTAGTGATTTGACAAGCTTACACATTGTTATGTTCACCACAAGTGTAGCTGCCATCTGTCCTGTTACATCGCTATTACAGTATCACCGACTGTATTCCTTATCCTCCGCCTTTTATTCCCATCACTTCCTCGTCCATAACTAGAGGCCTATATCTCCCTTTTCCCTTCACTTATTTTGCGCAGCCTCTTACCACTGTTCCCTCTGGCAACCATCACCTCATACCTGTTAGAATGGCTCAAATCCAAAAGACAAGAAACAACAAATGTTGGTGAGGATGTGGAGAAAAAGGAGCCTTCATGCTCTTTTGGTAGAAGTGTAAATTGGACTGTATGTTATAGTATATGTTGGCAAATTGAATTTAAATTAAAAAAAAAAGAAATGTAAATTGGTACAGCCATTGTGGAAAACAATATAGAGGTTCCTCCAAAGATTAAAAATAAGAATACCATATGATCGAATAATTCCAGTATTGGGTGTTTACCTAGGGAAAGTGAAAACACTAACTTTAAAAGATTTATGTATCCCTATGTTTATTGCAGCATTATTTAGCCAAGACATGGAAGCAACCTAAGTATCTCTCGATAGATGAATGGGTAAGGAAAATGTGATACACACGTACACACACACACACGAATATTACACGGCCTTCAAAAAGGATGAGATTGTCCCATTTGAGACAACTTTAGGATAGACCTAAAGAGTATTACACGAAATGAAATAAGTTAGACTGGAAAGGACAAATACCGTATGATTCCACTCACGAATAGATCTAAAGAAAAAGAAACAAAAAGCACAATCAGACCTGTAAATACAGAGAACAACTGATGGTGCTACAGAGGTCTTTTTTATGAATGTCTTGGAGGAATTTAATGTTCTCAGAGTATTGTCATACTTAATATTCTTCCCACATTAGATCATATAGCATTAAGTCTTTTTAAATCATTGAAATGATACCAAGTTATGAAGAAATGTATCCTGGAAGGTCAAATCTACTTACTTTTTTTTTTTTTTTTTAAGATTTTATTTATTTATTCATGAGAGACACAGAGAGGGAGGCAGAGGGAGAAGCAGGCTCCTTGCAGGGAGCCCGATGTGCGGGACTCAATCTCAGGACCTGAGCCAAAGGCTCACTCAACTGCTGAGCCACCCAGGCACCCCAGGTCAAATCTATTTTCAAAATTAAAGAGAGATATGCAATAGTTTCCTTTTTGTTATCTGTCATAGTAAATGAATGGAATTCTGGCCAATTCTACCAAACTTCAGGAATTACCAGTTTTTAGAGAATCAGAATACAGTGGAATATAGTCAGTGTTACAAACTACTCTGAGTATAATTTAATTCTTTTGATTTATAAAGTACCTTTAGGGGACTTGGGATGTTCCATGCAAATAATTTTCCAGAAAATTGAAATGAACCTATGAATGCCAAGGGATTTTTTTCTTTTGCTAGAAGATTCTAAAAAACACTAGTAGCATATGTTTAAGGCAAAAATTCCAACAATTCAGAGCATACAGAAGGTATAAAGTACAAGTTGGTCCTTTCCAGGCTCCAATTTCTATTAACAGTTTCTTAATATCCTTCCAGATGTATAATTTTATACATGTACAGCTCTGTATATAATTTTATTATTTTATTATTTATATTATTTTATTATTTCATAAATACAACCATCCTATATATATTATACCTTGCTTTTCTGAATCTAATTTATTCTTCTAAGTTTCTACATAGAATTTTTTATGTAATTTGTAATAGTTTTCTTTATCTGTTTACTGTTGAAGAATATGGGAATTATTAAAAACAATACTTAAGTGAGCATCTTTATAAATACACCTTTGTATCTTCTTGTAAGTATAACTCTAGCAGTGGAATTATAAGGGGGAAATAAGGCACATTTTACATGTTAATAGTTATGGCCTACTTGCCCCTTTGTGAAATAGTGCATTCTCAATAGTTATTTGAAAATAACTTCCTGGGGCACCTGAAAGTTAAGTGGCTGCCTTTGGCTTGGGTCATGATCCCAGGGTCCTGGGAACAAGCCCTGCATCAAGCCCTGCATTGGGCTCCCTGCATCAAAGCTCCCTGCTTCTCCTTTTCCCTCTGCCTGCTGCTTTCCTTGCTTGTGCTCTCTCTGTGTCAAATGAATAAAATCTTAAAAAAAAAAAAATCCTATTTAAAAAAAGAAAGAAAAGAACTTCATTTTAATCCCTCTTAATGTGGTTATCTCGTTATTTCATAGACTTGTATTTCTTTAATCATAAATGAGGTTGTACATGTTTTGTGCATTTATCAATCGCTTTTGCTTTTTTCTCTTGTAAAACATCTGTTGAGAAATAATGATCTTCTAAACTGAACGGAGAACATTAGCAATGTATTTTTTTACATTGCTATGCTTTTACAATTAGATTTTAGTCAAGGTGAATATTAAACAAATAATCTTTTTTAGAATCTTGAGATTATTTTTTCCTTTTTATTACTTTTTTACAGAATACATTGTCATACCAAACGTCTAACACTGAGATGATGACATCTGGTCTTTACTGTTTGATTTAATGAACAGTTGTACCTTATCCAGACTTCAGTCTAATTTGAGTCTCATGCATATTTGGAAAATTCCTATAATGGAAAGCTCCAGAATAAAATGGTGGTGGTAGTTGTGATCGTTGACTTCCCTCATTCCCTGCTCTGTTGAAACAGTACATACTTTCCTCCCATTTGGGTGAGAAGTCATCTTGGAAATAAGTTTGTACTCATGGGTGTAATTCTATATGTTTAGGGCACATACTTTTTTTTTTTTTTGTAATATATGCAGTTTCTACCACACTGTGGCTGCTTAGGAATTGTTCAAGAAAAACAACCATAATGCTGTTGTTTGGTTTGTCAGTTGTGGCTCAGGGCATCAGTGGGACATAGACCAGAATTCTTGCAGAGAAATATGATCCTAACTTGATTCTAATTTTATCTTTGTGGCACAGCTTTTAAATATGAGAACAGCTGGTGTTGGATAAATCTGTCCTCACAAGCTGTATAAGATTGAAATAAATTTAAATATTTGGGGTTAAATCCAAATGCAAAAATGTGGAAATGACTGATGAATATTTTGATATTTCACTTTCTGCATCTGGGTGAAAAGATACTTTCTATTCATTGTGAATTCCTAGCAACAGTCCTATTTGAAGCTCAAGATAAGCATAATGTGTGCCTTAATTTAAGATCTAACATTTTGTGAGAGGTAAAACTGAATTCTTGCTTTTTACCCTATCTTCCACCCTGCTGATAAAAATGATAGATAGTAGATACCTATTTTTGTTAGCAGCCTCTCTTTGTCTTTTTCTCATGAGTCAAAGATTGCTACCAGTGATTACTACATGCTTCCACTTGGGTTGGGATAATAATCTTGTGTGGTCTCTGAAAGTTTGCAAATGATGGGACCCTAAACCTCTAGTAGATTCTCCCCCAGATGACTACATGTCTTGCTGATTGCTAAGGGATAAATAAGGGTTGTGAGCTCAGAGAACAGTCAGGTTGCTGGCTTTTCTTCAGCTTACCGGATTACTAAGGTAGAAAAGCACTAAAAATAAATCAGGACACAAATTCTCCTGCCAGAGGTTGAGTATTGAGATAACTTATCTTCTCGGCTGGTGTTGACATCATCTGTTTTCCTAACGCACCGTGCAAATGAGAGCCAGAGTGAGAAACAGTTTTGGCCATGAGCTAGTGTCGACAAAAGTTTGTAGCCTTGTCCTGATTGACTTATTGTTAGTTCTTGTCAGGCTCAGTTAATTAGTTCCTCTAGCTCCTCTAGGAGGTAGCTAAGCACATCAAGGTGAGAGAGAACTTGAAACCAAACTTGGGGCCAATCTCAGGGGAAGTCACTTGATATCTTCTAGTCTCAAATAGATCTTTGCTAGGTCTCTTCCGCATCAGTAGGGTTTCACTGTTCCCCCCAGGAGGTCAGATTCTACCAGAACTGGAAGGGTAGGAAGATCTCTCAGGAGCTCAGTTCCAGGACATGAAGATTTCACAATGATACAAGTTACCTGGTGTGCAGTAAAGATTGTTACTGCTGAATTTCTGGTTCTGTTTTTTTTTTTTTTTTTTCTGGTTCTGTTTTTGCTTCAGAATCTGCCCTGAGCAGAGAGTGCCTTTGACAGTCACAATTAATCTGTGGATTTCACTGGAACTTAAATGGAGGGGAAATCCATTTAAAATCTCTACCTTCTTTATATATATCCCTACCCTCTTAGTTTTCTAGAAAGTTGGAATAATACTTGGAAAAATACTATCTCACACTAATTAAGTGCTTGATACTTACAAAACACTTGTATACATTTATCTAGTGACCTTCAGAACTAGTCTTGTAAGGAAGGCAGACATGATTATTCTCTCCAACAGATCCAGAAATTGGCAGAAGTTGGTGTTAAGCCCTGGGAGCTCTGGGATTTCTTGATCTACTCAGCAATGTCTAGTCTGACCCAAGGCCCTCTCTCTCAAGTCTGGAGGTTTGTTCTATTTTTATAAAATAATTTATTTAAATATATCTATAAAAGTACATTCTCACTATAGAAAAGTTGGAAACTATGGCAGAGAAGTGAGAGGAAAAAAATCAGCCACAGCTCTAGTACTCAAAAACAAATTTCCTGGGTTTACTTAGGTTTTTAACTATCTGTGAGATGGAAGGAGAGGTCTTCAGTAATGCTTATTTTGTCTCCACCTGTTCCATTGCATTTAGCATAATGTATATCATGGATAATTTAGTCTAGCTCACAGATAGCTAGATATGGACTCTGGACCTTCTAAGATAAGCTCTAAAAGCTGAACCAAAATCCCACTGCCATCCTTGGTAGAGATCAGTTCCTCACTTTTCTCCTTTGGTTACTCCCCCCCCCCCCCCCCCCCCCCCCCCGCCCCAAACTTATTTCCTTTCTTCTGGCTTTTTCACTAGTTTCTATTTAACTACAGTTTCTACAACGTATCATTTCCAATCTTAAAATCACCAAGCTGTGCTTTCTGCAGATCTTTCTTCAAATTCTACCCAGCTTCCCTTGTGCAGAGTTAAGGGCCCAGATAGCACGAAGGAAAATGAAAGATCTCCTCTTTCTCTAGTCTCCCATGCACCCAGCTTGGCACTCAGAAGGTACACCTGATCAAAGAGAGAGGTGCTGGGGAGTGCATGCACATTAGCAGCTCCGGATGTTTGGACCCAGAAAATAGTAAATTCCAGTGTATATTTGAATCCCCTCCTGCATTTGTTTAGTGCTTTAATAATAAACATTAGGTAAGTGTTTACTGATGTGTGTGTGAGTATGTGAATGAGTGAGTGTAGTTGGTCCTGAGAGTAGAGGTGGGAAGCCACTGTGCTCACTTCCTATAAATTAAGAGCACCAGGAGTGTGCTCTCTGTCCTGTACCCAAGGAATTTTTTTTTCCTCATCAGTAGGATCACTATGATACAAGAAAACCCAGCCAACCAGTAGCCTTGGTGTCAAAGGTACTCACAGCTTCCACGTTGTCTGTCTGCCAGGTCCTGATGTCTTCACAGAAAACGCCCCTCAAGCCTGGGTTTGTTTGAGGTAGATCCTGCCCTATGGCAAGGAGGGGCATAAACTGAAATGACAGCTGTTTGCAGAGAGGCTAGGGTATCAACTAGAAGGGATGGGGAAGGGTCTCCCTATTCTGCTTTATTTGGTGCAGCCGCAGCTTTCAATTAACCCCACTCAGGGAGTGTGCCTTCTTGTGCACATCCTCTCAGCAGAAGGACAAAATGTGACCCTGAGTTAACCACTAATAATTACACATTGAATCTAAATGAAAATGAGGAGAAAAAGGCAGGGCAGAAGCCAAAGTCTTATGGTAAGCAAAGCATTTTTAGCTGGAATGTAAAGAATTTTGGTATTGGCATTTCAGGGAAATTCAATCTGCCCTTTCTCTCAATCCAGAAGACAGGAGGTAGCTCACAGTTGTTTGGGTCAAGATTACAGTTTTACTGATTTCAGAAATCTCATATTAATCTTAGCACTGGCTCTGGTGGAAGATATGTGCAGAATTGTAGATCTTTGTGGAAAATTATGTGAAACAGCACATTTTTTTTCTTGGATGCTTAAAACGTCTGTTTTACACACTGTAGATGTGCTTTTGTTTGTGCTACATGGATCAGTACACTTAAATATAATAATAACTTAGTCCAACAAATAGAGAAATATGTTCTCATGAGTAAGCAGAGTATTTCTGTGACAAGTATAGACTGCCACTCTCTGTAATTATGTGATTAAACAGGAAGCTTTGATTGAGGACCTACTCTGTGCCCAGTCCTGGACAGCTGAAGAATGCTGTCGAAGAGCTAGCAGAAGGAAGAGATGTCAGAGTCATACTGCATTTACAGTAAACTGTGTCCTTAGTGTAATTCCTAGTAATCCTTAGTTTTCCTGAGTAAGTAATCCCTAAGTAAGTAATACAGCGTTGCTGTAATGCAGAAACTAAGTACAAGTGATCATAGTCTCTTCTCCCTCCCAGTGATAGAAAGATGTCAAAAGCCATTCAACCTAACCAGTACTTTTTTTTTTTTTTTTTTGGAAATTGTATGTAGGTAAACTATTTTGTTTTGTTCCATAGATCCAGACCACTTCTCTTTCTGGTTTCAGTCAGTTGTTTAAAAATTAAACGATGCGTATTAGTCATGACAGAACCTGGGGGAATTCAGTATAATCCTATTTCCAGTAATTGTGTAAAAAAGGCAAATTGTCTTGGAGTGGTTAATTAGAAATATGGTCTCCTTCATCATGGAATGGTATGTTCCATCAGAAGAAAAGTAATTTATGTGATGTGATCCTGAGTGCTGGTGGCTTAAAGGGCTCTGTTACCTGTAGGAATCTCTGACTCAGCATCCTGGCCCTTAGAAGTTGGTTGTTACCAAGCTGCCAAAGATCAAGATAGGCTTTAGGTCATCCCAAGCCAGTTCCTTCTAAAATAAAATAATAAAATAAAATAAAATAAAATAAAATATAAATTTAATTTTTAAAATTTTAATTTTATTTGTTTTTAAACACACAAGCGCCTAAAGTCCAAGATAAAGAAGCCATTTGTTAAGGTGGTGAGTTACCTTGAATACCAGAAAAATGTTAGGAAAAATTGTGAAATCTGGGAGGAAAAAAAATCCCTTGGTATCTTTTAGAATGCTAGGTATTGACGAATGTATCCTTCAAGTTACCTGGTTTATCTTTCATTATCTTTGAGATATTGAAAACTCTGTAAAGTTGTAGAAAACTGAGAGTAATGCAGACTATCCTTGTCTGTAGAAAAGCAATCAAATTTTGTGTTGTGGAGATGCAGTTAATCACCCCCCTCCCCTGCCTCGACCCCAGGAAGCTTGTTTTCTATCTACTAACAAATATATAATCAGTGTTTCTTCTTACCTCTTGAATCAGTCTTTAACGTCTTACTGTTTCTGTCTTAAATTAATTAAGTAAAAACCTTTGACATGTGTTCATTTTATATTTGTATGACATAGTTTTACCTTACAAAGTTATGCTTTAAGAGGAATAACACTGTTCCTTCCTTCACTATGAATAGAGGTCCTGTTTATACGGGTTTCTGAGACAGTTAAACAGTCACTTATAATATTTTTCTTCTACTTTTTAAACTTTTATTTTAATTTTTTAGAGAAGTTGAGAGCAAGCAGGAGCAGAGGGACAGGGGGAGAGAGAATCTCAAGCAAGCTCCATGCTGGGTGTGGAGCTGGTCATGGGTCTCAATCTCATGACTCTGAGATCATGATCTGAGCTGAAATCAAGAGTCAAATGCTTAACTGACTGAGCTACCCAGGTGCCCCAATATATTTTTATATATTTATAGAACATGTGGATAATGTCTTCAAAAAAAATAACTTACTGAGATTAATTTCATGTAACCTGAAACTAATCTTTTATTTTTTTAGAAGGTTGGTTATAAAACTTTTATTTTTAAAAAGATTTTATTTATTTATTCATGAGAGACACAGAGAGAGGTGGAGACACAGGCAGAGGGAGAAGCAGACTCCCTGTAGGGAGCCCAATGCGGGACTGGATTCCTGGACTCGGATCATGAGCTGAACAGAAGGCAGATACTCAACCACTGAGCCACCCAGGCGTCTCATAGTTATAAAACTTTTAAAGTGAACAATGCAGTGGCATTTAGTACATTCACAATGTTCTACAACTACAACTCTATCTAGTTCCAAAACATTTCTATCACTCCAAAGTAAAACTCTTTATCTATTAAGTAGTTTCACCCTATTCCACCCTCCCTGTAGCCCCTAGCCTCCACCCATCTACTTTCTTTGTCTATACATTTGTCTATTTTACATTCTTTTTTTTTTTTTTTTTAAATTTTTTAAATTTATTTATGATAGTCACAGAGAGAGAGAGAGAGAGAGAGGCAGAGACACAGGCAGAGGGAGAAGCAGGCTCCATGCACCGGGAGCCTGACGTGGGATTCGATCCCGGGTCTTCAGGATCGCGCCTTGGGCCAAAGGCAGGCGCCAAACCACTGCGCCACCCAGGGATCCCTATTTTACATTCTTGATATAAATGTAGTCTTATAGTATGTGACCTTTTGTATTTGGCTTCTTAGTGTAACATATTGGAGATTTTTTTTTTACGTATTGGAGATCTATCCATGTTGTAGCATATGTCAGCAATTCATTTCAGAATCCAATTCTTTTTATGGCAGAATAATATTACAGTGTATGTATATACCACATCTTTTTTTTTTATCACTCATCCATTATTATTTTTTTTAAAGATTTTATTTGTTTATTCATGAGAGACCAGAGAGAGAGAGAGAGGGGCAGAGACACAGGAAGAGGAAGAAGCAGGCTCCATGCAGGGAGCCTGACCTGGGATCCGATCCCGGGTCTCCAGTATCACACCTTGGGCTGAAGGTGGCGCTAAACCGCTGAGCCACCCGGGCTGCCCTATCACTCATCCATTAATGGCTATTTCTGCCTTTTGGTTACTGTGAATAGTGTTGCCATGAACATACATGTATGCCTCACTTGATGAAGTACCTGTTTTCGGTTCTTTTGCATATATATCTAGAAGTGGAATTGTAGCCTTATATGGTAATTCTATGTTCAACATTTGAAGAACTGCCAAATTATTTTCTGTAGACAACTATTTTATGTGCCTACCAGCAACGTACGAGGGTTCCAATTTCTCCATCTCTTCTCTACCCTTGTTATTTTCCATGTAAAAAGTTATTAGCCACCCTTGTAGGTGTGAAGTGGTACCTCATTTTGATTTGCATTTCCCTGATGTCTAAGGATGTTGAGTATCTCTTCATGTGCTTGTTAATCATGTGGAATTTTAAGTAGTGCATCATTTTTTAACGTTTGGAAAGCTGGCCATTGAAAAGATGACTCCCATTGCAATACAAGTAATTATCCTTTATGTTTCTTTTTTTTTTTTTTTTTTTTTTTTAAATTTTTATTTATTTGTGATAGTCACAGAGAGAGAGAGAGAGAATGAGGCAGAGACACAGGCAGAGGGAGAAGCAGGCTCCATGCACCAGGAGCCCGACGTGGGATTCGATCCCGGGTCTCCAGGATCGCGCCCTGGGCCAAAGGCAGGCGCCAAACCGCTGCGCCACCCAGGGATCCCTCCTTTATGTTTCTTAATTTAAGATTTTGTACATTAAATTTTATCAAACGATTCTATAGAGCAAGTTAGCTTTATTTAATTAATTAATTTATTTTTTGCTTTAAAAAAAAAGATTTATTTATTAATGAGAGAGAGAGAGCACGCGCACGGCAGAGAGACAGGCAGAGGGAGAAGGAGGCTCCATGCAGGGAGCCCCACGTGGGACTCCATCCTGGGTCTTCAGGATCATGCCCTGGGCTGAAGGCGGTGCTAAACCTCTGAGCCACCTGGGCTGCCCGCAAGTTAGCTTTTTTGAAAATAAACTGGAAAGGATTTTCTCCACTCTCTTTACATGGTGTTTCCACAGACCATGTCTGAACCTTCTACAGCATCAAGCAAGTGTTCTTAAGGAACTCAGAAAAATATTGCCATGGTGATAATATCTGTCCTTGTGAAACACTGCCCTGTGAACTGTTTTATACCCTAAAATCTTGCCTGGAGCTTTTAGTTTGTGAAATTTATTTGCTGATTTGCTTTTTAAGTGTGGATATGCAATACATTTTTAATATTAATGATAACAAGTAGCATTTATTGAACATTTCTTAGGTGCCAGACTCTGTACCAGGCATTTTATTTGGATATATCCTTTAATCCTAGTAGCATGTTAGCTCCCCCAGGTAGGATCTTCTATTTCTTTTCTTTTCTTTTCTTTTTTATTTAAGATTTTTATTTATTTATTCATGAGAGACAGAGAGAGAGAGTGGCAGAGACACAGGCAGAGGGAGAAGCAGGCTCCATGCATGGAGCCTGACGTGGGACTCGATCCCGGGTCTCCAGGATCATGCCCTGGGCCAAAGGCAGCGCTAAACCAGTGAGCCACCCGGGCTGCCCGGATCTTCTATTTCTTGTCTTTTGTTGTATCCCTAGCATCTAACACAGTATCTGCTTAAGAGCAAGTGTTCAACAAATGTTACTGAAGGAGCAAACAACTCTTTGAGATGGTTTCTGTGCTTACCTTCATTTTATAAATGAAGAAGCTGAGTCTAAGAAATGTAAAGCAGTTTTCCCAAGGTCATATAGATGGGCAGTGGCAGAGCCCAAATCAGAGTTCAAGCAGCCTTCTCCAGAGTCACCATACTGCCTTTTAAGTGATAGCATTCAGAACAGCACGTTGACCCCTTCCTTCCACATTCTACAGAGTGGCCAGGTGATTCTGTCACAGAAGAAGAAATTGAATTCATTTCACTTCAAGAAAGTATCTGTTAATGGCCATTTCTGTGTCCAGATATTTGTTGGGTGTAATGTTAAGAACTGGGAGTTAAGAAGATTCTATTATGGGGTCTGACACTAGCTGGGTGACCTTGAGCAAATAATACACTCTTATCCCTAGACTTTGGATCCTCATGTGTAAAATGGAAAAGTTGGGCTAGATGATCTAAGTGTTTTCCAGCAATAGAATATGGTAACTTTAAGAAATGGCACAGATAAGCCCACGTTGAACTTGTTTGCTGGGGATGGGGTGGTGAATGGTGGGAAGTGTCATTGGTTTATATATCTTAATCTTTGATCTAGAAGGAATGAAGAAGAGGAAGGGCAACAAAGTGGTAAACATATGGTGACAGTGCTAGAGTATATGATCTAGAAGAGAAAATAAAGCAATTATCGAAGTAACAAGGAAATCTCAGCTCATCTTTAATTTTAAGAAATGAGATTTACTTCTATCCTGGACCTTACCTTTAAGAACTATAGTAGCCTGAAGTTATTTAATATTTTATGATTTCTCAATGCTTCCCTCCTTTGTGCCCTGTAAGTCTGCTGAGAAGAAGTTTGGGGATAATTGGAAAAACCAAGGACTTGGCCAAGATTATACAGTTGTGTAGTGATTCTTGATCTTTTCTTTTTATACCCTAGTCTGTCTTACCCTGGAACTTGAAGAAAATGTCAGATTATTATTTTTTTTAATATTGTGAATTTTTCTCTTGAATTCGTTTCATCAAAAAAGAATATATGCCTCATGACAGCTTTTCCTTTGCTTTGTAGAACTGGGGGTTATTGTCTAATAACACATAATAACAGAATACCAAAATTTCAAAAACGGTGTTATTTTTTTAAGGAAAAAATCTTACAGATTAAAAGGCACACTTTATATTTTAAATTTGGTTAAGTGCTTATACTTCTTAATCTGCAAGATTATGCCTGGTGTATACAAACCACTATGCTGGATGCCAAAGAAATTCAAATATGATCCTTGCCCTCAACCTTGTAAAAGTTGTGAAACCTACACAACCAACCATACATGTGATAGGATGTTATGAATACCTCAAGCTAAATCTAAGGTGTTATGGGGAAATCACGAAGATACCCCTTTCAGCTACAGTGGTTGAGAAAAAGCTTCATGGAAGAGGGGATACTGAAACTGAGTCTTGAAGGATGTATATATTAAGAGTGAAGGGAGGGAATAATTTGAACACATGCTCAGAAGGAAGAATACTTGGCATGTATATGGGGAACTATAGTTCATGGGAGTGGAGGAAAGTTATGGAAAGACGAGTAGTGAGAATAAAGAGAAGAAATGAATTTGACGTGAACAAGTTTGTACTCCCTGATAAAAACTCTTGAAAGATTCATCCAACATTGGTTTTCTGGAAATCTGTCAGTGTTCCTTTCCCATTCCTGCCCCACTCCAAATAAAAGAATAGACAGTAATTTCTTCATGCAGCAACAACTGAATACCTGCTCTGTCCCAGATACTTTGCTAGGAGCATAAGCTCTAAAGATAAACTAGACACAGTCCTTGTCCTCAAGTAGGCCACAGACTGAGAGGGAAGACCAACTCTTAGTTAGAAAGGGGATACGTATAAAGTGCCCATTTTATTTGAAATGGGGCCACATTGAAAAAGAATGATCTTGGCTGCAATGGGCTGATCGCCTGAGCTCTGTTTTTAGCCCTTGGGAGCAACCTTAGGATGTGTGGCATACCAGAAGAGCAGCTGCATACTATATTCTGAATATGATGAAAGTGACGCCTCCGTTTTTCCAGACCCACAGCAGAGACTGTTCCTGGGAAGGAGAGCCAAGCTCTTTCCTGGCTTGTGCCATTGGGCACATTGTTCCATAAAATTTTAGAGGGGAAGTTTCAGAAAGAAGACACAGAGAAAGAAGGGATAAGAGACTAAACTATAGAGTAATTTTAAAAAGTGTACAGAATTCAACCATTAGTATCTCTTAGATGCAGCAAGATAATAATAATGATAGATGATAATTACTGAGTGTGTACTTTGCGCCAGACACCCTGATGAGGGCTTTAACATACATTACCTAATTTAACCCACATTGTAGTCCTAAAACTTTGCTACTACTTTCAATCACCTTTTACAGAAAAGGAAACTGAAGCTTAAAAAGATTAACTTTCCCATATCACATTGATCCTAAGTGGACATGATGGAAAGTATATTGGGATGGGTTTTATGTTTCATGTTTTAAGAGAGCACTGAAGCCTAGAGAGAAGTGAGTAGTTCATAGGTACAGAGCAGAATGATGTCAGAGCCAAATTTAAAATCCCTACCTTGGGGCACCTGGTGGCTTAGTGGTTGAGCATCTGCCTTTGGCTCAGGTCGTGATCCCAGGGTCCTGGGATCAAGTTCCGCATCGGGCTCCCTGCAGGGATCCTCCTTCTCCCTCTGCTGTCTCTGCCTCTCTCTCTGTGTCTCTCATGAATAAATAAATAAAATCTTTAAAAAAATCCATACCTAACTTTTATAACTCTTGAATAATTTTTAAGTTCTTTTATAATAGAAAATTTCAAAAATATGTATCAGTCAGCTTCTACTATTACCTATTTGTGACCCATCTTATTTTATCTTTACCCACCTACCCCATCATACTAATTTGAAGCAAATATTAAACATCATATTATTTCATCTATAAATATGCCATAATGTTTCTCTAAAAGAGAAAATAATAAAAAAATTGTAATACTATTACCACACCTAAAATTTATAACGATTCTATATTACCATCAACTAGTTTGTCTAGTTTGAATGTAAAATTCCAATTGTTTAAGTGTCCTAATTTTTTCTTAGAGTTTAGTTGTTTGAATCAGGATCTGCATAAGGTCCACTCATTACAATACATTGATTTATCTTAAGTCTCTTTTAATCTATAGCTTTCTTTCCATCTTTTAAATTTTCTTGTAATTTGAACTGTTGAAAAACTGGTTGTTTGTCCTACAGAGTTTCCTGCAATTTTGATTTTATTGATTGTATCATTGTGTTGTTAAGATGTTCTTCTGTCTTCTGCATATCCTATAAATTGGTAGTTATATCTAGAGTCTTGATCAGATTCAAATTTGATATATACTTTTTTTTTTTTGTAAAACTACTTCACAAATGATGCATCATCAGAAGGCTTTTGATTTCTGATTATCTAATTTATTGTAATGTTAGCAATCACTGATGCTTAATGCATTAATTTATTTAGAGTTGCAGGCCTTCCATGATAGAGTATCAGGAAGAGAATTTACTTCTCACCTTAAATGACTAAAAAAACCCAACAAGAAATATTTTAGACATTGGGCAACAAGGTATCATACAATTGTGATCTCTAAAGGAATGGAAATGACACAATATCTGGCTTCTAATAAAAAGTTACAGGACATGCAAAGAAATGGGATCATACATTCATAACATGGGTAAAATTCAATTAATAGAAACCAAATCCAGAAATGAGAGCATAGAATTAGTAAACAAAGATATTAAAACAGCTATTATAAATTAAGCTTCAGCTGTTAAAGAGGCAGAAGAAAACATGAGCATAACAAGGAGAAAAAAATGAAAGACATAAAAAAGAGGCAGAAGAAAACATGAGCATAACAAGGAGAAAAAAATGAAAGACATAAAAAAGATAGTAGAAATTAATATTAGGGATAAGTATTTTGGATGGGATTAATAGATTAGACACAGTAGAAGAACAGATTAGATACTTGAAGGCATAAGAGTAGAAGCTATCTGAAATAAAGCACAGAGAAAAAAGACCGAAGAAAAGCAACGCAAAAACAATAGAGCATCAGTAAGCTGTGGGACAATATGTAATTGGACCTGGAGAAGAGCAGTGACAGCAGAAAAATAAAGGAATAACGGCACCTTAAAAGGATCTGGAGACCTCTTTTTCTGTTGTGATGAAAGATAAAATTGCTTCTTAGCAGATAAAGAATGGTTTCATCATGAGCAAGCAGAAAGCTCTAATCTACAGACTGACTCTTTTGGAGTACATTATGACCTTCTACATGATAGTCTGTATTGCCTTCCTTTTAGGACCTTAATGGAAAAATTATGATGTTTGTCTTTTATCTTCCTCTCTCTCTCTTTTTTTTTTTTTTTTTGCTAGATGCAGGATACTTTATTGATGGTATGTGACAAGGTAGGGCTCCTCAAGCCCTTCCCCTTCTTCAGGGTGTCTGGATAGAACCAGGAGGTTCTCAGTGTGTTAGGGGATAAATTGGGGCAAGAACTCCCCAGCAGTGGAGGGCTTCTCTCTTCTTGCTCTCACTGGGGCTGGTGGTCCAAGATCCAGCACCTGGTTGCTGTAGTCAAATTCATTATCATACTGGGAAATGAGCTTGACAAAGTAGTCACTGAAAGTAATGTCAGTGGAAGCGTGCGTGTCACTGTTAAAGTTGTAGGAGGCCTGGTCCTCAGTGTAGCTCAGGATCCCTTGAGGGGGTCCTCCAATCCTTGCTTCACCATCTTTGTGATGTCATCGTATGTGGCAGCTTCATCCAGGTGGCAGGTCCAATCCACAACTGACATGATGAGGGTGGGACATGGAGGGCCATGCCAGTGAGCTTCCCATTCAGTTCAGAGATGACCTTCACTCCAGCCTTGGCAGCACCATTAGAAGCAGGAATGATGTTCTGGACAACCCCTTGGACATCACACCACAGCTTCCTGGAGGGACCATCCACAGTCCTATGGGTGACATTGATGGCTTGGACTGGGGTCATGGGTTCCTTTATGATGCCAGAGTTGTCATCTGGATGACAACTGTGGATGCTGTGGATGTCACCACAGCTTCCTGGAGGGACCATCCACAGTCTTATGGGTGACATTGATGGCTTGGACTGGGGTCATGGGTTCCTTTATGATGCCAGAGTTGGTCAGAGGCACCAAGCAGTTGGTGGTGCAGGAGGCATTGCTGATGATCTTGAGAGAGTTGTCATACTTCTTATGGTTCATGCCCATCACAAATAGGTGGGCATCAGCAGAAGGGACAGAGATGGTAACCCTTTTAGCCCCACTTTTCAGTTGAGCCTCAGTGTCCTCCATGGTGGTGAAGATACCAGTGGGCTCCAAAACATACTCAGCACTAGAACCACCCCATTTGATGTTGGTGGGATCTTGCCCCTGGAAAATAGAGATGAGTTTTCCATTGATGACAAGTTTCCTTTCTCAGCCTTGACTGTGCTGTTGAATTTGCTGTGGGTGGAATCATACTGGAAAATGCAGACCATGTAGTTGATGGCAACAAAGGGGTCATTGATGGTGACAATATCCACTTTGCCAGAATTAAAACTAGCCTTGGTGATAGGCTCCCAGTACAATCAAATTCCTTTACACCAACCTTCACCATTGTGTCTTAGGGATGTGCCTGGCACTGTATCAGAAGATGTGACTATTTAATGAGAAGGAGCAGAGAGCCTCTCTTATCTATTTTTTTTAAGTTTGTTTATTTGATAGAGTGCACAAGCAGGGGATAGTGGCAGAAGGAGAGGGAGGAGCAGGCTCCCCACTGAGCAGGAAGTCTGACACAGGGCTTGATTCCAGGACCCTGAGATCATGCTCTGAGCATGAGCCAAAGGCAGATGCCTAACCAACTGAGCTACCCAGGTGACTCCTCTCTTACCTACTCCTAAAGTGATTCCTTTCAATTCCCCACTGAATACTCCCGAAGTGTCCCTGGCTACCCAAAGAAGTCCTACAACCATTTTCTGAGCTGCTGCCTGGGTACCAGGATCCTTTCATTTATTCCTGCTTCCCTTCCCAGCCTCCCTTAATGAAATTTTGACCCACTTTGATCTGGTCGGTTCATATTAAAGGTTAATCCTTGATAATCAATCCTAGTGGGTTCCAATGATTTCATGTACAACATTAATAAGTTAGTATCACATTCAAAAGGCCATCCAAAGGTACACTTTAATTTCTATTTATTGATTTAAAGTTAAACTCAAATACATTTTTTATTCAACAGTAATTTCATATACTGAGTCATATACTGTGTTAGGTGCTAGGGCAGAATGAGTAAGATCTAGTTTCTGTCCTCTGGAGTCTCTCAGACCTGAAAGGCGGACTTACAAAAGTGATATCACATAAATACAGTAAAGGAGATGTCAACAGAAGTTCTGAGTACTCGCTAGGAAACAGCTGGCATACCTGTGGCACTTAAGAGATTTTGTGATGACTCTAAAGGAGAAATAGGAATAAAACTGAGAAGGTGAAGGGAACAATATTGGTGGCTGTTTATTAAGTCTTTATGTGTCAGGTGCAAAGCCAGGTGCTTTATATACATTTGTATCACTTGGCTATCACAAAACCTTTTTTTTTTTTTTAAAGAAAGACTTATTTATTTGAGGGGGAGAGGGGCAGATGGAGATGAATCTTCAAGCAGACTCCCCAGTGGGTGTGGAGCTGGACCTCGGGCTTGATTCCAGGACCCATGAGATCATGACCTGAGCTGAAACCAAGAGTTGGATACTTAACTGACTGAACCACACCAGTGTGCTTCTCAAACATTTAATATTTACATCTCACAGAATTTTCAATTATGTTCTTTCCTTATTTCCCTCTTTTTGCCACTAGGCAACAAGGTCTTAATCAAAAGGGTACTGTGACAAAGTACCCTTTTCATTTAGTGAAAGTGCTCTACTCAGTGAATGAATGAACAAGTGAAGCTAAAGTAATGGTGGGCAGTTTAAGTACTGGGCTTTACAATTCTCTATCAAAGAAGTTATGGTTGCTTTGGAAAAATTGGAAAGTCTCAGATTAATTTGAGGCCATACCTATATGCCAGTTGATAAGTCCTACAGCCCCAGCTTTGCCCTTCACGTTTCAGTGATCATGACACCATAATGGGACAAGCCAATTGGGCTTCCACAAGAAAATTTGAAGTGAGCCACCAATATTATGAGCTCTAACACAGGACAGAGCAGCACTCCCACTAGTTCTTGTGTATTTCTGGGTGCTGTGGCTCCCCTGACTAGGATCCATTTGGTATTCAGCATTTAGCTATAAATAAGTCTCAAGCCCCTATGGATGCTCTGGGCTGGGCAGCGGAGGGGAGGCAGAGCAGCTGGAGAGGCCTAGAGATGTTAACCAAGAATGTGCTAACTAGGAAGAAAGGCAAGAATCCAGGCTTATTTGGATGCCCTTTTCTCTAGACCTACAGCCTAATTATGGTCTTTGGCCAGTTTTGTCTGTGGAAGAAATGGGGTGTTCCTTTTCGTAAGCCTTACCCTCTCAAATTCCGAGTCCCATAAAGAGTGTACCTAAACCTGTGTGATCCCTACCCTGCACAATGAGCTCAACAAATGGCCTGATTTAGAGTCAGGAGGTGTGGGTTCTAATTCTGACTACCATTTAGTAACTGACTTTAGGCGAGGGACAGTCTCTAACATTGTAAGATGGAGCTCTACCTCCTTCCTGCTGTTCCACATGGTTGTTGAGAGGATGAAATGAAATAATAGGGTTGGAAGTGTTTCCATGAGTTATGAAGCTCTGTGTAAGAGAGGAGCAGGATGTGGTTTCCTGAGGGGCATTTAGACTGGGGGGCTCAGATTAAGTAAACCCTTATTTCTAAACTGCCCAGTGGGCCACAAGGTGGCAGCAGGATCCCATCTTTGCTCCTGTCTTTAGGGGGAAAAATAGGAAAGGGTTTGGATACTGCTTTGCTCTGCTCTGCAAAGGTGAAGAGGATTTATTCCTTTACCACTGCCTACATTTCTCACTCCACAGAATCCTTCAACTCCACATAAAATAATTTCTCAAAGGACTCACGGTCTTAAATCTGAATCCCGGGGCGCTTTCCCAACTGTGTAAATTAATTCAGCCCTAGCAGGTTTTGGTTAATGGTTGTAAATCTGTTCTGAGCTTTGGAGTTTCATACAATTCTTGCCCTCCTGGTATTTGACTGCTATAGACTCCAAGCTCACTTTTGTTTTCTTCCTTGAATCGGAGCTCTAGTGGCCCTGGAAAACCAGGCAATCCAACTTTTCATCACAGAAGAGGAAACTGAGGCACAGGGAAGGGAAATAATTTGTTCATGGTTAAACAGTTCATTTGAGAGTTGGATTTTTTTTTTTTTTTAGGATTTTATTTATTTGACAGAGCAAGCAAGCACAAGGAGGAGACTTCCTAGTGGGCAGGGAGCCAGATGTAGGCTCCATCCCAGTACCCTTGGATGAAACCTGAGCTGAAGGCAGACACTTAGCGACTGAGCTACCCAGGTGTCCCAAGAATTAGGACTTCAATCCAGCTTTCTTCCTGTGGATTCAGTCCCTTTGCAAATGTGAATATTTTCAAGGTGTTTTGGGAGGCTTGAGGCAGCTTTGTTTCTCCCACCGGTGAGAATTGGTGAGAATTTCAGGGCTTTTTGAGGCAGAGGGAAACAGGAGACCTTGCTAGCATCCACTCAAAACATCTTTTGAAGCAGCTCTCCCAGACGCACCTCATTAGGCATCACCACATATCTGAAAGGCGTTAGAAACTCTCAGGGCTGCACGCTAGGACTGCAGCGGATAATGTCTCAGGAGAGGAGAAGAATCCACTTGAAGGACACATTTCATTCTATGGGCTTTTTTTTTCTTAGGGTTGCCTTCCCAATTATATCCTCTGAGGCAATGATCAAATGAGACTATTCTCAGTTTACCACAGCTTATGGCTAGAGAAGGCAGGAATGAGGGGAGCCAGTCTTAAACATTTGCTGTCTTGTGCAGGGCATTCTCTGTACAGGTGAATCTTTATAAAGGTGGCAGAGTAGAAGAATAAAAGAATGTGACTTGATGGTTTGACAGACACTGGTTTAAAGCCTCACCTAGTTACTTACCTTTATAGGTAATTATTATAAGTCTCAGTTTTCTTATTTATAAAATGGGCACAATGATATCTACCTTAATAGCTATATAACCTTGGACAGATTTTTTAGACTTTGTGTACCTTGATTATATTGTCTGGTAAAAAGAAGCTCTCTTTCACAGGTTGTAAAATGTTTTTTTTTTCCCACAGGTTGTATAATGATCAATAAATTCTTATCTAGAACCATGTATGACACAGAGTAAGCAGTTGGGAAGTAGTAGCTATTGTTATTATTCTTACTACCACCATACAGGGTTGTTGTGAGTCTTTTTTTTTAAGATTTTATTTATTTATTCATGAGAGACACACACACAGAGACAGAGAGAGAGGGGTGGGGGAAGGCAGAGACACAGGCAGAGGGAGAAACAGGCTCCATGCAGGGAGCCCGACATGGGACTCTATCCGGGTCTCCAGGATCACACCCTGGGCTGATGGTGGTGCTAAACCGCTGTGCCACCGGGGCTGCCCGGCTGTTGTGAGTCTTATTTTTTATTTTTATTTTTTGTGAGTCTTAAATGAGCTAGTGTATGTAATGTTTTTAAGGAGAATAAGCACTCATTAAAATGCTAATTATTTTTATGTAATAACTGCAGTCATGTGAATAGTATTCACAGTAAATGAACCTGCTTACTTATAATCTAGGTAAAAGAGCATTATTTTTTCATTTGTTTTATGTTTATTCTTATTCTTTTTATTACTTTTTAATGATTTTATTTATTCATGAGAGACACAGAGAGAGAGGCAGAGACACAGGCAGAGGGAGAAGCAGGGTCTCTGTAGGAAGCCTTATGTGGGACTCGATCCCAGGATCCTGGGATCACACCCTGAGCTGAAGGCAGACACTCAACCACTGAGCCACCCTGGTGCCCCCTCTTGCTCTTTTATTTAGGGATAATTCTTGGCTTTTTGAATTACAGATTCACCTTCTTTTGAGTAATCTAAAGGCAACAACAGTGATTAGCATTTTTGTACCCTCCCTTTGTGCCAGACCCAGCACTTTTATGTACATACATTGTCTCAGAAGGGTTCAGTAACTTGTGTATGTCTGCACAGCTAGCAACTGATAGAACTGGGATTTGAACCCAGGCAGTTCTATTCTGAAGTATCCTTTTTTGACTATTTCTTACTATTCTGTCTGCCTTAAAAAATGTTGACCACGAGGGGATTCCATTTCTTAGCATTGGAATTCTAATATCCCAGAGCCAAAAGATACTGAAGAATTCCTCATGGATTTACAATGTCCATCAGGAGTAGTAAAAATGTTTATGACCTTTGACCTGACAGGGCCACTTTTAGGAATTTGTCTGAGGCAATCTTAACATCTAACTACAGAAATGATTAGTAAAAATATTGTATATCTACTTAATGAATTATTATGCATTTTTTTGGTAATTGTAAATAGTGATACTATTTGGAATTTTATTTTATTTGATATTTTTTTTGGAAAAAACATTCAGGCTGTTTTTCTCCAGGGCCTTCTTTTCTTTTCTTTTCTTTTCTTTTCTTTTCTTTTCTTTTCTTTTCTTTTCTTTTCTTCTTTTCTTTTCTTTTTTCTTTTCTTTCTTTTCTTTTCTTTTTTTAAAAATTTTATTATTAAGTAATCTCTATATCCAAAGTGGGGTTGAATTCATAACCCCAAGATTAAGAGTTACGAGCCTTACTGACTGAGCCAGCCAGGTCCCTCCATGGCTCTCTTTTTACCAGTATGATTTTTCTTGGTCAACTAATATGTATGACTTTGTTGTGTGAATCTTCTTGATGAGCTTGCAAAGAGGTTTTCTAAGACTGAAAGGCCCTCAACCTATTTTGTTCTAGATTCTGAAGTAGGTGACATGGGCTCCCACTTTCTATGAGATCAGTCTGGGTTGTGGTCACAGTTGGGTTCCATATTGTGGAGCTAAGTTCATTGAAGGCCATTGACTGTGGTCAGTCCTTCTTGGTCTACAGAGGTAGAGGGGGCAGAGTGTGGTGCCTGGTCCAGGCTGACAGAGCAAGTGGAGAGCTAGTACCCACTTTGATGGGTAGCCTCAAGCCATAAATCCTTACGTCCCATACAGACACACCTGCAAGCCTGGGTGGGACCCAGAGATACTCCTCTTCTGCTCCCGTCCTATTGACAGTGACTGTCAGCTGAGGTTTAACTAAGGCCAGAACACTTTGAAGTGGCTTCTCCGTGTGGCTTGAGCTTCCTCACAACTGGGTGGAAGGATTTCCAGGACAAATGTCCTATGCTCTTGGAGGAGCTGGGACCCCCTGCCGGGTGCTGTTTTGAAGACGTCTGATGAAGCCACCTGAAGCTGCTCAGGATAAGTCAGGAAGGCTTTGGGAAGGCCTTGTGTTCAGGCTGAAAATGATCTACCTCCTTCTTTCTCTGTTCTGCAAGATTTTTGGAATACTTTCCCAAGTGTGGACTGCATAGGAAGCCATTGTTCCCAGCTGCCCTTACATCCAGGAGATGGCCTTGTTTCAGGACCCTGTCCCATTGCATCAGATAAGACCTGCAGAGTGTGGAAACATAGCTATCATTCTGCTGATCAGGAAACTGAGCTGGAAAGGGGCTGTCATATATTCCATGAAGGTCCAACTGTGCACTTTGTGCTTGGATGTGGTTAGAAAAGCAGCAGAGAGGTTTTTCTCAGAGTTGTTATATTGATTATTCACGATAATGCACTTAAAACAATTCACGCAATAACTGGCTTGTGCACTGGTTAACAGTGTCAGTTGCAGTAGGTAGGCAGGCCTTCCTGTGATGATGTGAGATGGTAAGATGCCTGTGTAATCCTGTTTGGAAATGTGTAAGAAACAGATGCTGTATGTAACTCACGAGAAGATAAATAAATAATACATATTTTCTTGTTTTTTCTTGGTTACTAATCTTTAATTTCTTCTTTCTGGGAAGATTCATAAGACAAAGGGATTCTCAATCCTGTTATATGTCATGATGTCATGACTTAAGGAATTTGGGTAATTTCTGAACGTTAATTTTCTCTAGCTGATAGAAAGTCTCTTGGTAATCTTATCTTTAGTCATCAAGTAGATTTGGCCCTGTGCTGGTCACTGATCACTCAGCAAGAGTCAAGAGATGTAAAGACCTGTGTCTGTAGGTGAGGTGCTCACAGTTTTGTTGGGGACAGGCTGGCAACCTGGAGTCACAGCACTTTGTGTAGAAATGGAGAAGGGGTGGGCAGCGGGAATAGATGCTTTTGTGTACATGTGCTGAGCGGTCCCAGGGACTGGAGACGCAGTGTGAGTCAGAGATGCCAAGGAAAGGCCCTTCGGGGAAGGTGAGTCTGGGGCTAGACCTTGAAGGCAATGGTGGATCAGAATTGGTTGCTTTCCAGACCAGAGGAAGAGATGATGGGCAAAAGCCCAGAGACTGCAGTGACCATATGTTGTGGACATAATTAATGACTGTCTTAACTGGAGTGGAAGGGCTGCCTTGGGAAAGTCAAGGGGTGAGCTTTGCTTTGTTTTTTAAAAAAATACAAGATCACTAAACACAGTGCAGGTTATTAAAAACACATATTTGCTGGTCATCTTGTTTTGGCTTTCTGGCCCAGACTCAAGGATAGTGAATTTTATTTTTAGTTATCTTTTTCTTGAACATTTTTATGATTGTATGATTACAGTGGGGCTATGCCAAGATTTTAAGAGGACAAAAGGAATTACAGGATAGAAAGAAGCTTTTTCATTATGTTAGGAAGAAGATGTAAGGAAATGCTTTTTTCAATTAATTGGTGCTTCTGTGAGCACCAGAGTGGGAGTCACTTGGAACAAACATGCTCATGCGTAGAGTCAACACTTAAGGACCAACTAGCAAACCTGTCATCCCTAGAATTTTAGAAAATGAAAAATGATAGAACGATAGATAGTGATAGAGTGATAATCATTTTCACTTAGAAAATGGAGAATGATAATCAGAAGGTGTTGAAAAGCCCTTCATGATCCCTTGTGTAGGCTTTAAGCTGACCTGTCTGAATCAAGATACCTATAACTTCAGATCCTTTGTGGTAGACACTTCTGGTGTTCACTCATACTGGTTCTCTTCTTCTTCTTGGCATACTACTACAGGGTTATATTTTCCCATCTCTTGCATTTAGGAAGGTACATAGAGATATTTCTGGCCAGTGAGCTGTGAGCAGTAGTGTGTATGTCACTTTCAGGCCAAAGCATTTAACTGCTGGTGTGAGACTCCTCAGCTCCTCCTATCCTTGCCTTAGTAACTAAAAGTATATTCCAGATTGTATAACTACAAGATGGCAGAGGCTCAATATCTTGGGTCCCTGAGTAATTATGTATAGTAGAACCCCCACCCCCAATCCCAGGCCCAGCCCTGAGAGATTAAGTGGTGTTTATTACCATAATATGTACTAGCCTATCCTGACAAAATAACCATGCCTGTTCATTTCGCCTGTTATTCTTCTCTCCATTCTTGGGACTTAGAAGATGCATGTATTCACCCCTAGGGAGTGGGGTGAGTGAGTTGTACAGGTATATTTGGGAGGGAGGGAAGAAGAAGAGGGTGGATTTAGTTGGCAATTATAATTATAGAATTGCTTCTGGTGTATGTCATGAGGGCAGAAGGAGGAAGAAGGGATACGTTGGGAGAGCTGTTGTTTGTTCACCATCTCTGCGGGTATTATGGTCTGTTTTGGGAGGATCATGAGACACAAAAGCTATCTGCACAGATTTACCCATGTTTACCTCTTGTCCTACCTGTAGAGGCCTTCCCTTGAGAAGGCTTGAGTGTGACCAAGCAGAAAGGAAACTGTTGTGGAAAGCTTGACAGTTAAATCCACGGTCAGCTTTCAAGGGTCAAGTTTCAAGGGCTCTGACACTGATTGTTCATAGAATTTCTTTGAAGACTCACTATGTAGGAAGAAGTCAGCTCATGCAGCTTCATTTCCAATGAAGCCTCTATGTGAATTTGAGAATCCTCAACCATTTAATCACTGTCAGTTCAGTTAAGAAATACATATTGTTTTAATGCAATGTATTTCAAAAATACTTCTCCCCAGCTTTCTCATTTAATTCTGCCACTGACTAGCTTTGTGGCAGGTAGCACGTCACTTTCCCCTTGAGCCTCAGTCCTCTCAGTAAACTGTTCTAGCCCTGACATTCTAAAGTTCTGAGAGGAGAGAAAAGGAACACTCCCAATTTGTGGGTTGAAGATTTTAGGGTGAGAGAGGGTAGAGTTAATTCTGATCCGAGTGTAATCCTTGCAGAGGCTGTTCTTGCTCCCTCCCCTGTAGGGCGGGGACAGTGCACTGTGTATGTAAAATGCTTGCTTTATTTATTTGTTTGTTTGTTTGTTTATTGTTATTTTTTGTAAAACGCTTTAAAGCTTCCTCCCTGGAGACTGCCAGTGCCTTGAGGTCAATAACCTGCTTTTGTTTGTCTCTGCCTCACATGTACCCGGCATAGTTCTTGCTGCAGGGTAGATGCTTAGTAAAGTTTGCTGATTTGAATTTTTGAATTGGAATATATACCTTGTGTTTCTTAAAAAGAATTTTTTTTTTTTTTTTTTTTTTTACAGAGGTACCTGGGTGGTGCAGTTGGTTAAGTACCTGACCCTTGGTTTCAGGTTTAGGTTGTGATCCAGGGGTCTTGAGATCAAGCCCCCATGTCGCGCATTGAGATCAAGTCTGGTTAAGATTCACTCTCCTTCCCCTTCTGCCCCTCTTCCCTGTGTGCTCTCCCAAATAAATAAATGCATAAATGAATCTTAATTTTTTTTACAGCTTTATCGTGGTATATTGACGTACAATAACCTGCACATTTTAATTATTTTTTATTTTTTTAAAATTTTTAAAAGAGATTTTATTTATTTATTAATGAGAGAGAGAGAGAGAGGCAGAGACACAGGCAGAGGGAGAAGCAGGCTCCACGCAAGGAGCCCGACGTGAGACACAATCCCAGGTCTCCAGGATCAGGCCCCGGGCTGAAGGCAGCGCTAAACTGCTGAGCCACTGGGGCTGCCCTAACCTGCACATTTTAAAGTGCATAATTTGACAAATTTTGACATATGTATATACTTATGAAGCCATTTCCACAATCAAGATATTTAAGATATCCATTACTTCCAGAACTTTTCTCACGTCCCTATGTAATACCTCTCTTATATCCTCTCACTCCTGTCATCAGACAACCACAGATTTGCTTTCTGTTACTGGAGATTAATTTGCATCCTCTAGAATTCTGTATAAGTGACATATGCAGTATATGCTTCATTTTCTCTGGAGGGGTTGTCTGGCTTCTTTCACTCAGCATAATTATTTCGAGAGTCTCCATATTGTAGTTTGTATCAATAGCTCATTCTGTTTTCTTCCTGAGTAGTGTTCCGTTATATAAATATAGCATGGTTTATTTATTTATTCACCTGCTGCTGGACCTTGGATTGCTCTGGTTTTTGGCTACTACACCTAAAGCGGTTAGGAATATTCATGTATAAGTCTTTGTACGGGCATATGGTTTTATTTCTAGCAGGTGAACACCTGGGAGTGAAGTTAACTGGATCAAATGGTAGGTGTCTGCTTAATTTGTAAGAACATGTCAAACTGTTTTGTAAAGTAATTGTGTCATTTCAGATCCCATCAGCATCTTATGAAGACTCATTCCCTATATAACTTCACCAGCTCTTGATATGTGTCAGTCCTTTTTGATTTTAGCCATTCTAATAAGATATGTAGCAGTTAATCTCGTGTGGTTTTATTTATATTCCCCTAATGATGAGTGAGCCTGAGCATCTTTTCATGTGCTTATTTGCCGTCTGTATGTCTTTTTAGGTGAAATGTCTTTCAGTTATTTGCCCATTTGAAAAATAGGATTTTTTTGTTATCGAGTTTTGAAAGTTTTTTTAAAATATATTTTGGACACAAGTCCTATATCAGATCTATGCTTTGCAAAGATTTTGTCCCTATTTGGTCTGTCATTTCATTCTCTTATCATTGTCTTTCAGGAGCAGAAGTTTTAAATTTTGATGAAGTCCATTTTATCAGTTACCTCTTTAAAGCACTGTATAGGGTGCCTGGGTGGCCCAGTTAGTTAAGCATCTGGCTTTGGCTCAGGTTATGATCCCAGGGTCCTGGGACCGAGCCCCAAGTCAGGCTCTCTGTTCAGCAGGGAGGCTGCTTCTCCCCCTGCCTGCTGGTCCCCCTGTTTGTGTTTTCTCCCTCTCTCTGTCAAGTAAATAAATAAAATCTTTTTTTTTTTTTTTTTTTTTTTTTTTTTTTTAAGGACTATACTTTTGGTGTTGTATCTGAGAAATCTTTGTGTAAGGACACCTGGGTGGCTCCATCAGTTAAGTGTCTGACTCTTGATTTCAGCCCAGGTCATGATCTCAGGGTTGTAAGATTGAGCCCTGCATCAGGCTCTGTGCTGGATGTGGAGTCTGTTTAAGACTCTCTCATCCCTCTGCCCCAACCCCCTTCTAAGTTTTTTTTTTAAATGAGAATTTTGTGTTACCTAAGGTCACAGTGTTTTTTGCCCTACAAGTTTTCCTCTACAAATTTTATTTTATTTTATTTTATTTTATTTTATTTTATTTTATTTTATTTTATTTTATTTTATTTTATTTTATTTTTTCCTCTACAAATTTTATAACCATTTTTTCTCACTTATGGCACTTTATTATGCTTCATAGTGCATTTTCAAGCATTTTTTTTTAAGTTTTTTGACTTTAAATTTTACATTTAGGTTTGTGATCCATTTGAGTTTTTATATTGTATGAAGTATAAATGAAAACTTTTTCTTTTTTCATAAGGATATCCAGGTGTTCCAGTTATTTGTTGAAGAATACTTTATATGTAATTTTTGAGATTTTAAAAAAATCTCTGTTATCCCAGATCATTCCATTTTATAGGTAAGAAAATAGGCTTGCAGGAGTGAACTGACTTGTTTGTTAGATCCTGGCCTAGAACTTATGTCTTTCAATCCCCAGTCCATTAGTTTGTTCACTGTGCTGTCATTTTGTTTTACCCTTTCACGTACCTTGTTCTTGAGTATTATCTTTCTGCCTAGTTTCTAGAAGGGAGAACTGAGGCCTGAGGGAGGACCATAACTTTAGATACCATACTATGAGGGCTCTCACCTCTTGAACCTCATCCTCTATGATTCTCCCCTCAATACCACTGCTTCAGTGCCCCTGCTATTCCTTGAATCCACCAGGCTCAGTCCTGCTTCCAGGCCCTTGAGCGTGCCATACCTTCTCCCTAGACTCTCTTCTCTTGGCTCTCCTCATGTCTTGCTTCCTTACCTCCTTCAGGTCTTGGCTCAAGTGTCACCTCTGGGAAACTCGCCTGAACCACACATTTAAAATTGCAAGCCTGGGATCCCTGGGTGGCGCAGCGGTTTAGCACCTGCCTTTGGCCCAGGGCGCGATCCTGGAGACCCAGGATCAAATCCCACGTCGGGCTCCCGGTGCATGGAGCCTGCTTCTCCCTCTGCCTGTCTCTGCCTCTCTCTCTCTCTCTCTCTCTGTGTGACTATCATAAATAAAAATAAAAAATAAAAAAAATAAAAAAAATTGCAAGCCCTTCCTCCAATCATCCACATCTCCCTTCCCCACAGTATTTTTTAGTCAGGTTGTGAAGCCAGGTCCCATGGGGTGACAAGAGATTGTCAGAACGATACCAAGGCTGTGGCTGAGTGAAGCTGTAGAGTATTTTTCTATGTGACCAGGATTGAGGAAGCATGTTGAATGCAATTTGAAATCATCTGATGTCTCCTATCTTCTTTAGGAACTTAAAGTTTTCCATAGATTTTTTTTAAAGGTTTATTTATTTATTCATGAGAGACAGAGAGAGAGGCGCAGAGACACAGGCAGAGGGAGAAGCAGGCTCCATGCAGGGAGCCCAACATGGGACTCCATCCTGGGTCTCCAGGATCAGGCCTTGGGCTGAAGGCGGCGCTAAAGTGCTGAGCCACCCGGGCTGCCCCTCCATAGAATTTTTTTTTAAAGATTTTATTTATTCAGCCACCCGGGCTGCCCCTCCATAGAATTTTTTTTTAAAGATTTTATTTATTCATGAGAGAGACACACACACACACACACACACACAGAGGGAGAGAGCGCGCGCGCGAGAGAGAGAGAGAGAGAGAGAGAGAGAGAGAGAGAGAGACAGAGAGAGAGACAGAGAGAGAGAGAGAGAGAGAGGCAGAGACACAGGCAGAGGGAGAAGCAGGCTCCACGCAGGGAGACATGGGACTCCATCCCGGGTCTCCAGGATCAGGCCCTGGGCTGAAGGTGGTGCTAAACCACTGAGCCACCTGGGCTGCCCCAGTTTTCCACAGATTTTTAGCCTAACTCTGATCTGTGGGCTAGATTTGATGCATGTCAATTTATTTTTAGTTTTTTAGAAATTTATTTGAGAGAGAGAGAGAAAACAAGAAAGCAAGAGAGCATGAGTAAGGGGAGGACCAGAGGGAGAGGGAGAAGCAGATTTCCTGTTGAGCAAGGAGCCTGATATGGGGCTCAATCATCCCAGGACTCTGGGATCATGACCTGAGCTGAAGGCAGATGCCTAACTGACTGAGCCACCTGGGTGCCCCTGATGCATGTAAATTTATAGATGAGCAATCTCTTCAGGCCTTATATCAGTGTCAGAGATTTTAGTATTGCTCCAATTTCTTCAGTCCCTTTTAGAACCAGCCACTGTACATACCTTATCTTTATTTCTCATGACAGTCCTGCAGGGCAGGGATTACTTTCTCTCTTATGTATAGAACTTTAGAGCCAGAGATGTTAACAAAGCTTGCCTCTGTTCACACAGCTGGTGTCTAGTAAGGCCAAGCTTCAAACCCAAAGCTGGATGGCTCAAAACCTGAACTTTTCCTACTATGCTTGGATAATGTGTTTCCTTTTCCTGCCCATCTCTCCCCACCTACAGGCAATATTGTGAGGTAACTATTGGAACATGGGAGTAAAGAGGGTGTGGTGTTCCAGTGTTACCAGAAGTCCGTAGATGGCAGAACTGAGGCACAGAGGGCTTAACATGCTTAGGGCTTCTAAATAAGTCCGTGGAAGAATTGAGATGAAAGTCCCAGGACTTCTGCCTTCCAGGGACATTGTTTTATAATCCATGTTGCACCAACACCAGAGGCAATTTTATTATAGGTCTGAATGTATGAGCAAGTGGATGCTTCTTGTGGCCTCCCAGAGGGATGAGTAAACATTGGAGATCTGGGAGCTCTTTCCCCTCTGTTGTACTGTAGAGGAATTGAGGTTCCTCCGCCTAGTGCTGTAGGTCTAGTTCCACTGAATTATTGACTTGTGTTATATCCCAGATTAATTCTACCAAGCTAGATGCCTGGCATTTTTGTTAGGCTCCAAAATTCTATATAATACCTATTTCTGAGAGCTCCTGGTTGAAGCTCTTCTAGGAGCAACTCTGAAATCTTGGTTTTGTACTTCTTTTCTCATTACCTTGTAATTAGACAGATTGTGTGTTCCTTAGAAGATATAGGGGAAAGGAGGCTTTGTCTGAAATTTTTTAGGAAGTGTTTCATGGTCATAGACATTATTTAGCCCGTATGTATCTTTCTCTAGGAGCCTGTAATGCTACTGCCTTCATCAGTTTGGGATGCCTGAGAACATACTTATTCTGCATAGTAAAGTGAATGGATACCATTTGGACACCCATTCCCATGGAAGATTTGCACCTGAACAGAGAGTGGCAGGGCCTAAAGATCTAGCAGACAGAGCTGATGGTCAGTGCTAGTCAGGGGTGCTGGGTTCAGCTACAGCTTTGCAGATTTCCCAATTTGTATAGTGTTAGTCAGTGATCAGGTACCTCCTGGGTTTCCCAGGGGAGCTAGGGAACTAGATTCTGATGAAAAGGCATAGTTGCACTCTTCCTTTCTAAATAGTTCACGGTGTTGTAATTGCCTGGCAACTTACAGTCCCCACCTCAAACAGTGCATTCCTCCAAAGCAAGGATTTAGTCTTACTGTTCTTTTCATCTCCAGTGTCTAGCAGAGAACTTGGCAGGTACTTAGTAAATGATAATTGAACGATGAATGAAGGAGGATGGGATTTTAAATTAGATAGATGAGGATTTACCACTGTGTAACTTTAGGCAACTTGCTTAACGAACACTTGTCATTTGTAAACTGGAGTAACATTATCTACCTACAGGAATGTTTTTAGGATTAAGTGAGTTAATGAGTGGAGGGACAGGATGAGTGACAGATGGCCCTTTGGACTCTGTGATTCAGTAACACAGCTTAGAACACAGAATCACGAAACAGTTAAGGGCATAACCAGCCTCATCTCTCCCTGGCTAAATCCTAGTCACCCTTTAGATTTCATTTTAAAAATTATTTCTCCCAGGAAGGTTCCTTTATCTTCTTTCTGTCCCCCTTTCTCTCCAGATGACATTAATTTCTTCTGCTAAATGTTTTCATAATATTATACTTTTCTTCTATTATAGCACTTGCCACGATTTACTTTTTAAAAAAGTATCTCAATATTACCTAGCCATCAAAAAGAAAGAAATCTTGCCATTTGAACACATGGATAGAACTAGAGGGTATTGGGATGCCTGGGTGGCTGCGTGATCCTGGAGTTCTGGGATCGAATGCTACATCAGGCTCCCTGCATGGAGCCTGCTTTTCCCTCTGCCTGTGTCTCTGCCTCTCTCTCTCTCTTTCTGTCTGTCTCATGAATAAATAAATAAAATCTTTTTTAAAAAAAAAGAACTAGAGGGTATTATGCTAAGTGAAAATAAGTCCATCAGAGAAAGACAAATACCATATGATTTCACTCGTATGTGGACTTCTAAGAAACAAAACAAATGAACATAGGGAAAGGGAAGGGAAACAGAGGGAGGTGAACCATAGAGACTCTTAACTATAGGAAACAAGCTGCAGGTTTCTGGAGAAGAGGTAAGTTGGGGAATGGGATAATGGGATGATTGGGTGATGGGCATTAAGGAGGACACTTGGTATAATGAATACTGGGTATTATATGCAACTGCTGAATCATGAAATTCTACCATTGGAACTAGTAATTTGCTCTATGTTAACTAACTTGAATTTAAATTAAAAAAAATTTTTTTAAAGTATTACCTCTGATAGATTGCCCTGAAGGCAGGGATTGCCCTTAAATCAGTCTTACTCATTATCATATTTACTGAGATAGTAGATGCTTGTTAAATGTTTATTGAATGAGTGATGCATTTTACAGATGAGGAAACTGAAGCTTAGGAAGGATAAGTGATTTGTCCAAACCTTGAACTAGACCCTTGTCTCTTGACTTCGTGTACCAGCTGCCTCATCAGGCACTTTGGATTCTTAGGGTTTTTTTTTTTTTTTTTTGGTTTTAATCTTTTTCTCTCCTATTTGAAAAAATTATAAAAATAATACATGTTTCTAGTAGAATATTTAGAAAATATAGGTAAGCAAATAGGCAAAAAGAATGGGAAAGGAAGGGAGGAGGCAAGATGAGACAAGGAAGAGAGGTCATCCGAAAGTCCTGTCACCTGGGCATAAACACTGTTAACATCATGGAATCTTTCCTTTCAGACATTTTTTTAGGTGCTATGCACAAATGTGCACGCATGCATGTGCACACACATTTGTCTTTGTTTTTAAATTGAGAAACTTTGCAGGAAGTAGAAAGGCATAAAACTTGAACTACCAGGAGATGGCTGTCTTATAACAGTGTCTGGGAGTCAAGGACTCCTGTAGAAAACCAGAAGGCATCTTCTGAGATCCCGGGATGAGGAAGACTGCCTCCAAATCAATAATAACTCAATAACCTTTGCTTGTAGGTTCTATGTTCCCTTAATAGAGAAGAATTTGACTCACTGAAAAAGACAGAGTTCTGTCCTGCTTTGGCCTTTTATACAGAGTTTGGTTTTTGCTCTGATAGAGTTATAAGGGAGCTTACTCTCCGGGAGACTGGTTGCCCTGGAAGATTGGCCTTTGACTTCTTAAACCTGTTTGCTCCAGGAACCTGTCAGCTTAGTTAATTGGAAGTTAATAGAGCATTTTCTTTCAGTCCTGGGATCTACCAGTTAACCGACTCTTACTGGCATAACTGTTACTGGCAAATTACATTTGAGCCACGAATAAATACATTTTGCCCTTAAGCCTCCTCTGGAACCAAGGTGTGTTTTTTGTATTTGTCCTCTTGCCATTGCATACTTCTGAGCACTGGCTGTTATAGTTTATTTATTTTTATTTTTTTATTTTTTTGCTGTTATAGTTTATATGGAAGTTTGGCATTCTTAATCTTCAGGTACTGAGTCCAGGGAGTACAGGCCCAGGTATATACCATTCAGATCCACTTACCACTTCCAGGCAAAGATTTGTTATCCTCAGATTTATTCTGTATCTACTGTTTGCAAATATTAATTGATTCCCCACTTTGTGCCAGATGCTATAGTTGACGCTGGAGTCACTATAGTAAATAAGGTTCAGTCCCTGCTTTCAAAGAGCTCATGTCTTGTGACGCAGGCACACATATAATAAATAGGCCTTCTGGGTTCTACATGGTAGGTATGCATGGGATGCCATGACAACAGTGACTAGGGGATCCTCACAGCCCTGACATTTTAAACTGAGTCCCAAAGGACTCAGGGTTTTATAGTTCATTGATATTACCATAATCTCTGTGTAATTAGGATTATGTCTTTCTACTCTCATTGGGTAATTAATAAAACATAGATTTGAAAACACTCAGGTATTAAGTAATTACTGCTTAGCTGGTTTTTAAAGAAATAACTTTTAAAAGTCTATACATATTAAATGTTTTTTCCTTGTCTGGTCCTGTCTTAATTACTGAGGTGGCAGTGGACTGCTGGCATAGAGGAAATAATGGATGTAGTTCAAGGTCTCTGAAAGAGAAGAACACATTTAAAATAGAGAATCCCAATAAACAGTCAACATCCAAATGTAAGATGGATGCGTTCCTGTCACCAGCACCCTGCTCCCCCCATCCTTTCACTTTTCCAGCAGGGGAAACACCATCCCAGCTTCAAGAAGGAGTTTGATTTGTGTGTAGAAGCAGGGGAAAGAGACCCACCTTGCCTTCCTAGGCCCACTGGAAATACCTGTTGTCTTCATTCTCTGGTTTATTGCACAAGCTCATTTATTGCATAGATGACTTAGGGAAAATTGTAGGAATTCCTGAGCACTTCAGCATTGAAGTACTCCCCCTTGCCCTCACCAAGGATCCTTACTCTTCTCTCGCTCAGTATATTCTCATATGGGCATAGAGTATATGAGTATACTCTATATATGAGTATAGAGATAAATTAAGTCTGCCTTCAGTTCCTCTTCACTTTCTGTTAGGCAGCTTTCGCCTTAGCCGGAAGGAAAGCTTCAGAACCAAGACGCTGAATTACCCCTCTGATGTATTCTACCCTCTTTGATGGTTCAAATAGATTGTAAATTCTTTAAAGCTGTTTCTTAACACTTTTTCTATATCTAACACAGTGGTAAGTATATAGTAAAGACTTTATGTGTGTGTGTGTATATATATATATATATATGTATATATATCTATGCTTATCCAGTGTGTGTATATATATATATGTATGTGTATACACATATATCTCTATATCTTTATTATTCTACAAAAGCAAAGCTTACAGTATGACGGATTGAGTCTTTTCCCTGGGCTGATGAACTATGTCATTCCTCCTCAGCATGGAGTGGGGAGCAACTTCTTTGAGTTGAAGCCTCATGCATGTTGCTCTGTCAGGTTATTCATACCTTTTTCAGAATATCATATTTTCCATTGCAGATGAGTATACACCATACACATATAAACCACACTGGGGTGTTCTTTATTTTGAATCATTTGTATTGTTGGTTCTCTCTGTTAGAGATTGTTTGGGTATTATTCCTGGGGAAATCTTTAGAAATAGGCAGAGAGAAAACTTAGGGGACTTGTTGCAAGGATGGTTTAGCGTTTTTCATTCACCTCTGGTGCACCGGACATATTCAGAATAGTTTAGTAATTTTTTGAGGGCATAAATATTTGTTCATTTCACTAATAGCCATCTTTTCTAGAAACAATTAAAGATATAAAATATTACTCTCGGTCCAAAATGGTTTGAGGTCGGGAGATAGAGGAATAGGTTCTGGATTGTTGACCTGAGGACACTGTGTTTCCAAAGCTATCTGCAAATATCATTAAGTTCCAGCCCCAGATTCCTAGAAGGGAGAATACAGGCCCATCAGGCAAAGGAGAAAATAGATCTTATTTCATTTGCCAAGTAGCTCAGCAGATCAGATTGGTGGACCAGATCCATAAATACTATTAAATAGGAAGTTGACTTCCTGAAGTCTTTCAGTGTTTCCTCTCAAAAATGATTTTTACCTCTCCTGGGCTCCCACAACTCTTGGTTTACACTTCCATCATACTTTCCTTTTTTTTTTTTTTTTTTTACTTCTGACTATTATTTATTCATTATCATGTTATAACCTGGACATTTTACCTTTTTAAAATTATGTTTTTGAAATATAATTAATATACAGTGTTATATTAGTTTCAAGTATACAATAAAATGATTTAACAATTCTACACATTACTTAGTGCTTATCATTATAGGCATACTCTTTTTTTTTCATAGTACAAAGAAACCAGAAATACATTTATCGACAGATAAACCATTTGCTTTCATGTAATTGTTGGAATTATCTGAATTACTTACATACATATGCATATTTTAAATTTTATTTTTTTACATTCCAGTATAATTAACATATGGTCTTATATTAGTTTCAAATGTACAATATACTGATTCAAGAATTCTGTACATTACTTAGTGTTTATTACAATAAGCGTACTCTTAATCCCCTTTATTTATTTTACCCATCCTCCTACCCAGCTTGCCTCTGGCAACCAGTGTTTGTTCTCTGTATTTAAGAGTCTGGGCTTTTTATGTTGGTCTCTCTTATCCTTTGGTCATTTGTTTCTTAAATTCTACATGTGAGTGAAATCATATGGTACTTGTCTTTCTCTGACTTATTTTACTTTGTATTATACATAATATTTAGTCTATCCATGTTGTAAAAGGCAAGATCTCATTTTTTTTTTTATGGCTGAGTAATACCCCATTGTACCTATATATACCACATGTTTATCCATTCATCTATAGACGGACACTTAGTTGCTTCCATATCTTGGCTATTATAAATAACAGCACTACAATAAACATGGGGGTACATATATATTTTTTTGACTTAGTGTTTCTGTTTTCCTTGGGTGAGTACCTGGTAGTGGAAGTACTGGATCATATGGTAATTCTTTTGTTAATTTTTGGAGGAACTTCCACACTGTTTTCCACAGTGGCTGCACCAAGTTGTATTTCCACCAGCAGAGCAAGAAGGTTCCTTTTTCTCCACATCCTTGCCAACACTTGATATTTCTTACCTTTTGGTCGTAGCCATTCTGATAAGTGTGAGGTGGTGTATCATTATGGTTTTGATTTACATTACCCTGTCCATCATACCTGCTTATGGACCTGTCCTGTCCTACCTGCAGAATGTAAGCCACTTAAGGGGAAAGGCATGCATTCAAAAGTACATTTAATTCACTACTTTTTTGGGTAAAAATAAACATAAAAACTATTATTGATAGTTATACATTAGTGACTTTCACTTCATTAAAGCTCAAGATAAATTTAGAAGAAAGAACAGTTTAATAGAAGGAGATAGCTCTTAGCATGGAGTCATAAATATTGCCATAATATTTAATCATAGATTGGAGATCTCTTTTGAATGCTTAAGGTGGTGGGGTCAAGGTTAGAGGGGTGGTAGGAGAGTTTAATGGAAGCCTTTTCCTGCTTTTAGTGGTTTGGTCAGAATCATTTTAATAGGGGTGCCTGAGTGGCTCAGTCGGTTACACTTCCGTCTTCAGCTCAGGTCATGATCCTGGAGTCCCAGAATCGAGACCCGTCCTGCATTGGGCTCCCCGCTCAGTGGCAGTCTGATTCTTCCTCTCTCTCTGTGCCACCCCTCCCATCATACGCAAGTGCACACACACACACTCCCTCTCTTTCTCTCTCTCGAATAAATAAATTAAATCTTAAAAAAAAAAGAATCATTCTAATCATGGAAAGTAGAATCAATGTGGCTTTACCAAATAAGTATAATATCGTATTAGATCTTAATTATAGGACTAACCACTATCTGTCAGAAGAGATAGAAGGGATTATCTAGGGAGAATCAACTGTTTTCTGGGCCAAGAGACTATAGTCCTGTACCTTTAAAATTCTGAGCTACACCACTTGAAGTTGGTTTTTGAAATAAGAGTTTTTATTGCAGCTTATACTGTAAGACTGCTACATTTTATTTCATTTTGGTGTCTTGCAGTGCTTTTGTTGTTTATTTTTTCAAATGAGAGAATAGAAAAGGAAGGAAAAAGATAGGGAGAGGGAGGGAGGGGGAGGTAGAAGGAAGAGATTTTTCAGGAGGGGACAACATGAAGGCTAATGTGCAAGAAAAAAAATCAATAGAAAAATCATATGTGTTCAAGAGAAATATTATCTTTTATTCAGAAAAAGAAGATATGTGTTATTTTTTTTAAGATTTTATTTTTTTAAGAGAGAGACACAGAGAGAGAGGCAGAGACACAGGCAGAGGGAGAAGCAGGCTCCATGTAGGGAGCCCGATGCAGGACTCGATCCCAGGACCCTGGGATCATGCCCTGAGCTGAAAGCAGATGCTCAACCGCTGAGCCACCCAGGCATCCCTGCATTACATTTTTAACAGACAAATAAGCTGTAGCTCAAATGTAATAGTATAAAGGAGATTTATCCAAGGAGGAGATAAAGCTGGTCATGATTTAGTAGAAATCCTTGAGCTAATCGCTAATGAACACTAGCTTAGTATTCTTTTTGCAAATGGTCTAGCTGATTTTTCTATGTGACATTGTGAGGAAGAGGGATATTTTTTAAAGTTTAAGTCTTAAGATTTATGAGAGGTTTAAAAAATCTGGAGCTAATTATAAAAGTGCTACTGATAAAGGCCCTCAGACCCAATTATGGATGCATCATGATCCCTGGGTGGCGCAGCGGTTTGGCGCCTGCCTTTGGCCCAGGGCGCGATCCTGGAGACCCGGGATCGAATCCCACATCGGGCTCCCGGTGCATGGAGCCTGCTTCTCCCTCTGCCTGTGTCTCTGCCTCTCTCTCTCTCTCTCTGTGACTATCATGAATAAATAAATAAATAAATCTTTAAAAAAAAATAAATAGCACAGAAAAAAAGAAAGCAACCAGTTTAAAAAAAATTTTTTTTTAATATACATAGAAAATTTAATATACATAGAAAATTTGGGATAAAAAAGCCATTTCATAATTAAAGCTCTATGTACATTGGCCATTAATAAGTTAGTTAATGTGGGGGCACCTAGGCGACTCAGTCGGTTAAGCATCCAACTCTTGGTTTTGACTTAGGTCATGATCTCATGGGTCCTGGGATTGGGGACACTCATTGGGGATTCTGAGATTCTCTCTCCATCTGCCCCTCCCCTTCACTCTCTCTCTCAAATAAATAAATAAATAAATAAATAAATAAATAAATAAATAAATCTTAAGTTAGTTAATGTGATTTCTAGCATAATTGCAGGTGCTAAGAAGTTTGTGGTCAGTTCTAGTAGTGCTAGTATCATTGTCACTGAATAAAATGTACTCTTGCCATAAATTAGGGAATCTGATTTAAGCATAGGAAGTGCAATACTTGGTTTTAATGTTAAGTTAAAACTATTCCTTCAACCTCCAGTGTAAACTTATTTTGTTGGCTAATTGATAAATTATGAGGGGGGTCTTTCTGACTTTGCTAATTAATTGAATAGTTACTTGATTGACAGAATCCCCAGATATGAAAAAGAAATTTCTTTAACACTAAAGAGAGATATCAGTGCTTTTACTAGGCATATCATTAGTAATAACTTCTGTGGGTATTCCATTGAACAACAGCATGTAGAAACATGTTCCCAGCCAGCAGTGCCTCTTGCCCCTGTGACTTTCTCACTGTTATTCTTTGTCCCAAATGACAGCTGCTAGGTTGAGTTATTTTCCTAAGAGAAAAGGGCTTGTGTATTGTGTGTGTGTGTGTGTGTGTGTTGGGCAGATACATGACATAGACAGGTGACAGGTTTGGCCTAAAGCAAAACTCAGTAGTATAAAGTTGGTCTCTTATTTTTGGTTCTGGCTTCTTTTTTGTGCATTTTGCTCTATTGTCAGCCATTACCTCTCAGTCTTTCATTCAAGAACATCTTTAGCATTGGTAACAATTTTCATATACCTGTTGATGCAAGAGCCAGTCTTATGATCCCTTGGAGATTCATCTATGTGGATCGTGGAGATGGCAACATTTTCTATATATTTCTTGAGGTGCAAAGCACCAGCAGTGATAAATAAGCATTACCAGTTCCTCCTGGAAATTTTTGTTGAGAAAGCCTTAAAATAGAGGATTTATGCATGTGGTAACCATAGCAATCAAGTGGCAAATTACACCTGCCGGGTCATGGTGACAGCTGATCCACACCTTATGATACCAGTCAAAAATAACATTGAAGATGTTCAGGGGCAACCAGCAGGCTCCAAAGGTCACTGCAGTGGACATCAGCATTGTGTTGATCCTCTTGTTCTTATTGAGCTGGCTGTGACTTTCCCTCTTTCTGTCTTCCTTCTCACTTCTTCTGTGGCGGCAGATAACAAACTTCAAGTAGCAGATGAGGATGAAGGTCAGACGGACACAGTACTGGGCCACAAGCATGAAGGTGGTGAAGACAAGCTGCTTCATTTTGGAGGGCCAGTTCTCTATGCAGGCCACACCGTGGGTGTAGAGGTCACTGGGGGGAGAGAGAGTGTGAAAAGGTTCATTGGTGGGTAGTAGGACAGAAAGAAGGACATAGGCAACAGAAAGGACAACAGCCAGATCAATGTAATACCCCAGTAGGCATGAGGTGCACTGCGTTTCCAGCCACAGGGATTTGCAGTCATCTGATACCTACCTTCCTTCCTTCCTTCCTTCTTTTCTTCTCTTTTCTTTTCTTTTTTTTTAAGATTTATTTATTTGAGAGAGAGAGTGAAAGAGAGTAGGAGCAGAGGGAGAGGGAGAATCTCAAGCAGACTCTGCACTGAGCAGTGTATATGATGTGGGGCTCAATCTCACAACCCCGAGATCACAACCAGAGCCAAAATCAAGAGTCAGACGCTTGGGATCCCTGGGTGGCGCAGCGGTTTAGTGCCTGCCTTTGGCCCAGGGCACGATCCTGGAGACCTGGGATCGAATCCCACATTGGGCTCCCGGTGCATGGAGCCTGCTTCTCCCTCTGCCTGTGTCTCTGCCTCTCTCTCTCTCTCTCTCTGTGACTATCATAAATAAATTAAAAAAAAAAAAAGAGATGCTTAACTGCCTGAGCCACCCAGGTGCCCCAGCTGATACTTTTCAATAGCATTTAATGCAAGTAAGAATTATGGACAGAGACGGAGACACTCTGCATATAAGAGCTGAGTTTGCACATGGCATTCCCAAATATCCAGTGGTCCCTCAGAGTGTAGATGACCGTAAAAGGTATGCACATGGCATATATACCAAGATGTCAGAGAAGGAGACATTGGCAGTCAGTATACTGGTGATGTTCTGAACTTCTCTTTGCTTCTTAAAGGTGGTAATGATGAGAGAAAGATTTCCAAAAAGACCCATTCTTAAGAACACAGACTATGAGGAGCAAGGCTTGAGAGGGGGTCAACAGGCCTTGATGTAGAAAAATGCAGAGTTGTTGCTTTCTGGCATTGGTTTTATTAGATGCTGGATAGTTTAGAGAAAGTTCCATAATGTTACTGTTGTAAGAAGAGCTTTTCTAATCTTATTTTGGCCATCACTTCTTGGGAAGCACTCGACTCTGAGGCTTCCAGTGAGTAATTAGTAGGGTTTAATCTTCCTTGATCTTTATCTGTGCTCGGCAGAAATGCACCAATAACTTGAGTACCATCCTGAGAGCCTAAAAAATTAAAGAGAACCCAGAATATTAGTGCAAGTCCTTAACAACCTTGACAATTCTGTAGTGGAATAGGGTCTCTGAAAGGGCACAGAGAGATGGATCTTTCTGTTCTTGCCTTCTTCTCATCTCAGTATGCTTTATTTGTCCCATCAGTATAGTCTTTCAGACTAATAAGGAAGGGAATGTGATAGCATTCTGTTAACTATATAAGGTTGCCCAGATAGAATTTCATTTTGGTCACTTCCTGTGTTGTGTGTGTGTGTGTGTGTGTCTATGCCAGCTACGGAGGCCAAAGTACCATGTTTGGTTTGGAGTTGAGTTTCCTTCCTTCCCTCTTCCCTCCCTCCCTTCTTTTCTTTCTTTCGAGATTTTATTAGAGAGAGAGAGAGAGAGAGAGAGAGAGAGAGAGGGAGCTGCAGAGGGTGAAGGAGAAGCAGGCTCCCTGCTGAACAGAGAGCCTGATGTGGGGCTTGATCGCAGGACCTGGGGATCATGGCCCGAGCTGAAGGCAGATGCTTAACCAACTGAGCTACCCTGGAGTTGGGTTCCAATTGGAGCATCACTATTTGGTGTCTGTATGACTTTGACAGAAGTCATTTACCCTTCCTGGTCAGGTTTGTTTGTTTGTTTTTGAATAGGCTCTGTGCCCAGCAGGGAGCCCAACATGGGGCATGAACTCATGACTCTAAGATCAAGACCTGAGCTGAGACAAAGAGTCAGACACTTAACTAACTGAGCCACCCAGGTGCCTCTTCTTGCTTAGTTTTCTAATCTGTAAAATGGGGATAAACAGTGTCTGAGTTGTTGTGAGGTTTAAATGATATCATGAGTTTGTCCCTCAGCCCCAAGTAGAGCACATAGTAGTGTTTAGTATTTATGTGCTGAATAAAGTTAGTCAGTTCCACTGCCCAGAGCCTTTAGTCTGGAGGCTGGAATCACAGCAGGAATCATGCCTGCTATGGAGTAGCATATGCCGTCTCTTCTTTGTACTACTTAGCTCTTTGGGACAGAGCCATACTTTGCACAGGGAGTTTCCGGTATGATGCTCAGATTCTGGAAATCCAGGTGAGGAAGCTGTTGTCCTAGTGAGCTACTCCTCAGAATTAACTTTATTTAGGAAGTGTTCCTCCAATTTCCCCTTCCCCTGGGTCCCTTATTCTGACTTCCAGGTGAAAGGGGAGCTCTGATCCTGTGGATCAGCTTGGCTTAGGGTGGTTGTATTCAGTGGAATCATTCATACAAGAATATACAACAGACACGATGAACTCCCCACCATGTTAAGTGCTGAGATTTCTGGCCCAAAGAGGACACACTGAAAGAGGGCAAAGGGGAGAAAAATACTCCCCTTTAGGGAGTATTGGCTTATTCTTTAGGAATTGAGGAATACAACATAAATAAAGGAAGCTGAGCAGTAGGAAGAAATGAGAACAGATGTTTGTGTGCTGTTTGAAATTACCCTGGCCTGCCCTCATATCCTGAGTTCAAAGCCTTAGCAGATCCTTATTGGAAAGAAATCACCTTAAGAATACTTTTTATGAAAAAAAAAAAAAAAAAGAATACTTTTTATGTCTGTTGCAGTTTTAACAATAGATATTTCAATGAGCAACACCATAAAAATATCATGGATGGATAGAAACTGTTGATAAAGACAATATATTTTGTAAAGAAAGACCCAAGGAACTCACCTGTGACTCAGATGCAGTGTGGTGGTAAGTAGAGAGAGCAAAACTGAGAAACAGTGGTATTCAGAATGGTTTAAGGCTTGGATGACTCAGGGGTTCAGCAGACTTAGAGTTCACAGATATTGGCTGAATGGGAATATGAAGACCGATTGAAGCTCTTATGGCTGTCAGTGTACTAGAACTATAAATGAGACATAGAAAGCTTTGATTAAGAGACATCTTCCTAAGCAAGCTTTACTTGGAGGAGGAAAGACATGTAGAGGAAGTGGGCGAAAACTTCATACACAGCTGTGCGTATGCTGGTGTGAGTGCCAGACTTCCTATCAGGAGCCACTATTGGCTGCTAACCAGCTCTTTAATCTTGGGCATGTTACTTGCCTTCTCTGGGCCTCAGTTTCTTCATCTGCCAAATGAAATAAAAAAATGGCCTCCCTGTTTCACACACCTTGTTTTAAGGGTTAATGAAATAATATATTTAAAACATCCTGTAAACTGTTAAACATTATACAAAACCACTTGCTTGTTATTGTTGTTACTGTTATACTTGTTGAACGTTTCAGACAGAATTGATCTAACCCCCATCCTCCAGAGAGCCATAAGTGCTTTCCTATCCATGGTACTATTTATTTATCCAATTTCATGTTTGCCAGAAAGAGGTAGGATTGTTATATTTTCATTTCATAGATGGAAACCAAACTATAGAAAGGTCTCAGGGCTTAGCTAAAGCCAGGCAAGACCAGCAAAATCTTGTTTGTTTTCTTTCTAGTTCTTATTGTCTACAAGAAAGGAAAGCTTCCTATGAATCCTTCAGAGAAAGGTCTGAATAACAGTTTCCTCTTTACAGATGTGGAAATTCATACTATTTTGAAAAGTTCCTAGCAGATTGGTAACAGAGATGGGAATACACATTGGGAACCTGTGCATTTAAATTTAAATTTGCCTGTTCTGGTTGGTCTGGGTTGTCTGGGCTGAGTGAATGGGGATTACTCATCACGCTGCAACAGCTGGTCTGAAGCTTTGTAGAGATCCGTCTCCTCTCCTTGGTGTTGATTAGTAGCAAAGTGCAAATTAACTCCCCAGTCTATAAATTCCTATAGAGACTTGAAGCTCAGAAAAGCCAGAGGAAGGTCAGATAGACCTCATCAGGGAGGAATTGAAAGGGGAGTGCTGGAGTTATGTTATCCACGCCCTTCTGTTATCCACGCCCTTCTCCACCAGACAGAGAAGATTAACAGAGAAATCCTCAAAATGGATGTTAAATGGCAATATGGGGTTTACACTTTATATAATTGGTAACTATTAGATTAAAGTATTTAAATTGTGCATATCCGGAAACAAAGTAATGCTAAGATTTGATGCATAAAAAATTCTTGGGATACATTTCTATTTTAGGAAAGTTCATCTTTGGCTTGTTTGGAAATGACCTGGAGATGTGAAATCTGAAATTACTGAGTCACATTTTGCCCCCAAATACGAGTAGGATTTGGCAGAGGTATATAATCTTTAACCTTCAACTTGACTATATTTGGTTCATGAAGCACATACCTTGAACTGGCTCCATGTATGTGCCTTTTAATGCAGAAGCACAACATTACACATTTTATTTTTATTTATTTATTTATAAGAGAGAGAGAGAGAGGCAGAGACACAAGCAGAGGGAGAAGCAGGCTCCACGCAGGGAGCCCGATGTGGGACTCAATCCCGGGTCTCCAGGATCACCCCCTGGGCTGAAGGCAGTGCTAAACCTCTGAGCCACCCGGGCTGCCCACATTACATATGTTTTATAGTTTTTTTGTGTGTTAAAGGTTTTAAGATGAACAAAATAAGAGCATTATTCTGCGGAAGTATCGCTATGTACATTTATTATGTATCTAATTTTTATTTAATTAGTGTGTCTTTCTCTTTTTCTCTTCATACAACTCTTTTTTTTTTTTTTTGTGCAGGTTTGGGGGCAGAACTTCTGTGTGACTGCCCCTTGGTCTCTGTTTTCACTTTACCTTTCATTGTCTTTCTCTTTGGCTGCCTGTTGCATTGTGTCCTCTGTTTCCCCCTTCTTTTAATTGTCCCTAACACAGAAAAATTAAAGCATATTTTAGACTACCTGTTATATTTCATTTGGTTCTATGGTGTCTTGACCTGGAAAAGATGCTACAGGTATTCTAAGAGACCCCCTTCACTTGACACATGTTGCAGCTTTGCAGTTAATTACTGGCAGAATAGGGATCAGAGCTCATGTCTTCTGGCTCTCAGATTTCCATGCTCTTTCCATTATTTTCTGCTGCCTCTTGTTTTATATTTATTTTTTTCTTTTCTTTTTAGTTAAGATTTTATTCATTTATTTATTTGACAGGGACAGAGAGAGAAAGAGCACAAGCAGGGGGAACAACAGACGGAGAAGAAGCAGAAGACTCCGCACTGAGCAGGAAGCCCGATGTGGGGCTCGATCCCAGGACTCCTGGATCATGACCTGAACTGAAGGCAGACACTTAACTGACTGAGCCACGCAGGTGCCCCTCTTCTCTCCCCTCCCCTCCCCTTCCTTCCCTTTTCCCTTCCCTTCCCTTCCCTTCTCTTCTCTTTTCTTCTCTTCCTTTTTTCTTTTCTTTTTTTGTAGGCTCCCTGCCCATTGTGAAGCTCAGTGTAGGCTTAAACTCATGACCATGATCAAGACCTGAGCTGAGATCAAGAGTTGGATGCTTAACCAACTGAGCCACCCAGGTATCTCTGTTTTATATTTCTTGAATAAATTTCTATTTTTCTTCTTAATTTTAAACGTAAATGAGTAGAACATTTTTTGATTCTTTTATATTAAAACAGTTTCCTTAATGTAACTTCAGGGACAATTCCCAAGTGGTTAACAGCCTTGAAATTGTTTTGTGTCTGTTTTTATTAGAACCCTGCCAGGTCCCTGGGTGGTTGGAGTAGGTGGCAGGGGGTGGGATGTCCACTACAAAAGTGAAGGCCAGGCTCCTCTTTTATAGGAATTTGAAGAGCAAATGTGGTCAGAGTGGTTTAAGGCACATCCCTCTTCTTTCCCCAGTCACTTATTACTGGTGTTCTGGTACTTACTTACCTGTTTGTACTTAAAGTTTAGAGAGTAGCAAACTTGGGAAGAGTGTAAGGCTTACTGAAAAACATTATCTTTTCCATACATAGAATACTGGCAAAAGCTAAAAATGGACACAGGATTGGTAGATACTAAGAGATCATCTTAGTTGTCTATAATATTGGTAAAGATAATGAAAGGCATTGACTTTGAATTGCATAGACTTGGCTCTCAACCCGGATTCTCCCATGTTCTCTAGCTGAGTTACCTTGAGCTTATCTCTGAGTTTTTGATTCCTTTTTCATAAGGTGACCATTATCATCTGTCTGGCAGGATAATTTTGTCACATAGTAGATATTCAGTAAGTGGTACTTATATTGTTTTCTGTAATATCTCTTAGAAGTATATAATCTAGGTTGAGAGCAGAGTTCATTGTTTTTTTATTCCTGCATCCTTTTCCAAAGAGTAGAATGAGTGTGGGAGATTGAGAAATGGTGAAACCACAGGGTTTGGTTTGGTTTTAATTTTTTAAGGGGATGTTTGGTATAAACCTATCCTTAATGGTGATAAAAATTTAGTGAGCATTAGAGTTTTGTTTGCATCAGTTAAAATACATGGTTTTTTTTTTTAATTTTTTATTGGTGTTCAATTTACTAACATACAGAATAACCCCCAGTGCCCGTCACCCATTCACTCCCACCCCCCGCCCTCCTCCCCTTCTACCACCCCTAGTTCGTTTCCCAGAGTTAGCAGTCTTTACGTTCTGTCTCCCTTTCTGATATTTCCCACACATTTCTTCTCCCTTCCCTTATATTCCCTTTCACTATTATTTATATTCCCCAAATGAATGAGAACATATAATGTTTGTCCTTCTCCGACTGACTTACTTCACTCAGCATAATACCCTCCAGTTCATCCACGTTGAAGCAAATGGTGGGTATTTGTCATTTCTAATAGCTGAGTAATAAGATGAATGGATAAAGAAGATGTGGTTTATGTAAAATACATGGTTTTAATTGCAAAGGCTGGTTTATAGACTAATAGCCTCGGAGAGCAGGCATTGAAGTCGATAAAAGTATCCAAAGAAAGAACTAAGCCTCTGATGTCTCCCATCTCTCTAGAGCCCTTACAACCTTGATAGTCACACTCTTATTTTATTATATACTTTATTTTTAGTTCTAAAACATGTTTTATTGTCTTTTGTCTGCTATACCTTGATAAGCATTAATTAATATAGTAGGTGATTCTCTGACCCCATACTTTTACTTACTTGGGGGAAATGAAGATTGAGGAGGATCTTGAAAAATAAAGGAGCACCTAAACTCAGAGTCCTAGTCATCTGTGTATGACTGTATTATAATAGAAGCATGGTAAAGAAAGGTTTCCTTTTTTTCTCACCTTGCTGCAGATGTCTTTACCTCTGTCAAGGACTCTCTGTTAACTGCTCTCTTATTATGATAACCTGCTTGAAGTAATTGCTTTTCCCTTACATGTCAGTAGATCCTAGATGACCTATTTACTCACAGAAGCATACAGTATTATCTCAAGACCTGAGCAAGGGGCCTCTACCCTGGATCTTGTATGAGTGGACCCAGATATCACAAACATTAAAAAAAAAAGTGTCATTTGGGATACGGCAATTAGCCCTAGTAGAGCTGAACCTGTAATCCAAACATTTACTCACTCTAGTGACTAACACCTTTCAGACTCCAAGTATACTTTTCGTCTCTTGCCCTAATGTTCTCAGAACAAGTATAATAAAGATTATGGGCTGTTGATGGTGGTTGTGGACACTGCTCTGATGTGTGGAGAGGATGTGAAGTGCCAGAAGTTCTTAGGTGAAACGAACTAATTAAATTAGCATAAAAGCAATAAATTCTTGCATAATGAATTAGTCACTTTCCAATACTGCTAACCATCCATTTTCTTGTTTTTCTTTGTATTCCAGTTTCTCTTACAAATTAGGTTGATATTTTTAACAGTAGTCCATGGCAGCTGAGGAATATTTTGCAATATTACACAATTCATATTACTCTTAAATTTTTTAAAAATATTATTTATTTATTCACGAGAGACACAGAAAAAGAGGCAGAGACACAGGCAGAGGGAGAAGCAGCCTCCCTGTGGGGAGCCTGACGTGGGACTTGATCCCAGGACCCCGGAATCACTCCCTGAGCCAAAGGCAGATGCTTGATCGCTGAGTCACCCAGCACCCCATATTACTCTTAAATTTTATGTATGAAAGTCGAGATAAGACATACGTGATGCCAGTTGTTGACATGAACAGTGAATGAGCTCTGATAGAGTGGTAAGTAGTTCTATTTTTGAAAAATACATAATGAGATTTTTTTATAATAATTTTTATTGGTGTTCAATTTACCAACATACAGAATAACACCCAGTGCTCAGCCCATCAAGTGCCCCACTCAGTGCCCGTCACCCATTCACCCCCACCCCCCGCCCTCCTCCCCTTCCACCACCCCTAGTTCGTTTCCCAGAGTTAGGAGTCTTTATGTTCTGTCTCCCTTTCTGATATTTCCCACACATTTCTTCTCCCTTCCCTTATATTCCCTTTCACTATTATTTATATTCCCCAAATGAATGAGAACATACACTGTTTGTCCTTCTCCGATTGACTTACTTCACTCAGCATAATACCTTCCAGTTCCATCCACGTTGAAGCAAATGGTGGGTATTTGTCGTTTCTAATGGCTGAGTAATATTCCATTGTATACATAAACCACATCTTCTTTATCCATTCATCCTTCGATGGACACCGAGGCTCCTTCCACAGTTTGGCTATTGTGGCCATTGCTGCTAGAAACATCGGGGTGCAGGTGTCCCGGCATTTCACTGCATCTGTATCTTTGGGGTAAATCCCCAGCAGTGCAATTGCTGGGTCGTAGGGCAGGTCTATTTTTAACTCTTTGAGGAACCTCCACACAGTTTTCCAGAGTGGCTGCACCAGTTCACATTCCCACCAACAGTGTAAGAGGGTTCCCTTTTCTCCACATCCTCTCCAACATTTGTGGTTTCCTGCCTTGTTAATTTTCCCCATTCTTACTGGTGTGAGGTGGTATCTCATTGTGGTTTTGATTTGTATTTACCTGATGGCAAGTGATGCAGAACATTTTCTCATGTGCATGCTGGCCATGTCTATGTCTTCCTCTGTGAGATTTCTCTTCATGTCTTTTGCCCATTTCATGATTGGATTGTTTGTTTCTTTGCTGTTGAGTTTGATAAGTTTTTTAAATAGATCTTGGATACTAGCCCTTTATCTGATAGGTCATTTGCAAATATCTTCCCCATTCTGTAGGTTGTCTTTTAGTTTTGTTGACTGTATCCTTTGCTGTGCAAAAGCTTCTTATCTTGATGAAGTCCCATAGTTCATTTTTGCTTTTGTTTCTTTTGCCTTCGTGGATGTATCTTGCAAGAAGTTACTGTGGCTGAGTTCAAAAAGGGTGTTGCCTGTGTTCTCCTCTAGGATTTTGATGGAATCTTGTCTCACATTTAGATCTTTCATCCATTTTGAGTTTATCTTTGTGTATGGTGCAAGAGAGTGGTCTAGTTTCATTCTTCTGCATGTGGATGTCCAATTTTCCCAGCACCATTTATTGAAGAGACTGTCTTTCTTCCAATGGATAGTCTTTCCTCCTTTATCGAATATTAGTTGACCATAAAGTTCAGGGTCCACTTCTGGGTTCTCTATTCTGTTCCATTGATCTATGTGTCTGTTTTTGTGCCAGTACCACACTGTCTTGATGACCACAGCTTTGTAGTACAACCTGAAATCTGGCATTGTGATGCCCCCAGATATGGTTTTCTTTTTTAAAATTCCCCTGGCTATTTGGGGTCTTTTCTGATTCCACACGAATCTTAAAATAATTTGTTCTAACTCTCTGAAGAAAGTCCATGGTATTTTGATAGGGATTGCATTAAACGTGTAAATTGCCCTGGGTAACATTGACATTTTCACAATATTAATTCTGCCCATCTGTGAGCATGGAATATTTTTCCATCTCTTTGTGTCTTCCTCAATTTCTTTCAGAAGTGTTCTATAGTTTTTAGGGTATAGATCCTTTACCTCTTTGGTTAGGTTTATTCCTAGGTATCTTATGCTTTTGGGTGCAATTGTAAATGGGATTGACTCCTTAATTTCTCTTTCTTCAGTCTCATTGTTAGTGTATAGAAATGCCACTGACTTCTGGGCATTGATTTTGTATCCTGCCATGCTACCAAATTGCTGTATGAGTTCTAGCAATCTTGGGGTGGAGACTTTTGGGTTTTCTATGTAGAGTATCATGTCATCGGCGAAGAGGGAGAGTTTGACTTCTTCTTTGCCAATTTGAATGCCTTTAATGTCTTTTTGTTGTCTGATTGCCGAGGCTAGGGCTTCCAGTACTATGTTGAATAGCAGTGGTGAGGGTGGACATCCCTGTCTTGTTCCTGATCTTAGGGGAAAGGCTCCCAGTGTTTCCCCATTGAGAATGATATTTGCGGTGGGCTTTTCGTAGATGGCTTTTCAGATGTTGAGGAATGTTCCCTCTATCCCTACACTCTGAAGAGTTTTGATCAGGAATGGACGCTGTATTTTGTCAAATGCTTTCTCTGCAACTAGTGAGAGGATCATATGGTTCTTGGTTTTTCTCTTGCTGATATGATGAATCACATTGATTGTTTTACGGGTGTTGAACCAGTTTTGTGTCCCAGGGATAAATCCTACTTGGACATGGTGAATAATTTTCTTAATGTATTGTTGGATCCTATTGGCCAGTATCTTGTTGAGAATTTTTGCATCCATGTTCATCAGGGATATTGGTCTGTAATTCTCCTTTTTGGTGGGGTCTTTGTCTGATTTTGGAATTAAGGTGATGCTGGCCTCATAGAACGAGTTTGGAAGTATTCCATCTTTCTATCTTTCCAAACAGCTTTAGTAGAGTAGGTATGGTTTCTTCTTTAAATGTTTGATAGAATTCCCCTGGGAAGCCATCTGGCCCTGGACTCTTGTGTCTTGGGAGGTTTTTGATGAGTGCTTCAATTTCCTCCCTGGTTATTGGCCTGTTCAGGTTTTCTATTTCTTCCTGTTCCAGTTTTGGTAGTTTGTGGCTTTCCAGGAATGCGTCCATTTCTTCTAGATTGCCTAATTTATTGGCGTATAGCTGTTCATAATATGTTTTTAAAATCGTTTGTATTTCCTTGGTGTTGGTAGTGAGCTCTCCTTTCTCATTCATGATTTTATTAATTTGAGTCTTCTCTCTCTTCTTTTTAATAAGGCTGGCTAATGGTTTATCTATCTTATTAATTCTTTCAAAGAACCAACTCCTGGTTCTGTTGATCTGTTCCACAGTTCTTCTGGTCTCGATTTCGTTGAGTTCTGCTCGAATCTTTATTAACTCCCTTCTTCTCTTGGGTGTAGGATCTATTTGCTGTTTTTTTCTCTAGCTCCTGTATGTGTAAGGTTAGCTTTTGTATTGAGTTCTTTCCAGTTTTTGAATGGATGCTTGTATTGCGATGTATTTCCCCCTTAGGACTGCTTTTGCTGCATCCCAAAGATTTTGAACGGTTGTATCTTCATTCTCATTAGTTTCCATGAATCTTTTTAATTCTTCCTTAGTTTCCTGGTTGACCCTTTCATCTTTTAGCAGGATGGTCCTTAACCTCCACGTGTTTGAGGTCCTTCCAAACTTCTTGTTGTGATTTAGTTCTAATTTCAAGGCATTATGGTCTGAGAATATGCAGGGGACGATCCGAATCTTTTGGTATCAGTTCAGACCTGATTTGTGACCCAGTATGTGGTCTATTCTGGGGAAAGTTCCATGTGCACTTGAGAAGAATGTGTATTCAGTTGAGTTTGGATGTAAAGTTCTGTAGATATCTGTGAAATCCATCTGGTCCAGTGTATCATTTAAAGCTCTCGTTTCTTTGGAGATGTTGTGTTTAGAAGACCTATCAAGTATAGAAAGAGCTAGATTGAAGTCACCAAGTATAAGTGTATTATTATCTAAGTATTTCTTCACTTTGGTTATTAATTGATTGATATATTTTGCAGCTCCCACATTCGGGACATATATATTGTGGATTGTTAAGTCCTCTTGTTGGCTAGATCCTTTAAGTATGATATAGTGTCCCTCTTCATCCCTCACTACAGTCTTCGGGGTAAATTTTAGTTTATCTGATATAAGGATGGCTACCCCTGCTTTCTTTTGAGGACCATTCGAATGGTAAATGGTTCTCCAACCTTTTATTTTCAGCCTGTAGGTGTCCTTCTGTCTAAAATGAGTCTCTTGTAGACAGCAAATAGATGGGTCCTGCTTTTTTATCCAGTCTGAAACCTTGTGCCTTTTGATGGGGTCATTAAACCTGTTCACGTTCAGAGTTACTATTGAGAGATATGAGGTTAGTGTCATCATGATATCTATTCAGTCCTTGTTTTTGTGGACTGTTCCACTGAACTTCTTCTTAAAGGGGAATTTTAAGAGTCCCCCTTAAAATTTCTTGCAGAGCTGGTTTGGAGGTCACATATTCTTTCAGTTCCTGCCTGTCTTGGAAACTCTTTATCTCTCCTTGCATTTTGAATGAGAGCCTTGCTGGATAAAGTATTCTTGGTTGCATGTTCTGCTCATTTAGGACCCTGAATATATCCTGCCAGCCCTTTCTGCCTGCCAAGTCTCTGTGGAGAGGTCTGCTGTTACCCTAATACTCCTCCCCATAAAAGTCAGGGATTTCTTGTCTCTTGCTGCTTTAAGGATCTTCTCTTTATCTTTGGAATTTGAAAGCTTAACTATTAAATGTCGAGGTGTTGAACGGTTTTTATTGATTTTAGGGGGGGATCTCTCTATTTCCTGGATCTGAATGCCTGTTTCCCTTACCCAGATTAGGAAAGTTTTCAGCTAGCATTTGTTCAAATACATATTGTGGCCCTCTGTCCCTTTCGGCGCCCTCGGAAACCCCAATTAAACGTAGGTTTTTCTTCCTCAGGCTGTCGTTTATTTCCCTTAATCTATCTTCATGGTCTTTTAATTGTCTGTCTCTTTTTTCCTCAGTTTCCCTCTTTGCCATCAACTTGTCTTCTATGTCACTCACTCGTTCTTCCACCTCGTTAACCCTCGTTGTTAGGACTTCTAGTTTGGATTGCATCTCATTCAATTGATTTTTAATTTCTGCCTGATTAGCTCTAAATTCTCCAGTCATGAAGTGTCTTGAGTCCTTTATGCTTTTTTCTAGAGCCACCAGTAGCTGTATAATAGTGCTTCTGAATTGGCTTTCTGACATTGAATTGTAATCCAGATTTTGTAACTCTGGGGGAGAGAGTACTGTTTCTGATTCTTTCTTTTGAGGTGAGGTTTTCCTTCTAGTCATTTTGCTCAGTGCAGAGTGGCCAAAAGCAAGTTGTATTAGGAAAAGCAGAAAAAGAGAGGAGGGAAAGAAGGAAAGAAAAGAGAAAAAGAAAAAAGAAAAAAGGAAGAAAAAAACAAAAAAAGAAAGGAAAAAAAAAAAAACCCAAACCAAAACAAAACAAAACAAAAAAAATACACGGGGGAGTATCTTCTGATTCTGTATCCTTTAAGTCCCTTGACTTCCCCTGGAACTTGTCCGTCTAGCTGGTCTTCTGGGGGAGGGGCCTGTTGTGCTGATTTTCAGGTGTTAGCACTTGGGGGAGCTGCTCTGCCCCCCGCCTGGTGCAGGGCTCAGTGGGGGGTTGTTTACCCCGTGAGGCCCCAGGAGGAACAATCCCAGTGGCAGTGGCCAGCTCTGGAGCCTTGGATTCAGCTCCCGTAGTGACTGTGGAGCTCTCTGTCTGCAGGGCCTGGAGGCTCCGGGGCGGGGCCGCTGATCTCAGCTCGGGGCAGGAGCGTCCTTGCTGTCCTGGGCCCTCCTGGCCTCTGCCTGTCCCGGGGTGAGGCCGGATCCTGGGCTGTGTCCCAGCACCCTTTGCTCCCGGCCTGCGCTGTTGGATTCGCGCTCCCGCCCCGCAGTCCCCTCCGCGGAGCTGCCGCCCGAGCCCCTCCGAGCTGCTCCGGGTCCCGCCGTGTGCGCTGCAGCCCTTAGGGAGCTCGGCGCACTCTCCCGAGGCGCAGGTGTCTGTTAGTGTCCCAGGGAGCCCAAGGGCATCCCTGCCTCCTGGGGTCCTGCTCCAACTCCCTGCGAGCCCCTTTCTGCCCGGGAAGGTTGGTGCAGCTCCTGCTTCTCCTGGACGGGGCTCTCCTGTCCTGGGGACACTTGCCCCGGCCTCAGCCCGGCTCCTCGTGGGGCCCCTCCCCCTTGGATGCCTTTTGTTTCTTTATTTCTTTTACCCCCGTGTTCCTCCTTGATAGAAGCGTGAACTCTTCTCACTGTAGCCTTCCAGCTATTCTCTCTTTAAATCTCAGGCCGAATTCGTAGATTTTCAGGATGATTTGAAGGTTATCTAGGTAATTTGGTGGGGACAGGTGATTTGGGGACTCTACTCTTCTGCCATCTTGCACCTCCCCCCCCATTTTTCTCCTTTCCAAATGGGAGGATTTATTGTAATTATCCTGACTCTGTTTTATCATATATATCAGGGTGAGGTGGAACAAATAACTTGTATTACTAGTTTCCAGGTATCTAAGTTAAAATGAACCTCTTCTAGATTTATTGTAGAAATGAACACATATCATTCAGAGATCTTGGACTTTTGAGCTCAAACTAGTGACGGTGTGGGACTCTAGGGTCTTCTCCTTTGAGGAGAAGGTAAGTATTTTGTATGTGATGGGAACTGAATATTCAGTAATGAGCATGGGCTGTGATGGGATTTTTATTATTCATGGGTGCTCATCTTTATAAGAGGATTGTACTCAAAATGAGCAGAAGTGACTTATATTGCTTCTTTCCAGAAGATTTAAGTATTAGCTTGTTCTTGGTCATAACACTCTTTCCTTTCTTCCATGAGCATTAATGTTTCAGATAATGGCTTATCTGTCAGTCCTGGTTTCATAGCAAAGAATATATGGGTCAGTAGTGCAGCTGACCTAGAGGAAACATAGAAAACACAAAACATAATGTTTGTGGTTGTAAGCCACTGGGGTATTTGAGTCATTTATTATTGCCACATAACCTGGTCTTCCATGGCTACTATAACTATGCTTACAATATTTAAAAAGATAAAACACAAGCCTAAAATTGTCTTCAGGAAAAAGAAAATTCTAAAAAGGTGTAGAAAATATTTGAAAAAGAACCAAATAGAACTTTTAGAAATGGTAAATAAATAACCTAATAAAAATTCAGTTTAATGGTTTGACAGAAGATTGAACAAAGCTAAAGAGAGAATTAGTGAACTAGAGGATAGATCTGTAGATATTATCAAGAATGCTTTCAAGAGAGATGAAAAAGATGGAAAATATGGAAGTAGGATTAAGATGTGTGGTGGATAGAGGAAGAAGATTTATTCATTTAGTTGGGATTATGTAAGAAGAATTGAGAAAGAATGGGGATAGAGTTGCTATTTAAAGATGTAATGACTGAAATTCTTTTAGAATAAATTAAAGAAGCTCAGCAATCCCATATAGGGTCAATAAAAAGAAATCCACCCAAGACACGTTATAGAAACTGCAACAAATAGACAAAACAATCAAACAAAAACCTAAAAGCTCCAGAGGAACAGTGTGGATGACTTTCAAAGGAGCAGTAGTTGGGTTAATAGTTAACCTCCTTGCAGCAACAATGGAAATCAGGTGAGAGTGGAATGGTATCTGTAAAGGGATCACATAAAACATCTGCCAGTGTAGACCTGGTATTAAACAAAAATATATTTCAAAAATAAGAGCAAAAGAAAAACTTTTTTTTTCAGACAAACAGAAGGCGGAGAGTTCATCTCTAGCAGATACTACCTATAGGAAATTCTAAAGGATGTATTTGAGACAGAAGGAAAGTGTTCCTTGAGGGAAGAGTTCATGAAGGAGAGAAGGTTCAAGGTTCAAGAAGGAAAGAAGAGCAAAGAAGGTGGCAAATGTAGGGGTAAACACTGAATGTAAACAAACACTGATTTTATAAAACAGTAATAACCTCCCAGGATGATTAAAAAAGTAAATTACACAACAACAACAACAACCATAATTTATTTTTTTTAAAGATTTTATTTATTATTTATTCATGATAGAGAGAGAGAGAGAGAGGCAGAAGGAGAAGCAGGGAGCCCGACGTGGGACTCGATCCCGGGACTCCAGGATTGCGCCCTGGGCTGAAGGCAGCACTAAACCACTGAGCCACTCAGGGATCCCCCAACCATAATTTAATACGGAGGTCGGGTGTAATGGATTTTTAAAGATCCTCCTATCACCTGAAGATAGGGTAAAGATACTCATTAACTTTGGTTTTGATAAAGTAAATATGCACATGGTCATTTCTTGGGATAACTACTAAAAGAGAAAAACCAGTGCATTATTTCCAAAGCAATAGATGAAGAGAAAGGAATGATAAAATACTCACTGTTTGCAGGTGGAAGGTTACAGAAGTAGCAAGGCGGACCTGCGGGTTTCTGAATTTGGCAACCAGGTGGATGATAATACTCTTGACTGAAGCAAGCAACAGGAGCAAGAGGAAGTGTGGAAGGAGCCTGGTAAGTTCCCTGTGTGGGACAGGTTGATTGTGAGGTTTCTGATGGATATCTGAGTGGGGATGACCAGGAGATGGCATGGCATCAAGGAAGCGCATGACCAAGGCAGTGGTATTTGTGGGGTTATTTTTTGTTTTTTTACCTTTTTGTTCGTTTGGTTTTGGGAGCTTCCTTTTAAGTTAAAGTGATTCTTGGTTTTTTTCTGAACTTACAAATTTGCCTATTTTGAGATAATCTTGGCTATACTGTCTTGATATACATTTTTAACAGATTTTTCCAGTATCACCTGGAGGAAAATTGCGAAATTTATGTCTCTGAAAGCCTTTAAAAAAGTAAGTGCTTTCCTACTTTAAAATGTTTGAGTTTAAAAAAAAATGTTTGAGTTTGCAGCCCCTTCCCATATTTCCAGAGGGCTGGGTTTCTCCAAGTGTAAGAAAAGTTGTTTTTTGGTTTTTATTTTTTTAATTGTATTTAAGAATTTATTTTCTAATCTCCTCTGCCATCTGGTGGCATGTGAATGGAACATTGCATTTGGAAGGAAAACAAGGAATTTGAGCTATTTTGAGATATGTAATTTACTGAAGAGAAGCAATATATGGTTGTATATATTTAACTTTGAAGCCACCAAATCACAGCAATAGTTTTAGGGCACAGAAATTTGTTTGTGGTATTTTCTGGATTCACTGCCCACTCGTCTCTTTACCTCCCGTGGCCTGCTTTACCATCTGGAATTTTAGACCTCATTTGTAGTGCTAAATAAACTGAGTAATCAAAGTTAAAGATTTCCTTCTGCACTTAAATCACTGTTGGCTTAATGCCCTGTATGGGTGTATGGTCTCCCTTTAGTTCCCATCTGGGCATCTTCTTCTCTTCTATCTCTGTAGCCTTATGGTAGGCAGAATGACAACCTATACAAAGATGTCCATGTCCTAATCCCCAGACTTGTGAATGTGGTACCTTACGTGGCATAAAGGGTCGAGGACCTTGAGAGAAGGAGACTATTTCAGTTTATCTGGGTGGGTGCAGTCTAAATCATATGACCCCCTCTCCTGGTTGCAGTCAGAGAGTCAGAGAAGGGGGAGTGAGTAGAAAGATAAAAGGGAGAGAAAAAGGAAAAGAAATTTGAAGTATGAAAGAAACTAGATTGGGTTTGTAGATGGAGGGAGGGGGCTATGAGCCAGGAAATGTGAGTGGCCTATAGAAGGAAACCGTTTCTCCTCTATAGCGTCCAGAATGCAGCCTTGTTAACAACTTAATTTAAGCCCAGTGAAATGGACATCAGACTTCTTACACATAGAACTATAAGATAATGAATTTGTGTTGTTTGAGGTAATTTGTTATGACTGTGATAAAGAACAAATGCAAGCCTCCACTCCAAGTTTTATTAGAATTGAGTCTGGAAGCCTAGATTGGGAGGAGTGCAGAGCTAGCTTGAATTTGAGCTAGTGGCAAACCTGGAGAACTGGAGGTCAGTTGGCAATACACTAGTTTCTCTGGCAAGCTTAATGATGCTCTTCTCTTCCCAGGTTATGTTATGACCCTGCAAGTGCCCATTTACCCTATTATTTACACCCTCCTCTTTTTCCAAGTTATGTTGCAGCTTCCTTTTCCACCTCGTCCCTCCTCTTTTCTTGACTAAAGACAGAAGTTTGAAACCGATTTCATTATTTTACAAATATTCATTAAATACCTGTCATGTGAGGAATAGTTCACAGTCCTTGACACTGTAAGTCTCATAGTTTAGTGAGAAACTGACAAGTAAACAAATACTACAAATCTGTCTGATAAAAGTAATAATAGAAGTTAGCATGTGATAGAGGCACCTAACCTAGCCAACAAATTCAGGGGGCTGACTGATCCTTTTAGTTCATTATCACAGATAGTAACTGGGAACTCCTAATTTCCTGGAAATACTACTAAATGTTCCAGCAGTAAATTCTTATGTTCATTCCACCACTTTCAGAAACTGCTGTTTCTCATCTTCTCTCTTATATAAGCCTCCTTCATTCCTCTTTATGGTGGTTTAAAATATGTCCATAAATTCTTTCATAATCTTCCTTTCAAGAGGTAGATAGAGCTTAAGGGCCCTCTCCCTCGAATATGGACTGGACCTGGTGATTCATTTCAAACAAACTAATATGGCTGAAGGGACTGTGTGTGTGTGTGTGTGTGTGTGTGTGTGTGTGTGTGTGAAATCAAGTTGTATGCTTTAAATATATTACAGTTTTACTTGTGAATTATACCTTAACAAAACAGAAAAAAAAAAAGTGACTACGTATGAGTTCTGAGGCTATGTCATAAAAAGTGTTGTGGCTTCCCTTGCTCTGCCTCTTGAATCACCCACCCTGGAGGATGTCAACTGCCATGTAAAAAGCATCTCTATGGACAGGGCCTCGTGGCAAGGATGAGGCCAAAAGCCTGGTGGGTGAGCAGTCATGGAAGCAGATTCTCCGGCCCTGGCTGACCTCTTGATGACATTCTGGCAAATCCTGAACCCCAGTCACCCTGATAAGCCTTCTATGAATACCTGATTCACAGAAACTATGAGACAATAACTGTTTATTGTTCTCAGCTGCTGAGTTTGAGGGTAATTTGTCATAGGTAACTACTACAGATCTTGGGACTTGAACATGGAATTCCTCTATAACAAAGACCTAAAAATGTGGATTTTGGACTGAGGCAGTAGACAATAGCTGGTACGACTTAGAGGAAAATATTAGAAGAAAAATGGAAGGATCTTGAAGAGTCTGTGAGAAGAAGCCTCATGCCTCATGGCTTTTCAGGAGACTGTGGATGAAGACTTAAAAGTCACAAAAGTATTACTGGAAACGGAAGAAAAGGGAATCCTTTTTGTGTAGAAGTGGAAAGTTTAACAACATTGTCTGTCAGCTGTGTTAATATGGAAAGTAGCAAATGTCCATAAAGCACTGGGTGGTGTAGCTAAGGAAATTGCCAGGCGGGATGGTAAAGATGCTGTCTGGCTTCTTAGAGTTTCTGCTTATAAAATGTTGAGAGAAGAGAGAGATCTGTGTTTAAGAAAAGGCAGCTAAACACAAAGGAACCAGGACTTATTAGTTTTAACATTTCTCAGCATCTTCAGGAATCAAATGATGCTAAATTTAAGAACTGGCTTCTGGGCAAAGATGAAAATCCAGGAAACTGTGAGGAAAACATGATATCATGAGCTTCTATGTTTTGGGGGATGATTTTGTTTTATAGCAATGTGATTGATAGATTTCATTGTCCTTACTTGAAGTTGATCACCTGGCTTGAGACTCCATGGACTATCTTCCTAACACTGTGTGTGGTGTGCCGATGCCTGTGCCTAGGCCCTCTGCCTCCTCCCCAGTGAAATGAATACATGCTGGCCTCTCCCATTAATGCTTTTTAATCCATCCCCATTTCAAGGACTTTAATTCAACAACAGACCTTCTCTCTTTCATTGTCAAATTCTCCCACTGTATTGATTCAGTCTCCTCAACAAACATGCTCTATTATCTATCATCTTATGACCCAGTGGTCTCTTTTCTAAGCTTAACTGATCTTTCAGCAGTGTTTGCTTTAGTAACATCTCAATATTTTTTTTTAATGGTTTTATCAAAATATAATTTACATACTGTATGATTCACCAATTTAAATTGTACAATACGGTGTTTTTAGTGTATTCACGAGGTTGTGCAGCCATCACTACTGTCTAATGTTAGAACATTTTCGTCCCCCCTAAAAGAAACTGTGTACTTCCTAGCAGTCACTCATTCCTGACCCTGCCCCCCGCCTCTGTCTCAGCCCTAGGCAACCACTAATCTGCTTTCTGTTTCTGTAGATTTGCCTCTTCTGAACATTTTCTATAAATGGAGTCCTGTAATAGCTGGTCTTTTGTGTCTGACTTCTTTTACTTAGGAAAATGTTTTTAAGGTTCATCCAATGTGGGCAATGGGCCAGGACTTCATTCCTTTTTATTGCCAAATAATATCCCATGTGTGGATGTGCCACATTTTATTTATCCATTCACCAGTTAATAGTCATTTAGGTTGTTTCCACTTTTGAACTCTTATAATAATGCTGCACTGAACATTTGTGTTTAACTTTTTACATGGATATATGTTTTCATTTCTCTTGGAAAAACGCCTAGGAGTGGGATTGCTGGGTCATATGGGAACTCTATGTTTAAAATTCCCAGACTCTTCTCCAAAGTGGTGGTACACCATTTTACATTCCCATGAGCATGTATGAAGACTCCAATTTTTCCACATATTTACCAATATTGATTATTTATCTTTTATATTGTAGCAATCTCATAGACTGAATGTATATATATCTTCCCTCAAATTCATATATGGAGACCCTAATTAGTGTGGTGGCATTTGGAGGTGGGGCTTTTGGAGGTAATTAAGATTTATGTAGGTCATGAGAGTGGAGCCCCCATGATGGGCTTGATTCCCTTTTAAGAGAATGAAGCCATCAGCCATGTGAAGATACTGGGAAAAGGCTGTATACCACGAAGAGGGCCCTCACCAAGTCCCTGACCAAGCTGGCACCCTGATCTCAGAATTCTAGCCTCCAGAAACTCTGAGAAATTTTTTTTTGCTGATTAAGTCACCTAGTCTGTAGTATTCTGTTACAGCAGCCCTCATTCTTTTTTTTTTTTAATAAATTAATTTTTTATTGGTGTTCAATTTACCAACATACAGAATAACACCCAGTGCTCATCCCGTCAAGTGTCCCCCTCAGTGCCCGTCACCCACTCACCCCCACCCCCCGCCCTCCTCCCCTTCCACCACCCCTAGTTCGTTTCCCAGAGTTAGGAGTCTTTATGTTCTGTCTCCCTTTCTGACATTTCCCACACATTTCTTCTCCCTTCCCTTATATTCCCTTTCACTATTATTTATATTCCCCAAATGAATGAGAACATACACTGTTTGTCCTTCTCCGATTGACTTACTTCACTCAGCATAATACCCTCCAGTTCCACGTTGAAGCAAATGGTGGGTATTTGTCGTTTCTAATGGCTGAGTAATATTCCATTGTATACATAAACCACATCTTCTTTATCCATTCATCCTTCGATGGACACCGAGGCTCCTTCCACAGTTTGGCTATTGTGGCCATTGCTGCTAGAAACATCGGGGTGCAGGTGTCCCGGCGTTTCATTGCATCTGAATCTTTGGGGTAAATCCCCAACAGTGCAATTGCTGGGTCGTAGGGCAGGTCTATTTTTAACTGTTTGAGGAACCTCCACACAGTTTTCCAGAGTGGCTGCACCAGTTCACATTCCCACCAACAGTGTATGAGGGTTCCCTTTTCTCTGCATCCTCTCCAACATTTGTTGTTTCCTGCCTTGTTAATTTTCCCCATTCTCACTGGTGTGAGGTGGTATCTCATTGTGGTTTTGATTTGTATTTCCCTGATGGCAAGTGATGCAGAGCATTTTCTCATGTGCATGTTGGCCATGTCTATGTCTTCCTCTGTGAGATTTCTGTTCATGTCTTTTGCCCATTTCATGATTGGATTGTTTGTTTCTTTGGTGTTGAGTTTGATAAGTTCTTTATAGATCTTGGAAACTAGCCCTTTATCTGATACGTCATTTGCAAATATCTTCTCCCATTCTGTAGGTTGTCTTTGAGTTTTGTTGACTGTATCCTTTGCTGTGCAAAAGCTTCTTATCTTGATGAAGTCCCAATAGTTCATTTTTGCTTTTGTTTCTTTTGCCTTCGTGGATGTATCTTGCAAGAAGTTACTATGGCCGAGTTCAAAAAGGGTGTTGCCTGTGTTCTTCTCTAGGATTTTGATGGAATCTTGTCTCACATTTAGATCTTTCATCCATTTTGAGTTTATCTTTGTGTATGGTGCAAGAGAGTGGTCTAGTTTCATTCTTCTGCATGTGGATGTCCAATTTTCCCAGCACCATTTATTGAAGAGACTGTCTTTCTTCCAATGGATAGTCTTTCCTCCTTTATCGAATATTAGTTGCCCATAAAGTTCAGGGTCCACTTCTGGATTCTCTATTCTGTTCCACTGCTCTATGTGTCTGTTTTTGTGCCAGTACCACACTGTCTTGATGACCACAGCTTTGTAGTACAACCTGAAATCTGGCATTGTGATGCCCCCAGATACGGTTTTCTTTTTTAAAATTCCCCTGGCTATTCGGGGTCTTTTCTGATTCCACACAAATCTTAAAATAATTTGTTCTAACTCTCTGAAGAAAGTCCATGGTATTTTGATAGGGATTGCATTAAGCGTGTATACTGCCCTGGGTAACATTGACATTTTCACAATATTAATTCTGCCCATCTGTGAGCATGGAATATTTTTCCATCTCTTTGTGTCTTCCTCAATTTCTTTCAGAAGTGTTCTATAGTTTTGAGGGTATAGATCCTTTACATCTTTGGTTAGGTTTATTCCTAGGTATCTTATGCTTTTGGGTGCAATTGTAAATGGGATTGACTCCTTAATTTCTCTTTCTTCAGTCTCATTGTTAGTGTATAGAAATGCCACTGACTTCTGGGCATTGATTTTGTATCCTGCCACGTACCGAATTGCTGTATGAGTTCTAGCAATCTTGGGGTGGAGACTTTTGGGTTTTCTATGTAGAGTATCATGTCATCGGCGAAGAGGGAGAGTTTGACTTCTTCTTTGCCAATTTGAATGCCTTTAATGTCAGCAGCCCTCATTCTTGAAACACTTTCCTGTTTCGGCTTCTAAGACATTACACTTTCCTATTTTTTCCCTATCTCACTTGCTGCTCCTTCTCTTTCTATTTTGTATGTTTACCTCCTCTTCTTCTTCATTCACCTTTTCTTCCATTAAGGTATTAAATGTCGGAATGGCCCAAGACTATTTTTGACATATCTTCCCTATACGTTCTTACCATGTCATCTTGTCTCATGCCTCTAAATACTATGTGAAAATTGCTTCCAAATTTATCTTTAGTTCTGTCACTTCCCTTATCTCCATACCTCTATATCCAGTTGTTTAATGACTCTTCCTAGATGTCCGATACGGATTTCATACTTGTCCAGAACAAAACTCATGGTTTTCACCCATAGAGACCTGCCTTCTCTCTCAGTCTTAGGAGATTTTAGTAAATGGAATTGCTGTCTATCTTGTTGCTCAAGTCAGAAGTCTGTGAGCCATTCTTGATTACTCCTGTACTCCTATACCCTGTATCAAGCCCATCAGCTAGTTAACCCTGCCACCCTAGTGTATTTGAATTTATCCACTTTCTTTTGTATCTGCAAGCGTAGTCCCAGACATCATTATCTGTTCCCTGGACTATTACAGTAGACCTCTGTTCATTTCCTTGCCTCTGTTCTGCAGTTCACGATTCAGAGAGCAGCCAATCGTCTTTTAAATGTTAAGATACCACATCATGTTACTTTCTTGTTTAAAATCTTCCATTGGTTTCTATTGCTCTTCAAATCTACATTTGTTTGCCTGGCCTACTAGGCCCTGCATGATTTGGCTTTTGCCAGGTCTCTGCCCTCATTCCTTCCATTCTTTCTGTCAGTCATACCCAGCCCAGTGGCCTTCTTTCTTCCATGGGGCTTTTACACTAGCTCTTTCGTTTGCCTGGGAAGTTCTTCCCTTAGATCTTCACATGGCCAACTACTTGTCATTTATGTTTCAGTACTTCTCATTCCTAATTTTTTCATGTGTTTGTTTAGTATCTGCTCTTCCAACACCCCCTCCACCAGCTATAAAATCCTTGAGATCAGGGCTTTGTCTTGTTCAGGGATACATTTCTTGAACTTCACAGTGTGTCTGGTAGGCTCTCTTTAAATATTTGTTTAAAAGTGTATTATTAATTTACTGAGTTACAGTTGATATGTAACATATTAATTTTAGGTGTACAACATAATAATTCGATTTACATATATATTGTGAAATGATTACCATAATAAGTTTAGTTAACATCCATCACCATACTTCGTTACAATTTATTTTCCTGGGTGAGAGCTTTTAAGATCTACTCTCTTAGCAGCTTTAAAATACACAATACAATATTGTTAACTATAGTCACCATTTTAGATTTTACATCCCCAGAATTTATTATCTTATAATTAGAAATATGTACCTTTTGGCCACCTTCATCTGTTTCACCCCTCCCCTCCACTTCTTGTGTCCAAGCAGCTACCAGTCTCTTCTCTGTATCTATCAGGTGCTTTTCCCTAAGATTCCACAATTGAAGATTATACAGTGTGTGTGTGTGTATGTGTGTGTGTGTATGTGTGTGTGTGTTGGGAGGGCTTATTTCACTTAGCATATTGCCCTCAGGGTCCATTCATGTTATCTCAACGTAATATCCTTTTTTATGGCTGAAAAACACTCCCCTGTGGGTATATACACTACATTTTAAAAATCCATTCATCCGGGATCCCTGGGTGGCTCAGTGGTTCAGCGCCTGCCTTTGTCCCAGGGCTGATCCTGGAGTCCTGGGATCGAGTCCCGCATCGGGCTCCCGGCATGGAGTGTGCTTCTCCCTCTGCCTGTTTCTCTGTGTCTTTCTCTCTCTCTTTCTATGTCTATCATGAATAAATAAATAAAATCTTAAAAAAAAAATCCATTCATCTGTCAGTGGGCTTTTAGGTTGTTTTCATGTCTTGGGTATTATAAATAATGCTGTAACAAACACTGCGGTGCAGATACCTTTTGGAGAGTTCAGATAAATACCCAAAAATGGAATTGCTAGATTGTATGATAGTTCTACTTTAAAATTTTTAAGGAACCTCCACACTGTTTTCTATAGTGGCTGCACCAATTTGTACTCAACAACAGTGCACAAGAATTCCTTTTTCTCCACATCTTTAACACTTATTATTTCTTGTCCTTTTGATATTAGCCATTCTAATAGGAGTGAGGTGATAGCTCCTTGTGGTTTTGATTTGCATGTTCATGATCAGTAATGATGTTGAGCACTTTATCATGTGCTGTTTATATGTTCAACAAATGCCTGTTGGCTATTTGTGTGTTGTCTTTGGAAAAATGTTTATTTAGATTCTTTTCCCATTATTAAGTTGGATTTTTTTTCTGTTGAGTTCTTTGAGTTCTTTATATATTTTGTAATATGCCTTATCAGATATATGACTTGTGAATATTTACTCACATTCCTTAGGTTGCTTTTTCATTTTGTTGATGAAATCAACAGAATGATTTATTCATTTGATGTACTCCTAGTTGTTTATTTTTGTTTTTGGTGTCAAATCCCCAAAATTATTGCCAAGATTGATGTCAGAGAGCTTACCCTTTATGTTTTTTTTCTAGGAGTTTCATAGTTTCAGGTCTTACATTCAATCTTTAATCCATTTTCAGATGATTTTTGTGTATGGTGTAAGATATTTGTCCTGTTTCATTCTTTTGGTTGTGGCTGTCCAGTTTTCTCAACACCATTCATTGAAGAGATCATTCTTTCCCCACTGTATATTCTTGGCTCTTCTGTCAAATCAGTTGACCACACATGCATGGATTTATTTATGGGCTTTCTATTCTGTTCCATTGATCTATGTGTCTGATTTTTTTTTTAATTTTTATTTATTTATGATAGTCACACAGAGAGAGAGAGAGGCAGAGACACAGGCAGAGGGAGAAGCAGGCTCCATGCACCGGGAGCCTGACATGGGACTCGATCCCGGGTCTCCAGGATCGCGCCCTGGGCCAAAGGCAGGTGCTAAACCGCTGCGCCACCCAGGGATCCCCTATGTGTCTGATTTTATACCAGTAGCACACTGTTTTAATTAATACAGCTTTGTAATATAGTTTGAAATCAGGAATTATGATGCTTTTAGATTTGTACTTTCTCAGGACTGCTTTGGCTATTCAGAATCTTTTGTGGTTTCATACATTGAGGTTTGGCATTGTTTATTCTATTGATGAGAAAAATATCATTGGAATTTCAGTAGGGATTGCATTGAATCCTTAGGTCACTTTAGGTAGTATGGACATTTTAACAATATTCTTCCAGTCCATGAGCATGGAATATCTTTCCACTTATTTGTGTCATCATCAGTTTTTTGCATCAATAGCTTAGTTTTCAGTGTACAGGTCTTCTACCTCCTTGGTTTATTACTAGGCATTTTATTCTTTTTGATGCAATTATAAATGAGACTGTTTTTTCAATTCCACTTTCTAAATATTTGTTAATTGACTGATTTTGAACTCATTTCTGAACTGAATTCTGAATCAGAGTAAGAATTATCTAGTCAAAGAGAGGAAGAAAAATGAAAAGGAAGTATCCAATTAGTGTGTCTCAAAAGGATTATAAGTATGCAGGAGATATTAATCCCCTCAGTTTTGACATACTTAGGTACAATGTGGAAGCAGTGCAGAGAGCATCCATCCCTGTGCTGAAATCCTTAAAGGGCATTCATAATGCAGCAGAGTATGACTACAGGCCCCATCATCCCTGCAAATAGCAAATGTTTTTGAAGAATAGCTGGCATTTGCTACTCCAGTGCAAGGTACTGAGAGCATTCCAAAGAAATCCTCTACCAGCTAGAAATCTGTTTAAATAGCCAGCTGCTACTATTGAGGACAAGGAACAGTGGAGTTAGTTGAACACAGTGATCTAGGAGTCCATTGAGTATAAAATACAGCTGTTCTGAAAGATAAAGAAGCTGGATAGGGGTTCCTGGTCGGCACAGCTTGGGGTAGTAGCCTTGAATTATTATCTTTATACATATCAGATTCTTTTGTCTGCAACTAAAATTACTTTTGTGGGATCTATGGGTAACTGCAAGCTAACTTATAGTATAGGCTGTATACTTCTTCATTTTTTAAAAAAAATTTATTTATTTATTCATGAGAGACACAGAGAGAGAGAGAGAGAGGCAGAGATGTAGGCAGAGGGAGGAGCAGGTTCCATGCAGGGAGCCCGATGTGGGACTTGATCCCGGGTCTCCAGGATCACGCCCCGGACTGAAGGCGGCGCTAAACCACTGAGTCACCAGGGCTGCCCTGTATACTTCTTCATTATTTAAAATTTTTTGATATTAAAAATTTAATTGAATTTGAAATCCTTTTGCATTAGTACAAGAAATCTTTCCTTTTTTAAAAATTTTTTAAATTTATTTTTTATTGGTGTTCAATTGACCAACATACAGAATAACACCCAGTGCCCGTCACCCATTCACTCCCACCCCCCGCTCTCCTCCCTTCTACCACCCCTAGTTCATTTCCCAGAGTTAGCAGTCTTTATGTTCTGTCTCCCTTTCTGATATTTCCCACACATTTCTTCTCCCTTCCCTTATATTCCCTTTCACTATTATTTATATTCCCCAAATGAATGAGAGCATACACTGTTTGTCCTTCTACGACTGACTTACTTCACTCAGCATAATACCCTCCAGTTCCATCTACGTTGAAGCAAATGGTGGGTATTTGTCATTTCTAATAGCTGAGTAATATTCCATTGTATACATAAACCACATCTTCTTTATCCACTCATCTTTCGATGGACACCGAGGCTCCTTCCACAGTTTGGCTATTGTGGCCATTGCTGCTAGAAACATCGGGGTGCAGGTGTCCTTGAGTTTCATTGCATCTGTATCTTTGAGGTAAATCCCCAACAGTGCAATTGCTGGGTCGTAGGGCAGGTCTATTTTTAACTCTTTGAGGAACCTCCACACAGTTTTCCAGAGTGGCTGCACCAGTTCACATTCCCACCAACAGTTTAAGAGGGTTCCCTTTTCTCCGCATCCTCTCCAACATTTGTGGTTTCCTGCCTTGTTAATTTTCCCCATTCTTACTGGTGTGAGGTGGTATCTCATTGTGGTTTTGATTTGTATTTCCCTGATGGCAAGTGATGCAGAGCATTTTCTCATGTGCATGCTGGCCATGTCTATGTCTTCCTCTGTGAGATTTCTCTTCATGTCATTTGCCCATTTCATGATTGGATTGTTTGTTTCTTTGGTGTTGAGTTTAATAAGTTCTTTATAGATCTAGGAAACTAGCCCTTTATCTGATACGTCATTTGCAAATATCTTCTCCCATTCTGTAGGTTGTCTTTGAGTTTTGTTGACTGTATCCTTTGCTGTGCAAAAGCTTCTTATCTTGATGAAGTCCCATAGTTCATTTTTGCTTTTGTTTCTTTTGCCTTCGTGGATGTATCTTGCAAGAAGTTACTGTGGCCGAGTTCAAAAAGGGTGTTGCCTGTGTTCTCCTCTAGGATTTTGATGGAATCTTGTCTCACATTTAGATCTTTCATCCATTTTGAGTTTATCTTTGTGTATGGTGCAAGAGAGTGGTCTAGTTTCATTCTTCTGCATGTGGATGTCCAATTTTCCCAGCACCATTTATTGAAGAGACTGTCTTTCTTCCAATGGATAGTCTTTCCTCCTTTGTCAAATATTAGTTGACCATAAAGTTCAGGGTCCACTTCTGGGTTCTCTATTCTGTTCCATTGATCTATGTGTCTGTTTTTGTGCCAGTACCACACTGTCTTGATGACCACAGCTTTGTAGTACAACCTGAAATCTGGCATTGTGATGCCCCCAGATATGGTTTTCTTTTTTAAAATTCCCCTGGCTATTTGGGGTCTTTTCTGATTCCACACGAATCTTAAAATAATTTGTTCTAACTCTCTGAAGAAAGTCCATGGTATTTTGATAGGGATTGCATTAAACGTGTAAATTGCCCTGGGTAACATTGACATTTTCACAATATTAATTCTGCCCATCTGTGAGCATGGAATATTTTTCCATCTCTTTGTGTCTTCCTCAATTTCTTTCAGAAGTGTTCTATAGTTTTTAGGGTATAGATCCTTTACCTCTTTGGTTAGGTTTATTCCTAGGTATCTTATGCTTTTGGGTGCAATTGTAAATGGGATTGACTCCTTAATTTCTCTTTCTTCAGTCTCATTGTTAGTGTATAGAAATGCCACTGACTTCTGGGCATTGACTTTGTATCCTGCCACGCTACCAAATTGCTGTATGAGTTCTAGCAATCTTGGGGTGGAGACTTTTGGGTTTTCTATGTAGAGTATCATGTCATCGGCGAAGAGGGAGAGTTTGACTTCTTCTTTGCCAATTTGAATGCCTTTAATGTCTTTTTGTTGTCTGATTGCCGAGGCTAGGGCTTCCAGTACTATGTTGAATAGCAGTGGTGAGGGTGGACATCCCTGTCTTGTTCCTGATCTTAGGGGAAAGGCTCCCAGTGTTTCCCCATTGAGAATGATATTTACTGTGTGCTTTTCGTAGATGGCTTTTAAGATGTTGAGGAATGTTCCCTCTATCCCTACACTCTGAAGAGTTTTGATCAGGAATGGATGCTGTATTTTGTCAAATGCTTTCTCTGCATCTAGTGAGAGGATCATATGGTTCTTGGTTTTTCTCTTGCTGATATGATGAATCACATTGATTGTTTTACGGGTGTTGAACCAGCTTTGTGTCCCAGGGATAAATCCTACTTGGACATGGTGAATAATTTTCTTAATGTATTGTTGGATCCTATTGGCCAGTATCTTGTTGAGAATTTTTGCATCCATGTTCATCAGGGATATTGGTCTGTAATTCTCCTTTTTGGTGGGGTCTTTGGTTTTGGAATTAAGGTGATGCTGGTCTCATAGAACGAGTTTGGAAGTATTCCATCTCTTTCTATCTTTCCAAACAGCTTTAGTAGAATAGGTATGGTTTCTTCTTTAAACGTTTGATAGAATTCCCCTGGGAAGCCATCTGGCCCTGGACTCTTATGTCTTGGGAGGTTTTTGATGAGTGCTTCAATTTCCTCCCTGGTTATTGGCCTGTTCAGGTTTTCTATTTCTTCCTGTTCCAGTTTTGGTAGTTTGTGGCTTTCCAGGAATGCGTCCATTTCTTCTAGATTGCCTAATTTATTGGCGTATAGCTGTTCATAATATGTTTTTAAAATCGTTTGTATTTCCTTGGTGTTGGTAGTGAGCTCTCCTTTCTCATTCATGATTTTATTAATTTGAGTCTTCTCTCTCTTCTTTTTAATAAGGCTGGCTAATGGTTTATCTATCTTATTAATTCTTTCAAAGAACCAACTCCTGGTTCTGTTGATCTGTTCCACAGTTCTTCTGGTCTCGATTTCGTTGAGTTCTGCTCGAATCTTTATTAACTCCCTTCTTCTCTTGGGTGTAGGATCTATTTGCTGTTTTTTTCTCTAGCTCCTGTATGTGTAAGGTTAGCTTTTGTATTGAGTTCTTTCCAGTTTTTGAATGGATGCTTGTATTGCGATGTATTTCCCCCTTAGGACTGCTTTTGCTGCATCCCAAAGATTTTGAACGGTTGTATCTTCATTCTCATTAGTTTCTATGAATCTTTTTAATTCTTCCTTAATTTCCTGGTTGACCCTTTCATCTTTTAGCAGGATGGTCCTTAACCTCCACGTGTTTGAGGTCCTTCCAAACTTCTTGTTGTGATTTAGTTCTAATTTCAAGGCATTATGGTCTGAGAATATGCAGGGGACGATCCGAATCTTTTGGTATCGGTTCAGACCTGATTTGTGACCCAGTATGTGGTCTATTCTGGAGAAAGTTCCATGTGCACTTGAGAAGAATGTGTATTCAGTTGAGTTTGGATGTAAAGTTCTGTAGATATCTGTGAAATCCATCTGGTCCAGTGTATCATTTAAAGCTCTCGTTTCTTTGGAGATGTTGTGTTTAGAAGACCTATCAAGTATAGAAAGAGCTAGATTGAAGTCACCAAGTATAAGTGTATTATTATCTAAGTATTTCTTCACTTTGGTTATTAATTGATTGATATATTTTGCAGCTCCCACATTCGGGGCATATATATTGAAGATTGTTAAGTCCTCTTGTTGGATAGATCCTTTAAGTATGATATAGTGTCCCTCTTCATCCCTCCCTACAGTATTCGGGGTAAATTTTAGTTTATCTGATATAAGGATGGCTACCCCTGCTTTCTTTTGAGGACCATTCGAATGGTAAATGGTTCTCCAACCTTTTATTTTCAGCCTGTAGGTGTCCTTCTGTCTAAAATGAGTCTCTTGTAGACAGCAAATAGATGGGTCCTGCTTTTTTATCCAGTCTGAAACCCTGTGCCTTTTGATGGGGTCATTAAGCCTGTTCATGTTCAGAGTTACTATTGAGAGATATGAGTTTAGTGTCATCATGATATCTATTCAGTCCTTGTTTTTGTGGACTGTTCCACTGAACTTCTTCTTAAAGGGGAATTTTAAGAGTCCCCCTTAAAATTTCTTGCAGAGCTGGTTTGGAGGTCACATATTCTTTCAGTTCCTGCCTGTCTTGGAAGCTCCTTATCTCTCCTTGCATTTTGAATGAGAGCCTTGCTGGATAAAGTATTCTTGGTTGCATGTTCTTCTCATTTAGGACCCTGAATATATCCTGCCAGCCCTTTCTGGCCTGCCAGGTCTCTGTGGAGAGGTCTGCTGTTACCCTAATACTCCTCCCCATAAAAGTCAGGGATTGCTTGTCTCTTGCTGCTTTAAGGATCTTGTCTTTATCTTTGGAATTTGGAAGCTTAACTATTAAATGTTGAGGTGTTGAACGGTTTTTATTGATTTTAGTGGGGGAATCTCTCTATTTCCTGGATCTGAATGCCTGTTTCCCTTCCCAGATTAGGAAAGTTTTCAGCTAGCATTTGTTCAAATACATATTCTGGCCCTCTGTCCCTTTCGGCGCCCTCTGGAACACCAATTAAATGTAGGTTTTTCTTCCTCAGGATGTCGTTTGTTTCCCTTAATCTATCTTCATGGTCTTTTAATTGTCTGTCTCTTTTTTCCTCAGTTTCCCTCTTTGCCATCAGCTTGTCTTCTATGTCACTCACTCGTTCTTCCACCTCGTTAACCCTCGTCGTTAGGACTTCTAGTTTGGATTGCATCTCATTCAATTGATTTTTAATTTCTGCCTGATTAACTAAATTCTGTAGTCATGAAGTCTCTTGAGTCCTTTATGCTTTTTTCTAGAGCCACCAGTAGCTGTATAATAGTGCTTCTGAATTCGCTTTCTGACATTGAATTGTAATCCAGATTTTGTAACTCTGGGGGAGAGAGGACTGTTTCTGATTCTTTCTTTTGAGGTGAGGTTTTCCTTCTAGTCATTTTGCTCAGTGCAGAGTGGCCAAAAGCAAGGTGTATTGGGAAAAGGAGAAAAAGAGAGGAGAGAAAGAAGGAAAGAAAAGAGAAAGATAAAAAAAAAAGGAAGAAAAAAAAGAAAAAAAAGAAGAAAAAGAGAAAGAAAAAGAAAAAGGAAAAAAGGGTTGGGGGAAGGAAACAAATCAAAAAGCAAAACAAAACAAAACAAAGCAAAAAAAAAAAAAAAGAACCACGGGGGGGAGTATCTTCTGATTCTGTGTAGTTTAAGTCCCTTGACTTCCCCTGGAACTTGTCCGTCTAGCTGGTCTTCTGGGGGAGGGGCCTGTTGTGCTGATTTTCAGGTGTTAGCACTTGGGGGAGCTGCTCTGCCCCCCGCCTGGTGCAGGGCTCAGTGGGGGTTGTTTACCCCGCGAGGCCCCAGGAGGAACAACCCCAGTGGCGGGGCCAACTCTGGAGCCCTGGAGTCAGCTCCCGCAGTAACTCCAGAGCTCTCGGTATGCAGGGCCTTGGAGGCTCCGGGGCAGGGCCGCTGATCTGCTCAGCTCGGGGCAGGAGCCTCCTTGGTGTCCTGGGCCCTCCTGGCCTCTGCCTGTCCCGGGGGGAGGCCGGATCCTGGGCTCTGTCCCGGCGCCCTGTGCTCCAGGCCTGCGCTGTTGGATTCGCGCTCCCGCCCCGCAGCCTCCTCCGCGGAGCCGCCCCCGAGCCCCTCCGAGCTGCTCCGGGTCCCGCCGTGCGCGCTGCAGCCCTTAGGGAGCTCGGCGCACTCTCCCGGGGCGCAGGTGTCTGTTACTGTCCCGGGGAGCCCGAGGGCATCCCTGCCTCCTGGGTCCTGCTCCACCTCCACACGAGCCCCTTTCCGCCCGGGAAGGTCGGTGCAGCTCCTGCGTCTCCGGGACGGGGCTCTCCTGTCCTGGGGACCCTCGCCCCGGCCTCAGCCTGGCTCCTCGCGGGGCCCCTCCCCCTTGGAGGCCTTTTGTTTCTTTATTTCTTTTTCCCCGTCTTCCTACCTTGATAGAAGCGCGAACTCTTCTCACTGTAGCATTCCAGGTGTTCTCTCTTTAATTCTCAGGCCGAATTCATAGATTTTCAGGATAATTTGAAGGTTTTCTAGGTAATTTGGTGGGGACAGGTGATTTGGAGACCCTACTCTTCCGCCATCTTGCCCCTCCCCCCCAAGAAATCTTTCCTACCACTGACCTCTTCTATGAGTAATTTCCTGCTTGCTGGATTTCTTTCTTTCTTGGGACGTTTCTTGGGACCTCAGGGCACTAACTGTTCCCTTTGCCTAGAATGCTTTTGTTTGCCAATAAAAGAAAAAGCAAAGATATTAGGTTATTTAACTATAATTTCTTTTTTTTAAGATTTTATTTATTTATTCATGAGAGAACACACAGAGAGAGAGAGAGAGAGGCAGAGACACAGGCAGAGGGAGAAGCAGGCTCCATGCAGGGAGCCCAACGTGGGACTCCATCCCAGGTCTCCGGGATCACGCCCTGAGCTGAAGGTGGCGCTAAACTGCTGAGCCACCGGGGCTGCCCTTTAACTATAATTTCAATTAAAGTTCATTGTAGTATGTTTATAAAAAAACTTTACAATTTTCATCTACTTAACCATAAATAAAGTTTCTTGTGGATTGTGTATGTCAAAATTGAAGAGATTATCATTAAAAATCTTTAGATTTTAAGGATTTTAAGTTTAGAAGGAATTGCATGTGACCATTTCAGTTATAACCTGTTTCCATTTCTCCTTCCTTTTTTCCTTTTTAAACAAAAGAATGAAAAAATCAGTCAGTAAAAAAAATGAGGACTGAGCAAAGTAGGCATGTGTCTCAAAGTTGTGGGGAGAGAGGGGACATCTGGCATGGGATATCAGAACCTGAGTGGAGTGAGGAGGGAGTCTATGAGGTGGAGGATGGTAGCAGCCTATATGGTTGTTGAGAGCTCGAGAGAGCTGTGGAGGTTTTCTGCATAGGATGATGATGACAGCAGGGATCTGGCCCAAGAATTTGGACCTCAAGTGAGAAAAAGAAAGCAGTTAGGTTGAGAGTTGGAGTTGGTAGCTTACTGGTAAGTGTTGGCTACCTCGGGCTGAGAAAGGTGCTTGCTGGCCGGCACCATGTGTCAGAGCTTGATTGGGGTGAGGAGGGAATCTGTGCAGAAGGGTAGTGGTCACCTGGTGGGGGGGGGGTTTGAAGCCCAGTAGGATGATTAAGGCGTCTATATGAGAGGGGGGGCATTAGAGGAGAGAATTCTAAATATGGAATAGGAAAGAAATCCTGCAATAATTCTGTGGTATTGGTTTAGAATCGGAGGTAGTGATGTGAACTCAGCGATTGCCTGGTAAATGTAGAAATGTTGATATAAATGCGTGGATTATATACATGTAATATATGTGTATAAATAATATACTATGGCCTAAATACGTATATATATTCCCCATCTCTGGGAAAAGCAATACCCCTAAAAGCAGTGACACATCTAGTGCTTTATTTTGATTTCAAGTATCATTCTCCAGTAAAAGAAACTAAGGCTCCTTAGAGAAGTAACTCATTTTAGGGCAAGGCAGAGGAAGTCCAAAGTGAGCCAGAAATACCTTGTCAGGCAAGAAAGTAAAAAGTGCTCAGGGAATTATTGGAATATGTCAAAAGAACACAGATGTCAGTTTGAATGACTTTTGGTGGCCAAATCTGGGTATTATGAGCATCAAAATAAATAATGATAATATTAGATTACAACTCATTGAATAAATTAGGAATCCATGAGCCATTCTGATATAAACAACTGACTACATAATTGGGGTGAAGAGAATTAATAAATGTAGAATGACTGATTGAGTTAGAAGATTACCATTTTGATATAATTGTGGTAATAATTCAGATACGAAGCATCAATGAATATTTAAAAAAAGTAGATGAAAGTTTGGTAAAGAAGGGGATATTATATAGTCTCAAAATACCTCCCCACAAAATATTTAGTAGTTGTAAAGGGGTGAAAAGCAACTTTATGGTGGATAAATCTGACAGATACCACCTTAATTGAGTGGTCAAAGTTAATATCACCCATAGTGAGACAAATAGAAATTTTGTGCCACCATGTCACCTCAGTGACATTTCTGCCCAAAATAACCTAATGATGAAGGAATAGCCAACAAATCAAAATTGAGGGAAAGGATACAAAATAATTGTACTTATGGTCTCCAAAAAAGTAAAGTTCATCAAAGTCAAGGAAAGATTAGTGTTGTGCTGTTACAGATTGGAAGAGACTTTGGTAGACATGAAAGCTAAACACAACGTATGTTCCTGGACTCAAACCTTTCACATTATTGGGACAGTTGTTAAAACTTGAACTGAGCTTGTGGATTAGTTGTTAATAATGGATCAATGTTAGTGCTGACTGATGGTTGTCTGTGGTTATGTAGGAGAATGTTGTTATTTCTAGCAACTATATACTAAAGTTTTAGCACGGGCATCCATGATGTTGGCAATTTACTCTCAACTGTTCCAGGAAGAAAGTTATTTGTACTATTATTGTTGCAACCTTTTTTTTATTGTTGCAACTTTTTAATAGATTCAGAATTATTTTAAAATAAAAAGAATTATGTAGAAATGAGCAGGCCAAAATTTCTCATGAAAAAGTTTTGATATCTTAGTATATATCTACTGAAATTTTTTCAAAAAGGCCTATATAGATTAACTAAATTGTTTCCAGTTTATCACTGCATGTTGTACAAATATTATCCTTTTTTTTTGTGTGTGCACTGTAATATGAAAAAGCCTGTATAACATTATTTTAGACAGAGGGAGTCACATGTGCAAAGGCCTGGAGCTCAGAGAGAGTGTCTTTTAGGAGAATTGTGAGCAGTTCAGCATGTCTGGAAAGTGTGGAATTGGTGGTGGGCTAGAATTGTAAAGAGAAAAGACATGCAGGAACCTCAGCTGGGTAGCTGAGTAGTGGTCTCATTCACTGACTTAGGGGACATATGATAATTCACTTTTAGGTTCCTAAAACTGATAAGAGCATAGCTTTGGCAAGGATGCCCCCCCCCCCATATCGAGAAACTGCCCCAAGATGCATCTTGACCTCAGAGTTTAGTCACAAATTGCTTTAAACTTGTGCCTGTAGGAGGCATGCCTCAGAGACATGAAGAAGGATAGAGAAAGTGGCCTTCTTTATATCTACTTTCAAATTCAGACAGTTGTCAGTGATTATCCTAGACTGTGTAAAACCTTAAGTTTTTGTTCTGGGGACAGGATGTGGCTCCAGTATTGACTGGCCCCAAAATTTCCATCAGCCCAAGGGGTGGTAGCTTAGGATGAAATTTAATTTGTTAATAGAGAAAAGAATATGGCTTTTCTTACACCTAGAATTATGAAGTAACTTTCATCCTTCACATACATACTTACACACGAAATTACTTACACACAAAAAGACATTTCTCCCCCCAGAAAAATTCAACATAAGTCTTTAACTGTACCCTTTCTGTAAGAAAAGTGAGATATTCTGGTTTGATACATGCCTCCAAGAAATTATTGCCAGATGAACTCAGGATGCCGGATGCCTCAACAAGCTTGGTTTTCTGGTACTTTTTTTTTTTTTAAGATTTTATTTATTTATTCATGAGAGACATACAGAGAGGCAGAGACATAGGCAGGGGGAGAAACAGGCTCCCTGCAGGGAGCCCAATTCGGAACTGGATCCCAGGACCTGGGATCGCGCACTGTGTTGAACACAGTTGCTCAACCACCAAGCCACGCAGGTGTCCCTCTGTTACTCTTTCTAACCCCAAAGCTAATGTGTAATAGAAAGGAAGGAATAAGCCATTCTGATGTTGGATAGATGAAGGCGCCCTTCTGCTCTCTCTCCCCTTTCCGTGTCCCCTGAGATGACTTAGGGCTGGCAGCAGATTTGGAGTGAATACCAGTTTAATTGCAGTTCTCTTGCAGTTTTATCTTCTAGATGCAAAATCTCATTCAAATACCCAACTCTTAAATTTCTTCTAATCTTATTTTGAGTCAGGAGAAATTGATCCTGGATATTTCCTTTGTGACAGGTTGTCAGTAGACTTCAGATAAATGATAACTGCAAGTATAGAATGACAACCCAACTTGTGCTTTAATGATTTTATTTTCTAAATAAGGAAGCCTACCTAGAAACTGTACCAGCAAGAGTGTTATGGGCTTAGCCATGTGTGAAAAAGCTGTTGTGTGCAGGTGAGAAGTTACAACAGGTTATAACTCTACTACTACCTGTTTGTGTGGCTCTGGATATAACATTCCAACTCTCTGGGCCACATGTGTCCCATGAAAGTTTTGGAACTGGATGACCATTAATGGGTGTGTCCATGCTCTAAGTAAGATTCTAGAGTGTAGAATATTGTTTGAAAATTGAAATTCAGGAGATTAAGGAACCTTACCAACAGTAAATGCTTAGATATAATGGGACTTATTATTTCTAGTAGAATTTTTGAATGCGCCAGTAAGATCATTGCAGTGTTTTCACAAAGCCATGCTTGTGATGAAACTTAGAAAATGTATTGCCTTATATTTTGGCTGGATGCTATAGATAATCATGTCAGAGCCAGGTTAAAAATAAATCTTCCAAAGCCAACAGAAATTAGATGGGAATTAGCAAATTATTAGAATCCGAACAGAATTATGTGCAGATTTAATAATTGAAAGAAACTCCTTTAATTGATACTGGTGAATGAAAAGTGCTTCATATATTCACTTCAGAATCTGGAAAATAGACCATATTCAGAATTTTGGGCAACAAAGTAAAATAGATTTCATGTAAATTAGGCCGTGCACATGGCCGATCCCAAACAAATCACTTCTGTATATGCCGAGAGATTTTCTCAATATAGAGTAAGTTCCTTAAGGAGCACACGCTTGTTGTGTTTTATTGGAATTCAATTTGCCAACATTTAGCATAACACCCAGTGCTCATCCCGCCAAGTGCCCCCCTCAGTGCCCATCACCCAGTCACCCCAACCCCCCGCCCACTTCCCTTTCCACTACCCCTTGTTCATTTCCCAAAGTTAGGTGTCTCTCATGTTCTGTCACCCTCACTGATATTTTCACTCATTTTCTCTCCTTTCCCTTTATTCCCTTTCTTTATCCCCTTTCACCAATTTTTATATTCCCCAAATGAATGAGACCATATAATGTTTGTCCTTCTCTGACTGACTTATTTCACTCAGTATAATACCCTCCAGTTCCATCCACGTCGAAGCAAATGGTGGGTATTTGTCATTTCTAATGGCTGAGTAATATTCCATTGTATACATAGACCACATCTTCTTTATCCATTCATCTTTCGATGGACACTGAGGCTCCTTCCACAGTTTGGCTATTGTGGACATTGCTGCTATAAACATTGGGGTGCAGGTGTTCTGGCGTTTCGCTGCATCTGTATCTTTGGGGTAAATCCCCAGCAGAGGAGCACACACTTGTTGATTTCATAGCTGTTGATCATCATTACACTGTTGCTCATATAAATCTTGCCTATTTTTATTTTTCCCATTGTTCTTCTAGTTTTAGTTGAAAAAATATTTTATCTAATATTAATATGCCAAAATTATGATAATAAATGTCATTTAACTAAAAATGTTGTTTAGATCTTGAATGATCCAGAAAGACACTACATAATCTGAATTCGCTGAATGATTATAATTAAATACCACTATTGAAGTTTATGGGGTAGACTGTCCTCTTCTCTGCTCTCTTCAGTATGCATTTACAAATGAGGAGGGACCAGATTCCTGAGAATTCAAAATGTGTATGGTGTATGAATGTTACTTCATTTCACAAGTCTGAATATAGAACACCTTACAGGGATCCCTGGGTGGCGCAGTGGTTTAGCGCCTGCCTTTGGCCCAGGGTGTGATCCTGGAGACCGGGATTGAATCCCATGTCGGGCTCCCGGTGCATGGAGCCTGCTTCTCCCTCTGCCTATGTCTCTGCCTCTCTCTCTCTCTGTGTGACTATCATAAATAAATAAAAATAAAAAAAAGAACACCTTACAAATTAAATCTCATTCTGTATTGTCACTTTTTAGGTTGATGGAAATTTAATTTCAGTGCACAAGTTTTCTGTGTAAGTGGGGAAAAGAAGCTTTATAAGTTGTCCACATTCCCAAGTATATTACAGGCTGAAACTAGAAGCTGAATATGGACTTAGCAGGTAAAATTTAAAACTTGATTTTCATGTTGATCTGACACATGCCTCATGGAGTGTAAATATTCAGTATAAAATTTCTTAGGGAAATAAATATTGAAAAAATTGAAGTTCTTACTGGACTAAGTAAAAACAGCGCATTAAAAATGTAAGTTTTTAGGGTAATATAAGTCATAAAATTTAAAACCTAAAGTTAAGCAATTTATGTAATTTTAAGGAATGTAATTCTGTGACCCTCTTATGGAATTCATCAGTAAATCACTAAATCTGATGTAATTTTACGTAGAGAAATTTGGGCAAGGTATATATAGGCAGCTTTGTAGATAAAAATGAGATCTTATATCTCTACACATCTGTACTTCTAGGTGCCTGTATAACACACTACCATACACTGGGTGGCTCCATAACTCTGGAGGCTATAAGTCAGAGACCAAGCTGCCAGAAGGATTGGTTTCTGGCAGTACTTTACCTCTTTTCAAAAATGATCTCTTTGCTGTGTACACATGGAGAGAGAAAGGGGTCTCGGGGTAGTACCGACTGAATGGCCAGATAAAGTAAAGAGAGAAAGAGGGAGGTAAGAAGGACGGAGGGAGGCGGCGGGAGGGGGGGGAGGAGGGAGGGAGGGAGGGAAGGGAGGGAGGGAGGGAGGCGAGGGGAGGGGAGGAGGGGGAGGGGAGGAGGAGATGGAGGGAGGAGTCGGACGCGAGAGGAGCGGGAGAAGGAGAGTGAAAAATCAACGAAGTACCTCAAACTACATCCTTCTCCTCCTTCTTTCCTCCTCCCTCCTCCTCCTCCTCCTCCTCCTCCTCCTCCTCCTCCTCTTCCTCTTCCTCCAGCGTGAGTGGGGTTGGGGGGGCAGGCTGAGGGAGAGAGAGAATCCCAAGCAGCCTCCACACCCAGCAGGGAGCCAAGAGGGGGGCTCCATCTAATGACCCTGAGATCAAGACCTGAGTCAAATTCAAGAGTCTGATGCTCCACAGAATGAGCCACCCAGGTGCCCCTCATTCTTTTCCTTTTATAAGATTTTATTTGTTCATGAGAGACACAGAGAAAGAGGCAGAGACATAGGCAGATGGAGAAGTAGGACCCCTAGATCAAGACCTGAGTCAAAGGCAGATGCTTAAATGCTGAGCCACCTGGGTGCCCCACCCCTCATTCTCTTCTAATAAGGACAGTTGTTTTGAATTAGGGCCCAACTCTTATGACCTCATTTAACTTCAGTTATCTCCCTAAAGACCCTCTTTCCAAATCCAGTCACATTGTGGGGTTAGGGATTCAACATATGAATTTGAGGAGGTTCTCAGTTCCTAATGGGTTTATGCCCTTAAATTTTTTTTAACTGTCATTTAATGGATTTTTGAGAAGAAGCTATAGAAAATGTGTTTAGTTTGCCATGTTTTAGTTTGCATATTCATGAAACTCTTCTAACTATAGTTTCTGAATTACTTTGAGATAAAGAATAAAAGTTCTAAGGTTTTCCTAATCATATTTTATCTTTGTGGGGGGTGACTTCATCTCATTCCTCTTCCTTCTTTCAGTGTAGGACTAGAACTCAGCCCTGAGATCAGGAGCTAAATGCATAACTGATTGAGCCAACCAGGTACCCTGTCATCCCTCTTCCTTCTGACTCTACTTTGGCCTTCCATCTTTTGGTTTTCCTTGTGACTCTTCATACTGAAAGATTCAAATTTAGGTTAAATAATGTTCTCTGCTAAAATTGTCATTTGCAACGATGACAGCCTGTGCCCAGGTAAAGTTAAGTAGCACGTTAATGATGTGAAAATGGTGATATCTTCCTTGAATTTTTAAAAGATTTTTTAATTTTGAAGTTGAGAAATCTAAGCAAAGGGATTCAGGAGGATATGAATGTGTTTCTTCTCCTCCTCCTTAATCTTATATTTTTCCTGTTTCTAGTCCGTTGCATTTATATTACCTGACCTGTGCCTATGTTAGGCACAAACTTTTTTCGTGTGATGGAAGGCTAGATAGTAAACAGTTGGCAGACCATGGGCAGTGTAATATCATAAAGCATCAGTTTTTTTTTCAGCTGAAAGATATAATAAAATACACCTCTGAAGATCCATGCGAGGATAACACATAACATGTAACATCAGGCATTGAATAACATTGGTGGTTCATTGAACATTTGCAAGAAAAATTAGAGATCATGGAATCTTCTTGTTTAAGTTAGAATTAGTTTATTTTTTAAAATATTTTATTTAATCACGAGAGAATTAGTTTAAATAAGAGAGGCTTAAAAAGATAGATATTTATCTCTAACCTAAAAAGCCTAATGATAGGCAGTTAATGGCTGATATAACAGCAGCAGCAACAACAGCTACAAAACAAAAAATATTTGACCTGTCTCCTGTTCAAATTCACTAGGTTGGTGAATGAAATCATGATCTACTTTATCATAAAACAAGAAACTTAACCTACTAAAATCAGTTGATTACCACCTTAAGTCAATTCCAATTATTTTTCAATTATCTCTCAAATAATTAATTCTTTCTGCCCAATCCCTACCACGTCTGCCTTACTTCTGGCCCTGGAGATGCTAATCAGTATTATGTACTACTCTGCCATTCTAAATGGGCTCTTTCTCAAGTCATACCCTACTTCTGTCTCTCTTCTGCACATTGTATGGGGTATTCTTTCTAGGCCTCTTAACCTTTTTGTAGGCCTCTTAACCCTACTTCTGAAGTTAGCTTCTATCAGAAGAATTTACAGACTGAATTTCTGTAAATGAAAGAATGCTCATTTCTGTCCTGACAACCTATATTTGTAACCTCTCTTATACTACTACTTCTCCCAAGATTGTTGAACTCCTGTGGGACGCCTGGGTGGTTCAGCGGTTGGGCATCTGCCTTTGGCTCAGGGTGATCCTGGGGTCAGGGATAGAGTCTTGCATTGGGCTGCTTGCAGGGAGTCTGCTTCTCCCTCTGCCTGTCTCTGTCTCTCATAAATAAATAAAATCTTAAAAAAAAAAAAAAAGATTGTTCAGCTCCTGGAGCTCAATTGTGGATTTTTCCCACAATAGCTAGACCATGAATGAATTAAATATGATGAATAAATGAAAATGGAATGGTCTAAATGCTTTCATTTTAGAAGGCTTATATTCTGGTGTGAGTCTGTGCATTGTGTTTGTACTTGAGTATGTATATTTTCGGGCAGATATTCTGAGAAATGTCAAATTGTTAAATCTTCTTAGTTCATTCAGGTTGCTATAACAAAAGTACAGAGACTGGCTAGCATATAAACAACAGAAATTTATTTCTTTGGGCGTCTGGGTGGCTCAGTCAGTTAAGCATTGGATTCTTGATACTGGCTCAGGTCCAGATCTCAGGGTTATGGGATTGAGCCCTGCCTGGGCTCCATGCTAGGTGTGTAGCCTGCTTAAGATTCTCTCTCTCACTTAGAAAAAAAATTCTCAGTTTTAGAGGCTGGGAAGTCTAAAATCAAAGTGCCTACAGATTTGGAGTCTGATAAGTACCTGGTTCTTGGTTTATAGTTGGCCACCTTCTCATTGTCTCCTTCTATGATGGAAGACTAGAAAGCATTTTGAGGTCTCTTTTATAAGGGTACTAATCTCATTCATGAGAGATCCGCTCTTGTGACCTAATTACCTTCTGAAGTACCACTCCGTCGAAATACCAGAACATTGGGGATTAGGCTTCAACATATGAATTTGGGGGACACAAAACCTAAGTCTTAACATCCTCTGCTGCTAATAATCTACCCCCAGCCTCCCACACATCTGGTTGTAAATTCATTATCTATTTTTTCGGGGGGCGGGGGGAGTTTTACATGTAAGAATTCCAGGTTTATTTGTGATTGAGAACATGGATCTGGTTCTAAAACCAAGGTAATTTCCCTTGCTTTCAAGATAATTAGTGTCCAGTCTCCACTGTTATCTGTGTGTTGTGTTTGCGTGTAGGGTAGGGTGGAATGATGGGGCTATACACTGGACTGGCCCATGGTTTTCTCCAGTGGACAAAAAGCTAGGAGGTTCTGATTACTTCTTTTTTAAAAAAATTTTAAAAATTGAGATCTTGACATATAACATTGTATTAGTTTTATGCATACAACATAGGACCTAAAATATATATATATATAGTAAAATGCTTACCTCTAGTTAGCATTCTTCACCATAATCACAGTTTTTTTTTTTCTTGTGATGAGGACTTCTAAGATCTACTCTCTTAGCAACCTTCAAATATGCAAAATGTGATTGTTAATTATAGTCACCATGTGGTCCATTACATTCCCAGGACTTACTTACCTTGTAACTGGAAGCTTGTACTTTTAATCTGGTCACTTCTCCTAAACTTGGGAAGCGGTCATTTTTTTTAGATAAAGCCCTTCTCTTTTGACATCTCTCCCATGTGAAGGAAATCGATATAATTCCCTTTTGAAATACCACCAGCAGTGAAACAAGATACAATTAATATCTCCACAGATTAAATAGGTCTGTGTATTCTCTTGCCTCAGGACAGTTCCTTCTAAAGCCAGTCTCATGGTGGCTTTTTAAATATATATTTGAAACAAAAAGCATTTTATTCAGAGTAAGTCTTAGGTTGTCCAAGAGGGGAAGTAGAGAGAGGCAAGGGCCTTGGAGCAAAAAATGTGAGAGGAGCCCCAATAATGATATGTTGACATTTTTGTCATTCTGTCACCTGTGGGGTTCAGAGTCAGGCTTAATTTGATAAAATAAGTAATGTGACCTTTTATACATCATGATAGTATAAGATTCATACCTAAACACAAGTCACTTTTCTTCTATAATATCAATTTAAGTACTTCATAATATTTTTAGCTAGAGAATATTTCCTTATTTTTTTAAAAAAGATTTTGAGAGAGAGAACAAGTTGGGAGAGGGGCAGAGGGAGAAGGAGAAACAGACTCCCAACTGAGCAAGGAGCCTGACGTGGGGCTTGATGACAGGACCCTGGGATCATGACCCGAGCTGAAGGCAGACATTTGACCAACTGAGCCACCCAAGTGCCCTGTTTCCTTATTTAATTAGCTGTTTGAGGGAAATTAGGTAGTTTCCAGTTTTTTTCTACTATGAACAGTTTTGAAACCCTTGTAGCTAAATCTTCACACAGATCCTCACTTATTTCCTTAGCATAAATGTCCAGAAGCATAGTTGCTGGTTTGAAAGAATGGATCAAATTTTAAGGCTTTTGATAGGAGTTGCAAAAGAGTCATTACAAAGATTATAGCTTATCATAAATGAAAGTGCCCTTTTGAAAGGTACGTTGAATAAATAAAAATGGAGCATGTCTTAATTTGCTAGGTTTTCCATAACAAAATACCACAGAATGGTAGAGGCTTAAACATCAGAAATTTAAAAATAAAACAGAAATTAATCTTCTTGTAGTTCTGGTTTCTTGAGGTCCAAGACCAACGTACTGGCAGGGTTACGCTCTTCTGAGACCTGTGTGGCTGGCAGATGGCCATCCTCTTGCTGGCTCTTCATATGGTCATTCCTCTGTGCACATGTGCCCCTGGTATATCTTTCTCTTTGTATAAGGACATCAGTCATATTGGATTAGAGCCCCACCGTAATAGCTTTATTTTGACTTAATCACTTCTTTAAAGATTTTCTCATCAATTACAGTTACATTCAGAAGTATTGGGGGCCAGAGTTTCTTTTTTTTTTTTTTTTTGAAGATTTTTTTTTTTTTTTTAAATTTATGATAGTCACACACACACACAGAGAGAGAGAGAGAGAGGCAGAGACACAGGCAGAGGGAGAAGCAGGCTCCATGCTCCGGGAACCCGACGTGGGACTCAATCCCGGGTCTCCAGGATCACGCACCCTGGGCCAAAGGCAGGTGCTAAACCACTGCGCCACCCAGGGATCCCGGGGGCCAGAGTTTCAACATATGAATTTTGGAGAGGAGACACAATTCAGTCAATACCAGAACTTTAACTGCAAAAAGAGATTCTCGATTTAAAAAGTTGGAGTTGCTGCTTTCTGGAAATACAGGTTATCATAGTTTTCCCTTTCTTCTTCAGTTCATCCTTTTCCCTTTCTCCCTCTCTCTTTTTCTAGGTATAATTTAGGTACAGTAAAATATACCTTTTTTAGCGTGTAGTTGTAGGAGTTGTGTAACCACCACATTCAATTAGGTTTCTGTAATTGAGCTTTTGCAAGAGGGATGGAAAACCAAATGTCTAAATTTCAGCTATATTTTTAATTTTTGTGTTAGGATTTAATTTTTGTTTTGGAAGGCTGAGACACTGGTAAGCAAGGTAAAGCCAGGCAATGATCTGAAAGGTAAAATAAAATCTTTTTTTCTTGAATGATCTGAGGAGTAGGAAATTGACTGCATCATTTAAGCATTTATATAATACTCCTTATTCACTGTCCCCCATTACCAATCTAATCTCCAAAATGAACTTAACATTCCAACTATCTTGCATTTATCCCGGCTTCATAAGTGTCTTTTAAACATGCTTGTGTTGCCTCTCATCCCTTAAACCCTTTCTATATGTAAGTTGTTGTGTTTTTTTTTTAAGGATTTATTTGAGAGAGCGCACATGCATGTGAGCATGTGAGTTAGGTGAGGAGCAGAGGAGAGGGAGAGACAATCCTCAAGCAGACTCTGCACTGAGCACGAGTCGGATGTGGGGCTCAATCCCAGAACCCTGACTGGGATCATGACCTGAGCCAAAATCAAGAGTTGGCTGCTTAACCTACTGAGTCACCCAGGTGCCCCAGGAAATTGGCATTTTTATACAGTTCAGAGCCCCTATATGTAAGATTTTTAACCAGACATATGCTTCTGTCAAGCTTTTCTAGTCTGTAGAAATTAAACCCATAATGGATTCCCAATTAGGTGGTATAGAGGATTTTTTATTTTATTGTTTTATTTTAAAAAATATTTTGGGAGAGAGATATTGAGAGAATGAGCAGAAGAGGGACAGAAGGAGAGGAAGAAGCAGGCTCCCAGCTGAGCAGGGAGCTCCAGTGCAGGCTCAATCCCAGGACCCTGAGATCATGACCCGAGTTAAAGCCAGATGCTAATTGACTGAGTGCTCCCCAGGCGCCCTGGAATTCCAGGATGAGAAAATAAGTTATGTTCTAATTTGCTTTCCTTCAGAAATTCATCTTTCGCTGTTTTAACTTTTTTTTTTGTATAACAGGTTTTGGGGGTTTCTTTTTTTTAGAGGGAAGGTTGGGAAGGGCAGAGAGAGAAAATCTTAAGCAAACTCCATGCCCAGGGTGAAGCCCTAAGTGGGGCTCAATTTCACAACTCTGAGATCAGGACCTGAGCTGAAATCAAGAATGCCACCCAGGGGCCCCAAGATCTATTTCTTAAGGTTTAATCTCTCATGTGAGCTGTAGTCTTGGGCACCTCAGAAGACAGTGCCATATAAATATCCTGTATCACCTTAAATATTAAAACTGTGAAAAAAAAATAAAACTGTGTTCATCACTCCCCCAATCCCTCCAAAACAGTTCCTTTTCTTAATTTTGTAGTTCTTTCAGGCTGCAGTTTTAGTGTTCCAGATTCCAAACACTGGTATGCTTTTGTTTTCATTCTTTATCATCAGTCAGTTATCAAATCCTGACATATTTGAATGTTGTGGGGTTTTTTGTAACTAAAAGGCCATAGCTTCCTACTGTCTTCTTTTAGTCACCATACTGATCACTCTCTAACATGCTATGTATATATCATTCTTACTTATTGTCTGCTTTTTCCCACTAGAATATAAGCTCTATGAGGGCAGAAGAGTTTTGTCTGTTCACTGCCATATTTCCAGCACCTCATACATTTGTTGGATGCACTGAGCACTTACTATGTACCAGGCACTGTGCATTTACATACAGAATCCCATTTAATTTTTACCACAGCGGAGAGGTGTTTTATTGTTTTGATTTTCAGATAATAAAATTGGCTAAGTTTTAAAAAATGTTAAGTGACATGCCCAAAGTCACACAACTGTATGATCACTTAGTAGGTGATCCTACCAGACCCTAGTTTATCCTCAAGCCTTCAATCTTATCTCTATGCCATTGAAATATTTTCATGGCATTCCATGTCAGAGATCCTAAACCTGCCTTACCAATGACTGTTTTTTTTTTTTTTTTTTAATATTTATTTATTCATGAGAGACACACACACAGAGGCAGAGACACAGGCAGCGGGAGAGGCAGGCTCCCCGCAGGGAGCCCGATGTGGGATTCACAACCTGAGCTGAAGGCAGATAGATGCTCAACCGCTGAGCCTGGATGAGGGTCCCACCACCGACTGTTTTCTATCAAAACCTCTTGCTCCAGCCAAACTAGTCTACTTACTGTTCCTTGAATTTTATGTGGCTTTTGTTTCCTACTTTGCTTATTTAGAGTCCCTTCAGAAATTGTATCTAGCCTTTGAATTCCATATTGAGTGCAAGTTCCACTTGTTTCACCATTCAATCCTTAATACTCCAAGGTGCAGGGAGGAGTAATACCTCTTCTTCACTATTTACCACCTGGCTTGGGGCGGGGGGGGCGGGAATCTTGGTCATGCACTGTCTCGTACCAGCGTCCCCCTCGTTGGATCTTGACAGGCACACGAAGGTCCAGGACGCGGAAGCCCTTATACCTGACTTTCTCTTGCACGGGAGGGAGGGTCGGTAAGGCGGTTACCAGGGGGGCGTGGTATTTACGTGCTTCCTTCAACTCCTTTGGCTCCAGGTTATAAAATGCCTTTAAAAAAAAAAAGCTAACGGTTTGGTTGGGAAGGAAGCAACGCACAGGTAACGTCAACATAGAAAACGGTGTGTTCCCCTCGGTCAATGGGCAATGCCAGCTGTGCGCGAGCGAGCGTGGGCTTCGGGCCGGAGGGTGGCGGGGGTCTGGCGCCGCGCCTCGATGGGAAGTCGGAGCCGCTGGTGGCACGCCGCCGACCTCCGCCGGGCCTCGGGCTCGCCCCTGCGCGGCACCACGCGCCCGCGCTGCACTTTACCTGAGGCTCGGGCCCCCGGGAAACCGTCAGTAACCGCCTTTCCCGATCAGGCCTCTGCCCTCCATCTTTGTGCGGGCGGGGCGGCCGGGCTGCCAGGTGTAGCGGCCCCGCCGAACCGCGGCGGGGGAGCCCAGGCCCCCAACCCCAACAGTCGAGTTTTCAAAAAGCCCGCGCGTGGCGCGCCCCAGGTCGCATCCGTTGGGAACTGCCCCCGGCGCGCCCCCGCTGACCCCCCCCCGCCCCAAGCCCGGGACCAGGGGCAGCGTCCGGGCGGCAGGCAGGTTCTGCACCCGGGGGGCGCACCGGGGAGCGCGCCCGTCCAGCGGCGGCCGAGACCGGAAGTGGGCGCGAGCGCATCGCGGTGATTGGCTGCAGCCGCACGTCCCTCAAGGGGCTGGCGCGAACGCCACTGCGGAGTGGGGCGAGGGGATACGGCAAGGGGAGGGGGCAGCACGCTGGGAACAGCCGCGGGGCTGGGAGGAGAGGAATTGCGGAGCTGCGCGGGGAGCCGGGGGCGTCCGTGGTCGGGGCACCCGGGGAGCCGGGGCGTGAAGCCCGGCCTACAGAGGCGGCGGCGGGAGCCGCGCAGGCCGAAGGCTTGAATCGACCGCGGAGGGCGGGGAGTCGGTGGCCGAGAGCGGCGCCGCGGCGCGGTAGGCGGGACTAGGGAGAGCGACGCAGGGATTGGCGGGCGGCGCTGGGCGGCCGTACGTCGGCGGTGACGCACGCCTCGGGGAGGGTGCGCGCGCGTTCAGCGGCCTCTTTGTGTGGTGCCCAGATAGGGGAGCGGAGGCGGCGGCGGCGGCGGCGGCGGTGGTGGCGGCGGTGGCGGTAGCGGTAGCGGTAGCGGTGGCGGTAGTGACGGCCTTGGTTGTCTTCCAGTCTCCTCGGCTCGCCCTCTAGCCAGCACCTCTCCCCTTCCCTCCCCCTTCCTCTCTTCCTCCTTCCCTCCCCTTCCCTTCCTCCCTTCCCCGTCGGTGACGGCGGTGGCGGCTCCAGCAACGGCTGGGCCCAAGCTGTGAGGAGGCCTTAGCCAGCGATAACGGCGACGGCGAAACCTCGGAGCTCGCAGGGCGGGGGGAAGGCCCGGGCCGTGGAGATGGAGAATTCCCAGTTGTGCAAGCTGTTCATCGGCGGCCTCAACGTGCAGACGAGTGAGTCGGGCCTGCGCGGCCACTTCGAGGCCTTTGGGACTCTGACGGACTGCGTGGTGGTGGTGAACCCCCAGACCAAGCGCTCCCGTTGCTTCGGCTTCGTGACCTACTCCAACGTGGAGGAGGCCGATGCCGCCATGGCCGCCTCGCCCCACGCCGTGGACGGCAACACGGTGGAGCTGAAGCGGGCGGTGTCCCGGGAGGATTCGGCGCGGCCCGGTGCCCACGCCAAGGTTAAGAAGCTCTTTGTCGGGGGCCTTAAGGGAGACGTGGCGGAGGGCGACCTGATCGAGCACTTCTCGCAGTTCGGCACGGTGGAAAAGGCCGAGATTATTGCCGACAAGCAGTCGGGCAAGAAGCGCGGCTTTGGCTTCGTGTATTTCCAGAATCACGACGCGGCAGACAAGGCCGCGGTTGTCAAGTTCCACCCGATCCAGGGCCATCGCGTGGAGGTGAAGAAGGCCGTGCCCAAGGAGGATATCCACTCCGGTGGGGGCGGAGGCGGCTCGCGGTCCTCCCGGGGCGGCCGGGGCGGCCGGGGCCGCGGCGGGGGTCGAGACCAGAACGGCCTGTCCAAGGGCGGCGGCGGCGGCGGCGGCGGTTACAACAGCTACGGTGGTTACGGCGGCGGCGGCGGCGGCGGTGGCGGCTACAATGCCTACGGAGGCGGCGGAGGCGGTTCGTCCTACGGTGGGAGCGACTACGGTAACGGCTTCGGCGGCTTCGGCAGCTACAGCCAGCACCAGTCCTCCTACGGGCCCATGAAGGGCGGCGGCGGCGGCGGCGGCGGTGGCAGCAGCTGGGGCGGTCGCAGTAACAGTGGACCTTACAGAGGCGGCTACGGCGGTGGCGGTGGTTATGGAGGCAGCTCCTTCTAAAAAGAAATCTAAATATGCCTGGGAGTGGCTATAGGGGTAGCTCTTCTACACCCCAGCTGGGGTAACTCCTACGTTCTTTACTCTCCCACCACCGCCTTCCCCGTTTTGCCCTTGGGGGAGCCGCTTCTAAGGCTGCTTATCCTTGGGGGTGTTGCCCTATTTGCCTGCCACCTCTCTTGTCTCTCCCTCTGAAGATGGACTCGGCCCCACATACACATTTTTGTGTTACAGTCATTGATGGACTCTATTTTTTTATTATTACTTGGACCTTGGTCGTTTTTATACTAGCAAAATGTCTTGTTTTAATTTGTGTTTTTTTTTTTGGGGGGGGAGGGAGTGAACTTGCTGATTCTGTAGCAAAACCTGGGCGGGGGTTGGGGGGGGGTAGTTTACTTTGTTGTAAGGACTTGATATCTGGCTACAGCGTTTTCTATGAAATCTACTTGGATCCCATGCCTGAAATTTGGACACATATGTACAAAAATCATTTTTACGTTTTATTTTTAATAAATCATTGTGTTTGACCGTATATGTCTAACATTTTTTTTCTAGGATCTATTACGTACCGTTTTAAGGGATATTAGTTAAAATTTTTTCGTGTTAATTCTAAATTCTTGATGTGTACTTGAAGACACTTTTAAAAGGTCCTTTGGTGGCTTTTTTTTTTTTTCCTGTTGCTCTTCTAGTGACGTGTTGAGTTTTATCCCTACAGGCAAAACTTTTGAAGTGGTGGATGTAGTTTTTTAAAATCTTCAAAGTTTCTGTGCATCCATCTCATACTAAGCGATTTGCTTATCTTGACATGGTTGGTCACTTCTTTCTATGAGAATTTACTTCAAAGTATGTACTGGTAGTTCAAAAAGAAATAGTTTGTGTTAAGCATGTGTTTTCATTCATATAAACTGTTTAAAATTTTTCAGATGGCCTAGTTTCATCCCTCTTACTGGTTTGTCTGTAATAAATGGTTACAAAGAAGGGTTATATTTTACCCTTAAACTAAATGCATTTTTGTATTTTCAGAGCAGGTTTAAACGTTTTTTCCTATAGCTGAACTGTTGTCCTCTTGGAAATCCTTCCCCCAACCTTTGTAGCACCATCTACTGGCAGAATGGCAGTATCTCTGCAAAAACCATTTGTTTTAAAAACTTGTTTAGGATAATTGCATCAGATTTAGAAATTTTGCCATCAAAGATCTGTGCAGACTTTGGTTACACGTTTACTTGTAACGAAGATGGGCTTTATGGGAATGTAGTTAACAGTCCATATCACAATTGCCCTTTCTACACAAGATTTGAAAATGTAAACTGCTACGCATAGCTTGGGCAGTGGCCCGAAATTGCTATGACAACTAATGAACCAGCTACGTGTACTGGTATCTTAGGTGCAAGTTGTAAAGCAAAGTATTTGTGTATTCTGCTTGGTTAACAAATGTATATTTGTAGCCCTTTCATGCAATAGAATTCAAGTTGTTGTTTATAAAAAAAAACAAAACAAAACAATGATATAGGAGAAAATTGCCTTCCTGGTTAGAAATATAGAATAGCATCGTTTATGGATATCACAAATAAAGAATTCAATTCTTTACATGATTGAGTGAGAGTATGTATAACCTGGTGGGTGGGTTCAGAGTACCTATAATATAGCACACTTGATTTAATGTTACGGTAAAATTTTTAACTTGAATGTTGCGTTCAGAAGCCCAGATGTATAGTAGGAAGCTTTCTGAAGGGGAGGTTAATGGGCTTTAAAGTAAAAGATTATTTTAGTGTTGACTTGGTCTTAGTTCTTGCTAGTGTATATTTCTTAATGTCTTAATTCTTGCCAAATCTTTTAATTGTTAAAGCTTTCATTTTGAGAGATATGAAGAAAGGTGAAGATTGTGAGGCTAGATTATGGCTGCTTAGCAGTCAGTTTGACAAAGAATACCTGATGCTTGGTACAAATAACTTGAGTATACCTCTGACAAATGGGATCGATGTTTCCGCACATTGAGTAAACGTAGTCAAATCTTTTGCTCTTAAATGGTTCTAGTTTCCTTAAATTTATTTTTCACTTTTAGTGAAACATACTACATATGAGCTTATTCATTTGGTAGTTTAGTCCTGCTTTTTGAGTGCCTTTAAGATACAGAAAATGATATGCTTAAAGTTTTCATTATAGTTATTCCTCTGCTTGCCTTTTATTCAGCTTTAGCGGGAAGATTTAATTCTTCTGGGTCTTAGAGTAGTCCTTTTGGAAAGTTTCCAAAGTCTGATAATAAGGTTATTGTCATTTTGTATTCCCAATGTAGTGACTTATAAAAAGTAAAACGAGTTAGGTAAAAGGATTATTTGTTCATTAGAAAAGCAAATCACAGTGCTGTCCATAGTATGTTAACACTTTATTGTCGTGTATTTACCTTTATAGATTTCTGTATTCTGGACTGGTATTTAGTGAAAGCAAAAGCATAGTGGTATTTAGTCTTTCTGGAATTGCTCTTGTCAGTTCTGATAGAAGCATTTTTGATATGTAGAGGTTTTTTTTTTTTTTTCCTTTTCAGGGGCAACCAGTTGTATTTTGTAAGTCCTTTCACTTATGAAAACTATCTGAACATTATTAAAATTTAAGAATTCATGAGAGGAGGTGGCATAGAATCTAGTCAATACTGAATACAAATTTTGTGTCATACTTGAATCTAACTTGAAAGATTATAAAAAATGAATCTATTTTTTGTCTCCCTCTTGTGATGAACTTTTGAATTTCTAGTATATTTAGTATAAGTTCTGTGGTAATTATTGAGTGTGGTTTGAAAGTTAAAGATTGGTAATATTAAATCTTAAGCTTGAAAACGGTTAATGTTCATAGGAATAACTAGAGAATGATATGCTGGTTTGTTTCTTCCTATAACTTAGTGATTTTGAACATAATTTCTTAAATCTGCTTCACGATGAATTTTTGCATTTAAGCAAGGTTAAAGGGTTCAGGGATACCTGAAAATTTGGTATTTATGATGATTTTCCTCAAGACCAGAAGTAATAATAGTGTCACTTAATTGGTAGACTTCTTTTAAGTGCTTGCTTTTCTCAAATTTGAGAATTTGCATTTTTAAATTTAAATTTTTTATGCCTGTATCTTTGCTGATTGAAAGTTGACCTTTGGATGTTGAATTGATTTGAGCAAAACTGCATCTAGACAGTATGGATTTTTACCTAGAAAGATAACATTTAGGTAAGTCTCTCCCATTTTAACCCAACTTACTGAGTATAAAGATTTTGATTACTGGAAAAAATTCCTTCTTTTCTGTTTCAGAAGGCCCTATTTTATTTCTGTCTGAAACAGGGCAAAAAAAAAGTTGCCTCTAAACCAGAGTAGGAAAGTACTTTTGTCTTAATGTCTCTGCAAGTTATTTTGATGTGCCTTTGTTTGATGCTTTCTATTAAAAGTGAAAATACATTGTAAGATTTTTTTCAATCAAGAATCCCTTGAAAGAATAGGTAAAGCCTAAGAAACGTATTTTCTGCAATATGTTACTTAAAAAAATTGTTTTTTTTTTTTAAATTTGGATTGTATTTCAAGTCACAGAAAATAGCATTATTACTAGGAAATAGAAAATACAGAGATCTTACTGAATCTTGTGGCTTGTGTATTTTAAAAGTAAATTTATTAGTGTTAAATAATTGGTTATAAACCAAAGTAAATGAAAAGTGAGTAAATATTCTACCAATATGACCAAATCTCAAGGGTAACCACTAATTGTATATTCAGCTAGCTCGGGTTTTTTGTATACACCTAAATTAATTTTTAAAAATAGGGTTATGTAGTTTTGTGATTTTTATGTATGGTTGATAACATTCTCACAAAGCCAGATAAGAGATCTTTTTTCTGTTGTCGATTACAGTTGACCCTTGAATGAAATGGGGGTTAGGGGTGCTGACACCCACCCACCCTGTGCAGTTTAAAATCTCTTAAGGTTTGACTCCCAAAACCTAACTGCTAATAACCTGTCAGCTGGGTGTCTTAACGATAGATAACGTGGTCCGTTAGCATCCATTTTGTACGTTAGGTGTATCATATGTTGTATTCTTAAAGTAAGTGAGGGAGAAGAAAATTCTTAAACTCCTAAGGAGGAGGAAATAACATTTACAGTACTATACTGCATTGTCAAAAAAAAAAATAACTATGTAAGTAAACCTGTAGAATTCAGACCTGTGTTGTGCAAGGGTCAACTGTAAATGTTGCATAGTGTAGTTGTCTTATAACTTAAAATACTCCTTTTGATGGAATGAAGTTTTTTCTCTTGCTCTGATGAATAATGCAGTGATTATTATCCTTGCTGATAGGTTCTTACTGATCACATGTGCATTTAATTAATGAGATGTCTAACTCAGTTAAATGTAATAGATAGAATACAGCAGTTTTGTGGTTTCATGTTTTTCAGTTCTTGGTAAAAGGTACGTACTCACTCGAACTTTCGAAAGCCTTAAGATAAATCCAATGAAAGCATTTCAATGAAAATTTTCAAAGCTAGATTGTACATAATAGAACTGTTAAGGGCCTTATCATTCCAGGAACATACTGCCATCCTCCCCATTTTTTCTCCAATGGTTTTTAACTGCAGAAATATTTGCCAGTTTTTCCATAATGATGGCTATACATTATCACTTAAAACATTTCATTACCGTCTGAAGGAGTAAAGATACCACTGATTGTGTTTCCTCTGTGCCTTGTACTATAGGTACTCTGTGCCTCATTTATTTTTGTCCTCAGAATAACACTATGAGGAGACCTTCTTATTTGTGTATTAGCTACAAGCTTACCTAATTTAGGTAATTTGCCTAAGATGGGATTATTGAGAACAAGAAATAGGAATATTTTTGCTTATTTTTAAAAATCATACTATAGGGATGGCTGGGTGTCTCAGTGGTTGAACATCTGCCTCCAGCTCAGGTCGTGATCCCAGGGTCCTGGGATCTAGTGCCACATCAGTCTCCTTGAAGGGAGGCTGCTTCTCCCTCTTGCCTATGTCTCTCATGAATAAAGTCTTAAAAAAAATTGTAAAGGTAAAAAAAAAAAAAAAATTACTCCTCCTGTTTTCTCCTAGTGTCCAGAGATAACCTTTGTTAACAATTTGCCTGTTTCTACATCTTTTTCTTTGCAGGGTAAGATACATATACATATATTTGAATTTTAGCATCAAAGACATTCTTCTGTGTCATACGTGTATCTTATGTGATTATATGGTGTACTTTGGTGTAGATGCATGTAATTTATTGATTAGCATATTTACAGTTTTTCTTCTGTCTTTAAATTCTTTTTTGCAGGGTTGAGTTGCTATTTACAACATATAAAAGGAAAAAAAAAGTGCAGAAGCTTGGTTGAAGCTGTTGGTTATACTGGTGTCCATGCAGTTCTCGGGAAATCTGCTAGAGCCCTACAAGGATTTTTTTTGATATTTAGTCCTTTTTCCTCCAAGCTTTGTATTTCAGTTACGAGAGAATTGATTAAAAAATAAGTGGTTTAGCTACATTAAAACATAAGCCTTAGTGCCCTTGTATTCTGAAGACTATACATTGAAGTCTGGGAATTTATAGCAATAAATACGCAGTTTATTCTTTTCTAGCTTATTCTACCTAAAACTTGTACCATCATATTTCAGTTGTGTGTGAATAGAGGTTTTTCACTGCAGAAATTGCTTTTCATTGAATTGAGTGACTTGCTAATAAATACTTCCTCAGAAGCTCTTGAGAAAACAAAGAAAAGAACAGACTGGCAAGGGTATGTGGAAAAGGTTTACTCTGCATTAGAGGTGGGCAGTACCCCAAATCTAAATTTCTAGTTGAAACGTGGATTCAAATTTTCCTATTTAACCTTGGTAAGTCCATTTATTTTTCTTGCACTACTTTTTCCTGTGATGTGAGGACTATAATTGCTTAGAATCCTGTCCAATTTGATATTGCTAGTTTTAAGTCCTATTTGGTAATTAATTCAGTAACAACCTTCAAGAGGAATCCTGGCACTAGATCTTACAATTCATTAAGCAATTTATTGAGCATAACTTAGCTAAATAATAAATAAGGATGAGCCCTTGCTCACGAGGTACCCACAGTTTAGTTTGGGTGGTGGGAATTTAAACAGTGTGGGCATTTTAGTCAAATACTTGAGCAGTCATCATGACTTTCTGTGTGGGTCAAGGGAAATGTTAGAGAAGAGACATTAGTATCAGTTCTGACATTTACAATAGGTGGATGAGGTGGCAAAGGGCATTCCACAGCTTATATGAAAATGCAGAGCCTGATGTATTGGGCTCTTTTAACTTTTTTCTTGAATTACTGGACTACAATGTAGACCTTAAGAGTACTTCATCCATTTTTATTTTATTTTGCATTATTTTAAGATTCAAGATTTGAATCAATACTTTGCCAAGTATTGATAGCAAAATCACCTTAAAGGGAGGCAGAACTTAATGATAGAAATACAAAACAGTTGAAATACTAGTTTTTAAAGATTTTATTTATTCTTGAGAAACACAGAGAGGCAGGCTCCCTGTAGGGAGCCCCATGTGGGACTCGATCCCAGGACCCTGGGACCACGACCTGAGCCAAGGGCAGATGCTCAACCACAGCCACCTAGGCGTCCCACAGTTGAAATATTAAGTGAGAAATGATAATCACTATATATTGAATCTTCCCATAAGGAGTGTAATTCACATTTTGGACACCCTTTTAAGTTGCAGTTAGCAGTATGCTCACCATTCTTGCATTTTCGTCTTAAAAAAATCTTGTATTTTTATTAGCTGATTTTTAAGATATAATTTTGTTAACAGGTAACTTTTACGGTAATTAAGTCAGTTTCTGATACAAAAGAATTTGCCGTAATTAAAAGGTTATATGTTCTTTACATTTTAAAAATTAACATTTGTATAATTCTGAGGGAGGCAGTATTTGAAGAATAAGTGGGCATGAATTAATTAGCCTCAAATTGAATTTGAGTTTAGCACTTCGTGAATGTTCTTGATGTTTAAATTTAGTCTTTTGCTAAATGTGTGGAATTATTTTAGTTGGGAAATAGAATTTATTACTCATTTCAACGAGAGGCACACAACTGTTTGGGAACATTAGTCTTTGACATTGGAACTTGCTTTTGGAAATATTTGAAAGCTGCTTTTAAAAAAGGAATCCCAAAGTAGGAATGCTTGAAAGGGCAATGGAGTCTCATGTACTTACTTTTTCCACCTGCTTTTTTGCTTGCACTTGGCGCTAGGTGAATTGAATATTCAAAGAGGAAAAGGATTCTAGGCATTCTTATCTGTACACTTCTTCTCTTCCCAGGTAGATTCTCTTAGGCTCCTTCGATTATTTTACTACTTTGGTTTGCTAAAAACAAAAACAAAACAACAAAAAAACCTACCTGAAAAAGGGCTTGTGTCATCACTTTAAAAATCCCTGATGTGAACTAAAATTCTTTGATGTGTATCAATTAAATGACATGCTTATTTCCTAGTTTTTTTTTTTTTTTTTTTTAAGATTTTATTATTCATGAGAGACACAGAGAGGCAGAGACACAGGCAGAGGGAGAAACGGGCTCCTTGCAGGGAGCCTGATGTGGGACTCGATCCCAGGACCCCAGGATCACGCCCTGATCCGAAGGCAGACACTCAGCCTCTGAGCCACCCAGGCATCCTTATTTCCTAGGTTTGATGTCATTTTCATCCGGTATTGAATACCTTTGTGCAAAAGACTTCTAGAATCTGGAGGTACACAGGGGTGAGACTAAGGTGATTCCTATCTTCAAATAACTTGCATTGTGATTAAAATTCAGTTTCTTTTGAAATGATGGACCCTTTTCTTTTCAGCATTATGGCTCCATCTCAGGTTGTTAACAGCGTACCAACAATTTGGAGTTAGTCTCTATCATTTTGAGTACATTTTCTGATGATATTAAGGCTTCTCTCCTTCACTGGTTACTTATTGTTTGGATACCATATGAAAGGTACATTTTTTCTCTGATGCTTATGTTGGGAATATAAGTTGCCTCAGAATAAGCATCTGGTTTAATATTTCATAAAGTTTGGCATCAAATAAACTAGATTTCGTTCCTGACCCTTTGACTTTCTAATTCTGTGACACTGAACAAGTTGGCCTGAACCTCAGTTTCCTGGTCTTTAAAAAAGAGACACTATTAGTAATAACCTGCCTTGTAGGATTGTTGAACAGATTGATTGAAAGAAGGTTTTTCAGCTTAAACTGGGGCACCTGGGTGGCTCAGTGGTTGAGTGTCTGCCTTCGGCTCAGGGTATGATCCCAGGGTCCTGGGACTGAGTCCCACATTGGGCTTCTGGAAGGGAGCCTGCTTTTCTGTCTCTGCCTCTCTCTCTGTGTCCCTCATGAATGAATAAATAAATAAAATCTTGAAAACAACAACAGCAACAAAACAAACGATCTTCTTTGGTACATAGTAATGTTAAAATTATGACCTCTGATAAGAAGTGACTGTCTAGTAAAAGGTGTACTTTTATTTGATCCCCAACTCGCAACCATGTGGTATTTGCACAGTTAGTGAGATGAATGAATAACTGTCTTGCGAAGAGTAGTGACATATGTGCATGTAGTCTGTAGAGCAATCTTAGTACAAAGATTGGCTTTAAAACTAGGCTTTGCCTTTGACTTGGATATGGGAACCTGCTAATAAACACTCTGCTGTTTCAATTGTAGTAGAGGAGGTATGAACCATGTTAATTATCTGTAAGTGTTTTAAGTATTTGTTGCTCTAAGGAAGGTATAAATAATGTGATTGTTGGGGAGAAGTGACTTCCAAGTTGGAAGATCAAGAAAAGCCTTGTGGAGGATTCAGCATTTGACCTAAAAAATTGGCCACATAGAGAAGATTGAGGAGAAAAAGTTAATTTGAGGTTAGAGGGAGAAAAGGCAGAGACATGGAGCCTTTGTGCTAAATATTGTACAAATTATAAATATTCTGACTGGATCCATTTACTAACCCTCTTCTTCATAGATTGGTGGCTGTAGTTCATCTCAGAAAGGTTAAGTAACTTTTCCAATGTTCCCAGCTGAGGAAATGGTTGAGCTGGAAGTTGAATCCAAGTTTGACCGATTCTGATGGTCATATTCTTCCCAATAAACTTGATTTACTTCCAAATACTGGTGACTCATTTGTACTAAGGGTAAAGGAGATTTGTGGGAAATACATTGGGAGAAAGTTGGAACCACATTACTGAGGTCTTTGAGTTGTACACTAAGGAGTTTGGGCCTTATCTGACAGTGGAAATCACTAAAGGTTATTGAGCAACAATAGTGGTAGTGAGACTGTTAATTTAGAAAGATTAACTCAGTAGTGCCGAGTAGAATAGATGGCAGTTCAGTGATGACAGGGTCGTTAAGACAACTCCTGTTAGCCAGGTAAGAAAATGAGAACACGAACAAGGAGATAGTGCTGGAAATAGGGAATTTGAGGGAAGTTGTGAAAGTATAATTGTCAAATGACTGTGTATGTGGGAGGACGGATAGTTGCATCAGAATTACTGTGTGACTGGGAGGATGGTGATAGGCCTGGGAATGGAAAGAAGAGATTGAAATTTAGGTTTGGAACACAGTGAGTCGAAGGCACTGGTAAACACAGTGATGTATCTTTTGCAGATAGCTTACAAAATGGTTACTCTGCTGGATATTCTCTTTTAGTCCCTCCTGGCCCACTTTCCACCTTTCTCTTCTTGCAGTGTTCTTGGGAGCTTGATTCTTCAAGAACTGCATACTTCTCTGAGTTCCCTTTGGTTTAGGTAGTGGGAGAAACTAGCAAGAGATCTTAAGAATGAGAGAAAGGTGAGGTCCACATATTTGTATCTCCTGTTCCCCACATACCATAACCAGCAAGCAGGTTTTCATTGGCCACAGTTCTGTTCCAATGGCCCTGTCTTAAAGCTCCAGGCCTTTTCTGGCTTCCGGTAACCACTCCCTCCTGTAGCTTCTTCAGACTTGGCTGTTGCTGGCCCGAAGACAATGTTTTTCTGAGATTGTTGATTTTCCTGTGCCCACACCTTTGTAGATAATTCCTTGCATTAGCACCTCAGTAACTCTGAGTGTGCCTTCTTTTATCTCTTCAGTGAAAAACTTTAAATCCCTTCCACATTTTCTAATTACTTGATCTCGCAGGCACCATCATGCTTGGAGAAGATGTAACTGTTTGTAGTAAGTTACTTCCTGTCATGAGTTTTCTCACATTGTTTGACATTTAGTGTCTCCATGTTTCCTACTATGTCAGGTTAAATTTATGACTCTTGCCCTGTGATTCAGCTGAAAAGTGAGCGTTGAACAAGAGACCAAAATCCCTGCCCTCAGCAGGCTTATATTTAGTAGAGAGAGACAGTGGAACATAATAAATCGTATGATGTGTTGGAAAATGAGGAGTATGGAAGAATTAGCTTAAGGATTAGGAAGTGCTGTAAGGCCTGTCAGGTTGGTCTTGGGAACACTTTGCTTTGTGAAGAAAGTGCATTTTAAACGGGGTGGCTTAGGTAGGTCCCTCAGAGAAAGTGACATGTGAGGGAAGATTTGAAGGAAATAGGGGAGTGAACAGTGTAGATATATATAGGGGAAGAGCATTCCAGGTGGAGGATTAGGAAAGCAGAAGCTCTAAGGTGGGATTATGCCTGATGTTTTTGAGGAAAAGCAAGTTGGTCATGGTGGCTGGAGAAGCAGAAAGAAGAGCCAAGGAGAGGCCACTAAGGTCAGGTGGGTTAGATGGTGTAGGCCCTTGAAAGCTGTTGTAAGGATTTTGGCTTTTAGCACACAAATGGTGAACTATTTCGGGATTTTGAAGAGGAGTGTCATGATCTACCTTGAATTTTAAGAGAGTCTCTGGCTTTCTGTCTTTTAGGGTTCCTGAAGGTATAAAAGGCCCACAGTCTCTTTAATAGTGTGTGTGTGTGTGTGTGTGTGTGTGTGTGTGTACTTACATACAGATATACATATGAGAGATTGATTCTTTTTGGCTGAAATGAGTTTTAATTGCTGCTTGCAAGATTTAGAGGGGCTGCTTGCAAGATTGGCCTTGATTGGGACCCTTGGTTTTAGGGAGTGTTCTTAACTAAGATAAGGGTGGTTCACTATGTCTAGACTGTGCAAGCAATCTGATTTATGCTAATCAAATGCCTTTTTTTTTTTTTTTTTCCTTCTGGGAGTTTCAAATTTGATAAAGAGGTGGGTACCTATAAAACATTGAGTAATGAGTCCTTGGGCAGAAACATGACACAGGAGAGACCATGGCTGGGAGAGTGCATAAGGAAGCTTGCACACGGATTCCTCCAGACTCTACCTGCATTTCCCCCCCGTACGATTGGACTGTGTATCCTTAACTAGGTGGCTGGTAAACCCTAGCTGTGAGTACACCACTTAACACTGAGTTCTGTGATTTCTTCAACCAATGTCAGGTTGGTCTTGGGAACACTAGACCACTAGACACAGCTAACCTTTTTTTTTTTTTTTTTAAGTATAACCAATTTATGTGGAAAACATCAGGTTGTAGGTAGAAAGTGCGGTTTGAGAAGACTTATCACATAGGTTAGCCAGCTCTATGTTAAGGGGAGAGATCTTCTGAGAAGTTTCTACTTTGTCAATTTCTTTTCTCTAAAAGCTCTAGGTATTTTCATTATTGCGTCTTGTAGCGGTTTTGAGCAGCTTCTGGCAGTATTGAGCCTGAGGAGAGTCCCTGCCATCATGTAAATCCTTTGTAAGCAAGTTTATAGAAAGGGCTGCCTTACATCGGTCTTTAAAATGATCTAAGTGAAAGAAATTGTTGACATAGGCACCATAAGTAATTCCTTACGGAGAAAAGAAGTATAACTATTAGAAGCAACATCATCCCATGACAGATGTGGTTATATCAGTATGTTAGAAGGATCACATTTTGTTTGCTTGTAAAGTCTCTGCAGTGAAATGTGGAGCAAGCTGGTCTGATTTAACAACTTCTTAGTACTCCCTTGGGAAGGAAGTTATTCTGTCCTGATCTTGTAATAAGAAGACTTTGATACAGAGAAGATGAGACTTGGGCCACAGAAGGGAGATTGAGGAAAAATGACCATGTGACTTACCTCTTCTTAATCTCTACTTTCTTTCTAACTTTCAGAGTCACAGCCAGTTGCCCTTAAATCTCTGGATCCATATAGCAATGAGCTTCAAAGCTTTTATTTTCACTTGGCAGAACTATTTGCCACCTTCCAATTGATTTTATTTTATTAAAGATTTTATTTATTTATTTATTTATTTATTTATTTATTTATTTATTTATTTATTTATTTAAGACAGAGAGAGAGAGAGAGAGAGAGGGAGACAGAGAGAGGCAGAGACACAGGCAGAGGGAGAAGCAGGCTCCATGCAGTGACCCTGACGCAGGACTCGATCCCAGGTCTCCAGGATCACACCCTGGGCCAAAGGCAGGCACTAAACCGCGGAGCCACCCAGGGGTCCCCTTCCAATTGATTTTGATCACAATTTTGTACTTTTATTGCTGAAATTGCAAGACTGTAACTTCTCCATAGGCTAGGAAAGATGATAAATGAGGGAGGCAAATATGGATATATTTAGTAAGAATCATGAAATTATTCATATCCTTTGGCTCAAGTACTCTAATACTAGGAATTTAACCTAAGAAAACAATTCAGTGAAAGGAAAACAGTCTGCACAAAGACCATTATTATTTCATTGTCTATAACAGGATATTAAAAACTACAAATGTTAAACATTATGGAAATATTTACTAAATAGTGCTCTGGGAAAAGGTGAAATGTTAAAAACCAAGTGTCCATCAACAGGTGAATGGATAAACAATGTGATGTGTATATACAATGGAATATTATTTAGCCATAAAAAGGACTGAAATTCTGATACATGTTTCAACATGGCTGAACCTTGAAAACATTATGCTAAGTGAAATAACCCAGGGGTACCTGGGGGGAGGCTCAGTGTTTGAGCATCTGCTTCTGGCTCAGGTTGTGATCCTGCGGTCCTGGAATCAAGTCCCACGTCGGGCTCCCTGCATGGAGCCTGCTTCTCCATCTGCCTGTGTCTCTGCCTCTCTCTGTGTGTCTCTCATGAATAAATAAAATCTTAAAAAAAAAAAGCCAGATACAAAAGGACAACTGTGTGATTGAACTTCTGTGAGGTCTCTAGAATAGGCCAATTCATAGAGACAGTAGGATGGAGATTACCAGGGGCTTGGGTGGGGAGGGAATGGAGAGTGACTGCTTAATGGGATTTGTCTGGGAATGATGAAAAAGTTCAGGAGATGGACAGTGGTGATTGATGGTTGTACAACGTTGTGAATGTACTTATTACCACTGAGTTGTGCACTTAAAATTGGTTAAGATGGTAAGTTTTATATGTATTCCACCACAATAAAAAACTATAATAAAAAGATGTAGTAACATGTATTATTTAATATGGCATAACGTCACATATTAAAGTAGCAAGATTTTTTTTTAAATTATTTATGGTAGTCACACAGAGAGAGAGAGAGAGAGAGAAGAGAGAGGCAGAGACATAGGCAGAGGGAGAAGCAAGCTCCATGCACCGGGAGCCTGACGTGGGATCCGATCCCGGGTCTCCAGGATCGTGCCCTGGGCCAAAGGCAGGCGCTAAACCACTACGCCACCCAGGGATCCCAAGTAGCAAGATTAAACCAACCTTTTAAGCTATTTTTAAAATTTTAAATGAGGTAATAAGAAATGGAAATGATCTAGTTGAATACCTTTTTTAAAGCTCCACGGAATTCCTTACTCAACGTGCAACTTTATTTCTGTTCCTTTGGCCCTCTTTCCTCTCCAGACTGAAATTGTGTTCTCCTCCACTTAGGTCCCATAGTTTATTTCCTGCACACATCTTTCTCTCTCTCTCTCTCTCTTAAAGATTTTATTTATTCATGAGAGACACACAGAGACACAGGCAGAGGGAGAAGCAGGTTCCATGCAGGGAGCCTGATGTGGGACTCATCCAGGGACCTGGGAATCATGCCCTGAGCTGAAGGCAGATGCTCAACTGTAAGCTACCCAGGAGTCCCTGCACTTTTCTTCTTGTTGTTTTTACCAACTTTTTACATGTGCCCATATGTAATTTCCCCCACCAGCTTGTAAACTCTTTGGCATTCTATTGGTAACAGATTTGTGTTGAAGCTCCCTGGTACACCCAGAGACAAACTAAGATAGTGAGACTGAATTGTAAGAATGCACTTGTAGAGCGTGGCCAGAGTGTGTGAACATGAGTTTTACATTCTGTTAAGCATATGCCTGCCTCTGTTCTCTGTATCTGCTAGGTGTACAGACCTGACTTCATCACTGTATTCTTGCTTTTGGTACTATGCCTCCTCTGTATTTTACCTTCTCATGTAAAAAAAGAGCCCAGTTTACTTTGTACCCTGAAAGAAAAGAACCAGAGAGGTGAGATGCAAGCAGCAGTTAGAGGCTGTGCAGTAAATTTATTTTATTTTATTTTTTGAAATGTGCAGTAAATTTAAAGTCACAACTACCTATGAAAAACTTGTAAGTAGGAATGAATGCTCATTCTTGAACAGAATGTTCTGTGAAGGAAGTCAATTCTCCATCAGCACCCCCCTCCTTAAAGTCATTAGTATAGTAATTAGGTCTTGCTTTTGTTAGGAAAAGCTGTACATTTACCAGCAGAGGGCAGCAGTTGCAGGTTGATGATTGGAGAGAAGGAATTTTTAGGAAGCTCTTGGAAGAAAAGTGTTTGCCATGTACTTACTTGTGTGAAGCATCCTCCTTGCTGCTATGCTTGGTCTGCTTTTCTTTTCTTTCTTTTCTTTTCTTTTCTTCTCTTTTTTCTCTTTTCTTTCTAGATTTTATTTATTTATTCATGAGAGACAGAGAGAGGGGGGCAGAGACATAGGCAGAGGGAGAAGCAGGCTCCATGCAGGGACCCCGATGTGGGACTCAATCCGGGGACCCTAGGACTGTGACCTGGGCTGAAGGCAAATGCTCAGCCGCTGAGCCATCCAAGTTCCCTGGTCTGGTTTTTCTATGACTCACTTGGGGTCCAGTGGTATGTTTCTAGCTTTCCCCAAGACCAGCGTTTTGTTAAGTGTAATTGGTAAGCTAAGGGAGCAGAGGAGCCGAGAGCAAGGGACTTTATAATAGTAGGTGTTTGGAAGCATTGGCTACCAGCCTGTATTAATATCTTCAGGAGGTTCAAATGCTGTTGTTCCCCATCTATAAGTGAGGTGGAAGCAGCATTAGGCCAGGCTCTGAGGATCTGGTTCCACATCCTCCTTGGCTTCCGACTTGCCCGGGTGATCTTGAGCCACTTGCTTCCTTTCCCTCAGCCTCAGTTGGCTTAGCTCTAAAGTGAGGTGGTAAGATAGAGGAAGTGCCTGCCATGCACAGGAGTTAGTAGTGAGCTTTGAGGTCAGGCAGACCTGGGTTTGAACCTGTCGGGCCATGGTCAACTCATTTAACTCTTAGACCCTTTATTTCCTCACTTGTATGTATGTATGTATGTTCTGATGGAGCTTATATTTATTTTTTAAAATAAATTTTGTTTTTTAAAATAACATTTTTTTTTCTTATCTATTGACCCCCTTCATCCGTTTGTCTCTCTCCCAACTCCTGCCTCTGACAACAACCAGTCTGTTCCCTGTATTTATGAGCTTGCTTGGTTTTTTCAGATTCCACATGTGGGAGAGATCATATAGTATCTATCTATCTAATTTATTTTACTTGTCGCAGTGCTCTTAAAGTCCACTCATGTTGTCACAAATGGCAAGATTTCATTTTTTTTGGATAAACAATATTCCATTGTGTAAATATACCACAATTTCTTATGCATTCATCCATCTGTCAGTACTTAGGTTGTTTCCATACCATGGCTCTTGTGAATAATGGTGCACTGAACATGGGGGTACAGATATGTATGTATCTTTTTGAGTTAGTGTTTTTATTTTCTTCACAAGTGGAATTGATGGATCATATGGCAGTTCCATGTTTGGCTTTTTGAGGAATATCCACATTGTTTGCCATAGTGGCTCTTCCAATTTACATTCCTACCAACAGTGAATAAGAGTTTCTTTTTCTCCATATTCTTACCAACTCTTGTTATTTCTTATGTTTTTGATACTACCATCCTAACAGGTGTGACGTGATATCTCATTGTGATTTTGATTTGCATTTCCCTGATGATGAGTGCTCTTGAGCATCTTTTTATGTACCTCTTGGCCTTTTGTATGCATTCTTTAGAAAAATCCTATTCAGATCCTCTGCCCATTTTTAAATTGTATTGTTTTTTGGTTTTTTTTTTTTTTTTTTTGGCTATCAAATGATATGAATTCTTCATGTATTTTGGTTCTTAGCCTCTTACCAGATGACTTGAAAATATTTTCTCCCATTCAGTAGGTTGCTTTTTTATTTTATTGACAGTGGCCTTTCCCATGCAGAAGCATTTTAGTATGATATAGTTGTATTTATTTTTGCTTTTGGTGTCAGATTTTTTTTAAAAAAGATTTTATTTATTTTAGAGAAAGAGCAAGAGTGCGATTAGGGGAAAGGGTAGAGAGGGAGACAGATTATTCTAAGTGTGGGACTTCATCCCACGACCCTGAGATCATGACCTGAGCCGAAATCAAGAGTTGAATGTTCTCTCTCCAACTGAGCCACTAAGGCACCCCTTTGTTGTCAGATTAAAAAAAAAAAAATCATTGCCAGGACCTGTATCAAGGAGCTTACTGCCTATGTAGTCTTCTAGGAGTTTTGTGATTTCAGGTCTTACATTCAAGTTTTTAATCTATTTTGAGTTGATTTTTTTATCTATGGCACCAGATCCTTGTCCAATTTTATTCTTGTGTATGTGGCTGTCAGTTTTCCCAACACTATTTATCTAAAGGACTATCCCTTTCCCACTCTATATTCTTGACTCTTTGTCATAAATTAATTGACCATATATGCACAGGTTTATTTGTAGGCCTCTATTCTGTTCTGTTGATTTATGTGTCTGTTTTTATGCCAATACCATATTGTTTTAATTACTATAGCTTTTATAATATAGTTTGAAATCAGGGAGCATGATGCTTCCAGCTTTGTTTTGTCTCAAGTTTACTTTGCCTGTATTGGGTATTTTGTAGTTCTACACACAATTTAGGATCATTCTGTTTCTTTGAAAAATGCCATTGGAATTTTCATAAGTATTACATTGAATCTGTAGATTTTAATGATATTAGTTCTTCTAATCCATGAACATGGAATATCTTTCCATTTGGTTGTATTTTTAAAAAATTGTTAATATCTTTGTTAATATCTTATAGTTTTCAGTATACAGGCCTTTTACCTCCTTGGTTTAATTTATTCCTGGTATTTCTTTTTGGATGCAGTTGTAAATGGGATAGTTGTTTTTATTTCTCTAATAGTTCATTATTAGTATGTAGAAATGCAATAAAGTTGGGGCACCTGCATGGCTCAGTGGTTGAGTATCTGTCTTTGGCTCGGTTGTGATCCCAGGGTCCTTTGATCGAGTCCTGCATCAGGCTTCCTGCAGGGAGCCTGCTTCTCCCTCTGCCTGTGTCTCTCATGAATAAATAAGTAATATCTTTAACAAAAGAAAAGAAATGCAATAGAATTTTATATATTGATTTTCTATCCTGCAACTTTACTGAATTTTCTTATTATAACAAACTCATTTTATGTCTGATACTAAAACCAGACAAAGATGCCACAAGAAAATTACAGGCTAATCAATATCCCTGATGAAGATAGATGCAAAAACACTGAACAAAATACTAGGAAACTGAAGTCAACAATACATTAAAAGGATCATACATTGTGATGGAGTGGGATTTATACCAGGGTTGCAAGGATAGTTGAACTTTTGCAAATAAGTCTGTGTGATACCCCACCTCAGCAAAATGAAGGATAAAAGTTATCATCTGAATAGATGCAGAAAAACATTTCCCAAAATTCATGTCCACTTATGATAAAAACTCTCCACAAATTATATGTAGAAGAAATATACTTCAACATGATAAAGGCTATAAATGCCAAGCCCACAACTAACATACTCCATTGGTGAAAAGCTGAAAACTTTTCCTCTAAGATGAGGAACAAGATAAGAATGTCTACTCTCACCGCTTTTATTATTATTATTATTATTTTTTAAATTTTTATTTATTTATGATAGTCACAGAGAGAGAGAGGCAGAGACACAGGCAGAGGGAGAAGCAGGCTCCATGCACCGGGAGCCTGATGTGGGATTCGATCCCGGGTCTCCAGGATCGCGCCCTGGGCCAAAGGCAGGTGCCAAACCGCTGCGCCACCCAGGGATCCCTCACCGCTTTTATTTAACATAGTACTGAAAGTCCTAGCCACAGCAATCAGACAAGAAAAAGAAATAAAAGGAATTCAAACTGGAAAGGAAGAAGTACAACTGTCACTATTTGCAGATGACATGGTATTATATACAGAAAACTAAAGCCTCCATCAAAAAATTGTTTGAATTAATAAATTCAGTAAAGTTGCAAGACATGGAATCAATCTACAAAAATTTATTGTGTTTCTGTACACTTCATGTTTAAAAAAGGGATAATGGTCCTTTCTCACAGGCTTACTGTGATGATTAAACAAGAAGGGTTTATAGGTATATAAAGCCTTGAGTACAGAGTCTGGTCCAGAGAAAATAGTCCAGAGTTGGAAGCTGCTATTACTTTACAGGACATGTTCTCTTAAGTTAAAGGAGATATGAGGGACATGGAGCACTTTGTAAGCTTTAAAGTGTGATTATACTCTTGAAACTATTCAGGACATGGGTTCTTCCACCCTCAAGAGGAGGAGTCCTGAGGGTAGTCAGGTATTCCTTGGGATAAGGTGCTGTTCTGTTTACTTTTGGACTGTTTTGGGCTTAAGTTCCTTTTTAGTTTCTGCCTAGCTTCCTAGGGCAGTGAGAGCAAGTCTAGGGGGAATCTACTCCTTGGGTGGTCCAGAATCTCAGGGGAAGTTCTGGTGATACAGGTGTGGGTGGGCCTTAATTTTAGCTCTGGTATTGCTTAGTTCTTAGTGGCCTGTTGGCAGTAAGGATCATTGGAGATGTGGAAATGGCTACAGGAGAGGCCTGGGTCTGTATTTCTGGCACAAGGTATCTTGGTGGACTTTCTGCTTGACCTCAGAGCCAAAGACTCACGGAGCTGTAGTTTGGTAATATCAGCATAGGCCGTGGAAAATAACCGCTGCTAATGGTTCCTCTGTGCTCATAACAGGCAGGGTGGTCTGCCTAGCGCTCTATATACTTTCTTAGTGAGACCTCAGAACCCTTGGGGGTTGGTACTATTATTGTCTTCTTTTTGCACATGAGGAAATTGAGACTTATAAAGTAACTTGCCAAGGGTCATGTTTCTGGTAAGTACATTTGGATCCTGGTCTTTCTTGTACTGATGGTTTCAGCTCTTTTTGTTATTCTAAGTGCATTAGAGTCATCTGTGAAGTTCATTGAAATTCCTGCTTCTCGGCCCCCAATTCTATAGGTGTGAGATAGAGCCTGGCCCTATAGTGTTTTTGTTTTCCCAGGGTTATTGAGGGATAATTGACATAAGATAAAACTCACCAATTTTAAGTGTCTGGTTTGATGAAATATAGTAGTTGTATATAGTTGTCTAAGGGTCACTGCACTCAAGATGCAGAACATTTCCATAACTCTAAAAACCTTCGTTGTGCCTCTTGACCCCCAATGTGTACAGTTTTAACCATCTAGGCAGATGGTTCTGATGCACGGGAAGGTGTTGGACCACTGCACTGTGCCTGCAAATGTGAGAAACTGAATGCCTGAAGGAGGAGGATGAAAGTGACAAAAGAAAAAAATACTTAAAAGAATGGTTGGCTTTACTGTCTCTAGATAAGCTGTGCTGTACTGGCACCTTGCAGAGAACTTTCTAGATGAAACCCAGTTAAAAACAAAGCAAAAACAAACCAGTTTATTTTCCTAACATGGTTTCTTTCTGAGCCACATAAAGCTGAAGAATTCTGCACAAACTGGGTGTGGATGGCCAGTAGATGGCTTTGGGATGGAGAGTTGGGGCCACTAAGTACTACTGGTGAGCTGTGGGAGAAGCCTTGGGTACGGGAAGGAGAGCTGGAAGTGGGTGAGACACGACTGCTGGGCAGTCCAAGGATGGGGCCTCTTCCTCCAAGCGGACACCATTCCGGTTCCATTGATTTTCCTCTACCATGAGAATCTGAAACTTCTTAATCTGAAGTTTAGTCGGGAAAATGAGCCGAAAGCGAGTAGGTTCAGGTTGTGGCCCAGAGAACATTTGGATAATAAAGTAGAAAATGTAAAATGTAGCTCTGAAATTAGAGAAGATTAGGGTAGGAACTTTGTGTGAGGGATCTGGAGACTTTGATTCTTGACTCAGCTCTGCCCCCTGGTTTTGCTAAGTGGCCTTCTCTTGGTGTTCTCTGTTCTCTGTGCCTCTGTGGATGAAGTGAGTGATTAATTGTGTAGGTGGTAGTAGCATGGTTTCAATGCAGACATCATGGGGACATTGGTTAGCGCAGCAAAAGTAGGTTATGAAGGAAATGCTGTAAAATTTTCATACTGGCTGTCAAATAAAATCTGTATATTCTCAGCCTGAAGTATTTCCTTTTCTGACCTTCTTTTTTGTTTCTCTCCGGTTTGTTAGATGTGACATTTCCCTCCTTTCCTGTCTGGTGAATTGGTGAATGAGGGTATAAAGTCGTAAAAGAGGGACTTAATCTTACTCTTCTGTTCCTTTTATGAATCATCCAGTTGTCTTCCTGGTGGATGGCTGCACTCTGGCACGAATTCTGGGATTCAGTTTCCTTATTTGTGGTGTTCAGCTTCTCCTGGTCCCTGTGATTCACCTCAAGAGGAAATATCTGGCACAGAGCCACAAGGCAGATTAGAGGAGGAAGGGACAGAAGGAGAAAGATACGAGGGGTGTTGTGAAAGGAAGAAGTAGTGATCAAGGGCTGTAGGATGTAAATAACCCAGGCCTTGTCTCATTTGAGAGAGTTTGGGTAGTGCCCTCATCTAAGAGAGAATCTTCGAGAATAACACTCTACTGGTTTGAGTTCAGGAGACTGTATAAAGTTTAAGTGACTCCCAGTTTCTGTTGCCTCATTGTCCTCCCAGCCCGACCCCGTTTTGCTGTTTCAAGGCTTTGCAGCAGTGAAGAAATTCAGCAGGTCAAAATTATCACAATCTTAGAGTCAGTGATCATCTCTCTTCTTCCTTCACATATATTATGTCATCCTCCCTGAAGCCCCCTATGAAATATTAGAGTCCAGTAAAAACATCCTGTTAAGTGTTCTTAAAGACAAACCATAAAAATGGAGCATTTTAAGACATTTTTAGTATCATGTGATTTTTTTTTTTTTTGAATCATGTGATTTTAGAGCTGAAAGGGACTCTGGATTGATCCTGTGGTGTGGATGAGGGGCTGAGGTTCAGAGTGGGGAGAAGACTTGCTGAAAGTCGCTCAACTGGCCATTGGTGGGATAGGTCCTGAAAAGCCAGGTGTGACATGGATGGTTTGAGAATCGAGGTGCTTATGTATGATTTTTGAGGCATTAAGGAAGCTTCTAAACCCATTTCTGTGGCTAACCAGTCACCAGTGGCTGATTGCCTAAATTTCCTCTAAGCCTTTTGGCTGTGACCAGGAGACACAGACTGGCCTTCGGCCTTCCCAAGATGGTGTCATGGAGTTAAGTCAGTCTAAGCTGAGGCTCAGCAGCTGGAGATGACAGGATGAAGATGGGGGTCCAGTGGGAGACTTACTGGTTGCAGCCACAGCTTCAGTTACATTTCAGTGCTTTAGGAAGATATTTTAGGGCCGTGCTATGAAATTTGTGGTCTTTCAGTATGGCATAGGTTAGTCTAGCGTGCGCAGTGTTCCCTGTGCTGGCCTCACTGCAATGGTCTTGGGCTCCTTGAAGGCACAGTAGGGTTTGTTTCAGTTTCACCCCTGTCTCTTCTCTTCATAAAATTTCTCTCTGCATTCTCAGCTCTATCAGGCTCCTTCCCCCTAACTTGTCTCCATCCGTCAGACTCTCAGAGCTACTGTAGGTTTTGTGAGGGGGAATTGGAACAGGAGCTGTGACCTACAAGCCAGTTTCCCCAGGTGGATAGACTCCCCGGCAAGCCGCAAGCCGCAGAGAGGCCTCCTCACTCCAGCAACGTGGCCGGCCCAGGGCCTCGCAGCCTGGGGGGCGGGGGCGGGGGCGGGGGCCGGGCCGGGGTTCTTGGGCTCCGGAGGGGGAGGGACAGCCTGAGCCTCTGCAGGGTGGGCACAGGAGGCCCCCTTCCCCCCCCCCGCCCGCGGTGGGCGAGTGGCCCGAGGCGGGGATGCCCGGGCAGCTGGAGGCGGCTGGCAAGGTGGCCGCGCCCTGGGGTGGCTGGGGCTGCGCTGTTCCTAGGAGACGGGAGCAGCGGCCGGCGGGGGAGGGGAGCCAGTGGGCTGCTGCTCTAGAAGCTGAAAGGGCTGCAGGGAGCTCTGGGTAAGACGTTTGCTGCTGCTGCTGCTGCTGTTGCTGCTGCTGCTGCTGCTGCGGTGGAAGCTGCTGGGAGTCAGTCAGAGGCGGGAGGACCGAGAGGGAGGAGGCTGCGTTCGCAGCCAGCCATGCTGAATCACTGTTGCTGAGCGCATCTCCCGCGGCTGGCCCCCAGCGCAGAGGGCGCACCCGGCTGGGCCTCGCCTCATGGAGGGTGAGAGGTATGTATGTTATGAAGTGTGTGTGTGTGTTTGTGTGTGTGTGTGTGAGAGAGAGAGAGAGAGAGAGCGAGCGAGCACGAGCGGGAGCCAGTGGTGCAGCTCCTCGCTTCTGTATGTGTACTGGCCAGGCAGGGTGGGAGACCTGGCCACTGATGGGTCCCAGGGGGCCGGGGCAGGGCAGGGAAGCCCCTTCGCAGAGACCTGGGGCAGGACTGGGCTTACTGGGCAGCGGTGCCCCCGCAACAGGGGACTTCCTGGCTGGTGCTCCGGTGCAGCTTTAGCAGGGGATGAGCCGGGATTGCCTTCCCAGGCCGTCTCAAGGAGGCGTTTCCCTTTCTTGGCTACTTTCTGGGGGGTGGTTTTTCTTTGGTGTGGGGGGGTCTCTGATGTCACATCAGGGCTGGCCTGGCATGGAGTGCTTACATGTTCACACCAGCGTGCTCAAATCTGAAGCGTACCATGCTCATGTCTATCCTAAAAGGATGTGTGTGTGTGTGTGTGTGCGTGCACGCCCGTGCGCCCATGTACACAGTTCAAATAAGAAGGGGAGAAACCCATTCAGGTGACACTTGCTCTGAACTGACTTTTATTTTCATTGAAAAGTTTATGGATGATACTGGAATGTATGTGCTTTAGAGGAGCTCCTGCTCCTTCCATCAGGGATTCCTGTGAAATAGGAATGAACAGAAGGGAATTCAAGTACTTTGTTGAGCTGGATCTAACTAGCAAGAGTTTATTTTCCAGCAGGCACATGCATAGACATTTTAAACTGTTATCTAAAGGTCTGATTCTTTTATTTGGGAGGTGCTCTGTGCAGTGTGGGGGCGGGTCATTCCTCTGTGCTGAAACGTCGTCTCCTCCTGTCGTGTCAGCCTCTTCATTCTGTAGGTCTGCAGTGGTAGAGAACAAGGCTTGCCATTTTCCTTGAGGGGAGGCAAAGGCCCCGGGGGCCTCAGTCATGGAGGGGTCAGGTGTGGCACCACAAACAGGAGGGCTGCTGCTTTGAGTTACTAGTTTGATGCAGATGATAACAGGCTGGTGAAATGATAACAGGTTCAGCTAGCTCAGCACTGGAGATTACCTCAATAAACACTTTCCTCTGCACATACAGCCCTGACTCCTGCATCCCACAGGGCTGGGTGATGCCATTAACCATCTCTTGACCCTGTTAGGGTTGGCATGGTTGTTGGACGGCTTCCGTCTGATGAGGCCCCAGAGACTGCGTTTCTTGATGTGATTCCCACAGGAAGAGTCTGGGACTTTTAGTCTGAGCATGCTGCTGATGTACTTCTCTCTCAGTGCTTTTTGCAACAGGAGCTTAGAGGTTGGACTCCATGTGGCGTGCTGGGCAGCAGAGCATCTGGAGGCCTATTTCCTTGGCTGGTAGCAGAGATGGGTAGTGTCCTCACCTTCCATCAGTCTGATAGCTAGCAGAAGGGCAGGGGTGATGTGAATGGCGGTTTAGAGATCAGGCCCGATTTGCTTGACTGGTGGCCTATCGGGGCTGAAAGGTCCTTGTGAGATGGGCAGTGGATCAAAGTACTGCCTCCTGAGCATTTGGGGGCATCTACTGTGTTCCTGTTCTATTTTCAGAAATGTAATGAGCTTTTGCCCTCTAGGAGATATCTTGTTCTTTGACACTCTGGGGCCTCCCTGCTGGGATGGCTCGTGTCCTGGGCTTTATGACCCCTGGATTTTGTTTTTCCCCTACTGGAGTCAGAGTAGGCAAGAAATCCAAACTGAGCAGTGTTTACCACATCACCCATTACCTTTTGTTCCCACTTCAAGTCCAGCTTACCATGTCAGGCATTCAGGCCTTCAGAAATCTGGCCCAGTCTGCGTTCCCTTTGCTCACCCAAAATCCCCACCCCGAGCGATGTTTTGGTCTCTTCTATGACCACACATCCTGTATACAACTCTATCCAGTTCCAGATCCTTCGCTCCTGGAGTTCCTTTTACCTGGAATGCCTTTCCCTTCTTCTTTTCCAAAACTTATACATCTAATAAGGCTGTTTTAAAACCCTACTCTGTGTTGAAAACTTCAGCTTTTCTAGTTCAAATTTCTAGTTCTTCTGAATTCTAGTCTCTCCAGTTTGTATCTGTAGTTAGGGTTAGGAGATACTGAATAATAAGCGTCCTCACCAGATGTTCTTCTGCTTTAGTTTCATATATCTTACAAGTCCCCAGACTCAGAGATAGGTCCTCAAGGCGAAAGACGGTGCCTATGCCTCTGAATGCTCCTCACGCATTGCTGTGTGGCTGCGTGCATAGTAGGTGCTGCATAATTATTTGACGATTAGTTGATAACTTTTGTGGAAAGCTCTGATAATGAAGAAGAAAGTTGGTGAGAGAAGAGATTGAAACCTTTGGCCAATAGGTTCATCTTTGGCTATCAGCCTTATTATCTCAGCACGGGTCGTTGACCCGGTGGAATGCTTTGTAGGCGGAGAACAGAGGAAGCGGCCTTGTTTTATAAGTTCCCTGGGAAACCCAGGGCTAGAGAAGCGGAGTGACTGGCCTAGGATCACATGTCAAAACCTCCAGCGGCTGGAGGAATCCTGAATCTGTGCTTGTTCCACACTTAACCTGCTGAAGTTTAATTGGGGCTGTTTTTAACCATTAAAATTTTTCAGCCAAGAGATTTTTAATGAACAGTTTTCTTTCTTTGCCATGAAGGTATGAAAATAACTTCTCCCTTAAAAGGCTGTTAATTGAAAGCATGGGATTTAGAGTAACACAGACCTTATAGTGAATCTGCTTCATAAACTGTGTGACCTTGAGTGTGTCACACTTTTTCATACATAATTTTTCTTTTTAGTTTAAAGGGAGTAATAACAGGATCTATACTACACAGAGTTATTGTCAAGATCAAATGAGTTGTTGTCAAGATCCTAAAACATAGGAAGAAGGATCTAGTAAAGGATCTTTTTGTGGTACAGACTCAGTATTAGGTAAATGGTACTTGTTATCTTTGGTGTTCATCTATTGCCCTCTTATACTGCCCGACTCATGCTGGGGTTCTACCTGAGGCTTATTTTAAGGACTTTCTGTATTTATCATCTGAAGCAGACTATGTGGGATTTTTCCGATGAGAAAATTAGGGAGAGCTTATCAGGTCCATTTTCTTGCTTCTATCCAAACCATGCATTTCCTCATAGTGAGATACAGAATGGGACTTGGCATTCCTTCTGCTAGGTTTCCCCAACGCCTACCTTAATCCTCCTTTTCATAGATATCCTGAGGCATCTGGATGCCTTAATGGTTTGGAATCATGAACTGGATACACTTATCCAGCCAAAATCTCAGGAAGAACCTATGATTTTGCACTTGCCTTTGCTGTATCCCCGAAGCTGTCCAGCTCTCTAAAGAACTTGCTGATGCTAAGATTCCCCATCTCCCTTTGTGAAGAATCAGTGTTTCTTCGTCAGAGGAAGATGATTCTTCCTTCTGGTTTGTGAAGGAGCAGAGTTTCTGGGTCTCAGCTACTATACTGACAAATTGTGTATATGGGCCTCTGTGTTTGTAGAGCAGATAGACATTGAAAATGGCAGTTACTCTCACCATTTGGATTTTATTTCAGTTCTGGAACTCAGCTTTGTGGGCTGAGCACCTTATTTATACTCCAGAGATGGGTGGTGGTGATAGTTGCACATGAATCTACTTAATGCCGCTGAACTATACACTTAAAAGTGGTTAAAATGGAAAATGTCATATTATGTATATTGCCAAAATTAAATTTTTTTTTTCAGGGGCGCCTGACTGGCTCAGTTGATAGAGCATGCAACTCTTGATCTTGGGGTTATGAGTTTGAGCCCCATGTTTGGTGTAGAAATTACTTAAAAATAAAATCTCAAAAAATTTTTTTCTAGGCACAGTGTCTATATCTGCAAAATTTGCAGAGAACAACTTTGGGAAGAAGCATCATAAAAAGGGGAAGTTAGTTGGTCATTTTTCTTAAAATTATGGTTTTCTTCTTTGGAAGCAATGGGATGCACCTCCTTGAGAGAGGTACCATGCATCCAGCACTGTGACATGAAGTGGTGGGAGCAGTTCTCAGGAGAGTGGCTCATCTTTACAAGGAGAATTTGTTCTGGACCTCAGGGAATTTCAGAGCCAGAAGAACTTTTTTCATCCTTGACCCATGAGCAGAAAGATCATATTTCTTGAGAAGACATGACTTAGCTGATATTCTCAAAATGCTGAGTTTTGCATTACCAGATAAAATGTCAACAAGACCCAGGGAAGAGCAGGTATTGAGCATCCTTGCCTTTTCTCTCTTCCCATGGCATATCCTTGAGTCCTCTCCCACCCTTAGTAGTCATAGATAGAAACTTTTGTAGATATTTTTGGGCATCATTGATGCCTGAAGCAGATGTGCATTTCAACTATGATAACTGAAACCAAATTTTCCATTTTGTAAATATTTGTTGGCGAAGTAAGGTTTTTAACTGCCAAATGCAAAGTCAGTGAAGCCTCTTGATTTCCCAATACCCAGATTTGGGTGTTGAGGATTTTGCTTGCTAGGTTTTAGATGGTTCAGCTAGAGGCAGGCAAGAACATTTTGGAGTAAGTGTTCTAAAGCTAGGGCTTTATTTGATGAAATTTGCCATTGTAGAAGTGACCTAATTCTTTTCAGTTGCTGGGTGAACCCTAAAACTAGGTTAGACTGAAAAAGAGCATTAATAAACTATAATAAAAAATAACTTGAACATGCTTTATTCTTGGACATTTTCCTGTTCAATTAATTCAGTTCTTAAGCTAGAAATCTGTAACTTTTTATCATTTATGAGGATGTTCAAGTCTCTCAATACAACTCTCCTGGACTTTTCTTTTTAACTGATAAAAGTCCATCACAGCCTCTATCAAAACCACACACACAGAAGAGTTCAGCTGTCCTGTTCAACCCAAATAGAAGCTTGGCTCCTAAAATGCCACATGACAAGGGGTGTTTTTCTCTTTTAGTCTTCCTCTCTCCTTTTCTCATTCTGTCTTTCTGCATGCAAGTGTTTCTCTTGGGTTTTACATTTTTACACAGCCCGTTTAAGAGACCCCACCCCCAGTCCCACCTTACCCCCACCCAGCCACTGCCACCCCAGCCCTGGGTTTTGAAGGAAATTGCCTAGGAATTGGGCTCCTATAGTAATGTGATTAGCAACATACCTGTCCTGGAGTTTGTTCAGCAAGGAGCACATAGTAGGAATGGCAGCAGCTGCCCTCCAGCTTTGACAAATCATGAAAGATGGATGTGGACACTGCTTAGTTCAGTATAATTAATAGTATCAACTCTAATAATACACACTGCAGTTTCCCTGCAGTCAGTGGAGTGGAGTAGTGCTATGCCACGGGTCCTGTAGGGTTCAGTCCTTTCTGTTTGGCCTGACTGGGCTGTACAGTAAAGAACCTCCGAGAGTGGGACCTTATGCATTGAGCTCCCTTGGCCAGACAGCCTGTGCACATTGTCCCAAGTCACTGACTATTGCTAGTAAGGGCCTAGGCCCTGGCATCAGGTAGACCTGAGTTTGAATGTCAGTTCCCTACCTAGTAGTTATACGAGACTTCCAGGCAAGTTTTATCTCAGTGCTTCAGGAAATAAATAGGGCTATTCTGGAGATGCAGTGAGATCGTGAAGGCAAAGTGCTTTAACATATTATTAGCTTTTGGTGAATGCTGTTAATAACTGTTAGCCAGGAGCTATAGCTTACTGATGCACATCTTGTGTGTGCCTGTGTGGGCTGTCACAGGGGCTTAGCCTGATGCTATGAATATTGGCAGCACCACTGAAAGAGTATGAAGAATTAGGGGGCCTTGTAGCGGCCTGTGTGTAGGTGGTGGAGGTGGTGTTTCTTGATGGCTCTAGTCCTGAATCCTGCTGCCTGGATATCTCCAAGGGACAGGCCCTTTATTAACCCAGAGGTAGATATTTAAATTTGGTCATTTTGGCCTTGAACTTTAGGATTGGGATACATACTAGATCCATAGTTGGTCCAGAGCCCTGTAGGTATAGAAACCCTGTTTTGTCATTGTCCTACTGCTGCCCAGACTTGGAGAAGCAGAGTCATGCTGATGAGCTCTTCATGAGAACCAAAAGTACAACAGTCAGAATGGCGCCTTATTAATTTGCAGTGAAGACTACTACTGTCAAGATGCTCCTGAGGGCCCGCTACCCATTTTTTTTTTGCTTCCTTCCTGGACCAGATTGATCAAAGGCTGCATAGTGAGCTAGGGACTGATGTATGATATTCAAATATTTACAGGCTTCGAGCTTTCCAACAAGGATCCCACCTGAAGCTGAACCGGGTCAGACCATGATGCTTAAATCATTTCTTTCCTAGACAGTGTGCAATGAGCTGGACAAGGGGCTTTCTCTGGTTCTTGTTTTTCAGTTTCCCTTTCTAAACAGCGCTTTTTTTGTTGGGGGATTTTAGGGTGTTTGACATAATCTTAACTCTGACTCAGAGCTGTTCTGCCTTCTTTAGGTGACATTGTCTCTTTATTCTCTCTCATCTGTGGCTTGCACATAATGTGCTTGGGCTCTTTATGTGTGGCTCAGCATCAACCTATGCTCTCTGACCTTGATTTGCATTTCTTGAAGACTTTCAGAGGAGATGCAGTGCCTAACAGCAGCATTTCTGGGTCTCCACTTTCTTGTCGTCCATGTTCCCTCCTACCCTAGGCCCTCTGGAGCTCCTCATTTGGCAGATCCCCCAAACTCCCTGCATAGTCAGCCAGCTCAGAGCCTTTTCCATCTCAGCCTTGCTGACAGGCTTTCTATAGAAGTGTCTTGTCTTTTCTATTCCTTGCATGAATTTTCCTGAGCAATGGGAAGAGCCTGAGAATTGACAGAGTAAGTAACTACCCTTCATGCTTTCCTCCCTCCTCTCTAGTTGATGATGCCTTTCTCTCTCCCTGTGTCCTCTTTATTTCCTATCACCAGTACAGGGGATTAGACTAGCTAAGAAAGAACCTCGCCTCTCTATTATGGGGGTCCAAAGAAGGGAAGTTGAGAAGGACAAAGCCATAATTATTTTGATGAGAAGAAATGAGGAAAGATGGAATAGTTGGTAGTTATACCTTACTTACTTACCTATCCAGTTATTTACTCAGTGATTATTTATTGAGCACCGCCATGTGCTAGAGCTCAGAATACAGAGGGAAATAAGACACTATCCTTGTTCTCTTGGAGCTCAAAGTCTAGAGTTGGCACTGGTGTGCTAGGGCCAGCACTCATCCATTTGCAAGAGCTGCTTGTTAAATTGTCACGAGTTTTGTGAGTCATTCTATGAAGCCTAACCTTTATTAAAAATAAATTACATAACTTAATCATAAGTTATAAACAAGTATAATGAATACCTCAAACTCATCACTTCTAGTTATTTTACTGTGGTCTATGCCTTTTAGATTATGTCTCTTGTGTCTGTATAGTGGAAATACTGTATAGTAGTATAATGGTGTGCTGTTATACATCTTTTTCCAGCTCAACATGTTCAGTAACATCATGTTTGTAGCTCAAAATCTGCCACAGTGGGAGTATTTACACCATGGAAATTGGCAAATGTTACAAATCAGGGCTCTCTTCCTTGAAACCAACTGTTAAACATGCACCATGTGGGGGAGGCAGAAAAGAGGTAATTACAATATTATATGGAGGAAAGCAAAGAACAGAAGGGAAATTAATCTAGTGGGTAGTGGAGGATGATAGGGAAGACTTCCAGCAAGAGACTTGAAGAGCTAGTAAGAATGATAAGAATGAATAGGGTAGGGCAAAGGAGCCTGGTATATTTAGGCAGGTGCAAATATTTTAGTACTACAGTAGCAAGAAGTCTTCAGGACAATGATAGAATTCTGAAGGGCCAGGCTAGGTCCCTGAGATTTATTCTGAATGCAGTGAGAAACCCAGTAAGGGGTTTCACATAGTAGAACATCCCTTGCACACACTGACATTCTGTAAAGGCCTCTCTGGAGTTAGGGAGGGTGTTATCTTAGTAAGGCAGGCAAGGGATCATGATGGCCTGGGCTGATGTTGTGGTTGCAGTGACTGTGAGATGGATTAAAGGAGTGCTTGGTGCTATATGTGAGGGGTTTGAGGGAGGGGGAAAGAGGATATTAAGGATGACATCCGAGTTTCTGCCTCTTGGATAGGTGAGTGGGTGGTTGGTTTTGCCTCTGAGAGAGTACAGAAAGAAGAAAAGGTTTGAGGAATAGTAGGGAGGGTGGAGAGCCTCAGTTTTAGATAGTTTTAGTATAAGTTACTGTGCAAAATATGAGGGAGTCAAGACAGACTTTGGGTATGTGGATCTGGGTTGTAGAGAACAAGGGAGGGCAGGAGAAAAGATGGTGAGAGGTGGTATGCTGAGAAGGCCTATTATTTAGAACTTAGATTTTTTTAAAAAGAATTATTTATTTATTCATGAGAGACACAGAGAGATTGAGAGAGAGGCAGAGACATAGGCAGAGGGAGAAGCGGGCTTCTCGCAGGGAGCCTGACGTGGGACTTGATCCAGGATCTCGGGATCACGCCCTGAGCTGGAGGCAGATGCTCAACTGCTGAGCCACCCAGGTGTCCCGATATTTTTATTTATAACTTCTGTATTTAAAAAAAATAACTTCTGTATTTAATATTTTATGTGTATTGATTTATAGTTTAGCTCTGAAAACTGACCCCACTTTTGCTTTTTAAAATCATTAGCCTTGGAGCCATTGGATGGGGCAGACTATTCCACTGTTCCACTCTGCTCTACTATTTATCACTTGTAAGGACAAGCAAAGGGTTTTCAGGTCAGAGTTCACTGATGGCAAATATGTTATGAGGGCCTGTTATGGGCATGGTGCCATGTGGGGCAAGCTAAGCCATGTAGAGTCCCTGGATTCGTGGTCCTTGTCCACCAGGTATAAGAGGAGTGGGTTTTTAGATAGGTGCCATGAAAACATAATCAAATACAGGACAGTATTCTGTATGCAGGATTAGTTATAGGACAGAAATACTTGAGGCATTTAGGGAAGACAGAGATCACTTAGGACCAAAGTATTCAGAGGACTTCACAGAAGAGACAAAGCTTAGCTAGTTCTGGAAGAGCAGGCATTTAGACTATCATAGAAGAAAAGGGAGAAGGAGTCTGTCTATAGTGGATGATTCGTCTGATCAGTAGAAAATGGGTACTCAGTAAATATTTGAGTAGAAGATAGGGCTAGGATTTAGGTATAGTCCAGGTCAAGGAAGACCTTGAAGACCTTGAATACTAAGCAAGGTATCATGACCTTTATCCTGTAGGCTGCTGCTGTTTCAGTGTTTTAGCTATGTAGTCCTTTGAAAAGAAGGAAGCAGCAGGCTCTGAGTGAGCTTCTAGCTTACATTCTTCATGGGCCCCTGAAGAGACCTGTGGGCAGTGAGAATCTGAAAGATGTGATCTGAATGACTTTTTAGTGATTGATTTTGTGCACAAAGCACTTGCAGGGAGGGCATCTAAAATGGGGGACAGCCACTGTCGTAGGACAGAGGGGAGAGGCACTGTCATAGGCTTGACCAAGGGAAAAGAGAATTGGATAGCCTAGGAAGGAAGGGCCAGCTGTGTTCATCCTTCTTTTTAAAACATTTTTTTAAAGATTTATTTATTTATTTATTTATTTATTTATTTATTTATTTATTTATTTATTTATTTATTTATTTATGAGAGAGAGAAAGAGAGTGTGTGTGTGAGAGAGAGAGAGAGCACGAGTGAGGAGGGGGCAAGAAGGAGAAAGAGAATCTCAAGCAGACTCCTGCTGAGCACAGAACCTGACGTGGGGCTCGATCCCATGATCCTGAAATCATGACCTGAGCTGAAATCAAGAGTTGAATGTTTAACTGACTGAGCCACCCAGGTGCCCCTGTGTTCATCCTTCTTAAAGCTATGAGTCTTGGCTATTTCATATATATGACTTATTGGATGACATCAGTGAGAATGTGAATTAGGTCTGGGCCAACATGTAATACTTTGTTTCTGTGGGATATTGAAGGGGTTGTTGGCATTTTTACCTGCTAGGCTAAAGGAATTACTCACTTCCTGTGTTCACTATGGCACCATTGGTGGTTCATGTAAATATGTTTAATAACATGACAGTGTGTAAAATTAATTAATAAGCCAGATTTGTTGTGGTCCGACAAAGTTGACTAGTCTAATTCTGCTGCAGCTTAAATGGTAAATGGCTTTGATGGCCATTTCTGTATATTTCTATAAGACAGAACAAGGATACTGCCTGGCCCATGCTTTCTCACCACATCTGTTGTTGCTGACACATTTGACTCTTAGATATGGCTCAGCTTGAAAGTCACTGAAACTCTGGACGTCTCAGCATAGATGAATGCTCCTTTGTTAAATAGTCAGAGGTTCAGATCTGGTGGGAGGGGCATATATAAATTAATATTACCTATGGAGAGAATTGGGTGGTCTGTATGCTTCTTGCCAGATGGTGAAACATCGAAGGCTGACTCACTTCAGTTGGACTGGGTGGGAGTTCTTGAAGCCTGGTATGGTGTTTTTATTTTTTTTTTTCCTTTAAGTGTTCTTAATGAGTAGATCTATATACATATGTACGAAATTAAGAGGATCACACCACATTTATGCATTACATACACAAATATTTGGAGGATTCATGGAGGAGGGTGGTTGAAGTGAATTAAAGATCAACTCTTCTCCAATCTGTAGGTAAGACTGTATTTAAGTCATAGCAGAGGAAATTTTTAAAGAAGTTTTTAAGAAGACTTCCGAAGAAATTAAGTCACTGTCCTATCTCCAAAAGATGTTTTATGTATACATGAGATCTAGCATAGTGACCGGACATTTTTCCTTATTCTTTCTTGGTATTGATGAAGAATAATATGCAACAGCTTCAAAATAATAATCTTTCTCAAGCCAGACATCCTGCAGACCCGGTCAAGGATCAGTTACATCTTTGTATCCCCTAGTGTTGGTTCCAGCTCTATTCCATATTTTTCAAAAGCAGAAAAGCAGTCTGAAAATAGACATTTCTGAAGACCTTGTATGATTTTAGTAGGGACTGAAACTTAGGAACGGATCCAAGTTGGAGCCAATCTTTACTCCTGGAGAAATCAGCCAGTTTGTGCTTTAGAATAAGGGAATTTGCTAATAAAGGCTTTTTAGTGGAAAACATTTAGTGGCCAAATCTGCCTAGAGAAATGTGTGTATTGTGGGTATGTGTAATTTTGGCTAGGTCTGGCCAGAGTGAAAGACCTTATGGACCTTGAACAGACAAGAGAAGAGGAATATGCCTCTATGTGATCTGTGTTTCATAGGTGGGAGGGAAATCTGCATCTGCTGTGTCTAGGATCATGAACTGAGCACACCGGGGCCTTCAGAGAGTGGGAGTGGGCTATCTGTGGAGACTAACTAAGATCTGGTAGGGATGGAGGGAGAAAGATTTAGGGGAGGGAATGGTGGCATCTAGCAATTTGGTCTGAGCACATGATCCTAGACTGAGGCACGTGTGTGTGCGCATGCACGTGCGCATATATATGGACATGCTGGAGGGTGTAGACTGTGGTGAATAGCTTGGGCTGATTCAAGTCAGACACCTGAGCTCAGTTCCCATTTCTGCAACTTAAAATCTGAGTGATCTTGTCCAAGATTCCTAACTTCTCTGAGCAGTTAGCCCCTCTCTCTCCTCTCTTTCCTGCTCCCTGGAAGGTCAGTGAGTTGCCAAGAAGCTTGTACCTTCCAGAACCCAGGAATCCAGAGTCTACTCCAGACTTCCTTTGTTATCACAGAGGTGCAGAGTAGGAGAAGGAAGAGACCTTAGGATCTTTATGATGTCCAGCCTTGCCCCCGGATCGAGTGTGGAAAAGGCTCTGGATATAGCGGGGAGACCAAATGTCCTTCCCCTAATCAGCCCAATAGTTGGGCTGGCTTTGATATGAATTGCTTTTTGTTGAACTTTATCCTTTGAATAGGCAATCTGTGTTCGAGACCTTTTGGTAAACACAATAATGTATTAGGGCTACATCATTATTATTATTATTGTATTAGGGCTACAAAGAGGAGCAAGCCTTCCCGTTCACTGGTCGTACTGGAAGATTGTTGTCAGTGCTTTCAAAATAGTCCTATTTGGTCTACTTCTATTCCATATATGTGAAATAGAACTAATAATGTCTGTCCTTTTAAGAGCTCTGATCTTACTAGGTCCCTGTCAAAAGCCTTCAGTGGTTTTCTGATCAATACCAAAGTATATTTTTCCCCCCTTGGCTTTTAAGTCTCTTTACAATTTGAAGACAGCACTTAATAATGAATATTTGTACAGTCTTTTTATAGTTTCTAGATTTGTCCCGGGAATGCAAGTATGGTTTCATTTTAGAAAATATATTAGTATCATTTACCACATGAAAAGATTAAAGGGAAAAATCCATATGATCAGCTCATTAGATTCACAAAAATGTTTGATAAATTCAGTATAATTTTATGATTAAAACCAATAAAATACAAGGGAATTTTCTTTATTTGATTAAGGTCATCTGTAAAAATCCTACAACAAACATGCGCAATGTGGAAACATTAGAAACATCTTTAAAATCAGGAAGATAACAAGAATATTAGCAACTTTCTGTTCAACATGTGAGGCTATCCTAGCAGTGCAAAATTTCTTTCAAAAAAAAAATTAGAGGCCTAAGAATTGGAAAGAAGGGAAAAAACCCTCTGGCAGTATGTGCAGGTTAATATGATTGTTTACATAGAACACCTTATTGACTCTTCAGACAAATAAAGAAATAGGAACATTTGATAAGGTGGCAAAATAGTAATTTGCAAAAATCAGTTGCATTTTATAAAAAAGCTGTCTCATTCAGAGACATTCATACAATTCAAAAAATATACCATTGCTATTGTAAAACAACAGTCTTAAAGTACTTAGCAAATTTAATCAAATATGTATAAAGTTATATAGAAAAATATAAAGTTTTAACATTAAAGAAGATTATATAAATGGAGAGAGATATTCCATTTTCATGGATTGGAAGACATAATATCAGAAAGATGTGAGTTCTATCCTAATAGATCTATAGATTCAATGCAGTTTCCATCAAGATCCCATGAGTCTTTCATAGAACTTAAAAAACTGATACTAAAATTTGCATGAAAGAGTAAAGAAACTGGAATAGTGAAGACACATTTGAAGCATAATAATAGGATTGAGGATTTGCTCTGTCAGGTATCAAGCCTCATAATGAAGTGACAGAAATAATGTGGAATTGGCATAGAGACATATAAACTGACCAATGGAATAGCTTAGAGAGTCTGAATGGAAATGGATCCCTATATTTGGAACTTTGACATATGACCTATGGTGGCATGACAGGTAAGTGGGAAAAACAAGTGTTCAGTAAGTGGAACGTATGGGAAAACATTAGATCTGTATTTCACATCATGACATAAAAATCAGCATCAGATATGGGCCATTAACCAAAAACAAAAATGATAAACTTTTGGGGATTCCTGGGTGGCTCAGTGGTTTAGCGCCTGCTTTTGGCCCAGAGCGTAATCCTGGAGACCTGGGATTGAGTCCCATGTCTGGCTCTCTGCATGGAGCCTGCTTCTCCCTCTGCCTGTGTCTCTGCCTCTCTCTCTCTCTGCCTCTTTCATGAATAAATAAATAAAATCTTAAAAAAAAGAAATTAGGTAAAATGAATGTTTAAAAAATGATAAACTTTTAGTAGAACATAGAAATTATCTTTCTGGCCTTGGTGTAGGGAAAGACACTTTTTTTTTTTTTAAATCTTAGGTAGTGAATATACAGTGCAATATTGGTTTTAGGAGTAGAATTCGATGATTCATCAGTTACATATAATACCCAGTATTCATCACAAGTGCCCTCCTAATACCCATCCCTCATCCAGCCCATCCCTCACCTAGCCCATTCCCCCTAGTTTGTTCTCTATCATTAAGAGTCTCTTGTGGCTTGTTTGCCTCTCTCCTGTTTTTCTCTTCCCCCTTCCCATATGTTCATCTGTTTTGAAAGACACTGATTTTAAAATAAATAATGCTTGTGGGATTTCTCATATGAAACTTTGCACCTTTGCTAGGTGTTCCTTCACCTTGATCACCTGTTTTTGAGATTTTCTTTGCCTCCCTAAGCATACTACTCTAATCCTATGCTTTTGGGCATCTCTCGATATTTATCTTCCTGTGCTCAGGTAACTTCCTTGCCCCCAGAATTCAGATAGTCCCACAGTTCAGATGACCATGGCTTGTATTTGCATATTGAACTGAAGGTGGGACAGGAAGCCAAAGGAGGTGTCTATCATGGTCAGATGAACTGTAGGTCTTGCATGCTGGTTGTATTTGAATGTTCTAATAGTCACAAATTTCATTGTAAGATCTGTAGAGATTATCAGGTCTCTGGAACATTCTCTTAACCACAGAAGCCCCTTTCTTAAACCAGTTTGCAGGTCTAGGTGGTAGCATGTAGGGAGGCACACCATGCAAAGGTAAAGCAAACTATCTTTAAACTAGAATTTGAATGAATTGTGAGTCCCCAAGTCTACACAAGTGGAGAAGTTTCGGTTTTCCTCTTAGAACAGGTCCTGGACTTGATCTTGGAGCTGAATAATTTAATCAATTTGGGGGGAAAAAGTCCTTTTGTGGTTCATTCCTTTGCTAATTTTTTTCCATCCCCCATAAAGCTGAAACCCATTGCTCAGGAGTAGTTGGACATCTAGTTGGCATCCATAGGAATCTGAGTGTTTTGTCTTCAGTACCAAGGACTTTGAGGTTATGAATGACTCTTGCTAGTCTCCACCTGCTCACTTAGTCCACACAGACAGGCCTTCTTTTTCATAACAGTGACAGTTCCTTGTCTTTGGATGGGATTATGCTTTCCCAGAAGCTTTCACTCCTGTGCGTTGTTCTCCCTACCACAGCCAGTGTGATCTTTCTCAAGCACAAATGTGTTCACTTCTCTCTCCTTTAGATGGCTTTTCATTGTCTAGAAGCTGCTTGGAAGTCCAAGCTCCTTGGCTTTGTTACTATGACCCTTACTGGACTGCTCTGTCTTCTAGCCTTTAGTGTTGAAGCTCTCCTAGTTTTATTGAACTCCTTTGACTCTTTCCCTTTAGGTTTCTGTGTATCTACTCTTTGCCCTGCCAGGGTGCTCTCCATATTCCTTCTTAACTTGTCTTATTTTTACTCTTCCTTGAGATTTCTGCTCTCCCTCAGCTTCTGGGAAGTTTCCCCTTATCCTGCCAGCACTGGAGTCACTGCCCATCCTCTGCGCTTCTGTGCCTCCTGTCCAATCATAATAATGAAGATATGATGTTTAGGTGTTTGCTTGGCTTCCTCCTACACTGGGCTCAAATCTCAGCTTTGTGAGAGCAGCTGTCTCTTACCTTGTTTGTTGTGTTTCCCCAAAATACAGTGCCTGGCACATGGTAGGCTCCATTGAATGTTGAGTGGATAAGTTTCCCTGTGAAGTGAGTGGGAAGCACTTAATCTCCTCCCATGCTCCCACCCCTTCAGAGGTGGGCAGAGCATAAGGACTTCTCATAAAGTCTGACTAAGGACCTGGCTTCCACCAGCTTCCACCAGAGGAATGTTCTTTGCATTGGAAGATCCTGCAGAAATGGCTGACCCAATGCATTTCTTTCCCTGCTGAGTCTGTGATGAAGAAAACAAGCTGACAAAGATGCTTCTGGTGGGTGGGCAATTGCATTGAGTTGTGGCAGCTGGGCAAATGGGTTTACCAACATGTGATCCTCTCTTTACCCTCCCACTCCCTTCCTGTTCACAGCATCAAGCTGAGCTCCCAGCCCCCGGTTCAGGCCGGGGATGATGAAAAGAACCAGAGGACGATCACTGTCAACTCTGCCCACATGGGGAAGGCGTTCAAGGTTATGAATGAACTGCGGAGGTACTTTTCCTATTTTGCTTGTGCCCTTTTGGGAAGAACTTGGTGAGTGAGCGTCATCAGGCACTGAGAGCAGAACACCACCAGCTTAGTGAATTCTCACTTTCCCCCACCTACTCACAGTCACTTGGCTTCTCCCTTTAAACTCCATCAAGACAGAATGGCTTTCAGAAAGCTTTCTCTTTCCTTTGTATTGATTCAACACCTTTCATTTGACTCCTTAATCACAGGGAAATAATTTTTTTTTAAAGTTAGAGCAGTTTTGTTCATAAATTTGGTTTCCAACCAAACCAGCTGCTTGAAGACCAATAGTAGAATAATGACAATGCTGATACATAGTTGCAGATTAAAGATTGTGGGTGATACACGTTTTCTTTTGGCCACCTCCTCTCATTCCTTGATCTGAATTTAGCTTTTTACAACAGCTAAATAAATGGAAGATTACCTAGTGTTTTCAAGCAATTTAACTCTGTAAAGAAAGAAATGAAATGCAAATGTGCTCATCCTCTGCGAGCTAATGGTGAGGGGTGTGCAGGCTATTTATAAGGCCAATAGGTACCTCTGGTGAGCTTGTTGCAAGGCAGATTCAGGACACTGAACATGTTTTTTGTGCGAAGGCTGCACGCCCAATCTCTTCCTTACCAGGGAACTCAAAATCTTCCTTTGCCCACGGCATTATTTATAGCATACTTCACCCTATTGTGAGCTATACTTGTTAATCTCCTCTTTTCTCTGCCATTTATGAGCTCCCTGAAGACGGACAGCTTCTGAATCATTTTGATCCATAGTACGCAGTACTTCATAGGAGCCTCAAGGCATTTACCAAAGACGCCTAGAGGCCCTGACTAGGCTCTGGGATGGGTATGAGTGAAAAAGTATTAACAGTTCAATGAAAATGATCTTCCTATAGTATAGAATAGGTGTTATGAAAGAGAAATGCATCAGGTGCCTGTCAGGTGATAGATATACAATAGTTACTTATTTCCGAAGGGGTACTATGAAAGCAAGTATAACATACCACAACTTTGGAGAACACTTTCTAAAGGGGATGGTGCTTGAGCTAAATTTTGAAGGATAAGTAAGAGTTAAGGAAATAACAAGTGGTGGGATTAGGGGGAAGTCTTTCAAGCAGAAAAAAATGGGATAAGTAAAAGGACATAGAACTGAAGATGTGTTTGTTGAGTAGTGGGGCTAAACTACTTTTAAACAAAAATTTATGTGGTTCTGTATTTGTTTCCTCCCTTCCCCTTTTTGCGGGACCCAGTCTTTGCCATTAAAAACCAAGTTAAATTAAATTTGTCTTACGCACTACTGCTCAGTTTTTATTAGGCCTCCTGCCAGATTTCCTGGAGGCTCTACCCACTGTCATCTTAGGCAGTGGGCAGTGCTGATGTTCATGCCTATGGGTACAATTCTCTTGTCCCTGAAGAATTTGTGTTGTGTTCTATAGATACCAGTGACATTCCTCATTTAGTTCCCATCTATATGGCTTTTGTCTGATTTAAGATTCTAGGTCGCTGAATAAACAACCTATATTTACATTTCAAGGAATTAGAAAAAGAAGAACAAACTAAGCCCAAAGTTATCAGAAGGAAGGAAATATTAAAGATTTTATTTATTTATTCATGAGGGACAGAGAGAGAGACAGGCAGAGACACAGGCAGAGGGAGAAGCAGGCTCCCTGCAGGGAGCCTGATGTGGGACTCCATCCCGGGACTGCAGGATCACATGCTGAGCCAAAGGCAGATGCTCAACCACTGAGCCACCCAGGTGTCTCAGAAGGAAGGAAATATTAAAGATTAGAACGGGGATGAATGAAATGAGACTAGAAAGACAATAGAAGAAAAAAGAACGAAAGCAAGAATTGGTTGTTTTGAAAAGATAAATGTAACTTTAGCTAGACCAAGGAGAGAAGACTCAATATTTATAAATGAAAGTGGAGACATTACAACGGATACTGTGGAAATACAAATGATCCTAAGGAGCCACTATGAACAATTGTATGCCAACGAGTTGGATAACCTAGAAGAAATGGATAATATCCTTGAAATGTACAACCTACCAAGACTGAGTCATTAATAGGGAGTCTGAACCAATCAGTAATGATTAAGGAGATTGAATCACTAATCAAAAATCTCTCAATAAAGAAAAAGCCTGTGGCCAGATGGTTTCACTGGTGAATTCTACCAAACATTCAAAAAAGAATTAATGCCAGTCCTTCCTAATTCTTCCAAAAAACTATAGAGGAGGGAACACTCTCAAACTCGTGTTAACAAGGCCAGCATTACTCTGATACCAAAGCCAGATGAGGACACTACAAGACAAAACTATAGGCCAGCGTTCCTGATGGATATTGATGTAAAAATTCTCAACAAAATACTAGGAAACTGAATTCAACAGTATGTTAAAAAGATCATATACAATGGCCAAGTAGGATCTATCTCTGTGGTACAAAGATGGTTCAACATATGCAGGTCAATAAATGTGATACACCACATTAATAGAATGAAGGATAAAAATCTCATGATCCTCTCAATAGATGCAGAAGTTGTTTGGCAAAATTCAATACCCTTTTATGATGAAAACTCCTAACAAATTGAATCTAGAAGGAACATACCTTAACAGAATAAAGGCCACATTTGAAAAATCTACAGTTGCTATCATACTCAGTGGTAAAAGATTGAAAGTTTTTCTTCTGAGGTCAGGACAAGACAAGGGTGCTCACTCTCACCATTCCTATTGAACAAAGGACTAGTTAGTCAAGAAAAAGAAATAAAATATATTCATATCGGAAAGAAAGAAGGCTGTTTGCAGATAATGTAATCCTATTTATAGAAAACCCTAAAGATGCCACCAATAAACTCTTAGAACTGGTAAACATTTGGTAAGCAGGATACAAGATCAATATATAAAAAAATCACTTGCATTTCTATTCAGTAACCATGAGCTATCTGAAAAAGAAAACAATTCCATTTATAATAGCATAAAAAACAATAACATATTTAGGAATTTAACCAAGGAGGTGAGAGATCTGTACACTGAAAACTATTATGCATTGTTGAAAGAGATTGAAGAATACAGAAATAAATGGACAATATCCCAGTTTTATGAATTAGAATTGATATTGTTAAAATGTACATAATACCCAAACTCCTCTATGGATTGAATGCAATCTCTATCAGAATTCCAATGCCATTTTTTTTTGCAGAAATGGGGAAAAATTCTAAAATTGTATGGAACAGAAAACCCTGTATAGCCAAAGCAATCTTGCAAAAGCAGAGCAAAGTTGGAGATACCACATTTTCTGATTTCAAATGATATCACAAAGTGTAGCAGTCAAAACAGGATGGTATAAACACAGACCATGAAACAGAATTGAGAGCCTGGAAATAAACCCACACATGTATGTCAACAAATATTTGACAAAGAAGCTAAGAACACTTCATGGACAAAGATAGTCTCTTCAGTAAATGGTGTTAGGAAAGCTGGACAGGCACATGGAAAATAATATAATTGGACTTGTATCTTACCCCACCAAAAAAGTTAACTTGAAGTGGATTAGAGACTTAAATGTAAGATCTAAAACCATACTGCTCTTAGAAGAAAACAGGAAAATCCCATTTTACACATGAAAATGCATTTAAAAAAATCACAGAATCCCACAGAATTCTAATATTTTCCCAGTGCATTAGGCATCCCTTAGCCCAGTTAATTTGACACATAAAACTAATTAACCATTACAGTCTTGTTTTTCCTTTTTTCTTTTTTTCAAATGGAGCACAATCTGTATATGTTTTGCCAATCTTTCGTGCAGGTTTAGGCATAAATTTCCCTTTTATTTTTTTTTAATTTAAAAAATTCCCGTTTTTCTTTTCTTTTCTTTTCTTTTCTTTTCTTTTCTTTTCTTTTCTTTTCTTTCTTTTCTTTCTTTTCTTTTTTCTTTTCTTTTCTTTTTTCTTTTCTTGTCTTTTTTTTTTTTGGAAAAGAAGTACGTTATAGAACATTTATAAAATACGGATGAGCAAAAAGTCATCTATAATCTGAATACCCACTGGTTACTGTTGTTAACACTTGGGAGAATATTTTTCCTTAAAACCTATGTTTCATCAGATTTTTTTCTCTTAACATTATATTGGACAAGTTTTTTCCCTTAATTTTTTTTAATTTTAAGTAAATTCTATGCCACATGTGGGGTTCCAACTCATGACCTTGTGATCAAGAGTTGTGTGATCTCTTGATGGAGCCAGCAAGGTACCCCAATATTGAAAATTGGGGTACAAAATATTGTTTCTATATTTTTGGTTAATTTTTGAACCACAGTTCCTTGTTGCTAGATGTCGAGGTCCTCCAGTCCCTCCTGTAAATAGTACCTGCAATGGTTATGTTGGGAGCAATATAGCATAGTGGTCATAAGCATAGACCCTGGAGGCAGGCAGCCTGGTTTCAAATCTTGGCCCAGTAGTGTGTGACCCTGTACAAGTTAATTAATGTCCCTGACTTCACTTTTGTCAACCATAAAGTGAGGCTAATAATAGTTGCAGGGTTGCTGGCTTGTTAAGAGGATTAGTAAGTAAAGTGCTTAGAACAGTGATATATATTACTATTGTTAAATACAGGTGCACGTTCACAATTTTTTCTATAGAATTAATTCCTGTGAAGTAGAATTGCTGATTCCAACAGCATGTAGCATAGTAATAACCATACTATTCCTTAGATGTTGTCATGAAGCCCTGGCATGAAGTGAATGTTCCATAACTGTGTAGCTATTAGTATTGATGATGATGAAATGCTAAGTGCTGTGCTCAGTTGCAAGAATATGACAGTAAGTTAGGGAGTCAAAATTTTGTTCTCAATGAAACTTGCATTCTAGTGGTGTTTAAAGATTTTATCAGAGTCTAAGGTTTTTTGTGGCTTTAAATTATTTTATTTTCTAAGGTATTAAAGGTATGGCTGATTTTTAAAAGTAGAGTGGAATGGTTGGATGAGAGAGAGAAAGGGAGCCTGAAAAGACACTTTATTAATCTGGGTGAGTTTAATGTCATCTAGAGGGAGGTATACTTTATTTGGATGAAGGCCTGGCAAAGCATCTTGCCATCCAGGGACTATACTAATGAAATGTTACATGATATTCTAGGGAACTGGGGTTATTTCTTGCACTGTTTTCACATCTTCCACCCTCAATTTTAAGCTATTTTAGTTCACGCACACATGTTCTATGCAATTTATGAATCACACAATTCACGAGTTTCCTATTCTTTTTACTTCCATGGTAGAGAATGGGCTGTTGGCATGGTAACCACCTAGTCTTCCTCTTCCTTTTGCATTTTATCACTCTGCTCTTGTCAGACTGTTAGCTGCTTCTGGGCAGCAGAATCCTAATGGCTTTTTGGTTCCTGATTTACCACCCAGCCAGCCAGTGGGGATATGGTTCTTTTTGGACTAGCATCCCAGTTCATTCCTGAAAAGGAGAGACAGTCTCTCTGTCTCACTGACACTTTTAGGCATCGCGAACAGTTCTCTGCCCTCATCCTTTTTTTTTTTTTTTTTTAAAAGATGATCTGCCACTATGCCTGTATTATTAGTAATGAGCCATCTTAGCACATTGCTTTCGGTTTTTCTTTTTTTAGTAACAGCTTTATTAAGATGTAATTCATATGCCATACAATATGACCCATTTAAAGTGTCAGTTAAAAAAAAAATAAAGTGTCAGTTTAATGGCTTTAAGTATATTCACAGAGTAGTACAACTCACAGTTGATTTTAGAACGTTTCCATCATCCCCTCCAAAAAAATCCTGTACACTTTAGCTATAATCCCACTATTCTCCCTATCTCCCCACCATTAATCCACTTTTTGTCTATTGATTTGCTTATTTTGGAATTATGTAATATGTCTTTCATGACTTTTTTTTTCTCATTAAACTTTTGTTTGATGGGCCTCAAAATTCTGTGACAGATTTTTGGTCAAGTTGTTTCCATTAAAAAGTACTGATTTTAAAAATGAATAACTTAAAACTGCCACACACACAAAACAATTGGTTCACAAGACATTCTTTCCTTCCAAAGGTTTTACAATGTATTGTTATCATTAACCAGTCTTTTACTATTAAACATAAATGGCCAGTTGACACAAACAGTTCTGAGACGGTTCCGTCACCACTGATTAACACTGGTCTGGCAGATAATAGGGTTAATATTCATCTGACCTTCTGAGGTCTCTGGGCAAATGTAGTGACCTTGCCAACTCCAGCTACCTTCTTGTCCACTGCTTTGATGACACCCGTAGCAACTGTTTCATGTTGTGAACAGCACGATGGCCCTTAGAACAATAGTCAGAGAAGCTCTCAACACACGTAGGCTGGCCAGGGACCATATCAGTGATAGCAGCGTCACCAGATTTCAGGTATTTGGGACCATCTTCCAGCTTTTTTCCAGAATGATGATCTCTCTTCTCCTTCAGCTTGGAAACAATGGCAGCTGTGTGACAATCCAGCACCAGTGCATACACAGCACTGATCTGGCCTGGATGGTTCAGGATAATCACCTGAGCCATAAAGCCAGCTGCTTCCAATGGTTGGTCATTTTTGCCATCACCAGCCACATTGCACAACAAACATTTTTGACAGGTATGTTCTTGACACTGAAGTCCACGTTGTCCCCCAAAAGAGCCACACTGAAAGCTTCTTGATGCTTTTCTTTTTTATTTATTTATTTATTTATTTATTTACTTATGATAGTCACAGAGAGAGAGAGAGGCAGAGACACAGGCAGAGGGAGAAGCAGGCTCCATGCAGCGGGAGCCCGACGTGGGATTCGATCCTGGGTCTCCAGGATCGCGCCCTGGGCCAAAGGCAGGCGCTAAACCGCTGCGCCACCCAGGGATCCCTTCTTGATGCTTTTCAACAGACTTTACTTCAGTTGTAACATTTACTGGAGCAATGATGATCACCATGCCAGGTTTAAGAACACCAGTCTCCACTGGGCCCCCAGGGACAGTACCAATACCACTAATTTTGTAGCTGTCCTGGAGAGGCAGACGCAAGGGTTTGTCAGTTGGATGAGTTAGTGGCAGAATGCAATCCATTGCTTCAGGCAGTGTGGTTCCACTGTCATGCTCATCTTTACCGGTGACTTTCCAGCCCTTGACCAAAGCATGTTAGCACTTGGCTCCAGCATGTTGTCACCATTCCAACCAGAAATTGGCACAAATGCTACCACTGTGTTGGGGGTGTAGCCAATTTTCGTAATGTAGGTGCTGACTTCATTAACAATTTCCTTGTATCTCTTCTGACTGTAGAGTGGCTCAATGGAACCCGTTTTGTTAATACCAACAATTAGTTGTTTTGCACTCAGTGTGTAAGCCAGAAGGACATGCTCACAGGTCTGCCCATTCTTGGAGATACCTGCTTCAAATTCACCACCACCAGCAGCAACAATCAGGACAACACAGTCAGTCTGAGATGTGCCTCTAATCAGATTTTTCATAGTGTCTCTGTGTCCTGGGGCATCACTGATGGTCACATAACATACACCGGTCTCAAATTTCCACAGGAAGTTATCGGTGGTTATACCACATTCATGTTCAGCTTTCAGTTTATATATGATGCTGGCATACTTGAAGGAGCCCTTTCCTGTCTCACCAGCCTCCTCTTCAAATCTTTCAGTAGTTTGTTTGTCAATCCATCCACATTTGTACATCAGATGACCAGGAGTGATGAACTTGCCCGACTTTGTGTCAAATGACGATTATATTGGTAGTTTTTTCCTTTCCTATTTTTGTTTAGGTTTAGAGGTGATTTTCACAACACTTGTGTTCTGGTGGCAAACCCACTGCGAAAAAGCTTTTGTGACTTCTTTCTCAGCATGGTGTTTTCAAGTCTCACCCATGTTGTAGTGTGCCTCAGTATTTCATTCCTTTTTATTATTGCATAATATTGCATTGTATGGATATACCACATTTGAGGCTGTTATGAATAATGAATAATGCTACTATGAACATTCACATACACATTTTTGTGTGGATGCATGTTTTCATTTCTTTTTGATATATACCTAGGAGTGGGTGGCTGGATCATATGGTAACTGCATGTTTAACTTGTGGAGGAACTGCCACACTGTTTTCCAAAGCACTGCACCACTTTATGTTTCTACCAGCAGTATATGAAGGTTTCAGTTTCTTTATATCCTTGGCAACATTTGTTATTTTCTGTGTTTTTTATTATAGCCATCCTGGTGTCTGTGAGGTGATAATTCATTGTGGTTTTTGAATTGTATTTTTCTCTGATCATTAATGATGTTGAGCATCTTTTTATATGATCATTGGCCATTTCTGTACTGGTGAGGATGTGGAGAAAAGGAACCCTCGTTCGCTGTTGACAGGAATAGAAATTGATGCTACCACTGTGGAAAGCGGTGTGGAGTTTCCTCAAAACATTGAAAATAGAAATACCATATAATCCAGTGATTCCACTACTGGGTACTTACCCAAAGAAATGAAAACACTAATTGGAAAAGATATATGCACCCCTGTTTTTATTCCAACAATATTTACAATAGCCAAGATATGGAAATGACCTAAGTGTCCATTGATAGATGAATGGATGACAAAGAATGGGAGTTTGTGTGTATGTATGTGTGTGTGTCTGTGTATAAAATGGATTATTACTCAGACATCTAAGAGAGATGCCATTTGTGACAGCATGGATAAAACTAGAAGGTATTATGCTGAGTGAAATAAGTTAGACAGAGAAAGCCAACTACCAAATTATTTCACTTACATGTGGAATCTAAAAAGAACATGAATGAACCAAAGAAAAAAAACAGACACAGGCTCGTAAATACAGGGAACAAACTGGTGGTTGCCAGAGGAGAGGGAAGTGGGGGATGGATGAAATAGGTAAAGGAATTAAGAGGTACAAACTTCCATTTCTAAAGTAGATAAATAATGGAGATGAAAGGTACAGCATAGGGAACAAAGTTATTAATATTGTAGTAATGTGGCATGGTTATAGATGGTAGGTAGCTACACTGATCATGGTGAGCATCATGTAATTTGTAGAATTCTTGAGTCACTATGCTGTATTCCTGAAACTACTATAACATTATTTGTCAACTACATATCGATAGTAAACATTTAAAAAATAAATAAAAAATTCTAAAAATGAATTGACTGTAAATATGAGGGTTTATTTCTGGATTCTCAGTTCTATTCTATTGATCTATATATTTATCCTTATATTATTACTATGCTGTCTTTAGCTTTTGTAGTAAGTGTTGAAATTGGGAAACATGAGTCCTTCACGGACTTGGTTCTTTTTTCAAAATTGTTTTGACCATTCTGCATCCCTTGCATTGATTGCCACATACATTTTAAGTTCAGCTTGTCAATTTCTGCAAAGAAGCCAGCTGGGAATTTCATAGAAACTGTGTTGCATCTATAGAACAATTTGGAGGAGTATTGCCATCTTAAGGACAATAAGTGTTTCAATCCATAAACACTGGAGGTCTAGTCTTCTTTAATTTCTTTGAACTGTGTCTAATAGTTTTAAAGAATAGGTTTTGCACTTCTTTTGTTACGTTTATTCTTAAATATTTATTCTTTTTGATGCTATTGTAAATGGAATTTTTCTTAATATCATTTTTTGGTTGTTCATTGTGTGTGTAAGAAATATAGTTGATTTTGCATATTGGTACTTATATTCTGCAACCTTCTTAAACTCATTTTTTTGTTTTAATTTTTTAAGCGGATTTATTATAGGATTTTCTATATGGGAGATCATGTCATCTATGAATAGAGATAGTTTTATTTCTTCCTTTTCAATTTGCATGTCTTTCATTTTCATGTTCTATTTCATTTTCTTGCTTAATTAGCCTGGTTAGCCACCTTAGTCTTATTTATCAGCAGTACTTGGTATAATTAATTATTCCTTGCTTTTTGTAGCCCTCTCTTCACTTGGCTTCATGGACGCCACACTTTTTTTGGTTTTCCTCCTGTCTCACTGGCTACTTTTTCATTTCTTTAGCTGGTTCTTTCTCTTCCCTCGAAACTCTTAACCATCTCCCACCTTTGAAATTAAGACTCGTGTATTCACTTCCCTACCTGATAAACCCTGCTTGGATGTCTAATATGCAGCTCAAATTTAACCTTAACAAGGTCAACTTAACTGCTAATCTTAAATGAAGTACTTTGTGGAAAAGAAAAAGAAATGCTAACATTTACTGAATGCTTACTACTAGCACTATTCATTATCTTGTTTATAACACATCTGCATTCTGATACTTGGGGGACCTGAACCCTGGTCACTTTGATTCCAGGACTTGAGTGCCTTCCTAACAGCTATCACAAAGTGTATAGCCCTGCTTTTCTCCTCTTGAAATTCTTCTTTGGAGTAGTAGACTGGTCAGAAAAAAGAATCCTGTAGTATTTCTGATAAATGGAATTAGAGATGCTGGTGAACCATACAGTGCTTTAGAGTGACTGCTTCTCTTTTCCAGACAGAGTGGATACACAGTGATGTCTCCTGTGTGCAGATAGGCTTTACCATTCCCAAGGAAAACCTACACTGAGTTTTTGGCTAGTTTGTCTTGGTCACTTTCCTAGGTTAGAATTTTTCTAGCCTTTAGATATATTTCCAGCCCATCAGAACTGCTCTCATCCATTTGCTTGACTATTGCTCATACCTTCTTGTCTTTTTCCCATTTGTTTATGAACTATTAGCTCCTCTGCATTTATGCAAGATATCCCACTCTGACATTTCCCTTTTCAGTACCTGGCTCAGCTTTTGCTCAGTATTTCTGACACATCTGTTTTACTTTTCTTTATTAAAATATTGAATACAACAACAACGTCGTACTTTTTTTGATTAGTCATTCTATTTTTTAATTGAAATATAGTTGAAAAATTACTTATCTTTTTAAATGGTAGTGACAAGAGAACTCCATTTTCTCCCTAAAATCTTTAATGAAAGTGAAGTGAAATTGTTGGGCATACAATTTTTACAATAAATATTGTCCAGCTTAAAAGCTAGCCTGTTTTCAGGTGCTATCTGCAATCTTACTTGGTCCCTATGACAGATGTCCTACTAAGAAAGATGAGAACGCTGTGATGGGATTGTTTGTCTATGTTCTCATTGCCAGTTAGGGGCAGAGCCAGTTCTCTTCCCAGTTGAGCTCGTTTATTCTGGTAGAATTTGTATGTAGGTTTGCTTTCTACTGTAGGGTGAGGTCTCATATCCACGTTTTGCCTCTTGCTGCTTAGAGGTCTCACCCTTCACAGAAGCCCCCTCACAGGGACTTTATTCTGTATTCTATTCACCTTTCTATTTTGGGGCTAACTTATCTTCTGGCTTTTTTTTTCTTTCCCTTTCTAGGTGTCAGCCAATCATGAGGCATTATAATAGTATATACAGAGTCAGAACTAGATTCAGGACTCAGCTTTCTGTGGCTTTGGACCACCTCTCTAAACTTCATAGACCAGATGATCTCCAAGGGCATTTATAGCTCCAGGCTTCTCAGGCCTTAGGATTCTTTTTCTCTGATAAGTGGTCTTGGACTTAATGTCTGAATAGTTGGCAAAGGTTTACTATGCAACACCAGGGATGGCAGATATGTAGCTTCACTTCCATCATTCCATCCTGGCAGGCTCATTATATTCATCTCATTGCTGTCACATGGAAACCAACCATGACTCAGACTTCTCAGTGTAGCGTAGGGTGCTGAGTAACCACTGCCAGGAGATCACAGGTGACGTGTGCTTGTCCCCTTACTGTCTTCCCTTCCACCACTAGCGCTTCAGTCTGAAGGAGGAATTAGTGGTGACCAGGTTACCATCAGTGGGTTCTGGGGCTTAGCTCCCTGTTTCCACTACTCCCTTCTTATATGACCTTGAGAAAGTTATGTTACTTCTTTGGGCCTCAGTTCCCTTTTTTTGTAACATAGAACATAGCAATAACTCAACTTCATGGGGCTTTAGAGAGGAATAAGTGAAATAAGAGGTTTACTTTTTAATTTTATTTTTTTATTTATTCATGAGGCAGAGGGAGAAGCAGACTCCATGTGGGGAGCCTGATGTGGGACTTGATCCCAGGACCCCTCAACCACTGAGCCATCCAGGTGCCGGGAAATAAAAGGCTTAATTAAAAAAGTGCTTAGCACAGTGCCTAGCCCATAGAACTTAATAAATGTTTACTATGGGAAGGCTGGTGGAGGAAACATTCATGGACTGACATGGTCTTATGGCACCCTTTGATTCTTTTAAAGTAGTTTAATATTCATTCTATCTATGAGTGTGTATTGATCCCATTTCAAAGTTTATTCATTTATTTAGTAAAAATTTAGGGCTTTCTATAGGCTAGGTTGCAACCAAGTGTTTAGACTGTAACAGTAAACAATTCCCTTTCAGAGTTCACAGTGTTGTGGGGATGATGAGTAGTTATAGTATCCTTAATAATTGCAAAGATTGGAGCTTGCACAGGGTCTTCAGGACTAGCCTTCTTGGCAATAATGTTAAATCTGGGTGGGAAGATTAATACTTGAGTCCTCCAGACCTGGCTGGCCTCTTACCAGTATTTCATAGGTACTGAATCCCTTGGGGGAATTGTTAATACTTGTTCTTACTGGTGGCACACCTCACTGGCATGCTCATGCTCCTTGGCATTCAGCCAGTCACTCAGACAGCCCCAGGCTTTCCCCATTGCTCTCTAAGCTGCTGTCCCCCTGTCTCAGTCAGAGGTGATGGGGTTGAGAAGCAGAAATATGAAGACAAATGAAGGAGGCCTGGATTTGCAGCTAGAGAATAGTTGCATCTCTCTGTGTGCCTTAGGAAAGCATGACTGCCGGGCTTATCAGGGACGTGGAAAAGTTGAGTTCATACCCCTGCTTCACTCAGGGTACGGCAAATGTCCATGACAGCCTTGTATGATGGCAGCGTGGAATCTGGGTGGAAGAAAAATATATCCTTGTATGGCTGGGGGTGAGCATTGGTGCTGTGACCCATGCTGTCTCTTCACTGGTGTTTTACAGTAAACAGCTGTTATGTGATGTGATGATTGTGGCCGAAGATGTCGAGATAGAAGCCCATCGTGTGGTCCTGGCAGCCTGCAGCCCCTACTTCTGTGCGATGTTCACAGGTATGGTGAGGGGCTGCAGCCCCACTGAGAGAATATTTTGGGTGGTGGCATGAGGGGAAGAGAATGCTGTGACAGTCACTATGAGAAGCTTCTGTATCCTAGATACTCAGTTTTGCACCTCGGAGGATTTGATGCAACCAGCCTTGTCTGCAGCCCTTTGTCCACCATGAGGGAAAAAAGAGGTAGAATCATAGAGGTTATTAGTTCTCAGACATCAGCATGCATCATAGTCACATGAGGGAGATTTTAGAAGTGTAGGCTTTTGGATTCATCCCCAGGCCTCTGATCTTTCATTTTGCAGATGGGAGACACTGAGGCTTAGAAAAGGGAAGGGAGTTGCCCCAGGTCACATAGTAAATGAGTGGAACTTGGCTTCTTGATACCTGGCCCCATGCTGGACTAGCTTGTCCTTCCCTACCCGGTCCTACCAGGCAAGGTCTATGAACCTCCTTGAGCTTTTACAGGTGTGTGCAAGAGATTTGGGACAAGTGATGGTGGGGCTTGGAGGGGAGAATAAGACATAAATTTTCACCATCTGGCATTTGGTTTCATCACCTTTACTAGCTTTCTAGAGAGTCCCTGTTTCCTGTACATGCCAAATAGCCTTGTCCAACTAGTTCACATGGCAGACTGAATTCCTTGAAACCTGTGGGTGGAGTATCCTGTCTTCACTACTTCACAGCATCTCCCCTGTTCTATAAATCACTGCTAACTGAAGGCCAGATGGGCTGGGTGAGACCCTCAGACTGGGTCAGGTATGTCCCTTCCCCATATTCACCAAGTACCCAGTGCTGCTTCTGAGTGTGGTTACTATCACTCCCTGTTCTTGTCTGTTTGTTGGTATCTGCTGTGCCCTGTGCTCTGGCATCTGGTGTATCAGCTGCTTCTCATTCTGCAGTTTATAGCTTAGGTGTCTCCTCTGAGAGGCCTCCTCTGACCACCCCTGCCACAGTTCCCCAATATATATTTTTTATAATGTCTATCCTTGTCTTAAAATCCTGTTGTTGGTTGTCAACGTGTTCTTTATCTTTCTCTCCTCAATAGACTGTAAACTCCATGAAGACAGGGGCTGTTGTTAGGCTTGTTTGCTACCATACCCTAAACATCTGGTACACAGTAGGAGTCAGATGTTTTTTTTCAAATGAATGAATGAAATGTCTTCACAGTGGATTGTGAGCATTGGGCATTTGAGGACTACATCTTGTCACTGTTGAATCCTCAGAGCCAACCACAGGGTGTGGTGTTTAGGAGACAGTAAGTAAGTGAAATCTGAAAGAATGAATGTGGGCTTGTTAGGAATGGGTGAGTATAGGCGCCCAATTTTTGCCACATAGGATCTTACCTTTTCTTTATATGGCGCGTGGCCTCTCCTGGGCAAGAGTGGTTCTAGTTGGGGATGACTTAGCACTTGTGTTTTGAGAGTTCCTTACCTGTGGCTCCCTCTTGGCTCATCATGTAAAGGAGCTGGTTTCAACTTGAAGCTGTGCCTGCCTCTGCTAAGTGGACCAAGCCACTCTTATCTCTCTGTGAGCCCTTGGCTGGGAATTAGTAGCCTGGAAAATGTCTTAGAAAATCGGCTCATTTTATTACCAGAAGTTTTTTTTTTCTTTTCTTTTTAAAGATTTTATTTATTTATTTATTTATTTGAGACACAGAGAGAGAGGTAGAGACATGGGCAGAGGGAGAAGCAGGCTCCCTTCGGGGACCCCGATGCAGACACGATCCAGGACCCCAAGATCACACCCTGAGCCAAAGGCAGACCCCCAACCACTGAGCCACCCAGACGTCCTGATTGCCTGGAAGTTTTGAGCTATATCCTCTCTGGAGTAGTTTCACTCTAATACTAAGGTTTTTATTTGTTTCCCTCTTTCCCATCCATCTCTCTGTCTTTAAAATAATTCATTTTGTTTGCAGTAATTATTTAGTTACAGCTTCACTAAGTAGCTCTGCCAGTCATTCTTCTGTGTGTGTGTGGTTTTGAAAATCCAGTGTTGAGAGAGAAAATCTATCTGGAATTGTAGTTGTGGCTCTACTAGTTGCTAATGAATTTGCCTCTGGGGAGTGGAAGTGCCTAACCAAAAACAAGGTGATTCTGCAAAGAGAAAAGATGCTTCTGGAGCAGATCTTAGATTCTAGTCATTGAAGGGGGGAAAAAAACAAAAAGAACACAATCTAATGTGATGCCTAGCTCAGATCTTCCATTGAATCTGATTACTGCCCATCCAGCCATCCTTCTAGCCAGCCAGCCAGCCATCTCTCTGTCTCTATACCCACCCATCCATCTATCTATCTGAATACTACTCACATAGGTTCACTGCAGGGGAAAAAAAAAATTTTTAGAAAGATGTGGACAAGCCAAAAAACAAAAATAACCCCCCCACATGTACTATAACATATAGATTATGGTTTATATCCTTTCAGACTTTATACTTGTGAATATATACAAATACAAAATAAATTTTTAATATAAATTAATTCATTTTGTGTATACATAGTTGATGTAAGGTGTATACTTGAAAAAAAAATTGCTATTCATCACCCTGGAATGTTCTCCCCCCTGATTCCTTGCCTAACTCCTATTCATCTTTCATTACCACTTAAGCAGTGCTTCCTCAGGTAAGCTTTCCCATGACCCCCTTGGATTAAGTTAAATTCTTTTGTTATTTACTCTTGTGATACTTTATGCTTGTCTTTAGTATTATTGCTTATCTTATTACTTCTTCAATATCTGATTGTTCTTGTCAGTCAGTTAGGAACTATACCTGAATTCACCACTGTTTCCCCACTGACTAGCATGATCTTCCAAGTGGTAGGTGCTCAAAGAAAATTTGCTTAATTGAAAAAAAAAAAAGAAAATTTGCTTAATTAAACCAGCACTATATGGTCAATATATTTTCACATCAGTGAAATCACTTCTACATCATCATTTTAATGGGTTCATAAGATTCCGTTGTATATATCCTAATTGAAAATCAATTTCATTTTTGGTTAGAAAACAATTCTTTCTAATATTTTGCTATTATAAGTGATACTGTAATGGGAATCTTTGCCTCTTAATCTTATTTACCTTATGATTATTTCCTTAGAATAGATCCCTAGAATAAAGGCATGCACACTTTAAAGACTTGTGAGGCACATGCCAAAAATCCAAAGTGTTTTGAACAGCTGTACTAGCTTATACTTCAATCAACAATATATGAGATGTGTATTTTTTGAGGCTCCTTGGTTTTGCTTAAACCTTGGTGAAGAGATACAAACAAAAAATAACATTGTAAAATTTTGTTCTGATGATCAGGTTCAGCTTCAAAATCCATAAACTTAGTCATGAAAAGGCCCAGCTGACTCTTGTTCAATCCATTTCTCTCAGCATGTTTAAGGCCAAAATGAAAAGGAAATACTCGTGACATTCTTCTGACTTGAATGATGTGATTACAATCTTTTTACTCAGGCTTAACACATTTTTTTTTTTTTTTTGTCCTGAGTTCATATTGCCCAAGTGCCCCAGATATCACCCTGTTCCTTGACCATGTCCTGCCCAGAATAACATGGAAGAATGTGAAACAGATCTGAGTACCCACAGGAGAGTGTCAGGAGGCAGCCAGCTTGTGAGAAGATCTGGGATGGGCCATCAGTAACATGCAGCATTCCTTTAGCACAGCCACTGTAGAGGCCAGCAAGGCTGTGTTCCACCCATCTTTGTCCTGTGAATATGGATTACCTTAGATTCCCCTGCTCCCTCCCCTATGTAGCACCTCCATCCCCAAGGAAGCTAATTTTACCCCAATAGCTAAGTCAGTTTTTGTCTTCTTTGTCATGCCCTTCACTATGGGTTCTGTGTACTAGAGTATTTATACTCCATATGGGTCCCTACGTGTCATCCAGGTACATTAAAAACAACCCCATCGGGGATCTCTGGGTGGCTCAGCTGTTTGGTGCCTGCCTTTGGCCCAGGGCGCGATCCTGGAGTCCTGGGATCGTGTCCCTCATTGGGCTCCCAGCATGGAGCCTGCTTCTCCCTCTGCCTGTGTCTCTGCCTCTCTCTGTCTCTCTGTGTCTATCATAAATAAGTGAGTAAATAAATAAATCTCTAAAAAACAAAACAAAACAAAACAACCCCATCATATGGTGGTAAAGGAACCAAGTGTTAAAGAATATGTGGGGGCAGCCCCAGTGGCTTAGCGATTTAGTGCCACCTTTAGCCCAGGGCCTGATCCTGGAGACCCAAAATTGAGTCCCACGCCAGGCTCCCTGCATGGAGCCTGCTTCTCCCTCTGCCTGTGTCTCTGCTTCTCTCTCTCTGTGTCTCTCAATAAATAAATAAATAAATAAATCTTAAAAAAAAAAAGAATACGTGGGCTCAGGGTATGAACGCCCATCATCACTTGGCCTGATGGAAGTATGGGATTGCTTGCTGTCCTGGGCTCTCTGTTTCCCATAGATGTCTATGTACAAGGTCCTAAGGTACAGCCTGAGGCTTTAAAGAACTTTAAGACCTAGTCCTTTAGTCCATGCCACCATCATCTCTCACCTAATTTCCTGCGGTAGCCTTTGAATTGGTCAACCTGCCTCCTGTTTTCTTTGTTCACTCTCAGCCATTCTCTACACTGTAGCTATAGCAACTTTCCAAAATATCAATATGATGGATCCCTTAGCTTCTTAAAGTCTGTCAGGGGCTTTCCACTGCTCTCAGGATGAAGTCTGAACTCCTTGGCATGGCCCATGAGGCCATCTGGTGGTCTAGATCCTGCTTATATTTCCAGTCTTGTCTCCCTGTTCCTCCCTCTGCACTCTGTGCTTCTGCCAGACTCAACCTCTTAGGGACCTAGAACAGGTCGTGTTCTTTCTTACCTCTTTGCCTGGAATATATATTCTTCCTCATACTCAACTTCTCTTCTGAGTAACTATGACTCCTTCTCCAGATCTCATTTTTAGATCAGCAGTTCTTAACCATCATGAATCAGTCTGATAAAAACAATGGAGTCTGTCCTCTAAAAAGCATTTATGAGTTCCTGTGTGGTCATCGTTATGCATACAGTTCAGGGTACAGGAGTCCCTGCTTAAGAACGCTTTAAGCTGAGCCCTCTTTTCTAGTATTTAACATACTTTGTAATTGTTGGTTTACTTGTTTCTCTCTCCGTTGGACTGAGCTCCATGAAGGCAGGGCCATAACTTACTCATCTTGGTGTCTTCTGGCCTACCACAGTGCTTGGCACACAGGGACTTTTGATACATGGTTGTTGAATGAATGAGTGAATGAATGAGCGGGTGAATGAATGAATGAATGAACGAATATCTGCCCTTGATTGAATCATGTTCTTTTTGGAAGAACAGTCATGCATGATACTGATGACAAACAGACATGGAAGGGATTAAAAGGATGTGCACCTAACATTTTCTGAAAGTTCAAATGTGAGCTGGCTGGGCTGGGCCTCTAGGGAAAAACAGAGGAAAAGGGCTCTTGGGTTGACCTTGAAGATGGAAGGACGAATAGGGCTCATGTTTTGTTTTCTGGAAATATGTTGTCAGAGTAGTAGAAGTGAGGAAAGGAGCAAGAATGACAAAGCCTTTTTTGGCTTCTGCCCCTCAGGAATTACTGGAGTCCTTAGAATTATGAGATACCAAGAGGAAGCCCCTTTTCTTCCCCCCTTTTTCCCCCCTCCAACAAGTAATTTTTAAGGGCTTGTTATATGCCAAGCACTTTGTTAGGTGTTGAGGATATTTTGACACATAACCTTGATAAGATCTCATCCCTCTTGGTTCTTGTTTGCCTGGGTCTTATGTACTAAGTTGTCCTCAGAATTTGGATCAAAGCCTTGTTTGGGAATACTTTTATCGAGGTCATTAGTTAGGGTTAGGTTTAAATTACACAGGGATTTATGAGAAATGAAATGCGGTCTATAGTTAAGCCAAGATGCAAATACCAGCCCTGTCTCTCACTGGCTATATGCAAATACCTTTTGAAATGCCAGTTCTGTAATTTGTAAAATGGAAATAGTACCTACCTCCTGGGGTTGTTACAAGGATCGAATGAAACAATGTGTGTAAACCCTTAGCAGAGAGGTGCTGGCACACAGCAGTAGCTATTATTGTGACCACTTTCAGAGTCTGTTTTAAGCTGAAGCCTTAGTTTGGTGCAGTAATTTCTGCTCAGCCTTAAGAAATACTAAGATTGGATTTGACAAGTCTGTGTCAGGTTTCCAACTTCCTGTAAGGGAACTTTCTTAAAACATAGATTTTGTTTTTGAGGCCATGATTTTTCTTTCACAATGTTTTTTTTTCACTCCTTGCTTATTGAAGTCTTAAGCACTTCATTTAGAAAATTAGAAACGTCAAAGTCAGGTTAAAGAAGCAGGAAAAAAATCCCCTAAAGTTCCACCATCTAGAAAACTGTGTCTTAATGTTTGCTGTACATTTGATTAGTAGGAATGATCTTTCATTCCCCAGAAATATACAACTTTTGCCCATATATACTTATATTTTCATATAATTCCAGGAGTTTGCACTTGTTTAGCCAAAGTTACAAAACTGACTGACTAATATGACTCTCAGGTACAGACTCCACAGAGAAGAAACCATCAGGTTGGGCTCTGATTTCGCACTCACATAAGGGCTACTGAATCTCATGGTTCTTGCATTCAGGTGGTTTCCTCTTTCAGTCTTTTTTTTCTAAGGCCCAAGTTCTTAACCAAAGAATTGACTGTAATTATTGTTTGCATTATATTTATCAACTGGACTCTTACTGATGAACTTCTTAATAGCTATTAAAAGAGATGAGTTGAACTGATTTCCTTGGGTGTGTGTTTTTATTTATGGGTCTTGGAATAAACTCAAGAGGGAGATGGTGAGAGCCTGTCTAATGGGTGCAGTAGAAATCCACTATCCTTTCCTGTTTCCCCTTCATCCCTCTGTCCTGCTACAGGGCCCTTGGTACTTTTTCACCAGCTTCTACCAGCAGCCTGAGGGAAGACAGAGCAGGGACGGGGGGAGGTCTCTGGTCTACCTGACCCGGCAGTGGAGGGAGTGGGCAGGGTTCACAGTGTTTTTCCTCCCTTGCCTCCCTGTCGCAGACTCATTCACATCTCTGACTGTGTTTGGATGGGAATTGTGGATTGGTGGAGGCATTGTGTGCAGCCCGTGAAACTTGGAGGTGGGCGTCTGCAGCCCACACACTGTACTGTACTTTATTTTCTTGGCTCCATTGCCCACATTCCACAGAGAGAAAACAACTACCCAGGCTCTGTTTTCATACTCACACAAGGGCTTCTGCATCCCTGTTCTTGCAGTCAAGTTGCCCTTTATTTCAATCTACAAAGACACATGTCTGGCCTGTCTCTTCCTTCTGAAATCAGCAGCAGCTTTTGTGGAATGAACTTGGCTATTAATAAACCCATGTGCCATCTAGAGAGGACAGACCAAAGGTCGGGGCCTCAGGTCAGCAGATGTGGTGCTACTGCTGCCCTAGTTCACAGGCTCTGTCCTTCCTTTGTTGGATTATTATCAGGGCCTCCCAACTGTTTTCCCTGCCTCTGATCCAGCTTCCACCATGCATTCAAACTTTTTTTTTTTTTGCATTCAAACTTTCATTTGAAAATACCCATCTGTTGATATCATTCTCTGTTTATAACCTTTTAGTGTTGCTACACTTAGGATGAAGTCCAATGTCATTTGCACGACTTACAGGACTCCGCAAACCCTGGTACCTCTCCAGCTTCCTCTTGCTGTCACCCATCCCAGCCTCTCACTGTTCCTCACATTTGTCCTTTTGATACTTTTTTGCATTTACAAGGTTCCTGCATCCAGCTCGTGCTCCCTCATCTTTGCTGCCTGTGGAAATACCCAGCTTAACTGTAACCTCCTACTAGGATGGCTTCCTAGGATTTGCTGCTCCATCTTCTGCATTCTTGAGATTTAGTATAGAGTAGTGATTATGAGTGTGGGCTCTAGGGTCCTCCTCCCTGGTTTCAGTCCCTGCCTGGCCCCTTCCTACATGTGTGACTTTGGGCAAAATGAAATTCCACCCTCTTGTGCCTCATTTTCTTCATCTGTAAAATGGGGATAATATTAATGAAACTCGTGGGTGATTGTGAAGATCGAAAGAGGCACCACTTCCAAGGGCTTACCACAGCGCTTAGCCACAGCATTCAGTAAATGTGACTTTGTGTTATTGTTATACTGGTACTTTGTATAGATCTCAAGGAAGCTCTTACCACTTCATGTATTTTTATATATCTGCCGTGCTAGACCACATGCTCCTTGAGGACAGGTATATATCTTATTTACTTTTCCTGGCCCTGTGTGTATATGTTTACAGGAAATGTTGGTTGAATGAGTTACTGCACACAGATGTGCCATCAGAATGGAAATGGGCAACCAATAGAATGGGAGGGGGGAATGCTTTGAATTGGCTTCAGACCAATTCGAATGATTTCAGACCCAAAGTTGGTGTGACCTAGATGTCAGCTGTTTTATTCTCCTCCATGCCTGAATCCCTTCTGCTGCCTCCTGGTGCTTTTATGCTGCCAACACAGGGCAGGAGACTGAAAGTTAAGCACCAAGTTTGTGTCCATTTTGGTTTTGTTTTGGACTGCAGGTGACATGTCCGAGAGTAAAGCCAAGAAGATTGAAATCAAGGATGTGGATGGGAGGACGCTGAATAAGCTGATTGACTACATCTATACGGCAGAGATTGAGGTGACCGAGGAGAACGTCCAGGTAAACTCAGCCCGAGCTAGTAGCTCATTGCACACTTAGGGCCACCATTTTATAGCCTCATTTCACGGAACTTTCAGAACAACTCATTGGGTAGCTGGAGAGGAAATCAAAGCTCTAAAGAGGTTATGTGACCTGCTCTGCATCACATGGCATGTGGGTGGGTGAACGACCCTCAGACTCATACGTGCCTGACAGTGGCCCTCATGCTCTTTGCTGCTAAGCCAGGATACCTCAGAATGAGCTTGGGCCCCGAGCAAAATGTCTTTATCTCATGTTGGTTCAAACACTGGATGGAGGAAGAACTAAAACTTGGGTGACCCCACTTCTCCCCAGTTATCATGCCATCTCAGGGATTTGCAGTATGGATTGTGAGGCTGTTAAAATTTTTTCCTGTTTCTACATTAGTCAGCCAAGTTTCCCTGAGCACTCATGCTCAGAGGTGGAGATACCAGGCACCAGGTATGAGCCTCAGCAGGGGAGTGCAGCTGTGAAATGTGTGCCTTTTCCTCCTTTTGCTTCCCTGCCCTCACCCTCAGCCATTTGGAACCTTGAAAAGAGTCAGTGAAGATACTGCGTTGCCCCAAGCTGTGTGTCTTTACTGTGGGGACACGAGGAAGCAGTGGCCTGCTTCAGTCAGGAGATGGTTGAGGGTATGGCCCACTCTGGAAGCCCACAAGCCCCTGGGCTAAACACAGAAATACTATTTCTTGTCATTAAGGGCCTTACTCTTTCAGGGAAGTGCTGGAAATTACAGGTGATGCGAAGGATTTTTCTTCTTTCTTCTTTTAAACATACAGTTCCACCTTATTTATTGTGAGGCAGATACCTCTCCAGTGACCAGAACACCTATTTCCCTTATCCAGAATCCCACCTCCTTTACCAGGATCAAGGCATTTGGGAGACTACATTGGTAATCATTTATCCATTCAATTCAACTCAAATGTTTGTGTGCCAGTTATATGCCAGGCACTTTGTTGAGCACAGTGGTTGTGACAGCAGTAGTGACTCCATTGCCTGCTGCCATGCAGTTTGTGGTCTGGGGGTGAGGACATTATTCATCAAATAAGCGTACAATTTCTGCACAAATCATGCTAAGTTCTTTGAAGGAAGGGAACATGATAGAGAATGTCAAGGGGACTCAGTCTGGATGTGTGAGGGGATCTGGAAAGGGCTCTTTTGGGAGATGGGATTTAAGCTGCAGCCTGCATATGAGTGGGAGTTAGCTTGGTGTGGTTGCAGGGTCCTTTTGAGGGTGCAGGCGGGCTGGGGGTCTGGAGGTGCCCTGTATTCGAGCCTCCAGAGCCCGCCTTTCTATAGAGCCTGCTTTGTCTCTGGCTTCTGCACAGACTCTCAGATTGTACAGTGATCTAATCTAATAATCCCTTGACCTTTTACAAGTGAGGTATATTTTATACCCAGTAAAACACATGGCCATCCCGTTTCTTTTCTGATCTTTTTCGTCCAGAATGGAGCAGGCAGCAGAGAACTCCCATCTCAGATCTAGGAGCAGAATTGAAACACCTAATTGACTTTTGAGCAGTAACAGTGAGTTCAGAGTAATTGGGTATAAAATGAGTATAGTGCATGTATTGAGAAAACATGTTACATGTTTGACAGTTACATTATTGTCACATTCATATTCACTGAAATACTTTAAAAAGTGATGCAAATGTTGAGATTTATAAGATGCAAAAAATTAAATCCTTTGCAGCTCTAATGAAAAATGCTCAATGTCAACCTAAAAATCTACAGGGGGTAAATAATTTTTTAAAATCTTGCATTAGGGTCTAATTAATAACTTTAAGAAAAATATTTATTTATTTTAGAGACAGAGAGAGTGAGGGGTGGAGGGAAAGAGAGGCTCAAGCAGACTCTTTGCTAAGCACAGAGCCCTATGCTGGCTTCCATCTCACAATCCTGAGATCATAACCCTGAGATCACGACCTGAGCCAAAACCAAGAGTTGGGTGCTCAACTAACTCCAACACTCGGGTGCCCCTAATCAATAACTATTAATCATATAATGTGGTTGGCAGAGTAATGGCCCCCTCCCCCCTGGTTCCCCTCTTCCCAAATGTTCATGTCCTAGTTTTGGAACCAGTGAATATATTAACTCTCCAAGATGAATTTACCTTGCAGCTGGAATTAGTGTCTCTGATCAGCAGAACATGTGATGGGGGGTTACCTTGGATTATCTGCACAGGCCCTGTGTAGTCATGGGGGCTCTTTAAAGTGCACGGGGAGGGGGATAAGGAGAACCAGAGAGATGTGACCCAACAAAGGCTCAGCTTGATGCTTCCATCTTTGAACCCTAGGGAGCCATACACCAAGGAATGCAGGTGGCCTCTATAAGCAGAATAGGCAAGGAAACATGCCCTCCCTTAGGTCCTTCAGAAGGAATGCAGTCCTGTTGACACTTCTGTATCAGTCCAGGGAGACCCATGTGGGGCTTATGACTTCCAGAAGTGTCAGAAAATGAATTTGTGTTGTTTTAAGACACTAAGACCGCCCCCTCAACACTATAGATGGGGTTGTAGATTGTATAATTGGAAGCAGCTTTTTCTTCCTTCTTTATCACGTATTTGCTGAGGACCTCCCCACCCAACCCCCAGGAAAATACAAAGTGTTCACAAACTTGGGTAATTAGAAGTCGTTCCACTCTGGATCCTAATCTCCTGGCTGGGTGTTTATCTTTGCAGCTTTGGTCTAACCCAGTGGTAGAGTGTACGACCCTGCATTCTTAGTTCTTATGGCAGGTAGCAGCAGATAGACTCACCAGAGGACTCTGTATAACCTGGCTTCACCGCTGCTTCTTATAAAACTACCTTATAGAGGGAGGGCAAGGGGCCAGAGTGAAGATGTGCAGGTTCAGAGAAAGAAGTAGAAGTAGTGGGACACCTGGGTGGCTCAGCGGTTGAGCTTCAGCCTTGGCTCAGGTCATGACCCCGGGGTCAAGTCCCACATTGGGCTCCCTGCAGGGAGCCTGCTTCTCCCTCTGCCTATGTCTTTGCCTCTCTTTCCATGTCTCTCATGAATAAATAGATACAACCTTTAAAAAAAATGTAGATGTAGCAGTGAGGCAGGGGTTGAGTTTGGATGGAGAGGCCTGGCTCAGAGCCGAGGTGTCACCCCTAGGGCATAGAGTGCTCTTCCTCAGGCCTCGCCCCCCTGCAGGGTTCTGTTCCCATCTAGACCGAGGGCATAGGATGCAGTGAGTTCTGTTGCCAGAGAAGACACTTTCTGTGTCAGCCTCTGATCTGTGTTCCTTCTCCTCTAGCAGAGCCTCTCATGATGCCTCCCAATACCCTGCCTCAAGGGTCTGTTTTCATGATCGCACCCATTCTCTTAGGTGGTCCTGAGTCCCACGGTCTGCCTTCAAATCCTAGCTCCATCATTTTCTAGCTGCGAGACACTACGTAAATCACTTAACCTTTCTATGCCTTGGTGATTTCATCCTTACTATGGGTACAGTACAGCACCTCCTCTCAGGGGGTTGGTGTGAGGGTGCAGAGGCCCTGTCACCACAGGCACAGGGTCTGGGGGTAGAGACAGGTGGTCAAGCACATGGACTGCCCCCGCCTCTGCCTCCATTGTGGTAGGGCCAGGGTCGAGGTGCCCAGGACACCAGGAATGGCTGTCACGGCCTTGATGATGGTGGGCGGGGCCCACCTCCTGAAGGAAGACCAGCAGGTCAGGCTTTCCCCCTCTTCTGCGTTTCCGTGTGTCCTTTGGGGTAGGAGCCCGTTGGGGGGCCAGCGGCATGAGGAGGGGCCCAGCGGAGCCCTCAGGGACCTGTGTGCTGCTGGTGTCGGTGACATGTACTGTTTGTCTACCTTGTGCCCCCTCCCTTTAAAATGTGGTTTGGTGGGACTGCCCTGAGGCAAAACAACAGAAAGGGTTGGGAAGAGAGAGTTCAGATCAGAACATGGCTGCTTTCTCCTGCTGTGACAAACGTGAGGAGGCAGTGGCTCCCATGCTGTGGAGACGGCCTTTGTGGAGGGTTGGGGTACTAGGAGCCGGTGGAGGTGCTGGGGCCCCCAAGCCTGAGGAGCAACAGTCACAGGCTTGGGGCTTATTGAGCGGCTTGCAGAGGTCCACCCGCCACCCTGCTGGGCCACATGGCTGCCCGGGCCCTGGGTGCCGGCCTGGCCCTTCCGTGGAGGCGGAGTTAACTACCGTAGCGCTGTCACTTGATGTCCCTGGCCGGAAGCCAAGCATGTATCCTCCACTTCATGTGTATCATCTCATTTAACTTCATCACCTCACCAAACCAGTATTTGGACCAAAAATGGTCGCTCTTCTCTAGTCGAAGAAGCTAATGCTCCCAAGTACTTACGTAGGTAGCAGCACTGGGCTTTGAACCTGCTTACTCGTCTCCCTGTTTTCTCTCGATGTGGTGAACCTGAGTTTCTTGTTACATGAATGAATAATCGGAATTGTGACTTAAAGGCTCATAATAATTAATAATGACCAAAATGAACTTACCTGAGCCCTCCCTGTGCACCAGGTGCTCTGTTGATGGCCTCAAATGTATTCTCTCATTTGATTCTCATAACAGGCTTGGAAGGCAGAGCCACTATTGCCTTCATGTCACTGTTGAAGCGACAGTGCACAGAGAGGTTAAGCCCTTTGCCTTTAGTCACATGGCCAATAAATGGAGAAGTCAAGATTCTGAGTGACACTTTTCATCACAGTGCTAGTTTGCTAGCTCTCTTGTTCATCTACACACTGTCCTCCCTCCTTCCTTCTCTCTCAAACTTTCTCTTCCCTCCCCCACTTTCTTTCTTCTTTTTTCAACATATTTCTATTAAATAATGTTTCTGTGCCAGGCCTCATGCCTGGTGTTGGCAGAGACAAACCCACTGCATGGCTGGGGCTGGGGCCTCTCGCCGGGCCCTCTGGTTGGTGGTCTCCTTTCCTCCCTCCCTCTAGGCCTGGCCCTGCCTCCCTGAGATTCCAGGAGTAGGTGCTTTCCGAGGCAGGGCATTTCCTTTTGTTTTTGTCAGAGGAAACAAACTCCGTGACGGGATATCCTCTGCTGTGTTTTCATGTTATCCAAGGGAGAGAAAAAAACAAAACGGGGCCTGCCCGTGAAAAATGGAGGGGAGGCAATTTGCAAGCTGGAGGGAAACCCGTAAACTCTCTACTGAGGGTCGTTCCACAGCTCATTTTCCAGAGCTAAAATGCCGGGATGGCAGGAGACAAGCTAAAAGCTTTTTGACCTCAAGCCATCGCGTATCCCTGTGGTGGTTCCAGCTAGCAGCTCTTCCAGTCTCGGCCTCCTCCTTCCAGGGGCCAAACAGGGCTGTCCTGGTGATCCCACCAAGCTGAGGACCTGAGCTTGGCCTCTTGTTCACCGCCTGTTACGCTGCCCCTCAAGGGAGTCGAGTTGCACGCGAGATAAGAGAAGAGGAAATCCTCCAAAAGCCCTTGTTGATGTGGGAGAGGGAAGTGCGGACAGCTCCCTTATGGATGTTTTGCTCTCTTTTCTTTCACAGCCTCAGAGGGTCTGTGTCTCTTCCCATTGCACGCAGCCCCCAGAACCCCAGCGGGTGGGGCCCCAAGTTTTCCCTGAGACGCAGAGTTTGAGCAGTGATAGACCTTCCAGCCTTCAGACTTTGCCCTCAGCTTTCTTCACGCCTTCCTGTATGAAGCAAGTAGTGGGAAGAAAAGGCCCTTTGACTCATAGCTAATCACAGCATAAGATCAAAGAGAGGGAAGGAGCAATTAGAGAAACCACAAGCCCCTGTTCATTTGAAGCCATCTTGGGAATGCTTTTGGGCAGGAGTGGACCTAAACAGGATGGGGGGCTGTTGAAAGGTGGAAAACCTTATAATTTTTGCCTGCTGAGTGTGTTTTGTGAACAGTAGGGAAAAGCTATGTGGGTAGCTCCATCTGTGGAAGTTTTAAAAACTGGAAGTATAACCTGAGGAATATGTTCAGGAAATATTTATTATTTAATTTATTCGGCTATTTGTCATGGGCTTGAGAATTTAAGGACCAAACTGTGCCGCTGTCTTTGCAGTGAAAAAGAGGGCAAAGGGGAAGGGGCTATTTGTCCCTGGTGTGCTGTCATCTGGGCCTGGCTAGGAATACCATCTGGGGGTGGGCTGTACTCTCAGAAACCCTCCTCTCTGGGGCTTAAAGGGCTGCTGTCCCATTCCTGCCTCTTCTCAGCTTGACCTTTTTGGGACTTGGCCTACCACTGAGTACAGTGCATGCTGGACAACATTTGATTATTCCTCCCCACCAGGGGTTTGTAGGTATCTGGTTACCTTTCACTATCTGATGGTAACAGACACCCATGGGAGGATGGAGAGGATGCAGTTGGAACACACTGTGGTCTTGGTACTCCTGGTCCCTAGCATGGTCAGTCACCCCAGTTTGCCCAGGACTGAGGGGGCTCTCCTGGGACAGAGGGCTTTCAGTGCTCAAACTGGCAAAGTCTTAGCAAGCCAGGATGATCGGTTAACGTATGGCCCTAACTATAGAGTGTGTAGCTAGCGCTGGTCAAAGGGTTATCATAAAGGTCATTTGGGGTTTAAAACACAGCTTTCCGTTCCTGGTGTGTATTCAGCAAGAATGGTTAATGGTTGTCTACCTAACTAGCAGGCAGAGACTAATCTGGTCCTTGAATCTGTTTGGCTAGTCTGAGCAAGCTCACAGGTTAATTGAGGTTCCCAGTTTATGGCTGCTTAGTGGGGTTGGTGGCTGCCTAGTGGGGATGGAGCTCAGATGGTCAGATTTGGAGCTATCTTATGGCCTAAAACTCCCAAAAGTGGGCATTTTTTTTTTCTCCTTCTCTGAAATGAACCAATGGCTTAAAAAAATACTAAGGACATGATGTAAATTTACTGTTGGGGACACAGGAGAGTGGAAGAGAAAAGGGAGAGGAGCATGCTTTATAGAACTTGAAAGTCTCAGCTGTGTGAGGGAGGAAGTTAAACTCCTAGGATGGAAGTGATTGCCTTGTGGAGAGTAGGCACTTAGCTTGGGAGTAGGACTACTGGTGGGGAGGCTCTTGGTGGTTTCTGCAGGTGGGCAGGGATGAGGAAAAGTGACTAGTTACCCAAGTTTTAACACTGAAAGTCCTGTGTCCTCAGTCCAAAGAAAACTTAGCTGCTTATCCTAGTGGAGGGACAAGGCCCAAGAATGGGCGGTGGGGCAGGTTTTTTGGCCTCACTTGATTGAGGCATTCAGCTATGTGTTGGGAGAAAGTCAGGGTCTAGAATTTAAATCGCTTGATAAAAAAGACTTTTATAGTGTTCTGAATCAAGAAAATGATATATCTGTAGCCCATGTCTTCTTGGGCAAGCCGTTGTGGATGAGAACAGCTGGAGTCTAGCTGGCCCAGATGCTCTCTCTGGGAGCCAGGAGAGCAGCTGAGAGCAAAGGCCTGGGATGCGGGGGTTGTTTTGAAGTGAAATAGTTGCTGGGGGTCCTGAGCTAAGCTTCAAATAAATCTGTAATGCTCTGTGATCTTCTTAATTTCTTTTTGGAAAGTCACTCTCAGAATGTTTATTCTTTCCCTAGGGTAGGAGTGGGAGGGAGCAGAATTGGGGTCTAGTAGGACTGTGCTATCTCTTCTGGATTTTTGATCCAGGGGTCAGGCTTTAGCAGCTGTAGGAAAGTCCTCCAGAAACTAGAGTGGAGTTGGACGTCTGAGCACCCATCTGCCCTGCTCAAGCCAGTCTTTCCTGGATTTTAGGAAAAACACATGCACACACACCTGAGCAGGGAACTATTTCTGTTTTCCAAGATATAGTGTAAATACCCCTGTGTTCTGTGACCTTTTAAAGAGAAACATCTCTCTCCTTTTTCTGAGCATGTTCCTTGAGATGTTCCTTACACTTAATCTGTGAGATGGGAGAGAATACAGTGCTATTGCCTGAGTCTTGAGGGATTTGAGGGTCATTCTTTTGTTCCAGTAGATTGTAAGCTCTGTAAGAGCAGAGGTCTGGCTTACTGCATTTACCACTAAACCCCAGAGCCTAGACCAGTACCTGGCACACAAATGCTTAGTAATTAAGTAGTGAAGGCAATAGTGGACAATTTAGTAAGCACCTGAGTGAAAATGTTTCGTTACTACAGAGAAGTGCTTTCTGAAACTTGGCTATACATTAAAAACCGAGGAGCTTTAGAAACACATCACTGTCCAGACCATGCCTCATACCTATTAACTTAAAATCTTTGGGGCTGAGACCCAGGCATAAGTATCTAAAAAATTCTCCAGGGGTGATTCATTGTGCAGCCAAGTAGGAGACCCCATCTGTGTTGGTCTGCTTGGGCAGCCATAACAGAAGACCACACAATGGGTTAAACAACAGAAATATGTTTTCCTCCTAGTTTTGAAAATTAGAAGTTCAAGATCAAAGTTCCAGTTGATTCAGTTGGTGAGACTCTTCCTGGCTTTCAGAAGGTCACTTTCTCCCTGTGTCATTAAATTGAAGAGAGAGAGAGAGAGAGAGAGAGAGCATGTGCACTTTGGTGTCTCTTTCTCTTCTTATAAGGGCCCCATCTTTATGACCTCATTTAACCTTTATCACCTCTTCATAGGCCCAATCTACAGTCATGTTGGGGTTAGGGTTTCAGCATACAAATTGGGGGAGGAGGGAACAAACATTCAGTCCGTAAGGGGCCTGTTACCCAGAGTATGGTTCCTGGGCCAGCAGCTACAGGCATCTCCTGGATGTTCGTTAGAAACACAGGCCCCACGTTAGGTCTATTGACTCAGAATTTTAATAAGATCCCCAGAAATTTCATGTACACATTAGTGATTGGGAGGCACTGCTGTGGAATGTGGGGATACAAAGAATCTGTTGGTGCTTCTGGTCCGTGAAGTGGAAAGTTAGGGGAAATAAGGCTTGGCTGTCCTGGTGGAAGTTCAAACTTAGTTGGATAGGCAGGGGAGAGCCATGCAAGGACCTTGAGTGTGGGAGTGGTATGACTGGAACAGTGCTCTAGTGGGGTGAAGCCCTACTGAAGGAGTCTGGTGTCTCAGCATGTCATCTTCTCCTCCAGGTGCTGCTACCGGCAGCCAGCCTGCTGCAGCTCATGGATGTTCGGCAGAACTGCTGTGACTTTCTGCAGTCTCAGTTGCATCCCACCAATTGCTTGGGCATCCGCGCATTTGCAGATGTGCACACCTGCACCGACCTTCTTCAGCAGGCCAATGCTTATGCAGGTAACGGGGGGTTAGGGGGGCTCTACCCCTTCTAAGCTTATGGATTTAATCACCTGGTCTGCAGTAGACTCCTCACCTGTGGTGAGAAGTGCACTCTCCCACGAAACAGTTGTAATTTAGTTGGAGAGACAAGACATGTGGCAAGATAATTAATAATAGAAGAGTTCCATTCATAGCCAAGTGGAATAGGATTAATTGCCAGACTGATGGTACAGACAGTCGTTTTCATGGGAGAAGAGGAAGGAGGTCTGAGAAAACTTTGTAGAGGGAGGAGTCATTTGAGCTAGGTCTTGACATAAATCTTTATTGTTGTTTAAGAAAATTTCTTTTTTTGATCCACATATTCTATTTTATAGATTTTAAAATCTATTCTAGATTTTAGAAGTCAAATAGTACTGCATGTCTTCTGATGCTAAGCCAGTAAACCAGAGACTCCTGCCCTGCCTTTCCACACCACGTCTTCTTCTGTAGGCCCAGTTACCTCCAGTTCTGAAAGAATTAAAGTGCAGGTTCTGATTTCACGAAAAGCTACTTCATCTACTCTTTACCTTAATTTATCTAAATAAAATGTTCATATCACTCTTTTGGATTTATTAGTTTGAAATATATCTGTTGACTTTTCACAGAAGTACAAGATTGACGTTCATAGATTTTCCCTCATGTATACACACTCTTCCTCCTTTTTAATCTCCTAATACCATTTCTACAACTGAGCTGAGTTATAGATTATAATTAGTTCTTTTTCAATCAGAAATTTTTTTGTTTTAAATCAGAAAGGTGGTTGATAATTGCCTTTTCATGCTGGAAATTTATTCAGTTTATAATCTCAGACATTAGAAAACATCTAAAGAATGCTAATTAATACTAAATTAAGGGTAGCAGAGTCAGTACTAGGCATAGACTATGAGATCACATTGTGCTCCTTCATTGAGGAGTACATTTATTCAACAATGGCTTGATTGCTTACTGCTAAACACTTTTTAGGTGCCAGAGAAATCATAGAAAACTAAACAATTGAAGTCTCTGCTCTCCTGAAAAAGAAAATTGCCCTTTTCTTTTTTATAATGAGTGTTCCTACCACCAATTCTTGTAAGGCAGATTTTTATAAGAATTGAACAGTAACTGTTCATCAGATAATGTGCTGATTCCAGTTTGTTTCTCTGCTGAAGTTTATCCTCCTCTTATTTTAATGGGATTTGGGGAGGGAGTGGAGAGATGGACATGAATGTTTAGTCCACCACATTTAGCTGGAAAGAAATCTTCAATTTTTTAAAAAAAAGATTTTATCTGTTTATTTTAGAGAGAGAACACGAGCAGGGGGAGGAGCAGTAGGGGAGGGAGAGAATATTCAGCAGATTCCGCCCTGAGTGCAGAGCGCAATGACCCTGAGATCATGACCTGAGCTGAAACCAAGAGTTGGATGCTTAACAAACTGAGCCATCCAGGGGCCCCAGAAGTCTTCATTGATATATATCGACCTGAGGACAAAGAAAGATCATGAATGGCCCAGGTAATGGGTCTAGTTTTTTTTTTTTTTTAAGATTTATTTATTTATTCATGAGAGAGAGAGAGAGAGAGAGAGGCAGAGACACAGGAGGAGGGAGAAGCAGGCTCCATGCCCGGAGTCCGACATGGGACTTGATCCCGGGACCCCAGGATCGTGCCCTGAGCCAAAGGCAGGCACCAAACTGCTGAGCCACCCAGGGATCCCTGGGGTCTAGTTATTTTAAACAATAAATTCAGGCATGGTCCCCTCCTTCCCTCGCAGTAAAGCTTCTCCTTCTTCCCCCTGCCTGTACAGATACTGTCTTTCTTCTCTTCTGTGTCTTCTGTCCAGCTCATGTCTGGAAATGAGCCGAGGGCCTGCTGGCTGTCCACCTGCCAGCTCCCTGTGCTGTGTTAGTGCCTTATCCACAAGGCACTGAGCATGTGCTTTATTTCTTGGAATTCTTGTGTTCTCTTATCAGTTCCCAGACCCCAAGAGCCTCCATAGACTCTCATTTCCCCTTGAAGTCTGTTTTGGACCCAAATGGGACCAGTTGTTAAGATGATGATTTTTGTGAAGGACATTCCCCAGTTGCCCCAATTCTGAATTATGCTGACTCTTCCTGACTCTGAACCTTGACTTTCTTCTTTCTCTGCTGCCCCTTCTATGCCTTTTTTCCCTTCCTATCCCTCACTCTACTTTTTTCTCAAGAGGTCCTTTCTATCCAGCCTTTGAAGAGGTCACTTTCTTGAGGGATGTGCTCAGGCTTTGCTTCAGCAGGAGCCAAGAGCTTAGCTGAGGCCCAGGTCAGATTGTGAACATCTGCTGGTATGGGGGCAAAGGGAGAGTACTTAGATGCCAGGAATTCTCTCTCTTCCCTGTCCTGCCCCTAGCCTTCTCCTTCTGCATAGTGTGTGTGCATGCATGTAGAGTTTTGTGTTTTGTAGTTGCTGATGCAGTTTTCTGAGGTTTGGGCTATGGACTGAAACCCCAACTTTGACAAGGCTCCCTGCTTCTTCTAGCCTGGATTCCCCACACTTTCACAATCTGTGTCTTCTCCCTTTGGCCGTTTCACTATCTGATGGTGACAGACACCCACAGGAGGATGGAGAGTATGTAGTTGGAACACACTGTGGTCTTGGTATTACCTGGTCCTGATGCTGTCACAGGGATTGAGTGCCGTCAGTGTTGTGGGTGTGTGCATACACAGGTGTGTATACAGACATCCTGATGAATTATTTTTAGTTGGCATTTATTGAGCTGTCACTATGGTGACAGCTTACCCTGTGGTAAGCACTTTATGCACATCATTTCATTTAATGCATGCAGCAGCTAAGGAAATTAAAGCACAGAGAAGTGAAGTAATTGGTTGAGGTCACACAGCTGATAGAGACAGAGGCAGTGTTCAAACCCAGATAGCGTTGACTCCAGAGCCAGTGTTTATAACTACTACATTATTTGACGTCCAGGCTCCATTTGGACATAAAGTGGCCCTGCAGATTGGTAACCAATGAGTATTGGTGCCTAGAGTTGACATTTTTCATTGGAAGTGTGAGCCTGGAAGATGGAACCATGTAGTCACCAAATCCCAGCAACTAGACCCTGTAGACAGATGATCAATTCTCTGCTAGACTTGGCTTGTTTAGTCATCTTTGGGTGGGGAAGTGAGAAGTAGGGGTCTTCAAATGGGGCACCTGGGTGGCTTAGTCAGTTAAGCTTCTGATTCTTGATTTTGGCTCAGGTCATGATCTCAGGGTTGTGGGATGGAGCTCTGTGTCAGATTCCATGCTCAGTGGGAAGTCTCCTAGAGATTCTCTCCCTCTCCCTCTCCCCCCCCTTCCCCATGCCCTCTCTCTCTCAAATAATAAATAAATAAATCTTAAGAAAGTCTGGGATGCCTGGGTGGCTCAGTGGTTGAGCGCATCTGCCTTCGGCTCAGGGCATGATCCCGGGGTCCTGGGATCAAGTTCTGCATCGGGCTTCCTGAGAGGAGCCTGCTTCTCCCTCTGCCTGTGTCTCTGCCTCTCTCTGTGTGTCTCTCATGAATAAATAAATAAAATCTTTTAAAAAAAATCTTAGAAAAATCTTGCAATATATTCCGAATACCCTTCCATGTTAGCAGATACATTGCCATACCGTTATTATTGAAACCAATTTCTTCAGTCAAATTCAACTTATACTCATAATAAAAAAAATTCAAACGGTACATAAAGTTATAAAATGCGAAGTTAACCTTCTCCCAGGCCTTCTCTCTGGAGGGGACTATCTTGGGTAACCCTAGGGAATATATATATTATGCTTTTTAGCATACCTAAATAGAAGCATTCTATACTCATTGTACTTTTCTTAATATAAAATCCTGGAGTTCTTTCCAGACCCTTGTGCATGGCTGTATCTTATTCATTTTCTCTGCTGCATCTTATCGAGGAACTATATAGTTTATTTAACTAGTCTTCAATTGATGGACATTGTTGTTACCAATTTTTTCTTTTATAGAAAATGCTTGAGTGAGACTTATGCATGTTTTGGAGTACACGCAAGTGTGTAAGCAGTAGTACAACTGTATTTGTGGAGTATCATCTTAGTCGCATAAAGTAGCTCAAAGAGAGTGCATTAAAAAAATGATAGTGCCAAATTGTTCTCAAAAAATTTTTTAGGGTGAGCTCTTGCCTTCTGCTAAGTTGTCAGCCCTCTGGTGAAGGCGTTCAGGGGTAGACACAGGACAACTCTGAGAGCACCACCTCTCTCCGCCCAGCTGCCTGTTTGGTTTCCTGTTTGGAACAGCTCTGTCTCTTCCTGCTGTGGCAGTCCCCTTTGCTTCCTCTGAGTCCAGGTTCCCCCTCAAGGTGATGCCTCTAGATTTTGGTATGATACTTTATTCTGAGGTGAGGGAGGGTTGTCCCATGTTTAGAAGCTGACTGCTTAGACCCTTGCCTCCATTTGTTGGGTAGCTAGTGGCTGGGAAAGGGACCCTGGCCTTCTGTGCAGCCTCTTTCTTATACCTCATTATTATTTCCAGAACCGCTTAATCTTTAACCTCATCGGCCAGGGCCGAGGTTTATGGGGACTCAGTTGCTTGATAATTGAGCAGCCATTTACTGGGCCATCAACAGAGCTGGTTGGGAGGGATGTTAATGGGACCCCATTAATGAAATGGCAGTTAAAATTCTTTGGCCATGTTGTTTACATCAGGCTGCCAAAGCTGAGCTGAAAACCTTTTAGCCATGGGATGGAAAAGTCATTGGATTTCACGTGTTCATGGGGAGAAATAGCCTTCTTTTGACTGAGTCATTTGAGATCATGGAATGAAGTGATTGAATTAAAGGCAGCAAAAAAATGTTGACAAATCATTTAAAAAACATGAGCCTCTGACTCAGTGAGGGTTATCTTGTGAAATTGCTTCCTCCAACTTGGCATCATGAAATGATGACAATGACAGTAATGATGATTGTAGGAGTTCTTACCATTTCGGAATGCGTGCTAGGTGCCGGGCATGATGGCACAATTCCATAGATATTACTTCATTTTGACCACGTGGCTGTGAGAGGTAGTTACTATTTTTCTGACTTATAGATGAATAAATTGAAATGCCAGAAAGCTTTAGTAAGTTGCCCAAGATCACATGGTTCGTGAGTGGCAATACTGGGATTCACAGTGAGGTTGCCTGATACCGGAGCTTGTGCTCTGAGCCCACTACTTATTTTCACACCCACCCAGGCTGGTACAGCTTCTCTGTCTGGGGCGGTTGCCTCACTCCTGCCTCCCTCTAGTTTTTTTTTTCTAACTCAAAGGTGGCAAATGAAGCAGTAGTGCAAGATGTAGCTAGTTTTGGGAGAACAAGGTTCTTTTAGGAAACTTCCCTTATCCTTCTATTCTCTGGGTAACAGGGAACTCCGTGTGTTGAATCAATAACTGTGAACTGCACAGTTTTGATGTAGTTCCTTGTGTGGGTGTGCGTATGTATGTGTGTGTGTGTGTGTGCATGTGTGTTAGAAAGGGGGAATTAAGTCACCTGGGAAAGAGAGCTCATATTCCACCATTCCCAGGGAGGGGAGAGGTAGTAATATTTAGAGTATAAGGGCTAGTGGCCATGACCTTTGTGGGAAATGGTCAAGGTAGAGCTCTTTTACTTTCTGTGAGACTTTTCCCTGGAGCAGGGAAACGGTGGGCCCTGAAAGCCAAACCCTGATTCAGGAAAGCTTACTTCTGCCCTCCAAAAATAGGGCAGTAGGGGACAGAGAGATGTAAAGCAATTCCATTTGATTGTTTTACCTCCTAAAATGTTTTGATCCTGTTTGTGTGTCCACCTGTGTCAGCTAGTCATTCCTTGGGCAAGTGTGGGTGTAGTGGGGAGTGGGGAGGGTGGTGACCAGTGGTTCAAGTCAGAACTACTCATTCCTATTCCCTGGGGCTGCTGGCTCAGGGAATAATGGGGTTCGTTTCTTCTGTGCAGGTCAGAGAAGGCGTAGATGGGTTTTCACTTCCATTTGTTCTGGGCATGTAGTTTAGATGACTTGATTACAGGCTTAGTTTATTTCATCCCATCAAGAGGGAGGAATGGGTTGGGATTAATTTGGGAGATTGCCCAAGCCCTAGGCACTCCTGAAGAATGGGCAGGGACGTGCAGTACATGCAGATGTGCTGGACACAGAATTCAGTTTCAAGCAAGACAAAAGGTGCAGACCCTGCTCACCTGGCATTTGTGGTCCCAGTAGGAAAGAAAGACCTCACATGATAAAACAACCTGGTTAGGGCTATGATAATTTATTATTTTTTTGTTTTGTTTTGAGTTCTTTGGAAGCATAAGAATATCACTTCATCTAGCCTGATGGGCAGAAAGATTAGGGAAAAAAATCTCATTTCAGAGGTAAGGTCTAAAATTTGAACCCTGAACTGACGCCAGAGTGTTTAGAACGATACTCTTGTAAGGCTTTGTTTTGTTTTTAAAGAAAGATTTTTAGATTCCTCTTTTCTTTGTCTCTCTGCAATAGCAACCCTAAGAATGATTCTTAGGGTGCTCTGACACCTATATTGAATTTTACTACAATGGCATGGTTAGGACAAATTATCATCATCTTGGGGACTAGGAATGTTTGTTGTCATCCTAAAGCCTTGGTATTTAAAATCCCGGCTTTACCACTTACGGCTGTAAGTGTGCGATCCTAAGCGCATGGCTAAATAGCTTTCAAAGCTTCCATTTCTTGATTTGAACAATGGGGATATTGATACCTCAGCAGGGTTTTGGGGAGAAGTGCATGCCACAGTACATGTAGAATGCCCACACGACGGGAGCTACTCTGAGGACATGCCCTCGGCTCTCTCCAGGTCTGCTTCCTTGAAAAGATGCAGCTGCGCCCCTGGAGCAGGCCTGTTCTCATCCTCTTAGCTTTGGGAAGATGTGTGTGTGTTGCTTGATGGGGAAAGGACATCAGGTTATCTGGTGTCCCCTGCCTCCCTCCATAATCTCTCATCTACACAGACAGGAACAGACATACAAAACTTGGAACGTAAGCCATGTGTATTACTTATGGTAAAGGCTGGTTAATTATGACTCTTAACCAAAAGCCTAAGTGACTGTTCCTCCCTTTCCCTCACCCATTCTCATTCTTCTTTAAGGAAAATGAAGGAAAAAGACCAGAAGAGTTAGAATTTATTATTGGAGAGCTCGTTTCTAAAGAGCTAGCCCATGGTGAGAAGACAATGTGCTCCCTGTCCCCCACAATCTAGCCTGCTTGGCTCTCCATTGTTATCTCCTGGAGCCTGGCACAGTTTTTTCAGTAAACATGTTAGATGAGTGAAGATACAGCCTAGGCTCTAGCTAGACTGGGCTGTTGCCGTTTCCTGGACAGTCCCTGAATTTTCCAGCTTCCATACTGTAAATTATACCTGGAGTGCCTCTCCCACTTGTGGCCCTGTGGATTTGGAGTTGGAGTTATTGGTGCCTTGTCTTACCCTCTTAAAAACCTCGTAGGCATCAACTCTGCTTTCTTTATTTTTGAAGAAACACTGCATCTGGCACATTATGCATACGTTCTTGAACACTTGCAGTGATCTCAGTAAATGTGAGTTACTTGTATTTGCTAATTTAATGCTCATACACCTTTATGAAATAGGTACTATTTAGCCCCATTTGACAGATAAGAAATTGGATCATATAGCACTGGAGAGTTTGTTGATGGAATTAAAGTGGGTCTCTAAAGCCTTTGGGGTCCGCAGCTTTATCCACAGGACCTGCAGTCCTAAGGCATATCTCTGATGCACTGGAAAAGCTTCTCTGTTGAACAGTGCTGCCCACAGAACTGGACTTTGTGAAGCAGGAACATGGACTGATGTAATAGTCATCCTTCATTTCTAAAGAGTTTCTTAAAGATCTCAAAATGGCCTCATCTGTATACATATTATCGTCTCTGAGCTTCAAAAGAACCTTGAGACCTACATCAGCTATTACAGTCCCATTTTATAGATGATGAAGTCGAAGCCTGGAAAGAAGTGACCGTAAGAGGTGGAGTTAGGGCTCAAACCCAGAGACCTCCTCACACTTAGCCAAGGCTCCTGATTGTATTCTCCTTTATTTTTCATTTATTTTTAAAGATCTTATTTTATTTATTCATCACACATACACACACACACACACACACACACACACACACACAGAGGCAGAGACACAGGCAGAGGGAGAAGCAGGCTCCATGCAGGGAGCCTGATGTGGGACTCAATCCTGGATCCCAGGATCATGCCCTGAGCCGAAGGCAGACACTCAGCCTCTGAGCCACCCAGGCATCCCTGTATTTTCCTTTAATATGGCAAAGAAAAGCAAAGAAAGAATCCACAAACAAGTGTTAAAGCTAGAAGATTCTCAGGGAAGTATCTTCTGGGAGCAGAGGTGTTCCTTTCTGGGAAGCAGCTGGGAGGAGGGCTGACTTGAATACAAAGTCTGCTGGGGAATCTATGTTTCCCAGGAGATCAAGTTGGCTAGAGCATCCTAGCTTGCTTTCCTATCTTGTCATTTCTGAGCATCAGTAACAGAAAAGGGGGGTTGATCCCCAGGCCATGGGCACTCAATTCTGTCTCCTCAGATAGCAGGGGATGGGAAGGAGTTTCCCTCTTTGCTGCCTTTCATTGTGTTTCCTGCTCATTCTCTCCAAATCTCCTGGGTCCCTGCATGGGGAGCCGCTGCCCTCTCCCTCCCAGCTGCCCCCTCCTTACCAGCTACTGTTTCCTGGAAGGATTTCTGGAAGGGTTTCAGTGGGAAGTTCCAGATGGGCACAGCAGCAGCCCACTTCAGGAAGAAGGGACCTAAATTCAAATTCTGTGGTGCCCCAAAGTGGGGGAGATGGGGAACTGTGGGGGTTGACTGTTTCCTACCTCGATTGATCTTTGAGAATCTCTGGTTTGTTCACCAAACCACCTAGAATACACATCACTGTGCTTCATCTTCCTTTGCAAAATCCTAGCCCATCTACCTTCGGCTTTATGAGCTTTGTGGAAGTACTTTTCATATCCCAGGTTTTAACTTCTTAACTCCTCCTATTCCCTTCATTCTTTTCTCTCCTCCAAATGTCAGGGTTTTGGTCAGCCAAAGATACAGCAGGAAGCCTGTGTGTGGCTCTGGGCCACAGGAGTGTTGGTGCTGCTTTGCCTGGCTCTCCTGCTGAGCTCAGCGTTGGCAGGTCTGCAGAGTCTTGATGTCTTGTATTTTGTCTTGCTGTGGTGGCTGCTTTTCCTCTCCCCTATTTCTGTTGTTGCCAGCAGATGGAGGTCTCTGGTCCAAAGACTTCTTGGACCACAAAGGGCATGTAGGGAAAATCATGTTGCTTTCTTGGGCTTCCAGGCCAAGAATGAATTCCCATCACCCAAAGGAGATTGTTCACTTGCTTTTATTTAAAAAGTTTTAGGAATGGAAACACCTGGGTGGCTGAGTGGCTGAGTATCTGCCTTCGGCTCAGGGCATGATCCTGGAGTCCCAGGATCGAGTCCACATTAGGCTCCCTGCCGGGAGCGTGCTTCTCCCTCTGCCTATGTCTCTGCCCCTCTCTCTCTCTCATGAATAAATAAATAAAATCTAAAAAAAAATTTTTTAGGAATGGATAATTTAAAAATAATATTGTATAGTCTTAAATATTAAGGAACTCTTTTGAGAGTCTAACTTAAAATCTAACTTAAAAAAAAAAAAAGGTTTTTAAAATTAATTTATTTGAGAGAGAGAGTGAGAGAGCACAAGTAGGGTGAGGGGTAGAGGGAGAAGCAGATTCCTCACTGAGCAGGGAGCCTGATGCAGGGCTCAGTCCCAGGACCCTGAGATCATGACCTGAGCTGAAGGCAGATGCCTAACGGACTGAGCCACCCAGGCACACCCTAAGATCAAAGCTTTAATTAAAGGCTTTTTCCTCTTGATGTACAGAGAAGCAAGACTAGCATTACTTTATGGCATTTGCCTCCCTTCATAAAGGATCTCCCTTTAAAATTTTTTTTCTATGTCCAGACATTCCTGAGCTTCTTGATGGACAGGCCTTAATTGTGAGCTCAGTAATCTCACTGTGCCAGTGGGGAGCAGGTGGGGAGCCCTTTTGGTCCAGTGAAAGATGGACAAGATTTTTTATAACTGGATCTCAGAGTAAAACACTAACATTTGGAGGCTCTGGATGAAGGGTGTATATGAGAATTCTTTGGATTTGAAATTATTTCAACATAAAGTTTGAAATGGTATTTTTAAGGAATGATTTAAATCTTGGTTTGGCTTTCAGGAAGCCAATGAATGTGAGAGCAGAGCTGAGTATGGTCTGACTTCCCTTTTCATTGTGCAGGTGCAGCCGAACTGGTATGTCCCGGGGCACGGAGGGGCTGGTCAGACCACTAGGGGGTAGCCTACAGTGGGAACTGGAAGGTGAAGCCTCTAGAATTATCCAAAAAGACACAAGGCCAGAGAGGAGCCACCAAAGAAAGAAGAGTGGGAACCCATAGCCTGGAAGGAGGGCAAGGAACATAGATGCTCCTGGGGGCAGTGGGGCAGAGCCATGAGAGGCCTGAGGAAGGAGCCCGGTCTGGGGCACGGGACCCTGTGATCTCCAGAACCTGCTGCACCAGGAATTGTCAGCTCCTGAGCCACTGTACCTTGGCATAGCTTGCAAAAATGCCCATCACAGCATGAGAGTGAAGCAAGAGGAGCTATTGTAGCTCTATTTCATAGGTGGATAATGAGACCTAGGGAGGTGGTGCCATTGCCTCAGGGTCACAACTTGCAAATGGCAGAGTCAGCATTTGAGTCTAGTTTCCCTCTTTCTGAAATGTACACTCCTTTACTGACCTTTCACTGTCTCTACCATCACAGGATGGTGGCCTGGGCAAATGTCAGGGTAGGGATTATACTTGGAATTTCCCTTGCATGAACATCTGGCCTGTGTGTTTTGTCTCATTCTAGGTGTCTCCCAGTTGCCCTCCATCTTAATGGTTTCCACTGGTCTGCCTGTCATGGACCATTGCTAGCTGTCGTGGGGCCAGCTCTGTTGCTTCTGTGCCTGGACACATGCTTAGTTGGGCTTCTTTGTGAATCAGAGACCGTGGTAGGCTTGACTTTGGACCCAAAAGGATGATGCCTCCCGCCAGCCTTCAAATGTTGACTTAGTACCAGAACCCCCAGAGACTTCCAGCCACACAGCAGTTCTGACCCACTTTTGTTTGGCTGAGCTGCAGGGGGCACCATCTGCAAATCTGCCAGCTTGTGCCTTGAGGGGAAATGAGCTCAATTAAGTAGGCAGGTCCCAGTGAGGCTTTTCTGCAATGCCATTATTAATTGCATGGAGCATGGAAAAAATATAACCTCACATCTCTCTGCCCCATTTTCATCTCTGTCGATGTTCAGGATGGAGGATCACACAGAGGGATTTCTTTGCTGCCAAACTAAGAGGCTAGTTTCCCTTCAACCAGGATGTGCTTTCTCTTTGCCTCTCTGTCCTTTTTCCTCATGCCCACCCCTAGAGTCCCCAGGACTTCATTGTGAGCTTCACCGATTACCATGGCCACAGAAGGGCAGGAGTTGTGACTTTGTTTTCTGAACTTCAGCCTTTTTTTTTTTTTTTTTTTTGAGCAGAGCAGCACTTTCCAGAGGTGATGCTGGGGGAAGAATTTCTTAGCCTAAGTCTGGACCAGGTGTGCAGCTTGATATCCAGTGACAAGCTGACCGTTTCTTCAGAGGAAAAGGTATGGCATGCCCCTTTGGTGAAGCAGGAGCCTCTCACACGGGAGGTAGATGAGAGGGATTTGTGGTTCAGTGAGGCTGTTTCTCTTTTTCACCAGAAAAAAAAAGCTTATTTTTTCTCCTTTTAAATAATTAGAAAAAGGCCTTCTGGCCCATGACCACTACCTTTGCTATCTGGACTCTTTAGGAAGAAATAATGCTGCTGCTGCTAATGGCAACAAAACTGCCTCCATCAACTGGATGTTGACAGTTTGCCAAGGACTCTGCTAAGTGCCCTGTTCTCTGCATTTTAATCAACCTTCATCACAGCTCTGGAAGAAGCAGGCATGGCTCTTGTCCCCACATTACAGATGAGGAAAAGTAACTTGGAGGAGTTAATTAGCTTGTCTGAGGTCACTCAGCTGGTCACTGCAGAGCTATGGTCTACCTGTCACCTGGTCTTAGCCACTGTCCCACATGGCCTTTTGTGAGTATCGTTGAGCATTTAAGCCAGAGCCGACCTTTGGGGAACATCTATTCTAATAGGGGATTGGAACTTCTACTGTTGAGGAAACTGAGGCCCGGAGGAGTGATAGGATCTACTGAAGGTCACACAGTGAGTGGCCATGGCGAAACTAGAACTGGGTCTCCTGATACCTAGTTCCCTACCTCACTGACTACATACCACTTCTTTGGTGCTGTTGGCTTGACTTCTGCCCACTGCTTTAGCCGACCCGTGAGTGCTGATCTGTCCTACCTCTAGGTCTTCCTTTTTGCTGATTCCTGCTTGGATTATCCTTCCCTTCCAGCTCCACCTGGTTGAATTCTAAACCAGTTCCTATTCCCCTTCTACCAGGAAGAACTTCTGTACTCCAAGACATGTCATCTACTATGCTGAAAAATAACAAAAACTTTGGTGTTGGCCAGTAGGGTCCAAATCTCATCTCTAGTATTTACAAATTAGTTGGTGACCTTGGGTGAGATAGATTGCTTCTTCATCTGTTCCCTCATGTATAAGGTGAGGATAGTAATAGGGCATATTCCACAGGGTAGTTGTGGGATACAGTTAAATGGGATAAAGTGTGTAAAATGCCTGGTGTCATACCTGGTATTAGAAGGTGCTCATTCAGTGTTAGCTGAGTTGTTTATTGATCATGCATCTGGAATTTATTCCTTTCTCCTCTGTGTTCTAGGATAAATCACCTTGTTCTGCTTTCTATTGCAGTTAGTTTTGATCCCATTCTACCTCCTCCATTCAACTGAGAGTTCCCTGTTGGTAGCAGCCACATCTTGTTATTCTCTGCATCCTCAGAGATGCTCAATAAGTGCTTCTTCGATTGTCTTAGTCCACTCATAGTGTACAAGCTTGAAGTCCTTTTCTGAGGAAATATTTAAGGAAAAGCCTTTGAGAAGGTTCTTACATTGGAGATGAGTGTCCAAAGCCACATATCTAGAGAATAGGGTGGAATCACAAGCCCCTGCCTGTCGTCCTGCAAAAGTTTGATCAAGAAGTAAAGCAGTTGAAAAAAAAAAAAAGAAGTAAAGCAGTTGTTGATTGGAATCATGGGCTGCCCCAAGAATTCAGAGGGATTTCCAGAAGGTGACTGGCCCAACAAGCTGGATTGTCCCTTAGGCCCAAAGAGCCTCCTTCTTCCATTAACTGATGTGAGATATCACCTACGGGATAAAGAATGCCTCTGGCTAGGCCATGGGCCCCTTCCTTTCCCGGCCTCAGCAGCAAAGACTTGCTCACTTCTTGTCAAGCCTGTTTAATGTCTCCTCTGGATTGTGCTACCAAATTGGCACAATTTGAAAGAATGAACTAGTTAGTTGGTTGACCCTGCAGTTGTTGGTACTGTTGGCCAGTTTGGGCCCTGCTTGAGTGTGTCCTCAGGTATAGTCTGAAGAAATGTAAAAAGCTGTATAAGCAGCATGATTTGCATCAACTTTGTGGGTATTTGGGTTGAGGTGGGAAGCCCTGCTACCTTTAACTCCTGCTGGCCCATCCCACTCTGAGATCATAGTAAGCATTCTTCAGGTGAGGGCTTATCTGTGCTTGCTGTGTCAGGGTGGTGGTGGAGGCAGGTTGTTAGTAGTAGGGAGAGGCGTTTTTGTGCTCTGGAAACCACTGGGGCTTTGAACTCAGGAAGGCCTGTTTCCATGCTGGACTTAATGCTTACTGGCTCTGTGGTTTTCAGAAGTCACTGGTCTCTTTGATCCTTCATTTTCTTCCATGTAATATGGGCATACTAAGAGTACCTCCCTTATAGAGTTAGGAGGATCACAGATACTGGGTGTGAAAAATCAAATGTAGTGTTCAGCAGGTGGTAATAAATGGCAGCTGTCATTGTCATTACCATACTCTTCTGTTTTGAGGCACCACTGACAATGGTAAATGGTATCAGTTTTGCTGCTGATAATGGAGAATAAGCCATGGAGTTATTGCATCTTTCCATAAGCAAAGAAGTCTGATATTAAATCTACATGCTTAGGACATGGTCTTTAGTGGCTCTCATTCATTCATATGCTTACACAGGAGTTGCTTGCTATGTGTAATTGGTGTTTAGAATGTAGGTATTTTTCACGTTCAAATTATTTGTAACTTCAGAGTTATGTGGTGCTTTCCATAAAGTAGATTACTGATGATCTTGATCCCTTTGATACCTTTAAGATTGGCAGTATATAGTTTTCTTTTTTTTTAAAGCTGTATTTTTAAGTAACCTCTGAACCCATGCTTTAACTCACAACCCCAAGATCAAGAGTCACATGCTCTACCAGCTGAGCCAGCCTGGCACTGCTAAGATTGACAGTATAATTTTGAGGCTTATCAAAGAACAGTGGGGTTTGGCCTGAGTTTTCTATTTCTAGTTTTATTTCCCCTTAATTGATTACAAATTGCTGGAAGCTTTTCACAATTAGATGTTTGTTGCTTGGCTGCTAGCTCTTTAGGCTTTGAAAATTCTGTGATATGTTCCAAGAGATTTGGTGATTTCCACTTCCCTTAGTTATATTTCATAACAGGTAATCAATCTCTTGTATGTGCAATAGCCTTTTCTTTCAATATTGCATTGTAGTGAATTTATTGGAATATATTTGAAGTAATATCAGGGATCTTAATTTAAGCCAAAATTGAACTTCATTTAATGTTAATATTTGCTGGGGCACCTGGGTGGCTCAGTCAGTTAAGCATTTGATCTTGATCTTAGCTTGGGTTTCAATCTCAGGGTCATGAGTTCAAGCCCTTCATTGGGCTTCACGCTGAGTGTGGAGCCTACATTAAAAACAAAACGAAATACAAAAAACAAAATCTGCAGAAAACTAAACTGCACAAATAATCGTATATATATTCAGCTAAATCCATACTTGAACGGCAAATCAGCTTCATTATGACTTCATTTCCTAAAGCCCACAGATTTCTTTCAACATATATTAAAAAATGCAGCCAGATTTCAGATATTAAAATGTGAAAAAGCCAAGCATCTTAACAGGGAGGAAATATGGTATTTTAGTAATGAGGATTATAAGTGGTGTGGCTGTGGCTAGGCCCAGGCAGTTTGCTTGTCAAGGAGTTTGAAAGTAGAGGTTCTGTGTGTGGAGTGGCTGAGTTCCAATACAGTGTCCACTGCTTTACTGGGCTGAGTGACTTTGGGCCAGTTATCTGTCTCACACTAGAAAGTATGCACCATATACAGTCATGGATTTTTCTGTCTTATGGTCACTTATGGTCAGAGTGGTATTGGTAACAGGTTCATGGTAGACACATTAAAAAAAACCAATTTATTGAATGAATAAGAGAACTTCTCTACATCTTAGTTTTCTCATATGTAAAAGGTGGATAATGAGAGTAGAGTATTTCTATCTTATGGAGTTGTTCTGAGGATGAAATCAGATGACACGTAAAAAGTCCTTAGCCCCCAGGAAGTGTTCATTCCTGTAGGATATGATTATTGCTGCTATTATTACTGCCACTATACTTCTGCTATTCTTACTACTGCTCACTGTTGACTGGGGGCATTTCTCAAGGGGACAAATGAGGCATTTTCTAGAGCCTGAGTTAGTCTGGATGGTTGTGTGACCTCAGCCTGGTGCCTAGCACGGGCAAATTGGGAGTAGCCTCTTGCTCCCCAACGTTCTCAGCCCTCTTGGCCCCATCTGGACTTCTCCCAGGGCTCAGATACTGATCTTCCTCCAACACCACTTGCCATTGCCCAGGCCTTATGTTCTCCACTAGCCGCAAGCTCTTTAAGGACTACGAGGGTGCCTTCACCATCTTTGTGTCATGCACAGTCCCTGACACAAAGTCCCTAGTGGTTCTGTGGAGGGTGCTGAACAGATATGCCCTGAGGGAGTGAATGGGCAGCCTGGTGCTGGACGCTGTCCCGAGCCAGCTGAGGTTATGGGAATAAATTTTCACATTTTTCCAGAGAATAAGGACAAAAGTGGGAACTAGAGGTCAGAGGAGACATGGATCCCTGCCATTTTCTCTCCTGTTTTTCCTTTGTGTAGTTTCAGTTTTAAAATTCCTGTTATTTGAGGGAGGACAAAAGGACCTGGGAGGAGTTACAGAATCATGAGTCCTTTGGGTAGGACCCCTCCCCACTATGACCCCTGACCATCTCCCCTTCCCAATGGTAGAGCAGAGGCACACCAGAGTAAGCCCTTCACATTCTCCTGTTTCTTCCACAGAGGAGGTGTCTTGGGTCACAGCTCTGCCTGTGAGCAGATTGTCTGTTTAGTGTGTTCATCTTTGAGACCCAGAGTTTGGCTCTCACCATGGACAGCTTCTGTGACCCAGGGGTGGGCAGACTAAGCAACCCTCCAGGACAGACCCACTCTAAGGAGAAGAGTGATGACTCTCAAGTTGTAGTGCAGGTTTGCCACTGAATTGCTGGTTAATAGACTTCTGAATCTTTGCTTTCTTAGCTGGTATTTATGTTTCTACTACTCAAGAATTCTGTGCCCTTCTTTTGAAACACTGTTGAAGTTTTCAGAGTGAGTAGTAATGGGGAAATGGCCCACAGTTTAGATACAGGTCAGGAAGACATTGGTTAGGTCTCTTAAAAAATTATAGTGTCAGGTGTGTGTTATAATGAGCACTACCGCTTACTTTCTGTAAGATTACATATTTAATGTGCTGTTGCCTCCTAAGCCTGTAATTAGAAGCCAAATACTGGTATCTTCTGAAAGGGATTGGGTCCTTGTCTCCCAGAATCATTGATATTGCATGCCCTCCTGTCTGAACTCTTAGCCTTTCCAGCCAGTGATAGGTGGAGGATGCTGGCTGGAGCTCCTTGGCTACTGGTTTAGATTTGAGTGCTTGCTGCCCAGGTATCATCCAGTGATTGAGCAGGTGCATCCTGCTGCCTTGCCTGAGCTGTTGGAAGCCCCACCTTACTATGAGGTCAGTAGTCAGAGTTGCCAGCTTTTCAGCTTGCAAACAGCCATCTGGCCTGGTCCCTGGTCACAGCATTACTCCTTTTACTATCCTCGTGCAAGTGCAATTCGGTAAGCATCTAGGAGCAGAATAGCACAGCACTATGACCAAAAATCTCCCTTGATTGGCCACCATTCTCCAGTACATTTCACACATCATTTCCCCCCCCCCAAAGTGACATTTGTATTGAAGTAAGTTCACAGGGACATGAACAAATAAAAAGTGTGCAGGTCAACTTTCTGCAAAGTGAAATACCCTCCTACCTAGCACATACATCAAGAAATAGAACCCTTTTCCCATCACTGCCTCCCACCCCAAGAAGCATAACTACCCATTCTAACTTCTCATGGATTAGTTTTGCCAGCTTTTTAACCTTACATAAATGAAATGCTGGGCTGTGTATGCTTTGCATGTGATTTCTTTTGCCCAGCATGCTATTCGGCAGATCATTTCTCTTTCTACACAAAGTCCCAAGTCAGAGATTATTGTCCCCATTTTGCAGAGGAGGAAACTAATGTGCTTTGACAATAAATAGCTTTGTAATATGAAGCTAACTGCATCTGCCTGCCAGGCCCCTGCTCTCTATGAACACATGCGCACACCCTGACAGGGAGACGGAAGTGAGTGACACTCAGGACCATTAAGAGCTCACAGTCTGGATACAAAGCATATCCTTATGTGGCTGAGAGAAGTAGTTGCCTGTAGTCAAAGTTCAAGGAAAGCACTCTCGAGTATTTTATTGTTAGGTGGGGAAGACCTCATAAAAAAAGGGAATATTTGAGCTAAAAATCAGAGAATAAGAGGATTTTGGAAAGCCATCATGGTTGAAGGGATCATAGGACTATAGACGTAGAAGTTTGGAATACCTTATTTTACTTGGGGGAGTGGTAAGCAATGTGATGAGAGCCCAGGGTCTTTGGTAGGGGTGGTGGGAGAAGAGGCTGGAAATGGAATAGGTTGGGGGGTGAGGACTTTTTTTTTCTGTAGGTCAGTATTTACTCCACTGTGTGCCATAAAGCTTCAGTGTTTATGAGATACTCTCAAGTCCGACACATTTAGGAGACAGTGGCTAAACATGGGAACCAGGTTAAGAAACTGAAGGTCGTCAGAGCTTTTATATGTTAATGAGCTTTATAAATGGCTCAAGGAGATGTGGGGGTATGTATGTATGATACATGCTCCAGGCTCATTTACTCCCAGAACCTCTTTTACTATAGAATGTCTGCTGCCCCTGATATTCTGAGGACCACATGATGGAGGCTGATTTTCTTTGGTTGCCCTAAATATTCTGTCATTTATTTTACCTGTTGATTTTCCTTTTTTTGCAGTTCTTTCCATTAGTGATATATAATTTTTGATTATGAGACCATCTTCAGAAGATGTTTTGTCCATGGGAGTCTGGGTTGCCCTGGGCTGTGGAAGTGCCCTAGGGCACTCTAGGGCAGGTTTACTGGTTTAGAAACTGTTTCTATATTCCTTTTTGTCTTGAGTATCCTCTGCGCTATCTGGATAATGTCACATCAGAACCCAGATCTGTATGTGGTGTGAGCCTGGGGTTCTGATTTCATGAAGATACGGTTTTTAACTTCCCTGCCTCCAGGAGATGGTGAGCTCCCCTCCCCCGCCTTTCCCTCGCAGATGGATGGAGTTTGTCTAGTCCCAGTATATGGGACGGCAGGTGAATAATGCTGTCCACGGGGAGCCTGTGGCATAGACATTCTCCCTGATAAGACACCAGCTTCCTGATCCAGACGCCATTCTACCTAGTAATGGCCTTAGCTTCCATTCAGCTGTCAGACTTGCTTTCCTTCTCATTTAAAGCACCCAGGCACTTCCCTCTTTCTTTTTACTACGACTCAAAGCTTTATTTTTTGCTAATATGTCACTTTTTACGTGTTTGGAGCTGTAGGGGAAGATTCCTTCCAACTCTGCTCCATCTGCCATATTGACTGCAAGGCATTCTCTTTTTTTTTTTTTTTAATTTATTTTTTTATTGGTGTTCAATTTACTAACATACAGAATAACACCCAGTGCCCGTCACCCATTCACTCCCACCCCCCGCCCTCCTCCCCTTCTACCACCCCTAGTTCGTTTCCCAGAGTTAGCAGTCTTTACGTTCTGTCTCCCTTTCTGATATTTCCCACACATTTCTTCTCCCTTCCCTTATTTTCCCTTTCACTATTATTTATATTCCCCAAATGAATGAGAACATATAATGTTTGTCCTTCTCCGACTGACTTACTTCACTCAGCATAATACCCTCCAGTTCCATCCACGTTGAAGCAAATGGTGGGTATTTGTCATTTCTAATAGCTGAGTAATATTCCATTGTATACATAAACCACATCTTCTTTATCCATTCATCTTTCGTTGGACACCGAGGCTCCTTCCACAGTTTGGCTATCGTGGCCATTGCTGCTAGAAACATCGGGGTGCAGGTGTCCCGGCGTTTCATTGCATTTGTATCTTTGGGGTAAATCCCCAACAGTGCAATTGCTGGGTCGTAGGGCAGGTCTATTTTTAACTGTTTGAGGAACCTCCACACAGTTTTCCAGAGTGGCTGCACCAGTTCACATTCCCACCAACAGTGTAAGAGGGTTCCCTTTTCTCCGCATCCTCTCCAACATTTGTTGTTTCCTGCCTTGTTAATTTTCCCCATTCTCACTGGTGTGAGGTGGTATCTCATTGTAGTTTTGATTTGTATTTCCCTGATGGCAAGTGATGCAGAGCATTTTCTCATATGCATGTTGGCCATGTCTATGTCTTCCTCTGTGAGATTTCTGTTCATGTCTTTTGCCCATTTCATGATTGGATTGTTTGTTTCTTTGGTGTTGAGTTTAATAAGTTCTTTATAGATCTTGGAAACTAGCTGCAAGGCATTCTCAATCCCTGTGTCACACTCCATTCATTTGTAGGATTAGTGCCTTGAAATAGTCTTTCAGCTTGCAGGCATTCCTCTCAAACCATGGTGCTTCAGTCCTTCTCCTTCACAGAATCAGACTGGGTGTCTTTATCCTACATAGGCAGCAGCGGAAGGCTGAACAATTCCCAGCAAGGCAATACCACCGTTTTAGTTTTGTCATCACTTTTGTTGTTTATATGAAGTCACATATTTGGCAATATGCTGTCCTAGGAGGAGAACCATACACTCAATCATTCTCACTTTGACTAACTTATTCATTTTCTCAGTATATATTTATTGAGTACTATGTGGCTGATAGCATGTTATTCACATGAGAGACATTGGTGAACAGATCAACATAAGATCCCTGCCTTTGTGGAACTTAAAGTCACATGAGGGAGATAGATTTTATTAAAAATATACAGAAATAAATAGGTTTTATCAAATATGTACAGAAATAAATATAGAGTTACAAACTATGAATGAAATGTGTTACGGACATAGAGTGGAATGAAAGCCAGTGGTTCTCGTTTCAGCTCTATTACCAATTAGCTGCATAATGTTTGGGCAGACCATTTCCCCACTGTCTGCCTTGCTTTTCTCTTATATGAGTGACTCTGGCTGCTTCCCAGGGCTCTTGTGAGTCTGAGATGAAGCAACTACACAAAGGAGCTGTTAAGTGCCCTATAAAATCTTAGGATGATGGGACTGTCAGAAAGATGAGTGCAGCTGAGTAGGTTTTCTATAGTCGGGGAGCTTTCAGACCAGGAAATCTCCCAGCCAGTGTTATGCTAGTAAATATTTAACAACTGGCTCTGCAAAAAAACTTCTGAAAGCCCTGATTTGTTTGCTGATTCATTTGCTAATTTCCATGGTGTAAATACTTCCATCAAGGCTGATTTCAAACTACCAGTGTAATGTCACTAAACACCAAGATGGGAAGGAACTTGCACAATGAGCTCCAGCTCCATCCAGTACCTCACTGTTCCCAACAGTCCCTTGTGTGGGCATAGGACAGAAAGCAGGAGTATGATTCACAAAAGTCCTGCTAAGCTTCAGTTTAAGAAATGACAAGCATTCTTTTCTAGTAGTGCTGTCTTCTTGATTGAAAATCCTGGCAGTGGGCAGCCCTGGTGGCTCAGCAGTTTAGCACCACCTTCGGCCCAGGGCCTGATCCTGGAGACCTGGGATCGAGTCCCACATTGGGTTCCCTGCATGGAGTCTCCCTCTGCCTGTGTCTCTGCCTCTCTCTCTGTGTGTTTCTCATGAATAAATAAAATCTTAAAAAAAAAATCCTGGCAGTGAATGCTTGGATGCTATTGGCTCAATCCCTGGGAAGGAAGAGTATCTAGCAGGGGAATGTCCTAAGAGCACATGTGTGTGTGTGTGTGTGTGTGTGTGTGTGTGTGTGTGTGTGTGTGTTTAATTATGATTATGGTTGTTGGAATGTAGTTTCCCAAGTCATTGGGCTGCCCAGGTTTTCCAGCTTATTGTGCCTCTGAGATGTAATATTGCACAATGTTAGAACTTGGGTTTTGGAGTTAGAGGTGGGTTCACATCCCAGATCCACTGCTTCCTGGCAGTATGACCTTGGATAGTAAGCTCTCTGAGGTTGTTTCACATCTATAAAATGTGAACAATGATATGTATTTCACAGGATTTTTGGGTGAGTTAAATGGCATCATGCATGTAAAATGCATAGTACAGTGTCTGCTGTTCTTAAAATCAGCATTTCTCAAATCTTTAACAAATTAAGTCCATGTTTTGGAAAAAAAACTAGTTTTTTTCCCTGATCTTGTCAAAATTGGCTTCTTTTCCTCCATCCTGTGCTTTGCTCTGAATCATCCTCAACTGGACCTTTTCCCTTGCCATGTCACTGCCCTGCCTATTTTTAACCGAAGTCCCCTTCTTGATTTTCAGAACACATTTTGAAAGCAGTTGCCAATGCCCCAGTGCTCCCCATTCTATTCACAGGTCCAGGTACAGTGTGCCTGGCTGCCTGCCTCATCAGAGAGGTGGTGTAGGGGGTTCACCTTCATCTGGTGTTCCGGCTAAGGCTTGTGCTTACATCGGAAGCATGGGGAGCCAAGAACTATGAAATTCGATTTTCTCTATCCTTTTTCCACCTAGCAACCTTGTAGCCCTCAAGAGATTGGTTTTGGAATATGAAGCAGTAAGGAAGTTATGCTCTTTTCTTTGTTTAAAAGTAAAACCCTAAGCATGCCTTGTGGCAGCTGATTTCATCGTGGGATCCATAAAAAGTGTTTTCATCTGAGTACACATCACGCTGTCCTGTGATTGAAGCTACAGGGCTTCTGCTTAGATTTCATAGACTAGGAGTTGAGACCCTCTTCCTATAAAACACCAGATAATAAATATTTTAGGCTTTCTGGGCCATAGAGTCTCAATTCAACTGTGCTGTTGCAGTGTGAAAGCCACAGACAGTATGTATAAACGAGTGAGTATGGCTGTGTTCCAGTAAAATTTTATTTATGAAAACAGGTGGCAGGCTGAATGTGGCCTGTGGGCTGTAGTCTACCAGCCGCTGCTGTGGGCCTGTAACAGGCGGCTGAGAACAGTGGATAAGAGCACGAGTGCTGGCCCTGGAGTCTGTGTGAACCCCAGCTCTGCTGCTTTGTGGCCCTGGGCTTGGGCGAGGCACTTAACAAGGGTTACGAGTATCTGTTCATTGGGCTCTCACGGGAGTCCAGGGCGACAGTGTCCACAAAGGGTGGTGCAGGGCCTGGCACACGATAAATACCGGCTCCTGCTATTACTACTCGTTGCCCCCTTGCATTGGCTGGTCCCTTAACAGGAGGGGCTGTGGGAATGATTTTAGGCACATTTAAACACCAAAGCTAGTTGAAAGTTTATTTGCTTGTTTATTTTCTTAACATGGCGTCTCAATGAGAAAAACACATGGCTTGCTCTAGCTGCCCAGAAGGTCACCGTTGTTGCTGAGTGCTGTGGCTTTCACAGCCCAGTAGGTAAACAGTGCAACTAAATGGAACCAGTCAGACAAGTCACGCCAAAAATAAAGATAAGTTAAATATCGACTTCATTAGACTCGGCTTGCTTTTTAGCTTTTATAATGAAGACCAAGCTGGTTGACGGGAAAGGGCATTGTCAGGAAATCCCACCTCCTCAAGGACTTCGTGGTTCATCCTTGAGCAGAGCTTTGTCAGCTGGCCACCTGCTCTGTGTCCAGCATTGTGCTGGGCAGTGGGGGTTGTGTATTGAGGAGGGACACTTCTGACCTTGCAAGAGCTCGCAGTGTAATGAGGAGCAGAAGACTGTTGGATAACCGCGTGTCGAGGCAGGATGGGACTGTGGTTGCTCACCAGCGAATCCAGCATGGTCTCCAGTTTCCTTTGGCCTCTGATATCAGTCCTCTTCCCCCCCAGCTCTGCTCCTTGCTCCAGCCTGGACAGCTTCCACTGCCTCCTTGCATTGCTTATTCTGAACTCGTGTGGTCCATTCATTCATTCAAAAAATATTAGAGTATGTATTATTTGCTATTAAGTAAGACAAGGCCCTGTTCTTAGGGATGTGGACAGCTACTTGGAGCAGCACATAGTCACTCGCAAACCAGTGCTGTGAGGGTGAGGGATAAAGCTCTGTGAGAGCAAATAATCTTAAAAAATGAACTGGAGAAGGAGGATTTCTATGGTGTGTGTATGTTTATATTTGTGTACATAGGGGTTATTTTTTACAGAGCTGAGATTTTTTAACAAACTATACAAACTTTTTTTTTTTTACAAACTATACACAGAGGCTGCTCCTCTCTCTTCCATTCCATTCATTTCTCCTCCCTTCCCTTTCTGATTGATTCTTTGCCTGTTTTGAGTATACCCAGCCTGACTTAAGTTTATATTTAGGAAATAAGGGCGAAAGCATTATGAACATATCGATACACACAAAAATATATGCAGGGTTAGAAAAATTAGAGATTTTTTCTACCCCTGGGAGTTTTCAACTTTATGCCATATTGTAAATTTAGTTGTCATATTTATCCTTTTCCCTTAAAATTTCTTTTCCTCTCCCCTCTGCTGTTCATTTTGAAAAATCTCAAACCTATATTAAAGCTTGAAGGCATGCACATTCATATGCTCTTAACCTAGATTGACCAGTTAACATTTTGCTTCATTTGTCTTATTTTCTCTCTCTTTACATATTTAATCTTTTATTTTGCTGAGCCATTTGACAGTAAGTTGCAGACATCATAACATTTCACCCCTAGCATTTGAGTATGTACCTCCTAAGAACAAGGAAATTATCTTTTAAAACCATAAAACCATGATCACACCAAAGAAATTTAACACTAATACAATGATATGAGCTAATACATAGTCAGCATTCAAATTTTCTGACAGTCTCAAAAGAGTCCTTTATGGCTATTTCTTTTAAATCCACGATTCAATCAAGGATCACACATTGCATTCAGTTCCCATGTCTCTAAATCCCCTTAATCTAAAACTCTCTGTCTTTTTCTTTCTTTCTTTTTATAATATTAGTGGTTTTGGAGAATTCAGGCCAGCTGTCTTACAGAATGTTCCAAACATGGAGTTGTCTGTTTCCTCACTGTAAGATTCAAGTGAAACATTTTAGGAAGAAACTAGAGGATGCTGTGTCCTTCCCATTATGTCACAGTCAGGAAGATAAGTTTGTCCTGTTATTGGTGGTGCTAACTTAGGTCACTTGTTCAGTGATATCTGTCAGATTTTCCCATTTAGAGGCTGCCCACTCCCCTGCCATGTATTTCATAAGTAATCTGAGAGGTGATGCTTTGAAAACTGTATCTTGTTCCCCAACAATTTTTCACGCAGTGATTTGAGCATATACTGGTGAACTTTGTTCAATCAGTTATTATATTGATGGTTGCAAAATGATGTTTTTCTGTCATTCTTTCTACTTTTATTGGTTGGCATTTGGTCTGTGAAGAAGATCCCTTCCCACATTTATTTTTTTAAGATTTTATTTATTATTTATTTGAGAGAGAGAGAGAGCACACACAAAGGGAGAAGGAGAAGCAGACTCCCCGCTGAGCAGGGAGCCCGACCTGGGGCTCGATCCCAGGACCCTGGGGTCATGACCTGAGCCAAAGGCAAATGCTTAACCCACTGAGCCACCAGGAGCCCCAACCTTCCCACACTTTTAAAAGTATCCTTATGGATTCATGGGTTCTTTTTTGTTCATTGTATTATGATCCATTACTATGTTTTTCTTTTCTCTGAGAATGTTTTCTTTTTTCTGAGAATGTTTTCTTTTTTCTGAGAATGTTTTAAATTGAGTTATGACTTATGCACAGTGAAATGTACAGATACTACGCATACAGCCTAATTAGTTTTCACAAATGCATATGTACATGTAAATCCCACCCTGTCCAGATATAGAACATATCCATTCCCCCAAAAAGTTCCCTTTGGCGCCTTCCCAGTCATTCCCCATCCCACTTCACCAAGACTAATCTGATTTCTTTCTTGTTCTCTTTGATGTTTTGTCCCAAATATTGGCAATGAAAGCCCCATTTGTTGGCTCTGTATCCATTTGATGTGTGCATCTTAATCTTTGAGCACTTTTTTGGGTTCTGGCACAAGAAGGCATTTTATTATTTTTGCCAGTTGAAAATATCCCGTACTATGTATACTAGTTAAATAATTTCTCCTTTATTGAGCTTTAAGTTGCTTCCTTTTTATTTTGTTACCAAAATGCTGCAGCAAACATCCTGGAACACATATTCTTTTGTGAACAGCACTTTTGTGAGTATTTTTTGTAGACTAGGTCCTAGAAGTGATATTTCTCAAAGAGTATGCACGTTGAAATACTTGATTGATATTGGCAGATTCTTCCCTCCCCTCTTAAAGATCTGTGTTAATTAAATTTCCAGAACTAGTGCTGGTATCCCTGCAGCCTTATCAACATTGGATTTTGTCTGTCTATGTGAATATGGTAGCATGTAGAGTGTGATTTTGGACTTCTTCTTGAGCATGGTGCACATCCAAACCAGAGAGCCTCCTTCTTGGTTCCGAGCCTGATTTTCATTTGTAGACAAATGAAATCTCTCCTCAAGGGAGAGGTTAAACCAAGGAGAAATTTTTGACAGGAAACTCTCTGTCATTTGTTGACACACTCACCATTTTACAGCCAGCTTTTGGCAGATGATATTATTGTCTTGATTCTGCACTAACTGCACTTAGGAGATAAACAAGGAGAGGGATTTACGTGAGGAGCATGGTAGCCTTCCCCCCCCCAAGGCTTCTGGTCTTCCTGAGCAGTCTTTATAAAATTTGATTCAGAGTTCCTGTTCTGTATTTCTATCTTTAAATAACCATGAGACCTGATTTTTATTTTGCAGTGAACCTCGGTGAGTCTCTATTTGGGGTAGCAGGTTTATTATAACCTGTGTGTATGTGTGTGTATGTGATCTATTACTCTGATGTCTGCTAACAGACAAAATCTTTCCATTTTTTTAATTGTAACTATTGAATCTTAGGTTAACCACCTTCGTGAATGATTTGGACGTTGGACATTTTTTTTCAGGCTGAGGAAACTCTTTGAAAGCTCTTATCTCTGCTTCAGTTACCTGTGTTGATTTTCTTTATAGGTATTTGAAGCTGTGATTTCATGGATCAATTATGAGAAAGAAACCCGTTTAGAACACATGGCAAAACTGATGGAACATGTTCGTCTCCCTCTCTTACCTAGGGATTACCTGGTCCAGGTGAGTGCTGTATGAAGAACAAATTGCTTTCCTGCTCCCCCAGGCCTCTGGGAATAGCAGCAGGCAGCCCTGGTTGTATGGGGTAGTTGAGGAGTTTTATGGGTCTTTTGCATGAGTTGAGGGCACCAACCCAGTGGCTTAAGTGTGAAGCATGGTAGTGTAAGGGTTTTTATTTTTATATTTTTACATTTTTATTATTAAAGTATAGTTGACATACAATGTTCTATTAGATGGTAATGTGAGGTTTGAGAATAAGACACTTAGGGTTTAGTTCCTACTCCACTACTTGTTAGCTTTGAGTTTTTATTTAACTTCTTCAAGTCTTAGTTTCTTCTTTGATAGAAGAAATATGATAGTAGAGCCCCATCAGGATTGTTGTGAGGACCAAAGGAGTTGTAAATATGCAAGACAGATGTTTAGCATGGAGCTGCGCATATTAGATGCTCACTGGAAGTTAGCCACTTTTACTGTAGGGGAGCTAAGCAAGAATAAGTCATTTCCATGTTTCTGTGTTCTCTTTACCTTTGTGCTAACCAACTTAGAGCTCTATTCAGGATTAGGTAAAAACCAGCTCCTCACAGGTGCCTAGCATACATATTGCTTCCTCTGAGGAAGTAAAGAAAAGTTAAGAATTACGGGGTGCTAGTGTGATGCCACATATTTAATCCTTATTACAACTCTCTGAAGCAAAGACAACCCTCTTTTTACAAGTCTAGGCCTTGGGGTTTATGGAGGCGGAGGATTATTTGGCAGTAGAAGGCAGTGTCAGGATTCAAATTCAAGTCTGTTGACCCTGAAGCACCTGCCTTCCACTAAGCAGGCTGTCACCTTTAATACTGTCTGTTTATCCATTGGCTGTAGATACTCTTCTAAGTAGGCAGAGGGCAAAACTTAAATATAGGAACAAAACAAAACAGCAAGGCAGCAGGCCAATACTCATCTATTTCCAAGAAGTTTCTGAAAGGAATGGAAGGTGTGAGGTGAGAAGAAGAGAGATGGTTCAGCAACCCAGTGGCCTAGCTCTGTCACTTCCCAGCCATCTAACACTGGGCAAGTGTTCAACCTTTCTCAACCTCTGTCTTCTCATCTCGTAAAAACAGCACCTGCTCTTATAGGATTGTTTGGGTGTAGAATGAGATAATCTATATAAAGGCTGCAACACTGTGAGCGAATGCTGGCTGATACTACTACCGTCTTGACAATCATGGATACTATTGGGAGTAGCGGGAGAACATTGTATCCTCACAAACACTTGTAAAATCATCGGCTTGTGACCCTGTTGACCATAAGTCTAATGGACCAATGAGATGATCCCTGAACCTCTGAGCCTCAGTCCAGTCCTATTCTCAGGTGCTGGGGCAAGGGCTTACAAAGCCCTTCTTTGTGCCCGGCGTTTTATGGTTTGGATGGTACCACTGCCCCCTAGTGGCAGCGTCTCCTTCCTGTAGAAAAGGTTCTCTAAGCAGAGGGACTGAACTGGCCTGAGCTCCCAGTGTCAGAATCAAACCTCCTACTGTCCTGTGGGAAATGGACCAAAGGTGGAGGCGGACGTCTGGCCTCCAGCACAGCATCACTCCACAGGAAGGGCAATCTGTGGACCTGGTTTCTGGGGAAAACTAAAGAGGCCTTAGAGACCCTTAGTCATAACCTCAATCAGGTGTCCACAACTGAAACTTAAAGATACTAGTTCTTAAGTTATTATGGCAAAGTAGGGTTTATATCTGGAGAAGAAGGAGGTCAGAGGTAGTGGGCATGACCCTTCTACCCCTCTTTTCAAAGGGCTCTTTTCAGAACATCTCTGGAAGAGGATGTTTCATTAATACTTATTTAACTTTGAAGTTTCAAACTAGTACAGCCTGCTAGGGGTGGCTGATCTTGGTTGAGGACACAGGGAAAGCCCTGGGCAGACCTGTACCAGCACTTATTTCTGGGGAAGGCGTTTTTGTTTGTTTTTTAACCACTAATGTTTATTAGGCTTTATTAAATATTTTGAAATATTGAAGAAGTGTGTAATAGGCTATATTTAAATTTTTTAAGTTGTGATTATGTATATATAACATAAACTTTACCATTTTGACCATTTTTAAGTCTGCAGTTCATTCAGTGTACTAATTGTATTCATCATGCTGTACAACCATCACTATATCCATTCTTAAACTTTCTTATCACCCCAACTTGAAACTTTACATGGTGAAGTATTAACTCCCTGGAGGAAATTTTCATTCAAGCTGAACGCGTTCTTTGGGAGAAGTAGCTGTTTATGCATTTCACCTTCCATCCAAGTTTTTGAAGATATCCTTTCTTGGGGCGCTTGGGTGGCTCAGTTGGTTGAGTGTCTGCCTCTTGGTTTTGGCTCAGGTCATGATCTCAGGGTCATGTGATGGAGCCCTGCATCAGGCTCTGTGCTTAGTGAAGAGTCTGCTTGTCTCTCTCTCTCTCCTCCTCTACTCCTGCCCATGTTCATGCTCTATCTCTCTCTCTCCCTCTTTCTCAAATAAATAAAATCTTAAAAAAAAGAAAGAGAACCTCTCTCGCCTGTTTTAATTTTTTTAACTGACCTAAAGGCTTATAATTTGTCTCAACCTGGGTCAGTCCATCAGTGGTGGTGGGGCAAGTGGGGAAACCTTCCCCCAAAATGGAGTATTCCTGGGCGTCACTTCTGGGGAAGGAGGTGCCCAGTGGTGACAGGGGCCCTGTCATGCCAATCCTTCTTTTCCTACTTAATGTCTTCCCAGCGGGTGATGGCCCGGCCACATCTCCATTCCTAGTTACAGGTGAGGCTCAATCATGCCTTGTGCGTAACCAGCTTGAGGGCCAAGGTAGTTGAGATGGGGAGGCCCTTCTCCTCCTCTAACTGGATTTGAGTGCTTCAAGGTCAGAACCTTTGTCTTGTTCATCTTTTTCTTCCCAGAGTGTAGCACTGGGCTGTCCAACCATGAGACATTCAATCTCTGTTAGCTGTTGAATGGAATCTATCTCTGCTGCTAGCTCCTAAACACTCCAGCAAAGAAAATGTGAAGGGGCCTCCGAAGACCACACTACCCCTTACAGATATACCGCATAGCAATGTGACATAGGCCAAAGGACAGGATTTGAGAATCAGAGCACCAGCATGGTTTCACCCTTGGTCTTGCTCATGACATCTTTTGGCTTATATTTGCTGAGCATCTGCTTGGGTCCATAGCTTTGGAGTATGTGAAGAAGCCACAGTTCCAGCTTAGATAGGGTCCAAGATGAAGTCAGTGGGTGCAGGACATTCTTTCTTCTCTGATATCACCACTTGATTATAGAGCATCTCATTGGCCAGTTTTACCCCTGAGGCTTTCACTATAAGAAAATGGTTATGAATTCTTCCTGATTGTCACCTTGTTTTACTCTATGCCTCCAGAGGTTGGCTCATGGATCCTGCTCTCTTCCTCTTTCTCTCCTTCTCCTCTCAAATGTGCGATCATTTGCCCTAAACATTAAAGGCACTCAAACTAGGAGGAACATGAGATCAAGCCTTCAGGACAACTAATTGTCTTTGTTTTGCATAATTGCGCTTAAGCCTATGAACTAACAAACAAACACAGGTTATATCCCGGTCTGTTTGATGCCGGAACTTAATCACCTCCACTGTGCTCTTGAAATGCAGGAGGTAGGCACTAAGTTTTAAGTCTGTGATCTTTCATTTGGAGTCTGAGATGATGTGGCCGGGGAATAAAGGGGTGTGGGAAAACAGAAATGATCCAGCCTGAGGAGGCAGATTGGGAAATGCGGCTGAGCTCTGCTTCTGGATCACCTGTGGATTATTTCCTCCAGACAGTTGAAGAAGAAGCTTTGATAAAGAATAACAACACCTGTAAGGACTTCCTCATTGAGGCCATGAAATACCATCTGCTCCCTCTGGATCAGAGGCTCTTGATTAAGAACCCAAGGACCAAGCCCAGGACTCCAGTTAGCCTGCCCAAGGTAAGCCCCAGCCCAGTCAATGCAGCAGATGGGACTGTGTTCTGGGCCAGTGGCCTTCCACTCCTGCCTCCAAGTCTTTCCTCACCCATGGTTACCCTGCTTGGTGGCATTTACGACCTAAGTGATGGAGTCTACTGGTTCCTTTTGAATCTGCTGGTACCTCTCTCTTTTAGGGTCTTTCTTTTCAAAGAATTTCCAGTAACCTCCGGAGTCACTAGGGAGTTTTGAGAATAACTCAGAGCTCTTTCTTCTCTCCTCCTTCTTTGGTCTGAGTTCTTTTTTTTTTTTAAAGATTTATTTTTATTTATTTATGATAGAGAGAGAGAGAGAGAGAGAGAGAGGCAGAGACACAGGCAGACGGAGAAGCAGGCTCCATGCAGGGAGCCTGACGCGGGACTCGATCCCGGGACTCCAGGATCACGCCCTGGGCCAAAGGCAGGCGCGATACCGTTTAGCCACCCAGGGATCCCCTTTGGTCTGAGTTCTATTTCTTTTGGAAACAAAGGAATGGCTGGGTGGTCCTTGACTTAGTGATGGTCCTAACACTCCTCTTTCTAGGCTTATTTGAATCAGAATAGTTCTAGTCTGGTTCTTTCTCTCACTGCAGAGCCCTACAGAACAGTTAGGGCAACCAGATACACACTGGCCACTTTGGTTCCTTGCAAGGCCCTTCCCCTTACTGGTCATCCAGTCCTTCATCTGCAGAATGAAAGGTCCTGTCCTGGCTGTCTCTATTAAAGTCCTTCCCAGTTTGGCATCCCAGTAGGCTCTCTAGGATCCTAACATACGGACATCTCAGGAAAGGCCCCAGCCACCCCAAGAGGAAAGGCAAGCAGGGTGGAGTGAGTTGTGTTGACTCATTGACTACACAGCAAGGCAGCACCAGGGAATTATGTTAGGCCTTCGATTTATCCTCCTCTTCCTCTTTGTGGCTGGCTGCCATGCTCCTTGTCTGCAGCTTCCAAGGTTTTCAAAGCGTTAGAAGAGCATTTTGTCTAAGACCACATGTTTGGATTCTCTGAGGTCTGTGGTTTTCCTCTCTCCACTCCGCTCTGTGACTCTGGGTCATGGAGAATTTAGTGAGTGCAATGTGAACAAAGGTTACAAATATCCCAGCTAATACAGGCTACTGACACTTATTGAGTGCTGCTTCTTTGCCAAGCAGTAGGCCGCAGGCCTCACACGCACATCTTTCGTAATCCTCCTAAAAGCCCTTTATGGTGGAGACAGGTATCCTATTCTACACAGAGGAAACTGGAGGTCAGAGAGATTAAGTGACTTGCCTAAGGTCAACACAGCTAATGGAGTAGAACCAGGGTTTGAATTGTATATTTCTCACCCTCCAACCTGGGTGAACCCATCCCATCCTGTCCCTGGCTTCATCTTTGTAAACCTGAGGGTATATACCTACCTGTCTGCTTCCTGTTGCCTTGTGCAGGTTAGAAGGGGCAGCCACAGGTCAAGGGCCTGGGTCCGGCTGGCCATTTGCCTTACTGCATGTTGAGACTTTTATTTTACTGAAGTATTGCATTGAAACTACTTAATATTTTTCAAACTGAATATAACTTCAATTATAGAAATATATGCTCATTGTAGACTATTTAAAAAGGTATTGTATTTTTGAAAAAGAGAGTAAAACTCCCCTGAAACTCCTCCACCCAGGAGCAGTCATTGCTCTTCCCTTGGTGAATGCTCTTCCTGACCTATCTCTGCGTGCCTATTCGTAGAGATAAAAATGTGCCCTTTTAGATAAATGGAATCTTGCTGCATGAATTAAAGTCATTTCTATCCCCTACTCAAAGCAGACTGCTTTCATCGTTATCAGTATGGGTGAAATCAACATTTAAATTACAATAGGTACATGGTATTTAATTATATTTATGTATCATTATTTATTTAACTGTCCTCTATGTATGAACCTTCTAATAATTTCCACTTTTTATATAGTAAACATTTCTGTTTTAACCTTTCAAAGATGGCATGTTGTTTTAGTTTGCATTTCTTTCATTATGAGTGAGAATGGTGTGGGTTTCCTATGATTATGGTCTCTGTTAATTCTTTTTTGGGGAATTTTCTATCATGTCGTTTGCCTGTTTTTCTATTGGGCTGTATTTTTTTTTTTTTTTAAGATTTTGTTTATTTATTCATGAGAGACAGAGAGAAAGAGAGGTAGAGACACAGGCAGAGGGAGAAGCAGGCTTCCTGCGGGGAGCCCGATGTGGGACTCATCCTGGGACTACAGGGTCATGCCTTGAGGTGAAGGCAGATGCTCAACCACTGAGCCACCCAGGTGTCCCTGGGTTGTATGTTTTTTATAAATGTTTTTTAAGGGCTATTTTTACTTTAAAGAGGTGAGGCCTTTGTATGTATTTCCAATATTTTTTCTTAATTTGCATTTTGCCTCTAACCTTTTCTATAACTTTTTTTTCTGAATCCCCCAAAACAATTTTAAGTTAGTCATATTGATGTCTTTTGCTTTATAGTTTAGGTTTTACATCTTGCTTAGACATGTTTTAAAAAAAGACTCCCATGTTTTCTTCAAGTACTTTAGTGAATTCTGTTTCACATTCGAATCTTTGATGCACTTAGAATTTATTTTGGTGTAAGGGGTGAGGGTAGGAATCCAGCTTCATTTGTATGACAAATGATGAGCCAGTTGCCTCAAAGTTATTTTATTAATCTTCCCCCTTCATTAATCTGAATACCACCTTTATTATGACCGAAATTTCCTTAAGCTTGAATATTGAAGTCTTGAGAATACTGCTTCTAAGGTGCAGTGCTGTTCTATGTGGAGGAGGCTTCTTCCATCCCAGGTTCTTAGCTGGCATTGTTGCATGTCTTTGTGACTTCTCTCTTTGGAAAAGGAGGCTCTTATCTTACATCAGGTTACTGACATCTTTTCCTGGGGAGTGTGTTCTGGAGCTGAGGAAATGGCGCAGAGCTGGCTCAGTTGCTTTGTGTGGAAGCCATACCCAGTGACCTTTCCCTTTCTAGACTCTGCATCTAGCCTTTACCACACATCCTATCTCAAGAAGACACTTTTAAAAATCAAAGCCATTTTTTTGCCTGAGTCCTGACCTAGCCTGCTGAGACCATGCCTCCCTTTCCAGATGATGAATCTGTGGTTGAGAAGAGTCTACCCCTCTTTCAGGAGGCGCCAATGTTGTCCTGCTGTCATCTCTACTCCTTAGGAACCACTATTTTCAGAATGAAAATGTTTAGATTCTTGGGCATACAGACTTCTGCAGGCAACAAGAACCAAGACTTCTTGTGAATCTATTGAAGGAATTTTAAAAAGGACATCATGGCTCTTAGCCTCATTGTTCCCTCAACTTTAATCCTTGAATGATTCAAGGTTCTCTTGTCCAACCTGCTTCTCAAACTCTACTCTGTCATCATTGTTTGGGCACTTAAGTTAGTGAGCGGAGCCCCACTGTGGGTTTGAGGAGTGGGATGTCCTGAGGGAGACTGTCACTTTGAAGATTATCTGATGGTACATCATCTCATTAAGTCATCACAATATTACGGTGTTAACTCTTCATATCCCTAGTTTACTAAGTTTACTCAGAAAGGTTAAGTAACTTGCCCGGTTACACAGCTAGTTAAGTGTGGAGCTGGGATGTAACAAGGTCTATTCCACTCTAGAGTCTGTGTTTTTCTCTCCTACCAGATTACCTCCCAGGGGCAGGTTTTTTTTTCAGATTTTGGTGGCAGACAAAAAAGATCCTTTTCTTTTCTTCTTCTCATTATTTTTTAAATCAATATCTCCCTTAATTAAACTCTGTAACATCCATTCATCTCTTTAAGAGATGGATTCCAATACTATTATTTGCTACTTTTCAAATTAAGACTTTATATTTTTAGAGCAGTTTTAGGTTCACACCAAAATTGAGGGTAAGGTAGAATGATTTTCCATATACCTTCTGCCCCCACACATGCATATGCTTTCCTCATTATCAACATCTCAGATTATTTGCTTTTAAATTCAGTTTTATTGAGGTATAGTTGATACATAATAAAATTCACTTTTTTTAGGGATACAATTTGATAAAATTTGAGAAATGCATACAGTTATGTAGCTGCATCCTAATCAAAATATAGAATATTTTAAATACTCGAAAACGTTCCATTGTGCTGCTCTATAGTCAAGCCCCTTCTTTTACCCCTAGGTTTTGGCAACTACTGATCTGATTTCTGTCCATATTACAGCTTTGTCTTTTCTAGAGTGTTATATAACTGAAATCATGCCATATATAGCCTTTTGAGCTTGCCTTCTTTCTTTTAGCGTAATGCTTTTGAGATTCATCCATGTTGTTGCACATATAAAGAGTTCATTCCTTTTTATTGCTGAGTAATATTCCATTGTTTGGATGTACCATAATTTGTTTATCCATTCACCCATTGATGGACATTTGGGTGTCCATTTTTAGCTATTATGGAAAAGCTGTTTGAACATTCACTTACAGATCCCTGTATGGACTTATATTTTAATTTCTCTTGGGTAAATACCTAGGAATAGGATTGCTGGGTTGTATGGTAAGTATATGTTTGACTTTATAAGAAATTGCTAAACTGTTTTTCCAAGACAGCTGTACCATTATGTATTCTCATCAGCAATGTATGAGAGCTCCAGTTACTCCACAGCCTTACTACTACTTGTATTATCTATTTTTTAAAAATTTTGGCCCCTGTAGTAGGTAGGTGGTTGTATCTCACAATGGTTTTAATTTACATTTCTCTGATGACTAATGATGTTGAGCATCTTTTCATGTGCTTATTTGCTGTTTCTATATTTTCTCTGGTGAAATATGTTCAATTTTTTTTTCTTTAAAAAATTGGGTGGTTTTATTCTTACTGATTTCTACGAGTCCTTCATATGTTGTGGAATGTAAGTCTTTTATCAAATTTGTATTTTGCAAATATTTTCTCCCAATCTGTGTCTTGTCTTTTTATTTTCATAGATGTATTTTTGGGAGGGTAGAAGTTTTAAATTTTATCATTTTTTTCTGTTATGATTGATGTATTTCATGTTTTATCTAAAAAAAATCTTTGCATTATCTAAGATTACAAAGATTTTCTCCTATACTTTTTTTTTCTAGAAATTTTAAAGTTTTAGGTTTTACATTTGGGTCTGTGATCCATTTTGAGATTTCTTTTTAATATGGTGTGTGAGGTAAGGGTGAAAGTTCATTTGTTTTGTATTTGAATGTCCAGTTTTTCCACAGCATTTAGTAGAATGATTCTCCTTTTTCCATTGAATAGGCTTGGCACCTTTGTTGTAAATAATTGACTCCATATATGCTGGTCTATATGTGGATACTATTCTGTTATTTTTATCTATTTGCCTATCTTTCCACCGATACCTTGTTGCTTTGATGACTAGCTTTATAGTAATTCTTGACATCAAGTAGTATGAGTCCTCTAGTTTTGTTTTTCAGAGTTGTTTTGCCTATTCTAGGTACTTTGTATGTTCATTTATCTTTTAGAATCAGCTTGCCTGTTTCTACAAGAAAGCCTTTGATAGGGATTGTGTTAAATTTTTAGGGTCAATTAGGGGGAATTCATATATTAACAATACAGTAGTCCCCTCTTATCCTTAGGGGTTGTGTTCCAAGACCCCCCATGGGTGGCTGGAACTGTGGATAGTATTGTATATACTGTTTTCTTCCTATACATAAATACTTCAGATAAACTTTATAAATTGGGCACAGTAAAAGATTAATAGCAATAATTAGTCATAAAATAGAACAATTATAACAATGTGCCATAATAAAAATTATGCAATATATGATTTCTTTCTCAAAATATCTTACTGTACTGACTCACCCTTTTTCTTGTGATGATGAGAGATGATAAAATGCCTACGAGATGAGATGAAGTGAGGTGAATGATGTAGGCTACTGTTGACCTTCTGACCATACGTCTGAAGGAGGATCATCTGCTTCTGGATCAAGGTTGTTCATGGGTAACTGAAACTGCACAAAGCAAAGCTGGATAAGTGGAGGGAGGGGGGTATGCTGTACTAATCTTCTGATCCATTATCACAGTATGTATTTCCATTTATTTTGTCTTCTTTAATTTCTCTTAGCAACATGTTACAGTTCTTTTTTTTTTTTTTTTTTTAACATGTTACAGTTCTTAATGTATGGATCTTGTAGGTCTTTTGTTAGGTTTATTCTTAGGTATTTCATAGTTTTTGATGCTCTTGTAAATCTTTTCTTTTAAAGTCTACTTTCTAATAGTTTATTGCTACCATGTAGAAATACAGTTGATGAGAAAAACTCTTTAATGGAGGAGAGGTCAGGTTGGTGATGGCTTCACTGGTTTCTGAAAAGCAGGGGCAGTAGTTCAACAAGATGACCATATGCCCTGGGCTGACACTTTAGGGAGGTATTCAGGGTTCTCTTCTAGATACCTCCTTCACTAAACTATAGATTCCATGATAGCAGGCATTACTCATCTCTGTCCTTAGCATGTAGTCTGGAGTCTGGCACAGGATGGGCAATAGTAAAAGTTTTCATGAATGAAAGTATAATTTTTTAAAGATTTTATTTTGAAGTAATCTTTCCACTCAATGTAGGGGCTCAGACTTACAACCCTGAGCTTCAGAGTTGCACACTCTACCAACTTAGCCAGCCAGGTGCCCTGAAAAATATATATTTTTATTTTAAGATTTTACTTATATATTTGAAAGAGAGAGAGAAAATATGAGCAGGGGAGGGGCAGAGGAAGAGGGAAAGAATCTCAGGCTGACTCCATACTGAGCACAGAGCCCAACATGGGCCTTGATCCCATGATTCTGAGATCATGACCTGAGCCAAAACTAAGAGTCGTATGCTTAACCAATTATGCCACCCAGGTATCCTAACAGATAGATTTTTTTTAAAAAAGATTTTATTGGGTGTCCAATTTTAGCTATTTTTTGGGGTGTCCATTTATTTATTCATGAGAGACACAGAGAGAGAGAGAGGCAGAGACACAGGCAGAGTGAAAAGCAGGCTCCATGCAGGGAGCCCAATGTGGGACTTGATCCCAGGACTCCAGGATCAGGCCTTGGGCTGAAGGCAGGCACTAAACTGCTGAGCCATCCAGGGATCCTGAAGAGATAGATTTTTAAAGAAGAAATAATCTCATAGAGATTTAGTACTGACCATTTCTATCATGCCACGTTGTTTTCTAATACTGTCAGCATTCATACATGTATTTTTTGCAGAGATGTAGTGATACCCTACTTGGTATTATCCTTTGATGCTAATGTAGATTAACCCTAGGACATTTGGCTCAGCACAGGTCCAATATCAAATGAATCTCCCCATTCCTGGGGAGTTGGATAGGTGGTCAAGCATTTAAATTAAAAACAATAGCACCAGCAGGAAAGTAATAAACCGTCATGCATGCATTAACTCAATTCACTCATTCAACACAATTCCATTGAGTAGTCTCTGATTGCCAGGCACTGGGCTTGATGCTAAAGCCATAGAGCCTCATGTGAACTGGTCTCTTGTCCACAGTGCTCCAGACTCAGGGGAGGGAAGACGGATGTCACAGGACAATTATAGTGGATCATGTAAGTGCCACAGTGAAGGTATGGGCAGGACACTCTGGGAGCACAGAGAGAGGTGAGGGCTGGAGAAAGCTTTCTGTAGGAGCTGATGCCTGAGCTATCTTCAAGGTCAAAGGGATATTGTCTTTAAGAGTGAACATCCAGAAATTGGTTTAAATGACCGCAGGAGAGGAGGGCTGACTCACCACCTCAGATGGCCACTTAGAGTAAGTTGTACTCGGTGCTTTGTTCCTTCCCTAGGTTACTGTTCTTAACACCCAAGACGTTAATGATGACATGAACAGGGTTGTTTAAATATGGTTTCCTTGTGTTTTAAACACAGCACTTTATATATATTATTTCATCTTCGTAACAACTCTGAAAGTTTTCATGTTGGAACAAACTCCATGTTGGAAATTCAATGAGATTGAATGACTTGCCCAGGGCTTCATAGCTAAGTGGGAATATAAAGACTCAGATCCAGGTCTGGCTGACTCATAGCCACTATACAATACTAACTCCACAATGATGATAACAGCAGATAACAATAACCCTCCAAATGTGAGCCCTCAGAATATGCCAATCCCTGGGCTAAATGATTTACATTTATTATCTCATAGGATTTACATGGTTATAATCATCCCCATTCTACACATGCAGAAATTGGATCTTGGGTTATGTCACTTACTCATTATGTATGAATTCTGTATTTCTGCATTACAAATTACCCTAACCTTGGTGACTTAACACAGTAAATGTTTACTATTCTCACACTTTCCATGGGCAGGAGTCCCAGCTCTGCTGGGTCATCCTGGCCCAGGGCCTCTTGTAAAGTTGTAGTTGAGCTCTTGGTCAGGACAGTGGTCATTTCCAGGCTTGTTTGGAGTGAGGGGCGGTGGGGAAGTGAGTGTAGATCTGCTCCTCAGCTCACTGTTGTGAGCTCTCTCCATAAGCTTCCTGAGTATCATCATGACATGGAAGCTGGTTTCCCTTGTGGCGAGAGATTTTATAGGAGGACAGTGAGAGAGCATGCCCAAGACAGAAGCTATAGTCTTTGTATAACCTGTTCTCCAAGTGATGGGACATTTTTTCTGCTGTATTCTGTCTGCAGGGTACAAGTCAGTAAGTGCAGCCCACACTCAAGGGGAGAGCGGATAAATTCCATGTCTTGAGTGGAAGAGTATAAGATAATTTGTTACATATCTTGAAAGCACCGCTAATAAATTGCTGAGCTGAGATTCAAACCCAGAAGGACTGACTCCAGACAAAAACACATGTATGAATGCTGACAGTATTAAAAACAACTTGGCGTTGTGAGCTTTGAGCTGTTCTGTTATATTGCCTCCATATTTCACACAAGAATTTTTCGCTGGTAATGTGTGGGAAGAAACTCAATTCCTGCCCTTTGGGGACTTTTAAGAAGTCCTCTGAGAGAGTAAGGTAGAAATAGACAATTGAATGGGGCTCCTGGGTGGCTCAGTCAAGTAAGCATTCAACTTTTGATCTCAGCTCAGACCTTGATCTCAGGGTCATTATTTCAAGCCCTATGAGTTCAAGCTCCATGCTGGATGTGGAGCCTACTTGAAAAAAAAAAAAAAATGAAAAAAAGAAAAATATATAAGTAGCCAAATAAGTAGAGGAAGAGAAGTAAGGAGATCATTGGACCAGTTGAAGGAACCAGCCATAAGAATTGCAAGGGCAGGTTAGTTTGGGCTTTCATGAATTCAATCCAGATAGGCTTTCTAACAGAGGACACTTTGAGAAACACAGCAGTGGAAAGAGATTTGTACTGTCTTCAATTCTCAGCAGTGAACCTGTTTGCAAGCCAAGCCCCTTCCCTGAAGAAAATAGGACTCTGCCTTTAGATAGCTGTAGAGGCTAATGAGAGCGTTTTTTTCCTGAGCCACATATGCACAGATCATACTGACACATTCAAGCCGGAACAGCTAATAGCATCATCTAGGCTCCCACACATTCACCACCCAGCACTTCCCTGAGGCTGGGTTGCCATGGACAACCGGAGCTGTCTCCCAGTCTCTCAAAACACTCCTACGTTACCCTGTTCCACAGATGGCAGCAGAGAAATGAGGTCCCAGCAAGATGCAAATGAACCTTTGGAGATGTACTGAGCCTGGCACTTTTCACTGTCATTTCAGTTCAAGTGACATCTCCATTCAACTCTTTAAAAATGATGGTGAAAAGCCATTTGGGCCAGAAGTGGGCAGCTTTCTCCCAGCTTGGCCTGTCCTTTCAATAGATGGCATTGGGAACAAGGCTATTGGTAGGGTCGGTAGGCTGACTTTTAAGCTGGGCCAGGGCCCTGGGTGGCCACTGCTCCTCTTTAGTGTGATCCTTCAGATGGACCCAGGCCGCACCTAGAAAATAGCCTGGGGTTCTGAAACAGGTCCTGTCATCACCCTGGAATTAGTGATGCTCACTTTCTTGTTCATAGATCCTAAGTGTCCTTCTCCACCATTTATGGGGAGTCTGTTTTTTAACAACTGCTTTAACCAATAATAATGGTGCTGGTGTTGACTGAATAATAGAAGCTCACATTTCATGTATATGATTTACCAAGCTCTGTGCCACGTGCTTTGTATCTTTAAGGCTCCTGACAGCCACAAGAGAAACATCCTATTATCCTCATAATACAGGTAACGAAAGTGAGGTTCTGCAAGGTTAAATGTCTTGCCCATGGTCACACAGCTATTTAGTGACTGGGCTGATACTTGAGCCCGGATGTGTCTGACTCCAAAGTCCATATTCCTACTCCTTCTTTCTTCCCTGGGTCTTGCTCTCAAGTTGCTGCTTCTCCGCTTCCCACCGTCTCTGCACTTTGGCTGTCAATTCTTGCCTGGAGCAACTGTTGCTCAGGAACCTGCTGGGACAAGTCTTCTGCCTCGACCTCGACACACTCCTTTGGATGAATTGGTGTTAGCCCTGCGGCCCCACGCACCAGGGTAAGAGAGACTCTCGCTTCCTGCCCTGGCCCGAGGGACCGACTGGCTGGGCCTGCCTTCTGCCCAGCTCACTGGTCATGGAAGAGTTCGGACACGCACTCCACTCTTGCCTGATGAAAAAAGTTTACAGAGCCCAGTTTTTTCCTCTCACTGTAGTGAAAGTCTGATGACGTAGAGGTGAGGGTCATGACTGACAGGTGAGCCAGAAAGCTCTGCTCCGTTCGCCTACTGTGCTTTTCTCTGGCTGGTCTCGGGTACCGGGGACACTGTAGCTCTCCCATGGGGTGGCCATCATACTCTGAGGAGGGACTAACATGCCTTTCCTTCCCCAGTCACACTTTTGAAGTCTTAAGTCCTCCATGGAAGGGGATAGCCTTACATATGTATTTAAAAACCATCTTGTTACAAGATTGGGAGTGAAATTTCTTTTCTAAGGAATCAGGTAGTCTTCCATGGTCTCACTAAGCTCCCTAAAATAAAGGGCCATTTGCCTTTCCAAGATAAGAGTGTTGCCCTTGGGAGTTGTCCAGCAGCCTTGCTGTCCATGGTTGAGTCTGGCTCACCTGTCTTCTGTCAACTGGAACTCTCCATCCACCAGAACCTGTGCAGCCTTCATTCAATACAGGGGACTCCAGAGACGTGGGGTTAGGACCCTGTGGTTTGCTACCAGACTCCCCAGTACCCCGCAGTCCCTGAACATGAGTAAACTATATTTGGTCTAGCATAATTGTTAGCCTGGAACCAGTTCTTTATTGTGATACCTGTATGACCCCTGGTAGTTCTCACAGGGTTACCTAAAGGATACTGTTAAAAATAACAATCATTAAGCTGATTGGATTCAATGATTTCTATTATAGGCATTACAAATCTTTAGTAGATTGGGACTTAGGGGTGTTGGGGAAAGAAAGAAATATGCCTGTTTAACATCCTGGGTCTGAGTTTTTTCTGGAAATGTTAAATGAGAGCTTATAGGAGAAAATTGTTTAAGTGTCTTCATGCCCTAATATCTTACCGTCTTCCTAAGCAGCTAGAGGTTTATAATTTTATGGATGTAATGCATGTAGACTTTAGGGAATACTCCTTTTTGTCTAATTGGTTGCTAAGATCAGGTATCTATGGAAACAGCCATCCTTTAGTATTCAAGATAGGAAGTTTATTTCTTTTACTCTGTGCGATTATACAAGGAGTATAGTGTTTCTTGTATGATGGCTTCTTGCAAGGCCTGCTGTAGAAATTGGATTTCTTAGGTCTGTGAAAGAAGCAGAAAGGATGCCTTCTCCTTCTCCTGCCTTGAGCTACCTCTACATTTTCAGAAACCAATGGTCCTCCCCCACAAAACCTCATAATTAACTCTTCCCAGATTATTGTACAAGTTTTGAATATTAAAAATTGTCTCTCAACAGTGGTTTTATGAGCTCCAAGCCAAGTTTATTTTGAAACCTTGTTCTGTGTTACTTTTGTCTTTCTACTCAGGTTTTACCTTACCACTGAAATTTTTTACATTTGTATAACACTGTTTCTATGTAACTGTGAAAATTCTCAGATGTAAGTACTGTGTTTTTGCCAGTATGAATATACCTTCTTACCTCTGGCATAAGATATATTTTGTTTTATGTTCTATACAGAGGAAGGCTGATAACTTGTACAAAGAATAAGCATCTTTCCTCTGGTAGTTGAGAGAAAAGATGGGGAAAGTTCTCTCTCTCTCTCTCTCTCTCTTTTTTTATCTATCTATCTATTTATTTATTTATTTTTCCTCTCAAATTCTATCCCCAGACTTGTAATCTGGTGTCTAGCATATCTTAACCCCAGAAAGTGATGTTCTGGACTGTATTTTCTTCAATTTAACTGTATATTCTTTTAATTTAGTTTTTTGCATATGCTGTTTACCATTCATTCATTCCTTATTCCAAATATTTGAGTACTAATTTGACCTGGCACCGTTTCGCCCTGCAATTATCTTTGCGACTGAGGCAGGTATATTCTCTGTCCTGTTAAGGTTCACCATCTAGCCAGGGAGACAGGGTTGCCAGGCAGTTACAGCACAATATGGAGCAGTTTTTTTTTTTTTTTAAGATTTTATTTATTCATGAGAGAGACACACAGAGAGAGGCAGAGACACAGGCAGAGAGAGAAGCAGGATCCCTGCAGGGAGCCTGACATGGGACTCAATCCTGGGTCTCCAGGATCAGGCCCTGGGCTGAAGGCAGCACTCAACCACTGAGCCACCCAGGCATCCCTGGGGTAGTTTTAATGAGAGAACACAGGGCATGTGTGATCTCAGAAAAGGGACATTAACTCAGATTTGAGATCAGAGAGGTGGACACATCACCTGAGTCCTGAAAGATAAGCACGTGTGAGAGCAGAGGGATCCAGAAAGGGGGGAGAATGTTTCATAGAGAGGTAACAGAGGGTGTTGAGTGCCTGAGGTCATTGCAGAAAGAAAACTTAAGTCCTGGTTTAATTCTTCCTTAGTCTCCAAAACTAGATTTCATGGAAAATCGTTAACAGTATTGTGCCTTCATTTTAGCTTTACCAACTCAAAACCAGAAGGGTGGTGCAAGTTCTAGGCATGTTTAAGAATGCATGGCAAATCACTGGGCCCCAGAGGAGTAAGGTGGGCGTTGTCTGAGTTTGTCAAAAGGCTGCGTTAATTAACAACCCCCTTCAACTGTTCTGTTCATGGATGCCTGACTAAGCCAAGAGTTACAGAAGGGAAATAATGTTGAATTCAGCTTTTCTCTGAAAAGGGCCACTCTTGACACAGAGCCACGGACCCTCTGAACCACATCACAGAGAGTCAAACGTAGAATATTTATTTCCAGAAGCAGTAGCAGTAGCTCTAAGCTTGAACTGTGTGTCTTGGGTTCCTTTGGAATGTTCCAGAAGTTGGAACTGACTTCTGAGTTTTTGAACACTGGATACCCACATTTGACTACAGACCACCCACATGGGCAGTAGGTAGGTGAGCCTGGATCTGGAATCTTGGGGCCTAAATGATGGATGAGCAGTAGTTACGAGCTCCTGGTTCTGCCTCCTGGTGTGGTAGATGCTGTTCACCTGAGGCATGTACTCCTGTGAGTTGATGTAGATTTTGATCATCACTCCTCTCCCCAAACATTTGTTGTGGAGAAGTGAGAGTACTCTGGTTATTCATAATGGCAGACATTGTTAATGGAACATCATCAACAAGTCCCTGTGGTCCAGGGGTGAAAACAGTGGTTATCCAAGTACAAATATTGGAGCAGCCACATCACTCTCAACCAGGAACTTGTTAGAGATGCCCATTCCCTGCCCCACTCCAGACCTGCTGAGTAAGCACCTCTGGCAGGGTGAGCCTGATAATTTGTGTCTTAACAACCAGCAAGGTGATTCTGAGGCCCACTGAGTTTGAGAACCACTGGAGTAAATAATACAAGCTACAGGTAATGAGAAACATCCTGTGACTCCTATTGATTGGCGGCCTGTGACTTCCACCCCTTTCTCATCATGTCTAAGGAGGCATCTTGCAATGCCAGTGAGCATGATGTCCTTATAGGGGCAACCATGAAATTTGTACAAGTTCATTAAAATGTGTACACTGTTGTTGACTTTGCTACTTTTTAATTTATGAATAACAGGTGACAAAAGTCACAATAACGGATACCACAATTAAATGCTGTGGCTCTGTTGCTATAGCTGAAGCAGTGGCTGGCTTTTTTGCTTTCTTTCTCCTTCCTTCCTTCCTTCCTTCCTTCCTTCCTTCCTTCCTTCCTTCCTTCCTTCCTTCCTTCCTTCCTTCCTTCCTTCCTTCCTTCCTTCCTTCCTACTATACCCTACACTAAGAAATATGTTTAAATTGTTATGCAGGAGACACCTGCCTGTATGTATAACCACCACAATTGTTTGATGAAATAACACCCTTCGTATATTTTCTGTGCTGCTCTATTAAAAGTATGCTGGTTTGCAATGCATAAAATTCATCTCATGACTCACTAATGAAATGTGACCTGCAGTTTGAAAAACATGGATGTAGTGAGCTGTCTATGCATGGACCCGGTCCCTGGAGCAGGAGAGGGGTGGGGCTGCCTTCACCTCTATGCCAGGTAGACTTGGTTTTCAGTCTTTATTCCGCCACTCTCAGCTGTGTGACCTTGGGCAATCTACTTACATTCTCTGAGCTTTAATTTCCTCATCTGTCAATATCAATAATATCTACCTCACAGGGTTATGGCGACATGTAAATGACAACACATTGCACGCAGTGACTGGCAGTGGTAGCTACTACCTTACCTGTGGAAACAGTATTGTTCAGAGCATCATCAGTTAAATACATTTTTGTGGTTGCTACCCCAAAGCAGTCTTTCGCAGTTTTCCCCTAAACTTCAATGAGTAAGTGCCTGCCCTCTGTAGTTTCTGTAATCAGAAATATTTTTGAAGTAATTTTATCCTAAAAATGCAACCAAGTTGCACTCTATTCCAAAATATATTCAAATTTTGATATATGTTTTGTGATATTTTGTTTTGATGCAAAATTTCGTTTCCCTCGCCGAAATCCTTGAGGGCATTGTGATCATAGAACAAGCCCTGAGTGGCTACATGTACCACCAGCACAGCCCTGAGCACAAGGATTTGGAAGTGTAGTTCTCATGATGGTGTTTCTTCATATGATGTTATTGTTAGATTTTTCTTGAATTGTCCTATTTGTTGGTGACTTAGGACAGCATCTCCAAATGTGTAACTCTGTACCCTGGATGGCCCGTGGACCCTGGGCAGCTGGCATGCGGAAGTACCAGGGATTGATCATGTGTGAATCCATTAGCTGGGCAGACCCAGCTAATGTCTGTTTGTCTTTCTGGAGGTCATGATTGTGGTTGGTGGCCAGGCCCCCAAGGCGATCCGCAGCGTGGAATGTTACGATTTCGAAGAGGACCGGTGGGACCAGATTGCTGAGCTTCCCTCCAGGAGATGCAGAGCAGGTGAGTAGCACCATCTGTCATTGTGCAGCTTGCTTTCCCCAGCTTGTCTCTGCTTACTGCCAGAAGTCCTCCACTGCTCCTTGTTTCCACAAACATCTGTGCATTATAGACTCTCTTCCTCTTCCTTCCCCACTTGCCCAGTTTCTGGCTGCCCCTTCTGGGGTCGGTTCTTATGTGCTTTGGGACTTCAGGCTGGTACAAGTATTTGCTTGAATCAAACAACATTGGAAAAGCATATATGAATGGAAATCCAGAGAGTCCATAATGGCTTCCAGTTCTATAAAGTTGGAGATCACTTTCTGTGGTGAATTATTCATGTGATTGCCCGGCTCCCCAATGTCACTCATTGTCACCACATGAGTGATCAGCCGCCTGAGATGACCTCGATGCCTTGGTTTTCCTGTGCCTCAGGTGTGGTGTTCATGGCTGGTCACGTGTATGCTGTGGGCGGGTTTAACGGCTCACTGCGCGTGCGGACAGTGGACGTATATGATGGTGTGAAGGACCAGTGGACGTCCATCGCCAGCATGCAGGAGCGCCGGAGCACTCTGGGTGCGGCCGTGCTCAATGACCTCCTCTACGCCGTGGGGGGCTTTGATGGCAGTACTGGTAGGTCTGGGATGTGGTCTCCATTCCTCCCGGCCTGGGACATGCCCTCAGGGCAACCCTGGTTTGCTCAGCCAGTTCTTGGGCCAATGTTCTGTCCATCCAGAACTACTTCCTCAGCAGCATACTCATCCTTCCTCATCTCCTACCTTGCTTGCCAGAGGCAGGCTTTCCTGCACACAGACTATGTAACTGCCCACATGCTATCATTTCTAGGACTCTAGGAAGGATTCTGCACTCAGAAGAGAACATATTCTCCTTGCTATTGTTTGGGAACCTATTTTTTTCAAAAACTGAGACTTAGCATGTTTAGCTGCAGGGCATCTTAGGATTGTCCAAACCTTCTGCTGGACGAACAAAGGAGCTGGAGTTCAACCATGGGAGAAACCTGACTCAGGCGCATGCCATCTTTGTCCATTGCCCTTTCCCTGCCCCATGAAGCTTTGCCAGGCTGTGCCACAGCAGGAACATCCACTTGCTCCTGGCTTCTGTGTCACTTCAGAGTTCAAATCAGAAACTATGAATAGATGTGGACTTGGAGAGATGATCACATTTCTCATCTACCTCTAGGTGGTACTCTCTGTAGACAGTAGCTCTGGTACACTGAAATGCCCCCAGGGATGTAAAAAACAGGATTTTTTACTTCATTGAATTTTCATTTGTGTCTTTACCACTTGATAACCTTTCCCAGTCTTCTCTTTGCCTCACTCATAAACCTCCAGGGTCTACAGCCCCTCCAGGGGCTTCCACTAATGGATAGGACCTGAGAATAAAGAGAAAAAAAGGGAATGGAGCATTGTTTCTTTAAGAAGTTGCTGTCAGCTGTAAGTAGAAAGTTCTACTATATGGTGGCTTATGCAATTGAGAAATACTGTTCTACCCATGAAACAGGGACTCTGGAAGTTGGTAGTTGCTCACTTCATCCACTTGATCAAGAATATTGTGGCCAAGCTCTTTAAACGTCTCTTGGCTATGTTCTCCTAATCATAAGATGTCTGTGGTAGCTTAAGCCAGCACATTTGTGTTCCAGGTGGCAACAGCAGGTTGGTGTTGGCACCTGTATCAGAAAAACAAATGCTATTTCAGAAATGCCCATCAGACTTCCACTTAGGCCTCATTGACTGGGTCACCCCTAGGGTGGGAAGGTAAGTGTTCAGCTTCTCATGTAAAGGAAGAGAAGGCAAAAGGTGTTAGGTGAGGCAACCACAGGTTTTTTCCCCTATTCTGTAGGTGTAACGGTTAACATTTGCAGGGCAGTTCAGTTGTATCCCTGTGTCCTCTCATGACCTGCCCTGAGTCAGGCCTTGGTGCACCTCCCATGCAGATGTGCTTTAGGGAGCTGCCCTAGGCCACACAGCAAAGTAGAGGTGGTGCTCAGCCATACATGCAGGTCTCTGACCCTCTCCCCAGCTTTTCTTGGGCACACTGGGTGAGGCCTCACACTGTAGGCAATCTCATGAGTCTCTTGTCTCCCAGGCCTAGCATCCGTGGAAGCCTACAGTTACAAGACCAATGAGTGGTTCTTCGTGGCTCCGATGAACACACGGCGGAGCAGCGTGGGTGTGGGCGTTGTGGAGGGTAAGAACAAAAGTGCGTGGTGCCCTATCTGTGCCCCAGTCCGCAGGTCTTGTCCTCATGCCCTGGCTCTAGTCCTCCCATCACAGCTCTGAGTCAGGTACTAGTCTCCTGACGGAACAGGTGAGGAAAGTTGAGGTGCAGCTACTGGCTCGAGGCTAGCGGGTGGCCTGCTGTGTTGGGAAGAGTAAGAGAAGCCTAAGAGGAAACACCGGCCTGTTCCTTTGGCCACTTGTCAACAGTTCTCTTACAGGTTGAAGACTCAGGGTCAACATATAACTGAGGAGCATAATGTGATGGGGGGTAAGAATCATTTCATTTAATTAATTTTATTTTCCTATTCCTATGTTGACACATTAACAGAGCCTAGGGTGAAGTGGGCATTTCCTTCCTGGTCTGATTACTGTCACGGCAGGACAGGTTGGTCACAGAGTCCTGCTCTTGTTAGGAAGGGTGTGTGGGGTGAGGCAGGTGGGAGTGATTAGGTCTGGGGCTCAGTTAGACTGTAGTTTATAAATGGCTCCTTTATATACAAATTTTGTTCCCAAAATCCTTTTGAAGAAGATAGGCAAAGCTTACATTTTCTCCATTCTCCACATGCGGAAGTAGAATGCCAGAGAGGCAAGTGATGTGCTCATTCATAAATAGCACAGCCAGTCCTGGAGCCTGGGTCTTCTGACTCCAAACTCACTGCTCTTTCTATCGTGCTACACTCTTTCAGACCATTAGCAAATGCTATCAGGGAGTCTTATAAATATGTGTAAATTCAATGTATTAAAGCACAGAGTATGATTTGGACTAAAATGTCCTACTTTGTAGGACAACACTGTCTCTCTGCTTTTCATGTGCACCCCAAGAACACCCTTACTTGCTTTGGGGAAAGTTTGATATGCAGTGATTAGACAGTAATAGAAATATTCTTTTCTCTCACTGCATTTCTTGTTTTGTACCAGTATTGTGTAAATTTCCATTTAAAAGTACATTATTCTAACATACTAAACAAGTCATCCTGGTGAGTGCAAGGATTCCATCCTCCTATCAAGATAAATTGTTTTTTTGCAATCTCATCCTCCTGGTGGAACAGAAATTGATTTGTCTGCCAAACGTAAGTGCTTTGTCTAGCCACCTTCCCACTTCCCCCCTTGTTCCTTAGCCAGGAATATCAAACAATAGAGGAGGGGTTAAAAATAGCAAGTCCCTGTTAATAGACTCCAGGAGAAACCTTGAGTGGGTATTTTTTCAGCTGATACAAGGTTGAGATGGTTGGCGGGGGTTAGAGAAGTTGCCTTCATGGTAGTGATTTTAAATCCTCTCCTTAATGCTTTTGGGAGCATCTTGTGTGTGTGGAAGGAGTGCTGTATTGTAGCATGCCTTTTGACACAGAGGACAGCCTGGGAACATGTTGATCATGTGTATCCTAAATTTGAAGCCCTTTGGCTCTGGGTCATCCTGGGACAAGCAGAGGGTCCTCCTCACAACTCCAGTGAGAATGTTTCAGGGGCATCTTACAGGGCTTCTGCTTCACTCTGGCCTTATAAGTACAGCTCTCCACGTTTCACCGTGCTCTCCTCCCTCTCCCTGTCTCCTACTGTGGCTGCCTGGTCTGAATGACACTGGGGTTGCCCTTGGGAGCTTCTCCTCTCCTCCACATCCCAAGCCTTCCTCTTTCCCAAGTGACTTAGGCTTTGGTGAGTGGTGGGCAGCTGGGAGGGCAGGTGGTTGTGTCTTGGCCAGCACACCCCATAGAAGCAGCCTGGACTCTAGAAGAGCTTCTGGGTCAGGAATTTCTCCTGTGGCTTAGGTGAGGATGGAACTGGAAAGGAGGTGTCCCTTTCTTTTAGAAGGTCCACTGGAATGGATTCTGGGGCAGAAAACAAAACCAACCTCAGTGGTAGAAGAAGAAAGAATTTTACATTTGATACAGCAATAGTTGTGATGGTACAGTGCATTTTTGAGCCTCTAAATTAAAATAATTGCCCACTTCCAAATAATGTTTGTACTTTTGTTATTTCTCCCTTAGGAAAGCACATAGTGACAAAAAAATCTCTTTTAATTAGTAACTCTATTAAGTGGATTTGCATTGGGCAGTGCTTATTTAGCCTACAGCCAGTGTTTAAGATCTTTATTTTAACTCTCTTGTTCCCCATCAGTCTGTAGCCCACAGGTGAGGTAGGACTGCCCTTGCCCACCTCCCGCACCCCCCTCCCCCCCCGCCCCAATGTGGGGGAGGCAGGAGTGGGAGAGAAGAGACCCTCCATGCTTGAATCTCTGCTCTGGGAGCGCTCTAATGCCAACTTCCTGCCCCTTATCCAACCTTATGCCTGACCCCAGGCAGAAATGATGCTTTTGGATAGCAACTTATGGTATTTTTATTTTAAAAATGGGTAATGATATTTCAGGGATATTGTGCATGGCTCAAAGATTACAAGGGAGCCAATAGATGAGTTCCAGCCACCCTGGCCCAGAGTTGACACAGAGCACTGCATTCACATGCTTCATTTGCTGAAATTGTGGACTGAGCACATGAATAACGGTGAAGACAGGGTTTGGGTTCTCACTGAAGAATATTTTCCCATATTGTTTCATCTGCCATTGTGAGCCTTTAGCCACAAAGTCAGCCTGCCTGCCTGTAGCTGGGGCCCTCTAGCTTTTTATGTCTTGGGTGCCTTATCCTGGAGAATATCTAACATAGTGCACTAGCAAGAGTATGCTAAGCCCCAGTGGCATCAGACCATAGCTTTGCATGGGCACTGAGGGTGCTTACTTAGAAGCATGCTCAGTATGGATTCAGGGAGCCTCATGGCGTATGAGGAAGTGGAAGGGAGGCATGTGAAGAATGCTTAGTCTGGCTTGTGGTGCCTCTGGAGGAAAGGGGCCCTGAACTCTGATGGAGGGGAAGGAGCCAACCCAGTGGGTTAAAGATGGAATTTCAGCCCAGCTCCAGTTACTTTCCAGCACCACCTTCAGCCACTGTATCTGTTCCAGGGAAGCTATATGCTGTCGGGGGTTATGATGGGGCTTCCCGCCAGTGCCTGAGCACCGTGGAGCAGTACAACCCAGCAACCAATGAGTGGACGTATGTGGCAGACATGAGCACTCGCCGTAGTGGTGCAGGTATGAGGGAGCCCCAGGGTACAGGCTGTGTCTCATCTGCTCTCAGGTGGGTCTGGAGACCAGCAGGTGCATGTTCTACCTCATTGTACCTTCCTATTCTTTCCTCTTGATGTCTGGAATCCCACTAGCACCTTGTGTACCCCGACATAAGCACTTACAGATTAACCTCTCCCAGGGGATTTTCTCTTCACTGTGATCCCTTCTGTTTCTGTGGGGATATCTGTGTTCCTGGAAAGGGAACATTTGCTCTGTGCCAAGTGCCATCCTAATAAGCACCTTCTGTACTTAGATTGATCTCATCCTCACCACCGCCCTAAAAGGAAGACACAGCATTAATTCCAACTCAACAGGAAGTAAGTTGACCAGGGGGCGAATAATTTGCCCAAGGTCATTTAACTGGTAGAGTGGGATTCCCACTCGGCTTTGTCTCTGAAGTTAGCTTTTCTGACCCCTAAATTATCACAGTCACATTCTTAGAGAGTAGAGCAGTGAGCATGGCTGTCCTAGTCTCCAGTGGATGAAACTCAAGCCTGCCTGTCTGGGTTGAAAACCAAGCTGTCAGTGTTCCTATTAGGAGATGAACTTACATCTCTCTACCTGCACCCCTCACTCCCTTCCCCACATGGAAAGGGAAGGACTTTGCAAGTGTGGCTCACTTCTGAATCCTGTGGGAAGACAAGGAGCCATGTGCTCTCTGGGATTTTCCAGGAAGTAGAGCAACAGCCCCCATCACCTCAGAGGCCCAAAGAAAGGGTCTGAGAGGACAGAGGCATGGAATATTGGGCCCTGGCTCTCTGGTCTGGTTCTGTTGGGAGCTGATGAGTGCTGAGCAGCCTGGGCCGGGTGGGAAGGTTGTGTGACTTCCTCAAAGGGAAGCAACAGTTGTGAGTTTCCACCAATAATACTCTTCCTTTCTCGTTGTTTTTTTTTTTTTTTTTTTTTTTTTTAATTTGAGGTGTAGCTGACATGCATTAGTATATTAATTTCAGATATACAACATTTTGACTTGGTATTTGTATATATTATGAAATGATCACCACATACATTACATCTGTCACCACACATAGTCACAGAATTTCTTTTCCTGTGATGAGAACTTTTAAGATCTACTTTCTTAGCAAATTTTAAAATATGAAATACAGTTTTATTAATTATAGTTGCCATACTTTACCTGACATCCTCATGACTTTTTTATTCTATAAGTGGAAGTTTGTACCTTTTGGCCACCTTTACCCATTTGGCCCACCCTCTCACCCCCTGACCTTGGCAATCATTCATCTGTTCTCTATTTTATGAGCTTTGATTTTTTTTTAAAGATTCCACATAGAAGTGGAGGTCATAGGATATTTTCTCTGATTTAATTTACTTAGTATAATGCTCTCAAGGCTTTTCTTTTTTATATAATTTTTTCTTTTGTGTGTTTTTGAAGATTGAATTATAATCTCACTTTATAGCACCAAACATGTGAGTGTTCAGCATTCCTTAAAAACTATGCTATTTTAATATTAAATTCAAAAACCTGTGTGTGCTCACTGGTTAGAAAAGAAAAGAGGTATACGGCCCCATTTAAGAAGCATTTGTGTTTGGGATGCTATTTTTAGCAGGCTTGTTTCTGCTAATTCTGACCAGTTGGCCCTTCCTAAACGTGGAGCAAATGCCTGAAAGTCAGGACACCGGTGCTTTAGTGCTGGGCCGGCTGAAGCTTACCATGAGACCTTGGGCAAATCCCTTCCTCCTTTCTGGCTTCTGATTCCTCAGATGTGAAATGAGTGGGTTATAGTAGACGTTCCTTAGAGGCCAATGCAGTTCACCCATCTCATGACCCCTGCCCCTCCATAGAGCTCCTTGAGTAATCGTGGTTTCTAGGGTCTTAGTAGAGTTGTCTTCACACCTCCTAGGAATCCTCTATGACTTGAGGTGTGAGAGCAAGTTCAAGGCTCAAGGATGTAGGGACAGCTCAGGAAGAGTGGGGTAGCCCTGAGATAGGGGGGTGGCTTCTAGGAATGTCTCAAGCAGGAAGTGTGGAGGTGCAGCCCCGTGTGGAGCCACTAGCACAGACCTGCCTCACCTGCCTTAAATGGGCCTCTGGAGGCCAACAGCTCTGTCTCTGCCAGGCGACCCAGGGGTTGTTGCTGTGTGGAGTTCGCTGGAACTGCTCTTGCCTTTACCTGGGCTAGCAGTTCTGCTGCCTGTGTCCTCGGGTGAAATCAGTTTAGGGAATGCTCTCTCTCCCAGAGTGGACACTTTACCTCATCACTGAGTCTTGGCATCAGGCTCCCAGGACAGATTTTGCTTTGTGCTTCATGTCCCTAAAGTGTGGGAAAGCCATCCCTCTGGAGAGGGGAACCCATACACTTGTGATAGTGGGTGTTCTTTGGTGGCTCAAAGAACCTTTGAAGTGCCAGGAGGTCCAGAAGACCTCTATGTGAACATTTGCGGAACTGGCTACAAAAGGACAAAGGTGACCCCGATGGCCTGGAATGCTGCTTGTTTTTTTACTAGGGTATGAACTTCGCCTGCAGATGGTTGAGGAGTCCATCTGCCGGCGAAGTCCGGAGTCCATGGTCCCAGAGAGTCCATCTCTGGGACCCGGGCTGGGCTTGTTCCTGCTGAGCATGGAAGAGGGGCAGATGAGGCTGCTTTGGAACACCCTGAATGTATTAAACCTGGCTGTTAGATAGCCGTTGCTGGTACAACACCACCATCTGCTGTTAGTTTATGGCAACTGTGGCATAATTGCTAGAGGGGATTTTACGTATCTTGTCATTTAAACAATAAACCTGGTGTCGTCAGGTGCAGGGAAGCAGATGAGTTAAGGCACCCAGGGTCCTTGTCCGTGTGAAGTTTATATCCTAGAAATCTGGTGCCCTGGGCTGACACCTGGCTACACATCCCAGTCACCTGAGGTGCTTTTTCTGATTTCCAGCCAGTGTCTGTGGGAGAGAGGCCCTGGATTCTGTCTTTTCAAAATCTCCCCACCTGAATGAGATGTAGCACATCGTGGGGTGGTGTTGCCCCTGGTCCCCTGGAACTGCCCATCCAGTCCAGCTCCCTCACTTTACCTGTGGGAGGACTGAGACCTCAAAAGGGGAAGTTGACCTGGTGGCAGGTTAGAGACACCCAGGTCCAGACCCCACATGTCCAAGGTCAGTTGCTCTTTCTGGTCCTGGGCCACCGTCCTTCCTTCTGGCTTTTATTTCTGTGACTTACATTAGAGGACTTTGAAAGGTTATTCTAAATCCTGTCCACAATGCCGTTCTAGGAGTCAGCTTAGGTCTGTCAACAGTGGGAGGGATTTAATGCCCCTCTGGAAGCTAAGAGGAGAGCATGTGGCAGAAAGAACAGGTTCTGCTTCAAAACAGGTGAGGAGGTCCATGTGGTAATGATATCAGCACACCTGCTGCGTGGCTGGTCTCTGCTTTTAACTCTTTTTATGCAACCCATATAATAGAAGGCTGAGGAATATGAGTAATACAACATTGTAGAAAAACTTGGCAACATAGGCAAAAGGGAAGACAAATTTTACCATCTGGGAATAACTACTAAAGTTTTGGAAGTCTTGCAGTCTTTTTTTTTCTTTGCATATAAACCCTCTCTCCCCATTGTATACCCACATACACACACATATTTGTTACATACGTATGTATATTTATGTTTCTTTAAATAGATACAGGATAATTTTTACTTTATCTTTGGGGAATTCTCAGGTTGACAGCCTTAGGAGGCAGGCAGGATGTCATTATATTTGTTTTACAGAAGAGGGCGCTGAGGCCCAGGGGAACAAAACAGCACTGTCCATGTCACCCTGCTGGTGACAGCCGCCCAGGACGGGATGCCAGCTCTCCTGGCTTCTGGTCACAGTGGCCAGTCTGAGGCTGAGACACTGTGCTCTGCTTTTCAGGGGTCGGGGTGCTCAGTGGACAGCTGTATGCCACCGGCGGGCATGACGGGCCCCTGGTGAGGAAGAGTGTTGAAGTTTACGATCCTGGAACAAACACCTGGAAGCAGGTGGCAGACATGAACATGTGCCGGCGAAATGCAGGTAATACAGCCACTCTGTCCTTCCGTCCTTGTGGGGTGTGGGTGCAAATACTAGCTGTAAAAGAAGGGCAGAGGGGAGAGACCAGCAATGGCTGTCTAACAGAACCTGGGCTGGAACTTGTACCCCAAATGGAATTATCCCTTCGACAACTAGGTGCTGAGTTAGGAGAGGGGAGAGCTGGGGAGCACAAATGCTAGCCATATGGTCCCCCACTTAGATGCAGGGGCTGATAACTTTCACTGTACACGTGTGGACACAGACTGAAGAAAGCCCTCTGATTGCCACCAGAGCCTCCTTCCTAGTGGCCCTGTTGGGTAGTTGAGCACAGGGCTATGTGGACATGGCCAGTCAGTGACACTTGGTTCTGTGTTTCCTTCACCAGTACCTGGCTTTGGAGTCTTCTCACTTCCCATCTGAAACCTGTCTCCTTTCTTGTAGGGGTAACCAGGCCCTACTTCATTCTCCAGTGGGAGCACTTATCATCGTCCTCACTTTGTGCTTCCTAGCTCTCTGTCCCCTCCACCTTTTCCTTCCTGTGGGAATGATTTTTCTCAGAATGTTTAAATCTTTATTACAGAAGCCTGACATCCCTACACTCTTCCCTTTGACAGCTTTGCCCTATAGGTCGTGTCTTGTGTTGGTATATCTTGTTTTATGCCTCTTTGCTCTAATGAAAGTGTTGGCTTAGCTTAGCTTCCCAGGCTGGAAAGGCAAATAGATGACTTTCAGGTGGATTTATTTCCTTTACACTCAAATTATCTGTTTGCTAAACTCATTTGTAGCTTACATGTTGAAAGTGTAAACAGAGGGGAGTTTATTAATTTGCCCATTGCCTGAGCCTGCTATGATACAACTTGGCATTTTGCTTTTAGCCAGGTGAGCAAGGGATTGCAGAGCCTCCGAGACAGCCAGTGTATCAAGAATCCAGGAATTAGGTTTAAATGGAAATATGTATATACGTACACATTCACATACAGATATTTCTCTTTTTTTATGGCAAAAGTGGAATCCTACTGTAATGCTGTTTTATAACTTGCTTTTCTAATCCACTTTACAATCTTTCATGATTATCTTATTATAACACAAAATAGATTTACATGGTATTTCAAATGGCTATATCACAATTTAACTCATTTACTATTGGACATTTAGGTTATTTCCATTTTTTTCTCTAGTCATCCTTTTGTGTTATAAATGGTCCTTTGGCTAATCAGTGCATCTAAAATTACTTCTCTAGAATATAAGTCCAAGATTGAAATTTTTGAGCCAAAGGGAGCATATTTGCTTTCAGTACCACCCAGGAAAGTGGTACATTGTATCCTTTCAACCAGTATTTGAGGTTATCTTCATCAATACTTATAATTACTACTTTTTTTGAACATCGTCAGCCCCTTACTGTAATTTTGAAAGAAGACATAGTGTATTAGACTATGACCTTTTAAACTCTCGATGAGGAAAATCGTGTTTTCCTCCTTTGGACTCCTGCAGCATGAGATCTTGTCCTTAAGCGAGCTCTCTGTGAGATCAGGGCGGGAAGAGTGCCTTGTCTCTGGGAGCTATGTGTGGGTTCAGATCCAAGTCATGTGAAGTTATCACAGACACAACTGTTAGACACATGGTGTGGCTACACCAGCGTCTATCAGTGAAAACCTACAAGCGGGTCAGGAGTAGTGTATGTGAGATTCCCTGAGCATAGCTCAGTCCGCACATGGCACATCTGCATGCTCCAGTAGAGAGGAGCCCATACGATGATACTCTAAGTGTTTATAGAGTCAGGGGCCAGGAATGTCCATGGGAGTGTATAGTGGTGAAGGCTCCCTGGTCAGAGAAAGGACCTTCTCAGAAAGGAGGATCGTTGGGGCCTAGTGATTGTTGTTGGCATGTTCTTCTGTGGAGTACAACTAAACCTCTGAGCTAGAGGAGGAGAAGCGCCTCCAGGGGACATCCAGGTATGTTTCCCACCCATTCCGACCCCTTTGTGGCTCCTGCTGTAATGTTTCCTGTGGCTTCTGATTCCCAGGCGTCTGTGCGGTGAACGGGCTCCTGTATGTGGTCGGAGGGGATGATGGATCCTGCAACTTGGCCTCGGTGGAGTACTACAATCCTGTCACCGACAAATGGACACTGCTGCCAACCAACATGAGCACGGGGCGGAGCTATGCAGGTCAGTATGCTTTACCCCCGATTCCACCTTCCCCCCCCTCCCCGCACTCCTACACAGGGGATGCAGGGCAGGGTGGAGGTAAGTTTGCTTAACTTAGGACTACGTGCCTCCTCCAGGGATAGTAGATAATTTTCAGAGGTCACCACTCCTTTCTATGCCTGCCGCAGATTCCTCTAATGAGCACTGGTTTCCCCAGTGAACCTGAATGCAGGCCCAGAATTCTTTTTAACACCCATGTTCCGGGGAGCCACTTCCACCTGCCTCAATTTGTCATCAGAGGTTTAAAAATTTCATTGCCATTTCTGGGCTACCAGGTACAATAAGATACAGTCCTTGCCTTCCAGAAATTTAATTGGAAAGATAAGATTTGTCTACATGAAATAGGAGCTACAAGACAATGTACACATAACTTCTAAATGGAATGTGCTATGCTGTACATACTGTAAGGCATGACAGGTGAGAACTTCCTGGAGGAAATGAGCCATGATCAACTCTGAAGGTGGGCCCCAGTGACATGGCTAGCTGCCCTTTGCCAGGTGCTCCCTCCCTGTGCCACAGGGTAGTGTGTTCGGGACCCTGTACACGTTCACTGCCATCTTTTCAAGAACCCTCTGGGTGCCTGGGACTGGTTCCTTCCATTTTACAGATTATGAAACTGGGGTTTGGAGAATATAAGTAACCTGCGCAAGACCACATAGCTCAAAAAATGACAAAATCAGCATTCAGACTCAGGTCTGACTCGTGAGTCCATGCCCTCTGGACCACCACAGCTGACGGGGGAACACATTCCAGGCCAGATATGCAGGCAGGAGTAAGGAATGATGCTGCTACAGGGGCTTATACCTGGGGATTGTGCGTAAAGGGGCTGGTGAGGTTTGGGAGGCCGGATGTAGCTAGTGCCGCTGACCATGAGGGTCTATAGAGAGACACACAGACTCATATACACCTAAGGTAGCTCAGCAGCTTGCATCTCATCTTCCAGGAACTGGGATAGTTAGAGCTTACAGTCATTTATTGACTATATTATTGAGCACATAGCAATGTACCCTAAGTATCTTACAACCACCATCTCCTGAAGTGTACGTCATGACTCCAGTGGTATTCTTACCCCTTTTATGCATCAGAAGGCCAGTCATTCATTCTTGTTTGGATGTCAGTACAAAGGAAGACTGTGCCGTGCAGGCTTGAAGGAGTTTTTACATCACATTTTGTCAACATAGGCTCTCAGTGGCAGTGACTTGATTTTACTTTTTTCCCTTGTTTAGGATTTTCCTCAACTAAATATAAAGATTTTAGAGACATGTTGGTCTTAGAGTGATTCTTTTCTTGAGGTTAATTATTAAAACTAGTATTTTCAAAACCGTAGTGGGAGGAGCAGGGCCTTTTTAAGCATGAAGTGGCGAGGCCAGTGAGGGATTGATCCCTCCTTGGGCTCCTAGTGGGCCTTAATGAGAAGGGAAGGTTTAGGTATAAAGTGGTTAGAATTTCACCAATGTGATGAGTATTTCATGTCGACTTCTTTATTGTCTGTCCACTTTAGAAGCAGATGGGAGAGGGAGAAGCAAACATGTAATCTGTCCTCAAATCCGATGACTGAATGAATCCATTCTTTTAGAATCTAAAGAAATTGCCTGAAATGCAGAGACATATGGATAGTAATTCATTTGGAGTATTACTTATGATAAGCAAAGATCTGAGAAGTACTTAATGTCTGAGATAAGGGAAAGAGTGAAACTGTGGTATATTTATACAATGAAAGTTTTTGGGCGGCTTCTGGGTGGCTCAGCAGTTGAGCATCTGCCTTTGGCTCAGGTCATGATCCCGGGATCCTAGGATGGAGCCCCGCATTGGGCTGTCTGCTCAGTGGGGGGCCTGCTTCTCTCCCCACCTCTGCCCACTGCTCTGCCCACTTGTGCTCCCTCTCACATTCTGTCAATAAATAAAATCTTTTTTTAAAAAAAGTGTTTTTTAACATCATGAGAGAATGTTTGTGCCAGAGGTGAGGGGAGGTCATCATGCAAGGTATGTACCATGCAAGCTCAGCCAAATCATCCTGGATCATGAACGTTTGAACAGCTGCTGCTTAGAGAAGGGAGTATTGAAGTCAGATCTCAGTGGGAGTTCCAGTTCTGCCACTTGGCTGGGACTCTGGGCAAGGTAACTGGTCTGACTGAACTTCTTGTTTTCTCATTTGTAAAATGAGAATAAATTCACACCAAGTGTCTTACAGCTGTCATGCAGTGATATGTGGAATGCTTAGCACAGTGCCTCCCTGGCATGTAGCTCCTACTCAGTGGATGATCATGATTATTTTCAAAGGCTAGGAAATAGTCCAAAAAGATAATGATGACTCTGTATGAAGAAATTAAATTTTTTTTCCTTGTGTTCTTCTGTGTTTTCCAGATTTCCTGTAATGACAATATTTTACTTAAAAAATTATTTATTTGTTTTTTTTTTAAATTTATTTATGATAGTCACAGAGAGAGAGAGAGGCAGAGACACAGGCAGAGGGAGAAGCAGGCTCCATGCACCGGGAGCCCGACGTGGGATTCGATCCCGGGTCTCCAGGATCGCGCCCTGGGCCAAAGGCAGGCGCCAAACCGCTGTGCCACCCAGGGATCCCCTATTTATTTGTTTTGAGAGAGAAAGAGAAGGCCAGAGGCAGAGAGAGAGAGAATCTCAAGCAGACTCCACATTGAGCTTGGAGCTTGACATGGGGCTTGATCCCAGGACCCTGAGACCATGACCTGAGCCAAAATCAAGAGTTGGCTGCTTAATGGATGGAACCACCCCAGTGCCCCAAGAATATTTTACTTTTATGATCAAAAAAGGAAGTTTGTATAAAACAATACAGGGCCCTGCTTTTCTCTCTCTCTCTCTTTTTTTTTTTAAAGCTTTCTTATGAAAGAATCCTGAGGTATGGGGCACCTGGGTAGCTCCAGTGGTGGGGCATCTGCCTTTGGTTCAGGGCATGATCCTGGGATGCTGGGGTCGAGTTCTGCCTCAGGTTCTCCACTTAGAGCCTACCTCTCCCTCTGCCTGTGTCTCTGCCTCTCTCTGTGTGTCTCTTAAGTAAAAAAAAAGGGAGGGGGATCCTGAGGTGCAGGTGAGATGCTGTTAAAGCGGAAGCACATCCAGGTCTGGTGACTCAGGCTGCCCATCTTTGAGCTTTCTATCTATACCTTTATCCAGAACTCACATGCAGGTATCTTAGCAGAATCTCACCACTGGGATATCCTGGCATTTCTTTAAGCAATGTTCTCTCAACCTCATCTGCAACCAGAAGATTTTATAGTTCTGGGAATATACGAAAGTAAGGCTCCAGTCAGTTACTCCGTACCAGTAGACCTTACCTATAAATTAGGATTTTGTTCAGGTAAGCAGATAGGTACTTGCTTAAATAAGGAAGGCATGTATCTGTCTCAGGCAGAAGGAAGTCCAGGGCTGGCCTAGGGCTCAGACTGTCATTGAAGAACCAGGTTTGTCCTCCCTTCCCTTTCTGTTTTGCCAGCTTTACCAACAGCTGCTGCTGCTGCCTTGGGCCATGTATCAGCATTCTTCCAGGTGGGGCGGCAGACAGAGCCAAAGCTGTGGCTCTGGCACACGTGCCTTCCAATGGTTTTGGCCAGAACTGGGTCACGCGACCCCTTCCAGCTGCAAGGCAGTCTGGGAAGCCGAGTTGAATAATATACTGGTCTCTGTATTTGAGGATAGCAAGTAGAAGGGAGGTTGGCTGAGTCCACCTACAGTATGTGCCACGTTACAGAGACCATCTAGGGTCATCTGTGGACTCACGAAGCTAGCCATACTTGATTATGGTTCAGTTTGGCTAATATCATACCAAAGACTGATGTGTCTGGACTATTTTTCCAAGTATAACATTGAGCACTGGAGGGGTCTTTCAGTCAGGTGACATCAAACATTATGGGAGCTCAGCCTGAAGAGGTCCATGGATTTGCCCGAGACCACGCTGCAGCTTGACTGGTGGCAGGGCTAGCACTGGCATTCAGCTTTTCTGACTTCAGTGAAGTCAGTTCACTCTTCAGTTCATTTCAGTATCTTGTAAAAGTCGGCATGAATCACTGTCACTTCTCTTAAAGTGATAGATAGAGCCATGGAGCTGCTTCTGGGCAGCCAGTGAAGGTGGGGAATGTCATTAAGCTGAGCTCTTGAGGTTGGAAAAGGAGTCGGAGTCATCATGACGAGAACTGTGTCCATGTGATAATGTGAAAGGAGACCACTAAGCTGTGGTGCTGAAGGACTGTGCTTGTGGGCTCACGTGTCTTGCTGAGACTTGACTGGGCCACTAGAGTGGGAAAGAACCAGCGACTGGAAGTCTGAGTTCTCGGGCCCCACAGAGTTTGGATACCAACGTGCCCGTTTCTCTTGACTGGGCCTTTGGGATGTCTTGGGCTCACGAACTCCATGGGACTCTGAATAACTTGGAAGAAGCTAAGTCGGTAACTTTCTCTCCTTTTTTTTTAGGTGTTGCTGTGATTCACAAGCCCTTGTGATCCCCACTCCCACTGCCAGGAGGTGGAGGAGGGGTGGGGTGCTGCCTGTGACTCAGAACAGCGGCACCATGACTGCTGGGTGCCACTCACTGTGAGAAACAGCAGTGGAGTCAGAAGTGCCCTCCTCTGATGTGGCAAAGTGGTGTCTGGCCTGAAGACTGGTGACCTGTCTCCTGCTCCCCTGAAGCATTCGGGCCTCCTCCCTGAGCAGTGGGTTCCTGATAGCTCGAGGCAGCACCTTTGGGCTTTATTGTGTGTTTCTATGGGAACACCTGAGAAACCTGTGTGTGTGTGTGTGTGTGTGTGTGTGTGTGTGTGTGTGTAGAACATGGTGTTCCACTAGGTTGGGGGATGTGTGACAATCTACTGGATTTCTTTACTACTGATCCTTCTGTGCTAGAAATCAAATCACAGAAACCTCTCTTCTGGATTTACCCCATGGGAACCCTGAGATTACTAAAGCTGCTGTCTTCTGGAGGTCTGGTTGAACAGGCCAGGAATGTCCAGAAATGACTGGTGACAGGGGCATTGCTTTGACTATGCCTGTAGACTGGCTTTGACTACTGGCACTGTCTGCAGAAGAGCTGGGCATTATTGAATCTGCACTGTGTCTTCTGTGTGCTAGAACTGGGAACAAATGGGTTCCTTAGCCTCTCCCAAAGGGTGCTCTTCTTTGGGCTCTCTTCCAGGAAGCAGATGAGAACCGTCTAGTCCTTGATGTTTGGGATGCTTTTGTGTCTCTTCAATTGGAAAAACTAGCTCTTTGGAGGAGCCCCGCCCCGAGTATGACACTGGAGAAAAAAAATATGTACACATGAAAGACAAAAACAAAACAACAAACCAAAGTGGTAAGGCAGTTCCTGCCTAAAATGGTCTCAGAGAGGATCCTACTTCTGAGTTTTGTTGGGATAGGCAGTGCCCATTTATACTTATTACCCAGGCTTAATTATTCACAGCCTCCTGTTTTACTCTCAAAAGTGTTCTTGGTTTGGAGGGTAAGTAAAAGGTCACCCTACCTCCAAACCCAAAGATAGTTTTGCCCCTGCCTTGGGGTCATATGTGATCTAGATGGACATGGATGACTTCAAAGGAGTACACCAGCTGGGGCTGACCCTCAGCATTTGATGGCAATGGTCAGATCTGTCTGAGGTCCTCGTCTTCCTTTCCTTGTACTCTCTCTCCCCTTGTTCCAGGGCCTGCATCCTCTCTCCAGCCCTCACAATATTTCCTTCCTCCTTGTTTTTCCTGAGAGAGAGGAGGTGGTAAATGCCCTGAATGTGTGATCTCTTTCAGGGTTACCTGCATTTTAAAAGAGGAGCTTGGTGAAAGCTTTGCTAATTCACAGGCAAAAATTATTAGTGACAGAACTTCAAGCATCTGGAGGGGGGTGGGTATTTGAGGACACATGGAATCATTTTCATTAAAAAAAAATTGTGAAACTGTTCCTCAAATTGCAAATCACTTATGTTGGAATTTTTGGCATAAGATGGAAAGGTCTTGTGTCTGGAGAATAGTGTCACGTTGTCGGGGCTGGGGATTAATGCTCCCTGGTGTGGTGGTCCATTTACAGGAGTCAAGGGGCTTTGTGGAACCTGATAAGGGACTTCTGGTATCACTGGGCTACTTCCAAGCAGATACTAAAGGAGACTGGCACCCTCCCAGCTCACTCTGGCAGGAATAAAGCCAGTAGCCTCCCTAGTAGTTGGCTGCTTTGTGTATTTAATGCATATTTTTGAGCACTAAACACTCAACTCTCTTGAAGAAGAAACGTCTTCTGATGTTGAGCAGATATTTCAGTGAGACGTTTGGAGGGCAGCACTGAGGCATCTGGAATTTTTAGCGGCTTCGGAAAGAGGCTAAAATATCCAGCTTTGTTGGACATGGAGGAAATATTTCCAGGGGAATCAAGGCATGCCTTCAGTTAGGTGCTGTGTTCTCACCTGGCCACTGGAGATGACAGTGGTTTCAGAGCTCTGCCTTGGCTTGGAAGCTGATGGAATGAGCTTCTTGTTGCCAGTGTTCTTCCTCTCAGCCTGAGGAAGGTTTGGGGCTTTCTTTTGGTTTCTGGTGGGGATGAGGCTGGGGGTTGGGGTCCCATGTGTGTTGTTCACACAGCTCCTGATTTCAGATTAAAGGTGAACTTCCCACCCCCTCTCCCAGCACCTGGGAGCTGAAATTTCATGCATATGTGGGAGAGGTTCTTGTTTTTCATCTGCCTAGAGTGGGTCCCTTCCCTCAGAGCTCACCAGCCATATTTTCTGCTTTTGGAGTTTTGCTATTGATTCCACGTCACAGCTCCCCAGGAAGCACTGCCCATTTGCCAATAGTCCTGCTGAGGCCACATTCATTTCATCCTCATGCGTCCTTTCTCATGGGGACTCTGACACTGGTACGTCACCACCAAAAAGCCATTGGGCTCTAGCCGCCCACAGATGCCATTTAAAACCTGCTGTCTCACTATCACTAGGTACGATTCTCTCTCCACAGTGAACACAACTGACTTGATTTCAAGTCTGTGCTGGTCACATGGTAGGTGAACCCCTTGCCGCACCCCCCCATCTGGGTGGCCACAGCTGCTTGTGAATGCAGCTTTGCGGATGGCATATCTGAAAGCCGATCACAGTGATGAGATGGAATTGCAGCCCAAGGTTAGAAGCCGCTTAGATGCTGCTTGGATACTGATTTGGACAACACAGAAGTCAGACTCTGAATTCCAAAGTCACTTCTAAGTACTTAATGGCATCTCTCCTTCTAAAAAGTTGCAGTATTATGCAAATGAAGCTGACCTCATTTTCTGCTATGCAGTAAGAACACTTAATTCTCTTGAATGACAAACGAGTTGCAATATCCCCTAGCATGCTTTTCGAGCTGTGTTACTTTGATATCTGTTGTGTAATGTTTGTATATTCCTGAGCCAGATCCTTTCAAAGATTGCCTTTTTATAAAACTGAAGCTATAGCTTTCAGGCTAAACTTTTAATGTAGATATTTTTATAAGATAATTTTTTAGGATATTTGAATTGATTTTTATTATCCATGATAATGAAAAGTTCTGTTCCATAAGTCATTCACTCTTATAGTTCATGCCTGTAACTATTTTCCCTTTGCTTGTCGCCCTCCTAAAACAGATTTTTCAGTAGTTCTGGGTAGATGAGTCTTTTTTACTTTGAGTCCTCTTTCTCATACCATATTTGAGGGAGATTGCTGGAAAACACAATCACTGGTGTCTCTAGAATTGCTTAGGGACTAATGTTTAGCCTGACTCAGCAATTACCCTGTACTGCCTGGCCACTGTTTTGGAGTCCGTTCCTTGCAGGAGTGAAGCTGGTTGACCCATCTCCTGGTGTCTCTCACTGCCTGGTGCTGAGCCTGGCATGCTGTAGCATGGAGATGCTCCAGAGAAAGTCTGCCCTCCAGTGTATACTCCCAGGAGTTTCCTAGGTCTAGTAAACTAGTCCTCATTCTTTTCTGTCCCGTTGTTCTTCTGAAGCTTCCACCAGCTAAAGGCCCTGTTGCTGGATGATGTCCCTTTTGGAAGCATCTTGTTTATAAACTTTAAAGGAGGGGTCACTCCTCATGATCATTAAGAATGTGTTAAGCATGTCCTTTACAGATGCTTATACTACACCTAAAGCTTACTTGTTTCTTGAGCTTTATCTATATACTCCAGCCTCTATTTTGTGTATTTTTCTGCCATTAGCCTTATTGAAAAAATCTTTTATTTTTATTTTTGGGACAGGTGCCATTTGAATTGCCTCCATGCTCCCCATTTGCACCTTTTTGGATCGGGTTGGGAGATTGAACAAACTCCTATTCCAGTTAGCTGGAGTTTTTAAGGTTTTGTTTTCCTGGAGAAGCAAGGAGGTTGGATTTTTTTTTTTTAAAGTGTTTGCACTATTTAGAGTCCTAAGCCCCTCGTGTTAAGCTGTGCTGTGTGTGCTGTGTGACCAAGCAGCAGCACTTTTGACATTTGGGAATGGAAGAGACTTCTATAGTGGATAATCACAACTTCATAGCCCCTACACAGCCTTTGTCATGGGGCTAAGTGTCTCGTGGATATGGCATGAGCCAAGGCAGGAATGCTTGTAACTGTGGCATTTGGAGAAACAAATTATGTTCTTGCCTTGGGTTATGAGTTTGAAAATTATTTCCCCCTCTTTCTAGTGGCATAAAAGGGCCCTTGTTCGACTTCTTATTTAATTTGTGTATGATGTATAAAATACTTTGAAAGAAGGCTCAAGACGCTGAATGTGTATGTTTGTGTGGGTGCTCTGTCCATGTGGTTGCCTGTAGACAACCAGACTTGATCACTGATGCCCTGTTAACACACTGCATCGGTAAGGTCCTTGATCTGCTCTTCTCTGCTTGGATGTTAGAGCCCATCTGTCTTGTAAAAGAACACTTGTCATATCCTCCATCAGTTACAGTGGTAGCTGAAGAAACCATTCCTCAAATGTATTATTTCAATAGGAATCAAGTTTTAGTTTCCCATACTTCGTGTTAATTTTAATAAAAGCTGAACTGTGAAAACCTTTCTCAGTTTTTCATTTCTATAGTCCAGGCTCTTCACTAGGTCTTATTCCTGTGTATATTCAGATTAATTTTGTTTTCCTCTCTGACCTCAACACAGTACCATGCCCACAAAGATCTTCTTCAGTGAGTCCCAGAGAGGCCAGTCCCCCCAGTCAGTGTTTGGTGGTGTAGGCAACTGTCCAGCGATCACTGTCAGGTGGGTGTGCTGGTCTCGGGCACGGAGAAGAGGAAAAAGAGATCTGGCTGTAAATAAATATTGATTTTCAGAAGTTTTTTAATAAGACCTAGAGGTTTTATAGACCTCTTGTTTTTATTGTTACATATACAAATATTAGTTGTATTTTATTAAATATGTACAACTTTTAAATGTCTATTTATAAAGTATCAACATATATGAAATAATACTAGACTACATTTACCGAGTATGTACTATGTTCCAGGCACTTATGTAGTGCTTTTCTTCTGTGAACGCATTTAAGGCTCATCAGTTCTGAGTGACTACTATCTTTTACAGATGAAAATATGAAATGCAGAGGGGTTAAATAACTTGCATAAGGTAGCAGTGCTGAAGGAGGCTGCTAAATGCAGTGATGCAGAAGGGCCTAGTTTTACCTCACATCCACTGACTTGGCTTCTTTCTCTCTGGCACAACTCTGTTTAAGTCCCTTTTGTTTCCTCCCTCCCTCTGGGTGGGGATGGGGACAGGTCTCCTGAGTTTACAATCTGCTTTAGGAGTAGAGAATCTTCCTAGCTTTGGCTCCACTGACTCCAGAGAACAGGGGATTTAGTAGCATGTGTATAACTGTTTATATTACAAAGGAGTTTCAAGGGATTTTTTTGGTTTGTTTGTTTCTCAGAAAAGTCTAGTGAGGTAGCCAAGGCAGGTGTATTTTGTGCAGTATGTCTCTACCTAGTGTGTACCATGGGCACTTCCTCAGTGGAGGGACTGGTACGTGTGGAACACGCAGAGCAGGTGATTTATTAGAAGTAGTGATTCTTTCTCTCATCATTCCCATTACACAGATGGGGCAATAGACTAGGAGGAGGTGAAGCAACTTGCTCAGAGTCCCAAAATCAGAGCTTGGACTCTATCACCCAAAGTCAGTTGGCTCTATACAACAGAGTGACAGCAGTGGCTTAACCAAAGAGTGGGTTTTTGCTCACATAAACGTGAGTCCAGAGTTAAGCACTCCAGGGCTGACACAGCAGTTCCGTGTTGTTGTTGGGATCCTGGGTCCATCTGTTTTTTTTTTTTTTTTTTTTTTTTTAAATCTTCCATCCTTTCCATGTTACAGGATAGATGCTCCACAGCTATTGCCATATCTGCAAAAAGGGAGGGAAAAAAAGGCAAGGGGCAGTACAAGAAAGAGGGCAGTGCCTGTACAGGAGAGAAAAACCTTTCCAGAAATCCTTAGTAGAATACTAAGCGATTTCTGCTTAGATTTCTCTCAGGGCCCTAGGCTGTGGGGGAGTCAGAGGAGGTGAAGGCTTTCAACTGGGTGCATTGCTGCTCCAGACGAACTCAAGAGTTGCACTGGGGAGAAGGAAGATGAGAATGTACGTTGAGTAGACAAGAGCTGTGTTGGCTACAAAGCTCCTCTTAGCTTCCTGTCTCCAAAAGCCATGCGGTTCCCTCTTTACCAGTCATTTGATCCATCCTTTCACATCTGGCCCTGGAATTACCTTGGCAAAGCACTAACCATATGCAGGGCTCCTTGTCGTTGAGGGCTAATGGTGCTCCCTCTGCCCTTGGCCCCTGCTGAGGGGATTAAATGGGGGCCCTGGTGTAGTTCTCCTGTCAGATCATCACTAGCTGTCTCCCTTGCTATATCGGCATCAGGGTGGATGGCTCTCCTGCAGGATGAATGAGAAATCCCAAGCAAAGTGCACCTTTAGGAGCCTGTCATTGAGGCTTTAGAGGCAGCTCATTTATCAGCTGTGCAAGTTTTCCTGAAGCACTGATTGAGGAGGCCTGTCAGCTGCAAGATCTATGACCTTTATCTCAAGAGTGACCCATGTATGCAGCACCATCAATCTTTCTGAGCCACAAACTGGGAGGCAGAGGTGGGTGAGATTTGGTGTTGGTCTCTTAGAGGCAATTTTCCCAACTCCTTTGTCCTCTTGTCCTCCAGGATGTCCTCACTTTTAATGGTGGCCCACTGGGTGGTGTCCAGGGCTGTGCTGAGCCCAAGGAGGTCAGGAAAATGATGCGCACAGTCTGGCTGCCAAGCAGCTATCCTAGGTCTGTTCTTGCTGGGTAAGGCTGCCGCCCAAGCCCTGGCCACAGAGCAAGAAGGGGGAGTATCTGAGCTCCAGAGGCCCAGGGCTAGGAGGATATGTGGCACCTGGCTAGGAGGATATGTGGCAGCATAGAAGGCGTGGCTAGGAGGATATATGGCAGCATAGGGCTAGGAGGATATGTGGCTAGGAGGATATGCACCTGGCTAGGAGGATATGTGGCAGCATAGAGGGCGTGGAGGGAGAGCCTGGAGACCTGGTCTCAAAGTATCATTCAACAACATAGCATGATGGTTAAGAGCTTTGAGTCTGAGTTAGTGTGCATTTAAATCCCTGTTCACCCATTACCAGGCCCCCTTCCAGACTCTGTGAGGACAGACAGGTCAGTACAGACATCACACAGTAGCCACAAGGGAGCCCACACTGTTGGGGAGGTAGCAGCTCCCTCGAGGGTCTTCCTCTGAATCCAGACCTCACCTCTACGTTTAGACTGAAGCCTGGATCTGAGGTGAGAGGATCAAGGAGGGGAAAGGCTGGGGCTACACAGGGCATCCAAATGTATTTTTTCAGCCTCAGATCCATCATTTTAATGTAACCTGGCCTCCTATTTCAATGATTAACTAAGGAACTGTCTGTCTCGGCGCCTGCGATTTCTGCACAACCCTGATAAGGAAGCCCATAAAAATCATCTTCAGGCACCCAGAGGAGATTTTATGTGTGTCCCAGAAAGGCTGGTTTAATGTCTAGCAGCTTCTAGGAGAAACTTCCTGCCTGGATTTGGGAGGCTGTTAGATGCCAGGATCCTGGGAATGCAGGAGGACCACCCCCAGGTTGACCCAGGAAGGCCCAGGTAGACAGACATGGGTGGGATGAGTATCAGAGCTGGGCTTTGCTATGGTGCTATGTGACCCAGAGGTGCCGAAGTGGGCTCCACACCCTAGAACTGTGTCAATGGAGCAACTCCCACTGTTGGCCTGGGGGGCTCACTGCCTGCTCTTGCTGATTCTGTACTTTGTGTGTATTCAGTATATCTTAACTCATGCAATACATATTTATCCAGCTCTTGAATGTCAGGCTCAGAGCCAGCTCTATAGATATGATACACATGAGAGGGTCCCTCCCCTGGCAGGATTCCTGTAGAGTTGTGCAAAGTAATAAAGAGGGAATCACCATACACTATGGTAAGGGTAAGTGTAAGTAAAGGGGACTGTGGACACATACAGAAAGGTTAGGAAAAGCATTCTGGTGGAAGTGGTGGTAAGCTAAGATCTTACTATAGATAGATGATGGGTGTTGGCCTGGTAAAGGGATAGGTGGAGGTGCTGGGGAGAGAGGAAGAAGGAATAGCTGTGCAGAGGCCCAGAGGCCATAAATGTGGCCTTTTGGAGAAAGCACCAGTACTTCAGAATAGCTGAACCCTGGAGTGTAAGGGGAGAATGGAGAGGAATGAGGCTGGAGTGTTGGGCAGGAGCCATGTCACAAAAGGGCTTGAAACCATGGAGTGGTTCAATTCTCTTTCTGGAGATCACTGGAAAACATCAGAAGTGCCATCAAAGTTGGTCTCCCCAAGGAGCAGACTCTGGGGCTCTGGGACATTCACACCGAATGTTATTGGTGGGGACTCCTAGCAGTGACACTTGGGAGCAGAATGAAGCAGGGGGAGAAGTTATAATGTGCTTGTAACAGAGGCCTCAGCCAGTCCCCTGGGAGCTCTGGAGCTGGGATGGCCTTTCACTGTCGTCCTGAGTTAACACAAGGGGGACAGACTTTTGCATCTCTGCAAAAATCAGTCATTGACCAAAGAAATAAGTAAATTGGACTTCATCAGGATTAACAGCTTCTGTATTTCAAATGATGCTATCAAGAAAGTGAAAAGATGGGAGAGAATACTTGTAATCCACAGATGGGAGAGAATACTTGTAAACCATGAATCTGATGAGTATTTAGTATCCAGAATATATAAAGAATATATATAAGAATATAATTTAATAAGAATATAAGAATATAAGAATATATATATATATATAACTCAGCAATAGGAAGATAACCCAATTTAAAAATGGGCAAAGGATTTGCATAGACAGTTCTTCCAAAAGATATACAAATGGCCAGTAAACACATGAAAAGATGCTTGACATCATTAGCCATCAGGGAAAAGTCAATCAAAACCACAATGAGATACCCTTTCATGCTCATTAGGATGGATACAATAAAAAAACTCATACTCATTGTGGTACATATACATATACATACATATATACTCAATATATATAAACTCAATAACAAGTATGCCAAAGTTGTGGAGAAATTGGAACTCCCATACCTTGCTGGGGGGATCATAAAATGGTACAGCCTCTTTTTGGAAAACAGTCTGGCAATTTCTCAAAAAGTTAAACACGGGTTTACCATATGACCTGGCTAACTCCACTCCTTGGTACACACCCAAGAGGAACGAAAACATACATCTACACAAGAACTTGTACATGAATGTTCATAGTAGCATTATTCCTAGTAGCCAAAGGTGGAACCCAAATAGTCATCAGCTAATGGATGGATAAACATACAAAGAATGAAGTACTGATGCTCCAATACGGATAAACCTCGAAGGTATGTAGTTTTCTTTGGCCTAAGTGGTTTGACACTTCTACTTTGGAATGTCCATGTACATTTATGTTCAATAAAAATTGGAGCTGTAAAAAACAACAACAACAACAACAACAACAACAAAACACCAAATCTTGAAGGTATTATGCTCAGTGAAAGAAGCCAGAGACTTAAGGCTGCCCGTTGTATGGTTCCATTTATATGAAATATGCAGAATAGGCAGGTCGATAGAGAGGGAAAGTGGATTAACGCTTGCAAGGGCTTGAGGGGAAAGGGAAAAGGAAGTGACTGCTAATAGCACTTTGTGGGGGTGATGAAATGTTCTGGTATTAGTGGTAGTGGTTTTATAATTTTGTGAATATATGAAACTCCCCTGAATTGTACAAGGATGAGTTTTTATGGTGTGTGAATTATAACTCCATAAAAAGGGTCATTTTGTTTGCAGACCCTGAGCCCCCACAGGTCATATAACTTTGAGTGGGGCAGCTCCCTCAGGCCGAGAGCATTGCCTGGGGTAGGGCTCAGCTGTGAGCATTTAGCCCTCCACACTCCACAAGGAGATAGTGCCTCTGGGTTTGAGTCACATCCCACAGTATCCACTACAGAAGGCTTCCAGGGTGGAAGTGACAAAGTTAAAGTTTTCCTTTAGCGTGTAGCCTTCACGACAACTCTAAGAGGCAGGAATTATTCTCTCCCTTTTGAGATGAGCTCAGAAAGGTTAAGCAAGACATGTAGGGTCTCCATAGCTAGTGGAAATTTGAACTGGAGTGTGAATTCATGTCTACCTGGGGCCGAAAGTCAGGTTCTTCACTATGATTCTCTGCTCTTTTGTGTTCAACCATCCACAGATTTGTTGCCACTGAAGAATTAATTCATTTGAAAGCGGGGACTGTGTCTGAATATATCTTCAGTGCCCAGCACAGAGCATAAAAATGTGTGCTAAGCTGAAGTAAGGAGTTCCCTTCCCAACTACTACAGTATCTTGCCACTGCTAATATTCAGCAAAGGTAGTTTTCTCTAAGTCACAGGAAAAAAATAATGGAATGGGCAAATTTTCCTCAGTTTTAATCCTTTCTTGGGGGGATGCAAATGTTTGCTTATACTTAGACAACTTGTTTATACTAAAATCTAGTATCAGAAGGCATCTTATTTATCAAAAAATGTGTAGACTTATCTTCATCAATATTTCAGTTTCCTGTCAGATGCTCCTACACCTAAACACATTTCCTTGAAGATATGAGGAGAGTTATGGATTTCAATAGATTGAAGTCAGGGCTGACTTGAGGTGCAACTTGACTGTTTTCCCCTAGGCTTTCCTGTGTGGCTGCTTCCTTGTGGCTGATGGAGGATCAGGGACATTATCCTCAATGTATATGCCACCAACTCCCCCTGCCAGACCTGTTATTTCCAAGGCCCAAGCTGCTGCCTCTTGGGTACACCCAGGCTAGGGGTGAGGTGGGCATTCATAGGTGCCTCTGGGGGATCCCTGGGTGGCTCAGTGGTTGAGTGTCTGCCTTCAGCTCAGGGCATGATCCTGGAGTCCCGGAATCGAGTCCCACATCGAGCTCCTTACATGGAGGCTGCTTCTCCCTCTGCCTGTGTTTGTGCCTCTCTCTCTGTGTGTGTCTCACATGAATAAATAAATAAAATATTTTTAAAAAAAACCACATAGGTGCATCTGGGTTACCTTTGGTCCGTTTTTCTCCCTATGGGGGGGGGGAGGGTTGGGAGGAGGCATGTGTGTAGGGGTTACTTAGCTGGGAGACAGTACCTGGAAAGGTACTTTTCAGACTGGGTGACTGGGTGGTTCTTGGAACCCAGGGAGGACCACACATGTTTGCTGTCTTTAGATGAAGTTTCAGCCTTAGAACTCAGTCAAAGAGGACCTTGATGCTATTAGAGTGATAACATCCCAGTAGGGATGTTATCAAAGTTGACAGCCTCAGCAGTTGTTCCTATCTGAACGTGAATGCCTAAGCAAATTTGCAAGGAGAGGGTGCAAAGGGCTCAGGGGCCCCGAGGGGGCCAAGAGGAAAAACTGGGGACAGAATAGCATAGTGGTGAAAAATGAGGCTCCCAGGACATGCTGTGTCACTTGACCTCCTGACTCTACTGTTATACACCCTTTCCAGGTTGTTACCTCATTTTTGAAATGGGATAATAATAGTCCTCAATGAGTAGGGCCGTTGGAGGAATAAAATTAGGTAGGACATATATGGCAGACATAAATGGACTTATAGTCACATGAACAGAGAGAAAGCACTATCATTTTCTCTTATAGTCCTCTGGTTTTCCTCATGAGTCTTCCATAAGCTGGCTAGTGTGGAGGGAAAATCCATTTTAATCTACTCTGGTAAACTGAATCTTATTAAAAAATGTGAACAATCCCCATAGGTACTTCTCAGCATCTCATGTGTTTCTGGTTTCCTTTTCTCTTACCCCAGTTGGTGTCCATGAATGCGGAAGGTTAGGTCCTTGTGGCAGTGGAGGAGAACTGGTTCTCATCAGGGTTAGGTTGCAAGAGAGGGGCATACAGCAGGATATTTCATGGCTTGTGAAATTGTTGGGAGAGGTAAAGAAACAGAGTCGAGATTACTGTGGCTCTCCACGTGTGCTGCAGAGCAAGACTGCCAGGGTGGTGCTGCCTCCCTGCTACAGATAGGAAGCTGCAGAATCAGAGACAGTAGATTAAAATGGATTTTTTTTTTTCAGGTAGGCTCCACGCCTGAAATGGGGCTTGAATTCATGACCCTGGGATCAAGAGTCACATGCTCTACTGACTGAGCCAGTCAGGCACCCCCACACACTGTTCCTTTATAACCTAATACAACTTTTCTCTGCAAAAAATTAAAATGTTTTTACCCTTTTCCCCCTAAAAGGGATGACCCAAATTTCATCAGTCCCTGTATCTCTGGGTGACATTATTCCTCTTCTAGTTGAGGGATGATTCTGTCTTTATATCATATAACCTGAAGGCTGTGTACTTAACAACCACAGTGTATGCTAAAGCCTATAAAAATAGAAAAAAAGAGAGGAAAGGGATGACTGGGGCCTGTGTGCTCACGTGCATGTGTATGTGTATGTAATGTGCATGCATCAGTTTTTGCTGCGTAACAAAACTCAGTGGCTTACAACAACCACTATTTATTATTTGTAGCCATTCTGTGGATGGGCTGAGAAGTTCTGACCTGATACGGTTTGGCTGATCTTTGCTGGGGCGACAGGTCATCTAGTGGCTGGAGGATCTAGAACAACCTCACTCAAGTATCTGGTGGTTGGTAGGTTGTTGGAGGGGGTCTCATTTTCCAGCAGGCTGGCTCATGTTTGTTCATGGTGTAGTTCCAGGGTTTCACACGTAGCAAGAGATGGAACTACAAGGGGCAAAACTTCTCCAGTCTTTGCTTATGTCACATCTATTAATGTCTTATTGGCCAAAATAAGCCACACGGCCAACCCCGCATCAAGGGATGGAGACATAGACTCTACCTTTTGTTCATAGGTGAAGAATCTTATGGTCATCTTTGCTATCGCAATATATATGTACACCAAGACAGACCACATGTGGGCCCTGAAACAAGTGTCAGTACATTTAAAAGGATTTAAATTAAACTGGAAACCAGTAACAATAGGGTTTTGGGGGAACCCCCACCCCCAAAATACATAGAAATTAAACCACAGTCCTTATCAGGCTTGGAAGAGGCGGACAGGAATCTGCCTTTGCTTTCCTTCATCCCTTTCTAGACCTAATGTTTCTGCAAGGATAGCAAACATTTGGGAAGTTTGTCCTCTAATGGTTCTTTATGCTCTTGGGCAAAACCTGTTGCCACATTTGCTCATTTTCCCCCCCAGATTTTCTAAGGATCACTACTGTAGTCAAGTGACAATTTGTTAAAATGTGTATTAGGATTCTCCAGAGAAACAGAACCAAAAGAATATATATCATATATATAATATGTGTATAATTTCATAGGAATTGGCTCATGTGTTTATGGAGGCCACATGGTCCCATAATTTGCCATCTGCAAACTGGAGAGCCAGAAAAATGATGGTTTTCAGCTTTCGTCTGAAGGTGTGAGCACAGGGGGCCAATGGTATAAGCCCAGGTCTGAACCTGAAAGTCCACGCAAGTCCAATGGCAGAAGATGGGTGTCTCAGTTCAAGGAAAGAGAGCGGAGTCTGCCTTTCTGTTCTATTCAGGCCTCCAGAGAATTGGAGGACACCTACCCACATCTGTGAATGTCATCTTCTCTCCTCATTCCACCAATTCAAATGCTAATTGCTTCCAGAGACACCCTCACAGACACAGCCAGAAATAATGTTTTACCAGCTATCTGGGCATCCTTTAGCCCAGTCAAGTTGGCGCATAAAATTAACCATCACAGATGCCTCTCATCATGTCCCACTCACCCAAGTTAGTTTCCTCCATTTCTTCCAAAATGGTGCATTTTCATCAAACACTAAGCCTTGGACCATTACTTCTGGCCAGCCATGCCTCTCCTCAGGCTGTCCCTCCCTGCTTTAGCAACTGGTGAACGACATCTGGTTGTTCTAATTGGTCTTCCTAAGTAGCTGGATAATTAGCATAGAATCTGTTGATATCAAAACCCTATTCTGAGAGCCCTAGGTACCCTATTCTGAGCCCAAGCCAGGCATCACTAATCTGTTATGACACAGTCTCACTGGCCTCTGGAAGACCAGACACAGGCAGCCCCTGCCAGTCAACTGAAATTGGCATCAGACATGAACCTGATTTGTTATGGTCAATTTTTAAGTACTTGCCCTTGTGTTCCTTTGCCCCCCATAACCCTAAAATACTGTTCTGATGTTCTGGGTATGGGTGAGAAGGGGCTGAGAGTCACATATCTTAGAAAAATGCTATAATTGTCAGAAGTTAAAATGAAAATTGGCTACACAAAATAGTGAATTAAGTCATGGCTTCCCCCTTGCCCTCTGTAATAGTGTAAAATTTACAGTGTTTTTTAAGTTGTGGAGTTTTTTTAAAAATACCATAAGTTGTGCCATGTGGGAAGTCTTAACATCAAGTTATCTGTGTTCTTCCCCAAGCATTTTTCTCGTGAAGAGCTGTCTTCTGCTCTTATTGCCAGAGATCTTAGAAGCTTTTCCTCTTGTGTATGAAGAGGGTCGATAGATTTTAAAAGTCAGCATGGTCCTATAACTTAAGAAAATACCTTATTTGCACACCAGAGGCCCCTCTTTGATTTAGAAATACAAATAGTGGACCAGTTACCAGCTCTTGAATTTCTTCTGTGTGCCAGGCACTCCCCTCAGTGATCTAGCTCCCTCAGCTCCTTTATTCCTCCCCAATAGTCCTGGGAGCCTAGTACTGGTGTCCTCTTTCTCCTGATGATGAAATAGCCCCGAATTATCAAGTAATTCATCGAAAATTGTACAGCTAGAAAGTGGCAGGGTTAGAATTTGAATCCAGATCTGTGTGGATAACTAATACTCTTCCTCTCTTCTATCTTAGGAGTCATAATACTCTTGCTTTTTGGGGTCTTATAGACTTCTCTGCTTTTTTTTCCTTGCTTTCCCTTTATTTTCTTTAGCTTGCCCTAAGTCAAACTCTTTTATTCTTTTTAAGATTTTATTTATTTATTCATGAGAGACACACAGAGAGAGAGGCAGAGACACAGGCAGAGGGAGAAGCAGGCTCCATGCAGGGAGCCCGATGCTAGACTCAATCCTAGGACCCTGGGATCACTACCTGAGCTGAAGGCAGACGCTCAACCCCTGAGCCTGCCAGGTGCCCAAACACTTTTCAATCTCTCTCTCTCTCCTCTTCCTACCCTCCTTCCCTCCGGTTAGTCTGTGGAGGCTTTGCCTCCAAGATAGGAGCACCTTTCATCCCAGGGACGCTGCTTAAAATGCAGGAATCCCAGGGCTGAGAAAATGGCCTGAGACCTAAGGAAATGCTGGCATTGGGTCCTTTTGGGAGGGCAGGATTTGAGAGAGGCAGGAGGAGGCTCAGTAGGGGAGGGAATGAAGGGGAATGTAGGAGGTGGAACAGCTAAGTCATGTTGCCTTTTTTTTTTTTTTGTATACTTTTTATTGGAGTTCGATTTGCTAACATATAGCATAACACCCAGTGCTCATCCTATCAAGTTGCTTTTAACCTCACAGACCTTAGGCCTTAGACCACGAGAGTTACTCATTGTTTAACCACTTGCCAAACCCTCCCTTGAGTGCCCATTGTATGGTGAGCTCTGTGCTGTGCTCTGGCCATCCTCAGAAAACTAAGTCCTACCCCAGGAAGTCGGAGGAGGGAGAAGGACAGGTGTGCCTGGAAGCCTGCTGCCATCCCACCGGAGAGGTGCTCTCAGGGTAGGGAGGGTGCGTTGGGGGTGCAGGAAGAAAGAGCCTCTCTTTGGAACTGGATACTTTGGGCACCTGGTCGTACTGCAGCTTCAGGCCACACTCTGCATTTCTCCTCTCTGCTCTCCGGCTAGTTGTGAAGACCAATAAACCTCTCGGAGCCCAGGTCAGTCATTAAATATCATGAAATCGGTATTTTTCTGGAGCTACTCTCACTACCTGGGAAGGAGGTGCTCTATCGCAAACCTGGATCTGCAGGCCAGGCGTCTATGTTGGGGCCTCAGCTTTAGGATCCACTAAACACTCCCATGTGTTTTCTCTGCCTGTAGTATCTATCTACTTTTTTACCTGAGAGGCTGGTCCTTGGATGTCAGTCATTGCATTTCATTTCCAGCTGCTCAGTGCTTCCAAAATGCCTAGTGTGTGTCCCGTGTTTTAAGTCCAGCTGTCTCAAACATACTCTTAAATATTAGAAGGAAAGATGCCCCCAGGCTTTTGGGTGTGCTGTGCTACAACAGGAACTCAACCTTCTTTATGTAGATACATAAAGACATTCTCTGCCCGATGCCTTTCACGCTAGCCGCGGGAGGGGACTTGGGTGGTTTGCTCGATTCCCTGGTCCTGGCAGATCTCGACCCTGGAGGCGCCCTGTGGGCTGCCCCTCCCCTTCCCCTGCGCACCCCAACTCTTGCCTTTCTCTGCTCTCAGCCCGTTGGGGTTCAATCGCACATAGATTTGGCTCTGAGCCCACTCCCAGTTTAGACCCGAAACAAAATGAAAAGCCTCAGCCCTCCAGACTGGACCCAACTGGAGAGACAAAAGCAGTGGCTGCCCTTCTGCCACTGGTGGTTCTGGTTTCCCTGAGACCTGACACACCTTGCTTTTGACATCCCTGGCGTTAGCCATGCTCTCTCTGTTTTCCTGTTTTATGCTCAATAGCTTGGTACTTAATATTAGATCCGGTTCTGTTGCCCCTTGGAGAAAACTGACGGTGTGGCCAGACCAGGTGAGCATCTGCGTTTTCTCAGCCTTGGCCGCTGGTATGAGGCCTGTGGTGACAATTCCAGCACCGGTTTTTGCAGGAGCGCTGTCTTAAAACGGCAGGAGAGAGAGGCAGAGCGCTCCCTGGGTTTCAGCATAATTTGGTTTTATTACAAGGGTTTTCATTTTGATGGCAGCATTATTCTTTTCATGGAAGAAATTATCTTCAAATTATTTAATCTTACTCTTCTATCTCTGGGGATACTCTGGGGTATATTGCTGCAGTCTTTACAGATTGCCAGAAAATAGCGGGCCTCTCATTTTAATCATTTGCACAGATCCACGTTTGGAGGGAGAGAAAGGATCTTGTTATCACAGAGACATTTTGTCCCTGAAATAATTCTAAAATATCTGTGCTTTCCGGAGTAGAAGCACTCAGGGTCTTTCATCACTCCCAAGGAAAGATATTGTATCAGCCTACAAAGAGCTGAAGTTTCCTGTCAAGGAAGGTTCTGGAGGAGATAGACTCAAGGATCTTTCTGGGGTAGCATGTGTTACCATGAATAGCAGATCCTGGGCAAAATATTCATTTTAATTAAAAAAATTTTTTTGGTCTGGAATATCATAAGCATTAAAAAAATTAGTAGTTTTGGATAATAAGAAAGCAGCTGAATGAGCAGGCTCTGGGAAGCCTGGGGAGGACCTTGGAGCTGGGAGCCGAAGGGGCTCCTGGGCGGTGAGTGCTGTGACTCAGCACAGGTGGCGCTGTGGTCCCCAGCTCCTGGCCCAGAAACAACCCCAGAGGAAGGTATGAGTGAGGGTTTCAAGTGCATCTGGGCCTGAGGCTGCCTGGGTCTGGTTGGCTCCTTCTTGCAGTGTCAGCAGCCAAGGATGCCCAGCGTACTGTGGCCTCCTAGATGATGGCACTTGTGGCATATTGTGCCCCTAGGCTGGGGCCTGAGGACAGAGTGGGGGCAGCCACTGGGAACCAACTGGGGGAGTCCTAAGAGAGTGGCCTGAAGCATCACGCACACAGGAAGAGACAGGAACACAGGTGTGGGTGGCCGCCCTGGCCGCAGGCCGTTGAAGCACCTCTCAAATGCCTGGGTCCTGTCACCTTCCCCAGCCCTTCCTGTCTACCTGGCTGGGCTCTGTCCTCCAGGCACACTTTGCTTTTCCACCCTCTGCTCTCCAGCTGGGTTGATTACTCCCTCTTCTGTGTCCCTGAGGGAACTTGGCAGACACTTGAGGCACCCTCCCCTGGAGCTGCAATAATCTGTTTACACCACATTCATGTTTGAGGGCAGAGCCTAGCAGTTTCTGGCCCAGAATATAGCCTCAATAAATAAATGGTAAAACACGTATTGGTATGCTTTAGACAGGAAGGCACAAAGGGAGGGTGTGAAGTAATGCAGCATGCACTTGATCAGGGTTCATTTCTTCCCAGGCCAGTCCTCTCTGGCCGTGTAGCCTTGGCTAAGTCACTTTGCCCCTCTGCCCTCTATTTCCACATCAGTTGGGCAGAGAAGGTGATTGCGAAGGTATCTGGTTCCTGATTGTGAAGGCTGGTGCTCAGCCCTGTTCTCTTGCATGTGGACACGAGCGCACCCACATCCAGAAATTCTCAGCAGGGCTCATAAGGTCAGTGTTGTCCTCGCCAGATGGACAGACCCTCCCTTAGGGTAGAGGGCATGGTGACAGCCGACACAGCCTGTCCCGTGCTACCTTTACCTGCGTCGTCTCATCCAGTTCCTGCAGCAACCCCAGGAGGTGAGTGTTACTACTGTCATTCCCATCTTGCAGATGGGGAAATTCTGGTTCAGGAAGCAGAATTGATTTTTCAAAGTTCCCAAGGTTGGAATCCTTGTGGTCTGACCTCAGGGCTTACTCTCAACCACCACACTTGACTGCTTCTGGGTGCCTGCAGGCACTAGGACAGTCAAGTTGGATCTCCCTACCCAAGGCTCCAGGGGATAATGGAGACAGGTGTGGGGGTGGGCATCATCTTCAGCCTTGGATTTGGGGTTTCAGGTCATCCCTTTCTGAGAGCTGCACTCTAGCAGCCTCAATACCGAGGCCTATTTTGCTCTGAGGTCCCTCTCCTTGTTTCAGCGCAGTAGGCAACAGGGCCTTGCTGTTGGGCTGGGTGCTGAGTAAGGACTGTCATTCTCATTCTCCCTGCAGAACAGGGTGCTGCCAAGCTTTCCTCCACTTCCCTGGCCATAGCTGATTTAGGCAAAGCATTTCAAGGAATGGCCACAGGGGAGGGTTTAGCAAAGTGGTTAAGGGTGGCTCAGATGTCAGGTCTGGGGTTTGGTCCTAGTTAAGTTGCTTACAAGCTGCTTAATCTTTCAGAGTCTCCGATTCATCATCTGTATAACCTGGATGACACTACTTATCTGAATTGCTGTTCTGGCTCCCAGTAGATGCTTCGTAAATTGTAGCTATTGTCATCATTAGCAGGGTTATTACGATGGAACCAGCAGCCCTGGGGTGGGTGTGTGTATGGGGTGAGGGCACAGGGAGTTGTGTGAAATGTTAGTGGGTGGGCTTGTGGAGGGCTCAGGGCTGCCACAAAGGGCTGGTCTGAAAGGCAAGAGCATCCTGGCCCCTGGCTGTTGGCTTCGCCAGGCATGCTGCCTCCCTGGGTGGAGTTGCCATCTCCTCTACATTTTCTGGATTCAGCCATTTGATGAGAGGCAATGTGTCTACTGAAACTCCCTAGAAAAGTTAGTTTGAGGTGAGATAAAGGATAGCATTTAGAAATGATGGTATATATTTCTGATGGTATTGGGATTTTAATTAGAAAGCATTTATTTGGAGTTTGAGTCTCCCTGCCTCTTTTTTTTTTTTTCTTGAGAGAGAACAAGTGGGGGGAAGAGCAGAGGGAGAGGTACAAGCAGACTCTGTCTCGAGATGTGAGGCTCAATCCCACAACCCTGAGATCATGACCTTAGCCAAAACCAAAGATCAGACTCTTAACCAACTGAGCCACCCAGGTGCCCCTCCCTGCCTCTTGATATCTTGTTTCTCCCTCTTGTGGGGCATACTGGCCACAGACTTCCACTCTGTAAAAGGAAGAACTGTACTTTTCAACTGTTTTATTCTCAGGAGTCCTACCTCTCCCTCCACCCCAGGGAGCACTGGTTGGGCATGGCCACATAGCTTTCAGTGGGGAGGGGTCCCACATGAAAGAGAAAGCTAGGGGAGCAGGTACCCAGATCTGCCCTTGGCTTTCTCCAAATGGGGAGAGAGATGTTTAGGAAGATTGAGACATCAGGTAATCCCATTTCTGGTACTCATCCTAGTACCCATAGCTCCTGGAGCTGCTGCAAAGTCTGGGTAGAAGATATTGATGGGGAGCCAGCTCTTCTCAGTCTTTATATTAATGCCCCTATCCTAATCCCTGTCACAAATGCCACCTGACTCAGTGTACATCTCACCACCTCCATCTGCCCGGCCTTCCCCAGGCCACCCTTTGTGCTTACCTGAGTAAAAGCATTAGCCTTATAACTGCTCTCTCTGCTTCCAGCTTCCCTAAGCCCCCACTGATTCTCTGCACAACAGCCAGTGTGATCTTTCCAAAAACAGGAAACTATTCTTGTCTCTTGCCAGCTTAGTAACTTGCCATGGTGCTTGCAACATAATGGGACATCCTAACCACAGCCTGTAGCTCTCTAGGCCCATCTATCTACCACACCAGTGTTTTCTCAGTACCCAGACTGTAAGACTTTGCATATGCTGTTCCCTTATCCTATAATGCTTTTCCTCCTGCTACCCTCCTTTGCCTCAATGAACACCTATTCATCTTTTATGCTTCTTCTTAAATGTCTTCTCTTAGGCCTGCTATGACCTCATCAAACTAAATCAAATTGCCATAAAAAATACCCTCATAATTCACTTTTACTTTTTGAATCTGTGACAGTGGTTAGTGCCATATCTTTTCACATTGCTTTATTCAGGTCTCTCCCCTGGGGTCTCTGTGAGGATAGAGACTGGTGCACAGAATGTTTGCTGAGTGAATTAATGGAAGTATGTTGGGTCTACTGCATCCCTTTCTCCATCAAGACCTTCTCTGGAGATGATTCTACTTTATTTTTTATGAAACTTGTGAATTTTGACTGTGCAGTGAATCAACCCTCAATAAAAAAGTTCATGTAAGTGTAAACACCAGGTACCACTCACCCTACAACTGTATTCACTTCCGGCCTTTGGTGAGGGCTATGGCTCATTTCCCTGGAGTTGTGTGCAAAGGCGTCCCTGCTGTTTTGAGCACTGCTTTTTTGGTAGCATGTTTGTAGGCATGTGTGAGTTTCCTCCCAGAGCTCAGGCACTCTTCCCTTGAAGGGCTCCCTGTCCTTTTACCATATGGACATGCTTGCTTTTCAACATGCACTTGGTGAGCACCAGGCATGGTGCCAGGCCCTGGGGGAGGCTGCAAAGAGTGCAAGCTGTCAGGTCAGAAGACCTACATTTGACTCCCAAACCCGTCCCTTCCTTGTGGTGTCACCGTGGGCTAATTATTTAACCTCTGACCCTCAGTTTCCTCACCTATGAAACAGGGGTAAGCCCAGTGCTCATGTACAGAGTTGTCAAAAGGACTGAATGCTGCGGGCTGTGGAAAGAACTTGGGGCCATGCTTGGCACATGGTAAGGGTGCACAGATGGCAGCAGATGCTGCTGTTATTAATACCAGGAAAGGGAACTCAACCTTGGTTGGGCCAGACACTTGCATTAATCCTCTCCCCAGTGTGGCTTGGTCTCTGGGCTGTGGGTTCTTGCTCCAAGGATGGAGGGCCAAGGCAGGTAGGCTGTGGAGTGGTACACAGAAGGCTGGAGGCTCCATGAGGCTTTCAGGATGTTTGTTCTAGTTGTGTGTATGGGGGCCTCCTGTGTGTATCTGAGCCTGCCTGGCCAGAGCTGCATTTCCTGGCAAAGCCTCAGGCTAGTGCATCTGGGCTGTGTCCTGAGAACCACAGGCATCTTTTACCTGAAGAGAGACAAAAGAAAATTCCACTGGGTTTCTTGCTTCTCAGAGGACAGCTCTTCCTCTTTGGCCTGGGATGTTTTCAAGAGATTGGCCCCTGTACACCAGGGAAAGAGCTAGTGAGTAAGGAAGAAAGACCCACGTGTTCCTCTCCACTGAATGGTAGAACAGCTTCTTTGCTTTTCTTGGAATTACAGATTCTTAGGGATTGGAAGAGACACTTAGAGATCATCAAGTTCAATCTTACAATTTCATAGATGAGAAAACTGAAGCCCCAGCCAGTCATTTTACTTTCCTGTGACCCAGTTTCTTCATTTGTAAAATGAGGACAGTAGCACCTCTTTTGCAGAGCTAAAACGAATGGCTCAGCAGAGTGGTTAGCTTGTATTAGGTATGTAGCAAATTTAACATCCTTCCTGTGTGCATGCTACTCCTATGTTCTGCTAAATTTCTCTTACCGAATTGAGGTTATAGGGGATTTTCTGGCAGTATTTTGAATAGTGTGTGTGTGTGTGTGTGTGTGTGTGTGTGATGAAGAGCATTATTACTGGAACCACTAAAACCTGAATTTGAATCCTTGCTTGGTAACTACTGTGGAAAAAAAGAAAACCCTTGACCCAAACTTTGGAAAAGTCATAGAACTTCTTAGAAACCCAATGTTCTCATCTGTAACATGGAAATGTCTGCCTGCTGACCTCACAGAGCTGGTACAAATCTTGAGTAGAATCATGCACACAAATGGGCTTCAAAATGTACATATTGTGCAGGAAGTGGCAGGCACCATCTCTCCCTCCTATCTGTGTAGTAGACTTTTCTCTTAGAAGAATGAGTTTTTAAGGAATGACCGATGAATAGAAATATGAGTTGGAGTTTGATCTGGTCCTTTGAGTGAGTTTTAAGATTATGCAAAGGCCATGAGCTGGTATAATTGAAACCTGCAGGTTTTCTCCCCCTTTCTCTTTCCTCTCCCCTGATTTGTGTGAAAGCTGGGCCTTCTTTCCTATATTTTAGTTCTGGTAATGCTCTATATAACCAGAGTGAGCAGCTTCTGAATTGGCTAGAAATAATTCTAGTCTTATCAGGCAAGAATGTTACAATCTGATTCTGATTCATAAGAGCCAAGGATTGAATTCCATTAAAGAGGAGACAAGTCTCTCGTTTATTTGCAGGAAAAAGGGGCAATTTAATCTGATGTATGTGATGAGGTTCTTTCTGAAAACAGCAATGCTAATTGCATTGTTCTCATGTACACTTAATCACATCTTTTAATATTTTCCCTCTAATGGCTTTCATTCTTTTATCTTCCAGGCATCCTTGGTAAATTCCCCTCTTCTTTCTTATTAACACGTTCATTAATCCTCAAACATTTATTGTGCTTCATTAATCAGGTTAGAGGATTAACAAAAATTGGAATTTTAAGCAATTAAAGATATAAGCATGTCAGAATTCAAAATATAGAATTTCAGTCTGCCAATGGCTTCATTGACCAGCCTGGGTTTTGTGAATAAGGAAGCTGAAAATGAAGGGCAATTTGAGTTCGGTTTTTTTCCCGGGCACTGGGGCTCTCAGCTGAGCCCTTGAGGCATATAGGTACGCAAGGTGCAATTTTGCTGGTTCAGAACATGTTTGTCCTAAGAGGCATGTTGCTGAAAGTAATCATTTCAGGGTCCATAACACATTAGGATTTGCAGTTGAAAAGCACTTATTTTAAAATATTTTTCTCATATGCGTGTTGGCCATGTCTGTGTCTTCCTCTGTGAGATTTCTGTTCATGTCTTTTGCCCATTTCATGATTGGATTGTTTGTTTCTTTGGTGTTGAGTTTAATAAGTTCTTTATAGATCTTGGAAACTAGCCCTTTATCTGATATGTCATTTGCAAATATCTTCTCCCATTCTGTAGGTTGTCTTTTAGTTTTGTTGACTGGGTGGTAGAAAAGGAGGAGGGCGGGGGGTGGGGGTGAATGGGTGACGGGCACTGAGGGGGGCACTTGACGGGATGAGCACTGGGTGTTATTCTGTATGTTGGCAAATTGAACACCAATAAAAAATAAATTTATTATTAAAAAAATAAAATAAAATATTTTTCTTTTGTCCAGGCTTTTTGTAGCTCTTGTACTTAGTTTCTTCATATTAAGATGGAAATGTTAATGACACTACTGATAATAATGAGAGTCATCATTTATTAAATACTTACTATGAACCAGACACTATGCTAGGCACTTCACTTGAATTATCTCATTCGATCTTCATATGAACCCAAAAAGAAAGGTTCATATTATGTCCCCTTTCAACAGATAAAAAAATTAGAACACAGAGAAGGTGATTAGCTTACTCATGGACACATAGATAGTGAGTGGTAAAGCCAGAATGACCATAGTGTAATAGAATAGGCACTGAGTTGGAGTCAGAGCCTTGGATTCTAGCCTTGATTATCTCACAAATTCTGTGACCTTGGAAGTCACCCAACGTCTTTGGGTTTCAGAGTTTTATTGTCTGCTTGTAAATGAAAATGATGAAAAATGTGGACTTTATCTAGCCCATTCTATCTCTGACATTCTGGAATACTGAGAAATTATATAGAGTATAAAAAGGGCCACCAAAGTGGACTGATTAGAATTATCTGCCATGCAGAACACTCCAGCTGGCCTTGATTTCTAACTCTGACCCCTCTGTGCTGGTGCCCATGATTACTCTGCAGAGTCCTTACCAGGCTCTGAGCTGTTCTCAGCCATCTCACACTCAAAGCCCCTTGAACATTGCCCTCAATTTTGCAGTTTCTTCTCATGTGCCCCAAAGCCCAGATGACATGTAAACATCCAGACCAAGAACAATAATTCTGCTTCTTGGTATTGAGGAGTGTATCAATTTTCTGTAATTCCTTGTAGCAGAGTGAGCATACATTATAGAGTTCAAGTGCTTTGAAAATAAGCTATGAAGAATTGCTATCTGCTGAAAGAACTGGCAATTTGTCAACTTTCAGTGGCTGAGCAGTTGAGTTGTACTCTATGTGATGTGTCCTATTAATGCTGGTCTCAAAGAGGTATGGGCAACGGAGGAAGAGGATGGAGAGGGGAATGCCCCTCAACCTCTCAGGGAGAAAAGTAATTTAGCTGTTGGAGATGTGATAGGATTTTTACAAAAACTTGAAAGAATCTATGTAAGTTATAACACACGGGTCTCAGTTTACATCAAGATATAAAGGAAAAACAAGGAAAAAATCATAGAAACTTTGGTATAGCTCAATCATATCATCTTTACTACCTGCTCTTCTCATCCAGCCCCAAGAACGCACCAGCAAATGTCAGAATCACTTGGCACCCTTGAAATGTTTTGTACTTTCCCTCAGTAACTTTGTAATTCATATTTCAGTTATTATTGGTTACGGCTTCTTGGTAACTACAATTGTTTGAAAGATAGAATAACAGTCTTCTTTTTCCCTTTGCTAATTAATCTTTCAGGGATATCTGCCTTTGCAATTGTCTTTTGCTCTCCCTCCATTTTGTCCCTCCCCATTTTCTGTCCTTCCTTTCTCCCACACCACTGCTTTCCCTATATTTTTAAAGATTCTTGGAAGAGGTTGCTCAAAGATCTTACGGATCCCAGGTTGGGAAAAGCTGTATCCTTAGCAAGCAAGATCAGAACCATGGACAGCACCACCATAATGTGCATCTGTCTCCAAATTCATTATTCTTTTTAATTAAAATGATCTAACAGTATCATCTTGGGGCACGATTAAAATTTGTAGAAAAAATTACATATTTGTTTAGAAGCTACAGAGCTGAAAGTGGAATACTATGTCTCCTATTGTTCTAGGAAAGAAAATGTTTTATTCCTGACAGCCCCAGCCAAAATCTGTGGCAGCTAGCTTTGAGTAGGGAGGGAGATACGACACCTGGTAAGACTGAAAACGAAGAAAAAAGCCAGAGTTGATTGACCAGAGGTGGTGGGGCTGGAGTTGGGCTGTGTATTCCTTAGTGGGGAGCAGTGCAAGCTTTGTCTAGAGGTCCTGGTCACATGGGCATTGATAGGAGTCATGGGTGAGAAACTGGTGTACATTTTATTCTCATAGGAACAGAGCATCAAATGACATGCAAATTGGCTGCCGCTATTTTGCCGCCATTAGCTCACGTAGTTTACAGAATGTCCCAGAGCTAGGAGAGTCATAATGCAAATATAAAAAAAATATTACCCAGAAGTAAGGGAGAATCTGTTAGGGTAGACAACCTTTTCTAATAGTCCTGATTAGGGGAGGCCCTCTGTTGAAGAGGCAAATACTGAGGTGCCTAGTGGAACTGGTCCTGGGATGGATGGTAAGATAGAGAGAGATGGGAATGTTATGAGGACCATGTGATACCAGAGATTCAAAAACACTTAAATAGGGTCGCCTGGGTGGCTCATTGGTTGAGCATCTGCTTTTGGCTCAGGGGGTGATCCTGGAGTCTGGGGATCGAGTCCCACATCGGGCTCCCTGCATGGAGCCTGCTTCTCCCTCTGCCTTTGTCTCTGCTTCTCTTTCTGTGTCTGTCATGAATTAATAAATAAAATCTTAAAAAATTTAACTATTCATTATATTATATATTTTTTGAATAGATAGTCCATACAGAAGCTGTGATGTTTTCATTGTCTTGCAGGATTATTTAAATTTTGGATATTTGAATTTGTCAGTCTATTCTTTTATGGCATCTGGATTTTGTGTCATATTTTAAAAAGCCTTTGACTTTAAGATCATAAAAATATATACTGCTATATATTTTGTGAAACACTTTAATAGTTCTTTTTTAATGTTATTTTGAACATTTTCAAGCAGGCCTCTGTTTTTCCTGTCTCCCAGCCAACCACTTCTACCCAGAGGCAGTTTACTGCTATCAATTTCTTATGAATCTTTCATAAGATATTCTATGCATATAAAAGTATATACCTAACATTCTCTTTCTTTAAACAGAAGTTAGCTTACTGTACACACTATAATGTACCTTGCTTTTTTTTGGTTAATGAAATGTCTTAGAAGTAGTTCCATATCAGTACCGATCAAGTTGCCTCATTCTTTATAGATTTCATGGGTCTTTAGGAGATGTGATTGTACTTAAGTTTCATATCAGCTCTGTGAGGTTCATGGGCAGACATTCCTGTGATACAGTTGAGGAAATTGAGTTATCAAGAAGTTCTGCGACTTGGGCAAGTTCTGTTTTCCCTAGCAGTAGCAGAACTTTGAATCACATTTAGGTCTTGTGGTTTTAGTCCTAAAGCTCTTCTGTTACACACAAAAATTATACCAGATATTCCCTAGAAAGTTTTCTCTCTCTTCTTGCAAGATACATCCGCGAAGGCAAAAGAAACAAAAGCAAAAATGAACTATTGGGACTTCATCAAGATAAGAAGCTTTTGCACAGCAAAGGATACAGTCAACAAAACTCAAAGACAACCTACAGAATGGGAGAAGATATTTGCAAATGACATATCAGATAAAGGGCTAGTTTCCAAGATCTATAAAGAACTTATTAAACTCAACACCAAAGAAACAAACAATCCAATCATGAAATGGGCAAAAGACATGAACAGAAATCTCACAGAGGAAGACATAGACATGGCCAACATGCACATGAGAAAATGTTCTGCATCACTTGCCATCAGGGAAATACAAATCAAAACTACAATGAGATACCACCTCACACCAGTGAGAATGGGGAAAATTAACAAGGCAGGAAACACTTTAATCACTGAAAGAAAAAGTTGGAGAGGATGCGGAGAAAAGGGAACCCTCTTACACTGTTGGTGGGAATGTGAACTGGTGCAGCCACTCTGGAAAACTGTGTGGAGGTTCCTCAAACAGTTAAAAATAGACCTGCCTACGACCCAGCAATTGCACTGTTGGGGATTTACCCCAAAGATACAAATGCAATGAAACGCCGGGACACCTGCACCCCGATGTTTATAGCAGCAATGGCCACGATAGCCAAACTGTGGAAGGAGCCTCGATGTCCAACGAAAGATGAATGGATAAAGAAGATGTGGTCTATGTATACAATGGAATATTACTCAGCTATTAGAAATGACAAATACCCACCATTTGCTTCAACGTGGATGGAACTGGAGGGTATTATGCTGAGTGAAGTAAGTCAGTCGGAGAAGGACAAACATTATATGTTCTCATTCATTTGGGGAATATAAATAATAGTGAAAGGGAATATAAGGGAAGGGAGAAGAAATGTGTGGGAAATATCAGAAAGGGAGACAGAACGTAAAGACTTCTAACTCTGGGAAACGAACTAGGGGTGGTAGAAGGGGAGGAGGGTGGGGGGTGGGAGTGAATGGGTGACGGGCACTGGGTGTTATTCTGTATGTTAGTAAATTGAACACCAATAAAAAATAAATTAAAAAAAAAAGAAAGTTTTCTCTCAGATTATTCTTTTAGAGTTGAATTCTCTCAGTTTTTGTCTTTATATTATACAATTCTAGATTGGTAGTAATTTTATTTTGGTACATTTTACATATAATTCCTCCATCTTCACACTTCCATTATTACTATTGATAAGTCAGCTGTCAGTCTAACTCATTTGTCTTTGTTATTTTCCTCTGAGGACCTTTAGAGGTTTTTTTCCCTTTTTGGTGTTCTGTGGTTTCATGATACTCCATATCAGGTAACTTCTTTCCTTCTTTCTTTCCTTCCTGTCTGTCTGTCTTCTTTTTTCTTTTTACTTATCCTTTTTTTGATTTTTGCATTTCTTGAATCTGTGGATTGGCATCTTTTATATGTTCTGGAAAATCCTCTCCAAATTTTCCCTCTGACCCACTTTCTCTTCTCTCCTGCTTTTGGGACTCTGATTAAATTTGTTAGATCCTTTCATTCTCTCCTCCTTGCCTCTTTGTTTTTACAACTCCTTTGTTGGAATGTAGTTCACATTTTGTAAAATTTACTGACTTAAAGTATATAATTCAATGGTTTCTTAATAGATTTACAGAATTGTGAAACTATCTATCATTCAATACATTTTAGAATTTTTAATCACTGAAAGAAAAAGTCCATGCCCTTTAGCTGTTATCTCCCAATTCCTTACCTCATTAGTTATGGGCTGAATGTTTGTGTCTCCCCCAAATTCATATGTTGAAATCTAATCCTCAGTGTTATGGCTTTTGAAGCAAAATGGTTTTTAATTTTGAGAAAGTTCAGTTTATGTATTTTTTCTTTTTTTGCTTGTGCTTTTTGTGTCATACCTAAGAATCCATTGCTCAATCCAAGGTCATGAAGATTTATTCCTATATTTTCATCTAAGTGTTTTATAGCTTTTACCCTTCCATTTAGGTCTTTACTCCATTCTGTGTTCATTTTTGTATGTGGTCTAAGGTAGGAGTCCAACTCCATTCTTTTGCTTTGGCTATCCAGTTATCCCAGCAGCATTTGTGGAAAGAGTATTCTTAGATCCTTATTGAAAATCAGTTGACCATAATGTACAGATTTACTTTTGGACTCTCAATTCTAATCCATTAATCTATATGTCTATACTTATGCAAGTACTACATGGACTTGATTACTGTACCTTTGTAGTAAGTTTTGTTACTCTTATTCCTAAGTATTTTACTCTTTTTGATGTTGTTATAAATGGAATTGTGTTCATTTCATTTTCAGATTACTCTTTTTGATGTTGTTATAAATGGAATTGTGTTCATTTCATTTTCAGATTACTCTTTTTGATGTTGTTATAAATGGAATTGTGTTCATTTCATTTTCAGATTGTTTATTCTTAGTGTATAAAAATATACTTGATTTTTTGTATATTGATCTTGAATTCTGCAATATTGCTCAACTTATTTATTAGTTCTAGTAGTTTTTTAGGGGATTCCTTAGGATTTTCTGTATACAGCATAATGTCATCTGTGAATATAGTTTTACTTCTTCTTCCTTTCCAACCTTGATGTCTTTATTTATTTCATCTTCTTGCCTAATTGCCATGGCTAGAATATTTGGTACAATGTTCAGTAAAAGTAGTAGAGTGGACATCCTTATGTTGATTCTGATATTAGGTAGAAAATATCTATTTTTTATCATTTATTATGATGTTAACTATGTTTTTTTTGTAAATATCCTTTTTCTTATTGAATAAATTTCCTTCTATTTCTAGTTTATTGAGGTTTTTACCATGAAATGGTGTTGGATTTTATCAAATGCTTTTTCTGCATCTATTGAGATACTCATGTGGCTTTAGTTATTTATTCTATTGATATAGAATAACATTGATTTTTAGATATGAAGTATCTTCTTTGTCTCTTTTCCACCTTATTATGGCACTTACACTTTATTACAGTCTGTGACTCCCCACTAGAATATGAGCCTGATGAAGGTTGAGACTGCATTGTAAAATAGATTCTTGACTTCATGAGGGAAATCTTTGTGGATCCTAAAGTATGTGAATCCCCTCCCTTCACAATGCCCCTGAAGAAAAAGGAGAGAAAAACTAAGTTGAAGTGTATATTCTGAATAGTAATTGGGGCTCAGGAAGTGTCTTTTTCTTATATACCAGTCTTCAAACAAAAGATTCAGTTTTTAGCCTCAGCAAAACAACAAACCATGGACTTCCAGAATCACTCTTAGATTCAAGGATTTCTCTTGAATAACATAACCATCCAATTCCCTAGAGCCAAAGATCAATAGTGTTCATCCCTATAGTACCTGCCATGTAGTAGGAGGAAAAATAATGTTCATTTTATTAGGATAGTACCCTGAACTAGGTGTTAGATTAGGTGCTAAAATTATAGAAATACATGAAATATGGTCCTTTACCTCAAGGAATTCAGTGTTAATGGAGGTAGAAATTATTAAAATACAGAGCGAAAGTGCTATAGTGGTATAAGAACAGGGGAGGAGAGAGGATGAGGTTTCCTGTAGAAGGTGAGGTCTGAGCTTTGTCACCATTTCCATTGCTGTCTCCTGGTCCACATCATCATCCCTTGTCTCCTAAAATAATGTAGGATCCACCTCTAACTGACCTCTCTGTTTCTAACTTCCTGCACATGCAGTCCATTCTCTAGAGCACCCAGAGGGATCCTTTAAAAGCCTAAGTGTACTTATGTCTCTCTTCTATTCAGAGACCATACTGACTGCCAGTCTTTCCAGAGTTAAAGCCCATGTTGCTGCCATAGTACACAAGTTTCTAACTGATCTGGCCCTCCACTATCTCTCTGATCTCTTCTCCTCCTTTCACTCTTGATAACACAATTGTACACACTCTGATCTCCCTTCAGGTCTTCTAATATATCAAACTCATGATGCTCCCACCTTAAGTCTTTGTATTTGTGGTTTCCTCTTCCTGGAATGCTCTTCCCAGGTATCACTGCCTTATTTTCTTCAGGCTCTGCTCAAAGCCCTTGGTAGCAAGTCTTTCTCTGACTACTGTACTTAAACTGGGAGACTCCATCTTTCCCATTCTCTTTCCACCTGAATCTGCTTTGTTTTTCTCTATATCAGTCATTCATTTATTTGTGTATTGTCTGTCTTCCCCAACTAGAACAGAGCTTCCATTGAGTCATGTATTTTGCCCATTTTGTTTATTGTTGTTACCTCCATTGCCTGACATGCTTCCTGGAATACAATAGATACTCATTAAATAATTGCTAACCCAATTAATGAAGGGTGACTAGGAGTGAATTGGAAGAAGAAATGATCTAGGATATGAGATATATAGAGGGTTTATTGAACTGAATGATTGAATTTCCCCATGTGTGGGGTTTTGGTTTTGGACTAGATGGTTGTTCATGCTCATTTTTATTCAGCCATCTCTGAAGTAGCATAACAAAATGGAAATTTTGAAGCCCAAAGTGGACCATGGTCTGGAGTGAATGATACTGACAGGTGTTTTTGTTGTTGTTGTGTGGTTTTTTTTTTTTTTTTTTTAGCAATCTGAAGATGGAGGGATGCCTGGGGTTGGTGGCACCAAAGCACATTGCCAGCAATGAATATGGTTCCTGAGATCACAGCTGAATCATGGTGGTTGGAACCCAGCATAGTTTTGGAAGACACCTGGTTCTCTCATCCCAAGAACAGCCTTTGCACCAAACCTCAAAGCTCAAAGTTAATAAGAGGCATCCCTAGCATAATGTATTATTAATAACTAATGTTTATTGAGCACTTTTCTTGTGCCATGCTCAGTGCTGGGAACTTTATAATGTTCTTTCTTATTATCCCCTAAAGTAAGTACTGTTGTCATCTCCACTTTACATATAAAAAACCAGGTGCTCAAAAAAGTTGATAACTTGCCTAAGGCCATGTGTCTGTTAAGTGGCTGAGCCAGTGAATTTTAATGCCAGTCTACTAGAGTCTAAAACCCATGTTCTTGGCCACATTGTATTTCCCTCAGATCAGCCACCTGCAACAAATATTTTACCTCTTAGGGCAAGAACACATCTCTCCAGTTTCTCTACTTTCTGCCGTTGGAAATGAGATTTGAGATGTTTCAAAAGCAGGTGTTTACCCACAGCTCTGACAGGGGTATGCAGGCCCAGACATTGTTTTAACTGTATTAGTTGTGATTTAACATACAATAGTATCATAACTCAATTAGGGAAGTTATTAGCAGTGCAAAGGACAGAGAAGATTAAGAAGATTGCTTCTAAGAATAAACATATTCTTGCTTAGGAAATATATTTTCTATAATAATTTTGGGACTCCAGTTTCCATACACTTTATTGAAAGGTGCCTGATACATATTGGGAAGAGAGTTTGGAGTAGCTCAAGTTCCTTTCAGAAAGGAGCAGGCAGGTGTGTAACGAAGTGTTATGGTGAATTTCTTGTAATCTTCTTGTAAAGAAGTAGGGGGCTAGATAGGAGGGTGTGAGCTTCATAAGAAGAAAAGCAGGTCACAGGTAGTTGTAGCGTTTTCAGAGAATTTTCAGACATTGCTTGCAGTTCAGATAATAATGAATTCTTTCTTTTGGGGACTGATATTTCATTTTATGGGCAGTTGGGGATGGGGGCTCAGACCACAGAGACTGTTCTTGGGATTAAGAAACCAGCTCTTTTCAGAGGAAAATACTGGTGCTGCTTCTGGCTGGATTGTATTATGGGCAATGTTGCAACATCCCCAGATCACATCAAGAGATAGTGTTGTGACACCTCTAGATAATGTCATGGGTGGCACCTCTAGATAATGTCATGGGTGGCACTGTCATTGGTGTGCAGCACAGTAGGAAGCCTTGTGGGGAGTCATGGCATTTGAAGTTAAAGAACTGACAAGAGAGGACCTTACCTTTTAGGCCTGGTGTAAATCCCTCCATATGTGTTATCCCATGATAACATCTGCTTCATGGGGTGGTCCTCAGGGTCTTGGCTGAGACTAGAGGGAAACCCTGGGAATATTGGGAAATCTATAACATTGCTTAGCCTTCTTGGAGTTGCCTATAAGCCTCTTTAAGGCAAGGAAAGTGCTCAGAATTATCATGAGGCAAAAATGAGTTTATGTAGTCTATTAAGTCAGTTGTCAATAAGTTTAACAAGGTGGGGGTTTGTGAAAAGAGGCATGATATTTTGGTTTCTGATTCAGGTTCTTACTCTTCTATCTTGTGTTGGGGCTCTGCTCTGCTGGTTGTGCAAGTTCCAAGGTGAATCTGGCCAGTGCAGGCTCATTAATGTTATTAGGGAATGTGGATGTGCATGCTTATTTAGAAGGCACTTGGAGGGAATCAAGGGCCTTGAGATTCTCTGAGACTGCTGTACTTCCCCTACATGGCATAGGCCCCCAAATAAAGGGAAATCTGTCTTAGTTATGAGATACTCACCCTCACAACCTCCCACCCCATACCCTAGACCTTGCTGTCCACTCTTCAGGTTCATCTCTACCTTTCCCGAAATTTGGGCTTCAAGTTTGGTTCCTCCATTCAATGTCTTAATTGAGTTCCCCCTATGAATGAGTTCCCTAGTCCATTGGAATTTGTTAAGTTAAAAAAATCTATTCATTTGCTTTTATTTATTTTATTTATTTTAATTTTTAATTCCCCCCCCAAATCAATGCACAGCTTTTATTACAACTTTAAAATGTCACAGATAAATTTGAAAAATCATCCAGCATCTTGCTTTTTCTGAAGCTGGCCAACTTAGATCTTCATTAGCCTGCTTAAGTGTTCCTTTTTCAGAAACTTACATACCATCCCAAATTTTCTGATAGATCCTTATTTTTAACCGTTGTGGCTTTACTGAGTCAAAGCAGCTGAGTTTGATACAAGTTAATTGTCATTTTCTTCAAGAATTAACTCATCTTGGGGCACCTGGGTGATGCACTCACTTAAATGTCCAACTCCTGGTTTCAGTTCAGGTAGTGATCTCAGGGTCCTGAGATCAAGTACATGCTGGGCTCTGTGTTCAGCACAGAGTCTGCTTCAAACTTTCCCTCTCCCTCTGCCATTCCCCTCCACTCACTCTCTCTCAAATAAGTAAATAAATCTTTAAAAAAAGAGAATTAACTCATCTTTCTGGGCTTAAGATACTGAAAAAGTGACTCCTGGCCTCATCTGAACTCTGCAAATGTATTTTTCACCCAAGAAATTTCACATTTCATCAATAGAACCATTTGCCTAAATAATGACATTGCTGGGGAAGTGTGCATACACAGATCTCATCTTGTAAGGGAAGCCCTTGTAACGCTCTTGATCATATTCTATATGCAATTACAGATGGTGCAAACAGTTACCAGTTCTTTCCATTTCCCAACTGTTTGTCCAGTTAGTGCCTCTTCTCTCTCTCTCTCTTTTTTTTTTCCATGAAACTGGGTTCTACATTGACATGATTGAAGGCCCTCTGCAGGTTTCTTTGGGGCCCTTCACAACAACAATGCATCCCTTCTGAGGGATGTCAACATTTTCTGGAATGTTGACAGTTTGATTGCTGAGATTAGTCTTCATTCTTGTAGTAGATGCAGCAAAGAGTATTTTTAAAACTTTAATGGAAGTATAGTTGACATAATATTTAATTAGCTTTAGATGTGCAACATCATGATTCAACAATTATGCATACTATGAAATGCTCACTGTGATAAGTGTATTACAATATTATTGACTATGTTCTCTGTGTTGTACTTTTCTTGAAGTAAGATTATCTGACAAACCGTTAATACTGCATAGTGGCTGCTTAATGCACATGTTTGGATAGGGGCTTTCTGGAGACAATGTCTCACTCCATGGAATTACTCTAAAAATGGCTACTATAGTCACTTGGCAGGACAGTGGTCCAGGTCCATGGTCTCCCAAATGTGGACAGAAAGATCTGGTTGGAGGGGCTATGGGAACAGCAGGGAAGAAAGATGGATGTGGGAAGGAGGAAAAACTCCATTCTATTGGGGGAGTCATGGAGATAATGGAGAGAATACTATTGTGCAGGAGTTGTTGGACTCTGTGTATTTATCACAAGTTAATTAGGAGAACAGATTAAACTGTTTTGGTGTCAAAATAGCTGTGGGGAAAACAACCTTAATAGCAGGTTGCAGATGAAAGAAAATGAAATGGGAAAGAAATGAGGAGCATTTAAAAGAAGATAATCAGACTGGAGGGAATGGAGAGAGGAGGGTAGAACAGAGCATCTAAAAAATGAAAGAAGTTGTCATGGGTTAGGATATGCAATTCTGATAAGCAGGACGGGAAGAGAGCCTAATCTCATGTGTCTTCAGTCTCAGTGTTTGTCATGTTCAAGCCCCCAACTTTGGTAGGGAGCAGAAGAGAGGAGACAAGAGGAGAAGGGGGATGGTAAGCAGCTTTTTTAGGGGAGTTACCCAGGAATAACAACTGCAGGTGGCCAGGCTGTGCTCCATCTTTGCTCGGTCTCAGCCATGCTAATCCTGGTGGTTCGGCCCACTCTTCCACTCTTCATTTCTTGAGGTGAGATACCTGGTCCTTCAATTGCTCTCAGGACTTCATTGCCACCCTATAGTGGACGGCTCTCATGCCTGACCCTAGCACACACAGATCTCCTGAATTCTCTAGCTACTTCCTACCCCATCCTGCACTATCTCAGTTGTGTCACATCTCAAAGAGACTTACTCCTCTCCCCTTGCTTCCCTGACATGCTTCTCTTCAGATCTTCCCCATCTCAGCACATGGTGCCACCATCCACCTAGTCACCTGAACCAGAAAAGTAAGTCTCTTTTTGATCCTCTCTCCTGCCAGACATTGCATTCTGTTGCTTCTCCCTTCTACATACAACTCAGATCAGTGTGGCATTTCTCTTCACCTCCCTGCCACTGTCCTGGATGCCACCGACCTGTACAAATGCAGTAAGCCCAATGGTTATTCTCTTCCATTTTCTCCACCTATCAATTCATTCCCTCGTAGAACAACCTGAGTGCTCCTTCCAGAGCAAACCTAATCATGTTACTCTCCTTCCTAAAATCTCTCAATATTTCTTTGCTGTCTGGTTATTTACTGCTGCATAAAAATGCTTCTCCAAAATGTAGTGGCTTAAAACAACAACCATTTTATTATATCTCATGAATTTTCAGTCAGGAATTCCGGCAGGGCTCAGCTGAGGGATTCTTCTGTTCCATGGGACATCATCAGAGGTCACTCAGTGATATTCAGCTAGTAGTAGGTTGGTCTAAAGTCCAAGATGGCTTCATTCACATATGTGGCACTTTGGTTGGGAGGGCCAGAAGGCTGGGCTTAGAGGAGGCTATTGGGAAGCGCACCTACATGGAGCCCTTCCAGCATGGTGGTGGCTCATGGCTCCAAGAGCGAGAATTCCAACGAACAAGGTGGAAGCTGCATATTGTTTCATGGCTTAGCTTCAGAAGTCATATGGCATTATTTCCATGGTACTACAATAGTGGTTACAAGTCTTCCAACTTTCAAGGATGGGGGACAAAGACCCTACTTTTCAGTGGGAGGAATGCAGCCTGTCTTCTGAGGGCAGCTTCTGTAGCATGGCGTGCGTGGTTCTTTATGGGCTGGGTGCTGCTGGCCTCTTCTCTGTTCATCACTTCTTAACTCATTGCATTTTGTGCTCCAAGGCTTCGGCTATCCTTAGAAACTTAGAACTCTTTGAGTAGGCTGGGCTTTCTTCCACTGTTAGATTCTTCCCTATTTAGAATGGCCTTATTCCCCTTCTTCATTTGACAAACTGTTATTTCTCTTCAAGTTTTAGTGTAAGTGCTGTTTCCTGCAGGAGGCCTTCCATGAATCTGTTAGTCTAGGTTAGGTGGCTTCTCACGTGGTCAAATAATGCTCATTACACACTATTATAACTCCTTGTTTAACAGCTGAGTCGTTAGAACACAAGACTACGTCCTGTTCATCTTTTTATCTTTGGGATCTAACACAAGTCCTGTGACATATTTATTGCTCAACAGATGTTTATTGAATCCCTTACTCTCTCTGGGCTTCAGTTTCTGCATTTGTAAGCTGGAACAGTTGGTTAACATCAGAATGGCAAATAGGTTTATCTAATGTGCTGTTGTCTCACTCAATTGCCTCCTTAGCATAGAGTTGAAAAGGATTCTGAATCTACAACTGGGGTCAGTGAGAAAGATGGTAATCCATTGGTAATGTCTGCTCTGGGCACAGTATGGTAGCTTGTATGCAGTGCATTTGACATACCTGGATTAAATCAAATCCAGGGCTTCTCCAACTTTAAAGGACTATCCATAGTACCATCTATATCTTACCTATTTAGAATCCCAGACTGTAGGAGCTAGAATTTTCCCTTGGAATGACTCAGTCCAATATTCTGATTGCACAGATGAGAAAACTAGGACTCAGAGGGAAAATGATTCACTTGGAGTCAGAACCTCAGAGTCAGAGTCCAGGTTCAGATCTAAAATAATGAATTAATTTGCATTCATGGAAGCAGAGCAGGAGTGGAATTCAGTATGTAAGATAGTAAATGCTAACCCCAACTCAATGTTAATATACCCCCTCGTCTACTCTGAGATTTCAAGCAACTTGGCCAAAGAACAATCTGAGTTTGAATCCTGGGCATACTTACTAGCTATGTATTCTTGAAGAAATTATTTGGCTTTTCTGAACTTCAGTTTCCCCTTCTGTACAATGTGGGTAATTGTAATAGCTATCACCTAAATGAAATAATATAGGGAGAACACTTTCAATTGTTTCTGGAACATAGTGAGGGCTCACATGTTAACTATTCATAGTAGTTTTGTTAGTATTCTGACCATCTCTACTATTGTCACAAGGCTTTTACCTGGCTTCTTCCTTGGAACTAGTGCAAAGGCCTGGGCAGTATGGGGTGCAAGGTATGGGACACAGGTTATCTGAATATCTGAATTGTAGGGTTGACTTGAGACTTTGTTAAGGAATATCTGAAGAGTCCCATTTTCCCAAACCAGAAGGCTTTGAAAGTGAACTCAGTGACAAATTGTGGCTTGTGCCAGGGAAATGTCTCCAGACTACTATTGGAGCAGAAACCTTTTGTTTTTTTCTTTTTTTTTTTTTTTGTGGGACTCCACCTTATGACCCTGAGATCAAGAGCCATATGCTCTACTGACTGTACAGCCAGGCACCCCCATTTATTTATATTTTTTAAATTTTAATTCAACTAATTAACATATAATGTATTATTGGTTTCAGAGGCAGAAGTCAGTGATTCACCAGTTTTATATGACACCCAGTGCTCATTACATCATGTACCCTCCTTAATGTTCATCACCCAGTGACCCTCAGTTTGTTTCTATGATTAAGAGTCTCTTATGGTTTGTCTCCCTGATTTTGCTTGTTTATTTTTTCCTTTCTTCCCCTATGATCCTGTTTTGTTTCTTAAATTCCATATATGAGATCATATGATAATTGTCTTTCTCTGATTGATTTGTTTTGCTTAACATAATATCCTCTAGTTCCATCCACTTAATTTTAAATGGAAAGATTTCCATTTTTTGATGGCTGAATAGTATTCCTATATATATATATATATATATATATATATATATATATATTCCTATATATATGTATAAACTCTTCTTTATATATAAATAATTATATATATATGTAAATATAAAATCTCCTTTCCCCATTCTTCTGTTGATGGACATGTGGGTTTTTCCATAGTTTGGCTGTTGTGTATGTTGGGAAACAGCAATGTTTTCTTTTCTTTCTAAGATTTTATTTATTCATGAGAGAGAGAGAGAAGAAGAGACACAGGCAGAGGGAGAACCAGGCTCCATGCAAGGAGCCCAATGAAGGACTCAATCCTGGATCCTGGGATCAAGCCCTGAGCCGAAGGCAGATGCTCAACCGCTAAGCTACCCAGGCGTCTCAACAGCAATGTTTTCATTCAGGATTTCTGTAAGGGAGAAAAGGAAGCTCATATAATAGGCCAGATGCTTTATCAGATCTAAATAGTTTTGTCTTTTGAGAAGAAAGGGAAGAAATAGTAAAAGTCCATAGAAAGCACCTGACTTCAGATTTTATACGCACACAAACACACACACATACATATATATACACATATAAACATACACACACACACATATATATTTATGTATTTATACAATTTTTTTAACCTATTAGGACCAGAGTCCTCTAGGTTTGGGAGTTTGTCCCTAAATGTTGAATAATAACGAATTAAGGTAAGCTGATTGTGAAATTTAAAAAATAAATAATTTGGGGAAAAAAATCAATAGAAGGTGGTTATTATGGCACTGTGGTGAGGACCTGGGGAGTGGCAGGGATGGTTAGGTGTTGATTTAATTTCTGGAGGGCTAATGCATGAGGATCTCCAGGCAACGATGACAAATGCACTTCTAATCATCTCCATATTAAATTTATTATCAAGGAGAGGGGCCCTTCTCTCTCTCCAATTTCATAGGAATATGATTAACATAGATATGAAAAAAAGTTGAAGGAAACAGAATTTGATTTGAACTTCAGAGTCTCATTCAGAGTGAAAATTAAGCTGTTTTTGTAAGGTTTTTTCAGGGATAAGTTTTGAGGGACTGTAAATTGCTATTGAACCAATTCCATCTTGTTCTTTGCTTTCCTCCTTTTCCCCTTTCCTGGGGGTTTACATCTGTTGAGAATGGAGCAAAAGGAGGAAAGAGATAAACTAGCAGAGTGCAAGGAGGATGCTATGCTGGGATGGGGAGGAAAACTGCTTTGCCAGCATTGCAGTGTGAAGGATTACAGGATCAGGTAGATAAAAAATGAACCCCTTCGTCGGCAATGAACCCTTTATCAGCCTGAGATTGGGGCTCTTTGAATTTGGGACAAGAGAATTGGACTCAATAAAGCAGGAGGATCTCTAAAAAAATTACAAAGCTGGTGGTCAGCAGTTGGCTTTGGTGCTAACATGTAATCGACCACAATTCCCCAACATTTATCCAGGCTGGGACAACTCTGAATCCTCTTCTTCCTCTGATCCCTCTCCTTCATCTTCCGATTAAAACTCTTAAAAAGACTGAGAACTTGGAGAGCCCTCTATGGACACCTGCATCTAGGACCATCTCCTCTCTCCTAAGATTGTCACCTTCAATTTAATGATACTGGGGAATAGTGAAGAAAAAAGGGGAAGAGAAACGGGGGTCTCTTCTGACTTTGAGAGTGAAGGCACTTAAGGCTTTTCTGTCTTACATCTTAAAAACAGACTGTTCTTTGTAACTCTCATCCAATAGTGTTACAGATTTATTTTTTATAACAGAGGTGATTTAATTGAGTACACTTACAAATTTATCTTCTTCTTTAGGGAAGGGCTTTTTTTGAATATGTTCTACCTTTAGTACGTCATGTAAGAAACAGACCTTTGATTTGGCCATAAACATTAGAAAACAGTGTAATTAAAAGGGTATGTTTAATTGGGAAATTGACCCTAAGCCCAATTTAGCATTATCATCTAGACCAGACAAGGCCAGGCTGACAAAAGCAGCAGTCTGGCTGCTTCAGGAGTTGGGGACAGAGCTTGCTTGATTAAGATGTTTCCCAGGAAATGGAATTACACCTAATGATTTTCAATGGAAGGGACTGCTAATTGGGGAGGCAATACTGCTTAATTGGGACACCTGCAGGTAATTAAAAACTCCTTCCCAATGGCCTTCTCTGTACTTATGACTCTAGGAGGTTAGGACAATGTGGAGAATACAGGTGTTCTCAGCTCCTATGCTGTGTTTCTTCCTTGACTCTCTGCTGGAGGTCATGCAACTAGGTCACTTTTCTACTCCTTGGCAAACAGTGCTTGGAGTGAGGTCTTCCAGGAACCTCAGGAGCTTGAATGAGTTTAAGTATCTGGAGATAAACTTCTGCATGGGAGTCTTCTGAGCTTCCTGGAAATGGGAAAAGGCTCTGTGGTAACATGGCAGTGCCCAGAAGATGCCTAGACCCCAGAGACCTCTGTATCATGTTACTCTGGCTAAATGGGACATAAGGTTGAAGATGTCACCTTCTATGGAGATGAGCAGGCTCAGACCCAGGTGGCCAGGGAGCCCTGGTAGAAAATACTCTGAATTAGGGGTTGAGTAGACTGAAACTGTTGTTTAGATCAAAGTCTACTGCCAACTGGCATTGTGACTCGTACCTCTTTAGACCTCAGTTTGCTCAATTATAAAAAGGGAATGATTTTACCTAATTCTGGACAATGCAAAGATACTTTCATCCTCCGTGTTGGAGAGGAGACTGGAGGAGGATGGAATTTTAATCTATGTTCCAAGGAACTCATTCTAGTGGAGTAGACCAATGCTTGCCATTTAGTCTTACATGGCCTACTGGTCAACGGAAGAGGGGGATCAGTTATCAGAGATTAGAGAAAGCTTCAGAGGGAGCAAACATTTTTAAAAAAGGCTTATTTATTTATTTGAGAGGGAGACAGAGAGTAGAGGGAGGGGCCAAGGCAGATGGAGAGGGGGAGAATCTCCAGCAGACTCCCCATTGAACACAGAGCCTGACTTGAGGCTTGATCTCATGACCCTGAGATCATGACCTGAGCTGAAACCAAGAGTGAGACACTCAACTGATTGAGCCACCCAGGAGCCCCAGAGGGAGCTAACATTTAAGTGAGTATTTTACGAGGAGTTTTATGAATGGATGAAGTAGAGGAAGAAAACATTCCAGGCAGAAAGAATAGCATATGCAAAGGTACAGGTGTGCAAACCCTGTGGCACATCCTGGGAGTTGTCACTGGCTGTGTATTTCTGTTGAGTGGGAAGGATGTGCATTATAGGGGAAGATAGGAGTAGGGCAGAGGGGAAAGTGAGACAGTGGAGGTCACAGGAGATGGATCTGAAAGGCTGTGCCTGTTACTGTAGGGAGCTTGGTTGGACTTCCTTTGATAGGCAGTGGCAGGTTGTTGAAGAGTGTTCACTGTGGGAGAGACACAGCCACAACTTAGTTTGAGAAAAGCCACTCTAGCAGAAGTGTAGTCCCAATCTGGGAGCTGGAGAGGAGGAGGGTCAAGGCTTGAGGCGGGCGCTGCTCTGATCGTCCAGAACACAAGTGGCCAGTCCCTACATTCAGGCAAAGGCAGTGGGCAGTGAGACGACGGAACAATTTGAGTTTGTGTCATTGATTGCTTGATTGGCTGGCATTTAAATTTGTAAGCTTTGGAGAGCTCTAAAATTACAAGCCTCTTCTAGCCCTTGCTTCCCTTTCAGCCACAGGCCCTTTGTTCACACTTCTTTACCTGCTTTAACCACTTGCTGTGCAGAGAGAGGCTCCTGGCACCTATCTTTTCACAGGAAACTTTGGCAAGGCTTGGGGCTCCCCACCCAAAGTCCTCCAACAAGGGGAGTGAGATAGGGCAAGAAATGGGGCTTCTCACTTCCCCAGGAGGCTTAGGTAAGAGAGCTCTGGCAACACAAAGGAACTCAGCTCAGCACTTGGGCTGCAGTGGGTCTGAAAAAAAAAACCACCTGATAGAAAGCGGTAGAAATGAGGGAGCACAAAGGTGAGCCAGAGCTGGTGGTAATTGCAGCTTTCACTGTGACCGCGGTCCCATGTTCTCTTCTTTCATACCTGGCAGTTCGGGTAATGGGCATGGTATTCAGGCCTCAATGGATAAGGCCGGGGCCCCTTTCCAATTTTTCTGAAAAGCTCTTCCCAAGGGTTGGGTCACCTTACAGGCTCAGTACGGGCTGTTGGCGCCAATGCAGATGCTCGAGACTAAAGCTATTACCTTCTCTGCCCCATCAAAAAGCATCTTCAGTGTTAAAGTTTTTTGAAGTGTTCAGCTCTGATTCTCTGAAAAGTGCTTCTGTGAAGAGCCTGTGCAGAGTGTGAGTTAATGGGAGTGAGGTAAGCTAGATGGGGGATTTTCTTGCTTTTCTGTGTGAAAAAGCAGATAGGTGCTCCCTTCTCTTCACCCTGACAGCTCTAACTCCTGGATCACTCCCTTAGCAGGGAATCCCTTCGAAGGAGATCAAAATATGGGAAAGATATTGCATGGTACATTTTCATGATTCTCATTCCAATGTGAAGTTCACCTCCTTTCAAGTAAGTTGTTTCCTTCTGAAGTCCCGAGTCGATCCGAACAGGAGTCTGATAGGAGCTTTTCCTGTTTGGGGACCCACAGGCAGGGTTGACCTGCCTTTTCTCTCCAGCCTCCTGAAGGTGGGGTCTATGTGTTTCCCTTTGGCCTTCATATCCCCAGGGCAGATGGAAGCCCCCAGCAGCTCTTTAGGAAAAGCTTTACCTTTGATCATGTGAGACTGATCTCACTTCTGTTGTAGGAGAGTTAGTTTTATTCCTGTGGTATATACTTGATGGATGAATGAATAAACCTGTTTTACTCTAGGGAAATGTCCCTCCAGAGCAAAAATTAGGGACTGTTCTGTAAAGTGTATGCCCAGGCATCTTCCTCAAAGCAGAGAAGGAGGTATCCTGCATTAGTAACTTCTCACTGTGCTCCAGGTGAAATCCAGCCCTCTCTCTGCAGCCCACCTGGCCTGGCGTAGTCCAGCCTCTGTGGTTCTGTGGCCTCATCTTGTTCTGTGGTCCGTCTTGGTGGCTCTGCCTTAGCTGGCCTAACCACTTCTCCCAGTCTCACCTCAGGGACCCAGCACAGACTGTTCCTCTGGCTGGATTGCTCTTTTCCCCCACATCTACCTAATTTTCACTCATCCTTCACTTGGTGCTAGGGAGGCCTTGTCTGACCTTTTATCTAAATTAGGATCCCTTTCTCCACTTTGTCCTCTGTCCTACTCTCACTTCACAGCCCTTATTAAAACTTTTGGGCCATGTCTACATATGACATTACTGGCTCCATCAGTCTCTCTGTCAAGACTCTAAACTCCTAAGGGCAGGGATCTTATCTTTTTTATATTTCACTAAATTCTAGTGCCCATATTTAGGCTTCACTAAATTCCATGTGCCCTGGCACAGAGGAGGTGCTTAATAGTTAACTTTTAAGGAAATAAATGACTGATGTTTCCTTTTAGTCCACTGTCAGCAGCCCATGTGGGCAGAGCTGGGAAGCATTAGCCACAGTGCAGACAGCATAATAATGATGGTCACAAACAGTGTTTCTAGAATTTTCCTATATCTACTCTTATAGGTGCTATCAGAGAGGGGCAAAGAGGCTTATGCCAGGGCTTTGATACTTCTGACTTAGTAGTAGTTCTGCTTCTGCTTTTCCCATCTTCTTTGGGTCCTGAAAGTGACCTTGGTATTTTCTTTTGTTCCTGTAGGGTTGGGTGGTCTGATGGGCTGGGAGTCATGGTAGGGAGGGAGGAAGATGGAAACTGGCCAGAATGGAAGCCTGCAGAGCAGTTTTCATAGCAGGATATCTGTTGATGAAACACCTAGAGCCAGTTGTGAGAGGTTATTAATCTCAATTAAACCTGATTGGGACATGATTGGATTTGGGCTGAGACTGTCCAAGTCAAGCTGGTCCACTTGATAGTCTACTCAGTGGCATGCTTGTATTATATCAGCTGGCAACCACATCAGCACAGAAGGAGAGCCTCTGGTGTCTCTGGGAAGGAGGGCCCAGGTGCCATGAATATTCAGATCCCTAGTCCTAGGGGGCTTCACAGATGGTAGGGACCTAACTGCTACTGGCTTCTCAGAGAGATGTGGCATTCACTACGGGGAGATGATTGTTGTATGTGTGGGATTATTACCTTGAAAAAAGCCACTCTTAACATCTTCCTAATGAGGATGTACTGAAGGAGAACCTGGTGTTCAGTGTTGAGCCAGGGAAGCAAGATGGCACCAGTAGCTCTCTGTCTCCTGCTGAGGAGGCAGGTGGATTCTGAAACAGACAGAAGTAGTAGCTTGGCCTGATGGGATGCTAGGGCTTCCACTATTGAAAATCATGGCTCAGCCCATTATTATCACAGCTAACAATGAATGAAGTTGTTAGGGTGTGGCATGGACAGGATGGGCCAACCATGAAATTGTTAGTGAAAGCCTGGACTCAGAACTGCAGATGGAGATCCATTAGCTACTGAGTGGTAGAAGAATGGTAACTGTCAAAACCTTGCTCTTCCACATAATATATGCCTTAAAGTATGGATGAAAATCAGAATCAAATAGGTAGAAATTGTTTTTTTTTCTTTTTTAAAAAATTTTTTATTGGAGTTCAATTTGCCAACATAGAGTATAACACCCAGTGCTCATCCCATCAAGTGCCCCCCTCAGTGCCCGTCACCCAGTCACCCCATCCTCCTGCCCACCTCCCTTTCCACTACTCCTTGTTCGTTTCCCAGAGTTAGGAGTCTCTTATGTTCTGTCTCCCTCTGATATTTCCCACTCATTTTCTCTCCTTTCCCCTTAATCCTTTTCATTAATTTTTATATTCCCCGAATGAATGAGACCATATAATGTTTGTCCTTCTCCGATTGACTTATGTCACTCAGCATAATACCCTCCAGTTCCATCCACATTGAAGCAAATGGTGGGTATTTGTCGTTTCTAATGGCTGAGTAATATTCCATTGTACACATATCAAATAGGTAGAAATTGAATGTTAGATTTATGAGTTATAAAGGTGTCTTTGCTTAGAGAACTGAAGTAATAACAAAATCTTTAAAAGTTCTCACCAGGGATCCCTGGGTGGCGCAGCAGTTTGGCGCCTGCCTTTGGCCCAGGGCGCGATCTTGGAGACCCGGGATCGAATCCCACATCAGGCTCTCAGTGCATGGAGCCTGCTTCTCCCTCTGCCTATGTCTCTGCCTCTCTCTCTCTCTCTGTGACTATCATAAATAAAAATTAAAAAAATCATTTAAAAGCTCTCACCATTCAAATATAATCTTAAATAACATGTTAATATTTCATGTGTATTTTAAAAAAATAAAATTTACTTTTATCTAAGTGATACATGCTGTCATTAGAAAGCTTACAATAAAAAATAGCAATTAGTTGTCCTTCCCCCAATCCCTTTCCTTTCTGTTCCCCAGAATTAAGTACCTGCAACACCCTTAACAGTTTAATATTTCTTTGGGAATTTACCTCCAAATTTTAAATAATAAACAAATACCACTATTTCTTGATTTACCTGATTTGAACATTATTGAATTCTTTTTTTAAATTTTAATTTATGATAGTCACACACACACAGAGAGAGAGGGGCAGAGACACAGGCAGAGGGAGAAGCAGGCTCCATGCACCGGGAGCCCGACGTGGGATTCAATCCCGGGTCTCCAGGATCGCGCCCTGGGCCAAAGGCAGGCACTAAACCGCTGTGCCACCCAGGGATCCCACATTATTGAATTCTTACTACAGTATGGGTAGGTTTAGAATGCTCACACACATCCTCCTACTCACTCCCCATTCCTCACCTCATACCCATTTCTCCATTCATCTTGTATAATTGCAAATTTTATTTTGGTTGAATTAGAAGTCTATGGTTACATTATTATAATTATGTAAGTGTAGTTCAGTGACAAGCCGAGTAGAGCGTTATGGTTGTTTTCTTTCTTTGGAATTTCTACTTTATTTCTCCTAGAGTAAATGCCTTTTTTCTCTCTATTTTTTCCTTGTGGAGTTTTTTTTTTTTTTTTTTTTTAAGATTTTACTTATCCATTCATAAGAGACACAGAGAGAGAGGCAGAGACATAGGCAGAGGGAGAAGCAGGCTCCCTGTGGGGAGCCCAATGTGGGACTTGATCTCTGGACCCCACGATCAGGACCTGAGCCAAAGGCAGACACTCAACCAGTGAGCCACCCAGGTGTCCCATTTTTCTGCTTCTGTTTTAGACTGTTTTCTAGACCCGTGGCACAGCATTACCCAGGAATACTACTGCTATTCTACTTCAGATTGCCTGCTTAAGTTTTGAGTTCAAGTCTGAAGATGAATCTGATCATTCTCATATGAATGATAATTTAGCTGGTTATAAAATTTCAGGTTAAAAACTCGCTTGAAAGCATTGCTCCATTATCTTCTGTATCCCATATTTAATTTATCCTTTCTTTGGCCTTTCTTTCTAGGCAAGTGGAAATTTGGGGGTAAATTCTTTGCCTTTCAAATCTTCCATTGGTTTTTAAATTTGGGCTATTTTATTTTTAATTGTGAATTTCTCTCTGGAACTCTGTTCCCTTTAGAAAGATACACTCTTTGTTTCTTAGATGTAGTATCTTACTTTTAATTAAAAATTTGGCATTCATTTCTCTTTATTAGCTCAGTTTTCCTGGTTCTTTCCTTTTTCTGTTTTATTTTGTCTGCATATCAGGAATTCCTCATATGTTAAATGATCCTTGGTTGACTCTTAATATTAATAATAGGATTCCAAAATGCTGTTTGATGTGTGTGTGTGCATGTGCGCGCACGCGCACGTGTGTGTGTGAGTGTATGATTGGTTAATCAGTATGCTTTACTGTATTCTGTAGTGATATCAGACAAATTCAGTATCTGAACATCTTTTCCCTCTGTATGAATTCTCTAGTCTCCAATCTCAGAGAAGAATGCCTTGTTTCCAGCTTTCTGGGAATGGGGTGGAAGAATGGGAACTGAAGACTAAATTCATCTACCTTTATTTCTAATATGCATGATGTTTCTGAGTCCAGAGCCTATCTAGATTTATTTTCTCCAGAAAATAAATCTTTGATTTCCTTGGGCTAGGGTGGGTAAAGTTAGTCAACTGGTTTTTGGGGTTGTGGAAGCAATCTTGGAGCACAATACTTCAGTATTCTAACTTTCAATAAATCTCCCATTTTCAGCTTTGTGCCTTCATTCTCTCCACTTTTTGCTTTTTGTGGTACTTAGAATCTTGAGTCCTAAAGCTGTTCTGGGGTTCTGTGTTGGAATGACAGAGAAGGGATTAGTTTAAATATCATAGATATTTTGTGGGCACATCGATGGCTGCTTTTTTGGCCCTGTTGTGCAAGTTACCATTCCTCCAACCATTTTCTGTTTTCCCAAAATCTGTGGAAATTTTTCATTCACTGATCATTCCTTTGTCATTCTTTTTTCCTTTGGATATTTATCTTTTTAAAAAATGACTATTATTTTAGTGAGTTTTCAGAGGGAAAAAACATAAATGCTTGTACCATTTGGTCATACTTAACTGAAAGTCTTATATACTTTTTTTTTTTTTTTCAAAATTAAACACATAGTTGTTGGCTTACATCCACTGAGTACTGTTGGGAATAAAGAAATACTGCTTTGGTTCACCAAATAATTCTCATCTTTTTTCTAATTATACAAAATTTATTTGTATTTTTTCTCTAGCAATAGGCTTCTGGTTTCCCATCTATAATCTAATATTTAAGTATTTTTAAAAATAAGGACCCACATACAAATATAGGAAAGCTTACAAAACCTAATTGTTTGGGGAGCAAGATCATCCAGCAATATCTTGAAGTATTTGCCCAACAATTAGAACAGTCCAAATTGCAAATACAAGGACAGTTTAGAGGTACAGACCTGGACATTGAGGACATGACAGATACAGGAGTTCAAAAACAAGGTTGACATTGTGCTTCTTTCTCACCACCTGTTTTCACTTCCAGCGTGTCTGTGTGATTCCAGCAACCCCACCACCTGAATCTGTTTTCATCTTTTAGCACTCATTGGGAAACCTCCCTTCTCTATCCTGGGCAGGGCCAATCGCTCCTTACATACTTTGCCCTTGCCTTCTTTCTTAAGCCTCTTGTGGTGGTTTCCAAATGCTTTTCTGTGAACTTGTGTTGAGCTGTGACAAAATTTCTCCAGTCTAGAAAAATAAGAAAACTAAAGATATGTAACCGTGTGTGTGTGTGTGTGTGTGTTTTGTGAGTATACACATGGTATGAAATTTCAACTCTTTTCTTGGTAAGGATAATAATACTCTGTATTCTTATTAAATAGCAATGAAATGATTTTTAAAAAATGGTTATGGTAGTAGATGATGGTCAAACAAATGTGTACTTGGCAAAGTGACAGGCTGGAAACACCAGAAGCTGAGGTCTGAATTAGGAGGCTGTTATGATACACAGGAGCAGTTGTTCCAACAGACTATCAATGGATTTAGCCATATCTTCTCCATTTAGCTTTTGCCTTTCCTAAAGCACATGGCTCTGTCATGAGTTTCTATTCCTGGACTGCTTGTATAGGGTCCTTAGAAGACAGTATATCCCTGATAATTAATGAATGCCCTGGTCACATTCCATGGCCACTGAGTGAGGCTCAAGGGCTTGCACTCATGAGGTTGATGTTCCTAGTCTGGGACTTAGGTCTTCACATTGATGCCATTGTTGCATGTTCTGTGCTGAGATACTTCTCTGCCCTCCCACTCCACCTGCAGCTTTCATAGGGCAATAAGGTCAAAGGTTGGCAGCCTCACAGGAATCAAAATTCTTCCAACACTTCCTCCTCCTTCCTTCTCAATATAGTGAGTGTCCTCCCCATGCATCTCCCCCTGAGTTCCTTCAGGTATCCTGTTTGATTCATCACTACATCATTCCTGTCTTCTGGTGACTAGCCCAGTGCCTGGTACATAGTAAGCGCTCAGTGTTTTGTAGAATGGATTGTAAATAACCATGCCTAAAAATTTCATAATGCATATAATTTGCAAGTACCTCGATGCCTTTTCCATGTACTAAAAACAAACAAATGAAGTATCTTGAAAATCGTAAATCTTAAGGAATTCATGGGTGTGTGAATCCATTCACACCTTACGAATGTGTGAATCACTTAAAATTGTATGTAAAATCTTGTGCATGTTTTGTATATATGCATTTTTCTGGATAAGAGTTTTCTTTCTTATTTATTTATTTATTTATTTATTTACTTATTTAGAAAGAGAGCACATGAGCAGGGAGTGGGCGCAGAGAGAGAGGGAGAGAAGCTGAATCCATGCTGAGCTCAGAACCTGATGCAGGGGTTGATCTCAAGACCCTCAGATCATGACCTGAGCTGAAATCAAGAGTCAGATGCTTAACTCACTGAGCTACCCAGGTACCCCTCTGGGGAAGAGTTTTCAATGCTATACCTTTAGAAGGTTAAGAACCACAAAGAAAATGAGGCTTGGAGTTATGTACAAATACATCTGAATGTACGTTCTAAGATGGGAAATGCTTTATCAGTGCAATTATTATGGTCTATAGGAATATTTTCCTTTGGAATACCCATCCTTCAGGCCTGACCACACTTTTTGTTGCCATCTTTCCAGGAAACTCCATAGGTTTTAAGGTTTTGAACTGAGAATAACTTATGTCTGTGGTTACCTGAAACCAACCTTGGAATTTTATTTTATTTTATTTTTTTTAACCCTGGAATTTTAGATCAGAGTCACAGAGCTTGGTGCATGAGTCTGAAGCTCCAGGTGATTCAAAGAGATTTCCAGGTAATAACTAACTGGATTGGATACAGCATTTTGTTTCACAAACATGGTCATAATTGGTTCTTATTTACTTTTAAATTATAAATGATTATTCAGTAGGTTTTTTTTCCCTCCTTTTTAAACAGGCTCTTGAAAACATTGCTTTAATGAAAAATAAAACTTAAAAGCAGCTGTGGTGTTGGTATGTAATGATTGAGGTATAATTAAGAGTTGTAATTATTCCCAATTAGGCAGTTGGAATGCCGAAGTAGGGACCCCAATCAACTTAACTCAGGCAGGGAGCATGGGGCCTGAGACAGGGTGCAGGGTAGGGGGAATTGACCTGGGGACTCTTGAGCATCCAATTGAAGAGGTGTGGTCATGGAATGGGCACCTAGAAATTGATTCCTTATGTGTGGAAGGTTCCAACCTTTCCTGGATCTGGGAGTAAATAAAGCTCTGTGCAGGGGAAGATATTTCTCAACAATATTTCCCTGAAGACTTCTGAATCTTACCTACTCTAAAACAGATGGACATCCTGGAAAAGTTTCCTTCCCTTATGAAAATATATCTCATTTGAGGGTATAGCAGGGGCCAGTATTCCAATCCCCTGTTAGCTTACTGAAGTCCCATGACCTGGTATGATTTCTAACAACCCTCCTCACTGCCATAATTTTGTGCTGCCTCACCTATACCTATCTTCCCCATGGCTCTGCTAGAAACCTTTACCATCCCCACCTTTTTTCACAGTTATTATTAGCACACCATGGTCCTACTATTTGCTCATAAATGAACCTGAACTGTGACTTGTTGGCGTGGTCCTAGCATGGAGAGCAGTGAGTAATGTCTGGAACATTTGGCTTATTGGGCTGGTTCTCCTGATGGTGTTATTTCCTCTTGAGCCCTCCTTCTGTGATTGAGTGATACTGATGCCTGGGTCAGGGTGGGAGTAGGAGGCATATCTGAGAAATGGCCTGCCTAGCATCTGTTATTTGGGGATGGAGGCACATGTGGTAGAGCCATGGTGAAATGTGGCTGGAAGGGTCCCTTCCTACCAGCTTACAGCAGTGGACACTGACATTTGTTTTATGTACCAGTGTGGGCTAGTATGGACTCATTGGAGGATTCTAGGTAAAGAAGATACCTGGCCACAGTTGGGCTTTGGTCAGGCATCCTATTTGTGGGGGTCGATAGGTGGGGAGAGCATGGAAACACAGATGTATGGAGACCACTCCTACAGTCCAGGAGAAAGTGGCAATGAACTGGCAACAAGCTGGCAGCAAGCCAAGGAAGCGGTGGGGTCTTGAGGTGGGGTATGGGGAGTAGCAATACAGGAGACTGGGTGCCCAGTAGGATGGCTTGGAGGAATGAGGAGGGAAGGACCAGTCTCAGAGATGTTGAGGTTGGAGTGTCTTGAATTTAGAAATTAGAAGCATGAAGTGGGGGTGGTGGTGATGCTGGGGGTGAGAGGAAGGAGAGAATGAGTTTGGGGTGAGTCCTATTATTTGAGAGGATGTCCCTTTGGAAGTGTCCAGATGGCATAGGGAATATGAGAGCTGGGTGAGAGAGCAGAGTGGCAATACAAGAAGACCAGGGTCCAAGTGATTTGGGGGGGATGCTGTGTGAACCCAGGGCCAGAAAGGAGCCAGGAGAAAAGTGGTCCTGCTGGGATACCTAGTGGTTTTTCTGGATCCTCATCCTTAGGCCTGGCAACAGCTGTGAGTTGCATCTCCTATCTCTTGGGCTATAAGAGGAGGTTCCTGTGCTGGTTAGGAGGCTCTGACTCTGAAACTGGGCAGATCTGAGTCCTAACCCCACCTCTTGTACTTCTAGCTGTACAACATTGGCTAGTTGACCCAGCCTTCTGAACATCAGTTTCCTTATCTGTGAAATGAACCTTCCTCATAAATTCATACAGCGAATATTTACTTCTGGGTGCTAAGCACTGTGGGTAGGACTCCACCCTGACCAATTAAATCAGAATCTGGGGCAGACCGGTGTGAGAGGGTGCCTAGACATTGGTATATCTTTAAGGCATTCTGTATGATTCTACTGTGTGCTCAAGTTTGAAAACAACTGAATTAGCAGAAGAAAAGGGGAATAGGGAAGAGAAAGAAAAATCCCACCAGAAAGAGATGCGTGTTGGAATCTCAGAGGGACGGGAGGGGAAGGGGATTTGGAAAAACTATAGAAATAGGTTTAGTATATTGTTACACAAACTGTAGTTCATGATTTGCTGGTGGGTCACAAAACCAATTCACTGTGTCATGACCAGCTTTAAAAACAAATAGAATAAGGCAAAATTGGAACCATCAGGGCTCATGGTACGTAATAAGGATCACGGTTTCTTGAAACCTGTTTTCAGAAGCCTGTGTGGGTGTGTGTGCTGGGGCTCCTGCAAGACGCACTTGTTGTCATGAGCACAGGGATAGGTTTCTGAGAAGCACTGGTTCCGCTGCACTGGGTGTAGGGAGTGGGCTGAGGATGGTGGGACTGTAACGGCAGTTGGGCTTTGTCTCTAGGGCAGTGTGGAGTGTGGGAAGGGTTTTCAGGTTTTCAGCAGAGAGGGCATCTGGGTGACCCCTCCCCGGCAGCGTGGGCCATATGTCCGAGGCGCTGAGGCTGTCCCTATGGGGTCCTTGTGAGAGGCAGTTTGTGGCCCAGGGGAGCAGAGGGGCTGGGAGACATATGGGGGACACCAGGCTGCACTGCTGAGCCTTGACCTCTGACCTCACCATTTCCACTTGCCCCTTCTGGGGCAGGTCCCTGGGTCTCTCGTCAAGGTGCAGACTGTCCCCTCAGGCCCAGTCACAAAGGCCTGATTCAGGACCTCGGTAGTGGTTTCCTCCTGTTTCCATCTAGGAAGCTCAGCATCACTTCAGTGATCCAAGCAGAAGGGAGAGAGGCCTTGCCTTCTTTAAACTGACTCATTGTTTGGGGTCCTGCTCCTCTACCTGCAAAGATATCAGGATGCACGTAACTGATGCTTTGGGAGAAAAATCTCCTTTGAGCTGGTCTCAAACACAAATGTTGGACCTGAAGGGGAAGTTCAGAAAGCTGTGGTTTGGAAAATACTCCATCTTACCTCAGTGAGACTGACTACTTCATGAGCTTCCTCTTTGGGTTTAACCGGGTCTTACTGGCGCTCAAGGCTCAGCTTAGGGGTGGGGGCAGCTCAGGCGAATCTTCCTCCCACGTGTCCCTCTGTGTGAATGGGAGGGGGAGGAAGATGAGTGACAGGCAGCTCTGCTGCCACGGGCCCCTGTGGATAACAGGTGCCAATGCAGGGGAGCCCCTTCTAGTGTGCTCTCCCTTTTTACTTCAGCCACACCAGCCCCTTGCTTTACCTGGGCATCCTCCCTCCCACCCTAGACCTTCCCTGCCTGCTCTTCGCCTGCTGGGAACACTCCCCCTCCGTTCTTCACCAACGTCTCTGCTCAAATGTCACCCTTTCTGCAGGCAACCATTAGAGAGTTTTCCTTCCAACCCTTGTTCATCCTCTACTCCTCTTGCTTTACTCATCAAGCCCCACCTGAAATGATTCATCGGTCAGAGCATGGTGGTCTTCTTCCCCAGCTGGAGTGCAAGCTTGTCGGAGTCCTCTTGGTTCCCTCTGTATCTCCTCTGCCAGAAAAGCTGCAGGCCGCTGGGGTATGGTGGCAGCTGGTGCCAAGTGAGCACTTCTTTAGTGAACGAATGGTAGAGGTGGCCCTCGGTGAGATGGATTGACTTCTTCGTTCTTCATCCAACCATGTCCCAGGCTTGCTTCTTGCTGCTGAAGGGGGTTTTGATTCAAGTCCTGAGGCTTTGGTCGGGGACAGCCACCTGCCATGTGACACAGCATGGTTTTTGCATCCCCGCTTCTTCTTCCCCTGGGACCAGAACTCTGCTCAGAGGATGCCCTGCTTCTTTGTGGGCTTCTAGGTGGCCTTTAGTGGGGGACTGACAGCCAGGGTCCACGTATCTACTGAGACCAGTAGGGAAATCATATCCAAATAGCTGCTGTGGTTCCATTAGCAAACCTATTTTACCAGTCTCAGATCTGGGACACATTCCCATTCCGTTCTCTGCTCCTAGAGCCTGTTTTGCAACCTCCTCCCACATGTTCTCAATGCCTCCCTCCTCTGCACGGAGACTGAGAACCTACACTCTGTTCCTTTTTCCCCTGTGTCACTTACTGAGCTAGATTTGAGGCCAATGGAAAAATTTCCCCACAAACTCAGACGTGTAACATGGCTGCGGATTGGAGCCTCTATCCTACCAGGCTGGTGGAAACTGTGTCACAGTCATTGCTGGGCGCTGCCTCTATTCCGGGAAGTATTGGGGTGCCAGGACTCAGGCAAGTGCCAAAGGTGTGGAAACGCCTTGCCCACTGGCCCATCCCTCAGCTACATGGTCCCCAAGGTCCATGTTCCTGCTGCTTCTTTGCTGTGCTTGGAGCTCGAATCTTGTGTCCAGAATGCCTACCGCATAAGGGTGGCTGTTTCTGCAGAGCACCTACTGCATGTGCACTTAGGAAGAGAAATGGGAAACCCAGTCCCACCTGAGGGACCAGCTTGCTTAGCTTCCAGGCCAAGGGTCCACATGTAACAAAGATGAAGCAATAATTTGAGGCAGCAGAGTAAGTGTCACATTGACCAAGAACTCTGGCGGTTGGGAGGAAAGCGTGGGAGGGCTGGAGAGATGGTGGAGGGCTTCCTGGAGGAGACAGTGGTTCACCTGTATCGGGAAGGTGGGCTGCTTTGAGAGTTGGCTTTGGGGAGAGGTTCACCCCCACACCGGTACAGTGCCCAGCTGGCCAGCTCCACGGCCTGTAGAGGGGGAATGTGCTGGAAGAAATAGCCACGGTGAACTCTGGGACTCTTGAGGGTCTTGAGAAAGTTTACTATTTCTGCAGTGGTGTTGTCCCCGTTGCTGCCATCCAGGCCTGACAACGTTGAGTTTGGGATGCAGCAGCCCCTGCATGGAATCGCCTCTTTATCTAACGATGTGTGGCTTCCAAATGTAATATAACAGATTCACTTGTCACAGGCCTGAGCAGCTCCCCAACTGTCACCCCCAGCTCTACGCCTGCTGCCAAGGGGCCACATTAGAGTCCCACTCCGGAACAAGTGAATCTGGAGTCCATTGAGATGGCAGGTGCTTTTTATAGCTTTCAATGGGTTTTGAGTTGTGTACAGAGCTGACAAAAAAAAAAAAAAAAAAAAAAAAAAAACCCTCTCAAGGCAACAGCTACACTGGACACTGTTTTGAAAGGAATTCAGTTCCATTTAAATGATGGTATTTTTTAGTATTTTCCACATTCTGTACCCCCTGTCTTCCTTTTTATTTTCTATAGCAAAAGTGCAAATGTGAATTAAAATTGCCTTGGAAAATCCAGGCATAAATATTAAAGTGTTTGGCTGCTGGTTAAAGGGAATTTATGTCTGCATTTTCTCTTTGTTGCAGAAGCCTGTTTTTATTTTTGGTGGAAGTGGTCGTTCCAGTCCTCAGAAAATGTGTTTCCCGGTGCTTTCCCCCTGTTCTCTTAGTGGTCCCTGTGTCTGGCCGCTGTGTGCCTCCCTCCCTGGCTGTGGGTTCGGAAACAAGACCATCATCTGCAAAGTGCAGGGAGGGGAGGGCGGTCACACCCCAGTGCCCACAGGGCCCAGCAGGTAAACCAGTGAGGGGTGTAGGCAGGGGGGATGTGCCTGTTTGGAGAGACAGACTACGGGGCCAGCTCATGGTTGCCACAGACGCAGACCCAAGGTGGCCAGGTCTCCTGAGTTTTCAAGAGAAGCCAGAATCCAGATTGTATTTATTTATTTATTATTATTTTTAACTACTTTTTAACTTTATTTATGAGAGACACAAATGGAGAAGCAGGTTCTCCGCAGGGAGCCCGGTAGGGGACTCGATCCCAGGACCCCGGTATCATGCCCTGAGCCAAAGGCAGACATTCAACCACTGACCCACCCAGGCGCCCCAGATTTTAAAGTGAATTTTCTTGCCTCTTGAGTGTAGACAGCTAAAAACCAACCTGGTTGTGTGGATTGAGTAAAACCCAGGTGTCAGATTCAGCGCGTAGGCTAGCAGTGTACAGCGTCTGCTCTGGATGTCGGGCCCTCCTGGCCCAGGAGAGGCTGGGCTTGCCTCCCCGCTGTGTGAGGGTGCTCTCTCTGCTCGCACACCTGCTTGGGCCTTCAGCTCTCTCTCTCAGAGACAACTTTAGCCTTAAAAGAGGGACCTGATCCAGAAGAGGGAAGAGCCTGGGCTGGAGATGCACAGGACCAGTACTTCTCCCAATCTGCAGTTCTCAGGCTGGGTGACCTTGAGAGCCCATGGGTCTCAGTTTCTCTATTCTTTGAAATAAGAAAAATTGTACCAGGATTACCTGCGAGGTTTCCTGAGAGACAGAAAGGATAACATCGGTGATCACGTGAACAGTGTGAATGCCGACGGCTGCTCCTATTCCGTGTGGCCAGCCTGTGGTGTGAAAAATCATGAACCCGAGGAGGACCTCGTGCTCCGTGCCGGCCCAGGTGACAGCCTGGTTTCTCGTCTGGCATAAGCCCAAGGGCAGCGAGCCTTGGGGGCTTTCTGTGCACATCTATCAGCGAGGTTTCCCGAGCCTGTTAGGGCACAGACCACGGAGGAAGGGCAGGGCGGCGGCAGGCAGGAAGCAGCCTGGGCGCAGCAGACCTCTTCACACACCACCATGCTGCTGTGGCTCTGAACAGTCTTGAAAAGTTGGGGCCTCACTGGTTTGTTTAAAGAGAATGTTTAAAAACAAGAAATATCCAGATAGTGTTGCCAAAACTGATGTCCCAAGACACCCCACCCTCTCTAGGATGTTGAAAGGAAAGAGAAGAGGATCTTAGGCCCACCTGGGTGGCTCAGCATCTGCCTTCAGCTTGGGTCATGATCTCAGGGTCCTGGGATGGAGCCCCGTGTCGGGCTCCCCAGGTCTGTGGGGAGCCTCCTTATTCCTCTTCCTCTGCCTGCCTCTCCCCCTGCTTGTGCTCTGTCAAATAAATAAATAAATAAATAAATAAATAAATAAATAAATAAATAAAATCTTAAAAAGAAAGAAATTCAAATAAATGAATGCTTATAAAAAAAAAAAGAAGGTTGACCTCATATTCAGGGAAACTAGGAAATGTTGGATCACAGATGAGTTTCTTTCTTTGTGGGACTCCTGGGAGCTAAAAAAAATAATTTGCCAGTGTGTATTGTGAGGTGAGAGTGCACAGTGTTTCTCAGACATTTGTTTATTGAGCGCACGTTAGCAGTTCCTTAAGACACAACTTGGGTAATGCTAACTTGGGTGATGCTGACCTCGGTCAGCTGTTCCTTCTTTACGCCCCTGTAGTTCTTTGCACATCACCTGTGCAGAACGGTGCGCAAGAGCAGACCTAGTCTTGGCCCTGCCTTCGTGATATTGAGTCTCCTGGGGGGACCCTGGCATGAATCAAGTAAGCACAGGCTTGGTATAAACCTGTTGCTAAAGACCGTGTGCACAGGAGAGAAGTGTGCTCCAGGGACGTGCCCCTCTCTGGGGTGACCCAGCAGGAGGGAGGAAGGCTTGAGAGGCGTTAGCCAGCCAGAGAGGCTCTCTGCCAGGGTGTTGGGTGCTTCCTACAAGTGGAGAGCCGAGGTCTGGGGGTGAGGGCTCATGGCATCTGTCGCAGCTGGTAGGGGAAGCCCAAAGCCTCCTTTACAGGAATGCGGCGTAGTCACTGCCTGCCGTGACTTGCGAGCATGCGTGCGTAAGGCCAGCTCGCCCTGCCCTGCCCTGCCCTGCCCTGCCCTGGGCTGCAGGAGGCCTGCAGGGAGGGGCTGCGCCCACGGAATAGGGGGGCTGCCGCCGCCTGGGGTAGTGCTTGGTCTCTTGCGGCTGAGTCCCGTCCTTGACCTGGGGCTGCACCTAGCTTTCCACGCAGACGTGCAAGTCCCCGGGAAGGGTGCCGCTGCCTGCTGGGAAGCTCCAGCGGGGACCCCAGCGGGTGGCTCCGTTCACAGTCGGGGTCTCCTTTTTCCTGTTTGCTCTGGAATCAAGAATTTGTTGATTGTGCCTCCTGGTGGCTAATACTCTCCCGAATCTCCCGCCATGTGGAGTGTCTACGCAGCCGGCGGCATCAACGCCTACCGCGGGGTCAGGATTCACGCAGTAAACGCCTCGGGAGTGTTAGGCTGGGCGTGCAGGTCGGGGGAGGCGGGGGCGGTCCAGTGCGGACGCTGATCTCAGCCCGGTGCTGATCCAGCGGTGCTCATCACCCCCCAGGGCAGGGCGGGGTGGTGCCTGGCGGCCGAGGGGCGGCCCGGCGCAGGACCCGGAGCCAGGGGGGCCGCTCCCCCTCGGCCGCAGGTGCCCTACGCTCCGCCCTCTCCTCGCCTTTCCACGGGAACCCGCAATGCGATTGGCTGACCAGCCTGTCTCTCTCTTTCCAGCCCCTGGAGCTGCAGGGGAGGCCCAGGGCGCCAGTTCCGCAAAACCCCGTGTGGAGGTCAGCGTGGTGGGGCTCCCGCTAGGGATTTTCCCAGAAGGGAGGTATGAACATTCGGCCCCTGCCTTCCTGCCAGCGCTGCCCCACTGGAACCACGAGGTGGGAGATTGCATCAGGGCTGTGGCTCCCCGAGGGCCAGGATTTTATTTTATTTTTATTATTTTTTAAAAAAGACTTTATTTATTCATGAAAGACATAGAGAGAGAGAGGCCCAGACCCAGGCAGAGGGAGAAGCAGGCTCCATGCAGGGAGCCCAACGTGGGACTCGATCCCGGGTCTCCAGGATGACACCCTGAGCCGAAGGCAGGCGCTAAACCGCTGAGCCACCCAGGGATCCCCCATGATTTTAATTAGAGTAAGGAGGCCAAGTGCCATCACAGTTTCCCTTCCTCCTCTTAGACCTGTTATCTGGAAGGCCGGCAGTGACCCTGGGGGCGTGCTCAGTACTTTCCCTGCTGTGAGCATTGCTTGGGTCTTTTACTGCAACTCACTGCGAGTGTAAATGTTTACGACAATATTAACTAATCTTTGTCTGGGGCCACCGTGTGCCAGACCCTGTGCCAGACATTCCGCAGGCATCATCTCATCCGATCCCCTAACAACCTATTGAGGTTTATCATGCCCCTTTCACACAAAGGGAAGCTGATACCCAGAAAGGTCAACCAACACAGCCAGGGCACTCAGCTAGTCCATGCAATGCCAGGACTGGAACTCAGGGACTGTGACTCCAGAGCCATCTTTCTTGCTGCTCCCTTTTCCACTAGAACCTGAGTTCCACACAGGTGGAGACAGCACCTGTCTTGTTCACAGCCCCACGTTAGTTGTTAAAGGAAGCTAAGCACTGGGGGTGGGGCTGGGGTGGGAGGTGGCTCAGTAAATGTTTAAGTGAATAAATGATCTTAAACCCCAAATCTTGCCTGAGTGTGACAGCAGAAAAGGTGGGTCTGAGGGTCAGGGCTGAATGCATTTGCTATGTGTTTTGTAGACATAGTCTGGAGGGTTGGAGTGTAGGAGGGTTTTTTATTTAAATTCAATTTAGTTAACATGTATATTATTTTTATTTAAATTCAATTTACTTTTTTTGAAGATTTTATTTATTTATTCATCAGAGACACAGAGAGAAAGAGATACAGAGACACAAGCAGACAGAGAAGCAGTTGCCATGCAGGGAACCCGACGTGGGACTCGATCCTGGGTCTCCAGGATCTCGCCCTGAGCTGATGGCAGGGCTAAACCGCTGAGCCACCTGGGCTGCCCTTTAAATTCAATTAGTTAACATGTAGTATATTATTAGAACTTAACAAAACTTAGAGTCACCAATTGCAGATGACACCCACTGCTCATAACATCAAGTGCCCTCCATAGTGTCCATCACCCAATTACCCCCCCTCCCCTTCTCCACCAAGAGGATTCATCACTCCTGCAGGATGAAAAGGAAACAGCTGCTCTCACTCAAGGGGAGCTCACTTTTGCAGAACGGAGACATTATTGCCATGGAAGGTAGCGAATGTTGTGGGTCATTTGGTATTGTTTTCTTATTTTCCCAAATCTTTAAACAGTCTAGTCCATAATAGGTAGCTAACCAAAATAGAAGAAAACTTTAGACATAGCCAAAAAAAAGACATAGCCATTCACCTTTCAGGAATCCTTAGAGAACCTTTGCTCGCAGTGAGTGGGGTGTGAGTGTGTGTGTCTGTCGGTCGGTGCGGGCAGTATCTTCATTACTGAACTTTACATGTTGAATTTTCTGCGGTGAGTGCCTTTCATTTTCACCAAAGAAAGTTGTTTCCTCTTGAAAAAATTAAACTGTACAAACAAAACAGAAAAGCATGAGGGATAAAGTAAATCACTTGAGAATGTACCTCCTAGAGCTAACTGGTGTATAATTTGCTGAACAGGATTTCAACATTAGTGTGCGTGTAAAATACAATTTTACAGAGTAAAGTGATGTAAATACTATTTTGCAATCTTCTATTTTCCTTCTATTTACTATACTGTGGAGATCTTTCCATGTCAATGAATATGGTGCTACATTATTCTTTTTAATGGCTATATAGCACTCTATGGTATGGCTGCTTCATGATTAATTTAACCTGTCCCTTATGATGTACATTTATCCACATTCAGATGGCACTGTAATTATCCATGTAATCTGTAATCATCTCTCTCTCCCTGTAGGCTGTGGGCTCATTGAAAACAGGGACATTTCTGAATCCACGTGCATCCAATAGGTGTCCAATAAATTTTGGATGGATGGATGAGTGAGTGAGGAAAGGAAGAGGTTTTGTTTTGTCATTGCTGTGGCTTTTTTTCTGGCTCAACCCATGTTCTGAATGACAGCCTATTAACCTAGGGCTGGTGAGGGCATTTTAGTGATTATAGAGCTCGACGTTGACTGTTCTTTTGGTGTCATGAGTTTAAATCCTGGTGCCGAAAGGAAGTATTTCTGACACCAATCAGATTAAATTCTGATCTTTTTGAAGGATAGTCCTTGGTTTCTTAACCCTGTGGATTACTTTCCATGAAGTTACAGGCTCTTTTCTGCTCTTCCCTTCCAGAGCTACACTGGGTGCCCAGGGAGGCATCTCTTATACATACACAGAAACAGCATTTGGCTTTTCAAGGAGGCTGGGGGAGGGGGGGCAGTGTCAGGTATAATGGTTCTCCCCCATTCCTCTTGTCTTTCCTTACAGTTATGAGCTGGATGCCTTTGCCCCATTCTAGGGGGATAAAATGTGTTGAAAAATAAGGATTAAAAAAAAAAACCTCTTCAGGGCCATTAACTAAAAAAAAAAATGTTAAAATTCTAGATGCCTACCTCTGGGGAGAGTGAAAATTTTTGTTAAGGTGGGATTTTTAACCTGGGGTGCACCAACAGGGGACATAAGGATTCCTTCTCTGCGTCTGCTAATCCTTTGGAATAGTGTGCAGGACTTTTCATTGTATGCATACATGTAATACATATTATATGTATGCATATATATTATAATTCCATTATAATTTTTAAGCACGTGTCAGATTCTCACAGGGTTTTGATACCTCAAGGAGGTTTGGAACCTCTATTCATGTAAGTACATGAACCTTGTTTTCCTCATCTGTAAAAGGGAGCAATAGCTCCTACCTCAGAGTTGTGTAAAGATTGGCAAAGTGTATGGTATTTAAAGTACCTGGCTCAGGTGTATAGCAAATGGCTGTTCTTACTGATCCTTCCAGGGTAATTTCTCTGATCATGGGTGACTGTCCATCCCAGTCTTGCTCTGTGCATATGGAACGGATTGTGACCAGTGATGTGTCTTAGCGCCCTTGCTCTCATAAAGTGTGGTCCAATAGACCAGAGAGAGGGGGAGGAGGGCTTACAGGCCATTTAGGGGCTGTCTCACTGTCTGGGTGTGAGGCAGGAAGTGATGGGGCTGGAAGAAGAGAGAAGCAAGCAGGAAAGGGTCATTAGGGCTTGGTGACTGGAAGTGGAGTTGACAGGAGTCAGGAGGACTCTGAGGGTCTGGTTCACTCTGAGGAGAATGACAATTTTGCTAATAGAAAAGGGGTTCTTCCAACTGGGGGGTTGGAAGCTGGGTTTGCAGGAAGAGTCAGTTTACCCACTACTGAGTCTGAGGAGACATGGGCCATTTGAGTGGCAATAAGATAGCTGGAAAAATAGGTCTTGGAGATATAATCACTTTGGACCCTCTTAGCTCTTTATTTGCATGAATAGCAATTTATGTGACTTCTGGGATTTTGGCTAAAACAAAGGAACTGACTTCTTGTGGACAGAGCTCCAGGAGCAGTGTGAGAAGGGAAAGACAAGGAGGTGGAGAAATGCTTTAATGTCTGATCCCAGCCCAGTCTCTAAATTTGTTGGTGACTTTAGGGATGGAAGCTCAAGTTGCTATTTTCACAAAGGATGCCATGAACCAAGGCAGTGCTGAAGGATGCTCTGGTGCCCATGTGACAGGGTGGCATAGGGTCAGGGAGAGGACATTTTCCACATGAGTATGGAAGACAGTGGCTCTGAAAACACTGAGGGCATCAGGAGGGAGTCCTTTGGGCATGAATGTTGGCATGGATCCGTGTGTTTGTGATGGTGCTGTCAGAAGCAACAGGGCTGAAGCTTTCTTATTGCAAGATGAAGGGGAGGAAATTGATAAAGCAGAGGAGAGATGTAGTGGGTCCTGCACACTAGCCACAGATGACAGTCTCAGGGTCTGCTGTTGAACCCCTCTGGTGTATTTTTCTGTTCAGCTATTGTATTCTACAGTTCTGTGCCTTTTGTTTGGTACTTTTCAAAGTTTTCCATCTCTGTTGAAGCTCTCACTGTGTTCATCCATTCTTCTCCCAAGTTCAGTAAGCATCTTTATGACTATTACTTTGAACTCTTTACAGGTACATTACTTATCTCCACTTCATTCAGTTTTATTTCTGGGGTTTGATCTTGTCCTTTCCTTTGGAACATATCCCTCTATTATTTCATCTTACTTTTCTCTGTCTGTCTCTCTCTCTTATTTGGTGATGCAACGATCTCAATTTAGAAAGAGTGGCTTTGTATGGGCAGTGAACTTTATCTTTCAGCCTTGCCCTCATTCTTGTTGGTCTTTTACTCTTGTGATTATCTAAGCAGCCTGACTTATCCCTGATAGGTCTGAGTTGTTGAAGTTGTGCTAAGTCTTGTCTGTTTTGAAGGGAAGTATCTCACTCAGCACGTACTTTCAGGCTGATTTGAAGCCAGACCCTCAGGCAGCAGCTTTTAAAGTATGTAAATTTATATAGTCTTGTGGGACCACAGTTATAAGCCCTGCTGGCCTCTAGACCAGGTGATTTGGAGGTGTCTCCTTGGTGAAAGATGCAAAAATGGGGCTCCAGTCAAGTGTATGAGCTCCCTCTGGGAGGTACTGGTGAGCTGTAGTGAGGCCAAGGCAGGGTGCAAAGCTGGTATTCTCCTGGCCTACATTCCCTGAGAATGCCTGCATAGCCTCTGGATGTATGGCAAATCTGAAGCCTGTCCCTCAGGCTAAAGCTCTAGGACAAGTAAATAGGCATTTTTCACAGGAAGATGAGTACGTTTCAGTCAGCCTTTTGTTCTGTGGCCTGGGGTTGGTAGCCTACCATGAAATAGCTCTCTGATTGTTTCAGTCCCAGGAGGCCCAGTAATACAGGCCCCATGGCCACAGAGCTAGGCATTCACAGGGTATCGCCTCTGTGGACTGTGTATACCTTCTGCTTTTAGTAGAGCCATGTGGGAGCCTGGGGTTGGGGTGGGCTTGCTGGCTGCTGTGGAACCACCCGAGCATGTGTGGGTAGGGCAAGCCTGCCTTTTCCAGGAGGGCTGTGGAGGAGCCTGGGGGTGGGGAGGGGGCAAGTCACTAGCACTAACAAGGTAGAGGGAAAAATGGCGCACATGGTGACTCCTTCCACAGAGAAAATCCTACCAGGCTCCGGCATCCCTGATAGATGCTTGAAGATTTGCAAACAAGTATCTCTCACATATGGTGTAGGCACTTTTCAAACTGTTGCATTTGTGCTGGATCCTGGTCCATGTACGTGTCCTTTCAGAGTGGACTTTCAGTTCTCCACAGCCTTTTGGGTCTCCTGGATGTAAGTCCTGTTGGTTCCCAGAGCCAGATGTTTTGAGGGCTCTTCTCTCCAGTGTAGGTCCCAAGGATTGGGGTCCTAGTGTGGGGTATGAGCCCCTCACTCCTTGAAGAGAAACCCCATGTTTGTCTACCTCCCAATTATGAGTTGCTGCTCCAAGGTTGGGGTTTTTGGCAAGACTCCATCTCTGCCTCTCTACCCATCTTGATGTGGCTCTTTTATCCTTTGTGGTTGTATAGCTCTTTAGCTAGTGTTCAGGTCTTTTTCAGAAGGCATCATCCCATGTGTAGTTATTGATTTGGCACATCTGTGGGAAGAGATGAGTTCGGGATCTTCCTACATTGCCATCTTGAACCACTCTGTAATGTTTATAGGGCATTTTTGACACATGGGAAGTTTTAAAAGTTTTATGGTGAAATCAATCAGGTATTTCTTTCATGTTTTCCTGCCTTCCCAACATGCCACTTTTAATTCTGGAAAAAATTGATAATCAAGCTTCTTGTGATTTTTTTATTAAGCAAGAATCTATGAGCCCATAGGGTGTGTCTGCGAGATTTTTCTGCACAGCACCGTGTGAGTTTGGTGACAACTGTTCCAGCCTTTTAAGGTCATTGCTTTCCAAGCTATTGAAGAACTCTCTTTAAGGTAAAAATCACTGTGAACCTCCACATGATAGTGATTATATTTTTAAGGGTTGTTGAAGGAGAACATAGGACCTAGACCAAAAACTATAAATTCAGTTACTTTTTAATATGAATTTATATTGTATTCATCAGCATAGCACTTACATTAGAGAAATAGTGCACCTGTGTGTGAAGCATGTGTTCTGTCTGCAAGTTTGGTGTGCTGGTGGATGCTCAATTCTCTGTAATAATTTTAAGGTCTCCCAGATTTGGGAATCACCAGTGGGATCCACATCTTAGTAGGTCTCTTGCCTGAGTTGAAACCAGCTCTTCTCTCTGTACTCTCTTTAGCAGGGAATGTGAGGACATGGCTTGGGGCTTCTGGGAAGCCTGCATTTGGGGTAAGTGGAAATATTGCTAGGTTTTACTTATTTTTTAAATTTTTATTTAAAGATTTTATTTATTTATTCATGAGACACACACACACACACACACACACACACACACACAGAGGCAGAGACACAGGTAGATGGTGAAGCTGGCTCCATGTGGGGAGCCCGATGTGGGACTCGATCCTAGGTCTCCAGGATCACACCCTGGGCTGAAGGTGGTGCCAAACCGCTGAGCCACATGGGCTGCCCTATTACTAGGCTTTTAAAATATTTTGTCTTCAACCCACCTTTTTTGATTTTGGAGGGGTATCTTATTCAAGTAGGAATGGGTGAAAAAGACATTCATGGTACTCTCTCAGCCAGTTTCTTTCCTTTCCACATGGAAGTGCCTGTGCCCAGAATAACCAACCAATGGCTTTTTCCCAGTCCCTTTGTCATTTTCTCTCCGGGAACTCAGAGCATGCCTGCTTAAGTGAGATAACGCACATGAAGCACCTAGCACAGCGCCTGGCCTACAGTTCATGCTCATCAAATCTTTGTTCTCCTCCTGCCTCCTCTGATAGTAGGTTCCAAGCTCACTTGCAGATGTAGCATTGATCCCATAGCAAATATGTTTTGGCTTAGCAACGAGTCCACTCAAAAGAAGGGAGAGAATTATTTAAATTATTGAAACACCTTAATCCATAAGCTCACGTAAATATTGTTTTGAACTAATAGTTTTATGCTCTTTGGCTTCTGTGCTCCATCTTATTGGTGGTTAATGTCTTTTGCTGTCGCGTACTTAAAAATATTCAGGCTTTTGAAATTTTCTTTTGTGTTAAACTTGCAATGGAGTATTGGATTCCTTGGTTCATTTTTTAAAAAGCCTTTTATCAAAATGTTAAGCTTGGTTAATTTGCATAAAATATTTCCTCCGCAATTTACTCTCTATTACTTTTGAAACGCAAATTGCCTCTGCTGCAGTGTGGGGCTGTTGTAATGGCACAGCTAGCTATCAGAGCTTTTGATTCCAGGGATGAACAAGTCTCAGGTTTGAAGCTCAAGGAAATAAATTGGGGATCTTGCCTCCTCCCACTCCCATGGGTGATCTGAGCTCATTCGAAGAAGAAAAGAGAGCAGGGGTTGTGAAGAAAGGGTTCAAAGGCCTGGGTTAGGAAAGTGCAAGTGTGTAGTTGGAAGCTGGCTTGTGGCTGTGTGCTCCGGTGTGCTCATCAAGTGGAGGGAGCAAGGAAAGCCTTGGGGCGTCTCCAGGAAGAGGCTCAGTGACCCCAAATCTAATGGGCATACACAGCCAGGTTCTTCTGCCTGAAACATAGCTCCCATCCTAGCATTTCTACTCCACAGCATTTACTGCCTCCCCACCAACCCAGAATCAACTCCACATTCAAATAGGAAGCTGGCAGACATTGGTGCTGAAGGAAATAAACAGACTTCAGTGCACCGAGCAGGCTTTTGGAAAACCAGAGACCAAAAGACTTTGCTGGCAACAGGGGCCATGAAGGTCCTGTCTTTGCCCAGACTCACCTACCTCCATCCTGGGTGTTGACACCTCCCATGCAGGGCAGCAGTGTGGAGGCTTCTTGCCCTTAGTAACAACCTCCCAGTAAGGTAAAGCTGCTCAGATGGGCAGGCCAGGCTGATGGCAGGCAGCTGCTGGCTCCTTGCACTACCTTTTCTTAGAAAGGGGGAGACTCACAGGAAAGAAGGAGGGCTTCCTTGTTGGGAAGGGGGTCTTCCCTTTGCACATAAGAAGCTCCTTCCCTGACTCTCCCTAGTCTTAGCTCAGTAGGAGCTAATGTTAGTAGGAGCAAATGAATGTATTTGCAATTGAAAGGTGGGATTCGTGTGCAGGGAGATGGGGTTATATTTAGACCCATGTAATTAAAGATCCATTTATGTCTGAGCATCCTTAAACAGACAAATATAAAACTCATGAATACCAAATTCTATTTGGGTAACTGGCTGGAAGCACACACACAGTCACACATACATCCTCTGAGCCCTGCCTCTGTCTATGCACGGTAGAAGAGAAAGTCACTACAGTCTCAACATGGGTCACCACTTAGGGCTGCGATAAAAAACTTTGTATTTTTGTCTCTTTCTGCTCTCTCTAATTTAGAAAGTCTCTTCCCCTGTTGTAGAATGAAACTCTAGATGATTCTAGTTTGGTACTGACCAATATTTCTTCTGAATTGCTTTTCCCTTGGGACCCAAATTGCTCTTCCTTTTCCCTTGTGCTGTTTGAAACTTAAAAAAAGGTCAATGATTTGTACCTGTGATACAATAAAAAATATATTTGATCTTTGTCACTGGTTCTGACACAGAGCTTTGAAAACGCTTGGAATTTCCTGAGTGACAGAAGTATATTTTGTTATTCATAATGAGCTCCTTTCAACCACAGTGTGTTTGTACTAGTCAGGTGACTTCTGGGACTTAGATAGCTTCAGGATGGGGACTGGTAGTCAGAGGAACCAACCATGTGGTTAGAGTGTTGGAACTTTGAGCAAACTCCCTGATCCTTGGGTAGAGAAGAGGGCCTGAAGATTCAGTTCAGTCACCAATGGCCAGTGATTTAATCAATCATGCCTGCTTAATGGAACCTCCATAAATCTCCTGAACAAAAGGATTCAGAGATCTTCTGGGTTGGGGAATGCATCAGGGTGCTGGGAGGATGGTGTACCCAAAGAAGGCATAGAAGCTCTGTGCCCTTCCCTCCATACCTTGCCCTATGCATCTCTTCCATTTGGCTGTTCTGGTGTTGTATTCTTCATAATACACTAGTAATAATAAGTAAAAAGCTTTCCTGAGTTCTGTGAATTGTTGTCGTGAATTATTGAGCCTGAGCAGGAGGTGGTGGGAATCTCCAGTTCATAGCTGGTTGGTTGGAAGTGTGAGGGGTCTGGGACTTGTGATCTGAAGCAGAGGCAGTCTTGTGGGATTGAGCCCTTTAATTTGCAGGATCTGATGCTAAATCCTGGTAGTAAGTGTCAGAATTGAATTGAATTATAGGATGCCCATTTGGTGTTTGGAGAGTGGGAGAATTGGTTGGTGTGAGAAAAACCCTCTACCATTTTGGTGTCAGAAGCACAGCAAGTAAAAACAGCTCAGCACTTATTGAAAAACAATTTGTTTTTCACTTGAAAATACTTCAAAAGGAAGAAAAAAACCCCCAAATTCCCAATCAAAATCCCTGCTAGCTTAGAAACTAGAAAAAGTTTCCATTTTCAATGACTTGGTGGTTGTGAGAGAAAAGCCAATGATAGCCGACTTTCTCTATCCAATATCACATCAGAGATAATCATGTGAAATTACTACAGTCATGTTGTTTCCCAAAAGAGTGGGCGCAAGCACATCTTTGGATTTTAAATGCACTGGAGTTGAACTCCTATGTCCTTTGCTATAGAATCCAGGAGAGGTCCCTTTCTCCTTCTCCCTCCCTCCACTGAGTGCCAGTAACATGGGAAATGTTGCACTCAATTCTCTGCTACCCTGTCTGGTGTTCATACTCCCTGTGATGCAGCATCTGAAGGAGAGAGAAAGCATTCGGGAAATCATGACTCTGGCTGTCATTCTGTACCACAGAGGGGCTGCATGGAAGAGTAGACATGGTGGGGGACAAGTGGCCAAGTCATCCTAGAGATTTCTTGGCAAGAACTTGGATGAAGATAGGATGGGTTTGCTCATCAACTAGGAGGTGACAGCTCATCAACTAGGAGGTGACAGAGATAGGAAGAATGGCCAATATGCTGAGTGGCAGTTTTAGAAATCAGAGAGATCTTGACTGTTTGAAGGGGAAATCTGAAATCCAATGAGGCAATAGCTTAGGGAGTAAAGGTAAGGTCTAAGTTATTAAGGGCACAGACACAGCATGGGGAGGAAGGGCTTGGTCTATGTGGATATAATCTGGTGTTTCAGCCAAGTACGAATGCATTCTCAGTCAGTAATGGGATGTGGGATGCAGGGAAGCATGTGATCCTGGGCAGTGTTCACAGAGGCATGATGGCTACATTGAGGGAGTTGATAGGCTTTCTCTGTTGTGGCCTGGTCACCCCGGAGCCTTCTACTCAGGTTAGGACCTCCACGGACAACTTTACAGACAGATGGAGGGTGTGAGAAGAGGGCCCCCATGGAGGAACTAGTTAGAGGTCATACCAGTGAGAAGGGAAGAAATGAGACTTTTTTTGATCCAGAAAATAGAAAGGTTATTGTATTTATCTTAAAGGATTTGTGGGACTGACCTGTGAAAGAGAATTTGACTAGTTCTGGATCGTCTAATGCAGCTGTTGGCAAACTAGGGTCTGCTGCCTGCTTTTGTAAATAAAACTGTTTCGGACACAGGCATACCCATTCCTTATATATTATCTATGGCTCCTTTTGTGCTCCTTAGCTCCTATAGCAAGGTTAAGTGGTTCCCAAAGAAACTGTGTGTTCTATAGAGCCTACTTACTAGCTGGTCCTTTAAAAAAAATTGTGCTGACCTCTGTCTATATGGGAATAAGTCCTAGTTTGGAGGATTTGATGGTGAACGCTGTAAGAGGCTATTTTTATACAATGGAAGGAAGAAAACTTAAATTTAAGTTATTAATTGAAGGTAAGAATTGAGTTACCTTCTTGGTGGTGTTGATTTGCAGGTGATTCAGCATTAGTGGGTGTTTGGACTTGAGTGGCTCTTGACCCCTTTCCAGTTTTGGAAGTGTTTGATTTACTGCCTTGTGACATAACTTAAAGTACTCTGGGTTTATTTTCTGACATATTTCAAATATGTCTCACCTCTACCCTTTCCCACACCACCTCACCCCCCTTGTGCACAGGACCCACATCTCACTCTGTTCTCCAGCTCCTGGTATGGCTACGGTATGCCCTAAACTCTCCGCAAGTGTTTTTAATGGAAGGGGGCCAAGAGGTCTTCCTCTTAGGAGAGTTTCACTTACAAGGATGTCCAAAGGCAGGCATTTCAAGGGCAGTAGTATAACAAAAATCTAGGGGTGTTGCATGGATTAGAAATAGTAAAGGCCTTGGAGCCAGATACTCTTGGGTTTGAATATCCTTTCTACTATAGTCTTAGAAAAGTTTATTTCCTTCCTTCCTTCCTTCCTTCCTTCCTTCCTTCCTTCCTCCCTCCCGAATACCTGATTTGTGCCAGGCCCTACTTAAGGCACTCTCAATATATCAGCTGAACAAAGGAGTAAAAATTTCTGCCACTTTGGCATTTTGTCTTTTGGAGGAAACAGATAATAAACAGTAAACAAGATAAATATGGAAATAATACCATATGTTAGAAGATGATAAGTGGTCGGCCAGAATAAAAAGTAGAGAAGTGTAAGGTGTTGGGAGCTGGAGCTTGCAGTCTTGGTCAGGACAGGCCTCATTAGAAAGTGAAATTTAATTCAACTAGAAGGAGGTGAAGGAATGACCATCCAGGCCTCCAGAGAGGGACAATATCTTATGATGGGAGTGTCCCTGGTGTGCTAGGGAGGGGTGAGGAGGCCAAAGGGCTGGAGAGGAAGGGCAGGAGGGAGAGTGGCGTGGAGGAGATCAGAGAAGTAAAGGGGTGGGGAGGAGGTAGGGGGCAGATTATTTAGGGCCTTTGGAGAGACTTTGGCTTTACTTGGACATGGGAAGCCATTGCAGGAACTTCTCTATTGAACAAAGGGGTGTCTGGAATTGACTTGATTTAAAAGGATCCTCTGGCTGCCAGTTGAGATTAGACTATAGTCATGGATCAGCCTTCTGTGGCTGACCAAGCACATTGCCACACGCTGGGTGCCTTAAAACAAGAATGTATTCTCTGACCGTTCTGGAGGGTAGAAGTCTGAAATCAAGTCTGGAGGGTAGAAGTCTGTTGGTGGGGTTACATTTTCTCCTGGGTTCCAGGAGAATATCTCTTTGCTGCTTCCAGCTCCTGGTGGTTCCAGGCATTCCTTGACTTGTGGCTGCATAACTCTAATCTCTGTGTCTTCACATAGCCTTCTCTCTCCCCCCATCAAATCTCCCTTTCCCTTAATCCTGGAAAAACACCTGCAATTGGATTTACAGCCTACCTAGATAAATCCAGGATGACCCCACGTAGAGATCCTTAACTCATCTGCAAAGACACCTTTTCTCTGGAAGTGTCCATTCACAGGTTCTGGGGATTAGGACATGGATTTTGTGGGAACATCCAATCCACTGCAGGGGCCAAGGACAGAAGCAAGGAGACTGGGTGGGAGACTAGTGTAGTGCTCCATGCAGGGGATGCTAATGGCTTAGGCCAGAGCAGTACCAGGGGAAATGGTGAAAAGCCAGAAAGATTTGATGACAGATTGGATGTTGGTGTGGGAGAGAAGAGTCAGGATGATTTCAGGTTTTTCACATTTGCAAATTTGAAAGAATGGAGTCAGTTTCCACTGGGCTGGGAAAGTCTGGTGGTAGAACAGGTGTTTTTTGTTTTGTTTTGGTTGATTGGTTGATTAGCTGTTTTAATTTTATGGGGGTGCAGATCCAGAGTTGGAGTTTTTGACATATAAGTTTTAAGTGTGTTGGACTTTCATGTGGAGATATTAAGCAGACTGTAGTATTTATAGGTCTGGAACTGAGGGGAGACACCCAGCCTGGGGATATGAATTTGGGAATTGGTATGTGGAAGACATCTAAAACAAAGTGGTGAAGTTTCTTAACCTCAAAGAATAAGGATCCTACTCTGTGAAAAATTGTGTGGAATCAGATTTGTCTGTGAAGGATGATTTCATAGTCCGTGCTATGAGACACTCAAGTCCTATTACTGTTGGACCAGCAGCATCGGCATCACCTAGGAGCATATTAGAAATGTAAACTCTCAAACCTTGACCCCACTGAATCAGAACCTGCATTTTAAAAGATTCCAGGGGATTTGAATGCATGTGAAATCTGAGAAGTGCTGGTCTCATCAGTGTAATAACTGACCTCACTTGGAGTGTTTCTGGCATGGGCTTAATTTAGATTTTCTGGGAACACTCAGCATATGTGCTGGAGTGAAACAAAAAAATCAGGAAATTCTAAAGCAAAGGGCCAACCTTTTGTTCTAGGGGCTTTCGAGCACCTTCATTTTGGAAAGGATCCCCTCCTCCCCACCATGGTCCAGCAAATTGCATCAACTTCAGAAGAAAGCAGGTATGTGGGGACAGACCTGGGAGGTGAGGAGTGATCCTGCTTGTTCACCTACCTCCTTGGTATCAGTGTGTTCAGAGCAAGGATTCCTTATACTAGGGCTTCACTTCTCCACTTCCCCATGCAACAGTTGGAACTTTCTTAGCCCTTAAGGATCTGGGGATCCCTAAGGTAAGCAGAGTAATTTTCTTTTCTTTCTTTTTTTTAAAAAGAATTTTATTTATTTATTTGAGAGAGAGAAAGAGAGCATGAACAACAAGCGGGGAGAGGAGCTGAGGCAGAGGGAGGAGCAAACTCCCTACTGAACAGGGAGCCTGGGATTATGACTTGAGCAGGAGGCAGACGCTCAACCGACTGAGCCACTCAGCTATCCCAAGAGTACTTTTCTTAACAGATAAAATATGATTTCTCTAAAACTCTTAAAACACATATTTTAGAAAGCAAATTTACCTTCCCCCTTCCCCCCTCCCCAGATCAATGAAGTATATGCCAGAATAATCTTTAAATGCTTGTGTGTGTAAATGGACTTGTTTCAAATCCTCTCTTTTGAGAGGCTGGCTCACAGCCTGAGGACAGAGGCACTGAAATAACTCATTTGAACCCATGATTTAAGAAACCCATTTTCAAATATTTGATTTATAGGGATTTTAAAATAGGTATGTCTTCCTTTATGTAGTAGATGCTTTTCAGAAGACTTGTCTTTAGCTTGTAGAAATCAGCCTGTGTTTCCCCCATTAAGCTTTGTGATTATTTCAGAGAAACCTTGCCCTCTTTGCTGAGTAAGGGACAAACAGAACTCATCCTAGCTTGGGAGTAGGGTGACCACCTGTCCCTATTTGCCCGTGACTGAGGGATTTCTTAAGATGAAGGCCCTTTATTATTTTTTTAAATAGATTTTACTTTTTTTAGAGCAGCTTTAATTTCACAGACAGCATAATTCAGTAGAAAGTACAGAGAGTTCCAATATACTTCCTGCCCCCACACCTCCACGGCCTCCCGCACTTTCAACATCCCTCCCCAGAATGGTGCCTTCAATACAACTGACGAACCTCCTCTGACAAATTGTTACTGTCACCGAAGATGGTGAGTTGTGTTAGGGCTCACTCTGGTCTTGTATGTTCTATGGGTTTTGCCGAGTATGACACATACCAAAATTACACTATAACACGGAATAGCTTCAGTGCCCTAAGAAAGTCCTCTTTGCTCCATCTAGTCATCCCTCCTTCCCCTCAACCCTGGCAACACTGATATTTTTACTATCTTCCTAGTGTTGCTTTTTCCAAAATGTCTTAGAGTTGGAATCACACACTGCATAGCCTTTTCATATTGGCTTCTTTCGCTTGGTAATGTGCACTTAAGGTTCCTCTGTGTCTTTTCACGGGCTGATAGCTCAGTTCCTCTTAGTGCTGGATAATACTCTGTGGTCTGGTTGTAACATGGCTTATTTCTCCATTCACCTACTGAAGGACATCTTGGTTGCTTCCATGTTTTGGAAATTATGAATAGAGCTTCCAGCAATGTCCCTATGCCGGCTTCACGTGGATGAAATTTTCAGCTCACTTGAGTAAATCCCTACGAGTGCAATTGCTGGATCATATGCAAAGGGTATGTTTATTCTGTAAGAAACTGCCATCCTGTCTTTCAGAGCAACTCTACCATTTCACGTTCCCACCAGCAACGAATGGGAGTTGTTGTTGCTTCACATCCTCACCAGCATTTGGTGTTGACGGTGCTCCAGACTTTGGACATTCTAGTAGGGGTGTGGTGGTATCTCACTGCATTAACATACAGTTTCCTAACTGGGGAGGGAGCATCTTTTCTTATGTTCAGTTGCTATCTAGATCCCTTCTTCGGTGAGGTATTTGTTCAGGTCTTTGCCTGAACTATTTGTTTGTTCTCTTATTGTTGAGTTTTAAGAGTTCTTTTTATATTTTGGATGGCAGTCCTTTATCATATGTATCTATCACAAACATTTTCTATTTGCCATTGTTGTGTAAAGTGATTATTGATCTAGTTGGGTTAATATCTACCATATTTGTCACTGTTTTCTATTTGTTGCTTTTGTTCTTTATTCCTGTTCCTGCCTACCACTATTTTTTTTCTGCCTGTGGTTTTAATTGAGCATTTATATGATTCCATTTTCTCTCCTTTTTAGCCTGTCAATTATACTTCTCTTTTTTACTATTTTTAGTGGTTATCCTAGCATTTGTAATATATGTGTGTAACTAATCTAAGTCCATTTTCCCATAATACTATGCTACTTGGTAAGTAGTAGTAGTACTCTGTAGTGACTTCTATGTCTTCCTTTCTGTCCCTTGTATTACTGCTGTCACTAATTTCACCTATATATAAAGTTAGAATCATTGAATAATACTCAATATAACTCAGTACTCAATATAACTCAATATAATTCAATAGTTATACTGAATATTATTTTGAATAAGTTATTATCTGTTAGATCTATAAAGAATAAGAAAAATAAAAGTTTTCAATTTTACTTTTGCTTATTTCTTCTCTAATGCTCTTCCTTTCTTTAAGTAGACCCAAATTTTAGGGTGCCTGGGTGGCTTAGTGGTTAAGCATCTACCTTTGGCTCAGAGTCCTGGGATTGAGTCCTGCATTGGGCTCCCTGCTCAGCAGGGAGTCTACTTCTCCCTCTCCCTCTGCCCAACTCCCTCATGCTCTCTCTTTCATAAATAAACTCTTTTTTAAAAAGGAAGTAGATCTACATTTCTGGCCTATATCATCTTCCCTCTTTCTGAAGAGCTTTTAAAATTTCTTGCAAGGATGGTCTGCTAGCGGTAAATTCTCTCGGTTTTTGTTTTGCAGAGCAACTTTTAATTTTTCCTTTACTTTTGAAGGATAGTTTTTGTAGGAAATAGAATTCTAGGTTGGATTTTTTTTTCTCTCAACAGTAATATTTTACCCCATCCTCTTCTTGTTTAAATAGTTTCTGAGGAACAGTCAGATTTAGTTTTTACCTTGGTTCCTCTATTGGTAAGGCATTTTATTTCTTCTGGGTTCTTTCAAGATTTTTTCTTTATCCTTTATATTGTTCAGTTTGAAGATGGTATACCTAGGTATAGTTTTTTGGGCATTTTTCATGCCTGGTGGTCTCTGAGCTTTTTGAATTTGAGGCAAATTCTCAGTCATTGCTTCACATACTCCATCTGTTCCATTCTCTCTTTTCCTTTTGGTATTCCCCATTACATGTATGTTCCACTTTTTGTAGTTGTCCTACAGTTCTTGGCTATTCTGTTCTATTTTTTTTTTCAGTCTTTTTTTTTTTTTTTTTTGCCTTTTCTTTTTTAGTTTTGAAAGTTTCCATTGACATATCCCCAAGCTCAGAGATTCTCTCCTTAGCCATATCCAGTCTAGTAACAAGTCCTTAAAAGGGATTCTTTATTTTTGGTACAGTGTTTTTGATCTCTAGCATTTCGTTTTGATTCTTTCTTAGAATTTCCATTTCTCTGCTTACATTACCCATCTGTTCTTGCATGTCTTTTTCCATTAGAGCCCTTAGCATATAATCATAGTTTAAAAAATTCCCTGATGCGATAATTCCAACATTCCTGCTTGACTCTGGTTCTAATATTTGCTCCATCTCTTCAAACTGTTTTCTGCATTTTATTTATTTATTATTTTTTAAAGATTTCATTTTTATTTATTTATGAGAGACACACAAAGAGAGGCAGAGACACAGGCAGAGGTTGGGAAGCAGGCTCCCTGTGGGGATCCCAATGCAGGACTCCATCCCTGGATCCTGGGATCATGCCCTGAGCCAAAGGCAGACACTCACCCACTGAGCCACCCAGGTGTCCCTGTTTTCTGCATTTTAGTACGCCTTATAATTTTTTTTCTTGACAGCCAGACATGACGCACTAGGTCAAAGAAACTGTGATAAATACCGGTTTAGTGGTTTAGTTGTTAAGTGTAAGAGGAGTCTTACAGTCCTATCTATGATTAGGTCACAATCTTTAATGAGTGTATCCTTGGACTGAACTTTACAGTATTCCTTAGGACTTCCCCCCCATTTCTGTGGGGCAGACTGGCTAGAGATGACTGAGTTGTGTATTTTCCTTCCTCCATGTGGAAGTCTGGAGTAGATTGTTGCTAGATATTTCCCTCCCCCAGTCCAGCTGGGATCCAATAAAACCCCAATAGTTTATGTTCTAGTGAACTAGTTTCTCTTGTGGGCAGGACTTGTTGAAAAGAACAGAGTGCTCTGATGTTTTTCAAACTTTTTTCTTACTTCCTAGCTAGAAGCATGGGAGCATTTTTCTTCCATCTTCGCTGTGAGAACCTGGTCAATCTCCAGGAAATAAAACTCACAAGCATGTGAAGACCTCCTATGATGGGCTCCCTGGAGTTTTTAACTCGCATATGTCCAAGGTGAACCTTCAGTAATGCTTCAGTTACAGTTCAGGTTTTCCTATTCCTGCACTGGTTCCTACAGAGCTTTCTATGTGTAGGCTTCTACCTCAGTAGGTTGTGATTTTCTGTTTTGCCTGGCTGTGTCTCCAATTTGGAGGGTAGTGGTTTGCTCTGTGACCTCACTTCTCTGATGGTTCTAAGAAAAGCTGATGATTTTTTAGCTCGTTCAGCTTTTACTTGTTGTTAGGACAAGTAAAAACTCCTTACATGACAGAACAGCAGGTGGAAGTCGGATGAGGGCCTTATATTAAAATGAGTATGGTTCTGGGCAAACCAGGATGATTGGTCAGCCTAGTTGGAAGTAAAAAGATTTGGGATCTTGTTCCGGCTGTGGTGAATCCCCTTGGGTATGACATTCAATGTTTTGCAGCCTCAGTTTCCTTTCATGTGGAATGAGAGAGGTTGCAGTGTAGGCTTCCTTCCAATTACTTTTTCATTTCACACAATCTGATTTCTTTATGCTGGGTGTTCTTAAGGCAAGGCATTTCTGAACTTAAACTAATGTAGTCTCCTTGCTGGGAGATGAAACCAAAATTCTCTTGTTAACCATCTTTTTTTTTTTTTTTTTTTTGACTCAGGCTAATCTTAGTTTGGAAGACACAGTAACACGTCAGTTTTAAAAAAAGGCCTTCCCTGCTGCTTTCACCCATTATGTTTGTCACACAGCAGGGAATCTTCTCCCTTCAACACCATCTCTTTGAAAAGAGAACATTCAGTCCTTGTTTAGGATGGACTTAGGATCTTCTCTCTCTGTTGGCTGAATTTGCCTGAAAGGGTCCAGAGTAAAAGTAGGAGTGAGGTGGAGGCATGGTGTGAGGGCCTGGCACAGTCTGTGAGCCTAAGATACCATTCTTATAGGATGGCCACTGGCCTCTTTCTTTGCAACACTTTCAGTCCTTGCTTCTTTAGTTATTCCGTGGTCCTTGATTTGCCCAGCGACATAATCAGGAATATTAAGCACATCATCATCTTCCAGAGTCCTCAGCAGAGAAATAACTAAGACAGTTTTTATGAAATTGTAATGTGCCCACTTGAACACAAACCCTAATTTCCTGAAGTCTAGCTCTAGTTTGAAGAATTGCCTGATTTATTTTAAAATTGAATTTTGCTGTCAGAGAAGCTGCCAATACTTGCTGCCAGCGTTGTTATTTTTCTTTACATATTTTAGTCTTAGCTCTTGAGTATAAAAAGCTCTCTCCCTCCTTCCATTCCAAGAGTTGAGTTTCAACTGCGTGACCAGATTGTACAATTTTACATGGGTTTAAGGCTTCATAGGGAAGTGGAAGGTGCTGCTAACTCATTATTTCTTCTTGCAAATGACAGATTTTCTAGTGGCAAATAGACATAGGGAGAGGTTAAACAATTCTAAAAAGTAGAAAGAGCCTTTAAAAGTTCTTTCTCCAACTCTCTACCCATTGGCAAGACTGTATTCAAGCCATTCCAGCAGAAAAGAGGGTGTCACAATGTCCTTTGGGAGCCATTTCATTCTCAAGAGGGTCTTGTAGAAGGTCATTAATTTCAAGGCAATCCAGTCAATGACCATGGAGGACAATATTTATGTAATAGGTATGGTTTCAAGTATTTGGGATACAGCGGTGCAAATGAACAAGCAGGTGAACAGATAAAATCAGGCCACTGAGGAGGGCATGTGATAGGATGAATGCTGGGTGTTATACTATGTTGGCAAATCGAACTTCAATAAAAATAAAGAAAATCAGGGTTATGTACCATAAAGAAGATGAAAGAGGGACATGTGTAGAGTTGGTTAGGGGCTGATACCACTTGAGAAATAATGGGCAAGGAAGGGTTGGTTAGCTAAGTGGTAATAATTTAAGATGAGTTCTTGGTGATGATTATTTAGATTCTATCCTGTAGACACCTGGGGACCAGAAAAACTTCTTCAATTGGGTGACCACAGTACAGTGTGTCAACCACACCTAGATAAGTGTACGTGTGTTATTTTCTTGAAAGAAATTTTGTGAAGTAATTGTCATTTCCATTTTACACATAAGAACACTGAGATTCTGAAGGCCTTATTGTCCTTATGCTTCAGGAGACCTATAGTTTCTTATTCATTTTGATTTCAAACATTGAGATCCTTTTCCCTTTGTTTATTCCTTTCCTGTGTTGAGTGTCATACAGACACTTAAAGGAACTGGCTTTTTCCTACATGTTGGCTGTTTGACCTTGGGTCAGCCATCTTTGGGACCAGTTTCCCATCTGTAGATGGATAAGGTACCATTCAGAGACCTCATAGACTTCAAATATTTTGAGTTTGAAATTTGTGTTTCTGTGCTCCTTTTAGGCTCACCAGAAGCAGGATGTCTAAACGGGGCCTTCTGTCTCAATTTGTGAGTTGTCTTCTCTAGTTGGGTGATGGTAAAATGGGAGGCCATTTCTTCTCCTGTGGGCCTGAAGGGAGAATTGCAGAATGCTCTGAAGTCCTTGCTGAGGTCCTGCTAGCCTAATTTGAAGTGTTTGTCTTTTTGGCAACCACACATTCTATCTGGTCCTTGTAATAAATAGGTACCTACACTTTATGTCTCCCTTTGCTGCCATCATCATTATAGTGGGTTTAACACTGACCTATTAGGTTGTTTATCAAAGGTGATGAGTAAAAAATTCTTTGTTCATTTCTCAAAAAGTAGGTCAAACAGAGAAGAATCTGCTATCGTGTTATTTAATCTTCAGATATTAACTCCCATCTATTTTGCAACCTCCCCTGGGGAGTCTGCAATGAGAAGGGATGTTTTATAGCTTGCAATGTGTGTTTGATGATCTCTGCTTCATTAAATTGGAATAGAATCCATCATTTGTTCTTCTAATAGATGCTTGAACAACACACCTTCTATTAGCACTTTTTGTTACAGTTTCCCTTTGAGATACTTGAGTAGTCAGAGAGAGGCCAAGGCTTCCAAACTCCGTTTTACTCTTTCCCCACTCAAATACCCTGCCGATTTCTGGGCCTGTTTATAATAGGTATGAGAAGACTCACCCTTGTAACAAGGAACAGTGGCTCTGCCTCAAGAGACTAGTAATTTCTCTGCTCCTTTCCTTTTTTGGGGGGTGGTGGTGGTTTGGTGATGACTTAATTTTTTTTATTGTGATAAAATGTGTGTAACATATTTAGCGCGTAACCATTTTTGAGTGTACAGTTTATTGGTATTAAGTACATTCGCATTGTTGTGCAGCCACCATGACCATCCATCTCCAGAATTCTTTTCATCTTGTATATGTGAAACCATACCCATTACACAGTAACTCCCCATTCCCCTTCCCTCCGGCCCCTGGCGGTCATCATTCTACTTTTTGTCTCTACCGAAACTGAACCAAACAAGAATTCATTCACCTGATGCACAGCAAGCCAATAAAAAAATGATACTAAGCTTTTGCAGTGAAGAAAGTTGGGCTATTTATTGTTGTGGGGCCACACAGAAGAATGAAGAACTAATGCTCCAAAGTCCCAAATTCCCCTATGGTTCGCAAGCTAGGGTTTTTAGGGGCAAAATTTGTGGCAGGGGTCTCCTGAGAAGGTGGATATCATTGACTGGAGGCCCAGAGGTCATGTTAGCAGATGTTACTTGATCCTTCCTGGTGCTTCTTTGTATGCTCCCCTGGAGGTCTGTTCCATCTCAAGATACTTGGAATCCAAAAAATATTTTTATTCTTGATGTTAGAGATTTCATTAGTTATATCTGGTGGTTATATCTTTAGGGTAATGTTGATTTACTACTTGTCCTGCAGGTTCCCTTGAGTGATAAGCTAACATTCATATCCCTTGAGCCTAGTCTTACATGGTATTTGGTTGGTCTGGTTAAGTCTGGGGGTGATATGACTTGTAGTGTTTATTATGTCATCTGAACTACAAGGTAGATGCCAGCTTCACTATAATTTTGACTATTCTTGGTACCTCATATACATGAAATCATACAGTATTTGTCTCTTAATGACTGGCTCATTTCACTTAACACAATGTCTTCAAGTTTCATCCATGATGTAGCATATCTCAGAATTTCCTTCCTTCTTAAGGCTAAATAATATTGCATTGTATGTATATACCCCATTTTGTTTATCCATCCATCTACCAATGGACACTTGGTTTGTTTCCACTTTTGGCTTTTGTGAATACTGTCACTCTGAATATGGGTGTATAGGTGTCTGTTTGAGTTCCTGCTTTCAATTTTTCATTTATCCAGAACTGGATCTGCTAGGTCAAATGATACTTGTATTTTTAATTTTGGGGGGAGCCACCATACTGTTTTTCATAGTGGCTGGACTACTTTGCTCAATTTGTATATAATTATTTTTATCATTTCAATTTTAGGGATATGTAATTCATTATATATTCAAACATTTTATAGAAAAGTTTCCTTTACCTTACAATATTCTTTGTAACTTCCCTTTTCATCCTTTTCAGATCTTCCTTTGGATTCATTCCTGACTTGTCTTTTGTTTCCATATCCAACATCCAAATCGTGAAGAAATGGCGTCAATTCTGTCTTCAAAATATTTTCAGAATCCTAATGTACTTCTTACCACTTGTACTCACTTGCTTTGCCAGTCTGTTCTCCCCACAGCAGCCAGAGCAGTCCTTCTAAAATCTAATCAGATCATGTCACTTCTCACTTGAAACTCTTCTAAGGTTTTTCCTATATCATAAAATCTATATGCCTTGCAATGGCCTGCAAAGTCCTCAGGATCCTGCCCATCACATCCTGTCCCTCCCCTAGCTCCTCCTGCAGGCACACTGGGTTTACTGCTATTCTTTGAACATGGTGCACCATTCTTGCATTCCTTAGCATTAAATGGATCTTCTCCTTGGAACAACCCCACTTCGAACACCCACTCGACAGCAGCTGGACAATTTTTTCTTCCTTCTCTGGAGGAACCTTCTCAAAAAGGACTTTCTGGATGACCCTCTTTAAAGATTTAAACTGGCACCCTCCTATTCTCTCCCTGTTCTCTTACTTTGCTTTATTTTCTTCACAGTCTTTATTTCCACTGCACATTTGTCTGTCTTCTACTTCCACCAGAATGTAGGCTCCGTGAGTAATATAACCTTGTCTGTTTTGTTGATTCTGTATCACAGAACCCCACAAAGGGCCTGGCATATATAAGCATTCCTATAGTTGTTTGTAAATGCAGGCTTGTAGCTGCATTTTCACAGTTGTGATAAATGCTTGAAAGATAAGGCTATGAAGTAAAATTTTGCTTTTTCTAAAGCGGGTTCTATTTTAATTACTTTGGGCATTTGACTTAACCAGAGCCTCAGTTTCCTCATTTGAAAAATGAGGATGAATAATATCTACTTTATAGAATTACAGTTGAGTATACAATGAGATAATTCATGTAATATGCTATTCATAGTAAATGATCAAATGAAGTTATTTTGTTATAATTGATGTTATTCTTTTGGTTTCCCCTCCCCCCCTTTTTTGCTTGATCTTGTTTTATGTAGAAAATAGTGAATATCATTTTTTAGTGCTACACAATCTCCCTCCTAGTGATCAGTGGCACTTGGCCATTCCCCAGGTGGATTGTTCTAGATTTTTTTCTTCATTATAAATAGTGTTGTGATGAATCCCCTTAATATATGTTGGAAATTCATACTTTTTATTTATCATTATTGCTTGGGATATAGTCTTTTTTTTTTTCTCACTGGGTGAAAGGTTTAGAGGTGGTTGTTGGGTCTTTCCTACATTGCAGACATACCACTCACTGCCAGTGCCTCTCCAGTAATACTAGATCAACACAGGTGTTTCTGCTTGTGGCTCTTCTGGTTAAGCTGGAAGGTAATAAAGGACAAGAGTTTCTGTGGAGGAACATGACACAGAGGAAAGGGAGGGACTTTTTGCCTAGCAGATCTGGGTTCGAATAATGTATCAACATTCCTAGCTGCGGGATCTCAGTCCAGTAGTTGAACCCCTTGGTTTCCTTGTTTCACCAAGGAGACTAAAATAACAGACCTCAAAGCATTTCTGTGGGGATTGGACATACAGAGAGAAGCGCGTCCAGTCATGGCACATAGTAGCTCCACGGAAAGTGTTGGCTGCCAATCTTGCTCTTCCTTGTTTGCAGGTGGGTGGTCTCTGTCCTACAGGTGAATAGAGGAAGGTGAGTAAAATGTTGAGTTTGAGAACATTGTAACTTGACTTGATTAAAACACTATGGCAGAAAAAGCTCCCTTGCTCTTTCAACATAACCCTTCCTTCCAGGCTGAAGTGCTGAAGCCTGTGTCTTTAGGTACCTCTCTCAAGATTGCTGGGCTTGTTGGTGGCTAGCTGCCTCTCCTGCTAGAATAAACTTCCAGAATGATCATGCAAATCTTTCTATTCCCAGCTTCCCCACACACCCCCCTTTCCATTTATTTTAGAGCTGAGAGAAGATTCCAAGTCTGAGTTAAAGAGGTTTTTAAGTGTGTGACACTTGGGGAAGGGGGTAGTTGGGATACTTCATTGCTCTGGGAAGAGGTGAGATTTTGTATGTGCTGTTGAGGTGTGAGATAAGAGGGAACGCCAGGAAAGTGAGAGAGAAGGTAATTAGAAGAATTACAAAGATCGAATTATTTATAGTGGTATAATAACAAATAAATTTAGAGACAGATCTGGGTGTTGAGATTTCAAATAAAATATTTTTTTGGCTTGAGAATCTTTATTTTAAATTGTTTATTACATTAGTAAGTATTATAAGACCAACTAAAATTGGCTTTAGGAAAGAAGGAAGGAAGGAAGGAAAGAAGGAAAGAAAGAAAGAAGGAAGGAAGGAAGGTGTTGTTGACAAATGTACTTGGTTGCTTAGTCTCTATCTCTTAGCTCTGCCCTTCCACCTTTTATTCTCATTAAGGATCTCTTCTGAGATAACAGGAACATGGGCACCCCTGACTCTGAGCTTACATCATATCATCTATAGTATCATCTATGAAAGACTGAGCCTTTCTCTTTCATAGTAGTTCAAACAAAAGCCCTAGAATGGAGTCTTGTTGGCCAGGCTGGGATCATTTGTCCTCCCTGAACCTTCCTGAACTGTGGCCAGGAGAATTATATGCCATTTGGGCAGGCTGAGATCATGTGACCACCAGGCTGTGGCACCTGCCCTCCTGGATCACATGGGCTGAGAAAAGGGAGGAGGTGGTGTCTCAAGGAAATCAGAGCATATTTACAAAGGAAAGAGAAAAGAATCCTAGGAAAAGCCATAGGCTTCTGCTCCATTTGTTATGTGTTGATGTTTACTCACTTGAACATTTCCTCTGTGCAAATGAAAGGGTGCTCTATGAATGGCTTGTGTCAGGTGAAACACCCAACCTTCATAGGAATATAATTATAATGTATCACCTTTTATAATTTTCCTACAGCCTTTGTGCACACCACAAATAGTGGAATTGTACATGACTATTGAATTTGAGTTCAATAAAGGATTTGTACCACCTGAATTACACCTCTATACACAAGATAGGATACATTAACTTAATTACTGTTGGACTCAATAACATAGGCCGTTGCCCTGGGAATTTATCTTGTGTTGTCCTCAGAGAGAGAAACTGGGCATCATTTCTAAAGGCAGTCAATTTCCAATTATCCATGTTAATGGAAGAACACAGCATGTGGAAACTCTAAATACAGTTTCTGTTTGGTTTAAGGAGTAGACATGATTTTTAATTTTTCTACCTGAGTTACTTGTTTTGCTTGGACTTAGGTAACGCTAGAAAGAGTTTGTATTATATAGGTCTGTACTTCTTTTTTTCTTGGTTTATAAAATGTGAAGTGTATTTTATTTTTTGGATGTTTATTTTTTACCTTTTAATTTTCTTTTTTTTTTAATTTTTATTTATTTATGATAGTCACACAGAGAGAGAGAGAGAGAGAGGCAGAGACACAGGCAGAGGGAGAAGTAGGCTCCATGCACCAGGAGCCCGACGTGGGTGGGATTCGATCCCGGGTCTCCAGGATCGCGCCCTGGGCCAAAGGCAGGCGCCAAACCGCTGCGCCACCCAGGGATCCCTACCTTTTAATTTTCAACTAATTTTAGACTTACAGGAGAGTTGCAAAAAATAATATGGAGAGATTTCTTATATCTTTTACCTAGCTTACCTTAATGATAACATCAACTAGAACCATGGTATAAAACTGGGATACTAATGTCGGTACAATATTGTGAATCAACTAAAAACTTGTATTTCACCAGTTTTCTACCATTGTCCCTTTTCTACCCTAGAATCCCACATTTGGTTGTTATTTGTCTATAGTCTCCTATAATTTTGAACAGTTCTTGTTCTTCAGTTTTTCTTATTTTTCATGATCTTGTACTTCTGAAGAATACTGATCAATTATTTTGTTGGATATCCTCAGTTTGGGCTTGTCTGGTGTTTTCTCATGTTCAAAATGAGGTTACACATTTTTTTTTTTTTGGCAAGGATACTAAAGGAATTAGTTATGTTCTTCTTGTGCATCATATCATGGTGTTAATATAGTGTCATTACTGGGGCAGCCCTGGTGGCGCAGCGGTTTAGCACCGCCTGCAGCCCAGGGTGTGATCCTGGAGACCCGGAATCGAGTCCCACATCGGGCTCCCTGTGTGGAGCCTGCTTCTCCCTCTGCCTGTGTCTCTTCCTCTCTCTCTCTGCGTGTCTCTCATGAATAAATAAAGTCTTTAAAAGAAATATATTGTCATTACTAGTGATGTTGACTTTCATCACTTGCTTAAAGTCGTTTCTGCTGGGTTTCTCCACTGTAGAGTTACTACATTCCTTTTGTAATAAATATCATGAGAGATACTTGGAGACTAATCATGTCCTGTTTCTCTTCCAATTTCAGCCTATTACTTTTACCACCCATTGGTGGATCTTGTCTGCAACAATGATTATTGTGGTGTTTGACTAATAGTGATTTTCTACTTTCCTTTTTCCTTCTACATTTATTAACTGGAATTCTACTGTAAGGAAGAATGGTCTTTTCTCACCATTAATTCATTCATTCTACCAGTATGGACTCCTGGACATCTATATTATTATTCTATGGTTTAAATCCAATACAGCAATGATTTATTCTGGTTCCAAAATTTTTCCAGCTTTGGCCATTATTAGGAGCTTCTCCAGGTTGGATTCTGTTCTTTTGACAAGCTCACATCTTTTTTGAGTACTTTCTTATTTTTTGGCACTACAAAATGTGCCAAGCTCATCTTTTATTTTCCCTGCTGTAGCCAAGCAATCAACCAGTTCTCAAGGAGCCCTGGTTTCTTTTATTAAAGAATAGTATTTAGAAACCAAGATCTGGGTAGTAAGTATGCTCATTGCTACTGGGATGTGGTGGTTCTAGGCTCTTGGAGTAGCTAGGGCTAGAAAACATGTTGTATGTGTACTAATGCATGCACATACATACATCTATATTTCCTGCACAACAGGCTGATGAATAGGTGGTCTTTGTGGCAGAAATGAAGGCTGTTCATAGTTTGAACAACATGGGTTCCCTTTCCCTAAGGGAAAATTAGCTGCTGCTAAGTCAGCTTAGCTACTGCTACAGCTGAATGTTGACCTACCAAAAGCAGAAACTATTGCTGAATCCTTGGATTTCAGATCTCTTCCAACTTGGAATGGGCAATGTTTCATTCTGACTAGGACCGACCGATATTCTGGGTTCAGATTTGCCTTTCCAGCATGTCTTGCCTTAGCCAGCACCACTAGCAGATATAAGGATCAAATCAGTGTTTGATGTACTGACACGTATCATTGCTTTGGATCAGGAAACTATTTTATAGCAAAGGCGGTATGGCAGTGAGCACATAACCATGGTACCCACTGATCCTTTTGTGCATTGCACCATCCTGAAGCTGCTGGCCTGATTAAGGATTGGAACAACCTCTTAAAGCTGTAGCTAAAGTATTAATTTATGGCTGATATCCTGCAAGGATGGGGCAACATTCTTTAGGTTGAGTATACATCTTAAACCAAATGCCATTCTATGGTGCTGTGTCCTCAGCAAACAGGATACATGGGTCTGAGAATCAAGGATGGTAAGAAGGAGCATCCGTGTTCATCATCATCCTCAATGACCCATCTGGAGAACTGGCACACTTCCTGTTTGCAACTAGAGATCCAATGTCCCAGATGGGGGATACTTCCACTATGGTACACAGTAGGTGTTCCACTCAACTTAAACTATGGCTGCTGCCTTGTCAGTGTGGGCTCCCCATCTCACACCAGAAGACCAAGCACAAAATGGACTAATTGATCTTTGTTTATCATGAGGAGGTGGGACTTTGTTATGTGGTGGTGGTAAGGAGAACTACATCTTGTATCAAGTGATCCCTTGAGGTCCCTTGGCACTTCCATGGCTGAGCGTAGCTATAAATGGGCAAGAAAGCAATTACAGCCCAGTAAAGGCATGGTGATCTGGGGCTCAGACTATTGGTGTATGAGGGTCTGCACTGCCCTCCAGGCAAGTCACCTGGGTTAGCAGAAGGGATAGCCAAAGGGAGGGGAAGAACAGTCGCCAGTCATAACTTCAAGACCAAGTGCAGCAGCAACTAAGTAACCTTCCTCTTGTGTGATTTCTCAGAGAGTATAACCTATCAGAATCCTGGAGAAGTTGTGCGTGAATGGGGTGAATTTAACACGAGGAGCGGAAGACTTACTCTTTTTTCTTCTTTTTTCGGTCACTTTTAAAAAAATTTAAATTGAAGTTAGTTAACATACAGTGTAGTATTGGTTTCAGGAGTGGAATTTAGTGATTCATTGGTTAAACATAACACCCAGTGCTCGTTCCAACAAGTGCCCTCCTTAATGCCCATCACTTATTCAATCCACCCTCCCACCCACCTCCCCTTCAGCAACCCTCAGTTTGTTCTCTATATTTAAGAGTCTCTTATGGTTTGCCTACCTCCTTGTTTTTATCTTTTTTTTTTTTTTTTTTTTTTTTTTTAGAGAGAAATGGAGAGAATCTTAAGCACCACTGATTGGAGGCTTGATCTCATGACCCTGAGATTGTGACCTGAGCTGAAATCAAGAGTCAGATGCTTAACTGACAGAGCCATAAATATACTGTATATAAATATATATATATATATTTAATGTATATATTGTATATATACCATATCTTCTGTATCCATTCATTAGTTGAGGGACATTTGGGCTCTTTCCATAATTTGGATATTGTTGGTCATGCTGCTATAAACATTGGGGTGCAGGTACCCCTTCTAATCATCATTTCATATCCTTTGGATCAATACCTAGTACTGCAATTGGTGGGTCATAGGGTAGTTATAGGGTAGTTAAATTTTTAAGTTTTTGAGGAACTTCCATACTGTTTTCCAGAGTGGCTGTACTAATTTGCATTCCCTCCAAAGTGTAAAAGGGTTCCCTTTTTTTCTGCATCCTTGCCAACATGTGTTGTTTCCTAAGTTGTAATTTTTAGCCATTCTGTCTAGTGTGAGGTGGTATCTCATTGTGGTTTTGATTTGTGTCTCTCTGATGAGTGATGCAGAGCATCTTCTCATGTGTCTGTTAGCTATCTGGATGTCTTCTTGGAAAAGTACCTATTCATGTCTTCTGCCCATTTCTTTTTATTTTTTAATTTTTTAAAGATTTTATTTATTCATTTCTGAGAGACACAGAGAGAGAGAGAGAGACAGAGACAGAGAGAGACACACACAGAGAGAGAGAGAGACAGACAGAGACAGAGACAGAGAGAGAGAGGCAGAGACACAGGCAGAGGGAGAAGCAGACTCCATGCAGGGAGCCCGACCTGGGACTCAATCCCGGGACTCCAGGATCATGCCCTGGCTGAAGGCAGGCGCCAAACCGCGGAGCCACCCAGGGATCCCCTTCTTCCCATTTCTTAACTGGATTATTTGTTTTTTGGGGGTGTTGAATTTGATAAGTTCTTTATAGGTTTTTATTTGATATGTCATTTGCGAATATCTTCTTTCATTCTATCAGTTGCCTTTCAGTTTTGTTGTTTCCTTTGCTGTGCAGAAGCTTCTTATCTTGATGAGGTCTCAGTAGTTCATTTTTGCTTTTGTTTCCCTTGCTTCTGGAGACCTGTGTCTATTAAGAAGTTGTTATGGTCAAGGTCAAAGAGATTGCTGCCTGCTTTCTCCTCTTGGATTTTGGTTTCCTGTCTTACATTAGGTCTTTCATCCATTCCAAATTTATTTTTGTGTCTCGTGTAAGGGAGTGATCCACTCTTCTGAATGTCAGGAGACTTAACCTTAGCAGAGATGTCTGGAGAGGTTATAAACCCTCAGATCTCACATCTCTGCTAGTCAGCAGTCAATCCCATGGGTAAATGAGAGACCATACTTTCATGGGATACCAACATGGGTGTACAACTCTGTTCCAAAGCTCCCATGGGTCCAGGCTAAAACTCTTCTAAGTAGGGACCACACCTTGCTGGGCTTTCTTCCCCTGCACTCTCCTATTCTGTTTGCTCCCCTCTTTCCCATAGCACCTTCTCGATAAATCACTTTCTCAGGAATCCTTCCCTCAGACTGCTTCTATGGAACCAATCTCAGATAATACTGAGTATTTGTATTGTATTAACGTCCTATGTTTCTGGCTGTTAGATATTCTCAAATAACATAACTTAATGGCTACATATTATTCTTAAAAATTTTTTTAAATTTAAATTCAATTTAGTTAACATATATTATTAGTTTTAGGGGAAGAAGTTAGTGATTCATCAGTTGCATATGACACCCAGTGCTCATTACCTCATTTGCCCTCCTTAGTGTCCATCACCCAGTTACCACATCCCTCTCCCCTTTCCATCAACCCTTAGTTCGTTTCCTTTAGTTAAGAGTCTCTTATGGTTTGCCTCCCTCTCTGTTTTTATCTTATTTTTCCTTCCTTTCCCCTAATGTTCATCTGTTTTGTTTCTTAACTTCCACATATGAATAAAATAATATGGTTTTTGTCTTTCTCTGACTTACTTTGCTTAGCATAATATGCTGTAGTTCCATTTGCTTCATTGCAAATGATAAGATTTCATTTTTAATGGCTGAGTAATATTCCATTGTGTGTGTGTGTACACACATCTTTTTATTTTTATTTTTATTTTTTTAATTTTTTATTGGTGTTCAATTTGCCAACATATAGAATAACACCCAGTGCTCATCCCATCAACTGCCCCCCTCAGTACCCATCACCCAGTCACCCCCACCCCCCACCCACCTCCCTTTCTACTACTACCCCTTGTTCTTTTCCCAGAGTTAGGAGTCTCTCATGTTCTGTCTCCCTTTCTGATATTTCCCACTCATTTTTTCTCCTTTCTCCTTTGTTCCCTTTCACTATTTTTTATATTCCCTAAATGAATGAGACCATATAATGTTTGTCCTTCTCCGATTGACTTCGTTCACTCAGCATAATACCCTCCAGGTCCATCCACGTTGAAGCAAATGGTGGGTATTTGTCGTTTCTAATGGCTGAGTAATATTCCATTGTATACATAGACCACATCTTCTTTATCCATTCATCTTTTGATGGACACCGAGGCTCCTTCCACAGTTTGGCTACTGTGGACATTGCTGCTAGAAACATCGGGGTGCAGGTGTCCCAGCATTTCACTGCATCTGTATCTTTGGGGTAAATCCCCAGCAGTGCAATTGCTGGGTCATAGGGCAGATCTATTTTTAACTCTTGGAGGAACCTCCACACAGTTTTCCAGAGTGGCTGTACCAGTTCACCTTCCCACCAAGAGTGCAAGAGGGTTCCCCTTTCTCCACATCCTCTCCAACATTGGTTGTTTCCTGCCTTGTTAATTTTCCCCATTCTCAGTCACACCACATTTTCCATTCATTTGCCAATGGACATCTGGGCTCTTTCCATAGTTTGGCTATTGTGGACATCACTGCTATAAATATTGGTGTGCAGATGCCCCTTTGAATCACTATTTGTATCCTTTGGATAAAACCTAGTAGTGCAGTTGCTGAGTTATATATAGGGTATTTCTATTAATAAGTTTTTGAGGAACTTCTATACTGTTTTCCAGAGTGGCTACACCAGCTTGCATTCCCACCAACAGTGCAAGAAGTTTCCCCTTTCTGCATCCTTGCCAACATCTGTCATTTCCTGAGTTGTTAATTTTAGCCATTCAGATCGGTGTGAGGTAGTGTCTCATTATGGTTTTGATTTGTAGTTCCCTGATGCCAAATGATGTCAAGCACGAAAACCAGAGCCAGAGGCATCACGGTTCCGGACTTCAAGCTGTACTGCAAAGCTGTAATCATTAAGATAGTATGGTATTGGAACAAAAACAGACACATAGATCAATAGAATGGAATAGAAAAGCCAGAAATGGACCTTCAACTCTATGGTCAGCTGATCTTTGACAAAGCAGGAGAGACTATCCAATGGAAAAAAGATAGTCTCTCTAACAAATGGTGTTGGGAAAATTGGGCATCCACACGCAGAAGAATGAAACTGGATCATTTTCTTATACCATAAACAAAAATAAATTCCAAATGGATGGAAGACCTAAATGTGACACAGAATTCATCAAAATCCTAGAGGAGAATACAGGCAGCAACATCTTTGACCTTGGCCACAGCAACATCTTGCTAGACACTTAGTGTTCTTTCATATAAATGTATTTTATTTAACTAGTCCCATTTCTAGACATTTAGATTGTTTCCAAGTTTTCAGTATTATAAATAATGCCAAGAAGAACATCAGTGTTGATAAATCTAAATTATCTTACTAGGCTAAATTCCTATGGGTGAAGTTGTAAAGTGAAAGGTCACAAATCTTTTTTTGGCTCTTAAAATAAATACCATGAACTTGGCCTCCAGGAGCCTTTTGCTAGTTTCTAAGCCCACAGACAGTGTAGGAAGGAGACTTTTCCCCATATCTGCCAACCAGAAAATAGTGAGTAAAGAAATCTTTGCAATTTTGATAGGTAGTTATTATTTTAACATGCTTTTGTTTTAGTTACTAGGCAGTTGGCTCATAATTTGCCATTTGTATTTCTTTGGTGAATTGTCTGTTCAAAGCCTTTGCCCATTTTCTTATTGCTTCATTCTTTACTGATTTGTTTGAATTTTCTTTGTAATGGATTCAAAGTATACGGACACTTCAACTGTTAATGTCAAAGGCACACCTTATACCTCCTCGGAGTTAAATGCTGGGGTAGAGGTGCTATAGCCCATTTTAGGGGAGGAGAAACAGATTCCTAGGAACATCCAGGAAAATATAGCATTAATTGGGCCTCACAGAGCACCTGGGTGGCTCAGTCAGTTAACCGTCCAACTCTTGGTTTCGGCTCATGTCATGATCTCAGGCTCCTGAGACTGAGCCCCACATTACACTCTGTGCTCAGCATGGAGTCTGCATGAGGTTCTTTCTTCTTCTACTCCCTCCTCTTTGTTCCTCCCTCTACTTGTGCCTTCCCCCTCAAATAACCAAATTCTTTAATTCTTTTCTTTTCTTTTCTTTTCTTTCTTTCTTTCTTTCTTTCTTTCTTTCTTTCTTTCTTTCTTTCTTTCTTTCTTTCTTCTCTCTCTCTCTCTCTCTTTCTCTTTCTCTTTCAAAAAAATTGGGCCTCATAACTCCCAAACTAATTTTCTCTCCACTGCCTTCATTAGCAATGAGGAATGACAAGAATCAGCAGAAAAGCAGCCACTATTGACCAATCTCCAATGATAAAGAGGATTGAAGAGTGAGATTCTCCTTTTTCTTATGAATACTCATTTAAAATTAATTGAGCAGATATGGTTCAAAGTCTTGCATGCATATGCTATTATCTTCCCCAAATCCTGATAGGTATGGGTTGTCATTACTTACATACTACAAATAAGTAAATGGAAGCATGTAGGGAGTGAAAAACTTGTGGAAATCGCAGAGGCGTCAAGTGACAGAGCTGAGATCCAAACCCAGGTCTCTAACTCTAGGGTATATGCTCCTAATATAGGATATACTATTTCTGTTCTACTTCCACATTGAGATATCTTTGGAAGAAGGGAAAGAACACTGCCCACAGTTCTGCCTTAACATAGCCACCGCTAGTCTGGTGTGTTTACTTTTTTTTTTTTTTTTTTTTTTTAACCTTGTTTCCTGCTGAAATCCTTCTGGACATCCAGTTCTACAACTAGATTTTTTCTTTTATTACCCTATGTGACTCCATATTGCTTCATGGGTTTTATAGCCATCATTTAAATAACCTGAATGATATGCCTTTGTTGGGCACATGCTAACTTTCCAAATCTAGTGTTATCCCACTGAAGATCTTGGGAGAGCTGGGGACCTCTGCTGTCTCCCCTACAGTTCTCCCTGGTTTGATAACTCCATTGTTACTCCATGCCTTGAGTGAAATGATACAAATTTAACTTGCAAATTCCTTGACGATGTCTTTCATAGTTGTAGGCATCTGTAAATTATAGGCAAATCTGTGTGTAGCCAGGCAAAGTCTTCCCAATACTTTGACTTTTAAGACAAATCTAGTGGAGAGGAGTATGTGATTACAATTTTTTTTAAAGATTTTATTCATTTATTCATGAGAGACAGGCAGGGACACAAGCAGCGGGAGAAGCAGGCTCCATGCCGGGAGCCCGACGTGGGACTCGATCCCGGGACCCCAGCATCACGCCCTGGGCCAAAGGCAGGCGTCAAATCGCTGAGCCACCGAGGGATCCCCTGATTACAATTTTTTAAAAAGATTTTATTTATTTATTCATGACAGAGACAGACAGGGGAGGGGGTGGCAGAGACACAGGCAGAAGGAGAAGCAGGCGCCATGCAGGGAGCCTGACGTGGGACTCAATCCCAGGTCTCCAGGATCACATCCCGGGCCTAAGGCTGCGCTAAACCACTGAGCCACCGGGGCTGCACAGTGATTACAATTTTTACTCTGAGCCTATGTTTTTCAGTTTCTAAGGGGGTGAATGTGTCTGTGTGAGCCTCATATGTGAGATTTTCATAAGAAATCACATGGTAAGTTGCCTCCTCACAGCCCTATAAAGAAGGTACACCATTATTTTCTTCATTTTACAGGCAAACAAAGGAGTCTGGAGGGATTAATCAACTAATCTGAAAGTCCTTAGCTAGTAGGAGGAGGCTGAAGTGGTATTTGAACCAAGGTTCACCAGAACCCCCAGGCTCTGTGTAGTTAGTGCAGTGATGAAGGTTTGTGTCTTCCCACTGATCCATCAAGGCCTTCTGGAACTGTCTTGCCTTGAGATGATGCCTTCGTAGCATTGTTCATTCCTGGGGGCCTAAGCTGGTTCAATTGAGTGTGTAGGTCATTCCTGACTCATCTATATTCCATTTGAGGAATTGGGGTAGGAAATATTTACAGAAAATTTGGTTTTAGTTCAAGCTAGTTGCTAAATAGTCTTAGAAATCCTTTCCTGTTAGTTCATGTTCCAGTAAGATAGTTAACACTCGGGCTCCTCTGAGGGCTCAGCAGACTAGTCTGATTTATTTTATTGTGTTTCTGAGGTCCACTTGGCTCTGTGTGGCTTCTCCAGCTCAAAATTTGCTCTGTCATCTCCATCTCAGCTTGAAAGATTCTTGGAGAGCTTCCTTCATGAGGAACTGAATTTTTGTGCTCAATCTTGGGATCCTTGCTGAGTTGGGACCTCTTTGACCAGGCCTTGCTCTCTGGCGACACCGCCAAGCTCTCTGTGGACAAGGCAATCCCTAGCCTCCACCTTGTGAAGCTGCATGATTCCCAAACCAAAACACGTCTGAATGCAGAATTCTGGCATTGTTCCTGAGAGGGAAGAAGGTCCCTGGCAGCCCCCTGTGAATCTTTGTACTCTGTACAAAGGTTGATGCCAACACATGGGTGTTTTTCTCATCTTTAAATGAACACCAAGTTAGTGGAAAAAAGGAGCTTAGATGGCTTTTGTGGGAGGGGAAAAGAAAATTGTCTTCAAGTCTCCAAGGGCTTATTGTTCACTCAACATAGATGAGGTTCTTCCTATTTCCCATCTCAGAGTATAGTATAAGGGGAATGGAGTGAGGCCACTTTACTCCATCTCCACCTCAAGGTGTAGGAGATGGACTTGGGATCCATCTCTGGATGCCTGGGATCAGATCCCTTATAATCCTGAGCAAGTTAATTAAGCTCTCCAGATCCTCTTGATAGTAATATGAGGTAAGTATTACATTGTTTTGTTGATGTATGCTGTTTTAACTTCTCCGAAATGGGATGCATCTGACAACTGACAGTGTCTTACAAACTCCAGGGATTGTTTTAGGCACTGGAGAACTGGGAAAATGTTCTAGGCAGAGGGGTGTCAGATTTTTGGGGACCTACCTGCAAAAACATAGAGGAATCACACAGAGATGATTTTTCTCCAGCTGGCCAAACAAGCTTGCCTCCAGTGCTGCAAATCACCAGTGAGGTCTTCCCTATTAGAATAAGTAAGCCCCTTGAGGGCAGGGGCTCTATCTGTCCCATTCAACTGTTGTGTCCCAAGGGTCATCTAGCCTGGCATAAAGGATCTGTTCCATAGCTGATTGTTGAATGATTAAATGAAGATTCTGAGGTTGCCTTCCCATCCCCAGTGACTTTTCACAGATGCATTTGTCCCTGGAAGTGTCTGTTCCACAATCCTTAGGCACCTGATTAGATTTTCCCCGCAGAGCCACAGAGTTGGGTTAAGATAGTACCTCACCCCATTTCACCAGGTGTCCCGTAAACAGCCATTGCTCTGAGGTGGAGAGGGCCTTAGAGTTCCTGGATGAGGACCAAGCATGTGGCCCTTGGCACTCAAATACTATTTTACACTCCATGCTGATGACGTTACATCCTCATCTTGGATCCCTAGTTTTGTTAAGCCCTTCGGTACCATGTTCAAGGAGTCACAGCTGTCACTGCCTTTTTTCTTAATTAAATTTAATTAATTAACATAATGTATTATTGGTTTCAGAGGTATAAGTCAGTGATTCACCAATTATATATAATACCCAGGGCTCATTACATCATGTGTCCTCCTTAATGCCTGTCATCTAGTTACCTGTGCCCCTACCCACCTCTCCTCCAGCAACCCTGTTTCTTTCCTATGATTAAGAGTCTCTTATGGTTTATCTCCTTCTCTGATTTCGTCTTGTTTTATTTTCCCCCCTTCCCCTATGATCCTCTTTTGTTTCTTAAATTCCACATGAGTGAGATCTTATGGTAATTGTCTTTCTCTCATTGACTTATTTCACTTAGCATAATATCCTCTAGTTCCAACCACGTCATTGAAAATGGCAAGATTTCATTTTTTTGATGACTGAGTAATAGTCCATCATATATATATCCCACATCTTCTTTAGCCATTCATCTATGGATGGATGTCTGGGCTCTTTCCATAGTTTGGCTATAATGGACAACGCTGGTACAAACATTGGGGTGCAGATGCCCCTTTGGGTCACTACATTTGTATCTTTGGGGTAAATAGTAGTGCAATTGCTGGATCGTAGGGTAGCTCTATTTTCAACTTTCTGAGGAACCTCCATACTATTTTTCAGAGCAGCTGTATCAACTTGCATTCCCACTAACAATGCAAGAGGGTTCCCCTTACTCCACATCCTTGCCAACATCTGTCATTTCCTGACTTGTTAATTTTAGCCATTCAGATTGGTGTGAGGTGGTATCTCATTGCGGTTTTGATTTATATTTCCCTGATGCCTAGTGATGTTGAGCATTTTTCATGTTCTCTGTTGGCCACTTGTATGTCTTTGGAGAAATGTGTGTTCATGTCTTCTGCCCATTTCTTTATTGGATTATTTGTTCTTTGGGTGTTGAGTTTGATAAGTTCTTTATAGATTTTGGATACTATTCTTTATCTGATGTGTCATTTGCAAATATCTCCTCCCATTCTGTAGGTTGCCTTTTGTTTTTGTAGACTATTTCCTTTGGCATGCAAATGCTTTTAATCTTGACAAAGTCCCATTTTTCCCCTTTATTTCTCTTGTCTTTGGAGATGCATTTAGCAAGAAGTTGCTGTGGCTGAGGTCAAAGAGATTGCTGCCTGTGTTCTCCTCCAGGATTTTGATGGATTCCATGTCACATTTAGGTCTTCCGTCCATTTTGAATTTATTTTTGTTTATAATGTGAGGAAATGGTCCAGTTTCAGTCTTCTGCATGTGGCTGTCCAATTTTCCCAATACCATTTGTTGAAGAGACTTTTTTTCCATTGGATATTCTTTTCTGCTTTGTTGAAGAGTATTAGTTGACTGTAGATTTGAGGGTCCATTTCTGAGTTCTCTATTCTGTTCCATTGATCTGTGTGTCTATTTCTGTGCCAGTATCACACTGCCTTGGTGATTACAGCTTTGTAATAGAGCTTGAAGTCCAGAATTGTGGTGCCATCAGCTTTGGTTTTCTTTTTCAACATTCCTTTGGCTAATTGGGGTCTTTTCTGGTTCTGTACAAATCTGAGGATTCTTTGTCCCAGCTCTGTGAAAAATGTTGATGGATTTTGATAGGGATGGCATTGAATGTATAGATTGCTCTAGGTAACATAGGGATTTTAACAATATTTGTTCTTCCATTCCATGAGCATGGAATGTTTTTCCATTTCTTTGTATCTTCCTCAATTTCTTTCATGAGTGTTCTATAGTTTTCTGAGTGTCAGTGCCTTCTGAAGTACAGACAGTTAGGATTGTAAATAATTAGCATGATTTCCCATTTTAACGTCTTGCTGACTAGTCTATACATTTCATGGGAATGGGCACTAAACTTCATGAAAACAACAGATATTGTGTATAAATGAATTAGGAACAGCCCATTTACATGAAAAGGTGACTTCACTAGTGTGAGAATTAGTGTGGGAGGTGAGGGAAACGCAGAGGGCAGGGAGGGAGATGGCAGTGGTGGGGTTGAGTGCTCTGTTGGATCATAGGGAACCTTTGACATCAGGTAGTGCCTAGTTCGAATCCTGACTCTTCTATTCATTCTCTGAGGGATCCTGGATGAGTGGTAACACAACTCTGAGACTCAGTGTCTCCATCTGTGAAATGCGGCTTATTTTGGTGCCTATTTCATAGGGGGTTGTTGTGAACAATATATTAGATGACACATAGGATTGCAGGATCTGTAACATGTCCAGTGCATGTCAGCAAGTGGTCCTGATATTGTCACTCTCTCTTTTTTTCTCTCCCTGTGGTCAGAACTTTGGCTCCCTCTTCTTTGTCCCTAGGTAGTTGCTTGGTCATTAGTCTTTACTGATGGTTATTTTCATTTATTTGTAAGGTATTCATTTGCTTAAAATCAATTTCTCCCAAGCTGGGTTAGCCATATACCATGGCTCTGCATGGGGGGAAGAAAGCAAGACGGTATGTGTGTGGGGTGGGAATGGCCATGGGGGATGTAGGAAGATGGAGTGAGCCTGGATTGGTTGTATACATATAATCGATAGTTGAAATCGGCATCTTCATAAAAGTTATAGGCTCTGCTAGGTGACCTCTTTTCAGTGGTGCCAAGAAATGCACCTATTTCATTTTTCCTCTTCTTGGGGCCAGCATGTGTTCAGCCTCAAACCAGCAGAACAGCCTGGGAATGGAGTGGTCATGTCATCCCTTTTTGCTGTCAGCTTCCATCCATGGAGTGTTTAGGGGTTAAGATATCGACATAAATCTGGGAGCTTCTTTGCTTTCAAGAAGGGAAGGAGATAAAGACATTGAACTATAAGCATTCACTGATTCACTCAATATTTACTGTGTACCTACTAGATACCAGATGCTTTTTTAAGCATTGTATTAGGGTCAACAGCAAACAAGACAGACATGCCCAGACCCCTGTGCCCTGAATGTCTGGTAGGAGATTGACATTATGCAGCTCCGATGAGTGTGGTGAGGATGCTGGGGCCAGGAGAGGCTTTTCTGAGGACTTGGTGTGAAGCTGTAACCTGAAAGGTGAGCAGGGGCTGGCCAGAAGGGCAGAGAGTGAGGAGAGTATCCAGGCTGTAGGGAGCCCCCACAAATAGGCCCTGAGGTCGAGGGGGCAGGGCGCAGGTGATGAGAGGGAACGGAGGAAAGGGATATGTGGGACAAGAGGCCTGGTGGCACCCAGGCTCAGCAGAGTGTAGAGGGAATCATGATTAGGTGCTTGATCTTCATCCTGCCAGCACAGGCAGGTCAGTAAGGAGAGAGAAGGGGTCACGTTTATACTGAGAGAGGACTACTTGCTCTGGTGCCTGCTTGGGGAGTAAATGACATATGTCTACCAGAGAGGCAGAGACCCTTGTAAGAGGCTCCATGCAGTGCAGATGAAAGGTGGTGGGGGCGTGGACTCTAGAGGTGCAGCAGTGGGCAGTGTGGCTGGAGCTGGAAATACTGCAGAGGTAGACTTGACATATTGGTGATTCATAGAAAGTGGGGGCTGAGGAGGAGGTCAGAATGACACTGGCATTTGGGGTGGTGCTGGTTTTCCCGAGATGGGGTCACAGGTGGAGGGAGCAGGTTCAGTTAGGAGTCATGGCTCAGGCACTCGGTTTTGGACATCCTGAATTCAAAGTGGCAGTGAAATGGCCAAATGGAGATGCCATATAGGAGGTATCTAGGAGTCTGTGGCTGAAAATAAATCTGGGTTGATGACAAGGTGAGTTTCTCAGGCACCTCTCTTATCCCATGGAGCCCCATGGGTGGTCCTCATTCTAGTCATCATTGCATCGTGGAGTGGGGGCTACCCTTAGAACTTCCCACTACGAGATCCATCTACCTCCTTCTGTGACCTTCAGCAGTGCATCTAACCTTTCTCTGCTCCCCTATCCTCAGCATAAAATGGTGATAGTTATGTCTGCTTTCAGACTCCCCGGGAGCACGTGTATGAGGATCCATTAAACTGAAAATAAAACATGTGGAGCACTTTGGAAATAAGAACTATGTTAAAACAAGGAGTTATTATAGTTGTGCGTAAGCCAATGAAAAGCAGAAATACAGCCCCAAGGCTCAGTATTGATTTTGGTCGCGGGTACTTCCCACAGCCGAATAAATCTGACATTTCTGCCCTCAAGTGCTGGCTGCGCTGATGGCAGGTCTCCAGCTTCCAGCCTCCTTGCCCCTGTTTCAAGGTTATGTCCTTTCACGGCTCTGGCCAGATCCAGCACCCCCACACCTGCCCGTGGTGCTCTGGCTGCCCTTCCCACCCTAGTGGGTGGTTCCAGGGAAGGTTCCAGTTGTGAAGTTGGAGACTGGCCAAGAGCAGATGCCCTCTGATTAAACTGGGGACAGGCCCTGCCAGAAAAACGGAGCTTGGATCTGCAGGACAAGGGATCCAAGGCCTACCAGAAGAAATGCCTCTAGACAGTTTTCAAACTTTTGAATGCATGAAGGGCTATGGGATTTGCATTCATTCATTCATTCATTCATGGATACATGTTTATTGAGATAAAGCCTGGGGATACAGGAGTAAGAAAGATGCTATGTATGTCCTTCTGGAATGAATAATTGGATTGGGAAAGAGAGTGATGGAGGAACCAAATACTCTAATGGGACTGCCAGGTACAAGAATGGAGAGTGGTGATGCAGCTGGGCTAGGGTGGGCCTGTCTTAGATGTGGTGATCAGGGAGGCCTTCCATGAGGTGGTGACACCAAGCTGCAATCTGACTGCCAAGGAAGAGCTCACCTGTGAAGTGCACTTGAGGCAAAGGACCTGGCCAGTGCCGAGTACCTGGGGTGAGAACATGCTTGGCATGTGTGCAAAACCGTGACAAGGAGTGTGGCTAGAATCCAGAGAGTAGGAGGGGGGAAGGGAGGGAGGGGCGGGGGCCAGATGGTGCAGGGCTGGATCAGTCCCAGGAAGGAGTCTGGATTCTTGTTTCAGTGTCACTGTGAGCCATTGAGCGGTTTTTTCAAGGGAGTGATTTCTGTTTGACAGTGATTATCCTGAATGATCATGGATTGGAGGGGAAAGGAAGGAATTAGGGAAACTAACCAAGGAGCCCCAGTCCTCCAGGTGACAGGCAGTGGCTGTGGGGACCTGGGGGCACCATGCTGGAGAACTCAAGTGGATGGGCTGCAGGGGTGCTGGGCTGCAGGGGTGCTGGGCAGTGGGATGGGTCAGCTGGCTGACAGACAGGAGGCAAGGCACCAGGGAGGCCAAGAGACTGAAGGTGCCTCCTAGGGGTCTGGTCTTCGCAGCTGTGAACACAGGGATACACTTACTGCAACAGTATTTCAGAGCACAGGTGCATGGAGGAAAATCTAGACACCTGCTTTCACCTGGAAGTCTGACATCCCATGGGATGGGTGGTGGCAATGGCAAGTACGAAGTTGGACATGTAGCTGGAAGTCATTATACACTTCTGGGCTGGAAATGTACCTGCAGAATCTCGGCGCAGGACTGGATGTCAATACCCAGGGACACGGTGTAGACAGAGCCGAGGGCCCAGACCTGCACCCTGAAACTGACTGGTGGGAGGGACCAGCAGGGAGTGGGAAAGGCAGCAGGGCTGGTGCCACAGGAGCCTCCTGGAACCTCTCAGAGGCCAAGAAGGGGAGGACTGAGGTCTCCCACTCAGTGTGATGACTTGGAGGAGGTTGCTGATGGTGACAAGTCACTTCAGTTAGTCACTGAGGATGAGAAGCACATTCGAGTGGGTGGAAGAAAGAACGAACTGGAGCTGAGGAGGCTGAATGACATTTGGGGACAACTCTTGGGAGAAGTTTTGCTGTCAAATTGGGCAGAGAAATGGGGAAGTGGTGGCTTGGTTGGGTTTCTTTGAAAACTAAGAAACGCTCTCTCCATCATTTCTAAACCTCTCTCACTTGGATGTAGCCAGGACACGAAAAACCTAACCTATTTCCACGATGAAATAAACTGTGGATGACATGCAGTCCCCAATACATAGCGGTGCCTCCACGCCTTTTTCTCCCTTTCAAGAATGCTTCTAGGAATGTAAATCAGTCAGAATAATGTTCGGATAAGCATCTGCTACTTTTTAGGAAAAAATCACAATCCAATTTCTACACATGATACTATATGCGACCAAAATCTTTTGTGGCACACCTTATAACTGACCTTGTCACACAGGTTGGGGAATGTTGGCTAAGTGTGGCTGGGTACCATTCATTCATTCATTCATTCATTCATTCATCAAATATCTTCTGAGCATTCACCCTGTGTCAGGAGTATGGCTCTGGGCAGTGGGAGCAGAGGTGAGCAAGCCAAGCATGGCCTCTGTCTTCCTATCAATGCAGCCCAGTTGGGAGCACGCACACAGAATAAGGGATTTCAGGTGCTGAGAGCTGACAGCTGGAAAAGTGTGTTCTCAAGGAGAGCCTCATTAGGGTGTTGGCCTGGTGCACAGGTCTGGCAAGAGCTACTCTGAAGAGGTCAGGATGTGTAAACTACAAGGGTGAATCAGTGAGGCCCGTGTTGGGGTGGGTGTGGACCGTGGCCAGGCAGGGTGAGCCTCCAGTGCTGGGGGAAGCCTATCCCCACCAGGGTCTGTACCAAGACCCACTTGTCCAAGGAACCAGGGAAGGAGGAAGGCACCGCGGGAGAGGCAGCTGGAGTGGAGACAGATGTGCAGGGTCTGGGGGCATCACTGATCTGGTTTTTATCAGGAAAGCCACATGAAGGGTTTTTCCACGTGTGTGTTGAAGAAAGCGAGGTGAGTGCATCAGACTTGTTTTAAAAGAGCGCTGGGGTGTCTGGGGAATGGGGTGTGGTCGTACAGGGAGAAGGGTGGCAAGTGAGGGTCACCCGTATGCAGATAGAGCACTGCACCAATTCCTCTCCAGCCCATTTTGACCAGGTACTGGAAGCCAGAGGGTGAGGGTGGGGGAGGGGGAGGTTAAGTCCAGCCCCCCCCCCCCCCCCCCCCCCGCAACCCGCCCATCACCCCTTCCTTCCCTCCCCCGATGTGTCCTGTTCCTGAAGCCTGGTCAAGTTTTCCTCTTCCTGCCCTTGAGGAAAATCCAACAGGCTGGTGCCAGGGGCCAGTCCTCAAGGTTGGGGAACAGAAGCAGACTTGGGCTTCTCTGCAGAGGGATGCCGAGGGGATATGCGGATGTGGAAACTGGAGACAAGGAGGCCAGATGGACTGTTTAGAGGGATTGACAGCCATGGGCATGGTGTGGGGCACGGGAGTGCAGGGGCGCAGGTGGCACACGACCAGGACCGGCCAGGGGCGCAGACACTCACACGCCTCGGGGAGTGGGGGGCCCTGAGGAATGCTGCTGCAGCCAGTCTGGGGCCTGAGGCAGGAATGGCATTTTAAGCCCTCTCCTGCCCTCTCCTGCCCCAGGGGGGCCCCGGTGATTCTGAGCGGGGTGGCCCGCCGGCCGGCCTCTCGGGGATGTGTAAACGGGGCGCGTCCTGCCGTTGCGCCCGCAGTGCCCCCGAGGGCCGTGGCGGCTTGAGCTGAAGGCTCCTTTGAGCCCCGCGTGGCGCTGCGTGGATCGCGGCTTCGCGGGCTGCTGGGCCAGGGGCGGGCGGCGGGGCCAGGGCCGGCGGCGGGCGGCGGGCGGCGGGCGGCGGGCGGCGGGCGGCGGGCGGCGGGCGGCGGGCGGCGGGCGGCGGGCGGCCGCCAGGGGTCGCCAGAGGCCTCGGCTCGTGCGCTCGGGCTCCTCCGCCCGCGGTCGCCGCGCCCGAGCCAGCGGAGAGCGAGCGCAGCCAGAGCGCTGCGGGCTCACAAAGCGGCCGGACGCGCGGCGGCGGGCGGAGGAGCCCGGGGATCAGCCGGGCAGCAGCGGGGAGCCAGCCGGGCAGCAGCCGGCGGGCAGCCTCCTCCGCGACCGCGCCGCGCGAGCGCCAGGAACTCGGACGCGGGGACCCGGCCGGCCCCCACGGTACGTGCCCCGCGGAAGCCGGCGCCCCAACTTGGCGTAGTTGGGACCTCCCCGCGGCCCCCGGGAGGCTGGCAGGGCCGGAGCCCCGGGGGTGTCTCCGCGCGCCCCCCTCGCCGAGGCGGCAGGGCCGGAGAAGGGGGCCCCCTCGGGTCCTCCTCCCCGCACCCCGCTCGCCCGGAGCCTCGGCTGCGGCCCGGAGCCCTGCCCTCCTGCTCCGCGCCCGGAGCTCCAGGCGCCTCTCTGGGAGTGCGGCTTGCCCATCCAGGGCCCCCGGTTTCTTGGGGGGGTGCTGGGAGCCCTGGTCTCAGAGTGGCGGTCTGCGGGGCGCCCCGAGAATCGGCGACAGGGGTCCTCTGTAGTTTGGTGGCAGCCCCTGATCTGTGACGCAGCCTCTTCGTGGGTAACTAAGCCCCCTCCCATCGTGAGAGGGGTCCCGGGGCCTCGGCATCCGCGGCAGGCGCCCCAGGGGTGCGGGGTGAGATCCCCGGCCCCCACGGCCGCGCGGGAGGCGGAGGCGCCGAGACCCCGGGGCACCGCGGGGAGGGGACCCCCGGCCCTGCCCTCCCGCCTCACCCCCCCCCCGCCCCCTGCCCACAGATGCCCGCGATCGCGGTGCTGGCGGCGGCGGCCGCGGCGTGGTGCTTCCTGCAGGTGGAGAGCCGGCACCTGGACGCGCCGGCGGGGGGCGCGGGCCCCAACAACGGCAATTTCCTAGACAATGACCAGTGGCTGAGCACCGTCTCCCAGTACGACCGGGACAAGTACTGGAACCGCTTTCGAGACGTGAGTACCGCTGCGGCCGGGCCCGGCGGGGGGCGGGGGGGGGGCGGGGGCGGGGGCGGGGGCGCGGACCTCCCCCTCCCGCCGCAGCTTGTTGCTGCCTCGCGCCAGGCAGGAACTTTGAAGACAACTTGGAAGCGTGGCGCTCTCCGCCGTGACCCGGGTCCGGGGTGTTCTGGCAGCGCCGGGGTGCCGGGGTGGGGCCGCCGGGACGCTCGCCTGGCGGGGACCCCAAGGTTACCTTCCCCCTTCCCGGGGCCGCCGAGGTTGGGCCGCGTCTAGGCTGCGCCGAGAACCCGCGCTGCGGACCCTAGGTGTGGTGTGGGGCCAAGTCCCGCCGACTGTCAGAGAGACGCGGGCCGGCCGCGGGCCGCTGCAGCCTGCACGGCGTGGATGGGGGCTGCTGGCCTGGACCTGGCGCTTGGGAGAGGGAGCAGCCACTCAGGGACCTGGCCCCTGTGCTGATGAGCGCCTGGGCGGCCGGGCTCGCTCCCCCGGGGCACGTCCGCTGCCTGTGCCTGCCCCAAGGCTGGCCGCTGCTCCCCAGGTTGGTCCCGGAGGAGGCAGGGCGAGGAGCACCTGGCGCCGCGTTTCCAGCAGATGGCAACCCCTCGGGTGCTCCGGGAGCTGCTGACAGCTCTTTCAAAGGCCCTCCCGGGTGGGGGTGGGGGTGGCGGGGCCCTGCGCGTGGGCGGGGGGAGGCACTGGGAGAGAAACTGGTCTGATGCTTAGAGTTAGGAATTCCTGCCCTTGGATCCCTGTACCTGTCATAGGGCTCTTTAGGTGAGAGGCGTGTGGGAGGCACCCAGCCTTTCCTGGATTGGTCTTAGCCCCATTTCGGGTCTCTCCAAACCCTTGTGGGGGGAGTTTGAGGAGGCCCAGTGAACCCAGTTATTTTCTTGTACTTTGTAAAGAGCACCTCTCCAGGTCCCATCCTGGGCGGCAGGCATGCCTGCAGCCTCAAGTGAGGGCTTATCCCTCTTCTCTCTCTCCCTCTTCCTCCTCTCTCAAGTTGAGTGTGGGCGGCTTCTCCTAGAAAGGTGCTTTCAAACACTTTCAATGAACTTTCAGTTATTTTGAGCTTTACTTAGGCAGCAGACTTCCTCTTTGAGTCCCCCAGCCATGAGATCCCTGGCACACCTCCACACCCCCTCTCTCCCTGACCTGCTCCGTTAACCGGCTTGCATCCTCTTTCTGTTCAGTTTGGAGGAATCCTGTGATGACCTTATTTGCCTGAGGCTGAGAGAGATGACAAACTGCCCCAAAGGTGCCCCCAAAGAAGCATCCATTCATGGACTCAGTAGGGTAGAAATCATTTTGCTTTTTAAAATTTATTACATTTCTGATGGAATGGAGGGACAAAGAAGATGCTTAACCCTGCTAGAAGGTTTGAGCCAGGTAGAGAGAAGGGACACCTTTGTGGATGCCTGGGTTAGAGTGGCAGCTAGGTCGGAGTGAAGTAGTCATGCTGGTTGGCCACCGGGGCGTGGAAAGGTTTCCTGTGCTTTTGTATCTGCTCGAGGGTTTCTAGTCTTGGTATATCACAAGCAAGACATTATTCTTATTTTTTATTAAGCTTTAAATTTTTTAAAGTTGAGCTTTTCTCTTTCATCTTGCTTGCAAATGGTGACTTTTTTTTTTTTTTTTTTTTAAATCCTTGGGTCAGTGTTGTCCTGACACTAACCATGTTGGCCTCACTGATCATGAAGCTTACCTGGGGTGTTTGTTAAATTTTAGCACCCAGACTCCTCTTCTGGAGAGCCTGATTCCATATTTCTGGAGTGACTGCTGGAAAACTATATTTTAAATAAACGTTCTTGGTCATTCTTATTATGTTTAGGGAATACTGCCTTAAATGTTGTAAAAATATCTGAAGCTTAATAAAAAGAGAAATGCTTCTATATTCAGACACACTACTTTTTCATTTCTGGAGAATTTTAGGTGTTAAATTAGTATTTTTACCAGCATATATGCTTTTAAAAATGATAATTTAGGGGCACCTGGGTGGCTCAGTGGTTGAGCATCTGCCTTTGGCTCCGGTCATGATCCTGGGATCCAGGCTTGAGTCCTGCATCAAGCTCCCTGCAGGGAACCTGCTTCTCCCTCTGCCTATGTCTCTGCCTCTCTCTCTGTGTCTCATGAATAAATAAAATCTTTTTAAAAAATGATAATTTAATCCAGCATACCATTAAAAACATCTAAAAATGTTAAAAATCTCAGTGTTTTATCATGAACCATTTTATATGCTTTATGGGGTCTTGTGATACCAGCCGCGGCCCAGACAGAAGGCTATTAACCTCTTCAAAGTTGTGAAACTCAAACTAAATGCTCTTTTACTCCAGCATCAGGCATCTTCGTTGGGTCATTTATTTGGAGTAACGGCAAAACCTCTGTCCCCTGGGACTAGGCAATAAAAGGTTGCTTGCTCTAAAAACCAGACGTTCAGTTGACAGTGGACACAGCTCCAGCTAATGGGGCAGTTGCTCAGTCAGCCTGATTGTTTGCACTGAGTCAAGTCTTGCTTAAGGTTGACAAAGTTTAGCTTCTCTGCTAGTGTTTTAGTTGTTTTGTTGAAGAGACACAAACTCTTTTTGTGTTTTTGTTGAAGAGACTCTTCAACTCTTTATCTTGGTGACCAGTGGCTGAGCACCGTCTCCCAGTACGACCGGGACAAGTACTGGAACCGCTTGCTCAACTCTTTGTTGAAGAGTCTCATGGACACACTGAGACTGTGTCCTGAGATTACTGTTATGATGCTTGTCAATATTTGAAAGTCATTGTGGAGAAATCTTGCTGCCTTTCTCCTGGCTTGTTACTTTATTGCACTCAGGGAGGAGAGATTTTTTAATTTGTATTTTTTTTAAGATTTATTTATTTTAACAAGTAATAGAGAGAGTGGTAGGGTAGTCAGGGAGGAGAGGGAGAAGGGAGAGAGAGAGAATCCCAAGCAGAGTCTCGTTGAGCACAGAGCCTGAGGGGGGGCTTGATCTCCAACCCCAGGATCATGATCTGAGCTGAAACCAAGAGTTGATTGCTTAACCAACTGAGCCACTTAGGCACTTGGGGGAGAAAGATTTACAAGTGATTTTTGATCTTGTGAAACTAAAAACTAAAGGCTCCTTTTAGAAAGTTGATGATACCCTTTGGTTGTTGTTATTGGGATCACTTTGAAATGGAAATGATGGCTGGCTGTGTGCTCCATGCTCCCCTGCACTGAGTGAGCTGTGACATTGCCAGTGGTGACCTGAGAGCCACTACTTATCACTTTGAGGCAGTCCTATCGCTCTAGGTACACATATAATAACGATCTCCTTTACAGAAACAAAATTTTCAGAACTGCTCCATGGTTTGTTCCCTGGAGTGATGCATCCGTGAGAAACAGAACAACGTTGAGATGTTAGGAGATGTTTGCATCTAACTGTATTGGTGGTCTGTTAGTTTGGCCATCATCCTTTTACAAAGATGAGCATTTTTGGTCAGATGGAGATCAAGATTTTTGCACAAATACAGTACTGAGAAGGAGAAGATGAAGAAGGTAGATGTTTGTATTGAGTTGTACAATAATTTCTGGCTTTCTCTTGTCACACATTCAACTTCTCTGTGGTTTGAGATAGAAGGATCCTACAGTCATTCTCTGGATTTTTCCTCAGTGTGACTTTGCTTTCCATAGTCATTCCTCTAATGACATGTTCCTCTGTTCATTCTTACATTCATTTGCACATTCATTCCAACACCTTACTGTCTAGTGTGTGCGAGGCAGTGGGCTATAAGGGTGCACAAGATAAATAATCTCTCTTCTCTCAGTAATCTCTTGTCTACTGGAGGAAATCCTTTAACTTAGGCTTTCGTGCATTTCTTTTTTTTTAATAAGTTTTTTCTTATAATGTTCATACATTCTGGTTATAATTAAAAAATTAAAACATTGCAGAAATAGATAATACCTAAAATTAACCAAGCACATTGTTTAAGGCACTTTACATGTATTATCTCATTTAATGTTCATAACCATCTCAGGAGAGAAGTACTGTTATTATCAACTACATACTGGGAGGTTAAGGCTCTTGCCCCAGGTTACAGAGTTGGGCTGTGGAGGAGACCCAGGCAGTCTGATTCCAGATTCTTGCTGTGCACTGCAGTCAATCAAGAGTGGAGTGGATTTAGGGTATGAGGCTCCTTCGATATGACACTGTTAAGTCTTTCCTACTTGATGTCTGAGGGCAATCAGTGAAGAATCTTAGTTTGAGACAAAGTGGAATGAAAGCCAGGTAGATACAGCTTACTGTAGGGGTCACACCAGGGCTTATCTTCTGCTAATAATGAGCTTCTGATTTGATTAAAATAATATTGTTGCTTACACCAAACATGACATTTTCTTTCTTTTGCACACATGAAACTAGACTTGACATTTAGCTCTGGGATAATTACCTTGAGCAGGCCTGAAGAATCAGAAATGTTGCCTTGGCTGGCATTTATCTTACTCCAGAGTGACCTGAGTTTGTAATTCTAATGAGACCACAAGGACCAGCTTGCATTCTTTTTCCTTTTGGTGTTCACTCTGTGGGATTTGGTGGTCTCTGTAGCAGAACCAGGGTGCCAGTGAGCATCTCATCTGCTTATTTGATCTTAACATCTCAACTGTAATGAGTTTCAAGGGCAAATGGAGCTTATTGATGGAATAGTGGCTGGCTCAGTCGGTAGAGTTGGTGACAAGAGAGGTGGTATGGCTTAGTGGATCAGTCATTAATCTGTCACCACAGAAACTAGGCTTGTAATAAAGAGTAGCAGAAAATCATTTTGATTAAACAAGTTCAAGGAGACTTAAATGAGTTTGTGATCCTGACTCTCTCTAATGAACCCACTATCTTAAATCCCCTGTACTAAATGACCACTGATAGAAATAATTATTTCACAGGAATCATTGTAAAGAGACAGTTGGGGAGTCAGTAGGCCTGAGACAATTCTTGTGTTTTCTGTCCTTACCTCCAATTTATCCTTGCCAGAGAAACCCTAGTTCCTGCTGGCAAGGATAGTAGAGCTTCTTGCCCCAGGTGACCTTCCAAGGCTGAGTTCCCCTTCCTCTCCTGGTCCTCCACCAGTTCTGCCTTCGAGAATGTCTGTTGAGCTGGATTGCTGAGAGGATAAGTTCTGTCCTATATGATGATGATATTATTTTCAAAAGCAAGAAGAGGTTCCCAATGGATCATGGGGCCTGTACTACTCCCCTAGAGGAGTGGGACCTAATCATTGCTCAACTATTTTATCTTTCTTGGAGAAAGAAAGTAATATTAGTAATTAAATATAATAAATCATATCTGGTTTACCTAATATGTGTTTCAGACCAAGCACACCCAGTGTCTGAACTTGAACACCTTTCTTCTGTTGAGGTGATCATAAATGTTCCTCAGGAAATTCCTCAGGCCTAGGATCACAGTGGATCTCACCTCCCCAGAAGAGATAACTACAAACAAAATAATTTCCTGTGAGGGATTAAATAATTTGTCCAAGGTTACAAGTGTTTTCTTACCCTATTTCATCTAATAGAAGATGCCTTTACTTTTAAGATGCACCATTTTTGTGTACTTCTAAGAAAGAAGAGAGTGCCCAGAATGGAGAATTTAACAGACCCTTGGGTAAAGCTGGGACCCCAGAGGACCACCTGTTCACTGTAAAGGTAAACAAGAAATGAACCCACCATGCAGAAAAATGACCATAGTAAGGTGACTTGCATGTGTCTACCTTGGCCTTGGTGGATGGAGGGAAAAAATATGCCCCTGGCATTTGAGCAGGCTGACTCTTGCAGGTTTCTGGTCTGAATGCTTACTACCAGGTGACCTCCCAAAGCCTTAGTTAATTAAAGTTAAGATAATCAGATTGTTTGTCCTCTCTGAATCCCTGATGTTTCATTTGTTAAGTGGGGATAGTAACACACTTACTGGTGAGGACTCCGGAAATCCAGTTCAAACTGGCTGAAATGAGAAAGAAAATTTACTTACTTTGTAACTGAAGATTCTACTGGTGAGCTATAACGTTAGGTAAGGTTGGATCCAGACACTCAGGTTACATCATAGGACTTGGATGTGTATGCTCGTCACTCTTCTCCCCCTGCCTCCCCATCTTTGGGCTTTCTTTCCCCTATGTTGGTTTTGCTCCCAGGCTCATTAATTCCATGTGGTGGGCTCATGGCAAGCACAGATTTATATCATCATAAAGTTTTTATATCTCAGTAGTACCAACAAAATTCCCAGAATTGAGACTTGTCAGATTTACCCATTTTATATACCCATCCCCAGTAAATCACTCTGGACAATTGGGTAGAATATGCTGATTGTCCAGGCCTGGGACCTGGGGCTAAGGTGGTGGTGGGGGCGCCATTGAATCACATGGTGGAAGGGAGGGCTGAGGGGTGGCTCCTTAAGGGGACATGGATTTCCATGGTAACCAGCCTTACAGGGTTGGCATGAGGAGTAAACTGGCTAATGCCTGTGAAGCTCTTAGCAAATGTCTGATGTAATAAATGCTCAACAGGTAGAGGCTATTTTTTAAAATATTAACTATGATACTTTATATATTATTCCTCAATTTATAGTTGTATATATTTATATTTTAGCTTTTTAAATCATTGGATGCTTCCTGAAGTAAGTGCTCGAGTCTTATCATACTTGACACAGAGTAGGTGGTGTGTATTGACTTGAATTTTTTCCTAAGCACACCTCTTGATGTAACCCTGGGAAAGAAAGCCTATAGGAGAATTACAGACATGTGTGCTTTTACAGTTTTTGGTAGGTGGAAATTCTACATCATACGCATACTGCAAAACATTTTTGGTGTGTGTGGGGGTGTCTAATCTCTGTCTCTAAGCTGGAACCTTACAACCTTGTAACCCTTTTCAGGATACACTGTGGTATAGATCCTGGTGTTCCCAGGCCTTTACCATTAAACCCAGCACAGTGATGAATGAATGAATGAATGAATGAATGAATGAATGAATGAATGAGTAAGACAGACATGGTTTTTACCCTCCTGGAGTTTACCATCTAGTATGGCAAACAGATAAACAATAACAAAATAATCATTTAGCTACAGTAGACAAAAGTGCTAGAAGGTAGAGGTACAGAAGCCTTGAGACTGTAAAGGTGAGGGGAAGGGGCTAAATGACTCTTGTGGTCAGGAAATGCCTTCCTGAGAAAGTCATCAGAGCTGATAGATACTGAATGATGGGAGTGAGCTAGGCGAGGAGAAGGAGGTGGTTATGTTCCAGCTAGCAAAGAGCAAGTCTAAAGGTCTTGAAGTGGAAAGGACCCTGAGGTGTGTCCATAACATGTTTGCCCTAAGATTTGGTTAAGCAGCAAGCTCTTTCCTAGTTCATTTAAAAAGCATACTTTGCTCATTTGCAGTTTAACACATATTTGGGGGGCAGGGAAATGAGTCACCTGTGACAAGTGAGGTACGCAGATGGGCCAGATATGTGGAAAGATGGCCTGTTCTTTTGTACCCCCTCCCCTGCTGGTATCAGCAGGTGTCTCTGTTGTGAAATATCATCCCTGGCTTTGTCTCTCCCTTCCAGAAAGTCCTTCCTCCTCCAGAGTCTGTGGCCCATGAGCTCCTTCCCTCTGTAGTCCAGTGTCCTGGGCTGTAGAGCTCCTGCAATTCCCACTGCTCTTTAGAAAGAAAGGTACCATAGAGTTTGTGGATGGAGTGATGACTGGTGAAGTATTTATTTCAAAAATGAGAGTAGTTTAAATGGTCTGCTTCTTGCTCTCCTCCCCATTCCCTTCCCCTGCCATCACTGCTGAGAACCACCTGGGTGCTAGGCTTAGAGACTAAAGATGAGAACCAAGATTACCACCCTCAAGGGGGAGAGATGGATATGCATGCACTTCCTTCAGTGCCATGTTGGAGTGATGAGTAGTGTGGGGCATTTCATAGCCCCTGCGTCTGGGTCCTCCCAGTGTCCCTATCACAGACATGAGGATAACAGTTTCTTTTTCAGAAGGAGGAAAGGTGGATTGAAAAATGAGTGATGTGAGTTACTGGAGATTGTTCTGGAAGGGTTCTGCTAAAGTCCACGGTAACTTGATTGCGCTGCTTTTCTTAGGGTGCTATGTAAGTATGTCCCTCAGGAGACTCTCTCCCTTGATCTTTTGAAATGAAATTTTTTAAAAGTTTGGCATACTGGGGAGAGGAGGAAGGAAGGACGTATTATACAACTATTTGTAATAATTTGCAAACTCTTCTTGTGTGATCTGCAACGTGTTGCACTAAGGAGGGCACCATCAATGTTCCCCTGCATAATTCTGTGCTGGGTGAGCAGGCATTTATGCAAAGTCCGTCAGTGCCCATGATTGGAGCAGGGAAGCAGAACTCAGCACAGGTGTTCCAAGCAGGCTACACACAGATAAAACAGAAAGCAAATATGCAGTGAGTATAAGCCTGCCAGGCCAAGGCAAAAAGAGAAAATGCCCAGAGTGAAGTGCTAGAGCAGTGGTTTTCATACTCATGGCTTCCACATCTTGAAACATCACTAGGGGGCTTGTTTAAACTGTAGATCTCAGAGTCCGGAGTCCAGAATCCTGAGGCTTCAGTAGGTCAAAGGTGACACCCAGGAAGCTGCATTTTAAATAAGCAGTCTTGAAAATCATGATGCAGGTAATTTTCAGACTGTATTTCCAGAAAAATCCTGGAGAATTATTATTCATCCTAAATAGCCAACACAATACGATCCAATGAATAGTAACATTTTAGACAAAATGAGCATTTTATGTAGTAGAAAATTATTATGGGTGCAGTGTCTTCCCCTTTGAGCGGTAGGGCTACCATTGATACCAGTAGAAAGAAAGATCTTGGGATGCGTGGGGGGCTCAGCGGTTGAGCATCTGCCTTTGGCTCAGGGCGTGATCCTGGAGACCCAGGATCAAGTCCCACGTCAGGTTCCCTGCGTGGAGCCTGCTCCTCCCTCTGCCTGTGTCTCTGCCTCTATGTCTTTCGTGAATAAATAAATACAATCTTTAAAAAAAATTAAGAAAGATCTTGATTTCCACTGTGTGTTTCTGCCTAGCCTTAGTGGCAGCCAGTATTTCAAAGTGCTCCTGAGGCAGAATAACATATGACTCTTGACTGGCTTCTAGGGACACTTGTGCACATGAGTGCAGTGAAATTGATGTGGAGCCTTCTATGTGATAAAGTCCTAGGGGGTCATCTCAACACATCTTCATGTCTCTGCAGGGGCCTGAACCCAGCCCACTCTGGGTGACCTTTGCATCTTCTCCAGCAGAATTGATATGTTCTCTGCACAAATGAACTGAAGGAAGTTGACTCTGACATTGGCTTTAGTTTACAGAGAAATGGGTGTTGAAGTGGTGCTAAGAGTGTGTAATAAGGAATTTTTAAGGATCATCGAGACATGGTGGCAGTCCTTGTTCTGAAGCCATTCCCTTTGCCCACTGAACGAAGTCTTAAACTTCGCTTTACCCCATGTTGCTGAATTTCTTCTAATTAATGGTACCTTAAGTTGATAAAACCATTGCCAAGAGGGAGATTATAGTTAATAGATAATAACTGAACATATTTGTGTGGCTGTTTGGAGTCTTTCCATAGCCCAGTTGTTAAGGGATGGTTGGGTAGTTTCCATGTCTTTTTATGCTCATTGGATATGCTAATTGCTTTGTGACTTTGGTGGGCTTGGTAGGCTGGGTGGTGTCCAGAACTTTCATTAGGCTAAGGCATTGTTTCCCATCTGAAACAGCTAGTCTTGCTTTGACTCTGGATCTGGTCTTCAACCTTTGACCAGACTAGTTGAATAAGTGAAGGAGAGCATAAAAGTGTTATCTATAGTAAAGATAATATACTGCCATTTTTGGTAGTGTGAGATAAATTTTGTGATTTTTCTTTATATGATAAGGTAGATGGTTTAAAAATTTCTTTCTACCTCAGAAAGACCTTTGCATATGTTTTTAAAAGTAACTCTGTTTTTGTTTCTTTCCATTTTCATCCTTGGCCTACATCTCACCTTTCTAGTAATCACATCCGGGTACACAGATTCAGTAGTTCCATTTGTTCACATATTCATACATTCCCACCACAGATACTTACTGGCCAGGCTGCTGTGTACCAGGCACAGTGCTGACCATTTAGAGTGTAGCAGGAAGCAAAACAGAGCTGATTCCTGTCCTCTGGAGTCTGTGGACTGCTTGTCTGAGATAAAGTGAAGAAGAAGCGGTGCTCATCAGTTGGGAACCTTTTGAGGGAAGAGCCCTGGTCTACAAAGGACCCAGAGCAGTCCTGACAAACTGGACGTCCAGAGACATTGTGACCTCAGTCATGTCTCTATGGGGAGGAAGCGTAAGCCTTCATCTCTTAATCTGTCTGGGAGTCAGGTCGCTTGAGATTACCTCAACTCTTACAAATATCTGCACATGGGGTGCTTCTGATGTTCTGCATAAGTTTAGGGACCCAGGTGCTACCAACAGAGAGGTGTTGGTCTGTGCAGTCGAGATGGAGCATTTAGATGAGACAGGGCCCGGTGTGTATGAATGCTGAAGCTTGGTATTTAGCTTCGTCTGTCCTTTAGATCAAGGTCTGGATTGGTAAGGAATATGTGTCATTGGAGTATAACATATATAGAGCAAAGGGTGCCAATCATAAATATATTGCCTCTTGGTGTACTTCCCTAAAGTGCACACACCTGTACAACCATCAACTGGATCAAGAGACAGAATCTTATTAGCATCTGAGAAGTCGCTTGCTGTCCCTGCCTGTCCCCATCCCAAGCAAGAACCCTCCTGACTTCTAAGACTGTAGATTAGTTTTGTCTGCTTTTATACTTTTATAACAGAATTGTAAGGATGTCTTTTTTTACCTGGCTTCTTTTGCTGAACATCAAATTTATGATAGATTGTTGTGTGTTGCTGTTCTTTGTTCTTTCTCATTGCTGTGTGAATATTCCACAATTTATTTACCAGTTCTATATTTTGTCTTTATTTTTTTTTAATTCTAATTCCAATATAGTTAACACAGAGTGTCATACTAGCTTTAGGTATACAATATAGTGATTCAACACCTGTATACATTTTACTTGGTACTCCTCAAGGTAAATGTACTCTTCATCCCCATCTCCCCCTCCCACATCCCCTCTAGTCACCATCTTTGTTCTCCTAATTAAGAGTCTGTTTTTGGCCAGCCTGGGGGCTCAGCAGTTTAGCGCCGCCTTCAGCCCAGTGTGTGATCCTGGAGACCTGGGATCGAGTCCCACGTCAGGCTCCCTGCATAGAGCCTGCTTCTCCCTCTGCCTGTGTCTCTGCCTCTCTCTCTGTGTCTCTCATGAATAAATAAATAAAATCTTAAAAAAAGAGTCTGTTTTTGTTTTGTCTCTTTCTTGCTTGTTTGTTTCTTAAATTCCATATATGAATGAAAATCATATTGCGTTTGTCTTTCTCTGGCTGATTTATTTTTTTTTTTTTTTTTTTTTTAAAGATTTTATTTATTTATTCATGATAGTCACAGAGAGAGAGAGAGGCAGAGACACAGGCAGAGGGAGAAGCAGGCTCCATGCACCGGGAGCCCGATGTGGGATTCGATCCCGGGTCTCCAGGATCGCGCCCTGGGCCAAAGGCAGGCGCCAAACCGCTGCGCCACCCAGGGATCCCCTCTGGCTGATTTATGTCACTTAGCCTTATACCCTATTGATCCATCCTTGTTGCCGTTGGCAAGATATTTTTCTTTTTTATGCCTGAGTAATATTCCATTGACTTTATGTGCATGTGTGTGTGTATACACTGCATCCTCTTTATTCATTCATCTGCTAATGGACACTTGGTTTTCCTCCATAATTTGGCTATTGTCAATCCTGCAATAAATGTGGATGTGCATATATCTTTTTGAATTAGAGTTTTTGCATTCTTTGGGTAAATAGTAGTGGAATTACTGAATCATATGGTAATTCTATTTTTAATTTTTTGAGGGACATCATACTGTTTCCTACAGTGGCTGCCGGTGTGCATTGCCACTAATTGTGCATGAGGGTTCCTTTTGTCCCCGGATCATCACAACCATTTGTTTCTTGTGTTTCTGATTTTTGCACTTCTGTCCCGTGTGAGGTGATATCTCATTGTGGTTTTGATTTGCATTTCCCTGATGATGAGTGCTGTTGACCATCTTTTCATATGTCTGTTGACCATATATATGACTTCGTTGGAGAGGCGTCAGTTTGTGTCTGCTCATTTTTAAAAATTGGATTATTTGTGTTGAGTTGTTAAAATTCTTTATATTAGATATTGTGTATTTGATATGTCATTTGCAAATATCTTCTCCATTCAGTTGTTTGACTTTTAGTTTTGTTTATTGTTTCTTTGCTGTGTAGAAGCTTTTTATTTTGATGAAATCCCAATAGTTTATTTTTGCTTTTATTTTCCTTGCCTCAGGAGACATATTTAGAAGAATGTTGCTATAGCCAATGTCAGAGAAATTACTGCCTATGTTCTTTTGTAGAATTTTTATGGTTTTAAGTCTCATATTTAGGTTCTTAATCTATTTTGAGTTTATTTTGTGTATGGTGTAAGAAAGTGGTCCAGTGTCATTCTTTTGCATGTAGCTGTCCAGTTTCCCCAGCACCATTTATCGAAGAGCCTTTTCCTCATTGCATATTCTTGCCTCCTTTGTTGAAGATTAATTGGCTATATAATCATGGGTTTATTTCTGGGCTCTTTATTTTGTTTTGTTGATCTCTGTATTTGTTTTTGTGCCAGTACTGTACTGTTTTGATGAGTATAGTTTTGTAGTATGTTTTGAAATCTAGGATTATACTTCTGGCTTTGTTTTTCAAGTTTGCTTTGGCTCTGTGGGGTCTTGTGGTCTTGTATAAATTTTAGATTGTTTTAGTTCTGTTCAAAATGCTATCAGTAGGGACAACTGGGTGGCTCAGCAGTTGAGCATCTGCCTTCCGCTTAGGGCGTGATCCTGGGGTCCTGGGATTGAGTCCCACATCAGGCTCCCTGCGTGGAGCCTGCTTCTCCCTCTGCCTGTGTCTCTGCCTCTCTTTCTGTGTCTCTCATGAATAAATAAATAAAATCTTAAAAAAAGAAAATGCTATCAGTATTTTGATAGGGATTGCATTAAATCTGTAGATTGCTTTTGGTAGTATGGACGTTTTAACAGCATTTGTTCTCCCAAAACAGGATCATGGAATATCTTTCTATTTGTTTGTGTCATCTTCAATTTCTTTCATCAGTGTCCTATAATTTTCAGAGTACAGGTCTTTTACCTCCATGGTTAAGTTTATTTTTAGATATTATTTTTGGTATAGTTGTAAATGGGATTGTTTTCTTAATTTCTCTTTCTGCTACTTTATTGTTAGTGTATAGAAATGCATTGAATTTCTGTATGTTGATTTTGTATCATCTGACCTTAAAGAATTCATTTATCATCTAGTAGCTTTTTGATGGAGCCTCTAGTAGCTTTTGGATGGAGTCTCTAAGTATCCTGTCCTCTGCAAATTGTGGAAGTTTTACTTTTCCCATACCAGTTTGGATGTATTTTATTTTCCTTATCTGATGGTTGTGGCCAGGACTTCCAGTACTGTGTTGAATAAATGTGGTGAGAGTGGATATCTTTATCTTATTCCTGACCTTAGGGGAAAGCTCTCAGTTTTTCCCCCATAGAGTATGACGTTCGCTGTGGGTTTTTCATATGTGGCTGTTATTATGTTGTGTTATGTTCTTTTTAGGCTTACTTTGTTGAGGGATTTTATCATGAGTGGGTTCTATACTTTGTCACATGCTTTTTCTGCATATGCTGAAATGATCATATGGTTTTTTTTATCCTTTCAAGAGAAAGGATCACATTGATGTGATGTATCGTATTGATTGATTTGAGAATATTGAGCCATCCTTGCAACCCAGGAATAAATCCCATGTGATTATGGTAAATGATTTTTTAAAATATATTGTTGAATTCAGTTTTCTAATATTTTGTTGAGGATTTCTATATCTATATTCGTCAGGGATATTGTCCTATAGTTTTCTTAGGGGAGAGGTGGGGTAAAGAACGAAGGACCGTTAAGGAGAAAGGGAAAGGAAAGTGAAAGGAAAGGAAAGGGAAGGAAAGGAAAGGAAAGGAAAGGAAAAGGCAGGAAGAAAGTAAAGGAACTGAGGAACTTCAAACCTTACTTACCTTCCCTAACCCTTCCTCCATTCCCTTCCCTTCCCTTCCCTTCCCTTCCCTTCCCTTCCCTTCCCTTCCCTTCCTTCAGCTTCATGTGCAATGTGGGGTTAGAACTCATGACCCTAATATTAAGAGTTGCATGCTCTACTGATTGAGCCTGCCAGGCACCCCATTGTGCTGTCTCTTTTCAGGCAGGGACTCAGTCTCCTATCATCCTCCCAGCTCTTCCAGAGCAATCCTGATTTTTAAAGTTCTATGTATTAAGCACAACTTACTGTAAAAGCCTGTGGAATTCAGCCCCTCTGGTTTTCAAAGCCAAATGTTATGGGGATTCCTCCTGCGTGGAGGGGCTGGAGTGTCTATTTCTCTCTCCTCTCCACACTCTCAGTGATCCTCCCTCCCCAGGCAGTCCTGCATGTCCATCAGCTGTGTCTCTGCCCTTCCTACCCTCTTGTATGTGGGCTCTTGTTTACATTCAGCTGTGGGGAGTTTGTTCTGTCAGTCTTTGGGTTGTTTTTGGGGTTATGTCCATTGATGTGTGTATTATCTAGATATGTTTGTAGGACGAGGTGAGCTTAGGGTCCTCCTACTCCACCATCTTCTGCAGAAGTCTCTCCCTATTCTGTTATTGAAGGACCTTTAGGTAGTTTCCAAGTTTTGGCTCTTATGTAATAGCACCTTCTTGGGACTGTCTTTCAGTGAATCTATATATACATTTCTTACAGGTACATATTGAAGTAGAGAATCCGTTAGTAAAAAAATAGGTGAACATTCAACTCTCACATTTTCCCCAGTGGTTATTCCAATTATTCTCTCACCATTACAGTGTGCTTGCTTTACTGGAAGAGGAATTAAAAAAAAAAACAAACTCTACAATCTAACTTGTATGTTTAATTCAACAAAATATATTCAGCATCTGTTATATATTAGGTACTTGTCTACCCTTATGGAGCCTGTATTCCAGGTGGGGATAAAAATAATGCTAAGAATAAGACACAACAATGGGTTGTGAGTGCTACAGACAAAATAATAGAGTTGTTGGCCAAAGGGTACAGATTTCCAGTTATAAGAGGAGTAAGTTCTGGGGATTTAAGGAACAGCATGGTGACTATAGTTTACAGTATTGTATATCTGAAAGTTGCTAAGAAAGTAAATCTTAAATGTCTCACTGTAACAATAACATGGTAATTATGTGAAATGAAGGATATGTTAATCTTATGGTAATCATTTTGCGGTATATACATGTATTAAATCATCAAATCATACACCTTAAACTTAGGCAATGTTACATGTCAATAACATCTCAATAAAACTGGAAAAAAAAGCTAGGGTAAAGGTAATACAGAGAGGATGTATTTGTGTTCTAGGTGTGGGTTTGCCATTATTCTTTTGACTTATTTTATTACTGTTTTTTAAAAGATTTTATTTGGGAAAGAGAGAGTGAGCATGAGCAGATGGAAGGAGCAGAGGCAGAGGGAGAAGCAGACTCCCCACTGAGCAGGGAGCCTGATACAGGGCTGGGTCCCAGGAGCCTGAGATCATGACCTGAACTGAAAGCAGATGCTTAACTGAGCCACCCAGAGACCCTGGTTTACCATTATTCTTTTGACTTTAAGTTGTTTTTTTCCCATTGTAAAGAAATAGATGATTTAAAATTTTTAAAATTTTTATTATTTATTTGACAGAGAGCACAAGCAGGGGGAGCAGCAGAGGGAGAAGGAGAAGCAGGCTCTCCATTAAGCAAGAATCCCTATATGGGGCTCAATCCCGGACTCTGAGGTTATGACCTGAGCTGAAGGCAGACACTTAACTTACTGAGCCACCCAGGTGCCCTGAAATAGATAATTTAAAAAGAGAATTTAGAAGATGCAGAGAGAGAGAGAGAGAGAGAGAGAGAGAGAGAGAAATAGCTTCCCTCCCATATGCAGTCACTGTTAACACTTTTTTGGGGGGCATGGAGGGTGGTCTGTTTGCTTTCAGAAGAGTTTTTAATGCTAGAATGTTTATTTTCATGGTTGATGTCATGCTGTTGATATGATTTGGTATTCTCTATGTTTTCATTTAATGACACAGCATAAACATTTTAGTATCATATGATGGCATTCTTTGTAAATGACATTTTAATGGTGTATATTAGTCCACTGAATACTGCAATATAACAAACTACAATACCTAACAGCAGACGATTGGTAGTTTCCATTTTTCCTTATTCTCTATGATTATATGATGAATATTTTGGGCATGTGAGCTTTTTTCCAGTTATAATTCTTTCCTTATGATATATTCCCAGAAGTAGAAATATTTGGTATTACTGGTGTGTGCATTTTAAAGGCCACTGATGTATGTTACTACATTATAGTGGTTATACCCCCAGAATAGAATAGAATGTATTTTTGCTGTACCCTTGCTAGCATTGGCTATTAGTGATTTTTTGGGTAAAGAAGAAGAGTTTGAAAAAAAAAAAAAAAAAGGAAGAAGAGTTTGATAGAAACCTGGCATGCCAAGATACGTGCCTTTACTGAACCAGCATAGGTAAGATGATATATGCAAGAGTCCTGACTGGGAGGACTATTTCTCTGATCCCTCTTGATTTTGTCAGGGGTACAGATGTGAGAGACCAGCAGCCCACCCAGGATTGGGGAGCATAAAGCTGTTGCCATTTCTCACATTTGTACCTGGCATTGTAAATGCTGTGTAGAGCCTATTCTCTGAAGAGCCCCTTGAACTCATTGTGGAGATACTAATGAATCCTAGCCTCATTCATAATTAGGAGCAGGAGCAGGTGCTCCAAGCCAGATTTCAAGTCAAATTGCTGCTTACGGATCCCTTGCTACTGGTACAACGTATAGATGCTTTAATGCCCTTGTGGTGGAGGAGGGTGAGAAGAGATCATTAAAAACCAAGTCCATCCCCACCATGGCAGTAAAGTGGTTTCTCCTGTCGAATACAGACAAGGCCTGAGCCCACATCTCCATCTTCATTTGTGTTCAAGACACCTGCCTGATTTTCATTACCCAGTATTTCCTCCCACTGCTCTCACCGCAGACCTGTGTGGTGCACTCAGCTAGAGCAGGCAGGGAGAGGGTTTCCCCTGGCTGCCTTCTCAGCATCATGAATAAGACAAAAACAAAACAGTTCTCTGGATCTGTCAGCAACTGGGGGGCTCTCTATAGGCCTAGAGGAGTGATTCCTAAGCAGGGAAGATTTTGCCCCCTGGGGACACTTGACAAGGTCTAGAACCATTTCTGGTTGCCACAACTAGGGAGCGTGGGAGAGATGCTATTGGCATCCTGTGAATAGAGGCCAGGGATGCTTCTAAATATCCTACCATGTACAGGACAGCCTCCTCCCTGGAAATGTCTACAGTGCCAAGTGAGAAATGCTGACCTAGAGATGCAGTGGTTCCTTTTTTTTTTTTTTTTTTTTTTTTAAAGATTTATTTATTTGAAAGAGAGAAGGAGCAGGGCAGAGGGGAAGAGGGAAAGAAACTTAAGCAAACTCTATGCTGAACGCAGAGCCTGATAGGGGGGCTTGTTCTCACAACCCTGAGATCATGACCTGAGCCAAAACCAAGAGTTGGATGCTCAACTAGCTGTGCCACCCAGACACCCCACAATTGCTCCTTTATAATGATGTTTTCCCAGTTTTGTCAAGAAACAATCGACATACCATGTTACTATGTGAGATTAAGATATAGTGTGATGGTTTGATTTATATATCTTGTGAAGTGATGACTGCAGTAGATGCGGCTAATACCTATCTTTTCATACAGATACAATGAAAAGAAGAAAGGAAAAAAGGAAAAAAATTCTTGTTATGATGAGAGCTCTTAGGATTTACTCCCTTAACGACTTTTCTATATACCATACAGCCCTGTTAAGTATAGTCACCATGTCATACATTATATCTCTAGTACTTATTTATCTTATAGCTGGACATTTGTACCTTTTGACCACCTTCCTCCATTACTGCCTCCCACCGCAAGCAGTCCCTGCAAGTTTTTTTTTTCCCCCTTTGGATTGGGCTTGTTTTGTTTTGTTCTGGATTCCAAAATAAGCAAGGTCATACTTTCTCTGCCTGACATATCACTTAGCATAATGCCTTCAAAGTCTATCCCTTTTGCCTCAAGTGGTAACATTTATCATTTTTTTCCTGGCCAAATAATATTACATTGTATAGGTAACACAGATTCTTTTTTTTAATAATAAATTTATTTTTTATTGGTGTTCAATTTGCCAACATACAGAATAACACCCGGTGCTCATCCCGTCAAGTGCCCACCTCAGTGCCCGCCACCCATTCACCCCCACCCCCCACCCTCCTACCCTTCCACCACCCCTAGTTCGTTTCCCAGAGTTAGGAGTCTTCCATGTTCTGTCTCCCTTTCTGATATTTCCCACTTATTTTTTCTCCTTTCCTGTTTATTTATTCTCTTTCACTATTATTTATATTCCCCAAATGAATGAGACCATATAATGTTTTTTCCATTAGTGGATACATGGGTTGTTTCCATGTCTTGGCTATTATAAATAATGCTGCAGTGAACATGGGGTACAGATATCTTTTCAAGTTAGTGATTTTGTTTCCTTTGTATTCCCAGAAGTGGAATTGCTGGATCATATGGTAGTTCTATTTTTAATTTTTTGAGGATCACCTTAGTGTTTTCCATAGTGGCCGCACCAATTTGCAGTCCAATCAGTAGTCTAGACAGTTCTCTTTTCTTACATTCATGCTACCATTTATCTCTTGCCTTTTTGATTATGGCCATTCCTAAAGGCATGAGGTGATAATCTTTGCAGTTTTAATGTGAATTTCCCTAATGACTAGTGATGCTAGTGTCTTTTCCATGTACCTGTTGGCCTGTCATGTATCTTTTATGGAGAAATGTCTAGTTAGGTCCTTTGACCAATTTTTAATTGGGGTTTTGTTTTTTTTTTTTTTGGCTTTCAGAATGTTTGAGTTCTTTTAGATATTATCCCCTTATCAGATATATGGTTTGTAAATTTTTTTTTCCATTCCATAGGTTGTCTTTTCATTTTGTTGATGGTTTCTTTCACTGTGCAGAAGCTTTTTAGTGTGATGGAGTCCTACTTTCTGTTTTAGATTTTTTTTTTCTGTTTTAGATTTTATTGCTTTAGGTGTCCTTTAGGTGTCCTATCCAACAACAACAACAACAACAGCATAAACAACAAAAAACTCCACAACATTGCCAAGACTGATGTAAATATGTTTTATTTCTTCAAGTTTTATGGTTTCTGGTCTTACATTTAAGTCTAGTCAATTTAAAGTTAATTCTTGTGAGAGGTATAAGATATAGATCCAGTTTCATTCTTTTTCATATTAATATCCAGTTTTCCTAAATTGAAGAAACTTTTATACAATGAGCATTATTGGCTCCCTTGTCAAATATTAGTTGGCTAAAAATGCTCGGGTTCATTTATGGGCTTTCAATTCTGTTCCATTGTTCCTTTTTTTTTTATGCCAGTACTGTACTATTTAATGACTATAGCTTTATAGTGCAACTTGGAATCTGAAAGTGTGGTGCTTTCTGCTTTGTTCTTCTTTCTTAGGAATTCCTTGGTTTAGTCAGGGTCTTTTGCGGTTCTATATAAATTTTAGGAGTGTTTTTTTCCACTTTTTGAAAAATTCCATTGAAATCTTGATAGGGATTACATTGAGCCCTATAGATGGTTTTTGGTAGTATTGGCATTTTAACAATATCAGTTATTCCAATCCATGAACACAGGATATTTTTCTATTTATTTGTGTGTTCTTCAGTTTCTTTTATTAATGTTTTAAGAGTTTTCAGAAGAGAGATTTTTCACTTCCTTAGTTAAGTTTAATCCTAAATATTTTATTGTTTTTGATGCTATTGTAAATGGGATCAATTTTTAAATCAAATTTTAAATTTTACCAGAAAATTCATTTTTAGTATATAAAAGCAGTACTTATTTTTGTATGTTAATTTTGTTTTCTGCAGCTCATTGACTAGGTCTAACAGTTTGTTGGTTGAGACTTTGGGATTTGTATATATAAAATCATGTGATCTGCAAATCAAGACAATTTTAGTTCTTCTTTTCCAATTCTGATGAATTTTATTTCTTTTACTTGCCTGATTGCTTTGCTAGACTTTTGGTACTACTAGGAGTGTCTTGTTCCTGATTTTAGAGGACAAGTTTCCAGCTGTTCACCATGAAGTAGATGTTACTTGTGGGCTTGTCATATATAACTTTTATTATGTTGAGACATGTTCTTTCCCTGCTTAATTTGTTAAGAATTTTTATCATGAATAGATGTTGAATCTTGTCACTTTTCTTTGATATTTTGAAACAATTGTATATTGTATGTTGTATATTGTCATATTAATTGATTTGTTTATGTTGAACCATCCTTGCAACCTAGGGATAGGTCTCATTTGATCTTGATGGATGATCCTTTTATTCTGCTGAATTTTGTTTGCTAGCATTTTATTGAGAATTTTCGCATCTTTATTCACCCGAGATATTGGCTTGTAGTTTCGTGTTCTAGTACCATCCTTTTCTTGTTTTGGTGTTAGGGTCATGTTGGCCTTGTAAAATGCATTTGAGGGTGTTCACTCTTTTTAAATTTTTTGGAGTTTGAGAAGGATTAGCATTAATTCTATTTAAATATTTAATTAAATTCACAATTGAAGTATCTGGTCCCGGGCTTTTCTTTGTTGGGAGATTTTGCTTATTGATTCAATCTTCTTACTAGTAATTGGTCTATTCAGATTTTCTGTTGCAAATTATATGTTTCCAATAATTTTTCCATTTTTTGTAGGTTGTCTAGTTTGTTGGCATGTAGTTTTTCATAGTAGCCTGTTATAGTTCTTTAAGTTTCTGTGATATCAGTTGTAATGTCTTATTTTTCATTGATAATTTTGTTGGTTTGGGTCCTTTTTCTTTTTTCCTTGCTGAGTCTAGCTAAGAGTTTATCAATCGTGTTTATCTTTTCAATCTAACAACTTTTCATTTCTTTAATCTTTTGATTTATCTTTTTATTCATTTCTGTTCTGATTATATTCTCTCCTAATTTTGGGCTTAGTTTGTTCTTTTTCTACTTAAAGTATAGAATTAGTTTTATTAGGGTGGGGGAGAGTCTTGTATCTTAATGTAGGCATGTTTGCTATGAACTTCTTATAACTGTTGTTGCTGCATTCCTTAAGTTCTGGTATGTTGTGTTTACATTTTTGTTTTTCTCAAAATTTTATTTCTCCTTTAATTAATTTTTTTGGTCCATTGATTGTTCACAGGAGTATTGTTTAATTTCCATGTGTTCATGAATTTCCCAGTTTTCCTCTTGTTGAATTCTAGTTTAATGCCATTGTGATCAAAGAAGATACTTTGTATGATTTCAGTCTTCTTGAATTTGCTGAGACTTGTTTTGTGACTTAACATATAGACAATCCTAGAAAATGTTCAATGTACATTTGAGAAGAATATGTATCTTGCCATTGTTGGATAAGATGTTCTGTATATGTCTGTTAGGTCCATTTGGTCTGTAGTGTTGTTCACATCTGCTATTCCCCTATTGATTTTCTGTCTAGATGGTCTATCCATTGTTGAGAGTAGGATATTAAAGTTCCTCACTATTATTGTGTTGTTTATTTCTCATTTTAGCTCCATTAGTTTTTGGTTGATATATTTAGGTTCTTTGATGGGCTAAACAATATTTATAGTTGTTATATCTTCTTGATGTATTGACTCCTTTATCACATAATGACCGTCTTTGTCTCTTTTCACCATTTTTAGCTTACATTCTACTTTGCCTAATAAAAGTAAAGCTAACCTTGTGTTTTTTGGTTACCATTTGCTTGAAATGTCTTTTTTTCATCCTTTTGCTCTCAATCTGTATATGTCTTTAAAGTGAATTTCTTGTAGGCATCATATCGTTGGCTGTGTGTGTGTGTGTGTGTGTGTGTGTGCTCGTGTGCGCGCATGCATGTGTTTAATCCATGCTGCCATTCTATTGAGAGAATTTTGTTTGGAGAAACAGCCATTCTATTGGAGAATTATGTTTACATTTAAAGTAGTTATTTATAGGTAAAGAGCTATTGCCATTCTGTTGTTTTGTTTTGTTTTTAAAGATTTTATTTATTCATGAGAGACACAGAGAGAGAGGCAGAGACACAGGCAGAGGGAGAAGCAGGCTCCATGCAGGGAGCCTGATGTGGGACTCAATCCCAGAACTCCAAGATCACGCCCTGAGCCGAAGGCAGACTCTTAACTGCTGAGCCACACAGGTGTCCCTGTTTTCTTTTTATATAAAAAAAAATATTTTATTTATATATTTGAGAGAGATAGAGTTGGTGAGAAAGAAAGAGAGAGCAAGAGTAGTGGGGAGAGAAAGAGCAGGGACCCTGATGAGGGGCTCAATCCTAGGACCCTGGGATCATGACATGAACTGAAGGCAGATTCCCAACTGGCTGAGCCACCCAAGTGCCACCCCTGTTCTTTGTTTTCTGATTGTTACATACATTGATTGTTCATTGTTTCTTATCTTAGTATCTTGTGGTTTGATGTGTTTTGGTATCATTATGCTTTGACTTCTTTTTTTTTTTTCAATTCTTTTGTGTATTTACTGCAATATATTCCTTTGTGGTTACCATGGGGCTTATCTAAAATACCTGAAACATACCACACCCTATTTTATTTTTAAAGATTTTATTTATTTATTAGAGAGCAAGAGCATATGAGTGGGGACAAGGCATGGTGGGAGAGGGAGAAATAGACTCTACTGAGCAGGAAGCCTGATGTGGGGCTCCATCCCAGGACCCTAGGATCATGACCTGAGCCGAAGGCAGATACTTAACCGACTGAGCCACCCAGATGCTCCAAACCCTATTTTAAAATGATAACAACTTACCTTTAATAATACTTTTATTTCTCCTCCCCCTCATCTTTTAGGTTATTGCTGTCATAATTTACATGTTTTTTAATATTATAAACTAATAACAGATTATTCTAGTTAAGGTTATTTTGCTACTTCTAAGAAAATGTTTAAACTAGAATTGTCAGTGAAGTATGCACCACTATTACCAAACAGCAGAATGTAACTAAGACTATCTACATGCCATTATCAGTGAGATTTATATCATATTTTAGGGTTTTTATGTTAGTGTTCTTTGACTTTCCCTCAAAGAACTCCCTATATATTTCATGTAAGGCAAGTTTAGTGGTAATGAATTCCCTCAGCTTTTATTTCTTCTGGAAGTCTTTTCTTTCTTTCATTTCTAAAGGACAGTTTCACTGGGTATGGAATTCTTGGTTTAGAGTGACTTTCTTTTAATATTTTGAATATGTCACTCCATTGTCTCCTAGCCTGTACAGTTTCTGTTGAGAAATCCATTGATAGTCTTATGGGGATTCCTTTGTGTGTAACTTCTCTGTTTCATCTTAAAAGTCTTTCTTTTGTTTTGACTTTTGACAATTTAATTATCATGTGCCATGGTGTTGGCTTAATCAGATTCATTGTGATTGGGATCCTTTAGGCCTCATGGTTCCTTTTTTTTTTTTTTTTTAAGACTTCATTTAGTTATTCGAGAGAGAGAGAGAGAGAGAGAGAGAGAGAGAGAGAGGCAGAGGGAGAAGCAGAATCCATGCAGGGATCCCAATGTGGGATCACACCCTGGGCTGAAGGCGGTGCTAAACCGCTGAGCCATCCGGGCTGCCCAGGCCTCATAGTTCTTGATGTCCACTTTTCTCCCCAAGTTTGGAAAGTTTTCAGCCTTTCTTGCTTTAAATATACTTTCTGTACTGTTCTCCTTTACTTTTCTGAAATTCCCATAGTATGAATATTGTTTCTTTTCATTATGTCTCATAATTGCTATAGGCATTCTTGACTCTCTGTCATCATTTTAAAATTTTTCTCCTTTGGGCTGTTTCTAATATTTTTATTTTTCATGTCACTAATTCTCTCTTCTGCATGTTTGATTCTACTTTTGAAGGTCTGTGTTGCATTCTTTGGTTCTTTATTTTTGAACTTTAGGATTTCTATTTGATCTCTATTGTGATTTGCTATTTCCTTGTTGAACTCACTTTGGTCATATGTCGTTTTCATAATTTTGTTTAGTTGTGTGTGTTTTCTTGTAGTTGCCAAACTTCCTTAAGAAGATTATTCTGGATTCTTTGACAGTTAATATGTCTGCATTTCTTTAGAATCAGTTATTGGAGCTTTATTAGTTTCCTTAGGCGGGTCGTGATCCTTGATTCCTTGTATTGGTATCTGTGCATTTGAGTGAGTTCCTTTTCCAGATTTTATAGATTCCTCTTCACCAATCAGCTCAGTTTGGGTTTGCAAGTGTCTGTGCTGGTAATGTCCTTTGGCAGATGGGACCTGATATTATAATCTAGTTTTGGGCAAGGCAACTGTTTGAGCTCTGAGGACAGGGATGGGAGAGGATGCCTCTAAGAACAATTGGATAGGACTGCTGGCTTGATTTCCTGTCTACTGTGAGGCTGTGGTATGGCTCTGTGGTTGCCTGGGTCTCTGGTCAGGCTTATCTGATGATTGCCTGATGATGATGTCTAGGTACAGGTCAGCAGGATGGGGCCCAGGCCTATGTAGCTTGTTGTTTGGGGACCCAAATCAAATTAGAGTGTGCACTGAATGTCCTGGTCAGGTGAGGCCATTAGTTTTGCTCTGCAGATGGGGAAAGCTACAGGCTGTGGTTTCTGTTCAAATGCCATGTAGGGCTGTTAAATGGACTACACAGCTTCTTGTGTGCTCTGGCTTAGGTTCTCTGGTGGGACAGGCTGAAGTCTATATTCATTAATAATCAGGGTTATCAATTAGATTCCCTGCTTGGGTGCAACAGGAGAAGGTGCTCTAAAACCAATACAACTTTTTGTTGTCTTAACTTAAGCTGACCCACACTCCAAGTTTGATAGCTGAACAGGGCCACTGCCTGCCTCTCTCTAGGTTTGAGCACTGCTGGTCCTCACAGCTTGCAGGAGTTATTACTAGCCCTTATAGTCAGATGGGGCTAAAAGACACCCTCTATAGTGGTTGGGGTTTGTATTAGCATCCGTGCCTAGGAAGGGGCACAGGCCACTCCAGGCTACTCTCAGTTTCCCAAATGGGCTCCCTGGTTAGGAGGGCCTGGGAGCTACCTTCAGCCTTAGCTGTGAACTAATCTCCCTACTGGTGCATAGTACAGGAATCTTCTATGCCTTGCACTGGCTTTGCTCTGAAGGCCATCAGCTCTGCCTACCCTCCTCTTGGCTCAAGTGCTGCTGGGCCACGCAGCTTCCTGGAGTCATCTCCAGTCCTTCTGGTCAGATGTAGCTGGAAAATGCTCTCCATGGTAGATGGGGCCATAACTCCACTCCTTGCCTGAGTGTGGGAAAACTGGGCTCTAGGGCTGGCAAAATTCCTCATTTGAGGATCTGATTCAGATATATCTGCACTCTACCATGTTTTCTGGTCAGAGTGTACCCCTAGGATGGTTGTGCAGATGAGTATAACTGCTGGTTGGGATTACTACTTGGATACTGCAAGTGTGAACTTGGTCTTCCAGGATCATTGTACTGGTTTTTGCAAGTCTCTCCCTCCTCCATTATAGTCAGATTCCCAGTCATTGAGCCTTGCAGATTCCCTTGCAACATATACACGGGGAGATCAGAATAGGGGCTCTCACAAAGTGACCCCAGTGCTGCAAGTGCATCCTGAGGTCCCCTATGGGTTCCCTTTTCCCACTGGAGGAACTGGAGGCTCAGAGCAGACTCCTTGCTCGGTGGTGCCCTGGCCTGGGAAAGAGGCAATGTGTTCAGTGTGTTGCCACTTCTCCTACCTTCTAATGTGGTTTGTCTTGGTCTCTGTGGTATAGGTGATTCTTCAGTTTCATCCTCATGCTCTGGGATTCTCTTGGTGGTGTCTCATTCTTGTGTAGTTGTTAGTTGTTTTCATAAGTGGGAGCAAAGTCCGGAATGATTTGTTTTGCCATCTTGGTGACATCACTGCCTAATTATTACTTTTTAATGTTAGGTGTAGTGTAGCTGGACAAAATTGAGTGTGGGGGGCATATGATGAGCCTTTCTTTCATTGTTTTTTTTTTGTTTGTTTGTTTTAAAATTTTCATTTATTTATTCATGATAGACACAGAGAGAGAGGCAGACACAGGCAGAGGGAGAAGCGGGCTCTGTGCAGGGAGCCTGACGCGGGACTCAAGAAATAAATGTACCAGGGACTGTCCTAGGTCTGGGGTATAGCCATAAACAGAATATACAAAATTGTTTGTCCTTGTAGGTTATACATTTTAAGGCATAGACTCCTGTTGTTACAATTATTTGACTTTTTTAGAGCCAAGAGAAGAGGGGATCAATCAAATAAATACATTATAGTTTATATCCTCAGGAAATCTGATGCATCATTGTAGCCAATCAGGTGTAATAAAGATCATATAATTTTTATTATTTTTGCCAGGATAAACAGCCATGGGGAATTTTTGTGTGACATGTATTTACCTGTGAGTCACAGTAAATTGGCTGCACTGTGAATCAGAGAGGCTATTTGATTTTGTTTCCCTGAGGAGTGGGAAAATTCAGTTTAAAAATATTTCTCTTCCCTAAAAGAAGTGGCAATCTCCAGATGGATGGCCTGGTTACTCTCCCTTGGATCTTGTTTCACCACGCATCCCGAGTAGTAGCCATTATTTCCAACAAAATGATCTCTGTTCACAACTCTTTTCTTTTTTGTATACTGTTCAGCAAATTTTAATGATCTGCTCCTCTGAATTCTGTAGCACTGACAGCCAGAGCCACTCCATGGCTCTATACTGGGTTACGCATTCCTCAGGTTGAGTTCTTATTTTGTCTATTAGAGGTGCATCTGGATTGTGAGTTCCTGCCTTCCAGGACCTTAGGCTGATGGATTCTGGTCTTTCCGAGGCTGCCGAATGTGCAGTACATATTTAAGGTTGTACTGGGAGCCTTTTCTCTTACTCTGTGTCATTGTAGCACTCTTACTTGCAAATGGAAAGGGGCACAGCCCAGAAGAAAGTGGTTCAGTCCACTCAGCTTCCTAATGGATATCCTTTGAAGCCTTTGCTTCTGATTTGAGTAGATATGAGTCCACACTGAGTTCATATGTTAGTGGAGATGGGAAGAGTAATGTATCATGACTGTTTGGGTATTTCTCTATCTTCTGTTCATGGATATGAACACTTAGCTCAGGAGTATGGGGTGTACAATGTACCCTATTCCGTGGAAATGTCCTTGGACATTTTTACTGTGTCCCTCTCCCCTGTAAAAACCACTCTTCTTCCCCCCCCCCCCCCTTTACACTGCATCTATCCTCAAGCCTCACCAATTACTGTCCCTTACATCCAGCATGGGTTGCTGTCTCTGCCCTGTTTGGTCTCATTCCTGGGAAGGTTGGATGTTAGGCATGTGTGGAGGTATGGAGAAAAGGTCTTCTTTTTTGTAGGGTCTGAAAGACCTTTATTACCTGGAGGATTAACTTGCTGCCAACATAACTCCTATGCAATGCTAAGCCAAGCTGCTAAGCTAAGCTAAGACCTTTCTAGCCTTGAGTTAATGTCAAAAGGTCCACTGAGTTCTTGGGCATACTTGAGGAGGCAGGGAGGAAAGAAAAGAAAACCTCTGTGATTACACCTCTGCTCTCCTTTCCATAATTCTGGAAGACCTCTTCCTTTGTGAAGTTTATATAAACCTGTAGCTGACTTTGCTGCTCTGTTTGTATTTGTCTACTACTATTACCCAAACATACCTTCTACAGTGGTTTTTTTCAGGTACTTTTTTCTTCCCTACAGAGTTAGTATTTATTTATTTTTTAAAAAATATTTTATTTATTCATGAGAGACAGAGAGAGACAGAGAGGCAGAGACATAGGCATAGGGAGAAGCAGGCTCCACACAGGGAGCCTGATATGGGACTCAATTCCAAGACCCCAGGACCACGCCCTGAGCCAAAGGCAGATGCCCAACAGCTGAGCCACCCAGGCGTCCCCAGGGTTAGTATTTATGTGAGGTGTTTTCAGAACACATAGAACTGACCTGCAGGGTAGCTGAGCCTCTGCAGAGATAACAGATGTTGGTACATAGGCAAGAAAGTCAGTTGTTATAGGGATAAGGCGAGCAGGTTAAGAATCACTTTTTTCGTGTTATTTTGGTCACGTAAAGTTTGGAGTTTGAGAGAGACTAGATCATCTTAATTATTGAATACTTTTGTGCTAGGCATGGTGCCAGACTAAGGAATGTGGAAATTCAAAACTAAATCTTGGCCCTAAGGAGCTGGTGCTCTACTTGATAAACAGTTAAATAGGAGTTTCTGCAGAATTATTGGTTGCTCAAATAAATCCCAGGGTCCCACACAACCAAAGCTTTGTTTGCATTTCCATTCAGGATGCACAGTCTAGTCCAACATCCAAAGTGTTTCAAAAGGAATTCCAGTTTTCCCTTCTATCTTTCAATGTATGTTAAAGAAGACCTGATTCATAATGCACAACTACAGTTCTCAAAAACGATGGTCTCCTCTTCCTCATTCTTTTGGTCCCTTTGTTACTCAGGAGTCTTTTATATGACAATCCCATAAAACTCTCCTTTTTCTTCCTCTTCTCCCAGCAGTTTATTTTATAGTTTGACCAAGTCTTTCCTGGCTAAAACTTCTGCGGTGTCCTCTGCCTTCTCAGGTACTTTGCTACCCTCCTGACTCCTGGGCTGAGAAAAGACACAATTGTTCTTTAGAGGGTAGGGGGTAGGTAAAACGGAGTGGGAAGTTGGAGAACCTTTACATGTTAACGAATCACCTCCCTGTTGTGCCCATGGTCCACATTTTGGCACTTCACTGTACACCCCTCTCATGGTAATAGTTGAGTCCTAATCTACTTCTCTGAGACACATTATTTTCAGATATCCTAATCTTTTCACTTTCGCTGTAGGGTGTACCTTCTTTGTGCAGAGAAAAACAACTTCATCTCTGCAAGAAGCAGGAAGCCCACATAATAGGATTAACGTACTGTGGTTGATAGGGCTGATGAGGACTGATTGTCTTGGGGCAGTATTGATTGTCTTTTATGAATTATTTCAGTAATATGTGTGTGTGTACACGTGCGCATGTGCCTGTGTGTTTTTTAAGGAGAGCAAATGTGAACAGCTGCAGTTTTCTGAGACCAGTCATAAACACATGTCCTTGTTTATCAAACATGTATGAGCAACCAGCTTATTGAGGAATTTCAGTTTGGGAAATAAACATGAGACAATTTTGTTTATTTTTAATTGCTGCTTTCCCTTACTACCATCTCAGGGGGATTCTATAGTTTGCCATCATTTTTGGTTTTAAAACCAAGTCCAGTGGATGTTGAAACTTCCATCTCATATCCAATTTGGAAAATCTTTTTCTCTTTACTTGCATAGTATAGACTTGTGGCTTAAGGAGCCAGTGTTGTGCTGAATATATAATTGATGACTTAGCCCTCTTCCTCCCAAGGTCAGTGTCAAGGTGGCCTCTTCTGGAGGGCTAGGCAAGGACCTGCCTATTACATGACTCCCTGATGTGATAGTTTGACTCTAGATCCCTCCCTTTTGTTCCTCTCCCCTTTTTATCAGTCAGGATGAGTTAGTTCATGCTGTGGTAACAAATAGTCATGCTTTTTGTCTTAAAATAGTGAATGCTTATTTTTCCCTCATGCTGCACATCTCTCATGGGTTGGTAGTAGCTCTGATCTTGTCCTTAGGACAGCAGGCTGATGAAGACTCCATTTCCATGCTTTCATAACTGTTATGCTGCAGAGCCTGCATTAGCAACTCAAGGCATCTTAGATGAGACACTCTTGTTTTTTTTTTCTTTTTCTTTTTTTTTTTTTTTTTAGCAAGAAAGTCACATGGCCAGACTCCACTTACATGGGAGCATTTTTTAAAATAAATTTATTTTTTATTGGTGTTCAATTTGTCAACATATAGAATAACACCCAGTGCTCATCCCATCAAGTACCCACCTCAGTGCCTATCATCCAGTCAACCCCACCCCCCGCCCACCTCTCCTTCCACCACCCCTAGTTCGTTTCCCAGAGTTAGGAGTCTTTCATGTTCTGTTTCCCTTTCTGATATTTCCCACTTATTTTTTCTCCTTTCCCCTTTATTCCCTTTCACTATTCTTTATATTCCCCAAATGAATGAGACCATATAATGTTTGTCCTTCTCCAATTGACTTATTTCACTCTGCATAATACCCTCCAGTTCCATCCATGTAGCATTTAAGGGTAATCCCGTCATGTACTTGGAAGCAGAAGTCATATATTTGGCCAGTGGCATTGATAACATCCCAAGAGCATGTTCTCATAGACATTTGTATCACACAGCCTTATGCTAATAAAGGTCCTTTTACTTTGTAGGTGGTCCCCATGGATAGATACATACAAATGGTCCTAGAGCTGCTTTCTGTGTTCTTTTGTTCCTTAAACTCTTGTCTCCTTGCTCTATTAAACAGTGGGGACAGATACTTTCATAATGCTACCACTTCTCGATGTTTGGCCAATCCTCTTGAGTTTTCTTTTCCATGTTAACTTAGTCATAAGACAGACTAGCAAACCCTCTGCCTGGGAAGATTTCCATTTGAGGAAACAAATGTTCCTCTCTTGTATTTGCCCCAGTTTTTAAGCTATTTTCCTATAATACCCCCTAAAATTTGCACCAGAGAGTGGAAGTACACCTCGCTGGGGGAACCTGCTGAACATTGTATGTTCCAGAAGGAAAATATACTCCCCACTCTGGTCTTCTCATATGTCCTAGGGAGCAGGTGAGGGCCTGCATTGAGATCAGTTCTGCTGCTTTCTACACTGTCCTAGGTGGAAGTCATTTTTGAACACCTGGAAGCTTATTGCCACCTTCTTTTTCCCCCCAGAATATATAGGAATTTGATACCTAGATCAGTTTAGTCAAATTTTGTGGGGAGCAATGTAAGTCCTGTTGAAACAATACACTCCTGGTACAAGAGACCTCTGCTTGATGGCTTAGTGGTTCACTGATAAATAGGAGATTTAACTAATATATACTAATTTAAAAATCCTCTAGACTTGCAACTTATCTTCTGTTGATTAACCCTGGGACCTTAGCTGAATGCAAATTTCTTTTCGTCGTTGTTCAAATTAGAAGCTTGAGATAGAGTTTGATTTCCTAAAAAAAAAAAAAAAAAAAAAAAAAAAGTTATTCAGTTCATGTCCTATTTAAAGTGGAAGTAGTGATTATTTCAAATATAAATGCTCTTGATATATATGGGATTTGGATGTGATTTTTTTTTTAATACAGTAACTTCTTCTCTTTTTGGGATACAAATGCCAATCCCTGCAGACTTTGAGTATAGCCACATGGGGTTGGGTTTCAGGCTGTCATGTTTGGTTTATCTGCTCTGTTGATGGATGACTCTAGCTCAGTAACCTTTGCTCTAGCAATAATAATAGCTAATATCTTTTGAGACTTAGTATGTGCCAGGCACTATCCTACAACAGTTTTGTCATCATTTTGCTGCATCAGCCCTCCTTCTGTGTATGTGTATACCCACATATCTACTAAAACTGCTGTACCAAGCCCTCTACACATAGCTCATTTCCTCTTTAGAGCTCTCCTAGAGATCCCTGGGAGCCTAGGACTTGAAGTGGGCAAGAGACTCGCCAAGTAGAAGCACTAATGGAAAGAGTAAGAGCTTCAAATCTGAGTTGGACTCCAAACCTCCATTCTTAAGCATGCTGGGAGGCTGTTGGAAGTCAGCCTCATCCTGTGTGCTGGCTTGGCAGCTGGCAAGTTGACAGAGACTGGGATTTTCAACGTTGTTGCTTGAAGTCCATGTCCTTCTTTCCAGAGTCACAAGGACGTGCTGACACGTGTGTGTTGCTTCTGTCAGCTTCTTCAGCAGTCATTAGCTTCAGGTACTGCCTGAGCTGACATGTGGAGCGGAGCCAGGGGTGCTCTTTTGAGATGAGGCTGTATTTCCCCCCTCAAGTGTGATCATTCCCTGGGGAGTGAGTGGGGAAGCATCGTCACGGTCCAGTGGATGTTGACCTACTCTTGTGTAGAGCAGCTCTTAGGGGTGGCTGGCAGGCTGACAGGTTTGTTTTGAAATCCTAGCCAGTGAGCTGGTTCCCTGCCCCCTTCCTCCACAAGTTATACTGAGAAATGTTCTAAGAGCTCCCCAAACTCAGAGTAGCCTGCAAGTCTCTTCCTAGCCTTGAGGTTGGTAGAAGAGGTGTCTAGATTGTACCTCTCCAGAAGCTTTCTGCATAGAGCTTTTCCACCTATTTACAAAATAAATTTACTACTTAAAAAAATTACATAGAGCTTTTCCACCTATTTACAAAATAAATTTACTACTTAAAAAAATTACAGCTATAAAATCTCATTTTTTGAAGAAATTAAATAAATAGAAGGAAGACAAAAATAAAGCACATGTAATTTCATAGATAGCGTGTTGGTTTATGCCTTTATCTGTCTCATGTATATAATTTTAAATGATATCATGTAATGGTTGTGCCCTTTTCGTTTTAAAATGCTGAATAAACATCTTTCTTTTTCATGGCATATACTTTGACTGTATCTTCCTAATCTCCTTTGGGTGGATATTCCATAATTTATTTAAATAAGCCTGTATCTGTTTGTTTGCTTTTACATTTGGGCTGTTTTCAGTTTTCCCTAGTGTAACAATGTTGTGATGAACATTTTTGGTGACTAAATATTTGTTTATCTTTACAATTGTTTCCTTCAGATAAATTTTAGAAAAGAATTGCCAAATTGCTAGGAAACAAGAATGTGCAAAATTTTAAGACTTTTGACATGTCCTCTTGAACTATACATGACTCTCCCCACTCTGCATGGGAAGACCATGTTTTGTCATATCCAGGATGTCATTGACACTTCTAGGAAAAGATGAGGGCCTCTCTCAGACAGTCTCTTCATTGACTTGAGACCTTCATAGGTCTCTTCATTGACCTATTCTTTCTACTTTTTAGGTCTTTAGGTTTCTTTTCTAAAGACAATATTCACTTTTTTGTGTGTAGCTAATAGTCATGGTTCCAATATTTTTAAAAAATATTTATTTTAGAGAGAGAGTGAGCGAGCACATGTGCGTGTATGTGTACAAAAGTGGGGGGAGGGGCAGAGGCAGGGAACCTCAAGCAAACTCTCTGCTGAGTACAGAGCTGAGGTGTGACTCAATCCCTGGACTCATGAGATGATGACCTGACCTGAAACCAAGAGTTGAACACTTAACCCACTGAGTCCCCCAGGAGCCCCCCAATATTTAAAAGATACCCATTGAATATGCTTGCTCCCAATTCTGTCCCTCCTGTGCCATTTTGCTCCCTGCTCCTCTTTGCTACCTGCCACAGGTAACTGCTATTAATAATTTCTTGTATATTCTTCCCCAAATTCCATTTGTGTATACAAGCTAATACAACTGTATTGTTTATTCTTTCTCCTACACTCTTTAAACCAAGGTAGGATTCTATCTACATTGTTCTGTATCTTGCCTTCTTTGATGTAAAATATTCTGGAGAGTCTTTAAAAAAATATTAGAACATACTTTTTTTTTTTTTTTTTTTAAGGAGAGGGAGGGAGGAAAAAAAAAGGGAGGGAGGGTGGGAGGAAGGGAGGAAGGGCAAAGGGAGAGCAAGAGATAATCCTAAGTAGGCTCCATGCCCACTATGGGACCCAGTGTGGGACTCGATCTCACAACCCTGAGATTATGACTTGGGCTGAAATCAAGAGTCGGACATTTAACCCACTGAACCACACAGGTGCCCCCTTCCTTCTTCACTTTTAAGACACTTTAGCTTTTGTATTTCCTACATTTGAAATAACAAAATTAATTGCCATTAATTAAAAAATGTTATCTAGTCTACATAAAAATGTCTTCTAGAAATATCATGTCACTTTTTAAAAAAATTCCAGGATCTAATCAGTTATTGAATATTAATTTTGGTTGTAATGTCCCTTTTGTCTAGAAAAGAGTACCTCCACCTTTTTTCAAAGGGGAGTAGTCTTTCAGGACATTGATAGATTTGAAGAATTGAGGCTACTTGTTCAATTTAAGGTCCCACAATCTGTTTTTGTCTAATTACTTCTTCATGATCACATTCATATTAGATATTTTGGCACTAAGATCTCATGGGTGATGTTATGGACTTCCTGTTGTATCACATAAGGCACCCAGTGCCAGTCTGTCTCACCCTTGGGGATGGTTAGTTTGATGGCTTAAGATGGTGTTTTTCAGATTGCTAATAATCTCTAATAATTCGCAATAGCAAAAGTACCCTCTACCCTTTGTATTTAATAATCTGTGAGATTAATTTTGAGACCCTGTGAGTATCCTATTCTTAAAAACCTTTTACCCAGTGGTTTTAGCATCCACTAATGGTTCTTGCCAGTATCAGTTACTACACTGGGGATAGCAAAGTAATCATTTTCATTAAATATTCTAAAAAGAATACATTTTTTAGTTAATATTTTTCAGGAAAAAGGAGCTTCATCATTCCCTTGCATTTTTAGTACAGTGGCACTGTGGACATGTGGATTTTTAACAAAATCAGTGTAATACCATTCAGTGTGTTATCATCATTATTCCTCTAGATTCTCAAATTGTCCCAGGTTTGACTGTGAAATACTAAAAGCCTAATTTTATGTCCTTTTGCTTTCTGGCATAATAAATGTTCCAAGGTTATCTCATATTTCTCCCTCCCCAGTCCTGGAATTAGACATTTATTCAAAGAGTTCTGGTTCCTTTTAATGAGAACTGGTATTTAGAAACCCAGATTTGGATGTTGGGTGTGCTTATCAGTACTGGGTCTTGTTACTTTTATACTCTTTAAGTGCATGAAGTTTAGGAATTAAATACATTATGAGCTATTACTGATACTTTCACTGTAAATCTAACAACATATTGCTAGATGACATAAATTTCTATTATTCCCAGAATAAGATCCCTGGTTCCTAATAATCAATACAACTACTTATCTATTTTAACTTTATCCTCCTGTATACACAAAAGAATCTAGGAATTGTAGCACCAGTGCTACTACTCACAACAAACCTATTAAATAAGGTTGAGTATTTCTTTGCAGTTTTTCTTTTGTCCTCAGACTATGTTCCACCACGAGTTTATAGTTAGAGTCATGTGTTCAAAATTACTTGAACAAATGTTTATTTTCTAAATGATTTTGTTACCATTTTAATATGCACTTAGGTTTATTACTGTTCATACTGAACTTCAGGTTTTGGTCTTGTGTCATTTTAAAGTTTATTTGTTGAAAATATAAAATATTTACATGTTTAAAATCAAAACTATATAAGAAGATCTACTTAGGAATCTTGCTTCCTTTTGCCATCCTTCTCTGTGTCATGTACCTTCTATATGTAACTTTTTTCATTAGCTTCAAGTTAATTGTTTCTCTATACAAAAATAAGTGTCTGCTTTTATTTCCTCTTTTCATGTGTGTATATGTGTATATATATCAAACACACTTTTGCACTTTGCTTTTAGCATTTAATAATACAGACTAGAAGGAGTCCATAGTGGTTCATCAAAATCTTTCTTATTCTTTAATAAGGGTGCAGATTTTTTCCCCATTGTATGGATTTATAGTAGTTTGTTCAGCTAGCTTCCTGTGGGTGGCCATTTATATTGTTTCATCATTTTTCTAGCATATTCGTGATGCAAGTGAATAACTTTATGTGTCCATTGTTTCATGTTGGTGGAGTTACATCATTGGGGCAGATTCCTAGAAGTGAGATTGCTGAGTCAGAGTAGAAAAATATGCGTCTGTGTTCGATATTGCCAAATCCCCCTCCATGGGGTTGGAACATTTTGTTCTCCATCCAGTGCCATGGGACAGGTCTGGTTTCCTCATAACCTCACTGACAGACTATGGGGTGAAGCTTTTGAATTTTTGCAACCATGACAGGTAAGAAATGGTATTACACTGTAGTATTCATTTGCATTTTTCTTATAACAAGTGAAGCATTTTTTGTATATTTTGTGTGTCTCTTTCTGTGGACTGTTTATGAATTTTGCCCATTTTTCTCTTGGGTCCTCATTATTTTTTAAGTTGTGTAGTATTTCACTGATTGCATATACTTTATCTACCTGGCCTCCTGTTGGTAGAAAGTAGAAATTGGAGTGTTTTTTTTTTTTTTTTTTTTTTGGTTTTTTTTTTTTTTTTTTTTTATGTTTTGCTGTGACAGTGCTACAACGAAAGCTGCTTTGGACACTTCACTCTCCTGCAGCTCTGTGTGCTAAATTTCAGAAGTGGATTTGCTTGGGCAAAGGGTTTATGTGTTAGTAATGTGAATAGGTATTGCCACATTCCATGTCCCTCTTGTGGGTTGCCCCACTTAACACCACCACCAGCAGTGTATGTGAATGCTTCTTTCCTCCCAGCTAGTGAGCAGACTGGGTTGCTTTTTGGATTTTTGTCCTGCTAGTGACACATGCCATCTCAGTGAAGTGTTGATTTGCACTGAGCATTTCTCCTATACTTGAGATATTTGTTTTTCTACATTATGGTCTCCTACAATATTCTTTTAAGGTTTGGGCCCCCCTTTTTTTCCTGGCAGATCTCCCTTCTTCCTGGCCAGGTAATATCATAGGGATGTTCAAAGGGAAGACTGCATGACAGGGCCCCACTGCCTGTCTGACCAGGAATTCTGCTTCTGGGAGTTGGCACACTAAGCCATTCCCAAGGTGGCCCCATTCCTAAGGTCCACTCCAAACGTGCACATGGTCTCCTGGCAGTGCTTGCGCTTAGCCCCCGGATGTCATGTCCTCCCGTGAATTCATGGCACTGGGTCCTTCATCTGCTGCTCTCCAGCTGAATTCCTCAGGGCTGCAGCTAGCAAGTGGAGGGATGTTTTCATCTCTCCTCTGTGCTCATCCCCATCAGTTACTGGCTCCCCCTGTCCTGCCCAATCTACCTGGGCTGACTCACTCTGCCCCATTACTTTCCATGCCCTCAGGGCCTATGGACGTGTGATTACGTGCTGATTGCTCTGCTGCAGAGTTTCCAGCCTGTTGTGTGTCCACTCAGAGGTGGGGAGACTACTGAGGCCCCTCCCTCTCTAAGGAGGTGCCCCTTTACATGCTGCTGCCAACCTTGCCTCAACTCCCTTCCTCTCACGGTTTGCCCTGCCATCAGATCTACTGATCTCCAGCTTTTCAGTGATGGAACAAAGTAGGTGCTATGAACATCTGCATCTTTATAGATGAGGAAGTGGCCCATGCCCTCACAGCTATTAGGTAATGAAGCAAGAAAGTACACATGTGATTTGACTTGGGGGAATATTCTAGTTTGGTGTAGAACACAGCAAAATCTCCAATTCTGATTATGCAAAACATACTTCTCATTTCTTGAGCTTATATTATGTCAATAGATTGGCGTAGGATCACCCTATGTGGCTGTGTGGACCTCAACCTGCGCTGGAGATTTGGGCAGAACTAAGCCTTGCACAAAGCTGAGTGTGGCTAGGGGAGGTAGGGCTTTAGTAACCACAGCAAGTGTTCAGTGAGCATTTACTTTGTACCCAATGTTGGGGTGACCCCTGTGTGCGCTCATCGCATACACTCTCACAGCATTCTAATGGAAAAGGTACTATTTCACTCCAATTTACACACATGAAGAGACTGAAGCTCAGAATATCAACCGAGTTGCCCAAGGAGAGATGGCTCCTCACCATGATGCCATTTTTCAGGCCTGGGTTGTCTGTCTGCAGACACCTGTGCCCTTAGCTATCATGCAGCACCACCTCCCATGAGGCTGGAGAAACTCCACCAGGCATCTGGGTACTTCCTCCAGGCAGATCCTCTCTTTGGTTATTGGTGGGAAAGAAGGCAGGATGTGTTGCTGTTCATGTTGCTGATTGACCAGACCAGTGGCTTTTATAAGGCAGATTTCCTTTCTGCCTCCGGTGAGCCTCATGACCAGGGTGGTCTCCAGATGGTGCAGATGGCATGGCTCTTGGGCAGCGGGAGCTCCCAGACTGGATTTGGGGATGGCTGATTCCCTGTCAGGGCCTGCTGGGGTCTTGTGGGCTCCATACTCAGAAGCTGTACTTCAGAAGGTTTTCCAGATATGCTTGTGGCTTCTTCTGTCTCTTTGGAGTCTGGCCTTCCTACTGACAGCACTGTCACAGCCGGGGGACACCCTCTCTCCCATACTGTGCCCGTAAATAAGACAGACAGCCTAGCCCTTATCTCAGGTAGGCCAGTGTGGGGCTGGCTGACCAAGTTTGGTTGACCTCTTTTGAGAACAATACCTTGCATTTTTCTCTAAATTTTCTTTGGTCAATCAGCAAAAGTTTAAAAGCCCATATCCTTGGTGCCCCAGGGAGATACAGCCTTTGTGGAATGCATTGTTTAGTTGAAGATGTGCCCACAAATCCTTCCACAAAGAAATGCCCAAACAGGACAATAGTCATAAAGGGAACCACGAGGAGTGTTGGAAGGCAGTGCCCAGGTAGGTGCCAAGAACATCTTGCAGGCTGTTTGTGCTCAGAGTGGATCAGGGAAAGGTCAGGGTGGTCTGGAATCTTCTTAAAGGAAGTGGGATTTTCAAGAGTGCGGATAACTTGCAGTGAAGCAGCATATGGAGGTGGAGCATTCTAGGTCCTCCCAGCCAGCCTCTGGGTGTCAGGTTGATTGTTATAGTTGTGCTCCTGTGAAAGCCCCCGGCAGTGGCACAGTCAGGTGTGCTGTGTGATTGGGGTGTTCAGTGCTGCCACCATTGACATAGCTCGTTGTGCCAAGGGTGGCCCTTGGGGGGCAGGCATTTTCAGCGCAGTAGTTTTCCTCATCAGCGGCCCATGGCAGTGACTCAGCCCCGTGATAAGACAATTCTGAGCCAGTGAGACCATTTACTTGAGGAGAATAGGAAGTGTATAGCATAGTCTTTCCAAAGTACATGGCACAGAACCTTAATCAAGGAGAAAAATGATTTCATGGGGAAGTATATCATATCCTCCCTTTAGATGCTTACAATTCACAAATTTTTCAACCCATTGTTTCCCAAACTTATTGACCTTGAGACCCTCCAACATTTTTCTCTTTGGGCATAATTCTTTTTTAAAAAATGTTATTTACTTGAGAGAGGGAGAGAGAGAGAGAGAGAGAGAGAACAAGCAGGGAAGGGGAGTAGGCAGAGAGAGAAGCAGACTCCCCACTGAGCAGGGAGGGCTGACTCAGGGCTCCATCCCAGGACCCCAGGATCATGACCTGAGCAGAAGGCAGACGCTTAAGCAACTGAGCCACCCAGGTGCCCCTGGCATAATCTTATTAATATCCAGCAGAACCAGAGTTTGTGGGGTTTTTTAAAAAAAATCTTTGGAAATGCTAAGATCATATAATTATGAAAGATTTCCATCTTAAAAGCACTTAGCTATGAAGAGCTCTTGTGCTTAAAATTTTAGCTTCCAGCTCTGCAAGGACTTGGTAACAAGGAGTTTTTCCCAGCAGGTTCTGAAAAACTGAAGTTTTAGTACATACTTGTTTCTAGTCTCGAGTTAAAATGTTAAGCTCCTTGAGGGCAGCATTGGAACTTTAATCTCCTGTGTGTCAACTCCACAGCTAGCTGAACACTGACCACATAGTAGCCACTCAATAATTACTTGCTAATTACTTGATTGAAGATGTTTGCTAAATGCCAAAGAGTTAATTAGTTGAAGCTAGAATACAATACTTTAAATTTCCAGCTAAAGACTTGTTTTGCCAGCCAACAAACTCAAATGTAGGGTCCTCCAGTCTCCTGCTGTTTATGAAAGCTACCTTAAACCTTACTCAACTCTTTCATTACCTTATTTTCTCCTGGTCCATCCTTCTTGACTCTCTTTCTCCACATTATCACAGATGAAGCTGTGATGACATGGGTGACCAGATAACCAGCTGGAGATTGTGTGTGTTTGTGTGTGTGTGTGTGTGTGTGTATGCGCGCACACACGCGCAACCCTACACTTCATTGCTCCAGGAGAACATGTGATTTTGATCACCTCTACTTTGTTTTATGCCTCTGGACTTTGGGAATTCCATCCAGGTGTTAAGTCTGTGGGGAGTGGGGCTGGAAGCATGCTGTTACCAGGGCTGGCTAACAGTTGGCATTCAACTTTTGAGTGCAATAAACATGTGTCACCTACTCCCAAACCTTAATTACGTTATTATGTATAGATTGACTATGGCAGTGAACGAGGGGTTTTCACAGCATCGATAGGAAAGATGGCCTTTTGTCAATAGGATTACAATGTAGGCTATTTATCATAAGTATCTCAGCCCAGGTTAACATACATACAATGAAGATCTACTAAAGTAATTAGTTTCCTATACAAATGTGTTAGATTTCAGACTTATTGAAATGTGTCCTTTTGTGGCTGTTTGACACTTGAACTTGCAGCTTGCTAATAAGCAAGAGAGGGCATCGAGCAGAATTTGAATGCCTTGGAGGAAAGTCCTTTACTTAAACCCCCACTGGGCTGCATCTGTTTCTGGGTCTGTTCTCTAACCTTGGGAAATCAAGAGAAAAGTATATTTATTTTGAGTGTTTCAGTCCATCTCCTACATGGATCAGCATTTCTGTGTTCTCTTTAACTCCAGGAGTCATTTAGCAGCATTATTTATGGAAAAATTGATTAATGAAATGGAATGAGGAGTCTTCATTGTCCTGAGTGCTTTTTGGTTAGCAAATATTTCATCGGAATGAGATCTGATTTTGGTTAGGGATAGTGTGTCTTACTATGGAAGCCTGTCTTCATGGACAAATTATTAAAATAACCCCAAGCCCCCAGTAACTGCAGGTTTGGAGGTCTGGAGGATTGAGACCTACTTGGGTTTTATTAACTGTTTATGCGATAGGTTGTGGATCTAACTCAAACTAATATATCTGAATTGTGTTTTGTGAATTTAATTTAGTTGAGAATAGGGGTCAGTTAGAGACTTACCTGTTTAATGCTACTTGGACACCATTCTGCCTCCACCACTCCCATTTATTGAAACCCAGCATGTGCAAGATAGATCTGACCTTGCAACCTTCCTATGGTCCATTCCTTTGTGTCTGGACATCTGTTCTCTTGCCTGGCCCTGTCTTTTGCCTGGTTATGTCTTGGCCATCCTTTTTGTCTCAGCCTGGCTCTCTTCCTCGGGGAAGCTCTACATTAGTGGATCACATTCTTCCTGCAATTTTACACAGTGTACTTTCTCTTCGTGGCACTTGTCACAACTTTAATTCAATCATAATTTATTTCTTTAATGTCTGTTTGCCCTGCTAGATTATCAGCTTCATGAGAGCAAAGGCATGTCTCTGTTTTTTAACATATTCTTAGGGCCTTTGTGCAGTGCTTAACATAGAATAAATACTGAAATATTTGTTGAAAGAAGTAAAAAAAAAAAAAGAGTTGCCATCTCATTGTGAAGATTTTGCCTTTTCAGATTGTATTAGATCCTAAAATGGCCTTTAATAATCCCACCTCTTGGTTTTCATGCCCATGTATAATTCCCTACCCTTGAGTGTACGCTAGACCTAGAGACTCATTTTGGACAAATAGAATATTGCAAAGGTATAGGCTGCCACTTCTGAAATAAGGTTACAAAGAGAATGTAGCTTCTGTCATGTGTGCCCTCTCTTGTTCTGTTTGCTTGCTCTGGTGGAACCCAGCTGCCATGTTAAAAGCTGCCTACTGAGAGGCACAGGCCATGTGGTGAGCAACTGAGGGAGGTTTCTCGTTGCCAGCTGGTGAGGAACAGAGTCCCTCAGTCCAGTTGCCTGTGAGGAACTGGTTCCTGACAACCAACATCTGAGTGATTTGGAAAGGGGATCATTTCTCAGTTGAGCCTTCAGATGAGACACCAGCCAATAACTTGTCTGCAGCCTGTGAGACATCTTGAGGCAGATGTACTGAACTGAACCATGCTTGGATTCCTGACTTACAGAAGCTGTGAGCTCATACATGCTTCTTTTTTTTTTTTTTTTTAGGCACTAAGTTTTGGGGTAATTTGTTATACAGTCATAGATAATGAATGTGTGAATTTTTCTCTATTAGCTTATTAGATAATATTAGTGATAATAATGGGAACTTAATACATGTCAGATCTTGTGCTAAATACTTAACATGTGCACTCTTATCTGCTTCTCACATTAAGTCTGTGGTGTAGGTTCTATTATTATCTCCAGTTTCCAGATGAGACAAGTGAGGCTAAGAGAGGTTGAGTAACTTGGCAGAAGGTCTTGGCAGAATACAGTGGTACTGTGTAATCCTGGAGCCTGTGCTATAGGTAGAGTACAGCCTGGAGTGGCTTTGGGCTCCTTCCTCACCTAAAGGCCAGGAGTGCGGGCTGTGTGGGTTTCCAGGACTCAGTGCAGTGGGGTATGAGACTGTTTAGTATAAGGACTTGGGCAATGCTTCATCTTGGACCCTGTCTCTTTAAGGAACTGGAATCAAGCCCCTTTAAGAGGGATCCAGCTGTCGCTTTATTTAGGCATGCCCTCTTAATGCCCTGTGAATTAGCATCCTTAGTGTGGAAGCCCACTCCTCTTGTGTCCAAGAATAAAATCCAATCAAGAACATGAAAGATGGTGGCTTTGGAATAAAATGAACAGCGTCCACTGTGATTACAGCTTGTTTTTCAACTTCTGCGAGATGAAATTAAATTGAGTAATTGTTTGCACATTTAACCACATGACTCTGTCTGTGGCAGATTGTGGCATTGTGAATATTTTAACCAGTAATAAAGTCTTTTAAATTATGCTCCATTTTATTTATCTATAGATCTAAAAATACAACAGAACAGAATGCAAGTTGTCTAAAAGAAAAGGCTACTGTTGTATAAGGTAACTATGGATGCAGGCTCTAAAGTTCCAAGGCCTTGTGTTGGGAGCTAATTTTTGAGGGCAGAATGACTCTAAGCCCTGAATTCTGGAGTTTATGTTCTTCCAGAGAAATTTGAAGATTGGGAGTCCATTGTTGTGTGTTTTTTTGGTTCTCTGGTGTGCTTGTGTATCTCCTGCCTCAGGATAGATCTTTGCCAACTTCTTGAGTACTGTGAAGTTGCGTCATAATTACTAAGTCAAAGAGATTCTCTTTGAATGATGCACAAATAACCAGGCATGCACATACTTCAGGTAAGTGTTGGGTATAACACGTAGACTAGGTATGTTACTATTTGAAGTGTTGCTTTGAATAAGACCTTAAATTCTGGAAACATACCTGTTTGTCTTTAAGTAAAAACCTCTGAGAGGTCACAGAACTTTTCCAGATAAACAAGAATCAAGTTTGGGTTTTTATGAAAAGATCATTTTACAATTTGTCAAAAGTATAAACTAGTATGTCCGTCTTCATGTTGTTATGAAAAAGAATTTGGATGGAACTTGGATTTTATATTCCAAGGCTCTGCTTTGCCCGCAGTATTCAGCTGTCATGATTTGAATCTCTTTTCAGCTGTCATGATTTTGGCAGCCTTTTGACGTTGGGATTGCTTTTTGTTCTCAGTGAGATCACAAGTGAATTAAGTAAGTGTATTTAATTGGGTAGTCTCTTCAACTATATAAATTTGGAGAACATGTTTATTTATATTTGTAACTTACATTTTCCTCATGGTAGTATTTTATGAATGTAATCAAATTGATGGTCTGGGTGCTTATTAGTTAAACCTCCTCATTCAGGCATGAATCTTAGATTTTGGTGTTACCTGGTATCTCCCTTTTTCCTCTTTATCTCCCTTTTTCTCTGGAAGCCAAAGCACTGTTCTCTCATGGTTTTCTGACACAGCCTCCCTGATTATCTCTGGCTTTATTTTTTGTCTAGGTCCTGCTCTTCCTCCCAGCTTTTTAATATTGATGATTCCTCAGATTTGTCCTCGGGCTTGTTCTCCATTTGCTGATCTCTTCTGGAAAATTTCATTCACCAGGGAAGGCTTCACAACCACATATACTTCACACTCTGACTATCTGTCTCCAGCCCAGGTCAGAGGTTCAAGACACTGATGATCTCGTTGTATAGTGATGTCTCCACTGGGATAGTCTCTCTCTGATGCAGTTTATTCTCTGTCGGTGTAAAATGGAGCTCCTTTTCCTTCTGCTTCTTGTCATTGTGAGTGGTATTGCTATTCATTCAGCAGCCTATGGGCTGGTTGTATTATTCCTCACCCCATACCTGAGCCTTCCTGTCATTACCTCTTATGCTCTCAAGACATCTTTTCTTCCCTAGTTGACTGTCAGTATCTTAATTTAGCCCCCTATTCCCTAATTTCTTTCCATAAGATCTTTGAACTACCTTCTGTCTTGCTTCTAGCTCCATATTTCTGAAACCTAAATCTGGGTCTTGTCACGTCCCTCCTTAAAATGCTTCAGTGGCTCCATATTGTCCTCAAGATCAAGCCAAGATTCTTGCTGTGGGCCATGAGGCTTCTCCGTGATTTGGGTCTTGCTCACCCCTTTAACGTCATCCTTTGTCATTCCCTGAATCGTATTGCACATCAGAGTTTCCTAGACCTGATGTGCCATTCCTTGCCAGAGTGCCTTGAACTTGCTTTCCCTAGTGAAGTTTAACCTAGTGGTTTTCAGCTTCTTCCCTCCAGGAGACATTTGTTGGTGTCTGAAGTCATTTTTGGTTATCACAACAGGAGGCAGTTGCTACTGGCATCTAGTGGGTGGACACCAGGGATACTGCTAAACTTCCCGCAAAGCATAGACAAGCCCCATAGTGAATTATCTGGCCCCGAATGTCAAGAATGCTGAAGTTGAGAAACATGACCAAACCACTTGATAAACTCTTTCTACTTTGTTCCAGGTCAAGCACAGTCAACCTCTTAAGGCTTTGACTAGCTCTATGACCTTGGGCAAGTGACCTAACTTCTTTCTCACTTTCCTCATCTGTAAAATGCAAGTAATAGTATTTATACCTCATATCTATGTTGTGAGGATTAAGTGGGTGAAGTGTATGTTAGAACAGTGTATGGGACATGATAATTGCTCAATAAATGTTACTTGCTGATATCATCATCATTATTATGTGATCTTTTAAAATTTTTTTATTGTTTTTTACCCACCCAAGCAAAGTTGATCATTTCTTCCTCTGTCACACCTAGAACTATGAGCACCTTGAGGAAATGATCTGTGACTTGTTCATTACTACATCTCAGGGCCTGGCACAAATTAGGATGTGGATGAATGTTTGGTTGAATGAATGAATGATTCCATTTGCATATAATTTTATGTTATAAATTCAGTTCTCCACTGATGCAAGAATCAACAAAATGCTAGCTCTATTAAGCAGAAGCTTCATAAATGTTAGCTATTGCCATTAATATATAATCTTTAATGTAATTTATAATTATATATAACAAAATTATCTGCTGATATTATTTTTAATTTTCAAATGTATTTTTTCCCATTGCAATGTTTTATGTCACCACTTCAATCATATTTGAATATCCTCCCATGAGTCTTTCCATCTCACATGACAGATTTCCCCTGGAGGCTGGAGAGCCCCTGTCCCCTGCTTTGATGAGACTATCAGGTAAGAGAGTTGTTAGTTGCCTGGCTGAACTACTGGAATGCTCGGCTCTAGAAAGATTGAGTGGAGATTCAGAGTTTAAGTAGGGTTTTTACCACACTGTGGAGCTCATATCATGGGAAATCATCTAACTTCAGGCCAGACACACATTTGCCTTCATGGGAAAATCTTTTCTCAACCTGGATAATTCCCACCTATTCTTCATGGCTCAGTTCAGTGTCCAGTTATAGAATCAGCCAATTTTTTATGCATCTGCTCTGTGTTAGGCCCTGTTTTAGGCTCTGGGGAAGCAGTAGTGAACAAAACAGGCCATGCTTTTGGCTACATATAGCTAATATTCTGGCAGAGGAGTAGGCAGTAAGCAAGTAGACACGTCAGATCCTTTCAGAGAATGATGACTACTGACAGGAGAGGGGGGAGGAAGTCTCATTAGGTGGGTGGTCAGGGAAGCCCTTTGAGAAAAGGACATTGGAGCCAGCCATGGGGGGATGTGGGTACAGACCTTGCCAAGCCAAAGGAATAGTGTACACATAGGCCTTGAAGCAGGAACAGACTTTGTGTTCTTAGTGAGGTTTTCTCTCCTTCTTTGGTGAGTTTCTGGCTTCACATTTGGCTCTCAGTCAGCTTGGTTCATCTCTCTGAAATATTATGAAGCACACTGCCTTGTCACTTACACACGGGCATGTTTCCTCCCATCCTCCTCCTTTGCAGACTCTCTTAACTTTCAAGAATCCTGTGTCTGAAGTGAGACCAGTTAATGGCAGCTGCTACCATGTATTAAGCACCTGCTTTACAGTGGTAGACACTGTTGTAAGTACTCTGCAGCATTTGCTCATTTAATACATTAGCCCCATGAGGTCAACACCATGGGAATCCTTATTTTTGAGAGGAGGAAACTGAGTCTCAGCCTAAGTGACTTGCCCTGGGTCATACAGCTGGGAAGTGGCTGAGCTGGGGTTCTGAGCCAGATGTTTGGACCACGGATCTGCCCCTTGACCCTGCAGCATCCCAGTGCTGATGGCTCACAGGAAAGGGTCCGACCTGAGGAGGCCTCTGTCCCCTGAGTGTGAGAGCTACAGGTTTGTCTGCATCCAGCCACAGAGGCCCTGACAGCCTCCCTGGCTGGAGATGCCAGCGTCTGACTGCTACTGGAGCAAGAGGAGGCCCAGTGGATGTAGCTGCTGTCTTCTGGGCCTTTCTGCATCCTGGTTGTTGAGGAGAAGTGAGCCATTGGAAGAAACAACCCCTGGAGGAAGTTTTAAAACAACAAAGTCCACCAGCTAAAAGTAAGGGAAACTAAAGGTGTCTCTGTGAGTGCTCAGGGCTAGTGTAGGTGAGAGGCTCACAGTGCCTCAGGATGGGGGCCAGGGAGGTTGGTACATGCTGAGCATGGGGCCCTATAGGACCTTCCCACATCCTGTCCTCTCATAGCTGCCCCAAGTGAGGAAGAGCTCACCCTGGCAGGGTTTCCTTGTCTCAGTGGGCCAAGGTCTTGCTTCCCATTCTGCCCCCATTTTTCTGAGGCTCAGTTCCTTAGTCCGCAAAATGCTGATGATGCCAACACCGGCCTCATGGGTAGTGTGAGAATCCTGGGAGACAGTAGGATATGAAAGTGCTTTGTGTATGATCAAGTGCCATAGAAATGGTAGTGATTGTTATTATTAGATCACAGACAGGTTTGCCGGAAGATGTTTCTGAATTATCTGAAGGTTTCATTTATTGTCTCTCCACCTTGTTAGTCCCAGTAAGTGAGCCTTGGCTCCATTTTGCTCTTTCCAGGTTAGGATGAAATTTTCTTAAAAGGCAGTTCTGCTTTTCCTAAAGCCTCATTAGAGCCCAGACACCGGGGCAGAACAAAGACGCAGGCCCGCGAGCTTGCTGTGACTTGCATGACTTCAGCCTGGCTTTCTAGGCTCTCTTAACTTCTGTTGCAAGGGTTTGCCTGAGATCTTATCCCTCTCTCGCTTGGCTTTAACTCCACAGTGAGGGGAGTTGTATTACCAGAGAGGTGGTATTTCAAGGGGCTGTCCCCAAAAAGTCACTTTGTTAATGAAGGCATTTCTGGAAGTTTCATTTCTCACTGACTGTGTATTTAGCAAGTTCCCTACTGCTTTTCCCTGTTTGACGTGAATACATACAATGCCCAGCTGCCAACATTTTAGATGCAGATGGTTTAAAAGAAACTAGAAACTGTATGGCTCTAGTCTCTTTAAGATCTGCATCACAGTCTTAAACAGGTTTTCTACTCAGGGAGGTAGAAATTCATGGATCCTCAAGGCATGGATTAATTGGTTATTTATTTTACTTACTTGACAAATATTTATTGTGCACTGTCATGTGCCAGACACTTTTATAGACACGGGAGAGACAGAAATGAGCAAGCCTTGAGAAAGTCCCTGCTTCTCTGTATTTTATTTTATTTTATTTTTTATTTTTTTTTAAGATTTTATTTATTTGTTCATGATAGTCACAGAGAGAGAGAGAGAGGCAGAGACACAGGCAGAGGGAGAAGCAGGCTCCATGCAGGGAGCCCGACGTGGGATTCGATCCCGAGTCTCCAGGATCGCGCCTTGGGCCAAAGGCAGGCGCCAAACCACTGCGCCACCCAGGGATCCCTTCTCTGTATTTTACATCGTCATAGGGACAGAGCACAAAGCAAACACTTAGCTAACTTACGTTTCTGATAGGGCTAAGTGTGAATAAGAAGATGGGGGGCAGTGGAGTGGCAGAGGAGTGACATACGTGAAGTGGATTAAGAGGTGCAAACTCCAGTTATAGGGTAAATAAGTTATGGGAATGAGAAGTACAGCACAGGGAATGTAGTCAATAATATTGTAATAATGACGCATGGGTGACAGATGGCAACTACACTTCCCGTGGCAAGCGTTTCAGGATGTATATTAATGTCAAATCACTGTGTTGTGCACCTGAAACTAATAGAATGTTGGCAACTGCACTTCCATAATAAAAGATGGCATGACAGGGTGATGTGGTAGGTGCGCAGGTGACATGTGCATCTTTTGTGGGCGTAAAACTTTGGTCAGGAAGGTCTTAGTAATAGGGATGAAAGCCGAGTGGAGGCAGCTGAGTTAAAATGTGGGGAAAGGCATGCTTAGGTGGAGGGAGTGGCAAGTGTGGAGGCCCAGAGATGGGAATAAATGTGGCACAGTGGAAGAATGAAAAGACGTATGTCTGGAGTATATTAAGGGGGCAGAAGTGTGGTGAAATTGCCACGCAAGGCTTTGCAGATTGTGTAGGACCTCTTAGCCAGTGTTGGAAATTCATTTTTTAAAAAGATGTTATTTATTTATTCATGAGAGACACAGAGAGAGAGGCAGAGACACAGGCAGAAGGAGAAGCAGGCTCCCCGCAGGGAGCTTGATGCAGGACTCGATCCCGGATCCCGGGATCACACTCTGAGCTGAAGGCGGATGCTCAACACTTCAGGCGTCCCAGGAACTGAATTTTATTAGAACTTAGAGATGACTCTTGCCTCAAGTTCAAGTGGAACAGGTAGAAACCCAGAGTGAATTTGCCTAGAGAGTCTTTATGACCTTGTATTGCCTGCCTCTGTGTTGGACACCATCATTATTGTCCTCCCCACATGTGCAGGATCTGCCTGGACCTTTAGTCAGCTGGCTGAATGGACAAAGTGCCTTTGTTTTCTGTAGTACTGGGGCACTTGGGGGAGGGGCTGGGAGTAGCTTCAGAGATCTATTTTTTTCTGCTCTTCTCTGTCTGCTAAGTGTAGTGGACGGGTTGATCCTTGACTTGTCCTTGACCTGGAAGAGTCTCTCTAGGGGCTTTGTCTCCTAGGGGCTGGCTCCCCTTATAGGAGCATCATTAAGCAGATAAGGCAGGAGGTTCATAAGAATCCTAGTCTGTAACCTTCTCAGCCTTGCAGATGTAGGAGCCAGGCATCTCGGACTTCAGGAGCCTTCCTCGCCCATTCTCCAGTGTAGGCTTCCTCTACTCCAGACTATCTGGCAGACTCTCCATATTTATCTTCTATATTGTCTTTAAGTGTACCCACTTGGGTGCTTTCAAAGGTTGCCCATTGCTGATGAACTAAACCCACACTTCTTAGCTTGACCTTCAAGACCCTTTACAATTTAATCCTACTGACTCATCCTTCTCATGCTCCTATGCAGATTCTCTTCCTTACCAGACTTACTTACGTGCAGTCTCTAAATACTTGTACTTCCTGCCCTCCTGCATTCATGCTTGCCAAGCCCCTCTTGTAGCACACTTTTCTGTTGTCCTAACATCCCAGGTGCACCTTGAACTTCTACTTTCAAACCCACTCCTCCAGGAAGTCTTTCTTGATGGCTTTAATTCCCCAAGGTATTTTGCATACTTATGAATGGTGCAAGTGCTTACAGTTTTACCTTGTAATAACTCTCCAGGTGGTGGTTATTTTTCCTTTGTGTCTTTCCCAGTGTACCATCAGCTCTTGAAGGAAGCAGGTGCTTTATTGTTGATGTTGATAAAACCTTCAGGGATGATAAGAATCTGAATAAGCTGGAAACCACACACTTCAGGTCAGAGTGGAAGTATATTCTAGATGGAATAGTCCAGAAAGAGGGGGCAGCATCATTTAAATTTACAGGCAGTCTTGGTCAGCTCTGTAGAGAGTTTCTAAAAGGAATCCCTTGCTGACATGTCTCCTCAGAACTCTAGCTGTGAGGAATGATGGTTTATTTTACCTATTGCCTTGTATTAGCTTCTATCTCTGTGTTGAGTACAAGGATGTCTTGTCCTTGGGACCACCTCTTCACCAATGAGACCTCCCCTGCCCCCTGCCCAGGGCTTTGGAGTTGGAAGTGCCCTTTTTTTTTTTTTTTTTTTTAATCTGAGAAGGGAAGTCAGGTCTAGGGATGGTTGGGCCTGGTCACAGGGACAGTCTTGTTGCTTCGGGCATTTATTTGAAAAATGTTGTCTCGGACCTCAAGGAGATTCCCTTGCCCTTGAATTCAGTAATGAGTTTTGTTTAAGCTCCTAGGAAACTGTATGACTCATACATCCACACCCACTACCCTTGAGTAAGAGGTGGGTTGTGCTTGTTCGAAAGGTGGTGGCCAAGAGGCTCATTCAACACAGGGCTTTTGTACACAGAGCTGCTTGCCCACTCTTAACTGTGTGCAACTTCACTGAGAAAACCATGAGGGGATATATACTCTTTCCACTTGTGTGTTTTATGTTTCCCTATGGGTAAATGTCATTTCACATAAGCACAACCAAGATGGTGGTCTACCTTTAGGGTGTCAAAAGATGGTAAAGCCATCCAAATCAGCTTCCTCTCCTACTCATTTTGGCATGTGTTCCTATAGCAGGGGGCTAATTGGTGTATTTTGTTTGGTGGTCAAGTGCTTCCCTTGTATCCACAGGTCACATGTGTTTTCTCCAAGGGACAATATGATGTATTCAAGAATGCTTGATGTTTTCTTGTTTTTATTGATAAAAGCTAAGAATCAAGAAAGGAGATTCTCCTCTCACCCCAGGAGAAATTTAGATGGAAAAAAATAAGATATTTGAAGAACAGAAATGTTTCCTGAATTTCACAACACAAATTCTTACCATAAAAACTTGACTGAAGGCCAGATTCACTGACTTTTTCAAGAATGGCTTATTTTGCAAAGCTAGGGCTTTGAGGGCCAAAGATGTTGCCCCAGGCAATACATAATGTTTTCTGTTTTTTTTTTTTAATGATTTCTCTTGTTACAAAGTAATATATATTTGTTTGGGGAAATTTAGGAAGTACAGACAAATCCCCGCCCCCCCCCACCCCCCCCACCAAGTCTCTTCCAGACTGATCAGGAGAATGTGATTTGGGAGCCATTTTTGGAAATGGCGACTAAAGATATGGCTTCTTGAGGAATGTTTTGCTGGCCCAGTGCATATGCCTCAAACCTACAGTAAAATATGCCTGTATATATAAGGACTTTGCCAGATATGAGTCACCCATGGCTTGTTCCTTCTGAAATGTACTGCCCTGACCAACAGTGAGCCCTGTCTATCATTGGAATGATGATGTTTGGTCCCCAAAGAAACAATCTCTCCTTAGAAGCCATGTCAGCATTTCTCTGAGTACCTGCCTATATTTCTTAGCAATGTATAGATTGCCACTGTTTTCTTTATTTTCAGTAACCACTGAACAGAAGTGAGTCATTTCTGTGGATTTTCTCATCCTGTGTCTTTTGCTTTAGCCCCCACATGGAGCTCCCACTTGGTTTAGAACTGAAGGAGATTTATGTTGTTTGAGGAACAAATTCCTCCTTTTGTTTCTCCAAGATAATTAGAAAAGCCAACACATTTCTGGTTATTTCTGTTGAAATAAAAGGGATGTGGTAATTCTGAGTGTGTGCTTTTAATTTGCATCTCAGGTTCTTCCACACTATTTAGCACATAGTAGGTACTCACACTCAAAACTTGGCTCATTAAATTTCTGAATTAAATGCTCACACAAAGTTACTGGTTAATTTCCTTGAAATAGGGCTTTCATCACTGCGTAATTCCGGAGATACTTTTCACATGCACCATCCCACTAGAGTGGCTGTGGCAACTTTGTCTAGAAGGAATAGTCATTCCAGGATATGAGATTTGAGTAGCATTTTGATTCTTGGTATTTTTTAACAGTCTCTTAATGGTGTTGAGTTGAATGCTGGGAGCTGCTCATACTCTCCCAGCGTCCCGCACTGACATGACTCATTTGTCTCCTTAGAGATGTTGTATTCTGCTTAAGCTCATCCTGCATGGATAGACTTTATCTAAATTCCAATCCATACCAGCACTGTTTCCACTTCATATCATTCTGCTCCAACCCATTCATGTCTATTTTCTCTTTGATCTTCCTCTGAAAAATTCATGAGGACCTCTGCAGGTATCTGCTCATATGTAGGTTTTTGTTCAGAATCAGCCATATGTGAAACTCCTCCTTGATAGTGAAGCCTCATCTTACCTAGTGATTTCCCCGTCGATGAGTTGCTCTCCAATTTCAATTTCCTCTCTCCTGGATATCAAGCTAAACTGAGAAGCCCTAGACCATTAAGTGGGATGAGTACTGGAAGACACTGTGACCAAACTACTTGCAGACTTGTTTCATATTTATTGAATAGTCTCTTGAAACACAGGTTAATATACACTAGAAGATGTGCAGTAGTTGGTAGTGTGTGTTAACGATCAGTTTCTTCTGTAGATGTTAAGCTGTATTATATTGAAGTAACATGTTTGGTATCATTATTATAGTCTCCGTTAAAATTTATATAAATTTCCCATTGTATTTAAATGGCCAGTTATTGTTTGGATCTACCATGGTATCCATTACAGACTTCTGTTTCAGCTCCTATGGATCATCATCTTACTGGTTACAGATTTTTGCTGCCATCATTTATTATTAGCTCCTTGAGGACAAAACAGTCTCTTCATTATCACTCCCAGTGGTGATAATTATGCCAGAACATAATTTCTCTTCAGTGAGTGTTTGTTGATTGCATAAGTTTATCAAAAGTCTTAAGCTGATCAGAACATGGGTGACTGGATATGAAGTTGCTATCTGGGGTCAGGGGTTATTGAGGTTCTTTAGCATTTCATATAGCTGGAGAATCATAGGGAAGGTATAAGGGACACATTGCATCTCAATTTACCAAAAGGGGAGAAGAAATCATTGTTAGTAAATATTGAAAGGTGTGTAAGCAGCTACATAAATTGTGATGCATGAATTATTTGATTATGTTAGTTTTATGCCAGTCCTGTCTCCTGATAAGCGGTAAGAGCATCTGAAGATTAGGGGAAGCAGCTGAGTACCGGGGAGCAGTGATGATCAAGGACCATGCATAGCTACCAAGATATCTCAGGCTCAGCCTCTGATCTCTTGTGTGACCGGTATGGTGTATTAAATCACACTGGAAAAATACATTAGTATCTGAATTCTAAGCTGTGAAGAAAGTTGGCTTTCTGGCTGGCAAAACAATTTTATTATTTATTTATTTACTTATTTATTTTAGAGGGGGGTAGGGAGGGGCAGAAGGAGAGGGAGAGAGAGAAAATCCTAAGCAGGTTTCATGCCAAATATGAAGCCTGAAGTGGGGCTTGTTCTCATGACCATGAGCCTAAATCCAGAGGCACAGGCCTAACTGACTGAGCTACCTGGGATCAGGAATGATCCCATTTTAAGTAAAGATCCTGAAGCTTCTCAGATTTTGAGTCTGCAGGTCCAAGAGACAAGGAGCAACCTGTTGTGGACCACATCAACATACACACCCATGGAAAAATGGTTTCTACCATTCAGAACATCTCAGGACTATGACTTTGGCTGCCATATTTTTAGTACTATCTTTAGGTTCCATAAAGCATCTCTACTTCCCATACACCCCATTAGGTCAGCATGGCCCCTGTCTCCTAGGAGACATGCTGGATATTCTGAGAGCAGCTAGCTTGACTTGATTCAGGCTGCCTCATGTTTGTGGTGCTGCCCTGGAAACAAAACCATCTGTGAAGAAGGATCTTTCCTTCTTGATGAATTACTTTGGGACTCTGGGCAAGTCTCTTCACCTCTTTTAGTATTATAGCCCTCTCATTTGAAGAAAATAACTTCTTCATTGTCCTTAAAGTGATATCTGTCAGTAGACTCAGATCTTTCAAGGAAAGATGCTCTGGAAGATGAAAATGAAGCAGTGTTATGATGTTGAAAAATGGGTACATTCTCTTGTGTAAGATGCAGAGTCCATTGTTAATGCTTCAAGACTTGCCTTCATTGATTCTCAGTTCCTAGTTGAATGAACTCACTGTACAAGGATTTGAGAGTTGAACGTGCATTCAAAGAAGCCCCTTAAGACTATGTCTGGTTTGGTGTTAAATTTAATTTGGAAAAAGGAGTCATTTTCTCATATATTATTTTCTCTGAGTTAAAAAAGAGGAACAGATAGATATCTGCTTTATCTTCAAATGTTCCAAATTATGTGTGACAGCTTTTCAAAAAGCTCGTATCTAAAGGCAAAAAAATACACTCTGCCTATATATGATTTGACAGCATTCTTGGCCTGGGGTTGAGAAGATCTGTCATTTATTGCTATAATTCAGCAACTGTGATTAATTGTCCAAGGGCCTTCATTGTACTTTGCCAAAACAAAATTAAGGGGAAACGGCATTCTCATCATGCAAATCATGTAACTTTCATGTTTATTAATGCTTTCATGGAGGAATCAATATCCACTTTTCATTGAGAGTACTAATCACTGTGAACCCCTCTCAAACATTGCTGGGAGAAATCATTTTGAATTTTTCTAGTGGACTCACTTCATTACCCCAGAAAGTTAAATCTCTCTCCCACTCCCACATCAGCAGGCTTTTGAGGTGCTTGTGTGGATTTATGGGGTTCTGAAATTTTCTTCAGAGTCTGTTGGTCATTCAAAAGAGATGAATTTTTTTTTAACTAAGCTCCATGCCCAATCTGGGGCTTGAACTCATGACCTTGAGATTAAGAGTCATATGCTCTACTGACTGAGCCAGTGAGGCATTCCAGTCATATTAAAGAGATTTTCAACACTCCTTCATGTGATTAGTATTGAACTACATCTAAGCAGTGGCTCAATGATCCTCTGAGTATGTTTTTCCACCCTCTTGGATATTTTGGAGGGTCTTTTCTAATTGACTCAGAATCTATTCTACTGGTGCCAGAGCTAGGCTAGGAACAACTGCCCTCTTAAACCTGGCTTTTTGTCTATTGCTAAATTGTCATCAACACTCATTTAGCCCAAAGTTATGCTTGTCAGATAAGCCCGTCTTAAGTTGTGCAGACTGGACCACACTGATAGAGACAAAATGATCCTATTTTTGTTCTGTGAAGATTTATCTCACCTACTCTTTCCTTGAGTATGGTGGATGGATGCAGAGATTTTTGTTTCTTACATTTTCTGCCCTTTATCCCGGTTAATGTTTTTCTTCTCTTCATGCTTTTGACATCTTCATGCATTATAATATTTATCATTGGGGAGCATGGTATATGTTTGTGTTAATCCATGCACTGACAGCTAAATTTAGTTTGGAAAAGTGAAATCCAGAGGGTAAGAGATGTCACCACAGTCATAATAGATTTCTAAGACCTTGATTTTTTTGTTAACTTTCTGTGGTCTCTCCACCCTTCATCCCACATTGTCTCCCAACACAACAGGGCAAAATAAAACACACAATGACATCTCGATTCCCTCTCTACTCCCCAATTACATCATTGTTGTGATGTAGAGGTTTCTGGTTCAGTAGCAACATTCCTCTGTAAAGCTGCTCTGAACTGTCCATGGTGCTGCTGATAAATGTACTATAATCTTGAGCAAGAACACAGCTTCAAATGGAATGAAACTTTTTGCTTCCTAAGCTTAAAGCTTTAGATTCTGGTGGCTAGGCTTTGTCATACTGAATGAAGTAGAGAATTGAAGATAGTTACTTTACTGGTTTGAGTCAAAATAATGGTTTTAGCTTTCAGTACATTGATATTTTGGGCCCAAGTTCTCTTGGTCTTAGATATTGGGAGAGTTTCTCACTTGTGGGCTGTTTTTGGTATATACAGTTCATGTTTTCATTTTTCCTTTCTTGTAGCTACCCCAGAGGATCACAGAGAGCACACAGGGAATTGACAATTATTTTTAATGAGAGGTGTATGTGAAGCAGCCTCTCATTCTGAATTCCCTGCACTGCTTTTTAGTGGAATCAGGGGGCTTGGGGATGTATTTCTGGAGCTGTTTGCATTGACAGCGAATTCTATAATCACTTTCTGGTAGAACCAAACGGGCTCTGGTTTTGAGTTTTATTTCAGAAGCATGCCTTATTTTGCTAATCAAAACAGCTACTTGTGACATTTGAGGCAAAAAGGGGCCCTTTAATATTTGTCTTTGGTTTGAAAGAAGGTGAAGAACACAGTAAGGTGGAAAGGGACTTAAAAAGTCAAATAACCTCCATCTTCTCTTTTTCTAAAACTCAAATTCATGGGCTTGAAAGTGTCCTGGATTCATAGGCTACTAGTGCCCTAGAAGATTGTCAGAAAACAAGGGAAAGCTTCTTTTTCACTCACATACCGGTAGCACTTTGATAGCAGCACTAGGATAAAAAGTGGTATAAATAATTGAGTATATACCTATATATAATAATTATATATATGACTTATGGCTGGGCCTTCATAGAGCTAACAGCAGTGGAAAAACAGACATAGGATAAATAATTGCCCATGTAGTAAGGATACCATGTAAGCAGAGAGTGATGCTTTGTATTTGCATCTGAAATGCTAGTCATAACAATACAAATGCCACTGCCAGAAGTATATCCAGGGAATTTGTTGTTATTTTTCCACAATGAATTATTATATGAGTATTGAATGGGGCATGCTAGCCATACACATTACAGTAGCAGTTATTAGGATATCTGCTAGATACCAATTAAAAGAGGGGAATTCTTCCAAAATTATTGTTAAAAACCTTGACTCAAATCCATGTTTATTATGTTTTCCAAATGGCAGTACACAATAGCCAACTCTAATGGGAGAAAGGATTACTAAATCACTTGGGATTCAATGAGAACCACCCTTTCAAAATGATGGTTTCATAATAACTTAGCAAAACACACTATTTTTATTTATTTCACTGTGTAACAGTAAGCCTTCAGAATTGATACAAAAATATTTTTTTCTTGGTGAAAAGCTCTTTTAATCACAGTACTATTGTTGTGATAAAAACACAGCACATGATGGTAAGATATGTACTACAAATATAGATTATTAGATCTTGATTTATTTTATAAAACACATTTTTAAGTTCTCTGTTGGTTCATGGTCTAAAATAGACAATTATTACTGTATTTGAAATTATCCTAATCTGTAGAGGTAGAAAACATACATGTGTATTTACTGAGCTAAAACATTACAAGGCTCACTGAAGGAAACTAATATAAATGGATGAAGCAAAAGACTGGATTCTGCTGGCACCATTTCATACAAACCAGAATTAATGTGCTGCGATAGGATTAAGACATCGAATGGAGGCATAAAATGTATGTGCAAGACCAAACACAGTCTGAATGGGCTAAATCCATTTTTTTATTTCTACATAGATCAAGGGAAAGAGGTTTACCAAGATGATGCTTGTTAAATATTCAAATGAGAACCAGATCTCAGCGGGTGTTGGAGGGAAAGCACATTAGCTGGATTAGTAAAGATTTTTCATATTATGCCAAGGTAGATTTCAAGAGTCTGTTTATGCTTAATGAAATTCCTCTGTGTTTATTGTCACTAAAAAAGGAAGGAGAAAAGGAGGTGACAGATGTCCTGCAAAATTGAATATGTTGTAAAAAGTACCATGATAGTGTTGAGTTCGCCCCCATGAAGGCTGTAACATGAGCTTGGGGCAACACTGAAAATGCGCATTATGAGAAGTCACTTAAAAAAATTCCTCCTTGTGCTGGAGTGCTTGGGGTGAGCAGAGCTGGAATGGATCAAGCATGGATTCTGACTGCAGGGAACATGCAGTATAATAAGGATAATACGTAAATCAGGAAGAGGTTGGCGTTTTGTTGTAGAATAAGAGTGAAGGAGGGAGAGGCCCCTGGCCCCTGGCCTGTGGTTTTCCTATAAGATTTAACAGTCCTGAGCAGTGTGTGAGTCTCTTCCTACACTGGTCCAAGGTGGAGACTTATCAGCAGCTTCAGAGCAACAGAGCTGCTGCATTGGGAGAGAGTGAGGTACTTTGAGGGGCTCCGATTATCCTTGCCTTGGTGGGATTAATTTGGCATGGGCAGGCAGGGTAGATGAGTGATAGAAGGGCCTGAAGAAGGGAAGACTAGTTTGCGGGGTGGGGTATTTTATTAGCCCAGGTGTGAGAGAGAGAGGTAGTACAGCCACAGTGGGGATGGAGAGGGAGATATGGATGTAAGATCTAAATAGAACTGAAAGTGCCTGGCACGTTTCAGTTTGAGGGGCTCATGAGCAAGAGGGTCTTTGATTCCAGGCTCAGGTAATGGGGAAGATACTGAGGCCATTATCAGGAACAGGACGAACTGGTTTGGGAGAAAAGCAGGAAGTCAGGAAATGTGGAACTCAGGACTGCATATGTGATTTGCAGTGCCTGGTGAAAAATTAAAACTCCAGGCCTGTTCAAAAATTAAGAAGAATTTAAAGATGGTGACAACAGAGTACGATCCTTCTAAGCCTGGTGCCCTGTATGAATGTACCGGTCACTAACCATGAGGTCTGCCTTGATTGAATCAGAGGTGCGAAAGGGTGTATGCCCCCCACACCCTTCCTGAGTATCTGCCTCCATGCCCGGAAAAGCTTGAAAAAAGGAACAGTGCAGGCCAGCATGCAGTGGTGCAGAATGCCACAGGGTCAGGGCCAAGGCTGAGGGACAAGAACCACAGTAATCTGAGTAGAAATGAATCCTTTCTGTCCCATTGTTAGTGATAATCTCATTTTCAAATGTGATTAATTCCTCAGAATAGGGGAGGAATCTGTGGCCCTCCCATAAGTTTGCCTCAGTTGAAAGAAAGATTTTTAAAGATGTTATTTATTTATTCATGAGAGACACAGAAAGAGAGGGGCAGAGACACAGGCAGAGGGAGAGGCAGGTTTCCTGTGGGTAGCCCTGATATGGGACTCAATCCCAGGACCCCAGGATCATACCCTGGGCCAAAGGCAGATGTTCAACCCCAGAGCTACCCCCTGCCTTAGTTGAAATTTGAATGAAAACTATTGAAGTGGATTTTAGAAGATGCCTAGTGTCTTTGCTCTCATTCCCCCATGAACCTCTTGCTTCCCAGGTGGATGATTGATGATTCCCTGGGCATTCTGACCTGGGAAGCAGATACTAACATTTTTTTTTTTTTTTTTTTTTGAGAGTCTACTATGCTTCTGTTAGACTCACTGCTTTTAGAGTGTGTACATGAATGCTACCGTATTGGATCCTTTGATATGAGCATTATTACTTCATTTTGCAGGGAGGAAGACTGAGGCATAGAGAGGCAATCCATTAAAACCCCATAGCCAGTGGTCAGCAGAGCCCATTTCTCTGTGTGTTGCTGCCCTTTGTTCTTGGCCATCGAAAAACACAAACTGCTCAAGATTTGTTTAGAAGTTGTGGTGGAACTCAAGTAAAAGCTATCTTCTGAGGGAACTGACTAGTTTTTGGACACAGGGTCAAGAGGAGAGGCTGAGAACTTTCCAAGGTTGAAAAACATGGTCAGGTGTTACCCATCTCTGATGAACTGGCCCAGGGGGGCCTGTGGTCTACTGGAGGAGACAGGCTCTTTTTTTTTTTTTTTTGTCTGACTGGGCACAAGGTTTGAGCCTTTGGGTTGGTTAAGGAGAAATCATCTTTCCACTGTGTGGTTTGTGATCAGTCAGCAGACCGGGGGGGGGGGGGGGGGGGGGGGGGGGGGGGGGGGGGGGGGGTGCCTGGTTATCCAGATGTCCTGCGGACCAAAGCCAAGCTTCTCCCTGGCTTCCTGGGTGTGCCGGTGCCCTGGAGCAGGGCCTGAGGGAGGGAGATGATTGGGAGGTTATGGAAGGGAAGTTGGCCCCTGAGGGGAAAGGGCTGTCTCCTCTCCCCGGGCACCCAGCTGCCAAGTCAGTGGAAACAAAGTCTCAGGCCAAGCTCCAGCTGCACATCACACCTCCCTGCCCAGCCCTGCCCAGCCCCTCCAGGCCGCTGCTTTTCTGAATCAGAGCTCTGCTCCATCTGAAGGAGGACCATGAGGTGGGGCTGGCAAGGCAAGCCCCTGCCAAATGCAGGCTGTGTTTCTACAAGGTGTCTGCTAAGCCCATGATGTCAGAACAACAGAGAATCTGCTTGTTTTGGAATCTGAAATCTATCATTGAATTAATTCTAAATTAGTGGTTCACATTGACTGATGGGAAAAATATGCCCTTCAGGATATTGCTGTTTAAACACTGGAAATTCAAACTCTTAGTTGTCAAATTTCAAAACAGGTCTGATTTTTTTTCACTCCCACATGAACTTAGCTCTATTCAAACAACACTTAGTGGCTCTGGCTTATAGGAAGGGGTCTTCTGGTCCTGGCTTCCTGGCCAAGGGCCAAGAGTGGCTCAGTTGATCCCTGTAGGTGTTGGGGAGCTCACGGTTTGCATTTCACAGTAGGATTCTTTTGTCTACTTTTCCTCACCCTGGGGGCATCTGCTGAAACTACCTGGTTTCTAATCACATGATGCTAGGAAAAAGGGGTGAATGCTGCCTGCTTTCAGAGCAACCGCCTCTCTGTAACACTCATGTGAGGTCAAGGGTGGTTCTTTTTCAGGTACTTGTAAACTTGTGCTTGTTTTTTTAAATACCTACGCTTAACGTCTACTTGATATTAGAGACTCAATGTGAATAGTAGGAAAAACCAGGCATCAAGCCCCTGGGCTTTGAGCCTATCCAAATTGTGTCACATACCTTGGAGTTCTTAATGTTGCCGTCGGCTTTACAGAGGTGTGTTAAGTTTATTTAGGACTTTTCTTGCAGGCATAGATAAAATTTTTGTCATTTCTCCCAATTTTTGTCTTGTCATCCAGGTATGGGTGATAGGCCTGAACAGGCGAGTAGGGTTGGCATAGGGAGCCATTCCCACCTCTGGATCTTAGAGCCCTGCATGAGGTGGTGGCTGGGGTGGAGGTGGTATGTGTCATCTATGGGGTGATTTCTGCAATGGTATATACCTGTCAGGCTTTGCTTGTATTATTTATATATATTAGTGGATAGAGTTGATGTAATGAAACACCAATTTATTTTATTTTTATTTATTTTTAAAAATTTTATTTATTTATTCATGAAAGACACGGAGAGAGAGAGAGGCAGAGACACAGGCAGAGGGAGAGGCAGGCTCCCTTCTGGGAACCTGATGCAGGACTACATCCCAGGACCCCAGGATCATGATCTGAGCCAAAGACAGATGCTCAACCACTGAGCCACCCAGGCATCCCAACACCAATTTATTTTAAAACAACTCTGCATTACTAGTAGCTTTTTTGTCACTCTATTCTTTTGTAGATTTTGTTGTTGTTCTTGTTTAAAGAAGTCTCCTTATACAAACAGATACCAGGTGGGGGACTGCTGGTTTAGGGAGGAGCCGTTGCCCCTGCCACTGGGTTGTGGCTGGCCCATGGATGGTAAGTTTCTGGTAGCACCATGACATCCCCTCAGTTCAGACTGTCTTCTTCTTGCTGATGAAGGGTTTTCTCAGATCCTGCCCTCATTTTCTCCACTGTAGATGAGAAGGAGTGATAGTTTATATTAGAAAATAGTAAATGAGTTTTTAAACTGACTTTTTGGTTCAGAACAGTTGATGAGACTCTTACGAGAATCATCACCACACTTAAACACCCATGTTAATGGCAGCATTATTCACAGTTATCAAGAGGTGGAAGTGACCCTGGTGTTTACTGATAAGTGAATGGATTTAAAAAATGTGGCATATACACACAATGGAATATTATTCAGCCTTAGAAAGGAAGGAAATTCTGGTATAGGCTGCAACATGGATGGATGGTGAGGACATTTTGCTAAGAAAAAAAAAACAATGCCAGTCACAGAAAAGACAAGTACAGTATGATTGTGCTTAAGTGAAGTGTCTCCAAGAGGAGACAAACGCATGGAGACAGGAAGTAGAATAGCAGTTGCCAGGATCTGGGGGTAGGAGAAATGGGGACCAGTTGTTTAATAGGTGTAGTTTCAGTTTTGCATTGAAAAGTTTCCAGAAAAAAAAAAAAAAAGAAAAGTTTCCAGAGATTGTTGCACAAAAAATTAATGGACTTCATACTAGGGAACTATACGCTTAAAAATGGTGAAGATGGTGATTGTATGTTCTCTCTCTCTCTTTTTTTTTTTTTTTTTTTTTACCACAATTATTAAAAAATAACATTTTCAAGTCTCTAAGCCACGTTGACTTGTGTGGATCTTTCATCTTGCCCCTGGTGTGGGCACGGTCCCAATTTTCTCTTCTGTGTGTACCTTGTACCTCCCATACCTTCCTCCTTTGGGGATTCCTCAGAATCCAGGTTAGACTTACTTTGGGATCACTTACCCGTGCATCCTACAGAGGCCAAAGCAGATGCTACCTTCCCTTCTGGGCTCTCCTGAGCTGGTTGCTGCTCTTCCTCGCTGGGTAATCTGTGATCTGTTTCCTTCCCAGCCCAGCTGCCCTCTGGAGATCCAAACATTGTGTTGTTCTCTGCAGCTGCATTGATGAGTTGTATCATTGTTTTGGTTTAATTGCAGTCACTCTGCTGTTAACAAATTTATACAAAGTACAGCAGGAAGAAGGTCTTTGAGTACTTCCGTGTCCCCAACAGATAAAATGTTTTTTTTCCCTGCATCATTTGAATTTTTTTACTGCTAATAAATGCCTGGACTGCTTTTTAGTGTGATATTTAAGTCCAAAGGGATATTGTGAAGCCTGTGTATACATAATTTAATGTAGAACATAGAATTTTAGTGCTGGCAGGGATCTCTGAGAGTTTTTATTTCAGTTTTCTCATTTGATAAAGGAGGAATGTGGGGTCCTTATTAGGGAAACAGTAATGGTGGAGCCAGAACAAGATCTCAGTCCCAGTTTGTATCATCAGCTACTTTTCTTCCTTGGGGCACCCTCTTGGAATTTATAAAACTGTATTTAGGGCCAGGTATCTAAAAGCCACTCATTTCACAGCATATTTCTATTAGCTCGGCATGATTGCGTGCTGAGTCTGTCCGTGATGAGAAATGGTCATTACCATGTCTCATGTCCTGTGTGGGCTGCCCTTCCTCTACCCAAGACAGGTACTTCACATGCCAGGTGCAAAAGTCAGCATTTGAACTTGATCCCCCTAATGGACCAGCTCTTAGACGATGGCTGCATTAAATCATTTTGAAAATAGGAAACTTGCATAACCTGAAAAAATTTGCCCTTGAATTAACCTTTCTCAGGAGATAATGATTGCATTCACCTTTGACCCCTTCTTACCTTTACTTTATACTCCAACATGTATAATGTTGTTCAGGGACCTCGTCAGTCTCTTCTTAGGAGTCGATAAGCTTCCTGAGACTGGGTTGAGGCCTTTAGCTCATGCCCAGCACACAGGAGGGGCCCTTAATGTTTAGTCATAGTAAATTTTAGTAGTTCACAGGGTTGAGGAAAAGTTATGATGATGGATAAAACATAGCTTCCTTAAGCATTGTGAATAGTGTTTTGTAACTAGATAGAATTAACCCTAAAGGGCTTCCTGGATGAGGTGAAGTTTGGTCTGAGTTCTGAAAAATTGGCAGAAAATTGATGAAGATGAATCTAGCACAGGAAAAATGGCATACATAGGGGGATGGGAATATAGAGAAAGGAGGGAAAGGCAAATTAGCCAGGATGGAGATAGGTGGTTGAGTTTCCTTTTGGGATGTTTGTAGAGTTCACAGTGAGCGCTCTCCCCTCCCCATCACTTACCACTACTTATAGGAGTGGGACTGTCAGGGACTGTTGTCTGGAAGCCTGCTATGTGGTATTTGTAGTTAACTGAGCTAGAGATGAGCCCTGCCTGGACCCAAGCGGTGCCACTCGAGTCACTTTTTTGGGATTTGGACTAGGAACTGGGAAAGGAATTTGTGTCATGGTAGCTGGACAGCTGGTACCTGCCCAGTGGTCAGAGAAAGTGGACGAGAATCATTAGCAGAGGGAGAGAAGAGCCTTGAGAATAAGTAGGATGACTTTCCACTTGCTGGGACCCAGCCCTGTCCTCGGGCCTGGCCACAGCCCTTTGGGCACAGCCCCTTCAGCATTCCTATGCTTGCATTGTAGATAATCCTTTTCTCTTTAGCTCACCTCTGAGCTGGAGTGAGGCTGGCTCTGTTATTTCTAAAAACGGTGTTTAGGAATAGAGCCTCCAGGAGAAGAGCTAGAGTTTTGGGTCTATATCATAAGCTTGTTGGGGAGGTCTGGATTTGATCTCCTTGGAGGCCAGCTCAGTGGCTTGGTCCTTGTGTGCCTGGGTCAGTTCATCATCTCTGCTGTGACTCAGTGCCCTCATCTCATCTGGACTCAGAACCGAGGTAGGAGATCATTGGTTGCATATTTGTTGGGTAGATCTACATGTATCTGCACCAGACATTGCTGTCACACATAGCTAGAGTCTGACAGGAACATGCAGGTAGAGCCCGTGTGATGAGGGCTCAGATAGAGATGTGTGTCAGGCACTGGAGAGGGGATGGGAAGGCCCCAGTGTGCTAGGGGAGCAGGGAGGACATCACAGAGGAGATACCATGGGAGGGGCAATGCAGGACCTTGTGTAATGGACGGGGGACAGAGGTAACAGGGCATGCCAGGTCAGCGAAAGAATGACTCTTGGGAAGAGATGAGGCAAGTGTATAAAGCCAGAGCAGTGGTGTTTGAGAGAAAATGGGAGGCAAGGTTGTTATCACAGGCAGGAGCTAGATCATGAAGGGCCTTGCAAGCCTAGCCAAGGGTGACTGTCCTCAATTTCCTGGGATAGTCCCAGTTTATGCCTATTAACTTGGTACAATTATGAGCAGTGTCCCCTTTTCACCCCTACAAAGGGTTAGGTTTGTTAATAAGTGACGTGTTGATACATTTATCTTGCTCATAGGTATTGGAACCCACTGTAGGATTCTAAACATCATAGCGACAGGGTGAAATTTTGAGTTGGGTAGATGATTCAGGAGGTGGTAGAGAGGTTGGAAGGCAGGAGTAGTGGTGATAGCCTGCAGTGAGCAGTGGTCATGGAGTCGGGGAAGAGAGCACTAATGGCAAAAGCATCCCCAATGTACAGACCATGGCATTTGGTGAACCAATGGCTTTCTATCGAGGGGGCTAGGGGTAACTGAGTAGAGCAGGCTTAGTGGGGTGTGTTTAGACTTATGGTTTAGGGGCCATGGGGAAGCCAGAAAAGAAGTCAAGTATGGAGCTGGAAATGCTGGGTTGAGGTCCAGAAGAGAAGACTGAGCTGCAGATAGCCATTCGGGAGTCATTAGGCTGTGGGTGATCATCGCCACCATCAGCATGGATGTGACTGTCCAGGAAGAGAGTATGTTGAAGAGGGGAAAAATAAAAAGAAGAGGAAATCAAAGACTACACTTTAGGGCTGCCTGTGTTTAGGGGGAAGGCAAGAAAAAAAAAAAAAAGAACCCCCCCCCCAAAACAAAAAACCTCGAGTCTACAAAGAACCAAAGAGCACTAAGAAGGACACACAGGAGAGGTAGGAGGGAATCCAAGGGCATGGCCAGAGCAGCTGTTACCTTTAATTGAAGGTCTAGTATGATTCAGACACCATTCTGGAAGCTTCTCGCATCTCTTTAAACCTGCAACAACAGACCTCTTGGCAGACTTGTCATTTTTCAAAGCCAGTGTTCTTTCCCGCCCCAGAAAAGAACTGGTGGTTGCAGCAGGGATGGAGGCGCCAGAGTCCATAAAACCCTCCTCCTTCAGGTGACCTCAGCAACCCGAGCAGACATCCGGTGTGGGGAACTTGACCATTGCAGGTGCACAGCTAAGGGGGGCTGTTGCCTTTTTCCTAACCTGGCCCCAGAAAGCAGGCCCCTTCAAGGAGACCTGAACAAGGAGGCTGTTTAAAATGGAACATGGGAAACAATGCCAGTGCTTTAATTGCATCATGAATTGTGGCCAGAAAAGGAGCCTAGCAACAAACTCATTTTCTGTTGGGCACAAGACACAGAGGACCTACTATAATTAGTTCTGTTTTTTTTCTCTTGTTGGCAAGTGCCTCTTTATTTATTTTTTATTCCTTGAGTGCACATGATGGATCAGCTTTCATCTAAGGTCCTGGTGTTAGAATTATCTTGCGGCGTTATGAAGTGCGTGTGTGGGTCCGCAGTTTGTATGACTGCGCACACGGCCGCGTCTGACATTCAGTGAGCACATATGGAGTACAAGGTAATGTACTTGAGTGTTGTACATGTATTCTTTTATTTACCTCTTGGCACAGCCCCGTGAGTTAGGTAATTATTACCATCTTCGTTTTTCTGGTGGAAAAGCTATATTGAGGAAAGTGAACAGGTTGCCCAGGATCCCACGGATAGGAAGTGGCAGACTGGGGATTTGAACCCGCCTCACACTGACCTTCTCCAGTTATTCTGTACATCTTTTCCCATTTGTTGTGATCTGGCTACTCATTCATGGGTACTGATTTATGCAGGGAGCCTACTCTCTGGCTCTGCTGGGAGTTCTGCCCCTGCCCAGTGGTGAATAGGTAACTGCTCGTCCCCAGAGATCTGGAGAGAGTGTCCTACTAATAGCCAACGTCTTAACCCTTGGAAACATTTTCTTTGTTTGTGAAGTCCTGTTTATGGATTTTCCTTTGTCACTGGGTGGTTCTGTGCTCTCTTGCTAATGAATTATCCAGGAGTCAATGATCCATGCACAGTGGATTGGTATTTGCCATCGATGCAGCATAAGACACAGCTGCCCATCCTGTGTGACCAGAGCCTGAGGTCAGAGCCTCAGAGGTGATTACAAACTGTACCATTAGCCATTTCCCCATTTCCTTCCTGTACGCGGGTAGTCCTGCAAATACGCATTTGCTCACTGGCCTGTGGTGAGCAGTGGTTTAAGCTCGGCAGGCGGCTAAGATTGCTGATTGGATTTATCTTACTAAGTAGTGTGATTTGATGAAAGTTGGAATTGTAGCCATTGGGAGCTGAAAAGAACCTTGGTCCAATCCCCTTAACTAGCAAGGAGAACACAAAGGCTAGAGAAAGGAGGTTATTTCCTTGGCTGTGTCTTGATATGGAATGCCAAGACAGCCCTCCACCTTGTACCTCTGATTTTTGGGGCTAAGCACTTCAAATATCTCACTGGAAGATGCTTCTAAGGCTGGTCTTGTTGCCTGATAAAATTGGAAAAGAAGAGGATGAAGAGATTGGCGAAACCTCTTGAGTCTTCCTGTGGACGTTGGGTGGGCTCCTTCTTAGATGCTGATGTTGAACATTTGATTTTCTCTCTTACTTCTTTCCAGAACCACATAGATAGTTTGATGACTGCTCGGTCATTTACAGCCCAATGCATGAAGATGAGTTGTCATGTTAGGAAACTCCCTTGCTCTTCAGGTTATTAAAGAACTATTAGTACCTCTGACAGGCATATAATAAATTAAGCCTCCTGAGGCTTGAATAGCAGTAATAAGTGCCTCATTTACACCCAAGGATTCTCCCGCTTGCTCAGCGGGATCTGGGTCAATAGACGTCATTTTCATAAGTCGTTTATCTTTCTTTTTCCATATTAGAGAGTCTTTTTTTTTTCCTGGAATTTGCTTTTGGGGCAATAGGCTTTTGGAAAAAAATAAAACTGGAAGATTTTAAGAATAAAGCTGGAATCAGTGCTCGCTTCGGCAGCACATATACTAAAAGCTGGAATCAAATTTAGGTACAAAAAGTAAAATGTAACTTCCAGGAAACCAAAGTGCTGTACCATTTCCATTTATATCAGCACTTTACTGTGATGAGGTTTAGATTCACGATTCAATTCTGAGTTTTGTAAGATGATTGCTCATAAGGAAAGGTGCAGTTAGGCCTTATGGATGGTACTCAGGGAGGGTGGAGTGGGCATTTGAGAAAGATGGTGAACAGCAAGTGGTAGAGGTTAATGTCTGCCATAATCAGAAGATTCTATGTTTCCAAGCCCCCCTTACCTGACCATTCCTATTGATCCTTATTTTGCTTTTTGATGAATATGATTCCAAAGCTGGGTGTACATATTATACCCTATGGTTACATCCTCAGGCCATGTAAACTCATTCCCTTTTTTTCTACACAAACTGAATTGTGTCTCCCCGAAATTTAGATGTTGAGGTATTTAGAGAAAGGCTTTTAGAAGGTGATGAAAGTTATATGAGGCCATAAGGATAGAATACTAATTTAGTAGCATTGATGGTCTTAGAAAAAGAGGAAGACAAATCCCTCTCTTTCTCTTTGCCCCATTAGTGCATAGCAAGAAGGCAGCTATCTGCAAGACAAGAAAAGGGTCTCACCCAAACCTGCCCATACTGGCACCCTAAACTCAGACTTCCAAGCCTTCAGAACCATGAGAAAATAAATTTATATTTCTTTTTTTTCTTTTATAAATTTATTTTTTATTGGTGTTCAATTTGCCAACATATAGAATAACACCCAGTGCTCATCCCGTCAAGTGCCCACCTCAGTGCCCGTCACCCAGTTCGTTTCCCACAGTTAGGAGTCTTTCATGTTCTGTCTGCCTTTCTGATATTTCCCACTCATTTTTTCTCCTTTCCCCTTTATTCCCTTTCACTATTATTTATATTCCCCAAATGAATGAGACCACACATAATGTTTGTCCTTCTCTGATAAATTTATATTTCTTAAGCCATCTAGGCTATTAAAATGTTTTTTAGTATTTTTAAAATATTAAAAAATATTTTTTAAAGTAGGCTCCACACCCAGTGTGGAGCTCAACGTGTGGCTCAGACCTACAACCCTGACATCAAGACCCCAGTTGAAATCAAGAGTTGGATGCTCAAATGACTGAGCCACTCAGGTGCCCCTAAATGTTTTTTTTAAAAAAGTAATCTCTGCTACCAGTGTGGGGCTCAGGCTCATAACACCAAGCTTAAGAGTTGCAGGCTGTACCAGCTGAGCAGCGAGGTGCCTCCAGACTGTTGTACTATGCTGTGACAGCCCAAGCTGACTAATCCTTTTTTCTTCCATTTCTTTTTCCTTATTTCCTTCCTTCTTTCCCTCTTATTTCATGCTGGCAGCTTGAACTTATGTGTATAAGTTTTGTTGTTTGTTTATAGTTGAATGGTTACACAGGCTTGGAGGCATTTGTCCTGGAATTAATGCTTGAAGGCATGGCTGCCTTATAGGTGGCTTACAAAAATCTGTGGAAGCCATAATGCAGCTAAATCACAGGCTATGAGGTGTCACGTGGTAATTCGGCACCATTAAAAAAATGGATAATACATTCACATTGTTGAAAAAGGTCTAAATGAACAGTTTTCTTTTTACCCCATCCCCTATCCATCATTTCCACTGTTGACTTCCCAGGTAACCACTTCTATTAGCTTGTGAATTTACGTATGTGTTTCCATCTTCCCAGAGTTCCCAAGTTGAAGAATGAAAAGCAAAACTTGCTTTGTATCTTTACTGACCCCACTTAAAAAAAAAAAAAGGTTATTATACTGTTTAGTCTGGCTTTTTTTCCACTTCTCAGTGTATCTTGGATTTCCATTTGAACAGATGGAGAACATCATCATTCTTTTTTGTGGTTGCATAGTATCCCATTTTAGGAATACACTATAATTTAACCATGTAGCAAACTGTTTTCCCTTTTCTTTTCTCCATAGTTATTTTTCTCTGTACTAATGATTTATCGCCTTTTGGATTTGCTTGGTTTTATATATGTTTATTACTAATTGAACTTTCTTTGCTTTTCAAGTTACTTTCTCTGGTATTTTTTATTTTTATTTTTTTTTACTTTCTCTGGTATTAATGATTGTATTGCCTTTTGGATTTGCTTGGTTTTATGTATATTTATCACTAATTTAACCTCTGAACTGTTGCAAGTTGCAAATGACCTCTGAAGATATTCATAGGTGCATCTTGATTTCTGTCAGTTCCATTTTCTAGAGCCCTTGGCCTGTTGCCACTCTGGGCTGCTCTCCTTTTGGGCCTGGTGCAGAGCTGTCATCATGACCTCTGGCACCCTCACCTGGGGATTCACTTCACTTGTCTCCTGCTCTGGCTTTCTTGGTTCCTGCAATACATCTTTTTTTCATTTGCCTCTTCTTGTTGGTGGAGAACATCTTCTAGTAGTTGCTTGAGAAAGGGGGTGCACTGAGATCTTGAATGAGTGTAAGCATACCCTTATACTTTATTGGTAGCTTGGTTAGATACACAGTTCTAAGTTGGAAATACCTTTCTTTCAGAATTTTGAAGACAAGTCTCCACTGTCTTCTAGAGTCCACTGTTGCTCCTGAGAAGTCAAGGCCTGATTCCTGCTTTCTATGTTGCTCATTTCCTTTTCCCTTTTTCTATATTTGTAGGATGTTACTTACCCCTAAGTATTTTAAAATTTTGGGCTGCTGTGCTTTAATTTGTGCTAATTTTTATTTATTTATTTTTTTGGGGGGAGTACTTGGAGAGCCCTTTAAATCTGAAAATTCCTATATTTCTCCTCTGGGAAATGTTTTGAGTTTTTTTCTGGAATTGTTTTGGATTATTTTCATTTTCCACTTATTTTATGCAACTCTTAATATAAAATAACTTATATTTCTAATTATGTTATCTTTTATCTTCTGTTGTCTGTCTTTTTGCTCTATTTTCCAGGAGATGTTCTCGAGTTCTTCTTCCAGTTATCTGTTTGGTTTTCTTTTTTGTGAGTGCACACACATACAGAAACTTAACTTTCTAACACCTTTGGCTTTTGATTTTTGTTTGTTTTTTTGTTTTTTGTTTTTTGTTTTTGTTTTTTGTTTTTCAGATAGTCTTTTGTTGTACTATACTATTTTTATTTCAGGGTGAGAGTATCCTTACCTATATTTCTGAGGATATTAATGGTAATTATTTTTAAGTTGTTTACCCCACCCTGTAGTCTTTTTTCCTTCAAGTTCATCACTTTTCTTTCCCCTTTTGTTTTGGTCTTTGTCTCTTATATTTATGGTTTTCCTCCAGTGTTTGATGATACTCAGTTGTTGGTTCATCTGTAATAGCGACTACAAAGCTGGAGGCTTTGGGGTGTAGGTGTGGCTCATTGACACTGAGTCTGTGGGGTGATCTGCCTGGCTCTTTGATTAAGTAAACAGGACAAAATCAGAGAGGGAGACAAACCATAAGGGACTCTTAATCATAATAAACAAACTGAGGGTTGCTAGAGGGGAGGGGAGGTAGGGGGATGGGGTAACTGGGTGATGGACATTAAGGAGGGATGTGATGTAATGGGCACTGGGTGTTATATAAGACTGATGAATCACTGAAACCAACAACACATTATATGTTAATTAAATTTAAATAAAATTAAAAATTAATTTAAAAAAAAAGAATTAGTATCAGTATCTTCAGGTGTTCCCTCTTGGGTTGCTCATGCTGTCCAGAGAAGACTCATAGCCTTCTCTGCCTAGAAAGTGAAGATGGGGCCGCGAGTGCTACTAGGAGCCAGTGGGGATGAGAGGGCTGGGTGTCTGTTGGGGTGTTGTCTTGGTATCCCCCTTTGTTTGCTTATCGCCCTTATTTTATGTGAGGCATGCTAGCCTTGGACCTATGCCTGGGGTCCTTCAGTGAAGAAACCCTCTCATTTCCCCCTCCTATGAATAAATCTCCGGTGTTTTGCCATGGTAGAGAAGGTGCGGTATAGAGTGGCAGATAGCATCTGGAGGCCTGATTGCTTCTTGATCAGAATTTCAGCTAATCCTTCTTACTTTAGCCCCCGAGCCCATGTCTCTAGAGGAACCTAATAACAAGTTTTTAAGTATATTTTATTAATCCAAAATATGTCTTGAATTTGTCTACTATTCTCCCCATCACTGCTCTAGGGCAGGCCATCGTCATCTCCTGCTGGGACCAGTGCAAAAGCTTCCCTGCTGCTTGTCTTTGTCCTTCTTGGCTCTTTCTCTCTTTACCTCTCCCTCCCTCCTTCTCTTTCTCTTAAAAGAGCTTATAATGTATTTAGCCTCATAAAGGAAGGAAATCCTGACACATGCTACAACATGGATAAACCTTGAGGACATTTTGCTAAGTGAAATAAGCCAGTCCCCAAAATGCAAACACTGCGTGATTCCACTTACATGAGATATCTAGGGTAGTCAAATTCATAGAAACAGAAAGTAGAATGGTGGCTTCCAGGGGGTTAAAAAGGGGGTGGGGAATAGGGTGGTGGTGTTCAATGGATACAGAGTTTCAGTTTTGCAAGATGAAAAAGTTCTAGATAGTAGTTGCAGAACAGTGTGAATAAAAGTAGCACTATGAAAATAGTTAAGATGATAAATTTTATGTTAGGTATATTTTACCACAATTTTTAAAAAGCCTAAAATGACTAAAGGATTTTTTTTTTTGGGGGGGGGATGGTGATGGTTACACACCTCTTGATACTACAAACCATAGAATTGTACACTTTAAATGAATCAACTGCACGGTGTATGGATGATATCACAGTAAAATTGTTCTCTCTTTTACTTCAGATCACCTTTTTAATATCCACCAAGGTTAACAACATCCTGACTGAGTTCCAAAGATGGTGACATTCTGTTCAAAACTCAAGTTCCCAAGAAAGACCTTGGCGTGGTTGTGCCCACCCCTTGGGATGGAGTGCAAGATCAGGAATCATGGGAGAATGTACTAGAAGGAACAGAACTGCCAGGGGTAGTTGTATAAATATTTTAAGATGGTTTATTTTTCTTTGGAACTCTCAAGTGAGCATCGAGCATGGGAGACCATGACGAGTCTGCTACATAGTGTATGTAGCTCACCCAGTTCTTCTCTGACACCAGGGCTTTTGGATCTGTTTGTCATCCATCCATTCATCCACCCATTCATTCGTTTGTTTGTTCATTCTGTTCATTTCTTCCTGAAATGCTGAGCCTCTCTGTCAGGCCCTGGAGAGACCAGCATATCTTTCACATTGTGGTGTTGAAATTTAGACATATCATTTCAGACTCCGCTTGGTGCAGTTTACGGAGTAGAAATATATAAGACATGTAGGAATAACATAACAAGAAATGCTGCAGAATCCATATGAAGAGAATCACAAAAATTTATTGACTGACATAAAAGAAGACTCAAATAAATGGAGGTGCGTGCTGCCAGTTTCTCTCAGTGTGATAAAGATGTCAGTTCTTTCCAAAATAATGTGTCATTTCACCCTATTCCAATCACCGTCTCAGCTGGGGTTTTCTTTCTTCTTTTTTTGGAATGTGTCAAATTATTCTCAAATTCTTAAAGGATAAGCTGGCTGGAATTGCCAGAAAATTTTGAAAATGATGTATAGTCGGAGGAGATTTGCATTTACAGATATAAAATGTACCCAAATATGCTAATGAAGACCATGTACTTAATTAGTGCAGGAACATACTGTTGACTGGAACAGAGTAGTCTAGACACAGAGTCTATTAGGAAAGAGGGTTTAGTGTATGATGAAGTAAAGGATGAATTATTTAACAAATTCTAAATTAACCACTTGGGAAAAAAATAGAATTATAGCCTTTCCTCACACAATATACTAACACAAACTTTAGTTCTGTTAAAGGATTAACTACAAAAGTTGCCATCATAAAAAAATAACACTAGGAAAAATTGTAGTTGACTCTTTTAATACTGGGGGAGTCAGCAAAAGTAAGGTTTCAAAGGAGGCAAATGACTGATAACTATACATAAAATGAACATTTCTAGAAGTCAAAAACCTTGCCCAAGAGAAAAAAATCCTGATAAAATAGCTTGGAAAAACATGCAACAAAGGATTTGGTTAATATATAAATATATAGGAACACTACTAAATCCCTCATAGAAAAATTGACAAAGGATATAAGCTGGCAGTTAACAGAAGAGGAAATGCCAGTTGCTGGTAAACATGAAAAACTTGTGAGCCATTCAATACCTCTCTCTTAAAAGAAATACATTTGAAGGGCACCTGGGTAGTGCAGTAGGTTGAGCATCTGCCTTTGATTCATGATCTTGGGTCCTGGGATCAAGCCCCACATTGGGTTCCCTGTTCAGTGGGGAGTCTGCTTTTCCCTCTGCCCCACCTCTGTTTGTGCTCTCTTGGGCATGCACTCTCTCTCAAGTAAGTAAGTAAGTAAGTAAATAAATAAATAAGCAAGTAAGTAAATAAAACCTATAAAAGTATATAAAGAAATACATTTGATATGATGGTCTACATGTGCTCATTAAGAGAATCATATTTTAAAAAGAAGCTTAAAGACCCTAATGATAATTGTAATGTTAATGGAAAATGGGACAAATTAGGGATGGGCAAAACAGCATGACTTGTAAAACAAAGAGAAACATATGAAAGAAACTGGCAAGGCATACACTGAAAGTTGAACAACGCATTTGCAAAGAAAAAAAATAGTTCTCAATTTGGGCTATTCATTGACTCCATTGGTGGAAATGTAGATTGGTATAACTTTTAGTTTAAAGCAATTTGGCTGCTCTTATTAGGAACCTTAAAAAGTCAGTGAACAGGGTCCCAAGAGTGAGTTTTGGAGAATCCCTCTTCAGAAATTAGAGATGCAGATGCAGGTTTGCATATGTGGATGTGAGTCAGTTTATTGATAAAAATGTAAAACATGGGAAGAAGCTGTAAATCCAGAAATAACGGATTGTTTAAAGAAATCACATTAAATGTGCCCGAGAGAATGTTTCACAATAAAATGAGATGTAAAGATGATAAAGACAATGTGGCCATGTTGTGATAAAAAATAGATATGCTTAGAAAATACATTGGAAAGAAAGCGACTGAAATGGTTATATGTGGTTGGGATTGTTGGCAGTTTAAATTTTTTTCATACATTTGGGTGTTTTCTCTGTTTTCTTCTTTGAGCGTTTGTCAGTTTTTATAAATCAGAGTCTTCTCTGCAAGGAATACTTAGTATTTAAACAGGCAGTTCATTGATATTTCAGGAGTTGTAGAACTTCTCAATGCTGCTAATATTTGTTAACATTCTTAAAAAATGGAGGAAGGACATCTTTTTCTCAGTCACTTGAGGATTTGTACTTGTTTCCTTGAGACCTGATAGACTTTGGATATAAGACCTGAAAGGTAAGTAGTGGGGGAGTTTCCATTTATCCTGGAGATCTATTGAAGATCATTGGAATGAGGGATGTGTTTTAGGAGTTGAAGTAAATTCTATTGTGAAGGACTGAAGATCAATATAGAAATGTCTCTTTTTTTTTCAAATGACAGTTGAGGGAGAAAGATAGATCATTAGTCACTGCCTATTTGGAGGCTGTTCACGAACTGCTTTTAAAAACCAATGCATGGTTCAGCAACTTTGCCATTTCTTCAGCTGGCCAGTTTCGGTGGATCTATTTAATTAGATTTCAACACGGCATCTGTAGCCCCAGTAAATTCAAATAATTAAGCTTCATGATTTCTTGTGTGTTATAAATGTCACTAAAATTGCTGTTGCAGAACAGATCATTTCTTTCGTAATTGCAATTTCTGTCATGAATTGTTTCATCACTTATAGCGATTAGAACTTTGAAATAATTTCTTAAAATTGGACTCAATTGAATAATTTTTTTTTTACATTGGATCTCCTTATCCATTTTTTCTGCTTTTATTCTTCATTATTTGGGCTAGTTTACTTGCCTTGAATATAGAGAAGGACATGGGCAGATGTACTCAGGAAGCCAGATGCCCAGATTTGGAGTTGAGCTGGGAGGAGGGTGGGCCAGTGTTCCTTCAAGGAGATAGCCCTATTCTATCTGGTGCGGTCCCATCTGAGAGCATGCGTAAGGGATCCTGGGGTGCCAGGAGTGGCCTGCAGTGGCCATCCAGTAACCAAACTCCTTTTGAAGTGTTCGTTGTGGTTCCTCATTGTCTTTGGACGTAGTCCAGGCAATAGTGGTCTACAGGCAGGGGTTGTGGCAGCTGAGTGGGACCTCAGTAAACCATCACTAGTCATTTGGCAGGTTTCTGGAGATGCTGCTGGCCCCTGAATAAGTTAACAATTATTGAGAACTCGGGGTATGCTTAGAATGGTCTTCAGTGGTGTGGGTACAGACACACATCTTTATCACCTGTCCTCCTCTGTGAAACAAAGTTATGACTTTCTTGCTTGGCACTTCAGGCTTCATCTGGCTTTCATTTTTCCTGCTCATCCTCCAACCACATAGGATGCTCTGCCATCTTGGTTCACGTTGCTGTTGCTGCTAGCTGGGAGCATCTTTAAAACCCCTGTTTCTGTGGTAAATGTGCTCATTCCTGAAGTCTAGCTCCCATGCTATCTCTCCTTTGAAACATTCCTCAGATTCCAAAGCCATGAGCAATGACTCTAATCTTGAAGATACTGCATTTTTTTTTTCTTTCACTCTCTGGAACAGGTGTTACATTCTTTCCTTGAGTGTGGTTATTTGTGGAAATCTTTTTCCCTTTCTCAGGGCAGGAAACCATGGACTTCCAATAGAGATAAGAGATTGTGCCTATTGGCTGTGTGGATGAAGTATTTTGTTGATCTGGGACAAATCCACACTGGGCAACTACTACAGGACTTGACCTGGGGATGGTGGTCAGCCCAACAAGCTATGGTGGTCATGTAGTCTAACAAGCTATGAATTCACTAACAATTTTTTTTTCATTTTATTAACTTTCTAAAACTATTTTTATTTTTTTATCTTTTTATTAATTAAAACATTATTTTTAAAAATTATGGTAAAATATATCTAACATAAAAGTACTCTTTTAACTGTTTGTAAGTATGCAGTTCAGTGACACTAACTATGCACATTAAGAGAGACCGTCCACCATCCACCTCTCGAGCTTTTATTCATCCTGCAAAATGGAAGCACTGTTTCTCTCTCCCCTGGCCCCTGACCATTACCATTCGACCTTCTGTCTTGATGAGTTTGACAATGTACCTTGTATGGAAAGAGTCGTATAGTATTTGTCCTTTTGTGATGGTCTCATTTCACTTAGTGTAATGTCTTCAGGTGTGATCCATGTTGTAGCGTGTCGCAGAATTTCTTTACTTTTTTAGGGCTGAGTAATATACCATTGTACATACATCACATTTTGTTTATCCAGTTATCTTTTGGTGGACACTTGGATGGTTCCACGTCTGGCTTTTGTGAGTAATGCTGCCATCAGCACAGATGTACAAGTATTTTCATGAGTCCCTGCTTTAGTTTCTTCTGGTTGTATACCCAAAAGTGATTGCTGTGTCATAAGGTGACCTTGTGTTTAATTTTTTGAGGCACTGCCCCATTGTTTTCCATAGTGCTTCCCCCTTCTGCATTCTTGCCAGCAGGTGTAGTATTTTTTTTTTACCAGAAGGTGGAAAATACTGAACTCTGAGGGGTTAAATAATTTCTCCTTAATGGGTAGTAAGCCCAAGTGTGTCTAGTTCCAAGGCATGACTTGGCACATGTCTGAGCTATGTATTCCAGGACTGTGTGGCTGCTGGTAATAGAAAGTCTCTCCTACAATGGTTTAAACACCCAGACCTTGGTTTTTCTTAACGAATGGTCTGAAAGGATATAGCTGCCCATCATGGTTTCAGTGGCTCAGCACTATCAACAAAAGTGACTCTGGTTCTTTCCCTTTAGACTTCTTCAGTTGCCTCCTCTTTGCAAGATGGCTCTCACAGCTGTAAGCATTACATCTCTGTGATGTGAAAACAGTGAGAAGGAATAAGAGCCAAGGCAGCTGGAAATGTCTTTCTTTAAAATCAGAGCAAAGGTTATCCTCGAAGCCCTGGAACAGATTCCTAGAGACATTGTGTGTTGGGCTGGGCACTAGGTTGTATGGTGACCCCTCACAAGAAGAGAGGCTGGTGCATGTCTTTGTGAGAGGCAGAAAGGAAAAAGGGGCTTTGCAGTGGCTTTTGGGCAGCTACTCAGCAGTCTGCCACATTGTTTGCTAGAGAAATTCAGGATTTGTTCCTCCCACTTAGAATCATCCTAAAGCCAAAATGTAGGTAATTAAGCAATTTGGCCTAATTTTAACTAGAAACAAATTTCGTTAAATTTTTCTCAGACTAAGGAAGGCATATACAATGATAATAAAAATACCAGGAAAGATAGACTAAAGGTTTCAGTAGAAATCACCTAGTAGGTTGTAAAGTGCTTTACAAGTGTAGTTCACTAGACTGTGAGCTTCCTGGAGCAGAGGCTGTGTCTCATCATTGCTGAGTCCCCAGGGCCTCACAAAGGGCCTAACACATCATGGGCAAAAAAATAGGTGATTACAGAATTGGCTGAAACATCATTGCAGTATGCCAATGATGAAAAGCTTCCAGGACATGGACTTTCCTGCATGAGGCCGAAGCTTCTGGGCATTGACTAAGTCTGAGTGAGGCTGATGGTTTGGCTCTTTTGCCCACATTAGAATGGAGCCGTTGGTATATTCAATAATAATGCTTTCAGTACATTTAAATCAAAATTTAAATTCCTCATAAATACATGGCTGGCAGAAATCAGGTAGCTAGCAATGCCATCTTTTTAAGATGGATCACCTGCCACTTGGCTCCATGTGTCTGATGTTGAACACATGTCTGTGTGGTAAGATTGGTGTCCCGTGTTTATCGTCTTCATCAAACACTGTTTGTTGCTGCCTGGAGTGAGGGGACAGTAACTGCTCATCATGAAATGCTTTCCTGCCTTCCTAAGGATATGACCATTGTGGCCTGATCAAGGCTGACGCATGGGAATTGAACAGACTTCCCAAGTTGTCCTCTGAACAGCTATGTCCCTGGAGAGATTATATGTGGCTGAGCCTGTGCCCATCACAGTATCACAGCGCCTTGTTTAATTTCTGCCACGACCTTCTAAGCTTTAAGTGGCATATCCAGGATTTGAACATGAATCTTTGAGTTTTACAGTCTCCCTTGGATAACGGTATGGATTTATCTCTAAGGGGCCAAAGGGATTTAGGTGTCAGTGTGGGCCAGGGATTGAACTGTGAATTAAAAGTCCAGGGTTTATTTTTTTTTTTATTATTTTTTTCCCTAGGATTCTTTTTATTTATTTTTTATTTTTTAATAATTTATTTTTTATTGGTGTTCAATTTACCAACATACAGAATAACACCCAGTGCTCATCCCGTCAAGTGCCCCCCTCAGTGCCCGTCACCCATTCACCCCCACCCCCTGCCCTCCTCCCCTTTCGTCACCCCTAGTTGAAAGTCCAGGGTTTAAACTGAGGCTCTGACAAAGATGGCAAGACCTTGAGAAGATCCCCTTCCCACCTCTTATGTCGGAAGACTGGATTTATGACACCGCATCCGACTTCCTAAATGCCTGCCGTGTGCTGGGGGTGTTATGGGTACTGAAGATGTGGCACTGAACAAGTGGAGCCCATTCCTGCCTTTCTGGAGTTTACATTCCACAGGAGGACACAGCTGTTAAACAGCTAACTCAAGTACATGTTTAATTATAGTTGTGATGAATGCTACAAAGGAAAAGTACTATGTAATAGGATTATATGTATTTCACATACATATAGTTACATATAGGTACTTCACGTACATATAGTATATTTCACATACATGTGGTTACTTACATTATATACTCTAGTTATGGACATTATATTCAAAGCACAATATAATGTATATTGTATGTAATGAGAAATCTGATATAATGGCATGAAGATTGGGTTAGGCTCAAAGGGCTTAAGTGAGCAAGCTGTGCCTGAAACAAAGATGATGTATACGTAGGAGTGAGGATAGGAAATGAAGTGACATCATTGCAGATGTACTCCCAGAGACAGAGCACCCTGAGAGAGTTAGAATCCTATGGCATTTCAGGAAATGAAAGAAGGAGGCCTATCTGTGGAAACATCAAGGAGAAGAAAAGCAAAAAAGACTCCGAGAAAGGTAGGCAGAGAACCAAGATCATTACTGTGTTGTGAATACCCCATGGAGCTTTGTCTTTATTTTAAAAATAAAGGCAGACCACTCAAAGCTTTCCATGATCATATCTAAGTGTTCAAAAGATAATTTTGGTTGCAGTATGGAAACTAGGTTGGAGGGAACAAGAACAGATATGGCACCTCCAGGATTGGGGGGGGGGGGGTATTTAGTCCTTCTGAGAAGGTTGCTACTGGCTTGGATTAGGTGGCATCAGTGTAGAAGAATGACAGTTGAAGACCTTGAGACATATTCAGGAAATAGAATCAGTAGGATTTGGGGTTTTAGCCCAAGGTGGAGGGAATTGGGGAGAAAGGTTGTTGACGGCTCTGACAATTCTGATTGGTCATTAATTGGGGATGGATGGTGGTGGGCAAGGGACCACTCAGGAGAACCAGAAGGGGAATCAGAAGGCTGGTAGCAGGACAGTGAAGAGGTGACTTTATCTAACAGGAAGGGATTACTCCTCTGTTAAAGTGCGTTTGAAGAAGGACACAAAACTCCCATTTAGTGAGTGGACAGAGCCTACATATTTTTCATGGAAGGATGCAGAATGAGGACAGATGATGCAGTCAGAGTAAAGGGATCTTAGATCCCATACATCCCAGCAAACCATAAGTATATGCAGGAGGAGCTGAGGCAGTTGCGAGTAAGGACAGTTTGGGGACTGGATGCCACGTGGTCATCTCTCCTGATTGGCTGTGATAGAGTCCCTGCCTTTACATTTTCCCCACATGACTTTCTCCTGAATCACAGATATGATTGTGTCTTAGAATCCTCTTGCTTAACTTCTCTGATGACTCTTTGTTATCTCAAGTTTCACTTATGTCACTACCTCTCCACTTTCTCTCTCATCTGCAGATGCTAACCCATTTGTAAGGTGAATCTGGCCAAGGTAATAAAGAGGTCAGTATGTGTTGCTGTGGTCCTAGGGGGGCAGATTGTGGCAGGTCATGGCATGGCATTTCCATCTCACTGACAGAAATGGAAAACTTCTGGGCTCTGTAGTTAGACACAAGTAGGGGGAGATGGCTCCTGGCACAGCAGTGATTTAGAGCATGGAACCTGAACTTTGCCCAGGATGATATGACTTGCTTAATAGTCCAAGTTTTGCCTTTTATGGTGGTTTAAGTTCCTGGATTCTAAGGTTGTTGGAGGTAGTAGTGAGACCATAGTCCAGAGACCCCTTGTTCTGGTGGATGTCTTACTTCATAGGGGAGTCCATGACCATGAAATTCTGGCCAGACCTTTGTGAGAAAACAAGGGACACAAAGGAGGGCTTGGCTCTCATCTGTATCCTTTGGCTTGTTCCCAACACTGGCACTGCCTATTTGTTTCTTTTAGAGTAAACCAAAGAAGCCACCTGTTTTCATGGGGTCTTTGGCAAGACTTGTGAGCACAGTCCATATTGCTTTGGGGCCCCAGCATCACAGGGTCTTCTACACTGCAGTGGTGAACATAGTATCATAGTTAAGGTGTTGGTGGCTGCTGTAAGAGACAAATCCCCAAATCTCTGCTTCCCAGAGTCATTCAGGGACTCAGAGAGTTTGCTAGTTTTAACATGTATCCACTGGCAAATAGAGAAAGAAACAGCATGGAGAATGCATACCCACTTCTTTTAGCCATTCAAACTGGAAAGGGCGTACATTACTTTTACTTCACTAGTTAGGATTAGTCACATGGTCCTACCTAGATGCAAATGGGGATAGAGAATGAAGTCCATGTTTTGACAACTGCTTAGCAACACTTCTTGTCTAGGAAAGGAGAATATGAATCTGATGGACCACTAACTCTATCACACACAGCAATATTATAGTACACCTTCTGTGTCGTTGGTCTTAAGGGCTCTTAGAGACTGTGCCCTTTGCAGGGATAGCAGTGCTCTCGAGGTATTGCTCAGGTAAAACACATCAAAAAGGAGGAACTATACTGGGAAGGATTATTTATCAACTTATGTATTTTATTTCCGGGAATTCCAAGAAGTAACTGGATGAGAAATCTGGAAGCTTGAGGTCTTATGTCATGTTGGGGTAAGGCTCTGGGGAAAGAAGTATTGATGAGGCTTGAGGAAATTTAGGTGACATGTAATAAGAATTCTCCAGTGTTTTGTCAGGGAAGATTCCCCAAATTATTTAAGTAGAAATATCCCTGGAATATAGGAGAATAACTCATCAGTTTGACATTGTTAGAAACATCCCTTGAAAACATGCTACTGTCTTGGCTGTCATTCTGTCATTGCAAGGCAAACTTCTGATCAGTGGTGGCCTTCTGGGAGTTCCTACTCAGGATGATGGGACCTCCTTGTGTCGATGGCAGGCTCTTAGTCATAGATATTCCTGTTGTGTATGAATATATACCTGGACACTTGCAGGTACAAATTGATCTTCTGTTTGTTAAGAAGGACTGAGTTACTTCTTAAACACATCTGTACTGCATAACCGAAGACCAGAGCTTGCTTTGGGTCACTTTTTGAAGCTCAGCCAGAAAAAGCCCTTATTTCTTTCGTAGATGTCACTTGATACCCAGGGAGTATACCAGTCTCAATAAGGATTCTTGAAAGGCTGAGCATTCAGATTACATGTCCAGAATTCTCATTACTTCGCTCTGCATTTGGGAGTGAATAGTCAATAATCTATTACTGAATGGATTGCTGTAAATTTTAAGATGTTATGCTATGCTATATAGAGATTAAAACAATAATAAAACAACAGCAATGATGATAGGCAGCCAGCATTTACTTATCACTCATTTTGGCCAGGTGATTTAAGTACACAGTACTTTATAAACTATGTATTGTTGTCATCTCTATTTTATAGATGTAAAAACTATGGCAGTTCTTCTGAAGTGGTATCATAGATATATGGTTAAATCAGGGCTAAATCTGTGGTTGTTGGGTCTAGCATGTGACTTCTGCAGAACCCCTGGGTTAGAACCAGTTGGTGGGAGACTGGGAACATGCCAAAATGTGGGTTTTCTGATTCTCATCAGTTTAATGGTTTCAATAATAATTCTGTTTTTTTTTTGGCAGCCTTTTGTTTTTCTGGAATGTACCCTTAACATAGAAAAGGGATTATGTACCCTAGAGGGTTTGAAGATTTTTGAGGTTTAATCTGAAGCAGCTATAGCAGGTAGGAAATGTCTTCGAAGTGTCTTTTTAAAATCTTAACCAGTCATATGAATATTGCTTTCTCTTCCATAATCAGAATGACTATTTTTAACATAAAAACATTTTATCCTTGCTAAACATCCATATAAAATTGATGCTCCAGAAAATATAGACCATGTTATTTTGTGGCTTAATGTGCTCCCTGGTAAGATGGAGGACACTGCTAGAGGTATGTAGTTTCCAGCTTGAGAAGCTTCAATACATGGTTTGGTAAACTAGAAGTTATAGATATATCAGCTTTCAGGGACTGGGGTGAGAACATGGCTGCCTGGGCAAGCTTCAGGACCCTGCTGGGCTGTGTTGTATTGTGATTCATCAGCATTAGGAGAATTACTGTTTGCTTCCAAAAATGCAACCCATATTTCTGTTTTTGGAGATGAATTTGGCAGCAGAATACCAGGTCATTCCTCTTTGCAGAGCAGGTTGAAAAGGTTGTTTGCATGGTGACACAGATGGGAAGATACACAGGGGAACAGGAGATTTTAGGCAGTGGAATATATTTGTGTTGAATATTTCTGCCGTGTCTTCAGCAACATAGTCTTTTGCCATACCAATGGTTTTATGGGACTCTGGAAAATAAACAACCAGGAGAGATCAATAAGTACATTAGTAATAAATGTGTCTTTACTTGGTAAGCCCATCCATTGTGCTAAGCCCAATCTTAAGTGTTGGTTTAAAATATTAGCCTTGTGAAAGCATTCTAGAAATAGTCAATAGAAATAAGGGGCAGCCAGCATCTTTATATCTGTTAGTGTGATCTTTCATACTTATGAATGTAAACAGACCCTTCCATAAACTTTTAGAAAAAGAAAGTCCCCACTGATAACAGGGAAGACTGCCTTTTAAAAGTCAATTTTATTGAAGAATAGTTTTCATGCAATACAATTTGCCAATTTAAATTGTACAGTTTCACTTTTAACAAATATATGTACCTATGTAAACACCACCACAGTTAAGATTTAGAACATTTCCATTGCTGGAAGTTTTCTCTGGCATCTTTGCAATCAATTCTCCAGCCCAAGGAGACCTGATCTACTTTCTTGTCACTGTACATGAGTTTCAACCATATACATGAAATCATATAGTATTAATCTTTTATGTCTGGCTTCTTAGTATCATCTTTTTAAGATTTCTGTTATTGAGTATATCAGTAATTCATTATTTTTTTATTGCTGATTAGTATTCCATCGTGGGGTATAACATAATCTGTTCATCCATTCACCTGTTGATGGACATTTGGTTTGTTTCCAGCTGAGAACTTGCACTTTTTGAAACAGCTCATTAGGAAGATGTAAAAACAAGTCAGAGGCTGGGAAAATAGATATATCTCTATGTGTGTGCATGTGCATATGTATATATATGACAAAAGACTTGAATATGGAATATATAAAGAAATATTACAACTTTATAATGAGAAGACAACCCAGTTAGGAAATAACCAAAAGATCAGAACAAAACTTCATAAAAGGAGATCTACAGATAGGCAATGAGCATATGGAAAGATCAAAACCATTAGTCATCATGGAAATGCAAATTAAAGCCATAATAATACACTGTTTCACATCCATTATACTGGATAACATTTAAAAGACTGACAGTGTCTGATGTTAGTAAGGATGTGGAATACCTGAAACTCTGATGGCTTGCTGTCAATGGTGTAAAATGGTACAGTGATTTTGGAAAATGTTTGGCAGTTTCTTACTCATGTTATTTTTGATGGCCTTCTGATTTTTTTCAGTGAGTTATGGGTTGCTTCCTCCACTGTATATATTATCTCATTTCCCCCAGTTTTATAGCTCTTTCAGGAGAATAATAGATTTTCTGGAGTCCTGGGTTTTGTTATCTTTGAATAGTGTTATATAAAGCTATTACTTTGCACTTCTACTTAACTCAAGATAGTATCAAAGAAAGCAATACTATACAGGCAAGAGCTAAAAGGTTAAAACATATTTTCAGCAAGATAATTACTGTAAGGAAAGCAATTAATATATATAACAATGTGGATTCTGACAGTGCATGCAGTTACCATTTGCAGAGCTCTTTGTATCTTTGTGTGGATCCATATTTCCATTTGGTGTAGCTTTCCTTTTGCCCAAAGTATCATTTTTAACATTTCTTGTACTTCTTGTCTGCTGCTGAGGAATTTGTATAGCTTTTGTTTTTCCGAAAAATTCTTTATTTCAACTTCATTTTTGAAAGACATTTTTGCCAAGTATAGAATTGTAGGTTGACAGTTTTTCTTTCAGTACTTTAAAGATGTTGCTCCTTTGTGTTTTTGTGTTGTTTCCCTGATGAAATTTATTCTTTTGCTTTTCTCTTGTTCCTCTGTATGTGACATCATTTTATCCTTTGGTTACTTTTGGGATTTTCTGTTTACCACTGGTTTTGTGCAGTTGGTTATGATATGCCTTCAGTTTTCTTCCTGTTACTTGTGCTTGATGTTCATTCAGGTTCTTGGATCTGTGGATTTATAGTTTTTACCTGCGTAGGTTTTTAAGAGTGAACAAGATGACCTGAGATTTTATAGTATTTAAGAGTATGTGATTTATCAGGGTTGCCAAGGTAACACTGAAGTGTGCTAGTTAATGAGCTTTTCATTCATTCAAATTAACAAAGTAAGTGGATGTGGTTCAGCAGAAGTTTTTCTTTTCACAAGGTGAACTTGCTTCCAGACTCTGCATTATAAAAATAAGTGCCTTTACTTTAATTTTTATTCATTTGGGCACTTGACCAGTTAGAGCTTTCCCAATTGTGGCTTTCTGGCTCCATGCTTATTGGGATAGAGCTTCTAGGATATGATGAATGGCTTGTTTGGAGCAGGGAATTGTCTCTTTACCCTATTATGGGAATTCAGATAGTACCCACTATTCTTTACAGTGGTGACCCAGCTTCCACCTCAGTTGCATTGAAGGGGCCCTTTCTAATTTTGGTGCATGTCATTCCACCCTGGATCTATGGAGTTCACAACTGTTCCTTCTGCTAGTAGCCTTTAGTAGCCATGTAAACACATAAGTTGGATTTCTCCTACTCTCTCCAAAATCCTATTTTAAAAGCCAGCCTGGGGAGTTATCAGTAGCACTGATTCAGCTTGGAACCATCTGTGTGCTAATAGGAAGGGACTGTCTTTTATCATAGGAATCTCAAATACTGGGGACCTTCTCTGTGACACCTTCTTTCTTAGTCCAGAAATTATTCATAAATCTCTATTTACATGCTAATCCTGAAGTACCTTTTTTCTGTATCTACTTGGAATTTAACTCCCTCCCCTGAAATGGCTCAGATCCTCTAATTAGGACTTAAACATGTCATCCTGTATCTCTTCTTCTGGTTTACTTATAACTGTGCTAGCCCAAATCTGAATGCTTCTCTGGTCCTAATTGAATGCTCATTTGTGGATTCAGGCCAAATTCAGAATCAAGGAGGTCTGTGGTAGAACAGGCTTTGATCAGCAAAGCTACAGCACATGGGGGATAGGATATAAAATCCTCCAGTTGGTGCAAGGGGAAGAAAGACTAGGATCATCTATGACTCTCTTTAGCACCAGAATATGCAGAATTTGAAGATCTGGACCTTGGAGGGTTAAAATATGAAGTCTTGGAAAATATTTTCTAACACCTCCAGGAACAGAGTGCTTATTTCAGGAATTACTGAAAATGTAAATCTCTGTTGTTTTCTTTTCCCAGTGATGTAATTGATAGCTAGACACATGGTCACATCCCAATTTAATAAAATTCCTCCAGCAATAAATCATGACCAGAAGGGTATTTTCAATGTTTTGCCACCAGCAAGAGAATGTCTTGCATTTAATATAGGGAAATGTAAACAGAGCAGGCATTGCCGTTTCTTCAGGTTTTAAAATCATTAATAAAGATGTCTTTACTCTCGAAGGAAAGGGTGGTGAGCAGTCACATTTTTATTATTCTACTGAATAAGTGAATTTACCCAGCACATAAATTAGCAAATACATTTTCTCCCTGCAGCACATGTTGACATTTTCTTGCAGATGGCTCAGCAGAAGGGGAAACAAGAAAGGTGGTTAGTGACAAAGGACAGGCATGTTTGGTCACTGTCTCTTGCCACTCAGAGGCACCGGCCTGCTTACCTCTCTCACCTAGCCAATGGGCTTGCTGGGAGCAGGAGGGTCCGAGAGATTGCAGACACTGTTGGGAAGGATGGAGGAGGGATAGGAAAGAAGTCAAATCTACCTGACCCCTTAGAATGGATATTTTCCATTTCTATATTAAATTTGTTTATATGATTATGAGTTGGAGAAAGGATTTTCTCTATTTTCTTTCCATTTGGAATCACTTCAGGTAGTTTGTGTACTGATGATGTTTTCTAGATCCATTAGTTGGGGATGGGCTGTTTGACCTGCAGGCACTCTCATTTTGGTTTAAGGCAAATTGGAGGCAGGATTTAGGAAGAATAGGTGAGTGGAGCAGGGATGATCTCTCTCTCAAAAAAAAAAAAAAAAAAAAAAAAAAAAGACAAGTGAGGGCTGCATTGATTAAATATAGCCTCTCGTCATCCACCCACTTGTTGGGCCTTGGTGATTGGCAAGTTGGTTGCTGATGGGAACAGGTAGGGGCTCAGTATGAGCTGTTTGGTATTTCATGATTGTGAAGGGTAAAGGTTTATTTACATGTTTGGGACTGAAGTCTGTTTAGTGTCAGAAGATTTCCATATAGAACCATAGGATCTGGGTATGGTACAACTCCCTCCAAAAGTGGTAGTTTCAGAGAAGCCACAGTGTAGCTCAGGTCCTGGTGGAGGGGCTGTGATTTGTGCTCAGATGGGATGAAGCTTATCCCGGAGCTGAGAATGAATAGTTGTGGTGAAGAAGAGCTTTTAGGAAGGCAGCTAGAGCTCCCAGGTAAGGGAATTAAAATCCCCTCCATCTATCCACTTACCCATTAATTATCAACTTCTTAATATGCTCAGTATCAAAATCACTTTTGAAATAAGAGTAGTGAAATCATGGATTATAGTGTACATGTGTTTGGTTTTTCCCTTATGATTTTTTTTTCACTTGTCACAGTGAAAGAAAATTCCTTTTTGCCTATGCATTTTTTTTTTTTTTTTTACAGTTCATGTTCAGATGAAGTGGAATCCTGAGGAAAAAGCTCAGTTTGCAGTAGGAGCACTTACACTGGTTCCTGAGAAGCAGTGTAGTCTGTATTCAGCAGGATTAGCTGAGAAGAGCTTTGAGTTAATGTCCTCAATTCAATTATGAGACAGGTAGACACCTGTCTATCAAAGGGTTCATTGAGATGATTACTGTAATTTCTTGGTAAGCATCCCCCATCCCCCACAAAAGTGAACTTTAAGATTTCTTAAAAATAGAATCCCACGATGCATGTTGTATTCAAAAGTAACTTCTTACCACTTACCACTAGATTTTAGACAGCTTTGTATGTTAGAACATATGGACTGAGATAGATGATCAGAGGACACTTGGACTCTTTTCCAAATTTTTTGTTCAATGAAATTGAGTTCTCTTGCCCCGGCCTCCCCTCACAGGATGCTGGAGGACATTCTTGCTCATGTATGTTGGTATACTCGCCACACTCTCTTGTAGGGTGACCTCTTCATTTCTTGTACTTGTGGCATGTCAGAAGGCAGCATGCTCTCCCTTACTTGGGCCACAGACTCCGGTGGACACCCTACTGATGATCCCAGGCTTCCTCTGAGGACCTGGAGCCATTCTGTCCTCTTTTCTGTGTTCAGGGGCTCTCCATGAGTCAGGTTTCTTTCTGTTCACCTGGAAATTCTTCTTTTAGGCAGAGACCTAGTTTCTTCTGTGTTCCTGCTTAAAACAAAATAGACAGCCATGTAGTTGTATGCTAATTCCTTAATGTCAACAGTGGCAGTTTTGGTTCAGAAGCCTCTCCCCCACACATACCTGCCTCCCATGAGTCACCGTTTTCAGGCTTGTCGGCTAGAAGTCCAGCTAATTTTCCACTCTGGCTCAACTTCTCTGTGGTTGCTGGATGTTCACTTTGGAGCCAGGCACCTGGCAGGCCAAAATTGGGTGACAGCTTCATCTCTACCCCAGCCACTTCTTAGTGGGGTCATGAGGCACCATGGGCCTTCAGGGTGCACACCTGTGCTCAGATGAATTAGCAGTATTTTCTGAGCTGAGTGGGGCTTGTGGTCCTGGAAAATGAGGTAACTGTTGCATTGGGCTCATGCACTTTATCTTCATGACATGTGGTTATTTCCCTCAGCCCTTTGTTGTTGGGGTTTACTGTTTATTTTGGGGTCACCTGGAGTCTGAGGGCTCTGCATCACAGCATCCTAGAGTGCCTCTCCTTCACATTCCTCTTTCCCGTGGTGGCTGTATCAGGCACTCAGCCCCTTCTTTATTGTGTGGGTGAGGACTGGAGAGACCAGGGGAAACTCATATTCCAACTTGTTTTCTTTTTTTAGATCTAAATAGATTTTTTTTTTTTAATCATCCTAGAGGGGATTAAAGCCGTGGGATGAAGTGAGACTTTGGTGTTCTGGGGAATTGTCACTATCTGCTGCATTTGTTTAACCTACTGCAGTTCGGGGTGCCCTCATTTATATGGCTAAAGCCATGCCTGTGCGAGGCCCACGGGGCCTGGTACCTGGTAATTGTGACCCACCCTACAGGCCTCCTGCTCACAGGCCCCAATGGGAAGTCTTGGCTAAATCTCTATCTGGGTTAAGTAGCTATTTCAGCTGCTCTTGTGCCACCTGTTTCCATTGGCCTGTGTCCCCCACTGGACTTTGAGGACATGGAACACACTGGATCTTAGTCGGGCCCAGAACCATGCCTGGTCCCTAGGAACATGCTGGGTGAAGGCCTTCCTGCTGGAATCCATGTGGCCCCTGGTCCTGAGGAGCATGGGAATTTGTGACTTGACCTGAGGTTTTATATAAAGCAAGATGCTAGGAAACCTCCTTTCCTGTGATCTCCAAACTTGGGAGTGCTCCTCAGTGAAGCTTATTCTTCCCAAGGTGGCATTTCTGCCTTTCCCTCTACCTGTACCCATCCTTCCCACCTCCAGTGGTATAGCACCTTCCCTCTCCATCCAGACTTCTAAGGAGAGAAGGCCACTGTCCCGTGTGCATGGGATATCTCTGACTGTTCCCTGGCTGGTGCTGGTCGGAGAGCTGGAGTGGCACCCTCGCCTCCTACCTCAAGCTCTGCCCAGGGCTGTGAACACCGGAGTCAGAAACCGTTCCCATCCTACTTGTCTGCTCTTTGTGTTGTGGCCTAGGCTGCGTGGGACTTAGTCTCTATTTAATACTTTTTGGCACCATTAAAATGCAGTGATGTCTTCTTGGCCAATTATCCAGTGAGCACAAAATGGAACTTGTTGGGAATAATGAAACTAATAACAGATTTTGACAGCAATGATCCATGCAGCCACCAAGATGGTTATCAAAAGGCGGACTTTTCCCTGCTTCCGGCAGCCAGCCTGCTTGTAACATCTTACAAAGGCCCTGTTGTCATGATAAACCTCCCTGGCCATGAGTTTCCAAAGTCTGGGTCTCCTGAACATCTTGATCAGTTCTTAAAATTAATTATCATCATGAACAAGTGAAATGATACCTCAGGAAGAATCTTTTCAAACACCAGCGGGTGCTGTGGTGGAGTTCCCAGATAAGGGGAAATATATCAGCTGGAAGGTATTGTAATAACCTAGCTGAACACCTAGATTAAGTGTCTGTGAACACACAATATCAGGAGCATGATAATAAGGGTATAAAATGGGAAGACTTGAAAGGTAATAAGGTCTTGGTGGAATGATGGGAGATGTGGTGAACCCGAGAAAAGAAATGAAGTTCTCAGTGCTCGGGAGGGCTGGTTGTGTGACGGCCTGAGCAGGTTGTTCATAGTGGTCCATTGCCACACCATTCACAACTGCTTCGTTTTAGCATCCCTTCCAACATGATCCCCCCACCCCACCCCAGTGCTCAACCCTGGTTGTTCCCTGGGCCACAGGCTCCCTAAGGGCCAGACATTTAATGGATGCTAAAGGACGGAGTCTTTGGTATATTTGCATGTATATCCTTTCAACCTAATAGAGGAACCTCACAAAAGCAAAACAAAACTAACTTTGCCAACCCAGTGACTGCTAATACCACAGCTAGTCTTCCATGAGCACCTGCTGTGTACCTCTTACCCATGTCCTATTTATTGTGTGCTGAGTAGGTATGTGCATTATCTCAACCTTCAAGAACCCTATAAGGTGATTACTATTATTAGGACATTTTACAGAAAGGGACTTGGAGGCTTATACACACAGGACATGGCAGATTGGAGATTTGACTGGCCATGCACTGAATCACCAGGCTACACTGCCTTTTCCTCTGCCTGCAACCCAATCCCATATTGGTTTGGGGAGCCTCAGGGCAGTGAATGAGGTGCAGCTTCCCTCTCCATCTGTGCACTGCTCATGGATTTAGAATTTCCCTAAATCCTAAATAGATTTTGTTCTGTCCTTCTCCCTTGGATTCAAGGCATGTATCACCTGTGAAGGGGTTAAACATACCCATTTGGTACATCAAAAGTACTGTCTCATTCTCTTGAATGAAGAGAGGGAAAATCCTTTTGGACGATGGAGGAAATTGGGGACCATGTCTGGCATTTCTTGGGTGGAGTTGGGCGTGGGTTGTCACAACACTTTGGTGATTGTATGATTACTTGGGGTTCCCTTAGACTTAGAAGTTCCTGCGCCAGAGCCTGGTGAGCTGTGTTCACAGGTGTGTATTTTAGGGAAGGGGTTGGGAAGAAGATGGGACTGGCCTCACACAATGTAAGTTGTGCATCAGCATCAGGTACAGTGTGAGGGCCTGTGCTCCCCTCCACCCAGGGAGGAAGGCACAATTATTCTCCCATTTTTACACTGGAGGAAGCTGAGCCTCAGAGGGGCTCAGAACCATGCTCAAGGCTGCATAGCCAGTAAGTGGTGGGGCTGAGATGTGCCCCTATCTGTCTCATACTGGAATGCATGTTCTTTCCTTGCCATACTGTTTCACTTTCTCAGGGAATCAGCCTGGGAGGCTTGGGGGAGGCTTGTGTCCTCTTCTACAACATCATGCTGTTTTAAAAAATAGTGAGTGGGAGTCCAGAGAGGAGGTCTTCTTTACATGGTAGCCACATCTGATAGCTTAAGGTGTTTCTCTTTCTTTCTTGTACTTTACTTCAAGGATGGATTAGAATTGAAGACAAGCTCCTTATCCCTGAGGAGGAGGGAGAGCACCAATGGGCTGCAAGGTCAGGAATCCTTAGGAGGTATCGTATTCCAGAGCTGGAGCTTATGTGGTGATAATGTCATGGCAAAGGCATGTAGTTTTTCTTGTCTTTTTTTTGTCTTTGCTGTCAGTGGCCTGAGGATCCCAGTGGAGCCATGTGAGAGCAAGACCAGACAGTCATACCTGAGTCTCGGTCTATGTCCCTCTCGTCTTTGCTCATCTCCACTTTCTTCTATCTTGTTGCCAAAGCATTCCATCCTGGTAGACTTGGGGAGGCCTGCACCTTCTGCCTCCTGCAATATATGCTGAGTGCTGGGGACACAGCAGTGAATGACAAAGACAGGCCTCTGTCCTTGTGGGACCTATGGTCTAGGAGGGCAAACAGACAATAAGCCAGGAAACAAATAAATCATGTTTTCAGATGATAGTAAGTGCCAGGAAGGAAATAAATTGGGATTCAGTGAAAATAGCCTTTCAGGGAGATGAAATAGCATTTGCAAAGACTCCAAGGTGGTGAGAGGTTGGCCTGTGGAGGGGTGTGGCAAGGGGCAGAGTGAGTGAGTGAGGGGTGAGGGGCGAGGGGCAAAGTGTGGGAGAAGAGGCAAGCAGGCACAGACCCTACAGAGCCTTGTGGCTTGGCAGCGAGCCTTGGATGTCATTCTCTGCATGGGGGAAGCCACTAATGGGTGTTCAGTTAGGGAGTGATGTGACCTGATGTATGTTCCAAATATTGTTATATTTTTGCTCCATTTTATTCAATGGCGGTGGGTGTACAATGGACTGTTTTTTCTCAGAGCAGAGGGACTTGTGATCCAGTTTTGTGTTGGGAGAATGAGGATCTTTGTCTTAGCCCGAGTGATAGGAATTCTGTGTGTGGTCTAGCCAGGATTTTATTTTGGGGTTTAGACTCATGAAAATAGTGCTCTGTGCTTTCTCTGGTTATCTATTTTCCTCAAGGACCTTGAGGAGAAGAAGATGGGCCCAGGTGGGATTTAAGCACCCCTAGGGCTGAGGCACATGGGTGGCTCAGTCAGTTAAACATCTGACTCTTGGTTTTCAACTCAGGTAATGCACTCAGAGTCATGAGATAGAGCCCCTTGTCAGGCTCCATGCTCAGTGCACAGTCTGCTTGTCCCTTTTCCTCTGCTCCTCTCCCTGCTCTCACTCTCTAAAATAATAATAATAATAATAATAATAATAATAATAATAATAATAATAATAATAATGGCATCCCTAGGTCACCATCTAATGGGTTCATTGAATACTTCCCTAACATTAACAGCACTTGCCTTTCCAGGCGCACCCAGCCAGTTAGACTGCAAGAATCTGGGGTCCTGGGTTCCAGGTGGGTATAATTTGTATGATCACATCATGCTCTTGGGTTCAGCCTGTCATTGCTGCCCTTTCACTGTCTCCTGTCTCTTCCCAGGTTTCTCACCAGTTGTGAAGGATAGCTTAAAGTAAAGCACAGTGTTGTCACCTTTCCCTAGAGGAAAAAAAAAAAAAAAGATCGATTCCCTTAAAATTGAGCATTCTCCTTGGGCAGCAGTTGGTTTACAATGACAGCTATGGGCTTGAATAGATCTTATATCTCTTTTTCCAGACCATGAAATTATGTCCTGTTCCAGTACATATTTCACCGATATAATTAAGCTGTTAATTCTTTCTGAGTTTGTTTCAGCCATTTTAGGTGATATCTCAGGATGCTGTTGATGTTTCAGTGTGGAAGGATGAGACCTTAGCTCAAGACCCAGCTCAGCTACTTACTAGCCCTTTGGCAAATTACTTTATTCTACGAGCTTCCTTGTTCTCAGTGTAAAATTGCTAAGCTAGCAGAAGTTAATGGTACCTAACATGCACACTTAGGCTTTTGAAGCACTGACTTAATTCATTTAATCCTCTTAACAGCCCTACTGGGCCATTACTGTGTTATTTCCATCTTACAGATGCAGACACTGAGGTACAGTTCAGTCGAGGCCATGGTCACTGTGCTGGAAGGTAGGCGAGCTGGGATAGAAAGCCAGGGTCTGTGCTCTGAGCACCTCGCTGAAGCTTCCTGTGGATCCTCCCTTAGAGACTGCAGTGGGAAACGCATGCCTCGTCCTTATCCCAGTGCCACACATGTAGTCTGAGCCCTGCCCGTCTGTCTGCCTATAGTTCTGAAGAGTTGTCCTCTTGGAGGCCTTCTCAGTAGAAAGATAGAAGCTTTGGATCCAAATGGGCTTCCTGCTGATGGCGACAGTTCCTCGGCTCCTTGAGCCCACGATGGATTGTGCACTGAGCGGGTGGGGTTGACAAGGAGGGACTGTCAGGAGCCTGGGGTTTAGCCGTGCCCCTGGGCACACTGGCTGCCTTCAGGATTGTGGTTGAGCGTGCACACTTCCCTGGCCTTCCTGTTCTTGTGGGAGTCTCTGCTCACCGGTGTGCACCTCACCCTCAGGATCAGTGCCTGCCTCCAGATGCCCTCAGCACCCACGGGGTCTGGCGCAGGCGTGCGATGCCAGGGCTTTGCACCTTTTTTGGGTGTGGCTGTCTAGTGAGCCTCTGCCTTTGTAGATGCCTGGCTCCTGGGCTGTGGGGTTGTGTCAGCATCTCCTGTGGAGGATGCTGGGCTCCCTGAGTGGGGAGACCACATCTTCTTATTTTAGCCCCTGGAACAATGGGCTTCCTCTCAGTGGGATCAGGACAGGACCCTGCACAGCAGCAGCTTCCTGGGGGTGCCGAACTCAGGATTATGGAGTCTGGCTATCACCTGGCTACAAAGCTTTTGTTTTTCCTCTCTCTGCTCAGTGGCTGGGCCAGATGGGTGAACAGAGCAGAGTCCAGGGCTAGGCCGTTGCAGGAAGCCCATGGGGTGACCCTGTGAGGCTGCACGGTTGATCCACAACACAGCTGTGGGTTCCTTGCTCGCTTTTTCAAGCACGAGTAAAGACAGATCCTGTCAAATTAGGAACTAAAATGTATTTGGCTTACCCGGGAAGGAAATTAGCCAAACTTTCCCCTTGTTTTGGGCTCTGCGATCCGTGTCTTGTCAGCAGGCTTGTTCCTCTTGGTCCTTCTGGCTGGGTAGTGGGGGCGGGGGTGGGCGCTGTGCGGAGCCTCAGAGAAAGAGGGGCATCCCTCTTTGGGCCAGTGGGGGCAGGGCAGCCCCTAGGCTTGTTCATGGCAACAACAGTGGGACTGGGGCAGGCTGTCTGATGGTACTTGTCCCTGTGTGGCTTGGAGAGGACCTTGATCTCTGCCTGGGGGTGGGGGCAGCAGCTTCCATTTTTGCCTTCTGCCTCTTGCCTTGGGCTTCTCGCCCACAAATCACACCTAAAGCTTCTCTCCCTTTTCAGACACTTAATAACTTGTGGTTCAGCTGATTTATGGGGCCAAGATAAGCTCATTATGCGAGATGTCAGTAATTATATGAATTGATGAGGAGATTTCCCTATTTCTTCCCTCGGATGCTTGCAAAATCATTTCAGGTGGATTTTGCATTCTTGACCTAAACGGTGATGAATTTAGACATTAGCTTCCTTCAGCTCAGGATAACTTCTGCGCTGCATCCGCTGCAGGGTGGGGTTTCTGATGAAGTTTGCCTGCACAGTGAGTGACAAAGGCTCCCTGCATCTTTGATGAGTGTGTGTTGTCTCTATTTTCCTAATTATTAATTATTTATTAAGAGCATTACCTGGAGGAGTTCAGCCTGCTGGCTCCTGCTGTAAATGCTCGCTGCATTCACAGATGGGTTCGGAATGAGCAGCGGTGTGTTCTTGAGGATAAGAAATCACAAGGCTCTGCAAACAAACTTTGTGGGTAGCCCCGATGTCATATAACGCATGATAGGTTAGTTGGCTGGCTTTTCAAAGATTAAGCTGCTAGCACGGGTGCATTAGCAGTGATGAACCCAGGGGTTAAATCCAGCTTGCAGATGTGTTTTGTTGGGTCTGAACAGTGTGTTAAAAAAAATCTTTTTTTTTTTTTTGTTAACATTAAGACATTACAAGATGTCCCCCGAAACCCCATATATTTGGATTTCCTCTTCGGTGTGGAAGATGCTCAGGCTCGGCCAGCTGGCTCAGTGCACTCCTTGGAGACGGTTGGCTGGCGTGGGCCGCTTTGCCCCATGTGAACCGGGTGCACCTTGTTCATTCAGCTCATCAGTTTGACTGTGTGTGGCATTTGAGCCTGTGGCTCCCGGAGCCGAGGAGCGGGCGCGGGCCTGCTGGCTTGCTGGACTGTCGCCCGCGGGGCCGCCTCCGGGCTGCAGCACCCTGTGTCCCACAGGCCAGCCCGGCCTGGCTTCCTGCTGCTGAGCCGCTCGGCCTCCTGCTGTCCCCTGGCCCGCCAGCTGTTCCCCGGGCTCGCCTGCCTGGTGGCCGCGTGGCTCGCCCCTCCCTTCCTGCGGTCCCACCGCGGCCCACGCCCGCTCGTTTCCCGGGGCGTCCGTCCACCTACCGGGCTCCACATTTCCCTTTGGGCGTAGCTCGTACTCCCCTGAGCGCGTTAAATGTGTCTCTGACGGCTGCACCCTTTGCCTCTGCTCGGCTACCGCGCGAAGCCGACAACGACAAGCATCTTTGGTTTGTTCGCCGGTTTATCCCGGGCATCTAGAACAAGGCCTGGCGCTCGGGGACGGTAATAAGTGGTCTGTGGTGGGGTGTAGTGGAGATCACAGAGTGTTTTTTGAAAACCGTCAAGGTGATTGAAACTTAGCAGGCTGGGAGCGGGAGCTGTTTGGCACCTCAGGGCCCAGCACCCAGAGGGGCCGGGCGGCGGGGTGCTGAGCGGCCTGAGGGGCGCCCGGGGGCCCAGGCCCCTGCCCGGAACCCACGCCCCACGCGGCCTCCTGCTGCTTCATCCCTTCGCGGCCGCTGAGGGTTAAGGGGCGGCCTGTGTTTCATGTCAACCGGAGCCCCGAGGCCCGGAGGCGAGCCCGAGAGGGGCGGCGCGGTGGCCAGGCTGCGGAGGGCCTGTTGTTCCAGCCCAGCTGTGGGGGCAGCGCGGCCCCCAGGCCGTCACCACACCGGGCCGCCGCCGCAGCCCATGCTCAGGAGCACCTCTGGGTGAACTTACATGCGCCTTTCACCCTGCACTCCAAGGTTCCGAATGGTTTCCAAAATCTGTTTCAGTGCTGTTAAAAATAGACTTTTCCTTTGTAAACATTTATTTATTTATTAGAGAGTGAGTGAGCACACAAAGCGGGGAGAAGGCCGGAGGGAGAGGGAGAAGCGGACTCCCCGCTGAGAAGGGAGCTCGACATGGGGTTCCATCCCAGGACCCCAGATCATGACCTGAGCTGAAGGCAGACACCTAACTGACCGAGCCACCCAGGTACCCCCAAAATAGATTTTTTCTGATTTTTTTGTATTTCTGTTAGAAATTGCTTTTTGGGCTCAGACTTTTTCCCCTTCACTTAGTGAAGGAGGACAGGATTTCAGAGCGCCTCCTTAGCAGCCACAGCTTTAATGTTGTTGCTGGGGGGACTGGCTGAGATCTGACTTCCTGGGACTGCTTCTAGGAGCCCCCATATTCACACTGTGGGGTCTCATGTAGTTGTTCACATTTTCACCTCCATCCCTACTCACTAATAGAAAATTAATTACAATGAAAGATGAAGTAGTACAGGCCAAACATCACCTCGGCCAAGTGGCATAAAACACACCTCATCCCCACTCCAGATGGTTGTCAATAAAAAGTGACATTTAAAAACGCTGACTAAATTCAAACCTGTGAAATGCTTCCTTCCATAATTTAAATTCATTTTAGGGGAGATGTGCAAGTCTGTTTTGTTATAATGTCTGTAAGCATATTAATCTCACGAGAACTAGCATATCTGCAACGGTCATACATTTTCCTAAAAGCTTTTCGGAGAGAAACCTAACAGCTTTTACGGAAACGAATGAAAACCCCCTCTGACTCAGGGGAACTGGAATAAATGGGCCTATTTTCTCCCGGACACGGCAGGGTTGCACTTGTAACCTGTCTTCCCTGACTTTTCAGTGTTGACTTTGAGGTGAGATCTTCATGGACAGGCGGGACTCCTCGTAGCTTCTTGGGAAGGACAGAGAAATTCCTCTAACATAACAGTCAAAAAGGTGTACACTCCTTCCTGGGGAAACCTGAGGCTCAAGCCTTGAGATATCAGATGGAATGCAAGCCTTTCTGGAGGAAAGGTCCCTTTAGTTTTGTTCTAGAAGAAAGAGGAGCTCAGATCCTGGGATTCATGTGGTGGCAGGAGGCAGGGCCTGCTGTGAGTGTGGAGAGGGGTGTGGGGCATGCGCACACCCATCCATATTTACAGGGGCTCCAGCAAGCAGGCTTTTCCTGGAGGTAGCTCTGTGACCGTGGGCAAGTTACACATCTTCTGTAAGCCCCCATTTCCCAACTCTTGGGTGAGAATGTGAGAAGTACCAGCTGCGAAGCATCATTGTAAGAATCAGATCTGACGATATGGGTAAAGCCAGCACATGGCTGGCACTCAATAAATCTTAGTCTTTATTGGTTATCATCTTTTTTTATTAGCTATCATTTTGCCAAGCTTCCCCAAACCCCTTGCATGCATCTGTTCCTTATGCTTGTTGGAACAATGCAAAGATAGGAACTCTGAGCATTACTGCTTTTTCCTCCAGCTACACTGTTTCTGTGAGTGGGACATGGTCCACACTTCCCCTGAGGTTCTAGTCCACTGGAACCATCAGGGTTAGTCCCTGCTTCCTGGCCCCTGGTTGTGGTATTTGGTGCAAGGATGCCCTGCAGCCTGCATCAGGAGACAGGCCCGCTCTTTGCTCTGCGCCAATACCCATCTGTTGACTCTGGCTCTAGCAAAGCAGGACATTCAGGGGGAGGTTGGGGAGGGATTTCTGGTGGGTGCTCTGCTGCTAAGTGTGTGAGTGTTAGTGGGAACCACCCCTGGTTTGTCTGGAGCTAGACTTTCTTCTCTTTGATCCATCCTTTTCTTTCCTCCTTGCCAGCTGTTCTTAGCACCATCGGGGTTTGGGTGTGTGCCATGTAGCACCCAGCTCCTTGGCTAGGAGCAGGGCTTGTCTTCTTGAGAGCTGTCTGAAGTCCCAAGGGCTGTACGAGGGCCTTACAAGGAGCCCTTGGATGACCACCATGGCGTCACCCTGCCATGCTCTCTGCATGACTCCAGAGACCAGTTATGTTAAAAGCTCTTCCTCTTGACTCCTCAAAATAGGAGTAATGTATTCTAATTCCAAGGACCTTCCCTTGCTAGGAGATGCAGTGTATCTTGCAGATTTGTTCTTCTGGTTAGACAAGGTAGATGAGGAGAAAACAGGCATCTCTTGGGCGCCGGCAAGGTTCAGGAGGACTCTGTGTGGCCTTCTTGCAGGACTCAGTGGTCTCCTTGTCCATCTGTTAATCTTCCTGTCCCGAGCTGGCTTGAGCCTCTTCCCAGTGGAGGCTCTAGCCATAATGAGAGTCTCTCCCGGAGTCATTCATATGTGTCACAGGGAACTGCAAGGTCTGCGTGTGCAGGAGGAGGTTATGGCAGGCTAGCTAGGAGCAGCCTGTGGCTGTGGGGACAGGCAGGGCCCTTACTGGAGCTGCATTTAGCATACTGTTGTCTTTTACCCCATGGCCTGGCAATTATGGCCCTGGCCAGAGGCTGTAGGGTCCTTGGCTGAAGCTTTGGGATGCATGGCTGCCCTCATGGTGATGGCAGGAAGACCATGGTCATCTTAAAGAATGTGAGAGGCAACCAGGCCTCTGAGGATGAGCCAAATTATTTAAGTTCAGTGGTTGAGACTCAGTTCAGGACAGTTTTGAGAGGCTGAAGACTTATGTTATTTTCGGGGAATATTGACCTCCGAGATAGTGAGTCCAGGGCAGAAGTTAAACTCTCCCAGAGTAAGCAAGCCTTGTGGTTTCTTTCGTCTTTATGAACAAAAAATTTTGTCTTGAAAATAAAAATAAAATACATTAATTTTTAAAATAAACTTTGCAAAGACTGACTTTTAGTCCCTATATGAGCCTGTCTTCTTCCTCTTGGTGAGGATGCGGTACAGATGATCTGGTCTGTGCCTGAGGCTCCGTTTGGTTGTGAGCTGTCAAGGTGGGGGACATCTGCGGGGAATAGGTATTTTTTAGTGATGGAGACGGAGTCACAGATTTTTTTTTTTTTTAAATCACAGGGAATTATAACCCAACATTGAAGAACCTGGGCTCTGAATTCTCCCTGGTAGGTATTTTAGAATTAAATGAGCTCTTGTTTGCAAAAATTTGCTCCACACATTGCCTAGCCCTCAAAAAGTATTAGCTATCATGGTTGCTTGATGTCCTGACTCCTGATGGACATCCTATGTGGGCTTCTGCTACTTAGAAAAATAGAACTTTCGGGAAAAATAAAAAGGTTACCAAAATATAAATGGTAAGTGCACATCTCCCAGGGGACATAAATATTCTTGCCTTCCATTGTGCATCATTCAGGATCATGTCATTGGGACAGAGATGGCGCTACTCTACCCAGTTCCTTTGGCTAAAACCCCTGGCCCTCTTTGGGGCTCCCAGCTGCCTACCTTGTCAGGTTGTTGGGAAATCAACTGTCTTGCTGTACAATATAGCTCCTGAGTAGGTCTCTCTGCCCTGTCTGTGAATGCCAGGTCATGGCAGGCTGGTGCATTTGGTATATGTGCTACCGAAGTGAGCACAGGCTGGTGCATTTGGAATCCTTTTTGAAGTCTTTTACTTGCTGGATATTCATTTTCAGGAATAAACAGGTGATATAGTGTTAGATTTTGTCGATCACTTAACTAGGAAGAAATTATGGGAATATTATCCATAAAATTGCAGTAAACCCTTGTTAATCTGCCAAATTCCCAAATTAGTGAATCAATTAGATTTGTTGAGTATTTGTTTAGCTGTGGTTTCCTGGTGACTCCTGCTTTATTTACTCTCATAATTTCCCTAAAGATTTGTTTCTGTCTTCCTGAGAGAAGAATGTGTTCTGCATATCCTATCAGAAGCTGCTAGAAGGGCTAGGGGCAAAGAGATAAATTAAGCAAATATTTCAGATTTGTTACTGTATTTTCGTCAGCGATATAAGTTAATGATCCAAAGCCAGATACATTGCTTAATGCCAGGCACAGCCATGTTAAGTCCTGCTTCTCCTGGGGGTGGAAGGGAGGCAAGGATAGATTGCAGTTCAGGTTTTCTCCGGCCTGGGTCCCGGGGTGTTGGGGATCTGCCTCATGACACTTTATCTTGGACCGAATACAGTCTCTGGGCACCAATTATTTCAAAGGCACGAGTTATTGTCATCCTTCCACCTTGTCCCAACCCATCAGCTAACAAGGCTGCCTTGCTGAGGTATACATGTACCTGGGAATTGCTGGCAGGCAGGCAGGCCTCATTGTAAGTCTTGTCAGCCTGCAGAATAGTCCCATGTGTGGATGATAGAAGCAGTCATCAATACAGTGTGTAATGGTTGGGGGACTCTTTGCTGTCCTGTGCAGGCTCCCTGGGCTCCTGGAGATTGGCCCTACTATTACCATTCCAATAATTCATATTTCTTCTTTTGAGCTTTGAGGATTTTCCTTCATTTGGCAAATTCTTCTTAAACATGCACTTGATAAATATTTATTGAATATTTGCTGGGTAGTGGATGTAGAACTAGGCACCAAGGGTGGGAGGGTAGGTGTGTCCAGGAAGGCTTCCTGGAGGAGATGATGTCTGAACTGAGTCTTGAAGAGTATAGTATATAAGAGATCTATGTGAAATGATTCACACAGATTAACTCAGGTGGGCCTCTCATACCCTGAGTAGTGGGCATTCATGTCATTCCTCTTAGATGGAGGAGGAACTGAATCTCAGAGAGGGTAAGTAAGTTGCCGAAGGTCCAGAATTGGTATGTGAACTTACGAAGTCTGTCTCCAGAGCCCACACTCTCTGTCACTGTAACTTAGTGGTAGACAGGCAGGCAAAACCCCATTCTGAACCAGTGTGAACAAGGAAATTAAAGAAGGCATTTGTGATGACTGAGAAGACAGTGAATAAATCTAACCTCCTTCAGGGCTGGTGTTATGGAGGGAGGGGAGTTGGGGGTGAAGAGAGAAGCTCGATCCCTTTCCTGAAGCAGTATATGATTTAACTAGAAAAGGCCGAGAAAGCTCTAGTTGATAGAAATAGCAACTATGGCTATGCGTACAGCCAGATGTCAATCTCCGGGGGATGACAGTAGGAGTTCATAACTACTGGCATCAACACACTCGCCATGTGAGGGCACCATCCGCTGATAGGGAGAAGGGATGGGCATTCCTCTCCTCAACTCTTGGACCAGCTCTTGCTGAGTGGGATGCCCCTGTAATTCTAGGGGTCATAAGACATCCATGGAGCTCCCTCCATCCCATGCCCTGAAGGAGTTCTTTGGGAGAGCTTTGGTTCTCTGACCTGGCATCCTGAAAGGAGCATGGAGCAGGATTTTGAGCTTCTGGTTTAGCAGTCTAAAAACCTCAGTTCTGATCCTGCCTCTATTGCTCACTTACTGGGTGACCTTGGGCAATTTGCTGAACATCTCTGGACCTGTTTCCTTCATCTGTCAACTGAAAGCAATACTTACCTTAAGGTAAGTAGCTGTTGATGGTTGTGAAAGCATTTAAACATTTCAAAGCATGAAAGTTTAATGTTCTTTGCAGAGAATGCTCTTAATGTTATATTTTCTCATTCTGTTGGGTGGAAGGGAGGTAACTCACCACTGAGATGCCTTCTCTTGGATGGCAGTGAATCCACACAGCCACCTTTGGAGGCCAGATAAGCCACTTCATATGCATGGGATTAGTAAGTGTGACTTTGCATGACTGCTTAACCTCTCTCTTTCTCCCTCCTCAATAAAGTAAGGAGCTCGAGCTCTCCTTTGCAGGATCATTATGGAAAATGTGATGATGCATGAAACACTCCGGAAGCAGTGCTGTTGCTTAGAGAGTGTCAGTAGCACCCCCCTCTCCCCCCATGACCCACCAGGCCCTCCCCCATCACAACCTCGTTGTGCACATGCTCACAGGTAGCTGCAGGTGCAGTGGGAATGGATCTCTCATCTAAGTTCCAATCCCGTGTCTCCCAGACTTTAGGGTGCCCTGTCCTGGTTTTGGCCACATTCCTGAACACCTGAATTTATAAAAAAATTTTTCTTTAAATCACTCTCCCTTTCTGCAATTTCCTTTTAAATAATAGTAGATATGAGACTACAGGTTTAATACATATAACATAAATTACTTAAAACATTTTGTGTACTTCCCCAAATCTCCAGTGGTGTATGAGAAACGCTGTGCTAATTGGATGTATTTGAGATAACTTCATGCCCGCTGGAAGTGTTTTCTCTGATATTTCTCAAGAAATACTGGAGGCATTTTGGAGGTTGGTTGGTGAAGGGAACATTTTTATATGAGGAAGTTTGAGGAATAGAATGAACTGAATTGCAGGTAATATTTTTATCCGAGTGCAATTTGAGGAATAGAGCTGGCTGAATTGAAATTCATTTTGGTATTTATTTGGGTCCTCAGGTTTGGAAGCTCCATCTCTCTCTCTTGATAGTAGAACCCAAAAGCTCGATCCAGGGTAGTCCTTGACAAAGCCACAAAAACTGAGGAGTATTACAGGCTACAAAGAAATGTAACGCCTTTTGGAGAGACTTTGAAAGCTCTGATGGGGCACCACTGGCCTGAAATCACAGCCTTCATGTTGGTGTTGGGGGCCTTAGATCCTTCTGGGAGCAAACTAAGTGAGTAACCTGAGTTTGACATTCTGATTCAGGCTTTTCAGGGGCCACTGCACACCCAGGATAGAATTGCACCCAGGCCAGCAGCATGCTTTGAATTGGCCTCCTCGGCTTACATACTCACCTCTCGGGAGTGTGGCCCCAAGGCTCTGCAGGCTCTTCCAAGCTGCATTGCGGGAATGTGATTTCTGCTCCATTAACCACCTCACCTCATCATGGCCACAGCATCTCCTGCTTTCACTTTGTGCACACAGTGTAACAGCTGCCTGTAATTTGGCTGTAGGTGGGTGATTATAGTAGTTATTAAGTGCCATCAGTTGGGAAGGTGTCACCAGGCATTGATCCCATGTTGGTGGGATGGAGAGAGAGGCGCAGGCCTGGACAGAGTGTCCTGGTGTTCACCACTTTACTTACTGACTGCGACCCGCTCATCCCAGACCAATGAAAATGCATCCTGTTTGTCATGACTGCACTTTCATTCTCTTGTGAAGAGAAATGTGGTTTTAATTCCAGAGATCAGACGGGATGACTTGTGTTCATATGGCTGGTAAATCATTTCAAAGAAAATTACTTTGGCATGCCTGACATTTGTATGGATTGCTTATGAATTAAAGGAATGAATCCTGGTCACGTCAAAAATATTTTACCATTACAAAAAATTGTGGTCTGCGGAAAACAAAATTCAATAAAGCTATAAAGCTGTCTGACCATCTTTCTGAGTGGCAGAAATGCAGCATTCTGGGACCTTGTCATTGACATAAACGTGCCAAAGGGTGAGCATTCTATAAGAAGAGAGGACTCAGGATAGAAATGAGGAGGTCTTGGCTCTGGCCCCAGCTCTGCCCACTGACCACCATTTGCCTTTGGGCAGGAGTCATGTCATCTTACTGGACCTCAGCTTAGCTGGGTTATTGACTCCACTTGAATATCTGATAAAAGCTTTGCCCTTTCCTTAGAAAACATGAACAAACCCAGAGAGTATTTCTCACAGAATTCCCAGGCTTGGTGTTTCTCTTGAAGCTCAGCCACGAGCATCAGTTTAAGGATTTCCATACCCAGTGGGCCGAGCAGTCTCTCCCTGTCCTAAAGACCATCTTAAAACTTACTCGACTTTTTAACACTCTTCTCTAGAGGAGGAAGAGACCAGGAGAACTGGCTTTCGGAGCTAAACTCCTCATTTCTCATGGGCTCTGTTTCCTGGTTCAGTGCAGGGGACATTTATTGAGGCTATTTTGGATGTGAGGCAGTGGGACAGATGAGGTGCAGAGATGAGTGAGGTATAAAGCCAGTCTCTGAAGGGAGGCTGTTCACATGGGCATGTGCGTTGGTGGTGGTGATGGCTGGAATTAGTACTGGCACTGGAGAAAGAATTGGGATTTGAGTCTGATTCTCACCTTGTGGTGAGTTCTCGTTCAGCCTTTTGTGATCCCGGGTGGTCCACCGGGCCTCAGTTTCTTCATATGTATGATAAAGTCAAAGACTCTAGGACTTTCTTTTTTTATTCTTGCATGGTGACATGCAATATTATGTTAGTTTTAAGTGATTTGACATTTGTATATACAGTGAAATGATCTCCGTAATAAGTCTGGTTACCATCTGTCTTCATACAAAGTTAGAAAAAAATTTTCTTGTGATGGAAGCTTTTAAGATTTACTTCCTTAGTGCCTTTCACATTTGCAATACATGTTATTAACTGTAGTCACCATGCTGCACGTTACTTCCCCGTGACTAAGTTATTTCATAACTGAAGGTTTGTACCTCTCTACCCTAAGACTTTCTACTTTTCAGAATTATGAGTGAATATGCTCCTGTATTCATTTTTTAAAAAGATCTTATTTATTAGAGAGAGAGAGAGAGAGAGAGAGCGCACAAGCAAGCAGAGAGGCAGAGGGAGGAGACTCCCAACTGAGTGGGGACCCTAATGTGGGGCTCGATCCCAGGACCCTGAGATCATGACCTGAGCTGAAGGCAGATGCTTAATGGACTGAGCCACCCAGGTGCCCCTCCTGTGTTCATTTGTAAGAGTTTAGCAATCTATTCATGGAAACAAGATCCCTGCCAACAAATAAGCGATACAAATGTAAGAATGGCTGAGAGCACATACTGAGACTGTAGAGAAGGAAAGTATTACTCAAAGTTCTGCTGATGGGGAAAGCCTGTGCCCTGAATCCAGGGACCTTCATTCACCTTGAAGAATTTATTTTAAGCCTTATTATCCTCATGTTAATCATGGAAAAATAGACTATACTCTTTATAAAAACTCCAAAACCTAAAACATATACCATTTATCATCTAAGCAGCTGGAGATGATTTCCTCTGATCATTTTGTATAAAACCTCTAGACCTTTGGATGTGTGCACATCCATGGAAATCCACTCATTTATTAATTTAACAGTACTTATTCAGAGTCTACAAATGTTCCTGGCTTTGAGTTAGGCGCTTAAGTCTATAATGGTAAAGCAGATGTGGTTCCCCAAGGATGTAATCCTTCAGGCTGGAAGGCAATAATATCAATATATATTTCCACCAATATATTTGTGTGTAAGCATGCACACAAATGCACGTATGCACACATACACTCACTTTCAGCTGGTGCTATGCTCTGTTATTGCTTTACTTTTGATCCCCCTGTCATACACTGTAAGCTTTTCTCTGTTGCCCATCAGACAACCACAGAGATCACTGACATACAATAGTAAGTATTCATGTCTGGAGGTAGCAGGGGTAGACTTTTCTTGACTGGTCTTGATAGCATGTCTGTGGGTCCTCTTGGGGTCAGCTGATATAGGATGGCCTCGGTTAGGAGAAGTCAGCATGTAGTGAATAATCCAAGTATGGGCATAGAGGTAGAAGAAAGTGGGAGCAGCTGGACTGAGACAACGGAATTAATCATTTTGGCTTTCATTAGTTATATTCTTACTGTGTGCCACCAGGTACTGGGTCAAATGCTTCATAGACTGGCAAATTGAGGCAGAACAACTAAACTGCTGGTCTAGCCAAGGTCCCACAGCTGCTTTGTGGAAGTACCAGGATGTGAACACATGCAGTCTGTCCCTAGAAACCATACCTTCCATTCTCACTTCTGGGTTCACTCTTGGTAGTAGAGGATCCTGTTGAGAGACATTTGACGAGACTTGGTAACAGTTTATGGAAGAAAAGAGGAAGAGGTTGTGGATGTGAGCTTTCTAGCTATAGGAGGGGGACTCTTGACACAACAGAAAGACTACATGCAAGTCTGTGCATTGGCATTGGGGTTTTAAAATTGCTGAGCTTGAGAGGGAGTCACATGTCTTTGGATGGTGAATGGGAACAGTGGTCAAGGGTGGACTCGTGGCATCCGCCCAACGAAAGGAAAATAGGAAGAGCTGAGAGCCCTAAGAGTAGAGTTTTGAGCAGGTCCCGGAATTGGAAAGAGAAAGAAGAACCTGTGAAGGAGTGAGCTGAAAGAGCTGAGAGCCCTAAGAGTAGAGTTTTGAGCAGGTCCCGGAATTGGAAAGAGAAAGAAGAACTTGTGAAGGAGTGAGCTGAAAGGTGGGTAAAAACTGTGCAGAGAATTTAGTTGTTGGTTGAGACTGAAGGAGGGGGGTTCTCCAGTGGAGGGATGGCCTATGGTCAGGGGTGGGAATCACCACCAGAGGAGGAAAACAGAAGAGGTAAAGGATTTGGCAGTGGGGAGGCCAGGGGCACTGCCAGCAGAGTTATTTTGGAGAAGCAGTGGACATAGAAGGTGGGTGGCTTCCTGAGCAGAGTGACCGAGAAGGACAGGATTGAGGGTCAGCTTTCGAAGTTGTGCTTTGGGCACTCGGTAGCCAAGGCCAGGGCCACTGTGAGTGCAGGACAGGGGCTGTCTGAGGGTGACAGGGTGGCAGGTCACAAGGAGGTGACTGGGGATGCCTGAGAGAGCAGGGCTCATCCAAGGAGCCCACCCCAGGAGGGACACAGGAAGGTGGGGGTCAGGGACAGGCATGGAGGAGGGAGGGCGGAGAAGCCATTGGGGAAGGCACTGAGCACATGTGAGGTTAGGTAGGGCTGGGAGGAAAGGGTGTCCAGTGGCAGGGCAGCATCATTATTGCTGCATCTTCACTTGGCTTCAATTTGCTCACAGTTACCTACTCCCTACACGGCAGCCAGAGGATCTTTTGAAAAGAAAACCATTGACGTTCTCTTTTGCCCTCAGCATAAAGCCTGCTCTCCTTAAGGTGGCTTTCATGCTGGTTGCGTTTTGTGTTGGGGCTCCTGCTGGCTCTTCAGCCCCATCCAGCCCCACCCCCTGTACTTCCAGCTCCTCTGTTCCTTTTGCCTGGAGTGCTTGACCCCCCATACCTGTACCCGCTCCTTTGTAAGTCTGGGCCTCGGTCGATGGTTGATCTCTGGCTTCTCCTCTGCATCTCTTCTCTGGAAAGCACCTTGATCTCTGCTGAGTCCCCAGCATCCAACACCATGGCTGGCGCACATTAGGGGCTCAGCAGAACCTTCCTGAAGGAAGTTGACATGGGCGGTGTTGACACATGAGGAGTCCGTGCTGTTTCTCGTGGCTGAGAACATCTCTGCAGGTAGGGGTTTCCCTGGTGCTTCTAAGCCCCTTTGTCATGCTTGCCACAACTCCTGTGTGTTTTTCAAGCCTGACCAACTGCCCTCTGCCCTGCAGTCCTCTTTTTCTCTTTTAAAAATGGAAATAGAACAGGCAAAGCAGACCTCACAAGGACCTTTCTCCTTTAGACAAATAGCTGGCATTCCATTAAAATGGTAATTTCCTTTGTTTAAAAAGGCAGATGTGGTCAAATTAAGCTAATCTAATTTGCAATTTTTCATTAAAAATATATATGAGTTAGGCCGGGAGGCTATTTGGGTCCCTGGGGTCATTGCGTTAGCAGTCACGGGAACAAATGGCCTTTATTTGCTTATAGATATGTAGAGCTTCCAGGCAAGCATCATTTCCTCACATTGACTCCTCCGTGACCTTGTCTCAGGCCACAGGGGATTTCTGTCTGCCAACTTGTCTTGTATTTTGCCCTTTTTTATTAAATAGAAAATCCCTAAGTACCCCCAGGTTGCAGAGTCCCTTGTTGAGAGAACAGGAGAAAGGTTCTCCTCTAACTTAATAGAGAACACAGGACAAAGATGTGGGATTGTGTACAAGAGTAAGGAAGAATGTAAAGTCCTGTGTGGAATTAAGGGGACATGGAGATATGCCCTGGCCCATGTGCATGCCTCTGGGTGGGTGGGATGCCAGAGAGTGGAGGAGGATGAGGCAGTGGTTCCCTGACATTCTCACATTCCAGAATTTGTTGGTACCATTTATAGCTTAAGATTTCTCCCATAAATGCATCATTCATGCTTGGAACCTGTCTGTCCCTATGTGAACCTTAATGAGAGTTCATCTGCTCTTGGCTGTTAGCACAGCACTGCTAAGCTGTGTTGGAACCTGGATGATGTGGTCAACCAAGATGATCTGGTCTTTATTCTATAGCCCAACCCGCAGGGACTTGCATCCAGTCCATTCCTTAGCAGCACTTTTGGCATCTAAGAGGCCTGGATTGGAGCACCAGCCCTGCGTCTTGCAGCATTGTGGCTCCACATGTGAGAAGTGGGGATGCTGCTGTGTGGTGCTCCATACATCCTTGGCTCATAGTAATGGTCATAAGTGGGGCCTCTTTCCATTGCCCCCAGCTTTGGGATTGCTTGTCCAGTGTTGGAACCATGCATGTGACATTAGCAAAGCCAGAGTTTTCTCCAGCTTCTGTTTCATCTCAGCATTGACACCTGGAACCCTGATGAAAGGTGGTTCAGTTGTTCACTGTGCCATCAGAGCTTAAAGCAAGTCCAAGCAGTGTTAGAGAACAGGGATGAAAATGCAGGAACCACGGAGGGAGACAGTGCCTACCAGAGGAGAAGGCCGTAAGCTTCCCAGGGGCAGACAGGACCTGGGCAAAGTGTCCTGGTACTCTGGAAAGCTCTTGGTCCTTCTAGTCCTGGGTGACTGTCGAGCATGTGACAGTTGGAGGTGCTTCTATACTATTTTAAAGATGGCCGAGATCCTTGGATTATCATTTTTAAGACTATGATAAAACCCATCTCTCAGGAAGTGTGCGGCAGTGCGCTTTATTTGTCCCTTTTACATCCTGTCTTGATTGGTCTTTGGAATGAGCCTTAGGTGTTTTGCTGTAGTTGGCCTATTTTCTTGCCTACCTAAATTATGCCAATTTGTGCAGAGATGGTATGTGATGACAAGTGAATGGTCTGCAGCGAGTTCTGTCTTCTGCCGCCCTTTTCTTGTCACTGTCACAGCTGTGAGCATTGGCAAGTCCTCCAGATAGATTTTCCTTTTCTCTTAAATGTTTGTCTAAAATTAATTCTGACTGTTTTGAAGAGGTAGCTGAGCACTCAAGAGGGTTTTGCAGAGCAGCATCACCAGCCCTGGCAGAGGCTCCAGAGGTGTCACGTTTGGTGTTGTGTGTGAGTGTCTCCCAGACATGGAAACCAAGTCCATGTCCGCATAGAGCTGGAAGGGGTGAGTGGCTGACATGCCACTGGGCAGACCTGGAGGGAAATCCATGGGCTTGGAGCCTTAAATGCCATTATACCGTGTGGTCTCCAAGGGTATAAGATGGCCTGAGTCATCATGGGCCTTCAAACCCTGGACAGTTGAGAAAAACAGTCATTTTTAAAAATGTCATTGAATGACTTTGCCTTTGCTCTTCAGTATCTTATGACATCAACCGCAGCTCCCTCTTTGCCCACAGAGATCAACGAACATAGGAAGAACCTGGCTCAACGTTGGAAGGGATGCCGGTGTTTCATGGGTTTCTGTGTATTCCATGGGTTTGGATGGTTTGTGGTCTTTTCAGTTAGCAGCTAGAACCATGCTTTCACCCAGCAGCTGAAACTCTTGTCTATTAGGTGTGGGCCTGTGAGGGAGCGGGTCTGCTGTGCTTGTGTCATGTGGTTGTGAACAGACTCTTCCTATATGCTGATTGGAATTGATATTATAAATATTTCCTCTATGCTACAGACAGAGAGTCTTGGCTTAACTGTTCCTGTTTGTCCTCGGTTTTAGGTGCAGTTTTAATTGGTCCTGGGTGGACAAGGTAGGACCTAGTTCAGCCTGAGGGGGGAATGAGAGACTTCTGTTCTTAGCTTGTCCTGTCTTCTCTGTGGGAGTTTTGTCCATCATCACGTGACTACTGAGTCTTACTCATTTGTATATCCTCAGAAGTTGGGGTCTCAGACTATTGCCCAACACCTGGTTTTATAAATCAAGTGGTGCTGGAACATGGCCATGCTGTAATGCAGAGTTGAGTGGTGGCAGTGGGATCCATATGGTCCAGAAAGCCCAAGTTGTTTACTCTCTGGCCCTTTATGGAAAAATGTTTGCTGACCCCTGTTCAAGACCACCAGGAGGTGCTTGGCACATGGTAGATTCATAGCAAGGCATGTGTTCAGTGAATGCCTGAAAAATGGTTGAGTGGAGTAGTTTGTCATTCTGCAGTTGGGGTGTCCATTCCTAGAGGCTGTGGACGAGGGGAGGTTGTGGGTTCAATCTCAGGAATGAGGGCTGGGTGTCATAACTTAGTGTGACCTGGTGCCTCTGTTGGGAGAGGAGTGGCTGGTGCTATCCATTTATCTAGTTATCAGATATTTATTGAGCCAAACAGTTGCTGAGCACCAATAAGGTGACAGTAGTTATGGAGCACATACTACTTGCTGGCCACACTGGGCTACCTATGTGTTGTCTGAGGTGTTCATAACTTTCCTGCAATACCTCTGCTCCTCAGATGATAACGTGAGACCTAGACATTGCTTCACTTTCCAGCATTATACCCTGAGAAAGTGGCAGAACCATGTTCTAAGCTTGGGTCTGTCTGACATCGGAACCTGTGGTCTCCCTGCTGAGACTGTTCCCCTACACTCAATGGGGGCACTTAGCAAGTGGATGCCAATGAGCCTGGTCCCTGATCTTAAGGGGTTTGTAGTCTAGAGGGGGTCTGAATTGTCTCAAGTCCTTTTTGGAAAAAGGTACCAGGAAGACGATAAGACTTCCTAGACAAGAGAAAGATGGCAGACCAGAGAAAGATAGGAACATGGACTGTTACTGTTGACCACAGGAGTAATACCATTCAGAGCATGCCCCAGGCATTGTTTCTTTCAATCTGAAGAACCCCGTGTGATGGGCACTGCAGACTTGAATTAGGTCCCCCCCAAAAGGTGACTCCAAGTCCTGTATCCTGGTACCTGAGAAAGTGACCCCTGTTGGAAGTTGAGTAGGGGTGCCTGCAGGTGCAGAGTTGGGCAGAGCAGCATGGGTTCTGGGCTGCAAGGGCTTTAAGTTTCAGGTGTGCCTCTGACTCTGTGCTGACCCAATGTCACAATGTGCCCTTCTGAGAAGAGCCTGTGGTGCTGCCCTCTTCGGTTTTAGGCTGTGTTCCGCAGCAGGCAGAGGGGAAGTCGCCCTGACGAGATCACCGTGGGAAGCCAGCCTTCCCCATAGGCTGGCTGACGCTGGCCTGCATCCACCTGGGGGACAGGCTGCCAGGGCTCTCACCCCACCTCCACCATCCAATTTCCCTTTCCAGCCTCTCTCTTCTCTGGGGGAGGCAGGTAGCTAAAGATCAGCCAGCCAAGTAGCTGCTGGTTTTGTCAGATCAATTCATCAGATTAACCTTGGAAACTAAGGGCCTAGTGGCCCACAGGGTGAAAGGAAGAGACACTTTTGGAGTCTACCATGATTTTTTTGCTTGTTTTTATTTTGTGAAAAATCACAGCAGCTTTTGGAGATGGTCTCATATCCCTATTTTATGCCCAGGGAAAGGAGGTTTAAGGCCTTACTTGATGGAGCCGAGGAGTCGCAGAAAGTGGTCATGCTGTGATTTGAACCCAGAGTCTTTCTGACTTCCAAGGTCTTGCTCTCAACAGTTGGTTCTGGAGCAGGAGGTGCTCTCCGGGAGGGGAACGTGAGGTGGGGCCTCCCAGTAGGTGGTCTGCGTGGGGACTGTGGGAGAGGGGTAAAAAGCCAAGGGACTGTCTTGACATGTTTCGCAGTTTGACTTAGTCCTGGCTCAGCAGCTACTCAGACTTCTGAGCCGTATGTCACGCGCCTTCATTTTAAGGTGAGCACGAATAGGCTACTTTCTCCCACTGGGCAATGCTGCCCAGTCTTCCCCCCTGGGGTTCCTCTTCCTAAGCCACAGTGTCTTTAAGGAGCTCACAGTCACATACTAGACACACACGGGCTGTTTCATTACCTGCTTAGGAAGATGTACCCAGAAGCTATTGTCATGATTTCACTGGTATAGCAAATACATTAATGTGTTTTCTGTTGTTACATCCATTTTTTGCTTTGGGTATTGTCTAACCTGCCCCATTACCTCCTCCATGTCCCCCCTTCCCCAGCCCCCACCATCTCTGCCCTCATCATGTCCTTACAGTGGAGGGTAGATATATTATAGTCTAGATGGAGCGTGATTCACGTGCACGACATTTGCTCCACCAAGCTGTCGGTCTGGTGAGTTTATTTGGTGTGGGTCTTAGGGAGTTGTTATATGAATATCTTAGAGGAAGCAAAGGAGAATGATGAATGCTTGGAAAGCTCTTCCCTGACATTCTAATTCTTACTCACTAAGTGTTAAAGTGGCAATATTTAGTCTGATGACTCAGTCTGTGCAGGGGAATTGGTTTTAGTGTTATCACCACTGGGGCTCACGAATTGATCCACCACTAAGGTCTGAATTACCCGAGAGATGAGTTTACTTGGACTCTGGGAAGAGGACAGTCTTCAGCCCCACTCGCCCCACAGCCTCTGTTGTCATGTCAAGTCCTGGTGAGTGACTTGCCTGATAGGGCCACCAGACATGTCTTGGCATATTGAAGGAAAATTTCACATTCAAATCAGATGCTGATTTAATGTATGATTTATGGCTATTAAGCCAAAGAAATGAGTGAAAACTTTAAAATCATTGGCTCATCTTATGTGATTTTTTTAAGCAGCACTGGTAGCCTCCAGTGGGTGAGAGATGCTGCTCAGAAGTATTTGCAGTGTGTTTGGGGAACAGAAAAAGTATTAAGAGACCTTGTCACTTGAACAGTGTCTTTTTGAACATGAAACCCTCCTTTTTTGTTATTTAAAGCCACAGGATGGCACAGAAGGAACACATTCGCATATTACCCAGGATCTCTTTTTCTTTGCAGTGAAGATAAATCTGTATATGTTTGATCTCTCATGTTTGAAGGAAATTAAAATAAATTTATTACGATGAAACTCTTTTCAGATGGTTCATCTGTCTTTGTTGTGAAAGAAAGCCAGAATGAGTTTTCATTCTAGTGGCTCGAAAACATGATCCTGACATTATCAGTACCGGGAGGCGGGTGGTGGGCTGGCACTTCTTACCCAACGCCGCCGCACCTCTGTAGCACTCTGAGCCCGGGGGCCTGCCGTTGAGGTTAGGTGGCCATGGGAGAGTGTTCTGATTGCTTTTAGGCTTTCTCTGCTTCCTGTGGGAGAGCAGGGTGCAGGCCAGAGTGGGGCAGGGAGGGGAGGAGGCTCGGGAAGCAGTCCCAGCTGTGCAAAAGCCAAGCCTGTGGAGAACTGTGAGGTGCCTCGGGGTGCACCAGCCATCTTGCAGATGAGTCTTGGACACCTCAGGATGTAATAAGTGCCTTTCCCTGCCTCTGCTGCTTTTCTTTCCTGCTGATGACTTGCCTCGGGTCTCACATCCTTGCTCCCCAGGAGGGAACTGAGTTAGTAGTGGTGATCATGGGGTGCTGGCTAGACTGTGCAAAACAGCCTTTGCTTTGGGCACTGGGCCCTGGTCTGGGCTGCTGAAGCCAGGGGGAAGGGCTCCTGCTACAGAACATGCTCGCCTATGGTCATGAAACCCCATCTGGCCACTTTGCTCAGAAAGGGGGCCATCAGCTTGTGGTGGTTGGTAGCATCTTCATCTCCTCTCTGGCTCAGGTAGGGACTCTGACCTCATTTGCATGAGGGGCCTTTGGCCACCCGTTTCCAGCTCAGAAACCGTAGCCCTCCGTGCCAGAGACAAACGGCTGCTCTTTAGCTCAACCTTCAGCTTTGGCTTTGATGGTCAGCTAGCTTATCCTCATCTTACGGAGCTGGAGGGGCTGTCCTCTCGCACCTGTACTCCCGGTACCATCTCTTTCTCACTGCTGCCATCCTTACCTCCTCACATCTTCCTGAAGCCGCACCGCCCCAGCCATCCGCCCTGGCTGTCCCTCGGGCGGCAGTTCCCATGCAGGGTTGGAGCTAAGACGTGCAAGGGGCCAGGTGATTGTGTTGCGTTTCTTCCGAGTCTGTCTCCTGATTTTCATTTAGTCTCCTCTGATTTCTTTTAGGCCGGTCTCATTTCTCTGTAGGCCAAAGACTTACTTTCAGGGCTAATATGATTAATTTGTTGACTAGAATCTGTCCTTTGTAGAAAAACATCGAGGAGTTTGCTCTCAACCCATTGGAGGAGAATGCTGAATTCTGCAGCTGGTGGTCATGTGGAAGCAGAAAAAGTAGCCCTCCTCTCACGATTGATCTGTCAGCTTATTTAATTGCTTGTGTCTTGCTTTGTGCCAAAAACTTAATTTATTATTCCACGAGTAATACATGTTCCTTGTAGAAAATAAAAAAAAAAAGAGAGAAAAGAAAAAGTAACAGGAACAAATTGTTCCTTGATATTTGGAGAGCGAGACATCACACGTGACATTTTTTACCCTGAAGTTAAATCAACGTAAAGCATAATTTGCTGAGATAGCCTGGGCGGGGCGCCGGGTGTCAAGCCTTCCCCCTTCCCTTCCCGAGGCAAGACTGTGGGGCTCCAGGGGTGGGGGTCGTCGAGACTTCCCCAAAGCCCCTTCCCGAGGCAAGACTGGGGAGCTCCAGGGGTGGGGGTCGTCGAGACGTCGAGACTTCCCCAAGTCCCCTTCCCGAGGCAAGACTGTGGGGCTCCAGGGGTGGGGGTCGTGGAGCCTTCCCCAAGGCCCCTCCCCGAGGCAAGACTGGGGGGCTCCAGGGTTGGGGGTCGCGGAGCCTTCCCCAAGGCCCCTCCCCGAGGCAAGACTGGGGGGCTCCAGGGTTGGGGGTCGTGGAGCCTTCCCCAAGGCCCCTCCCCGAGGCAAGGCCAGGGGGCTGCGGGGGCGGCGTGGCCCTGAGCGAGCTCCGCGCGGACACCGCCCTGCCCAGCGCCCGCACTCAGGCCCCGCTTGCAGGGCTCCGCGGGCTCCTCCCTGCCGGGCCGAGTCCCTGTGCGCGCCCATCCTCAGTTCAGGGCTTGAAGCACCAGCTTCCATCTCTTCCTGTTGGGAGACGGGCCCAGCTCTCCTGCGGGGCAGGGCGAGCGGGCTCTGCAGGCTCTGCAGGCCCTGCCGCTCCTCTCCTCCAAGCATCAGCGAAGCCTGCCGCGGCGGGACAAACGCGAACCGAAAGGCCGCAGAGAGCTTCTGAACCGCCGACCGTTTTTGATGGACACGTGCACGAAAACAAGAAAGCGCAGGTTGCGGGTTCCTGTTAGCGGTGCTGTTACCCGGGCTGCCGACACGACACCTTGCAGCGGACCTCCGCCCTCCGCGGCGTCTTTCTGCGGTGTGCAGAGGGCCCGAGGGCTGGGGCGCAGGGCGGCGGGGCGCAGGGCAGGGCGAGGCGGGGGGCAGGGAAGGAAAACAGGGGCCTGGGGATCCCTGGGTGGCGCAGCGGTTTGGCGCCTGCCTTTGGCCCAGGGCGCGATCCTGGAGACCCGGAATCGAATCCCACATCAGGCTCCCGGTGCATGGAGCCTGCTTCTCCCTCTGCCTGTGTCTCTGCCTCTCTCTCTCTCTGTGACTATCATAAATAAATAAAAATTAAAAAAAAAAAAAAAAAAAGAAAAGAAAACAGGGGCCTGGCTGTAGAGTGAATCCAGGGGCTCCGTTGCCCGGAAGGCTTATTTGCTTCTCCCTGGTGCCGGACGCCGGTTTCCGTGAAACAGACTTCTTGCCAAGATGCTTGGGGAAGAGAAGCGAGAGGGTCTGATTTCTTTTTGAAAAGCCCACCCCTTCCCACTTGCCAGGGGAGGTCTGCAGGCAGAGGACCTCGTGCCTGCCGACGTGCAACTCAGACCCGAGTGTGACTGTGGTCAGACCCGGTGACTCTCACTCCCTGGCTTCTTGCGTCAAAACCACTCCCAGTGGTGGCCGCGAAGCCAGCTCTGCACCTGTGGTTACCAGCAGGCCCGCTTCACTTTTGGTAAGCGAGGGTGGGCCGGGGCGACAGGTACTCGCTGGCCTCCAGAGGAGCCGGTGGCTGTGCCGCTCCCTTCCTGGGACCGGAATACCTGGGGCCTGGGTTTCCTGCTGGGGCCATAACTGGGCCGGTCCTGGCTTTTATTCTAAGCTCTGCTTGTTTCCAGACCTGGAAATAATTGGAGGCGAGTGTGCCTGGAGTGGTCTTCTCTGTGTGAGTGCCTGGTGGCTGCTGGTTCCCTTTTGTCACGTGTGCCCATTTTACTCCATGTACTTGGTTGCTGAGATGGCCAGCAACAGTTTTATTGCATTCAGTGCTTTTGAGGTGGCTTTTGAGTTTCTTGTGGTGCCTTCTGAAAAGGCCTGATGCTCCTGAGCGCAGAGGAAAGGAATATTCTTCTAAGCTCCTTTGAAGTGGCCTGGCGGCTTGGGCTTTGTTCTCTGCAGACACGTCTTTGGAGACTCAAACTGTGGATCTCCAAAGTAGGGAGGGCTGGGGGTAGTGGGAGGTCACAGGCAACTGAGCAGACCTGGAGCATGGGCTCCCTGCCCCACTCATCCCACTGCATCGGAGTTTTGGTGGTGTTGTGGCTTAATTTTTTGGTTTTTTTTTTTTTTAATCCTTATTTTAGTTTTTGTTTTAACAAGCAAGATAGGCAATTGCCTTCCTTCTTAAAGGAATCTGGGTTCATTTTTACCTAAGTCAGGATCTTGGATTAAGTAATTTATGGAGATATTTCTGAGTTTTTAAATGTTTTTTTTTTTGAGGTATAATATGAGAAAACACACAGATCTTAAGTATACAGCTCAATGATGTTAACCCCTAAACATTCCTTTGTAATCTTATCCCATTAAGATCTAAGAAGCTTTCCAGAACCCCCAAATGCTCCTTCATGCCCTTCCCAGCCACTGCTTCCTTAGCAAGGGTAACCACCATTCTTTTATCACCGTTGCTTCATTTTTCCCATTTTAAAACTTGCTATAAAATGAATTCACCCAGGATATATTTTCCTATAACTGTCTTCTTTCACTCATCATGTCTGTGAGATTACCATGTTGCATCTATAAGTAGTTCTGTATCGTTCTGTTGTATTCCATTATAGGAACGTGTTACCGCAATTTATCTATCTGTTCTACTGTTGATGGGCATTTGGTTGTGACATTTTCAAAAGCTTCACATATAAGCCATCTTTTAGTATCAGCTGTCATTCATGTAGGGATTTAAAAAAAAATTAGCAGTGATGTTTTCTTTTTTTCCAAAGGAAATGTCTGGATTCTGTTCGTAAGAAATAGACGGAACGTGAACTGCTATAATGTCATTGGGGGTTGGTGGCTTTGAGCTCCTGGCCTCTTTGCCTTCCTTTTTCCCTGGGGTGGCCCTGGGGTGAGGCACTCTAGCTCACTGGTTCAGAACCTGGCTGCAGGAGTTGGACCATCTGCCTGCTTTCCCCTTGCTTGTGCATCTTTGGACAGATTACTCAACCCCTGTTTCCTTATCTACAAAATGGATGTAAAAAAAGGAGTGCTTATGTCATAGGGTTATTGGAAACAATAAGAAAGACCGTTCAGGGCAATCATCACAGTGTGGCCATTTCGAGTGTGCTCTGTGAGTGGTGTGGGAGCCCTGCTGTCTTTCTGGGGCATTGTCATCATCATTCCCATCTTGTGGGAGCCTAGGATTCCCTGGGGCACCATCGCAAAATCACAGATTCATGCCAGTGGCAGGATCGCAGTTCTTGCTCTCCCTCCAGCCCTGGGAAGACGTGATAAGCCATAGTTTGTTGGCTGGAGTGTCTCTGAGGCGCTTCTCCCTGCTGGGCAGTGAGTGTTTTTGGAGAAACGCATGGCACTCCTTGTTGGCTCTGGTAGAAAGCTGGTGCTCCACGGGCCAGCGGAACAGTGTGCCCAAGAGCCCTGTTTCCCATACCCACCTTCTGCAGCACACCCGGGCTTGATGGGATGATGAAGTCTGCTAAATGAAGGCTGCATGGGGCTCCATTCTTGTGGCATAAGTCCAGAAAGACCTTAGGGTGGGAAGAATGGAGCGCCTTTCTGGCTTTTATCCTATGCTGGCTTCCAGCCAAATTGGACCTCTGGAGCCAGGCCCAGGCCCAGGTGGAGCTGGAAGGATTAGATATCACTACTATTACTATTCCTAATAACAATAGCTAACATTTATTTAGTGCATGCCATCTGCATTGGATGTGCTAGTTAATTGAATCCTCATAACACCCCGGTGAAGTCGGTACTGTTATTATATGTGTTTATACATGTTGATCTGCCCACTGGGCACCTCCTCTTCGAACTAGAATTAAGTTTCATAGGGAGGGATTTTTTTTTTTCTTTTCTTCACTATTGTATCCCCAGAAGCTAGAATAGTACGTGCTTAAGAGTTATTTGTTAAATGAATGAATGTTTCTGTTATAGAAAAAGAAATTGAGGCCTAGAGCAGTTAACTCAGCCATAGTCACACAGCTAGTAAGAGGCAGAGTCAGATCTGTTTGACGATGAGCTCCTGCTGGTTTCCATCCTCCTGTACAGGACTTGGAGACCCTTCACAAAAGAATGGAGGTTTGGGTTTGGAGTGCGATGGAGAGATGATACCTTGAGCTGAGCCCGGTGTTGGCTTATACCAGTGGCGGTGTACCCAGCATGCTTCAGCAAGGACATGCCACCTGCCCCTCAGGTCATTCAGAGCTCTCACTTGTGCAGGTCCAGGCTTCGACCGCCTCCAAATGGCCGGGCAGGATGGAGGACTGGTGGTGGGCTTCAGGCTGGCAGGCGCTGGGCATGCATTTCTGTCTGGGACCTTGGACGGTAGGGCTGGAGGGGGTGGTCAGGAGAGAAAACCCATACTTGTCTTATGGGCACAGGGGGATGGTCCTGTGGTTAGTTCAAGACCAAGCAGTTCACATTGGGGGTTTTCACCCCCTTTCTCTTTAAGCTTGGGATGTTCCCAGTGGCCATCTCTGGGCTGGAAAGTCTGGTGGTCATGCCAGTTTCATGGGAGGCCTTCCAAGCTGTCTTGGTTCTTGGATGCACTTTTCAGTCACAGTACAGTTGGCGGCAAGTAATTACCATTATGCCATTATACCACAAATTATAGCCACAGAGAGCCTCTGTCCTGAATAATTTCCATGTCTTTGAGGCGACAACTCTGAGATGAGATGCAGGTAGTTTGGGGCGGCTCACCGGTAGGTGCCTTCCCCAGCTGTGTAGCCCTGCCCTACTCTGTCTCAGGTTAAATATGCTTTTGCCTGTTTCCTAATCAAGCATGTGCTACCTTCTCTTACTCCATATATTTTGTCTTCGGTATTGTCATTTTCTGGTATTTTACTTTGGAATCCTTACCAAATTGTAGTTAATCTCTGCAACACTCTTTCTTCCCTTTATGGGATTTTCTGACATAAGGTTGGACTTCTTTTTCTTTATCTTCTTCTTTTTTTTTTTTTTTTTTTTTTTTTTTGACAGCTTCAAACCAACTTCTGACATCAGCTGGGTGTTGTTTTTAAAGAAGTGCTTGTCTTCTCTTTAGCTGTTCCTCAGCCTGGGGTCATTTTTAGCGGTTTCAGTGATGGTGCCTTCTCAGGATCTTATCTTTAAACATGTATTTGCAGATGTCTCTTGCATTTTCCCTCAGTATGCAGGGAGGGATTTGCTTCCAGGCCTTAGCACGAAGCCAGTTTCTTGGGGCCAGTGGTGGGCTGCAGAATGTGGGGCTTAATGGGCTCAGGAGATGACGGGCGGTTCAATGTACTAGCTAAGAGCATAGCTTGTGTGGGACCCTCTTCGAGCTTCTTTGTATTTTGCTTATTCCTGAGACCTGCACGGTCCAGTATGGTGAGCACCAGTCACATGCGGCTGCCAAGCACTTGAAATAAGGCTAGTCTGAATTGAGATAAGCTGTGAGTGTAAGACCCATGCCAGACATTAAAGCCTTAGTGGAGGGGGGACAAAAAGTAAAATAGATCATTTATGTTTTAAAATACTGATGCTAGGTCAGTGTGATAATATTTTGGATGCATGGGGTTAAATAAGGTATGAACATTAATTTCACCCTTTTTAAAATTTTTTCTGCGTCAGCTGGAAAATGAAAGCACCATACATGGCTCACAATTGCATTCTATGTAACATTTCTCTGGAACGGTAGGACTGAGGAGGTGTCATGAGGATGGGCGCATAGATGAGGCTAGTTTGGCACTTGGCATGTGATAAGCGCTCACGGCACTGTAGGCACTGTCATGTCTGTGTCATGTCATCATCAAGGATGGAAATCTAAGCTAGGAGAACATTTGGGGTTGGAGATGTTTAGTTTCCTAGTTCCACATTAAGCTCAAATCCTTCTAAGAGGTTCTATATGGTTTAGGGTTCTCAAGTGTTCTGAGAGTCCCACTGATCTTGACTTCCCGTTTCTACAGTGGAAGGTGGTTTGTACAATTCATAATAAACCTGTTACCTAGAGGGATGACTGCTCATTGTGACCCGCTTTATAGAATCCCCTGAGGCTTCTTTATTTACCTGGCTTCTTTGACTGTTGTATTGGAGTAAAAAATCCATTTTTTAATGAAACCTCTTATATAATAGCTAACCTTTATGAAGCACTTCCCATATGCCTAGCTCTATGCTAAGTGCTTTTCATGGTATTGACCTCCCCGGTTTGTGGTGGAGTAGAACCAGGATTTAGCCCAAGGATGAACCCCAAGTTTCATAGCACATGAGTGAGCTGGGCCTTGAACCCAGGTCTGTCTAATGCTGAAATTATTCTGCCTCCTTAGCACTCAAAGCAAGTTTCTCTTAATCAGGAAACTCAGGGCTGCAGCATATTGGGTATTTCAGGGTATCTGAGGAAGTGGAGAGAGACTGTATGTCTGAAGGCAGAGGAAGCCCAGAAAGTGGTTGAGAATCCTCTGGCCACGGCTGATTCTGGAAGCAGAGTGAAGAGTAAGGTGGCCAGCAACAGGCTGTGGCCCAGTGGTGGGGTGGGGGTGGGGGGCAATACGGCCCTGGCCCTGGGCTGTCCCTTTGTCTCAGTGAGGACGGTTTCACAGGGTTCTTCCATGGTCCTGAAGTCCATTCACCAGAAGCACCTGGAGAGGTAGAGAAAAAAGCTGTCCCAGACACTTGACAAATGCATTAACTTTGGCTGTGCTGCTTCAAGGAGGCATTTGATAGAATGTTTCCAAGGCCACCGTGTTTTCTTGGAGAAATTTCATGACAGCTAAAAGTCTAATGACTGTGTGTGTCAGGAAAGGACCTCATCTTTCACTTAGGCCTGATGTAAATTTGCCGGGACTTGACCACGTTAGCTAAATGCCAGGAAAGCGATGTGTCGCCGAGCTGGGCGTTTCTGTTGCTGCAGGACACTGAACAGCACATTCTTTAACGAACGAGCTTAAAGAGCATTAAAGGCACTGATTGGAGCAGCTGCCTTTCAGGGAAGCCGTTCCTTGTGAATAAAAGATTTCTATGTAATATCCCGATTATTTCCTCTCTGACCCCCTTTCAGTCAAAATATGCAAGGCTTATTCCTCACCTCTTGACATCCAATGCCTGTTAGAACCTTATTAGCATTTGTTCTCATTGATGTTCATTGCATTTTTCTATCCGGCAGGGACTTGATTAAGAGGTGGAAAATCACCGGACTTGGTCCACGTGTGACTGTCAGCTTGTGGCAGGATGACCAGCTCAGCATTTAATCACATCTCTTGTGTTTTCAGTTTCGTTTCATAGCCCTGGAGGGAAAAAGTTCAATTCCAAGTCACGCTCTGGCTTGGAAAGGGGAGGTAGGGGCCAGAAGTGTGCATGTGTGTGTGTGTGTGTGTGTGTGTGTTTGTGTGTGTGTGTGTGTGTGTGTGTGTAGAGTATGCAGAAACCTGAGTGCCGTGAACGGTAGGCTGGGGCCTGGATGACAGATTCCACCTGCCTTTTGCATAAGGCAAGTGTCAGTTGCCACAGGGACAGGCAAGCTAGCAGTGACCCACCAGCATAAGGTGTTTCCAAGGACGAGGCTCTGTGTTAACATTGGGTCTTAGTCCCTATACCTGTCCTATGAGGTTGGTAGTTGCTATGGAATGAGTAGTCTCTCTCCAAAATTTCTAACTGCCAATGTGATGATAGTTGTAGGTGGGACCTTGGGGAAGTAATTAGGTTTAGATGAGGTCATCAGGGGGAGGCCCTCATGATGGTGTCAGTGATCTCTAAGCAAAACCACCAGGAGGCTTGCTGCTTCTCCCTCCCTGCTGAGTGGGCACACAGTGCGGAGGTGGCCATCTATTAGCTAGGAAGCAGGACCCCCCAGAAAAATGAATCACATGGCGTCTTGTCCTTGGGCTTCCAGCCTCCAAGACTGTCAGAAATCCCTCCCTGTTCCTTAAGCCACCCAGTCTGTGGTATTTTGTTGCTCAGCTCACCCAGAGCTGAGCAAGACAGTGGTCCTTGTTGGGTCCTTGGGTCCTTGTTGAGTTTTACCAGTGAAAGATGCTTACCCAAGTTCTCTGGGCCGTCTGCCACCCACAGGGCAGTGTGAGGCAGCCGTGTGTGGCCTAGTCTCCCTGGCTCCTCTCTGCCTCTCTGGGGGGAGGAGGTTATGTATTTGTATTCTCCCTGGGCACAGCTCTTCTGGGCCTGCCTTTTGTCTCTGGGTCTGTCGTGGGGCCTGCGTAGAAGAGCAGGTGAGTAGGTATGGGCAGCATGAGTGAGAGCAAGGGAGGAATGAGGGTGGCGCCAGCCTGGGAGGAGAACCACCTAAGGAAAGAGGCAGCTGGAGGGAGCAGCAGGTCACTCACCTTCTCCCTTCACTCATGACCTTTGTCCAAGTCCCCACGAACATAGGTCCCCAGTGACATCTCTGCTGCAGCTGGCTTCCCCAGAGACCCACTCCCATTCAGGGGGCACTGTCATGGCCATCTGGAACAATCTTCAGGCGCTCTGTCCGCTTGGCAGCTCAGCTGACTCCACTCTGTCTGTCCACACCTTTGCTCCTACCTGCACACTGGGCCGGATGGGGAAGGAGGGGTTAATGCCTGCAAGCGGGAGTCTGTTGTACAGAGCAGCATCTAGGTCATTCCTCCAACACACACACAAAAAGAAATATAGCTCACCCAGCTGCCACTTGCTGCATAAACCCCGCTGCTCTGTGCAGAACACCAGGCAGGCACCAGGCCATTTTAATAAGATACAGCAAGATTAATAAAGGACCAGACCACATGCTTTGTGCTTCTCCAGAACATGCCGTCCTGTGCACCATTGTTGTGGGGGGAAGGGGGTGCCCAGGGGGAGAAGCAGAAGCACGCAGGGACAGAGGGTTTTGAGGGAGGCACTGAGGGAGAGAGGAGGCACTGAGGGCACCAGCCCCCAGTGAGGCCAGCCCAATTAGCTTCTTGGGGGGAACCATTGGTTGCATATGGTAGGGATCCCAAACCTGGGTCCAGTCTGGGTTTGTAGCAGTGTGGGGCCACCCTGGAGCTGTGTGGGGTGCTCTCTGGCCTGGCCAGCTTTGTATGGGTTGCTCGGGCCTTTGCATATGTTGTTCTCCCAGCCTGGACCATCCTCTCTTGTCTCTGTCCAGATAGCTTCCACTCCTCCTTCAGGGCACGTCTTCCCAGACCCCCAGGCTAGCTCACAGGGGCCATGCTCCACCCTCAGGGCCCCAAGCTCGCCTCCTTTATGGCACCTTCCATGCCAAGTGTAATGTATCCACCTTCCTCACCCTGCTTTGGCTTGCCTGGTTTATTCTGCTTCACTAGGTAGTAGTTCACAGAAGCTGGATTCGTTTGCCTATTGATTAGCACGTTTGTGCTTGAAGACGGTTCTCCCAGCTGAGTTCAATAGCACCCGCTGAGTTGAAAGCCCCTCATTAGCTGACCCTGGTCCTGTGACTATTAGGTGCAGACAGGTGTCTGAGGGGGAGTTTGGCCCGGTTGTTTTGAGCTCCTGAGTGTGTCTTCTAGGATCAGGCACGTGCTCCAGTTTGAGGAGAGGGCCACGAGGTTGTGAAGTTGCCCTTTGGGGTTGGCGGGGTAGGTAGGTTAGGCAGGGCAGGGAAGCCTGCGGAGGTGGGCATCCGGGCTGATACTCCCACTGGGGGCTCCTATGCTTGCTCATGGCACTTCTGCTGCAGACATAGCAATAGCTTCTCTGCCTCCTGCCCAGACTTTGAGGGCAGGGATATGCTGTCTGTTGGAGCATCCTAAGATCTTGGCACAGTCACCAGCAGGGAGTTGGTACCTAATAGGTGTAGGTTTAAACAATTTAAGAAAGAGAAGATGTACAGGAGATTTCCAGACTTTCTGTGCTGAGAAACTTTGTTGGGATATGTGGTTTGTGCAGGTCAGCATGAGGTATTGTGGGCAGATAAAAAAGCGGAGTCAGGAGCTTGGAGTGGGACAGTGATGATGCTCTTAGATCCCGTGTATTAGCACCTCCTGCAGTCCCCTCGCTGTCTGCCTTTTGTCTATCTATGCTTGTAGATGTCTGTCTAGTGGAGTTACTCATATTTCCTCCATTAAGCTCTACTTAAGCAGAAGTGTCTGCCATGTATCCAGTCAGGGCCACAATCCCTTGGGGCTACTCTAGATGTACCCAGAGACTTGCTTATGTTTGGACTTCTGCTTTATGGAAGATGTGGTATATGTATACAGTGGAATATTACTCAGCCATACAAAGAATGACATCTTGCCATTTGCAATGATATGGATGGAGCCGGAGAGTGTAAAGTTAAGCAAAGTCAGTCAGAGAAAGACACCTACCATATCATTTCACTCACATGTGGACTTAAAGACACAAACAAATAAAGGGGGAAAAAGAGGCAAACCAAGAGGCAGACTCAGCTATAGAGAACAAACAGGTGGTTACTTGAGGGGAGAGGGGTGGGAGATGGGTGAGATAGGTGATAGGGATTACAGAGGGCACTTGTGATGCACACTTGGGCTGTATAGAAGTGTTAGGTTACTATATTGAATACCTGAAACTAATATTAAGCTGTATGTTAACTGGAATTTAAAGAAAAACTTAAAACCCAAACCTACTTTATGCTCCTCCCCACACAGTGCTCACTGGCAGTGCTGCTTCCTGCTGACGGCTGACTGCAGTGGTGGGTCTGACTGAACAGGGATGTTGAGGGCTTCACGGGACTCAGGAGAGGCCAGGGCTCCCTCTCTGCATCGTCCGTGTCCCAGAAGTGGTGGCTATGTGGTACGGGTGCGGGACTCTCTGGAACACAATGAGGGGCGTCGGCTAGAGCAGGCAAAGCCGCAAGTGCAAGCAGAGCCCTCTCCTGTGGAGCAGGGTGGTACCAAGTAAGTGGAACCCAAGGTGTTTCACTTCATCTACTTGAAAAGGTATGAGTAGATGAACAAATGAAACCAACGAGAGCACTCGAAGCACAGAAGCCCATTTGACTCATTTGTCACAGTGTCCCCTCTCTGTCTCTCTCCTCGTCTCTTTGTCTCTGTTGTCTCTGCCTCAGCAGTGGTAGCAGTTTAAGGTCTGGTGTTCAAAATTTGCACCCAGTCATTTAATATTCTCATTTAGCTGGTCTGAAAAAAAAATATTTTTTTAAAGTAGGCTCCACACCCAGCATGGATCTTGAACCCTGAGATAAAGAAGGGTGGCATGCTCTGCCACCTGAGCCAGGTGCGCTAATTGGTCTGATTTCTTGTTTTGCAAGTTCATCCACATTCAGCTGGAGCATCCTTTTTCCCCCCACTTTTCCTTAGATCATGCTCTCCCCCCTCTGGCTCTTCTTTGGACTTTCCGCATGAAAGCAGTAATGGACTTCTTGCTCAGCTGCTTCCAGTTAAATTCCTACTTAATCACTGATGCCTCTGTATTCCTCAGCAACCTGCCCATTTGAAGAGCTGAACTATCCTGACAGTTGGCTGGTGGTAAATGGCAGTAACCCCTGCATCCTAAGGTGGGGGTGGGAGGGGATTGTAGCCTTGACCTTCTAGGCCAGCTTGGTATTAAGTATTCAGGATGTGGGTGTTGGAAACCAAAAGGTCCCAGCTCCCAGCTTGGCTCTGCTGCTTTTGCTTGGCGGAGTGGCCACGGGCAAGTTTGTTAACATCTGTGTCTTTCTTTTCTTATCTGAAAAACGAAGATGATAGTACTTAATTCACAAGATTGTCCTGAGGATGAAGATCTTAAATCTCCACAGTATTTAGCACAGTACCTGGTAGTGAGTGTTCAATAAATGGGGGCTTTTTGTGGCATTATTATCTAGCTTATAGATTTTGATGAGACAGTCTCAAGTTTTCTATTTTGAAAACATCGTTATCATCCCGTTACCCATGTGACATCCTGAATTTTAGTAGGATTGAGAGATGCTATCTTGTCCTTGGAGCACGTGAAGAGTATTCTCAGACCATTCAGTAGTGTTCTTGGTTAAAGTGCAGAGAACCCAAGTCTTTGTTCGCCCACCTACTGAACTTCTGTGCAAAGAGCTCTGTTGTCTTTGCCTCTCGTAGCATCGGTTGGCAGTCTCTGCCATCCTCAGAACCTTTGCTGCTCCGTCTGGGACATTTCACGAGGATTCCCTTTTTCCAAGTGCTGCCAAAAGTTTTAGACTGTACTTTTATATGTCGTTGTGTGTGAGTGGAATTATGGAATATTTAATAAGGTCAACTGTATTACATGTTTGAAAACTGTATAAGTTGAATTAGGGAAACAGCTTTGATTGCATGAGTAATATTTAAAGTGCTTGCTAAAAATACAGTAACTTTTCTGTCAATAATAGAAAACCTTCTGAGCTCTGGAGAGATTTTTAAAGCAAGATCCAGTGGCTGTTGCCCATCCTGGTGAAAGTTTCCATTAAACAGATGACTCACGCTATGAGAGTAGAATGATTAACATGAATTATGGGAAAATGATTCTAAGACTTGAATGGCTGAGTTATGAATGGATTAGCAGGCAGATTGCTCAGCAATTGGCATTTTTAAAGGAAGATTGTAGCTCACCACGTAAGACCCTCAAAAAGAAGGTTTGTCCTAATATTGGTGTTCCTTTTTTAAAGAGATGTCTCACAATCCCTTAAAGAGGGAAAACTTGCTTTCACGGAAGATGGGTTACCCACTTCTGTCCATCCATGAATAGATAGAATTCCTCTCAAACTTGACTCTGTAAGTAAGGTTTGAGAAGGTCAGAACTCAGCCTTGAGGGGTGAGCCTTGAATCCAGGCTTTGAGTAGATGGCTGGGAGGAAACCGAAATCACTTCCGATTGGTCAGAGACCCCTGTGTTGATAAAGAAAAATGCCGAGGCTTCCTAACCCTGCTCCCAGCCCCAGCACTGTCCTCAGGAGGGTCTTAGCGGAGATCCCTGTGCTGAGAACCTCAGCCCGAGGAGAGGTGGCAACTGAGCAGCAGTGGCCATTGCGAGCTGGATATGTATGGATGCTGCCTATAAGCTGGGATGAGTGTCCTCCTCGAAAGCACGACCTGAGCTCCTACTGTGTGCCACGACCTGTGCTGGGTGCTTAAACACAAAGTGCACCCTCACCTGATTCCTGCCTATGAGCAGCTCCCATTCCATGGGGGGAGAGGATGGGGTGTCAGCTGTCATGCTGCAAGCTTGAATGAGTAGGTTGCCTGCAGTCAAGCCACCTCAGCCCACAGCACCTCTTAGAGGGGAGCGCTGGTATTAGTCCTGTTTTACAGACAAGGAGGCATAAGGCCACACAGATGGTGGTAAGCAGTGGAGCCCCTTACTGAACCTAGCTTTGCCTAACTCCAGCTCCAAGCCTTGATTCTCAAATCCTGCCTGGTCCTGTAGGTATAAAGGTGATGGGCACAGTCCCAACTGTACGGGCCCTATTCAGGGAGGGTCCACATTTTGCCCTTATTATGAAATTTCCCTGAGTAAGAGGGTGAATTTACCCCCTTGTCTGACAGTCAGGTATGGCCAGCGCTGTGGGGCTTTGTGTAAAAGCTTCTTATATTCTGCAGCCCTGCGCATATCCACCTCTCACCCAGTACTTTATAAAATCAGTCCATTTTTCCTGATTTTGTGTAGTTTCTTTCATCAGGTCACTTGCATGGAAATGGGGGAAAAAAGTGGCAGCCGCATCTAGAAAGGACATGCACAAGGTTTGGTATGGAAATTGCAGGGTAGGGTTGTGGTTCTGCTATAATCTGAGAAGAGTGATGGATGATTTGTAATCTTGGTTTTTCAGTGTGTGCGTGTATCATTAATGCTTATACTAAACTCAACGATGATGCTGGGACCTCCCAAAATGTGCAGGGAATGTATATGGGTGGTCCTTCGTTCATTCATCAGCTCATCCATCCATTCATTCCTTCATCAGAGTTGAACACCTGTGTGCCAAGCACTGTGGGAAGTACTTGGGTTTAGTAGTGTAAAGTGCAGACATAATGACTGCCTTGCCCGAAGCCCACTGTCCTGGTTGGGAAATAAGCCATAAACCATATCATCCACCTTGCTGTTGGATTACAGTTGTTAGGAGGGAAGAGACTCAGGGTCACAGCAGAGGTGACAGTGATGAGGGTGGAGGGTTAACCTAGGCTCTTGTCATGGATGGTGCCCAGGGTGATGGGGGTGGGGATCTTGCTGAGCAGTGACAACTGAGCTGAGAGCCACAGGCTGAATAGTCAGGTAAAGAGAAGGGGTGTGAACATTCCAGAAAGGGGACCAGTAGGTTCTTGGAACAGAAAAGAGGCCACGGTGGCTGTGCGTAGTGGGCAACAGGGAAGTGGGGCAAGTGGGCTTGGTAGGTGGGGGGCAGGACCACCCAATGCCTTGGCTGTTGGGTAAAAGTGAGTTGGGGAGCCCTTGGACTCCTGTCTGCGCTCTTGTAAAATGTGAATGCTAACACCCACCTCTCGGGATCTCCATCAAGATAAAATGGCACCATTTGTGTAACTTCCTGGGCTGTGGAACACCATAGGTGCAAAAATATCACTATTTCCCCCCTTCCCTAGCTTCTAGCCTTACGGTTGATGAAGGAGCCCCAAGTGTGCAGATGGTGGTTCTGCATTAGGGATGGCCACTTGCAAAGTTTCACATTTAACCCTTAACCTCCTCAAATTAGGTGGCCCTCCCAGAGAGGCCTGTGGAAGAGGGGTGGGGTGGGGTGCAGCCTGGCTGTTCTCCTCCCTGTTTGCTGGAGGTTAATAAGGTCAGAGTGTATTCTAGGGTCAGAAGCAGGAGGTGGGCAGCTTAGGGAGATGCAGGAGCCACAAGGGCCATGCTGGAGGTGGAGCCAAGGTCTGGGAATCTCAGGGTGTTGGTGTTGAGAGGGGATAAACAGAAGCTGTGCTGTACCCTGCCTGCTCACTTTAACTGCCATCCACACCTGCCTCTTGGTGTGTGCGTGTATCATTAATGCTTATACTATGTATATGGGTGGTCCTTGGCAGGGAAGGGCCTCCCTGGCTTCCTGGGAAGGTGGGTTCGTGCATCTCAGGGCTGTTCTCTGGTGCCTGGCCTGCCCAACACTCCCTGAGACAGCTGTCCGTGCTTCCAGTGCTGGATGTCTTTCCTGGGAAGTTGTTCACAAGGTAAATCCTATTTTCCTGCTGACTTAAAATGGAGGTTTTCAGGAATAATTGATCTTTCTACCTTGGTTTTGAACCTACTGTGTGTGTGCCTGGTACGGCAGATATGACGATGAGCAAAACAAATGCAGCTTCTGCTCCACCCTTGCCCCATGTTGTCTCCTAACAGCTCCAAGACAGTGAGGGATTCCAGACTTTGGTTTACAGGGGAGCTAGCTGATGCTTAGGTTGTTTGCCCAGGATCACACAGAGCTGGGATTCCCATTTCAGGTCTGTCTGACCTCAGTTTGTATACTTTTTTTCTTTTTTTTAAAAGTATTAATTTGAGAGAGAGGGGGAGGGGGAGGAGCAGAGAGAGAAGAAGCAGGCTCCCCACTGAACAGGGAGCCAGATGCGGGGCTCAACCCTGGGACCCTGAGATCATGACCTGAGCCAAAGGCAGATACTTAATTGACTGAGCCACCCAGGTGCCCCTCAGGTCGTATAATCTTAACCATGAAGCTAAACTGTGACTCAGTACAGTGACTTTCTGGTCAGGGCTCCTCATGCTGTGTCTTGTCTGTTGGCTTCTGCACTCAGGACTCAGAGATGTATAAACCAATAATTAAAAGCCCAGTTAAGTTCACTTTCTAGCAATGTCCTTGTGTAGAGGGTGAAAGCCCTTTGTAAGGGAATTAGGTAAACCTGTAGTATGTCTGTGCCCCGGGTGGTGGTGGTCTTAACACCTCTTATTCTGCTGGGCGGGAGTTCTCCATAGGTACCTGTTGGAGCAGATCCTCATCCTCAGTTATAAATTTTGGAAGGCAAGGTTTGGATCTTACTCATCCCTGGATCCCCATCCTCAACATGATGCTGGCAATAAGGATGTTAAAGGGGGTGGGCTCTTTGGAGTCAATTGGACGTGGGGTTGAGTCAAGTCATGCCACTTTTTGACGGCATAACCTGAGCAAGTGATGTCATCTCTTTGAACCCTAGTCTCCCTATTTGAGGGTTGTAGGAATTAAATTAGAGATTTCACAGTGCCTGCTGCGTGAGGTCAGTTGTCAGCAACCTACAGCGCTTGGGCCCACTCTGGCTGCTGTTTCTCAGGTCGGGTTTTATTCCAACACAGTAGTGTTGCACAGCAGCAGCCGAACTGAGTGACAGAGACAACATGGCCTGCAGAGCTAAAAGTGTCCCCTGGCCCTTTAGAGGCAAAGTCTGCCCACTCAGGCTTAGGCCCCGCAGACGGTCGCTTCTGTTGTTAGAGTTGGCGTCATTACCTATGATGTGAGCCCCTCTCCTTCTCAAACAAGTGCCTGTAGAATAATGACCTTCTTCTGTTCTTCGTGCTGTGGGAGCAACTCAGTTGTTTGGCAAACACCTTTGTGATTCCCTTCGTTTTGGTCTTTATGGCTTTCAAGATTTGAGTCAAGTTTTGTTCCTAGCCTTCTTCTCCTGGCCTGATGAGTCCTCATCATTTTTGGGCTGTCCCCAGACCATCTGCACCTCTGCACAGTCCTTGCTTCTAAATGGCTGGGGCCAGAGCGACACCTCGCAGAGATGCCCACTGTGAAAGCATCTGAGCAAGAGGAGAGGTTGTGTGTCGGGATCCTGTGAGCTGTGGGAAACCCAGAGACATGTAAGCTCCCAATCTCTGGGCTCCGAATCTACCCAAGTGTTGACTTTGCCACCCTGAGTCTCTCTGCCCTGATTTTAGAGGAGAAAAATCTCCTAAAACACAGAGGGTTTTTTTTTCCCCCTTCTTGGTAATTTCCTTTTTAAAAATGTAATCTTATTTTGGATCATAAATGTAATACATGCAATTTATGGAAACATGGGGCATGAAAACTGCAACAATCAATCCTAATCTTACCACCCAGAGATAACCATTATTAGCATTTTTAGCATATTTCCTTCCAGATTCCTAATCATGTGTAAATGTTTACATAATTGAAATCACATTGTTTATGTAATTTTACTTCTTGCATTTTTACTTATTATATCATAACCATTTCCTCCAGCAATGAATGTTTTTCAAAACCATAATTTTCATCTCTGCATGTATACGTGCATCCCCTTACCTATCCACCCATTTGTGCAGGCATGCATCCATCCACCTGACACCTATATCCTTCAGTGCCTCTCACATCCCAACCTGTGTGCTAGGTGCCAGGGGTGAACCCCAGGGATGTGCTGGTGTCAGAGAAGAGCACCAAGGATGTGCTAGGTACAGTGGTAAGCACCAAAAGATCCTCTCCTTCCCTTTATGGAGATTGCGCTCTAACAGAGAGGAGAGAGATAATTAATCATCATCACATTGTCTTCATCTAGACTGCAGCAACAAAACCCCATCACCGGGGAGGGGGGGCTTAAATAATAGATGTTTGTTTCTCACAGCTCTGGAGGCTGGAAGTCTGAGACCAGGATGCAGCATGGTAGGGTTCTGGTGAGGGTTCTCTTCCTGACTTACATATGGTCACCTTTCCTCTATGTCCTCAAATGGTGGAGTGAAGGAGGTCTCTTGTCTCTTCCTTTTCTTAGAAGGGTGCTCACCTAGGGGCCCCAGGGTGGCTGAGTCAGTTAACCGTTGGACTCTTGGTTCCGGCTCAGGTCATGATCTCAGAGTCTGGAGATCCAGCCCTGCCTCAAGCTCCGTACTCTCCTTGTCCCTCTCCCACCTTCTTTGGTCCCCCTCAACTCGTGCTCACACTTTCTCTCTCTCTCTCTCTCTCTCTCTCTCTCTCTCTCATAGATGGATAGATAGATAGATAGATAGATAGATAGATAGATTCTTTAAAAAAGGGCAGTAATCTCATCATGGACACTCCACCCTCATTGCTTCATCTAAACCTGTTTACCTCCCAAAGGTCCTGTCTCCTAACACCATCACGTTGGAGGTTAGGGCTTCAACATAGGAAGTTTGAGGCCACACACCATAGCAAAAATCACATGATAGCCCTTTAATGTGGGGTGAAGGGATAGGTAGGAACACAGGTGGAAGGGTATCATTCCTGAAATGGTGTCAAAAGCCTTTCCAGACCAAGCTAATCCCAGTCTCTGTGGCCATCGGTTTGGAGGAAGCTCAAGGAACCCTGACCTGCAAGTTCTCTTTGGAATCGTTGACAGTCTTCTGAGAAATGCTCACTCGAATGGGATGGGAGGAAAGGAAATTAGTAGTTACAATGAGTGACATAACGGCAAATATTACTGTACTCTGTTATTACCAAGATTGTCTTAAAAAAAAAAAAAAAAAGACTGTCTCCCTAGCATGGAGCGCTTCAGAAATCACGGGAGGTACTGCAGAGATAAAAGCTGGCAGATTGCTCTGGAAATGTTGAACTTATTCCTGAAATAGGAGGCAGTGTTCTGCAAAGAATCCCTTCCCAGGACTTAAGGACCTGTCCTAGGATGGGTGGTATTTGGAGATGCTCTTGGATTTGAAGGTTCAGCAGCACTAATGAGAAATCATGACTCCTCTCTGGGTGACTTTGAAGATGATTGAGACCCATGTGGGTGCAGGTGGCTGTTGGATGACTAGAGGCAAGGCTGCTTGCCTCATAAGAGGTGGCGTGACACATTGGCAGCCAGGGCAAACGTCAGGCCTGGGCCTGTTCTGAAGTTCTGCGCTCACAAATGCCCACCTCCTGCCTTTTGTCTTGCATGTTGTGTGTGTATGTTTGTTTTTACATGTTTCCCCTGAGGAGTGACAGTGGGCGTGATGCCTGTTGTGACAAACTGATTGCAGTGTGAGTCTGGCACATTGATGATTGGCAGCTGAGCCGGGCCCGAGAGCAGGGTGCGTGCAGCAGGGAGGCGTGGTGCTGATGCTGGTTTTCTTCCATCGTCTCTGAGTGAGGGAAACACAGGTAGCTCACTTTATTCCTTGGACATCCAGGGACCACCTTGTGGGTACTTCCTGGTGTGTTTGACCCCACCAGGGTCTCTGCGGTTGTTGCAGGGTGGGTCTGTGGTTCATAGGTGCCTCCCAGCAGGGACAGGGCAGCCCTATAGGTGTGTGTGTGGCGTGGGGAGAGGGCGCTGCTATGTTACATCCATCAGAGAAGAAGAGAGAGTCCAACTCAGGAACTGAATCTATTTCTTTTTGGTTTTTTATCTTTGTTGGGCAAGCATGTAAAAATGCTGACCATATTTGCTCCTGAGTGTGGAATACAGTGTTTTATTAAAGAAAAAAAAAAGAATTTTCATTAATGAAGGCCTGCAAGCAAGGCAGAAAGCAGCAAAATTTGCATTTCCTCACCTTCCCATGTACAGCGTGGGGGTTGCCACTACTCTGTAGGGTTTATTGTTAGGATTCCATTCAAGAGAACATGTCCTTGACCTATTGCCCAGTGTACAGTAGATACTCAGTAAATGGAAGTTGTAATTTCTGTTGATAGAACAGCTAATTTTGAATCATGGTCCAAAATTCTGTATATTCACTCTCTTTGTCGGTTTTATATGCTCTAGGTCACCTGTCTTGGTCTTTAATCAGAGACAGAGGTGTCTGTGAAAATGCACGTCCGTTCGTCGTTCACCTTCCTGGGGGCAGCTTTTGTCCTGATAATGAAATGTCAGAGAAGTATTTTATAATTAAATGAGAGTATTATCCAAATGTGAATTTCTAGTTCAATCCCCAGGTTGCTTCCTGAGATACAGTGATATTACTGTACAGTAACCCTAAGTTTTATTCTTGCCAGGGCATGTGTCCCAGTGAGAGAGAGAGAGTTTGTATTTCCTAAGAACGGAAGACTTACAAGATCTTTCTCATGTAGGTCTTAGGCACTGGCTCTCGAGTGGGCTTGGTTTACTTAGGCTTATTGGAGGCTGGCTGGCTGTGATCGACAATTTTAGCCTTCATCCCAGAAATGATGCCTTAACATGCTGTCTTCCATTCTCCTATGCCGTGGGCTTTGTGATGAGCTCATACTTCAAGTACCCTCTGAAAGCACCTATTAAATTGGAGTTCAGGGTATCTGGATTCTTGATTTGATCGTGTAAGTCTTGAAATTTTGTCCAGGAGGCAAAGGAAAACCCTTCACAGTTTTGAGTGTTTAATCTGTTTGAACACGGTCTCAGAAAAGGGTTTAGCCAAAGAATATCAAACTCTTATATACACAGTTTATCAAAAACCAACAGACTATGTGTCTTAAATACACAACCACCACCTGGAGCACCGAAGTTTTGGAGGAAACCACTGAAGAACTGCTGGGCAGATTCCATTTTGTATCATGGCTGATGGAAACTCAAGGCTGCCTAGGGAGATATTATTGGCAGAGAAAGCAGTTTATCCACCCACTTACCTATCTGTCTACCCATCTCTGCATGTGTGTATCTAATTTGTTACATGAAAGTGAGCAGAGCTAAATGTGTCACACAGATGAAGGCAGAAGAGTGATGCCCTAGGTGGGCACGGTGTCCCTTCTGTCTTTTGGACAGTGGTACTGGTCACCTGGGCACAGCTGCATGAGCCAGCATTCTTGGTAGGTTGAAGGAAGGTAAGGAGACATTTGCCTTGGGAACACGACCAGTCTTTATCAGTCATTGCCCTGTGATGTCTCTTATGGACGCACGGCCACAGCCACACCCCCACCCTCCCTTTTCCTGTAAGCAGGCCTCCTTTGGTCCCTCCTTGCTCTCTGACTTGCACATTGAAAAACCTTCAGGATCTGCAGTGACTGCTACAGTCACTGGTACAGGGCTCCGGAAGCCCTTGGCAGAAGGTGAGGTTTCTGTTCTTTTTCTTTTTTCTTTTTTTTTTCCTTTTTTGCATTTTGTATTTCAGGATGAGGTGGATCTGGCAATGATTTCTTGGCTCCCAGGAAGAATCTTGGAAACAGAATGGTACCTTACAGTCCTGATAGTTTCCTCTGTTGGAGGTATTATTAACAGTTAACTATTAATAGAGGGTGAGGAGAGGGGATTACAAGTCTTCTAATTATTCTATTTTGAAAGATTGAAGCAAATCCCACTTCCTTCCAACTTCACAAAGACCCTCTGAGGATTGTGAGTCTCAATGAGGTGGGATAACGCATCGCTAGCCTGTCCGAGCAGCGCACTCAGGGCGCATCATGTTCCTTCCAGCATTTATGAGTGCTAATCCCTTGCAGTCCCTTCATGGGTTCCTGCAGGCACATGACTGGGAGCTTTTGCATGTGTCAGCCCTTCTTCTGAGAATGTTCTTTCCCCTTGTCTCCCTGGAGAGCTCCTACTCATCCCTCAAGACCCAGCTCATGCATCGCTTTCTCTGTGTAGCCTTCCTTGATCCTCTTCCTCCACAGGCAGGACTGATGACAGACTCTTCTGCATCCCTGCTGACCTTGGACGTGAAGTTTATGTTACAGTTCTCATCTCCTCAGACTGTACCTAGAGCAAAGTGGGCGTCAGGACTAATTTGTCGTGTAGTGGTTTGCTTGCATGGGTACTTGGTGTCTCTGGTCAGTGAACTTCCTAATAGCAGAGAATAGCAGAGGATGTCTTCTTTCCACCTCAGTGGAACAGTGCAGTACAGTGTGCCCTCAGTGAACAGTGCAGTACTTGGGTGGAGCCATAGATGTTCAATTCTGATTCATTGGATGGATGGCCTCAGCTCAGGGGCCTCAGCGAGGGACACGTGGACTAGCCTCAGATGCCAGAGTTGATGAATGGCTTGCAGTGTAAGCTCTTACTGCCTTGGGGTGGGGGTGGGGGCACTTCCATCAGTAAGACTGAGCTATGGGTGAGCAGAAAGTTGGTTCTTTGTATCAGCTTGAGGAGAAGAGAGGAAAGAGTCCGCTAATCACCTGGTCAGAAGTAAGGAGCTGTTCTCCTTTGTATCCTTGAGATATACAAAGCTCGCTCCTGGGATAAGTGGGGGCCGTGCAGCTGTCATAAAAGCGTGACATCATGCGGGGCCCCAGAGCAGGGGGAGGCCAGGGACGGGTAGCCCTCCACCCCTGCCCGGCTGCCCCCCCACTCTGGGCTGGTCACCTCACAGCTCTCTGGTGGTTTTAGCAGGAAAGGACTGGAGTCCATCTGCTCAGGTTCCTGGCGACGAAGACAGCAGTGACCACCTAGCCAGCACTCTCTGCTTTCTGACACAGTGCTGGGCAGATGCCTACTTCTCTTGCAAATGTCCCCCCAAGTTCTCACAATGTCCAGATGGCAATTTGTGGGTGAATAATTTATAACAAGATACCTTATGCATTATGCAGGGCTGATCTAAATTATACATTGACCTCGCCTGGTGGTTTACCTTAGTTAATAGGTGGACTTTGTGGTGGGAGGGCTTGAGAAGCTACATGGGGGCCGAGCTGGGATCAGGAAACCGGCAGCTTGGTACCTGGGTGTCCATGAGGTAGAGCAGGTGGGAGGAGGTCCCTAGGAGGGGAGCTTGGGACGCGGGACTTGGCTGAGATGAGACCCGCCGGCCAGGCCCCCTAGTCGAGGTCTCAGCAAGGCACGGCTTCCCTGTCTTCCCCCTGAAGAATGCTGGCAGGAGTCACTGGGGAGGAACTGAACCTCTCTCCAGGCTCAGGGCTTCTCTGGGAGGATGGAAACGCCCCTGCAGGATGCATCTAGTGAAGGGAAGTCCCGGAGCCCAGCCTGTGCTCCTTTTAGCCCGATGTGCTTTGGACTCTCCAAGAGCAAGTGTACAGGACCCCCTCCGGGGCTGGATGAGACCTGAGCTGAGGAGAGAGAGGGAACATGGGCACTGGAGATGCTTCCAGGGAGGAGTGTGCAGGGTGCTGGGGGCACAGTTCCAAGCCTTGGTAGGCATACCGAACAGACTAGATTTTTAAAGCAAACTGAAGGATGAAAAAAGTGTGGTGAGGACATTGGCGGCTCCAGCCCATTCCGATGGTCTTGGCCCGATGATCTCCGCAGACACGCACTGTGCCCAGCTGCACACATCGTGCCCTTGTTCTGAGTTGCTTCGCTGACGCCCTGTGGCAGCTTTCTGAGATGACACTGTGCTGTTCCCCCATTTCACAGAGGAGAGGACGAGGTTGCAGAGTGAGTCACTGAGCCAAGTGACACAGCTAATAGGTGGCAGAGCTGAGACTTGAGAGCAGGTCACTCGATTAACAAAATAGTCCCTAAGGGTGTCCTAAGGGCCAGGTCCTGGTCTACATGTTGGGGCACGATGGGGACCAGGCAGACGGGACTCTGTTCTCAGGAAGGCTGGCTTCTGGTGGTGGAGACTCAAAATACAGCTGTCAGCCCAGCATCTGCAGCTGCTGCCCAGGCCCTCGCTCTAGACATTATGCCATATTGATTGATTAGACAGTATGTTCAGCAAATACTGACTGAAAGCCCGTGGTGTGTGAAACTGTGCCATGAGAGGCATGTGCAGAAGGGAGAAGGAGGTGTAGCCCTCCCTCCCTGGAGCTCAGAGTTGGGGGTGGCGGGGGGAAGCAGAGCACACAGCGAGGTGGCACAAGGGAGGCCCCTCCTCCAGGTAGCCCTTGGGGAGTGGAGAGGGGGGCACTCGTGGGGGCAGAGTCCATGTTGGGATTTGGGGTGCTTTGGCTAGAGTGGAGAGTATAAGGAGGCAAGTGTAGGACCAGACAGGTGGAGGTCAGGACCAGGGATTGGTGCTCAGTGTGGTGACAAGTAGGGGACCAATCCCTGGGTTTCCTGTGACAGGAAAGAGGCCCAACTCAGCCTAAGTGTGGGGAGACGTGGGTAAGTGGAGGGTGCTGGAGGCAAGGACATCTGATTTTAGGGCTCTCAGGGGTCCAAACTTGGGCGAAGATGGTGGGAGGGCAAAGAAGCTGGATACAGAAGCTTTTTGTAGGTAGCATCCTTGAGGCTTTTTAAAGAGTGTAGGTGGTTTCAGGGACCCTGACATAGGCCCCTAAAGGCACCTCCATAGATGCTGAGAGGTTAAGCTGGCCATAAGGGTTGGCAGGGAGGACTTGGTGCAGGAGAGGCCAGCAGGTGTCTGCAGAGGCGGGGTGGGGGGCATCAGCGCCCTGGAAGCAGGTGGGCCTGCCGTGGGGCACACAGCACAGGAAGGGCTTTGCTGCTGCTCTGCGTCGGGCTCCCCGTGTGGGGCTCCCCGTGTAGGAAGGGGTTTTAGCCTATGAACTCGTGCGTGCTGAGTGTGCTGTGTTCTGGGGACCTTTGATTTGTGCGTTGCTCCTGTCTCTCTCTCGGTCGGATCATCAGGTACGTCCTGGGAAGGACCTGGCAGTAGTTGAAGAATCCTAGGGGATTCCGTAACTGGTGTCTGTGAAAGGGGCCACCTTATGTGTTCAGAGATACCCATTTCTCGGGTGTAGAAGGAGCCCCCCGCTGAGGGTGTGTGGTGGCAGATGTGAGGCCAGCGGAAGGCCTGGTGATCCGGCCGCCTTCTGGCTTGCTGGGGAGAAGTGGGTTTGCTTCTCCTGTGCCACTTTTGGGAGAGCATTCTATGTTTCCTGCTTGTGTCCCATCAGCCCGTCTCCTCCTGACTCGACCAGACCTGTAGCGGTGCTCCGTCGCTCCAGAACTGCAAAGCTGTCTGCTGTGCACATGCTGGAAAACACCTCTCAAGGGGCCTTTGTAGGTTTTTCTCAAACACAGAAAGTAACAGGTGTGTGTGGATGAGAGGAGCCAACAGCATACAGAGGCACAGCCCTGTGATGGCCCCTATGGCACCCCACACATGAAAAATCATCTGGTCTCCTTTCTCTGTTTTGAACTAGAGAAACAACCTTACTAGGCTTTTCAAGCACTGAGCAGCCGTCCTTGGCCACACCTGTCAGTGTCTCTCAGCATATGACACGGCTCCTTCCTCCAGGGATTTCTGCCTTGCACGTCTTGCCCGACCCCTTCCCCATCCCCGGCCCTTCCCTGCCCCTTCCTTCTTGCTGAGCTCCTGTGCGTGCTGTACTGGCACTGTCCTAGCTCTGTGCCGATGTAGTCTGGTCCTTCCAGTGGCTTTCCCTTCATGGAAGCCATAGTCCTAGATGTAAAAAGATGAATTACAACTTGATGAAACATTTAGAAAATTCTTTCCATCCCTTGTGTCCAAGAATGGAGTATTTGTAGCACTCATGACATCATAGCTACCTGGAGGTGAGATGCCACACCTCTGTGGTGTCTTTCTCTTCCACAGTATTTGACTACGTCAGAGGCTCCTTGTGTATTTAACGAGTGATTAATGGAGATGTCTTAGATGGAATTGAGTTCTGTGCCTTGGAGAAAACACCTAGTCTGTTAAAATGCTGGCATGATAATAACTCTAACAGTAGTTGCCACTTGTTGGGGGTCTTCAGTGTATCAGCTCTTCTTACAAATACTCCTGTCACATTCTCTCAAACCTTCTCAGCAACCTGGCAAGGCTGGACTTGACTCATGAGGAAGAGAGAAGGCACAGAGAAGTTAAGAGACTTCAGGTCACACAGCCAATAAGTTCTTCAGATTCCAGAGCCTGAGCCCATCATGTTTCTCTACATGGCCTTGCTGTTAATTGGTCTCCAGCTCTCCTCAGAGCCTCAAACAAGGTTCTCAGATTCTCAGCTGTGCCTTTGAAAGGAAGGTTGTTGAGAGGCTGAGTTAGGGTTAATGTTTCTCTGTGGCTGGCTGTCATATAATTTTGGTTTAAGTTAATTTTGGTTTAGTGGGTCCTACTTATATCAGGGTTATGTGGCTGTTCTGAACCACAGTGTGTGTCCTCTTAGTGTGTTCAGACAAGCTACCTTTTTTTTTTTAAGATTTTATTTATTTATTCATGAGAGACACACACATACAGAGGCAGAGACACAGGCAGAGGGAGAAGCAGGCTCCATGCAGGGAGCCTGACGTGGGACTTGATCCCGGGACTCCAGGATCATGCCCTGGGCCGAAGGCAGACATAAACCACTGAACCATGCAGGGATCCCCAGACCTGCTACTTTAAAGGGTACATGAAGGGGCACCTGGGTCACTCAGTTGGTTGTGCATCCAACTCTTGGTTTCAGCTCAGGTCATGATCTCAGGGTCATGAGATCGAGCCCCCATTGGGCTCTGTGCTCAGCATGGAGTCTGCTTCAGATTTTGTCTTTCCCTCTCCTGCTTTCTCTCCCTCTCTTTCTCTCAGAATAAATAAGTCTATTAAGGAAATGATTATAGGACGGGTGCTGACATTTAGCATGTTGGGACGCATTGTATTTCCATAGGATCATGGTGGTGTATGTAAACTGACTGCTATGCAATGTGATCAGCACTTGAAACTGGCCCTGCATTCACATCCCTGGATGTCAGGCCTTTTTGCAAGAGGCTGGTAGTGGTAAATCAGAACTGGGAGGGCATTGAGGGCAAGATGCAGGAATTTCTTCCTCTCACAGGATGGAGCACATGATAGGTCTCAAAATGGATTCTGGCCCAGCTTATATTCTCCTGTCAGGTGGACAAGGACATCATGGTTTTAAGGAAGACCACTGGAATCAGACACAATGCCTGAGGCGATGACAATACCTTTCATAGAGGATACCGTCCAGAGCCCAGTCTACTGGTGCAACCTCTTTCAGGAGAAGGACGCATCATGTTTGATCAGTGAGGAGACTGAGTGCCTGAGCACCTTGCTCTGGATCCTGGCCCATGAGTGACAGTGTCAGTGGTTAGACTGAGCTCTTTCTGTGGCCTGTCTGCTCTGCTGGGAGGGTGAAACTCCATCCCAGATCTTCTCCCTTTCTTGGCCATCCTGCTGTGTCCCAGCATCCTGTTGCTCTGCTGCTCTCATCTTCACCCAGATGCTTTGGACTCTGGGGTCATCTCAAATGCTGTGGTCTTTAAGGGGTCAGGGTTGTGCTTATACCTGTTTCCTGGGCCACATAGTGGCCACCTGCTGACCCTGCTGCTGAGTCCCAGTTGGAAGTTTGACCACCTGTGCTTAATTGGATCCTGATGGAATCGGCTGTCCTGACCACAGTTGAAATCAGTTCTTCATGGGCAAGTCATGGGGGTTGTGCTCATGTCCCAGCCAAATGGCCTGACAGCCGATCACACTTAACAGTTCTGGGGCAGCGGTACTTTCATGCCCACTTGGATGCCAAGTTTTATGTATTTTTACTCCTGATTTTTAAAAATATTTGACATTTAACAATGTAAAATAGGGTCAACTATATTTAAAGATGAAACATGCAAGTGAGTTGTTTGAATAACATTTTAAACCAATATGTTTAAGTAACATGGATGCTATGAATAACAGTCATGCCCAAGTAACTTAAATGTCTATGTCCAATACACCAGTAGCTCTGTTATTTCTCAGTAAAACCATTTTCATTTTCAGGGAGTATACCATCCTCTTGTTAACTTGGAATTGCAGATTTTCTTTAAGGGTTATCTATCAAATCTTAACCACTCTTTTTTTTTAAGATTTTATTTATTTATTTGAGAGAGAGGGCATAAATGGGGGGTTAGGGTGGGGGACAGAGGGAGAGGGAGAAGCAGACTGGCCGCTTGAGCAGGAACCCAATGTGAGGCTTGATCCCAGGACCTTGGGATCATGACCTGAGCCAAAGGCAGACGCTTAACTGACTGAGCCCCCCAGGTGCTCCAAGTCTTAACCACTTTTAAAACTTTATCATTTTTGAATTTAATCAGACTTACTCTCTTTATGCGTGACCCATTCCTGACGTAAGAATGCTAGTTTATAAAAATAGCTGCCAACGCACCTCTGGGAAGAGGGAAATGGATGTTTATATTGCTCTTCATAATAAGCCTTGTAGAACTGATTAAGTCATAGCTCCCATACGATGGATGATTAGCACTTGCCAGACTCTGGGCTGAGAGTTTTACTTGGATTATTTCATTAAATTTTGTTGCTGTTGTTATTATTGTGGTAAGAACACTTCCTTTTCTATATCTGGTGACACTTGGGCCTGCTTTGTGTGCAAAAAGTCCTACATTATCATTTTGCAGCTGAAGTTGCTTCTGCTGAGACCAGGAGGATAAAAGAATATGAGTCAGAGAAAGCCTGCCCTGCTGCTCTGCCTCTGACACCACGTGCCTGAGTGGGCGCCCTGTCTGACAACTGTAGCTGTGTCTGGTCATCTCCCCTGCCCCACCCTCCAGGTGCCAGACATGGGAAGGAAGCAGTATTGGAATCCCTCTGCACCATCCATCCCCCAGATGAATGCCACCAGGTGACCGTGGTTGATGCCATGTGGTGTAGGAGCATTGCTTGGCTAAGCCCCTCCTGTATTCCTGACCCACGGAACTGTGAGAGATGACAAACGGCAGGTGTTTTTTTTTTTTTTTTGGCAGGTGTTTTAAGCTACTAAATTTGGAGTAGTTTGTAATGGAGTGACAGATACTGGGGTCCCTTCATAGAAGCAGTGACCCATCCCTTCCGACTGCTTCCCTTGCATCAGCAATGTTGCCCTCCTCAGTCTTCTCCCACCTGTTTGGCAGCCCTCATGGGATTGCTCTATGAGCCCCCCCTTTCTCTTTTCTGCCTCTGCAGTACTGATGTTCTGAGGTTCTTTTTTCAGTACCCCTTCTCTACAAAGCACTAGACCTTCTCTTGGGGCACTCTCATTCATATCTGTGGCTTCAGCTATGCCCTCCTCACCCAGAAGCTGGGCCTTCAAATATCTCTTCCTGTTTTAGCAGATAAATGTGTTACAGACGTAGAAGCATACATCTCGCAACTCTGGATCTCTTGTGCAAATTTGTCTTCTGATCTCAGGATCCCTGCACGCACAGCTAGCTCCCTCTCATCATGCTGAGACCTGAATTTGACATCTTCCCTTACTTCCCTGTGAGAGGATGCATCATGTCCCTCCCAAAAGATGTGTTGAAGTCCTAACTACTTCTACTGAGGAACGGAAGCTTATTTGCAAATAGGATCTTTTTAGAGGTAATTAAGTTAAGTAAGTTAAACTGAGATCCTTGAGGTGGGCCCTTAATCCAATATGACCGGCATCCTTAGGAAAAGGGTAAATTTGGCCAGAGAAATGGACATGCAGAGAGGGGGTATTCTATGAGGACACAGGGAGAATATCATGAAAATTTCCCGATGAGGGTGGGATTGGGGCCATCTGTCTCCAAGCCAAGGAATGCCAAGATTGTGGGCAAATCACAGGAGGCTAGGAGAGAGGCCAGGAGCAGATTTTGCCTCACAGCCGTGGGAAGGACGCGACACTGTCTATACCTTCATCTGGGATTTCTAGCTTCAGAACCATGAGGCGATCTGTTTCTGTGGTTTGGGGTAGTGGGCTACAGCAGCCCTAGGATGCTAACACACTCCCTGACACTGTCCTCTCCACCAACTTGCTCTTCCTCCTAGAGTCCTGGTCCCCGTAAATGGCTCCCCCATCTCTCCACTTGCGCAAGCCAGAAGCCTGAGTTCTTGGCTCCCAAAACTGGGCCAGCTAGAATCAGGCACTCAATACTATAGACTCTCTAAAGAGAGGTTCAGCGATTGTGTAGATAACCCCGAGAATGTGCAGAATTGAAATTAAAAAGAGATACAAACCCCTGAACATCTTTTATCTCTGTCCTGTCCCTGTGTACTGCAGGTTTCCTGAGAGAAACTATTGATGTCTTCTTTGAGCCAAGGGGCAGGCCTATATTGAGAGCCACATGTATGTAAATCAGATCTCAGCAGCCTGCCTGCCTCCCTATTCTTCAGTGAAATATTGATTTTTGACTTGGGAGAGTTACCTAAAAGTTCTCTTTTCACCGGTTTCTTCTTCATGGTACACAGCTCGCATCAGTGTGTTGACTCGTACAATATGATCTTTGTAAGGAATCTTGCGAGTTGGACCGAGCTCTTTGGAAGGCTTAGGACGAAGAAGGCTGTTTTAGAGCATTGAATTGATTTGCAGCCGGTTATTGAAGTTGTTGCAAATACTTTGCCTCCATTTTTCCCATTCAGTGATACTGAAATCACTGGTCTGCAGAATTAAGAGTCAGGCTTCCAAAGAGATGTTGTGCTACTTTTCTCATGACGGTGATTTAAACAAGTCCCCGTGCTCCATCCTTTCAGAGCATCCACATTACCCTTGGCAACAGAGGAGCAATATAATTGTTGCAATTTCATTTTATATTGAAACCACTTCAACACATTTCCTATACTTGGCCTATGCAAATTGTTTCTTTCTTTCTTTTTTTTTTCCCTTGGTAAAGAAATTATGGTTGTGTGTGGAAGCCCTAAGCAGGGCACAAAGACATCAAAGTCGGCCATAATCATAAAAAGCACATGCAAATCTTTCACATTAATAATTCACAGTTAAGCACGGGCGCTACGGCCCCCTGTCTGAGATTGCAGCAAGTGGCAATTTGTTTAGCTTTGGTAAAGGGCACAAAATCACCCAAGTTCAGATGTTCTATTTTGGTCTTGCACTTGCTCTGTGGATTGAATTCAGACAAATACCAGCCTTATGAATAGACACTTACCCGTTTATCAGGAAGGTCAAACACTGTAGCGGACAGTGTTAATTTTATGTATCTCCTGAGACCCTAATAGAACTATTATCTGAACCCTGAATTCCTGAGTGTCTACCTTCATCCCTTCTACCCTCCTCATTTATTCATTCTGTAGAAGTTTATTGAACACCCACATAGGCTAGGTTTGGGCTTGGTACCAGTGATATATGGTGACCACAATGAGCATGGCCCAGTGTGGACCCATCATGGTCCACAGCCTGGCAGCATCAGTGTCAGTTGGGAGCCAGTTAGAAAGATGGCACCATGGGCCCCACTCCAGACTGAGTCGGTTTTAACAAGATCACCAGGTAATGCCTATTCCTGTCAAGAAATATCAGTGCAACAAGTAATTTCAATAGGGTGTGAAAATGCTTACTTAGAGGACATTCTAAGGGGGTGGAGCAGGTCATGCCGCTGCTAGAATGAGAGGTGCTCTGGGGAAGGAATTGCTGGTTTCAGCTGAACTCAGAAAGATAAAGAAGCAGAGCACACAGCATGTAGAGAGGGGTGAGTGCCTGCATTTTCAGGATCTAGATAGCCACATGTGCTTAACCCCTGAGGGAGGTGATTATAGCCTGCTGGAGGAAGCACAGCCTTTGTGGCTGGAGCTCAGAGCTCTCTGGGAGGCCCAGAGATCAGCTGTCAACTGAAGGAGGGCCCACAAACAAGAACTTTGACCTTTCCTGAGAGATTTACAAGGAGCCATCAAGATATTTAAATAGGATTTGATTTAGAAACATGGTGGATTCTTGCAAAATCACTTTCATACAGTGTGGGGGATGGATTGGTGCAAGGTAGAGCGGAGTGCTATCTAGGCAACAGTTGACACGCTGGCACTGAGGTTGGGCAACATGGTGGGTATGAGTGGAAGCCTTTGCGACAGGTTGGGAGGCAGAACTGGAAGGATCTGAATGTGGGGAGGGAAGAGCCAGGAGAGCAGCCAGTAGGAGGTGTCACGTGCTGGGGCCCAGCAGAAGGTCTGTATACTGCTTTTGACTCTCCAGTCCTATAGACTGTCCCATTAGGCACATGTCATGCGGCGTTGGGGTATTTCTCTTTTCCCCTTTCTTCCAGATCATCAGCTTTTTGAACACAGGGCCCTGCCTTGCACGTTTTTGCTTTTATTAGAGTGCCTAGCACAGAGCCTGGCACTAAGTGCCACCTGAAGTCCTCTTACTGAGCTGGTATCCAGTTTTTGTAAGAGCTTGCCCTTCTTCAGCTGCAGAAGGTGAGTCTTGGAGGAGAATTGGCTGGAAAAAGCTGTGTTTCTCTGTTTATTTGTCTTTAATGTGAACGATAACTCCTGTCTGTATGGTGCTTTACGGTGCAGGTGGTGCACTCATAACCACTGTCTCATCTGCATTCCTCCCGACAGCCCTCAGCCCTCAGTGCAGCGTTAGAAAGGCTGGTGCGTTCGTGGCTCAGTGTTAATCAAGGGCTGATTATCTCAGTCTCTCTCTCCTCCCTGTTCTGACTTCCTGCCTTTTGACTTGGGAGTTGAAGCTGGAAGCAGGTTGGGGTCAAACAATGCAGAGTTGAATCCTATAAATTCTGTCCATTCATATTAGCCATTTGGGATAAGGACTGTGGAGGGAGAGGCTGGGGGAGGGGGGCAGGGGGTTTCTTCTCCCTCTGTGGCTCATACTCCCAGGAAACTGCATCTGAGGGCAGGAGAAGACCGTGGGGGAAATGCAAGCTCCCAGCCTTCCTGCACCTCTCACTCTTTGGGGTCTCTTGCTATGCTCCTGAGAGAGGAAGCCTAAAAGAATTTCATGGATGAAGGAAAATCCAGGCCTTGATGAAATTGCCCCTTGCCTGTCTAAATGAAGAAAGGGCTTTGCATGGAACAAACTTGAGTTTGAATCCTGGCTCTTCCAACTCTCCAGCCCCATGGCTTTGGGCAGCTCCTTAGCTTCTCCAAGTCTGTTTTCCAAAATAAGTGATAAAATGGCGGTGACAATCCCTTTCACACAGGTTTGTGAGAACCAGATGAGGCAGAGATGAATGCTAACAAGCAAGATGCCCCCAGCGTCTGGTGGAGTGCTTGCAATAATGCTGATACGTTTGTATTTATTCAGCAAACCCCTCACCCTTGTTAAAAATGATGCTCCCATAAGACAGGGAATAGCATCGTGCTCTAAGTTGTTTTCATATGGAGTCCAAGGGTTCTCAACATTAACATGCAAAAGAATCGTTCATGACGTTGTTAAAACATACATTCCCACCCCAGTAGACATCTAAAATGATCCAGTCTGGAATGACGCCCACTTGATTCTCATGGGGATCCCATTTTGGAAGAGTTTGGAATGGAATTGCAGCTAAAGAACCACCTTGCCTGGTGTCTACTCAAATAGATTCTCAGTTCTGTTCCGCCCTACTATAAAGGGTTCTCCTAGTGTAGGACCTGTGTTTCTGCGTAGGACCAAGTGATTCTCAGGACAAAGCCAAGTGTGTGTAATCCTGGGCTCTAGGATCCAGGTCATGCCCACCTCTGTGGGGCTATTTATTGCAAGAGGCTCAGGTGGCTGGGGATGTGCTTTCGAGGCAGACAGGTTCAGACCTTAAGTGAGAAGAGCTCACCAGGGAAAGAGCTCTGTTCCCTGAAGTGCTGACAGCTAGAGCTATCAGTGGGCACCACCTGGCAAGTAACAAACTCTAGAAACCAGCTCTGTGTCCTTATTGGTTAAAACAGGGCTCGAGGACTGGATGCTTTTAGTCCTAGCTCTGAAGTCACTTGTTTCTGAAAGATTGAGTAGAAGTTAAATTAGGCAGAGGTGATTGTATGTTAGCAGTGTGTCCCCAGTGTATGGTATTTGCATTCCTTTAAAATGTTGCACTATATTATGTGGATTTATTCAGTTTCTGTATTCAGCCCGTGTTGGCACTTAACTGTGGTTATGTTTTTGTGGGGAAATAGAGCACGTGTGGTTGCCTGAGAACTTGGTAGATTTGTTACCCAAGCTAACAGCAGTGCTACCTGCTGGCAGCTCCTGGAATTGCAAGGCTGTGGTTTTGAGGAAATAACATCAAAACCAGCTGGGTAGGCGGAGACGTCTTTGTGTAAAAACAAAACAAAACAAAACAACAAAAACAAAAAGAAAGGAAAGAAAAGAAAAAAAAAAGCAAATTCCTATTCCAGCTGAAACAGTCTCTGGGGTTGGGATGTAGAAACCTATATTCATAGTAAATCCTTCATGTAAACCTTATGCTCAGTGTTTGAAAACCACTGTTCTGCATCAGGGTTTCTTAGCCTTGGGCACGATAGAATGTTTGCACTATGTGGGCAAATGCCTTGTGTGAGGAACCCTCCTGCGCAAGGGAGGATGTTTAGCAGCATCCCTGGCCTCTACCCACTAAATGGCAGTAGCACCTCCCCTCCCACTGTGATGATCAAAATTGTCTCCAGGAAAAAAAAAATGTCTCCAGATATTGCCAGTGTCCCTTGGTAGGCAAAACTGCTCCCACTTCAGCACCTCTGATCTGAAGCATGTCGTGAACATCCAGCCCATTTCAGTGACAAGCGCAGACCACAGGGTCACTAAAAGCTGAGATCGGTCAACCGTCATTACAGGAGGTTACTAATGCAAACGTGCAGTGACTTCTGCCTTGTAGTGGGATAGACATCTGGCCTTGTGACCCTTGTTTGGATTTTCAAATAGTCCTAAAGGAGAATTGTGAAGGGTGGACTGGCGTTAATGACTCCCCACGCTTGAATGGGGGCGTCTGACTGCCCACACGGTGGCCACTTTGTGTGCCGTCTGCAGGTTCCCATGTCAGCTTCATGCTACTGGTGCGTGGGAGACGCAGAGGCGGGGTTGGGGGAAAGCATCATTTCTTTTAGGTTCTTGAAAATAATTACCTTCTGTCAGCTTTTCCAGTTGGGTAAAAGGGCTGTTTATTGTGTGAGATATAATTCTGCGTAGCAAACACATATTCCGAAAGCATTACAAACAAGATGGAGTATGGGGAGGAGAATGTGGTGGGGTACAGTTTGGTTAAATGACTGTTGCTAAGCTTGTTCTGTGAGGTGGAGCTGAATTAATCTCTGGTGTGCACCTGTGAGGTCTGGAGGGGAACACGTGGACTTAATACCTCTGGTGTGAACATGTTAACTGGGGGGAGCACCTCCCTGGTCCTGATAGCTGGGCCTTCTGGTCTCCTTGCCCTGGGACAGAGGGTCTTTGTAGCAAGACAGGAAACCTGTCACAGGATGAATGTGAGAATATTGTAGAAGGCATTGACTTACTCTTCTCTTAAAACAGAGAGTTGGGTTGGGATTGGCCCTTAGGGGGCCCTGTGTGACTATGCTTCCCATGCCACTCACCAGGGCTGAGGGCCTGGAGTCCTCCAGGTGGTGGTGATGGGGACCTGGAGCATAGCAGGTGTGTGGGATGGAAGCAACAAGGTATTTCTGTAAGTCTTTCTCACCAGTCCTCTGAGGGACCCCAGGGGAAGCCCCTGCCCCTTGGACCTCATCTCTCCCCCTGTGAGTGGCAGTGCTGAGCTCAGACTTCTCCAAGGCACTTACAGCTTTCCCGTTGTATGGCTCTTGTGAAGAGAGGGGCTGTGGCCTCAGCATCTCTTCTATTGTGGGCGAGCCTGGACACGAGGGTCCCCAGCAGTGGGAGGGGAGAAGGAGATGCTGTGGAATTTCTGATCCCATTCTGCTCCCCTGCCCCACAACCCCTGTCAATTCCTCCTCTCCTCCTGAAGGACTATGGATGCAGCTAGTCTGTGTCAGCCTGACACCTGAAGTTGGACGTAGGTGAGTTGACATGGATGAGTCCCAGCCTTCCTGCAGCCTCTTCCTCTGGCCCTGTCGGGGTGGGATGGCTTCACGGGAGATGGGGACTTAGCCAGAGGCCCTTGCGTTTAAACATACTCACCCAGCAGCTCTGAGATGGCTAAAAGCCTGTTTCAGGAGTGTGGTTCTTTTGGTTTCCCGCCTGATCTGGCATCAAATCATACATCTAGTGCTAGTTGTTGTGTTTTGGTGTGAGTGCATATGAGCTCATTTCCAGAGATGAGATTTTGCTGGGAAAGGGGAATATGGATACTGCACTCCCAAGAGGCTCGGGTAAGAATGAAGAATGGAACAAAAACCCAGGAGGGATGAAAACGGCACCTAACTTGGAGACGAGAGCTGATGAAAGAGACTTCTACTGCCCAGTGTTGCCAAGGGGGAGGTCGTCTGGTGGCTTCCTCAGCACAGGTCCTTCTGTGAATAGCTCAGCAACTTCCATTTCATTCTGCTCTTTCTAGTCTGAAACAAGCAGATTTTTTATAAGATTTTATTTATTCATGAGAGACACAGAGAGAAAGGCAGAGACACAGGCAGAAGGAGAAGCAGGCTCCCTGTGGAGAGCCCAATGTGGGACTCAATCCCAGGGCCCCGTGGTCACGACCTGAGCCGAAGGCAGACATTCAACCACTGAGCCACCCGGGTGCACCTGAAATAAGCAGATTTCTTTATTGAAAATAATGTGTGAGGACCCATATTCCCTCCCAGGGGCCTGCCATCTCTGTTTGACACTGTTGTTCCACCCCTCTGCCAGCCCATCTTCACTGGGAATTCACTTTATCTGATCCTGGATGGGTGGGAAGGAGGTCTTGAAAAGGCCTCTTAGATGACAGTTTTATGACCTCCCTCAGTATGCATGATAGAGATTGGCTGGATCCCTCAAAGAATTTTTTACTCACACTTATATTTATTCATGGTGCCCAACACAAGACACTTCCTAGTGATGTAAGGAACAAAATGGCTTTCAGATTCTAAATTTTCTTTTCTTCTGTGGAAAGAAATGGTTGGTGTGAGAGAAATACAGGAATAAATACAGGCATATCAGGGACATGGGGTATGAGGTGAGAAGGGGACATGGTAATCCTGGCTTTTCCTGTCATCCTAGATCTTTCTCAGCCACCTTCCTTGATGGCAGTGGTTCTGCAGTGCTTTCGGTAGAACATTGGTCCCTCAAATCTTCTACAGAGAAGAGTTGATCACGGGCATATGTACAAACTTGTGCTCACCTTTTAGAACCGACCAAGCACTGTGTACCCTCATGCTGTAGCCTGGTCTCTCTTGGGGTATCTTGCCAATCGCATTTGCAAAGTGAAGGGTGGGAGAAGGCCTGTGATAGAGAATCTGGGGCTCCGGCTTTAAAAACAGTCATTCTCAACTAATTTGGCCACAAACGCTTTTTGTTTTCTTCCCTTGACACCTTATTAGAAGGAACAGGTTTTTAGAGATGTTGCTCCATGCAATGATTTTTTTTCCCAAGATTAGTTGTTACCCATCGTTATAAAAATGTGTTGGTAAACCTGTTTTGAGCCCTTGAAAAGTGCTGGCTTCACTACCAGTGGGAGGGCTGGGCCTGCCTATTCGGGGTTGGGGGGGTGGTTTGTGATCTGAGGGTCTGCCACAGTGCCTGGTGCATAGGAGCTCAATGAGAATTTATGGAACAGATGAATAAAGAAGGCTCATTTAAAAAAATTGATAGCCTTGTAAACCTCTTGTGGTTTGCATAAACGTCCTCTGTGCTAGTGATACAGCCTCAAAATCCAGAGAGTTCTCCATTCCATTTTTCTTTTTTTGGATGATATTTTCTTTTCCCCCAACCCGAGACATGATGATCACATCCCTCAGGCCTAAGCCATCTTCCTTGGCAGCATCCTAATTTCCTTTGTATGGTGATACACTTGTGCAATTGTTGGGACATCTTGACGCTTATGAAGAGTAAAGGCTCTGGGAACAGGTTTGTTTATTCTGAACAGACCTTAAAATGCAACTACATTTATAATGTGCCTGCAGGGCTCCCCAAGCAAACACACATATCTGGAGAAGATAGGACTGTCTTCTCCTCTCTGAGACCTTGTCTCCTGGAACATGGAATTTTTGCAAAGTATGTGTAGAATGTGTCACTTGAAGTTGTTTCCCTTGAGGAGAATGGAGACTTACTGCTGTGGCAATTGCATGAGTAGAGATAGTTCAAGGGGCATTGCAGGTGTGGCTGTGTCCCTGACTGTTAGGCATGGGGTGCCAGAGGGCCAGCTGTGTAGTTATGAAGAAGGGTGACCAGGGCAGGGGCTCTGATGGCAGGCCCGGATGCAAGCCCCCAGTCCCACAGCTATGATGAACTCTGGGACCATGGACAAGTCACTCAACCACCCTGGGCTTGGTTTACACATAGAACAAAGCTAGAACCTCCTACCCACCTACCCACTAAGTTCCTTATCATTCCAGCCTCACAACAGCCTTGTGAGAATGTAGTAGTAATTCACCTTAGTTTATGAATACCACACCCGAAATCTCAGAGAGGTAGAATGACGTGCCATAGGTTATGGTTAGGAGTGCCCTGGGCTACTTTGCCTCCGCAGTGTGGCACTAGCCATTCTCCTGCATTGCCTCTCGGTAAGGATCCTGCTATGGATTTGGGGAGGCTGTGGGCAGCAGCCAGGAGGGATCATCAAGCCTTCATGTGGCTGCAATGTCTGAATAATGACCTATTTCAGGTGTGTGGCGGAGGAGAGCATATCATCCCAGTTGTTCCCAAATGCCTTTTTCTTGTGACAATTCAGGACCAAGATCTCCTTCAGCGAAGATGGCTGGAGACTGAGATTCCCTTCACTGTCCAACTTATCCTATGTGTGTTTTAACCAAGAGGTTTTGTTTGTTTTGTTTTCTTAAAGTAGTCAGTAAAGTAGAATTTATGAAGAGCTTCCACACTGTGTGCTCCAGAGAACGTGACATTTGTAAATGTCATGGTTCCTCCCACCCGGAAGGATGGCACAGATGGGAGGTCACATGCTGTGCTGGGCCCGGGAACTCTGCATGTCAAACCCAGGCTGGACCCCACGGGCAGACCTCAGGTATGCAGGTGAGAGTGCCATTTTCAGGTTAGGGGCACACATCCCATGGCTTTTGGATTTGCTGTTTGTCAGGTGTGGCCAGTTCTTTAGAGCATCTGTTCTACACACCAAAGTGAATCTGAGCTCAGAAAGCATAATCTGGGCACCTCTGCTCCCTCCCCACCTCTAAGCAGCCCCAAATACTCTTACTCTGCATTAGTTACAACCGACTCAGTGTCATGGGACACAGTTCTGATTTCACATTGATTGAAGGAAAAAAAATAACAAAACTTTAGGACAAAACCAAGAAGAATTCAAGAGTTAGTTCTGGCTTGAGATTTAGCTTGATGTAGGGGATTGTAGAGGTCATTACAGCCTGGATTCCCACTTTCCATTTCTGAGCCGTATTGTCTATGCACTGGGTCTGCTCTCCGGCAGGCAGTATTCTCTGTGGCAGGGAGTGGAGGAGGTGGTGGCAGCAGCAGCCTCACACATTTACATTTAGTAGAAAATGTCTTCCAGCCATCCTGACAAATACTTCATTGCATTGCATTGGCTCTGCATTATGTGTCCATCCACGAACCAGTCATCATGGCCAAGAAGATGTGATGCATTGGTGGGCTTAGGTCTGGGTCACATGCTCCATCCTGGAGCTGGGGTGGAGTCTAGTCTAAAGCAAAGAAGTAAATGTGGGAGAAGAGCTCTTTCCTCAAAGGAACCCCTAAGAAGGGAGATGGATGCTGGTGGTCATGATATAAAGACTATTCACTTCCTGTTATGCTAGGTCTGGTTGCTGGCTCTCTCTGGCAATATGTATGAGGCCAGAGGAGGGTGTGCACCTCTGATCATATTCCAGAAGTAGGTATGTAGCTGTGACCTGGCCACGTGTTTACATGGACCTAACCACATTCACTTAATAAAACCAGAAGTAAAAGTCGTAACTCCTATTTGTGGAGTTCTTAACCATATGGCAGCCACTGCTAGAGACTTTGATGAGTATTCTCTGGCCTAATTTTTCAAATTACACTATAAAGGAGAATTATTAGTCCCAATTTACAGATGGAGAAACAGACTCTGGGAGATGGAATGTCTTGCAGGGTCACATAGTTACTTTAGGTGCAGGTGGAGGAGACACTACAGTGAGAAATTGTTCTAGTCTCTTGGCCACTCCTCCATCACCAAATCTCTTACTCTCTCCTGTAGACATATATGTTTGAAAGCTAATTGGATGTTTGTGAATGTTTCTTGCTAGACAGAAGAAGCAGAAGTGTCTTCATTCAGGAGGGCCAGAATCCAGTGCACTTTTCCTTTCTTTTTCTTTTTCTTTTTCTTTTTCTTTTCTTTTCTTTTCTTTTCTTTTCTTTTCTTTTCTTTTCTTTTCTTTTCTTTTCTTTTCTTTTCTTCTTTTCTTTTCTCTTTTCTTTTCTTTTCTTTTCTTTTCTTTTCTTTTCTTTTCTTTTCTTTCTTTTCTTTTTTCTTAAAGATTTTATTTATTTATGAGAGAGAGAGAGAGAGAGAGAGAGAGAGAGAGAGAGGCAGAGACACAGGCAGAGGGAGAAACAGGCTACACGTAAGGAGCCTGACATGGGACTCGATCCTGGGTCTCCAGGATTAGGCCCTGGGCCCAAGGCAGCACTAAACTGCTGAGCCACCCGGGCTGCTCCCCAGTGCACTTGTCAACTGAGTTCTGGGTGTGTGCATGCACGAGCATATAAGTGCATTTGCATGTGTGTGTGTATCAGCATGCTGTTGTAGAAACGGAGAGGATTGAGTCCTTGGTTTTAGTGTGAACTGATCCTTGTTCTTTGCCTTCAGTTGGATGTTTGTTGGAGCTACTGTGGTATGTCTTGCTTGCTCTGTAACTTGGCGCTGGTGGTCAGAATGTCCAGAGCTGGAGGAGGCTAGGGAGTCTGAGAAGGCAGGGTTAGCATATTTAGGATTTTCACAGTACTGGTACAGAAAGGGACGGTACGACAAAATCTGTGGGTGAGTAGAAATACTTAGAAGGTAAAGTGACACAACAGAGTAGCAAATGGGGGATTAAGAAAGTGCACGGGGAGTGTGGTTTGGTCTACAGATAGGACGTCTGTAGGACTATTTTTTTAGCTTGATACTCAAGAGTTTCTCCCTTGTGCTTGTAATTTATAGCTCTGCAAATATACTTGGTGTTTCCACCAAATGGGGCTTTTTCCAAAGGCTCCTTGGGCAGACCCTGTACTTTTTTACTTCCATGTTGGTATATGGAACTTCTTAAACTTGTGCTTGAAATGGGCTTTTGCAAAAAGTTGATGATAAATATTTAGGTATCCATTAATCTGGTGGGTGCTAGTTGAGCCTTAAGCACTAGACAGTGTCCTAGGTGTATGGGATACAGCAGTGAGCAAGGCAGGCACTGGCCCTGGTCCCTGTCTGTGGGGAGTTCTCCCTTTGAGTGGATCCCTCTGGAGGCTCCATTGGGCTTCCAGCCTAGATACCTGCCACGGGAGCCCCTTTCTTAGGACCTTGGGCTTGAAGTCTCTTGGCCTCTTTTCTGGGAAGGAGAGCATTGTATTCCTCTGCCAACCATTTGCTAATGCCTCTGAGTGCGGAGTCCAGAGAAGTATGCCCTGTTTTTAGAATGGCATGTGTTTTGTAACTTTTTAATCTAAGGCTCCTCTGGATGCGACTCATGAAATCTCAGGCTCAGTTCAAGCCACTAGAAGGAGTAATCAGAAGGTGCAAGGGGTGGTTTATACAACCTGGGAGCTACCCTCACAGGGACTAGTGAACAATTAGGGATCCAGAAGACCACTGTCCATCTCTTCCATCTGTGTTCTCTGTATTATTCTCTGTATTACCCTGCTCTCTCCTGACTTTACCTGGGGAAGTAGCTGTCCCAGAGCTCTGGGACACAGATCTGAATTTCCAAGGACCAGTAGAGAGCAATAGTATGCCTAATTGCAGTTCTCATGTCAGGAGAACGGATACTTGGATCAGTGGTCTGCCCAAAGCTCCAGCAGCTGTGATCCAAGAGGGAGTAGTAGGTTCTGTAGTGCAAACAAGCTGCAGGTCCCATCCCTATGACAGGCAGAGGGCTAGTTCTTGGAAAAATGCTGGCAAGCTAAGGATTCCACCACCAAGATTTCCTGCTGGGCCATATCAAGGAAACATACTGTTAGCCTCATTTCAGTATAATTCAGACTGGCACATTGTAGGACTGGCATCCGCTGACCTTGCCCTCCAGATTACCACCTGTGGTAGAGAAACTCTTGTGTTAGCATGGTACAAAGTATTTATTGTTTTAGAAAATTCTGTATCAGCAAAGTACCTAGAGATTCAGTGCGTGATATTAATTCTGAAGGATGGGAAATCATTAGTTGGGGCTAGTAAATCACTGTTACAGTAAGACTGTGTATTCCAAGAAAATAAAGAGCCTTTCTCATGGGGGAAGAAAGGCATTTGTACAAATAGGCTCTGTTCTGGGTTGGGGATGGGCACCTCAGGGCTTATGCTTGCTAATGTCATTCCAGCTCCTCTCGTCCATGTTTAATTGAATTGAACACATTGAAATTTGTTCCAGTGTATTAACAGGGAGCTGATGAATGCATGTTCAGTGCGTGACAATTAATGTTTGCGTTCCCCGTGCTGACCCCCTTCTGGGAACACCCATGGAGGACCCACCAAGGAGGGCTCACTCCAAATGAGAGGCCTTAACTCTTTGAGGTCTTTGAATTTCAGCAACAGCCAGGGAATTAAGAATCTGCTCAGTCTCTGCAACTGGAAGTGGAATGTTCTCAAATGTTGCTCTGACCTTGTGATGTTATATATAGTTACTTCACAAATGGATTACTGAGTAACAATTTATTTTGTTTTATTTCATTTATTTTATTTTATTTTATTCTAATTTTATTTTATTTTATTCTAATTTTATTTTATTTTAGAGAGAGATCATGGGGAGGGGCAAAGGGAGAGGAAGAGAATCCACACTGAACGTGGAGCCCATTGCAGGGCTCTAGATCATGACCCTGAGACCATGCCCTGAGCTGAAACCAAGAGTCAGCTGTCCAATCGACCGAGCCAGCTAGGTGCCCCAACAGTTTTGTTTCTTAATCTTGAAAGCAGTGCACACTGATGATCGAAATTTGGAAAATACAGTATAAAAAGTATGAAAAAACAATATCACCCACAATATCATTATGTAGAAAATAATGACTATAAATTGGTATGTTTCTTTCTTTTATTGCTCTTAAAGCTGTGTGTGCCCATGAGTATATTTAAAGTAGATTAGGAGCCTATGATTTCATACCTGGTATTCTCTCTTTCTCTCTTTTAACTTGTTTCTCATATCATTAATGAATGAATGTGCTTTTTATAGTTGTACTGAGCTATACTTTAATATCATATCATTAGCCCATTTTAAGTGAGCAGTTCAGGAAGTTGTAGTAAAATTTTGAAGCTGTGCAACCATTGCCTCACTCCAGTTTGGGAATATTTCTGTTTTCCCCTCCCAGGTAACCACTTCCACCCCTGGTCTTTCTCTATGAATGTGCCTTTTAGGAACAGGGCACATAAATAGAATCCCACTGCATGTGGTTGTCTGCTGCAGACTTCTTTGCCCCATTGTCATGATGGTGGGCTCCACCCCTTAGGGGTCTCCATTGGAGGTCCCGCTGACATGCTTGCCTCTTACCAGGGCTGGGGTTAAGTGGGCTCCACTGGGCTGAGTGTGTCAGGCACCCTGCTCTCCTGAGAGCGGCAAGACTGCATCCATGTCTGTCTTCAGCATTGGGTTGGATTCTTGCCTAAGTGCTGAGAGGGCAGCGATTACAAATGTTAACATGATTGTGAAGAGAAAATGAGGTTTCTGTGTCAGCGTCCTGTTGACCTCAACAGGGGACCTCATCTTAGGGCCAGGGCTGTTGCTTTGTTCTGAACCAAGGACTGAGTTATAGCTATTGATTTTTTTCACCATGAAGGTTATCTTTGAAACCAGAAGGGCCGGGAAAGCATTGTCTGCTTTGGAGAGAATGTGGGGTGACAGGGCAAGTGGCGCAGGGACCTGTTTCTGAGACAAAATTCTCCCATGAGCTTGGAATTTAAACATTTTTGCTCTCTCTTTGCAGTCAGCTAATTGGAGAGACCTTTCTCAAACAATTTATTTTCTTACAGAGAGCTTAAAGGACGCCCCCCAAAATCTTCCTGGAATGTGTACAGCCTATCTGCTTCCAGACAAGGAGAGATGATGTAGTTTCTTTGGGCTGGAGCCTTCTTTGTGCATTTCAAAGAGGGAAGCTTTTTAAAAGTCACTTATATTCTATTTATCTCAGCAGAAAAGAAAGTTGTTTGGATGCTTTATATACTTTATCATTCTTGAGTCCAAGGTGTGCACCTACATTGTTCTAAGACAAGTCTATCAGAATCTGTAGATTCTAACAAAGACTGTAAATTTTGCATAACTAAAAATGGGAGAGCCACGTAGACATGGGATGGTGCGGGGGCAAGATGGCTCCCTTGGCAGAGACCCTTGGAGGGTGGGGCTCTGCTGGGCTCCAGCAGGGCTTCTTTTAATCTCCCCAATCAGGAGAGAAACTACTCACTGTGTTTTTAATAATGATGGTTTGGATGCGATGTTTATATATCCTCCCACTCCTGGTTTCTTTCTTTGTTTCTTGAATCATTGGGGCCATTGAGATTCATCTCGCAACAAACAGACATGACTTGTTTAGAAAATATCACACTTACATTTAGCATTCACAGAAATCTCCATGTATTTATAGATGCCATGTGCATGTGCCAGCTTTTCCCCAAAAAAGCAGGTTCTCGGCTTTGACCGGATTACAGTTACTATTTATTTGTTTCCAGGAACTTGGGCGCCTGGCATACCGCGCATCCCTGCCAATACCAGTGTTTGAGCACTTGAATTCTGAAGGATCTCTTACTCTCTTGGCCCACAAATAAGATTTTCTCACTCAGGCCTTGAGATCCTGTGTGTTTCCTTTGTCAGAGCATCCTCAGGCCTGGACTTAGCAGGATGGATAGAGCGTGTGCCTGTGAAGGAGGCAACAGTGTCTTCTCCTTGATGTCTCTGCGTGGTCCTAGCAGTGGCCACCAGGAGAAAGGGGAGGGCTCTGCTGGCCCCATGTCTGCTGGAGGCTTCTTTGGCTTCCTGAGTCTCCCTCTGCTCTCACTTGGAGGTTTTCTTCATCCCTCCTGAGCTGTTTGCCTCAATTTCTGGAATATTGTGCATTTACCAGGGCATCCCTTTACTCCAAAATCTTGTACCTGTAGAATCTGGACCTAGCTCTTGAACCAGACATTCAGAACACCCCCCTCACTCTCCAGCCCTAATGTGTATTTCTGCCTTTTTATCACCTTTATTTTAGAAACTCCCACATTACAGCCCTACAATCACAGTGGGTGCCATCAGGCCTTCTTGGGTGGTGGCCTTATGTTTCACTGGGTGATTACTGAGGATGTGATGAAATGCATAGTTAGCCAGAGCTTAAGCAAGTGGGTTGGGGTGAGGCCCAGGGATCTGTGCTTTTAGCTGGCATATCAGGTGATCACTGATGCTAGTGAGTAGGGGCTACCCTTGAGCTTCTCTGGCTGTTGGCATCTCTAAGCATGTGCGGCTTGTAGGCCCTGGCTTCCCTGAGATGGCATGCCTGCTTCTCACTGTGCTCATTCTCTCTTGTTTTGGTAGCGTTTGTTCTTCATGATACTGACTTTGTACTTAGCACATTCTGCCTTGGACCATGATTTGACTGTGTCATAGATGTATTTTCACGCCAGCTATATATACCTAAATAAAACCACCTTATATTTGCATGGTGCTTCCTAGTTTGGAAACACTTTTGCACGTGGCAGTGGGCTCCTGTGGAGCAGAGACCTTGCTTTCTACAATGATCCAGTGCCATATCACTCCCTCGTGCGTCCAGCCTGCATTGGCTGAGCAAGACCCATGATGTTGGCTTATCGAGACAGGCAGTACTGTTTTCAGATGTTCAGCAAGTCTTCACTGAGTACTGGCTTGGTACAGGGCACTCTGCTGCGTACAGATGGTGGCTGAAGCAAAGCCTCCATTGGGGAGATGATCCATAAACCAAAGTAGACAAATGATGAATTGTGATACCTGACCTGAGGGACCAGATAGGCTGAAATAGTGACTGGCCAGTGGGAAGGCCTCTCAGAGGAGGAGACTCACAGACCAGGTCTGAAGGGCAGGGGAACTTGCCCGTGAGGAGGGAGGGGAGAGGGTTGCACACTGGGAAGAACAAGGACTGAGCACCTTGATTCTGAGGTGCTCAGTCCTAGGCAAGGCCAGGGAGGGAGCATAGGCTCTACTGAGACATTTATGTAGCCAGCCACATTGGTAATGGTACATTACCATTAATGCAGAGGAGTGATGTGCTCAGAGCTGTGTAAGACTCGAACATGTGACGTACACTGTTGTATCAGCAAGGGACTCGAGACAGGGGAGACTTATAAAGAGCACTGAGGGGATTTCTGGGGGCTTATGCCTGACTGCACCCGGGCTAAGGCAGTTGAGTTGGAGCTAGCTCCTCTCTGTTGGGCTGCTTGTCAAGGCCTGGTTGTGGTACCGCGTGCCCTGGGAATGAGCTAGAACCTTGTGTCCACCCTTGGACAGGCCCTCCAGTTGCAGAGATTTGGAAGACCTGGAGGTTAGAAGACGTCCTTTAGATCACTTTATTGACCTTGCACACTTGATAGATGACAAGGCAGATTCCAGAGAGGGGGGAAGCAGCTAGCCTGGGGAGCACAGCTGCAGCCCTGCTGCTCATGTAGCTGCTCCTTCATCTCTGAGGGGTGAACCATCCCCTCACTCAGAGACAAGTGGTAGAAGGTGTTGTAATGGCCGACTAAGGAGCAGGCCTTTTTGGAACCCCTTGAGAATCATATGGGTGCCCGGGGAGATCAGAGCTTTGCCATCACATAGATGGGGAATTTGAATCCTGGCTCTACCACCATTTGCTCCTTATAGACTTTGGGCCAGTTGTGTAATCTCTCTGGCCCTCAGCTGTAAAGTCATCACACTAACACCTGCCTTGTGGAGATGTCGGGTGGATTAAATAATGTGCACAGTACTTATCACAGCGCCTGAAGTAGGTGCTTATGAAATGAATGGCTGGCAAGGCATGTGGCTGGGTAATGCCTGGCACATGGCTCCCTTTGGCGAAATCTGTAATTAGCAGAGTGAATACTTGGTGGAGCAGATCTCTGCAGAGATAAACAGAACCATTTTTGGCACTTGTATAGGCTTTGGTGGAGTCATTTGGTGGATAGTGAGCTTTCCCAGGCCTTACCTCTGTGACTCCGTGGCCCGTGCCTAGTACATGGTGGTTCCTCCACACGTATTTGTTGAAATGTTACATAGGTGAATATTTTCGCTCTCAAGAACTTATAACAAGTGCCATAACCAAATATCAGTCCTGCATTGACGTTCATTTTTATTTGAATGTCTAGCTTTTCATGTGAACATTCACAGTGCATCTGATGATAGATTTGGAGCGAGTTCATGTCTTGAGATCTAAGAGATATGTGGCTTTAAAATAAGTGCTGATGTGTTTAAGGAGTGAATTCAACTGGCTTTCTCCTAATCTAACCACAGAGGCAACGTCAGCTTGTATCTTGGTTGAAGCTGGTGGAGGGAGCTGGGAAGTGGAGGAACATTGTAGAGGTGCAGCCCTCATCTTAAAAGTCACCTATTACTGGGAATTGCATTTATAATTTCCATCCCTACAATATCTGGGGATCTTGGATTCAGCCGGCCAAAGGTACCAAGTAGAGATAGAAGGCAGGGCAGTGGCCGGAACGTTATTATGAATTGCGCCCATAGGTCATCTCTTAGCTCCTGCGCTTTGGGCAGCTCGGCATGATGAAAGAGCTAATTCTCCGGAGCTGTGGCCTGGAGGGAGGTCTAGCAGAGCAGAGGTGAGGTCCCAGCTGTACTGTTGCGTGCAACATAATGGCTGATCTGGCTCCAGCTCAGTGACAGACTAAACCCCACGGAGCCTGGTGTGAGGGCCAGAGGACTCTGTCTCTTCAAGAGGGGAAAGAGACAGGAGCTGCAAAGAGGGTTTTGATTTGAAAATGTCTTGTACTTTCTACCACTGATTCAGATGCTTCCAGATCCAGCTGTAGATTCTGTGAGATTTGGACATGAGGGATAGGCTGAGTGGGCCATGGGGAGGGCTTCTCAAACTTGCATATGAATAGTGTCTGTGCTCAAAGGGATGCGCTCTGTTAGAGGAGCCAACAAAGCAGCAGTGATGTGGAAAGGCACAGCAGGGACACAGGAGCCCACTGTGCTCCGTATCCTCCCTTCTTTTCCCCTCAATCCCTATTTCAAATCCCTACCTGTTTTTTTTTTTTTTAATTTTTGTTAAGATTTTATTTATTTATTCATGAGAAAGAGAGAGAGAGAGAGAGGCAGAGGCAGAGAGAGAAGCAGGCTCCATGCAGGGAGCCTGATATGGGACTTGATCCGGGGTCTCCAGGATCATGCCCTGGGCTGAAGGCAGCGCTAAACCGCTGAGCCACCCAGGCTGCCATACCTGTTTTATGTTTAAGCAGCATTTCTTTGGGTCAGACATTTATCTAGAGTTTAGTTGTAAAAACTGGCTGTTGGATGCTTAATATCTAAACAACCTATAAAAAACTGCTTTGTTAATTAAGGCTTTAGGGACTTCTCTAAGGCATCTGTGTTGGTCAGAATTCTCCAGAGAAACAGGACCAATAGGACAGAGATAAATGTACACAAAATAAGACACTTTCTCCTGCGATTACACAGGCTGGGATGTCCCAGTATCTGCAGTTGGCAAGCTGGAAACCCAGGAGAGCTGATGGCGTAATTCCAGTCTGAGTCTGAAGACCTGAGAACTAATATTGTAACTTGTGGACCAAAATCCAATGGGCTTGTGATCCAAGAAAAGCCAATTTTTGCATTTAAGTACACTAATGAGAAAAGACCGCTGGCTCAGCCCAATTAGGCAGAAGGAATTCCTTCTTATTTAGCTTTTTGTTTTACTTAGATCATCATTTGATTGGATGGAGCCCACCCACATTGTGGGGGCAGGGGGCAATCTGCTTTACTGAATCTGCCTTTCAGTGTTAATCTCATCCAGAAATACCCCCACAGGCACACCCAGAATAATGTTTGTCCATATGTCTGGGCCCTTCATAGCCCAGTCCATTTGGCCTATATGATTAACCATCACCGCATCCAAAAGCTGGCATGGGGGATGTCTACCTGCTTAGGGGCCATTTATGCCTTTGCATGTCATTTCCAATTCCCAAATGACTTAAAAGAAAAACCCCTGTTACGTGGATGTGATATAGTTTGGAGGTAGTGATGTGAAAGGCTCTGACTGGTGTAATATAGCCTTTCCACATACTAATTGTGTGATCCTGGCAGGTCTCCGAGGCTAAACTTCAGTTTTCTCAGCCAGAAAGTGCAAATGATAATAGCACCTGCTCCTTAGCATTGTTATGAGGAGTAAATAAAATAACACATGTAAGATACTTAGCAAAGCTCCTCGGACCGTGGCATGCTGGCTGTTGTTAGAGCTACGTTCTGTGGTGAGCGGGAGGTTAATGCCTAGAGTCAAGATACATGATGTGAAAGTTCTCTGCCCAGTACAGAGTTAGATGCTTTCTCTGCAGGGACTCCCTGGTGGCCTGTCTGCCCCAGAAGTAGATTCACATCTGTTGTCTCCCCTGCAGACCACATGGATTATGTTTGCTTTTCTGGATTTTTTCCTTTATCATTAAATGAGAGGAGACCTAATTCTTTGGAGGAGGAGATATAACATCCTTGGGATGGCCTTGGTCAACTGTCCCCCTTTCCTAGGCCCATCCTCATGCTATTGTCCCTATTCCCAGACTGCACAGGAAGATGAGGAGCTTTGGCAGCAAAGCCTCGATGTTCACATGGCTAGGGATTGAGGACCTGACCTAAGGACTTCAGCATATTTTGCCTTCCAGCTGGGCCCAATTTATAGATTATGTAAAATCACAAGGTTGTCTTTCCAGTGGGTTCCTGGCACATGTTTGTTGGTCGGGCCAATCATGCATGTTTCACGGGTGGTTCTCCAATTACTAGCAAAGAGGAACTCAGCTATCAGTTGGATGTCAGGCAGCAGAAGGGACTGTGATGAACTCCTGTTGTTTACATTTTAAGTGGCATCGCAGGTAGCCATGGACAATGGGTGGTTAATTCCAAGGTCTTAATATCTGAGGGGTCTCTGCAGGAATGATATGTTCATATTCTTTTTTCTTGCCAAGACATTTTCCTTCTGTTCATTCAGCTTGAGAATCTGGACTATTTCCCAAATTATTAAGCCTAGAAAAGGCAGGTGGATGCACATTCCCAGCAGCTCATGTTGGCAAATGCTATGTATGTGTAGCAGGGCGTACCTGACACACTAGTCATTTTATGCATAGCAACTCTAGGAGAGGTGTGTTTCTAATGTACAGATTAGTTATTTGCTTTGCCCCACAGTTTCACAGCTTATATGTAGAGTTACGGCTTATATTTAAAGAATGGACTAGACTTTTTTGGGGGGGAGGAAAGCCCCCAGGCACCATTTGGAGAGCTGTGGCAAGCTGTGCATGTTTCTCTGTCTTTCATTCCTCTTTTCTGGGAGGTTGAGGACAAGTTTCTAAACCATGGATGTCTTAATTTTCCTGATGGCAAATGGGGATCACTGTGTGGGCTTTTGTCAGTGTCACAAGGATATTTAAGACTTCATTATGTTAGAGGTACCTGAGTGGCTGCCTTTGGCTCAGGTCCTGATCTTGGGGCCCTGGGATTGATTAAGCATTGGGGTTCTTGCTCAGTGGGGAGTCTGCTTATCCTTCTGCCCCTCTCCCTGCTTCTGCTCTGTCTCTCAAATAAATAAATACAATCTTTAAAAAAAGACTTCATTATATTATATTTAAGATTTATTTTCTCATTTGTTATTGTGGATTTTTAATTAGATTATGAAAATACACCCATATTATTTTTACTTCAGAAAAATGAAAGATTTTACAATCTTTTAGTAGTATGTTTCAGCTACTATCAGTTTGCATTATTGGGATACACCGAGCAATAAGCATTGCAAATGACACTTACAAATGACACTTATGACGGAGCAGGCAGGTGGTATAAGAGGAGATTAATAGCCAGGGAATCCTTCCCTGTGTGGTAAACATTCCTTTGGTTCCCATTGTACAGCTGGGAAGAAGCTGGAGCTAAGACAGGAAATCAGTCTGATTAAGGATTTTCTGCTCATAAGCAAAGTTCTCTATCATTCTCCACAACAGGAAGCATTACACTTGCGCTTTTTGAAAAGTTCCATTTAAATCAATGATGAATGCAAATAATTATTTTTTAGAGTTTTGGTAAATTATATTCAGGGTGAGGCTTTTTTGGACAATAATTCATCCAAAATAATGAGGTTTAATGCCATATGTATTAAAATGCACCCTATTTGAGAATATCCGGGGGGAAATTACCTGGTTGATTTTTACAGTGGGCACAAACACAATGGAATGATAGACGAGACAAATTCAGGTAATCTTCGGATTAAAATTCTGGACAAAGAGCATCTTTTGGTAAGGATTGGATCTCCAGATAAGCTCCAAATTATATTCCCACCTTATTTAAGAATTTGTGTTGGCAGGTTTAACAAGATCTTGGCACATTCTAATTTGAGATTTATTACAAGATGTGTGCAAGTTTAATAGGGGCTTAATTATTCATATCCACATCTTCCTGACAGTAACTTACTTCAGCTGTAGATAAATTCCTGGTGCATTGGGAAATACTGGCTTCTACTGTTGAAAAAATACAGTGAAAGGAAAATTAAATGCATATGCAAGAGATTACCCAGGACAACCAGCTCCACTCAAGCAGGAACCTGGAGTGAATAGGCCTCCACACTGTTTGAATGGGACTGCAGAGAGGGAGCTGTTCTGTGCCCCTGCACTGGGAGGCAGCCCATGGCTGTGGAAAGAGCCCAGGCTCTGGAGTGAGGCCCATCTGAAATCAATTCCAGTTATAGCTTATGGATTGAGTGCCTGTCTTCAAGTCTTTCCTTAGGTCTGTAGGCTTTAGCTTTTTTAAAGGAAAGGAGGGTAATTAATGTCTCTCTCATAAGGTTGATGTGAGGATGAATGGAAACATCTATAAAGCAAGGAGCATTGTACATGGTATAGGAAGTACAGAATGGATGCTGCCTTCTTTCATGTCCTCTCCTTCCATCCTTTAAATCTATCTATTCAAAGCCCTTGGAGAAAATAGAGTAAATAGGTATAAATGAGCTGCTGATGAAAACGTAGGGCGATAGGTACTCCCAGATGCTGCTGGTGAATGTGAATCAGTGCAGTCCTTTTAGAGTTCAACTTGTTGTTATCTATTCAGAAAAAAAAAAGACCTCAGGACCTTTGCACTTGCTTTTTCCTTTTGCTGGGCTGCTTTACACACTATTGTTTGTGTAGCTGGCTCACTCTTTATTTCACCTCTTAGCTTAAATGTGACTTTATTATTTTTTTTACTAAATTTATTTTTTATTGGTGTTCAATTTGCCAACATATAGAATAACACCCAGTGCTCATCAAATGTGACTTTCTGAGAGAGGTTGTATCTGACTGTTCCATTTAAACTATCACCACTCTTTACTCTCTGTATTATTTTGCCCTACTTTTTTTTTTCCCATAGCCTCTAACACTCTCTGACATTTTTATTTATCCATGTTTGAATTTGTATGTCTGTATCTCCAACAAGTGTGAGTTCTGGGAAGGCAGAGTCTTTGTTCCATGTTGTGTGTCTAGTGGTGAGAGCAGCACCATGTCTGGCAGAGTGGGTACTTAATTAATGATGGTGGAATCATCTAATTACGAGTTACTGCTTTAAAGTTCTGTTTGGATAAACACTTTACAGAGTTGGGCTATTAGCTCCCGGGAACCACATATGTGCTCTTAGTTTGAGCAAAGATATAGGTGCTCTAAAAAATATGTACATGCGATCTAGCTCCCTTGATGGCAAGGGTCTAGGGTCATTTGTCCTGGTCTCAGAGAACAAAGGACAATGAACTGAGTGGCCAGAAAACTGAATGGGTTGTCTAGAACAGAAGGATAAAATATCTTAGACCCGAGAAGGAGTACCATGCAAGGGAGGGCTTGTGTCTTTTTACAGATCAGTAAAATATATCGAGAAAGAATACCAGAGCCAATTTATAGATACAGTTGACCCTTGAACAACATGAGAGTCAGGGACATCAGCCCCCTGTGCAGCTGAAAATCCATGTATGACTTTTGTCTCCCTCCAAACTCAACTGTTTATAGCCTGCTATTGAAGAGAAGCCTTACTGACACCACAAACAGTGGATTAATACGTATTTTGAATCTTATATGTATTACATACTATATTCTTACACTAAAGTAAGCTAGAGAAAATAAAATGTTAAAATTATAAGGGACAGAGAGTTTATAGTAGTGTACTGTATTTATAAAAAATTCACAAATAACCTATGCAGTTCAGATCTTTGATGTTCAAGGGTCACCTGTAGCTTTTTAACCAAGAAATTTTATTTTCTTGATTTTCAATTTCACAACTAAATCATCAACATTTTCTTTTAAAAGATTCTAATATGACTCATAAGGCTAAAGCGTCTTGACCACTTCTTAGCCATTGGCCTTTGTGTTCTCCCTCTCCCCCCAAGAACGTCAGTGCTGTTAATAGTTGGCCATATATATTTACATACATACTTGTGACCATTCCCACTTGCAGATATCAGACTTAAGGGCTGAGATGGGTTGAAGAGAGTTCAGCTTCCTGATGAGTGCTAACCTCTCATGTTGTTTTCAGGACTGAGTCATGAAATGTGTCTGTATGGTTAATGATGGTGGTAGTTCTCTTTCTCTTGGAAGCTAAATTTTGGGAATGGTGGAAAACTACTTTTGAAATGGTTTGCATCTAGATTTTTCTGAAATTTCCAACCTGGACAAAAAGTATTGTTTTTGTTTTTGTTTTTTTTGTTTTTGTTTTTTTTTTTTTACTGTGCTAATATATATATAACATGAAAGTTACCTTAAATTTTTAAGTGTACAGTACAGTATCAACTATATGTACATTGCTGTCACAGAGGATCCCTAAAATTTTTTCACTTGCATAATGGACACTATATATCCATTGAACTGCAACTCCTCATTTCCCACCACCACCTGGACACCTTGCCTCATCCTGTCCCTTGGTGACCACTGCTCTTCATGCTTCTAAAATTTAACTATTTTAGATATCTCATACAAGTGGAATCATGCGATATTTGTCCTTCTGTAACTGACTTCACTTAGTGTAATATCCTTACACTTTATCCATGTTGTGGCATATAACACAATTTCTTTCCTGTTAAAGGCTGAATAATAATCCATTGTGTATATTTGTGTATATGCACACATACACATACATATATATACATACCTCATCTTCCTCATAGGAAGAAGAGAGAGGTTGATGAGATAGGTTGTTCTAACTCTGGCCTGTTGTAAGTAAAGCTGCAATGAACATGGGAGTGCAAATATTTCTTATTTGTACCCTCAATTTCTTTGAACACAATTTGTAGTTTTTATTGTAGAAGTCTTTAACCACCTCAGTTTATTCCTAAATACTATATTCTCTTGAATGATATTGTGAAGGGGATTATTTTGTTTTTGTTGTGCTTTTTTTTTTTTTTTTTTTTTTTTTGTAGTGACATGCTTTGATTCCTAATTCCAGTTTTGTGTATCTTCTCTAGGTATCTCCTTTGTGATTACTATGGAGATTAAATATCACAATCTAAGCGAATAATAACTTAGCTTCAATCACATACATATGCTCTACTCTTTGACTTCTCCCCATTGCATGTTATTGATGCTATAAACAACATTTTTAAAAATTGTGTATCAATTTATTTTTGATTGTTATTTTTATAATTTTGTTTTCTAAGTCCTATTTGAGAATTCAAAGTTATTTACATAGCACCATTATGATATGTGTGCATGTATTTTTACCAGTGAGCTTTATACTTACAAATGCTTTCCTGTTGCTCTCTATGCATTGTCATTTCAACTAGAAGTATTATCTTTAGCATTTCTTGCAAGGCAGCTCTGGTAGTTTTAAACTCCTCTAGCTTTTGTTTGTCTGGGAAAGTCTTTATTTTCTTTCATTTTTGAAGGACAGACAGTTTTGCTGGATATAGTATTCTTGGTTGTTTCCTTTTTTTTTCCCTAAGAGCATTTGAATGTATCATCCCACTGCTTTCTGGACTACAAGCTTTCTACTGGTTACCCACTTAAAGTTTCATGGGGATTTATTGTGTATGTGATGAATTACTTTTCTCTTTCTGCTTTCAAAATTCATTCTTTGACTTTTGAGAATTTGATTGTAGTGTATCTTGACGTGTATTTCTTTGGATTCATCTTAGCTGAAATCTGTTTGGCTTCTTGGATCTGGGGCTTCCTCCCCCAGTTGTGGGAAGTTTTCACTCATTAATTTTTTTTAGAACAAGCTATGCCCTTTTCTCTCTTTTCTTTTTCTAGGAATCCTATAGTGTGTATATTGATCTTATTAATGGACTACCCTAAGTCCTTTAGGCTTTCTTCACTCTGTCATTCTTTTTTATTCTTGCTCTTCTGACTGGATAATTTCAAATTACTTGTCTTTGAGGTCTCTGATTCTTTCTTCTGTTTGATCAAGTCTGTTGTTGAACCCTTCTACTGAACATTTCAGTGCAGTTAGGGGATTCTTTAGCTCCAGAATTTGTTTCTTCTTAAAAATAGTCTTTCTCTTTGTTGATATTTTAATTTTCCTCATGCATCATTTTCTTGTTTGTTGAGTATCTTCATGATGATTATACTGAATTCTTTGTCAGGTAATTCATATACCTTCCATTTTTGGAGGGCTGGTTTCTGGAGATTTGTTTTGTTCCTTTGATTGGACCATGTTTGTAACCTTCATGTACTTTGTAACTTTGTGTTGAGATATGCACATTTGAAACAAATAGCCATTTCTCTCAGTGCTTACAGGTTTGGATCAAATGGAAAAACTTCACCAATCAGCTGGGCTAAGATTCTGAGAGCCTCTCAGATCTTTCTGGGGATGTGTAATCTCTGGACATCTGTATGTAATTTCCCAGTTAGAGAGATTTGACACTTTTTTTTTTTCAGGAGCTTGTTGTCTCTTAATCTCTCTGGTGTCTGTGGTACTCAAGGTTTTTTGGTCTTGCCACAAGCCACTGAGCTCTCTTTTGTTCCCTGTGGCCTGAAAGTATCTGGTATATCCTGGTTCCATCAGTGTTCTGAGTCATGTGAGACAAATCAGTCCCCCAGGCAGCCTTCTGAAAAGCTGGGTTGTTTGATGCATGTTTCACTCTTCTCTTTTCTAATAAGGGAGAAGCCACAAGCTGTGCTTTTTTCCCCAATTGCGGTGAGCTGTGTCAGTTGCCTTTTGCAGTATTACAAGTTCTTTGGTGTTGCCATAAACTTCTGGGCCCTATTTTTTTCTTTCCAGCCCCCAGGCATCCAAGGTCTGCTGTTTCCTCATCAGTGCTCTGAATCAGATGAGATAGAAACCACAGCCTTGGGCAGCCCCATGAAAAGCCTGAGCATTGATGCATATTTCATTTTTTCCCTCCCAAGGTTGAAGCCACAAGTTAGGCCTTTCTTTCTGATTGTTAGCAGTGTCAGGTTGAGGGAGGGATGAACATGATTGACAGGAAATTGGTTTTGTTACCTGTCTTAGTGCAGTTATTCTTGGCCTTGAACTTGCCTAGAGTACTGCGACTTCTTAATTGATTTCTGGAGTTCTTACAAAGGATTTTTGGATTGTAGATTGTTGTTGGTGTTTCTGAGGGGAAATGAAATCCAGGGCTGCTTCTTTTTGCAACTTGCTGATATCACTTGAATACAAAGTGTAGTTTTATAGCATTTCCTAAAATTGTAACTCAGTATTACTCTGGTAACAGAGCTAGTTTGATAATTGATGCCTTTCAAGAAATCATTTTACAAGTATTAAGATTTTCTCTTCAATGGTTGTCAATCTATTACTTATAAGGAGCAATAAGCATATTGGGAAAATGTATTGGGTGAAAGAAAGGGATAATGAATTGCTTTATATTAATAGGTATTTCATCCAATGCTAGCCACAGAGTGTTGCTTGCAAATCAATTAAAGGCCAAAGGAAAGGTCAATCATTGAACTCACTATGGGTTTTTACTTTCAGAGAATTTTTCCTCCAGATGCACTTTCTCTGCGAATCCATGAATCCTCAATTCTCTGGGGAGAGGCAGCTTAAAATTCAGCTGGGTAGTTTTCATGATGTTTCAAACAGGCTCCATAATCTTTGTGATATATGGCCTTGGAATTTGCGTGCAACTCCTCTTTTCTCTGAGGCAAAGGTTGGACAAACTTGAGCTGCTGAGTGGAGGAAGTGACTTACTATGCTTTTTAGCTTACAGCAGCATTAGTTTGTAAATTTTAGGGGCTCAAATGTGAATTGTATGCCCTGAGCAGAGTGGTGTCCGCACAACCTCATCTGTGACTGAGCAAGTCTGTAAATGAATGAAGTTTTATTTCCTTCAGTGAAGGAGATGAATTGGTCAACAAATCCACAATATTGAGCCTCTCTGCCCTCAGCTGTATATCTTGGGGTTAGGGAAAATTTTCTTTCTATTAGGTAAAATGTCCCAAATGGGGTCTATTCTGTGCTTTCTTAGGCATACTGTGGTTTTGAGAGTCCCAGCCTCTAAGCACCTTACTTGTAACAGAGGACAAATTCAGAAATAGGCAGTGCTTGTTTCACCTCTGAATTCCATTTTTATAAGAGGGTTTTTTTCTTAGTGGCATCCTCGATCTGTTTCTGTTCCCACTGAAGATCCACTTGGCCATCTAAACAATTGTCTGGCTCTACACTCACTAGAAACTTAGTTACAGAAAGAACCACCTTGAGTACTCTTACCTCTTTTTAAGGTATCTGTGATGAGCAAGTGGTCCCTCACTGTTGCTGCCTGGAAATTGGAATTCTGCTTGATATTCTAGACAATAGGACCACATTTTTATTATTTAAAGACAGTCTTTTTTTTTTTCTTCTCAAGCAGTCGACGGCTAGCAATTTAAATGAGCTGGGTTTATGGATGCCTGCAGAAATCCTCCTCACTCAAACCCAGTATCTATCCATCAGGCATCGTGCAGCACTTTACTGTGGAGGCAGCAGGGGGACAGCTCATCAGAATCACCCCAGTGGAATGTTATGATAGAAAAAGAGAGGAATAGATTACATATTTATGTGGTCTTTGAAAATGCAGTGGGACAGGAAGATTGCTTGTACCATATGCAGTTACATTAAATGACTATTAACCTTCACAGGTTACAGTGAATGTCTGGTGAATATGTTTGTGCCTCTGTATATTGTGTGGCTTGAAAAATTAATGAAACTTAAAATAATCAAATTAAAAGTATTTGTTACCCTAGGTTTTGGTGAGCTATCAGAACAGAACTTAGTATAACTTACAAAAATAAAATGTCTGCCAAGAAAAAGAAAAATATGCATGGGGTGGTGGTGGTAGAGAATAATAGTTCTGTAGATCTTGGAACCTAGCTTCATCTGATGAAGAAAATGTGTCTATTACAACTTGGCTTCATTTGTAGATGGTTGGTGAATGGTTAGTGAATCATCTCTTTTATTATAAATGTATCACACTCTGGTGGAAGAAGGTGGGCTTTGCAGTAATGTGTATTAATGTGGGTGTCAGATTTTCTTCAATCTGATGACTTTGGAGGGTTAGTTTGCTAGCCATGGTAAGGAATGGTACCTGCTGAGCTGAGCTTTTACTTGCTGAAATGGTATGTTTTGAAGACACACTTTTGACAAAGATAGTTTGACTGTCTGTAGATTCAACCACACTATGAAACTTCTTCTTTAACACCCCTACCTGACCTTCTTGGGACCACCTTTCATCATTTTTGAAATTCATGCCTTCCTGATACGCCGGAGCCCACATTCTCCCCAGTATCGTGCACTGCACCGAAGCAGCAGCAATGTAGGTAGGTCAGGAACAAAGTTTTGGAGCCCCTGAAGATCAGGGATGATGAGTTCTCTCTGTCCTCATTCCATGGCCATGAGTTGGGAGGGACCAGGAGGTAAGGGGTTCCAGCAGTTTCACTTTAGGGACTAAGAACAAAGGCCCTTTCTGTTTCCCACTTTAAAGCTCCCCGCCCCGCCCCCCCCCCGTCCCCCCCCCCCCCCCCCCCCAAAGCCCTTTGTGTTTATGTGACTATAGTAGAATCTGGGGAAGAAGAGCAAGGGCTGGAGATTGGTGACTTGGGACTCTGTCTATAGAACATGAACACTCCGTTCCACCAATAGAGATCCCTCTGACTCAGCCAGACAGTACAGTGAGGAAACAGTTGATACCCAGGGCCCTCTGAAAAAGGCAGGGTGTTTGTTCTTCCTGGCCCAGGGACCATTCCAAACCCTTATCAGTTTGGAAAAAAGAATAATCCTTAGAAGGATCAAAGTGTCACCCCTTTTAGATGACACAGCACAGTGGGGGCTCTGGCTCTTCAATGGATCTTCTCTAAAGGCAGGTAGACTTGTTCTCTAGGTGCACGCAGCAGGCTTATGCTGAACAGAGAACCATGTTACTCTAATTGTTAAATGAGTAAAATGACACATTATTCGCTTAGGCTAATTGATCAGCAGAATTTGAGTTTCCTGCAATTTAAGACTCTGTCCTGGGCCTGAATGAAATATTCAGAGAATAGAGAAGCTAGAAATGAAACTTGCAGGGGAAAAATGTAGTGAGAATGAGGTTTGGAATGTACAGTTCTGAATTCCAGGGATTTAAAAGCAGAGGCATCTGCTAATGCGCCTGTGGTGTGGCCGGGTTTTTAGTGAAGAACTGTGAGTCCCGGGCCTGGTGGTTGGCCTGGGAGCCAGCAGAGAGGAGATTAGGCCTCAGCTCTTCAGGACTGTAGCTCTGGTCTGAAGTTTGGGAATCATGAGACCAAGCACCAGGAAGGAGGTCTCATGACATGGCTGAAAGAAAGGACAACTCCAGGTGCCCAGGAATGAAAAATGAAAGTTGTTTATTTTGAAAAGAGAATTAGCTCTGGCTATAGGAGCCTCCAGCTACTTGCCTCATCTCTTAAAACGTGACCCCTTTTCCAGCAGCCTTGACATCATCTGGGACCTTACTAGAAATATTGACTCCCTCTTCACCCTGGCCCTACTGAACCAGAGGCTGCTTTTTGACCAGATGCCCCGGGGATTGGGAGGAACAGTGAAGTATGGGAGGCACTGTGGGACAGGTGAGCTCTCTGTGTGCTTGCCCTGGATCTTTATGGGAACCTACCGTAGATGCCCTGTTAGTGCTGGACACAGTGAGAGGGGACAGATGCAGTGTCAGGCCTTAGGGACCTCGCCATCTAGAAGAAAGGGCAGTGAATAATCATAGAATGAGATAAACTGATCTCATAGATGTGTCCTTGAGAGCCTCACGTCGTCAATGTGGCCAGAGGCTGCCTGATGTGTCCTGGTGGCATCTCCCTTTGGTGGAATAGTTATCAGATGGGGATGATGAAAGAAAGATGAGAGTAGGATTTTGGAGCAAAGAAACCATTTCTTCTCAGATCCTCAAGACTTTGAACCCCGGTGTCCTGGTATGGAGGCCCCCTTTGCTCCTGGGGGAAAGCGGAGGGGATCCCAGGTAGGAGGGCTCAGCCTCTCTCAGCTTCTGTTGTCTCAGGAAAGGAGGGATACAGAGCGGTGTCTATTGCACAGGGCTAAAATAACTCAGGAAATGTTTGCAGACTGTCTCTACCCTAAACTGTACTTGTGTTTGTGTAGCATGGACCACCACGCACAGCCTCCTCGGGATGACAGAGGGGATGGACAGGATTCAGCCCTGTGGAATACGAACTGGGGAACTGGCCCTGATGATTAGCGTCACGTTCTGTCTGGGGGAATCCAGGAGGGCTTCCTAGTGGACAGAGATGAATTCATAGGAGGGATGATGTAACTTTGCCCCAGCATAACTCTGGCTCAAGCCGGTGTGATGGTTTGATCCTCTCAGAGCTGCCTTTGGTCCCTTGATAAACTCCCAAGGACACGAGGGACTTGATGAGATTGGCAGGGGTAAGCACACGGACAGGGGCTCTGATTTGAGACGTGACACACTTTCACAAGTTGCCGGGTCTGGTGCATGCTGCGATGTGCCTGCACCAGCCTGAACACGCCTCTTTGCCGGATGCAGAGGCCCAGCCAGTGGGCGGGGTGGGCAGACCGCGTCAGCGCCGCAGACCTCAGCAAAGCTGACTGGAGACGTGAAAGTGTCCCATGGACCTCATGTGTGGGGTGCCCGTGTGGCACTGAGCTGGGGGGGGAGAGAAGGAAATGCGGTCCCTGAACGATGCACGTCGACAGCAGCCGATCACACACGTCCTTTAAATCGAGCTGTGCTGTGACTCAGTGGCCGCAGAGAACCGCAGGCCCGTGACAGATGTTAATACCCCCTTCAGGGAGAGCAGCGTGTGTTTGAGGCATTGGGCTTAGTACTTCATACATGGCAGTTCTCATTTTTTAAAAATCCACAAGGCAGTTATTTATTTATTTAATTTTTTTTAATCATCTCTGCTGTTCAGGTGGGGAAAGTGGGGCTCAGAAAGTTTGGGAAGTGCAGAGCAGAGATCTGAACACGGATTTCTCCTGTGGCAAGTCCTGTCTTCTTTCTCTGGGACCCTCCGTTCATTCTCCACCAAGCTGGAGAAGCTGGTGCAGTTACGGGCATGCCAAGGTGGGGGGTCTTGGGGAGGCGGGGTTTGGAGCTCTCGGAACCGGATCAGGGGAGTTGGGATTATCCCAGTATCCTCTGCGGGCGCAATGCTTCCTTGCTTCTCTTCGGCCCTGAGCAGTGACAGGCCTGGGGCCTCATTTTGTGGGTCTGGCTCAGTGGGCATGACGCGGTCGCCCCTCGTCTGCAGAGGCCCGTGTAGACCCCTCTGCCAGGCTTTGTAGGAGAAAAGCACAAATAGGATGAAAATAATCATGCCCAAGGGCAGGTAAGCCTGAGGGGTGGGGCTCAGAGCCTGGGGCGACGCTGAGTTGAGGTGGTGCGGGGGCCGGACCACCCCTGGGCGGGGGGAGCCACCTGGGCAGGCCAGAAGGGGCCCCACGGCTCCCTGTGGGGCATCGGCCAGCTGTGCTGCTCCCTCCCAGGGGACGCCTTCATGAGGGGGCTCCTTCCCCGGGGAGTGGGGGGGGTTGTGCCCATGGGCCCTGCAGCAAATGGTGGAAACAGCCAGGAAAACTGCTCCTTTTCTTGTCCCCCCAGGGACACAGGCCCTGGTCCAAGCAACTGTGGGAGAGGAGCAGGGTGGGCTCCTGGCCACTGGGGGACCTGTAGCGGCCTGAGGCAGCTTTCGTCCACATCCTGGATGTTCTGGGAGCTCAGGGGGATGGGTCAGGTTCGATCTGAAGGGATGGAAGGGAAGCTGGAGCTGTGGTTCTTCTGAGGTTTTGATGCCTGTTCCGTGGGGTGGGTGAGCCACGTTCCCCATCCTTGCCCTGGTTATTTCCCGGGGCCACCACCTGAGGCAGTCTCCATGGCCGGGGCCCCCTCCCGCCTCATCGTGCTGGCAGAGCCGGCCTCTCTGCTGTGGCCCTACCTCATGCCTGCTTCCAGCTGCACTGCTGTAATGCCTGCAGCGGGCTGACTGAAGGCAGCAGTCTAGCAGGGCCTAGTGTACATGTCACCCTTTCAGTTCTCCAAAAGCATGACGCCTTGTGCTTACTACAACCCCTGCATCCCCACCGAGTTCCTAGGAGAGACTCCCTGTGAGAATTCAGTGCCTGCTGGGAATGGAGAGTGGGGACATGTTTAGGTCCAGGACAGTTAGGCTCCACCCCCTGTCACCTCATGGAGTTGAACTGTGTTCCCCTGCTGGTCCAGCCTTGCTGTTGATCTGGGGTGCTACCAGGGGAGGATGGTAACCCGTGTGCTCTGGGCTGGGCTCTACATCTAACTGATGGTGGAAAACTAGGCCCAGTCCGGTTCACTGTGGTCTGCTGGTAGCCCTGGCTTTCAGATCCACTCAAGAGTGGACATTTCTCTTCCAGGAGTATTTACTCTTCAAAGAAGGCCTCCTAGCACAGATGTATTTTCCTTTGGTGGGATATTTATCAGATGGGGATGATGAAAGAGAGATGGGAGTGGGATTTTGGAGCAAAGAAATCATTTCTTTCCAGATCCTTGAGACTTTGAACCCCAGTGGTCTCTTTGGCTATTCCCTGTACCACATTCCCTGGCTGCCAGAAGCATGGGGCATGTTGCTTCTCAAAGAGCACAGCATCCAGAACCACTCTAGACTCCCGGCAGCTGTGGGTTCCTGCGTTGGCACTTGTTGGTATAGTCTATTTTATAATGTAGTTTCTGAATTTGGATTATGAAAAAGAAAGCAAAAAATTTGGCACCTTCCTCATCAGTGTGGTGATGGAGGGCCTTGAATGTTTACGGCAGGGTTTTCTGGAGGGATTCAGCAATTTTCTGCTTTATTCTCAAATGTTCCTGCAGGAGAGATTCATTGGCCAAAAAGTGACACTCTCCTTTCAGCATTGCCAGGGGTGAAACCAAGTGGACCGTGACTCTCTGAGGTCGTGAGCCTGGGCCAGAGCCTAGTCTCTGTGGTCTGCAAGGCAACCTTTGACCCCACCTCACATCTTGCAAAGGAAGCTGCCCTGATGTAGGTGCTGGGAACTCTTTGAGCACAGTGCTGCTGCTGGAGATTTAAGGGAGCTGAGTTTGAATATGGAGCCATATCCTACAGCCGTTCCAGACATTTTTTTTTTTTTTGAAATGAGAAGTGTCTAGAATCCCTTTGAAAAAGAAGTACCCTAAAGAATTGGCATATTAATGCCAACTACATGCCAAGCCATGAAAGGGTCTCCACATTTTCAGATACCTCAGTACGTGCTTTTTCTGGTTTGGGTATAGAAATGGAAGAGCAACTTCTGTGAGACAGTAACACCTAATTAATGCAGACAAGCTAAGTAAATTAGGGCACAGGCATACACTGCCATAGTAGGCAGCCACTAAAATGATGCTGTAGAATATTTAATAACATGGGGAAAAAGTTCATGCTTTATCAAGTGTAAAAAGCAGGTTACAAAAGAGAGGGTGCAGAACGATTCTATTTTGTTGTAATTTAAAAAAACATAGAAGACTGACATGGAAGACATGGAAATGTCATAGTGGCTCTTCCTAGAGGTCAGTTTGTGGAGGATTATGGTTTCTCTTCTTTTTTATATTTTGTCATTGTTTGTGTACTTGTGATGTTGCTCAGATAATGTGGGAAGGGCACTTAAAATGTGTGAGTGTGTAAAGATTAGACTCTAGAAAAACTGGAAAGGAGTATATGCTTTGAACTTATTGAAAAGTATGTTGGACAAAGGACCTGTGTTTCTAGATGAAGAAGCCAAGATGCAGCAGAGCAGGAGTAACCATATCTGTTCTCCCAGCCTGTTGTAATCATCAAAGGAGAACTTTCTTTGTCAAGAATCGAAGGCGTTCGTATTTTTAATACCCTCCAGATGGTTTTCATATACAGTTAGGATTGAAAACCAACCATCAGTGGGAGGCTCTGGGATAGACTTCAATTTGGAGTCACCCATCTTCTCCCCCCAAATAGTCAAGGATGGTGCTTAGCTATCGTAAGCGCTTAGAACATTGCCATCCTCTTCTGTAATCTTTTACCTCTTCCTATGAGAAAACCATGATATTCTGAAGCTAATGGGGGAAAAAAAGTGACTTTGAATCTATCCCTCATGGATTAGTTATGTTTATTAGACCAGCACCAGAGGCTCTATCTTGCGGCCTGAGAGATTAGTACGCACTTTGAGGCATGTGCTTTTTAAGATGAAAACGGCACAGATTTCTAGACCAGACTGTGGGAAGTAAGTTTGCTCTTTAAAGAGAGGAGGGTTCCCTGAGGCCTGTCCTCTTTTGAGGCGTGTTTGGGAGCAGAGCAGTCCTGTTACCTTCTAACGCATGCCAAACGGATTGTAGGGCTTGGGTCTTACCTGCATCCAGGGGAGGCAGCTTTTGCTCCTGTCCAGCCTTCCAGCCTCTCATTCCCAGGGTCTCTTTTGCAGTATCTCACGGACATAACTCAGTAGAAAATAGCCAGTAAATGTTCGCTGAATTTTTTATTCATTAATAAGCCCATTAAATCCTGGCTGCCCTGCAGTGATTGATGAGGGAGGCCCATCCTCCGTGGGAACTGTGCCTCTTAGGCACCGATTCCCCCACTGTGGAGTGAGGCAGGGCAGACACAGGGGAAATACTGATGAATTGTTGGGTGACACAGCTACAGATTTTTGTGCAAATCCCCATTTTGTTGTTGAAGGCAAGCTCTGTGGAGGCTGGCTCATCAAGTGCATGTTACAATTTTGATCATTAATGATTCCGGTGTGTTGATCCACCCTATTTTCTTCAAAACAATTATTTCAACTCTAATCTCCCCTGGGGAATTGCTCCTTATGGTTAATAAATCAGTAAACGATATAAAATTCCTAAATGACGGTGACACTCATGTGGTCCCACCTGGGTGCCATTATGCTGTGCTGCTGATAATTGTAGTGAGGTTTCCTTTTTTCATGAATTGAGAAAAGAGTTGGTGGCATTTGTATAAATGGGAGTGACAGAGGTGAATCCTCATAGAGTCTTCAATACTGAGACCTGGGTTGAGTACTTCATGTACATTTTTTCACTTAATCCTTAGAAAAATCCTTTTAAGGAAGGTGGTATCATCTCTATTGTACAGAAGTGGCTCAGAGAGGTCAATAACTTGCCTGAGGCACACAGCTTGTGAGGGTCCAACCCGGTTTCAAGACATAGGACCCTGGCTCCAAAGTCGATGCTGTTTCTGTTTCTGCACATCTGGTGTCATTGCACAAAGAGGCAGGCAACTTGACGGGAGTGTTCTTTGATGATGACATGAGTGACATCTGTGTGTAAAAAAGCCCGTGAACAACAGCTCTTGGCAGAATGCCTCTGCTGTGCAAGCGCCTCGAGTGGGGGCTGGACCAGTGAGTCATGTGGCGGTCCCACTATCCGAGGCCCTACGACTTGGCACATGCTACATACTTAAAGTTTTCCCTCTTAATCATCTTTATAATCCTTTGTGATAAGTGTCTGTAGCCTTAACTCACAGCTCAGTGAAGAAAAGTAATCTGCTTGAGGACTCATGGATTTTAAATGGCAAAACTAGGATTTGGACTCATGTTTGAGCTTCTTATAAACAAATACTGACAGCCAGTGGGAGTCACACCACAGCATGCTCACCCATGGCAGAGGATCGCGTGCTGAGCGGACGCTTAGGTTGTGTTGTCTGCCGGTGCCGAGAAGAAAAAGCAAAGGAGCAGGCTCCTTGGGAAAAAGAGCAGCTGGCTGAGGAGAGCAGGAAGGCTTCTGGAGGAGGTGTTTGATTTAGTCCCTAGAAGGGCACTGGAGGAGTGGCAGGGAGGCTGTGGTGTGGACAGTCCTCAGTCAGGACCAACATGGAGCGGCCAGGAGGGCCCCGCAGAGCGGGTACTAGTGCCTGTACCTGTAGGCATTCTGGTGGTTCTGACACCTTTCCTTCTCACCCATGCTGTCTTTCTGTGGGGTCCCTGCATCCCCCCGTCCTCCTGCCAGGAGCAGGCTTGGAAGGCCTTCTCCGTCAGGAGTCTCTGAGTTGTTCAGAAGAAATAGAGAGATGCCAAATACTTGACCCTTCACTTCTTTTTGAAGGTTGATCTCCTTGATTTTCCCTGTCTTGGGGAATTGGCATTTTTAGTGTTCTGATAGAACAGAAATTCCTACTTGAGACAAAAGAATCACACTTTTTAGAAAAACACAAAGAGTTTTTTTTTTTTTTTTTTTTTAAATCCATCATCTCACGGCCTGGAGAAAACCAAAGTCAAAATTCCATGTATATGTCTATAGTCACTTTTTAAAATGCACATACGAACCTGTGTCTCATTGTCTTTTTCTGGGTGTAGTGCTGTCTCATGCTCCTCATGTTGTCTTAACCCCAGCCCTCAGCCACGCATCTGTATGTCAGTAGATTTGGGTATGTACCGTCGTTCCTGATGGCTGCTGCGTGCCCTATTGGACGGTTGTGTAAAAACAGAAAACAGAAACCAACTTCAGTGTTTGCACTGAAGAAAATCGAATACAGAGAGTGGTTTACATAATAGATGAAAGAGCTGAGACACACAGGAAATTGTTTCCCTTGAGCCATGGGGGCACAGGGTTGTAGGGAGAGGTGCAGAGGGCAGGAGCCAGGACCCTGGTGAGGGCTGCGGTGCCTGAGCCTGTGTGACAGGGAGGGCTGTCCACAGGAGCCAGGCCACGGAAGAGGCAGTTACTGCCAAGGTGCCCCTGGAAGCATAGGAAGTGGAGGTGGGACACCTGACTTCTCCCTGTTCCCTGCTCTTTCAACATCCACCTCTGCTTCCTGTGGGATGGGGTGATCTTGCTGTAGCCAGAAGTCCAAGGAGTCGAGAAATGTCTTTCCCTCTGATACGGAGCCAAGGAAGAGTTAGGAATTGGTCTGACCTCAAACAGGTAAGTGACTGGCAAGATGGGAATTAGGCACCCATGTCTCAAGGTTGTTTTTCTTTTCTTTTCTTTTTTTTAAGATTTTATTCTTTTATTTGAGAGAGAGAGAGAGCGAGCGAGCGAGAGAGCACTCAAATAGGTAGCAGGAGAGGGAGAAGCAGACTCCCCTGCCAAGCAAGGAGCCGATGTGAGACTTGTTCCCAGGACCCTGGAATCATAACCTGAGCAGGAGGCAGATGCTTAACCATCTGAGCCACCCAGTGTCCCCCTTCCAAGTATTTTGTGTGTGGGGAGAAACACTGGGTAGAATTAACTGGGTGCTGTCTCTTAAGCCGTGTAGTATGCCCTCACTGGCCCAAATATCCCTGGGAGCACAAAGACCGGGAGCCATCCCCCCTGCTCTGCAGTTGTGGGGATAATAACGTTAGCAGCCACTGTTTGTTGAGCGTTTACTAACCACCAGGCACTGGGCTCAGCACTTGCTGTGGTTGGCCATTTAATCCTCATGGCTCATAGAACTGCATTCCATTCTTCTTAACATTTGTCTCATCATGTCATGATAGAAATGCATCTTCCCTGAGTGCAGGATGTGTTCCTGGGGATGAAAGGGCTCACTGAGTCGGCACCCTAGGGCCCCAATACCTCGCTGGGTATAATCTTCAGAGGCTGGTGCTTATGCATCCTTTCAAACTCTCTGAGGTCGTGCGGGCCTCCATCTGCACTGGTTTCACTCCTGTTTCTGATCGGTGGGAGCTATTCCATCCAGACTGCAGCAGTTTTGATGATGTCCTCCCCTAGACCCCCAGGTTGTCATGAATCCCCAAGAGTCAGCTCACCTCTGTTCCCGTAGAGAATGCAGATTTCATCTTCCTCTGCCACATTCTTCCCCTGCTATCCAGTTTTGGGGAACCGTGATGGGTGTCAACCACACAGAGGGAAAGCTGTTGACCAAAACACAAGCTCCTTGGGAGGAAAAGGTCACAGAGTAAACACATGCTGCGGGGTGGAATGGACTCAAGATTGTGTGGCCGAGCACTTGCTGGCTGAGAGGTTCGGCTGGACACTGCTTGTTCTCCCTGGCTGGGAACAGAAGCAGCAACTGGAGAAAAAAAAAAAGATACATATTGAAACTGTGCTGTTGTGGCTTATGTGAGTATCTGTTTTTGGTAGTTAGGAAAAGATTTCACAAGCAGTAGTTAAGTGGATGGGCTCTCCCTTCAACAAAGGCCTAGGTCCTCTCTGATTGCTATGCCACATGATGATAAGGACCTTATGTCCATTTTTTTCTCTTGAGTGTATCTCTAGTTCCTAGCACAGTACTTGGGAAAGTAATTTACTTGGGACTGAGTGTCTAAACTCTCCCCCCTTTACAGCCAAGAAAATTGATGCTCAGAGAGTTAAACAGTCCCCAAGTAAGTTGGATAAAAAATGTAAACCCAGAGATCTAGAGGAGCATAAGCATGGGTGGATCTAGGTTTCGTGGGGGCAACAGCATATACAGTGTAGGCGCTCTCTTTATGACAAACATCCCCAAATTACATGTGTAAAATTAGGAATAAAGTTATTTGTTTAGGTTAAAAAAAACAAATCATCAAAAAATTATAAATGTTAGAAAGCTGATGCATACTACGACCATGACCCAGTCGAGAAAATAGCAGATTTATATTGTAAATTAACTGCCTGACATACCTCTGTAATAAATTTTCCCTAATATGTTTTTGGTTGCATGCTTTTTGGTTATCTCTTTATATGACATTAATTTTATAATATTTTCTATAGAGAGATTAGAAAGATAAGTCAGTCTTTGCCCTAGCATGGCTGATGAAATTTGCTTTTTATTTTTGATGATCGGATGCACAAAGCCCACCATTTCTCACACAGATGGACTCACTGTTTGTAATGTGTTACCCCTCCAGTACAGGGATTCAAATTAATTTTACGTCGTGTGACTCCCACTAGGAAATAAAGGTATGAAGCTTGTGCGTTTGTAATTGTGTATGCTGCATCATCCACTGTCTTCCTTTTGGGAGAGAAATTCTGTTTCAAACAGGAAAGAGGGCAGCCTGGGTGGCTCAGTGGTTTAGCGCCACTTTCGGCCCAGGGCGTGATCCTGGAGACCCGGGATGGAGTCCCACATCAGGCTCCCTGTATGGAGCCTGCTTCTCCCTCTGCCTGTATCTCTGTGTCTCTCATGAATAAATAAATTAATAAATAAATAAAAATAAATGTTCAAACAGGAAAGAAAAAGCAATGTTTTACATGGCTGTTCGCTGGAATATGGTTCAAAGGCCTGGAGTCCGTCTCTGGAGGTTTCAGACCTTGGTTCTGCTTCACTCCTGGTGCTGGGCGCCATAAAATCTCTTCCTCTCTTCTTGACTTGACTTGACTTGACTTCTGGCCCCCTTCTGTGTTATCGTGATAGTGGGTGAATGGCAACATTCCTAAAAGCCATCCCCACACCACAATAGCCAGTAGTAACTTTACCTGGATGTCGGAGTGCTCGCAAACCCCACAGTTCATCCCCCTGAATCCTACCTCCCTGTATCTCCACCTAGGTCCTCTTACCTGGGTTCTGCTAGTTGGAACAAGGTGGAATATGGTGGAGTGAGACATGAGCATGGAAGGGATGGAGATCCTAACAGTGTAGTTGAAAGATCTTGTACGCATTTGATGCAAATACATATCCATGTGAATCATGCTGCCCAAGAGGAAGAGGCTGTAGAGCAACCAAAAGTGTTTATTTAGAATCTTAGGGATTGCAGTCAGGAGACACAGCATCCACCAACATCTCGCAAGTGTACTCCATATTGCAAGCAGGGAGTGCAGGCTTCAAAAGGCGAAACCCACAACGTCACGGACCCTTCTTTGTGGGAATTGTGATTGGCGCCAGAGGAGTTAAACCCACGAATACATGACTGGCTATTTAGCAGGTAGAAGCATTATCTGTCTTTCAGTCCAAAGTAGAAGGATGTGTTCTAGGGGGTGCATTCAGGGCGTTGTAGTTGAAAAAAGTCAGAAGGCCACGGTATTCAAAATCGAAACAGGAGATGTGTATAGGCTTTGGCTTTTCAGTATCCTCCCTGTGCTATTTTGAATGATCTCTTAACAAGGCTTACTTAGAATATTCTTGGACAACATATTGCTAGGCCCATCCTAAAGTAATGGGAGGAACATGTGTGAGGGGGGGCCCTCAGGTGGCTTCCTTACCTTCATGGCATGCCTGCCTTGAGTCTAGGGGACTCTTGAGTGCGTCGATGATGGGAATGGTTGTCCCAAAACCCGTCCGTGTTATTGATGAGTCAGCAGAGCTGCTGACTTACGGAACCCTTCCTGTGGCCAGGTACCATGCAAAGATAGCCAGCCCCTATCTCAGTGGACCTCCTTGTTAGGCATTGAATTGTGGCCTCCAGATGCTATGTTGAAGTCTTAACCCCTCATACGTGTGCATGTGATCTGATTCAGAAACTGTGTTTTTGCACACATAACCCATGTAACATGAGGCCATTAGAGTGGGCTTGTGTCATTATAAAAAGGCACAAAGACATGAGTACACAAAGGAGAATCCTGATGGAAGTAGACATGAAAGTGCTACACCTATGAGCCGAAGAATGCTGTGGGTTTCTGCCTGCTACCAGAAGAGGTGAACAAGGATTCTCCACAGGTTTCAGGGGGAGCACCACCCTGTCAGCACCATGATTTTGGACATCTAGCCTCTGGATCTGCGAGACAATAAGCTTCTTTTGATTGAAGCCACCTGGTTTATGATGTTGTGTGACAGCAGCCCTAGGAAACTAACATACACCCCAACAACGGCATAAGATGGATGAAATCGTAGCCCCCGCTGGCAGTGGGGGGAGCTGAGGCACAGAAAGGTCAAGTCACTTGTTGAGGTCACACATCCAGCCATGGCAGAGCCTGGTCAGCCTCACCCCCTCTCTTCACTGGGAGGAGGCTATCCTGGCAGGCTTCATGCAGCAAATGAATCACTGGCCCAGGGTGGCATGGAGACTTGCTCCTTGGTGGACCCAGGCAATGTGCTTGTTCACCCATCAGATTTGGGGCTGCTTTCATCATCTGCCCTGCCAGTTCCTCATGGCACACATTTCAACTTGGGGCTTTCTGGGGCATGGATGTAATTTCTTATCACTCTAAAAACCCTGTTGCTGCTTGTCCCGCACATTCTGCAGGTCCTGTGCCCCAGCCTTGCACAACTAGGCTTACATCTTACTGGACACACTTAAAATTGCTACACTTGGCAGAGCGTGTGTCTTCCCTTCCAGAGAGCCTCTGGAAGCCTGTGGAAGCTGGCATGCTGGGAAGCCTGAAACAGGGCTTCTATGCTGTTGCTAACAAGGGTTTATTGGCAATGTGCTGCGTGCCAGGGCCTAGGGGAGATAGAGAGAGAAACAGAACGTTATTCCTTTCCTACCTTCAGTGTTGGGTGTGAATTCAAGCCTTTGATCACTAAAACCTAGTTTCTAATGGATAGAAATACTTCAGTAATTTTTTATTATCAGTAATGCTGTCTTTTCTGGTTTTAGTAGGTAAAGGCTTTTTAATGTTTTAAGTTTTGTTCTTTGCTCTCCTTGTTTGAAATTGCTGTTTCCTGATACAATTACAGTATTTTCAAGCACCTGTCTTTGGTAAGCAGCTACTTTGTACCAGTCTCGTACCTGTCCATGGCTCTGAAGACAGTGCTGAAAGTGGCTGGAACATCCTAGGCTTATAATTCCCCATTGTTACACACTAGGATGGGGTGACAGGGTAGGAAATGAGATGCATCATGCAGTTTCTTAACCTTGAGCCATGAACTTCTAATGGATGTGAGAGTCCCTGGACACTTTAGAGGGTGTAACAAACTTCTGAAATTATTTGTAATGCATGTGTATGCATATGTGCTTTTTTTCTTGGGAGAGACCATACAGTTTAATTAGACTTCCAATGGGATCTAAAATGAATTTAAAGGAGCCTCAAAGTTAACTCCTTTTGTAAAATGAAGGGAGTCTTCTATGATATGCATACCCTTCCATAATTTACCAGAACTACATAATCAAACTTGATTTTTCTTCTCTCCTTTACATTCTGATTCAAGAAAGTCCCATTTCCATGAAGTAGGGCTAGGCTGAATTTCTGTTAGTCTGTTTTTAGGTCCTGCAGTATTATGCATTAGTAAGTTTAGGCCATTTATAAGATTCCTCTTCAAGAGCCAATTCAATTTTATAATGGTTGGAAGCATATTGTTCTAGAAATGTCATGACCCTCAGCATTATGGGCCACTTAGCGTGGGCTTGTAGATGTCAGTCAGCATACTTAGAGCCCCTTAACGTCTTCTCAGCATTTAAATTATTCACCTGGGGACGCCTGGGTGGCTCAGCGGTTGAGCGTCTGTCTTTGACTCAGGGAGTGATCCTGAAGTGCCGGGATCGAGTCCCACATTGGGCTCTGGCATGGAGCCTGCTTCTCCTTTGCCCATGTCTCTGCCTCTCTCATTGTGTCTTTCATAAATAAATACAATCTTTAAAAAAATAAATTATTCACCTGTGAGTCGGAAACTGTACTGTTTTGGGAAACTTTATGAATCTGGACTTGTCAAAATACAGACTTGAGATATTGATTTCTTTTATCCTCTAGAATGTCTCTGCTTATAGGAGATGGTGTAAGGCAAAGAATTACCTTACCAAAGTTCAGTTACTGAACTTAAGTTCAGTAAACTGTGTGATTCTTCTTCCTTTTGTGGCCTGAGTAGCCTTGCCAAAAATGAGGACTTAACAAAGATGATGATGAAATGCTTAATGAGTGTGTTTACTGGTAGAGTTCCTAATGGCCTCAACCAGAGTTCATACCCAAGAAAAAGGACACGAGGAGTTATTGTTTTAGTATTTACTGTTGCTCCAGAATAGACCAGGGGGACCGGATGGTGTAAGTGGAAGGACATTCATGTGGGGTTATTCCTTTTTCTGAAGCTGTTCGCCACTGGTGTTGGCAGGGAACATTACTCCAGGTACACTCCTGTTCCAAACAGAGCTTCCTGTGGCTGCCTGGGTATACATAGACAGATTGTCATGGATGCCTCTTAGTTGATAAATTGCCTTTAGTGACAACAGACTCTAGTGGGTCGTGGACAGCCACAAGCAGCATTAGAGAGCTGCTCTTTCATTAAGCATCCACTGGCAGAGCCTGAGAGCATGAGTAGAGAGGAGCCATCATTATGTGTTGAGGAGGGAGATTAATCCCCCTGTGTAGGATCAGGACATCCCAGAGGTGGGGGTTTCAAGGCAGTTAGAAAGTCCAGAGGTGGCATGGTTAAGAGAATAAGAGGATAGTTAAGGAATTGGAAGTTTCTCAAGCATAGGTCTCTTTCTTCCATGTCTTGCTAAGGATGAACATTTTCTTTTATCAAGACCTTATAGCCTTAGACTATTAAAGAAGTCTCTTCTCTCTGAGAAACAAATCAATTGGTTTAGGTGTACCAGAAGAAACTACAAGGAAATTGATTCTTGAAAGAAGAGAATTGCACTTGATAAAAGTTGTATTTATATGGCTTTTTACTTGAGAGTACTCTTCAGTTCTTGGAGCTTGGGGGGGGTGGTTAGCAATCAAGTGAAAACTGTGCTAATAGTGAGTTGGGAAGTTGGGACCAGAATGGGGAATAAAGGAGGAGATTTCAAAGAGGAGGGAAACACAGAATGGGGCTATGAAGATCATTTTTAACTTGGTCCAAATGATTGGCCAACTTCTGAGCTCATGTGAATGGGGGAGACTGCAAGGTTCCCAGCAAAAAGCACTGCTTAAAGGCTAAAGGAATTGACAAGTTTTAGCTGCTACCCTTTGCAGGGGAAGCTGAAATTGGAGTTTAAATCTAGCCAAATTAATTTCTTGCTGGAACATAAAATATTTTCAAAAAAATCAAAGAATTGAAATCATCTATAATATATCCTATGCAATACCAATACAATAAAAATTACTATAAGAAACAGGAATGTGTAAGCCATGGTTAAGAGACAAAGCAATTAAACAAAACTGGCTCTGAGATGATTCAGATGTTGGACTTAGGACAGTTATTTTAAGGCAAATCTCTGTGTGTGTATGTGTGTGTGTGTGCATGTGCACATGTGCCTGTGTGTATGTGTATTTCAAAGACTTAAAGGAGAAAGCAATCTTTTTTTAAGATTTAAAAAAATATTTAAATTTTTATTTATTTTTAAAATTTGTTGAGAGAGAGTCAGAGAGAGCTCACAAGCAGTGGGGAGAGGGGGAAGCAGGCTCCTACTGAGCAGGGAGCCCAACATGGGACTCCATCCCAGGACCCTGGGATCATGACCTGAGCCAAAGGCAGATGCTCAAACACTGAGCCACCCAGGTGCCCCAGGACAAGGGAATCTTAATGAATAAACAGATCAAAGAATCTAAGCAGAGAAGTGAAGATTCAAACTTTGAAATATATCTGGAATGAAAAGTTGATTAGATTGTGTTAACAGAAGATTGTAAATAGCAGAAGAAAGGTCCAGTGAATCTGAAGTTAGATCAATAAAAAAGTTACTCAGTTAAAAAAAATTAACACAGTGTCAGGGACCAGTGAGATAATACAAAGTAGTCTAGTATATTTGTAATTGGAATCTCAGAAGGAGAGAAGAGAGAGAGAGAATGGGGCAGAAAAAAATATTTGGGGAAATAATGGCCTAACATTTCCTAAAATGGGTGAAAAAAAAAATCAACTTACAGGTATAGCAAACTCAGCAAACCCAAAGCAGGATAAATACAAAGAAAGCTGCCCTTAGGCACATTACAGTCAAAGTATTAAAAACCAAAGAGAAATCTTGAAAGCACCTGGAGGAGAGGAAAAGAGACATTATATGGAGTGAGAATAATGATACTAAAAATGAAACTAAAAAACTGGAAATAATGGAGACCAGTTGACAATGGAACATCTAAAATACTAAGAAAAAAAATCCTTTAAAAAGATCTGTCACCTGTTAAATCTCTCTCCAGCAAAAGTTTCCCATGAAAAGTGAAATATATATTTTCAGTTGAGTAAAAGCAGAAAATTTGTCATCAGTGGTACTGCACCACAGGATATGCTAAAGGAAGTTCTTTATTCTAAAGGCAGATGACAACACAGATGATATATTTTTATAGGACTGTCTGTGTATGTTTCTTCTCTTGATTTATTTAAAAGACATATGGTTATTTGAAACAAAGAACTGTGTTTGATTTATAATATGTGTAGACTATAGTATATGTGGCATATATTCATATATATATTCAGTATAGTGTACCTATATTTTTGTATATATGAACATCAACAAAGACCTATGAGGACAAAATGGGGAGGGGGTAAATGGAATTATTTTGTTTCTTCCATTAATTAGTACACTATGAAATAGGCTGTTACAGATTAAGGATACATACTGTAACCACTCAATCAGTCACTAATAAAAGTAAAATGAAATAAATAGCCAGAGGAATTAAAATGGTACACTAAAAAAACTCAATTTAACTCCAAAGAAGAAAGGAAAGGAAAATGAGAACACTAAAGATCAGGTAGACTAGAATACAAATAGGAACGTGTCAGACCTGAGTCCAGCCATGTAAGTGATTACATTAAATGTAAATCAATTAAACATTCATAGGAAAGGCAGAGACTGTCAGGTAGAAAGGGAAGGCTACTAACTGCTGTGTCCAAGGGGCCTACTCTAAGTATAGAGGGACAGATAGGTTTCAAATAAATGAAAGCCTAGAGAGGCAGGTACCATGCAAAAAATAAGCATCAGAAAACTGGAGTGATAAAATTAATATCAGACCATGTAGACCTCAAATAAGGAATATTACATGAGATAAAGAGGGACATATCTTAATAAGAAAGGATCAGTTTACTCAGAAGATCTAACAATCATGAATGTGTGTGTGCCTAAGAACATAGCTTTGACATAGTTGAACGAAAATGGTCAACTAAAGGGAGGAAATGACCGGTTCTTCATTGTAGCAGGAACTCTCACCCCTGATCGCTCAGTAATTGACAGAACAATCGAGTAAGAAATGAGAATACAGCCACTTTGACCAATTTCATTTTCAAAGAACACTCCACCCAATAGAAGAATATACTTATTTTTTAGGTGTACGTGGAATGTTTGTCAAGAAAGGCCATCATGTGTCATCACATAAGGCTTATATTTCAAAGGACTGAGATCTGGGGTCACACTGGAATTGAATTAGTAACAAAATTCCAAGTAAATGTAAACTGAATCATGCCATGTCTGCGGTCCCCACGGGAGCTCTAGGTATGCCCCATTCTGATGTCTGAAGCTCAAGGGCAGCCTCTGCTCAGAGTGGGCTATGGTCAGCCCACTGCAAGGAGAGGAGAAGGCAGTGACACCGACTTAGTCTCATTATACACACAGCACACTGTGTGAAGGAGTGTTTTGTCTACACGAAGGCTTGTAATTTTAAGCAGCTTTCTTTGCTGGAGAACCAACACTTAAGTGACTTTCCCAAAGTTCATAGCTAGGACGTAGGAGAAGTAAGGTTGGGGCCAGGTTGTTTGGCTCCAGAGGCCCTTCTGTGGACCACATTCACATATGGTCTCTTAATCATGCACGTGTATTGCATTTCCTTCCTTGATGAGATTTTGAAACTGTGGTCTTCCCTGATAAAGATTTGTCTATTGTCTATCCTTACAGTTTATAGCTATACTTTTTCCAATTCATGTACTTTCTCTATTTTTATTAAGTATGTACCAAAATCTTTCTTTTGTACCTCAGTTGCAGGCACCTGCTGACCTTCTACTTTAGCTTCTTTTTTTTTAAGATTTTATTTATTTATCCATGAGAGACACAGAGAGAGAGAGAGACAGAGAGAGAAAGAGAGAGAGAGAGAGAGAGAGGCAGAGACACAGGCAGAGGGAGAAACAGGCTCCATGCAGGGAGCCCGATGCGGGACTCAATCTTGGGTCTCCAGGATCACACCCTGGGCTGAAGGCAGCGCTTAGACCGCTGAGCCACCCGGGCTGCCCGCCCGCTGACTTTCTTAGCTATAATTTCTGACACAGATTTATTTGTGTGTATGTACATATATAGGTATTGATCTGTAGTGTATGTATGTATGCATGTGTAGGCATATATGTATGTGTACATATACATGCCAGACAGGTAAATTACAGGTAAATTACGTTACATATATATACACACACATACACAGTCTTGTGTCTCTCTTTTTGCCTTTTCTTGAAGTTCATTCAAACTAAGATTCTTTAAGTAAATGTGTTAAGATTCATTGGGGTTAGCTATTGCCATGTACCCTCCTGCTGGAGGGCTCAGGTGGCCTCATGTCAGGAATCCTTCTGTGGAGGCCAGTGCTTGCCAGTCCGTGTGCTCCATCAGATCCTGGGTCCCCAGCCCCTGCTGTATGAGCCTGTATCAAGATGGTGCATGGCGTTGACTGCACCTTTTAACCTGTCTCTCTGGGATGATGAATTGTGCTAGTGGAACATCAGGACACCTCCATGAACCCTTCCAGAGGAAGGCCCTAAACTGGGATTTATCTGTGCTTGTCACAGATGAGTGCTATTTACTTATGAGTCCCTGCATTAGTTTCAGGCCAGTGGAAAAGCCTTTCCATCTACCAATTCACTGGGCAGCACTTGTCAAACAATAATGTTCATAGGCAAAGCCAGGAGCACAATTTCACAGCCTGGGTGCTCCTTTAGTTCATATGCAGCCAGCCATGCTGCATTTTGTGGCTGCCCGTCACAGCTTCTCTATTGTCTAGATACCCTTGCTGCTTGACTCCTAACTTTCATAATTAGAGATTATGTCCTTTAACTCAACACAGGCTCTGAGTTTGAATTCTAACTTCACCTCTGTTTACCCACATGACTTGTGACCTTTGAGAAGTCCTCTTGCCTTTCTGTGTTTTAGGAATAGGAATAATAGGAATAATAATAAAACCCACCTTACTGAGTGGTTGGGAAGATTCGGTAAGGTGATATGTAAGAGAAAGACCTTTGTAAAATTAAGTGATTACCATGTGCATTTATTGTTTTATATGTAATGTGAAGTTCACTGATAGTTGATTGATATAAATTGGAACCCACATCCAATAATATCTATTCTTTTCTCCAGTAAAAAATAAATTATTTAAGCATGCCTGGTCAGTGAAGTTGAGCATACTCCCAGCTTCATGATGCCAGCATTGTAAGCAGTGTTTACAGTTGGCCTGTATTGAGGGAACAATGCACAGCTATTTCAGCAAGTACTGGGACTTTGAATTCTTAGTCCCATGTGCAATGGTAAGATTGTTGGAATTAGAGCTTTTAGGTAAAAGGACTTTGGTATGACTCATTAGCAGGCCTCTGTGTTTGAAGTCCTCGGATCTAGCAGGTTTGATGAAATACAGAGTTGACTGTCTCTGTTTCAAGGGACTGTGCTGTTCACAGTGGAGCTCAGTGCAGGAAGCTGTGGAGTGGGGGTAAGTATGAGACTTGATGGAGGGGAGGACTTGAGGCCTACACAATGATGGCCCAGTAGGATCATGTGAAGAATACTTCTTGATTTAATGACTGCAAGGGATGTGGATGTTTGGTGTAGAATATTGGGGAAATGTAGGATGATGGGAAGAACAGATAACACCTCTCTTGCAACCATGTGGGTCAACCTTTGTCATATGTCTATGTTCTTATTCAGAGTATTGATTGAGGCCTTCCATGGGCCAGGTGCTGGGATCTGTCAGTGAACCAGACAGAGTTCCCATCCTCATGAAGCTTTTGTCCTAATGGGAGTGGAGGAAGACAGATAATAAACAAGCCATAAACAATGCAAAGAAGAATTAGAGAGTTGGTGCCATGAGTAGTGGCTTGTGGGGGTGGAAAGGGGACTTAAAAAAATAGTGACTGAAGAACTCATGTATAAACGACAATTGAGCAGAGATCTCAAGAGTGTGCCATGTGGGTATCTGATAAAGGAGCGTGTCAGGTGCAAAAACAGCTGGTGCAAAGGTCCTGAGGTAGGAGTGTGCTTGCTCTGTTGCTCCAGGAGCAGGCCAATGTGACTGGCATGGAGTGAGTAGAGGACATATAGGAAGGTTGGCAGGGGGCACTGAGGGCCAAATTCTGCAGTATGTGGTTGGCCCCTGGGAGCTTCTTTTTTTTTCTGTGTGATACTATGTTTACTTCATAGAACCCTGCATGAAACTACTATTTGGCACACGGAAAATGATGAAAAATGTCAGGAGCTGAGGATAAGGTGACAAATTCCATGACCTCTTCTTTGTGTTTTGAGTTGAGCCCATGTATGTGGACACGACATGTCATAGTGGAAACCGTGTGGTGTTGGAATTGCAGGACTTGTGTTCAAAACTTGACTCTGTCCAGCGCTGTCACTTGGAGCACATCTGTGGCCTCTTTGGGCCTTGGTTTCATTATCTATAACACTTACCTGATGGGATTTGTGACCACAGTAAATACGCAGACCATGCCGTTTTGTTAATGTGTATGGATAGGAAAAAGAAATGGCCAAAAATGTGTTAAAGATGGAAAAGAACATGGTCTCATCCATTTCACCTCCTTTTTTTCCTCCAATGCTGCCCTTTCATCTAGAGCTACATAGTTGAACATACAAGCCAGTAGACACATGTGACCATTTAAGTCCAGGTGAAATAAAGTAAAATGGAACATTGGATGCTTCATTCTTACTGGTTCTGTCTCCAGAGCTCATCAGCCACAAGTGGCTCCTGTATCCTTCGGTAGGTGCAGGGAACAGAACGTGCCCATCATCACAGGGAGTTCTACTGGACACTGCAAACCCCTCCTTCTGCAGAGCTCTCGTCCACATGTGTGATGAGTAATGCTGCTTGGTTGTGACATTTCATAATGCTGTTTTTGGACCTCCATAATCATATTCACTTTGGGGAGCCGCTGGGGTAAGGTTTCTGAGCCCCATGACAGAGTCTCCAATTCAGAATTTCTGAGGGTGAGACTGACGTCTCTTAACCATTTCCTCTGTGATTGCAGTACAGGCTCAAGTTTGCAGTTGGGGGCTCTAAGGGGCGCTGTCAGAATTAATTAAGGCGTGTTGCACGTCCTCTGATGCTCCAATGATGCGAGCTATAGAATTGTAGAAGATTGTTACTAATTGCATTTTGCTTTGGTGAGTCTGTTTGCTTCCTCCTGGTCCACTTGAGATTAGACTAATTTGCTGGGCTCTGTTAACTCCCCTGCAGATAGCATTTCATGTGGTCTCATAAAAGCTGCCTACATGTTATTTGTACTTTCAACATATTCCTGAAATAAATGGTGCTCGGTGTTGGTTTATTAGATTTATTTAAGAAAAATAAGCCCAATACCCAATGGCCTATGGAGTATACAGTGCAAAAAAAAAAAAAAAATCCACAAACCAACCACGGAATTGAATTAGGCAACAGTGGCCACAGTTTTCTTACAGGAACGTGCCAGATGGGCAGTGGCCACAGGGGATTACTAGACCGAGAAGATAAACAAGATTAAAATGGAATTCTTTCTCATTCCAAATCAGGATTTTCCACTGTGTTTGCAGCACCGACTCTGGGGGAATACAGCCAGTGAACAGAGTTTACTGTCATGGTGCCAGTTCTGTTTGTGCAGTGATAAATCAGTGGATTTATGGATTTAATTTCCTCTTATTGCTGACCCCCTTCCTATCTGAAGGGAGGAATTTAAAAATTAAGGTGTGGATCTACAGGTAGTAAAATACTGTTTTGTTCTTCTTCACTGGATGACTCTCGTGTGGAATTAAAATTGCAGGAAAATCTTGTTAAAGATGTGTCAATTCATTACACCGTAGAGATTCATTCATCGGAGCCAAGTCAGGCTGTGTTCAGCATTACCGGGGAGGGGCTTCGCTCTGACGGCTCTTTGCTCTGAATGACGATGGGTGACTCATCTGTTTTAGATCGCTTCTGCACCACGGTAGCTGCCCTAGTATTTGGATCTAGCACCCCTCTACCTTTCTTTTTCTTTTTTTTCTTTTTCTTGTTTTGCCCTTTTCTCCTCACCAACTACACCAGTGAATGGAGACACTAGAGTTTTCTTATGAATCCATGCTATGTTCCTTTTTCCTTTCCTAGACTAAGGGATTTGGGGGTTCAGTTTAAGATAGGTCCCTTTTAGAACTTTCCTTAGAGGTCCTTCAGGCTGCTCGGCTTACTGCCATCACTGGTTTTAAAAAACGTACCTGGATCTTATCTCATTCAGAGACCTGTGCTGGCTTTATTCGTAGATGTGCTTTTCCCAAGTGACTGGAAGGATGTTCTGGGGAAGTTCTAAGCCATCTCTTCCTAATAGAGTCACACGGAGAGAACCCTCTCTATCTGGCATCCATAGGCAAGCTCAGGGAGGACTCTTACTTATCCGTAGGATCATGTACTAATGCCTGGATGAATCACTGTGGCATGGCCAGGAGGACAAACCTGGCCAAGCCTGAGTCATGGGGCCCTCTATGTGGCTGGTGGATATGGCAAGCCAGGCCTGAGTCATAGATAAAGGGTTCTCTTACAAGAAGAGGGGGACCCTCTGGTATCGATGTCTACTCCACCACTCTAGGTGGGGCATCTTTGGGTCTCACTCCAGCCCTTGATTGTATGGGGAGCCTTATCTATCAGCCAGCCCACCCCTCTCCCAGAGCAGGAGGGCTCCATTCTTGCTGGTCGGTCTGGCTCTGGTTTGGTCCTATAAAGCAACCCCGCAGGTGTGAACTCCTCGTCTGAAAACCCAGTTCAGTGGTGGTGGCTTCCTTGGAGTTGCCGTAGAAACATGGTGCTTTCAGGGCCTATTTTGGCTTGTAGACTTCAGCGACCTTTCAGGTTGGGGGAGTTTGGGGTTTAGACCCTACCTGTGCCCTTCCCCAGCTGTGGGAAGTTATATTTTCCCAGCCTCATTTCCTCCTCCTGTCCAAGAGGGGTGCTAAAGTAGCTGCTTGCTAATATTCTTGTGAGAATCAAATTTGGTTTTGAGGGAGTCCTTGACCTCTCAATACTATATGACTGCCTGGCATATAGTAGGTGCTCTGTAAACGATGGCTTTCCTCCTCTTGGCCCATCTTCCCTCTCCCCATTGCTAGCATGAGTGCCTCTGCTGACGTGGATGGTTGGATCAATTGTTCTTCCTTGGATTATCAGGTAGTTTTGGATGGTGGTGGCCCAGCACCTGCCTAAGCATGGGAATTCGAGGCCAAGAGCACTTGGACTAAATGTACCCGTGCTCTGTCCCTTGCTGATGATGTGACCTTGTGTCAGCCACTTGACTCCTCTGTGCTTATTTGGTAGGAATTGATGAGCATTACATGAGTTAATACATTTGAAGTGTTTAAAAACAATGCCGACGCTTAGGGGACAGTTAATACATTAATTATTGGGTGTGTTGATCCTGGGTTTCCCTTTTGCCTTTCTGGCTTCCCCAGCTGGTGACACCCCCCCCCCCCCAGTGTCACCCCAGCATATGGCTGTCCAGTGGTTTGCCTCGTGTCAGAAAAAAACCTTCTGCCATGTGAATGATTCCCAGAAATTTCTTTTCCTGGCTCATAATATTTCTTGATTTCCAACCCAGCAGTGACCTGCATAGATTGCATACAAACAGTGGAATACGCCACCAATTTTACTCACTCATGATACGTTTTTATTGGGGTCTGATATGCACGGGCCAAGTGTCATAGTGTCATGAATGGAATAGACTTCCCGCCAAGGGAGCAAACCCGTGGTCAAGGGGTCCCGGCACATCTGTCTGCCGCGTCCTCCCCAGGGCCACCCGCTCCTGGCCTCCTGGCCTCACTCCTTTCGGGAGGGGACTGCTGCTCTCCCTTCTCACCATGCATTCGTTTTGCCCCTTCTGAGCTTGATGTGAGCGACATCATGCGATGTGTGCCCTTCCGGCCTTTTCCTGGGGGTCCGATGCCTGCGAGGCGGCCCGGGGTGCGATGTGCTGTGTGCGGGGCCGCTTCACCTGTGTCCGCTGCCCGGTCCCGTGCGAGCGCGTCTCCCCGCGGCTGTGGCTGGACCCCAGCCGTCTCGTTGGCAGTCCCTCTGCGGGCGGCCGCCCCTTCCAGTGCCCTGCTCGTTTCTGTGGGGTGTCCTCCCGGGCGGAGTCCCAGGGTCGTAGGGCTACCTGGGGCCCTCTGCAGTTCATCCTGGCCAGCTGTCTTCTGACACCACGTCAAGGCTGCCCCCCATCTTTTCATATCTGGGGTGTGGTCCTGGTTTGATGTTTTGGCCCTTCCAATGTATTTTGGCCTAGGGGTATCCCACATTGTGAAATGCCTGTTCAGGTTTCTTGCCGGTATTTTTCATGGGGTCGCCTTTCTATTTCTTGTGCATTCGTGTACAGTCTTCATATTCCAGACGCAAGCCATTTGTTGGTTTTAGATGACGCGAATATCTTCTCACTCTGGCTTCTTTAATTCTCCTGGTGTTTCTTGATGAGGAAAATGCTTTATGAGTTTTCTTCTCTGTGTACTGTTTCCTTTACATACTTATTTTTTAAAAGATTTTATTTATTTGAGGGAGAGAACATGAGCAGGGGGAGGGGCAGAAAGAGAGGGTCACCTCCCCGCTGAGCAGGGAGCCAGATGCAGGGCTGAGATCCCTCCCAGCCTGAGATGCAGGGCGAGATCCCTCCAGGAGCTTGAGATCATGAGCTGAGCTGAAGGCAAATGGTTCACTGATGGAGCCACCCAGGCGCCCCTTCCTTACACACCTTAAAGTTGCATCAAGGAAAATGTGCTTTTCTGCTATTATTGAGCATAGTGTACAGCTCTCTGCAGCTTTGTTCTACTTCAACCTGAACACGTCTCCAGCTGGGGGACTTATGGTCTTTCCTCCACAAGAATTGCTTTCTCTTTATGATAAAACAGAATCACCTTTGCTCACTTTTCCTTCTGGTTTACTTGTGAGGTAGAGTTTTTGCTTTCTCCTTTTTGTTTTTTTTTTTTTTTTTTGACTCTAAGTCACTGACTTTTGGGACCTGTTTCCAGACCATAGAGCCAGAAAATGTGGTGTTAAAAAAAAAAAAAAAGTAACAGGCCAATCAAACATTCTCTATAAATTGTTTTCCCCTAAAATAGTAATGATGGAAAATCTTTGAAAAAGAGAAATCTAGGATTACAATGAACATAAATGAAGATCATCTATTAAATAATAATTCTGCTTATAGTGGCTACTGATTAACATTCATCAGTCCTTTGGCTATGCACTGTATATGGACTACCTCATTGGACTCTGTAAAGTCTAAGAAGTTGGCCTCATTAATAACCTCACTTTATAGATTGGAATAATGAGGTTCAATACGTCTCCAAAGTCACACAGTCAGTACATGGTGGAGCCAGCATTCAGAGTGGGCTCTGCTGGGCTCCAGAGCTCAGTTCTCTACCCTGCTGCCCTGATGGTGAAGGGGCATCCTTGCTCTTTGCAGTTTGGATCAAGCCAGCGGAACCACATTCCAGGCCTCCTGCTATGAATAGTTCAGTCCTGATGTAAAAATTGGTTAGCAGGGATCCCTGGGTGGCTCAGCGGTTTAGCTCTTGCCTTCAGCCCAGGGTGTGATCCTGGAGGCCCGGGATTGAGTCCCACATCGGGGACTGCATGGAGCCTGCTTCTCCCTCTGCCTGTGTCTCTGCCTCTCTCTCTCTGTGCCTCTCATGAATAAATAAATAAAATATTTTTAAAAAGTTGGTTAGCTCCCCCCTTACTCTTCCCCCTCCCCGTTCTCCCTTTCAGAAATAAATCATTGAAGCTGATTGTCTCCTTAGGGCCTTTTAAAGTGGTTTTATTTCTCCGCATTCTGGAAGGCATCATGTCTTTTTCCCCTCATGCAATAGGAGAACCTTAAAGTTTTGGATAATATGTGCTGGACTTCAATGTTTAGCAACAACCTGGTCTAGAATTGCATATGAAAAAATCATTGTGAATCCAGATTTCCCTTTTAAATGTATCCTGCTGTCCAAGTATAGCATCTAATGACTACCTGGTCTCAGAAACCTAGAAGAGACCAGTGTTTAGAATCTCTAGCTGCTTCCAGATCCTCTCTCTCTCTCTCTCTCTCTCTCTCTCAAAGATTTTATTTATTTATTCATGAGAGACACACAGAGAGAGGCAAACACAGAGGCAGAGGAAGAAGCAAGCTCTCTGCAGGGATCCTGATGTGGGACTCAATCCCAGGACTCCAGGATCATGACCTGAGCCATATGTAGACGCTCAACCACTGAGCCACCCAGATGTCCCTCAGATACTCTCTCAATTGGTTGAAGACCCTTAGTTTCCAGCCTCCTAGTCAAGTTCACAACTCTGAGGGTGGAAATGGGCCCTGGTTGAGGAGATAGGGCCCTCTAAGGGGAAGTACTGCATAGGACCGAAGATGCTGTGCCGGACCCTCTATGTTGTGGGCAGCTGATTGGCAAGGGTTGGCACAAAGTTGGTTTTGGGTAGATCCAGGGGTTCCCAAGTCTCTAAGATACTTGGTTAATGGCTGGAGGGGAATAATAGCTGTCACTGTCTGTCAGTAGCAGTGAGCCTTGAGCAGCACAATTCACTACAGTCGACTTAGAAGCTGCCTCTGTGTTGTATAGTGGTGTGCATGGAAGGAGAAAATCCTAGAGGAGCTGGTCTCAGGCCTGGCTTGCCATGCTGGGCGAGGCACCTTTAGTGCTCCAGGGACTATAACAATGGTGCATTCACTCTCTCTGGGATTATTGTAGCTCAGTGACTGGTCATTTGAGGGTGACTCTTGCCATTTGCCTTTTCTCCTTAATGGGGGGAGGGTCTTGTCTTATGGTGCTCCCAACTTGACTATTGATTACCTTTTGCAGAGGGATGTCCCTTCACATTTAACGTGAAAACAGTATTTTCTCAATTTTATGGCTCCTGCCTTCCACCCGCCCGTTGCTTCTCTCCCCACGTATGAACTGCCTCAAGCATAAACAGCTGTTTTCTGGGTAATTTTCCACAGTGCCTTTCGAACATTTAGCAATAGCGAAGGGCTCTGGGAATGATTGCCCTCGCCTGAACCAGCCGTCCGTAGACGCGACTACAATGGCAGCATGAAGATTGGCTGTTTAGGGACTTCAAAGCTTAGTAATTGCAGAGAGCAATTTGCTTTCTCTCCTCACTAGTGTCTGTCTAGAGACAATTGGAGAAACTTTTAGGGGCATCTGAGAAATCTTGTCCTTGGAGTTGGAGATGAGAACAGAACAGGAAATGCAATTTCTTTCCCTGGTTAACTCTTTTCCAACAATTTAAGTTTTTCACCCATGGAGGTCTTGGAAGACAATTATGAGTGTGTTTGTTTTCCAGTTGGGTAGGATGTGGGAGAAAATAAGTCTCATGGGTCCTTAAGGGCTCTTCCCTGGTGCTATCACCCCAGGGAAGTATCCCCCAAGTGCTGAATCAGGAGCAGACCTCTGCATGGCAGGACCTCAGTTTGTTTGTTTATTTGTTTATTTATGTATTTATTAGAGACAGAGTTAGATTTTTTGTATATTTATTAGAGTTCTGTTTGCCAACATACAGCATAACACTCAGTGCTCATCCTGTTAAGTGCCCCCCTCAGTGCCCGTCACCCAGTCACCCCATCCCCTCACCCACCTCCCTTTCCACCACGCCTTGTTCATTTCCCAGACAAGTTTAGACAGAGAATCTGGGCCCAGGAAGTGGAGTGTGTGGCTCAGCACACATGGGTGGTCTGAGGACTGGGGCCTGGCAGTCGTTTGCCAGTGAACTCTTGACAGAAACAGTTGATGCCAGGACAGCTGTGTGGGGCCTTTGTGGGTCCCCCTAATGTGTGGGTAGGGGAGGAGCGACAGCCCTGGGGGCAGTGGTCAGGTGAACTGGGGCGGAGCAGCTCCCACGAGTGCCTGAAAAGTCATCACAAAGAGTCTCCTCCGTTTCACTTTCAGGTTAAGGCATCCATTTTTGTTAGGGATGGAAACTACACCATATGAACCTCAAGATGGTAAGGGAGTTCTCCAGCTATTCCTGGCATCCTTTAATACACTCTGAGACCAAAAGAGTCAATAAATGTCTGTTGAATGGAATAGAATTTGCATAAATCTTCCTTTAAAATACCTAGTTTTTCACATTATCACCTTGAGTGACGGAGTACATGTGTGGTCTACAAAGGCAGACAGTTTTTACTTTCTGGCCTTGGAGAGGAAAGGTTTGGGGGACCCTAATTTCGCGGATGAGCCCTGCCCTGGCATAAGGTAGCCGCTCAGCACATCTTGTTTCCTTCCCTCTCTCCCATCTCTTGTACCATCTTTCCCCGGTTTTTCCCTGCCTGGGCATTTGGTGCATTGGCTTCCATCACAACATCAGCCACAGAGGCCAGAGCCAGCCTAAAATAGAGATGTGTTCAAAATGGAAATGTGTAGCAGTTCTGTGTTTTATGTATTTTTCCTGCCTTTAAATAAAAACTCACTGAGGACCATGTGTGCTTCTGGTTACCACAGGTGTGAGTAGCTTTCACTACATTCTAATAAATAATCATGTTTAAACCGAGTATTAGTGGAACATTTTTCTGACAGTTTTTAAACTGGTTATTTATTTTTCTTGGAGAAATACAACCCAAAATGGCGTGGTAATGAACTGCCGCTGTTGTTACGGGACTTGTTCACATTACGGTGAGGAAGATTTATGTTCCCGGGTACCTTTAAGTTGCAAAAGATTTAAGAATAATGCCGTCCTCTAAAGAGCAGAGAGACAGTGTTAATAAGCCCAAAAGGTCTGGGTTGCTGTGGTTGTGCATGTGGTCATAATTTATTAAATATTTTTTTCCAATTCTACCATTTGGACGTAATTGTTGTGCGGGAGAGTGCAGGGAGCATCAGGAACACAAGCAGTGACCCATATCGAATTTGCATCTGGTGTTTGTAAGGCAGACCCTGGCTTTGTTAAGGTGTGTGTGTTCACGTGGTGATTGCTCAGGAGCCACCCCCGGCCTGCAGGGCTGTGGGGTCAGGTCCAAGCTTATGCTGCAGCTGGGGTGACACGTGGATCAGACTGCAAACCCATGCACTTAGCAGGGTGGACCCCCTTCCAATGTGAAGGGGCTCTGCCTGGAGCTGCTCCATGCTGTGTGACTCCTATTGGGTCCTCTGGCCTTCAGCTCCATCCAGCAACCATGGGGAGGTCTGACGTGATAGCGTCTTCCGCCCTCCCCCCAAACCCAGCAAGTCTCCTGGGATTTCAGTTCTTCTCCCTTCTCTTCCCACACTCTGGCTTTACCTAGATCTCAGCCTTAAGGGCTCAGCTTCCTGGGGCTTTGTCAAGGGTGGGCATTTGCCTTCGAAAGAACTAAGGCACTGGTTGCTGAAAGAAGTCCTAAGGTTTTCACATATCAGCTCGAGTTCAGCTAGTTGCTGAACTCAGGTGTGAGCTGGGTCCAGCAGAGGCCACCTTTTGGGAGCTAATGGTCTAGAATTTGGTGAGACGCGCAGCTATCTTGGGGCGCCGGGTGATCATGGCAAGTGGAGAGAGCCCAGGGCTCAGCAGTTGGACAGAGCTGGATTTGAAACCCTGCTGTGCTGCTTTCTCCTGTGTGACCTCAAACAAGTTAGCTGACCTCTTTGAGCTGCAACCGTCAAGGGTAGCGGCCGTCTGCATGCTTGCAGAGGCACTGTGACCATCAAGAGGAATAATCAGCGTAAAGTACAGAGCACAGTGCGCAGCTGGCTGTCGATGTTCAATAGACACGTGCTGCTTCCCAGAGTAAGTTGGATATGGGCTTGAGCTGCTGTTTTCTTGAACCACCGCCCTTAGAAAATGACAGCACTGGCACCTCCCTAGGCCCTGGCCCTTCTGCTGTCTGTGGGGTCCACTTTGGATCTGTGGCACAAAGTGTCCTTACATTGCCCGTGCTCATTTTTCAGGTCACTGTATCTTTTCCCTTCATGACTCTTCATAGACTCTTCCATTTTCTTTCCCTCTTCCTGCTCATTCTCCATCCTCTTCACCTTCTACCCTTACCTGGACCGGGCTGACCAGGTATGCCATAAATTCAGGTTTGATGAGTGAGCACAGGGGAGGGGAGACCATGAGGGCACAGAAGCCCTGCTGGGACGTGGGGGCGGGAAGGGCAGAGGCCCTGAGGAGAAGCTTTGTCTCCATCAAAGCCACACATGTTTAGGGAGCTCTGTCCCTGAGACAAGGTGGCAGGGGCAGCAGTGAACCTAGACTTAATGTTGTAGTTGGGGTCTGAAATAGCTTTTCTGGAGGTTCTGTATTTATCCAGAGCATAGATGGTCTAAGGACCTCACATATACCAGCAAGTTTGTGGGCGGTTTTCATCAAATGGAAAACCCTGGGATTTCAGAAACCTTCCTCACAAAGAAGGTAGATTGAGTGTGGCATTGCCTGGCTCCCTCCTTCGGTGCTGGGTCTGGCACTGGACACTGTTAAGTTGCAAGTAGGCCATGTCATGGCATCCGAGGAGTCTCCATCTCTAAGTGACAAGGGCCAGGAGGATTGAGCTAGAAATTTCGTCTGGCCCAATCTATTTTGGGAGCCCCTGTGAGCTGAAGAATTCACCTTTAATGGCTTAGACCCTAGCAGCTCTCCCCCAAGCAAACATGTCTGTTTGTGTTATCACTTTATTATGAAGGCATCACCTCCTTCCTGCTGAGTCTGTGCCCACTGATAGCAGGAGTGGGGGTCCCATCGGGAGCTCATGGAGACGTTCCCAGCCAGGACGCCCGCAGACGGTCAGACGGACTGCAGTGGCAGCCGACAGATAATGAGAAATCCATCACACACACGCGGGCTTGCTTGCAGCTCTGGATCACATGCATTAAGCTGTGAGTAATGTGATTACTTAAGTGGCATTTTATTTACACTTTCACACAGAGCAGTGGCTGCTGCTTTTCCAAAGCAGCCATACCCAGATTTCATTTCTTAAAAATCTCCTCAGAGTCAGGATGGCAGTATCACAAGTATGCTAATCCAGAGGATGCTAGCAGTCTGATTTTAAGACTCCGTTACTGGCTCAGAGCACAGGACACACAGAGGTCAATTAAAAAATACAGTTATCATTTTTTGGTGTGGGCCACGTGCCGGGCATTTGGCATATATGTCTGAAATAACCCTTCCAGCCATCCCTGTGGAGTAAGCACCTTTGCCCTCATTTTACAGGTGAGGAAACCAGTTCGCAAAGGTTGAATTGCTTGCCCAGAGTCTCTTAGGCAGCGGCAGTGGAGACAGAGAAGTTACCAGCGAAGAAACTGCCATAGGCTTTTATGCTTTTGTATGCTTCCAGTTGGGAAGCAGAGCCATTGATTTCAGCCCCAAGCTGGGTTAAGAGCTGAATTTTGTGAAAAGAGAGATGTGAGAAAGGAGCTATGAGGCTTTGATGGGCAACACCAAAATAACCCATGCGGTATTGTTCCCAAATAATTCCAGCAGGCAGCCCTGATGTGGTGCCTCCAATTCTAGCTGGGATTTGTGTGTCCTGCTGGTACATCAGATGAGGTATCTGAGCCTTGGATGCCTTATTAAATCGAGCCACAATTTGGGTTAGTTGCCAGAGCTGTCATCGCCTTGTGGGTGAATGTGTGATTTCTGCTGTGAGCCCTGGGCCCCTCTGCATGTTTCTGCCAGGGGCCATAGGCCGTGCATTGGTGAGGGAGCTGAGGTTCACCCCCTGCTAATCCCAAGTCTTTCATTCTCTGTTGGGGTAGACCAAATGCCAAGACAAAGGAATAATGTCAACCCTATGTGCCAGCCTACAAATGGGCTAATTATAAGGGTTTGTGGTTCCATTCAGCTGCCTGGCAATGCTCCTTGTCATTGTCCTTGGTCGTGGCCCAAGGAGCTCTTGACTGTTACTTCCTGTGTCTGGGACATGGGTACACTGCTCAGCCTAAGCTGTTGGTCTACATGGACCTTAGGCTGCGGACTTCGGTGCTGTATGAATTCGTGTCCAAATGATCATACCTCCATGCACTAGAGTTTCCCCACCTGTCATGTTAGAGTGATGCTGTCCTCATATTCCCTGTCCCACAGAACTGTGAATGAATGAATGAGTAAACAGATCCTCGAATAGACAACATACAAATACATGATATAATTCATGTCAGATCTTTCTTTTTTTTTTAATTTTTTATTTATTTATGATAGTCACACACACACACACAGAGAGAGAGAGAGAGGCAGAGACATAGGCAGAGGGAGAAGCAGGCTCCATGTACCGGGAGCCCGACATGGGATTCGATCCCGGGTCTCCAGGATCGCGCCCTGGGCCAAAGGCAGGCGCTAAACCGCTGCACCACCCAGGGATCCCCATGTCAGATCTTTCTAATTGAAAAACAATACAGTAGAAGCAATACCATATTCCCCCAACCACTGATAACCATTTTGGTTTTTCTATAGTCCTTTTCTGTTTTTTGTTTGTTTGATTTTTTCCTGCTTACTCTGGGTGGTGGACATGACTTAAGGATATTGAGATCCCTAGAAAAGGTGCCCTGCAGCAGACTGAATGAGAAGGTGATTATAATGGACAGGACCCAGCACCACCCCAGCGTCACCACCTTGTCCTGGCACAGGCGTGTTGGTGCTATGGTTGCCCCTTCTTCCTTCCCAGGCCTCTGAGGAGCAGGGCTCTGGGTCCCGAGACGACATGGTTATGGAGTGGATGAAGTAGCTGCCCTTGCTTCTTTGGCCCTCTTGACTGGTTCTTGGTCTTTTTTGTATTCTTCCCCAGTCCTCATATGTGATTTCTACCAGGAGTCGCGCCCCCCCGCCCCACTCCCCATGAGAAGGTAACTGACCCAAAGAATTTGATCTTGGATTTTTTTTTTCCCTCTAGAGATTCTATCTCAGTACCTCTGGGCATCATGTGGAAAAAAAAATCCAGCTGGACTCTTTCTTTAAGGCTCATAAGTCATTTCATAGAAGATTTTAAAGACCTAGGACATAGGTACTCTTTGTGTTCATATTAGGTCCTTCCATTTGTAAGCAAAAATAAAAATAAAAGCAAAAGCAGCTTATTGCTTTGCTCCATCTTGGATTCCTCTAGTGCATTATAGTCCCTGCTACTCCGTGAAAATTGCTCCTACTTTATATAGAGCTTTCAGGCATAGTTGATTATTTGACATATTTAGAATCACAGACTTTTGTGGCTGGAAGGAACTTGCATTATTATCAACATTCCTATCCACCCCCACCCCCCCACCAATAGTAAATGAAAAAAGAGTGTAAAAATTAAGGTATTACAATCGTTTCCACCAGCTAAGTTCCTCCACAAGAAGTAAATGCATCTGTTGAATGTGTGTTTTGTTACCGTTTAAATGATCTCACTTGATAATTTTACTCTGGAGCATTCTGCTTTTAAAAGATAGGTACTGGAGAACTCTCCTGGGTCACCCCTCTCCCTTGCCCTGTCCCCTGCAAACTGGAGTGGGACCTCTGAAAGGTGAGTGAGTGCCTTCCTTAACTCTCACCACAGACAGGGGGTTGGGAGGGGGGCCTAGTTCCCAGAGCATAGTTACGGGGCATGGCCCCTGTTCTTGGGGAGCTCACCTCTGAAGGGAAAGATGTTTAACTCCGAGGGAAGACAGAGAAGCTGGCGGTAGGCCCTGCAGGATGAAGAGGGGGCAGACACGCAGACAGCCGCTTTCCGTGGGGCCCCTCCCTAATGACTCTGTCATGTCCTTAGCAGGCGGATGGCGACTCTCGGCTGATGAGGTTGAAATGCCAGGGTGTGAGCTGGCTCTCATTCTGGGGGTGGCAGGCGCGGGTCAGCATGGCTTCTCCAGCCATAGTGTCATTGCTCTGCCTTCCAGCTAGAATGGACAGGTGGTAGGGGTGCCAGTAGCCAGCCATGGTAGCTGCATAGCTCCCAAGCCCCGAGGAGGGACAGATTGAGCAGTGTGGTGATGAGGGCTTCGGGAGATCCTCAGCAAAGCTGGCTGATGTCTCTGGTTGTCTTGTCTCTGTGGCTGCTCGTGGGTTCAGGCTTCATTGCCTTTTTCTTGAGCTGGTGGCTATTACAACAAAGACTTGTGCTCTTGCTCATTGCTCGCCGCCCCTGCTGGTTCCTCTGCCTGCAGTGCCCTCATGCATCCCATTGCATGTTCTTTGCCTAGAATGCTGCTCACCTGTCCAGTTCCAGCTCAAGTCCCACTTTCTCAGTAGAGTCTGTTCTGGTTTCTGGGAATAATGAGTGGCTTCCTCTTCTGTGTTACTGTAGCTTTTGTAATAATAATAATAATTATTGAAATCACCACATTACCAGGTACTACTCTGCTTCATCTGCTTGTGTTTCTGGGTCTCTCTCCTCTAGTCAGATGGTGACCTTCCTGAGGGTTAAGGCCTGGGTGTATGTCATATCTGCTTCCTAGCCCATGGGCAGATGTGCAGCAAACGTTGAATAAGTAATGACTGTGAACATGTAGAATGGACTTCTTCACCAGTGTCCTTGGGTGCACTTGGTGCACACACACAATTTGTCCCACACACAGTGAACCCAGCATGCTTTAGAAAATACCGATTTGTTGGGGTCCACCTCTAAGTGAGCCCTCTAATGGCTCCTCGGTGCTTTAAAGTCTGCCTGTCTTTTCAAACACTGAGGTCCTTGAGCCTCTGGCCCCAGCTTCTTTTGCAGCTTCAACTTCACTCTGTCTCTGTGGGTGCTCCAGGCCCTAAATGAGCATGGCCACATTGTAGCAATTTCCCTGGAGAGGAACAAGACAGACATGAGTTCATGGACTTGGACATGGATTCCACAAAAGAAGGGACTGGACCCATTAGGGACCTCAACATACATTGCTTTGGGTATGAGAACAGTTCTCTTGCGATTTCTCTGGGCTCTCCATCTTGTCATCTGACATAAGTACATCATCTCTGGGACCGAGAGGTCCAGTGAGCTGGTTTCCAAGGGCGGGGCCTGGCTGTAGTGCTTTGTGATCCTGTAAGCCTCCCGAGTCCAGCAGACATCTTTTTCATAGTGCTGGGAGTGAGAACCTGCGTTACAACCATCACAGAGTTGTGTAAGTGCTTGTTGACTAAGAAGAAAGGTAGCCTATCTTGTAATCAAGTGTTCATTGAACCCAGCTACTGTTGGCAGTGTGAGTGCTCCGGGAGTCTTCAGTTTGAGAGGATTGTTCTGGCGAGCCCTGGTTTTAGCAACGAGTGTAATGTCAGAGGGGGCCCCCTGCCCTTCTCCATGGAAGCCATGTAGGTGATTATAGAGGAATACTGTGGTTCAGGCGTGTGTATCCATTTTTGGCAGGCTCGCCTACTCCGGTTACCTCTTACCATGGGGGGATGCCACTTCAGAAGTTGTAACTATCAGATGAGCACTCTCAGATCCTGACATTAACACCAGTGACTTGAAGTGAACAAAAGATGTTGACCAGATTTATTTCTGGGGCTTTATTGCTGGGGAGTATCTGCTGTGTAACTGTCCAGGGGCCAGAGCCTCAGGATGCAGAGGCGGGTGGGCAGAATGGCTGCTAGGACACTTGGGGACACAGTGAAGGGAGTCTTTACTGCTACGCTTCCCAGATGTTCCCTTGAAGAGAAGAGGCTGAATGGCAGGGCTGGGAGGCAATGTAGCAGGCCTAGCTGTGCAGCTAATGAAAATTTCATGCAAAGTCTGTAGCCGTAGCTTCCCAGAGAGGTGGCTGGTGCCAAAGCCACCACCTCCTCCATGCTGTGCCTTGATGTCGCATTGGATACTTCACTTTGAATTGGGCCCCAGGGAGTGCTGGTGGCAGACAGATGTGAGTGCTGAGTCCAGAGCGCACAAAGACAGAGGACTTCTGAGGCTGCTTTGTCAGGGCTGATGGCCATGGCCATGAAATCCAGGCGGCTCTCTTGGGTGGGGGTGGATCAGGGAGTGAGGATGTCCTCCCTGTTTTCGTGGATCCAGGTGCGTGACAGATGGACTTCTGGTCCCATCTCACAAAGACTATGTGAAGCAGGTATTTATATCCTCCATTTCAGGGACGGGAAAGCTGAGGCTTCAGACACACATGGGTCATGGCAGCAGTAGAGAGGGCCTCTTGGGAGGCCTGTGGTCTATATGCTCATCTCCCATCTGTTGGTTTCTCTTGGTGGCATCTTCCCAGGGTAGCCAGCCCTGTGTCCTCTCTCCAAGGTCTCCAGCTTAGATGGACCTGCTACTCCTCCCTTCATATGGTGCCCTTGAGGTGACGTGATGTGATGGTTAGAGTCAGGCCATAGGGGGTTCAAATCCCCCTGTGCTTCTTACTAGCTATGTGATATTGTGTAGTAATTTCCTCTCTCTGAGATTCCATCTCCCCAGTTACATCACAGATGTGCCTCTCTTCACAGCTATTGTGTGAGTTCAGTGGAATAAAACAAAGGGTTTTGCATAGTGCCTGGCACATTGTGGCTGTTCACACATGGTAGCTGCTATTATTACTGTATGATCAATATTAATACTACTCTTACTTTGATTTTTGGGATTTGATTTCAACTTTTTCATGTGAACTTTAATTTGCTACGAGTCCTGATTTCCAGCACAGCTGTGGTGAGCCAACGCAGGAGGGAGGGCTACTTGTTCCTTGGGGTGACTCAGGCATGAGTAGACGTGGAGCGAGGGCATCAGGCAGATCAGGCAGAGCTCCACCTGCAGGTCTCCCATACAGCGTGGTCAACCGCTCCAATACCTTTCAGTATCACCCTACTGCTCTGACATTCCCATTTCTGCCCCCTTGAAATCATTGCCTGGATAGCTAAAGGAAGGAAGAGAGAGGAGTCCATCCTAAGGCCTGGGTTCTTGCATGGGCAACTTGCAGTGTATGGAGCTGGGGATGCCTTGAGGGGTTAGCCTGAGAATGGAAGAGACAACTCTAGAAAGCTCTGGAAGCTTTTTGGTGGGCTGCACCTGGCTTGCTACCTTTGATGGGTCTGACTGTCCCTGGGTCTCCCCTCATTTCCTGTAATTGAGTTGATGTGTGACTTCCTTTAGCCAATGAGGGCTAACTAAACATTAGAATCATCTGGGTAACTTAAAAAAAAAATCACTCTGTGGAGGCCACAGCCTAGACCAGTGAAGCAGCATCTCCTGGCTGAGGCCTCAGTATGTGGAAAGCCCTCCAGTGACCCCAATCATCAGCCAAGGATGACAACCACTGCTTTCCCCAGTCCCTGCTGTCAGCGCCTCCCATGCAGGATGGGTGGGGAGGAAGAAGCAGATGATAGTTAATAGCTCTATCTTACACTCTAAAGGGTAGCATCTGGACATTGGTGGAGGTGGGCCAGCCTAGGGGTGTGGCAAGCGTGGCCTTCACAGAAAGAGGGCAGAACCTATTTAACTTGGAATTTGTGCTCCTTGGACAAGGCTGGGCCTCATGCCAGCGTAATTGGTACGTTCTGTGAAGTAAAGGCTCACATGCTACAAGGTGGCAATGGCCTTGGTTGGTGTGTCGGTGAGACAGTCCTCTTCCAGGTGCCTGTGTCTGTTTTCTGCATATAATGATTACACAGAAATTTTGCGTGTTCAGAGCATGCCCAATTCCCGTATCAGGATATAATTACTCATAATTGAAACTTTAACTTAGTTATGTGTAATACTTAACAGTGGTTCAAAACTCACTGGATGGATATACAAAACAGTTCTGTGGTGTAAGTATTCTCTCTCTCTTTTTTTAAAGACAGGGTCACTAAATCTTAGAGACTATAAGCCTGACCTTTAAACAGAGACATGCCTGGAATTCCACTCTTCAAATTTCACTGAATTTGTATTTTTCTCAGCCACTCTTTGTACGTGACACTAATAAAATCGCATGCATTTAAAATCTTTCATAATTATTGTTCCCAAGTACACTTTAGTCTCCCTGCATTTGGGCCTCATTGGTAAGATTCAAATGTACAAGGAGGCACATTATTGAAATTTTAAACACATTGCATTAACTCTTGAACAACATGGGTTTGACTTGTGCAAGGATTTTTTTCAATAGAAATCCTATAAATGTTTTTTCTCGTCCTTAAGATTTTCCTAACATGTTTTCTCTAGCTTAACTTTATTGTAAAAACATAGTGTACAATGTATGCAACATACCATACAAGATTTGTGTTGACCGGCTGTTTATGAATTCAGTAAGGCTTCTGGTCAACAGTAGGCTATTAACAATTAAGTTTTGGGGAGTCAGATTTTCGACTGCATCGAGGTTCGGCACCCTTTACCCCTGGTGTTATTCAGGAATTGACTGTATTTCCACAAAAGCCTCTTTCTCCCAGTGTTCCTGGGACATCTCAGTACTACAAAGCTCTGGAAGTAGACACCAAAATGTACATCTTCTATTTATTGAGTAATTGTATGTGCCCAACAATCTCCCAGATACTTGGCCACGTTAGCACGCATCACTGTGACCTGTCCTCTAAGGTGGGTGAAGTGGTCTTAATTTACAGCAAGATAAGAGAAAGATCAGGGAGGCTGAGTGGATTGTACAAGGCCACACAGCCAGTGAGTGCCAGAGGCAGAATTGAAACCTCTATTTCCTTCAGAGCCTGTCCAGTGTATCCTGTTGTGTCTCCCTTTGCCTCCATAGTCCCGGCTATGCAGAAGGCAGCTCCTGGTTAGCACAGACATTTCAGTAATATTGGTAATAAGGTCAGGGGTATGGATGGTTTTGAGTCTGGGGAGATAGCTCTTGTGCTTGTCAGAGTACTCATGGAGCCTCCTATACCCATTCATATTCCCAGAACAAAAACCACGTGTAGAGCATACTTTGGGGAAGAAATCTCAGACTCTGTCTTTCTATCTGAGAAACGAACAAGTCATTGGGTCACTTTCCCCAACCTCAGCTTCGATGGACAGACGGGGAGACCTGCAATGCCCTGAGGATGCGGGAACTCTCCATGCTGATTATAATCTTTTCACTACCTGGAGGTGTCATGACAATCTTACTCATTTAACACATTTTTAAGACCTGAATTCCCATCTTCCTAGGTTATAGACCCCTTCAAGCTATGTTGGAGGTATAAGACAAAAGAATTTCTTTGCAGAAATGTAGAAGGTCTGTTACTCATTGTCTCTGATGTCATTTTGGGATTTTACTGAATTTCACCCTTTGGACCAATGTCACAGGGAATTAATCACTTGAAATTCTCATAGTCATCATAACTGGATGTTGGTTGTTAATCGTGATTTTGCTAGCTATTCTGCTGTAGTGACAAGGATCACTAGCGCACTCAGATTGCTCCCTCCTGGTGTTACTTTACCTGATAATTTCATGTTTTTTCCCCACGAACCTAATGAATGATGGGACTTTTCAAGGGTATGATGGTTGGTGACTTGATGGAAAATATCTGCATATGACCTTTCTAATGTTATGATAAAATGAAAATTTGATGCAATTATCAAAAAATGTTTACATTCCTTCCTATTGTTTGATGTGATTCTTTTATTTTTTTCTCATTTATAATGCTTTCGTACTCAGGAAGTTGAGGTAGGTTTCTGACTTTTCAACTGTATGTAGACATAGTATCCAAATAGTTGCCAAATAAAATGTAAATTTCATTCTTAATCCTAAATCTCAGTGGTAAATATTTGTTTTAGTTCAGTGAACCAGCACTGCACACATTTATTTCTCATTGGTATATCCAGGGGATGCAATTTATCAAATGCATATAAACAGTCCATTTGCTGCTTTATCTTTTCTCATTAGTTATAGTACAAGTATGATTGTCAGTTATTATCTGTATTTTACTGGTGTGTTATTTATTGAAAGAGCAGAGCAACTGACATGGTTATTTTCTAAATCATTTTGTCTAGGGCCTGCAGGACTTTATACCAAATGTCAGACCAATTTATCAAAGAATCGCTCTATTCAGGAAGAAAGTGATTTAGAGTGTCTCTATAAACATACCCACCTGTATTTACACACTTACCAGTAACAGTTTTGGGGATTTTGCAGGAATACAAAGATGTTAAACCTGGAACAGCTTACTTGTATTTTATACAATTTGGGTAGGATTTATTGTGCACTTTTGAGTGGTGCCTTGGGGAAATATGCAGGTGAGTAACATCTTCCTTCCCTGCTCAGAAGTACCTTGGGCTCAGGTGTATATAGGAGTGACATGTTCACAGGGAAATGGATTCCTGCACTCCCACTCACTGATGTACACGGTTATTGTGAGCGGGGTCTATGGAGGGGAGCCGGGTGGGACCTTGAGTCATGGCCCAAGTCAGGCCAGTTGTTTGAGCCCCTTCCTTCAGAAGGATCCCCACTGGGTCGGGGTCCTTGTCAGGGATAGGTGGGACAGGCCTGGTAGAGAGGAGACTAGCAGAACGTCGCTTTCCCAGAGGTAAAACCAGAAACAGCTCAGAGATGAGGTGCTTGAATGGGAAGCCAACTTCGTTCCCAGTAAACAAATGGAATGTCTGGTACCTCCCCAGTGGCTGGATCAGTAGAAATTTCTATTGCACACCAATTAAAATTGCAGTCAAATGTTGAATTATATGGCCGATACACTTATACAATGTCATCTGGAAATCTCAGTTTTCCAGTGACTTCTGTTATCTTTTAGTGATGCCCTTTCCACCTGCCAACCAGCCCTCCTTCTATTCTCCCCAGTCAAGTGGTGTGAAAATTAATGAGACTAGTTGGCAGTGAATCCTTTTGAGAGTGCTTTGCTTATAATCCCTTCATGGATCTCTTTGTAAAAGGTTTTGGGTCCTGGGAAGGGGGTTCTCCCCCATCCAGGATCTGTACACCAGACTTTACTCTCCCTTACCTTGCGGGGCAGCACTTTTCCCCTTTGCGTTTACCTGCCGAGGGTTCACAGATGACCCCACAGTGCCCGCCTGCCCTCACTTCACCTGCCTTCCTTCTGTTGTTGTTCCTGTCGCTCACTCTTGCTTGAGACCAATGAGGCTCCCATTTATTTTCTAAGCTGGTTATCTGTATTATCTCCGGTAATCTTCAGATAATACTGGAGGGTTTGAACAACTTAGCTAAAATATGTATGAAGGAGAAATGATCTGTGCCATGTGAGCTAAGTGTGTTTGATCTGTAATATCTGGAGCTGGAAGGTAGATAATGAATTACATCATCATGTTCGGAGCTGAAGGGAAGGCAGTTGAGTTTCAAAACCAGTCTCCATTGTGTTTTGCCTCCTCGTTGCCTCCTCAGAGTCTGCTGTGACTTTCCTTAGAGCTGACATAAGCACCCCCGGAGTAGCAAATCCCTGGGGAAATATTTGAGCTAAATTTGCATTGGCCATTTTGGGCTCTGGGACAGTGAAAGAAAGATTCAGGTGCCCCTTCAAAATGGGCTGGAACCAGAGATATTTTCCAATTGGTTATGATCATCCGTGATGAAGAGACCTAATCGCTCAAATGATAGCATGAGTATTTTTTTTCAATATTTCTTGTTAGGGAGGCTTAAAGACTTTATTGGAAGATGAATTTCAGAGCAGAATAACTGTATACTCATTGTATAATAATATACAATATGTGTTCTGTTTATATGTTTTGAATAGATTTCCTTTCCCATAAATGTCTATCAAAACAGAGTATCTATAAAGTAGTTGAAAACCCAGAGTTCAATTCCTTAGCACTAGCCACTGGGTGCTGGAACTTTTACAGGATCCTTTTCTGTGTTAGTAGGATAGTTAGTGAAATAGTTGGAGAAATATGTCATTTTCTGTATTGATCAGCTACAGAGGATTAAAATAATTAGGGCTGTAATCTTGCCCCCTCACTGATGGTTTCTCTGACACCAGGACCACCACCACCTCTCTCACTCTACACACGTAATGCTGTGTCACTTTTTCACTGTTATTTTTGTGCTGACTTTTCATGCTTCCTTATGGCTTTATCCTGCCTTGAGATATTTCATGATTTTAGACCTAGGTCAGCGTGCTCAAGTTTGATACCGTTTACATTTCTAGGTTCTTCCGATCTCAACAGTCCCTAAAGAGTTGGGTAATTTTCATTTGTGACGAGGTATAGCGGAATGAAATCAGCCTTTCCTTCATCTGGTTAAGATTTGGAGGAAGACTGTTCCCTGCCCTGTCCAGTAGAGGCCTGCCATCATACTGTGCAGTGGAACCCATAAAATATACATGTGTAGTAACACCGCCATCCTTCATTCCCGAGCATGTATAATGTACTCATAGGAGTTACTGAATTTAATAAATGACTGCATTTAGATATGCATCTTTCTATTTAGGTTTATGTTTTAAAAATTAAGTCTTGCTGGGGCCCTTGCAAGTCATTTTTAAAAGCCTCATCACAAGATGATAAAATTACCGGTTAAGAGGCCAGCTCAGACACCTGCCTACACCTCTCCTGGCACATTGATGCAACCGTCACATCTGGTATGCCTTTCCCCACAGTCTGAATTTCAGCAGGTCACAACTTTATTGGGACAGAAGGCAGGACTCTTAAAGTCCTGCACTGCGCTAGTATGTGAAAGGGATTCTGGGGTCCGTGCAGCAGGAACAGATTGTACAGTGCAGACTTGGGCTGGTGTGGGCACAGGCACAGTACTCCCCGGGGTGGGTATTGTAACTCTGAGAAAACTGGCACAACTGTCCACAGCACAGGAAGTCATGGGTCTGTTGTAGGACAACATAAATAGGATGTAGCTGTATTAATTTAGATTAAAAAATGATATACAAGTTGGGGTGGTATCTCTCCCACCCCGGCCCTCACCTTCAGTCTTGGGGCTTGGAAAAATGAGCAGCCCTGGGATTGACAGGTGTTGGCTCAGTGCCCCAGTCATCCATATGTGCTTTGAGCATCCTGAGAAGTGGAATCCTGGTCTGAGCACATTGTTGGGAGGTGCAGCTCTAAAAAAGGCAGTCTCTCATCTGTGGCTTTTTCCATTTGAGTGTAGGGGCTGCCTGGCCTGGAAATCCCGCAGTTGTGGAAGGGCTCCATGGATACAGCCCTGCGTGCCAGCCAGTCAGGCCTGGCGGCTATAGCATGGCAGGCAGCACTTTGTGCCCGGAGGGTCTCATCCTCTGCTTGGCTGTGGCCATGCCCCTTCCCTGGGGCTCCCTGACCGTCCCCCAGGCAGGTTCTGGCTCTAGCACGCTTCCTACCTGTTCCTGATCTTGGCATCAGATAGGGTCTCTCTCAGCTCTAGCTAGACAGGTGCACTGTTGTATCTGCTCGTGGCTCATTGGTTTTTGCTTAGACCATCCACTTTCCTAAAGCAGAGCAAAAAGCATCCAGGCATAGGGAATCAGTCTCCTCCCGTGCTTGGCCTTGCTGGGCCAGGGGCCGCTTGAAGGACTCACTTTGCATAATGAGCCATCTCTCAAGGTGTGCTTTCACATCTTGGCCGCAATTAGGCAGTATTATTACCTTTGCAATCAGTTTAAAATATTCTAATGCAGACACCTGCTTTTATGACAGAAAGGCTTTGTATTTAAAGCCATGATTTTCCCCCAAGAAATTTGTAGAAATGGCCAGCGTAGTTGACCTGGAAAAGTGACACGGAGTCCAGAAGTATGCCTCACGTGCCATTCAAGTTACACGGTCAGTTGAAATCATGAGGGAATATTCAGTTCTTGAGACTTGCTCAGACCTTTTGTTGACATCAAAGGGAATATAGCACATGAAATTAAAGTCCAGGAACTTGTCTTTGGCTCCAGTCTTTTCTGTCAGACACACATCCTAAGCTTCCAAAGACTTCCATGTATGAAAAAGAGCATGTCCAAGTAGAAAATATTTCACAAGATCCCACATTGTCATCGGATGGGAGGCTGGCCTCTGTATGTGAAGAGGGCACAATTAGAAGGACAGATATTGTTTTTTTCCTCCATTGGTGGGATGGGTTCCACCAGGATTATTCTTCTCATGACCTTGTGACCAGCAGAATGTGTGGGTAACATGCTTGTGTCTAGGGCTGAGAGCATCTTGTCTATAGAGCTGAGAAACCAGGTGCTCAATTTTTCCTGCCTAGCATCCTGTCCTTAACTTACACTCATTTAACACTGGCTGCTGAGTTTCAAACCACATAGTTCACAAGGTTAGGCTTGCATTAAAATTGTAGGTGGACAGAGATATGGCAAAGGGCTTGTTTTCAACTTTCCAGTGGTATTTTATGGTGCTGCCCTTGGAGACTTCCTGACCAGCTGGGTGAGAAGGTCAGTCACGCCATAACATTAAAGCCAGGGCAAAGTGGGCCAATTCCTCAGAGTTAAGAATAATTTAATGCTGAATCCCCAGGATCCCGAAGAACCTGTTCATGTTTATTCATGCTCTGGAAAATGGAATCACTGCCCAAGAAGCAATATGTTGTGATTTTACTCTAAATCCAGTTTCCTAAAAATCTATTTAAGGGCTTAGGTGAACTCAACAAGGATCTAATAAAGCCAGGTAATTGAACAACACAGAGGCCGATAAAACTCATGAGAGATCATGTCGGAGATAAACTGCAGCAGGAGACAGCGTGGACAATAATTTAAACTAATTGTGCACTTTGATGTAAATGAACTTCTCAGGAAGAGAAATGGAGGCCTCATTGTAGGCAGCTCTCTGAAAACCGTCTGTGGCATGCAGAGCACCTGCCCAAAACACATACGGCAAACGATTTGGGCTCTGGTGGGGAGCAGATGAACAGAGGAGTTGCATGAGCCGTGAGGTGGTACAGGGCTGACAAACACGGCTGAAGCCTCTTCTCTTTGCAAACCAGTTGCGTGGACAGGGTGGGTGTGCTAGGGGACAGCACGGGTGGGTGAATGCTGAGCTCAGGGTGGGGTGGGGAGGATATGGGGAACAGGAAGGAAGGAAAGGTTATTAAAAGTGGAGGTTAGTGTAACCATGAATAAGTGAGTGGCCTAGACTCTGGGAATCTCAAAGTCATGAGGCGTCTAGGCTCAAAGCAGAAATTGAAACAAGCAGCATGCAAGAAATACATGGTTTTGAATTGACCAGATGGGCCAGCCTCTGTGATGTCATTGTCACACACCCAGAACAAATGGTACAAAGCTACGTGTATGCCTGCCGTTAATTCTAACAGTTGAAGGGCCAGTCTGCTTTTAACTTTGGCGAGTGTTGGGAAACTGGAACTGTACGCCTCTACATGTCTCCACCTGGAAGGAATGTTGACAGTTGAAATTATCAGCTGTTACAAACACAGAGCCTTCATCACAAGTGAGGGCAGCAAGGCATCACCTGGAGTATAATTGATAGCAAATGCACCTTGCACTTAGAAGGTGTCTCAGTTTATCTGTCAAACCAAGAAGAGCAGCGTTGTTTCCGTATTAGGCTGAAATGTTTTTGCTATGCCTGGTGTTTAATCCATACAGTTTGAAAGACAAGAATTTGAAAAGTAAATTTATATTTTTGATTTCAGATGAATGTCTGTTTTGGGGAAAGATTTCTAAGCCATGTGTGCACTTTCCTTTGTGTTTTAGGAGGTGGGGAGAAAAGCAGATTTTTGTGCAGTTATGTGAGAAGCTTTCTGAAATCTGACCTTTGTTTTCTATTTTTTTTTCCTTATATAGGATGATTATTTCAGAAACTGGAATCCCAACAAGCCCTTTGACCAAGGTAAAGGATGCATTATTCCTTGTCGTGTGTATTCTGTGGACAATGCAGTCTCATTTTTCCTTCCTTGCGTGCTGAGTTACTGTTTCTGAGAAGGCCAGAGCTGTCTTATTTAACTGACTTGGAGGCCTGAGATGACTATGGTGATAGAAATTATTTTGTCAGTTTGCTCATTTGTCTGAGATTGTGCAAGACAAAATCCTAAAAATGCAACGAATTGACTATAGTCATTGGATGTTTTGTTTTTGTTTTTCTTAAACACGAACCCAACAAAAGAGTAAAATGCTTGTCACTGTAACCTGGTAAGTTGTCAGGTTGAATCCAGTGATTTCTTTTGTGGAACAGACTGCCTGGAAATGCTGTGCAATTGACATGAGCTATAAAAATGAAACTTTCTTTCTGGAAACAGGTTAGTCCCAGGAGGCTTTCAAGGGCACTAATATTTCATTTGCTAAATAACTTCTTCATGGTTTCTAAATAGAAGCTTGTTTCTGAGTCCGCTCACTGACCACTTGGGTGTAAGCTGGGTCCTCAGAGGGCTCTTTGCGCTCACACCAGCAAGCATGAAGCCTGTCTCCTGATGGCCATCGTAAATCAGTCCCAGTGAGCTCATGTGCGTTATTTAAGACACACTGAGGACCTGCCGTGAATCACGTCCCTGCTCCTATTGTTCCATGTGTGGCTGCTGTTGCTGCAGAACCGGCCTCTGAAAATGACGCTAGATTGTACTTGAAGTACGTGTATGCAGTTAATACTGAAACCTGGACGAAAAAGATGACCGACCACATATCAAAGGTTCACATTTCTGAGGATGAGCTTCAGTACTGTGGCTTAAGTATTTGATGTGATCATGGTGGTCACCCTGACAAAGAGAAATCAAAGAAGGCATTGACATGTAACATGGTAGCAGGGGCCCCCTCCTATTCTGTCCTCTGTTACTTTAATGGGTCCCACTGTCCCTGGAATCTGGGTTTTTTTTAAATAAACAAAACTGGTATTAAAATTTCTACATATGCATTTTAGGTTCTGCCTCCAAGTAGGACATATTTTATTCATTCATCCATGCATTCATTCATTCTCAGATGTTGCATACCCACTGTGTACACAAGCACCAAGCCAGGATCCAGGAATAAAACAAAAAAAGCTGTGGTGCCCACCCTGAAGGAGCTCAGAGTAGAGTGCCAGGACGTAACTCAGTCAGCAGTTTCATTGGGATATGCTGAGGGCTGTGATGCAGGTATATGCAGGGGAAGGTGTTGGATCGATAGGTGGGGAACATACTGTATGTTGCATGTGTCTCAGGAGCAGGTGCCAGGGAAGGCTCTCCTTTGGAGATCGGTCTAGGCTTCTTCATATCTTAGCTGCCTCCAAGAGCCTTTGCAACTTTACCAATGACTGAGCCATCACAATAAACGACATTAAAGCATGAGAGGATGTTTATAATTTAATTTAGAAGTTTTCCATTGAAAATGGTTGAAATTTCTAAACATTTCTTTTGAAAGGGTATGCCTTCATTTCAGAAGAATGCTCAGATACAGAGCAACACATTCTCTGTCCGTGCCTGACAAACGAGCTCTTCTATAAACGTTCCCACCAGGATTTTGCCTACGAAGGCGCTTCAACTGACGGTGGCAGTGAACTCATTGTTTCCAAGCTTGAACCAGAAATAGGTTCTTGTCCTTTGAGGATCAGATGTTATCTAAGTAACTGCCAGATTTATCTTTCCCCCAAGACTTGCAAACAAATACTAAAACTTTACCAGGGGAAGACATTTTCATTTTTACTAATAAACATTGGAAAAGATAATACTTGCAGGTGGGCCTCATTGGCCTCTTGGGGAGGTACCTGATAGCTTCCCTTGATTTGGGGGTTTATACAGATACTTTGAGCATCAAAAAGAGCATGGTATTTACATCTGCTGAACCAGAAAGTCCAAAGAGGGATTTTTCTCTCCTAGGAATGACAACAAGCATATCCAGCAGATTCCCACCCCTGCTGCCTCTCTTTCTAGCTCTGCAGGCTTGAAAACTGGATCTGCTTAGATAAATCTTCCTTCGATAAAACCTCATGACTTTATGGGGCATAATTGAGGACCTTAGCCGAGGAGCCCCACTTTGTAGTTCAGGTGTAGCCGCTGTTGGCTATTTATATACAAAGGCATGGGGAGAGCGGCAGGGCTGAGAATAGCCTTCACTTAAAATATCAGCCCCAGCAGATGTCATCAATTACATCGTGTGCTGCTCAATAAAAATGGGAGGTTACTATATCAGTGCTGACACCGCTTGGTGAAATATAAACCATTGGCATGGAAGATGTAGAGCATTTCATCTTCCAGATAATAGGAGAATTGCTGAACTCCAGTGAAAGTTGTCAGCTGCAGAGAGAAGTCATTTCCCTTCCTGAGCTGAAAAAGAAGCCAACATGGCTCAAGTGGGTTTGTGGTTGGGGAAAACTTTGAGTTTGTAGAAATTGAACGTGTTGAAAAACCTTGCGGGGTTTCACATGACAATTATGCACTGGCACAGGGTGAGGTGGTGGGGGGCGATGGACAGGGGCTTTGTGTTGGCACTGGGGTGAGGTGGCCTTCAAATGTAGAGGGGAAGGGGGAGGGAAGGCAGGCCACAAGGGATTCTGGGAGAGTATAGCCAGAAAGGTGGGTTCGAGGCAGGTCTTCAGACACTTCCTGTGAAGCTTGAACTTTGTTTTCTCAGCAGTGGGGAACTGTAGGAAGGTTTTAAGCAAAGGAGTGACGTGATGAAGGCAGCGTTTTAGAGGACTTAGTTTGGTGACTCAGCATCCGTGAGAGGAACCCAAGGCACATCTGCTAAATGACGTCCGTCCTGCAGGACCGTTGCATGACTCCATTGCACCTTTCAGTGCCTCAGAGCTCTGAGCTTTGGTTGTCACAGATGGTGAGCCTCAGCATTCAGTTCTGGAGCTGGATCTCTGGAATGCCCGTGGAGCTTTGGATTCCCTTAAGTGTTGGCTCGAATAGTTAGGACACTCACAGTATTCTAGAAGTAGTTCCTTGGCTGTAATTGTACTCGCCTTCAGGATATTTACCGAACTTTGGACAACAGGGCCTCATAGGGGAAGCACTTATCGTGTAATTGACTCCAAGGCCTTTAGAAGAAAAGTGCCTCCCTTGGTGGTCTCCTTCCAGGAGATGGAACATGCCTTTAACTTGTTATCTTCAAGCGAATCATTAATGTTTCTGTCAGTGGAGTATAATAGCCATCAACCTCAGGCTTTTCTAAGAATTCTTTGTGGAGATTTGGGTAAAGTAGTATATCCTTTTTTTAGTTGTTATAACAATTTGATGCCACATCTCCTCACAGAAGGGGCAGAGAGGGGTTCAGAATTGAAGAGAATGATTACTCATTCAGGTGAGACATTGCCTTTGTGAAGTTCCACAATGCCCGAAGGCCTGCGGGGAGAGCTGGGCAGGCTGCCCAGTTGGAGAGGCCATGGGCTGTTGCAAATGGTTCTTGTCCTGTGTGGGCAGGGGTGGAGGCCCTGGGGTGGACCTCTGCAAGAGGCCAGCTGAGGCTGCAGGGCTCTGGCACAATCCCAGGTTTTGGGTGGTCTCTGCCCTTTGAGCCTATTCCATCACTCGGCCCCTAACCAACCTGGGAGCCCATAGTGGGTGTTGAGCAGGGAAGGGTTTATGTTTCCAAAAGTGGTATCTGGTCCAGCAAAGTGCTTCTCCAAGAAAACTGTCCCTGGTCCAATAAGTTTAGAGCACATATGAACTCCTGTCTTCTGGAGATTCACAGGGCTCAGTAGCGATTGAAAAGCTCAGAAAAGGCTTTTAGTAAAGAAGCCCATTTAACTCAGAATTTTTCTCAATTTGCTTTTGACCACGTATTTGTTTGTTTTTTCACCCCACACTTAACAGGTGCCTAGAGAAAGTAGAGTGTTCTGTGGGATGCACTTTGGTAAGTGCAGTGTGGGGACTTGGGGTTTGCAGTCAGGTTCTCCACATTTGAAACTTGACTGTGCCAGCTACTACTGAGCAATTCTGGGCAACTTGTTTAACTTCTCTGCTCTGAAGGCTTCCAATCTGGCAATGGTACCGGGAAAGGCACTGGGAGGATTAAATGAGTTAATGTCTGGCATACAGTAAGTGCTCCATAAATGCTGCTTCAGCAAATAATTGATCTTTTTCATTGCCTCTTCTTCCTCTTTGCCTGTCTCTCCCTGTTGCTTCCTTCCTTTTCCACTGAGGTTTTATTTCTTTCTTCATTTCTTCCCTTCTGGAGGCCTTCAGAGTTGCAATGCTCTGAAGCTCTCAGGGCAATTCGGAGTTGGCCTGCTTCATACTAGGTGGGTGGGGCATTGCACTGGTGCACCCCTGATTCTCGTTTTGGGGGCTGAAGAAGTTAAGGCTTTTAGTGTATTCCTTCCTTCCTTTCTCCCGCCTGTCCACAGTTATCAAATGTTCCTCCTTTCAGCCTGCTGTGCTGGTTAACAGGGACCATGTTAAGAAAGGCCTCTCTGTGGGATGCTCCCACTTATCAGCCAGTCATAGCCATCCATCTAAGGTCTGGAGCTTAGAGAGGGTGTAAGGACTGAGAAGGGGATGCTGAGGGCCGACAGCACCAGGAGCTGCTGGTGGGCATGGGTCGGGTGAGGGGTGTTGGTCTGGGAAACTGGGAAATCCATAAGGTGTCAAAGAGATAATTTACTGAACCTTGGTATTGTGTTAAAAGAATAAAAGGTGTTGCTTTGTGTCATGGAATAGAGGATGAACAAGAAGCAAAATGAATTCTGAAAAGTTGTTTCAAAGCTCCTTGACTGGTCTTTTTGGAAAAAGAAATTTGAAGCTTTAATCACAAAGTTTTTGTTGAAGGAAAGGTGTCAGTGCTGCTGTTTTTGCATTGGGACATTGGGAAGGTAATTTATGTGTATAACCAATACCTTACTTTAGAAGAGAATTCCGATTACTTGAAGAAGTCCTAGAGTGATGGAACACTAATTACTTTAGGTTCTCTCCTGTGGCCATGGTCCACTGAGGAAAGAACCCACCGATTTATTTGGGTTATGATGCTCTGCTTGATGAGACAGGCCTTTCTAGGACAAATGGCTGAAGGGAGATGGATCATGGAACTTTTTGAACCAAGTGAGTTCCTTTAATGTGAAATAAATGAATGTTTTAGATGGAGTGTATAGCTGTTGGTTTTAAGGATAATGTTTTTCCTCTGTAGTGAATACTAATCATTCTTCCCGAGCAGCTTGGCTGTGACTAAATCTCCACCAATGCCGGTGATCTTCAGAGCAGAATATGAACTTGTAGGAATTGATCTCCAGATAAAAATAAAGCTCAGAAAGTCAGGGGCTCTCTTCACTCATGCTGTTCACTTGAATTGAAGCAAAGAAGAAAACCCTTGCCCTTTGACTTCCAATCTATTATACTAAGATCCCAACATGCTCAAATTCTGACCAAAGCCTTGAACTGTTTTGAAGCAAAAATTCTAAAACTCAAAAGGAGAGAGTCCTTCCCATGTTCCAGCTGTGTTTCTGGAACCAGAGCCCTGTGGATCATGGCAGCATCCACATTTTGTCCTGGTTCTAAATGGTGCTCTGGAGGAGGCAAGATTGCTTATTTATAAAATGATTCTTCAGAAGGGATTTTTGTTTCCTCTAGATTAATCTGAAGTTTTACATTCTAGGCTTAAAAGAAATCTTGAGTCCCCGCAGCTTTCCTCTTGATGTGGAATTTAACCTCACCCCAAAAAGAGCCTCTGATTTGCATTCATAGGGCCTTGAACATTTCTCAGTGTTTAAGGATCTATTCACCTTATCTGATCGCTTGAGCTGCTGATTTTCAGAGGCAGCTGGCCTGGTTTGTGGGAAGCATCTTAATAATTTTCTCCTGTTTCTCTCATGCCTGGTCTGCTTGGTTTCTGCCTACCTCTGCCTTTCCTCATCGCGTCATGATGACACTTTGGCCTAAGTGGCAGTTCCTCTCACCATTTCCCACCCCAGACCTCCCTGCTCTGCCCCAGCCCCATTAGCTTCTCTCCCTTTGCTGTCCCTTCTTCTCTCTTTCTGGATTATGATGATAAAATAGTTACTGGTTTTAAATTTGTGTAGTATTGATTTTTAAGTGTCCAAAGTCAGTTCTGTCAGAGAAGAAACAGAAAGCTGTTAATTCAAATCTTGGTATGCTCCGTTTTTTTTTTACTCAGCCTATCTGCTTTGAAGTTTAGATCAAGTTAAAACTTTCATCTCTGGTTGCCTTTGCCTGTTTGCTTATTTTAAAGAAATCAAAACATCAGATAAGAGATTGAAATCCAGTGGGTGCCCCATCTTGGTCCTTTCCTTAAGTGCCACATCATTAAGGGACTTTTCTGTCCAGGTTCTTACACTTTTATGTCACATGGATGTGTCTACAAACAAGATGTTACATGTTGTGCCATAGAAGTAAATGTTTCCTTCTCTAACCTGTTTATTTCTTTTTTTTTTAAGATTTTATTTATTCATGAGAGACAGAGAGAGAGAGAGAAGAGGGAGAAGCAGGCTCCATGCAGGGAGCCCGATGTGGGATTCGATCCCGGGACTCCAGGATTACTACCTGGGCGGAAGGCAGGCGCCAAACTGCTAAGCCACCCAAGGATTCCCTAACCTGTTTATTTCATTGAAAATTGTTTCTGAGGGTTTTTGGTTCGTAGCTGTAGATCTAGTTAATGCCTTCCTATGGTTACATTGCATCATATTAATATGCTTCCATTTATCCGCTATTCCCCCATTGGTGGGCATTGATGTTGATTCTATTTGTTTTGCCATCGGGCTGCTTTTTCTCAGTATTTTAACACATGCTGCCAACTGATTCTGCCCTGAAGGTGCTTGTCCTAGAGAGCCTGGGATTCCAGGAAGGGGTTGACATGGGTCATGACTCTGCCACTATTTAAATGTGTTAAATTCAGGCAACACACACAGCCTTTCTGAACTTCACTTAGCCTATTTCTTTTTTTTTTTTAAGATTTTATTTATTTATTAGAGACACAGAGAAAGAGAGGCAGAGACATAGGCAGAGGGAGAAGCAGGCTCCATGCAGGGAGCCCGATATGGGACTTGATCTCGGGTCTCCAGGATCACACCCTGGGCTGAAGGTGGCGCTAAACCTCCGAGCCACCCAGGCTGCCCCACTTAGCCTATTTCTGAAATACACAGGGGGTTCCCAAAGTCCTCTCTATCCATGATCTTTAAGCTCTCATGGTTTCAGGCAGCATAGAGTCTGTATATGTTTTTCTCATAAAGGAAGGAAAAATGAAAAATCTGAAGCCTGATGCTCTTGTTTCAAAGGTTACAGTTGAACCAATGAGGTATAAATATAGCTGCGATAAAACCAGTGGAATTAAATGGGGCTTTAAACCATCAGGGATGAGGAGAGGGACTCAGAGTAAAAAGAAAAAAGGCCAAAGTGCAAGGTACTTCTTGGTCTTCTCATGAACTCTTGTGGGCCCCAAAAGGAGTGGAGGAAGAGCAGAGTTTCAAGGGTTCCCATGCCAGGCACAGTTCCCCCATTAGCTTGCTGCATGCATTGGAGTAACCTCAGCTGTAAAGTGAGGCCTGCAGGGGCACTTGGGAGGCTCAGTGGTTGGGTGTCTGCCTTTGGTCCAGGGCGTGACCCCGGGGCCCTGGGATCAAGTCCTGCATCAGCTCCCTGTGAGGAGCCTGCTTCTCCCTCTGCCTGTGTCTCTGCCTGTCTCTCTGCATCTTTCATGAATACATAAATAAAGTCTTTAAAAAAAAAAGTGGGGTCAGCGGTACCCATCCCGTGGGGCATTAATGGAAACTAAATTGTATCGTGCTGCAGAGCCATGAGCCACTGAACGGCTTGTGCACACTCACTTCAGTTTGCTGTCAGCTGATGGCATCAGCTGGCACTGTGGGGACCCCACTTCCTGGAGGGGTGCCCATGGCTCTGTCCGTGTTCTGTGCTGGCCTCCCCCTGCCTTTGCTAGGGGCTCCCAAAACCCTGGGTCTCCCGAACTGAGCCATTCTGATGGCATGTGCTCTACCCTCTGGGTGGAACAACAGAGTCATGCAGGGTAGTCACATTCCCCTTGCACTTATGAGGCTCTGCGGCTTCCCGTTACTGTGTTTAAGAGGTTCCTTCAGCACGGACAAATCCATTTTAAAGACATGTTTATTGCTTTTCCCCAAACTCATAAAATGTAGTGTTAGTTTTATAAAAATAGGGAGAAAAAAATCCTTCCTGCTATTCCACCTGCTAGAACAACGGCCCCTGAATTAATTATAGTGTATTTGTTGAGTCCTAATGAAAAAGCCCTGGTTTGGGGAAATTCTCAATAGGGAAAAAATGTCAGCAGAATTTTAAAATCAATCAATAATGCTGTTTAAATTTTCCTCATTTGAGACTGTAGAGTGGATTAGAGCATTTTCATAGCTGGGAGGTGGCTGCTGGGGGGGTGGTGGGGAGTGGGGGGAATGCTGCTGGAATCACCCAGGTCCCCCAGGCCCCGTGCCTGACATGGAGACTTTCTTCCTGTTGCTGAGGTCTTCAGTTGAGTTACGTAGCAGTTCATTGCTGGGTGCCTGTCTGATGTCCATCCTGCCCCAATCGCCGCGCAGGATGAGAGGTGGTGTGCTGTACTGGAAAGGTCCTTATTTCTTGTGGAGTTTGATTCCCAACTCTTGCCTTTAGTCGCTCTGTGTGCTGAGGCAAGTTCTTACATTCTCTGAGCCCGTTTTCCCTTCTCTGTAAAATACAAATTGACGTTTACTGCTCCTAAGAGCCGTCAAAGTCCTGCTATAGGGCCCAGCCCATCTCGCCCCAAGGATCATGATAAAGGCAACAAAGCTGTGGTAAAAGATGCAGGGCCAAGGTTTTCTTCTGGAGTCTCAGATGTGGACGGCTCTTTGAGGTCCTTGGTACGTCTACTTAGCTGATGCAGTGCACTCGTGGTAGATCAGCGAATTGTTGAGTTGAGTGCTTACCTGAGGACCTGGTAGGTGCCTGGTGGGTTCTTCACACCGGAACTGTGAGAGGGAGTGCCAGGGAGGCTCTCCACAGGGCTCTGGAGTCTGTGTGGTCAAGAGCGGAACACATGGGCAATGAAATATGCCTGAGGATGTGTCGGGGGGCACCCTGGGTGCTCTGGTGAGGGCCCAGCGAGTGGTTTCTGGAGGCTCAGGGAAGGGATCTTGGGAGGTGCACCGGGAGCCTCTCGAGGCTGAGCAGATGTCTGGAGAGAAGCACGGGGAGGTGAGCAGCATCTGATGGGAGGAAGTGCTTTCTGAGAGGTGGGCATTCACTTGCTGCAGAAGTGCAGTTTGATGAGATTGCTTCTTTTAAAAAACCCATTTATTAGGAGCGATGAGGAGTATGTAAGCTATTGCTTTATTGGGCTGTTCATTCTTTACCCATTTGTCTCTCCAGATCCCTCTGGTGGGCCCCTTGAAATATCCCCAGAGCCGTGATTGTGAACAGGTAGAGGCCATCTGCGCAGGAACAGGGAGAGAACAGGGCTCGGGTGCGCCAGCACCAACTCCATCTCCAGAGAGCGCCCATGATGCTGACAGGCCCAGCCCGAGGTGCTCAGAGGGCCGGGGACCCAGTGGTGACAGTACTTCTCATTTCTCAAGGGAAGCAGGAGATGAAGAAGTTTTGACCTGTGTGAGACTCAGTTCTTCAGTGTTTGCAAGACCGTTATCAAACAGAAAAACACCTGTGAGAGGGCAGTGTGTCTTTGGGTTTCTTGTCTGAGCTTTTCCCTGTGAGGGAAGCTGGGGGCCTCGTTGTCAGACCTCGTCTTTAGCCTGTGGTATGTATGCTCTGGAGGCTCGTGAGTCCTCAGAGTCCCCCCGACCTGAAGGCAGCGCCCAGCTAAGTGGAAGTCATCCGTGCCCAGGCTGCACTTGGACACAGTGAGCCTGAAGCCACATGTAATGAGCGGGGGGCCTGATGGAAGCCCGAGCCCAGGCAGAGTGCTGGCTTATTACTGCTGGTCCTCTGCGGCCTCCTACACCGCCTTTAGATGGATTGTTTTAATCTTGAGAAGAAGGAAACCTGCCCCTGCCCACATGCGAGCACACCGTTCATATAATACAGGTGCCTCGGGGATTCTGAAACCCAAACCACTCCCCAGAGAGCTGTGGGGAAGCCCGTGTGAATCAGGAGGGACTTACTTAGGTGCTGAGGCTCCCTGCTCTGGGGAGGGTGAGGGCAGCGCCGTGGGCCCCGGCAGCCTGGCCTGGAGGAGCCACTGCAGGAGATGGGTGCCGTGTTCAGAAGCTGGCCCTGCACTGCTCCTATTCTTTTGTGGCCACAGAAGAATGCTAGAAAGGGACAGAGAAAGTGGACAACATCAGAGGCATCAGAGGCACTCACTGCCAGGGAAAGAAGATCCCAGTGAGGTAAAGGATTGTCCTTCTGAGCCCATGGATGCCCTGGTCTGGCCCAGGGTCAGTGACATCCATGAGCCTTTGCTCACATTCTAGTCCAGCCCCTTCTCTTCCTAATGACTTCACGACACACATAAGGGTACTTGTTTTCCTGCTGTATTCACTTTGGGTCCATGAATGCTCACTTTCCTTACAAGAGTTTACTGGAAACATCACTCAGCCACCCTCAGATCTGTAACCAAAAATAGCATGATATGGTGCATGATAGTGTGCATGATAGCATGATGCTTTGTTTTCTAAAATATTATTTTCCCTGTCCCCCTTCTCAAAATGTAACTTTCAGGAATATATTGGTCTCAGGCAGAAAATGAGTAGATGGGCAATATTTGGATATAAGAAAACATGTAAGTAAATAAAGCTGCAGCAAGGGTGCTGCTCAAAATACATGCATGACACGTTTCTGTGCACTTCTAGAGCTGGCCCTAGAGCTTCCTTACAACCAGAGTAAGAGAGGAAACATGGTGCCCATGAGGTGAAAATAAGGCAGCGGTTCAGGACGTACTTAAAGGGTTCCGTTAGTGAGGCCAGAGTTGCCTTCCTCCACCCACGTTCTCTAAACGGGAGTGTCAGGGTGGGCGATGCTCTTGGCCGTGTCCGACGGGAGATGCCACAGTCACTTCTTAGGACTGCTCCCTCCTAGGTCTCTCCGGGCACACGGATGGCTGGCTGCCAAAGTGCAGTTCTGTAAGTTCATTCAGTGATAAGCCAGAATAATGCAGGGTACACAGTCTTCTCAAGGTCTGGCTTGACACACGGATAAAGTTGATGACATCAGGAAGAATGGATGCCCTGTGTCTCCATCAGGGAAGACTCTGATTGTTTTGTTTTTGGTAACTGATTAGCATTGGAACTGAAGAGTTCTGGGCTTTTCCTGGCAGGAACAAGAAGTTCAGATGATCTCTGCTGCCAATTAGCAGAAGCAAATGGATCTCTTCTTATCAGCCAAGTGGCAGGTAAAGCCAGTGTCCTTGGCCAGAAATTCAGAATCCAAGAATTCCAGAATTCCAAGCTGGGATTTTGATACCTGAATGGATAGTCACCTTCCTCTATGCCGAGACTTGTAGATCAACTGAAACCCATGGCAGATGGGCGATTATGAACTCCAGTGTTCTTCCCCACACCCCACTGCAAGCCCAGGTGGTTACAAAGGTATCACATGGGAGCTTAACAATGTAATCCGAGTTTGGCATGCGTGGGAAACACTTCCCATGAACGCGTACATGTACGTGTTCATCCCGGCTTCTCAGATGTGTCCAGATGCTGATATGCTTAGTAAAATTCACATTTTATTTGAAGATATTGCCAAATTCATATTAGATGTTGTTAGCAAATTTTGAGCCAGCAGCAGACCTATTAGCATGATGGCTACTTTTTGGGGTGTGAAGGGGAGGGTGCCATTTACAAATGTTTACAACTTTTTAAAAAGATTTTATTTATTTATTTATGAGAGACATAGGAAGAGGGAGAGGCAGAGACACAGAGGGAGAAGCAGGCTCCATGTAGGGAGCCCGATGTGGGACTCGATCCCAGGACCCCAGGATCACGTCCTGGGCTGAAGGCAGATGCTCAACCGCTGAGCTACCCAGGCATTCCAAATGTTTACGACTTAATCCTGAGTTATCTTTTCTTTGGTGATGACAAAATTATACTGTCAGCTTGGGGGGAGGGGAGGACACTCATACCGAGGTATAGATTTCTTCATTCAGAAATGGTTTCAGGTACTTTAGATGTAGTTTAAAAGTAGAGATGAGGTGACATGGCACCGGGGTGTGGGCAGAACTTCATATAAGCCAGCAGTGGGTGGAATTTTGAACTCCTTTGGATATCATGGCTATCTTCAGATGTTGGTTGGATTCTTGCAGAGAGGAAGCTGAAGATTGTGTGGTACTAAAGGGTAGTCCCAGAAAAAGTGAATGGGAGTTGCAAAGTGATGGATGTGGACTTACTACAAGTATGGCCTTCTCACAGCTCAAGCTGTATAGGGAAGGGATATCTGCCACCAGGGATGAGTCACCACTACTAGCATGTTCACACCTAAGATTGAGCAGCTGCACAGCTGGTTTGCTGTTGGGGGACAGGGGACTTACCATTGACATTCCCTCTGACTTTGAATTTATGTAGTCCTGTGATAAGGGAGGTCTGTTGAGAGGCGATAATTTATTTTATAATAGAAATTATTCCCTGTAGGGTTTTCTCAAACAACCTGCCTAATTGATACATTGGGGGTAGATTCAGTTTAACGGAGTTAGGTCTATGTAGCTTTACCAGAATGCCTAATATGTAAATGCACTTGGTTTTATTCAATTGAAGCCTCATTCTCTGCAAATACAAGGGACTTGAATAAGAAAAATGGCAGGATTATTTGGTGTTCTTGTAAAGGAAAGTGATATATCCAGTCAGTTTAGATCTTTGCTTCCATCCTTTTGAAATGACCCCACTTCTGTGAATGGATTCTGTTGTCTTTGGCAAGAATGGCAGGGGGCTATATGGCCTTGGTGCCATGTGTTATCTTGCCAGAGCTGCAGATGCAGACATAAATTTCCAAATGCATTGAAATTTCTCATTGTAGACTCCTGTAGAGAGATGGCTGTCCTCCATGGAGAAAGAAATGCTTTTGCTCTACGTTCAGGTGCTTGAGGGTGAGGATCGTGCATGAAGGATCTGGGAGGCCACCATGTTCTTAGAGAAGCCTCTGAGAGCCTGGAGAAATAGATTAGGCTGGCCTCTACCCTCAGAGAAAGCGTGGTCCCTCCGTGTGTCTTGTCTATCTTCAAGTGTTAGGGCCACGTCGATGGATCCCCTGCCACGGCCTCCAAGGGGCCCTGCTTTTACAAATTCCTGTCATCCGATAGCTCGTGTTGTTGGAGAAATCGGAAGTATATGCCGGATTAAATGTGGTTTTGTTCACATATCAAATAATGACTCCCTCGAAGTTTAGAACGTCGTGCTATCTCAGACACCGAAGAAGAGACCCTGGAACTCTCAGATAAAGAAGGATTATCATGTATTTAGAAAGTGTGTGCCTGGCGTTTACATCTGGTCAACACTGAGCGGGTCCGCCCTGGAGGGAAAAGGGGAGGAGGGGCTGTGTGTGTCTCCAGGGACACTGAGGCTAAACTGTCAGATCAAGGGGTGGTGGTCTGAAGTGGTGGGCGAATTGTGCTGCAGGAGAGTTTCTGTAGAATATTCTCAGTGGCTGCTGCGTTCGTGACTGTTATGTTTTTCTTCTTTGCTCTGTATGTTTTCCTTTTTTCTCAGGACCCTGATTTCTAGTTTGTTTGATTCTTGCAGTGTGCAAAACGGAAGTTTATCTGGATGGTGTAGTATTCAGCTAGGATTGTAATTGAGAGAGAGTTAACAGTTATTTCATCTTTCAGTGGTGTGACTGTTTCTTTAAGAATTCACTGTAATATTGTGATAATTAGCAAATAGCTTGCATTGGGGCCTTCACACATTCTTCTCTCTGTGCTTGACGTGTTCCTGCCCCTCTTTTACGCTGTGTGACCAGCTCTTTTTTTGAGGTCCCAGTTTCTGTGTTGTTTCCTCAAGGGAATCTCCTCTCATTGACCCTAGACTCCATTGGGTCACTTGGCTCCTATGAGCCTATACTTTGCATCATTACACGACTGTGATTTAATAATTTTCTAGAATTATTTCCTGTTTGATTTCCTGTCGGACTGTGATCTCATTGGGAGCAGGCTTACATGTGTCCTGTGTACTTGTGTATCTCTGGGGCCCAATGCAGAACTGGGTGCAGAGTAACTGCTGAGTTAGCAGTTGTTAGGAAGAAGAATAATCACCATTTATTGAGTACCTACTGTATGCAAGTACTGTCTATTCTTTTTTTTTTAGTACTGTCTATTCTTAAAAAAAGTGTGTACACATATACAGTCTTGTGTTTTTTTTAAGATTTTATTTATTTATTCATAAGAGACACACAGAGAGAGGCAGAGACATAGGCAGAGGGAGAAGCAGGGTCTGTGCAGGGAGCCCAATATGGGACTCGATCCCGGGACCCCAGGATCATGTCCTGAGCTGAAGGCAGATGCTCAACCACTGAGCCACCAGGTGCTCCTGCACAGTCTTCCTAATACTGATACCTGGATAAAACAAAACAAAACAAAACAAAACAAAACAAAACAAAACACGGTTGCTCCCATTTTGAAACTGGGTAACTGGGTTCAAATCCTGAGAGTAAATACTCAGCAGCCTCTTTTAAGCAGGTTCAGGAAGGGTATATACACAGTCACCTGGAGAAGTATCCTTAGAAGCACAGCAGTGTATCTAACAGGATTCCACTTACAGAAAACCAAGTGTTGATGTTTGTGTGTAGCTGACGGGCCTGTATTTGCGTGCCAACTATCTGAACACCAAATTGTGACCTTTTATCTTGGAGGAATGGGCTGGGAGGAACAAGAGGAATTCTTAGTTTTTACTTTGTAATATTCTATGTACTTTCATTTTAAGAATTTACTGTGAGTCTCTCTTTATAAATAAAAAAGTATAGGAAAGAAAAGGATGTGCCCAAGATCTCCTGGGTGGTGTGGTGGCTGCCTGGGGATTTGAACCCCAGCCCATCTGGCTCTGAAGCCTGGATTCTCCTCCTGACACCCTTGATGTCCATAGTAGTAGTTTCAACTGGTGGGGTTCCTCCCCCTGCCCCCATCCTGAGGACATTTGGCAATTTCTTTACACAGTTTTGTTGTTTTCCAGTGGGGTTGGGGGAGGGTAGTACTGGCAGCTAGTGGGTTGAGGGCAGGGATGCTGCTAACATCCAACCCTGCCCTGGATGTCACCCACAGTTCCCTCACCTAACAGGCAGGTAGTGCTGAAGCTGAGCACCTGTGCTCCAGAGTGGCAGCTGGCCCTGAGTAGACCCTGGAGAATGCAGTGCTCCCCTCAGCCCCACAGGACCATCAGCCACGTGGTGTGGGATGCCTGGTACCCACCGAAGCGCTGGGCACAGAGCCTGCTCTGAGGCCACATTGTTTCAGTGCCCAGTGGAAACAGCAAAAGTTAAATCATATATCAGCCTTATCTTCAACCGAAGCTTTTAAAAGAGAGACAGACAGAGAGGCTTTTAGTCAAAGAAAGGTCCTGAAGAGGTGCAGAGTTGCAGGGGGAGGGTTGCAGGAGATCTTTGTATCTTAGCACAACCTGAGGGAAAAATAAGAGTTCTTTTAGGATGGATGATGATGTCTGGATTTTCCCCATCATCTCCTCTGATGATTTACAAGTTTATTTACTACCTGAAACCAGGTGTCATGTAGGCATCCAGAACTGATAGGGGCATCCTTCCACTGGTGCCTGGATGATTCTGTCTCCTTCAGTCTGTCCTGGGCATTTCCTTCACTACTGAGGGGACCCCTCGAGGAGCTGCGTGGATTCCCAGTGAGCACCGAGGGTAGGGAGTCTGCTCTGTCAGAATCTGAGCATTGGCTTTGTTGCTCTGCTTGGAGGGCTCTTGAGAATCATCCCATTGCCTTTCTTCCTTCTCAGGGAGGAAACAGGCCAGAGAGGGGAAATCATTTGCTAAAAACTAATTACTGGCTAGTCAGGACTGGCCCACAGGCCCCCAGTCTTATAGTCAGCCCTAAGACTGCAACAGGAAGAAGAGAATGACTATTTTCTTAAAGGCAGAGAGGCAAACAGACAAGAAAATATTCTTTTTGTGTGGATGAGATTGGGTAGGAGCAGGAGGTGGGAAAACTGATGAGGGGGTGAGAGCCTTCCTGTTATAGTGACTTAGTTCTACAGTGGTTCAGTTCTCGGTTCTCAAAGTGTGGCCCTCAGACTTATGGAATGGGGGAGGCTTTGAGTTGGGGACCCAGCAATCGGGGTGATTCTCATGTGCGCTCAAGTTCTAGAGCCACTGGGGAAAAGGATAGAAGATGGACTTTTCTTTCTGGGTCCCCATTCCATCAGCCAGGATCTTGGCTAGATCACATGACATCTGTGGGCCTCAGTTTCATTGTCTGGAGAATGGGGATGGTCCTACTTAACCAGCAGAGTTGTTGGAAGAGTCAGCACAGGGTGCAAGTGGATGTGATCTGTACAGCATTACCCAAATAATCAAGCTTGGGGTTTGCATTTGGTTTGATTCTCCTGGACTGGTAAACACCACTGTCGCTGTTTCTCACGATGTGCCTTTGGAGCTGCTTTTGTTGTTCTTTCTCCGTAGAATAACACAGCCTATTCCTATATGTCAGGGCCATCCCATGTGTCTTCCTGAGGCACTCTCTGGCAGATTCAGCCTCCTAAAGCTGCTCACATGCACACAGAGCAGCTCTAGGGAACCTGGGGAGGATGTGGCCAAGGGAGCGGCCAGGAAGGCTGTGCTGTAAAGCTGACCCAGGGCCTGTGAATGGCCCACACAAAATGACCTGGGAAGACTGGTTCTGGGAAAGAGGATCATCATTACAAAGGGCAGGTGACCACAATCCGTGTAGGATCAGAGCGTGGACACTGACCCTTGAAGGTCATGGTGCTCACATTTACAGCCAAAAGTATTAGGTAACCAGCATGTGACAGGTCTGCCTTCTTTCATCTAATCTCTGACACCATCAGTTGAAAGACATATTGCTCTGAGTAACACACACACACATACACACACACATTAAACTGATACACCATTGGTTCTAAAAGAAGAAAATTCTGACTTCAATATTGAAATGTGAAAAACAGTATTTTAAAAAGTGCTCCACACTATTCCCACATCATTACATTCAATCTGCACAACTGCCCTATGAAATTGGGGCTATTACTGCAATTACTTCATAGTTGAGGGAACTGAGGCTCAGTTAAGTCAGTTGTATGGGGCAGAGGCCAGCGACCTTTTTCCATAAAGGGTCACATAGTAAATACTCTAGGCTTTGGGCTCCATATGATTTTTTTTTTCTTTAACTCAGTTTTGCCTAAGCTTCCATGGACGATATGCAAATAAGTGCACCTGGCTGTGTTCCAATAAGACTTTATTTATGGACATTGTTGAATTTCATAAAAATTTCACATGTCCTGAGGTATTACTTACTTTATTTTTTAACTATTTGAATATGTGAAGTTTATTGTCGTAGGACACAAAAACTGGTGGCATGCTAGATTTGGCTCTGGATTTGGCCCCTCAGCTATTGGTTTTTGTTCCCAGTTTAGAGTATCCTAGAATTAAAATCCAGGTCCAAATCCAGATGTGTGTCTACAACCAGGTTTTAATCTCCATTATGGTGTAGATAAGGAGAAGTGGCTGTCAACTTGTTTTTCTACCAAAAAAAACAAAAAAAAACAAAAAAAAAACAAACCCCACCAAAAAACAAAACACAACCCTTTAAAAATCTGTACTAAAGTACTATTTGCCTTAATCATGAAGTTTGTCAAGTTTTTCAAGGAAGGTCTAATTTTAATTTCCTCTGAACTTGTTTCTTTGTAGCTCAATGTTAATTATAATTTGGAGAGGCATCTTGGCTTTTGAACTGACAGCTTGAAAACATCAAGTTTCTTCTTAAATGAGACAAACATGTGCGTAGTATAAAAAAATCATTTCAAAAGTATAGAAAATATGAAGTAAAGTGCTTTACCTGCCTTGTTCCCTTTTTATTCCTTAGTTATTCTTCCCAAAGCTAACCACTATGAGAAGCTTCTTGGGCCACGCTTTTGGAAGTTGGCTTTAGGGCTATAGGAATGTGTGTGCGTGTTCACTGACTTTGATCTGCATCCCTCCTTTTTCATGTCAGCTCTTCGAGGAGGGCTTTTGACTTTATCATTTCGTCCATTGGTACATTATTTTTTTAAAGATTTTATTTATCACGAGAGACACAGAGAGAGGCAGAGACACAGGCAGAGAGAGAAGCAGGCTCCCTACAGGGAGCCTGATGCGGGACTCCATCCCAGGACCCCGGGGTCATGCCCTGAGCCAAAGACAGATGCTCAACCACTGAGCCACCCAGGCATCCTGGTACATTATTCTCAGTGGATATATAGTATTCTGTGTCTGTACCCCTAAAGCGCTGCTGTGTATTTAACCATGTTCCCATTCTTGGATTTGAGTTATTTCCAGTTTTTTCTAGTTATTACAAATATAGTTCATTGACTATTGCTGCAGGTAAATCTGTCATGCTTTTATAAACATTTCTGTAGGATGAGTTCCTGGAAGTGGCTACTGCATCAAAAGAGATGTATTTTTTTTTTTTTTTTGGTGCGTTAATGTTTTTCTTACATGAAATTTCTAACAGATTATATGCCCCAGCCAACAAACGTCTGCAGAGAGCAGCATTGCTGGGTGTGTGTGTGTGTGTGTGTGTGTGTGTGTGGAATTGACTTCTGTAACATTTACACTCCTCCATTGTCTTTTGTTTGGTGAGGAAATAGGTCCGTGTTTCATCTTGAAGAGTCAGTAGAAAATTAGTTGGTAAGGAATGGTGACAGGTTTTTTTTTGTTTGTTTTTTGTTTTTGTTTTTTTTGGTGACAGGTTTTGGGTCCTAGATCTCAACATGATCTTTGACTTTTATGTAAAGAAGAGTCCCCTTTTCTCGAAGAACCCAAGCAAGGTGCTGTGGACCTGCCTGGCCAGGATTCTTTGATAGGGAGGCAACAGTGGTGGCTGAAAACTATGGTCGATCCCTATGAATTTTTCTCAGAGCCCAAGGAGCAGTGTTAATAGTTTACGGACATCATGTGACACCTAGTAGTTCTGATTACTGACTGACTCTTCCAGCTTCCGTCCTCAGCCCTGTATAGGAACTGCCTCGTGGAGTGTGTGGTCACAGTAGAACACTGGAATGTACCTCATCTCGGTTCAGGTGAGGAAACAGGTTCACAGAGGCCCAGAACCGTTGAGCAAGGTAGGGGTGCAGCCAGATTATAAACCCAGTTTTGGCCCTCAAGCTCCCATTCTTGACCACCAAGCATTCTGTTTCCTCAAACTTTTATAAGTTTCCTGTATTTCGTGACAGGGAATAGGTTCATCAGCAGTTACCAGTGAACCTATAAAATTAGATGTTGCTTCTACTTCCTGCTTCATAGATGATCATGGAAACAGGCTTTTCTGCTAGTCTGTGAGTTCCAAGGACAGGATGGTATGTTGCTTAGACCTGTGAGCCTAGCACACAAGGGTGCTTGGCAAATGTCGAATGATTAAATGAATGAAGTAGACAACTGCAAGTAAAATACTTAGAGAACAATCTAAGATTTATTTTATTATTTTTAGGGCTATGTAGTAGGATATATAGATAAAGATGCTATAGGCTTTCATGGGTGACAAGGGTTCAGAAAACGTATACTTCTCTATATTTTCTTCCCTGGAAATGAAACCCCAAAGAATAAATTCTAGTGATATAAACTTAGCTTTGTGGCCAATTCTTAGCCTCCTAATGTGGAGGAAAATAGAGTTAATACAAGGCCTTTTTTTTCTTTTTTCTTTTTTTTTAATTTAAATTCAATTTGCCAACATACAGTCCATCATTAGTTTCAGATACAGTTTTCAATAATTCATCAGTTGCATATAACACCCAGTGCTTATCACATCACGGGCCCTCCTTCATGCCTGTCACCCAGTTACCTCATCCCCCCACCTACCTCCCCTCCAGCAACCCAAGACCATTGTTCTAAAAAAGAAATATCCCTTTTTTTTAAGTTCCTTGTGAACTTACATGATGATGAGTAATTGTGTTGATGGGTCCAGAAGAGATGGGTCTGTTAGGTTTTCTGCAGTCTGATGTGTTACTGAGAATCATGCAGAAGGAAGATTGCTAAGGAAACAGGATATTTGCATTCATTCTACAACTGTAGGGTGGTATGTGTGTCCTAGCAAGAGCAAAACCAAGATTTCTACGTGGTTGGTGGCACCTGAACCAAGGGTGAGTCTAGCCTAGATGAATGTGCCTCTGGGCTGCAAAGCACTGGGGTTCCTCCAGGCCTTGGTGTGAGAGCAAGCTGGCTAGATGACAGGTCTTGGGCCAGGCATCCCCTCGCCCGTGTGTCCTGCTCTCAGTGTTTCCCACCCCACTCTTCCACTGTGCCACCTGGCTTCCTATCAGGTCCTAGTTTTTAGCCTTGCCTGTGCTCAGCCACCACCTGCTCTGTTCCCCCTTCCAGGCATGGTTTCTTCTTTGACCTGGCTCAGACCTCTGCATCCTTCAGACTGCCCTTCCTTGTTACTCTTCTTATTTAGACTCTTTTTTTTTTTCCCTTACCATAGACTACATTCTTGAAGAATATCTCAGGTTGTTAAAGCTCCTTAGAAGACATTTTTTAACCAAGGCAGCTGTGAGAGAATTCATGATTGGGCCACGTGACCACAGCTCCCCGGAGGTGGTTCATGTCCCCACGATTTTGACTCCGAGCCATCTGGGTGCCTTTGCCTCTGTGCCTGGGCACCTGCAGACAGAACATGTGTTTTTTCACGTCTGCCAGTTCTTCATCCTTACACTGCTCTCAATTTTGCTTTTATTTTTAAGGAGCGGTATTGAATGTGTAATTAATTCCCTCCTCTGCTTATGTCCTTAACTATTGATTAGAACCAACAATTGGTATAATAATCATTTGGCGTATAATTATTTCTTATAAATGTTATATGAGTTCTGGGAATGGTTCTGTAAAGCTCCAGAAAGTAATGGCAAAGGCATACTTCTGTCCATGTGTTTTTTTCATTTCTGAAACCAATTATTTTCCTAAAATTGCTTTTCAGATTGGCTATTAAGTTGAAAAGATCATTGATTTTTTTTATACTAGCATCAAGAAGAATCCTAATGAAACATGATGTGTTTACAATTAATTATGTTAGCTCTCACCTGGCCACTTAATGCCAGGAGGGTTTATTTTTGGGTTTGAGTGGGATAGGTGGTCATTTTCACTAATACCTTCTCAACTTTTGCAGAGCTGGGGTAGAGAGAGAATGATTTTTTTTTTTCTGGAAATTCTTAGAGGGTTACTTTGTATTACTTCTATCCTTCTTGGGGAGCTGTCTTCTTAGATGCAGATAAAATTTGTCCTGGGTGTTGCAAAATTAGCGTTTAAAAAATAATTTGTCAAAGATTTTTGTTTGGAAGAATCTGACTTCCCTGCCCCTTTGGGGTTTGACTTCAGTTCCCACGTGGGAGGGCACCAGGCCAAGGTGACAGGTGCAGGCATGATGGAGCATCTGGTGAGGCCAGGCCTGCCCAGGTGCCAGTGTTGGCCCGGAACCGTGCCCCGTGGACTCATTTGCCCTCGTAAATATAGGTCCAGCAGTCCTGAATTCTTTCTTCAGGTGTGCACACTGACCATTGAGGCTGGAACAAAACCCTGCTGACCATGTCCATGTGGGACTCTACCTTCTGGCAGGACACTCCTAAATTGAGACCCAGAGACTTGATGTTCTTGCAATTTTTTTTAATTAATTAATTAATTTTAAAGATTTTATTTATTTGAGATAGAGCACAAGCAGGGGGAGGGGCAGGGGCAGGGGCAGAGGGAGAGAGAAGCAGGCACCCCACTGAGCAGAGAGCCAGTTACAGGGCTCCATCCCAGGACCCTGGGATCGTGACCTGAGCCGAAGGCAGACACTTAACTGACTGAGTCACCCAGGTGCCCCTGTTCTCGTGATTTTAAACTTGTGAGACTGCCCACCCCATTTTTTAGGTGTTAGAAATCAGTTTTTCCGTTTTGGTGCCATGGTGTTGGGGAGATCCCTAGAAATGAGTTGTAATTTATGCTGATTCTTTTTTAGTACCTATTTTTTTCCCAAATCCTTCAATGTGTCTTTCTTGCTAATGTGCTTCACTTTATAAATCCCGTAGTAGAAGCTACAAACTCATTATTGCCTGAAGGACATGTGTTCGGCAGTGGGGTCTCTCTCTAAGCCCCAGCCTAAATCTAAATTTTGTGTCCATTGAACTTTGGGAGTTTGTTTTCTGCGGGTCCCTGTGCCCCCAGCAGTCTCTGGAAGCACCTTGCTTTGTGCTCTCATGTACCTGTATTGAATGCAGTGTAGTGTCTTTATAGCAATGTGTTATTTTTATGTGCCTTACTTTATTACACATGAAATGAAATCATCTCTGACACTTTTTATACTCCTTGCGCTTTTATTACAGTTCTATCTTTCATCAATAATAACATAAGCCGCCATACCCTTCCTACCCTTCCCCAGAATATTTTGTGAGATTGTTGCCACTCTCTGGAAAGAGTGCTGTTGCCACCTTCTTAGAAACGGCTTCATCCTCATTGCTTTTATCTCATGAAATAATCCTTTAATCCTCATTCGTTCATTCCTGGCTGTGGAGGCTGCTTCCCCTCGCCAGTGCTGCTGATGTGAGCCCACAGCACAGTGTGGTGGGTGAAGCCGGCCTGCTGGTTTATCAGTGTCGAGTCATTACTGTCATTAATTCTGGTGGCTGCAGTGATTAGGACCAGAGGTCTCATCCCTCAGGCCAGCCCTGTTCATTCATAATAAGGGATTTAGCCGATATTTATGCAAGCAGAAAATTGAATCAGCAGCACCATCAGTGCATTAAGTGATGGCATTTACCTACAGAATTCCTGTAAAAACATCATAGTGGGTTTGGATAGAACCATTTCTCAGGCCTTGAGGGTCTTTTGATAATCCATGGAACTGTGGTGTTTTCCAGTATTGCAGAGGCTTCAAACCAGTTTCTTTCTGGTTGGTCCCCCACTTATGAAGGTGGTAGTCTGTGTTTAGGGACTAACCTTTTTTTCTATAGATTTTGCAAAATCACTTTCTTAATGATGTCTTTGGCCCTTGGAAAATACAAAACAGAGGCTCTAGTGCTGAATTTAAAATACACTACCCTAGCCTGCCTTCGACTTTTGGATGGGTTATTACTGTAATTTTGAGACATCTAAAATAGCTCCTGATGGTGTGGTGTCCTGTGACCTCTGCGGACTTTTCCCCAGATCCTGGCTGTTGGGGAAAAGAGAAGACCCAGGGGAGCTTCAGGGGCTCAGCTGTAAGAGGGGTGAGGCACCTGCCAGGGCATGTCTGGAGAACAATCTCCTAAAAAAAAAAAATCATCTCCCAGGAGATTCCATTTCTTCTTTCTTTCTTTGTTTTTTAAATGTGGTTTTTAAGTAGGGGGATGCATTCAGATGGTTCAGGAATGAAAATAAATAGCAAGGAATACAGTAAAAAGTCTCCGTGTGCCCAATTTTCTCATCCAGTAACCACTGTTATTAGTCTCCTGTGTATCCTTCCAGAAATATTTTTAAGCATTTATTACTTAGCTGTGTATGTGTATTCTTTTTCTTCTTTTGTTAAAACATAACAGCATATTATAGGCAATGTTCTGTGCCTTGCCTTTTTTTTTTTTTTGCAAGTGTCAGTATATTTTGGAGATCTTTCCACATCTGTGTGGAGATCATTGTTTCCTCTTTTTTTCTTTTTCTAAAGCTGTGTGGTATTCTAGGGTACAAATGACTTATTGAATCCATCCCTCCTGATGGACATTTAAGTTTCTAGTATTTTAAGCTAGTGCTGCAACAAGTAACCCTGTATATATGACATTTTACACATCATGTGCACATTCTTCAGATGGTAAACTCCAGAAAAGCAATTACTGGATCAGAAGATATAAGCATTTATAATTCTGAAGTCTCCTGTCATTCCTTGACCACCTCCCCCCCCCCGCAATAATGGTAAGTATTTGAGAATAACTGTTTCCAAACAGCTTTGCCAAAGATATGTCTGTTCCAGTCCTTTGCCCATTTTCTAGTAAGTCCAAAGTCTTTTACTTTTAGTTTCCAGAAGCTCTTCATATATGAGAGATATTAGCCCTTAACCTGTTATTTGAAAGCAAATAAAATATTTCCAATGGTGATGTTTACCTTTTGACTTTGCTTATAGTATATTACTAAGTAAAAGTTCAATTTTTTGTGTGTTTGTGTTTATTGGTATTGACTTTTGTGGCTTCTTGGATTAGAAATCAGATTTTTAGGCAAGACTCAAAAGGCTTTTTCTGCTTCGAGGTTAATCAACAATCCCTCCTCCCATTTTTTTCTCCCAACATGTTTTACAGGTTGGGAATTTATTTTAATGTATGTTGTAAGATAGAGAAGTGGTCTTTTTCTTTAGATGCTATTCAGTTGTGTTTATATCAGTAGCCAAATATACATTCCCCCCGCCAACGCGCACACGCACACACACACACACACACACTGGTAGAGATGCTCACCTTTATTGTGTACTGAATTTGGATCGACTTTTGGACTTTGTGTTTTGATCCATTTGTCTTTTTTTTATAGTCAAAACCAGTGCAAGTAACATTATTTTAACATTAAATCTTCATAATATGTTAGACCCTCTGATAGGGCTGCCCTTTGTTACTTCTCTTTCTCAGAGTCTTTTTTTGTCTTTTCTTGATAATCTTACATATTTTTCTAAATATACTTAAGGATAAACTTGTGTAATTGCCTAACTAAAAATGATGTTTTCATTAGGAAAACATTACATTTATAAATTATCTTAAGAAAAAACTGCACATATTTATGAGTTTATTTTCCTGTCTAGGAACATTATATATCTTTCTAACTGTGCAAATCTTTTTTTATGTCCTTTAAAAAGGTTTTAAGGTTTTCTTCCTAAAGTTTTGCACACTTACTGTTTAGTTAATTCCTTGGGATTCTATTTTATTTATTGTGGTATTTTATATTTTATTATAATGTAGTTTTTTTTTTTTGAAGTGCATCTTTTGATTGGTGGAGGTTTGTATATAAGGAAGCTGTGGCTATCTACAAGTTAATTTTGTATCTTGCTAGTTTTCTGAATTATCCTTTGTTTTATGATAGTTTTAGTTGATATTCTTTTTTTGGCGTTCCTAGAATATGATAAACTTGTCTTTAAATAGCCCTAGTTTTTTGTGACTCCTTTCCAATTTTTGTACTTCTTCAGGCTTTCTCGGTTTCCCCTCATATGATATAAAATAAACATAATGATAGCACCTTTGTTTTAGTCCTAATTCTTGTTGGCTTGTATCTTAGTGTTACATTCTAGTGATGCTAGGTTTGGGATTGAGATAAATATATGTTATCATGTCAAAGAAGTGTACATTTATTTCTCTTTGAATGATTTCTGTTGTTATTAAGAATGGTTGTTGAATTTTATGCAGTATTTTTTCAATGTGTATAGCATGGTTACATGATTTTATTCTTGAGTTCTTTGATTACAATAAACTAGTATGATGGATTTACTAATATTGAGCAATCTTTGCATTACATGTATAAATTCCATTTGATCATGATGTAATAACCTTTTATTGTGCTACTTGATTCCTTGTGCTGTTTTCTGCATGATATTCATGAATGACAGTGCTCTTGGGTTTTCTTTTATGCATAATTGTTATGAGGTTTTGCATTTCAATTAGAAGATTCTGTATGTGAAGGAGGGTTTTTACAATAATTTCAGGTTGAGAACACAATTTTAGGAAACATGTCTAGCTTAAAGGAACATGTAGTTTTAAGGATTGCTTAGGAGTGTATTCTTGTATGTGGGTGCAAATTTAAACTGTTGAGGTCTCTTTGGGGAGATAAAGTTTTGAAAATAATTTACTAACATTTTGTTAGCATTAATAAGAAATAACAAGAATAATCACCGGTTAACTAGATTAATGAATTAGCTGAATATGTAGTAGGTGGGTTTTACATTTGTTAGTTCATTTTGGGCCTCCGAATGGCCCTGGGAGGAGTTACTTACAAGTTACAGAAGGGAAATCTGACTTTGAAGAGGTAAAACATGACTTTCCCAAGGTCAGGGATGGAATCACACTTGAAACCTAGATCTCTTTGACCCCAGTATCCGTAATCTCAACCACATGCTGTATTGCTTTTTAAACAAATTTGAGTTGTTAAAGGTAATTAAAAGTAAGAAAAACAGCCTCCAAATGTGGTCCACAGACTAGCAGCATCTGTATCCCCTGAGAACTTGTTAGACATGCAGATTCTTAAGCGCCCCTTTACCCTCTACCCACTACCAAGTTTCCAGAAGCAGAAACTCTGGTGATAAGGCCCAGCTTTGGTGTGATCCTGATGTATATACACTAAGGTTCTAGAACCACTGCCTTAAGAATGACATACTGTTCTTCCCTTCTGCAGTCTGCATATTAGGAGTTGTTAGCTTGTCAGCTGTAAGGGTAAATAGTCTTCCCTTTCTCCATTTGCTCTCCAGAAATAGGGACTAATCATTTGTTTCACACCTTATGGCCTATTCACAAAAGCGCATATTTGCTGAGCCTAGCTCCCTGTGAACTTGGGACAATGAAACATGCTGGCCCCTCTCAGCCTGGGCACAGGTCTTAAGCAAACTAATTAGACTTCATTTCCAAATGTGAGTAGTTTGCAGATTTGCCTGTTTTCTCCATAGACCCTCTGTGTGTGATGTACCTTCCTGAGACTAACTAGAAGTGGGTGCTGGAAGAACTGGGACCCAGCAGCCTCAGCTCTGCCTCCCAGACAGGCACCCGGAGGCCTTCGTTCTGTTTCCTGGAATGAGCAAATGCCAGGAGGAAGGTGAAAATCACGGTGGGATGCCCACTTGACCTCATTGCTGCATGATGCCACCAAACCGAGGAAATCATGATAATTCACTTAACCTCAAAAGGCTCAAGCCAATTAATGATTTCCATGCACTTGCCAGTTGCCTGCCCTTCCCTTCCAGGCACAGAATTCATTTCACTGGCATCACTGATTTACAAAAGGCAGACTGCTTGCAAGCTAATTGGGTAAAGTCATTATTGAGGGCAGCGTGGCTGTGAGCTGGAGCAGTGCTAAAGTGGTTTTCGATAATGGGCCTCTTGTCCTTGCATTGGTTGTCACCCCCAGAGTAATTAGATCTGAGCGGCATCGGTTTGGGGCTACGAGGATGCTGTGGGTTTACCAGTGACCAAGCATAGTTTGCTGAGAACTAGTTCTTAATTACATTCAGGTACCTTGCCCAGGTCTAGGGGTTTCCAGATTGACATATTTCTGTGGTTAGTAGCCTCTTCCTTGGTGTGTGTGTGGTGGGTTAGGATTGATAGGCTAAGTATATCACTTTCCAGGGACTGCAGTATAGGTGCCTCTGTGAGCTGACTCTGAGTAAAGCCCGTCCACCCCCAATCTAGGTCGGAAATGGCCTTTCTTTGTCTTTATTCCCACTGATGAGCACCTCCGGGCTGGAGACTGGGGTCAGTGGGGCTAGGGATGCTCAGGGGGCTGCAAATACATGGGTATACAGCGGGAGCCTACGGCAAGACTGTAAGTGGAGGCTCATATACTCTAAATAATTAAGTTGTAGTATAATCACATGAACGTGCTGCTAACAGCAACATGTGTTCTATCTCCCTGCCTTGACGAGTGACTTTTGTCATGACTTGGGACATGGCAGTGTGGCGGGAGTGCCCCTTCACTTCCCACCCTCGCTTCATCCTGCTCTGTGAGGGGCTTTGCGTGTATGCCTGCAGACACCAGGCTTCTTGTCTGAATTCTGATCATAAAACCCTCTCCTCACTGCCAGCTGCTGTCCTAGAGCCTCTCCTTGGGCACAGGGGGCTCTCACGGGAAGCTCAGGCCACTTTAAAAGACAGATCTAGAGAAAAGGTTCAGAAAGACGGAGTGGAAGTTGGCTCAGGGCCATTCGGGTAGGAAATTTTGGTTTTAGGGACTAAGGACATGATGTAGATAGAGGAAGTGTGAGCTCTGGATAGACATGCCTCCTAAGCCCCAAACAACCCCACCCCATCTAGGTCAGGGTGAGGGCCCCTCTGTGTGGGTCTAATGATGGTCTTGGCCTCACGAAGTGTCAGTAGAGTTTTACTTATCCAGGGCCTGAGTTGAAGGAGAAGCCTTAAACACAGGCTTATATGTGCAGGTGTATGAGCCACACAGCCATTAACATTCCTGATGATCATACTCTGAGCCCCCATGTGAGCTTCAGATGGTGCTTGCCCACCCTGCACACTCACACTGACACTCCTGTACTCGTAGTGACAGAGCCACACTACTCTTGAGTAGAAACACACAGAAATTGTCATTTGCCTGCCATTCTGTGGCAACCGTACTCCTGTCCTAAATATTTACACAGGTGCCTTCCCATAGGCCTTGCACATGTAGAAACACCCACATATTCTTTGCATGCACACATGCCTTCACACCTGGGCATCTTTTTTGCTCATATTCCTGTTTCAGGCTGCCACACTTAGTTCATCTGGGATGTTCCTCTTATCAGCAGATGTCATCACTGACATGGTCAGGGCTCAGGTCCACATCAGTGGCTTAAATAAAGGCTGTCAGGTTCCAGGCGCTGTTACTTTGTTGAAGGTCTGCCTTTGGCTCATTAGCAGGTAGTGACAGCTGCTCACATTGCAGCTCCTGAGGACTGTAAGGTAATCTGGAACAAACACCCAAGTATCTTCTGTGTTCTTGTGGGGGACACAGTCTTGCTGAAGGCTGATCTATGTCATCTAGCAGGGCACATTGCTTGGCCACAGCTCCCTTGACACAGAGAAACTCATCCAGGAAAGACTGAGTGACCCTGGATCTTCCCTGGGCCTTACCTCCCACTTAGCCATAGATTCAATCCCATATAATCTTCAGATCACTGCCCCCTTGAAGCCAGGAGCAAATAGCCCACTCTTTTGTTTTGTTTTGTTTTTTAAAGATTTTATTTATTTATTCATGAGACACAGAGAGAGGCAGAGACACAGGCAGAGGGAGAAGCAGGCTCCATGCAGGGAGCCCGATGTGGGACTTGATCCCAGGACCCCAGGATCATGCCCTGGGCTGAAGGCAGACCCCAGAGTAATTAGATCTGAGCGGCATTGGTTTGGGGCTACGAGGATGCTGTGGGCTTACCAGTGACCAAGCATAGTCAACAACTGAGCCACCCAGGTGACCCAATAGTTCACTCTTTTTATTCACTTCAGTAGCAGTGTTGTCTCTGTGATGGGATGTTAGGTGCTTTGTGGAACACTTCCAGGTGAGCAGTATTTGCCCTAAAGCTCTTTAATGCCAGTGTCTTGTTCACCCTGAAGCAGAAGATACTTAAATGTCTGATGAGAAATTTTTTGTTGGAGATAGGTTTGGTATTTGGTAGTAGGATTATTTTTCAATTAATTTTTTAAAAATGAACTTTAATTTTGGAACACTCAATTTATAGAAAAGCTGCACAGGTGCATCTACAGAGGGTTCTGTGTGTCTATCATCGACTTTGACCCATTCATAACATCTTATGTTACTATAATCCCTTTGTGAGAACTCAAATTAGTATTGGTAAATCACTGTTAACTAAATTCTAGACTTGCATATTTTGTAGAAGTAGTATTTTTCACTCCACTCCTCTGAAAAGCTACCACTTTACCTTTTCCCTACTTGCTTTTTTGAAAAGCAAGTCCTTATGACTAGCCTGCCTTCAAGAGGGGAAAGTCAGGAATTAAGCTCTACCTCCTGGAGGGAACAGTATCTGGGTAATTACTTGGCATTCTTCTGAAAGAAAGGTTTCACTCACTCTCACTTTTAAATACATGGAAAGGTGTTTGGTGCAACCTCCTGTCTAGACAAGATGGCATAGAGTTGCTTTTTCTTGCTCCTCCTAGCTAAGTATGACAGTAAACCCTGGAAATAGCATAAGAGTTAACCAAAGGAAAACTCTGGAAGGTGGTAAGAGAAAGGCAATCTGGTTTAGGATCCCAGGTCTGGAAGAACGTCACAGCAGCAGGGCGTCTGAGTTCCTCCCCACAGGCCTGATGGAAGGTGGCTGAGGCCTGATGTTTCTTGACTTATAACTTAGCATCAGAATGTGGCCTGGGCTCATCCCTCTCTTGACACAGTAGGAATCCTCACTAACATTACGGAACTCAGCACTTTGGCTTCACTGAGACTGGTAGGCAAGGCAAGTGTTTCTATTCCCTGCTGGCCTGCGATTTCTGCAATATCAGGGTGAGTACAGCAGGGGAACACCAGCAAAAGCCACCCCTCCACAGTAAGTGATCCAGTCTGGGAGGCTTCTTTGTCCCTGTGAGCCCGTGACTCTGTTCTCCTACCTAGAGACACCTGGGTAGCTGGGGGAGGCCCACCTGACACTCTGGGACATCGCTTCATCGCCATGGGTCCAACTGTCCTTAACCAACAGATAGCAGTTGGCCCGGACTGGGGAAAGCCCAACTGGGGAGAGTTGGCTGCATGTCTCAAGGAATGCGGCAAAAAAGTCTGGTCTTACCACTCTTATTTGACAACATTCTAGTCACTGTGGTAAGATGAGAAAAAAAAGAAAAGGCATTGGTAAGAAAGGCCACACTTCACTGTACCAATTTGTAGGTGACATAGTTGTCTATGTAGAAAACCCCTAGGAATTAACAAAAGAAGGGGAAAAAAGTCCGTTGGAACCTATACAAGTACAGTCAGTAAGGTTACAACATAAAATTAGCACAGAGACATCAAACGTACTTCTGTATACTACCAATGAATATGTAAAATCTGAAATTAAAAACAATATCGCTGGAAAGAAAAATACCTAAGTATAACTTTATATCATATATAGGGTATGTTTTTTTGAATATTACAAAACTGATGAAAGAAATCAAACAAGACCTAAATTAACAGACAGATGTATCTTGTTCATTGATTGGAAGACTCAACATAGTAAAGATGTCCCAAATTGATAACATAGTTTGAAAGCAATTCCTATAAAAAATCCAGCAAGGTTTTTTTTATAGGCATCAATAAAGTTATCTTGAAATTTATGTTGAAAGGCATAGGCCCTCATGTAGCTAAAATGATCTTGACAAAGAAAGACAAAACAGCAGGAATAAGTCCACCATGTATTAAGGCTTCCTGGATGGCTACAGTAATCAAGACTGTGTGATATTGGCAGAGGGACAGACACAGGGATCAGTGGCCCAGAATAGAGAGCCTAGAAATAGAACCAGAGAAATAAGCTCCATTGATTTTTGACAAAGGTGCAAAAGCATCTCCATGGAGGAAAGCTAGCCTTTTCAAGAAATGATGCTGGAGCAGTTGGATGTCTAAAGGAAAAAAAAAAGAAAAAAAAAAAGGAGACCTCACCCAAAACCTCGTACCTTATATAAAAGTTCCCTCAAAATGGATCATGGACTTCAATGTAAAACTATAACACTTGTAGGGAAAAGAAAATCTTCAGGATCTAGGGTTAGGCCAATAATTCTTGGACTTGACAACAAAAGCATGATGCATAGAAGGAAAATGGGTAAATTGGACTTCATCAAAATGTTAATAACCTGCAGTGTGTGAAAAACCATGTTAAGAAGATGAAAAAAAGAAGCTCTAGACTGGAAATATTTACAGGCTACATTTCTGACACAGGAACAGTATCTGGAATATATAGAGATCTCTAAAAACTCAAGAGTAAGAAAAGAAGCCAACCATATAATGGACAAAAGGCATGGAGAGTCATTTCACCAAGGCAGGTACATAGATGGCAAATACCCACATTTTTAAAATGAGGTTGGGCATCATTAGCCATCAAGGAAATGCAAATTAAAGTAACAGCAAGGTATTACCACACACCTGTCTGAGCAGCTGGAATGAAAAGAGCTTGGGAAGATGTAGAGAAACCAAGTCCTCAGAGTCACTTGTCATAATGCAAAATTGTCTAGGGGCTCTGGGATGCAAGGACTGTGCAACCCAGCAAATGCACTCTTGGGCATTTATCCCAGAAAATAGAAACTTGAGTTCATACAAAAAACCTGTACACAAATTTCTCTTAAACATAGAGGATTGTTTATGTGAATGACTAAGACTGAAATGCATGGGAGATAATCACGTTAAATGAATTTTGTAACCAATGACCTGATGAACATAATCAGATCTACTGTGAAGCTCACACGGAGGAAAAAAATACCCATTTCCAAATGGCAGCCTGAGTTCTACCAAACATTTCTTGTATTCTTTTTTCTTTTTTTTCTCCCAGGTTTATTGAGATATAATTGCCATAAACACTGCACAAGTTTAAGGTGTACACACAAATACTGATAGAAGCTCTATTTATCATAGGTAAAAAAATGGAATCAGGCCAGAATTTCTTCTGTGGGTGAATTGGGTGAAATTGTGGCATATCCACATCGTGGAATAAAATAGGAATCCACTACTGATGGATGGAGTGAGCTTCATGAAGTCTCTAGGGCTTTGCTGAGTGAAAAAGCCAGTCCCAAAAGATCATATGCTGTATATAATAATTCCGTTTATGTAACACTTTCAAAATGCCAAAATTTTAGAAATGAATGAAAGATGTTTTGTTATCAGTGATTAGCGATGGTAGAGCACTAAGGAGGGTCAGGAGAAAGAAGGGTGTGATTATAAATAGGTGATACTAGGGATCCTCATGATGATGGAGCTGTTTGGTATTTTGATTTTGTATTTGGTAGAACATGAACCTACACATGATGAAATTACTGGGAACTAAACACACACACACACACACACACACACACACACACACACACACAGAACAAGTATATTTGGTGAAATCCAAATTTGATGGATGGATTGTGTCTGTAGGAAGATCTGGTTGTGATGTTGTGTAGTTTTGCAGTAGGTTACCAGTAGGTGAAATTGGATAACAGTATATGGAATATAATCTCTGGAATATTTCTAACTACTTTATGTGAATCTACAATGATTTCCTACAAAAATTTTTCTACAAAAATTTCAGTGTAGAAAGGTATGTGATATGGTGGAATCAGGCTTAATATATTTTGAAAGTGTTAAAAATTGTTAAACCAATCCCACCATGAAATATTCAGAGGAGTATACAGAAAAGGTTGGTGCAGTATGCCATCTAAAAAAAGTCCTGTCCCAAAGTGGATAGCCTACTAGAATTTAATAAATACCTGAATTTTGTTCTGATCTAAGGATACTACAAAAATAATTTATTTTTTTTAAGATTTTATTTATTCATAGAGATGCAGAGATAGAGAGAGGCAGAGACACAGGCAGAGGGAGAAATAGGCTCCATGCAGAGAACCTGACGTGGGATTCGATCCAGGGTCTCCAGATCACGCCCTGGGCTGCAGGCAGCGCTAAACCGCTGCACCACTGGGGCTGCCCTACAAAAATAATTTAAAAAGTAAAGCATCTTTTATTTTTTTCTTGCAAAACTACTGGAGATTCATTGTAGTTGGAATTTCCAAATAATCCCAGAGAATAAAATAGACATTACCTGTGTGTTTGCTTTTCAGTAGATGGCTAAGCCTGCAATGGTTTGGGGTTTTGGTTTTTTTGTTTTTGTTTTTTGTTTTGTTTTGTTTTGTTTTTTTAATTTTGTTTTGTTTGCTCTCACTGTTTCCTCCTATGGTTTATTTTGCAGATAAGGTTGACCTTTTCTTTCCAAGGAGAATCCCCCATATCTTTGGGGATGAGGGTCTTTCTCTGCCTGGGCCTCTCTTCAAATGCTCTTGATTTGAGACAAGGCCCTCTCACATTTCAGAAGCTAGCTGCTGGTGAGACGTAACCAAACTCGCTTCCTATGTGCCTTCAGCAGCTTGGAGCTGCAATTTGGTGGGAACTGGAGGGATGCCAATAGATATTTGCATATAAAGAAAGGGAGAGCTCAGGGTCCAGATTATCCAATCCTGTCCTTGATGAGTCCTTTTCATTACAGTGCTGCTTCTGTCCTTTTGTAAGAGTGGAACTCTAGGTAGTCCCAGATTGCCTTTCCTTCAGGGGCCAGAGGCTGTCTTCATTGTCTGCCATCCTATAGCAGTGACAAGGCTGCTCTCAGACTGTGTCTCTATCTGAGCTCTCTCTGCTGGACCTCTTATTTTGTCTGTCCAAACAGTAGCCAACTGCTTTTCTAGGAGTTGTGCTTCTCTTCCTCTGTAGCCTTGTGATTCTGATGAGAGTGTTGTCTTCCTGTGCCATATGTCCCTTCACTCTGGTGGTTTTGGGGGCCTGGGAGCTACCAGAGGTTGTGCATTCATAACCTAGTGGTAGAACAGCCCCTGGTACCGGTCATCCCCAAGACTAGGCACCTTTTGAGCTCTTGGTTTATATGAGCTAGTAAGATGTATTCCTTGGCTTGGCTGGTTCGTGTTGGGTTTCCTTTGCATGTGTTCAGGCGTCCTGATTTCATACTCTCCCCAAGACCAATAGCCATTATTTTCTTTCTTTTTTCTCCCCTGTATCTTACTGTTCTTAACTATAGAAGGAGAGACCAAAAAGACTGCATTATTCTTTTTTGTTCTTTCGGTTTCTTGCTGTGTCCTAGACTAGATCAGTTTAAGATTCTCTTTGTGTCTAGTGAGGATCAGGTGCTTCTCCAGGAACAGCTCCAGCCTCATCAAGAATCCTCCACAATCAGAACAGAGTCTGGCGTAGTATAGCCTGGGTGCCTCCCATTGCCTATATTTGTAGCATGTGAGCTCTTCTTGTTGGAGAAGTGGATGTCATCACCCAGGCTGAGTCTTACTGAATTCATGTATCTAGACCTATGAGTGATTGCAGAGGTATATTTAGATTGTTCCTAAATTCTGACATTGCTCCGAGGTAAATCCATTATCTGGGCAAGAACTGCTATGTAGTAATTAAACTGAAAATATTATATTTGTATATGCTTTATGCCCCTTGGCAAAACATATTTAAAATGTTGCTAGAGGTGATTGTTTAAAATTTTGGCACTTTTGTACCACATTTCCACTTGAGCAACATGCAAGTGCTCTTCTGAAGATGACTAGTGTTTCTGCCATGGATTGGGTGGGGTCTTGCCAAAAGGTGCTTTTGTGGTGTGTCCACTCAGAGGTTTTCCAGGATGGCTTGGGAGCTGTGTCTACAGGGAGTGCTCTGCTGCAGCTGCCTCAGTTGTGGATGTTGGCCGGAGCCCTCTCTGCACTTGTACCAGCTGTACCAGCCATGTACCATTTGTGAGTCCCCATGTTTGTTTGAGTCACTCGATGGCTTCCTCAGGTCCTCTGGCAGTGGTGCCATTCCTCTCTGCTAATAACTGAAGAGGGAGAGCGAGAAGATGAAGCTAGGCCAGCTTTGCTCATCATTGCAGTTTGGTTTCATCAGCTCTGTTAAGGGAGTGGGACTTATATTCATTCTGTGTTAGATGCAGGTAGGGAATTGTCTAGAGGACAGAGTTTTGTGGTTTCTGCTCATAGTGTGTCTGCCTCATGGCAGCCCCTGTTCATCATGGAAGCTCCCAGGGGGAGGACAGCAAAGACCCAGAGGATGGCAGGGTCTGAGATGCATGATCCTTTGTCACAAATCTGCTTTGGTGGTCTGTACTCAAGAGTTAGTGGTGGTATCGCTGTTCCTTTGTTCCTGTGGGACATTTGATAATTTGGTACCAACAGATATTGAAGAACCCTCGGGATTCACTCAGCCCCTACCCAGGGGCTCCCTCTGCTTGCTTACTTCCCTGCACAGAACCTTCTCTGAATGGTTGTGTCTGTTGGCAAAGTCCATAGGTCTATGGACCTCTTTTTTTTCTAAGAGACTCATTGGGTTTGTGTCATGGCCTGTGTTCTCTGACCCTACAGACACTGCTATGCAAGTTGGTTTTTCGCTTAAACCAAAATGGCAGGCGCTCCGGCTCCTGTGTGTGTCTCAACACCTGGCACCGAGTTGGGCAATAGATGACAGATTTCCAGAGGCTCTTATTTTATTCTGATCATTACAGAATCAAAGTGTCACTAGCATTTTGAGACCCTATGAAATGATGTGATATAAACCATAATACAGCAAATAATTCAACTTGCTATCCTTAGAAAGTTCTCCAGAGACAAGGCCAGTGGGACTGGATGAAACCAAAGCTTTAGAAAACAATCATGACATTCAGATTTCATTTTATCTTCTTGGCAAGCAGCGAAATCTATTTCTCTGTCAGATGAAACTTACCTAGAACCTAAGCAACTGGTTAGAGCAGAATTTCGAAGGTTTGCCTAGGCCTTGCCTTCAGTAAGAAATTCTGAAACTCTTCCTTGGAGGCCCAGGATTGCAAGGTCCCCACTTTGAAGGCTGCCACTTTACAAGTCCTTCTGCACTGCCTTAAAATATAAATGGCTCCTAGAGCACAGAAGTGGCCTGCAATAGGGTGATCTGATGCCCTGAATGCTCTGAGCTTCATTTTTTGCAGCTGTTCTGGAGTCCCTGCTATGTCCACTGATTGCAAATTTCACTAGAAATCCTCAGTCACAATGCCTAATTTTGCAGATGGATAAAGGGAGGCCCTGAAAGAGGCAGAGTTGCTCTTCCTTAGCTAGCTGTTCGTTCATTCATTCATTCACTCATTCATTCATTCATTTGTTCATTGATTTATGTCCTCATTTTTAAATATTTGCTAAACTCTTATACCTATTTATAAAGATTTACTATATTCTGGAGATACTCTGGTCAGTAAGTGTCTCTTGGCCTCACAGAGCTTACAGTCTGGATACATAGAATTCTCAGAACCCTAAATGCTGAAGGGGAGATACAGGGACACTACATTGGTCAGTGTAGGCTACTTTAACAATACTGTAGACTGAGTGGCTTAAACAGCAGACACTTATTTTTCACAGTTCTGGAGGCTAGATGTCTGAGATCAAGGTGTCCATAGGTTGGATTCTTGGTGAGAGCTTTCTTCCTGGTTTACAGGTGGCCACCTTCTTGCTGTGTCCTCACATGGCAGAAATAGAGCTCTAGTGGCTCTTCCACTTCTTAAAAGGGCACTTATCCTAGCAGGGGGCCCCACCCTCATGGCCTCATCTGACCCTAATTACCTCTCAAAGACCCCATCTCCAAATGCCTCTGTGTTGGGAGTTAGACCTTCAACATAGGCGGTTTTTTGTTTTTTTTTTTTGGTTTTTTTTTTTTGGTGTGGTGTGTGTGTGTGTGTGTGTGTGTGTGTGTGTGTGTGTGTTTCCCAGGATGGGAACATAACTTAACTCAAAGCAAGTACTCTTCGGGCACACAGTGGTGATCCTTAGCCTGATAGTAGAAGGATGAATAGGAGTTGAACATACAGAGAAGGCAGGAGAGGACAGTCTTTCAGCAGAGGGAACAGCCCATGGAAAGACCCAAAGATGACAGAGTCTTGAGCCCTTGGGTGCCGGAGGAATCAGAGCTGAGGACACATGAAGCTATGGAAGTAATGAGCCTGACCATACAGCATTCAGATGAACTGCTTAAAAGTTTGGACATAACCCCAAGGGAGGTAGGGAGCCCTGGAAAAGGGAAAGCACACCTAAGTAGGAGATGCCTCTCGGTGTTGCTTCCTTACATAGCATTAAGGTCCTCACCTGTATAGGTGGTGCTTCGTGGTCTGGCATCACTTAGAATAAATGTGGATGCTTCGGCAGCATGGCACTTCAGCCCTCAGGGCACGAAGATCAAGCCACATTTTGTGTGGTAAACAGATTAATTTGGTCAATAGTTTAATTCTGGCAGCAGCTGAATGACATTATAAAGAATGCAGTGGCATTTCTACTGGAAATGTCTGCCGTCATTTTCTTCTTGACATGAGGAAAATAAAAGCTTCCTAAAGAAAGAATTAGCATGAAATATACCCATCAATCTCCCCATGAGCAAGCTTCGGGGTGCAGCATTGCGTTAACACATAGAGGAGATGGTGACTGAGCAGGATGGTGGCTGGCCCACTGGTAGTCTCGTTTCCAGAAAACCCATGTCTCTGCGGGGCCCAGCTGTGGTCTGGATGTCCCTGTTGGGCTGTGGTCTTGGGTCAGCTCTGGATGGCTGCCTCCACAGTGGGAGGATGCCTGCCTGCATGCCCCCTGGATTTATCAAGGGCATGACTCCCTTAGGTTCTGAGCTTTCCAACGCTGTTTTTTGTTTTCATATACCCGTTTCCCTTCTTGAGCTTTTTCATTTCTCACCCCTTTAGCTAGTGATTCTCAAAATGTGGTCCTTGGATGTCTGCACCAGGCCTGCAAATTTTTGAGTCTCAACTCAGATGTACTGAGTGTGCGTTGTTGAGGATGAGGCTCGGAAACCTGCATTTTAACAAGCCTTTCAGGTGGCTCTGGTGCACACTCAAGCTAGGAACCTCTGCTTCAGCTCATGTATATGCTTTGTGCTTGTGCACTCCATGCCTTATCATATAAGCACAGGGAAGACCTCAGTTTGTGTTGGAGCTGGGGTGCATGTGTCTCAACCATTCAGAGAAGGTTCTGTGCAGGGAAGTAAGCAAGGAGAGGGAGCTCCTGGGTAGGGGCTGAGTGAATCCCGAGGGTTCTTCAATATCTGTTGGTACCTAATAGTGATGTTGCTGGTGAGCGCTAACAGCTGTTGAGCAGGTGCAATGTGCTGTCATACTGCCCAGCCTTGTGTGCAGGACCTCATTCTCACGTTTAACCCCGTGAGGTACTTTTCCTATTCCTGTTTTATCACAGTGAGTCTCATAGCAAGTAACTGGATCAAGGTCACCCCCCCAGAAAGTGACCGGGATGGAACCCGAGTCCAGATCTGTGTTATACCCAAAGCCTGTGTTCCTGAAAGCTCCTGTCCACACCCCCTCTCGCTTTCTTGGCATGCAGGCACTTTGGGTGGGGGACAGCGGGGGGAGCAGCAGGGGGACCATTTTAACAGCACATTTCCTGCATATGGCTCTTAGCCTGGCTTGGTTGAACTATTTCAGAATAGAGTCCTGCAGAGGGTTTGAGCATGAAGGGCTTTCATGCTCTTGGATAAGAATGTACTTAATCCCTCCAAGAATACCTTTAGAAGCACAAACAGGAACCAAGAAAATGAAGTGAACTGTTTTACACTTGAAACGCACCATGTGCGAGTGTCTATTAAACTGGGCTGGGCCTGCGCTCCTGGTCTCCTATGATTGGGGCCATTAAAACCTGCAGGGTGAGCTGGTTAACTGTCTTCCTGGGTGTTGCAGCTCTGTGGGAGAGGACGGGGGTCTCCTGCTGTCTGCACATTTCTTCGTGGACTTGCTTCTTGTTATAAATAGGCAGCAGTAATGATTTTATTATATTTAAGGATGGCAGAAAAAAGGAACGTTGGCTGAGTTTTAGAAGACTCCATGAGGGCATGTGTGTGAGATAGCTGTTTCATTAGGCTTAGCAGAGACAATTTCCAAACTTCAGCCTGCCGCTTCCAGGGTGACCGGCCATGCCTTTTCAAGTTTCTTGCTGGCTTTCAAATCTATAGGTAGATGGGTGTCTTGGGACTCAGATTTTTGAATTTAATACCAGCTTCTTTTCCCAGCTAAAATTCTTTAAGGATTTCTGTTTGGCTATTTCCTTCTTATGGGCCATGATTTTGCAGTCTGCACTTTGAAAGCATGTTCCTTATTCCAAGGAAAAAATGTAGCTAAATACAAGGTAAATCACATGTACTCAACATATCCTGCTTGTATTGTCAATAATCCTCTGTCCACTAAGTGTCTCACCATTTTCCAGATTTGTATTGGAGACATCCAGCAGTGGGCTGCATTTCCCTGTGATTTCTCTTCCCCAATTAGCTTGTAGCCAAGTTCCAATAATATATTAAGCTGAGAGCTTTTCTTTTTAATTTCCCCATAGAAAAGAAGTGGCAAAGCTACAGGGAGGCTGAGCTTAGCCTACAAACATTGCTGAGCTGTACTGTTCTTCCTTTCAAATCATCAGTCTCTCCCTTGGAGAATAACTTTGTTTAGCATTGGAAAGATGGAGTACTGCAGGAAGTTGGAAACTTCATGGCGTTATTTGATTAGTTAGGGGAAAAATGCTTCTGGAGTAAACTTCCTGAAGTGACTCTTCAAACTTATTATCCAGGAGGTGAATACAGGAAAATATGCTTGAGATTCAACTTTTGCATAAACAAAGAGAGTCAGTACATTATGAATCGATGCCCATGGATGTCCTTAAGTTTAAAAGTTTTAGATCATGTTCCCTGGTGCACAGACATTCTGCGCTTTGGCGGGAAGGGACTGCTGGCTTTCAGTTCATGTTTTTGGATCATCACCTTTGCTTGTACAACTTGAATGTTAGAGCAATTCTTTAAGCTTGTAGTGAGTACATTTTCCCCCCTGTTCATTATTTCATAAACACGTGTGATAAAATGAGAATAATGGCGTTGAAGTTTAGGTCTCAGAAATGTGGAGATAACATCAAGAATTATTAAGCATGCCCCACATGGCAAATCATTAGTCTCAAATGGACAGATATTGGAATAAAGACAGTCAACTGGGTATTCAGTTGTGAGGAAGAAAGGAAATTAAAGGGCATGTATGAGCCTCTGCAAATATGTTATCAAAGATGCTGTTTAAAAATGATGTCATTAAGAATTACATGTTGCTCTTCATTCTTCAGACATAGGCTCTCCCCCCACTCCCACAACATAGAAATCTGTTGTTTGACCATCTCACGTTTAATTTTTCTTTCCATAGTAGAGCACATTACGTACTACTTTATAGTACATAAGTCTCTAGATGCTGCCCTTTTGTTATCAAAATGTCATTTTTTTTCTCACAGTGAAGTCACAAATCTCACTAGCAGCCATGATGGGGAGGAAAATTGATCAGTGGATATGGTGGTTTCTCCTTGTTTCCATCGTCTTCTGTCCTTTCCTGGCCGGACTTCCTCTCCCTCCTTCATTTTTCTCCATAACACTTAGGCTTAATAAATTATTCATTATACTTAGTATTTGTCATCTTCCTGTTGCAAGTAGAATATTAGCTCCATGAAGCTAAGAATTCATGTCTGTTCCTTTAGCTGTAACTGTGTTTCTCAAGCTTTTTTTTTTTTTTTTTTCCCATTCTCCCTCTCTTAAGGAGACTTCATGGACTCTTTGTTCTTCATTGCCCCCCTCCATGAAATCTCAGTACCACAAATATACCATGTACCTATGTACTCTGTGTATATCTGTGATTTATATGTTACAAAAGTAAGACTTTTTTTATCCCTGAGAAATCAGTTTAATCTCCTGAAAAGAAACATTGCCCCTTTTGGAATGCACAGGCTAGCTCTAAGCCAACAAGGGTGCCTGGAGCAGGGCTGGTGCTTAGTAACAGTTTCCAAGTATCTCTTTCTAAAATTTCACCCTTCTTTTTTTTTTGTTGTGGTACAAATGTTGGCTGAGCCCTTGACAGATGTGAGAAGGAAGTCCCTCCTACAGTTGTATCAAGTCCTCATTCTTCTTTCAAGAGTCTGTGATCACTCAAGGGAGGGGATACTTTAATGGACAGTTTTATTTAAACCTGTAGATGAGTCTCCTTGATGATGAGTGCATAAACAGAAAGCCAGTGCACACATTTACTAAATGTTCTGGCTTCTGGCATTAGCTCTGTTCTTGCTTAAGCGGTACTAAAACGGTCCTGTTTGGTGACAGAGCCACCAGCAGTATTTTGTGGGGCCCTGGTGGTGGCCTCACCCAGACAGAAGTTCTCCTCAAGTACTCTAGAAGCAGGGGTGGGAGCCAAACAGGCTATTCAGTGCATCTGCTCAGTATGCCCTGGATTTACCCAGGCACCTTGCATGTTTTCAGATCATTTGATAATCTGCAACCTCTCCTGCATCCTTTCCCATAGCCTATGCACGTGGTGTGATAAATTCCAGCAGTTTCTATTGCATTAAATAAAACAGAACTGGAGGCTTCACACTGTCCTGTGTGACTGGACTAGTAACAGAAGCAGGACAGTTGGTGTGTGTCCTTTAAGATGCCAGCAACCAGAAGGACCCTCTCAGACCGGAGTCTCTGGCTTTCCCATCAGACTCAGGCAGAGCCAGTGCCTAAAACCTTGTGCAGGGGTGGATGCTGCTTTCCTTGAAGTGCCTCAGAAGAAATAAATGGTTGTGTGCATTCCCAGCAAGAGAAGCATTCATTCATCCTTTTAGGTAGCTTTTTTTCTCCATAGAAATATTTCAGATGCTAATTTTCTTTGGATAGAAGATTGACATTTGTGCTTTTACTTTTATACCAACAATTATGCAGAAATATGAATATTCATGTAAATAATGTGAATTTAATTATAGTCTGAGAAAATATCATAATGAATGGCTCTGATAGTCTGACCCTCATGGCTGTAATAATAAAGGTAAGTTCTTAAAATTGGGATCTATTCTTACCTCATTGACTGAAAGTGGAAAGACTTTGAGTTTTTTGTTTTAATTCCTTGAAACGAGACCTAAATATGTCGTACCATGCTGCCTTGCAATGATTCCCATTGTAGCAGGGTTAGTGATGTTACAGCTCTGGAGTTTTGTTCCTGCCAGATATACCTATAAGTTTCTGACACCAGCCTGGACTTTTATAATGTGAAGCCATGCACGCTGCTTGTAACTGTACCCGATGGGTCATTTTTTTCCCCTTATGATGGATAGAAGTTAAAAAGATTTGTTTTTTGGAGAATGTTGAAATTAGACATTTAAAACTGAAATTTCCAAGGCAACAGACTATTCGAAGGAAACGTATAGTGAATCCTTTTTATGATTGAGTGCCTCTCCCTTGTATATACTTCTACACAGATATGTGGGATTCATATCCCAGTTTTTCTTTGTTTTTGTTGTTGTTTTTAAAAAGATTTTATTTATTTGAGAGAGAGAGCAAGCATGCAAGTGAGGGGTAAAGGGGAGGGGTAAAGGAGGGGGGAGAGAGACAGGGAGAGAGAGTGAGTCCCAAGTAGACTTCACACTGAGCACAGAGCCTGATGTGGGGCTCCATCTCGTGACCCTGAGATCATGACCTGAGACGAAATCAAGAGTCTGATGCTTACGTGACTGAGCCACCCAGGTGCCCCTGTATCCTCGTTTTTCTTAAAGTGAAGGATATTCATCTGAGCAGATGTGATTTTGCTGTCCACGTTACTGCAGCTATTGTTTTTACTGTAGCAGGTCGTTAATCTAGGTGAGTCATTTTAAAAGAGAACATTTGTGAAAATGCTTTAAAGCATGGATGATAAATCAAACATCTTGAAGATAGACAACAGCGGGAGACTTTTTACTTGACTTTCATTTGGATGTTACTGGTTTCTACTTAGTGACACAGCTGAGGATTCAGCATGGTGGCTGGCAACATTGGCTTATTGGGTCACTCCCTTACTTACTCTCTTATTATCCTCCTGGTAACCATGTGCTAAGTGCCTGCTGTATACTGATCCCTCTACAAGGTGCTGGGGAGGCGGAGAGAACCTGACTCAGTCCTGGCTTTCAGTGTACTCACAGTTGAGAGTAGAGACTGTGACCCAGTCCAGTAATTACAGCTGGAGGCCATGGGGACTCCAGGGGACAGGAGGAGACTAGATTTAGGCATCAGCCCCGCATGACCTTGGCCAAATGACTTCTAGATAACCTTTGTGGTTTGGTTTGTTCATCTGTAAAGGAGGATTAAAAATAGCACCAACTTCCTAGGGTTACTTGAGGATTAACTGATGCTAATCCATGTAGAGTACAGGTCCTGGCACCTGGAGTTTTGTTGCTGCCAGATAATGATGATCCATTCAATAAAAGGAGCATCCATGTGCCACAGAGAATGACTCGCAGTGTATTCAGGGACACACCACATGGCAGGGCAGCTTGAGTGAAGGAGTCACTTGTGTGCCCAGAGGAAAAAGATGGGAGGGGCCTTTTTTTTTTTTTTTTTTTTTTTTTTGTCGCAGAACTTAGCAAAATAATGCTTTGGGAGAATGAAGAGTTGTTGGTATGGGATATATAGGATGTGATTTTGAAGTCACCTGATTCTGTTCTGTGCTGCTGTTTTTTTTAAAAAAAAATTTAATTTAAAAAAATTTTTATTTTTTTGTATATATTTTTTATTGGAGTTCAATTTGCCAAGATATAGCATAACACCCAGTGCTCATCCTGTCAAGTGCTCCCCTCAGTGCCCGTCACCCAGTCACCCCATCACCCTGCCCACTTCCCTGTCCTCTACCCCTTGTTCGTTTCCCAGAGTTAGGAGTATCTCATGTCTGTCACCCTCTCTGATATTTCCCACTCATTTTCTCTCCTTCCCCCTCCCCCCCATTTCTTTGAAAGATTTTATTTATTTATATGAGAGACACGGGGAGAGAGAGAGAGAGAGAGAGAGATTGAGAGAGGCAGAGACATAGGCAGAGGGAGAAGCAGGCTTCATGCATGGAGCCCGAAGTGGGACTCAATTCCGGGTCTCCAGGATCATGCCCTGGGCTGAAGGCGGCGCTAAACCGCTGGGCCACCCAGGCTGCCCTCTCTCCTTTCCCCTTTGTTCCCTTTCACTATTTTCTATATTCCCCAAATGAATGAGACCACATAATGTTTGTCCTTCTCCGATTGACTTACTTCACTCAGCATAATACCCCCTAGTTCCATCCATGTTGAAGCCAATGTTGGAGAGGATGTGGAGAAAGGGGAACCCTCTTGCACTGTTGGTGGGAATGTGAACTGGCACAGCCACTCTGGAAAACTGTGTGGAGGTTCTTCAAAGAGTTAAAAATAGACCTGCCCTATGACCCAGCAATTGCAGTACTGGGGATTTACCCCAAAGATACAGATGCAGTGAAATGGCAGGACAGCTGCTGTGTTTTCATAGCTGTCTCCCTCTTTCCTCCTAAACCACAGCATGTGAGGTGATCTTCAGTGAATCGGACTGGGAGCACATCCAGGGCTGGGACCCTGCCTTTCTGAGCACTTACCACAGGGCCCTGTGCTTGACAGACATTTGTTGAATGAATGAGTGAATGAGTGAATGAGTGAGTGAGTGAATACTTAGATCATGGTGAGGTATAAAATGTTAAATGAAGGCACTGTGCCAGTTATTGTTTCTCCACATCTGTGTGTGTTTCTGGTAAGAAGGCATATTTTTTTCATGGAATTTGACCTGGGATCTTGTTTGGCAGTATTTTGAGCTTCTATTCATTTGGAGAAGAAAAGGCATGATTCTTAATTGGTGTAATTTTACCTTCATGAATTCAGAAATGCAATTTCCAGAATAATGAGTTCTCCTTTTAGAAAGAAACATTTGCAGAAATGCCAGTTCCTGGCTCATTAGGCCTGGCCTAGCTCTGGAGCTACATGACTCTCCCTGGGGCTGCCCCTGTCAAGTTTGGGGATCCTCTAACATTTTCCAGTCCCTGCTGCCCCCAATCAGCTCTACCTCTCGCAAGTAAGAGTTAATATTTAATGAAAGGACCTTGGAGACTTCCACTGCCAGAATCCCGCTTGCTTACCACTCTGCAAATAATTTTGGATGAGTGATTTTTATAATCTTAGCATCATTATTCCTGTTCACACAAAGAACACAGTGTATTTATGTAAACAGGCCAGTGGACAAATTGATGGGGCGATGATAGCATTTTCTGGGTGCAGATTTGTCAGTAGTCATCTATTTGGAGAGTTTCCAGGTGAGCCTGAAGGGAAAGCAGCTTTGAATCAAGCAGGTGTCTTGTTTGCCTCCTTAAGATTCCTCCCACCCAGGGATTGCAAGGAGGAGGTGGTACATGGGAGGCAGCCCTGCATTTTCTGACTGCCCCACTTGGGACCCCCTTGTAGGAGGCCTAAGCACTGCTTTCTTCCTCTCCAGTGATGACCTTTGTTATTTCCATGCCTGCCCCTGCCCGGGCGCCTGACAGCTGATGTCTTGTTCTGGACTTTCAGCAGTGCCACCTGGGCTCCCCCTTCCCTCCTTCTGTGGTGGTGTCAGATGAGGAGCACCTCCTGGGCAGGTCTGGAGCCACCTGTCCAGTGTGTCAGAGGTAGACAGAGACGGGCTGGCCCCTCTAGGACTCATCCTGGAAGCTTGCTTCTGCTCTCCCCTGGGACTAAGATTGATGGCTCCTGCCTTTGATGTAGCAGAGTCACATAACTTGTCAGTTTACCCTGCAAGGCTTGAAGAAAATTGAGTCCCTCCCAGGAGGAATTGAGTGAGTGGTATTATTGTTCTTCTGTTTAATTCATGAGTTTCCTGGGATTCCCAGTTCAAATATTTGTTAGCTTGAAAAAAAACCCACTAATTTCTCAGCTTTACGAATTACTCATTTCAGTCAGAGCAAAGCAGAGATGCTGTTGTGTAGTGTTGTGTAGACCAGTAGTCGGATGAATTGTAATATCGAGAATCATGTATTAGGGCTAAACCAGGGACCGTCTCCTCCTGGAACTTGATGGCATGGTTATCTTATATATATCCCTTCTACTGTTGAGCTCTGGTCCTTTAGAAAGGGCCCTGTCCTTTGTGCAGGGAGATCTCACCATCAGCTTGGTGGACTGTCCATTGAGAGACCAAGATTTGTGTTCCAGTTCTCACCAGCAAGCTGTGTTAGCTTAAACAAATCACATCTCTCTGACAGGATTCAGTTTTCCCATGCAAAGAGGAAGATGAAGCTAAGGGATCAGGTTTCATCTTGAACCCTGACTAATTAGAAATGGATCTGTGGTCATAAGTCAGGGGGGAGGGATTCTGTGACTGATTAGCTATGTTTGGCACAGGTAAGGAAAGGGTGAGTAGTGGCATCCCTCAGGAAGGTACTGTCAGAGACCCTGCTATTTGTGATGTTTCCCCCATGTATTGTGACATGGAAGCTGTGAGATAATACACGTGTGATAGGACAACATAGACAGTAGGAGTGGAGTTGGGTCCTCCCGCCTGATGTCTGTCCCAGCTCCACCACTGATCAGCTCTGACACCATAGACAAGTTACTTAACCTCTCTTAGCTGTACTTTCCTCATCAGCAACAGGGAAATACTACAGTCCCTATCTCAGAAGAATGTTATAAGGATTAGGTCATGTATTTTAAGTACTTTGCACAGAAGGTGATCAATAAAAATGTGGTTGAGCTGTTATTACTCCTATAAGAATTGTGGCCAGTGCTTTCTCAAGTAACAGCCCTTGCTTCTGAATCACACAGTATTTGCCCACATCACGGTTATGAATGAGGACTTCAGAGCAGTGCAGAGGGATGTCATGGCCCAACTATGGCCAGAAATGCCATTCTTACGGTCCTGGAACTCACGAGCTAGAAGCCACGAGGTTACAGGGGACATCTGTAAACCCTAGGCCTGGGTGGGGGAGGCTGTTGTGCAAGGTCACTGGGTGAGGTGAGGACAAGGTGGGTTTTGTCCTGAAATTCAGTCATGTCCTTGACCTCTGTCTCTCTCCCATGTGCTTCTAGCTGCCCAGCTTGGGGGCCCTGACCAGGAGAGGAGAAGCCACTCAGTGGGATGAGTGCTCACTTGGGGCTTTTACAGTGTCTGGCTCTGGGGAGCGATTTGAAGGGAAGCCAAGTGCTGCTTTGTAGTCATTGGAAGCATATTTATTTATTCATTATGTTTGAGAAGAGCCTCTAGTACCGGAAAGAAATGCTTCAGTCAACTGAGTTTTATTTTCTTTGTCGGTTTATCTCGATTCCCTGTGGCTTCCCACAGGCTTCCTGTCATTTCTACCTTCCCAGCGTCGCCTTAGCTCCACTCCTGCAGAATGAGACCTTCAGAATCTCGCCTCTCTCCCTCTGGACTCCCTCTCCTTGCCCTCAAGCCTCCATACTCCTGTCTGATGTCTATTTTCAAAATATGCCTCTGACCACAGCATGCCTCTGATAAAAACGTGGCCCCCGTGGCCTCCTGAGTCCCCTGTAACTGCCCTGGGCCCCAGCACAGCACCCCCCTGAGCTGCAGTCCCCAGGCCTTTCTGGAGAAAGGCCTCCTCTCCCCTTGGAGTACCTTCTCCCCTCTCCTTTCCTTATAATTTCCTGTTTATCTGGAAAGACAGTCCAAATGTCACTGCTCTGAAGGCTTCCCCAGAGGTGGCTTCACAACCTCCCCATCCTTGACCCTTGACTCCTCCAGGTTGAATTGGGCTGGGTTTTGGTGTCCTGTACTCCTCCCTCTTCTTACTTCTTTTACTGATGGATTGTACAATCCTTAAAGGAAATGATGTTGTATTGTGCACTTCTTTATTCCTCATCACTAGTGGAGTCCCATCCTGGAGCAAGTGTTTAATACAGGTCTCAATGTCTGAGTGAGCCATAATGTCTGAGTTGTGAATGTTGGGCCATTTATACACGTCTCATTATCTGGAGGTCCTTGTGAGGTCATGTCAGTTAGGGTCTGCATTTGAGAGTTGAGAACACAGATGCCAGAGAAGTTGTCTACAAGGCCTGGCTAGTCAGTGATAGTTAGGATTTGAATATGGACTATGAGATTTCAGATGCCCTGCCTTTTATGCTGGTGAATGAAAGTCACAAATGGTGACCAGTCTTTCCAAGGTGGTCTTTACCTATCAGATGCATTGCCCATTCTCCTCACCCCTCTGAGTTCCTCCTGTCATTTAGGATCTCTCATGTCAGTATCCCATTCCCCTGCCATGCCTGGACTGCTGTGGGATCACCACTGGCTCTAGAGCTCATTTATTAGAGAGCATTTGGCCATAAGACATCTCTTCATTATACATTCCTGTGTGCCACCTGGATCGTCTGCTCCTATAAGACAAGGGCTGTATTTTGAATTTGAACTGAGATTGGGCCTCTGCTCTGCCACTTTTTGATGTCGAGCCAGATGCTGAGCTCTTTAAATCTCAATTTCTTTTTCACCAGAATAGGTATTTTTATGTTTCCAAGAACTCGCAACTAGCTTTGTGTCTGGGGATTCGCTTACAGATGAACTCTCATGTGCCAGATTGGCAATGTGCAGTCACCTCAGAGTTCCTCTGTGGCTTCCATATCTGTGGAGTTTTACTACCTGGAGTCTTAGAGAACTTTCTATCATACCACCCGGTGGAGGAGAAACATGAGCTGCATTGCTAGGAGGTGTGAGGGTGTGGCCTGAAGCAGTCTTCCATAAACCTTAAGTCCCTTTGAAGTCTTAGGTTTCATCTTTAAAAAATCATACACATTTTGAATTCTTAATCTGTCAGTGTTTATCTTGGTATGAAAATATATAAAATGACCGCCCACTGAATTCTGCATTCCAGAATGGAATGCTCCCGTTTTCACCGCATGCTAGTTCTGGTGGTGGCCTAGTTTTCTCTCTTGTTCCCGAGAGCTTGGGTGATGGTAGTCCTCTCCAGGTGAGTGGAAGAAGTTGGATCTTGGGGGGTATACAGAGTATGGTGTCCCTTCTGCTGGCCAGGAGACCAGACGACCTTGATGGAGCATGAGTCCATCCAGGGGATGAGGCTGCTTAGAGAAGACAATTTGCATCTTTATCTCGGGGAAAGCAGATTCTTGACATTAAGTTGGAAGATTTTTGCTTGTTCTCCATAGAGGTTAAAACAGATTCCTCGTGGGTCCTAGATGAGAAAGCCTGTGAAAAGCACGTAGTTAATGGTCAAAGATGTTTTGTCTCATTGAAATTGTAGACCCTACCACTCATCCATCCCAGTCTGCATTTATCTAGTACTTTCTGTGGGCAAGGGTTTATCTTTCATTTGCAAGAGTCAGTGATTGTTCGTGCTTAGTACATAGTATTCTTTTGGTCTGCATCTAATTAAAGAATAAATATTTATTTTTCCCTCAGAATGGATATATTGTTTCCTTCTTTAAATTGAGAGTAAGGGGATCCCTGGGTGGAGCAGCGGTTTAGCGCCTGCCTTTGGCCCAGGGCGCGATCCTAGAGAGCCGGGATCGAATCCCACGTCGGGCTCCCGGTGCATGGAGCCTGCTTCTCCTTCTGCCTATGTCTCTGCCTCTCTCTCTCTCTCTCTATCTGACTATCATAAATAAATAAAAATTAAAAAAAAAAATTTAAAAAAATTTAAATTGAGAGTAGGACTTGAAAAGTAAAATACATATTTTATAGGAATGAAATATTTCTACAACAAAACGATTATGATTTAATGTGATTTAAAAATTAATTTAATGATTTAATTAATATACATCCTGCTTATCATCATCTCTTAATCAGGTACAAACTTCCTTAAAAATTGAGTTTAAGTTCAGTTTCTTGAGCTCCTCAGGTCCCACTAATCTCTCCTTCCACACCCATTAGACCTCATCATTGGTATCCTGGAACTGGCACTTGGTGTGTGAGGCATTGTTTTTGTTTACCTGTTTATGCCTTCATCTTACTATTTGTCCTAATTGGTGTGAAGGTGTGGACCACTGCTATGAGTAAATCCTTCATCAGTCATTGAACTTTTTCTTGTTGTTGAGTGCCAAATGTGCAGAAAGTATGCTGGACTCTGGGGGAATCATGGTGATATAGGTAAACATGATCTCTTCTTTTTATTTTAAAGATTTTATTTATTTATTCATGAGAGACACACACAGAGAGGCAGAGAGACAGACAGAGGGAGAAGCAGACTCCCTGTGGGGTGCTCGATGTGGGACTCAGTCCTGGGACCCTGGGATCACGACCTGAGCCAAAGGCAGATGCTCAACTGCTGAGCAACCAGGTACCCCTGATCTCTTCTTTCTGAATGAAGAATGAAACTAGTGTCACTGTGAGGGCACATTCAGCCCTCTAGAAGTGATGTAAGTGTCTGGTGTTGGAGTGGTTCTGACTGTGCTTGGGTGGCTGTGTTGTAGAGGGGCCTTGGGTGACCTTCACACAGACCTGGGTTGGAATCTTGGCTCCACCACTGACCAGCTCTGTGACCTTGGCCAGCTTCTCTCTGAGCTTGCTTTTTTTTTTTTTTCACTTGTAAAGTAAGGTTAAAATTGATCTTTCTTTCATAGTTGGAAGAGATTAGGATGACACAGTGCCTGGTTCATAGCAGTGAATAATAGTAATTAACTATTTGCTATCATTTAGAAATACTTGTGTTCCTATTATATATAATAGACCCTGTGCTAGGTGATTTGCTAAGTTTTGGGGAATACATGCATATGGTGACAACATTTCTTGCTCTCACCAAAGAGCTTGGGTAGCAGTTTTCTTGGTCTGAGTTTCCTAGTGCTGGTATAAAATAAACGCTGATTGTGAATGAGTGGATTTATATTAAACATGTGGCTTCTTCCCCCCAGAATATTCTCTTGAAACTGTTACTGCTTTGAGATGAGGATGAGTTAAAATGACAGCACCAGGATGAGTTAAAATGAACTCTGCATTCAGAAACAAACCCAGATGAGAGAGAGTCCACCATCATTACAGTAAAAACTACTCCCCACTAAGTGTGTATTGCACCCTTACATGGAAACCTTGCTGGAACTCCCCAAAACAGGCACAGTTGCCCCATTTCACAGATGGGGAACCAGGGCCCAGCAAGGTTACTGACTTAGCTGAGAGCTTGTGGTCACTAGGAGGTGAAGGTGGGACTTGAACCAGGTTTCCTTGTTGCCTCATCTAGTCCTCTGCTGAGCATGGCACCTGGGAACTCAGAATCAGACACTAACCTGACCACCTGCTTATGTGACATGATTTGTGCATCAGCTTCCTCTTCTGCCAAATGAAACATAGGACCTACTTGATAGAGGTTTGGTGGAGATGAAATGAGAGGATGTAATTACTCCCTGCAGAGTGCAGCTCATAGTCTATGAATATGAGCCAGTGGTAGTGCCGGGGTAACTGTAGTCATACCGAGAATCTCTGAGGCCGCTTGAGTGTGAAGTCTGTGTCTGCAACTTGTTACTCATGCTGGCTAAGCCTCAGTGTCCTCATGAGTACAATGATGACGTTGAAGGTGAACACATGCAGCCCGAGTAGCAGCTGGTTGTGAGGGTCAGTTATCACTTTGACTGCGATGCTTGATGATTTTGGACTTTACCTCTCTTCTTTCATCAGAAATGAAACCCACGACTGTGTGCCTCACACTAACACCTTTTATGCTCTTTGACTGTTGCATTAGCTGGCTCTTGTCTTACCCTGAGAGGACTCTCGGTGAGGTGTAGAGGTTGCTGCAGGGCCTTGACATCAGGGTTCATTGCCTGACCTCTCCCTGACCCGGCTCAGTGGTTGCCTCCCAGATGGTGGCAGCGAGAGTCGGGAAGGTCAGAGGCAGAGCCCAGGGCTGTGGATGTCTCCCTCCTCCTGCCCTTTCCTCCTTCAACAGGCAGTATAGCATTCTCGGTCCAACCACCACCTGGAGGTGTTACCCATGTGCCAGACACCAGGCCTCTGACCTTGTCCATTGTGAGGAAGCTCAGCTGCTGGGAAGCAAATCTGACAACACAAAATACGAGTTCAGGAGATGCTGGAAATGTAGTCCTAAAGGGCTACAACTCCTTGCCCCTGGCTCAGGGCTTCTATGTCGGGCATGCATCAGACAATTTACCACATGGTGCCTATACCTGACCACGAGGAGATTGTTAATGAGACACCATGCAAGCCATTCAGGCCAAGGCTGTTGACGGAGCCCTGCCGCCTCGTCCTCATTGCTGACTCCACACGGTGCCCGGCCCAGGGTGTATGTTTAGTGTATCGTTGTGGCACTGAAGAAAATTAATCCTGAAAGGACTGTTGTTTGATGGGATGCTAGGAAATTACATCATCATCATTATGTTCGCTACAGCTTATTATATACTTCATGCCAGGCACCATGCCAGACACTTCCTATGAACAACCACTGATTCTTAGCAGCACCCCTGTGGAGCTGAGGCACCATTAGTCTCCACACTCAAACTTGTGGGTCTCAGGCTCAGATGCTAAGAGACTTGATTAAGGTCGCACAGCTGAGGGGTAGCTAAGGTGAAACCAGAGATGTGTTTAATTTGGAAGACCTTGCTCTTAACCATTGTGTTGAGATGCAACCCAGGATATTGGGAGCTCAAGTGTGGGATAATGGTCCTTTACTTCTCTGGGCCTCACTTTCCTTATCTTTGACGAAATAGCACAGAGCTAGGGCTCAGAAAGTCCCTGCCAGAGCTGCCATGCTAGGTGTGTCTTCCCTCTGGGCATCTGAAATACCCAGGGCTGGGCTGAGCTCACGTCTCTGCTACTGAGGCTCTCTGGTGTGAAGGGAACTACATTTCCACATCGCTTTGGCTCATTGGTGAGAATCATAGCTCATGGGCTCGTGGAAAGAGTCCTCGGGGAATTAGAATGTAGGACTAAGCCCGTGCTCCTGTCATACCACACAGGCCAAGCTTATTGGCAGTTCTGGGTCTGGATATCTTTGTTTCTTAACTGACCTAAAATGGTACTGGGGGAGTACATTATAAGGTAATGAGGAAATGAGAGCTGTAATGTGGAGCCCCAGGAAAGCCTCCTTCCCCTATCACCCCCAGCTGCTCTTGCACACCTTACCCAGTGGTTGACTCACCTAGAGTAGGAAAGCTCTGGGACTTCCAGTCTTAGCATCTAAAGGCCTACTTTACCTCTCCAGATGCCCCTCATCTTGGACTGGGTGCCCAACCTGTATTATAACTACGTTCTAGATGCCTTGTTCTTTCCTGTATCTCTCTGAGAAACTAAATAGGGCTTCTGGGAGGCTCCAAAGAGGAGAATGACATGACTTGTAAACAAAATCGATCATTTGAAAGCGTTTCAGAAATAAGCACAAATGGCTCAGTGTTAATGCTCTGAAGACTAAGATAGGGTAATGCCACACAAGTCCTCAAGTTAAACTGTGTCCTCAGCTCTAGCCTTGGAAGTAACTGGAGAGCTGGGGACTGTTTCTATAGATGATCCCATTTTCAGTGTTTCTTTGAGATGAAGTAATAGAAAACTTGACTCAGTTGCTTTTTCCTGTGTGTGTGTGTGTGTGTGTGTGTGTGTGTGTATGTGAAAGAAGAAGGGAATTGTATACAACATGGAATGAAATTGCAACTCACTTAATGGATATTATACAACTGACATCTCCCAGCACTTTGCTTAACTGTCCTATGTATAACAGGGTGGAAGTGTCACCCTAAAAATCTATGAAATTGGAAATGTGTGGAGAAAAGCTGGCTACCCTGAATCATAGATTTGGTTCCAAGCTCTTTCCGTTCCTGGCTTTGTAACAAAAAAATCAATATCAAATCTAGTTGGGTTGGCAAATACACAAGTTTGAAAAGGCTACATTGGAACATTGAAATCACTAAAAGTGCTTGAGTCTTAATGCCCAAGAACATAAAATATGGATTTATTGCATTTAGTGTTTGAGAGAGTTTATATTTCCCTGCATTTTTTGTGGTTTTGTATTTGTGTACAAAGTGTATTATATGCATCTTTTAAAACTTGACCTCAGTAATTGTGTGCTCCTTGACTACGTGAATCAATTTTTCACCTTCTAATATAACTTTCCTGGACATTCTCAACCTTTCCATGAAAGGTTGGGTTCTTGTTTTGTATCTCAAGACTGACACTGGGATTGAACTCTCAGGGGGCCCATAATGGAAGCAAAGTACAGTCCAGCAATATGTGGTTAGTCTGATTCAATCAAGCCCGGTGCTTTCTCATCTGTCACGCAAGCCACTCTTGTGGTTCTGGGCTCAGCAGATTATTATGAAAATGGTTTCACATTTTCTGCCAATGGTAATGTTGTCTGCTTCCAACTTTGGGCAGGATATTTACAGTGTTTCTATCAGTTTGAGTCATATCAGAGCAAAATCAAAGTACCTCCGTATCTACTTACTTTTAGAAGCAATTCATTTATAGTGTGTGGGTCATGCAATGCTGGCTGTGATGTGGCCTGGTTATTTAGGGCTTTGGCAGCCTTAATAGCTTTGAATTACCTAATGGAAAATATATTTTGGAAATGGGAAATAGTAAACACTTTTTTCGAGTAATTCTTCCCATGGTGTGGGATTTGATAGCGAACGGGAGAAAAAGTTGCTGCTTCCACATTCGGGAGACAACATATAGATTTTTTTTTTTTTTAACTGGCTCATCAAGTTGAACGGAGGAAATAGTACGCTCTCTGTATTCGCACAACAACCCTATGAAATAAATATTATCACCCCGGGTGTGTGAATGAGGGAGTGGAGGTGGAATGGGTCAGGAAACTAGTGGACTGACCGTCCTTGTGGCAGGAAGAAGAGAGACTGTGCCTCACACTGTGGCAGAGCTGCCTGCATGTCTTTTGTCCCTTCACTCCTACACCACTGGAATTCTGTGTGGTTTTATTTCATGGACAGAACAGGCATCCTGGAGGGCACAGTTCTGTTGGGGAAGCAGGATGGTCTCTTCCACGTTGAAGTGTGTGGCCTGGAGGTTGTCTGCACTCCTCTTGAGTGTCATCTCTGCATCTTGTGAAAATGGGGACAGTATTCCCAAGTGACAGGATTGTCCATATTAATGATACTGGGATAGGACAAAATTATTAATAGAGCTGTGTCCACAGAGCTCCCTGCTCTCCCAGCTACCGGAGAGCACAATAATTGCTGGTCCCATTTCTCCACCCGCCCCCTCCCCCCATGTAAATAAGGGGGAGATGTTTTCCTGACTGGAAGAGAAGCTGAGCCAGTCGAAATAATTAGGGGCAAAGAAATAGGGACATTTAGATCGGGAGTGAATGGAGGCTTTGGGGGGTGTGCATACAATGAGCATATAATGAGCGGCTCTTCTTGGGGAGAGGAATCAATGGGAGGGGAAGGGGTGTTGATCAGATTGCTTGGACTGTATATTTAGATCCTTTCAAATGCCATTTGGAGACATTTGTGAATGAAATTCCTTTTTTATTTTATTTTTTTAAAGATTTTATTTATTTATTCATGAGACACACACACACACACACACAGAGGCTTAGACACAGGCAGAGGGAGAAGCAGGCTCCATGCAGGGAGTCCGACGTGGGACTCAATCCCAGGTCTCCAGGATCAGGTCCTGGGCTGAAGGCGGCGCTAAACCACTGAGCCACCCGGGCTGCCCGAAATTCCTTTTTTAAAGTTAAATGAATAAACTATGATTTTAAACCATGCAGGACTTCAGATTCACCGAGGATGATAATAGCTAAAAATAATAATGATAGTGGTAACTCAGAGCAAACACAGTCAGCATTTCTGGAGCCTGTGCAGGGCAGGCCTGGGACTGAGCCCTTCAGGTGTGTCCTCTTGTTTAATCTCCAGGCAGCCCCAGGAAGCCTCTAACATAGAGCCCAGCACTGCTCTTTTGCTCAGGAAACATTGATGCCTGCCCCCTCTCCTCTGCCCGGAGTCATGCCCAGGTTAGCCACCGCCTCCCCTTCCCTGCTCCTGCTGCAGGCAGGAGGATGAGGCCTCTCCTGACCATCTCACACTGAGCAGGTAGGAACCCAGGTGACTGGTTCAGCCAGGACAGCCCCAGGGCCAGTCTGCTGCGGTGGAGTGCTGGGCCCAAGCCTGTACCTCTTCCCTGACGGCTAAGAAACGTTCAATTGCAAAGACCACGAAGGAAACATTTGTGCACCTGTGACTCATTCTCTTGCCATCCCTTATTAGGAAATGAAGAGAGTGCTGGAGCACCTGTTGGGCTTCCAGTTTAGAGTGGCGCCCCCTGGGAAGGCCCTCTGCTCACTGGCCTGCCCCAGGCCTTCAGGGGCCGTTCATGGGGAGTGTGCGAGGGCAGCCACCCAGGCAGGACAGCTGTACTGGTGTGTGACAGGCAGGGAAGGGGCTCGCCAGTGCGCCACTCGGTGCTCTCGAGCTGGACACCAGAGAACCTTGGGCAAGAGGAGATGCAATCTGAGGAGAACTCTGGCACCTGAGACAAGGCCTCTACTGGTGAAGATGCCTGTGTTGAGGGACAACGTGCCATGTTCCCCTGTTGCCAACAGGCTGGTAAGGTGCGGCTCAGCCTGCAGCCTCTGCGGTCCCCTTGCAGGGCTTGAGTCTGGGCTCTGAACCTTACGAGGCATTGTGTCCCTTGGGAAAGTTCTTTAATTTCTTGTTTTCAGTTTCCTCACTTGTAGAATAGGGTTAATTGTCCTATCTTTATGGGGGCGCTTGGGAATTAAATACAACAACCCAAGTATATTGCATGAGACATTGCCTGGCATGTCGTTGATGCTTAATAAATGTCTGCGATGACGGGATTTATGTGAGGTTCCTCCTGCTTGTATTAATTACACTGGTTGTAACATAGTAAAAGCAATTTTAACCTGTTGGATTATGTTAGCATTTGCTGAATGCGTCTGTTAACCCACAGATCGCCACAGCTCAGGGAGCAGTTGGGGAATACAGGTCCGCAGTGACCCAGAAGGGCAGGTTCCTCGCCTCACGTGCCCCAGCAGGAGGCCTCAGGATTCGATGAGAGCTTCTTGGGCTTCACCTGCTCCCCTGTGTGCCTCCCTGAGATAATCCCCCCGTTGGGCCTCTCCAGGCAGCAGGGACCCTCGCAGGTGCCTTGGTGGTTTGGCAGGCCCGTGCAGGCTCACTGCCAGAAGCTTCGGGGCCGGCCCAGACTCCCCAGGGCATCCGAGGCCTTGTGCTGGCCTTCACGGCGTGCCTTGCTTGCGCCCAGCCTCAGACACGCTCTCACTTACGGCGCCTGAGCTGGCTCCGTGGAATCCACCGTCTGGCATCCTGAAGGCCGGTGAGTGGGTCTCGACCCCCGCGGGCGGCCCCCCCCGAGGAGCACCGGGGGTGCTGCGTTGTGCACTCGGCGTCTCCCGCGGCCGCTGCAGGACAGGGCAGGTCGCTGTTCTCCACGTCCGCCCGGTGGCCCTGACGGCGCCGTCTCCGGGACGAGTGGGGCCTGCCTCAGACACGCACGAGCGCGCCGTTGGGCCTACGCGCCTGTGATTTCGTCCCTCTTATTCCCTGCGTCTCTTCCCAGAGACAAGCGGGCCCCCCTCCCCGGCACGGAGACGGTCCCCACTCGCTGGCCAGGAGCTGGTGAGGACGGATGTTTGGCCTCGAGCGGGGCTGGGCGTGAGGTGCTCTCCTCTCACGCTGAGGTGGGGAAGCTGTGGGCGCGTCCGGCTGCCCCGTCCCGCCCGCCCTGCGCCGGGCGGGTCATCGCTGCCCGGGGCTGCGCTCTTGCGCTTCATGGGGCCCTAGACGTGAAAGGCGCCGCTGGCGTGTGCAGTTCAGTCACCTGTTTCCTGTGGCCCCTTGGCGAGTCCCCGCTTGTGATGCTGTCAGGGATGGGGACCTCACCACTCACGAGGCGGCCGCTCTGCGAGGCAAAGACGCCTTCCTCCCCTGAGATGTGGTGGCTGCCTCCCAGCTCCTCTCACACAGGTTGGTTCTTTTCCCCGCGACCGTGAGGAATAAAGCCCCGACCCCAGGCTGCCCCGTCGCCGCCCTCGGAGAACTCGTGTCGGGCCGTTGGCCCCGTGTGCGAAGCACCGCGCCGGGTGCAGGCAGCCTGGTGGGAGGGAAAGCTGAGCCCCGCTCGTTCTTGGGAACCTGGCGCCACCGGAGACAGACTTAGGTAAAGAAGCCAAAGCGGTATTAAAATGCAGAAAATTGTTCGAAAAAAAAAAGAAACCCAAACACATTGGGTGCTGTGAGGAATAGACCGTTGTCTTCTGAGTCTCGGGACCCCGTCTTCTCGGGAGGGAATGCTGCAGCTCTATCTTGCAGGCGGGGAGGGAGCCAGCCAAGCAGAGGGCAAGGGAGGTGTGTGTCCTCCAGAGGAAGCAAGCTGTGCCCGGGCCTGGGGGTGGACAGAGGTGCTGCTCCAAGAACACAGAATGAGGGACCGTGGCGGCCAATGAGCTTGCGTGGGTTGGCAGAGGCCTGTGTGGGATTTGGGCCTTATTTCCAAGGTGGTAGGGAGCCATTAAAGGGTTTTGTTTTGTTTTGTTTTGTTTCTTGTTTTTAAGATTGTATTTATTTACTTGAGAGAGCAAACCAGAGAGTGTATGCCTGTAAGAGAGCTCGGATGGCCAGTGGGTAGAGGGAGAAGCAGACTCTGCACTGAGCAGGGAACCCAATGTGGGGCTCAATCCCTGGATCCTGGGACCATGACCCCAGCTGAAGGTAGATGCCTAACTGACTGAGATGCCTGGGGACCCCAATCCGTTAAAGGGGATGAAGCAGACTCTGGCTATTGGGTGGAGACTGGGTTTTTGGGGGGGAGCTGGGAGTGACAGAAGGTAAGGAGTGGGGGACTGGCTATGGGACTCATTGCCACATTGCAGGGAAGCAGACAGATGATGGCCCGGGGTGGGGCGCTGGGTGTGCAGGCAGACACAGGAGATTTGGGGTATGGTCTAAAGGTCGAATCTGTGGTACAGTGTGATGGGCTGAGAGATGAGAGAAAAGAGGTGAAATCAAGGATGAATCCTAGGTTTCTACCTCAACTACGACTTGGGGGATGGTACCATTTATTGATGACTCTTGGAAACCAATCAATACGTTTCCCTTTGTCAGTCCGCTGCCTTGCTTCCCTGAGAGAGAAGCCATTTCTGGCTTCTGGATAGGGCTTTCTCCCAGACACAGTTTAGGGATGCATGAAGGTCTTTAGGTCTTGTTTGGTCAAGTTCACACAAAAAAAATCTCTACTCTTTTCAGAACTGTTATGCCACTGCCTGGACATTACTAATATTGGAGATAAAATTAAAAATATTAGCCTGTGATATTTATCAAGCCAGTGCTATAGACTTTGTAGGCGTCTTAGTTGGTGCCTAATCACAAACCAAAAGTTGAGGGTAATGATTTCCATTTTACAGAGGAGCAAACCAAAGCACAGTTTGGTTAATTAATCAGCCAAGACCACCCAGCAAACGCAGAGTATGGGATTGCAATCCAGATCTGTCCACATCCAGAGCCTAGGCTCTTACCCAGTAGGCAGACTTCTTTCCCATATTGCCAGAGCTCCATGTTTTGGAAGAATTCGACATCCCCCCTCCCTTGGGAGGTGCCAGCACATCATTAATCCACATTACTTAAGGGGGATTTTCTGTAATGTCCCTCCAGTCAGCCTGATTAATTTTTGAAGGAGAGACAGCTAAACAAGAATGACATCGCTCCTGATGTGAGTAGCGTCTTGTTTACACATGCACCGTTGGAAAGCACCCTGTAAATCAAAAAGTTGTGAGCCAGGTAGAGTAAATAATGTTTGTTGATGGCTTGGCGAGATACTTTAAATTCATTGAAGCAGCATCATATGCAAAATTCTTAAGGATTAGAGAAGAGAGAATGATTTTCTCATTTAGCTAAAGCATGCATTACCCTTCAGGTAAACATGGTAATGCCATCCTAAGGAAAAAAGGGTAAATAGCAGTAATGATAAGGAAATCATACCCTGAACATCAGCAATTAAAAGTGGCTCTGGGGACTTCCCTGGGGAGGAAGTGAGAAGATGCTCAGGCCTGGGATCCTTTCGTTGCCCTTTTTATTTCAAGAGTATGTTTCCTGCAGTTTGCCTCACCACCTTGAGTTTGGGCGATGTTTCCTCCCTGAAGGGTGGCAATACCAAAGCTGTGATTTACGGCACCAGGCCAGCCACCACTGGCCCCCCATCACGAGGCTGAGCAATGACTTGGGGGCTTACCACTCACCAGATCATTCTTAGGCTGTCAGTTGTCGAAGCCAGGAGAGTGTTCAAAGTCTATCAGCCGTGTCCACAGTGTCAGTTACAAAACTTGGGGGAATAAAAACCAGAATGTCATCAGTTAGTTATTTGTTAAACCAAGGTAAGCATTAGCTGAAATGAAGTTTCATTAAGGGTAATGTACTCATTAGGCATAAAATGGCTCGAAAAAGCTTAACTATCATCATTTCTTAGAATAACTCAAACCTTGGCTAAGATGGTTGACTTTCACCCTTGTGCAACAAGCAATCAGCATTTAATTAGTCAAGCACTTTGATTTGTTGATTAGGGCACATTCAGGACGTGAATATAGATGGCGCTCCTTAAGCAAGATCAGCCGTTGCTTTTTCGAAACTACTTGTCCAGCGACTTCCAAAGGCTCACAATGAATATGGATGTTGGTGATTATTTATAGAATAACTCTTCTGTTCTCATCCTTAGCCTTTACAAAGTTATTTTTGAGTTTACTGTGACCTGATTTTTAATTCAAGGAAGAGAATGCTTTGTTGTTATTTTCCTTTGCTGAATCTGAGCTCCTACATGAAGGAGACGTCTCAGCCTGTGAACATCTAACTTATTTACAAATGGAGGAAATTATTTTTGAACTCAGAGCAAGCCTCTAAGTGTCGTTCAACACAGTTGTTACTAGTTGCTTCTCCTGGACGCATTTGCATATGTTGGGAGCACCAAGAAATGGATATGTCACGTGCATTTGTGTATGTATACTCTCCTCAGCAACTATATCAGGACGCATAAAATCAGGTCTCAAATGGAGCCGAATCCCAGCTTGTCCTGAGCTTGGGTCTGGCTTCTGTGGTTTGTCACATTGCATGATGCCTTCTGGTTTTTCCCTTTTATTCCCAGTTCAAGAACAGCATTGAAAAAGAACTGTCTGGATGCAGTATATTCACATGGCAGTTACTTTGTCCAGATGATGCGCAAATAGACACCAAACCGTCCCTCCCTGCTTCTTTCTTCATTTCACTTTGTCCTCCTCGCTATTCTGTGACTTGCTTCTCCTGGGTAGCTATTGAGAGTCGTGCAGATTTGTTGCTGCTACAAGAGTCTGGGCTGTCATTAGAGGCTGAGTCATAAGAACAGGATCAGGATTATTTGGAAATGCTTGCATCTGGTGACACGCAGCCACATTCTGCTCACATGATTGGCAGCTTATTGTGCCTGGAAGCCTGAAGCACCCTGGGGCAATGGTGTGTTCAGGTGATGCCACAGAAGCAGTGTGTGTGTGGGGGGGGGGAGGCACCCGAGCCCTATCTGGGGCCTTAGCTGGGTTGAGAGATGTGTGGCCTCCTGTGGTGCACTTCCCCTGCTGCCCCCCTTTTTTTCCCCCCCCCGAGAGATAGCGAGTGAGAGAAAGAGAACGGGGTTGGGGGCTGAGGGAGATGGAAAGAGAATCTCAAGCTGATTCTACACCCAGTGCAGCCTGACCTGGGGCTTGTTCTCACAGCCCTAAGACCGTGACCTGAACCAAAATCAGGAGTGGGACACTTAACCAACGAGCCACCAGGCGCTCCTCCTGGGATGCAGTTTCCATCTGTATGAGTCACATGGGTTTTCTCTCTTTGTTTTCTCTTCTGTAGAATGGACCCAGATTTATTTATAACACAGATTCTTTAGAGCTGAGGGAGAGTCAGTGATGGGAAAGATGATGAGAAATAGGAGAGAGACAGAGTGTGTGTACTATTTACTATAGTCTTTATCCAAATTGGGATTAAGTGGCTTTTCTCAAGGGGGTACAGAGTTACTTTTTTTATTTCCTTTCCATTTTTCTAGGGAAAAGCATATATTGCCTTACTTGTTCAAATGAAGTGTGCACATGAGGTATTTTCAAATGTTAACATTGCAATTGGCACCAGGGCCTGGATTACATCCCAAATGTGGCATCTCTGGGACTTAGTTAATAAGGTTCTGTTTATATCAGCAGGGAGAATATTAAAATTCTCCCAAAACAGCTTGAAATGTTACAGTGGCTTTGTTTCTGAGGCATAACAGAAATGAAGCACATTATTAATTTAGAAACAGCTAGGTGGAGCCGCCTTCCGCCCCCCTTAGAATTAAGTGATGAGAATGGGCATTTGTGAAATTGACTGAGTGCTCTTTGGGGGATGCTTATTAAAATCCTAACATCGTTCCAGAGTTTTGTAGCAGATTCATTATCAGCTGTAATCTTATTAGGACTGTTTTGTTTTGTAATCACCACTTCATCCGTGGGGCCCCGACATGTGCACTGTGTTTCTCAGCTGGTCCAGCCATCCTGGTCTCTTTTGTTGTGATGAATTAATACCTTTTCTTTCAGTCAGATCCATCTCTGCTCTCCCACTCACTGTTGGGCATTGTCTTGCTGATGCCTTCCTCCCTTTCTGGGCCAACTCAAGAAGAGGATTGCATTGGGGTTCACATTGTTTTCCCTTTAGTTTTTTTTTCCCCCTCAAAAAACTACCTTCTAAGAATGTCAGTGGACAGGCAGCATGGTGCCTTGTAAAGCAGAACAGGACTTGCTAAACAGATCCAGTTGCTGTCTATAGAGTGTCACCACCTTAACCCCTGTTCCTTTCCCAGTGTTGTCAACAGAGACCCCCTTATACAGTCAATTCTCAGTTGAAATTCTGACCCAGGGAGGCTTTCTGACTACTCTGATTTCTTGTTGGTAAAAAAGCGATTTGTTGACCCATCCACAGATTCATCCATTTATGCATTGAGTAGCTAAGATTCTCCCGTGTGCCAAACACCGTTCTGGTTCTCTGGATATTAGCGGTAAACAGACAGAAATACCTGGCTTTGTGGAGCCTAGTTTCTGGTGAGGGAGGCAGTCAAGAATCAAGCAAAGTAAGTAAAATGTAGAGTCTGTTTGGTATAAGTGCCAAAGAGAAAAAATAAAGCAAGAAAAGGGCGTATGAAGTGGGGAGTTGTTACTTTTATTTTGAGAGAACTGACATTTCTTTTAAGATCAGGGAAGGCCTCCTGGAGAAGGTGACAATGAGGAAAGTGCTGACAAATAGAGTCATGCACCAGGACCACTGGGGAGGGGGGCAGCAGATACGAAGGCCCAGAGGGTCTTTCCATGTTGTCTGGGGAATCACAGAGGCATCTGGACAAACATGAACAGGGGACAGAATTCAGGAAAGATACAGTTGAATTCTGGCTCTGTTTTGGTGAATTCTGTTGGGAGAAGACCATAGGAGGAGCTGATTTGCTGAGGAAGGTCCGTTCACTATGGGACATGTTAGAAGTCCAACTGCTGATTGTTGGATACATTGATCTGAATGTTTGGGGAAGGGTCCACACTGGAAATGTCATCAGCCTGTCCTTGGTGTTTAAAATCCTGAGATTGGAGGAGATCACCGTGAGAGGGCATATCAGCAGAAGGGCAAAGAGGTCTGATGAGTAGGACAAAGGCCTCAGATCTCCAAAATACAGAAGCTGGGAAAATGAGGAGGACATTCTAAAATACAAAGAGGGAATTTCTAGAAACAAGGTGGAGAACCAAGACAGCTTATTTTCCTGGACCGGGGTAAAGGAAGTGTGAAGGAAGAGGGAGAGAGCAGCAGTGTTACATGAAGCTGATGGAGCAAGTAAAGCAAGGACTGGGAGCCAATGAGGTTTATGTAGTAGCCACAGATCACTGAGAACTTCCTTGATGCTTCAACTGTTTGTTCAAAAAATTAGCTGGGTGGTGACTCGGGTGCCCCAGCAGGCTCTTTCTGGGCCAGTCTGGACTTCAGAGAGTATACACGGAGAACAACCATACAGTGTGGCTTCGAAGAGAATTCAGGAGGTTAGGGTTCTGGGCCTGAATGGTGTCAATGATATCAAAGACATATGTCACACTGACATTATGTTCTTGGGTAGCACTTGGGTCTTCATGTTAATGCCCAGGCTGGTTCTGTCACAGGTGGTTGTCGTCTGAAGGAAAGTAGCAATACTGATGTCCTTGGGTCACAGTATGATGGAATCCATTGACTTGGGCTCTGAGGAAGATGAGTTTTTCCTCTTAAGGGCTCAGCTTGAATGGTGTAAAATTCATTGGATATAACATTGGACTAGAATCCATGTGTCAGAAATAAATCCTGGTAGTCAGTGGTAGGTCTTTGGCCTATGGTTACAGCAGCAGCACCAAAAGAATTATTCTACAGAGGGTACTGGGAAATTTTGCAAAATACTTTTAGATAGGTAATTACCTCCTGCCATCCAGTGAAATTCATTTATTCAGGAAGAGTTATGTATAAAAAGTAAAAACACACGAGTTAAGAGAGGTCATGACTGAATCTTCATCCAACCCTAAGAGTAGTAGATCTTAAAACTAAAATCAGAAGGCTTGACTATATGCACTGGGTGTTCTACTATATGTTGGCAAATCAAACTTCAATTAAAAAATATATATATAAAATTAAAATATAATTTGTGTCAAAAATAAAACATAAAATAAAAATAGTGTCACAAGTCAGTCATGGAGATGATAGCTTTAATAGATAAAAAACATTTATAAATTAATAAAAATACTGAAATTTCACTAAAGACGAGTACAAAATTTCATAAAAGAATAATTAATATGAAAAAATAATTAACATTCAATTAACATGAAAAAATGTTCAATGCCATTGGCATTCATAGAAATGTAAAATAAAAGATAAAATCTTTCTTGTATTTAGTAAGCCTATATATATTTTAAGAGTGCTTACTCTATTTTCTTCCTGTGATAGCTCTTTATCCAGCCCCTCAGCATGTTAAGTTCTGTGGTAGGCACCATATAAATTGTGGAAAGCACTGTGTTACATATTAAGAATTAAGGAAATCCAAGTGCTCTGTTATATGGCAATTCATCATTTAGAAGTCTGTCCTAAAGAAATAATTAGAAATGAAGGCAAAGTCATATGCAGAAATACGTTTATTGCAGCATTATTTATAAGACCAACATCTGGTAAAAATGATTAGGATGAGATACTTTTAATACTACCATATGATCGAATATTATTGAAACTTTTACATCAGGTTCTTAATAATGATGGCATAAAAAGTGAAAATATCGGAATACAACCAAGTTCATAATGTATGACCTCAATTCTGTAAACGTATTGACTCATTATCAGGAAGAAGAAACAGTAAAATGTTTCTGTACGGGTGGTGGCATTATAAATTACATTTCCCACTTCTGTATGTTTCGGGCTTTAAAAAGTCACTAGTAGTGACAGTGATGATGGTGACAATTGAAATAATGTTTACAGGGTGTCAAGAACCTCATGTAAGTTATCTCATTTAATTTCCACAGGTAGGCTATAAACTGGGAAATGTTACCATCTTCATTTTACAGATGCAGAGCATGGAGGCTGTGGAATGAGGTAGCTTGTCCCAGGCCAAGCAGCTTTTAGGAAGTGGCACTGAATTTGAATCTGTTCAGTGGGTCCTTATCTCCTACGGCCTATTGCTTCTCAGTGAAAATGTATTACTGTGATACTCAGTAAAGAAGAACCTTAATTATTTTTAAAGGAATACAGTGTGTTCCCAAATTTGATTTTTAAGCTTATCTATTTTTATAGAGAAGTAGGATCGGGATTTTTCTCTTGTAACGGAAACTAAAATTTGCAGACTCTGTGCCAGGCAAGCTATACATATTATTTCATTTATCTTTGCAACTGCCTCAGAAGTAGATATTATGATTCTTATCATAACTTTATACATGAAGAAACTGACCTGTAGCCCAGTGATTTGGTGGTGGTCACTAGCTAGTGCCCAGTAGAGCTGAGACTGGAAATAACTCTGCTTCCATTGGAAGCAGGTTCTCTCTTATCTCATTTCATGGAGTATCATGATCTTTCCATGAGTTTTCTTTTTTAAATTATTTATGATAGAGAGAGAGAGAGAGAGAGAGAGGCAGAGACACAGGCAGAGGGAGAAGCAGGCTCCATGCACCGGGAGCCCGATGTGGGATTCGATCCCGGGTCTCCAGGATCGCGCCCTGGGCCAAAGGCAGGTGCCAAACCGCTGCGCCACCCAGGGATCCCCCTTTCCATGAGTTTTCTGAGTGACATCTCTTCCTTGGTGGAGCAGCATCAAACAGGCATCAGCAGCTTGCTCAGGACAGTCGCTCAATTTGGATGCCCAGGGCTCCCAGAGCTCCTGCATAGGCAGGGTCCAGAGTAGGTTTGGAGTGGGCAGTGGGGAGAGATTCATGCCAAAGTGCATTCTAGATGTTTTGTAAACTCACCAAGCTTCTCACAGTGGTGTCCACAGGGCTTAGGATCCCAATTGTGTTATCAAGGTGAAGGTGGTGGGTATCTTCTCATGAACATCCTGCTCAAAACCTTCTCTTAAGTCACAGCGCAGCTGGAGTCCTCCTCATCACCCAGGGGTTCCTCCAAATACCTTGGGTGGCTATTTTATTTCCATTTCTGGGTGTCCATTTTCCTGAACCTAGATATGAATCATCATGAGCTAGACTAGCTGTTGCACCACCATGGAGGTCAAGATTCTTTGACTCAACAAATACACACTAAGCTCATAGTGTGTACCTGACACCTTGTGGTGTATTGACCACACAGTGACTGTCCTAGAGCTTATGGTTTATGGAGGATACCTATTAGTCAAGTGATTACATAAGTAAGCATAGGTTATAGACAGTGGTGGGTGCCAAGTAGGCACGCTGTATTCCAAATGGTTATAGAGGGAAGACAACATCGAGATGATTTGGGAAGGCTTTCCTCGGGAAGTTGCATTCCCTCTGAGAATGGAGGGAGCTGAATGGGTTAAGCAGAGAAGGAAGATCATTGAAGCCAGAGGGATCAGGATGTTGACATGCCCTCTTATGGAAAAGTAGTAGAGTAATTAAGAGGGATTGAAAGAAGGGTTATCTTAGTCCCCTTCTCCTATCACTTCAGATGCCAATTGACAGACTTTCTCTAGATGGGGGGCTCCAACAACCCCCACCCTTAGGTTTGATGAATTTGCTATAATGACTCACAGAACTCAGAGAAACATTGTACTGATGAGATTACTAGTTATTATAAAACAATGTAACCAGATCAAAGAGATGTACAAGGCCAGGTGTGGGGAAAGGGTGAAGCTTCCATGTTTTCTCCCAATGTGCCACTCTCCCAAATATCTATGTGTTCACCAACCCGGAAGCTCTCCAAACTTAGTCCTTTAGGATTTTTACAGAGGCTCCATTACATAGGCATGGTTGATTAAATCATTGGCCTTTGATGGTTGAACTCATTCTTCAATGCCCCTCCTCTCCCTGGAGGTCCGGGCATGGGACTGCAAGTTCCAACTATCTAATCACAAGGTTGCTTCTCCAGGTGACCAGCTCCATCCCTAAGGGCTATCCCAAAGGCACTTCATTAATGTAATAAAAGCCACCTTTATCATTCTCACCACTTAAGAAATTCCAGGGGATTTAGGAGTTCTGTGTCATGAACAAGGCTGAAGATAAAATACATATTTCCTCCTATAAATCACAGTATCTCATAGGGGTCCCCATGATTCTGAATCTTAACTGCCACCTAGAGTGCTAGTATCTGCCTTCCTGGCCTAGAGGAGTCTATACCAGCTATCCCTGGAGGGATGTCCCCCCTGGTACTTCCATGGGATGAACCTATAGTCATAACTCTCTTCTCATGTCCAGCTACAGGGGACAGTGTACTTGGCGACCATCTGGGTGAGGACTGATATAAAGTTCACACATCCCCACATCCTGCTGTGCTCACTGGGAGTGAGCTTCCCAAGCTCGAGGCTGACCTGCTGCAGCCTGTGGCCATGTAGGGCAGCTTTTGTCCACGGCCCCACTGTCTCAGCTCCCATATCTTCTCCCTCTTGCCTGGTAGAGGGGATAGTGATGTTAGGGCCAGATCCCAGGTATGACCACCTGTTTGCTGTTAAGAGGTCTTTAACAAAAAAGATCATGTTAGGCAAAACCAGAGCCCTGTATCATGACCTTTCAAAATGTCTGTGAGATGGCAATAAATTGCTGATCACCTCCATCCAGGCAAACCGACAGGGTGGTACCTGTGTGACGGAGCCTTCTCTGGAATCCAAACCACCTATGTGGGCAGAGAATCATTAAAGTTGGAAAGATAGTTACGACTTGAGGGACGGGAGTCAGAAACCTTGGACGGGTGGTGGGTATGCTCATAGTAGAAGGGAATTAAAAAGAGAAGCCAGATCGCCTTATTTACTTGAGATTTTGCGAGGGTCATTTCACATTGTTAAGAGCACAAGGGAAAGGAAAGCAGTGATGGACGAGCCCTTGGCTGCCTGGTGGCTTTAATCACCAACTGCTGCCAGGCCCTCCTGTCTCTCTAGTTCACATGTTGACCGTGGAGCGAGACCAAATTGTACCAGGGAGAGAGTGGCTGCTCTTAGCATTTTGTTTTCCTTGTGGTGACGGTTAGTGACCCTGTGCAGACGGGAAGGAGTCCCTTGTGCTGCCATATGCTGTCAGTAGGCTGGGTCAGGATACCTTGACCAGAAACGGGGAGTGATCTGTGGATGGCCCAGGTAGGATGTTCCTCCGGACCCAGGAGGGTCATAATCAGCAGGGGCTCTCGGTGGACGGGTGGGAGCTGCATCCTGGAGGGAAATCCAGCAGGGCCTGCTGTCGGGGGCAGGCTTCTCAGGGAAGTGGAGGCTGTGGAGGGTGAAGGAGGAAAGCTTGGCTTTCTTCCTTGAGCTTCTGGAGGGTGGGGCTAGCTGCCTCTCCCTGTCTCCCAGGGCGGGAGGTGTTGGGCCCTTACGTACCCATCCCCTCTCGTCTCCGCACACTGCACCTGCTGCTCTGTGCTTTGACAGAACTGAAGTGCAGTGGATCCAGGGAGCGGGCTCATGATCTCTTACTCCTGCCCCTCTGCACGTGCTGTTCCCCTGCCTGACACACTCTTCTGCTCCCTCACCTCGCCACCTCCCTCTCGCCTTTCAGGTCTCAGCTTCCCCTGGGAAGAATTGCCAGCTCTGGAGTGGTCCTCCTAGACATCACCTGTCCCCTGCACTCCCTGTGCCACAAAGCTTCCCAGATGGTTCTCGTGCCCGTCCACTTGTCTGTCCTCTGTGCAGTGGGCACGTGGAGAGCCAGGCACGGTCCCCGTCACAGTCGATAACTTCCTACCTCTTTGTAGACTGAGTGGCGAACCTCCCTATGGCTTCTCTCCTTTTGGTGATGAGAAGGGGGGTTATTGGTTTGCAAGCTCAAAGGAAGAGGATGCTCTGTGGCATCCGTCCCTTTGCCCGTCTATCGGTGATTCTGCATGGCGTGGCGGGCTCAGACTCAACCTCTGCCTTCTGGGAATGTTCTGTCTGAAACAGGCTCATGGCCATCCCGCATCAAGCCCCTGAGCAGCCTGTGAGTTGGATGAGCAGTTGCACATTTGCCCACTCCACGGAGAGCAGGTGCGTGCAGGAGAAGACGCATCCACACGGCCTGTGGGAGAGGAGGGGAGCAGACCCCAGGGCTTGTGGGGCTGGGGGGCCTGACGGGTGGCAAATGTGGTGGCGCTGTTCCTTCTCACCCAGCCTCATTTCCACACTGTTCAGTCTGCCTTTCGTAACATATCCTTGAAGGGGAAATAAATCAGCAGCACTCGGTGCCTGTAGCCCCATCATTACCACTCGAGTAACTTCCCAGAGGCGGCCAGGCGCCATTCACTTTTCATAGTCGTCTGTGCCCCCAAAGCCATAGTGAGCCATCAACTATTCATAGGCACCATCTCAACCTCCCATTTTTCTCTGCTTGTTGTACCCAATGGTTTGCAGGCAAAATTAAGTGCAGGCTGCGTTCCTACTCCAGGGCTTCGGCTCCGTCCTTCCCATCCCTTTCTTAATTGGGTTATTTTATCAAAGGTGGGCACCAAACATGACTTATAAAGAGAATTCTCATGATACTCCATGGTGAGGCCTGTGATAGGTCAGGAGAGATGTCTGTGTCCCACTTCATTTGTTAGGGAATGTTTCTGAGGATGGTTGGTTCCGGGTGTCCTTGGGTTGGCCAGTTGGCTCTACTCCATTGCCCTCAGCCTGCTTTGGTGCTTATGCCACCCACTTACTGTGACCAGGAAACAGGACATCAAAATGCCTCCTCCCCATCCATACCACCACCTGCCCCGAACATCCCATCAACATCTCAGGCCTCTTGGGTCACCTCCAAGATGCATGGGGAATCTGTCCATGTCTTATTATCTCCAGTGCCACCCCTCTCTCCTCCTCTCTTGTCTGAACTATTGCTGTCACTTCCCAAATGGTCCACCTGTCTCCCTTTGGCCCCCTCCTATCCATCTACCTGCTACACAGCCACCACAGTGATGTCTCTTTCCTCATAAATGACATATTTATAAATATGCCTCTGTATCTGCCCACCAGGTTTTTTAATAAAGATTTATTTATTCATGAGAGAGAGGCAGAGACATAGGCAGAGGGAGAAGCGGGCTCCCCGTGGGAGCCCAAGTGGAGCCCGATGTGGGACTTGATCACAGGACCCTGCGATCACAACCTGAGCCCAAGGCAGACACTCAACCACTGAGCCACCCAGGCACCCTTGCCCACAGTTTTAACACAGCCTTCTAGGCGATGGACCGTTTACTTAAAGAAACAGAGCAACAGAGATTTGTTGGTGAGTACCTCAGTATGGCCTTCCTGGATCTCTTTCCCTTCCTTCCTCCCCAGAGGTACTACCATCCTGACTTCCTCATTGCTGTGTGTTTTCACTTTGTGTGTATCTGAAAGTAAATATGTGTGCCATGTTTCACATGTTCTAAACCTCATTCAGATGGCTTTTTTTTTTTCAATCTCAAATATCTAGAAGGTTTATCCATGTTGATTCATGCAGTTCAGCTCATTCACTTTAGTTGCTGGTAGACTTTTGTGAGCATGATTCCTTTGTCCATCCTTGTGTTGATGGATAGTGAGCCATATTTTTAGAGTGTAGCTCAGATTGTGTTTCTCACTTGCTTACATCCCTTCAGTGCAGAAAGAGGAGGCTGTCCCAGGCCGTATGGTTGGCCCCTGCCAGTGACCACCCAGCCCAACACAGACACCAGGAGGGAGGCAGCCTCAGGAGTGGGAGAGATCCTTCTAACCTAGACTAACCATGGGCTTGTCTTTCTTCCAACCCAACTAGATGCTCTTGGTGGGTCACTAACAAGTAACCTTGGGGCCATTGCTGTGGGCTTCATGTCTGTAGAGGTGGGTTTATGCACCATTGCCAGGCTGTCACACCTGCCAGTCTCTGCTACAGGGCTCATTCCCTCTCAGTCCTGGAAAGGACTCTTTCTGAGCTGGTTTTGCATATCACTCTCTTTTTGTTTGCCCCTTTTCTGTATCTCTTCCATAAGGGCAGATGATGCACCTGTTACAGTGCAAATACTGGGAACATTCTGGAGATAAGCACCTCACCTTTAAGACTTGTGGACTTTAGGGACTATTCCCCTCAAATTTATCCACCCCTCTGTGTCTCTAGTGACCTTGTCTAAAGGCAGTGAGATCCAGCTAGTGGAGTGGCTGGCTCTTAGCAAACTCATTTTCCATAAGAAAGAAGTAGCTCAAAGCAATTCTTCCTGAGAGGCCACTGATACTGTGCGGATACTGGAAGGGTATGAGTGACATATTCATACTACAGGTCAGGTTCTACAGTCCTCAAAAAGGAAAATTGTGATTGATGCAAAGGTTTTGAACCACCAGATAAAACCTACCTTATTTTAAACAAAGGTTTCTATGTTCAGAACCCAAGTACTTTGAACTTAACAGCTTAGCCCCCGAATACATGCTATGCTGTGGAGTCCACTGTAGCAGGCTCCTGGCACAGTGCAGGCCTCCTTTGGACACAGGCAGGTATGGGGTGCTGTGGTTTGCTTAGTGAAGCTTGCCACCAGGGGGGATGGAGGGAAGAGAATATAGCGTTAACTGAGGACTTACTCTGTGCTCTGCAGATCACATGTTAAATTATTTTTCATAAAAACCACATGCAATGTTTTGTGTTTCTCATTTAAAGAAGCAGAAACACCCAGAGAGTCAAAGAGGTTCAGTAACCGGCTTAAGTTCCCATAGACAGGAAGAGTTGAGATCTTTCTTCTGTGTCTTTTCGGTCCTGGCCCCCTACAGTCTCCATGTGGCAAGATAGGAGAACCAAGAGAGAGGGGGAAAAAAAAACAAAAACCAAAACAAAAAACCCAGCCTAGAACACTCTATTCTCAGATGAAAAGGGCAGGATATAGATAGGAAGCTCTTTCAAAGCTCCCTGCTCTTATCCTGGAAAGGCTTGTTTTTTTAAGGCTCTACAGTAGCTATACCCTACAATGAGTTCTTGATTTGCTCAGGAAGTCTATATGGAGCCATATGCATTGCCAGAAGCTAAAATAAACTCTGAGTACAGAAGCCCTGCTCAGCCTTGTCCTGGATCTCATGGAGGAGGAAGACCACAGACATATCAGAACATGAAAGTTCTGAGGAGGGAAGAGGTTGGTCCAGCTCTCCTGGGCTGTAATATGTGACCTGCAGGATGATAGTGTGGAAAAAGCCTCTCAGGCCTGGAATGACCACGTGAGAAAGATCTCAGAGTCTTGGGAGTATAGTCAGAAAGTGGCACTTAAGTGTGGATGGAGCAAGGTGCATGTTGGAGATAAGTATGAGCCGGGGTAAGGTGGGACTGTGGTCTGAGAACCTTAGCCACTGTCATGAGAGTGTCTGAAAGGCCAGAAGCTTCCATCCTCTGTTCTGTGGTAACTCCCTGATCTGGGATTTCCTGTGGACTTGCCTGGACTCATGATCACCTTGTAAGACAGCAGTTCCTACCCTTCTGTCTGCAAGGAAGTAAGAGGGCTGTTATTACCCCATGGCCTTATATCTGCTCTGATGTGTAGAAAGGTAACGATCTGAAAACAAATGGTCTTGGGCCATTAATCCTGTGCTAATGTATGCTTACTAATTACTTGGGATCCCGCATAATGGATCACACCCTCCTGTGGAGCATGATGCCATCACTGGTAGCTGTATTGAGGGCATCCATTAGGGAGGCCCTGAGGTTGTTGATAGGGAGTGACATGAATGGTGTTATCCATCTCTCTCCTTCAGGCTCCCACAGAACTCGGGTTAGATCCCTGTTTTTAACATACTCAATTTTAACAGTCTGCTTATGTCTTGTCTAGAATTTAGAGCCACTGGGAACATGCCCAGAGCGAGACTAGCTTTTTGTCCGTGCTGCCCAGTGCACAGTGGGTGCTTCGTGCATGGATGGGCTTTAGACAGATGATGATGGGTTGGAAAGTGGATTGCAGGGAGATCTCAGTAAGAAAGCTGTTGCTGTAGATCAGATGGAGAATTGTGATGGGCTGGTGGGAAGGGATTGGGGGAATAGCTATAGGGTAAAGGGAAGAGTGTGAGTCAGGTGAGGGGAAGGGGCCACAGATTACTGTTTCTGGTTGGGATGCCTGGACCCAGCAGGAAGGGGTGGCTTGGGAAGAGGAAGGGTGGAGTAAACATAGAGCCCCAGAGGCTGCCATATGTCCTGTGGGATTGTCCTTGGGATGAGGAGCAGTAGGCTCCTGGACAGGTGGGCCTGCAGATGTGTCTGGGAGCTCTCCCTGTAAAGGAAGTCTTGGAAGCCATGGAATAGGGTGAAGGGTGGCTGGGCCCTTTCTGGGAGAGCACAGTGAGAGAGAATGAGGAAGGAGCCCTAAGGTGCAGCAGCATGGAAGGGATAAGAAGGAGGAGGAGTGTTGACTTTTCAAGGAGGTGTCAGAGGCTGGAAGTTGGCTGGAGTGGGCAGAGACACATGGGGAAGGAGGGCAGGACATGGCCGGGGAGCACAGGGGAATCTGAGAGCAAAGCCAGGACTGGGATGTGGCCCTTGGAGTAGCCTAGAGGCCCTGGGCCTCTTGGTCAGAACAGTTTCTATGGAGCGAAATGACAGAGGACGCACCACATCGGATGCAGACCAGGACCAGGTTTACTGCACCATCCCTCCCTCAGCCGACACTAAGGTCCCTGAGAGATGAATGGGCGTGCGGAGACACTTGAATCACACATGGGAATCTTGTGGGGCCCGTGTGTGTCAGACACACCCTTGTTTCCGCCTGCCCCGAACATGGAGCCTCCATGAAGCTGCAGTAACTGGCATGCCCTCCAAGCCCCCAGTTTTGTCCATTTCCTGTTGTCACCAGTGGGAAGCTTGGCTCAGGGCTTGGAGCCATTTTCCTGGAGTGGAACTGAATCCTTCCAGGATGGTGCTGGTGAGAGTAGGTGCTGTCTAAAACAGAGAGTTGGAACAAGAGCAGCGCTGGCAGTTATGTAGCTTCACTCAGGAGGAGCCTGATGAAAGCATTCTGTCTGACTTATGGAGCCTCGGGACGGTCACTAGCAGTATTGCTGGGCAGTGACCCTAACCTTCATGAGGATCGGTTGTGAAAGGGGAGCAAATGGGAGGTAGCTGGAGGGGGCACGGGGCTGAGGGTCATTCTGCTAACAGTGCGTTGACCCGGTGCTCAGCCACCCCACATGCACATCTGGACTTGGAAGGACCTTCTGCCTGCAAGGACAGGCCTTTGGGGGTCTCCAGACATCCCTTTTGTTCTGGGTAGAGGTCATTTGGGTCTCAGAGGGAACTTGTATTCTAATGTGTGCCCCCCGCGGTCCACCACCTAATACACACCAGTCCCCGCTGTGCTCAGTGTTTTCCTCTAGGAAGATTTCATTTTTCTCTCTGTTGAGGCCCAGGCACCTCCAAGGACCTCGGATCAGAAACGTGATTGCCACCAGACTGTCAGGTACGAGAGTCGTACAGGTGGAGCTAATTTGTCTGCTTCTATTTCCTGACTTAAAAAGAGAAAGTCAACAAATTAAAATAATTGCTAAGACTCCTCCAGTGCTGGAGCCGGTGCCATCTGCTTGCACGATTCCAGGTCCCTGCCGTGGCTCAGGCCCCACAGGCTCCTACCCAGCAACCAGGCCTGGGGGCCAGCCGGGGCCTCACATCTGGGGGCAGGGGCTTCGGAGAAGGTGGCCTCAGCCCCAGAGCAAGTCTGTTGGAAATAGAAGCAGTGGAACTATGTAGTGCCTTTGTGGCCTCCAAGGCATAGACAACAAGGTATAAAAATATCCCTGGCCCCCCAGGATAGAAGCAAGTCTCTCTTCTGTTCTGTTCCAGCCTCTCTGTCTCCTCTCCCTCTCCCAGCTGAACTTGTTTCCCCCCTTTGTGCCTCGATTTCACCCCTGCCCCTTCCCTTTGTGTGTCCTTTCAGCCAGTACCCATGTGTCACCGCTCTGCTGGCGCTGGATATACGGTGGCCAACAACACTGACCAAAGACCAGACGGGGGGATCACTGCACGGTTCAGTTCTGTGAAGGGAATGCGCGGGTCACAGTGACAAAGAGTGGTAGGGAAGGGTGCTTGGGAGTGAGCTGACTGACTGCGAACATTCAGATGAGGCCTGGGCAGTGAGACAGTCAGGCCTGGGGCGCTCTGAGGGATGGGGCTGTAGAGGAAGCTGCGGCGCCAAAGCCTCTGAGCAGCACAGATACTGGGAACCTCTCAGAATTCAAAGGCCAGGAGGGTGAAGAGGAGGAGGGAGGAGAGGGGGTGGTGGAGGAGGCCAGGAAGAGAGGCCACCCCAATACACTTGCTTCGAGATTCTCATGAGGGAGTCCGTTGTCTCCATGTTGTTTGCTTTCCATACTCCTCTCCTGAGCTGGGAGCTGGGTTTTGATGTGTCTGTCCTCATACTGCCCTGCACTGGGCTGTGGTCTCTTGTTTGACTTCTTCAGCTTATGGATGGGGCCGCTGATTTTTTTGTGAAACTCTGCAGAGCTGCAGTAAGAAGCACAGGGGGGCAGTTCTTTACCTTCTCTCAAACTGACAGGAGTATGAGCCATGTTGTGTAGCAGATGCCAGGGGGTTAAGGTGATGTCCTAGGGCAAGGAAGAGGGCAGAAGGACCTTGTCTGAGTCGGAAGTTACTTGGATGAGGCGCAGACAGAGAAGGGCTTTCTGCAGCTGGCTGCTAGGACCAGTCAAGGAGAATGGCACCAGGCTGGTGCCAGCTTCAGCAGCTTTCTTTGACTCTGGATGTCTGAATTAAATCTACTCATGAGCTTATTTTGTTCATCTCCTAAACACAGCTATGTACCCTTGGGAGAAAGCAAAGCCCCAAGTGCTTGCTGGAGAATATGTACTTTACATGGTAATTAAAGAAAGCAAAGCTATGCTTTAAAAATTGAATAAGGATGGTTCCAATCCTGGGGAACCCTTCCATTGGTGGGCACTGGACTCAATCCTAAGGCCACACTGCCATCCCATGGTAATAATAATGATCATAGTAGTAGATAGGCATCCAGTGAATGTCAGGTGTCAGCTACTGTGCCAAATGTGCGGGATAGATTGTCTCCTCCAAGGTATAGGATATTCATGGCTCGATGTTATAAGTATGGAAAGCTAACACACAGAGAGGGAATAAGGGATTTGCTCAGAGTCACCCAGCTTAATAGTGGAGCTGGGGTTTTCTTCTGGGCATTCTGACTCTCGGCCTTTGTGCCTCATGGCCTAGAAAGGGGAGAAAAGGGTATGAGAAGCTGAAGACCTGCCCCTGTCTATGCAGCGAGCAAGAGCTAGGGACTGGACTTCAGTGCAAGTCTTTTGGCTAGTCTGCAGCACTTCCAGCCTTCTCTCATCTTCCTTGGTGTCCTCTGGTCCCTGGAGTCCTGGAGCAGTAGCTCCCATATCCCATTCCTAGACCGATGCCACACAGAATGCAGAAGAGGCAACTTAAATGTGCAGCATCTTGGGCCTTGCTACCAGGATTCTGATTTCAGGAAATGAAATAGAAGAATCTTTATTTTGTTGTGCAGTTGGGTTTGAGAACATGGACCCAGATACTTGCACTGTGGATAATGGTTTGCAGGCCAAGGTGTCTTCCAGGGCCCTTTTCCTGACTTCGATCTTTGTAGAGTTGATCATTCTTCCTTTGGTAACCCCATACAGATTGCTGTCTCGCCCTATGTAGACTTTCACACCTGCTCACTGCCTTTGCCAGATGCTCACCAAGGGCAGGCACTAGGTTGTGACTCATGTTTATTCACAGTCCCTGCTCGTAGTGAGTTCTCCATACAGATTGATAGGATTAAGGGATATTCAAAAGGATGTATTTACATATAATGAAATATCCTGTGTTTCTCTAGAGGGCTATCTTTTTGTTCCTGGTAGAAACTATGAGGAGCTCACTGGGGTTCTCATGCCATTCACACCAAGAACACAAGTTCTGGGGCCTTGTATCTAACAGATACACGAGGAGTTGTTTCTGCAGTTGTGGGAGTGGCTCTCCACTCAAATGTTCTCATTCCTTCACCACATCTCCATGAACATTGATGACATGGGTCCAGAAGGTGGTTGGCCAGAGTCCAAGGCATGTGGGTCTAGAGAGGGGATCGTCAAGAGTTGAAAAACTCAGCCTGACGGTGCCATGGCCAGCTGCACCAGCCTTCAGCTAAGAGACCTTCATCTCTGGGACTCTTGACAGCCCTTGGAGCAGGTAAGAATCCCTATGCTGGCCCAAGGGAAGGGTTGGGCTGTCTCTATCCTCAGGGACTTCACAGCCTGGTAGGAAAGACAGATCCAGAGGAATGTTGACACAGAGGTTAAGTGTGAACAGGAAGGTCATTCAGACAAGGGCTCTGAAACCCAGGCTGGAGTGTTGGGTGAATCTGGGCTGGGTCTCTGTGCCCTCCGGCATGGTAACCTCTTTGGAATCCCTCCTTGCAAGAGTAGGAATCATAATAGCACTAGACCTATGAATACAGTAAACACTGACAAATATTTGTCACATAACTGAAGTCTGAGACACTGTTCAAAAAAAAGCTTCCCATAGAAGGAGATGTCTGAGTGGTGTTTGGAATAATGACCAAGATTTAGCCAGGAGAAGAGGGGCACTTGGATGGAGAAAACTTGTACCAACAAAGGCATGGAGGTGTGTGTGGTATACGAGAGAAGGTGCTGGCAGTTCATTTATTACAGAGACATGAAGTTTTAGGTCCATGGTCAGGAGCCATGGGTGGTGAAGACTGGAGAGGTGTGCCTTCCCGAGCATTTTAAACTTTGTTTCAGAATTGATGGTAACTATCAGAATATGTTAAGCCAACAAGTGGCACAACTGAGCCCGTGCTTTTCATATGGTCCAAGCTCCCTCAGAGGGAGCTTCTGAACTCTCCAGCTCTGTGGGGGTCTTCCTATGAACCCACCAGTGCAAAATTATTGGCACGTTATTGTCCTCATGTCCCTTTTAGCCAACAATGGAAGGTCGCTGGATGCGTGCCTTAGGGACTAGAATATTGGGAGCATGTCAGCTTCATGACCAGGTCTGGTCTGCCATGTCCCACGGTGTCCCAGAGGATGAAAAGTGATCATCAAGCAAATCCTAATCAGATTTCCCAGGCAGACATCTGCCCAGCCCGATTTAGATTATCATACATTATCCTCAGCTCAGAGAACTGGTGACGGTGGCAAGATTAGCTCACACTTTGCATTTGCCCTGGGAGTTTGCGCAGCAGCAAGCCTGTTTGTCAGCTAATGCTCCAAGTTTGCAGCCTCCATGGGGACCACAGTTCCAGCTCTGTTTAATGTTTTATTCAAATGTAGCAAAAGAGAGGTATAAAGCCGATGGCAAGTTGGAAGCTTCTAGGATTGGGAGACTCTCTGTCTTCTTCATTGCCCAATATAATACTGTTAGCTCCATGGAGTCTTTCCACTTCTGCTAGGTGGTATCCGTGTCTTTCACTCAGTGTTTTTGGACTCAGTTTGAGCCATTGGCTCTCTAAGGTAGAAGATCCTTGAGCTTAGAATCTGGAGGTCACCTGTACTCTCCATCTTCCCCCCCAGTGCCCAGCCCATGATCTCACACGCCTAGACTTGGATTCTGGATTCTGTTCTAAGCCATCTACTTGATCACATAGTATTTGTCCTTTGTTCTGAGGACCGGGATAGTGAGCAGCTCATTTGTGGCCTTTTCATGTTTTTCCATTCTCCCAGTGCCTGAACTCAGGGACTTTCTGTTTGAATCTGTGCTTATCAGCGTGTGGGAAGGAGGAAAGCTGGAGTGGGGAAATGAGCCCTCACAGCCCTGACCTGAATATTCTGGAGCCCCTGGCTCTCCTGGTTTTCTTTCAGCCCAAGGGTAGCAAGGTAGGAGGTGTCTTGGCCATAGTTGGAGGTGTCTGTTGAGTGGCCAAGGGAATGGTGCCTGGGAATCAGGCCACTCCTTGGAGCAATGACTAAAACCTGAGAGTCTCACAGCAGGGTCTTTGGGAAATAAAGCCCACTGGCTTCAGGCTTAGGAAAGCTGGAGGTTTCTCTGAGTTTGATTTTCTTTCCTATAAAGTGATCATACCGTCTAGCCCAGAGTCTTTGAGGAATAAGATGTGATAATTTGAGTCAGACGCCCGGTGCTTCAGGGAGTCAGATCTCTCTTCTTCTTTCCCACCTCACCTCCTTATTTAAAACTGGTTCAGGTCAGGCTTGCAAACATTATCAGCACAAAAGGTAATCTAAATTAATAGTAGCAGCTTAACGTCAAGTCGTGCTCGCTTGCTTTACAAAGTACATTACACTCAACTCAGTAAGTGCTCGCAGATGCCAGCCGGCTGGTGTTCTGGGCCCACTGTGGGGGGTATGGCATGGGGTGGAGCTGACGCTTCCCCCTCTGCAGGCTCTGGTGCATCTGCAGGTCCTCATCTGGTGGAGAGATCTGCAGGATCTCAGCTCAGCCGCTCAGTGGCTATGTGATCCTGGCCAAGTGATTTAGCCTTTCTGCTGCTCAATTTTTTCCCTTAAATTCATGACACAGATACGCACTTAGTGACATTATTCTGAGGAGGGTTATTGTGAGCTCTTGTGTAGCTCTGGTGCCTGGCATCCAGTGAAGACACAGTGCACATTGGTAAAGGGTCATGTAGAAGGGAAGCAGGAGGGAAGCAGGGCCTTAGGTCCCGAGGAGTGCGTGGCCCAAGGTGCGAGATGGCTTTGTTTATGTTCCCCCCTCACAGAAGGCCAGTGAAGTGGATGGAGCTGTCATGCACACCCCTCCTTCTCAACACTGTTGGGGGCCTGCCCTAAATCTCACAGCTGGCAAGTGAGTGAGTTGGGTCTTGGAGCCGGTCTGCTGCCTCACGCTCTTGCTCCCCGGCCTGGGGATGGAACCTCAGGTTGTCTCTGCTGTGGAAAGAACGGAGCAGGGTGGGCAGTATTAGTGCTCTGCGGTGCTTACATTGCTGTCGGAGGAACTTTTGGCTGTAAAGGTGGTTAGAAAATTAGGTGTCCTGAGATGGTAACCTTCTCTTAAAGACAGGGATGATTTGGAGAGCCTGGGTGGCTCAGTGGTTAAGAATCTGCCTTTGGCTCAGGTCATTCTCCAAGGTCCTGGGATCAAATTCCACATCGGACTCCCTGAAGGGAGCCTGCTTCTCCCTCTGCCTGTGTCTCTGCCTCTCTCTCTATGTCTCATGAATAAATAAATAAAATCTTAAAAAAAAAAAAAAAGGCAGGAAGGATCCCCAGGCCTCCAGAATACCCCAATCCTGTGCAGAGGGAGCAGGGTGACCCCTCTAGGTCCGCCAGCCCTGGGAGCCCATAATCTACCCTATGTGACAACTTACATGTGGAAGCTAGCTAACTGGTGGCATTATGCCCTTTTTAGGGGAAGCCAATGGCTGTGCCTTTCCTGAGACAGAATCAAATCTTAGATCAGATGCTCTCACAGGAACTCAGAGCTGGGCCTTTATTTTTAGATCAAATGGGCAAAATAGGGACAGAGAACTTGTTTTTCCACTGGGTACGAATAGAAAACTGGTCCCTGTAACTTTTTTTTTTAACTCCTGTGGGTGTGGTCCTGAGTGGACTGGGGCTGCATTTTGTCTTAGCTGCAAAGTCTTGTGTATGTAATCAAGACCTATTTCCAATACTGGAGAAAAAAAAGAAATCATACCAGAGTTAAAACAGCCTGAATGACCCTAGACGTGCTTCACAGGCCGGCCTGGAGGGGAAGTCACTGGTCACGACCCACCGTGTCATCAGTTTTTGATGCACTTGCTCTTCTAGGCCAGCTGCTGTGCCAGTCTCTGCAGATGTAGGGAAGCATTGAGTCCTTCAGTCAGGTCATCCTGATACCTTGCTGTGCTCCAGGCACCTTCCTCGGCCCAGGGGACACCGTGGCTTCCACAACATAGAAGATCACTGCTCTTGTAGGTGCCCTCTCCTGGGGAGGGAGATGTAAATAGAACCACATAAGTAGATGAACTAGTACTACGTGTTATAGAGAAAGCCAGGACAGCACGACGGAGGCAGCTCCTTTAGAAAGGGTGGCCCAGGGAGGCCCTTTGGAGACAGGCGGGATGTGAGTGACAGGGGCCATGTGGAGACCTGAGGAGGAGCATTCTAGAACAGAACAGGCTCACTAGCTAGAACCAGCTTTCTTGCAAAGGGTCGGAAGAAGGGTGGGCTGTCGTGGCTGGACCAGAAGGTAAGGTGGGTCAGATGTAAGATGTAAGATGTTCAAATTGTGCAGAATGTTATAGCCATGGCCGGGGCTTTCCAAGTCACCAGATTTCCAGCAGGAGAGGGTTGGGATGGGACTCACGGTTCTAATTGACGACTCTGGCCGCCCACAGCAGGGAAATGGGAGGCCCCAGGGAGGAGCGGAGTCCAGCTGGGGGTTGCTGTGGAAGCTGGGGAGGCAGTGAGGATGGAGGGAAGGGGCCACCTGGATGGATGGGCGGTAGGTGGTGACGGGGAGAGACAGCCATGAACGTGGCCTTGGCTGCAGGGCTGAGGGGGTGGTGTGTCCTTTACTGGGATGGAAAGCATGGGAGGAGCACTGGGTTTTCCGGAGTGAAGAGTGTTGCTTTGGAACTTAAGTGTGAGCTACCTGCTGGACAAGTGACGTCCTGGGTGAGGATGCCGGAGAGGTGAGGCCCACAGAATGTGGGCATGGGGTGCCACCTGCCCTCAGGGGGCTCCAGGCCACTCACAGAAGCCCATGGCACCTTCTCTCCCTTTTCTAACCAGGGGAGCTCTAAAATGCTACCCCTTTCTCACAAGCTTCTCTGGGACACTTGGTCCTTCCAGAATTGATCCCTGCATCCCCTGGGGGTGGGAATCCAGAGCCAGAGACCTTGGTCGGCACTGGTCTGAGTCTGAACACATGACACTGCTCGGTCCTGTTCCCTTGTCACTCCGAGGGCAGAGGATGGCAGGAGGGGTGGCTCTAGCCGTGCTGTGTCAGGGGGTGAGCTGGGTGGGCTAGCACGGTGCTGGCTTCGGTTATCCCCAGTCTCTGTAGAGAAGGGACCTCCGGCTTCTGAATTTGACGTGTGCTCCGCTCTTCGGTGATGCAGGAAGTCCAGCCCCTGCCCCCCTGAGCCTCAGGCTCCTTCAGTGCCAGACTCCGTGAGACTGTGACGTAGGGGTACCGTGCAGCCAAGTGCCTGGGGCGTCGAGCCGTGGCAGCCGTGCCGGGTCCTCCCATCGCCCCAACAGGCGGTGCCCGCCGCGCGGCTCCCGTGCCACCAACGTGCGTTTGCCCGTGTGCTAAGCGCAGGGAACTGAGGGGGTAAACAGACAAGCTCCTCTTCTGCGAAGCTCGTGTCCCAGGAGGGACGTCCGCAGGGAACACGCACACAGGTGAGCTGCCCCCGGGCGGGTGTGCCCTGCATGTGCCCGAGACGGCTGCCGGACGCCGGGGGATCAGAGGGCCTCAGAGACCCGCCTCCCCAAACCTGCCGCCCGCTCTCTGCTGCCTTCCCGGCTGAGGAGGTGACCTCCAGAAGGGAGCCACCGAGGTGTCCTGGGTTCTCCGAGGCCCTTCCGCTCCCCTGGCCCGGCGGCCACCCCTCCCGACTGCTGGCTCCCTGCCGGAGAGAGGCCGGGAGGCCCCCGGCTGGCCTGTTGTACCCCGACCTGAAGGCCTCTGCAGGCCTCTCCCCCGTTCCCTCCCACCCTCATCTCCACTGGCTGACACCAAAGACAGTTCTTAACAAGACTCTTCAAAGTGAATGCTTGGGGCTCCCCTTCCTCTTATCTTTGAGTCCGACAGCATTTTTGTGGAAGTTTTTTTTTTTATTTTTTTATTTTTTATGTGCGTTAATGTGAAAGGGAGTTTGAAAGTTTCTTATCTTACAAGCTCTCCATTTTCATTTTTCTCCTTCCTGAAGCCTCTGTTCCTCCCCTCCCTGACCTCCTTAAGCCTCTTTTCCCAGAGTACCTCTGTCTGCCTTTTCCTTATCTTCTCCTCTCTTCCTTGTCCCTCCCTCTGGACTCCCACTTCTCCCCCTTATGCATGTCTCCCTGCTTCCCTCTCAGCTTTATTTTCTTCCCATGCTGGGCGCCCTCAGCTCCTTAACCCAGCTGCTGCCAGGGGCTGTTTCCCAGGGAAACGGCCTCTGGACTCCTTTCTGTGCATTATTTATCCCACCCTGGGACTCCTTTGAAGATGCCTTTGATAGTGTGGATGGCCCGTGGCACACCTGTGCCACAGGACACCTGCTTTGCCTACTGGCTGAAGTTGCCCTGATTTCAAAGAAAGCAAATGTTGTCTTTAACTCCACATGGTGGATTTTCTCTGGAGGAATTTCTGCAGATACCAAGGAAAATGCATACCCAACGTTCAGTAGTCGGGGGGCAGATGCTACTCTAAGAGGCCATCCATTCATCTCCTTTCCCTGAGCACAGGTTATCCAGCCTTATGTTAATGTTAATGGATTAATTCCTCTTGTCTCTGGGGACTTTACTCCTTTCTGTGCATTGCACTTCTAGGCTTTGGTGCTACCAAATCATTTCTAGCAGAGAACACGATCTGAACTTGCAGAACAGGAAAGCAGAGGGAGTTGTGGGTATGCCACTAGGATGCCACCTCATCACCACACCTCAGTCCATGCCTGCCCACCACTGTCTCCACCACCGAGGACGCCTGTTAGGAGAATGTTGTAAGAACCAGACACAGGGTCCCTAGGATTTTGTTCCCACTGCACCAACTGTCATGGTATTTGGTGAACCATACGCTGTTTATTAGCTCCATATATAGGTTATTAGCATCATTTTTCTTTTCTGTCCACACCACCCTTTAGCCCTCCTGTTCCTGTGGCTGATTTCTATTGATGAGAACATCATTTTGGGTTACTGCCTTTTCTGATGGAGTAATCATCTCTCTGAGGACTTAACGGGTGATAGGTTCTTATAGTCAAGCTTAATTACTGATAAGAAAAATATTTATATGTGCACGTACACATATATGTATGTGTGGTGTGTGTACATGCAGACGCGGTGCATTGTGGGGAGAGAGATTTTTGTCCTCCCTGGGAAGGCTCAGGATTCTGAGCTTTTCAATTATAGCATTTGTAGCTCACTCTACCCAAGTCTGAATGTCTGTGGTGACATTCAGGGATCATCCCAGCTTCTAAGGCATGTGCAAATCAGGTCAGCACCTGCTTGTTGCTGTGCCCACTGCCAAGGAGGGAGCAGGTTCTTTCCTCTAGGAAGTAGTTCAGGGCCTCAGGAAAGCCCTCCCCTTGAGCCTGTTCAAGATGACCTTGATGGCAAATGCTGAAGAGAATTGAAGGCACGTTGGCCATTTATGTGATTAAGGGACAGGATCTTCCTCCCTTGAAGACAAGTAAAACATTGTTTTGGGATTTGCTTGGTGCTTCTCATTTTAGGAGCTTATAAAGCAAGATGGGCTGGTGATTTTAATGGTTGTTGCCTCAGATTAATTCAGTCATTAGGAAGATTGGGTAAAAATTTAGTGCCGTTGGCATTCCCCTGGGGTGATGGCCTGGTCCAGAAGCCTCTTTCTGTAACATTTAAGTGAGCATCAGTGGACAAAGAAAATAGACCTGGGCAGTGAAAACCTCCTGCATTTATATTTTTTCTTCTTTCCTTCCTTCCTCCCTCCCTCCGTCCTTTCCTCCCTCCCTCCCTCCCTCCCTCTCTCTCTCTTTCTCCCTCCCTTCCCTCCCCCTCTTCCCTCCCTTCCCTTACTTTCCATCCCTTCTTTCTTCCTTCCTTTTTGAAGTAGGCTGCATGCTCAGCATGGAGCTCAACACAGGGCTTGAACTCATGATCCTGAGATGAAGGCCTGAACTGAGATCAAGAGTTGGATGCTAAACTGATGGAGCCACCCAGGCACCCCATTCTGCCTTTAATTTTGTTGTAGATGCATTTAAAAAAAATTTTTTTTAAATTATTTATCTGAGAAAGAGAGAGAGAGATAGCAAGAGATAGCAAGAGATAGCATGTGGGAGAGGGAGAGGGAGAGGGAGAGGCAGCCTCCCTGCTGAGCACAGAGCCTGATGTGGGGCTGGATCCCAGGACCTTGGAATCATGACCTAAGCCGAAGGCAGATGCTTAACTGAGCCACCCAAGCTCCCTGTTGTAGTTGCATTTTAATTTAATTGTGAGCTTTGAACAAATTTTACATTTCCCCAAGAGAGTCATTGCTTAATGTTTGTCATAAACAAGTGTGTGTGTGCACACACGTGTGTTGAAGTATATCCATGGACACAGATATAAATCATGCTCATCTCAGTGGATGACCATGGGGGAGGGTACTGGCATGACTGGAAGGGATGGTTTAGGAGCTTTGGGGAACATTCTACATGCCAGATACTCTGCAAAGCACTTTATATGAATTGCTTGCTTTATTATTTGACAACCCTATGACATAGCTGTAATTGTTTTTTTTTTTCCCTTTTCAAAAATAAAGAAATTGAGGTCAAGAAAAGTTAAGTAACTTGTCCAAGATGATATAGCTAATAAATAGTAAGCCTGAGATTAGAACCTGGAGCCTTTGCTTTTAATGTCTGTGCTATACTGACTGACAGTAACCCTTGGTGGAACAGTCCAGCCCCAGGGGTGGGTAGACCAGACCATGACAGCAAGTTTTTATCCTATTCTTCCCAACACAACTGTGCTCTGCCCCTGAGCAGCTTCCATGGAGATTAGAGAGGTTGAATACTTGCACTCATAAAGATGTTTCCAGTTTACTTATGTATCATGTACAGCGCTGGTCATTTCAGGGTTTTACTCAAAGCCCTCAGTTACCCCCTACCCAGGCAAACTCCTGGGGCTTTTATTGTCACCCCTGGACACAGGGTTTCCCGCCCCACAGTTTCCATGTGTCTTGTACTATCACCCACTTTTCAGTGCCCACTCCCATCATCCCCACGTCCCTTGCCCCCTTCATGTCGTGTGTGGGCAGTAATTTCTCTCTCCTCATAACATTCATTCCAATAGTAAGTAATTTGTTACTTTTCCCCCTGTGACACCTGGTGTCTTTTTGTAATCTTATAAGCTCTCTGAGGGCAGAGACCAAGTGAGTCGTAGGCACCTGTAAAAGGAGTAGGATTAGATCTGCATGAGAGTGCATGTGTATGTACACATGGCCATACAGTGTGGTAAGATGATGGTGGCCGCCTTGTCCCTGGCAATGCACTGTTCTTAGGTGATGCCTTCCCCATGGGGCATATCTTACCCTTTTCCTTTCACTCCTTTCTGTGCAAATGTGCCAGACCCGTCTTTTCTGGCCTACTCTGTCATTCCTTAGAGGACACCCAGGGCCAGTGAAGGGCCAGGACTTCCCTGAGGCTAAGTCAGGATGGTATTTCTTCCCTTTCTCCTGCCAACTTCTGGGGGCTTGGACCTGCCCATGAACCAGCTTTGGAATAGAATCTCAGATCAAGGCAAACCCTTTCTTTAGGAATAGGGTCTGTCAGCCACCTTCTGGAAGAGACCTTTTACCCTGCCCCTGTGATACAGGTACCTGAGTCAGGCATAAGAGGATGGACATGACCAGGCGCCAGAGCATGGATGCCCATGTAGCAGGACCACTAACTGCAGAGGACAGCTAGGACACGGTTCAAAGGAGAGCAGCAGATTTGGTTGTGGAGTTGGAAATGAGGGCATGTATGAAAAATAATTAGGAATTGTAGCCTCAGGAAAAAAAGCCTGCAGGGAGACCTCGTAATTGTCTTGAAGCATATGAAAGCCAATTATGCCACGGAGTTAGGTCAGCTTGTCTCTTCCCCATGGAGAGGAGAAGAAGTATGTTTAAACTTGAAGAGGAGCAGTTTCTGCTAAATGTGGGATTGTTATCTGCTAGCATGAGCTGCCATGGAATGCTCACATCAGAGTAGGAGAAGGTGTCCCCCTTTCCAGAGGAAAATTTAGGCAGAAATTGGAGACCAGCTTAGGTACAGCTCAAGTTTCTTTTAGCCACAGGACTCGGTCATTGGAGTTTACTGTGAAAGATACCATAAGATGTGTCTGAGAGTAATCATTATGTGACATAACGTAATGATTGACTTGGTTAGGTCCAGAAGCTTGGTTAGGTCCAGAAGCTCTTGAATCCCTTAGAGTAGGTTCTGATCTTAGCTCTGCCTTTTAGAGTAGGTAGGTAAATTAGAACCAGTTACCTATCTTCTCTGGCCTCTACGTTTTTCACTAAGAAATGCTAATAATAATAATGTGCACTTTGTGTCATTGTTGTATGGATTAAATGGTTCCAAGCATACACAGAATTTAGTAGCTACCTAACACATAGGTGGTGCTAGACATGCAGTAGCTAGATACTGATGACCAGAAATGCCCCTCCTTTACCCTGTAGGAGTCAGTATCCTGGTTAAGGAGATGGGATAAATGCAGAGGCGAGTGTTCAGTGAGCAAAGCCAGGCTAGAATTTTTCAGATTCCTAAGCACTGACCTCCCATATGCAATGCAAAATTTAAAAAATGCTAAACTGCAAAATACATGCAGGAAGGACCAATGCAATTCCATTTCCCATGATTCTAGTCCACAGCTTGGTGGCATTTAGCTTTTGTTTTTGAGATATCACAATCTTATACAAATATTTTTAGTAACCCCAGCATAGGCTCAGTCTGCTGGTTGGCTAAGCCAGCTCTGGTGATGAGACCAAGTAGCAATTATTTTCCAGCTCTTCTTTCCTTTTCCCCTCCTTCCCCAACCCTCCTTTCTGTCTGTCTGTCTGTCTCTCTCTCTTCCTTTCTCCCTCTCTCAACAAACAGTTCTTGAACAGGCAGCATCTTGGTTGCAAAAAGCAGAAGCCAAATCTCTTGACTTAAGAAAGCTTAAGGAACAGGTAACTTATTAGAAGGATGGCAGGAGCTCAGAGAACTACTGGGAGTGGGGAGGCTTGGACAGTGAGTAGAAACTGAGGGTCCTGCTAAAGGCTACATGTTGACAATGGTCATGTCTAAGTGCTAGCACCTGGGCTGTGGTGATCTGGATCTTTGGTTTTTCTGAGTCACTCCTTAAAGACTCCCAAACAGACCTCATGCCTGACACCCTTGTATGCCAGGGCTCAGGAAAAATAGGTATTCTGGTCCCTGTCACCACAGGGTGAAAGGCAAGCATCCATGGAAACCTCATTCCCACAAACTCCACACAGAGGAGAGTCTGGTGCCAGAAAGAAGGAGTTAAAGATGGCATGGGAAGAAGGATGTGGACGTGCACAATGCCTTTGCTCTGCTGGACCCTGGGAACCACCAGTGTGGTGGTTTTGTGCTTAGCTGATCTGTGGACTCCAGCGTTTACCTGTTTATTTTCCTATTGTCTCTAAGGAAACCCTTCCAGGTTCCATGAGGACAGGGATCCCGGTTCATATACTTCATCTCCCCTACTGTGGCACTCACTAACCGTCTGGTGATCTGGTGATTGATTGCATCACTGTTTATTGGATTCTGAAGTGAGTTCACTTCTGTCAGCAGGAACAGATGGTGATTGGGTGTCCCTGGGGTAGGGAGTGTGTATTAGATACTGGGAATGTGTAGTTAAGACTAGAAACAGCCCCGTGGCCTCAAAAAACCAGCAAATACATCTCTCTGATTGCCAGCTGAGTTTCAGCACTGTGTACTGGAGGCCTCGGTCTCTGGTTGAAAGGTTGAAAAATAAAATAAACTCATCCCTCAATTGCTTTATTAAATAATGCACAGATGACAGTGCATGAAATATTGATGCACAGAGGGCTCGTCCTCCTGCAGGGGAGAGGGGCCTCTGGATAATTGGTTTTTCTACATGGCAACTGAGATTGCTTGGCAGTACTGTTACCATTCCCCTCACCATATCACGCCCTATCTATTAATGGAGTCTTGTTTTCCAAATCCTCATTATCCTGCCATCACGAGGCATCACAATGAATGGAAGGGCACAGCAAACTATCAGTGGTTTCACATAAATCAGCTTGCAGGATTGGGTACTTTCTATGGGCTACGTTAGAGAGCCAGTCTGACCATGTTTTTGGAAGTTGGTGCAATGCTAGTTTGTTTTTTCTTACCCATTTGGAAAATTTAGAAACATCATGGATCAATGTTGAGGGCTAGGGATGCATTCTGTGGTGGGAAGGGTTTGAGTGCTTCACCACTAAATTCCTTGCAAAAGCTTTTTTTTTTTTTAAGAAGTGAAGTATGAGAACTTACAATTCGAAGGCCAGATGCTCAGGCCACTTGCTGGCCAGGCAGGCAGATTGTCCACGGTGAGTTAATATGTGAGGCACGCACAGTGCCCCAGAACAGCTGCTCGGGTACTCCTAATGGATTTTTAAGTTGCGGTAACCTTTATAATTGGAGGCACACAGATAACATGTGTTTACTAGCAAGGTACGGCGGTTGTCATGTTGTCCTTTCACGTATGAATGGCACTTCAGACTCTAGCATGAGTTTCCCTTTGTTGGAATTGTTAGCCAATGAGTTTAGCAGGCAAGGGAGTGCTGGTGAATGCCTACTATGTGCCAGCATGGGATTTTTCTCTCTCGTCTTCATTTTCTTACTTTGTGTCATTTTTAAGTTTTTATGATGGTGGTTTTGATCCTAGAGTAAGTTGAAGCTGTCTTAACCCAGATCTCTGTCTGTGGCTTAAAACTGATGAGTAGAAGGTCCTTTATTCAGCATGCATTGACCGAGCACCCACTAGGAGCTAGACTTTGAGCCTTCACATCATGTAGCACAGAGTGTCACCCACCCTTCCGCGTGGTGGTCGCAAGGACGTTTCTTCCCAGTTCTGTTCAGCAAGCTTTTCTAGAGTGGCTGGTCTGTCGCAGGCCCAGTGGGAGTTACAGGAAGCAGAGGAACAAGGAAGATCCATTCTCTGCCCTGGAGGAGCTCACGGTCAAGGAGAAAGAGAAGTCAAAATGGTAGATCAATGGCCGTGTGCTGTGTCAGGCTTGTGGAATTGAATGTAAGCCCCATGTGAGGCTGCCCAGAGACAAGAAGGAATTCAGACATGGGCTAGTCCAGGGAAGGAGCAGAGCGTGGGAGCACTGCTGGCTGGTATGCAGATGTTGGGGCCCATGAGGTCTGAGGAAGATTGAGGCCTGCTCCTCTCTGAGTTCCATTGTGGGTTTTCCCTGCTTACTCCAGGGGATGCCCCCATCCCATGGGTCCCTAGAACACAGGCAGTAACATGCCTGCTATGCAGACAGTCTCATGCCTGGGTTCACTGCGCACATGGCGGTCAGTGCTAGAGTCCATGGTGGGGGGGTGCGGGTAGGAAGGGCCTTGTGGCCACACACACGAGAACCCAACTGGAGCTTTCTCCTTTGCGCACTTAGGGGATATGAACAGGCTCTCTGAAGTTTAGTTTTTTTTTTTCTTTTCTTTCTTCCTTTTTAAAAATATTTTATTCATTCATGAGAAACACAGAGAAGCAGAGACACAAGCAGAGGGAGAAGCAGGCTCTGGGAACTCGATGAAGGACTCGATCCCAGGACCCCAGGATCATGACCTGATCCAAAGGCAGACACTCAACCACTGAGCCACCCAGGTGCCCCCAGAACTTTAGTTTCCTTAGTTTCAAAATGCTAATGGTAATAGCACCAGTAGTAGTCAGCTTGGGCTTCCCTAATAAACTCTACCAGGGGCCAGGGGGCTTAGACAACAGAAATTGATTTGACCTCAGTTCTGGAGGCCAGAAGTCAGAGACCAGGATGCCAGCCGTGGTTGGTCCTCTTCATGCCTTGCAGATGCCGCTTTCTCACCCTGTCTTCACGTGGTCTTGCTTCCATGCACACAGAGAGCAAGCAAGTAAGCACTTTCTCTAGTGTTTCTTCTTAAAAGGGTACTAACCTCACTGGGAGGTCCCCACTCTCCTAGCCTCTTGTAACACTACCTCCCAAAGACCTGATCTCCAAACACCATCATACTGTGTTAGGGTTTCAACATATGAATTTGGAGGGGAACACAATTCAGTCCATAGCAACACCTCCTTTATTTGGTTGCTGGTAGCTAATGTTTGCAGAGAATATAGTCCAACACATGGCACGTGGTAAGTCTTCTTTAAATGTGAACTTCTGGAGTTGTACGGGTACATCTCTTTTTCTATAAACTCATGAGCTCCTCGAAGCCAGGGCTGTATTGTATGTATGGCTGCCTCTCTTAAGTGATTGGTATAAGGGGGAAACCAGCGAAAGGAGAGAGAGAACAAGAGCTTGGATTTGGAACAGTAGATTTGAATCTTGGCTGGGCCATGTCCTAAGCTGTGTGCCCCAGGGAGATAATTGAACTTCTCTGAGCTTTACTTTTTTGTGATTAATGAGATGGGAGAAGTAACTCTTACTTCCCAGATTTCTGGTGAGGTTTAAAAAAGACAACTCGTTTGAAAGCACTTACAGTTTCAGAAGTATAGTGGATATTCTCTAAACGTTGGCTGAATGAGATTCTCAAGCATTTATCCACAAAGTGTTCAGAGACTCAGCAGATTTGGTCAGCTTCTTGTCTTCAGTCCTGTGTTGTCCTGACTCTGCTGCTCTGTGTGTGGACCTTCCAACCACAGTGGTTATGTGGCGAGGTGGATAGCCATTTGATGGGATTCTTGGCAGAACTAAAAAAAACCCAAAAAACTCAAACTTAATCTGGTAGAGAACTAATGACTTGGATCCAATATTCACATAGAAAAATGGGTTATTTTAGATGTTCTTAGTCCCATTAACAAAATTTAATCTAGTGGTGAAAATTTATGGGGCAGCAAGCAATCTGTTTTGCCTGATGGTATTCAAAAGTGCAAATGAATACTTCATATAACCTCCCTGCTTTTCAGGGTTTAACAGCATACGAACATTTACATTTCAAACAAGGTGGTCCTCCTGCCAGGGTGGCTTTTTATGTTCTGTGTGAACTGCATGAGTTCGAAATATATGGCCTGCTGACAGTTTAAATTTTCCGAGAAGCCACATTGAACAGAAAGAAATATAATATATATTAATGAAAGTAGTTGATTGTTTGCTATATGACCTTATGAATGAACTGCAGGCATGCCACTTGGGCTGTGGTAGAGGAACAGGAAGTTGAGAGTCACATGGTAGCCATGCTGACTGGCAGGTCTTAGCTCTGAAAGCTTAGGAAGTCTTGATACCCTCCAGCCTAGTCCTTAAGATCTTAGGTCTCAGTGGCTGAGTTCCTCTAGCCCTATGACCTTGGACTAGGTACTTTGCATCATTGAACCCTGGTATCTGCATCTATAAATCGGGGTAATGATACCTACATCCCAGGGTTGTTAGGATTTAATGAGATGATGTGTCTAAGTGCACAATGCAGTATCCTGCACACAAACCCATGCCCAGGAAATATTGGCTGTTAGGATTAGCACTACTATTGCATTACCTAGGAACACATTCCTAGGTAATGAGGAGGTAATGCAATGCGTAGTGACCTATGAAAGGTTTAGAGCCTGAAGCAAAATGTTGCATCATCCTTTTTAAAGGTACTTAGGAAGTTTGCCTTCTTATATAGCTCTTTGAGCCCTGGAGGAGATATTAGGGGACTCGGCTTACTTTTGCTTTGGTCTTAGGTTTGGTCTTAGGTTTTCTCTCCCTTTTCCTGGTGGCTAAGCCTGCCACTCTTGCAATGTATTACCAGAGGTGAAGTCACAGGCACTTTGTCTCTCCCATTCATTGGTGTATTTCCAGCACCTGAACCAATGCCTGGCGTATAGTAGGTCCTAAATGCATATCTGTTGTGGAAGAAATCCCTTGCCTTCAAGTCTCTAGAATGTGCATCTGATTTCTTCATGGATCAGAAAGGTATCTCCCTCCCTCCCATCTCTCTTAGTGAATTTCAAGGCCAGTGGTGCATTTGGAGCCGTATCCCCTTTCCTCCTTTCCATTGGACCAGTGTGTTGGAGCAGATGGATTTCTGGGCTGAGAACATGAGACTGGGGTTCTCATTTCGGCTCTGCAGCTGGCTTGCCCAGGGGCGTTGGACAAGTTGGGTCTCCTCTCTGGACTTCATTTCCTCTACAATATCATGAGGAAATTGGTTTATATGCTTTCTGGAACACCTCCCAATGTTGCCATGGCATAGATGTGCTCTCTGGAGGTTCTCTAGGAGCACAACCTCCGTTCCTGCTTCCTTATTCTTAGGCCTCCAATTCTAGCTAGGCTCACTTCTCATCCTTCATGTAGAAATGAACACACTTTATATATCTAAGTTAGGGTATCTGTACCTTGGAACTATTGACATTTCAGACCAGATAATTCTCTGTTGTGAGGGGCTGTCCTGTGTATTGTAAAATGTTTGACACCATTTCTGACCTCTACCTACTAAAAGCCAATAGTATCATTGCCCCCACCCCTGCTCACCAGTTGTAAGAAGTGCATTTTCTCCAGACATTGCCACATGTCTCCTGAAAAGGGGTGTGTGTGTGCAGATCACCCCTGATCTAAACATAAAAAATTGTTCCTTAGCATTACTTTAGATGACACTGTAAGCAGACAGTAGGTTTTCTTAGGAGACGAAAGCAAGTGGGAATAGTATATTGATCAGAGGTTTCTTTTTCCCTAGGGATAGGAGAAAGAAAAAGAAAACCACTACCTTATCAGCTTGAAAGTGAAAATACAAAGCTAGCCCAAATATTGCACTGGAGACCTGGATTCACACTGAGATAATACCATGTATAATATACCACCAAAGATGCAAATAGGGAATGACAACTCTTAGATCTTACTCAGACTGTGACAGCTATTGGATCTTATTCTTACATCATGGAAATTGGGTAGTGGTGGCTCTGAATACTTGATGAAAAAAGATAGGTTTTTAAAATCTTCCATCTTGCTCACATCTTAGATGTAGGCACATCCTAGA